>NC_080682.1:77664146-82464146 GCF_030445035.2 Dasypus novemcinctus
GAGGCTATTTTCTGGCAATGCTTTTTAGAGAATCATTTTAAAATAGCCTGAAAGATGTGAAATAGATGACTTTAGGCAGCTACTGATGACCTCTGCTGGCCTGGGCAATCCTCAGAATGTGATCTACTTTTTTCCCCAAGTTGATTTCATCAAACCTCAAAACATAATTTAAGGCAAGATTTTCTATATAGAGTTAAGCAACTTCATAAGAGCATTCTTAGATAATCTTTTATTTTTCTTAACAGAACCTGACTTTATTTAGGTAGCCTCACCATGACCTAAAGATTGTCTACTCTTTCAGCAACTCTGGCAGTTGTAGTTCTGTTGAGATGGCAAAGTTTTTGTTAATTAAATTGTTTTCTTTTAGGTGAAATATATGTATTCATGAGTTGGTCAATGTGATTCAGACTTGACGTTATTTCTGTTACTTAAGCATACACACTTACTATTAATTAAACAAAAATCCAGCATCACAGGTTTTAAATCCCTGTCTTTAAACCAGTAAATCTGAACAAATACAATGGGTACAGAAGAGACAAATGATCACACACACATGCACACTCACACAATTAGCTATGCATTTAGAGAATGTAAGCTATTGTATGGTGTAAATTAATTTCTCCTTAATTTGACACCGAACACACTCCATGATTTTATATGCAATTCACCCATTCAGGGAATTTTAGATTTGTTACATTAATATATTTCACTTTAACCTCATTTGTTATGTCATTCATAGCTATTGAAAACATGCATGTGCTCCTCAATTTTAAGTAAAATATAGTGACCATCTAACATGAGTACCTAAATCCTTAATTTTAAAATATTTGTTTCTAGTTTATTTTCTTCTTAAACATGTATCTTTTAAGTCAGATGCAAAAACTTATTTGGATGCCATTGAAAATATTAACAATTGAATAATTTGAATGGCATGATAATTTTTTAAAGTATGTTTTTATTTTTTATAAAGATACTTAGATTACATAAATGTTACCTATAAAAAAAATAGGGGATTTGCATATGCCCTGCTCCCCACACCTCCCACATTTTCCCACATTAATTACATCCTTCATTAATGTCACACATTCATTGCAATTGATGAACACATTTTGGAGCATCACCACTAAGCATGGATTATAGTTTATATTGTAGTTTATACTCTCTCCCACTCAATTCTGTAGGTTATGGCAAGATATATAATGACCTGTATCTGTCATTGCAGTGTCATTCAGGATGATTTCCAAGTCCTGAAAATGCCCCCATATTACACCTGTTTTTCCCTCTTCCTGCCTTCAGAACCTCCAGTGGCCACAGCCTCCACATCAATGATATAATTTCTTCCACTGGTAGAATCACAATAAGTCTATAAGTAGAATACTTATAGTAGTCTATAAGTCTATAGTAAGTCTACTTATTTCATAATTCATTCCCCACTCCTTCCATATCTGGTCATTATTCTTGATACATTATTTGTTCTCTCCTCAGTGGAATAAGTTTTCTAATATTATCCCACCGGTGAATACTTAAGGGATATTGACAGTTTTTTTCTTTTTCTTTTTTTTTAAAGACTCAGGTTGACATTAAGAGTCCCAAGGTAGCCCTAAATGTGATAGCTTCTCTGCTGACATCACTCTTATCTTGTGGCAATCATGTTAGCAAGTGCCAGCCAGCATCCTCTGAAGGCTCTCTTTCACCACTTAGAAAAGGGGTTACTACTAATTAAAATATTTTTAGTTTCTCAGGTTTTCCTGGTGTTTTCTGAGCCAATTTTTTTGGGGGGGAGAACTGGGGGAAGGAGATTAGGAGTTTCTCTTTTTACAATCTTTATCCCCTTTAGTGGTAGCATCTTTCTGAAAAGCTTTCATATCATACATCATTTCTTCATAATGAAACCTGTGTGTGTCAAATAGAGTCGACTGAAATTCTTATCTTATGCTTTAATTTAGAGTCACAAAAGGATTCTGTACCTTTTACTAGGAGGACTGTGCAATTTGCACATATAAAAAGACTGTTCAGCACCATCAGTGCATACCGTGTTTAGTGGCATCATTGTCATTAGCAGCTATCCTATGCATTTTTCAACCTCCAATGTGTTTTTACTCTTTAAAGACTGATAAATGAGAATGGGATGAGAAAGACCTCCAATCCACATAGCTGCCTTTAAGGATGACCTTGGGAACCTTAGTTTGATCCCCTCACAGGAAACAACAATCAGATGAAATCCTTTCTTACCTGAGGTAGTTTTGCTTCTCTGTTCTAACTTGTTCCATTGACCCCCAACTTCTGAGTTTCAGAGACAGATCTTTTCACAATAGAAACATTTTGTTAGGACAATTGTAAAATTCCTTAAATGACAATTATTAAGCACCTGCTATATCTTGTATACTGCGTTAATCACTGAGGATAGAGGTGCTTAGAATATTAATACAATCCATAGTTTCCAATCTTTGGTCCTAAATATCGTAAGTTACATAGCTTGATCAGATAGATTTTGGGGGGTGTGGTAAAAGGAAGTTCTGCTTTTTTTTTTTTTTTTTTTAAGAGTGAGAGGGAAGAGCAAGTGAGAATTTTATTGGTGACAATACTTGTTCTTTTCAGAGACAATAACCCTATCATTCATTCCATTGCTATAACTACTGGTGATATTCCTGCACTCATAATGGACTCCAGTTACTGCCTTTAGGTCTTCAAGTGTCTTGGGGTAGTCCCTTTCTAAATTATACCTCCTTTTCTCTAATTCATTTGCACATTCCTCAAACTTGTGAGATATCTTCTCGCTTCCATTTTAGGCACACCTGAAAGCCTGGCGGAAAAAGAACGGCAGCTCTCCACCATGATTACCCAGCTGATCAGTTTACGGGAGCAGCTCCTGGCAGCGCATGATGAACAGAAAAAACTGGCAGCCTCACAAATTGAGAAACAACGGCAGCAAATGGACCTTGCTCGCCAACAGCAAGAGCAGGTGAGCCCTGCAAAAAGAGCTGATGAATTGGAGATGTGGAATGTGCCAAGCACAGCAAGTAATCACGTTGGTTGGCTTATTTGACATAAGCTTTCCTAAAAAAGAAGGGAAAGGAGGCAAGGGAGGAAGAAAGGAAGAAAGGAAGGAAGGGGAGGGGAGGGAGGAAGAAAAGTAAAGGAAGAAGAGAATGAAGGAAGCTTTCTGGAAATCCAGGGTCTTTAAGAAAGCTGAGGGAATATGTTGAGGACAGAAAAAGCATCATAGCAACTGGGCATTGTGAATTAACTTGTTTCAGAACGTTTGAATTTGATTAATTACTAAGGGATATTTATTCACATAATCATCAGATATAATCCTAATATACTTTAACCATGAATAAGTCACTTCTCTTCCTGGGCCTCACTTTACTCATCCCAAAAAAGAGGTTCCTGATCTAGAAAAACTTTGAAAAATCTGTCAGCTCTCCGGTTCAACAGTTTTCTTTGACTTTAAAGCTAGGGTGGCCATACTTTTCAGTTTTCCCAGAGTAGCCCTGGTTTATGCCTGTTTACCAGGTAAATATTAATAACCCCCCTTTTGACATAGAAAAATTGTCATGGTTTGGATGATAAATTATATGGTCACTGCATTTATAACACAGATAGATCATTGAAAACAAATTAGCATGTTTCCTATAAAAACTTGATTTGATTGTCTTAGAAGTGAGAAAGAAGAAAAATAGCAAAGTTTAAATGTCTTTTAAATAAAAAAATAAAATCACATTCCTAAATATCCTTCTAGTCGCATAAGATTACATTAATTTAACAATGATCCTATAGAGTAGTCCTTTGTACTTTAGATCAGACACATCCAAATTAATGTGCAGTTTTTAGGAATCTGACATTATTACTGGAATTATCTTCTCAGTTTAAATGTATTTTATAGGAGTATATAGAGCAATATATGCTCTGTTGATTTTAATGAGTTATGACGTCTGGTATTTTATATGCTTGAATATTTGCCCACATGTAGGAATATGGACTCAGCCCCTAATGGAAAATAACATAAAGGAACACTGTAAAAAATCAGAAGTTAGAATGTCATTTAGCCATCCAGAGATGACACAGTAATTAACTATTGACACTTGTGAATAAGCTAGCACAAATTAATCTTGACACATTTGCAGACGAGTGATATCTTACAGTGAACACTTTGTAATTATATTTCAAAATGAAAATTAAATGACACTTAAAACTAGGTTGTCATGCTCAATGAAGCAAGCATGTAGCTCAACCGATAGGCAAATAAAATTCAGAATTTGAGCCACATGATGCTTATGTACCATGCTTCACTATGTCAGACTGATACATCTAGAGTATATGATAGTAATTGCACTGTAGTGTTTTGGATTCATTTCTATGCAGCACTTTATCATTTAGGAAGGACCATCAATATTAGACGACTAGTGGTGTTTCACTGGTTTGCTGAGAGTAAATAAATATTCAGAGGATCCAGCATCCATACCTAGAGCTGCAGAATGAATTGTCCATCTCTGATTTGAATAGTGACAAGCAGAGTGGGCCATCCCAACCTGATTAAATACTGTTTTCTTTTTTCCTATAAAGCTTTGGGAAGGAGTGGTCCCATTTCTCAAAATATAGCCTGTATTAGGGACAGCTTAACCATGGCTTCTAGCATGAGCCAGACACGACCAGAAGTCGTAAAACAACATCTGAGAGCAGTCCACCATGTTGTGATCTTGTGCTGAATAAAATGCGATTTGGATCTTTCCACCTGCTTCAGACTAGAGCACCAAAAAGGGTCAGCAAGTTCAGTTGGAGTCTGATCTACACACATTTCCAATTTCAACATTGCCCAATATTCTAGAATATTGGCTTTTGGGAATTGGAAAAAATAGGAAGAAAAGGTCATAACTCTTGTCTATAAGGCACCACTAACCCAAGTTCTTCCAAGTGCTCTCTGGTCTCCCAGTTTAGCAGGAGCATTCTCCTTGGCTCCAAGCTATAGCAGCTCAGCTTTTGAGGCAACAAGCAGTCCAGTGCTGATTCATGCTTTAGAATAAACACCATTATCCTAAGGAAGTTGTTTGCCTTCCTGATAGACAGATTCAGTCCTCAAAAGAGCTTGTGTTAAGTGGTTAATATTTCTTTTTATAGATCAGATCACATGCTAAGATGTTAAATCTGATTGCTGGATGAAGCAAGGGAATATAAAACTTGCATGTGGATCCTAAACTATTAAATTAACACATTACCCTCAAAAGGATAAATACATAAATTTTGAACTATAGTTTAACTTGTTTTAAATAATGATTTATACATCTTATGTAACATCAACAACAACAAAAAAGATTTATGACTTTTTGATGTATTTTTGGCATTCCTCTGAAAACATTTCTAAGTGTATCAGTTCTGAAAATCTTTGCCTCAGAAAAGCCCTGAACAAAGTAAGTGATAGAAAAGCTCTTTCCTGTCTTAA
Source organism: Dasypus novemcinctus (assembly GCF_030445035.2). Classification (NCBI taxonomy): domain Eukaryota; kingdom Metazoa; phylum Chordata; class Mammalia; order Cingulata; family Dasypodidae; genus Dasypus; species Dasypus novemcinctus. Next base: position 77,669,587 of record NC_080682.1, read on the forward strand.
CTTACAGATTTTAATTTTTATATCCAAATTAAGCTTCTTAGGAAAATGAAGCCAGAACTTTCTTGTCTCCATTCTCAAAGAATCAGATTTGCAAATTTCCATTCTTTCCAGGTAGATGACCAGTACGTAGACAGGTGAACTGCTCACAAATACAATTCATGGGGGGTAGTTTTCACATACAGATAAAGCTTTAGAGGTTAGCAGAGAGATGGCACTTGATTGAAATTTTTTCTTTTCTCCAACTTTCTGAATCTGCCTCTTTCATTTTATAGGAACTCTTTCACACAGAGATGCAGAAAAGGATTCTTGTAATATCAGGATAGATACCTGAGGTAATGGCAAAGATGTAAGCATTTCATTTTAACTTAATGAAACTTTATTTTCAATAGATTGCAAGACAACAGCAGCAACTTCTGCAACAGCAGCACAAAATTAATCTCCTGCAGCAACAGATCCAGGTCAGTATTTTTTATTACTGTGGTCTGATTATACTTATATACTTTCTTCCTTGAAAATGGAATTTAAAATGCTGCAAATGCACCCTTCTCTTATAAACAGCACCAATGGAATTTAAAATGCTGCAAATGCATCCTTCTCTTATAAACAACACCAGTAGAGTTATTTTTCAAGGATGTTATATACAATTGTATAGGAAGATGTAGGAAATATCAACTAGGTGGTGGTCTAAGCATTCTTCTCTGATGCGTAAGTGGAATGAACCTTTTTTTTTTCTTCTGCTATTTGCCTAACACAACCTAATAGAAACCTAGTTATTTCCAGGGTAGCATATAGATGCTGCTTTTATTGCCCCATACTCTCCGCTTGGTATTATGGGAAGAAGTTACTTTTGTTTTCTTGTTAGGGCTATCTGATGGGGCCAATTATGAAAAAAATCTTGTAACATGGGAAAAGGCTAGTAATGATTAATTTGTTCTTTAACAAATATTAACTGCATTCCTGTTGTGAGGTGTGCATTTTACTAGGTGCTGAGGGAAATAGAATAATGAATGAATAATAATCTTCTTTAAGGAGATTACCATATAAAATATGTTCAGTATATGTTACAGTATAGGATATGCATACTAAACAGTATAGAATATGTTTATGCATATCTATAACATAGTCTAAGGAATTCACTTTTTCTTGTGGTAGGGTAATAATACATAGATAGTAATTACAATGATCTGAGATGGGAAAATAATGGTCTGTCATTCCTTGAGAATCTAAAGTTTAGATATTTGATGGTTAATTTAACCAAAAGCTATTTAAGATAGGCAAGAGAAGTGACCTCCATTTCTGAATGGGGACCATAAGCATGTGATTTCTAGAAAGCTGTAGAATAAGGAACTGGTTGTCGGTAATTAATTCTTGGGAACACTGATCCTAGAGTTATATGTCTCCTAACAGAGACTGTTGTTTCTCGTGGTTGCTGTGACTGTTTTACAAGCTGCTGGAATCTGTGAATGTAGTTAGGCGAGATTCACTAAATTATATTATTCTCTAAATTATATTATTAAACCCCTCTCCTTGAGTTTGATATCACACCCTCCTGTATTTTTTAATCAGCAGTATAAAGTCATAGCTTCCTCTAACATTCTACTTCGTTGTGTATCAGTGACTTAAACGTAGATCTTCGCTTCATTTTGTTAATCATACTTAGTGTTCCAAGAGTAGTCATTGCTTTTTAAATACCTACGGATTTGTTGCCTGACCACTTCCTGTATATGATTTGGCTTTTTGTCCAGCTATCTTCAGTAGGAAGTTTTAGCCAGTTTTTATGGTTCTGATTCTATACATCATGTGCAAGTCTATATGTTTCAAAGTAAAGAGCCTACATATAGAAGAGATGGAATGTCCCTAGCATTTTTGACTGTCAGCCTTTACAATTAAGTCTTAGAATAATTTCTCATCCTGATATCTCTTTTATGAGTCACGCTGAGATCCCTAATTAAATAGCTGTCCAGGTGTTCCCTTGTTCTGCCCTTATTAGAATTTTTCATGTGTCTCCCACCATGAAGGTCAAGACTTTTAGCCTGTGGCTTCCTACATTTTTCTCTCAATCCCTCTTTAAGAACTCAGTAGGTGTTAAATAGTCTGATAATTTAGTTCTCTCTGTTTCTTCTATTTGCAAAGCAGGGTAAGCATTCCTTGAGATGTTCCCATATCAGTTACTTGTTATTACTGTTTTTACTACTCTTTATTGCTTATTTATATCTAGTATCTTTCCCGAAGTACAATGTTGTTTGTAATGACTGGCTATCCTACTTGATGTTTGACTGTGGAATTGAGTATAAAAAACAATCAAATAGGATCAGTGAACTTTCATGAAATATTTTCTATGATCTTTTAGTTATAGCTTAACTACATGAAATTGATATGATGTTTAGGGAACTAAAGAACATGGTCTTAAAATAGTACTTCATTGTACTGTTCAATGTCAAAAGATAGAAACAGTTCTTTCTAGTTTTCTAATAGAAGTTTAATTGCTTTTAAAATTCATGGTTATTTCTCATTATTTAAATTTTAAAACTCAAAGCTAATCAGCATTTGACCTCAGCAGTGTAAATTATAAAATAGTAGAGAGAACTCAAAATGTCAGCATTACATTCATTTTAGAAATATAGGACTCTTTGTAATAGGAATTCATATTTTAAAAAATAGCAGTAGCTTCCAGTCAACAATGTTGGTGACACAATACATTCCAGGGTTCTGTTCCCCTACAGAATTGTTGAACAACTAGCAAAAACTGGCAGAGTCATCTTCCTCAGAACTCTGGAAAATAGTTAGAGGTTGCAGTAACTGAGCCAGTGCTGAATAAAGAAAATGCAACTTAAAAAATACTGTAGGAGGGAAGTGGACTTGGCCCAATGGATAGGGTGTCCGCCTACCACATAGGGGTCTGCGGTTCAAACCCCGGGCTTCCTTGACCCGTGTGGAGCTGGCCCATGCGCAGTGCTGATCTGCGCAAGGAGTGCCCTGCCATGCAGGGGTGTCCCCCGCGTAGGGGAGCCCCATGCACAAGGAGTGCACCCCGTAAGGAGAGCCACCCAGCACAAAAGAAAGTGCAGCCTGCCCAGGAATGGCGCCGCATGCTCGGAGAACTGACACACCAAGATGATGCAACAACAACAACAACAAAACACAGATTCTGGGTGCTGCTGCTAAGGAGAGAAGCGGTCACAGAAGAACACACAGCAAATGGACACAGAGAGCAGACAACTGGGGGGGAGGAAGGGGAGAGAAATAAATAAATCTTTAAAAAAAAAGTACTGTAGGAGAAGCTCTTGGCTCCTTTGCTGGCCCCTCCACCACCCCCTCCCTGGCCCCCTGTGGCATAGCCTGGACTTGCATTGTGGGTTCCTGGCTCTGTTCTAGAAGGAGCAGAGTAACCCATATGCACATACTGCAGTGCCTGTATGTCAGTGCCAGTCTATTCAGTGGAAGCCTGAAAGACACAACCAGAAAACTCTCTGGCTCACCTACCCAGAACATACCCTGCAGGCAGAAGCAGCTGTGCAGACAGCTAAAGCAGTGTAAGAAACAATTAAGTCAAAGCAGCCTGGATAAAAGGATTATCTGCTTTAAGTCATACAATAGAGTATCTGGGACGGGAGGAAGTTTCTTTCATAGGGAATAGAGAGGACATTTATATTCCTATAAAAGGAGGACTTCCTAAAGCTCAGCAAGCACACACCTATGACAAGGACACAGGCTCAGAAAAGATGGAGAGGACTCTGCACTTCATATTCACCTTTGGCTAATCTAATTAATAGGAGTTTTAAACTCAGAAGGAAAGCTCCAAACAATATAGAGTTAATTTGCAAAGACTGTAAAAAGTGTCTCTTACTTTGGTTTGTTTGTTTGTTGTTAGCTCCTACAACTCAAGGAAATCTCTGTCATATAACTAGCTGAATACAAACTTAAGGAATAGACAGCCCAGGGACTAAATCCTAGAGTTTACATAAAATATTAAAATTTACAGTTTGTTGGGAAATGGATGTGGCTCAAGCAGTTGGGCACCTGCCTACCACATGGGAGGTCCTGGATTTGGTTCCCAGTGATTTCTGAAGAAGATGAGCAAGACAGTGAGCTGACATGACAGGCTGGCATGGTGAGCTGATACAACAAGATGACACAACGAGGAAACACACGAAACACACAAGCAGGCAACAGAGGTGACTGAAGCAATTGGGCACCTCCCTCCAACATGGGAGGCCCCAGGTTTTGTTCCCAGTACCTCCTAAGAAGAAGATGAGCACACAACAAACAGACATGGAGAGCAGACAGCGGGGGGGGGGGGGGGGGGAGGGGGATAATAAATCTTAAAAAAAAATGTGTGCAATAAAAGATTACAAGATAAAAAAGAATCAGTAACTGCCTATACAAAGGAATAGGATAAAAAACAGACACCATCCATGAAGAAGAACAGACTTTGGACAAAAATGTAAATAAAACAATCCTCAATATACTCACGGAGATAAAGGAAAATACAGAAGAAGAATTAAAGAATATCAGGAAAACCATGAGTGAACAATATGAGAATCTCAGTGAAGAGATAGAAATATTTTTTTTAAAAAAGAGATAGAGAGGCAGTGGACTTGGCCCAGTGGTTAGGGCATCTGTCTACCACATGGGTGGTCTGCTGTTCAAACCCCAGGCCTCCTTGACCCGTGTGGAGCTGGCCCATGCGCAGTGCTGATGTGCGCAAGGAGTGCCATGCCATGCAGGAGTGTCCCCTGTGTAGGGGAGCCCCACGCACAAGGAGTGTGCCCTGTTAGGAGAGCTGCCCAGTGCGCAAGAAAGTGCAGCCTGCCCAGGAGTGGCGCCACACACGTGGAGAGCTGACACAACAAGATGACGCAACAGAAAGAAACACAGATTCCTGTGCCGCTGACAACAACAGAAGTGGACAAAGAAGACACAGAGAACAGACAACTGGGGTGGGGGGGTGGGAAAGGGGAGAGAAATAAATAAACCTAAAAAAAAAAAAAGAAATACTGAAGTTGAAGACCTCAATAGCTAAGAATTTTAATAGCACTTTGAAGCTGGCAGAAGAAAAAGCTTCGTGAACTCAAAAACAAGGCAATTGCTATGATGCAGGTTGAGAGGCAAAAGAAAAAAGAATGACAAAAGTGAGAAGAGCCTATGACACCTATGTGACACCATGAAACATAGCAGTATACACATTATGGGAGTCCCAGAAGGAGAAGAAAGAGATAAAGGGGCAGAAGGAATATTCAAAAAAATAGTGGCAGAAAACGTTCCAAATTCATGGAAAGACATGAATAAGCACATTCAAGATGCCCGGTGAGCCCCAAACAGGATAAAACTCAAAAAGAACCATATACTCAGACACATAGAGGCCATCTGTTGAATGCCAGGGACAAGGAGAGAGTTCTGAAAACTGCAAGAGAAAAGCAATGTGTATGTATAATAAGTTTAATGCCAATTTTTCATCAGAAACCATGGAGGCAAGACGGCAGTGTGATGAAATACTTAAAAAGCGGAAAGAAAACAATTGTCAACCAAGAATTTTATATCTGGTGAAACTGTCTTTCAAATATGAGGGCAAGATTAAGGCATTCCCAGATAAACAAAAGCTGAGGGAGTTTGTCATCACTTGATCTGCCCTACGGCAGTGCTAAAAGGAGTTCTTTAGCCTGAAAGGGAAGGACACTAAACAATGGCCCAAAGTGTCATAAAGAAATAAAGACCTCCGGAAAAGGTAACCATGTGAGTAATGCCAGTATTATTGTATTGTAGTTTTTGGTATGTAACTCCACTTTTTACTTCTTACAGAATCTAAAATGTAAATGCCTACAAATTAAAGATAAATCCATGTTTTGGGGCATACAATGTATAAAGATATAATTTGTTTGTAACAAGTACAACAAAGAGGTGAGGTGGAGGTGTATAGGAATAGTACGCTATTAAAGTTAAGTTGGTATCAAATCATAAGTGGTTGTTAATAGATTAAGGCTATTAAATTTAGGCCCCATAGAGAGTACAAGGAAAAATACCTGAAAAATACATACAGAAGGATATGAGAAGGGACTCAAAATAGTATACTACAGAAGTCAAGTAAATATGAAAGTATATGTTAATGGAAGAATTGAAGGACAAAAAGCTATAAGACATACAAAGAGAAAATAGCAAAATGTCAGAAGAAAATCCTGCATTATTAGTAGTTACCTTAAATGTAATTGGATTAAACTCTCTAGGCAAAAGGCAGCGATTCGCAGAATGGGTTTGAAAAACCATGACCCAACTATATGCTGTTTTCAAGAGACTTACATTAAATTCAAAAACACAAGTAGGTTGAAAGTGAAAGGATGGAAAAAATATATACCATACAAATAATAAACAAAAGAGAGCTGTGTTTACTATGCTAATATCAGATAAAATAGACCTTAAGTAAAAAACAATTATGAGGGACAAAGAGGGTCACTACTGCACATATTAATTAGTAAAGGGGCCATTTTAATAAGAAGACACTAAAATTATAAATATATATGTACCTAATAGCAGAAACCCAAAATATGTGAAGCAAATACTGATAATATGAAGGGAGAAATAAATGGTTCTACCTTAATAGTAGGAGACGTCAGTAAAAATCACTTTAAATAATGAATAAAACATATAGTCAGAATATCAGTGAGGAAATAGAAAACTTGAATGATAGTATAAACCAGCTAGACCTAACAGACATATGCAGAACCCTTTACCCAGCACCAATGGAATACACTTATTTAGTGCACATGAATCATTCTCCAAGATAGACCATAAGTCAGACAATAAAGAAGTCTCAATGTGTCCCCAAATATTGAAATTATTCAATGTTTCTTCTACTGAAATGGAATGAAGTGAAAAATCAATAATAGAGGGAGAAAAGAAACTTTTAAAATATATGGAAACTGAACAACACATTCCTCTACAACCAATGGGTCAAAGAAGAAATCACCGGGCAAATTAGGAAATATCTTGAGGTAAATGAAAAGAAAAACACAACATCATGAAACTTATGGGGTGCAGAAAGGGCAGTACGGAGAGAGCAACTTATGGCTCTAACTATTTACATTAAGAAAAGAAGAAAAATCTCAAACCAGAGACCTAACCTCACATTTGGAAGATCTAGAAAAAGAGCAAACTAAACCCAAAGCAAGCAGAAGGAAGGAAATAACAATTAGAGCAGAGATAAATGAAACAGAATAAAAATAATAGGATCAATTAAACCAAAAGTTGGTTCTCTGAATAGATCAGTAAAATAGACAAACCTTTAGCTAGACTGAAAAAATATGTAGAAATTAAAGGTGGTGGAGCATTACTACCAACCCCACAGAGATAAAAAGGATTATAAGAGGATACTATGACCAATTGTATACCAACAATTTAGGTAACCTTTATGAAAAGGAAAATCCTCAGAGAGGTATAATCTATGTACACTGACTCAAGAAGAAGCAGATAATACCATCTGACCAATAGCAAGTAAAAAGATTGAATCAATTATTAAAAACTTTCCAACAAGAAAAGTCCCAGACCAGATAGCCTCACTGGTGAATTTTACCAAAGGTTCCAAAAAGAATTAGTACTAATCCGGCTCAAATTCTTCAAAAATGGAAGAGAAGGGAATATTTCACAACTTGTTTTATGAGACCAAGTTACTGTAAAACCAAAGGTAGAAAAATATAGCTCAAGAAAGAAAATTATAGACCAATATCCCTTATGAATATAGATGCAAAAATCCTCAAAAAACACTAGCAAATAGAATATAATGGCCCATTAAAAGAATTAGGTACCATCATTAAGTGGGATTTATCTCAGGTATGCAAAGTTGGTTCAACATAAGAAAATCAGTTAACATAATATACCACATTGATAAAACAAAAAGACAGTAAACACATGATCATCTCAATTGACACAGAAAAGGCATTTGAAAAAGTCCAGCACTCGTTCTGACAAAAACACATAAAATAGGAAGAGAGGGAAATTTCCTCAATTTGTTAAAGGGCACAAATGAAAAATATACAGTTAACATCATACTCAGTGATGAAAGACTAAACTTTCTGCCTAAGCTCAAGAATAAGACAAGGATACCCACTGTCATCACTGGATTCAACATTGTATTGGAAGTTCTATAAAGAGCAATTAGTCAAGAAAAAGACATAAAAACCATCCAAATTGGAAAGAAAGAAGCAAAACTTTCCCTATTTACAGATAACAGGATCTTATATGTAGAAAATCCTGAAAAATTCACAACAAAGCTCCTAGAGCTCAGACAAATTCAGCAAAGTGGCAGGGTACAAGGTTCATATGTAAAAATCAGTTGTGTTTGTATACGGTAGTTGTGAATCATCTGAAGCTGAAATCAAGAAAAAATTCCATTCCCAATAGCAATTAAAGGAATTAAATATTCATGAGTAAGTTTAACCAAGGATGCAAAAGACTTGTACACAGATTACAAACTACCAGGTCAGATGGCCCCTCTTTGGAACTGGTGTTTATGTGTGACGAATCTGGACTCAGATGGGATCTCTCTTCATAAGACTTTCATGCTAATGTGCTGGAGGTGCAGTTAGTGTCGGGGTTTAAGATATATTTAGGGGATTTGAATCTCTGGACTGACAATGTGATAGCCAGGTCCTGAGCCTCAACAGACTCCAGCACCTACAATCTGACTTATTGGGCTCACCACACTCAGCTAAGATGGAGTTGAAGAAGGACAACCACCACACCATGGAGCCTAGAGTGATTACAACTGAAAGTGGGAGGATTGCATCCAGAATCCAGGTGGAATCTGAGCCTCCTCTTGACATAGAGGTGCAATGGACACAACCAATCCAATGTCCACATAGAAAAGGTGGCATTGGATTGAGAAAAGTGGACATGATGGCTGATGGGTATGGGGAAAGGCAGGAAGAGATGAGAGGTGGAGGCGTTTTGGGACATGGAGCTGCCCTGGATGGTGCTTCAGGGGCAATCACTGGACATTGTAAATCCTCACAGGGCCCACTGGATGGAATAGGGGAGAGTGTGGGCCATGGTGTGAGCCGTTGACCATGGGGTGCGGGGGTGCCCAGAGATGTACTTGCCAAATGCAATGGCTGTGTCATGATGATGGGAGGGAGTGTTGCTGGGGGGGGGGGGGGAGAGGTGGGGTGGGGGTGGTAGGGTTCAATGGGACCTCATATATATATATTTTTAATGTAATATTATTACAAAGTCAATAAAATAAAAATAAAATAAAATAAAAATAAATAAAAGAAATCAAAGAAGCCCTTAATAAGTGGAAGTACATTCTGTATTCATGGCTTGGAAGACGAAATATTAAAATGTCAATTCTATCCAAAGCAATTTATGAATTCAGTGCAATCCCAATCAAAATTCCAATTCCAAAAGTTTTTTTGCGTAAGTGGAAAAAACAGTCGTCAAATTAATATGGAAAGGAAAGGGAGCCAAAATATCCAAAACCATCTTGAGAAAGAACAAAGTTGGAAGACTCAAATGTCCCACTTTTAAAATTTATTACAAAGTTATGGTAATCAAAACAGCATGGTACTAGCCCAAGGACAGACATATAGACTAATGGAATCAAACTGAGCGTTCAAAAATAAACCTTAACATCTATGTCCAGCTAATTTTCAACAAAGGTACCAAGACTACTCAATGGGGGGAGATTAGTCTTCAACAAACAGTCCTGGGAAAACGGTTTATCTATAAGTGAAAGAATGAATCCATCATATACTGAAAGTAACTCAAAATGGATCAAAGATTTAAATATAGGAACCAAAACTATAAAACTCCTAGAAAAAAAACATATGGTAGCATCTTCAGGGCCTTTTATTAGGCACAAGCAAGAAAAGAAAAATATATTTGAATGGAACTTCATAAAAATTTTAAAAAAGAACATACATCAATGGATTCTATGGTGGAAGTAGAAAGACAACCTACAGAATGGGAGAAAATATTTGGAAACCATCTATCTGATAAGAATCTGATATCCAGAATATATAGAAAACTCCTACAAGTCTAAAACGAAAAGACAAAATAGACAACAACAACAGGGAAGTGGACTTGACTCAATGGATAGAGTGTCTGCCTACCACATGGAATGTCCAAGGTTCAAACTCAGGGCCTTCTTGACCCATGTGGAGCTGGCCCATGCACAGTGCTGATGCTTGCAAGGAGTGCTGTGTCATGCAGGGGTGTCCCCCGCATAGGGGAGCCCTACACGCAAAGAGTGCACCCCATAAGGAGAGCCACCCAGCACGAAAGAAAGCTCAGCCTGGCCAGGAGAGGTGCCGCACACACGGAGAACTGATGCGGCAAGATGATGCAACAAAAAGAGACACAGATTCCTGGTGCCACTGAAGAATAGAAGTGGACACAGAAGAACACACAGCGAATGGACACAGAGAACAGACAACTGGGGCAGGGGCGGGGAAGGGGAAGGGAATAAATAAAAATAAATCTTTAAAACAAAATTACAAAATGGGCAATAGACTTGAATAGACATCACTCAAGGAAGATATATATGACAGATTGAAGTTCATTTTTGAATTCCAAAAGATTATGTATTGTTCAACTAATCTATTCCCATAGGTGTGGCACCCTTTATATTAGATTCACTTTAGATCACTTGATTAGATTGCTTTTGATTGGACTGTGTCAGTGAGGCATGACTCAAGTTGGGTCTCTACCCTCTTGCTGGGTCTTATTAAACAGAGATACACAGAGAGAGACACAGAAAAAGGAAGCTGCCGTCTTGGTCCTGCCATGTGAAAGAAAAGAGAAAGTAGAGAGGGAGAGAGGACTCCAGGTTTGCCTACAGCTGTAGAAAGGAAGGGAGGCACCAAAATGCTGAGAAAGGTCCTGGAGTTTGGAATCAGCAGAGCACAGAGGTACGGAAAGAAGCCCCCAAGGGGCTGGGCCCATGGACAAGCTCAAGAGTGAAGAGATGAACCATATGCCTGATAGCCCACAGCTAAACTTGGGGAAAAGTTGGAGCAGCAAGACTGAGGGAGGAGGCGGGAAAAGAGACAAGCCCTATGCCTGGTTGCCCACAGCTGAGATCCAGGAGATAGTAGATTCCGAAATGGAAGGTAGAGACTTCAGCAGAGATTAGCCACCATCTTGCTTCACCATGTGGCAGGACACCAGGATCACCAGCAGCTGACTTTGGTGAGAAAGCATCTCTGCTGATACATTGATTTGAACATTTCATGGCCTCAGTACTATATGCTTTTCTACTAAATAAAATTCCTATTTTATTTTATTTTTTAACCTTTTTTTTTGTCTTTATTTTTTTTAATGTTACATTCAATAAAATTCCTATTTTAAAAGGTAACCCATTTCTGGTACTTTCCATAGGCAGCCCTTTAGCAAGCTAAGACGATATACAAATGGTCAGAAACACTTGAAAAGATGTTAACATCATTAGCTATTAGGGAAATTGAAATCAAAACCACAATGAGATACCATTTTACAACTAATAGAATGTCTACTACTAAAATAAGTTGGAAAATTTTAAGTGCTAGAGAGATGTGGAGAAATAGGAACACTCTTCATTGTTAGTAGGGATGTAAAATGGTGCAGCCACCGTGGGAAATAGTCTGGTGTTTCCTCAGAAAGTTAAGTATATAATTACTATATGATCTGTGAATTCCCCTTCTAGGCATATACCTAAAAGAATTGAAAGCAGAAATTTAAACAAATATTTAAACACTGATGTTCGTGGCATTATTCACAGTTGCCAAAAGATGGAATTAACCCAAATGTCCATCAACAGATGAATGACTAATCAAAATGGTCTACACATACAATGGAATATTACTCAGCTGCGAAAAAGAATGAAGTTCTGATACATGTAACAAGTTGGATGAAACTTAAGGCATCATGTTCAGTGAAATAAGGCAGACAGAAAATGACAAATATTGTTTTATATCACTGATATGAAATAATTAGATAAGCAAATTCACAGAGTTAGTAACTAGAATACTGATTGCCAGGCACCAGGGTGGGGAAAGTAAATAAGGAGTTAACATTTAAGTGGCATGGCTTTTATGTTTGGGGTGATGGGAAAGTTTTGGTAATGGATGGTGGTGATGGTAGCACAACACTGTGGATGTACTTAAGATAAGTTATAAATGTGAATGTGAAATTTTAAGTTATGTAGATGTTACTAGAAAATTTTTTTTTAAACTTTGGACTTTACCACACAAACTGTGAACTCTAATGTAAATTATAATTGTTAGTATATAAATTATAGTTATTAGTGTAATTATAATAACATTGTTTCATCAAGTATAACCCCACTAATGCAAATTGTTAATAGGGAAAACTGCATGTGTAAGGGGAAGTATGTGGGAACTCTATTTTCTCCATGATTTTTCTGTAAACCTACAACTTGTTGAATAAAAAAAAGAGGAAGCAATAAGAACTGTATATTAGTTCATTTTCTCCTGAGCTGCTACTTTATTGCGCATCTTGCCAGTAATTATGTTATCGGTATGAGGCTATTAAAAGAATTTGCAAATGCTGAGAAATTCTTCCTCCTTACACAAAACATATTCATCCCTGACACTAACAAAGCAGGTATTTGATATTCAGACTCTTTAAATTATTTTTTTGGATGTGGGATGGATTAGCTATATTTTCAAATATGGATTGTGACAAGCCATAAGTGTGATCAAATTGAAGAGAGAGATTACTGTTGGGATAATTTTAATATAATTTTTAAGCAAATATGAGATTTTAAAGAATGCTTCAAACATTTTTCTATCAGGAAAAAAGAGCATTCTCCCATTTGAAAATAAATCAGAACCAAGAATAAAAACAGATGATTAAAACAAAGCCCAACTTCTTTCTAAAAACAAATACAAGCAAAAATAATTGGAACAAGTATGATTTGTTTCTTTTTAAAATCTTGAGTCCTAGAATTTATTGTCTAAAATTGTCAGCAAGTTTAAACCATGGCATTTGACTATGGGTGATAAGTATCAGATGGTTACATTCAGGATAGTCTTTGCTTATATTTCAGAATGCTGGATTTTAATTATTACTTTTTAAAATTTGCATGTTTTAATAGAAAGAAGTAGAAAAGTATACAACATCTTGAAGAACCGAACACAAATATATCTAGACCTATTATAATAGAAAGGAAAACCTCAGTGGTTTGTCCAAATTGAAAAATAGGGTTTTTCATTCGATATAGGAAAGGACATGATTAAGATGGTATTGTAACAATTTCCATGTTTATTTTATTTTCAATCATTCAAAGTTTATACATACAGATAAAAATAGTTTCATTTATATTATGTTTTTCTTCCTCAAATATTTGTAACATAATTTTGCCTTGGCAAATCTTAAAGTTTTAAAGAGCTATTTCTAAGACCATGGGTTCTTAACCTTGTTTGTTCCAGGGACCCCTTTGCCAGTCAGGTGAAAACCATGGACCCCTTCTCAGAATGTAGCAGCAGATAGTTTTATGACACTCAACTAGCATGGGTCTAACAACTACTGTAATTTCGAAGCATGGATGAGTGTGAGCAATTTTTCAAGATATGCAACAATTGTAATGTGATATGAAATGAATATTACTGCAATTTATTGCATACATTCATAAGGAAGGAAATGTTAGATTTCAGTTAGAGGTCAGAGAAAATAAAGATAGTAAGTTGATTTTTTTCAGTTCAAGCTCATGGGCCCCCTGAAATCTGTGGATCCCTGGTTAAGAACCCCTGATGTCAGCCATATTGAAACAGTATAAGGAATGATTTTTTTTTTAAAGATTTATTTTTATTTATTCTCTTCCCCCCTCCCCCTGTTGTCTGCTCTCTGTGTCTATTTGCTGCGTGTTCTTCTTTGTCCGCTTCTGTTGTTGTCAGCGGCACGGGAATCTGTGTCTCTTTTTGTTGTGTCATCTTGTGTCCTCTCTGTGTGTGTGTGGAATCATTCCTGGGCAGGCTGCACTTTCTTTCATGCTGGGCGGCTCTCCTTATGGGTGCACTCCTTGCGCCTAGGGCTCCCCTACACAGGGGACACCCCTGCGTGGCAGGGCACTCCTCGCGCACATCAGCGCTGCACATGGGCCAGCTCCATACAGGTCAAGGAGGCCCGGGGTTTGAACCACGGACCTCCCATGTGGTAGACGGACACCCTAACCACTGGGCCAAGTCTGCTTCCCTATAATGAATGATTTTATGAATTATTTTTATATTTTGATGAGTTAGTTTTTAATATTTAAAAAATCAGGTGAATTTTAAATAATTATAAAAATGCTTCAACATTAATGTGTATTAGGAGGCTGCTTAGTGAATTCAAATCCTTTTGTTTGTACTTACAGGAAAATGGTGGTTCCTCTAATTTTTTACATATTAAGTAATTAACCTCTTCCCTCTACAAGGTGCTCAGAAAAAGTTAGACAATTTTGATATTTCCAGGACATAAGTAGTACACTTTGTATCAGTCTATGGAAGGCAAAACTAATAATAGATAATGGAATATGGATCCTTGGAGTTGGGAGTGTTAATTCTTATGTTGTAATTCTAAAGGGCAGATAACTGCTTCAATAATCTTGTCCTCTTCCCATTCATTGCACTGTAGTATCCTAGCCAATCTTTTGAAACATATTGTTTACAAGTGTTATATTAGCTAATAACCAAAATCCACTTTTAATCCATAGGGCAGTTGTAAAGAGATCAAAGTATATTTATGGTATTTTAATCAACTATATTAGTATAAGTCTATTCTAAGCAAAACAGATAATATTTTATAAATCCTGGTTTATTGATTCATTCATATAGTTATTCATTTAACCTCATTTGACCATGTCATGGTTTTGTTTCTAGAGACGATATTCTTCATAGCCACACTATACCACATTCTTTGATTTCTATAGCATGTCAACAGGAACAAATTTAATGATGGTGTTTTGTGGCTTCAACTTAGTCTTTGCAAGAAAATTCATCTCATTAAAATATCTCCTGTGAGAAACTTACATTTTCCAGACATGAATGGTGTTATCCAATTATTCATGTCTCTTCAGACCACAAATTTAGAGTTTTTCAAGTGGCTCTTGTATTGTGTGCTGCTATACAGGCAGTGTGTGTCCTCACTATTGACTGAACAAAATAGTCTCTTAAAAATGGACTGGCTGGTTAGAATTTTTTGGGGCATTTGGCTTTCTGGACCAGGACCAATGATTCAGTCAATGCATATACATATACCTTTTGGGCATAACTGTGAGATTTGAAATTTTTATCTCTTTGTTTTCTTATGAATAATATTCAATGTCTATTGTCTGTGCCTCATCATTTATTACATGCATATGATGGTAAACTCAGTCTGTGGAAGGCCTAAACAAATGCTATTGCTTCTTTACAGAACTCTGTTTTATCTGAAAACTTTCTCCTTTAAATGTTATAATACATGTAATACTTTTTCCCAGACCAAGTATTTTCTTCTTCACTGAAACTTCATCTGTTCTAAAGAGTGTATGAATATTTTTCATATATAGTTTTGTGTTTTCATTATAATATATTCCTTTGTGCTATTAGTGGATTTTTGTGTTTGTGCATGTATTTGTCACATGATAGAACACTATTAAATGTGTGTTCTTTTTTCCTGCCTGGTAAACAGAAGAGGTGCTAATATTGTAAGCAAGAAAGTGATTAAATGGAACAATTTGAGATGTATTCACACATTTAAAGGAGGTAACTTTGCCTTTGTTTCTTTTAATATAATTAAAGGCATTTCAGGTATCTGCTGAGCAGAATAAGGACTACCTTTTTATGTGAAGTAGTTGTCTAAAGATCAGAAATAATTACTTTGCACATTAGCCTTCATGGCCTGCATGACCTGGTTAATTAATTTTTTGCTAGGATAATAATAATAGAAATATATTTGAAGATATGCATCATAATTGAGAATCTAATTGACCTCTAATTTTAAGAGCTGGTCCTTCCATTTATTGTCTTTTGAAGATGGCTAGAGCAGCCAACACAAAGACAGAGAAAAAGTCAGGAACTGTCTTCCAGTCTCATTTAGTCCCTCTGTCTTAGGTTGTACCATTTTGTTAATTTTATTTAGCTTTGATTAACAAAAAGCAATTACAGTGCTCCTGTTTTGGTTCTAGTGAATATTCCTTTTTTGTGTGTTATTGATCAGGGAGAGGATCTCCTTCCAGCAGCCTCTGACAGGACCAAATAAACTCATTGAAAGTCATTTGATATTCTATTGGCACTATGCAAGTATCTGATATTCCCTTGCTATGAAATAAGGGCTATAAACAAAGCTTAGAAGTCTGGGATTAGTCCCCAGCTTCAGCAAGCCCTTAAAATATTTTGTAATTCTATCTTCAGTCATGAATAAGCCAGGAAAAACAGACCCTCTCTCCTCTTTCGATTTCTCTGCTGTGTATGCTGCTTTTAATTGCCCACAGGCAGGCTGTTGTGATCTTTGGAAGTTTAAAACCAAGATAAAAATGCAAATCTAATTATTTCTTTTATGTAATCTAATTAACTTTTTAAGTAATGATAGATACTCTATAGCTTGCTTCAAACATTTTAATAATGAAGTTTCTAGATTATAAAGAATAGGTAAAGCTGCTGTAATACAAGAATAGAAAGGGCCATAACAAATGAAAATATAAATTCTTATGGGTTACAAACTCCATGTTAATCAATCACACTAGACTGTTTATTGGAGTTGCAGTGGATCTAGATATAAGAAGAAGTGACACCTGACCAGATCCCATGAGCTGCTGAATTATCAATCAGCTTGCTACCTGTTTTCCAAAAGTGGCCTTATGGCAAAGATCTCAATTAGGAGACCAATACCTGATAGCAAATCTCATTTCATGCACTGTACTTCACCTTATCCAATCACCTCTATGTGACCTTTCCTTCTCTAACTTATCTACTTGTGCTTATATCTTAGACCCTATTACCCATCTTTTGCCCAAATAATTGAAACTAAAAGTTCAGGGAAACCAAAGTCTGTGCTTATTTCTGGGATTAATGAAAGTGGGAGAGTGCCTTCCTCTGCAGAGGCAGGGTGGTGTGCAGTGGAGTGGAACTGAAGATCAAAGTGTGCCAGCATGTGATGTTACATAACATTGAATCAATCCCACAAGGAAAAAGTGGTTTCTTTTTCTATTGTTTCTTGATCCTTCTGATAACATTGAGGGCTATTTAGTGTGGTCTTTAATATGAGTCTAGGACTTCCTGATCTTTAGTCATAACGGAAGGAGGTAGGGGATCCTCTTATTCTTGTAGCCTTTGGAGGCGAGAATTTAAATTAACTGTTTTCATAGTATTTATTTCATGGCTATCTTCTATTTATGACAAGTGAGTTTAGTTTTCTATTTGTGCTGGTGATATGAAGTTCCCTTGTAAAATAAAAAGTCAACTTAAATAAAAAACCTTAAGCAAAAGAATAGTTGGGTACTTGATTATTACAAAAATACTGATGCCTGGATTCCATTCCCAGCAATAGTGATTTAAGTGGTCTGGGCTAGAGTCCCCATGTGGAGACTTGTAAAAGCTCTCTTGGTGATTCTAGTGGTCAGTCAGGATTGAGAAATACTGCTCTGTAGAATGCAATATGGATTAAATGTGAGCTCTTAATTGTTTAGAATATCTTTATCATCTATCTATACTGAAGTTTGGAACAGAGTTTAAAACTAACAGATAATTTTTGAGTAGTTGAAATATACTTTTTACATTGTTCATGACTATTTTGGTTATAATATACCATGGTTTAAACTATTGTAATAAATTTAGTTTTTCTAATGACTTGATTTATATTTATATATGGCTATACTGGCAAGAGAAGACTGTGCAGATCAGGATATTTGTACCTTTGGGAGCAGGTATTGGAAATAAAAATGAAGCACAGTCCTTCATAATAAGACAAGAACATTTAGAAAATAAATTCTCAGATGCCATTTGACTTCTAACGGTTTTTACAGAATGAATTTTGACCCAGGACATGAACCTGATACTTATTTTAAATGAGTTTTTAAAAATTTATTTTGAAATTGACTACATCTTGACACATTTGAAGAATATATAAATTCAAATGCAGTTTTATGTTTTGTTTGTTTTGTTTTGAGGTACTAGGGCTGGGAATTGAACCTAGGACCTCTATGGGGGTAGCCAGTGCTCAACTACTGAGTCACATTGGCTCTCCTGAGTTGATTTTTTCATCTCTTTAATTGTTGTTTGTCCTTTTGTTTTAAGGAGGCACTGGGGACCAAACCTGGGACCTCTCATGTGGGAGGCAGGTGCTCAACCACTTGAGCCACATCTGCTCCTCAGAATGCAGTTTTAAGCTACATTTGTACATATAAGAAGAAAGTTTAGAGGGTACATAAGCTAAACTTTGTGGAACCAGCACAGGTTGAAGACCAGTAAATCAGAGTTTAAATTCCAGTTCCACTACTGTTCTGATCTGTGATCTGATTTGCTATTTACTATTTGTGAGAAAAGTTACTTAAGTCACTGAGCCTGAGTTTCCTAATTCCTAAAAGACAGATGATATTACTGTACAGTAGCTGTGAGATAGTATGAATAAAATCCCTAGTAAGTGTTCAGTGCATTTCTATTGTTACATTTATCATTATTGCTGATGCTACTATTGTATGACTCGGTACAGGAATCATTCAGAGTCTGTAATGGAGAAATATACATGTACACATTTTGTATGTGCATCTGTAAGCATATTTATATCTATATATATGCATATTTAAAACCCATGAATTAGAGATATGAATATAGGATAATCAGTGTATATGCACTAAAATAAATGATTATGCCATGATAATCTAGAGGGAAAAAAAGAACAGTAAGTTGTCTGACTGCCAAATGAAAGCTATTTCAATTGTTAGTGAGAAACAATAAGGTGTTTCAAACACACAAAAATAGCTGTCAGAGCAGCCTGGAGATGGTTCAAAAGAGAGCATGGCATTTTATTTTGGAGAAACAGAGTCTCAGCTTTCACACTAAAATGAGCTTTGCTGTTAGATCAATAGTTTTGTAAAGTTAGAGAGATAGTAAATGAAACTTTCCAATTCATTTTATAGCTTTTTAAAAAAAACAAAAAACAGATGAAGTTATGTTGCAGTTCAAAATGTGAAAGTCCTTGTTTATAATAAAGTTGTGCGTATCAATCTTATATATGCCATCTCCTGTAAGCCAAGCATTTGTCCAACTTTTGTGAATTATGTCTGTACTTATAATTTAAGAAGTTGAGTATATGCATACAAGACTTAAGAGATGGAAAATAAAAATTGGTATACTGTGTAACACTTGATATAACACAGGGAAATATCTTTTAAATTCTGAAGGGATGTACTGACATAAACATTTTTAATTCATGTATGGTAACTCCCACTGAGGGCTATTAATGGTAGAGTCAGATGTTTTTACTTGTTTAAAATAAAAGAAAATAAGTTACACAAAAGGTGAGAAATTGAATTCATTTTCTCCACCAACCGTTCCATTAAGAAAATGTTAAAGTTGTAACATTAAACAACGAAAGTCACGGAATTAACAGGTCAGAATAAAGCGTAAAATCCATCCTCAATTAGGTCATAGTCATGACTTTTGCTACAAATATATTTCTGGGCAAGATTTTTCTCTTAAAATGTTTTCTGCAGTGACTGAGATTGGCACAGATGGAACGGTCTCTATAGCTGGGCTGCCTTGGTTCTGCTATAACATGTACAAGGGTAAAGTTCCAATGAACTTTAACAGGCTAGGCTTTTTTGTAGTCTAACAGCATCATTCATTTCGCAGACATACAAATGTTGGTTCCTCCTTGTGTATGATTTAGTTGTATTATGCATAAGAAAAAAGGGAAAATGAGAAAACTGATTTCAGTGTCTGCTAATTGCCTAATAACTTTTTGTTCTCTGTCAAAAGTTGTGATGATATCAGGGAAACAAATAGAAAAACGTTCCTTATATAGTATTATTCAATAAAAGATGTAAGTCAGTCTTAGGTTGGTATTTCCTAAGGTGGGTATGACCAAAGTTACTTTTTAATGTATAGAGAATTAGTTAAATACAGGGCACTTTAGGATTAGTATAATTAAATGCAACCTGAGGAGGCACTCAGGGAACTGAAACTTCAAGTGAAGAAGGGCTTCCAGCTCTTGGTTCAACTATTAGTTTGTCTTAAAGACTTTTCTCATTCTGTGGCTGTCAACCCCTCCTTTCTTCTGACTTGTACTTACCTGAGAACCATGAGTGTCTTGCTGGCTAACAGATAATCTTTTTAATAGCTGGAGGCTGGGTATCAGTGGAAGAAAAATGGTCTGGGTAGCAAAAGAAGATAGAGAGAAGGAAAGTGCTCATGGATAAGGAGCTATCTCCTTGCTTAGCAGTGACTAGTGGGTGTTTGGGACAAGGAATAACTTGTTCCAATCTTTTCTGTCTATCCTACTTTATGTAATTTTTTATAGTGCTTCGTGCAAACTCAGGTTTTTAGATCTGTTAGAAAGCAAGATGGAATGGAGCCACCATTAGGTGACCTGCTGTTCTTTGACTACAGAGAAGCCCAGAGGGGCTGACAAAAGTGAGCTAGTAGTATGCATTATTAGATTTTAGCCCGAGGTTCGTTTTAGAAGATTAGGTGAGCCAGATCAGATCCACAATGGTAGAGCAAGTATGTAATCTACTATTGGAGAAATTCCAGCCATGGCTGGAGTATCTGTAATGCAAGGGTGGAAACAAGATCAAAGAAAAATGAAAGTGGGCTCTTAAATTTGGCATCCATACAACATCTATTTTTCTGTTAAGGTTTTCTGATTTAGTTCCAGTGTGGATTGTCAAATCCAGTGGTCTCTGACAGGGTCTCTCGTTGACTGTCTTAGGGTGGCAGTACATTCCTGGAACTCCTGCATATCCCTTATGGGAGGGCAAGTTCAGATCATTGGCAGCCCAGTAGAAAGAGGGGATTTGAGCTCTATGTATAGAGTTGTAGCCCCTTTATTAATGCAGTGTCATTCCTTCTCAGAAGGATCAGGCCCTGACTGGAGAGACCCTGATTTGTGATTTACTGAATACATCGAAGTGTTAAGAGTGTAATGTCTAGTAAATATCTTTGGGTAGTAGAATTATAGTTAAAGTATTTTTTTCTTGTTTTATTTTATTTTGTAAGTTTCTAATATATATTACTTTGTATGAGGAAGAATAGAAGAGAGTTTTTAAATGTACATTGAAAGAACCCTGATTTTCAATATTAAGGAAAGTATTACATTCATTGTGGTATAGTCAGGTGACGGGCTATTATAGACTATAATAATAATGTTTACAAATGATTTTAATGATTTGGCATAAAGCTTAAAATATAACATTAAGTGGGGAAAAACCCAGAACACAATCATATAAATATAGTATGATTTCAGCTATGTAAAAATAGGTATTGATAAAAAAACGTGAAGAGAATGAATTACTTTTATAATGAATTTTTTAAAAAATAAAATAAAATCCAGGTTGAAAAAAAAGGAATAGGCATCTATCCTGAGATCTTATGATCATCCCAGGAATAGATTGTAATCACCAAAAGCAGGACTTGACTGCCATATTTGATTTCTGGTTGTTTAGAGAGAATTTCTAATAAATCAAAAACAACCATGTCTCCAGCTAGCTGGAAGAAATATTCAGGCATAGATCTTCCAGTCTGTATCTACACTTGCCCCTGTTTCTCATTCTCCCAACTAACTTTCCCTAGGACACTGAAATCCCTGGACTTATATGTTCCAGGCATGAGGGTGATTATTGATTTATTCTCAGCAGAACTTTAAAAAAAAAGATTGTGCGCTTCCTTCTTCTACCTTCTGTGGAAAGGACTCAGCCCCAGCTTGGGGTGAAAATTCGTATTAGACAGGGTAGTGTGGCAGGAAGAAGTCTCCACTTGGACTCAGGAGTCCTGGTACATAGTCTTTGTTCAGCTAGTAACTACATGACCTCTGGCAAGTAACTCTTCTGCTTTGGTCTTCACTTTTCATATATTTATAACAAAAGTTATTGTTCAAGATGATCACTCCAGTTTCTTGTGACTGACTTCTGCAATTCTAGATGATGGGGCTTGACTGATATTTAGAATTTAAGGAAGAACAGTAGATAGTCTTGCTTGAAGGCAAACGTCCAATTTGGTCACAGCATAAATCATGACCTTTTAGGAGGCATATTTTCATTTTAAACAACCTAAGGGGTTTAAATTATGAGATTTCCTTTGTTGAGTATTGTAATGGCTTGTAGTGACTGCCGTGTGACATGATGGCTGTTGGGGGATTTTTAGAAAAAATCATTTAGGAGGAGGGCCTGAAAATGCCTTCTTTCAGGACCCAGCAAATACGGTTCTGCAGCCAATGACAAACTCCTGGCATTACGGCTATATAATGGAAAGGTTGACACAAAATTAATTTTAGTACAAGTAAAATATTATAATTTTTGGAAAAAAATACAGCTTTGCTAAGATTAATTGCAGGAAATTACAGCATATCCTACTGAAGTGTTAAGTCAATAACATATATAGCATATAACACCTTTTCCTAGTCTCTTGTTTTCACCCTAAGTGTTGCATTTTTATCTGATAAGAGATCTGTTAAGTGGCTAGACCTTTGTCTAACTGTGGGGGTGGTGCTGAGTGTGGTTCAGGCTGTCTGAAAACAGTTAAGCTGTGAAGGAGAAACTTTGCTCAGTTATGCTTCCTAAAAGTGGGTTTCCTGTTTGAAGGATAATGTTGGTGTGGATATTCTGTTGACCATTTTCGTATTTCTAGTTTGTTAAGTTTCATCTTCTAGTCCCAATAAATTTTCCAGCCATGCCTATTTATTGGGCTGCAGGATTAAAAATGAGAGACTTTCATTTCTGATATGTGGCATAGCTTAATACGGTTTTCTGATTTCCTTCCATTTTGTTTGAAGTAAATAGGGTAATTACTCACTAAAATTCCAATATCTTTCAGAGCTTTAGGGATGAATCTAAAACAGAACCATATAATGTTTTATTTAAGCAAATCCATGTTCTTATTAGGCGGTTCACCTAGTATCATTTTTTATAAATAAACTTTATTTTATTTTTTCAAGGGTTAGTTAATTTTGTGGTACTACCACATTCTGACATCTGCATCTACTAAAGCCTGCAGGTTGTGCTTTGTGGTCTAAAAATAAAAATATCATTTGAAAATCAATAAATCATTTGGGAAAGGTACTTAAATATGAATGTGGAAGAATCTGATACACTTCTATTTCATTTTTTTTATTATCAAGACACATGTAGTTATCTGTGTTTGCACAAAGCATTTGTGCCAGTTGTTCATCTAATTAATTTCTAACTAGATATGAGTGAAACCTATTTTGGAGAAACGATTGCTATGCTGGCTTCTTGGACTGTTTATGTTCTCCATTAATTGCAGGGCTTTACCATGTAACCATTGGGTAGATCTGGTTTTACTTATCAAACCCAGATCTGCTTTTTTGCTGAGCAGGATGTAGTTCCTTGCATTACCAGCTTTTTATTATTTGGGGGTTCATAGCACACTGGGGCTTCGAGCTGTCAGCCCTGGAACCCCCAGTGTTTCTGTGGAAAGTCTTTCGTAAGTTTGCTCTGCCTGTAACACATTTCAGGTTAAACAAGCATTTACTTTTAAATGAAATATTTATTTGAATAATTATAGACAAACATTCATTTCCCCACAGCCCTTCCTCATTCTACTTTGAGTAAGAGTAGATCTAAACTGGAAGGCTTTTAAAATCTGGTCGTTAGTGTTTCACCATAGCCTCCATATTTTCTTCCCCAGGAGTAGTAAGACAGTAAGGTGAGGACAATGCAGAGATTTCTATGAAAACGGTAACATTGTCTCTTCTCCACAAAGACATTCAAAGAGTATCTTATTTTCTTTGGAAATTAGAATGTATGAAAAGGTATTTTGGTTAGGCTTTTAAGAAGGCCATTTCACATTTCCTAGTAGGAGTGGCTGTTAAGTAGTAGTTCTAATCTCTGGCGTGAAAGAACATGTTGACCATGTGTGCCAAAGGGGGAAATGTATTGAATTAAATAAGACAGCAAGTCTATCCCGTTCTGGTCCTATACCATTTCAGTTTTACCAGAGTTAGCTCCTGAATCTAGGTTTATAAAGAACTGGGAGATGTCCTGGCAATTCACAAAATGGGTGCTCTAATTATTAAACATAAAAAAGTAGGAAAGCTTTCTGGGGAGAAATCTAAGGACACAATGTCTCTTCATTTATGCGGACAGTATTTGGGACATTCTCATTACCTTTTTGACTAAAAAAGCCTATTGCATTCTGAAAAAATGTAAACAATAAGGATTTGGTTTTTAAAATTTAACTAGCTGTGAAGTTGTATAAAAAAGAGAAAATACTTTGAAGAATTATCAGAGCTCTTATGTATTAAGCACAGCAGATGAAATGATTTATTGGGCTTTATACACATTCTGTAAAGGGTCAGCATTGCTAACAGAATGAGTGGCAGCCTCTGGGAGCTGAACAGGCCCCAGGGACTAGTCTTTGTTCTGCTGGTCTTGACAGGCATGTGTCTCTGTTAAATGAGGGCTTAATTTCTCTCATATGTGAACAATTTCCAAGCCTGACAAAGGCAGCCAGGACTTGGAGCTATTTAAAAGAACCATCACAGGAGGAAGCATTCCTGAAGAAAGGGGATGCTAAAAGGCTAATTACTCACCCTGGTTTAGCAACTATTTTATTTTTTTCCCTAAGCAAGGTTTATTAACATGGATCTGCCATTGTTTTGTTGTTGTTTTTTTACTTAAATACACATTAAAGTTAAAGGGTATATTTTTATGATTTGTGAATAGCCATTTACTCATCTCTGCTCATTGAAAAAAGGTTTCCCCATCAGTAGTGATGGAGTATATCATAGAATATAGTAAATCACTAGAAGGGGAAGGGAGAAGCTAATATACTTTGGATCTTTTCTCTCTCAAGTGAAAGGAATTTAAACTATTTACTAAGCAGCATCTTTGGTAACACTGTGAACCCTTTCTTTAGACAGTAATTCCTTAAAATGTGAGGAGTTTCTTACTTTTACATGTTCTGTGGGTCTTTCAGAGTCTTTTAGTCAGTCTGAACTACAGTATCTGAGGGAAAACCTATATTGTTAAAGGGACATATGTAGAATATGACAAGTATATTTCTATACTTACATGTTCATGTTTTCCTAAAAAGACTATAAACTGGATACATTTTCCCTTTGACTTTGATTATCCTCATTAGCCCTTTATCTTAATTTTTAACTATCTTTAAATTTTTCAGTATTTTTTTTCAGTATGAATGATATATCTTTCAGTATGAATGATATATAAATAAGCATTACGGGAATAGAAGTAGCTCAAATGGTTGAGTGCCTGCTTCCTATGTATGAGGTCCTGGGTTCACGCTCAGGTACCTCTGGAAAAAAAAAGTATTGATATTGCAGCCGTTATACCATATTATATTATAAAAGTTAGTACATTTAATTATAAATACTAACCCCTCTCTGATTTATTTGTTCTGTACATTTTTAAGACAGGACATACCCAGGTTATTTGAGTTGTTTACAAAGAATTTTAGAACTAGAAAGTGAACTTATAATTTCTAATGAAGACACCAAATTGAATATTGAAACCCTTAGGACAAATGGGTCTCTTGGTTTATTTTAGAACTAAAAAAAGAACTAGGTTATCTTGATGATTGTCACTAATTTGCTGAATGACCTTTGGCAAGTCATTTTATCTCTGGGGCCCCAAATACTTTACCTGTAAAACAAAGTTCTCTTCCATCTCTAAATTTCTGTGCTTTAAGAATACAATAAAAATGGAACACTGAAATAAACAAAGTGATATGATTGCAGAGTATTGTCAATATTATTTTTAAATCAAAAAGGAACTTCAAGTTCACATTTCCATGTTTTAATATAGAAAAATCAGGAAATCTTCAATTATGGTATCTTGACTAGTACAAAGCCAGAAATGCAATATTATCATTCCATGGGAACTACATTCTACTGTAAATCACAGGCCCTTTTTGTCACAGTAGAAGGGTAGGAAAATTGTTGATTTTAATTGTAATGATGGACAACTTATAGATAACTCTTCTGATGGCATTTAAAATTTTTTTAAATATATTTTTATTATAGATGTTATGAACTTGCAAAACAATCATGCACATGTGTAAAATTCCCAAACAGCAACCCTTCACCAACACACCACACCGTTGTGGAACATTTGTTACCAATTTTGAGATAATATCATCCGACTATTACCACTCACTATGGTCCATATCGTGTATTTGGCATATTTTTTCCATACACCCCTTTTATTAACAGAGTACATCTTTGGCATTGATGCAAAAATATTATAGTATTGCTGTATAATTCATAGATTACATTGATTGTATTTTTCCCATGCTTCTCCACATTCTTACCACCCTGCAGTAGTGACATACATCCTTCTAATTCACAGAAGGACTTTCCTGCATCTGTACCATCAACCACAATTCTCATCCACCTCTGGGACTGTGGTATTCAGTCCCTAGATTATTCTCTAGCTTTCTTTCAATTGACAGTTACTTTCCCAGACAACCCTTTGCAGCCACAATCCCATTTATAAACCAGCTGCTACTCATTATAAAGTGTTACCATCAACTCTAGCCATTTCCATACTTTTACAGTCAAATTAATTAAAACTTCTACATACATTAAGTATCAGTAGTTCTTCTCAACCATCCTCTTATCTCCTAATAATCTATACTCTAGGTTTTATCTCCATGCATTTATTCTTTGCATTCAGTTCATATTAATGAGACCATGCAATATTTGTCCTTTTTTGTCTGACAATTTCACTGAGCATAACATCTTCAAGATTCATCCATGTTATCACATGTGTCCCAATTTCATTTCTTCTTACTGCAGCATAGTATTGCATCATATGTATATACCGCATTTTGTTTGTCCATTTGTTGGTTGATGGACACTTGAGTTGTTTCCATTTTTTGGCAATTGTGAATAATGCTGCTGTGAGCATCAGTGTACAGATGTCTGTTCATGTCATAGTTTTTACTTCTTCTGGATATATTCCTAGTAGAAGATTTGCTGGGTCATATGGCATTCTATATCCAGCTTCCTGAGAAACCACCAAACTGTCTTCCACAGAGGCTGCGCCATTTTACAATCCCACCAACAGTGAAGGAGTGTTCCTATTTCTCCACAGTTCTCCAGCACTTGTTGTTTTGTGTTTTTTTTTTTTATAATGGCCATTCTTTGTGATGTGAGATGATATCTCATTGTTGTTTTGATTTCCATTTCCCTAATAGCTAGTGATATTGAACATTTTTCATGTGCTTTTTGACCACTGTGCTTTCTCTTTGGAGGAATGTCTATTTACATCTTTTGCCCATTTTTTAATTGGATTGCTTGCTCTTTTATTATTGAGTTGTATGATCTCTTTATAAAGAATGTTAAACAAAGCCTTATCAGATATGTGGTTTCCAAATATTTTTACCCATTAAGTGGGCTGCCTCTTCACCTTCTTAATGAAGTCCTTTGAATCACAGAAGTGCTTAAGTTTGAGTAGTCCCCATTTATCCATGTTTTCTTTCATTGCTCATGCTTTTGGTATAAGGTTTAAGAATGCACCAACTACTACCAGGTCTTGAAGACACTTTTCTATATTTTCTTCTAGGAACGTTATTGTTCTAGATTTTATATTTAGGTCTTTGGTTCATTTTGAGTTATTTTTTTGTACAAGATGTGAGATAGGGGTCCTCTTTCTTTCTTTTGGCTATGAATATCCAGTTCCCTCAGCACCATTTGTTGAATAGACTATTCTTACCCAGCTAGATGGGTTTGACAGGCTTGTCAAAAATCATTTGACCATAGATGTGTCTATTTCTGAACCATCAGTTTGGTTCAATTGGTCTATGTGTGTATCTTTATGCCGATTCTATTCTGCTTTTTACTACTGTAGCTAGGTAATATGATTTAAAGTCCAGAAGTGAAAGCCCTCCAACTTCACTTTTCCTTTTTAAGATGTTTCTGGCTATTTTGGGCCCCTTATCCTTCCAAATAAATTTGATAATTGTATTTTCAATTTGTTTAAAAAATGCTGGTGGAATTTTCATCAGGATTGCATTGAACCATATCAATATGGGTAGGATTGACATCTTACTGATATTCAGTCTTCCAAACCATGAGCCTGGAATGTTCTTCAAATTATTTAGGTCATTTTATATTTCTTTTAGTAATTCATTGTAGTTTTCTGAATACAAGTGCTTTAAATCCTTGGTTACGTTTATTCCTAAATATTTTATTCTTTTAGTTGCTAAACAAATAAAATAAATAGAATTTTTTTCCTGAATTCCTCCCCAGATTGTGCATTATTAGTGTATAGAAATACCACTGTTTTTTATGTTTTGATCATGTATCCTGACACTTTACTGAATTATTTATTTATTAGTAGCTTTGTTGTAGATTTTTCAAGACATTTTAGGTATAGGATTATAACATCTGTGAATAATAAATTTTTACTTTTTCCTTTCCAATTTAGATGTCTTATTTCTTTTTCTTGTCTGATTGCTCTAGCTAAAATCTCTAGCACGATATTGAACAATAGTGGTGACAGTGGGCATCCTTTTTTTGTTCCTGATCTCAATAGGAAAGCTTTCAGTATACATAGTTGCTATTTATGGCTATTCTTGTACAGTTATTTATATATTAAGTAATTTCACTGAGATATATTCACATACCATACAGTCTATCTAAAATGTATAATCAATAGGCTTTTACTATAATCACAATGTTGTGCAGTCATCACCACAAAAAAATTATTCTTCAAAAAATGAAACTTAGTAGTTACCATAGGTTCCCAAGGGGAGAGGGTGGGGGAAGAATATAATAGATGGAACATAGGGCATTAGAATTGTTCTGATTAATCTTGCAATAATGAATACAAGCCATTTTAAATTTTGTCAAAACCCCTAAAAGTATATGGTACAAAATGTAAACCATCATGTAAACTATTGATCATGGTTAGTAGCAATGCTTCAATACTTGTATATCAATTTTAACAAATGTACCATCTGCATGTAACATGTTATTAATAGGACAGAGTGGAAAAGGGGGAGGGCATCGGATATATTGGAATCCCTTATATTTTCTTTTTTTTGTTGCTATTCTCAATTTCATTTATTCTACTCTGATCTTTGTTATTTCATTCCTTCTACTTGCTTTGGGAATGGTTTGCTCTTCTTTTTCTAATTCCTTGAGGTTATTGATTTTTACCCTTTTTTCTCTTTTAAGTTAAGCATTGAGGGCTATAAATTTCCCTCTCAGCACTGCCTTCACTGCTACCCATAGGTTCTAATATGGTGTGTTCTCACTTTCTTTCATCTCATTGTATTTATTGATTTCTCTCACAATTTATTCTTTGACCTACTGATTACTTAAGAGTGTGTTGTCTAATCTTCAAATATTTGTGAATTTTCCCTTTTTCTGCCTCTTGTGGATTTCCAACTTTATTTCATTATGATCAGAGAAATACTTTATACTATTCCAAGCTTGTTGAATTTATTGAGACCTGCTTTCTGACACAACATATGGTCTATCATGGAGAAAGATCCATGAGCACTTGAGAAGAATGTATAGCCTACTGTTTTGGGGTGCAATGTTGTGTATATGTCCATTAGTTTTAGTCCATTTATCATATTATTCAAACTCTCTTTATTGATCCTCTGCCCATATGTTCTATCTAATGCTGAGTGGTGTATTGAAGTCTCTGACTATTACTGTAGAGATATCTACTTCTCTCTTAAGTTTTGCCAGTGTTTGCCTCATTTATCTTTGGGCATCCTGGTTAGGTGCATGTACATTTATGACTGTTATTTCTCCCGGGTGAATTGCCCCTTTTATCAGTATGTAATGTGCTTCCTTGTCTCTAATAACAGTTTTGCTTTTAAGTATAAGTATAGCTACTCCAGCTTTTTTTTTTTTTTTTTTTTTTTTCAGTTACTGCATGTGTAGAGTATATTTTTCTAGCCTTTCATTTTCAATCTACTGGTATCCTTGGGTCTAAGACTAGTCTCTTGTAGATAGCATATAGATAGCTCATATTTTCTTATCCATTATGCCAGTCTGTATATTGTGATTGGAGAGTTTAATCCAATAACATTCAATGATATTACTATAAAGAGAGTTATTATTTCACTCATTTTGACCTTTGAGTTTTATCTGTCATATTTTATTTTCACCACTCTCTACAATTTTTACTTTTTTGATATAATCTTCATTTCTAGACTCTCTTCCAAGCCTCTCTCTCCTGTCTTTTCTTTTTGGTTTGTAGCAATCCCTTTAGTATTTCTTGCAAAGCGAGTCTCTTGGTTAAAAACTCTCTCAGTTTCTGTTTATCTGTGTATTTTCTAAACTTGCCTTCCTTTTTTGAAAGGCAATCTTGCTAGATATAAGATTCTTGGCTGGCAGTTTTTCTCTTGCAGTATCTTAAGTATATCATACTACTGCCTTCTTGCATCCCTGGTTTCTGACAATAAATCAACACTTAATCTTATTGGGTAGTCCTTATATGTTATGATCGCTTTCTCTTGCTCATATCAGAATTCTCTTTTTGTCTTTGTCATTTGACATTCTAATTAGTTTGCCTATTCAGATTTATTCATATGGGAATACATTGTGCTTCTTGGACAGATATCTATGCCCTTCATAGGGTTGAGAATTTTTCTACCATTATTAAATATTCCTTCTCTTTCTTTTCCCTTCTTTCATCCTTCTGAGACATCCATGACATGTATGTTTGCAAGTCTGTTGCTGTCATTTAGTTCCCTGAGACCCTGTTCAAGTTTTTCCATTATTCATCTGTTCTTTTGTATGTTTGCTTTCAGAAGCCATGTCTTCAAACTCACTGGTCCTATCTTTTGCTTTCTGAAATCTGTTGTTACGTGCCTTCAGTGTATTTTTAATTCTTTTATTGTGCCTTTCATTCCTATAAGAACTATTTTTCTATGTATGCTTTCAAATTCTTCTTTGTGCCCACCCATTGTCTTAATATCGTTAATATCTTTTTCTATTTCATGGAATTTATTAAAGAGATTTATTTGAACAACTCCTTTATGTCATCTGGAGGTTTACCTTGTTCCTTTGCCTAGGCCATATCTTCCTGTTTCTTAGTATAGATTGTAAATTTTTGTTGATGTTTTGGCATCTGGCTTACTAGATGTATTTATTCTGGTGTAGATTCTCTCTTTAGTTTAGGGCTTTCTTGCCCTTTCTCCCTTGTTGATTGTGTAGTAGGAGCCAAAGATATAGTTGGTACTGTAAACTGTGAAGGCTAAAGCTGCCCACATTGCCTCAGGGACCAAGGAAGCTTCTCCCACCTTTCTTCTCTGCCAAGGGTAGGGACAGAGCCACAGCCATGTATAATAATCCAAGTTGTGCATGCTAAGAATGTCTGTAGTTGCCCAGAGAGACTGATGAAGCTTCACACCCCCTCTTCCCCTGCTTCGGGTGGGGATGGAGTTGCAGATGTGGGAAACAATCTTTGTCATATGGTCCAAAATGACCACAGTTTCCCAGGTAGACTGACATAGCACTGCCCCCTCCCAGCTTGCTGGGGTTAGGGATGGACCTTCTGGAGTGTCCAACAATGTAATCCATGTGGGTCAATGCACCTGCAGTTGCCCTGAGTGGCTGAGAGGGTACTGTCCCTTCTGCCCTTTAGGGGGTGGAGATGTAACCACCAATGACCAACAGTTCAGTCTTTGTAGGCCAATAGTGTTCGCCATTGCCCAGGGTTGCAGAGGAAACACCACTACTTATCTTGTTGGGTGAGTGTAGATGGGTCCACAGGCATTCAACAGTGTAGTCCATGCAGGCCATAAGTGCCTGCCATTGCCCAGAGAGACTGAGGAAGGACCAGCCCCCCACCTATCGTATTAGGGATGGTGGTGGATTCTTAGGCACCCAACAGTCCAGTCCATGCAGGCCAGAAGTGCCTGCTATTGCCCAGAAAGGCTGAGGAGATATCAGCCCCCTTCTATCACATTGGGGAGTGGGGTTGGATTCACAAATACCCACTAGTCTAGTCCGCACATGCCCAAAGTGCCTGCGTTTGCCCAGAAAGGCTGAAGACACACAACTCCCCTCCTGTCCTACTTGGGGGCAGGGATGGAGCTACAGATGTCTGACTAGTCAGTCTTTTATGGGCCACAAAAACCTGCAGTTACCCAGAGAGCCCGGGGAAACATCATCCCCCTCTTGTCCTATTGGGGATGTGGGTGGAGCCTCAGGCACCCAGCAGTCAAGGTCATGTAGGCCAAAAGTACTTGCAGTTGCCCAGATAGACTGAGGAAACCTCCCCCCCCCCATCCTATGGTGGGGAGGACAGGGATGGAGAGGGATTTGAAGGTGCTCAACAAACTAGTTTTTGAAGGCTGAAAGCTCCTGCAGTTGCCTGGAGAGGCTGAGGAAACACTGCTTCCCTCCTATCCTATTGAAGAATGGGAATAGAGCTACAGGTGCCTGAGTATCCAGTCTATGTAGGCTAAAAGTACCTGCAGTTGCCAGAGAGTCTGAAGAAACACAAGCCCCTCCTATCCTATGGGGGTAGTGGGGTGGAGATGGAATCAAAGGTGCTCAACAAACCAGATTGTGCAGACCAAAAGTGCCTGCAGTTGCCCAGAAAGGCTGAGGAAAAACAGCTCCTCTCCTGTCCTATTGAGGTGTAGGGATAGAGTCCCATGTGTCCAGTTATTTAGTCTGTGCCAGCCAAAAGTGCCTACAGTTACCTGGAGAGGCTAGTGAAGGTCCTGCTAGCTTCCTCCCTGCTGGAGTTGGAACTGGAGCCTAGGCTAGGGCTGAACTCCAATCTGGGTGGAAAGAAGCCAGTCCTTACCATTGCTGTGATTTTCCGTCAGCCCTACTTCCTCTCATGCCAGGGGTGGAGTTAAAATAGTGGCTACCAGCCACTTTCTGACTTGGACAGGTTCAAACTTTAGCCAGCTGAATTTGCTAATTAGTAGCTGAAGTTGGTGGCTAACTGTCTCTTCCCCTCCCCCCTCCTCCCATTTTTGGGAAATGGACTTTCAACTCCAGCCATAGAATAGCTCCTGAGGTAGCTTGTGCTGCCAGTGGAGTATGGGCATTGGCCTCTGTAGTGTGGAGTGCTCTACTGACACAACTTCACTGCAGATGGGCAGTCTCCTCCTTCCATTCTTTCAAGGATGTTGCAGAACACTCTTCTGGTCACCTAGGCCCCCCAAACAGGTGCCTTAGAGAGCTCTGGGTGATTACTGTCTGTCCTGTAGGATGAACTGACTCTTGTGATTCCTTACTCAGCTGCTATCTTGCCCCTCCCCCCTTCTGAGTGCACTTTTCATATGGTGTTAACTGTAATAGCAGAAAAACCATAATTTCCACTGTATGAGTATTTCTACTAGTGTTTGGATAACCCCAGAAAAGTGGCTGAACCCTCTAAACCATCATAATAACCTAATGATGAACAAAAATGGAGCAGTATCTTTACTTAGAATATGAAATAGTGGTTACAACTTGGAGGGAAAAAAAGTGCAAGGCTTTTTCTCCCAGGTGTTTTACCTTCATATCCTTTTTTACTACTCAGAAATACTGTGGTTTCCATAAGAAGATATATTTTAGTGGAAATATTACATACCTAAACAGTAGAACTAATGACTAATTGTTCCAGATTTGGAGTACATCTGAATATGAAAAATAGTAGGGTCTTCAGAAATGAGTGTCAAAGAAAATTGTAGAACCCTTATTTCTATACAAACTGATTAGGTTAAGCTTTCTTTCCCTTTTTGGTTAGGATGTTATCCAAAATGGACTATCAGTTAATTCTTCATAAGTCTCCCTTTCTTTTTATAGTTTTTGTTACTATAAATGTCTTCAAAACTTCAAGTCATATTTGATACCTGCTTTTCCTTCATGCATCATAGCCTAGAAATTGCTAATTTTGGTCCAATTTACCACAAAATGTCTCATATCTGCCTTCTGTTTTTCAGTCCTTCTGTTATTAACATTAGGTTATCTATCACCTCATCCCCAAACTATTGAAATTGCTTCTTATGTTGTCTCTTCATCTTCAGTCTCTCCATCTCCTCTTCTTTCTATATATATCCATTCCACAGTATTCTTCTTAAAACACTTCTTATTGTGCTTCTCTTCTGCTCAGAAATCTCCAATAGTGCCCTATTATCTGTGATTTTATTTTATTTAACGAATATTCATTGTTATATGGACTTAAATATTTTTGACATTCTTCTAGTCTTTAAGGATATGTCAATCAACAAAAATATCTGTCCTAACTGAGCTTCCATTCTAGTGTGGGGAGGCAAGCAATAAGTGGGATAAATTTTTTTAAAATGTATAGCATTTACAAAGTAATAACTGTTATGCGGGTAAAATCAGGGAAGGGGGGAAAGGACTGGAAAAGAGATACAGCAATTTTAAATAATATTTGTGGAGAAGATATCATTTTAGCAAAAACCTGAAGGAATTGAGGAAGGAAGTTTCTTCCAGGCATCTTGAGAAAGACTCTTCCAGGCAGAGGGACTAGTAGGTACAAAGACTAGTAAGGTAGGAACATGCTAATTCTACTAAAAGAGCATCACTCTCTCTCGATTTAGAGGTAGAGTGGACTCTGCCATCACAGGGTCAACAGGATGGAGGAATATAAAGTGTATTGGAGTGGACTTGCTGGTATTCCACTATAGAACTGTTGTGACTCTAGCAATTCTAGCAATGAAAGAAATTGTATCATTGATGTGGAGACGGTGGCCACAGAAGTTGCTGAGGGCAGGGAGAGGAAGAAAGAGGTGTGATATGGGGCATTTTCAGGACTTGGAATTGTTCTGAATGATATTGCAGGGACAAATGTAGGACATTGTATATCCTGCCATAACCCACTGGATCGACTGGGGAGAGTGTGAACTACAATATAATGGTCCATGCCGTGTGGCAGTGCTCCAGGGTGTATTCACCAAATGCAATGAATGTGCCTTACTGATGAAAGGGGATGTTGATATGGGAGGAGCAGGGGTGGAGGTGTGGGGGGGTGGGGATTGGGGTATATGGGAACCACTTATGTTTTTTAATATAATGTTTTGTGTGATATATTTATCTTAAAAAAAAAAAGATAATAATAAAAAAAGGAAAAAAGAAAAAGGAGACCAGTGTGGCTGGCAGTTATGAAGCAGTTGTAGTAATGAACAAAGAGGAAAAGAGTAGGAAATAATAACAGTGAGGGTCTTTTATATCACTACAAGAACTTTGTAAGCTGGGAGGCATTAAAGAATGGCACAGCCTAACTTGGCTTTTAACAGGATTATTCTACCTGCTGATCTGATTGAAGGGTGCCAAGGGTAGAAAGAGAATCCATGAGAGGAGTCTATTAGAATAATTTAGATAAGAGATATTGGTGACTTGTACTATGGAAGGCAAGTAGTGAGATGTGATTAAATTATAGATATATTTTGAACATAGAGCCAAAGAAATTTAGGTGAAAGGAAAAGAGGAAAGTAGAGTAACTCAAGGTTTTTGACCTAAGCAACTGGGATAATGGATTGAGATAGGGAACTTGTAAGAGCAGATGTCTTCAGGGAGTGAGGATCTGGGGATGGAGCACAGAATATCAGAAGTTCATTGTTGAACTATTAGGCCGAAGTACTTACTAGATATCCAGACTTGAATGGCCTCTGCCATTCAAGTCTGTAGGACAGTCTAGAATTCTTACTTTTTGCTAGTAAGTTAATCAAACTTGTCTATGTGCTATCTCCTGAAGACCTGTGTTTTTTCATCTCCACCACAGTGGTCATGTGACTTACTCTACTTGGAATGCCATCTTTCTCCTCACGTTGATCTCTGACTTTTTAAAAGCATGGAATTCCATGAAACCTTCACTGATCATCACCACTCTTGCTCCCTGCCCCAGTCAAATACCATCTCTTCCTCTTATGTGCTTCTGTAGCCCATTGTGCCTTTTTCATAGCACTTACTGCATGCACTGTATTTTAACTATTTATGCCTGTCTTGACCCTTCTGAAAGATCATAGCTCCCTTCAAGACAGAGATCATATTCATTTTTATATTCCCAACATGCCTAGCTTGGTGCCTTGCATATAGTGAGTGTTCAGTGAATATGGTTGACTCAAATGGTTTGGAATCTTAAATTTCCTTAATGAACAAAGGAAAAGGCATTCAAAATTACCCCTTTTTTTCTTCTTTTGTTTTTTCACCACTTACTAAAGCAAACATTTCAAAAGCACATATCCGAAATAAGTGGTACTGAAATATTTGGTTCATGGCTCCATTAATTAAATAGAAGGTTGGAAACTTAGGAGTTAGTTTGTTGATTCCTCAGGCACTGCTTTCCTGATGAAGGTTAAGTCTACCAATTTTGGAGTTATAATAATTGATAAATTGACTGTTCAACTGCTTCTTTAAAGCTGGTAATCTGGATAAAACAGTCTAATTTGTCCATTTAAAAAATCACTTTAGTTACCTGTGTGGATTGACTGTTGATATTCATTAAAATGCTTAGAAAGAGCAAATAGGACCCTGAATGCTTTTATACTACAAGATTCCATTGGCCTTCATTTCTATCTCTAAATTAGTGAACAATTTGTATTTCTAAAATGTGCTTAAATACATAGCTAATATTGAGTGCTTATGTGCTAGAGACATTTATAATTTCTTTACAAATATTACTTCCTTTAAAACCTATGTAGTTAGTCCTTTAAAATTCTTTATTCAGCATTTTGAATTTTACTGTAGTTTTAGAAAGCCGATAATGCTATGGTTCCTTGGGGAAACTTCAAAAATGAATATAAGGACTGTTTTTTACAGCTTTAATTCACAGTCTGGTTTCTTTTTAAAGCTCTATAATTTCAATATTGCTTGGTTATATTCTTTAAACACAAGAAATCTTAGAGTGGCAGATTTAATTAAATTCTTTAAATATTTTAGTGCCTAGTACTGAGTTAGGGAAACCAAGGTGGAAAGGTAATGTCTCTGCCTTTAAGAAACGCTTTTAGTAAGAGAGACATTTAAACAATAATTATATTAAGAAAAATATAGTTGAATTTACTTTTTCACTCAATAAATTATTTATTTAACTTTTTAAACTCATCATTGCCTAAGTATTTTTGCTTTGTCAAAATCAAATTTAAGCAGACACAGAGTACACAATGAACAGACAGCAGACAGCGAATGCAAACAATGGGGGGGGGGGTGTAGAAATAAAGAAATAAAATCAATTTTTAAAAAAAGATAAAGGAATATCGAGAGAATAATGATAGGTAAGTACCCAAATGGGAGGCGTAGTTAAACTGCTGTTATGTGAACTACAGATGTATATGTTTTCCCCTATGTGATTAATCTATATTGTCCACAATGTGAATTGTAAAAAGGAGGCAGAAAAAGGTACTCAGACAAAAGTATGTTTTTGTGAAACTTCAAAAAAAAAATCAAATTAATATCCCTTAAATGTTATGGTGGTATTTGTGGCTTGGAAGTTTTTTCACCACATAGAACAGTAGCTTGCTGAAGCTCCCAAGATAATACACTAAAAATTATTCCTCCAAAAGTATGTATTTTATTACTGTTTTGTTATTTGTTTTAGTAGCCAAAAATAGGGGAAAACCTGGCTAGCAAGAACAAAACAAAACAGTTAATCTCATGGCATTCACTAAATATCTGCTGTGTGTGACAACTGAAAGGTAGTTTTATGAAGGCAATATATGACTATGAGACATTGTTTTCTTTCAAAGAATTTTAAAGGAGTCTGAGAGACAAAATTTTCATATATTTTAAAATGTGAGAGCAACTGCAGAGAATCTTATCAGCAAGTACAAAACACTGATTATAAAACTGTATGGCTAAATACTAAAGGTTCACAGAAAAAATACATTTGAAAATAAAAAGTTACAGATCAGCAAGAAAGCATGTTAAAAAAGAAAAAAAAGAAAGCATGTTAAAAATTTTTCATTTGCTTAAATTGAAAATAGTATCACACTGTATTTTTAAGCAAACTATAGGTTTTTTCACATGATAAACTTTATTTTTAAAGAAGTTTCGGGTTATAGAAAAGTTATATTGAAAGTATAGGGGATTCCCATGTACCCCAACCCCTCCCCCTCTCATGTTTTCCCCTATTAATAATATCTTACATTAATCTGGTACATTTATAATAATTGATGAACAAATATTGAAGCATTGCTACTAATCAAGATCTATGTTTTACATTATGGTTTACACTTTTCACTGTACAATTTTATAGGTTTTGACAAAACGTATAATGGCCTGTATCTGTCACTGCAATATCATGCAGAACAATTCCAATGCCCTAAAAATGCCCTATGCTCCACCTATTCTTCCCTCACCCTCCTGTTAGAACTTCCAAAAACCACTGTCTTTATATCAATGTAACAAGTTCTTCCATTACTACAGTAATAGTAAGTCTGCTTTGGTCCATGGTTGTGTTCTACCTTTTGCTTACTCATTCCTCAATCTTGAGGATTTTGAGGTGGTGATGCCCACTCTGCTTCCTATTAAGAGGGGTTTTAGGTCTCATGGGGCAAATGGAAGGAACTGTTTTGCTTGCAGTTGTAGATACTTTTTGTTTTTTTTGGGATGGGAGTTGTCCATCATGATCATTGAGTCCACTGAACTGGAGAGTAGATGTTGGCTGCAACTATGCTGAGACAGGGAACAACCAACATATGAAAAGAATGAAGATTTAAGTCTCTGGGATGTATATTTAATGGGTACAGTACTAATTATAGGTTCAAATAAAAGGGGTAGAAGAATCATGTGTAGGGAAATTATAAATGAGTCTATTACTTTGGGGAAATAGGTGAAATAGGTTATCATGTATTCCAAGGTAAGGCCCACTGACAGGGTGCTGATTTCATGGGCTTGTGTGCCTTGCCTATGGTGTCTGGATGTTTCTAGAGCCATCAGGAGCATCCTGGTTTGAGGATTTGCTTACTGTGGCAGTGAGATTCACTTGAGATGTACGTAAGCCTAATCTCTGTAATGACCCCCTGTTTCACTTTGAAGTCTTTTAGCTGTAAAAACTTTCATATTTAATGTTTCTGCCTTTTGGTTAAGGTCTTTTTTCCAAATGCATTGCTGGTTGGCACTTTGTATTAATCCCTTGGTGCCAGGGAGGCTCATCCCTGGAATCATGTCCCACACTAGGGGAGAAGATAGTTTATTTGCTGATTTTTGGCTTAGAGAGAGGCTGTTTGAGTAACAAGGAGATTTTCAGGAGGTAACTCATAGGTAATACTTACCATTAGACTTTAAGTTTCAATTTCAAAGGATAAGTATAAGCACTAATATTGAGGGCTTGGCATATTCACCATTTTCTTTTATTAAGCACTGCCTATGTACTCTAGAGATTCTTGCCACTCAATTCTTGCAGGACTCCCCAGCATGGGAGTTTACTATTTTGTTGGTTATTGTGTGGGTCTCCACCCACTGAGATAACACCCTATGATGACATAAACACATTCATATTACATAGAGATATGCCCCAGGAGTACCCTTCCCTACACATCCTCCCATTACTGACACTCTGATTTGAGAATTTCTAAATATTCAACTTCTCTTTGTCTTGAAACCAGTCTCCTTCAGAAGTGGAGGGTCTTGAACAGAATTACCCCAGGTTCTGTGTTTGAGTCACGAGTATACCTGTCAATGCCCAAAGTTTTCAAAAAAGACAAAATTCATACCGCCTGATGGAGTGCAGTTCACTAGAGCTACAGAGAAAGATATGGCAGGCTGTTATCTTGCTTTGATTAACATTCTCTTTAGGCTAGTCTTAGAAGCCTAATCCATGCATTATCAAGGCTCTGGGAGGATGGCTTAACAACATAACTCAGGAGGACTTCACCTAAGATGCATTGGCAAGATTTATTTTTCAGTTTAAGGGAGAGGCACATTCTATCCTTAGACTTGATTTAGAAAATATGTGTGGAAAGAGTTTTTTTTCTTCCTCTAGATTTTGCTTTTCCTGAGATGTTGGCTGGAAAATCCTGTCTTAGACCTTTCTTTGACAGATACTTCTTCTGAAAGGTTAGGATTATATGTTATATTAGCAGTTGTGATCTTATTTGAGATGTTTGTTTTCTATCATTTAATTCTCCTTTTAAATACATCTTTGCATTTATAAAATGTATAATAATAATAATAAAAACTTGTATGATCTTAGACTGTTGCAGCTGGAAGGAGCCTTGAGTGGTTTTCAATTTTTTTTCAAACCAACACAGTAAGAAGTATTAATATATTTCATATCACTACCCAAAGACACATGCAATGCACACATATATAGGTATGTGTCATATATAATAGAAACAGAAATTTAATTAAATGATACTTAACCACATTTGAGGCATGAGATTTTTTTTTAATCTGTTCTGTTTTTCTTTGTCTTTTCTCCCTTCCTCTTCTTTTATCACCTTTTTCTTCTCTGGCATTCTTTTCTTTATTCTTCTCTCCATACCCTATCTTTCTATTCTTTTTTACTCTTTCTTGTCCTCTTCATTTGCTCTCTCTCATTATCATTTCTCTCTCATCTCTTCTCACTCTTTTTTCTCTATACCTCATTTTTCTTTCATCATCTCCACTCTCTACCTCAACACTCTTCTTCCCTCTCCTCTCTTTCTCTTTTTATCTCAGTCCTTTTTCCTTCTTCCCTATTCTGTTACATTTTTAAGAATGCTGGTGTTGCGCCACTAATTGGTCATGCTACAAGTCTGAAAAACAGTTAACACAGGTCAAGCCTATCATTTTGCACTTAAGGAGTCTGAGGCTGGTAGAGATGAAGGAACTTGGTCAAGATCACATATTATATCCTAGAAACATCTAGTTATTGATAAATTTAGGTTCAGGATGTAGGTTGTAGCAGTTTGGCATTATTTATGAATTCTAAAAATAGATACTGGATTATGTTTGTAAACTGGTCTGTCCCTCTGGGCATATTAGGTTATATTGGATTCAAAGGTTTTACTTTTACTTGATTAAATTATGATTAAGGCTTTGATTGGGCATCAGTAGGATGTTAAGTCCCTACCCCCTTGGTGGGTGGGAACTCACAGAAAAAAACACATGGCAGAGCAGAGATTGGAGTTTTGAGCTGGATCCCCAGACACTCAGGAGAAGAACACAGAGGACTAGAGATGACACCATAGACACGCCGGAGGCCCTGGGAAGAGAAAGAGCCTGATAGTCTAAGCTGACCTTGTGGAGAGAACACAGCAGCTGAGCCCAGAGACAAATGAGCCGTAGGAGAGAGATGAGACTTGTTGTAGCCTACAGCTGATATTGGAAGAATCTGGGACCATGGAGCCTTAAGAGGAAGAGAAAGTCTGAACCTCTTGCAGACATCGCTTGCCATCTTAAGTTAATATATGGCAATGACTCTGGGTGAGAAAGAACTTCTTATGGTACCTTGAATTGGACTCTTTAAGGCCTTGTGACTATAAGCTTCTACCCCAAATAAATATCCTTTATAAAAACCAACTTATTTCTGGTATTTTGCATCAGCACCCCTTTGGCTGACTAATACATAGGTCTTGAAAGATCTTCAAAGAAACCACAGCATCCGAGGCTATTATTTTGAATATAATGAGAACATCATATTAAATTTCTGAACCTAATTCTCCTTGTTTTGATGAGTCATATTGTAGCTAGCTGAAATTATAAGCAAGAAAGTCTGGGTAAAATTTTGGAAATTGTCATATTTCTAATTTGATAAATTTTCCATCCATAGAATGTTAGGCTTTTTTTTTTTTCCAAGCAAGGAGCAATCACTACAGTTACTTGTAAAAACTAAAGAACTTGACTCTGTTGTATATAATTGCACAGAATCCTTGCATTATATTTAGAAAATGGAGGAAACAGAAGGTCTTAATTTAGTTTCATAGTGCTAGGAATGGGTCTGAGGGTGAAGAGTATAAGCAGTCAGAGTTTGATAAAATATCCTTAAGGTTAGCCCATGGCTAAGGGTTAGTTTGTTTGAACAGTGAATGCCAGAGAAACTTGAGAACACTGTAAAATTTGAGTTCATTTTTTCAGTAAGTACTATGGTATGCCAAGAGATAGAAAGAAGGAAGAGTGAGAAAAATTAACGTCACCAGTATTATATGGCAGAGAGCTGCCTTGTCTAGATCAGCAGCATTATTGTTGATAGAACAGCTTTTATCTTGAAGGGAGTTCTGTGATGCCAATAAAGGAGCTCTTTATTTTCCCTTTGCCTTTCTTTTATCTCTTAGAAACTCACTCTATTTGTGCCTCTTTTAGAATTTTCTTGACTTTTGTAATTTCATGTCCATTGTATTCTCCTTTGTTTCTAGGAAGGTGCATCAAATTTTCAACCATGGAATTTTTGTGGTAATGAAATGAAATTGATGTAATTTTTGGATTTAGAGGAATAGCTTCTAGATCCTACTAGCTACTGAAATAATTGTTTTATGTATAAGACTTTTATAATATACATGTTATAAATCACAGATTCTTTGTCAAATTACAATGAGTGCAATCCTCAAAAGATCTGGGAATAAAGAGAAAAGAATGGTAT
This sequence comes from Dasypus novemcinctus, assembly GCF_030445035.2. Taxonomy (NCBI): domain Eukaryota; kingdom Metazoa; phylum Chordata; class Mammalia; order Cingulata; family Dasypodidae; genus Dasypus; species Dasypus novemcinctus. The sequence continues at coordinate 77,712,218 of NC_080682.1, forward strand.
GCTGGAGCTGACTCATATTGGCTCACAAGAGCAATTATGTGCATTTTTTCCCAACTTCTTGTCAGACTACATCATTTTAGTGGGTTGAAATTAGTCATGATGTGAGTACACCATGGAAATTAACAAATGCTCCAAAGCACTACCTTTGTTTGATTTATTTATTAATTTATTTGGGAGCTGGCTTACTAGTATATCACTGGTATGATAAATGGCAAAAATCTTAAAAGGCAAAGCAATCAAACTTTCTAAGAATTGATTCTTATGCTAGAGATACTGGATGTAGTTAATCAGTATCATTGGTTTTGGATCAAGAGTTAAAGTTTCTTGAAGTTTTGCTGATAATTTAGAGTTAACTGAAGAATTTAAAAGGCAGCTTAACTCCCAAGATTTTTTTGCAAATTTGGAAATATTTTACAGTAATTCACAGCCAGAAATAATTAGCCTCCTGGGGTCACTGTGCTACTTTTGTAGATTTCAGTAAAGGAGGAAAATTTAGAAGTCTGAACAGAATCTAGCTTAAGAAAATGAAACACTTTAAAATTAATATTTATCCTTACTCCATAATTCATTCCTACAGTTAGTATATTTTCTATGTTCTTTGATAAGTTTGTAGACTGTTCTGCTTTAATATAAATGAGGTTTGTTCATTTTTTTTTACCTTTATGTTAGTTTCTATACCTGCTTAAAAAAAATCTACCACATTTAGTATAATGCCATTGACTTGTATTTAAGATAAGTCATTATGGCAGACACAGATATATGCTGCCCAGATCCCTGTCTTCGGACAGACTTGCTGCCCAGCCACTGACTGACGTGTAGCATACAGAAGACCTTGAACTGTCGGCACCTTCAAAGTTTTCCTCAGCTGCAGAAATCTGCTTAGCCCCAGGTCACATCCTTCCCGTTTAAATAAAGGGTGTGGATATGAAGACTGGGCATTTATTTATTTATTTATTTATTTATTTATTTATTTATTTATTTATTTATTTATTTATTTATTTATTATTTCTCTCCCCTCCCCCCCCACCCCAATTGTCTGTTCTCTGTGTCGAATTTGCTGCGTCCTCTTTTGTCCGCTTTTTTGTTGTTGTCAGCAGCACGGGAATCTGTGTTTCTTTTTTGTTGCATCATCTTGTGTCAGCTCTCCATGTGTGTGGCACCATTCCTGGGCAGGCAGAACTTTGTTTCGCGCTGGGCGGCTCTCCTTACCTGGTGCACTCCTTGCACACGGGGCTCCCCTACGCGGGGGACATCCCTGCATGGCATGACACTCCTTGCTCACATCAGCACTGTGCATGGGCTAGCTCCACATGGGTCAAGGAGGCCCGGGGTTTGAACTGTGGTCCTTCTATGTGGTATTCAGATGCCCTATCCACTGGGCCAAGTCCGCTTCCCTGAAGACTGGGCCTTTAAAGTCTCATGCTACACACTTCAGAACTTCCTGCTAAAATTGGCTGCATTTTTTCAAGCTGGAATCCTAGTTCAATTTCTTCCTCTGGGCAGTGCCGTTTCTCCCCCTTCCCTTCACTAGTTTTGATCCCTAGTAAACATCTTACTCTCCAAATGTTCAGTGGCTGCCTTTAAAAAACCCAACCTGCAGCAGACCTGGACATTATGGCAGAGCAATTTCATCAGGTTTTGTCGCTACCATTGAGCTCTCCTTCATCATTTTCCCCCATGGCTATGACTATGGCAGAACCTTATGGAAAAGCTGCTTTAGAGGTTTGGCTACATATTTCAGGACATACTCCCTCCCCAATTTCTGCCATTTTATGCATATTTGGTAATGAAGTTTCACATATCCCAATGCTCTGCTGCATTAAGAATAATTTTATAGGTAAAATGAAACTTCTTACAAGTCTGAATGTTCTGTAAGCCTATAAATAAATACCAACAGAAGGGTGGCTATTTTAATTGTATATATTTAAACCAAAATTCCACTTGGTCAAAAATTTAAAAGACACCCACGTTTTTATGCGTGGCTTGTTATAAGGTTACTGAAATCCATAGGTACATATTTTAGGTCTTACATTATTCAGATTACTGCATGAAGATCTTTTTACCGTCTTTCTACTATCAGTTCACAAGTTCACATCACCTAACATTTCTATATGAAATTACCTTCAGGTAGTATAAGTCCAGATAAAAAAATAAAAGAAGAAAGAAGAAAGCAATGTATTTACTTCTCTAATGAACACAAACTCCTTCCTGTAACTCTTTTGGCAAGTTGTATGAAAATGTTAAGAAAGAAGAAAGATCAAGAAGATAGGAAATGTGATAAACAGTAATATTTATCTTAAAGTCTGGAATCTGTAATGAACTGAACTTTAGCATTTCCACATTAGAAGTGATTTTCATCTGAATTAAAGTAGTATTTAGGACAAGATCTAGTTCCAACCAAGAACCAGTAGTATTCCTTGCTAGAAATTAGTATTAGATTATTTTGGCCATCAGTGCTAGTAAAACAATTTCATGAAAGTATTCTCTTAAAGATGTAGACTTATTTTGTAGATAGATATGTCTTGGTAGGTATGATTCAGGCAGAAGCTTCTGGAGACTAGGTGCACTATTTTTTTCCTATAACTGATGCACTTCATATTTTGTACATTTTTTAAAGAAAAAGAATAACTTGCTGCCAAATGATGCTAGGTATAATTTTCCCCCACTGAAGATCATGTGCTGCTGTGTTATCTATTATACCAGTAAACTTTCTCTGATAAATGTAGGTTCCTATCAAAAGGATACTTGTTAATGGGAAAAAAAAATGGGTTACAAATTGGTATAAGTTTACCTTACCTTAATTAATTGCTTGCTGAAACTACTTTTAGGGGAAAAAATATTAATATGAGGATTAACTGTAACTCAAGATTCCATCAATGAATGAATGGATAAGCAAATTGCAGTATATATATAACAATGGAATATTACTCAGCTTTAAGAGGGAATGAAGTATTGATACTTGGTATAACATGGATCAGTCTTGAAGACCTTATGTTGAATAAAGGAATCTGTCACTGAAGGACAAATATTACATGACCTCATTGATAATGACCTAAGCAAATTGAGCAGACTCACAGAGTCTGGAAGATTGGTTATGAGGAGCCAGAAAGGGAATAGAGTGTGGTGAGCCGATGGTCAATATAGGTAAAACCTATGATAAGGTGGAAAGGGGTAGTTTGGCAGTGGATGGGGTTTGATAGTGGTACAGGATATGAGTGGGGTTGATGGTGCTGAAATGTAAGGGTGAGTAAGGTGGGAGGGTTTGATTGGACTATCCATGGAACTGGGGGGAGGGCTGGAGGAAGGAACAGGTGAACTCTGGGGATTTTTAGGTCTGTGGTTAAAACTACAATGGTGGGAATGTTCTTTGGGCAAATGTGTCAGGGGCAGGTTACTGGTGCAGGGTGTTGGGTGGGGAGATATATGGAATAGGGCATACCTGGGGCATGCTTCTATGGAATATGAATGTATTTATCTTGTTATAGGGTGTTATCTCAGTGGGTGAAGACTCACATTAATCAAGACTATATTAAACTCCCATCCTGGGGAGTCCTACTGTGTTCTCAATTAAAGGGGCAGGAATCTTGAAATCATAGGCAGTGCCTAATAAAAGAAGATGGACCATTATGTCAAGCCTTCAATATTAATTCATGTAACTATGAATCTTATTCTTCAAAAATTGAAACAGTGTTTACCATAGGTTCCCAGGAGAGAGGGAAGAACAGCTATAAATAGGGCATTTTTAGGGCATTAAAATGTTCTGTCTGATCTTGCAATGATCAATACAAGCCATTAAACATTTCGTCAAAACCTATAAAACTGTACAGTGCAAAATGTAAACCATTGACCTTGGTTAGTAGCGATGCTTCAGTATTTGTTCATCAATTGTAACAAATGTACCATACTCTTTTAAGATGTTATTAATAGGGGAAAATGTGAGAGGGGGAGGGGTGGGGTATATGGAAATCCCCTATACTTTCTTTTTGTTTTTTGTTTATTTTTAGGCCAGTAAAAATAATTTATTTGGGAAAAGCAGGGAAAGAACAAAGCTTGCTGAGAAATGGGAGACAGAAATACATACCAAAATTTGGTGCAGGCTCTTCTAGGCAGAGAGAGCCTCTCCTATTTTTTCCTTGTGACTTTTCTGTAACCTAAAGCTTCTTTGAAAATAAAGTGAAAAGTTAAGACACTAGGGAATATACAGAAGAAATTCTCACTATGCATACAAGATAAAAGACACAATGCAAAACATTTTTAAAAATATTATTATTTTATTTGTTATTATTGGTATTATTTGGCTTTGTTTTGGGGGAGATTTTGGATTGCAGAAGGGTCACAACTGTGGCAGGGAAGGATCACTGGTGCAGGGTGTTGGTGGTGGAATGGATGGGGAGGGGTGCACTTGGAGTATGCCTCTGTGGAATATGAGTGTGCTCAAGTGGTCATGGGGTGTTGTCTTGGTGGGTGGAGACCCATACAATAACCAAAAGAATATTGAATTCCTATCCTGAGGAGTCCTGCTACATTCTTTAATACAGTGGCAAGAATCCCAAGGGTACATAGCCAGTGCCTAGCATAGGAAGACAGACCAGTATGCCAAACCCTTGATATTGATGCTTGTACTTACAAACCTTGTTTTTGTGAAATTGAAACTTAGCCTAGTATTATATTTTGCCTATGAGTTAACTCCTGAAAGCCTCATCGTTGCTTAAATGTGGCCTCTCTCTAAGCCAAACTCAGCATATTAACTTACTACCTCCTCACTGTGTGGAACATGACTCCCAAGTGTGAGCCTCCTTGGCATGGAGGGTATTACCAAGTGCCAACTAGCAATGCCTTTGGAAAAAGACCTTGACCAAAGGTGGAAATATTAAATACAAGTGAGTTTAAGGCTAAAAGATTTCAAACTGAGTTGGAAGGTCATTCCAGAGGTTATGTTTATGCATATCTCAGGAGGATATCCCTGACTGCCACAGTAAACAGTGCCTCAAACGGGAGCTCCTGAGGGCTCTAAGCTCTAGAAACATCCGGACACTATAAGCAGGGCAGACAATCCCAAGAATTTGGCACTCTGTCAGTGGGCCTTACGTTGGAATATATGATAACCTATCCCCTCAATGTATTGGAGTTAGACTCATTTATAATTTTCCTTCACATAGCTCTTATGCCCCTTTTATTTGCCCTATAATTAGCACTATACTCATTAGATATGTGTCACAGAGACTTAAATCTTCTGGCTGTTCATATGCCAGTTGAAACCTGAATCTCAGCAGAGTTGAATCCAACACCTGCTTTCCTATTCATCAGACTTGCCCAGGACAACTAACAAAAGAATGATGATGGACAACGCCCTTCCCAAAAAACAGAGAATATCTATGACTACCAGCAAGGCAGTTCCATCCATCTGCCCCATAAGATCTAAGCCCCCTCTCAATTGGAAGCAGAGTGGGCATCACCATCAAGATTGAGGAATGAACAAGCATTGGGAGGAATGTACCTATGGACTGAAGTAGACTTATTCTAGTAATGGAAGAACTTGTAACATTGATATAAAGGCAGAGGTCACCAGCAGTTCTGAGAGGAGGGAGAGGGAAGAATAGGTATAACATGGGGCATTTGGGGGTCATTGGAATTGTTCTGCATGACATTGCAATGACATTATACATTTTTTCAAAACCCGTAAAATTGTATGGTGCAAAGTATAAACCAAAATGTAAACTATAGACTATGGTTAGTAGCAGTGCTTCAATATGTGTTCATCAATTGTAAAAAAAATGTACTACACTAATGAAAGATGTTGTTAATGGGGGAAAGTGTGGGAGGGGAAGTGTAGGCATATGGGAATCCCCTATATTTTTGATGTAACGTTTATGTAATCTAAAGCTTCTTTAAAAATGTTAAAAAAAATATGAGGCTTACCTTAAAAAAATGAGGTGGCAAATATTAAAAAAAACATAATTTCAAGGTCTGGCTTTACTATTTATTTGGGATTTGGTCTTAGATGAATCATTTAATCTTTGTGAACCTTTACTGTAAACAGATAATGCATGCATATATATACTCACACATACACACATACACACAAACACAACCCCTACCTGTATTCCCAGTTTCTTTGGACTCTTGTGAGAATTGGCAGGGTTAAAGTGTAGACAAATACTTTGACAAGTGTATATTGATAAAGGGCATAGTGTTCATAAAAATGACGAACATGTTTATATAGAGAAAAATAATTTTATATTAATACCCACATTACAATCATCAAGACCTTTTTCTGAGATCTCCAAGTGAGCACCAACAAAAACAACAGGCATACAAGAGCTCTCTCATCTCTCCTGGCAGCCCTGCCTTTTGCCTCAGTATCCCATCTCTACACATATCACACATACACAGACATACACATTTTGTCATCATTTGTCCTGCCAAAAAGATGAAGAAATAGCAAATTTCTCAAATTGTTATTTATACATAAATTATAGTTGAGATAAAGATAAGATAGGACTCAGGAGATGTGTGAAAAGAAATAACTGCTGATGAGATTCACTTATTTTTGTTTGTTTGTTTGATTGATGCATCTGGGCATCAGAGAAAGACCACAGTGGTTTACAAGTTTAATGCTGAATTAAACCCAGCAAGTCTCTGCCTGAGGGTCATACTCTATGAATGCCACAAGTACAAGATACACATAGTAAACAAGTGTTATGGTCCTTTTTAGAGATACTGGCTTCGATAATAAAGATAAATTGGACAGAGCTAAAGGGGGGAGGAGGATTTGGGTAGATCTGGTAATACAGTGTTTAGATGCTTTGAAGGTATCCAAATAAGAAGAGATGCAATTAATATCAGGAAGAAGATTGATTCATTCAACAATTATTTATTAAATATCTACTACTCTTTGGATACTATCCTAGGAGCAAGGATATAAAGAAAAAAGACAAAATACTTGTCTTGGGTCTCACAGTCTATAGGTGCTAAGTGCTACAATAGATGTATTCGCTAATTACCACTGGAATGCAGAGAAGGTGCATCTAATCCCAATTGACAAGTCCAGAGAAGTTTCCTCAAAGAACTGACATTTGATTTGCATTTGCTGGGCACTGTTTTAAACATTGATATTATAGCAGTGAACAAAACCGATTAAGTTTGGAGAATGGAGACTGTAAACAAACAAATATATAATATAATGCAGGTCATAAGTTCTGTGGAAAAAAAAAAACTAGGTTAAGTTTAAGTAAGAGTATAGAGTGATGGGTATTGCTAAGTTATATAGGGTGGCCCAAAAGGCTTCCATGAACAAATGACTTGAATAAATTGAAGGAATGAGATATAAATATTAGGATGACGAGTGTTTTAGGGAGACAGATCAAAATTACAAGGGCTAATGAAGCAGGAATGTGCTTAGTATATGTTTTAGAGGCAGCAAGAATGCCAGTAGAGATAGAATGGACAGAGCAAGGGGGGAAAGTGGTAAGTAGTGAGGTCAGAGAGCTATCTGGGGCCAGATCATGGAAATACAGGTTGATTAGCAAGTTTGGAGGGTTAAGTGAGATAGAGGTCTCTTTATCCAGGTAGATACATATGGGCTTCAGTCTCAGATACCTTCAATGGCTCATATTATGCTTAGTGAAGAGTGGCATGAGTTCTTATTCTTTTTCTTTTGGGGCACCTGGATAACATTTATTTGTCTCAATAGTTCTGTCAGATGTAGTTGATTCTCTTTTTTGTAGGGTTAAAAAACTCATTCTTTATATCCCTGTGCAATGTTACTTTGTAGGATAATATATTGCCAAAAACTATTGGAGCAACTATCAGTGCAAAGTCTTTCTCTTTCCCAAGGCTTTAACTATTTTTTCCTTAAATTATTAACTTTAATGTATCAACCCTGATAGCTTTGTTTTGATGTGTATATGGCATATGTGTGTGTTTATAAGCATGTGTGTATGTGTAGCTAAATTAAAACATGAAGCTAGGAAGTAGAAGGAAATATAACTGTTATTTAATTCAGTCATTATTTCCTAGCAAAATCAAGTGCATATCAAGAACATGTTAGCTAGCTCATTTAGATCAGTAGTCTGTGTTAATTAGGAAGGATATATTTTTACTTTAAATATACACATATTCCAAAGAAAACAGCAATTAATTGTTTTTAAATTTTATTTGTGTAATTTAATGAAGGTCTAGTGTCAAATTCCAAATGATCTGTGTTGGGATACCTTTTTATTTGTTTGTGAAGTAAGCATCTGTATTTCAGTGATTGCTAGCCAGCATTGCATTTTCCAAATACTGAAGGGAGCTGTCTGTGGGTGGGGTCAAACACGCCTGTGACTTTTGGCCATTGAAAATGAAGGAAAACATTTGTGGTAAGAAACAACAGCACTTGCTTGACCTCCAAAACATACAAATCTATAAATGGATAAAAGTGACTATTTAAGGTTGCTTCAAAAAAGAACCACTGTGCCTACAAAGAAAGAAACCCTAATTCAATGTTTGAAAAAGCAAACTATGTGTGGGCGAAACATGTTTTTGTCAAAAACATCTGTGGTGTTCTCTGTGATGTATTTGATCCTCGTGGTAAATCAACCAAGTTAAGTATTGGAGAGAAGATTGACTTTTGACAACTTATTATATGATAAATAATAGTAATTCATCCCAAAGGATCTCAATGTTGCCTTTAAACCAGTGTTATTTTGACTAATTGCCAGGTGGATAAAATGAAGTTTGCACCTCCAAATTAAAAGCATTGACTTAATTTGTTATCCAGAAGTTGCAGTTGGTTGTATGTGTTTTTTGTACTCATTTTTATTTCTACCTTAGCGTTGCGTGTTTCCCAGAGGTGTGCTCACTATTTATAGTTGCCAGCAGGCCTAATTTTATAGGGTGGAATTTTTCAATTTGCTTTATATTTTACCTAATTATACTTTAGGCAAAATATAAATAACCATATTATTTATATTTTTGAGAATCAAAAGATTTAATTCCCAAATTTATGGGTTTTCTTTCCCCAAACACTAAAATGACAAAGTATGGGGTGAAATACCCCCAAATAAAATGTAAAATTCACAAATAATTAGACAAAATTTTATCTCTGAATAAATCAGGTTCATGAGATTAACTGAAAGCAATGGTAAAAACAAAGTGTTTTTCACTGTCTGCTAGGATTTTGTCAAAAGAAGCTAAGTTATGTTGCAAAGAAAAATATCAGAGAATATGCCAGCTCATAGAGACAGATACAGGTTGCCAGTGCATAATTGGTATGGGGTTTCTGTTTCGGGAGATGGGAAAGTTTTAGTAGTGGAAGGTGGTGAAGGGTACTGCAACATTGTGAATGTAAATAATCCCACTAAATTATAAGCTTGGGAGTAGTTGAGATGGGAAAGTTTATGTTGTATATATATTCCCACAATTTAAAAAAAAAATTAAGAGCAACTAAAGAGACAATGACATTTAAATGCAATACATGATCCTGGGAGGGATCTAACAAGGAAGCAGAAAAGGCTCAAAAGGACGTTATTGAGACATATGGAAAAATTGGAATATAAACTGGAAAGTTTATATCAATGTTAAGTTTCTTGAGCTTGATAACTGCACTTAAAAGGTGGTTACATAAGTGAATATCCTTGTTCTTAGAAAATGAACATGGTAGTAGTAAGTGTTCAAGGAGCATGATGTATACAAACTACAATCAAGTGTTTGGGAAATAGATTAATAAGGCAAATAGATGGATAGGTAGATAATTTATAGATGGATAAATATGTGCATGGGTGGATAGATAGATGGTTTGATAAATGGATAGCTAGAATGATATGATAATTGTGGCAAAATGTTAAAATTGGTGGATCTGGATATCTGGGGAAGAAGTTGGGTGAGTTGTAGTTCTCTGTGTGGAGTTATTATTAGTTTTGTAACTGTCCTATAAGTTTGAAAGTATTTCAAAATAAAAAAGTAAACAAAAGAAATGTTTTCTCTAAAAAAGTGAGTGGTATGAATTATTAGGTGATAAATTTTAAAAGTAGTGTCCAGATGTAAATAGTGAACTCATTCAAAAGTATTACTCAGCAGCTGCAAGAGCTACAGGAAAAGCTGACATGACAAATTTAATTATTACTTAATCACTTTCGTTAGGCACTATTGTCAGCTCCAAGAGGCAAATTTTCATCTTGATTTACATCCATAATTATAATAGTTGAAATCTAAAATGTCTCAAAGTAATTTGCTTGCCAAACACCTTTTAGATCATCTTGGATATTTCTGTGATCCAATGTCATAAAAAGATACAAAAGTTGTATTGCATATGTCATCAAATAAATTTTTCCATTCCCCATTTTTATGTTATATTTGCTATAAGATCAAAAAATATTAATTAGCTGTCTTTGGATTAAATACAATTGATTGTTAAGGCAGAAAATGGAAGATAATACAAGACCTGTTCTGCTGTAGCTTCCCAATAAAAGAAGAAGTGACCCAACTCATTAGCCTTTTGATTTAATATATTGACACTTGGGTACGAATAATTCCGTTTAGTGGCTTTTGCTTCCCAGGGATCAATTTAATTAGTTATAAAATGTGACTTCTTGTCAGGAGCTAGAAGAAATGCTGACGTTAAAAAAAGTCATATGCAATTTAAACAATAAAGCTATGGATGCCTGGTTAAAAGTTAATGATGCAAAAAAAATGGCTTAATAGAGACAACCTCAGCAGTGAAAGTGATGCTAGGAAAATTAAGCTAAGTGGAAGAATGAGAAATGGTGATGTTGTTGAATTGTTAAAACAAATTCATGGCTGGCCTGCTGCCTGGCTAGGTTGTAAGTACGTTATCTTTCAGCCAGGGAGATTGAGATAGTCCTAGATTCCTTGCTTGGGACTATTTCAGTGTGAGTTTCATGTATTTGTAGGTTTTAGAATCCCTGTGAGGGAAGAAATCTTATTTAAGCTGCCTGGACCAGGAAACTTCTCCTCAAACCAACTTCACATTTTAGAGAAGGATGTAGAGATGTTACTCATGACCATCCCCTAGTGACTTCCAAGAAGCCATCTCAAATGAGCCCTGCTGGCTGGCCCTTAGCCTACAAAATACCACGCTAGGAGCATTGCCAGTGCAAGACCATTTCTATTTGTGTGAAAATATTCGAAATTAACTCTAAGTCTCCACTGTGGCCTGGTGACTTTCTTATTTCCCTCCTTCTGGATAGTGGTTACTGTAAAAGTAGTTCTTCCCAAACTTGGAAAAAGATAACCTTCTCCACTCATGTAGTTAATGCTAACTCTCAAGTTATTTCTATAATAAGTTGTTATTTTATGCCTCTGACTACACATACACTGGTTTTGCTACTAACTGGAGTGAGCTTTGTCTCAGTTTGCATAGCTGCCTCAATATTCTTAGCTTAAACAGTGAGTTGACTTAGAATTTCATAACTAGATGATGTCTCTAAAAGTACCTTCCTAATTTAATCATAGAGTCAAAATCAACAGGTTGATCCAGTCAAATCAATTGCTTTGGGAGTGGCGTAGTCAAAACAAGCAGTTGGTTGACTAAATATATCCTGGTTTTAGCTGGTATGTGTAAATGTACCCACAATAGCCTTTTTTTTGGCATTGGCTGCTGTTGGGTTATTAACACCAGTTAGTTAAATAAAAGATAACCACATTTTATTGTGAGACAAAATTTATATCTCACTTCTCCAGCCTTTACCTTTCTAAGTCATTTGCTCACTTGCCGAAGATGAGGGACATTTTTAACCTTGATGAGTTTTAAAATACTTCCTCTAGTAAAAGGAATTGACATAGTGTTCTATAGCTAAATTTTTAAAACAACCACAGAAGTTTTTTCTCGTTTCCAGTTTTGCCCCTAGATTTTTGACAAGTTCTGAAATCAGTAGTTACTAGATAGTAATACAAGAGCAATGAGTTGAGCTCTGAAAAGGAAGGTAAAGTGGGGATTTATTGTCTTTAATGATCCCTCAGACTCCTATTTCCCCATTGCAATGAAGCACAAATTCTCCCAGTTCTTCCTGGAAGGTACTGAAAAGGTTGAAGATTGAAGATCCTGGGCAAAAGGGCAATGTTTTGGAAATCTATTTATTAGATATTTTTTCCTGCTGGTTCAGCTGCCAAGGAAATTACTATAGAGTCTATAGACCATTGTCGTATAGTGCATCTGTCTAGGAAAATCAGTGAATAACTTACCTTGTCTGTTAACATAAATTAACTGTTTGAAAATTTCAATAAAGCATGAAAACTTTGAACTTGCAGTGAAATATGTATATTAAAATGTATTGGGGCTGAAATGATTTGGAGTTTCATTGTCATTCCATCTGTATAATATGTGCAAACACTGACAGGAAGAACATGTGGTGGTTAACTTTAAGAAGGGGCATTCTTCAGAAGGAGCTGACAGGCAAACTTTATCTACCAAATGACTTTTCTAAGCCTCCTAGAGAAGAAGATATCATTTGGAGGCAAATAACCATGGTTACATAGTATTTGGTAAAAACATTAATATTAGCAAACATGTAAGAGAACAGAAGGGAATATTGCTGAGAATAAGATCAGTGTTAGAGAAAAGTTTCTAGTGGAATAAAGGTTATCTTTTTTTTCTTATTGTTGAGGGAAGGGCAGTTGACTGAGGACAAGAGGGAAATTGTGGAGGACTAATGTTAGATAAACTATTTTGTCTTTGTGTTGACATTATATTGGCTACAGCCTACACAGAGGAAAGGCCTGGAAAAAAGTAAGGAGAGAGAGGCATCAGTACTTTTTAGTGTGTGTGGGTGCGCCAGCAGTAGAGGGGCCCATGTTTTCTTAGGGCTCAGATGGCAAAGCTAAGCATTCAGCCTACGGCGGGAAAAAAGTGGCTTTTTTGTTTTCTGACTGCAGAGTCTAGGCATTCCCAGGGGAACACAATGAATGGCCTATTTTGTCCAACACAGTTTCATAGACATAGATTTCTTGTTTTTTCATAATTATTCTTGCCCGTCATTGGGTGTGCACATGACATTTGAGCGTGTTTTAAAGTCTTAACACACTCATGTGCCTGCAATAAAGTTACTCATAACAATCCTGGCTTTCTCCAGACAACAGAGCAGGGTCTGTTGTTTTCACAAGTCACAGCAGCTGGGACGCAATTGTGAAGACAACAGTTTAATCTAGCTGGAAAATACAGGAAGAAGAGAGTATACAGTAAATTTCCTCCCATATTATTCAAACAATAAAGAATTTTTTAAAATTGGCTATGGGTGGTCTTAATAACTGATTGGCAGAACATACGTTAAATTTCTTTGGAATTCATCTCTAAGTTAAGAATATACAAGATTACATTCATCATATTTGTTAATCAGCTAAAAGGAAGGCTCATGCAATCACTATAGAAGGTATTGCAGATCATTTGTTTTTTAATAATTTGTTAAGCAGTCATTTGTATAAAGGACTGTGTTTGTATAAAAGAATGCTATAACCAAGTAGTTAAGAAGCAATAGTTTTTAAATTGCAATTATTTTTATACTCCTAACATATTAAATGACTTGGAATTAAAAAAAAAAAAAAGAAGCAATGGTTAATCTCCTTTGAAAGGTGTGCAAAAGACTAGAAGACTCATGATAAATCTCACCTTCATGCCAGGCTGAAGTTGTGCTTTGCAGTCATTAGCAAGTTTTGAATTTCACACTAAATAAAAGAATTTAGGGGAAAGGAGAGTAACTTTTATTTAAATCTGAACTGGAACATCAGAGTATTAAACGCTATGCACTTCTGGGTGCTAGAGTAACCAAGTCATTTTTATTCCATGTGGAGGCGAAGAGATAAGAAATGTGAGAGGTACAATAAAAAGAAGGAAACTTTTCAGTGTTTATCGAAGCATTCTTTTTGCAGGGAAAGATGAAGCAGGACTTGAGGAAAGAAGTGGTTTATAAAGCAAGATTGGCAGTGCTATGCTTAACTATTTCAAACTCCATGCTGTTTCCCTTTATGGAAACATTTTGTGAAAGAACTTCTTGTAGACCTTAAAAGAGATCCAGGTGACATGAAAATAATGATAATAGTAGATTTATTCCAATTAGTAAAAGAAGAATCCATTAATCCACATTCTTTAAATAGTATGTTTTATTTATTTAATATATGTATATATATAAACACCCACATATATATTTATGTATGTAAATGGAAAAAATAAAAGAGAAGAGAAAGCTCTATTTAGAGTGCCACTAACAAATCTATAGGAAATTGTGAAAGAAAATCACCACTTGGAAATCATCAGTAAAAATGAGTTCAGATAACATGAAAGGATGCTTAAAGTATTGGGTAAGAGTTGAGAGAGGATTATGGTCTTCAACAAATGATGTCTCACTTCTTAAGCTCTTTTATTCATTGAAACAATTCTCTAAATAGAACTGTGTTTAAACCACAATTTAAAAAATCCTGGCTTGCAGATAGGTTTCTATAGTGAATGTAGAAAAATGTACATTTGTATAGTTCTTTATATTTTTTCAGATAATTTCCACACGTATTAGGTGGTTTTCACCTTGATTAATTAAGGTAAGCAGTAGAAATCTTATTCTCCTATTTAAATAGAAGAAAATTGAGATCTAGTAGACCCAAAATAAGGTAGTAGAAGAGCCAGGATTTCAACCTAGACTTTTAAAATATTTAAGCAATGAGCTTTTTAGTGTACCAGTGTTTTTAAACTTTCAAAACCCAGGTGCCCTGTAAATAAATAAAAATATCTCATACAATTCTTTAAAATTATAGAATTTAAAATTAGGCTAGTGTTGTGATGCAAGAAAATTTTTATCTTCCTATACATACACATTTTTTACTTTAAATGTTTGTGAGTTTGTCTAGGCAATGTGAGAGCACAAAGTAAGTCACTTCTAAGGTGATGTCACTTGCTCTGATTTGTTTTCCTTATAGACACAGAAAAACCAGAACCACAAATATATCTTCAAGAAAATGGGTTTATAGTATAGAGAGCCTATGCACTTAAAATATATATTAATTCAAACTGTATACACTCTTTCCAAGAAATTTTCAAGACTCCCTTACTTCTCCCTCATCTCTCCTTTCCTTACCCCTCTTTCTTCAGCAATATTGCCCAAGGCTCCAGCCTTGAATATTTCTGCATCATTAGGCAGCGTGGCACATTGGTTAAGACCAGGACTCTGGAGCCAGATTTTCTGGATTCATATCCTAGACCCTCCCCTTATTCGCTGCCTGACCTAAAGGCAAACTACTAAGCTTTTTTGTGCCCTATTTGTAAAATGGAGATTATAATCTACCTACCAAGGATGTTTTGTGAATTAAATGAGTAATTCACATAAAGCACTTAGAAAAGTGCCTGGCAAATTTCAAGTGATCTATCAATGCTACACTTGTAATTATCACTACTACTGCTACTACTGTTAACATCCTCATCGTCATCATCATCATTATGGCCCATGTAATTATCATAGTAGCTTAAAACAATATAGTGACGTAAACATAATGTGAGAATCAAATTAGATTAGCATTTGTCATTAGGTATTCTTCAATCTGTCTTTATTTTTGTGCTTCATAAAATAATTCAGAATCCCTACTGTTAACCTTTCTTGGATATTTCAGTGAAAATATTGTTTTCTGTTTTTCAAGATCCTTCTCTAATCATTCATCTTATAGAAAACCTTTATAGGATAGTATAGACACAGCTGTGTTTGTCAGAGCTTTTTCTCCTACTCACTCTTAAAAAGATGCTTTGATGACTCTGAAGTCATGTACACTTACCAGCCCAAAGCTTAACCTTGAGAAAACAGCAGTAGCAATGGGTAGGGTCACTCTTTTTTTCAGGGCCTAATGAACCTCTAAGGGGAAAATGCATGTTTAGTGAAGAACACAGATAAACTTACAAGTGTGCACACACGCACACATACACCGTGATTCTGAAATGCTCTTAAAAAGGGCGCCACCCCTTTGTTTAAAACAGCACTATACTGGTTTGAATTGATCAAATTTAAATTCAGTGGTTAGTGTCCACTATGAACTAGGCACTTTACATCATTTTTTCTTCACAACAACCTTGTGGTGTAGATATTAGTATTACTCTTTTAATGAGGAGAAAACTGAACTTCAGTGATTTTTCAAAACTACTGGCTCTAACCTAGATCTTTTTGTCTTAGATTGACTTATTCTAGGGCTTATTCTATCCTATTACAACTATATGAAATAAAGCATGTTTCACTCTTCGTTGGAATAAAATTTTTTAAATGATTGAAATCTATCTAACTCTTTCTTCTTTCATCCATGTACAAGTATCTTGCCATTTTGGGAGATCAACTCCTGGAACTGAGGAATGGGCTATTGAGGCTGCAGTGTTGATGCATTTGAATGTTCTTAGGTATAAAATTGGTTAAGAATGGGTGGAACAGATTCCTGGTGCCGCTGATAAGAATAGAAGCAGACACAGAAGAACACACAGAGAATGGACACAGAGAGCAGACAACTGGCAGGGCGGGGCGGGGGGCGGGGAGAGGAGATGGGGGAAGGGGAGAGAAATAAATAAATAAATTAATTAATTAATTAATTAAAAGAAAAAAAGAAAGGGTGGGACAAAGCTATCATTTTAACAAGTCATTGTAAATTAAACATAAAAATAAGCAACCCCGATAGTTTAGGAGTGCTGCAGTGTGAGCTTAGACTTCCTGATGGAATCCTTTTTCTTTTCAATGCTAACAGAAAATTTTCCATTCCTAAGGATGTTGTTAATTATCTTTACCCATAAAGGAAAGCCTCTTATCATGTCAACTTCTTCCTAACTATGAAGATAAGCTATATTTTTAAAGAGAAGCTGCTACAAAACTTTTGGAAAGAATATGGTCTGCAGAGCCAGAAACCTTGAATTCTGGATCTGCCACTTACTAACTATAATCTTAAGGTAAAGTATTTAATCTTCTTTGATCTTAGTCATCTCCATGGTAAAATGAGAAAATGTCTACCTTTTAGGACAGTTTTAAATTTGTCCATCTTTTATAAGTTGTTTTTCCCTACTTTATTGAGGTATAATTTACCTACAATATAATTCACTCATTTTACCCATATGGTTTGATGAAGTCTGCAAATTGTATGCAGTCATATTTAACTTTTCAGTGCTGAAAAAGTTCCATTGCCTCTTAGTAGTAAGATCCCCTCCCCCAAAACCTGGGTCCCTTCACTGACCTGATTTCTGTCCCAAGAGTTTTGTCTTTTCTTGAATTCCACATATATGGAATCATACAGGACATAGTTGTTTGTTTTTCTTTCATTTAGCACAATGGTTTTTAAAGTCTTTCATGTTATTGGGTGTAACATGTTCCTTAACATTGCTAAATATTATTCCATAACATGGATATACCATAATTTCTTTATCCATTCTTTAATGAGCATTGGATTGTTTCCAGTTATTGGCTATTATGAATAATGTTATAAGTCTTTGTGTAGACATGTTTTCATTTTTCTTGTGTAAATTTCTGAGAGGCTATATGAAAATTGTATGCTTAACCTTATAAGAAAGTACTGTACAAGAAAGTGGAAGTTTTGTTTTGCATTCCCACCAGCAATGTCAGAGCTCCAGTTGCTCTGCATCCTCAACCACATTTGGTCTTGTTAGTCACTTTTAATTTTAACTATTCTAGTGGGCCTGTAAGGTTATCTCATTGTGATTTCGATGTTCATTTCTCTGATGACAGGTAATGTTGAGCATCCTTTCATGTACTTATTGGTCATTCATATATCTTCTTTTGTTAAGTGTCTGTTTAAATCTTTAGCTCAGTTTTATTGAATTGTTTGTCTCATCATTGAGTGATAAGTAGTTTTTATGTATTCTGGGTAGAATAATGCCTTTAATGGCATGTGATTTGCAAATATTTCCTTCCAGACTGTGGCTTGCCTTTTTATCCTTTTAACTGTGTATTTTGAAGACCAAAGTGTATAATTCTCATGAAGTTCAACTTATCTTTTTTTTTCTTTTTTGGTTCATGCTTTTTGCATTCTGTTTTAAAAAATATTTGCCTAGTACTATTATACATTGGTAAAAGATTTTCTTGTATGTTTGGTTCTAGAAGTTTCATAGTTTTAGCACTTATATTTTGGTCTTAATATATTTTGAGTTAAATTTTGTGCATGGTATGAAATAAAGGTCTAGGGTTATTTTTCTCATGTAGATGCCCATTTTTAAATAATTTGTTGAAAAGACTTTCCATTTCCCTTTGAATTATGTTGGCCTCATTGTAAACATCAATGGACTATATAAGTGTACATCTATTTCTGGATTCTGTAGTCTGTTCCATTGGTTTATATGTTTATCCTTTTATCAACACCACCCAGACTTGATTACTGTAGCATTATAGTAAGTCTTAAAATCTTACTTTGGTTCTTCAACCTTGTTCTTTTCTTTCAAAATCATTTTGGCAATTATTTTCCATATAAGTTTTAGAATTATCTTAACATTGTCTTCAAAATCTCCTGGGGATTTGATTGGCATTGTGCCAAATCTTGGATCAATTTGGGGAGAATTTCTATCTTAACAAGACTGAATCTTCCATTCCATGTATGTGGCATATCTCTCTGTTATTCTGTCTTTTCAAATTTCTTTTTGCAATGTTTTAGAGTTTCAATGTAGAGGTCTTGCACATCTTTTATTTATTTTTTTCCTAAATATTTTTATGCTAATGTAAATGGAGTTTTTAAAATTTTTTCTTTTCTAGTTGTTCATTGCTAGTATCTGGAAAGACAGCTAATTTTTGTCATCAACTTTGTGTGTTTTGACTTTGCCTAATTCACTTATCAGTTCTGATTGCTTTTCTTAGATTTCTTAAGATTTTCTATGTAAACGATATTTTCTGCCCTATAAAAATTTACTTCTTCCTTTTCAAACTGCATGACTTTTATTTCTTTTCTTTTGCTTAAAGCACTTACTAGGACCTCTAGAACAATATTAACTAGAAGTGGTGAGAGTATATGTTGTTGCCTGTTCCTGATCTTAAGTAGAAAATATTGAGCCTTTCACTATTGATTATGGTGTTAGTTGCAGGTTTTTCAAAAATACTTTTAATCAAATTAGGAAGTTCCCTTCTATTCAAGTTTGCTGAAAGTTTTTTTTCAAATCAAATGGATGTGAAATTTTTTCAAATGCTTTTTCTGCAACTATTATAGTAGTCATATGTTTTTCCTCCTTTATTCTCTTATTATGATGAATTGTATTGATTTGTGAATGTTAAACCAAACTTGCATCTCAAAAATAAACTCTAATTATCATGATACATTACTCTTTTAAAAAATATATACTATTTATTTTTTTAAAAGATACTTAGGTTACATAAATATTTTGTTAAAAATATACAGAATTACCAGATGCCCTACTCCCAACCCCTCCCACATTTTCCCATGTTAACAACATCCTTCATTAGTATGAAACATTTGTTAAAATTGAGAAACATATTTTAGAGCATTGCCACTAAGTGTGGATAATAGTTTACATTGTAGTTTATACTCTGTCCTGCACAATTTTGTAAGTTATGACAAGATATATAAAGGCTTGTATCTGCCATTGTAATGTCACTCATGATAATTCCCAGTCCCAAAAATGTCTCCATATTACACCCATATTTTTTACTCTCCCTCCCCTCTGAACCTCTAGTGGCCACTGCCTCCACATCAATGATAATAGGTCTTCCATTGCTAGAATCACAATAAGTCTATACTAGAATAGCAGTAAGTATACTCTCGTCTATCATTCATTCCCCAATCCTGAGGATTCTGGGATGGTGATGCTCACTCCACCTCTAATTGAGAGAGGGCTTAGATTCAGTGGGGCAGATGGATGGGACTGTCTTGCTTCAGCTGCAGACTCTCTCTGTTCCTTGGAATGGTCATTGTCCATCATCATCTCCTTGTTAGTTGTCCTGGGTAAGTCTAATGAACTGGAG
This sequence comes from Dasypus novemcinctus, assembly GCF_030445035.2. Classification (NCBI taxonomy): domain Eukaryota; kingdom Metazoa; phylum Chordata; class Mammalia; order Cingulata; family Dasypodidae; genus Dasypus; species Dasypus novemcinctus. The sequence goes on from NC_080682.1 coordinate 77,732,140, forward strand.
AGTAGGTGTTGCAATGCTGTTAAGATTCAGGGCCTAGCCGGCACATGGACAGCATTAATATTTGAGTCTCTTGGACATACACCTATTAACTCTAGCACTAAGTATAGGTTCAAATAGAAGGGACAGTAGAGCCATGTGTAGGGAAACCACAACTGAGTCTAACTCTGTCACATTGGGGAGCATAAATTCCCAAGTAGGGTCCACTGGTGGGCACCAAACTCCTGAGCTGTCTGCCCTGACTATGGTGTCTGGATGTCTCTGCTATTTGAGGCAATATTACTCTTTTTTATATAGCATTGGATTCTATTCAGTTTGCCTACTTTTGAGTTAGATTTTTTGGAAATTTTTTGTAAGCCTACCCCTGACCTGACTCTCATGGAAGTAACTCAATTTATATTTTGCTGACAGCTGACTTTGTGTTCTATAATGTGAGGACTATGGGGGGTAGGGGGGTAGGAGATTTATGATTCTGCTATCAAAGCAGTTCATAATCTCCTGTGTTGAAAAAAAGAATAATACATAACTGATATTAATGTATTAATATGTTACAAATATACAAACTTAGGGCGGAAGGAGGGAGAGTAGAGAAAGAAGGGGAAGAGAGGCAGTTATTAGAGAGTCACTGTGTATCATTGTTTTCAAAATGCCTTTGTAGAAGAAGTGAGATTTGCTTTCATCCTCTGTAATATGATGTAGATTTAAATTTAGGAAAAAAATGCTTGGACTAAAATTGCGGACAGCTGTACTTTAAAGGAGACAGAAAACTAAGAATGAAAACTAAAATTCCTAAACTTGGTATTAGGAGATCTAGTTCCAATCTTAGTCGATTTTTACTAGTTATGTCACCATGGGCAAGTCACATTATCTCTGTGTGCTTTAGTTTTTTCCTCTGTAAAATGTGTTGGTTGGGCCTGAGCAGTGGTTTTGGATGGTGTAAGGATTCAATATTAACTAGTGAACTTTTCCAGACATATATGTCTTCTCCTTTCTTGACTAGGCAAGCATCACTGGATTACATAGTCTCTAAATATTTTCCATCCTTCAAAATCTCTGATGTTGTGATTTTGTGAAATTATTAAACTTGGAGATTAAAGACATAGTTTTAAACTTTGACTCTGTTATTCTCAAGGCACTGCTCCTTTCTGGGCCTATTTATATTTGTGTTTAAATGATGGTATTGCAAAAATAGTTTCTTAAAAAAACATTCTGATTCTAAAAATCTATAATTCTAAAGTGAGGTGAATCTGCTTATTTTATACATGTGTATATATGTCAGACATGGCAAAGAACTTATTGTAGTGAGATACATAATTATGGTTATATCTTTTATGTCAATTTATTCAGCATCTATAATAATCATGGAAAATATAAACCAAAGCCTGCATTGTTAAATTCATTGAGAATTTTTAATGGGAAAAGTGAATTACCTTAAGAATATGTTTAAATGCTGCTTTATGTAGTATCTGCTCCCAATTTGTAATGCAAAATTCTAAGACTTCTCTATGTTTTTCTAAGATGTATTTTTCCTTATTATTTACAGTCCATTCTATGGAAGCTTCAAGGGATATATGGCATTAGAGCACCACATCTTTAACTAGCTGGGGCATAATACATGATTTGAGTCCCCAATATTTTCTAACAGTGAGGTTTGTTTATTAAAGAAACCCCATGCTGTGACTGAATCAGTTTAATAGAAGCCAAGTTTCAATGTGAACATTCAAATATATGCCATATATCTTTGGCATATATCATACATAATGATGTGGGGTCTAGACATCTTTCTGGGTTTGCATATGTCTGTTATGGATTCCCCTCATTATCCATGCTGTTTGAGGGAGACCCCATGGATTCAGCTAGTTTATTGCATACTTTCTATATTTTAAAACTAACTCAAGCTTCTGAGTGGCACATACATTCCAACTTGGAAGATTATTTTCTCACCTTCCTGATTTGTGGTAATGATTAAACAAGAATAAAATTTTAGGGAATGGTGATGTGTTTAAGAGTGGCTAGATGTGATCTTTTGGGGCATATTTCAAATACAATTTTATAATCTTTTTATTATGCTTCTTTTCATAAAATATTAGGCCAATTTGAGTTATAATGTCTGTTTTCTTATTTTTAAGACCATATTGTGCACCATCTGTTGTTTTATTATGATTGATTATAACTTCTGGATTCACTGTAGGAAGGTAAAGACTTTAACATTTAGCTATTACTAATTTTTCAGTTTATGTGTACATAGCATACTCAAAATGCCAGTTAGAATTGAAGAAGTGTACCTAAAGAACAGATTTTAGATATAAAAACAAAAAAAGTTGTATTTCCAGTTCCTATTATTAATTCAGAGCAAGGAATCCATAGTCACTTGACTTGTAACCTTCATTGTTTTTGTTGTTGTTTTAACTTCCTCCCTTTGACTTTTACCATATGAAATTGGGATCTCTGTGTACAACTCCCTAATGTTCAAGAAACAACTATTCTTATTATTTATACATTATAAAGCTATTTTCCCATCAAGTATAAAGAAATAAAATAACTTTATAAGAAATGGCAAAAAATATTGAAAGGGTGGGGTTGTCATCAGAATTTATCATTATGGGTATTTTTTGAGGGGGTGATATAGCACTTGCTGTAAATATTCATTGGGTTCTTAAATCTAGAAATATTCAGTGATTAGGTGATTTTATGTTTATGTATGCTGGAAGGAACAAAAAAAACTTTAAAAACTGAAAACATAAACATAATTGAACCACCTACTTAAAAGAGAAATTGGAATAGATGTTTTCCAGGGGAGAACATGCTTTCTTGTGTAAAAAGGGCTAGTTTAACAAGAAGTCATCTATTCTTGATTTCTTTAGACAGCTAGAGCTTTGTGCCTTGTCTAGTTCCTGCATTTTAAGAGCTTGTTCTGTGTAGCAGAAATAATACAATAAATGGGTTTAACCACATTTGTCTCAGCTAGACAGTCTGCTTTGTCAGAGATTGCTAGTACAACATAAACAAATTATGTGTTTGTAGTGCTTTTCAATGAAAGCCTATCTAACAGAGCTGAGATTGTGTTTCAGCAGCTGTAGATTTAATCTCCTACCTGTCAGTTAAAAACAGGCATTTCCTGAGCTAGATAACGACTGGTTATAGTGGAGGGATGTAGTCATTGCTGGACAAAGACCTATTGTTATTGGCTGATAATTTTCTATGTAGATTCAACCTCTTATTCTACCATGGAAACTACAGTCACAGTGCAGTTTTAAAGGGGCTAATCATGACTTTTTTATTGTTGGATCAGAAAGAGTTAAAGAAAATCAGAGCTGAGCTTTGTGTTATTCATTTTTGGTAATTGCCATGAAGAAATTTTAAAAAATTGATAGCTTTAATAACGATGATAGATCATTGCGGATATGATAATAGGACTTATGGAAATTATCTGTTTATAAATTTATAATTACATTTATAGGAATTCAAGTTGTAACATCAACCAACATCAAAAAATTAAATGTATGGATTGACACTTTGCAATGTGATTCAATATCATAGGTACTGTGACTATGAGTCCCAAATATTCTGAAATAGACCTAATGTTAAATATCTGTCTGTAATGTCTACGTGTATGCTTCTACACTTCGATTTTCCCTTGGATCCTAATTTTTAATTAGAAAACATGGTCACCATAGCAAATTGAGTAAATAATAATGGAAATAAGAGTGAAGTAACTTTTTAAAAATAAGCATGTATGTTTTTTCTTTGCTTTGTGTTTGCATGTCTCTATGTGTTGAGTAGGGATTCCCTTTCTCTCTTTGTTTCACGTTCTTACCCATAGAAATTTATAAAACTGAGTTGAATTGTCTCAAAATTGTTAAAAATGGCTTGGAGAAAATATCTGTCTCTAAATTTGGCTCAATTATTATGCAGATTTCCAAGTTTCTTAAATTAGGAATGACGAGTTGTAGAGCACACTGATAGATTGGTCCTTGCGTTGATGCTAACTTGGTTAGCAATCTAAATCTGTAACTTTTCAAATTTTAATTTAAATTTCAATTTAAAGTAATCCATGAGTTCTCTAACTTTAAAATGATTATATGCATCTTAGAGTAATTACATTTTTATAAACAAATTTTAATGAAAATTTTATAGCAACTGCCATTTACAAGAAACATTTTACATATATTACTTGATCCTCACAAAATACTTGTAAGATAAATATAACACTGGGGTTCAAAATTTGCATTTGTTGAAGTGTAAAGGGCAGAGTGAGCAGTAATTGAGTCAAAATTGTGGATTTAATGGACACCCTAATTTAAAAATATATATATATCCTTTTTTTTCTCTCTTCCTCCTCCTTTCCTTGTTCCCTTGTTCCCTTCTCCTCCCTCCCTCCTTCTTCCTCCTCTCCCACCCTCTTTCTACCTTTCCTCTCTCCCTTTCTTCTTCTCTTCCTTCTTTCCTTCTCTCTTATCTTTCCTTTCATGTTTTTCTTTTCCTTCCTTTCTCATCTTCCTTTTCCATTCTTTTGATGTCTTATGTTAAGGACAAACCTGTGCTAGAACTATCTTTGTGTTTTCTTGGTGGATTAGAAAATTGCTTTATGGCTAAAATTTTGTATTGTGCCCACCTTTAAATCTAAGACATAAGATGTTGCTCTTTCTTCTTTATTTGCCTAAAATTAAGAATTGTCATCAAGGTCTATATAATAAGGTTTTTTTGTTTGTGTTTTTTTTTAGGAGGTACCAGGGATTGAACCCAGGACCTCATACATAGGAAGCAGGTGCTCAACCTCTGAGCTACATCTGCTCCCCAGTGAGAGTGGTTTTTTTCATGTTTGTTTTTAGGAGGTACCAGGGATCTAACTCGGGACTTCATATGTGGGAAGCTGGCTCTCAACAAATTGAGCTACATCCACTTCCCTGTAATATTGTATTTTTGGTAAAGTAAAAAATTAATATATTAAAATAGAGAATAAAGGAATCTTAGACTTTCCTAGTATGATTTCTTAGTCTAAGAACACATATAGAGGATTCAATAATTTCATTTTCCATTTTGAATTCTGGTTTTCTATTGACCTGAGTGGACTAATATCTTTGCACTTATTCCTTTTCAGCTATGATTGCATTAGTTATGCTAATAAGTCCTAAATGATGCTTTTGGCTTATTGTCCTTTGTAGTAGCAGGAGTATCATGACAGGTGAATATCTGAAGCATCTGACTCTATATTGTGACTTCCAAACTTCATTTGGCAAATATGACCTCAGTCTCAACTTAAAAAAAGCAAGAGAAATTTAATTTAACCAGTGTTTGAGCTAGTTTGGTCATATTAAATTGTCCTTATTTTTCATCTTGACTAATAGTCATCTTTTTTTATCCATAAGAAAGTTGGTAGGCAGCTTGAATTATTTTAAATATTCCTATTATCCCTAAGAAGAGACTAACTAAAGAATTTTCAGTTCTAATTTCTGTCAATATCTCCTCTCCTGCCTAAAATTTTATTTAAAGAGCCAACATTTGAGGAAAAGAATTGCAGTGACATGACAGTATCCACTAATTCACTTAGCTTTTAATTTCTTATTTACATTTTCCCTGTAGTTAGAAGAGTGCAAGTGTTTGAAAGTGATGTGCTTTTTACAACATATACAATCAGTGGGCAAGTCATGTTTTAATCAGTTACTTAGTCAATCATACTGCCTGTCATATTTAGGGATACTGTCCTAGTAAGATATTAAGATTCTATCTGCAATACGCTTTCTTTCTTCTTGAGGAGAGACGATATGTAAGATGGATATATACCACCCTCTCCACTTTTAGATTAGTAAGGTAGTTTCCAAACTGGTCTTTCTGCTTTCATTCTTGCCCTGTTATAGTCAGTTTACCTCATAGCAACCAGACTGATCTTTATAAGCTAAATGAGATCCCATGTCTCTTCTCTCTCTCTTAAAATCCTCCAGTGGCTTTTCATTGCACTCAGAATAAAATTCAAATTCCATACTGTGGTCCTCAAGGCCCTAACCAATCTTGCCTATGCCCTTTCCCCTACCATTATCTCTGCTTGTTCTGCTCTGGACTTACTAACCCACTTACCCAAGTCATCCCTGCCTCAGGGCCTTTGGATTGGCAAGTTCTCTGTCTGAGGTGCTTTGGTTTTTTTTCTTATGATCCCATACAACATTTCCTCAGGTCATTCAACCCAGTGTTAGATTACTCCTTAGAGAATTCTTCCTTGATCACCCATATCCAGTTAGTCCTATTAACTCCCTAAGCACTATCTTTTACTTTCCACCCTCCATTCCTCATACTCTATTTCATTATCTTTCTTCATAGAACCTATTGTCAACTGATATTTATTATATATACATACACACGTATATAGACTTTGTTGTATGTTGTTTGTCTTCTGTAGAAAATGGGAGTAAGGAATTTTGTCCACTGCTGTATATCCCCAATGTTGTCAAATATTGAAGTAAATATATCTGAAATTGTAAATTTAGAGAAGGGAAAGAAATTTATATTTGCATAATTTTCATAGAAGAGTTTAATTTGCGCTAGACTTTGGAGGGTAGATTAAGTCTGTATAGGCAAAGAGGAAAGATCATTCTACATGATAAATGGAAGCATCATATGAACAAAGATTTAGAAGCTATTGAAGATCAAGTTAAAGGAAATAGAGAAAGAATCTTGAAAGGCAGGTTGAGAACATATTTTTGAGAGATTTCAATGCCATTCTAGTCTAGGGGTTTGGACCTTACCTTCTTTAATAGGGACATTTCTGGTATTGTGTCTAAGTTATTCACTATTAAGAAACAAAAATACAAAAATATAAATAAAAGCACAAAAAAAGAAAATTGCTTTTTTTTTAAATTAATTTTTTAAAAAAAGATACATAGATGAAAATTGCTTTTTTAAAATCTTCAAATTTGCTTAGCCTAAAATCATCTTCAGTGTTGACTTGTACTTTTAGGTGAGATGGCAGTAATAGATTTGTGTATGAATGTGTGTGTATGTGTGTGTGCTTGCGTATGTATGCATGGTGAAAGTGAGGCAGGGGTTACACTTTACATTCCAAAGATGGCATTCAGTTGCATGTCATTAACTTGTTAGTCTGAAAAGATTTTGAGTGTGATATAGAGTGCATACCTGAAAGCTCTTCTTTGACTTGTAGCTATACTCACTATTTATGCCTTTATTCACTATCCTTTTCTTATAAAGATCACCTACTTTACCCCTCCTCCTCCTAATCACGTATACAGGCACCATATCTCATTGATAGTTCAATCAAGTTCAAGGGTCAACTTGTCATGCTACCAACAGCTTAAACATCTTATTTATGTTCTCTTTGAAGTTCCTACCATATGTTTCTCAGCCTTCTTGTTTAAGATGGAACTGTTTCTGGTTTCTATGATACCTGATGCTCAAATGTTTTTCTGTCATTCATTCTATATTACATAAACAACCAGTCACTGTGATATTTTAAAAAAAACACTTATTATTCTGGAAACAACTTATTCCTAACAACTTATCATTTCTGTCAGTAAGGATTATTATTGGTGATGGTGACATTATTAAAGAAGCTTAGAAGCATCACTAAATTTTCCTATAGGGAAATTTCAGTGGATATAACAAAGAGCTCAGTCATTAAAAAGTATCAAAATAAATGAATAAGCTCAATTTTTGTACTTTCCAACTAGTGAACTTCAAACTTAGACTATGGCATAGCTAAAAGGAAAGATCCAAAGATAAGTGTATTTGGAGTGGGTTTATATTCCCGTATCCTCAATTTGAGGATTATAAATGACAAAAGGACTTTGAATTGATTCAGCAGATTAAAAAAATCATCAGAATTGTTGTTGCTTAATTAATTTTCAAGTAACATAGAATGAAAGTGTTCTTAATGCAATTATGTAGCATATATTGGCTGAACTCTCTACTCTGTGCAAGACTTTTACTAAGCCTTGGGGAGATAAAAAGCCCCTCCCTTTAAGTTGCTTATACATAATTTTAACAAGACTTGCAATCTGAGATGTAAACCTGCGTTTCTGGAGGAGGTATTTAATAATTGAACTTTGGTCATTGCTAACAGAATAACTGTGTAAAATACTTCAGAGGTAAAACCAGATTGCTTTCATTAAGGGTCAAAAGTTTGTGAAAGGTTTATATTTGAGTATGGTTTTGACAAAGAAGGTAATGCCACATTCTTTACAAATGCTACCATATTTATATGGCATTTATACAAATTTTTAAAAACATTAATTTCCATATAGTTAAGATATGCATTTAATGAAGTTTCAATTTAAGAACAACAATCATTAATCTCTAACATGTTTCATACTTCTGGGGAAATAAGACAGGGTAGAATAAGAAACATTCATCTTCACTAGTCTTTGGAAATATCTAAAGTAATTGACTAGCTCAGTCTTCTTTGAAGGCCTGGTGACCACTAACTGTGACTATTTGCATAATAGTCAACTCTTCACTTCTGTAGTGATAACTGTTTGTATCTGATTAAAATTAAGACTGTTTTAGTTCTCTTGACTTTTCCAGAAGTTGCAAAAATTGAGATTTGCTGTTCTGCTTTAACCAAACAAATGCACACAAGGGGATAACAATATGCTGAGTTTATGCAGATTTTACAGCACGAATCTGAATAAAATACCCACTAATAGATCCTTAAGGAGTAATAAACACACATGAATTTTCCTTAGTTGCACTTTAAAGTGATTTTAACATACTACTAGACCTTAACAATAATATTTAATTGACAAGATTATGCATTTGTATGGATTGAAAAGGTGGTAGATATCTAATTCCAAATGAACCATAAATTTTACTTTTGCATAACATGTTTTATTAATTTCTTTATGGCCAGGATGTTCCACTTCCCTCCTGGTGAGGGTTTCTTAAAACATAGTAAGATAATTTAAACGTATTTAATTAACATTTATCATCCTTTTTAAAAAGTAATCTGACTTTTGTCCTCATAAATACCCTCAAGATTTTTTTCTGGCATATAGACGAGAGGAAGACTATGGAAAGATACTTAATGCATTTTTTGCTTTAATTTAGTTTTCTTTTTAAGCAAATTTCTCTATTTTTTTGTTGGCCCTTTTCCAAAGTAAGTTGACAAACTGAATGATTTATGCTACTATGCAAATAGAAAGCAAACCTGACATTACTACCTGATGAAATGAGGCTACGCACTTCTTAAGGCATTTTTATATTCCTAGTGCCTAGCACAGGACCAGGAATATAGATGTAGGTGCTCAATAAGTGACTCTTGAACTGCTGATTGAAGACAGGCACTGCTGCTTTCTCTAATGGAATAAACATATGTCTCTGGAGCAAAAGTCACTTTATATGTGCAGAACTCTTCATTTTAGGGAGTAAGGGGTCAGTCAAATCAGTAGGAGATGCTAGGACTTGAGATTATTTTAGTGTTAAATTTGTATTCTGTGACTTGAAAACCCAATATCTGAACAGAATGTGTGAAAAATGAATGCTAGATAAAATGATGACATTTGATCACTGATGACCCTGGTATGTTTATGAGATATTTGCTCATTTTAAAAAATGCAGGCAGAGCAAGTATATACTGTATACTGAAAAGTGTTAACACAAAGGACATGCTTGACCTCTTTTAGGCCTATTAAATGCTCTTCTCTGAATATATACTTAAAGATGATTTTTGGAACATGTGCCATTGACCTGGTAGATAGAGTCAATATGCTCCTATTCTCAAAGATCATTTCTCTGCTGTGTAACCAAGGAAGCAAAAGTGCTAGACTGTTAAGTGGATTTGAAATAGCTATCTTAAGATGATGCTAGAAACAAAGAGAATTGCTTTTGTTGAATGTCTTACTCTTGGTAGTGAAGATAGAGGTGTAGTGAAATTAGTGACCAGATGCATCTTTTCCATTTCTTTTGTGAATATTTTAGATTTTTTATTTAGAATAATTGGTAATCTAAATTAGTAAAGAAAATTAAGCTACTGGGGCAGTTTTTGTCTTTTTTATTTAATTTTTAAAATTTGAAATATAAATGCATCTATAGAAAAGTATACACACATGTAAAGTTAGCTCTTCTTTAATGTTCAAACTAAGATATTTGACTTTGAGAGACCAAAGCCTGAGTTTTTAAAAGGATGCTTTTAAACTGTAATAGCTTGAGTTTGTTCCATTGTGTTTTCAGGAGCTTTCTTGGCTCTATAGTGAAGATTTTTGAGAAGAGTGCTAGCAGTAGTATGCACAGTTCTTGGAAGAAAATGCATTATAATAAGGATAAATGCTAACAATGATAACAAACTGTTTTATATTTTGGGCTTGAGGAATCACTTTTATTGAGAGAGAGGGATAGAGAGTGAGAGAACGAGAGATTGCCAAAAGCAAACAAACAAAGGCAGGGTACTCTTCTGGATTAATTTATATTAGTTGTACAATGTGTATCCACTGAATGTTGTGGGAAACATCTGGGAAGATGGAGCTCTGTGTTCTTAAACACTCTACAGAATTTGTGCCCCAGATTTGCTCCTGATGAAATTCCAGCTTGATTATTCTCCTGCTGGAGCTAGCCAGATTCTCCAGAAGCAAGGATTTACTTTCCTCCAGGTGCCGTAGAAGCTAGAGATTTGCTAAATCTGTGAATGAAAAGCAAGGTGATACCAAGATGTATTTAAAATCATTCTTTTTATTTTGTTTTCCAATTCGAGTTTTTATTTTAAAACTCATTCTTAAATTCTCTGCTATTGTAAGAACTATTACAACTCTATAACTTTTGCAGTTGCATTAACAAAACTATCCTATGGAAATTGGTGCCCAGAAAACCAGGTTTTAGGTCCCAGATGGTTCTCAAACATTGATAAGTTAACACAAAATGCCTACTATGTTCTTAGTCCTGTGATAGAAGCATTGGGGCACATAAAAATATAAATGATGCAGGCCATTCAGGATACTCAGTTTCCTTGACTAGAAATGATGAATGAATTGAAAGGATTAGTGAATAGCCTGGTAGACTGTATATAATTTAAGGCGTCTTTGTGTGCTTCAGACTGTTATTGTCAACCAAGAGAGGTCTGATACGGTAACTGCTGCATTATGCTTCCTAAGACAGAGCGAAGCAGAGTCATAGCATTTCAGGCAGATTTTAACAAAAAAGGATTGAAACCAAAGGAGTTCCTGTTGAAGCACTAATTTATACTATAAAAAGAGACTGTTTTGCTCCTAACTTTCCAGAATTTGAGGTCCATACACAGTGGTTCGGCAGACACTTTTAGGCAGTTGGAAGACAGCTCCCTGACTTTGAAGGCTTAATATGTAATGCTTTCTGGGGCTTTTATTTCTTTTGCTCTAGATGCTACAGCTTCTATAGTGGTAATGTTTTATGCTGATGCCCATGGCTATCCTTTACATTAAAGAATGTGGGCATTAAATAAATCGTCTCATCCTGATTGGTTGTCTATATCTCTCTGTCTGTCTCTCTCTCTCTGTATTTCTCTATCTTTCCCTCGCTCTCTGTGTTGATGTACACATTGGAAACATTTCTTCCAACAGTATTAAAAAAACTCTTCTGCACTAAGCCACAATAGGAGTGATTTTCTAGAAATAAAGCATTGAAAAAATATTCACTTACTGTCTTTAACTCAGTAATAGACAATGATATGCACGTGATTTTCAATACAAATACTTATTATCCATCATTAAGTAAAGTTAAATAATCTTTGTGAAAGAGAAAATGAGCCCCCCTGAGTGTCACTCTGTTTGCATATTAGCATGTAGCTAGGTCTCTGCCAAGTTGTTCTCTGACTGACTGCTGCAGATGCTCTTTCTCAAGTATTCTGAGTCATATCTTTAGTGCAAGTCTTCAGGGACAAACAGTAGCACCTGTTCCTCACAAGCTATCAGGCCAGTTAGCCCATTCATGTATCTTTAATGAAGCTCTGGGGCAGATGGCAAAAAATGGCATCATCAAAACTTAGCACAGAGAAAACAAAGAGGCTAAGTGTTGATGCAACAATGTTGTTTTACGAATAGAAGGACAGAACCTAAGTGTTTTATAGGCATCTGCTGCTGTCTTGAGTCTGAAAGATGTAGTGAAAAATGCTAGCAGTTGAAATTTCTGAACATGCAGCCTATTTGATCAAGAATGTGTTCCCCACCCTCTCCAAAAGGGAAACACTTGGTCAGGGATTGCGAAAGTTTAGAATTATGGACAGTTGTGTTTTGAGTCATGGAATTTATTTCTTTCACAATGGACTAAACTTCACCTATGATGGAATTGCTCATTTCCCAGTAGTCATTCATGTTACATATCCAGCCAGTTACTGCTTGCTTCCGAAGAGATAAACATAATGCAGGGGAGCAGATGTAGTTCAGTGGCTGAGTACCTGCTTCCCATGTACAAGGTCCTGGGTTCAATTCCTAGTACCTCCTAAAAAAATGCAGCTTTCATGCTCAAAGATATACTTTTGGCCACATCAGGTTTTTAAAAAAATAACTTGATTTCAAATTTAAAAAAAAATAACAGAAAAAGGCAACACAACAAGTTATAGAAGTATTACCCTAAAAAGTACTGTCCAGGCACTTTTATCTCATCTAATTCCAACTACTAACTCAGTTATTCCTCTAGTGTTCAGAAAGCTACCCAGATGAACACAGATTAGTTAAATGGCATAGTCAAGGTCAAGGTCAAGGTCTCCTTATTAATGAAAAAAATGAAGGAAAAAGAGAATGCTTAATCATATTTTTAATATTTATTTATTTATTTATTTATTTATGTTTCTCCCCTTTCCCCCCAACCCCCTCCCCCCATTGTCTGCTCTCTGTGTCCATTTGCTGCGTGTTCTTCTTTGTCCACTTCTGTTGTTGTCAGTGGCACGGGAATCTGTGTTTCTTTTTGTTGCATCATCTTATGCGTCAGCTCCCCGTGTGTGTGGCGCCATTCCTGGGCAGGCTGAACTTTCTTTCTCACTGGGTGTCTCTCCTTACGGGGCGCACTCCTTGCGCGTGGGGCTCCCCTATGCGGGGGACACCCCTGCGTGGCACGGCACTCCTTGCGCCGATCAGCACTGCGCGTGGTTCAGCTCCACACGAGTCAAAGAGGCCTGGGGTTTGAACCGCGGACCTCTCATGTGGTAGACGGATGCCCTATCCTCTGGGCCAAGCCCGTTTCCCTGTTTAATCGTATTTATCTCATAAAACCCAAACCCCACATTCTTTTTTTTACCTTTATCATTAAAATAGTACCAATTTTGCTTTTGCTACAAAAAACATTACAATATTGTTACTAACTATAGTCTACAAATTACATTAGTTATATTTTCCCATGTATCATTACATTCTTAACACCTTGTAGTAGAACATCCCTGTATTTATATTATTAGCCACAATCCTCATTTATTGCCAAAATCATTGTTACACATTCCCTATATTATACTCCAGCCGTCTTCCAACTAAGATTAAATCTCCCTAGACTACTTGTTTTAGCCACATCCACATCCATACTAACAAATCAGTTTTAGCTCTTTACTTACAGGATGATTAAAGAATCTGAAATTATGTAAGGGAAAACTACACCTTCAAGAAAAAATATACTATTTGAAGTTTTGATAACTTCATGGAAAAAACATGTGGAGACTAGTCACTCTTAGATTATTTATTAAAAAATTATTTTTTTAATAAAATATTTTGGGGTTTGCTGTTTCCAGTGTGACTCCCTTTCCTGTCATGTCACTAAATGGGAAACTAGAATGATGGGAAGGAGGATGAAAGGCAGGCCTTACATTGTTCAGGATGGGCTTTTATCTATCTTCAAAATTCATCTGTCCTAAACACTGGCATTCAGTACAGTGAATTCCAACTACCAAAACCAGCTTTCTGTGTTATTTATTCCAACTGCATGTGAATCACACTTACATTAATACACATTCAGTTAAATAATTGGTATTACTAAGATTTATATTCCTTAACCCAATTAAGTTAAGGAATATAAAACTTGAAGTCATTTAGCAAAAAATGACTTCATGCTTATTGTAATATGGTACTTAATTAAAAGTACAGACTTTGAGCCTGACATACCTGGACTTGAATCCTGGCTCTACTAATTTTTTCCTTCTTTTTAAATTAGAGAATTGTAGGTTTATATAAAAATTATGCAGAAAGCACAGAGTTTCCATATACCACTCTAATATGGCACATTTGCTACAATTCATGAAAGAAAATTTTATAATTGTGCTATTAACTATAGTCCCTGGTTTACAATAGTTTCTCTGTTTGCTTTGTACAGTCCAATGTTATTTTTAAAAATTTTTCTAGTAACATATGAACAATTGAAAATTTCTTCTTTTAACCACATTCAAATATATAATTCAGGCTCTTAATTACATTCACAGTGTTGTGCTACCCATCGTCACAATTCATTACCAGAACTTTATAATCAATCCAAATAGAAACTGCAATTTAAGCATTGCCTCCACATTCCCTACCCCCACCCCATCCATTTGTAACTTATATTCTAGGTTCTGACTCTATGAGTTTGCTTATTCTAATTATTTCATATTAGTGTCCTTTTATGTCTGGATTATTTCACTCAAAATGATGTTTTCATGGTCCATCCACATTGTTGCATGTATCAGAACTTCATTCCTTTTTTACATTTAAATAATTTTCCAATGTATGTATATACCACATTTTAGTTGTACGTCCATCAGTTGTTAGACATTTGAGTTGCTTCCATCTTTTGGCAATTATGAATAATACTGCCAAGAACACTGACTTGAAAACATCTGTTTTAATATCTCTTAGGTGTATTTCTAGAAGTGAGACTGTCAGGTCAAATGTTAATTGTATACTTAACTTTCTGAGGAACCTCCAAACTATCTTCCATAGTGACTGCACCACTTTATATTCCCACTGACAATTAATGAGTGTTCCTATTTCTCCACATCCTCTCCAACATTTTAAATTTTCTTTTTGTGTGTGTGTGTGTGTGTGTTTTAATAGTAGCCATTCTAGTGGAAAAGAAATGGTGGTTTTGAATTTGTGTTTCCCTAGTAGATGTTAAGTATCTTTTCATGTTTGTTTGGTTGTTTTTTTTTTTTCTTTTTTTCTGTTTATGTATTTTCTTTGCAGAAATGTCTAGGCAAGTCTTTTGCACATTTTTAAATGGATTGTTTGTCTTTTTATTGTTGTTGTAGGATTTCTTTGTATAAGAATATTAGACCCTTATCAGATATGGGTTTCCAAATATTTTCGCCCATTGTGTAGGTTCTCTTTTTACTTTCATGATAAAATCCTTCAATATACAAAAGTTTTTAAATTTGATGAGGTCCCATTTACTTACTTTTCCTTTTGTTGCTAATGCTTTTGGTGTAAAGTTTAAGAGACCATTACCTAATACAAGATCCTGAAGCTGCTTCTCTACATTTTCTTCTAGGAGTTTTACAATTCTAGTTCTTATATTTATACCTGTGATACATTTTGAGTTACTTTTGTATATGGTATGAGGTAGTGGTCCACTTTCATTATTTTACAGTGCAATGGATATCCAGTTTACCAGGTACCATTTGTTGAAGCAACTATTCTTTCCCCATTGAATGGACTTGGCACCCTGATTAAAAATTGTAAACGTGAGCATTTATTTCTGAACTTTCAATTCAATTCCATTGGTCTGTATGTCTGTCCTTGTACCATGCTATTTTGATTAATATGACTTTCTAATGATTTTTAAGATCAGGAAGTGTGAGTCCTCCAAATTCATTCTTCTTTTTCAAGACGGTTTGTGCTATTCAGGGAACTTCCTTTTAATATAAATTTGACAGCTAGCTTTTCAATTTCTGTAAAAAAGGCTTTTGGAATTTTTATTGGGAGTGCATTGAATCTTTAGATCACTTTGAGTAGAAATGACAGCATAGCAATATATAATCTTCCAATCCATGAACTCAGAGTTTCTTTCTATTTATTGTATTTGGGATTTCTTTGATTTCTTTAAGCAATGTTTTATAGATTTCTGTGTACAAGTCCTTTATATCTATGGTTAGATTTATTCCTATGTATTTCATTCATGCTATTGTAATTTGAACTTTTTAATTGATTTCTTTTTGAGATTGTTCATTACTATTGTGTAGAAACACTACTGATTTTTATGTCTTGATTTTGTACACCACCATTTTGCTGATTTCAGTTGTTAGTTCCAGTTACTTTGTTGTGGATTTTTCAGGCTTTTCTGTATATGTGATAATGTCATCTACAAATAGGGAAAATTTTATTCTTCTTTTCCAATTTGAGTGACTTTTTTTTTTTTTTTTTTAAGGTACTGGGGATTGAACCCAGGCCCTTGTACATAGGAAGCAGGCACTGAACCACTTGAACTACATCTACTTCCCTTAGATTAATTTCTTTCTTTCTCTTGCCTAATTGCTCTGGTAAGAACTTCCAGTAAAATGTTGAATAACAGTGGTGACAATGAGCATCCTTGTATCATCCCTGATCTTAGAGGGAAAGCTGTCAGTCTTTTACCATTGAGTTGATGTTAGCTGTGGGTTTTTTTGTATATGCCCTTGTCATGTTGAGGAAATTTCCTTTTATTCCTAGTTTTCAAAGTGTTTTTAATCAAGAAGGGGTGCTGGATTTTGTCAAATGCCTCTTCGTGCATCAGTTGAGATGATCATGTGTTTTTTCCTTTGGTTAATATGGTGCATTACATTTATTGATTTTCTTATGATGAACCACCCTAGCATACTTGGGGTGAATCCCACTTGATCATGATGTATAATTCTTTTGATATGCTGTTGGATTCACTTTGCTAGCATATTGTGAAGGATTATTGCATCTATATTCATAAGGCATATTGGACTTTAGTTTTCTTTTCTTGTGATATCATATCTTGCTATAAGAATGATGTTGACCTTATAGAATGATTTAGGTAGTATTCCCTCCTCTTCAATTTTTTTGAATACTTTGAGCAGGATAGATCTTAATTCTCCTTGGAATATTTGGTAAAATTCCTCTATGAAGCCATCTGGTCCTGGGTGTTTCATTGTTGAGAGGTTTTTGATTACTGATTTATTTTCTCTACCAGTTATTGGGTTGTTGAATTCTTCTATTTCTTCTTGAGTCAGTTTATGTAATTTGTGTGTTTCTAAGAATTTGCCCAATTCATCTAGGTTATCCAATTTGTTGATATAGAGTTATTCATGTATCCTCTTTTATTTCTTTTTCTTTCTGTGGGGTCAGTAGTAATGTCCCATTTTCATTTCTGATTTTAGTTATTGGTGCCCTCTCTCTCTTGCATTGTCAGTCTAGCTAAAGGTTTGTCAATTTTGTTGATCTTTACAAAGAACAAAGTTTGGCTTTGTTGATTCTATTGTTTTCTCATTCTCTGATTAGTTCTAGTCAGTCTAATCTTTAACACTTTGAGTTTGGTTTGTTCTTATTTTTCTAGACCTTCTAGTTTTGAGATAAGGTCCCTGATTTGAACTCTTTCTTCTTTTTTAATGTGAGTAATTAGACTTACAAATTTCTCTCTCAGTACTACCTTTGCTGCATCCCATATGTTTTTTTTTTAATTTAATAATCTTTCTTTTTAAAGAGGTTTTATTTTATTTTTAAAGATTTATTTATTTATTTCTCCTCCCTCCCTCCATTTTCTGTTCTCTGTGTCCATTTGTTGTGTGTTCTTCTATGTCTGCTTATATTCTCATTAGGGAACCCTGGGAACTGATGCTTCAACCTTCAGAGTGGGAGAGAGGCAATCATTCTCTTGCACCACCTCAGCTCCCTGGTTTGCTAAGTCTCTTATTGTCTCTTCTCTGTGTCTTTTTGTGTTGCATCATCTTACTGTGTCAGCTGTCACTGGCACTCCTGCATGGGGCAGCACCCCACATGGGCTGGCACTCCATGTGGGCCAGTTCGTCATGTGGGCCAGCTTGCCTTCAGGTACCTGTATGGTAGATGGGAGCCCAATTGCTTGAGCCACATCCACTTCTCTTAAAGAGGTTTTAAATTACAGAAAAGTTATATTGAAAGTACAAGGAATTCCCATATACCCCCTTCCCACCTTCCACATTTTCTCCTATTAATAACATCTTTTCATTTTTCTCAAGATATTTTCTAATTTCCCTTGTGATTTCTTCTTTGATCCATAGTTGTTTAAGAGTACGTTGTTGGGAAGCGGACTTGGCCCAGTGGATAGGGTGTCTGTCTATCACATGGGAGGTCCACAGGTCAAACCCCTGGCCTCCTTGACCCATGTGGAGCTGGCCCATGTGCAGTGCTGATGCACACAAGGAGTGCTCTGCTAAGCAGGGGTGTCCCCCACATAGGGAAGCACCATGCACAAGGAGTGCGCCCCATAAGGAGAGCTGCCTAGTGTGAAAGTCAGCCTGCCCAAGAATGGCGCCACACATGGAGAGCTGACGCAGCAAGATGGCATAACAAAAAGAGACATAGATTCCCATGCTGCTGACAACAACAGAAGCGGACAAAAAAGAACACGCAGCAAATGGACACAGAACAGACAAATGGGGTGGGGGCGGGGAAGAGGGGAGAAATAAATAAAATAAATCTTTTAAAAAAAAGAGTACATTGTTTAATTTTCATATATTTGTGAATTTTCCATTTCTCCCTTTGTTACTGATTTCTAACTTCATTCCATTCTGGTTAGAGAAAATATATTGTATGATTTCAATATTTTTAAATTTATTGAAGCTTGTTTTGTGACCTAACACATGGTCTGTCCTGGAGAATGATCCATGTGTTTTAGAGATGAATGATGTTGGGTGAAGTGTTCTATATATGTCTGTTAGATATAATTGGTTAGAGTATGTATTTCCTCATTGGGCTGTCTAATTGTTCTACCCATTGTCAAAAGCAGTGTTTTAAATCTCCTGCTATTAATGTACAACCATCTATTTCTCTCCTCATGTCTGTGAACACTTGCTTCACATGTTTTGGGGTTCTGCCGTTAGGTTCATTTATATTTAGAACTGTTATGTCTTTTTGTTGAATTGACTGACTCTTTATCCAAATATAGTGACCCTCTTTGTCCCTCATAACTAGTTTTGACTTAAAGTCTATTTTATCTAATATCAATATAGCTATCTCAGCTCTCTTTTGGTTACTACTTGCATGTTGTATACTTTTTCCATCCTTTCACTTTATGCCTACTTATGTATTTGAATCTAAGACAAGATCTTGTAAATAGCATATAGTTGGATCATGTTTTTTTTTCATCCATTCTTCCTATCTCTGCCTTTTGACTGGGGAGTTTAATCCATTTATATTTAAAGTAACTACTTATAATGCAGAACTTTCTTTTGCCATTTTGCTATTTTCTCTTTGTTAGTTTTATACCTTTTTTGACACTTAATTCTTCCGTTAATGTGTACTTCCATATTTATTTGGCTTTTTGTACTGTACCATTTTGAAACACTTCTCATTTTTCCTGAAAATATTTTTCATGGATTTTCTTTGTGGTTACCATGGGGTTAAAATTTTATACCCTAAATCTATAACAACTATATTCATTTTACTACCATTTTATCTTGAATAACACACACATACAGTGCTCCTATACCCCTCTGCCCCCCCTCCTTTTTTGTACTTGCTACAGATTATACCTTTGTACATTATATGTCCAGAACCATCAATTTATCAAACTATTTTATGCTTTTGCATTTTAGTTCCTGTAGGAAGCACTAAGTGGAGTTCTATAATAAACAATACAATGCAATAATACTGGCATTTATAATTACCCTTGTCACTCTTTACTGGAGGTCTTCCTTTTCTATCTGCAAAACTTCCTTTAACATTGCTTGTAGAGCAGCTCTAGTGATGAGAAACTCCCTCAAGACATTATCTGGAAATGTCTTGTATCTCTCATTTTTGAAATAAAGTCTTGCTGGATATGAAGTTCTTGAATGACTTGTTTTCTTTTAGCACTTTAAACATTCTGTACTACTGCCTTCTTGCCTCCATGGTTTCTGATAAGAACATGTCACTTAAGTTTATTGGGATTCTCTTGCAGCTTTCAGAACTCTCTCCTTGTCACTGGAATTGAACAATTAGATTACTATGTGTCTGGGTGTGATTATCTTTGAATTTATCCTGTTTGGGTTCATTGGGATTCTTGAAAATGTATATACATGTCTTTTGTTAACTTTGGGAATATTCTTAGTTATTTGAATATTCCTTCTGCCCCTTTCTCTTGTTAATCTTTCTGGAACTTCCATAATATGTATACTAGTATGTTTCATTGTGTCTCACAGATATCTTAGGCTCTCTTTCTGGTCCTCAGCTTGAATTATTTTAGTTGTCTTCAAGGTCAATGATTATTTCTTCTGCCATCTCCAGTCTCTTACTGAAGCCATTGAGTGAATTTTTCATTTCAGTTATTGCATTCTTCAATTCCATTATTTCTCTGGAAAGCTTCCCATAGTGTTCATTCATTGTTTCCCTCATATACTTTAGTTCTCCCTCCATGATTTCCTTTATCTCCTTAAGCATTTTGAGAATCATTATTTTAAAGTCTCTGATAGTCCAAAGTCTGGTCCTTTTCATTGGTGATTTCTGGATTTTTATCTTGTTCCTTTGGATGGGCCATTATTTCCTGGTGTTTTTTTTGTTTGTTTGTTTGTGGATCTTTTGGTTTGTCTTATAATATTTTGTTACACACTGTACAATTTAATATTTTAATTATGCTAACTCTGAGGTTTAGTCCCTGGGTTGTCCCTGAAGTTTATATCCAGCTAGTGATATGACAGACATTTTCTTGAATGTCAGGAGCTAATTGAAACAAATAAACCAAGACAAAAAGCATCTTTCATTCTATTTGCAAATTTCCCTGCTATGGTTGGTTGTTTCCTTCAGAGCTTAGCCCTTCTGTCGTGTAGATCAGCCCAAGGCAAATGGATAATGCAGGGTCCTCTCTGTTGTATCTGAGCCTGCTTAGAGCTGGAGCTGCTTCTCCTTTTCTTGTGTTCACTAGAGGTCCCAAGGATTCCCATTTTCAGTCCACAAGAGTTCAATTGAATGCCTCCTCTACTCCATTGAAACAGACGTCCTCCATCTCCTGGCTGTTCTTTCGAGTGACTTAATACAGGTAGTCCTTTGATCCAGGACCTTTCAACTTAATTATTTCTCACACTGTCCTAGCTTTCTGCAAGTGGCTTTCCTGCCCTCAGGATAAACTCTGGGAGGGTGATCCCAAGACACATTCCCCAGCTCAGTCTCTTAAACTTCCACCTGATTGATTGGCACTGACATACATGCACTCTGTATGTATGTACACAGGGGCCACTCTTCTCCCTCTGGCACAGAGCCAGGGACCCATAATGATGGTGCAAGCTGGTTCTACCCTATGTTGTGAAGGAGGTGAGGGAGGGTACAGCAAGGGCAACAGGAGTTTCTTCTATGGTTTTAGAGCTGTGATTTTATAATTCAGCACTTTCCTGGTTAATGCAGACCTTGAACTGTTTTCCCTTGCTTTGAGGAAGATTACTCTTTTTAAAATTCCTCTGCTTTCCTTGCTCCAGGGAGATTAGGACAATGACTGTCCTCATTGCTGGGGCCTCCAGGATCTGAAGTTCCTAATCAAAGGTAGAGATCTGGGAACTAGTCCTCAGAGTTTGGAGGACTAGTTCTTCATGTCCTACCCTTGTATCAGCAAGCACAGTCAAGAACCAGAGCTTCAGTCCCCACTGCTTCTGGCTATGTGGCTGAAGGAAAGGAGATAGTAGCAAAAGCAGCTAACATTTTTTTAGTGTTTGTTTTATGTTGAGCCCTAGAAATGTGATTTACATGGCCTATATCATTTAATTCTCAAAATCCTATGAGTTACTTACTGTTGTTGTTACTCATATTCTTTTAATGAGAAAGACAAAGCCATGAATGGGTAAGTAACCTGGTTGACTAAAACTTAGTGGAGACATGGTAGGAAGTTGGCAGAGTAGGAAGCTTCAGGAATCAGTCCCAACACCAAAACTACTATTCAACTGGCCAGAACTATGTGAATCAACCATTTTGAAACTTAGAAGGCGAGGGGAACACTGTGGAACATCCAAGGAAAAGCAGGAGGAAGAGGATGGTAATTTGCAATAAAGATCAGTGAGTTTCACTCTCCCTTCTGTGGCTACCATCAGTACCATCAGTCAAGATAATTAGCAATTCTAGATACTAGACCCAGTTCTGTTATAGGCAGTGTGATATTAAGTTCATATCTTTTACCTTCTTTAGCCACCTGTTCCCCTGCATAAATTTCAGAATTTGGATTAAAATACTCATTTTCAAAGATTTACTTGGGAACTTGCTAGAAATGTACATTCTCAGGCTCTACTTCAGATCTACTTAATTCAAAAGCTCCAGTTGTGGGGCCAAAGAATCTATGTTTTAACAAGCCCTCCAGTTGATTCTGATGCTTGAAAATCACTGCTTTAGATTAAATTTTGTCAAAATTTTAGATTGCTGGATCCAACCGCCTAAGTTTCTGATTTAGTAGGTTTGGGTGAAGCCATAGAATTTGCTTTTCTAAGTGTTCAGGTGGTGCTGATGTTGCTGTTAGGCACCACTCTTTCAGAGCCACTAAACTACATCATATCTAAGCTCTATTCCAAGTCTATGATTCTGTGATTACTATTGCTTTCACAATATCCTCTCTATTTCCTCTCCGTATTTACCTTGTGCTTCATCATATTGAAATGGCTTCTGGGCTAATAGTTAGCATTTAAAGTTTGTAACATACCAGCCTGTGTGATGAACAGAAAAGTGCTTCTCTAATTTCTTATAGTTCCTTTTAAAGTGAAACACCTTTGGCATTAAAAAAAGACTTTAGATTGATTACTTAATTATCTCATGAACACACCAATTACAAGAGGTATATCTTCAAAGACTGGATTCAAGAATTAAGGTCTGATGCTTAATTGCCATTGACCCACTTTTGTTGTCCCATGATCTGAATAACCTAGGTAACTAATATAGAAATAAGATTGTGTTTTCATTCAAAGATGCTGTTTAACAAATAATACTAAAGATCACAAATTACATTTTCTAATAATCCTGAATAATCCCATATCCATGTATCTTCTTAATATTTAGTATGGATTAATGCTCTATGAGGTATGGTGTCTGCTAAGAACATGACAAGCCTCTGCTTGCTTAACTGGATTATTTAGTTGGTTCATGATTTCTTTTTTAAAGTAGGGTCATAAGTTAAGATCACCATTTCTTATTTCAGAAGTAATTTGAAAATTTTCTAGTTATTGAATATGAATGCTATATAAGAAAAAAGAGAGGGACCAACATTTACTGAGTACTTAATATGTGCCTGTCACTATGCCACAACTTTACTTTTATTGTCTATTTAATCGTCAAAATAACCATGTACGGTAGTATTTTGCTTAAGGGAAATAGACTCAGAAAAGTTAAATAATTGTTCAAAGTCACATTGCTCAGGAAATGGCAGTGTACAGATTTGAGCTTAGATTTATTTATAATATAACCTTCATAGGCACTTAATCAGTTCTTAATAAATATGTGTTGAAATACATGTTCAATAAATAAGGATAAATAAAGGAATGACTCTATCCCACTACCTTCCTAATGTTGACTCTTAAAATATTATAGGTATTAACATAACAAACATAGGTGGGAAATGCAACCATGGACCAAAGTAGACTTATTATTGTAGTAATGGGAGAACTTGTAACACTGATATAAAGATAGTGGTTTACCAGAAGTTCTGAGGGAAGAGAGAAGGAAGAACAGGTGGAACATAGGGCATTTTTAGAGCATTGGAATTATTCTGCGTATTTCAATGATGGATGCAGGCCATTATACATTTTGTCAAAGCCTTTAAGATTGTATGGTGCAAAGCATAATGTAAACTATAGACCATGGTTAATAGCAATGCTTAAATATTTGTTCATCAATTGTAACCAATGTACCACACTAATGTAGGATGTTCTTAATAGGGTAAAATGTGAGAGAGGGAAGGTGGGGTATATGAGAATACCCTATATTTTCAATGTAACTTTTCTGTAATCTAAAACTTCTTTAAAAATAAAGTTAAAAAATATTATAGAATTATGAAGTTGGAAAGGCTGTTATAGGTCATTATCTAATCAGGGTTTTAGTAATGTGATCTCCTTTAATGAATCTCTAACATATGGTTATGCAGCCTTTACTTGACCACCCCTAGTGAAAGAACACACACTACCTCTTTAATCAATGATTGTTGGATAACTCATTAGAAAATTCTTCTTTAAATTAAACTTTTCTAAAACTTCTTCCTATTGAACCTAGTTCTGCTCTTGGTTGCCACTCAGACTTAATCTGATCTTTTGCACATACCATTACTTCAAATATTTAAGGATAATCTTTATATCTTCTTGCTCCCAAGCTAAATATCCCCCATTTTTCGGCTACTTCTCAAGAGCCATAGCACCTAACAGTAATTTAATAAATGTGAATTAAGTAAATGGAAAGACTAAATGAATATGATAACCAGACTCCTCAACTTTTCTGTTCCCCTTCTTTAGAGTGTGAAGCATCTGCACTCTGTTCTAGGTCCATGCCAGGACTAAGTTTCTTCTAGAGGACTATGAAATGATTTCTTTTGATGAGCTCTTGAACTGAACAATAGTCAGCCACAAAATGCTGTGTTCTATTTTCCTGGCATAGAACATTAACCTCATCTTTGACATCTCTGGTTCGTATCAGGTCACGGCAAACTGGAGTTGTACAGGAAACCCAGTGCTTTTCTTCAGGGTTAAAGGCAAGACCTGGGCACTAGGGGATCAGGTCCAATTTAAGCAGGCTAAGGTTGTACTCTAATGTATAAAAGTAGGGCTTACCTCAGCTAAAATGTACAAAATAGCTGCCCAAAGCTAGTTTTTTTCACGCCCCACTGGCAAGGTAGTAATTGCACAAAGACCTTTTTATTGTAAGTTGATTTTCCTGAGAAATGAATTCAGAAAAATACTGTAAAGTGTTTATTTTTTGCTTGCCCTTTATTAACCCACATCTTAGTGCTTTCCCTAGAGAAAAGCTGTTGGTAAATGAAACCTCTTAGACCTACACAGAAGCATTTTTGCTCTGTGTCCCTGGCTGTGGAGGAAACAAGGACAGGGTAAGGCAAGTTGTTGTTACTTAAACAGGGTCATCAACCAGCATATGGAATTTTGCCTAAAGAGAAGATTTAGGAATTTAAATGGGAAGTGTTTGGGATTGGTAGAATTACTGATAAAGGTTTGTGTCTTACATAAACTATAATGTAGACCTTTCATACTATTAATGTTAAATAGGTCGAACACCCTGTTTGAACTTAAAGATAATACCTTTTCTTTAAATAAAAGTCCTATAGTTCCATCTATAAAAATCATGCTCTAAAAGTCAGGACAAAATCTTTTTGTAATACTATCCTAGAATGCATAGAGTAAAAAAGGGAGATAGGAAATTAAAATGTAATTTTCACAGGCATGATTCTATCATAGCTCTTATTTTCTTTATATGGGATACAAATACTGATATAGAGTGAAGATTTTCTATTTTGCATTTTTGTGCTCTTTGATACTTTTATTGAGGTCAAATGAAATTTGATATAGTAGGATTTATTATGAAATGCTCTCTGAATACAACTCCATAATTACTGAGCTACATGGTAGTGCATAAAACTGTAAAACTACTTAGCCAGACAAGCAATTTATATGTTATATCGAGGTAAGTGTGGCAAAGAATATTAGTTTAATTGGGAACCAAGATGTAGTAACCTTAAATCTGAAGAACTGTATGTTTAACATAATGCAGTGAGGCTTTGAAATAAGATACCTAAACTGGGGAGTTACAGCTTTTTGAATATATAACAATTAGACATAATTTTCTGATCAGGATTCTAAATAATATTTTCAAAATAAAGCATAGAATGCAAGCAAGGTGAAAGGGCAAAACGTCCCAACACTGAACAGTGTACGAGAAGCAAATTTATTTTTTCTAGTTCTTTGTTTAATAGCAAGGAAATAAAAAAAGAAAAAAAGTCAAGATAAAAGAAAACCATTAACTATAGTTTGGTGGAAGCAGGGATGAGGCAAATTCACAATGAAGTTATGTACCTTTTGTGCTAATGGAATCTAAGAATAGGCATTTGATGGATTTTGCATGAAGCATCTCAGGGAACAGATTCGGAATGAGGGTAGGAGTAGGTGCCTGTGTGGGTACCAGCACACCATTGATAGTGAAAAACAAATACTTGCATTTGCTCTCTGTCTGATCATAGACCCTCTTCTGTTTAGCAGGTCCAGGGTCACATGCCTCCGCTCATGATCCCAATTT
The DNA here is from genome assembly GCF_030445035.2 of Dasypus novemcinctus. NCBI lineage: Eukaryota > Metazoa > Chordata > Mammalia > Cingulata > Dasypodidae > Dasypus > Dasypus novemcinctus. Next base: position 77,758,437 of record NC_080682.1, read on the forward strand.
TTCCACATGACCAGCGGACCCTGGCAGCAGCTGCTGCTGCCCAACAGGGATTCCTCTTCCCCCCTGGGATAACATACAAACCAGGTAAGCAGAGAGAGCTATAATGTTCTTTTGGAAATGCTAAGATCCACATGTTTTTGCTTAGTAGTCACAAGAAACACAGAAGCATACAAGGGAATATAAATAAAAGGATCATGAAAGCTTATTTTAAAGTAAAATGAGTATTGGGGAGAGGGCACAGTGTAATAAACTAATTGGCTGCTAAAAACTTGCTTTCTCTTCTACTTTCCTTGGAGAATACAAAGTTTTTGTAAGCTCTCTGTCATATTTTTACTATGAATAATTGTCTTTAGTTGAAGATCCTTTCCTGAGAAAGTGGTTACATACAGTTTAAAATGTTATTATTTGTTGGATTTCTCTTGGAAAAAATGTAAAACTGGGCTTACTTAATTAGCTTACCACTAGTAGGTAAAATTCATTTTGGTTTTAGTCTATATAATGACACCTTCAGCAATATTTTCTCATTCATCTTTGAACCTCAAAAAACAGGTCCGATAGCCTTGCGATGAAATATATTTTGAGAGGATTTAGCAAATGTTATGATTTTTCTTTATTCCTCTGAGTTTACTGGACTCCTGGGGAATTCAATTAGAGGCATAATTGTTTGAAGCTTCTTTCAGAGCCTACTAGTAAACAGGGCTTTAAATGTTTAAAGATATGTTGCCAAAGGAATCCAATGTAAGAAGATAGTCAAGTAAATAAAAGTCAACCTTAATTTCATTTGTGGATTCTTTGTAAGTGACCTCAGCTCAGAAGTAGTGACCTTGTTCTACTCATTAATAATTTCTGTGTCAAGTTCTTTTTAACATATTAACCCCATTATATTATCCACCATCTCAGTGTAGCAAATCTGAATGTAGGGTGTACACAGTGAATGAAGACATTTTAATATGCTTAAAAATAATAAAATATAAATCACTTTACTAAAATTCTGTATAAGCAAGCTTACCTAAATAGCATAGAAGTGAAGCTATTTAATTGCTTGTTGCCATTGATTATTCTTTTGCATTTGGTAGCAAACCACCTTCATTGTGAGGAAAGGTAGAATGTTTGTGGCAAAATTCAAATGACTCAAGAAAAGAGAGGTTAAGAGATTGGCTGATTTAAGGGCTGACTGAATATTTCTAGATACAAATGAGTTTTTGAACACCTGAGTATTCAATCAAATTGTTGAAATTCTTTTTTTTTTTCCTGGAACACAATTTTTAGAGCAATTTATACTTCCTTCCCTTTGAAATTGGTATCCATATTAAGGACAGGAGCATGTTTTGTAAGAGAATGTTTCAGTCAATAGAGTGTTTTAGTTCTTCTCCAATCTCTGTTAGTGATTCTGAACAATTTCTTCATCATGGCTTCTTTTGGAACACTGATGTAATCTAAATTTACTGGTTTACCCTGAGTCTGAGTTGTTACCCTTATATAAGTCCTTGAAACCTTGTAAATGTACGATATGTAGAAACTCTCTGATTTCAGAGCTTTTAAATTTAAATCCTCCAAATTTCAAAGTCAGATATAAGCCTTATTTCTTACTAGGCAGAGACATTTTTAAACTGAGTTACTTTCCTAATTTCATTAAAACAACAGTGCCATTTTCTTGGGGGAAAGATATTGTCATATATATACTCAATGAATTTAGACTAATTTTCATTTCAAACAGCATTAATGAGATTTTAACATGTAAATGAGAAGGCTATAAAGATTGGGGGGCAGCACTGTACAGACGCGAGTTACCTCCTTTGAATATAGATGCAGCATAATATACTATCCTGGGCTAACAAAGTTACCTCAGCTAACTGTTGGCTAAACCCTGTTGATTAAGGTATGACAATGAAATTGGGCATGTAGGAGGAAGATATTTAATCACAAAAAAGCTGGTACAAAGTGATTTTTTGGTGACCTCTAAGATATATCAGAGAATTTAATACTCCTAAGTTCCCAAATTATTCATAATTTTGGCTAATCTAGCCTTTATTGCATCTAAAATTATGCCTAAAATGGATTAAAATAATATTCTTTTACCCTATTAGTGAAGAAATTACATAGGCAGGAGACTTAATCTATGCAGTGTCCCTTTTACATTCCAAGGAATGGGGAAGGAGACGACTGCTTGTCTGGAGCCCCGACAAGGAAAACTCTTTTACCCCAAATGGAGCTTTGATACCTTCCTTGAAATACATGGGAGATAATGACTAAGTTTTTAGAAGAGAATAGCTTTGTCAGACATAAAAGTCCATAGTATTTGTGCCTCCAGCTGCATGAATAATTTTCTTGATTTCCAGAGAGCAAAGACTACCTTGAGGTGATATGCAGTATCTATTAAAGTTAACTATATCTGAAACCAAACAAAGGTATCTCCCGTTCAGGTAGACTGACTCATTTCTCTGGACCTTCCAGGACCCCAGTTTGCTGTGAACATAAAGCAAACTTTCTTACCTCAGTGGGTTGCTGAGGAGGCACTTTGCCTTTCAGGATCGTATGGCTTCAGGGGAGTATCTTTCAGTCTGAGTTTTCTAGAAATAGCTTTATTAGATTTGAACTCCTAAGTTTTTATTCTTCTATTGGTTCTTTAATTAGAAACATCTTTCTAGATAGGAACTCCTCATCAGGGTCCACTCACTTATTAGTTATAATATTATAATAGCTAATGTTCAATGAATAATTACTATATACCAAGCACTGTGCTAAATCGTCCAGTTTTCAGTGTGGGTGTAAAGATTTAATTAGGTAATATTAACTATTCTTTGAAAATTCAAAAGTATTAGGATTGGGCTAAAGTATGATTGTGTAACTAAATACATTTAACTGGCCTTTTGAACTACATCCTTATCCATTAGAAATGTGGTCCAAAAGCTGAACATTTGATTGAGACATAGGATCCTTTCCCCACCACCAAAAGCAATTTCATAAGTATACCTAATATTTCTTTCTAATTCTTTTGTTTCAGTTAGCATTTATTGAGCACCATTTATTAATATTTTCCAAGTTATATATGTGTCTGAATGTATGTTATGTGTATTTGAGCATATATTTTATCTATATATGTATGATCTCATTCTCATAATAACTCTAAACTATAGGTGGTATTCTTTGTAGTTTGTTAAAAAAGAAACTAAAACTCAAATAGTTAATTAGCTATTGCAAAGTTTTATATCTAGAAAATAATGGAGATAGAATTCAGACTGAAGTTTTCTGATGTGCTATTCCACACACTTAGAGATGTGGTCTATGTGAATGGTGATTTTACCTGTACCTTTTTCGCTGAGGAAAAAAAGCAGTTTATGTGTATGGAGTTATCCAGATGATGTCTTGTAAAGTCACCTATCTCCATCTCTTCCAGAATATTGCAAAGCAGAGATGTGTAGCCATTATAGTTTTAATAATTAATTAAATGTATCCACTTGGAATCAAACATTTCTGAGAGTCTTCAGATTAGTTCTCTCTTATAAATGAGAGTTTTGAGGTCCAGGGAAAAAAATATGCTCATCCATGTAAGCAGACCTAGTTTTATGGAGATCAAGTATTGTTTTAAACTTCTTATATGGAGACTATATCACTGATAAACTACCATTAAGGTATGAATTTTCAGTCTGTTTGTTTTTTAGTTGATTTCTAGTAATGGAGATGGGTTTAAATCATTTAATACATACTCATTTCATTGCATTTCATTGCATTATCCATTGCACAAGTTCCATGGATTTTTCAAATTATTGGCAAAGGGTCTGGATGCAACTATGAAATACGTGAAGATTGATTCTTGATTCTTAGCTCATTAAATATATGAAAAACAATATAGATGGTCTTAGAGGAAATCCTGGGATCAAGACTTTTTTCATCACTGATCTATTCTTTAATGAATAGAGCAGGAGAAATTTAGCAGGAGGAATAATAAGGGCATGATACCAAGTCTTTTCTGTCAATTTTTCCTCAAAACAATATAAAGACTTTTTTTTTCTTCTTTACGATTCTAAATATGGCATCTTTTATCTACTAACTTTTTCTTAAAGATTTATTTATTTATTCACATATATACACGTACTTTCCATTGTTGTTTTTGTACTCACTATTTGCTCTGTATTCATTTGCAGTATGTTCTTCTGTGTCTGCTTGTCTTCTCTTTAGGTGGCACCAGGAACCAATCCTGGGACCTTCTGGAGTGGGAGAGAGGTGTTCAATCTCTTGCACCACCTCAGCTCCCTGCTGCATCTCTTTTTGTCTCTCCTCTGTGTTTCTTTTTATTGCATCATCTTGCTGCACCAGTTCACTGCGTGGGCTAGCACTCCTGTGTGGACCAGCACTCCATGCAGTCCAACTGTCCTCTTTGGCCAACTTGCCACACGGGCCAGCTTGCCTTCATCAGGAGGATCCAGGAATGAAACCTGGACCTCCTGTATGGTAGACAGGAGCCCAGTCACTTGAGCCACATCCCCTTCCCTTATCCTCTAACTTTTGCTACAGTGCAATTTCTCACAAGGATAAATACAGATTTATTACTGCATTTCCTCAAGTATAGGGGAGTCACAATATTTTTGCTACTCTAGGTACATAATCTAAGCAAGACCCATGGTAAGAGGCATGTCCAAGTCATTATTGGTGGTTCTGATTGATATATTGCCATATTGTAGCTAGAATAATGATTGCTCATAGAGGGTGCCATAGGTTATTAGACAACTAAATTTACCATCACCCTATGATGATACCACACAATAATATGTGAAAAGGTTGGTATGTATAATATATTTTTCTTCTGTTTTGGAGGGTAGAAAATGAAATATGAGGCTGGAGTCCAGCTATGGGCCAGTTACTGAAGAAATGTTTCGTTTTTTTTCCTACTTCTCCCAAACTCTCTAAATAACTTCCCCAGTAGGTTGAGTTCTGAAGTTAATATCCCAGGAGACTACAATGATCCCAGTCTCTTGTCTTTTTAAAAAAAAAAAATGAATGGACAGGATTTTACCCATGGGGTTTTTTTGTTTTATTTTTTAAAATTAAAAAAAAATTATTGAAATATATCACTCATACATAAACAATAAATGTATAATAGTTGTGAACTTACAAATCAAACATTTATAACATCAAACAAACATATATATATGTAACATCTCACCCTACCACCAATAATTTGCATAGTTTTTAAACCTTTTTAACTAATGATTAAAGAGCATTGTCAAAATATTTCCACTAAACAAAGTATTTTTCCCCTAACCAATCCGATTACTATTATCTTTATATCATTTATATATGAGCATACATAAACAATTACGTGTATAGTAAAAGTTGTGAACTTACAAAGCAAGCATGCATAACATCATACAGGGGTCCCATGCATCAACCTTCCACCAACACCTTGCATTGTCATGAGGCGTTTGTTACAAACTATGAAAGAACACTGTCAAAATCTTACTACTAATCATAGTTCTCATTTTACATTTGGTGTCTTTTCCCCCCAACCCACCCTATTATTTAAAAAAAAATTTTATGAAAGAAACTGTAAACTTATAAAACAATCATGCACATGTGCAGAATTCCCAAACAACACCCCTCCATCAACACACCACAATGTGTTGTGTCATTTGCTACAGATAAAATAGTATCATCTGATTATTGCCATGTCCATAGTGTACATTTGGCTCATATTTTCCATACTGCCTCCGTATTAACACAGCACATCTTTTGCATAGATGCAAGAATATTATATTATTACTACTAACCACAATCCATAGGTCACTTCAGCTGTACTTTTCCCATGCTTCTCCACATTCCCAATATCCTGTAGTAGTGATATACATTTGTTCTAGCTAACAAAGGACACTCTTGCATCTACCATCAACCACAATTCTCACCCAGCTCTTGGTTTACTGTGCTATTCAGTTCCTAGATTATTCTTAAGCATTCTATCAATTGGCATTTACATAACTAGACTACCATTTTCAGTCACATCCCCATTTATAAACTAGCTGTTACTCACTGTGCGTTACCATCCATTCTATACATTTCCACAATTTTACAGTAAAGCTAATTAAAACTTCTACATACATTAAACATCAGTAGTCCACTCAGTCCTTCTCTAATCTCTTTTAAGAACCCACCACCTACCACCAGGTCTTGAAAATATTTTCCTACAATTTCTTCTAGAAGTTTTATGGTTCTTGTTTTTATTTTTAGTTTTTTTTTTATCCATTTTGAGTTAGTTTTTGGATAAGGTGTGAGATAGGGGTTCTCTTTCCTTCTTTCAGCACTGTTTGTTGAATGGATTGTTCTGCCTGAGCTGTGTGAGTTTTACAGGTTAGTCAAAAATCACTTGACCATACCTGTGAGGGTCTGTTTCTGAACCATAAATTTGGCTTCATTGGTCTATTGTGTCTGTCTTTAGGCTATACCTTGTTGTTTTTACCACTATAGATAGGTATTATGATTTAAAGTCTGGAGATGAGGGCTCACTTTTCATTTTTATGATGTTTCTGGCTATTCAGGACTCCTTACACTTCCAAATAAATGTAATGATTGTGTTTTCAACTTTTTCTTTAATGCTAGTGGAATTTTTATCGGGATTGCATTAAATCTGTATATCAATTTGAGTAGAATTGACATCTTAATGATATTTAGTCTTCCAATCCATGAGCATGGAATGTTAGGGCTTTTTATATATTTTTTAACATTGAGTTGCAGTTTTCTGAATTCAAGTGCTTTACATAATTGGTTAATTTTATTCCTGACTATTTGAGTGTTATCTGTCATATTTTATTTTCACCACTCTTTTGACACTTTTAGTTACTTTTATTGATACAATCTTCATTTCTAGACTCTCTTCCAGGCCCCTCTCTCCTGTCTTTTCTTTTCAGGCTCTAGCACATCCTTTAGTATTTCCTGAAAATCTGGTCTCTTATTTAGAAATTCTCAGTTTCTGTTTATCTGTGAATATTCTAATTTCACCCTCAGTTTTGAAAGACAGTCTTGCTGGATATAAGCTTCTTGGCTGGAACTTTTTCTCTTGTAGTGTCTTAAATATGTCAGACCACTGTCTTCTTGCCTCCATGGTTTCTGGTGAGAAATCACTTAATCTTACTGGATATCCCTTATATGTTATGCATTGCTTTTCTCTTGCAGCTCTCAGAATTCTCTCTTTGTCTTTGGCCTTTGACATTCTGATGAGTATGTTTCTTGGAGTTGGTCTATATGGATTTTTTTGGATGGGAGTACATTGTGCTACTTGGGCAGGGATACCTATGTCCTTCAAAAGGGTTGGGAAATTTTCTACCATTATTTCTTCAAATATTCCTTCTGCCCCTTTCCCTTCTCTTCTCCTTCTGGGACGCCCATGACACATATGTTTGCATGCCTTTTGCTGTCATTTAGTTCCCTGATACCTTGTTCATTTTTTCCCATTCTTTTCTTCATCTCTTCTTTTGTATGTTCACTTTCAGAGGCCATTTCTTCAAGCTCACCAATCCTCTCTTCTGCCTCCTCAAATCTGCTATTATATGATTCCAATGTTTTCTTAATTTCATTGATTGCACCTTTCATTCCCATAAGATCTGCTATTTTTCTATGTATACTTTCAAATTCTTCTTTGTGCTCATCCAGTGTCTTCTTAATATCCTTAATCTCTTTAGCCATCTCATTGAATTTATTATGGAGAGTTGTTTAACCATTTATAATTAGTTGTCTCAACTCCTTTATGCCATCTGGAAGATTCTCTTGTTCCTTCAACTTGGCCATAACTTCCTATTTCTTGGTGTAGATTGTAATTTTTTGTTGGTGTCTTTGCATCTGGCTTACTAGAGTATTTTCTTTCAGTGCAGTTTTTCTCTCTAGTTTAGGGCTGCCTATCATTTTTCCCTTGCTGGTGATGCAGTAGGAGCCAAACATGTAGTTGGTGCTGTAAGCTGTGGAGGCTCAAGCTGCCCTCATTGTACCAGGGACCAAAGAAGCTTCTTCCAACTTTCTCCTTTGCCAGGGGTAGGGACAGAGTCACAGCTATGTGGAATAATCCACATGCAGGCCTAGACTGTAGTTGCCCAGAGAGACTGATGAAGCTTCACATCCCTTTCTCCTCTGCCTGGGGCAGGAATGGAGCTGCAGGTATGGGCAGCAATCTCTGCAGACTTCTGATTTTCAGTCTATGCCAGCCAAAGTTCCCTGCAGTTACCCATATAGGCTAGTGCAGGGTTCCTCAGCTTCTTCCCGCGAGAGGCGGAGCTGAAAGAAACTGTCAGTCCAGCTTCTCCTCAGGCTGGGGCGGAGGCAGAATGGTGGCTACTGGTCTCTTTCTGACTTGGGCTGGTTCTCACCCTGGCTGTTTCCAGGATTATCTCTTAGCCAGCCAAGTCTCCCAATCAGTAGCTGAAATTGGTAGCCAACCATCTCCTCCTCCCCTGTTTCTGGGAAATGGAGCTTCCAATTCTTGTCACAGAACAGCTCCTTGGGCGGCTTGTGCCACCAGAGTAGGATAATCACCAGCCTCTGCAGCTTGGCCAGTAATTTCCCAGAGAGGCTGGCACAGGTCCCCGCAGTGTCCTCCCTGCTGGAGGTGGCACTGGGGACTAGGTTAGAGCTGCAATATGATCTGGATGGGAAGAAGCCAGTCCCCACCAGCACTGGGATTTTCAGTCCACCCCGCTTCCCCTCATACCAGGCATGGCGTTAAGATGGTGGCTCCCAGCCTCTTTCTGACCTGGACAGGCTCAAACGTTAGCTGTTCTCAGGATCATACTGTAGTGCACTGAATTTCCTCATCATAGCTGAAATTGTTGCCCAACCGTCTCTTCCTCCCCTGTTTTGGGGAAGGGGAGCTTTCAATTCCAGTCTCGGAACAGCTCCCGAGGCGGCTTGTGCCTCCAGTGGAGGATGCGCACCAGCTTCCGCAGCTCAGAGTGCTCCACCCATGAGTCTTCTCAGCAGATGGGCTGTCTCCTCCCTCCACTCCCCTAAGGACACCACGGGATGCTCTTCTGACCTCTTGGAGACCCCAAACAGATGTCTCAGGTAGCTCCAGAGAGCTCTGGGTGTTTGCTAGCTGCCCTGTAGCAGGAGCTGACTCTAGAAGCTCCTTACTCTGCTGCCATATTGCTGGTTTTCTCCCCGTGGGGTTTTTTTATCCTTTAAAAAGGTAGAATTTATATCCAAATTATACAAACCAGAAGTATTCTTGCAAGAGTTAGCCTGGGTCTAATGAGTTCTAGGTTTCAAACCAAGCTTCCCTTCTCCTGTTTTAAGTCCCACTAAGATGTGTCTTCATATCAGTTTCCCTGAAAACTTTAAAATTTACTTTCTGTCCATTCAGGGACCCTTGCTGCAGAGCTGCTGTGATTCCAAACAATTGTGCCTAGTCTGGCAAATGAAACTAATGTTGGGCAAATTTTCCATAGGTTTTCAATCCTGTTGTGTATTTTCTCTGTAATCTTTAGATAAAAATAGTTGAAAAATTTAGAAAGCTGGAAAGATGGACTCATGGAATGGGCATTTTTGCTCAAATTGGCTTTTGGAGATTGTCTTTTTACACTAGAAGTAGCAAGGGCCAGGTTACAGTAATACCTAAACCCAACCTGTCCCAGCAGGCTTTCATTTTCCTTTGTACAAATTTAAAAAGAATGGGTCCTCACGCAAGCATTTCAAATCCAGAAACAAATTTGAAAAAAATTGCTACAACATGTTGACTGATTCCTTGCCAAGTCAGCCACGGAGAACTTTGTCTTGATTGACTCTTAAACAGAGAAAATTAGAGGGGAGAAAACATGTAACTTTGTTATTAAAAAATTAAATTTCACAATACCTTTAAATCCTTCTCCCTCTTACATTTTTCTCTTCCACTTTTAACCCATGTTTTCTGCTCCCTTATCTTCTCCCTTTCCTGCCTCTCTCCCTTTTCTAATCATTCTCTGTGATATATTCTGTTGCTCTAATGTATTCACTCTTTCAGTATTAATACAGTGGTATGTTCTGGAGAAATAGCTTTCTAAAGATTATCTTCAGATATACAGATTCCAACCAGCAGAAAGGTTAAAAACATTTTAAAAAATATGCTTGTCAGCAGTGGAAAGAAGGCTGTTTGTAGCCAGCAGGTGAGCTGGAGAGTACTACAGGGTGTGGTAGAGATAGTAATAAATTAACTGGCAAGCCAAAAACTATAAAAAAAAAATTGGCTATTTCATACCATAGAAGCATGACAGCTATGAAAAAAGGAGTGCCCCCAGGGAATTCTTTCAGAGTTTGATTTTTTAAAATATGTTTGACATGAAAAATGTTTTAGTACAAATAAAGCAACTGGTATTAAACTTACAGAGGGGGAGATTGTGGTTTAGAGTTAGTATGAATAATGCATGATATTTAAAGAAAGAACAGCAGCTCTAAAATGTTCTGGGAGGCAGTCCATGTTGATGGTTGGAGTGGTTATTTTTTTCTCTATTTTTTTGAAGCATCATTAATTCAGCATTGTTTTGTGATTTTTTTTAACCTGATAAGATATCGACCGAAGAAATACTATTTGACTTAGATTAGGATATTCTTTCTTCAGATAATTTAGTTTAAATATCAAGAAGATCAGTAGGATTATTTAAGCATAAAGCCACAGTCATTTACTGTAAAAAATAATTTGACCTAGTTATCTTTTGTAAAAAGCTCACATAGCACTGCAAACTAAAATCAACCTTATGGAAGGGGAAAAACAAGATCAGATATTTTGAACATTACTCTATAGGACACCAGCACAATATAGTGTTAGTGAATGCATTGTAGCAGCTCTCCATATGCAATCAGAAGCCAATTGTTACTGGACTGTGTACAAGCACACACTGTGCTCAATGGTCTGATGAGGTATTATGGATATGATGCAAAGAGACTGTGTAGATTAGGAGCTAACAATTTGTTAAAAGTGAAAGCAACTTAACATTTACATTGGGCCAGCTGAGTAGCACTTCATGTGGCAAGCAGGATGAGTTCCAAGGAACCAGAGGTACCAGGAAGGCTCCAGGTATTAGTGTCCATGCAGGATAAAAACAAGAGGTTTTATTGCTTTCCAGCTGAATACCTTTATTTCTTTGATCCTTTCTATACTGTCTTTTCATTATTATATTCAGCTTTCAGTGTGGAGAAGTTCATGCAAAACAGCATGATTATTATAAATGTCAAAAATGTGTGGAGGAGCAGCCTATTAAAATATAGCCTAGAGATAGTACATAACACTGACTTTAAATAAGTAGCTGAAGCAAAAGTGATACTCTATTAAATCACTGATATTGTATAATTTATCCTCCAGTATTAATTTTTATTTCAGTTACCACTATCACAATGCATTCCTCATCACTTTCTCGTGATTCTTCAGGTCACTGTGTATAGCCTGTGACCTTAGGTCATAGAAGGTACTTCAGTTCCGCCTGTTTGAGGGTGGTCTGGAGTCAGGAACACCTTAAAATGTAGCATTGATTTCTGCTGAACCATGCTCAGTCTCTTCCAGGCTTTTAATGTAGATGTCCCATATGAAATGTGTGGTTACTTAATCAAGTCATCATCAAGAATATTTGGTAAATACCTAGTGTGCCTGGTTCTGTACTAGATTCCACCAGAAGTTAATCTGGAAAAACATGATTTCAGTTCTCATTGGGATACCATGAATTGCACATAGTGCTGGCAGATAAGAGTAGCTGTCCTTTCACCCCTATCTTATTGAAGATGTTGAATTTTTAAGATTTAAAAAAAAAATTTTATGAAGTTTAGAGTTATGGGCAGTTGATAGCTCATAGTCTTTATTGGACTCCAATACCCTCTACCTTGATTATCAAGCCAAAATGTATTTGTTGTTCTAATATAAAAGCCTCAATGCTTTCTCAATGTACTGTATGTCAGCCTGGCTTTAAGATATTTTTTTACTCTTAAAAAATGATGTATTACAAGATTTGTAATAGAGTGAACATGCTTGAATTGCACATTTAGTTTTTTTAACCTCACATTCATGTTTTGCCAGTTTGCCTACCAGCTATCTGTTAACAAAAAGTTCCAAGGCAGCACTGCAAGTCTGTGCCCAACTAAGCCTTTTGTTTCTGCAGATGTTCGGGCTTAGAGCAATGTTGTAAAGCTCAGGCAATCCAAGGACCATGTTTGTACTTGTCTGCTGTGATTCCCTGTGCATTGTCTAAACCTGTATGCATTGTTCTTTCCGACAGGTGATAACTACCCCGTACAGTTCATTCCATCAACAATGGCAGCTGCTGCTGCTTCTGGACTCAGCCCTTTACAGCTCCAGGTAAGTGCCAGAAGAAAAAAATGTGGGATACAAGCCAGTACTTTAGTGGAAAACTGCTAACCAGCTGTATGCTAAATAACGGCCTGAATGTTAAATAATTTTTTAAGCATAGCCCAAAAGGATTAACACCTTATGTACTTACCATACTGCAAATAGAAGAGAAAGCTGCCAGTAACAATATTTTTAAAGGAAAATTAACATAATGACTTAATACTATATATTCTCTATCAGGTGAGTTAATATTTAAAAAATTTTATGGCTACTTGTGATTGGATATGTTAGCACTTTTCCTTATCAATTTTTCATCCATATTTCCATTTATGTACAGAGTAGGTTTTACAAAGAATTTGTTCCCGAATATGTGTTTCTTCATTCTTTTTATGTTCAAAGGTATAGGCATGATGTCTGACCAAAATTAGTGGGTTTTTTACTTATAAAAGTAAATTTGGAGAGAAAGGATTTCAGAAACTGAATGAAGAATCATTTGTACCTTATTCCCTTCACATGTAAAATGATAAGTTTGGAATAGCATGAGGTGATATTCACAACATTCTACTACTGCCATTTCAATAGGAAACTGACTTTAAAAATTAAATATATATTTTTAATAAATAAAAGGAAAAAGATAAGATCATTGAAATATCTGTCAAACTTTCAGCATTTAAGCATTTAGAAAATATTTAGTAACTCGAATTTCAATATAGGGGAAAGTTTAAGACAGAATTTTGTTCTTAAAATTGATTCATATTATGTTTAAGTTTCCTCAAATAATCTAGGGAATGGCATCTGGTTAGATATTTTTATTTCTACACTGCTATTCCCTATATGACTTGAACATAAAAATGTACAAATATTTTATCAGGGAAAGCAACCTTTTGAACACTTCCAATTGAATCTGCAAATAAGGAATTTTTCCAACATTTTGAGACATTTTTGTCATAATCTCACCCAGGAAGCCATGAAGATGTCACCAATTAAGGGCCACCTTGCAGAGTTAGACATTTTATCTAACAAGAACTGCAGCCCTACCTCTCTTCCAAACCTTCGCTGTTCTCATTACTAACCCTGCAACTTGATGCAGTTGGTAAAAAGCTTAAAAGAAACCTTGCTCATAGGCGGGAAACCTAATCCATTTCTCCTTTTCCCATAGCTATGCTATAGAGTGTCCTCTTGAATTGGAGGCAGAAAATCCAGTACCATTGTTTGATTCTATAACCAAGGGAGACTTTGGTTTCTATAAAAAAATGAGAGCCTGGGGTCTAAACCTTCTACTTTCTATTCTCTGGTGTGGTCAATACCCTGGATTTAGAATTATGTATTCTATTTCATGACTTCTGACAGTATGTTTTGTCTTTTTTTCTCTGACTATGCTACTAAACAGAAGGGTCATGTCTCCCACCCACAAATTAACCCAAGGCTAAAGGGCCTAAGTGACCGTTTTGGCAGGAATTTGGACACCTTTGAACATGGTGGTGGCCACTCTTACAACCACAAACAGATTGAGGTATGACTGCTTCCATTGGTGCTTCATTGGGTGGGGGACTGGATTGTTCAGTCATATTCTAGGCTTTCTTAAAAAAATTTCTTAAAAGAAATTCTAGGTTTTTCTTTTAAAAGCGGCAAACATTCTACCTATACCCTAAAGCCTAATCTTTCCCTTTCTGTCATTCTTAAAGAGGCTCTTCTTTTACTCCTTTTCTTCCAGAGAAAAAGGCAAACCCCAAACTAATACCCCTGAATTAGGTTATTGTTATATATTCAGGCAAATTTGGTTTCTTTATGTTATGAATGTCCTCAGTGTCATCTTTCTTTCTTATTTCTTTTACATTTTCTTATGCCTAGTGTTGTATATTGTTTAAAAAGTACTGAAATATTTATCACATTTTACCATATAACAAACCTGTATATTTGGTAAAGTTAATTAGGATTTTATAGTTTAAAAAGGTGAGGTTCAGAGAATCCAAGTTATTTAACCAAGGCTACAGAATAGTCATGGAGTCAGGGTTATAACCCACAAATCTTAACTTTACCTAATTCAGATTTCCTAATTTTATTTACTGAAGCTGAACAAGGGGTGAGTGCCAAGGCTTGACTGGTTGACTTTTGTTCTGTAAGTTTCCATGGTATCATTCTTATATTTAGCCTACAATAAAGCTCTTTGTGGTTTTTGTGGGATATTCTTACTAGTTTGGAGAATATGGTTTATATGGCCCTTTGAAAACCAAGCTCCTTTCTGCTACAGGGACCTAGTTCTGCTCTCTCCAATTTTATGCTTAATTCTTCTTCTGTATCACTGAAGTCCCTCTCTGAGACTATCAGGTATCGGAAAGTTGTCAACTATCTTTTGAATAAAAAAAATGGGCACAGGTTTTCTCAGATAGAAATACCCTTTAGTTTTCTGGGTTAGATCTAATACCAGATTTTGTGTGGTAATCTAACTCAACCCAGCAAAAGAAAATAGTTCTGTCTAGCAAGTTTGTATATTCAGCTCCTATTGGCTCTACCAGTCTCTCTCTCTCTCTCCATATCTAGATCATGGTTACTATGTAATCAATAAAGGATCCCTTTGATATTATCTTCTTCTCTGCTTCTAAATCTGCCTTTTGGAAAATGACAGGGAAAGCTCACTCTTAAAAAGAAGGAAGAGGACAAGATCAAAGGACACCTCGGAAGTAGCTTAAGGAAGAGTTCCTAAACTTATTGTCTGCCTCCCTCTTTCCCTTTCACTTTGACATAAGAGGTGGGGGCAGAGGGGACGGAGTTTCCACACAGACTTGACCAGATAGGTATGTACTGCCAGAGTGTTTACCAGAAGGAATTTCTTTTCTAAAACTTCCTTTTGGCTATGCAGAGGGTACCATATTCCTGGGCATTCTGAGAATCTGGTATGCCTAGGAGTGCTAAACAAAGAGATAACTGGACATTAGGAACAAGCCTTTCTGTGTGATGATAGTTAGCAAGCTTACCCTTGCAGGTCAAACAGCTTGAAAAAACTTTTAAGTGCTTGGAAGAATGTGAAGGCACATGGCTTTGGTTGAAACTCAAGACTTCCACTCCTCTTTAACTTTTATTTCCTCTCGGAGCTTTCTGTTCTCGCATTCATCTCTTTTTTTTTTTTTTTTTGAAAGATTTATTTATCTCTCCCTCCCCCCCCACCCCCACCCCAGTTGTCTGTTCTCTGTGTCTATTTGCTGCATCTTCTTTGTCCGCTTCTGTTGTTAGTGGCATGGGAATCTGTGTCTCTTTTTGTTGTGTAATCTTGTGTCAGCTCTCCGTGTGTGCAGCACCATTCCTGGGCAGACTGCACTTTCTTTCGCACTGAGCGGCTCTCCTTACAGGGCGCACTCCTTGCGCGTGGGGCTCCCCTACGTGGGGGATACCTCTGCGTGGCACGGCACTCCTTGCGCGCATCAGCACTGCGCGTGGGCCAGCTCCACACGGGTCAAGGAGGCCAGGGTTTGAACCGTGGACCTCCCATGTGGTAGACAGATGCCCTAACCACTGGGCCAAGTCCGCCGCCTCTCATTCATCTCTTAACTAGTTTTCTACCTAGGATCTTCTTTTTTGGTTTTATAAATTTTTTATTTGTTTAGCTTTTTATTTTGAAATGATTTCAGATCTACAAAAAAGTTGCAGAAATCATGCAAAAATTCCTATATACCTTTCATCCAGATTCCACAGATGTTAACATCTTATGTAAACAAAGCACAATTATCAAGAACAGGAAATTGAAATTGATACAATGCTATTATCTAATGTACAGATCTGATTCAAAATTTGCCAGTTGTCTACTACCACTAATTTCCTTTCTTTTCTGTCCCAGAATACATCTGAAATCTTACACTGCAGTTACTAGTCATGTCTTCTTAGTCTCTTTGAGTCTATAACAGCTCATCAGTCTTTGTTTTATTTTTTTCAGTCATTAGAGAAGTTGTAGGTTTACAGCAAAATGATGCAAAAAATAGAGTTCCCATATAGCCTTCCTCACATATGCAGTTTTCCCAAGATTAGCATTTTATATGATGTGGCACCTTTGTTATCATTGATAATAAAATATTATTATAATTATACTATTAACTGTAGCCCATAGTTTACCTTAGGTGTCACTGTGTTACACAGTCCTATGTTTTGTTTTGTTTTTCAGGTTTTTATTCTAATAACATATATACAACTCAAAATTTCCCCTTTTAATTACATCACATATATAATTCAGTGGTATTAATTACATTCACAATGTTGTGCTACCATCACCACCATCCATTACCAGAACTTTTCCAACAAGCCAAACAGAAACTCTTTACCAAAAAAATCATTAACTCCCCATTCCCTACTCCAACACTGACTCCTAGTAATATCTATTCTAGTTTCTAACAGTAAGAATTTGCTTATTTTATTTCATATCAATGAGATATTACAATATTGTCCTTTTCTGTCTGACTTAATTTGACTCGATTGTCTACAAGGTTCATCCAGCTTGCCCCATGTATTAGAACTTCCTTCCTTTTCATGGCTCAATATTTATTTTTAAGCATATACAACATTTTATTTATCCAATCCTCTGTTAATGAACATCAGGCCTGCCTCCATGACTTGACTATTGTGAATATTACTGCTATGAACATCGGTGTATAAATATCTGTTTAAGTCTCTGCCTTCAGTTCTCTGGGGGTATATATCTAGAAGTGAGATTGTGATAATCTTGTTCTGAGGAACTGCTAAACTGTTTACCTCAGTGGCTGCACCATTTTACATTCCCACCAACAGTGAATGAGCATTCCTGTTTCTTCTCAGATTGTTCATTACTCGTATATAGAGACTCTACTGATTTTTGCATGTTTGTCTTGTACCTTGCCACTTTGCTGAATTTACGTACTAGATCTAGTTGATTTGTTGTAGTTTTTTGGAAGTTTCTGTGTATGGGATCATTTTGTCAGCAAGTAGGGAAAATTTTATTCCTTCCTTTACAATTTGGCTACTTTTTATTTCTTTTTCTTGCCTATTTCTCTGGCTATTTCTTCCGGTACAATGGTAATGGCAGTGCTGACAATGGGCATCTTTGTCTTATTCCAGGTCTTAGAGGAAAAGTTTTCAGTCTTTCACCACTGAGTATGATATTAGCGGTAGGTTTTCATATATGTCCTCTATTGTGTTGAGGAGGTTTCCTTCCATTCCTAGTTTTATACGCGTTTTTTATCAAGAAGGGGTGCTGGATTTTGTCAGATCCTTTTTCTGCGCCAATTGAGATGATCGTGTGTTTTTTTCCTATTTGTTCCCTTAATATTGTGTATTACATTAATTGATTTTCTAATGCTGAACCATCCTTGCATACCTGTGATCAATCCCACTTGGTCAAGGTGTATAATTCTTTTAATGTGGTGCAGATTCAGTTTGCTAGCATTTTGTAGAGGGTTTTTGCATCTCCAGGCTTATGGGATATTGGTCCGTTATTTTCTTTTCTTGTGGCATTTTTATCTGGCTTTGGTATTAGGGTGATGTTGGCCTCATAGAATGAGTAAGTAAATATTCTCTCCAATTTTTTGGCAGAGCTTGAGCAGGATTGGCATTAATTCTTCTTGGAATGACTGATAGCATACACCTGTGAAGCCATCTCGTCCTGGGCTGTTTTTTTGTTTGGAGATTTTTAATTTCTGCTTCAATCTCTTTACTCGTAATTGGTCTGTTGAGATCTTCTATCTTTTCTTGAGTCAGTGTAGATGGTTTGTGTTTTTCTAGGAACTCGTCCATTTCATCTACATTGTCTAATTTGTTGCATACAGCTGTTCATAATATGCGCTTACAAACCTTTTTATTTCTGTGGGGTCAATAAGACTGCCACCCTCCCCTTCATTCTGATTTTGTGTCTTTTCTCTTTTTATCTTTATGAGTCTAACTGAAGGTTTGCCAGTTTTATGATCTTTTAGAAGAATAAACTTTTGATTTTGTTAATGCACTCTTTTGTTTTATTTTCTCTATTTCATTTATTTCTGCTCTATCTTTGTTATTTCTCTCCTTCTGTTGCTTTGGGTTTAGTTTGCTGTTCTTTTTCTTTTTCTCCAGGTTTGCAGGTAAGTCTTTGATTTGAGCTCTTCTATTTTAACATAAGTCTTTAGGGCTATAAATTTCCCTCTGAGCACTGCCTTTGCTGTGCCCATAAGTTTTATTATGTTATGTTCTTATTTTCATCCCCATAATTTCTGTTCTGTTTCTTTTCCAACTTTCTAGTCTTCTTTTTGCTTACACATTTTCTTCTTTTTCTTCATAATATCCTTTACCTCTATATCCATATATAGTTTATTTTTATCCATATTTTCCCTTTGATTCCTTGAATTGAATTAGGAGAGTAGACTGAGTGTCTTTGATTAGTTGTTCCAAAGTCTGTGTATCACCTGAAGTTTTAATTTTTTCCCTTGACTGAGCTGTATCTTCCTGTTTCTTAGTATGGCTTGAAATTTTTTGCTGATGTCTTAGCATCTGATTGTTTGATGTGCTAATGGTGAAAGTCAGTTTTTCCCTCTTGCTTAGGGTTTCATGGTAAATTAGCTATGTAATAAGGCTCTTCTTCAATGCTTGGTCCAGCTTATACTGAAACTTTATAACAGCCTATGTTTTAACAGTTTGGATTTTCTCATGTCTTCTGCACCCGTTTCTTGCCCTGGATAGGCAGTGAAACTTTTAAGATTGTGCTTTCATGCACAATCATTTCATCTCCCGGAGTTGGCTTCCTTTCTTCTGTTCCTTTCCTAGGAGTCCTGAGCTGTTCTGTTTTTATGCAGATTTTTCTTCCTAGCTTCTGTGATTTGCTCAACTGCTGTCCCTCACTCAGTGCCCCCTTTTCATTATACTTTTCATTCCTGAGGCCCATCCTTCCTTACAGCTATTCAGTCTTCCCTTTTTGACATGAGAGGCTTTTCTGCCTTCACTAACTTCCACATTAGGATATCCTGTCCTGGGAAGCCAGGTGGGGTCAGTGTCAAAACTCCCAGTTTCTTTGTTCAGGTGTTCCAGCAATTAGAGACTGGATTGGATGTGTATACCATTTGCCAACAGTTTCTCTGCGAGTCTTGTTTGTTTCCTGGAGGCCTTTTCATTTGCGTGGTGCTCACCAGTTGCTTGGGTTCTGCCCTGAGTCTGTGTGATCATGTATCCCTGTGCCTGAATATGTATGGAGTTCTAAATTACTGCTGTGTCTCTGTAGTCTGAGTTCATGGCAGGAGGTACTTAGGCCAGAGTTTTTCCACTGTGTCACTCAATCCACATGGACCAAGTGAAGAGGGGAGTTATAGATTGGCAGGTCCAAGGAAAAGACCTACCTTCTTTTTAAAATTGTTTTTATATATTTTTTTTAATTAAAAAATTTTTTTTGAGTTACCAGGGGCTGGGGATTGAACCCAGGATCTCATATGTGAGAAGCCAGTGCTCAACCACTGAGCCACATCAGCTCTCCTCTTACCTTCTTTTTTTGATGATTTTTTTTTTCTTCATTTCAGCATTTGTGAAGTCCTTCTCCATTCTCTATCTACCTCCAGAGTTCTAAGCAAGTAGGATCTGTCTTTTTTTTAACTTGTTTCTGGGGGATGTCTTATGTTATCATCTTGATGACATCACCTTTCTATTCTTTTTTAAAGTAAGCTGTTAAAGCTATAAGTTTCCCCTCAGCACTGTCTTTGCTGCAAGCCATAAATTTTGGTATGCTATGTTTTCATTTTCCTTTGCCTCAAGATACTTCCTAATTTCCTTTGTGATTTCTTCTTTGATCCATTGGTTGGTTGATTGTGTTGTTTAATTTCTACTCTTCATGAATTTTCCAGGTCTCCCTCTCTTATTGATTTCTAAATCCATTCTGTTGTGGTTGGGGAAGATATAATGTATGATTTCAATATTTTTGAGTTTTCTGAGACTTGTTTTGAGACCTATGGTCTATCAGGGAGAATGATCCATGTATATGAGAGTTGAATGTGTAGTCTGCTGCTTTTGGGTAAAGTGTTCTATATATATCTGTTAGGTCTAGTTGCTTTAGAGTATTGTTCAAGTCTTCTATTTTCTTTTTTTTTTTTTTTTAAAGATTTATTTATTTATTTCCCTCCCCTTCCCTCCCTCCCCCCCCCCCAGTTGTCTGTTCTCTGTGTCTATTTGCTCCGTCTTCTTCTTTGTCCGCTTCTGTTGTTGTCAGCGGCATGGAAATCTGTGTTTCTTTTTTGTTGTTGTTGCATCATCTTGTTGTGTCAGCTCTCAGTGTGTGCAGCACCATTCCTGGGCAGACTGCACTTTCTTTCGCGCTGAGCGGCTCTCCTTACAGGGCGCACTCCTTGCGCGTGGGACTCCCCTATGTGGGGGATACCCCTGTGTGGCAGGGCACTCCTTGTGGGCATCAGCACTGAGCGTGGGCCAGCTCTATATGGGTCAAGGAGGCCCAGGGTTTGAGCCGCGGCCCTCCCATGTGGTAGACGGACGCCCTAATCACTGGACCAAGTATGCCGCCCTATTTCCTTTTTGATCTTTGGTCTAGATGTTCTATCCATGATTGAAAGTGGTGTTTTGAAGTCTCTTATTGCTAAGGTAGAACCAACTATTTCTCCCTTCTAATCTACTAATATGTGCTCCATATATTTTGAATCTCTGACATTAGGTACATATATATTTATAATTGTTATGTATTCTTGTCAAATTTATCCCTTTATTACTTTATCAGTATATAGTAACTTCTTTACCCTTCATAATAATTTTTGTCAGAAAGTCTGTTGTATCTGATATTAGTATAATAACCCTGGCTCTTTTTTGGTTACAATGACATGGTATTTATTTTTCCATCTTTTCCCTGTCAACCTATTTGTGTCTTTGAATTTAAGATAATTCCCAATCTCTTCTTTTGCCTAATTTTTCTCTTACATTGGTTTTTCTTCCCCATACCATCACTGACCCTTGATGCTGTCAGGGGTCAATGATGGCTTTCTGTGAACCATGATGCCACATAGATGAGTGCCAGGTCTGCATAGTGCTATGTCAGTGCTGGTCTAGAATCACAACATATGAGCCACATGTCTTTCACTTTAATTTAGGCTGGATAGAGAAACCATTAATGTGGCAGTCCCTGATAACTTTTAAAGTTAAGTTTGGGCTGGTTTGAGAGTTTCCTGTTTTTTTGTTTATCATTACTCTGTTCCCTGGCCTTAATGTTCCCGCCTTTTTCCTGCATGCCAGGAAACCTTTGGATTTTTTGCTTATATAGCACATGGGTTAAAACTTGTTCGAAAGGCAAGTTTTCCAAACTTTCCTGGTGTGAGTATAACATGTTTCTTGTAATATTCAATAATAGCATAAGAGAAATCCATATTTAAGCTGCTACAGTCGGTAATATTTAAAATCTTGAGCAAAAGTAGAGGGAAGATTGCATAATATTTTGCTTTATTGTTTTTAACATCTGCTTTCATTTCTAGTTGGGGGTTGCTCTCTTTCTTCGACAAGCTGAAATGTGAAAGCTCTGTCAACAATCATGATAAATTGTTGAAACTAAGGAAACATTACAATTATGTTAACTTGTTTTATTTCTAAACAGAGATTCCTAGGAAGAAAATCCCACAACACATGCGCACACGCACACATACACCCTGCTGCATTCCTCAGATACTCAATATTGGTCTCTTCTACTTGATGTTAGTTAATTTGTCCTTCAGATTTGTCACTTCTAATATTGATGAATGAACCTGGGTAAGTTTTATAGTTGTGCCCTGAGGTCTGAAATTTTGGTATCAAGTGAAAAAATATTTGCAATGGATAGACCCTCCTTGCATCAGCGTATCCCAGTTCTTTCTTTCTTTGAAATAAGGACGATGCAAGAAAGACCTTTTTTTTTTTGTACTTGCTATACTAAGGCATGGTTTTCTCTGCCTCAGGGGCACAATATTAGGAGAAAGGCCAAAGAATGCTATTTTTAATTGAACAGTTCAGCAGATGGAGGCATTAATACTCATATATCTGAAGGTTGAGGGGCTTGAACCATTAATTTTGATAATGTATTTAACCCTGGGAACAATCAGAAACTGTAACTCTAAGGTTACAATGTTTCTGACCTTTAGAGAACAGAGGGTACTTGGTACAGTAAACAATATATTATATTGCTACTTATTTCAGTTCTCACCCTTATAAATTTCAGGACCAGTTGCCATTTGCTTTCCTCAGCGATGTTAGCATTGGTCCTTCAAGTAAGTCGAAAAGAATGTTAAGGAAAGGAGACAGTATAATGAGGCAGTCATGTAAATATGGCCTTTAAATAGCTAAGATGTTAGATTGTTTCTGAAGAAATATTGTCTCAGGAGCTAAGCTCTTCGTGGCTTTTTTTAATGAAAAGGTGGTTGCATTGTATTGATTCATTTTATGCAGTTACTTTCAATATGATAGTTCTGTAAATTAATTTTGTTTTGTTTTGTTTTTAATTAGAAGTAATGTTGCCTAATAGTTGCAGCTTATATGTGATACACCTGTCTCATGCCTTCTTATTAAATGATGCATGCTTTTCTTCAGCAAATACAGCAGTTAAATATAACACAGTTTAAGAATTTCTAATTAAAATATCTCCACGTGTCAGCATATTGGTCATGTATTATTTTAATCCATTTATTTTGTTTATGAAACAGTGACATATGTTTAGATTGTGAAATATATGAGCCTTAAAAATCACTTTATTGAAGAAAATTAATTCCTACAGTACCATCTCGGTAATGTGTTCACTCACCCAGTCAGTCACTGGCGGCTCTGCCAGTCTTAATGTTGGTTAGACACACTTACCAGTTTTATCTGCATAACAGTCTTGGAAAGAGGCAATAACAGTTCTTTCTCTTAGCTCCCATTGATAAGGTTGTATTTTCTTCACTTTTTTTCCTTACTCATTAATTGAAACCTGTCCCCCCCAAACAGTTTTGATGCCTTTTTAAATATGATTAAAGATGGGTCTGAGTATATCTATAAGGTATTCTGAAAGTCCAATCAGAATTAAAAACAAGCTAGTTATCTTTTCAAAGTTAGACATAGTAATTTGTTTGTAGGCAGGGATATGTTTGGGTCAGCCCTGAGATAAAGTGACTGTCAGCAGTTATTCCTACAAGACAAGTAATTTCACTCAGTGTATTACTGACAGATTGCTCACTTCTCTGAATCACCAGAGAAAACAAACTTAATATTGTTACAGGCAGAGTTTCTGTCTTCATTAGCCTCAGAGAATGATTTTTATCATTCATTCAAAGCCCACCATACTTTAGTTGGAACATATTTTAACAGACTAGTTCTTATAATGATATAATGAATAGTGGCCTAAATTTTAAATATCAGTGAAAATACATTTTTACTTTATTTTGCATAGTTTAGGAGAGATTTGAGGAAAGGCACAATTAGAACTTTAAAACACTAGAAAAACCTACCAACCATAAGTTATCCTTAAATGAATCCATTAAAGTCTTGCCCAGTTTGCAAAAATGGAGAACAACTGAAGTTTTCACAAAAGTGAATATAAACACATATTTTATTTAAATGATATTGTCAATTTTCAGGATACAAATATAAAGTGAAGAAATGCCCATCAACATTGGGAATGCTCTATTTCTACTTTAGTTCCAGTCTGAATCTCAATGCTACTGTATTTTGATGCTCAAATCCTGTCTTCTTGTTTGTAATCATAAACCTGCCTCAGTATTATGAAGGAATGGGAGAGTGGGTTAACTTTCCTGATGGGCTTGGAAAGTTGTGGTTGCTAATGGAGTAGAGGGTTGAATAAAAAATTGATTTTAGTGACATTACTGACTACCCAGTGGAGAAAGAGGAATGTACTGATTCAAAGCTTATTCTGAGGATGCCAACCATGGGGTTGTGTTTTGAGGAGAAATGCTTCGTTTTCTCTGAATCAGCTTTCATTCACCCCCTCTGACTCTTTCCTCAACTTTTAAGTGTGGTAGAACTCGGGAGACCCATTACAGTTTGGATTAGACAAACTGTGGGGTTAATGGAATAAATTCCACTTTTGGAATCAAACCTTGGATTAGAACTTCCACTGTTACTTATTTACTATGTTGTCTTATACTATTCTCACATTCTCTGCTTTTCAGTGTTTTTCACTGTTAAAAGAAGATAGCATCTATTGTCAGGTTATTGTTGTTGGAATAATTAGGCATGTGAGAGATATTCCATAAATGTCAGTTAAACCATTGTCAGAACAGATTTTTTAAAAAATTCCCAACATCCCAGTAAGCATTAAGACAATTCTGCTCTAGTTTTACTGTCTAAAGTGCTTGTGACGGGAGAGCCTAATCTAAAAGAATGTAAATCAGTGAATTCAGAGATTTTGCCTTTTTTGTTTTCTGTTAATGCCCAACATTGTCCAGTACATGCTTGATAAATATTTGATAAAATTAATGTATTAATGAATTTCATCTTTGGTGGCCATCTGGGACCCAAGCTTCTTTGAAAACATTTTTGGATATGTTCAATTAAGTGCTTCTGTAGGACATATTATTTCATGTGAATAACTTTTTATTTCTAAGAAGGCTTCTTAAGAGAAACTGCAAGTACCAAATAAATTCTAATGGAGGTTAGAAAATTATAGACAGACCATAAGAGGATGCAAAATATGAAAATGATTTTTAGTGTTTGGATATCTGATCTGTCTTTGTGTTCATTGAAGCAGAAGTTTATATCCACTTATAAATGAAAACATTGGGTAAACCGAATTTTCTTTAGGAAATTTGATTTTCAGCTAGAAGTTGAGAGAATTAGCTTCTCTCACCTAAGCTCTGATAATCACAGAGTTCCAGTTATTTGACTGGTGGGATATTCGGTTTTGCTAGCAGGGAATGTTCAATAGGAGCTAAGGACCCTGGAATTATAGAACCAATGCCATCCTCTTTCCTTAATAGTATAAGATTCTCATCCATAGTCATTTAGCTCCAGCCGCAATTAATTCACTCAACAAGGAGTTATCAGGATGTGAATACTTGTATTTAAATAGACTGCTTTTAAGGTGAAATGGTTTCTAAAATAATGACAGGTATTTTTATTCCCACTTTACCAAATTCTAATTCTAAAGTAATGTTGGTTGGTATTACCTATCATATATGTGTAGATGTATGTGCTTTAATGAACTACACTGGAATTCAGAGAGGAAATGTTACTGAGGATACATTGAAAGGTTTGAAAGCAAAACTTTCTAGTGTTTTAGAAAGTGCTTCACTCTAGTGTGCAATCATGGAATGTCACAATGTGCAACATTTAGGATATTTAAATTGGAAAAGGTAGGATTAAATTTTTTGATATGCCAAGTAATTGAACAGACTGAGAAAGACAAAAACATGTTTAATGATATGTTAATTAGAAGGTATTGAGAAGCTACAGTTGAATGGGATTCCTCCCACAGATATGGCCCAGCTGAGGGATAAAACTTCTGACCAGTAGAGCTAGCATATAGTTATTACTGTCTGCCTGCTGACTCCTCCTTCCTGTTTTATATGTTATAGGTCTGCATGTTTGTACAAATCCATGTAAATTGTAAATTCATGGAAATTTTGTAATAATTTAAACTCTCCGTATTGATTTGAAAACAACTTGCTTTATTTTGGTCTTACTAGATTGTTAGGATTGGAATAATAACTCAATTTTCTTTCATGTCTTTCAAGCTTAGATGGGACTAATAAAATATTTTCTCAATTAAATATAAATAAACAAACATTAATTAAACATCTACTGCCTACTCTGTACTGTGTGTTGTGGGGATGAAAAATCATTGTATGTTCTCCCCTCTTTCACTCTTCCCTAATAATTCATGACAGCAGTAGAGTCAACATTCTTTCTTCCAATTTTATAAAAACCAATTCCTTTATATTCACAATCATTTCATGTGGGTTTAGCTAAGTATTTGCATTTAATAGGTTTAAAATGGAGGCAAAGTAGAACCAAATAATTGTTCCATGACCTCTACCCTCTTGGTCATTTGGTGATGCACAGATTTAAACTAGAACTCTTAATTTCCAGTAAACTCCATTAAGATTTCATTCTTCACCATGCATTTCTCTTACAGCACCAGCTATGATACCTAAACTAACCCTTGATGCCATAATATCCGAATTAACCTACACCATGATCCTTGATATGCTTTGTGAGTGATTTCCTAGAGCTATTGACCTTGAGCAGTATGAACTAAAACCAACTATTGCTTAAATTGTACCTGTTTGACTATTACAACATAATATGTATGTGTGCATATAGTATTCATTTGAAGTCAGTTTGAAATAGAGCTGCTTTAAACTAGAAATTCTATTTTGGGGACATTTAGCAAGTTTTCATCTAATTTAATATTTAAATTAAAGAAGACATGAATTATATCCTTTCTTTTTTAATTCTTACTTGAAATCACATCTTGTTAGCTTTGAATGTGAGTGTTGCAAAGATTCAACACCTATTGTATCAGAGTTGTACAAAAATTTGCTTTTAAAAGGGAGTTTAGAGAGGAGTGGATGTGGTTCAGGCATTTGAGTGCCTGCTTCCAACATGAGAAGTCCCAGGTTCAGTTCCCAGTGACTCGTAAAAACAAAAACAAACAATAAGCAAACACACATCAGGGAAGCCTATGTGGCTCAGTGGTTGAGCGCTGACTTCCCACTTACAAGGTCCCAGTGTCAATCTCTGGCCCCAGTATCTCCAAAAAAAAAAAAAAAAAGAGAGAGAGAGAGTTAAGAAAATGATCATGCTCAGGAAATTAAAAAGTTTTTGTGCACCCACAAAAAATTGAAGTTTGTGTGCAAATATAACCATAACAAATTGAATCATTTGATTACTCACCAATATTTAGTAACTGCTATATGTCAGGTACTATTCTCAAATAGTGGTCCTCAACTGGGGGTGACTTTACTGCCCACCCCCCCAAGAGATCATGTGACAATATTTGGGGACTTTTTTAAATTGTTACAACTGGGGGGATGGTTTACCATTAGGCATCTGGTGTGTAGAGGCCTGGGATACAGCTACATACCCTACAATGAACAGTATAGCTCCCACAACAAAGAATTATCCAGTCAAAAATGTCAGTAGTGCTGAGATTCAGAAAACCTATTTGGATACTGGGAAAAAATCAGTGAATTAAACAACGTCTGTGCCTCGTGTTTACATTCTAGTGGGGCAAAGAGAAAATAGGTAAATATTTAAATGAAGAATTGGGATTGTAAATCTTAATTATCTAAATGGAAATATCCCTACCTGAACCTGAGTGGGCAGATCTTTAGAAATTAAGACCTGTTGAATTATTTAGCCATGTTTCTTTGCTTCATTTTGATTTTCAAAACTAAAACCTTTATTCTAACTAGTCATTTCTGGCTAGAACAGTCACACTTTCCTCATGTTCATCTTTTTAATTGTTTTAAGAGCATCACGTACTCCAGTTTTTAGTAAAGGAAAATTATTTCTGGCTTTAATAGTATATAAATCTGTCCTTCAGAATGAGGTAAATAAGAAATTTGGTGAAAACTGGGAAACTATTAATTTGTTTTTATAGGATGCTATTTACTGAGATCCCATAGGATGAATGAAGTCATTCCTGGCAGAGAACCTGTATTCGATATGTGAATTGGATATTATGAAGGAATCTTGACTTCCTTTCTATTAAAAAAAGAAAGAAAAAGGGTATGAATATTACATATATATGTATACACAGTCACATGCATGCACACTTATACATATATATACATAACATACATGTATATATAAAATACTGGTTTTATAGCCTTTTACAGTTTAAAGAGCAATTTTTATTTAGCCTTTGTAACAAATATGTTTTATTATTATCCCCATATTTTAGAAGAAGAAAGTCAGAATCAGATGAGTTAAGTGATTTGGACCAGATTACTTACCTAGTAAACAAAATAACACTATAATACAAGAAATAGAGATTTACTTCTAGTCTAGGACTTTTGCTTTAATCTCTGCTGACTAGGACATAGGAAACAGTCATTAAGAGGCGTTCTTGCATAACATATTCCCCTCTTTTTGTAATAGTCAAATGAATTAAAGGTAATTTAATTAAATTATAAAAGGAAAAATTCAAAGTTAATATGATATTCTGAGGATCCCAGAGTTCACATATTTTCAAATTCCCAGATAACTGTCCAGAAAAAACTTCAAGCCTAATAGAATTTAATAAGGATAAAAAGAACTATGATGAAAATTCTTATCTTATTCTGTAGCTTTTCTTTGAGGAAAATTCTTAGAATGTTTTTGCTGAATGCCAGAACCCTATTCATTTGCAAGCTGCTGGGGCTGTCTTATAATTTCAAAGTTTTGATGAGTCTCCTGGAGTAGATGGGGAGCTGTGTCCTTGCGCATCCCTAGCCCGCGTTGCCCTCTGAGCATGTTCAGCAGGTTGCATGCCAGCAGATGAAGCAGATGTTCAACCATACTGGAATGGAGTGCCTGCTGCATAAGGAGCTGGGCATTCCTCTTGACATCTGGACGTTGCTGGGTCGGGATGCCTGCCTCAGGCCAGGAGGCTGCAGGAGCTATGGGGCAGAGAGCACAGAGTCTTTGCTGCTCTTTAAGCTATTAGTGCACTCAAGCAGCAATAATGCTGAATTATCGCTTGGCTGCTTTCTTCTCAGGAATCTCGGGCCAATAAGAGAGTCAGGAAGGCACATTTACAGTAAAGTCATGTTCAGAGAGACAAGTCTAATTATAGAGTATTAAAGAGCTTTATTTAAAATGATTTAATTTACAAATAACTTGACAGTTTATTAAACCTTTTAAGAAACATAAACCCAGTCACTTTCAAAGGCTTTTGTAATTTAAAATGGCTAGGATAGAAACATTGTTTTCATATTTTTTTCTGTTTTAGAGTCTGGTCAAATTGTGCTACAGAAGATACAGCATCTAGTAAAAAAAGAAAATACACCAGTATTTGTAGCTGCTGGGGAAATTTTCTCTAACTTGAGATAGCTGTGGGGAAGGAAGATTTTTAGGTGAGAGACTGTCTAAACTACACACTGGCTTTTACAGTATTACTTTATCACACTGAAAACTGGGCTGCATTTGTTGCCCAGAGCTGAAACCATCTGTTACACCAATTTCCTTTAGGATATGTGTTATTTAAGCACAATGGATGTGGAAATGGGTAGTTTAAAATGTATTTTGCGATGAACACTTGTCACATAATGTTACTTTTCCTCTTATAATTTTTCATTAGTGAGACCTCTGTGCTCAAACAAGTCTTCTTATAAACAGATTATGGCCATTTGCATTCACAGTAATATATTGGAGAAGAACACAATGTTGCTCTCACTTAACCTGCCGTATTCTAAGGGGGTTCTATTTAATTAACACTGGTGAGAGGCTGACCTGAGAGGCTATGAAATGTGATTGAGCTGCATTTTCCAAGCTCTGCTCTAGTCAGCTAGAAGAGAATTTTTTTTAAGTATTATTTTCTGAAATTCCCTCTAACTAAGCTGTATTTCAATGGGCCATTTAATGCTTAAATGGACAAAGGTATTACTTCAGTCATTGAATTGAATCAAACTCCTTCTCAGAGGCCCAGTTTAAAAACTCTCTAGGAAAAGTGGTTTAACATCACATTCTCAATGGATTATCACTTGGTCTGCTTTGAAAGGAAAGGAAATAAATAAAAATAATAATAAGGAGAAACGCTGTCACTGAATGGAGTGAAGCACGTGCCTCAAACAATTCTCACTGCACTGGTATTGCTTTCCAAAATTTAGGAACTACTTATTCCACAAAGGAAAAGATGCTTCTGTCTGCAGTGCTGCTGCTGTTTACTTGCTCAGAGCATCTTCCTCATGTCCAGTGAATTGTTTGCTCCAGGGCCCAAGGGGCAGTCCCTGCATAATGGGCAGTTAAGTCATTGGCTCAGACGTAGCCTAATACAGGGGGCCAGGACAGAAGAAAAAGAGAAGGAGAAGGTGGAGGAGAAGGAAAAAGGAGAAAGAAGAGAGAAGACTTATTGAGATAGAATAATAGAGGCCAGGATGTGACTGATTTATATGGAAATCCTTCACTTCTCCATCCATTTATCAAATGTTTTAATAAAGAGGCATTTCTTAATTGCAGAACAGAATAAAATAGTCATCCATATTCACTTATATCTAACCATACTCCTCCTGATTTTAGATCCACATCTGACCACACTTCCTGATTATGAAATTCTACCACCAATAAAGATATTCCTCACTATGAAACAGGAAAATGACTCTATATCAGGTGATAAACAACATGCTTAATCTATTTTTTTCACCCATTTGTGTTCCAACAAAACCCCTCCTCCCGAACTTGTTCATTGTTTGTTGGTATTATTTATGAGTCATTTGCCTCTGCTGTTGTGTTGTGACTCTTCTTTGCAGCCCAGATTAACTTCTCCATTTCCAAAAGCCAGAAATTTTCTCCAGCTTGCCAGAAACAGTGCTTATGCAGCTGGCTTGCTCTTTTACATGTTTTCTGGCGATACAGTAGTGAATGACTTGGGAGTTTCAAGAAAGTGGCGCTTCTTGTTTCCACAAGACTTCTGAAATTAAAAGAGCTGTGTGACCTTGAGCTAACTTCCCCTGGACCTCCTCTGTCTCTGCATCTGTGAAATGGGGGTAACAATATCTCCCAAAGGGTTATTAGGAGGATGAAATGAGATAACATAAGCCAGCTGCCTAGCACACAATGTCAGCTACATGGTGAATGCTCAGTAAACATCATTTCTTTCCACACTCTTATACTCATATCTCTCTTATTCACTCATTCATTTACCAAATATTTTTAAAGTATGTACCTTGCACTTAGGTACTCAACTAGGTAAGCAGCTAAACAAGTTCCTGCCCTCATGGAGTAATAGTCTAGTGAGGAAATCAATATAAATAAGCAACACTTCAAAATGATAAGAACATGTAACATAGGCTGATTAATTGGTATATATATATATATATATATATATTCAAATATACTCATCTATTGACCAAGAGGCTACATGCAGAGAAGTTAAAGTCTTTCTGACTTGATGCTTATGCCTGATGACTTCTGAGTCCAGAAGGCATATGGTCCAGCAAATCATGAAATGTGGGCCAATCACTAATTAATTTACTTTAAACTGATCTCTTGTTAATCAAAAAAAAGCCATGGTATAGGAAGAAAAGTTTCACAAAGAGACAATGAGACTGTAAAGTTCCACAGACTTACAGAGCTGGAAAGACCCTTAGAAAAGTTAAAAGTTAGGGGTCAAATCCCAACTCTACCACTGCTTCCTTTTACTTGGGCAAATTAGTCTTTCTGATACCAAGATTCTGATTCTATAAAATGGGGTAGAATAATACTTCCCCTATAGGGCAGTTGAGAGGAGTAAATACAAAATGCGCCGCTGACAACAACAGAAATGGACAAAGAAGCAGCAGCAAATAGACACAGAGAACAGACAACCAGGATGGGGCGGAGGAGGGGAGAGAAATAAATAAATAAATAAATAAATAAATATTAAAAAAAACAACAACAACAATGCTTGTGAAAAGTGCTTTATACCCTAAGTGCTATGTGGATCTTTCAGTTTCACAGTTGACGAGACTGAGGCTCACACAGGGAACTTAACTTGACCAGTGCCGCACAGCTACTAAAAGGCCAGCATAGAATGTGCAAAATTGTGAAGCAGTAGGGTGGAGGGCTAGATTTGATTGTTTCTTGTAAATAAATTTGGCAGAATTGAACTCACTCAAAGATGGTCAAGAGAATAGTCTATCTCACATTTCTACCTATTCTTGTAGGAAATGAGATTTTGTAAAGATATATTTTTGCAATTGAATGTACCAATCTAATGAAGATAATCCATTAAAAAACAGGACATATTAAAAGTGTTAGAGCCTGTTATAGTGCTGGTAGTAGTGACAAGATCAGGATATAAACTTATATTAACACAAGAAAATTATTATTTAATTAGTTCACTCATTTATTAATTCCCTAACTGTTTATTAAATGCCTACTGTGTAATAAGCACTCTTTTCTATTCTTGGGATATGAAGATGAATAGAACTTGATCCCTGGTCTCAGAGAGCCCACAGTCTAGTTAGTAAGTAATATGATAACTGCTAAAATAAACGTGTGAATAGAACAAAAATGCTGTGGGAGGAGGAATGTTTAGTTTTGCCTGGGGAAGTCCTAGAGGTCTTCATGGGTGAGATGATGCTAAAATTAAATCATGGAAGGAGAGTAGAAGTTCACATGGGTGATGGGGTAGAATGCAGAGTGGCAAAGATGCACAGAAGAGAAAAAAGGTCCCCAGATAAAGAGAACAGCATGCCCATAGGTGTAGAAGCAATGAGATTCAGCAAGCAACATTCTAGCAAGGCTGAGCATACAGAAACATAGTAGGTGAGATTAGGAAAGGTAAGCAAGGGGTCAGGTCACAGTACCTTTTACACCACACTAGGGAATTTACAGTACATGTGATAGACATGATTTTTTTCGCAGCATAAATGGTAAAGTGGCATAAAGTATAGTGAGCAACTTTATGGTGTGGTATTCCCCTATTAATTTAATCTCTAGTGTACATTTCCCATTACACTAAATTTAATAGTTAAGGAACTGTGGTAAGATTGATAGTCCCTTTAGTACAATGTTATCCTGTGGCAAGTGAGACTGTATAAATAATGTAATGATACATGCTGAATAAACAAAACTGTTTAAGATTGAAGCAAAGCCAAGGTCTAGCCATTTCCCTGGGATTTGGGGAAATCCTGTAATCTGCAGTTTGTACTAGGCCAGTCATATTTAGCACATTGCTTCTCTGTAAATGGTTCTTAATACTATATTTCAACCAAATGATGAAGCAAAGAGTAAAAAATCTATAAAGAAAAGCTATGGTCCTTCTAATTGTTAATGCCTTGCAATTATGCCCCTTTCTGGAATAATAAAATGTTCGTTAGCAGAGGTCAGGATCTCTGCCACTGACTTATTTAACAGATCCTCTTAACATCTGTCCTGCAGACTGTGCACTTTATTAGCAGACGAGAGACCCAACAGACTTAGCCTGCTATGTCCCTTTTTCACATTCACACAGCTGTGGATTAACTCAGACTTTCCAGAAGAGGACCAACCAGAAGGGACGGTACTGTTATTGGCTGATTCTGAAAAGATGGGGAAAAAGAACAGAAACAAATGTTGCCCTAGCACAATTCAGTGTTTTTAGGGTGACAATTACCAGCCTGTTTTAAAAAGGAATAAAAGCAGCTATTCCACTAAAAAAGCAAAGTCTATTCATATCTGTGTGGGAACCTAATCAGGCTCTTGTTTCCAATGACGATGACTCCACAGTCGCACCAGGTCTGTGACAAGAATGCTCCTTTTGTAATGTGGAAATGATAAAAATTTCCTTTAAGAGACGTACGTGTTTACATCATAAGATGTGCTATTTGACAAAATACTTTATTCTCTTCATGTTTTCCATGCAGAATTTCATGCTGGGTTGTTTGGCTAGAAATCTTTGATTAACTAGAATTAGTTGCTGAAATAAAGTAGACATTTTTGTTTTATGAGTCTTCTTGCTAAGCTATAAATTATAGTAAAACATATAAGGAGTGGCAGAAAGAAATGCTGGATTTGAACCTCTGACCCATGATAGGCACAAAAAAAATATTCCTTCAAAGAGCTGCAAAGAGACACAAATATTCCATGGTCCACATGTAATTATGTCCTTTTAACAAGCTACAGCTATGATTTTATATCACGTAACCAGAGTTTTCTAGTTAAGAAGTTTTGTACTTAGGAAGTTAGAGGAGATATTGAGATTTTTTTAAAAAATCATTAATTAGGACTGAATGCTTAAAGGTTTTTCTATGTCCATCAATGGACAATGAAAACAAGAACAAAGCAGAGTTTCTATTCCCAAAATGAATAGCCAAGGGTGGCTTCCTTTTTTTTTAGAGAAGTGGTACGTTTTACAAAATTAAAGCTTTCTCGAACCCACGTTGGCCCTTAGTGGGAACACCTTAGTTCTGTGGAGCACAGTCTTCTAGTACTAGCCCAAAGGAATGGGCTGGGGGGGAAACTCCATTAGCCTAAATGCTTCCCACATTGCAGGGATGGGTCTCAGTCCTGCTGAGGATTATTTTTTAACTTGAGCTAACAAAGGATCTCTTTCAGGGGCTTCAGTATAAGCAAAGCCTACCTAACTGTCCCTTGTCAAAACTAATTGCTTCCAGTGATGATGTTTCAGTAGTAATTTGTATATGCTTCATTATACCATTTATCATATTGTGTCTTTCTCCCCTTCTACTTCCTATCCTTGTTGTGAACTCCTGAAAGACACATCTTTATTTTTTAGCATAAATACATTTTAGCTAACTTGAATAAAAATACCAATTAGTAATTGTTTCTCTTAGTTTGATTTTTAGAATGATTTCTCTTAAAGAGAATGTACTAATAAGTAAACAATAATAAGAGCTGACAAGTATTGTTTTCAGCACACCAATGTTCTAACTGCTTTACGTGCATTAACTCAATTACTACATTCAACAATTTTACAGAGTAAGGTGCCATTATTATCCCCATCTTACAGATGAGGAAATTTTAGGCCCAGAGAGTTTAAATAGCTTGCCAAAGATCACACAGGTTAGTAAATAGTGGTTCTTACTAAAGAGTGTGCAACCTTAATCACTATACTTTTCTGCCTTCTTGTATCAACATGAAAGACCTTACTTTTCTAAATTTATTTTTGAGTCTTATATACTAACCATTACCTACCTCATCTACTATAGGACTTTTTCAAGGAGGATTACTGAGATGTTGATCAATTATTTTATCTAGTGACACTAAAGCACAAGTCATATCCTCATCACACACTATTTGGGATTTTTACTATGGCTGTCATGTATAAGGTATCTTTCCTTTCTGCTAATTAGGAAGTAAGCTGTGGGCATTACTATAAGACACAGATGGCATATTTACATATTGCAAAATATGCTGAAATTCTCCAATTGGCAATACTAATAATTTGCTGTTTAAAAAAATTACAGTTAGTGGAGTTGGCCCTGAAACAGGGTAAAATATTTATTTAAATTTTTTTAAAAATACAGAAGAAAATGTAAGAGGAAAGTAAGAAGAGGATATTTTGCATTATTTCTTGTCTGGTTTAGCCAATCACTTAAAATTTAATTCAAAATACATCTTTATCACCCTCAATATTTATAATAAATATAGATTTCACTTTAATATTATTAGTAGAAAATTTTATGTTTAGTAAATCTATACGTTTCATTGTTTATGAGTTTTGTTCATCAGTGTTGGTCTTGTGTTCAATCTTCCAAAGTCTGCTGAGAAATTAAAACCAAGTTCAGTTTAGAAACAATAAATATACTTTCATTTAGTAAATCCATTCATTTTCAAACAGCAATATTTGTTCTGTCTAATGATAGAAGTGAAAAAAATAGTATTTAGAAAATATTATATTTTCTTTGATAGAAATGAAAAACATAGTATTTAGAAAATATTGTATTTTCTTTTCATGAAATTGTTTTCCAAAATATACATTTTTAACAAGTTACATAAAGCATTTTTTTCATTTCATATTTACCCCTGTTATCTTCATTCTGTGTTGTTTTGGAGCCTTCATTTTGGATGGAAATCGAAGGGCATAGAAGCTGGCCAGTTGTAGAATATTTTTCAAGCAATAGCATCTGGTTCTTTGGCAGTTATCATGGACAAGGCAGCTCTGGCAAGTCTCCAGGTTCTCATGTGGGTATTACTGAGGGATTTCCAGATCTGCCATGTTGTTTTAATGGTGTTTCCAAGAAATGCAGAAATTCAGAATGGAATCCAAGGCCCTTTTCATAGTAGATAAGGTGTACGTAATCTGTTCTTCTTGGTATCTTTCTGACATTTGACCTACTACTGTTCACCCAACTCACTCTGCTCCAGTCACTCTTGCCTGCTTGTTGTTTTACAACCTTACCCAGCACACCTGTGCCCCAGGACTTTCACCTATACTTGGCCTGGGATGCTACCCGCAGATAATGGCATGGCTTAGTTCTTCATTTCATTCAGGTCTCTACTCAAATGTCCTCTTCTCTCAGTGTTTTCCTAACATCTCTGTATTTTAAAATCCTTCCAGATTCATGTAACTGGACACTGTATCTCACAGTACGTATCATCCCCAGAGTTACAAATCTGTGGCACATATCTTCTCCCCAACTCCTCCCCCAAGGTCACTCCCCACTTCTGTTTTTCCAAAACCTAAAATACAGTACCTGGCCCACAGCAGCCAATCCAAAAACAATTTTTGAACGAATGGATAAAAGGATGAATGAATTCTCCTGTTTGTTACAAAGAAACTGTAGTTTTAAATATTGGAAAACCAAAATGTTCATTTACTAAAAGGACATCATTGAACTCAACACATTTACTTAAAAGTATATATCCATTGAAAACTTCTCTGTGACTTTCAGTTTATGGGAAATAATACTTAGATTTCAAATTCAACTTCTGAACTTGTTGATTAGTTCTTGTATCGTATTGGTAGATTCAAGATGCACTTGTTTAAGATTTACCTGAGTTAGGGCTTTGTGACTAGGGAGTTAAAGAAGTGCTATAAATGCAAGCTGAACCATTTAGAGCACATGTAGAAAGCTGGAACTCTTCAGCAATGCCTACCCAGTTCTTGGAAACAGAAGGAAAGCTATCAAATCTGTTCCCAAAATGCCGATTTCCAAGTGCCCTCTTTATCACCTCTTCACATGTCTTGCTTGAGAACCAAATTACTAATTGTTTCAATGACTGAACTTTTATTTCTATAAATAAGGCATTACATATTTACGTATTTTATTTAGCACCTTGAGAGATAAAATACTTGGAAGAAGCAGAGAGATACTGAGGGTTTCTTATTAAAAATATTGGGAGTTGCTTTGTTTGCTCTAGTTACTTGTACTTCTGCAACTTTGGTAAGGAAATGCTCTTCTGAATGCATTGAAATTTAATTACTGCAATTGGAGAATGAATTTCAACTGATTTTTTGTAACAGAGGACTGCATGCCCTGTTACCTGATGGTCTCCAATGTTTTTTGAAAATTTCCGTTCGCATAAAGATAGGGCCTTTGTACATATCTTCTTTCTCTCTGTTGCACAATTAGTTACATCAGAGGAGTAAAGTTACCCAGAGCTTTGGAAAATAGGCATGGGGTCTTCTAGTCAGGAAAACCCTTATTTCAATTCATTTTTCTTTACTTGACTTGAGCAGGCTTCAGGACATTAATGAAATGAATTAAACTGGTCCTGGCTCTCCAGTGGCTTACAATCAATGT
Source organism: Dasypus novemcinctus (assembly GCF_030445035.2). Taxonomy (NCBI): domain Eukaryota; kingdom Metazoa; phylum Chordata; class Mammalia; order Cingulata; family Dasypodidae; genus Dasypus; species Dasypus novemcinctus. The sequence continues at coordinate 77,796,027 of NC_080682.1, forward strand.
TTATCCCATTTTTCCTTTGGTTGTGTGGAAAGCCATTTGACAGAAGTCTCAAAGGACGTGAAAGTAGATCAGTCTCATCTAAGACAAATTTTGACCCTTTATGTGTATTTGTATAAAATTTAATTTTAAAAATAGGAAAACCTTAACCTTAACACCTTAACACGATTATAATTATCTTAGTCTAATAACTATGGTTGCATTTTCAAATGTATACATTTTAAAACAGATACTAAAATAAAATTATACAACAGGGAAGCGGACTTGGCCCAGTGGTTAGAGCATCTGCCTACCACATGGGAGGTCCGTGGTTAAAACCCTGGGTCTCCTTGACCCGTGTGGAGCTAGTCCATGTGCAATGCTGATACACGCAAGGAGTGCCATGCCCCGCAGGGGTGTCCCCCGCGTAAGGGAGCCCCACGCACAAGGAGTGCGCCCCGTAAGGAGAGTCGCCCAGTGCGAAAGAAAGTGTAGCCTGCCCAGGAATGGCACCGCACACACGGAGGGTTGACGCAGCAAGATGACACAACAAAAAGAAACACAGATTCCCAGTGCCACTGACAACAGCAGAAGCGGGCAAAGAAGGACATGCAGCAGATGGACACAGAGAACAGACAACTGGCAGGAGGGGAAGGGGAGAGAAATAAATAAATCTTTAAAAAAAAATTATACAACATAAATCACTTTGGTGCCCAAGGATTACTTTTCAAGCACATTTAGGGTAAATGAGCTTTTAATCCAAGAGGATTGGCAGAAAAATATCCCTTTTATGTACTCCAAACCAAAAGGTCTAATAGGAAGTACAAAATCTATCTGGAGTAAGTTACCTAGAGAATGGAACACAAGGGAAAATGAGTAAGTATGAAAACTGGATGGGGAAGGCAGGAAACCTGGGTTCTAGATTTCATTGTACTTACAGCTCAGCACCTGATATAGTTCGTAGGCAGATCACTTTCCCTCTTTAGAGTTTTCTTCATCTATAAAATAAAGGGGCTGGATTCGATTATGTTTACAATTTTTTCTTCTAACGTTTTATTTGGTGTTTCTTTGGAAGAAAATCAGTGTATTACATGGTGAACCCACATGCTGATAGCTTCAAGAAAATAGAAACAACAAAAAAAAGATAATCTCCTCAAAAGGGTGTGGACAGAAATTAGAGCATTTCTGAGAAGACAGGCAAGGACGAATTTTAATTATGAGTGCTAACAGAGCATCTATAGATGTCAGACATTCTGTTAAGTGCTACGGATAAAAAGATAAATAATACTCAGTCCTTTCTTAGGGAACTCAGAATTTGGTGGAAGAGAAAGGCATGGAAACAAACAAATTATATAAAGTGTGTAGAACTAGAGGAAAAAATACGGTGGGAGCACAAAGGCAGTGGTCAGGGAAGGCTTCAAAGAGGAAGTGATTTTTGAGTTGAGACTCAGAAGATGAGTAGAATTGTGATATGAACAGGCAAAGTTAAGAAGAAAGGAAACATGGCACTAAAAATATGCAGGGGAGGCAAGGAGATTGACTTGGAAATTAACCAAGTATGTGTAGAGTAGGAACAGTATTTCCTCTCCTATTTCTTCTCTCACGTCCTAATCCCAAAGGCAATTTTCTTTGGTGTCAAGTATTGGGAGTGTAGCTAAACAAGTACCTTCTATGCTGAAAACAAGCACTTTAGTTCTTTCCTTCCATAAAACCACAGCTGTATTTCTTGGATCATTTTGTTGACATTGGAGGTTTATGAGAAGTAAAAGTATTTGTGATCTATTTCAAATAATTATTTTTAAGCTCTCTCCCCCACTCATCATTCAGTCTGTTATGACACACTTTCTTCCCTGTGCTGAACAATCATTAAACCAGGCTGCTTAATTATCCCTGTCTCCATTTCCACCTTCCACAACTGAACTTGTCCAACGTCATAGCATACCATGCTTGTTTAGGTGGAGGGATGCTGGTCAGCATTGTTTTAAGAAAGGTTACAAAACCCAGGCTATTCCTGGAAGATAGAACTGAGCCAGGCTTGACAGCCCGATACCAGGCAGCATCAATCAAGTAAACAGTGGCACTTCCTTAAGCAAGCCTCCCTACCCTACCTGTTTCCTACAACTTCTGTTGATTCCGTAAGTAGCTTCTGGTACCTAAGAACAGGGTTTGGGTTAATCTGTGTAGCTGCGCTAGGACAAGAACTTGCACTCTCCAGGCCCTAAGCCATTAGGCATTGTTTGGAATCACAGAAAATGGGGTAAATATAAAGGTAAATGTTAAAATCTTCCAGAAGTACCTATTGAAACTGTTTTTATAGAATAGTTTATTTTTCTTTCTTCATTTTCTACCAATAGGCAGGTTGTATTTGAGGGGTAAAAATTTTTTCTTTTTCTCTGGGCCAGATTCTGTCAAACCACTTTAAAATGTGCTTTCTAATTGAAAAGATGAAACACAGGAAAATTTACTCCAAATGAATCCCTGTGCGTGAGATTGTGCCTGCTTTTTTACTGTTGGTTCCCATATACTGAAACGTTAACATGCCATTTGAAAGCCCCTGTTAATTTCCATTTTTATTGAAATCCAGAATATTTCTACCCAATACTCTGTATAATTATTCTTTATTCCCTATTTTTCTGTTAAACACGTGTCACTAGGGTATTTACGGTGTCTTTTTCTATGGCTCAAAGATCGGCTGGAGAAAGGAGTTATCTAAATCTAAAATTGTGTCCTTTGTTCCTTCCTTCGAGGTGTCTGGTGTACCATTAACCCCTCTTTCTACGTTTGATGATTGTGAAATGCCATTTTAAGAAGAGCTGTAAGACCTGAATATATGGTTTGCTATTTGAGAGTTTAGAATAGCAACCATATCAGAATCTCTCTTGTTCTTGGACAATTATCCTTGTCTGGTGGCTAGGACCAGGAAATGAATTCCACTGTGATTCACCTTATAGGTTATTTAAAATATTTCAATTTTAGCATATAAAAACAGGAAGAATATGGTTTAGAAATGAGACTGACTCTATAATGAATAATTCCTATGGTAGGTAATTACTTTGAAGGTTAAATAAAATAATAAATGGAAAATACCTATCAGAGAACCTGATTAAGTTATTGTGCAATATATGTTTACTGAATTAACATATGAACGAATGGGATGATAGTTGGATGCCTGGATGACCAAGTGTGTGATTATGTGAAAACATGTGATTATGAAAAAAAAAAAGACCTTGGACTTTTTTTTTTTCCCTGTGGCACACTCCATTGGAGATCTTATGTGATTTTATCAAAGAAAACATGATAAAAGCATAAATTACACACTATAGTAAATATAGAACACTGTAATACCACCCATTATAAACTCTCATAAATCAAGATATATGGGGTAGGGAAGATTAAGCATGTCTCTCTTCCCAGATACAATAGTAACATATTATAAAGACTGATGCAACATGTCTTACATTTCTTGGGTTCTGCCAAAGACCAGTGTACACATTCAAGAATTTTACCTTGAGACTGAGTTTGGTTGGTAGGATCTACTGCTTTGTGTTGACTCTAAGGAGGCTTAGTGATTAAAGTATCTTGAGGATCCAAATACAAGATAGAATTATCATTAAGGCTAGTCTTAGTACACAGGACTCTAGAAAACACAATTCAATGCTTGTATTTATCAATCTATATGATCTTTATAGGACTTTTTTCATTCACTTCCTTTAAAACATTGGTCAATTAATCAGTGGTAAAGCATGGAAAAGATTCTATGTTTCTTGGTTTAGTTTATTGCTGTTTCTAAATAGGTCTCCTCTTGGGAGAAAGTATGATATTAATGTGGTCTGTAAGGACCTGTACTCTATAGCCTCTTTACATGCCATGCTACTCGTACTCAACAGTCTTGCCACATTGACCTTTTAAATTCCTCAATAACTTTACCTACCTCTCAATCTCAGAGCCATAATACTTGCTGTTTCTTCTTTCTGGAATGTTCTTTATCAACTTTTCCTCCTGGATAATCCTTATTCACTTAAAATGTTACTTCCTTAGAGAAAATTTCCTGACCCTTCATACTTTTAAGTTCCTTTATTAGGGGGACTCTTGACATTCTGTGCTTTTCTTTCTCAGTACTCATCCTAACCAAAATTTCAGTTACTTGCCTAAGCATTTATTTAATATCAATTTCCCCTTCTAGCTCCATTAAGCAACTGAGTTGCTTATTGTACTTCTGTATTTAGTACTAATAGTAAGCATTTAATAAAGTAGAGCAGTTAATAAAGCAGGTGTCATTAAATGAATTTATCAGTGTTGGAAATATGCTTGAATGGTGCAAAGGTCGTCACATATCCATTTCTTCTTTTTTTTTTCTCCTACCATCTCTTTAATTTTTTTTTTGATGTTACATTCAAAAAATATAAGAGGTTCTCATATACCCCCCCACCTCCCTCAACTCACTCCTCCCACATCACCAACCCCTGCCACCATCATAGCACACTCACTGCACTTGGCAGACACAACCCAGAGCACCGCTGCACCACATGGATAACAGTGCACATTGTAGTTTACACTCTCCCCCTGTCCACCCAATGGGTAATGGCAAGATATATAATGTCCAGCATCTATCCTGGCAACATCATTCAGGGCAACTCCAAGTCCCAAAAATGCCCCCACATAACATCTCTTCTTCCCTCTCCCTGCCCCCAGAAACTACCATGGCCACTTTCTCCACATCAGTGCTACAATTTCTTCCATTATTAGTCACAATAGATCCATAGAAGAATATCAGTAAGTCCACTCTAATCCATATTTTATTGCTCCATCCTGTGGACACTGGGATGGTGATGTCTACTCTACTTCTAAATTGAGAGGGGGCTTTGATCCCACATGGTTGATGGATGTGGCTTGCAGTTGTAGGCACTCTTGGTTCCCTGGTGTGGTGGCTGACCATCTTCACCTCCCTGTTAGCTGGCCTGGGTAAGTCCAATGAACCAGAGGGTAAGAGTGGCAAGTCTGCTGAGGCTCAGGGCCCAGCTGGCACAAGGACAGTCCTGAGTATATACACCAATCCTAGCACCAACCACAGGTTCAGTAAAAGTGACAGAAGAGGCATGTGTAGAAAGGTCACACCTGAGTCCAACTCCATTACACTCAGGAACACAAATTCCAAGGTAAGGCCAACTGACATGGCACTGAATTCCAGAGCCATTTGCCATTTGCCATGACCATAGAACCTGTGGGTCTCCATAACCCTCAGGAGAACCAGTGCGTGGGGTTGTATCTACTTTGGCTGTCTCTGGGGTCCTGCTGAGGCGTGCATAAGTGTGACCCCTCTGATGAGCTCCCGAATGTTTTTTGAAGACTCTTAGCCATATAAACTCATTTGTCTTTGCCATTTCCCCCTTTTATTCAGGTCAAAAAGCAGTTTTTAACACATGATTCTACATGTAAGCTGAGATATTCTGCTGGTCAGAGTTGACTGTTTTATTCAAGGTCTTTTTCTAGTTACGTTACCAGCTGGTACTTGGTAATAACCCCTTGGTGCTAAGGAGGCTTATCCCTGGGAGTCATGTCCCATAGTGGGGGGAAGGTAATGCATTTACATGCTGTGTTTGGCTTAGAGAGTGGCCACATTTGAGCAACATGGAGGCTCTCAGGAGGTAACTCTTAGGCACCCTGCAGCTCTAGGCCTAGTTCATATTTCAGGCACACAGGCTCATAAGCATAGTCATCAGTATCGAGGACTCATTGTTGGACCATCCTTCTTTGTTGGTCTTTGCAATTCCACTTGGGGGATTGTTGCTGTTCCACTGGGGAATGTGATAGAGCTCCCCTGGCTAGAAACTCAGCACTTCCTCAGTTGTCGTTTTTAACTGTAACTACTATGAAAATACCCAGCATATAGCCAGACGTTTTTATGTGCCCTATATACATGCCCTGGAGAACACCCTCCCAACCATGTGTCCCCATCAATACCACCCTACACCAGTGTTCTTCCCCTGCCATATCCCTTAGTTGAACCTCTCTGTTGTCCAAAACTTCTTCAAAAATGAAGCCTAATATATTGCCAAATTCAATTAATAGGAAAATGAAATATAGTGATGGGTTTAAAGATTAGAAATAGAAACACAATAATTTAGAAAAACTAAAATAAAGTAAAAATAAATTGGGGTATTAAAAAATGAAAAATATTATAAAGCTTTGTTTTTGCATATTGCATTTCATCACTGCAGTAGGTGTTGCCCTGTATGGACAATGGCAAGGTAATTTCTTCTTTAAATCCTATCCTAGTAATGGTAGACTGGCAATCAGGAGACTTGGGTTCAACTCCTAGCTCCAGTACTAGTTACATGAGTCTTTAGACTTACCTTATTGATAGAAAAAGGCGGTCAGGCTAGACTAAATCATCTGTTAGAGCCCTTTCAATTCTATATGCTGAATATGTGATTATTCATTTTACCAAAATTTTAATGCTGGCTACTTTATTAAAACTGAAATAGTAAAAGTGAAACTTTTTTCAGTCTTAAAAGAAACTGAAACCATTTTTTAAAGTGCTCCTATAAAATATGAGTGATTTTATAATTTCAGAGAAGTATTTAGTAAGGCTCATTTTTACATGTAAGCACTGCATGTCTTTATATATCTTGAATAAAGAAACAATTCAATATCCCAGACAATCACTGAGCATTTTAAAAAATTGAATTATTTTTTAACAATCTTTACCAAAGTTTAAATGTTCATAGCACTTTGGCTAAGCCTGGTATATGGTTTACTACATTATTGTTTTTCTTAAACCTCAGCTATGTTTGGGAAAGAATATTATTATCTTTATTATGACTGTGAACAATGATCTGAGAATCCTATATAGAATGATGTTTTTGTAAAGCCTGATGTAGTAATTAGTTAGAGTTTAGCCTTTTTCCTTTTCTAAACCATTAGTCTACAAAAGGATTTTCTAACTAAAGCTATTTATTTGAATAACTACCACCTTATATTCTTTCAAAAAGGGTACAATAACACTTAGAGAAACTTTAGATTTTTACTAGACTGAAAAGAAAAATTTATACCACTCCTTAGTTACTATTTAAACAGTATAATTTGTGTTAGAAATGCAAAGTTTAAGATAGATTAGTAAAACTAGTAGTTATCCAGCAACTATCTAGTCAACATTTTAACAAGTTACTTCAGAAGAATAATTTCTTATGACACAATTTAACCCAAACTGAATTTATTTTCCTTTTTAACACTGTAAAATTACTTATTGTCTTATTTTTGGAAAATATCTCTCCTTTCTAACATCAGTGATTTTATATAGTATGTTAATTCAAACAATATTGATTGTATATCTCTTAAAGACAAGGCACCAGTGTTTGAGGTAGGCATTCGAAATAACTAGATTGATCATGTCTCAATAAGTTTACAGTCTACCAAATATAAGACATATGTGCATAACTAAACACAAGGAAAAACAAATGATAAGCACTGCAAGAAAGCTGCAAAACAAGTGTGTATCTTTATCTCCTCCAGAGCTATACACTTGGTCCAAGCCTTTTGTCTCTCAGTCCTCCTCAGCTCCTAACAAAGTCTTACATATGGAACAATTTCAATAAAAAAAATATATTTTGCCAACTTATGCCCATTCAGTTAATGGTATTCTTATTATCAAGGTCAATTTTAAAGTTGTCAATCTGAAAAGCATGATATATCGAAACCATATGTTTTGTTATACAGAATATGAGTATTTTGGTTTTTATTAGTGAATTCTATCTTTTGATTAGACTCCATTTTCTTATTTTTTTACTTCAGGGTTCATTGTAGTAAGTCTTACCTGATATCCTACTATCCAGTTTACCCTGCCCTATAATCATTATGGAATGTGGCTATTTTTTCTCTGTTTCTAATGTATTAGTAATCACAACTCACAATCATCAGCTCTAAAGAATCTCAGATTTGGGAAGTAGATGTGGCTCAAGCAATTAGGCTCCCATCTACCATATAAGAGGTCCAGGGTTCAATGCCCAGGGCTTCCTTAAATAAATAAATAAATCTTAAAAAAAAAAAGAAAAGGAATCTCAGATTTTAGGGGTTTTGCCTCTCTTAGGTACTACCCACTGTAGAGTGGTATAAAATAAGTGATTATCAAAGTTGTAGAGACAGTAGTTATCAGTACTCTATTTTTACAAAGTAACTGTCTTGCTCACTCACTCTGAAGGATTACTGGATTTAACCAGCTTTTGAAAAAGTAGACTTGTTTCCAGTGATTTGTTTTTCTGCTCTTTTCACCTAGTTGAAGCTCTCTAAAGGACTCAAGATTGAGTAAAATTGACTATTTTGATATTTTGATTATTGAAGTAAAATATAGGCATCAATGACATCTAAGGACTCTCTCAACTCTAAGATTTAATGATTTTCAACACTCAGTAGTAGGACACATTGGTCATGACACTACCGCTATCTAGCCAATCTTTCTCCAACTGTCAGCTATTACTACTCTATTCAATACAGAATTTTCTTCACTGATTTAACCCAAGCAGAAGTTTTTCAGACACTTCACCTGCCCCTATTTTGAAAACACCTGACTGAATTTCAAAAGAAAAGGATACAAGAGAATAGTAAACAAAACGGCCCTTTTTTGCCTTAAATTTAGCAGTTTGACTCTTGTGATTTTTTTTCTTGCCACTGAGTCATTGCACATACAGAATTATGAAACTTTAATTTCTTTTGAGGCCTGTTTTATTAGAAAAATTGTTCCAAAGAAAGCAACAATCATGACATAAGCACATCTGGCTCTTGCAAATTATTCTTTATTAAGCTTTCATTTAATTACATATGCTGAAAGGTCTGTTTTTGATTACTGTAATTTTTTTTATTTGTCCATCTGAATGATAGTAATGCTGGAAATTACATACAAACCACCTGTTTTCTCTCCCCTGCTAAAATCGCAAACTTTGAGCTATTTTCTTTATGATTGATGAACTAGGAAGCTTTCTATTTATTATGAAATGTGACTATCAAGATAATGGTTTGATCTTGATGATAACAAGAAAAAGAAATAACTTGAAAGGAGTTTTTAGGCATTAAATAGTGTTAAAATTGGCAGAATAATACATTCATTTATTGCCAGTTTCACCCAAAACCTACTAGATCGACAGTTAAGGACTATAGGTGTAAACCTTAAAGTACAAATGGAAGAAGAAGACAAAACGTTTTGGAAGATGGGAAATGAATAGATGAGTTGTAATTGTCTTAGCAATGCAGAGAAAACTGATACCTAAGCCTTAAGAGTGTAAAGCCATAAAAAATCAAGCAAACTGGGAACTTGTACCTTTGAAATGCTTAGAAATTGAAGGTCATATATTATTAAAGGCAGGGGTAAGAAATGAAATTGTAGACAGGATGAGTTATTGAAAATAGATATAGGGAACTATTAGAGCTCTGGATCCTTCTCCAACCCAACCCCCTCCCCCCCCACCCCCATGCAACCAGATAACTATCATCTCTATCTCAATCCCACCTTGCTAACACACAACCTATCAAGAGACTAGAGGTTAATTTTCTTGAGAAATTAAACTTGAGAGGTTATGGTCTTAGGGACATCAGATTAGCTGAGATGAATGATGGTATAATTTTGAAAACAGTGAACGACCTGCAGACTAGACAGTGAGATCATCCAAAAAGGGGGCTGCTTTAGCCCAATCTAGGCATGAATTTGAAGATATCTCTCTGGAAAAATGGTATAGCCTAAAAAAAATTACTTATAGCTATTGACATTTAGTAGTTTCCAATGAAAAAGCTGATTCTCTACATCATTACCCACCAATCAGTAAGTCTATCTCCCATATTCAGACCTTCCAGTCAGCTTGTGAGTACATTACTCTTATACATAATAAACAGTCAAGGAACCCCATTACTTTAGAAAACCCTGTAAAATGAAAGAGCTCAAAGTCCTTGAGAGCAAAATGAGACAACAATGCAGAGGGCAGAAAAACATTAAAAACTTATTCCCAAACCTAAAAAAGAAAAGAAGAAAAACCCAAATGTGTTATTAATATAATAAAACAAAAACAAGAGTAGAATACCATAAAAAGAATCAATCAGAAAATAAGAAACTACCCTTTAAATTATAATATATTAGAAAGTTTTGAAAACTCAGAAGGGTTGGAAGATAAAGTTTTAAAAACTCTGTCACAGAAACTCAAAGACACAAAAACTAAAAGACAGGAAAAATAGGAGGAAAATATAAGAAAATTAGAGGACCAATAATGAAGTCCAACTTTTATCTAATTAAGTTCAAGAAAGTGAACATAGGGGAGAAAATTATCAATGAAAAATTTCCAAAGATTTGGGGAAAAAAATTTACCAGATTGAAAAGGCTGAATGAGTGTCCAGAACAATAAATATAAAATAATCAACAGGGGAGGGTTCCTGTGAAATTTTAGAACATGGCATATAAAGAGAATATTCTAAATCCTTTGAAAGAGAGAATATTAATTACATGCAAAGTATCAGGATTCAGAATAATTTCAGACTTCTTTAATAACAGTAAGAAGCCAATAGATCAGTATCCTTAGAATTCTGACATAGGATGATTTTTCAACTTAGAATTTTGTACCAGTCAAACTTCAATCAAGTGTGATGAATAGAGTAATAATTTTTTTCAGAAATTAACCTCACATGTACCTTTCACAAGAAACTCCTATAGGAAGCTCTTTACCAAAAAGAGTTAATGAAAACAGGGAATCCTGAACAGGAGAGGCAAAATGAATTCTAAGTACCACAATTCTGTAGGAAGCCTAAAGAATAAACCAGTTCAGATTGGAGCAGGAAGATGAAGAATTCCAAGAAGGATGACTTCAAGGGCAAAAATAAGAGGCACAGTTTAGCTGGAATACAGTTTTCAACCATATTGGGAAGAATTTTACTGTTCTTTTGGAGAGTTGGTAATTAATCAGTGATAGCTAGATTTAAAAAAATTAAGCAAGCATAAAGCAAGGCAAATATTAAATCCAACAAAATAATAAGTTGAGAAAGAAAATTAAATATAGTTCACTAAGTGTCTCAACTGTGAATAGTATCTTCATAGGCTAATATTTTAAATTTGTGTCATTAACATTAAGAGATGGGGAGAGAAGCATGGGAACAGATGGAGGGTAGGTAGTGTAAGAAAGCTAAACTCTCAGCTTACATGCTAGGAAGTGAGTGGACAAGGGTAAAACATTATAAACACTTAGAAATGCAGAGATAAATGCCAGTAAAAAGTTAAATAAACTGGCAGGGGTTGTCTTCACAGAACAGGGAGTAGGTAAGGAGGAATGGAGCAGGGAAACCAAGACTCAGGCCTGGCTGTGAGGTCTGAGCACTGAGCATGCTGGCCAGGGTGGATTTTTTTGGCTCCTGTTGTTTTGTTTATTTATTTGATATTTTAAGTCTCATAGTACTACTGAATTTTTAAAACTATACACAAGAATAACTTTAATAAAAATCAAAATGATCTAAAAAGAGGTTCACCTGCCTTTCAATTTGGTAGTTGCTAATTTTTAGATTTATAACATCAGGTTGCCTTCTTATCATGTCTCAGGGAAGAGATACTTTTAAACTCAGCCTATAAAATGAGTAAGAGCCATGAAATAGCAATGGGAATATAATATATGAGGATAAATCTGGGATCCTGGACAAAGGCAGGGCCTGAGGAGAGAAATCAGGATGAGATGCCTTTAGGGCATGCAGGAAACACTTTGTCACCTGGTTTGGGATGACAGTCAAGAGGTCAGCTCCTGTGCTGGGAAAAAGATGCTTGATTTTTTTTTTTTTTTTTTTCTTTTTTTGCCATGAGTCTTGCCTTATTCTCTTGAGGATTATACACTGGGCCCTGAGGGAAAAAGTGACTGCCACTGGGTCTCAGTAATCTTGGGGGAAGCACTTTCACCATCCAGAAGGACTAGCTTCCCCAGGCCAGTACTGAATAAGAAAGATGCAGTTCTTCCAGAAGTCTCTAGGAAAGTTCAGGTTAGTGTCTTAGTTCATGAATATTTAAATTATATGAGTGGACAGATAAAAATTTAAAGTATTTTTATAAAGATTTTAGGCACCAGCAAGAAACTTAGAGAACATTTAGTCAAAATCTTTTAGTACAATTGAAGAAACCAAGTTCTTGAGTATAAAGTACTACTAGAAAAACCATTAACAGAGCCATGGCTCCCATGTCAGTGCCCTTTCTTTCTGTTACATTATGTGGTCTCTCATATTTTCCTCTTTAAAAAATAGTGAAGGAGAACAAATTCCAAGGCTGCCAAAGAAATAGTTATCTAACAATATGGTAAGGGTTTTTGAAACTCCATTTCAGTTGCATTTAAAGAGAGCAATGTTTGTCTTCCCTGTTTTGCAGCAGCTCTATGCCGCTCAGCTGGCCAGCATGCAGGTGTCACCTGGAGCAAAGATGCCATCAACTCCACAGCCACCAAACACAGCAGGGGAGGTCTCACCTACTGGGATGAAAAATGAAAAGAGAGGGACCAGCCCTGTAACTCAAGTTAAGGTATTTGCTTTGCAGGATTGTGGAAACAGTTTGGAAAATAGCACCACAAGGACTGTAGCATACCAGCCTGTGTTGGGAATAAACAGCAGGAAGCATAGCAACATAAAGGAACCCCCAAATGCTCCTCTTTATGGTAAATTTCATGATTGAGCATTGAGAAACAGGTGTTTCCCTTTTGATAACAATAGTGTCATATTGTGAGACCTAAATCTGCAAACTCACTTCTCAAGAGTTTTTCCCCTTTGGATTCTGGCTTTTATTTTTTAATGTTCATTGGCATAAATGGCCATGGTTTTATTGCCAGTCTTTGTCACAGACTTGTGACACTTCCCTCCATAATCTTTAAACAGGTGGGGAGCCAACTCACATTAGCAGAGAAGGAGGATCTCAAAACTATAGATTTTTTTAAAAGGGGGTAGGCAGAACTTAATGTTGGGCTTTATATGGTTTGTTGATGAAGGCCTCTCCTTAAGACATAGTAATAAATGTGGACTTTGAACATATGTGTTGTCTCCCTAATCATGCTTTTCATGCCCTACACTTGCAGTAGGATAAACGGACTCTCCCAAATTATGGCAGGGAGTTGAGCAAATGCCTTACCCTGCTTATTTACAGTGTCTTGAAACCCAGGCAGGCAGGAGGCATTTGGTGACGGTGGGAAATTAATGTGCCACTCCCATTTTGTGCTGTTGCTGGTACCTATAGATGGTACTAGGTTGGTTTTTATGATTGCCTTTGTTTCCTATATTGAATTACAAAATTCAAACAGTTCAGAGAAACAATTATTTTAAATAATTGACCTATCATGGAGGGGTATGCTAAGCACAGCTGTTTTATTGTAATGTGCTGAAAGTACTGTATTTGGAGAAACTTTGCAATTATTAGATATTCATGTGGGGAACATCTGAGGGAACAAAACGTAGCATTGGATGCTACAAAATCACTGAACTTGTTTTTTCTAAAATTTGCAGATAGAAGTTTTAAGATTTCAGAAGGGCCTTTAAAAAATATAGATTCCAAATATCAAAGATCAGAAAAGTGAATATCATTAAGAGAGTTCTGCTCCTTCCCCCATCTGAAGAATTAATTTAATGCCACTCAAGCTTTTAGATTCTCAAAAAAAATAGAACATTTATGTTTTGTTGTTAGAAATATTGAGATGTGAGAATGGGCTGTTTACATTTCAGAAGATAGCAGTATTTATAGAAACAGTCTATTTTGTGTTCTCAGTTTGTGTTTGTAAATAAGAAACAATACTACATTCTCAAACCAAGGTACTTTGTTTAATTATATTTCCTAGAGTATGAGTGCATCAAACATTAGTGACTTGGACTATTGAGTATTAAATATTTTAAATGTGAAAAATCATTTTGTAATTGAGTTGGCCAAATGGAACTGAACCAAACCAAGTTTTTACTGGATGAGTAAAATGTTCCCTGGTTAAACTCAAGTTTATATCTGCTTTTACCATTCCAGCTTTGTGGGCCAACTCAGTTTTATTACTCACTTGACCACATGCAAAATTCTTAGGGAGTTCTCTATATAATTTGACTTGACTATATTTTACATTCATAACAAAATAAACATTCCTTATACATATTAGATTGTTTATTGTATGCATGGGTAAAAATATATAGACCAACACATAAATCAAATGTTTTAAATTTTTTAGAAATGCCAAAAGGCTCCTATTATTGAAGAAGTTCTAATAATAAACTCAGTTTTCTAATTGAAAAAATTATGATCAACAAAATCTCTTATGTTTTACTCTATGTTAATGCTTTTCCTCTATATATTACATGACCACTCATTTTAAATTCAAACATGACTCAGGACATAGTTTGCTGAAGATAACAAAAATAAGTACAGATGGTTTTAGGTACTTTCTTTCCCTCACAAGTTTTATCTACTAAAAAGATGTTAAAAATCAAAAGGGGGAATATCTCTGTTCAAATCCCAGTTCTACGACTTTTGCTAGCTGTCTCACCTTGCACAAATTAATTTCTTTCAGCTTTAGTTGTCCCTTCTATAAAATGGGGTTAATATTATTAAGGACCTTAAATCACATAATACAGCCTGTAGCATATAATGAGCTTTCCATAAATGTTCGTGGTGATGACGATGACCGCAATGGTGATAAAGGAGGTGGTGTGGGGTTAGTGATGGTCATGATTGAAAAATATAGTTGTGTATGGAGATCCTAACTGAAATCTAGAGGACTTCCATTTTCAACCATGATAAAAGAATAGGGATCAGATTTACCCTCCTACCTTAAACAACTAAACGCAGGACAAAGTATATTAAACAATGGTTTTCAGACATAAGACAACAAGCTGTATAGGACAGTGATTCCTGAGAGATGGAAAACAAGTCAAGTCAAGTCAAGTGAGCACTACAATAGCCCCAGGTTACCATCTTGAGGGAGTTTCCAGGCAACAGTACATTTGGGGATGACCTAATAGAGCTGGGCAGTATCCATGAGTAGAAGGACGGAGTTCAGAGTTTAGGGTGCTTAGATGGATAGAATTTGTGAGGCAAAGTACCAGAGAAGAGAGCATGGCAAAGAGAGAGAGAGTATGTTAAAGATCTGCAGAAGGTTGCCCTGGATCTTTATCTGAGTGTTGATTAGCACAGGCCTATGAAGAAACTACCTAAGGCCAGGGAAAAAACATCAGAATGTAGTGGACAAAACAACTATCAAAGCTCATGTAGGGCTGGGAATTGTTTGTGTTCCATTAGCCAGAGTGGAAAGATCCTTTTAGCATATGGGGCATCAAATAGAATCCCTAGAAGGATAATACTTAAGTTATGGAGCCAAATTAGCCCTAGACCAGGGGTTATTCTGGACCTGAGGATCAAATCTTTAAAGTAAAGCTAGAAAAGATCAAATTACTCTACATATTAGAACAAAATCCACAAATGTTTAAAAGAAAACCCCAGCGCTCAATAATGTAAAATTCACAATGTGTGGCATCCCTTCAATAATTACCAGGCTTTCAATGAAACAGGAAACTATGAATAACAATGAGGAGACAAATCAGTCAGTAGAAACAGACCCAAAAATAGCACAGAAGATAGAAATAGTAGATTAGAAAGTAAAGAATAACTACTATTGGAGACTTCTAGCTACAGTCAAGTAAGGAAGTAGGTAAATCTCTTCCCCAAAAAGCACCTATAAAATTGGACAGAATTCACAAAAACAACCATATTGATGCTCTGGAAATTGACCAAAGGCATACAACAATCTGAGAAGTACTTATGCTTCTTATATGTAAGAATAGTGGGAATCTGTGCATTTCTTGACTAGAGGTACACCTAATTTCCCTACTCCCAGGCTTGATTAACACAGTTTCTGTCTGGGCAGGGCAGGCTGTGAGAACCAATGGCTTCCCTGCCATGGTGGGAGGCAATTCACTTAATCGACAGTTGGTAGGTGATGGCCATGTCCAGGGGCATTGTTCATGGGAGTGACAATCATTGAATATAATAAATAAATGAATAAATAAATACATAGCATATTCAGTGCTGAAAAAAATCAAGATGTTATAAATTCCATATATTCAAGAAGATAATGGTAGGCATAAGCATGATAATGTAAGACATAGAAAATCTAATTTGAACCTCTAGAGAAGAAAAATGCACTATTTCATATGAAACATATACTGGATGGGATTAACAACAGATTAGACTCTGAAGAAGAAAAAATTAAAGAATTTAAAGGCCCAAACAATAATGAACATGCAGAGGAGAAAAAAAAAGATTGGACCAGACTTTTGGACAACATTAAATGGTCTAATATATAAAAATGGAGTTCCAGAAAGAGGAGGAAGGGACATATTATTCATATTATTCAAAGACATATTATTCAAAGAAGTAATAGCTGAAAAATTTCCAAATTTGATAAAAACTTTAAACCCTGATAGCTAAGAAGCTCAAGAAACCATAAATATAAAGAACATGGAGAAAACTAACTATAATACACAAATTACTATTATTTAGATATGAGTAAAGGAACTAACTAGTCTAAATACTCTTTATGTTAAGAGCAATGGGAAATAAATTGCAATTAAGTCCATCAGTAATCATTTTGACATTAATAATGGATATAACATAGTTTCTTGAGAACCCATCCCATGTCTAGATATAGAAAACTGCATTGCAATATAGGTGTGCCAGATTGCCTGTTTCCTACCATGCCAAAAAATAAATAAAAATAGAAATCTAAGAAATCTAGGGCAGTGCTACATTATCAAACAATCATGACCATTTTCTCTGGTAGTTTAGTAGAATAGTAGCCTTGGGTTTAGAATCCAGTAAACTAGAATTCAAATTTTGCCCCTCCATTTATGACTCACATGTCCTTGGACAAGTGATTTAATCACTCTGACCCCCATTCCTCATTTATAAACTTAGACCATACTATCAACCTCATAGAGATATTGATGGTTAAATGAGTTAATGTATATGAAAATGCTTAGCATAATGCTTGATACATAATGGCCCCTCCGTGCATGTTTTTTTTTTTATTTTTTTCTTCCTAATCTGCCTTCCAAGTAATATTCTCTAGCCTCCCTTTTTGTTTCTCCTTATCACTTAGTACTGAAAGAAACCTTAGAGATCTTAGTATCAGGCCCCCTTTTTATAGATGAAGTAATTAAGTCTTAGTGAGGTCACATGTTGACCAAGAAGGAGAATTTTCTGTTACCAAGCCCTACTGTATGTTTTAAACAATGACATTGAAAACAAGTACTCTGTGACTTCTCAGAGGTGAAACAGGAGTTAACATTTGCTGGCAATTTATTTTAGAACACAATAATGCAGATCTTAAAACTGAACATTTAAATGAATATGCTGATATTATAACTGAATTTCAAGAATGGTGGATGTGTCATTGTGTGTTATGGCAGGAGAAATGAGAGAAAATAGAGAAAAGGAAGTTAGCTCTCAAGGTCCTGGCTAAACTAGAGTTACAACCAGATATTTGAATACTATGTTCAGTGTAACTGGACATGCGGTCTTAAAATAGACAGACATTCTAGAAATATATGTAGCAAAGAATGTAAAGGGACATCATTTTGAACATGAAAAATAAATTTCATATAGCATGGTATATAGCATAATTATAATGTGCGCTTTCTCTTTGCAAAAATTACTTTCAAACATGGATAGAAAACAGACTATAGACCATGAAGAGTGCCCACACCCAAAAAAGCCACATAGAAGCCATGCTGTGGCATGCAACTCCCTGGCCAGGGTCCCAGGAGATCAGAAGAAAGCTTTCCATGTTTCCGTTTTAAAGTACTTGCAATTGTTTGATTTAAAATATATATTAACAAATTAGCTACAGAGCCTATTTATAGTTCCAGGAACTTTTCAGAGAGAATAACACAAAAGCACTACAGAGCTATTGAAATTTTAAATAATTCTTTGTAAATGCCCTAGGTTAATTTAGATCCCTGAAAACACATTAGGAAATTAAGCTGTAATGTGAGCTAATTCAGATTTTAATTTGGCAAAAAGAATGATCCAACTACACAGTTAATGTAAATAGAAGCATAACACAGGGAAATTAATGAGGTTTCCTTCCAATGAATCTTCAAGGAGGTAGATAATTAGCTTCTTTTGTTATTATTGTAGGAGAATGTGGCATTGTCTCTGAGGTGTAAAATAACTGTGGCTTACTAAGTGATAATGTGCTTCATTTGTCTTTTTTAAAAAATAATTATTTATGTTAAACTCTTGTAGGATGAAGCAGCAGCACAGCCGCTGAATCTCTCATCCAGACCCAAGACAGCTGAGCCTGTAAGGTCCCCAACATCGCCCACCCAGAGCCTTTTCCCAGCCAGCAAAACCAGCCCAGTAAATCTGCCAAACAAAAGCAGCGTCCCTAGCCCCATTGCAGGAAGCTTGGGAAGAGGATCCTCTTTAGGTAAATGGAAAGGTCAACACCAGGAAGAGACATATGAATTAGGTAAAAGAAAGTAAACCTGTGTGGTGATGACTGATCCTTGTTTCCAAAGTGTTCCTTAGCAAAAGATAATACTCTTATCTTTTCTACTGAAACATTCCCAATTTAGTATCTTGGGTGATTAAAAGTTTTGGTAAAGGCTGTAATATGAAGCCTGCTGTAATGGCAAGTTGTTCCCAAAATAGCCCCTTTAGATGATGATGAGTTAGATCCAGCAAATCATAGACTTAGGAATTTCTGTGTTGGACCATGCTTTGCCACTGAAGTAACTCCAGACAGACAAGAGTAACTATGATTCCTCCAAAGGGCCTAGTCCCAAAGCTGCCTGCCAAAAGTCTAAATTTCTTTGAAATTTTATATTTCCTTTTTAAAATGTATGTGAATTTTATATCTTAGCCCATGTTCATTTCGCATTAAAACAAATACAGATGATACACTTCAATGACATAATGAAAAATATTTCTAGGAAGGTATGTCATAATGATCATCTGGCTTCTTCCAGACGTATTGCCAAGTACTTTTAGGATAATATGTACCCCTTTGTGAGATGAATAGAGAAATACAGAAGGAAAAACAGAGGTTTTAGAATAGGAAAGACTTAAATGGAGAACTTCCACTTACCAGCTTTGTGACCCTGAGAAAGTTAATTAATACTTTGGAATTCAGTTTCCTAATCTGTTAAAGGGGAATAGCCGATATGTTTTTATGAGAATTAAAAGAGAATAATGTTGTATATAAAAAAAAATAGAATAATGCATATGAAGTGCCTATCACAGTGTCTAGCATATAGAAAGCTTGGAATAAAAGATGTAGAATGAATAAATACCAACACATTTATGTATACATGTGGAATGAGATAATGTGAAAGTACTTGTCAGCTGTGGAGTGCCAACCAAATATTAACATGATAGTTACTAAACTCAAAATTTCTAATTTTCAAATAAGGACATCTTCAGAGGGGTTAAGTCTTAGTTGTTGATAGCAAACAGACTGGAACCAGGATTTTTTCACCATACTGACTTCCTTGAGTTGTTGAGTCCTAAAGCCGGAAATATTGATTATAATAAAGAAAATAATGGACAGCTATAGCCATTTAAAATTTAGAAATCATTTTTGCCTATCTGATCCCATTTGATTTTCACAATAGTCATATGAGTAGTGTATTATTATTACCCTCATTGCATAGATAAAATAAATCATGGTTTTTAGAAGTAGGATGACTTGCCCACAGCCATGTAGCTATTAATTAGCAGAGGCAGTACTAGAATCCAGGTACTCTCACACAAAATTCAATGTTCCTTGTGAGTTTATGGTAGGAATATTTGCTAAACTATGCTTGGGTCTAAGTAAATCTTCAGATGGTGAGATGTAAGTCTTTCTCATTGAAATTTGGTAAATTAGGATCCATACAGCACCCTATTCTCATTTTCAATCAAGATGCCTCTTTCAGGGGCATGGAGGTTTTCACCCAAAGTCAGTGCTATCCATGTGGAAAAGAGGAGATGTTTGTAGCATGTGAATGTGAAAAACATACCTGGGCTGGGTTTTGGAAACTGTGAGATAAGAAAAAGGCAACATATGGCTAAATAATAGATTTGACCTTGAAATGGCTCTCCTATAATCCATTTCTGAATTTTGTTTGGAAAGATTCTGTTTGCTGAGCACTATGAAGGACAAAGATGATTATGTCTCAGACCCTGCTCTTAGGGAATTTATACTCCAGCAGAGCCTATTTCTGACATCAGGAGCAAGAAATTGGCTGAAGTATTAGCACCTGGACCTGGACAGCACTCTTGTTGGGACAATTTTGGATAGAAATGGTCTTTTTTATCAGAAAAGCTCCAGATCAAAAGATGTGGGTTTTCTATATCCTAAAAGGTGATTGACTTAAAAAAATTTTTCCATATATAACTTTGGGAATTTTTTCCAAACTTAAATGCACATTCGCATGTGTTGCATACCCATAAACATATGGTATGAGCCTGATGGTAGCCTGGTTTCTTCTGTGTTGCCGAAACACACACACAAAACACACAAACATGAGTATACATGCACTATGTAATGCTCATTCACAGCTACAAACAGGTGAATCATGTTAAACTTCACCACAGCAGCTGAAATCTATCAGTCAGCAAATAATTACTCTCTTTTAGTCTAAAATTGGAAAAACATATCCAAAGTATTAATCTTACCTACAATAAAATGCAAGATCTGGAGAAAAATTAGTTGGTTTAATCTTGAATTGTTTCCCTTTGTGTTGCATTGAATATAATGAAATTACACATTGGTTGTCACACCATTCCCACACATACAGCCTTACCATCACAAAGACAGGGAGCTGCGAGCAGTGCGTGTTCAGGGTGGGGGTGGGAATGGTTGTCATTCTCTTAGTAAATAACTGAGGGCGTGAAGAGTAGAATGCTTCATTAACCAGCCAGCAATTGGAGAGTGGAGGGCACCATGGTATATTCCTTCCCACCCTCTCTCTCCTGCAGTGGACAAATACACAGATAACAGATGTCACTAAAATATGTGTGTAACTTCACAGATTTCTTCTGCTAGGCCAAAAACAGCTTTCCTGCCTCAGCCAGCCCAACAAGTGTAACGGGTGGTTGGGATCGCTCTCGCTCCAACCCCTACCGTACATATCCCCTTCCTCCCCACCATTCCCCCCAGAGAAGGTAGGATTGTTGCCCAATTTTCAGACATAGCCCAGACAGATCTCTCACCCCAATATTTACACAATTGGACTCTAGGAAACTTCACCTGTGGGAGTTGAGAAGGTGAGTAGGCAGAGCCCAAATAAACTGGAGTGCTGAGGTGTTTTCTGAGGAAAAAAAAATCACAGACTGATTGTCTGGGCTTTCTGTGCTCTATGAAAAGTATTACATGTCCCTTCCTTGTTTGGAAAATGAAACATTCTACAGGAGACTGGATAGTACCAGTACTCACTAAGAGTGTACTCACAGGCCCTCTCATGCATCCTGTATACACAGATATCCTGTCCAGTCTCAACGCCCCTGCCTTATTTGGGGATCAGGATACAGTGATGAAAGCCATTCAGGAGGCTCGGAAGATGCGAGAACAGATCCAGCGGGAGCAACAGCAGCAGCAACCACATGGTGTTGATGGGAAACTGCCCTCCCTGAATAATGTGGGTCTGAACAACTGCAGAAATGAAAAGGTAAAACTTCCCTCCTTCACTGGATCTCTTAGACTCATTGGCTCACTATCAACTCTTTCTTTCCAGGCTTCTGAGTGTCAACCTTCAGTCAAAGAACTGGGCTTCTACCCGAGCCTGTCTTGTCTTTTATTCAAATCTGCCTTGACTTCAAGGATTATTGCTTATTAACAAATACACTCAACTATTTCCTACTTAGTGTGGTTTGTCTCCCAGGAACCCAGCCTCCTTACCTATTGGTGTGTCTTCCATATTCCAAAAGATTTATAAGTATCTTATAATAAAGGGAATATTTGAGGTTTTTAGAATAAGAATAGACTATCAAAGTACTAAAACAGAAGGAAGAAGCAAATACGCTCACCATGAAGACTAATATGTGTATGATGACTCACCATAAAATTTAATAGTAAGCTTCCTGTCAACAGGGCAAAAAACCATAGCAATTTACAAAATGCATTCACTTATTTTTTGATTCGGCAAATTAGTTATTGACTGTGCTATGACAAATACTGTTCAAGGCACTGGGGATATAGCAGTGAACAAATCAGACAAAAGTCTCTGCTCTCTGAACTTATATTCTAATAAGGGGACAGACAATGAAGAAAAACAATTATATGTGTAATGTAACATCAGGAGGTGAATAAATATGAGGAAAATGAAGCAAGGTAAGGAAATCAAGTTATAGAGTTGTTAGTTTAGATGGGAAGATCAGGCCTCGGAGAAAGTGACATTGAGTAGAGATCCGAATGAAGCAAAGGTGCAGGCCAGGTTAGGAGCTAAGAGGAGAAGCATTTCAGACAACAGGAACGATAAGCTTAGAGGCCCTGGGAAGGGGCTCACCATGATCTGATTTACATACAAAAGGGTCATTCTGACTACTGTGGAAGAGTGGACTGTAGGACATTAGGAATGGAAATAGGAAGAGCCGTTGAAGCTATAGTGGTAGATGAGGGGAAATTTTCTGATTATCTGAAAGAATGAAATAGGACTTTTTTTTTTTTAAAGAGACGAATACATGCCAGTGCTAAATTAGGAGGAATTTTTTATTTTATGTGAGAACTTACATAGAAACAAATAAATAGTGGTATGTTGGACAATGTATTTATTAACAGTTTTAGAATAAATTTTAAAAATTATTTCCATTCATAGGTTTATTCAGTAAAGGCTGAGAATATGTAACTTATTAAAGTCAGGACCAAGAGCCCCCCTTTGTTTCTGTCCTTGCCAGTTCTAACGTGTCCTTGTTATTGGGCACTGTGGTCGAGACTCCATTCTTCAGGTGAAAACTTATAGTTTCCCAGTTCTTAGAATAATTTTTAAGTACCAGGAGTATGATCATGTGGGCTGTTACCCAAGCATTTGAATACATAGCCATAACCAGGGTGTTGTTTGTGTTTGCTTTGTTTTTTTTATTTTGTTTTTGTTTTCCCTGTCTTCCCTCTTTAAAAGTAAGGTAATGAGGCAGTCTAGGAATGTGGGATACAGAGCTATTGCTCACAGTGAATCAACCTCTCACCCTCGATAGTTCTACTTATACCCTATGGTCACACTAGGAGACAGCTAGGGTAGAGGGGCAGGGAAGAGGACCTTGAGGCATCAGACTGTGGTGAGGTTCTGAAGGCATATGTATGATCAGTCTTCACCAGGGTTAGGAAGCTGAGTTCTGGAAGAGTGTTGGCTCCCCAAAGCTTATTAGAGAATTTGTCTGAACCCTCAGTTCTTATTTTACTAAGTTACTGATATTATTAACATTGTTACATTATATTGAAATTTATTTAAATTTGGTCGTTATTAGATCCCATGCCTTGATTGACCTTCAGGAGTATTGTTCAGATTACATAGGAAAGAAACTATCTAGAGGAATGGTGAGTTTTTTTGGTGCCTGTTAAGCCATAAATTTCTGTATACTTAGGACTAATCATATACATGCCAGTCCCTGCTTGACTCTGCTCAGTCAACTAAGTGCTCCATCCCCCCACTAAATGCCCCCACCTCATTTACTCTCTATGTTTGTTAGGTAATTTGCAGTCAGAGGAGTAAATTAACAATAGTATTAAAAGGTCTCCTGTGATAGTAGCTTTGTCTCTCTTATAATCAAAATATTTTTTTAAATTTCATGGGAATTCTGAGGATTAGATTTTCTTCTGAGGTCAAAGAGGGTAAGTTTATAGTGTGCAATAAGATTCATAAAATGATTGTGATAAATTCAGTGTAATTGTCTGTGAGATTGTTCACCTTGGAATTATCTCAGTTTCTTTAAATATAAAGATCCATAAATTAGATTTATGAGTTTGTTCTTTCTAACCCATAATATCAGTCTTAGAGAATTTTCCACAGTTTTGCTAATAAAATCTTATAATTTATCAAGCATTCTTTTACTCTCTCTTATTCAGATATTCTTTATAAAGGACTGTGCTGCAGATTTGGGTTCCCTGGGAAGTAAACTATGAAATAGGAACTAGCAAACAGGTTTATTAGGGAGTGCTCTTGGGATTGCAACCTAGTAGGGAAAGGAACAAAGTAGGATTGGGCAGAGTGAGAGATTGGGTGCAGTGTAGTCTAAACCAAGGCCTCAACCAACTCTCCAGGAAGCTTTGAGGCTGGAATGGCCATTCAGAGTTGTCCCAAGTTGGGGCAGGGAGCAGGTTTTATACACTTGTGTCAGCCACTCATTGGATGAGGGCTGCTCTAGGAAAGGAACATGACCTTGGGAGAGGTGACTTCAGCCAGGGTATTCTGAAGAGGGCTGACAGCTGAGGGCTATCTACCAACAGAACTCCCAGCTGCTAAGGGAATTAAATCCTCCCAGTCCTGATGAGGAATCTAGGCAGTGCATCACAGTGCCCATTGCAGAGTATTAGTACCATTAATGTCAGTAACATTAGATGTATTTAAACCATGCTTTGCATATATCATAAATGTGGGAAAACATTTACTACATGGGCATAAGTAGTGCTTGTGACTTTATGACATATAGGATCACATATATGTGTTTACTGATGGTACTGTCTCTCTTTATTAGGAAAATCCCTTATTTTGGCACTTTAAAATGAAATGTCAACTTGATAGGCCAGAACGGCACCAATGGTGTTGTTCTGGTTGGCTGTGTCAAGGGTGTTCAAGGTCTGTTAAACACATAGATCATAGAGACAATAGACTGTGACGGCGCCTTGGGAGCGGTACTGCTCCATCACTTAACATAGCTTCTGCGCATGGATTGTCAGTGTCCTGCCAGCACAAGTCTAAGTAAGTGACCTGGTTTTAGCTTTCATCATCAAGAATGCCCAGCCTACTCCATCCCTGTCTGAGTACCAGTGCAATTAGATCATATTATAGGTTAATTGCTTAACAAATTTTGTTGTTTTGACATCTCTAAGATAGAGAGTATTTTAGTCATGACAATATACAGCAGACTTTTATTATTTTATTTTTTGTTTTTGTTTTTTGTTTTTTAACAGCAGACTTTTAAATCAACTGCTTCTAAATGTCCTTACAGCTAACTAAGTAAGAGCATTGGGCTGGAAGAGAGGCCAGTGTACAGTTCAATGCTAAAGGCCATTCTGTTAACTTTTCTGACCTTCTTAGTGTTCGAGTACAGATACTGTGGTTGGTTAGAACACTTTTCTGCATAGATATTATGTAATTTAGGGATCTGGTATTTTGCTCATTTAGTAATCTTGATGAGCCAGATTGATTACCTACTGATCAGAGCTACTTACAGAACTGTTTATAGATCAACAGATTACTTACCTATATGTGTATGTGATCTGACCTGCTATTTCCCTCATTTTCTGGGAAACTCTAAGAAAAGTTCTTGACCTTGTTGAATAGCAAAATGATCTATCATGGACACTATTGCCACATTTTACCTGCCTCTGAAGTATATTGGTGGGATTAAGACTGTAAAATAAAAGAACTGGAGGGGGCATTTGATCTTGTCTACTTGCTTTAATCTGCAAATGGGAAAACTGAGACCTAGAGAAAGAAAGTGATTTACCCAAGGTCACATATGGTATTAGTGGCAGAGCAGGAGCTAAATCTGAGGTTTTCTAATTCCTAGTCAATGATGTTTCCAATTACCAGAACACTACCAGATTCATTTATTAAGTTTTCTATGGGATATTTAAACCAGTTACATACAAAAAGATATGTATTAGATAAAATAAAAGAGGTCAGTATCGTGTCAGTATAATATTGTGATACTTTTTACTTTGGCAATCCCAAGCCTTTGGTGGAATGAAATAGGTTATAAATTTTAAAAAAGAAACTATGGAAGAGAAAAGCATTGAGCCACCTGCTTTCTGTATATGTGTCACCCACAGTCTGGGTAAGGTATTCTTCCCTGCCCATGATGTCCATTGGCTCTGGCTCCTGCAAGAGTCGGAAACAGAAGAATGAATGATAGACAGAGACAAAGGAAGAGCAGTAATCGAAGTAGAGTAGAGTAGAATGAGCTTGGGTTTCAGTTCTGACTGTGCTGATTTCTAACTGTGTAACTTAATTATTTATCCTTTCTCAGTCTTATGACAATACTTATAAAATATAGTTATCCTTTCCTTAAAGGGTTATTTTGAGGGAAAACACATATGGGACACATCACTCACAGGAGATGCTCAATAAGTATCAGTTCATTTCTCACTTCAAGGTCTCAGGCAGCTTGTCAAATCTTTTGTTAATTTTGTTGTTTTTTCACTCTTTTATACTCTCCAATGGTGAATTTGTTCATCTATTATTCCTTGGGGGCAAAATGCCTTAAGATAGAGTAGAAAGTTAGTAAGAAACTAACAGGCAATCTTTTACAAAGTCAAGATACACATATATATTTTTTATTCTTAGAATAACTTATATATGCTACCTATCTCCTAGGATCTGGCCATTGCCAACATAATAATGTTCAAATTTAATCATATTAGTACTCCAGGGAGATTTTGTCCTTACTAATTTAATGTATACTCTTGTATATTTCAAAAAAAACACAGAATTTCAATCTATGATTTTTTTTAAAACTTAACCTGATGCTTTATAACTAAAACATTTCTCATGCAAAAGTGATGCTTTTTTCAATTATGTAAATAGGAAAATAATCCAGTCACTGAGATTTATTGTAAAGTTGGTCCTGTTTGTTCAAAAAGTTATTGTTAATTATTTACCAGTGTAGATTCCTACTCCTTGCCCATACTTTGCAAAAATATCAGAATAACACATCTATGTTACACTGATGTAATACTGCCCCCTTTTATTGAAAAAGAAAAAACGTGCTGGACATCTGCTTCACAGTGTCAATTGCCACAGCTCCTTGTTTATGCAATTGATTCAGATATTCATTGTTGCATGACAGGATAAGTTTAGACAGAAGATCAATATAGCCATACAACAATAAGTGAAAGGAGGTTGTGAGCAAATTATTTAGCAAGGTGTATTTGAGATGAATGAGCTCCTTGTATAGCTCACAGACTAGTGAGGTTTTATTGTTTTTCAAAGGTGTACATGGTACTGATTAGTCAGGATTGTTGCTGTTTTGTGAGCAATTGGCTAACATGTTAGATGCAGTGCTTTTCCATGTCAGCCTGTTCACAGGATAACAACAACTTAGACTACGTGGGCTGTGGGCACATTTGGGAATTCACAAAACGGGGACAAATTCTAATGGTAATCATTCTCATTTGCAAAGCAGAGCAGTAGTTGATTTAAAAAAAAACAGTAATTGTGTTGTACTTTTCACAACATGGCAAGGAATATTTTTATAGTGCCTCTGTTTCACAGAGTATTATTACATATAGTGTCTCCATTGAATCCTTCTAAGTCCAGGAACATAGGTCTTACCCTGCCTGTTTCTCAGACAAGAAAACTGAGGCCAGCTTTAGATTATTCTTCCCCTCCATTCCCTTTCTGCATCATCTCATTTTTTCCCTATATCACTATGAGATTGACAGAACGATTTTATTAAAAAAAATAAAACAAGCCTTATACCTGAGTTTCAAACATCAGTTTTAATGGAATGAATGCTAAAACCATGAGATAAAAAGGGGTCTACCGAGATATATTTGCCACATGCATATTTCTTGGAAATGAATAAATGTATCTATACTTCTGATAGTGTCTCATTAAAAGAGCATACACAGATTAAAAATGGTATATCATTAGAAAGAAACAATGTAAGTTTTATTAATGTTGTATTTTGCATTTGAACCAATAGCATTGGGCAACTATGCAGTGCTGTATGTAGGCTCCTGGCTGAATGTAATCATTAAGTTCCTTTTATTTCTGTTGTCAGGGCTACTTGATTGGTTGCCTAGCTACTAGTTTAAGTCCTAATTCATAAAAAACAACAACAAACTTGTTTGGCTCCTTTCTCCTCTGCAGTTTAAATAGAAAGAATGGTGAACATTTCTATAGGCTTACAAGATTCAAGATACTTCCTAGGAACAGAGATGCAAAAATAAGCCCATTAATTTTCTTTTCTCTGTGTGTTTTAAGTCAAAAGGCCATGTCCGTTTAATGGATCTCCCAGTAAAAGAGTTTAAAATTAATACATCACAGTTAATAATTTTGCATACTTTTTCTGAAAAAGCTGTTGGTTTTGTCTTGTTTGGAGAAAATTTACTAGTTTTGAGAATTTTATAGACCTAACCTCCCCCTATCACAGGTACTTTCTAAATGCTTGGTTCCACTTAATCCTTCTTAATCAGCAGTTCTCAACCTTTTTGGTCTCAAGGTCCTTTTATAACCTTAAAAATTATTGAATGCCCCAAAGAGCTTTTATTTATATGGGGTATATCTGTCTTATTAAATATTAAAATAAGCTTTTAAACAAATTTTAAATGTTTATTAGTTTATTTAAAAATAACAATAATAAACTCTCTACATGTTAATATAAATAATGTTTTTGAATAATAACCTTTTTCAAAATAAAAATTAGTAGTTTTTAATTTTTTTTTCAAATCTCTTTTAAGAAGCAGATTGATTCTCATAACTGCTTTTGCATTCAGTATTCATGTCAATCACAATGCCATGTAGTTTCTGGAAAACTCCACTGTACCCTCATGAGAGAACAAAAATGAAAAAGGCAAAAAATATCTTAGTTTATTATGAAAATAGTTTTCATCTTGTAGAGCCCTATAAGTTTTTTTGATATTCCCAGGCTAGGGTAATTTGAATACATGCTATTCTAGATCATATAATGCTTATTTACATATTAGGGGTTTTAATTGTACTCCTCTTTAAGAGCAGTGTTCATTGACCAAACAGTATAAACACTTAGAAATGATTAGTAGTTTTAAGTCTCTTTGACTTAAGGATAGAAACAGTTAAGAAAATTATATTACTTGTATTTATATGTTGCCTTGATGCTAAAAAAAAAAAAAAAAAAAAGTTTTGGGTGATTTGCAGTGGTATCTACAATAACATAAGATAAAAAGAGGAGATGGTGGCAAAGAAAAATGAAAGAAAACCAGGAACATAAGGAGAGGTGAGATAAGGTAAGTGCACGCAAATGCTTGTCATATTGTCATGTATACTTACATAATTGCTAAAGGTAGGCCACACACTTGATTGTGAGCTTTTGGTAGCCAAGCAAAAAGGAAATGTGCTAGAAGATCCACATTATTTCTACTTTATAAGTAAAGCAGTTGTTCAAGAGGAAACATGGATGACTCCTATGGGTCCTCATAAAAGCCTGAGACATACTCAAGAATGTTCCTGCATGAAATATTTTATAATATTTTGCAGGGATTTTTAAAAATAGATCTTGCTGTTATTTATCTTTTAGACCTATTTTTACCCAGCTTTCTTTGTCTTAGTTTTTATACTACATTCTATGGACATACTTTTTTCAATTACATTCCATTTTTCCTAATTTACTAAGTATGAAACACAGTATTGGACATGTGCAGTAGAAAGGTAACCAGGGTTCAAATCCTGGCTTTATCACTTATTAATTTCCCAGAGAACTCAGTTTCCTCTCTGTAAAAAAATGTCAGGATTGAGAATTAAATGATAACCATATTCAACCTCCTAGTAAAATATCAAAACATTTAATAATTATTTCCTCTTTTCCTCCCTTCTTCCCTGCTTCTTTTCCCTCCTTTCCTTGCTTCCCAGTCCTGTTGTAGATAAGGGCAGAGGCTTTGGAATTAGACTGCCCAAATTTCTCCATCTGAGAAGTGGGAATATTAATGGCTTCTATAGGATTCTGTGTGAAAATTCAATAAAATATCCAAGAAAAGGGCCTTGTCCTGTGCCTGGAATATAATAATTGATAAAGAAGCAGTCTCAACCTGATCACTGCCGTGGCCAATTAGGCTTTATCTTTCTAGATTACCATGAGCTGTTGGAGGTATTTGTGGATGGGGCACATTTAATCCGAACTGTATTTTAAAAAGAAGGTTGTGGTGGTAGTATAAAGAATGCATGGGAAAGACTTTTGGAAACAGTGTGAGTGAAAATAACATATATTTTAGAGTCAAACTGACCTGGATTTCAGATTCTGGTTCTATCACTTACTAACTCTGTGACCTTGGAAGAAATACTTCACTTTTTTAAGACTCAGGGTTTTCATCTGTGTTTATTCTTGTTTGGATTAATCAAGAGGACCATACCTAAAAATAAATACCCATTCTCTTCTCTTTGGTAGGATTTCCGAGAGCATTTCTATAGGTGGGGTTCCATTTGAAATGTATTTAAATCTGCTTTAGACACTTTTGCTTTCCTATCTTTCCTGAGCTTAGAAAGCCCATTGTCTTGTTTTGGACTTTTCCAGCGGAAAGACATTCAATTTGCAGAGGAAGCATATATCACAGATTTAATGGATTAGCATCGTAACATCTCACATAAGGATCTTTGCTAAACTATTCCTGAAGAATGAGCAACCTCATATTCTCAACCTCCAAATTTGATCAGTTCTACCTGTATGGCATTTAGGTGGCTCTCAATGTACTCAACAATTCTTAAATATCTGAGTTGCATAAAATTCAAAACATATCCTGTCAGGAATTATTTTAGTTATTTTTTAAACTACACATTAAAGAAGAAAAAATATATATATAGCTAGATTTCCAATAGAAACAAAATATTAGGTTTGAAGTCATTTCACTTTTGGAAAGCTTTTAACAATAAGACAATTTAAAATGTCCTATCATATTTTCAGACTCTCTTGTGAAACTTGAACATTTAAAGTTGGATTCCATTTAAAGCACAACCTTAGGAAGGCCCAGTTGGTTCTCAGGTATTTTTCTAAGTTTTCACAGAGCTCCTTGAGACCAATACAAACTGCCTCCTAAGTCTAACAAAGAATCTGCCTAGATTCTGATCTTTAGACTTCTTAGATAAATATAACCTACCACATGAAAACACACTCTGTTATTATACTACCTGCAAGCCTTTGGGGAACTGGATCGGCCTGGATTCCCCTGAACAAGGAGGAAGGTATTCTGTTAAAACTCTGTGAGCTTTCTCCAGAATGTGGCATACCATTTCATAGATGTTGGATACATTCCTGAACATATTCCTCAGGAACATTTGCCCTGGGAATTAAGGGTCTAATGTCTGCTCTGCCCTTCTATTTCTGGGGTGCCCTACAATATCTCTTAATCAGTTTCCATTCTTATGGAATCATGATAAGTTGGCAGCGTTTTCTCTAGTTTAAAGAGATAGATCATTTTCCCTCAGTGATACAAAGTTATGAATGTTTTCATTTTTATGGGCAAATAGTAAAAACTAGTGTATTCAACATTCTCTCACCAGAAATTCTATTAGGCAGCACTTCTTGAATCTCTCACACTATAAGAATATTTGAATCAGAGCTAAAAGGGTCCTTAGAGATCATTTAGTAAGCCCCTTATTTTATAGATGAGGAAACTGAAGAGGAAGTAAAGTGATTTGCCTAAATCCAACTACAAAGTGAATAGCAAGACTGGGACAACACTCAACACTGAATCCGATGTGCTTTCCAGATTCTTAGAAATGTTTAGGTGTTCTTATAATGTTTCTGTTGTTGACTCTGAGCATCATACAATCTCTAAATTCAGGCTTAGTGCTGTTTTTATTGTTTTATTATAATTCTTGCCAGTAATGAAGCCAAGTACCATGTATATTGTATATGGTGGCTAATCAGAGTATTTGGTTAAATGTAACATTTCATTTTCCAAGATGTCCTGCTTATATTAAGTTAAATACAGCAACAGAATTTCTATACTTGAATTTTATATGAAATTTTAGTTTACTATAGCTAATTTTTTTTTTTTAAGATTTGCTTAAGCCTTCTGAGAAGTGGATGAAGTGGATAGTACTCTCAGTCTTTCTTTCCCTAAGAAGTTTTCTTTTCCAATTGCAGTAAAAATAACCATGTCTAAAGTATCAGTGTTTTTAATTGTTTGCAAAGCATTTTTCTAATTTATTATCAGACTTAATCCCAACAACTATGCACAAAAGTAGGATTTTTATTACACAGGTGTAAATGAGGTTCAGAGATCTCAAATCACTTGCTTATATCCACACAGGTAGAATCAAAGTCAAGTCTCTTCAAAGTCCCTGTTTACAAATCCTACATTCTTTCCACAACCACAGATGGACTACACCTTCTTATCCAATACTAATCTCTGCCCCTGTGTCCTGATTGCAGTCCTGATTGCAAGCTCCAGGACTGCATGTTCACTATGGCTCTATGTGAGCATGCTCTGTGTGAGACCCTCTCTGTGAGAGTTTATGTGTGCGTTTCTCATTGGGGGTGTAAATCTGTATGTGAGTCTATCTGCCTGTCTGTAATGCTCTGTTTCCTCTGCACAACTTTCTGTCTCGGACTATATGTGAGTCTGTCTATCTGCATGTGTGCTTACTGCCAGTGTGTGTGTGTGCATGCACGTATGACTGCCTGCGAGTCTGTCTCTATCTGTGGGGTGAATTTCTGCTGGGTGTTTGTGTGCATCTGTGTGTCTGTGCATTTGAGCATCATTTTACGTCTGTGTGTCTATCAGCTTGTATGTGTCCATGGGTCCGCGTCAGTATTTCTCTATCTGAATGTCTATATGTCTGTCTGTGTCTGTTGATATGCATGTGTATGTTTGTGAATATTTGTATGATAGTACATGAGTGTCTTACACTTATCTGTAAGTTTCTGTATGAGCATCCTACTCTCTTCTCTTTATGGTGTTAGGTATTGATATACCTGATTATTTTCATTTTCAGCTGGTAGCCTAGAGCTGGGTATGAAGAGTCTATATGAAAACTCTGCACACACATTATACATTCTTTCAATCACTGTTTCCCTCTCTGCATTGTCTTAAGCCTGGCTGTCAGAAATGTTCCATTTGGAGCCCTCTGGTCAAAGTTCACTTTTATCTAAGATCCAGTTTGCAATCTTTGACATTTTCAACTAAGATTAGACTTTCCCAAAATGCTGTCTTCCCAGTATGGATTAAATTGCTTCCTTTAATTTAATTTCAATGCTCCATTTTCCCTTTATATCTTTATATGAATGATGTCAACAGTACTGATTCTGATGTAACACAAAAGATATCTTGTAAAATACATTACCTAGAGGCCTTGCTCCATGTATCTTCTAGACTGCAAAAGGCCCTGTAGTTCTCATGCAAAGTTGTCATCTCC
Organism: Dasypus novemcinctus; assembly: GCF_030445035.2. Classification (NCBI taxonomy): domain Eukaryota; kingdom Metazoa; phylum Chordata; class Mammalia; order Cingulata; family Dasypodidae; genus Dasypus; species Dasypus novemcinctus. Next base: position 77,829,273 of record NC_080682.1, read on the forward strand.
CCACAGAAAGACCAATGTAAATTTTATAAAAAGAAAAACTATAAATCTGGGGTTCTCTTGCCAATGTTTGGTATTTTTGTAAGCTAATCTCAGTTTTCCTATCTGTAAAATGGAAACAAACAAGCATCATCTCTACTTTAAGGAAACATTTAATTGAACTCTTAAATTTAAAAATCCTATCCATTTATTGAGACCTTGCTCGTGTTTTAGGCATGTGATTTCTCTAATCTTAATCGCTGTCCTGCAAGGGAGGTTAATAATTAGTCTTTCTTATTCTAGACCATTGACTAGCTTGCTGTGAAATGATTTCCCCAGGTCTAGTCAGAACATCAGTACTTTCAGTGGAAGAAGGAACAGTCCTTGGAAATCAGTCATATCTTGTCCAAGTCTCAGCTTCACGGCCTCCTTAGTGATCTTCTTACTTCAAGAATGTGTGTACTACTAGCTGTGTGACCTTGGGCCAATTACTTTCTATGCCTTTGTTTACTCCATTAGAAAGTGTAAATGAGAAATATACCATATAAAGGTTGTTTAAAGATTAAAGGAGATAATTTATGTGAAGTAAGGCAGGTGTAAATAAATATCCTTTTGGCTCCCTTGTTGTTTTCAACCTGATGACGTACAGGACCTTAGATAGAAGGTGCTCAAACAATGTGTGGAGGCTTGTGTTAGATGCTTAGGAGTCAGAGAAATATTGACTAGTCCCTTTCTTCCCTGAAGGAGAATAGAATCTGACTGGGAGACAGGATAGAGAAAAGGAAACCTAACAAATGTACGTTAGCTAAGTCCAAGTGCCAAATGAGCAAAAAAAGCTGCAGGAGTAATTAAGCTTGTGAAAATCAAGGGAGGCCTTGGTCATCAGTGACTGGGGTGGAAAGGGAGGGTCTGTGGGGCATGAAAGATTTGAATTACTTCAAAGAAAGGACAGGCAGGGCAGAAGCAGAGAGGAATGACCAAGTGGAGGTCCCAGCATGAGCCTGGACGGGGCTTACGCCTCGTGCAGGGAACAATGGCTGGAGGACAGTTTATTCAGGAGAGGAGTGGGGATCTGGATTAGAGAGGAGGGTTAGGGTTCAGTTATGGAAGCCTTGAAATGCCAGGCTAAGAAACTTAGCCCAGAGGTTGTGTGTATATTTGTGTGTGTAAGACAGAGGGAGAAAAAAATATGAGTAATGATAGTGGCAGTTGCTGAGATAAATTAAGCATATATCTGTATATATATATAAACTTGCAGAAATTCAACCTGTTACATAAAAACTACCAGGGCAATTGCCAAGTAATTCTTTTTTCAGTGGGAGAAAACCTTAGGGTGATATAGAATTGTAATTCCAAATTAAAATTTTAAATAAATAACATTAATTTAAAAGCATTTATGGCTAAGTGTTTTTATACAAATATCTCATTTGCTTTTCATAAAAATCCTGTGAGGTATGGTAATCTACTGTTATCCCCTTTGCAGATAAAAACAGCCCGAGAATGCATGGAGGTAACTCTAGGTTCAAATACCAGTTGTTTTCCATGTAAATCCTATGCTTTCCTCTGCACTGCAGTGTTAGTCTTGTTGGTAAATTGGAGGCAAAGCCCACGTCTTATTCTTTCCTGTTCCCATAATACTGAGCCTAAAATGCTCAGTTATTATTCATTGATTGCTTACTTGTGGCTAGAGAGCAGACTTTGGGAAAAGCAGTTGCTCTTATGGAGACACAGATTTATTTGCAGCTGAATCTGCCTGTCCTTTTGTGTGCATTTGGACTTCCTCAGACAGAGGGCATTCACATTATAGCAGAGTTTCTTCTTCTTCTTTTTTTTTAAGGAGGTACCAGAAATTGAACCCAAGACCTCGTACATGGGAAGCAGGCACTCAATCACTTGAGCTTTATCAGCCCCGAAGTTTCTTCTTAATCGACCTTAGTTAGGAGAATTTTGGTCTCTTTTATATTCCAAGATGCTCTGTCTCACTGCCTCTTTCTCCTCTGTCTTCTATTCTGGAGGTTGTGAATCCATTGCCCACAGTCTACACTTCTCTGTCTTTGCCTCCTTGTATGTATGAAAGTATTTTTCCCTCCTTCCCTTTGTCTGTCTCTATTTCCTCCTCTCCATCTCTTCCCTTCTCTCTCCCACCTTCCTGACATTTCTTCTCTCCTTTTCGTTCAATTCCTCCTTCCCTCTCTCCCTCCTTCCCTTCTTACCTTCTCACTGTAATCTTGCAGCCTCCTGCAGTTAGAGTATAGTCTCTGACCACTGCTGAGGATTTTCCTCCAAGCTCTTATATTTATAGAAGCAGCTGCTTTCTTTGCATTTTCCTAGGGCAAGGATCTAGTGTGTCATACCTGAGTTTACCTGCCTACACTGGTGTCCTTGGTAGCAACACAGTTAACAGGAGCTGCTAGGCAGGCATGTCCAGGAATAGGGCTTTGAAACTTTGGATCAGTATTTACCATACCTGAAGGAGGTAGCAAGGCCTAAGAGTGCTGAGAGACACCAGTACTAATCTATTCAGAACCTAATGCTTATTTTATTTATTTAACTAGCTAGGAAGTCTGAGAGTTTAAGGACTTTAGAAAGTTAAATTTATAAAATAATTGAATGCACTAGCTTGAAAGTCTTTGGAAATCAGTTTGGGAGCAAATCTTCCTGATTTCATGAACTTTATGTCAAGTCTCATAAATTAGGCTGTGCAAAACAGTAGAAGAAATTCAGCCTGGATTTTAAATCTGGAGACCTGACTTCTAGACATACCGCTGACTCCAGCTGTGTGATATTGGGGAAATTTCTAATATTACTGAGCTTCAGTATTCTGTAACATTGGGGTGATCAGGCCTCACAAATGAGATAATGTGTGCAAAAGGGCTTTAAATTTATAAAATGCCAAGGTTGTGCATGGACAATATTGAATATATAAGGAACAGAGGAATAGTCAGTAATTTCCATTTATAAGGAAACTTCATGCTATGAGTCTCCAGCCTCCTGTTTCAGTGGAATGGGTTGGGCTCAGAGCTGCTGTAGGCTAATAGCTTAAATAAGTAGTATGTCATCATTTTTTCCCATAAATAAAACAATTTTTTGTTTATAATATTTGTGGGTAGTGATGGGAAGGAGAGACATAGAAAGGAAGTGAAGTCTGTTTCAAGTAAATCAGGTCTGTTGTACCAAAGATCTCTGGAGTTTATAGGAAGCATTTATTTTTTCTGAAACTTAGCTGAGGAATGAGACTTACCTAAACTTAGATGGATTTACTGATCAGTACAATATAGTGACATGAAAACACTGTCTCACTAATAAATTTCATGTAGCTTCTTAAAAACTTTTTCTGGAATGATTTGCATAAACATAATTCTTAAAGGTAACTTAATGAAATAAAAATATTATCTGAGACTGATTAAGGGAATATCAAGAATATTGGTTTATCTTCAAGTAGTAACCCTACTAAAGAGTGAGGTTTACAGTCAAATCAGTTTATCTAGAAAGCAGAGTATGTTACTATTTAGAACAATGGACAAATGAACCTTAAAACAACTAAAAGTGCAAGAATGAGCTCTTCCAATATGTTAGCTAGTCTTCAAGGAAAGACATATTTCAAACTCATCAGTTCCTAAATAGATTACATTGCTTATATTAACGCTTGTTTATTTTTTTGGTCTGAGCAATATAATTATCCAGCCCTTCATCTTATATTACCGATGAGAACACAATCCTCAACTTGAAGGCTTATATAAATTACAGATTGTAATATGCTAGTCCTAATGCAAGAAAGAGGTTGAGCAGCCATATAAGCAATTTTTGTGGCTTCTCTTTTGGTCCTCATGTCAGTTATGAAATACTGAAAATTTCCATCATAAGATAAATTTGAAGTGTTTTATTTAATCACTGAAAAATAGATTTACTCATTTTTCAGGTTTTTTCTTTTGTGTCCAATATAAGCAGTAGAATTAAATAAGAGTTATAGTCTTAAAACTTTTTTAACTCCTATAATTGTTATACTCACGCTTTTATTTTTTTCACTCATTAGCTTGTCAAAAGTACCATAAAAATTCTACAGAGATTTAAAAACTCTGCTAAGTAAAATGTTCATATGGGAAATTATTTGTCCTGTAAATGTTTTTTTTTTTTTTCCTTGAGACTGGACAAATCCATTTTCATTAACTCTCATCACACATTCTTTAGGACTAAGTGAATGATCTCTCTGCCTCATATCCTACTCTGGTTTATTGTCCAGGTTTCTTCTTGTTTAGGCAGGGGGTGGAGACAAGGAGGGCTGCTATCCCAGCTTTAGAAATCAACATGTACTTGTTTATTGAGGGCCCTTGAAAGTGTCATTTTTATTTCATTTAGGAATGTTAAAGTGTGATCTATGCAGCATCCCTCTTTCTGCAGGAAAGAGTATTTAATTACATCGAAGCACATGCTTTTAGATCAGAAATTCATATTCTGCATTTTTAAATATCTCAATTTTTTAAATCCCCAAATTTGTATTATAAGTCTGAGTTTCTACTTTATATGATAAATCATAGTTACCTCCAGTGCTATTATTGGTAATTTTAAAAGTGTTTGTAAAACAAAAAGCTGAATATTGACTTTTGAGTTTTTTGAGAAATAAAGTTGGTGCAGTTTCCGCCCTCACTGTTATGCCTGTGTTATGCATTGCATTTCAAAGTCTAATTTCTGAATGCAGACATAAATCCATGGGTTGTGTTTTTTTTTCTAATATAGTTACAACAAATAAAGAGAAGCTCTACCCAATATATACTTTAAATGGAACATATTTCAAGTTTGTGCCAGTTAAGGTCAACTGTAAAGAGCAGATGATTTTTGCCTTTTTTGAACACAGTAGAAGGGAATAATAAGCACTTACACCCCTGCTCGCTGCTGGCTCTCTGATGACAAATGGCCGATATGTAGAGAATACATACCTCATTTACATCACATGCATAATGTACTCTATCTGGAATACTAGCTTCTTGGGGTTGGTAGTGTCTCCTAACACGCGCACAACGATCAGCACATTTTTGAGGCTGCAGTAATCAGAGAAATGTAGCAGTGATGTGAGAACAAGAAGAAATAAGGTAGCATAATGATGTATCCTTCATTGTTCTGCTGTCACCCCTCCTATCGTGTTTGGGTTTCTTTTGGAGCCTAACAAAAAGTTCATAAATTTAATAGATTAAAACATGGAATTGGGTGTAAGAATAATGCATCTATTCCGGAGTTCCACCTTCAGAGAAAAAGGGGAAATATTGACTACGGAGAAAATAAACTGCCCTAAATCTTTGTAGGTGCATGTGCTTATGTAGTCTGCAAATAAGATACGCAGCCTTTTACAAATGTGTCTAGTCTAATTTAATCTTATGCGAGCATTTGGATACAAAAAAAAAGGGTCAGATATAGGAAATAAACTAAGTCTGCAAAAATATGCAAGACACAAATTCCTAATAGTGTCTGCTACATTAATTAACATGCTGTTTACAAAACGTATTCCTATCTCGCTAACCTCTTCATGGTTTTCACACATTTACTGAAATATAATAATCCATCCCATATTGTTCAAGATTTTTATCAAGAGCCCAAAAACCAATGCTGCATGTATTTTACAAAGCAGTTTGCCAGTTTCTGCCTTACAACAGTTTGCAGTGTTCCCAAATAACTCTTACACATGAGTTCAATAAATAATTGGAAGCCCAGATGTTTGGAACGGATATAGCAGATACACTGTAGCTATATTTTAAATACAGCTACTCTCTCTTTGTCCTTTCATCGACTTCACAGCATTGCACTCTGCCATTTTCAGTTCTCTTCTAATTAAACCTAGATGTATGTTTAGCATGTATGTTCCCGCACATGCCCCTTACACATACAGAACATGTGGAGTCAGCCTGTGATTTGAGACATTTCAACAAAGAATTTTACTTCTTCAAACTGAATGGTAGCATTCTTTACCCCTTAAGTTCACCTACTGATAAAGAAATTTCTCATATTGAGACCTGATTTAGCACTTCACATCTCAAATAACTAGAAATTCTATATAAGCTCCCTCCTTAGACTAAATTTATAAAGGGGTATTTCTGTGTCCTTCTATAGCACCGTCAAAGCAGTTTATGTAAGTTAAAATATTAGGTATATCATTAAAAACTAAAAACATTCTTGAGTTTGGTTTTAAAATATGCTGCCTAATTTTCAGGAACTAAAAGAAACATGAAAGAACAATTCTAATTTTATATACAATGACTTTAGCTTATTAGAATTAAATTTTCATTGAAACATACATCTCCCTCCCTATATAGTTTTTAAATCTTACATAATAGATAAAAATTATCCTTTCTAACTTACATGTGTTGGTTTCTCCCTCTTTGAAATAATTACACTAATTTCTGCAACATGCTGCGACATTATCAGGGAGAAAAGTTTGTGTGTGCGCGCACATGCATACATGTGTTTAAGAGATGGAAGAGTATTATAGCTACATTTGGGAATTTTTAATTTGTATGTTATTTAGTCTGGTGTGCAATGTGACACCAGTTAATTGTACGTTATTTTGTGGTAACTACATGTTAACTCTGTTGGAAGTAATGGTAATTATACTGTAATTGATATCAGTTCTCCCACATCTTTGAAAAACCGTACAATTAACACATATTGCCTCAGTTGGACACTATCTTTTGTCCTTTGTAATGTTGCCATATTGGAGTACTATTTGAAATAGGGTTCCTAAATATCTATCTTCTTTGAAACTAGTTTTAAAAATTTCTATTTTAAAATGATTTTTAAAATTTTCTTGCATAGTAAACATAACTTTGAAGTTTTCATTCTACTTAGTTTGAAAGAAAGCTTCTTCCACAAACATTCAAACTTAGGCCTAAGTTAATTTTATTAGTTTTTTCATGTGAAAAGTCATTTGTGACTTCCCTTATCATTGTTAGTATTTCTGGTATTTCCTAGAAGGTGTTTCTATCAGATTTACTCTTCTTAGCAATCTTTGCTTTTATGTAACTTTTATTTCAGACAAAAAGGGATGTATTCTGTGCTAATACCACCATAATGAATTCAAAACTAGGGACACAGAGGTATGTTTGAGCCAGATTCAGATTTAAATGTTTCCTTCCAATTTCCCTGCCTCCTTCCTTTGCCTTCTCCTCCCCACGTGGCCCTTGCCTTCTGTCTCTTGCCTGTGGTGATGATGGAGTTTCGGAAGTAGCAAACAAATGTGACCATGGTTTGTCTGGTAGCCTTGTTTGACAAATGGATTATTTTTTCAATGCTTTCCATGAGATAATTGAATAATTGCTGAGAATTTTTTGTGATATGGCAAAGTGACTTTCCTAGTATGTGCTGCAATATAGGTTTCAGAGAGCAAAAAAAATGAGTATCATAGTTCATGACATTTCAGAGCTGGAAGAAACCTTAGAGATAAGTCCACTCAACTCCTTCATTTTACAGATGAAGTAACCAGGGACTAATGTAGTTTTATAGAGCAGATGTGATGCACAGCACTGTTGTGGAAGAAGCACAACACTGAGAGTCTAAAGGTTCAAAGGCAAGTTCTGAATTTGTTACTAGCTGGCTGTGTGACTTTGGTTAAAGTATCCTTCCCTCCTTCTTCTCGGTGCTCTCTGAATGAGGAGGCCTTTACATTTCCTTACAGCATTAATGTCTTTTCATGCCCCCTGTTTTTATTTTTAAGAGAGGCAAGTTATTTTTGTCACACAGATATTTCTTTAAATTATAGGAAAATCTCTTGGGAGATGTGATATCTTAATGAATTTAATTTAATTAAAACAAATTCATCGTAGCGATACCTAATGTTTTGCTTTTGTGTGTGTGTGTGTTTACTTTATCTTCCTTCAAAAACCAATCTTCAAATTTATCAGTTTGCCAGCTAAAATTGAAATAGAAGGTATATGTCTTGAAAGAAATGCTTATTCTTAATTTATATAGCTTTGATGTCTTAACTTGAATAAACACCTCTGTTTCCACAAACATGATTCAGCAGTACACTTTGTAAATTTCAATAAGTATCTGAAATCGAGTACCCACATTCTGAACAAATAGAACTCCCAAGGTATAATTTTGGACAAAGACATTTGCTTAGCTGGTCATTTTTAAAATTTTGACATTCTTTGTTCATATGAAAAATGGTAGCATAGTAAATCTTACTGGTGATTTAAGTGGAATTGGATTCGGTACTTTTGAAACTGTGTTCAATTTACTAGGAATTTGTATAATTTTATAATAGAACTTTTTTTGTGAACTTGTGACTGAAGCAAATAGTTAATCAGAGAATATTCAGGAACAAATCTGCATCATGCCTCTGTACGTGAATACAAAGTTGGAAACCACATATAAGTAATAGTTGGGCTGCCACACAACTGGATATGCTTAAATCTGAACACTTTATAACTCTACTTGGGAGTTGCAAACTTATAAATAACCTTGCAATTGGTTAAAACCATATTAAAACCATATGAATGAGACAGAAGGCATTTGGGTAAAGGGGTTCAGTAAGCCCTAAAATCCTGATGAAATTAATTAAATTCAGTGGCTTCCAAGTCTAAAAGTGTCTCTCATATCCTCAGACTTAATTCTCCTTTATCATTTGTCATTTGATGGTCAGTGACAAAAGTCTAAGTATGTGTTATTAGAGATGTACAAGATGCTGTCCTTGCCAGGGGGCTAGAGAGAGAACTTGCTTTGTCTGGTATACTCTTCAGATCCTGAGGGAAACTTGTCATACATCATTTGAGAATGTTTTTGAAAGCTCTATAAAACATATCCACAAGAAATTCTGCAGACATTTAGTTCATTTCAGCTACCATGTGCTCCATGCCTCTTGTGTGCTCATAGGGCAGTCTTAGCTGGAGATGGAGAGGATAGTGAGACACTTTTTCCCACTATGGAGCTTTTGGTCCAGTGGGATATATCAGCATCCTGGGAAGTGATGTGAATGGCTTATGTCAGTCTACTGACTCTATGCCTTGCCTCAAATATGAGTCCTCTGGTATTTTTTAACCTTTTGCAAAACTCTTGCAAATCTTCCCTCCCTTGAAAGGAGAACTTTCTCTTTTGAAGAATATATATGTGGCCATCAACAAATAGAACCACCACTATGTCCCAATGGCAAAGGTTTCCAAAGAATTGCTTTTGGGTCTAATAGGACTTAATATCTAAAATTTCCTGTTTTATTCTTTGATATTTCTTAGCCAGCAGCAAGAGCCTGATTATATAACATAAGAGGCAAAAACTGCCATTCTTGTTTACCTTGGGTATTCCTGTGGAATATTTTCATTATGAAACTAGTACCTAAGGAGCCCTGTTGACCAAATACTTTGTATCTCTGTTCATATGGCTTCACCTGGATTATCTTCTGTGGAGATGTTCTTGTTTTTTCTGGAGGAATTAACCTGATTAATATGATTCCATTTTATTCTATTATAATTTTATTCTATTATCCTTTCAAAAGAGATCTACCTTTCTAACTAATTCAAAGAATGAATTGCTAATAGTAGATTGCTAAGCAAGGTATAAGAAGTGTCAGGAAAATTTTTTTGGTTTGGGGAATACAGTTGATACTTCAGGGAGGATTCTTCTTACAGAACCCTTCAAATCATACCAGGAAGATTTCCTTTATCTGTGCACTAGGCCAACCCTGACTGAAAATCTCTTTTTTATTTGACTGACTACACACCTTTTTTGTACTTACCTGTCTTTTAATCACCTGTATCTCACTCCTTTGTAAAGAATATCTGAAAATTAATATAATTTTATTTAAAGTATGATTAAAATGCAAGAAAAGAGGAAAGTAATTTTAGCTGGAAAATTATTCCATTTGTTGTTTAGCAACAAGAGTGCCTAGACTGTGCCAACAGCTTGATATAACAGCTTTGTGTCAATACAAATGATATAAAAACAATAAGTCATGGATCTTGCATTTAAGGAGCAAGTTGGGAAGACATGTAAACAAACATATAAACTAATAATTATAATACATTTTTCCAGTATGCATGGTGTGGTGAAGAGACAAAAGAGAGGGTGATAAATCTGCCTGCATCTGGTAAGAGGCAGTCAAAAGAGGATTTGGTATATAATGTTTTAATTAGGTCTGTAAAGGATTAATTCTAATGTCCCAAGATGTGAAGGGCATTCTAGAAAAAAGGGAGTGGTGTATGCAAATACACGGGTATATACTTTATTATAGCTTGTTCAAGAAACTCCAAGCAGTTCAATCTTCCTGGAACATAAAATATAAACCAGAATCAGTAGGATATAATGCTGATGAGGGTAGCAGGGGACAGATCATCAAAGGTCATAGAAGCTATACAGAGAAGTTTGGGTCTTATCCTTCAGGTAATGGGAAGCAATTGAAGGATTATGGGTTGGGAATAACAAGATCCAGGTACTGCATGGTTATTAGGGATGAGGTTTAAATTTAATTTTGAGATGCTTAGCAGTCAATACAAAAAGTAAAGCGTCTTTAGTTCTATAGTGCCTTCATTGCTACAAGAGAGTGGATGTTGGCCTTTAGATCAGGACACTATCTTCATTAGTGTTTAGCTTTGAAACATTTAGCAAACACTAAATAATATCTTTAACAGGAGTGGATACCTTTATGAGGTACTTTATTTTTTCCAAAGCACTTGCACATGTAATCTCTCATGTAATCATCACAGCCCTGCAGCATGAGCATTTTAAATTCCACTTTACAAATGAAGAAATAGGCTCAGAGAGATCACTAGTAATTAAGTTGCAGAGCTGTGATTCTAAATTCACCTCAGCACAAATGCCTATCTAAATTTTGGTGAAGCAACTTAAAATATAAAAAATCTTTCTGAGCCTCATCTTCTTCTCTTGTAAAATTAATAGAAATAATAATATTTTCCTGGTAGGATTAGTGTGAGGATTAAAGGAAATACTCATTGGAAAGAGCTTTGCACATAGTATGTGGTCAGTAAGCTATATTCTTCCCTACTATCTTTCCATTAGATATATTTGTGGTATGAGGTAAACACAATTGGAAAATTCAAGCCTTTACTAAATCAAGAGTCCTAGTATAATTTTGGTGTTAAGGATGTATTATAAGTTAGACAAATGAATAGTTTTAGCTGACAAAATGTCGTCTAACAATGAGGTTCGGTAATGAACCTCATTTCTCCCAGCTAGAGCCTTTATTATCCTCCTACTGCCTCTAGAACCATTAAAATGTCACTATGAAAGTAAATTCCAGTACCTCTAAAATAACTCCTTCCAAAAAGAATCACCTTTTAAAAAGTCTATGTGGTTACTTTCCAATGTAAAGCCTATATTTTTTTATCCTTTATTAAATTACTAAATGTATACAAAAGTTTGTTAAGTAAACAAAAGGAAACCTGTGTGTGGTTAAGTATTATTTATTGAGAATCATGGTGCGATTAGCTCGAGAGCAAAGAGAGCCTTTCTTCATCTCTCTCAACATTCTACTTAGCATTGCACTTTTTTTTTCATCTTTTGTTTTGAAATTTGTACTGCTTTTTAAGCCAAGTATTTACAGTGGTTAATATCCTCTTTTGCTAATGTTTTACAGAGACTTTGCAAAGATTCAAGTATTAAGCTGTAGAAATTTCAAGTTAGACTAAAAAAATTCTTTTTCATACATTATGTAATCAAATTGTGTTCTTTTGTGTTTTTCTAAAATTGTTCATTTCCCTCTTTTACAAAATATCTAAGATGTTCTGGATTTCCTTCTTTTGATTATGATTACTCAAAGAGAAATCACCTATACAGTGTGTATCTGAAGTTTAAATATCTCTTTCACAAGCCTGCAATATTAGAAAATTTGTAGTTCTTGCTTCTTTTGGACACTTATTTGTACAAGTTGGTTTTGATTTAAGTGGATAAATCAATTAAGCAGCCTATATCAACCTGCAAGTATTTGTGGGCAAATAGTGCTCACAAGTTGATATTGATATAGGCAGAAGAAAGGAAGGGAAGTTGGGTAAGGGGAAAGCTGGTCTTGCAGGGAAGAATTTACTTTCAGTTTAGGGAAGACATTTTTTAAGTAGTAGATATCCGAAAATATACAAGTGGTAATCAAATGCTTGGAGTTGGGATGAAATGGCAAGACTTCATTTGGGTACTACCCAATAACTGAAACTTTGAAAATAGATAATATCTCAGAATATTGTGATGGCCTTTGAGAATTTCAATTCATAATAGACAGATTTGTTATTTCTCTTAAAAAAAAAACTCCACTTCAGAGATACAGTGACATGACTGGTGGGGCTGTAGGATAACAAATCTTCCCTGCAAAATTCCTTATTATTGCAAATTTGGTGATTTTTTAGGTCTTTAATATTTAAATTTGTATTTTAAGATAGAACAACAAAATTATTATTTACTTTAAAAGGAAGCATGACAGCAATCCCTGTGTAGGAAGATATGTTCTAAATTTGCAATTATATGAGCATAGAGATGAGCTTTTATATAAAGGTTGATGAAGTACCTCTCGTTTAGACCATTGAAATAAATATATCATTTTTCAGCCATGTTTATTTAAATGATACGTATTTGTTTGAAAAGCAAGGATTAAAAAAGTGCCTCTTAACATGTGCCATTTTCCGATTTAGTTTTTAGAAGAAAGGACCATGTTGAAATAATTTGAGGCATGTTATAGGTTGGTCAGACTTGGCAATCCAGAAGGGAGGGTGCCCAGTGCATCATTATACTTCACGTGTTGTTTTTCAGAAGATGGCTGCAATCAGTCATCTCGCATATGATTCGAAAAAGGCTTGTCTTGCTGGCAAGCAAACTGTTATTTAAGTACACAATCCACTCTACTACTGAAACAGTTTTGCCAAACTTATCCAAGTATTCTCACATGCTTAAAGATGGTATAAATATCATTTATAGCTAGCAGTTTCTTCAGACTATATGGAATGTCTTCCTGCTGCCTGATCTAAGTGTCCCAGTTTACATTATGGCCTTTACTGCCTCTGTTTGATGGAGTGATCAGTAAAAATTTAATGACACTATAAAATAATAAAAATGTCATTAATTTACCACGGATCTTGGATGCAGTGGTTGTAAAGTTACATTAATAAACAGAATATTTTTTACAACAAAAAGCATTGTTACGTGGGAATGTATAAATAACACACATAAATTTAAGAGCAATTTTACTGTTAGCACACACATTATTATGGAATAGCCAATAAGTGTATAAAACATAGTATATAAAATTTTATTAAAATATACTGTGCACATCAAAAACTCAGCTTTTATCTAAGTGCAAAGAAAAGCCATTATTGTGTGCTTACTGTTTCATTGCTCTTCTTTCCCCAGATCACAATTTTATATTTGTTGCCAGTAAGAGGAAGTTGGTTTTTTCTCATAGATGAAAACAAGCCTCTGTTCTTGTAGTTACCCCAAATCTATTCTTTTTCCACTGATGCAAAGATAAAATTGATCATTCTTGCCATGGTAGGAAGGGGAAAGTTGCTAATTTAATGCAAAGTTAAAAATAATGTTCAAGGATTTGAATGGTTTGTTCAGTGACTCTGGAAATAAGGGATAATAATGTAGCAGTCTAACTGTCTTCACTGAGGCTGCCCCATCATTGACTCTGATAATACGTGAAGATGATGGATGCCACCGTCTTGTGGCTTGTAACATTTAACATTCATCAGCTCTCACTATAGGGGGCTTTATCATTTAAATATCTTTATTTAATATGCAACATATACCTCATACATCATAATTTCAAAGCACTTAGAGAGCCAATAGTCTTATAACACTGCAGAGCTGACTTTAATTTTTTTCAATAACTTTTATAGCACCTTTATGTTTGTGACTGACAATATGTAAGTAAGTGTGTGATCACATTGCTGCATGTAAAATGTGCATTTCACTGCCAACATGAAGATTGGGGAATTTTCCTGGGGAGTTGAGATTAAATTAAAACTGAGATATTTTGCTTAGATCTTTGAAATATCTTACTTGGGAACTATGCACATTGTGAGAGCTGGTTCAAGTGTGTGGAGGAATTTGAAGTTATGAATTTGCCACCCACAGTTTACATTTGTTCCCTAGAAGGGCATCCCCCTTTATACTTATGACGAGAAGTTGAAGCCTCTTAACCAAAGTATCTTTGTACTTCTCCCTGTTCCCATGTCCACATCTTATATGTATAGGTTCGTGTTTAACCTCACTGGTGAGATCTTTGCTGAGCTCAGCTGCCCAGAGCTAACTTGTAGATATCAGGACCTCTATCTTATGGTTATGTAGCTGGCAAGTAAATATTCCTTTGTATTCTTTGAAGAAAAAGGCGGAAATCTTCTGGGAGACTAGGTGGGAATTTATATGAAATGGCATGACTTCGCAGGATTCTTTTTTAATCTCAAACACAAGTGCTTAATATTACTAAACTTAAAATGCAGTCCTCTGCCCAAAACCACAATTTTTATCATTGATTTATTTTCTGCCTATTTAACAAGTGTTTCATGGGATATTCTTCCTTGACTTCCTTGACATAGAAATGTCAAAATATTGATATTTTTTAGGGAAAGTATCTCTTCAGAAGAATTTTTTTTAATGAAGTTAGAGAAAATGTATGACTTCAAAGACTGTGAATGTGTTGTTGAATGTTCTGAATGTTTTTTGTTACAATTAAAAACAAGCTGATACTACTGAATTGTGAGTGTACTTCATTTTTTATAAAAGAAAATATATTATCATCATGTAAGCTTTGCTGTCTTAGGATTTTACAAACCCTGGCATGTAATTTTCCTTCTTCTCCTTCCTTGTCAAAATATTGATATTCTTTAAGGAACTTTATTTCTTTTTACTGAGAGTATTTTCTAGTAAAACCAAAGAGAATGAATGACTAGAAAGATACTTGAAATATGCATATTGATAAGTAGCACGGTCTGTTGATTTTCAGAGAAAGTTGTTTTCCCCCCATGAAAATACATTTAAAGGTTGTTCTTCCAAGAATATTGCAGGTGTCACATGAAAACTCCTTTTGCATTTAACATAGGGAAAGCATTCACATGCAAATATTTGAAATGTTAAACAATGTGATAAAACAAAGGTTGAATATTTTGCTTTCCCTGCTACTACTGTCTTCACTTTGATTCTCTTTCTTTATATTATGACAACCAAAAGTGCTACTCAAAAATAGAAATTGGTTGATTAAAAGCAGCTGTCCTCTCCCCAGACAGTGTGTGAAACTCCCACATGGTTTGTGGTTGCTTTTTGTTGTGTCCTGCATCTGGGTTAATTTGTTCTTATGCAGCAGTGTTTTCACAAAAGAAGATATTGGGGAACCATATCTAATTTGGTTTTATTTTCATTCCATTTTCTACAAGTGTCATATTTCAGAAGTTTTCCCCCACAGCACTATTGTAACTAGTTAGTTTTACCCAATTGGGGAAATTCATGATTATAATTTTATTGCAAATCTTTCATAGAAATGGTGCTAGATCAAAGCAAGGTTTATACTGTGTTTTCTTCCAGCACAGATTTCAACATATTCTATGATGAAGGGGAACTGGAAGACTTCCTGCACAATTTGACTGATGGGAATTAATTATAGAAATATAATGATATTCAAAAATAATCATATTAGAAAGCACAAATGTAGGGAGACTGTTCAAATGAAGCACAGCCTCTATCAAGTAATTGTATGTTTGCTCTTTAAAAATATTTCCAAGTTTCTAAACATCTTACAGAAAAGAACACTCAGAGCTTGCATCCAATGCTGAACATGCTCAGTACAGAACTAGGTCATTGAACAATAGACTGAACAGCAATCAGCCCTCTACTGCTGCATAATGCATTAAGTATAACATGCAGAAACCATTCCCAGAGCTGGAAGCTGCTATTTCATGTCTGTAAATTCAAGCTGACATGACATTTAATGTTGTTTCATAGTAATGAACAACAAGGTTTCATTCATTCATAAACACAACAAAGTCAAGTTTGAGTCTGGAGAGTAGCTGGGAGGCAATGAGGGACACATGCTGTGTTTCTACAGACCAGAACATCACCTTGATGATGGTCAATGAATCTGCTGCTATGGATCCAGTGGGCAGTAGAGGGGGCACTCATTTGATGTTTCAGACTCCTGTTCCTAGAAGTGTTGATTAACATGTAAAATGTCTTTGAATTTTCCTCCTACAGTGGCAGGAATATCTAACTTTCCTGACTTGATGGCTGCCTAGGATTGTAATAGTATCAAGGCAACCATCCAACTACCTACTTTGAAATATTTGTCTGTGAAATCCTCTTGCATAAAATTCTGATTTGTATTTTCCCAGGAATACCAAAGCACACTATGGTCTCTAAGTGTGAAAATTCCTCTCCCATTAAATTTAGCAGTATATTTTATTAGGAACAGCTCTTTCAAGTTTTGCACTGCTGGCTCAAACTTCTAATTGCATTCCTTTTCGATTACTGGAGAAAATCCAACAGAAAGAAGATGTGCAGTATTCCTGTGGCAGGTTTCCTGTCACAGGTTTCCTTTCCTTACAGGTACTGTGGTTTAGATACTGCCAGCACTCTCAATGCCACAATCAGGCTTTAATGGAATCTTCCTGAAAGACATTCAAAGCCCTAGTTAATCAGAAATGATACATGTAAATCTGCATTATACCCATTGAGCAAGGTGGAAGCTGGAAGGAAAAACCTGTTGCCCTGGAAGTGATAATAAGCCTTCTGATTATTCTTTCCCCTAGGAAAGAACACGCTTTGAGAACCTGGGGCCTCAGTTAACAGGAAAGTCAAGTGAAGATGGAAAGCTGGGCCCAGGTGTCATCGACCTTACTCGGCCAGAAGATGCAGAGGGTGAGTGGCTTTTCCGTTGCTCTTTTCCAGTGCTCCATATGTTTCTAAAGATGTGTCTGAGTTAGATATAGGGTCCTCATGGTCTTTCTTGGCAGTCACTAACTAGATTTTCTAGACAAAGAAGAAATGTTGATGTTCATTATTTGTCAAAGTTGAGGACTTTGAGAAGCAGTTAGATTCTATATCACTGAGCACATAGCAATCCAGTACTTCAAGATGCCACTTTAAAGTTTTAAAAGGGGAGAGCAGATGGAGCTCAAGTGGTTGAGTGCCTGCTTCCCACGTATGAGGTCCTGGGTTGGATGTCTGGTACCTCCTGAAAACAAACAAACAAAAAGATAAAAGGACCTGTTACATTTCAGTAAATAACAGAATTCTGTGTTTCATCTGCCTCATTGCATTCTTATTTAAAAACATGCAGAGGAGGATTTTTAAACTCCAAATCAGGTGATTCCCTGGTACAACCAAACCCTTTTGGGGACTAAATGATGGTTTGCAGCAGATTTTACATAAAATTAATAATTTCCTGGGGAAGGCTACCCCAACCTGTGTCTAGGAACTAACCACTACTAAAGTCTTATGAAAGTCTGAGTGGAAAAATTAGCTTCACTCTGAGAATGTTTACCCACAGCACTATCTATGCCTGTCTGTTCCTCATCCCTTTTTGTTTGTTTGTTTTAATGCACAAGCAGCAAATCAGCAGAAATTGCTCCCCAGAGGCTGGGCACAATTTATGAGTTAGGTCAGCACTTCGGTAGTAATGTTGCCTGGTTATTTATACAGTGTCATCATCACAGAGTAGGGGCTGGTTTTCCCATTAGCTGTTCCTTTGGCAAAATCCCTCCTACCAGACAGGGAAGGTTAATTTGTTCTCTTTAGAGTAACACAATACTTTACCCATCCTGGGTCCCAGGCAGAAGTCCTTCCTTGGGCAGGATTTATTCCAGGACTCTAATCCCTTGAAAACACATGAAGACATTTCTAAGCAGCTTCTGAACTGGGCATGGCTGCTAGTGATAGCTTGCAGTTCAGAAATCCCTGGCATGGGCACTAAGAGATGGGTAGATTCAGACATTAGGAAGCACTTCAGAGAGTTTCCAGGAGGCAGATTTTTTTCATACCAGTAGGGGCAACTAATGTTTGATGATAGTCCTGGGGACAAGGTGTTAAAATAATTTCTGATAGGTCTGTGCATGTGTGAGAAAGAGGGTAGGGGGAGGCGTAGGGGAGAGAGAAGAGGAAGAAAAGGAAGATGAGAGGAATAAAGAAGACTCAAAGCCATTGAAAAATGTCTTCTGAGAGTGCACTGACATTTTTATAGGCACTTGGTAGAGCAGATTTTTCCATTGCTGAGGACTGAGGTTCTTCATCCTAGGCAACCAGAGGCCAAATGATGGGGCTTGTACAATTAACCATTTGACTGTAGCACAGAGACTGGGGCTAACCTAAAATTCTGTGTGAAAGTGTTTTAGGTATGGCCCAACCCATTTTTATAGGAAGACTGTACTGTAGAGTAGCTAAGTCTTTGATCTTACGTATCAAAATAAATAGTTTTTATCATTTAGAGTATGTAGTGTCTTCATTGGGCATAGACTAGGAACCAGTGTTCTAGCACCTCACCCTTGCTCTAACAGACTTTTCTTAATTTGTCATTGACACGTCTTCATTTTTTTCTCAACTCTATAATGAGTATAAACATAGTCAGTTATCTCTCAATAATACCGAGATCATCTAGTTGATGATATTACATGCTTAGTAGGCTAAAACTCAAAGTCAGAGTTATTAACTATTATGAAAGGAAAAATGAAAACCTTAATTGTAAAGAGACATATCATATAGAAATAACTTTGGAAATACCATTAACTACCCAGACTGTCTAAATTCAAAACAATTTTTAAGTAAGCATT
Source organism: Dasypus novemcinctus (assembly GCF_030445035.2). Lineage (NCBI taxonomy): Eukaryota > Metazoa > Chordata > Mammalia > Cingulata > Dasypodidae > Dasypus > Dasypus novemcinctus. The sequence goes on from NC_080682.1 coordinate 77,847,986, forward strand.
TATTGAGGCAGAGAATATGCTAATACATTTCCTAATTTAAATTTTATGTAACTCTATTAAAAAGTTATTATTATGGTTTCCATTTTGCAGATGAAAAAATTGAGGCTGAGGGCAACTAACTAACTCGCCACAGGACACATAGCTAGCAAGGATAGAGCTGCGATTTGCTCCCAGGCAATCTGGTTCCAGAATCTCAGCTCCTAAATACTGTGCTAAACTGCACCCCCTGTTCATGCAGATACATATATGGTGCCTTCATTTTTCTGACCAAACTCTTGGTGACCTTCCTCAGTATGGCCCATTTCTTCTCCCCTAAATATAGCTAGTCATGCCACAAACCAGCTCTCGTGTTACTCTGTCACACATAGCAGCAGTACCTGATGAGTGTAACAGTAGAAGGGCTGAAGTGGCCCAGGAGCTTAACGGGCGTGTGAAAACCTCCCTTCAGAAGCTTGCTGAGAGTGCCATTGAGACCTTGTGTGCTTTGGGGGGACTGAGTTCATGAATGGAATCAGGTTACCTGCTCTAACAGACAGAAGTGCAGCGCCTTTGTGAGGACTGCTGGGATGGGTAGCAGCCTTCTGCTGACTCGAGGCTATTTCCTGGCGTCTGTTCAAGTGTGAGCTGATTGCAAAGTCTGCTTGAGTTACTTACAGTTCATATTAAAGTCAGAGTAGATAACAGGTATGCATAATGCTTTCTCTACTTTGCACCTTCATATTTCCCTTAACAGGAAGATTAAGAAGTATCAGAATAACTAAAAAATTCATCCACTCAGTCAGCCTGTGGTCCAAAAAAGCATTTATTAAATACCTAGTATGTGCCAGCTTCTGAACTAGGCATTGTATATACACCATGGAAAACAAAGCAGACATATCTTTGACCTCTTGAAGCACAGTCTAGTGAGGGAAGACAGAAAATTAAAAGGTAAATAAACACATAAATAAGTATCATTGAGAAAAGCATTTTGAAGATCAGAACTAAATTTTCTTTGAGCTGTCCCCAGAGAGACTTAACTCAGGTAAGCTTATTTGACACTTGAGTTCTGTGGCTCTAGCTCAGAATGTCCTCCTTCTTAGTCCATATATGTCATCTCCATGATTCCTCTGGCTTTGGAACAGTAATTTGAAGGGTCTATGCCCTCCCTACCTTTCCATCCCATCCACCAGTGGGGCTTCTGAAATGACTAATGAGTTAGTTTAGATCAGGCCCTGTTCCAGCCAGGCTTCTCAGAAAAATGCCTGCCAGTCCTAAAAATGGCAATATCACTTTGTATGCAACTTGTAGACTTTTTTCATAGCTCTGGGAATGAAGGCAGTAGGAGAAAGATCAACAAAAGAGGAAGCTGAGCATATAAATTAACCACTCATTAAAAACCAAATGATAAAGCCATAAGCAAGGAAAATACAAATTAAAAATATAAAAGGCAAATAAATGCCTTTAGAAGTTTAAAGTCCAGCTGTTATTTGGCTTGAATGTGACAAGGCAGCATTTCCTGTTCACCACGATATTTGTAAAATTACAAATTTGTTGGTGCTGGGGACTTAGGAAACAGGTTTAAGATTTTGTACTTTGAAGCAGTTGAAGGCTTAGTATGTATTGAGTACCCAGAATTTGTTAGCTCCTATGTAGGATTTGTCAGGAGGAGAGGATTGGATTAGTTGAGTCTGTCTCCATGTTTTAAGACTGATGAACAGCTGTTCAACTTTTTATTGACTTTTCTGATGGAATTTCCCCCCTCCTTATTCTATTTAGGCAATAGTGCGATTTTTATCCCAGCACTCCTAATATCAAGGTTGCACAGAATAGTAAAAAAGGCTCTGGTCTGGTTATTGGGAGATTTTGATACAGGTTCTTTTGCTAAGTGGCTGCAAACTAGTGACTAATGCCTCTGGACTTCTGTTTCTTCATCTTTTAGAGGAATGGTATTGGGTTAGATGATCTCTAAGGTCCCTTCCAAATCCATGGTTATAATTGGGGTCTTTATAAAACCCAGAATATTTTCTTTATAAGACAGGTGATCTGTCCACAGTAGCTTTCACTGAGTTTTTTCAGAGAAATAAATGTGGAGAGAAGTACCTTGGAGAGTATATTTAAGCCCCTTCCAGAGTTTTCAAGTCCCTTGAGTTTTTCTCTTTTATTAATGAGAAGCTTTCTCTAGTATTGTTTCCCAATTACTCTTCACAGATTGGCCCATTCCCCCTTTTTTCCTCTCTTCTTCTCTTGCTTAGCAGCAGTAGTTGCAGCTTGAATTTTCTTTTTATAATCTTTCCATCCTGTTTCTTCTCTCTCTTACACCTGGGTCTCTAAATAGATAGTTTTCTTGCTTCTGTTCTGCAATATGGTTTGGGTAAGAAAACATTTTTCTAACTCCTCTTATAATTCGCAAATTCAATCATTGGTTCCCAATATTAGGTAGTGGCTGCACCTAATTTTGATGTAGGGAATAGTGGAATAAGCCTACCATTTGGGAATGAACTCTGAAAAATGATTATCTTTGGCCAGATTTTTGGACCCTGGATTGGAACTGTGATGACATTCTGCCCTCCAGGGATTATAAACTTGCATTGATTTGAATGGAAATGGATATGTATACCAAGAATAGCCTCTTTTAGTACTGTTGCTCTCAGATTTGCTTCGAAGGGTTTTATGGATTTATACTGAATTCGTGACTTGGATCCCAGCCAAAATGGCCTTACCTTTCTCAAAGCTTCATTTGTGTGTGTGTGTATTGATTGCTTCTAGGTTTTATTTATCAGGATAGTTTTATCATTGTCAGCTTAAGCTCCCTCCCTGTTTGTGGACAAATGGCAGACACTACAACTTTTCCTCTTTTCTCTTCAAAATGAACCATTTAATATGAATATCCTCTCTTAAAATTCCTGCTCACCCTTTGATCCGTAGTTTAGAAAATCTTTGAAACTTTTTCGTTCCTCTTCCACTCCCTAGATCCTTACTGTGGAAAAGGGAGATTAATTTAGATGATACACAACTAATTCAAGGAAAGAGAGGAAAGCTGTAGCATAATCTGGAATGGGATTTAAATGCTACAACTTCTTAAACTTTGGAATGTAAAGGTCATTAGTTCAAGCCCACCAGAATACATTGCAACACTTAGTTTCTCAGAATTAGAATAAAAGAGAGAGGTCATCAACTCTAAAATTCCAGCCAAGAAATCCCTTCTCATATTCCTGACAAGTGATTATCTCACTTTTGTTGAAATGCCTCTACTAGTCTTACAGAAGAATGCTTTTTGAGAAGCACATTCCAATTCTAATTATTAGCTCTCTGTTATTTATAGCTAAAATTTGCCTATGCTTCCCTGTAACTTCTACCCATTGGTTCCAGTTTTACTTCTGGATTATAACAGGGTAAAGCTTATCATTTCTCCATATGACACTCATTCAGATATTTGCTCAAGGACTAGGGAACGTGAATTCCAGTTGTTCTGCCCTAGACGAGGGTTGCTCTTTCCTTAAATTTCCTATCTGTAAATGAGGAAGTTGGTCTAGATGGTTTCTAACAGTTTTTTAACTAATTTTACTGACCTATCATTGAACTCAACCATCTTGAAGTCAACTAGAATATAGCAAATATCTATTAGAGATTTTATCATCTTCTAAATACATGTTATTGTAGAAATTTACTAGAGATTAGATAAATCATAAGGGAACAGTAACAAGAGCTCATGGGTTTTGGAGCGTGTGGGTCTGGCCTTCGGTAGCTGCCTGAAAAAGTGTATCCAGGTATCTCAGGCAAATGAATAGGCAGAGCAGTCTCTATGGAACAAGCAGGCTAGGGTCTGAAGCCGGGATGGGTAACCACGGAGGCCCACAGCATGATGAAGACTGAGTAACGGCCACACAGGCTTGAAGATTAGCAGAGCCCACAAAGCCCTCGGCTCTGGACTAACTCTGTTGTATGAGTATAACAAAAATGTATTTTACTGTGGAGATAAACAGTTTTAGAGGATCCTGTACACCAGTTTATATCAGTACTATATATAAAGTGCAGCTCTCTTAAACAAGCAAATAAACTTCTCTTAAAGAAATATATTTGCTGCGTCTTAAAAGCTCTCAAATAACTTTTAATGTTGGTAGAAAACAATTTCCATTGAACCCTCCAAGTGATGAATAGTCCTGTTGGGGCAAGAGAGTGAAGTGTCAAGATTCTTCTATAACTCCATTCCCTAATACCCCATAAAGGAAATTCAACCTGCTTCTCAGAGTTGCTTAAGCTAGAAATCTCTATCAAAGGCCCAGCTTCCTTTTAGTGAGGAATCTAGCCCTGCCCAATAGGCACTTGCTCATTGAACTGGCTACTCTGAAAAGGTGTCAATGGTAATGTATATCATGACCACAAAAATCTACTTTTTTGACTGACTGTCCTACACACTGGGCAAGAAATGGTTGCCAATGTTATTACCAATCACACAAAAGTACTTCCCCAACTTGCTATAGCAACTGGGAGACAAAAGATTAATACCAGTGACCATGAAAATTAGACCCAAGACAACATATGTTCCCAGTAGGACATTAACATTGGTTCATGCTTCCTCAGTAGTTACATAAATCTGCTTCACATAAACCAACAAGATAGAATAAACTCTGGCTGATAGAGGTCTATCTGCCGTGTTTGCACTGATCTTGTCTAGTTCCATGTCCCATAATTCCTACTCCCCTAGCATCAAGAGCCACTTGACTTCCTACTTTCAGGCTATAGAATTCATCCTACTCTTAGGCTGCTGGCACTTATAAAAACATCAGGCCAAATCTGAGTGTTTTTTCAATTCTCTCTACCTAAGATGAGGATTGGATTTAGAGGCCAACCTTCTTGCCTTACTGGCCCTTTCCTTCTGATAACTATGCTTCTGACTTGTTCTTAAAAGTCAGTACCATGCAGCCCTTCCCCTTATAACCTCTACAAGAGTTCCTATCTTTTTTTTTTTCTTTAAGATATTCTTATCTTTAATATCTCCTTCTTCTAAATTCCTTCTCTCCTTTTACTGTGCTTGTCTCACACTGTTCGCACTTGCTATCTACTGTCTGTTCACTTTTTAGAGGTGGTTCTCTATAGACTGAATCTCCAATGCCAGTAACCAGCATCTATCCCTACTCAGAGACTCCCAATATTCAGTTTTATCAACATTTCAACTGAGTTATAATTTATTGATTACCTCTTAAATACACAGCATTGTTATGAGCCTGGGAGAAAGATTTTTTAAAAAGATGAAATACCATTTATTTTCCAAGAGCTAATAATGTATCTGGGATTACAGAATGAAACTGCAGTGCTTTGTGGACAGCAGTGATTCTGGAAAGCCTGATGGAAGTTTGGCTAGAGACAACCTTAGATTTTGGATAAGTAAAGAGGAAGGGAAAAGTTTTCAGTTGCAGGAATAATCCAAGCAGATATAGAGATAGAAAACATACACACATTTATAAGGGAGCTCCTGAGGGGAAGAATCACCTTTCTCATCTTTGTGTTTCCCACGAAGCCCAATATAAAAACTTTGTATATTCTGGCACTCAGTAAATATTTGTTGAATTGAATATGCTATTGAGATAGTGGTTGAGGTCCATACTGTGGAGGACCTAACATGCCAGGCTAAGGAATTTGGGCTTTGCTATCACATAAACAGGCATTAACTTTTAATTGTTCAAGACTGACTGAGATTACATAGGCTAAGAATAATGGAAAATCGCCAGTGAGATAGGTTGGTCATAGAGATCTATTAGTTTCTTTATTCCTCAGTTCTCTTTAATATCCGTTGGGGATGTTTGACTGAGTGTCTTTCCATATTATATAATGAGTAAACTCAGAAGGTGTTAGTAGGGTTTTCTTTCCAAAATTTTAAAAATTATGTCTTTACTTCTCTCCTCATGGATATATTATTCATTTAAATATGATTTTCACTTTGCTGTAACTGATCAATGGCTTCCAGATCAGTCTTAATACTTTTACTTCTATTCGGAGAATGATTTTTTTCAATTTTTTTTGTTCAGTGGGTGTTCATATCCTAGACATAATTCCCAGACTTGGGTCATGGTACTAGAGGGAAGAAATTATCTAAGAATTCATGGACATGTGCATGAAACTGTAGACTATTAAATTTAGGATAAGCTGTAAAAAGTAACTCTGAACTAAAACTTAATATCCCAAGTCTCAGTCCTGAAAAGAAGAATTTTGTAAGAATGTATTCAACAATTTTAAATTTATACTAAAAATTCAAAATGAAGTTTACTGGTATATATGTATATATTCTTTTTCACTCTAATGGCAAAGAAATCACGTCAGGTTGCTTCCATTTAAACTTACTGTTCAATGGGAAGGTTCATCCTGCATAAGGACAAAATGAAAAAGTACTGGAATGTGCATTCTTCTCCCTCTGTTGCCTTTGTTGCTGCTACCATTTCTACATAGGACTACTGCCTAATGAGTGGGTTAGGTTCTAGTCACTAAGCTAGGAAATGTGCACGTATTCCCACTTAATCCTCGAGAAGTTGCTGCCAAGGGAAATTACTAGCTCTTTTAGATAGTGGAAACTACAGTTTAGAAAAGGAAAAAATATGCCCAACATTACTTCCCAAGGAAAGATCAAATACAATTCAAACCTACGTATATCTAACTACCTAACGTGTGAGCCATACCGTTTGCCATTTTTCTCCAAAATGAAATTACTGAGTTCCTTGTCTTTATTGGTATAGCTTTTCCCAGTTTTGATTTTCATTTAAAAGCATAAAAATTTTATGAGAAATTAAAACATGAAAGTTGTTTTTTACATCTTTTGAACCACACAAACATAAGGTACATTTTAAAGACTTTCACCAAATTCTCAGGGTGAAGAAGTTTTGGTGGCTCATAAAATTGGATTGATTGTCCCCAAATCCTTGAACCATCTTCCCCTATCACTATTTCCATGTCCCTAACCTTTAAAAAAATTAGTGTCTGCTTTACCCAGGACTGAATCTTTCATTCTAATAAAAGACAGGTTCCTTGAAACAAATGAAATGTAATTAAGAAGAAAGACCAAATAAATTAATTGTACTAAGAATTTTTAAGCCAAGTCTGGATGCCATTCATTCAGTTTGATGGCTAATGTGAACCCTTGGAGACAGTTATATTTGAGTTCCCATTGTGATTTTTCCATTTACTAACTGTGAGACTTGGGCAATTTACTTGAACCTCTCTAAACATCAAAGTTTCCTCATGTGGAGTGAGGAATGTGGCCTAGATCATCTTTAAAATCTCCCTTACATTAATGTTCTTTAATTCTATGAGTACGTTTTATATTTTATAATGACTCTGCTACTTAGGGAAGGTCCCATCATATGTTTTAGTGCATGCATCAGTTGTGTATTTTTACACATACCCTGCAGCATTAGAATAACTTTCAGATTTGATATTTTCAAAAAGCTCAGACTTGCCTTACTATCTTTACAAGTTTCTCCTGGAGGTGTGGAAGCTGGAATCACAAAATTGTGCAATGTGGCAAGCAAATAAAAGAAGTAAGATTAGAGTCAATGATCTCTTATTCCCAAACAAGTACAGATACATTTTTATATTAAAGCTATTCTTATTTTACAAAGAGCTCAAGCAAGAATATAAGGAAAAAAATGGGGTTTATACAAAATCTGACCTCAGAATTTCCCATGCACTGTAACCTGGGCATATCTGAATCTCACTCTAAAATCCCCACTGTTGAAGACGTCCACTAGTCTTTACTGTCTTAATAAATAGGTGCATATTTACCTTGTGCCAGCCTGTGTAGTAGTCTTGGTAGATGGAGGTATCAGTAAGACACAATGCATTCCTTGCTCTTGTGAAGTACATATCTAATAAAGAAGATGGGTACAAACAGCTGGTATTTTGAATAAAATATGGTGCATCTTAAGACAGAGGTAGGCACAGCATCCTGAGGGGGCCTAGAATTCTTAGCCTAACCCAGCAAGACTGCCTGAAGAAGAGATGATTCTTAAAGAATGAATGACTGCAAGGTGGATAGGGAATTCCAGGAAAAAGGAGAGCATGAATTCTTAGCATGAAACAACACAACATTTAGATAACTAGAAGCAGTTCAATGTTATGAAAGAAATTTTGTCAAGCAGAGTAGCCAGAGATGAGATTGGAGACCTAAGTAGGGGCCTAGGTCATGGAGAGCCTTGTATACCATGCTACAGAGTTTGAACTTGGTCTTACTGAGATTAGGGAGCCACTGGAGAGTTTTCGATATAGGAGTGGCATGGTCAGAGTAGTACTTGTGATGGGTCACTCTGCCTGAGATTAGGTATTTATGTGGGGATTAGAGAAGTCAAAACTGGAAGTAAGAATGGCAGCCAGAAGGCTTATATTTATAATAGAACAGCTGATGGACAGTGAGGACTAAGGTAATCAATGGATGATTAAGATGGAAACGAGAGAATGGATTGCTGCTTAATTTCATGTAGAATCTCTAGTATTATATTGGGTCAGAACAAGCCAGAAACTTTTCACTGTCTGTCTTCTCCAAGGGAATACTTGAACCTAAGCCTGGTCTCCTGAAAATTTAGGAAGTCAGAACCTGTGATTATCTTTTTTCATTCCCAGTGGTCTCTGGTTCAAGCTTAAACAATGCCTTTTGCCTCAACTCAATAGCTTTTCAGCTCTCCTCCTGTGCATTCCTACAGCATATAGATAAGTGAAATATTTGATAGTCTTTGCTACTCTCAGGTCTTTAAAATAAAGAATCATATAAGTTATCCCAGCTGCCCTGGGATTCTATAGTTGAAACAAGATAAAGTGCTCTGTTTAGCTATCTGTGCAAAGCAAACATAACTTGAGAATTAAAAAACAGTAAACACTGGCACTAAAACTGAATGCAAGAGACCCTTGAAAATACAGACTGGTATATCGCTGGCTGGATTTGCTTTCATTTTGCAAAGGCACGAGCCACATGCATCAGCTCACCACAAAGTCATTAAGCCTTTTTAAGCTCAGATGAAAAACATTAACAAATACCACAAAAGGCTTTAGTATAGCCCCTTTGTTCATTCACATATGGCACTTTATAACTCCTGCGCCACTCTGGTCGTGTGTTTGTTTAAGCTGCCTCCATCAGGCTGGTCCTGAAAGAACAAAAGACATCTTGAGCAATCCTAAGCAGGAAATAGGCTAATCTAAACATGGTTTGTGACACTTTAAGTAGAATAGAAAGGGGAGGGATTGATTAGTCATTAATGTCCAATTGGCTCCATATGGATGTTGTGATAATAAAGCCTTTTTCAGAGCAGTAGCAGAGTTATTGAATTAGAGGTTTATGTTTCCTCAGAGCTGACCTTAGGGAATTCCCTTTGGGTTCTTCTTGTTGATCTTTTAAAGGAAATGGAGTTTCTAATAGAAAAAAAAAATAGTATTATCCACAATAATACTTGCTCATAATCCTACAACCAAGAAATGCATTAATTTAGCATCGTTTTAATCCTTGTTATAATTTGAGTCCTTAGTGCTTTCTTTGCATGCGCTTGCATCTTTGTTGAGGCAGTATTTCAGAGACCAATTAGAGAGTGGCACAAACTTCCTAACTGGTAATGTGGTCCTCTAATGTGCTTAATTGTGCAGCGAAGTGGCATCCTTTCAGGGGGCAAAGTAATATTTCAGCCAAGAAATAGTGGGCTTGGAAATTCAGATATTTTAGATCACTGAATAGAGACCGAGACAACTTTGATGTAGGGGGAAATGCTCTGGACTTAAAGTCAGGAGACCTGGGTTTAAATCTGGCTATACTCCTTATAAGCATATCATAGCAACTGGTTATTTCAGAGGGAAGTGTAATAATAAAACCTCTCTGTGCCTTGGGTTCCTCATCTATAAAGTGGGACAAATGGTATCTATAAAGTGAGATAAAAGGATAAAGATAAATCTATATTCTGAAAGCTTTTTGTGAATATTATTGCATGCAAAATTACTTCTCACACCCAATATTACTATCCTGTAAGCTGACCTCTGCTGTAGCATATCAAAAAGGAAAAGTTCTTTGGAGACTTGCTTTGACACTCATTTCTTGAAATGCCAGTTTCTGAAGTGCTCAATGGAAATTTTTTCCTTATATGTGTGTGCTTATGTATATATATATATTTGTATATGTATATATTTGTATATATATATATATAGTTTATTTAGTGAATTACTTGATGTAGATAAGCTTGATAGTTGGGGTAAATAGGGTATTTGATTTTAGTGGGGTTAAGCAACCTTAGAATGAAAACAGGGAAATGAAAGTTTGCCTATGGCTTTCCTCTACATTGGACAGACATGGAATAAACACTGCAATCAAAGTACCACAGGTAATTCATCTTTTGTACCTGCACTATTAGTTTTTATTTTTTTCACCATCTTCAGTGCCAAACTGTTATGTACTCATCAGTAGGTTGCTCTTTGCTAACTTATCTAGCTAACTTTTTTTCAAAAGGCATACAGAGAAAGTCATCCTCTCCACCCCTTGCATCCCTTCTTCTCAGAAGATGAACACATCACTTCCCTAGTGATTAAGGCTCTTGCTCAGGCATGGAATGTGTTTTCCTGCCAAGTAAACCACTAGGATAGCCAACTTTTTTTTTTCATGAAAAGAAATCAAATTTGAATTCCAAACAGCCTTCTTATAATGAAAGTAAGTTCACATTTTGGCAGTCAATGGGAATGAGAAGTTAGCAGTGGCTTCCATAATCATAGACAAGACGGCTGCCAGCCATTTGTACAACACAGTGAATTAGATTTGGTGGGGAGAAACATTGATGAAAATATTGAGCATATGGAATATAAATGCCCTCCTTCCTTGCTGTATTTTCATATCCCCTTCTAAAATTCCTTCATCTTCTATGATTTTGTTTCTGATACAGGCATCATCATTTTCCATATTATCCCAAACAAGGAACTATCTATCGTATCATGTAACTCTTTCCAACATCCCACACCGTTAAATCAAATGTTCTCTCCATGGCATGAAGTACTGTGATTGTCAGCAATTTTGTCAAGCCAGCCAGTCGTCTGTGTTTATGTCTCTTTTTATTAATAAGCAACATGTTATAGCATTTTGCCCTTAATAATTCTTTGGTGACCATAGCCACCTTTTTAAATTCACAATAATCTGAACATGTCACACACTTCTTAGGCTCCTAGAGAAAACAACCTTTCAGGAAAAGATCCTTTTGGTTTGGTTGGTGTTGGTTTTCTGTTTTATTTTGGTTATTTTGTTTTTGCTATCTTTAAAAAAAAAAACAGTTTTAAGTTTTATTGTGGAGTAATATTCCATGTATGGCTATACTACAAATTGTTTATCCATTTCTAGTTGTTTCCAGTTTAGACTATTATGAATAAAGCTGCTATGATATTCTTATATAAGTCTATTTCTGGACAAAAGTTTTAATTTATTTGGGGTAAGTACTTTAAGAGTGGAATTTCTGGGTCATAGTTAAGTATATGTTTAACTTTATTAGAAACTGCCAGCCTGTTTTCAAAAACGGTTATTACATTTTATACTTTGACCAACAGTATGTTAGAGTTCCAATTGCTCCACATCCATGCTAGCATTTAGTGTTGAAAGTCATTCTGGTAGGTGTGAATAGTTATCTCACCATAGTTTTAATTTGCCTTTTCCTGATGACCTTTTCATTTGCTTGTTAACCATAACCACTATGTCTTTTTTTTGTAATTTGTTGAAGTCTTTTGCTTACTTTTAAATTAGATTGTTTATGTTGTTTTTGTTCTTTGCTGTTTTTGAGGTTCTTTATATATTTTGGATACAAGTTCTGGTCAGATACACATGCTGTTTGTATTTTTTCCCAATCTGTGCTTTGACATTTCATTGTCTTAACAATGAATTTTGATAAGCAAAGTTTAAATTTGGATAAAGTTCAAATTATCATTTTTCTTGCATGTTCATTGTTATTTATGCTGTATCTAAAAAAATCTTTGCTTACCCCAAGGTCATCAAAATATTCTATGTATTATCGTAGGAGTGTTGTAGCTTTAGCTTTTCATTTTAAGTTGTGATTCATGTCATGACCATGTATGTGAGAGTCTAATATGGACTCTATTCTGTCCCATTGATCTATTTGCCCTTATGCCAATGTCACGCTGTTTGTACAAAAAGCCATGAAGTAACTTCTACTGTAAGTCTTGAAATCAGGTAGTTTGAATCCTCCAACATTTTTCAAACTTGTTTTTGTATGTTATTACTGCTTTACATTTTCACATAAATTTTAAAATTAATTTGTCAATTTCTACCAAAAAAAAGTCTTCCTGACATTTTCTTTGGAATTGTGTTGAATCTATAGGTAAATTTGGTGAGAAATGACATCATAACAATATTGAGTCTTCTAATCTGTGAATATTGTATATTCCTATGTTTATGTCTTCCTTTTTAACTCACAGATGTTGTATGGTTTTCAGTGTAGAAGTCTTGCATACATTATTATTTTATTACTAAATATTTCTTTGATGCTGTTATAAGTTTAAATTAAAAGTATTTTCTAATTGTTTGCTGCTAGTATATAGAGATACAACTGGTTTCTGTATTTTATATTGTATACTGCAGCACTGTTAAAGTCTCTTAATTCTAATTATTTTGAGGATTGTTAGAATTTTCTGTATAAACACGTTATCTATGAATGATGATAATTTTACTTATCCTTTTCAAATTTGTATACTTTTTAATTTCTTTATCTTTTTAAGAGTATTGTTTAGCAATGGAGAGAATTACATGACTAGTAATTTTTTATTATATATTGTACATTGTGGATTAAATAATAATATAATAAAAATTTTCTAGTCTTGCCAAGAACCAGAGTCTGGATTCTATTATCTTCCTAAAAAATGTTGATTTTTCTGCTAGTAGACAGTTCACTTACTTGCAGATTACTTGAACTCGTGGAAGTTTAGTTTTGCACTGTTAGGGAGAGTCTGTTTTAGTTTTATCTTTAGTCCTAGGATGAGTCTTTAGTCCTGGGATATATTCTTTATTATTAGAAGTGGCCCTTCTAGAGTTTCAGTGGAAAGCCCAAGGTGTTTACCAATAGACTTTAACTTGGTAGGATTCTAATTCAAAATCAATTTCTCTTGCAATGGGCATCAGTTGAAATCTCTGATCATATTTTTCACAACTGCAGCTTTGCTTTCCTCTGAGCTCATTGGAGTCTTCCCTGTGTATGTGAAGTTCCAGTGATCAAGCCTGGAAACCTCAAAATCTGTCTTCGGATCCTTAAAGCCACTTAGACTGGATCTTTCTGTTTGAATTCTGGGTACTTCAGCTACGCAGACTGAAGTGTTTTCAGGGGAAAGGCTATGAAACAGGGATCTCTCTCTCTCTCTCTCTCTCCCCTTTCTTTTCTTGGATTGAATCACCTGCTTATTTTGGTAGCTCTCAAGTGCCTTCAAATGGTTGTTATTTAATATTTTGTCCATAGTTTGTAATTATTATCTTTTGGAGGGTTGATCTGATATAAGCTATTCTGACATTACCAGAACAAGATCCCAGAGCAAGACCTTTTGTGCCAACATTTTGTGTATATCACATTCATTCTGTCCAACAAAATGTAGGTGTTAATGGGCCTTGGAGAGGTATTTAATCACCTTATTTTCCTCTATTCTTTATTATCATTTCGCTAGCAATCATTGAGGCTATTCAAGGGAAATTTCTCATTTAGTTTGCATTTTGATCTCTTCTAGAAATATATTTGTTCATGTCACTCCCCTGTTTAAAAAACCTTAGAGACTTTTTGGTTTGGAATTCAAGGTGCTTGGAAATCTGCCTCCTACTTACTTTTTAAATTTTATCTCTTAGTATTCCCCTCTTTTTTTCCCATAAACCCAAGCCATAGCCAGCTTCTTGTAATTCTCTAAAACCAATAGTTCTCTTGTCATGCCTCTGCACCTGTATTCACACTGACTCCCCAGCCTGCAATGCCTTCACAGTTATACCTGCTGGTGAATTCTCATTCTTCTTTAAGATACTGCTCAAGCACCACTTCCTCTTTGAAGCCTCACTGACATTCATCTTGTCTAACAGTGTAAATAGCTCCTCTCCTCTGCTTTCATAGTATTTTTTAATTACCTTTGTTAGCACTTATATGTTTTATGACTTTTTGTTTATGTACCTGTTGTCCCCACTGGACAAAATTCCTTATAAACAAGGCACATGCATTTTGTTTTGTTTTTATTTTTGTGTACCTTAACATAGTAGTGGGTACATCTGAAATTTGTCAGAAGCATTTGCTGAATTAATACATAAATAAATAACTGAAAATTTGCCCTTTACACAGCAGTGAATTGGGAGGTGAAGGATGAATTAGCCAGTCTGAGCCTAGTTGGGAATTTGGATAGAGCAGGAGTTCTAGAGCACAGGGAAACAGTGCTTTCTCTTGGTAGCTACTGTGATGTTGTTGACCTCCTGCCATTTCAGTAACTGTCATTTGGGACTGCCATTGGGAGGAACTGCTGGTACTTAGACTCCTAGGTCAGCCAGAAAGCAGTAGTCTGCAAGTTTGCAGCTATGGGTCTAGGCTACTTCCAGCTGCTTTCCTTGAAAAGTCATATCATGAACATTGAACTCACAAATGATTCCTCTGCTATTAAAAGAGAAAGAAGGTGCCTCAAAGAATTATGAGTCATTTCCTCAGACAATTCTGGATTATGAAACACAGAATTAGCTATGTAAGAATGAAGTGTTTTTAAAATGTTACTTAAATTATGTTATTTTCTAAAATTAATGAAGCAATATGAAATCACATATGTAGATTTAAAAAATTAATTATAAAAGAAGTGAATTTTAGGCTTCATATACACAGATTAATAATATACTTCTAAAAAATAATTCTGTGATATTCTATGGAATTATCTTTATCTGTTTCAAAAAGGCTTTTAAGATATAGAATTTCTGAATTTATGTACACATATACATCCATATGTATTTCTACTGCTGCAATAATAATTCCCTACTCTGTTTTGTTTCATGGAGCAAACCTTAGAGAAGTTTAGGGATACTTTCTAAGTGTTCTTTTGACTTTGTGGCCTCTTATTAATTTCTTAATATTCTGACTCAATGCTTAACTCAAACTCAGATTGTGAGTTCAAAAAATAGATCGTCAGTTTTCAGTGAGAAAGGAAGAAGTATTAGGACATGCTTTCTAGCCAAAGACTGAGCCCAGGTAGTATCTGTTGAAAAGCATCTTTCTGCAAGTATTCATCTGGATGCTTCCATGAATTCTATACTTGTATATGGCATAGTCACTGCCCTCAAAAAAGACAGAGTAGAGGAATCCATCAACATTTTTCATAGGGGCTTTGTGGTTTACAGTGTTGTAGTACCTGTACTAACCCCAGAGGGTAATTAAGGTTTTATACACTCAGGGAAGGATAGAGCCTCTTTCCAGGATGTTAGTGTTGATTGTTAAGTCAAGGTGAGAGAGAACACTTTCATGCAAAACTGATTGATATTATGTTGTTGCTTTTCATTCACTGCCTAGTTATGAAAGTGTGACATCCTGAGCATTGTTTGCATCAAGGAGAGAAAGGAGGTAAAAATGGGAGGAGGAACATTTGTTCCAGTAATAATTTTGAAAGGGGCCCTGGGCCCTGTATATATGTATAGCATTAAAAGTCATTACTATAGCTGATGCCTGATTAGATATCAGGTCTGGTTTTAAAGGTGATTTCAACCTTAGGTCTGCCTGGGTAAGACTCATCTTCCCAAATCTTGTTTCATCTGATACTGCATTGCTAGTTTAGCATAGGATGTCCTGTTGTTACAGTTCACTGCCCCCTGGAAGAGAGAAGAGAAGGCAAGAGAAAGGAGGGGATGTGCACATACCCTTTACCTTCATCCCCTTACTTATTCTAATTTCTGTAGTATGCCCTGTAGTTGAATTTCTCAATTTCTAGGGGACATTCCTTATGAGTCCTAGAGATCTGTGTAATTAAATCACTGCCAGTCAGTATGGTGTAGATAATATGTGCTATGGGAGGAAAGAGCAAGGCCAGTCAGTGTGAGACACTTAGTGGAGGTGAGACCTGAGCTCTGCTCCTTGGAAAGGGGAGATTATGGTAGCAGCCCAGAGTAGAAAGGGTACTCTAAGAGGGTGGCATAGCATAGAAAGAGAGGGATTGGGCATATGTTTGACATGTCTGAGAGAATCAGTTGATATAGTATAGAGGATCTAGAGTGATTCTTTTACTAAAATCAGAGTCTGACCACCCACCACAATCTCTGTTAGCCTGTAGGAGATTAAAACTTCCCATTCACAGTGAAATACATATTTTAAATGAATAAATAAGTGGAAGCTAAATATTTGGTTTCACTAGAGTTGGAGAGAAAGTTCTGACATAAAAGCTGATTTCAAATGTTAATCACCTGTGGCATAGTAGTTAACTTAGAATAATATTGAAATGTTTTTGCATCTGACAGTGCCCACAAACCTGTCTCCTTTTATGTGTATGCGTGCAAGTATATAAATTGCTGAATCCATGTCAGTTGTAAAGTAATGGCACTGAGGGCATCATAAATTACCATAGTGATCCTCAGAAGACACTGTCATATCTGAATGAGTGTTTCCCTTCCAGAGTAATGTATGCCTTCATCTGGCCCAGCAGTCAGCATATTGCCCTGTGTTGATGGATATTGTCAGCCGGAAGCTACACTACATTTCACTGCACAATAAACATGGCTGTCAAAGCCATATAAAGTGAAATCAATTTATCCTGTATGGTCAGTGCATTTTAAATGAAATTAATGTACTGTGGGTCTGGTGGCAAAAAGGTAGCATATTAGTTATGCATCTTGGGATCTGAGACTTTTCATGTAAGGGATGATTCTGTCTAGTAGGCCTAAAAGAAGAGCTGTTTATGAGATATGTTATTTTTGCCTGATCTTCAGAAAGTGGACCCTCTGTCCTCATTGATGCTCAAAAAATAGTTTTATCCTGTCTTTTATTTGCAATAAATGATGACCATATTTCCCAAATAATAGTGCACTTTAATGTTCTAATTTATTACTGGCTTTGACACAAACAAATTTCTATTAAATTAAGGTATCTAGAAATAGAGTAGAAGGGCCAGAGATTGATTGGGTCATGGTGTTCCTATATAATAACTCCACTGAGCTGAAAGAATTTACTTTTTCCAGAAAGTAGAAATGTTGGTTTTAATGTATATTTTGCTTCTAAACTTGTAGGTCTGGGCTTTCCTATTTTTGCAGTAGAAGCACTGACTGAGGCCATCAGTCCAACCATTTCACATTTAGCTATAGACGTTCTCAAGCTATAGAGAGATATTCAGTAGTTGCCACATTGCAACTCATACATCAATGTGTCATACCTACTGGCAGGGGACAATTTGAAAACAAAGCAAGAGCTTCATTCATCATATGTTCATTTATTTAACAAATTTTATTGATAAAAATTCTATGTGTCAAGTACTTAACTGGATCCTAGGGATACTACAGTGAATAAGACCCAGTCCATATCCTCCCCTCAAAGAGTTTTCAGTCTAGTACGTTATTAGAATTCACTCTTAGGAAACTTTAAGTCATCAGGAATTTAGACATAGTATCATATACAGTTGTTAAAGACCTGTCCTTAAATAACAAAAAAATATATCAGGACCATTGACATAAATACCCCTTAGTTCACTGGTTTTGCATATGAGTTGAAAACCAATCTTTTACTCAAAAATAAATTATTGAGAATCTTTTAACTAGGAAATCATGGGACTGCAAGAATGAGTACAATATTGCCAATCTTTAAGGCTCTTATATTCCTGGGTATGGTGGAAAGATTAGAGGGAGATAATCACGTAAATAAATACTGTGGAACATACAGTATAAAGCAAAGAGGAATGAATGCAGCCTGGGGAGCAGCGTTGCATATGCAGTTCCTTTTGCCTGAATTACCCTTCTCACCTTCTTTCCCCTCTGCCCATTCCCTGGCGAATTCCTATTTATCCTTCAAGACTCAGCTTAGACATCACTTCTCCTAGGACAGCTTCAGCTGAGCAACCTGCTTGGTGCTTTCTTGGTGCCTTGTTAACTTCAGTACTGTAGCACATACCACACTCTGTCATAACTCTCTGTTCGGGGTCTGTCTCCCTCTAAACGCTGAGCTCCTTAAAAGCAGGGACTGTTTTATTCTTTCTTGTCTCTCTAGCACCTGGCCTAAAGTCTAACTCATGGTAATTGCTCATTGATATCTTAATTAATTAAATACCCCAAAATTTGAATAAGAGTTGACGGTGAGTGGGCTTTAGTGTGAAGGAGAGAAAGGTCTTCCAGGCCAAGAGAAGAGCATCTGCCAAGGCCCAAAAAAGTTAAACAGAATTCTATTTGGAAGAAAGATAGTTTAAAATGGCTGAGAGTTTTGGTGAATAAGGCAAGGAAGGAATCACAGCATGCAAATTTACCATAAAATAATGCTGGTCATTGCTTTATTAACACATGGAATTGATAATAGTAAATATACTGAGTGTATGAAAACATGCTAAATTAATTCTGCCTAGTTTCCGTTTGAGATCTACATGCGCAGAGCCTGTAGGATTGCATTTGAAACTATCTCCTGCTTCCAAGAGGACACTCAGACATAGAAAAGAAGAGAAGGACCCAGGAAAAAAGGCTGAAAAGGCAGCAAGTCCTATTCCGTTATCGAGATAATAATGCTTTACACCCATGTTGTTCTTCCTGCCCTGACTTACAGGAAGTAAAGCAATGAATGGCTCTGCAGCTAAACTACAGCAGTATTATTGTTGGCCAACAGGAGGTGCCACCGTGGCTGAAGCACGAGTCTACAGGGATGCCCGCGGCCGAGCCAGCAGCGAGCCACACATCAAGCGACCAATGAATGCATTCATGGTTTGGGCGAAGGATGAGAGGAGGAAAATCCTTCAGGCCTTCCCCGACATGCATAACTCCAATATTAGCAAAATCTTGGGTGAGTGCAGCAGCTGATCTTCTACCCCATAACCTCCTCCCAAGAGTGGAAAGTAGGGGCATAATTAGGGTCTTAAAGGAGGATTGTGGTTTGCAGAGGTTAGATATAGCTCAACCAGCTGCTGCAGGATGACTGAAGCCTTTGTCATCTATGTTCCCCTCCCTTCCCTCTCCCCCCAAACACAATGTGGCATTTAGGTTTGGGAAATTATTACTGCATCTACCAGGTGCCAAGGCAACCATGGTTAAAAACTTATTTTAGAGGCAAAACTATTTATAGTATATGTTAATATTTTGTATTTGGAGTCTCTGAGCAATCACTAATAAATAGGAATGATAGAAGTAAGCTTTATCTCCTTTTCTTATATTCAGTCTTCTTAAATTCCTAAGTTGCTGTAAATCCTTGGAAACAGTCAAAGGCCCTACAATTTTCTGTTTAGTATTTCATTGAAAGACTTCATCCAGGACTAGAGGTTAGCCCAAAAAGGGTGTGAAATTCATAGAAGTATGGAATAATGCCACTACTGATAACTTGAAAACTTGTAAAATAAAACTACATTTACTTTAATAAGCTATAACTGGTTCACATTTCATAGCACTGAGTTGAACACAGAGACCACAGAGCAGAGGCCCATTTTGTGGTAAATTGCCAGAGTGATTCTCCTGTTTCTCAGGATTAAACTCAAGCCTTGTTCTATTAGTGTAAAGTTTGCCTAGTGCAGATTATGCAGTTTGGAATTATTATGCTCAACATATTGAACATATTTTATTCAACATGCAGCATTACAGTCAACATGTTTCCTTTTTAAAAAGAAAAAACACAGAAGGCACTGTTCTATTTAAGCTGTCATGATGTGACAAAATCTCAAAGGAAGTCCTTTAAGAAGCCGAAAAACATTAGAGACTTAAACTGTGGTTTTAATTTTTTAAATGTTTTGTTCAAAAGCAATAAATATTTAACCTGAATAAATATCAGTGATCTGTACATACACAAATACACATTTTGTCACTGTATAAATAACTTAACTGGATTCTGAGACTTTTTGAGAGAGTGACCTCTAAGAAAATTTAAATCATACATAAAATCGAATGGTGGTGAAATGTTAAAAATCAGATTTTCCTTTTACTTTTAAATTTCAAGACAGATACTAAATATCTTTAACAAGTAAGATTTTATTTTTAGAGTTTCAGAGATGGCAAATGGAGCATTTTTAAATTTAAATACCTTTCAAACTGAAATGCTCTGAATGGATATATTCTATATCCTTTACAATTAAAAGACAGGGAGGAGCGGGTGGGGTGGGGAGTGGGGTATATGGGAACCTCTTATTTTTTAACATAATGTTTTGTGTCATCTATTTATCTTTTTTAAAAAAAGACAATAATAAAAAGTAAATTTAAAAAAAGACAGTCTAAGAAATCACTGTTTCTCTCTCCTTAAAGTTTGATATCTAACTTTGAAATTTTCATATTTTTTTCTGCCATTTTAGTAGCAACATGAGTAAGCTTTCAGATGGCATAGAAACTCTGGCAGCTGTTGGGAATCTATATTATTTGTCTGCATTCTGTGAAAAAAATGATCAGAAGTATAGTAAATGCATTCATTAAAAAGTAAACTTTTAAGCACAAGCATTTCAAAATTACCAAGAATACCAGTGGAACACAGAGAAGCCTATCTGCATAGACTTTCTACATGACTTTTGCACAACAATCAGGAAAGAAGAGGGATGGATGCGCTATTAAAGTAGACCGGGATATTGCTGGCTACGGAGAATATTTGTACAACTTTTCCATTTGTTTATGTATGAAAGATCTCCACTAAAGAATAGCTAACATCCAGTCAGCACAGCTGTAACTGCTTTATTCACCAGTGAGACACAAAAATGCAACTTGATACATGTAAAAAAAAATCCCTTCTTCATCAAGTGTTTAGATAATTCTTTATAAACAATATTAAAGTAGTGAATACTTTTCCTTCTTCCTGTATAAACCATATTAAAAATTTTTTAAACTTTTATTGGTATAGCTTTGAATGAACGTTTAGAGAACTTGAAAATGATATATTTATATTTATAATAGATATAGACATAGAACTATAGTTGTAGCTTCTGTTTCTAAAACTATAACTCCTAAGTAGAGTTTAGGTTTTTTAATTACCCTAGGCCAAAGGAGACAGGGTGTACAATAGGTTTTTATATATGGAAAGATGTCAACAACTGCCAAAATCTTATCAAAGCATTGCTTCACTAAAAGTGAAATGTGTAGGCGATGTTTGATTTTCAGGAACCAAGAGAGCTCTTCCTGAGCATTGTCTAACATGCTAGAAAGTATGCTTAGGAATTTTTGGTTTTTAACTCTTTTGAGAGATAGGTAGATAGATGCAGGAAAGACTGTGGTGTAGGAGAAGTTCTTTAGCAAAGATATGTTTTAAAACAATATACTTACTGTAGCATCAGCTTTAAATTATGGTACAGTAAATGTACTGCGTACAAAATTATTCTTTGCTCTATAGTCCTAAAGCCAGTGGTACATGGTAATAAGAAAAACCCAGAGCACAGGTAAGTGAAGCAGTATATCACTAGTTGTGTTTGCCTGGAATGTGTTGCCTTGACTACTTGGGTACTTATGACTATTTTTATGTCTAGGATCTCGCTGGAAATCCATGTCCAACCAGGAGAAGCAACCTTATTATGAAGAGCAGGCCCGGCTAAGCAAGATCCACTTAGAGAAGTACCCAAACTATAAATACAAACCCCGACCGAAACGCACCTGCATTGTTGATGGCAAAAAGCTGCGGATCGGGGAGTATAAGCAACTGATGAGATCTCGGAGACAGGAGATGAGGCAGTTCTTTACAGTGGGGTAAGTATTCCTGGATTTATCCACCTGGGCTTTTCCTTTCCCACTAAGAAACCACAGGATGGTTACAGACAATGTGTTTGTCAAGGAGATTAGGGAAGGGAAGAGGTGTCGCATTCTGAAAGGACTTGGCTATGATAATCTTTGCAGTGTCACAAGGGCACAGCCTTGCAGATGGCCCCTGCTCAAATCAAGATGAACCCACAATAGCTTATTCCCAACTGGTCACCCTTTTCATTGTCTCCCAAGTTAATCTAAGATGCTCACTGCCCACACACAGAGTTTCTGGTAGTTTATTTAAACACAAATGCAGGGAGAAAAAATAAAAACCAAACCTAAGAAATCCCCAGAAGCTTTCTAGCTTCTCTGGGTGGTGCTTAGGACTCTAATCACAATAGTCAGCTTTTGTTGTGGGATCTACCACAAGATAATCAGCCTTGACATTGGTTAGAAGACCTCATTTTTGGCATAAGATCCAGAACTTCTGTTGCAATAAATTATTCTGTGGTAGAAGCAGTAACAATGTGGATTTTCTTGCTTCAATCAGAAACTAGACATGTTTTGATATCTTCAAGTCTGATTTCATGTCATTTTGTTTAAAAATTAGGTAATAGATTTCTGGTATAAATTTCGACTTGGCTGACAGGCTGTCTGCATTCAGAAGAGGCCCCTCATAACCACAGCAGTCAGGATAAGTGGAGATACAGCGGCCTGTAGATTCCAGCACACTCAGACCTGGAAGCACAGTGTCTCTCTTTCTGCAGAGCTCCATTAGGAGCTGGCAAACCAGAGGACCATCCAGGAGGTAGAGGCCAGGAGCAGCTGGAATCAGACTGGGGAGACACTCAGAAAGGGGTTTGAGAGGAAAGAAGTGTAGTAAACAAAAGGGAAGCTGCATTCACTGTTACCTTGAGGGAGAACCAAGGAGCTGTACTATGCCAGGAAAATAAGAAAACTTCACTTAAAGGTGGAGAAAGAGATACCTTTAAGGGAAAATGAGGAGCTATTTTTAAGGACCCTCAAAATGTAACCCTATGGAACAAAAAGTTGATTTCAGAAGCATGTTTAAAAGCAAAAAAATTAACTTGAAATAAATAGTACATAGAATATAAAAATAACAAAAAAGAAGCCGAAAATGGAAGTCTGGGTCATGAATTTACACAATACACCAGGGTGTTATGGGGAGAAGCACAGACTTTGGAATCTGACTGCTAGGGTTTGAGTACTGACCGTGCCACCTACTTCGGCATGTTATTTAATTTCTCCAAGCTTCTGTTTTCTCATGTGTGAAGTGAAACAAATAACAGTACCTATCTCCTAGGATTGTTGAGAGGATTCAGTGAGGCAATGCTTTTAAAAGGACTTGCATTTTGCTTGGAAAATAGTAAATAAAATAAATAGTAAATAAAAGTTAACTCCCATCATTAGCATTACTATTTAATATGCATTTATTATTACAATAAAGCTATATTTTATATCACCTTGGTAGATAATCAGTGAATTTCTTTATACTGTGGCAAAACAGTTTCAAGGAAAAGAAGGCTTAAAGCTACTTTATTATTTGAGGATCCCAATATATTAACAAATGAAAACATATCAAAATGAGATCATCAAAGTTCTCTCTATTATAAATGTCTGCATTTTAAAAAGTGATGTTTTTAACACCAAAAAGTATAATGCAATGTAATTGGGCTATTCACATGATAATTGGAAAATTTATAAAAAATACCAATTCATAGTGCTCTTTAGGTAGCATGGTTATGGGTAACAAATTACAATTTTAAGACTATTTGATAAATGTTTTTTTTCATCCTGCTCTCCGTTTCAGTTCCCTGATACTTATTTGAAAATATGAGACTGTAGTAATTCTGTTTAATTTGGTCCCTTTTACCAAAGTGTATGTTAAAATAGCTCTGGATCAAAATATCTCAACACATAAAAATGCATATAAAATAGAAAACTAAAATGACTTAATAACATCTACCATTTTTTGAGCGCTTGCTGTGTAGTAGGTATTTTAGATATATTAAATCCTCAAAAATAAGATAAAGAAATTGAGCCTCAGAGAGATCCTGTGTCTGCCAAAAGGTGAGAAAGAGCAAAGGTTCAAATCCAGTTCTTTGTTCTGGCATCATGTCAAACAACTGTCTACCTAGTACAGCATCTATAACTAACTGTCCTCACCACATTGCTCTATAGCTAAATATGTCTCATAATCCTGTTCTGCAGCAGTCATGAGTATGGCTATAACAATTTTTAAGAAGCATCTAGAACCTAGAGAAAATGAGGATTTTGATAGTGTTGTATGATGGCATAAAAGAAGCTTTGTAATTTATGGACCAAGGATCCTATTCCAAGGGTAATCTAGGAGAGTCCTTTATGGAAGGATTATTTTAGACTTTGGAATGGGGCTACAGAAATACAGACAGGTGATCAGAACGTCTTGTTCCTTAATCTTCAACACTTAGCATTTTCATATCACCAGCTTTGGTAATACTACGTGAAGCCAGCTAGTATTTCTGCTTGAGAATCTGTATTTTTGTTTAAGTAGTTGTATTTGATAGATTATTAACTCCCTGGGGTTCATCTTTGGAAATTGATCTTCATTAGATGTGAGGTTATTACAAGGAGAGTAGGAAGAAAAACAAACAAGAAATTTAAAGATTGCTATTGACTTCTTGATGGAATGGGGGTAAGATCAATTTTTATAGCTGATTTTGAAAAGACATGCATAACTTTCAAGTCAATAAAATTACATTCATTGCTCAACATTATCATGCATTTTACTGACTACACAACTGTTGTTGATGAGTTAGATTTTTTTTTTAACTTGGCTGTTATGAATTGAATTTATCACTCACATGGAATGGAGTAAAGTTAGCTCTTAACCTTAGATTTAATCCTTTCAATTGACAGATTAAGTGTCAGAATTTTATAACAATTCTAATAAGAATAGTATTAATGTTTAAATTATATTCATTAGGGTACATAGTTATGATGAAGTCTTTTCCTAAAGAACTATGACTAAATGTATTACATTCTTTTGAAATTACTGTTCAATAATTATCTGTGAATTAATAGAGATTTATGCAGAATACCATAAAATATTAAATTTGGGACTACTTTTTAAGTAATAATAACTGTAAATTATTGAATGGTCACTATATTATATATATATTGTGCTGAGTGAATCATATAGGTTATTGCAGATATAACAAATTTACAAGATAGACAGTATAATCCCTCTATAAGGTTGAAAAACATTCAGAGACTTTAAATAATTTTTCCAAGGCCACACAGCTAGTAAATGGCAGAGCTGAGATTTAAACCAGGCTTATCTGAATCTGAAACATATGTCCTTTTCACCATTACACATACCTCTCAATTAGAGCCTACAAATTGTTTAGAAGCTGCATAGTGTCATGGTTAAGAGCATCAATTTTGGAACCGGACTGTTCTGGCTTAAATACTAGATCTGCTTCTTCCTGGATCTGGGAATTAATGTGCAATAACCTTCCTTCCTCTAAACTTGCTACTTGACCTTGAGAAATTTATTTAAACTCTCTATACCTCAGTTTCCTTCATGTGTAGAAAGGAGATGATAAAACCTACATCACAGGACCCTTGTGAAGACTAACTTAATAGATGTAAAGTGTTTAAAACAGTGTCAGGCACATGGTAAGCCCTAAATTAGGGTATATGTTATTCTAGAAAAATAATGCTATATGATAAATATATTTTTAGATTATATTAAAATAATTATTTTCTTTTGCTTTAGTTTGTACATAATTTGAACATTTACCACTTTGTTCTTAATCCTAAAGATATTGAATCAACTATAAGAGATATAAATCTACTATTTTCATTGACCCTTTAATCCAGTACTGCCCTACTCTAGAGAGAGCTGTATCCAACAAATAAAGTAAAAAGATTGCTATTATTTCCATTCCTTCCTGCAATATCAACTAGAAATATGTTACATATAGGCTTATCTCCTATGAAACAAAACTTCACTACCTTCATTTACAGGCCCTAAAGGATCAGCAAACAATGTGGCTTTGGCAACAAAAATATGTAGTTCTTTTGCAATTGGCAAAGCTGGACTACACTCCAGAAATGTTCTTGTGATTTGAAAAAGCATGCAACAACACTGGGCTCTGTCAGGGCCAGCATATGCTCTTCAGTTAGGCTGAGAGTGAGGGTTCTTAGCCATCTCTGCTTATACCAGTTGCATGCATTCACTTATACAAGCTTCTACAACTTTTGTTTTGATGTACACATTCATTATTTGTGAAGCCCAATACCTGCCAGCAATTTATGTTTGTGAAATCTGCAGTGTTTGGATTTTGACTTTGCAATTGATCTGTAAAGGAAGGAAATGTGCTGTTTAGGAAAATAATTTCTGATAGACACAGCTTCAGCTTGCTGGCTGAATTTTTCATTTTGCTAATAGAGTAACCAGTCAATTGGTAAGGGCCTATTTGAAATCAGCTATTTGTCCAGCACTATAATAAATGAATATAATCCACAAGGCATTATTTCTGTACACAAAATCTTTCAGGGAATGCCATAGTCAGAGAAGCCAGATACATACATGAATAGATCAGTAAATATTGCTTTGTTGTATATGCACACATGTGTTTGAAATACATACATAATGCAGTGCTACACATAATACATAGTGAAGTACTAATCTTGATTTTATAGACAAGAACAAGTAAAACTCAAAGGAAGAAAGGGCACTATGAATTAGGGCCAAAAACAGGGTATCCTTGAAGAAGGGACTTACAGAATAAGTAGAGCTGAGGCTGCTGGAAAGAAGGGGTAAAGATTCCTATTCAAGCATGAAGGAGGGCATAAACACATCATGTGAAAATGATGAATAATAAAGAAGCAGGCCAGCCTAGAAATTTGCCCTCGCAGTAGAGAAAAAGTAAGATAGGTAGGATGGAGCAATATTATGGAAGCCTTTAAAAACCAGGCTTCTTCAGATGTAATTAGCTATGCTCACTTAATTTTTTTTCTCTTTTTATGCTGATAATGACAATAAGATAACAAGATCAGTGTGACTGTTAACTTATGATCTTGCATCCACAAAATCAATTGTAACTTAATAGGAGCAGAGAAGTCCTCTACTGCAAGAAACCAGCCATTGCAGGAGTCCTTTCCAAGTTCTGCTCAAACTCTTCTAGGTCTGGAAAGATAACTCACTACTTTCCAAGGTGGATAGATCCTTTGTGAAACATCTAGGACTGAAGTTCTTTTCCTGTAACTGAACCATAATCTTCCTTTCTGCTACTCTGTAGCTTGGTTCTAATACTCTTTTTTGGTGTCTCCTAGAACAAATATTTTACTTACTTATGAGGACAATCATTAAAGCATCTCAATGTGATTATACTTCCATCCCTCTTCCAACATCCTCCCTCCCAACCATCTAGTCTCATTATGCTCTTTGTCCTCTAGATAAGCTACCCAGGTTTTTCTTTTTTCTTTTTCCTTCTCTCATTCACTAGCTTGTTCATTCATTTATTCCATGTGTTCAACAGATCATTTATTGAGTACCTCCCATGTTGCAGGCATTGTCTAGGCTATATCACTGTTAAATGCTGTCCTCATGAAGCATAGTTTCTAGTGAGGGTGGTCAGACAATCAGTCAATCTCAGTAGTTATAAGTGCTTTAGAACAAAGTAAATTAAGGATGATGACTTTAAGGGAGTTTCATAGGATTGGGTGCAATTTTAAATAGAGTTATCATGGAAAACCTCACTAAGAAAGTAACATTTAAGCAAAGACCTGAGCCAGTTAAAAGAAAGAAAGAACTAGGTAGAACAATGAGAGAAGGTTGTGAAGCAAAATTGACCTGCTTCTTCAAGAAATAATAAGTAAAGCAGGGTGACTGGAGAAGTATGAGTAGGTAGGAAGAGTTATAGATGTCAGAGAGACAAGAGGGAGTCAAATTGTGAAAGGACTTGTAGCCCTTTTTAAAGTCTTTGAATTTTACTATAAGTGAGAGAGAAAAGCAGAAGAGTGATGTGAACCAATTTATGTTTTAAAAGTATCACTCTATCTTCCATGTTGAGAATAGTCTGAAGTGGGGCTCAGCCTGAAGCAAAGAGACCAGGCTCCTACAGTAAGCCAGATCAGAGCGGATGGTGGCAGAGACCTGTTTGTAGGGGTGAAGGTAGATGGTTTCTGGATATATAGTCTCCTACGGGAAAACTAAAGGCTTTTCAGATGGATTGGATATAGGCATTGAGAGAAATACAGTTACCAAGGATTTTGGCCTTGAGCAACCATAAAATGGAACAATTATTAACCAAGATCAGAAAGGCTATCAGAGAAGCAGGAATATGAAGGAATAATCAGGCATTTCGTTTTAAACCTAATTTCAGCTTAAAATTGTTTTTGGATGCCCAAGTCAAATAGAAATTTGTATATATGAATCTGGAATTTAAGGATGAGCTACTTATTGGAGATATGAATTTGAGAGTTGTCAGTACATAGATAATGTTTAAAGCCATGAAATTCGACAAGATCTCCAAGGGACTAAATGTAGATAGAGAGGAGGTACAAGGACTGAGTCCTGGGGTACTTCAATGCTTAAATATCAGGGAGATGAGGAGGAAGCAGCAAAGGGACTTCAAAGGAGCAACTAGTGAAGT
The DNA here is from genome assembly GCF_030445035.2 of Dasypus novemcinctus. Lineage (NCBI taxonomy): Eukaryota > Metazoa > Chordata > Mammalia > Cingulata > Dasypodidae > Dasypus > Dasypus novemcinctus. The sequence goes on from NC_080682.1 coordinate 77,876,453, forward strand.
AGGAGGATTATCAGAAGAGTGGTATCTTGGTAGACAAGTGAATAAAGCATTTCAGCAAGGAGAAAAGTGCTCAACTGTGTCAAATGCTGCCCATGGCATAGGTTAAATAAGGTGAGGACCAAGAACTGACTTCTGGATTTAGCAGCATAGAGATCATTGGTACTATATAACTTTCACAAACTGTTTCAGTGGCACATGGGGAGTGATTTGAATTGATTTAAGAGAGAATTGCAGTAGAAGAAATGGAGAGAGTGAGTATAGACCACTCTTCCAAACAGTTTTGCTTTCAAGTAGATGAGAGAGATGGAGCAGTAACTCGAGGAGGCTGTGGATCAAGGGAGGTACTTTTTGTTTGTTTTTAAAAGAGGAGATTATAGCATGTTTATGTGCTAATGGGAATGATCCAGGAGAGAGAGAAGATGGATGATGCAGATGGGGGACAATTGCTGGAGAGATATCCCTAGGAAGCAAGAGCAGATGGATTCAGCTCACAAGCAGAGAGACTAGAATTAATTCAAAATAGAGGTGGGCAGGCAGAGAATAGGAGCACAGACACATGAAGATGAAGGTGTATAATTGTGAAGGTGGAAGCTTGTGAAAATTTTCTTCTGATTACTCTAATTTCTCTGTGAAATAGAAAGCAAGATCCTCTCCTGGGAGTGAAAATGGTAGAGGAGGAGCTGGATATTTGAGGAGAGTTTGTAACACAGGATATAATTGGGAGAGTAGAAGGAGTGGGCTAGGAAAATACACAGGCATTACCTCTGAAATATGGCAAGTTTGGTTCCAGATCACTGCAATAAAGTTAAGTATCACACTAAAGTGAGTCACATGAATTGTTTGGTTTCCCAGTGCATATAAAAATTATGCTTTCACTATACTGTAGCATTATGTCTCAAAAAACAATGTGCATACATTAATTTAAAAATAATGTATTTCTTAAGTAAATGCTAACCACCATCTAAGCCTCCAGGGAGTCATAATCTTTTTGCTGGTGGAGGCTCTTGCCTCAGTGTTGATGGCTGCCAACTGATCAGGGTGGCAATTGCTGAAGGTTGGGGTGACTGTGGCACTTCCTTCAAGTATGACAACAATAAAGTTTGCCCCATCAAATGACTCTTCCTTTCATGAAAGACTTCTCTGTAGCATGCAATGGTGTTTGATAGCATTTTTACCACAGAACTTCTTTCAAAATTGGAGTCAATACTCTCAAACCCTGTCATAGCTTTATTAACTAAGTTTATGTCATATTCTAAATCCTCTGTTGAACATTTAAAACAATGGTCACAGCATCTTCACCAGAAATAGATCCCATCTCAAGGAATCACTTTCTTTACTCATCCATAAAAATCAACTCCTCATCCGTTAAAATTTGGTCATGAGATGGTAGCAATTCAGTCACATCTTCAGGCCCCACTTGTAATTCTTCTTATTTCTACCGCATCTGCAGTTACTTCCTCCACTGGAGTCTTGAACTCCTCAAAGTCATCCATGAGTGTTGGTATGAACTTATTCCAAAATCCTGTTAATGTAGTTATTTTGTCCTCCTCCCATGAAACATGAATGTTCTTAATGACATCTGGAATGGTGACTCCTGTTGAGAAGGTTTTCAATTGACTTTGTCTAGATCCATCAGAGGAATCACTACCTATGGCAGCCATAGCCTTATGAAATATATTTCTTAAGGAATAAGACTTGAAAGTTAAATTTATTTCTTGCCCTCCTACAAAGGCATTTTGGTGATTTCCTGTACTTGGACACCTAAGAATTGGAGACAAAAAGATGTGGATTTGAAATCTGGAACCAGCTTGCTCCCCACAGGTTTAAGATCACCCTTCCCTGCAGAATATTAAAAAAATTAAATTAAAATTTTAAAAATAATAAAATTTTTAAAGAAATTGCTCCTTGATCCATGGCCTGCAGAATGGATGTTGTGTTAACAAGCATGCAAGCAACATTAATCTTGCTGTACATCTCCATCAAAGCTCTTGGGTGCCCAGGGGCATTGTCAATAAGCAGTAAGATTTTGAAAGGAATCTCTTTTTCTCTGAGCAGTAGGTCTCATGAGTGGGCTTAAAATATTCAGTAAACCATGTTGTAAACAGATGTGCTGTCATCCAGGCTTTGTTGTTCCATTTATAGAGCACAGGCAGAGTAAATTTAGAATAATTCTTAAGGGCCCTAGGATTTTCAGAATGGTAAATGAGCTTTGGCTTCAACTTCAAGCCACAGCTGCATTACCCCCTAACAAGTGAGTCAGCCTGTCCTTTGAAGCTTTGAAGCCAGGCATTAACTTCTCATCTCTAGCAATGAAAGCCCTAGATGGCATCTTCTTCCAAGAGAAGACTGTTTCATATACATTGACAACCTCTTGTTTAGTATAGCCACCTTCATCCATGATCTTAGCTGGATGTTCTGGATAACTTGATGCTGCTTTTATATCAGCACTTGCTGCATCACCTTGAACTTATATGGTTTGGAGATATCTTCTTTCCCTAAACCTCATGCACCAACCTCTGCTAGCTCCAGACTTTTCTTCTGCCTCTCTCAGCCTTCAGAGAATTGAAGAGCATTAGCACCTTGCTCTGGATTCAGCTTTGGCTTAAGGGAATGTTTTGATTGGTTTGATCTTTCCAGACCACTGAAACTTTCTCCATATCAGCAATAAGGCTCTTCCTTTTCCTCATCATTCATATGGTCATTTTTAATTTCCCTCGAGAACTTTTCCTTTGCATTCACAATTTGGCTGTTTGGTGCAAGAGGTGTAGCTTTTTGCCTGTCTTGGCTTTCAACATGCCTTCCTCATTAAACATAAGTTATTTCTAACTCTTGATTTAAAGTGAGAGACTCCCCCTTTCACTTGAACACTTAGAGTCCATTGTAGGGTTATTAATTGGCCTAATTCGATATTGTTGTGTCTCAGGGAATGGGGTGGTCTGAGACAACGGACAGAGAAGGGGGGATAGCATTTTTCAATTAAGTTTGCCATTTTATATAGACATACTGCAGGGCATTGCTAAATAGTTACAAAAGTAACATCAAAGATCACTGATTACAGAGCACCATACAAATATAATACAAATGAAATAGTTTGAAATATTGGGAGAATTACCAAAATGTGACCCAGAGACATGAAGGGAGCACATGCCTTTGGAAAAATGACGCCTATAGACCTGCTTGACACAGGGTTGACACAAACCTTCAATTTGTAAAAAACACAATATCTGTGAAACACAATAAAGTGATGCACAATAAAATGAGATATGCCTGTAAAGAACAAATGCTGAACAGCATTAGCAACTGATTTGAAGTTCATGCTTATAAATGTAGACACTAGTCAACATGATAGTATGTTTGCTCCAGTCAAATTCAGCAGTGTAGGTGCAATCATAGAGTAAGGAGAGAGTTAGACTAGAGTTGGAGTTTTGCCATGTAAGTGAAGAAGAGTATATGTGAAGTAGTGATTAAGCACAGAATTTAAATGGGGTGAAGAGGGTGAGGAGGATGCAAGTGGGGAGGGAAGGAGGAGGGACAGAGAATGTAGGTGGTGGGATCAAGGAATTGCAGGTCTTCGTGGAGTAGAATTGTTGAGCTGGGATACAGGAGGGAGAAAACTAGAAAGAGAAGATGTGATGGTGAGAGAGTGAGATGTTTAAAATTAAAATTAGGTAACATTGTAAATAACAAGGTCTGATGTAGGACAAGGAAGTGAGTGACCCAGGTAGGGACAGGATCAGATTATCAGTGAAGTGGAGATCAAGAAACCAAGATAGCAAGATGTTGGAATGATCATCTATGAGGAAGCTGAAATCATCAAGAATTATGTCAGGAGCAACGTTAGAGAAAGAGCAACAGTGAGCCAGAAACTAACATCTTTAAGGAATGGTGGGAGGCAGGAGGGCAGAAGATAGGGAACAGGGGTTGTAGGTGACATAGTCTGATGACATGAGATCCAAAGCTATTATTTTGAAGATGGAGGGATAAAAAATAGCTTGAAAGAGTCAACGAGCAGCTAGGAAGACAATTATCTCACCTCCAGGCCCAGTAGCATGAGGCATATAGAAAGAAGACAGCCAGTGTGCTTTGTGAAAAGAAATGCACTGTTGGGTAGTTTGTGTTTGGTATGCAAAATCTGTATTATAGATTGGACTGGCCTAACTGGTGAAATCTATAAAATAGGTTAATATCGTGGTAACAGTTTCCACTGTATCCTCATAATATGATGAAGGAAAAATTTTTGTGGTAATAATCCAAATTCAGGAGAAAGTTAATGAGGTATCCACTGACTTGGGCAGGTTAGCATGAAACCTAATTTGTATTAATTTGTCCAAAACTGAGGAAGCAAAAAATAAACTGTTTTGAGGATTTGATTCTGTAAGAGGGAAACCAGTACTTTATAAGATATTTCTATACATAGATTTAGATTCATCTATCACCTCCTTCCTTCAAGTAGTCAAAAAAAAAAAAATCACCATGAGAATCATAGAAAATGGATCCTTATCAGGTGTTTACTGTCAACTGAATGCCAACAGACTCTATGGGAATCAGAAATTTTTATGAGATATAACAAGCTTAGTATATCTGTACATTGACTATCTATAAAGGAAAGTGGTATAATTTGAGTCAGGTGCCCTGGGTTCAAATTCTGGCTCTCCTGCTTATTGAATGTGTGGTCTTAAGAAAGGCCTTATTTTCTTCTCTGAGAAATGAGAATAACTCATGGGGTTGCCATGTTAATTGAATGAGGTAATATATATGAAAGCATTTTGTATGTTATATTAGTCAAAAGTTAAGGAATCATTTTTATGCCTACCTAGTGATTGAAAGAGCTTGTTAAATGGTACTATCAGATATCTCACACAAGGATTCTAGGCCATCTCCACCATTTTTTCTTCTACCAGGCAGGAGGACATACAGGCCTTTCTGAGACAATTATACTCCTTCTGGACCCATCAAAGAATAGCTGGTAACTAAGCTGCTTCTTTTTAGATTCAGTGTTATCCTATTAGAGTGAGTGGGCAGAAAGTTCCATTAATAACATATAGGGTCAGTAAGAATTACCTGTAAGAGGTGATTGACCTGAAGCTATGAGTACAAAAAGGAGGTAGGCCCTGTCCAGACTTCTGTGGCCCCAACTTTATAAGTATATGGAAACTGAGGCTGAGAAAGGATAGTTAACAGTGACATTGTGAAATCAATTTAAAATTGTAATTACTGTACATAAAGATTGAGAAATAGTTGGTGAATATAGCTCCATGAGACTTTTGCTCTGAGCTAGGTAGGACTTTAATTCTTGTTACTAGTTATAATGGCTCAGGTGAAATTGAGAGATCAGAGTAGCCATTTCTCCTTGCAGAGGGAAAAGACTGACCTTGATAAGTTTATGTGAACCAGAGTAACATTATGAAGGAATGATCTGGTGTGACTAGACTTTGGCACCTGCTAGAATCTAAGATCATGCAATGTGTCCATTATTCTGTTGAGTTGCAGAACTCTCACTGGTCTTTGCTCCTGACTTTTCCAACCCGTAGCCCCAGTTCCAGCCCAGGACCTCAGGAGTAGTGATAGTCAAGGGGATCCTTACATAGTTAGGAGAAGAGACGCTTTAAGGAACTTCTCTACATGTTCAGCATGGGAACTAAATACATGCTTTGCTAAATCTGACTCTTAGAGTCATTCTTATTTCACTTTGTCATTTTTATCTTTCCTCTGCACTGTTCTTGAACCAAAGTGAAGATGAAATCACCTGTTTAACAGTGTTATTATAAGGTGCTACTAATTCCACTACTACTCAAAAACTGGTTTCCTATGTAATTTTGTGGAATTAACTACAGGATTTATTCCAGATGCCAAGTGTTATCCAGGCTTTGCTATATTTTCGATATTAAAAGAACCCCTATTTTAGTTTGAAAAACCATCAATACATTGCTCCATTATATTACTTAACCCCCAACCGTAGCATCAGGGAGATTTGCAGGACTCTTCCAGGGAACACCTTTGTCATATTTTGTCATTGCTTAGAGAGTCAAGCAGGACCTCCTTTGGAAGGTGAGGGGACTGAATTCCAATGCCATGTAGGTAGGTAGATAGATAGACAGGTAGATAGATAGATAATGTTCCCTCTGTTTCATTTTATTTTTTGAATCTATACAGGCAACAGCCTCAGATTCCAATCACCACAGGAACAGGTGTTGTGTATCCTGGTGCTATTACTATGGCAACTACCACACCATCACCTCAGATGACATCTGACTGCTCTAGCACCTCTGCCAGCCCAGAGCCCAGCCTCCCAGTCATCCAGAGCACTTATGGAATGAAGACAGACAGCGGAAGCCTAGCTGGAAATGAAATGATTAATGGAGAGGATGAAATGGAAATGTATGATGACTACGAAGATGATCCTAAATCAGACTATAGCAGTGAAAATGAAGCCCCGGAGGCTGTCAGTGCCAACTGAGGAGTGTTTGTTTGCTCAGTTAAAATACTCTGACATTTCACCCCATGTTCCCCAACAAAAAGTTCTTAAGGAGCCCGCATGCATTTGTGGTTCCACAATTACATCAGCAGAATGGTCTTAATTGTTTTGTAAAGTGTGAGACAGATTAAGTTTTCCCTGATTTTTCATGAACTTGAGTTTTTGTCGTTATTGTTATTGTTGTTGTTGTTGTTATTGTTGTTTTTAATTTAGGTGAAGACATATTAAATATGAGACACCAGGACTTGAAAACTGATCTCAACCCATAGCTGTCTTACAAGTCTTATATTTTTGTCTTACTTTTTTTTTCCCTTTTGGATGTTGATAAAGTTTTAATTTACTGTTTTAGATGGGGTTAAACATTCTCACTCAGGTATGCTGTGCCGGCCTACAGGTTGTGAATGTGTTTTTATTCTGAATTATTTTAGAAACAACTGAGGATTTCATATTGTGAAACAGAACAAGTCCACAGCGTGTGCAGCTGCATGTAGAGCATATTCAAAAGGCCTCAGAATTCCATTTTTTCATGTGTAGAGTTAAACTTCAAATGTGCCAAACTTTTTCATAACTTTTGAATCTTAATATTTTAAAGTCTTAAAGGAGACACTGCAAAGTCTTAGACAATCTTTGGCATCTTAAAATAAACTAGCAAACCACACATTTTTTTTTCCAGAAAAATGATAAAGTACTCAGGAATCTGGAGACAAGATATTGTAAGGAATGAATAAGGTTGCCACAATGCACGTACCCAATTGCGTTTGCCTCTTGCTGTGCCATCAGTGTGTGGCATGAAATGCCGTGTGCACACCGAAGCAATCACACCAGATACCGACACGGTGGTCTTCTCTGCCTGAGGCCACCTCTCACTACATCCATTATCCCTTTGCCTCACACCCTGACATTCAGTCTTAACACATTTTCTCTTAAATAATTTATTCATTCCAGAATGTCAAGGGTCCACTTAACTATTTATTAAAAAACAAAACAAAACATTGTTGGTGGCATTAATTTAGTAAATTCTGTTTTCCACCCTCCTTCCTCAAAGAACTTTTCAGCCCTTTTCACCTCCTTCTCCTGCTAGATACAAAAGATGTATGTAGTGATTTTATGTCCCCAGAGCATCTGGAAGCATTTCTGAAATAAGATACTATTAAATACCTATATTATTGCTTTTAAATATGAGTTGTCCATCTGGCTACAAGGCTATATATTTGGATATAAGTGTATAACCTTATACTTAAACAAGCATGCTCCTGAGCTTCACTGTGACCTTGAATCTTTTGCCAGAATTTCCCCCGATTCAGTTCAGCAGCAAATAGGAGGGTCAGCATAAGCGGCATTTCCCCTGTATTCAGTTCAGCAGCAAGAGACAACAGTGGTGACTGCCAGGGAGGAGAGTCTCACAGCCTAACCTGAAGCCTAAGGCCTGTGGGCCATGCAGGCGTTGACAGTGAAGCTGACATAGAAGCCACTTTTATGCTGAGCTGCCTCATCCCAGCTGGCATGTCTAGAGAGCTCTTTGCAAAATCCCCAGGATGCAAGAAGCCACATGACAGCCTGAAAGCAAAGATAGAAGCAAAGAAGCATGATACCTCCAAAGAATGAAAGCAAACCATAGGGAGGGAGAAGGGGGAAAATGCCTATCCCTATATGGGATATTCTTACTGTTAACTCTGGGAAACAGATTGTTCCTGGGACAGCAGAAGGGTTACTCTGGCTGACTCCCTGTATCTGCGGCCACATGGGGATATGCCTCTGTGTGAACAAAAGTAACTGCACTGGTCACACAAAAGTAACAAAAGTAAAAGTGCAAAAGTAACTGCACTGGCGATCTGCTGATGGGCTGGGAGGCAGTGAAGTTCATTCCCCATCTCATAACTATTGGGAGTTCTACTGTGCCATTTTGACCTTCCTGAAACCAGGAGTGATTGCTTGTGGGGGACCACACCGGGAGTGGTTCAGTGGGAGAATGTCAGTGAATGGGACAGGTCACATCATGGGACAACCCAGCATCTGATTACCAGGACATAGGAACAGCCCTATCAGATTTCTTGAGCCATTTTGTCACTTGGAAGAAAATAGTGTACCTATATATTTATTTAAAGAGTGCTCAAAGGCCATACCTACTAGCGATAAATAGGTCTAGCCAAGGTATTACCAGCTATGTCATTAGCTGGGAGTGCTCTCAATAAGCTGATTAAGGTACTGATAGAAACGTTTTGTTCTTAATATTGGTTGGGGATTGGAACTCTCTTTTTGTACATTTATTTAAAATGAGGAGGAGGTCATTTTTCTAAAAAAAAAAAATGAGTATTTATTATTGTCTTACCAATTGCTTGGATTATATACCTCTCCTCAGCTCATTCTCATATTTTCTTTCTCTCTCTCTGGCTTTTGCATTTGCTCTCTCTCACTTCTTTTTTATTTTGTTGCATAGGTAGAGTGCTGTATGGCTAGCATTGTATTGTATGTAATTAATTTTGCACAAGGGCAAACATTTAGAATAGTAGGTTAATTTTGTTTATTTTTATGACCATGCCAAAATAATATTCTGGGCTGGTGGAGAACAAAGGACTGTTCTTTAGGATTGAAACTTGATTTTGCTTGTAGTAAAAAAAAAAAAACAAAAAAAAAACACACTCACAGATGTTGTTTCGTAAGTGTTATAAGCACTGGATATAAATGGTATTTTTTATCACTTCTGACTAATGTGAAACTGTTGTACGAAAACTACATGAACAAAAGTCATCTGTTTCGACTCGTGTGGGCTTGCCTCACAGTTGCCGGATTTGAGTCATTTTTATGTCTTGTTATTTCATTTATTTATGCAAAATACATGTGTGTATGAACACTTTGTTTTAGCTCCAGCTCTGCCTCAGTACTGGGGTTTAGTTACTTCTAGCCATGTTCTTAAAAATGAAAGGCTGTACAGGAATGAACTGATTGTAAATGTCTCTTTTCATTGGGTCAAGCAGTGATGCTGTATTTGAATCTAAATTCTGTGCATAAACAGCTTATTCTATTTATTAGCCAATTTTGGCTCTAAATACCCATGAAAATTAAGAATGACAATCATAGGGATCACTTCATTTTATTTTCAGTGGGGCTTAAAACAAAGTTTATATGACTTTACCATCTCATTTTGGAACTTTCTAATTGTGTAAATATAACTTAGAAATAGAATTTTATTTTTGGTTCATGAATAATTAGTGGCGTATAGGTTATGTATTTCCTTTTCATTCTCTAGCCAGTTATGTTGGTCCAGACTAGAAACTGACAAGGCACTGTACCTCACAGGGATAGAGAGTTATCAGCCACAGGGAGAGGAGCCACGTTGGACCTGTGGCTGGAACAGCAAAACGCTTCGCTCGGGTTCTCACGCAGTTTAGAATACACCACCAACAGACTTGGACTTCTATTCTTATAAAAAGTTGATGAATTGAACACTCTAAATACTCATTTAAGGTGGGAGAGAGTCAATTAGCTTTTCGAATCCACTTAAAACTTATAAGATAGTTCTATGACCACTTAATAGCAAGAAGCATGAATGCCCTTATAAAGGCAAGTCTGCCTCTGAGATTGACCATTAATATTAATACAAGCCAATTATATAATGTTAAAGAATGTTAGTCACCTTTTTCAGAACTCACTATTTTATAGTACCTTCAAATCAGAGATAAAAATTATCTCTACCTTGCTAAAGAACTTACAGGATCAGAATTTCCCTTGTCAATTAGAATAAGGACAGTGGCAGATAATCCTCTCCTAAAAAAAAAAAAGGACTAAATGGAAAAGGAAAGAGAGAGCGAGAGCGCATGCGAGAGAAAGAGGAAAGTAAAGAGAAAGAAAAGACTGATCTGTGGCCATGAGCAGCCAGGCAGGCAGATTCTCTATTTCTCTGGCCAATGTGATGCAGTATCTTTTCCAGGAAGGTACGAAAGCTTTGTTGTTTCCTGCGTATTCAGCACATCAGTTTGCTTCATTTGGTATTTGACACTCTCCAGCCTTGTCCTCAGGCCTGATTTGATTTGCCAGGGTCCTGACACCAACTCCCAGGCCAAGTTCTAAATTCAGGTGTGGGCTCACAATGTTGTTGAGCTTGTCAAATTCTGGCCTGTCCCGAACATTAGCCCCACGGGAGCCTGGGGTGTTTGAAAAGGGTGTGCTCACGGTAAGGCTGCCATTAAAGGCTGCTTTCTTTTCCTTATGAAGCCAGGCTTCTTCTCTGGAGCACGCATTCCGGAGCCAGAAGCACAGGCACTAGCTGAAAGCAGGAATTATTTCAAGGAAGCCCATCTACCCCCAGCGGGAAGGCAGCCAGGTCACTCAAAAGCCCAGGCTGAGGCTGCTTTTCTCAGTTTACTCATTTTGCACAGAGATAACCTCTCCCTACACTTTAGGGCAAGGAAAAAGAATCACTTAGTAGTTTTAAACCATATGAAAAGTCCTGTACCAAGTGCCAACAACCGCAAAGACATGCAGCTAGAGGAATGTATTGAAATTATTACCGGGTCTTCCTTTTTAATGAGAAAATGACAAAAAAAAAAAAAAATGGTTGTAACCTTGCCTGATTTTGTACACATTTGTCTAAAGATTGAGTTGGCACTTGAGCTCACTCCTCAAACATAATAAGATTGTATGACCTCATTTGTCCTTTTATAAAAGCACTTGCATCATTTCCTTAAGTCATCTGCCCCCTGACGTGTTTTCTTCCTTAATAAACAACTGTCTGTTATTCCTGCCGATCATGTTCTGTTTGTGATGCCATGTACTATTGAGTGTACCCCTGTGCTTGTATCACTGAAAAATATTGATATGCAACACATTTCCTTTTCATCCCCATGCCATCTTTTCCTCTGGGGACAGACTGCTTTCCAAAAGCTCATGAACAAGTATTTAGAATGCTGGTTCTTTTGGGGAAGGAGTAAGGGTGGGGGGGGAGGGTACAGATACTCTTCAAATTGGTGTCTGTGGCAATATGAAAGCTTGAAGGCAACTCAGTAGTTTTCCTGTTCCTGCAGAACCACAGGCATAAAGTGAGGCCTCTGTGCTGGTGCTCTTGGAGTATGGGGAATGTGCAAATATTTAACTGTTTTGTATGCTGCACATTACAGACCTGCTCATGTGCATTCTCCGTTTGTCTTCCTTTGTCATATGTGTTTTTTTGCTTTTTTGAAAGTGCAGTCTTTATTGTACCCTTCTCCAGCTTGTAGCAAACTAGAGTGCTTAGCATTTGTGTTCATTCATTATTGTATTTGCCATGTAAAAGTTTTATTCCCTTAGATAAGCTTATAAGCTGTTACTACATAACTTATCTTACTGTAACTCTTTTTATTTTCTGACATTGTAATTTGTTTGTGATGTATATTTTGAGATTGTATTCTATGTTAATTTAATCAGCACAATTCACTGACATGCTGGACTGACATGCTGGCTGCTGTTTCGAGTTGTAAAGTTTGTGTAGGGCTGTTGGGACAACTGCAAATCTGTTGTCAAGGTACTGTGCTTTGGTTTCTATAGCAACACTGTGGGTGTAGCCCTTTAAATGCTAAGGGCATTTAATGCACCCCCGAGCAAATTTTAACTGCGGATTTTCTTTTGTAGAAATTCTATATCTAACGCAGGTACCTACTTGGCCCATGGCTGGTAACTATTTGGGCAATTAGAAAAAAACAAAAAAAAAAAAAAACATAAAAACTAGTGTCTATTGCTGCTTTGAATATGTTTGAAAGTCTGAAAATGTAAATAGTTTATCAAAAAAAAAAATCTTGTACAGTCCAGTGTAAAGTTTTTAAAAGACCTTAAGGGTTGCCATCACATCTTTCTCACACTCTCTTCTTGATAATGAAGAAAAAAAGGTTTGCTAAGGATTAAAGAAGTGGAAAAAAAAAAAATAATCTTCAAATTTCAAGGAATGAATCATTGTCCTTAGCTTTGTTGCATACACAAGCTTCTTGGATTTTGTTGTGCGATACTGACGTGAGATAAAATTCAACATTAAATAATCTTTCAGTGATACTTTTCAAAGTCTTCCCCTCCTCTGCCACATAATTAAGGGAAAAGACAAAATTGAAAGACACACTATCTATTCTGGTGTATGTTGGCACCTTAGCTACATTTTTTGTTTTCTTTTTTGCACAAGGTGCTTTCCTGATATGTTAAACATGCCATCTTTGGGTGATAATGTATATGCCATGATGGGGCTTAGGTCCCTCAGGGGAGTGTCTATAAGAACTGCCTATTTATGCTCATTTACCTCAAGACTGTCCTCTCTACCCTTAATCTAGTCGTCATCACTCCATCTTTTGTACTGCTGTTGACACTTACAAATTAAAGATAAATTTTGTTTTATGACCTCTGTGTATGGCCTTGTCTGTGCTCTGCAAACTTTCTCCACCATCCAGCCAAGTAAGCCCGAGACTTGCCACCCACCCACTTGCAGCTGCAGAACTCTCCTCCCTGTCGTTGATTTTGTCTTGCCCAGAAGTAGGTCTCAGAAAGCCTTCGTACCCCTTAGCTTGGAAATACTTGCCTGCCTGTTTTGTTGGGAGCTTATGCTGCTGCCCTAGGAAATGCTTGTGGATTTAGATGGGAGGAACAGGATCCAGGGTGGATCTTTGTCTAGAGAATATGAGAGAGAATATCACTTGCCATTTGTCTGACTTCTTCATGAGAGCAAAATCACTTATAAAACCTCGTATCATCGTGGGGTATGAGCAAATCTCAAGGGCCAGCCTCCCATCTGACACCAACCTACACAAGCCTAGCAGCCAAGAGAAAATGCTGGCCTTATGGAAGGAACTTTCCCACTACCATCTTGGGAGTAGTTCACCAATTTCTCAGTTGCTTCTGCCTCAGAGAAGGAGAATTCCCACCTCATTGCCCAGCAGTGAGTTGGAGACAACTTAGTGATACCAGCTTCTAAGATGTTTCCAAACCTATTGTGTTAAAAGTCTCAGGGATGTAGATGGGTTCATGGGGTGAAGGGATCGGGGCCCTTAAAGGAGACAAGCCAAACCAGCCAAGTCAGGACTGTGGATTTCTGAGATTACTGAAACAAAGGTATTCAAGAGTGAGAGCCCCACCAGCAGAGAGGGAAGACCCAGGGCAACTTGGATTTGTAGAACTTTCTTTATCCTATTCACATTGTGAATCTGCTGCATGCTACGTAAAGCTCTGAAACGTAGCATTCCATGACCCTCCTGACCCATGGGTTTTAAATCTCAGGTAAGCATTGGGCATTGGAAAGGCTATGGGCTTTGGTAGCATACCAACCTGGCTCTGCGACTTGCCAGGTGTGCGACTTGCCTCAAGTAACTTGTCTGAGTCAAGAGTTTTCTATGAAACGGCAGGTGTGAAACCCCTAGTGGTGGGCCTGGCTCGCAGAGCTCAGGAAGCCCGCCTCCTCGGATGGACGGTAGGTCAGAGCTAGAACCAAGCCATGATTTCACAGACTGCACAAAGTGGAGCACTCACCTGAGGTGTGAGGCATTCCTTCATTCAGAAACTCATCACCTCCCTCTAAACTAGTCTCCAGACCATGAGTTTTCTCATTGCCTCGCCCCTGCCAACTTTTCTTTCTAAAACACAGACCTGATTCTGTCCACCTTCTCTCATCCTCCCCTAAAATCTGAGTTTCCATTGCCAACTTGATGAAACCCCACCTTTGCTCCCTGACAATTAGGCCTCAGCAGAGCTGCAGCTTACTTGCACACCTCAACTTCCGTCATACCCAGACTGTTATCCTCCTTTTTCTCCTCCCTTGGCCTGGAATAAATTTGTCCCTTTCTCTGTTTGGAAAATTCCCATCATTTTCAAATCCCACCCCAAATACCACCACCTCATGAGGCCTTCCTGTACTCCCCGGACAGTTCAGGCTCTCCATCAGGGCTCCTGCAGGCCTTTGAAAGGACCTCTGTGATCGCATTTACCACACTCTAGTGAATTGTTTCTTCTTTTCTGCTAGACGACAAGCTCCTGAAACCAAGGTCTGTGCCTTGTGCCTCCCGGCCCCCAACACAGTGCTCAGCAAATAGGAAGTGCCGACACTGGTGTGTGGATAAACGTGAACTGTGGCAGCTTGGCCTCAGTGTGTGTCGTGGGTACCCATGAATATCAGTCTTAGATGGTAGGGATCAGGGGATGTCTAGGGCTATCCTAGAATTAATTACTTCACTTGGAGGACCTTTTTGGTTAAAACATCTCAATTCATATGGGCAGAGCCATGTCAAGTTAGTGTGACAGCTTTTCTGAACCAGGGATGAGGGCATAAGAGTCTCCATGTTTCAAGGAGGACTCACACTGCTGGCTGCCCAAGTCACTGAGCCTAGAGCCACTGCTCTGCCTTTCCTTCTAAGCATTCTGGCAGGATTATGGAAAGGAGAGTCAGAAATAGGAAGATTTTGTGGGCTTACCTTATCCTTTCCTAAGTGCCTAGGATTATCCTTTCCTGTGCCCAGGGACAAGGAGTACTGGGAGGCCAAGGCCTACTGCCTGGGCATCCATCACAGAAAGGGGCCAAAACTGGCCACTGCTGCCTGCTGGGGAGAGAGTGAGCCCGTGTGGCTGCATTGCGAGCAGCTCTTCCCTGAGTACCCTGTCCTTCCAATTTGGAAAAAAAAATAAACACGTGGTCCAGATAATAATGACTGGTTCTCCTAATGTTCTCTAGAGCCTTACTTACCTAAAATGTGGGTCACAGACCACAGCATCAGTATCTCCTGGAGACACATTGAAGGGCTATGTGGGCGCACTGAGTAGTAAGATTTTAGTATGCAAGACGTTCCAAATAGCTGCTCTTCTTCTTGTAAAGATACTTAGATTATATAAATGATACATAATAAATGTAGGGGATTCCCTATGCCCCACTCCCTCCCACTCCACACTTTCCCACATTAACAACACCCTTCCTTAGTGTGGTACATTTGTTACAATTGATGAACACTATTAGAGCACTGCCACTAAGTATGGATTATAGTTTACATGACAGTTCAAACTTCTGCACAATTTTGTAAGTTATGACAAGATATATAATGGCCTGTATCTGTCATTGCAATATCATTCAGGACAATTCCAGTATGTCATGGGTTGGATAGGTTAAGGATTATTGACCTCCTTTGAATGCAAAGGCCTAGATATGGGTGGTGGTTCCTCCAAAGTAACACAGAGATTAAATGGCAGTGGCAGAACTCAAATTTGTGTTTCCTAATTCCAAAAACAGAGTTACTGTATTCTGTATGGCCCCACAGTAGGCTCTGGAAATTGCTCATTATTGGAGCAGCCATGGATCTAGATCTAGATTATCACCAGATATCTTATATATAGACCTACCTTTCCATTCCTACACCCCATCATGCTCTCCATAGAACCACACTGCTTGTTGTTATCTGTACATGATGTGCTCTTAGCATGTAACTTTGTACCTGGAAGGCTCTCCCTTGCTTCCCCCATCTGCCTCCCCATCCTTTAAGGCCCAGCCTAATTGGTACCTCTTCTGGGAAACCTTTCCTCAATGCCCGTCTTCTACCCAGAAAGCATGAATCGCACTGAAGTAATCTGATGGAATCCTCCTCTCTCTGTGTTTTCACTCCTAAAACATACTGGTTGCTCCATAAATGTGTGTATTATTTTAAAAATGAAATTATAATGGTATGAATTCTTTCACCTAGAATTCAAAGTATACTCTGCCATTGGCGACTTTGTCAACCTCATCTAACCCCATATCTTCTAGTTCTCTAGACACATCATTCTGTAGCATGTCCTACCACCTCTTGGGCTTTTTGTCGAATGCCCCCATCTAAATTGCCCTTCCTGGCATCTGACAACCTCCATTTTTCCTTTCAAGTCCAACTCAAAGTTTATTTACTCCAACAACCACAGCAAAATGCTAATAGTATACAATGTAAAAAATTTTACCAACATTTCCTTTAACTCTTAACAAGAGCTCTGAATACTGGATACTGTGATCCCTGCTTTACAGAAGATGAAACTGAAACTCAAAGAAGTCAAGTCAGGGTCTCCCAGTAAGTCAGAAAGGCCCCTGCTCTGACGGCCTGCCTCTCAGATTTCCCCAGGCCAGAACTAATCTCTCCCTCCCTCTAGTTCAGAGTGTCTCAACTATTTTTCATTATCAACCCTCTAAGGAGTCTTTTTAAACAATTTTTCCCTAATTGCCCTCCTCCTCACATGAAATTTTAAAAATAGAAATATACTGTGCATCTGATTACGTAGTCTATACTCTATGTGTATCTGTGCTTTATTCATTAAAAAAAATTTTTTTTTCACACTCCCCCCCAACCCACCCAAGAATCATTTCTTGCCCCCTTGGGAGCGATATTGCCCCCAGTGAGAATGAATGCTCTATATCAGCTACACTAACATTTTGTCCTTACCATAGATTTGTAACTGGATCCCACTACATTGTGTTTGGGTTTCCAGTTACTGTGGCTTGGTAAGTGTTCCTCAAAACTTAGGGGTATGAAACAACCACTTGTTTTCCCCACAATTTCTGTGGGTGAAGGAATCAAAATGGGCACAGTGGGGAGGCTTGTCTCTGCTCTGCGATGTCTGGGACCTCAGCTAGAAAACCAAAGGACCGGGGGCTGAAATAAACTGAGGGCTCATTCTGTCTCATGCTGGCAGTTGGTGCTAGCTGTTGGCTGAAACCACAGCTGGGGCTTTTGGTCAGAAGACCTACCTATGGCCTCTTCCTGTGGCCTGGGTGGTGGCTGGGCTTCAAGGGACAGCATCCCAAGAGAAAAAGAGAGAGCCCTGGGTAGAAACTGGGTCCTCTTTTGTAACCTAGCATCAGAAGTTATGTAACATCATTTCCAGTGCATTCTGTTTGTTGTGCATTCATAAATGTGTGCCACATTTCAAGGGGAAAAGTATTGACTCCACCTGTAGATAAGATTCTGAATAGCATATGGGACTGGAAATAGTGCTTTGGCAATTTCTGGAAGATGCAATCTGTCACACTGAAATCTACTTATCTGTGACTCCTATACTTCCCATAACTACCACCCCATCTTCACAGGACCTTGTACATGGTGTGATGTTGATATCTATTTATGAAATTTATTTGGATGCTCTAAGTTGAAAGAATGAAGCCCCAAATGTTGGCCCACTCCTGCCATCACCAGTGTGTGATTACTGTGGTCCAGACATTTCTGGAGAGGCCAGCTGTGGGCAGTTCACTGATGCACCAGGGCACCCTAGAACTAATGGTAAGTGAGTAGTGAGCATTAAAAGAAAGATCTTGGTAAAAAGTTATTGTTTTCCTCAAAGGCATATCAATTATTTCTAGGAAAGTTCAGACTAGTCAAATTCCTGTAATTTTGTGTGTGCGTGTATGTATCAACACTACTACCATGAGTACCAAAAAACAAAGTTTTAAAATGGAAATAATCATTGGTTGAAGCCATAATGTATAAACGAAAATAATTTAGTTCTTTTTCAGGCTCAGGAAATAATAGTTTGATATTCCAATATGTTACTAATAAGACCAATAAAATCAATTAAACCCAAAAATTTAGATTTTGAGTAAAGTAGTGTCAACCTAAAGCAATTAAATTTCTGCTTTTGGATTAACATTAATCAGCTAATAGATACTATCAAATGTACCCAAACAGGGCTAAAGAAGCAAGGATAAGTAGTACATTCTTTTTTTAAAATCTTGTTTGTAATTCTACTGTAAAGTATTATTATATTTTAATTTGAATAAAAACTCAGTATTTCCCTTAAAAGTATTATTATAACAAAAGATCAAATGAGGCCAGATGCTTACAGTGAAATGCAAAGTGAAGAATTTAGATATACTTTCAGAAATTAAAAAAGGACTGATATTATCAATGAGTAACACAAGCAGTGGGAAAGTTAGGCTAAAACAACCCAACCAAACGAATAATAATAAGTTTACCACAGATGTACAATCAGGTTCCTAATTCTTGGATAAGTCAATTGTTCTTTCAAGTTGTAGCTATTACACTACCCTGATTTGTTCTTGAGTTAGAATATTTTTTATTGCAACAAGTGTTTTTATATTCTACCAGGAAAGAAACCCTTATGAAATCATTTCAATGCTTTATTATATATTTTAAAGAAATCTGTACCTTTGGAAAAGGCACTTGTTTATTAATACCCAAAACAACACTTGCTAAATGTAGGGGTTTCAACCACTGGAGAATGTAGAAGTAAATTCCCAAGCAGCCACTTCCCCTTAGGCCAGGGAGAGGGAGTGCCTTTGGTTCTTGGTCCGTGGGGGTAACCTGGACTCTGTGCAATGCCAGCAAGGCAGGTAGAGGATGTGCTAGGGTATGTCGGCCAGGCAATCCTGCCCTGGACAAAACTGTGGAAAAGATAAGTGGTTCTGGTCCTCAAACTGTATCAGATAAGACACACCAAGGGATAAATACTGCAGCTATAAATACAGCTCAAGACACTGGATCACTTTTCAGACTGTTGAATTTCAAATGTCTGCCAAACAGAGTGTAATATCTGGGACTCTATTTTTGCAACTCTACTGAAAGGAGTGGCTAAAGTCCAATTAATTTAACCAAGGAAATATGGGAAGTGAGGATCACAAGAGTTAAGTTGTCCAATCAAAACTTGGAATTGAAACTAATTTCACAAATGTTAATAAAATGTGAGAAGGAGGAAATGCAATTTAACATTACATTTCAGGAAACTAATTTTCAGTCAACAACAAACTAGAGAAATAAAGGAAAAATTAAAGAAGAATGAATATTGATTACTCTCCACATTGCAATACTGGGGTCAAATCACTCATGTTTGTGATTTGCAGTAGGATTTCTTTTTTTAAAAATTTTTTGCTTTGAACTTTTAGATTACATAAAAGTTACATCAAAAATATAGGAGATTCCCATATACCTCACCCTCTACCCCCTCACACTTTCCCCCATTAACAACATCTTTCATTAGTATGGTACATTTGTTAGAATTGATGAACAAATACTGACGCATTTGCAGCAAACTTTCTGATTGGCTATCTGCAGGAAATAATTCAGAGATGAAGACACCTGGGGAACCCACGCTTCCAAAAATCAAAACAAAACAACAAAAATGCAAAAATTGTTGAGGTCAAATACTACCTTGTTTAGATTTCGTTGGTTATAAAGAAATAAGCTGTTAGCCCATGTGCTCTCCCCCTCACACCACCACCCCACCCCACCTAGCTCCAGGTTTTTATTCTCCCAGCTTTAAGTACAGCAGAAAGAGCACTTCTCTTTCTCAAAAGTTCCTTACAAACTTTGAGGAATTTGAGTCTCACTGGCTGGCGTAGGTCACATGACCAACCACTGTAGCAGGAAATGAAAACCCTTGAGTCTACCCCTGCAGTCAGGAGCTTTGAGATCAATTCCATCCAGATCACAGAAAATATGCTTTAGTCCTTCAAAGGAAAATTGTAACCAGAAGGAGGGAAATGGGTGCTGGGCAGTATGTCTCAGAAGTCCTGCACGGAACGGGCTTTATGTAAAAACACCCTAATTGGGAAGGAAGGCTAGACTCTTACTACAGAAGGGACAGTGACCACAGCTCAATGACCTGTGACAGTGTGCGTACTACAGCATTTCCCCCAGCCTGATTCTAGCTATCTCTGATTAACCTTTAGTGAACATGGGGTTGCCACTCTTGATGTGTCTAACTTCCCTTAGACAGTGGATGATTTTCAAGGCCTGGGTCTTGTTCACCTCATTCCTGGTACTAGCTCGAGAGATGCGCAGTGAGTCCATGTTGAATGGAGGGATGGTTTTAGGACCTCTACTGCTGTGACCGAAAATAATGCCCTTTTAGACCTGGGCCTGGTTCAGAGGCATCAGGGCTTTAGGCTTTTTCTTCCTCCTTTTTCATTTTCACTTGCTTACAATCTGCATAGCTGCCAATCCCAGTGTGGCCCCATTCCCATCCCCACACTCATCCTGTTTTACCTATCAGTCTTTCTGAAAAACGACAACAACAAAATAGGTCCTGCCATTAGGAAATCCATAAAGCCATGATGTTCTCTAGCAGGGGAGCAGGAGTCAATAACCCACTGCACACGAGCCAAATCCAGCCTGGTGTCTATTTTTTTTTGTAAATGAAGTTTTATTGCAACACAGTCATGCACACTTGGCTGCTTTTGCATTACAGCAGCCAAGTTGATTAGTTGTGAGAGGTTGTATAGCCTGCAAAACCTAAAATATTTATCATCTGGCCCTGGTTGGGGATCTGAATCATGTCCCTCACAAGAGGCATCTTTAAGCTTTATTCTGTCTTCCTTAGGTGTTGACCCATTTGTAAATAGGACCTTTGAAAATATTGTTAAAGTGCGGACCCATTTGTGAATGGAATCTTCAAAGATCCTAATTAGATGAGGCCAGGTTGAGTCAGGTGGGCCTTAATCTGTAGGGTTGAAGTCATTATAAAGAAGAGAAGTCTAGACAGGGACACAGATGACTGGGTAGGAGAAGTAGGGAACAGAAGCAGAAGCCATATGATGGAGAGAGATACAAGCCAAGGAACACCAACGACTGTGACAAGCCAGCACCAGAGAGCTACGGACTCCAGGAGAAAGCATGGCCTGTTGAGAACTTGATTTTGGACTCCTAGACTCCAAGACCATGAAACAATAAATTCCCCCTGTTTAAGCCAACCCATAGTGTGGACTTTGCTTTAGCAGCCCTGGCAAATGAAGACAACCCTTTACAGAAAAAGTTTGCTGACCTTTGTCCTAAGGGAGTGGGTACGACTCTTTCCTTGTTGTATCTGGGTCACAGACCACTACGCATTTCAGGTATATTCCTGGAGGTCCAGGGAACTGCTCACAAGGTTGAGACATTTGCCGCTGGCTGGGAAGACATTTGCTGCTGCCCATGAGATGACTGAGCACATGGAGAGTCTGGGGCTGGCAAAGAAGCAGGACATGATCTCCAAAATACATGGGAAGAGGCAGAGCAAATTGCCATAGCCCACTTACACTTACACTGGCTCTACCTTTGAGAAGCCTGGGGTTAAAGCGATTCTTCTCCATCTCACCTGGGCTCTGGAATCACCTGCAAGGCTATAAACACTTTAAATGGTTGGGGAAATTACATACTTTAAGTCCCCAAAGAGTCTCATTTAATTGAACCTGGGCGTAGGATAGGTTTAGAGATTTTTTTCAAAGCACGCCACTCCCCTAGGTGATTCTAGTGGTAGTTAAAGCTGCGAATGATGGGGTTAGAGGATAGCAGTTCTGGGAGAGGCTGGCACCAATCTTGGGACAGCATGTGAGAATGGAGAAGAATGCAGGGGTTGGATCTGGCGACCTGGGAATTCTGGCTAAGTTGCTAGGTATTGTTTGACAAGTTTTTTGACCTCCCTGAGCCTTGGTTTCGGTATCTATAAAATAAGAATAAGTATGTTTACCTTGCAGAGGTTTTATGAGGATTATGTGAGATCACTCATTTATTCATTTAGTCAGAACATTTATTGAGATGCCCTGTCTATGCCTGACATTGTACAAAGCCGTGGATAATGCAGCGGTGAACAAGGCAGACCGAGGTGTCTCCTCCCGCAGAGCTTACATCACAGTGCCATGGGGTGGAACAGACACTAAATAAATACATAAAATAATTTCAAAGAGTGAGTAGTGCCATGAAAAATAAAAAGGCAAAGCATGTGATGGGATGAGAGTGACTGGAGTAGAGCTGTTTTGGAGAAGGTGGCTTGGACATGTTCTATGAGAAGGTGACATTTGGGCAGCAGTGATGGCAAGGGTGAGGGGTGCATTTATTCCAGGAAAAAAGGAGGGCAGTGTGTCGGGAGCATCTGGTATGCTGGTAAGGACTGGGGAAGGCAGATTTCGTGGACTCCTCGTTGACCTTAAGGAGGCCCTCTCCCCCAACCACAGTGAGAACAAACAACCCAATGATTTTATGCAGGAGCATGATATGATCTGTTCACAGAAAAATTTAAAAGACCTCTAGTTGCTGGGAGGGCAGGAGATGCTAAGGTAGGCATAAAAAACGTGGTAGCTATTGTTATTATGTATTTAATCAGAATATATTTTTTAAGCACCTAAAATATGCTGGGCATTGGACATTAAAAAAAAACACAAAAAACATTAGCTACAGAGTCTTGTGGAATAGTTTTATTTGGCTTTTACTTTAATCAAAATAATTTGACAACATGATTAAAAGGTTAAATAGTTAAACAAACAAAGTTTGTTGAAAACAAGAGCAGTCCTCAACCATCCCGGCTACCTTTTAGTTCTCTAGAGGCAGCCGCTTTCATTTCTTTTAGCTGGTATTTTGTGTACTTAACTAGCAATCTGCCCATATCCTCCCAGTCGGTATCTTTAAATAAATGGCTTATTGAGTTGCTTCAGTTTTAAGAATTATCAATGGACTTCCTACTGCTTGTTCTTCCTTTACCTACCATCGGTACAGCCACAACTCACAGCAGGGGCAAATATGCTCACAGGTGAGTATGTTGTGATTGCTTTCTCTGTTTTGAACAATTCCTTGTCTTTCCTGTAGTTCATAATTGTATCTAGTTCTTTTCATTTACGAAGTTGTCTCTGTACTAATCACTAGTTTAATTCTCCCATTTGGGTAAATATCCTCTCGCCATGTTCAAACACATTAGTTATTCTATTAATCTTATCTTTTTGAAGAGCTATTTGATTTCTGGCCTACTCCCATACAGAACAGTTGCCTGATAGGCCTGTTGCACAACTTGTTTTGGGATCTTCCTTCACCTGATTCCATGTCTCTTTTTAAATTATTTGCAAGCTTATTTTCATGGAGCATATCCTTCAGGTATTTCTTGAGAAAGGGTGCCTAGGAGGTACATTTTTGGGGGACATAATCTATCTAAAGTATCTTTATTTACCCCTATACTTCATTAACAATTTGCCTGTATAGAATTCTAGGTTGGAAACTATTTATTAGAATTTTTAAGGTATTTTTTATGCTTTTCTAGCTTCTAGTGTATCTGTTGAAAAGTCTGATGGCATTCTGATTCTTTCTCTTTGCTATGCAGTACTCTCTCTCCTCTCTCTCCTCCCTCACCATAGTGTAAGATCTTCTTCCGGACCTCAGTGTTTCTAACTTTCAATGTTAAATGCTCCTTGGTATGAGTCTACTCTTATTCATTGCACTGTGTCTTCAGTGGGCCCTCTCAGAGTAGAAATTCATATCCTTAACTTGAATTCTAGTGAATTTTCTTGAATTATTTCTTTGATGATTTTCTTCTCACAGCTTTTTCTTTTCTCTTTTTAATGTTTAAATTTTCTTCAACATAATGTGTTTTTTTTTAAAGGTTTATATATATATATATATTTTAATTTTTCTCCCCTCCCCCCCCAGTTGTCTGCTCTCTGTGTCCATTCACTGTGTATTCTCCTGTGATTGTGTCTATCCTTATCAGCAGCACCAGGAATCTGTGTTTCTTTTTGTTGCATCATCTTGTTGTGTCAGCTCTCCGTGTGTGCAGCGCCATTCCTGGGCAGGCTGAACTTTCTTTCGTGCTGGGTAGCTCTCCTTATGGGGCACACTCCTTGCGCATGGGGCTCCCCTATGCAGGGGACACCCCTGCGTGGCAAGGCACTCCTTGCGCACATCAGCACTGTGCATGGGCCAGCTTCACACGGGTCAAGGAGGCCCGGGGTTTGAACCCTGGACCTCCCATGTGGTAGACAGATGCCCTAATCACTGGGCCAAGTCCACTTCCCCTCACAGCTTTTTCTATAACTTTTCCAAGAGCTCATAATATTTGGATGTTGGACCTCCAGTCTGCTCTTTGAATTTTATTTTTCTATCCTATTTTAAAATTTGTATTTTTGCTCTATGTTTTGGAGAAATGTCTTCAGCTTTATATTCCACACTGTCATTTTTTCCCATTTTTCCTTACGGAGTCATATTTTTAATTTTCAAGTGCTCTTCTAGTTCTCTGAAAGTTCCCTTTTTTGTAGTATCCTGTTTTTGTTTTATGGGTGCTATATCTTTTCTTTTTCCTCTAAAGGAGTTAATGATAGTTTTTTTTTCTTTTCCTTACATAATTGATGTTTCTTTTTAATTCCCTCTTTCATTCATTCAGTTAATCATTCAGTTAATATTATTGAATGCTTTTTCATATGCCAGTCACCTAGGAATTTGGGATAATTTCAGAGAACAAAACAAAGTTTTCCATCCTTGTGCAGCTTAGATTTGGGTTGTTTTTTTTGTTGTCTTTCTTTGATATTAGAAAAACTCCTAATGTGTCTTGTCTGGTAAAACCAAGCTCTCTTCTCATGTTTATCCAAAAAAGAAGATTTGTGTGTGAGGGTGGGGATTGTCATATTTGAATTTTACTACAGATGTCCTGGCTGGACTGTTTCCTGGGAGGACCTCTGATGTCAGCATCTTTAGATCTTCTATAAGAAAGATTCCCACTAGAGAATTCTTTTTCAGTCTCCTGTCTGGTAGATCTAAGCCTGGATGCCAGTTAGATGTTCTGAAGTAGAGGATTATTCAGTACATTAACTTCCAATAACTTCTACTTTATGTCCCCTATCAGACCCCCATCTCCCCATTTTCAGTGGCTGCTGTCTAGAGATTGTTTGATGTTTGTTTTACCCTTTTAGAGACCAGGTCTCCAGTCTTCTGCTGGAGCAGGGAAAGGACAGTGACAGCCTCTGGGCAGAACTGGGAAAAGGATCCATCTGTTTCTTAAACAGACTTTCAAGTCTTTCATTTTAGCCCTCTCTTTACTTTCAATTCTGGGGGCATTGGTAGTAATTCCTAGGTCTTTAGACTCTAACGTTTAGAGAGTTCTGCAATGTAAGTCATTTGTTTCTGCCTTTCCCAGCTGTTGCTTAGGCTTCAGCTTTCCTGGGCCTGCTAAGTCAGTTACCATTTGATAGTCTGTTTTCCCCCTTCTAAAATTTCAGTGGTAAGGTCTTCTCTACTATTTTCTTTGTCCTCTGGGTTTATGCCTTTAAAAGCATCCCATTTAGTGATGTTTCAGCAGGACACAGAACTAAAATATATGTGTTCAGTCTGACATTTTTAACTGTCCTCTGAATCCTTAGTGAATTTTTTAGAGGATGAAGAACTTTTGTGTCTACTATGGGCCAAATACAGAGCTAGGCATTTTAATTTACAATATTGAATTTAATCCTCAACAAACTATTTCTTAGAAATGGAAAAAAAGACTTAGGAGAGATAAACTTACTCGATGATAGTTGATTTAATTCAATTTAGAAATAATCGATTAAACTATTATGTGCTTGATTCAGAGGATGAATGAGTTACTGTCAACATTCAGTTGGGAGTCATCTTAGCCTTGCCTATTGTCCTTCCCATAGCCTACCACTTTATCTCCTCAGTGCTTCTCAGCTGTGCCTTCTGCTGCTTCCCGGATAGCCCTGCCTTGATTCAGGACTCTGAGATCCTTTTTCTGGAACTAGCAGTGTCTGTTAACTGGACGTCATATCTCCCCATACCACTCCATCCCCTGCCAAGGAGCTCTTTCTAAACTGCAACTCTGCTCAGGTCACTCCCTTCCTTTAACCTTGGTGGACATTCCTACTGCACAACAATGCCCCTGGCACAGCTGCCTTCCAACCATTTTCACACAGGAAGGTACTCCATTCATCTCATCAGTTACCAGCGTTTAGTGCAGGGCCTAGAATCCTACTTAGTATCCATAAATGTTCACGATCTGAACTATACATCATAGTCCAAGCCATCATGGGCTAACAGTCTGCTTTTTAAGTACATTGCAATGCACCAGGATTCCCACCCAGGTCTGAGTGAGTCAGGGTTCAAGGCCACTCCTGGCTGAGTCTGTTGACGGCAGCCCTGGCCTTGCAGCCTCGCCCTCTCCTCACTCTTGTGGGTGCCTCAGTAAGGCCCTTCCCACTTCCTTCATGGACTTCCTCTACTCACATCCTTGGTTTTCTCCTTCTCCATTCCTAGTGGGACAACTTGAATTTTGTGGATCCCAAAAAGCAAAAGATTATGTTTTAAAGTAATCCATTCCTTTGGGTATGAGACCCATTTGACTGGATTATGTCAGTGGGGTGGGATTCATTTGAGTTCCCACCCCCTTGCTGGGTTTGATATAAATGGACTCACTCAGACAGACAGAAAAAGGGAGCCAGCATATTTGATTCTGCAATGTGAGAGAGAGGATAGCTTAAGCACAAAGCCCCCAAGAGGCTGAGCCCACAGAGTAGCTCAACAGGAGACCAGCCCTGCTATAAGTCTGATAGCTTACAGCTAACTGGGGAAGGCAGTGGAACAGCCGAGAATGATATAGGAGGCCTGGAAGGAGACAAGCCCTATGCCTGATTGGTCAAAGCTGAGCTCCAAGAGATGGTAGATTCTGGAGGGAAAGGAAGAGACCTCTGCAGAGCTCAGTGGCCATCTTACTTCAACACATGGCAGCTTGGGTGAGAAGGCACTGCTTATGGAGCCCTGAGATGGACCTTTCATGGCCTTGGAACTGTGAGCTTTTAACCCAAATAAATACCCTTTATAAAAAGCAACACATTTCTAGTATTTTCCATCAGCAGCCCTTTGGCAAACTAAAACACACAGAGAAAAGAGAAAGCAAATAGCCTGATACATTATGCAAATAGCAGAAGAGTGGAAAATGAAGTAGTGGTAGTCCCTTCCCCTTGGTCAAGGCAGGACACCCCTCACCACTGTCTGGGGATGGCTTTGGAGGCGCAGCTCAACTTCATGTTCTGAATCTTTCAGAGGTCTCCATGCATTTGACTTCCATCCTGGGAGCAATTGGATTGTTGGGGGCAGAGAAAGGTAGAAATGTTTATTTGGTTTTAGCATGACCCATACAGTATTAGGTGGGAATTGAGAAGGGTGAAAAAAGTTTATTTGGTTTTAGCATTACCCATACAGTATTAGGTGAGAATTTCCAAGGAATTATGTGACAGTGACGTTATAACTTTCACACGATGGTTGGAAGCATTATAAAAATATTGCCTAACACAACTCCACAGGGGCATATGAAATTTCATTGCATTTTATACATGTAATTAAGTGGCCCACATAATGAGGTACTGTGTGTGTGAAGAGGGAGATACCTTTTGTAGGTGAAAGATAGCAGGGACAGAAGCAAGACTTACATTTTAAAGGGAGAACAATCTAAAAGAGTGGCTAAGAATTATTGCACTTCATTCTATAAACAACTTTAAACTTGATGGGTTTTTCCCTCTTAAAGCTAGTTTTCTGGTTATAAGTAAGACAACTATGTTTAATATCCTCCTGCCAAAATACCCTCCCACCCTCTATACTAAGGTGATGAATAGATAACGTTTTAAACTTGGAACCAGACAAAACTGAATTCAAAAGCCAGGTTACTGTTTTCCTAGCAGTGTGACCTTGGGTAAGTGGCTAAGTCAGTGCTACTTAAAATGTGGTTCCCTAATCAGGAACATCATCTGAAGGGTTGTTAAAAATTGAACTTAGAGAGGGTGCAGAGCCAAAGAATGTCACCTCCATATATTGAATCTGAATCTCTGAAGTTGAGTCCCAGGAATCTGTGTTTTAACAAGCCCTCCAGGTGATTCTGATGTTCACTATAAAGAATGAGGATCACTTGTGTAAATTATCAGAGCCTTGATTTTCTTCTCTGTAAATGGACCTTTTATTGTAATGCAGAAAATGCAACTTGAAGTGATTTACAAGAAAAAGAATTTAATGATTCATGTAACCAAAAATCCACAGATAGAAATAACTTCTGTTGATGCTTGATCCAGCATCTCAAACAATATCACCCAGGATCCTTTCTTTCTTTTTTTAATTTCTCACTTTTTTTTCTGTGGTATAACCCTCAGCTCTGGATTTCACAGGAGGGACCACAGGAAAGCTGGACTCTCCCTTACAATAATAAAATGGCTCTCCCATTTCATACTTTCTAGTGAAGGAGGGACAGTCTTTCCCAGTACTTCCTATGGAAGAGAGAAGATACAAATCCCAGGAAAAATGGCTCCTATCTCACTGGATCTGGGTGGGTTAAATTGGGTTTAGTGTGCAGCCTGGCCCGGAACCCATTGCTATGGCCTGGGGATGGGACACATAGCCTGGAGAAAGCCTACAGGGTTCATCCTCAGGCTCTGATTTGGTCATTTCCATCCACAGGCCTGAGACGGTAGGAGGGGTATTTTTCTAAGGGTAGCCAAGTTTCTTTTAGAAAGAAGAATGTCGACTGCTAAGAGTATAGAGTTTTTCTTTCTGGAGTAATGAAATTGTTTTAAAAATTTTTGTGGTGATGAATGTATAATATTGTGATTATACTAAAAGTCATTGATTATACACTTTGAATAGATTGTATGGTATGTGAATATATCTCAATAACACTGCTCTGAAAAAAAAGAAAGAAGAATGGATACTGAGATTAAATTCATGGAAGCAGAGAGAGTAAAGCACTTCCTCAGAGTCACAGGTCAGAAAAGGCTATTCCTTACCTGGGCACAGGCCAGAGCCTAGACCCAAGGCTCCAGGGTGATCTGTAGCTCAGCAGGCCCTGGGGAAGGGGCTTGGATGCCAAGGAGAAAACTCCCGGTGTCTCAATTTAAAAAAAACATCCTGGAGCTCTTCTCCTTTAAATGTGTTCAAAGGCCAGGAAAAGCCAGTGCTGCTGGCTTCAAGACTGACTGCCCTATCTGGTAAGCCCCGTGACTTTATTACCAAAGCCCGAGGAGTGAAAGAGGGAGGTCATCACTGCCTTTTGCCACCTTCACTTCTTCCATGCACATTCTGACTTTTGGATCCAACAAATCTAGGGAGAGAATGATGGGGAGCCTAAAACTGCACACCGCCCAACTGTATCCTCCATGACATTGCACAAGGGAAAGGGCCCTGGAGACATTTTGGTCATCTCTCCTTCCCCTTTCCCCCAGCCTGAATGGAGCAGCCTCCTGAGCTGAACTTGGAGAGGGTGCAGAGCTGAGGATGCCCAGCACGAACCTAACAGGGCGGTCAAGTGAGCCGCTGTGCAGGGGACAGAGCATGAACGTGTGGGTCAGGTAGACCTGGGTTCCGTCTTAGCACCGCCACTAACCAGTGCCTTATAATTTACATGTTCCTTCATCTGTAGAGTGGCGATTATAACCCCCAGGGAAGAAAAGCCTCTGTGTGTGTATGGGTTGGTGGGACAAGGCAGGTGACTCTTGGCCAGCCTTGGGGAGTTCTCCCCCATCGCTAAGACATTGGCCCAGAATGACTGTTTCTCTAGACATCAGGAGGAAGCTACCAGATCTAAAGGGCCCTGGGGCCACCAGTAAGGAAGATTCAATGGCAACCTATACAGATTAATGACTCTCTGTAGCAAGGGGCATCTGGCAGGTGCCTCAGATGACTTGGAGTACAGATCATCTCTTTATCCCAATGCCTTGGTTCCACAGGGGCCTCCAGAAATCCTAAACTCCTGGAAAGGAGTAGCCTCAAAATGCTGAGACTAAATTCCTGACACCCTGGCATAATGAGGGCTCAAAAGAGAAATTCAGTTGAGCTCTAGAAAAATAAAATTACAGTTCCTACACACCTGAGTTTTAGAACTGATGTTCCTATCAGTTACGTATTTATTGAGCAGCTAATCCAGGCCAAGCATTGTGTGGGTGATGAGACACATTGTTAGGCTTTTCTGTACTCTGTCAGCATCACCTTGCTTGTAGTGCCCCAACACACAGTGCTGTGCCTTGCCTCTGTGCTTCTGCACATGCTGTTCGTTTTATCTGAATTGCCCTTCTTTCCCAGGACTATGAAGGGAGCTTCCATTAATCATTCAGAAACTGCTTGAATTTAGACTACTTTCTGAAGCTTTCCCTAGCTCCTCTAATGGTGATAATCTCTGTCCATTTGTACTCCCAAGGCCCTGACCATGCACTCTTGTCTCTGCCTGTGATCCTGTGTCATTACGTATTTATATACTCTGCCTTCTACCCCATAACAGAGTTGCTACTAGAGGGCACCAACCTTGCATCATCACTTAAAAACCTCTAGCAGCTGGCACAGGGCCTGGCACAATGCAGATGCTCAAAAATTGTGTTGAACAGAACTGACCAATCTCAGAATTGTGGGCATCTATAGAAGGTTTAGCACTGTCCTCTGAAGGAAATGAGCTATTCGACCCCACCCTGCTATACAGCCCCCATGGAGCTTGCAAAAGACCGGCTAGCTCAAGGTCAATTTGAGGAGTCTCAGAAGTTATTTAGATTAGAGCAACATTAGATCAGAGAACTTTCTGCAATGGCGATGTTCTGTATGTGCACTGACCCACATGGAGGCCCCTAGCCACATGTGGCCACTAAGTTTTTGAAATGTGACTAGTGAGGCTGAGGAACTGAATTTTAACATTTTATTTAATTCCATTTAATTTGAATTTAAATTTGTTTTTATTTTTATTGTTTTGGGCGGTACCGGGGATTGAACCCAGGACCTCGTACATGGGAAGCAGGTGCTCAACCACTGGCTACATCTGCTCCCTACTTAACCTGAATTTAAACAGTCCAATGCGGTTAGTGGGTACTGTATTGGACAGTGATGCTCTCAAGGATGACGTAGAGTAGCTCAGTGAGAAGGGGAGTCAGTAGGTTAGTCCAGACAGAAGCAAAGCATATACTAAAGCATGCTTGGGAAACTCCAAACAACTCTTTTTATCTTCTTCTTCCTCTTCATTTTATTTTAAATGTTACATTAAAAAAATATGAGGTCCCCATATGCCCTCCACCCCACCCACCCCACTCCTCCCACAGCAATAACCTCTTCCATCATCACAGAACATCCACTGCACCTGGCAAATACATTCTGGAGCACCGTTGCACTACATGGACAGTGGTCCACATCGTAGTCCACACTCTCCCCCAGTTCACCCAGTGGGCCATGGCAGGACACACAACGTCCAGCATCCATTCCTGCAGCACCACCAGGACAACTCCAGATCCGGAAAATGCCCCACAACATCTCTCTTCTTCCGTCTTCCTACCATCAGCAGCCACTGTGGCCACCCTCTCCACATCACTATTACAATTTCTTCCCTATTCTTCCCACAACAGTTTCCCTGCAGAACACCAGTAAGGCCACTCTAACCCATACTCCATTCCTCCATCCTGTGGACCCTGGGATGGTTAAGTCCAGTCCCCCTCTACATCAAGAGGGGCCTTAGATTCCACATGGATGATGGATGCAATTCTCCTGCTTGCAGTTGTAGGCGCTCTTGGCTCCCTGGCGTGGTGGTTGACCCTTTTCACCTCCCTGTCAGCTGGCCTGGGTAAGTCCAACAAACCAGAGGGTAGGAGCTACAAGTCTGCTGAGGCCCAGGGCCTGGCCATCACATAGACAGTCCAGAGATTCAGGTCACCTGAGTATACACCAACCCAAACGCCAACCACAGGTCTGGTAAAAGTAACAGAAGAGGCATGTGTAGAAAGGTCATATTTGAGTCCAATTCTATCACACTCAGGAACACAAACTCCAAAGTAGGGCCAAACTGATATGGCCCTGAACTGTTGTTGCAACCTCCAAAGAAGCAAAGCAGAGGTTTGCTGCAACTTCCAAATCTTTTTCCTGATTCTATCTCCATAGCATTGGGACTGCCAGATTTTCATTATCAAGTCTTTCAGAGCAGAAGCCTACAGCTCCTTGGAAACTGGATTCCATTAATCAATTAACATGAGGCTGAATTGGATTATGATGAATGATTCCAGAAGATACTCATATTCCTAATCTTTGCTTTAAGAATCTATTCCCTCTGCCCCGTGAAAATTTGATGGGGGTTCATGAATTATAAAGGTTCTGAAATACTTCCTGAGTAGTGCTCCTCTCTGGTAGGCTCTATGCAAACTTGGGAAGGCACAGAGGCAAACACTTCAGTGAGAGCTAGGCTTAGTGATGTGTGAGGGCAACACTAGACTCCTGGAGGCTGGTGAACAGGAAACTATTTAGTTTGAATCTCTTGTTGGGATGCCCTAAAATAGAGAAGAGAGAAAGCATGAAGAGTCCCATGGCAGAACCTTTGCCACCAAGGTCTCCCAGCCATCTGTGAAAGCAGAGGTCTGAATGGACCCATCCTCCATTGGAAGGGCCTGGCCTGCCTGTACTGGGTGCCCAGGAGGGAGCTGGTGTGCCTGGGCTCAGTTCTTGAAAGCTAAGGGCCTGAGCAAAGCAGGAAAGGGGAACAGATGAGTCCAGGATTGAGCAGCCAAGGGGGGCATATGAAGAAAAAGTTGGAGCTGATGAAGATCTGCTGGGTGAGGGCTGGATAGGTGAGTAAAGACTGGAGTCAGAGGTCTGGCAGGCAAGGTTGAGAGTCAGAAGCCAACAACAGGCATGCGTGTGGTATGAGGCTGTGATGGTAGAAGCCCTGAGTGAGCAAAGAGAATGAATAGCAGTTCTAATCTGCCATTGCTTATAACAGCAGCTTTGGGAGAAAAAGGCAAAAGTAAAAACAAAATAAGAATGAATGTACATTTTGTCTTTTAAAAGCATAGAGATACTTGAAATGTGAAAATGTGAAGTGTATCTCATAGAATTAAAACGCTTTTAGTTTCATCTCATATGAATACTCCAATTGTTGGTGTTATTTGTTGGTAGACATTCCTAGATTGCTATATTGAAATGGTTTATATTGGGGTTCAGTAGTAAAGGGTGCCAGGATTGGTAAGTGCTATATGCCAAAGGTGTGGCAGAGAGCAATGACAGAATGGCTGTTATATATTTGCCATCTCTGACTAAAAAAAAAAAGACATTGTTTATAGTAAGCTTTTTTAAAAAAATTTAGAATGGGGATACATGGCAAGGTGGTTTGACTTGATTTTTAAAACAGCTGAACAATTGATAGACCTTTATTGTAAGAGTGGGGTAAACTGCCATTTACAAACACAATTGCCATCTTAGAAGGGTGTATACAAGTGCTTGAAAAGCTCTTTTAACCCAGAGTAAGTAGAAGGAAGGAAATAATAAAGGTAAGAGTAGAAATCAATGAAATAGAAAATGGGCAAGCAGAGAAAAATCAATGCAACCAAAAGCTGTGCCTTGAAAAGATCAATAAAATAGATAAACTTTTAGCTAGACTGGTCAACAAAAGAGAAAACAAGAATTATAAATATTAAGAATGAAAGGGGGAAAGGATAATAAGGAAATATTGTGAGAAACTTGCAACTTTTGGCCAATAAATTAAAAAACTTAGATGAAGAGGACAAATTCCTTGAAAAATGCAATTACTAAACTGACTCAAGAAGAAATAGAAAATATGAATAGTTCCATATCTTTTAAATAAGTTGATTTTGTAATTAAAAGCCTTCCCACAAAGGAAATTCAGGTCTAGCAGTTTTATTTGTAAATTTCCTCAAATATTTAAGGAAGAAATAATACCAAATTTATACACACTCATTTTATGAGGTCAATGTTACCCTGATACCAAAACCAAAGAAAAAATTACAGACCAATGTCCCTCGTGATTATGGACACAAAAATCTTTAACATAATATTAGCAAATCAAATGAAACTATAGAAAAAGAAAAATCTATCATAACCAAATGGGGTTTACTCCCAGAATATAAAAGCACTACTTTTGAAAAGCAATAGGTATATAATATTTTCCATATTAATAGAACAAGTGAGAAAAACCATACATCTCAAGAGATACTATAAGGTCACTTGGAAAAGTTGAGCCTTATTCATGTTTAAAATTCTCAACAAACAAGGAATGTAAGGGAACTTCTTCAACCTAAAAAAGATCGCCACATTATACCTAATGGTGATCTCTGGTGTTAAGATTGTCAGGGAAGAATTTTCTAAAGAAGTGATAGTTAAGCTGACTCTTGAAGGACAAGACAGATCCAGCCAAGCAAAGATCTGAGGAAGAACTTCTGTTCCACAACGAGCGCGTTAAGTGTTCACCCAAACGCCTCCCTGATCATGGGCTGGTGAGTGGGTGGAGTTAACAGTCCTGGGGGGCAGACCCGGTCCAAGGTCACGGTGTGATGACAGCCTGGTTGGGAGGAGGTAGGGGCTGGTGCCTCATGCTAAGTGAGCTCCAAAGAGGATGCAGTGGGTTGAAGAGTGTCCCTTAAAAATTATGTCCATCCAGAACCTCAGAGTATGACCATATTTGGAATAGGGTCTTTACAGAATTAGTTAGGGATTTTGAAATGAACTCGTCCTAGATTTAGGGTGGGCCCTGCATCCAATGAACAGGAGTGGACTCAGAGATACAGAGGGAAAGGCACGTGAAGGTGGAGGCAGAGGCTGGAGTGGTGCAACCCCAAGCTAAAGAACAGCAAGACCTCCAGAAGCCGGGAGAGACAAGGCAGGCTTCTTCCCTAAAGACTTTGGAAGGAGCAGACCCTGCCAACACCTTAACTCTGGAACGGTGGGAATGGATTTCTGTTGCTCTAAGCTACCGCAACTGGTTATGGCAGCCACAGGAATCTAATAGGGGGAGGGCTTGGGCATTATCATAGTGGTTAATTGTTAAGAGCTATCATAATAAAATAACAAGACATTACATTTTGATGCATTTATAGTTTTTATAATACCATTATTTTCCATGGTTTACTTGACAGGAGAGATTATTACACCCATTTTACACCTGAGATAAAGTAATGACAAGACTCACCTTGTTCAAGAGCACGTAGCTCAGACAAGACTCAACTCACTCAAGGGCACATAACTCATAAGTAGATTCAGCCCCAGGTTTGTGTAACTCTAAAGTCCATGCTTTTGGTCAGTTGGCCATGTTCCTGCTCCATGATTAGAAAATGATTAGCTTCTGTCTTTGAGAAAAATGCAATGCAGTGCGCTTTTAGCCTTAATGTGGAAACGGGCAAAGGAGTAGAATTTGCTTGTGCCCATTCAGCAGTGCCAGACAAGTGGATGTGTGATATTCCTGGTCTCCTTGGAGACTGAAGCTTTCTGTTCCCAGTGACATTCATTAGTTTCATGGCCAGCAGGTCTGAGAACCTCAATATGCTTATATCTAAAGTGGGAATAAGGGAAGCAGACTTGGCCCAGTGGTTAGGGCGTCTGCCTACCACATGGGTGGTCGCGGTTCAAACCCTGGGCCTCCTTGACCCGTGTGGAGCTGGCCCACACGCAGCGCTGATGTGTGCTAGGAGTGCCTTGCCACGCAGGGGTTTCCCCCACATAGGGAGAGCCCCACGCGCAAGGAGTGCGCCC
Source organism: Dasypus novemcinctus (assembly GCF_030445035.2). Taxonomy (NCBI): domain Eukaryota; kingdom Metazoa; phylum Chordata; class Mammalia; order Cingulata; family Dasypodidae; genus Dasypus; species Dasypus novemcinctus. The sequence goes on from NC_080682.1 coordinate 77,912,093, forward strand.
CATAAGGAGAACCGCCCAGCGCGAAAGAAAGTGCAGCCTGCCCAGGAATGACGCAGCACACACGGAGAGCTGACACAACAAGATGACGCAACTAAAAGAGACACAGATTCCCGGTGCTGCTGATAAGGATAGAAGTGGTCACAGAACACACAGCGAATGCACACAGAGAGCAGACAACTGGGGGTGTGGGTGGGGAATAAAATAAATAAATTAATAAAGTAGGAATTATAGTTCTTCCTACCATACGTAGTGCTAGGATAATGCTCTTTTTTTTTCCAAAATGAAGATCCTACGAAACTATCACCTCTCACTTTGCAAGACCTTGTCGCCTGAGCCCCAAACATCCTGCTGGAAGGAGGGGGGCCACTCACTAGCGTGCTCCTTGAGGCCTAGGGCTGACTTTTCCCTGGTCTTTGGTGCCAGCACAGGCCTGTGCAGATGCAGTGTGTGTCCACAGGCGCGTGGTGCTTCTTGGGAGGAATGGCCCCCTGTCATTCAAAAAGGCACAGTCAAGATTTTGCTTGCTGGGTTCCTGGGGCTGCGAAAGACGCCGTTGCTTGCTAGCTAATCGGTGCTGCTGCTGCTGAGGGATTAGGGTCTTAATATTTTACCGAGGGTTGCTTCTCTAACAATAGGGGTGACGACTACTCCTTTTTATAAGTTTTTTGCAAGTAAAAATAATTATAACCACATGCTGCTGGCACAAGACATTTAATGGCTGAACGTTTATTTTACAATAAAAGCCAAAATCCTTAAGATAGGCGCTGCTGACTTCTCCTGTGCTGCCCCTTGCCCTCTATGGTCAGGCATGTGAACTCCCCACAGCACCTCCATGACATCGCGTGTGCTGTTTCCTCTTCATGGAGCATTCTTCCCCAAATCACCTCGTTCACTCCTACCTGTCTTTCGGATCTGAGCATATCATCACTTTCTCAAGAAAGCCTTCCCTGCCTTTCTCAACATCTGCTATATACTCTCCTAGCACCATGAATCTCTCCCCACTTTGCCCTTATCAAAGCTGTAAGTTTACATTTAGTTTTGTGATTCTTTGATTAATATCTGTCTCCTTTACTCAGTGTAAATTCTCTGTGGCCAGAGAGTATGGTCTTTCCTTTCTCCTTTCTGCATGTCTCAAGGCCTTGCTCACATTTAGCCCAGTGCCTATCATAGGGCAAGCACCAAAAAATACCTGCTGAATGAAGAAAGGAGAGGACAAATGAATGAATTCACATGGTCCTCAGTGTTGGCAAATTCAGTTCCACTGGGTCAGACACCTACTCTCTGCAGAAATGAATGACTCTGGCCACTCCCACTAGGGCCCTCCCAAGCATGTGATGAAATTGCTAGCAGGCAAGGAGAAGGACTGGCAGAGGAGAGGCTGGGATGGGCTCGAACTATGGCAACCTCGGTTGTCATTTTACTGGCACAGAGGGCATAGGAGTTATGTTCTTCAGAAGCCTGAGGAGCAGAATTTTTAGGGCAGTAGTTAGCCAACTCTACCATTTCCAGGAATCACCTGAGAAGCATTTTAAAAGTACATATTCTCAGGGAGCGGAAGTAGCTCAAGAGGTTGAGTGCCTGCTTTCTATGTACAAGGTCGTGGGCTCAATTCCCAGTACCTCCTTTTTAAAAAAAAAAAAAAAAAAGTACATATTCCCATGCAATTCAGCAAATCTGAATTGCATCAAGAAACCATTTTTTAAAAAAATTCTCCCACATTATTCCAATGAACAGTCCTTTGAGAGACTCTGGCAATAATAGAACAAACCACCCTCTTATTTATTTTGATGTTTTATCACATTATCTCTTTGGACTCAGAACCATTTCACTTGTCACAAAGAACCCTACTAGGGAAAACACAGTCTGTGGGTGTAGGTGTGTGTGCAAGGGTGCTGCATACTGTATGTTTAAACAGGTGCTGTTATTGATTTTTTAAAAATATTTTTCTTGATTACTGTTTTAGTTTCCTAGCTGCTACAAACAAATACCATTAGGGAGGTTGGCTTAAGCAAAGGGAATTTATTGCCTCAAACTTTTGAGACCAGGAGTCAAAAATTCTTCTAGCAAAGTGAGCTTTCTCCCCAAACACTGTGGAGTTCTGGAACTGGCTGTGGGCAATCCTTGGTTCTTAGCTTTTTCCATCACATGGCAAGGCACATGGTGGCCTCTTCTCTTTTCTCTGTTGACTTCCGGCTTCTGGTTTTTCCCTGTGGTTTTCTCTCACCTTCTGACTTTCACTCTGTTTCTAAAGGACTCCAGTGATGCAGGTGAAATCTGATTCAGGTGGCCACACCGTAACTGGAGTAAAAGCCTGAAGAGATCTTATTCACAATGGGTCCATACCCACCAGAATGCAAACGAAGATCAAGAACATGTCCAAACTGGGTACAGAATCCAATCCACATCAATTCTGAATAGTTTGGTGATGTCCTCTTAAAATTTGTGCCCCACATCACTCTAGTCCTTGTCCTTAGGGAACATACGGTGGGTATATTTAGTGCATATAACGTATGTTTAAAGCACACAGCACAGTATCAGGCTCAGAGCAGCCCTCAGTGATACGCAGCTCCCATTGTCATTGTCTTGTAGAGCACTGGAAGAACCGCGACCCGGGTTACTCACTTAGCTTTGAAGAACAAGTAGCAGTGATATTTGAGCTGGGGCTTGAAACGGAGTCGGAATTGTTCAGGCAAAGCCAGGGGGCAGGGACTTCCAGAAGAACTGTTTGCAGAACAGCAAGAAATTCTGCATGACCAGAACCAGGATGAGTGGAAGGGCCTGGTGACTGATTAGGCCGCTTAGGGGGCAAGGTCCAATCTAATTGGACCTGCAAAGCACAGTTAAGGGCCTGGGCCTCTGACCTGGTATCTCTAAAGCACTAGTTCACTCCCCTCTAGAGCACTCCACCTTATCCTCAGACTTCCTGACCATACGATAAGATTCGTAACCTAATCTGGGACAACAGAGTGAGATGGTGAAAGAAAGTGAAATTTGGAATTTGTAACATCTGCCTGTAATTACTAATAAGATTTCCTCACACCGTGATTATTCAGTCCCCTTGCTTGATGCTGGGGTGACCCCCGTGTACAAGTTCATATCAGATGGGGATGAGGTGCCATTATAATGACACTGAAAAAAGCAATTCAATCAACTGGGTACCTGGATGGGGGAGTCAGCAGCTGCACAAACTGGGGGAGACTGAGAAGCAGCCAGTGCCCTCTTTCCTTCATGGCCCCAAGGTCTGTCTCAGGCATCTCTGTGTGTCACCCTGACCTTGTTCCCAGCACCTCCCCAGTGTCCCACTGCCATGGGCTCCATCCCCAAGATCCTGTTCTCACTGGCCCATGCCTGCAAGATCAGCCAGGAATCCTGGTGGGGTCTGTGGGTGTGGCGTGCCCTCTTCATTTCTCAGGAGGGAGACACCACAAGATGAACTGGACAGAGTTAAAGCAAATCGCTAGTGACGTGGGCCGTGATCGGAGCCAAGGGGCTGCCCTCCACTAACAGCCATCAGAAGGTCCAGCCCCTCGCCCAGGTGATACTCATGCTCACCCAGTGGTTTCACACATCCAGGTAAGATACGTGCGGGTGTCAGCCTGCTCATTCACATGAGCACCCACCAAGATGTGCCACACTCACACATTGCCACGTTACTAAATAGCACCCACGTTCATGGTTGACCACGCTCCACGAATGAGGGCCTAGAGCTTTGGAGGTGCAGAGTGGTGAGAAGGAGATCTTCATTTTCTTAGAGAGTCATTTTCCTTTCTTGGGGAACTTCTGTCTTAAATTTTTTGGTTGGTAGCCACTATCTTGCTTTTCCTTCTTCCTGTCCAGTCATGGAATCATTTCCTGGGCACACTTGCTCTTCCAGGGGTTCCTCTGACTCCTGAATCTCTTTTCGTGATTCCCCTAAACCACAATGGGTACCAAAGTCAATGACAGCACTTAGAGTTTCCACACTTTCATATTCACCACTGCACTGGGGTCTCACTGAGGGAGGGCTTGTCATGTTTCCCACTGAATGGATGAGGAAACGAGGTCAAATAGGTGAACTGCCCTGTACAAACTCATCCAGGAGAGAGGACATCCATTGATTTTGCCTGCCTGAGTTCTGGTGCATCTTTCTGGCACTTCCTAGCTCCTGGCCCTCAACCTTCTCCTTTGCAAAAGAGGGGTGATTACAGTAGTGTCCAGGGATGGAGCAAGTGTAGTTGAAAACTCAGAAAAGTTGGAAATTCAGTGCCCTTTCAAAGCTGTGTTTCAAATATTTGCTCTCTGTCCATTTGGTGCAGGAGCAATTTTGTAGATGAAGAGTTTTTATTACGTCCACTCAAGGGTGCTGCCTGCTTGGGGTGAGGGAAGAATCAAGTTTTATTTGTCCCTTTGTGTGGGACCTGAGTTAGATAGGATCCCATTTCTGGTTTATTCTAGTGGTATTCCAGCGCCCCTTAAAGACTGGGGTCCTGGGTTATGGACTGGCTGATGCCCTGTGAGACTTGTTTGATGTGAAGACTGGATAGCACAAACGCATTGAAAATGCAGGCCACGCTGGGCATATAGTAGGCACTTCATGAAAGTGGCAGTTGAGCCCCGGCTTTTAATCCCTAGCTCAGGGGAGATGAGGCCCACCCTTGCTCGAGGCTGGTGTCTCTCCGTCCCCACAGCCCCGCCAGCCCTGCCCCCCACCGCGAGGAGACCTCTCCGATTCTCCAATCGGGAGACAGCCCCCAAGGCTGACAGCGACTGTGCTTCCCGCCCAAAGGTATCGGAGGGTTTGGCTGCCGAGTTCCCCGAAAATTGGTTCCTTATGTGGCCGACATCATGCCCGAACGTTTGCTCAGCACACAGCCGTGAGGGCCCTCCGGGGAGGCTGAAACCCCACACCAGCGCTGCCATCCGCCCCCAGCCGCAGGCTGCCAAGCCACTGCCCGCAGCCAACTCCCAGGGCCCAGCGGCGGGGGAGCAGGGCTCCGCGACGTGCCGGGGGCTTCCGGCGCCCCGCCCCGGCCCGGCCCGGCCCCCCAAGCAGCCGCCCTGGCGCCACCTGGTGGCGAAGCGGGGAACTTCCTCAGCATGGCCGCCCCTCTCCGCAGGGGCCGGCCGCCCAGAGTGGGCTGCTGAGGGGTGCCCGGGGAGAGACGGTCCTTCTCCCATTCCAGGAACTCCCAGGGAAGGGAAATGCGGTTCCCAGGGCTGGGCTATTTTTAAAGACGGCATCCGCCATGCAGATGCTCTCTGTTCAGGGCTGATGCTCCAAGCCTGTGAGAGAAACTGTGCCTTTAACCGAAGGCAGATGCCAGATGGGAGCAATGAGGGTGGTTCAAGCCGCCCCTGAGGCTGAGGAGACTCTGGCCCTGGCGGGTCTCTGAGGGTCTGTGGCCCGCAGGCCCTTCCAGCATGCCTCAGGGAGGTTTGCAGAGTGTTCACTGGTGGGGGTGGGGAAGGAGCACTGCGCTCCGCGCCTCCCTCCGTCTTTGCCTTCAAAGGTGCTTTACTGCCCACAAAGGTAGGCATTGTTTTCCCCTTTCCCAGTGTGCCAGCCCTGGGTCCTCTAAGGACTTTTCCAGGAGCTCCTTCTCTGAGCTGCCTGGACTCTAGCCACTACCTCAGTGAGCCCTGATCTCAGAAAAGCCTCTAATGACCAGATTCCAGGTCTGATGACTCCTTGATCTTTGTCCCTCTATCACTGCCACTTAGCATGTGGCCTGGCTCAGAAAAATCTTTGTTAATGTTGTTGAGTGAGAGAGTGAGTGAGTATGTGAGTGCCTCCCAGCTCCTCTGCCCTGTGCTAAGCAAGGGTGGAGCAATTTTGAGAGGACAAGGCTCTGCCTGAATCCTTGAATCTAGGGTCCCCTTTGAGAAAAGTGTATCTAAAATCAGGCAAGGCAGTATGAGTATCTGCTACCCAGGCCGGTGAGGTCAGGGGGGATTCGGTAGGGGGCTTCCTGGAGAAGGAGGAGTGGAAGGGTGGTGATGAGAGAGAATAGACTGGACCTTGAGAAACGATCCGTAGGGGGTGGGGGAGAGGCATTGCAGCTGGGGGTGGAGAGCCCAGCAGGAGTCCCCGGAGGAAGGCCCCTCAGAACACTGTGCCTCAGGAGCTCCTAAGTCTGGCCGTTGAGCTAGACTGCATATCAGACGCTTCAGCCCCCAGCCCATTCTGGAAGTAAGAGCGCAGGTGGGCAGCAAACCAGGCCTGGCTGAGGACTGATAGGAACTGTTCCTACCCCACTCTGTCTGGACAGCTAATGCTGCCTTGGTTTGCCTGGTCGGCCCTGTGATTTGCGCCCCAGCAGTTGGCTGAGTTAGCCCTTGCTGCTCCTCCAATTGTGTCTCAGTATGGCCTCAATGTCCAATACACTGCCCATCTGCCTGCTGCCTGGGACGTCAACCACGCTAGGCACAGCCCAGGCCCAGGGCAGCCTCCATCCAAGCTAGGCCTACCTGGCCCCACTTCTTTCCTCTCCTTCCAGTCCTCTGCCTGGTGCCCCAGCATGCTTTGTGCCTCGGAACGGAGGCCAGACTTTGAAGAACCTTGAACACCAAGCCTGTGACTGGATATTGTGTAACAGCAAGATACAGAGCTATTATGGGCTCTTGGGGCACACTGTGGGAAAGAAAGGGTGCCAGCGGGAGGCAGGGAGGCAGCTGGGGGCCAAGTAAACTTGGGGTGAATGAGGAGGTCTTGCAGTGGAGCAGGGGCAAGGGGCCTGCAGGGAAAGGATGGGTGTGTTCTGAGGGGCAGAAGTCACCCTGGTCAAGTGTAAGAGACAGAGGAGAACTTCAGGGAACATTCTACCCATGTCCTTTACTGCAGGGATGGTGACTGAAGATGAAATAGAATAAGCTAATTGTCCAGAGTTGCATGGCCCAAAAATGGTGCTATTCTAAAAGTTAGCAAGAATATTTGGGCTTCTCCGCAGCTCTGTAGAGCTCCCCTCATTTTTCCTCAGGAGGCAGCAGGGTTTGGAGGTAAAAGCCTGAGCTTTGGATTGAGATAGCTCTGGGTTTCCATCCCAGCACCCCCACTCACTAGCTGTGCCACCCTGGGCTGGTCATGTCAAACCTCTCTGAGCCCAAGCCTTGCTGCCTCTCAGGTGGGTAATGCCACCTTCCTCACTGGGCTATTATGAGGATTTAATAAGGAGCTAGTCATTAACGTGCCGGACATAGCACCTGGCCCCTCGCAGGGCTCCCCCAGGACCTCTCTGAAACATTTTTAGTTATTGGAGGATCCAGCAGTCGTTAGAAGGAGGCAATAGCTGGTTGGATTGGGAAAGGGTCCGGACAGGGGGCAGGAAGCAGCTAGGCCGTCCAATGGCCCTGATGTCACCTCTGCAGCCTAGGGCCAGGCAAACCCATGCAGTGGGCAGTGGACCAGGCTCCAGGACCAAGAAGTCGCTCTCCACCACCTCCTGTAGCCTCTAGAAGCCCCCCAGCTCTCCGGGGAAAAGCCACAAAAGGCTTTGAACTGCTTGGGCCCTGGGCTCCCTGCTGGGCCAGGCTGGGAGGCAGCTATTTGGGCGGCCAGCAGCCGTGTTTGGGGCTCTCTGTCCTCCCTGCTGGACCCCCATGTGTTGGGGGGGCGGGAGGAAGTAGGGGTGGGGTGCCCAGCTGGGAAGTGAATGCCCAAAACCATACGTGGGTGGTAGGTGGATACGGAGTCTGCAGATCCCAGGTGTGGCCAGCAGAAGCCCCCGGCCAAGGACGGAAAATATCATGCAGGCTCCACACAATCCATCCTGTTGTAATCCCCGGAGCTGGCGTCACCGGGGCCTGTCCGAAAACTGTGCTGTGCAGGGCCTGAACTCATACTTGTGTGCCTGCCACGGAGCAGGGGGAGTGGCGGGGGTTGGAGAGGCCCATAAAAACAACCCGAACGGTTTCATTTGCTTTTTTACTTTTTTGTTACAAACCACTTGACTGCCCGTGCCAGCTGGGAGCTGAGGCCCAGCAAGAGTGCAGAGTTATGGGGCAGTGCTAAGTGCTTTGTTTGTATGAAACTGCCAAAATGTTAGTACAAAGTGGTAGGTGTTTGTGCTGCAGATAATAACTGATGGGCTCCCGGGCGGGGAGGCGGACGCCTGGTTATTATGGCCGCGGCTCTTCTGAGAAACGCTGCAGCCACCTCGAGAGCAGTGGCAATATTTTTCCGAGCACATGGGGCCGGCCTGGCAGTTAATGGGCACGCCTGGGCCTCATGAATCAGCCCCAAGAGGGGTGGAGGCCAGGCCATTGGTGTCGATCTGATTCGTGGGCTTTGTCCTCCCGGGCCTCCCTCAGAACGTTCCAGAACCCACTGTGTCCTGGAGGGCGTAGAGGCTCGTTTGGAGCGCCAAGCGACTGGGTGTCCTGCTGTGGGAACCTGAGGAAGCTGTTGGCCGCCTGGAGGGGCCCCGTGGGCAGGGTGCTGGGAGTGGGGTGGGACCTGGAGGATGGCTCTGACTCAGCGGGGAGAGAGTGTTTCCCTGGGTGTGAGGGCGTGAGGGCGGAAAGGAGTGAGAAGAGGCCCCTGGTTGTGGTGTCTGGGGGACAAGGAAACTGCTTCTCTCTAGCCGCCTGCCTCTGGCCGCGTCACTTCTCAGTTTCTCAAGGGGAGGATGAGCCAACCCTCGAGAGCCTGAAGGTTCCAAGGCCCGGAGCATCTCATCCCCCATAACCTTTGCTGCATTTGTGTGACATGGAATTTTGCTCACTGTCTCCTTGGAAGAGCTAATTAAGGCATTTCTACAATCTGTTCAACCTTGATCAACTGATCGGTTGATCCATCCATCCTTAAAATTTACTGGATGCCCATTTCTTGCCTGGCTGTGATCTAGACATTGGGGATATAAGAGTAAACAAAATTAAGAAAAAAAAAAAATCTGTCCATAATTGAACCTACACCCCAGTGCACGGAGACCGACGAAACACAGTTAATGCATGGGTCTATAACATGGGTGGCCTGGCTCGGATGGTGACAAGTTCTACGAGAAGGAACAGAGCAGGGTAAAGAGACAGAGGATGATGGGGGAGGGGAGCCAGGGAGACCTGGAGATGCTGGCGCTAGAGCCGTGAGCAAGGCATCCGGGGTCCCCGCAATGAGCAGGCTTTACAGTCGGGATGGCAGAGGAATAAAGCAAGACCACTTTGCTGAGTGCTTAGATTTACTGAGTGCTACAGAAGACCCTGGGCATTTAATAGACATGCTGTCAATATCACAGCTCGTGACCAAGTGGGGGGGTGGTTGTCATTAGTTCCTTGACACAAAGGAGGGGAAGGAGGCCCTGCGGGGTAGCTGGTGGAGTGGCGGGGCTGCCTGACTCTGACATGGCCTTCCCACCCCTCGGAGTCTGCTTCTGCTGTGCTGGTGAAGTGGCCAGCTTTGGAATGAGACAGACCCGGCTTTAAATCCTGCTGTCCACTTCTTTTTGGCAGTGGAATTTGCAGCAGATTATTTCACTTCTTTAATCTGTTTCCTCATTTGAAAAATGGGGGATGTGGCTCAAGCGGTTGAGCTCCCATCTACCATCTGGGAGGTCCAGGGTTCCATTCCCAGGGCCTCCTGGTGAAGGCAAGCTGGCCTGTGCAGTAAGCTGGCCAAGTGGAGTGCTGGCACAGCAAGATGACACACACACAAAAAGAGACACAGAGGAGAGACAATAAGAGACACAGCAGACTGGGGAGCTGAGGTGGTGCAAGAGATTGAGTGCCTCTCTCCCACTCCAGAAGGTACCGGGATTGGTTCCTGGTGCCACCTAATGAAAAGACAAGCAGACAAAGAGAAAGACACAGCGAATGGATACAGAAAGCAGATAGTGAACACAAAACAACAGGCAGTGTGTGTGTGTGTGGGGTGTTGGAGAAATAAATAAATCCTTCAAAAGAAAAGAAAAAAACAAACAGAAAACTCTTTTCTATACATAATGTATATAAAGGTTGGTGTCTGGCACAAGGGGACTGCTACAAATGGTTAAACTACTGTTGGCATTCTGAGTTTCTTTTCTGTATGAGGACTCTGGTGGAGTGGAGTGCAATCACACTTCGAGGGCATCATCCAGCTCCCCTGGCACCAGAGTCTGCACTTGGCCCTTGGCCCTGAGCTGTCACTTGCCAGGGCTCTGCAGCTAGATGGAAGCCCTGGCTGCATCTACCTGCACATACTGCTTGCCAGCTCTGGTGTCCTTGAGGCCCAGAATCTGCCAATGGCTATGATGGCACAGGCTCTCACTAAGGGTGAGGCACCCCTTGATCCCCATCTCTGAGCCGTGTCCTCTTCACAGCTGGTTCTCAGCCATTGCCTTTTGTAGACAGGAAACTGTATGGTGGGCAAGGCTAGTGAAATTCATGGGTAGATATGACCACCCCACTTCCTCCTAAGAAGTCCCCCTTCCTTGATGTCCTACGTGGAGCCCTGCTTCTGGCTATGAACAGCTCTTTCAGGTTTCTAATCTGAGAGCAGTGAGGAGGTGTTGCTGATTGATCGGAGTGAGACTGTATTTATTTGCTGAATTTTCTGACTTAATGACTCCAATTAGAGACTCCAATAAGACTTCATTAATTTGAAATTCATGCTAAAATAGAACACTATTCAAAAGACCATTTTCAGCCCAAGAAGTTCCTCATTCCCTTAAGAATGGAAGGAGTGAGATGGAGTGGCAGAGATTGCACAGTGCCAGGGTGGAACCCTGGCTTTAACGAGGTAGGAACTAGCCAAAACGTGTGTCTCTGTGGATATGGAAGAGACCTACACAGTACTTCTGTATAGGACTTTTGATGAGCCTGTGGATATCCCCAGTCTGAGCAATAGGATTTCAGTAGAGAATGACGTCAACACGGGCTGCAAAAGTCACACTAGGCTTTTATACCTGTGCCCCTTGCACAAGCTGTTCCCTCTGCTTATGATGGCCTTCTCTCTGTTTCTACCCAGATGGACTCCTTCACATCCTTCCAAGGTCCATCTCAATGTCAAGTCTTTGGTGAAGGGAGTTGGTGGCTCCTTCTTCTGTGACCCAGGGCACTTACTATATCCCTCTCATTTCCTTCTTATTGCAGTGCTTATGGTATATCCCCTTTTCCTCCAGCCTTCTCATTGGGCTCCTGGACAGAAACCAGTCACATGGATTTCTGTGTCATGTCACAGACAGGCAGCATGGCCTGGGATTAGGAGTATGGATGCTGGAATCAGAGGCCACCTCCTCAGCTTAACGGCTGGGTCACTTTGGCAGAATTACTTAACATCTTGGTGTGTGCCTCATTTTTCTCATCTGAAAATTGCTCATAAGATCAGTACTTCCTCAAGCATTGCTAAGAAGGCTCAAAGAGTTAACACCAGCAAAGCACTTAGGACCTGCTTGGCTCATGGGCGATACTCCACATGTGTCCATCCTTATCTCCGGGAAAGGGGTGATAGATGAAGAGCCAGAGTTGGACCTTTCAGGCAGAATTGGGTTTAACCTGGAGGGGAAGCACATTCCTAGCAGGGGTTTCCAGGTCACAGTGGAAACACTCTTTCTGGGGCCAGTATTAGGAGGGGTTCCCAAGGACAGCCTGGGCTTGCAGGATCTAGGGCACACAGGAGCCAACAGGCCTTCCCCACTTCCTTTCTCTCATCTTCAACTCCACACTTCTGCCTCATTCTTCTCTCTGCGGGCCTGTTCGTTTCCCCTTCCCAGCTCCAGCACCAACAAATGCTCCTGAACCTTGTAGCCTGGGCCCTGCAGTCAATACTCTGTGTCCCAGATGTAAATCCTCAAGGGGAAAATTTCTGATTGGGCTGGCTTGCCTCAGGGCTGCTCTTTCTGGGCCAGTGAGCTGAGGCCAGGGTGAAGAGGGGGTACTAGCCTAGAATTCAAACGGGCCTGTTAGGGTTGGCCCTTAACAGGGAGGAGGTAGGTGTGGAGCCCCTCAGAAGAAGATGTGGTCAGGGGGCCACTGTGGGTACCCCTAGTCTACAGAGGGACAGGAAACTGAGGCTCAGGGTCAGGACTTCACCCTAAAAGAGGGCACTGGAGCAAAAGGCATCAGCTAAGTTTTCTCTCTGAGCCCCCAGGACAGGAACGAGAGGCAGGCCTGGGGGGGCCTGGGTGGGCTTGGGTCCAGGAAGAAGGCATCCCTTTGGGGCACGGTTTCACCATAGCCTTCCCAGAGCCTACTTGGGCATCCACCTGAGGGCTTGGGAAACCCTTTGTTCCCTCAGAGGGAGCCCACGTGGTGTGTGGGGGCTGCTGTGGAGGCAGATCCATGAGCCTTGGTGGAAGCACCGTCCCCAGCATCAGCCAAAGCCAAAGGCAGCCCTAAAGCCGACTGATCATTCACCACCTGACTGGGAAGCCGGCCTCGGAGCTGCTGAAGAGGCTAACACAGGCAGCCCCCGGCCCCAAGCCCCCAATCCTGCAGCATTTCAGGCTCTTGGGATCCAACCCCAGCTTATCAGAAGCTGCCTGGGGCATGCCCTGTGCGACCTGAGGTTCAGACATTGGTGGTGGTCATGACGGTGATGATTATTTCCATCCTCTCAGAAGGTGAAGGGGATGCCCAAGGTCACCGCCAAGCGTGTAAGCGGTAGATTTGGGCAGGGTACTGTAAACACAGTTCTGTATTCTCTTCCCACACGGACTCTGATACGTGGGAGCTGGAGACCACCATCTGCCTGTGGGAATCGGCCTTTTCAGTTCATTTCATTTGTTTTTTAAACAGATCATGTTTACTGAATGCCTTCTGTATATTAGAAATAGGTGTCGTGTGAGGCACAAAGGTTAATCAAATGTGGATATTGCCTTCAAGGAGCTCACAATCTACTACTCACCAAGATTTTAAAGAAAATGCTGGAAACCCTTAAGAAGAGAGCTTTTAAGTAGACCGAGCTGTCATTCATACAGAACTAAACGGATCCTTCCTCAGTGGCTCCTTATTGCCTGCAGGATCAAGTCCAGCAAGACTCTCAAGCCCCGTCTCACTGAAGAGACTTATTTTCAGTCATTTCTATGCTCTAGTCATGCTGCCTTGCTACTAGTTCCCTGAAGGTGCCTGTTCTCTCTTTACTGAGCCTTAGCACCTGCTGTTTTGGGACTGCCCTTCCTCTGTTGGCTCCTTTATAAATGATGTTCTCCTCTCAGAGAGCTTGGAAATGCCCTCCCCTGTGAGGACACCACTGCCATCATCACCTAAAGACAGAAACCACTCTCTCCCGTGATGCATCTCTGCACAGTGATTGCAGTGGTTGAATGGTGTTTTAGTCTGCTGGGCTGCCAAAAGCAATATACCAGAAATGGGTTGGCTTCTACAATGTGGATTTATTAGGTTGTAAGCTTACAGTTTCGAGGCTTAGAAAAATGTCCAAATCTGGGCATCATCAGGCAATATTTTCACCCTCAAGACTGGCTGCTGTGATCCTGGACTCCTCTGTCATATGACAAGGCACATGGCAATATCTGCTGGTCTTTTCCTTCTCCTCCGTTTTCATTGCTTCCAACTTCTGGCTTCCTCAGGTATTCTCTCACTTCTGTTGGTTTCGCTCTGTTTCTCTGTCTTCATCCTGTTTATATAGGACTCCAGTAAGAGGATTAAAACCCACTGTGGGTCATGCCCTACTGAAGTAATCAAATAAAAAAGGCCCACCTATATTATGTTCACACCCCCAGAAATGGATTAGCTCTAAGGACATGATTTTTGGGATCCAAAAAGCCTCAAGCTACCACAAACAGCAGCCTGCCAAGGGTATATTCATATGGAACCTGTGAATGTACTTTGTTTGGAAAAAGTTTATTTGCAGGTGTAATTAAATTAAGAACCTTGAAGTGAGATCCTCCTGGATGAGGGCGGGTCCTAAATGCAATGGCAAGTGTCCTCATTAGAGAAAAGGCAGAGGGAGCATAGACAGAGGGGAAGACTTTGTAAAGACAAAGGCAGGGATTGAAATTATGCCAAGGAATGCCAAGGCTTTCTGGCAGCCACTAGAAGCTAGGAGAGAAGCATGGAACAGCTTCTCCCTCAGAGCCTCCAGAAGGAACATACCCCACTGACACCTTGACTTTGGACTGCCAGTCTCCAGAAGTATAAGATAATAAATTTCTGTCTTTTTAAGCCACCACGTTTGTGGTAATTGCTCCAGCAGCTCTAGAAACTAGGACAGTGTTGTCTGCACAGCACTCCAATCATTTGTTCACGGGCCCACCCATTCACTGAGCTGTGAGCATGGTCTGGGTCACCACCATCTCTGTAGCCCCAGCCCAGGGGTAGTATGTTATATACAGTTGGTGCTAAATAAAAGTTCCTTGAATTGAGTTGCCAAAAGAAGTTTTTCTTCAAGAAGTAAGGGATCTGCTTCTTGGCATCAAGCTTTGCCAAGTAATAAATGAAATGGCTTGCTAGCATTGGTCTTTAGGGATGATCTAGATTTGGTGAGTCAATTAGTAAATTATCAAATGCCTCTGTCCTTGAGTCCACATCCAGATAGATGTGTGATGCCTGCTTGTTCCTCATTAAAGGATTTCCAAAACAAACTCCATTTGGGGAAAGGAGTAAGCATGACCTACAGAAGCTATTTTGCCAAGGGTTCCGTGTCAGTGGACTGGCATGTTTGTGTTGAGCACATGTATAGAAAGAGAAGTGGTTCCTTGGAGGAAGCTGAATCCAAGGACAAAGGAGGCCTGTCACAGGCACTGGGAGCTCAGTGGATGCCTGTTTTCTGCTCCCAATAGCCCTGCACCTTTCTTCTTCTAAACAGTACTTTGAATTTCCTTCGGGAAGTAACATCTCTTCAGCTTTCAGTTCTGTGACTTGGGTGAGGAGAGCACCATGCCTGGCCCAAACCCTTCAACGCGGTGCCTTCCTGAGAGTACAGTGATTGGTTCAGGGACGTGCACATGACTCACCCAGAGCCAATGAAATAAAAGACAATTTTGTCGCGACTTCCAGGACAAAGCTGGGTGGTTTCCCCTTTTGGATAGAAGGGTGCCACCTGTAGGTCAGCACTGCTGCCCAAGTTGTCATCAGGAGAGGTTCAAGAACACTAGGGCTGAAAGACGGAGAAAAATTGAGTCCTGATGATCAGGTTCAAGCTGTAGTCAAGCCGCAACTGAAACTCTCCCCAGATCTTTCAGCTTTGCGAACTGATTCCCTTTTCTTCCTCCAGTTTGGGTCAGACTTCTTCCACCTGTAACCCAAAGAGTCCTAAGTATTTGATGGATGATGTGATGGGTCCAGGTACTCCAAAAATCTAGGAAAATATATAGAGCAGCAACACAGGCTTTGGTGTTGGAGAAACCTGGATTCAAATTGGAGCTCTATCACGCAGCTGTGTGACCTTGAGGAAAAAAGGTTTTTTTCCTGAACCTCAGTTTTCTCATTTGTAAAATGGAAATAGTATCTATCTTTGGGGTTTATGAGAACTAGAGATTGCATATGCAAGTTACTTAGCATGATGACTGGGCAAACACATGGTGCCTCTTTCTTAGTCTATGCTAGTAATACCAATTATCCTGAGTTATCCTCAGAGGCATTTCTACATTTTCTTATTTGAGATATGCCTAATAATTTTTTAGCTTGTCTACTTTTTATTATGAATATAATAAATAATTATGGAAGAAAACAAGAAAAGATACAAAATAGAAGAAATAAAAATCACCATAGTCCTACCACTCTGAGTTGATCACTATCACCATATTCAATAATTAGATTGTTTATGATATGAGTTTGGGGCTTGACCATGGTGACCCCTCCCACATTCACATGGTATGTGATAGTAAAGTCTATTGAGGAGGTCATGGAGAAATCTGCATAGGGGCCAAGGGACCTCGCAGAGAGAGACGGTGGAGAATCTGGCCATCTTGCATTAAGAGGGCGGCTGGAGATGATCCCAACTAAGATTAGAGAGCAGAAAAGGGGCCCTGTATTGGGTTATGCTGCAAGTAACAGAGACCCAAGCAAGCAACAGTGAAGAAGAGGAAGAAGAGGAAGAAGGGGAAGTGGGAGAGGGAGAAAGAAGAGAAGAAGAAGGAATTATTTGTCTCTGGTAGGCAAACGCGGAGGTAGACGCAGCAGGGATGACAAGGCATTTCTGTGCCTCTTAAACTCCTTCTAGCCTATGCGTCTTCATCCCTAGAATGTGGTTCTCATCCAAGGAAGCTATCACCCTTCTGCTTGCCTCCCAATAGCCGGAACTTAGTCTCTGGGCCTACCAACCTGCACAAGAATTTGAGAAATGTAGTCTTCATTAGGATAGACATGATCTCAGGAATTGGAGGTTTTACCACCATGAAGGAAAGGGAAAATAGTTTTGTCAATGAGCCTTTACGACCCTTACACGCATGTTCCTGGCCTCTGCAATGGTGCTGAGAAGAGACTGAGTGGAGCTCTAGTGAGTGTGTCGTTCTGCATGTCAAAGGGCAGGGGGAATACATGCAAATAGAATTGGAATCATTTCTAGTTATTCCTAGACAAATTCACTGTGGAGACTTGTGTGCTGGGTGTGGGGTTACTTTATCATTAACCAGCTTTGGCCTTGGATCTGTGGGCTGATTTGATGGATGGAGGAGCCCAGAATGTCTGCCTTTACGTGATTTGTGTTTGGCTGAGGCCGAGAGAGCAGAGCTTTTATGCTGAGGCTTAATAATCTCTCTTTGCTGCTCTATGATGCACTTTGGTCATCAGGTCTCATCTGATTGCCCCTACAGTCACACTTACTGTCTCCTCTGCCTGGAGGCAAGCAGAAGTGGTGCAGGGTTCAACATGAAACCACAGACGGTCTTGCTGGACCTTGTTGGACCCACTGTGACTTGTGGTGGGTCACAGCTGGTTCTTAAGTGTCCTGCCACCAGGCATTCAAGGTGTCCACTGAAGCTGTGCTGAACAACCAGATCTTTCCGGGCCCTACCCATTTCTATCTTATCAATCAACTGCAATGGCCAGGTGGTGTGGTCAGCTGGACATGAAGGGTTTTGTTCTGAGAATCCATTTGTCAACTGATGGAACATCACCAAGTACCTACTCTGAGCCTGGTGCTGGAGTTAAAAAGAGAAAGAAGACGGAGGCTCTGCCCTCAAAGTCTGACAACCTGACTGAGGAGCCAAACATGAAAATATGAAAGAACACTCAAGCATTCTGGAGAGAGTGGGCAGACCCAGGAGGACACAGCGAAGGGAGTGCTTATTTCAATCTTGGGACAGGTGGATAAGGCAATGCAACAGGCTCCATCAAGAAAATGACACAACTGAGTTTTGGAAGAGGAGTTGGTGTTTACCGGGTAGGTGGGGAGGAAGAAGAGGAGGAAAGCAAATGGCATTGCTGCTGGGAGTGGCTCAGGGCGAACTGTGTTGCATTTGGCTGGGGCACAGGTATGAGGCAGGCAGAGTGGGAAGGAAGAAAAGATAGGAGAGGGAGGAAAGCTGGGTGAGCTGGGGAGGACCTCATGGACCGGCCGGCAGGGAACAGTGGAAACAAGTGGGAACAACCTCTCCTTTTGCTCTGAGTCTGTGAGAACTTTGAAGCATTCAGTTAAACTCTGACACAGCAGAGTGGTGATGTGTGGCATTCCTCCAGAACCAGTGATCCCAGCTGAGGACAACCAGGAGGCTTTGGGTGTGCGGACTTCAGAGAAGGGCAGGGCTGAGTCAGGTGGAAGGGCAGGGGGAAGGGGAGGGCTAATGGGGTATCTGGGGAGCTGCAGCTGGATCCCGAGATGGAGGTCTGTGGGCCCTTCAGCTTTGGGGAAGCCAAGAGGAGCCCACAAAAGGAGCAGCTCCCTGATCAGCCTCACCCTCCTGGATAGCCCCTGTGACACTTTGGGGGCCCCTGCAGGTCCCTGACTGGACTCCCTCACTGTTAGGTTCTTGAAGCAGGGCTGGTGTTAAATGTGGACTTAGGACCTGGATTTGAATTCTAGTACTACAGCCCACCTAACTTCACTGAGCCTCAGTTTCCTCATCTACAAAATGGGAAGAGCAGTGTCTACTTCAAAGTGCTGTGATGATCAAGTGATTAAATGGTAGCTGCTCGGCAAGGAGACCTGGGCTGCTGCACTGTCAGACACGGACAGGGTCCTGGTCTGAGAGAGGCATGCGGGCCTGGGCGCTGAGTTGACTTCCTGGGGGTCAGCAACAGCCACATCTCTGTGCCTGCCCCACAACCCTCGAGGTGAGGAGCTGGCAATTCCCGGCCCCTGGCTGGGGCTGCAGGCTGTGCTGATCGGGGCTCCATCACTACTCAGGCTGCTGCTGTGGAGTGAAGGAGCTGGGACTGGGGTGCACTTTGCTAGTCAGCATGCATTCTTAGTTGATGCAATTGAATTAAACAGAAACTTTCCTACCCTGGGCTAATTGAGGCATATCCATGTCTCAGCCTGGGACAGAGGTTACCAGGGCAGAGGGCCAGGAAGCAGAAGAGACAGGCTTGTCTTTTTAGGATTCTAGGCAGGGAAATGGGTCCCAGTGGGGCAAACTGTTCACCCATTCCCTTGTAACTCAGACACCCAAGTGGTCAGTCACTTTGTTTGAGCCTATCATCTATAAGCAAAGGAAGTAATAAGAGCCTGTTATCCATCCATCTACCATCCAACCTCCCTTCCCTCTCTTCTATTCATACATCTACCCATATATCCATGTATATATCCAAGCCACCTATCTATCTCTCAGCCATATGTTCTCCTATATCCATCCATCCATCCATCCATCCATCCATCCATCCATCCATCCATCCATCCACCCACCCACCCACCAACCCATCTATCCATCTATTAATAATCTGCATATTACTTCCATTACCATTCAGATAAGATACCTTGTGCCCTTACTCTGCCTGACTGGGGGAGAGCTCAGTCAAACCTGAATTTTCCTGAGGCTTTCTAGAGAGTGCTTACCTGTTGTGCTCATTGGTTGATCTTCTTCTGTGAACAACACTCTTCTCCCCTCCTACCCTCTGACATCTCTGCTTCCCTGGAACCTTCTCCTCTCCCTATAGCAGTTTGCCCAAGCATGGGCACAACAGTTTCCTTACTCTCCAAGGCCCCACTGTCATATAGTGGTCATGGGTAATGGATTATATTGAGGCTATACTAAGCAAACTGTGCCATGGCAAAGGAAAACCTATAATTAAACCCCTTTCAGAGTTCCCAAGGCCCATTATTTACCACCCAACATGAGTGCCACTCACAGGCATCATTCTCCCTGGTCCTGGTGCCCGTGGCAGGCAGGGGATTTGGGAAAGGTGTTGCTGCTTCTGGTCAGCTCAGGGAATTCTCTTCTCTTTTTCTTCCTGGGCCCAGGCCATGAAACCTCCATGTCCCCTCCTACCAGGGGAAACAAAAAGAACTAAATGAAAAGCCGCCTATCTATTAACACCGAAAAAAGTGAACTACAGTTATATGCCCTTGTCCATAGGGCAGACTCTTAACTAATTCTTTTGTAGAGATGTTTCGCCCTGAACTTCCTTAACCTGCACTTTTAGATTATGCCTGGGCCTTGCCTTTGTAAAACTAAGAGGCCAGTTATAGTTTTTTTCCCCCCAAAAAAGGCTTCTCTAAGTTTCTCAAATCACAGAACTGATCAAATCCTTCTTGCTTCTGTCCCGATATACACTAACTCATTTACTTGTCCTCCAATCCAATATTGATTCATTGTAAAATTTATGCAGCTGGTATTTATGGGGCACCTGTTATGGACCAGCTTTGTCCTAGAGGCTGAGGATATAGCTGTGAATGAAACAGATGTGGGCTGTGTCTTCATGAAGCTTACAGGAAAGTGGAAGAGAATATAGTAAATGAATATATAATAAGTATTTCAAAAGAAATAAGTACTGGACAGACTTTGATCTAATTGGCTGTTCCTTCATTCCTTTGTTGCTCTTTCATTCCTCCAGTCATCAAGAAATACTGACTGAATCCTTTGTTTGGCACTATACCAAATTCTGAGACTCAAATATGAAAAGACCTTGAACCTCCCCTTAAAGCATACACATGCTGGTGGGTGGGAAGAAACACGTCAATATTAAATGATCCAGAGGGGCCAGGGCTAGATCAGAGGATGCTTGTGAATCAGTGGAGGCCAGAGAAGGGAGTAACCACTGTGCTAGGGGCCTTGGGGAAGGCTTCCTGGAGGAGGTGTCATTTGATCAGGGCCTGGACAATGGGTAAGAGTTTGCCAGGGTGTGAAGAGGATAAAGACATTACTAGAGGAAAGGAAGACAGGCATTAAAATCTGGAGGCATTCCTGGAATGCACCAGAGTTGTTAGTGGTCAAAGGGTGTGTGAAGGCAGGAGGAGGAGGAGGGTTTAATGATGTTGGGCACTTTCACAGGCTCTCAAGAAACATACCTGGAAAGAATCCTGACAGCTATGTCTGTGAAAGTGGAATAAAAAACGGGGCGAGGACTGCAGAAGACATAGGGCAAGAGAGGAAAAGGGAATATTTCAGAGGCATCTGGAGGCCCCCAACCTTGCACTTGATCCCTGCTGGGGTGTGTTTGGCTTCAATGTGAGAAGCCTGTTGTTGCAGGGTAAATTCTCCCTGGTTGTCTGCACTTACCTCCCAGTGTGCTAATGAGTGCGGAGCTTCAGGAGATGCCAGATTTGTTATTTAGTGTTTGTCGAGTGCAGCCACAAGGCAAGGATCCTGCCGCCAGGCCTGGCACCTGGTTCCGCTAGACCAGCCACAAGCCAGGGGAAAGGAGAACTCAGGGCAGAGCTGGGGCAAGAAGCTCTGCTTGAGAGGAAGATGAACGTGCAATATGGGAGGCCAGGAAGGAAGTGTTCTGAAAATGGCGAGTCGGTTCCCAGAATTCTTGGAAACACCCTGGAGAGTAGCTCATGTGGCAGGATGTAATGTGAAATATTAACTTTGGTGTTTTGACCCCAAGACCTTTCCTCTCCTGGGCTGCTAGGCATAAAGAATTCTTGATGGGTAATTTTTTTTTTCCTACCTGAGAAGAGAGTAAAGCAAAGCAAAGCAAAACAATAACAAAATGTCCCTGTGCTGAAAAAGAAGAAGCTGGAACATGGGTTAGGGTAGAGTCTAACTGAAGAAACAGAGGCTTAAAAATACAGTATCATAAAGAAAGTGGAAGCTTTTTTCATTCTGATTTAACAGTCCTCATGTGAGAGTGATGCTGGCCTGGAGGTGGTTCTGCTCCACGAGGATGCTCAGGTACCAAGCTTCTCCCCATCTGTTGCTCCATCATCCCCTAAAATAATTCTAATCTGCACAGGGTCACAGACACATGCATGTTCCAGTTTGTGGGAGGGGAAAGATAAGGAGCAGATTATATTTTTCAGCAAATTTTCACTTCCTTTTGGTCCCCTGCCATAGGGAGAGTAAATCTTCCAACCCTGTTTCCAAGTCTAAACCTTAAGAAGCATCTGAGCTTCTTTTTGCTCCTCTGAGAGCTTCTGGGTCAGCCATGACCAGAACCTGCCCATGATAGTTGGAGACACTTGACCATTGGAGTCAGAATGAAATATATGGAACAGACTTGAACCCAGCTCCACCCTGGAACAGAGCAGCTGCTAAAGACCTACAGACCTGGGGGCAAGAAATAAATACTTATGTTTGTTTGCCACTGAATTTTGGGGTGGTTGCATGCAGGATTATTGAAGCAAAAGCTGGTTGATCCAAAGTATAAATTAAGGGAAAGGGGTTTTCTTTTAAATAAGCATGAGCGCAATTTAAAAAATCAATTCTCTCACATATTTTATTTACCCTCTGGTCACACCAGCTGCAGGAGAGGCTGGAGAATGTAGCCTGCAGTTGCATATCACATGCCCAGTTTCAAAGAAGATGTATGGATGGCAATTAAGCACTCCAAAACATGCCTGTGTTGGTTAGGCTAAAGTGTCAACTCGGCCAGGTAATTGTGCCCAGTTGTTTGGTAAAGCAATTACTAATTGTAATACAAGGGCATTTATCGACTTTAATCACCATTGACTTTACTGCAGTGGTTAATCATAGATAGTTGATTACAATGACATCAATCAGGGAGATTGCCATCAGCAGTGAGTGACACTTGATCCAATCAGTTGAATGCCTTAAAAGGGGAAGTGATTCCAGCATTGAGTGAGAATTTCCCAGCTTATCTTTGAACAGCCAATGTCTTCCAGAACTCATCAAGTACCTTCGCTGGAGACTCATAGCCATATAAACTCATTTGTCCTTTCCATTTTCCCCTTTTATTCAAGTTCAAAAAGCAGTTTTTAACACCTGATATTACATGTAGGTTGAGAAATTCTGCTGGTCTGAATTGAACCTTTTATTCAAGGTCTCTTTCTAGTTACATCATCAACTCATGTTTGATAGTAATCCCTCAGCACCAGGGAGGCTTATCCCCAGGAGTCATGTCCCATGCTGGGGGGAAAGTAATGCATTTACATGCTGACTTTGGCTTAGAGAGTGGCCACATTTGAGATGGAGTGGACATAACAATCCCAGGGCCCACAATCCCATGGATTAGAGTGGACTTACTGATATTGTACTATGGAATTATTGTGATTAGTAATGGAAGACATTGTAGCATTAATGTAGAGAAAGTGGCCACAGTAACTGCTGAGGGTAGGGGGAGGAAGAAGAGATATGATGTGGGGGCATTTTCAGGACTTGGAGTTGTCCTGGGTGGTACTACAGGGACAGATGCTGGACATTGTATGTCCTGCCATGGCCCACTGGGTGGACTGGGGGAGAGAGAGTGTAAACTACAATGTAATCCATTATCCATGTGATGCAGCAGTGCTCCAAAATGTATTCACCAAATGCAATGAATGTCCCACAATGATGAAAGAGGTTGTTGATGTGGGAGGAGTAGGGTGAGGGGAGTGGGGGGGTACATGGGGACCTCTTATATTCTTTTAATGTAACATTTTAAAAAAATTAAGAGAGAGAGAGAAAAGAACCTTCATTGGACTTTCATTGGAGCCCCTGGTTGCAGCCTGCCTATGGAACCTGGACTTGTGCATCCCCACGGTCACATGAGAGACTCTTATAGAATCACATACTATTGACAGATATCTCTTGTTGATTCTGTTTCCCTAGAGAACCCTGACTAATACAATGCCCATCAGTCATTGGAAAAATGCAAATTAAAACCACAATGAGATACTACTTACTGGATACTACCTCTATGATGGCTAAAATTTAAAAAGGCTAATCATACCAAGTCTTGGTAAGGATGCAGAGCAACTGGAAACTCTCTTACACCACATGTGGTAAAATCTCTCTGAAAAACAGTTTAGAAATTTCTTAAAAGGTAAACATATATCTACTGTATGACCTGGGCAGTCCTCTTCTAGGTATTTACCCAAGTGAGTGAAAGCATATGTTTACCCTAAGACTTGTACATGAGTGTAGCAGCTTTATTTATAACAGTCCCCAAATGAAAACCAACCAGGTATGCATCCACAGATATATAGATAAACAAATGGTGAAATATTCAGACAATGGAATACTACTCATCAATGGAAAGGAATGAACTACTGATACATGCAACAACATAGATGAATCTCATAATAATTTTACTGAGTGTAAGAAGCCAGGTTTTAAAAAAATGTCCATTCTGTATAATTCCACATATATAAAATCTAATCTCTAGAAAGAAGACCAGTGACTGCCAAGAGTTGGGGAGACAAGGGTAGGAGGCAGAGACTACAAAAGGGCATTAAAAAAAAAAAAAAAACTTTTGGGGGAAACGGACTTTGGCCCAGTGGTTAGGGCGTCCGTCTACCACATGGGAGGCCCACGGTTCAAGCCCCGGGCCTCCTTGACCCGTGTGGAGCTGGCCCATGCGCAGTGCTGATGCGCGCAAGGAGTGCCGTGCCACGCAGGGGTGTCCCCCGCGTAGGGGTGTCCCCCGCGTAGGGGTGTCCCCCGCGTAGGGGTGTCCCCTGCGTAGGGGAGCCCCACACGCAAGGAGTGCACCCATAAGGAGAGCCGCCCAGCGCGAAGGAGGGAGCAGCCTGCAGAGGAATGGTGCCGACCACACTTCCCGTGCCGCTGACGACAACAGAAGCGGACAAAGAAACAAGACGCAGCAAAAAGACACAGAAAACAGACAACCGGGGGAGGGGAGGGGAATTAAATAAATAAAAATAAATCTTTAAAAAAAAAAAAAACTTTTGGAAGGATGCATATGATCATTATATTGTGTGCAGTGATGGTTTCATGGATACATAGGTCAAACTCATCAAATTGTGCATTTTAAATATATGCAGTTTACTGTATGTCAATAAGATATCAATAAATCTGTAAATCAAAACTAAGTGAAAAAGAACTTAGTGTGGAAAAAGCAGAGAATGGATTTTGGCATTCAGCTGACAGTCTCCACCACAAAGGGGAGGTGAGACATTTTGATACTGGTGAGGGTCTCTTGAAAGAGATCCTGGGTCTCCCTAGCGCAAACTCTTACCTTTTCAAGAGGTTTGGAGACCTGAGAGTAGGAGGGAACCATGCCCCACCCTGCTCAGAGCCCTGAGGGGCAGCAGCCTTGGAGGCGTTTCCAGAACAGAGAAGGGAAAATGCAGAAGGCCTGACCACACAGTGGGGAGGGGCCAGTGGTCATTGGCTTAGAGGGCTTGAGGTAGCCTCACTCAGGTCTCTCTCTGCCCCAATGCAACTAGAGGAAAAGGCATATATTTTTTATTTTAAAAAAATACTTAGATTTCATAAAAGTAACATAAAAAATAAAGGGGATTCCTGCTCCCTACACCTCCCACATTTTTCCACATTAACAGCATCCTTCATTAGTGTGGTACATTTGTTAATTGATTAACACATTTTGCCATTAAGCATGGACTATAGTTTACATTGTAGTTTACACTCTCTCCTGCACAATTTTGTAGGTTATGGCAAGAAAAATAATGGCCTGTATCTGTCATTGCAATGTCATTCAGGACAATTCCCAAGTCTCAAAAATACCCACATTACACCTGTTTTTCCCTCTCCCTGCCTTCAGAACCCCTAGTGGCCATTGCCTCTACAGCAGTGATGTAAGTTCTTACATTGCTAGAAGCACAATAAGTCTATAGTAGAATACTAGTAAGTCTAATTTGGTCCATAGTTCATTCCCCAATCCTGAGTATTCTGGGATGGAGGGGGCTTTGATCCCATTGGACAGATGAATGGGACTCACTTGCTTGCAGTTGTAGACTGTCTTAGTTCCTTGGAATGATCATTGTTCATCATCATCTCCTTGTTAGTTGGGTGAGTCCAATGAACTGGAGAGTAGGTGTTGCAACTCTGTTGAGATACAGGGCCCACCTGGTATGTGGACAGTCCAAAGATTTAAGTCTCTTGGACATATACCTATCAACTCCAGTACTAATTATAGGTTCATAGAGAAGGGTCAGAAGAACCATGTGTAGGGAAACAACAATTGAGTCCATCTCTGCCACACTGGAGAGCATAAATTCCAAAGTAGGGCCCACTGGCAGGGCACCAAACTCCTGAGCTATCTGCTCTGACCTTTAGAGTGTCTGGATATCTCCAGAGTCCTCAGGAGTCCTGCTTTTTGAGGTAGTACTTATGTTGGCAGTCAATGAGATCCTGCTGAGACGTTCATAAACATATGAACCTCCCTGACTCACTTTGAAGTCTCTTAGCCATATAAACTCACTTGACTTTCCCCTTTCCCCTTTTGGTCAAAGTCTTTTTCCAGTTGCATTGCTAGGAGTGCATGGTAGTAATCTCTTGGTGTCAGAGAGGCTCATCCCCTGGAGTCATGTCCCACGCAGAGGGGTAGGTAATATATTTACATGCTGAGTTTGGCTTAAAGAGAGGAAAAGGCATATTTTTAAGAGCCCCCGAAAATATCTGTTAGTCTAGGTCTGCCAAGAAGCAGACACCAAGACAAGAGACAGGAGCAAAAGAGATCCTCAGCTCCCACTTCCTAGGACCCCAAGCTCATAGCCTTGAGAGTTAGAATTTGAGTGGGACAGAAAGAGGTGGGTCACTTTCATAGATGACCTATTTTTCTCAAGATCCTCAACACTTAATTGGGTACCTCTTCTTTTGAGGTAGACAAAGAAAGGGTCACTGGGTGCAACTTTTTATTCCTCCCATGTGGGCAAGACTTTCTGCCATACCCTTGACTCTGGGCTCAGTCAAGTGATTGTTTGGTCAATGGAATGTTAGCAAACATGTTGTAAGCAGAAAGTCCAAAAGTACTTATGTATTGAGGCTTGCTAACTTGCCTTCATCACAACCATGAGAGCATGCCCAGGTGAGCCTGCTGGAGAGAGATGTGAGACAAGTAGAGAAGAGCCCAATTATGCCAGCTGAGGTCATCCTAGACCTCCAGCCCCAGCTGCCCAATAGCTGACTGCATGTGCATGACCGAACCAGTCCAAGGTATTCGAGCCTATCCTAGGTCAGCAAAACTGTCTAGTCAGCCCTCTGAGTGTTACTCAGGCCACTATGTTTTGGGGTGATTTGTTATAGAGATTCGCTAACTGACACAGTGTCCAAACTCTGACCCACACAGCTATCTTGATTTGTCCACTCAGCAATGAATACTTACAGCCAATGCTGTCCTCAGCTCTGGGGACTTTCCGGACAGCAGAGGCCCTGTGTACACCCCTCTCCCTCCTCTCTGAGACAGCAGAAAGCCAACTGGCTCAACGTGCTCTACTCCAGAAGAAGCCGGTGTCATGAAGAAGCAGGGAAGTGGCGCAGGACGTGAATCCCACTCAGGGAAATGTACAACTTGATTACTACTCAACATTTGCAGTACCCAGATACTCTAATTAAGAGAAAAGGTCAATAGGTTAAATAAGTAACTTAATCAGAAAATTATGCAAAGTGCCACAAATCAAACATATTACACAGCCCTTGAGATCGATACGTTATGCAAATCGATCACCAGAGATCATGACAATTCAGCAACTGGAAGGTACGACTCAACCAAGGAGGCTGAGGAAATCCAGGGTGAACAGGAGAGAGCTGGGGCCCTGTCACCCGGGCCAGGACACATTGACCCCTGAAGGGATGGGTGGGCTCTAGTGCCATGGAGGCAGAGCTGGGTCCCCTAGAGAGGAAACTGGTTCCCTGGTCAGCACGACCAGTAGAGAAAGAAGCAGTGCCTTCTCAGTGTGCAGAGAGGCTGAGGGTCTCCCATTTCTCATCTGTAGAATGGTGGATGGCTGCATGGCATTGTGTATGCATTTTGTGACCCATAGACCAGGGCTCGAGGCCCAGCACTGCCTCTGCTTAGCTGTGTGGCCTTAGATGAGTCACTTAACACCCCTGAGGTTCATTAACAAAACAGAGATACTTAATACTGGCCTGACAAGTTTTGGAGGAAGAGTAATTATTAGCTGTGACACTGGTATGTGCGTGTGTGTGTGTGGCGTTAGGGGGTGGTCACAGGTCCAGGGAGACTTGCTTCCTCTCTGCCACCTGCCTTCCTTCTTAACCAGAGTCCTAGAGCTGGGTCACTTGATCAGGGACCAGCGAACAGCCTTCAAATCCACTTAGGACAATGGTTCCTAACTGGGGGCAAATTTGGATGTCTGGAGGTATTTTTGGTTTGTCACAACCCGTGTGTGGGGGCTGCTACTGACATCTAGTGGGTAGAGGCCAGGGATGCTGCTAAGCATCCTCCAGGGCACAGGACAGCCCCCTCCCCCAGCAAAGAATGACCCAGGCCTAGGTCAGTAGAGCTGAGGCTGAGAATCCCTGCTGTAGGGGATTGAACAGCCTGTGAGAGAAAGAGCAGGGTGGCTGGACCTGCTGGAGTGCACAAGGGCAAGAACCCTCCAAGCTGACCAGAGAACCTTCTGACAACAGCCTGCCAGGACTTCAGAAACCTACTGCTAGTCCCTGACCACCGACCCCAGGGAGAGACCCTGCTCCAGATCCAAGACAGGGAGTAAGGACACAGACAGGCAAGGTGGCTCGGCTCAGGCCCTCCAACCCGGAGGGGGCCCGTGGCCAGGCAGCTCTTCCTGACCTGGAGACATCAGTGGGGGTGGAGGGGCAGCAGTGGGGAGATTGCCCTGTTCTGGCATTCCCTTGCAACCCAAAGGAATGCTATTGAGAAGGACCCTTATTTGGGCTTGTTTTTATCCCCCTAGGAACGTTGGGGCTGCCTGGCTTTTCCCAGGCTTTCCCACTGGCTAAGGGAGGGAAGTGGGACCTTGGGGACCTTCCCAGGCCTGGTGTGGAGGGAGAAGCACCCATCCCCCACCTGGGGCACATGGGAAGGCCCAGAGATTTCTCTGTCCCTCTGCAGGAGACCTGTGCTGCTGGAGAATCTGCAAAAAGAGAGTGTGTGTGTCTGCCTCCCAACCTCCTCTTGGCACCCAGGCCCCCTGAGGGGAGTTCTACACTGGGGAGCTGGAGCCAGGAGTTCCAGCTGAGTCTTTGGGGCTGGGGGATAGAAGGCCACGCACTGGGCAGAGAGAGCATCCCCACGTCTCATTGAAGAGCATTGAGGACATTTCCTTCTGAAGAATCCCTCAGTGTGCTGAGTCACCTTCTGCCAGAACTGGAGACGCAGGCCTGTGAGTCAGAGGGTGCCACTAAAGACTAAGGCTGTCACTGTGGCACAGTGTTCAGGTCTGGGAAAAGATGAGGAGGGGTGGTGAGGGGGGTCAGGCACCTTCCTTTCACCGCCTCCCAGGATTGCCAGTAGCCACCACCTCAGCCTGCAAAAGCCGCTTTGCTAATTTTCAAGTCACATAAAATCAGAGCCGTCCCAGAGTCCACTCCAATTGTACAGACAAGGAAACTAAGGCCTAGAAATGGTTAGTCTTGTCCAAGCTCATATAGTGGGGCCCGTGGCAGGGCCAAAACTTGGAATTGAGGTCTGCTGACTTGTCCCCTGCTTGGCCTAGCTTGGACCTTTTCCTGAAAAGCACCTTTCCAGAAAGGACCTTGTATTAGTTATCTACTGCTTCATAACAAATTAGCCCCAAACCCAACAGTTTAAAAGTCACATGGGACCAAAAAAATAAATAAAATAAGAAAGGAAAAAAAAAAGCAAAACAGATAAAATTCAGATGGTTTCTGAGGGTTGGAAAACCAGGCACAGGCTAGTCAGATCCTCCAGGTGCCAAGGTCTCTTCCAAGGAGGCGCTCAAGGTGTCAGCCAGGGCTGCAGTCATCTCAGGGCTCCCCTGGGGGAGGATCTGCTTCCAAGCTACTTCACGTGTTGCTAACAGACCTCAGGTCCTCACTGGCTCTTGGCCAGAGCCATGGGTTCCTTGCCAAGAGCGCCTCTGCACAGGACAGCTCAGACCATGGCAGCGGGACTTGCTCAGAAGGAGAGAGGAAGAGAGAGCAGGAGAAGGTGAGCGAGACGGAAGTCGTCTTTCGGCAACCTAATCTTGAAGGGACGTTTCACCACTCCTGCCATATTCTATGTGTTAGAAGCGGGCCACAGGATCCAGCCCATGCTCAAGGGCAGGGCATTCCACAAGGGCACCGTGCTTACCCCAGACCCTCCCGGCCAAGTCGCCCGGCGAGGAGGCCATCTGCCGCTGTTTGCCTGTGGCCCTTCCTGCACAGGCCCTTAGCTTCCTCATCTCTAAACGTAGGTAGGGGTGGAGGGGAACTGGAGGAACTCTTGGAGGGAAATTAGTGAAGCTCCATGTTCCCCAAGTCCTGGGCCAAACCTCCACCTAGATAAGGTTGGAGATACTTTCCAGTCATACCACTTAGATTTTAGATTCCGAATGGAGGCAAGATCATTTGGTTTGTGGGTCAGAAAGTCCAGGCCCTAGTACCCTTTTCAGGGACTCCAGACTAGTCAATTAGTTCACAATTTCCTCATCTGTAAAAAAGGAGCCTGGGCCGGGGGATTTTTTGATTGAGCACGTCCCCCTATTGAAATTTTCTCGTATTCAGGGATCGGAAGCTCCCATATCCCTGCCTTCCCATCATTCTTCCTGGAATCCCTGAACCTGGAAGATACCTATGTGTCAGGGAAGGATTGTTACATTCCTGGAGGTTCTGCAAAGAAAAGGAGGGAGAGACAGGAGGAGACTGGAGCCTCGATCAGCACGAGGCGTGGGCGGATGTCTGAAGTCAGGAAGAAGGCTGAGCTTCCTGGAAGCAGTGGAGTGGGGTGGGGAGAACCAGGCTTGCCGAGTCCAGGTATTTAGAAGTGGGGAGGCCCGAGTGGAAGCAGCGGGCTTCTGGCCCTGAGAGGAGCCCCTCCAGAGAGGCGGTGGACTGTCCAAAGTGGCCTCTGGCCACGTGGGTCCCAGGCTCAAACTGGCTTCCTGGCCTCAGCCTCACTTCCTGGCCTGTCCTGTCTTGGCCTTCCCTGCCCTGACCCCTTGGCCGCACATGGGGCTGGTGTGGGAGCACCCAGGCAGAGGGCGGCAGGAGGCCAGGGATGAGGGGTGAGGGGGTGGGGCTTGGTCCTGGCAGGCAGGCCCGTGGTGCTGGCCCACGGCGGCTAGGAGGCGGTGAAAGCCGCAGCATACATCTCAAATTCATTTCTAATTCACTTTCCTTCTGAAGTGGTTTTGAGGAAGTGCGATATCTGAAAAGGCAGCTAATGTAGGCCCTGTAATAGTACATCCGCAGGCTGTAATGGAGGGAGAGGGAGAGAGCAAAAGATGGATTAAGTGCCCACCGTCGGCTTGGAAAAAAAATCCTTTTGATCTCTTCCCCACTGCACAATGCCCTATTACCTTGTTGGCTTGCATCAGCCAGAGAGAGGATATTTCTTATTGTGATTGCTGCAAATTGGCACCTGTTTCCCAGAGAGTGGCTTTCCCCAGAATTAAGCAGAGAGCCAGGCTCCATCCCAGGTGATACGGACGGCCTATTAGAGGGCAGTGTCAGCGCCGAGCTGCCTCCTCGCTGCCCAAGGGGCTGGCCACTGTCTCTGAGCCCATCTTCCCAGGAGCAGGTGCCGGCCAGGGGTTCCCTCCCAGCAGCCTCAGTTTCCTTCCCCAAACGATGTGCTCAGCCTCTTGCCAGTTCTTTTCTGGTGGCTGTGGTGGGCCCGCAGAGCCCCTTGGGAGACATAGCACAGACGTTTGTCCAAACCTGGGCTTCCTAGATTCTCCCTTTTATTTAATTAATGAATTTATTCAACAATATTTATTGAGTACCTCCTATGAGCCAGGCACTCTGCTGGGTACTGCAGATGTAGCAGTGAATGAGACAAAGCCACTCACAAAGCTAATGAATCACCATCTTGTACATGTCCATCCCCAAACCAGGACTCACCAAGACCCCTTCTTCCACCTCAAGGTCAATTGGTCCCAAAATTCCATCCCTTCTCTGCCCTTGTAATTGTAGGTGTCAAAATAGATCATCTACTTCTATCTCACCACTGTAATTCAAAACCCACTGCCTCTCACATGGTCTCTTGCATTAGCCTCCTCTACCAGTTTCCTCCTTGTTGCTGTAACAAATTCCACAGACTTGATGGCTTAAAGAAAACACAAATGTATTATCATATAGTTCCCTAGTTCAGTGTAGTGTCTCACTGAGTTAACATCGAGGTGTCAACAGGGCTGCATTGCCTTCTGGAGGCTCTAAGGGCAACCTATTTCCTTGCCTTTTCCAAGTTCTAGAGGTTGTTCATATTCCTTGGCTTCTAGTCCCTTCCTCCATCTTCAAGCCCAATGGCAGTTAAGTTCTCTCACTGCTTTATGCTAACCTTCTCCTGTGCTTCTCTCTTCCACTTTTAGGAACCCCTGCGATTACATAGAGCCCATCCTCATAACCTGGGATCATCTCCCTATCTAAGATCAGTTGATTAGCAACCTTAATTCTACCTGCAACCTTACTGCCCCTTTGCCATGTAACTTAACATATTCACAGACTGCAGAGGGTAAGAAATGGATAGCTTTGGGGATGATTTTCTGCCTACCACACCTCCTAATGGTCTTTCTTCCTCTACTCTTACTCTATTCTATCCATTCTCCAAATGATAGGCAGAAGGTGATTCTAAAAACACAAGTCAGATAGTATCATTCCCGTGGCTTCCCATCACTCTTAGAACAAGATCCAAGTTCTCTACTGCAACCTACGTGGCCCTGCATGAGCCAGCCTTCCTGCCTCGCCAGCCTCATCGCCTGCCTCTCCCCCCTTGCTCACCACGTTTCCATCACACTGGGCTTCTTGCAGCTTCTGTGTTTGCCAAGCTCCTTCCTGCCATAGGGTCTTTGGACGTACTGTGCCCTCTGCCTTGGATGTCCTTCTGGCTTTTCTATTTTAGGTCTCCATTTAAATGTCTCCTTTGAGAAAGGGCTCCCCTCACCCTTGTACTTTTATTCTCTCACACCATGCACATCATGGCCCTACTCCCAGTCTGAAATTATTTAATGACTTCCTTATTGCTTCACACCCTGCCCTCAAAGACCATGCTATGACGGCCGGAGCCTGGCTATGTCTCCTGGCACTGGCCTGGGCACAGTGGGATCTCACTGAAATTTTGCTGAATAGTAGAATGATGTCACCATACATTATTGAGCAGGAAAAAGCAAGAAGAATAGGTATAGCTTCTATGTGAGAAAAAAACCCTATACACGTGCATAGTCATATATATGTTTGTGCAGAGGGAAAAGGTCAGAAAGGATAAAATTCATTGCCATGATGACCTCTTGAATTTTATTCTTTCTACCTCTAGGCAGGCAAGATTGGGGGCTGACAGAAGAGTGACTTCCCCTTTTTACATAACAAACTTCTGTTTTATTTTTAAAATTATAAGTATATATACCCTTCTTGAAGGGAAAAATCAACACTGAACAAATACAATTTCTTCTAATTGAATATAATCAAATGCCATAGAAACCAAACAAAATCTTTCAGAAAAACATGTCTTCTAACCCACTCCCAGAAGCATCCTTTGTGTCTGCTCAAAGGACCCATGGGTCCATGTGACTGTCCATGACTGACCTTCCTGCCTGCAGTCTCTCTACAGGGGTCCATGAAGTGTGGTACTCAAGTCAGGGCTGGCCTCTCCGTGGCTGCGCTGGATCCTATATCCTATATCCTATATCCTATATCCTATATCCTATATCCTATATCCTATATCCTATATCCTATATCCTATATCCTATATCCTATATCCCAGCCGTGGCTCTTCCACACCTGGAGAACAAGTTCTGAGCCTATTAGCTGGGGCCCTGGGGCTGGGGTGTGTGATGGGGGTGGCAGAGTGGAAGGACTGGGGTAGTGGTACTGCCAGAGCCAGGCCTGACCTTCAGCTCTGTCCCTTAGGTGCAGGAACCCAGAATCAAGTGCCTCTGCCGCTTTACCTTTCTAGACTTTCGTCCATGTTGTGCTTTTCACTGGGAATACGTCCTTTATGCCTGGGTCCCGGTTAACCACTCCACTCTGCCTTTCCTGACCCTTCCCTCTCCCCAAGCAGAGCAGGCCCCTTCTCTGGCCATCCGCCTAGAGAAGCATCCTGACATGGTGAAGGATAGAGGCTCCGGCTACAGACTGCCTGCTTCCATATCCCAGCTCCAGCAATTCCTAGCTGTGACTTTGGGCCAGCAACTTGCACTCTCCCTGCCTCAGTGTCCCCTTCTGTGGCATGAGTGATTATACCCACCTCCTAAGACCGTGGTGCCCTTTGCATGGGGTAACCTATTTGGAGCTCCCTGCTCAGATGCCCATGCCTGGTAGGGGCTCAGGAAACAGCCATCCTGAGGGCCAGACAGTGCAATCAAGGGTCAGAGCATGCAGGAAAGATGCCTGGAGGAGCCAGGGAAGCCTTAGGTCAGGGGGAAGCCGTTCAGGAGCTGAGTTTTAAGAGGAAATGGCTCTGGCTTGTGGGTGGTGCCCCTGAGCACCAGCCCCAAACAATGGGAGTCCAGAAAAGGGGTGGGCCTGGCGCTGTCACGGAGGAGACGATGTTCCCAGTGGCCCAGGGACCAGAGGTGTGGCGCCAGGCCAGTCTTCTGCTGGAGGGATACGGGGACTCTCAGCTTCATGCTACTTAAGTCCAAGCCATTTGGGTTTGGCGTGAACACACAATAGTGACTGAAGAGGTGGCTGCAATTTTCCCTTTGAGCTCTCAGATGTCTTGAAATTGGTCCGAATAATTTTTTCCCCTCAAATTGTTCAAAATGTTCTGCTTCTGGCCCGAGCTCTTGGGCTTTATGTGGCCGCATGGAAAGGGTCTTGGAGCAAACTTGGAGGCCTTTGGGAGCTGAGTGAGTCAGGACACCCCTGTCCACCCGCCCTGCTCCTCTGCCAAGTCCCCTCCTGTGGGCAGGAGAAGGGGGTGGTGGGGGCGGGTGGCGCTCTACTACCCGGGCTGCAGCCAAGGCCTGTTGCCGGCTGGGCTGCAGGCCCGATGTGGGCCAGCAGGAGCTGCCGGGAGTGTGGCCAACTGAAGCCTGATACCCAGCTCCCGGCTCGGTGGGTAGCTGCCCAAGAGGGTGGGATGAAGGGTGGACCATCTCCTCGGGCGGCCTGGCCTGAGGGCAGCTCTGTGGCTCTGTTTGTGTTGGCTCCATTGGAGCAAGAGTGAGGAGCTGCTGATAGCATCTCAGGGCCCGGCCAACCTTCAGCGAAATAAGGCCTGTGCTTCACCAGCATGGGTGGGCTCCCTCAGCCAGTGTGCCCAGCCCAACACACACACACACAGCCACACACACACACACAACTGTTTATCCATTAGCCACCTTCCAAACTTGAAACAGAAGCTCAAGTGCAGGCACTGCAGTGATGGAAAAGCAGTAAGGGAAGGGGGTGTATGAAGAGTGGGCACCCAGGCCAAGAGAGCCACGGAGCCCCTGGGCTGTGCCATCCTTCGCAGGGGTGCAACGCTCTGATTCTAGGAAAGCTTTCTCATATTCCCAGAGCTGCTACGGGGCTTACCAACTGTATGCCCAATTGCAGCCAGGGCCGCCGTCTTAGGGTGCACAACTCCGGGAGGTGCCAGTCACATTGTGTTCTGGTGAATCCTGTGCCCTGGAGTTGAGCTGCCATCCCATAGACTACACCCCATCCGCACCCCCTGGCATGGTGCCATGGGGTGGCCCTGATGAGAGCCCTTCAGGGAGATGGAGGGCCACCAGGGGGAAGGGAGTGTTATAAGCTGGGCTTCTGCGCTCTCCTGCAGATGCTGTCCAGGAGGGTGGGGTGGGGTGGGGCGAGGGGTCTTCTTTGTTGATGCTGATAACCAATGGACAGAACATACTACTCCACAAGGCGACATGTGGGTGCCCTGGAGCAGTTACGTCCTTCCTCGAGAACCTCTTGCCTTCCTGCCCCTCCCGTCACCAAACACACACAGGCCTGTGATTCAGGTGTTGCTTCTGGCTTGCAAACACAGAAACCAACCCTGGCTAATTTGGGTGGAAGGGAACGTTATTCAGATGTTGTTGGGAAACTCGCAGACTCCCTGGGAGGGTCAGAGCTCCTGGCTTAGAAGCTACACAGCTAGGGACAGCACCTAAAATCACTTTGCAGAAGTGACTGGCTGAGAGAAAGCCCTGAGACCATCACTGCAGGCCACTGGCCCTGTGGTCTGCAGGACGCCGTGGTCAGCCCTGGGTACCTGATGTCCTAGAACCTTAGCCCCAGTTCCCTGGGAACCTGGGCACGGAGGCTGCTGCTGGCCTCCTTCTCATGTGCTCCAGGCAGCGGCTGCTGTGGTGCATCATCTGCTTTTCCATTCAAATGGGTGTGGGTGAACCAGGTCAAAGGGGAGAGGTCATGTGCCTCAGCCTTGATTTCAAGGAGGTGGGGAAAGCACAGATCCGGCTTCCATAGAGAAGGTCTTCTTTCCGCGTGAGGAATTCCCCAAACACAGGAGGGGTGTGTCAAGGTGATAAATGAACCCTGCAGAGGTGTGCAAGGCCCTTCCTGAAGGTTCTGGAAGATCTCAAAAGTACAGCAAACAGCACAGAGGTCTTGTTTGTTTCCCAAGAGCAGGGCCTTACAGACAAGCCCATGTTACTCAAATGCCTCCTCTCCCCTCAGCTTCCCCTTGACCTGCAGCCAGGTGTCCTTACCTCCTACCCTGGAAACCATCCCCTCCCGGGGGAAGAGGTTCTGCCCCGACCCCTCCCCCCCACTCTCACCTCCCTTTTTGTTCTTACTCGAGAAGTTGGGCCCCTCTGAGCTTTGAGCAGATGCAGGGAAGGCTCTCCTCGGCTCCAGCCTACCTCCTGGGGGTGGTCACGGGATCTGAACTCAGAGTATCCGCGGTGCCCTCAGAACCTGCTGGACTGCAGCAGGTTGCCTCCCCAGTTTATATCGAGCACAGGTACATCTGGCCCAGGCGAACCTTCGTGTCTCCCAAAGATCACACAGACTCTTCTCACACGGAGAAGGGCTCTTACCCCGGGTAGCCTGGCTTTGATTCTGCGCCTTCCATGGGCCTGAAGCTCAGGGTCAACCCTTCCAGGGCCTGGCTCACGGTCTGTGTCACTGCGCTGGCGCTGGTGGGGATGAGTCACCCAGTGCCTGGGGGCGTGGCCCTGGGGCACATCAGAGTATTCAGTTCCACACCCACACCTTCCTGCCCCCAACACCTGCTGCAACTCTTTTCCCTCCATTTATCTCAGTGCTCCACCGCACAAAGGACTTTTTGTAAAGACAGCCTATGAATTTATTTTCAATTTTGGAATTAAAATCTTACATTTTTTCAATTATGAGAGCAATGCATGTTCTGTAAAAATGAAAACAATATAGAAATCTACATATTAGAAAGTGAAGCGTCTCCTTAGGGAGTCATTGTTAAAAGTTTGTTAATAACGGTGTAAATGTACTTACGTCTATGAAAGGACAGGATGAAACTGTATATGGAAAAATGTCTCAATATGGTGTTGATTTTTAAAAACCGGGTTACATTATCACCTGTATTTTTTCACAGCTGATTTTGGTTAAAATGGGAAGGGGTATCTAAACAGAATGCTCAACCTTAGCCTGAGATGCGCCAGGAAACAGTGAGTTCCCCATCAGGAGAGGTGTGCAAGCCACGACTGAGGAAAGCAGCAATTCTTGTCTTTTTGCCACAAATGTTCCTGGGGCCTCATAGCCGGAGGGGCTGGGGAGGCCTTCCGTGGTCACCCCCGTGAAGAAGGAAGAGGGGGGCCTGGCCCTGGCTCCTTCTGCTCCACCTTCTCCCCAGCCCACTGGCCTTTAAGGGAGGCGGGCGGTGGGCAGACCTGCTTCCCTAATGTGTCTGGGCTTGCCTGGCCCCAGAGGTTAGGCCCCCAGGACGCTTACACTTCCAGAGGCCAGCCTGGGGCCTGGGGGCAAGGCCAAAGGTGGGGCAGCGGCTGTTAATCAGTCAGTGTCTCCCGGTGGTTGTCCCAGCAGTCACCGAATGAACACCTGCTGGATGAATGAATGACGGCCGGCCACCCATTCCTTGTCTGAATGAATGCCTAACAGCAGGCACGCTTCTCGGTGCCACTTCCCAGCTCTAACAGGAAGGCCCCATGGCCCATCCCACTTCAGGAAGTGGACAATTTTTCCGGGAAATAGCAGAATCCTAGCCTCGTGGGACTCCGGTTTTCCCCCCTGAAGTCCCCTGTCCTGTCCCTTCCTGTGCAGGCCTCTCTTCTGCTGTGTCCTAAGAGGTTGGGGACGACTTGTGAGCTCAGCTCTGTGAGGAGGGACTTTATCGGACTCCGAGTCCCCCGCAGGGGTGGCCAGAGGAAGGAGCCCGCTGTCCACGCAGGTGTGCGAGCAGGCCACCGCGAGGGGCGGCAGGCTCTGCCCAGGCCGCCGGCTTCCTTCCTCCTACCCCCGGTGGGGGGCGGGGTCTGGAATGGCCCCTCGTCGCTCACAGACTTGGGGCCTGAGGTGGACTGCCAAGTCCCCCTTTGCTGTGGGGAGGCCTCCTGCCGGTCCCCTCCCGG
Source organism: Dasypus novemcinctus (assembly GCF_030445035.2). Taxonomy (NCBI): domain Eukaryota; kingdom Metazoa; phylum Chordata; class Mammalia; order Cingulata; family Dasypodidae; genus Dasypus; species Dasypus novemcinctus. Next base: position 77,949,840 of record NC_080682.1, read on the forward strand.
GCCCCTCTTCCGGTCTTGCTCCCCAGGACACTTTCCCCTGCAGCCTTCACACCCCTCCCCCTTTCTCTCCTCCCCTCCCCACAGTTCCCAGAAGAGGGACCCAGGCTGCCAGCTGCAGCCTGTCCAGGTTCCCTATCGGATTATGAAGCTTAACATTTTTGTCAAGGAAGAAGAAAGCCTGCCCTCTGGGAAGCGATAAGAACATTCCATCCTCCTCTGGCTCCAGGGAGCCTGGGAAACAATCACCAAAGGGAGAGAGGCTCCCCAGGGACAGGCTCCCCAGGACAGGCCGAGCGCCGCCCTCTGCCGGCCCTTCCTTCCCCGCCTGCCCCTTTTCCTCTGCAGGGGCCTGGCCTTGCCTGTGGTCAGCGATGGAACCCGGCGGAAGGGGTCTAGGGCTCCTCTAGGTGGTAGGCTTCTCCCAACTGGGGCTGCCAGGGGGCTCTGGGAACCTCGGGAACCAGCTCCCTAGACTGGGCTGTCCATCTGGGAGTCAGGGAGCATCTACCAAGCGGAGCCCTCAGAGGAGAACGCCATGGGAGACCGGTCAGCAGTGGGAGGTGGCCCCCATGCCCAGGAATCTGGGCACCCAGAGTCTCTGATGCGTGAGGCACAAGAAGCTGAGCCAGCCACTGGATGGGGTGGAGCCTGCGGGAGGCCCCTAAGCTTGGCATGTTGATCAGAATGTCCAGTCAATACACCCTCTGCCCACTACATCATCCCCCCTTCCTGCCCGACTCTCTTCCATTCAAGAACATCCACTAAAGCCTTCTGGGTGCCAGGCCCTGTAGGAGAGAAAAGGCAAAGTCCTGCCTCTGCTCATTCCTTGATGGAGTACACACCCCTGCTTCAGGGCCTTTGCACTTCTCTACCCTCAACTTGAATGGGCCTTGTTTCAGCTAGCTACAATCTTTCACTTACTTCAGGTCACTTCTTCACGGCATCCTTTCAGCGAGGCCACTCTTGTCTCCCAAGCTAAAATGGCAACCCATCCCCCCTCCTCGACATTTACCATCCTCCTTATAGCAGGTACTTCTTCAATTACTTATCAATCATATGTCTTGTCAGTTTCTTCCCACTAGAATTTAAGTTCCATGAAGGAAGGATTTCCTGCCCTTACTTCAGTGCCTGGCAAAGTGTCTGGAACAGAGCAGGCCTGGAGGGAGTCAACAGACATAAGGGGGAACAGGGACAGTGGGAATGTTAACAAGAATTAAATGAAGGAACTATGTAAAAACAGTGTGCAGGGTTAAGGGTAACCAGCAAGGTCTGCGATGCACCCCAGGGCTAGCAACGGAGGGGTGCACCCCAGCTCAAGGAGCTGGTAGCAGAAGGCTGTTGGACAGGGCTGTGCAGCGGACCCGGCTGTCCCCAGCTGCAGGCAGCAGGGAAGGTGTCTCTTTGCGCTCAGACTTTGCTCTCTGGAAGCCGCGGGGCAGGGATGCCTGGTAGTGTAGCCCCTGGAGGTGAGCCTCCCAGGACACAGCCCCGCAGCCTGGATCTGGAGGAGCCCAGAGAAGCTCCACGCACGCATATGCGTGAATGCCCTTAAGAACCCCCACCTCGGGGAGAAGACAGGCTCGTTCATTCACGTGTTTCTCAGTTCCTTCCTTTAAGGCAGAGCCCTGGCTGGGTGTTAGGATGCATCGGGGACTAGGGTGGAGCCAGCCTCAGACTTCCCAGGAGCTTACCCCAGGGAGGGGCTCGCTGGAGAGACAGACACTGAGGGCTGGACTGCAGGACCTGTGCCCGCTGTTGGCGCACACACCCGGACCACCTACTCACAGCAGGGTGCTGTGGGAGTAGCTAGAGAGCACACCCCGTGACAGGAGGAAAGGGTGAGGGACGTCGGGCTCAATGCAGGGTAGAGCAGGCAAGATCTCCCTGCGTTCCTCTGGGACCTGTTGAGTCAGGCCAAACTGGGTGGAGGCACCCTGGTTGGGGGTGGGGGAGCATCATTCGTCATTCGTTTTTCTAAAGCCCGAGGATTTGCGGCCTGGTGAGGAGAAGGAGCTCACAGAGATGAGGGACGGGCAGCTGCAGGGTCCTTTAATTCTCTAATCATGGAGGCTGAGGAGCAGCCACATGTGCCTGGGCTCTAGAACTTGACCTTATTTCATCTGCCTGCCAGCCCTTTGAAGGCAGCGTCACTCTGCCTGTTTTACTGATGGGAGACTGCGACAGAGAGGTTAATCACCTTGTCCATGGTCTGACAGCTGTTGAGGGTGGAGCTCACGTTTGAACCCGGGCAGTCTCCAGACCCTGTGTCATTATCCTTTATGCACAGAGCCCCGGGATGGCAGGTCTGTGATGGGGGAAGGTTCTCCCTCTGAGGAGGATCTGGGGAGGCTCAGGGGGTTCCTGCCCATCTGGAGAAGGGACCCTCTGCAGGAGGAGTCCTACAGGGCTTGTCAGAGACGTGTGGACTCCAGGCTGGGGAGTGGTGCTGGCCAAGTGAGGCAGAGCTGCTCGGGGGCCCGGGCTTCTAGAGGCTAGCCCTCACCTCCATTCCCACTTCATCATCTCACTCTCACCTGTCGTCCTGCAGTAGCTTGCTACCTTGTCATATTGCCTCCTGTCTCACCCTCATCCCATTCATTCTCCATGAAGTTTGTTCCCAAAGCTCAAATGCAATCATGTCATACCCACTGCTCATGAACCTTCAGTGGCTCCCATTGACCCCAGGTAAAAGTCCTACCTTCTCTCCACAGCCTCTCCTTTCTCATCAGCATCACTTTTGGCCACTTCCTCCTTGCTTTCTCTGCTCCTTCTCCACTTCTTGCTGGTGTTTGAACATCCCTCAGCATTCCTATCTCAGGACCATTCTACTTGCTGTTTCCTCTGCAGGGAAACTGTTTTCTCCAGATCTTCAAATGCCTCATTCCTTCACGTAATTCAGGTTTCAGCTCAAATGTCACCCTTGAGGTCTCTCCTGGCTAAATCAATGCCTCCTCCTTCTACCCAGCCCTCTTCATCTCTTTACTCTGCTTCGTTTCCTTTCTCAACTTTATCATCATCTGAAGTTATTTTATTTATTATATTTGTTTATTTAGTATCTCTCTTCTCCCGTTAGAATATAAGCTTCATGAGGGCAGGGTATTTGTCTGTTTTATTTAATGTTGCATCCTCAGGGCCTAGAACAGTGCCTGGCATATAGTATGCACTTCATAAAGAGTTCTTGCATAACAGCCTGCCTTGCTATTCCCTCTCTTTGGGTTTTTGAACATGCTGATTTTCTGCTGTCCTTTTAGCTCAGCTAACTCCACTAACCCTATAGTTCTGAGGTCAAAGATCACTTCCTCACATATGACTCCCACTGCCCAAGCTAGCCCATCTTCCCTCTGCAGTTCTCCCCTCCCAGAGCCCCTGGACTCCTCTCAGTGCACCCCACTCTTTTCCTTACTAGGTCAATGTCTTCTCTCCACTTAACAGTAAACTCCACAAGGGCAGGGACGGTGTGGTTTGATTTCCTGCTAGATCCCTGGTTCTGAGCACAGTGTCTGGTGCACAGTAGGTGCTCCGAGAGTGTGGACCGATTAGCTGAAGGCACAGCCAGGAGCTCGGTGCAGTCGTGAGAGCAAGGGTACTGGTCTCTCCCAGCTGCTCCTACCCTGCAGGATTTGAACGCTCTTCCAGGCATTTTCACACACATGATCTCTATCTTTCTAACCCTCCCACAAGGTAGGTGTTATCACCTCCCTTTACAGAAGAAGACACAGAGGCTTAGAGAGGTTAAGGACCTTCCCCAAGGTTACAGGCTAGAGAGTGGCAGAGCTGGGGCTCAAACCCAGGCCTGCCTGACCTGAATGCTCTTTCTTCTGGGGTTTCTTGGGCTGGAACATGGCTCTGGTGTAATTACTGGAGAGAGCAAGCTGCAGGGTGGAGCCCAGGCAAGGCAAGAGGCAGCCACCCCTGCCCTGTTCTTGCTTCCTTCCCTTACAGCCTGCAGTCATCTATTTCTGTGAAACAAATTATCCCCAAACTGGGTGGCTTGAAACCAGAATATTTATTATCTCACTGTTTCTGTATGTCGGGTGTCTGGGTGCAGCGTACCTGGGTCCTCTGTCTCAGGGTCTCACAGGCTCCATCAGGGTGTCAGCTGGGCCGGGGTCATCTTACAGGGAGTAGCAGTGGGTCAGCTCACTTGCTGGATGTCAGCAGGACTCAGTTCCTTGCTGGCGATTGTCCAGAGAAGTCACTCAGTTCTTTGGCCCATTGGCCTCTCCAACATGGCAACGTGCTTCATCAAACCAAGCAAGATGAGAGGATCAGAAAGTGCCAGAAGATGGATTATACCTAATCACGCATGTGCCATCCTAGCACTTTTGCTGTATTCTGTTCGCTAGAAGCAGATCATGAGGTCTGCTCACACTCAAGGGGAGGGGATAACAGAAGGGTGAGGCTACCAGCGGGTAGGATCACTGGGGACATATCAGACCTGCCTGCCACAGAGCCCAATCTCTTTTGGCTGCTGTCAGATGATAAATTCCTGCAAGGCAGCTAACCATGTCCTGTTCACAAGAGATCCATGCATATGCTGCATGCATTCAGTCATTCATTGACTCATTCATTTGTTCAACTGCTGGAGTTACAAAACTGATTAAGACTCATTTCCTGCCCTGAAATAAACAGATGTATACTATAAATAAAAGAGATTCCAAGAATGTGCATGGGGGAGGGGGACTTTGGGAAATAACAGCTAATGCTTATTTAGCACTTACTATGTGCCAGGCATCAGTTTAAGTGCTTTATCTATATTATCTCATTTAATTGTCACAACAACCTATGAAGTAGGTAACATTAGTACCACTCCATTTTATAAAAGAAGAAACGGAAGCACCAAAAGGTTAAAGGTTAAAAATTTGCTCAAGGTCACAGAGCTGGCAAATGGCTGGGCCGGGATTCCAGTGTAGGCGGTTTGACTCCTGAGACCATGCACTGAGCCATTGTGCAGTCCTGTCTCCTGAAGGCTGGTCTCTTGAGGTGGTCTTTCATCAGAACGCCACGCGCTGGGTGCCAAACTTGGAAGCAGGTCTTCCCCGCCTTTTAGGGGCAATATATGGACAGACAGTGTTTCACGGGCCCTGGCGAAACTGCCCACTGGATTATTTAGGGTGGGGAGAGTGGCTGGAAAGCCCACTTGGCCTGCCAGGAAAGAGAGTTGTTTTGGTTTAAAAGATTGACATTTTAATAAACTGCTCTTAATTAACAGCACTTTGAAATTCTGAGTGGCATGCTCTCCATCTCAAAATACGCAGGCAGGAAGCTTCTTAGAGAGTGTGATGCTTGTGGGTGATCTCCCTTTTTGAAACAAACCCAGACCCTCCAGTCACAATTTATTTTTCATTCCAAAATGATCTTTACTGCAAATGTTGCTTTGGTTCGAGCGAATTAGAAATCCTTATTAAACAGGCAGGCACTTCAAACAGTGCCCAACTCGCTGTGCCGGCTGTGGCATCAAAGGCTCCGCTGGAATCTCTGATTACCACCCAGGCTGTCGCCCACTCGGGAGCAGGCAGCCTCTGAAGCTCAGGCCCTGGCTCTGGGACAAGTGGGCTCAGGGATCCCAGCAGCCGGGCTGCCTCCGTGCCGAGCTCGGTGCCTCCGTGATTCTGAAGGATGGAAGGGCATACTGTGGGCAGCTGGAGAGGGAAGGGGAGGGGACACCATAGCTGTCATTGACTGAGCACCTACTAAGTTGGAGGCACATGCTCAGTACTCTCACATGTATTTTCTTCTTTAAACGTTTCGAGGGCCACTTCAGTTATTATGAGGGATAAAGGAAGCCTGCTAAAGAATACCCCTCATTTCTTAAGACAAAAGAGCAAGGCAGATAAGAGACTGAATATCATGCTGATTACTGATACTAAAGCTGGTTTTGGAGAAGGTGGTTTATATCTGTAGTTAATTGGACTCTCTAATTCTCAAACTCACAGTTATCTAGCTCCTTTCCTGGGCACATGTGCCCTGGGCTGGTGCAGGCTGCCTCACCTGGGAGAATGGATCTTGAAAATGTTTGGAGGAGAGAGTAAAATCCATGCTTCCTTTGGGTAAGCCAAACTGGAGAGAAGAGCTGAATGTAGCATGGCCCCAAATGGACCACCTCACTTTCCTTGGGCTGAGGAAGTGAGGGACTGAGAAAGACCACAAGGAAGGAGATGTCACAGGTAGGAAAAAGTGCTACCCCCTCCCTCCCGGCCATAATGATTATTTTCTTCATTCCACAGATAGGGAAGGAAGGTGCAGATTTTTCAGCCACCTGTTTGGAGGAGGCAGAACCAAGAGCCACACTACTTTACTTGACTCTATTTTCCCTTTAGACCTTGAGCTCCTCAAGTTCAAAGCTGCATATTGCTCATTTTGAGTCTCTTCAGGATTTGGCACAGGGTCTAGCTCAGGATAGGATCAGGGAATGTCTTTGAAGTGAACAGGGCAGATTCATTCTTTCATTCAGCAATATTTCTCTAGTCTCTACTATATGCAAAGGCTGACCTTGCTGTTGATGGCTGTGGTGGTTTGAAACTATAAGTACCCCCAGAAAATCACGTTGTTAAAGTTAATCCATTCCTGTGGGTGTAAATCTATTGTAAGTAGGACCTTTTGATGACATTACTTCAGTTAAGGCATGGCCCAGGGTGGGTATTTATCCTCTTACTGGAGTCTTTTGAAAGAATGAAATTCAGGCAAAGAGAGAAAGACATGGAAGCCAAGAGGCTGAAAGCAACAAAACCCAGACAAGGGAGAGACCAGCAGATGCCACCATTTGCCTTGTCAAGTGACAGAGGATCAAAGAATCACCAGCAGCTGTCCTTCAGGAAGAAAGCATAGCCTTGACCATGCTTTGATTTGGACATTCTCTCGACCTCAAAATGTAAGCTAATAAATACCCATTGTTTAAGCCAACTCATTTCATGGTATCTCCTTTGAACCTAGGAAACTAAAATAAGGGGCATTGATGAGATAAGGATTATATCTGAGGCCAATCACGCCTCCTTCCAGCTAGGCTCTTGAAAATGGCTACACACAGGGAAGAGTAGCAAATATCACTTTGCTTTAAAGTGGGCCAAGCCTGATGCCTCCCAAGCAGAGCCCTGGTAACACGGGGCTGAAACACAGTGGGGCCTCTTTCCATTCATTTAAGCTCAAATCCACATCTGACCATCAGCCAGCCACCATGTCTGAGTGTCCTGTAGCACAGTGGTACACAAAGGAGGCCATCCACAAACCCTTTGATACCTAGCTGCAATGAAATAAGAACCTTGTGGAAGATGTCAATCAACACACTGCTTCCTTCATCAAGAAAGTCTTGCTAAGGAAAATGTCAGCTGAACTAAAGAGACTATTTAGGGATGTAGCTGATGTGCATTCTACTACAAGCTCCTTATCTCATTGATAAACGGTAAAAAAAAAAAACAGTTCACAAACTAACAATAGTCTGTGGACTTTATTTTTAGTGGTTCTGCTATAGAACATGTAAGAAAGGCAGAGAGAAATGTGGCAGAGTCTGTCCTATAGAGTTATAATCACCCATCCTGTACCAGTCCTACTAGGCAGCATCAGGAAGAAAAAGAGAGAGGCCATGTGAGGGCCATGACTCTTCAATGCAGTGACCTCTCGTCAGTAAGTGTGGCTCCACCTCGCAGACTAGCATTTCTCTTCTTGGAGAGAGGGAGAGAAGAAACAGTTGTTCAGAGGGATGAATAGAGAGATGGAAGTTTTCCTTTTCTCCTACAGAAATTTCTTTTGATTGTGTTGTAAAGCCTTAGCATCAACAATGAAATGAGTTCTTGGCAATTATACTGTAACCCTCACATGTTCTTGAATTTTTGGTTCTTGATAAACATAATAGCAGAAGGTCCACAGACATCTTACGTCCTTCCTGGAAAATCTGAGGTTTTTTTCCCAGAGTACTGGGCTTCAGGCTTTCAGGTTTGTAGGATCCTAGGAAAGGCTGAGACCAGCACGTCTATGACAATTATTTAGCTGGTTGGCATCTTACTATAAACTGACTGGAGGTAGGAGAGAGGCCAAGGCCCCTTGGTGGGGCTCGCTGGCCTGAGTGGTCAGTGTTTGGGGGCTTGAGTTGCTTTGCTTGTATCCCGAGAACTCCCCAGGGACACCCTTGGGAGAAGATGGAGGAGAAGATCTGAGCTTCCTTGAGCTCTCACCTGTTTGCGCTTGAGCTTGTCTTGAGAGGTGCAGAGAGGACCTAAGCTGCCAGCATGCTGACCTGCTGAGGAGAGAGGGTGAGTTCTCAGGGAAGTCGTCAGAAAGAGCCAGCTGGGGGCTGGGTTCTGCCTGAGGGCAGTGCTGGCTGCCTGAAGAACTCCACTCAGCTGAGTCCCAGGGGACTCTTCATGCTGGGACCTGGGCAGGTGGGAGACAGAACTGAGTCAGCACAACTTGCCTGCCATAATACTGATGAGAGTCAATCCTTCCTAAGCCTTTGCTGAGCTTCCTAAGCATTGCCAAGCATTTGCTGAGTGTTACCTACGTTATCTCCCCAAGCCTTCCAGCAGCCCTCTGAGATAGGTGCCCTATTATCTCTTTACAGTTTCAGAAATTGAGACTGGGTGACTTAGCTTGCCTGAGATCATCCAGCTAGTGACCCTGCAGTCGGGCTCTAGATCGGTGGTTTTTACCCTGGCTTCACCAGGAGCACCGCCTGGAGAACTTTCTCAAAAGTCCCAAGTTGAGGTTCTCCCCTACACCAATTAAATCAGAATCTCCAGGGATGAAGCCCTGCCAGCAGTACTTTAAAATTTTGCCCACATGCTGCCTGTGTGGAGCCATGGTTGAGATCTTCATCTCTAGAGCCTGTGGGGTGAGCCACTGCACCCCATGGCCTCAGCCATGCTTCTCTCCGCCGCAGTCCATGACAGAACACATTGCAATGACCCCTATGTGTTTGCTTTCCCACTGGGCCATGCTGGTTCTGGGTTGTGGCTCCCATGTAGCTGTCTGATGTTGTGTCCTAAGAGAGTTACAGTTGAGAGCCCAGAGGGAGGAGAAAGCCGATCTAGCAGGGAAGAATTAAGGGTTTCCTAGAGATAGCAACGAAATTTGGGGAAGTGTAAGAGGTTGGAGGGGCTGCTTGGAACTTAGCAGGGGCTCCTAGTCTTTATTTATTCATTTGAACTCAATTTCCTAGGTACTGGGGAGCCACAGAGATGTCTTGAATATCATAGTGACCCCATCGAAAGCCATCCTCTTGCTAAAGCCGCTTTGCTAAAGTGCTGCACAATTTCCTTGCTGGAGTGTGAGCTCTTTAAGAAAGTGCCTTGGGCGGCGGACTTGGCCCAGTGGTTAGGGTATCCGTCTACCACATGGGAGGTCCGAGGTTCAAATCCCAGGGCTACTTGACCCATGTGGAGCTGGCCCATGCGCAGTGCTGTTGCGCTGCATGGGAGCCCCACGCGCAAGGAGTGTGCCCCATAAGGAGAGCCGCCCAGCGTGAAAGAAAGTGCAGCCTGCCCAGGAATGGTGCTGCCCACACAGAGAGCTGACACAACAAGATGATGCAACAAAAAGAAACACAGATTCCCATGCAGCTGACAACAACAGAAGCGGATGAAGAAGACGCAGCAAATAGACACAGAGAACAGACAACCGGGGTAGGGGGGGAAGAGGAGAGAAATAAAATAAATTAAAAAATCTTAAAAAAAAAAGTGCCTAGCCATCATAAGTGCTTTTATATTTTTTAAGATTTATTTATTTATTTCTCTCCCCTGTCTGTCTGCTCTCTGTGTCCATTTGCTGTGTGTTCTTCTGTGTTCACTTGCATTCCCATCAGGCGGTTCCAGGAACTGATCCTGGGACGTTTGGGAGCGGGAGAGAGGCGATCATTCTCTTGCGCCACCTCAGCTCCCTGTTCTGCTATGTCTTTATTGTCTCTCCTCTGTGTCTCTTGTTGCATCATCTTGCTGCGCCAGCTCTCTGTGTCAGCCGGCACTCCTGCACGGGGTGGCACTCCTGGAAGGGGCACTCCCGCACGGGGCAGCATTCCCATGTGGGCTGGCACTCCACGTGGGCCACCTTGCCATGTGGGCCAGCTTGCCCTCACCAGGAGGCCCTGGGCATCGAACCCTGGACCTCCCATATGGTAAAGGGCGCCAACTGCTTGAGCCACATCTGTTCCCCCATAAAAGGTGCTTAACGAAGAAATCATGATTGAATTGAATTTCTCTCCAACATTCAAGAGTCTTAGAAGAGCAGACTTTGAGGAAACATCCCTAACCTATTGTAATCTCTGCAATATTCTCCATTATCTTCATAGCCTTGGACCAGGCAATTGTCTCAAGAAGATCCTTTTCAAAAGAAAAAAGAACTCCTGGCATTTTGGTATCATATGTCTCCCTGGCAGCCATTCACAGCTGAGCTCAGCTTGTCAATTAGCTACAGCAGGTCGGGAAAGAGAAGGGACACGGAACTGGTAAGTGCTGATGCAGACGAGGGAAGGCAGAGGGCTCGGCCAGAGCCTGCAGTGTCTTTGTGAGAGGTGGGTGGGTGTGAGGACCTCACGGCTGCCAGGGGTGGCGCAGGAGGCTTGGGGGCTCTCAGGAGGCCTGAGGGAAGGCGCTGCTGTATGAGCACCGAGGAGGGAGAGGGGCGTTTACGGGAGGACGAGAGCCCTCTGAGGGGAAAGGGGGCAGGACCCGCGCTCCCAGCGAGGGCCGGCATCACTCCTTAGGGGACTGGTCCGGACCCGCCGGGGTCAGAGCATGGCAGCGTGTGCACGCCCGTGAGCGTGCACTGCCCATCCCCTCCTCCGACTGTGGGCAGACCCAGTCTCCCGGGGCCAGCCGGAGAGGGGATTATTTTCTGATTCAGTAGATTAAACGCTGAGGTTTCTGTGAATTAAACCCCAAAGCAGCTTTGGAATGTTTTCACTATCTCCGCTGAGAAAACGAGATCTTTTTCAGACACAGGAATAATAATACCCAGATCCCTGGGCTGCAGTGAGGATTAAATGAGGTCCTGCTCATCAAAGCCGGGTCTGTACCTGGGACACCGCGGGGCCTAATAAATATGGTGGTTCTCCAGTAAGGCGAGGCTCCGGGTGTCTGGTTGCGGCAAGCCTGAAGTAAGAGAGCTTTATTCCTTAAAGAGAGCAGCCAGGGCCCTCTTCCTTGGTGTCTTTTCGTCTCTGAGCCCTCATTCCCGGGGCAGCTCAGGCTCTGGGTTCAATCGCAGCCTGTCCACACACCAGTGTGAGATGTGAGGCAAATTCTTTCATTTCTCTGAGCCTTGGTTGTCTCAGAATAATAGCACCTGTCTTACACAGTAGCCGAAGGATTTGAGGAGAGGAGCTCACCTGCCTTACCTGTCTCCCTGCTTCTAAACTCGCTTCAGTCTTTTCTTCAAAGTATGGCCAGAGAAGCCATTGAAAACCGAAGTCAGGACTCAGCCCCCTGCACGAAACTCAGTGTTGCTGGACATTTGCATGGCTGTTTTGTAAGGTCACAACTTCTCTAATAACATAGTTATATTTAAAACTTAGAGTGTTTGAAATAAAACCGGAAGTCCTCTCCATGGACTGGCATCCCTGTGTGAGCTGTCCCCTGCTACCAATTCTAAGTGCTTCCCCTCCAGCACTTTACTCCAACAGCTGGTTTCCTTGACATTCCTAAATATACCGGGCTCCTGCCTCAGGGCCTTTGCACTGACTCCCTCTGCCTGGAATAACCTCATAGCTTGCTTCTACACTTAGTCTCTGCTCAAATGTCACCTCAGCAGCCCGGACTTCCCTCCCTAAAGCAGCCTTCTCGGCCACTCTGTGTTACCCTGCTGTGTTTTTCTTCATGGCCCTGACCACTAGCGGACGTCCTCTTGTACTTTGTCTACTGTTGGCTTCCTGGCTAGAATGTAAGCTTCAGGAGAGCAGGGGCGGTCTTCGGCTCACTGCTGTAGGCTCACGAACAGAATAGCGATTTGCTCAATAACTATTTGGCAAAGTAATAAACGAAGGAGTTAGTGCCTGTTTAAAACATTAACTCCTGCCACACAGTGAGTGCTTATAATTATTAAACTTCAAATGAAATGACCTCGAATCTATAGCTCAGGGATCTAGCTACACTATTGTCAGTGTACTGTGCAACCTCAAGCAATTTCTCCCTCTCTGGGCCTCTGGGCGAGCATTGGGCAAAAAGAATACCTCTTCCTGCCTTGGCTAAGAGTGACTAGGGATCAGGGAAGGGTCAAGTTGATAAGGAGACAGTTTACCGAGAAAAAGAAGGGCCAGGAATTTGAAGGAGAGGCCCATTTTCTCTGAAGAAAGCCAGTTTCTCTAGTTTCTCAACATGTTGCCAGCTGGGCTGTGTCAGGTGGTTGTGCATAAGGAAAAAAAAAATCCCTTTGACTGAAATGGTGGTGTTTCACCACAGCCACTTGGTTGCTTTCAAATAATTTCCTCAGGGTCCCAAGTGTCTCCTGGTTTTTACTTATTAGCAGTCTACAGAACTTAAAGGCGAGATTCTAATTAGGGAGACTTTTTGTATCGTTTCCTTGGGAAAGATTGACGTGGGCCTGCGGTCTGGGCTAGAGAGAACCTTCTGAATCCACAGGAAGGCCCTTTGGCTCCGGGCCTCTCACTCGAGTTCAGGAGCAAAGACAAAAGCCAAAGGTCGGGAGGACAAATCTGCCATTTGGATTAGGCAGTCATTATTATTATTATTTTTTTAAATATCAATTCTAAAATATACACATGGCTGGGGCATCTGGAATGCCTGGGTTGGGTCTGACACTTGCTTGTCAAAGAAGTACAACTATTGATTCCGCTGTGAGCAAGGAATGTGGAGTTTATGGGCTCAGGCAAAGGAAGAGCAGTGGGGACGGCCTGCATTGGCAGAGTAGATTCTAGACACTGTCCTGCCTTATCCTGGCTCCATGACCCTATAAGAAAGGGGGTAGCCCCTCTGGCAAACTGTGAAGGAAAACGAATGTTTGGACTCCTTGACTAGTGTAGGCTCAGTACATGGCAGCTATGGGCAGGTTGCCTCAGGTGCTGGTGTGTGGAGTCACATGGCTGGAAGTGGAGTGTGTGGCCAAGGGGTGATGGTCCTGTCAACTCTGTATTGCTCAGCTCCAGGGAGATTGGGGTGTTTGGATGTGGTCACCTTAGTTTAGGAGGATCATAGTCAAAGTAATAGTCATGGGGGAAGGGTGTAGGGTGGTATGATTTTTTTTTAAAACATGAACTAATTAATTAATAATTGAGAGGCAGAAATAAGAACAGTCACAGCTGTTAGCCAAGTGGCTATGAGCATGACCTTGGATTAGGGGGATCTGAGTGGGTGGGGATACCGGCTCCACATTACTGCCTATGTGACTTGAGAGTATTTTTCTCTTTCCCTCATCTATGAAAGGAAATGAAAATGCTTTCTATCTCACAGTGTTTGGGAAAGGGTTAACTGGGGCCAATTTATTATGTGGAATGCTTAGCACATATTACATACCCAGCGATCAGCAGTTATAAATATCACTATGCTGACTTTGGGAGAGCCAGAAGCATCCTTGGAAGTGTTCAAGGAGTGGGATTCCTGCCTGGGAAGGCAACTTGCTGCATGACCCAGAGCTTGCAGCTTCTGGCCTCCTGGGTGTGTCTTTAACCTCTCCTGCCACCCCTGCTCTGCCCCTTATCACTGGGCCCTTGATTCACTTACTGTCTCTCCTAGGGAAAGTTCTCTCTTACGCTTATCCCTAATGAGCTCTTAGGGACTTTGTATCCTCAGAACTTTCACATTTTTAAAGAAGCCGAAAGGACTATAGCTTGAATGGCGGTGTCACAAGGCAGGAGGTGACTCTTAATCCACGAGGCAACAATTTTCTCAGGCTGCTCTATTTCCTCCCTTTGTTCTCCTGACTCTAGTCAGAAGGAGGTTTTGGGTGTGATGTTTGTTCCCAGGTGGGTGGGAAGGCGATGGCTGTTCTCAAATGTGAACCCTAAAACCCTTGCTTGGATCCTTTTCAGTGTGTAGGTCCAGGAGATGGGAAGCACGGCTCGGAGGGTGTTTGGAAATGACGTGGAAGATGACAACCCCAAATGCCATCACGGGGGCTGCTGACTCCTATCCCAGAAGAGTCCAGAAGAATGGACTCTGGGTGTCAGCCTCTACTGAGTCTGCTTTGGTCTCCCCTGGGCCGCCGGCCCTGGCAGGCAGCTCCCCCTGGGGCTAGTAGCACGCAGGAGGAGGTGTGCTCTGGGGCCCCACCTGCACTCTTCCGCAGGAGTGGCAGCCAAGGAGGGCGACTGGGCTGTGGTTTCCACGGCTGCGGTGGCAGAAATGGGTTGGAGCAGGTCAGGGAGAGGACTATGACTCGGGGGCTTCAGGCACGCAAGCCATGACCCTATGGAGAGAGGACTATGACTCGGGGGCTTCAGGCACGCAAGCCATGACCCTATGCCCTGGTGGGGGAGAGAGTTGTCTTCTCATGTCCATTTTACTGATGAAGAAAATGCAGCTCAGAGAGGTTAAGCAACCTGCCCAGGCTTACACAAAGCGGTTTTTGCACCCAAGTCTTTGTCACTTCGAAATCTGTGCTCTCTCTGCCAAGATTTGTTCTTTCCCTGAAGGAGATTCCTGGTGGGGAGACAGAGTGGGGCCCAGCTTTCAGGAGTTATGTACGGGCCCTCCCCAACGTCTTGGTTTGAGATAAAGACATAAAAGTCCTCGACATGGGAATTGAATTTAGTGGGTGAGGTGCCAGGGACCATTCCTGTCCACCCCCTCCCTAAACCAACAGTGGGCACGGAAGCCAGAGACCCCTCAGGGCATTCAGTTGGTCAAAGAGCTTGGGGGGAGCACGAAACTAACTGCCACCTCCCATCAATTAATTCTGTCGTGGTGAGAAAAGCCTCGACTTGGCAGTGGCAGCAGCGGTGGAACAGGCAGGGAGTCAGGGGCGAGAGAGCCTGACTTTGCACTGACTTCCACGGCTGCTTTGGGCTTGTTCTCTGACTACCTCCAGGGGTGTTCTTGCTCTTGTATTCTATACCAGGGCTTCCCAAACTTAAGAGAATCATCTGGAGGGCCTGTTAAAAACATGGAGCCTTTCAGGAAGCAGGTGTGGGGTCGAAGACGTGCATTTCTAACAAGCTCCCAGAAGACGCTGGTGCAGCCAGTCCCGGGACCAGGCTCTGAGTCACATTGTTCTCATCGTGTGGACTGTGCGCTCCACTGGGCAGGAAGTATAACGGGTCCTGCACAGCGAGGAGGGGAGGGATCGGTACTGTTTGCCCCCTGCGCAGATCCAAATGAGCAGAGCGGGCTTGGTGCCACCAAAGACGTGCTGGCCTGGCCTTCCCGGAGCTCACTGCCATTTGCAGAATGATAGAGAAATCAGGGAGAAGCTGGTGGTTGCCTTGTCTGTAAGACTCTGCTGAAGTGTTAACTCCTTCAGGAAGTCTTCTCTGCTCCCCACCCTCAGCTTGATGAAGGTGCAAGGTGATTAAGAACATGGTCTTGTTGCCAGATGTTTGGAGCTCAAATTCTGACTCTGCCACTTGTTTGCACTGTGACCTTGATCAAGTTCCTTAACCTCTCTGTGCCTTGGTTTTATTGTGTGTAAAATGGGGGGTGGTGATACTCTTTCTCTGCCAGGTTTGAGAACTAGGGGTAGTAGTGTTTGTAAAGCCCTTCCAAGGCGTGAGCCACGGCACCAACATTGGTTCTCCTTCCCCAGAGCCTCCTTACTCTCAGCCTCCCTCCAGCCCCGTCTTGCTCCCCTCTGACCCCAGCGCCCAGCACAGAGCAGCTGCTCAGAGAAAGTTTCCACAACTGAGCAGACATCAAATCGGGAGTCTCCGCAGGTCGCCGGGCAGAGCAGGGGCTGCTTCCCCTAGAATGCAGATTTATGGCTTAGAGGCCAACCTTAGGGCCGACTGAGGGATTCTGCTGAGATTACCGACTCCTCCCGGCAGCCCTGACCTTTTCTCATCTTATCTGGGAATTGACAGAAAACAGAGGGTGTCATAGCGCCAGCCCAGCCCTGCTCTGGGGGCCACTGCCAAGGCCTCTGCGCTCTGGAGCTCTGGCTGTCGCTGAGGGCTTTTGCTCGGAGGGCAGCCCCTCTCCCGTACAGCGAGCCGGGTGGGGGAGAGGGGGGCATCTGTAGGCGCTGGGGCGGGGGCAGGCTTCAAAGCTGCCAGGGGGAGGCACCCGGGCTAGGCCTGTTTAATCGCGGACTCATCTGTCTTCTTGCCAAATGCCGTGGATTGGCGGCCCCCGCCTGGGGTTCCAGGGGTTGGTGCCATGCTTTGATAGAAGGCAGTCCTCTTTCCAGACCCCAAGCTAAAAAGAAAAAGGCGCACACACCAAACAAAAGCCCTGCTGCCTAACATAAAATATTGCTTCCTAATCCCAAGTGTGGCCAAGTGCACTGTTAAGATATTTAGAAGGCCCTTAAATTATTTCCACTTTAAAAATGGTTTTATGTCTCCCATTTTGTTCACGTGGTTGGTGAAGGTGTAATTGCTCTCCTGGCCTGGACTTCGCTTCCTCACCGTTGGGGACCCCAGTTTTGCTTCTTGATATTAAGAACAGATACTGAGAGCTGAATGGGGCATTGTTTCCTGGCCAGATCAGTAGCTGCTGCCTGCTTTTAGCGAACGAGCAGTCCAAGATTAGCAGCCCCACATAGACCACGTTGTGGCTTGCTTTGATTACTTGGTTCCATCCAGCTTGAATCAGGAACTGATCACACACGGCCAGATTTTTATTTGCTCTCCCTCCCCCTACCCATTCTCCACAGTTGCTGGTTAAAAGATTGGGTTTTAGGAGCTGGCCGCCTGCCTGGTGCGTTCAGGGGACTGGGGTGGGGGAAGGGGCTTTGCGGAGTTGTCCCACTGGGTGCCCCCCGGTCAGACCTTTGAGCCAAAGCAGAGGTCCCAAATCCGTCAAAGTCTCTTCTGCTGAAAGTTTCCCTTAGGTGAGCAGTAGAGTTCTAGAAACTTCCCTCAAGCTGTGACCAGTGTGGACTGCCTATTCTTTTCTCAGAACACAGAAATCCCCTGAGACTTTTGCTCTTCTCACATTTTTACCAGATAGGTTTAACTGCAGAACCGGCATCTCGTTTTAAAAGGATTTAGAAAGACCGTTCTACTGGTTATTTAAAGACTCTGATTGCAAGTCTTTCTTACTTCACCCCTTTTCTCCCTTTGCTCATCATGATAGTCAGTCACAAGTGCCAAAAATCCAAATATAACCCTTTAAGTAACTGAAGAACAATGACAGGATGTTGGCTTCCAAGGAGTCAGCATTTGCCAAATAAGTTTATCCTTTATTTATTATTTTCATTGTGGTTTAAAACATGCAACCCTCAAAGCCAAGTCTCTAAACTGAAACGTATGGCAGGCCAGTCTCTGCACAGAGTCCACCACCGCCATGAACTTGGAGGCTTTTCCCTTCACTCCTCGCCAGTGATTGGGACCAAAGATAGTATGTTTTGAATTTACTGAGAGATCTACTGCTTTGGGCTCAGTTTTAGTACTTTTAAAAAGCAATCAATAATGGCCAGTTTGTAATAAGAAAAATTTATGAACTGACAGGCAAAATGTAATTACGGAGGGGATTCCTTGCGAGAAAAAAAGAGGTGATGTGAACAGTCATCCCGACAATCTGTTTGCACTCATTTTCATTCATATAAATGATGAAGTGCTTCTGGGTTGAAGCAGCATTCTCCAAAGGCTTCCCGGGAGCCTGGAAAAGTCGCTGCCAAAGTTTTCACTAATGAAGGGCAATGACTCTTAGCATTAACTTCTCATTGTTACCCGCAAAATGGATTTTTCACAGTGTTACTTTTATGACTAAGGCTGTTACCCAGCGGCAGCTTCTACACCTCATCTTCTTGGTCCCAGAGGAGACCCAGTGTGCTTGTGAGCTTTCTGGAAACCAGGGTCTTCTCTTCCTTCCACTGCTCACACCCCCTCACCACATTCTCTTTCCCCACAGCTGGGTAAAGACGTGGGGCTTCCTGAGAATGGGGCGTGAGAGGGAAAGCAGAGGTCCTAGAAATAGCAGTATTTGCGCCCCCTGCCTCTTCTTACAGACAGTCAAACATAGGCCCTTTATACACCATACATCTCAACAAATGCTTGGAAAATAATAAGAAACCCTGACAACTGTGCATTGCTTTTCAATTCATAAAATGCTTTTCGTATCTGACGTCCATTTTGACCTTCACAGCAATCTGCAGGGATAGTTATTATTACACCCATGTGACGTATGACTTGCCCAAGTTCACACATATGAGTATTTGAGCCAGGATTTGAATCCATATTTCTCTGATTCCAAAACCTGTGCCCCTTTGAAAATATCAAGAATAGGGAGACCAGTTCTTTTAGAAAGAATGAGGAACAGGGCAGATATTCTTGTTAAAGAAATACGGTTCAAAGAAATTGCGTTGGAATTCATTGAATGTTTTAAAGTGAGACCAAGTGTGCCAGAAGTGAGAAGTGTTTTACCATCTTGCATTTGCAGAGTGTTGATTTCCCAAGTGCTTCCACAGCCTAAATGTATGTCATTTGAAGCTCACCACAGCTCTGTGAGGGAGAGGAGGGACGCCTCATTACCTCTACACTGTGGAGGAAGGACAGTGACACTAAGAGAGGCTAAGTGCCTTGCCCAGGTTGGGGGAGGGCATCCCTGAGAAACCAGATGCTCCTGAACAATCTCCACAACTCACTGACAATCAAGAGGATTCTTTTTATTGCTTTTACAGAAAAGGGTACTAGAAACAAAATAGTAATTCCTTACTATTCCTTACTATGATTTACTTTTTTCTTACATGCTCACCTCTCAGTTCAAAGTCAAATGATCACAAATCAAGTTGCAATCTGGGGAGCCAGTTGAAACAAACAGCATGCAAAGAGAGCAACAGCTAGAAAAATTCATGTAAGAGAGGTGCTAGTCTCAACATAGCCCCATCCACATCCTGATACTGTGGCCTTGACAACGCTAAGTCAAGGAAGTGACATCCACATTTCAGAGATTTTCTGTAACAAAGGTGAAAACCTAAGGGATCTGAGCCTTCAATTACCTGAGGATCCATTGCACAGCATCTTGCCTTTCTCTGGCCATAACTGCTGCTTTGAGGTTTGGTGTGTTTGATCTTGTGTCCCCTCTCTGGGCACAGTCATGGGTGATGAGTGTGTTGGGGACTCAGGTAGGCTGTGGAGGAAGAGGTCAGGATTACCTGTCAGCCTGATCATCATGAATTTGACTTCTTGATGTCCATTTGGGTCTATTATTTGTTGCCACAATGAGGCTTCAGAGTCTATAACTTAGTTGTTTAAAACAACACCATTTCTTTTTGCTCATGTGTTCCTGGGCCATCTACCTGTGGCTGACCTAGGCTAGGATCAGGTGGGATCAGCTCCAGGCTGCAGGTTGGGTTCAGGTCTGCTCCATGCCTCTCTCCTGCCCTTGTGGAGCATATATTCCAGGGCTCAATGTTTCTTAACCATTTACCAGGTTTCAGGGTCTGTGCTGGGCTCAACACACATCATTGCCTCCTTTGATCCTCACAAGTACCTTGCAAGATGGCTACTAGTACCCCTGTTTTGAGGATGAGGAAACTGACTCAGGGAGGGTAAATAACTTCCTGGTGGCCATCTCCTAGCCGGTAAAAGAAACACCTGATATTCAAATATAGACTTTTTCTACCCTGCCATATCCCCAGGTACGGAGACAGTAGTTTGCAAAACAAGATTCAGAGAATTTTGGGGGATTGTGAGATGAGGGGAAGAGAAGGTAAGAGGTCCTTCTGGTGAATTCCAAAGCCTAAAGATGAGCGCTGCGTGGTGATGTGAGCAGGGAATACAAGGCTGGGTGTTCCAGATCATTGTCTGAGCATGGGTGAGTCTCCTGGCTGCACGAGTAGTTTCTCTTCTGGCCTGTCCAGAAGGGCAGTGGGGCCCACTAACCCTTTCTCAAGAGTTAGGGATCTGGGATGTCTCCAGAGGGATTACTGGGAGCTGCTTCACCGCCAAAGCCCCACCCATCACTAGTGTCAAATGCTCAAAGATAATGGGACTGAGGCTAGCTTGAAAAGCTTCAAAAAGAAATCTGGAACAGATGTTAGGAAGCCCTTTTTTATTTAGAATGCTAGGATAAGCCCAGTAATTATTGGCAGAACTCTGGGCCATATCAGAAACAATTAGCTACCTGACCTGAGACTGAATGATGCCCCCAGTTTCCTCCCATCCCAGATCAGGCTAGATGTGCCCTGAAGGCTAGGCAGGGCCTTCTCTGTGGATGGATGACATGATGCTTCCAATTCTGTCTGGCCTTTAAGGCTTTCTTTGCTGCTCCTCCTTCCTCACTGTTTCTCTTCCTGCCTTTCTCTCTCTGTACACCTCCCCATCCCCCACTCCCACTAATTACACATGCAGGCAATTTACATACAAATACACCTATGTACACCAGACTCGTATACCTTCCAACCTTAGGAACTGCCTCTAGATTCATAATGGAGATTTTTCCCAACCATAGAGTGGGAGGAGAATAAACATAACTACATAAATGTTCTAAATGGGCTTTTGGCTGAGGCTCTGCTTTGCAAACTCCAAAAATGTTGGGTCAGTGGAGCCCATTAGTTAGCATCTACTCTATGCCAAGCACTCTGCATGCATTCCTCAAGTTTTCCCAGGGGTCGCTTCAGCTTGTAGACCTAGATGAGGTCTCTGTGATGGTCATATCTCATGTTTCACTGGCTTCTGTGTCATCCTGCAGAGCTTCCCTGATTCTGTTTGGAAGTCCTCAGAATGGTCTCCCATCAACTCCTGAACCAGCTGGTTGGCTGCTATTCCCATGCAGCCTGTGTTAGAGACTTCTCCTGCCACCCAAATCTGCCACATTTCAGAGACTAGAACACAATTGGACTCCATATAGAAGGACCCTTCCCTGCCCCACCTGTATTTCTTGGGTCCCAGACTATGCTGGACCATGTTTTATCAAATCCCTTTGGAAGTCTACTCCTCCCCCTTCTGTCTCTTCTTTCCATGGGGCTTAATCTAAACTCCCTTTAGCTAGACTGGATAACCAATATCCAGAACAGATATCATGTTGTTATCTCCTTTCATGTTTTTGCCCCTACCTTTCTCCCCCTTACATTCCTCTTCTGTCCATGACAAGAGGAGCCCATGATCCCTGCCCAGTCCATTGGGCACACCAAAACAAGTCTGATTTGCAGGGGTACACACCACTTAATCTCATGGTTGATTACATTTACTCCTCACAGCCATACTTGAGGAGGGTGGCCATATCATCTTATCACCCAAACCAAGGAGTGGTGGTTGGTGGAGAAGGAAAATGACTGAGTAAAGATCATTGAATTGTGCTTCAAGAGTCTTGGGTTCTAGACCTGGTTTTGCCACTAATTTCAATGTGACTGTAGACAAATTGATTTTCCTGTGTGGTTTTCTGAGTTCCTACCTATTAACTGGAGGCAGCAAGAAGATGGTTTTTTAAATTCCCTTTCAACTGTAACAGTGATGGGCAGGCTTGATGGTTTTCTTGCTACATCCTCAAAACATGCATTCAGTGCTGGATGGACTGAATCAACTCCATACCTTCCCTTGGCTCAGTAAGAGCCCTGTTGCTCTCTGTACTAACTTCATAATGGCCTTACTTAATGAACTGGGCTCTCAGTACCAGCCTGACCTCCTGTGGCAGTTTGAGATTACTTTATGAATCCCCAAGAGAGAAAAGATTATGTTTGTAAATGAATCAATTCCTCTGGGTTTGATACCCTTTGATTACATTAAATTCAAATGAGGGGCCTTTGATTAGGTTACCTGTTAAGATTGCTTTGAGGGCTTTTTGATTTGACTGTGAAAGTAAGGGGCAACTCAGGTTGAAATCCTGCCCCCTTGGTGGGCCTGATATAAGTGGACACTCACACAGAAAGACAGACAAATGGAAGAGAGTTTCTGCCATTTTGATCCTGGCATGGGACAGAAAGGGGAAAGCTCAAACAGCTGAAGCTAAGCTGAGAGATGAACGTTTTGCCTGGTAGGCTACAGCTGAACTTGGGAAGAGCGTGGGACAGCAGAGACTGATATAGAAGCCTTAAGAGATGAAGTCTGGAAGAAGTGGAGCAGCTGAACCTGAGAAAGGAAGCCCGAAGGTGAAGGCAGAAACCTGGCAGAGATCGCCCGCCATCTTGATTCAACATGTGGCAGTTCACTTTGGTGAGGAAGTACCTCTTATGAAACCCTGAGTTGGACTTTCCATGGCCTTGGGACTGTAAGCTTTTACCCTAAATAAATACTCTTTATAAAAGCCAACAGATTTCTGGTACTTTGCATCAGCACCCCTTTGGCAGACTATTACACCTCCTCTGCTACTACTCCCTCCAATTCAGCCATATTAGCCCTTTGGTTGTTTCTTGAGCACACCAGACACATTCCAGCCTCAGGACTCATCCCTCTACCTGAAACACTCTTCCTGCACAATCCACATGGCATGATCCCTCTGCTCAAATGTCATTTTATCAGTGAAGCCTTCTCTTATCACCCTCTTTAAAATTATCACCACCTCTCCTTATTCCCTTTCTCTGCTTTATTTTTCCCCATAGCACTTAACATTATATATATATATATATATTTTAGGAGGTCCTAGGGATTGTACCCAGGACCTTGTACTTGGGAAGCAGGTGGTCAAACACTGAGCGACATCTGCGCCCCTATTTATATTATATTTTTTAAATGTTTTGTCTGTCTCTGCATAATGGGTATAAACTCTAGAAAGGTGGAGATTTGGTCACTTTTGTTTAGTGTCATCTCCTTATTATCTAGAACTGGAGCTAAGACATTGTACAACTCCAGGAAACACCATTCACATAGAATGCAATGTAATACATAATGCAAAACACACTCTAGTAAAATGCACTTTAACTGAAACAGTGCCTGGCACATAGTTGGCACTTAGTATATGTTTGTGGAATGAATAAGCAGTCTATTCTAGGCACAATAAATCTCTTAGAAGCAGAATTCAATGCCCATAGTAGAGTTTCCCATTCAAAGACAATAGAGGTATAAAATAGTATAATAAAGCATTAGGAATTTAAATAGAAACTTTTCCCCCAAGCATTTGGGCCAATCTATTGCTCCTTCTTCATTCTCAGCTTTGAAACAAAAAATTTAACAATTAGCGCATTGGAAGGATGCCCTGGAAACCTAGAAGAGTGACAACACATGGAGATTCCAGTTTATTTATCAACTCATCACTGGAAGTCAACTCTCCTTGGCTGTCTTGTATTTCTGCACATCACACAAGCAGAGGCACTGACTGCCTTTTTTTCCAACTATCTTTTCAAGGAGGTTTGCAGGGCTAACGGCCTTTGATGATGCAGATAACACAGATAGCGGCTCCCTCTTGAGCAAAGGCAGGCAGGCTTATTGTCCATTATAAAAGATTCAGGTTCCCCAAACTTGGGGTTCTTCTCCTGTCATGCATTCCAAAGAGAATGCAGATATCATCTTGGCCACCTTTGCATTGTCCTGTGGGAAATGGGGCTCAGGGAACCAGCTAATAATCTGCCATCTGAGATGCTTATCTTCCGGCAGCCTTCAAGAAACTAATGCAGCCTAACAAGTAGGTTGCAATCTCTGACCCTTCACAGTTCTTGCCATTTATTCATTCTTTTATCCATTTAACATTTTAAATATCTTTCATGGAATTAAGCAAAACCAATACCTGTTTGCTGTGAAATTTTGAGTAAGAAATGCAAAAATTTTTGAAAAGCAAAAAATTTTTCTTATTCTTAATCTCCATAGAGAGCCTCTGTCAGTAGTTGTCCATATATACATGAGTTCTCTCTCTCTTCCTCTTTTCCTCTCAAATGCACATATATAATCATAGATTTAATTCAGATTTTTAAGGAAAAATAAGCACTTAGGCACTTATCAACACTTCTCTATTCCAGAACACACAGATCTGAATCTTTCCTTTTAACAGCTGCATTTTCCTTCACCCCTGTGTTTTGAGACACAGACTTCCGTTTACTGAGTACTAGAGATACACAGAGGTGGAGGATGTTCAAACCTGCCATTTTTATGCAGGCATTTTAAATATAAATACTTAAAATAGAATTATGCTAATATGGATGGATTTCTATTGTGTGAATGTTTACAACCCTAAAAGCTCCTAGGCCAATTGAAATCCTTGTTATTTTTTTGTATACAGCCTAGTTAAACCATTTCTTTCCTTTTTTTTTTTTTAGTCTTAATTTTGTATTACTAAAATAATTTTTTTTTCTGGTAGTTATTCTCCATGAATACTTCAGAATAGAAATCCAGTTGATTTTTTTTATTTTTTAAGATTTATTTATTTATTTATTTTCCCCTCTTCCCCTCCTCCTGCCCTGCTGTATTTGCTGTCTGTATTGTCCTCTCTTCTCATTTTTTCTCCTCTAGTATTCACTGGGATTCAGTCCTGGAGACCCCTGATGTGGAGAGAGGTTCCCTGTTAATTGTGCCACCTCAGTTCCTGGTTTCTGCTGTGCTTCACCTTGACTCTCCCCTTGTCTCTCTTTTGATGCGTCATCATCTTGCTGCATGACTCACTTGCAGGGGTCACTGGCTCACCCCGCAGGTACTGGCCACACAGGCACGATTTCTCTTCTTTTTTTTCACCAGGAGATGCCAGGGATCGAACCCAGGTTCTCCCATATGGTAGACGGAAGCTCTATCAGTTGAGCCACATCTCCTTACCCTGAAATCCAGCTGATTGATCAGTTTTTTTGTAGCATCAATTTTATTGAAACATATTCAAAAACCATACAATGATTGTTCAGTTTTTGATCCATATCAAAGTATACTGATTATAGATTCTGCTTTGGTGAGCTTTCTTTTCTAGCCATTATTTCTATCAAATTTAATTTTCCTAGGTTAAAATTGTACATCTAAATATTCCCATTTTTATTTTTAACCATTGTTCAATTTATTTTATTTTAATTATTTGTGCAGATGATATTCATTAAGACTTACTAAAAGACCTTGTAAGTTTTTATTTCTTAGCTAATCCTAAAGAAGTTGTGAATAATTTCCCTGTGGTTCCAGAACTGCTTTCTTATCTTCATTGATCTATTGTACTGCTAATGTAATTTATCTCCCAGTTTCTCATTTCTCTGCCTACCGTGTTCTCTCTGGGTCATTGGTTAAGCCATCACCAAATGGTGGAAAGGTGGGATCAAATATTCTTGTGGCCAAAATGGCTGGTCAAAACTTCCTGCCCTGGGGACATGAATTTCTATAAGACATGATTCCTGCTCTCTAGGCATAGACGAATGAGGCAGTGGACACAAAAGAGGAAAACAAATAGTTTGAGATCAGAGGTAACAGAGTTGAGCTCAGCACTCTGGGAACATAGAGAATTCAGCTGCACTTTCTGGAAGAAGTTAGGGAAGAAATAATAACCATGTTCACCAGCTTATCCTAATATGAAAAAGTGTCATTTCACCAAGTATTTCAGGAAAAAGGCTGAACTATAGGTTAAGAAGAAGGAGGAAAAAAGAGCTCTTTCGGTTAACTTTCTCAGTAAGCTGGATATTGCCAATTATCTCTAATCCTTCCTGCTCCCCGCCCTTTCCCCAACACTTTGCTTAATCAGAGTTGAACTCTCTGTCCTAGGGGGGCTAAGAGAAGTGCCCTTGTACTTACTGAACATTTGGCTTCAGAGACAGGAAGACACTTACGTGGCGCTGTGTCTTTTAGGCACAACAGGTTAAGTCATCTTTCTTTGTCTCTTTTTCTAAACCGAGTATTTATTAACACAAAACCTCGTTCAGTGCTGGGACACAGAGGCTGAGTCGGAGAGGCTCTGCATGCTGCAAACTGCTGAGAAAGCTTTCCAGGCCATTATGCCCTGGGGCACAGCAGGAGCCAAAGTGGGTGTCATTAGAGGGCTCTAAAGGGCTGGTCTGCATCCCGCATCCTGCCAGAGACACAAAAAAGGGTTAATTACAGAGAGACTCTGGCTGGACAGAGGACAAAAGGCAAGAAATTGTAAAAGGTAGAAAAAAAGAAAAAGTCAAGAT
Organism: Dasypus novemcinctus; assembly: GCF_030445035.2. Classification (NCBI taxonomy): domain Eukaryota; kingdom Metazoa; phylum Chordata; class Mammalia; order Cingulata; family Dasypodidae; genus Dasypus; species Dasypus novemcinctus. The sequence continues at coordinate 77,975,877 of NC_080682.1, forward strand.
GAGATACCTCGGGACCAGAAGGCAGTTCCCTAAACAATAAACTCAGAGGAAAGTTTCTGGGCAGCTCTGTAATTGTGGGAGCCATAAGGGAAAACGTGCTTTTAGAATACCATTAAGATATGGGAGTCTTCTAACCGTGGTTGGTCCTAAATCCTACAGAGCCAGGACTGGAGAGAAAAGGGTTTGCTCTGGACTTCTCCCTGGGGTTCTTTTCACACACCCCATGGGCTCTCTTATCTATTTGGATATTGAAGGAAAATCCTGTAACTTTCTCATCTTTTGAAATCAGTCGACTTAATAAGAGTAATTACCTGCATTGCCTCTCCTGGCTTGTTTATCTGAGACATTTATAATAGAAACCTCTCTTAGCAACTGCTTTCTAGATGTGCCCAGGGCAGACCAACCTGGGGGCATGTCCTAAATCTCCTGGATCCAGGCCCAATGTGAAATCATTTCTTGTGTGCATATGCTCTAAGCAAATCTTAGACAGAGGTAATATCAAAGTCAAAGCAGCCCTGGATTTAAATCTCAGCTTTACCCCTTATCACCTGTGAGACTTGGTAAGTTGCTTTATCTCTCAGAGCTTCCATTTTCTTCTCTATAAGAAGAAGAACAGTAATACCTGCCACAAAGGACCCAGGACTGATACAATGACATGGTACCAAGTCTAGGACTCCTTACCCTCCGTCGCAGCTGTGCCTGTCTTCAGCAGCCCTACCACACACGCCCGTTTACAAATGGTGACAATTGTGTTCTCGTTGGAAATGGTGGTGACAAGGATGGGAGGGTAATTGAAGGTTCAGTGTTAGCCCACCAAAGTGGGATTTCTGACAACAGAGAGCTTAACAATCAGGGTGGATGAAGACACTACTCAGACACTGATTTTATGAAATCATGAAGTCTTAGTGTGATCTCTCACTGCCAAATACCCAGTGAATGAGGCTGTACACAGTAATATTAAGCATTCATAGATTGTATAGGTGAGGTGTCTCTGTTCGTGGGATTTTCATTGATTTTCCAGATGTGTTAGGGTTCCCCAGAGAAACAGAACCAAAAGTAGTTGCTGGGGGCAGGGAGAGAGAAGAAGAGAGGTGATGTGGCGATGTTTTAGGACTTGGAGTTGTCCTGAATGATGCTGGGGACAGATGCTGGACATTGTATATCCTGCCATAACCCACTGGGTGGACTGGGGGAGGGTGTGAACTACAGCGTGGACTCTTACCCATGTGTGCGGTGGTGCTCCAGGGTGTGTTCGCCAAGTGCAATGAGTGTGCCGCCGTGGTGGGGGGATTGCTGCGGGAGGTGTCGGGTGAGGGGGTGGGAGCTATAAGGGAACCTCTTATATTTTTTGAATGTAACATTGAAAAAAGAAAAAGAAAAAAAAAACGGATTATTATAGGAATTGGCTCATGCAACTGTGGGGATCAGCATGTACGAATTTCATAGGGCAGGCCCAAGTTGGAAACTCCAATGAAGGTGAAGTCGAGTTTTCCAGGAAATGCTGGCTGGTTGAAGTCAGGGTAGAAGTTCTTTTTTCTGACTTCTGAAATCTCAGTTCTGACTTTAAGACCTCCAAATAATTGGATGAGGAGACTCCCCTCATGGCTGAGTGCTGTCTCTTTTGTTGATTATAGAAGAAAGCAGTCATAAATGCAACCGACTGACTAGAGATGCTAATCATTCTATGAAATACCCTCATAGTAACGATCAGGCCAGAGCTTACTTGACCAAACAACTGGACACCATAACCTAGACAAGTTGACCCATGAAATTAACCATCATACCACATAATTAATTTCATGGCATAAGTATTGTCAACACTCCTGAAGACTCTGAAATATAGAAGAACAGTATTTTTTCTTAGGGCTGCCATACCAAAGTACCATAAATGGGTGGCTTAAAACAACACAAATTTATTTTCTCACAGTTCTGGAGGCTAGAAATCCAGGAACAAATTGTCAGCAGGGCCATGAGCACTCTGACACCCACACAGAAGAATCCTTCCTTGCATCTTCTTAGTTTGTGGTTTGCCAGCAATCCCTGGCATCCTTGACTTGCAGCTGCAATGCTTCAATCTCTGCTTCCTTCATCACATGAAATTCATCCTTTTTGAATCTGTGTCTGTCCCTTTTCTTCTTCTCTTGAGGACACCAGTCATGTTGAATAAGGGCCCACCCTACTCCAGAATGACCTCATCTTCCCTATTACCCTATTTTCAAATAAGGTCATGTTCTAAGGTACAGGGGGTTAGGACTTCAACGTATCTTTTTTGGAGGGCACAATTCAACCCATAACAAACACTTTTACCAGAAGTTATGCTGGATTTAATCTTTGATTAAAAGTTAACAGGTGGAAAGTGGCTGTGGCTCAACCGATTGGGCTCCTGTCTACCATATGGGAAACCCTGGGTTCACGTCCCAGGGCCTCCTTGTGAAGGCGAGCTGGCCAGTGCCTGTGGAGAGCTGATGGCCTACGCCCCTGGAGAGCTGGTGCAGCAAGATGATGCAGCAAAGGGAGACAAACAGACACAGAAGAACGTGCAATGAATGGACACAGAGAACAGACAGCAAGCAAGCCACAAGGAGGGGGGAAATAAATAAATTAAAAAAAAAAAAAAGTTAACAGGTATCTAAAATTAGGAGGTTAGTCCAGAGAAAAACCCTGAGAATTCCTGGGTGACTTCAACCTGGAAAGTTTTTTGCAACCCCTGGCACTGTTTTTCTTTTCCGAGGGAGTATGCAAGCACATAGACACCTTTCCTTGATTCCCCAGCCTGGGCAAATGTTGCAGTCACTGAATTGCCGAAGAAGCCAGGGACAGCCTACTCAATGGGAGAAAATATTTGGTAACCATATATCTGATAAGGGCCTAATATTCAGCATATATAAAGAAATCCTACATCTCAAAAATAAAAAGCAATCCATTTAAAAGATGAGCAAGAGCTTTGAACAGACACTTCTCCAAAGAAGAAATTCAAATGGTTAAAAAGCAGATGAAAAGATGCTCAATCACTAGCTATTAAGGGAATGCAAATCAAAGCTACAATGAGGTATCAACTTATACCTATTAAACTGGCAGCTATTAAAAAATAGAGGACTATAAGTGTTGGAGAGAATGTGGAGGAAAGGGAACACTCATCCACTGCTGGTGGGAATGTAGAATGGTGCAGCCATTATGGAGGACAGTTTGGTGGTTCCTCAGGAAGCTTAAAGAATTGCCATATGATCCAGCAGTCCCACCTCTGCATATATACCTAGAATTGAAAGCAGGGACACAAGCAGATATATGCATACCAGTGTTCATAGCAGTGTTATTCACTATTGCCAAAAGTTGGAAGCAATCCAAGTGCCAATCAACAGACGAATGGATAAGCAAATTGTGGTATAGACATACAACGGAATATTACTCAGCTGTAAAAGGAATGCACAGACAGAGCGTGAATGAATCTTGAGACCTTGTGTTGAGTGAAGTAAGCCAGTCACCAAAGGACAAATATTATATGACCTCACTGATATGACTTAAGCAAATGAAGCAGACTCACAGAACTAGAATCTGGAAGATAGGATAACAGGAGACAGAAAGGGAGTAGAGGGTAGTGAACTGACATTTCAAAGTGTGAAAAAAATCTACAATAAGGTGGAAGCGTGGGAAGTGGACGTGGACAGGGCTGATGATGATGCAATGATGTGATTGGGTTCTATAGTGCAGGAATGTGAGGGGGAGTAGAGTGGGGTGGGGTTTGGTTGGACTATCCGTGGAACTGCAGGGAGGGTTGGAGGAAGGAGCAGGTGAACTTTGGGGATTTGCACGTCTGTAATTGAAATGTTCTTTTGGCAAATATGGCAGGGGAATGTTATTGGTGTAGGACATCGAAGTTGGGGGGATATGTGGGGTAGAACACACCTGGGGCATGCCTCTGTGGGATATGAAAGTGTTCATCTTGTCATAGTGTTTAATCTCAGTGGGTGGAGAAAATATTAAACTCCCATCCTGGGGAGTCTTGCTATGTTCTCAATTAGAGAGGCAAGAATCTCTTGGAACACAGACAGTGCCGATTAAAAGAAAACAGACCAATATGTCAAGTCCTCAATATTATGGCACGTAACTATGAGCTTTATCCTTCAAAAATTAACACAGTGGTTACCATAGGTTCCTAGGGGGAGGGGAAGTGAAGAATAAAATAGATGGAACATAGGACATTTTTAGGGCAGTGGAATTGTTCTGCATGATCTTACAATAATGGATATAGGCCATTTTAAATTTTGTCAAAACTTATAAAAGTGTAGGTTGCAAAATGTAAACCATAATGTAAACAATTGACCATGTTTAGTTACAATGCTTCAATATTTGTACATCATTTGTAAGACATGTACCATCCACATGCAAAATGTTAATAGGGAAGAGTGGGAGAGAGGGAGAGCACTGGGTATATAGGAATCCCCTATGTCTTCTATATGACCTATCTGTAACCTAGAGCTTCTATGAAGATAAAGAAAAAAATAAGACATTGGGGGAACATAAAGAAATCGTCAATGTACATAAAAGATATAAGGAATAAAATTTTTTCTCATTTTTTATTTTTGTATTTTATTTGTTATTTATTATTAATTTTATTTTTATTTTTTTAATTTTGTAAAATTTTAAAATTTTTAAAGTTTTTATTTATTTCTCTCCCCTTCCCCCTCACCCCAGTTGTCTGTTCTCTGTGTCCATTCGCTGTGTGTTCTTCTGAGTCTGCTTCTGTTCTTGTCAGTGGCACCAGAAATCTGTGTCTCTTTTTGTTGTGTCATCTTGCTGCGTCAGCTCTCTGTGTGCCATTCCTGGCCAGGCTGAACTTTCTTTCACACTGGGTGGTTCTCCTTACGGGGTGCACTCCTTGCACGTGGGGCTTCCCTATGCTGGGGACACCCTTGCATGGCACAGCACTCCTTGCCTGCATCAGCCCTGCACGTGGGCCAGCTCCACATGGGTCAAGGAGACCCTGGGTTTGAACCGTGGACCTCCCATGTGGTAGGCAGATGCTCTATCCATTGAGCCAAGTCCGCTTCACTTTTGGTTTTGTTTTTGAGGAGGTTTTGGATCACAGAAGGGTTACAACTGTGGCAGAGGAGGATCACTGGTGTGGGGGTGTTGGTGATGGGGGACTTGTGGGAAGGACTGCAGCTGGGCATGTCTCTAAGGCAGATGACTATGTTCAAGTGTTCATGGGGCATTGTCTCGGTGAATGGAAGCCCACACAATAACCCAAAGAATACCGAATTCCCACCCTGGAGAGTCCTGCTACATTCTCTAATAGAGTGGCAAGAATCTCCTGAGTGCATGGGCAGTGCCTGGCAAAGAAGGACAGTCTATTACACCAGGCTCTTGATATTGATGATTGTACTCATGAATCTTGTGAAAATGAAACTTAGCTTAGTAGTATATATTGCCTAAGAGTTACTTCCTGAAAGCCTCCTTATACCTCAAATGTGGCTTCTCTCTAAGCCAAACTCAGCATATAAACATACTACTTCCCCCCAGTGTGGGACAGGAATCATAGGGATGAGCCTCCTTGGCACCAAGGGATTATTACCAAGCACCAACTAATGATGCATCTGGAAAAAGACTTTGACCAAATGGGGGGATATTAAATATAAATGGCTAAGAGATTTCAAAATGAGTTGGGAGGTCATTCCAGAGGTTATGCTTATGCACATCTCAGCCATATCTCATTGACTGCCCTAGTAAACAGTGTCTCAAACAGTGGGGCTTTAGAGAGCTCTAGAGACATCTAGACACTATAAGCAGGGTAGACAATCATAGTAATTTGGCACCCTGTCAGTAGGCCTTACTTTGGAATATATGTTCCTTAATGTATCAGTTAGATTAAATTATAATTTCCCTACACATGGCTCTTCTGTCTCTTTTATTTGAACCTATAATTATCACTATACCCATTAAATGTATGTCCCAGAGACTTAAACCTTCTGGCAGTTCTTATGCTGCTTGAGCCCCAAATCTCAGCAGAGTTGCAAAACTCACTCTCCAGTTCATTGGATACACCTGGGAAGGAAGACGTTTCCATTCATCTGCCCCAGGAGATCTAAGCCCTCTCTCAATCAGAAACAGAGTGGGCCTCACCATCCTAAAATCTTCAAGATTGGGGAATAAGCACTGACTAAAATAGATCTATTATTATTCTAGGATAGACTTATTATTAGTCTAGCAATAGAAGAACTTGTATCATTGATATAAAGGCAGTGGCCACCAGAGATTCTGAGAGGGCAGAGGGAAGAATAGGTGTAACATTTTTGGGACATTGAAACTGTCCTGCATGATATTACAATGATGGATACAGGCCATTATACATTTTGTCAAAACCTATAAAATTGTGTGGGGCAAAGTATAAACTATAATGTAATCTATAGTCCATGGTTAGTAGCGAGGCTTCAACATGTGTTCTTCAATTGTAACAAATGTACCAGAGTAATGGAAGATGTTGTTAATGTGGGAAAATGTGAAAGGGGTAGGGGGTGCGGTATATGGGAATCCCCTATGTTTTTGAGGTAACATTTATGTAATCTAAGGTTTCTTTAGGAAAAATAAAAGCAGCAGCAGCAGCAGCCAGGGAGAGTGTGCTAGCTCTGCCTGAGGTCCATCCCTCTCCTGTCAGCCAGCACCACCTTCCTCTTGGGATGTCCTCAAGTTTGGCTAGTTGCCTTTTGTGGCAGATTGATTTATATATGCCAGAAAACACATGTTCTTAATCTTAATCCCATTTCTGTGGGTGTGACCCATTGTAAATAGGACCTTTGGAAGATGGTATTTTTAGTTAAGGTGTGGCTCACCCCTATTTAGCCTGCTTTCCACCAGACTGGTATTTCCCAATGCTTTCTCCAGTATTGCTTCAAAGAGGGTAACTTAATTGTTCAACCTGAGGTTACCATCCTGTCTCTTTCCTATTTTTCCACTTATTTTTAATTTCCCTGTTTAACTCAGACTTTCCCCTCCCTGCTGCATTCTATCTGCTCACCTAGTCCTCCAAACCCACTCTATTCTCTATTACATCCCTCCATTCTAGTTTTATTTATTTTATTTTATTTCTTAATGTTCAGAGGGTTCAGACACATGTATCTCAGCCTCACCTTTTTAACCCGGATGTACCTATACTTTGTGACCACATTTTGTGGGTTTCCTCTCCATCTCTGTGCTATCATAGAAGGCCATTCAGTCCAAGCTCTCTCCTCATGCTCATTTTGCCCCTACAGCATCTTGATGGGAATTTCCTAGTACCTACTTGATTATATTCATTGACAAGGAGTTTACCAATCCCAGGGCAACCTGTCTCATTGTATTGGGTCTGCTTATTAAGACCTTATGTCAACCATATTTTGAGTCAAACCTGCTTGCTTGGCTCTGACTTTATCCACTGCTCTTTTTTCCCTGCTGGAGTTATGCAGGCTAAGCAGGCTTCCAATATTTGCAGAAAACTGTCATTCCTAACTTCTCTCAGTCCCAAGGTAAATAACCTCTCTTCCTCTAGGTACTCCATATAGGATGTGCTTTCTGCCCTTCAAGAAAGTACACTCACCTCTGAAAGGCATTTTCTGGTCCAGGAGCCTCTGTCACTGCTCTTGAGGAGCCTAGAAGGGGAGAGGCCATCTACTGCTTTCTTGCCTTTTTGAAAGGGTTCTTGGTCCCACCCCTTGTGATTCTGATGAGGCTGCTGATCAAGAGCCTCAACATTCTTACCCCAGAGGAGAGCATGGGACCTCAGGCAGCAGTACTTCATACCACTGGACATAGTCTGTGGGGCCAGATTTTGAGGGGGGGGGGGGGTGAATTGGGATCTTGTGCTATTATTTTCATGTAGCTTGAAGCTGCTAGAGGGAGGGTTATCATCATTGGGAGAGATCCTAATAGAGGATGCTGATGGCACAAAGGAAAATAACAGAGAGAGAGAGAGAGAGAAAAAAAGAGAATCCCAATAATATAGATATACTTGGAGCATCTTGATTCAAGTGAGCTTAATGCTAACCTGGTCTTTTCAGTTATGTGAACCTCAAAATTCCAGTTTTGCTTGAGCTAGCTTGACTTGGTTACTGCTTTTACAAACAATGGGCCACCTAGGAAGGACTTGCTGTGTTTGGTCTTGGACATAATGGAACCTCCTGCTTCTTTCTGACTCTGCCTTCAGCCAATGTCATGCAGATTCCTTCCTTCCCAACATCCCAACCATTTTCATCCCCTTCTTTCACTTTGGTCACTTGCGACCAGCCTCCAGTCTGGGCATCCCATCCTTCCCTCTATCCCATCCCTGAACTCTGCTTCATTCCATCTCTCATGTAGAGGGGTATCCCTTTGCCATTTCTGAGGCCTTGTCCTCTTCAAAACCCTGGGGACCCCCTTTGGGCTAGTTGGCATCTCTGTGTTTCTTGAATGGCAGCCACAGTACACAGGTGCCAAGGAAGCTCTGCATGCAACGTAAGAAGGATCACCCTCATTCAATCCAATTTAACTGTAAGAATAACAGAGTTGAAAAACAATCTTTAGCAATCAATGCTGTGATGAATTATGCAGCAAATCATAAGCATCACCCCCCAAATATTATGTCTACAGGAAATGGCCTTATGCAGCTAATTGTTAACTGGGAAATTCTTTCATTAATTCAAATGGGTCAACATTTTAAAATGATACTGTCATATAAATGCGGTGTGAAGGTTTACGTGCAGATCACTCTGAGGTATCCCTTTTTTTTTTCCTTCGGTGAAGCAGACTAATGCTGTATTATGTTTTATTGTGCAATAAAATTATGTGCTAAAATTATGCTCATAAATGTACGCAAATGTAAACCAAGCTATTAGTTATGTTTTCACAGATAAAAGTCATTAGCATAGCTATCAAACTCTTCTCCCATTTGAATAACAGAATTATGTCTGGAGTCTCAGGCTGGCTTGCTGGAGCTCGGTCTTTGGAAGAACAAGTGTAAATCTTGTGGCCTGTCAGTGAAGGGAGAGCAAGAGTCCTGACCTGACTTCCACCCATGAAAGCGGCCTCTGCAAGGAACTCGCTGGGTCATCGGCTGAGCAAGGTCCTTTCAGCATCTCTCAGCATCTCACATGCCTGGGAAGTCATTCTTAACACCTCCCCACCTACTTCCTGCTAATTAGACTTATCGAAAAACAATTGCTGATCATTTGCGATTTCAGGAGGCTGACAGCATCTTTTAGCAACAGTCACAAAGAAACAAAGTTTCATGTATAATTCATGAGGTGTGTGGTCATCCTGGTGGGAAATTATTTCCTCTGACAGACTCAGCGGTGGTGGTGTCCTGTCAGAATGGCCTACAGTGTATAATTAAAATCTGAACAGAACAAATTAATGCTGATTACTTTATAAACAGTTTGAAAGCTTGAATTCTGTTCCCTGTCTTGCAAGAAGAAAACAGATATTTCAGATTTTTTTCCCTCCTCCCACTAATAGTTCTGTTAATAAAGGGCCCTTGACTAGATATTATAGTTAAAATTCTTTGTCCTTCAATTTGCTTCCATGAAGCTAAACTGCACCAAGTCAGAGGGACCAAACAGAAAAATTTGTCAGGTGCTACATTTCCATGCTGTCTTCCTGCCCCTGTCATGCACATTATCTGTTTGTCCAGGCTGATGAAAGCCTTAACACTCACGGAAGGTGACAGTGGTGAGGGCCCCACCAGGTCAGCCAGCCATACCTCTGATTTTAGCGGGAAGGTGCCTGTCTGGCCCAAGATCAAGCAGAGCCTGGATGGAGGCACTAGATGGCCCAGGCAGTACTCTTTCCAAGGCCTTGTACTCCAAGGCCCAACCCTGCGTCTGGATCAGCAGCAGCAGCTGTGTCACACTAACGTTCTTGAATACCGATGTACGGTGCACTGTGCTAAAATCACATTTAATTCTCACCACCCTGTGAGGTACATACTATTAGTATCCCCATTTTTACAGGCCAGAAGCCAAGGCTCGGAGACTGTCTGTTCCTCACCAAGATGCTTCACTTGATTGAATAAATGAACGGCCGACTGCTGGCCTTTGAACTTTCCCTCCATCTTCACAGGCACCAACTCCACCCCAGCCCCCACTACTTTTGCCTGAATTGTTGCAACGGTCTGTCTGGTGTCTGTGAGGATGGAGGGAGAGAGCTTTGATGTCTTCAAATTTATTCCTCTTATCTCAGTCAGAGCTAACTTTTTTAAATTTTTATTTTATTTTCTTGACCTGCAGGATGCATGCTTCAGTAAATATAGACAGTGGCTCTGGAACCCAGCCCCTTTGCAGGCAGCCACCTCCATTTCTGCAGCATGAGTCCCTGGCCTACTCCAGGCTCAGTGGGATTCTGCTTCTTGACCTGGCTTTGGCAAAGGCCTGGAGTTTCTTGCAGTGTTCCCCATTGGTATAATCTCTGAATCTTGAGAATCTAGGAGAAAAGTCTATTTGTTCCTTAAGAAGTACTTGCCTCATGGGCAGAGGAGACCCTGAAGGCCAGAGGCTCCATGAAGGATGTGCTGGGCTTGGAATATCTTTGACTTTACTGGTTCCAGATACACCTGCCCAGCTGTACTGAGGAGCAGCTCGTAGACTGACTCACACAGTTGTTGTGGATGTGCATTCATACCATATTCATGACATATCCATTGTAGATTTGTATCTTTAGCACATTTTTCTGGCAGATGGCAGGTTGCACCTGGTATCCCCAGGTTCGTGGTGGTGCTGATTCACCCACCCCCCAGCTGCAGGATCTGTTCCTCACCCCAACACCCCACTCCTATGTGGAGGTGCCTCTGCTTCAGACAACGCCTGACATTGTTGTGCCAGGCCTGGTGGACTGGGCCCAGACAGTCCCTGACCAGAGAGCCAACTTCTGCCCCTGGAGAGAGTGGAGTCAGGGGCAAGACAGCCTGAGCGAAGTGCACAGCTACAACTTTTAAGAAATCTCCTCCTTCTAGGGCCAGCTGGGAAGGAAATGCTAGAGGATAGCACCGGCTTACCTCCCTGCTTCCCCAGGCAAAAGACTCTCTCATTCTGTGTCCTCTAGAAACGTGGGGGGGGGGGGGGGGGGGGAGATGTTCCTTCATCTACTGGAGCCAGGACTCCTTGGCTTCCTTCCCTGAGCTCTGTGCAAATAACCGTGACCTGGGAAAATGGACCCTGGGTTCTAACCTTCCTCTGCTCCAAGCTGCGGACAATTCACCCTGCCTCTCTAGGACTCAGTTTTTATATGTGCAAATTGGATAGAAAGGTAAGCTGTATGCTCTTAAAAAAAAATCCCTTCTGTTAAATTATAGCCCACTGTTTGGTGCATTTTTCACCCCCCTCTCCTAGGCCTTGGTTATTTTTTTGTGCCATGCATTGAGAGTGCCCGGCTGGTCTAGGCTATTTCAAGTTTGAATTCTTCCTTCCAGTGACATTGCTGCTATTAGCCTCCGAATTATGCTAATGTCTGGGGTGAGGTTAGGGATTGAAGGTGTCTGTTTGTAGTATCCACAGCCTCTTCTTAGGTTGTATCTTCTGGCAAATTTAATCCATGCTATAAATTTTTACAGTTCTTGGCTCTGAATTCTTAGCAGCTCTTTAAGTGAAATTTTCAGATTATTTTGTTCCCCTTTTTCCTTTTTTAGTGTGAGATCCTCAATACACCGGCAATAATTAGGAGCCAAGACTGTACAGTTACTGAGGAGTGTGTACATTAGTGTGCTTGACAGGGTAATGAGAAGCTGCGGAGGGGGTTGGTATGGCATCTGCTCTTTGTCTCAGCTCAGCAAAGAGGAAGAGGAGATATGCATACACTTCAGCCTAGGAATGGTGACTAGACACCAGGGAGACTTTACTGAAGGCAAGGAATGTGACCCTGCAAAATCTATCTGCATGAACGCATCCAAGCATTTCTGAAGGCCAACTCCATGCGAGGCACCATGGTGGAGGCTGTGAATCCAGACATGGGCAAGACTCAGTCCCTGACCTCATGGAGCTTAGAGTGGAGGTGAGGAGAAAGAAGCAAACAAATAATTATGATATTTGCAACTCTGGACCAGCAAAGACCTTTTGAAGCAATAGACAAAACTCAAAAACCATTCGAAAAAAGATCGATACCCTTGAAGACATCAAAAATTTAAAGTTCTGCACAATAAAAGATACCATCAACAAAATTCAAGATAAATGGAGGATTGGTAGAAAATATTTTCAATATATATATAATGCACAGAGGATATCCTACTGTTAAATAGAATGCCTACACATTAAAAAAAATAAAAGGGAAAATGGGCAAAGAATATTTATTAGTTTTCTAGAGCTACATAACAAATAACCCCAAATTTAGTGGCTTGAAACAACATTTATTACCTCACAGTTTCTGTAGGTCAGGAATCCAGCATCACTTAGTTGGGTCTACTTGCTCAAGGTCTCTCACCAGTTGCAATATGGATGCACCTCTGAACTCACTGACATGGTTGTTGACAGGATTCAGTTCCTCACAGGCTATTGGACTGAGAACCTCCATTCCTCACTGACTGTTGTCCAGAAGCCATTCTCAGTACCTTGCAATGAGGGATTCTCTAAGGTGCACCTCACAGTGTGGCAGTTTACTTTATCACACCGAGCAAGCCAAGAAATGCCACACACAGGAAGAACGACTGCTACCAAGATGGAAATCAAAGTTGTTTGCAACTTAATCTTGTAAGTAGAAAACTATCATCTCTACTATATTCTATACTTTAAAAGCAAAACCACTAGGTTCAGCTCATCCTTAAGGGAAGGAGATAACAAAGCATGAATACCAAGGTGTGAAGATCATTGAGGGCCATCTCAAAAGTCTGCCTACCACAGGATGCAAATGGGCCACCTACAGAAAAAGAAATGCAGATGACTTATAAACTTATGAAAAGATGCTCAACTCACTGATTATCAGGAAAATTCAAATTAAAATGACAAAGAGAAATCATACCTTACCCATCAATTAAATATTGGATGGCATCCAGTTTCCACAAGAGTTTTAAGAAACAAGTACTGTCTTACACTACTGGAAGAAGAGCAAACTGGTAAATTTGGAAGGAAACTGGCCATAGGAATGCATGTACCTTTTGACTCATCAAGGGAAAGTCTTAGAATCTACCCCAGAGAAATACAGGAGCACAAAGAGACATGAAAGTGCTCACTGAAATATTGCCAGTGATAGTGAAAAACTGGAAACCAGGGACATGTCCATATATAAGGATGGTTAAGTAAATTATGAGATATCTAATCTATGAAATTCAAACCAGAGCTAAAAAGAATGAAACAGTTGGAAAGGTCTTCAAAGTATATATATTTATTGGGGTACTTTTATGGGGTAATATATATATATATATATTTATATGAGGTTATGTGTGTGTATATATAGAGAGATAGATAGATAGATATAGATATATACACACACATATTTTAGGAGGTACTGGGGATTGAACCCATGACCTTGTACAGGTGAGTCAGGCACTAAACCACTAATTACACCTGTTCCCCTTCAAACTATATTTTTAAGTGAAGAAAGGAAGCTGCAGAATAATTCTTATAATGACATTTATGTAAAAACAAAACAAAGCAAACAGGAAAACCCAACCATTATTTTTCTATATGCATATGTATGTATGTAGACAAAAACAAAAAGTATGGATTGGTACAGACCACAGTAACAATTGTGGCTACCTTTTGAGATAGAATGCAGAAGGATAGCTACAGGGAGATTTTCTTTTATCTGTATTGTTTTGTTATTGTATTGTTAAGAATATGTGTGTGAGTTATTAGTGTAGTTAAAAATCATGGAAAAGAACTGATATGTTTAAAACACAATTACCATCAGTGGAATAAGAATTATTAGAGAGCTATCTTGAGAATCTAACATTCCTCCTCCTAGGAAAAGAGGTCATACTCTAGTCACAATTTTCAAACTGGGTCCTGAATATCACTGAAGAATATGACCTAGATAAGGTAATGGAGACTTGGAGCTAGAGTGGCCAGATACTAAACAGAGGCAAGTCTGATATGCAAGCAAAATTGGAGGGAACTCTGTGAACTTTTGCATCTGCTTTTCCTACTTCTCTGACCTTACCTCCTCAAGGCAAAATATAAAACAGTTTGGAAATACCATTTATTTACAACATGGCTATCCTAGTAATCTTTTCATTCCCAGCTAATCCTTTGGAATACTCATGATCAGGTGTATGCATAACTTTGCTTGGAGTCAGTTAGAGCCTCATTATACAGTGTTAAGATTAGATATATCTGGATCCCTTTCTATCCTATAAGGGCTGTAATTTATGGTAAACTTTGGCTAAAATATTGGAATATTTCCATACGTGTTAGTAAATAGTCACTGTCTTGGGTGCCAGATCCTCTCTCCCTTACAAGGCTACCCCTTCATCTCATCACTGACTTGTACCTCCCCAAGGATCAGTAGGTAAAGGGGAAATGCCTGGGATAGCATGGACCTTGCTTGATAGGCATGCATCAGTTCTGACTGATCGGTGCCCAGGCCATTCCATCTGTTAAATCTATTTAAATTTTGGATGATTCAAGATGTTTGCTGTGATATGGGTTGATAAAGATACCAACTTATCTGGAGAATTAAAGGAAGGTACAGGGCTACGGGAAATAACATCTCTTTCCTTCTCCCTTTTAGATGTAGGAATAGAACTGGAAGGAGATTGGAGAAGTTATATTGGGGACTATATTTTCATAAAACTTCCTCTCTGAGTTGGACTTAGCTTAGACATGTCTGATGATAGATATCATGCTATTTAATGCTTCCTAAGATTCTTTTCTATGGGCATGTATCAGTCAGCCAAAGGGGTGCTGATGCAAAGCACAAGAAATCTTTTGGCTTTTATAAAGGGTATTTATTTGGGGTAAAAGCTTACAGTTACAAGGCCCTAAAGAGTCCAACTCAAAGTTATTTTTCTTGCGAAAGTCTGTTGCCACTCGTTGAAACAAGATGGTGGGTGACGTCTGTGACGGTTCAGACTTCTCTCTTTAAAGGGTCCGTGGGCCCAGCTTTTTCCAATCTCAGCTTTAGGCTGGAGGGCTTGTTTCTTTCAGGGTTTCTTAGCTGTTCAGGATTCTGATTTCTTTAGCTGCAAACTATCAGGAGAATGGTTCATCTCTGTCTGGGGCCCCAGCATCAAGTTCTCTCCTCTGCCATGTCTATAGAGTTCTCTCTATTCCCGTGTGTCTTCTTCTGTGTATCTATTTCTGTGTGTCTCCTTGATTGGATGTCTGTTTATACAGCCCACAAAGGAGGTGGGGGCTCAAACTGTGTTATACTCTGTTGGTCAAATCAAAGCCCTAATCTTAACATAATTTAATCAAAGACATCTCAGCTGAATCAAATACAATCAAAGGGTATCACTTTCATAGGATCAGACCAGTTTCCAAACATAAACTCTTTCTCTTTGGGGAATTCATAAATAATATCAAACTGCCACAGGGCCCATGGAGATAGAATGACAGTGCAACGTGTGAGTACTGCCATGGAGGTATGCATGTGCATAGAGTGCTTTGGGATCCCAGAAGATAGGAATGTGAGGATGAGTCTGAGAAGGCTTTCTGGAGGAGGTGATGCCTAAGATTGCCTGACTTTTGGAAGACAAATAAGAATGAAGCAGCCAATGAGGAGAAGGAGGGGTATTTCAGGAACTGAGAATAGTGACTGAAAAAAATGAAGAGACTTGGCTAAAGAAAAATAGTTTGGATCATGGGCTAGGAGGAGGCTGGAAATAGAAGCCAGGGCAGGTGTAGGAGGGAGACCTTGTTGAAATAACTGATGCAGGGAGAAATGTACAGTAGCAGCTTGATATTACTGATGAATTCCAAAAAGAAATATTGGATTATGTTTGTAAACTGGTCTTTTCCTCTGGGCATATTAGATTATATTGGATTCAGAGATTTACTTGATTAAATAATGATCAAGGCTTTGATTGGGCCACATCAGTAGGACCTTGTATCCCTGCCTCCTTGGTGGGCGGGGACTCACAGAGAAAATGACATGGCAGAAGAGACAGTTGGAGTTTTTGAGCTGGAGCTCAGGAAGTGAATACACAGGAGAACACAGAGGAACAGAAACAGCTCCTTAGACACGGCAGAAGCCCAGGGGAGGGAGACAGAGCCGTTTGCCTGATAGTCTGCAGCTGACCTTGTGGAGAGAGGCAAAGCCTTAGAGCACCTCATAGTCTACAGGTGACCTTGTGGAGAAAACAGAGGAGCTGATCCTGGAAAGAAATGAACCCCAGGAAGAGAGGAACCCAGAAAGTCTGAACCCTGGCACATATTGGCAGCCATCTTGATCTAACACATGGCAAAAGACTTTGGTGAGGGAAGTAACTTATGCTTTCTGGCCTCTTAACTGTAAGTTTCTACCCCCAAATAAATACCCTTTATAAAAGCCAACAGATTTCTGGTATTTTGCCTCAGCACCCCTTTGACTGACTTGTATCTTACTGGATGTAACAAGAGTGCCACGTTTCCCACTTTTCCTAATGCTGTCTGAAGATACCTCTTTTATTCTTGATTCTCTCAAAAATCAAACTTTGTGCTCTGTATGTCCCATCTCCCCCAGGGAACAGATTGAATTTTGCACAAAAAGCACTAGTATGATGGAAATCTCAGGTAGCAACTGCATTCATGGCTTCTCCTGCAAAGCTGGGGTATGGCTCCAAAACGACCAACTTGATATTATAGGCCCTTGACATCAAGAAGTAGACAAAATTCTTGTAAGATAGATGAAGAATTATAAACTATGGAATTCTAGGTTTGGAAGAGCTTGTCTTAGGGCAGAAAGATGGACAAGTCTACCCTCCAGTCACAGAATCAGAGTCTAGAGGCTGAGCCATCAGAAAGGGCCCACGGCTCGCTCCACCGACAGGGATGCTAAGGGCCCATGGCTCACACGGCTCTCATGAGAGTAACTCATGTCTTCCGAGAGGTTTGGTGGAAAGAATTCTGACTGATTACATATCTTTAGCAACTTTAGTAGTTATTAGGGAGGATACCATGGGCAAGCAGTTTAAATCTGAGTAGGAACCTCAGATTCCTCATCTGTAAGATGAGGAAAATGATTACCTCCAAGAGCCCCTTGGAAGAGGCTCCAGGATTATGTGCTACAGGGGCAGACCCCTTTTTCATAGTTTCTGGCAATCCTTCCTGTTGCTCCTGAGGACAGAAGTCATTTTTGCAGGAAGTTTGTGCTTTCAGTTTTGGACCAACTTTTTGACGGACTTTTTACTTTTTGACTATGTTAAGGTGACACCCAGATCCTCTTCCTAAATGGTGAAGTTGAGATGATGAGAAGGTAACCTGCTTACAATGGAAGAAGAAATCCTCTTAGGGAATGATTTGCTGGACTGGGGCCAACATGGGAGTTAGCTAGCATGAGAAAAGGGAATTAATTAGTTAATCAATCAATCAATCAATCAACCAATTAATTATCCTTCTAGCTGGTCCACAGAGAAAGCTAAAGTGCTAGGTGGAAATGTACTCCAGAAGATGATTTGGGGACTGGTGGGGGGAACTGATGGGGAGAATTCTGGGGGGGAGTTTCCCCTTTTCACTGAGTCCAAAATTGTTTGGGGAGGTGTATCTGAGGATAGAAGCACATGGTGCAAGGTCCTCTATGGCACAGGAGCCATTATAATATGGTGGCAAGCAAGGAAGGAAAGGTCTAAGGAAAGGGGGTTCCAGAGGGGATTTCCCATGGAGGACATGCCTGGATGTCCACAGGAGCTGTGATGCCCAGAATTCAGCTGAATGTTTCTTCTTTTTCCATTTTGCATGTTTTCCTTCTGATTACTCTCAAGTCCTTACTAATGTTCCACTAAATGTTTATTCCTGCCTGGTCTAACTAAGCATTGGAAACTTAAGTCAGAGTCAATGTCTACACTTGGGGAAAAGAATTCTGGGGAGAATGCAGTTCTAGCTGTGTGAGGCTGGAGTTACAAAACAGCTGGAGTGGCTCCCAGGAGGGGGAGAGTGGCCCTGAGTGAGTGATGGGCTGGCTGACACTATGAGCATGCAGCACAGTGAAAACATTCCCCTTGGACCTACAGAGATACTTGGACATAGGGAACCTGATGAAAGGTCAGACTTCCTGGGCTTGCCCAGGAATATGAACTCTTACAGTGGGAGTTGGTGGTGGTGTTTTGTGCTGTTAATTTATTGCTTCCTTCCCTCCTCCAGATTCTGAGAAACAGACACAGGGGACAAGGTACAGCATCAGCTCTCCTGCTGACAGACAAGGAAGGATGAATTCAACTTGCACCTGGCCCCAAAAATGGCAGTCCTAATCTGCCTCTTTATTCTAGGTTGGGACCTGCCTGAGGGGAGAAATTGGGTATGCAAGCAAACCCTGACTGAGCCATTCAAAAGGAGGATCCCAGTGCCCCTTAGCTCCTCATAGAGGTTCAAGAGACATGGTGAGTGAAGTCGTCCATCACCTCCACCTATTGCAAAGAGATGGCCCAATGGAGGTGACATTCCCACCATCTCTCCTATCAGGCAAACCAAGCCTGCAATAGGAAGGAGCATAGGAGAGGGTGAAGAGGAGGGGAAAATGTTTCTTCCTAATATCTTGGGGTGAAAGAGGAAGTTCCTGTCTCATAGTCCTTAGATAAATATAGGGGAAGAGAGAAAGGGTTTCCCCTTGCATGAATTGAGTAAGAAAGTCCCTCAAAGGAGGGGAAACTAGGAGACCTATATTTAAATTTTAAATTATGAGAGGCAGATATATGGTGATTAAAAGCACATGGGGGGAAACGGACTTTGGCCCAGTGGTTAGGGCGTCCGTCTACCATATGGGAGGTCCGCGGTTCAAACCCCGGGCCTCCTTGACCCGTGTGGAGCTGGCCATGCGCAGCGCTGATGCATGCAAGGAGTGCTGTGCCACGCAAGGGTGTCCCCCGCGTGGGGGAGCCCCACGCGCAAGGAGTGCGCCCGTGAGGAAAAGCCGCCCAGCGTGAAAAGAAAAGAGCAGCCTGCCCAGGAATGGCGCTGCCCACACTTCCCATGCCACTGACGACAACAGAAGCGGACAAAGAAACAAGACGCAGCAAAAAGACACCAAGAACAGACAACCAGGGGAGGGGGGGCGGAATTAAATAAAATAAATAAATCTTTAAAAAAAAAAAAAGCACATGGGAGGGAAGCAGATGTGGCTCAAGCAGTTGGGAACCTGCCTACCCCATGAGAGATCCCAGATTTGGTTCCTAGTACCTCCTAAAAAAAATGAGCAAGACAGTGAGTTGACGTGATAGGCTGAAGCAGCAAGCTGACATAATAAGATGATGCAATGAGGAAACACAATGATAGACACAACAAACAGGGAGTGGAGGTGGCTCAAGTGACTGGGTTTCTCCCTCCCATAAGAAGGTCCTGGGTTCAGTTCCTAGTGCCTCCTAAAGAAAAAATAAATAAATAAAAAGAACAGGGAAGCAAATGTGGCTCAGGTGTCTGGGCTCCCACCTACCATATGGGAGGTCGTTGATTTGGAACCTCAGCGCCTCTTAAAGAAGGCAATGAGCTGGAGCAATAGGCAGGTGTGGCAAGCTGACACAACAAGAGACACAAGAAAGAAAAACATAATGAGAGACACAAAAAAAGCAGGGAGCAGATGTTCCTGGTACCTCCTAAAGAAGACCGCAAGCTGACATGACTGGCAAGCATGGCGAGATGACGCAACAAGATCATGCAACAAGAGACGTGGGGAGGAAGACAGAATGAGAGACACAAAAGAAAAAGCAGAGAGCAGAGGTGGCTCTGATTAGGCACCTCCCTCCCAGATCAGAGGTCCTGGGTTCAGCTCCCGGTGCCTCCTAAAGAAACAAGGAGGACGAACAGACTCAGCAAATGAAAAACAACAACAAAGGGATGGGGCTAAATAAATATTTTTTTTAATAAAGAGCACATAGTCTGGGTTTGATTCCTGAATCTACTACTTAACATCTTGTGCCCTTGGGCATATTGCTTAACATCTCTGGGACTCGATTTTGCTTCATCTGCAAAATGGGGCAACTTCATTGTTTATTAGGCTTGATCTGCTCTGCTGTAATGATTCAATCAATAAGACATGAGAAGCTACTAGATCAATTGTTAATTCTTTGCTATAACTCTTGTGAGCGCTTAAGTGCTCATCGCAATACCCAGCACACAGCTGGCATTCAGTAAGTATTGGTTGTGTGTACAGTTTTACCTTTTGGGCAAAAATCATCACTAGATCTCCTGATGGTAAGTGGGAATGCTCAGTTGGAAGAGTTCCAATGTGCTAAGAGGGACATACAAAGTGTTTCAGAGAAAGTATAAAAGATTGTTCCAATTTCAGCATTTAGGGAGAAATCCTTTCCCAAGTGGGGTCAGTGATTTATGCCCCAGCTGCAAGTACATAATGTTGCCAACGTAGCGTGTCACCCCATCTCTTCTAAACTTTCAGTGGCTATGGGGTTTAGCAATCTCCGGCCTCTCCTAAATGTCTGGATAAGGGGCTTGTCTCTCCTGCCCCCACTTGGGCCCCTCCCTGTGGCCCTGTAATTAAATGGCAGCCACCGGGTGGAAACTCTGAGCTCTCAGAGCCCTCGCCAAAGGGAGGCTGGGCTCGGGTTGCCTGCTTGCTTATTGAGCGCAGGACAAGGCACGAGGCCAAGGTGATTTCCTCTCTTTTACTGCATCATAAAAAAGCATCTTATTCTTCAGGCAACACCTCTTGAGTGCTCATGTCCAGGCAATGGTTAGCAGATAATCTCATAAAAGTCTGTGGTCCATCCCCGTCTGTGCCCAGCTGCCAAGACCCACCTGTGAGAGAAGGCCCTTCCCGCAGCCTCAGAGTCTTATTTTCTTGTAGTCGCTCCTATGCAGTCTGGGGTAATCCCAGCCCTCTTGCTCCTGGCTGGCTTGGTTCCCTGGCCACCATTTTACTTTCTCAAAGAGAGCCACACCTCCAACCACCCAGGCTCTATAAAGAAAGAACTTCTTTCTCTGACTAAATCATAGAAGTATGGAGTTGGGCAGCACATTGGAAAGTATCCAGGAGTAAAATCCTTTCATTTTACTGATGGTGGAAGTGAGGGTCACACCATAAAGGAATGGGAAAAGAGGGATGGAAATTCAGATCTCCAGACACCCATGTGACAGAGTCATTGTCTACGCCCAGCTGACCATTATCCAGGCCTCTTTCTTGGCTGCGTTTATTACGTTGGAGTCACCCAATAAACACCTGCTGGGGTGGGACCCAAGTTCCCAGGGGGCTGGCCCTGGAGCCATTAGGAAATCACTAGAGCTGTCATTTGGTCTGTGCAGCTCAGCAGGAACACCCAGGAGGGGCCAGGGCATTCATGCCTGTGGCAGGCAGTAGAGTGCTCAGTGGTTGCCATACCCTCCATTAGAGAATGAACATAGAGAAGCCTCCAGGCTCCACAGGCAGCACGCAAGTGCAGAAGGATGGCCGGGTCTGGTTGTCCAGCACAGGCCACTCCTCTTCCAGCCTAGAGAGAGTACAGGGTAGAGGAAGTAGCACAGTCTTTGGTGTTGTAGTCCTGGTACTGTCACTCTAGCCACGTGACACTGGGTAATTCAATTCACCTCTCTGAACCACATTTTAAAAATAAGAATAAAAATTGTTGGCATCACAAAGCTGTTTATGAGGAATAAGAGGGCCCCTGCATGGACATCCCTAGCACAGAGCCTGTTCATTGTTAGCACTCAGTACATAGTCATTGTCGTTAGTAATTGTAGTAATATTGTTATTATTATTATCACTCCTACTGCATGAAAGCAGGGAAACCTCAACCTCTCTGAGCCTAAGATCTGTCATCTAAAGTGGTGAGATAATTCCTGTTCAGACCTGAACAGTTTATGGAAAAGCACCTAGTATGTTTTCTAGTCAGCATTAACTTCCTTCTTTTCATCTGGTAAGGCCCAAGTTCTGAAAAACAGAAAGAAATGCAAGTTACCTGGAGGTTAAGGCTCACATTCTATTCTTTCTACCATGTGCCCATGGGTGCTAAATATCTATATAATTATGTGTCCCCTCCCCTCCATCATCTCTATCATCTCCATCACTATTTCTACATACTTATAATTCTACGTATATTGGCATATATGCTTCCAGTCTTCTTCTTTTTTAAAATAAAGGCAAACCAGTCTATGTATTTGAAAACAGATATATACTCAATATAAATAGTTCAAATAATAGAGGAAAGTATAAGGATGAGAGTAGTAAAATAATCCCAAATATTGCTACTTAGAAATAACCCTTGTTGAGAGTAAACATCATAACCATTATCTTCCTATTCATACACACAGAGAGAAAAATAGATATCTAAAAACACTAATAAAAATGAGATCATAACTCTATATACTATTTTAAAATATGACCTATTAAACTTTAACTTAACTGGAATTTAACAGAAGAAAATATATTAAAGTAAAATGACAGAAATTATTGAATAAGTGCTGCTTTACTATATCTTTGCAGGATAGTAGTTTCTGAAAAATCCTTTTAAGATTAATCAAAGTGATTATGTAAAACATCAGGAGATGGCAGTCATTTCTTTTCAACCTACATATTTCAACTTAAGTGTTAATTGTATCTGGGCTGTAAAAAATAAGAATACTAGCTCTCTCACATTTCTTCCAGCTCCTTGCCCTACAAATTTTGATTTTTGTTTGTGATATTATTATTTTTACATTGTTCAGACTTACAGTTTCTATTTTCTGCTTTATAACTAGAATAGTTTTCATATTTCGTGTGATTTTTCAATCCTAGCCTCCCTTGACTTATCTCCTATAGGGGAAGACAGAAAATAAATGACCAAAAAAAGTACAATGTATGGTAAGTTAGAAAATTACAAGTAACATAGAATAAAAGGAAAAAGTAAAGAAGGATAAATAAGATAAAAAATGCTGGGGGTGGTGGGATGCATTTTGCCTTAGTAAATAAGGCAGTGAGTGTAGGCTTCACTGAGGTGTTCAATATTTGTATTAAACAGGTTTATTGCCCATCATTAGTGCTTTTTCATGATGTTTCAATTCCTAAGTTCCCTGCCCCCACCTTTATTTAAGTGCTGAATGCCATTGTTACATAATTTTGTTCAAGAGGAGTTCACCGATGCTGTATGCACTGGGTTTTCCATGTTTGGGATAGTCTTTCTGTTGTATTATATTTAAAAACATTCTTTTATGGCTATAGTGTCTTGGGGTGCACTTTCTGTCTCTTAGGACATTGTGGACACTGTCTTTTGGCATTAAATGTTACTATGGAAAAACTTGAGAGCCTGATTTTAACCTCTTTAATGATTTGCTTTTCCTGACCCATCTGAGTGTTTGACATGTTAAGTATGTATCTAACTTGGGCTTTCTGTGTTAAATTTTCCTGGGATAGAGGATGTCTTAAATTTGCATAGTCATTTTTTCTTTATTTAGATAAGTTTTCAAATGCTATCTTTGGATACTTATCTCTAATTTGTTAGACTCTTTTATCTATTATCTTCTTTGTACTTGCTCTAATATCTTTGTTTTCATGTTCATTTACTATGATTATTTCAAAACACTCATCCATATAAATAACTTATTTTCAACAGAATATATCTGCTCCTTGTTCTTGCTAATCTTTGCATTAGGTCTGTAATGATGTGGTTTGAATCCTCAATTTGTTTCTTTAGATCTTCAATCTCCTTTTTGTTTTTAATCTCAATGGTTTGCCTTTCAGCCCTTATGTTTCTGAGTTTATATTCTTATTAAGATATTCTATAGGGTGAAAGAATTATTAAGAATTTCTTTCCATTTCTCTGCTTTCTCCTAGGTTGGTTCTTTGTCTTTTCCCACCACTCTCCCTCCCTCCCTCCCTTCCTCCTTCCCTCCCTTTTTCATTCCCTTCTTTCTCCCTACCCTCTCCTCCTTCTCTCCCCCTTCCTCTTTTCCTCCCTTCCCTCACTTCCTCCTTTCTTTTTCTCTTCTTCCCTCCCTCCCTCCTTCTCTTCTTTCCTCCTTCCCTCCTCTTTTTTCTTCCTTCCTTCCTTCTTCCCTCCCTCCCTTCCTCTTTCTTTCTTTCTTTCTTTCTTTCTTTCTTTCTTTCTTTCTTTCTTTCTTTCTTTCTTTCTTTCTTTCTTTCTTTCTTTCTTTCTTTCTTTCTTTCTTTCTTTCTTTCTTTCTATTTCTTAATATGTTTGCACAGTTCTTTCATAAATGAGGGAAGAATATTTATGTTGCTGTTTCAACTCACCATGATAACATTACTTGAAGCTCATTATAAAGTATCCGATTCCTTTTCCCTGCCTTAGAAAACAGCATCTGGGGAGTACATTTGAAACTACTTTGATAAGACTCTGGAAGAGCCTTAGACCCTCCATCTCTAACTGCCCCTGCCCCTCCCCCTGTCCTTTTATCCAGGAAGGTAGACTGAGGCAGATTTAGGTAGGAAACTTTATGGGGCATTCTGACTGGCAGGTGGGCTTGGATACAGACCAGTGGGGAAATTACTCATACCAGAAGCTACAGGAGCCTGAAGAACTGACTTGAGGGAGTCAGGAATCTAACTTTTAGTACCCAAACTGAAAATTTAGGATTAGGTTGAAAGCGTTTGTTCTAGAACAAACTGTTCTGCAATGTAATGGTTTTGATTTCTTGAGCCTCTGTTTCCTCATCTATAAAAGGGAGATAATAATAATATCTTTCTCATAGAATGATTATGAAGATTAGAAGAGACAATGAAAGCAATCCTTGTCTCAGTTCTGGCATATTTAATAAATGCTAGCATTTTCTATCATTTTCTATATACGTAGTTTGACAAGCATTGATATCAGAGAATGTCAGGTCAGAAGGTGGCACTGAGCAACAAGCAGGAACATATGCGGAAAGCGACACAAAACTAATCTGACATCAGCCACAGTATTGAAGGCTATTGGTTAATCATTCCCAGTAGGACCCCAGATTCTACCTGGGAGACTGTGGAAGAAGGCTCAACCTCCCTCTTCCCTGGTATTGGTGAGAGGCGAAGGGAAAGGGGAAACTCAGGACAGGAGGGCAGGGTGTCTTGCCTCCTCCCAGCGATTTTTAGAGTGTGGTGCTCAGTCCAGTGACATCAGCATCACTAGGGAGTTTGCTAGAAGTGAAAATTATTAGGCCACGGTTCAGACTTACTGAACTAGAAACTCTGGGACGGAGACCCAGAAATTTGGGTTTTAACAAGTCTTCCAGGTGACTCTGATGTATACTGAAGTTTGATAAACACTCTGCCTTCTCCTATTTGGCTAAAGTTTGGGGAATAGAATACTGAGCCAGGATAGGAAGACAGAAAACCTTGAGTGCCTGCCTCTGACAACATCTAAGAAACTTGGAGTAAGCTGTGACTTTGTGGTCAGAATTAGGTTGAGTCAATGAGCATTTTAAAAGACCTATAGTTGACCTATATATTTTTCTAAATACAATTCTTTTCATATCTTTTATATAGATATGGAATACTGCTATGCTTAGCTATTTTTTAACCAACTATAATTTTGATTATAAAAGGATAAAATATAGAAATACACTTGACTGCCAAAGTAAAAATCTGGAGTTCATGAAACCAGAGTATCATCTGCCATCTGGTGGCAGCATACCCCACTTACAACTTCCAACAGCAGTGATCAGAAGGCAAAGATATCAGGATATAGAAATGAGGGGAGAGTCTGGGGTCTGAAGAAATTAGGGATGTTTCCCATCATGTGAAGTCATTGGTTCCCTCTCTGAGAATAAAGGTGGGGTGGGAAGAATATGGAGGTTGGAGTCAGACAGAACTGGGTTAGAGCAACCTTGGGAAAGGTACGTAATCTTGTTGAACCTCAGTTTCCTCATTTTGAAATCCAGAAGATAGTAATAATAATTTTTCCATCTCCAGATTCTTTTGGGGGTCAAATGAGGGAATTGGTTGAAAGCAGCTGGATGTGTTTGGAAAACTATTAAGAGCTGCCCAGATGTGAGTTGTTTATTATTTATGTTTGAAACTTGGTTTTTAATTGTGGAATATAATGTCCTATCTTGGAGGAATTCTAGATATTAGCAAGCAGGTGTAGGCGGTTTTGGGTTTGTCTGTGAATTTATTTTAAGAGGGACACAGAGGGGGAGACTGTGCCCTGAGATTACCCCATCCATGATTCAGAAATGAAGGAGATAATGTCTAAATTCATACGCCATGGAGGTGATGGGGCAGGAAGGAAACAAAGAATCCTGGTCATAGCTATTCTGTTGCCTCTTTGTTGTGTTGCTCCTTGGGGAAAGGAAGGTGAGAGCGAAAGAGAAAGGACTGGATGGAACGTTGCAGGGACAAAGATGGGGGTGAGGAAAAGAAAAAGAGATGTGGACAAGGAAGGGCAAAAGAGAAGTCAGGAGAGAGAGTTATCGGCAAGTCAGAGAGGAAGGCGCACTTGGAAGAATCCAGGTTAGAAGAAAGCCAAACAGAGGGGAGAAGGGAGAACATCTGCCCCAGTGTCGGTGCTCTTGTTGGTTCTAGGCTTTTCCAACTGACAGCCCTTCTATGAGCCTGCTTTTTGTGACTTAAATGTTTCTTTTTCAGGGACCTTGTGCTTTTGTACATGTGAAGTGTTTGGATCCAATGTGCTAAGTGAAAGGGAAGAGTCATACATTGCTGGAAAAAGAAGACCAGATGTCTTTGAAATCATCTAAATTGTCGCTATTTTTTTTTTAAGTTACTCCTTCCATTGCTGCCAGATCTGAAAGTCCAATTTGCCAGGATAATATATCCGGTGTGAATTAAGATTTCCAAACTTGAAGTGTTTGTTGCTTAGCAACCCGGAGGCGTGAAGGGCCCACTTGGACCCACCATTCAACCTTTTGGGGAGCTGAAGCTTTCCTCGGCAGTGGGAAATGGGCTGCCTCAGATCTCAGGACCCACTCTGCTCGGTTACCCTTACCCTCTTCCCTTCTAGACTTCTTCCAGGTACTTGTGCTAATGAAATCTAAAGAGAGGAAGAAAGGCAGCAGGGAGAGAGGCATTCAGGAAAGCAGAGGAAAAGGGAGCCGTGTAAAAAGAAAAAGGCCCAGGGACAGAAGGAGAGAACAAGAAAAGAAGATCAAATTAAAGCAAGAGGCAAACAATTGTGTGCATGATTTGATTTTTGCCCTTCAGCACAGTTCCAAATAACTTCTCAAGTGGTTTGGAACAAGGATATTTTTATTCTTTTAAAGGGCAATGTTTAATAATTTTTAAAATCTTTTTTACAACGCACTTTATCGTTTTCTGTGTTATTGTTTTCTGTGTTATTGTGAAGAAAGAACACTTTTAACCCTTACATGGTGGGTTGAGCATTCCTCTCCTTATTGACCCAGAGTCCAATAAAAAATTTGAAACCTCAAGTTCAAGGAAGACTTATCCATTCACTCATCTACATTCTGCTGGAGGTTGGGAAAATGAGGAGTGGGCTAGAGCCCCTGCACTCTGTCATTTCCCCAAAGAACTCGGGTTTCAGTTGGTGAGTCCTCTAGGTTCAAAATCTCTCTTCTTTGCTTGAAGTTCTGGCCTTCGTTTGGGTGTCTCCTGGTTAAGGACATTTTGAAATTTGTTCTTCTGGCTTCATTTGGACTCTGTTCTTTTGGTTTGGACTGGTGTCAGCAGTCCTTCTGGTTGCCCTTCTGTTTACAGGAATTTCTCCTGTTTGGTGAGTACTCAAATATTTGGAATCTCTTCTTTCTCTTTTTCTCTGATATATGGAGGGATACCTCCCTAACATTTTAATTGGCCTTTTTCCTGACTTAGAGCAATCACATATCACTTTGGTGGGGCATGCGTAGTGCATTTAAACACTATTTGAACATTCACCACCTTCTTTGAGAAGCTGTGACTTCCAAAGTGATCACAAATGGGCAATATTAACAACAGGTCTCTTGCTACCCTCAAGAAAACTTCTCTGCAACTAAGAGTACCTGGTCGCAGCATAGACAACTAGAAGGGCAGACTGTCTGCCAGGTTAAAGAATTATCCCATGTAAAGAACACTGTTAAGCATCTCATTAACCCAACCCTAAAACAAATTCTATTAGGTTTTTTGGCTTTAGGATAGCTCTCAAACAGGAAAAAAGGAATCTAATTCCAGCTTTACAATGCAATTTGTTATTTCTTGGTTGACACCCCCAATATCTATTCCCTCTTCTCTTGGGAATTATTCTGATTTTTTGGTCCATTTTCCACAGCCCTGCCTTTATGTAGCTGAAAGCTGGGTCTCCCTCTAGGGAGTGTGGTTTAGACCTAAGCTAATAGACACAGTCCCATCTCCTGACCAGAGTTACTGGATCAGGGAGGGATTGGGACCCAAAGCTGCCTACGGAGCTTTAGAAGAGAAATTCCTGGGCGGTTCCTAGCTAGCGCTTTCTCACTCCTCTGGTACGATTTCTGGGTGTGTCCCTATTTTGTTCCCCCTGGATACTTGGTAGCCATTTTGGGACCATGTCAAGGAGACTGTCTTGGGGTGAAGCTGGTTGTATGAAGGGCAGGGTGAAGAAAAAGGGAGACAAAGGAAAAGAACAAACAAATTCTTGATGACTTGGTTAAGTCCTTGAATCAAACTACTCCTGAAACCCATGTTTTCCCCCCCACCTCCCAGGTAAATAAACCAATAACTTTTCTTTATTGTTTAAGCCTGTTTTGAAATGGATTTTCTGTTACTTAGACTCAAACGCTCCTTATTGATACAGCAACATTTGTTGAGCACTGTGGCATGTTCCTGGCTCTCTATAAAATGCTTCTATGTGTATTATTCTCGCCTAATCCCCACAATGAACTGGCAGGGAACATAAAACATCCCCATTTTTCAGCTGAGGAAAATTGATACTGAATTGGTTTAGGATTTTAATCCCAGGAAGTCTGATTCCAGAGCTCACTCACATTCTTAGCTGACACCAGAGGAGACTTGCTCTGATGAGAGGAAGGATGGAGAACTGAAGTACGAAGGCAAATCTGGGTTCTAAACGGACAGGATTGACAAGAGGCCAAGACTTAGGGCGATGACCTGGTGTGGGCAGGGTCCTGCTGTGGCGAGCCTTCTCTGACACCAGGTGGCACCACCTCTGTGGCCGGCCACAGCTGGCTTTAAGGGCCCAGAGCTCTGGATTCAGTGAGGACTAACAATTTAGTAAGGAATTCTCTTCTCTGTAAACATTTGCAAACACCTGTGAAATTTTATTTTATTTAACTCATGTTCCCTAATTTCACGTCTTCCCTTCCATCTCCCTCTCCCAGGGTAAGACCTACCAGCAAGCCCCTGGAATGCCAAGACCCCCAGGACGTGCTGATACCAGTTAAATCTCATCCAGCATGTGCTCTGTTCCAGGCACCCTTCTCCGTGCCTTCCATTTGTAACTCCTACGTTACAAGGTAGTGCTATGGTCACCCTCTTCAGCAAATGAGGGCACCGAGGCCCAGAGAGGTGAAATAGCTTATGAAGGTCTCACAGCTAGATCCCACACTCTTACCCACCGGGCTATGCTGCCTTCTCCTGTGGACAGAATTAACGCAACTCTGCCAATGTTCCTGGCAAACTGGATCGAACAAGGTTGATGATAGATTGGACACGCCTGATACTAAGTGTCACAGTAATACTGTTCAGTGTGGAAGTGAACCCAGTGTGGCTATAAAGTTGAAAAATTTTTTTTTTTAAACACAGCACACTTTTCATGCATATTACTGCCATACTTTTAAGAGTTATTCTCTACTCCATACCCTATGTTCTGGAAGAAAAGATCAGAAAAGGCTATGTATATTTAAAAAAATCTTTGAAAAAGAAAAATGATGAGAAGAAACTGGCACTGTCAGACATTAAATATACTGTAGAACAGTAATAATTAAAATGTCACAGTTCTGCAAACCAGAATAGACAAACAGATTAATAGAACATAACAGAAAACTCTTCAGTACTATTGTTTGGCATGTAACAAAAAGTAATAGCTCATAGGCAGGGTACTGGGCAAAAGACAATGCCTGGTAATTTATTAATTTGGATTCTTTCCTCCTACCATATGCCACATTAAATTCTAGATTAATTCAAGAGTAAAATACAGAAAACTGAGGCCACAAAATACCTAAAAGAAAATTTAGGATCGTGGTAGGTAAGGCTTTTCTAAATACTGTGTCAACAGCTGATAATATAAAAAATTTATAGATTTCACCATATAAAATTAAATATTTCTGTATGGCAAATATACCATAGAATGTATAAAAGACAAAGGGCTCATGTCCCTAATACATTAAGAACTCTTATAAAAATCTGTAAGAGAAAATGATGAATATAGCAATATAGAAAAATCAAAATGTCAGACTACTTTCATAAATTGTTAATGGGAGTATAAATTTGCACATGGTGAAACACTATATGGCAAAACACACGAAAGACCTTAAACATTTGACCCAGTTATTCCCCTTCCAGGAATTTATTTTAAGAGAAAGACTGGGCAAATATGCAAAGGCTTTTGTATAAAGGATGGTCATCACAATGTTATTTATGATAATTAAAAAAATAAAATTAAGCTTAATGTCTGAAGAGAAAATAGATAAAATAGACAGTATCTATCCACTCAAAGAGCATTTAGACAGTGATTAGTTAGGATGATACATTTGCTGACATCCAAACATATTCTTGATTTGCTATTAAGTGAAAAAAGGAAGTTACAAAGAAGTGTAACTATCTGTATGTAGATACAACCCTCCTCTATCTAAATGTAAAAATGTCTGGCAAGCTATTCACCTAAATATATATATATATATATATGTATGTATATATATTTGGTTCTCTGTGCTCTCTATTTTTTTCCTAAAATTAATATGGATTTCCATATAATAAAAATAGTAAACTTAAATACCTTTGCACATTTTATATGTATTTAATATTACATAATAAAAAATATCTGATGATGTGCCTATAAATAATAAGACCTTTTCTTTTTTCCCTTTTTCTGATCACATAGTTGTAAGGAAGAGTATGGGCTTGAGAACCACATTGGCCTAGTTTGAAATCTCAATTATTCTCTGCTATAATGATTGTAAGATCATAGGCACACTTCTTCACCTCCCTGAAGCTCAGTTTTCTTATCTGTGAAATGAGAGCAATATTTACCTTGCCTGGTTATTGTGTGGAAAACCATGAAAATGAGAAAGCCCCTAACTCAGTGACTGGTACAAAGAAGGGTCTTAATGATTCTCAACAAATATTATCCTCCTTGAATACTCAGCTCAAATGTCTCTCTGGATGTCTTCACCAATTACCCCAAGCAGTTGGTTCTTCACTGTCAGAGATTTTGCATAGCTTCTTTTATTATTTATTTATTTATTTATTTGTTTGTTTGTTTTTAAAGAAGCTTTAGATTACATAAATGTTACATAAAAAATATAGGGGATTCCCATATGCCCCACTCCCTCTCCCTCCCACACTTTCCCGCATTAACAACATCCTTCACCAGTGTGGTACATTTGTTATAATTGATGAACACATATTGAAACATTGCCACTACATGTGGATTATAGTTGATGTTATAGAGCAATTTTGTAAGTTATGACAAAATATATAATGGACTGTATCTGTCATTGCAACGTCATAGCTTCTTATTTTCACTTGTGATTGCCCTGGTTTAGTCACTAGATGGGAGCTCCTAGAAGCCAGGGAGGCAGTTTGCTCATCTCTGTGACCTAAGTACTGAGTTAGCTCTGGGCTTGGCAACAATGAATATTTGCTGAATGAATAAAGGAATGAGTGAACTAAAATTATGACCAATGACAACAATGTTGAAATAAGTAAACGTTTCCTTAAGGGAACAATTTTGGTGACCTACGTTTACTGAATATATCCATAGTGGTGGACTTTTTAAGCTACTCAAACATTGCTTTGGAATCCCATCTCATAAGGAAGACTGTGAATTATAATAACAGCAATAGCAACTATTAATTGAGTACTTGTAGTGTGCCAGTCATTATGCTAGGCGCTTTATGTACATTAATTCACTTACTCCTCTCAAAAGATGAAAGATGAGGAAACTGAGGACAATAGGGGATAAGTCATTTGCCTCCAGTATCTAGATATGGAATTGAACCCAGGTCTTTCTCACTGATTCTGGATCCTATACGCTTAACCATGACCCTCTACAGAAGTATACTCTAAGGGCTTACTTTGGAAGAATGATGAAAACTCATGAAGCAGCTGGACTAATGGGTGTCAGAAGAACTCTAGAGAAGCCTATGGTGGAGGAGGGCATAGGAAAGAAAGGGTGCCATGCTAAGAAGAGACAGGAGACAAGAATGGTGGAAGGGGCTAGGCAGGGATGGGGTGGGGTCAGTGGAAGATATAGGGAGAAACAGGAGGGGGCAGTAGACAGAGTGAAAAAGAAGCTCTATTGACCACCATGGCCTGCCATTTTGGGAGGCAACATTTTTACTATTTGGGCAAAATTGTGAAGCAGGTGATACTTGTGGCTTAATCAAGGCAGGGATGTAGACCATATTTTCCAATCCTGTCTCTGGAACACCTGGTGAGACCCAGGATGGTATCTGATTTGTGAATTAATTTAAATGTAATGATTTCAAACATATGCAAATAGCATTTCATTTTGTTTTACAGGGTTTTTTTTTTTTCCCCTTAAATCAACCTGTATTAAAATAAATATATTGCTTTGTTGTATTGAATTAAATCAAACTGTCCAGGAAAATTTGGCAGTAGGAAGAAGTCTTTTTATCTTTTTTCCCCACAAGTCCTATATCCACCCACCCCCCCAACCCCCACTGGCTCCCCAACTCTATTTGGTGGGTGTTCTATTTCAGCTAATCCTTGCTGAGAAGGAATTGGTGAGCAAGAGGTTAACTGATGGGGTCTCAAGGTGTGACCTTTCCCAGGGGTATTTGCATGTTAATAGAGGATATTGGGAACCCAGGAACAGCCTCCAGGTCTTAAATGAAAGAAGTACTGAAGGTGGGTGAGAGGGGTGGGCTAGGCCTCTAGAGGCCCTGCTGTGTAGGCCAAGTGGATTCTGCCAGTGTGGATGGCGGCTGGTCTGGGCTGCTCTCCAGCTGCTTTTACAAAGAAGTGTTTTGGAGAAGAACAAAGCGATTGTATTTAGCCTGAGGCAAGTGTTCCAACGCCAAGGCTGTGTGTAGCGTGCCCAGCTCAGAGTCTGGACCAAGTAGGCCTTGCTTAATGGTTATTTGTTGAATGAATGAATGAGTGAATGAGTGAATGAATGAAAGAGTGAAGAAAGTACCCCCAACACACACTTTTAGCCTGTGAGCCCCTTAAACTCCAAGTCCAGGCCCAGACCTGGGCAACTTCTTCCTAGTGATAAGAAATATCGCCAAGAAGGAATTTCTACCATTTGTATTTTATTAGTTTTCTTCCTTATAACCAGAAAACCTCAAAAGTTGTGCTGAATTGCATGACCTCACTGACCATGTTTCATGTTCCTGGTTGAACTGTGGTTAAAGCAAGCTCGTTCTTAGCTACCGCCAAACTGCAGAAAATAAAATTCCTACACGGCCATGTTCTCATGGGCACACATACATTCCAGGGTCCCAGAGAAGAAATGGAGGTGGAGGATGGGGAGGGGGCAGTGAGGACAAGACTACTTTTCTATTTGGCTGAATTCATCAAAAATGCCCAATCCCCACACTGAACATTCATCACTAATTAAATCCTAGCACCATAATTCAGAGAAAACAATTACAGCATTTAGAATTTTTAAAGGAACTATTATTGCTGCCTTGGCCCTTTTAAAAATTATGCTCCCCAAAGGACAAAATGTGATCCATTAATATGTATGTATTATTACTTTTTTTGTAACGGGAAGACTGCTGATGCCTGTGAATATGGAAGCATTTATCGGTGGCCGACAGCCGCTTAGTTGACTTGCAGTTTTAAGCGCAGTATTTTCTAGAATCTAAAAGGCTATAACATTAATTACCTTTTGCCTTCAGCTGGTGGCCTGCTAGTTTCTTTCCTGTCTTGTCTCCTCTTACCTTGCCATGCTGGTAAACTGGTGAGTGAATGAAGGGGTTGATCAGGCTCAAAGGAGTCAAAACTCTTATTGGAAAATATCATGTGGTCATTTATTCAATTTGGGGCAATCTCTCCCCTTTACCTTTGGTGTCCAGGACAGAGTCCTTGCTTTTCATTTTTCATTTGAGGACCCCTGGGTGCTGGGTCCTCTGCTAGTCCCAGAGCCCAAGGCATCTGGAATCTCTAAGTCAAATCTATGATTCTTCCAAGTCTAAACTGGGATCTGAAACTTGCCCCTTTTATTTTATTCGCCTGATCCACAGGCTTCTCTGTGTTGGTAATTTAGCAGAGTTGTTGAGAGAGATGAGTTATCCAAGTCCGACACCCTGGACCACAACAGGCCTCTGTTAAGAGGCATTGTGTGCTTGACTGGGGCGTGCGTGCATGTACGCAGGCGCAGACGTGTGTGGAGGGGTGTATGCGTTTATACATATGTAAAAGCGCAGCTCAGACATCCCCATTCTGCTCCCTGATCAGTCTATTGTCACATGCATTTGGCATTCATTATCCATGAGCCTCCGGCGCCTCTGGTCCTGTGCCCTGGCCAACAGTGATTTGGTTTATAGAGATCATATGGCAGGGAAGCAGACCTTGAAAGACAGAGCTCTGAGGAGCACATTTGATGAATTTCCTATGATTTGAGTCTGGGTTTATTCTTCCCTGTGGCGGGGCAGACACCCCAGAGCACACACAGCCGGCCCAGCACCCAGCGAGGAGTGGAGGCTATGACAATAAGCACACTGTTTTTTCTTCACACGTCTCGGGTTGCATTTCCTATCTGGGGGGAAAAGAAAAGGGAGCCTTGTAAAGGATCCAGAATCTGGGCAGGAAACCACACAGAGTGAAGGTTGCCATTGTCATTAGCAATTAATGTAACCACGAGGGCTGGAGGGAGAAAGCCCTGCCAAGGCGGCAGGGTGCGGGTGGGGGGCCTGGCTGGGGGGCCCTGCTTGCCCCCACCCCCCAGCCATGGCTGGCTGGAGAAGTGAGCAGGACATCTTCCCAGGCACTCCCAAGAGAAACCACAGCACTAACCTTTTTTTTAAACTTTAATACAAGGTGCCCAGGGCTTGATAAGTTAGAACATGTCTCTGCCAGCCATTTTCACTTTCTGTGGCTCCTTGGCTCCGTGACCAGTTCTTTGGTCCTCTTGGTAAGTGAGTTTTTTTTTACTGGTCTGGCGAGATTGGTTTAACTGTATTTATTGAATGCCTTCTATGTGCCAAGGGCTGTGGGGTGGTGGGCAGGATGCTAATGCTAATCTATACCAGGTGTGGCATGGATGTGTGCCAGGCATGGTGTTAGGCACTTTCCATTCATTCTCTCATTTGCTTGGTTTTCTTCTTAACCCCTTTTTGCAGATAGCAGAACTGAGGCCTAGGGAGGTAAATTAATGGCTCCAGGTCATAAAACCAATACATGGGCTAGCTGGAATTTGAGCCCAGGCAAATTTGTCTCTTCAAAGCTAGGCTGCTGACCCTGGTTTATGCCCTCAAGAAGTCCATCATATGGGGGAAGGGGGTTTTAGGCAGGTCAGTCACTGATTAAATGACAGAGTGGTGTGGACTATGAGAGTAAGGGTCTTGAGGAGTCAAGAGGAGAGACCCCTAATTTAACCCAGGGAGGGAGTCAAGGAAGGCTTCCTGGAGGAGGTGAGTTTGACATTCCTGTCCTTTCAGGTGTCTTGAAGCAACGTGAGCTTATTTTGGCTAAACTAGCCAGTCTGGAAGGGAACATCAATGTATTAGTATGTCTGTGCTGCTTACTGTGTAGGTGTTGGTATGTTCTGCAGATCTGTCTAGTCACCGAAAACGTCCGCTTCTTATGCTGTACTCAGTGAGGTCCCATCTGGGTTGAATATATGTGTGTGTATATATATATATATGTATTCAGTATATATATATTTTTTCTTCTATACTTTAGATGGATTCAGATCCCTCTCCTCCCCTCTCCTCCCCCTCCCTGCTTTGTCTCTCTTCCTCTTCCCCCCTCCGCTTTCTGCCCCCGCCCCCTTTCTCTTTCTTTCTGGTAGTTTAAAAACGCCACTTTTCATTAATGTGACCAAAATGTCATCAAGTAGTTTAATGCTCTTTAATGTCCTTGTATCGTTTACGTTTTGCGAACAGTGTGGAAATGAATCCCATCTGTGAGTTCAAGAGCATCAAAAAAGTTGGACAGGCTATTTAGACGTGCTCCTTCACGTTGCATTAGCATGTACAATGTCAGGGGGCCGGCCGGCGGCGCCCCCGCCTCCGCCCGCCCGGGCCCTGAGTGACAGAACTCTTACCTCAGGAATTCGGAGTCAGTCGTGGCTCTGGGGGTCTGGAAGGCCGCCCGCCCCGGGGCCCCAGGAAAAGTGTGAAGCCTGAATAAGAAATGAGAAATGATTCGGGAAAATCTCTCTCTTCCTTTCTGGTGCTAAGTTGCCCCAACAATAGCTTTTTCATCACTCGGGTGAGAGGCTAGTTCTAATGCTGTCTGATTTCTTCAAAAATAATTAGCTCACCTCTCTCTCACTCACTTTCTTCCCATTCCCCAGGAACTAAAATTAAGTTGCCAGCTTGTAAGCAGGAGGCGGCCATTACCTGGCAATGACCGGAAAGTGCCAATTTCTGGCCAGCAGAGCTCATCTAAGAGGTGCTCCCTCCAGGGCCCTTAGAGGATCTCCAGACCAAAATCCACAGGAGGGCACCCTGGGTAAGGGTGCTGATGCTCGAGTCAGCCTGCCTGGCTTGAATTTTGGAGGCTCTACTTTCTAGAAGTATGGTCTGAGCAGGTGAACCCCTGAGTCTCAGTTTCTCACCTGCAAAATGGGAATATAATGCCATCAACCTCATAAAAGGAGCTGCTGAACGTGAAGTGTGTAGAGTAGCAGCTGGTGGGGCAGGGCCGCGGGGCTGGTGACCAGCTCTTGTGAGTGTTACCTTGGCACCCCAGCCCTTCTTCCCTCTCAGCTGAGCTCTCGGCCTGATCACTCACCTTCCCCTCCCCTGCAAGCCCGGAGGTGAAGGGGAGGGCCAGGGGACCTGGACTCTAAAATAGCCTGGCTTTTTTCCAGGTCTGTGGACACCCCTCCTTCTAATGCATTCCCTGGAAAGAAAGAGGAGGCTTTTTATTTCAGGGAAAAAAGAAAAGCTCCTATTCTTTCCCAGACTTGGGGAACAGCAATTGTGGATTTTTAACTGTTACTCATTATGGCTGAACTAATAATAATCCACCTCTCCAAAGGCCCTCAATCTCTTGTCAGTACTGTAACCCTTTATAGTGCACTTACTCATAAGAATATCCTTAAATTCTAAATGTAAACACAAGCAAATAACTTCCAATTGTTATTTCATGATTTTCCAGACAAGGTCATTCTGTTTTAATTTATAAATAAAAAACAAAAGCAAAAACATTATTTGATGCAATTACCAGAAGCAGTATTTTTTTCCTAACTTCTTTATGGGAGGTACAGAGACTGTTGTCCCATCAACCTGTTGATTTTTTATGTTAAGACAATTTGGAATGAGGACTTACAGCTGTAGTATGCTGGAGAACTTATGAGCACAACTGAGAATGCAGCCACTGCTCCAAGCTTTTTTGCTGGCATTCCTGGAAAGGATGCTGGATTTTGAAGACTGGCAGACCAGGCTTTGAAGTCCTAAATCATCCCTTACTTGCTATGTGACTCTAGACAAGTCATCATTCTTTCAGAGAATGAGTTTTTCTGTCAATATAAAATGAGACCAGTCCACATCTGCCCTGAGGAGCCATTGAGAGGGTTACTGGTGCTTACCCTTCAGGACTCAGCTAAGGTGGCTTTTCCTGACCTCTGGCTGGGTTAAATGCTAGAGCCTTCCTTGGCCCCTCTGCTTTCCATTTTAATTCTCACACTGTTGCTGAAAGCCATAATGATGGCTAAGAGCATAGATTCCGGAGCCAAACCACCTGGGTTTGAATCCCTGGCTCCATCACTTGCTGGCTGGTGCCTCTGGATAAGATGCCCAACTTCCAAGGCTAATACTGCTGTCTACCTCAAAGGATTGTTGTAAGGATTAATTGAGATGCGTAGCCTAGTGCCTGGCCCATAGCAATGCTATAGATAGATATATCTGATAATATTCCCTTTTTAATTATCTAATATCTCTCATTAGTACTACACTGAGTGTTGTCTGAGGGTAAGGACCATGTCTGTCCTTGTGCAGTGCCTGGCATCTGGAAGACTCTCATTATATGGAATCATATATATATATATATTTGTTGGAAATTTAAGTGAAATAAAGGATGTGAAAATGCTTTGTAAACCACCATGAAAGAAATTTTATGATTGGCTCTGGAAGGAGGACTTGTGGCTGCTGTTGAATGTAATGAAGTTTTGATCATCGGTTGACTAGTTGGGTTATGGACCACCCCTGTTGTCAGTCTCCTCTACTTTCAGTTCTTCCTGGTTTGTGCTGAGTAGGTGTGTCAGACACGACCTGTTGGTTTGCTAATATATTCAACTCAATCAACATATACTGAGTGTTACCTACATGGGGGATCTCAGACTGGGAGAGGCTGTAGACAGGAGACAGAGTCAGACTCCCTTCCTTCTCCTGCCCCTTTCCAAGCTACAGGTTAGTAAAGGAGGCAGATGTATGAATCTGGGCTTGGCCACAGTAATAGATAAGCACCTGATCCCAGCTGGGACTGGTATTTTATACATGATAATCAAGAACAACAAGTTCTCTCTTTCCTCTGGGGTTAATAAATTGTTGACTGTAAGTCTGGAGCCATCAGAGGCCATGCCTATTCTTTCCATGCTGCCTGGAGGGAGCCCATCTGCTGTAGCAAGTGATAAGGCTAACCCACAAAGTGAAATAGAGGGGGGAGAATTTTAGAAGCTCTTTGTTACTGCAGCAAACCTAACCTAGCTCAGCCAATATAAGTTCCAACTTTCCCAAACCTTTTTGTGATGCCACAGCTCAGGACCTGAAATTCCTACCCTTTGAAAAGTTTAGTAAATGAATTAAGGGATTGCAAACTCGTGCAATTCATAGGAATGTCAAGCAGAACTCTATCTGCATCTGCTTTGCTCTTTGACACCCTGGTCCCTAATGAGGTCATTTGGATATCTATAGTATATCTGCCAAGAGCCAGTTGTAGTATATCTGCCAAAATGATATTAGTCGCTGTTAGCACAGTGTCTTTTCCCCTTTCTCCCTTGGATTTGTGATCTGACTTCAGCATAGCTCAGAGATTCTTAGGCCCAGACATCAAAAGAAGGGTCGTGCTCTGATGTTTAGACCAGCAGTCCCCAGTCTAAACACTTGTGCCACTCTGGAGGTAATATTTTAGCCTGCTTTTCTCCAACCTTTCTGATACTGAAGACCCCTTTTTTTAATCTTCCCCACTTTTGTTTTGAAAGATGGAGTCTTCAAATATAAAGCTGATTAAGCCATAATATCTTTGTTTTCCCATTTCCTATTAATCAACCTTTATATGTAATACTGATCAGATGAATGCCATCAACATGGAATTGATATAAATGCAGACAAAAGAAATTTCCGTTAGACTAAAACTGCCTTATATGCTATGATTATTGCTACTTTAGTTAGTTGGCTATATGGGGCACGGGAGCTGAGGTGCAAGACCTTCTGGACACTCACTGAATGCCTGGGTATTGTAGTCTCCATATCCTTTAGTCATCCTAACAGCCCCGTGGTGGACACAGG
Source organism: Dasypus novemcinctus (assembly GCF_030445035.2). Taxonomy (NCBI): domain Eukaryota; kingdom Metazoa; phylum Chordata; class Mammalia; order Cingulata; family Dasypodidae; genus Dasypus; species Dasypus novemcinctus. The sequence goes on from NC_080682.1 coordinate 78,015,608, forward strand.
AGTGACCCAGCAAGACCAAGCTTGGGATTCTTAAGATAGCTCTTTGCTCCTGGGAATAAGCTGCTAAGGGAGGCCAAGAGCCCCAAAGACAACCTTTTTTGACCTCAAGAAGAGCTAATGTCATCCTGACTGGTCTCGGCACCAAAAAAGGTGGGGCATAACTGTTCTGAAAGAAAAAGCTTGGTCTTTCAGGTTGTGTGTGTATGTGTGTGTATGCACTCACAAACCAAAAGGTTGGTTTCTTCATGAAGGTTGTTTTCCAAGGGGTTTTCACTATTTTCTTCAAAACAAGTAACATGGCACCTATGTTATGTCTTAATGGAAATTAATGCTGGAAGGTTCTGGAGGTCACTGTTTTCAGAGGTGAGGAAACTGCAACATACAGAGATACTCTGAAATGCCGACAGTCACACATCAAGTAGAAGAAAGCCTACATTTATCTCAGAGGTTCTGGTTCCAAAGCCCTGTGTTCTTACAACTTCGTAGAATGTCAGAGTTCGTTGGCCCACAGAAACCACCTCATTTTTGGAGTGGGGAATATCCTCATTGTGGGGGTGGGGAAACTGAGGCTCAGAGAGGGCATGCCCTTATCCAGGGTTGCAGTTCGTTAGTAAAAGAACCAGAAATAAAACTCAGGTCTCCTGACTCATTTGTGAAGAGAACCTTAGAGATTCATTCATACACTCATTCATTCATTCCATTCAACCATAATTCTTCATTAGAAATTAGGAGACCTTGCCCAGAGGCCCCCGGCAGCCTTGTCTCATGGACCAGAATTGTATCCCATGCTCAAGCCTACACCATTCATTGGTTGGGGAGATAGGGCTGGTCTCTCTCTTGAGCTCTACATTCCTGTATTCAACTGTGCCTATCTCACATTTCCACTTGGATTTTAAAAAGGTGCCTCAAACAGAACACATCTCAATCCAAACTCTAGATCTCTTCTCACACCCTCCCTCCCCTTGTCCTCTTGTCTAAAACAGCAAGTCTATTTTTTCTCCATCCCTTTATCCTTCCTCTATCCCAGGAAGTGCTCTTCCCCCAGTGTTCTTCATTTCAGTTAATGGCACTCATAACTTTGGAGTTATCCTCCTTCACTCACTCTCCACACCAAATTCATTAACAAATCTTTGTGCCTTTGCCTTCAAAATACTTCTCAGATGCAGCTTGTACCTGCCACTGGGCATGTCCACTTGTCCCTCTTCTCACCAGCTTCCCTTCTTGCCTCCTGTGTTTGTCTGTTTTCCACTTGGTAGCTGTCATCATCCTCTAGAAACATAAATCTAATCAATTCTCTCCTTTACTGAAGGGCCCCCATTCACTTCCCGTCATCCAACAAAATTCAGTCTTTTCCATGGCCTCCAAGGTCCTCCAGGACCTGGCCCTTCCCATACCATGCCAGCCACAGTGGCCTCTGGGTGGCCTTCAACATGCCAGGCTGATTCCTGCCTTAGGGTCTTTGCCCTTGCCATTCCCCCAGATACTCACAAGGTTGTCACCTCTCTTCATTTACACCTCTGCTCAAGTATCACCTCCCCTTGTCCTCTTGTCTAAAACAGCAAGTCCATTTCTCTCCATCCCTTTATCCTGCCTCATTTTTCTTCCTAACATTTATCATTGTCTGGCCTTATATTGGATATGTTTCATTCAATATATATTTGTGTGTTTACTTTCTGTTGCTCTAACTAGAATTAAGTCTTCAGGAAGGCAAAGACTTCGTTCTCATTCATGATTATATCCCCAGGGCCTAGGACAAATGTCCAGTTTGTGCTCAGTAATGTTTGCTGAATGAATGAATGAATGAATAATGAATGAATGCTTGACTTAGACCAATGGGGATCCAACCTTTGAGGACAGGGATAGGCCTACCTCTTCTAGAGGAAGATGAATACCTGAGGAAAATTGGATTCTACTTGTTCAGGAGGAAAGGTAAATAGATATTGAGATGAACAATAGTCAAGCTTGCCCTATTTCTATTATTGCAGTCTCTGAACACTTTTGGGTGAGCCTAACATGCCCCAGTCTGTTTTACTTAAACAAAGCAGTCAGCAGGGTGTTGATTGGCTAGTTGGGACCTGGCTAGGGAGGGAGCACAGGGTGTCTCCTAGCCAGGTCCACAGCAAGACCAAGAAATGAATTGTGACTTCCTGGGGCCGCAGTAACTCAGGGCTGGGTTCCATTTGTTATCTCCCCAGTAACAGGCTGGTCCCCAGTGATGTCAGCTGAGGATCTGCAGGCACCTCTGCCAGGAGCATACTCACTGGAAATGACATCAGTTACCAGCAAAGTGACTTGGGCACCCTGCAGACACGGCCCGCTGATCCCCTGTCTGTAGCTCATCTCCTAGCCTACCAGGAAGGCTTGTGGCTGGCACTTTGGCAAACAAAGAGGCATTTGAGAGGGAATTAGGGTGACTTTAAAAGAGAGCCTCAAAGTGTTTCCCAACACATTGGCACTTACATTGAATTATAGGTGCTAATAAAGCTGTCAGGTCCTTGGCGCAAGAACCACATTCAATCCAAAGGATCCCTGGGAAATGATGAGAATTCATCTGGGCCTGGAAAGTCTGTCCCTTGCCCAGCTGGAGGCTCGCACACCCATGACAAGGCCAAGAACAGGCTGGAATTACCATTCCAACTGCTCTGCTGATTGGCTCAAAGGGCTTGCCATGGTCTTAAGATAGAATGCAGGTTTGCTAGATTCCTCCATATTTCATTGTATTTTGGGACTTCCCAGACCAGATCCTTTCCTTCTAAAATACTCATTGTGGCCATCAAGACTGGAGGACTCTAAGAATTTGTACTAAAGAGAAACGGTGCTTAGAGTTTTAGAGGAAAGATAGACACCCCAGAGCACTTGCCCTGGGATTAAACTGATACGGGGGAGCTTGGTGTCTGCTTCTATTTGGAATTCACACAGAGGCTACCAGATCTCATAAAGAACACTGTTTCCTGGGAATTTATATATGCCAGGACTTGTAACAAGTTCTTTACATTCATGATCTTTTGAAAGCATCCAATTGCTCTATCTATCTATCTATCTATCTATCTATCTATCTATCTATCTATCTATCTATCTATCTATCTATCTATCTATCTATAATTCATTCATTCATTCATTTCAATAAATATTTATAACTGCAAGGCCCTGAGCTAGAATCTCAGAATACAATGAGGAACAAGATAGACCCTTGGATTTAGCAGAGTGAGTAACAATCCTTAACAGTGAATAACAAATGTTGTGAGTATTAAGAAAGAGAAGACTGAGATAGATGTCCTCGGAGGCTGTCTTGAGGAGATTAAATTGAAACTAAGAACTGAAGAGTAAGTGGGAAGTGAGAAAGACAAAGGGCATGGGGAAGAATGTCCCAGGTAGAAGAAACAGCTGTGCTAATACCACTGTATTAGTTTCCTACAGCTTCTGAACAAGTTACCACAGAGCTGTTGGTTTAAAACAACACAAATTTATCCTCTTACATTTCTGGCAGTCAGGAGTGTGTAATCACTTCCATTGAGCTAAAGTCACAAAGTCTGCAGGTTCCCTGAATACAGACACCTTGGCTTGCAACTTTGCTTCCTTGCCACCTGACTTTGGACAACTTATTCAACCTCTCTGTGTCTCAATTGTCATATCTGTAAAGCAGGGATAATATTAGTACTTATTTTATAGGGTTGTTAAAAAGAGTTAAATCAGTTCTTTTAGGTATAGTATTTTAAAACAGTGACTGTCACATTGTATGTGCTCAATAAATGTTAATTTTTCATGTTATTAACTATTTTTTAAGAAACTTAGGGAAAAAAGGAGGAGAGTAGCCAGGAAAGCAAAAGAGATTTAACTTTAGATGATGCCATTGTGTGAATTCGAAGCATCAATCCCAATGGTGATCAAAATCATGAAAAGTTTTAAAGGGAAGGAGGGACATAATGTGATTTATGTTTAAGAACATAATTTTGGCTGCAGGGTGGGCTATGGATTGAGGTCATTTGGGAGGTTCTTGCCATGGTCAAGTGTGAGATGATGGTGGGTACTATTCTTCACATTCCACAGGGGATGCTTCATATTGTGAGATGAAGCAACTCAGTTAAAGTCACTGAGTTAAAAAGAAAAAGTGGGAATCAGTAACCAGAGGTGGGCTCAATTCTGAAGTGCTCATTACTGCACTGCATGACCACCACAGCCATGGCGACAAGAATGAAAGACTTGCTGCTCCCCAAACATACCATGCACAGCTGCTTTATGGACCTAATTGGAGATCCCTAAAGGGGGAAAACCTGACCAGAGCTAAGGTTGAATCCCATAGCTCCTGCAGTAGCCTTTCCTTTCCTTGTCTTTGCTCCAGCTCAGCTTCTCTCACATTGAAAGAGAAATGTTTCTCCAACTACAATACATAGCATCTCCAGCTAATGAACCTTCCACTCAACTCCCAGGTTCACCCTTTGCCTTGTCCTCCAAGGTTAGGTTCTATTTATCCTTGACAGCTTAGGCTTCATTTGAAGAACCTTTGATAGCTTCAGTGATCATCTGCAGGCCCTGACTAACTCCATAGCTCATCTGGGCCAGGATCTATATATTATATGGGAGTCTTTTGGATGCTCATGATAGAAATTCAATTCAAACTGGCTTAAGAATACAAGGGAATTTATTGGATTCATAAAACTGAAAAAATGCCAGGATCCTGTGGTGCCAGGCATGGTTGGATCTAGGCCCTCAAACGATGCTGAGAATGCACTTTGCTTTATTTCTCAGCATTCCTTTTATTTGCATTGACTTTCTTCTTAGGGTGACACATTTCATTGCAAGATGGCCACTGATACTAACAACTTCTAACTAACATTTCATTGGCTCAGCAAATTTAATAGAAAAAGCTGCTCTTTTACAATAGTCCAGCAAAGACCTGACTGTGAATCTCATTGGATCTACTTGAATCACATGCCCATCCTTGAACCAATCACCAGGGCAAGGAGAATGAAATACCTTCATTGGCCAGATCAGCACCATCTGTTTCCCTTGGAGCAGATGAGGTGGCATCAGTCCTATCCAAACCATGTGGACTGAGAGTTAGAGAGTTATGCTCCTAAAAGTTCTGAATTGAGGTGCTGTTACCTGAAGCAGGGAAAGTGATGATGGGCTCACCACAATCCAATAAATGTTCACTCTTCTCACAAACTCTGCTTACTTTTCAGTCTTTCTACCCCAACCTACTTGGTCTCTTCCATCTGAAGCATCCTCCTGTGACACTCTTTCTTAGAGCTGGACTTAATTTATCTCAAGTACAACCCACTCCCTCTCTCTCCCTGCACTTGTCCCCTTCTCTTCATGCCATTCTCTGGGTTCAGGAAGCCTTGCATTACAATCATCTGGCTTGTCTCTTCCAACCACTCCTGACTGCCTAACGCAAGCAGGGACAAGGACATCCACATGGATGGATGCTTCTCCCCTGGGCCAGGTGCAGAAGAGATGCTCACATGACACTTGCTAAATCAATGACTGTCTCTGATACAGTCAGGAGAAAAAATATTCCAAAGACATACTTTATAATACTCCAGCTAATGAGCTGAAGTAAGACGTTTGTTCTCTTCTCACCCTTTCCTGCTGCCTTTCTTGCTTCCCACTCCCCTCAGGCATCCCCACTTCATCAAATTAGAGACCCTTCAAGCTGGAAGAGGCCTTAGGGAGCACAAAATTCAGAGGCAGAGCTTGGCTAAACCTGGCTCCCCTGACCACCAGTTCAATAGTCTTTCCCATTTTGATCCACTTTTTTCTTTACTTTGGAGTATTTCAGTCTGTCCTAACACCAATCTTATAAAGAAGGTATTGTTAGTCCTCTGTTTTATGATGTGGAAATTAAGGCTTAGAAATATTAAGTAACTTGCTTTACTCCAGGTTTCATTTTATAATTCTTCTTTCTACATTCCCCTTCCTGGTCTTTTTAATACAAATGCAACTTTTATTTTAATTCTGTTTTCTTCTATTATGTTAAAAGTGTCTGGGTGTGCCACTTGGAGACCATTTTGTAAGGAGGTGGTGTATAAACAAATGCTGATATAAAGAGTAGCTTGCTCAAGACATATGGGCCTGGAACTGAAGTCTTGGCCACGCCGAGGCCTGGGCTCCCTCTGCGTCCTGCTGCCAGAATGCCCCTGCACGCTCTGGCTGAAGGTGGAGGTTCCTGGGAGGAAGCTAGTTGGATAGGGTTACATTTGGAGCAGAGAAACAATATGATTCACTTCCCAGCAGCCTTTTTTCTTTCCCCACTAGACATGAGCTCATGGAATTCTATTTCACGTTCCTTTCGATAGATTTTCCTTTTCCTGGAGTAAGGTTAAATGGAACCATCACAGGGATGCATTCATCAGGAGCAACCATTGGATAGTAATAGGATAATTGTGCTGGCCCTGGTACCACAGAGATGATAGCTAGTGTTGCTTTAAGAATGTACAGAGGCCACAGTTAGGCTTTAGGCAGCCCCTTTGAAAACTTTGGCATAGGTCCCCAGCACTGTTTTCCTTCCTGCAGTGTGATGTGAGAACACTGTTACAGTACATGCCTTGTTTAAGCACAAGCCAAGCACTGTGTGGCCTGGGAGGTGAATTAGGTCCCAGATGAGTGGCAGAAAGCCTTGGCAGGGATGGGTTCAGTTCCTGCGGGCTCAGGGTATGAATATTATGGTGCTGTGTGTTGCCCACAGCCTCCATGGTTATCATTCCAAAGCAAGGAGCAGCTGAATGTAGAGGAACAAGCAAATGTTTTCATTATCCAGATTCTTGACCTTGGCATTCAAAGCCCTCTGCATTTTGGTCCAATCTTCTTTTCCAGGGTTATTTTTCAATTTAATTATATATACCTTAAATCAAGATGGCAGATAGGTTTCATTCTATATGTCACCCCTGATCAGTTGGGAATGGCTGCCTGGAGCACTGAGTTGGGAAGCTTTCTGAGGCTGCAATCATGACTTAGCAGGAAAAAGCTCTGTGATAGATTATTAAGCTCTGCTACAGGCAAGGGTGAGGAGGTAGGAGTACAAACATCTGCTATTCTCTCTCTTTTCCCAGCTCATTAGCTTATTGGACAGGCTACAGTTTTATACCTTTACACTTTTCCAGTCTTCTTTCCATTTGTCAGGGATTCTTTCCTTGGGGACCTTTATTATCTCTATTAATATTCTTCATGGACCATTGCAAACCGCAGCTTTTCAGTAAAGCTATTATTGAATCCTCCCAACTGTCTAAAGTTTCTTCACCACCCTTTGGGCCTTTGGTAACACTCTTAAGTAAGTTGCATTTTCTAGCAACTTACCTTATTTCTCTTGCAAGATTGTAAACTCATTAACGTTAGAACTCAAATCACTTTTACCTTTGTGTCCTGATGGTCAGTTGCTAAAAGAAAGACTAGAATCCAAAGCTGGCTCATGTTTCCTTTCGTCTAATCTTTGTGTTTTACAGATGGGAAAATTGAGACTCAGGACAGGTTAAGAGAGTTGCCAGAGGTCACACTGAAAGTAAGATATTGGTTTCTCAGATTCTTGGAATGCTGGAGTTGGAAGAATTCTCAGAGGCTGCTTAGTTTAGTCTTGGTAGCCAGAAAGCTCTGAATGAAAGGATGGCTCACCTTTGCATGCTACTTTCTTATTTGGAGCTTTGGTATTCTAGTTTTATTGTGATAGCTTGTGCTAAACATGACTTTATTGTAAACCATAACAAATCCTTTTTTGGAAATAAGCTTGCCAGGAATAGTGAACAAATAAATAAAAACTAAACTCTTCATTTATTCATTTATCCACCCAAGGAAAATGATTGACACTATTCTAGGTCCTGGGAATATAGTGGTTTATAAAACAGACAAAAAGCCATGACCTTATGGAATTTTAATTCTATGAGTGTTTGTGTTTGTTTGGTTCTACTTACATTTTTAACTCATTAAATCCTCACAGTTTTTGTATGATAATTAATATTATAATCATTCCCATTTTGCAGATGAGAAAGCTAAGGGTCAGAGAGGTTAAATAATTTGCCTGATGTTGCAAAGAAAGTGATGGAGGCAGGATTTTTTTTTTTAATTTGTTTTTAAAAATTTATTTCTCTCCTCTCCTCCCCCCTCCCCCTCGTTGTCTGCTCTCTGTGTCCATTTGCTGTGTGTTCTTCTGTGCCCGTTTGTATTCTTGTCAGCAGCACCAGGAATCTGTGTCTTTTTTTGTTGAGTCATCTTGCTGCACTGGCTCTCTGTGTGTGCAGCACCACTCCCGGGCAGGCTGCACCTTTTTTGCGCAGGGCAGCTTTCCTTACAGGGTGCACTCCTTGTGTGTGGAGCTCTCCTACACAGGGGACACCCCCGTGTGGCATGGCACTCCTTGCACGCATCAGCACTGCATGTGGGCCAGCTCACCACATGGGTCAGGAGGCCCTGAGTTTGAACCCTGGACCTCCCATGCAGTAGGCGGACGCTCTATCAGTTGAGCCACATCTGCTTCCCTGGAGGCAGGATTTGAACACATGTAATTTGGCTCTAGCCTTTCTGTTCTTAACCACTATTTTCATATGTTGCAGACAGGAAAACTGAGACTCAGAGAAGGTAGGCAACTGCGCTAAGGCCGCTAAGCTTGTTTAGGGGTAAGGTTAGGCCATCTGATTCTCAGACCAGGTTCTTTCCAGGCCACCAGTCTGTCTTTCTTTCTCAAGCTGTGGGAAGGAGTGGGTCATAAGGAATCAATGGGTAAGAAGATGGGGCAAGATCTGAGAACACACAATTCTTCTTGCAGGATAGACGTGGGCTACTCGTTTCTCCCACTGATGAGATGGTAAGAGGGTGGGGAACAGATTTCCAAACACACCAAATATTACCCTAATTGGCTCAAAGGCCAAGTTCCAGAAATTATGAGTGAATCAGACAGTTAGGCCACCGCAGCTGGTTGGCAAATTATTGGCTCAAGTCTTGTAATTATTAAATGCAGCAGAGAGAGAGCAAGGAACTCAGACACTTAGGCCGGGATAATTGATCCAAAAATTATGGGTTCCAAGAAGGCCAACACTTGTTTAAATTTAGATTTGGACTCGACTCCTGTCACACGCACACAAACGACTACTGTTTCCTGGACACCCACTCAGCACACACAATCGGCCCCCTCAGCTCTGCCAGCCCGCAGGAACAAAAGGGATTTTGATTCTGATTATTTTTAAACTTTAATGACAAATCCTTTCCTTCTCCACATTAAAAAATAAAGGCTGTGTGTCGCACCATTAAGGGGCTGCTCGTTCCTGCTCAATGCTCAGAGGCACTTACGTTGTTTAAATTTTAATTTCCGGGTTGAAAGTTTTATTGAGAACATCGCTATCTTTCTAAACAACTGAAAAAAGTTTCTTCTCTTGTCACTGTACACGTTTGTTCTTTTACCTGCTCTCACTTAGTCTCCATGGGGGACCTTCTTGCCTTGCTGTGGCTCTGTGACTCACCTTGCTATCCTGCCCTGGCCAAGAGCTTTCGGATTTTTTTTTTATCTTTTCTAAACCAGAATTTGTCTTGAACAGCCTGAACTCTTAAGCCTGCATTTCCTTGACCACTCAGGGCAGTGCCCCTCTAATTACAATGATAACCATGCCTACAGCAGTGACGACGATACAATGATAGTACTGTAACAAGGAAACCCCCCTACCATTTACTGTAAGGGTTTGTCGTGAATTATACCTGTCCTTTCCCAGCACAGTGTGAGGAAGCCATTATTGTTCCCATTTTGTAGAAGAGGAGATGAATTCTAAGAACTCACCATGCAGCAGGGAAGGCAAGATGTAATCATGTATGATTCTAGAAGAATGTTGACAGTAACAGAGATAGCACTAGAAAATCAGAGGGGAAGAATAAGTGTGATCGCAAGAGAGACTTTTTCAGTTAGACGCTGGCATAAACCAGGAAGACTTCACAGCAAAAAGGGCATTTGTGCTAAATGTGGAAAGTGGGGTAGGGTTTTTGACATGTAGAAAAAAGGCCAGAAAATGCCCTTAGTAAAGATGAGAACACTGAAGGAATGTTAGGGAATAGCTGGCGTAGCCAATGGGGGAAGATGAGGAGGAGTGCTAAGGGCAGGATGCAGGAGGTGGTGGTGTCAGCTCTTGAAAGACCTTGTATATCAGCCTCAGGATATTGGACTTTCCTCCAAGGGCCCTGAAGAGTCATCTGGGAGTTTTAATCATGGCCTTGACAACACTGGGATTGCAATTTAGAAACCTCACTCTAGGAAAGAGTGGATGGAAATTGGAGAAGGTAGGACTGGAGGTAAGGAGCCAGATAGGATGCTGTTGGAGTAGACTCTTCCCAGCTCTATTTCCTGTGTGGCCCTGTTCTTTCTGGTGGCCTAGGGCCCAGTCCGCCACCTTGGACCCCCACGGGGCCAGACTGGTCCCAGACTGACCCTCAGACAGCGTTCTGCTGCCCCCACCTGGCCCAGGCAGCCCCTGCCGCAGGTCACTTGCTGGGCCTGCCCCACATATTCTAACACAAGTGTTAGTATCACTACTACTACTAGCTCATATTCAGAACATATGCTATAGGCCAGGCACTGCTCACGTCCTCTACATGGATTACATCACTTACCTCTCATAGGAACTCTATGAAGAGGGTACTTTCATGTTACAGGTAAGGAGACTGAGGCACAGATCTGTTATATCCCCAGCATGGTGTGATGTGAGGTTTTGCCAGGAACTGGCCCCAAGGCCTGGGATTAGACACATTTCTAACCAAATCCTGTAGGAGGATTGTCAGAGCCCCAGCAGGGACACTGCCCATGCAGGTGGAGTAAGGATATGACCATTTCAGGGGGGTGATCTGACCTGGGGAGCTGGGGGAGGGGAAGGGGAGACTGATTGTGTCCGGGACTGTGGCCCTGAGAAATGGGGTGAAAGGGGCGACAGGGCTTCCCATGGGAAATGGGACGGAGGAGACCTTGGACACAAAATCAGAAAAAGTCAGAAAGGAGCATGGGCCAGGTCTGAGCAAGCCTTCAGGCCGAAGGCTGTGACTGGCATGTGGGTTTGGAGCTGGCTTGATGTGGTGTTGGTTTCTTTAAACGGGCATCATTCTTGGTCAGAATAACCTGTCATATTTGACAATATTTTGGACAAGATTCCTGCTAAGGATTCAAGATCTTTCCTAGGGGGGAAAAGCCTACTGGCATCTTCCAAGCAGAGCAGGGCCTGAGGAGGTAGGATACAGAACAGGTCAGGTTTTAGTGGAGGTGCGGTGGGGAGGGGGTGCTGGGCAGGAAGGGCCAGGACGGGAGCAGTTGGCAGTCAGCAGTTTTGCCTGGGGCCAGCCTTGGCATAATAATAACCTTTCTATCAAACAATTCTCAAGAAGGCTGGTGTGATAGGGTAAGGAGTACCCTTCCACAATTAGGTGCATGTTGCCAAGTTAAAGACCTCTCTGGAATCAGCTGAGATTGTGACTGTGTTGTGAGTATATGTCAAGTGTGAGGCCGGGGGTAAATATGAAAGGTGTGAGTGTGTGGGTCTGTGCGTGCACATTCTTAGTGTCACAGTTTTCTTCTGTCCACTCTTCTATTCTTCTGTTCACAATTCTGTCTATTTCTTCGGTCCAATAGTTCATCTCAGCCCCCCAAATGGCTTACTGCCTGCCAAGGGGTGGTGAAATGCAGCAGTAGCTGAGCCCCCTTCCCAGATAGACTGATGAAAGAATCTAAGAGTGGGAAAGCAATCCTTCAGGGAGTGTTACTCAAATTATTGTTGGCAAAAAAACAAAAACCATCTTCAGGCAAGAGAGGTTTATTGTAAGGATGTGTGTAGATTGGGACTTCCTCACCCGTCAGACCAAGGCAACCCTGGCGACCTGCTGCTCTCCTGGTCTCTGTCTCATGAGCTGTGAGGTCCTGTGCTCACAGCATCTCTAGTTCCATATGCTCCAATCAGAAGCATGGTTAAGTGGCTAATTGTATGTTCTTTATGTTCTGTAGGTTTAGGCCCTGTTGTGGAGGATGTCCATGTGACTGGGTTAGCTCGTTCCTGTCGCTCCTTTGAAGAGTATCCTTCATGATAGCGTCTTGGAACACTGTCCAGCCAACAAACAAGCCACTTCGGGTGGGATGTCTACCTCTGAGGCAATCTCTGATTGGCTGGCACTGGGGCTGGCTTATGGCTGCTTCCCTTAGCAGGAGTGCAGAGGTTGGTTTTGGACAGGATCACTGGGTGTCAAGTACCATACAGATTATTTAAGACAGGGATGCGTCTGACTTTGACCTCCATGGACAAGTCATCTCAGAAGTGGGAAAGGGAATGAGGAAAGGAAGAAACCAAAGGGACATGTACAGAAACTCAAAAGTATATTCTGAAACTACAAAAGTCAGAACTGAAACAGATCTTAAAGGAACCAGGTCAAACTCCCCTACTTTACAAATGGGGAAACTGAGCATCAGAGAAGAAAACCGACATCGAGGATCATAAATCAGGTCATCCTTCATTTCTAATGTTGACTTCTCTCCTCCAAGTCACCAGTCTAGTAGAAGAGATTTCTCAAAGCAGATGATTTAATGGGTCAGCCAACTTCTTTATATATAAAGGACAGATCTGTACTGTTTATTGGGATTCACTGAGAAATGCTTAAGTAAAGACCTTGTCAACAAAGTACATTTGCGGTACTTAGGATTAGGAGTTAAGTATAAAAGGATCAAACCACAGAAATGAAAGAAAAATAAAATAAAATTTTGATTAAATATTTGAATAAGAAATGGCTTTGTAATCTTAAAACTAATACAAGGACCAAAGGGAAAGATTGATATATTCGACTACATAAAAATATAAGACTTCTGTATGGGAAAAATTAACATAAACAAATTAAAGGGGAAAAACCAGGAAAATTATTACAAATGTCAAAGGATTAATATCTTTACTGTATGGATGTTTCACAAAATATTGGTATGAAAAACGCTAGGTTCTCAATGGATAGTGGGGAGAGGATATGAACATCTATTTTTATTAAAAAGGAAATACATGATTAATAAATATTTGAGCAAAGTTTCTGCTACACTAATCAAAGCAATAAAATTTAAAATAGCACTTGGATACCTCCCTTTTTTTTTTCGTATCAAAATTACTACACCCTGGGCAGATGTAAATGCGATGAAATAGTCATTCTCCTACAATGAGGAAAGGAATTTACAAAAAGACCATCTTTTTAATAAAAATAATTTGGAAATGTGTACCTGAGGTTTTATCAAAAATAAAGAATCTTCATTAAAGTATTACTTATTTTACTGAATCATTAGGAAAGCCTGTTATACTACAACAGAGGAATGTTTAAGTAAAACATGCTTCCTCTATATGTGAAATATATAGCCATTAAAATATTTTCAACCCTTTGTGCAGATGCTAACATCATCATGTCAAATCTCAAAGCTGTGTAAACAGTACAAATATAGCCAAGTGCAAAAAGGCGTAGCAGAAAAATGGATATGTTGAAATAGCTACATTTGGGCACTCTGGGACATTCTATTATTAATATTTAATTTCGCTTTACTTTCCTTTTCTCAAAATAAGTCAAAACAATGGGTGTGAAATTTCATTTGAACTTGAGAGCAGCAAATATAAAGGATTGAGAATGTAAAGGAAGAAATCTGCAAGTCAGTGGGGTGGGTCCTATGTCACCATATTGTGTGTCAGCTTTGCAATTGGGGGAGTGATTCACCCCATCCTTAACTCTGGGGATGGGCCAACAATTGTAATCCTTCTTCCCCACCTTGCAACAACTTGTGTCTAGTAGCCAGGGCTCAAGTCAAAGAGCCTATAGTAATTCTCCTATGGTCCCAGTAAAGCTAAATGAAGCTCTTTGGATTCATGTTTTTGGGATTCTTTCTCTCCCTTCCACATGCAAACAAGGAAGCACGTGGCCCCAATTGCTGCTAGTCATCATCTGGAAACCTTGAGGGAAGCCAACCTGAATGCAAAGCCAACACTAGGAAGAGGCAGAACCTGGAGGACTTCAGAGAATCAGTGTTGCTGCTTTCTCTATCTCAGGATTTTACTGTTAAGTGAGTTTCTTTTTTTAATTAATGTTAATGGCAACTCGAAGAATTCCTGATAACAGGGAAGCATCCAAGATTGCTTCCCATAGACAGATCACACCAGAAACAGGAGAAAGGAATGTAGGAAAAGGTGAGGACATGTGTCTGACTTCACCCTTGAGAAAGAGGGGTCTGAGAAAGAGACCTAATAATCCTAGAAAGAGAATGTAAGAAAGAGATAAATGTGACCTAGAAGGGGAAAGTCCTGTAGCAATAATGACCTGTACAGATGCAGCCTCATCTCATCTCAACTCATCTCATCCTGTTGCCCCTGTTAAATTACACAGAGGGGAAGAAAGAATGAATCTTCTAGAGGATGATTTTGTCCTCTCTTGACATGCTAGCCAGGTTCTAGCTGGCCATCTGGATAATCCCTGATGCCACCAAACATAAGTTCCTTATGATGTGTACCAGGGGACCATGCTTCCTAATTACTGACTCCACCAAAGAGCTGCCAGTTAGGGATGGAGGCAGAGGAAGCTTTGCAAGATCTCAGTTTTTCCTGACTTTGGGTTTGATAAAGAAAAGCTTCAACTTCTGGATTTGAGAAAGAAAATCCTTAGCTCATCTAAGCAAATCTTACTTTGGTGCCCAGACTTAGCTGATGAGTTGAAAAACAAAACAAAATGGTGAGTTTCCTATTTGATATTATGATTTCCAGGAGATCTCTATGTACCTAGAAGATCTTTTCACACTACTCAGTAGTGCGATCATTCAACTGTTCATCCAATCATTTATTCATTCAACATATGTTTATTATGGATTTACTCTGGCCATGGATGATGCTAGGAATTTTATAATAAATAAAATAATAACTAAAATATATTTAACCCTTACTATACACTAGCATCATAGTAAATTCTTGCCTTGTATTACTACATTCCATCAGCTGAAGCGAGTCTACGGTTCAGCATTATTTTTTTTTCTCCAATTTTATAGATAAGGAAGCTGGGTCAGATAGGTAACATGCCTAAGGTTACACAGCCTTCAAGAAGTGGAAATAGCATTCAAACAAAGAGCTTGCACACCTTTATCCCTGTTACATGGGGAAGACAGCAGTCCAAATAAAGTTAAATTTCTGTGGGATCAGTGTCATAACAGATGGGTGTGTATGGGGCTGGAGAAGCTACTAATTCAGTTGATGAAGGCTTTAAAGAAATACTGTAATTTGAGCTGGATCTTGATAAATAGGGAGAAAAACAAAAGGAGTTGGGGAGGAAGTATATTCCTGGCAGAGAGGGCAGCTTGAGGAAAGGTGTGGAGCATGGGTACTTGTGCCTGGGGATCACACTGAGTTTGGGTGACTGAAGAAACCAGGTCATGGGGGTGGGAGCAGGAGAAAGAATGATGGAAAGAACTTTATTTGCCAAACTAAGGAGTTTGAACTTGACCTTGCAGACAAGGGAAATCAACAGAGGTATTCCAGCTTAGGACAATATGATCAAAATTTGTGTTTAAGAATGATCTGGTAGGTAGCCCTTGTGTCAGGGTGATTAAAGAGGGAGAGACCAGATATACAGAAACTTGTTGGGGGAAACCTTTGCAAAATTCAGGCAGCAAAATGAGACTTGATCTATCCAAATCCCTGCCTCACAATCATGAGAAGCCAGTTCAAATTAGGTGGTCCATTTCTCTAGAGTTGGAGATGCAAATGGAGAGACAGTATAATATAATAAGGAGAGCTTTGGCTTTCAAACCCTGACTCTACCACTTATACTGTAATGTGTGACCATGGAACCTCTCTTTGCTTGTGCATAAACTTATAGTAATACCCAACTCATCAGATGTTGGGAATTAAGTGCAGTAATTTATATAAAGTACATAGAATAAAGAAATTCAATATGAATTCATACTGAGAAACAACAAATTGGTGCCCATAGAGTAGTTACAAGACTTGTCACTTGTTACTTAAAATTTCCAAGGTTGAATAAAATCATTTAGCCTTCTGACCCCACAATTTTTTTCTATATTGATTCACTAAATTGATTAATTTTAGTACTTTTTTTCTGACTCTAGCTCTATTAGTCTAGTCTATTAGTCAGGATAGACTAGGATACAGTAACAAATCAACTCTGAAATCTCAAAGGCTTAATAACACAAGTTTATTTTTCACTTGTTTTACATGATCAATCCCAGTCACTAGGGCCTTTACTCCATGTAGTCACTCAGGGCCCCAAGCTGGCAAAATTCCCACTATTTGTATTTGCACAGTTTGGTATGTAAGGTCTCTAACGTTCCTGTAGAACTATCAATAGAAGGGAGAGACAGAGCAGGTAAACAGGTTTTTAACTGCCTTGAATTGGAAATAACACATCACTTCCACTCATGGTCCGTTGTTCTGAACCAGCTAATGGCCTAAACTTAACAGCAAAAGAAGCTGGAAAGTGTAAAAGAAAACCTGAAATAATTGGTGAGCACTAACTGCTAAACTATGCTAGGTGTAGCCACATAACAATTGTTAAAGAAGAAGAAAGAATGTGTTTTCTTCTGGTAAGAGTCTCAACGTATCCTTGACAAATGAAATTATTCTTCCTTGTATTAGTTTTTATCACATTCCTTTGCTTCAGTGTAATTCAAAGGAGGTCTCCCACACTCTTTGTAATGAAAATCTCTTCAAATAACAGACAGAATTTACAGGTCAACATTTGCGTGGAAATTGGGTGCTCCTAATTGATTAGTGACCCACTAAAGAATAAATTTTGTTTTGACTCTAGTTGCTTTAACAAGAGAGTAACCAGGGGTTGGCCTGGGATAGGATAGAACACAGGTGGTCAGCCCATAGAAGAAATCACCCTCTATACAAACTCTGAGGGCAAATTGACACTTTTGTACTTCTAAAGCACTATCTCTCTGATTTGAGAATTAACCATATGCTGTACCAGAATCACTGATGGTACTTATTACCCAAAGTGAGCCAGGAGATCTTCAACTGCAAGCAAAACAATTCCTTTCCTCTGCCCCATAAAATCTTTGTCCCTTCTCAGCCCGAAGCAGTTCAGAGTGGACATAGTCCCAAAATGAAATGAAGAATGAACGCAAATAAGGGGGGAGTGTAGCCATGGACCAAAGCAGATTCATTATTATTATAGTTATTATTAATAGCTTGTGTTAAAGAGTAATTTGTATTATTGATATAAAAAATACACATACCCAGCCTTACCCAAGATACACTGAATCAGAGTCTATGAAATAAAGGGTCCGGCAGTCTTCCGGGGTTCACCCTTACTCAGAGGATCTTATTGGCTTAAGGCAGAGATTGAGACGAGCCAACTTTTGTTCAGCAGGCGCCGGCAGTGATAAAGAGTGGGAAGTGACCCCGTGTTCTACAGCAGCACTGTGAGGGAGGGAGGAGCTTTGACAGCAAGGATGGCATCTGAATAGCAGGCATCAGAGCTTTCGTTCTGGAAATAGAGGTCCTGTAAACTCCTTTTGGTCTGTGTAAGTCCCTAAGTTTCTTGGACAATTGGAGAGTGGAGTGCTTAAGAGTGTCATGCTGGATGTATTATATATCTGTGTTATATATGTATCTAGAAGCCCAAGCTCATTTGAAATAAAGTTTGGAAAAATAAAAGAGATCTGAACAGCCCTGGCCCTGAGTGCTATGGAACAATTTATACTGATTAGGTCCAGATGGGAAAGTTGAGGCCCAGAGAGGACTTTCCTCAGCTAAAACAGTGAAGAGTGGCAGAATTGGCTTCACGCCCAAATCTCCTTACTCCTGGCTCAGTGGTTTTTCTGTGGCACCAAGCCACTCACTGAAAAATCTTACAAATCCAGATAGTCTCAAGGCACAATTCTGTCTTCCTCTTCTCTTCCTCCATCTCCTCTCTTTTTACTTTTCTCCTTGTCTTTTTCCTTTCTTTCATTGCATCTGATTCAAATAGGCTACTCTGGACCTGGGCAGGGATAAAGGCGGGCAGGACAAAGGTAAAGAATATAGAATGGGAATTTAGGGAAGTCTGTTGGACCAAATTTGAGCAATGAGAGCAGGGGTGCCAAATTAACATAAATAAACTCTTTGGTGTCACTTATGCCATTGCACAAATTTGGTCTCCGTAGACTTCCCTAAATGACCAGAGTCAATTCTTGGTTCATTAGCAACTTTATTTAAGCAATTCACATTCCTCATCAGACATGGGAGAGCATGAAGAAGGACAATGGAGTTAGACAAATGTGGATGGTGTGTGAAAATTGTGTAATCTCTCTAAGCTTCCATTATCTGTAAAATGGGCGTACTGATAACTGTCTCATGGGATTAAGCAAGACAACGCAATATGATGTCTCTCACAGGGCATGGCAGATAGTAGACACTAAACCAATTCTTGGTTTCCTTCTCTTCTCCAAAGCTCGTTCTTACTAAGGGGGAATGCTAAAAACAGGAAGAACCCAGGAACCAGGAAGCTAAAGACTCCTGTTGCACTCTTGCCAGACCACCTGGGTGTGTGGCAAATGTCTCAATACTTAAAATAGCTAATTCTGAAAGTCAGATACTATGATAAAGAAAAGTGGGAGGAAAAACTATTGACCTATTTCCTGGAGAAAGGAAAAAATTCTGCCAAAACAAAGATGTTTCCAGAGAGTGGGTGGCTTTGATAAATAATTAACTTGGGTTGGCTTCATTGTGTCTGGAGGAGTAATTACAACAGCATGTTCATGCCCCTGGAGTTCTGTTACTGTCACATTTTCCATGATAAAATCTCCTTTGAAAAAAATGTGTTCAGAAACTTGGCTGTAAAACAGTGTTCTAGTCTGAAGAATGCCATGAAAACTTTCACAGTTTATGGGCAACATTTTTAATTGGATCAAAAGAGGCTCTATTGTTTCCAACTGGCCTCCATTAAGCCAAAGTAAATGGAATCACATTGCCTTGGGAGGCATTTTGTGGCCACCAAACAAAATAGATCGCTCCTCCTGTTGTCCTATTAAAATATTGCTTCAATCAACAGTCACCCCACCCTGTAAATATGTCTTGCTCTGTTCTAAATGCTGGGCCTGAGGGGTGGGGTGAATATAGCAGGGGCTTTCTACAATATTGAGCTCATAATCTGATTGAGGAGATGATACATTTTGATGTAGTTGAGTTTTGTCGAGATATTGGTTCAAATTTTAGCTCCTCCACTCACAAAATTTGAGAAATTTGGATTTTAATTTCCCTTTCTGTGAATGGAAAACTGGATTACGTGGTAAATAGGCTGAATTCTTAGGTCAATTCTGGTGGTGGTGCCTTCTATAGTGAGCAACATTTTCTGGTCATGTCCTCGCTTGAAGTGAAAGAATTATATGAAAGAATATAAGAATGCATTAACAATTCTGTATGAGACCACCAGAGGTAGAAGGAAAGAGAAAAGCATGAGGGAGGAACCAAAAAGATGGTATGGCAGAAACAATGCTGTCTCCCCACCCGCCTCCATTTGCATGTTCCTTCTAGAACCAACTATAACTACATTTTCCAACTTCCCTTATAGTTTGTTGGGGTCACGTGACCAAGTTCTGTCCAATGGAATATAAACAGAAGTATGTGCCACTTCCTGGCTTAATCCCTGAAACCTCCTGTGTGGTTCTCCATACTCAAATTCTCATACTGTCTTCCTTGTCTCTCAGTTCGATGCAGAAGATCCAGAGGAGAATTCTGAGATAGAACTGTTAGAGAGAAGATGATTGGATTCCTGGATATCTGCATAAGGCAACACAACTGGACAGTGACATTAGTAAGAAATCTATCTTCTTTATTTTAAGCTCCTGAGATTTGAGGGTTGTTTGTTACAGCATTCAACCTACTTTGGCCATGGGATGCAGGAAACTGTATGGAGACCAGGCAGTGGATACTCGTAGTGGTGGAATGGTCAAGAAAATTTTTGGCGTGGCCATGCCTACTGTTTAATTTGAAGTTGCTTACCTAGCTGCAATGGAAACTTTCCTTCATTTCAGCCCCATCCTAAATCACAAGTGCTTTGTGAGAATCCAGTTTTTAGTGAAACTTCATGAAATGGCTGAAATTTCAATCACATGTGGGTTGTACAGAGAAGCAGCAGCACTGACAAAAGCAGCAGTGCAGAGGCAAAAAAGACCAATGTACATAAGTCCCCTGGGAATTTGCACTGTACTCAAGCAAGACATAAAATAAGGTTTTGATTGTAGGTCCTCCCATGGCCCACTGGATGGAACATGGGAGAGTGTGGGTTATGATGTGGACCATTGCCCACGAGGTGCAGCAATGCTCAGAGATGTATTCACCAAATGCAATGAATGTCTCATGATGATGGAGGAGAATGTTGCTATGGGAGGAGTAGTGCGATGAGGGGGTGGGGGGTATATGGGGACCTCATTTTTTTTAATGTAATATTAAAAAAATGAATAAAGACAAAAAAATGGTTTTGATTCATTTTTGTCTAGACTAGAAGGGAGCAGGAAGACCCCAGCTGATGTTAGGGAGTTAAGGACCTTAACCAGGAGTTAAGGTCTCTAGCACTAGAGCATAGGTTTCCCCAGGGCTCTGTCTGATTCCCAACTGGTTCCCATTTACCCCCTTCTTCTCTGCCTTTCTCTCCTTTTTCATAACCATTGGGCCATAAGAATGTCATGTACTGGAGAATCTTGACTTTCAAGAAATCCCTAGTCCCTGCGCACTTCAGTGACAGGATTGAGTCTGATCCCAAATTTTATATAAATGAAATAAATTGAGACCTCTGTGGGGCAGGATAGCTTATTCTCCCATCCTTGGAGATGGTGTTGCTGATGAAAAAGGATGAGATTCTGTGAAATGCCTGGGATAGATATGTTGTCTATTTTTTTTAAATCTACATTTAAATAAAGTTGGATTGACTGTGATTAACTGCCAATGAATCACTGCCAATGGACAGTAGATTTTCAGTGGATCAAGTTTCTCCACAACTCTCAAAGAGAACACATTTTTAGAGGTGAATTTCAGATTCCAAGGCTTCTCCTTTTGCTACTATTCAGGAGTCTTGCCAGGTGGATGTATTAACTTTCCAGGCCAAAGGCAGAAATCTGAACCATTGTTTTCCTCCAAGTTTATTCATCAGACTCCCCTGTGCTTTACACAGTATGAGTGCCCTCAGATTTGGGTGATTTAGTTACAGATTAGAGCCCATCACCTTCCTGCCCCTCAACCCTCCCTGGGCAGTTCAGAAACAAAAGACTTTGGCAATTCTCAGAAATCCAGACTTAGTATTGACCATTTGATGAACTTTTAGCCCTGGGAAGAGGCTGGGAACTGCCTGACCAAACCGTTCACTTAACAGCTGAGGGAAATGACAGCTAAAGAGATGAGGTAAAGAAGGCTACACAGTGAGTCTGACTGATAAAAAGAGAGTGAAGAATGACAGTATGTTTTTGACTAGACTATAAGTTTACTAAAATGTACTGTAAGACAATTCGGGATGAACTGAAGAATAAAAAAGAAGAAACAAATTACAGTTTAAGAATTAGAGTAAGACTAAAGGATACCCTGGAGGGAATATTCATAAAATTTCCTTCCTCTTCAATAAGAATGAAGAAATTGAAGTAGATACAGCAAAGACTAAGCCATAACTCTGAAGCTAGGGAAGGCTCCAAATTCTTGCTCCGAGTAGGTAAAAAATTGTTTTCAGCCTAAGAACCACATGGACATAATTGATAGAAGGTACCTGGTATGGATGCATGACTCCCTTTAGAAATGACATTACAACAGACATTAGAGAGTGAAACATGATGAAAAGAAGCACTACAAGTGGAACAGAAAATGTATTCTAAGACCTAATAGAAGAAAACTTTCCAGGTTTGAAGGACTGATTGATTTTCTAATCCAAAAAGTCCAGCC
The DNA here is from genome assembly GCF_030445035.2 of Dasypus novemcinctus. NCBI lineage: Eukaryota > Metazoa > Chordata > Mammalia > Cingulata > Dasypodidae > Dasypus > Dasypus novemcinctus. Next base: position 78,037,486 of record NC_080682.1, read on the forward strand.
TGTCCCAGGAAATTTAATAGTAAATAAAAATCTCTGAAATAGAGTGTAGCAAAACTACTAGACTTCAAAGAAGAGGAAAAAAGTCTTTTAAAATCAAGAGAGGTAGGTATCTACATGGAAAATTAAGTGACATTGACTTTAGGATGCAAGAAAGTACTTGAGCAAGAAACAGGATTTCCATAATCAATTAAATTGCCACTGATGTGTAAAACCAACAGAAAGTTATTCTCAAATATGAGAGAACTTGGGAAATATTTTACCCACCTGTTTCTCTGAAAAAAAAAAAGACTTAATATGTAATTTAGACAGTCAGGAAATTCTTAAAAATAGTGACAGTAGAGGAGCTCAAAAACAGGGAAATCTGGGTATGAAAGTACAGACTTGAGCATTAAGTATGATAAATATATAATTATACCTAAAGAACTGTGGTAATTATCGTTAAAAATGGTTTATAAATGTTTTAGTTCTTTAAAAATAATGTTAAAATAAAAACAAAATAACAATAACAATATCTCAAAAATAATATTTAATAGATTAAGTAAAAAGTACTAGTGTATCCCAGAATAATTACTTTTCATTACTATTTTACCATAGTAGGGGGCAGGAAGGATTGATTGATGACTGTCAATAGATAAGGTTTTAAAAATATACTTTGATCTCATTTATAAATATTGATGTAAAAATCAAAGACAAATTAAATATTAGAAAGTCAATGAACAGAGTAAGTTAGCAAATATTTACTGAACTTCTGTTATGTTTCAGGCTCTAGGTATGTAACAGTGAAAGTAATAGATAAAATCCCTGTCCTTCCTGGAACTTACTTTCTACACCACTATCAAGAATGACTTGGACCTGGGGCAGGACAAGATGGTGTCTGAGTAAGTACACCGTCATCATCTCTGTTACAAAAGACCAGCTGTGTGGCGACGGAGTCCTACCAGAGCAGGCTGTTTCGGGAACCTGCAGGGTGGGAGGTGTTTGGACATGGATCTGGAGAGACTGCAGCAGAATTAGTGTTTGCTCAAGGTAGAACTGCAGGTCTCTAACACTGAACCTGGAAGCCATGGGAAAGTAAATCCCTGCCCCCTAGGGCTAAGAGCAAAGAGCATTCACTGAGAACTGTTGGTTGTGGGATGGAGTTTCCAAGTCCTGTGTCCCCCAAATGTGTGAATCCCAAGCCTGTGTCCCCTGTGGCCCATGCTAAATACCCTGAGTCCATATTCTCCCGGGCTGCTGTTTCCCGAGCCCAGCACCAGGAAATCCGGCATTGCCCTACCCCTCCCATCACAGACTAACTCCAGGAGTGGAAGAGTTTAGGTGGGAGGTGCAGAGGGGCCAAGGAGTGCAGGTTCAATTTTCTGGTACCCCCTTTTCATTGAGTTCGGAATAGCATATCAGCTGACTTGGGGAGAGCCTAGGAAGAAAGGAGAGGCGAATCTGGTGAGAGAGACCAACTTACCTATATACCCTGGGAGAGGAAACTTGGTCTGAGAAAAGATGGAGTCAGAAAATTAACCGGCCCCCTTGTAGCACACCTAAGGGAGAGGGACAGTAGGATGTGCTTTATAGGCTTCCAATAGCGTATTTAGAGTTCCTGGCAAGGGGTGGGTGCTCTCTCAAGAAATTAAGAGTCATTATTTTCTCAGGTGAGTTGGTTCACCAGGGACCCATTTGAATTTCCTGCAGGAGCCCTCATGCAGCCTTCCTACTGCCTTGGGAGAGAGGGAAGTGAGGAAGGGAGAGAGGGGGAAGGTCAGACTCCTAAGCAGTTTATTCAATTGTAAAGAGGATTCTTTACCTGGGGCCTTGTCTGGTCTTTTCTGTGGGTCTGTTTTCTTGTTTCTTCTTCCTCTTTACCCCCCTCACTGCCCTTTTTCTTTTTCTTTTTTCTCCCCTCTCTCTGCTTTTTTTCCTTCTCTTTCTTTCTCCTTTCCCCCCCCTTGTTTATTTTTTTTTATTAGTGCTTCAGACAACATTTCTTATTTGCTGTCCTTTCTCATCCTCAATTTTCTTTTTTCTGTATGTACTGATTTTGACTACCAATGCTATCCCATTTCCTTTACATCATTCTCTCCCCCATCATTTATTGTTTCTCTTACCTTCCTCCTCTCTCTGCTTAGCCCCCAATATTTCTGACTTTTTATCTCTAATACTTCTAATCTGTTTTCTATCATTTATTCACTGTTTATGTTATTGTCCTCTCTTTTATTTTTCCCTCTCTCCTGACCACACTGAGCTTTTAATTCACAGTATATTCCTCCCCATATTCAGTTTAATATCTCAATACAGGTACACCACTTTTTTATGGTTATAACTCTACACAGCTTCCATGACTTGTTATACATTTCCTAGATCTCACATGGTTTTTATGTTAACATTCACTATCAATACTACTATTATATTTTTCTTTTCTTACCCCTTTTGCTTTCTCTAGACCTAATATTTTCCTTTGAGGGAACTTAGCCAATAATAAGGAAATAGAATAAGAAGAAAAAAGTGACAAAGAGAAGACTTACCATGCACACAAAAACAACTAGTTAAACCCCAAGATGAAGAAGCTAATCAACTGCATAAACCCAACATGATAAAACAATGACCAGACAGCAACAAAAAACTACAGACCATAACAATAATCAGGAAAACATGGCCCAATACAATGAACAAACTAAAAACCAGGAAGAGAAATGGAACTGTGAACAAGTAATTAAAGCTCTCAAAATATGTATCATGGACTAATTCAATGAAATGAAGGAAGGGATTAAGCATATGAAGAAAACACTTGGAGAGCATACAGAAGAAATTGTGATCATGCACAAGGAGATCACAGAGATGATGGGGATCAATAGCACAATCCAATAAATCAAAAATGCACTCTCAGCAAATAACAGCAGATTTGAAGAGGCAGAGGAAAGAATTAGTGACATGGAAGACAGTACATCTGAAATCAAACATAGTAAAATTAATCAATAAAAAGATATAAAAAATCCAGCAGGGACTTAGGGACCTGAATGACAATGCAAAATGCACAAACATACTTTTGATAGGCAACCCAGAAGGAAAAGAGAAGGGAAAGGGAAAGAAGGGGTGTTGGAGGAAATAATGGCTGAAAACTTCCCAAACTTATTGAGGAAGATGGATATACATGTCCAGGAAGCACAACACACCCTGAACAGCATAAATCCCAACAGACCTACCCCAAGACATATACTTGTCAAATTATCCAATGCACAAGACAAAGAGAAAATACTAAAAGCAGCTAGAGAAAAGAGAACCATCACATATAAGGGAGGATCTATAAGATTAAGTGCCGATCTCTTATCTGAAACCATGGAGGCAAGAAGGCAGTGGTATGACATAGTCAAGGTACTAAAAAAAAAAAAAAGGAATATCCAACCAAGAATACTCTATCCAGCAAAGCTAGCATTCAAAAATGATGGAGAGTTCAAAATATTCACAGATAAACAGAAACTGAGAGAGTATGCAAACAAGAAACCTATCCTTCAAGAAATACTAAAGGGAGTTCTCCAGGAGGAAAGAAACAAACAGGAGAGACAGAGTTGGAGGAGAGTGTAAGAACAACTAAAACTACAAAAAGAGAAAAAAAAATCAAACAACATAAGACAAACACAAATCCAAAGAAAATATGGCTAATATCAGTAATTCCTTGAAAGTAATAACACTAAATGTCAATGGATTAAACTCACCTGTTAAGAGATGCAGATTGGAAGATTGGATAAAGAAATATGACCCATCTATGTGTTGTCTACAAGAAACTCATCTTAGACCCAGGGATTCAAGGAGGTTGAAAGTGAATGGCTGGAAAACAATCTTACAGGCAAACAATAACTAAAAAAGGGCAGAAGTAGCTATATTAATATCAGACAAAATAGACTTTAAATGTGAAACAATTGTGAGAGACAAAGATGGACACTACATATTAGTGAAAGGATAATCTTTCAAGAAGAACGAACAATTATAAGCATTTATGCTCTTAACAAGGGCACCTCCAAATACGTGAGTCAAATACTGGAAAAACCAAGTGAAAGAATAAATGCCTCTACAATTATAGTGGGAGACTTTAATACACTACTATCAACTCTGGACAGAACATCTCAAAAGAGAATCAATAAAGAAACAAAACTTTGAACAGTATATTAGAGGAGCTGGACCTAATAGACATATACAGAACATTACACCCAAATACAGCATGATATACATTTTTCTCAAGTGCACATGGATCATCCTCCAAATTAGACCATATGCTAGGCCACAAAGAAAGTCCCAATGAATTCAGAAAGATTGAAATCATACAAAATAATTTCTCTGACCACAGTAGAGTGAAGCTGGAAATCTGCAAGGGCCAGAAGCCCAGATTTTGCAACAAGATATGGAAATTAAACAGCACACTCTTAGAAAAATAGTGGATCAAGGAGGAAATCTCAAAAGAAATTATTAACTACCTTGAAACTAATGAAAATGATAACACAACATACCAAAACTTATGGGATGCAGCAAAGGCAGTACTGAGGGGGACACTTATAGCCATAAATTCATACATCAAAAAAGAAGAAAGAGCTAAAATTGAAGAACTAACTGCACACTTGGAGGAATTAGTAAAAAACAAAACAAAACAAAGTAACCCAAAAGGAAGAAGAAAGAAAGAAATAATAAAGATGAGAGCAGAACTAAATGAAATAGAAAATAAGAAAGCACTTGAAAAGATAAACAAAGCCAGAGCTGGTTCTTTGAGAGAATCAGTAAAATTGACAAACCCTTAGCTAGACTAATAAAGAAAAAAAGAGAGAAGATGCAAATACACAAAATAAGAAAGGAGAAAGGAGATATCACCACTGACCCTGCAGAAATAAAGACTATCGTAAGAGGATACTTTGAGAAACTATTCCAACAAGAAGGACAATTTAGAGGAAATGGACAAATTCCTAGAAACACATAAGCATCCTCTATTGACAAAAGAAGAAATCAATGATCTCAACAAACCAATCACAAATAAAGAGATAGAATCAGTCATTAAAAACCTCCCAACTGAGAAGATCCCTGGGCCAGATGGCTTCACAGGTGAATTCTACAAAACATTCCAGAAAGAACTAATGCCAATCTTGCTGAAACTCTTCAAAAAAATTGAAACAGAAGGAACATTGCCTAACTCATTCTATGATGCCAACATTACCCTAGTACCAAAGCCAAGCAAGACACCACAAGAAAGGAAAATTACAGACCAATTTCTCTAATGAACCTAGATGCAAAAATCCTCAACAAAATACTTGCTAATCATACTCAATAACACATTAAACGAATTACACACCATGACCAAGTGAGATTCATCCCTGGTATTCAAGGATGGTTCAACATAAGAAAATCAAACAATGTAATACACTATATAAACAGATTGAAAGAAAAAAATCACATGATCATATCTATAGATGCAGAAAAAGCATTTGACAAAATACAGCACCCTATCTTGATAAAAACACTGCAAAAGATTGAAATACAAGGAAATTTTCTGAACATGATAAAGGAAATATATGAAAATCCCACAGCCACCATCATTTACAATGGTGAAATCCTAAAATCTTTCCCACTAAGATCAGGAACAAGATAAGGATGCCCACTATCACCCCTTCCATTAAACATTGTCTTAGAAGTACTTGCTCGAGCACTGAGGCAAGAAACAGATATAAAAGGCATCTAAATTGGAAAGGAAGAAGTCAAAATTTCATTATTTGCAGATGACATGATCTTATATATAGGAAACCTTGAAAAGTCTACAAGAAAGCTTCTAGAACTCATAAATGAGTTCAGTGCAGTCGCAGGTTATAAGATCAATGTGCAAAAATCAGTAGCATTTCTGTATAACAATAATGAGCAATCTCAGGAGGAAATCATGACACAAATAACATTTGTAATAGTAAATTAAAAAATCAAATACCTAGGAATAAATTTAACTAAAGATGTAAAAAACTTATACACAGAGAACTACACAACACTGTTCAAGGAAATCAAAGAAGACCTAAATAAATGGAAGAATATTCCCTGTTCATGGATAGGAAGGCTAAATATTATTAAGATGGCTATCCTACCAAAACTGATCTATACATTCAGTGCAATCCCAATAAAAATCAACACAGCATTCTTTAATGAACTAGAAAAACTAGCTATGAAATTTATTTGGAAAGGAAAGAGGCCCTGAATAGCCAAAGACATACTGAAAAAGAAAAATGAAATTGGAGGAATCACACTACCTGCCTTCAAAACATACTACAAAGCTACAGTAGTGAAAACAGCATGGTATTGGCACAAGGATAGACACACTAACCAATGGAACTGAATTGAGAATTCTGATTAGATCCTCATATATATAGTCACATAATATTTGATAAGGCCACCAAACCCTCTCAACTGGGAGAGAATGGCCTCTTCAACAAATGGTGCCTGGAGAATTGGATATCCATTTGTAAAAGAATGAAAGACGATTACCAACGCACACCTTATACAAAAATCAATTCAAGATGGATCAAAGACCTAAATATGAGAGCTAAGACCATAAAGACTTTGGAAAGCAATATTGGGAACCATCTACAGGACCTTGTAATAGGAAATGGCTTTATGAACTTCACACCCAAAGCATGAGCAGAAAAAGAACAAATAGATAAATGGGACTTCCTCAAAATTAAAACCTTCTGAACCTCAAAGGAGTTTGTCACAAAAGTGAAGAGAACCTACACAATGGGAGAAAATATTTCGTATAGGAGACTTATATCCTGCATATATAAAAAACTCCTATATCTTGAAAATAAAAAGAGGAACAACCCATTTAAAAAATGGGAAAAAGATTTAAAGAGAGACTTCTCCAAAGAAGAAATACAAATGGCTAAAAAGCACATGAAAAAATGCTCCAAATCTCTAGCTATTAGGGAAATGCAAATCAAAACTACAATGAGATACCACCTTACTCCCATAAGATTGGCAGCTATGAAAAAAACAGAAGACTACAAGTGCTGGAGAGAATGTGGAGGAATGGGAACACTCATCCACTGCTGGTGGGAATGCAGAAGGATCCAGTCATTCTGGAGGACAATTTGGCGGTTTCTCAAGAAACTAGCTATAGATTTGCCATATGACCCAGCAATTCCATTGCTGGATATTTATCCAGTAGAACTGAAAACAAGGACACAAATCGATATATGCACACCAATGTTCATAGCAGCATTGTTCACTATTGCCAAAAGTTGGAATCATCCCAAATGCCCATCAACAGATGAATGGATAAATAAAATGTGGTATATACATACAGTGGAATACTACTCAGTTTAAGCACCCTCTCGATACAGAGGTGGAATGGACATAACCATCCCAGGGTCCACTGAATGGAGGAAGAAAGTATGGATTAGAGTGAATTTACTGATATTCTATTCTGGAACTATTGTGATTAGTAATGGAAGTAAATGTAGAATTGAGATGGAGAAAGGGCCATGGTAGCTGCTGAGGGTGGGGAGTGGGAAGAAGAGATGTGATGTGGGGGCCTTTTCAGGACTTGGAGTTGTCCTGGGTGGTACTGCAGGCACAGTTACTGGACTTTGTATGTCTTCCCAGTCCCATTGGGTGGACTGGGGGAGAGCGTAAACTATAATGTGGACCATTGACCATGTGGTGTAGCAGTGCTCAGAGATGTGTTCACTAAGTGCAATGAATGTCACATGATGTTGGAGGAGGTTGTTGTTATGGGAGAAGTGGGGTGAGGGGGGTGGGGAGGTATATGGGGACCTCATATTTTTTTAACCTAACATTAAAAAAAAATACAAAGAAATTTTTAAAATAAATAAATAAATAAATAAACTATAGGGGAAAAAGTAGAAGAAAAAAAAAAAGAATGAATTGTACCCAGAAAGGAGTGATGAGTTAAGAGCATGGCATTATTAATGTAATTCAGAATCTAAACAAATCAATAGAGAATGAACCGCATTATTCTTTTGATAGGTTGATGAAAAGTTGATAAAGCACACATTCTTTATTATAAAACAACATCTTTAATAAAGTAGAACTAAAAGGGTATTTCCATTTCTGCATGTGTATTTATTAAAATGTGCTTTTGTATGAACCATTAGTAGTAGTCTCAAAGTCAGGAACAAAACAAAAATATCTACCTTCTCCCCTATGGTTATGAAATATTTTGAATACGAATATCAAAAGGAAGCAGCAATCACTACTTTTAGAAATATGGTTGTAGACCTGAAAAACCCAAGAGATCCACAGACAAACTATTAAAAAATATCAGTTCAGTCAAGAAATATTTGGAAAAATCTAATAGACAGTACTAAGCAATATAGAATGCTTGGTCTGACATTAACAATCTTAATATTGTAAAGTTACTTTAAAAAATTAAATTCAACACAATTCCAAACCCACTGTCCTGGTAATGGAAATTTCTCAAAATTATTCTCAAATGCATTCTTGAATGATTAAATATGCAAAATTAACTAGGAAGAATAATACATTAAAAAGATTTGTTAGAAAAACTATAAAGCTATATTTATTAAAACAGTGTGGTACTATTTTGGGGTTAGAATGATAGTTTGATTGACCAGAATTGATTAGTTTGGAAGTAGATTGTAATAAATATAGGATTGTATTATATGATAAAATGGAGTTTCAGATCATTGATAGGAAATACAAATCATTTGACAATTAGTGTTGAAATAACTATTTCCAGTAGAGGAAACTATGAAGATGTATTAATAATTTTATCTTAATTAAAAATAAATTTCAGAAAGATCATGTAGTTAAATGTAAAAATTAAAGTCATGAAAGTGTTAAAATGTTGAGGAATATTTCTCTTTTCCTTGGAATAAGGGAGGTCATAAATCATAAAGGAAGAGATTGACTGTTACATATTTATGTATCGAAAAAATATATAAAGTCAAAATGCTAAAAAAACAACAACAAACCCTGTGAAGCATTCTCAACTAAGAAACATACCAAATAACCCAAAGGAAAACTGAGTAAAACTAAAGGCAACCACTGAGGAAATAATAAATATGATGACCCATAAACATGGGGATAGATATTATACCTGACTTCCAATAAAATAAATGCACAACATGCTTTCATTGTAGTTTATCAGATTGGTGAAGAGGGAAAAATGAGATAATATCCAAGACTGATAAGGATGTAGGGAAATGGGAGCATGTGAAAGTTAGTAAAATCAACCAGGATGGCAGGATACACAAAGATTCAAAATGTACATGTCCTGTGATCCCGCTTTAATGTGAATTTATTCTATGGAGATAATTGGGAATGAATTCAAATATACAGGCATAATCTTTGAAGTATTATGTATAGCAATGAAATAATGTAAACAATCTATCTACAAAAAAGAGTGTGAAAGTAAAGATTGGTACATCTAACAATATAACAGATGAAAAATAATTATATGGATTTCTATTTATTTAATCATTTCTAAAATTTCATTAAAACCTATCTTCCCTTAAAAATATGTAAATATTTATATAACATTGACTGAAAAATAAGGATGTGATATTAAGAGTTCTGGAAAATTGCTTAACCACCAATGATGGTTTTGCAGAATGGCAAGCGTTTTTTTTTTTTATTGTTGTTGTCATTCGTTTGCTTTTACGATTTTTGTTGTTTTTTGCATACCTTTATGTAACTTTGGATTTTCATCAATTAAAGTATACTTATTATAAATATAAACAAAAAATCATGAAGTTTCATAAAATTGAATATTTAAAAGAGAAAAAATTCAGATGCCTCATTGTAAAGCAATGATTCTGTTACAATAATTTTGTGAACAAAGTATTTCGTTTACTTGAAACTATCTTAAGAGGAAAAATGTTTAATTTTCTCCTAACGGATTTCCTTACTGTGCAAAACTTTTGAAGTAGAAACACTTGCTTTACGTTAGGAACGGTACTACTTTTGGCTGCTAAGCCTGCAACATGATTTAGAACCATCTCTCCCCAACTTCCCCAATATTTCCTTTGACATGATGGTGGAAAAATCATTCTCTGGTATCCCAAATGTAATCACAAAGTGGTTTTGTTGATTTAATGATATAATACAAGGAGCCATATTTATCGACATGAACAAAAATTTATTTCCATTAAATTCTTTTTATAGTTAGGGAAATTGACATGAGGTTGCTAAAGCAGAGTTAAATCTTGAGTCAGTGGTGGTCCTGAGACTTGTACTGGAAGGAAGATTTGCAAATCATTCTCTGATACATCTGTCCTACAGTGTCCATGGAGCTGCTTAAGGGCTTCCATAGGTAGGGAGAGGTCCGTATAATACAGATGGGACTCAACCAGAGCAAGCACTGCCTTATTCTGTTTTCTGTATTGGGCTTCCAGCAAAGTTTGAAAATCAGTCTTCTACTAGGTCACTCCTTAGCAAGGCAACCCTGCTGTGATCCAGCCCAGGGCACTTTCAGACTGAGATTATTATCATTTGTCCTGTGACGGTTAATTTCATGTGTCAACTTTACTAGATTACGGTGTTTAGTTGTTTGGTCAAGCAAGACTGGCCTGATTCTGTGAGGATATTTTGTGGATTTAAATCATGAGATTTAATGATTGCATCCATAGCAGATTACATCCTACAGTCCACAAATAAGATTGCCCACAGCAATGAGAATAGTCTCATCCAATCAGTTGGAGGCTGAATTAGGCAGCCAAAGGGGTGCTAATGCATAGTACCAGAAATCTGTTGGCCTCTATAAGGGTATTTATTTGGGGTACAAGCTGACAGGACTCCTAAAGAGTCCTACTCAAGGTTGCTTTCTCACAAAAGTCACTTGCCACTTGTTGAAGCAAGATGTGGGCGATCTCTGCCTAGTCTCTCAGGGCTTCCTATATGAGTCTCAGGCATAGGGCCTGTTTCCTTCAGGCTTTCTTAGATGCTCAGATGCTCTGTTCTCTTCAGCTGCAAACTATCAGGTGAATGACTCATCTTTCTCCTCTTCCCATGCCTTCTTCTGTGAGTGTCCATTTATATTAGCCCAAGGTAGGTGGGGACTCAACCTGAGCTAACCTTACTGAAGTAGCCCAATCAGAAACCCTAAATTGATTTTATCAAGTAAACTTAATCAGAGGGAAGTGGATGTGGCTCAAGTGAATGAGCTCCTGCCTACCACATGGGTGGTCCCTGGTTTGGTTCCTGGTGCCTCCTAAAGAAGAAAGCAAGCTGGCACAATGGGCAGGCACAACAAAGAAAGGAAAAACGTAATGAGCGACACAGGGACTGGAAGTGGCTCAAGCAATTAGGTGTCTCCCTCCCACATCAGAAGTCCTGGGTTTGGTTCCTGGTGCCTCCTAAAGAAACAAGGAAGATGAACAGACACAGCAAGTGCAAACAATGAGGGAGTGAAAGGAAATAAATAAAGTAAATCTTTAAAAAAACACCAAAAATACTTAATCAGAGACTCCTCACTAAATCTAATACAGTCAAAGGGCATCTCACTCAGAGGAACAGACCAGTTTACGAATATAATCCTTTTTCTTTGCAAAAATATCTCAAACTGCCACAGAGGCCTTAGAAGGACATGATGAATTGGAAACTGGCAATCCTAATTATAAGGTAGCAATCCTAATTATAAGGTAGCATCAAAGGACTTCATCATGAAAGTAAGAAGACAAACTACAGAATGGGAAAATATTTGGAAACCACATATCCAATAAGGGTTTAATATCCAGAATATATTTTAAAAAATCATACGACTCAACAGCAAAAAGACAAATAACCCAATTAAAAAATGGGCAAAAGACTTGAACATACATTTCTCTAAAGAAGATATGCAAGTGGTAAAATGTACATGAAAGGTGCTCAACATCATTGGCCATTAGGAAAATGGAAATCAAAACCTCTATAAGACAATTTTATATCCACTAGAATGGATACTATTTTTAAAAATGGGTAATAATAAGTGTTGGAGAGGATGTGGAGAAATAGTCCTTTGTTGATGGGAGTGTAAAATGGTACAATTTACAGTTTAGTGGTTCCTCAGAAAGTTAAGTATACAATTACCATATGAACTGGTAGTCCCACTTCTTGGTATATACCATTGTCCAATAAAAAAAAAAATTAAAAGAAAGTGCAGACTGTAGTTACAAGAATCTATATATCACAAAATTTACAGAACTATACACCAAGAAAGTCAATTTTACTATATAATAATTAAAATAATAAGAGACCACCTTCAGAGGGCTCACAGCTAGAAGCAAAGACACTCATTAAAAATAGGCATTCATACAAAATTGTGCTTGTTTGTAAGAACACATAAAAACAAAAGAATAACATTATGACCCCAGCCCCTCTATGCACTCCTAGGCTAATGCGGAAGAAAAAAGTATAATTCCATTATCTTCAGGACTTGTGCAAACATCTAAATCACTCTGTGACCATAGAGGAAGGAAAAACTTATTCTGTCTGGGGAAACCCTTGAAAGCTGCCCCTGAAAAAAGATACGTAATTGAGCTTTCAATGCTGTGTAAAAGGAGTTCAAGGCATAATATAATATGATCTCCCCACGAGAGGAAAGTCTTAACCCAAGGAAATGAAGCCAGAATAGAAGAATTAGATCCCAAAGGAGGCAAAAGATTTGGGCATTTCTTGCCTTATCAATACCTGGTGGCTGGGCCTTCTATGGCCCAAGTGAGGGTGGGGGTGGGGAGAAAGGGAGCCACTATTTCCAATTTACAGATCAGTGAAGACAGGTGCAGGAGGTATGATTTACATTTGTTGAACCTTGCTTCTGCTGGGTACCATATTAGGTATGTTCTTTGATATAACCCCCTGTACTTTTTTTTAAAGATTTATGATTTATTTATTTATTCCCCCCTCCTTGCGTCTTGTTTTGCTGTCTGCTCTCTGTGTCCATTTGCTGCATGTTCTTCTGTGCCTGCTTGTCTCCCTTTTGCTGTGTCATCTTGCTGTGCCAGCTCTCCGTGGGGCGTGGGCCATCAGCTTTCCATGGGGCATGGGCTAGCTTGCCTTCACAAGGAGGCCCTGGGATGCGAACCCAGGGACTCCCATATGAGATGGGAGCCCAATAGATTGAGCCACAGCCGCTTCCCACCCCCTGTATTTTTATTGTCATTTGACAGACAAGGCAAATGAAGCTTAGGAAAGTGAAGTGAAAATCTCCAGGACCCACAGACAATAGGTGGCAGAACTTGAACCCTGGTTTGTTTGTCTGGGTTTTTTTTTATCTGGAATTAAAAATTCTCTAGAGTCAAGTTTCCTGTTTTTGAATCATTCCACAGCGCATAGCACAATGAAGGGCACACATTAAAGTCTCCATACCCTCTAATGGAATGTCAGAGAATGAAAAGATAATTTAGTTCAGGAGTCACAACCCAAGTGTCTACAGTCTAAGCATTTACTAGACACTAGAGAAGTGAGTAGTCCAAAGTGAAGTGGTGGGGACTGTGATGAACTGGAGAGGACCAGAGAGCAGCTGTGACTCAGCTCCAAACCAACCAACAAAACAAGTAGAATATCTGCAGGCTGGATGTAACTCCTACGTCACCAGTTTTCAGCTTCTGAGTTTGGAAGTATCTCTTTGATTTGAGATTCTTTCCATGTTTCTTTCCAATTTGATTCTCATAGACATTCCATGAGATAGTAAATATACTGTTATTTCATTAATGAAAACTGAGTCTGGGGCAGATTGAGCCACTTGCCCAAGATCTCATAAACACTACCATGTTGCACTGATTGTCTTGTGAAGACATTCACATCCTCCCTCCCCCACAAGCAATAAGCATTTTCAAAAAGGATTGTGTGAGGGCAAAAGATAAAGCACCTACTGTGTGTCTGGAAGTATGTCATCAGTGTGTTCACTAGAATTCAAATTTAAAATTACTCATTCTTCTGCAGCAGAGAAACTATCAGGCCTGGTACCTTTGGGAAGAGGCTTAGAAAGAAGCAAAGATGAGGACTCATGTGCTTTGCTTGGACATGTTGGAACCTCTGAGAACATCGGAGAAAGTAAATGGATTGTTTAATGTAAGGCAACTCTTAAAACTGGTCTTTAAGATTGTTATTCAAAGATGGGGTTTGTTGTTTCTGTTTCCACTTATAACAAAGGTCCATCCGTTGGCTTATTTTCTAAATAAAGTTTTATTGAAACATAGTCATACCCATTCTTTTGTGCATTGTGTATGACTGCTTTCTTGCTATACTGGGCAGGGTAGAAAAGTTGTAACAGAAACTAGGTGTTCTGCAAAGCCTAAAATATTTACTATTTGTGATATTCATTATCCATAAAACTTTATGGAATAAGTTTGCTGACCCTTGGTTTATTGTATTTTTCAGCTCACTTCAGAAATATTTTAACTCTCCCAATGCTCAGCGTTGAATATTAATTCTATTAGCATTTTTTCTTTTTTAAAAATGTTTTGGCAAGTCTGTTATTTGTAGATGTAAATATTTTGGCATAGTGTCTAGCACATGTGAGCCCCTACATATATACACCATAGAGAAGGAATGGCTTCTTGGGTTTCACATCTTTTTTTATTAGACTTGCCTACAGCAGTGGGAGAGGGATACTGTCTTGCTTTCTCTCTACCAGTTCTAACTCAGGGGAGAAAATAGGATTGCTATATGGTCCAAGGGTCTGTTTTCTTTCCTGTTACTACCGGTGGACTCATTTAGGTTTTGAGAAGGTTGGGGAGCAGATGTCCAGACAAGAATGAATCTTTGGCTTTTTTGTGTAGAAGTCCTGAGGTCTGAAAATATTAAAGCAGAAATCTGGGGACAATTCCCAGTGCTGCAAAAACCCCAAGGTGAGGTTCCTTCTCAATAATGAAAACCAAAGAGCTGACTTTGTTTCTTTGATTGCTTTGTTTTTCAAGTTGGTCTTAGCGTCCCCATATTGATCCTAATGGTGGTGTATTTACAGTCTTCTTTCTCTTGGTCATGATTTTCTATTTGTATTTATGTTTCACTACTGTTTCATTTCACTTTATTTGTATTTCAATGTATGCATTGATGCTATATGGTCAGTTCAAACACTTAAAGGAAAAATATGGGACATGAATACACACAAATAAATATTCAAATTTTTAAATAAGCCTAATGGAAAGTAAACATTTGCCCAAAGTAAGGCCAAACAGCCTACAAATATGTCAAGTGTCTGTGCTTTGGGATGGGATTTCTTTGATTGTGTGTGGTAACCAAGTGATCTCAGTGGATCAGGAATTCTGATTGCCCACTGCTGCCATTGTAGGACATTCTGAACTCCTTGGGGGACAACATGAAAAGCAGTCATTAGCACTGAAAAGCATGAACACCACGGAGTTAAAACAAGTTTTCCAGACCCTGACCACGACCACGTTGTGGATGTGTTTTCCTTGGCACAGTCCATGAGCAGTTACTTTGCAAATGCATGCAGGCATGTATCAACAGTTTTGTGGCAGACTGAACCAAAGACCATGCAGTTATTTGGAGAGCTGAAAGGTGCTATCTAAAAGTTTGAGCAGAAGAGTATTGGTCTACAAATTATACATAGCAACTGGCTTTGGGAAACAGGTATAAAATTGATGCAGATTGTCCCCAGTGCTCCTTGATCCCTATTTAGTACTTTGCCTCACTTTCGTCTTTGGGTTTCTCATGTAGTAACTCAGCCTAGATTGATTCCTCTTACCTTTGACTTGTCCCTCCTTCTGCTCTCCTCATGAGAACTTATCTGTCCTTTAGAATTTTGTTCTGTACTTGGGCTAATCTGATCAACAGATCTGTAGAAGTCATAAAGCATAGGTCCATTTGTTAATACAGGGATCTATTACAAGTTTCTACTCAGAGGGATATACTAAGAAGCAACCCTTGGGGGTTTCAGTCATTCTGGCAAACAGAGTAAACCCAGGTGGAGTCAAAGAAAGAGTTCTAAACTGGCCATCACAAGAGCTTGGTTTTATACCAGCTCAGTCAATAATTTTGTGACTTTGAGCAAGTCATTGAAATTTTTCAGATAGATATCAGGTTCCTGATCTGTAATATGGGATTAGGAATCCTAAATGGACAGCTTTGTAATGAGTATCAGCTGACTTAATTATACTTGTGAAAGCATCTTATAAACGCTAAAACTCTGCAATTTTAAATTTAAATAATTGCATTTTTCATTTCATATCATTGTGGCCGTTGATGCAAATTGACTGTGAAAAGATGAAAGACAATTTGTAATGATATTTCAAGTGCATCTCTGAGGGGCATCCTGTTTGGGTATTTCAGCAGATTTGGAGCAATACTAACATAGACAGGGCAGAGATGGCTTTCTACAAGGCTTTTAGCCAACTGTCGGACAAATTTTGGTGTGGTTACATTGATTCCCAGCTGTGTGAACAATTTTACCAAAGTAGGAAGTAAAGCTATTATTAAACTTCACCCTGTATGTGACAAGTATTTTTCTATGTATTACATTAAAATTATGTAATCCTCACAATGATCCTGAAAGGAAGGAGTTAAAACATACCCACTGAGAAACTGAAACTTGAGTATGTTCCAGAGCTCTTTCTAGCATGCTGAGCATCTTCTGTGTTAGGTTGGAGGCTGATTCTTCCAAATGGTGTATCTCCTGGCCCATCTTTCGTTTGTTTTTTTCATGAACTTCACATTCACAAATGACACAGAGCTCAGAGTAATCACTGTGGATTTAGATTTTAGGACTAAGAGTTGGAATCATGTTGGAGGGCCAAAATAATGTGCCTATAGTCTAAAATGCGACAAGATGAATGCAAAGTTTCATACAGTAATTATCTTTGAAAAGTCAGTAGTCCAATTTTAGGATTGAAATATTTTGTTCACATGTGGGAGGGTGTTCTAATCATTTTACATGAATAAAAATGCAATAGGAACCAAAAGTGCGTTGTGATTGCCAAAGAAGCTAAAAGACTGTGTTTATAGAATTAGATGCTCAGATGAAAGGAGATGATACTGCACTGTTTTCTGTCCTGGGCAAGCTCGTACCAACTGTATTGCATTTAGATCTAAACCATTCTTAAGTACTGCTGATAGGCCAGATATCATTCAGTGGTTGTCCAGGCTAGAGAAAGGATCTGACATAATGTGGAATGAGCTGCAGATCAAGCAGCTACATTTAGAAAGAGCAGAAACAAGGAAGACATACTTGATTCCCCAAGGTATATGAATAGTTGTCATATGGAAGAGGAATTAGGCTCATTGTTCAGATGTCAGAACCAAAACCAATGAGGGAAAGTATTAGGGATACAGAATTTGGCTTATATAGTAATAAATTATATTTCTATTTTTATTTTTATTTATTTATTTTTAAAGATTTATTTATTTCTTTAATTCCCCCCCCTCCCCCGGTTGTCTGTTCTCTGTGTCTATTTGCTGCGTCTTGTTTCTTTGTCCTCTTCTGTTGTTGTCAGCGGCACGGGAAGCGTGGATGGCGCCATTCCTGGGCAGGCTGCACTTTCTTTTGTGCTGGGCGGCTCTCCTTACGGGTGCACTCCTTGCGCGTGGGGCTCCCCTACGCGGGGGACACCCCTGCGTGGCAGGGCGCTCCTTGCACGCATCAGCACTGCACATGGGCCAGCTCCACATGGATCAAGGAGGCTCTGGGTTTGAACTGCGGACCTCCCATGTGGTAGACGGATGCTCTAGCCACTGGGCCAAGTCCGTTTCCCTATATTTCTATTTTTAAGACAAAAATCTTATTTTATTGAAATTAAGTAGTATCTGCTCATTACAGAATTTCTATGTCATACCAAAAGTATAAAGAAGCATCTAGCGATGGTCACTGTTCACACCAGATCTGACTTTCTAAGAAGCAGAACTGTGCAAAGCTATTAAGTGGGGGTTAGGGCAGTTTGGGAAGTAGAATAGCCAAGGGCGTGTGCTAAATGCTGAGATTCCATTCTTTGAGATTCTATAAAACAAATTCAGGCTAATGCTTACTTGCCAGGTGACACTTATTTGTGTCATTTGTATAGGGACCATCTGTGTGTTGACCAGGGCCAGGACAAGTGTTGGGCCTTTCAGATCCTAGGACATGACCAATGGGAGAATGACAGGGGAAGGCTATTTTGTGGGTCCTTCAAATAACATATGGTAGTTGCTATTCCTGTCAATCCGATTGTATCATCCAATGCCTAAGTTTAGAATCCTACAATATCTTTGCTTAAGCAAAAATTTTCCCCCACCCTCTTAGCATCAAAAATAACTGAGAATTACATGATGTCATACTAGAGTCAAGAACAGCTCAACTGGGAGTGGCTGCTGGAATCGCAGCAGGCAATTATCATGTCTATCTAGGAGGGGAGGAGGAAGCATCAGGAAAAGCTACGTCCAATGGACAACTTCAAGATCAGGACCACGGACTCAGGGGCCTGAGAAGTGACTATCAGAGCCAGCACTTGAGGGAGGATGAAGGTCAAAAACTAGAAGGAGCTTAAGAGGTATTAGAAAACAAGACTTGAGACAGACCCTTACAGAAAATGTTTTGCTTACATGTTTTTGTTTTTTTCCCCCTCTCCCAGTTACAGAGCTTTTTATTAGGACACCAAATTACAGTACTAATCTCTAAGTACTAGATATGAAATGGGGGCATATAATTTAGAGCAAGAATTGAAGAAAGGAGTTCTTGTAAGTGGAATTGGCTTCATATAGCATTCTAATGACATAGGGAAGTATGTTCTCACCCTATTGGACTGTTGACCAAACAAGAGGCTGTCTTTGCTTAATGGAAGGAAGCTAATTCAGGTGCTGGGATTTGGTGGGGACTGAACAGAGTCAGCCCCGCCCCACTCCCAAGACACACCAGAGTCAACATTGGAACAGTAAAACACTTGTGTTCTTTCCAGTCCACAGTTTCCAAACAATAAACTGACTAATTCAAAAACTTAAAGAAAAACAAAAGGAAAGAAATGTGGGACAAAGGTCATTACCAAGGGTTTTTTTAGTCTACATTTGATTTGTTTTCCTTCAAGGTTTAAGTAGAAGTACTGATTCTGAAACTCTTCTTCGAGCTTTAACCTTTATATGGGGTATTCATAGTTTTGTCCTTGTGTTGTTACTTATATGCAATGTAGAGTCAAAAATCCTTACCAGCACCTCTCATTCTGCCTTTGATTTCCCCAATGGTTGGCAGGATTGCTATCAATAATCAAAGGCCTACTTAAAAGGGAAGGTGGCATTTACTCTGGTCTTCTTGACCCAGGTCTCTTTATATCTGAGATGATATCTGTGATACATGTATGCAGAAAGCCCGAGAATCAGAGAAACATTGATTCAGAACAGCTTGTCGTTGCAGAATTTAAGTCCTAGATCTCAGACTAGGGGCATTAAAGGTCTTTCAGTATCCAACCCAACCCCCTCACATGAAAAGGATTATAGTCCAAAAGAGTGGGACAAGGAGTCTAGCCAAATTGCAGTAGCTCCACCAAGAGGGATTTAATCCATTTCACTTAAATTTAATTTATGACTGCTTTGGATTGGTAACATTGTTGGTAATGAAAGCCTAAAATATGACTTAGCCTTTGATTCCAAAATAATATCAGGTTTCTTCATCCCTCAGAGTGGCGGGTTTATTTTCTGTTATTGTTGAGCTTTGTTTTAATGGCTAAATCAAAACAGCCAATTTTTTTTTTTTTTTTTTTTTTTTTTAACATCAGCTGAGGCTTCGAAATGCTTAGTGTAGATTTTAGAAATGAATAGAAACTTTTAGTAAGGTAGGATACTTAGCAAGGTCATTGGAATAGACGTGCCACTATAAAGAAGTATGTCTGGTTTGGCCAAAATCCTGCCTTTGTCTCCAGAGCTATTTTGCTGTAAATTTAGAACAGAAATACCCTTTCTGAAATAAAAATGCAGCTTTGTTGGCTACAAGTGCATGTTTGCTGCTTCACAATTTTAGAATTAGACGATGGACTTATTTAGTAGACATTGGAGGGTAAAAAAGCAAAAGCCCATAATTTAAAACATTCCACTCTACCACAGTCCAAGAAAAACATGGACCGGTGAACAAAACCAGCAGTATTGTAATAAGAAAAGAACTAGGTGCATTTTTTCCAAAACCTAAAAACCAGGAATCTAAATGTATGAGTTACTGGCTAAAAATTCCATTTTCATGTCTCAGTTTTGACCTGGAAAAACAACCAAGACCTGATAAACATCGTTTTGAAAAACGCACAAGTCCGACTGCAGACCAAGGTGAGGACAGCAGACATGCATCTGTCTTTATGTACTCTAGGGCACTTTCCATTGCCTGGAGGGATCCTGCGCTAAAAGGATTTTACTTTGCAAAGATTCATAGGTTCCAGTCAAGCTTGTGGTGACTTCTGAGGCTCCCTCCCCACAAGTTATTTGGCAATGCCATTAAGGTATTTTATTTTCCCCCTAAACACTTTGAATATCTGTTTGAGGTTCGTGGAGTTTTCCAGGGCAAATGATGTGGTAACTCTTACTTATGCAGGTGGGCTCGCCCAGGCTGAAAGGCAGGAAGGTTGATATTTCTTCAGGAAGAGAGCCGAGGCTAACATACAGGCCTCTGTTCTAAAAGAAGTATAAAACATGAGGAAACTAATCAGTGCACTTCCAGTGCTAATTTTCAAGGAGATGTAAGTGTCAAGGAGATGACAGCGTAAGGCGCAGATTCCTGTAGATGGCTGGGATGACTTGGAAACTACCAACAACAAATACAACAAAAGTTTACAGGTTAAAAAACAAAACAAAATAAAACAGAACACCTGAGTGTTCTATAATCTTGGACTTTTAACCGAGGCAGCACTCTTAAGTGAAAGCAGCAGAGTTCTGAAGGTATTATAGCGTGAGACCTGGTAACATAAAATGTCAAGGAAGGCAAAATGTTAGTGAGGAAGGAGAAAGAAGAAAAGAACTCTCTGAGAAGATGAAGCTTTCAGGAGGAGTAGAGCTGTCCCTCACTGGTTTATTCATGGACAGGCCTCAGGTAATAATACACAGGTAACAGGTAGGACACCTGAGAGAGAAATCTATCATTTGAGTACATGATTTTAGAATAAATGTATGTTGTACTTGAAATAGTATGCATAGAGACTGAGTCCATAAATTCCTAAGTCAGGATATCATGGCAACCTAACTTATATCTCTTTCCGTAAAAGAAAATCTCCTGCTCAGCAAGAGCTTTGACATAAAGAGGAAGAAAGAGAAAGATTTAAGTGTGTGGGATGATGAAAATGAGGGGACCTATTTGGGAACCCATGGGTGGGCTCTCTTTAAATGTAGGCTGTCTTTTTCCTTCTTGCCTGACTGCTCAGGGCATGAGTCGGGGTTGTTTTGCTCCCCTTGGAATCCTTTTCTTTTATACATTGATGGCAAGCAAAACTGAACAGTCTTAATCACTTGCCATTTAAATGACAGGGAGTTTATTACTTTTAACCAGTTGTTATGGCAAGAATGCTGTATGCATCAGTAGTGGCTAAGTTCCCAGGTGCTCAGTTGGCTTTTCTGGTCTCCGGAGAACTCCTTTTTTGTCTCCACTGCCTACATGTCTGGAGCCTGGCCCTCTGGAGCGTGGCCAGCAGAGAGCCACAGGCTGAGGCGCTGTTGCTAAGAGGCATGCCGAGCAGCATGCTTCCTACCTCTGGGGGTCCCTCGCCATTTTCTAAAATCTCTCAGTTACGGCCTCTTCTGAATCAAGTGTTGCATTACGATGATTCCTTATCTCCGCTACCCACTGGCTGGTTTAAGTAGGAGTGACCGTCACACGTTTGACTGTCTGCACGGGATGAAGACCACCACTGGCTGGAGTTGAGGCAGCTGGTACAGGCTTAGACCACAAGCTGATGGTGTTTCAAGCAGGATGTTAAGGAGATGTAGGGGTGTTGATGTAACACACGTCATCTACCTAACCCTTACCTCTGCTATCTGAAAACCAACTACAGCTATTTCTCTGGCTAAGGACCATCCTACAGGGGCATCGTGGGGGTAGGAAGGCCATCCTGGGCATTCAGGAGGGTGTATCAAATATGTGAGTGTCAGTCTGAGTGTAGTAAGGGCTTGAAACTGACATGCTAGGCTGCTAAACATAGTACCATAATACTCTTCTGTAAAAGCTGCAAAAAGGCTCAGCATTTCCACAAGGCTTTATTAAAGCTTGTAGATCATGCAAATGCATCCAGAGAATAACTTGAAAAACAATCATCTGGCTGAAAGCCATTTTTCTAAAGAGACTCTACCCTGGACTTCCTCCAGGCCTGACCCCTTGAGACAGGAAACATTTCACCACCATCATCTAGTCTGTAGGGTTAGATATCTACCATTCTTCAACTCTGGATTCCTTAAAGAGAGGGGGCAGTTCTTTCCTCAGGCAGAAGGGCCCTTGTTTGGTGCATGAGAATCTATGCCTTTATAGGATAAATGGTACTTGGTAGACTTTTTCAGAGTTCAGTAAAAGAGCAGCTTTTATAATATGTCATATTCGTAACTAACAATACACAACACTAGTTGAAAGCAGAGCAGTTCTTTACTTGAGGCAAGTCACTTCTTTCTAGGTCTGAGTGAACTGGACTAAAGGCCACATAAGCTCTATTATTCTAGGGAACTCATAGCATGTTCAGCAAAGATTATCCAGCTGTCTTACTATGTTGACATATTTTTTGTATCTCATGTGTTTGCTTTTGTTATAAAGAATTTGGGGCTTTTTTAGTGAAAACATTTTATATGCACAATCCCATTTCTCTTCTTTCCTATGAAGAGAAGGTATTATCTCCATTTAACAGATTAAGAAACTGAGACATGGCATAATAAAGCAACTTGTCCCAATTTACACAGCTCTTGAGTGACAGAGCAAATATCTAAACCTAGGTCTAACACTAATAGGCATGCATGTTCTACCATGTCACACAAAAATGGTTGAAAGTGTGGCAAGTTCATTATGATTATTACTACTATGCCATGATTACTATTGTATTAAGATATTGCCTTTTAGACTGTAAGCTTCATGAGGGCAAGGATCAAGTTTGGTTCATCATTGTATCCTTAATGCCCAAATAGTGCCTAATACAAAACAGACATATCAATATTTGTCAAATTGATAAATGAACACATATTTTGTCCAACATATCAATAAATTGATTACATGTATTTATAATGTTGTTAATAATTAAGCTCACTCATATGCCTATAGCTTTTAACTTTTCAAAGACATTTTCTTTTTCTTAGTAAAATTTGCCATAGGAGGACAAAGTAAAAGCTAAGGACATAGATCCTGGGAATACACATTCATTTCCTAACCCTGGAATAAGATGATTAATTGTGAAGGAGATAAGCCTCAGAAAATTGCTTCTGCAGCCTGTCTTTCTGGGCCATATGTTCCAGATTCTTTGGGACAGACCTAGTTACTCTATCTATTCCATTAGCCCATAAGGATATTCTTACTTGTCAACTATGTGTCATAATTTTGTTTGGAAAATGACCATGTGCATGTTATTAAACTTGAGTTCCTGGACTAACTTCATCCTTCAATTCAGGTATTGCCAAATCTCCTATCCTGGTAAATTTTCTATGTGTATTTCATACAAATGCTGATTCCAGCTCTTTGCATTGATCATGAACAGATACATTAATAAGTCTAATTTAATCATTAACTAAGTTTTCCATAGAAAATTGATTTCAATGACTAATTAAAGATGCATTTTCCAAAGCACATTTTAGTTATTTCTCTAATGTAATCATCTAATTTTAAAAATTAGCGTATTTTCTGATTTTTCTAAAATGAAAGGTTTATGATGACTCAACTAAGGATCAATGAAATTAATATCTGTTTTCCTTTATGTTGAATTTGTTCTTTTACATATTTCCCAAATAAGAGTGAACAAACAAAATTGAATATATTTCATAAACTTGATTGTCTGATTCCACAGATATATTGGACAAATTTTAGAGAGAGAGCATCGTATAGAAAACGTTCCAGGCATGACATCAGAACAGACATTTGTTCCATGACACTGGGCAAACCACTTCTATACTCTGGGCCCCAATTTTCTTCTTTGTAAATTCCGTAAATTGATCTAGGCCTGTGGTTCTCTGACATTGTGCTGTGGAAACTGGGAGTCCCTTGGAGGCCTGAGAGTTTGCCTTGACAAACTCCTCCTGCCCTCATGTCACCCAGAGCAGCTAAGCATATATCTGTTGTTTGGTGGACCACTGTGTAAAATATTATTTGGGAAAAAGGACTTCTATGGCTAAACTACCATTGAGATGATCATCCTTGCTTTCTCAAGTTGTAGGCACTGGTATTTTCGATTGGACCCATCTCCCTGAGGTAATTCTGACTAAGACTGGCATATTTGTAGGTTCAATCTTTAGAAATAGTCTAGATAGAGACACACTGCATTCAATCCCTTAGTCAGAGGGCTGGGGGTATGGGCATCATTTGGAGTCCCATGCACCCTCTGAATTGTTGGTTCCCCATCATTCCTGAATACTTGTTCCATCAAACTGGACTTCTTTTTGTTATATTGTTCTCCTGAATAGATTTCCTTTGATAGAGACCCCAGCCTAATTCAAGCTTGGGTTCACCACATCCATTTGGACATTTATAAAGATCCTTTTCCCCATCCAGTTATTCTCTCTTCTCTATCTCACCAGTCTTTGCAGCTGAGGTCTCTCAAAGTTTTCACCATGGACTTCTCATACTGAGAGACTTAGAAAGCAGCAAAGTTCTGGTTGGAATACTGAAGCTCTGCCCATTCTAGATTCTGAAAGTGTAGGGAAGGGCTCTTTCATGGAGCCGGACTGGACCAGCCACATGGAGGGGTCACTGAGAAAGCAGCTCAGTTTCAGTCTTAGTGGGTTGTCCAGGTCACCCAGTGCAGTGGTTCCTGTAGCCTATGGAACCACCCTGCCTTCTGAGGGCCATTGCGGCCAGGAGTGAATTTAACTTTCCCTCATTTATTATTGTGTTTTTGTTCTTGGCACCACACATTATGAACCAGTTATGATCTCTATTAGTGTATCCACTGTCTTGCTTTTTGGCTCTTTTCCAGGAAATTTTGATCTCTTTCCAAAACATAGAAAGCATTTCCAGGAGCTGAAGACTATTTCAGAAGATAATTGGCTTTCAAAAGTTTTCCGTGTCTCTGGCGACAGGATGACCAGAGTTCTTGCCCTTTGGGGAGAGTGCCACATCATTTTGCTCTTTCTCCTCCAAAATCTTTCCCTTTGGAGTGGAGTTTTACCAGTAGAGTTAGGACAAGCTATTTGATTTCCCTAGAATGTGCCATAACAAATCTGCCTCCCCTAGGAAGGGTAGTGTGACTGTTTCATTATGTGTTCTGACCTTCAGAGGCCCACACGACCCACACATCAGCACCCCCCCGCCCCCGCCCATCCCTGTGGTTCTTACAAAGCTGAGTTGGGAGAATGTCTGAGCATGAGTATCATTTCTGCACACAGGTTTGTTTTGTTCTTTAATTGGAGATACTTCAGGACAAAGTTACCATGCCTTTCCCTATCCCAGAGTTACTGAGCTCACTATTCTACATACACTTTTGACTGATTAAAAGTGTGATAATATAAACTCACTGTGTGCTTGTGCAGGGTTTAGGCAGTATCTTCCCAATGACTATTTCATTTGATCTTTCACGATAGCCATGGAAATCAGGAGAGGGTGGTTGGAAGGCTAGACTCAGCAGGGATGCTAATATGGCAGAGTCTTGCTCTCTGTTGTCACTCAAGCTATGATCTCTCTCCCTCATGTGGCCTCTCCACTTGGTTTCTCCATGTGTACTTTTTTACAGGGCTGCTCAGGGTTCCTGAAAGTGCCAAAGTGCCAGTTATTCTTAAAGCCTAGGCACAGAATTGGCACAACATAATGCTGTATTCTGTTGGGTAAAGCAAGTCACAAACCAACACAGATTCAATATGGGAGGAGATTGTACCAGGGCATGAATCTGGGAAGGCATGGTTCATTGGGAACCATCTTAATTTTGAAGACTAGCTGCTGTAATATATGTTAAATTTCTTGTATACAAGGCGCTTAGTGCTGTGTTACTCTCGTAAGTTCTTGGCTGGTGGAGAAGTATGACTAGGTGATTAAATAAGCAACATAAGGTCTCCCTCCTGGGTAATCCTAGGGTTTAGATATAAAGACTGATACTTCACAGAAGGGTTCTTTAAGATCAGGGTGATGATCTGGAGTCCTTCAGATGAAGATGAAGATTACCCTGGGCATAAGTTCCAGATTGGTTTTACTGAATAAGTAGACCATGTTGCTCCTCACAGACAATATGTTTGAATGTACAGTCAGAGATGAAATAGTGGTAAATTGGGATTTATCTGGCCTTGTTCTTCTGGTCTTCCACTTTGGACCTAAAGCAATGACTCTTAGAGGCATGTGGTGTAGTGAAAACAGCAAGAGCATTTCAGTGAGACAGACCTGGGTTTGGACCTTTGTATTATCTCTTAATAGCTGTGTCCCTATTTAGACTAAGAATTTAATAAACATTAGATTTTCTCTTATTAAGATCCTTTTGTGGTTTAACATAAACAACAGCAAACACTTGGAGAGACTCCACTAAGGAGTCAGATAATGTTCTAGTTGCCAAGAACATGTTTACTTGGTAGTTGGAAGATATAGGGGGTGAACGAAAGTGAAAGTAGAGATCACTTATCTATTGCTTTGTAAATTTAGGAAGCCAAATAGATGGTAAAATTATTCATTGTATTAAAGAACAAAGCAGGAGAAGGAGGAAGCATCTTGTAGGATTCCTGGTTATTATAACACGATCTCTGAAGAATTGAGCCTTCTCCTTGGACTCACATTTCTGGTATATAAGTCAGCTTTCATTAGTTACACTTAAGCAAAAATAAACTTTTGTTTCTGAAAGTAACTGAGGAGCTGCTGCCATAGACTTACTTAGTGAAGGCTGACTAATGCAGCAATTGGTACCAGAAGTGGGGTGCTACCATAACCAAAACAAATAAAAACAACTAAATTGTATGGCACTGGTTTTAGAGTCAGACAGTGGCTGGTAAGTAAACTACTACTGAAGCTGGAAATATAATGATTTGTGTTAGTGCTTTGTTCTTTCCATCTTTCCATTCTACCCTCTTTATAAATGGGAGCATTTATTGCAATTACCCTGACCTTGTTCCACCAATGTGTGTTGAGTCTGGAGGAAAAAAATGCAACTAGTTTGTTTGTTTGTTTATTTATTTATTTTGTTTCATAGGTCTCTGAATCAAGAGGAACCATAGTTTGACCTATAAAGACTATAAGGACCAGAAATTTGAACTTAATATCATATCCCATTAAATTTTCCAGGATGTCTCCCTTAGAGAGTGGGTATATTTGGTGTGTAGAAAGTAGCACATATTTATGAGCAAGATATCTACTGTTGACTATTGTATCATTGTTCTCAGCTTTTTGCTTCCTCCTCTCCAAGAAGAGGATTATCTATCCCTGTCTCTTGCCATGTGATTTGTAGAACCTCTCTGTGGGAGGACTAAACTTTCTTGCCCCACTCCAGGTTTGGCCGTGTGATTTCTTTGGTCAATGAAATGTGAGGAAAATTGTTATATTCCAAGTGTGAACAAAAGCTTTAGGAATCATTTCATGTTTCTACTAGCTCTCTTTATCTTTTTCCTTTGCCAAAATGCCAAGATATATGGTGCTTCCCCAGCCTGGAAGTGTCATGAAACATATTAGTCAACCAAAAGGGGTGCTGATCCAAGTTACCAGTACTCTGTTGGTTTTTACAACAGGTATTTTTTGAGGTATAAGCTTACAGTCACTAGGCCCTAAAGAGTCCAACTCAAGGTACCATGAGAAGTACTTTTTCACCCAGTCTGTTGCCACATGTTGAAGCAAGATGGTGGGTGATGTCTGCGAGGGTTCAGCCTTCCTCTTCCTCTTAAGGCTCTGTGTGTCCAGCTTTTTCCAATCTCAGCTGTAGGCTGGAGGGCTTGTTTCTTTCCAGGTTCAGCTGCTCTGCTTTCTTCACAAGGTCAGCCGTAGACTTTCAGGCTCATCTCTATTTCCCGGGGCCTCTGCCATGTCTGTGGAGCTGTCTCTCTTCCTATGTGTTCTTCTGTGATCTACCTCCATGTTCTTGATTGAGTGTCCATTCACACAGCTTACCAAGCGGGCAAGGACTCAATTCTCTGTGCCCTAATGATGTGCTTGACTCAAAGCCCTAATTTTGATTTAATAAAGTAAAAGTGAAACATCTGAATTTAATATAGTCAAAGAGGTATCATGCCCAGAGGAACACACCAGGTTACAAACATAATTAATATCTCTTTTTAGAATTCATAAATAATATCAAACTGCCACAAAACTGAATCCCCAACTGTAGCCAATCTGCAGTCAACATGAAAAGTACACAAGAAATAAGTCTTCATTCTTATAAACTTCTGACATTTTGGGATTGTTGTTACTTTATTGCGGTCTTAACTGTAGTCAGAAAGCTGATTGATACACCTGGATACTAGACTGGTAGCCCCTTGGGGACCAGGCCGGTCCATTCCCAGGCCTTCTGCACAATTTATCAGCCTTAGAATTTCAGTGAATGATTTTGACCTCATTTCTTCATTAATCAGAACTTAACCAATTTACCTTCTGTCCTTCAGAAGCTCAAGGAAGTAAGCAGTCCTCTATGTTTCTGAGGGAAACAGTTATAAATTGACAATATCCAAGATAGAGGAGTAGATAAAGTACAATGGGGGAGCAGATGTGGCTCAAGCAGTTGGGTGCCTTCTTCCCACACGGAAGGTCACAGGTTTGGGTCCCCATACCTTCTAAAGAAGATGAGCAGATGCCACAACCAGCAGAAGCTTCAGCGAGCAGATGCTGAAACTGTCACAACTAGCAGATGCTGCAAGGAGCAGACACTGCAACTGTTCCTATGAGCAGATGCTACAACCAGTATGCACGATGCCACAACAAGCAGATGCTGCAATGAGCAGACACTGCAACAAGCAGATGCTGAAAATGATGTAACGAGCAGATGCTGCAATTGCTGCAGTGAGCAGATGCTGCAGTGAGCAGATGTCACAACTGCCAAAACCAGCAGACACTGAAATGAGCAAACACTGCAATGAGCAGAGGCCATAACCAGCAGATGCCACAGCCATTAGAGGATGAAGCCATCAGAAGATGCAGCCAGGGGGCACCAGATGTGGCTCGGGCAGTTGGGCACTTGTCTCTCAGATGGGAGGTCCTGGGTTAGGTTCCTGGTGCAAGATGAGCAATCACAGTGAGCAGACAAGGAAGCCATCTAGGGGGGATAAAGAATAAATATCTGTCGTGGTCCCTAGGGGAGCAGCGACAGTCTCCCAGGTACAGTGGTGGGGACCGGGAGGGAGTGAGGGTTCAACAGTGAGCCCCTGATACTAATGACTATGCTTGTGAGCTGATAAACCCAAAATAATAACAAGGCCTAGAGCAACTTTGTGCCTGGGAATTTCCTTCTGTCAGCCTTCATGTTACTCAAATGTGGCCAGTCTCGAAGCCAAACTCAGCATGTAAATGCAATGCCTTCCCCCCAGCGTGGGACATGACACCCGGGGATGAGCCTCCCTGGCAACGAGGGACCACTATCAACTACCAACTGATGATGCAACTGGAAAATGACCTTATACGGAAGGTTCAATGCGGATCAGCAGAATATCCATGTCTACATAAAATACCATGACTTTAAAATGCTGTTTGACCTAAAGTAAGGGGGAAATGGAAAGGAGAAATGAGTTTATATGGCTACGAGTTTCTAAAAAAGAGTCTGGAGGCTGGCAGAAGGTTTGCCCTCATGCACAACTGAGCAGAGTCAGAGAGACAGATAAAGCAGATACAACCCCCAGATATTGGTTCCTTTGAGGGCTAAAGAGACCCATGGGAGTTATGGTCATGGCCGATGGGGTTAACTACCAGGGCAGATGGCCCCTCTTTGGAAATGGTGTTTATGTGTGATGAATCTGGACTCAGATGGGATCTCCCTTCATAAGACTTTCATGCTAATGTGCTGGAGGTGCAGTTAATGTTGGGGTTTAAGATATATTTAGGGGATTTGAATCTCTGGACTGACAATGTGATAGCCAGATCCTGAGCCTCAACAGACTCCAGCACCTACAATCTGATTTATTGGACTTACCACACTCAGCTAAGATGGAGGTGAAGAAGGACAACCACCACACCATGGAGCCTAGAGTGATTACAACTGAAAATGGGAGGATTGCATCCAGCATCCAGGTGGAATCTGAGCCTCCTCTTGACATAAAGGTGCAATGGACACAACCAATCCAGTGTCCACATAGAAGAGGTGGCATTGGATTGGGAAAAGTGGACATAATGGACAAAGGGTATGGGGAAAGGCAGGAAGAGATGAGAGGTGGAGGCGTCTTCGGGACATGGAGCTGCCCTGGATGGTGCTTCAGAGGTAATCACCGGACATTGTAAATCCTCACAGGGCCTACATGATGGAATAGAGGAGAGTATGGGCCATGATGTGAACCAATGTATATGAGGTGCAGAGGTGCCCAAAGATGTACTTACCAAATCCAATGGATGTGTCATGATGATGGGAACGAGTGTTGTTGGGGGGGGGGAAAGGGGGGGTGGGGGGGTGGGGTTGAATGGGACCTCACATATATATTTTTAATGTAATATTATTACAAAGTCAATAAAAAATAAAAAAATTAAAAAAAAAAGAATAAATAAATCTTTAAAAAATACAATGGGAGTAGTGCTACTGGAGGGATATTGAAAACTTTATTTTATGTGTGTGTACCTTACATATTAACTGTAGATATAAGAAATAGGAGAACATAGGAACAAAAAATCATCCCACTGCCCAATGTTAAATTGTAATAATACAAATAATTCTATATACCATCTCCCAGATTCCCCAAATGTTAACATTTTACCACATATATCTTATCATTCTTGCTATATATATATGCCTAGCATTTTTTGAGGAAAAAGAATATTCTCTTAAATAACTAAAGTACAAAGATCAGAATTAAGAAATCAACATTGGTACAATGCTTTATCTAATCCATGAATATCTCCAATTGTTCCAATAATGTCTTTTATGGCAAAAGAAAAAATTCTGGTACAGAATCTAATCCAAGACTAGAATGCATTAATTATCATGTCTCTTTATTCTCCTTTTAACTGGAACAGTTGGTTCATCAGTCTTTTTAATTTTTTTTCCCTTTAATGATTTTGACACTCTTAAAGAGTGCTGATCAGTTGTTGTAGGCTGCTCTTCAATTTGGATGTGACTAATTTTTTTTTCACAATTGGATTCAGATTATGCGTTTTTGCATGGACATCAGAGATGTGAATTTGTGTCCTTTTCACTGCATTATGTCAGCCACAGGATGTCAATTTGCCCCATTACTAAGGATGTTAATCCGGATCACTTGGCTAAGATGATATCTACATGCTTCTCCAGTGGAAAGTTACTGTTTTTCCCTTCGAAATTAGTATCTTGTGAGACAATACTTTCAGATTTGGTAGATACTCCATTTCTCATCAGACTTTCACCAACTAGTTTTACCATACGTTGATAATTCTTGCTTCAATCAACTATTAGTACTGTTGCCAAATGATGGCTTTGGATGGTTGACATTATACTGTAAGGAAGAATTTTTCATTCTCTTCAATTTATTTATTTGCTTATTCATTCACTGTTTCATTCATTTAAATAAGCATGGATTCCTATTTTATTCCATGGACAATAATCCATTAAACAAATTTAGTTCAATTTAAAAATTATACTAGATTTTGACAGTGGGAGACTTTTTGTCTTTTATGTCATTTTGATAAACTTTTACCATTTTTGTGAGAACTTCCTTACTGTTGGGGACAAGAAAATGTCCCAACCTCCTATTGTATAATATTTCTCCAGTCTCAGTCCTGGAATCAGCCCTTTCAACACAGGTACCTTGGTGAAATACCATTAGAGGAAAATGATATTTGGAAACCAAGATGTGAGCACTATATGTGCTCATTGCTCCCAAAGGAGATGTCAGGTTAACATTTAATATTTCATTTAACATTTTGGTGCTTTCCATTCCATTTTTTACATTGCTTTAACAAAGTTAAAATTGTGCCATGCTGGCATTTTTGTTCCTGATTTTTTATTTAACAGTATGACATGAAGATTTGCCTGGTTATTCTAAACAACTTTTTAGATGATAACATAATTTGCAATCGAAGGTAATGCCAAAATTTATTTAATTTCTTCTGTGTTGTTGGAATGTTATTTCTCATTCATTTTTTAATGAACAGTTTTGTTTTTTCTATGCTTCTTAGTAGTCTCTATTTTAATTCTCATGACTATCCTCTGAGCCTTTTTTTCCCCTTTTTCAGAAGAGGATCCTGAGATGGTTGGCTCAGAGATGTTCCTTCATGGCCTAAGCTGAGTGGTCTGAGGTGAAACCCAGGTTCTCTGGATGACTTACATTGTTGGTTATCTGCTTATGTGCATTTATCATGTCTTTCTAACTTAATTCTAAATTATGTGGTGGCAGAGGCTTGTTATAAACTGTGTTGTATCTCCACAATTTCATATGTGCTCAAGACAAGTTTATCAGTTGGCTCAGGGAAACTTGGGAAGTTTTTCCATTGGGAGTTAGTTACAAACACACATCTCCCTCTTTTTAGGACATTGATGACCAGACTTCTTAATTATTGCTATTCTTTGTATGGGATACCTAGAGAGGAAGAGAAGAGCCATCAATCTGAATAGAGACACGGGAACCCCAAAAATTTGCTGGCTGCACTTGCTATCTGAGCAGCAAAACAAGGCATCCCTCACTGCCTTATAACTGCAACACAAGACAGAGGACAGGATAATACAATATTCCATGGTAAGGATCCTTATCTGCAACAGATTACAGACTAGAGACCACATGGGGACAAACTGCTCATAAATGATGTTGTTCTAATTAGGGCCTGGTTCAGCTGAAAATTAAAAGCACAAAATGAAAGGACCTCCATCCTTAGCCACTGCCTTGTAGACTTTCAGACTTGGAGACACTTTGATGTCCATTGTCTCCTTGCAGCTTTCAGTTGAGGATGAAGTCAAAATTGTTCTGCTTGTGCTAATTATCCCTCTCCTGAGATTGCAAAATTCCCAGTTAATCAGACCCACACTGTTTACTGAGTTTCCAAGGTGTCAGCTCTTTGTTGGGGACATGAGCCAGTGTAGGCCACAGCTGCTAAGGGCCACCAGCATGAATGTTTCCTTTTGAGCCCATTTACCAGGAAAGTGAAGGCAGGAGAAAGGAACTTAGGGCTTTGAAGAATGAGTGGCAATAACTAGGTGCTCCTGCAGGAGAGAGAAACCATCCTCTTCCGTGTAGCCACTAATCTGATGACTTCACAGTCTTCCCCCTCACATTTCTACACACACCCTCAAATCTAAGCATTCATGAAGACCTGTTGCTTATGCTACTTACATGCTGCTCAAATTTTACTCCTCCTGCCTTCACTGCCTCTACATTTAGTACCTTCGCTCCCCAGAGCCATTCAGGTAGTGAAAAGTAGAACTAGTACTTGAACCCAGAATTTAGGTCCTAAGTCTCATACTTTTGCAGTACAGTGCGTGTATATGTGTGTGTTTATATAGCTTGTTAATCTAATTATAACAAAGCTCTTGTAGGATTTAAATTGTATAGGAAACACTGAGTCTAAAGGTTTTCATAAGCCACATTCCAGTTGGGCAGAGATTAAAGAAGAACTCCTGGTTCCCTAAT
Source organism: Dasypus novemcinctus (assembly GCF_030445035.2). Lineage (NCBI taxonomy): Eukaryota > Metazoa > Chordata > Mammalia > Cingulata > Dasypodidae > Dasypus > Dasypus novemcinctus. The sequence goes on from NC_080682.1 coordinate 78,071,224, forward strand.
TAGGGTTATTGTCATTGGAAATTTTCTATAGACGTCATAGCAAAGTGAGAAAGGGGTTGTACTGGCCACTCCCTACCCAGTTCTGCACCCCAAGAATCTGATCTCTAGACTGCTTTGCTCAGGCACTCTTGCCCTCTGGCTGTGGTTGGACTTGGTCAGTGGGAAGTAGGAAAATGGAATATGAGAATTGCCTCCTTTGCCGCCAGAGCTCCATGAATCGGTCCTGTCCTTTCCTGACCCTCTTTGACAGCTACAGCTCTCTCTTCAGGCTCCCGTGACTACTCCCTCCACGTGTCCTTTCAGGCCAAGTGGTACTGGCCTCCATTCTTGCTAGCCCTGGGGTGCGGCACAACCCCTTGTAGGTTGTCTTAAACCTGCCCACACGGCTCTACCGGGTTTCTCCCACTAAATTCTCCCTAATTACCTGCTTGAGTGCACCATCTCTTTCCTGCGGGGACCCTGGTTGATTTAGGGGTTTGAATAAGTAAATTGGATGTATTCCAATTAAGTAGAGATGCATGGACAAGTGTCATCTGTGGCATTCTTGATTCTAATAAAATACTGAACTTTTAATACAAGGATTGAGAACACCAGTAATGTAAAGTCACAATATCACTGGTAGGAATAACAGTAACAAACTTTTAGTGCACTCTTACCATGTGCCAGGTACTGTTCTAACCATTTACATGATATTAATTCATTCGATCCTTGTGACAACTTTATAAGATAGATATTACTTCTATCACTATTTTATAGGTAAGAAAACTGAGGTACAAGTGTTTAAGACTCCTGCTTAAGGTCATATGCCTTAGCGTGTGAATCAAAACGAGACAATCGGGTTCCAGAGCCTGAGTTCTTAATTTCTACATTATACTTCTCTACATGGACAGAAAAAGAAAGTCAGTGTCAATGGATACACCATGAATGTACATTTAAATGCCAAAATTAGAGAATCAGTTGAATATAACTTTTGAAGGGAAAAATCCATAACATTTGAAAACTATTTTTAACTTTAGCATTTCTAACATAAATGCTAACACCCGGTCATGCCATGTTTAGCAAATTGTAAGCTATTTAGGCAGATGGCCATGGATATTGTTCCTAGAGTTGAATGTTGAACACTGTTTTCATAGCACAATGCTATGAAAAAGACTCAAAAGACCAGGGTCTCACCATCCATTAGCTTGACCAATATACTTATTTCCTTGGAAGCGTGATTCTCTCTCTCATATATACTAGGTCTGTAGCCCACTCCCCATCTGATATACACTTTCCCTATGTCATCATCAGCAACACAACCACCACCATGCCAACACCAACTATTAAGACTCGTGTACTAGTGTTGGCTTACAAAGCCAGCACATATATCGGTTTACAGTATTTCAAACAAGGAGATGTTCTACCTTTCTTAAATACTTGTAGTGATTAGGATCATATTACCTCCACAGAAACCCAGCCTCTAAGATGACCTGACCATTTAGAGGGAAGTTAAAGCATCTGTAGCAATCCAGGTGGATTTATAGTCACTGTAGTTGAGAAAGGGAATAAAGAAGGGGTTTTGTTGGTGGTGAAGGTTTAGGAGGGTATGAGGGGCAGGTTGAAGGTTGCAGAGGATGCTTTAGAAGAAAGTCTTGAGGACTATCTCCTTGAAATGAACACTTGTTACCTGTGAAGGCTTTCATGATTACCTACCTCATTGTTCTCTGAACTCTTCTCCTTCTTAAACCCCCTGCCTTTGTTCCTGCAGTACAGTCTGTCTAAAAGGATCTCATTCATCCAGTGAAACTCTCAAGACCAAAAGAAATAGCTGATGCCCCCTGAATCCAACCAGAGGTTATGTCTCTCCAGTCTTGAGATGTTCAGTTTTTGGACCTCATTCATGACACTCATGTTATGCCATGTGCCATCGTTATCTGTATACATACTGAGAATCCCCCACTAAGCATAACTCCTTTGTTTCTGACTTGCATCAGCATGCCTGTAGTGCATGGAACTAGGCCTTATAATTTTGCCAGATAGATGGAGGTATCTAGAAAGCTCATTTATAATGCTTAGCATCAACACACACACACCGATACACATAAACTTGACATTTAAAATACCTGGGAGGGTATGTCCTTTGGTGGACATTTTTTCTCACCTCTAAGAGATAGTGGGAGATGTCTTGGTAAACAATAAAAAATAGGGATACACTTTTACACTTTTACTTTGTTGATGCTTTAATCTTAGATTCCTATTAGTTCCCTGGTCCAGTGGTGGTGCTATCCAATGCCAAAGGCAGCAGCCAACTCTAAAATGACCGTTTCCTCAAACCATGATGATCACGTATCACACTCCCCACCCTTTTCTTGCTTACTTGCCAGCCAATCTGAGCACCCACCTCCATGGTTGGACTAACTAATATAGAGTTGGCCAAAAACATTTTTTGAGTGGTGACTCTTCTTATTTTGTAGAAATAGTAAAATTACTCCAAGCAAAGAAACTGTGGAGTTGTTGAAGGTCTAGAACTGGGGAGAGCAGAGTTTAACCTCATCAGTACATACTAGCTTCTGAGTTATCTCTTATTTATTTATTTTCTGACTACCCTCTGGGGAACAGAAGCCAGCACCTGACAACTATACAACTGTAAGAAAAAACAAAAGAGGAAACTTATTTGTACTTGATAAATACAAGATTTTTGTTGCAGCAATATCCTTTTAGTTAAAAGTGATAAACCTCCTCTTGTTTGAGGAGTTATTACTTTTTCTCTTTTGGAAAACCCGTAAAGAGGAGGAGTTGACCTGCAAAGTCTGGAGGGAGAGAGTAGCTCAGGGGGGAAGGCCGGGCTCCAGTGAACCCCTGAGAGCAGAACAGGAGTCCCAAGTGGCCGTGTCTCCCCACCAGGGAAGACATGGTGGAGGAGTCCTGGATCTGACTGGTAGAGACGAGTGCTGGATTTCGAGGGCTGCACCCAGAGGATAGGATGCCCTGGAGCACAGCCACAAGCGTGAGGGGTGAGGGGCGAGTGCAGGGAAGTGGCTTGAGCAAGTTTATGTGACAGTTGTAGTTACATACTTGTCTGGGGGAAGAGTTGGTTAATCACTGTTTCTCCACTGGACCTTCAGTGCCAGGAGGGCAGGACTGTGTGATTTAGCTCATCTTCATATCCCCAAACCTGGCACATACCTGGTGTTCGGTAGTCCCCCCTACGGCTATCCATGTTCCCTAATCACATTCTCGTGCCAGCCTTTGCTAAGAGCGTAACACGTCCCAGGGACCTCCTCAGCTTGAGCCAGAAATCCTCTCTCCACAGACCCCACACATAGCCCTCAGGGACCCATGCTGACCTTGCGCAGTCCCGCGCTGGGGCTGGGGAGGGGCCTGGAAGTTTGACTTACTGATTGTAGGCTCAGAATCCTGGTCCTGCCTCTCAAGAGGGACTTACGGAGAACAACAGCCCCTCCTCTTGGCCCGCGAACCACTTCCTGTGCACCAGGCCATTTTTGTCGGCAGCCCTCACAGGCTCCGAGAGGGAAAGGCGCCTGCAGGACTGCGCTTGCCTGGCCAGCTTCCACAGCTCCCGTGAGCGGAGGCGCAGTGGCCGCTCCCTTCCCTCCGGCCCGCAGGTGCAGATCAGAGGGGCTGACAATCATCTGTTTATCAGGCGGCTTTGTGCCCTTAAAGAGGGAGTAGAGTGGCACATATCTGGATGTATGAAAGGCAGGAATCTACAGGCTGTGCCCAGCTCAAACGGAAGCTGCTGTCCTCCTGCACGTTATGAGCTCCTGCTGAGGCCACTGGCTTGAAATGGAAGGTCTCTCCCCTAAAGGATCAGCTGGGAAAAAGTGGCTTTTCCATGCTTAAAGACAGCAGCCTCGGTCGGTCTTCCCTCTTAAGTCTTTGTGATCAAGAAAGGGACTTATGGCCATTTGTGACTTCAAATTGAAATACAACTACTACTGCTGCTGCTGCTGCTACGTGATTATAGCTAACGTTTACTGAGAGCTCACTCTGTGCCAAACACTCTTCTAAGTCCTTTGTTTATTAAGTCATTCCTTTCTGCTCTGGGGAAGCATGAATATTAGGCTCGTTTGTAGATGAAGAAAAGAGGCACAAATCCCAACTTGCCCACAGTCAAGCAGCCACTCATCAGGAGAATCGGGGTTTGAACCCTGGCAGTCAGGCTCCAGGTTCCTACAGTTGAGCTACTCTATTCTGCCCAGCACGGCTCTCTTCTCCTAGCTAGGGGAGCCCTATTTTGGGGAGTTTTGGTGTCTGGCTGTAGGGCTGGTCCCTCTCAGCTGTCAGATACCCCCATCAGGGTCACCTCTTCAGAAAGCCTTCCCTGGCCCCTGGATTTGTTTCCTAGGGCTGCCTTAAATTCCCACCAACTGGATGGCTTGAAACAACACAGTTTTATCCTCTCCCACTCCTAGAGGCCAGTGGCCCGAGATCACGGTGTCAGCAGGCCTGGCTCCCTCCAGAGGCTGGCCCCGGCCTAGCTCCCCCTCCTCAGAGGGCAGGCGGTCCCTGGGGCTCCCGGGCTTGCAGCTGCACCACTCACACCTCTGCCTCTGTCTTCTATGCATGTCTGTTTTCCCCCTTCTGTCTCTAATCTCCCTCTGCCCTTCTCTTACGAGGACACCTGTCATTGGATTTAAGTCCCGCCTGGATAATCCAAGAGGAGCTCAACTCAAGACCCTTAATTATATTGAGAAAAAAAAACCCACCTCTTTTTCCAAATAAGTTTCCATTCACAGGTTCCAGGGATTAGGACATGAGCATATCTTCTGGGAGTCCCCATTCTGCCTCCTTACCACCCAATCTAAAGCAGATCCCTGCTCTTTCCCTCATGGTACCTTTCATTATCTGGAGTCTTCTTATTTCTTGATGTGCTTTCCACAGTGTTCCTAGCCAGAGTGCCTCTGGAATTTTGAGCAGGGCAAATCACCACCGTGTGAAAACGAGCCTTTCATTGCAGGACATTTAGCATTACTGGCCCAACCTAAACAACAGCGTGGGGCATGGTGGGGAGGGAGAGTCTTGAATGACAACCAAAAGGGAAAAACCAAGAACCCCTCTCCCACAGACACCTGGTGCCACCACGGCAGGTAGCACCAGCCCAGATTCAGAACCAGGGGTTCATGGATTTATCATCTGTCTCCTTTCACTGGAACAAAAATTCCAGGAGGGAAGGGTCCTTACAGTGGTGTAACCAGTGTCCCCAAAATACCTGTCTCTGGGAAGGTGCTTGGAATATATTTTCAGAATGCACCTATAAGATAGGGACTGCTCTTCCTGGAGATGCATGACAGATGCTTTCCTTCAAGCCACTCCAGCCTAAGAAGGAAAAACCAGGTGGCAATGGCCTCAAAAACAATGACACAAATCACAAAGCAAGACTCTAGTCTGATCCGCAGGGTCACTCACTTCCCACCCTGTGCCGGTGCTTCCTCTCCTCGGCAGGGCTGCATGGGGCCTCCGAGCCATCCCCTCAGTGCTGGGCCTGTCCCTGCCATGGAGTTCTTCACTGTCAGCCTCAAGGAATGTCTGAAGTTGCAGCTCCTGCAGTCATTGTGCATGTCTTGTCACAAGATGGTCTTCTTCTCCCAGCTCACTGCCACGATGTTAAGGGGTAGGCTTCAGGCCAGGGCCCTGCGATCTTGCCATCTGCGTGAACATGGAAGAGTCACTTTACCTCTTTACCTCTGCGATCCTCAGAGGTAACAGAGATCATCTATTAATCAAGATTGACATTTGGTGGATTTATCAGCAACTGTAGACAGTAAACTGGCTAGAGCAGTTACTCAGGAAATATTTATTTTCCTTACCTTGCCTTTAGTAAGGGAAAGAGAGCCTAGAAGGAATCCAGAGCGTCTCCCACCTTGATCTGGACCACAAAGACCTTTTAAGTTGGACGGAGTTGGGGGGGATCCAGGCAGGGCCTAGAGGCACCTCCTCTCTGGGATCTGGTTGGATTGGTGCAGCAAATGAGGAAGGCTACGTGATGCCTAGCGACTGGTGAAAAGGCTTCAGAGTTGTAATCCCAAGTGCGACCTTGGGCAGCTAATCTGTTAGATGGAGAAAATAAATAACTTGCCCAAGGTTATACAGCTGGACATGGCAGAGCTGGGAATTGGGCTTCATCACAGAAGTTTGTGCTTTTCCTAGTGCACCGTCCTCTCTTCCTAACACAGTCTCCCAGGAACAATTGCGGCCGCAGGCTCCAGGGCTGAAAAGCATCCAAGAATGGCTTTGCTCTGCCCAAAGTATGACTGAAGGAATGCTTCATGTTTCTTGATACGTTAGGACGCAGAGGCACAGATGATAGAAATCAATACGCACTCCCCAGGCTGTATGTGGATTTGGCTGTGGCAATCAGTTGCGCGTGCACACACACGCGTGCACACACACACACGCTCACACACACACAGGCTTGCGCTCCAACACCACCACCACACAGGCACCGTTCCAGCTTAGGCCAGCCTGGGAAGTCGGCATGAGCCAGGGCCAGCTTGGAAAACTCAGCGAGACTGAGGCAGAAAGCTATATGCAGGTAATCGAAAGGTGATTGTACAGGGATCATTGCCTCCATTTAGGTGTCAATTGTGTAATTTCCAGCTGTTCCTCAGCTTAACATCTGGAGTTCAATATGTTCAGGTTTTATCTGGAGGCCCCCAGCCAGGGAATTCAAGAATAAGCCAGCTTCTAGGATCCAGGAAAAGCAGCTTCTATTGCAGCAAACCACAGAGGAGAGGCCCCCTCTTTTCCATCTACTTAAGCAACTCTGGCTCTTTGGGAACAATATTGCTACTGTCTATATATGGCTGGTTGAAAGCAAAATAGAGCTAGGGAAGAGGCATGCTAATACAAAGATGTAATAGGTGTGCTAATCCCTTTACACGGATTATTTCATTTTGCCCTATCCTAAGGTATGTTGGAGTATTTCCCCATTTTACACAAAGAAGATTAACAGCTTGTCCTGTGTCATGCAAACCATAAGTTGCAGAACTGGCTGCTGACAACAGCTCGGATTGACCCAAGAACCTGAACTAGGTATCCCCCTCCTCATCTAAAACAGTCTCCAGGCAGGACTCGGCTCTACTTTAGAGAAGTGCTGCCATCTTGACCAGGTTCTGCCACTTAGGAAGTGGGGTTCTGCCCCCAGAGTGGCGGGAGGTGCTCCCTGGAGCAGAGATCCCGGGGAGTTGGGAGTACACTTCGACACTAAGCTATGCCTCCCGCGGAAGCCTAGGGAGGAGTGAATCATTCCTTATCACACCGAGGGTGAATCTCCTTTTATGGTGGAGAGTTTTCCCACTCCCTATCCTCATCTACAAAACTAAAATGCACCTTATTTTGTCTGGGGTAGCAAGTGGCCATGCTGCACTTTGCATTCCTGAGCCAATGGCAGGAATTACTAATTAATCACAGCACTCTTTCCCACAAAAGCCAGGCCCAGGTCCAGGTTTTTTCTGAAAACAGCACTCGAGGAATTTACTTCTAATTGATATTGGCCCAGGAGCTGAAACCTAAATTGTTATGCCTGAGTTATTCATTCACTTGTTCTCTCATTAAGTCAACAAATATTAATAAAGGACTTGTTATGTGGTGGGCTCTTTTTTTGAGCACTGGGAATTTAGCAGCGAACATTCTGGGACTATATATTCCAGTGATACAGACTGATCACCTCAATTTATAGATGGTGAAGTGGGCTCTCAGAGTCAAGGTGCTGGACCCTGAATTCCTGAGTATAAGCCAAGAGAGGGCAAAGGTCACAGAACACGGGGTGATGGGCAATGTTGTGAGTGAAGGAAGTGATGCGATTGCCCCTCCAGCCTGTGATTACTGACCACAAGGTTGTGTAAATTCACAACTCTGGAAAAGCCTCTCTGTCCAGTGACCAGACTTGGGCTGGGGAATTTGGGTTCTGCTGAAGGATCAGCCATTAATTTGGTATGCCCTTGGAGCTTTTTGGGCCTTTTCCCACTTTAGTTCATTGAACTGTCACCCAACACCTACCACGGCCTACCACTGGGCAAGGCATTTGGGACATAAATACAAAAGGCTACTCACAGTGAGAAGAGATGGGGGACTCTGAAATAACCACTTTTCTCAGTTTCACGTTTTTCTTTGGTAAAAGAGGATTGGACTAGCTGATCCCTAGTATCATTTTCACCCCAGACAGTCTCTAGCACTGGGGGTAGCCATTTCAGTAACATGCCTCCTTCACTCTGACCAGGTCATTCTGTACCCTGGCCTTTCATTGATGTTGCTGAATCCAGAAGGCCTTGTGGTCAGGGACTGCTTGCATGAGTGTCAACTGTACTCCTAGTCCCCTTCCCTCGTATTATTGATCGTTATCCCAAGTACTGTGACATTTGTCCAATTTTGGCTCAGTCCTTCAATCTGTTATCTCCTGCTGGTTCATTCAGAATCCCTTAGCTTCAGGCTCTTTAGTAGATGGGAATAAGTCAGGGTTAGAGTAGCCTCCCTGTCCTCTCCCTTACTGTCTATAGAATAACTGCTGAGTATTCCATTCCTTCCGAAGTAATACCAGAAAAAGTGACTCAAGTAGGGGTAATTTGCTGTGTTGGGGTAAGGTAGCAACATGTGTATAGAGCCAGACTTCAGTCAATCTTGCAGTGCTTATGACCCAGTTAGAAGGAAGAAAAATAAGAAAAACACTGTGTGCACATATGTGTATTTAGAAGGTGGCACAGGGATAAAGTACAATGCAGAGTGTAAACATTATAAATTCATTAGTGAGTATAAAAATAAGCAAATAGAAAAGAAGTAAGAAAAGGGAATGGAAAGCCTATATTAAATTATCCCCAGATGGTGGGAAAAAGACATTGATGATTTTCTGCTGCCCAAATTCAGTAGGACTGAATTTTCAAACTTCCCCTCGGGCTGGGTTAAACCTCCTAAGCAACCCGCCTACAATTCAGTTAGCAATGTGTCTGAGAAGGTGGTAAAGCATCCCCACATCTGAAGAGCCCATCTTGACCCAGGGTCTAGGCGATTATCTTCTGCAAAATATTTCTCTATATTAATATAATAATTCGAATATATGGGGTCTATATCTTTTGATATCAGGTCTCTCTCCTGGGCCATAATAGTGCATCATGCTTTCTGGCCCTTAGTTGGGGTTCATTAAATGTTCCTTGAGTAAATGGAGTTGGGAACAATTAGGTTCTTTACCTGTAGTGTAGTGATTCCTCCTGTCCTCCAGGGGCAGCCTATACAAATGAAGTCCTGTATAAATGATGTATTCATACCCTCCTGTCCCAGCTCCAGATAATGTTTTTATTTCACTCGTGGCTCCCTTATCTATAGTTCTTTTCATGTGCACAAAATCCCAAGATCCACTGCAACTTTTGTGTGATCCAGTAAGGACAGTAGCTGACAATTGAAAAATGATTTTAAATTGCGGCTTCCAGAGAAATTGTTTTCTGTGAAACAGGATTCATCGAGGAATAATAATAATAGTGTTATTATTATTAATAATGTCTGTCATGTCCTTGGAGGATACTGTGATATAGGAACCATGTCGGACATTTTTCATATATGAATCCTTGCTACTCTTCCTATTGTTGTGGGTGTTATTATTACTATGATTTACATTATTGAGCCAAGCAGAGTGCTCATAACTTTACAGGTACTATCTTATCTAATCCTCACAATAAATCTATGACATGCAAATGGAGAAGCAGAGGCTCAGAGAGAGTGAGTAACTCACCCCAAGTCACCTAGACAGTCAGTGACTGTCTCTGATTTTGTGCGTTTTCTAGTATGGGACACTTGACCAGCCATGCAAAGTGTGCACATTTACAAGTCACACACTCTGGTGGGGAATTCACCAGTGTGACACCTGCCAGGGTGGCAGAGAGGAGCGAAGGAGATTCTGAGAGTTGAGTATCCACACTGGCACAGGAAACTGGTAAATGCTCAAGCAATGATGGTCTCCCTCCCTCTCTCCACAGAGCAGCAAATGTGATTAATGAAATGGTGTGTGCTGTCTAGGTGGGTTTTTTCTTTTTCTTTTCCTGAATGACTTGCAGATATTTCTATACCAGTTTTGATGGCAATTCATTTTCAGCAGCCGTAGAAATACCCATAGAAATACTCTAATAACCTTATGCCTCTGTCAACCTCACATGTTGATCCTCACAGCAGAGGGAATGATGATAGACCAACAAATAATAAAGCTAATAACAGTGAAGTGGCAAAACCCCAAACTTTTGAATACTGTAAGCTTTCTGTATGAGACATGTCATTTCTTTGAAAGGCTTCAGGTTTCTTCAAGGCAGAAAACCACTGAAGCCGCAGTATAGCTGAACATCTGTCTTATCATGTGGGCAGATATTGGGATTAAATTAACTAGAAATGAATAGAATGATGTATGACAGGGTGCAGATGTCCCAGGCACAGTGTGATAATTTCATTGCAAAACTATGTAATGAATTCCATACATTATGGAAGTACAAATGTACCACTTTAGGTAATTGTGATGAAAAGGTATAATGTGCCATGCGTAAACAGAGTGAGTGCCCAGGGGCATTCCTCCGCTGCTATTTCTCTTTAGTCATTTCAGAATGACTTTATTTGGTTTAATGTAAGCCTATTATTATTCTTATTAGAGCTTTATTTTTTTTGGTTGGCCCCTTCAGCATTTCTTGCCTGGTTGGTATAAGAAATATTTGGAGTAGAGCAATAGAATTTGGCAGGTCAGAGCTTTGGCCTCCTGAAGAGTGCAGACTGGAGGCAGCGGTTAGAAAAATATTTTGTTGTGAGAAAATAAAATCAGGAGCTTCTCTCTCTCTTCCTCCCCCTTTCTTTTTCTTTCTTTCATTCGGATGGGCTGGGAGAGTTTTTCAGCATCTCTTGCTAATCTGTGCATGGGACCCAGGAGAAGTGGGTTAGGGCCAGAAGACTGGAGTTCCTTTTCTTACTCTGCTCCTGACTGCTGTGTGATCTTAGGCAAGCCACTCTACCTCTCTGATTTGCTATCATCTCATTTGTGAATTGCACCTAATACCTTAAATGAGGGAGCTAGAGGATAAGCTTTGAGAGGGTAGGGACTGTATCTGTCTTGCTTGCTGTTTTATCCCCAGTACCTAGCACTGTGTAGGCACAGGATAATAAATAAATATGTTGATCATTTACAAGAAAGTGCCTACCACAATGCCAGCTCATAGGAGGCATTTCATCAATATTTCTTGAATTTCAGCTGATTTGAAGGAGCTTCAAATGAGGTTTTTGGAAACATATTCCCTGAGCAGCCCATTGCACAAAGTCACCACTAACGAATCACCATTTCCGGCTGAGGCCCAGAGAGGGAATGTAACGTTACTGGCGTCACACCAGGCACTGGCAGCAGAGGCAGGACCAGAACCCGGTGTGTCCGCCTGGTGCTCGCTGCTGTGTCACGCTGCCTCCTGGCTGGGATAAAGGAAGGCACAGTCAGGTCTGGGGCGAAGCAGAGACCTCACCTATCCCCGGTAGAAGCACACCTTTGCCGGCATATTTTAGATCAAAGAACAAGAGGAAGGCTTCATTTTCCGCCACGGTCCAGCTTCCCAAGGGAAGGCGAGAACCCCACAGTCGCAACTGTGGCCCAGGCCCAGCCTGTTTTTCTCTCCATCCCGCTCCTCGGCTCACACAGGCCCTCTCTTCCTCTTTAAGTGTCCTCTCCACCAATTATTTGCCTGGGGTGACATCAGTGGAAAATGTGAGGAGATGGCAGCAAAGCCGAAATCTTAGCCTTCTATGGGAGGCCAGAAAAGCCTGTTTTTAATGCTCTGATTGGTCCCTGACTTCCCAGCTTGTTTGTGCCATGTAATGCACTCGGCGCAGTTGCAGCAGGATGCCTGGGGTGACCTGAGGCCACCGCGGGCCTGGGGCCTGGGTCCTTGTGCCCACTGGACAGATGCTTCACTGTCTGGCCTCCTTGGCCTCATACAGTGGAAAATTCACGCGGCGGGGGTTCCTCCTTCCCCCAATCAATGTCGCTGCATTAAAGCTGTGGGTTTGGGGTTTGTCACCACATACCTCCCTGCCCCTGCTCCAGTCTTCCTGCCCCACCTCCTCTCCCACAAGAGCCAGTGCTGTCTGTAGGACCTGGATTTTCTTGCCAGTTTGGATGCCTTGAAAAGAACATTGTTCAACACAGAGACTGGAGGAAGGTGCTAATCTTCGGCCCCTTATCAAATTTGAGCAAAAAATGTTGACATCCCACTTTCCCAAGTGCTATCTCAGCTCTTTTGTGTTCGACTGCAAGAGAGGGGCCAGCTGTGCGTCTAGCAGGGGCTAACAACCCAACTCTGACTCTCCAGCTCTTTCCACCTGGTCCCACCCGACCCAGAGGGACGGCAGGGGATCGTGGGTGGTTTCACGGCCCCTTCATTGCTTTATTCCAGAGGAGGATTCCCATTTATTGCATCTACTGCTGCTGCTGCTTAAACTCTCAAGAAAATAAAAAATGCTGCTGAGAAGTTACCGCTTTCAGTGTGGAAAGAGCTCTTCATTTTCTCACGATGAAAGGCATATTTGGGATCATCTGGTGTTCCAAGCAGATGCCCAGTTTATCTCATTTTAAATCAACTCTTTCTGACTGGACCCTTTCCTGGATGAATTAATTGAGCGTGGCTAAAACCAAAATGCTCTTGCGATTAAGAAGCTAGGCAAAGGGGCGCTGTGTCAAGGATGTCAGCTTGCGAGGAGGGTGGCGAGTTGTTTACTTCTATTCTCACAACAGAAGGAACAGGCAGGCTCAGCCCACTGGAAATAATTTTGAATAATCTCACTCTATTACTCGAAGCGAAATTGAGTCTGCTCAAGCTACCCTAGTGATCCGACATTTCAGCGAAACGGGGAAACTAATATCCAATTCATGCAGCATAAAATAAGTGACATAAGGAAAAGCAGGATGAAATCTGGAAGTTTTTAGTTTTCAATTTGTACGGCTTGTCTTCTATTATTGGATCAACTCGCTAATGCAGTTCACACGAGAGGAGGGGTGTTTCATTAAGCTGCTGGTCATTAGTGGGGGTGGGTGGGTGCACGTGTGTGTGTGTATGTGTGTGTGTATGTGTGCGTGTGTGTATGTGTGTGTGTGTGGTGGCTACTGATGTCTGGCACTGATATCAGACATGCACTGCCCTGCATAAATCAAAGCTAGAAAGAGAATTTGTCTAAGAAATGGAAGTTGAGCCCTGACTTACCAACTGGAGCTTTCCTGGCTGAGGGGGCAGATGGCATGGAATTTAGATTTGACCCTTTAGAAAATGCTCCCAGTGTGAGGGGAATGGCTCATTAGCTCCACTCACCCACCAGCCCTGACAAGGTCTGTGCTCCCACGTACATGCTCTCTGCTGAGGGAACTGTCATCCTCTGAGCCAGGAGGAAAGCCTTAACATCTTTCTTAACTCTTTCCTCCATCACAGCCCTCCACCTTCCCAGTTGTTAGGTAGTTGGTTCTGGCTTTGAAATATCTATTGCTTCCATTCCTTCCTCCCCATGCCCGGTGAAAACCCTGATCCCATGTTTCTAGTAATCTTAAATACTCTTTATTCTGCCCATACCTCCCTGCTTTAAGCCATCCTCTTTCTAATTGTTAAATCACCCTAAGCACAGCTGTGAGTAGATCGCTCCCTGCTCAAAAACATGCAATGGCTCCCTTTTGCTTAGTAACTAAAATACAAATTCCCAGGTCTAACATTCAAAACTCTCCATAATTCAGCCCCAGTCTTCCTTTCTAACTCAATCTCAGCATGCCTTTTCACCCATTCTGAGCTGCGGCCAAATGGAAGTTATTCTTGCTTTTCCTGCATGTGCTGTGCTTTTTGCCCCTTGTGTTTCACAGTTTCCTCTGCATGGAGTGCCATGCCTTGCCCACCCCTCTCTGCAAGTCCGGGTAGGAGCTTCAAGATCTAGCTCAGGTTCTATCTCCTCCAGGAAGATCACACTGATGCTCTGGTTGGAAGCGGTGCTTTTCTCCTTAGACTCTTCATTGTTCTTTGTTCTTCCCTGGTGGATCATTATGACCCAGCAGTAGTATATGGGGTCATAATTAAGCACACGGGCAATAAAGTAAAAACATCTGAATAAGAATCCTGGCTGTGGGAACTTGTGCATGCCACTTAAATTCTCTGTGCCTCAGTTTGTCTCCTGTGGAACTGGGTAATAATTTTATTTACTTCTCAAAGAATCCTGGGGGATAAAGGGGGAACTTAGCATGGTGCTGTTTACATGGCAAGAGTTCAAGTATTCTTTTTTCTGAGCTGTCTTTATCCTCTGCAGTAGTGCAAGTTTTTCAAGGATAGGCCCATTGTTCAACTCAGCATTTATTGAACACCTACTGGAATCATATCCTTTGCTAGGATTTGGGGATAAATAGAGATGAATAAGATATAGTCCCCTCTTAAAGAGCTCATGGTCGATGGTGAAGATGAATAATGAACAGAACATGACTGCACTTTGGGTTAAGAGTCTGGCAGAAGTGAACACAGGTGAGGCGGTGAGGTGCAGCAGCTTCATGTTCAGCTCTGGAGCCAGGCTCCCTGGGCTCAAATCCTAGGTTAGTCACCTCATGGCTGTGTGGCCTTGGGCAGTTATACAACCTCTCTTGTGCTTCAGTTTTCTTTCCTGTAAAATGGGAGAGTCAATGGTACCTACCTCAGAGGATGCTTGTAAGGATAACTAGGGTTGAGAACTGAAATATACTCAGAACAGGGCCTGGCATGTTGTAAGAACTCAGTAATGGTTATTGTCTTGGAACTCTTGGAGACCTGACTGATGCTTTGGGCAATTCCTTTCTCTGCTAGATAGGTGTCCTTTTATGAGGTTAAAGACATACTCATTCAGAGAAGTCACCATTAGAGATGGCACCTTCTCTTTGGCAGTGCTCTTGAAGCAGACGTGGCATTCCCGTTCACTGGTGCTCAGAGACCCCCTTCCTTTAGAGCACACACGGCTCCAGCCTGCTTTGTGGACCCAGAGGACCGCTCCCCCACCACCTTTTGCTGGGTATGGTTAGGGCATGCCATTGGCCATAGTCTTTTGCTTAATTGCTTATAGTTTTCTAGTGCCAGGGAGTCCTGTTCAAAGTGTTTACCATTAGAGAATACCATCTCCACCCTTCATTAGGATGGGCATGGAGTTCTTAGAAGGCAAGCACAGGGCGGAACTTTATCAGGCACTTTCAGCTGTTCTCAACTCTGCTCTTTGCTTCTGTGACCTCAGTAAGCTCTCCTTGTGGAAACTAGAACTCCCTCCACAGTCTACAGTTTCATTTTCCACATCCTCACCCTCCTCATGCCCCAGAGACAGTTCTATTTGATTACGGAAGGCCTGGGGTTTACAGCCCAGGAATCCTTTTGCCCATGATTTCTTTGGCTGCTTCATGGTCTAAGAGAACAGATGAGGACATTCCTGGGCAGCAGCATACTAGGGGACTCTTTGGCCAAAGCAGGGCACATCTACCTCTGATCTGAGTCTGTGCTCAGACCTGTCCCAGAAAGAAGCATCAGGAAGAGGTGGATCCTGAAAACACTCTAAGGTATTGAAAAGACCAGTGAGGGTTGGAGGTGGCAGGGAGAGTCGGGGAGATAACATGGAGGATTACTCAAAAGAATTCCTTTGAATAACAACGTTGACAAGCTCCTGGAAGCAAAAGGCTTTTTTTTTTTACTTCAGAAGAGGCAGGCTTTGCTATATTAGAATAGGTCCGAGGCTCTGCCTGTGTCAAGTGTGTACAGATGTGTGTATATCTGTGTGCATGTGTTATTTGTGGGAGGAAAGGGTGAAACATGGCAAAGTTACCCTGAACTTGATGCCTCATTGTGCATTGCTTGTTTCTCTAGCTCACCTGTACTCAGAAAAGAAAATCCAAGCGTTTGTGGTTAGGAATGTAGGAAATGACCTCTGATTCCCCCACCCAGTTCCCTCACATCTGCAGCAAAAACCTACAGGACTTGCTGGAGCTCTTGGTGGACATTTGGGTTCCTCCAGCTTTGGATGCTGATCCACTGTTTTGGCCTCTTTTGCTCTCAGGAAGAGGAACTTACCCATCCTTGTGGCTGGACTCAGACCACTAGTGCCCAGATACTGCTCCAACTATGACCGAAGAGGATTTTCTGCTCTGGTGTCTCAGCTCAGTTTTTCAGTTTTCCTGAGGAAGGACTTTGCCCTTCTCACACATACTTTTTTAACTCAAGGAGTTTGGGCTGGGCAATTAGAAGACCTTTGAGGGATGTCATCCAGGATCCCCGTTTAAAGCCCCAGGCCCCTGGGCAGTCTCCTAAATCACAAAGCCATCCCAGTCTGCCTGGGTAACTATGGAGAAGCCAATGATTCCTTGGGTGAATACATAACTTTGGACTTCCACTAGGTGCCTGGATTCCTTGTCAAAACTGGATAGGCAGTGCTCGGCGGCCCAGGGCAGCCGTGTGCCGCTGTGCCCACGGAGCAAGCCTCTCCCTAACCCAGCAGGATCCGCCTCCCCAGGGAGGCAGCACAATGTGTGGGAGCCGAGAGTGGAATCAGGCAATCTAGGTTCAAAGCCCAGCTCTAGCCTTTCCTAAGCATGTAATTTGGGCCAAATCATTTAATCTTTCCAAGCCTCATTTTTATTATTTACAAAATGGAAATTTAAGAAAATCTTCCTTGCAGGATTGTTGTGCGAGTCAGTGGTGATGCCTGTGAAGTGCTCGGCCTGGCGCCTGGCAGGTTGTAACAGTGATGATAGCAGCCTCCATTTATTTAGTTGCTTACTAAGTGCCAGACGCCGTAAAAAGTTCTGTACATATTTAGTAGGGATGGTTTTCATGGACCACGCACTCAACAAGTCAAATAGATATAACTTTTTGCATATTTTTGCTATAACTTTATTTTTAATAATTTTACTTTATTTATTTGTTTATAAAATTTTATTTCAAGCCTCCGTTTCGCATGATGGCAGGTACCCAATTCTAGTCACCACTGGGTAATTGCAGTCACTTTAGTGTTTTGTAAAGTGCTTGGGGTTTGAGCACAGAAAATTCAGAATTTTCCCTGTTCTCTCCTTTCCCGTTGGTGAGGCATTTTCTCTCTGGAGGTTGAGCAGTAGCTTGGTGTGGGCGTGGGTGAGGGAGAGGTGGTGCCTCCTGGACCAAGGTCATTCTTTTTCCTTAAGGTGGTTGTGAAGAGGTAACTCCCGGCTGGGACTACTGGCCTCCTTCCCCCAGGCCCTCCGTGGCATTTCCCTGGTCCCTCCCTAGCTGTGAGGTCTACCCTGTTTTCTGCTACTGGAAGCCTCTTCTCACAGTGGTGACACCCCATCAGGGTCCCCAGTGCATGTAAATCTTTCTGTTCTAACTTTAATACCTTTCTATGGGGCCTAAGAAAATCTGGTTGCCAGATGGGGGCGGAGTGGTGTTTTTTTCCTCTTGGATCCATAGTTCCCTTTTTGTAGCTAACTCCAGGGTGAGGGCAGGGTGGTGTGGAGCGCAAGACCCGCTTCTCCCAGTCTTCCTTCTTTTGCTCTGGTGCTCTCTCCACCTTGGAAGGTATCATGGAATTGGGTGGGGGACAGACAGATTCTACTAGATCACATTATCTGCCTAAATCGCACTTGCTTTTTCTACCTTACTTCCGGACTTACTTCTGAACTTAAAAGCCAAGAATGTGGTATCTTTGTTCTCTGGTTCTACTATGATAACTCAGTTTAACTGTTCCACCAGGGCAGGAGTGAGATTGTAACAAGGAAAGCAAGGCAAATAGGTAAGGGGCCATCATCCCACCACACCAATGCTAATCTTATTTAACCTTTCCAACAGCTCTATGATGTAGTTTCTATTATTAACACCATTTTATAGATGATTAACTAAGGTTCATTCAGCCAACAAATATTTACAGTCTGTACTATGTGCCAGGCACTCTTCTAGGTTTTGGGCAATAGAGCAGTGAACAAAATAGATAAAATCCTTCTTCTTACCCAAGTAGGGTGGGGGCAGACAGAGAAAAGATCAATAGGTAAACTTTTTAGTGTATCACATAGTGATAAGTCAAGGGAGAAAAAAAACAAAAAAAAACATGTATAGGGGATAAAGGAGTGCCAGGAAGGATGTGGCTTTAAAGGGCATGCCTCACTAGATGCTAAAGCTGATGAAGAGAATCTCGTGTTGGAGACACTGGTGTCCCAAGGAGAGGAAACAGTGGGAACAGAGGTCTGAGATAGGAGTGTGCTTGGCTGAAGAGCCAGGATTTGAACCCAGTTAGTCTGACTGCAGAGTCTGTATGCTTCATTACTATCTGATGGTGCTCAAACCACTTTTACTAAATTTATGACATTGGCCCTTCCACTTTATCAATCTTGGTAAGCAGTTGAAAATGTCAAATATTCTCGTTCCTGGCTCTCCCTGTAACGATAATGGCTTTATGCTCCAGGTGCCACCAACAGAATTACCACCTGGACTTCAGATCAGGGGCTAATAAGGCAAAAGTGGGGGCAGGAGGAAGAGTTCCTTGTGGGCCTGGTGGTTTGAAGAGTGTGTGTGGACATTGCCCATGGCTGGTTATGCCGTTGGTGTAAGCTGCAAGGTCAGGGCTAGGGCCAGGCAAAGAGCAGGATGTGTGTCTGACCTGGACTGGATCAGAATAACAGGCATGATTCTGCATATTATTCCTGGCTGTGTTGTCCTGAGTCTGTTTTTTTGTTTGTTTGTTTGTTTTTTGTTGTTGTTGTTGTTTTTTAGGAGGTACCTGGGATTGAATCCCAAACCTTGTACTGTGAAATATGCACTCAACCACTGAGCTATACCCGTTCCACCTGAGCCAGTTTCTTGATACTTTGTGGCCATTTGTTGAATTAGTTATCCAACTGTTTTCTCCTTAAAAAATAACATTGGCTTTTTGTTTTGCTTTTTTTAGTACAGTAAAAGAGACTAGATGACAGAAGCATTTTCTTTTTCATCTCTCCACCCTATCCCCCAAATTTGAAGTTTGCAATTTTTATAAGGTTTGCATGATAATAAATAAGACATAGAAATGTTATTAAAATTGAAGTGAATTTCCTTTTTGGCTGTGGAAAATAATGAAAAAGATATTTTTTCATCTGTTTTCTTTCTTATTTTGAAATATAAAATGGAAGATGAGGCTGCTTGCTGTTTTGACATTGTCAGGCATGTCTCAAACGCCCTCAGGAATTCTCATGTTACTCCAACAAGGTCTCCCGAGCAACTGAAATAGTTCTATTCATCTCCTATGCTTTGTCTTCCAAGAGCAATGAAAAGACCAATATCTCCTTGGAACATTTCATTTCCCTTGCAAAACAATCTTTTTGGTTGTTCCTAAAAATATATTTACAAAAATGAACTAAAATAAGTAGGAAAATATTAACATGCCTTCTTGGGATACATTGCTCCAAAAAGATCATAATACTTTAAGTAAAGTCATAACCCAAACCACAGGTTTTTATCTGATACTATATTTCCCCTCTTTAAATTTTTATTAAAAATAATAATGGACAATATTTGAAGAATCAAATTGCTTTACAAGGTCAGTTAACCAAAAGAAGCTCTCTGTCCCCATCTCTCCATCTTCCCCCCTTCTCAGAGACAACCACTTCACCTTAAAAAGCTAATAGTTTTATTTACTCCCACACCTCTCAGTAATTTACTTATACTGCTACTTTTTTAGTGTTTAGTTTAGACATTATCTAAGGACTTCCCTGGATGGAAGATGAGAATTTAACCCACTTTGCTCTCTCTGGCCCAATTCATACTCATCTCATACCCCACATCCTACTAATGATAATACACTGCTACAATTTAGAGAGATAAATATTCAGAATCTCTATTACTATCCCCAGATAATGCTCTTTACAGGTGATCCATTTAGCCAACTCATTATTTTTCCTTTTCCTCACAACATTGAGTTTGTCCTAGAGTTAATTTTTGTCACACTTTCTTTTGCTTAAGAGTATATGTACATGTCAGTGATTAAATGCCAAACTTTTTTTTTTGGCCAAATATCTAAACCCCTTCTCAAAACTTTGATTTATGTGAGTTTTCTATCACTTTCTCTATCAAAATTGATGTGAATTCCCGATGCTGATACTGAATTCCTGACTGACCTCTGCCTTGTGCATGGCGGTGTTCCTGGGATTTACCTTCTCCATAATTTGGGCAACTACCTTCACCTGTCTTCTGGGTTGGCTCCCCCACTTACTCTTCTCCACAATTTCATATTATGCTGATTATTCCCTCATTTTGTTGGAGTGCATCTTCTAGTGGCTTACTGAGAAAGTTTAATGTAAGGTAATATTATTTTGACCTTGTTTGTCTAAAAATGTTTTTATTTTACCCTCATGCTTTATTAACGGTTTATCTTGACATAGAATTCAAGATTGGAAATTGTTTTCCTTTAGAATATTGAAGGCATTGCCCCATTGCCTTTCAGCTTCCAGGTTGATGCTAATCTGATGCCATTTTAATTCCTTTTGTATGTGTTCTGTTTTTTCAATGGGAACTTGTGGAATCTCTTCATTATCCATTAGCCCTATTATTTGGAAATTTTACATGGATATGCCTTGTTATAGGTCTTTCATTTTTTCTTGTTCTTTTTTTTTAATCCATTGTCTATAGGAACTGTTTTCAATCTGGAAAGGCAGATGTTCCTCAGTCTGGGGAAATTTTCTTGAATTATATTTTTGATGATTGCATTCATTTCATTTCCACAAACTTGCTGGAAATTCTATTTGATTCTTAAATCTCCTGGACTTATGTCTTAATTTATTTTATGCTTAACTTTCCAATTTTCTTCCTTTATCTAGAATATTTCCTTACATTTAAACTCTTTCATTGTGTTTTTCTTTTTCTCATATTTTAATTTCCAAGATCATCTTTCTGAATATTCTCAGCTTCAGGGTTCTGTTTCATGGTTGTAATATTAGCTTTCTAAGGATATGAATAATGGGTATTTTTGTTTTCTTCTTCCAGTCTCTATTTCTTCTATGTTTCATCTCTTTACTTCCATATTTCTGATATCAGAAACTTTCCTTATTTCGTCAGCATGTCTGTTAATCCTTGGTAAATTGACCATACTTCAGAATGGGAGACATCAAAGGTGAATATAGACTTTAAGCATATAATGAGAATTGTCAACTTTGAGCTTAGAGGTTGGGTGATCCAGCTGTTCTTTTTGTTGGAGAATGCTTGATGTCAGTATCTTAAGGTCTTTTCTTTGTCAGATTCCTCAGAGAATGCACTGTTGGTCTCTTTCCTGGAGTCTATACATCTGACTTCCACTCATTCTGAAGTCAAGTAGGAAATAATACTGAGTTCTCAACATTCAGTAAGTAAAATTTTACTAAACCCCACTATTTTCAATATAGAACATCCATTTCAATTATTCCTGATGTTCTGCAGTTCAGGAACCCCTTATTTTAGAGCAGTGGCTCTGAAACTTACCTGGGCAGCTTGTTAAATCATAGCCCACTAGATCCCTACCTCTCAAGTTTCTGCTTCAGTAAGTCACAGATGGGGCCTGAAAATTTACCTAACAAATACCCAAGTGATGTTAAGGTATCACCTGGTCTGTGGACCATGCCAAGAGAAGCACTACTTTAGAGGATAAACCTCCAGTCTTTTGCTAGATGAGGAAAAGTTGTCTTGCTGAGAGAAGTGGTATGGTATCTAATTGATTGTTAAACAAACTTTTAACCTGTTCATCTGTTTTTAGCCCATTTTCACATCAGTACTTAACTGCTGTGAATTTTTGAGGCTCTCTAATGTAAATTATGTTGCCTCTTGACTTTTCCCACTGCTGGTTTAGGAGTCAGCAGCCTCAGATTTACTTAGTCAAATGTTTCTTATTTGCCTTCTAGCTTTAAAATATCATTACTATTGCCTTCTTTCCTGTTCTCTTAACTTTATGGTTTTTACAAATCTGAACAGAATTTTAATCATTTTTCTATGATTTTAGTGAGACTTGGGGAGGGATAAAAGCTTAATGCATATATTCAAGCCTTTATCTTTAACCAGAAGTACATGTATCTTCCTTCACCTTGGAAAATTCTATTGTCTTATCAAATGTTACTTTTCTTTCAGTTCTTTTATTCTCTTTATCAGAAACTCCAATTAGATGTATGTTGGAACCTCTCAAATTATCTCTAGTTATATCAGCTGTCCCTTCCATTAACTAAAAAAAAAATTCCTTTTTCTCCCTCTGCTGAGTTCTAGATGATTTTCTTGTTAACTTCTAGTTAGCGAACTCTTATTTCACCTGTTCCTGATTCAGAATTCTTTCTGTTTATTGCGTATTTTATTTCAATGACTACATTGAACATTTCTAATAAGAAGAACTGATTCCTTTTCATAAACTTCTTGTTTCATTTCCTGATTAATTTGTTTCATCATTTCTTTCTCTTTAATGAAATTTATTTATTTTCTCCCTTTGAGAACTTTATTTCTTTCTTTTTAAAGCCAATCAATTTTATTGATACTTATCAATGAAAAATACAATTCATCCAAAGTGTACAATCAATGATATATAGTATAATCACATAGTTGTCATTCATCACTTCTATCATTATTAGAGCATTTTCATTATTTCAATACTAAGAAGAATAAACAAAAAACAGACAAGCAAATAAGAAAATTCATTACCTCTCAATCTCTCTATGCTTCCGCTGCTGTATATAGCTGCTATTTCTGGATATTCTTGTGCATTTATTTATTTATTAAGCAGTCTTATTGAGATATATTCACATACCATACTATCTATCAAAAGTTTATAATAAATCAGAAATTGGAAGGGAGTCTTCTTGGAAGGGAATAACCCTGGGTAAGTTTCTCATTTTTTGTAGCTCTTCACCTGAGGATAGGCCCAGCAGAAGCCAGGTCAGGAGACTTAAAGTTTAAAACTTTGATAGAAACCCACAGTCTTATTGGATTAAAGAATCTAAGGACAGAGTTTGGGGCAACTACAGCAGCTGGAAAACAATGGGAAAGATTCTGGAAAGAATACCGCTATAGAACTCCACATTTGGCATATATACTCTGCCAAGCTCTTTGGTTGAACCATAAATTATGCATGCACAGGGCACAAGCAGCTTACCTTAAGCCAAAACAACTGAACTAAGATTTTAGCTGCCATTCATATTGCAGGAGAGCTACAGGTCAGAGATATGAGTCCAGCCAAGTCAACTGCCTGGTAAATGAACAATAATAACAACAACAAAAATCAACACTTTACAGAGGAACATAATATTGCAGTCTCTGCAATGTAACATTTGTAATGTCTAGTATAATACAAATCAGAAGTTACTAAATGATGCAGAAACAGAAAAGTGTGACCTATATTCAAGAGAAAAGGCAACCAATGGAAACCAATCCTGACATGACCCACATGTTGAAATTACAAGATTAAAGCAGCTATTATAACTATGTTAAAAGACATAAAGGAAAATAAGCTTGTAATGAATAAAAAATTTGGAAATCTCATCAGAGAAACAAAACCTATAAAAAATAACCAATGGAATCTACCTAAGAATAAAAATATAGATCCACACACAGATTTCCCTTGGGCAAATAGTCATAACAACATTATTCATAGAGGCCAAAAAGTAGGAAAAAAATGCCCTTCTATTGATGAATGGATAAACAAAATGTAGTATAGCCATACAATGGAATATTATTCATGCATGGAAAGGAATGAAGTACTGACACCTGCTACAACATTATGCTAACCCAAAGAAGCCAGGCCAAAAAGACCACCCACTGTATAATTCAGTTTATTTCAGATGCCTAGAATAGGCAAATCCATGGAGAGAGAAAGTAGATTAGAAATTATCAGGGGCTGGGGGCTGGGGGGATGAGGAATGATTCTAGTGGGTATGGAGTTTCATTTGGAGTACTGGAAATGTTCTGGAATTAGATAGTGGTAATGGTTGCAGAGCCTTGTGACTATACTAAAAAACACGGAGCTGTACTTTAAAATGGTGAATTTTATGTTATGTGAATTTTACCTAAAAAAATTTTAAGGTAACTCTTTAGAAAATATAATAAGGAAGGGTTACTGGTTTAAGGTGTTTGATGGTGGGCATATGGCACAGTGTGCACCTGGGGCAGTCTTCTAGGGAGTGTGTGAGTGCTCATCTTGTCATAGTGTGTTGTATCAGTGGGTGAGATCCATACAATGAGCAGGATGGTGTTATACCCCCATCCTGGGGAGGTCTGATATTCTCAAACAGAAGGGAGGGTGTCTCTCTAGAGTATGGGTGGTTCCCAGTGGGGGAGTACAGACTAGTGGGTCAAGCCCTCAGCATTGTTGCAAATATCAATGAAACTTGCCTTTCAAGCAGTGAAGCTTGGTTGTCACTGTCGGCTTCAAGGGGAGGGGGGGAGAAGAATAGAATAGATTGAAGAGGGGATAACTGGGGGGCAACGAAAGTGTTCTGTATGATCATGCAATGATGAATACAGGCCATGTTAAATTTCATCAAAAATTTATAAAAGCATATAGTCTAAAATGTAAACCATAATGTCAACCATAATGTAAACAAAAGATAACAGTCTAAAATGTAAACCATAACATAAACCATAATGGAACCATGGTTAGTAGCTTTGTTTCAATATCTATACATCAGTTGTAGCAAATGTAACATCCACATGTGAAAAGATCACTGCTGCGGAAGGGGGAAAGGGTTTGATGTTGGGTATATGGGAGTCTCCTATATTCTATATGTGACTTTACTGTGACCTAAAACTTTTTGGAAGACATAATAATAATAAAAAAGGATGTAGACACTGAGGAAGAAATGAAAGAGCTTGCCTTGCCACTGTACATGCAGGGCAACACCTATTGCAGTGATGAAAGGCAAAATATCAAAAAAACATTTTTATGATATTTTTCATTTTTTAATACCCTAATTTAGTTTTTACTTTATTTTTTCTAAATTATTATCTATTTCATTTATAATCTTGAAACATATCATTACTATTTCATTTTCCTATTAACTGAATACAGCAACATATTAGGCTTCATTTTTGAAGAAGTTTTGGATCACATAGGGATTCAACTATGGCAGGGGAGGAGCATTGGAGTGGGGAGTCATTGATGGGGGATGCATGGGAGGGAGTTTGCCTGGGTATGCATATAAGGTATATAGATATATTTTGATGTTCGTTGGGTATTGACATAGTGGGTAGAGTTTCACACAACAACTAAGGGAGTACTGAGTTCCCAACCTGGGGGCTCTGTTGCATTCCCCAGTGGAACAGCAACAATCCCCCAAGTGCAAGGGAAAAGACCAGTGAAGAAGGATGTTCCAAAAATGGGCCTTTGATCCTGATGACTGTGCTTATGAGTCTGTGTGCTTGAAATTTCAACTAGGCCTAGACTTGCAAATGCCTAAGAGTTACCTCCTGAGAGCCTCCATGTTGCTTAAATGTGGCCACTCTCTAAGCCAACTAAGCATATAAATGCATTACCTTACCCCCAGAGTGGGACATGACTCCCCAGGATAAGCCTCCTTGGAGCTGAGGGATTACTACCAAGCACCAGCTGGGGATGCAACTAGGAAAAGACCTTGAATAAAGGGGAAATGGTAAAGACAAACAAGTTTATATGGCTAAGAGACTTCTAAATGAGTCGGGAGATCATCAGAAGGATTGTGCTTACACATGTCTCAGCAGGATCTCAGAGACAGTCAAAATAGATACAACCCCAGGTAGTGGTGCTCCTGAGGGCCACAGAGATACCCAAGTCCTATGGTCATGGCAGATGGCTCTGGAGTTCAGTTCCTTGCCAGTGGGCCCTACTTTGGAATTTGTGCTCCTGAGTTGATGAGTTGTACTCAGATGTGATCTCTCTACACATGCCTCTTCTGTCACTTTTACTGAACCTGTAGTTGGCACTGAGGTTTGTGTGTGCTCAAGGGACTTGACTCTCTGTACTGTTCTTCTGCCAGCTGGGCCCTGAGCCTCAGCAGAGTTGCAACACCTACTCTCCAGTTCTTTGGACTTACCCAGGTTAGCAAACAAGAAGGTGAGGATGGTCAACCACCACACCAAGGAACTGAGAGTCTACAACTGCAAGCAGGAGAATCCCATCCATCAGTCATGTGGGATCTAAGTCCCCTCTCAATTTGGAGGTGGAGTGGGCATTGCCAGCCCAAGGTCCTCAGGATAGAGAAATAAAATATGGATTAGAGTGGACTTACTGATACTCTACTCTAGAATTATTGTGACTCTAGCAATGGAAGAAATTATATCACTGATGTGGAAACAGTGGCCATGGGAGTTGCTGAAGGCAGGGAGAGGGAAAAAGAAATGAGTTATGGGGGCATTTTTGGGACTTGGAGTTGTCCTCAATGATATTGCAGGGACAGATGCAGGACATTATATAACCTGCTATAGCCCATGAATGGACTGGAGAGAGTATAAACTACAATGTAAACTTTAATCCATGCTGTGTAGCAGTGCTCTAAAACGTACTCATCAAATGTAATGAATGTATCGTACTAATGAAAGAAGTTGTCAATGTGGGAGGAGTGGGGGTGTGGGAAGTGGGGTATATAGGAACCTCATATTTTTTAATGTAACATTTGTGTGATCTATGTATCTTTAAAAAAAAGAATAATAAAAAAGAAAAAAAATTTAAGGTAAAAAAAATAGGGGAAACTGGATGATGGCTATAGATCTCTGTAATATCTTTGTAATTCTAAAAATCTAAAAATATTCCAAATAAAGTTTTTAAAAATATAAATTCCATTTATAATAGCAAGAACAGACAAAGTTTTTTGGAATATAAACCTAACAAAAGATTTTTAAGACCTGTACATTAAAAATTATAAAACACTGCTAAGAAAAATTAAGAAGACTCAAGTAAATGGAGAGATATACCATGTATACTATGTTCAGGATCAGAAGACTCAATATTGTTAAAATGTTAATTTCCTCAAAATTAGGGTGACCAAAAGTTCCAGTTTTCCTAGACTGAGGGGGTTACCAAGAAGTGAGACTATCATTTCTAAAACCAGGACAGTCTCAGGCAAACCAGGATGAGCTGATTATCCAAACCCAAACTGATCTACTGTTTCAACACAATCCAAGTGAAAAAACTCAGGATTCTTTTGTAGAATTTGGCAAGCTGATTCTAAAATGTCTGTGGAGAAACAGAAGGCATCGAGTAGCCAAAACAATTCTGAGGAACAATGAAGTACTGATACCTGCTGCAACATTGTGCTAACTCAAACAAAACACTGAGAACTCTCTTCGAGAATTTTAAACACTCATTTTAATATCTTTGGCAGGCTGACTTAATAAAATGAATTTTATGTGGAAAGAATATATGGTCTGATTTTTATTTTGTTGGATGTCTTTTAGATTTTGCTGTCTTTATATCTTTTGTAATTTTGGTCAATACAATAATTTTAGGGGGGAGGTTTTAGTTTTAGCTTTTAAAAATATCTTTCTTTCTTGGTGCTTTCTTTTCCCTTTCTGGATGTTTTCAGGTCACCTCTCCTGGGTGCCAACCCCCTGTCAAGAAATGGGTCTCCTGCTATATGGTGGTACTCCAGGATTCTATCACATTGAGATATTGGGCATATTTGTAGTTTGAGTCACTGAGCTAGCAGTTTGCTTGCTTGTTTCCATTGGGAGGCTGTAACTGTGTGCTGTCCGCTCCCTAGCTTCATTCAGTGGTTGGAAAATATTTCTGTTTTCTTTTTCAAGTTGAGCAGCTACACTCCAACCTATGTCTTCTTCTTGTCTTGAGCACTTTCAGTCCTCTTTGCCTGAGCTGAACTGAGCATCATGGCCTGTTTTCCAACCTGGAATCCAGCAAGGTCACATGATTTCCCTCAGGGATTCATGTTTGGGCTGTTTCAGGTCCATGGGAGATGTTTACTTGTTTTGAGTCTTGAGTATACCTTTTGGGTTATCCATTTTTATATTTTGTCTATCAAGACCATTGGATAAGAGTCTACTCTCCCCAGGCTTCATGTGGCTGAAACCCCACTAGAGGAGCACACCTGGTTGCCCCACCCTCTCACCCACTACTCTGCAGGGAAAGAAAAATGATTTCATGACTGGTGACTTTGAAGCTGAAGCTGAACCTGGCCTCAGTCCCTTCCATCTCTTTTTTTATTTGCCTCCTGCAGAGAGCCTGCAATCTGCTCTGCTGCTCCATGTCATAACGTGTACAGGGGCAGACTCTGTCCCTAAAGAGGAAGGTCCCAGGCGGTTTGCCACTGTCAGTGGGTCGGTGGAACTCTGGAATCAGGACCAGGAAGTCTGTGTTACTGCACAATTACAAATACAACTGAGTTGTTATCAGTAATAAAAGTGATATTTTGATTTCCACAGTAGGACTGCTACGTCTGTATCTGGATTTGTACTGAACTTGGTGGGGAGAGAATTATACGTTTGCCCTTTGAAAAGCCTAATATTGCCAATGTCATTAGAGCAGAAGCATTTCATGAAAGCTTGAATTTACAAAACCAACTTTATTGGAAATAATTTACCTTCCCAATAGGCTTTTATTTTAAATCCAATCTGACATTCTCATCTTTTAGCTTATGAATTTAGTATGTTTATATTTTGGAGGGTTACTATCTGTTCTATTTTCTTATTTTGTTCTTTTTTTATATACTCTGATTTTTCTATGCTACTGGCTTGCTCAACCCCTGACTTCTATTGGATTTATCAAGTTTTACTTATCTCCCCCATCCTCATCTCTGGTTGGGTAATTTTGCATTCTATATCCATTCTTTTAGTGATTACCATTAAAATTTTAACATAATCATCTGATTTCACCAGAGTCTAAATAGAATTTATAAAAGGGACATTAGAATGCTTTAACACCAATCACACTTCTCCCATTTTACATGTCATTATTTCCCTGTAGTTTAATTCACCTTGTTTTTACAATCTTGAAGTAGTCATTATTATAATTGTTTAATGAGTTAATGCTTATTTAAATTTGCCCACATGTTTACCAATATCTTTGTTCACCATTCACTCATGCAACTCATTTCTTCCTTCTGATTCAACATTCTTCTTGAAGTATAGTGCTTAATGTTTTTCTTTTAATATTTTTAAATGAAGATTTATTAGTGATAATTCTCTTAGTCCTTGTGTATCCAGAAATGTCTTTGATCTCAATCTTATGATAACCTAGGCATAGAATTCTAGATTGACAATTTCTTTCTATTTTCTCTGAGTACTTTGAAGATATCATTCCACTGTATTCTGTTTTCTCTTGTTTCTGTTGAGAAGTCTATCCCTTCTCTCTTGCTGCTTTTGAGATATTTTCTTTGGTGTTCTTCAGTTTCATCATAATCTCTTCTTGTAGAATTTATATATAGTTTGTCATTTCATTCTAACATTTCTAAGGATTTTGTCAACGGAAGATTTCAGACTGCCAGACTACCTATATAAGGATATTTCCCCCCAATATCCGCTTTATAAATCCCTCTTACACTTTTAGTTTACTTATATTATCCAAAATTTTTTCTGCTACTGACTCATATGCTTTGTGTTTTATAACTTTTTCCCTTGGGCCTGGGTCTTATCCTTGATGATCCCTGATATTTAATATCTTGTTAGAGAGTTCCAGCTAGGGAGTGACAGATGGACACTCCCAGGTGTCTGATGTGATTCCTCCACTAGAGAAATTCATTTCCTCATGATCTTACCACGTGAAGACTCCCTGTTGCTCCATCTCTAGAACTTTCCCCTCTCTCCCCATCTGTCACCAACTATTTGGGATTTTCTGAAAACCCTATAAAAAACCACACTTGTTAATTTGGAGGGACTGGAATTCAACCCACTGATGCCAATTGCCCTGAGTAATTAGAATTTGACTGCAGGGCTTCGGGGTTTGGGGTTGAACACATATTCATTATATCAGGGTGGAGCAGGCCTCATAAGACCTATAGCTGGAGTAGATCTGAGCTAGACACTTCCCTGGCAGGCCCTGAGTAGCCACGGGTCAGCAAAAAGCCCTGGGCGGGAGGATGCTAGAGGATGCACGTGTAGTTGAGTTAGGGGAGGTAGGCGCACCTGCCCTTTGGTCTGCTTCTACCACCCATCTGCTAAGCCAGTTTGGGCTCACTCTCCTCCCTATCCTGGCATCATTTTCCTTACTCAGGAAAGGAGGATAAGGTTGTTGGTCATGGCTTTTTTTTTTTTTTGGAGTGCTGCAAGGACCATGTCTTGGTTTGCCAGGCTGCTATGACAAATACTACTCACTTGCTGGCTTAAATGATAGGAATTTCTTATCTTGTGCTTTTGGAGGCTGGAAGTCTAAAATCAAGGAGTCATCAAGGCGTGGTTTCTCCCCCAAATCTGCAGCATTCTGGTGTTGGCTTGCTACAATCCTTGGTGCTCCTTGCATATTTGCCTCCATCACACGATGAGCTCTCTCTCCTTGTGTCTGCTCTTCCAGTCCTCGGACTTCCGGCTACTTTCTCTGTGTTGCTCTCTGAGTGACTGTGTCCAGATTTCTTCGCCTGTATAGGACTCCAGTAGTGCAGACTAAGGCCCACCCTGATCTGGACCGTGCCTCCACTAAAAGGAGGTTCAAATGGTGCAGTTTCTAGTGGGTTCACACCCGCAGGAACATGGATTGAGACTAAGAACATACCTTTCATTGGGAGACATAATCACCCACCACAGACTAGATACCCCACAGATTATGTATGTGTGTAGGAGAGAGATAATTTTGCCATTTTAACTTTATAGACAAAGAAATGGAGGCTCAGAGAGATGAAGTGAATGCTCCAGATTCACTTAGCCAGTGAGTGGCAGAGTTGGGCTTCAGCTCTCATCCCCTTTCCACAATGCCCCCACTCTAAATAAAGTATAAAAGAAGGAAGAAAGGAGCTGAACACTTTGAGTACCTCCTATCTGCCAGCTACTTTTATGCACCCATATGTCATTTACTCTCCACACAACAGTCTAATGTTAGTTTTCTTATGCTTACTTTCTCAGTAAGAAAACTGTGTATCTGAGACTTTCCATGATTTACCCACTGCAACATAGTCATTTCAAGAGGCAGGATTTGAACCCAGCTTCAATGATAGCAAAGCCCAGGCTCTTCTCTCTCTGTTTCCTTTGCCTATCCTCTCCAGATAATGGCATGCTCCCCTAAAGTCCATATGCATTTAGACAAGGTTCAAATCAATTAGTTCACACTTTGCGGCTGAGGCTCCTTTGTGCCAAAGTTGATCAAGGTGCTCCCAGTTTCGTGCATTCGAACCCGCTGAGGCCTCTTTCCCGACTTCTTGCATGACAGCCCAGAATTGAGAACCGCAGTGCATATGGTGTTTGCAAAATGCTAGTTGTGTATGGGTGTTTAAACTTTAGTTTTGCATCTTTTAATTTATTTATGCAAGCAAGCCGCCTTTCATGAATTTTAATCTGAGCTGCCTTAAAGAAGTGCTTTCCAAATGGGACAGCATTTGTGATCACCGCCAAGCCATTCTAACCGCTCGCAGGCCTGGGGAGAGAGGCAGTGGAGAATATTAGCAAGCTCTGTGCAGTCCCTGTGTCATCCCAGGCATTGTGGCGTAAAATGCGCTTCGTGTCTCACAGAAAAAAAAACACCAAACTGCGACTTGAGTCTTTGGTTATTTTTAATGCTGAGCAGCAGAACCACAGGGAATATTATGAGTTCCAAGATTTCTGACAGTCAGGATTCGCAGCTGAAGTGCTTTCTTAGGAGAGAGCAAGCGAGTGAGAGAGACACTGCTACAAGTCTTTATTCATTTATTTATCAGGCTTCAGTTCCCTAAAAAAAGAAAACACTTCTCCTGTGCAGGGGAAATTGCTTCAATGGATAGATTACATTTAAATAATTAAAGTATAAAATTACTAGAACAGGCCGACTGATATTTTGAAAACGATACAGTCACAATCATTTAAGAGCGCTGGCAAAGTTCGTGCTTCGGTGTGTAGATGAGGTGTGAGAAGAGGCTTCTGTCTCCCTCGGGGAGAGGTTTCTGTCCTGCCCTCCTGACTGCCCCATGCAAGGGTGGTTTCTGGTTAGGAGAGGACATGTCTTGCAGACCCCAGGGAAAGGTAAACTCTTCACAACTTTCAACCCGCTTGTTTTGGGTTTCAGTCTTTTGTCTGAGCAGCTAAGCTGGAGTAGAAAAACACACTGGATTTGTGCTCAGAAGGCCCCCAGCTTGCCTGCCCGCAGTTGTAGGGACATAAGCCGTTGCTCAGCCTCCGTGGGCCTCACCCCCTCACATGGGCAATGCGGTGGAAATGCCTGGGCCAAATGAGGCAATGGTTCCCGAGAACCCGTCGCATGGCGCCTGGCCCGTGATGGTCCATTGTGTTAGTTTATGGCATGCTCTTCTCTGTATCTTGGGAAGCTTTTCCTATAGCGATATCCTGCAGGCTTAAAGTCTCTCCATTCTCAAGAAGACTTCATCCATGCTAGTGAAAGGCTCTCTCTGGTCTGGTCTGCTCATGCCTTTGTCCAGCCATTTAACCATGGTCAAACTGAGGAAGGCATGCCCCTTGCTCATACAGATAGCATTTCTTCAAGTTGGATTCATGGCGCGCTAGGGCCCAGAAAGGCCTGGCAAAGCAGTGGCTCTGTGGTCAAATGCGTTCGCAAAATGCTGCATATCATGTATCTCCTTTCAGAGATTCACCGTGCACACTGACAGCCCAAAGGCTCTGACAAGTCCTGCAGATAAGAAACTTTACTTTAGATGCAATTTAACTCTGCATTTATCAATCTTATTCCATCCCTACAACAAATAGCCTGTTAATATCCTTTGGAATGAGGATTTCTTGGAAACTGTTTTAGAGAAACTCTGCCCTAAGGACGGTCTTCCACTTTCCATCCACCTCTCTTGCCTTCAGTCTTGTTTGCCTCTGCACACTGAGAGGGCCATCTTTAGGGGTTTCCAAGGTCATCCTTGGTTTACTGTTAATTGATTAAACTTAAGCCTTCAGTGCTGAGCTTAAGGTCACTACAGCCTCATCCGTACCCTCAGGGAGCAAGGCTAGGAGGGAATGGGTGCACAAGCAGAGATGGCTGAGTTTGTTTAGAGTTATTAGGACGTGTGAAGTAAGTGCTGGGCTGGGGGGACCAGGCGACGAGGCAAAGCACCCCCTGACCCCTGGGAGCATCAGGCAAGGCCTCCTGAGGGGGCACCCATGCCCCGCTCTCTGTTTCCTAGGTGCTTGGGGGGCATATTGCTTTTGAGGCATTTAGGGGGAGCAGCTCTCACGGGCATAGACGGCAGCCTCTCAGCAGCACCAGTGTTTACTTTGAAGAGAAAATGTCTGCTTTGTAGGCAAATGTTTTCAGTATGGAAATGATCATTGCAATTGCTGTGGTTGTCACAAATGTTTCATCAGAGCCGATAAAGCAGCTGAGTGTTGGCAAAATCGATGAAAACATCTTGAGAAGTGTTCGCTGTCTATTTAGCCGTCTGTGGCTCATCTGGTGTGAGGGAGGAGGGGAAGGAGGCGGTGAGCTGAGGCCACATTTGAGTGTCTGAGAGGCAGGATGATGTGGCTGATGGCATGCAGGCTTTGGAGACAGATTGTCTTGTTTGAAAATCCTGGGTCTGGTTCTTGTGAGCTGTGTGATGTTGGACAGGTTACCTAGTGTCTCTGTGCCTCCATCTCTTTGTTTGTAAAGTACCAACTACTTAGTGTTTTTATAAATATTTAAATGAGTAATATATGTAAATCGTTTAGCCACTTAATCGATATTAAAATCATTTGAGATTCAAAATCTTCACACCCATGTCTAAACTGACGAAGAGGCTTTACACAGAACTGTTTCAGGTATTTGTTGAGTACTCTCGATGTGCCAGGCCCTGTTTTAGAGCTAGATACCCAGCAGTGAATGAGACAGGCCAAGCTATCGTTTTTTTGGAATATTCTGTCTATTGGGTTAGATAGACTAGTCCAACAATTCGAGCAGATACCTTCAGAAAATGAGGAAAATTATGAAGAATTTTGTGTAAATATTGTATAAAGAATAGCTGTAACATGGGGCATTTTGGGCACATTGGAGTTGTCGTGCATGACATAGCAATGACAGAAACAGGCCTTCACACATTCTGTCAAAATCTATAAAATTGTGACGTGCAAAATGTAAACTATAATGTGAACTGTAGTCCATGGTTAGTGGCAATGCTTCAACATGTGTTCATCAATTGTAACAAATGTGCCACACTAATGAAGCATGTTGTTAATGGGGGAAGTGGGGGGGGGAGGGCAGGGCATATGGGAATCCCCCTATATTTTTGATGTAACATTTATGTACTCTAAAGCTTCTTAAAAAAAAAGAGAGAATTGGAGTAATGAAAAAAGAACTATTGGAGTCACAAAGTGCCACATTATACTCAGATGGGCACAGAGAAAATATTTGTTCCATTTAAATTTCTAAACTTTTCCCTGACGTTCTTCATGTGCTGCCTGATGGCTAGCATGGGCAATAACCTTCTTAGGCCAACCTGTCATTTTTAATATGATGCAAGCGTCTGAAGAGTCTCTTCAGGATTTTGCTTCCCTGCCTTTGACTGCACTTCAAGATGGCACCCAGGTGTAGCGATGGAGGGGGGAGGTGTCCCTCGTCCTTTGCTGGAAAGGTCCTCGGAGCTGTGAGGCATCCTTGTGCTCCCCTCTAACTTCTCTGGTCCCTGACTAGCTCCTCTCCTTGCCGGGGACGCAACTCTTGTTGGCGTCGTGGTGGGGCCCGGGGTAGGGGGCTTCTCTCTCGGCTTGCTCTGGATCTGGTGGCCCTCGCTGGCCTTCGTCTCGGCTCTCCTTGGCGCTGTGTTCCCAGGGGAAGGGTCTCCCTCTGCCGAGACAGGCGCTGGCCCCAGGCCTCCCTTCTGCATCCTCTGCTGGGAGTCTCTTTGTAGGGCAGACTCCATCGGCTCCCAGCTCAACCTACTTTTACAGCCCCCTTTCAGGAAGTCTGGTATCCACTCCATGGGAGGCAGGAGAAGCTCAGAAAAGCGACCTAACCAGCTGGTACTGCCAGCGTGGTTGAGCTGGTGGGGTGCGCCGCCCGAGGGGTGCCCCTTCCCCAGTGCCTAAACTGAAGCAGGACCGAAACCCCAGCCTAGGGCCCCACCCCCCATCTGGGGGTTTCTTGCCAATTCCCTTTAAATTCAGCTTTGAGATGAAAGGAAGGAAAAGGAAAATTCTCACATCAGACTTCCTCTTCCTCTTCCTCTCATCTCTTTCCTTCAAAACTCTTCAGGTGGAAAGAGAATTCTCCTAGTGCTTTTCTACCCTAGGGTTAAAAGTCTCAGGGCCAGACTTCCAAATTCAGCTCTGACATGTGAAGTGGGTGGAAGCTGTCATTCCCTCCCTCACAACAAGAAAAGACTGAAAATCAGTGACTTTTAAAAAAATAATATTTTAGTAGAGAAGTTGTAGGTTAACAGAAAAATCATGAAGAAAATACTGAGTCCTCATATACCACCCCCTCACACATAGTTTTCCCAATTATTAACACTTTGCATTAGTATGGTAGCTTGGTTGTAATTGATGAAAAAATATTTTAATAACTGTGCTATAGTCCATAGTTTGCATTATGGTTCACTGTTTATGCAGTACAGTCCTATGGGTTTTAAAAAAAATTATTCTGGTAAACATATAAACAACCTACATTTCCATCTTTTAATCAAAATCATATATGTAATTCCCTGGTGTTACTAATATTCACAATGTAGTACTATCACCTCCACCACCCATTACCAAAACTTTTCCATCACCCCAGACATGTGGTACCAAATAAGCATTAATTCCCCATTTCCTACCCCTATACTGGCCTCTGATAACCTGTGTTCTACCTTCTGACTCTTTGGGTTAGCTTATTCTAATTGTTGCCTATCAGTGAGAGCATACCATATTTGTCCTTTTGTGACTGGCTTATTTCACTCAACATGATGCCTTAAAGGCTCATCCCTGTTGTTGTATGTATTGGTACGTCATTCCTTTTTACGGCCAAATAATATTCCATTGAATGTGTATGCCTCATTTTATTTATGGATTCATCTATTGAAGTGATGCTTGGGTTGCTTCCATCTTTTGGCAATTGTGAATGATGCTGCTATGAACATCAGTGTGCAAATATCTGTTTAAGTGCCTGCTTTCAATCCTAGAAGTGGGATCGACAGGTCATATTTTAATTCTATATTAACTTGCTGAGGAACCACCAAACTGTTTTCTATAGCAGCTGCACCATTTTACACCCTACCACAATGAACTATATCTTCACATCCTCTCCAATACTTGTAATTTCCCATATTTTAAGTAGTAACCATTCTAATGTGTGCGAAATGGTATCTCACTGTGGTTTTAATTTGCCTTTCCCTAATGGTTAATGATGTGGAGCATCTTTTCATGTGCTCTGTGGCCATTTTTACTTCTTTGGAGAAAAGTCTGTTCAAATCTTGCCATTTTAAAATTTGGGTTATTTGTCTTTTTCTTGTTGTTTATCTATTAGTCTTTTGTTGCTCATGCTTTTGGTGGCCTTAATTTTAACATCCTAAATCTATAACAATCGTGTTTGATATGATACCAACTTAATTAGAATAGCATACACACATTCCTATATGTCCTCTTCCCCCCCAGCTTTTTGTTTTACTTGTTACAAATGACATCTTTTTTTTTTCAAAACGAATCAATTTTATGGGTACATATTAATAAAGCATATAATTTATCTAAAGTGTACAATCAATAGTATTTGGTATAATCACATAGTTGTGCATTCTCACTTCAATCATTATTGGAGCATTTTCATTATTTCAATAATAATAATAATAATAAACAAAAAACAGATGAACAAACAAAAAATTCTTCACCTCTCAATCTCTCTGTGTTTCCCCTGCTGTACCTAGATGCTATTTCAGGATATTTTTGCACAATTATTTATTTATTAAGGAGTTTTATTGAGATATATTCACATACCATACAGTCTACCTGAAGTGTATAATTAATGGCTTTTAGTATAATCACAATGTTATATAGTCATCAAAAATGATATTTTTATGTGCTATATGTCCCAAATCATGGATTTATCTTTTGTTTTAATACACTTGCATTTTAAAATCTGTAAGAAGTAAAAAATGAGTTTTATATAAAAAATACAATACATTAGTACTGGCATTTATAATTTCCCAAATGGTTACATTAACTAGAGGCCTTTATTTCTTTATGCCACTTTGATGCACTGTTTCTTGTCCTTTACTATCAGTGTGAAAAATTCCCTTTAATAGCACCTGTAGGACAGGTCTGGTGGTGACAAAATCCCTCAGCTTTGTTTATCTGTGAATGTGGTAACCTTGCCCTCATTTTTGAATGACAGTCTTATCAGATATAAAATTCTTGATTTGCTCTTGTTTTCTTTCAGCACTGAATATTTTATCCCACTGCCTTCTTGCGGCCATAGTTTCTGATGAGTAATTAGCACTAAATTTATTAGGACTTCCTTGTTTATAACGCATTGCCTTTGTCTTGCAGCTTTCAGAGTTATTGTCCTTGGCATTTGACAGTTTGACAATTCTGTGTCTGGACTTTTTTCTCTTTAAGTTTATTCTGTTTGGGGTTTGTTGGGCTTCTTGAATGTGTATATTTATATCTTTCTTTAAATTTAGGAATTTTTCTGCCATTATTTCTTGAATAGTCCTTCTGATCCATTTATCTCTTTCTTCTCTTTCTGGAGCTACCAAAATGCATATATTGGTATGCATGATGGTGCCCCCAGGTCTTTTAGGCTCTGTTCACTTTTAAAATTCTTTTTCCTTTCAGTCTGAATCATTTCAATTGTCTAGTCTTCACTGTATCTTTCTTCTGTTAGCTCAAATCTGTTAAAACCTTTGGGGAAATTTTCATTTCAGGTATTGTAGTCTACACCTACAGGATTTCTGTTGGCTACTTTTAAAAATTTCTATCTCTGTATTGAGATTTGCAATTATCATATTGTTCCTTCATTGTTTTCTTCATATCCTTTAGGATTTTTTGTGTGTTTGCCTTTATCTCCTCTAACATATTAAAGATAATTTTTTAAAGTCTTGCCTGATATGTTCAAAGTCTGGTCATCTTCATTGATGGTTTCTGGATATTTACCTTGTTCCTTTGGATGGGCC
This sequence comes from Dasypus novemcinctus, assembly GCF_030445035.2. NCBI lineage: Eukaryota > Metazoa > Chordata > Mammalia > Cingulata > Dasypodidae > Dasypus > Dasypus novemcinctus. The sequence goes on from NC_080682.1 coordinate 78,109,331, forward strand.
ATCATTTTCTGTTTCTTTATTTGTCTTATAATATTTTGATGCACTCTGCATTTTAATATTTTAGAACATTTTGCCTTTTGTCCCTGAGCTATCTGTTCCTTAAGTTTCTATCCAGCTAATGATATGGCAGAGATTTCATTATGTATCAGAAGCTAACAAAAATAAACAAAGAAATTTTAAAAATACCCACCTTTTATAGTCTTTGCAAATTGGCTCTATATTAGCTGAAGCTTTACTTCTGAATTCAGCCTCCTGTTAAGATCAGCCTGAGGCGAATGTGAAGTACAGGATCCTCTTTTTCTTTTCTGAGCTTGCATCTTATTCTAGGCTTCTGCTTGCTTGTGTACTTAAGAATTCCCCCATCTACAAGAATTTTAATGCCCCTCTACTCCCTATGAAATAGACTCCCTCCTCCTCTGGAATGCTCTATTGTATTACTTAAAACCAGTAATCCCTTGCCCCAGGTCACTTTAAGTTAATTGTTTTTTACACTGTTTTAGCTGTCTGTAAACTGCTTCTCTCTGCCAGGCAAGTGCTGAGAAGGTGAGTATAAAACAAATTTCATGATTCAGATTTTCAGATTGCCCCCCAATAAATTGGCACAGATATACAGACACCCCAGTATGTGGGCAGTGCTTACTCTACTCCCTCCCAACACCGAACAGGGCCAGTGACCCACAGTGGGAGTGCAGGCTAGTCCACATCATGCCACAGAGAGGGTGGGGGAGGGGCCAGAAGAGGCTTCTACCATTTTTTTCTTTATTTTTAAAGAAGCTTTAGATTACATAAATGTTACATCAAAAATATACGGGATTCCCATATACCTCACCTTTCCCCCTCGCACACTTTCCCGCATTAAGGATGTCTTTCATTGGTGAGGTACATTTGTTGTAATTGATGAACACATATTGAAGCACTGCTACTAACCATGGTCTATAGTTCACATTTTAGTTTACACTTTCCACCTCACAATTTTATAACTTTTGGCAAAATGTATAATGACCTGTATCTGACATTGCAATGTCATGCAGAACGATTCCAATGCCCCCAAAATGCCCCATGTTGCACCTATTCTTCCCTCTCTCTCCCTTCAAAACCCGTGGTGACCACTGTCTTTATAACAATATTACAAATTCTCCATTACTAGATTAATAATAGGTCCACTTTAGTCCGTAGTTGCATTCCTCCCTAATGCTTGTTCATTCCTCAGTTTTGAGGATTTTGGAATGATGATGCCGGATTGAGAGGGGGCTTAGATCCCATGGGGCAGGTGGATGGAACTGTCTTGCTTGCAGCTGTAGATACTCTGTTTTTTGGATGGCACTGTTCATCATCCTCCTTTTGTTATTTGTCCTGGGCGAGTCTGATAAACTGGAAAGTAGGTGTTGGCTGCAACTCTGCTGAGATTCAGGGCTCAACTGGCATATGAACGTCCAGAAAATTTAGTCTCTGGGACATATATTTAATGGGTATAGTGCTAATTATAGGGTCAAATAAAAGAGCCAGAAGAACCATGTGTAGGAAAATTATAACTGAGTCTAACTCTGATATATTGGGGAGATAGGTTATTATATATTCCAAGGCAAGGCCCACCAATGGGATGCCAATTTCCTGGGGTTGTATGCCCTGCCTCTAGTGTCTAGATGTCTCTAGAGCCTTCAGGATCACCCCTGCTTGAGGTACTGTTTACTGCAGCAGTCAGTGAGTTCCTCCTGAGGCATGCATAAGGTAACCTCTGGAATGACCTCCCGACTCACTTTGAAATCTCTTAGCCATAAAAACTCATTTGTATTTAATATTTCTCCCTTTTGGTCTAAATCTTTTCCCAGACGTATTACTAGTTGGCACTTGTCTTATCATTTTTAAAGCTGCATTTTCTTGATTTGGTACTTGTCCAGTCACTGCAACCCTTTGACTGTTTTCTAGAGTTTGAGGAGGATGGCTTTGCCAGTTTTTTTTTTTCCCCAAATTCTACTCAATTTATTCATTTTTTAAAAAATATTACATTCAAAAAATATGAAGTCCCCATTCACCCCCACTGCCCCCACCCCACCACTCCCCCCACAGTAACATTCTCCCCCATCATCATGACACATTCTTGCATCTGGTGAGTACATCTCTAGGCATCGCTGCACCCCATGGCCTGTGGTCCACACCATAGCCCACACTCTCCCACGTTCCATCCAGTGGGCCATGGGAGGACATACAATGTCCAGCAATTGTCCCTGCAGCACCTCCCAGGACAACTCCAAGTCCCGAAAATGCCTCCGCATCTCATCTCTTCCTCCCATTCCCGCACCCAGCAGCCACCATGGCCACTTTTTCCACACCAATGTCACATTTTCTCGATTAATAACCACGATAGTTCATGAATAGGATATCATTAAGTCCACTCTAATCCTTACTGTATTCCTCCTTCCTGTGGACCTTGGATTGGTTGTGTCCATTCCACATCTATGTCAAGAGGGGGCTTTGATTCCACATGGATACTGGATGCAATCCTCCTGCTTTCAGTTGTAGGCACTCTAGGCTCCATGGTGTGGTGGTTGACATTCTTCAACTCCATGTTAGCTGAGTGGGGTAAGTACAATAAATCAGAGTGTAGGAGCTGAAGTCTGTTGAGGCTCAGGGCCTGGCTATCATGTTGTCAGTCCAGAGATTCAAATCCCCCAGATTTATCTTAAACCCCAGCACCAACTACAATTCCAATAAAGTAGTATGAAAGCCTTGTGAAAAGAGATCACATCTGAGTCCAGCTCCATCACGCAGAAACACCAGCTCCAAAGAAGGGACAACTGACATGGCAGTGAACCCCATGTGCCATGACCATAGAACCTGTGGGTCTCTTTAGCCCTCAAAAGGACCATTACCTAGGGTTGTATCTACTTTATCTGTCTCTGAGACTCTGCTCAGGTGTGCATAAGGGCAATCCTTCTGACAACCTCCAGATTCTTTTTTAGAGACTCATAGCCATATGAACTCATTTGTCCTTTCCATTTCCCCCTTACTTTAGGTCAAACAGCATTTTTAACTCCTGTTATTATATGTAGACTGGGATATTCTGCTGGTCCATGTTGAACCTTTAATTCAAGGTCATTCTCTAGTTACATCATCTAGTTACTTGGTAGTGATCCCTCGGTGCCAGGGAGGCTCATCCCAGGGTGTCATGTCCCACGCTGGGGGAAGGCATTGCATTTACATGCTGAGTTTGGCTTCGAGACTGGCTTTGCCAGTTTTTGCTAGTTGTTAAAAAGATTCTGCGGGACAATGGCACCCTGGAGCATTTTACACTGCCTTCCTGGTCAACCAGAAGCCAAAAGTCTCAATGGCTTTCCTTAAACCTATAAGATAACTAAGATTGCAAGATAAACCAATATTCCCAAATCTGGAAGGCAGATGAATCCAGAGAGTCAGAGCTGAGATCTATTTATTTGGAGCGGAAGCTGCTGAAACTAGAACCCAGCAGGATCATTTAATTCTGATAATTGCTGTAGACTGAGAGTGGACTACTGTTAAGAGTGAGAAACTTCTGAGGGCCATTGTCTTAGGGGTGCCTACGCTCTTTTGTGGGTTTACCTCCTGGAGGCCCACCAGGTTCTCATGATGAAGGTCCAAGAAGATTTCTCTGGTGTCTCTGGCAAGAGGAGGGAAAATTAATCATTATGAATTATGTCCAGAGCATTCTCTATTACAAAGGTTCATTTTTTAAGGGGAAAAGACTTTATCAGAGCCTTATCCCACCTGGAGAAATGGCATTTCTCCCAACAACTTCCCTGTAGTCTTTGTGTGTCTCACCTAAGGGAGGAAATAGCTATAACAATAGAGAAACATTCCATCTATATCTGGAAGTGGCTCCTCGGGAAACGGAGGTTGGCTGTCACTGTGGGCACCAAGGTGGAAGGGAAAATGGACGTTAAATGTGTGTAACCAAGGTAAATGGGGGGTAAGAGAGGAGTTTTGTGAGAGTACACAAGGATGGATATAAAACATGTAATATTACACCATAACATATAGATGACAGACTGATAATGTAAACCATAATGTAAAACATAGGATAACTAAGAATGTAAAAAACTGTGTATCCTAAAGTATGCTCCACAATGTAAGCACAGATGTCACCTTGTTTGAAAGCTATTGTCTCAGACTCTGTACATTACTTTAAGTAAATATGATGTGAATAGGGTGTAAGAGTATCGCTGTGGAAGGGAAAGGTTTTGTGGTGGATGTATGGGAGTGCTGTATACTATATATATGCATTGCTGTGGTCTAGGGCTCCTGTGAAGAGAAGCTCAATAATTAGGGGGGGGGGGGGGAAGATAGGATGTAGAATTTTTTCCAAGTCAACACGTATTCTTTATATAACCTTTAAACCCATTGGCTATATGCCATTTCCTAGTAAGGGACCCTGACATTATATTGGGCTTCAAATTTCAGGGAGTTCTGGATCACAGAGTGGTTCAACAAAGGCAATGGAGGAATACTGGTATGGGATACCATTGACAGGGGATATATGGCTGACAGGGAGCTGTACAGAACATATGTCCAGGGTGCATGGCAATGTTTGGATATACTCATAGTGGAAACAATTAAAAACCACAGCAGGGGGGGTACTGGGTTCCTGGCCAGTGGTGCTCTGTTGTGGTCCCTAGGGGAGCAGCGACAATCTCCCAGGTGCAGTGGCGGAGACCGGGAGGGAGTGAGGGTTCAACAGTGAGCCCCTGATGCTAATGACTATGCTTGTGAGCTGATAAGCCTAAAATAAGAACAAGGCCTAGAGCAGCATTGTGCCTGGGAATTTCCTCCTGTCAGCCTTCATGTTACTCAAATGTGGCCAGTCTCGAAGCCAAACTCAGCATGTAAATGCAATGCCTTCCCCCCAGCATGGCACATGACACCCGGGGATGAGCCTCCCTGGCACCGAGGGACCACTATCAACTACCAGCTGATGATGCAACTGGAAAATGACCTCATACGGAAGGTTCAACACGGATCAGCGGAATATCCCTGTCTACATAAAATAACATGACTTCAAAATGCTGTTTGACCTAATGTAAGGGGGAAATGGAAAGGAGAAATGAGTTTATATGGCTACGAGTCTCTAAAAAAGAGTCTGGAGGCTGTCAGAAGGATTGCCCTTATGCACAACTGAGCAGAGTCTGAGAGACAGATAAAGCAGATACAACCCCCAGATATCGGTTCCTTCGAGGGCTAAAGAGACCCATGGGAGTTATGGTCATGGCCGATGGGGTTAACTACCAGGTCAGATGGCCCCTCTTTGGAACTGGTGTTTATGTGTGACGAATCTGGACTCAGATGGGATCTCTCTTCATAAGACTTTCATGCTAATGTGCTGGAGGTGCAGTTAGTGTCGGGGTTTAAGATATATTTAGGGGATTTGAATCTCTGGACTGACAATGTGATAGCCAGGTCCTGAGCCTCAACAGACTCCAGCACCTACAGTCTGACTTATTGGGCTCACCACACTCAGCTAAGATGGAGTTGAAGAAGGACAACCACCACACCATGGAGCCTAGAGTGATTACAACTGAAAGTGGGAGGATTGCATCCAGCATCCATGTGGAATCTGAGCCTCCTCTTGACATAGAGGTGCAATGGACACAACCAATCCAATGTCCACATAGAAAAGGTGGCATTGGATTGAGAAAAGTGGACATGATGGCTGATGGGTATGGGGAAAGGCAGGAAGAGATGAGAGGTGGAGGCGTCTTTGGGACATGGAGCTGCCCTGGATGGTGCTTCAGGGGCAATCACTGGACATTGTAAATCCTCACAGGGCCCACTGGATGGAATGGGGGAGAGTATGGGCCATGATGTGGACCATTGACCATGAGGTGCAGAGGTGCCCAAAGATGTACTTGCCAAATGCAATGGATGTGTCATGATGATGGGAAGGAGTGTTGCTGGGGGGGGGGGGGGGGGGGGGGGAGAGGTGGTGTGGGGGTGGTAGGGTTCAATGGGACCTCATATATATATATTTTTTTAATGTAATATTATTACAAAGTCAATAAAAAAAAATTTTCAAACTAAAAAAAAAAAAATAGAGAAACATTCATCAAAGTCATGACCCAGAGACTAAAAGGCTGAGATTTAACCCTAAAATTAGAGCATGCTCCCCGTCTCACCATATCAATATGTCTCTGGCATAACAGTAGGTTAAAAATGGAAAGAGCTGTAGGATGAAGACTCTGAGGAAGGTACTTAGGGAAGCTCGGACACAAAGGGAAAATAAAAATGAGGACACTAGAGGAATGCAAAGCCTCTGGGACTTACAACTATAGCAAACATTAAATATAGCCCATATCCTAGCCAGATGAACAAATCCTTACACTAAAGGTCAATTTACTATATTCTTACTACCCAGTAAAACATGTCTGGCTTTCAAAAAACTTACAAGTCACTTTAAAAGGCAAGGAAAAAAAACTGTCTGAAGAAACAAAACAAATATCAAAACTAGACTTAGCTGTGACATTGATGTTGGAATTTGCAGAAAGGATATTTAAAGTAACTATGATTAATATTGTAAGTGCTCTAGTGGAAAAGATAAATAACATGCAAGAACAGATGGGTAATGTAGGCAGGGTGATGGAAATTCTGAGAAAACATCAAAAGGAAATGCTAGAGATTGAAAATGCTGAAACAGAAATGAAGAATGCCTTTGGTGAGCTACTCAGCAGACTGGAAAAGGCCAATGAAAGAATCAGTGAGCTTGCAGATAGATGAAGAGAAACCTCCAAAGCTAAAGGAAAATTAGCAAAAAGCAAAGAGGAAAATTAATGAAGAAAAAATATGAACAGAATATCTGTCAACTGTGGGACAACTTCAAAAGGTATAACATATATATAATTGGAATATCAGTAAAGGAATAAATAAAGAATGGATGAGAAGAATTATTTGAAGCAATAATTGCCAAACATTTTTCAAAATTAGTGAAAGACCAAAAACTACAGACCCAGGAATCCCAGAAGACATCAAGTGGTATAAATACCAAAAAACTATTTTCAGCATAGCATATTCAAACTGCAGAAAATGAATTACAAAGTAAAAATCTTGAAATAAACAAGACAGGAGGAAAAAACCTCATCTGTAGAGGAACAAGGGTAAGAATTATAGTGGACTTCTCATCAGAAACCATGCAAGCAAGCGAAATAATTAAAGTGTTGGGGGAAAAATCCATGAACTTAGAATTCTATATCCAGTGAAGTTAATCTTCAAAACTGAAGGAAAAATAAAGACAATTTCTGGCAAACAAAAACTGAAGGAATTCATTACCAATAGACCTTTCCAATAATAAATGTTAAGAGAATTTTTTCAGGTAGAGAGAAAATGATAGAAGTCAAAAACTCTTATCTATATAAAGGAAATAATGGTATCAGAGAAGGAATAAATGAAGTTAAAATAAAATCTCTAACTGCTCTTATTTTTGTTCAATCTAAAAGATAAGTATTTTTATAAAGTAATAGTAGTTAGAATATATTGGGTGGAAAACCACTAAAATATTTTTTAAAAGAAATATAGCTATTTGCTAAGAGAAGAGATAGGATGGAACCATATAAAATGCTATTCTAGTTATGCAACATTCTGGAAAAGACAAACCTGAAGAGGTGATATTAAAGGTTAGTGATTGTCAGAGGCTCAGGGAGAAAGAGGGAAGATTGAACAAATAAAGCACAGGGGATTTTTTTTTTTTTTTAGGGCAGTTAAACTCTTTTGAATGCTACTCTAGTGGTGAATATATTACACTTTGCATTTCTCAAAACTCATAGGACTTACTAACAAAAGAGGAAACCATAGTGTATGCAAATTAAATGATCCTTTACAAGTTGAAAGTATCCCAGGATGGGATGCAGAATGTGACTGTTAACCACAGTCCATTGGTCACACCAATTGTATTTTTCCCATGTTTCTCTCTTTCCCACCAGCCTACAATAGTGATGTGTATATGCTCTAGCTCACTGAAGGACGCTATTGCATCTCTACCATCAACCACAATTCTCATCCACCTCTGGGTTCACTGTGTTATTATTCAGTCCCTAAATTATTCTCTAACTTTCTTTCAATTGACATTTACTTCCCCAGACTACCCTTTGTAGCCACAATCCCATTAATAAACCAGCTGCTACTCACTATAATGTGTTACTATCAACTCTATCCATTTCCACACTTTTACAGTCAAGTTAACTAAAACTTCTACATACATTAGGCATCAGTAGTTCTTCTCAACCATCCTCTTTTCTCCTAATAACCTATACTCTAGGTTTTAACTCCATGCATTTATTCTTTGTATTTAGATCATTTTGTAATATGATCTCATATTAATGAGACCATACAATATTTGTCCTTTTGTGACAGGCGAGATGTTTTCAAGACTCATCCATGTTATCATATGTGTCCCAATTTCATTTCTTCTTACTGCAGCATAGTATTCCATCATATGTATAGACCACATTTTGTTTAGCCTTTCATTGGTTGATGGACATTTAGATTGTTTCTATCTTTTGGCAATTGTGAATAATGCTGCTATGAACGTCAGTGTGCAGATGTCTGTTTGTGTCATAGTTGTTAGTTCTTCTGGATAGAGGAATTACTGAATCATATGGCAGTTCTCTATTTAGCTTCCTGAGGAACTACTAAACTGTCTTCCACATAGGCTGCACCATTTTACAATCCCACCAACAGTGAAGAAGTGTTCCTATTTCTCCACATCTTCTCCAGCATTTATTGTTGTCTGTTTTTTTAATGACCATTTTATGCAGTGTTAGATGATATCTCATTGTTGTTTTAATTTGCATTTCCCTGATAGCTAGTGATATGGGACATTTTTTCATGTGCTTTTTGGCCATTTGTATTTCCTCTTTGGAGAAATGTCTATTTAAATCTTTTGCCCATTTTTAAATTGGATTACTTGCTCTTTTATTGTTGAGTTGTATGATCTCTTTTTATAGAATGGAAATCAAACACTTATTAGATAAGTGGTTTCCAAATATTGTCTCCCATCAACTGGGCTGCCTTTTCACCTTCTTGATGAAGTCCTTTGAATCACAGAAGTGTTTAAGTTTGAGGAGGTCCCATTTATCCATGTTGTCTTTCATTCCTTGTGCTTTTGGTATAAGGTTTAAGAATCCACCACTTACTACCAGGTCTTGAAGATGTTTCCCTACATTTCTTCTAGGAGCTTTATGGTTCCTGCTTTTGCATTTTGAGTTCATTTTTATACAAGGTGTGAGATAGGGGTCTTCTTTCTTTCTTTTGGGTGTGGATATCCAATTCTCCCAGGACCATTTGTTGAATAGGCTGTTCTGCCCCAGGTGGGTGGGTTTTTAATTTTTGTAATTATGGAATGAGTATACACTAGTTAAATAAATCCAGAATAATTTAGAACACACAAATTGTGTCATGTGCAAAACAAAAAATCTCACAGCCTAAAAGTGAAGGTGGAGTGAGAAATATGGCCTAGTTTGGCAGACCAGGTACTTGACATGCTAAAGAGGGAGATAAGGACATTTAAAAATTCATCCTTCTCTACAATCTTGAAAAATTTGACCTGCAAGACTAATGTTTCTGCAAAACTCTATTTTATAAATATAGAAAATTAACTCTTTCCTCCCTTCCTTCCTTTCTCTCTCCCTCCCTTCTTCCCTCCCTCCCTCCCTTCCTTCCTTCTGTTTTTTGTTTTCCTTCTCTGACACTTTCTTCCTGGCTGGAAGTCCTGATAATCTTAGATACATTCTTTGAGTAATTTTAAGAAAGCCACCTTGCCTGGAGACAGTACACTCACAATACCGGAGGTGATTTTTCTTTTCTGTGTCAAGATGTCTAAAACTTAGAGATTCATATTTACTAATTGTGAGACAATATAATAAGATCTGGCAAATCATTCAAAATAAGATAAAGAAAGATTTAATCAGATTGCTTGCCATACGGGATATCAAGATTAATTTTCCATCTTGGAGGGAAGAAGTGGAAGGGGGCATTTTTATAAGTAGGGAGAGGAAAGAAAGAAGAGATAACTTTTAAGTATGAGGAACAAATGGTAAAATAATGAACACCTCTCTGGCTCATTTTCCTCATCTAAAAATAATAATACTGAGTTCAGTGTTGTCGTAAGGATAAAATGAGCTATCATTGTAAATAACATTATTATTTTTATTATTCTAAAAGCTGCCTATTTCTGTGTAACTTTATCCCTGGCTTCCTATTACAGTTGTATCTCTATTTTCTTTTATCTGATTTCCTTATCTCCTCTTTTTATTATATTGTAGTACTTTGAAAGATTGTTTAAAATGGTAATTGGACCAGCGCTCTTTATAAGTAACTAGTATAAATGTAAATAAAGCATGTCTACTATTTTCCATCTCAGTACTAAACTCTATCATGGAATCCTAGAGCAGGTGTACTTTATACTTAGGTACTATCTGGATCAATTAAGTGGATAGAGATGGTATTTGTACTGAATGTGGTAGGAGAGACTCTTCTCCCACACTTTGCTGTGGCACATCCTAGGGCCAGAACTCAGCTCAGGCTGAGCAGAAATTCCTGGAAAAGCTGCAGCAGGAATACGGTCAGACAGGGTGAGACCCCTGACAAGTGCTCTCAGGGCAAAGAGGAAAAGAGCATCCAGGCAAAGGCCTGGCTTTCAGGCAGTGCTAGGCCAAAGGCAGCTGACAGAGAGAATTTGGGAAGGAATAAGGAGAAAAGAGAAGTAAAATTGAAAGTGGGAAATGTGGGCAATGGATAGAGCAAACAAGCTATGATCATAAGACCAGCCATAAGGAAGTGAAGGTTGTGCTTCATAAACCATTTTTTTGGTTTGTGAAGCAATGCCTTGCTGGGCTTCTTAACATTTTATGCCAAGGACCCTGACTTAGTCTGCCAGAGCTGTGATCACAAATAGTCTCACTGTGGGTTGGCTTAACCAGTGGGAATTTATTGTCTCATAGTTTTGGAGGCTACAAGTCCAAAATCAAGGTCTTGACAGGCCCAGCTTTCTCCAGAGTCTGACACATTCTGGTGGGGTCTAGCTACAATCCTTGGGCTTCCTTGGCTTGAGTTTCTGCCTCTGTCATGTGCCCTGTATCTCCTTAGTCTCCTCTTGTGGCTTTCTCTGACCAACTGTGTCTGAATTCCCTCTGATTTATAAGGACTCCAGTATTATGGATTAAAGCCCACCCTGATCCAATTTAGCCTCATCCAGCTAAGATCTTCCAAGATCCTATTCGCAAATGAGTCTACACCTTACTGGCTAACAACATCTTCAAAGTCCTGTTTACAAATGGCTTCACACCCACAGGCATGCCCATCAAGACTTGGGCATGTCTTTTGTGGGATATACAATTCAATGCCCAATGGACCCCTTCAGTAGTCTGTTGACCTATGGAAGCTGCCTTAGTTTGGGTTCTGCCCGCAGCAGACCCTGAATGCAAGTAATGTATTTGGAAAGTCTAGGAAATAGCCATAGAAAAGTGGGACAGGAGAGGCAGCTACTGAAGTGGACAGCTGGAGCTTAATCTTGCAGGGATATTCTAAGACAAGGCGCAAACCATTTCCCAGAACTTTCCACCTGATAGTGAGCGGTTGGCATTTCTAGCCAGACATCCGTGGGCACCCAGGCATTGCTGCTTTGCTTAGTTGGTTGAGGGGCGGAGTGTTCTCAGGCCCAGAGATGCAGACACTGGCACTTGGAAGCCAGCTGGAGCAGACAGGAAGTTTCGAGGGATACGCAGAGGGCCTCTGCCAGCATCTGCTACAGACCCCCTTCTCAGAATCATGTTTTGAAATGCATAAAATAAAATACATTGGATTACAAAGAAAACCAATTATACTGAAATTCAGTTCTATCCTCAGACCCCTTGAGGGACCCCAGGTTAAGAACCCCTGCTAGAATTTCTTTTCAACATGAAATTATATGGTTTTATGACCTAAGAGCATGGATTGTGTTACTCTGCCAGGAGGTGGTTGAAGTAAAGCTCTGCATACTCTCTGTAGAAAAACTATTTCCACAAGAAAATGCACTCACCCAACCTGACAATCCCCTGCAGCTCAGGGACTATAAATGATGCTGCTGGTCTCTCTCATTCTTTTTTTATTTTTACAATGTTTGTTTTGCTTTGCTTTTGTTTCTAGGCTTTTAATGTGTCCTTTGCCAGCCTCCAAAGCACTGTGGGGCAGCAATTTCCCCCATCACCCTGGCAGCCGCTCTGCCCTCCTAGTTGTCCCTGGGAGCCCCATCTATAAAGAAGCCCCAGAGGCCTCCTGCCCCGCAGCCATGGAGGGCCAGGTCCGTCCTGCCCATCCTGGTGGGACAGGCGGCCGCCTGTGGGGCGCAGAGCAGCGCCCCTCCGGGAGCCGCACGCCACGGAGACACCACCCCACCTCTTAATGTGACTCCGTGGCTCTGTTACTCACAGCTAAATTACAGTATTATGACTTCATTGTTGAGTCCCAATTCTCCTAATTATAGCCTAGAGATCTATTATTTGATTTGGTAACACCAAGTGCTTCTTTTCTAAATCATGTAATCTCTTGTAGCTTATTAATGTCAGGTTTGCGCACACGCAGGGACTTGGTTGTTTGCCAGGCAGAATCAAATTTTCAAATTTTCGCTGTGTTATGTTACAGGGCTTTGCTTGTTACAATCTAATTATATTGGCACTGAAATACCGAAAACCAATTTATATTAGAAAGCACTTTAACTCTTTCTTTGGAGTGAATTTACATGCATAAGTATCTGCCACACCATTGGTCTTTTGTTTTTCCACTGGGAAATTCCTTCTGGGAAAAAAGTTAAAAGCGAACAGTCCCTTTCTATTAGAAACTCTGCTGCTTATGGAAAAGAACTGTGAGAGTGGCTGTTCTCTAACTTGTTGGAAGCCGGGTGAAGCAGACAGTCCCCTTCCAGTTCCCTGTGGCCTTCCCTATTCCTGCCTGCTAGGGCGGCCCCTCTCCCCAAGCCTCCAGAAACCTCTCTCCTGGTGGGTGTCACCTCTCAAACTGTCCTTCTCTGTACCATCCCCATCCTCGGGCAGCTTTGCCTCCTCCCTGCCCCCTTCCCCTCCTCACATGTCTTGTCCTATGTCCTTCCCACTAGGAGCAAGCCCCGTGGGGACTTGCTCCCAATAGAAGTTTCTCCATGGTGGAGTCACCCTCATGACCCTAACTCATCTTCTCAGGTGTACTCTGGGCTCCTGCATCTGACCATAAGGATACTGGTCTCGCCGTCTGTCATTCTCCTGAGTAATGACCATGGCTCTCTGACCCATGAAACACTGTTCTGTGTATACTGTTATAGTCTGGCAATAGTAGCTAAATCATCCAGCATGCTGTCTTTGAAAACTTCCTCCCAGTTTTAGTTTCTCTTCTACCAGCCGGCTCCCTTATTTTTCTTTAACCTTCTTAGTCTCAGACTTTGGTCTCCCAACTTGGTGCAGGTATAGAGATAGAGGAAGGAGGTATCTCAGGCGGCAGCTGCAGGGGCTCCCAAAGGAACCTACAGGGGGTGGTATCCTAATGGAGTGTTCTCATTCTAGCATCTGGTTCTCAACTTGTACATCCAAAAATTTGGTTTTTATAGTGTATCCAGAGTACTATCACCTGGAAACTTACTCATGCTACTCAGACTCAAAGGAGGCCACTGGATCAATGAGGAAACATACATTACTTCAAAGTGAAAAATAAAACTGCCAAGTTATCAGCGGAGGGCAAGTTAGCAGCTCAGAGCAGTCTCTCACTGTCTGCAGACCCGCATAGAAATTAAATGGTAATCAACAGGTGGCTTGGTGAGCATGGATAGGATTGGGAGAGTCTCTTGTCAAGTGGATTAATTTACCTAAGGGGGGGCTCAACTCATTTATTTCTTCCATAATGGTTTTTCCTCCTGAGAAAGCTTGCCAGACTCTGTACACTTGTCCCTTTAAGTGTCATTGACACTTCCATCACTCCAGCCCTTACAAATTTGGATGGAGTGTGTCAATTTGCCAGGGCATCGTTTCCTAAGACAGTGACAGATACACACCAATCCATGCTTGCTCAGTGTAGATCACTCCTGTCTGTTACTCCAGAATTCTTTCATCCAGGATAGACTACAGCTGATTGATTTGAGCTTTCATGGTTATAATCATACCCCAATCCACATCCAAATTACAGCAAATGGAGTTTTCTCTAAATTCCTAAGCCACACATTTTCATCCATCCCCTTGGATAACTTCTACAGATGGTTGAACTTGTCCAAAAGGAGGATTTTTTATTGATCTATTTCTCAAAAAGTAAACTTCGCTCCAAACTCTTGGGCATACCTAAATGATGTCCCTTCATAGTAGCCATATGGCGTGTTACCCTGAGTTCCCTTTCCCTCTGCCCTTTCTGGAGCCTAGAATCCAGCTCCTGGTTAGCTAACTTAGGGAGCAATTTCTATTGAGGTGTTCATTCTTGATGATAACTCAATATTTCTCTCTTCCTGGGGAGCATTTACATATCAACTAGGCTCTTCGATGACAGAAGATGAAGACGCACTTTGTGGGTGTTTCAGGCCCTGTGGGAGGCCATCAGGAGAGATATTTTAGAATGGAAGAATCTCACAAGAGTCATCCCTTAGGCATGCCATGATGCTAAGTTTTGCTATGTGAAGGTCTGTAATACTAAAGAGACTGTGATGAAACCCTTTCAGAGTGTGAAGACAGTCTTCAGAGAGAAAAAGAGACAGGGAAATCAAGGAGAAGCACAGGGGAAAAAAAAAAAAAAAAGGATAGGTTCAAGACATGAAGACACAGAATTCCAAGGGCTTTCCAGTCCCTGGATTCAGTACCTTCCTATGCTTCTGACTTTTCCAATAATAAATTCTGCATATGTGCATAAGAATGTTTAAGTGGATATCTGCTATTTTCAACCCCAAGGAAGAAAATGTGATCACGGATATTTCCTGAAGTCTGTTGTTACTGGTGAAAAGAAAACAACGTAGTGAGATTCTATTGTTCCTTGAGGTAGCAAGAATAGGTTTTGTAGTCATTCCTTATTGGATTTTCACAAACTTGATCAGTTCCGAACGGGAAATTTCATTTTAAGTGGGCATGGTGATAGACACACAGATGAAAAAATACGAGGTGTCACTAATGGAAACGGCACTTTGATTAAGGAAATGCTACAAGTAAAGCCTCAGAGATATGAATAAACCTTGTTCTCCGGAAACAATGAGTGGCCTAATGTGGATAGAAGGTCATTCTGTAGGAGGGTAGTCATGAGAATGAAACTGAGAAGTTACTGAGGATGCCAAGACATGCAGGACCTTCCAGCCATGCTAAGGCACTTGGACATCAGTCTATAGGCCACGCTGGCGAGGGGGCAGGGAAGATTTTTGAAGATGATTTTAAAGAGGTAGATCCAACTTTTGACAATGTAAATAATGCAATGGTATTGGAAGAAGTCACAGTCTCATTTTTGCTTAACTTTTTTGGGGGAAAGATACTTTGAACCCGTACTTATTTTTTCCACTTTTTTTCCTAATGGCTTTCAGCTTATCTGCAAACTCTTGGGTAAAACAAAACAAAATAAATAAACTGAGAAACTAGTCTCTCCTAAAAACTTTACTCTGAGGGAAACGGACTTTGGCCCAGTGGTTAGGGTGTCCGTCTACCACATGGGAAGTCCGCGGTTCAAGCCCCTTGCCTCCTTGACCCGTGTGGAGCTGGCCCATGCGCAGTGCTGATGCGCGCAAGGAGTGCCGTGCCACACAGGGGTGTCCCCCGCGTAGGGGAGCCCCACGCGCAAGGAGTGCACCCATAAGGAGAGCCGCCCAGCGGGAAGGAGGGAGCAGCCTGCCCAGGAATGGCGCCGCCCACACTTCCCGTGCTGCTGACGACAACAGAAGCGGACAAAGAAACAAGACGCAGCAAAAAGACACAGAAAACAGACAACCGGGAAAGGGGAGGGGAATTAAATAAATAAAAATAAATCTTTAAAAAAATAAATAAATAAAATAAAATAAAAGAGAGGAGTTGGTAGCTGTAAGGACCATCCCCCTTGTTTAAAAAACAACAACAACAACAAAAAAAACTCTACTCTGAGATAAATACTACAAATGGTGAGGTCAAATAAAAATATGTTAGCCACAATATGCCTTAAAATTTTCTAGGAGCTATGTTTAAAAAATAAACATAGTAATCTATTTTATTTAACCCAGTATAACCAAAACATTTTCATTTCAACATGTAATCAATACAAAACAATTATTAATAAGATATTTTGCATTCTTTCTTTTTAACTCTTGACAATCCAGAGTGTATTTTATACTTATTCCATATTTTATTTTGGACTTGCCACATTTCAAGTGCCCCACATGTGGCTGGTGTCTACAGATGTAGACACAGATGTAGAGGAATGGAAAAGAGCAGTGGCTTTAGAATCAGACATTCTAATGGGTATCCTAGCTCCTTAGCTTACTACTGTGCATCTTGGGCAGGTCATTTACTCTTTCTGGACTTCAACTTCCCTCATCTCTAAAATATGTATCCCTATCCCTACCTCACAGGCTTTTTGAGGATTATACATGATAGTGTAGCAAGTCCTTGATAAATGGGAAATAACTTGATAAAAGGCCCTTTATCTCTTGAAAGCCCTTCCTTCTTGAGCACACCCTCCAGGTCTATGTAACTCCAGAGATATTTTCTAACTCAGGATATTTTCTCCTCCTATGGGAGTCCTTTGGGCTCTGTTCATAGCTATAGCCTTGACTTGAATTTCTGGGATATAGACTTCCTTTTGCTTAGTTGTAAATTTTTTGACCTCTGTTCAGTTTTCTCGAGGCATGATGAAGCTGGATGAGGTCTCAGAACGCATGCACTACAGCTGCAATGGACAGAGATTCATTCACTGACATTTCCAGCAGAATTAAAGTTGGTGATCAAAACCATAACTTGTCTCCAAGACTTTCACACATTCTATTTTTAATTTAATCATTTTTCATTATGAATATTTCAAACACACTGAAATATATAGGCAACGCTCTAACCTATACCACACTCCCACTGCCCAGCTTTGCTAGATTTCACATTGTTTCATGTTTGCTTCCAGCCTTTTGCTTCAAGTAAATTTTCTGTCTCTATACATTCCTCTTCGATCCATTTCTGATCCCACCTTTCCCAGAGGGGACCACTCTTCTGAATTTGTTTTTTATCATTCCTGTGCAAGTTTGAATACTTTTATACATTTATCTGTATCGATAGAACATACCTAATGTATTTTGCACACTTTATAAATGGAAGCCACTGCAGAAAATGGGATTAGACAGAATCTGCCACTTCAATTCTTTTAGCTTCCATTTCCTCATCTGTAAAATGAGAATAACAATACCTCCTTCACAGGCTTGCTTTGTGTAAAGGACCTGGCGGAGTACTTGGCACATGGTGGGTGTCTTTAAATTCTTGCTCTTATTATCAGAATGAGATTATACTTAATTGTTAATAGTTAATATATTTAATTTGAAAGTTCTTGGTATGTTCCCCTCTACTCCCTTACTTAACTGTTTATAATGAATGTTTAAAAGCATGTGCAAAAACATGTAACACATTAAACCTCCAGAGACCCATATATGGGCTCTGAGTTTAAAGAAAAAGTTCATCATCATCATCAATCAGGGAAATTTTTCTATCAGCTGGCAGTCTATCCCTGCACTGCACCATGTTGATGGGCATAGCAAATACATGCCTCCATCCCTGGAGGAAATTCTCATACTCTCCAGTTCGGTGGCCAATGTCATCTCTGCTCAGGCAGAAGGTTTTGCTACCAAGCTATGAATGACTAGAAATTAAACTGCATATTCTCAGCTCATGAAACAATGCAAATCCCAGTTCCAGGAAGGAAGTCTGATACTCTGAATTTAACCCTATGGCCTTATGCACCATATGATGAACTTCCTCCAACTCCTTTCTCCATTTCTGTGCTCCTTGAACATGTCCAAGACTCAGCTCCTGATGCCCCTAAACAGCCAGGCCCCAACCCCAAACGTTTTCCTCTATGAATCTTGCCTATCTCACTGACACTCATCAGGCAATCAAGCCAGACACCTGGGAATAAGCCTAACTCTCACTTCCCAAATCAAATCCATCAGCAAGTCTAGATAATTCTACCCATAAAATATTTCCTGGCATGAACATTCTTCTCCACCTCCATTGATACTAGTATCATCCAAAGCACCATCATCTCTTGCTTAGCCTGTGGGGACTGCCCCCAAATGGGCCTCCCTGTTTGTTTTTTTATTGCCCCTTACCTCAACTATTCACCATAGAGTAACCAGAGTGATATTTTCAAAACCCTCCATGACATTTCCATTGGACTTAGAATAAAATGCACCTTCTTCAGGCCTGTAAGTCTTGTGTGAACTAGCTAAAACTGCACTTCTGTCTCATTCTGAGCTAGGTTCTTGCTCACTCAACTTCAGTCACACAGGGTTTTTCCAATTTTTCACTTTAGGGCAAGTGTACACATTCTTTCTAATGCTCTTGGCATCGTTGGCTCCTTCTTATCCTTCCCATCTCAGGTAAAATGTGACTTCCCTAGGGTGATCGTCCTTTCCTTGTACTTAATCTGGTAAGCCCCACCCTATGTCCTTTAGTCTTCTTTGTACTTATTTGTTTTCTTCCTTATCTCTCCATACACAATTGTAAGTTTTCTGAGGGCAGAGATTTTGATTTGGTCACCACCAAACATCCAGTGCCAAGCAAATAGCCTGGTACATAAATGAAGACCAATAAATAGCTGTTGAGATGAGGTGTACATGAATTTGGGGAAATTTGCATTCTTTGTCTTTTAATGGAGAAGAACAGTTGCCTTCCAATGTTTTGGGCTTGCCTAGCCCCCCCTCTTCTCCAGCCAAGTGCGTCCTCTCCACTCTCCCTGAGGGTTCAGGCCAGTAGGTCCCCTGCCCAGGCAGGATGTGGAAGAGCCATCACATCCTGGCACAGCTGTGGCTCAGTGTCTTGATTCCACCTTCTGCTGAAACCTGAGCTGGTGACTCAGATCCTGCCAGAACCACATGCCTCATCCGCCATGGCTCCTTCCTTTGTCCCTCTCAGAAGGTGGTTCTTATTGGTGTCAGCATGTGTCATTGAACCAGTGGGCTAGTGACAGCAGATAGCCCAGCCATGGCCACATCAAGGATTACTCTTATGTACCCGTGTGGGGGATGAGGTGCTATGAGGTCAGGAAATCCCGTCAGGGAAGTTACTGAGTCACAGAAGGGGACATCCTCAAACCACACTGCTCCATGGAAGAAGACCCACAGGAAGTAATTAAAGAGTAAAGTATGCACCCACCATGGTTCTGAATAAGACAATTGCAGAGTTGTTCTGTGGATTGATGTGGCCGTTTCATGTGAATTCTAATACATTGTTGATCACATTTATGAAAATAGTTGATTCCTTTACTATTTTGCTTCTTCCTCTAGAATTTTCTCCGTGGAAGTGATGAGCTGGGGCGGGGGCACCTGCTCCCTGCATGAATACACAGGAAGCCCTCCTGGAATGTGGAAAGCTGAGGGTCCCTCTCTCCTTATCTCTGGACCTCTAGAATATCTAGGATGCATTAAAGAGTGTAGAGTGCTCTCAATAGGAACGCCCCATCAAAGAGCACACAGCAAGGGGACCTCTGTCCCCTTCCCTGCATGCCTACGCTTGGAGTGGAAACCTTGCAACACCTTTTACAAGCCTTTCTCTGGCTTCTCTTATTCATAGAACTTGGACTATTTTCTTCTCACTGCTACATCTTTGCCCAATCTGCTCCCTCAGTATGGAATACTCTTACACCTCCATCTATATTTCTGCTTGTAGAAATTTAACCATCTTTTGAGGCCTGATAGAAATATCATCTTCTCTAAGAAATATTATTGGATCTACCTGGCAAGAGTGATACCTTGTCCCCACTGGCCGCACAATGTTGCTTGTGCTGTTTATAGCTACGATGGTCATATATCCCAGCTTGTTTGGGACAGTCCCCGTTTGTGACTGTTGTTCTAGAATCATTATTAATAATACTTGCACTCTTAAAAGTGTCCTAGTTGAACAATAAATTATGTGAATACACTGGTGAATACACTCTATAATGATCCCAATGAGTCATACCCTCTGTAATCCCTTCCCCTGCCCCAGAACCTGTCCCTTGCTTCTAAACCAATGGAATAAGGCTTAAGTGATGGGACAGTCACTTCCTTGAATATGACTCTTATATAAGGCTCTGTCTTAGAAGACTGGAGAAAGAGATTATAACTGCATGCTGCTATGATGTGAACTTCCTATGGGAAGGGACCTTGTGGTGGGGAACTGTGGGTGGCCTCTGGGAGGTGAAAACTTCAGTCCAACAGATGCAAAGAGGTGAATTCTGGTGACAACCATGTGACCTTCCAAGAGGACCCTGAGCTCCAGAAAGGAATACAGCCTGGCCAGCAACTTGATTGTACTTTTTCAGATCTTGGGCAGATGACCAGCTAAGCTGTACCAATCCATGGAAATTATGAGATAACAAGCAGGTGTTAAATGACCACTAAGTTTATGGTCATTTATTACTCAGCAACAGAAACTAATACATATGTTTACCCTAGTTTTAGTACTACCCAAGCGTTCACATTGTCTGATCTCCCTGGAAATTGTTATTTTCTCCAAAGTCAGGGCACATATCCTATTCATCTCTCTAGTTTCCCTATGTTCACAGAGCATTTTTTGTTTTCCAAGTAGTATTGCGTAGTATATAAAAGAGCAAGGTCTCTGGACTTAGCACCTATGTTTGAATCCCTTGAAACCCATCACTTACTAGCTATGGGACTTTAAACAAATTAACCACTCAGGGTCTCAATTTCTCATCCATAAAATGGGTTTGCAAAATAGTACTTTCCTCCATAAGTTATGATTGTTATAAAGAAAAATTGAGTCACTATGAAAGTGCTTACTCCTGGTACAAAGTTAAGTTCTGTGTGCATTTGTTGTTGCTACAATTTTGTATCATTTAATCTTTATATCAAATCTGCTTTTTTTATCCTCACTTACAGATGTGGGAACTGAGGTTTAGAGGTATTAATTAACTTGCTCAAAGTTACACAGCTAGTAAATGACAGAGACAAAATTCAAACCAAATCCATATTTGCTTTTCTTTCCCCCTGTTCTATTCACATTTGCATCTTCCTTGTGGATATACTTCTTGGAAAAATCAAAGAGAAATGTTCCCAGAATTCTATAGCAGGTTCGCCAAGAATCAAGGGTTTAAACACCCAGATTTCAAGTTTGGCTAAGGCTTAGTGTCTGGAGCTGCTCTTATAGGAATGGGTGAGTTTCTGGAAGCACAAGTAGCAGGCAGACAATTTAGACAGTTTAGTGGGATATTGTGACCCATAAATGAGCTCAGGGAACCATTAAGCTGACATATTACCTGAAAAACAACCAGAGACTTTTAGACAATTCCAGTCTACAAATAACTGGGTCTTTGTGGAAGTACCGATTATCAGGACCCATAGATAATTTGCTAACTGCTCGTTTTTAATGTGTTTGTGCACATTCATGAGAAATTCATTAATTTTAAGTGCGTCTGTGAGCTTATTGTATTGTAAATTAATCCTCACAGGACAGTAGACTCCACTAAAGGAGGTGGCATTTTTGCCAACCAATGGTGGAGCTAAATAGGAGCAGAAATACAAATCAGCCCAGGATGACTGACAAGTTTGCAGGGAGGAACACAGGCCCCTTATCTGAGCAAGTTTTAGATCTCTGTCCTTCCGTAACAGGCAGAAATGCAAGCTGCTGTGATCAGGGTGATTCTAACTACATTGACCACGGTGGTGCAGCAAGGGTCAGGCACCAAGGCCCAGTAATCAGGGAAATCCGTGAAGGCCATGGCCTGACAAGGCTGTAATCTATTTATTGTTCTTTTTTCAGAATGCCCTTGCTCCTTTTTCAGACTGGTGGATGAGTCAGTTCCTCCCTGGAGCTTATGCTGACCTCCTCAGGAAAACCATTCTCTGGAATAGCTCTAAAAACATGGATCTATGAAATGTCTTTCCTTTTTCCATGCCTGAACAAGTGCAGAACTCAAAACTTCTTTATGGGAGCCCTCCAGAGCTACATGTCTTTAAGGGGACTGGACGCTTGCCTTTCAACACCATGGCTTTCACCATTTAGCTCGCTCCTTTCCCCAATCTGGGTCCTCAGAAAATGTACCACTCTTCTTACCTCAAAGCTACAGGAGCAAGAACCATAAGCCCTGGAAGGTTAATATCTGCTCCTAGTAGGCTTTACAAATATTTACTTTTTTAAAAAAATAAAGATGAGTTTTTAGGGAAAATGACATTGCTGATGACCAAAAAATATACTTTTATTGATCTTGTCATATATATTCTAGTCGATGTGGGACTCTAGAAGGGTAAAACATCCATACCTTGCACTTAATAGGTATCCCATTATATTCATTAGTGCAGGCTAATCTGCTTCAGGAAAAGAACCAAATAATGCGTAATGGCTCCAACACAATATAATTTTACTTCTCATCCACATAGCAATCCAAAGTAGGTATTCAGGGTGGTAGGCAGTTCTCTTCCATGCAGCAATTCAGGGATCCAGCCTCCTTCCACACTGAGATTCCATTATCTTGTAGCGATGCATCCTAGTGTGCACCAAACTGGCTGAAATGGAAAGAAAGTGGAGAGGGGCATGAGGGAGATGTTATGGCTCAAGCCTGAGAGTGACAAGCATTTTGCTTCCACTCACACTCTGTTGGCTTGAAAATAGTCACATGGTCATATCCAAATGCAAGGAAAGCTGGGAAATTACATTTGCTATATGCCGAGAAGAGGAAGAGATGGATTTGTGGGAAGGACTGGCAGCCTCTATCACCTCAATCTAAGTTAGTGTCCTCTCTATTTCTTCCTCCTTAAACTCTTCAGAAGAGGTAGATGACACCATGCTGAGTACACTCAGCCCTTCCCAGCAATGTCCCTCATATTCAAAATATTCCTGAACTGCTCCGTATTTCCATGTATTTTTTTAAAATAGCAAACTGTGTATTTCTTTCTTATTTCCATAGTGATTTTGGAACTATGGTCTTGTACGAAAGAACCCAAACACAGAATACAAGTTCCACATCTGAATTTTTAAAGTTACGTCAAATAGTTCCTCCACTTTGCCAATAGAATTTGATTCCTCCCACCCAAGTCCCATTATTTGGTAGCCAAATGGACAATTGGTTTCCATGATCTTGTACATATTTTTAAATGCCCATGTTAAAGCATAGCACAGGAAGCGGACTTGACCCACTGGTTAGGGCGTCCGTCTACCACATGGGAGATCCGCGGTTCAAACCGCGGGCCTCCTTGACCCACGTGGAGCTGGCCCATGTGCAGCGCTGATGCGCACAAGGAGTGCCCTGCCATGCAGGGGTGTCCCCCGTGTAGGGGAGCCCCATGCACAAGGAGCGTGCTCCATAAGGAGAGCTGCCCAGCGTGAAAGAAAGTGCAGCCTGCCCAGGAATGGTGCTGCACACACGGAGAGCTGACACAACAAGATGACGCAACAAAAAGAGGCACAGCTTCCGTGCTACTGACAACAACAAAAGCGGACAAAGAAGAACACACAGAGAATAGACACAGAGAATAGACAACTGGGGGGGGGGGTGGGAGAAGGGGAGAGAAATAAATAAAAATAAGAAAAAAAAAAAACAGCACAGAGAAAATGGCCATTTCCCTGACTCCATGGGACTTGACTTATCCATCTGCCACAACTGTTTGGCCTTCATTCTAGCAAGTAACAAGAATCCCTATGTGTAAAAGCTTCTTGAATATGGTATTCCAGATGCTTCTGGGCAATGCTTTTGAGAGGCAATGAGCTTACTCTCTCTGTAGGTGGAGTTTCTGGGTAACGGGCCATTTGATGGTATGGGTGTTTGGCCAAATAGTGATTATGCACAATGTGAAATTAATCCCTTTAAAGTCCTTTATCTGCTTTTCAGTTATTGTTGAACCAGCTTTATAAAGTGAGTAAATAACAGAATGAGCTGAGGGGAAACAGAGATTTTGGTTTTATGTTTGATTAAGGATGCTTTCACCTGAATATTACAGGATGTCCATCTAAAATGGCTTAAAATATTCATTCAGCTTATATAACAAGAAATTAGGTGACAAAGCTTTGAGTTAGCTTCTGTGCAATTCCTTGGGCTTTCTCCTCATGGTCACAAAGTGGCAGCAGGGCCATGCCTCACATCGTCACATAACAATATTTAAAACAGGAAGTAAGGAACAGGTCTTCTTCTTGAAGTATCCCTCTCTTTTAATCAGGAAGATTCTCTGCATAGTCCCTCCTGCACATCACTCTTTAAATCTTATTATTTGTTTCTAGATGAAGTACTAAGTAATGGGAATCGAATTAATATGATGGCCTTAGAACTAGTATGATTCATGCTTTGGGACTGGGAACATTGCCGCAAATGTTGTCTGTTGCCTGGACAAATTTTGGATTCCATAGAAAAAAAAATCAGGGGTTATTGTTGGGTAAAGCCATCAATGGTATTTCTCACATTCCTCAAGGTGTTTCTAGGTTATTCCTTGGACTAAGCCAAATTAAAACACAACAGCAAGGAAATATTATCCCTTGTGTCCACCCACAGAAATGTTTTTTATAAAACCTTTCTTCAGTCTTCCTTCTTTACATCCCTCTCATCATATGCCAGGACTGCATTGTTCACAGTGGACCACAAAGATGAATCAAATATGCAGCTACTTGTCTCTAGAAAATGGCATTCAAATAAACAAGGCAGGTATGTTGCAGTGCCATCCAGCGGCTCCACTCCCGAAGAGGTAAGAACGATTAGAGCAAGACAACACACAGTAACCGCTCTAGAGACGCAGGCTGGTGGCGCAGGTCTGATTTATTGAGGAAGTGTAGTAGCTTTTATAGACTGTGAGGCAACGTGCAAGCAGCTTACTGGCTATGCTAATTTAGCGGGCTGATTGGTTCATGCGTTCTAGTTGCCCGGGCATGTCCGCTGCATGCCTCGGTGTCATCTTTTGGGGGGAACCCCAAAGGCCTTATAGTTAGAGAGGTTTTCCTACATCTAACAAGGCGTTGGCGGCTTGCCCACACAGGTATACAAGCAAATCAAAACAGAACAGAACAGTCTGAAGGGTGCAGGCAGATTAAGGCCCTGGGATGGTTTCCTCAAAGAAGAAGGTGATGGAATTTGAAAGAGTAAGGAGTTCACTAGGTAGAGAAGGGAGCATTTCAGATAAAGTTGGTGTTAAGTGCAAGCAAGTAGAAGTATGGTCCAAATGTTTGGAGTTCAGAAAGAATGGAATCTCGGGTATCAGAGGTGTCATGGGGGGAAAGTTTCAAGAGGCAAGCAGAGACCAAGTCATGAAGGATCTTTCATATAAGCTCCCCAAAACTGGGATTTAACCCTCCAGGGAATTAAGAGATGCTGGGGAGTTAAGCATGGGCCTAAAATGTAAGGTGGACTTGGTAGTATAGAGGCTGACTGAACAGGAACAAGGTGGAGGAAGAGAGACCAGTCAGGGTTGCTGAAATTGTCCAGGTGAGAGAAAGATGCGAGTGTCTGAGCAAAGGAAGGACAGAGGTGCGTTCAAGGAAACCCAAGCGAGAAATAAGAAAATTGAGATGTGGAGGAAGGTGGTTATCTAAGATAACTCGGGTGTATGGTTTGGGGAACTGGGAGTGGTAATGCCATTGTCCAGGATGGGGGTCCAGAAAGAGGCAGTCCCACTGCTGAGCTGGCAGCACAGCCCGTCACTTTGGCACAGATCCATTTCCCTTCCGGGGAAGTTCTCCAATCCCACCATGGCCTGAGATCTGCTGAAGCTCCAGATTTATCCTGCATGGACAGTTTTTCTTTTCCGGCTTCCAAGTGAAGTGGATCCATGTTCTGACTTCCTATACAGTCAGGACCTTCTGGGACGAGCACTGTAAATGACTTCTGCAAAGCTTTCCAGCCATCTGGAGCACAGGTTGGGGGAAGGCCCTCGAAATGGGCCCAGCTCTGACTTCCGGATCCCTGGCTTCACAGCCCCCCTGCCTGCTGTCTATAAGAAGCAAACCTTCTGCTGCTTCAATTTATTATGATATTAAAATTGTTTCCAAGGACCTCAAAGGGGGGAAATGAAATTGTTTTCAGATTTGATTGCTGTCATAATAAAATAGCTATTATGGGAGGGGGCGATTGTGTTATTCTTGGATAAATGAAGAGCAAAAGTACTTTTTTTACAGTTTACCATAAAGATAGCAATAGAATTTTTCATAAGACAAGCACAATCAATGATTCAAGGAAGATGAAGGCATCTATATTTGTTCTTCCTTGGACATCATACACAGCGGGATATTTGATCTCTTCCAAGCTGGGAAATTGGCAAAACAGGCTTCTCATCTGTGTTCCCAGTTATACCAGTCCTCTCCAGAGGTCAAACCCTGGCAGCTGTCCCCCTGGTGTCCTCCAGCTTAGACGATGGATTCTCCTCCTATTTGCTCTGTCCCATGCTTTTTTTTGGTACCTCACCCCCAGTTTCCTTGTTGAAATTAGTGTCTGGAACCTGAATCAGATTCAGCTTACTTTTACAGAGCACCCACCGTATATACTAAGCATGTACAGAATGTTCTCATGTGCCACCTTATCTAGTTATTGCAGCAACTCACCAAAATAAGGAATGCTATTCTTTTTATACCAAATGGGATATCAGGCTCAGAGAGGTGAAATACTTGCTCCAGGTCTCACACTGCTAAGTTTAATAAAGAGATTTTTAAATACAGATCTGTCTAAAGCCTGGATTCTTTCCCTTTTTTCAAGCTATCTCTTCCCCCACTTGGAATCCAGGTCCTTGAAAGAGACCAGAGTGGCACGGTACAATAGAAACAATGCAGGATTTAGTGACTGAGTGTCAGCTCTGTGACCTTTGAAAAGTCACTCTGAGACTTTTTACATCTTGGTCTCCTCACTGGTAAAATGATGATAAATGAATTCTACTTCAGAGGGTTGGATTTTGTAAAAAGTGCCTGTAGAACATACATAAAGTGTTGGTCAAAGATTACGGGCTCAAAATGAATTAGTTCCTTCATAAGGCTATTTGTTAGCTTGTCCTGGGATGGAATGATACCTTAGCTCCATTGAGAAGGAAAAAATAAAAAAGATGGAAAAATACAGTACTTTAAGAAAGTGATTGCTACACAATATCCCATCACAGGAAGCTGTCCCATCAATGGAATTACCTAATAAATCCCACCTGCTTCCAGCCTGTGTCAGAGACAGAAAGCAGCAGAGGCGCTTCCTTGTTTCCATTCTGAAAATGAAAAAAACAGTTTGGTCTATTTCAAAGTGCATTGTGCCCTGTCTTAGTTAGCCAGGGCTGCTATGACACAGGCTGCTCAATGGGTGGCGTGAGCAGCAGGAATTTATTTCCTCACAGTTTTGGAGGCCAGAAGGCCCAAATCCAGCTCTCGACAGGCCGCCTTTCTTCCTGAGTCTGTAGCGCTCTGGGGCTGGCTTGCACGGTCCTCCGGGTTCCTTGGCTTATATACTCTGCATCTGTCATGGAGAGACCTGTCCCCTTGGTCTCCTTCTGTGGCTTTCTCTGACTTCTTGCTTTTAGTGACTATCAATGCCCAAATTTCCTTTGTTTATAAGGACTCTAGCCATATGGATTGAGGCCCACCCTGATTTGATTTGATTTGGTCTCATCTAAGTAAGATCTTCAAAGATCTGATTTGCAAATGTGCCCGCACTGTAACGGTTAACATCCTCAAAGGACCTATTTACAAATGAGTTCACACCCACAAGATGAGGGCTCCGGTCTTGAACGTGACTTTCTGGAGGGTGTGATTCAATCCCAACAGGTCCTTTAAAAGCATTTCTAAAAATCAGGATTTAATTTCAGGAGCGTGTTCACCTTCCAAAGGATACTGCTCAATCCCCTGAGTTTGCAAGATACCAGTTTTTGACTAACACTGCAGTCTGCCTTCCTGAAGAGACAATCCTGCCTCCAGACCCTGGCTGTAGAAGGAAAGTAGGTGAAGGGAACTATGGTAGTGTCCCCACAGTCCAACGGGATTTCTATCCCTGTGTACCTCTACTCACCTGGGCTAACTCAACTTTGAACAAGTGGGGACTGTGGAGAATGCTGTGCCTCTTGACACCCAGTCCCAGCTTTTCCTGGCCTGTTCTGAACCTATAGACTTGAGTTGCTGCCATATTAGATGCTTCCCCCTTGAACGTTCCTTTAAATCTACACATTTAAAGAACTAGCCAGGATTTCAATGCCATAAAGGGTTTGGGATCTTTGATTTTCCAATAATAAATAAATCAGAGATTAGAGTAAGAGCTGCTGAAGTCTCAGAAATCTGCCCCTAATTTATCGCAAATCTCTTTATGTATTCAGATGCTTTGGATACACATTAAAGTCTTCAGCTCATATTTATGATTTTGCACATTGCCTCAGCTTTTGCAAATGCATCAATAATTGGAAGGAGAATGGGGAGGGACCCACTTTAGCTGATACACCAAAGGCTGGCCTCTCAGCAATAACTCCGCATAGTTATGAGTGATCAAGAGTCATTTACGTGAATACATTCTCACCCTATTCCTGAAAATATAGTGATGACAGAACTGAAAGTCAGAGGTTATGGAACTTATCTGAGGTCCCAGAGCTAGTGAGGGGAAGAGCTTGGATCTGAACTTCTACAATTCTTCCGCATTGACCCTTTATGGAAAATGATCCAGTAGACTCTGTATGATCTCCTGCTGGGGAGACTGAAGAGGGGTTCCTGTGTGGACGAAGGCATACCACAGCTATTCTCTGAGGTCCTTCAATTCTAACAAGCTCTGCATGTAGTCCTGGTGGCCTGAGAAAGTGTGGCTGGAGTGCCGAGGGCTGGGGAGAAGAAGTGGGGAAGAATGCTTTGTGGGCAAGTCATCTGTTGGGCAGAGTGAAATGAGTGGCAAATGGGCCTCCCCCTGGGGTTGATTCCCTCCAAATGTACCCGACAGTAAAATGCTTCACAAAGAAACCTGACAATTTAGTTGTTAATTCAAAACATCCTTCTCCAAGCTGCCTGTGACTACAACCTAATTGCTGCAAGTTGGTGGTTTATGAAAAAAAAAGAAAGTAAAGAAAAGAAAGTAAAATCACAGTAAATACAAATGTGTATTTCTGCGGCAATAACTCACTCTAATCTTACGTTCATTTATCCCTGTACTATTTCATTGTACCATCAGATCACTATCTACACAATAAATGCTTAGTTCTATAAAAATTCTATGGTCATTTCAAACATTTTAAACTCTAATATATAATACAGATGCTTGTAATTAGTTTATATCTCAGAGGGTGTTGTCTTGACTCCTGAGACATTTACAGATTCACTAATCCATCATCTGTCAATCCATCCATCCACCCATTTAGCCATCTATCCACCTATCCATCCAGCTATGCACCATTCTATTTTATCCCCACCTTTCAATTTATTTAACAAATGTTGATTGAGTCTCTCCTATATAGCAGATGCCAAGTCAGAAGCTATGAATAAGATATCTTAAGATTCCTGCCACCAAGAACTTTCTGCCCAGAGTGATGGGCAGACATAGTTGTAGATAATTATGTAGTAAAGTGGTCATGGATAATATTGTACCTCCTATACCATGGGGAAAATGTAACCATTTAGATTATTTAGTTTTTTAATTGTCTATTAGGAATAGTAGTGAGTATAGTGAGAATTCCGTTTGGTAACTCTAATGGGAACTAGAGCAAGCCTTGGAAACAGAGGAGGGAGAGACTTTCTCTGGGTTTGGGGGCCAGATGGATATGCCACAGGGAGACTGCGGAATATGGTGGTGGGTGTCCACTGCCTCTGGCTCATAGAGCAGGCCAGGGGAGCAGTTCCCCTCAGGCTCAAGGTCTTCCCCCCTCGTTGGGCTACCAGCGGCAGCATCAGGGGCAGTAGCTATGGTGAGCACCTGTTTGCAAATTGATCATCTTCACAAACAGCAATTCAGGAAACCAGGACTAATCTGATGACATGAGAAGAGCAGATCACTACCCCAAGGTCATGGAGGAGAGCTGGTTCCTAGTACAGAGTCACTCTCAACCCAGCCACCCTGGCACAGTGGGTACACCTTGGGGAAATGGTGTGTATGCCTGTCAAGGGTGATCCTAGCTAGTTACATAGATTAAAAAACTAGAAAGGGGTGATCTAGTTGTCAGAGCCCCAGTCAAGTGTTCTGGATGGAGGCTAGAGCTTTTGACTTAACAGGAATCTAGAGGCAAGGCAGGAACAGAGGGAAATAGACCTGTGAGGTGGGTCTTCAAAGTGGGGATTAGGGGATTAGGGGATTAGGGCCCTGGGTACCAATACTAATTACACCTCCTGGGAGTGGTGGGAGCCTGATACTCTTTTCAGGTGAACTCTCATTGACTTCGGGGCATATTCCTTTTCTATGACTGAGCTGGCTAAGACAGGAGCTGGTAATTATTATTATTATTTTTTATCATGTTACCCTCTTTATGCCTTTATACACTCTCTTCCTACTTTCACATGAATACACATGTAAACACACAGTTTTGAGGAGAAGAGTTAATAGAAGATTTAAATTCATTTCACACCACTTCCTTCCTGGTAATGGTAAACACCTTTTACATGCCCTTTATTATATGCCAGGTCCTATACTATTTGCTTTACGTACACTACAAATATATTATTACAAGTCTTTATGTGGCTGGTAGCAGAAAACCAACTCAAATTGCCTTGAGCAATAATGGAGTAGTACATTGGCTTATGTAAAGGAGAGCCCTGAAGTAAGTGTAGTTCAGGGGATCAAAAGTATCACCAAGACCTGGTTTCTTTCAGTGTCTTTGTTCTGTTTTCCACAGTTCAGTTTCATCCTAAAATTGGCTCCATGGTTACAAAATCGCTACCAATAGTTCTTAGGTTTATATTCTTCCTTGGCCCATGACCAGAGAGTCTCTTATCCAACTAGTAAACAATCTGGGTTCCAGACTGGACCAAGTTAAGTGCCCAGCCCTGAACAATCACAAGGGCAAGGGGATGGAATTGTGCTGATTGGCTTAGACCCACAGCTATCACCTGCTTGTAGGTGATATTAGTTTCCTTCCCTTTCCTGTCTCAGTACCGCACTCTTCTCCCAGTTCTTCCTGAAATCAGTCTCAAACAAGCTACTGGCGCTCACTTCATTTTCTCAAGATCTGCATCTGGGGGATTCTAGCCTAAAGCAGTAACTTCCCAAGCTCTGCTCAGCTAGAGGACTCTCCAGCCATCTTTACTGCACCTAAGAAAGTGCCATGGACATTACAGGTGCTTAACAGGTGTTGGAAGGATGGTGAATCCCACACAAAGAATGTGATGACCTCATCGGACTGTATGTGGCCCCTTTGGAGGTGCAGAGTATGACCACAGCCCTCCTTCCCATTTCATCTTTTCCTCTTTCTGTTCAAGAGTAATGGAGGGAAGATAGAAATTGGTCTATTTTTCTAAACCTTATGAGATTGTTTTGATCTGAAGCTTCCATTGACATCAGAGGAGCAAATTATAACTGGTACCTGGTTACAAAACAATCCCAGAAAAGGGACATTTACTGAAATTTTATAAAGGAGTTCCCACAAAGTAATCTAGTAGCTTCTCTAGTGTGCTCTCAATTCCATCCCATTCCTAAAACCATGACTACTCACATCCTGGAATAAAGATGGGGGAGGGGGTTCTGACACTTTCTGACATTCCAAGAGGTACTGCACTGCCAGATAAGCAATTTGGATTTAAAATATTTCTAACCATTCCAGACTGCCTATCAGAGAGTATAAACAAAATTCCTTAGGGAAAAATATATACTTGAGGAAAATGAAAGATATAATAGATGCATTCTAAAACTATTAGCAGAGGAAGTAACATTTGAGACAATAATGCCATATCCTTGGTTGGAAGATTAAGAAACAGTTTATAATTCAGAACAGTTTATCATTCTTTTGATTCTTTAGTTTCTACATGGCTAATATTAGGCCTCTATAATATTCACAGAAATTAAAGACCAGAAAGGATGTGTTTGTGTATGTGTGTTAACGTGTGTATACAGAACTTTTTGTATTTTCTTTCAAGATTATGTTCTAGGAAAATGCAGTTTATGGTGAAAAGACTTATGAAGGCAAATTGAGATGTTTTCGGATCTTTACCATCCCAATTTTTTTTTTACCCATCAGCATTGTTCTGAAGCACATTGAATAATATTTAAATTGTATCACTGAATAATAAAAATATACAATTTGGATATTGTCACCTGGACTTGATCACAGGGGCCCTTTTGTTGTGATAATGAAAGTATGCCCTCAAGACAGAATGATTTAAGCAGAAGGAGGGTGAAGTGGAACTCCACATGTTACTTGAACAAGCAAAACTTAGAGATTAATTTCAGAAAGCAGCTTAATTTTTTTAGTGACAACTTTCTTGGGTGTTATAATTTCCTACAAAACATGGCATGTATTTAAAGTGTGGAACTTGCTAACTTTCGTCATAATGTAGATAGCCATGAAATCTTCACAATCAAGATAATGCAAATAAAAATATCCACCCCCTAATTTCCTCATTTCCCTCTGTAATCCTTAGAAAGCAATTTAATTGTCATTTTTTATTCTTCCTTAAATTTCTTTGGTGGGACTAGTACACCCTCTGTCCCTGGATGAAAACTTGGGTTATCCTTGAGTTTTCTGGACACCATTAGATATTCAAAGAAATTTGCCAGTTACTTAAAAAAAATTATTAGAGAAGTTGTGTTTTTACAGAACAATCCCATATACCACCCTACCAATACCTCCCTGCATTGGTGTGGAACATTTGTTACAATTGATGATAGCACTTTTTTTTTTATAATTGTGCTATTTTTTTAATCGATAGTAGACAGTATTTGTTGAAAGATTCTATGATCTAGACACTGTGTAAAGCACTTTACATGGATCACCTCATTAAAAATACCCAATACATAGGCCTGTGAATATGTTCTACTAGTATTTTGTTTCACTTTTTTTAAATTAGAGAAGTTTTAGGTTAACAGAAAAATCATGTAAAAATACAGACTTCTCATATAGCCCCTATTGTTGGCACTTTGCATTAGTGTGGTACCTTTGTTACAGTTGGTAAAAAATTATTAAAATAATACTATTAACTATCATCCATAGTTAAGATAGGTGTATCTTTTTCCCATGTACCACCTATTTTTAGCACTTTGTACTGGTGTCACCCATTTGTTATAATTCATGAGTGAACATTCCTGTAATTGTACTAATAACTATTATAGTCCATCCTCTGCAATTGGGTTCACTGGGTTAACTAGTTACTTTTGGTCCCCTCAAATAATCTCAGTGCACAAATGAAAATGTCCAATCCCATGTAATAGTGAATCCTCGACCTAGATTTACAGTTACTACTTTCTCCTTCTCCCAGCTTTAACTGGCTGCACTGAGGGAAAGGGGAAGGGGTGGCGGCTTTTCCTCACCCTTCTTTGTGCTTTTACTCTTCTTCCCTCTCGATCTTTGCAGACCTCCAGGGCTGGAACCTGATGGGAAGAGGAACACGATGGTCCTCACAGGGGTGGTCCCGTCGAGGCCGGGATTGCAGAGAATGCCTCCCGTGCGCGCGTGGCTGAAGGTCTTTCATGTGCAGAGCCCTTGACGCTGTTGCTCCCTCCAGGTAGTGGTTTACTCCCTTTTCAGCCCCTAGACACTTGGTGGTCTCCCCAGTTTCTTTGTGGTGAGGTCTCTTCCCTTCTCCGGGTCCTCTTGGTAGGACCTCAGATGACCCCATACAGGCTGTCTCTTGCATGGACCCACATGTGCTTCAACTTTGTCTTTTCAGCTCTGAGAGGTTACCCGCAATGCAGTTCTCTCCCCTTTGTTCCTCCACACGAGCAGCCAGCTGGCCCTGTAGAGTGATTAGGCATGGCTGGACCACTCAGCTCTCCCTTCAGAGGACACATAGATTTCACTAGTGGCCTCCCTGAAGTTATTTTCTCTTGACTTGAGGTAAAGGTAGAGGTACCTTCCAAATCTCTCCTTTAGGGAGCTGAGACTCAAAACACATAAATTCTACAAAGTTCCACTTCCAATCTCCAATGCTAAACTCATTTTTATCTTTGTTGTGGGTGAGCGTGAAGAGTTATGTACCCAGGTTTTTGTCTACCTGTTGCAAATCCTGCTTCACTTTGGAATACGTTGTATATTGTGTTCAGCAGGTATTGTTTGCAGCGTATATTTTTGGCTTAGTGTCCCAGCTGCTATGACAAATACCACACAAGGTGGAATTTATTGGCTCATGGTTTCAGAGCAGGGTTGGTAGCATTCCACCTGCCTGACAGTCCTTAGGTTCCTTGACTTTCCTGTCACATGGTGGTGTCCTCTCCTTTCTCTTCTGGGTTCCACTGACTATTTACAGAAAACTGTTTATTAGTGCGACGGTTTGCTCGGTCGGTAGAGGTGGGGTCTGGCTGCGGACGAGGGGTCGGTCCCGCTTGGGACGAGGGGTCGGTCCGGCAGCAGACGAGGGATCGGTCTCACAAGGGTTTGCGCGGTTCGGCTGACGGGGTCGCCCGGAGAAGCAGGCGACGAACTGGGGACAAGGGAGGCCAGGCCCTTGTCGGGGGCTCTCAGGACTGGAGGGTGCACGGCAGAAGAACTACTGCGGAGACAAGGTAAACACGCAAGTCCACTTTACTGAGGGAGAGGCAACAGTTTTATAGGGGCTGGGGAAGGCTGATTGGTCGAAGCCATGCCCTGTTCTGATTGGTTGCCGGCGAAAGGTCAGTGGGCGGTACTGGACAGGGGAGGGGTGGTGATTAGGGATTGGCTGTCGCTGTTGCTGGGGGAAGGGGCAGGGTTTAGGGATTGGTGGCTGCTGTTGCTGGGGTGGAGGGCAGACTTGAGTTTCCCGCCCACGCCTGGCTGTTGCTGCTGTCGGGGGAGGGGAAAAGGGCAGACTGGATTTTTCTGCCCACGCCTGGCTGTTGCTGCTGTCGGGGGAGGGGAAAAGGGCAGACTGGAATTTTCCGCCCTGCGCCTGCGCAGGGAGAAGGAAGAAGAAGGGTGCCGCCCCACAGGCATCAGTGTGGCGCCATCCGGGAGGAGGGGCGGCCGCGGAAGCATGGCTGCCGAGAAGGGGAGACCCGAGGGCACTCTGCGCCCATGCCGAGCTTCCTTCGGGGTGGCGGTGAGTCCGACCAGCCACCCTATTATGGGGGCAGCGGAATTAGGCCTACCGCGGCTGTCCCCCCCACCAGGCCAGCAAAGCACACTTCAGCCTGAGGGGTGACCGCAATTAGGAAGCCGGTGACCCACCCAACAGGTGATATTGGTAACGACCTCATTTTCTATTGATCCTGCTCTGAGAATGTCAGCCAGGGGGTTCTGATTTACCTGATGCAGGGGAAACTCTGATTTCATGCTTCTCTTCACTAACTCCGGTTGAGAGTGTGTCAGAATGTCTGTTTCTGTGGACTGGGAGTGCAGGACAAGGCAGCTCAGCTCTTGGTTTGCACCTGGTCCTGTTCTGTCATGAGCCCAGGAAAAAGGGCTGGCATGAGATTCACAAAACCTGGCTCCTGTCAACTGGGTGACTTTGAGCAAGTTACTTCCCCTTCCTGCACTTCAGTTTCCTCATGTTAATCAGTAAAGCAAATTAATTACTTCAGGCTCTCTTTCAGCCCTAACATTCTACAAATCCATGAGCATACTGGAGAGCGGTTTGATTTCCTTGGTTCAGAACGCCCCTTCAGGCTGGACTTGGGACAGGGTCAGCAAGGACTAAGCCAGGTCTGGGAGCTGAAAGCTTCCTCTTGGGCCTGTATGAACTGATTTATGGGCATAATCTTGTTCTGAAATGGAATCTGAGGGACGCCAGGGAGGTGAGAACCCACAGGCACTGGGGAAGCAAACAATTGTGCCCACAACATCAGGGACCAGGGCAGGCTTGGCCACCTCAGCTGCTGAGGGAGAAATGGATGGACACATCTCACTCCTACCTTATGGCCCTTCTCTTGCTGGGGCTGCTGCCACCTCTTACCTTTTACAGCATGATGATTCGTCTAAGGATAGAGGACATTACAAATCTGTGGTATTTATAACTTTCCAGATTTTTTCAGAGAAGATTCTTTCACCAAGGCAGCCTCGCCTCTCCTTGTCCTGAGGCCCCAGGCCTAAGCCACGCACAAATCTTGATTTCATCAAGATCTCTCTGTTCCCTCCACTGCTCCTGTTTTCCCTGTGAAGACACATGCCCTTCCCTAGAAGTTTTATTGTTCCCCGACTCCCTTGTTTCCTCACGAGCTCCTTCCTGGGGAGCTGGGACTCAGCCAGCCTCTTCTTGTGGGAAATAGGCTCAGCACCCACAAGAAAGCCCCCTTCCCACTTAATTTATGTCTCCTTTTGTAATTAAAGAAAGAAAGACAATAAAAATCTCTCTTCCCCTTGGTTGCTCTTTATAGATTTTCCCATTAAGAGAATTAAGAGCATTCAAAGTCAAATCCATGGATACTTTTTTAGACAAATCATCTTCAAAGTCTTTGATATTCAAGTAAAAAATGAAGATTTTTGGCTGTCAGCGCTGAATTCCCTGGGTCAGCTTCTCCATTAACTTCTCTTTGTTGTAGCCAGAAGGAAAGCGACACACAGGTGGTGACATTTGAGGTTGCATGTTTCTACCCAACAGCTATACTCCTCCTGGGTGGAAGGGGAGCTCAGTGCTTTGTTTCTGACAGGGCTTCTGTGAAGGAAGTCATCCAGACTCAGAATGGGTGAGGTAGTGAGCTCCCCATTTCTGGAAAGGTTCACATAGAGAATGACTACTCCTGTATTGGCTAAGTAATTCCATTGGATGACTGCTGAAGTCCCCTTTTGCATGAGTATCCTGACTCCAGCTCCCATTTGTCATCAATTTACAGTGGTGTCAGAAACACAAATCCATCAAGGAAGGGTCTGATAAAATAAAGAGCCTTGGTACAACCATCAGGAATGGGTAAGTCCCAGAGAGAGCCGTCTATGACAGAGCATGTGTTTATCCAGGCTGGGATGTCTAATCGAATTCTCTGCAGCCAAACCAGAACTTCTGAGGGCAGAGGGAACCAACATGGCATGTGCAGTGCAAGTGACGACATAGTGTAGGTTTTCACTACATTCTAAATAATAGCTTATGGCATTAGCATGGTGACTCTGAGACATTAAATTATATTGGAATGTATAATAATCTGAGAGTCAGGAGAACTTGATTACTGTTCTAACTATCTTTCTGTGTTTTAGGGAAGTTATTTTCCCTTTCTAGGGCTCAGTTTCCTGATCTGTAAAAATACAGATTAATTTGTATCTGCATTTCCCAAAGAAGGTTGCAAGAAAAGTTAGTCCAAAAGATATTTTACATAAAAGGATTTCATGGTAAAATGAGTTTGGAAACCCTGCGTGTAATGATGCCCTCTTAGAGAATGGCAGTGCTGATGTGGCTGGGAAAGGCTCCAAGCAGTCCTGCAATAGACATCTGTTTCTCTTTGTTTAGCCTTGTATTTCCAAAATATTTTTGAACACAGAAGTCTCCCCTTCCCTCCCAGTGCATGCTTTTATCACCCAAGGAATCAATACTCCACAGTATGCACTCTGGGAAATAGTCCTCTAGATAATCTCTATGGTTCCTTAGTCCTAGGACATTCTGTGCTTCTCTAATTAGCAAGAGAATCATCAACAATAAGTTTTATTATTATGTACAACAGAAAGACCCACCTGTTCACAATGAGTCTTAAATTTGCATTTCTCATCACTACCTCTATAGGCTTTTAAAAAAATCTCCATGCTTTTTGATAGGCTAAGGCAACCTTCTCATCGTCACTTCAGTGATATTTCCCCTAGTCCGCCTTTCACATCCCTCAGGTCTGGGTTAGGCACTTGTTATATGTGTCTTTGACTTTCCAAACTGTGTTCTACACTAAAATAAATCTCCATGAAGGCAGGGGCCATGTGGGTTATGTTTTCCATTCTATCCACAATGCCTAGTCAAGTGTTGGACATATAGGAGGCACTCATTAAACATTTATTGAACAACTGATACATCATTTGGGATTGCTCCTTTAATTAGAACAGGGAAGAGAGCAGACACTTATTTTCTACTGCTCCAGTGAAGAAATTACAGATAAGACATCAGAGTTGTTCAAGACAGAACTGGCTGCTTCAATCAGGAAAGAACTTCCCACGACTGAGCTTGTTAACAACTACAAAAATAAAGTAGAACTTCATCAGTTGAAATTTTGAACTAAATGACTTTGGCATTCCCTTCTAATGCTAAGAATCTAGGATTTAATCCTTCTTTAATCAGTATTCTCTATAACTTACATATTCCTATACAAGAGCTCTTTTGTTAGGTACTTTTGAGTTTAGAACTACAACTAAGTTTAAACAATAATTAATTTACTAGAAGTCTATTACATTAATAAAAGCAATCTAAGCATTAAGAAATACACAGCCTAAATGCTGGAGTCAAGGAACAATTAAGCTATATTATGCAGCTCTCAATGGTGGTAAACACTATAATTTTTAAAGTTTTTAATATAGTGGTAATTGAAAATATATAGGCTTATATGACCATGATGTGAACATTGTGATTACAACCTTGATATATGCAGGGAGAAAAAAAGATGGGAAGAAATCATACACAAATGCAGAGTATTTGGATAAGAAGGTGGAACCAGAAGTAAACATGGTTTGCTTTTTAAATTTTCTTTGAAAATTTTTTTCTACAGTTTTTTAATGTGTTTGTCTTAATTGTAAATTTTTAAAAATATAAAAATAGGGCTAGAAACAAAAGAAAATCTTCTACTGGCTCTGCAAACATTATTTTGATTTTTTTCCAGCTGAGATTTTAGAGCCTTGTTCAGAGTTGCCTAGACTGTAAGAATAAGTCGTCCTTTCCAGCTGTTTTGATATGTCCTTCCGAACAAGAAAGAATGAAAACAATCACCCCCAAACTCAAACATTTCCTTTAGTCAGTGACAATCCCCAAAGACCCTGAGCTGGAACCTCACCTGAGATTGAAAAGAGGAGAGGTTGGGGCTTCTATCCTCATTTCCATTTGTGTTTTGGGTTATGATGCTTTTTTTTTTTTTTTTTGAGGGTGGGGGGCAGTTGGCTCAGGAAATTTTGTCTTTGTCCTAGATTAAATCTCCACAGCTATTACCAGGAAAAATTAAAAAAATATATTGTTTGTTTTTTTGCTGCTCTGGCATAAACAGCAGTCTGGGCTCACAGGCGTTGCGGGTGCACAGGGTTTAATCTCCACCAGGTTTTCTTCCCATAAACATCCTTTCAGCTGTTGTGGCCCGAAACATTTTTCCCTTTGTGAGGCTGATGCCTGGTTTTTGATGAAGTGGCCTGCTGCTCTGCTCTCCATGGACCCAGCTACTGATTCTGACCCTTCATCCCTGGAAAAATCTCAGCCTGTCCATGCTTGCGATATTTGGACCTAAGATAACCCCCAACTTGGTGGTTAAGTATAATTCAATGAAGCAGAGAGGGCCAGCATAGTGGGAAGTGCATAACTTTGGGGAGCCAGAAAAATTTATGTTTGAATTTCAGCCCCTTTAATTGCAAACAGTCTGGCTTTGGTTAGATAAATTCCTTCACTTCAAGAAGCCCTCAATTTCTCCTTCTGATAAAATGGATAATCATTCCTACCTAGAAGGTTGTTTTGTGAATTGAATAAAGTATCAGAAGCAAAGGGCTTGGTACATAAACTTGAGTTCCCATTTCTTTGATTACTAGTGTTACAGACTGAAGCATTGCTACCACATTTTTAAAATACCATTGATGAACTAGAATGAGTTCTAAGAAAACTAATCAGGATGATGAGGGGTCTAGAACCCTGACCATATAGGAATAGGTGAAAGACTTGGGCATATATTTAGTGTGGGGAATTTCAGGAAGATAGAATAATTGCCTTAAAATTTGTGATGGGCACAAATCAAGAAGAAGGAGCTCACTTATTCTGTGTTTATTCTTTTTCCCCTATTACTAAAGAAATATTTATTGGATGCTTTCTATGTGCCAGGCTCTATGCTTAGGGCTAAGGATAGTTTTGGGAAAAAGATATTTCCTGCCTTCTTGATCTTAGAGTCAAGTTGGAGAGATAACCATTGAATGTGTAATTCTAAGTGTGGTTGGTAATAAAAAATAGGAGAGTCAGGGGCACTGTGGGGGTTTATAACTGAGTCAGAATTAGGACTGATGGTTGAAAATTATAGGGTGATTGCTTTCAATGTAATAACCAAAAGAAAGGTATATAGTTGGGCAATTTGCATACTGCACAAAGATTCTGGTTGAGGAGGTAAGTGTGGATTGAAGTCTAGAGCTTACTTTGCTCCTCAAAGCATACATTCCCAGGGTAGCAGCTATTAGAGGTGCCTCCATTTTCTAATTTGCACAGAGGCACCATACAGGCTGGCAGTGGTCCTGCTCCAAGGTCTCCAAAGGGTGATCCATGCAACATTTGGGTACAGGTATTCATTATTGGTCAGCACATTATTTTTGTTTTCATTTTTAGTTTGAATTAGTTGCTAGATTTTAAAGTTCAGGAGATTTCCCATTAAAATCCAGATTTCTTGAGCCTTTGGAAAGATTGGGAAATCTAGCAACATTGGCCCCCACACTCTTACACAGAGAAAGTTAGCTGCAGGTGTGTAATGGCTGCTCCATTTAGAAAACTACACGTGCCATTTCCCTCACCACCATGCCTACTCCCCACCCCCCAACACACACCCCTGTGAAATGCTTTTCTCAATTACTTTCCCTTCCTGGAGTCCAGGCTCCTGAGTTTGCCCCTATTCTTGTTCTTTACATCCCAGAGCTGGATGGAATTGGGGGACCCATTATGGTGAGGGATTCCATCATTAATGCTCTTCAAGCAATGACTACAGGCTCCCAGGCAGAGATGTTACACACGAGCATTTTCTACCAGATAAGAAGTTTTGACTGAACTGTAGGTTTTATTGGTGCCTGAACCCCTATGGACAATTGTTTCTCATTGGTCTCATGATAGCTCCAAAGTAAATGGATCAAAAGAATAGTTTTCCTTTATATGTTTGTTTACATGGTCATGCCAAGCATCTGAATTAATTCAACAAATTTTAGTGAGCTCCCGAGATGGGCCTAACAAGGAAACTGAATGGAAAACCAAGGCCAAAGCCCACTTGGATAGATAGCATACTGTGTCAGGTACTGTGATGTGCCTCCCAGATCTCCCTTCCATGAAGAACTTGTTACCTCAGTTGCTGACAGATGGACCTTCAGATATTGGTCTCTTCAGGGATGGCCTAAGTTGCAGAATTCACCTTGCCCAAGGTCACACTCTTTCGGTGGAGCCACATTCAATATTTACCAATGCTGGAATACAGAGGTCTGGCCATTTCAGCCCAACTCAGGACCACTCTGAAGGGCCATTCTAGCTCCACTGCTTCCTGGGGGCTGTTGTGTGACCTGCATCACAGCTAGACTTCTCTCTCTGTCCACTCTGTCCACTCCTACTTTCTTCCCCTCCTTTTCACAGGTGTTGAACTCAAGGGCCCCCTTTAATAAACATCCTGCGTGCTTTGTCTCAACCTTCTCTTTCTAGGGAACTCAATCTGCAACAAATATTCACTGAAGGTTAAGCAAATGGATAGTTTGGTGGGAAAGCAGAGACTGGGGCTCCTGTTTGAAAGGGACGATACCAAGTCTATGATGGCACAACTCATTCAAATCCCTA
Source organism: Dasypus novemcinctus (assembly GCF_030445035.2). Taxonomy (NCBI): domain Eukaryota; kingdom Metazoa; phylum Chordata; class Mammalia; order Cingulata; family Dasypodidae; genus Dasypus; species Dasypus novemcinctus. The sequence goes on from NC_080682.1 coordinate 78,151,129, forward strand.
CAGACCAGTCTCTTTTATCACACTAGGAGTTGGCTCAGGGACATTTGCTACACTGGGTTTGCAAATGGAGTTCTCAGTAACTGCAAATGAGCAGGGCTCAGAAAACAGGGGTAGGGAGAGGCAAATTCACAGAGGTTTTCCATTTTACTCTGCGTAGGAAGGATTTCATGCATAGTAGGCAGGCTGATGCAGGTCCAGAGCCTGGGAAATGCTAGTTACAGAAGGCCTGGTCCTCTGGGCCCAGGGTGTGTGTCGCCCATGTTCTGCCTGGACCGTTAAGATGCAGGTGGACAAAGTTCTGAGATAATGGAACCACAAATCCACTGGGTACTATTTGGACTCTTTCTAATCAAAGCAAATAGAAGCTAATCTTCTTAAGAGTCAGGCACTTTGCCAAGTATCTGACATGGAGGATCTCATTTAATCCTCACAACAACTGTATGGAGTATGCACTCTTCTTGTCTGCACTGTGCCCAGGTCAAAAACCTGAATTTCAGAGTACAGGAAAAGACTTGCATTCCAAGTTTCATTTTGCTTGTATGGGACTTATTCCATGAGTCCCTTCAACCTTACAAAACGATATCTTCACGGGAGTTGATTTTTCTCCCTAAGCCCTACAAGTGACAAGAGGAGTTATCTGCAGACATCAGACCATCCTAGGTGATGGAGACATGGGTCTCCTTGTCTTCATGACATGAGAGCTGTCATCTTACTTGTCCACAAAGAGGCCCAAGTCATAACAGCACAAATCAAGTCTCCAGTCAGGCAATATGTGTACAAAAAGGAAACTGAGGCAGGGTAAAGTTAGTGGTAAGCTTAGATGGCTTGTTTATGACTGGAAGGAAATGAACATTAATTAAATACACAAAAGAAATGAATTAACGGATGAATACATTTATTCATTCAAATGAATTAGAATGGTTTGCTCTATATGTGTATGTGTATGAATTATTGGTCAGACCCTGGTTTTGCACAAGCTGCAAGGGGAATCAACAGACAAGGATGGTATCAAAGCAGTATTTGGGGGGAAGTGGACTTGGCTCAATGGATAGGGCATCCGCCTACCACATGGGAGGTCGGTGGTTCAAACCCCGGGCCTCCCTAACCCGTGTGGAGCTGGCCCATGCGCAGTGCTGATGTGCGCAAGGAGTGCCGGCCCCATTCCATGCAGCGGTGTCCCCTGTGTAAGCGCAAGGAGTGCGCCCTTTAAGGAGAGCCGCCCAGCGCAAAAGAAAGTGCAGCTTGCCCAGGAATGGCGCTGCACACATGGAGAGCTGACACAACAAAATGACACAACAAAAAGAAATACAGATTCCCGGTGCCTCTGATAAGGAAAAAAGCAGTCACAGAAGAACACACAGCAAATGGGCACAGAGAGCAGACAACTTGGGGGGAGAGGGGGGGAGGACGGGGAGAAGGGGAGAGAAATAAATAAAAAATAAATCTTAAAAAAAAAAAAAAAGAAAAGAAGCAGTATTTGGTTCAAGTCTCCACCTGATTGCATTCTTTCACTTATTCATTCATTTGACAATTCGTTTTTGGTACCTACTCTGGGCCAGGTACAGTTCTAGGTAATTGAAATATATCAGTGCATAAAACACAAAATCTATGCACTCGTGGAACTTACACTGTCATGTGTGTCTTTGTGTGTGTTTGTGTGTATGTGGAATGGACATCAATACAAATAAGACATGATAAACAAATATGGTATTTTAGAAAATGAGAACTGCCAGGAGAGAACAAAAGTACAGCTGGGAGTGAAAGACGTGCTGTAGGATTTTTCCATATTAAGAAGCACAGTGAGGGAAGGCTCCATGAGAAGTGGCATTAGAGAGCAGAGTTGAAGGAGAGGAGCATGTGCACCACGCTGGTAAATGGGGACGAGTGTCCCAGGCAGAGGCAAGAGCCGTGCTAAGGCCCTAGAGTGGGAGCATGCCTGGAGAAGTTTAAGGAAGGAGGCCAGTGGGCTGAGAAGAGTGAGTGACCTGGAGAGGGTAAAGAAAAGAATCTGAAAGGTAGCAAGGGCAGATCATGTAGGGTCTTGACCATGGTAAGTCCTTTGGCTTTTCCTCTGAGTGATCTTGATACTAAACTGAAATTAATGGCTTTTAAAAAAATCTGTTTTCCTAACAGACTGTGCTGAAATGGAAACAGCCTCTTTAATATTTCAATCTCAAGCAACCAGCAGGGTGTCTTATACATCTGGCATCTAATGATTTGTTTGATAAGTGAACAAATGAATGAATAAGACCAGTGGGTGGACATAGAAGGAAAATTCAGCATATTGAAAAATAATTTCTAATAGTTAAAGCAGTCCAACAATGAAAGAGTCTGCCTTGTAAGGCAGAGAACTTCTCATCATTGGGAGATCCAAGCAAATACCAAACAACAGTTAGGCAGGACAAATAAAGAAGGGGAGTGAAGGGGAAAATTAGAGCTCCTGGAACCCCACACAATAATGATGACGCGCTTGTGTAAGTTCCACCTTAAGGATGCAATGAAAATGTAACATTCCATCTGTGTGTTCAGAGGAGAGTTTCAGAGATGGGGAGTATCCAATAAGTAAGAGTTTAGGGGTAACACCTAATTCCACCCCTCTTCATACTGAGTGTGAGAACCATTTAAGAAAGAGAGATTAGAACAAGAGAAATGGAGATAAAAATGAGCATAAAGCTGATGGGGGAAAATGGCTTGGGTCTCTGTCCAAACTGGCTTCTATTACCACCTGTTTCAAACTGAAATTTCCCACCCAGTTATGGGTAGAGGTGAACAGACAGTCACAGTCATCTCTGGATAGACTCGGAGAAGATGAAAACTTAGAAGGGGCAGATCTGCACATGCTGGTGTCCTTCGCCCCCGTTTGATCTGCTCCTTGGGCAACGTGAGGGAAGGGAACCTACTCTTCTCTACTTGGGGGAAGAATGGAAATTTGAGGGTGGAGAATAAGCAATCAGTGTACTGCCCCTAAGCATTGTGAATGCAACCAGACAAATTGGGCTCTAAAATGAGGAGCCGTTGCCAGTACCCATTATTCTGAGTGCACTGAGACCTAAGAAGGGTTAACAAGCAAGAGCTCTGGCTCTTTTTGGTAGAGAGGGAAAGATTCCGGCAATTGATGCTTTTACTTTAAGACACAATAAAAGACACTGACATGCTGTGTAAGCATTGTTCCTGGCTGTAGTTATTCCAATTATTTTTTATGTTTTCTCTTTAAATGAGAAAGATATCAGACACTAACTCAAACATGGAGATACCTATTTATGCTTCAGAACAAACAGTTTAAGGGCATTATATACAGATGTCTAAATATTTAGAAAGTGTCTGTTTATGGGAGTAAAATGAAAAGTACCTGTTTTCATTTGAAGGATTTTATGTGAAATTTGCATGTGAAAAAAGCAGCCCCAGTGGCAAAGGGGTATTATAGATGAGACACTGCGCAGGCATGGATTTGGGGGGAGGGGATGGAGAAATTGTGGGGTGAGGACTGCCTCCGTTTTCACTGGGCCGTGGGCTGATTCAGACCCGAGGCCACCAGCCTACAAAGGCTGAAGTGTACTTCTCTTCAGACTGGGATGAATAAGTGCCTTGAAGACATTAGGAATTTTAATGACCTAAAATGGGCTTCTGAACCTCAATTTATCTTCATACGAGGCATTCTTCTTAGCCCTCAGAAGACATTTAAAGAGAAATAGGATTTTGGCTGCTTTAGAAAAGTGTAGTAAACTATGGGATTATTAGACTACCTAGTGGTGCTCTGGGCACTTCCAAAGCTGGGGGATCACGGCAACTTAGATGGAAGAAATTTAGGGATAGTTTAACACTTTCTGTCTACATGGAGGCAGGTTTCAGCCCGATGTAAGGGAGACACATGAAGAAGCTGTTTATGGCTTTGGGAGATACTGAGCGCTCCATTGCCTACAGTATTCTAAAATAGGTTGGCCTCCTTATCAGAGGTGTTTTAGGGGACTGACTGGATTGCAATGTGCCTCTGGCCTTCTCAGTTCCCAAGGTTCTGAGACTAGGTGATTTGGAATAGCCAAAGACCCACTGGCCTCTTCTAGGACTTTGTTTCCTAGGGGCCACCTCCAGCCCTGCAGCTCTCTGAACTGGGGCTCCTTAGCAGCAGATTATATCTGGTAATAACAGAGGAAGCTGAAGCTGTTTCTTGAGCAAGGGAGAAATGCTCCTGGGCCTGTCTGCCCCATGCTGCCCCACTGAAACCCCTGCTGGCCCCAGGTCTGAGGTCGACATTTCCTTTGAAGGGGCCTTCTTAATTGGAGGGGTGGGCTCACACTTTTCTTTTCCCTTCCCCAGATGGGGTGAGATCTAGTTAAGAGGGTTCTTAGCAGAAGCATTTGCTTTAGGGTCTTGTGAGGACAAGGACCTATACCCTGGGGGAGAATTTCTTGACTTTCTCCTGTTTTCTGTCCCAACTCAGAATTCTTCTATGAGGGGGAGCTGCTCATAACGAGCTGCAACGAGCCATGCAAGAGAATGGCTCAAATGGTTGAGCACTCTCCTCCCACATGGGAGGTCTTGGGTAGGGTTGCTGGTACGTTCCCAGGAAGACAAGCAGACAGATGAGGGGGTGGGGAAGTGTAAAAAAAATTTTTTTTAAAGAAGTCAATGGAGAAGTGCTGAGTTCCAGCAAAGCCTTTTTCTGCCTCCTCTTCCTATCCATCATAGCATGAAGGTTTGGTGCATGTTTGGGGTGGGACAGGGGGTGCGGCTGAATTAGACCAAGGGCTAAAGGCAGTGGTTCTGCCTGTCCAAACAGGCCAAAGCACCCAGTGGTGCAGAACTTTCCTGTCATGGTTGAGAGTTGGAACTAAAGGTTGTCCCTGGAGACAGTACAAATGGCTTGGGTATCTTTCCAAGGCCTGGGAGTGAAGGCAGGACTTAGGAACGATGGTCCCAGAGCTCACCAGACTATAGCATGCCTCACAACAGGCAGATCCAGCCTCAGAAGGCTTGTGTCAGAAGAGACAGGAGGTGTCCAAACTAGGGAGACAGGAAAACAGAGGTTGGGAGTTAGGCTGAGAGGGAAATTGTTAGGATCAGCAAGAGGAGCTGACTGGATAGAAATTTTGAACACTGTGTCCATTCTGTGGTTCCCTTATCCCACGGCAAGTGAGCAATGAGGCTGGGCACTCATCCTTTCACTCCTCTGTCCCGTGCACGAGCTAGGTCCTGCCTGCATTCTGAATGCCGTCTCTGCCCCCAGAGAGCTGGGTGCTTAGTGGTGGCTGCAGTTACCACATCCGAGTGAGGATTTTACACTTATTTGTCAAAGGCAGAGGTAGCTGGCATTTGGGAACTCTGTTTTAGGTAGAGGCCCCTGAGTCTAGCTGGGGATGAGGAGCAGAATGGCAGTCTCTGAGCAGTGGCTGGCAAAAACAAACAGGACCCCTCCTTAGAGGAAACTAGTGCCTGGAGGAGCCCCCAGAACCTGGGACCAAACGGGCCAGTCCTGTACCAGGAAGGCCCAGCTCCGAAGCCCAGCTGGAGGGCCGTGATGGGAAGGCCAGCACAGAAGCCGGCTGCGTAACGCAGACAAGCTCCCAGAGCAGCCAAAGCAGGGGCGGCTCAGGAAAAACAGTGGAATCCTCAACTCAGTGCTGGGCAATGACTCACAGACGATGCTAATAAACAGTGTGAATCAACTCTAAGCCCCACTGGATTGGGTCCTGGAGATGCTTAAGGACTTCCTGCTTTAGTCAGATTTGGCTCAGAACTGGGCCTGCAGGTGGGAGTAGCAACAGTCCCAGCTGTGGGTCCCTCTGACCTCTTTCTCTCTCCAGCAGGGAACGGGCCATGTAGTCTGTCAACTGCTGTTCACAGGGAGATTGAATTCAACTGACATTTACTTTGTGTTTGTACTCACATTCAGACATAGAGAAGAAAGAGACAGTTTCTGCCCTGAAAGAGGCACCAGCCTAGCAGGCTTCCTAAAGAGCCCACTGCAGTGTGACAAGGGCCTTATATGGATTTGGATGAAGAATGTTGGGGACACACAGAGGAAGGAGCTCATCTCTCTGCTGTAATAGGCACCAACCAAACTCACTGAATGAATTAACAATTTATTATGTGTTGTTGTTATCATTACTTTTAGGTGTGGGGAAGACAGGTCAAGAACGGTATGGCAGTTTGAGATTAGTTTATGCATTCCAAAAGGAGAAAGATTATATTTGTAAACTAATCTATTCCTCTGGGCATGATACCCTTTGACTGTGTTAAATTCAGCTGAGGGGCCTTGGATTCGATTACCTTTTAAGATTAGAGCTTTTTTTTTTTTAAGATTTATTTTATTTATTTCTCTCCCCTTCCCCCCCATTGTCTGCTCTCTGTGTCTATTTGCTGTGTGTTCTTCTGCGTCTGCTTGCATTCTTATCATGCGGCACCAGGAAATTGTGTCACTTTTTTTGTTGTGTCATCTTGTTGCAACAGCTCTCCGTGTGTGTGGCACCTCTCCTGGTGGGCTGCTCTTTTATTGCGCAGGGTGGCTTTCCTTGTGGGGCGCACTCCTTGCACGTAGGGCACCCCTATGTGGGGGACACCCCTGTGTGGCACGGCACTCCTTGTGCATGGGCCAGGTCACCACACAGGTCAGGAGGCCCTGGGGATCGAACCCTGGTCCCTCCGTATGGTAGGTGGACATTCTATCAGTTGAGCCACAACTGTTTCCCATGATTAGACCTTTTTGATTTGACTATGTCAGTGAGGCATGGCTCAGGTTGAGTCACTGCCCCCATACTGGGTCTGATATAAATGGACACTCAGGAAGACACACGAGGAAGAGAGAGTGCTGCCATTTTTAAAAAACTGGCTGTGTGACAGAAAGAAGGCTCAAACAGCTAAAGCTTCAGGGAAAGACAGAACATTTTGCCTGATAGCTTACAGCTGACCTTGGAAAGAGAGCGAAGCCAGATAGAGGAAGGCCTGAGAGAGAAGCTCAATGCCAGGAGAGAGAGGACTTCACTTAAGCACGAAGACTCAAGAGGCTGGGCCCACGGAGCCTCAAGAGGGAGAGAAAGCTCTGATGGGAAGGCAGGGACCAGTCAGAGATCTGCGACCATCTTGCTTCAACACACAGCAACCAACTTTGGTGAGAAAGCAACTCTGAGTTGGACTTTTTACAGCTTTTTAAAGTTTTTACCCCAAGTAAATACCCTTTATAGAAGGCAACAGATTTCTGGTACTTTGCATCAGGACCTCTTTGGCCGACTAATACAATGGGCTTCACAGAGAAAGTGAAAATGAGTAGGTGAAGAAGATAATTCCAGGCAGAGGGAACTCCACAAGGAACAGCACAGAGGCTTGAAAGTACACAGCAAACTTGGGCATAGGTAAATTGTTTGGTATGGTCAGACAGAGATGAAACTAGACAGTCAGATTGAGCAAGGGTCCTTGAACACAGTTTTAGTCAGCTTTTTCCATGTAACAATCAACTAGCAAATGCCAACACATAAAAAATAAGCTGTTCTCTCAATCAGAAGCAGATTGGGGGTCACCATCCCCAAATCCTCAAGACTGAGGAATGAACAAACATTAGGGGGAATGACAAGTATGGACTAAGGTAGACCTATTATTATTCTAGCAATGGAAGAACTTGTGGCATTGATATAAAGGCAGTGACACCAGAGGTTCTGAGGAGAGGGAGAGGGAAGAATAGGTTTAACAGGGGGCATTTTTGGAACATTGGAATTGTTTTGCATGATGTTGCAATGACGGACACATTTTGTCAAAACATAAAATTGTGTAGTGCAAAGTGTAAACTATAATGTAAACTATAGACCATGGTCAGTATCAATATTTCAATGTGTTCATCAAGTGCAACAAATGGACCACAGTAATAAAAGATGGTGATAATAGGGGAAAGGATGGGGTAAATGGGAATCCCCTATATTTTTGATGTAACATTTATGTAGTCTAAAGCTTCTTTAAAACAAAACATTTCTATTTAAAAAAATAAGCATCAATTTCTTGCTCATGGGTCTCTAGGTCACTGGGGTGGCTCTGCTTTAGCTTGGAGTCAAGTTCAGGTCTGCTCCACACATCTCATTTTGAGCCCAGACAGGAGAGTATCTGTTATCTGGGGCATGCTCTTCTCAGGAAAGAGGTCAAATAATCTCAGGGGAGCAAGTAGAAATATAAGATACTTCTTAAATCTAGGCTTGGAAATTTAATCCTGTCACTTCTACCAAAGCAGGTCATAGGTCCACATCTAAAATGAATGAGGGGAAAAAGAGTCCTTTTCCCATTGATGGTAGTGGTAGACATAAATTAATAGTTGTTTAATAAATATCTAATCTAGCATAAGTACCATTCAATTTTGTTTTGATTCTGGAGAAAATGGAGCTTTGTTGCTGGTTACTCTTTTTAATTGAGATAGCTCCATTTTAAAAAGCATGTCCAGGAACACATGCCATAATTCAGAGGAACACTTTGTTCATACCTGGTGTAATTATCATACTTTACTTTGTTTACACATTTGAGTTTGTGAAGGCAAGGACCATGATTCATGTATCTAGACAGGCTCAGCACTGAGCTTTGCTCCCAGCATAGAGTAAGTATTCAAAGTATTTATTGAATGGATGAATTGGCTTGCATTATCCTCAATTGATGGTTAAAATTTTTATGAAATGTACCTTTCTCTGCCTCCATTGAAAGCCCAAGGTGGGTAATGAGTAAAGAGCAGATATGACCCATTCAGAGATGGACTAGAAAATGCTAAGCAAGGAAACTGACAGCAGTAGGAAGCAGGTGGTCCAAATTCCATCTTCTATAGTCAAGAGGCAATTTGATGATTACAGTCACTGTCCCTTTTATTGAACCTGTGGTTGGCACTGGGGTTGGTGGGTATATGTCCAGGAGACTTGAATCTCTGGGTTGTCCATGTGCCAGCTGGGTCCTGAGCCTCAGCAGAGTTGTAACACCTATTCTCTAGTTTGTTGGACTCACCCAGGATAGCTAACAAGGAGGTGAGAATGGACAACCACCACATTGACAAAAGCAAAGAATCTACAACTACAAGCAAGAGAGTCCCATCCATCAGCCAGTTGAGGCCCTGTCTTAATTAAGAGATGGAATGGGCATCACCATCCCAGAGTCCTTGGGATTGGGAACTAGAGTGGACTTGCTGGTATTCTACTATAGACTTATTTTGATTCTGGCAATGGAAGAAATTATATCATTTATGTGGAGACAATGGCTACTGGAGTTGCTGAAGGCAGGGAGAGGGAAAAAGAGGTATAATATGGGGCATTTTTGGGATTTGGAGTTATTTTGAATGACATTGCAGGGACAGATGCAGGACATTATATATCCTGCCAAATCCTACCTAATGGACTGGGTGAGAGTGTAAACTACAATGGAAACTATAATCCATGCTGTGCAGCAGTGCTCCAAAATGTGTTCATTAATTGCAGTGAATGTATCATACTAATGAAAGAAGTTGTTGATGTGAGAAAAGTAGGGGGTGTGGGGAGTGGGGCATATGGGAATTCCCTATATATTTTTAATGTAACATTTTGTGTGATCTATGCATCTTTTAAAAATAAATTAAAAATATATTTTAAGAAAAAAGAGAAAGATTTCTGAATAATGGAAATTTTTCCAGGTAACCATCAACTTGAAAGATATATATTCCTAATGATAATGGATAAACTGGGTATCTTCCATGTACCTGACACAATATTAACATGTTTTCTATATTATTTCATTTAATTGCCTCCTCCTTCAGACCACAGTTATTAATGGGGGATATCACTGAAGAGAATATTAGAATAGTGTGTTCCCCATACGAAAGCTGCATTTTTACATGCTGGTAATGCGGCAAACAAGGACAGAAGAGGCTGAAGCAATGTAAACATAATTGAGTATTGTAAACACAGCTGATGAAGTCAGTAAAATTGAGACAAATAGAAGTTGAGCAATCGTAGATGAAAGACTGAGAATAGACTGCAAATAGTTTCAGCTTGTAGACAAAAACAAGGCCAGGTCAGTGGATAGCAGAGCATACAAAATAGGGGATAAAAGAACGAAGGGACCAGAAGAGGGACTAATTCTTCTCAGTCACTCTTGGTTCAGAATTCCACCAGTGTTCTGGTGAGGGGGGACTGAGGTCCCCCAACACTGCTCTAGTATATTCGGATCCCCAGACTCTCAAGGGAAGGGATGATGTTGTTCACTTGTGATGCCCCAGAGCATAGCTTTGTGCTTGACATGTAGTGTAAACTCAATGCACTTCAGGATCTGAAATCTGGCCTATTACAGGGTGGAAAGAAGTCTAAGAAAATTCACCAGACTCTCAACTAACTTTCTCTACTCTACCCTCAGGTAGACTACCCAGTGGTGGAAGCACCGTCACTACAAGGAGACTTTGGGTAATTCTATTCTTCAGTTCTCCCTTCAATATAAAAATGTGATCTTTTCTCCAGCCCCATACCTATCTTCTCCCCCACATCTGACCCAAGATCCTGACATCTGGGGACACAGCAGAATGGCAAGAAGTCATCGGGTAAAGGTCTCTTGTGCTCTGAGTAGTGCTAGACTGTGGGGATAGACTTCTCAGGACTGTTGTGAGATGGCAGAGGAAACATGAAGCCAATTCTTTGTCCTGCAATGGCTGAAAGGCATGAACTCTCAGTCCATCACTAGAAAGGGTATTTATTGCTCCTAAGCTGATAGGAATACACTCAGAGTCCAGAAGATGGTGCAAGAAAAATATTTTTAAATTTCTTCTCCTTAGGTCTTCTTCCAGTTCTAGCAAGTTCACCTTGAATGAGGCTTCCCAAATCTCCCTCTCCACCTTAATCTCCATTTTCCCTTCTTTTACCCCTGTCCTTGCAGGGTCTGGACTGTATCCACTGCTGTACCCCTGTGTTCCAATCTGCAAGTTCTGTTTTATGTGCCTGCCCCCTGAGCCTGAGCTGGAAAGTCCAACTTATTTTTAAAACTTAAACACATAATGGATTTATTGGACAGTATCAGGTAGTTTATAATTTGAATGAGGAGGCTAGAAAGCAGGGAGACTCAGGCTGGAAACAAGAGAAGTCTAGCCAAGATCCTGCTCAGAATGGCTTAGGACTTCACTGTTGAAGCCATTGTCTCAGGACACTTGTCACTCTTTGGACTCTTCTGAACACTTTCTACCATGCTTCAGCCCTGGATGCTTGCTACTGCTGGAAATTATCTCCAAGGGCAAGTCCTTTTTCAGTTAACATTTTTCAGAAAAGCTTTCATAAAGCTAACACATTTTAAAAATAGGGATCATTTGTTGAGCAATATCTTGATGTATTAAAATGCCAATAAACAAACAAACCCACACATACTCAAAACAAACAAAAACCCTTCCTCCCAGTTAGAGGGAGGTATGGGGAGTAGGAGTAGGCAGGACTAAAGGGAAGAAGAGGATGGAATGCCTGGACTTCGTACTTGCATGGAGCATCTGTCACATGGCAGGGGTCCAACAGATGAATGTTTCATTCTTTCCTTTACAATCTGTGCTGAATGGCTTACCTGGGAAAAATCATCTTGTGGATTTTAAGTTTTGACCACACTAATCTATCCTTGGCTGATGGAACTGGTTGTATTAAGAAAATTGAGGACTGACTTACATTTTAAATGATTTTACTACTTGGAGAGCTGAATGTTAGGAAAAATCATGGGGTAGGATACCAGGCAACACCCATGAGCGCAAGATGGAAATTGCTCCATGCAATTAATGTTAAAACCTTGGAAGGCTAACATCTTGGTCCCAGCAATTCCCCTCATTCCTTTACCATTCATTCAACACGTATTTTTGAATACTTAATATGTGCAAGACATGCTGCAAAGTACAGAAAATACAAAGAAGATGCCTCATGGAGATAGTCCTCTAGCAGAAGAGTCAAGGAGATAGATCATTGATTTTGTGACATATTATGACCGAGGTATCTCCAGAGCATTATGCAGGCATAAAGTTGGGACAGGGAGACATGCTATCAAGTCCAGACTTAAAAAAAAATCCAAAATTAATAGTCTGATAAGAGTATGACTTGCATTCCAGGTAGAAGCAAAGGAAGTTACAGGGGTATGGAGGATGAAGAAAATGCCGTATTCAGGGAGTTCTATTTATTTCTATTTGGCTACTACAGTAAACAAGACTTGAAAGAAAGATGGAAGCATAACAATAAGCAAAACTTGAAAGAAAGATGGGCACAAACTGCTCTATGTCTTCAGAAAGTCATGTGACATTTCTGACTTTGTCAATTCATGTTTATAACCAGACTAGAGTCCTCAAACTCTCTAATTCATAGGATTTAGCTTTAAGACCTATAAAGGAGAAAAATGAAGACCCTTAAAGCTCACCTAGTCCAGAGGTTTGCAAACTGTGTCCCTAGGGCATCCTCAGGGATTTAGAGCCAGCTGGCGGCAGCAGGGAGGACCTCAGCTTTGCCCAAACAGGCAGAGATCCATGTCTTCAGCTTCAGTCAGGCAGCTGTGCTTTGCTTTGACTATTAGTCTTCTGTATGAATTGTTTGAGGGAAAAGGTGAAGTTCTACTGCTAAAAGGTAACGTTTGAAAATCACTAGACTAGTCCAATCTTCCCACTTTATGGATGAGGAAAATTGAAATGAAGGAAGGGCAAGGAAATGGGTTGTGGGGATCCAATGAGACAATCAGTAGACTTTGAGAAGAGGTGGGATTGTACATTATCGAAGCCACGTTGCCATGTTCATTTTCTTCTACAGATCAGTCAAGATGTGCCCCCTCCTTTCTCTCTGAGGAGGTAGTCTACTGCCTACACAATTTTCCACAACACTTAAAAGACAAAGAATCAAAGTAGAAAAATAAAAGCTAATGATCCCAACCCTGCTGCTCTTCTACCAAGCCCAAGGATTCAAAGCTTCCAGACCAGAGAGGAAAAAGTCCAGGCCCTCTCCAATCCCCTGGACTCCCTGCTGTTTCCCTGGTCACCACCTCTCCAACCCCTCCTTTTCTGTGGCATCCCAGAGCCACTTGGGTCTCCTGACATACTCTAACCAAAGAGGACCAGAAGGCTTTGTTCCTTAAATAGTACTCTTACCCTGGACTGGCATCCATGGGCCTGGATTAGCTGCAGTAACTAACTTCTATTGGTTCAAGATACATTTACAAGGTGTAGGCAGAGAAAAGGATTTGAAAGTACACATACTTCAAAGGGCTGAAGAATTTTGTTAAAGTCTACTGTGTGTTTTTAGGCAAACTACTCCAATTCTCTGGGTCTCAGATTTCCTCTTAGAAAATGAGCAGCTGGAAGAGTTGTTTCTAATGTTCTTATCGGCTGACAAACGCAGCTCTGCCTTGTTCTTCTCTATTCTCTTAAGACCTTCTTTGAGGAGTTTTCCCATGAGGAAGGCACTTCAGAGGGTTAAAATATGCCAGGTATGTGTTTCCTGTGGTTATTTCTAGGACAGTTTAGAGCACAAGCACTTGTAAAAATGGGAAGGGGAAGAGGAAGGGAGAGTCATGCAGAGACTGCAGTGGAGCTTGCTGCTCCAATTGAAGAATGACAAGGGTGGCTGTGTGGGAGCTGGCCTCTGGACCCCTGAGGGATGCCAAGGAGACTCAAGGATGGCTTGATCTGCTGCAGGTTCCAACTCACCCAGAGCCCAGCCCCTGACACCTCTCACTTCATTTAACTCCCATCAAATTAGAATAGGGACTGAATCCCAGGATTGGGTATCAATGAGGTCAAGTGAAAATTGGTGAGGCCACAATCTTGCCTTGTGCTTTTGTAATTCCTTTGTTGAAAGGTTTCTTAATGCTAATAAGAACTGTCACTTTTATCCTGTTATTTTAAAGAGCCTCCTCCATAGTAGGGCTGATGCACACTAGGTTCACCAAATAGGTTATTCACACCCACTTTCCATCCTGATTGGTCAGTCCTGGGCAGCACTGGGTTGTTAATTTTGTTTATTTGTTTGTTTGGTTTTTTAAAACGGTATTTATTTGGGGTAGTAGTTACAGACACCAGACCATGAAGCATAAGTTACTTCCCTCACCAAAATCTATTTTCATGTGTTGAAGCAGGATGGCTGCCAATGACTGCAAGGGTTCAGGCTTCCTGGGTTCCTCCCTGCCAGGGTCTTACTTCTCTCTGGGTTCAAGATTCCTTTCTTCCTAGGGTGTTAATTTTGAATACCACCTGAACCTCTATGAATTTTACTTGAGATGTCGGAGAAACAAAAGAGTAGCAGAGAGACAAAAACCTTCAGGAAGATTTCTCTTTCTTCATCAAAATTTACCAAGCACCTACTTTGTTATATGTTCAGTCCCTGAATATCAGGTTTTCTAGGGTGTGATGCTGTCAGGAAGAAGTTATGATTCCCTAGGATCATTAAATCCCACAGAGGACTCCCTGAGAAGTGAGGCTGTAGTCCTCAGAGGTGGCCTGCCACCTCCCCTTTGCCTTCTGGGTAGAACCTATCTGGGCTCTGTTCTGCCAATTGTTTGCAATTCGCTGAACAGAATTGCCTCAAGCCTCTGTACCTTTGTTTATTTGATTTGCCTGGTCTGAATTTCCTTCTTCAGGGGTGTTTTAGGGTTACCTCCTCTTTGAAGGTTTTTTTTTCCCTTCCCATCCTGATCCTTAGAATTTACTTCATTCTCTTCTGTGCTTCTGCTGCTATTACACGTTATTACAGGCTCCATAGCACTTAACTATATTTATCTGTTTAAAAGGTCTTATCCACCCAGACCTCGGTTTCCTCTAAGAAGGGACCATATCTGATTTGTCTTTGCTTTCCCAGTGCCTAAGAATGCCTGGAACTGTAATATGGGCTTCACAAATACTTATTAAGTGAAAAATGGAATAACCAATGAAATAAAAATAAATGAATGAATAAACCCATTCTTAGCCCCCTACTCCCTGATAGCATCACTTGGTTATGCTGCCAATCAGGCTCCTAATGGCATTTGTGTTCCAGTCCCCTGCTGTAGGTGATAATTCATTAGAATTAAGATCAGCTGGAGTGTTAAAACCATGAAATAACAGTGGTTAATTTTTTCTTTCTCACATGGAAGTTTGGAGGAAAGAAGACCAAGTTTGGTATGGTTCGCCCTGTGTGTTTCTATCTTGCTGCTCATGGCTTCAATTCCCAAGGTCACTTTCTGGTCCAGGAAGATTATACCAGCTCCAGCCATCACATCGTGCATTCAATCACACAAGAGGAAGAAAGCAAAAAGAAAGGCACATCCCCTCCTTTTAAGGTCATAGGTAAAAGCCACACCCTTCATTTTTAGGTAAATAGCATTGGTCAGAACTGAGTCACATTTGCTCTTGCTGCAAAGGATGTTGGGAAATGTAGTCTTTGTTCTGACAGAAGAATAAATGTTAGGGAATGACCTGCAAATTCTGGTACAAGAATCATTTAAAAGTTTTGTTTTGATTTTCTGCTAAGGGAATGACTGGACCAAATTATTAATATTAATTTAGAAAGATCAATATGGAGGTTGGAAAGGAGAAGGGATCTGAGAATGAAGAGACTGACTAGCAAGGATACCATTAGGAAGCAATTGTTTAAGTCAAGAGGGAGGCGATGAGGACATGAATTTGGACAGTAGCAGACGGATGGAAAGGAGATAGATGAATGAAGGAGTTTGGTGGTAAATAGGCAATGCTAGGTGACCCTGGCTATGAGGCAATGGGAAAGTAGAAGTCTCGAATTAGCCTCCAGTTTCTGACCTGGGGCCCTTGGAAATGAGGCTGCCATTTGCTGATTTGAGGAAATGCTGGAAGACCTCTGAGCAATAAGAGTAGAGGTGAGCACTATACTGGGAGCATTAATCTTGATTTGGAACTCTTGAAAAGCTAGGCATATCTCCAGAAGGAAACTGGCTGCTTCAGCTGGAATGGGCAGTTAGTCCATTTGGGATGAGTACAGTGGAGGAGGAAGCACAGTTGGGGCTGGCGGAGGTCAGACATGCCCCGCTCAGGGCTCCCTGCCCTCTCCCTGATCCTGTGGTTACTGTCTTGCCAGTGGGACCCTCATTGTTTTAGGAGCTGTCAACCAATTCTCCAAAGAGTTTCAAGACAGAATTAATTTTAAATTCCCTCTAATTAAAAGGAGCATACCAGCGTGAGCCTGGAGTCCTGCTGCTTCTGGGGATGGGGGGTGGGGCGAGGGGGAGGCAGAGGGACTTCCCAAATCTACAGCTAAGGCTCTAGGCGGCATCCTGACTCCGGAGGAGCTTGGGTGCCTGGGGAGGGGCAGCCACGTGCCAGCTGGCTGTGCCAAGTGTAGGAGCAACATGCCTGGGGTTCTGCCATGTGTTTATTTATTTGGTTTGGCTGATGTAAAACATACACACACACACTCACAGCCTCAGGGCCTGTGTGCTGAGCCCACATTCAATACTCTACTGAAATAAGAAACAACACAGGACAAAGAAGGAAGCCCAAAGTAAGTGAATATAACCAGGCAGTAGAGTTCATTCATTCATTCATTCATTTGTTCATTTAGTTGGGAAATGAATGCCAGACACTGTGCAGGTACTGGGCTAGAAAGCAAATAAAATTCAGTCCCCAAGGAATGCAGAGATAGGGTACAGGAACACAGACAAGGAAAGAGGTAATTTTGATGCAAACTGAGAGGTATTTGATTCAGATCACAGCACATCACTGATCTGGTCATTTCCCTGCTTAAAATCTGAGGGAGGCTTCCTTACCTCTGAACAATCTTGCAAGGACCTGGCAATCCCACCCCCAAACTTTCACCCAAGCTCAGGGGATTCCAAGTAGCCCCAGGATCACCCTCTCTGCCACGTCTTCTTACCTTTGCATACTCCCTTTCTCCTGCTTGGCAGGTTCTGTTTCATTGCCGTTTCCCACCCAGACTTCAAGGCCCAGTTTAATCAGTTCCTGCTGGTGTAGGCTTCAGGATCCTCCTTGGTTTCCCACTATGTTTCCTGCAAGCCTTTCTTGCTGGCACTACTCAAAGATTACTTTCTGGGCTAACCTGCCCATTCCTCTGTGGCCAGTCAGCGCTTTGAGCTGAGGCAGATCTTGTCCACATCTCTATCCTAGCAGCTAATCGATGTGTGGCACAGAAACACTCTTAATAAATGCCTGTCCAAATGAATGGACCTAATTGAGTGCCTCTCTGGATAGCCTCAATGTACTGCAATTAAAATATACTTGGATCCTGGAGTCTAACTCAACTGCAATTGAGCTTACTCATTTCCAACCAGCGATTTCTCCTCCCTGAGGCTCAGTTTCCTTATTCATAAGCTTAAGCTAATGATATTCCCTGGGACTGACTTATGTGAAAAATGCTTTCTTTTGTGTATACCTTTCTTGTCTTAGTGTACATGGAGTATTTACTTAATGTTTTTATTATCATCATAAGAGGAACATAGGACCCTGCTCTAAATGAGTGAAGACACAATCTAGAAGGAAGAGGACTCCCTGAGTTCTAACACATGAGAAAACCTCCAGGGAACCCCTCTGTTCCTCTATGCATCTCCCACAGACAGGTTTTCCTGACTGCTGTCCACTCTGGCCATCTTCTCGCTACACTGCTCTCTGTAAGCAGCATTGTGAAGTGGTTAAAAGCATGGTTACCAGAACCAGTCTATGTTGGTTCAAATCCTGCCTCGGTGTACGTAATCTGGCCTCCTGAAAGTACCACCCTTACATCAGGATAACAGTGGCCCCTGTGCTAGGTCCCACATTTAGAGAGCTCTGCTCAGCCTTCCTTCACCCATGACACTCCCCTTGGACCAAGGAATCTGAGGGACCAAGGAGATGTGTCAACCCAGAACCCTCATCCTCGCCTTTTAAGACCATGCTATGGGTGTCCAGGATTCCAGAATTCACCGCCTACATGACCTGAAGTCTGCTTCTAGGACCTGCAGTGGCCTCTCCTCCCTGAGGCAGACCCTACCTTCAGTGTGCACTGTTCTAGTCCTCAAGTTGGTCAAAGGGCAACTGCTTGTGGAGGCTGTGATCAGAGGTGAGATGTGCAATCTGGGTTCCCATGTGGACTTATGGGGCTGCTCATGGTGTAGGACCAACCCAGGGGTTGTGTGATGGGTCACTGCTCAGAACCCTCCACTGACTTTATTATGGATTGAACTGTATCCCCCAAAAGGATGTGTTGCAATCCTAATCCCCAGTAGTTTAGAATGTGACCTCACTTGGAAATAGGGTCATTGTGAATAGAATTAAGCAAGTTAAAATGAGTTCATACTGGAGCAGCATTAAGAGCAGGCCCTTAATCCAATATGCCTGGTGTCCTTATAAGAAGGGAACAGAGCCACAGACAAGCCGACAAGCTAAGGGGTGAATGCCATGTGATGACTGAGGCAGAAATTGAAATGATGCAAGCCAAGAAATGCCAACAGTCAGAAACCAGGAGAGAGGCAGGGAACAGACTCAGAGGGAACATGGTCCTTTCAATACCTTGATTTCAGACTTCCAGCCTCTAGAACTGAGACAATAAATTTCTGTTGTTTTAAGCTATCCAGTCTGTAGTACTTTGTTACGACAGCTTTAGGAAGCTAAGACTGGGTGGGAGGAGTAGGGAGAGAGGCCATGGCCAGGGGACCAGGGCAGGTGCTATCGCCTGTAGTAGATTGGATTAGTATAGACCTGTTCTGAATCTTAATCCTCCTTCTTGGCAGTGTGGACCCATTGTAAATAGGGTCTCTTGAAGACGTATTTTTAGTTGAAGTGTGCCCAGCTAATGAGGGTGGGTCTTAAATTGGATTTCTGGAGGCCCTATAAACAGAACCAGAACTTGGGAAGTCACAGAAGGAAGAAAGGAAGAGACATCTCTATATGATGTGAGGCAGAAACACCCACCAAGGAACCCAAAGGGTTGCCAGCAGCCAGTACCAGAATATCACAGACCCCCCAGGAGAAAGCATAGCCTCTTTGACCCCTTTACTTTGGACTTCTGGCTTCTGAAACTATGAGATGATAAATGCATGTTGTTCAAGTCAACCCACTGTGTAGTATTTGTCTTTGCAGCCTGGCAAACTAAGATACTTACCCAATCAGGACTGGTTCAGAATTCTAAATTTAAATGTGGACTTTCAGGTCACTACAAAGATGGAGTTGGCAACATAGAAAAGTAGAAACACTTTATTCATCAGTTTGCTTTCTGATTTTCTTCTGGAAGGAGGTTTAAGTAAAGCATGTGCACAAAGCCTAAGAGAGGATAGACATAATGGTACATTACAGACCAGCCAGTATTAACTGAATTCCTAATCTTGCCAGGATTTGCATCATTGTATCAAATCCAAATGACATCTGATGAAAAGACCCCATGATTATCACATTTCATTTTTTTTGTCTTTATTTTTTTAATGTTACATTAAAAAAATATCAGGTTCCCATATGCCTCCCACCCCCCACCCTCCACTCCTCCCCCCATAATAACAACCTCCTCCATCATCATGAGACATTCATTGCACTTGGTGAATACATCTCTGAGCACTGCTGCACCTCATGGTCAATGGTCCACATCATAGCCCACACTGTCCACCTAGTGGGTCATGGGAGGACATACAATGTCCGGTAACTGTCCCTGCAGCACCACCCAGGACAACTCCAAGTCCCGAAAATGCCCCCACATCACATCTCTTCCTTCCACTCCCTACCCCCAGCAGCCACCCTAGCCACTTTCTCCACACCAATGCCACATTTTCTTTGATTACTAATCACAATAGTTCATGAATAGAATAACAGTAAATCCACTCTAATTCATACTATATTCCTCCATCCTGTGGACCTTAGAATGTTTGTGTCCACTCCACATCTATATCAAGAGGGGGCTTAGATTCCACATGGATGCTGGATGCAATTCTCCTGCTTTCAGTTATAGGCACTGTTGGCTCCCTGGGGTGGTGGTTGACCTTCTTCACCTCCATGTTAGCTGAGTGGGGTAAGTCCAATAAACCAGAGTGTAGGAGTTGCAAGTCTGTTGAGGCCCAGGGCCTGGCTATCACATGGTCAGTCCAGAGATTCAGGTCCCCTGGGTATACATTAAACCCCAGCATCAACTACTGTTCTGGTAAAAGTAACAGGAGAGATTTGTGAACAAAGATCACGTCTAAGTCCAACCCCATCACACTCAGGAACAAAAATTCCAAAGTAGGTCCAACTGACGTGGCACTGAAGTCCGTCTGCCATGACCATAGAACCTGTGGGTCTCTTTAGCTCTCAGAAGAACCAATACCTGGGGTTGTATTTACTTTATCTGACTCTGGGACTCTGCTCAGGTGTGCATAAGGACAACCCCTCTGATAACCCCCTGACTCTTTTTGGAGACTCATAGCCATATAAACTCATTTGTCCTTTCCATTTCCCCCTTTTATTCAGGTCAAAAAGCATTTTTAACTCCTAGTATTATAGGTAGACTGAGATATTCTGCTGGTCTGAGTTGACCCTTTTATTCAAGGTCATTTTCTAGTTACATCATCAGCTGGTACTTGGTAGTAATCCCTAGGCACCAGGGAGGCTCATCACCAGGAGTCACGTCCCATGCTGGGGGGAAGGCAACACATTTACATGCTGAGTTTGGCTTCGAGACTGGCCACATTTGAGCAACGTGGAGGCTCTCAGGAGGTAACTCTTAGGCACCCTGCAGCTCTAGGCCTTGTTCTTATTTCAGGTGCACAGGCTCACAAGCATAGTCATTAGTATCAAGGGCTCATTGTTGGACCTTCCTTCTTTTTTGATCTTTGCCGTTGCACTTGGGGGATTGTTGCTGTTCCTTTAGGGACTGCGATAGAGCTCCCCTGTCTAGGAACTCAGCACTCTGTCAGTTGTTGTTTTTAATTGTATCCACTATGAAAATATCCAAACATTTTTATGTACCCTGGATATATGCCCTGGAGAACTCCCTGCCAACCATGTGTCTCTTGTCAATAACATCCCTCACCAGTATTCCTTCCCTGCCATTGTTGAACCTCTCTGTGATCCAAAACTTCCTGAAAAGTGAAGCCCCATATATTGCCAGATTCCATTAATAGTAAAATGGAATATAGCTATGAGTTTAAAGGCTAGATATAGAATACATATTAATTTGGAAAAATTATGGTAAAAATAAACTGGGGTATCAAAAATTTAAAAATACAAAAGCTTTGTTTTTGATGTTTTGCCTTCCATCACTGCAGTAAGTGTTGCCCTGTATGCAAATTGGCAAAGCAACTACTTCCGTCTTTTCCTCAGTGTCTCGTCTTTCTTTTTCTCTCTTTTTTTTCCTAATTATTAAGCTTATCTTCACAAAAGTTTTAGATCACAGTAATTCATATATACAATATACAGTACTCTCACATATCCAACATAAAACCCTTTCCCATTCCCCAGCAATCATCTTTTTACATATTCATACTATATTTACTGAAACTGATGTACAGATATTGAGACAATAGCTTTCAAACACGGTAACATTTGTGTTTACATTGTGGTTTATATTTTAGACTATACAATTTTCTAATTTTTTAGTTATCTTATGTTTTACATTATGATTTACATTTTAGCCTATCAGCTCCTATATATTTTTGGTGTAATTTAACATGTCTTATATCCATCCTTGTGTAATCTTGTGGAACACTGCTATTGTCCATACAATTACATTGGTTCCATCTATTCAATACCTCTTTCCCCCTCCCCTTAGGGCCCACAGTGACAGTCAATCTTCATTGCTTGAAGGGCCATGTTCAGAGATACTTGCAACAGTGTTGAGGGCTTGACACTCAAGAAGATTTAGTAACTTGTTTGAGGTGACCCAATTGGTCTATAGCAGAGGCAGGATTTGAACCCAGATCCCCCTATTTGAGAGCATGCCTTCTCACAATTAGAGGCATAGTCATATCCATGTTTTAAGAAGATCCTTCTGGTCCCTGGAGTAGACTGAAAGTCGAGGAAGAGAGGCCAGTTAGGACATGACTGCAATAATTTCAGGTAGCTAGTTTAATTTCCCATATCACAAAATTGGGTATGCAAAAATGAAGCTTATTTTCTATAAATTTTCTATAAACAAGCCCACTCTTGACAGAAATTTAATCTTAGTTCAGGGAATTTTGCCTCTCTTCCCTCTCCCCATGGTTACATCTAAGATCCAAGTGGGAATGGGCTTATATAGTATCAAGCTCTGGAGTGGTGACAGAATGGGGGTGGAGGAAGGAGGGAGTGACCTTCACCTTTTTATGCTGGCATCTGCTGGGACTTCTATGCTCTTATTTGGCCTTCACATTGGTCACTTTGTGGCCTTTCATCTTCTAGACAATAAGGTCTCTTCAGTCCATGACCCTCACTCTGTGGGAAATTCCATGGGTCTGAGTGAGACCCTATGCCCCAAGCAACTATACCTATGCCTCCTGCTCCTGATCCTTGATTTATCACAGGACCAGTGTAAGAGACTGCCATCTTACCTGACTGAAAAATGGAAAGTGGGTCACAGACCCTCTTTGCTTTTGGATCACAGAACTAAATGGGAGAACCATTTGCTCCTTTGCCCCTCCTGGGCTTAGCCTAGACAGGCAGGGTGAATGGATTCTTCTCAGAGATGCACACCATCATCCACTTTATTATTATCCTCTCTGACTCTCTGACAATTCTTCCAGTTCAGTTAAACTTTAAAATTTTCAGTAAGTATTCTTTCTAATCTATTGTTTAGTCTAGGGCTTTGTCTGTTAAACCAATAATTAGCTTATTTACTTGCTTTGCTTTTGTGCTTTAAGTACCTTTCTCTGATGCAATAGATGCTCAAGGTTTATGTTCTAGTTTTAATAGGGACTAGACTGTGGGGATATTTATAAATAATAATAGAAAAAAGCACTTGGGTTAATATTTCAAAATATTATTCTGCTATCATACAAGATATTTGAGGGCCTGAATTATGAAGTTGACTATGGGAAAGTGATGAAGGTGTGGATTAGAGAGAGCATCAAGGATCAGAAATTATGTTTTGGTGACCAATTACATATGGAAAACAAAGGTGATTTCTAGGTCTCATTCAGATGTCATTTAGTTCCTCATGGTAGAAGGGTTCAATGAAATGATGCAGGTCCTGGCAAGATTAGGCATTCAATTAATATTGACTGGTCCCTGATGTAGCATGGTATTGATCACTTTCTTGGCTTTGTGCATGTGCATCTCTTCACTCTGCCTTCAGAAGAGGTTTAATGGAGGTGTGCTGGGCTATGCCATCTATAGCCAAATTGCAGGTACTAAATTATTGTGGATGAGGAATTGTGGGAAGATGGTATCAGAGCAGGCAGACAGGGCTCAACTCTCTCACAATAAATAATGGAGAAAGCCAAAAGCTCTCCAAGGGAATTGCTTTGGAGGTCAGCAGACCAGGAGAGTACTACACAACTACCAAGAGGGTGAGGGACAGAGAGACAAAGAACCTGAAAAGACAAACATGAGTTATCAACCCTCATGTATCCAGGAAAGGCTCCCCTCCCCCTTTCCCAAGATATTAAGCTGGGGTAAAATCCCTGGCTCACTGCAGTTGACTAAGAGGGGAAGAGATATCTTCCTACCTCTCAGCTGCTACAAAGGAAAAGGGAGGGGAAGTTGGGGGGTTTTCTTCAATGAATTTGGCCCACAGAGTCCACTTTGAATCTCAGCTCTGGCCAGACCAAAATATAAGAAAGCAGAGACTGAAACACCTGCATGGAAAGGTACACCAATGACTAGCATCTCCTGGCTGGTCTTGAAATTGCATGGCCAAAATTTATTTGGGTTTTCTCTGTAAACTGATTCCTGGGAGAAAAATCTGCAACCAATCCTGGCCCGGTTTTGATAACTTAAGCTGGGCAATTTTAAAGACTTAGATAGTTGAACCAAATATCAAAGAAGAGCTGTGAAAGAAAAACAATAGGCAAGAGAGAGAAATTGGCCAGCAGAGTAAATTCACTAACATATTCAGACTCCTAGACACCAGCAAAAAATTACAAGCTATACTAGGAAACAGGAAAAGATGACCCAGCCAAAGGAACAAATCAAATATCCTGAAGCAATATAGGAGTTAAGGCAATTAATCAGTGATAATCACACAACTCTCCTATATCACTTCAAAGAATTTAAAGAAAACATGACTAAAGAAATAAAGGATATTAAGAAGACACTGGGTAAGCATAAAGAACAATTTGAAAGCCTGCAATGAAAGTAGCATACATTATGGAAATGAAAGACATGATGGATGAGACTAGAAATACATTAGAGGCATATAAGAACAGATTTTAATTGCTTGAAGACAGAATTAGTGATTTCAAAGATGGAGCTTTTGAACAGGAAAAGACAGGAGAACAGAAAGAGAAGAGAATAGAAAAGATGGAACAGGGTCTCAGGGAATTGAACAATAACATGAAACACACAAACATTATTGGTGCCTCAGAAGAGAATGGAAAAGGGGCAGAAAGAATATGTGAGGAAATAGAGACTGAAATCTTCCCAAACCTTATGAAAGACAAAAATATCAATACCCAAGAAGGACAACATACCCCCAACAGAATAAATTTGAATAGACCTACCCTGAGATACTTACTATTCGGAATGACAAATATCAGAGGTGAAAAAAGGATTCCGAAAGCATTGAGAGAAAAAAATCAAAGCATCAAATCAAGGGAAATCAAAGCAAGAAAACCTTGATAAGACTAAATGCCAACCCCTCATCAGAAACCATAGAGGCAAGAAGAAAACATATTTAAGGTCCTGAAAGAGAACAACTGCCAACTAAGAATCCTATATCCAGAAAAATTGTCCTTCCAAAATGAGGGTCCAGGTGGCTCCACAGGTGAAGTCTATCAATCATTCAAAGATGATCCAATACCAATCTAATAACTATCTTGCTAAAGCTCTTCCAAAAAATTGAACAGGGAAGAACACTACCAAACTCATTCTATGAAGCTAACATCACCTTAATACCTAAACAAGATAAAGATATTACAAAAAAAGAAAATTACAGACCAATATCTATATTGAATATGATGCAAAAATCCCCCACAAAATACTTGCAAACCGATTCCAAAAGCACATTAAATGAATTATACAAAACTATCAAGTGGGTTTTATCTCAGGTATGCAAGGGTGGTTCAACAAAAGAAAATTAGTGTAATATACCACATTGATAAATTGAAGAAGAAAAATCACATGACACTCTAGATTGATGCAGAAAAGGCACTTGACAAATACAGCATGTTTTCTTGACGAAAACCCTCTAAATGAGGAATAGAAGGAAGCTTTGTTAATATGGCAAAATGCATATATGAAAATCCTAGAGCTAGCATTGTACACATGGTGAAGGATTGAAAGATTTCCTGCTGAGATCAGGAACAAGACAAGGATACCCACTGTCATCACTGTTATTCAGTATTATTCTAGAAGTTCTATCTAGAGCACTTAGGTAGATAAAGAAATAGAAGTCATCCAAATAGGAAAGGAAGAAGAAAAACTTCCACTGTTAGTTGATAATATGATTCTATATCTAGAAAATCCTGAAATATCTACAACAAAGCTACTAGAACTAATAAACGAATTCAGCAAAGTGGCAGGATACAAGATTAATCTGCAAAAATCAATAGCATTTCTGTACAATACTGAGGTGCAACCTGAGGAGGAAATTTTAAAAAATTCCATTTATAATAGCGACTTAAAAAACTCAAATATTTTAATAAATTTAACCAAGGACTAAAAGGACCTGTATTCAGAAAACTACAAAACATTGCTAAAAGAAATGAAAGAAGACAAAAAAATGGGAGGACATTCCATATTCATGGATTAGAAGACTAAATATCATTAAGATGTCAATTCTATCCAAACTGATTTACAGATTCAACACAATCCCAATAAAAATCCCAACAGCTTTTTTGTAGAAATTGAAAAGCCAATAATCAAATTTATTTGGAAGATTAAGGGGCACAGAATATCCAAAAATGTCTTAAAAAGGAGGAACAAATTTGAAGGACTCTCACTTCCTGACTTTAAAACATATTACTTAGCTACAGTGGTAAAAACAATATGGTACTGTCATAAAAACAGATGGATTGACCAATGGAACAGAATCAAGAACTCAGAAATTGACCCTCATATCTATAGTTAAGTGATTTTCGACAAGGTTATTAAGCCCACCCGGCTGGGCCAGAATAGTCTTTTCAACAAATGGTGTTAGGATTGGATCCAAAAGAAAGAAGGAGGATCCCTATCTCACACCTTATGTAAAAATTAACTCAAAATGGATCAAGGACCTAAATATAAAAGCAACAACTGTAAAACTCCTAGAAGAAAATGTAGGACAATATCTTCAAGATTTGGTGGTAGACAGTAGTTTCTTAAACATCTCGCCCAAAGCACAAGAAACAAAAGCAAAAATAGATAAATGGGACCTTCTCAAAATTAAACACTTTTATACCTCAACAGACTTTGTCAAAAGGGTGGAAAGGCAGGTGACTCAATGGGAGAAAATATTTGGCAATCACATGTCCAATAAGGGTTTAATATCCATGGTATATAAAGAGCTCATAAAACACAGCAATAAAAAGCAAACTACCCAACTAAAAAATGGGCAAAAAACTTGAAAGGACAATTGACCAAAGATGAAATATAAGTGGTGAAAAAACTCATGAAAAAATGTTTAACATAACTAGCAATTAGGGAAATGCCAAGTCAAAACTACGATGAGGTTATCATTTCACACCTACTAAACTGGCCGCTATTAAAAAGTCAGAAAACTGTAAATGTTGGAGAAGATGTGGTGAGATAGAAATGCTTATTCACTGTTGATGGGAATGTAGAACAGTACAGCCACTGTGGAGGACTGTTTGGTAACTCCTAAGGAAGTTGAATATAGACTTGCCATGTGACCCAGCAATACCACAATTAGTTATATTACCAGAAGAACTGAGAGCAGTGACACAAATAGACATCTGCACACTGATGTTCATAGCAGTGTTATTCACAATTGCCGAAAGTTGGAAATAACCCAGCTGTCCATCAACTGATGAATGGATAAACAAACTGTGGTATATACACATAATGGGATATTATATAGCAGTAACAAGAAATGAAGTTGTGAAGCATATGACAACATGGATGAACTGGAGGACATTATGTTGAGTGAAGCAAACCAGACACAAAAGGACAAATACTGTATGATTGCACTATTATGAACTAAATATATTTTGTAAACTAATGGAATTAATAATTAGAAATAGGTCACCAGAAAATAGAATAAGGGTAGAGAATGGGAGCTGAGGGTTAGTCTGTGCAGAATTAACTAAAAGGTTATTTGTAAATCTTTGGAAATGAATGGAAATGGTGAGAGCATATCATGGTGTTTGAAATGAGCAGAGCTATTATATGGGTATGACAGTGGTTGAAAGGGAAAGTCTAAGAACATGCATATTACTAGAAGGAAAGCTAAAAAATGTAACATGGGACTGTATACCATAGTAAAACCTCATGTAAAATACAAATATGAGTGATTTTGCATATATAAGACTGTTTTTATAAGATATAAATACAAATAAACTAGAGAGAGGGAAACAAAACAACAGCTATGTATAGCAGGGGAGGCATAGAGAGATTGAGAGGTGATGAGTTTTTTGTTTGTTTGTTTGATTGATTTTTGGTTATTATTATTATTACTGGAATAAAATGAAAATTCTCTAGAAATGATTGAAGTGAAGTGCATAGCTATGTGATTATAAAATTGATTTGTTAAAAAATTATTTTGGATAAGCCCCATATTTGGTCTCCTTTTGTTATTTACTTAGCCCCCTTATTATTTTTCTGAAACAAATAGACCCTGAAACCTGCTGGGGAATTGCATAGAAATCAAGGTGGAGACACAGATAATAAATACACACATAATGTGTCAGGAGGTAACAAATGCTATGAAGAAATTTCAGCAAGCAAGGGGCAGAGTGTGGCTGGTGTAGGACCTTGGCATTTTAGGTAAGGTTAGAGAAGGCCTATCAAATCTGGTAACACTTGGGAGAAGACCAATGAAGTGAAGGAATAAGCCACAGGAGTCTCAGAAGGGGGAAAGGGGAAACATCCAGTGCAAAGACTCTGAGGCAGAAGCAGCCTCGACCAGTTCATCAAGAGTTGAAGTCAGAGAGATAACAGAGGGCCAGGCCATGGAAGTCCTTGTAGGCATGTTAAGGACTTTGGATTTATTATTATTATTATTAAAACGGTAAGCCACCAAAGGGTTTTGAGCAAATACCAATGTGATCTGAATTGTTGTGATAGGATTACCCTCATCATTGTGTTGAGAATAGACTGAGAAGGTCAAACCCACAAATATGGTGACCATTTGGAGACTATTACAACAGGTGGCTTCTATAACAAATCCTAATGACTGATGGGCTTAAACAACAGGAATTTATTATCTCACAGTTTTGGAGGCTAAACATACAGAATTAAGATGTTGACAAGATTGTGCTTCCTCTGAAGTCTGTAGCTTTCTGGTGGTGTTTTGCCAGCAATCATTAACTCAATCTCTATCTCCTCCCATGGCCATCTGTCTTCTTCTCTCTCCTCCTCCTCCTCTACTTCCTCCTCCAATTTCCTCTGCTTATAAGTACTCCGCTCATAAAGGTTTAGGCACATCCTGATTCAGTTTGGCTTCATCTCAATAATATCTTTGAAAGTCCTATTTACAAATGAGTTCACATCCACAGGGCCAGGAATGAACTTCAACATGTCTTTGGGGGGCATGATTCAATTCATAACAGGTATTGATGGAGGTGATGAGAAATGATGGCACTTACAGTATGCTTTAATTGATTTGCTGATATTTGGGTATGGGCTACAAGAAGAGAGGAATACAAGAGAACATGAGTGCCATGGTAGGTCAGTCTCATGGAAAGATAGATTCTGAGTCTCTGAGATTGACATGCCAGGAAGTTTATTGGGGAGTGCTCCTGGGAACCCCACCCAAGGAAGCTGGAGAGAGGAAGAAGTTGCACTGTGCTACAGTTGTTTCAGAGGCCTCAGCTGATCCCACGGGAAGCCCTGGAACTGGGACAACCCTTTATTATTGTCCCATTTAAGGCAAAGGGGCCAGATCTTTGTACCCCAACATCAAGCAATCATTGGACACAGGGTGCCCCCAAGAAGAGGGTATAGCCTTGGGTGAAGTGGCTTCCTCCAACTGAGGGAAATTCCTAGAGAGCGTCTGCTGTGAGCTGTCAGCAGCTCGGGAAGTGAGGCACTCAGTCACTTAGGGGAACCTGGGGGGTGCACCCCACTGTCCACTACAGTCTGGTGGGAGGAGGGTCAGAGTGGACTCCTGAGAGGAGGTGATGCCTGGACTGGTTTTAAAGGACCCCATGCTACTTTTCTCAGTTATGTAATTTTGAACATGAAAAAGATATGTGGCCAAGACCCAAAGTCGGATACTGAAACTGCTCTACTTTTAGTGATTTGCTAAATCTTAAAGTAAATTGAATTCCAACACCAATTGTCTTTTACTCTAAAGTGTTTTCAGCTCCCAAATTATGATAAATTCCTCTGAGTTATAGATAAATATGATATATTTTTAAAAATCTATTGATTCTAAGCATATATCTATTTTCTGAGACAAATTTGATATTTCAAATGGTTCAAATTTCTGACAATCAAATATTTCTCAATGAACAGAATTCTAATAGCCTGATATTTTTGAAAGCTCTTACTTGCAGGAAATTCCTTTCCAAGAGGTACCATAAATCCTGTGTGCTACAGTTTGGGACATCTTATCTAGATTTTACCAAAGAAGAGTTGGAAAATGCCTGGTATCAGATCTGTGAAATAGGCTCTTCCTGCCCATTTATAAGGATAAATCTCACCCTCCTGATAGGTAAATATCTGATTCAGGTCCTGAAAATGAACAGCATATATTTTAAAAGTATATGTCTAGTGTAGGGGTTCTTAACTTTTTTGTTCCACAGACCTCTTTGTGAGTCAGGTGAAAACCACAGAACCCTTACGAAGTCCACACTATACTGTGCATTATTTAATAAGTATATCACACCCATACCAACATGTCCCCCAAGAATATAATGTGTTTTTGAATTTCAATTCAAGCTCACGGACCCCTTGTTAAGAACCCCTGGTCTAGTGTACGAGCAAGTAGGCATGAGTCTGTGGTTATGTATTTGTGTCTTTAGATGTGTGTATGTCCAAGTATATGGACAAATGTGTTGAGTGTGAGGAATACTGTGTGCGTGACTATTTTTGGTTTTGTTTGTGTGAGAATCTGCACATAGGATGGGGAGTATGTTTATAATGCCAAGTGTGTTCAAGTGGATGCCTGGGTCTGCATATATATTTAGGTTTATGTGTACACACTGCATGTGTGCATATATGTGGGTAGGTGAGAGTGAACATGTGCGGACATGTCAACAATTCTCCCCAGTGAGACCAGGTCATAAGGCTGCACAACTCCAAGGCAGGAATGTAAATGCCAATGTCAGGTTTCTTGCCTGCAGCAAATTTACTCTAGTGATCCTGCTCCAAACATTTTCCTTGGGGGCCTCTCCAATTTTTCCCTCTCTTCCCACTAGGAGTCAAGGCCCAAAGGGGCCTCCGGCATCTTCCTGGCCTTTGGAGGTACTGCTCTGATGTCTGCCCCAGGAGGCTTGCCTGTGGCAGTCCTGTCATGTTGGACCCTTGGCTGTCATTACCAAAGTGACAACTGATGATCAGAACTGGAGCTGCCCAGAAACCCAACTTCTGCACAGGGCCCTTTGATCTGCCCAGGCTTGGAGAGGAGCAGAGCCGGGCACAGGGGCCTTTGATGGGGCCTGGCCTATGAGAGGCCTGCAGGCTGGCCCCACCCAGGCCCCTCAACCTTTGATGTCCACTCCACCCCGCATGGGTCAGGCTACAGAAGCAGGCAAGTTGGAATAGGAGTCAGCCATGCTACTCCCTGTACAGTCATTCCTCTGGAAAGTCACCATCTGGGTGCCTGCCCTGGTGACATTTGGATCTCTGGGATTCAGAAGCCATTTCTTAGAATATCTTTCAATCACCCATTTATCTATTTAACTACTATTTATGGGGCACTTACAGTCAGCAGAGCAAAGTCATTACATGCACAGTCTGAGTCAGAATGCTTTGATTGAATTTGGTTGGCTGTTCAAACTTGGGCAAATTAAGTAACTTGCATGCACCCCTCATGCTTCCACTCTTCCTCCATTATGGGGTAGAGGTAAGACTCAAATTATATCATGCAAAAAAGGATTGCCTGACATGGATTAAGCTCTCACAGATATTAACTATTATTATTGCAGTGTTTAGTGGTGAGGACATACCAACTCTGAAGTTGTAAATCTGAGTTCAAATCCCAGCTTCAAATACAGGTCACTGCTTTCTAGCTAAGTTCCCTCGTAGGGTTATGCTGCAGATTAAATGAGCTAATACATATAGAGTGCTCAAACTACTGTCTGGCACAGAGTTAGTTTTAATCATGATACTAACTGGATACAAGAGCCTGGGCTGGGTGCTAGGAAGTTTGATGCCTCAGGATAAATCTTCAGTCTTTAGTTTTCATCTTTGTTTGTTTTCCCGGGAAGATCACAGACAATCCTATGGTTTTAAACACTGCCCAGATTCCCCAATCCCAAATTCAGTCTGCTTAAACAGTGTAGGGGATTCCACTCTCCAGAGAAAAGTCCAAACTACTTAACGTGGCATTCCAGGCTCTCTACTTTCATTCCTCTGCTTAGCTCTTCAATATCATAATTCATAAAACCTGGGATCAGACCCTGGCCTCCCTCTCCACTCTCACCTTTCTCCATTACACCCTGTGCTTTTGCCACACCTGTCTGCTTATTCTTCGAGCATATGCCAACCTATACACCCACTGCTCTGTCACTGGACAGTTGACCCCTGGGCTGCTTGGAGTGCCCTTCTCCCACTTTCTTGCCTAGATTTTGCATTCTCTCCCTCGAAGCAGTGCAAATACTACTTTGTGATACTTTTCCAGACCCTTTCTCTATACCTTCTCATCACCTACAGCCACCACACACTGAGTCAGTTGTTCCTCTTGTGTGATCTCACAACACTTAATAATTAAGCTGACCACACTGTATAGTGGCTATTCTGTTTTAAATGTGTTTATCCCCTGTCTAAACTCTGGGCTCTTTGAGGGCAATTGTGTAAACGTGGCAGAAGTCATCAGTCCTCTCTAAGCCTCAGGTTCTTCCCCTATGAAGTGGGGATAGCCAGACCTTCCTAATAGGTTGTAAGGCTTAAATGACACAATGATCTGTGCTCATAAGAGATACTTGGTACAAAAGCTATTTTTATGTTTTTTGCTGGCAGGGGTGATGCCTGATAGGAGAAGCTTCCAGGGACGAGAGCCCAGGAAGACTACACTTGCCCCAGCTGAGTTCTCAATAGCTTAATGGTGCTTTCACGCGGCTTTCTAAAATGGCCTCATCAATTTCTTCAACTGTCCTAACTGAGTGACTGTGCTAGTTATCTTTCTCTATCTTAGCTTCCCCATTTGAAATATGGGGGTAATAATAATACTGTACTTATTTCAAAAGGTTGTTGGGAGAATTAAATGATAGGATGCATGTAGGTATTTGTGTTAGCTATTGTTATTACTAATGAGCAGATATCACAGAGTGGTTGGTTCCATGCCTAGAAGATGCTTCATAAATAAATTATTATCATAATGTGGCTACTAAAAGATACATATCTTTGAAGAGATAGAAATGGTTGCAGCTAACTCCAAGGTGAGCCAAGGAATCCTGCCCAGGTATGGGGGACTTCACCCTGCGGGCAGGCTTGAAAGCACACAGTGTGACATGTAGCCCATTGCACGGCTCACACCTGCAGAAGGCTAGGAAGACTTTTTGAAATAATGCCAAATGACACTAGGTCACTGCCCTAATCCTGCAATTATGGGTCAAGGCTCACTTCTTCTTCCCAGTCCAAAAGGGCCTTCTCTACCCTCACTGCCACTCCCCGCTATGGGCAGAGGACTCTGACAGCACCAAGGCTCTGCTCTAAAGCTCTTGCTGACTGCCAGTCTTGCCTAACTCTCACCCCCCCCCCCCCCCCCCAGCCAGCAAAGTGGTTAAGAGTTGAGAACTGAAGCTAGAATGCCTTGATCACAATTATAGCTTCCCACTTGCCAGTTAGGATCATGGGCAAGTTACTTAACCTCTTTCTACCTTCATTTTCTTGTTTGTAAGATACTATCTCATATCAGGGTCAACCTCATAAACTTGTTTTGAGGATCACATAAGATAATACATAAAAGGACTTTAGATTAGTATTTGGCATGTGATAAGTGTTTATACATGTTAGCTCTTTTGATTAACTGCCTACTGGCTAACCCACCTAGTCCTATCCTGGATCCAACAGGAAGTTAGCTGGTTCATGTCAAGGGAACTCAGCCCTTTTTGTTAAGTGGCAGTAGTGTTTCCTGAATGCCAGGGCATGCACTAAGTCATGCTCTTTAGAAGAACAAAGCCCACACTCCTCTTTCTGGCATCCAAGGTCCCCAACACAGTCCTCCCCTCCAGCTTTCTTTCCAGTGATAGTCACATGCCTGACAAGTCATCCCAACTGGGCTCTGCCAAGTGATCCTCCCCAGCCCTTTCCTTTCCTGTGCTTGAGTCTTTGCTCATACCATTCCTCCGACCCAGTGGCTCCTCCTAGCTACATTCAGCCTTTCTTAAATGCCACCTCTTCCCTGAAGCTCCTCTTGATTTTTTCATGAGATGGAACCACTCCTTCTATTGCCTCTTTACTGTATATCTCAAATTTACTTCCTACCCTGGCCACTCCACACTTATTGGATTGTAAGTTCCCTTATAGAAAAGGCTTAATCTTACGCATTGCTATATCCTTGGCATAGGTCCCAGCACAAAGTAGTTTTGGCATTTTTACCCTTCATTACATATTCATCAAGGAGAATTTGTGAGCTCCCCAAATCTGCATTTTGAGAAGGATAAGACTGTAGGAGAGCAGGAACAGTCACTAGTTGATGACATTTAGAGGCCTGGCTTCTCCCAAAGCTAAGCCTGAATTAAGGCTTAGGTTCAGGAGTTATAAGGAGATAATTTCAGCAAACAGGAGTTGGGGAGGAAAAGCTAATAGAAGGGTGTCTTGTTGAGGTTGCCATCCTGGCCATCAGGGGCTCTATTCCACAGAAGGTTTCTGGGTAGCAGACAGAAGCCTCCCGGGATTATTCATCTGAACTACAGGAGACTGGAGAATTTAACCAGTGGCGTCCATGCCCCCTCAGTTAAAGGTTTGTTTCCTGGAGGACATTGGCTCCTCTGCACTTCCAAGCTCTGCATATGTAAAGGCCAAGTGGCTTCTCATGGAGTTGATGAGGGCCCTGAGTCAGAAAGTGAAAAGATGTGCAACACATGGTTGAGGTGGGACCTGTCCAGTAGGAGGTGAGTCTGAACTTGCATAGAAGTATCCACTGAAGCTGAATTCAGAGGTGTGCTTAGAGGATGTGGCATGAGTGCTGACATGGGTCAAGATTCCTAGAAACAGACTCTAAGGTAGAAACCTATCCATGTGTTGAGAAGTATTGTGGAGAACAATAACCTTAGGGGAAAGAGGGAAGCAGGATGGAGCAGAGGGAGAAGTTGAATGGTGATAGACTTGCAACAGGGCCTCAGACTATCCCAGAAGGAGTTTTGGAGCTGGAATAGTCCTTCAGAGATGCTTCATCTTTGTACCCCCACACCAACCAGTCACTGAAAGTGTGTTGCCCCAAAGTGTAAGCTACTGTGAAGCAGTTCTGTTCGGCAGAGGGCAATTTCCAGGAGAGAGGCTCAACTGAAGCATCAGCAGGCAACACCCTCAGGAACAGGGGGCTAGGTGTTCTGGCATTGAAGCAGGGATCTACCTGGTGCATCACAGCATCCACTACAGGCACCAAAGATGTCTCCAGAGTCCACATTTTCACAGCTTAGATTAACTCATACACTCCATTAAGTCCATTGTCATCTGAGTCTTCAAAGGGATTTTTAACTTTAAACTTAATAAATCACCCAATACAAAAGGATATTTAATAAGTTAAATAGCAGCCCTATTTAACTTATTAAAGTTAACTAAGCTCCAGTCCCCACTATATATTTTAATTGATTTTTATCATCTCCTTCTTCTCCCTCCCATTCTTGATGCCCTTCACCCTTGGTGAGCACTTCAGCTGCTCAGGGTTACTTGTCCATTTTGGTAATCTAGGCTTTCATCTCTGGTGATTCTGAATCTTTACTTGTCTTGCTCTTGTCAGGCCTTGGATGCTGCCATTGTCCATTTACCATTTCACTGGATATAGAATTGTGAATCCTCTGAATTTTGGTCATGTCCCTCCCCATTCCCATTTTATAGCAGCAACCCTATGTCCCTGCCAGTACAATAACTACTTTCTTTGCCTGCTGCTCCACTAGCATGAAGAGTCCAAAGTGACCAGGTGGCAGTCATAGCATCGGCTTTCATGGGATACTTGTTGTGTCCCCTGGTGAAAATGCTTTTTCCCTGGGAACCTGGTGATATATCTCAGCATAACAGAAGGTTGTGGGGTTGGGAAGCACAGGGTCTGCAAGCAGGCCTGGGTGTGAGCAGGCCCAAACCACCCAATGTCTCCTGGTTCTTTTATTTTCTAACTATTGGGGGCTATAGTAGGTTGAATAATGGCACTCACAGATAATGAGGCCTAATCCCTGGAACCTATAAGTGTTACTTTATATGGAAAAGTGTCTTTGCAGATGCAATTAAATTAAGGATCTTGAGATGGGGAGAAGATCCTAGATTATCCAGGTGGGTCCTAAGTACAATCATAAGAGAGAAGACTTACGGAGGAGGCGATGTGAATGTAGAGGCAGAAACTGGAGGGACGAAGCCACAGGCCAAGGAATGCTGGCAGCAAACAGAAGCTGGAAGAGGCCCTGAAATCTGGATTCTCCCTTAGAGCCTACTGAGGCAGTGTGGACTTGACAGCACCTTGACGTCACCCTAGTGATGCTGATTTTAGACATCTAGTCTCTAGAATTGTGAGAGAAAAAATTTATATTACTTTAATCCACCAAGTTTGTGGCAATTCATGACAGCAGCAGGAACACAGCACCATGGATCATCCTTTGCGTTTACGTTTTTACCACATATTGTCAAACAACAGCCTAACACCTCAGTGTTTTGCTCCAGACTGACGCCTAACTGGGATTTGGGGGGCCATTTCATTATTCCAGTAGATCTGTATTTCCTGATTCATCACCAGTATTTATCAGAATACAAATTTTTACAGACATTTTGGCAACATCATTTCTGAGTCCACTGAGTCCACTGTGAGGCTGTGAGAACTGGTATGAATTTAGTTCACTGCCTCTTTCCCAGGTTTCAGAATACCTTAGAGTCCTGGTAGACAAATGGGACCTTGAGCCAAAAAGTGTCTTCTACTTTTTCCACTTTCCCATGGAATGCTCAGATCAAAATGATTTCTGATTTTAGCTATAGAAACATCACTGTTTTAGTTACGGAAGTTTACACTTTGCATATGTTCTATTTCCTACCCAGGTGCCATACTGAACAAAGGAGTAAAACCATCTGATGTTCAACATTCTCTTTGTTTTCCTTTTTTTTTTTTTTTTTTAACTCCCCAATGTTCCAATGTGGAAGGATTATTATAGCTTAAATCTTCCTCTGCATTGCAAAATGAGTCATTTTTTCTTCTAGCTGAGAGCCTAGGCCTGCCTTCCTCTCTCTAGCACCAAGTGCATGTCCTAGCTGGCGGAGAGAGAAAGGCTACTGAGTACTTTTCCCACCCATCTGATAAAAAAGAATGTTTGTTTTTGTTCATAGATTTAAAGCCCAAAATGGGCCAGTACTGTAAATAAAACATATGCTCTCATTTGAAAAATTTATTATAAGGAATTTTGTTTATGATTTCATGTTCGCCAGTAATAATTAATAGGAGGTCTTCTGTGGTCTCCACAGACCAACAATCATTCAGGCTGTACAAAAAGATGACCCAATACAGCCTCTTTTCTCTCTCTAATCCACAGCCAAAGGAACCATTTCTGGTTTTATTACCACTTTAGCCTATATTGGGGGAATTAAACTTATAATAGCCTCTCCTATTAATCTGTGTGGGACATTGATGCCAGAGCACTCTTTCAGGAATTCCTTGAGTCAGGAAATTCTACCTTTAAACTTTCCTGATAGCTTAGGACCACACCCCACTTCAGTTCTCAAGTGCTGAGAATGAAAGTCTGTTAAAAATGTTTGGCTTGGGAAATGGATGTGGCTCAAGCAATTAGGCTCCTGTCTACCATATAGGAGGTCCAGGGTTCGATGCCCAGGGCCTCCTGGTGAGGGCAAGCTGGCCCACGTGGCGAGCAGGCCCACACAGAGTGCCTGGGAATGCCGCCCTGCATGGGAATGCCACCCAGCATGGGAAAGCCATCCCGTGCAGGAGAGTTGGTGCAGCAAGATGATGCAACAAGAGACACAGATGAGAGAAAATAGGACATAGCAGAACAGGGAGTTGAGGTGCGCAAGAAGGTCCCAGAATTGGTTCCTGGAGCCACGTAATGAGAATACAAGCAGACACAGAAGAACACA
This sequence comes from Dasypus novemcinctus, assembly GCF_030445035.2. Taxonomy (NCBI): domain Eukaryota; kingdom Metazoa; phylum Chordata; class Mammalia; order Cingulata; family Dasypodidae; genus Dasypus; species Dasypus novemcinctus. The sequence continues at coordinate 78,188,696 of NC_080682.1, forward strand.
CAGTGAATGCACACAGGGGGAATGGGGGGTGGGGGTGGGAATAAACAAAATAAATCCTCAAAAAAAAGGCTTAACAAAGGAAACACACATGTACATACCTACATACATATTCACATAAATGATAAAAACAGTCACAATTATACAAATGACAGAAAATATTTATTGAGAGTTTTCTATGTGTTGGATACCACACTAAGAGTTTTTTACCTTAATTACTTCAGTCCTTACAACCATTTTAGTCAGGACAGGTTGGGGTATGCTGTGATAACAGACCACCTCCAAATCGCGGTGGCTTACGCTGGCAGGTCTTATTTCTCTCTCATGCTACGTGTCTATTGCCAGTTGGTGGGGTCTCTGCCCCATGTTGTCCCCATACTGCAGACCAGGCAGTCAATACCTGGAACTTGGCCTTTGTGTCAGAGAAAAGAAAGTTCTAGAGGATCTCACATCAGCAATTAAGTGACATGCATCACTTCTGTTCACAACATATAGGCCAGAATTAGTTTCATGACCATTTCCAATCACAAAGGGGCCAGGAGGCATAGTCCTATCATGTGCCCCTGAATATGGGGACAAATGGATATACTTAGTAAACAGAATTAGTAACCATACAAGGCAGGTACTTTTAACATTTTTTCTGTTTTAAAGATTTACAGATTAAGAAGCTGAGGAATAGAGAGGATATGTAGTTTGCTCTAGGTCACAGATCTAATAAGTGGAGAAGCCAAGATTCAGACTAAGACAGTTTTATAGTCCCCTTCCCCCACCCCAACGAGTACAATTGCACACATGAATCCACACATATTCGTGCATAAACACACACTCATATCATGGGGTGCTGGTTAAGTAGACTACAAGACGTAGTTACGTCAGTATATGGAAACAGAGTGGTGAGTGTGAGCCAAAGTCCTTAGAGAGAATTGAGTGTCAAATGAGAAAGACTATGTTGAGTCACTAAGTTAAAAAGGCAGGATCAAGGCCAAAGAGGAAAAATAAAAACAAAAAACAAAAACAACCCAAAACTAAAAACCAAGGATCAAGGAAAGGACAGAACTAAAAGGGGCATACGGGTGGTAGACAAAAGAGGCTGGGCACTAACCACAAAAGTGACCAGAGACTGCTGCTTTCATGAGCTTTTGTTTTTGTAACATGGTTGGGCTTGGCTGGCTTAAAAGTCTAGGAAGGGAGCAGAGCATGAGAAATATTATCTCAAAGCTGTCTCACCCAATTTCCATTCTCAATGGTAGTGTGTGTCCTCCCAACTTGCAAAGCAAAGATGGAGGATGGAATCTTCTTGAATTGGACTTTGCAGGGCTGTTGCTCAAGGAGGTTGTTTGGCACTGGGACTGTCTTGTCTCTTCATCATAATGGATTTACAGGCAGAAACACTACTGCGCCATGATTCCCTTTACTCTGTGATGCTACTACTTTGATTTCTCTTTACTGGTGATAGTTAAAGTGCTTTTTGCGCTGTGTCTGGCAGTGTTCCTCCTCTTTGAGACAGATGATTGAAATAATTTAATGAAGAGACTATTTACAAAGGAGTGAGCAGGGCGAAAGCAACCAAGGAGGAATGATGAAGCACCCTGAGGCTATCAAATATGGCATGGTACAGCCTGAAAGAGCAAGAGAAAGGGAAATTATCAGACCTTGGGAAAGGCAGAGCTGTAGGAGTGTATCACCTGATAGGGGTAAGGCCTTAGTAGAAAAATATGGCAAGAAGGAAACTACGGGAATGAATACTCTTGACTTCTCTCTCCTCCTCCCCTCTGCTCTATTGATGAAGCCTCCCATTGGATGAGCGTAACCAAAAGCCAAAAGATGAGGAAATCTGGATGGTAAGTCTGTAGAAGTCTCAGGGTTCAGAACAGGGTAGAGAAGGGTGAAGAAGGACAAAAATATCCTGCACACATGCTGTTCTGGGTTTTCGGTCTTGGTGTTTCTGATGCACCTCCTCCCACCAACTCCCGTCACCACCGCCACCACCACCTGTGGTTATCTACTACTGTGACAGCAGTGGTGGTTGAAGTGGTCCTTTGGCTACTAATCTAGGGTCTGTTACTTGCTCATCCATTCAATCAGCCATTAAAAGAAATGTTTGAACATCAATGTGAGCCAGGCTCTACTTTAGATTCTAAAGTTCCAATGATAAAACTAAGGGCTTGACCTCATTCTAATGAGGAAAACTGACAATAAACAAATTTATAGAGAGCTTTAGTATAGAATGGCAGCTAGGAAAATGAGTCGGGGCAAGAGGACAGAGTGATGAAAACTGTTATTTAGACCCAATTATTGGGGAAGTACTCTCTGAGGGGTTGATTTGCCAAGTCACTGTGTTCCTTACACATGGAAACACAATGGCATGCTGTGCATACACAGTCCCTGTCATTTAGGAACTGTTAATATCTTTGGGAACAAAGGCATTCACATAAAAAAATTGAAAGGATGAAGATTAATCAACATTTCAAAAGGAATATTTTGCAAGGCAGAATGTGGTTAACAGTTGAGAAACTGAGGCAGTCTTTGAGAGCCTAGAATTCAAAGGAAGAAGTCACTGCCTTAGAGAGATCAGAGGAGGCTTCCTGGAGGAAACAGTGCCTTGACGTACCTTGGTGGACAGGAGCATTGACTAGGCAGAAAGTTGTAGGGATAACATTGTGGGAGGGTAGGAAGGTTGGGGCAGGGGGGGGGGGGTGTGGGCGACAGAGTGAGCAAAGGTGCAGAGATAACAGTGTTGGCCACATTGGAGGAACATGTGAAAGAGCCTAAGAGTTTGGCAGAACTGCAGGCAAGGATTCTATATATGCTTCAAATTACTCTACAGTCAGCTGGCACTAAAATATATTAGGGTAGTGGCTGGTTTAGTAGCAAGGTCATGCTTAGGTTCAAATTTCCTTTCTGCCTATAATTAGCTGTGTAAGGCTATGCAAGTTTCTCAGCTTCCTTAAACTTCAGTTTATTCATCACTAAAATTGGAGGAAAATACTAATTTGGATTTTTTTCTGGCAAATAGTAGGCATAAAATGACTATTGCTCTTCTCCTTGGCTAAAGAAAGGACCAAAAAAAAAAGGCAAGATGCTTATCTGGACAAAAAATAGCCATTAAATTTCAGATAGGAAGCCAACTTTCATGGTAGTTAAAACCATGGGTTCTGGAGTCAGATTGTCTGAACTCACAACTGGGTTCCTCCAATTTCCAGCTCAATGAACTGGAGTAAAACGGCAGGGAATCTTTTTGGGTCTCAGTTTTTTTCATCTGTAAAATAGGATACTAGTAGAATCTATTATAGTTTGCTGTAAGGAGTCAATAAGATCCTGAAAAGCTTAGCATGGCTCAGGGTAAGTGTAGCTATTATTATTGTGATAATGTCTTTATTATGGTAACCATTATTATTGACTCAGAACAATTCCTGCAGTGCTGTGACTCCATCTACACTGGGACGGTGGTTCCATTCTGGGGCTGGGAGCTGGTGGTTGTGGAGACAATGGCAGATGCAAAACTCTCAGTCAGATATATGAGAGACTTCTTATGTGCAGAAGAGAAGAGAATACATGTACAAGTGTGTGGCAGGTATGTGTCCCCATCCAGTATACAAACGTCCTCTTTGCTCATCCCTTCTTCCTCACTCCTTCCTCAGCTCTTACCAAGCCAATGAATACTAGAGCAGGAATCACCTGTGGGGGACCATTTATTCATACCACATCATCATCCCATTTAGAGATGGCACAGCTGAGGTCCAAAAGCGAACCTCGAATTCTACCCAACCCTGATTCTTTTCTGTGATTATAGGACATGGTGAGAGGCATATGGCAGACACAGGATTAAATCCAGATCCCTTGAATCCCTGGGCTATTTTTTTTATCAGCATCTTCCCTTTGCTTCTTCAAAAATGCTCTGCACTTTCAGGGACATCCTTCCTGAAAACAACTAACTTAAATGTAATAGAGCTGTCAGGTTCCACAAGACCTTTTCCAGCAAAGAAGAGTTTGAAACACAGTAGGAGTAGGGAAGAATGGAAGGAGCAAGGAGTGCAAAGGAAGAGACCACATCCCCCTTCCATACTGCAGATCTTTAATCCAATGTTTAGGCCAGGGAAAGGGCAAGAGAGAAGCTTTAAATAGGATGCAAGACTGAAGACTTGATTTGGGCTGATTTGTACTCTTTAATTCCTGAATTTGTAATTTTTCATGCATAATGTGATTAAAGAAAAGTAATGGAAGGAAGAGGAGGAGAAAGAGGCAGAGGAAGAAGAGGGGCAGAGGAGAAAGAAGGCAAGAAGGGGAGGAAGAATAAGTGGGAAAGGAGGAGGAGAAGGAGGAGAAGGAGAAGATGTTAAGGAGGAGAATGAGAATGAGAATGAGACTGAGAAGGAAAATGAGAATAAAAACAAGAAGTTGTCACCACTATAAGATCTGCCAGAGTTATCAGCAAGAAGGTAGAGAATTGAAATAGAAGAGATGATCTGTGGTGGACAATCACTGGATGTGTTGTCCCAGATCCCCCCCAAATGAAAGGCTTATTGCTACAGCTTTGGGAGTGCAGTCAGCAATGAAAAATCACTTTGCCCAAGGTCACACTTTTTCCAATGACTGTTTGATGTGGGAACGTAAAGTCCTGACCATCTCAACCCTGAAAATCCATGGTAGCATCAGAGCTCCCTGTGGAGTTGGCTGAGACTGTCCTTGGGTCTGCACTAAGCTCAATTTCTTCCTATCTCGTTTCTGCTTTCTTCCCCAACCTTCCACAGGTATTGATCCTTACTTAGAAAAATCCAACTTCCTAGCGAGGATTTGAAGAGAGTAGAGCAGAGAGAAGGAGGCAGGAGAAGACACTGTTTCTTGTTTTCATGACATTTTGTCCAGTCCGTTTAATAAACCATTTACCGTGTGATCATAGCTAACATATGATAAATGTTTACCATGGAAAGGCACTGTGTTGAGCATTTTATGTGCATTAACTCACTCACTTTTCAAATAGATCTATGACGTTTGAGATAGGTCAATTATTTAACATTTTATGATGTGGAAAATTAGTCTAGAAAAGCCAAGCAACTTATTCAATTACATAGAACTAATTATTGTTGGAGCTGGGATTTAAACCCAGGTCTGTTTTGTTCCAAAGCCTTTGATCTTTACCTATGCTATCAAGGTCAATTTTGGGCAATCACGATGTGAAAAAAGCCCACACCTATTATGTCATCCCCAACTTCAGAAAATGCAGAACAAGATTCTACAGAAGTCTAATGAAGCAAGGTTGGGTATACAGAGACGTGCCAGGTAAACATACCAATGTGCTTTAGAGTATATGTGAGTGTATTCATTTTAAGGGTGTTTCTATAGCCTGGGATGATTCCTAGGAATTCAATGGCTTGCTTATGCAATAGGTATAGTTTTAACTTTATCGGAGACTGAAAAAGTATTTTCCAAAGTAGTGTACTATTTTACACTCCCACCAACCAATTACCAGAGCTCCAGTTGTCCACATACTTACCAATACTTGCTATCCTAGGTCTTTTTCTTTTTTTTTTTTTGTCTTTATTTATTTTTTAATGTTACATTCAAAAAACATGAGGTCCCCATATACCCTCCACCCCCCTTACCCCAGTCCTCCCCCATAACAACACCTCCTCCATCATCATAAGACATTCCTTACATTTGGTGAATACATCTCAGAGCACTGCTGCACCTCATGGTCAATGGTCCACATCATAGCCCACATTCCCACAGTCCAATCATGGGCACGTAGTGATATCTAGTTATAATTTTAATTTTTGTTGGTTGAGCTTCTTTTCAAATACTTATTTTTCATCCATATGTCATCTTTTGAGAAGTTCTGTTTAAATAGTTTGTTATATTTTCAGTGGATTATTTAATTGTAGGAGTTTTTTTTTTATTTAATTGTAGGAGGTTTTTTTAAAATACATTTTAGATACTAGTCTTTTGTCAGATATGCATACTGGGAATATTTTCACCCAGTCTGTGGCTTGCCTTTCATTTTCTTTCTGGTTTGTTTCAAAGAATAGACATTTAATATTGATGAAGTCCAATTTATCAATATTTTCCTGTTTTGGTTCATACATTTCTTTGTCCTATCTGAGAAATATATGTCTCAAGGTTCTGAAGATTTTTTTCCTATATGCTCTTCTAAAATGTTTATGGTTTTCAGTTTTACATCAGGTTAGTGATTAATTTCAAGTTATTTTTTGAGTGTAGATCGAGGTGCGTGTTGAGGCTCATTTATCTCCAATCTGATATCTAGTTGATCCAGCACCATTTATAAACAAATAAGGAAATAAACAAAAAAACAACAACATGCAAAACACTTTTCTTTCCTCATTTAATTTACTTACGTGGTAGTTTGGCTGAAAAATAATTTACAGTATAAATATGGGTCTATTTCTGAACTCTATATTTTTTCCAAAACTTGATATATTATCAAAATAGGTTATTATTATGCCCAAACCCTACTGTTTTAAGATTAGTATAGTGTTAATGTAAGTATAAAAATCAGCTAGTGTCAATATTTTAATTTTTTTCCTTTTCACCTTGTTTTAACTATTATGGATGTTTGAATTTCCATATAACTATTAGAATCTCTTTGTCAATTTTCTCAAATGAAAGTCTGCCCAGATTTCAAAGGGAATTACATGGACTCTAAAGGTCAATATGAGGACTATAAATACCTTAATGATACTGCCTCTTCTAATCCATGAACAGAGTGTATTTCTTTATGTATTTAGGTCTTCTTTAATTTCTGTCATCGCTATTTTGTAGTTTTCAGTGTAGAGGTGATGCATACCTTTTTAAAAATGTATTCCTAAAAATTTGATGTTTTGTGATGCTAATGTAAATTTAAAAAAATTTATTCCCATTGTTCATTGCTTATATATAGAAATACAATTGATTTTTGTGAATGAACTTGTATCTTGCACTCTTGCTAAATTCATTTATTATTTCCAGTAATTTTTTTTTTTGTTTAAAAAAATTTTTTTTTAATTTATTTCTCCCCACCCCCACCCCACTCCCCCCATTGTCTGCTCTCTGTGTCCATTTGCTCTGTGTTCTTCCATGTCTGCTTGTATTCTCATTAGGAAAATGGGACCTTCCAGAGTGGGAGAGAGGTGATTATTCTTTTACACCACCTCAGCTCCCCTATTCTCCTCTGTCTTCATATTTTCTCTCCTCTGTGTCTCTTGTTGCATCATCTTGCTGCACCAGTTCTCTGCATTGGCCAGCACTCCTGTGCAGGCAGATTTTCCCATTCAGGTGTCATTCCCATGCAGGGTGGCTCTTCTGTGCGGGGCCGCATTCCTACGTGGGTTGGCACTCTGCATAGGCCAGCTCGCCCTGTGGGCCAACTTGCCTTCACCAGGAGGCCCTGGGCATGGAACCCTGGACCACCTATATGGTAGACAGGAGCCCAATTGGTTGAGCCACACCCATGTCCCCCAGTAATTTTGATTGTAGATCTCATGATGTTTTCTGCATACACAACCTTTTCATATGCAAATAAACAAATTTTTATACTTTTTATTTCATTTTCTTGTCTTATTGCACCAGCTAGACTTCCAGTATAATTTGAAAACTAGTGATGGCAAGCTTTATTCTGATAATAAATAAGGCAAAATAGTCATGCTTCATCAATAAGATGTTAAATATAGCTATTTTACTAAAAATACTTTTAAATTGAAGAGGTACTCTTCTATTTCTAATTTTCTGCAAGTTCTGTTTTTCATAAATATTGAATTTTGTCAAATGCCTGTTCTGTATCTATTGAGAAAACACATGATTTTCTTCTTTATCTGTTAATATGGTTAATTTCATTAATTGATTTTCAAAATTTTAACCCTACTTTGAATTCCTGAAATGAACTCTGCTTGGTCATGATGTAATATCCTTTTCATATATTGCTGGATTGAATTTATAGTATTTTGTTTAGAGTTTCTGTGTCTATATTCATGGCGTGTATTGATTTGCAATTTTCTTTTCTTCTAATATCTGTTTATGGTTTTGGAATCCAACAGAATGTTGGCCTCCTAAAACAGGTAGGAAAGTGTTGTTTCATTGCTGGAAGAGCTTAAGATTACTTTTTTTCCTTAAATATTTCTTCCTTAAATAAATAAGTCAAATGAGCTTGAGATTTCCTCTGTGAGGAGGTAGTTTATTTATTTTTTCTGTTGTTTTGTTTTTGTTTGTTTTATGAAAGCAATTGCTTTAATAGAAATAGGGCAATTTAGATTTTATATTTGTTCTGTCTATTTCTTTTTGTGCCAATTTTTCAAGCCATTTGTTCATTTTATTAAAGTTGTTGAATTTATTGGCATAAAGTTGTTCATAATCTTTCTTTATTATCCCTTGAATGTCTATGGGATCTGTAGTGATGTCTCCCTTTCATTCATGTAATTTGGAGCTTGTGTTTTAACTCTCCTTTTCTTTATTAGTCTTCTTAAGGGTTTATCAACTGTATTAATCTTTTTTTTAAGATTTATTTTTTATTTATTTCTCTCCCCCCCCCCCCCAGTTGTCTGCTCTCTATGTCCATTCACCATGTGTTCTTCTGTGACCACTTCTATCCTTATCAGCATTACCGGGAATCTGTGTTTCTTTTTGTTGCATCATTTTTGCTGTGTCAGCTCTCCATGTATGTGGCACCATTCTTGGGCAGGCTGCACTTTCTTTTGTGCTGGGCAGCTCTCCTTACAGGGTGCACTCCTTGCATGTGGAGCCCCCCTACACCCCTGCATGGCAGGGCACTCCTTGAGCACATCAGCACTGCACACGGGCCAGCTCCACATGGGTCAAGGAGGCCCAGGGTTTGAACCATGGACCTCCCATGTGGTAGGTGGATGCCCTATCCATTGGGCCAAGTCAGCTTTCCTGTATTAATCTTTTCAAAGAACCAAATTTTAACTTTGTTAATTTTCTCTACTCTTTGTCCATTTTCTATCTTATTGATTTTGTCTTTTATTTTTATTATTTTTCTTCTATTTATTTTGGGTTTAATTTGCTCTGCTTTGTCTAGATACCCAAGGAGTAAACTTAAGTCTTTGCTTTAATAGTTTTATTTATTTCTAATACAGACTTTCTAAAAATATAGTTTAAAAATTTATATACAATACAATTGACTTTTTGTGGTGTACTGTTCTGTAGGTTTTAATGCATGTTCGGAGTTGTAAAACTACTACCATAATCAGGATACAGAACAGTTCCATCACCACTAAAATTCCCTCATGCTTTTTGTAATCACCTTTCTCCAATCCCCAATTCTTGACAACCACAGATCTATACTCCATCAATGTACCTTTATCTTTTTGAGACAACCATATAAATGAAATCATACAGTACGTAACCTTCTGAGACTGGCTTCTTTACTCAGCATAATTATTTTGAGAATCATCCAAGTTTTGTGTGTATCAATTGTTCATTTCTTTATACTGCTGAGTGATGTAACAGAGTTTGTTTAACCATTCATCTATTGAAATATATTTGAGTTAGTTCTAGTTTTTAGTGATTTTGTATGTATATATAAACACGTATGTATAGGTTTTTGTGCGTACATAAATGTAAACAAAATAAATAGCTAGGACAGGGACTGCTGGGTCATAAGGTAAGTATATGTTTAACTTTATTACAAACATCTAGACTTTCAAGAATGGCTGTATCATTTCAGACTCTCTCCAGCAACATATAAAAGTCTCAGTGGTTCTGAACCTTTACAACCACTTGGTATTGACAGGATATTTTTTATTTAAGCTCTTCTATAATAATAAGTTTGCAGTGGCATATCACCATAATTTTAATTTACATTGTCCTGCTAATGATGTTGAACATCTTTTCAAGTACTTATTTGCAGTCTATATATCCTTTTGGAGGAAGTATTTGTTCTTATCTTTTGCCCATTTCCAAATTGTGCTTTTGTTTTCTTACTTTTGAATTTTACAAGTTCTTTATATATATATAATCTGGATAAACCCCTTTGTTGGCTATGTGATTTGTAAATCTTTTCTCCTAGACTTTATACTTTCTCTTTTCATTCTAGTAGTAATCTTTCTATAAACTGTGAGGATTAGGTCAAAGTTTATATTTTTGCAAATGGACTTCAAATTGTTCCAATTAAATTTGTTGAAAAAAAATCTTTTTTTTCCCATTGATTAGACTTTGCATCTTTGTCAAAAATTACTTAGCGTGGGAGGTCCATGGTTCAAACCCCAGGCCTCCTTGACCCATGTGGAGCTGGCCCATGCACAGTACTGATGCATGCAAGGAGTACCCTGCCACGCAAGGGTGTCCCCCGCATAGGAGAACTCCATGTGCAAGGAGTGTGCCCTGTAAGGAGAACTACCCAGCACGAAAGAAAGTGCAGCCTGCCCAGGAGTGGCGCCACACACACAGAGAGCTGACACAACAAGATGACACAACAAAAAGAAACACAGATTCCCGTGCTGCTGACAACAACAGAAGTGAACAAAAGAAGAACACACAGCAAATAGACATAGAAATCACACAACTGGGGCAGGGGGGAAGGGGAGAGAAATAAATAAAAAATAAATCTTTAAAGAAAATTAATTAGCCATATTTGTGTGAGTCTATTTCTAGACTTCCTATTCTATTCAATTGATCTCTATCTATTCCTTCATCTATATCATGTTCTTGATTATAGCTTTATATTTATATATAGTCTTCAAAATGGGTAGTATGATTTCTCCAACTTTATTCTTCTTTTAAAAACTGTTCTGCAGGTGAAGATGGTCAACCACCACACCAGGGAACCAAGAGTGCCTACACCTGCAAGTAGGAAAATTGCATCCATCACCCATGTGGGATCTAAGACCCCTCTTGATTTAGAGGTGGAGTAGGCATCACCATCCCTAAGTCCACAGGATGGAGGGATAAATATGGATTATAGTGTATTTACTGGTATTCTACTATAGAACTATTGTGACTCCAGCAACTGAAGAAAAAGAAAATGTATCACTGATGTGGAGATAGTGGCCACGGTAGTTGTTAAGGGCAGGGAGAGGGAAGAAGAAATGTGTTGTGGGGTCATTTTTGGGACTTGGAGTTTTCCTGAATGATATTGCAGGGACAGATGCTGGACATTATATATCCTGCCATAACCCACTGAATGGACCAGGGGAGAGTGTAAACTATAATGTAAACTATAATCTATGTGGTGAAGCAGTGCTCCAAAATGTATTTACCAAATGCAATGAATGTGCCACAATGATGAAAGAGGTTGTTGATGTGGGAGGAGAGGGGTGGGGTGTAGGGTATATGGGAATCGCTTACATTTTTTTAATATAATATTTTCTGGATCTATGTACCTTTTTTTAAAAAAAAGACAATTAAATTTAAAAATTTTTTAAAAACTATTCTGGAAGTTTGCAGTTCCTTTGCATTTGCATATGAATTTTAGTGTTTGCCTATATTTAAAAAAAATAATTGATATTTTGATTGGAATTGCATTTAATCTATATATCAATTTTGGGACAATTGATGTCTTTATATGTTGAGTGTTCCAGTCCATGAACTTGGCATATCCTTCTATTTATTTAGGTTTCTTTGATCTTGTTCATCAGCATTATGTAGTTTTCAGCATTCAGATAGTATATGTATTTTGTTAGATTTCTACCTAAATATTTCTAAGTATTTTTGAAACTACAGTAAATGTTAGTGCTCTTTTCATTTTGATTTCTAGTTGTTCATTTCTTGTATGTAAAAATCTGATCAATATTTGTCTGTTTACCTTGTATATAAGTAAGTTTGCCAGTCTCATTTATTAATTATACAAAAAAATATGAGGTTTATTATATTTTGGTATATTTTATGATTTTCAACATAGATGATCATGTCACCTGTGAATAAGGACAGCTTTACTTCTTCCTTTTCAAACCATACACTTTTTATTGCCTTATATCACTGTCCAGGTCTTCCAAAATGATGTTGCTTATGAATGGTAAGAGTAGACATCCCCCTATCCCATTCCTGATTGCAAAGGTATGGAAGACAGCCTTTCATAATTAAATATCATTTTAGCTGAAGGTTTTTGTAAATGCTCTTTATCAGGTTGAAGAAGTTTCCTTTAATTCCTAGTTTGCTTAGAGTTTTTATCACGATTTAAAATTTTGTCAGATTTATATGATCATGTACTCTTTCTTCTTTGGGATATTAATACTATGGAATATGTTGATTGATTTTTGAATATACATCACTCTTTCATTCCCACGATTAAGCCATATTGCTTGTGGTTTCAATTTTCTAATCTTAAGGATTTTTGCTTCTGTGTTCGAAAGCTATTGGCATCGAGTTTCCTTTCCTATAATGTCTTTATCAGGCTTTGGTATCAGAATAATTTGGACCTTATAAAATAAGTTGAAAGTTTTCCCTACTCTTCTATTTTAAGGAAGAGATTATGTAGAATTGCTGTTATTTCTTCTGTAAAAGTTTTCTGGATTTTCCAGTGAAATCATCTAGGAAAGATAAAGATTTCCTTTTCAAGAGATCTCTAAGTATGATTTTGAATTTTTAAATAGTTATAGGACTATTCAAGTTATGTTTTTCATATTGATAATTTGTGTGTTCCAAGGATTTGGTCCACTTCATCTACATTGTCAAATTTATGTGTGTAGAGTTGTTTGTAGAGTACTTTTATTAGTGTTTCAATGCCTGTGTGATTTGTCAGGATATTCCCTCTTCCATTTCTGATATTGATCATTTGTATCCTTTCTCTTTTTTCTTTGTCGGTATTGCCAGAGGTTTATTAATTTTGTTGCTCTTTTCATTGAATTTTTCTACTTCTCTGTAGTTTCAATTTCATTGATTTCTCCTCATCTTTATTTATTCTTCTCCCTACTCTATTTATTTTGCTCTTTTTACAGTTTCTTAAAGTAATTAAGATTATTTGATATCTTTCTTATTTGCTAATGTATGCATCTAATGCTATAAATATGCTTCTAAGCAATGCCTTAGTTGCATCCTATAAATTGCGAGATGTTTCATTTTTATTTTCAGGTAGTTAAAAATATTTTCTAAATTTTGGACTTGTATTTTATTTAGAAGTGTTTTGTTTAATTTCCAAGTATTTGGAGACTCTCCTATTTTCCATTATTAATTTATAATTTAATTTAGTTTTGGCCAGAGTACATGTTTTAAATGATTTCAATGCCTTAAATTTGTGAAGGTTTGCTTTATGAACAAGGATATAACCTATCTTGGTGAATAATCCTTGTGCACATGAGAAGAATGTGTCTCTGTTGTTGGGTGGAGTGCTCTCTAAATGTCAATTAGATTCAGCTGGTCAACAGTGTTGTTCAGTCCTTATATGTTTGCTGATTTTCTGTCTACTTATTCTATCAGTTACTAATAGAGGAGTGTTAAAATTGCCAACTATAATTGTGGATTTGTCTATTTATCTTCTCAGTTGTCATTTTTTGCTTTGTATATTTTGAAGCTTTGTTGTTAGGATTGTTTACCTTCTTGAAGAATTGACTTTTTATCATAATACAATACTTTTTGTATAATATAGGATATAATAGCCTATATCTCTCATAATTTCCTTTGCTCTGAAATCTACATTGTCTGAGATTATTACAGCTTTCTTTTGAATGATGTTGGCACATTCTTTTTCAATCCTTTTATTTTTAACTTTCCTAACTGTTATATATGAAGTGAATCTCTTATGCACAGCATAAAGGTGGGACTTGTTGTTTTTTAATCCATTCTGAAAATCTCTGACTTTTAATTGGTGAGTTTAGACCATTTGCATTTAATGTAGTTATTGATATGTTTGGATATAGGTCTACAGTATTGTTACTTGTTTTCTATTTCTGAATTATTTCCTCTGTTTCTCCTTTGCTTTTCTTTTGAATTATTCTTTTGAATTATTTGAACTTTTAAATTAAACCAATTTAATTTATCTATTATAATTTTAATTATATAACTTTGTAAACTTTTATTGAGGGCTACTAAGGGATTAAAATACACATACTTCCATAGTTACTTACAATCCATCCTTTTCCACCATATAAGTCCCTTACTTCCCTCCCTTTATGTTTTAGTGATGTGTTATATCTACATATATTGAAAACTCCATCAAACAATGTTATGATTTTTGCTTCCAATCATACATATTTCAAATAACTTAGAAGGAAACAATAATATATAATTTATCATATTCACGTAGATATTTAACATTCCTATTGATCTGCTTTTATTTCTGATATTCCAAGTTTCCCTTAGGTATCATTTCTCTTCTGTCTGAATTACTTCCTATAGGAATTACTGTTGAGCAAGTCTGTTAACAACAATCTCTTAGTTTTCTTTCAGTTTAGAATATCTTTATTCTACCTTCATTCCTGAAGGATATTTTCACTAACTATAGAACTCTGAGTGGACCATTTTTTTTTCTTTTAGCATTTTAAAAATGTTTCACAACCATGGGAGCAGGTGAGGCTCAAGTGGTTGAGCACCTGATTCCCACGTGGGAGGCCCCGGGTTTGGTTCCTGGTGTCTTCTAGAAAAAACAACAAAAACAAACAATAAGCAAAACAAATGAAAAAAAGAAACAAAACAACTTGAGGGAGCTGATGTGTCTCAGTGGTTGAGCATCGGCTCGGCTTCCCACATACAAGGTCCTGGTTCAATCCCTGGCCACTGGTACCCAAAAACAAACAAATAAATAAATAAAATTTCATGATCTGTAGTGACATGAATGTTAGAACTTTTGTTATTGTTTCACATATCCATGAGGTTCTGTTCATTTTTATTTTTTGTATCTACTGTTCAGATTAGATAAATTTATTAAGATATCGTCAAGTTCACTGACTTTTTCCTTTGTGCTATTGAGCTCATACTGGGAGATTTTATTTTAGTTATTTTACTTTTCAGTTCCAAATTTCCATTTGGTTCTTCTTTATGTCTTCTGTTTCTTTCCTGAGCATTTTTACCTTTCCATTTGTTTCAACAATACTCACCTTTACTTCTTGAAATATTTTTATAGTAGATGCTTCAAAGTCTTTGTCTGGTATTTCCAACATCTGTGCCATACTCAGCAACTGTTGAGTGTCTGCTCCCCTGTGACTTTAGATTTTCCTAGTTATTTGTATTGAATTGTATCCTACTCATTTAGAATATTATTGAGACTCTGGATTTTGTTTAAGACTGGGAGAATGTTGTTTTAGTTCTTTTGGGCAATCGACCTGGTTTGGTTCAGATCACAAGTTCAGAGAAACCTCATGTGAGTTTAGGTTTCAATATCAGTTCTGTTTTTAAAGATTTTGCAATATTTTCTGGATTTGTTCTGTGTGTGCAACACTCAATGGCCCATCAGGACCTGGTGTTCTATCTGTAGTTAAGCTGTCGAAAACTTTGGTATTCTCTCACTGCATCAGGAGAATTCTAGTTGATGGGGCCCACTTCCTGTTGAAAATGGCTGGGGAAGATGCCTGTATGTTCTGCGTGGGAGAATGAGAACTGGACTAGCCTCCATGAGTCTGTAGTGGCAGTGCCCAAGTGATGGTATTCAGGTACAGAGTCCATGTGTATTTTTTCTTAACCGTGTAAGTCAGCCTCCCTTCTCAAATTTCTCATTTGAAAAATGTAGCTGCTACTTACCTAATAGGCATGTGGAGCATATTAAACAGCAAGTGACTAGAGCCTATACTAGTGCCTGAAACATTGGAAACGCTCAATTACTCTCAGGAATTCATCTCACCTGGTGTAGGAGGGCTGGTCTGTAAGTAGGAAGAATTTAAGACCTAGATCTGCACTGTTCAAGTGACTATTTTGCCTTTTTTTTTCCTGTGAGTACTGTTAGAATGGTGAGGGGTTTCCATCTTTCTGCTCCCCCTTTACCCAACATTCTGGGTCCTAACCAGAGCCTAGAGGTTACAAATGTAGTTCAGGGGCAAGAATTATCATCAAATCTGGGAGGCAAGCACACTTCTCTATAGAAATTCAGTGGGAGCCAATGTGCAAAATGCATGTCAGGCAGCCCTCTACCTTTCTTAGTAAGGACAGGATGGGGCCTTAATATATAACATTGGGAAGTACTTGGGGACATCTTTTCATTTAAAGACCAAGATGATTGGCTCAACCACTGTGGTAAAGTCTCAATGTAAAACATTCAGGTCACAAACCCTAAAAATATTACTAGGGACCCAGAGGTTTTCAAAGACTGAAGAAGAGCTAGAGGGATAGATGAGGAGAAGAAAGAGGTGCATTTGTGTTGCCTGTCTTGACTAATCATTTGGCAGTGGCAGAGAGAATTGAGTAGATGCAGACTGAACACTATTCCTCCAGTTCCTGGATAATGATAGCAATATTATATACTTAGAGACTATTAGAATAGAATGGTCAGAATATACCTCAACACAGTCATCAGAGATGGGATTGAGAAGGAACTTGTCATCCTGGACTCAGACCAATATCCTAGCAAGAGAAAGGCAAAATTTGGGACTGGAATCTGTCTTCATATCCTAGTCCACTGCTTTTTTTTTTCTTGTATCACATTGTCTTTCTGCTCCTAAAAGTCATAAATAAGGGAGATAGTCTAATATGTTGGTAGGCACACTTCAGTTTTCAAAGGAATTGAAGACAGTTCCCATCTGTTTTTCTCAAAGACCTACAGGGCAGACAAGGAAATCTTAACCCAAAGGTGAAAAAACCTGTTTATTTTTGATCCCAGGAAGACTTTCTGATGCATTGAAAGATGCAGATGTTAGTGAGAGATGAATTTCATGAGTTGTAGCAAGTCTTGTATAGCTTTCTCTGTCTCAGGCATTAGATTAAATTAATCTTTATGTCAGTTTATGCTTGGAAATGTATGTGCATGTACATATGCCCATGAGCAGGCATGTGTTTGTATGTGTTTTGTATCTGTGTAGTTGTGTATGCGATACCTGCTCATTGTGATACATGTTAGTGCCCTGTTCACATGCATGTGCCTATGTGTGTGCATGTGCATGTCCTTACAAGTATATGAGAGCACATGTCTTGATGCATATGCATGTATGTTTGTGTGTATATGTGGACTTAACCCATAGTGCTTGTCCCAGGCATAGGAAATATGGCAAATGCTATCAGTGAGCTGCTTGGCTGACTCCCCAGTCCTCATTAAACCCACAATTGCTCCACATACTTCCAATCGATGGGCTGTCCCAGCCTCTGGATACCTGCCAATTAAAAGATAAAATTCCTGCAGATCTACATGTCTGTCCCCATCAGCTCTGGGTTCACTCCAGGGCCAGGAATATTCACCAGGGTCAGCAGGAGGGAATTCATAAGTGCAGTAAGTTTCACATCTGAAACGCCTCTCCTGCCAGTCTCCTTACCGATGCCCCTCCTAACCATCAGGCTCCTGTGCTTGTGGCTTTAACCCCCTGCCAAGCCTGTGCTGTGTGCAGGCTCAGCCACAAACATCAGCCAGTTTGTGCTAAACTTGTCCTGGAGCAGGAGCCCTGTGACAGACAAGACATGACCCTGGTGTTAGAAATTCCTCACGTTGGGAAGCAGCTGAGGGGAGATTTCCTCATCCAAGAGGGCCATTCCTCCCACTATAATTTCCAGCGCCTAACACATAATTACTTCTCAATATAAGTTGAGTAAGTTACCAGCTGATTTACTGGATGCATATGGATAGCACAAGCTGAGATAAAAGATTGGGTACATTTAGGAACAGGGCTCTGATCTCTCTCTGACTTGCATGTTCTACTTGAGGATCTGTGGGCTGACACAGCTGAGGTTGGAAATGAAGTGCCATTCCATTCAGTTTAGCATTTACTGAGCACCTGGGATATGTCAGACATTGTGCTTCACACTCAAGGAGAAGTCCTAACCTCAAAGAATGTCACAATGTTTTAGGGTGATAGACCTAGGTTAGTCATTTATTAAATACCACCTTTTCCATGAAGACTTCTTGGTATTCCTTACATAGAATTTGATACGCTCTCCTCTGAGCTACAATAGCAATGGCTTTTCTGCTTTTGTTGTGGTCTTTATGTGTTTAGACCATCAACTTCCTTAACGTTCTGAGGACTCGGGACCAGGGCTTCAGGGGTTCAATGATCTCTTTCTGGTACCTGGTATCACACTTGGCACCCAGGGGTGCAGAAAATCCTTGTTAAGTGTATGGATGACTGGCGCTGGTCAAAATTGACAAAGGGAAAGAAAGTAAATACTTCTGGAGAATTCTGTGGCACTGGCAATGAGAATCCATCCTAGCCCCAGCCTGCAAGTTGCCACATTCTTTTCCTGAAACCAGTGTGGGGGACGCCAGTAAGATTTTCAAAATAAAAACCTCAGATTCAGGTTGAAAATAGTCACTGCTATCCTTGCCCCGAGACTGAAGCCGCAAATGTATCAGGGTCATTGCTGGATGGTAACCCCCTCCCCACACCCCTGGTTCAGAACATTTCTCTGATACAGCCAGGCTGCCCACCGGGCCCCATTGCCCAACTCTCCTGGGTTTCTGGGGTTGTTCTTTTCACCTTCACCCCTCCCCAGGCTCTAGGGCAGAGAAAGTCTTGCCTGTACCACCACCTCTGGACACAGCTTTGCCCTTAACTCTTGCCAGCTTTATCATCCAAGACCTGGTGCTCTTTCTGTGCCTTTTGCCTGCCCTCTGACTGTAATTTCCAGAAAGATCCAGCTTTGTACCCTACATCATTCAATGCTCTCTGCTTTAGACTCTCTCCACATTCTTCCTGGGAGGTTTCTCTCTGGGATGCTTGATTCAGAATGGAATTGGCGCTGTCTCTCTCCTGTTTGGACACTTTGCTTACTCCCCTAAAAAGGTCCCAGTCCAGCTTTTCCTGCTTCTACTTTTCCTTGCATGTGGCTTTCTGGGCCTGCTGGAGCCTGGGCTTGGGGGAAGAAAAGTTGGAGTTTGGCTCTCTCCCAGGCAGGCCTGGAGGAGTGTGACTTCTGGTAGCTTCTAGGTGTCGTGGCACCAGGAGCACCTTGGCATCTCTCTGACCATCTTCAGCCCTGCCCAGGGACTGCACTCTAGCAAATCGAACCCTGGCCAAGACAAAGCCATTAGACGTTGCAGCGGCATCTGTACCCTGCCATGTTCCTGGCATAAAGAGCCCAGCTAAATACCTTTGCAAAAACACTTATTGTGCTGTATCCTGCGCCGCCTTCCCGGCCATCCCCTCACTATCAAATCTTTCTGGAGCCCTTTGTTGTCAAACCAAATATAGCGCTACATTGTCTGGCCTTCCACCCATTCTGGCTGGATAAAGGGGCCCGGTCCCCAGACTGGGGGCGCATGGCTCCGGACGGCCTTCTCAATGCTATCTCGCCGCCACAGCCCACGCCGGGAGCCTGCTGCGCCCCCACCCACCCGCTCTGCTCCCGGCGGGCGGCGGGGCCATTGATACAGTGTGTATTCTTTTCCATAGGTTCCCACGAGCATGTCACTAACCATTTCCTGGGCCTTATCACCGGGAGGAAAAAAAGGAGCGTCTTTGAAAAGTGGAAACAAAACATCAGGCCCCATTGTTGTGTGACTTCCCCGGCTACAATCTAGGCTCTCCATCACTCGACACGCAGAGACTACAAACGCCGCCTAATACAGATACTCCAATCGGCAATTTGACCAGGACATTTATTGTTCTGTATCTGCAATCTCTGCTCCGCGTGTTTGTGGCTTTTAAATCATCCTTTTCAATTCTCTCTCTAGGCTCTGAGCGAGTCAAAAGCCTCTGACTGCCACCTTCCCTGGGAGAGGCGAGTGAGTCCATCTGAAAACTCCGATGTGCCTGCTCGCTGCCTCAGGGTTCAGGAAGGCTCACCACGGAGGTGGCCTTGCTTGTCTTGCTCAACTCATTCCTCTTCTTTGCCCCTACCCCCTTTTTCTCTCCCCCACTTCTCTTTCAACCCTCTTTCTTCCATTCTGTCTCAGTCTCTCTCTTTGATTCATTTGTCAACTCTCACTTTATACCTAAATGATCAGGCAGAAGTGAGGCTTCTCATTAATTTCTTGGGGATAAATGAAAGGGAAGTCAGGAGCTGATTTAATATTGCTCCTTAGAGATGCACCGAATTCTGGAGTATGAAATCTAAGGAAACTTCAGGAGTGAACTAATCCAAGCCCCCATTTTGATGGAGGAAGAAGCCACAGAGATTCTGAGAGTGAAATGACCTGCTCAGGGCCACCCAGTGAGTCGGCTGTGGCCAGGACTAGAAGCGAGGTCGCCCAGCCTCATGACCTTGCCAGAAAGTGTGATGTGCTAGCTGTACCAAAAGATCTCTAAGAGGATATCCTTGACATGTCCCTAAGCTAGGTGTCTATTTGAGATATATGCTTAAAATTAATCTATCAGTCATTCCCCATTTTAAAGACTTCTGAGAAGCATTTCCAAGCAGTAGAACGAAGTGGCTAAGAGCGCAGACTATTGAGAAAAATCCAGGCTAGAATCTTGGCCCTACCACTTATTAGCTGTGTGACTTTGCGCAAGTTTCTGAACCCCTCTGAGCCTCAAACTCCTCATTTGTAAAATGGGCACAAAAGAAGAACCTATCTCATAGGGTCTTTATGAGGATTAAATGAGTTAATTCTAAGGTATTGTCTGTCAGTGAGCACCACATAAATGTTCGCTATTAATGGATCTCTGGAAAGATGTCTGTGTTAAGGTGATCAGTCCATTTTATACTTCCCATTTTGATGTCCTGTAAATAAGGACTTCTCATAGCATTTCTTACAGTAACGTCCTTTTAGATGTACACTTTAGTTAGGGCCCCTGCTCACCATTGCAGCAGCAGCACCCAGCAACTTGCTTTCCACTCAAAAAGCACTTTTGTTCATTTGACGGTATATACTGAGCACATATCCTGTGCCAGTCATTGTGTTAGGTCTTTTCCCAGTGGAGCTTGTGGTCTACTTGGAGAGACAACATTAAACAAATAAATGCACTCGTAGATAGACAACTACAAATTGTGAAAAGGAGGAAAAGTACAGAGCATGATTAAAAATGTTATCGGGGACCAAACCTATGGTGGGAGTTTAGGGAAGGCATCTCCTAGGGAGTGGCATTCAAGTTGAGTTCTAAAAGAGTGGCAGAAGGTAGCCTGACCTCTGGCAAGAGGGCACTCCTGGCAGAGACAGGAGGGGCACCCCTGAGGAGCTGCTCCGGACCTGAAGGCAGGCCAGCAGCGCTGACAGAGGCTGAGGGGCAGGGCCGCGGGGCCAGCAGAGGGTGCACAATCGCTCAGGGCCTCATGGGGATTTAAGAGCCTTTTCTTCCCTAAGGGCAATATAAAGTTTCTCTACGGTTCGGAGTAGAGGCTTTTGGATGCTGGGTAGAAAACAGATTGGTGTACAGTAAAGAGGCTATTTATATAGTCCAGGTGAGAGAGAATTGGAGCTTGAATGGATGAGGAAATGGAGACAAAAATGCCAGGGATATTGGAGCAGACCTTACAGAACTTGGTGATGGTTCCACTACTGGGGGAGAAGGGAGATGGATGAGTCAAGGATGATGCTCATGCTTCTGGCCTAAGTATCTGTGCTTAGGCAGGTACCATGTGCTGAGGAGGGGAAGCCTGGAGGCAGCTCTGGGGATCAAGAGCTCAAGCTGTGTTTGAGATTCCAAGCAAAGCCTGGGATACCTGGATATGGGCTTCAGAGCAGAGGTCCAGGCTGGATATGTACACTTGGGAGTTAGCAGCATTTTGTGTATTGTAATGCAATCATACTTGAAAGAATGAATGAGTGAAGTGATGTAGCTAAGATCTGAACCCAGATTTGTCTGATTTCCGTGTTAGTATTTTATACATTATTCAGTCATCTTCCAGTTAACTAAATTCAATAAAGGTGACTCTTCCAGAGACTGTCAAGGCCAGGGCGAGAGCTGATAACTGCAAGGTCAAGAAAGCAGCTTGGATTCTGAGGAGAATCCCTGAGAACCAGCGGGACCAGAGAATCCCTAAAGCCAGGGGTTCTAGCATAAGATCCAGAGGTAGCAGTGCAAAGGAAGAGACTTGGGGGATGTAGTGATACTACCCAAACTACAGACCTCCAGACTGCACCAAGCCAAAATGTTCCTGAGTTCAAAGTTTGTTTGGAAATGATCTAGAGGAAAGAAGCTATTGTAATACTGGACATATGGAAGGTGCTCAGTGTGTTCGACTAGGTTAAACTGTAGGGCAAAAACTAACAATCCCTAAATCTCAGTGGCTTACCTCAACAAGCCCCATAGGGGCCAGGCTGTTCTTTTGGAGGCTGTTTTCTAACAATAATTCAGGAATCAGAACTACTTCCACCTTTCAGTTCTGATCTTTTGACATCCTTCACTTCTTGCACTATGGAAGGGCATGAATTCATACCCGTTCTCAACAGCTTTGAACTGGAAGTGACGCAAATTACTTCCACTCACAGACTATGGACTAGGTATACGGACCCTACCTAGCTGCAAAGCAAACCAGGCAATGAAGGTATTCAGCTAGGGCTACTCATCTCTGCCTGCTCAGTAAATGCCCCTGCTTTCTCCTTCTACTGACAGGAGGACTGAAGTTGGGAAGAGGATTGGGAGACCCAGGAGGGGATGATCAAGGCTGAGGACGATGGGATTGGAGCAGGGAACCAAGCCCAGATAGATCAACATTGGCTCTAAGAGCTAGGTTGCCTGGACCCTTGTCTGTTTCTGTGCACATGAATTCCATTTCCTCCTCTTTTCTACTTATACTTCTCATTGGAAAATGCTCCTGCACTGTGAGAAGAAAGAAAGGTTTTGGTGATTCACCACATTGTAGTGTGAGGTCTGTGCTCTTAGCATTTTTTCCATGCAGGAGTTAGGGAGGGATGGGCCCTGTGGAAGGATGTCCAGGAGGGTAGGATGGGTTTGTCCCTGACTGAGCAGTATCCCACATATCCAGGGAACTCTCCATGGGCCTCTCCTGAAGGAACAAAATCTTCCTAAGCTAATATCATTGTCTCACTGGAACTTCCAGTTTCTGTATTCTTCCAGCATAGTGATCTTATCATAGCAGATTAAAAATGAGAATGGGCCCATAAAACATGCATTATGGTCTCTCGCAGCCTCATAAAGCCAGATAAATGCCCTATTTCAGAGGCCCCTAGATTGAGTTTACACCTCTCTCCCTCTCCATAATGGAATTGTCAACAGCAGATAATTGAAGTTAAAAAAAAAAACAAATCAGTTACTTGTAAAGTTCAACTCAGTGGATTGATTGTTTGACTTCATGGATTGCCTGGAGTAAAAGTGGATCCTGTCAGAAGACCCCTGGCTTTCCTCCATACCAAGTAATTGCTCCACATTTTCCATAAGGCTTGAAGCAATGGCATAGAAATATAATGGGCTGCTCTTCCTTTCTGGGTAGTTCCATCCCCATTCCCATCCTCCCACCTGCTCATTGATGCCTGAGCCTCCAGCTCGGAAGCCATGGGTGTTTCAATTAGGTTACAGGCTGCCCACAAATTTATCTCCAGGATTTTAGATACTTTCCCTAATAATTGACTGGAAGGAGGGTGGGCAAGTAAATTCTCCGTATCTCTGTCCTAGCCTCTGCTACCCCCATCTGAGGATATGTTACACACATATTTCAGCTCAGCCTTGCCTTCCTGTTCTGAGGCAGGGAGGACTGAAGGTGCTGGTGTGGAAGAATGAGCCTAGTTCTTGGCATTTTCAGACTCTGACCAAGGCTCCACCCTGAGACCCAGGCTTGGTGAGTGGCTCTACTCTGGGTTCCCCTGCATCTTAAGTCCCGGAATCTGTAGCACATCTTCTGTGAATGGAGACTGTGTCAGGAATGGAAATCTTACCCAGGCTGAACCCAACCAGAGCTGGTCAGCAGCTCACTTTTGGTGAGACTGGCCCTCTTGCTATTGTTTGACTAATTCCTTCCATCCAACTCCCTCACCCAGGTACTGGTCCAGCTGGTTTGGTGCACCTCGGCCTACAAAGTTGAGAGCCCCCATTATGTCAGAAAGAGTGAGAAAAGTGAGGCACTGCCTGTGAGGGCTTGGGGTCCAGTTGCATGGCTTTTCTTTGGGATGGATGTGGTAATTCAGCCAACATTTCCAGATCAGTACAGAAGGCACGTTTTTCCTGACCTCAGTATTCAGGCTCTCGTTACCATATCTCCCTTGTTCTGACTCTGGGGATGAGCTGGCCTCTCTTCTCACTAGAGCCCTGGAGAGTGGACAGATCTGTACAAAGTGCCTCACTCTTGGCCATCCATCCACAACCACAATCTCTAGAATAGTCCTTAGCCCTATTGCACTACCTGTAGACTACTGATTTATCCCCAGTTATACTTGATTGGAAATGTTTGCTTACACATCTGTCTTCCATGCATGAGATGGCAAGGGCCAGCTTTGATTCATAGTTGTTATCTCTAGTGCCTTACAAATGCCTGGCACATAGTACATGCTCAGGAAATATCTGTGAAATAAGGGAACCTATTTGTTTCTGTTCACTCCAATTCTAAGCAGGTGAGAACTTCAGCCTGCTTTTCGGACTCTTTCCCCATAAGCTGCACACTGACTCTGTGACCTCTGTGAAGGGCTCTAAAACACAACTGAGACAGAGTAAATGTCTGGCTGTTCTGTTTTGACTGGTGACAAGAGTTGCAAGTTGATTAATACATTTAAAGTGGTGATCAATTTGTCTTATTCACATCCTCTTATCCTGATTGTAATGAGTAGATCTTTTAACATAATGAAAACTGCATATTTCACTCAAATTCACAGTTTTGCATTCCAGAGGAGATGAAATGCTTTTTTCTATTTAACGTTAAAATGAGGTATAAGCTCTTGTCTTGGGAGGCTGGGAAGGTGAAGGGAGCCTCCCTTCTTGAAGACCAGAGCTGTGGCATCTCCTAAGACTTTTGAATTTGACCATGAAAAGTTCCCATAAAGGTGAAACTGGGAAGGCACCTTTTCAGTTACCTTGTCAATCTCTTGCCTAGTTTATGAGTGGTATGTACAAATCCATCCTGACTGGCAATCATCCAGTTTTGGATCCAATGATGGAACGCTCACCATCATTTATTTAATTTTTCAAAGCTTCAAATTAAAAATATTTCTTATATTAGTCCAAAATCACCCTCACTGTCATTGCTATTTCTGTGGATTTCCTTCTTCTCTTTTCCCCTTTCTCTCTTCCTCTTCTTTTTCTAACTTATTTGTTTTTCCTAAACATGTCTAATATCATGACACTCCCTTACAATTTTGCAGAAGCTTCGAGTTCCCACTGTGTATGTCACACAGCCTTGCAGAGTCGGGTGGAGTGGTTTCCTATTGACCTCTCTCCCCATGCCTCTCCTCTTGGAACTGCCTGTCCTAACCCATGAGAGGGACCTCTCAGATGCACATGCACCAGCCTCCAGAGCAGTGCCCAGCGCAGAGTGGGCGCTCAACTGATGGCTGTTGAATGCATGCATGCATGCCTGAATGCATGCTGGAAGGAATTTTATTCAGTGTGACCCTGCATGTCTGTGCTGCACAGTTGCTTGTGTAACAGGCAGCCCTCCACCTAGCAGTCAGCATCATGCAGGAAAGAGAGAAACAGGGCAACAATGGATCCATGCTGTCTTCTGTGGCCACGCCTGTGTAGAAAAGGCTCAGAAGCTGTGAGGAGGCCGGGCTTTTGTCATGGGGACCAAAGGACAGTGAACCTGAAAGCAGAGAGAGGCAAGCAGCAGGTACACAGAGACGAGCAGAGGTGAGCAGCAGGAAGAGTGCTGAGGGCTGCCCAGCCCTGGCTCTCCATGGCCCCCGCGGTCCAGCCATATCCCTGCGCAGGGCTCTGGGAGATGACCCAGCATCTGTGCCCAGATTCCCCTTTATTGCTCAAGCTAGTGCAAAGTAGTTTCCTTTACTTGTAACCAAGCATATCCAAATAAATACAGGTTGACATTTATTTAGGCGTCTGTTTCTTAGCCTTGGAAAGGAGGTTTCGGAGGGTAAGAAACTCTCCCAAGGTCAAGGTCGTTCAAACAGGAGTGCAGAGTCTGGGTGGGCGGCAGTGAGTGTCACCCAGTGCCCTCCCCACTGCTCTTTGTTCTGTGCAGTGGGTGAAGCGTGTTCCTATCCCCTGCTCCTGCTCTTCCCCGGCATCTTGCTTTTAACAAAAGAAAGAGTCATTCCTGGAGCAGCCAGATGTAGCAGAGCAGTGGGAACCCAAACCAAGAGGAATTTACTCTCCATAAATTATGCTTTAATAGATGTCAATTATTAATTCCTAAATAAATATTTGTTAATATTCAAAAGAGTTTGCCTACTAAGAAAAACTCAGGCTACACAGAATAATTAGTGCTTCTCACTGTGCGATGGCTGTGGCCCATAATGATTTTTTTTTCATTCTGCGTCTTTATTTTTTCTGACATGTGAATGCCTGACTGTGTTGTGTTTCTTGGGGGGGCTTTGGCTGTCTCTTCTCCCAGTCGTGTGCACAGGAAGGAGACAAGGAGCTGAATGCCCCTACTGAAGCTTCTTGTACTGGCCAGTGCGTCTTTCTTTTTCTACTTTGTAGAACATGATTTTTTGAAAAGCTGAAGCTCTCACATGTCTAATGAGAGGGAATTGTATATTCAGCCAAAAAACTGGGGGAAAAGGCAGTTCAGTTTAACAAATATCTCAAGTAACGTCTTACAGCATTGAGCACTGTGCCAGGACGGGGTAGGCAGGCAAGGGTGGGGTAGATACAGGACAAAGCAGATGTGTCTGGAGGGTCCAAGGACCGTGTAGCCTTGCGGGGAGAGGTTCTTGATGAGTTCTCAACACTGGAAAAACGGAAGTCAATCCATGAGAAAGGGTTTAACTGAATGCCAGGGACTCAGAGAAAGTGAGAAATCACATCAAACTAGGAGCAAAGGAAGGGATTGAAGCAGAATCTGAGATAGACCTTAAAGAATGGGTAAGATATTGATGGGCAAAGCTTGGCTTAGCATTTGAGTTTGGGGGGCATCCTTTCATTCATTTACACCTCCATTTAAGATACATTTATTTGGAGCAATTAGTAGGTGTCAAGCCCTGGTCTGGTTGCTGGGGATACAAAGAAAAACAAAACTAGGTCTGTGCACTTAGTGTTTAAAGTCCAGTGACATGTAGGAGAGGTTTATTCAGCATGAGGTGGAGACCTAGCAGAATGACCACCTCCACCAGGGCATGGGAGAAAGCGCCAAGAGGTGAGGACTTTTGAAGAATCTAGATCCTGAAGCCTTCATTCATTCAACTATTCATTCACAGCAAATATTCACTGAGTGTCTACATGAACCAGGCACTCTCTGTGTGTCGGCGTGCATGGTGTCATGGACAAAAGAGACTAAGCCCTTCTCTCATGGAGCTTACATTCTAAGAGTTCTTTCCTCGCGAAGGGAATAGAATCTTCAATTTGTTGAGCAGTGAAGGATCATGTTACCTCATGGGGTGTGGCTACCCCTCAAGGTTGCACAGGGACTGGGGTTGCCAGCAGGTGTGACTGGAGAGGGAAACAGGGGCCACGTTAGGAAGAGCCTTGCAAGCCAGACTAAACACTTAACACCTTCTGTCCCTCATTCCTACTAAATCAGGCTGTGCCTGTCTCTGTCACTCAGACACATGCCTGAAACAAGGGAGCAAAAGGGCAGCTTTCTTCCTGTCTTTCCCATTCTGACGGTCAGTCGGGGCATTTCCCCAGCGGTTCCAGTAGCTCACGGCCCGGGCTGAAGAAGCACTTCCTCACGGAAGACCAGAGTCGTAGAGCTGGGAGGCCCACCAGACATAAACCCAACCAGTTCCCACATTACACAAATAGAAAAGTAAGGGTCAGAGAGAAGAAGACATTTTTCCCAGGTGACATGGAGCGGTGCACGGCTGAGCCGCCACCACCTCCTAAAATCTCCAGGACCTTTGCCCTCACAGGAGGTGGTGGCTCCTTTGTGCTTCCAGCTAAACAGCACGCGCCTCACTAAGGGCACTGACTATGTCCAGCCCCTGCCCAGCATCACTCGACGGCAAGCCCTCTGAGGGTGCCCTCACCCATCGGAGGGCGCCAGGAGTGTAGAAGGCAGGCCCTGAAAGGGGAGGGTTTGGCTATCCCTGAATGCTCATCAGTCTGTTCTGCCTACAAGAAGACAGACTTTACTTCACCATCCCGTGCCAGGGAAAACAGCAGTCCTTTCGTTTGACCTCACCAGCCCCAAGATTCCTCAACAGTACAATGAGCGTATGGATCCCCAGTTCCCAGGGGTGGGGGGGGGTAGCCGAGGGAAGGAGGCTGTGAACGGCCTGGCCGGGCTTGGTCAGGAAGCACTCTTTCCTGCTTTTCTTCTTGGCACTTCTTCCCACACTCACACTGAACAGGGCTGTGGCAAGAGCCGGGACTGGGGCAGGCTGCGTCTGTGGTCAGAGAAGAAAGCAGAGGTTAAGTTTTGCCTTTGATGTGGCTCAGAACTACATAATCTGCCATATATTATATTTCCACATAAACAAAGCTGGGCACATTTAAAGGGACACTCAGAACGCAAGTCAAAAAGAGTAGTACACGTGGGAAGATTGAGCTGGAATGTCCCTGGCATGGGCCGCAGGGAGGCCAAGGGTCTCGAGGGCTGGCGGGGACCATGGAGAAGGGCTCATCTCTGCTGAACTGGACCACTTCTCTCCTGGCCCCTCCTGGGGCATCCCACAGGTTCTCGGGCAGAGTCATGCTAGTACCTACTTGCAGGAACAAGAACAGAGAACAGAGGGGGAAGGTCCACAAGGGCGGGATCTGGGCCTAGATCACAGGCAGTTTTGAAGTTTGGCTGTCCCAGGTGAGCCCGTTCCTTTCGAGTCTGGAACATGGACATGAAGAGGGAGGGCTTGGATTCAGGTACTGGTTTATCACTCAGTAGCTGAGCGTGCACTTGCGCAAATTAACTCCCTAAGCCTCAGTTGCCCCCAGTTTCTTCATCTGTACTAAGGGGATAAGAATAGGATCCACCTCAACGTTGAAAAGGGGATTAAGTGAGATCAAGCATGTGAAGCGGTTGGCGCAGCGCCGGGATTAGGTAATGGCTGAAAAATCTACCAAGGCGAAAACAAGAACTGCAGCGCAGAAGCGCAGGGCCTCCTGGAGCCAGCTGGCGTTGCCCTTGCCCCAGCAGCTGCCCGGATCCTTCTGCAGCCTTCTCTCTCTTACAGCAAGCTTTTTAAAGGGAGTAAAACACGCACACAGAAAAGTGCACGATCATGAGTAACGGCTTAACTATGGTAAATTTTATGAAAGTGAACACACCCGTGAAACTGGCACCCAGACCAAGGGAGCACCCCTCACGTGCCTTTGGGGTCAATCCTTCTTCCCATTTGGGTAGGGCAACCCCCTCCCCACCCTGCCCCCTGGGTTTCTAACACTACGGATTAGTTTTTGGATTTTGCAGCTTATGGAAATGGAACCATACAACATGTACCCTGTTGCTTTCATCTTCTTTCAATCAACATTGTATTTGTGAGGTCCATCCAAACTGTTGTAGGCAGTTGCAATTTATTCTCATTATGTGCCCTAATCTGTTACAGGAACAAACCACAACTTATCCATTGTATTGTTGATGGACTTCTAGGTAGTGCTCAGTTTTTAACAGTTATAAAGAGTGCTGCTAGGCCATTCTTTTTTTTTTTAATTATATTTATTATTGACAAGTATGCAAAAAATTTACTGATGAGCTTCTGAGTCTGAGGAATTGGAAGAACTGAAAAAACCCCGATGAGATCTGAAGAACACCAACCAAGTGCTAGTTGTATTTGGGTAGAGACCCCATAGCTCTCTCAGGGCTAGACCATTCTTACACATGACTTTTGAGGAACATATATATATGCTTTTCTGTTTCTTACTTATTAAGTTGAATCAATTTAAGTTGTCCTTTTCACAAGTCAAAAGCAGTTGGATATCAACAATTTCATGTGGGTCAATCCAATATTTAGGAGTAGAAATGTTGGGTCATCAGGTATGTATATTGAGTTGCAGTAGATACTGCCAGTTTTCTGAAGTGGTTGTACCAATTCACATTCCCACCAGCAGTGTGTAAGAGTTCCAATTTCTACAGCCTCATAAACAGGTCTTTCTGCTGAGCCTAGTCTACTCACATCTTCTGTTCTTTAAAAATCATGAGGTCACAGTGTTCTCTGAGTTTACTACCCACTCGCGAAGGTTTTTTGACAGTTGTGACTGAATCCTGTGTAGTGTATGAAGAACGGGGTTCCACAGTGAACCAGCTGTTGGTGGGGCAGAGAGGGGGGAGCAGTGACAGAAAGAATCAAAGCAGGAGGACAAAGGAACAAAGGTCACCCCTGCAGTGATAACCTTGCAGAGCCCGAGTTTGACAGAGATTAAGAAGGGCGATATCTCTTTTCACAAAGTTTTCAATCTGTTCCCAAAGAGGAAATGGAAAGTACATGGACAGAAGATGACTTCCTGCCTTCTTATGCATCTCCAAAGAAGTTAGATATCTTCACAGTGCTTGGGGTTGCCGATCAGATCTCACCCACCAAATGGGTGCAGAGTGGGAAGCTCTGCTCTCCTTGGACTTCCCTGTCCTTGGATCTGGCAGGGCTGACTTACCCATTAGACCCAGTATGTGCAGTGCTTGCACCCATGATAATTTTAAGTGTTCTCATAAAAATGCTTTAATTTCTTTTAAAATCTGGAAAAAAAATGTACTCTTAGGTCAAAGAAAATGTTTTCATTTATAATATTAGCATACTCATCTTTATATCAATGCAGTCATAAAATATTAACTTTCAGTTGTTTAATTTTTTACAGAGGAAGGGGATCACAAAGTTAAAATGACCCAGTGTCCACAAAAGTCACATGGTCCTGGACCTTGGGCCAGAGGACAGCAAGGTGGATTTTCTGGACTCATGGCACACTCTGTGTTTAATTCTCCTTAGGAGGTCTTTTTGATCATTCTATGCTTATCTCAGCCAAGCCCCAGGTACAAGCAGAACACTGGGATGCTCTTCATTTTACGCTGTAGCCTGAGTAGGATGGGGTCTAAAGGCCCCTCTGACCTGCCTCCAGAATTGCCCTGATATCTGGATCTTTAGGCAGCTCAGACATACCCTCTTGGGAGATCTCTGGCGAGGACAGGAGTACATTCTCTGGCTCCCAGAAAGAGCCCAATATGGGCAACTGGACCTTGGCCATGGCCAGACCTCAAGGCTACTCTAGTTTCTCTTTGTTTCCTCCTTTGTTCTTCTTCCCATAAGCGTGCACACACCCAGAGACTAATTTAGAGGCTGGTGTTTGAGACATCAAGGTCTTATTTCTTTCAAACTTGCCTCTGTTTCTAACTGGAGGAATCTGGAAAGGACAAGCTATTTAAGCCTCTTGAAGAGGAACCAGGTTGGGAATATCTCTTGATTCAAATAGGAGGAAAAAAGAGTGATTTTGCATAATGCTGATTTATTTAAAATACATCCAGCACGGACTGATCTTTTAATTTATATATTTATGTTTGAATTAACATAGAAAGGGAAATGGACAAGAAAACCAATTCAGTAGAGTAGAAAAGCAGAAAGCAGAGGGTTAGATACAAAGTCAGGAAGCCAGGGTTCATACTCATTCTGCCACAAATGTGCTGCGTGATCTGTGAGAAAGCACCCAACTTCTCAGAACTTCCGTTCTTACATCTGCAAAAAAAAGAGGTTTAGATAATCCCAAGTTTTTTTCCAGCTTTCAGATTTGGCACATAGTAGGTGTTCCACTAGTAATTACAGAGGGAATGAGCGAGAGTGCCTCACGTGTGAAATCGGATGCTGGCGTCCGTGAGCGGGATCAACAGTGGTGATGGGCCTGGGAAGCTGAGTCCGTCTCTACACAGCACTGGTACTGCCATAAAAATAGCATAACAAGATTATATTGAAATATCCCACTATTTAACTTAATAATTTAAATGTGTGCCTAATGAGGTGGACTTGATTGGATTAGGGCATTCACAATTAATTTTGATAGATCCTTTTACACATTGGAGGTGCATTCTTCTGAGCCAGGAGGTGGAACGGAAGTGCAAAATGTTTACGTTCAAACGAGCATGTGATTTTGCAGAAAACATTAATCCCAGATCATGCACACTAAGTCAATTTCAGAAATGGCTTCTAGATATATTATTAGAAATTGCTCTTAAAATATAAAAAGCTTGTAATAGAGTTCTGTCCATTTTTCCTTTGGCTGATGGAAGTTGTTTTATAAATATGCCTATGATAGGATGTTTTCTTCATCCAAGCCTATTGGTACTAATTGCAACTTTTTAAACAGTGTAAGTAGTAGCTGTCATGAACACTTTGAATCCCATTACAAATACCTATTTCTGAACAATTTCACATTTGGGGGTGCATTCTTCCTTCAACTATTTTTAACTACTTTTTTTTTCTGAAAAGCACTTGACCCCCCCACTTTTTGTGAAGGGGAAGATTTTATTATGCAATAGGAAAATGACCCCACTTGCCACCTATACTCCCTTAAAAATCAAAGAGCCTAGAGTTGTCACATCTGAACTGCCCCCCACATCCTCTACCTCTGCCCTCCTCCCACACACCTGAGTCAGGAAGAGCAAAGGCAGATGGCACATGGAAGGTGAGACTGGAATCACGCCATCAGATCCAGGCCAGAGTTCTAGAAAAAGCGCCTTCTTCAACACCACTGCTGTCAGACCACAGCTGCACCTCTGCCTTCTGGAAAATCCCCGGTTACCTGACGGAGGGTGCCTGTGAGCAAGATGCTTCCTGGGGAGTTCTTTGGGTCTCCTCTTTTGAAAAACAAGGGTAAATCGTCCATCCCTCAAACCAGCAGAAGTTGGAGGTTCCAGACTCGACAACATTTGGGCATTTGGTGGAAGCACTACTGGGGGACCAGAGAGGCAGGGCTTAAATTCTGACTCTGCTCATATTAGCTGGTAGCCTTAGAGATGCCACTTATCCCTTCTGAGACTCAAAAGCATCATTTTGAAAATGGAGAAAATCACAGATGGATGAGAGTGTTGTGACGTTCGTGATACATGATAGCAGCTCAACAAGTTTTAGTTTCCTCACTCCCCCTCCCACCCCCAGTCTCCTCTTAGAAAAACCAGCCGCTGAATTCAAGGCACCATGGCCACTTTGGCCTCCGTGTTTGGTCTCCAGAAGGCTAGGGCACTTAGCACATGTGAGCTCTGGTCTTGATGGTCATGGTGGGTAGATCATATCTGCTCTGCAGGTTTCAAATTGCCTTTGCTGGGAAAAGTATCTATGTCCCCAGCATCCTCAGAAATGGACTAAACACCAGCAACCTATTGAAGCAGACCCTAATATTGATTCACTTTGCATGGAGGAGACCAAGGTTCAGAGATGTTAAGTAACTTGCCCAGAGTCACACAGCTTAGTGTGTTGTAAAACAGAGATTTGAACCTAGAGAATCTCAATTCAGTCTGCTTTTTCCACCACTCTAAAAGCCTCTCCATGATCTCCTTTACTCTTCAAAATAATCCTGCCGGTAGGCATGGAAGGCATCACTATGCCTTCTGTACAGAGGAGGAAACTGAGGCTTTGACAGAAGCTGCCACTTCCCAAGGCTGTGTGATGAGACACTGGTGGAGCTGACTCCAATCCAGGGCTTCTGATTCTGAATCTGAGCCTCTGGCACAGCCACAGGCGGCCTGCCTCCTTCCATGATCCGCTGACTCACCTGCTGCAGGGAGCAGATGGCAGCAAGGAAGGCTGGCCCAGGGATGTTGCATTGCCTGACAAATTCACATGCCTCTCGGACGCCTCTGAGTCCCCTTACCACAGAGGTGACGGGAAAATGACAAGGGGCATCTCTGCTCCCAAGGGATTCTAGTCACGCAAACTCTGCCAATTAAGGCTGGAACGATGTCATCTCCTGAAATAGCATTTTAATGAGTGATGGCTCTGGGATAAATTGTCATCTTGTGATCCCTCGTTAGAGAGCTTAATTAGATCCATCATAAAACATATTGATCAATGGCACTGAGCCGGTCATCCACCGTCAGCTGGACCTTTCCTGCTCACTGTGTGAGCCACCGTGGAAACAGCTCCCATCCTGAAAGCTGCTTGGGCACAGGTCCTTTCTGAGCACCTGGTCACCATTCCCCTGGCTCCTTTCCACCCTCTATCCTTCCTTCCTTTCACAGATGTTTATTTAGCACCAGCTATGTGCTGGGCACTGGGCTGAACTCTTTACCTGCTTTAACTTATTTCCTGTTCACAATAAGCTGTTATTTCCTTATTTTGAAAATGGTAAAACTGAAGCTTGGAAGCCCAAGCTTCCACTTGGTGCTACCCCAGCCAACTGAGTCATCTTTCAGGAAATTTCTGGGGGAACAGTTCATATAAGGAGTTCAGAAGGAAAGATAGAAAGATAAAGAAGTGGACTAGTGTTAAACAGCAAATGTATACCAGGTACTCTGCTAGGCCATATACATATGTGTACACAGTGAGATCCATCATAAAGCATATTGTTGCATATAGATACACTCTCCTGTAACCTTCTTATCCACCCCATGGGGCGAGAATTTTAATCTTCATATCTCCATTTTATATGTTATGATTGAGGAATCAGAGTCTCAGAAATGTTGTTCTTGCTCAAAGTCACATAGCCGGTGAGCAACACAGCTGGAATTGGAACATGGCTTTGACAAACTCCAAATCCAGACAGATGTGGGTTCAAGCGCTAGCCCTGTTAAGTATTGGCTGCGTAATCTGGGCCAAATGACTCAAATCTCCTGAGTATCCGTCTCCATATCTATAATATTGGGGGTAATAATTACACCCATGTCACTGAGTTATTTTGAGGATTAAATGAAATAATGCTTATAAAGTGTTTTGGTAGTATCTGACCCACTGAAAGTGTTCAGTAAATATTAATAATTTGTCAGTGAACACCCCAGCTGTTTCCCCTCGGCGAGAGGCTACCTGTTTCCTCATTTACAAAACAGCTGTAGTAATCCCTGCCCTGAAACAATTCATCGGGAAGCACTTTACAAAAAGTAAAGTACACAACTGCACTTACTCATTGCCTTCTGAGTAACTGTGAGTGGCAAATCCCTTGGAATGACTACTTTTTGGACTTCCAGAGATGCTAGGAAATGCTCTCAGGCAAACATCATTTTAAAATTCTTATTAAAATAACGTATTTTGTCAAAATACATTATGAATGTGGAGGGAGATTTACTAAGATCAGAGCCCTGAGACTTCATGGAGAAGCCAGAGGTTATGGCAGTGGTCCAGGAAGTAAGTGCCAGCAACGGGGCAAGCCGGTGTTGGTTCAACGGCCTGGGCTCCGCAGGTCGTGCGTGCATTTGCGGTGTGTGCGTGTGTCTGTGTTATACGTGTGTGTGCGTTGGGCCTAGTGTACGTAGGATCACGGAGCTCTTCAGCAGAAAGGATTCTGAAGATCCATCCACGGTTTACGCAAGTGCCTGTGCGTACAAGTGTGTGTGCACACGTGTGTTTATGTGTGTACATCGCTGGGTGTACTGAGGCCGTTTTCCATGAGAGGGTGTCTTTCTTCACCTATGCGCATTTGGAGATTTTTTTTTATTACAGTAAATGTAGCTTGAAAGCTGGGATAGCATGCTTTTCCCCCGAACACAGATCACATCACATCATTTTTCTCTCAGAGAAAAATGCCACAAAATAATCTGCAGCTGGTGAGTCTCTTTTTCTTTCTCTTTCTCCTTGTTTTTGCCCTTGTTCTCTGTGTCTCCGTCTCTTTCTCTCCATCTGCCTCCGTCTCTCTGCCTCTTAAATCCTATTTTTAGCTTAAAATGCTTTCATATTTTCATACTTAGCCTATAAAAGGTCCCTGTGCTACATAAAATAACATTCACGGGGGTTCGTAATCAGATCACTGTTTCACCCCGAGTTTCAAAGATAACCATCCTGGACATTGTTGCTCACTTCCTATCCTTGGCCACCAATATTGCAGGGCCCGGCTATCCCCAACCGTTGTCAGGGTTTTGCTTTTCCTCACTCCGACTGACAGCCCTCCCGTCTTGCTGCTCCGCCCGAGGTCGCCCTGCCTCCGCGGTGGGCTCAGCCGTCGGCAGCCGCCGCTCAGAGCGGCCGAGAGCAGCCTGGACCAGCTCCCTTCACAGAGCCGCCACGGTGCCTCCGCAGGGAAGCCACCGGCGTTCCTGAACGCAGCCACGAAACTCATTTCTCTAACCTGCCGCATCACAAACACTCCCCAGAGGGAGAGGAGAGCTAGGTCTCTTTTCCCTAAAATAAGGAAAAACAATTATTTTTTTTAAAAAAAGCAGAGAGGGAAAATGCATTTCTAACCAATCTGGACATGTGTTAGAGAATATTGTTGAGAACAATTAGGGACGTATGAGTGAGGGGTTTATTTCTCACTTGCTTGTCAGGTCAGAAGACAATCTGTTTATTTTTCCTGCTACAATTTTATTCAATAAACTGAAAGGATCGGAGCTGGGAAAGAGGGTATGAACAGGATGTGTGCTATCAATTTGTCAAATAAATAATTGTGCTTGGAAACAACAGATTTTATTAATTAGACAGGATGGTGTATTATTACCATTAAAGTGTTATATTGCATTAATTTTTATATTTTACTCGGCTACTAATTACTGTAAAAGATTTCGGGAATGAAGCAAAATAAAATCATGCAGCATTATACATAATGTAAAGATAGAGAGCATGAATTAATTTGTCTGCTGCTCCCCGCCTGTCGTCTGCAGAGGAAGAGGCATGGTGGCAGCCTTCCCTGCCTTGTGTGCCGGCAGGACGGGCTCTCCCCTGCCCCACCACCCGGTGCCTTGCTGAGGGAGGCGGCTCTGGGACTAGGGTTCGAGACCCCGCTGAGCCATGAACTTGCCTTGCACACTTAGGCAGGTCACCTCTCTGAGGCCTCAGTTTCTTCATCTGTAAATGTAAACGCCCATTCTCTGGCCTGCCTCAGGATTTCTGTGAGCAAAAGAGCTTTGTAAGCTTTAAAGGAGATGAGAGGAGGGTGAGACCCAGCATAATAAGGGGAGGTAAACAGAGGCGGGGGCGTCCAGAGGTCAGAGCCTCCAGGGGCAGCTCCGGACAGACACTGCGCAGGGAGGCTGGGCACGAATGAAGAGGAGTAATTACGGCTTGGGGTGGGAATTAGGACCCTTGAAGGGCACCCTGGGGTCATCTCAACCTCTCCCCGCGCTGGACACTGACTCACACCAAAGGTGGGGTTCCTCTGTGCAAACGTAGACCAAAGGACAGCCCACATTAGACCCAGGCATTTTCCACAAAGGAACCCCCCACTGGGTACTAGCACAGGGGAAACAAAGCATGGGCTCTCCAGTCAGACAGGACGGTTTTAAAACCTGCGCGGCCACTGTCGAACCATGGAACTATAGACAAGCAAGTCCCTTTTAACCGCTCTCAACTGCAGTTTCTTCCTCGGCTGAAAAAAAAATGATTTTTGCTCAGGAAGTAAATTCTGCTGCCAGCACGCCTTCTGGCTAAGGAGGCAGCAGGCTGGGCCCTCACCAGGGCCCCCGGGGGCACCCCAAGCCCGCACAGTCGCGTGTGTACCTGGAGCCCGGCGCAGCCCTGCTCGTCCCGCCCAGAAGCTGCCGCCCAGCTCCTTGTTGACCTTCCCTCGGGCCGAAGCCGCTGAGCTCCACCCCCGGGCGCGCGTTTCTTTCTGGCCAGGCGGCCGCCGGAGCCCAGCCGCGTTTTTCTCCCGGCTGGGTCTCCCGAGCCGAGGCCTGGCGAGGGCGGAGATTTCTCACGATCCACTGCCACCTACTGTTCGCTGCTGGGAACTGCAGGGCCGAGCGCTGCAGGCTTCTGGGAAGCTGCCAAAGGAGGGCGGACCCCGAGGTCAGGGGCAAGCCCTGAGTTCCACCCCGGACAGAGAAAGCTCTCAAGTCCCTCTGCCTGGAGACTACGTGCCCGGGAGCATCTTAGCCAGGCCTGAAGCCCTGGAGTTCTGGTTGTCCTGCTGCTAGGGTGACTGGACTCCTCAGAAACAGAGTATTAGGGCACCATCTCCCCATCAGCTATGGCTCCCTTAAAGAGGTCTGAAAACTCTGCCTCTAAATTTGAAGTGGTGTTTCCCTCTGCACAACTCAGACTGATGTAGGCCTTCGGAAGAATCCCTGTTTTCAGTTTCTGAGGGGTTACGACCTCACCTGCCCTGGAAGTCTGACCTCAGTCTGAGCCAGGCATGCCCTCATTCTTCTGTGTACGCTCTCGAGCCCTTATTCTGCCCTCTCTTACGGCATGCATCATTCAGCCCTGAGAAAGCACTGACTCTGGAGCCATACTTCCTGCTGCCCAAATCCCAGCTGCTCCATTCACTCCCGTCTAACCTGGTATAAGCTACTTAGCTCCTTCATACTTCATTTTCCCCATCTTTAAACTGGCAATAATAGGGAAGCAGACGTGGCCCAATGGATAGGACGTCCACCTACTACATGGGAGGTCTGCAGTTCAAACCCGGGCCTCCTTGACCCGTGTGGAGCTGGCCATGCACAGTGCTGATGGGTACAAGGAGTGCCGTGCCACGCAGGGGTGTCCCTTGCATAGGGGAGGCCCACGTGCAAGGAGTGCGCCCCATAAGGAGAGCCGCCAAGCGGGAAAGGAAGTGCAGCCTGCCCAGGAATGGCACCGCACACACGGAGAGTTGATGCAGCGATGACGCAACAAAAAGAAACACAGGTTCCTGGTGCCACTGATAAGGATAGAAGCGGTCACAGCAAATGGACACAGAGAGCAGACAACCTGGGCAGGGGGGGGGGGGGGAGGGGAGGGGTAAGGGTAGAGAAATAAAAAATAAATATTTTTTTAAAAGGCAATAATAGTATCTTTCATATAGTCATGAGGATGAAATGAATGAGTATACACGAAGGTCTTAGAACAAGGTCTGGCATACAGTTGCTGAAATCATTTCTGATACAACCATGAATCTACAGCTTCTTGAACACAGAACAAAGAAGCACCACATATCCATCCATCCATCCATCCACCCATCCACCCATCCAATGCATATTTATTTTATTATGTTCTAAGCACTGTGCTCTGGGGTTACTAGAGTGTAAATGAATGGCAATGACCCTTCCCTCAAGGAGCTTATGTTATTTGGAGAAGACAGAAATAAAAGAAAGAAGAAAACGGAGAAGTTGTTATAGCTTGTGATTAGTGTTGGGAAGAGAATAACTGGGAGAGCTGCCAGAATAATGGATGAGACAGGGTAGAGGAGAGCTTCTGTAGGTGGTTGGCCAGGGAAGGCCTCTCTTCAGAAGGCCTGTAAAGGGTGATAATTAAATTGAAACTTGAAGGACAAAAAAGACGAAACTAGTGGTTGCCTGGGATCTGGGATTTTAGGGAGAGGATTGACTAGAGAGGGGCAGGAGGAAACTTCTCAAGGTGATAGAAATGGTCTGTATCTTGACTGCAGTAGAAATTGAATGAGTTTTCAATAAAAATTCATCTAACTGTACTCTTAAAATCACTAAATTTTATCCCATGAAAATTATATTTCAATACAGCTTAGTTAAATAAATTTTAAAAAGGGAGCCAAGTGAAAAATTTAAGAAAGACAGTTCCAGATATAGCGAAGAGTTGACCTGAAGGCCCTGAGGTGGGATAGATCTGGGTATGTCCTCGCTTGTGTGCCTGTGTGGAAGAAACTTGGCAAGGAAGAGGGAAGATAGTAAGAGGTGAGGCAGGGTGAGAACATCTGGGACTTTGTGGGGTTAGGATTTCATTATGCGTGTGATGAGCAGAAAAAGCCTGTGATTTGCTATCAAAAATCCCAAGCGCTAGTCTGGCTTCCCAGTGGTGTCATCTTGGACAAGTCATTGCACTGTTTTGAATTAAGTTTTTGAGTGTTTGTTTTCTTAATTTGTAAAACAGGCCTACTAATGATAAGCAGGAAGCTCATCAAAGAGGACCGCAAGCAGCCTGACACCTGGGGATATGTGCACATATTTTGGGGGAGCACTCAAATACTGCTAATTGAATCAAAATAATACAAACACAGAGAGCAGAGATCTACAGCCTTTTGAATAGCAGTTGGGGGTGAAGGGGTGGGGAGCAGGGAAGATGGAGAAGTTAGGGTGTTGTCCTTACCTTCAGTGTGTCCTTACCTTACCTACCCAATTATGTGTTTCTCTTCTTTTGCCTCATAGCATATGCCATAATTTGTACTTCTATATTGAAATTGTCTACGTGCTCATGAGTGCCTGACTGAGCAGACCACACGCTCCATGAGAACAGTGACCATATCTGGTTTGTAAACCACTCTACCCCCGTGTCTAGCACTGTGCCTGGCACCTAGGAGACATTCAGTAAGTAATTAAGTTCTTTCTGTCATCCTCATCCTAAACACATACCCCACACACATACCTTCCCCCACAGGTTCTTTCTTTTTTTTTTTTATTGATTTTGTAAAAATATTACATTAAAAAAAATATGAGGTCCCACTCAACCCCACCACCCCCACCCCACCACTCCCCCCCCAGCAACATTCACTCCCATCATCATGACACATCCATTGCATTTGGTAAGTACATCTCTGGACATCTCTGCACCTCATGGTCACATGGTCACTGGTCCACATCATGGCCCATATTCTCCCCCATTCCATCCAGTGGGCCCTGGGAGGATTTACAATGTCCAGTGATTGCCCCTGAAGCGCCATCCAGGGCAACTCCAAGTCCCAAAGGCGCCTCCACATCTCATCTCTTCCTGCCATTCCCCATACCCATCAGCCATCATGTCCACTTTTCCCAATCCAATGCCACCTCTTCTATGCGGACCTTGGATTGGTTGTGTCCGTTGCACCTCTATGTCAAGAGGAGGCTCAGATTCCACCTGGATACTGGATGCAATCCTCCTGCTTTCAGTTGTAGGCTCTCTAGGCTCCATGGTGTGGTGGTTGTCCTTCTTCACCTCCATCTTAGCTGAGTGAGGTGAGTCCAATAAATCAGATTGTAGGAGCTGAAGTCTATTGAGGCTCAGGGCCTGGCTATCATATTGTCAGTCCAGAGATTCAAATCCCCTAAATATATCTTAAACCCCAACACCAACTACAATTCCAGTAAAGTAGCATGAAAGTCTTATGAAAAGAGATCCCATCTGAGTCCAGTTTCATCACGCAGAAACACCAGCTCCAAAGAAGGGCCATCTGACATGGCAGTGAACCCCGTCTGCCATGACCATAGAACCCGTGGGTCTCTTTAGCCCTCCAAGGAGGTTCTTTCTTTTCTAACAAACATCTACACCAGCTTAAGCTGAAAAGTGCTGACCACCATATTTAATTTCTCCTTCCTTCCTTCCTTCCTTCCTTCCTTCCTTCCTTTTTTCTCCCTTCCTTCCCTCCTTCCTTCCTCTTTCCTTTCTTTCTTCCTTTGCTACACTCTCTTTAACTCATTAGTTCATCTTTCTCTTATTCTTTGTATTACTGTCTAGCTGTTAAAATACATACCATACAAGGGGTTGGCTTAACAGGAATTTATTGGCTCATGCTTTCAGAGACGAGAAGGCTGGCTTCCTCCTGGAGTCGACATCTTCTGGCTGACCAGCAATCTTTGGGGTTCCTTGGCTTTTCCATCACATAGTGTTGCACTTGGCAGCATCTTCCGTTAACTTCCAGCTTCTGGCTGCTCCCGTGGCTTGCTTCCTCTGAGTCCAATTCCCTTGGCTTATAAGGACTGCCACCACAGTGGGTTGAGGCCCACCCGCCTTCCATTTGGGCTCACCTTAACTAATAGTGTTTCAGAAGTCCTATTTACAAATAGGTTCACCCCACAGGTCGGGACCCGAACATGCCATTTGTGGGGGACGTGATTCAATCCCCAACATGAATCTCGTCTTTATTCAGATGGGTTATAAACTCCTGTTATCTGAATGTACCTTATTTCACTATAGTGCCTATACAAAGTAGTACTCAATAAATATTTGCTGATAAATGACTAAAGAAAGATAAAAAGGAAGGAAAGAGAGCTGGTGTGCATGTGGGGGAGGGGTGGCATGAGGGTATGGCAAAACAAGATAATCTGGTGATTTTATTGTTTTTATCATAGTGCTATGAGCCAAGTAACTGAACATGGAGTCCAGCTTTTCCACTCTAATTCTGTGCTGCATTGTTCAAGTTAATCAACCTCTCTGGGCCTCGATTTCTATATCTGTAAGACAGGAATTTTGAACTAAATCATCTCTAGTGATTTTTTCCATCTCTGACTCCATGTGACTACAGTTCCATCACTATGAAATGGGATGTTGACTGTCCCTAGCATTTGAATGAAGTGGGGTGGGTATGGGGAGAAGTCAACTGTACATGTCCTAATGGAACCTGTTCACGTGTGGCACCCATCTGAGTGCTTGTTTTGGAATCACACAGGTGCTGAGTTCTCTCTCTTGCTCTGCCTCTTAATAGCAATCGGACTTTGGACAAGATCCTCAACATCTCCAAGCTTCAAATTCCTCTTTTGAACAATGGCATAAAATGAGAAAAAATATGTAAGATGCTTAGCACAGTGATTGACACATAGTAAGTGCTCATTAAATTGTTACGCCGGCCTGAGTTATTAAAGTGTGTATACAATCACAATCCTTAACAAAAACCACTCTAAGGCTAAACGAGAATGAGCTTCCAATTAGCTAGTATTTTGGCCATTTTTTCCAA
This sequence comes from Dasypus novemcinctus, assembly GCF_030445035.2. Classification (NCBI taxonomy): domain Eukaryota; kingdom Metazoa; phylum Chordata; class Mammalia; order Cingulata; family Dasypodidae; genus Dasypus; species Dasypus novemcinctus. The sequence goes on from NC_080682.1 coordinate 78,231,304, forward strand.
CACCCATTCATTAAGTTTCCACAATGTGTTAGAACTTGAACTAGGTGGTAGGGTGGAGAAATGAGTGAACCTCTGCCTCCAAGGTTCAAAAGAAGGATATGCTTTTTTGAGGTCCTAATGCATTCCTGGTACTTTGCTACATTATCCCCTTTAATCCTCCTAACAACCCCACAGGTAGGTTTTGTTGGAGCTACAGGAATGGGTTAAACAGAGGAGGCTACAGGGGTGGATCCTGGGCTGAAAGACCAAGAATTCACAGGACCAAGCCTGGACCACACCAACTCTTTCCCCTCTCGGGGCTCCTTTAAGCCACAATCGGCAAATCTGCTTGGACTACCCAAGGTGGACGCAGTGTGGACATGCTCGCAGCCCTCCAGAGCGGGAAGCAACACCAGGCCTCCCCCACGATCTCTCTCATCCCTCTCTTCTGGCTCCCAGCCTCTTCACTCTTGTTTTGGGAAAAGCTTGAGCCTAAACAATCTGTACCTGCACATGAATGCATATGGGGGACTGGCTCCCATCTGCCAAAGGAAGTTTCATATTTGTATCTCAAAAGAACTGTCACATCTTTGCACCAAAACTCAAAGGCTCCACAGAATTGCTTAGCTAAATTCCAGAGGTCTTAGCCCTTTCACAGCCTGACTGCCTGCCCCACACGTGCCTCTCCCAGGCAGCTTGCTCACGACCGCCCTTCTCTGAATCTAGCCAGGAGGCCCTGGACTACCTGCACACACCTTCACACTTCTCATCACCGTGATCCCACTTTTGCTGCTCCCTCTGCTGGAATGTTCTTCACACGCCCAGATACTGCCTCTTCTTTAGGACCCAGTGCAGAGATCACCTGCTCCCAAGAGGGTCTCCCTGATCTCGCAGCTGGAAACAACTTTCTCTCGGAGAAACATTTTGTGCAGCACTTTACAAATTTCATTGTGCATCTAAATCAACCCAGAGAGTTTTAGAAAATGCAGATTCAGTTGCCGTAGGTCTGGGATGGGGCCTGAGCTTTGGTATCACTAACGTGCTCCCTCCCCCTCCACCCCCATTATGATGCCCGACACGTGGAGTATCAAGAGATTCCCCAGCCCGGCGGAGTATCAGAAGCACTTGACCAGCTTTTTGAAATTCCAGATCCTGAGGCCAGAGACTGACCCAGGTTTTGTGGGCGTTCTGAGCTTATTTGATATGGAAGGCCCCTTTTAAAAAATCACAGTTGTGAATATGAAATTGTGGGAACCTCTCCCAAGGCCCTGGACAGGACTGTGCTCGTGAAGGGGCCTGAAGGGTTAGGTTCATTAGCTTCGATGTCAGTCCACCTTTGTCTGGGGCCCCTGACAGAATCTTAGGAAGGAGGGCCCTGGAAACAAGGGAGTGTTTGGTTTGGTTTGGTTTTCAAAATTTCTTCCAGCTTATTCTTTGTAGCCAGTTTCTGGACTCACCTCCTCCTTCGGAAACCACTGTCCATAAGTACTTTATCTGTTCCTGCCTGTCTGCTCACCTCTCTCTATCCCTCCCATCACTCAAGGATGAGCTAAGTGTAGGCTCATGACCTCCTGGGAAAGTGGTCACAGTGCCACAGAATGAGCACTGCAGCGGCTGTCTTTCCAGGTGCCATGGGAGCAAGAGGTGGGAAGAAAACCCACCCAGTACAAGAAGACAGGCTAGAGGTCTCCCAGAGGGGCGGACATTGAGCTGGGCCTTGCAGAATTAGTGGGGCTCTTCCAAGCTGAGGAAACGGCCTGTATGAAGGAAGGGAGGCATGAAAACACATGTTCTCTTCAGGAACTAACTGATCAGATCCAGGTGGAGGAAGAGGAGGGCAAGCGGTGAGGGCAAGGGTTGGGGCTTGTGAGAGAGGGGTCTGGAGAGGTGGCCAAGGGCCTGAGTGTCAGGGTTTCACTGGGAAGGGAAGGGCGAGCAGTGGAAAGTTCTGGAGCAGGGGAGTAGCACCATCAGGCCTGTGATTTCCATGTGCATGCATCACTTTCAACCTCCAGCTCTATTTAATTCTTTCTATGACTTATCCCACTGTTAGATCCATTCATTTTTACATTTTTTACATTATATTCTTTTATGGTACACATATTTTACATTAAACATTACATATTGTTACATTATACATCATTTTTAATGTAATCACTTTATGTCAAGGAGTGTCCTAAGCATTTTAATCTCATCTGATCCGTGTACCCCTTGGAAGACATATAAAATGATGTCTATTTAGAGATAAATAAAGTGAGGATCGGAGTGTTTAGAGATGTGCCCAACAGAGAGAAAAACGTAGAAAAGCCCTAACAGCACAGTTCCAGGCACAGAGAGGAGACGAATACTCTTTGGAGCACTAGTAGATGAAGGCTTAGTGAAGACCTTCACTGCTTAGGGCAATTTTGGAAAACATGCTTTAAAGAACAGGGACCTTTCTGTGTCCCTGAAATCCCAGGTCCTTCACTCTTCCTGGGGAAGGAACATCTTTCTCATTTTTGTCTTTTCTTGTATTTTTCATGTATTTCTCTATCATCCTTTTCCAACAGCCAGGCTCCTTCCCCACATTTTTTACCTCATTTGGAGAAAATGTACAGTGGTAAGACACCACACCACGGGACTTTCTGAAGGTGGTTGTGGTAGTGATTTTTAAAGATTTTGTTTGCTTGTGTAATGGGGTAGATTTTAATTGGGTTTTGAACCCCCTCCATTCAATTAAATTTAATTCATTTCATTCCGATCAAGACAAATAAATTCTGAAAATATTTAGTAAGAGCCTAATGTTGCCACTGTTGCAAATGAGAGAGAACCCCTGGATGCTAGAGCCCTCTGGAAACATAGGATTTGAACCTGATATAGAACCTTGATTTTAGTTCTCCTGAAATACATTCCAATCCACAGCAATGTGGCCCCTCCTTCATGGTTCAAACCCCGACCCACGTCCTCCAGCAAGTTCAACCTCTCCCATTCTCACTGTCAAAAATGATGTTGATCATACTATTTCATACAGCACGTGATGGTACTTTTTTGTATATCATCTTTAGGGGACCTTCACAACAGCTCAGGGAGAAGATGCCCTGTGCTGCACAGCTAGGACATTGTGGTGCTGGGCCCAGAGCCTGGATGGCTAATGCCTCTTGGGACACAATTCCCATACGACATCATTGATGGGTCAGGAATCTGGCAGGTAATCAACATCCCCTTAATCACATGTTCGCTGGAGTTCTCTCACCTGCTCATGTGGGTTAGTTTTTTCTTCCCAAACTACAAAACACTTATAGAAAGAAAATCTGTCTTCTTATTTCATTTTAGACACTTAATGAACTTTCACTCATATGTTGCAAACATTGTGAGAGATATTATTATGGGAGGTATTAAGGATGCAATTATGGGTAAAAATATATATGTTCAGTTCCTGCCTTCTAAGGGTGTACGGTCTGATGCAGGGGTTCTTAATCTTTTTTGTTCTACGGACCCCTTTGCCAGTCAGGTGAAAACCACAGACCCCTTACTAAATGCACACTATACTATGTATTAATTTAATAAACATATCACACCCAACCAACATGTCCCCACAAGAATAATATTTTTTTGAATTTCAGTTCAAGCTCATGAACCCATTGTTAAGAACCCCTGGTCTAATGGAATAGTACTATCTTATGACTTTGAAATTTTACTAATTCTTAAATTTTGTGCTCTTCATTTTTCAGATGAGTACATTAAGATACCAAGAACTTGTCTAGGATGAAGAGCTGGGATTCTCCCAGATTCCTTAAATCATTCCACCCAAGACTGAGCCAACATAGTGTAACATAACAGAGAACACCGTGGCTCTTGAAGCCAGGCAGTGAAGTCCACCAGATTCAAATCTCAACTCAACTAGTCATGTGTGCGTGACCTCAGGCAAGTTATTCCTTCACCCTTGAACCTATGTTATGGCATCTGTAAAGCTGTGATAATAATAACCGGCCCCCAGTTTTTGTTATAAGGATCAACCGATAAAACGGATGTAAGGCTCTTAAATAAACACCTGATGCCAAGCAAGAGCTCAATAAACAGTTGCTGCTGTCACTTCCATTGGTAGTTAGTGGCAGATGCAGCACAATCGTGCATGCATTTATGTGCGTGGTGTTCGGTAGCCTCTTCTTCCCCCGAAGTTTCTGAAAGTAAACTGCTAGAAGCTCATCCTGCCCCAGCCCTCCCCATTGCCGGGAACAGAGGCCTCTCCCATGAGCAGCCACGGGTCCATTTCTGTGATCAGTGGATGCCGATGTCCCCTCACTAGAAACAAGGACAAGAGAAGTGTCAGGATGCAGAAGGTGCCAACAGGCTTCTGAGCCCTGCCAAGCCCTCGTGCCCGTTTGAGCAACCGGGGGGAGGAGGATGACTGTGGCATAAACACACGTTTGCTTTCATTTGGCTTAGCTGACTGTGTGTTTTGTTAAACAAATTTAGGTTTGGAAAAGATTATTTTTGGTACACTGCTGCATAATTAGATGAATTTTCATGAGTTTATTCTTGAAATAAACTTTGAAATTGTCCATGTTTTACTGTTTTTTAATCATCTGCAGATACTGTTTTTTGAGACTTAGCATGAAAAAAAAAACCTTGTTACATATCAGTTTAATTTAGATTCAAATAAAATAATTTTTTGAATTTGCAGCAACAACAAGTCTGCGAAAGTGGTTGTAACTGGTGCTGAGTTGTTTGAGGATCAAGATAATTACAGTATAAAGGATAAGAGAGAATATAATATCCTGGCATCCAGTGCCTATTCAGCTAATCCCCAGCCCTTGACAGATGTTCAAACACAGTATTTTTAAAAGCTGACTTTTAAAAAAACAGGGCGATTCACTTATTAGATATAAACAACATGATAAGAAATTCGAAGTCTGACATCCATTCCAACCCTGTCCACGCTGAGAAACATGAGAGACAAGGTAAAAAGTCAAATGCGCTAGGCTCGTTGCTTCAGCGTGCGCCCAAGGCAGGGCTGGGATTGCAGAATCGCCAAGCTCCCGTGTGGCCAGGAGCACAGGTTCCATCTCTACCAGCCCCCAGGGAGCAGAGCCCCAAAGGCAGCTTTTCAGTGGTGCTGCCAGCCAGTGTAGAAAGGCACTCCCTCGCTGGTGGCTCTTTTCAAGACCAGCTGTCAGCAGTCAGCACCAGGACAGTGTGACCAGCTTTGAACAATAGCACCATCATGTTAGGTCGCCCAAATTCATGGCCAGGAAGGTGGGGAGAGGGAATGAACAGAGTATCTGTTGGCTTCAGGATCACCCTGTCCTTGGCCCATGCCACAGCCCTACTCATTCATTCCACAAACGTTCTACTGACCCTGAGTGTCTATTGGATATCAAAATCACTTGGTGGCCTCTAGGGTTCAGAGATGAATAAGACCCCATCCTGTCCTGCCTCCAAAGTCTCATGGCACCAGGAAGGAGAAGCCACATCTGTTGACAACAGCAACAACAGGAATTATTATTGGGCTTTGTCTATATATTTCATTCTAAGTGTTCTTCCTATTGCCACAACAACCTTACCATTGTCATGCCCATTTAACAGATGAGGAAACTGCAGCACAGAATGATTAAGTATGCAGTATATTATTTCTGACTGGAGGGAGTGGGTAGAGGAGGAGCTGGGGAAGGTGTCATGGAGAAGGTGGGATTTGGATCCCAAAGGACAGATGGGGCTTGCAAATGTGGACAAGGCAGAAAAGCACATTCAGGGCAAAGAGAAGAGTGCAGGGAGAACAGCAAAAGGGCTATTTGGTAAACCAAGACACCAAGCTGCACTAAGGTTGATATGAAACCACTGTTTTTACTTTTTCATTTAAATGGAGTTCCATATGAAGAGTCCTCAGCACCCTGGGAGCCACAGACAGACCCTAGAAGAGGCTGGCGCTTTTCCCAGATCTTTTCCCTAGGGTCTTTGAAACTGCTTCTGTAACAGCGATGGCTCCAAGATGGCAAAGTGCTTTGGAGGGAAAAGCTTCCTTCAGGGGAACCTCTGAGGGAGACCCCTCTTCAGGCCTGTGCCTGGAGGAGGCATAAACCTTGGTCCTGGGAAGAGCCGCCTTCAACATCCGAGGTCCTAGTGAACGGGCTCTAGGTCTGGGCACCAGACTGGAGCCAGTGCTGGGCATTATTTGGAGCCTGTGAGCACTTAAAAGGGTGGGCTGCCTTGTCTACCTGGCTCTTGCTTTTCTTCTGATGCTTTAATTGCGTATTTTATCCTGCTACCTGTAATCTCTTTATGGCATTGTCTTAAGAATTGACTAACATATTGTTGTTTTTAATTGTTGAAATGATCCACCTTCGGAGACTCTGCTGTCCCTGGTTCACAAAGCCATTCTTCCAAGAGCCACATCCATGGCCAAGGAGAGGGGCTTCCATACACACACATGCATATACACATGTGCAAACACTCACATGTATGCCTGGTATATATGTCCCCTGCTGTGGGATGGTCAGGGTCTGACATGCTTTCGAACTCTCATGGTTGGCTGACATGGCCTCAGAGCCAAGGAGAAGGTGGAGAGCTGCTAGCTATGGCCTGCACTCTGGGAGTCTGCCAGGGCAAGAATTACTTGAACACTTCTGGGGACCAGATGTCAACCACTTGTAAAAGACAGCCTGTGTGGGAATGTTTTAGGTCTTGCCCAAGAGGGCCATGCGGAGGGGCTGTGGGGCATAGAGCATGGGGAGAGGATTAACTCCTCCTTTTCACACTTACTCTGGGCACCACCTCAGGGGAGCAGAGGTCACCACAGTGGTCTCAGTTGTGCACTCTCTTGGCAGGCTCCAGAAATGCACCATGCTTCCAGAGAGCAGCTGTTTCAAAGAAAAATCTCAGGCCTGACTTCAGTTGTGGGAGGAGAAAAGCCTGGGTGGGGAGAGCCACATGGAGCCATAATCCTGCTCCTTCAGCCCTCCATGAGATGTCCTCTGCCTGTCACTCACGTTCTGGGAGGCACCTGAAACAACCACGGGATTCAAGGACCCAGGGCTCAGGTCATTTCCCTCTAATCTTTTTTACTTGTCTCTCTCTGACCATACATCCCAAATTCTCAGGAAAAGCTTCATGTCATCTCCCTCACAATAATAATAGCCTTCATGGATGTTTGCTAGGTACCAGTTCCACATATATTATCTAATTTAATTCTGGCAAAAGCCTAAAGGAGGGAACTCGAGGTGGGTGTACATGTATTCTGGGTTCAGGAGATGCTTTTCCTTCCTATCGCTTGTTAGAAATTTCATTCAGGATGAAGGGTGAATGACTGACAACTGAAATGGAACAAATAAATGAACTAAGGAAGGAAGGAGGAAAAAATCTAAGAAGAAAGGAAGCCAGGAAGAGAGTGAAAGAAGCTCTCAGACACTTACTGGTTGAGGCTAACTTTGAACAAATATTTTTACTGCTCTGAGCCTTTGGTTCTCGTTTGAAAAAAGTTTTTGCTATTAAAAGAGTAAAGAGAGGTCTTGGATGTGAAACTAATTTGTTTATAGAATGTGATCATTTGTTCTTGTTAGACTGGATTAGAATGAATTAGACATTGATTGAAATGAATGGAACCTAACTTTTTAATCTTAATTCAGGGACTGATTCTACTCTCCTGTGTGGCCTGCCTTCTAGTGGATATCAGAATCCTTGGAAGTGGTATAAAAATCCTGATGTGCCATCCACATAAAGTCCGAACCATAGTTTTAAGTAACTAAAAAATATATATAGGTGTCTAGTCTGTGCTTGAATACTTCCAGTAACAGTTTGCACACTGCTCTCTGAGGCACTGTATTAGTCAGCCAAAGGGGTGCTGATGCAAAATACCAGAAATTGGTTGGTGTTTATAAAGGGTATTTATTTGGGTAGGAGCTTACAGATACCAGGCCATAAAGCAAAGTCTATTTTCATGGAGCAAAATGACTGTCAGCATCTGCGAGGGTTCAGGCTTCCTGGGTTCCTCTCTTCCCAGGGCTCCAGTTTAAGGCTTCGGCATCAAATTCTGACATCAAAACTCCGACATCAAAAACCCTTAACTCTGTCCTTTGCTATGACTTTTATCTGTGAGTCCCCACCCACCAAAGGGTGGGGACTCAATGCCCTACTGGCACAAGAGGTTTACATAATTATTTAATCAAGTAAATCTATGAATCCAATATAATCTAATATGCCCAGAGGAAAAGATCAGTTTACAAACATAATCCAATATTTATTTTTGGAATTCATCGACAATATCACACTGCTATAGGCACTCTAATTCATAGTGACACAATTTCATGGTTGACCAGTAGTTTCTTGCATTGACCTACAATTTCCTGTCTGTTAATTGGACAAAGAAACTGAGCTTTCTTGGGCTGGGCTACAGCTATTCTCTACTTAGAATAGAAAAGTATTGATTCGCAGAATGTCAGCACTTAAGGGGACTTAAAGAACCCTGTTCTGGGGCCATAATTCACATATTGTGGAAACCTATCTGTAAGACACAATCTTTCAATTGGTCGGGAGGAAAAGAATTTCATCATCCAAACTGACTAGATTGATGGACTAACTGATTTCTCCTTGGAAAGTCTCTTTGGTCCTATGCATGCAAGGTGCTATTTCAGAAATACTTCTGCCAGACAAGGTTCTATATTGCTTGTGGTAGATTGTTGCAGCAGTGGCTCCTAATTGGCTCACACCTCCCTGTATCCACGCCCTAGGTAAATTCCCCATATGCTTGCTCTGGGTTTGGTTATGCGATTTGTGTTGGCCATTGTGACACAAGCAGAAGCTTGAAAAGTGGTTGTGTATTGGGAACTATCCTCTCTTGCTTCTCGTGGAACCCCAGACTGTACCACCTAATCAAGCCCAGTCTATTCTGCTGGATAATGTGGCATAGTTGCCCTCATCACCCACCAATAGCCACTAACCCCCAGAGGCAGAGCCACCCAGCCAACTGGAAGCTGACCGCAGATGCGTGAATGTACCCAGCTGCGACCAGCAGAAGAACTCTCCAGCAGGGCCCTGCCCAAACTGGAGTCATCAGATAGAAAAATGGTGGGTGTTTGAGGCCAGAAAGGTTTGGGGCAGTTTATTTGTTAAATAAAATTGCTTGGATCCTTCCTCTCACTAGCCCGCTGGTGAAGCCACAACAACCTCAGAGATTAAACAGGCCACCAGTTACAAAGTTTAACGCTCACAAAAGAAAAATTCTTTTTCTTGCACTTTCACTCTTCAGTGAGCAAAAATGCACAGGTACACATAGACATACATTTAGGTTCTGAGGTCTTGAGCTCTTATGACAGATCACAGAGCCAGTGGGAACCAGGTAAAACATGATTAAACCCAGTTAGCCTGGTAACCAAACTTCAACTCTAACCTTTCAATAGAAGCCCACCAGACATTTTTTCAGGGTCTTCCTTGAGGTCTATCTATAGGCTGGGTTCCTGACATTTTTTCTAGGTTCTATAAACCTTCTTTATAGAACCACCATAGATGGAGTTGATGCAAAAAGAGAAGGAGAGGAAGAAACCCATGCCAGTCACTGCGCTAATAATGATAGTTGCTTACATTTACTGATCTATGTACCAGGCATTCTTCTAACTTTTGCACATGTTATCTGATTAAGCCCTTACTACAGTCGACTGTAGGTAATATTACTACCTAATTTTGCAAATATTTAAGTAACCTGGCCAAATAAATGGAAAAGCAAGGATTCAAAAACAGGCAACTGGCTTTGGAATCAATGACACTCATCACTCTGCTGGGCTACTTCTTGTTCTGGTATAAGGGTTAGGAGACCTGCTCAGGTAGGCATCTGGAATCCAGGGACCCAGGAAATCTGCATGATTATTTGCAGATCTTAGAGTCCATGCTTTCTGTTCTGAGATTTGTATTGAAAGGCACCTCTGTACCTTCTGCAGACTGCTTCCCAAAGACTGGAAGGAAGAACACAGTGCCCAGTCCCAGGTCCTAGACCCACAAAAGATTAGAGTATATCTCAGAGTATTTTTTATCTCTGCAGCAGTGACTTTACTACGTCAGCTCTGCATGGTGTGCATAGCTCACCCATTCCCTACCACTGCCCTGAGATGTCAGCATGCTTATCCCCATTTTATGGATGCCAATTAACAGCAAGTCCCAGTCGACAGAAGTCTAGATAAGCCATATTTTACTGTAATTGGGTACTTTTCCAGGGCTGCAAAATAATTTGTTCTCTTTAGCTTGGTAAACATTTTTTCTCCAATTTTGTTTGCTTCATTCATTTGCTTAGCAAACTCTTCTCCATGGAGGCAAAAGCCTGTTAAGAGAAAGCTCCAGGGATATCCAAATTGTTTTATTGAAAAGAAATTCTGCTGTAATGAATATGTGACTGCAACTCTTGTTCCCAGCTTAAGGGCTCTGGAGATGCAAACAGGTTAAATGTCCTAGACGCGGAGTCCCAGCTCCAGCTGGATGAGTGGGCCCTCTGACATCTGCGGTTTACTGTAGAGCGTCTCCAGCCACACCCACAGAGCATCTTCCTCATTTTCTTGTTGCCCTTCAAGTTCTGTTGGTTTTGTTCAGATGTTTTTAATGAGTTTGTCCTGCGGCAGCCGGGGAACGGCTAACAAGTCTTCTGGGCCCTTAAAAACCCATTAGAATGTTATTTCTTGCAAAGTGAAAAACTAACCTCATGCCAGATGCAAATAGGGCTCCAGCCATCAGAAATAAAGTTTGATTCAGAAGGAAAATTCCAGTGAGACATGAAAGTTCTTTAGCTTGGGAAAGTAGTCTTTGATGTCTCCCCGATGCAGCAGCCTATTATGATTATTACGAGCCTGAGTGGTGCAGGAGTTGGCCTGTGTTCAAATTCACTGTTACTTACCAGCTCAGTGATCTAGGGCAAGTTGCTTAACCTCTCTGTGTCTGAGTTATCTCAAATTTAAAACCTGGAAATAAAATTAATGCCTCATAGAGCTATTGGAGGGTCCATCAAGATGTTACAGATAGGTTTAGTTATCTATCTGCTAAAACAAATACTATTTAGAAATGAATTGGCTTCCCATTTCAGAGCCTAAAATGTTTGCTTCCCCCTAGGGTCAGTGTCTTCTGGCTGACTGGCAACATTTGGGGTCTATTGGCTTTTCCATCACGTGGCAATGCACATGGTGGTGCCCTCCCTTTTCTCTTCTAGGTTTATTGGCATCCAGCTTCTGGCTGCTCCCCTGTGATTCCTCTCTCTGTGGCAATTTTTAAAATCCTCCAATAATAGAATTAAGACCCATCCTGATTCAGTTGGGCCACATAATAACTGAAGTAACCTCATGAAAAGCTCCTATTTACAATGGGTTCACACACTCAGAAATGGATTAAGATTAAGAACATGTTTTTCTGGGGTAAATAACTCCAAGCCATCATTTGGTGTATCAGCTGGTACTGCATTCAGCTGCAATGATAGAAAACCCTAAGTACTGACTTAAATTAGTACAGGTTTATTTCTCTCTCATATTAAAGTTGAAGATTGCCATCCTAGTGTTGGCAAGGCAGCTCCACCATCATCAGGGACCCAGGCCTCTAACCATCTTTGGCACCAATTTTCATCCTCAAGATCACCTCATGTTTCAAAAGGGTCACCGCAGCAGAGCAGGTGTAGCTCAGTAGTTGAGTGTCTGCTTTGCATGTACAAGTTCTGGGTTCATTCCCTGGTACCTACTAAAATTTTTTAAAAAGTGCATGTGGTAAACAAAATGGCTGCCAGAGCACCAACTCTCAGTCTGTATTCTAGACAAGAAGCAGGAAGAAGGGTGAGGGAAGAAAAAAGGTCACATCTCCCAGTCGAGTCAGGATCTTTTTAGATTTCCTGGCAGGTACAACCAAAACTTCTTCTGAGATCTTTTGGGCCTTCCTAGCTGCAAAGGAAACTGGGAAATGTCAGTCTCTGGTTGGGCACATTGCTACTCAGAATTTAAAACTGATTTTGAAGTCAAAATGGGGAGTTGGGTTTTCGACCTGCAGTCTTGACTCTAATATTTAAAATGCATAACACAGTTCCTGTTATATGCTTAAGTCTGAGTAAACGTGGGTTGTAAATGTGGTGCCTAAAGTAGAAGGCAGCCTGTGTGGTGAACTGAAGGTAGCCTTTCAGTCCAGAAGATCCTTTGGAAAGGTTTTCCTCTGAGCCTCAGCATTCTTGGGTGTCAGATGCGGTAGCAAGTATTGACCTTTTGGGATGTCTGGGAGAATAAAAGGCATATGAATATTTAAAGGGCCTGGCTATAGTAGATATTTTGCCAACTAGAGATCACCTCTCTCTCCTTTAGCCCACTAACATTAGGACTCTACACAAAACAAGGATCAGAGGAATAATGACCGCATGGCAGGGCCCTGGGAAGTGGTCAGAAACCTCTCAGAAAACAAAGCCACGCTTCGCCCCCAGGCTGCCTTCTCTCTCCCCACAAAGTGCTAAAGTGAGTGAAACCAACCCTGTAATCAAACAATACCAGATACTTTAATTATAGTTTTTTGCCGTGATCTGAATCACTGTTTTCATGTGCATTGCTGTGAATTAATCTCATAACAGTGGTGTTAATTCCTTGATGCATAAAGGAGTGTTTTAGCTACTGAGGTATTCCATAGAGAAGGGAAGGGAGTTCACATTTAATTAAGCTCCTACTCTCTGCCAGGAGCCGCGCTAAGTGCTTTATAAACCCCATCCATTTTTCTCTCACAGTAACTCTGTTTGGTAGCTATTATTATCCCCCTTTTATAAGTGAGGGTGCAGAGACACAGAGAAGTTAAGTAATGTGCCCAGTGGCACACAGTCTGAACAAATCCTAGAGCTGGGATTTGAACTCACACTTGACTGCTTCCAAAGCTTATGCTCTTGCCAAAACATTATGCTTGCACCACTGCTTTTTCAGGCCCCCAAACCAACCAGTCTTTAGAAATTGGACTGTTGAAGGAGTAGTAGAAGAAAGAAAAGAAGACAAGTTTGGAAGTCAGCTCATTGTTTCTGAGTCCTACTTCTGACCTTACAGCTGGGGACCACTGGGAAGGCATTGTCCCTCTGGGGCCTCATTAGTCTTGCCCATAAACTTGGCAGTGAGCATTTAACAGATAGATTGCCCTTGCTGCTCTGAGAGTCTGTTGTGTTGAGTGAATTGACATACCCTCATTTCTGCATGTTACAAAACACTTACTATGAGGTAAATCTCACTATGGGGAAAATAAAGGACAAATAAGATGTAGTACCTATCTTTAAAAAATTAAGCTAAACTTGGGAGAAAGAGCAGCAGGTGTTAACTAAATAGAGGTACTTACGGTACTTTCTAAAAAAGGCAGTAGGCTTCCCATCACTGGAGGAGGTGTATAAGTTGAGGCTAGACCCCTATTAAGATAATGATGCTATTACCTTATTGGGAGGTTGGGCAAGCAGGTGAGTATCTAAGTTTCCTTCTAACTCAAGAAGACTTGAGTTCAACAACAACAATAACAAAATCTCTGTTTGTATAAATGCACACAAACACACACAGAGACACTCACACACCTCTCACACATGGTCATTAGAATTCAAACTATACAGTCACCGCTGAAATTGGAAGTTCCTACCCCCACTTCCTCGCCCCCAATTCTATTCTGTTGCTATCGAATATTGTGTTTTCTTCAAAATTCTTTTCCAAGATATTATCTTAGTAATCATGTGTCTTGAAATTTGTTTCTATTCATCATGAACATCCTTACATGGTGGTCCACAGATGATCAACTTTATTCTTTTATCAGCTGTATGGTGCTTCATAAATGATGGGATGTAGTTTATTACTGCACATGCATTTTATGCATTATATCCTCGGCTCCTTCCTCCATCTTACCCTGACTTCTGCTAAAGATTTACTTTTAATTATTGGCTCATTAACTTTTTTTAAGCTAGGTCTGTTAGTGCTTTTTTTTAAATCCACGCAAAGCTTTGAGAATATACTATATATATATTCTGGATTTCAAATGTTGCTCCATAAAACCTTCATTATCTGTCTTATTTAGCTATATTCACAATAAAGCTGAGTAACAATCTACTCAAAAGCATAATGGTTTACAGGAATAATCACTCATGTATCTATGGGGTGACTGAATACTGGTTGTTCTAAACTGGACTTGACTGGGTAGACTTGGCCTCAAGGTATAACTTGGGTTCATTCTACTCTAAGTGCCTCCCATCCTCCTTGGATCAATGGGTTAACTGGGGCTGTTCTGTTCATGGAGATGGTAGAAGCACAAAATATTAACCATGCAAGCATTTCAAACCCTAGCTCATGTCACATCTGCTCACATATTATTGGCAAAGCAAGTCACACAGCCAAGCCCAACATTAATAGGATAGAAAAGCATATTTAGATCATACTGCAAGGGGGAAGGGGGATAGAAATGAATATCACATGCCCAAGATTTTTAAAAAATGGTCTCATATATTTTCTTTTAGTAGTTTTACAATTTTTTTTTTTCATTTCTTTATTTATATCAATGTGTGTATGTACACATTAGAGATCTAGCATAAAGCAAGGGAGGGAACCTAAGGTGTGGTGTCAGGAAGTGGCCAAGTATGCTATAGCAAGGGGAATGCTAATCCTGGAAGATGATGGATCCATCAGACCTCCACTTTTGAAGTGTTAGGCTGATGCTCCATGTGGAAGGATTTATTCAGAATTTCACCCCAGTTAGAGAATTGATCAAAGAATATATGGTGTGTTAGGTATAAGAGAACTTGTCACATGGAGAAGCCTGTAGGAGACTGGTGTTAGGGCTTTGGTTGATAGTAGAGAATCTTATCCAGGTTTAGTCCCATTAAAATACAACCATTTTTACAGAAAGTCTACAGGAGACAGTGCTATAAGACCAGGGATAATTTCAGTTTAAAATACGGTAATGGCAGATGGCTCTGGAATTCAGTGCCTTGCCAGTGGGCCCTACTTTGGAATTTGTGTTCCTGAGTGTGATGGAGTTGGATTCAGATTTGACCTTGTGACACATACCTCTTCTGTCACTTTCACTGAACTTGTGGTTGGTGCTGGAGTTGGTGTGTGCTCAGGAGACTTGAATCTCTGGATTGACCATGTGCCAGCTGGGCCTTGAACCTAAGCAGAGTTGCAATTCTTGCTCTCTGGTTTGTTGGTCTTACCCAGGTCAGATATGAGGGAGATGAAGATGGTCAACCACCACACCAGGGAACCGAGAGTGCCTACAACTGCAAGCTTGAGAATCACATCCATCAACGATGTGGAATCTAAGCCCCTCTTGATTTTGAGGTAGAGTGGACATCACCATCCAAGGATTCACAGGATGGAGGAATAAAATATAGATTAGAGTGGACTTACTATTAAACTATAGTAACTATCGTATAGGACTATTGTGACTAGTAATGGAAAAAATTGCAGCACTGATGTGGAGAAAGTGGCCATGGTAGTTGCTACGGGCAGGGAGAGGGAAGAAGAGATGTTATGTGGGGGCATTTTTGGGACTTGGAGTTGTCCTAAATGACATTGCAGAGACAGATGCTGGACATTATATATCCTGCCAGAACCCACTGAATGTACTGAGGGAGAGTGTGAACTACAATGTAAACGATTATCCATGAGGTGCCGCAGTGCTTCAAAATGTAATCACCAAATGCAGTGAAAGTGCCACAAAGATGAAAAAGGTTGTTGATGTGGGAGGAGTGAGGGGGGATAGGGGGTAGGATCTCATATTTTTATGAGGATCTCATATTTTTTAATGTAACATAATGTAACATATTTTCAATGTAACATTTTTTATGATCTATGTATCTTCAAAAAAATACAATAAATAAATTGATTAGTTAATTAATAAAAATTTTTAAAAAGAGACTTCCAAATTGCTGTTTTCTTCATTTTGTTTGTCCTGGGAAGGTTGAAAATCAACCCTACCTTCCCCCCAACCCCCAGCTTAGAGAGCTTGTTTAAATAATTTGCCTGTCTGATTCTATGTGCCTTATCCTTGTTCAGGGCCTATAAATGAAAGTCAGACCCAGCAGGAAGTCTTCCTAGGAAGACACCATTTTTCTCTTTACTATATATCCCACCTTTGGAAGAATATGGGAATATTGCAAGAATAAGGCATGTCAATGGGATTTTGTGATTTTCGAGCTTATCTATTTCTAAGGAGATTAGATGTTGCTTCCCAAACTGTTGCACTAGGCCTCATATCTTCTCTGTATATCCAGTTCCTTCCCACCACATTCGGTAGTCTCTTTAAGAGCATTTCTCTTAAATACAATTTTCTCCATTCTCTTCCATTTCTCAAAACCTTTTAGCATTCCTTTTATGGTGCTCCTTGGATATTGGCATCTTGGGCAAATTTCGATTGACCTACCCCTCCTCTGCTTGATGTGGGATCTTACAGGCACCAGGCTTCTGAAGCCACAGCTTCTCCCTTTTCAGCTTCCTTCTGAAGGTTCAGAAGGGACCTTGAGGAGGGTAGGGAAATAACAGAGGGCTCTGCATTCAACCAGTTGTGCTGAGTTCTCTCCCTGCCCCAGCTTAGGAGAGGAGTCCCTCAGGATAAGAAGCTTGGTACATGCACCACCCATGATTAAAGCCCACTGCACTTTCATAACAAATCCGGTCCCTTTATTAAGAAGAGTGAGTAGTCTAATACTTTTCATTTAGCTACAGGAGCATTTAGCTGTGATGCTTTGTAAACACACTAACATTTGCTAAAATAAGAGATGCTGAGATTTATTTTAAGTTTGGCAAGAGACTATATTTGGAATTATGGATTTATCAATAAAGGCTCTGCCTTAACATTCTGTCTTCTGGATTCCATTTAAATCCTCTTTCTTCCACCCACAATTATTTTCTTGAGTCAAGTATTGGTTAGGATTCTTTAAGTTGTCTCGGGCTAGGTAGTAACAGGACGTTAGAGTGTAAGTCCCTCAATTATTTTTATCACATCCCCAATAACTAGGATCGAGGGTGTGGGATAATGCACTTGAGTCAATAAGTGCTCAAGAAATACTTGTCAGTTCATGACAACAGAGTCCAGAGGCATGAGGATGGAGGAGTAGGGAAGGAACTAAAACTCTAACTTGCATAGCTAGAGAACAGAGTAGAACCCAGTGCCTAACAGTGCTTAGCATATAGAGAGGAGGAGTGAATGGAATTCAAAGTTTGCTGGAGGCAAGTATAATTTAATGAGGCCTAGAAAAAAAAAAACCCACAGATATGGAGGGGAGAGGTACAGAGAGGGCTCTGAGCTGTGCTTCTGGGCAAGAAATTTAACACTGGAAACATTGCATCACCACTGTGATAAAGAGAGGGTTAACAATTATATTGTGCAGGTATAGCTAGCACAGCCATTCAGGAAAGCCTATCAGATCTTAGATGGTGAAATTAAGTAGATACATACCCTGTGATCCAATAATACTAGGCCTTCATATTTTCCCAAGAAAGTCTTATATGGTTCTATAAGGGACCTGAATAGAGATGTCTATCAAGGTATGTTTCAGAATGGAAAAAAGCCAATCCAGGAATCCAACACTGAGGGGGAGTAAATAAGTAAAATGCAATAGATGAAAACTATGGAATAATATACATTTATTGGAGTATCAAAATTGATGTGTATAAAACAACAGGGGTCACTTTAAAAACATAGTGCTGAGTGGAAAATGTAAGAACAATACCATAAATAGAACATAGAGCAATGCCATATTTGTCTATTAGAAACATATGCATTGATGGAATACTTCCCAGGAAACATGCATATTCCAGGGCATGTATTAAATATATCAGGAAAGCAGATGTGGCTCAAGCGATTGGTCTCCCATCTACCATATGGGGGGTCCAAGTTTTGGTTCCCAGGGCCTCCTGGTGAAGGCATAGCTGACCCATGCTGTGAACTGATGTAACAAGATGATGCATCAAAAGAGAGACACAGTAGAAAGAAAATGAGAGGCATAACAAACCCAGGAGCTGAAGTGGCTCAAGTGATTGGGTGCCTCTTTCCAATATCAGAGGTCCCAGGATCGGTTCCCAGTGCCTCCTAAAGGGAAGATGAGAAAACAAGCAGACACAGAAGAACACACAGTGAATGGACACAGAGAACAGACAGCAAGCACAGGTGCCAGGGTGGGGGATAAATGAAAAAAAAATACATCACAGTCGATGATGACAGAGGCAGGGAATGAGAGTGGGATTGGGGACCATGGTTGGCAGAATAATGTGCCTCCAAAGATGTCCCGGATCCTAGGAACCTGTAGATAAGTTATGTTATATGGCAAAGGAATATTAGGGTTGCTGATGTAATTAAGGATGCTAATCCACAGAGAGGGAAATTATCCTGGATTACCTGGGTCCAATTTAATTGTGTGTTCTTGAAAATGGCAGAGAAGTCAGGAGAGTCCATCAGGGAAAGATGAGAGGATGAAAGAGGGAACCAGAAAGATGATGGTGTGAGAAGGACTAAGCCAAATGGGGAAGAGGGAAGCAGAAGAGCCAAAACTAGAGAGATGGCAGAGTGAAAAAGACTCCATGAGCCATTGCTGGCTTTGAAAATGGAGGAAGAGGCCATGAGCCAAGGAAAGCAGCCAACCTCTGAAAGTGAGAAAACCTTCATCCTTGCTCAGTGAGTTACAAGTTGGACTTCTGGTCTACAAAACAGTACGATAATAAGTTTAAGTTGTTTTAAGCCACTGGGTTTCTGGTCATTTGTTACAGCAGCCATAGGAAACTAATGCAGGGATAGAGGGATGTACATGGATCGATGATGATAACTAACATAGTGTGACTCGAGGAGTCTAAATATCTCCTCTCCACTTTAAGCAGGGCAGACAACCTCAGAAATTTGGCACCCTGTCAGTGGGCCTTACCTTGGAATATATGACATCCTATTCCTCCAATGTATCAGAGTTAGCCTCATTTATAATTTTCCTACACATGGTTCTTCTGTCCCTATAATTAGCACTATACCTAGTAAATATGTGTCCCAGAGACTTAAGAGTTCATATGCCAGTCGAGCCCTGAACTTCAGCAGAATTGCAGCAAACACCTACTCTCCAGTTCATGAGATTTGCCCAGGACAATGAACAAAAGAATGATGATGGACAAGATCCATCCCAAAAAACAGAGAGCATCTACAACTGCAAGAAAGACAATGCCACCCATCTGCCCCAAGGGCTCTAAGCCCCTCTCAACATTGATATAAAGGCAGTGGCCACCAGAGGTTCTGAGGGGAGAGAAAGGGAAGAATAAGTGTAACACGGGGCATTTTGGGGACATTGGAATTGTTTGGCATGATACTGCAATGATGGATATGGACCATTATACATTTTGTCAAAACCTATAAAATTGTGAGGTGCAAAGTGTAAACTATAATTTAAACTATAGGCCATGGTTAGTAGCAATGCTTTGATATGTGTTCATCGATTGTAACAAATGTAACACACTAATGAAAGAGGTTGTAAATGGGGGAAAGTAAGGGAGAGGAAGGAGGAGGGGCCTATGGGAATCCCTTATTTTTTTTATCCCCCCCTTGCCACTTGCTCGCTGTCTGCTCTCTGTGTCCATTCACTGTGTGTTCTTCTGTGTCTGCTTGTCTCCCTTTGTTGCATCATCTTGCTGAGCCAGCTCTCTGTGGGCACAGGCCATCAGCTCTCCACAGGCATGGGGCAGCCTGCCTTCACAAGGAGAACCTGGGAAGGGAACCCAGGGCCTCCCATATGGTAGACAGGAGTCCAATCACTTGAGCCACATCTGCTTCCCATCCCCTATGTTTTTTTTTTTTTTTTTTTTTTTTAGAAATTAGAACTTTATTATAAATGTTTCCAGAATATAAACTGATTTTATATCAGGATTCTTTGATAACTTTTAAAACTATATGTAATCTAAACTTATTATAATATATCTCATTTTTCACTTTCCAACCTATAAAATAGTGCAAGTTAGATTTAACAAAGAAAAAAAAATCAGTCTAAATTGCTTCATAGAGAAAGCCAACAAACATAAAAATACCCCACCCAAACTAAAACAAACTCAATCAAGAAATAGATACTGCAAAGCCTATTAATCCTCCAACTTAAAATAAATGACCTCTGAAGGGAAAACAATTCTACTATCACAGCAATTTGATGAATAAAAGTAGAGTCACTCTCATTAAGGGAAATTATATGTAAGAAAAATGTAATAATACTTCTAGAGAATGAGGAAAAGTAATTTCCATGTTGGGGAGCAAGCATATGAAATACTTTCTGTTCACGTGGCCTTTGTTAGAGGTTGAAGTACCTGTTAATATTAGAAAAGTGATATGAACACAAACTTCATGAAATCAACTCCTTCAACTACTTTTTTCAATTCAACTTTGGGAGAACCAAATAAATAGCTTCAAAATCCGAGGATAGACTGGTCCCAAAGCATTTCCTCCTCTGTCCTTTCTTGGCCTTGTTCTTTTTTCTCTTTTCTACGCTTATGTTCCTCTTTCTTAGAGGCTACATCTCGGCTTTTTTTCTCTTTTTGATTCTTAATCTTTTCTGTACTGACACTGACTGTTTCCACCTCTTCTTTCTTTCTTTGGATGCTCTTGTGTTTGTCTAAATCTATCTCCTCATAACTTTTTTTCCTCTTATGCTTGGGCTGCTCCTCCTCTGGTTTTTCTCTGTCTTCTTCCTGGTGCCTTTTTCTCTTCTGATGTGTCTGTTTGTGACTGGCTTGATGGGAACTGGTACTATTTTCTAAGGAGAGGTGTTTGTAAACTCCAGATTCTACACTATATGAGCCACAATTATATTCTTGCTGACTAACGTGCAGGGGTACTGGTTTTTCTGAGTAGTCCCTGGGGAGGTGACAGTAGCTCAGAGAGTCTGGTCTCAGTCTGCTGTCATGATCTGGTAGCCACTGAGGTAAATGGTTTTCCACTGCTTGTGAAATATTGTATGATCTTCGGTAAGTCTGGACAGTTTCAGATGGGAGTCTTTGCTCAAACACTCTATATCTAGGTCTAGAGTCAACCTCTATGTTTTTGATGTAACATTTTGATGTAACATTTAGGTAATCTGAAACTTCTCTAAAAATAATAATAATAAAATATCGCCTCCCTCCTTAACCATGATCGAAAACAACAACAACAGTGCTAAAATTGAAGGGAGAGAATAGTAAAAGAACATCCCTCAAAATATAAAACCAGATTCCATGGAAAACAGCAGATTGGAGAGTCAGCACTTAATGGGTCCTGAACACTAAGGTGAGAACTTCACTGGCAGGACCTTCTCCACGGCTGGGCCTGGAGGATGGGGCACTGTGACTGGCCAAGCAGGCTCAGGGGTGGAGGGGGATATCATTATTCCATGAAGCCTTTCCATTCCTTCTCCTTCCATGTACATCATCATCCACCTCTTTAAACTCTCTTTGTATCTCTCGAGAGAAATGGTGGCTCCCAATGCATTAGGGCAGTTGAGCATGTCAAGCCCTCAACACTGTTGCAAGTATCTCTGAACATGGCCCTTCAAGCAATGAAGATTTACTGTCACTGTGGACCCTAAGGGGAGGGGGAAAGAGGTATTGAATAGATGGAATCAATGTAACTGTCTGGGCAATAGAAGTGTTCACAAGATTATGCAAGAATGGATATAAGACATGTTAAATTACACCAAAAATGTATAGGGGCTGATAGGCTAAAATGTAAATCATAATGTAAAACATAAGATAACTAAAACTTTAGAAAATTGTATAGTCTAAAATATAAACCATAATGTAAACCCAAATGTTACCTTGTTTGAAAGCTATTGTCTCAATATCTGTACATCAGTTTCAGTAAATATAGTATGAATATGTAAAAAGATTATTAGATTATTGCTGTGGAAGGGAAAAGGGTTTTATGTTGGATATGTAGGAGTACTGTATATTGTTTATATAAATTACTGTGATCTGAAACTTCTGTAAAGATAAGCTTAATAATTAGGAAAAAAAAAAGAAAAAGAAAGGACATAGACACTGAAGAAAAGACGGAAGTAGTTGCCTTGCCAATTTGCATACAGGCAACACTTATTGCAGTGATGGAAGGCAAAACATCAAAAACAAAGCTCTTGCATTTTTAAATTTTTTGATACCCCAATTTATTTTTACCTTAGTTTTTCTAAATTAATATGTATTCCATATCTAACCTTTAAACTCATCACTGTATTCCATTTTACTATTAATGGAACCTGGCAATATATTGGGCTATACTTTTCAGGAAGTTTTGGATCACAGAGAGGTTTAACAATGGCAGAGGAGGAATACTGGTGTGGGATGTTATTAACAGGGGACACATGGTTGGCAGGGAGTTCTCCAGGGCATATATCCAGGGTACATAAAAATGTTTGGATATTTTCATAGTGGTTACAATTCAAAACAACAACTGAGGGAGTGCTGAGTTCCTAGCCAGGGGAGCTCTATCACAGTCCCTAAAGGAACAGCAACAATCCCCCAAGTGCAATGGCAAAGATCAAAAAAGAAGGAAGGTCCAACAATGAGCCCTTGATACTAATGACTATGCTTGTAAGCCTGTGCACCTGAAATAAGAACAAGGCCTAGAGCTTCAGGGTGCCTAAGAGTTACCTCCTGAGAGCCTCCATGTTGCTCAAATGTGGCCAGTCTCGAAGCCAAACTCAACATGTAAATGTGTTGCCTTCCCCCCAGCATGGGACGTGACTCCTGGTGATGAGCTTCCCTGGCACTGAGGGATTACTACCAAGTACCAGCTGATGATGTAACTAGAAAATGACCTTGAATAAAAGGGTCAACTCGGACCAGCAGACTATCTCAATCTACATATAATACCAGGAGTTAAAAATGCTTTTTGACCTGAATAAAAGGGGAAATGGAAAGGACAAATGAGTTTATATGGCTATGGGTCTCCAAAAAGAGCCAGGAGGTTATCAGAGGGGTTGCCCTTTTGCACACCTGAGCAGAGTCCCAGAGACAGATAAAAGTAGATGCAACCCCAGGTATTGGTTCTTCTAAGGGCTGCAGAGACCCACAGGTTCTATGGTCATGGCAGATGGAGTTCAGTGCCATGTCAGTTGGCCCTACTTTGGAGTTTGTATTTCTGTGTGATGGAGCTGGACTCAGATGTGATCTTTGTCCACAAACATCTCCTGTTACTTTTACGGGAACTGTAGTTGGTGCTGGGGTATACCCAGGGGACCTGAATCTCTGGACTGACCATGTGATAGCCAGGCCCTGGCCTCTACAGACTTCAGCTCCTACACTCTGGTTTATTGGACTTACCCCACTTGCTAACATGGAGGTGAAGAAGGTCAACCACCACACCATGGAGCCAAGAGTGCCTACAACTGAAAGCAGGAGGATTGCATCCAGCATCCATGTGAAATCTAAGCCCCTTCTTGATATAGATGTGGAGTGGACACAGCCATTCTAGGGCCCACAGGATGGAGGAATAGAGTATGGATTACAGTGGACTTACTGATATTCTATTTATGAACTACTGTGATTAGTAATCGAAGAAAACGTGGCATTGGTGTGGAGAAAGTGGCTATGGTGGCTGCTGGGGGTAGGGAGTGGGAGGAAGAGATGAGATGTGGGGGCATTTTCGGGGGTTGAGTTGTCTTGGGTGGTGCTGCAGGGACAGTTACCAGACATTGTGTGTCCTTCCATGGCCCACTGGGTGGACTGTGGGAGAGTGTGGGCTATGGTGTGGACCATTGACCATGAGGTGCAGCGGTGCTCAGAGATGTATTCACCAAATGCAATGAATGTCTACTGATGATGGAGGAGGTTTTTGTTATGGATGGAGGAGTGGGGTGAGGGGGGTGGGGGGGTATATGGGGACCTCATATTTTTTTAATGTAACATTAAAAAAATAAATAAAGAGAAAAAATAAATAAGCTCTCTTTTCTCCTTCATATCCCAGCCCCAATTCCTCCTTTCCTGGATTCCACTTACAGCACCGAGCACCGCACAACTTGGGCATGGCAAATCGGGCTGGCATGTGGTGTGGGTCGGCTTCTCTGTTGATTCTTAGGAAAGCTCCCGACAGTAATGTTGCCCACCACATCCCAGAGATCCCACATTAGTGAGTCCATTCATAAAGGAGCCCTGGGACTTCTATGAGCTATTTATTCTAAACAACTTAGGGCAAGCCTCGGGCCCCAGTGTGATGTTTGCATCTAATTTCCGTGAGCTATTGATAAGAGCCCACTCCAGCCAGCTAGTTGTCAGCCTCGACTCCAAGGGCTTGGAAAATGTACTATTTGCAATTACTTGAAAAGAAACTAATTAGCTTTAAGGAGGAAACCATAGGTAGAAATGACTGAAATCAGCTGTTCAACTGTGCTTGGCAAAAAATTAAAAGGAGAAGGAGCTCATACCTCACATTTATTCCATTTGAAGGAAGAGTGGGAAGAAGGGTGAGCCATGCAGAGGTGGTTTTCTGTGACAATTTGTCTCTAGAGAGAAGCCTTAGAGCAAAAGTTGTGCCAACAATCTTGATGTGAGGCTGAGCGATTAACACCTGGCCTTGAAAGCTACATTTGGTCTTTATTCGGGACAGTGATGCTCAGAAGGAGAGGTGCCTAAAAAGGTGTTCGCCCAGGCCAGTACAGGTGTTGGGGTGGCCAGCAGAAGCGCAGCTCTGATGGGAAGATGTTTTACTCACATAGAGAAGGGACAGCAAGGTCAGCCTCGCTAGCGCGCGTCGTCCCTTGGGGCAGCAGGTCTCAGCCTGTGGCCCACGCAGGAGCAGGAAGGTGTTCTACACACAGCAGCCCTCTCTTGTGTTCTGCCACAGTGGAGGAGGCCTGTTCCCTCCCTGCTGGGGACAGATAGACCACAGGGTGTGAGCTGGATGTCATAAAACATGCCCACTTGAGACAGACGCTCCAGGGACTGCTCGCATATGCTTGGGACAATAGAAGAAAGGATGTATGCACAGCCCCCTTCTCTCCTAGGGGACTTCTTTTTATCCCGCCAGGCTAATAGGTTCAGGACACCTGGTCCTGAGCACAGGATGCATTTGTGGGCCTGAGGAAGGAGCAGCAGGCTGTGCGGGGGCTGCCCCACTGGGGAAGGTGTGAAGGTATGGGAGTGACGCCCAGCTCGGGACTCGAAATGGGAACTGATTGAGGGCTGGCTCCCTGTGCTCTGTGTTCACGTGTAGCAACCACTGCTATTTCCATTTTTCTCTTAAGGAAATTGGAACTCGATTATTTGCCCACAGTTAGTAAGTAGTAAGGCGGCTGTTCTGTGCTCGGAAGAAGACTCTGAGGGAAGGATTTGGGTGCCAGTAATTTATTTGGGAGGTGATTCCAGGAAACAGTAAAGATGTGAGACATAAAATAGGGAAAGGAAAGAAGATAACGAAAGTTGAGCTGTCAAGTGATTTACCACAAAGGCAGCGGAAGCTCAGTCCAGCTGGGAAACGCTTTTCAGGGTTTTTATTCCAACCTCGGGTCAGGGTATTTACCCATGGACCCCCATCTGCCAATGGCTGATGTTTTTTGGGGGGGCATTAGCTGCCCTACCCATGTGTGGGCTGGGCATGCTCCAAAGATGCCTGGGCCTAATGATCTGCAGCTTTAGCCCTTTAGCTGGCTAATTCTTCTGCCCAGGAAAGTTTGCAAACTATAGGCCAAGCGAAGGGAGACAATGAGCATTAACATTTTCTGAGAGGCGACAAAGAGGGTTGCTTAATAGCAGGTTCAAATCCCAGCTCTGCCACTTGTTGGCTAAGTGATGTCAAATAAGTTACTGAACTCCTGTGTACTGTGTTGGGAAAACGAGGCTAATTGTGGCTTGTACTATCAGGGTTGTTATGTGGATTAGACAAGTTAATCCGTATAAAACCCTTAGAACAGTGCTGGGCACGTAGCAAACCCTCGAAAATGTTAGTTAGTATTATTACTGGCTTTAAGCATTATGTCAGGGATCTTTCCTAGGCTGTGATATTAATCCTCACAACAACCGCACAGGGAAGGTGTTATTAGGGATTTGGGGCAAATAAGTTATCTGAGGCTGGGAGGTTAAACAAGCCGCTGGGGGCTGGGGGGTGGGACTTGATCCCACACTGTTACATCTACCTTCAAGTTCTTAGCGCTCCTCCTGACAGCACAGTGCCCTGGGCCGGCCTGTTCCCCTCCTCCGCTGCGGCATCCAGGTTTTCTCCCCAGCCCTGGGTTCTGCTGGGACTGCTGGGCAGGCAGAGCAGGGAGGCCAGCTTATGGGTAGCGTTCACCCACCGCCTTGAGTTCGCCTTGGCCCGGCTGGAGCTGCTCTCTGGGATCTGGTTAGCAGCTAATGATCAGTGGCTCTGGCTATAATGATCAGATTAGCTGTGCTTTAATCACTGTCTATTGTTTCAGCAGGGAGAGAATTTCACAGCTCATTGACTGCTCTGACTCCTAATCTACACGGAGGAAACAATGTTGCAGCTCATCAAATGCAATCAGCTGCTAATTGAAAGGAAATGGAATTTTACAATTACAGGCCACCTTTCAGAGCTCAGGATTTCTAAGCACTTCTCCCCACCCTCCTCTGCCTGCTCAGCAAGGGCAGGAGCACTTGACAACCTGCTAGAGACCTTCCTGAGAGCTGCATTTAGGACCTCCTGGCCCATTTTCCCCAGCTCAGGGAGCAGCAGCACAGGGAAGCAGTGTCCTCTCCAGTTCTGGGGTGTCCTTCAAGGATGAGTGCAAAGGAAAAGGGCTTGGGCTGGGCGTCAAGGACTGAGTGCTGGTCCTGGCTTGCCTTTCCCATACCCCTTGGAGCTGTGTGACCTTGGGTGCATCCCCTTTCCACTCTGGCCCTGCTTTCCTTTTCTACCAAATCAACAGGTTGAGTTTAACTATGTCTGAGGTGCTAAACAGCTCTGGTGATTGTTTGCCCTATTCTTACAACTATCCCCATCCAGTGGAGAATAGCTAAGTTGACACCCTCTTCCTTGCCTATATATCTGCTTTTCCAAATGCTTCCAGGGTGACTGTCTTAGGCATCTCAAAGGATTTGTCCTAATGCGATTTTAATGGGACAGAAAGCAAATTGGGGAAACATCTACTCAGTCCTCTGATCAGACATCTCTCTCCCGCTCCTGGATCCATTCACTTCCTTGGACGAATATCAGTCACGATTAATTCTAAAGACAGCCACATAGATTTTTCTGGGTTCTGTCTTTTTCCCAGTGAGATGCTGTGGAGACAAGGCTGGGATGAGGGCTAACAGCCAGAAAGAGCATTGCTGCCTTTGACCCTGTCTCAAAGCTCCATTTCCAGCCGGCTTTTCCTCTGAGAACAGGACAAACTTGCATCTGCCTTGAGCTCTGGTCTGTGTCATCCCACAATAGCACTTGTTCCTTGTGGGAATGGGTCCCAGGCTCATGTAACCCCGCAGTGCTATTTTGTCTTGGTTCCCATGGTTTGTGGGCTTGTCTGATGTGCTTATCAAACAGACACTGGAATCACTACTTTCCTTCAGACGGACGAGTTTATAGTGTATCTCAAAAAAAAAAAACAGTCACAATCAAAAATAATTTTTGTTTGGCCAAGGTTCATTTTCAGTCCCATTTCCTCCTCTGTATCTGTATCAGGGCTGCAAACAAAGAGGCAGAAAATGGGCCGACTCAATCTTGCCTCTAACAACACTGCCCAGGGCTGGAAGGCAGCCTGGGTGCCAGGCAACTCCTAATATCTTTCTGGAACCCAGGCTCGGGGAGGCAGGGGGGAGGAAGGACAAAGCATGGGGGCACTGACTTGGGATTAGGGGCGTGAGGAGCGTGTCAAGGAGGCTGGAGGGCCTGCACTATAATGTGAGCAGGACTGAGGGAGCCCAGGTTGGAGGCAGATACAGGATCACTCAGGCAGATTCCAACTGTGGGTCTATTGGCCAGAGAGTCAGAATGCCAGTGTGGAGGGGAGAAAGAATGCCAAGGCTGAGAGTAAAATGGCCTAAAGGGGAAGCTGAGAACATGAGTGATATCAGGGGTCAGTAAGAAAGAGTCATATGCTTAAGGGCTGGGTTGGACAGCCGTGCCCCTCTGTGCCAGCAGCCACCCTGCAACTGCCCACTCATCCCAGCAGGAAAGGCTGGTAGGACCCTGGATCGGGCTGCCCGCTGCGGGTAGCACCAAAAGAAATGCCATTTGGCCCCCAGAAGGCGGCACCCAGAGAGTATGAACAGAGGCACGCTATAGTATTTCAGAGAGGCAATTGGCATATGGGTCTTACACAGATCCCCAAAATGTTCTGACAGCGGAGGGGATTGATAAGGGGAATTCAAGAGCAGAACTTGACTGAAGAGGCAGCCCTGGGATGTCTTAAAAAAGACTTCGTAAAAGAAAAATTAATCACAGCATCTTAAAGAGACCTTTTTATCTTTTCCTGTCTTTGTCACAATTCTGTTAAGTGTAAAGCTTGGCATTAAAATGTAAGTATTTTGACCTAGGTGGGATGCACTGAATTTAAAACAAGCCAAGTTGTATAGGCCAAGAAAAGTATTTGGAATTGGAATATTTTGTGAGACAACCAAATTACTTGAGATGCAATAGATAAGGCCCATGGATAAAATGTTTACATGCCTACTTACAGATTTGGTGAACATTCAGTCATATAAAAAACACTGACTGAGCACCTATTACATATCGGATACACTTCTAGGTGCTGAGATACATCAGTGTCCATGCAAAAACGTTTCCTGCCCTCTGGAGCTTCCAAGCTAGATAGAATGAAGTTTTTATTTAAATTGCAGTCAATCTTAATATTTTTTTATCTAGTAAAATATTTAAAATTTTCTATCGTCTAGTAAGATAGAAATGTATTAAACATGTGATGTAAAATTTTAGATGTCAATATAAAAATGTTCAAGTTGGTCAACAGTTTCAAATATCTTTTGGGGAATACATTAACAAAAATGTTTGAAATCCACTTTCTTAGTCCATCTCCCACACACAGCAGAAATCTCTATAACATGTGTCTGCTAAATTGTGGTCTAACTTCTGCTTGGTCTCTCCCATGATAATGAAGCATCCCATTCCCTTCTGCTTAGTTCTATGTCTGTGGATAGTCCTTTATGTTTGGAAAGAACTCTTGCTTTATCTTCCTCCCTTGGGTGCTGGTTCTTCCCTGAAGCTCCCACAAAGCCTTGCCACACAATCGTGGTTCTGTACCAACAGCAGCAGCAGCACCTGGGGACTTGTTACAAATGACCACTCTCAGGCCCCACCAGGATCCCGCTGAGTTAGAGTCTGAATTTTAACAAGATATCCAGGTGATTTGCATGCTCATTAAAGTTTGAGAAGTACTCATACTATGTATGCCTGTGTGTTTTTTTTTTAATCTTACTTGGGCAGCTTTTTAGCTATTTGAAATTGGTCTTTTCTTCTCCAAGCCAATTTGTGATGAGATGGAACCTCCAGGTGGGAACCAAAGCCTAGGGTTTCACACGAGTGAGGCTTGGACCACTTGGAAGAGCCAGGATTCCAGGACTGGCCACCAGGCCTCCTCTCCCCAGGCCCAAACCAGCGGGGACTCCTCACTCCCCAACACTGATGGGGTAGTTGAATTATGGACCAGAAGAAGGACATGTCCTTCATCCTGATCCTCATGCTTTATTGTAATCTGCATTCCTGCAGATGTGAATTCTCCTGTAACTAGGACATTTGGAAGGTGTCATTTTTAGTTAAGATATGGCCCAACTGAATCAGGATAGGCCATAATTCCAGTTACTGGAGTCCTTTATAAGCAGAAGAAATTGTCAGAGAAGTCCCCAAAGGAAGAAGCTGGAAATCAATAGAAACCTGAAAAGAGACACAAGGAAGGCAGAGATGCAAGCCAAGGAGCCCTAAGGATTGCAGCAAGCCACCATCAGAATGATAGAGACTTCGGGGAGAAATCATGGTCTTGCTGACACCTTGGTTTTAGACTTCTAGCTTCTGACACTGTGAAACAAAAAATTCCTGTTGTGAGACCAACAGTGTGTGGTATTTGTCTTAGCAGCCTGGCAAACTAGGACAACTGGTTAGCTCCCAGA
The DNA here is from genome assembly GCF_030445035.2 of Dasypus novemcinctus. Classification (NCBI taxonomy): domain Eukaryota; kingdom Metazoa; phylum Chordata; class Mammalia; order Cingulata; family Dasypodidae; genus Dasypus; species Dasypus novemcinctus. The sequence continues at coordinate 78,261,261 of NC_080682.1, forward strand.
TTCAACTGTTGAATAGAGAGGGCTGTGGCCTTAGAATCTGATCTGCATATTTATTAAACCATGTACTCTGTATTTTAAACTAGACCATCTCTAAATTTAGCAGAAACACATTCAGTGGTTTTGGTATGACAATCAATGCAACTGGAATGTGATGTGGAAACCAGAATGTTTTTCAGGATCCAAGACAGTTCTAGAGCCCATTCTTCAGAGACAGGAGGTGAAGGCTTCTACCCTTTTGTTGCTATCATCCAATTAACAACACTATTCTGGGTGAATTTCATCTTTGTCTTACCCGTAGGTTCTGCTTACTCACAGTTTCTGATATCTCAGGATGTTGAAGTTGGTGTTCTCCTTGTGTCTTTGCCTCTGCTCCTGTTGTTAACTGTCTTTCTGTGTGTCAAGTTCAAATATTTAAGAAAAAAGATGTATGTTTTTAGTTCACGACATTTTCCCCCTGTTTATGACAGTTTTCCTGAAAATCTAACTCATGGAGAACTCTTCAGCTCAGAGAACATCTATCTTAGTTCTGCGCCCTTCCTAGATCCAATCAGCTATGGAAAGTGGATGGATTATATAACCCCAGGATGGTGACTTATGAAAAAGGAGGCCCTTAGAAAGGGCTATACACGTGGCAGGACAATTCAGTACATTCCACTTCTCATTTACTCATTCTTCAAATATGTACTGAGCAAGTATTTTTATCCTAGGCACTATGAGTAGGTATATGCCACCTAGGCTCTATGCCGAAGATGTGTATTAGACATGGCTTCTTGTATTACCAAGTTCAGTCTAGTCAGTGAAGTAAACAGCAAATAAATACTTTCTACATAGGATAAATGCTATAATAGAGTCTGAATAGGGGATGGAGGAAAAGAGATCAATTCTATTTGAAGGCATTTAAGGAAGACTTCAGAAAGTATAAAACAAATGCAGTAGGAATTAAGGATGAGTAGAAGCTGTTAGGCTGGTAGTTGGTAAATTGGGTGGGGTGTGTCTGGTGAGGGAAATGACTACACTATTTTGGTATAGATGGAATGTAATGTTGGGCTGTTGAGCCAGCGATAGTGTAGCAGGGTAGGGTCAAATCACTGCGGGCTTTGCAGGCCTTGCTGGGAAGTTTGTCTATGTTCTTCGAATCAAGGAGGGGAGGGGAATCTCCAAACGATTTTAATACAGGAGAATGTCTTGCTCAGATTTATGCTTTGAAGAGACCACTTTGGTGGCAGAAACAAGAATGACTTGGGGTTGGATGACAGTGGAAGATGGAGATCAGTTGGGAAGCAGTTGCACTGAATCATAAAATGAGGGTCCAAGCAAAGAAGGGCTAAATAAATGCCATAGCTGCTGCTATTCCCCAAACAAATACCATGATCGACATTACTAAATGATTGTGACAATCTCCCACGCTGAGCCTGGTTGAAATCTCATAACCCTACTCAACTGAGTATACAAGCAGACATTACCAAAGGATCAGTAGATGAAACCTCTTTGTAATTCTGGGTCTAGTCCAAGTCACTGATAGTAGAAGGGAAGGATGCTGGAAATGTTTATGAACCTCCTAAGTTTTCAAGAAAATCTTCTCTTTTAAACATTCCTGTTACTGCTAACTAGATGTGTGATCATTTCCTCAATTGCAAACGAATTGCAACTGGGTAATGCTTTGCATCTTTTAATATATTTTCATATTTTAATTCTCACTATAACCTATAAGGAAGGCAGGAAAAGTAAATACCACTTTCCTTTCTTCACAGCTTAAAACACTGAGCCTTAAAGCACCTCGTTTCCCTAATCACTTTGTGTACATTTATCTGAAGGCACATTCATCCTTTCAACCATAATTGACTGAACAACTATTATCCTCAGCTCTGTCCCAAACCTTGATGATATAGCTAAATATAACCTGGCCTCATATTGCTCCATATTGGATTTATCTGAGTATATTTGTTTTATACCTTCTTCCAGATTGTCAATTCCCTAAGGGCAAAGCCTCTGGAAAATATTACTGCTCCTAATCGCAGCCTGCGTGCTGCACATAAGAACACCCCGCAGAGAGCAGGCATGTGGCCTGGCTTTCCCTAACCTTGGCAGAAACTTCAGAGCTCAGGGATCTAGTTGCAGATCAGCCCAGAGGTGTGTTTCTGATCAGCTCGGCAGCCATTTCTAGTGCCTGCTAGTCATTTAACTTGGCAGAGCATAAAGGTCTATCCCCCAAATAGAGTGTAAAACCACAACCACAACACATGAGACCTTGAGACGTGCAAATCCAGTAATTACCCAATGGCAAGTACAGGTTTGCTGGGAAACCCTCTCTTACAGACCCTCTAAGCCCAGCTTCACTGTGGATCACATTACACTGACTTGAGTGGCCACCAATAGATGATGGACCCTACAGCTTTACAGACATAGACAATTTCAAAACCCCAAGGTGATTTTGAAACTAAATGCTTCTTAGGTCTCAAATGATCAAATGACTTGAGGTTTCGGCCAGGAAGAGGAGCTGTGGGATTGGTTGGTGATGATGTCACAGCTAAGCCAGCACCGCCTTCGAACAGGCTGCATGCCTCTTTGACTGTCCCCGCCCTCATCTCGGTTTATACATTATATTTTATAATGGCCAAAGCGATGCTCAAAAAAATTTCCTCAGCCTTCCACCACCACCCCAGGCATGTAATAATGTCCCAGAAATACACGGCCTGTCATTTCTTATTACTTAAATATAGTCCTGAGAAGCTTCTCGATGCGACAGCCTGATGTGAGTACTACCCAGGAATGGCCCCAGGGAAGAGAGAGACAGAACACTATTACCTCCGTGTTCTTAAGCAGAGTTATTATTTGCCAGCATTGCTCCAATTAAAGCTGGAGAAATAGAGCCCTGGTGCTCAGTTCTCTTTTCTGGATTGTCAGGGAAGGAATACAGCAAGGGATATGGACTCAGAAGTCCTGTTCTGTACCCCAGGTCCACGACTTCCTGCCTGAGTATCTTGGGAGAGTCACACTTTCTAAATCACAGTTTCCTCCTCTGTAGAATGGGGGGCAATGAAACAACCTGCTGGGCAGAATTTTTGATAAGATCAAGTGAGACAATGGATTAAAATATGCAAGTACTTTGTACACTAGAATGACACAAATATTGTAATAACAATTAAAAAATAACGATAATAATGATAAAACTGTAGTTCTATTAGCCTCGATGAAACATTTATTTTTTATGTGATGATGATATCAACACTATATATATAATACTTTAGTTATACAAAGGACTTTGATATCCACTCTCTCCTGGTTTACTATTCCCCACTTACAAAAGAGAAAAGTGCTTCTCCAACCATTCTAGTGAATTACAAATCACACAATAGTGGAGGGGCAGAATTGGGCCTTCCAGTTCCTCTGAGTGCAAATCCTGTGCTCTTTCTCATGTCCCTGCAAACACACACACAAAAACACACACAAGGCAAAAAAGGAAATGCACACTACTTGAACCCTGGCTCCTTCAGGGATGTCTCTGGTACTCCCTGGCACTTGTTATCTCTGTCTGATTCTGAGGAAGCCTCCCCAACCCCCATCCCCATTTTAGGTTTTCAAACTCTCCGAACACTACTTCCTCAGCAGGCAGCTGATAGCTGGTGGAGTGTCCGCCTGTTAGGTCAAGGACTCCTGGGGCCCCAGCACCCCTCCCATGGTTACAACCAAGTCCCCAGCAGTTCATGTTTGGGGCCCCTTCTCTATTCTCTCCACCAGCCATCCTTGCTATTGAAATGGTAATTTTCTGGGTCTGCCTGTGAGCTCCATGAGGGCAAGGATCAGGCGTTTCTCACGTCTCCATCTCTAGGGCCCTACCTTGGCCAAGGCCTAGAAAAAGGCTGTTGCTAAAATCAAATGGAATCTTCCAGGCAACTCTGTTCCTTACCTCCTTGTAAACTCCTCCCCAACCAGCCTTCCTCACACTTAAGTTATGTGCATTATCTCCTTCAATCCTAATGGCAATTCCAAATAGTTATTTTTGAAATCCCCACCTCACAATGAGGAAGCCCTGTCTCGGAGCAGTGAGTAGCTTCCTTAGGAAGTGATGGAGCAGGAAAGGTCCTCATTCTAAACCACTACCTCATGGACCGCTTCCCTACAAGTCTCCACTGAACCAAGCCCTATCCTTCCGGAGACAACCAGATGGCATCCCACTTCCCCCAGGTTGCTATGAGCCACAGGAATCTCACCCTACCTGGGCTACTTCAACGTGCCTGGTCCACACAACTCAAAGGACCCCAAAGGTGAGTCGTTGAGAAAAAACTCTCTTCGTAAGGCACACAATGACCTATGCCAGTGAACTTCCAAAGCAGAGCCCCAGGGTCATCAGACGAATCATATTAGTGAATGCTTGCTGCGGGCTGCATATATTTTAAAGACGAGGGTACTAGGCATAGAGAGGTGAGACATCTAGTAAATGATGAGAGACTCCTTGAGTGGGGTAAACAAACTTAGTCCTTTCTGACTCTATGGGCTGTGATCCTAAGTCATGACAGATTTCGGCAGAACAGAAGCCATTGTTCAAAATATTATGAACTACAAAATAATAAAGTAAGAAAAAGAAACTCATTGAGCTACATCTTCCAACTCAGTTTAAAAGACAGCTGTGGGCATTTCAAAACAACAACAACAGTGTCTTGGAGTAAGGCTTTTGGTCTGACTCTGATACCTGCAGCCCCACTAAGCCTCCATTTCCTAGACTTTGAAAGGGGAGCAGTAATAAGGACAATAGGAATGCTTCAGGGCTGTGGTGACACTCAGAGGAGCTGGCTGATGAAGGGAGGTTCTAGCTGCTAGGTGGGCTACGCAGGGCAGGTGTGTCATTAAGGAGCCCACGGGAACCATGGCCCTGTGGCCTGGGGTCACACTGCATTTTGACCCCTGATGGCCTGGTCTCTCCCTTATTCTCTAACTTGGTTCTGAAAGTCTTTTGCCAATTTCCAAAAATAAATGTCATTTTCCAAAATGAAGACTGTCTGAATTCAAGAAACCCAAGTGCTGTGCAGGCCCCGAAGACTGTTCCCAAAGGGGTCCAGCTTGCTTCTGACCATAGAACAGAAAATATCCTCACAGCTCAAGCTATCTGCCATTTGGGTGGAGGGGGACCCTCTGCTGGGGAGACTTATTCTGCAGCCTCACACTCCTTTCTGGGCTCTGTGCAAAATCTTGAGGAAGATGATGCTAGTTTAAAATATGTTTCCCCATACAATATGCCTTGCTGGGGTGCCCTGGAAGTCGCTAGTGTAGAATCAGTTTCCAAAAGCCCAAGATTGAATAAGGGGAGGATAAGGCAGCACAATTTCTTCATCTTAATTTCTCTATTTTTAAAAAGCATTATTATGATATAATTCACATACAATGTGATTCCCCTATTTAGAATGTACAGTTCAATGTTCTCTGTATGCTCACAGGGTTGTGCAGTCGTCACTACAATCTAATTTTAGAACATTTCTGTATCCCCAAAAAGAAACTCCATACCCAATTGCAAGTATTCCTCATCTAGGCTCCATCCTACCCCAAGCTCTCTAACTTTTAATTTGTTTTTTATTTTTATTTTTCGGTTGCTGCAGGAATAGCTGGAGTAGAAGATGGAACTACAAGAATGTGAAGTGGTGCACAAGATGTGTGCATAAGAGGTGACTTCTCTCCTCAGAGAGAAGTCCTATCCCACAAGACAAGTAAGAGCGGAATGATGGTGGGTGTCTCTTGTGTGTGGAGGTACAGGGGCATGTAGGGACGATCTGGACAATCTCCATGTTCATTCCAGGTATCTTGGGTTCTGGATCCTCTGTGCTGAGGAAACCCTGAGCCTGGCCTGCTATGCAGAGGCAACTACTGCACCTGAAGCTTCTGTCAGAAGTGATTCATTTATGGGTCTTACTGTGTTACAGTCTTGGTTGTCTGCGCTGCACTACCTGTGTCATCTGCCTAAATTCACTGTAGTAACCCTGCTCCCTGGTTTTTTGGTTCTGATACAAAAAAGTGTCAAGAAGACCATTTGTGCTGAGGAAGTGCTACCCCCTGTTCGTTCTGTGCTCAGGCAACTGGGTCACCTTGTCCTTCTGGGCTAAGGTGTTTCTGGCTTTGTTCCATTTGTTCCTAGGAATCTATGTCATCTGGTACTTCCAAGTCAATTTTTTGGCCCTTGAATTTTTCTGAGCTCCTGGTTGTGGGTAATTCCTGAGTTCCCCTGGAAACAGAGTCTGAAGCAAAGGTAGTTAATTGTGTGTGGTTGGTTCATTTGGAAAGGAGGGAGGTAAAGAGAGGGACGAGGGAGTGAAACTGCCAAAGAAGGGAAAGCCAATAGGAGGATGTGCTAAGTAACTGGCCACTGCCACAAGCAATTGATGCTCACTACCAAGGCCTTGGAGGACCCCCATGAGATGTATAACAGAGCTGTCAACTCAGAATGTATTTATCCATCACCTTCTCACTTCTATTGGTTGAGGGTAGTTCTTTAGCCATTTACATCCACACACTTCCAGTCTCACATGCATATGTCAAGCAGTCCTGTGATGGTGTCTTACCTTCTTGCAAGAGAAGTTCCAGATAGGAAGAGGAAAGTCTGTGAGGTGCACCTGGGCAAGTCACTGTCAGGTAACCCCTGTGAGCATCTGGGCACAACCCGAGCAGAAGTGAGGGCAGTAAGGATGGCTGGAATAAGAAGTGGAGCTGATACTCAGCCTCATTAGTCATCATGGTAGTGCAAGTTAAAAAGCAGATTACTTCACACCCACCAGGATCGCTATGATTAATTAACAAAATGGAAAACAGCAAGTGTTGACAAGTATGTGGAGAAATTAGGACACTTGTACATGGTTGGTGGGATTTTAAAATGGTGTAGCCACTGTGGAAACCAGTTTGATTATTCCTCAAAAAGTTAAACATAGAACTACCATATGCTACCATATGGCCCAGTAATTCCACTTCTAGGTATAGACTCAAAAGAATTGAAAGTAGGGACTCATACAATGTTTGTATACCAATGTTCATAGCAGCATTATTCACCATAATCAAAAGTTGGAAACCACCCAAGTGTCCTTCTATGGATGAATGGATAAACAAAATGTGGTATATACATACAGTAGAATATTATTTAGCTGTAAAGAGGAAGGAAGTTCTAATATATGATATAACATGACTGAAACTTGAAAGCATTCTTTTGAGTGCAATAAAATGAAATAAGCCAGTCACAAAAGGAAGAGTATTGTATGATTCCACTATATAAACTATCTTAAATGAACAAATTTATAGGGACCAAAAATTGATTGGAAATTGCCAATGGCCAAGCATAGTGGAGAATGGGAAATTGCTACTACTTAAAAGGAACAGATTTTCTGTTTGGGTTCATGAACGGGTCTTGTTAATGGATGGTGGTGATGGCAATGCAACTTTGTGAAGGTAATTAATAACCCTGAAGTGTACACTGAAAAATAGTTAATGTGAGAAATTTTGTGTTATAAATACATGTTACCACACTTAAAGCAGAAGAGGAAGGGCAGGGGGAGTGCTGCTAAAAAGTCTCAAAAAAAACACTATATATATATGCAGAAAGGTGGGTACTTATTTGAAACAAGCTTAAACGTTTGGATTGCTCCAAACACCTTAAATCACTCTGCCATATTTATACTTGACTAGTGTTCTACATAACAACTTCCAAATCAAAGACTTTTGAAAAATATCAATCACTGTGTTTTGAAGTGATTGAGAGCTCAGGGCATGAGCAGTGTAGAAATAAGGCATATTAACATTATTAGTGAGACAATATATATATATGGACCTGAGAGGACGTGAAGTGGTGCATGGGAGGTGTCCCAAACCAGGATAATATCATGTGGTCCTTTTGGAGATCATGATTTCAAGGCAGATACTCAACAGAGCCTTTATGTGGGCATCTGGATTGACTAAAGTGAGACCATCAGAGGGCCCTATCCCCTTGGCCGCACACTCACAGAGGCTTGGGAGGACTACATTTGAATTGATGGAGACATAGAATGAGTTTTTGGTTCCAGGGTGGGCAACACTCTCCATGACTTGAGTCTGACACCAGGAGCAACAAAAGCCATCAAGGATCTATTAATAATGTGATTCTATATAACAAGGCAATGTATGTAGGCTGGGAAACAGAGAGGCACTCTGCAAACTCAACAGCATGTTCCAGGCCTCACCAAGGGCCACTCCTTCAAATGAAGGGGGGTGTTGAAAATGCAGTGCAGAAAGGTGGGTACTTATTTGAAACAAGCTTAAACGTTTGGATTGCTCCAACCACCTTAAATCACTCTGCCATATTTATACTTGACTAGTGTTCTACATAACAACTTCCAAATCAAAGACTTTTGAAAAATATCAATCACTGTGTTTTGAAGTGATTGAGAGCTCAGGGCGTGAGCAGTGTAGAAATAAGGCATATTAACATTATTAGTGAGACAAATTTCCTGAAGTAGTTACATTAAGAAATGATCAAGGTTTTAGTCTCTATAAAGGAGAGGGAGGGGCATTGGCTAAGACATTGGGTTTTGAAAGGCTCTTAACTCTTTTGATGCTAAGAGGAGATTAGTGGTCTGAAAATGGCTAATTCCAACTGGACTCTGTTGTCAGGAAGAGATCTTTTGTCATTCCAGACCAGTGGAATGGAGGGAGGGAGGGAAGGAGAGAGGAAAGGATGAGTGAAGGGGACAATAATAATGACTCTTATAAGGAACTTATTCTATGCCACGATTAACCAACCCGTGAGAAAGATGCTATTGTGGTCCCCAGTGTACAAGGTTAGGGTGCCATATTTAGATCATGAATAAATTAGGATATAGACCAGACTTACTTAAGAGTGTGCACTATTGAAAGAGGGAAGGAAAACTCACATTTAAGTCCCAAAATGTGCCAGGGACATTTTGTCTTTTAGACCTTTTAAGAACCTTTGGGGTGGCAGACTTGGCCCAGTGGTTAGGGTGTCCGTCTACCACATGGGAGGTCCAAGGTTCAAACCCCGGGCCTCCTTGACCCGTGTGGAGCTGGCCCATGTGCAGTGCTGATGCGTGCAAGGAGTGCCGTGCCATGCAGGGGTGTCCCCCACGTAGGGAAGCCCCACGTGCAAGGAGTGCGCCCCGTAAGGAGAGCCGCCCAGCGCGAAAGAAAGTGCAGCCTGCCCAGGAATGGCGCTGCACACACGGAGAGCTGACACAACAAGATGATGCAACAAAAAGAGACACAGATTCCTGTACTGCTGATGACAACAGAAGCGGACAAAGAAGACACAGCAAATAGACACAAAGAACAGACAACTGGGGTCGGGGGGAGAAGGGGAGAGAAATAAATAAATAAATAAATCTTAAAAAAAAAAGAACTTTTGGAAATTTTACCTTTCATTTAATAGATAATAAAATTGAGGCCCAGAGAGATTCTGCAACCTGATATAGTTCATGTTGGCTTGTGAGGAGCAGGCACAGGAATTGAATTCAGATGTCTTTCTCATCCTCTAGTTCCTATTTTTGGCATTTGTTAAGAAGTAAGTAACATGAAGTGCAGAAAGAACTAAATAGCCATAATACTTACAAGCTGAAGTTAAAGACTTCTATTCTTTCTCTCTACAGATATCAGTCAATCAGCAAAAGGAATCAGGAAGCTAGAGAAAACCAGAGGTACAAGAGCAGATCTGAGCCTGGAGGGTCCAGGAAAAAGCCAGACAAATTTAGTTCACAGATCTGCAACTTACTGGCTATGTAGCCTTGAGTAAGGAAAATATCTTAGGTGTCATTTGGAAAATGAGGGAAATAATGGTTCCCTCCTGAGCTGAGGTGAGGAATGAGTGAAAGCACATATATATATACGATGACTAGCACAGTGCCTGGTATTCACTGGCGCTCAGTAAATATCAGATGCCAGACCACCATGAAGGCAGTCATCCCTACGAATAATAAGAATTACATTAATTTCAGCAATCATATGAGGACCACCCCACCAGTAGTTATGGTTTTTACATCCGTGGAGAAAGTTAAGCAAACTGTTGACCGAATCTTAGGAGGCTCTTACCATCAGGCCAAGTTAAAGCAGGTTAAAACCTCAGTTAAAATTTGACACAGAGGGAAGAGGATGTGGCTCAAGTGATAGAGCTTCCCCCTACCATATGGGAGGACCTGGGTTCGATCCCTGGGCCCTCCTAGTGAAAAAGCAGAAGAGAAAGCATGCTTGTGCGGCAAGCCAGTGCCTGCGTGGTGAGGCAGCGCCCGCACAAGTGCCTGCACGAATGTCCGCCTGGTGAGCAAGTGCGCCGTGCAAGTGAGTCACGCAGCAGGATAATGACGCAATGAGAGACAAGGGGAGCATCAAGGTGAAGCGCAGCAGAAACCAGGAACTGAGGTGGCGCAGTTGACAGGGAATCTCTCTCCACATCAGAGGTCTCCAGAATTGAATCCTGGTGAACCCTAGAGGAGAAATATGAGAAGAGAAGACAATACAACACAGACAGCAAAAACAACAGGGTGGGAGGAGGGCAAGGGGGGAAATTAATTAAATAAATAAATCTTAAAAAAAAATTTTCGGCACAGAAAGGCAAACCTTCCCCCAGGTTTTATAAACAACATTCCAGTCCCCTCCCATCAGTTCTGTCTCTCTCTAAACACACCCAGAGTCACCCTCTTCTTGTGCAGGTGAATGGGGAAGGACAGGCTAGAAAGCCTACAGACTCTGCTTGAGGTCTGAGACACCCAGCCTTTCACAGCTTGATGCAAAAGTGGGGTTTCCTATCCCTGCTTTCTTTTGTGATTCTACAAGGATTATGGCCAGATTTTTCAAAATGTTAGGCCATTGACTACTAAGTAACTTAGATTTTTAAAATACCAGCTAGAAAGATAGAAGTTCTTTGTTTTCTCCACTTCTCTCTTGCAAAGGAAGGCTGTAACCTTAAAAAAAGTTTCAAAACTTAATAAACTTAATAAAACTCTTAATACTTTACCTTTATTATTTTTCTTACAGCTAAAATATCATTCCAGGGGTCAGGATTGTCATCCTTGTTTTGCCAATGAGAAAACTTTTAGGATAAGTGAGGCTCATCCACATTTTCAGTGGTTTAATTCAAGCAGATAGTAACAGTTGCTCCATATTGTTTTTGGACAGATTCAATAATTGATAATAAAATTAATTTCAAGCTGGGATTCAGTTTCCAAATCTTCAAAATGAGATAACTTGGATTGGATGATCTCAAGGTGTCTTCCAAAACTGCCTATATTCTACCTAGAATCTCTGCCTAGTTTAGGAAAGAGGAGAGAAAGAAGAAACATTTTTAGAACACTGTCTGTGTGCCAGGTGCTACCCCAGGATTTTACACCAGATCTGCATAAGAAACTCTCTGAGAAGGGTATCAGCATGCCCATGGAACAGATTTGGAGATGAAGATCAAAAAGTTTGAATTGCCCAAGATCATGGCGCTTGTTGCGAGCAGACCTGCAGCTCCCATCCTCTGCCTGAGCTTAGAACCTACAAACTTTTCTCTGCCTTAAAGCCAGACAGTCCTCATGATGGAGCCCCTCCTGCAAAAGCCACATAGTTCACAGCATCCTCCCTACCTTCCTCTGAGCCACTCTGCAGCTTGCACCAGTTTTGGGAGATTTGGGGGTCCTTGTTGGACTAAGCAACCTTATTATTAAAGGATCAGCTCTTGACTTTTGCCAGTGACAATCACGTGTCATAACCTATGGCAGTGCATGGTCGGGTTCTGTAGAGTTTGTGCCAGGACCTCCCCAGGCCTGCTGATTATGTGCGCTCTCCCTGGCGAACAGTGCCCCCTGAAGTTGTTCCATGTGGCAGTGCTACCTACAGTGTGTTCTCATTGCACTAGGAACTTCCCCATCCTTAGTGGACTCTCAGCCTCTTGAGGGAAGGGACGATGTGTTATTTTTTGTTGTATTTCCAATGCCTGACACATAGGAGTTATCTATAAGTATCAGTTGCACAGTGCACTTAACGAAGGGTGAAAGGGCTAACCCAGCACATGTCACAGTTCTGGAACTTGGATCTTATTGGGTTCTGCTGGTCTCTTCAGATTGTGCTGTTCTTTGGTGGGTGGCTCTACATCGGGCTATTCCAAGCTGTGGATTTATGGAGATTTATCTTTGAAAATTTGTTTTATTTTATCGGTATGCCACATCATTAGGTTATATTGGTGCTCTTTGTCCCAGGAGGCTGACATGCTCACCCTTCAGTACACAATGTCATTTAGGCTAGGTTGAATTAGAAGAGGGTGATACTGAAGTAAGCTTTGGGTAAGGTATTTAGGTTGTGGCACTAGAGTCTTCACTGACAAGAGGTCAGTGTTGTAAAGGTGTATCTTGGTGGGAGTGGAGAAGGAAGTCAGAAAACAATAATGTAGCAGGTAATTGGGACCTTTGAGAGCTAGATGGGCTATAAGATTGGTTCAGGGCCAAGCCTGTAAGTAGAGATTATGCCCCATGATACCGTCTTTATATAGCATCTGCCCCATGCAATGGGTTTGGGTGTACCATAGTCAGGTGGCATCAGCCTGGACCCTCAGACAGTTGAGAGAGGAGCAGCTCTGCCTCTCAGTTGTGCCTTTTGCCAAGTATCAGTGCAGTTGGCTGTATCCCAGAGACTGCAATGAGACTTTGCTTTAATAGTAGTTGTAAGTGATAACACATGTAGGATTTGCTGGACTTTGGTCAAGTTGTCCTATGTTCACTTGTGACTTGGATTCTAGGAGCAGGAATAGGAATGAAGAGGCAGCTGGCAGCCTATTCTGAGTCCCCAGAACACAAAGACCTGTCTCAGGACAGATGAAATCGTGAATATGAAAATACTTTTTAACTACAGAGTGCTATACAGATGTGAGAGCTGTCGTGAATATCACACATAATCTAGACAGAAGTGTTGGGGTGACACAGTGTGATCTGGACAGTTAAATCATCCCCTGGACTTGCATTGCATGACTCTTTAGCATAGAAACTCCAAGGCCAGGCCCTTGAACTTTTTGTTGACTCTAGAAATATTATTTGACCTCATCTTTGTTTCTTTGGGGTTTGGTGTGAAAAACTGGCTGCATAAGGGAGGCAATTAGCAGGGGAAGTATTCCAAAGAAGGCAACCCAAGGACATTTGCAACCCTCTCTCCCTCATTTGTCATGGCTTCAGTCCTCTTCATAGTCAAGCTTTTTCCTTGGCAAATTTGCTAGGTTGACTCCTGTCAAAGTTGGATGATTATTGGAGTATTGGATTCCTATAACCCTGGACAGATCCCAGAGCCCACACTTCATGTTTGATCTCCCACTCAACTTTCTGGAAGAAGTTGGCTGAACTGAGGATCAATGATTTCTTCACTTGCTTCCTCTTGTCTCCAATGACAGCCTCAGTGCTAGCAGCTTTGCCCAGCAGCAAATTAATTCCTCTACTGATCACTTGTCAGAATTTCTCACATCTTTACCAAGAAGGCAGCTCAGGTGGGCCCAAAGTTGCAAATAAGGGGGTTATCACTACAGACTGAATGAAATATAGTTTAGTTTCATCCATGCCAAGGGCCATCCCAGGGGAACTTGCTTTCTCTTGCCAAGTGACTGTTTGCTGAACAGGGTTAGCCATACTCTCACAAACACAAAGAACTTGGATGTTTCCATTGGAACATCTTGGTTTCTAAAACAATCAAGCTGATACTCAGCAATTTTCCATACTGACTTGGGCTCTGCAGAGAAGAGGCATGTTCTTGTGCAAAGAGTACAGGATCAGGAAACCTTATTTTCTGTTACCAATACTCTACTAAAATTAACTGTGCCACCTTTCCCTGCTCTGGGCCTCAGTTTCCTAAGTCAGGCCATCATTCAGGCAAAAATTAATTCTCAGCTGCCTAGTATGTTTCTGGCACTGTGCTGGCCTCCAGCCTAACGAAGCTTGAGATATACAGCACTGCTCCTGAGATGCCAATGTACTTGCAAATCATCTGGTGCTCTTGTTAAAATGCATATTCTGATTCAGTAGGTCTCAGCGGAGACCCGAGATTCTGCATTCTAACAAGCTCCCAGGATGATGCTGATGATGCTGGTTCTACTTTGAGTAAGAAAGATCTGGAGACACTAGTAGTTCTGTGTAGGCTGAGGGCATTTCCAGCAGATTTTAGCAGAGGTTTAAATGGAAGTGTAACAGGAAACAGTTGAAAATGGAATTATTCTGGGTGAAGGAGAAGAAGGGGACAGAAATCCTTGAATATGTCCAGCCCGCCTCCTTTGCCCAGGCCTCTGTCCTCATCCACTGATGGAGAAACCCACAAACTACCTCTGTGGTACCCCTGAGTGCCTGTCAGGCACTGTTTGAAGTCCAGAGCATTAGGGGATTTTAGAGTGTGCCTCTCACATCCTACGGATGAGACTGGAGAGGTGGAGAGATGTCACCAGCATGTTAAGGGAAGGAAGGAACATGACGCCTTCAAGCACAAAAGATTTTATTGAAATTAAACCCTCTCATCTAGTTTAAAGTACCCCTGACCTTCTGATTCTGTAAACATGTGATTTGTAGTATGTGACGTTATGCGTGGCCCTTGTAGCTTGAGTCTGTGGAGGCCCCACCACAGACCCCCTTGCTATACCTCCCTGTATTGTAGGGAACGTGGCCAAGGCCTGGCCTCAGGTCCCTGGGTTACTGCCATGAATCTATAATTAACACACCTGTGACCTATGACATAGGTTACTTTTCCCGACTGAGTTTTGGTTTCCTCCTCTATTAAATGATAAGATGGTCATATCAACATTTTCCACAGGATATTCTGCAGACTATCAGTATCCTGTGGGGAAAATGTCTTTTGTCACCAAGTAAGTTTGGAAAGTGCTGCGTCACAATGAACATTCACATAGCAAAGACCCTGAGAAGTCCTGCAGCAAAGAACCCCATTTAATTTTTTTTCCCCTCAAGCTTATTTGATGCCCTGGTGTCAATCTAGCAGAGACAATTTTAGGAAATGTAACGCTGGGTGGCTGTTTGGGTTCTCCTCAGCCATCAGATTATCTTCTCTTTTCCCATTATTCAAAGATTCAAAGACAGAAGCCAAAAGAGAAAAATTACTCAGAATCTTTTCCATAAGACTTGAAGGATGGCCTGCTTTTTACATTCTTAAAATAGGAACGTTAATAGAACTCACCACATTGGGTTTTGTAACGATTAAGGTTAAATAATGCATATAAAGCATTTAGCACAGAGCCTAGCACCTAATAGGCAGCCAATAAATGTTATTTGTTTTTCCTTGAACCCAAAATGATTATATTTGAAAAGTTCAGTTCTAAGAGGAATTCAGGCATTCAATTCTTCAAACCAAACCCAAACCACTTTATGCTTTGGGTTATTTCACCCTGGGTGAAGGGCGACTTCCAGGCATTTGAAGGCTCTGACGTTCCTCTGGCAACCCAGGAGCTTTCTGGAGCCAAGATACTAATGATTTAAGCATTAATAAATCCAGAGATAGGTCATTCAATTTTCTTTTAAATGCAGATCATAAAAGAGGGAGGAATATTTGGGTCAAGATGGACTGAGAATTTTACTGAATCTGAAGGCTTTGGAACATTTTTGGTAGCAACTGCGGAGGTCTAGTATGGCACAGCTTTTCCTTCACCCCAGAGCTTCGACAGGTTATATTTAAATCTTGGGCAATATTCTACTTTCTTTCCAACCTAGAAAATACTTAAAAAGCTATGTTATGCTTGTATAGCATTTTTACCCTATCCACGGATTTCCACATCTATTTTCTCACTTCGGCCTCTCAAAATCCAGTGGCTTAGGAAGGGCTTTTAGAACTCACCTATTTAACAGACGTGGAAACTGAGGTCTAGAAAGTTAGATGATTTGCTCAAATTCTCAGAGTGGATTTTCCGGAAAGCCTGGATTAGAGATGCTGCCTCCTCGAACCCAAGGAGTGGGTTCTGCCTACTGGCCCTCACACCCACACAGGTGGCCCACCAAGGCAGGGACATGGCCTGGGATCTGAGCTGCAAGCTTGGGGGATGCTGCAGATTGGTATGCAAGCTTAGTGGGCTCTGGCTAATCTTTCAGAGGGAACCCTTCAATCTGAATAACAATCAACAAGATTTTAAAGAAATTTGGGCCAATTTCCTGGAAGTCTATGATTAATCTAATTGCTGGGTTTTCCTCTGTTTTTGTCTCCCACTGTTAATTTCATTTATTTTTCTCTTTCTTCCCCGACACAGACTGCCTTGTCTCTGTACGCGGTTTTGTCACTGTTGTTATTTGTCCGTACATAGTTTATCATTGGCAATGCATTCAGTGGGATTGTTGTACTCTGTGTTTGGGGAAGGAGAATCTTTCAACAGAGACAACATCATGCAGCAAGAAGAAAGCACACTGGGCTGAATTTCAAAGACCCTTTTTCAAAGCCTGGCTCTGAGGATACCTACTAAGCCTCCCTGGCTCCTCAGATACCCCACGATTAAAGACACCCCCCCCCTTCTCCTGGCCCCTCTCTCCGTTATGGAATACCTGGGTTTGCATAAGAAACTTCAGGGGCTATGCCAAGCTCCTGCTATCTTGAATAAAGAAAGTACTTCAAAAATAGATTTTGGTGAAAATATAATAGAAAAAGCCTCCTTTCAGCAAGGGGATTCAGTTTTCTAGAGGAAACATCAAAAGGACATAAGAGACCCTAAGGATTTCAGTGATGTTTTACAGAATGAAATGAATAAAGGCATTCTCGCACTTGGATTAAGACCCAGGTTAGGGGATAAACTGGGGAGAGATCAGAAGAGTTGAAGAAAGGATCAACACTGGTCAGGGCTGGACATTGTAGAAGGTGGTCAGAGCTCTGGCCAGAGATGAGGACATTCTAATTTATCAACTGGGTGAACGAAGGGTGGAGCCAACTTTTCTGCTGCCCATTTGTGGTACTTGCATGGGCTTAGTTTAGAAGCACAACCAGTCATGATTCCCAGACATGGGACACCACAGAGGAGCAATTGGTCTGACCAAATAGCAGCAGAAGTTTCAAAATCCCTGAGTGTAGCAGAAGATTGAAGATTCAAGGATAGGAGCATATGAACTTGATCCTTGGGCAGCCTGTCATCCAGGTGACCTCTGGATACCTCTCTTTGGGCTGCCACCTGTAGAACTTACTTCACACCCCTCGGGGTCACCAGAGAAGTGTGCCTTGAGGCCAGCCATGTTCTCTGGTTCTTCATTCAATCCAATTCCTATTCAAGGGTGAAAAAGACCCACCATCCTCCAAAAGGACCCTGGAGATGTCTTTTTTCATTAATCACCTGCCAGAGGCTAGAGTGGTATGGAGCACCAGGTAGATAACCCAGGAGGCCATAATAATAACAATGGCCCTTGATAATGGATCCTCAGCATGTGCCAGGTACAGACTGGCTTTATCTTATTCCTTACCCTGAAGAAGCATTCTTGCAATTAAGTGTTTATCTTTAAATCAGAATCAGCTACATAATTTTCAGGGCGCAGTACAAGATGAAAATGCAGGACCCCTTCTTAAAAAAATCCTTAAGAATTTCAAGATGGTGACAGCAGAGTGTTAAACCAAGCACAAGGTCCTCTGAGCATGGGGTCCTGCGTGACTGCACAGGTTGCATGCTCATGAAGCAGGCCTGGCTTGTAATTATAACTCAGACATAGAGATGCTGAATAATTTCCATGAGAATAAGAAACTAATAGCTAAGGGTCTGTCTGACTGAAGAACCTGAACTCTTAACAATTTTGCTAACCTCCAACTAGATGGTTAATGGGTGGATCTTCTGGCTCTGCCAATATTTCCCCTGCTATTGGCAACTCCAGGCGGAGCAGGCCAGTCCCACTCAAGGGGGGCTTGACTTGGCCATGCTATGATCATGGCTCAGGAGGCTCAAAGCACAACCAGGGCTCTAGCCATGGGAACAGGCTATGCAGGTTCTTGCCCTTGAGCTCTAGAGGCAGCACATCCTGCCGGACCATACCTGCCTCATCTAGAAGCCACAATAGCTGTGAAAAGCAGCAGCAGCAACAATGAGCACAACTGCACATCCAAAAATGACTTGCTCTCCTGGACCCCAGCCCTCCCCCAGACCTGATGAAGAGGAGTCCTTTATCAGTCAAGCATCCATACCCACAGTCCCAGCTATGCTCCTCATCGGTCCCAATTACTCTGTCTCTGCCTCAACAGATAACTGCAGAGATGGTGTAAGAGTCTTCTATTGGTTTCTCTGGGACTTCTCATCCTTGGGTTCCAATTTCTCTTTTACATTTTCTTCCAGGAGCCCAGAGCTCCCTCTACAGATGGGTTATCTCTGGACTTCTACATTTCAGAGTTGTGAGATATGGAAGCAGGCTAGATCATCTTCCCTCACTTCCCGTGATCTGGGAGTTTGCATCTTCAGCTTCGGAAGGACTGAGGTGAAGGCTGGCACCAGAATCTCCCCTAATTGGGCTCTGTGACACTTGGGTATACGATGCAGGGCACAGTCACAAATTGCACCAGTGTGAGAATGCTTGGCCATGGTGTGAGATGGTCGGGTGGATTGAGTTTGGGGCTATGGACCCCGTGGTGTTGGGCATTGGAGGTAAAGCCAGGAATAAGACAGATGAGGCCACTCCCCTCCTGGAGCTTATGGTCCAGCAGACAACCCAGATGGCAAACAAATAATTTTATAAATAATTATTTAGCTATAATGTGATAAGTGGAAAACATAAGATGATAGGAAAGTGGGTACAGTAGTGGCCTGATCTAGATAGAAGGGACAAGAAAGATCTAAAGAAGTGACATTCAAGCAGAAACCTCAGCAAGAAATAGGAATTAGGTAGTAAGTGGGTTGGGGGAGGAAGAAGAAGGTTCCAGGCCAGTGGAACTGCTCCTTGAAGACCTTAAGCCAAGAATGTGCGGCGCCCTAGCCTCAGGGATACCAGAGGGTTCACAGGCAGAAAATAAAGTGAAATGAGGTTCCCTAAAATGATCTTTCAACTGTGATAGAAGTGAACTGGCTGGAGGTGGTGGAGAGGGCCTGAATGGAATTAATTCCTGTTATGTAGCCCCTCGTGCTCAGGAAAAGCTAAATACCAGAGAGACCAGGAACGCTTGCAGGGGCAGGCAGATCGCGGAGTTTTCTGCCACGAGAAGTAGCTGTGGGCCCAGACGCTCCCCTCTGGCTCCCTCCCTCCTCTCCCCAGCCCTGGAGGGGAGGGGGTGCTGCCCACCCTCCCACCTGGTCCTCTCTGCTCTTGCCAGGGGTTCGAGTGCTGGTGGCCGGCGCCTCCAGCTCGCCTCGATTGGCCTGAGCGCGTCCTCGCCCACTCTGGGTATTAGAGCATTCTCTCATTTGAAAGGCTCCTTTATTTTTAGTGCTAAATCAACAAAGCTGTTACTGTCATTTTCCATCAGACCGTCATCTTCCACGGATTCAAAATTACACTCAGCTGCAAACTATTGACACTCCTCTTAACAAAAAAATGGTTTTAATAAATCTTTACATTAGCCTATGAGATAAAAAAAAATCTTTACCATGAAATATACAAGTGTATAAGTGTTTTATGAAAGTTTTATTAACTTTACAAAAGAAAAATTGGCAGTGGACCATGAACATCCTGTACTCCTAACACGTGGTTATAAATTACATGTTCTTTCCAATAACATCTGAAAAAGAGACTGTAATTTAAATTTCAAAACCACTTGGCATACCTACTATATAGTGCTGACATGAAGTAAAAGGAGGAACTAGAGAGGCCCAGACAAAGAAGGGAAATAGAAAGACGTCCTTAG
Organism: Dasypus novemcinctus; assembly: GCF_030445035.2. Classification (NCBI taxonomy): domain Eukaryota; kingdom Metazoa; phylum Chordata; class Mammalia; order Cingulata; family Dasypodidae; genus Dasypus; species Dasypus novemcinctus. Next base: position 78,281,016 of record NC_080682.1, read on the forward strand.
CTAAAAAGCTGCTGATGGGTACAATCCCCCCTCCAGCTGGACAGGGATCAAGTACTTGCTTGTCATATCATTCAATGCACTGTTCAATCTGGGATTCTTCCTTTCAACAAAAAGAGAACTTAAGTGCTGGTAATCATCGCTTGCAGAACTTTATCTCCCAGATACCTTCTTTATGTCAGGATTTCTCAATGACCGCTGCCGCTGGCAGAGAGATCAAAGTTGTTATTAAACACAAATGCAATCCCCAGCCTATGGAGGAAGTGTGAGCAGCCGTGCTCCCTCCCTGGGATGTAAGCCTACCACTGGCTTCGTGATTTTTTTCATTTTCTTTCCCTGCAGCTTTTGACTCTTAAATAAAGTTCCCGTAGGGACTGTCCAACCTGGGGTTGGGAGTCCGGCTTTTCTTTTCAAGTGAGCACTTGAATGTCAGGAATACTTTGGGCATCCAGGCCCGCATGTGGGATGCTGAGTATTTAGAAAAGCCTTCTGGGAGCAAGCAGATGACATGATCGCGGCCAGGAACAGGCTGTTGCCTGCAAAGGTCACTGCTTTCGGGGAAGTAGATAGGCACCAGAAGCTCAGCAGCTCTGGCCTTCCTTCCAGGCAGTACCAGGGCACAAAGGCAGAATCCAAGTCATGCAAACTTGGGTGCCAGTCCAGGTTGCTGGTTACTACCTGTGTGAACTTGGCAAGTTGCTTAACTCCTCTCTTCCCTTTGAGTCTTGTTGAGAATGTCTGGAGCAGTTTCCTTTGGTGCACAAGCTCACCATTTAATAGCCTAAAGATGTGCCCCAGGCATCAGCCCATGGGGCCCCAGAATTTAGCTTCTCTTGAAAATGGTTAATGAGAGGTGGAAGGGGTGGAGGCACTCCACAGTGGCCCCTGCAGAGGTAATCGCCCTGGGCCTGACATTTTGCAGCTTTTTTTTCAATGTCTTGAAACATCCAGTTTGCTACTGACAACATGTCAGCCTCAAAAAGATGTCCCTTGTTTGGGGGAATCCCAGGTCGACAGCCCAGTGCTGGGAGCTAGAAAACAGTGCTGGGCACCTCTCTGAATCGGGAGGTAGGTGGCTCTAGGAACTGAGCGGGGTTTCTGAGTAGAGAGCTGTGGTCCAGGTATTGGTAAAACCATCCAAAATATTTCTTTCCATGGAGAGAAGAATTTGAGTGAGACATGGGGCATTCTTATGGTTCTTTTAGAAACTATCCCTTTTCTTCAGATGGCTGAATCCCGCTAACACACCTCCCTTTCTGTTTTCACCTTCAATTAGATGATTTAATTTTGAACTGATTTTCTCATTTGTTGGGTTGGTTCATTCAAATAAACCAAGAAAGAAAGCCCCATGGGGGGAATGACTTTGGGGAATAAACTATGTGGGGATCCAAAAAGTCCTGTTTTCCATTACAGAAGGGAAACGTGTACCCTAGGCAGAAAAACACAACTTTTGACCAGATAAATTATTTTCTTCCAGTTCAAAATAAGTGATGGTCCTTACAAAGTGGAAATTGCCTTCCTTCCAAATGTGTTGAAGGAAAATGGCATGTGCCTTGGATGCAGAATTATAAGGACATCATGATAATCTTCTGGGGTCTCACCACCTCCCCTAGAGAAGACAGTCTGTCAAGGGGTGGGGGGCTTTTTCAGCCCAGTGCCAGAGAACAGCTGTGACTGCTGGAGGCCACACTCTGGCACTGGGCAAGAGCTGGCAGTGGCCAGCCAGGTCTGCCCAAACTTCATTATGTGGGGAAAATGCACCCAACAGCAAGATGAAGAAGATCCGCAAATCGGTGAGAAAAGTTCATTTGGACTGACAGACACTTGATTAATTTAAGCCTGGTGTATTGCTCCTATGGCCTCTTCGACTTAGTCTTCAGAATATTAATGTACAGTATTGAGGAAAACAAGGAGCACAGGACATACCTGGGGATGCTGGCCATTTCTTGACCACAATAGAGTGACTCCAGCAATGACAGCAGTAGAGTGACAGGGTCAAAGGCTCATGCGTACTGAGGACTCACCATGCAGCAGGCACAGAGATTTATACACATCAGCTAGCAATCCTCTGAATTAACTATTACATGCCCTTATCTCCAACTGGCAGGTGAAAAATCCTTTGACACAAAGGTAAAATGGATTGCTCAAAATCACACCACCTGAAGTTGGCACCACAATGTAACCTTTTGTTCTCCCTGGTCTGCCCACCTACAGGCCTTTGCTGGTCCTTATCTCCAGCCCTGGCTGCCTTCTCCCAAATCATCTCTGGATTTAGTTAGGCATGGCCAGAATTTCACTGGCAGGCAGGAAGGGGACGGACAGTGGCCTTGGAGCTGCTCTGAAAGCTGAGCATGTCCTTGGGCACCTGACCTGGGGAAAGGGGACAGCATCAGGGTTTCCTGATGTTGAGCAAGGCCTGCATGGGAAGATGCAGCCCTTTCCCAAATATAATGGGCAGGCAGACCAAGCAGGTGGGTGGGACACAGAGATGGGGAAACCAGGCTGATAGTCCTAATCTGAGAGGCCTGTCAATGGGCAGCAAGCAGGCCTTGACATTGGGCAGCTGGGGGTGGGGGCCGTGTTGGTGAGGATCAGAGGTTGGGGAGAGGAGTCGAACTTCTTGGTCTGGAATAAACCTGGCCAGGACAAGACAGGGTCCTATGCCCTGGATGGGGGTTGGTGGCAGAGCAGATAATTATCATAGAGACCTGGGGTCAAGCTCCAAGGCAGAATCCCACAATCAATTGACCGCAATGGAGATGCTAAGTCAGCCATGGAAGAAATGCAAGAACGACTTGTTCCTAAGGACAAGGAGTGTGAAGCTGGGGCCTAACTCTGAACTCATTCATCGAGGCTCTCACTAACTCAGTCACTCTCTCTCTCCTGTCATTAATTCACTAATATATTAAATCCACAGGCACATATTCTGTGATGGGAACTGATATAGAGATAAGTGAGACAGACTCTGCTTCAGGAGCATCCGCTCTACTAGGAAATAGTCCTGTAAATGAATGTATGTTCCTGGAAAAGCTCATAGCTGTGGTTTAGATGCAAGGCTGTGGAACCACAGAGGAATGAATGCTTGGCTCTGCCTGGAGTCATCTGGGAAGGCTTTCTGCAGGAGGTGGTGACTGAGCTGAATCTTAGAGCTTCTTTTACAGGTAGGCACAGAGGGATGTCTGATGTGTGAGGTGGTCCAGGTGGACAGAACAGCTTGGGCAAATGTCCAGAGGACAGAAAGAATACAGCCTGCTCGGGAGTTTTCCTCACACCTGGAGGCAGACAGGTGGGGTAATGAGGGAAGGGACTCTTCTCATGTCCAGAGGAGGAAACGGACCCCAGCGTGGTGGGCTAATGGTAAACCAGTGCTAGAATCCAGGGCTCTCGTCCTTCGTGTCCAGAGTGATGTTGCAGAAAAGCCTTTGGTTGCAAACAGAGCTGATGGACAGAGCTCCAAGTTATCTGGAGGTGAGATGGGACAGCACCTCCAAGTTATCTGGGGACTTAGTACTTGCTTCTATGACACCATGTTGTGATATTACTTATATGCTGTAATTTCCTGTTTTTATGTTCGCTGGAGCCTGGCACATATGAGTCAGCAATCCACATCTGAGGAGTTGCATTTATATTCATAACCCCTGAGTAGCCCCGGCCACCAGCCCAGCCAGCATTCAATCCACTGATGACTGGGAATATTCCCAGTCCCTCCACCCAAAACTTGACAATACATTTGAGCTGCTCTCCAAAAGAACCCTTTGCCATCAGTCTTCGTTTGTGAAAAACAATCCAGCAGGGCCCTTAGCAAAAAACATTGAGGTTGTGTGTGTGTGTACACACACACACATAATTGGACAGAAAAAAACTTCAGTCATTTTTTTGGCACTGAAATTCTTGGGCTTTTAAAAAACTGCCCCCATTACGAAGGAAACATAACAAAACACCAAGTCCTGCTCCAGGCAATATTTCCTTAATCCTAACAGAATAATGAGCTGCACCCATGTCAGGAATAATCAGCAGAGAACACTGGAAAGAGCAAGGACTTTGGAAGCATACCATCTCAAGTTGAGTTCATCTTGGGACCCGGAGTGAGCATGCGCAGCTGTAGAATGCAGGCTTGCGGTGGGGCTAAGTGAGGCCGCGCAGGTCACATGTTTGGCGGAGCGCTGGCACGTTGCAGCTCCTGTTCCTGTTCCCGGGTGACTTCTCTGAATCCTCCCAATGGTCGATTATAGAGAGTCATCTCCATCCTAAGGATGGCTTGGAAGTATGTCTCAAGTCCCCTAGTGAGTGGGCATTGGAGCTGGGATTTGCAGTCAGGAGAGTCCAAAACCCATGAGGAACATGCCATGCTCCTTCTTCATTTGGCAAGTGAAATGTCTCCTTTAGAAGTTTGCCTTTAGCTTCATAACTGGTTTCCCACAGATTTCCTCTTAGCTGGTGCTCCGGGCCCTCCTTGGCTGTCCTCCAGCTGCCTCTGCTCTTGTGACTAGGTTTGAAGGAGAACCTCTCAGGCCAAGAGTCAGGCCCAAGCCCTGTTTTGTCAAATACTCTGTTCTCCGGAGAGGCAACAGCCTCGCAACATCTCCTGTCTCCTCATCGTGCAATGTAGAGGGGTTGAAACGGCAAACACAGCAAGCAGCGGTAACGCTTCTGTGGCGTGTAGAACATGCAGTGGGAGAGCTGCAGAGACTGGCAACACTCTGGTTAACAAATTCAGGCTCAGAAGGGGATGCGGCTATGTCAAGAGCAGCCCTTCCCTCTGTCTTGACTGCTCAGCCTCCTCCCAAGTAACTTCATTCCAGCGCCCTCTGTGGAGCCGGGAATGGGGGCCAGAGACCAGCTGTGCTGCTGGGGTAAAGCAGGCCTCAGGGCTTCGGGGCCTTAGGGCGGAGTGGCTGCTGCGGTGCCCATCCAGACCCCCCTTCCCACCCAGGCACTTATTTCCGCAGCTGAGTCTCTCTCTCGACCTGTTTCAACTGCGTGAGAGCTGGTCTTTCCTGGTAGGGGAATATTGTTATTTCAGGGTAATTGTTAACAGCATTCCCCTTACAAGTCTCAGACCTGTCCTGGTCTGGATGATAAATTTTTTGGTTACCCCACTTAAGAGACGCGTCTTCCTTAACAGTGGGGGCAGGAGTGGGGGAAGTGAATGTAGAGTGAAGTTAGAGGGTCCAATTTAAAAAAAAAAAAAAAGATTTTTTGTGTAAGATTTTAAGGAAGAGTTACATATAAATACTTGAGAACATTCACAATTCAAAATTCTTGAAATTTTCTGCTTTTCACACAGTCTGAAAGGAATAAAACCACATCGTGTTAATTGTGGGGCTAAAAAATATCTAAAATGTTTTCCATTGTTATATGAGGTCAAGAAAAACATCACAGAGAAATTTATTTAAAAATAGAAACATGCATACATTAAGCTTTAAAACAATCAAAATTTTAAACAAAAGAGGAAAAAGCCATTTGGTCCTAGAGAGCCGGTCTCCTGGCCCTCCCTCGCCAGGCAAGTCCCAGCTGAGCAGACAGACCCACAGCTCCCTCTGTCCCTGCTGTGGCCTTTTCTTCCCTGGAGGCTGCAGAGGGAGGACCCTCGGTACAGTCAGCTTTCAGGAGGACACCAAAGAGTTAATGCAGCTCCCAGGGCGCCAGGCAACAGCCTCATCAGCAGGTCTGGCTTCTGATTAAGCAGCTGTGCGCACAGAGGTACATGCTATGTGTGTGTGTGTGAGGGAGGGAGGGTGAACGGGAGTGGGGGAAGGTGCATTTATAAACAAACATGTCTGGGAATGGATGTGCTTGTGTGTGGATGAGTGTGCAGGTGAGTGAGTACAGACAACACGTGGGTGCATTTGTGTGCATGTGTACCTATGGATCAATATGTCTGTGCGGAAACAGGAGTTTGAACAGTGTTTACTACATGCCTGCGTAGGTCTGTGTGCGCATCTGCAGATAAGTATACTGCTGGTATAAGTGTGTGGAGGCATGATTAAAATGAGTAGTGTCCCTACAGAATTGGGTGGGAGGGAGTATAAACTGCAATGTAAACTACAATCCAGGCTTAGTGGCAATGCTCCAAAATGTGTTCATCAATTGCAATGAATGTACCACACTAATGAAGGATGTTGTTAATGTGGGAAAAGGTGGGAGGTATGGGGAGCAGAGCATATGGGAATCCCCTTTATTTTTTTATGTAACATTTATGTAATCTAAGTATCTTTTTAAAAAAATTTAAAAATATGTTTAAAAAAACTAAAAAACGAGTCGTGTGGACACACATGGGTGGCTCTGTATATGTGTGGATATGTCTGTGTGGGTGAGAGGAGCTGGGATGGGCAGTGAGGCATGCGGGGATTTATGGAAGAGTAGGTATCAGATCATCTAGGGCAACCCTCCCAAGGAAACTGCAGTCCGTGGAAGGGACTGGTCCGTCCAAGGTCACAATATTGCTGGTGAGGTTGATTGGACTCCTCTCAGGTCCTCATTCCCTCCTGCCATGTGACTTGCAGAATAGGAGAGTGGGCAGAATGTTTTCCCTCACCCCTGGATGTTGGCCTTCACGACATGACTTGTCTTGACCAACTGGATGTAAGTGGAAGTGAAGGGGTACCATCTAAGAGCCAAGATCTTAAGAGAGGCTTGCAGCTCTGCCACTGTCTTAAAAATTTGCCCCAGGAATGCTGCTGCTCCTAGATTGAGGAGAGACCTGTGGAACCACCCGAAGGCAACTTGCAGCCTGGAGTGAAACCCAGCTAACCTGAAGCAGCTCCGCTCACTGGGAGCCCAGCATTTATCTGCCAGAAGTCAATCTGCATTTCTCTGAGCTTGACAATGTTTGTTGTAAGCCAGGAGATTTTGAAGAGGTCACACCTGGTGTGACTGGAATTTAGGAGGCAGGCCCTATACCTAGGTTCCCAGACTTGCCCGGGGTCACCTAAGGGAGCTGGGTCCCACTCCCAGAGATTGTGATTTAAATGGTCTGGGCTTTGGAATTGAAAAAAAAAAAAAATCCCCCGGGGATTTTAATGTGCAGACAAGTTTGGTGACCTACACGATAGAAAGAAAGGGACCGGGGCTGGGAGGGGGAGATGAAGGAGAGTAGCACAGACTTCCTGAAGCATTAAATGCCAAGCCAGGGAGCTTAGACTTTGTTCTGAAAGCAGCATGGGACGGGTGAAGGGTTTTGAGGAGGAGGAGGGCAGGTCTGTACTTGCATTTTATTTAGAAAGATCACCTAGGCTGTACCAGAGCATTCTGGAAGGCAGCCCCTTCCCTGACGGTGGGCTCCAGGGTTTTCTGATGACCCCTGCCTGACCAGGTATAGGATACAGACTTAACCCGGTTGCTCCTTCTGGCTCAGAACCCATTTCTATTGTGCTCAATGCACACTCAGCCCCACAGCTACTGATGACTATCTCCGAAGATGAGAGGAAAAAATCAGCCACTTTTCTCAACTCCGTGGCCGCTGTGGGAATCCAGGCTTCGCCCTCTCTCACGTGGAGCATGGTCTTGCCACTCGTCCACTCCCCTTCTGCCCTCCCCCCGACATGTAGAACACCCCTGATCCTGTGACTGCCTGGTTGGTCAGTCGCCCCCAGCTCAACTCCCTCTAGGATACAGTCCAAACTCCTTTCCAGGGTGTCTGAGTCCCTTCTATTCCTGCCTCCATCTGTCTTTCCAGCCTCATCCCACATGGTGAGTCTCCGGGGATCTTCCCATGAACTTGAGCATATCCTGCCACTGCCTTTGCCATTGCTTTTGAACACACCCATCTCTCTGCTCAGGGATGTCCTCCAGGCTTCTCCACCTGTCAAAGCATACCTGACCCTCCAGCCCCACTTAGGATCCCCTCCACGAAGCAGTCCTGGGCTCTCGCCTCCCCCAGGCTGAATGACTGCGCCTGCCTCAGACCCCAAAGCCTGTCCTTTAAGCCCCTCTCGCTCCCGTTGCAGGTTGTGGAGATCGGGGAGCCTGTCTCCCCCTCGGCCAGCATCCCTGCCCCTAGCTGTGACAGACAGGCAGGAGACACTTAGGTGAGCGTCTGTTGAATTGGACTCAACTTCTTGCTCCGGAGTCAGGCTGAAGGAACAGCCCAGGCAGGGGGGCTGGCCCGGTGCCTGAGGGGAGCCTGCCAGAGGCATCCCTCCTGCTTCACAAGGACCCTCAGCCCTTGCCCTTCCAGGGGGCGCAGAGACAAACGCAGGCCCTGGAATGTCTTTGCCCTCCTCTATCAGGACAAAGGCTGGGCCTCTGTGACAGTTCTCTGGTGACAGGCCTGTGTGCCCCAGAAGGTCCCAGGCTTTATCCTGTTTATGTCTGTGACTTTCCTGAAGCTCCTCGCTTCTTGACAGTGTCACAGAGCAGGCCCACCGCCCGGGATGCTTCTGGCATGGGGCCCGGCTCGCTTCTTCCGGGCGAGGAACAGGAGCCAGTAGTTGATCCTGGTGGGGAATTCCATGCTGGCCTCGCAGTCTCTTTTCTGACTTGAAGGCCGGGCTGCAGCTGGGGCTAAGCGTGAGCACGAGGCGTGGCATCGAGGGCAGGGTGAAGCAGGGCAGGAGGAGCTAAGCCGCCCTCCACCTCGTTTCTTCTCTGATCACCCGTGAGGACTAGAGCCCGAAAATTTAGGCACCTGATGGAGGGGGGAAGGGTACAGAAAGGAAGGGGACTAAGAACCAAGGGTCCCTGCTGTGTGCCAGACACTAGGAAACTAGCAAGTGCTAAGGCCCTGTGGTAGAAGCAGGCTTAGTATATTCTAGGAATGCAAAGAGATGAGTACGGTTCAGGTGGGTTAAGCAAGAGGGAGAGTGTGAGGAATTAATGTTAGGGGGTAGAAGAAGGCAAGCTTCTGGTGAAGACTGTGACTTTTACTTTGAGTGGGTGATTACATGATCCAATTGACTTTCCAGAAGGATCACCCTGACTGCTTTGGGGAGCCCAGTTCCCCCTTTCCCTCCAGTGGAGTCCTTTCTGGCTGGCTTTCACTATATCCCTGTCGTCTGTCATGGTGCCTCTCAGCGAGTAAGCCCTCGCTAATTATTTCTTGACTGTGATGGCCAGAACACAGTGTCCACTTTCTACCAGGCTTTGTGACAAAGTGTCAACAGCACTGTGACTGTCACCCAGATGGACACCTTGTCTGTGTTAGGAGTTTCTTCTCTTGTGGAATCTGTGCTCCAGATGTGTGATGGGTAGAAATTGGCATACGGCGTCTCCTACAGCTGGCAAAAGCACAGCTGGATGCAATGTGGTGCACATCTGGTACCCACATGCCTCGCAGTGGACTTGATAGTCAGCCAGATACTTGTGAACACACTGTAGGCAAGGGGAAGAAAGGGAAGGTCCCAGGTGCCAGCAACAGGTAGTGAGGGCAAGAAGCGTTAGGGATGGCCTGTGGCTATTTTCCCACCGTGAGCGGGACACCCATGCCTAAGAAGAGGCAGGGCCTCAAGCCCAGGGATCCTCGGGAACACCCAAACACAAGCGCAGGTTTGCACAGTTGGCAGGATCCTGGGTGCCTACTTTCCTCGGTCTCAATTTCCTCATCTGTAAAATGGGAACTATCAGAGCTGGAAGGAGAACTGGGTAGATTCCTCTGAGCCGCCTGGCAAAAGGAGGCCTTTATTCCTCCCTCTGCATCTCTTGCTGGCCCCATTCTCTGCCAGAGAAGTGACTGCATCTTGCACTTCAGTTTGGAGAAAGTTTGACTACTTTTTGTGGTTTCTCCTTCGCAACTCTCCCATTTTACTTATGGGGATACCAATTTCTTGAATGAAAATGTAGACTCTTAGGTGCATTTAAGACTGTAACTTAAAAATTCAATGTTATTGAAGCTATTTTTCCCAAGCCACTACCAATTATAGGCATGGGAGAATCCACAGTGACCTATTTTAAGAATTGGAATCTCCAGTACATTTCTGAGCTATTCTTTAAAAGGCACAGGCAACATGCAAACATCCCAGATGTTTCTTCGATGCTCTCAGTATCTCTGAACTGAGCAGTAAAAGAAAGTCTCAGTCAGACCGCTCTGGAGAAGCAAAATTTGGATTGAAATACCCTATACTGCTCTGTGTCAACAGTCCCAGAAAGAAGGGTGTTCCCTCCTGGAAAAAGAGACTTAAAACCCAAAGGGGGGACTTAAAATCCAGGGAGGAATCCTGGGCTGAGAGGGGGCTCACCTTTCCCCTCAAACCCACCTGTAGTGGTGTTTCTTTTGTCCTCTCATTTAATCCTCACACAAACCCTTGGAAGGAGGTGGTGTCACCTTTTCTTTGCAAATGAAGAAACTGAGGCACAGAGAGGCCCCCATCCAGAAGGTGATAAAGCCAGGACTTGGACTCAGGTTCCTGCCCTTTTCATTTTTCTCTCTCAGGCAGCAGGCAGTGAGTATGGTTATGCCCCATCTCTGGAGCTAGACTAGACTGCCACTCATTCAGCCTAAGGGCCTTGGGCAAGTTGCCTGGCCCCCCTGGGCCTCAGTGTCCTCACCGAAAACAGGGCTAATAACTGAAGCTGCCTCACAGGGCTCTTGTGAGTGTTAAAGGATTTGATACAGAGAAAACTTCAGGTGTGCGAAGTGTGCTTGTCTATGGTAGGAGCTCTATAAAAGTTAGCTCTTATCATGATTACCCTGAAATAAGCTGGAGTTGTTAGGCCTGACAAATGTGGGCAAATGGTGGGATTGTCTTCACTGACTCCCCTGAACAAAGCTCTGCCCCCCAAGCAGATACCTGACACCTCCAAATTCTCTTCACCTACTGCATCTCCTTCAGTTCCACTCCTTTCCTTCACATCCTGTGGTATTGCCTCACTGCTCTTCATTTGTTCCCTGTATTTTTTTCAACACTGAGCATGAGCTCCAGGAACTGATATGGATTCAATCATCAAACTTGCCATGTACCATCTATGTGACTGTGAGCAAGTTTCTCACAATTTCTAAGGCTGGTTTCTCCATCTGTAAAATGGAAATAATAACATTATATCTCTTATAGGACTGTTGTGATGATCAAATGTCATAATATATGCAAAGGTCTTAAATGATTAATTGCATGTTCAATTTTAGCTGCTATTATTTAGCTCTCATTTAGCTCTTTTTAATCATTGCCTAAAATGCTAAATGTAGTTTTCCTTTCCTATTTCCTACACATCACTTGAAGAGCCAGCAGAAATTCTATATTTGACCCCCATTCCCATTCAGCCTTCCCAGCATTAACTTTCTCCCTCTCCTAAATCCTCTGTTGCAGCCCTCATCAGAGGCCACTGGGCCTACTGATGTGTCTCTATGTGCCTTTCTTCCTCCTGGGGAGTAGAGACCAGGTCTTATCCATTTGTAACACTTGGGTGCTTGAATCAAGCCAGAGGTAGTGCTTTGTCTTTTATGGGTACAATATGGCCTAGATCCTGAAGAAACCTAACTTTAGTGGAGAGGGATAGCAGAGATGTTTGAACTTATCTCTCCATTGTGAGGCCACTTATGGCCATAAACAAAAATGATTTTCCCAAAGTCACAAAACCGAGGGAATCAGCATGGTATATTAGAAAGAATAGAGGATTTGGAATCAGAGAACAATCTTCAGGTTGTGCTCCCTCTTGTAGTTTCCCAGTTGCTAAAGCAAATACCCTACAATGGATTGGCTTGACAACAGGAATTTACTGGCTCCTGGTTTCAGAGCCGAAAAGGCTGGCTTCCTCCTGGGGTCAGTGTCTTCTGGCTGGCCAGCAGTCTTTGGGGTTCCTTGGCTTTTCCATCAAATGACAATGCACATGGCAGCATCTCCTCCTTTGTTGTCCTGCTTCCATTGCCTTCCAGCTTCTGGCTTCTCCCCATCTAACTTTCACTCTGTTTATAAAAGACTCCAGTTCCCTAGACTAAAGCCCATCCTGATTCAGTTGGGCCAGAGCTTAGCTGAAGTAACACCTTGAAGAGATCTTATTTACCATAGGTCCACACCTGCCAGAATGAGGACCAAGACCAAGAGCATGTGGAAATGGGGGTACACAATTCAGCCTGCCACATTCTCCTACTAACCTTTAAGACTTCGGGGATGTTACTTAACTTCTCTGGACCTTGATTTCCACTTCTGTAAAATGAGTATAAGAACACTCATCTCAGGAAATGGATGTGGCTCAAGTGATTGGCCTCCTCTCTACCATATGGGAGATCCAAAATTATATTCCTGGGGCCTCCTGGTGAAAGGCAAGCTGGCCCATGCAGCAAGCTGGCCTGAGCAGAGAGATGGCTCAAACGGAGTGCTGGCCCACATGGAGTGTTCTCCATACGGAGTGCTGGCCTGCGCAGGAGTGCTGGCCCACTCAGGAGAGCTGGCCTGTGCAGGAGAGCTGGCCCGCATGGAGAGCTGGAACAGCAAGATGACACAACAAAAAGAGACTCAGAAGAGAGACAATTAGAGACACAGCAGACCAGGGAGCTGAGGTGATGCAAGAGATTAAGCACCTCTCTCCCACTCTGGAAAGGTCCCAGAACTGGTTCCTGGTGCTGCCTAAAGAGAAGACAAGTGGACACAGAAAACAGACAGTAAGTACAAAAACAATGGGGGAAGGTGGGGATAAATAAATAAAATCTTAAAAAAAAAGAATACTCATCCCGCAGATTGTTCTATTTAATGAGGTAATGTAGGAAGAATTTTATGGCACATACCTGGGTAACTGTTCTTGTTACAGTAGGGCTGTGGTGTACTGGAGGAAATCATTTTCTTCCACTTACTTTTCCCTGAACGATTGACTTCCAGTAATGCCCTTCTGGGGCACAGAGAGTCGCGCCTTCCCCCCCCCCCCCCCCCCCCCCCCGCACCAAACCCTGGTAGCTGTTCAGCACCTAAAACCCAAATCCCAGCATCAGCCCTCAGGGGGATTTTTGTATTGGAAAGGCCATGCCAGTTGCTTTAGTAGTGCCACGTCTACATCCATCTGGTTTGCTCTCATGTCTTTCACAGAAGGATGGGATGCTCCTCACCAACATTTAGTGTCATTACAAAACAAATGAAAAGTTTTGCTCTGGATACTCTATTAGCTCTAATAACAGTTACCCCTCCACATGCTCTCTTGGAAGGCATGGTTTCCAAACTCCTTTATTGTCAGTGCTTGGCTAGAAAATGAAGTGGCTCTGTCTTAAGGAAAATGTCTATGCACAACTTCCTTTTTTCCCCCCAGGGTGCACGTAGAGGTGGGTGCCTCCTCACTGCCACCTTCCCTGTAACCAAGGCCACACTGGGAGGAGGTGCTGGTTCCTGCGGGCAGGTGGGGGGGGGGTTCTATTTTGACTCTCTTGGCAGAAGAGGTTCTCTCAACTGGCAGGAGCATCAGACATCTCAGAGTCTAAATGTCCACCCAAATGCCTTTGGCAGGTTCCAGAACCTATATTCCATTTCTCCCAATCTGGGAGATGCCAAAAGAGAAATCTGAACTTACTTTCAAACCCTCGTGCTTTGGGGACCTTTGAGAACAATAAGTATCTTTCTGGGTAGCAGCCATAAACAAGGAATCTGCTGGGTATAATTTATTAGTTCCACAGAAGGGCCAGCTCTCTGTTGGACATCTATTTATGTGCAGAAATTAATTTGTGATTATATCAGTAAGGAGTCTTGGGTTGCAAGCAGCAGCAATACCAACTCTGGCTGATATAAATATAAGGGAATGTCTTGGAAAGACAACAGGACCTTAATGAATCAGTGGGAAAGTTGGAGGACCGAGACTGGAAATGGGCTAAAACTAAAGCTGCTCTGGATACTGAAGAATTGAGAACTACCAGTATGTTCTTGTAGCAAGATCAGTCTGATAGGTAGCTGCGGGGATATATATTTCTAACCACCTCTTCCATCTTTGTATCATTTGCTCAGAAACCAGGCCCCTCAAAGAGAGCATCCATTGGCCAAACTTGCCACATATCTACCCCTGAATCTGACAGAGGACGCCTCAGGGACCCCTTTGGTTTCCATGGTAGAGGAGCAGATATCTGGATTTGTCATCCTACTAAGATTGCATCTAATAAGGGGAAGTGATTTCCTCAAAAATTAATGTGCTGTTTGCAATTGGGGAAAGGAAGATTTGCAGCCAAATAAAATTTTAAAAATCCTCTACCTTTGTTTACGTAATTTGGAACACTTTTTTGCATGGTTTTGAATATGCAAACATTCAAAACACACCTTCTGAACATCTGCTCTATGCCAGGTATGCTCAAGCTGCTGGAGATACAGGAGAAAAGAACTCATGTTTTCTGCCTTCAGGTAGCTAACTGCACAAGGAGGGAACAAACACCTAGATAGATACTTAAAGAACACCAAGCTGTGGATACACACCCCTGCTCTTCCTGGCGTGATCCAGTAAGACTTCCCAGAGTAACTGACAAAGCCAGATTCTTAAGATAGGGGAATGAATGTAACATTAAAAAATAAATAAAGACAAAAAAAAAAAAGTGGCATCATCGCAACCTTAAAAAAAAAAAAAAAGACTTTGGTGAGGGAAGTAACTTACGCTTTATGGCCTGGTAACTGTAAGCTCCTACTTCAAATAAATACTCTTTATAAAAAATTTTTTAAAAAATTGTTAAAAAAAAACAAACAAAAGAAATGGTTTATTTTTAATTTCAGTTGACCGACTAAGAAGTCATATATTCTCCTGTTCTCTCATAAATTCATTTGACATTCATTAGGCACCTAGAGGGTGTGAGGCTCTGGGATTAGTTGTATTGAAAAGAAATAACTACCTTTGCCTAGAAGAGACCCACTAAGACAGTACAAGGTGGCAGAGGCTTTTCTTGAGTTGTTTGCTCTGGGTTTATATGCATCTTAATTGCCAAGGTTTGATTCTACATTAAGCCTAGTTCTTCTTACTCTCTTAGGAAGAGAGAAGCCAACCCCATATCACAGAAACTCCCTTTCCATTTCTCCCCCAGCTGGATTTGAGGTACCTTGTCCTTCTTTCCACAAAACTGTCCCCTCCTCTCACCTTGCCCCAGAGCTAGGATAAGACCTGATGGAGCACAGTGAGGGCGTGGAAAGGGAACTGGGCCCTGCAACCCTTCTTTCTCCTGTTCTCCCAGCTTCAGCACAAATCTGTTGGCAGCATCTTCAACTCTGGGCCATTTCGGGGTTCAGAGGACTGGGAGAGACCCTCATGCAAGCCCTGGGCATCAGAGCATGTGGCTCTGGAAAAGTCTTTCCCTTTGTGAATCCTTCTTTCCCTTTTGAGAAACGAGATCAGACCTATGACTAGCAAATGCACCTTCCATTTCTTGGCTATCTTTGGCTTGCCTTACCTTCCTTCCCTCCTTCCCTCAGTGTGTCCTGGGCTAAATCTCCATCTTAGATATCCCCATCCTCTCCACTTCCTGTATTTCCCATGAGATCCACTGCATCCCACTCTTTACCCTCTGAGACTCATTCATGAAGCCCACGCTTTCCTTCCTTGCTTCAACAAAGAAGCAGAAGTAGAGATAGGGCATACCCCAGCCTTGCCTCACCCCACATAAACGTGTCTTGCCTTCACCAGTAGCATAAACCTTTAGAATACTTCAAAAGAGGTAGCCTCAAGGATAGGTACAAAGCCATTCAGGACAAGGAAAGGCTGCAGACAACATGGACCCTGCTCCCTGGCTCTGTGAGGCCCCTCAGAGCACTTGGCCTTGGCAGAGATTTAGTGAAAGAGCCAAGCTCAGCACCACCTTGGCAGAAACACTCCCTTTGCTATGCTCTCTTCCTCTGTTGTGACAGATTCTGCTTTGATACCTTTGATACTCAGCTCCCAAAGAAGAAAACAGATCAACCATCACTGGGTAATTATAGAGCAACTGAAAGGCCATTTAGCTACTGTGTGATAAGCAATAGACTATTTTAATAATAACCAATTATCATACATTATAGGATATCATTTGGCATTTGATGATCTACTGGGGTCTCACCTGTTCCTTCCCTTATGGAGTGCTTCATGGCTGTTCACACCTTTCTCAACAGAAGTTGTGTCAGTTTCTAATTGAAGCACTATTTTTAGGAAATAGTTATGAAAAGTTTGGAGAGGTGGTGCAAATTATATCATGCCAAGTAGAAGGATGCATGCCGCCAAGTGTCTTCTCTGACAGCTCTGCCATTACATTGCACTGTGCAGGATGGAGAGTGAGATGTGTTTCCTGATCTGTGTTAGCCTTTCAACATCAAAGGAGGCATAAATCTGGAGATCCAGTATCCCAGCAGGCACATGGGCAGTCCAAACAGACACTCTGCTCTCTGCTGCTGACCTTTCCTTCACTGCCAATATGGATTCTCACTGCCTATTTGGGTTTGAAGTTGTAAGACCTTGCTAGGGGGTCAGCCCTAAATGCTAGGGAAGACATTGCCCAGTCCACTGTGGTCTTCGAGGGGCCAGGGAAATTTGCTCCTTACCCCTTCAGATCTCCTCAGCTTATTATCCTGGCCTAAGCACCTCTCCTTAAATTTTCTCATCCAACCATTTTCCTTGGGCACAAGCTTGCCACGGGGATGTCCAGGTCCGTTCTGGGTTCAGTGTACACTCCTACACACATCCATTGTATTCTTCCCATGATCCTCCCCACACAAAGGCCTAGTTCTTAATCCCTTCTTTCCAAAAAGGCTCCTGGGGTTCTTATGAAAAATTTTAGAACTTACACACAGACACACGTACTCTCACACTTACATTCAACCTCCTGTTACAAATTCCCAGACTGATAAAGTAGCAGTGGTTTCTCTTTAGTAGATGTGGATCTTACACATCTCTCTTCTGCTCTTGCCAAGCAGATATGGTCCAGTCCTTCAGTCACTATCATCTTCGCATTCAACACACCAGCAAAATATCCAGAATTGGATCACTTTCACCACATCAATTCCAACTGCTCAAGTGGCCATCATCCTTTACTTGGATTATTGAAATAGCCTCATAATTGGTTTACTTGTTTCTCTCCCTCCTACAGTCTATTCTCAATATAGCAGCCAGAGGGACTTTGTTAAAACTTTACTTGGATCACATCACTCCTATGCTTACTTCTCCCCAGTGACTTTCTATCTCGTTCAGAATAAAATCAAAGCCCTTACTAACTACAAAGCCCTCCATGATCTGTTACATCCTCCATTTCCCCCCTCCACTGTTAGCTTTCTGCCTTCCTCTTCTACTATTTGGCTTTGCTTACTCTGTAACAGTCACACTGACCTTTTAGCTATCCCTTGAACACAATGCGGTAGTATTATTTTGAAAAAAAAAAAATCCTTAAATCATACTTTCAATAAAGTAAATACAATAGTATTTAGCTTGACTATAAAATATTTTCAAAAGTTAGTTTAAAAATGAAATGGAATTTAGACTAACCTTTTGATTCTTTGAGCTGTTTTAGACAGGGGTATTTTGGATGTGGTAAAGAAACCCACTCCAATTAGCTCTAGCAGAAAAGGAGGATCTTAAAATAAGAAGGTAGGGCCACGGAATCTTAAAATAAGAGGGTAGGGCTCATAGAATAAGAAGACACAAAATGCTTCCAAGCCTTATGGTAGGTGAACTCAAAAGCTGCAGAGACTTCTAGACTGAAGCAGTCAAGCATTTGAGTGTGTTGGGGATGGGCAGTGCAAGTACAGCCTCAGTCCTTCTTGCCCTAGTTAGGATGTCTCAGGAAAGGGAAATGATGGCGACTGTAGATGAATGACAAGAGTAAACCTGGTATTGGAGGTGGAAACCCTGGGGTGAAAAAACAGAACCAGGGGAGATGAGGAGCCAGAGAAGATAGAAGTAGGGGAAGTGAGTAAACGAGTGGAAGGTGAGACTGCAGAGATCGGGAACATCCCCTCTTCCTGCTAATGGATCCACTCTAGCCAAAGACCAAAGACATGGCTCAAGGTAACTGGGAAATCAATACAGCCTTGAGATTGGCTCAAAATTTTTATCTCACATTTCAAATAACGGTCCTTTGTCATAGCCATGTTTTTAAAAATATATACAATCTGGTATATCTCCATTTTATGTTTAGTTAAGATTTACTAAGGGTTTGGCACCCTGTGAAGCCCAGTGAAATATCCAGGGAAATATAAACCTCCCCGTCCTCCTTTTAGCCGTTCGCAATCTAATGAGAAAGAGAAAACAGACTGGTGAATTATTTAAATATAAGTTACTGTGATAGTGTGGTGTAGTGCAAAGAACACACATTTGGAGTCAAAAGATTTGGATCCTGGATCTACCATTTATAGCATGCACCTTAAGCAAGTTTCTTAAAGCCTTTAAACCTCAGTTTCCTTACCTTAAAAATATGAAAAATAATGGCACTACCTTGTGGCCAGCACATAGCAGGTGTTCAATAAATGTTGATTTCTCTTTTATAATGCAAGGTCATGTTATAAAAATGACTTGGCATATGTCTGGTTGCCAAAACAAATAGGAAATTTCCCTCCCCCCACCCGAAGAAAAAGCTTCTAGGAGTTAAGAGAAAGGAGTGTTCAAGATCTTAGAGCAAAGGAAGATGTGGGTAAATCTTTCAGAAGAGGGTGGGCCTCCAACCACTCTTGGAGGTTGGGGTAGGTTTGGATAGAGGAGAAGTGGAGAGAAGGCAGATGATTTATGAGAGCAAATGTACATGAGTGAAAAGCAATCCACCCCAAGAACACAGAGGGTGAGAAATAATATTAGTCGACTTTTACCAAGCATATATTATGTGCCAAGCTTTGTGCCTTATATGCAATATTTCATGTAACTCTCTCAACAGTCAGATAAGGTTGGTTCAAATACTATTTCCATTTCACAGATGGAGAAAGCTACTCATAGAGAGGTCAAAAATATTTCCCAAGGTCTCTAGTAAGAGGCAGATAGGGTTCAAACATGGGTAATCTGTAGAGCCTATATTCTTCATTTCTATTCAGATTAGGGTTAGATAAACTTGAGTGGATAAAACTATATAAAGGTGGTACAAACACAGGCAGGCCTTAGATACCAGAATAGATAGGTTAGGTAATTGTAGACCTTAAGTCCAACTCCCTCATTCTGTTGAAAAGGAAATTGATGTTCAGAGATTGGAATTGGCTTGTCAGGCTCACCCAGGATCAGGGACTGAGCCAGGACTTGACCTTGGATCTCCTTTCAGCTGTGTCTGGCTCCTTTGATTTGCCTCAGGACAGGTCCCTGCTCCTTTGGGGCCTCACTGTGACATGAAATTCTCCCAGGAGTGAGCCATAACTCCCTGAGCTTCTCCTGCTGAGACCCCTCCAGCCTAGCTTCTGCCTTGGAGAGTCAAGGGAACAGGCTGCTGGCAGCTCTTGGTCACCCATCATTTTGGCCTGTGCCTGTACATCTCAGCTCCTTTACCTTCCTCTTATTGCCTTCTCTTGCTCATGGACCTCTCCCTCTTTGGGATCCATTGCCCATTCCACCTCATTCCCAGCTCCTACAGTCCCAATTTTTCCACAAGAAGGGTCACAAACAAGGCTCAGGGGCCAGTCCCATCCTCAGCTAACCAGAGGGCTCAAGGCCTTTCCTCTCATTGCAGCCCTGATTCTGGGCCCTCCCACAGCTGCCAGGCCTCCCGCAGCCTCCTGGCTGAACTTCCAGCAGCTTTCAGACTTATCAGAGAACCCACTCCCTCTCCTGCTACCTCCTGCCTCTGGCTGCCTCTGCCCAGAGAGATGCCGTCTCACCATCATCACTAGGTCAACCCCCACACTGCCAAGCGGGTCCAGGTTTCAAGCCCTTCTAAACCTGCTCTAGTCCACAGCAATCGGATTCCCAACTTCTGGTCTGAGAAGTTCCGACTATAATGACAGCACCCTTAAAGAGCTATCCCTCGTATCTTACTCTTTGAAGGGTCTAAGTTAGCAAATTTGGTAACTTTGAACAATTTAGTTAACCTCTTTTCCCTCCATTTTCTCATTTATACTTGGGTATAATAATTAATAGGTTTATTTTGGAGATTCAATGACAGATGTATGTAAAGTACCTTTAAAAGTGCCTAGCATTCCATAAATTCAGCCATTTTTATTACTAAGAGCAGCCCCCTCCTCCTGGGAATAAACTAAAACAACATCCGATGAGGGGATGCAGAATGCTAAGGAGGCAGGGGTCAGTGAGTCAGGGGAAGGGGAAATTAGTGGAATTCCCCTCCATAAACAAAACACAAAATGTCTCCAGAATGGAGCTAACTCCTCAAGAGAAAATGCTCTCACAAGACAGGGCAGCTGTTCAATTCATCCATTACCACCGTCTCCTAAATTTTGCTGAATCCTCTGGTTCCCTTTGGAATCAGTTTGGATTCAGACCAAACTGAGTTTTGTAAACTGACTCTGCCGTATCCTGGCCATGACCTTGGCAAACTCACTCAGACTTAGGAACCTCAGATTCCTCATCTGCAAAGCACAAAGAGGAGGACAGCAGAAGAAAGCTTTTAAAGGATCTGGCATGCTAGGGGCTCAGTTCTGGGGTGTTTGCTTGCCCTTGAAGCTCCCAACTGCCACCATCCTGTAACCTGAAAGCGACGCTAAGACAAGACACCCTGTGGCTTGAGCAGAGAAAGCTCTCAAGAGGTGAGATTTCAGAGGGAGGGCATGGAGGATGGCTTCTGCTGCTATTCTGCCCTCTTTGGGCTTTTCTTCTCTATGGCTATCTGCTCTGCCTTGGAGGATTTGGGGCATTGTCATTTTTAGGGCCAAGCCCTTTACAGGACTGTGAGGGTCAGAGGGACTCACAAGGAGAAACAGACCTGTGTTCTACGTCCTGCCCCTGCCGCCCCAAGCTGGGCTCTTAGCCCAGGAGCCATTAGCAGGTGGCAGGGCTGAGCGTGCGGCCATCAGTCAGAGGAGAATGTCTGCTGCAGTTCCTGGGATGCAATGGTGCCCTGAGGAGCCATTGGCAGTAATGATGATGGGTATTTAAGCAAATGAACTGTTAATGACCAGGCAGAGGTGAGCTGCCTCCCAGACCAGCTGGAGCCCAGAGTTGGCAAAGGAGGGAAGGATAGGAACGAGGAGAGGGTGAGGAGGGAAGAGATTTCATTTTCTTCTCAGAAACTGGTTCCTCCAGGGAGCCTTGGGTGGTCATGAGGCAACCCCTGCTTTGCCAGCTGTCCTTAGCCCCAGTCTCACCATCCCTTCCTTAAATTACTGACAAGAAACTCCTGGCTGCCCTGCCCAGGTACAGTGTCCCTCCATTTTCCTATCTCAGTCCTCCCGCCACCACACAGCAAGAAAGCATATCGTTCGAAGCCCACATTGACAGGAAAATACAGCAGGGATGCTGGCCAGCTGGTGCAGGCCAGGTGGATCTTGGGGGCTGGGGACTGAGTGACTGAAAAGAAGAAAATAATATTAACTCCCACATGATGTACTGATAATACAGCACTACCATAACTGTGTTTGGAGCACCACACCTATGCCAGATATTGATCTAAGTCCTGCAGGTGCATTGCTTGATTTATTACCCGCACAATCCTTGAGGTGGAGATTGATGCTCCCATTTCACAGATGGGGAAACTGAGGCTTATAGGGATAATATGACTTACCTAAAGATTAGGGAGCCAGAAAGTTGGTGTAAAACTGTATCCAAGAGTCAGAAGAGAAGGTAGAGCTAGAGAATTTAGTAATTCCAATCTTTCATCACCCAAAGCACAGTGTCAGGAAAGCAAAAGATACTGGAAGGGGGCCTGAGAGGATGCTGGACTGAGAACAGGAGTTAGAGCTGAGGTCAAGGGTCTGTGCCCTTTAGAACCAGAGTTGGATGGCCAGAAGATGAAGACTTGGCTTTATTGACCAATAGTTGATGGCTCAGTTTGCTGGGCACACCTGTGATTTATTCCTTTGCACTGATCCACGAAGCCCCATTGTGAGCTCTGAAGCAACAACTCTCATGCCCTGAAAGAACCAGGAGAAACGGACAGCAGAGGGCAAGGAGTAGAGACCTTGATTTGTACCCAGCCAAGGAATCTGATCTAAGGAAGCTGTTCTTGGGCTGCAGGCTGAGGCTGCAGGGCCCAGTGGAGATGCCTGACCCCATTCTGCCCCCTTCGTCCGGATGTAACTTCCCAGCTTCATCGGGCCCCAGTGAGGACAGGAGAAACCCCAGGGCCCTTGCCTCCATTGAAAACCTGCAAGAGCACAGTGGCTAGTGAATGGTTTAGGTGTGAGGGCAGTAAGGCATCCAAGACTTTGGTCCTAAACTAAGCAGGAATGGCCCGAGATGTGTTGCAAAGGTTATGAGCTGGTTGGCTTAGCGTGGAGAAATGTTAGCCTCCCCTTCACGCCAAGCCCACCTCTGCCCACCCCGTTTCTTACCTCAGCCCCAAAGAAGGAGGAATCGGTCCTGGAAAACTCAGGGTGGAGCCTCTGTGTCTTAAAAAGCAGGAGGTGCAGCCCTCCTTGCTTCCAGGCTTCCTTTCTCAGAACAATTGTAAAGCTGCTGCAGCCAAGTTCACCTCACCAGTCTCCACTCCCTCCCTGGGGGAGACCTGGCCATCCCTTCCCCGCCCCTCCTTTCTTTCTGCTGATTTCCTCTCCCCACCTACCACCCTCCTCCACCCCATTCCCTTGCTAGAAAATTGGTCCCAAGGTTTATTTCTTTGTTGTTTATTTAATTTTTGTGGACGTGGAGGGGAGTAGAAGTTTTGCCCGGATGCAGCTCTGGCAGGCAGATTCAGGTTTGGTGAGATCTGAGGCTGACGCAATTTGGAGGCTCACTTTAAGTAAAATAACATAAAATTATGACTGCACAGGAAGCTCATAGAGCAAAGGAAGAGGCCCTGGCAGGAACCTGTGTAACTGAGGAGTCCTGACCCTCAGGCTTCAGGGAGCGGGAGTGCACCTGCCTTTGCTAAGCCGGTAAGATTGCACCTTCTACCTCGCAGGTGGGTTTGTCTGATTTAAAGGTTCAAGGTCAGGGGAGAGTCCCCCACTTCTACCTCCTGCACCCTCCTACTGCCAAACCTTTAGCAGCTCCCTGCCGTCCTCTGCATGGAGTTCACACCCTCCCCCTTGGCTTCTGAAGCTCTCCGTAGCCTGGCCTCACTTTGCCAACCCACCCTTCTGCCCACAACTTCTCTCCCCAGCTCCTCTGCTCAGGCAGGTGGCCTCACGTCTTGTGGGTGTGTTTGCTCCAGCCTGTAGGCCTTTACATGCTCACTTTGTCCCCTTCCCACTGGGCCTATCCAAACCCAGCTATGTTAAAGAATGTGCCGTTTGGTAAGAAGCATCAGCTCCGCCCTCAGATAGAACCTGCCACATACTTGCTGGTTGACTTTAGGCAAACTCCTTAACCACTCTGAACCTGTTTCTCCATAGGTAATATGTGATAGTAATTATTTTGTGATTATTAAGTAAATAATCTAACAGACAAAAACAACCTGGAAGGTGAGGTGGCAGATTGCTTTTTTATTTCCTGGTTCTGATTCCTGCCAGCAGGGTAGTTTTTGATAAGGTGTTTAACCTCTGTCACCCTGCAAAACTGGAATAATCATTCTTGGCAGGATCATTTAAAAGATTAAAGATGGTATAAATAAAACTCTTGGTCATTAAAAACAGTAACCACAATTATTCTGATTGTCAATTAGGTGGTGTATGTCTGGCTCAATGGGCGACATGCTGCATGTGTCCCACAGTCAGAAGTTCCCTTTCCCTGCTTCTTCTCTTCTACCCCATCTTTGTGACTTTCTTTGCACCTCCTCCAGGAAGGTTTCCCAGCCCTGAGCCTTCTCCTAGCTCCAAAAATTCTTTCAGTAAATTAGTGATTAATTAAAGCCCATCTTATATTGTCCGCTGATATTTCATGTGTTGGTTAGCTATCACTCTGGAACTTGATTAGGAGCTTTTAATTGGCTGTGTGAATTTGGACAACTTTCCTTCTCTGGGCCTTAGCTTCCTCATGAGCAGAATAGGGACTTGAATTGGAGCCTGTTCTTCTGTGTCCAAAGCACATGATTTTTCAGAACCTCAGGCTGTCCCCAAGCACAGCCTACATCCTCCTACCTCCTAGTCTTTGTTCACATAATCCCCTCCCCAAATGCTCCTATCCCTCCTGCATATTCCAGGATCCAATGCCACTTTTGCCATGCTGCTTCCCTAGCCCCCTCCAGGCAGAGGTGATTGTCCCTTTGAAATTCTAGAATCATTGACTTTCCCCACTGCCCTTGTACACCTTCCTGGACTGCACCTGGAACTGTCATCCCTCCTCCAGGAGCCCAAGTCTCTGAGGGAGAGTCATGCTGGCCACCGTCTCCTGCAGGACTGACACTCAAAGCCTTGCTCAATAACTATCCCCGAATCTTAGGTCATAGTCCTGGGCACCATGGAGAGACCCACAGACATCCCTGCATCTCTTAACAAGGAGCTTACATGTCTAAATCTCTATCTCTGCCTAAAGGGGGCCAAATGTACACAGGGGCACCATTGGGGATCACTTCCACATGGATGGAAACCCACCCATCTGCACCCCATCTTTTCCTGTTACCTGGTGTCTTTCCTATGCAAGATCACCTTCCCTTCATCCAGTTTTTGTTGACACCTGTGCTAGGAGCTCTAGACCAGAGAAAATTCCCTGAGTCCAGGAGCTTTATTTTTCTTCTGCTGTAACTGGCATCTGTTCAGGTGGATGAGTGAATATTTATTAGATCTCAGCAGGTTTTGGTCACTTTAATTGTTTTCTAGCAAAACGTGCCCGATGCTGACACCAGTCCTTCTTGGCCATTTATCTGGGCAGCTGAGTGAAAGGGGATCTGCATAGATATGGGAGTTCAGCAGGTCCAGAAAATTTTGGCTGCAGAAAGAAGTCACAGTAAAGAAAAATGGATCCCCAGATGGTCATCTGGAACTGATGGATTAAGAGATAAGTACCGGAGTTGTGATCTCAACACACAGAATCACTGGACCAACCATTCTCATAATTAGATGCAAGTGGCAATTATTTAGTGTATTTACTTTTTTAACTTTTAAAAGGGCATTGGAAATAACAACAGCTATTTTTAAAAAGGGGGGGGGGGAAGCAAGTGAGTACCTGATATATACCAGTTCATTTGACAAAAGCCTATGGTATTCAAATATCTTGTTGTTGTTTGCAGAGGAACATCTTTTTTTCCTTTTTCACATGAAGAATTCTCTCAGAAACCCAAAATCTAAGAAAGTCAGAAAAAGAGCTGAAGCTTGAGTGAGAGACTTGAAGCCTACCTTCTCCTTCAGAGTCTTCATCACCCACCCCCCACCTGCCCCTCCACCAAAATTGTCCTTGAAGCACCTGCATGAAACCCCTTTGAAAATATTGTCTCCATCTTGACAGCAACTCTTCCATGGTGGTGTTATTTTCCCATTTTACATGTGAGTCAAACGAGAATCTAAGAGGTATATATGGCTGGGAAGTGGAGGAGCAGTCAGGCTTAGAACTTAGCTCTCTGTATTTTAACAAGTCCTGGCCCCTTCCGCGTGGATAGGCACCTCCTGGTGGGAAGGGGAGAGACTGTGATCATGGCTCCCAGAGCCAGGCTGTCCCTGGCATCTACATGAGAGGGGCAAGGGCTGAGGAAAAGGAGATCTGAGATGCATGAGACATTGGAGAACACCAAGCAGTAGGGCCTCAGCCTGACCAGAGAGGCTAAGGTGGGATGGCCTTCTTTTTGCTAGTCCTGAATGGCTGTGCACGCCTCACTCACAGATAACTTCTATCTCCAGACCAATGATTAAACAGGTCCAGCAACAAATAACCCAGCTCCCCAGGAAATGATAAGCAGCTCCGCCCACTTTTTGCCATGTCGCCAACCTGACAATTTTTCATGTATTCCAGAACTTCTGGCACACTCAAAAGAGCCTCCAGAAAGAAGAGAAATGAGAACATAAATTCAACACCAATAAAGCAGCATCCTATTATGGAGGCTTTGTACTGAAAGGATAGTAGGTTGATCATACCCAACCCCTTCTTCTTAGACAACTTCCAGCTTGAGGTGACCATATCACACAATACTGGGCATTTTAAAGAAATGAAACTCTGTTGGGGGTTCCTAGGAAAGTTTGCTTTCCTGACAGAGCCACTCCTCTTTCACCTTACCACTGCTGGATTGCAGATGTGATGGAAGGAGCTGCGTCAGCCATACTACAGCCATGAACAAAAGGAGAAGAGAACTGCAGAGCTATCAGCCCACATGGAGTTGAGCGGCTGAGCAAATACCAGCAATCATGTACCTCCAGGTATCCTGTTGTGAAAGAAAATTAAGTCTCTGTGTGTTTAAGTCACTATGTCTGAGTATTTCTGTCACTTGATGACAAAAGCATTCCTGATGTAGAACATGACCTTATATAACTTTGCAACCAACATGGAAAGTAGGTATCATTATCGCTATTTTACACATGAGGAAACTGAAGACGGGAGAGTTTGACTACACAAAAGTCATTGATCTTGTAAGTGGTAGAAATAGGATTTGAATTCAAGCTTTTCACTCCATGCTCAAAACAATACCAGATATCATATCTATATTTTGTAAAATTTCTTACTTGTGTTCTTATATATGCTTTTATATATTTATTTATAAATATATCCATATATTTATTTTATACATGCTTTTTAAATAATATTGCTTAATTTTTGAGGGCTGCTGTAATAAATTACCATAAACGAGGTTGCTGCAATCAGTTCACAGTAGGTTGGCTCGAAGGGAAGGCAACGCAGAACTTTATGAAATAAAAGGATAGAGAGAGACACAAGAGAGTTCCCATAAAGATGGGACCAGGGGACTCACAGCTTCTGGAACTGAGTGTCTCTACCCTAGTTTCCACCTCGTATTTATTGGAAGCTACCCAGCGGCTGTTTGCTATTAGAACGGCAACATCATCTCCAATAATAGGGAACAACTGCAATATCTAACAACCGCAACATCTACAATAGAATAGGTATAACACAATAAGGATTAGGTAAGCCAGTTTCCCACAACACAAGATGACGAAAAACAACAGAACTTAATTATTTCACAGTTTTGGAGGCTAGAATTCCAAAACCATGGTGTTGACAGGAGCCTGCTCCCTCAGAAACCCCTAGGCAAAAACCTTCCTTGCCTCATCTAGCTTCTGGAGGTGGTCAGAAATCCCTGGCTTGTAGCTGCATCATGCCAGTCTTTGCCTCCACCATCGCAGGACTTTTTCTTCCTGGGCCTCTCCTCCTCTTCTTATGAGGACACCAGTCCTGTTGGGTTAGGACCCATCGTCCTTCAGTGCAGCCTCATCTTAACTCAAATACCTCTGCAAAGACCCTGTTCCCAAATAAGGTTCATATTCACAGCTATCTGGGATTATGATTTCAACATATGTGGAGGACAAAATTCAACCTCTAATGGAGTAGCCCATGGGGGCACCCCTTTTATCTTGGGCCTGTCATTATTTAGCTAATAGACTAATGTTACCTTAGCCTATTGGAGACAAATAAAAATATCCTAGAGAAAATACAGATAATTTGGGAGCACCGTATTTTCTAAATATTAAGGAAGAAAGGAGACCAAGTGTGGAAGGTAGTATGTAAAGATAAAGAGCCGTGAATCTGGAGTAAGAAGATGAAAGTTGTGGTCCAGCTCTGATGCAAACTTGATGCGAGTCCTCTGACAAGACACTTCCCTACTCTGTAACTTGGTTTCCCCACCGATAAAAAGGAATGTGTACATAGGAGGTGGAGGAGGGTTTGTGTGCACGCATGTGCTTGGGGAAATAGAGGAAGATGTTAGAAGGTTAGAAGATACTTAAGACGATTTTTTTTTAAGATTTATTTTATTTATTTCTCTCCCCTTCCCCTGTCTTCCCTCCCCCCCCCCCCAGTTGTCTGTTCTCTGTGTCCATTTGCTGTGTGTTCTTCTGCATCTGCTTGCATTATCTGGTGGCACTGGGAAATTGCATCTCTTTTTAGTTGTGTCATCTTGCTGCATCAGCTCTCCTTGTGTGCGGCACCACTCCTGGGTGGGCTGCACTTTTTTCATGTTGGGCGGCTCTCCTTGCGGGGCACACTCCTTGCGTGTGGGGCATCCCTATGCAGGTGACACCCCTGTGTGGCATGGCACTCCTTACATGTGGCAGCACTGTGCGTGGGCCAGCTCATCACATGGGTCAGTAGGCCCTGGGGTTCGAACCCTGGATCCTCCATATGGTAGACAAATGCTCTATCAGTTGAGCCATGTCCTCTTCCTCTTAAAAAATTTTAATGTTGAAAATGCTATTCCTGGGACTTGTATGTGTACGTGTGTAGACAGATAGATAGACAGAGAAATAGGTAGGTAGATAGATAGATAGATAGATAGATAGATAGATAGATAGATAGATAGATAGACAGACAGACACCCTTAGGGAATATATTGCTAACCCTCCCACCCCTGGAATTAAGACTCTTTCATGAAGTGTTACCTGTGAAGAGGATGGAGTATGGAAGGGTGGGGATTCCCATCTCATGGGGAGATAACTATCAGCAGAGCTGCCAGGGACCACCTTGCCTTGTTGAGTCTTTTGGGATGTGACTCGGGAACATAAGCTAGTAGTTTCGAGGGCAGACAACCTGCTCTCAGAAACCACCTCTTCATGTCCACCCTGTCAGGGACTAGCAGAAGAGGTATGCATGTGGGCAGTGGTCACCATCCTCTTAGAACCCCCCTCATCCATTTTGTTTGATTTTTGGTTTGTTTGTAATGGATCCCAATGCCCACACTTAGATTTACAAAGGTGGAGCACCTCAGCCATCAATAGGCCAGGGGTCCCACCCTCCTCTAATACTATAATTTGGGGGTGGAATGGACTTCCTGTACTGATTTTGCCTATACTGGACAGATAGTTTTTTCTCCAGGTCTCACATCCTCCTTTACTCTCAGTCACACCAAGAATGAGCCTCTCACAGAAGCTCCTTGATCTTGGATTATCTTCTCCTGAGATAAGAATGTTTACTGGGATTACTCAGGATTGGTTAAGATTAACTTGTGGTATTTAACCAAATAGCCTTGGGCTTTTGGCTTCCCCTCTCACTGGAGCTGCCAAAATAAATTCCCACCCACAGACAACCTGGGTCTGTCTGGCTTGCTTAGAATAAAAACATAGAGGCAGAAGGAGCTGTTGCATAGCAGATTCTCTCCACTTTCACAAAGGGAGCTCCAGAATTCTCTATCTAAAGCAGCCCTTGGTCCCCCCCAGAGTTAAATCTCTTTCCTTCACGTCTGAAATAAAGGCTCAATGTCATGGTGCCATTGCCTTCCTCTGTGGGACAGAGCCTTCTAGTATCTTTTTATCTTTTACTTATGCAGCTCAGAGTCTTTCATTCAGTCTATATTCAATACATACTCATTAAACAAACTTCTTACTTAAATTCATTCTATATTCAATACATATTCTTAAACAAACTTCTTGCTTACTTAAACACTTAACATGCCAGGCACAGCGCTAGGCCGTGGAGACACGATGGTGAAAGAGACAGATGTGGGCCTGTGCTCTTGGCTCATACTATACAGAGTTCACACCATAACCGACTGGCTTCCTTCCTCTACAAGGTCATTGCTTTGTCTGCAAAGAAAGAATCATGGAAGAAAACACCTGGTTTCTTAGCCCATGAGGGAGTTTCAAATTTAAATTTATCTAACTTTTGGTGAAATTCCATGTGACAGACACTAGGTTATAGGCAATTTCACATATGTTCAGAGTGTTCAGTAAATGTCTGTGGAATTGGATTATTTGTTAACATCCTCACAGCTGTGAGAGGTGTATCTTCAGTTAAGATGAATTGTAGAAACTTTCCCAAGGCCATATGAGGTAGAGCCTGTTAAAGTTACCACTACTGCCAAACCACTATTAGTACATTACCATCACCACTTATATTGCTATCACTACCACTACCAATATTGTTACTACACTACCATTGCCACTACCACTGCTATAATACCATTACAACTTCTATTACTATCACTACCATTACTATACTAGCATTGCACACCCTCCCTCTTCACTACCATTATAAACCCTATTACTACATCATTACCCTCTTACTACACTACCATCACTACTACTGTTACTGCCCCTATTATTATTACCTTCAGTCCTACTACCACTACCATTACTACATCCCTAATACTATTACCACTACTACATGGCTACTAGCTGGTAAAACTTATTGAGCACTAAGTGCCAAGTTCTGAGCTAATATTTTAAATGCTTCAATTGATTTAAACCTTACAACATTATCAAGTAGAGGTTTTTGTCTCCCATTTTCAGACAAACAATTACATGATATTCACACAGCTACTCGTGGGAAAATCAGGACCCAACACCCAGCCATTCCCTCTAAATTCTCTCTAAATCCATTTCTAGGACCCAGATCTATAGGATTTCAAAGTTATGCTCCTAGCCATGGGATCATGGAACCACTCTAGAATCTAGCCAGGCAGTCCCATCACACAAGAGGATATTGGGCACTGATCCTGGCCTCAGGATAGCTTTGGGGTTCAATTCTGCCTCTCTTATCCAGGAACATTCCAAAACAAGGACAGGGAGGGCATGAAGGTGGGGAGGAGGAAGTCACAGCTGCTGACAAGAGAGTGTGAAAGGGTTCCTGACAGAGGAAAGAGATCCACTGTGAGCCTCAGGCCACTCAGCTCTAGAGCTTGCCCATGGTCCTCCAGAAAGCAGCCACATGTGAGCTGAAGCACACTTCCAGCCACACGCAGGACAAGCCAGGAAGCCTCTGACCTCTCAGGCCAGGAAGGACTGAGAAGAGATACCTGGGCCAGACCCCTGCTACATACCCCCTTCCACCTCTTCAGGTCGCCCCACACACCCAGTTCTAGCGCTGCCACAGCTGAACGTGGTGCCTCTAACTCAGAGAGAGCTACCTCAGTCCACTTCCCAAGTCCTGAACTCCCTTAATCCCTAAACAAATGAACCATGATAGACTGAGACCAGAGACTCATGCCAGGTCTGGAATCCCTGTCCCTTTTCTCTGTTTGGAAGGCTCTTGCTCATCCATCAAGGCCCATCTCAATGGCCACCTCTCCTGGGAAAACTTCCTCTCCGCCAGGACTCCAGCACAATAGAGCTGGCTCTTAGGGTGATGATCACACTGTTTTACTGCTTTGCAGGATTCATCCCCTTCTGGACTGGGATCCTTGAAAACAAGGAACTTAGCTTATTCATCTTTGCATCTTCCACACTGCCTGGTCCTGTGCCCGCCTCAAAGTGGTGATGCAATAAATGTGGAAAGAAGGAAGAAGGGAAGGAAGCAAGGGCAGGAGGAAAGAGGCATTTAGTACGCCATCCCTCTGGCCTTTACTAAGCCCAGACTCAAAAGCACATAACATCGGTTTCCAGGATCAAGATCAGCCCTTGTGTTCATTGCTGCTGGCCGGGAGGCTGAAGGAAGCTGATCTCTCACACCTCTTACCAATCAGGGAGCTGAAGGAAGCCAGAGCAAACACAGGAGGTGGCCAGTGTAGGGAAAGGAGATGGAATCTTAAGTCTGAGGACTTCCGGTCTAGTCCCAGCAGCTTTTAGCTTTGGATTTGTCTTTTGACCTCATTCTGGGGAATGTTATGAGGATGCAAATGAACAACACAAAGCATGTGAAGGTGTTTTGTGATTGGGAGCACACCATGTGGCCATTTTTTTATCCAGATGAGAATGTCTATATTGCTGCTATTCTTATTATTTAAGTTTTCTTCTCCTTGCCCACAACTGCCCTGACCCAGGGGTATGGGTCACTTCCCTCAGGGGAATCCAGCTCTGGAGCTGCTCCCGGTCCTCCCCAGTGCCTGATTTTTAATGGTTCCCCTTGTAGTTTTAAATGAAGAAGCCAACCCAGGATGCGTTTTGTGTAATGTCTGGAATTCATCTCAGCTGACCAAGAAAGAGAAAGAAAGAAGGAGAAGGAGGAGAAACAGCAGCAGCAGCAGCAAAAGCCTCCTGGGGAGTTAGCCGCTCTAGAATAGTTCTTCCTGAGCTCTGCCGAGGCCTCGCCACTGAGGAAAATGCCAGAAAAATGCGGGCTAATTTCAGAGGCTCCACGTTGGTGGGCCAACATCCCAGGGAGAATGAGCAATTATGATTTCCATCTAAGCAACATATGCTGTTTGCTGGCCTCTTTCGAACAGCTGTAGGTTAGATGCTGTTAAGATTAGTCTCCTTCTCTCCTCCATATTTCAGAATTCAAATTAAACTAAAATAACAGCACCTGCTGAACAAAAACCCCATTGGAAATGTGTCCTCGTACACAATTACCGCAGGGAGGCTGGTCACCATTGTTACCCGCCTATTCTTCCTGAATGGGAATGGCAGCGAAGTTTCCCAGGCAGCTGCAGCAATTCAATTGTATAACTGGAGCTGGCCCTGAGCCAACCCTCAAGAACTCAAGTGGCACCAAAAGATACTATATTGATTTGCAATCGAACATAATAGGCCATCAGCTTAATTATTACTGAAGTGACAAGGTTCTGGGTATTTCATATTTATATTTCAGGGCCTGTGAAGGATGAATGTAAATCTTTTAAATGCACAGATTTGCATATCTTCAGAAGGGTTGAGTGCTCTTATTACATTCATAGCCTTTGAAAGACCAAAAGGACTGGCTATTGAACTCAGGTTGCCAGATCCCACCGGCATTTGCTTGGATGAAGAGACAAAGGCATAAAATGGAAATTGCTTTTAGTCCAAAAAAAGAAAAAGGAAGAAAGAAAAGCCTACTACTCTACTCCATTGAGCTCAAATCCCTTTGGGGGCCCTCTATGGGAAATTGGGTATAAGTCTTATTGGACAGAGGCATTTGGTCATTGAGAAATGAAACTAATGACTTCTTGAATCTCTAAGCTCCACTCTTCTCCTCCCAAAACTGTCCTTGTCCACCTTTTCTAATAGGACTTGTCACTCTTGCAAAGAAGTTTAGAACCATTTCAAATTTCTCCCCATCCCTCACCTTCACCCAACGAGTCATTGAATTTCATAGATTCCTTCTCCTAAATCCCCCTTGATTTTCCTCTGCCCTCTTTCAGTCCTCCTACTGCTGCAGTCTGCAAAGTTTCATCTCAGTCTCGACTCATGAGATTCTCCTACAGTCTTCTTGCCTCCATCTTACTGAATTGCAGCCCATTCTCTACCTTGCCTTCGGAGGGCCATTCTAAAATTGCTAGGGATGCTTTCTACTCCTACCTAAAACCCTTCAATAGCAACCACAGAATAAAGTCCAACTCTTTTCCCAATCAGGCTTGACCATCTATTTTATGTAAGGCATTGTTAAAGGCACTAAAACAAAAATAATCCTTACCCTGGAGGAAATCCAGACGGAAGGCCAGGACACTGCTATCAGCAGCTTAGTCTATGCTAATGACCACAGGAATGGTTTAGACAGCAAGTCTTCTCAAATTACAAAGAAACGAATTGGTGGCCTAGATGGTTAGGGAGAAGTCAGGCCTAGCACTAAGCCTGAAATCCTACACTTTAAGATGTAGCAGTTTATATCCACCTGCTCAGATCACCAGATTTTATAGATGAGAAAACTGACATCCAAAGAAATTAAAATTTACAAGGTTACAAGAGTTGTAAGAATTCTGACTCTCTAATCTCTATTCCTTTCCATCATGCAGTAAGATGGGTAGGACTTGATTGGACATGGAGTGGGGAGAATGTTCTGTATGATGGCTTACTTGACCCCCAGCATCCTCAGTAACTTCAATATCACCAACCATTGTCATCACCCCATCCCAATACCACTATTGTCACCACCTTCACTGTCTCCATCCTTGTCAATCTCTCCGAGAGCTGCTGTTCCAGCCCTACCCTCGCCATCATTCCCAACATGGTCATTATTCGCATTGGAGAGGCCTCTTGGTTTATTAGAAAGAGAAGGTGATTTGTTCATGTTCCCATCATCGTTATCACTTTCATCCCTACCTTCATTTTCCTGCACCATCCAGACAACTCTTGTCTTTTCTGATCATGGGCACTGGCACTGCCAAGGAGCATTGTGATCACATCCCCACTGAAGGAAGCATTCTTAGTCACTTGAACTGAGAAGCTCTTTCCAAGGGAGCTAGATCAAAGATGATTCAGGAAAGGAAAAAAAAGTTTGGAAGAGAAGAAAGAGAGCATTGCAAAATTTGAGAAACCAGAATTCCCTCTGCAAAGTCATTGGGGCAATAGATTAGATCTAATTCCTTCAAGGGGGTAGAAGGTGGTGAGGTCAGGAATTCTGTAAAGGGATAAGACTAGCTTTATGCAGATCAGGAAACCTGGAGATGTTCTCTAGGTCAACTCTATACTCCTTTCTCCCTGATTCTTGATGTCCTAACTCACAGTCTGGCCCATGGTTACTGTTTCCAGCCTCTGCCTTATTTGAGGGCCCCATTATTTAGATGCACTTCCCTGACTTATGTACCCTGGGAAAGACCCAGCACCTTCATTGGCCCAGGAGAGAAATGCCTGGGCTGGCAATGACTCAATCCCTAAAGTCCTCACACAGCAACATCCCATGATGGCCACTCCTGCCAGGCTGAGCACAAAGGGAGCCATTACCCTCCGCAGAGGAGAGGCGTGGCGAATGACCACCTGCTCAGGCAATTCTGCGATCAAAGGAAGTGAGGCTGGAAATTGGACAGTTGTTGCTAAGTAGCTGAGGACCCAGCTGAGTGAAGTTTTCTTTAATAAGGATATGGAAGCCAGCTTTATAGGCAGATGGAGATTTTCCAGCGCCCAGGGATTCACCAAGAAGAACAAGGGAGAGAGCTGGGCTCAGGAAGGGACATCTCTTCGCATCCTTGTAAAGAAGAGGGAGGAGTGGGGTTCTTTCGTAGGAGTTTTGAAAGTATTTCTCATGTGTGGATATTTATTTCTTGTCCTCTTATAAAGGCACAGTCTCTGTGAGCATCTGGAAGGGAGGCAGTGATCCCTAAGACCCAGAAACGGTTCCCCAAGAATTAACTACACAGGACCAAATTCACTTCTTTCTTTCACTGCTTCCTAGGCTGGTAGAATGTGGAAACATAGGAAGGCAAATATATCTGCATTTCACTGAAGCTTTAGACAAAAGTCTTTCTTATCTTTATGGAAAAGATGGATGGCAATGTAATTAAGGGCATTTATAACTAGTTAGTGCCTACAACTACTGAGTGCTTACCATGTGCTAAGTACCAAGCTGGGAATTTATATACATTCTATCACCAAATCATTTCACGGCCTTTTTACAGATGACGAAAGGGAGGCTCTGAGGGGTTGGATAAATCTGAACCCAGGGCAACCTGGGTGGTTCTAGGCTTCCCTGTTCTACAATGCTTATCTCCAGGCTAGAAGAATAGTGGCATTATTAATACAAAGAATACACTGCAGGTAACCACATACACCCATGAGTACTCACAGTCTGCTTGCACCGATAAACACCAAATAGTCCATCCCAAACTATTCTGCCACATTCCCATGCTGCCACCTTCTGATGCCAAAGCCATCTCTGTGGCAAGCTGCACCACACCCTGTCAACAGCCCCCAGGGAGCAGGAGGGGGCAGAGACTGGGCGGGGGTGGGGGAGGTTGAGACCCTCAGCTGCTCCTGGAGAGGCAGGGCTGACAAGGCGAGGATTGTTTTTCTCCCCTGGTGTGAAGCATGTTGACTTGCTGTTGATAGATGGTGGGATGATATTAATTAAAATGCAGGCAGGTGTGAGGGCGCCTCTTAGAGCTGCGCTCTTCCTGGGGGAGGGGAAGGCACTGGGGCTCGGTTTTGTAGCCACAGTGGAAAGGGTATCCTCTTATCCTCTCCTTCTCCTCCTGAGAGCTGGTGCAACAGGGAGGAAAGAATCTGGACTTTGCTGTCACTGGAAAAGCCAGATCACAGGTGCAGTGGAGTCCAGGTGGAAACACGGCCAGGTCCTCCCCTCTTGATGAGGTAGGGGGAAGGGAATGGCACAGCCTCTGACCAGCTGTTCTGTATGCCACAAGGTCTGCGAAGTTTCTGCCTTTGAAGAATGTGCTCAAGGGAGCTCTTGCCTTCAGCGCTACCTACCAGCTCTGCCTGTGGTTCCAACAGCCTGGAGCGGGGTCTTGACGCCTTCTTTTGAGGGAAGGGTCAGATGGTGCAAGTCAGAGCCCAAAGGGAAAAGTTAAGACTCTTAACATCCCAGACACAGTGTAGGGTCTATGCCCAGAGGACTAGGGCCTAGATTTTGGAGTTGGGAGAACACAGGACCAGAGCAAGGACAGAACAGAAATAGGAAAGTAAAATCCTGAATGGTTGCTGCCCACAGCCGTGGGGCGTGCACAGCTCAGCTCTGTGGCCAACAGGTTCCGTAGGCATGGGCCAAGCTGAACTGCAGGAGGACGTCGGCAAGTTTCTTTTCGATTTCCAGTTTCCTTCCTCTTGCCTCTTCCTGCAGGATAACAAGCTGAAAACCTCTAGTTATGTGGTATCAGTATTGGAGGCAGTAGAAAATATTGAGGATCTCAGCAGCCAAGTGACATGATTAAAATGCTAGAACCAAGTTTCCAACATTTATCACCTTTCTGCAAGCTAAAGCCCTGAGTCACTCCATTTCTTTAAACTTAATTTGAACCGAAGCCAGTGAGACCTCCCAAGGAGGTCATCCCATTGTCCAACCTCTGCCAAGCCCTCAGAAAAAAGAGAAATACCTGTGGAAGGAGAGAAGAAAAGAGAAGGGGACAAACTGAAAGTTCAGGACTAGTTGGTACCTGTGATTGGAATTCTAACCAGAGTTTAATCACTTCAGCTTTTTAGGCTACTTATTTGCCAAAAGGAATAAATGAAATTATGAATGCCCCTCCCTCCCTTCTCTCCTCCCTTCTTTCCGTCCCTTCCTTCTTCCTTCTCCCCCTCCTCCCTCCCTCCTTCCTTCCTTCCTCCCTTTCTTCCTTCTCAATATTCCCTCCTTTCCCAGCTCCAGTGGTAATATGACAATCTGCATTTTGGGTTCTTAAATATGTACAATCATTTCTCCACCATCTGACCTGTAAATAGCAGTTTTAATGAGGATTCTTGGGAAACATTCCCCAGAGATGGCAATGAATTATAATGCAAATTGAAGTGCACTCTCCTGCAGCCCTAATAGTTAGAACAGTTAACATTAAGGATTATTTTAGAAGTGTTGAAGAAGAGACAAAGGTGACAGTAAAGAAATCTCTGTAAACTCAAATCTTGTGTGCTTCATTTCACTTAGCAACAAATTTCTTGATCCCAAGGGATCAATGTCCTTCTCCCAATTACACTATCAGGATGTCCCACATCTTTAGACTGTAATTGAAAATGTCATCCTAAACTATGCTAATGGAAATAAAAAGTCAATTTAAACAAGCAGGGTGATGTTTCCAAATACGATTTTGATGTCAACCTTTTGTTGGGAGACCCTGTTGTTTCTTTTGTTTATTTCTATATCCCAGATCAGATTTATCACTGTAGTCTAACTAATGGAAGAAAAGCTGAACAAAGCAGGGAAAGTCTATAATGCCTTGATCATAATTATGAAAGTTAAAAAACTCTGAAACAAAGTTTTTTCATAGACCCTTTGGTGGCTTAAGCTGGGTAGTATGTATTTATCCCATTTAGAGTCAGCAGTCATACATTTTTATATGTTTGATCATGATGTGCTGCCTCCTAATCCTGTTGGAGGGATATTGTAACAATGGCATCTATGTCCTTTATTAACTTTTGTCAAAAACAAAGTTGCATCAGGCAATAAGAAATAGTCAAGGCACCCGGGGATGAGCCTCCCTGGCAACGAGGGACCACTATCAACTACCAACTGATGATGCAACTGGAAAATGACCTTATACGGAAGGTTCAATGCAGATCAGCAGAATATCCATGTCTACATAAAATAACATGACTTTAAAATGCTGTTTGACCTAAAGTAAGGGGGAAATGGAAAGGAGAAATGAGTTTATATGGCTACGAGTTTCTAAAAAAGAGTCTGGAGGCTGGCAGAAGGATTGCCCTCATGCACAACTGAGCAGAGTCAGAGAGACAGATAAAGCAGATACAACCCCCAGATATTGGTTCCTTTGAAGGCTAAAGAGACCCATGGGAGTTATGGTCATGGCCGATGGGGTTAACTACCAGGTCAGATGGCCCCTCTTTGGAAATGGTGTTTATGTGTGATGAATCTGGACTCAGATGGGATCTCCCTTCACAAGACTTTCATGCTAATGTGCTGGAGGTGCAGTTCATGTTGGGGTTTAAGATATATTTAGGGGATTTGAATCTCTGGACTGACAATGTGATAGCCAGGTCCTGAGCCTCAACAGACTCCAGCACCTACAATCTGATTTATTGGACTTACCACACTCAGCTAAGATGGAGTTGAAGAAGGACAACCACCACACCATGGAGCCTAGAATGATTACAACTGAAAATGGGAGGATTGCATCCAGCATCCATGTGGAATCTGAGCCTCCTCTTGACATAGAGGTGCAATGGACACAACCAATCCAATGCCCACATAGAAGAGGTGGCATTGGATTGGGAAAAGTGGACATGGTGGACGATGGGTATGGGGAAAGGCAGGAAGAGATGAGAGGTGGAGGCGTCTTTGGGTCATGGAGCTGCCCTGGATGATGCTTCAGAGGTAATCACCGGACATTGTAAATCCTCACAGGGCCCACTGGATGGAATGGAGGAGAGTATGGGCCATGATGTGGACCATTGTCTATGAGGTGCAGAGGTGCCCAAAGATGTACTTACCAAATCCAATGGATGTGTCATGATGATGGGAACGAATGTTTTTTGGGGGGGGAGAGGGGGGGTGGGGGGTGGGGTTGAATTGGACCTCACATATATATTTTTAATGTAATATTATTACAAAGTCAATAAAAATAAAAAAGAAAAAAAAGAAAAAAAAAGAAATAGTCAAGGATGGTTTTATTCAAAGTCATAGGCAATAAAGAAGAGAGAGACTGGAAAAGGTTACTGTGATGGTAGGGGTGGGGAGGCAGGGAAAAAAGATATTAAAAGGCTCTATCACACAAGAGGTGAGAGGGGGGCTCAACTGCTCTGAAGCAGAAGGCAGAAGAGTTTAAGGACTGAGGTAAACTAATGGAGGAGTACGGGAGGGAGAGGTCAAACAATAATGTGTGTCCATTATTCGATATTATCTCCTGAGTTTAACCATTGAGTTCAGATGGAACCTGTTCCATTTGAATTCTGTAAGTGAGAGAGTTCAAGGGCCTAGAATCAGCAAATAACCTGTCTAAGGTTTTGTTAAGAAAAATAAGATGGCTGCCTGGATTGTGTGTTGCCAGGAAGGACCCCTTTTCAAAAGGGATTTCCCTGAAGACAAAACATTTGACCTACGGGACTTTTCAAGGACATGTTACAATGGAACACACCCTACAAGATTACAGATGAACAGCATCTGGTGATAAACCAGTTTCAGTGAAGTAGAAATGGCTTGTCAGAATGGACAAGAATACCATACTATCAAAGGATATTTGGCTCCCAAATTTGTAAGACAAGCACCCCATATGTAAAATGGAAACAACATCAGCCAATCAGAACATTTTCTCACTTGCTTCTGTGTTCCCTATGTAGGCTCCCTCTCTCCACTTTCAGTGGAGCTCCTTTCCCAGTGCGGTTTGGATGTTGCCCAATTCATGAATCATAAACTGTTCAAATAAATTCCCATAATTAAGATCTTGTCTAGTATTTTTAAAAAAATGTTTTGTCAAGCTAAGGAGAAGTTGACGCCATCTTGGACAGTTGTAGGAGGAGTCCAATATGGGAAGAGGAGTATGGATGTTTCAATAGGAGAGGTTTCTGTGGCAAGTATACATTTAGGGAAAATAAACAAACACCTTGATAAAAGTTTGAGCTGGAGATAGACTATTGCCTGTCTCTCATGAGGGTTGTTTCTTTCTTGAGGAGTTTTGGGATTGGTTTCGTGGTGAATGTTAAAGACCATATATAAGACTGGCTTAACCAAGGTAGAAGTATATTTCTCTCCATGTAAAAGTCCCAAGACAATTGGTCCAGGGCAGGTCTAGTGGATTCATTCCATGAAGTCCTCAGGGATTGAAGTCCCTCTCAATTCACCACTCTGCTCTCGAGAAGAGCTCTTGTCTTCTTGGAGGCCATTGCATGCCAATGTTGCGGAAAGCATGATGAGGGAAAAGGGAATGAATAAAGGGATAGGAATGCACGCTTCAACAGTCTTTTAAGTAAGATCACACACACAAATTCTGCTCACTTTCTCTTGGCCCACACTTAGACACATGGCCACACATAACTGCAAAGTCTTCAAAAAAAAAGTATTTGCACTCCAAAAGAATACGTCCTGTAGGACCAAGGCAAATATATCACAGAAATAAAAGTCATAGATATTATATGAATAATTTCTTGTGCAAGACTTGGCAAAGATCCCAGTAAAGTTTCAGTTTTGGGAGAAAAGATTAAGAGAGATGGGCATTGGTGTGGGTTCCTGCTGAGGGTCAAAGCCAGGATATGTGTTTTGCAAGGTGGGAGAGAGAGGAGAGAAATGCTAAAGGAGATGGGAGGATCCCCAGAACCAAAGAAAACTCACTTCATTCCTTCTGCCTCTACATCTGATTTATATCCATTAATGTCCATTAATCTCCCAATTCCTTAAAGTGAAAAATGCTTTTCACCATGCTTGGCACATAGAAAGTCTTCAATGTATGCTAGACACTTTTCATTACCGTAATAGCTATTGGGAATATTAATACAAATATCACTAGTGAAATTGGAGACAGTTGTTTCCTTGAGTTGTCTTGGAAATGTAATAGCATAGTGGGAATTTGTATTAATCCTTGACAGAGTCAAAATTTTAGAGATGTCAAATGTTAGGACCTGGAGTGGAACCATGAAGGAAAAAGGGGATTTAGATAATTAGACCACAGTAGGTCAGTCATGTTCAAAAGCAGCCATAGGACTAGTTTAGAATGGTTTTCTGCTGAAGAATGGAGATGTGATTTGAAACACTACTTCCACTGATCCATCTGTTCCTTGCCATCTTTATGCTCTCAGCTCTAATACAGTGCCCCAGAATTTTGTATGGTTTACTCATTCCCAGGGTTTTCCAAAAA
This sequence comes from Dasypus novemcinctus, assembly GCF_030445035.2. Taxonomy (NCBI): domain Eukaryota; kingdom Metazoa; phylum Chordata; class Mammalia; order Cingulata; family Dasypodidae; genus Dasypus; species Dasypus novemcinctus. Next base: position 78,322,006 of record NC_080682.1, read on the forward strand.
GGGTACCACAGTTTTCTCAGATGTATCTCACCTCTGTAAAACTTTGTAGGTTAAAGAAATATCAAAGCCATGTAAAAGATTCACTGGTTCAAATATAAGGGAATCAGTCTTAGGAATCAGAACTAATATACCCATTTAAAATAGATGCATTCTATAGATCAAGAAAGAACTTTAAAATATCTATAATCAGTGTTCTCATTGAGATTTATGAAGACAGTGCATCTGTCAAAAAAGGATCATCTGAGACAAATAAGACTATTTCTAGATGAAAAAAATAGTTACATAAAGAATATCACAGAAGAGGAAGTGGATAGTGGTTTAAATATTACAGGAAATTAAATTGGCTTGAATATACAAATTGTCCCAGAATTCAGAAGAAGTTAAGAGATGAAAATATGATGAGCAAAAAGATGATGAAATGAAGGATGGATCCAGGAGAGATAGTTCATTTACAATAGGATTCCAGAAAGTGAAATAGAACAGATGGAAAGGCAAAGAAATAATAGAAGCTTTCCCCTGAACTAAGGACAAATTTCAATTTTCAGAAAAAAAGCCCTGACTGAGAACCCAGAACTGGGAGTGGGAGAATCAGCAGGGGAGTGGAGGAGGTAGCTATACTTGTAGATTTATCCTGGTAATATGCTTGATTTACAATGACAAAAAAAAAATCAGAATTTTTTAAAAATCAAAATAGAAGATTAAACCTATACCTTCAGTTTCACTTATTTATTAAAACGCACTAAAATAAAAGTAAGATAATATTTATAGGTAAAAATTCAAAATGGCAAAGAAAAACAATTGGGTGGACAATAGCAACAAAATTTGGGAAGAAAGTAGAATCTAAACTGTCAGCAGGGAAAACCAAGAATACAATTTACATTACAGCATTCTCCAAACTCTCAGGAATTGGTAACCTCAGGCACTTAACAGTAGTTGGTCAGATGGGGTTAAGAAATAAAAATAATGATTGGTTAAATTCTGTTGAGAACTCAAATAGCAATGGTATTTAGAGTTATGGAAGTACCATTTTAAAAATCAGCTAAAAGAGTTTAATGTAGTTGCCTTCACAGAGCAGGAAATGTGAGAAGGATGAAGTTTATATTGTTTATTTTGTCTTGCTTTATTTAGTTTACAAGTAGTCTTGCAAAACTATTTGACCCCTTAAATTATGATCAGGTGTAAGTTGAAAATAAAAACCCAATTTAAAAATTGCATAAATAATTAAAAAGAGGCAAATTAAAACTTTTATTTTAAGAATAAAAATAAGTTGGCATCATTCTCTTGCTCTATGACCTTAAAAGCTAGAAGGCAATGAAGTATTGTCTACAGAACTTTGAAGGGAAATTATTGTGAACAAAATTTCTTAACAAGAACAAGCAATCAGTACATTAGGGCAGAAAAAATGACTTAGAAAGTAAAACAGTCACATGTCTTTTATAAGAAAACAACTCAAGCAACATTCTACCTATTTGAGAAATTAACAAAAATGAAGCCTTTATTTATGATAAAAATCTAATATGAAAGAAATGGTTGATGAGTATGATAACCTTTCAAACCTAAAAACTAATATCTTAATATTTGTTAAAAGAGTCTATAAAGCCTAATGCAAAATTTAAAAATTATTCTTGAAAGAGTAAAGGCGTAATGCCTTATAGAAATCAAATTTTAGCATCTGGATCTAAAAGCACATATTCCAACTCAAAAATGTGTGATATAATGGAGAAGCAGCAATTAAAAGCATGTGTGCTTCAATGCTTCAGCAATATTCTTTTAATTGTGTGCTAAGCCTTGTGGGAGGTACAAGAGTGCCAGTCCCTGTGTTCATGTTTACTAGAGTTTATACATGGGATGGGGTAGAGGAATCCGTAGATAGTACTTATTTGCTTCATTTTGATAGAAAAATAAATGTTCAATATGGTTTTTAAAAGAAAACTATGTAATCATTATTATAATAAAATAATTGATGAGTGGATAGTTTCCTGATCAAAAGAAAACAAAGGAGAGGCAAATATATTACAAAAGTTACAAAGTCATCTAGATACTCTCTGTAGGAGATGTTCTTCAACTAAGTTTATCTGGAAAGTCTCACAGGGGAAAGAATATACTAAAGAAATGTCAAGAAAAGAAAGCAGAAATGTCTATATTAATATTATAATTCAAATTCATGTAATGACATATAAAAAGAAAAAAGAAAGAAGAATATTAACTTAATATTGGTAAAACAATACAATCTAAAATGAAGCTATCATAATTACTAATGCTTCCTACTGAATAGTCTGGCATTAAAATATTTTAAAAGCTGCTAGAATTATGAAGAGAATTTAATAAAAATATGATTGCATTGAGAAATCCAGTCATTTCATCTCATTTTTTCACAGTGCAAGTAGCTAGCTACTCATTGAAATCATAAAGAAGTTGAATAAATTGTTTTAATTGATACAAATAGAAAATTATACACACTAAAAACAGAAAACATTATTTTCCAAAGTTCATGGCATATTCACAAAAATTGTTTATAACCTAGGCCACAAGGAACACCTCAATTACTTGTCCACATTTAACTTCAATACCATGCAGTTAAACTTGACATTAACAAGGGAAAGGATAGCCGGGAAAAAATTAAATTCACTTAAAAATGGAAAACAATATCTCCTCTCCAAAATAATGTCCATAGGAGAAAGGAAGTTAAAACTGAAAATGCAAACTATTATAAAAATAATTATACTGGAACAAAAAGTAGAAAAACTTTCAGAATGCAATAGCAGAGCTAGGAGTTCATTGTTTTATACATTGTTAAATGATGAAAGGAAACAAATGAACTGTGTTGAGAGAAGGAAAGAAAAGGGCAGAAGAAATACTTTAAGTAAAAATGGCCAAAAAGTTTTAAACAGTAATCAAAGACATAAAATTACATGTCCTGGAATATCAGAGAATACCAAGCAGAATAAGTACCAACAGTATGTATCCCTAGACATATCATATTCAAACTGTGAAAAGCCAAAGACAAAAGAAAATCTTGAAAAAAGTTAGAAGGAAAAAAGACATATTACCTATAGAGGAACAAGAGTACAGATTACAGTAGACTTCTTGTCAGAAACCACATCTGTAAGAAGTGAAGGGAGTAAAATATTTAAAATACTAAAAGAAACATCCCACCAATCAAGGATTATATAAGCCTCTGAGTATACACTTTTGATGGAGTGTACAAGGCATGAAACCATATAACACAGTGACCCCCATGGTGATGAAGGATGGTGGCTAACTGTACAAATATGAGAATGTTCTCTCATAAACTATAACAAAGATACACTATGAACACACAGTGTTAAGAATAGGGAGGTTATGGGAAAAATACACCAAATATAAGCTATGGACTATGGTTAGCAAGGACATTTTGATGATGCTCCTTTATCGTTTGTAACAAATATTCCACAGCTATGCAAGATGTGGTGGTGGGGTGATATATGGGAATCCTGACCCTGTATATTATGCATGATTGTTTTGTAAACTCACAACTTCTCTAATAAAAAAATTTCTACAATAAAAAAAAGAGAGAAAAATAAATAAAACTTCCTCAGAAGATTGTAGAAACAGAGGGAATTTATTTTCAAAGACCTGTGCTGAAAATTTTACAAAGGGTCTTCAAACAGAAGAAAACTGATAGAGATCAGAAACTCAGAACTACATAAAGAAAGGAAGAGCATTAGAGAAGGAATAGATGAAGGTAAAATTACATCTTTTATTTTTCTTATTCTTAATTGATCTAAAAGATAACCTTGTTTACTCTAACTATATTAATATTTTGGGTGATTATAACATAGGATAAGTGAAATGAATGACAGCAATATCATAAGGGATGGGAGAAAGGCCTTGGGAATACTCTTGTTAAAATTAGTGGCACTACACATGAAGCAGTATGGGTATCCACTAACTGTTTTTTTTAAGATGTATATGATATGCTAAGAGGTAGTAAAATGGAATCATATAAAATGCTCAACTAAAATCAGGAAGACAGTAAAGGGGGGAAAAGAAATTAAGAACATGAGCAATGCATACAGTTACTAATATGGTAGAGATTAATCTGATTATAACAATTATGTCAAAAGTTAATGGTTTAAATATGACAATTAAAAAAATCTGTCAGAGTAGATCAAAACAAACATGATTCAACTATATGTTATCTACAAGAAACCAGCTTTAAGCATAAAAATGTAGATAGATTAAAGGGATGGAGAAAGATATACCACACTATCACCAATCAAAAGAAAGCTAGAATAGCTATGAAAATTTTAGACAAAGCAGACTTCAGAACAAGGAAAATGACCAGGGATGAGAGCATTACATACAAATAAAAGGGTCATTTCTCCAAAAAGATATACCACTCCCTGTTTGTATGTACCTTACAGCAGAGTGTCAAAATACAAGAGGCAAAAACTATGAGATCTGCAAGGAGAAATAGACAGATCCATGATTATAGTTGGAGATTTCAACACCCATCTTTCAGTAATTGATAGATTCAGCAGGCAGAAAATCAGTACGGATACAGCTGACCTGAACAGCATTATCAATCAACTTGATATAATTGACATTTAGAGAATACTTCATCCAGCAACAGCAGCATTCGGTAACCAAATTAACATAAAAATTAGAAGAGCTACTTAGAAAAATATAGAGAAAAAATAAACACATAAAGAGGTGCAAAAAAGTAGAAAATAAGTAAGACTATTGTAACAAAAATAATGGCAGAACTGTTTGAGAAATATTACAAATTAAACTTAACGACATAAAAGACCATAATAAATCAGGAGACATTCCATCTTTCTGGATTAGAAGATACAATATTTTAAAACTGTCATTTCTCTCCAAATTAATTTATAAATTTAATGCAATCCCAATTAAAATTTGATGAGATTTTTTGTTTGGAACTTGACCAAATGATTCTAAAATTCATTTGGAAGAATAATTGTGTTAGAATAGTCATGAAAAGACCAAGAAAAATGAGTAATGAGATTGGCTTGCCCTATTAGAAATTAAATGATCACTGGTATCAAACCAAAATAGTCACACAGATCCATGAAACTAAAAAGGAAATCCAGAAACTGAGTTAAGTATGTATAATAATTTGGTGTATATTAATGGTAGCAGTTTAAATTATTAGGGAAAGAATCAACTATTCAATAAATAGATTATTCGGTAAAATATGGTTGAAGCAAGTAAATAAGTATGTTTTTTTAAAAAAAGATTCTTACACAATAACTTCTACAAAAATAAATTCCAGATATTTCAAAGTTTTAACTGTAGCATAGAAGCTATTAAATGGCAGGAAATATAAATAAATATGAATGGAATATTGTGGTGGTAAAAGATTTTCAGTGTGTGGAATCAACGGCTAAAAGGAAAAGATTAACAATGCTTTTGACTATATAAAAATTCACAACTTCAGAATATCAAAAATAAACCCTGATCCCCTCATCCACCTACATACCATAAACAACATTAAAAGACAAACTGAAAATAATCTGCAAAAGATATTACAGACAGTGGTTTAGTTTCCTTAGTCTTTAAAGAGCTCATAAAAATCAGTAAGATAAAGATGATATTACAACAGAAAATAGACCAAGGACAGATCAGACAAGTCATAGAAGAAAATATACATATGGTTTTAGCATTAAAAAATGTGGAACTTCACCAGATATCAAAGAAATGCAAATTAAAACATTAGTGAGATGCCATTTCTTGTTTATTAGGTGGGAAATGATAAAAAATATTGATAGTACCCCAATGTTGGCTAAGGCTTCAGGAAACAGGCATATTTATATACTTGGTGTATATTCAAATTGGTGCAACAAAGTTTCTAGAGGGTTGTTTGGTAATATAATACCAAAATAAAAAAATGCATTTCCTTAGATAAATCAATTTCGAGAACTTTATCTTGGTGAAAGAACAAGACAAGTATTTTAAAAGATTTAAGTCTAAAGAGGTTCACTTCAGTATGTAGAATAGGAAAAGTTAGAAAACCATCTTAATGTTCAAAAATAAGATATTCATTGAATGCATTATGGGATCTACACAAAATGAAATACCATAGAGTAATTTAAAAAATGATGAAAGATCTATATTCATTTCCATTATATCATGCCCACAAAATATGAAGTAAAGAAAACTGTATTATGTATAATATGATAACATTTTTATATGTATTTATGTGTGTGTGATTGTATATATTAATTATTTCTAATGGGATCGTTCTCTTCCCCTGTATGTGTGCCTGTAAGGAAAGTCAGCTATTTCACTAAAATACTTTAAAACACTGGGTCACAAGCAGTCTTGGACAAGTTATCTTCTCTGTGCCTCAGTCTCCTCATCAATAAAATAGCATTTGCCTTATAGGGTTGTTGTGAAGAACAAATGAATTACATGTAAAACACTTAGAATGGTAACCAGTGTTCAGTAATTCACCACTGTCATTATTATAATAATAATTATCATTATTATTATTAATGACCTTCAAGAAAGTACAACAAAAAGGGGAGGAAGAGGCATTCTCCTCAACAAAACAAAAGGCCAAGGAGCTCTAGCATGTTCTACCACTTTGGCTACCGCATGAGATGGTGGTCCCTGTGGGACAGAGAAGAAATCTGTGGATGCTGGGAGGGGCAATGCAGATCAGAGCCATGCCTAGGGAAAGTGGCCTTACTTGTGAGACTTGCTTAGACCCCGCCAGTGACTACTGGGAATAACACAGTGAGATTGCGAGGGGGGGAAGGCTGCTAGAGACATGGAGCCACAGGTGAGGACCAGATCCAGTGAAATGTGTATGATTATTTCTATGATGCTTTCCTTTGTACATTATAGGCTAGTGGAGCCTGAGAAACTCAAAATGTCCATCCCCACATCTCCTCTGACACACTGGTGTATATACAGGTAAATTAAAAGTGCATACATATTTTCTATTTAGGGAACTATATACTGTCCTTTATACACACGTAATCTATCTCAACTAATCTTGCTCTTATAAAGTTGGAGAAAAGAACTACTGCAGGTACTCTTCCAGAGCGTCTCCCACCTGAACTATTAAAGCTGCCAGTACTGGTACTGGGTAAGCTGACTCAGTTTCATAATGGCCCATTTTGTTTTAGGCAGTTGCCCCTAACTATTTAAACTGAACCCTTGACAAGCAAGCAGGTCCTTTTCCTGAGGCTTTTATTCCCTTAGGTAAAGAGAGTGACATTCAGGACACCACCAGTGGCAGATAAATGGCAGGAACTTTTTACCATGGAGAAATGTTGATTTCATAGTCGTTGTATGTGTGAGATGAATGCTGGGTATGATTTACTTACTCTAGAAAGTGTTGCCTGTAATGTAGAGACATAGGACAGTTTAAAAGGAAGAGTAATCACAGTATATGCTATTCATCTTTGGCTGCCGCTGAGAACTGTGAGCTGATTAACTCTTGCAGCTGCTGGCTCCTGGGAGAAGCTGTCAGCTCCCACCTCCATGGGGCTCTGTCTTCCCTAGTTCTTCCTCAGCATCAGGTTCATTGATCCTCCAGCCCCCTCTGTCAACTCCTGAACCCTTTTTTATAGGGTTGAGAATGAAGGCAATCTCTGTTATCTTAAGTCAAGATTAATGAGCTTCTGCATTGCTCACCCACACCAAACTGCTGCCACTTGCCTTCAGATCTGAAAATCTGTACTATCAAGGTTGATTGATAGTTGTCTTGCCTAAGATTAACCTTCCTTTTCCTCTTCTATGTAGGCTGGTCCATTCCAGGCGTGGTTCTGATTGGCTCTCCTGCTTAATACCAATCTTCCCTTAGGCTAGGAAACCACTGTAATCCCTAACCCAGAGGGGTTCCTGCTGCCTATCCTGACCTGTGAAGATCCCAAGCTTCCTCCAGGGGTCTGGAATCTTGTTATCAATAGACAGATTTCCTAGGATGAACTTTGCCTGTCTAATCCTCCATCACTCTAATTGAAATCTTTGCTATTTTTCTCTAGCTGTTTCCTTTGCCCTTTCAGCATTGACCAGTTCAAATGAGACCATTCTGCTTCCAGAACTATGTAAATGCCCATCCAGATACTGCTTTGGAAACTTCTCTATGTGCTAGTCATTGTTCTGGGCACTGGGACCGCAAGAATGATCAAGACATAAAGATTTTAGCCTTTGTTGTCATTACATTCCAGTGGAGGAGACAGATAATAAGAACACAACTACAAATAAGATCATTTCAGAAGGACATATGCTATGGTGAATATCAAACAGGATAATGGTTTAGAAAGTGACAGGTAGGTAGGACATATTTAATAGAGTGTCAGAACAGTTCTCTTAAGAGGGGAACATTTGAGCAACAAAAAAGTCCTTTAGGACTGAATACCCATGAGGCTGCCTATGTCCCTGCCTTACTTTTCAGGTCATATGCACCTTTTCTTGTCCTGAAGCTCATCTGAAGATGTGTAAATAGTGAGTGCAAGGTGGGGTTGGGGGGTGGTTGATTATTCTGAGAGTTGGGTGGAAGGTGGATTCTTTACATCAGAATTTTCCATCTTAGGACTAGAAAGCATTCACAAAATTTCTGACAGCTGGACTTTGGTGTGTTGTACCTCCAGGTTTTAAATTCTGCCTAAAGTATTTGGGTCATGATGCTTTGAAGATGACACATGGGTAGATGGGAGAAGGTGAATAACATTTTTTGAGAATGTATCATGTATCATACTTTGTACTAGGGATATTATATATATATAAATATTATTTTAGTAAGCTTCAATACTTTTATAAGATGGGTAATAGAAACTTATAGCTAAAGAAAACAGGCTGATAAATATTAATAAACCTGCTCAAGAACAGGCCACTAGCAGGTAATAAGGGTGATGAGGCAGTGCAAATTTTGAACTTGAATGTAGGTCTTCTGAAGGGTATGGGGCCATCTGGATTTCACCCCTTTAGTTGTGCAGCACAGATTCTGTTCTTCTGGTGGCAGGGAATGAGGAATATCCACCCTTATGACACTTTTTATCTTAATATTTAAAACTCATTATGATTTTTTCCATATTTAATTTTCCACATGGTTATATCTTATTGCCTCAGACTGATTGTGATCTCCTTTAGCACCGTGACATACTTTTTAAATTTCTTTTTCTTCCTCACAATACTTTGCTTTGAATAAAGCCTCAACAATGTTTATCATTGATGGGTTGGCAATTTGCACGTGTACTGAGCAGCTATCTCAGTTTAGGGGAGCAGGGACAGACTCTCAGATGTCCAGAATTCATGGACCAGCCCCAGAAAGGCTTCTAACCCACGAATGGCAGGGAGGCAGTGTAAAATAGTAATTCTATACATGCATTGAAATCCAGGAATTCAATTATACTCCCTCCACACAGAGGCAAATGAGAGAAAAACTTAAGGGAAAAGGAAATTTATTTTCCTTTTCTTTCTGAATTACCATCTTGGTTTTTCATATTCTGGCCCTTTCCCATATTCAAAAGTGTCCTTTCAGAACCCCTCAAGATCTTTATTGCCCCTCACTAGTACTGGAGGATTCTGGGTACCAGGCAAGTCTCCAACCTTGCTCCTCTCTACTGTAAATGCTTGTACAGTAGGAGAGCTCCACTCGTATCCAAGCTCATTCTCACCCTGAATTATTTTTTCTTTAGCAGTTTGCCTCACATGAATACAAATCTACTCGAACTTAAAAATCTTTTGGAAACAAAATTCTAGCAATATCAAAATATGCTATTTCATTTTTTGAGAGAAAAGACGACAGACTATGTTTTTGTGTATGATAATTAAGTGATTTCAAACAGTATCAGAATTTATGTTTTTAAGACTAGTTAGAATGTTTCCTCTTTGCTATTCTGATACCTAATTTCATGACATTGTTTACTGTATAAATCACTGAATTTTGTGTGTATTTTGTCTAATATTTGTTTTTGAAAGAAAAAATGTATAGTTTTGTCTTATTAATGAATCATTGTCTGGTGTTCCACTTTATGAAGGTTTAGCACATGTTGTTCTAGCCAGTGTATTCCGGTGTTTTCATGTTCCTAGACTCTTTATATGAGATTCTCCTTAAGTTTCAGTCTTAAAAAAAATTAGTATCTGAGGAAAAATGAAGGGTAGAGTCAAGAGGAGACACTGGTGCAAAATAAATTACTCCTTTGTCTCAGCCTTGGCCTTGTCATGGCTGGGGACATTAACTCACAGATTCTTCTCTGTGAATTCAATTACAAGGTCTGGGACCTAGTCTCCTGGTTGAATGGGTCTAAGCCAAGAAAATAAGTTTCATGGCCAAGGAAACTGAAGGCAAGAAAAGACAAAATGGCAGAGTGACCCACATTTGGAGCTGACACTAAAAACTCATAGACTTATCTTCCCATCCCTATTTTAATGAAGAAGTAGAGTTGTAGGCAAGAACAGAGGTTAGTAACCAAGGCTACCCTGCAAGTTAGAGTTAAAAGAAAGTAAGAAAGGTAGAGCAAACAGACATGAGGAAGCCAGGAAAAGTTGTTAAACAGGCACAGGCCTTGAAAAGACATTTGACTCACTTAAGGATTCTGCATTTTTGCACAGATCCCCCACGGCTGGAGTCTCAGGGCCTGCTCTGTCACACATGCAAAACCAATCTGCTCCCGTGACATGGAGCATGAAAGTTCATCTCCTAAAACTTTACACCCTATTGAAAGAATATAATAGTGTTAAAGAAAAGCTAATTCCGTGATCCTTTCGCATCGGGCTACAGATGGGATGCCATTTTCAAGGGACATTTTTTTGCCCCAGTTCCCATCAAATAGCTCCTGAAATAGGCATGATACAGCCCCCTTGAATAAAATAAAATACCTTATTTAATTGCCTGAATGACACTCGGGATTGTGCTGCCAAAGCAAGCCCAAACAAGCCCAACCAGAAGCAATATCAAGGGGGGAAACTCGACTATGAGGCAGCTCCAGGCCCCCCAGCCCCACCGACTGCCAGCCCAGGCTGATGGAAATGAAAACAGGTCTGGGGAAATGCAAATGAATTCTGCAGAGGAGCTGAAGGGAGAAGAAGCCATTTCCCAGGGTAATGAGCTCACTGATTGCAAGGATGGCACCTCAGCCCGACTCCCACAGCTCAGAGTACCATTACATATGGAACACTTAAGTCAGGGACAGGAGAGACAGGGGCATCTGAGTAGTCACTACCACCTCTTTCCCACCTGTCGGCTGCCTGACCTCTCCTCTCTGTCTCCAGAATTCTGGGTCCATTCTTGGCTTCACGGCTCTATTCCTGCCATTTGTGCTGCTAAGCCCAGTGCTTGACTTCTTACTAATTGTCTGAACAGCAAGCCTTGGTTCTTCCAGGAGAGCCCCAACTTTATTTACTTATGGAGTCCATCCCATTTTAAATAGCATTAGCTAATTTCAGAGACACCAAATACCTGTAATGTTTGTGTCTTTGTTGGTCTCCAACGAGCTTTAATTATCCTGCTTTGTTTAGGATATATTTTTTACCTGAAATATATATTACATTAAGCCAGGTGGCTGTCTTTACTCGCCACATAACTTGCAAGAGCCACTGCAACAAAATTATATTAGGACGTTTTATAATGAAAATACACAATATTTAACATTATTTCAGTGTATAAAGCTGATAAATTCTCTGTTCATCACAGCCTTTTTTAGGACAATGGAAGTTATGGGACATTTTCAACATGGGTTTCCATCCTGAGTCTTCCTTATCCCCACAAGGTGCTTTGGCCCACTCCCTCTCCTTTGCAATCCAAAGACTTTTCCATAGTTAGTTATTAAGGACTGGAGGAACGAGAAAAGGAATGGAAGAGGCTAACAAAGTATGTGCCATCAAATACATTACCACTATGGGCAACTGGAATTAGTCCTGCTGGGGCACTTCTGGGAGCTCTCTGTGGGATGTGGGCTGCAGAGTTATCCCAACTGAAAAGCCATCCCACGGGGGAACTTATACATCAATTGGTTAGGGGATCCTAGGGGAAGGTACACTAATTCTCCAGCACTTTTGCCCTGATCTGATATGCACAATGGACATATTGGGACTTTGATTACCCAGAAAACCCATCAGGCAAAGAGATGCAGATGTTGACTTCCAGACTCTACAACGCAAGTTCTGAGGGAATAAGGACAAAGTACTGTTAAACCTGGTCTCATCATCCCATCAGAATCCTCTGTGGCACAGAAATGGGAGGAGGGACCTTATTTCTTTCATATTTGCCATTTCACTTTTTTCATTCTCCGTATCTGGTTTTCCTTTGCTGGTCAGAGACTTCATTTGTGTTAGATGAATTATGTACCCAATTTGGACATGTTCTTTTTTTTTTAAGATTTATTTATTTATTTCTCTCCCCCCTCCCCACACCAGTTGTCTGTTCTCTGTGTCTATTTGCTGTGTGTTCTTCTTTGTCCACTTCTGTTGTTGTCAGCAGCACAGGAATCTGTGTTTCTTTTGTTGCATCATCTTGTGTCAGCTCTCCATGTGTGTGGCGCCACTCTTGGGCAGGCTGCACTTTCATGCTGGGATGCTCTCCTTACAGGGCACACTCCTTGCGTTTGGGGCTCCCCTATATGGGGGACACCCTTGCGTGGCAGGGCACTACTTGTATGCATCAGCACTGCGCATGGGTCAGCTGCACGCGGGTCAAGGAGGCCTGGGGTTTGAACCGTGGACCTCCCATGTAGTAGGCAGATGCCCTAACCACTGGGCCAAGTCACTTCCCATGGACATGTTCTTAATCTTAACCCCTGTCCCATGGATTAATCCATGTTACAATGGTGTGAACCTATTGTACATAGGACCTCCTGAAGATGTTATTTTTGGTTAAGGTAAACTGAACCAGGGTGGGTCTTAATGGGATTACTGAAAGCCTGAGAAGGAGAAGATCACAGGGAGAAGCCGGAAGTCAGTAGGAACCGCCAGGAGAAAGGAAAGGGCATCACCATGGATAGGAGGTGAAATGCAAACCAAGGAACCCCAAGGCTTGTGACAAGACAGCACCAGATGGTACAGATTTGGGGGAAGAAGCATCACCTTGCTGAAGTCTTTGTTTTCAACTTGTGCTAGCCTCAAAACCATGAGCCAATATATTCTCATTGTTTAAGCCAACCTGTCATGATATTTGTGACAGGAACTCCAGCAACCTGTTATAAGACATCATCTGAGGAGCACACAATTAGTCATATCAGAAGACTATTGACAAGAGGTTCTTAAATAGAGGATCACATCTGTTAATGACCCAAGAAAACGCTCTAGCTGGGAAGATTATATCAAGGATTCCACTAATCTGTGCAGATTGACCCAGACTTGAGCTGGCAAGCTGAGAGGCAGATGAAGCCTCTCCACTCTATGCCCTGATGCAGAACTGCATTTACCTGGAGGAAAGTGCAGTTTTCTTTTTTTCTCACAAAGGTTCTGTCCACCCCTAGGCATCTGCTCAGGCAGAGAAGGTGCTCATTTTAATCTGCATGCCACGTGAGTTGTGTGACAATGCTACCATATATCCTAGAAATGAAAGAACAATAATTTATGATAATTGTGCCCTTTACCAATGAGCTTTTTTTTCAATGGGGCAGAGGAAAATCAGGGAATGAAGGCTCCAGAATATTTGCACATCAGTTAAAACATCACAACTCTTGCCCCAACTACAGAAAAACAGAAAGAAGGCAGAGTACCACAAAGGCATTAACTCAAAAGGATGAGGTACAAGCCAAAAGCATTGTCACCTGGGGTTTCCAGATCAGCACAAAAAGATCTCAATAGGCACATTATGAGGGACTCTAAAAAGGCCTTTCTAGTGTCAATGGCTTCACTGTGTATAGAGAGGATCCTGCTGAGGATATAGTGGCTGCCTGGGGAAAGAAAGCCCCCACACTGTATTTCTTTACATGAATTTTGACAAAGGACAGTAATAATTAATTGAAGAGGAAAAAGCATTGATACAGATGTCAAGAGACAGGAATATTCTAGTTTGGCCTTAAAATTTTCTGAATCAATGATTTCACATATAAGTATCAGTCCTGGGGAAATAATGTAAAATGCAGACAGGGATTTATGCACAAAAATATTTATTGCAACACTATGTATAATAAAAAAGGAAACAATCTAAGTAGTTGGTGATTAAGGTATAGCTAATTAATGAAATTAATGTTTGAAGATAATTTTCACTAACACAGAGGAGTGGTAAGTGAGAAAAGCAGAATATAATCATATAAATGAGGGGTGGAGAGGGAGACTGAGGGGAAATTTGCCAAAACATTAACAATTTTTGCCTTTAGGTAGTAGGATTATGACTGATTTATTTTTCTGGTCCCTGTAATTTTTTTATATTTTCCAATTTTTCCACATTAAAGCATCTTGCACAATCAGAAAAAAAATAACGAAAGGAAAATAGTTTTATTCTAGTTCTGAAATGCCAATGGTGATTCTAAGCTCTGACACTTGTGGAAACCCCCAAGCCAGTGAAGGGCTGGCATGTTTGAGCGCATGCTGGGGTGAGCCATGTGGGGCCTACAAGGAGAGCCCAGTGCTTCATCCTCCCAAGGGGCAGTGTCAAAGGTCCTGAAAAAGATAGAGCCTTAATAATGATGTGTATGCATATGAGGTATAATTCTGGCTAGCATAAAGGTCTGTTGAGGTGGTGTGGGGCATTCCTTCTGCATGTAATCTGCTTAGAGAGAGTTGCAAATTTTGAGATTGGAGATCTGCATGAGGGGATCATGGAGACCTTACCTGAATATTGCCTCAGATGAAAGATTCTTCTCACCTCCATCTATGGCACCTCTATTTCAGCTCACTACAGTGGCAACATTGACATGATTTGGGTTTTAAAGGGTGAACAGGAGTTCCCCAGATAGAGAAGCAGGGGCAACATGTGCTTCAGACAGAGAACTGCATGTGAAGAGACAAGTATCTATGAAAACTACATTGCACGAGCAGTAAGAAGTTTTGTGCATCTATATAGGATATACAGTTTGGGAAATGGAATGGGATTGGCAAAAGATGAGATTGAATAGGTATTTGATACATACTCTCCCCTGGGGCAGTGGGAGAGGAAGGAGTGAAGTCCAGTGAAGTGTTTTGGTTCACAGGTTCTCTTCTTTCTATAACAGCCCATCTACCCTAGGGGAGGTTGTCTGGCTCAGCCTCCTCCTGGTGTGCCTTCCTGTACTGCAGAGGTCTGGAAAGCTAACAAATGCCTACACTAGATGGCCTTGCTGTTAGGGTTTCAGCTGTGACTTAGGTTGTAACAATGAGATAACCTCATGCAAGACCAGAATTTGAAAGTAAGTCAAGCACATATAGCAGGGAAGGTTACATTTATTTCTGGAATGGATCTAGCAGCGAATGCAGAAGCTGATGCTTCTGGACAAGGCTCACACCCAAAAATAGCCACTGTGTGGGTGTAACCCTGGGGCTGGCAGTTGACCCAGTAGCTTTCCAATTTCCCATCTTCCAGACAGTTGCAGTAGAGGTGCACTTCTCTCAGTGGATAAGTGGATAAGTTTGGCATTGTTCCTTTAGTATCACCTCTGGACACCCAGCATAGAGCCTGGTCCTCTAACCCTTCTGGTGACTTTACAAATACTTAGCTCCCTCTATCAAACCCCTCTCTTCTTAAAACAGTTAAACTGCTTTCTGTTTTCTACACCTGAGCCCTGACTGACACAACCACTCAAAATCACATTTTCTCAGACAGACTTGTGCAATTCAATAAATATTTATGTGTGTGGGTGTGTGCATATGCATAAGTGTGCTTGTATGATTGTGAACCCATTATATTCAATAGGCCATACGGTCTTTGGGCCTCGCACCTTCTATTCTCTTCTCCGTATCACACAAGTTACTGCGTGCTGCAACTATCATTGCATTCATTTTGAAAAATGCGTTACTTGTCTTGTCAATTCTGATTCCAAGGATAAGGTTAAACCAGTATCACACAATCACACAGGAAAGCATTAAACAAACAAACAAACAAATGTACTGTTGACTCAGGGGAAAAGAGTCCTAGGACCACTGAAGGGAAAATGATGCTCAGTTCTGTGGGTATAATCTCTGTCATAGAAGAAGAGAAGCCACCTGCTGAAGCATCCTGGTGACATTGGATTAACCGTGGTAGAGATGGGGGAGGAGCTGTGATGGATTTTAGTGTGTTGAGGTTTGATGTGCCTCTATCTCCTGCTGTAGGGAGAGAAAGGGAGCCCGTCCATGACTGTTACTTCAGAGTAAAACCATCTCGGAGGAGCTTGTCTGATGAGACAGTGACCATTTAGGGCAGTGATTCAGATCCTGACTGCCCGTTAGAACCCCTGTTGGAGCTCATCTGCCCCTCCTAAAGAGCTTCTGACTTTTTTCACCTGCGTGGGGTCCAGGCATCACAATTTTTTTTTTTAGAGAGATTGTAGGTTTACAGAAAATTCATGCAGAAAATAGAGTTCCCATACATCTCCCCTCTTACTAACACCTTGCATTACTATGGTACATTTGTTACAACTGATGAAAGAATATTATTGTAACTGTTAGTCGCACGTGATTCTAATGCAGCAGGGTTGAGAACCACTAACCTCACGTGCAAATGTTTCTCCATGCAGGCACTCATAATGCTTTCTTATGATTTTTTACATCGCTACTGTATTTTTTGCTATATCTGCTTTTTTCTTTCATGGCATTTTACATTTGAGACTTCTCTTTCTATGTTTTTCCTTGATTATACTTATTAGAAATTTTTTCATTTTATTACTACTACTATATTTTCATTTTGTTTATTCCTATAATTTAACAGCATCTCACAAGTTTAGACAGGTAGCTTCTTCTCCACTACTTAGTTCTATATATTTCCTAATTTTTATTATGATTTCATTTCTGACCCATGAGTTACTAAAAAATATATGTTATGTTTATATAATGTCCATTTATATGGTTGGTTTGGGTTACCTTTTGTAAATTGATTTGTCACTTACTTATATTGAAGCCGGTGAATTTGATATACATGACATTGATCTATTGGAATTTGCTTTTAGATTTTTTGTGGACTAGTACATACTCAACATTTGTAAATATTTCATCTGCAATTGAAAATAACATATTCTCTACAACAGTGCTTCTCAAAGTGTAGTCCCCAGAGCAGCAGCAGCAGCATCCATAGATAACTTGTTGAAAATGTAAAATCCCAGGTCCCACCCCAGACCTACTGTATAATGAAACTCCGGGGATAGGAACCAGCAATCTGTGCTTTCACACGTTCTCCAGTGATTTAATGCTGCTCTAGTTTGAGACCCATTGCTCTAACAATTGGATTCAGAGGTCTGCATAGGAAATAAGCAGCTTTTTAGTGGTGTTATTCAAATCTTCTATATTCCTACAATTTTTATTTGCTTGATCTATTGATTCCTGAGAGAGAGGAATTAAAAAAATTTCACTACATTTGTGAATTTATCTTTTTTTTGTTAAGATTTATTTATTTATTTATTTATTTATTTATTTATTTATTTATTTATTTATTTCTCTTCCCTTCCCCCTCCACCCTGGTTGTCTGTTCTCTGTGTCTATTTGCTGCGTGTTCTTTGTCCGCTTCTGTTGTTGTCAGCGGCACGGGAATCTGTGCTTCTTTTTGTTGCTTCATCTTGTTGTGTCAGCTCTCCATGTGGGCAGCACCATTTGTGGGCAGGCTGCACTTTCTTTCATGCTGGACGGCTATCCTTATGGGGTGCACTCCTTGTGCGTGGGGCTCCCCTACGCAGGGGACACCCCTGCATGGCAGGGCACTCCTTGTGCGCATCAGCACAGCATATGGGCCAGCTCCACATGGATCAAGGAGGCCCGGGGTTTGAACCGTGGACCTCCCATGTGGTAGGTGGACTCCCTAACCACTGGGCCAAGTCCGCCACCCTCAATTTATCTTTATAGTACTTTAAAAATGGCATAATTTATTTTGAGACTGTATTATTAAGACTCTACAAGTACAAAATATTTACTTTTGACCAGAATGCTTTCTTTTATCATTATGCAGTTACTTCCTTTCTCTCTAATATTGTTTTTTGCCTTAAGGTCTATTTTGTCTGTTAGTAATATAGTTATAATAGCTTTAATTACTGATATTTAATTATTTATTTTTCTTTTCCCTTATTTTCAGCTTTTTTGTTCTGTGTTTTAGTTGCATTTCTTATAAATAGTATAAAACCAATTTTTAAAAAATTATTGTGTCCCTTTAAATCTTTCATAGGAGAGTAACATCTACTTACATTCATTCTGATTTTTGATGTATCATCATTTATTTTTCATTCTATTATCTTGTCGTTTCTATTTATCAATATTTTTATTGTTTTGTTTTAGTTATTACATTCTTGCTTTCTATTGAAATTAATCAAGTTTTCTTTACTTCTTTTGGTTTATTCTATTTTGAATTTTAGTGGTTACCTTTACATTTTTAACAATCTTTGGTGGTTTTGAGCTGTATGCACCCCAGAAAAACATGTCCTTAAACTTAATCCATTCCTCTGGGTGTGAACCCATTGTAAATAAGGTTTGATGAGGTTCCTTGAGTTAAAGTGTGACATACCTCAGTTAGGATGGACATCCCTGGAGGCCTTGCTTGATTCCTTTATAAGCAGAACAAAATTCAGACAGATAGAGACAGCCACAGAGGGAGCAGCCAGAAGCTGAACATCAGTGGAACCCAGAAGAGGAGACCAGAAGACACCGCCATGTGCATTGTCATGTGATAAACCAAGGGCCAGAGATCACCAGGAGCCCTGCCCCAGAATAACAAGTCTTCAGAAAGAAAGCAATCTTGATTTGACCTTTTCCTGACCTCAAAACACTGAGCCTTTAAATTCCCATTGTTTGAGCTTTTCCTTTGCATGGTACTTGCTTGTGCAGCCAAGGAAACTAAAAACAAATGCCCTCTTAATTCATAAAGTTTAAAATTAAGCAATATTTCTGCAGAATACATGTTGTTTACAAGTGCATAGAAAATGGTTACCAAGATATGTTTTCACCAAAAGATTAAAATCTTACAGAATATTCTTTGATAACAAGCGTTTTAAATTAGAAAACCATAGAAATAAAGTAGAGAATCCCCAATATTTAAAATTTAAATAACATACTTCTAAATAATCCATGGGTCAAAGGAAACATTAAAAGGGAAATATAAAAAAATTTACATTGAATAATAATGAAAATAAAACTTATAGGAGATAGTTACAGACATGAATAGAGATAAATGTATGCTTTAAATGTCTACATTAAAAAAGAAGAAAGATTTGAAATTATTGAGCAAATTTCTAAACTAAGAAGCAAGGAATAAAAACAGACAGCAATAATCAGACAGCAGTAATAAATGAGATAGAAAACAGGAAAAAAAATTTAGACTATTACCAAAGCCCAAATTTGTTTCTTTGAAAATATTATTGTAATCATTATTTTTTGGCTTTTTTAAAGGGTATTTATTTGGGGTAGGAGCGTACAGATACCAGGCCATAAGCATAAGTTACTTTCCTCACCAAAGTCTATTTTCATGTGTTGGACCAAGATGGCTGCCAATGTCTGTGAGGTAAGAATGTTATTAATATTAACAATTGAAAAAAAAAATAAACAGGAAGAATAATGGAGGAAATATAAATTAACAATATCAGGAATTCAAGAGGGGATATACTTGTAGAGACAACCGACATTAAAAGAATAACAAGAGAACTTGTAAGCAACTACATGTTAACATATTCAACAAAATAGAAGAAATGGATTCATGTTTTGAAAAGCACAATTTTCTAAAAGTGACCAAGGAAAAACAACCTGAAAAACATAATAGCACATATCTATTATTTAACTTAAATTTAGATTGATAATCAAAACCTTTCACACAAACATAGCACTAGACCCATATGATTTCACTGGTGAATTCTATCAAAACACTTAAGTAAGAAATAATAGCAATCAACCAAACTCTTTCAGAAAATAAAGGATGAGGAAATACTTCCCGGCTTAATTTATTCCATTAATATAATTGCCAATAACATTTCCTATGAAAAATGTTACAAGAAAAGAAAATCAGAGGCCAATAAATCTTATGAATATAGATGTGAAAATCCTCTACAAATTTTAGCAAATTAAATTCAGCAATACATAAAAAACTTTTAAAAGAGGGGTTTATCCCAGAAATGTGAGGTTGATTCAAAATTGAAAAACAAATTGACGTCCTTTACCACATTTACAGAATAAAGAAAATGAATAAGATCATCTCAATAGATTCAGAGAAGCATCTGACAAAATTCCACAACTCTTCATGGTTAAAACAAACAAACAAACAAACAAGAAAACTCCGGGAAACTATAATACAAGGAAACGTTCTCAATCTGCTGAAGAGTATTTACAAAATCTTCTATCACAGTAAATGTAATTATATTAAAAACCTTTTCCTAAGTTTGGGAAAAAGGAAAGGATGTCTTTTCTCATTATTCTATTAAGTATTTTACTGGAGGTCCTAGAAAGTACAATATGAAAAGAAAACAAAATAAAATACATAAACCCGTTGAGTTGGCTTGTGTGTGTGTATGTGTGTAAACTGACAAGCAGATTCTAAAATGTATATGGAAATGCAAGGGAGCTAGAAGAGCCAGCAAAAAGAAAAAATAATTGAAAAAGGAGAAAAAAAAATTGAAGGAATTATTTTACCTGATTTTATCATTTACTCTAAGCTATAAGATAATATGGTATTGGTGCAGGTTTAGAAAATTAGAATATTGAACAGAATAGAAAACTCAGAAATTGACTCATATATATATACAGTCAATTGCTTTTTAATAAAGGCAATTCAATGAGAAAATGATGGTCTTTCCATAAATAGTGTTAGAACAACTGGATATTTATATGTAAAACAATGAACCTTTACCTCTACCTCTTATATTCAATATTAATTCAAAAATTAATTTACATAGATGTAAAAAAACGTAAAACCAAAAATTACAAAATTCCCAAAGGAAAACTTAGAAGAGATTTTAGCAGTATTGGAGGTATGCAAGGATTTCTTAAGACACAAAATGAACAAATCACAAATTGGACTTCATCAAAATCATAAATCACTTCACAAAAGACACCATTAAAACTAAGTCAAGTCACTGACTGGGACAAAATACCATAGTATTATTTGACAAGGACTTGTATCCAGAATATATAAAGAACCCTGCAAATCAATACTAAGTAGATAAGCAACCCAATAAAAGAATAAACAGACACTTCACAAATGAAGATATGCATGGCTAATAAAGCACATTTAAAGATGTGTCAGGGCAATGCAACTTCATACACATAATGACTAGTTGGTGAGGATGTGGAACAACTTGAATGTTCATCTATTGCTGGTGGAAGGGTAAAATTTCCCATAATTTTAGAAAACAATGGCAGCTTCTTATATGTTTAAGCCACCTATTGTATGACCCAGCAATTACTGTACTAGGCATTTACCCAAGAGAAATGAAAATATATGTCCACAAGAAAGTCATATAGACATATGTTTATAGCAGCTTTATTCATGATAACTACAACTGCAAACAATTGAAATGTTCATCAACAGATGAATGGATAAACATTTTTTTTTTTTTTTGGTAGATTCACGGTTTGCAATACTAGTAAGCCATAAAAATTAGCCAATTAGTGATACATGCAACATTGATGAATCTCACAGACATTATGTTGAATAAAATAAGCTAGACACTAAAGAGTCCTTACTTTATGACCCCATTCATAGGATGTTCTGAAACAGGCCAAAGTAATCTATGATGAAAGAAATTAGATCAGTGGTTGCCTTTAGAGGATGTCAGAATGAGGATGAAGCACCAAGGGCACAAAATTTAAGACAGCATTCACTTGCCTGCTGAATTTTGCACTTCTGGTGTCTCATTGACCTCTCCTTGATTCAGTGGCGATGGAGAGGAGAAGGGTATTGGGGAACTTTCTGGGATGCTGGAAATGTTCTATGTCTTTCTTGGAGTGATGGTTGGACATGTACATGTATATCAAAGCTTATCAAAGGGTACACCTAAAATCTGTGCATTTAATTATATATAAATTTTAGAAGTTGATTTGCAAAAAGAGAAATTACCAAGACCATTTTGAAAAATAAGAATAGTAAGAAATCTCAGTTTACCAGATATTAAGATTAAACAACCAAATAATATTAGACTAATTTACCCATGCAACAATTTAAAGAGTCCAGAGACAGATACTTAGATATATGGAAACCTGGCACTTAACACAGGTGACATTATAAGTCAATGAAAAAAGGATGGAAAGTTAAATAAATGGTTCTAGAACATAAGATTATCTATATAAAAAATAAGCTAAATCCCTCCCTCATACCACATTCAAAAATAAATTCCTGGTTTATTAAAAACCCCAAATTGAAAAGTCATACTTTAAAGTTAAAAAAAAATAGAAAGAAATATATTTCTGATACAGAGAGTAGGAAATTCTTCTTAAACAAAATGCTAGCAAACACACCAAATCATAAAGAAAATAGACTGATAAATTTGACTGCATTAAAAATAAAAAAAGGTCTGTGTAACAAAGTACTGTAAAAACAAAGGGGAAAGATAAGCCATAGAAGGGGGAAATTCAAGATCTAGAATATATAAAAAATGTCTACAAATCAATAATAAAAAACAAAAAATGGGGGAAAGGATATGAACAGACAATTGAAAGATCATCAATAAACTTAAAAGATATTCAAAACTCAGTGATATTAAAATAAAACATTAATATTATTTTCTTCACCAGACTGAAAAATTTCAAGATAATCTGTTAATATTGAATGTTTGCAAGGGCTTGATTAAAAGAGTATTTGCCATTCACTGCTGATCGGAATGTAAATATGTATAGCCTGTCTAGAGATGTATTTATCTATCACTTCACCTCTATCAACATTGAAAAATTTTGTATCTTTTTCCCTAGCAACTCCATTACTAGTTATGTACCTGGAAAAGCAATCATGTATATAAAACTGTGTTCTTTACATGAATGTTTTTGATATCATTATTTAGTAATTGGAAAAATTAGAAACAATCAAAATGTGTATCAAAAAAAGGAATGAAAAAATAAATCTGGATAGATAACCATTCTGGAGCACTGTGACAAGGTGTATGAACAGGGAAAGATGCTCCCAAAACATGACTGAGTGAAAAAAAGCAAGTTGCAAGTTATTGTAAAACCAAGATCATGTACTTGAAAAATACAGAGTTTTACGGATGCACATAAAATTTGCAAATACGTATTTTTAAAGGCTGAAAGGAAAAACACAAAGATAGAAGTGGCTACATCTATGAAAGGGGGAAGGGGGCTAGATTCAGAGATTGCTGTCAATGGATCTAGAAGTACCAATTACGTCAAAATGTTAAACTTTTCATTGTTGATGGTAGGAACATGAGGGATTATTTTCTATTTTTGTATTTTACATTATTTTTGGCATTACATTTTTAAAATCTGAAATGCCAAGCACTCTGCATTCATATTTCATTTCTACCATTAACTTAAGAAAGTCACTTCTTCCCTGTTCACATTTTCTCATCAGTGCACTCAAACATGTTTTGAATGATGGAATGACTTTTAATCTCTACCCTAAAGTTGATGTTTCTCCAATTCTAAGGGCCTGGGGAAAATCTTTCAGTTTTCCTCAGTTGATAAGAAAGGCATCCAGATTAACTCAGGGGTTAAGGTCATCCCTCAGTGACAAAGATGGAAGGGTCCTTCTTTCCTTCATCATTGCAAGCCTAGGTATTTGTTGTCTGACATCTGGCCTAACTTCCCCCAGTTTTCCTTTAGAATAAACCTTTCTGTCAGCGTCTAACTTCCCACAGAAGGGTTACAAATAGAAACAGAAAAGTCCAAAGTGAATTAAAATACCAGGTTGTTGACAGAAGGAAAAAAATAGCCCTTACTAATAACCTGATTTGACATCCGATTTATGTGGTCCTAAAAGTACAGTCATAAAAAATGTGTAAGTGAAGGAATAACACCAAGTGATTTACAAAGGCCCTGGGAGTACGAACGACAAGACCCAGTGAAAGGGAGAGTAATAAATCTGGCCAGGAAAGTCATGCACAATCCCTTTAGCCCCGAAGGCCTAAGCATCCAGGGATTCTCCCCTTGTACAATTTTTATTCAGTCTTTCATCCAGCAAATATTTCCTGAGTTTCCTGGCCATGTCCGGCATTGGGCAAAGCAAGGCGTATTTGTGTATGTACTGTAGGGTGGGAACATTGAGAGATGGAAGGCATGGGATGTGGCCCAAAGTGTTGACAAACTAATTGTATGATAAGCCTAACAGCAAAGCTGGAGATAAGTGTATAATAAATGGACAGAACTAAAGACATTTAATTTTAAGAAGAGAAAGTTCCAGGGAGAAGTAATTGCTGTTTTTAGTAATCTCAAAAGCTTCATGGAGAAGAGGGAGGAAACTTGGTTTCTAAAAGATATTGAGGACCAATGAGTTAAAGAAGCAAATTCCATCCATCGATCTTTTTTGAGGACTTTCTACCTGCTAAACACAGTTCTAGGAACTAAGTACCCAGTATTGGGGCAAAAAACTGACAAAGTCTATAGTCATTGGAAGTTATATTTTAGTGAGAGGAAGAATGACAATATGTCAACTAAAAAATAAGCAAACACATTATTTCAGAGATTGGTAAATTCTATAATTGCATAGGACAATATGACACAGTTTGGGCAGGAAGAAGGACTTTTACCAAGGGTGATCAGAGGAATTTCTTTGAGGAAGGGGCCTTTGAACTGACATCTGAAAAATGAAAAGGCTCTAACTCTACAACTGAGGGAAAGACCAATCCAGAAAGAAAGAACAGCAAGGGCAAGGGCTCGAGACTGGAATAAGCTTGGAATTTCTGTTTTCAATGAACAGAAAAGCCAGTTGAGTAGAATGGGTGGAATAAGGAGAAAAGTGGGGAAGATGAGCTTGGAGATAGAGGATGGAGAGGAACATAGGCCTTGGAGGCCTTGGTAAGGAGCTTGAGTTTCACACAATTACAATTGGACCAACTTGAGTTGAGCGGCTCCTTTGGTGCCCTGTGCCACATCCTCTTGGCTTACATTTGATTTCAGGTACAGCTGGGATGGGTTGTTCCCATGCAGTATCCTGGCACCCCAATTCAATAACAACTTTGGAAGAAATACAGTACCAGATAGCAAGACTTAGTGTAAAACTACAGCAATTAAGGTAGTGTGATACTGTACCAAAGACAGAAAAATAAACCAATGGAATGGAAAAGAGAATCTAGAAACAGACCCATACAAATATGGCCACTAGATTTGTAGCAAGGTTGATGTTATAGATAGTGTGGAAAGGATGGTGTTCCAGATGGTGAAAATATAAGAAGTAAACTAAAACTTCTAGAAGAAAATATAGAAGTGTATCTTCATGATCTTGGGGTAGGTTAAAAAAAAAAAGTTTTTAATAGGACATGTAAAGCACAGGTCACAAAGAAGTGTGGTACACTGGAGTATTTTTAAAATAAGAATTCATTAATGATACCATTAAAGAAGGAAGAGGAAAGCCACAGAATAGAAGTTATTTGCAATATATATCTGACAAAATATTAGTGTACAGAATATGTAAACAACACTTACAAAACAACAAGAAAAAGATAACCCGATAGAATAATAGGCAAAACAAAACAAAACAAAACAAAAAACCTTAAAGAGGTCCTTCACTAAAGAGAATGTCCAAATAAATGGCCAAAAGAAGTGCTCAAATCCATTATTTATTATGGAGATGCAAATTAAGACTGCAATAAGATGCCATCACTTACCATTATGGCTAGAATTAGATAGACTGATAATACAAAGTGTTGATGAAGGCGTAGAACTACTGGAACACTCATATACTGCTGTGGGACTATAAATTGGTAAGCACTTTGGAAAAGAGTTTGGCAGTATGTATTAAAGCTGAGCATTAAAAAAGTGCATACATGAAAAAACAAAAAGCCAGCCTATGACCCAACAATTCCACTTCTACGTAGATGTCAATAGAAATATATAAATATATTTACTAAAAGACATGTATAATAGCATTCTTAGAAGCATTGTTTTTAAATGGAAAAACCCAGGCACAACCTATCTACAATAGACTGGATCAATAGAATGCACCATGGTCATACAATGAAATATTAAACAATAATGAAAAAGAATGAACCACTGCCACAAGGATGCACAGGAGAATCTACTGTAAGTTCCCATTTGTATGACATTCAAAAACAAGTGATATAATTTGCAGTATCAGGGAAACAGACTTGGCCCAGTGGTTAGGGCGTCCATCTACCACATGGGAGGTCTGCGGTTCAAACCCCAGACCTCCTTGACCCATGTGGAGCTGGCCCATGCGCAGTGCTGATGCGTGCAAGGAGTGCCCTGCCACGCAGGGGTGTCCCCCGCGTAGGGGAGCCCCACGCGCAAGGAGTGCACCCGTAAGGAGAGCCGCCCAGTGCGAAAGAAAATGCAGCTTGCCCAGGAATGGTGCCGCCCACACTTCCCGTGGCGCTGATGACAACAGAAGGGGACAAAGAAACAAGACGCAGCAAATAGACACAGAGAACCGACAACCGGGGGAGGGGGGGAATTAAATAAATAAATAAAATCTTTAAAAAAAAAATTGTAGTATCAGAAGTAATCATGGTGGCTCCCTTTGGGAGAGGATAGTGGCTGGAAATCATAGCAGGGAGGCTTCTGAGTTGCAGAAATATAATTCTATTTCTAGATCTGGGTGCTGATCTCATAGCAGTGTTCCCTTTATGAAAAGGTTCCAAACTGTTCACTTCCATTGTGCACTATGCTTTAAGTATGCTATACTTTGTTAAAAAAAAAAAAAACTTATTAAAACAATCATAGTACAAAAAAGGAAAAAATATTTTTGAAAAAAGTTTCTGTGGAAAACAAAAATCAATTTTAGACCATATTGATTTTATGTTCTTGGGTAAACTCAAGAGAAAAAGTCTTTACAAATAGTTAAAGCATGAGATGGTTATATAAAAGACAAAAATATAAATTGAATGACAGATTTGTGGGAGGATTGAGGCAACTATCATACCATTAAAATTTTAGAATTATATTACAAGCATAAAAGTGGTGATTTAATACCATAAAAGTTACCATCAGTGATGCTGAGGCCAGTCTTGAAAATCTTTCCAGAGCAAAGAAGGGAAGGACAAAGAAGGTGTACCCTCTTTCAAGAGCCTGGATGTCTGGATGTGCCCTGCCTCACACGTAGTTCCTCTTCAGGTATGAGTCTCTCTGGCATTCTATTTTCAAAGGCAGGGGTCAGTGAAATTCATTCAACAACCAGTTTTTGTAAACAAAGCTTTACTAGAATACAGCCACGCCCATTTTTTAATATATTGTCTATGGCTCCTTTAACACTACAATGGCAGAGTTGATTAATTCCAACAGATAGGTGACTCACTAAGCTGAAAATATTTACTATTCAGCCCTTTGCAGAAAAAGTTTAAGGTCTTCCAAGTCATTCTCATCCTCTTTGCCTCTATATATTTTCCTCTGACAACCCTCTTCCCCCTTTCCTCCTGAGCTTTCCAAAACTTTTCTCTACTATTCTCTAGAATGTCCACTCATGACCATCATTTTACTGTGCATATTCTAGCTCTTCTTAGTTTTTTTAAATATCCTTTCCCTTAACTGAACTCAGGTTTTTCTCCAAAAAGTCACTTAGTCCCCAGTTACTTAAATGTCAGGAAGTGAAGTCAGCTGCCTCCTTGATTCCCATTGCCATGTTGAGAACTTACATTCCGATTTTCTTTGAAAAAATAAATGAACAAAACCCCCCACAAGCCACTCTTGAGAATCATGCCATTCAGCTTTATTCTGTTCTTACTCCTTCAACCTCCTTCTTGGTCTCTGTCCTCATCTTTTGAAGACTGATATCTGAATCACAAGCAATCAGATTGAATTGCTTTGGGGTACACATGCAAGATCTGCCCCATACTGAAGCCTACTAGTAAGATAGGGAATCAATAGATGGATCCAGAAACTGGCAAGAAGTCCACGTGGACATCAATAACCCCAAGATGGCTGCTGAAAGACCCCCCACCCCAAAAATTCTGCCATTGAGAACAAAGACTTCTTCTGGAAGCCAGAAGAAGCCCCAAATATTCCCCAAGGACTTTATCATTGGGCTCTCCTAGGGGATTGATGGGTGGGGTAATCAATCGAAACAGTAAACAGCTGGAACTCCTCCCCTGCCATTAGCAAAGGGGTGGAGTAAATAATGGTTCAAAACTAGGCACAAGGCTTGAACTCGCTCTCTCCTTTGGACCCCTATTCTGGCAGCTTCTGCCCCCACATGGATTAACATGCAAGTAAAACCTGGGCATTTATAACCTATAATGGGGAATTGTGGTCTGTGAATCAGCCCACTTTATCATTTTTCAGTCCCTTCCTCTCTACCTTGGACCCATGATCTGGTATTTTCTCCCATTTTTCTTCCTTCCCTACCTTGATAAATTACTGGGCTAACTCACCTGACATGCTCTTGAAATTCCTTCTGCAGCATAGTCAAGAACATAGACAAAATCTGGTTATGATACTCTGACCTCTTAACCTTGGCCCTCTCACACTGATGGGCTCCCTTTGGACTCCACTTCAGGTACCACAACTACAGCCACAACCACGGCCTTTCCATTCTCCAAAGTAACTTTGGGGAGTGGAGGTAGCTCAAGTGGCTGAGTGCCTGCTTCCCATGTACAAGGTCCTGGATGTAACCTCCTAGGTACCTCCTAAAAAGCAAAGAAACAAATGAAAAAAAAAAACAAAAAACCACTCTCATTGGAAAGCAAATGGAGCTCAGTGGCTTAGCGCCTGCTTCCCATAAATGAAGTCCTGGGTTCAATCCCCAGTACCTCCTACAAAAAAGTTATCTCACCTAGAAAATGAGTAGCTCGTACATCTGGCCTCTTGACCAAAACCACAAACCACTCTATTTTCCCTCATCAGACCACTTGTCTGTTAACTTCTTACTTTATGTCTTTATCCATTAGATTTCTTTGTCTTAAACTCCATGGTCTGTAAATCCAATCACTTTCTTGTCAATAGTGTAAACTCCTCTGTTCCTTCATCTTTTCATTACAACTGTCTGGCAAAACCTCAACTTTGGATGAACACAAATATTGTATTTGCCTTCTCCATGACTGCCCCCAGAAAGCTGAGAACTGCTAAAAAGAAAGAAAAATTCAGACAAGAGGGTCATGTGGCACCACTGTAAATCCAGGATCTTCAGCCTCAATTATACCCTTAACCCTGTCTGCCAGTGTTACCATCATTAACTGGCCAGTCCCTGCAACCACTCCTCTCTTCTACCTTATTGCAGGTAGCAGATGACCCTGCCTTCTAGTCTTGGAGGTAAAAAGCTATAAAGCATACATGCACTCAGTTTTCTGTCTACGACCCCAGACCTTTCTATATTTGGACCTATCATGTCCTTCTTCATATTTATGTGAATCCTTATACATGCATTGCAACCCCATCCTTGCTATTACAGGTACCTTAGACAAGTGATTTTAAAACTCAGATGTGCCTACAGAGTATCTGGGCATCTCATTAAAACTCAGATTTTGACAGCAGATCTGGGGTGGGACCAGAGATTCTGTACTTCCAACAGGCTCCCTGTGACCCCAATGCCGCTGGTACCCTGAGCCTTTCACTCACCTATATTGTTAAATTCATCTCTCCTGGATGCTAATCATCAACATTTAAAAAATATTCAAGTCCCTTTTATCTTGACCTTATGTTAAACATTTTAAACTTTGAGAAGTAAAAACTACCATAATTAATAGATTTAGGAAAATATATTTCCAATGTAGATGACAAAGCTTTAATGTCTATAATATACAAAAAGTTCTCAAAATGACAATAAAAGTTAAATAACACATTAGAAGAATGGATAATGTAATTTCCTGGAGAACCTATAAAAACTGTTCACTATTTTTGTAAGCAAAGAAAAGGAAATTAAGAAACAATGAGATACGACTTTCCACTGAAACTTTTTTATAAGTATTTTAATAGGAAAAAATTTAAAAGAGTGATTTCACATATTGCTAGTAGAGAAAAAGTAAATGAATATTTTCAGGCATTTCTGGTGGAAATATGAAATGTTACAGCCTTTTTAAAAGGCAATCTGGGGGAAGCAGATTTGGCTTAATGGATAGAGCAGCTGCCTACCACATGGGAGGTCCAAGGTTCAAATCCAGGGCCTCCTGACCCATGTGGTGAGCCGGCCCATGTGCAGTGCTGATGCATGCAAGGAGTGCCCTGCCATACAGGGGTGTCCCCCACGTAGGGGAACCCCATGCACAAGGAGTGCTCCCCATAAAGAGAGCTGCCCAGCACAAAAGAAAGTGCAGCCTGCCCAGGAGTGGCGCTGTACACACAGAGAGCTGATGCAGCAAGATGACAAAAGAAAAAGAGACACAGAGACACATTCCCAGTGCTGCCTGACGAGAATGCAAACAGACATAGAAGAACACACAGCAAATGGACACAGAGAGCAGACAACTGGGGGGCGGGGAGAGGAGAGAAATAAATAAATAAATAAATAAATAAATAAATAAATAAATAAATCTTTTAAAAAAGCAGTCTGGAGGGTGGAGCCAAGATGGCAGCAGAATAAGGAGCTCCTGGAGTCAGCTCGTGAAACAGGGCAGTTGGTGGTCACCCAGAGCTACCTAAAGCACCTGTTTGGAGGGTCCAGGAGACCAAAGGAGTATCCTGTAACATCCTTGAGAGTGTGGAAGGAGGAGACTATGCTTCTGCACAGAGGATTCATGAGTAGAGCCCTCCACACCACGGAGATACATTCCCATGGCATGCAAGCCACCTCAGGAGCTATTCCATGGTTGGAGTTGGAAGTTCCATTTCCCCCAATAAAAACAGAGGAAGACATGGTGTGGCACTGACTTCGGCTACTGATTAGTGGATTTGGCAGGCTGAAGTAGAATCCTAGGAACAACTAAACTTTGAGCTTGTTCAGAGGCCAGAGGGAAACCGGTGGTCCCCATTTTGACTCTGCCCTGGGCAAGAGGGGAAGCGGCGCTGGCTGATAATCATAGTGCTTGTAAGGAGAAGCTTCTTTCCATCCAGGTTGGATTGCAGGTCTAGTCTAAACTCCAGTCTCACCTCCGGCAGGAAGAAAGCTGGGGAGACCTATACCACCTCTCTGGGAAGCGGCAAGCCATGCTGCAGAGGCTGGTGCTCATCCTGCTTTAGGGGTGCAAGCCACCTCAGGAGCTATTCTGTGACTGGAGTTAGAAGCTCCATTTCTCATAAATGATGGAGGAAGAGACAGTTGTCCACTGACCTCAGCTACTGATTAGTGGACTCAGCTGGCTAAAGTATAATCCTAGAGACAGCTGGGGTCTGAGCATGTCCAGGTGAGAAAGAGTCCGGTAGCCACCAGCATGAGGGGAGGCCTGGCTGACTGAAATCCACTGAAGTTAGTTACTGGCTTCTTTCCACCAAGATTGGACTGCAGCCCTAGCCTAGGCTCTAGCCCCACCTCCAGCAGAGAGGTAACTGGCAGGACCTGCACCAGGCTCTCCAAGCAACTGTAAGTGCTCTCCACTGGCAGAGGCTGAATAGTCAGACACCTGGGGCTGCATCCCCACACCAAAAGAGAATAGGAGAGGAGCTGGGTATCCTCGGACTCTCCAGGCAACAGCAGGAGTTTTTAGCCCACACAAATAGGTTTGTTGAGTGTTTTTGAGCCCATCTCCACCTCTGCCCCCCAGAATAGGAGGGGGCTGGTGTTGCCTCAACCTCTCCAGGCAATGACAGGTATTCTCAGCCTAAAGAGACTGAACTTTTGAGTGCCCAAAGAACCACCCCCACCACCCAATAGAATAGGAGGGGAGCTCATGTTTCCTGAGCCTCTCTGGGCAACGATGGGTACTTTCAGCTTATAGGACTGAACTGTTGAGCATTTGTGTTTTGTTCCCACCTCCTAAAGGGCAGAAGGGACAGTACTTTCTCAGCCTTTCAGGGCAACTGCAGGTGTATTTGGCCCACAGAGATTACATTGTTGGGCACTTCAGAGGGTTCATTCCCACCCCTGGCAGGGCGAGGGTCTGGTGCTACATCAGTTTACCAGAGCAGGTCATTTTGGACCCACACAGCATAGATTGCTGACCAAAACTATAGCTCCATCCCTGCCTAAGTTAGGGGAGGAAGGGGTGTGAAGCTTCATCAGTATCTCCAAGTGACTACAGTCTTGTTCTGCCCAACTTGGATTATTATACATGGCTGCAGCTCTGTGCCTACCCCTGACAGAGGAGAAAGGTGGGAGAAGAAGCTTCATCACTTCCTAGGGCAACATGGGCAGCTTCAGCCTCCATAGCTTACAGCACCAACTACATCCTTGGCTCCTACGTACGCAACCAGCAAGGGAGAAAAGACAAGAAATCCCTAAACTAAAGGGAGAAACTGCACCCAGAATAAATACATCTAGCAAGCTAGATGCAGAAACAACAACAAAAAATTACAATCCACACCAAGAAACAGGAAGAGGTGGACCAATTAAAGGGACAAGATAAGCTGGGAGATGACATAAAGGAGTGGAGACAGCTAATCTTAGATATTCAAATATGTCTCCTTAATAAATTCAATGAGATGGCTAAAGAGATTAGGGGTATTAAGAGGACATTGGATGAGCACAAAGAAGAATTTGAAAGCATACATAGAAAAATAGCAGTCCTTATGGGGATGAAAGGTGCAATAAATGAAATTAAAAATACACTGGAGGCATGGAACAGCAGATTTGAGGAAGCAAAAGAAAGGATCCACAAGCTCAAAGACATGACCTCTGAAAGCAAACAAACAAAAGTACAGATGAAGAAAAGAATGGAAAAGATTGAACAGGGTCTCAGGGAAATAAATGACAGCAAGAGATGTCCCAGAAGGAGAAGAGAAGGGAAAAGTGGCAGAAGAAATATTTGAAGAAATAATAGTGGAAAATTTTCCAATCCTATTGAACATCATAGATATCTGTGTCCAAGAAGCACTATGTACTCCCATGTGAACAAATCCAAATGGACCAACTCTGAGACACATACTAATCAGAATGTCAAATGCCAGCGATAAAGAGAGAATTCTGAGGGCAGCAAGAGAAAAGCAATGCATAACATATAAGGGATTGAGTGCCAATTTCTCATCAGAAACCAAGGAGGCAAGATGGCAGTGGTTTGATGGAGAAAAACTGCCAGCCAAGAATTTTCTACTCAGTAAGATTATATTTTAAGATTAGAATATTCACAGGTAAACAGAAACTGAGAGAGTTTATAACAAAAAGACTGCTTTGCAGGAAATACTAAAGGGAGTGTTATAGCCTGAAAAGAAAAGACAGGAGAGGCCTGTAAAAGAGTCTAGAAATGACAACAGTATCAGTAACAGTAACTAAAAGTGTCAAAAATAAAATGACAGATAAAACACAGAGATGTAACGGATGAAATAAGAACTGCCTTTACAGTAATAAAATTGAATGTTAATGGATTAAACTCCCCAATCAAAGACACAAACTGGCAGAATGGATAAGAAAATATAAGCCATCTATATATTGTCTGCAAGAGACTCACCTTAGACCCAAGGATACCAATAAATTGAAAGTGAAATGTTGGGAAAAGATACTCCACTCAGGCAGTAACCAAAAATATGCTTGGGTAGCTGTACTTATATCAGATGATGTAGACTTTGAAAGCAAAACCATTATTAGAGACAAGGAAAGACATCATATATCAATTAAAGGGATGATTCACCAGGAAGAAATAACAATCATAAATATATAGGCACCTAAACAGGAAGTTCCAAGATACTGAGACAAACACTGTCAAAATTGAAGGGAGAAATAGACATCTCTACAATAATAGTTGGAGACTTCAAAACACCACTCTCAGCATTGGAAAGAACATGTAGGCAGAAGATCAATAAAGAACAGATAGCTTGAATAATATGATAAATAGACTAAACCTAATAGACATATACAGAACTTTGCACCAGAAAACAGCAGGATATACATTCTTTTCAAGTGCTCATGGATCTTTCTCCAGGATAGATAACAAAGCAGATCTCAATAAATTCAACAAAATCAAAATTATACAAAGCACTTTCTCTGATCATAATGGAATAAAATTGAAAATCAACAAGTGGCAAATAAAAGGAAAATTCACATATATGTGGAGATTAAGCAACATACTTTTAAATAATCAGTGCGTCAAAGAAGAAATTTCAAGAGAAATCAACAAATATCTTGAGATGAATGACAATGAGAATGCAATATATCAGAACCTATGGGATGCTGCAAAAGCAGAGTTGAGAGGAAAATTTATAGCTCTCAATGCTTACATTAAAAAAGAAGAAAGAGTTAAAATCAATGCGCTAACTACACAACTGGAGGAACTAGAAAAAGAACAGCAAACAAATCCCAAAGCAAGTAGAAGGAATGAAGTAACAAAGATCAGAGCAGAAATAAATGAAATTGATAACAAAAAAAAAGAGAAAATTAACAAAACCAAAAGTTGGTTCTTTGAGAAGATTAACAAAATTGACAAACCCTTAGCTAGACTGACTAAGAAAAAAAGAGAGAAGATGCAAATAAATGAAATAAAAAATGAATAGAGGAACCTTACTGCTGACCCCACAGAAATAAGAGAGATCATAAGAGCAACTTTATGCTAAAAAACTAGACAATGTAGATGAAACGGAAAAATTCCTAGGAATGTACAAACAACCTAACTGACATTAGAAGAAATAGAATACCTCCACAAACCAATCACAAGTGAAGAGATTGAAACAGTCACCAAACATCTCCCCAAAATGAAAAGCCCAGGACCAGATGATTTCACAGGTGATTTCTACCAAGCATTCAAAGATTTATACCAATCTTACTCAAGCTCTTCCAAAAAATTGAACAAGAAGAAATGCTACCAAACTCATTCCATAAAGCCAATATCACCCTAATACCAAAGCCAGATAAAGATATTACAAAAAAATAAAATTACAGGCCCATTTCTCTAATGAATACAGATGCAAAAATCCTCAATAAAATACTTACTAATAGTATCCAACAACACATCAAAATAATTATCCATCATGATCAAGTGGGTTTTTATACCAGGCATGCAAGGCTGGCTCAACAGAAGAAAAGCAATAGCATAAACACAAGAAAATCAGTCAGTATAACACCACATTAATAAATAAAAGAAAAAAAGCCACATGATCTTATCAACTGATTCAGAAAATGATTTGACAAAATACAGCATTCTTTCTTGATAAAAATGCTACAAAAAATAGGAATTGAAGTAAACTTTCTCAACATGATAAAGGCCATACATGAAAAACCCACAGCTAACATTGTACTCAATGGTGAAAGATTAAAAGCTTTCCTGTTGAGATCAGGGAGAAGACAAGGATGCCCACTGTGACTACTGTTGTTCAATATAGTGCTAGAGGTTCTAGCTAGACCAATTAGGCAAGAAAAAGAAATAAAAGGCATCCAAATTGGAAAGGAAAAATTAAAACTTTATTCACAGATAATATGATTGTATATCTAGAAAGTCCCCAAAAATCTACAGCAAAGCTGCTAGAGCTAATAAATGATTTCAGTAGAGTGTCAGGATGCAAGATCAATATGCGAAAATCAGTGGTGTTTCTATATACTAATAATCTGAGGAGGAAGTCAGGAAAAAAATTCCATTTACAATAACAACTAAAAAAATAAACTTAACCAAGGATACAAAGCACTTGTATTCAGAAAATTATTATGCATTGCTGAAAGAAATTTAAAAAGACTTAAATAATTGGAAGAACTTTCCATGCTCATGAATTAGAAAACTAAATATCATTAAGATATCAATTCTACCCAAACTGATATACAGATTCAATGCAATCCCAACAAAAATTCCACCAGTATTTTTTAAGCAAATGGAAAACACAATCATCAACTTTCAGAAGAGTAAGAGGCTCCAAATAGCCAGAAACATCTTAAAATGGAAAAGTAAAGTTGGAGGACTCTCACTTCCAGACTTTAAATCATATTACCTAGCTACAGTGGTAAAAACAACATGGTATTGGCATAAAGATAGACACATAGACCAATGGAACCAAATTGATGGTTCAGAAACAGACCCTCACATCTATGGCCAAGTGATTTTTGACAAGCCTGTCAAACCCTCCCAGTTGGGGCAAAACAGTTTATTCAACAAATGGTATTGGGAGAACTGGATATCCATAGCCAAAAGAAAGAAAGAAGACCCCTATCTCACACTTTATACAAAAATCAACTCAAAATGGATCAAAGACCTAAAAATAAAAAGAAGTACAATAAAGCTCCTAGACGAAAATGTAGGGAAACATCTTCAAGACCTGGTGATAGGTGGTGGATTCTTAAACCTTGCACCAAAAGCACAAGTAACGAAAGAAAATATATATGGATAAGTGGGATCTCCTCAAACTTAAACACTTCTGTGATTCAAAGGACTTCATTAAGAAGATGAAAAGGCAGCCCAGTAGATGGGAGAAAATATTTAGAAACCACTTATCTGATAAGAGTTTGATTTCCTTCTATATAAAGAGATTGTACAACTCAACAATAAAAGAGTAAGCAATCCAATTTAAAAATGGGCAAAATATTTAAATAGACATTTCTCCAAAGAGGAAATACAAATGTCCAAAAAGCACATGAAAAAATGTTCCATATCACTAGCTGTTAGGGAAATGCAAATTAAAACAACAATGAGATATCATCTAACACCACATAGAATGGCCATTACTAAAAAAACACACAACAATAAATGCTGGAGAGGAGGTGGAGAAATTGGAATACTCCTTCACTGTTGGTGGGAGTGTAAAATGGTGCGGCCTCTGTGGAAGATAGTTTGGCAGTTCCTCAGGAAGCTAAATATAGAACTGCCATATGCTCCAGCAATTCCTCTACTAGGAATATATCCAGAAGAACTAAAAACTATGACATGAACAGACATCTGCACACCAATGTTCATAGCGGCATTGTTCAGAATTGCCAAAAGATGGAAACAACCCAAGTGTCCATCCACCAATGAATGGATAAACAAAATGTGGTACACATATGATGGGATACTATGCTGCAATAAGAAGAAATGAAATTGGGACATATGTGATAACATGGATGAGTCTTGAAGACATTATACTAAGCTAAGTAAGCCAGACACAAAAGGACAAATATTGCATGGTCTCATTAACATGAAATAAATGCAAATAATAAACACATGGAATTAAAACCTAGAGTAAAGGTTATTAGGAGATAAGAGGAGGGTTGAGAAGAACTATGGATGCTTAATGTAGGCAGAACTTTTAATTAACTTGACTGTAAAAGTGTGGAGATGGATAGAGTTGATAGTAACACATTACAGTGAATAACAACTGGTTTATAAATGGGATTATGGCTGAAAAAGTTATTCTGGGGAAGTAAATGTCAATAGAAAGAAAGTTAAAGAATAATCTAGGGACTGAATAACACAGTGAACCCAGAGATGGCTGAGAATTGTGGTTAAAGGTACAAATGCAAGAGAGTCCTTCTTTGAGCTAGAGCAGATGTACATCACTATTCCAGGGTGATGGGAATATGGAGAAGCATGGGAAAAGTAAAACTGGTGTGACCTATAGACTATGGTTAACAGCAATACTATAATATTATTACATCAATGCCAAAGCTCTACTGTGTTGATAATGGAGGTGTATGGAAAAAGTGTGCCAAATGTATGCTATGGACCATGATTGGTGGTAATTGTCTGATGATATTGTCTCATAATCTGTAACAACCATTCCACCGTGATGTGGAGTTATACAGAAAATCTACACATCTTTATGATTGTTTTGCATGTTCACAATATCTGTAACAAAAATATCTTTAATTAAAAAATAGTATGGGTTGGGGGAAAATATGCCAAATGTAAGACAAGGACAATAGTTGGTGGTAATATTTTGACAATGCTCTTGCAAAGTTTGTAACAAATGTTTCACAACAATGCAAAGAGTTGGTGGAGGTGTGATGTATGAGAACCCTGTGTGATGTTATGTATGTTTATTTTGTAAGTTCACAATCTTTACTACACACTTACTGTTTATGCATGTTCATGTATGAATACTTCAATAAAAAATCAAAAATGTTAAAAGAAAACAAAAACACATAATCTGGCAAAATCTACTAAAATTTTAAGATCATCTATGCTTTAACCCTGTGATTTCAGACCCAGGAATCTAATTTCCTGCAGAATTTTTCAGGTGGCAAAACACTGGTAAAATGACTGCCTGTTGATCAGAACATAGTTGAAAATATTATGTTGTTGGTAAAAAGAATGAACTAGAATTGTGTCACCAGATTTTAAGGGACTCCCAGAAGATAGCTTTGAATAAAAAAAAAAAAAAAGACGCAGTGATAAACCAATTTGTTTGAAAACTGTACCCTATTCCTTATGTATGTGTAAGTGTGTATAGCTAAGCATATGGTTATTATACAATGATGCAGAAAAATATCCTCAACTTGGGTTATCTGGTAGTGGGGTATGTGGATAGAGAGGTGAGAGAGAAACAGAATGGAACCAAGAAAAAAAAGGGGGATGGGGAAGAAGATAGAAAAAAATTGAGGAAGAAATTCCAGTTTCCCTTTCCTGCAAACCCCCTCCCCCCTCTTCACAGCCAAGCTTGTTGACAGAGCTTTCTGTCCTCGCTGGATCCACTTCCTCAGTACTGTTGTTCTTTCCCCCATGGGGGCCTCATGCCCACATTCACTCACCTCTCAGGCTAGAGCAGTGGAAACAAACACAACAAATTCCCTGGTTTCATGGAGTTTACGTTCCAGTGCAGAAAGAAATAACATCAACACATGTAATTGGCTCAAAGGCGATAAAGGATCCGAGTAAAGACCTGAAAGGAGGGAGAGCATAAACACTGTGGGTATCTGGGAAGAGCATCACCCGCAGATGCTCGAAGTTTAAGGAGCCTGTCGCAGCTGGAGCAGAGAGCTAGGGGAAGTGGGGCGATTGGTATGGGCAGAGGGAAGGACTTTGGGTTTTCACCTGAAAAGGAAAACTTTTGGAGAGTTTTGAGCAGAACAGTGGAATGCCATGATGTTTAAAACTTTAATTGTATAGTTTGCTTTACTCCCACTTCTCTCTTGATCTCCTTTGTATCTCATTTAATATTTTAAAACCATTTATCTTTTCACTAAAAAACAAATATGAATAGGCTGCCACCATGCATCATAGTTCACCTTAGGTGCTGGAGATACAGTGTTGAACAAAAGTAGACATGGCTCCCGCCCTTGGGGAATCCATAGCCCCAACAGGAGATATATGCTTACCCCACTTTTGTCACCCGAGCTCCTTGAAGCTCAGGCCGAGCCATTGTCTTTTCTCACTCTGCACATTTTCCCTGTGATCCTACTGATGCCAGTGACTTTGGTTACCATTGCTGATTGTATGATACCAGTGACTTTGGTTACCATGCTGATTGTATGGTGACCAATCATCCCAGTTTGCCCAGGACCAAGGGGTTTCCCAGGACGTGCAGCTTCGAGTGCTTAAACTAGGCAAGTCCTGGGGAAATTGGAATGAGCTGGTCACACTAGGGCTGAGAATTCCCAAAGGCATCATTTTTCAAAACTGTGTGTCCAACTGGCTACTGGACAGCCCCATTTGGATGTCTTATGACTATCTTAAGCTCAACTTGTTCAGTTCTGAACTTGTGATCTTTTTCTCACAAACCCCTCTTCCTCCAACTTCTGTTCTCAGTAAATAGCACTCTCAGCCTCCCTGCTGTCTAAGTCAGAGCCATGGGGGTCATCCTCACCACCTTCCCCTCCCTTATCATCACACCCAACCAAATCATTCACATAGCAAATATTTCTGACTATGAACATGACAATATGTCTGCTCTCAAGATGGCCACATTCCAGTCGAGGAAAACAGACAATAGACAAATTAATACAAAATTATCCAGTATGTCAGTGTTACGAAGAAAAGTAGAGCAGGGTAAGAGGATAGAGACTGATCGTGAAGTGGAGGTTCTTATTGGAGAGGGTTTAGGGAGGATGTCTCAAATTGAGACAATTGAGCAGAGCCTGGAAGAACATGAGGGAGCAATTCATGTGGAGACTTTGGGAGAAGGGTATTCCTAGCAAAGGCACATGGCCTGGTAGAGGAAAGAAAATAAGGCCATTGTGGCTGGACTCGAGCTAGCAGAACAGAGAGTGGGAATAGGTGATGTCAGAAATCATAAATTCCAGCTATGTTTGACTTTGTGCACCACTGTTAAAACTTTGGCTTTCATTCAATCTGAGTGGAATAGAAACTGTTAGAGAGTTTCGAAGGAATGAAATAATCTGATTTATGTTTCAACATGATCACTCTGCGAAGAAGAGCAAAGGTAAACACAGGAACACTAAGTAAAAGCTATTGCAATAATCCAGATAAGAGATGATGGTGATTTGGACTAGGTTGAAAGAGGAAGAGGTGGTAAGAAATGGTTGGATTGGACATATTTAGAAGGTAGAGCAGACAGAATTTGCTAATTGCTATTGAAGTTGATGTTGGGTGAGTGAGAAATAGGAGGGTAAAAGGTGTCTCCAGCAGTCTCTAAATATACCTACTTCTTTCAGTCTCCACTGCCATTAGTTTAGTCCATGCCGCTATCATCTCCCACCAGAACCTTTGCAATAACCTCTGTTGGAGAAATTAGAGACATTCCTAGTGGCCATCTCCCACCCTTCCTTTCTGTTGTGTGCAGATATTTTAATGTTTCCATTCTTGGGGGGGGGGGGGGGAATGGGGTGGAGATATTAAGTCTAATGGAACAGCCTGCCCATACTTTGAACCAGAAACTGGGAACAAGCAGTTCCAGCCACTCATCAGAACAGGTACTCTCAGTGGCAGGGCCTCCTGCCCCTGGGGTGTATAAATATTCAGCTCTCAGACAGCATAGTCATCTCTCATCTCAGACTTGAATGTGGGTATGTTGTACTGCCATCTATCAACGCTGGGGGAGTGGCCACTGTGGGGTCTAGTCCCCTACTCTTTTGGACCCTTTGTGCATGTAAGTAATAAAGCCATCATTTACTAAAAGTTTCTGTTGTGTCTGAGCCTGTGTTCCCACGATGCGCTGTATAGCAACTCACTCCATAGCTTCCTCATTGGTCCACCTTCACCTCTCACTCCTTCCTAAATCATTCTGCCCAACACAACCAGTACAATCTTAATAAAAGTCAGTTCTGTGGATGTCACATCTCAACTCAAAGCCCTTCAGTGATTTTGCCTTACATAAAATCTCAAAGACCTTCAAGACTCCATATCATCTGCATTTATCAACCTTATCAGCTATATCTCTCACCATTCTCCACCCTACCCTACATACCAACTACACTGCCCTTCTTTCCTATTGCATGAAGACTCAAGTTCTTGCATATGCTGTTCCCTCTGCCTAGAATTTATCACCTCTTCCCAAATAAAAACATTGTAGGTAACAATTCATTTACTTAGTATTTGTTTAATTGCCACTCTTCCTGAGAAGGCTTTCCTGCTTTCCTTGCTTCCCTTTTGGGTAGGATTATGTGGTTCTTCTTTGTAACAATGAACACCAGTAATTAATTATAGAATCAGTTGTTAATATCCGTTTTATTCCACTAGAGTGTAAATTCATAAAAGTGGCAACCAAGCACATTTTGCATACTTCTGTATTCCTAGTATCTAGCACAGTACTTTGCTCAGGTTAAGTGTTTCTTTTTTTTTTTTTTAGGTAAATGATTGAATACTTGAAATTTGTGGTTCATATATGAAGTCAACAGACCAATAATCTCAGTTATGCAAGGACTCACAAAGCATTTGACTCATGCATTCTTCCTGAAAAATTACTCCAAGATCTACTTCAGCCAGCTGAAAAAAAAATGAATCAAAATTTAAAACTCATAAATAGTGAAGTCATGGTGTGGAAGAACTGGTAATGAGCAACTGAGAGCATTTAAGCACATAATTTATTCTAAGTAACTGTGGCAAATATGGTTACAAAACAGAATGAAAATATCATAGATAATTCTTGAAAGGGAAGATTCTTAATTTTTAAAATTAACAATAATTAACTGCATAAAAATTATCACTTTATACCAATTACAGCTGGTGGCAGTAGGTAAAACAAGGATGGGGAAAATGTATTTTCCATCTTCATTGAAGGTGGTCAATAGTTACAGATGCATTCATAATACAGGTTCAAAGTATATCTTTGACAAAAATAAAAGTGGAGACTTCTGCTTCTGTCTATGGCACAATACCTTGTATTGGACCAACTTTCAACAAAGAACAGGTATGAAAACTGTATAAATGCCAAAAATAAATCCAACCATTTGAAGGTACAACCAGTACTAGGTAGAATGAGATCTCAGAGAAGGGAATCACACTGAGGCCACACACTTACCATTGCTTAACCCTTTTGGAGCATTTTCCAATTCCCAGTGTGGAGTATAGACGCAGAAAGGGGCAGTGTAAAGTTTATTGCAGTATCATTGTGCCAGAAAACAAAAATTAGAACCCTAAGTTATCAAAGTAGTCAGGGTTGAGGAGCCAAGATCTCAGAAATAAAGAAATGAGTCTGGTTACTCTTTAGTCCTTTTCTGAACCTTAAGCTTTGCATATTATTGGAAAGAGGGAAAAACAAAACAAAAACAAAAAAATTAAAAAAAAAACAACCAGCCAATCAATCAAACAAACAAAAAAACAAGGAGAAAGTGACTTCCAAGAGAT
Source organism: Dasypus novemcinctus (assembly GCF_030445035.2). Lineage (NCBI taxonomy): Eukaryota > Metazoa > Chordata > Mammalia > Cingulata > Dasypodidae > Dasypus > Dasypus novemcinctus. Next base: position 78,364,827 of record NC_080682.1, read on the forward strand.
TAAAATACTAAGCAGAGTTTCAGATATTTCATGGCCCTGGACGCATAAAAACTGGAGTTCAGACCTGGCAAGGAGGATAACCCAGGTAATCCTTATGCGTTTTCACCTGAGAAACCTGAAGAGCTATACATTAAGGTTAAAACAAACCATAAATAAAGTGAACCTTGCAATTACTGAAACTCAGTTTCAAATCATTTTAGTCTATGATTGAATAAAAGTAATTTGCTCATTGTCTGCTTTCCAAGAAAAACAAATCACCAATGGAAGAAGATAATGCATCCATATTTTTGTTTAAAAACATGTCTAACGTTCAATCAAATATTAAAGTTTATTTAGGGAAACAGGACTAAATGAATAATATCAAGAGCAAAAAGAGCAGCAGAGACAGACCTCTTGATGATCAAAGTAATTTTTCTCTAATATGAACTTTTTAATATGTATGATTGATCTGTTAAAGAATATAGATGGAAAGTTGAGAATTTCACCTGGAATCTATAGAAAAACATCAGATAGAAATTCTAGAACTAAAAAAGTAACTGAAGTTAAAAACTCAATAGATAGATTAACAACATATTAACTTTTACTTAGAAGCGAAAAAGAGAAATAATGAATTAGAAGATAGATTTCTGGAATGAAGCACAGAAAGAAAAGGAGATGGAAAATGTAAATTAATAACATAAATGCAAGAGATGTATGAGCAGTATGAAAAGATAAAAGAATTTGTAACCTCAGGAGACGTTAGAGAGTATGGGAAGGAGCAATATTTGAAGTATTACTGGCTGAGATTTTTCAACATTGAAGAAAGTGATCAACTCACATTATTCAAGAGGGCTTATAACAATTAGGATGCATTACACACACGTACACACACACAGAAACACACACACCCTGAGGCACATCAGGGTAAACATAAGCACTGACTTCTCATCAAAAACAAAAAACAAATGACAAAGAAATGGTGCATTTAAAGTATTGAAAGGAAAAACTATCAGCCTGGAATTATATTCTCCAAAAATAAAGGCAAAAAAAACCACATTTTTCAGAAACAACACCTGAGAGATTTAATCATCAGCAGACCTGCACTGTAAGAAATATTAGAAAATGCTTGAGACTGAAGGAAAATGATACAAGATGGAAAATCAAATCCATATGAAGCAAGAGTGCTACGAGTGTTAAATGCATAGATAAATATGTCTACTTTTCATTTTATTCCTCTAAAAGATAATTGGCTATTTAAATCAAAAGTAATTATATACTGTGGGATACTGACATATGTAAAAATAAAATGAATGACAACAACAGCATAAAAGATGGAGAGAGATTAGTGAAGGATGCTCTTGTAAAGTTTGTATGTTATATCAGAAGTGATATATTAATTCACGATAAATTGGGATAAATTAAGTAAACATATTATAATCTCCAGTACATAGAGCCACCACTAAAAAATAAAGTTATAGCTATAAACAGAAGAGATAAAGTGGAATTTAAAAGGCCACCCTTACTTAATCAAAAAAGCATGGAGTGAAAGGGGAAAAAAGTTAAGAAAAGACTATAAGTAGAAAATAAATAGTAAGATAGATTTAATGCAGCAATCACAATCATTATAGTAAATATAAATAGCAGTAACACTCCAATTAAAGGACAGAGATTGGCAGATTAGATATGAAAGCAATATCCAAATATGGATATTTAAACTGCACAGATAGGTAGGTTAGAAATAAAAGATGGAAAATGGAAAGTGATATACCATATCAGCAACATTTGTAAGAAAACTGAGTGGCTATACTAATATTAGATGAAGCAGACTTCAAGAGAAAGTTTTATTATCATAAATAAAGCAGAACTTTACATAATAATAAAAGTGCCAACCCATTAAGAAGACATAATGATCTTAAATGAATATTCATTTAATAAAAGAGTTCAAAATATGGGGCAAAAGCTAGCAGAATTAAAGGAAGAAATAGAAAAATCACAATGAGATCTCAACACTTCTCCAAACATTCACTAATTCAATAAGTAGACAAAAAGAATGAATCTAGAAGATTTGAAGAACACTATCAACCACAGTAATCTAATTGACATTTACATAACTATACGCGAAAACTGCAGAAGACATACTATTTTCGAGTGCATATGTATCAGTTGCCAAAATATACCATATGCTGGGTCATGAAGTCAGTCTAAATAAATTTCAAACCATTGAAATTCTACACAATGTTATTGAACTACAACAAACTGAATTGGAAAACAAAAAGATATCTAGAAAATGCTCATATATTTAGAAATTAAGTAACACATCTCTAAATAACACCAATATCAAAGAAGAAATCACAAGGAAAATAAGAAAATATTTTGACCTGAGTAATAATTAAAACAAAATATAACAAAATTTGTGAGTTCATCTAAAGCAGTGGTATGGAGAAATTTTAGTTCCAAATTTATTTTAGAAAAGAAATTATCAAAAATCAATGATATGAGCTTCCACTTTAAGCAGGTAAAAATGAAGAAAAAATTACACTCAAAGTAAGTAGAAGGAAGGGTGTAATATAAATTAATAAAATATAAATTAATAAAATAAACAAATAGAGAAAACCAATGAAACCAAAAGGATAACCAAAACAAATTTTAAAATGAAGAACAAAGTGGAAAGATTTATGCCATCTGACTTCAGAACTTAATAAAAATCAGTAGTAATCCAAACCTTACAGTATTGGCATAAAGAAAAGCACATAAATCAATTATTAAAGTTCAGAAATAGACCCACACATAAGGTAATTGACTTTCTACAAAAACATCAGAGTAACTTAATGGAGAAAGAACAGCCATCTCAAAAAATGGATATGGAACAATTGGATATTTTACATGAGCAAAAACATCCAAAATAAAAGATAATCTTGACCTTTACGTAACATCATCCATGAAAAAATTAACTCGAAAAGGATCATAGACCAAAGCATAAATCTGAACATCTAAAAATTTTAGAAGAATGCTGAGGAGCAGCTAGAAGCTGGAGCCAATGGAACCCAGAAAACTTTTCAATGTTTACCCAAGAGAAATGAAAACTGATATCCATAAAGAGGCTTGACATGACTGTTCAAAGCAGCTTTATTCATGACAGCCAAAATGTTCATTAGTAAATGAACAGATAAACAAATTTTGATATATTTATAAAATCAAGTAACAATTTTAGAAATAAAATTAACTACTAATCCACACAATAGTTTGATCTCAAATCTCAAAATTATTGTGTTAGGTGAAGTAAAGGTGACATAAGAGAGCTTCAATTTATTATAGAAAAAAAATCACATAGTGGCAGTTTTAAAGTTGGGGATTTCCTGCAAATGAGCATGAGAAAACTTGATAGATAGATGAAACTATCCAGTATGTTGATTGTGTTTGCAGTCACATAGGTGTAAATGCATTACAAAATTCTCTCAATTATACTCCCCTACATGAGTACATTTTATTGTTATTTTAAATTCTAGCACAATAAAACTGACTTAAAAAGAAAAAAAAATCAATAATCTAAACAACCTTAAGAAGTGAGAAAAAGAAGCACAATTAAATCCAATTTAAGTAAAAATAAGGGAATAATAAAGGTAAGAGCACAAATCAATGTAATGCAAAACAGACAAACAATACAGAAAACCAATGAAACCAAATTCTAGTATTTAAGAAAAAAATTTGATAAACTTCTAGCTAAATTGATTAAGAAAATAAGAGAAATCACAGTATACCAACATCAGACATGACAGAGAAGACATTACTACAAATCCTACAGACATTAAAATGATAAGAGAATATTGTGAAAAAATTTATGAAAGTAAATATGACATCTTAGATGAATTTCACAAATACTTAAAGGATGAAAACTACCGAAGTTAACACAAGAAGAAATAGAATATCTGAATAATCCTATGCCTGTTAAATAAATTGAAATTATAATTGGTAACTTTACTATAAAGAAAACTCCAATCTCAGATGGCTTTACCAGTGACTATTATCAAATGTTTAAGAAGGAAATTATACAAATCCTACCAAAACTCTCTAGAAAATAGAAGAAGTGGGAATGTTTTTCAACTCATTTTATGAGACTAGCATAACCTTGATACCAAAATCAAAGATGTTATAAGAAAAGAAAATTACAAAACAATATCCCACATGAACAAAAACACAAACATTCTTAACAAAAATATTAGCAATTGAATAAAATTGATAATATATCATGACTGAATGGGGTTGTTTCAGTAATATAAGTTTTGGTTAACAAATAAATTAATAAACTAAATGAGACTCATGGACAGACTAAAAAAAAATCATATTACCATTTTAATGAAGGAAAATATTTGAAATAATCGATATGCATCTATGATAAATTTTTTTTTTTTAATCTCTAATCAACCTGGAGATAGAAGGGAACTTCCTTAACCTGAGAATATGGAACAGTCAGAATCCTCATGTATTTCTAGTGGAGTGTGAAATGGTAAAGTCTCTTTAAACAGTTTGGCAGTTTCTTGTAAAGGTAAACATATGCCTACCCTAAAACCCAGCAATTTCTTTCCTAGGCATTTACTCAAAGAATTAAAAACTTAGATCCATGCAAAAACGCGTGCAAGAATATTCATAGCAGCTTTATTCCTAATAGTCCCAAACTGGAAACAATACAAGTGTCATCAACAGGTGATTGCATAAATAAATTATGGTGTATTTATATAATGGGATACTATTCAGCAACAAAGAGGCCAAATCTCTGATACACGTAACAACATGAATGAATTACACAAACATTACCTTATAGGAAATAAGCTGGACATAAAAGAATTCATAATGTAATATTGTAAATATTTTAAATTCTAAAAAAGTCAAAACTACCCATCTATATTAAAGTAAATTAGAAAAGATTGACTTGGAAGAACACAAGGGAATTATCTGGAGTGAGGAAATACATTTTATATTAATAGGGTTATGGGTTACACATATTTATGAATTTGTTAAAACATGTTGAAGGGAAATACTCAAAAACTGTCCATTTCACATCCAATAATTTATACTTCAAAGAGAGAGCAAGAGATAGAGAGAAGCTAGTCTAACCACAGTAATATTAGACAAGGAAAACTTTAAGGAAAGTTTACTTGAAGTAAACATAGATATTCTATAATGACAAAGATCAAATTCCCCCATGAAGATAAATAAAAATTCTAAATCTCTTTGCTCCTAATATCAAAACATAGAAAACAAGCAAATTGATATGATTTCTTTCATCAAATAAAGAACATCTTCTTTAAAACTTGCAACAATTAAACTGAAGATGTTTTCAGAGAACTTGAACCTATATTTAAAAAGATCAAATTGAAATTGTAAAATCAAGCACAAGAGAATAACTGAAATCAAGAACTCAATAGACAGGTTTAATAGCAAGATTAGCAAGTCAACACTTGTACTGGAGAAATAAGTTTGGAAACTTTAGAAGAAAGCTTTCAATATTTCAACATTGAGTTTAAGTTTAAAGGGAAATATTTAGTAGAGGTATAGTAGAGTATACCTTCAAAATTACCATAGGAACAATATATTGAAAAAGAGGATTATGCAAGGAAACAGCAAGGAAGGATAAAATATAATAAACATAACAAGACAAGAACAAATTGTGTATACCAGTGATGACAAGAAGTATAAGTAGTTTAAACTTTTCAATTAAAAACAGATGTTTCCTAAGCAATATTTATACTGCAAAAATGTTAGAACAATACATGTTCAACCACAGGGGAAAATTATATGAGTAATGTTTCATCTCCTTAATAGGATATTATGCCATAATTAAAATTAATGTTAACAAAACTTTTTAATAATATGGGAAATATGTATGCTAAAATATTAAGCAAAACAGGATTACAATTCATATTGAGCATCATAATATCTAAATATAGAATTTGATTAAAAAATAATAGAAAAAAATACCAAACATTAATAGCTGTTATCAATGGGCAAAACAGTTATGATTCTATTTGTTATTTATCCTTCCTGCAAATATACAATTTCTCCACTGGGAATGTGTTGCTTCTATGTCTTGTTTTTTTTTTCTAATTACACAAGTTATACATGAATGTAACAGTGATTGCAAAAATACTACCAATGTTGACAACATACAAGCTCCCTTTGACATTTTTTTAAAGATTTGTTTTATTTATTCACCTTCCCTTGTTGAGTGCGTTCACTGTCTGCTCTCTATGTTCATTTTCTGTGTGCTCTCATGTCAGATCATTTTCTCTTTAGGAGGCACTGGGAACCAAACCTGGAACCTCTAGTGGGAGAGAGGTGCTCAATCACTTGAGCCACCTCAACTCCCTGTTTCATTGTGTCTCTCTTTGTCTTTCCTCTTTGCATCTCCATGTTGCATCATCTTGTTGCATTAGCCTGCTGCACCTGCCCATTGCACCAGCTCACTGTCTTGCTCATCTTCTCCAGGAGGCACTGGGAACTGAGCCCAGGACCTCCCATGTGGTAGGTGGAAGTTCAGTTGCTTGTGCCACATCCACTTCCCTCCCCTTAACATTTTGACCTGCTCTCTTCCTATTCCCATCTCAGCACCTCCTCTAGGAATAAACACTGTTATTTTTTCTGCTTCCTTTCAGATCATTTCATGCATTACTTTAATAATAAGAAGTGGTGAATAGTAAAAATGGAAGCAGTAAACTTTCCATTGCTGTCTATAAAATGAGTCTCAGTGACTATGTGGGTGGGATTCTAAACAGAAATCTTTGCTTAGTGGAGAGATTGAATCAAGTGAACTATAATCTTCCAGTTTGGGTTCTATGGTACAAATCTAAGAACTCATTGAGAGGAAAAACGACTAGAATATGGCTTAGTCAAGGTGTGAATGACATGAGAATTGGCCTGTATTCAGAGAACTGGGTAGAATGTGGATGGATGGAGAATAGGATGAGAGCCTCAGGAGGTTCTGAGCAGAATTAGGATGTTAGGGAAAACTTGGCAGTGAGCAGTTCAGATGGAGAAAAAGGTGTGACGTAAGGCCTAGTAAGAGAGAAGGCTGTGTGGAGACATCAGAGTCAGGTTTCAGAAGGCCTTGAGTAGACTGACTTGGATGTTTGGTCCTGGTGCTGCTTCAGAAATTTTCTGGTCTTATAAAATCAGCCACAGCTGTGGCCAGTAAGGTTTATTTCCTAGCAGATAAAACTAGGATATAGGTTATGTGAGAATGAAATTAGATGGTGACTATGAGAACACTTGGCACTTGTGAGTGGAGTAGAAGCATGAGCAAAATGAGACACTGTATTGAAATCTGGGCTTAAGCCCAGGGAAACTTCCTTGATGGCTTCACTGTTGATACTTCTGAAAAACAGGCAAAACTCAAGCCAGCTTCCTGTGGGTAGAAAGACCCCAGACTGTGCTGGCATCCACATCTTTGGGGAGCAGCAAACTGAATTTCCTGATGTCCCAAGGCATGTCTGTGAATCCTGGAGAACTGTGCATATGGTTTGGTGTGGTTTATTTGAAAACACACTTGCTGTACACTTAATCATTTCTTTTTCAAGGAAAACATAACATTAGTTACTGTACATGGGTATGTAACTCATCTCTTTTAATTAGATGCTAATTAATGACTCACTAGCTTTAATCATATCAATCTGGTAATACTATTTATGCCCCACAGAATAATGAACTACTTTATAAGAAATGAGCGTGGCACATGTTGACATAGGAATGCATCCAGCCATAATTCGCTCTAGGTAAATATCCCACCCAGACTTGGATTCTGCACAATTTACAAGGCTGTGCTTACATGATACATGGGGGAGAGGTGCAGAGACAACCATACAGAGAGAAAGGAATAAGTGAGAGGGAGAGAAATGCCACAAGGGAGGTTTTTTCCCCCCTTAGGACCACAGCTCTGACTGGTTTTGTCCTAGAGGTGAATTGGAGACAAGATCTAGATAAAGAAGTCCAAAGAAAGATTTTGTTATCTATGTAGCTTCTGAAGAAATTGCTTTTCTGTTTGCAGAGTGAAGCAGGCAGGGGGTATGATTCTGATAGTCTTGGCTACAAATCCTGCTGGGACTTTGGCCAAGCTTACAGGGTAGAAAGGGAATGAGTAGGATAGAACCAACGTGGGTGTAAATAGGCAACTCTCTGGTTGCTTCCCAATGAGGAGGAGTGGCCAGTGGTCAAATATTCCATGTTCAAATATATGTGGTGACTTTGGGAATATTTCAGGTAAGGTTTTGTTTTGTTTTGTTTTTATTATTATCTCTCTTTTTTAAAAGATACATAGATCACACAAAATGTTACATTAAAAAATATAAGAGGTTCCCAAAAACCCCCACTTCCCACCCCCACCCCCACAAAGTTTTAAGAGCCATTAGGCTTCAAACCAGCTCTTGGGAAGGAATGAAAGAAGGGTATTTGTAGGGCAACACAGGGGACTGATCACACTGGAAGTTCAAGTATGCAACTGCATCATGTCTCTGTGAAAACAGACCCAAGCAATATCTGTAAGGATAGGAAACTGTGTTCCAGTTCCAGGTGGAGGGAGTTTATAAAAAATGGCCAGTAAAGTGAGAGCAATTGCTTAGTAAGGAATTATTTGATGTTGCACAGTTTATTTGCAATATTATATTGACATTGTGGAACAGATGTTCTTACTCCCATTTTACAGTTGAAGAAAATGAGGCTTAGAGCAAATAAATAACTGCAGTGCTACATAAACCATAAGTGACAGAGCTGTGTTTCAAACACAGGACTCTCATTCATAAACCCTGTTTGAGCACTAAACCCCACCCACCTTGCACCCTTCAACCACTCCTCTACCTCTTTCCTCCTGCATTCCCACCCGAGGAGCTAGAAGCCAGGCCAAGAGTATCAGGGGCTCAGCAGAGCTAGCTGTCAATAAGAATACTAATCAGGAACCTGAGACAGAAGTCTACTCTTACAGCTTGAGATAAAATCAATGTGGTAATTTGGTCATCATCCAGGATTCTTGCAGAAAGTCCCACTTTCCCCCAGGCTGGTAATGAATTTGTCCATATCAGGATTGCTTCAGGACTTGAATGCTAGGTTGAAGAATAAAGGTCAACGTCCTTATAATGGCCTATTAGGCCCTCAATGATCTGACCCCAGTAACTTTCTCACCTCTTCTCCTTCCATGGTCCTTCTAAGTTACACTAGTCATTTTACTGTTCCTCCAATAAATTAAGCACACACCTATCCCCAGGGCCTTTGCACTATCTGTTCCTTTAGCCTGGAACATCTTTCCCCAGATTCTCTCCTAAAAGATAGGTATTTTTGCATTTTGTTTTTCACTGATATACCCAGACACCTAAGAAATATTTGGCACATGGTAGCTACTCAATAAACATGTGTTGAATTAATCAGTAAAGGATTTTTTCAACTACAGTTTAGTAGATATCCTAAGGCAGAACCAAAGTTAATGGGCAGAAACTGAAGGGAAACAGATTTCAGCTTAGCCAGACCTGTGTAAGGATGGAATGGGCCACTTCTAGGGAAAGTAGGCTCCTTGTTATTAGAGATGTGCAAGCAGAGTTTGGTTAGCCACCGGCCAAGAATGCTTAGACTAAATAAAGAATCAGACAAAGTGAAGGCTAATGGGTCTTCTAGCTGCAAGAGTTTCTGATTTGATTAACTGGCCTTCTCTGATGGCTCCTGATGGACCTAACCAGGGCACACATCAAGGGTCAATTGGAAAAAGAGCTCCTGGACATTAAGAAATGACAGGCCCCACTTCCCTGAGGGAGCTGGCTATGAGGGATCATTCAGTCTGGGCTTGAAGTTCATTGGTCCTTTGCGGTAAAGCAAATAAAATGTTGCCTTAGTGCTATTGCCCTAAAAACCCACAGCAATAACTGCACTACCCTCTGCAAAGATTCAGCACTATTAGATAAAAATAAGTAAAAAGTAACTCTAAAGTGAGCCCCAAGGGAAGTGACTACAGCATCATAGTTATTTTTCTCAACCTTATATCATGTGCGTACGTGTTTAATATTTATTGGGTGCCAGATCCTAGAATGGGTACTCAGATTACTGAAATAAGTCATGGTTCCTATGCCCAGGAAGGGCATGTATGTGAAGCTGTTTACTTTCTCACTGTATTCCCACTGCCCAGAAAAATGGCTAGCATATAGTAGAGGCTCAATTAATATTTGCTGAATAAATAATTAAAATCTAAGAAAAGGCTGCACCTTAAATGACAACCAAGAGCAGCTCTAAGATTTAAACCTATCCTGTTTGTTTCCACAGACCATATTCTTCACCCCCATATATACTGCCTCTAGCTTCCAGCAGCTTCAGGCTATTATCATTCGAAATTCACTCACATCATCCACTAGGCTTTGAAATAGTATAAGCCACTCTCTCCTTCAGCTAGAACTAGTACACTGATCATGTTAATGAGCCAGGAGGAGAGAAAAGGAGGAGACGAAGTAGGTACTAAGGTGTGACCTCAGAAATGGATCTAAGTTGGACATATTGGTTATTCAAAGTAACCCAAAGCAGAGGGAACTTCTGGGTAAGTAAAGCATGAGAACCTGAAGAACTCAACAAGGGAAGAGTGAAGTTGAAGTAAATTCTGCCTTCAAGAGGACAATGAGCACCGGATCTGAAATGAAAGGTAAGCCAAAGGAACCAAAGCCATGTAGACATAGGCTAGATTAGGAGGCAAAGCAAGTAAGAAGATGGTATGAGGGTGAACAGAGGTTTATGGAAAGGCCAACCATGTCCCTGGCCCCAATTAATTTAACTGAAAGCACTGAATGGAAGTGTCTAGGATGATAGTTTCTGGACAGGCAGACAGCTTTCCCACTGAGCCCTGCTTGAAGAGATCAGGCCTTTCCCATGTGCCTGTCCTTTTGGAGCTGTGGGTGCCTCTGTCCACATTGGGGCTAACTCTCCTCCATCTCATGTGTGGATGGATCGCTCATTTCAAACTCTCACCATCTCTGCTGTACACTTCTGTAGCTGCCTTCTGCTCTGCCCTCAGGATCTTTTTTCTAGAAGTTTCAAGGTAGGGCCTTGGTAGAGGTTTGCCTTCCTCACAAAGCTAGTTATTCTGTCACCTTTTCTGCTAGTTTCTGCTAGTAAACTGCAAGCTCTTCCATATCTCCCTTCTCTGACTTTGTCCTGGGTTTCCTTCCAGCATGCCATGCAGCCAGAACTTGGAGTCTGATATTCTAATTCTTATGGGAATAAGCACTTACAGTGCCTGGCACTTAATAGATGCTCAGTAAATATTTGGGGTGAGGGAGGGTGAATGTGACCAGTTCTATGTTGGAGGTATGTTTCAGTGCTAAGTGCACGCAGAAGTCAGAGACTTGGCAAGGCTCAGTGAAGAGAGGGTATTTGAATTTGTTCTGAAAGAACAAGGGAAAAGAGGTATCCAGTAGCAAGAATTGCTTGTATAAAAGGACTGCAGCAGATGAGATGTTCCTCCAACCCCTCTAGAGTAACAGGAACATAATTTTCCTTGGAGTGCCCATCCCACCCCTGCCCTCAATCTATATGCCATGGATTGAATTGACTCTTTTCAGCAACCAAGCTGGGAGTAAAATCAGCCGAACTAATCAGAACATCATGTGTATCTGGTTGCAGTGGTTGGCTCAGGGATGGTCAATGACATGATTTGCGCCATGGAGAGTCAGGCTCAGGAGTATGCCTCAAAAAGACATCCATCATCTTTTGTTTGCCTGAATTCAAAATAGAAAAGATGTGAGCAAGAAGTGGCAACCATCTTGTCACATGGGAAGGGATCATAAGGAGAGTCAACACTGAGGGAGTAGAGCCAAGAGCCAGAGAGGGACCCAGCTCTGTGAGCATGCCCACTGCCAGATTTACAACTGAGCTCTCTTTTGAGGGTGGGGGGCAGTAAATGCTCATTTTGTAAGCCATTTTGTGTTGAATTAGCTATTGTTTTTTACCCAAAATTACCCTGATGGATGTACATACGTATGGAAGCGACAAAGAGCATAGTACTCAAATTGCACCAAACATTTAACTTTGAAGGACATAGAGGCCATCTCTTTGACTTGGAAGGGAGGAGACTGAAGCCCAGAGAGCAGAAGTTCACTTGAGTTTTAGGTCTAGAGGTCTAGAGAGCAGGAACAGATGGAGAAGGGACAGGCTTCATGAGGAAGGAAGCAAAGGGTGGCAAGTATTTTACTGTCCTCATTTGGTCTGTAAGAAACAGGATTTGAAACCACAGGGCCAAGCTCTGTGGCATGTCCCTGACTGTCTTGTAAGAAGCTCCCATGGCCACTGGGTCAAGCATAGCCAATGGAACCATCTGGTGCCAAGGCCAAACTTACACTCGAACAACAACTCGCCAGGTCTCTCAAAGCTTTCAGACTTGCTTTGTGTAACCAAGACATGAAATTACAGACCTTTGCTTTCTGGAACTGTTTTTTAAATTAGAAAGACCCTCACACAAATCCTGCCCCAATGCTTTCAATAATATATATTTTTAAAACTGCAAATGGAGAACCAGGATAGCTCTCAGAGCTTGATGCATTTTTTTTCAATAGATGGATAGACAAGTGACTTATGCAGATGCGGTATATACATTCCGCACAATTTGACCATGGTTAAAGGGTATTTATATTCTGATGCAGATAAAATTGAACGTGTCAACACTAATGCATTTTTCGAGGAGAATCACTACTTTCACCATAATTTCCATGGAAAATTTGTGTGCACACGCAGTAATAGACACATTTATAACATCAAAAGGATTCAATTTTCTTTTCAATCATACCACAGTATGAATCGCTTTTTCTATTGAATTTAACAATGAGGCACATTACCAGAGTCTAAAGGATGGGACACTTCGTCTTGCTCTTATGAAAGTACGTCAAACAATGGGTAATACATCACACAATGTCTTGGGTTAACTGAGCCTTTACACAGGCTGGCTGCTAATTTGCTTGGGCCAGCAGAATGTCACTTTTATTTAATTTTGCCAATAAGATCAGCAGGGATCCAAACTCTGTTTAACTCCCAGTTATTAAAAGAGGTTTTTCTTGTTACACGAAGAACTCATTAATTCATGTCTCTCCTAATTTAGAATTTGAGATCTTTGGAATAGGAGGTGGGAGGTGCTTTATCTCTGCTATGAAGGAGGCAATTTCATCCTGTACACAAGCATCTGTGCAGACTGCTTAAGCTGCAGAAGTGATGAAGTCTTTCAAGGTGTTTAGAAGAATTTGATATGTTAATTACCAATTGTTTCTAGGTAGTTACCAAAGCAGCTCACCCACAGAACTCAACTAGGGAAAACTTTGTGATCCAGCCCTCATTCATGTAGTCATTCAGATATTTGGGGCATCATTTTGTCATTTAATTATCCATCAATTCACCATCCTTACAGCATTCATTTACTCAGCCTTTATTAAATCCTCTCTATTTCGCAGAGTTTGAATTTGGGGCTTGAGTTACAAAATAAACACTCCCCCCACCACCAAAAGGCTCTTACTGTCTTTTGAGTAAGCTGTTTAGGCTGGATGCTCCCACTTGTCCCTGTCGCCCCCAAGATGCACCTTCTATCTCTCTCTGCTCCACTCTGCTTTATGAAAGGCTGCTGGACCACATCAGAGGACTCCCTTGCTTACTTCTGGCTTCTGGGGGGGTTTGTCCAGTGGGAGGCACTGGAAGATCAGAGCGTGAAAAAAGAATGAGATCAGGATATTTATTCCCAGGTTTCTCCAAGCAGAGACATCATGAGTTGGTTGAGTCCCTCTGTCAGAGATCACAGCTCCTGTCAGGTACTCCCTTTCTGGACCCTTCAAGCCTAGGGCGAAAAGGGGTCCCCACTGTTGGCTTTCCTAGGCCCTGCCCTTACCTTTCTGAGCAGTTGCTTTGTTAAACTCTTCTCAAATTGCCCAATCTGTGTAGGCCCTCTGTTTACTGACTGATACCCAGGTAAACCAAAAGTCATACGCCAAAATAGTATGGGCTGTGATAAAGGTAAGCCAGGAGGCTGTGTAGCCAAGGGGCAAAAGAGGAGATGGTAGAAAATATCCCAGGATCATTCTTGCTTAGTCTGAACTCTAAATAATTATATTGCACTTGATTAGAAGAACAGATCAATAATTTAAACTTTCTGCTAATTTCAACTGCTTTTTCCTCACCAGTCCAAGCAATTGTGGTCTCTTTTGTATAAAGGTTATTAGCTTATTTAATTAAAAATGATAATCCAAATGGCTGCTGAGATTTGCAGCAATCATACATTTTTCTATCTAATGTGTTTTTTCACAATCCACTTGATTGTGTCAAAAAAACTCATTTCTTGTTGATTGAGAGTGAAAGAGTTGCCTGGCGATCCAGGGCCTGAGATGATAATGCAGGTCTTTGTGGGTTTGAAGTTCTAGCTCATCTCAAAACTCTCTCACCCTCTTCAGAGTCTGTGCAATGGAGGGCAACTGGCCTTTTTCACATTCATTGTTCATTTGGACTTTTTTGAATAGCAGCCAATTCTTGAAAATGTGAACCAAATTCTGCAGGTTTATTTTCCATCATTTTTATCATAAAATAATGCAAATTTGATTGTCTATTTTTCTCATGGACAATTGGCTGTCTCCCCCATCAAACTTCTCAGTCCACTCATATGTCAATCTCCATTAAATACCTAGAAGGAAGAGTGAAAAGAATGAGGATTTCTTTTTCTTCTTCTTCTTCTTTATTATCATTTTTTAAAATAACTATTTAAAAAAATAGAAAAAAGCAGCTCAACAAGTTATGGAAGCATTAAAGATGTCAAGTTCATTTTGAAAATAAAGACCTAATGAGAAGCAGAATAAAATACAACACTATTGAAGCAGCAGGGTTCAACTTGCCCTTCCACTAGAGGACTGTCTTCTTGGACGTGAATTTTAAGTAATGGGCCAAAAGGGCAGAAAAATAAGAGAGCAGATAAAATAAAGAGAGTACACAAGAGCATACATATTATTCTGTGGATGCAAGCACACACACTGATGTCCACACAAAGGTTTGTGCTCAGAGTGATGGTCTGGGGGAAATCCATTCTTCAATCTTCAAAATGAAGGAGAGCAGCTTTCCCATCTTTAGTGACAAAGATTCCTGAGGATCTCAGAGGTGATGTGCAAATTAGATGAAATTTGGATGTATTGACTGGGTTGACAGGAGGACAAGGATTAAGCTGACAAATTCCTGGGAAACAAAGCTAGAGCCTGGAGTTCACTGAAGGGCAGAGGTAAGAGTGAGTAGTCCCAGCTGGCATCCCAGGAATCAAAGCTTGAAAAATAGGGGTGAAAACTCCTGATTTACATAAACTCAGAATCAGAGACTTTTTTTTTTTAGGAGGTACCAGGGATTGAACACAGGACCTTGTACCTGGGCAGTAGGCACTCAACCACTTGAGCAACATCTGCTTCCAGAATCACAGACTTTTAGTGATAGAAGGATCTTCTGTGGAATCATTTCCTGGAGGAAAAGAGAGTGGGTGTGGAATGGAGAAAGACAGTGCTACAGGGATAAAATGAAATAAATATATACATTCCAACAAGAGAGAGGGAAAACAAAGAGAGAAACGAAAGATCTGATAGTTCGCTAAGTACAACCCTTCCCTTGTGATAATTGGGACTCAGAAAAGGGAAGTTACTTGTCCTGGATGTTTTACATCATTGAAATTTGAAGAATGACAAAAGAGGCCTGTGTATATAGGAGAGAAGGAAGCCTAGACAGAGAAATGTGGCCATAAAGAAGTGCATGGGCAAGTGGCTATACATGGGAATATGTGTATATTTATTTTGCAGATTCATGGGCATATGCGTTCGTGTGTTTGTGAAGACTTATGCATGTGTTAACCAATGTGCTGGCTCACATTTTTGCATATCCATGTGTCGCATGTGCTAAGGGAAGTAACACCAAAACTCAAAATATTATAGGATTTCTTTAGAGATAAAGGCTGACAATAATATTGGTCATCACATGCTGTTTTCTGTACTGTGCCAAGAATTTTATGACCATTGTCTCATTTGATCCATAAAATCCCATGAGGTTAAACTTAGTATCCTCATTTTTCAGCTAAACCCTCCAAAACACTGCACTATGTCATTTGTCCATGTCATATAGCTAGTGAGTGGTGGAGCTAGGACTTCAACCTAGAGCTCACTGGCATTGCAAGTGAGGCTTCTGAGGACCTGATCACTAGTTGATGGGTGAGCTAGAGTACTACCTTCTGCAGCCTGGGCCCAACATGGGTGCTAGCTTTGCATCAATGTGCTTTCTGAGATCGTGTTAGGCTACTTTTAAAACTGCAGCCAGGCTACACCATCCTGAGTTTTCCCCACTAGAAAGAAAGCTCTTGAGGTCAGGAGCCTCCTCTGTTTCATTTCTTATTTTCTTTCCAGTACCTTGCACAGACCCTGTCAAAAAGTAAGAGTTCAGTAAATATTTTCTGAATAGACAGTTGGATGAGAAAATAGATAGTAACACTTGCCTAAATTACAACATTTTAAAAAATCCCATCTAATATCTCTCAAGCAGTCCTAGCAACTAGCTAACATATGAATTCCTGAGGGGATCTGCTTTAGTACAAAAAAGATCAGCATAATTTGTAATTAGCATATTAAGCACACTTAGAAGCAGTAGCGTTCCCCTCCAGTTCTTGCTTCTATTTCTTGTTAGCTTCCTGAAGACATTCTTTACCGTCAGACCCAACAGACTTCCCTCCAGTGTCTATCCAAATTATCACAAATTCTCACTTACCAAGTCCCTGGCTGAGGTTGTCTCTCACCCTGGACCAGGGGATGTCCTCCCTAGGCTCAGGGCCAAGCACCACTCTTGTCATCAGCTGTCTTGCCCCCGAGCCAGATAAATGAGAATGACTCCAACACTTCTTCACACTCCTGAGGGGTGAGGAATTCAAATTAGGACTGTCTGTGATTTTTCACAGGATAAAGCACCTCAGTTTCCTGTCAAGGGGATTCCCCACACCTCCCTGCATCTGCAGAAAACAAGCTGATTGGCCTGGCAGGAACCCAGGCTGGCAGAGGCTGGCAGTGTGCTCAGAGACCAAAGCCAAGTTGGCAGCCCCTGCCCTGTTATGTCAGGATGAGCACATGATGCTGGCTGTCGGTCAGTCCATGCCAGGTGAGGAGGCATCCTGGGCACAGACTTTGTCAGGTGGCATGAGATCTCCAAATGTCAGTGGAAGGGCAATGGAAGGGACATGGAAAACAGGTGCCAGGACCCAGATTGTGTGGCTGTGGAACTTTTTCAAATGCTGAAAGCATCTAATTGCCAACCTATAAAGTGAGGCTGAAGATAATATATATATTTCACAAAGAGGATTAAGTGGGATTGCACAACCATACACAGCTTGTAAGGAACACGCTCCAAGCACAGATTTCTCATTCCTCAAACTTGTATCATGGAACCTTCTCAGCTTCTCCTTCTCACTTATCTTCAGCCTGATGCAATCGCATGCCATGTTGCCTCCTTTTCATTGCCCTACAAATGAATAGAGTTGGGAATGACCAGAGTTGACTCTGGAGTTGGACAGATTGGATTTTGATCCTGGCTCAGGCACTCATTGACTGTATGACCTCAGACCATAGGATTTCACCTCTCTGAGACAAAAGTAACTCCATTCATCCATCCATCCATCCATCCATCCATCCATCCATCCATCCATCCATCCAACAGACATTTACTGAGTGTATGCTATATAACAGGCATTGTTTCCAGTACCTGCCTTATAATACTCATCTACCTTCAAGGGGCTTAAGTTCTAGTGGAAGGTGACAAACAGTAAAACCTAATAAAGAAGTAACATATATATTATATGTACTATAGTCTTAAATGTAATGGAGGGAAAAGGAAAAGAAGGGATGTGCAGTGCTGGGGGTGTTGCTTGGGGTAGGACTCTTTGAGGAGATGGTATATGAGTAAAGACGAGAAGGAGGAAG
Organism: Dasypus novemcinctus; assembly: GCF_030445035.2. Taxonomy (NCBI): domain Eukaryota; kingdom Metazoa; phylum Chordata; class Mammalia; order Cingulata; family Dasypodidae; genus Dasypus; species Dasypus novemcinctus. The sequence continues at coordinate 78,382,775 of NC_080682.1, forward strand.
GGAACAAGCCATGTGGATATCTAGGGTGAAATCGTCCATACAAGAGAAACAGCAAGTACAAAAGGCCTGAGGTTAGAGTGTGACTGAGTGTTTGAAACACAGTTCAGTGAGGTGGAGCAGAGTGAGGGAGGAGCAGGGCAGAGCAGATTGGTAGGAAATGAAGTCAGAGAAATAACTAACTTAGGTAGTTCACAAGAATTTTATTTCACAAGATTTTACAAGATTATTTATATGAAATAACGTGTATATGAATGTACCAAACACTTAACATGCAACGAATGAAGAATTGATTCTCTTCTCCTTGTCATGGAGCAAATGGGTAGTTACACTTGTGCTTCGAAGAAGAACAAGGAAACGTTTACCCCTGACCAAGATGGTAAAATGCAGTAGAGCGTATCCACTGCCAGTGGCACCAGCATAGAGTCTAGAGTAGGTTGATTTAGGTTCCATTTCAGTTCACCTGCTGGCAGGGCAAGGGATCATGGGCACAACAAACAACTGGACAGGACATTATTATACTAGATGAGAGTCTGGTTATTGAAATCTTCCTACTCTGCATCCTACCTAATCTACAAGACTCCATGAGGGAGATACCAGGCTGTAAAGAATAGATACTCAAAGACGTTAAATAACGTATTCCAGATGGTGCAGCCGGTGAGAGGTGGAGCTGGGAAGCTGTCTGCTCCAGAGCATGAGTTCCTACACCACACACTCGCATTCTTTGAAACTTCATAACTGGTCCCCCTTCCTCACCTCTTCCCCACCCTTTCCCCACCCCTCCCCCACTTCTCCCCCACTGTCCAAGACAATTTGGTTATTGTGAATAATGCTGCTATGAACATTGGTGTGCAAGTGTCTGTGGAGTCCTTGCTCTCAATTCTTTGTGGGTATATACCTAAGAGTGGAACTGGCATGTTATATGGTAATTCTAAGTTTAACTTTTTGAGGAGTTAGCTGTTTTTTGTGCATTAAGAGTAAAGGAGATGGGAAGCAGATGTGGCTCAAGCAATTGGGCTGCTGCCTACCATATAGGAGGTCCAGGGTTCGATACACAGGGCCTCTTGGTGAAGACAAGCTGGCCTGCGTGGTGAGCTGCTCTGAGCAGGAGTTCTGGCCCATGTGGAGAGCTGACACAGCAGTCGATGCAACAAAAAGAGACACAGGGGAGAGACAATAAGAGACAGCAGACTAGGGAGCTGAGGTGGCGCAAAAGAATGATTGCCTCTCCTTCCACTCCAGAAGGTTCCAAGAGCAATTCCCGGAGCCACCTAATGAGAATACAAGCAGATACGGAAGAACACAAAGTGAATGGACACAGAGAGCAGACAATGGAGGGAGGGGGGAGAAATTTGAAGAATTTTAATTGGAGGTGTGGGTGGGAGTATGGAATGGGTCTAAGGCCTTGAAGGAAGAGAATGGGAGAAGACTTGGGGGGGGAGGGTGGAAAGCATTAGGAACACTCACACTCCATTTTTTAAAATAAATTGAGGGAGTAAAAAGAAAAGAGTTTTCAGAAAAGAATGCAGAGGGTAAGGATTGAAAAAAAGCTAACTAGATTTCGTCCCCTCTTGGGGCCATTTGAATTACAAACTTTGTATTTCAAAGTGAAGTAAAAGATTTCATTCTAAGATAGTGTTAGGTACAAAGTCAGTATTCATCCTATTCCCCTCTATGCTACTGAGAGCAGAGCCCCTTCCTCAGATAATAAGCCTTTGCTTATTTATAGGTTCGCCTCAGCTGACTCCAAGCTACTTCACTTGGGTTTCCTATGACATCTTCTGGTCTGCCTTTCAGCCCTTTAAGTCAAAGTTTCCAGTCCCTTTTCTGAGTCCTTAGCTTTTCCAAGGGACCCCATAATTGGAAGAGACAGTGTAGATACAGGTCAGGCTCCAGCAGGGGTGAGGATGAGAAAGGCTGAGGAGACCCAGGGAAGCTCAGAAAGGCTTTCTTGGACAGCCGTAGGTACTTTGGACCATGACAAGAGGCCAGATGTATTAAGCTTGGGAAAGTTGGCTTGTCTCCTAGGGCCTTCAGCTAACCCTATCACCTATCTTTCCGGCACCAGACACTTCTATGACATGAAGCCATGGAAAGTACATGGAACCAGGAGTCAGAACTTACTGGGTTTCAGTTCTTTATTTTGTCTCAGATCAGCTATGTTGAGTTTGAGCAAAACCTTCTCAGAGTGCTTCAGTCCCTTTATGTTTAAAATGAGGGAAAAGGCTAATTCACATGATCCCCATTTTTAAAAAAAATCACCAAGGACCTCCTTAACTATCCTGACTAGCCCACACCAAGCTTTCATGTTTAAAAATTTTGATTGCCAAATACAATACACTGAGTATTAATAACTAATTTATTTCCCAACTTCTATAAATCAAAGCTAGCTAAAAATGGGTTTGTTTACCTTGGATGTTGGAAATACATCATCGTCTTTAACACAGAGGTCTCTGATGACTCAGTAGTCAATTATAAGTAACCAGACATTTATTTGATGTCTTTCCAACCAAAAGTCAAGACTCTTGATAATGACTGTTAATTGATTGAACAAAGGGATGAATGCAAAAATGGTCAAATGAACAAATGAAATAATAGCTTTTGTGATTTTGAAACCGTAGGCAGGTCAAAACCAGTTTGTGGGAGGATGTCCTCTGTTCCTGTAACCTTTGTTTTGAGCTTGTTTTCTGAGAATGCACAGAAAACACTGACTCTTGTCTTTTAGATGGTCTTTGAGACCCCAGGAACAAAGGTCATCTTCCTCAGAAGCAAGGTTATGAGAACAGGGAGATATTGGAAGGAGATCAAATGTGAGCGATGTTTCAATAAGGAAGATCTGGCCCGAAACCCACTCTACCATATATGGATAACTCCATAATTAATCAATTGGACTATGCCAAGTCAAAGCACCCCACTTTTGTCCCCATCTTTTACTTCCATTCCCATAAAATCCACTTTTAGCAGTCCGATCTGGGAGACAGATTTGAGCTGTAACTTCTCTCTCCAGGCCAGTCACCTTGCATTAAAGCTCTTTCTTTTTTCAAAATCCCAATGTCATAGTATTGGCCTTTGTGTGCATCAGGAAGCGAGCCCTTGCTCAGCAGCAATGTGAAATAAGAAGGTGACCTGAAGGACTCATCTCTGTCTGTGTTCTTGTCTGAATAGACCCAGGGCTTTAGCTGGGAACCAAGCTCCCTCCTTTTACTTCAGGGAAGTTTCTCCATATCCCAAGCTAGTCTGGTCCCTGACTCTATCTACTTCTTAGCCCCAGAAACCATGATCCTCAACATTTTGTACCTTTATATTCCTGCCCAAAATCTTGGTAAAGGAGCCACCAGAGCCCTCTCCTCCACTCTGCATCTCTTCCCTCCTCCCCCCCCCATCTGTTGGCCAATCTTGCCTCTCAGCCTCCCATGACTGCCCTTCTTTTATGTCCAAGTATTGTGGGCTCCTATGAAGAATGAGCATGTGGCTTCAGTTGTGTCCCTAGTGATGCTAACTCATTACTCTCGCTCACGTTATTAGTGCTTGGGCTCAGGTTGATGGGTTTCTGATTAATGAGGCGTTCTGTTCTGCACCACAAAACAATTGAAGAATACCCTTCTCATTCCAATGAATTGTGTCACAAAATTAATTACGAGATGACCTTCCCTGAATCCAGGCAGAGGAGACCAGGTATCCAAGCCTTACCTGACAATTGTCTTTCTGAAATCTTGCTGGGAGAAAGCAAAGACTCAGAGGCATATGCAAGAGGTAGCTAAGGTCTGAGTCTGACATTCAGAGCCTCAGACCCCACACTACCTACCTCCCGCTCTCTGCCCTGACATCAGAATTCTCTGGTATCCCTTCCTTTTGTGGGGGCACAGCTTTGTAAAGGACAGAGCACAGGTTTTTCAGTCTAGCAGATTTAGATTCTAAATCTGTGTGAGCTTGGACAAATCACTTAACATCCCTGAGATTCTACTTCAAGTGTAAAATTGAGGAAATACCAACCACACAAGCCTTGATATTAGAGCTTTTAGGAATAATATAGGCAGTGAGGAGTATAGAACTTGGCTCAGAGCAGGACCTTGACAACATTAGCTCCTTATTTTAACTTTGTTTCTTCTCTTTGCACCAAACAGTGAATTCTCAAGAAAGGGAAACTTCCCCCACAATAATATCTGTTCAGAGGAAAGACGCTGGGAGCCTTGAGTCTATGCAGCTCACAAAAGAAGATGAGACTAAGTCCTGTAAACAGGCATCTGTGATGTCCTAACCTGGCAGCTGCAGCACCAAGGGAATATGCAGGAAATGCTTTCCTTCTGGGAGCCTCAGGATTTGGGTCCTTGAGTGCTCACAGAAGGAAACTCCACTCTATACTTTAGAGTGTGACCTGAACATAGGTTTAAATGTAGATCAGTAGCCTCCTTTCTTTTGACACACCTGAGGCTCAGGTGAGGGGCAGGGAAGGTGCTTGTTGGATTGGGTTCTGGGTAAGCAGGACCAGTCTAATAGAGAAGAACCAACCTCCTGCACATTGGAATTACTCAAGGAGAAGCTCTCCACAAACTCCTCTTTTAATAACATGAGTTAAAAGGAAACAACCTGAGTGAATCCTCTAAGCACCTGGCAATGGTCCGTGTACCCCACACATTTCACCTTTACAACAACCCTGTGTTCTGTGTTGTAGAATAGTTTCCTCATTTTGCTTATGTGAAGCCAGAGCCCCAAAGATGTTAAATAATCTGTCCAGGTAATGCAGCAGTTGAGTCAGGATTTAAACTCTCCAAGTCGTCCCCAAAATCCCTTTTTGAGTTGCACACTCCCCATTACCATACTCCTAATTCTGCTGTAACTTCCTGGGCCTCCCAATTCACCAATATTAAAGGGTTCTATGTTTCCTCTTTGCTTTTCTATTATGCAAAATTTCTAACAGTTGAATGAAAAAACTGTAACTACTGAGCAACATTGTCAGAGACCTAAGAGAACTTATGGCCATTGAAGTAGATAATACTATTAATACTAAGTACTTAGTAGATAACTACTAACTATTATCTACTAAGTACTACTAACTATTATCTACTAAGTACTATTAAGTACTAAGTTCAAGTACTAAGTCAAGTACTAGGTGCTAAAACCTGAGGAGCAATTGTGGAACAAAGACTCCAACACTAATCAGTAAGTTATTTCAGTGTCCAAGTTGAGATAAAGGTAACAGGGAATTGAGGAAAAGGGCTGAAAAGGCCAAACTTGAAGACATTGGGAGGTGAGGGTGGAGGAGGGAAGGGAGTATTGGGAGATGGGGACCACTTGTGAAGGTGGAAGAATGGGAGTATGTGGTGTAGGAACTCGGTTCTGGAGCAGAAAGATTCCCAGCTGCACCTCTTGCCCGCTGTATAGTCTGGGATAATTTATTCAACTTCTTTGAGTATCAGCTTCTCCATTTGTAAAATATGAATAATTCTGATTTCTCCCTCATGTGAGGGTTAAAGACATTATTCATTGAAGTGCTTAGTACAAAACATGGTACACAGTAAATGCCCAATACTCCCCACCCAGTTACATTTTCCCTTATAATGCTTGGGCTCATTCTGACACCAGTGCTCTGAAAGTTCTGCTCAAGCAGAACGCCTGAGTACTAGATCTAGTGACAGACTGTGGTCAGTGGACCCTTGGTGGAGGAGGGTGGAAGGAGGACAGATGTTGGCGATGCTGATGGATGCAGACTGCTGCCTTCCCTACCTCTCGGCCCATTCGCTTGGGATCCATATCGCGTCACAAATAGATTTCTCATGTCCTATCTTCAAATTTCCTCCAACCCCCCCTCTCCCACCTTCAGAGGGAGTCAGGGATTTGTTGAGGCACATCCATCAAACCAGCAGAATCACTTCTGTTCATTTCTGATTGGATTCATAAATTTGTTTTGCAACAGTCGTCTCGTTCAGAGAGTTGACAAGCTCTTCCTGAATTCATGAATTTGGGAGGAAATGAACCAAAGGGACGAAGGAGCCTAATTTTGAACTGAACTGTGTTATGTTTGTCTCCAGCATTCATTAACAATTTCAGGAGAAAGATTGCAGAGCTGTGGAAAGGACCAGCACATTGTTGAATTGGAACATCTGCACCAGGCAGTAACCATTTAAAATATCTTACACAGAAATAACAAACATAGAACCAGAGACTTATACCTATTTTCCCAATCTATTTGCATATCTGTTTACTTTCCATCGAAACTGATGAATGACATTCATCCATTTAATAAATAATTATTACAATCTTTTATTTATCAGACACTGTTCTGGGTACTTGGGGTGTATCAGTAAAAAATACAAACAAAAATCCCTTCCTTTGTAGAGTTTACATACTTAAATAGAGAAAGTGTGTGTGTGTTTAATTTCTCAGATATCCTCATCAATGTTTAGCCCTTTCCAGAAGTTACCACCATAATTAATTCCTTCTTGTGCAGCATATTGGACTTACTAATGTGGTATTATGCTAAACCTGACTGTCCTTCACAATTTTCTGTGAGGGTTGTTAAGCATAGAGTCTAGGAGGACTCTTCTCGGACCTACTAAATCACAATTTCCAGGGTGGAATCCAGGAATCTTTATTTTTAACCTGCTCCCAGTGTCTTCTGAGGCAGCCAGCAAGAAGCCAGTCAAAGAATGGGCATTTGACAAACAGGAGGGTGGTGGGAAGCCCAGAGATTATATATACTCAGGTGACTAGAGATGAATCCTAGTTCTATCATCTACTAACTGTGATTAGAAGCAAGTCACATAATGTTCCTAAGTCTCGTTTTCTTCACCTGTAAAAGTGGGACAATAATGCCTACCTCATAGTACTGTTGTGGAGACTAAATAATGCAACTTATTTCACTCAACTAACCCACTGTTGGCACAGTTTGGTAATTTCCTTCATAGCCTTAGGTTCTGTTATTTTTTAATTGGGTAATATTCCATCATGTGGATATTATTATTTGAGAGAGAGAAAGAGAGAAAGAAAGAATGAATGTTTGTTTACCTGACTGATGTAGAAAGAACACCAGAGAGGAAAATACTGGTTTCATATTTCTTGGATATCTTAGATGTTTCTGGTAAACTCTTAATTCTGGCTCATATTCCAAAAGTATGTTCACAAAGTTGGAGCTTTAGCGATTAACTTGTTAATGTTAACATCTGACCAATACTTAAAATGGCTCATTTCTCTGTATCGTTTTAGCTCTGAGCCAATTACTTTGATTACCATTAAATTTAAAAATATGAACATCATGCATTTCTGTTACTTTATAATTTTTGAAATGTATTCACATATCTTTGGATCTTCACAACTACCTTGGGAATTAATCAAGGCAAATATAATTATTCCAGTCCTACAGATGAAGACACTGAAATCTATAGAGGTAAAATAATTTTCCCAGGTTTCATGGAGTTAGAGATAAATCTTAGACTAGAACCTAGATCTCTTGATTGCTAGCCTACAGCCACAGTTACTACCACATGCTGAGCAATAGAGATCTGTACCCTAAAATGAAGAATGAACTTCTTTCCTATATAGGGCTTCCAATTTTCTTGAGAATGCTGAGAGCCTACACACTCATCAGAACCTATATGTTTATTTTCTGAGAAGGAAGGTAATGATTTTGTGTGTGTGCACCATCACAAGACAGAAATCCAAGACATAGAGCATTAAAAAGAAATAAAAATGTAAAATCTATAGGGGAATACAAGCAAGTGGCAATAACTCTTAGGAAAGTCATCTAAGTTGAATGAATTCTCCATAGAATGGGGTCTCCGGTGGGGAAACATCAAGTTAGGCTGAAAACTGGGTAGCCATAGAGCAGAAGCATCTTATTTATGATTGCTGTGAATAGAACCAATGAGCATCTGAATAGCCTCCAAAGTTGAAGTTCTGATGGTCTGAACAAGGACACTTGAAAATCCACAGAATTAGCTAAGAAATAGAGTCCAGGTATGAGCCAAGCAGGTATTTCAAAATTTGGTCACTAAATCCAAAGGGGTCAGCCTGAAAACTGGAACCAATATATTAAGCCAAAGAGTATGCATAACCAGGAAACTGGTGAATGGAGAACGCATCTAAGCATATAACAGGGTCCCTCCTATGAGTAAAAGACAGAAAGAGGCAGATATCTTTAGTACAGGCATGATACCTTTTCTGCCTTCTTCCAAAGAATTGTCTTACGAGACAATGAAATTGTTATGAAATCATTATGGGGGAATTCAAGAAGCACTAATAGAGTATTACTCCACTGTCACCATGAGCAGGAAAGAGATGTGGATGATCCAAAGTCAAGTTAAACCGGCCATTTGTCGACTATGCAAGGGTCTTAAGTGCACTATCTCATTCAAGCCTCAGGACAACCCTAGGATAGGTCCTATTTCTGCAGATACTAAAACCAAAGTCTGGTGAGAGTAAGTCACACAGCTACTAAAAGGTAAAGCAGGCTTCCACTCCAGTCTGTTTCTCCAAAGCTCATGCTCTTAAAATTTGCAGTTTATTGCTTCCTCACTGCTCCGGTTCCTGGTTTTTAAAAGGTTCATATCCTCCTTCTGGTCTGGTTGCGCTTAGGCCATCTTGGACCTCTGTCCAGTGTGTTTGTGAGCTGGAAATGGATATGCATGAGAGGGCTGGAGTTCCCTGAAGGTCTATAATAGGCAGAATGAGTGAAGGGCTGGAGACTCAGACATCAAGGGGAGCAATTTTCTAAAAGTGGAACAGAGCTCAACATCCAGGTGAGCCTAGGCACAGGGGTGAATTCCAAGAGTGAAGGCCAGTGGCTCCAAATGGAACTCTCAAATGGGGGTCAGCTCAGCTGTTGGGAATCAAGGAACCAGTATACTAAGGTATCCTGCTGCTGAGGATGCTGTTTCACTGTTTAATGGTATTAGATCTTCTAGCCCTACTTCTCAGATCAGATTGTAAAGGTAATCTGTGTGGCCCCTGACAGGAATCTGGGTGAAACCCGAACATGGCTGCCAATTCTCTCACTTCCTTCATCTACTTGGGAGGATCAAAGTTATCGTGCCAATTTTCAAATAGGCAAAAAGGAGAGTGATCTGACTAAGGAACCTTGAGCCAATCAGAACTATTGGTGAAACAGTACTGAAGAACTCAGAAAATTGCTGAGCAGCCTAGAGAAGAAGCCTCACTTCCCCTGAATCTTTGTGTTCCTTTTTCCAGATTTAAGAGTCCAGCATTGTGAGTCTGACTGGCTTCCTTTGGGCTTAGTCATGTGACTGTGCTCAGCAAATCAGATTCACAAAGGTCTTCTAGATGTAGATGTAAAAGCTGAAAGTGGAGAAGATGCACTTGAAAGGAATGGAGCTCAGGGTTTCATCTTGGGGACTTCTTTAGAGCAGGTTAGACTTCCTGTGATTACAACACAGATTGTACCCCTGGGCCTTTTGAACAGGATGGTGGCTCAGCCCAGAAGGCTGTGACCCAATTCTCCTGTGTCAGAATCACTTTCATGTCTCTCCAAGCATCTGGTTCAGTGTCTGGGACATTTCTTTTAAACAAGCTTATTATCTGCAGTAAAAGCAGTGTCTCATTATCCTTTGTTACACTTCTCCTGCCCCACTGGTCTTCCTTGAACAAGTTCAGATGATGGGCATGTCAGCTGGGATGCTCTGAAAACAAAAGATGGGAGTGGGGTGGGATGAGAAGTGGACCACATTCCTGAGCAAAGAGAATCCGGGGACCAGAGTTTTTAAGTGACAATAAAATCTTGCCATAATGTAAAGATCACAGTTTCTGCCATTGACTAGTTTTGTAAATTTGAACAAGTTCTTATCTTGCTGAGTCTCAATTTTCTTATTTGTAAACTGGAAATAGGATTGCCTACCTCATAGAATTATTGCGAAGAATAAAAGGAAGTAAATTGCTTTTTTTTCCCTGATGCAAAAGAAGGTAGAGTGTCTGGAGGAACCTCCACAAGTATCATCACTGGAATCTGACTTTCCCTCTCTCTGGGAGGGACCCAGAGGGTATGTGGTCCATGAACTCCCTATGAGTCACCAGAAGAGTGAGATTCTAACACCTAACACCAGATTCTCTAGGCTCAAATCTTGGCTGGGCCACTTACTACCCTGTGTCCTTGAACAAATTTTTTAACTCCAGGTGTCTCAGTTTCCTCCTTTTAAAAATGTAATGAAAGCATCTACCTCAAAGGATTGTCATGAAATTTAAATAAGTTGTATGTATAAAACACCTAGATTAGCCTGACAAATAGTAAACATTCAAGAAATGCTAGCTAATATTCATCCAACAAACATTGAATGTCTGTTATGCCCAGGTGCTACATAAGGCTTTAGAGTAGCAAAGATGAATTAGATGCAGGCCTGGCTCTTCAGCTGCTCAAAGTTCCATGGAGGAGTCTTGAGCTAAAGTCACTTCTACTTTTCCCAGCATTCCTACATTCCCTTTGTTTACTTCATGGTGATTAAGTTTTCTCTCACCTTCCCACCTCTCTGGGGGATACTTGGCTTCCTTAAACCATTATCGCAAACGACCCCTGCCAGACTCTTCAGGACGGATCTACTGCCTCTGCCGCTCACTTTGGATTCTGGAAAGTGCATCACTGGGAGCTATGTCCCTAATGATCCTACTAGAATGGAATCACCAAGAAGGACTTACCTACGAAAAGGAAGAAAAAAATACCCGTAAGTATTAATCATACTAGTCTAGTGTTTAGTTCCCTAATATTTAATTACTTAATTTCCTAAGGTTATATTTACTTTTGATTAAATTCTTTAAGTTTTAAATCTATGCAAAACATGTTCCAAGAATTTTTCATGTTTTTATGTTAATGAATAGTTAAATGAACAAAATTGTTTGCAATCAATTAATCAACACAGCCCACCCGAAAAAAAGTCATTTTATGATTCTTTAGAGTTAATTTTTTTATTTCAAAGACCATGCAACAAGTATGTTTTAAATGTGTAGGACTTCAGGCTTTTCTCATAGATAAGTTTTTAAACACAAATGAGTTTCAAACGCAACTACTACTTTTCCATCATCAGAAGTTAATAGTTTTCTGGCCTGTGGAAACTTTTACCACATATTTGACCCTGGGGCTTTGGAGGTAACAGGGAGCAGGCCCTTACAATATGAGCTAAGTTTTATTCCCCTCTCTGGTGAAACTCTAGTTCCTAGGGGAATGTTATTATTTTACATCTTTTCATGTGTGGAATAAGATGTTGAATGGCTAATCAAGGGCACAGAGAGATGACCCAATCAACTTCTTTGGTCTTTGAGCTCTTCTCTTTGCTCAAGGACAATCCCTTTATGGGCAGGTACCCTGAACCACTGCCCACCTACCATTCAGTCCTGAAGAGGGCAATTAATGTATGTGTTGGAAATGAGTGTCCAGTGGAGGGGCATGGTCACCAGATATGGGGTGGGGAGTGGAGAATGGGCACATGGCAAGAAAGCACTGATACTAGATAAAACATACTTTCCTAGGGAAATATTTTTGGACTGGAAAAAGTAAAAGAGAATTGAAGGAGGGTGAAGAAAAAGAACTGAGATGTGAGATGACATGAAGGCAAAGGAAAGAGAAAATTTTAGTGGAAAGAAAAATTGGGAAAGAGTAGGAAAAAAGAGAAAGAGAAATATAGCTGATAGAAAGTGTAGAGTGAAGACAGAGACTGGAAGGAAGAAGGAAGAATCTGGAAGGAAAAGGAGAAAGAGAGAGAGAGGGAGAGGGAGAGGGAGAGGGAGAGAGAGAGGGAGGGAGGGAGAGGGAGGATAAGAGAGAGACAGAGAACATACAGGGAACTAGCAGGACAGGGAAGTCAGGATTCCAGGTTCTTGATTAAAATTTACTATCAACTCACTCTGTGGCCTTGGACAAGTCACCTCCCTACCCTACCCTGAACTACTTCTGTAAAATAAAGCTAAGATATTTCACTCATAGGTTTGGGATAAATTAATAAGGATGTGAACCTGTGCCTACTAGGAGATGTTCTGTAAATGAAATCCCCATTTTGTCCCTTGGCCTCAATTTTCCAATCTGTAAAATAAACCCTCTGATCTCTGGCACCGGAAAGTAAAGCTTAGAGGATGGAGAGCAGGGGACCATAACAAAAGTGAACAAAACAGTCTGCCCTCAGAGAATTCATCATGAATTAAGGAAGAAACATCCACACCAGAGACAGCCACATGCTTTGAAATACCAAGTTCAAACACAGAAGTCTTTACCAACTGCGTGGGAAGTCATGGAAGGATTTTTAACTCCACCTGCAGAAGCCATGGAAGGTTCCCAGAGGAAGTGACACTTGAACTGAGATGTGAAGCAAGGATAGAAATGTTCCAAATGGAGATGGGGAGGGAAGAGCTTGTGCTGAGTAGAGATAACAAACATGATGTATGAGGTGGAAATGAAGTTGGCTGGAAAGGGGCAGAGCCCGGGTCTTGGCTGGGATCAGATTTGGAAGGGTCTAGTATGCAAGGCTGTGAAGTTGAGGTTTGATCTGTGAAGCAGTCAGGACCCATCAAAGAATTTAAATAAAAGAGTGATAGACTTGGGTTTGGGACTTAGAAAACTATTTTGGAGCTCTGGAGCTGCATCTGATGCTATTTTTACACAATTGGAAGAAACCTGAAAAGGGTCTGAGAAAAAACAGTGGCAATTGGGACTGGGAAAAGAAGAAAGCTCTGAGGAAGATCAGCAGTATATCTGTAACATCCCCAAGGAGGGAAAATCCTCAGTTTTAAAAAGGACCCTGACTGGTCCCTTTGAGCTCTTGGGAGGCTTATGAAAGTATAGTCATTTGCCCTAATCTTTCTATCACCACAACTTCTTCCAGATGATTAGTTCATAGACTAAAAGCGAATGCTTTATTTATCAACATTTGGTAAATATTGTATTTATTTAACCATTTAAAGAAGTAACTATATCTTGGTTGTTCGTTATGTTGCATAATTCATTAGTGGTGAATGCATGGATGATGAAGCTGTTATAGACTTGGGAGAAATGTGTTAGGACAAAGAACCAAATACTTTTGCAATTAGAAGTTACTACCACTCCCATAGACAGAACCTCCAAAACCACACCTGTCTATAGAATTTATCTTCATAGCCCTTCCCCAGAATACAGTTCTACTTTACATACACAGTCAAACGCTCAGGTATGGATTTTTGAATGACTTTTGGTGATACTTAAATCAGTCTGTCTTATCCAGTGTCCTCATAAAATTATCTCTGGGGTTGCTTAATGGGGAAATGGTCAAACGGTCATGATGTTTGTCTAAGAATTTTCATCACATGGAAGAAGCAGAGGAGCAGCCTTCCTCTGTGCGGCCCCTATGGATAGAACAACAACCAACAGGTAGAAATGACCTGCCGGCAGATTCAGTTCACCCTCATACTGGTGAATAGAGAATCTGCAGAGCAGAGAACAGCAGTGCCATCATGCAGAAGAGGCAGGACTTTTACTGAGTACCTAGATTGTTCCAGGCACTGTGCTGGAACTCCCATAGGCATTTTCTCTTTGAAAGCACACATTCTCTCTGTGGGTTAGTGATGTTACCCCCACTGCACTGGAGAGGCATCTGATAACTTGTACTTGGCCACAAAGCAAGGAAGTGCATAGATCTAGGATTCATGTGCATGCCCCAGACCCCAAACTGAGACTATTTCCTTGTCAGCTTGTTGCTTCCTGGTAAGTGTGAGGGTGGCATGTTCCTGGAACTAGACAAGCAGAGACAGAATGACCACACGTAGGAAGTTGTAGAGAAATTCCACCTTAGGCCATCAGCTCAGAGGAACCCAGACCTTCCTCTAATGCTGAGGGTCTCTGATTCTCAAACAAACTGAATGGAATACACTGTGGCATCCCCAAATGCAAGGGATGGTAATGACTAGAGTAAAAGGAAGTTATCTGCAACATAAATGAATTTTTTTTTTCTTAAAAAAAAAAACCAGAAATGACAAGAGGAAGCAAATATATATTTTATGAAACATTTTTCATCACCAAAAGTTCTGTTTTAGGTATTCTTTCTGCATGTTTTCATGCTGAAACCTATTTGCAAATTATTTTCTCACTTTTTTTTCATGTGAAATGTACCTTCGATTATATGACAAGAAATTATATGGTGCTAATAATTTATTTAAAACCAGATCCATGTCTCACATTCATTTTGTGTTGTGAAATCAAGTAGCTGCAGAAGGGGAATTTTTTTTTCTCTGAACTTTCTGACCATCTCTATTGTGGAAGAGAGAGTAATAGCAGGTATCGAGGGTGCCAATTATGTGGTGATGTACAAACCCGCTGGAGAAAAATCTATATGATATTTTAATGCTAGTCAAACAGAACGATGAAGTTTAAATTAGCTTGAAGCTACTCAAAATTCCAACTATGGCTCTGCCTTCATTGTATGGGAGGGTGAAAAATAGCTTTTCAGAAAAATATGTCTATCTTCCTATGGATAGGCTGCTCAGTGCCTCTTTTGCTGATGTGCAAGGCTCCCTTTTTTGTTTGTTTGCTGTTTCATTGCCCCATTTTTTTCTTTCCATTTCTCTTTCCACATCTTTTTCTCTCTCACTCATTTTTCTAGCTATCTTTCCTCCTTTCTTTCAATCATCTTATCCTTTACTTTTCTTTTTTATCATTACATCTGTCAATTTCTTAAGCTCATAGACTCAGAGAATATTAGTGCTCAGAGGGGTCTGGGAAAAATGGACTTTGGGAGAAAAATAAAATCCAAACTCCTTATGGTACAGATGGGGAGAGGGCAGTGAAGAAGACTAGAGAGAGGATGTAGCTTGTTCAAAACCACTTGGCAATTTGGTGAGAGAGTGGTTTGGGCAAGGAGTGGGTTCCAGAGGGAGTTTGGATTCATATAGGAAATCAGAATCTCACCCCTCAACTCCCCACTGTCCGTTATCATGAAAATCCAGGTGTAATAATCATATTTTCAAAAGACTTTCTTTTTATGTATTAGGGTACATCCAAACTTCATGTAGCTCTGGCAGAAAGTGAGGCAGGTGCTGGTAACAACAGCTCTAATATATGGACCAGAAAATGGAGGGGAGGTTGTAGGAAATGATATCCAATGACTATTCCCAGTGGATCAGGCACTTTCACATGACATTCAATTCTTAGTCAGTCCTGTCCTTAGGTATTAATATCATGAGCTTCAAAAAACTTCACTGTTCACGAAGTCAGAGTGAAAGCGAGCTGAAGTAAAGCAAGGCTGTCTTGTCCAAAGCCCATGCTCTCTGAGAGAAGCCACAAGGACTCTCAAGGGTTTCGATATGCCTGTGGAAGAGTGGGGGCTAGACATCTAGTCTTCTTCCCAGCTCAGAGTTTCTCAGGAATAAACCTAGAGCCTTGGCATGGCCTCACAAATGTAGACAGGGTTGGCATGGATTCATTATTGGTATTGATATCCGTGACCAGGGGGCAGAGCAGAAGGGCAGGGACAGAAGAGCTCAAGTTGAACTTAGGGGGTTATGTAGAGCTCACATTGGAAAATTGACTATGGGAAGAGAAAGCATAAGACTTAGACCTTAAATATTAAGTTTTCGTTTTTACCTGCATGATAGGGTGAAAAATAAGCATTATTTTCATAAAAATCAAGTAATATAGAAAAGGTCAAGGAAAAAGGTAAAAATCACCCTAGAATCCCAATACCAAGTGGTAATCATTAATAGTAGTTTAGGCTCTACCTTTCCAGATTTTTTTTCTTAGCCAGGAACCATTTTCAAATGTCTTCTTTATATTTTCCTATACTTTCCAATTTTTTATGCATCATATGTATTTGTTTTAGAATATGAAATTTAATTTATTAATCTTATTTAGGAAGTTGTTTGGGGCTTGATTATGAAGAACTTAGGAATGGTAGGCCCAGGAGTTTTGTTATTTATCTGGCATGTTGAGACTAAACCCTGCTTTCTTCCAAAAATTATTGGAGATTAAGGACTAAAATATTATTCGGATTTTACTCCACAGATAGCTGGGAAAGACTGAATAATTTTGAGCGGTTGAGAAGCATGATCCAATCAACAAATTAGAAAGATTCCTCTAGCTCAGTGTCTTAAAAGTCTCTGAGCCAACAGCATCCGGGACTTGATAGAAATGCAAATTCTCAGGCTTGATCCAGACCTACAGATGCCAAAACTCTGGGATGGGGCCCAGAAATGTCATTTTTAGCAAGTCCCCTGGGGAATTCTGATGCATCACCTCTACTCTATAGCAGGATTTAGCAAATGCAGAGGGTTGGGTGGGGGATGGGAGTGAGGAGTAGAGAACTTGGTGGTAAGATTAAAAGCCCCATCAGTCATCGAAGTGAGACATGATGAAGAAGGGCTGAACTTGGTTGGAATCATAGTTCCCAGGAAGGTTTAAGCCAAAAAATGGTAGTCAGAAGCCCAGTCTTGCCACATCCAATATCTGGGTTTGGTTGAGCTGGTAGTCCTGAGCCCCTGAATTATCATATACAGTCTCTTTTCATGTATTACCATAGCAAGGCTTATGAATTATTATTATTATTGTCACTGTAAATCTTTCCTAGGACAAGGCAGGCTTTCGTTTTAAAAATTGGGTTTGCCCATTAACTCCTAAGTCTAAGCTCTTGCCTTCTTGCACACATTAATTTAAAAACCTCCCCAGCCAGGCATTCAATATCCACGTTACTAAAAAGAGTCTTTTTGTTTGTGCATGCATTATCTCTCTTTTGAAAAAAAATTATTTATTTTTTTCAGTTCTCTAAAAGTGGAAATGTTTGAGGATCAATTTTGAGCCCTTCATCAGCTCTGATACGGGAACCTTGATTTTACGGTGGCGTTCACTTGCCCCAGCCCCCAGCCCCCAAGTTGAAAGATGACATTGTTCACCACAAGAAATCCCTCTGGATTCTCCCAAGTCATGCCTGCCAAGCCCCAATGACAAGATATAGGGGGCAGTTAGATTCTTACATACTCTCTCTGCCACTTTCAATCAAGCCTAATGCAATCAGAAACACATGACTACATCAAAGCATCTCCTTTAATCAAATGTGATTAAGTCAGTCATTAGTTTTTCAAGACAAATAAAGGATACAAGTGCTTCTATTACAAACGTCCCCGCCCCCCTTCTTAAGTGATTTGTTAGAAAGGACCCCCGCCCCCCCACCAGAGGAGAACTTGGCACCTTCAAAGGTCTTTGTACTTTTTCTGCTGGTGTTTATTGTAACACAACATTTATTCTGGATTTGTATGCACAATTCCTTCTTCCCTGCACAAAGCCCCCATGTTGTCAAGCAGAATTTGGCTTCAGCTTGATCAAGATGATTTCATTATCCCATTGTTACCATTATGACTTGGGCAATTAGTAGTTTATAAGTATAAATTTATGGCAATCTGTGATCCAGGCACATTGGCAGTAGTCAGGGCATAATAAAAACCCAATCAATTTCTTTCATTTAATATGTAGGCTGTGACCCTAGTTTTGATTAGAACTCTTAGCTATTTCATCTTTAAATAAAAAAGAATGTCTGCAAGCAATTATATGGTGTGTTAATTGGATATTCCTTTTTATCTCTTATACTGCTGAATGCATTGCTAACGAAATAGTTGTTTTCTCTTGTCTCTTTCTCAATAATGTCTCTTTCTCAATTATGTCTCTCTGCCTCCCTCTCTCTGACTCTGTTACTGTCTTTGTCTCCCTGCTTCTCTGTCTCTACCTCATTCTTTTCTTTTCTCTCTCCATCCTGAAGCCTCACTGGCCATACATGGCTTGGCTAAAATGCAGAGGGCTCTGCATCCCCACCCTTCCACCTCCCTCCCCCATCTACAAGGCCACCATTCTCTGTGTTCTCTGTGATACGATGAACTCACTCATAAATGGTACCCCAAACTCCCATAAAAAATAATGGGATGGTGTCCCCAAGATTCTGTAACTCATACTCTCAGCTCCCACTTTCCATCAGGCTTTTCAGGCATTATGAACCTTGGTCCCCAGCCTGGCTAGAAGGCCAAGCACTAAGCTGTGCTAAGTATTTGGTAAATGGGTGAATGAATGAATGAATGAATGAGGCACCCACCATTCTTTGTCACTCTCTTTCCCAGGATGATTTGTCGACACCTCTCCGTTGTTCCATAGTGAGATTTCCCTGATGCTGATGCCTTTTGGGTCTACATTCTGAAAGGTGGCAGGCTTTGGAGTAAAAGAGGACTCCAGTCTGGCAGTGGGGATGCTTGGAACTGCCATGCAGAGCTTCTCATCTCTGACACCTGGGATAGGCACTTGACAATTTGATTGTGTAAGTTGGGATAAGCTACTTCATGGAGAGAGGCCTTTACAGTTATTTTTGCTTTTTAAAATTTCTTTAACAAATAGTTCTATAGCCCTTAATATCACTAATTGATCCACAGACTCTGACAGAATTCTAAACCTCTTTTTTGTAGAATTAAAGACATTGGGAAATCTATTGTTTTTGGATTGCTCTTGACTGTATCCCTTCTGGAGCCATTCAGCTTCCTTTCCAAGCTACACCCATTGCTACGAGTCCTTGTTCTGGGGTTATCTTTATCATCCTCCTAGGGATTCACTTAGTAGTTGTTTCTTCCATCCCATATATTTTTTCTCTCTCTTTTTTTTAAACTTTGCTTTGTTTTTTGGTTGAGCGTATTTTTTAATTAAACTTTTAATTTTTGCAATACATATACAACTCAAAATTTCCCATTTTAACCACTTTGAAGTGTACAATTTAACAATATTACTCATATTCAAAAAATGTGCTATTATCACCAACATTCATTATCCCGATACTTTTTCATCACCTCAGACAGACTTACTTTTTTGCAAATCATGTTCTCCAGTAGCATTCTGCAAAAGTGTTCCTGGAGGTGATTTTTCTTTGAGACTTTGTTTGTAAATATCTTTATTCTAGCTGCATGTATGATGATCATTGGACTTGGTCAGTATTCTAGGTAGGAAACATTTCTCAGAATTTTCAAGGCATTTCTCTATGTCTTCTGGCTCTCTGTGTTGCTGGAGAGAAGTCTGATGCCTTTATTTCCACTCCTTGGTATGTGCCTTCCTTTCCCTTCTCCCATGCTCCACAAAGCTTTTAGAATCCCCTCTATCCTTATGTGCTGATGTGCCCTTGGTAGGTCGTTTTTGTTGTTGTTGTTGTTTGTTTGGTTTTCATTCTCTTCCTCAATCCCCAGGAAACACTTTCAATCTGGAAACATATTCAGTTGTGGAAAATTTTCCTCTATTATTTTTCTGCTAATATCCTCTCTTTTCTCTTTTCTTTTTCTGGAATTCCTATTGATCAAGTGTTGGACCCCTCTTTTCAATCTCTAATTTTCTTATCTTTTCTCTTCTATTGTCTATCTCTTTTTCTTGTTGTTTTTTTTTTCCTCTTTAATCTTCCAAGTCTTGTATTGATTTTTTAAATTCTTAATATATTTTTAATTTCCAAAACCTTTTCTTTCTCTTGTGGCTGCCTCATCCATAGTACCCTGTTCTTGCTCCAGGGTGCAATACTTTCTCTTTTCTATCCTAGATGATTGAGACAGACCTGCCTCACCCCAGGGATCAGGTTCTGAAGCTGACAGTCTGCCAAAACCACTGTCTTTCCTTATTTCTCCTATTCTGCTCTTTGGAGAGCATGGAACCCATCAAACTGCTTCCTGATACAGATCATAATCTAGAGTGTGTGCTACACTCTGTTTTCTTTACCTTTATACCCCGCACTTAACACAATTCCTGATAAAGAACACCAAGAAGGTGTTCTATATCTATTTGGCAAACAAATGAAATGAGTGAAAGGATGAATGAATAATGCAAGAACCGGAGTTCTCCGATTTTAATAAAACAGCCATACGGTTACAAGGAAAAGTGATGCTTTCTAGTTCTCCTGCTGTCACAGCCACTCAGCAGCTCTTGACATGATAAAACAATTTCAGAATTGGAGTGTGGCCCTGTCCCCATGTCTGCCTAATGGAAATAGAATCCTGTAAGAAATTGCAGAAGCAGGAGGTGCAAAATGTTTAACAGGGTGCCCAATGAACTCATTTATAACGTTAACAAACCAAATTCCCAAGCAAGCTTGGAGGCCCCTATTGGGGACCTGTCAGCCAGGAGAGACAGCTGTCGGTCAGGATTCATGGCATGGTGGGCACCCGTCTGCCCTGAGGGCCCAGCCTGGCAAGGGGGGCCCGGTGGGAGTGGGAAGATAACAGAGATAAATCTAAATTCATTCGGGAAGCAGTCACACTCAATGACATATTCACTGACTTCTTCAACAGCTCATTTGATAATGTTCTCTCTGCACTATTCATTTTTCTGAAAGATGAAAGCTGGCTGAGGATCTCATCTGCTCACTGATGCAGGGAAAGGATTTGAAATTAGCACACACACACACACACACACAAAATGAAAAGAGGAGCGGGTGGAGGAGGAGGAAACATTCTGATGACCAGTTTTGTGGTAGGTCCTGACACAGAGATAGACCCAGCAGCCTGGTGTGAAGTCACCTTTAATTAGTTTGGCATTATAAGTCACAATATGCCAATGAGCAGATGCAAGGCTGAGCAGGGAGGGGGGGCATTTATCATGAAAATTAATTGCTTCCTGGTGAAGGGCTGGTCATGACTTGCAATGGGAAGGGAGAGAGGTCGGTACCTCAGGGCCAGGTGCTGCTCTCTTTCTCAGTGGGTTCCAAGTCTCATTGTGTCTATGGCAGAAATCAATGTGTGTTTATTGAGCGCTGGTTACTGTGTGGGGCCCAGGTGTACAAGAGAAAATGAGCTGCGGTTAAGCTCTCTGGTACCACCTTCCAGTGGGGGAGATAAACACAGAAACATTGAACTCTAATGTGAACGATATTTACTTTACAGTTCAGGGCTCTCTTTTGGCAGTACACATTGATAGGGAGGACCAACAATGTTTACTAATTTTTTTTAAATTTGATGCTCCCACACATCTTCAAAATGAAATGAATGTTTGTGGTAGAGTAGAATGAGTACAGGTTTTAGAATCCAGCCCATCTGGGTTTGAATCCTGACCCTTCTGTTTCATCATACTATACCATGAGCAACTGACTTCATCTGTCTAGGTCACATTTCTTTCTTGGTAAACTGGAGATAATAAACTTAACTGTCAGGATTAAATGTATGAGGATCGAAATCTAAAGTGCTTAACCCACCACCTGGCACATGTCATGGTGCTTGTCCCCCTTTCCTGGCAAGCAGAGACCTTGCTGGAGGTGAAGAGGGGGATGGAGTGTGACCCAGAGTTTGGGGCAGCATGGAGAAGGAGAGCCCTTCCTCCTTAGTCATAGAGGTAGTGCTTGGCACTCCAGGGCTTTGCTAAAAAACCCAATGCTCCAAAGTTTCTTAACACATAGGAGTTCCTTCTTCCTGCTTGCTGAATGGATGAAATATATTCCTGATAAAAGCCTGAGTAAATTCTCTGAAAGTGGTTCATTAAGCCAAATAAAACCAGAGAGAGAGAGAGAAATTATAGAAGCAAACAAGACAGAAATGGAGAGAAAACAAGATTCAAGAGGTTTGAAGCAAACAGATGGGAAATAATTTCTGACAGTCCTTGAACCTAAATTTAGATGGCCTCAGGAACTTTTTATCAGGTTCTTACAACCACTGATGTGAAATCACTTGAATTATTTTAAAGTCCAGTCAAGAAGCTTACACTTAGTAGGTACTCTATGAAATGTTACTTCCTCTTGCAAATTCATTTGGCAGCCAGTGAGCTGACTCAAGGAATGCTCTGCACAAGATTAGAAAATTGATCATTGTGTTTCCAAGAGAACATGCATCTACAAATGCTCAGGTTATTTTCCTTGTTCTTCACAATGACATCCATTGCCTTCAACCTAAGATTCTTTTAAGTAGATTACAAATTTATTAGGGGGTAGGAAGAATGAAGCCTATCAGGAAAGTGTTTATTATTTTTCAAAATATGAATATGGACAACTACAACAACAAAGCACTTCGCAGTGTCAGGAAGGTGGAGGGCAGAATGGAAGTAAGAGCCACAGGTGGCTCTTCACAACTGGATGTGGTTAGTCACAGAGCTGGTCCAATTGACTTCCACAAAGGGCAAAACATGCAGAAGCATAGATGAGAGTTCTGAACAGACTAGAATGATCAAGCCATCAGGGGATGCCCTAATGGAGGCGCCAACCCCACTCTTGGGTTAGCCATTCCTCGCCGATGCCATGAACATCCACTGAAGAGCAGAAGGAGGCCTGAGCAAGTCCTAACTGGGACTTCTGTGTCCAGTCTCATCCAGTATCCAGGTGGGCATGTACTTGGAAGATCATAGATGGAGAAAATAGAGTAACTGCAGAGTAACTTCCATCCTCAGGTCTCTTCTCCTCCCCAGTTGAGCACAGAAATGCTCTACAAATCTTAGATTCTGGAGCTATTTTACGCTTAGCCAAGCCAGAGCCACATCCTACTTCTCCCACTTTCCTGGAGTCTGGGTCTCTGATACAGTGTGGAAACTTGGCCTCAGGTCTTGCTTCCTCCAGTTAATTTTGAACCCTCAAAACCCCTGAAGGGTTACAGGCAGGGTGTGATTAGGTCCTATTGCTATTATAGACAGGCTGCTCTGTTAGGCTGTACAGGGTGGTGTGGCAAGGAGCCTTACTGGGAGAGTCACACCTCATCCAAATCAGAGGTGATAAGGTGTGTTCCATAGCAGTGTGGACAGTGAGAAAAGGGCAGGGATTTGAGAGGTGTTTGGGAGATATAATTGATAGATTTTGTAACATGTGAGTGAGGAAGAGCCCAAAATGGCTCTCTGGGTCTCATTTGATGAGGCTAGTAACTGGCAGGGAAGACAATATGAAAATGGGAAGCACAGGAAGCAGAACACGAATGTCAAGTGGGTTCAGTCTTCCCTTTTTCAAATCAGCGTGGACTGCTCAGTCTTTCCAAAATCTTACAGGATACTGGTATTGGTAGCACAATATTGTGAAAGTAATACTACTGAATTGCACACTTGAAAGTGGTTAGAATGGATAATTTTGAGCTATATAAGTGCTCCTGCAATAAAAAGTTAAAAGGAAAAATATCTTACAGGGAAACTCATAACAAAATGCTTTATTGTTTGAGACTGGGGGTGGCAGGGGCACTAGGGGGTCCTTTTATCTCCCATCCCAGATCTGAAACAATTGAGGAGGAAAGAGGAACCAGACCTATGGAAATCAAAATGTGAACCTAATTTCTGACTCAGCTTTTGGAGGAGGTGGCTTAGATATGTGGCAACGATGGGCTTCCCCGAATAGTATCAATCACAGAGTTTAACAGTCTTACTCGCCCAGACACAGGCAGTGCTGGAAACCATCAGCACCCCTCCCCTGCTCAACCCTGGGGACAAAGCTTTTACTACTAGACACTGGAAAGAGGAAAGCAGATATGCTTTCTATGATGGGGAGAACACCAAGTGAAAGCAGAGGGTGAGACTGAGCCACACGTGCTCAGTCCCTGCTTCTCTATGTGCCGCTTAGATAATCCACTCCCTGGGGAGAAGCAAATGAGGAGACAGAACACCGCCAGAGGTGTGACGTTAATTCACACCCCTCCCTATAGAAACAACATAGAGAGACAACACCTCGCAAGTACATATTTCAATGTCTATTTCCAGGCCAGTGGGCAGACCTCTCACGTAGGGAGGAACGTTAGGAGATTCTGGGTGTGGCTGACAACAGTGAGGGAAAGGCAAGGCTGGTAGATGTAGGCTCCCTTCCATGCACAGGGTTGGCCTGTATATAGGTCAATACCTATATACAGGTATATTGGTACCTGTATATCCTTGAGCAGTTGCTCAAGGATAAGGAGGGAGGAAGGTATGGACATGGAGCCTCAGTAGCTGTTCCCTAAGCACCTACTCTGTGCTCTACTAGGCTGCATCATCTCATTTTGTGCTCCCAACAACACTGCAGGATAAGTATAATTTAGGCTGTATTAGAGATAAGGAAAGCAGGCTAAAAGAAAAAGTTACGTTCCTCTAGACCAATAAGGGCACCTTAGTCTAGAACAGGAAGGAAAAATTATGCTGGACTTTCCAGAGTACTAAGTAAATTGAAATTGAGATTTTGATTCTTTCTTTAATCTGTGATTCATTTAAGATTTTTGTTGTTATTGTTTTCATTTCCATAAGCTTGGATATTTTTGAGTTCAGACTCCCAAATATTCTATTTCAGTTTTAAATTTTATTTTATTTTAATTCTATAGTATTGGTGCCTAAAGATGTAGCTTATGTCAATGTAAAATAATCAGCTCTTCTTCCTTTAAAGTGTTTGGGGTGGAGTTATGCTTAATTGATATTAATATTGAGACTGTTACTTTTGATTGGTTTGTATTTGACATTTGATATATTTTTTCTTCCTATTCTTTTTATCAGTTTTGTGTCATTTAATTTCAAAACTCACTTTTTGATTAAACTATATTATATTGTATGTTATATGCTATATGTTATATATCATATACTATATAACATCGTTGATCAATGTATACTGATTTTATGCTACATTGCAGTTTCCCTTTTTTCTATCTTTTGCTGATGGACAATATTTTGATCTTAAGAATCTTACACTTCCTCAGATGTGAATTAGCTTCATTTTACAGATGCAGAACTATGACGTTTAGGACCTAGAGGTGTTCACCTCTTCCTTCTGTGTGACTGCTCTCTTCTGTGTCTCTCCACAAACCATCCTTCCTGTTTACACATAGCCTCTGACCTCTCAATTCTGATTCATCATGATCTAACTCTACGTTTTATATTTAAAATTTCCAAGCAGAAGAATTGGGGCAGCTCAGTCCAGACTCTGAACTTCACCCCTTGGATTCAGTATCGCCCCCAGGTGAGGGGGTCTTGTGGCCGGTGCTAGGGCTGCTCTCTGGACAAGGGACTGGTTCTCCTAGAGAGAATGAGTAAGAGGAAGCTATGATTGTTATTTCAAGTACTATCTTTTGTTATGTCTTTTTTTTACATTGACTGATTTGAAACACATAGATTACTTTTTGTTCTATAAGAAACTACCTTCAAGTTAAAATGTATTTAAAACTTGTCTTTACATCAGTGTTGAGAATAAAATAGATCTTTTGATTCTTTATATTAGATGAGAAACCGACTATGCTTTAAATTTCCTACCTATTCCCCTTTGCTGATATGATCTTGAATTTCAGATTCTCATTTTTGAATTATTGGAATTACATATCACTTTAAAATAATGCCCTATCCATAAATGGATGGATGTATTTTATATAATACTTACACAAATCTACATTTAGTTGACTTTTTGTTTACCACTGTGTCTTTTAGACGGTGATGTTTCAATTCTTGAGTTCTTTATTATGATTCATATCTTGACTGAAATATTTTTGCAAGTCATAAACACAACCTCATTTACCTACCACATGCATTTTTTTTCTCCAGAGAGCAGGAGTGGTTTACTTGCTGAGCCTGCTCAGAACAAAGAATATCTTTCTCTTGCATTCGTATATGGAAGATCTGTCAACTTGTTATATATTCCTCAGTCACAGTCTTCGTTTTTTTCTTATACTCTGTAGAAGTAATTGTTTTGACTACTGGAATTTAGTTTAGTTTTTTGGTTTTATTTTGTTTTATTTTGTTTCCCCTTTTGTGGGAAGTCTGAGGCTAGCCTGTTTCTCTCTCCTGTTATTGACTATATACCTACCATGCTTTGTTTACCTATGAATTTCTTTTTAAAAAGTAACACCAGGATAACTCTAGATGTTTGTCTGTTAATAAGTTTTCCTGGTGCACAGTGGGCCCTTTTACTCTAAAGATAAATTTCTTCATATAAGAATAATTTTTTCTTTTTTCCTTCTTCTGTAGACACAGTTTTCTCTTCCTTGTATTATTCTAGATATTTTGGACCTCCAGAATCTGTTTGTCATGCTCTTCCCTCCACTAATTGTTTCTTTCTCTCTGTAAATTTATCTTCTAGCTCTTATTTGGTTTTCTAGAATATATTGTCTCTTACACGTGTGTGTGTCTGTCACCTTTCCCTAACTTCTAGTACTGATGCTTGCTTTTTTATTGAGCCTATTGTTAATATCAATAGAAGTTAGGGGAGAGTTAGGCTCATGACCCAGCAGTCATTTGATTTTGAAATCCCCTCTACCTTTCAGATGCCGTTATGGGTGTTTGCTGCTGTAACTCATGGCAGAGAGAGGAGAATGGATTCCAGGTGGATATTGCTGTTGACAAGAACATAACGAAGTTCCAAGTTGACTTGGGTGAAAACTCTATTCCAAGGAAGCAAAGTAGGGGATAAATTTAAAGTACCACCAGAAGGATGAACCACATGCAAATGAAGTTCCAAATAAAAGTAGGACCCTGTGAGAGCAGGGCAGAGTCAGTGGCACAGAGAGCAGAATCAAGCAGCAGGAAATTAAGAATACTTGGGGAAGCAGATGTAGCTCAAACAGTTGCATGCCTCCCTCCCACATGGGAGGGCCCAGGTTCAGATCCTGGGGCCTCTTAAAGAAAAAGAAACAGACAGTAAGCAGGCAATGAGAAGGAAAAAAAAGAGCAGATAATGAGCAAAAACAACAAAGCACACAAAAAACAGCAAAAAAAGAACAGTGAGCACACAGATGACTGTGGGAAAATAGCTTGAATTTGAACGTGGGAACCTGACTTGAAGTTGAAATGTTTCCATAATGCAGGAAAAAAGTGTGCGCTTTAGAACACCAGCCTTGACTAGATGGAATGCTGTCTGGTCAGCATGAAAACTGTTTGCGTAAGGAAGCATTTGAACTTTGTGTGGCCTGTTTCCTAGTATTGCAGGTGTTGCAGCTTTAATAACAAGCAGCCTTAAAAGTAAACATAGGTAACTACTGCTTTGTAATTTCTAATAAATACGATATGGAAACTAGGGTCGAGGCTCTCAGTTCCAGAAGCTCTTGAGTCCCTCGGTCACATCTTTAATTTCTCTCCCATGTCTTTCTTTCTGTCCTTTTATTTCTTCAGTTCTGCGTCACCTTCCCTTCATGCAAACCCACTGCTGAGCTGGTCTCAGCAGATGATGGACCCATCTGGGGTGGGGGAGGTGGAATACTTGGTGCCCAGCCCTGCAATGTCTTCCAGCTATGTCCCTTCACCCAGACCACTTGAAAGAATAACACTGTAGGTGTCCACCTTGACCCTCCACTTTCTCTTCTACCATCAAATTAAATTAATTACGTGCTCTTATGGATTCCACCTCCTAAACAAGGCTAAAATCCATCCTCAGTTTATTGTCACCTTCCTAGTCCAGGTTACCTCAACTATAATAGGTTCCCCATTGGCCCTCTACTTCCCTCCATGTTTTTTTCTTATATCTAAAATGCAAATTATATCCCTTCTCAGATTGAGACATTTTGTGAATAGGCCTTGTCCTCAGGATATATTCAAATTCCTCATTCCATGCTCATCTTTTAGCTTCCTTCTTCCCTTTGAAGGTCACCACCTCTCACCTTTGCCTCCAGGCCTCATCATAGCCTGTTGCCTCTCCCAGAAACACTAACTTACTCATAATCCTTAATGCAGCCTTATTTTGACCCTGATTTGCCCCTCCCACAACTCTGACTTTTCATAAAATTAACCTCATGGTCATCTTAGTCCCATAGGTAGTGCTTCTAAAAGGCTTCATGAGGTGAATCAAAGGTATAATGAATGTTCAGGATTAAATGTTAGGAGGATCAGAATATTAGTTTTTAACTAAGCACTAGGTACATGTCATGGCACCCACACCTGCATCCTGGCAACCAGGGGTCTTGTGTGCATGGACTTACCTTGTGTCTGAGTAACATTCCTTCCAAATCTCATCTCATTCTGGTCTTTAAGGGGAAAGAGCTAGAGCGTAGTGTCAGGCATTTTCTCCTCTCCTCATCCTTTTTTAGAGGCAGTCTGGACCTTCCATGTTAGCATTCACCTTGGAAGGACTTAGGCAAATTTATTGGGCTACCAAGTTCTTTCAAAGGATTACCTTCTCTCTGTCTGAACCGACAGTCCATTCTGGTCCACTGGTTGGTATGGTAAGTCTCTTAAACTCATGTGTTTCTCTCATCTCAACCCACCTCACGCTTCAGCAGCTTTCTCAGAAATTAAAGTACACAGCCAATGTGCCCTGTCTCAAGTGGAAAGCCAAATTTCATTACCACGTGGAGCACTTTAAATCAATATTTGGACATTTAATGATTTTGCTCATTTTATTTGAATACATTAGAGAAGTCTGATAGGCCTATTAGGGTCCCTGTGATTAACATCTTCGAATCAGCAAAAGGTGCCAATTTAAAAAAAAATCGTCTGGTTTCCGGGCCCACCATAAAAATCTGCATAATTTAGCAATTATTTTATCATTTTGAATATATATTAAAAAGTGGTTTTCAGTGTTTAATTAGAAGGTATAGTCAATATATTTTAAAGTGAGCGCTTCCTGCAGGTACATGAAGCCGAAAGTAAGAAATATTTGAGGTCAGCTTCAATTTGTAAACTAGCTTCATGTCGTATTTCTGCCCAAGGCACACATGACCCTCAATCATTTTGCATGTCCCTCTCATTAGGAACAGATTTACAACTAATCAGATGAGCCCTAATCTCCCCTAGGGGACTCTGGATAGTATGGCCACAATTAATGAAGATGCAATGTCCTCAGAACTCACTAACTTCTGTAAAACCTTAACTCCAGAGGCAGAAAGCCTAGAGGTTTTCTAGGATATATTCTTGATGCTCAGGCTTAGCCATGGTTCTGCTGTCTTCCC
Source organism: Dasypus novemcinctus (assembly GCF_030445035.2). Taxonomy (NCBI): domain Eukaryota; kingdom Metazoa; phylum Chordata; class Mammalia; order Cingulata; family Dasypodidae; genus Dasypus; species Dasypus novemcinctus. The sequence goes on from NC_080682.1 coordinate 78,411,509, forward strand.
ATGAGAATTAGAGTTTAGGAATATAGATATAACATACCATTTCACCTTATCCAGTCTTCCTCACACAGGACCTATGATGTGGTCACATACGTCAGGTACAAACTCATAGCTAGGTATAATAAAAAATACCAGATTATTGTCATTAGCAGCTGGATTTTTGTTCAAAGAGGCCTGGATGGGTTTGGATACGGTTTGAACTAAGCAGTTCAGCGATAGGTTTAGACCCTGCCTTAAAGGGAGAGCAGGGCATTGACCTGGTGTGAAGAGGAATGTTAAGAGCCAGAAAAGATCATAAAGAAATTCAAAGGGAATAGCTAATCATTGAACCATGAGCCAGAACAGTCTGGGCCAGAAATAGGGACCCAACCCTGGGTATAACTGGAGCTGTACATCAACAAGGCCAGAAGAGTGGTTGCAGGGTCTGAGCAATGCTACCTCAAGGATAATGGGCACACGATGTACAGGTCAGTTATTTTTACCTCACGAGCAAGGTAGGCAATGGAAGCAAGCAAATCTTTCTCAGCTGAGTTAATCTCAGACCCTGGTCCTCATTCAACATGCCCATCCTTCCCCTAACTCTGACCTATCACCCGTAATTCACCCACCGTAACCTGGCCTTCTTTTCTTTGACTACCTTTTTGGCGTGCTTCAGCAGCAGCTTTGCTTTCCCAGTTTGGATCCAGTTTCTTCTCAGTTATTTGACTTCTGATACTGAACCGCTTGAGATCTCAGCTCCTTCCCCTGAGCTCCAGGACCCCTTAGCTAAAATGATGCTTTCATATAACAACAGAGGGGCCAACAGGAAAACAGGGGAAACCTGGAGCTTCAGTGACATCATCCTGAAGGGGGGGTGCAGCAGGCAGATGGTTTCAGGTGAGCAAGTGGAGCAGTGTCCAGAACGTTTTGTTTCTGGCTCAGTTACTGGTGTCAATATAGTAATAACAGATTGTGCTAGACAGGCATATATTGTGCAAATATCACTGTAGAAAGCTACAAGCATTCATAGGGCAGAGCAAGGTGGTTAGGATGACAGGTGAATAGCTATGGGATCTTCAGGGAAAGAAAGAGAGCAGAGACAGGCCTGAAAAAGGGGAAATCATAGAATGCCCCCCTTCCAACCCAGTAAAGGGAAAATTTTCTAGGCTTGTGATACCCCGGACCTCCCCTCCACCCCCAGTCTCTCACCAGTTATACACCCTTGCCTATTGCTAGGCATTGCACATACCTAACAGTGCTTCCCACACCAGGTAGACCACTTTAAACAAGGGAAAGAACAGACCACTCTAAGCTTGGATAGCAGCACAGACTCTGACCTCTGGGCAGAACTACCCATCTTTCCCAAAATCTGTCATGCCACACACTGTTATCTGATTTGAACTACATTCATCAGAAGTCGTCTCCTTTGAATAATAAATACCAACCTGTGAAAGCATAAAGTTGAATTCTGCTACCACTTGAATGCCCTGATTCACTTTGGAAATTTGGACTTCTGGATACTAAATCCTAGTCGCATACTCTGACCACATCTCTATTTCCACCATCTGCCTCAAGTACAGGCAGAGTAAGCAGCACTCTCATCTGTGCTCTCATTACATTTTTGGAAGCAACAAATATTGAGTGCCTACTGAAACCAGGCCACAATCTGGGTATCGCTTTCCAGAGGAAAACCAGACATAGCCCCTTCCCTATCAAAGTGTACCATTACATTATACTTTTAATTGTTTGTTTATGTCTTTATCACGAAAACAAGGCCACCTCAAAGTCAAGGGCATTTTCCATACACAGTATGGGATCCAGCTGTGACCTCAACCAGACTTGGGTTCAAACTGTAGTTCTTTAGCTGTGTGTTCGTAGGGTAAGTTACGTATGCCCATTACTTTAGGCTATCCTTTCCAGCCATTCTCAAACATCCTTTAATATGCAGTCCAGGGAAACTTGCACTTCCTTCAGTGAAGGGTTAACTGTTATGTATTTGTATTCTACTATAAACAACTAGACAACTGGACAAAATATATGCATCAACATGAAACAACAGTTAATGTAAGACTGTGATCCCTGAGAGAAGGGAAACAGAGAAGACAATCCTTATCATTGCACCAGTTTAGTGCCTGGAGGCAGTTTCCATGCTATAATGTTCAAAGTGGCTAGAATTTGCAGAAGAAAATATTTTAAAGCAAGCTGCTGCACAGAGAGTTATGAAAATCTTCAGAGGGTTGACCTCACATTTTTGACTGATATAAAAGTATGAGAGTAAATTATGTCAAGTAGGGGAAAAAAACCCAGGAGGTGGTAGGTCAAAAAATACCAAGCTCATACAAGGCTAGGAAGAGTTTGAGTCCCTTGCAGATGGACAGAGGAGACATTAAGTAGAATCACCAAAAGAGTTACACCCTAGTAGTGGGCAAAATGCTTCTCCTGAGTTAAAAGACTGCTCTAGATCTACAATAACAAAGCTTAAAAGCAAGCCTCAAAGAATAAAAGTGATCTATAAGTTACTATGCTATACTCCAGAACAAATTCCAATAATCTTTAAATTAACAAAAAAATTCATTGCCTCAAATCATAAATCACAATGTCTGGTGGCCAACCAAAGAATACTAGCCATGTGAAGAAATATAAAATTATGACTCATCCAAAAGAAACAACTCAGGAAATAACAGAGACAGTAGAATTAGTAAGCAATGATCTTAAAGCAGTTATTACAAATCTTATTTGTAAAGGCATAACTAAAACCTGAACACGATGATGAGAGAAATGGAAAACATAAAAAAGGATCCATGGAACATCTAGTAATGAAAAAAAGGGAACAATTTCTGAAATTTGAAAAATATACTAGATGGAATTGACAGCAATTTAGATACTGCAGAAAAAAATATCAGAGAACTCCAAGACATAGTGACAGAAACTATCTAACATGGAGCAGAAAAAGAAAAAATAAATTATAAAAGAGCTTCAATAAATTGGGAAAAATATCATATGGTCAAGCATGCATGTAATTGGAGTCCCAGAGGAAGAGGCAAGAAAGGACAGTCAGAAAAAAATATTTGAAGAAAGTATACTTGAAATTTCCAAATTTAATGAAAGCTATATGCAGCATATCCAAGCAAAAGGAACAAAAGGAAAACTACTTCAAGGCATATCATAATCAAATTGCTATAATCCAGTGATGAAGAGAAAATTTTAAAAGTAGCAAGAGAAAAACTGACACATTATGTACAGAGGAACAAAGATAAAAATGGCAGGTCATTTCCTGTCAGAAAACATGCAGACCAGAAGACATCTTTAAAGTGCTGAAGGAAAACAAAACAAAACAAAACACCTGCCAATCCATGGAGACTGTCTTTCAAAAATGGAAGGAAAATAAAAACTTTTCAAAACCAAAATGACTAAGACAATTTATTGCCAGCATATCTTCCCTACAGGAGATGTTGAAAGTATTTCTTCAGCTATAAGAAAATAATATTGATGAAAATTTGGATCACCACAAAGTAATTAAGAAATCATAAATATATGGGCAAATACCAAAGTCTTTATCCTTGAAAGATAAGAATTTTTAAGCAAAAGAATTAATATATTTGTGTAGTTTATCCATATATATACAGAATTAAAATGTATGACAACCGTAGTTCAAAGGACAATAGTGAACAAATAGAGGTATAATTTCCAAGTTCTTTTCACTATATGTGAAATGATAAAATAATATTATTTTGAAGACAGATTTTGATAGTTAAAGATATATACTATTAGATCCTAAAGCAACCATAAAGAGGTATAGCTAATAAACCAGTAGTGTTGGATGGAAAGCAGAACTTGCAAGAGATATACTTGGGTATTTAGCTGAGGAGATTTGCAAGCAAATTGTGGAAGGTGCAGCCAGGTTTCTCCTTGTTGCTTGTAGTAAAATAAGAGAGGAAGGAGATACATTGAGGAAAGAACCGCAAAAAGGAATCCGCAACTGATGATTTTGAAAATTCTAGGCCTATTTAGGCTGGAGAGGGGACCAAAGGTGTGGCTGGACAAATGTTTGCTAAATAGATTAGATGTAAGGTAGTCCAATCAACTACCTCATCAAAAGCCAGGAATAAAGACAGTTATGCAGGAAAGATCTGTGGAAGTTTATGTTGTGGGCTTGAACCCCTAAGAATTGCATGGGAGTCTGACAAGATTTTTGAGAATTTTATATTAACAGAACTACTAGCATCCTGGACTGAAAGGGACAGAGACAGGATGAAATAAAGGTAAATGACACCAAGGGCAGAGTCACAGATTCAGAAGGCCAACTGGATCTCCTCAGGCGGGGAGATGAGGGCATCTGTCCCCAGTGAGAAGGGAGAAGGTGGGTTTTTGCCCACTGGGCCAAGAGAAAAGTGCCTGGAGCTACAGAGCATCATTCTCAGAGCTTGAAATCAAATGGAATTTTCCCTGGGGTGTTTCAGAGTTGATTGGGATACATGACTCCTTTTTGCCTTCTAATTTCTCCCTTTTGGAAAGGGAATGTCTATCCTGTGCCTGTCCCACCACTAATTTTGGAAGCAGATAACTTGTTTTCAGGTTTCACAGATCCAATGATGGAGAAGAATTTTGCCCCAGGATGAACCATACCCCAAGCCTCACCCATGAATGAGGTAGGTGAGCTTTTGTCTTAGAATTGCTTTTGGAATGGTTAAGATGTTGAGGGATGTTGGGATGGTGTGAACATATTTTGCATTTGAGAAGGACATGGATTTTGGGTGGACTTTTATGGATTAAATTGTATCTCTTACAAATATTTACTTAAGTAAATTTGTGGATTTTTCAGGAGATTCTACATGTAAGATCATATCATCACTGAATAGTGAAAGTTTTACTTCTTCCTTTCCTATTCGGATGCGTTTTATTTCTTTATATTCCAAATTGCTCTAGCTAGACCCTCTAGCACAATATTGAATAACAGTGGTGACAATGGACATCCTTGTCTTGTTCCTGATCTCAGCAGAAAGCTTTCAGTTTTTCACCATTGTGTACAATGCTAGCTATAGGTTTTTCATATATGTACATTACCATATTGAGAAAGATTCCTTCTGCTCCTATTTGGAGTGTTTTTATCAAGAAAGGGTGCTGTATTTTGTCAAATACCTTTTCTGCATCAATCAAGTGGATTGTGTGATTTTTCTTCAATTTATTAATGTAGTTTATTACACTAATTTTCTTGTGTTGAGTCCCCCCCCCCCCGACATACCTGGGATAAAACCCACTTGATCATGGTGTATAATTCTTTTAATGTGCTTTTGGATTGAATTCTGTTTGCAAGTTTTTTGTTGAGGATTTTTGCATCTATATTCATTAGAGATGCTGCTCTGTAATTTTCTTTTTTTTGTAGTATCTTTATTTGGTTTAGGTATTAGAGTGATGTTGGCTTCATAGAATGAGTACACTTTCCTGTTCCATTTTTGGGAAGAATTTGGGCAAGATTGGTATTAAATCATCTTTGAATGGTTGGTAGAATTCACTTGTGAAGCCATCTACTCCTGGGCTTTTCATCTTTGGGAGGTTTTTGATGACTGTTTCAATCTCTTCACTTGTGATTGCTTTGCTAAGGTCTTCTATTTCTTCTAGGGTCAGTGTATGTTTTTTGGCATACAGTTGTTCATAGTATCCTCTTATGAGCTCTCTTATTTCTGTGGGGTCAGGAGTAATGTCTCTTCTCTCATTTCTGATTTTATTTATTTGCGTCTTCTCTCTTTTTGCTTTGTCAGTCTAGCTAAATGTTTGCTGCTTTTTTTTTGTCTTCTCAAAGAACCAACTTTTGGTTTTGTTGGTTCTCTCTGTTTTGTCCTTCTGAATAGAAAGTGTCTCAGGGTAGGTCTATTTGGATTTATTCTGTTTGGGGTGTGTTGTCCTTCTTGGACATTGATATTTATGTCATTCGTAAATGTTGGGAAGTTTCCCATTGTCATTTCCTCAAATATTCTTTCCATTTTCCCACTCCTTTTCCATTTTCTTCTCCTTCTGGGACACTGATAATGTGAATCTTTGTGTGTTCACATTGTCATTCAATTCCTTGAGACTCTTTTCCATTTTTTCCATTCTCTTTTCTTTCTGTTTTTCTGTCTTTTCCAGTTCAAATATTCCATCTTTGAAATCACTAATTCTGTCTTTGAGCAATGCAAATCTGCTCTTCTATGCCTCTACTATACATATATTTGAGGAACCTGGGCTGGATATTGAACTTGGGACCTCATATGTAGGAAGATGGCGCTCAACCACTGAGTCAAATCACCTTCCTTGAGTTGTTGTTTTTTTCTTTCATTTGTTTGCTTGTTGTTTGTTTTTGTTTTTAGGAAGCACCAGTGATCAATCCCAGTACCTCTCATGTGGGAAGTAGGTGCTCAACTGCTTGAGCTGCATCCACTCCCTTCAATGTATTTTTAATTTCATCCATTGTGCCTTTCATTCCCATAAGTTCTGTTATTTTTCTTTGAAGGCTTTCAAATTGTACTTTATGCTCACCCAGTGTCTTCTTAACATCCTTTATTTCTTTAGTCATATTTTCTTTAAATTCTTTGAATTGATTTAGAAAAGTTGTGTGATTATCACTGATTAATTGTCTTAAATCCTGTATCTCTTTAGGATTTAAGTGGGCCATCACTTCCTGTTTCCTAGTATGGCTTGTACTTTTTGCTGATGTCTAGGCATCTAAATATGTTGGTAAATTTATTCTGATGGCCAATTTCTCTCTCTTGCTTATTGTGGTTTTTTTTCATGGCTCTTTTTTGATATTTGTTTTAACTTATTTTAAGTCTTTAAAATTGCCCAGCTAAAGTTATCAAAATTAGACCAGGGACTCACTAATGGGGTGCAATTTCTTCCCAGGGGTTATGATACAGAGAGAACCAAAAACAGTTTTTGTCCATGCAATTTCCAGACCAGCTAGCAGATGGCATGTCAGCACAACTTTCCACAAAGGTGTTTCAGTCTCAGCTTTTCTGTGTTTCTATGCTGAAGCTCCAGAGTAAAGATGCAAAGCTGGGTCTGCTGGCTGAATTCACTGAAAAAAACAAAACAAAACAAAACCCAAGCCCCCCTCTCTTTTCTCTTGTAATACCTGACAGGGAGGAAGAAGTCTGTTCCCCTCTCAGTCAACTGCAGTGAGCCAGGGTTTTACCCCAGGTTAATATCTTGGAGGGAGGGAAGGGGAACCCTTCTCAGCCAGCATAGGGGCTGAGTGACTCATGTTTGTCATTTCAGCTTCTTTGTCTTTCTGTCCTTCAACTTCCTGGGAGTTGTGTAGCACTGTCTTGGTCTGCTGACCCCCAAAGCAGTTCCCTTGGATAGCTTTTGGCTCTTTCTCTATTGCTTTTGTGAGAGAATTGAGCCCTGCCTGCTAGTCTGATGCCATCTTTCCACAATCCCCACATACTTATTTTAAAAATAATTTTATTTTTTTGTTTCCAAAAATGAAGTCAGAAGCATCCTAATTGATAAAACTGTGTGTCTTTGGACAAGTTAATGCTCTTTGCTTCAGTTTTCTCACCTTAAAATTCCTGATTGGGGAGTGGATATAGCTCAGTGGTTGAGCACCTGCTTCTCATGTACAAGGTCCCAGATTCAATCCCTGGTATTGCCTTAAAAAACAAATTAGAGATAGTTAAAAAAATGATGTTAATATGCTATTGATAATAATACTTATTTCAGAGAGTGTTTAGACAGGTTAAATGAGATAACACAAGTAAAATATTTAGAACAATGTCTCGTAAATTCTAAATTCATGTTAGCTGCTATTATTACTGTAATAACAAACATATTGTAATATGTTGTCTCTCTCCCCTGAAAATGAAGGAAGCACAAAAAGACAACTTAATCAACAAATATGTTGACTGCCTGCTTTCTGCCAAGATCTGTCACAATAGTTGTGAATGGAGTCCTTGGCTACCAAAGCTCAGTCTTAAGAGGAATAGAGCAAGAAAAGGGGCAATTACAGTACAGTAATTCAGCAATTTATAATTGCATTGACTATTTAAGTATAGGGTGTCAGAATTACACAGAGAAAGGGCCTTTAACTATGGTTTGATAGGGTGTTAAGGTCATAAGACTTATTGTAGGAGGTAGCATAAAATCTAGGGTTTAGAGACCCATGTACAAAATATCCAGAAGGAGACAGTGGAGTATTTGAAAAGTGTTCTAGGCAGAGGTTTTGTTTTAGCATAAAGAAAAGCTTGAAGACAAGGGAGCGCACAGGGCATTCAGGTGACTCCAAATGATTCAGTGTGGCTGAGCCAGACTAAGAGATAATGGACATGTAGAGGACAATCAGGTAGAGCCTTTCTGAGCCATAAAAAGGAGGAATCTGTAGGCTCTTTGGAAGGGTTTCTAATTTAGAAATCAGCATAAAGTAGGTCTTAGAAATGAAAACTTCTTCTCCTGGTTCATGTCTCTAAATATGAATTTGGCCTGTTATTTATTTAAGATATGAAGCTCTTGCCTATACATCAAAGACCTCAGTTTTTAAAAAAACATAAAATATGACAAGCTAAGATTGGAAATTTTAAAGTGGGGCAAGTTATAAATTTACAAGTTTCCTACTGTATGCATGAATCAGAGGCTCATACTAAACTAGGTCACAAACTTGGACCAGACTAATTGGCCTTCCCTTTTTGGTTCTCCAAGCTGTGACAGATATTCCAAGAAAGGCAGAAGAGAAGATGGGGGTACTTGGCAAGTAGTAAGGCCTGAAATTACAAGAGTAATCAAATGTAGAGGCATTCAATTTTGAAAATTTCTTAGAGATACTATGGTCAGAGTTCTCAAACTGTTAAAATAGACATCTTTCTTCAAGTGGGAGTTTATCTTGATCCTCTGGTTCCTTTTGTTTTGTGACTTTACAACTTTTCCTTTGTACCTTTGAATCTCAACTTAGTTCTGTGACTTGTTTTGGCTATGGAATGTTGATAAATATGGTGCAAACGGAGATTTGAAAAGCACTTGCTCATTGACTTTTGCCCTCTTTTTCTACTCTTTGGAGCCATACAATCCCAGGCTAATCTGATGGAAGGTAAGCGCTGATATGGAGAGACCAAGTCATCCCAGCCATTTCAGTTAAGGCTATTATAAACTGATTAACCAAGGGTCTTCAGTCTCATTTGTGAGTCCAGCTTAGAAAAGCAGAAATACCAACAAGCTGAGCCCAGCCCACATTACTGACCCATAGAACCATGAATTAAAATGAATGGATTATTGTTTTAAAATACTATACTTTGGTGATATTTTGTTATGCAGCAGAAGCTAACTGATACACTCACTTAAAAGCTCAACATCTAAAGCAAATTATGAATGTACAATATTGAGATCATACTAAAAGCCACTTTAGATAGATCATATGCTATGTGAATATATCTCAATAAAACTCCTTAATAAATAAATAAATAAATGTGCAGGAATAGGCAGAAATAGCCACAATGTACAGCAAGGGAACCAGAGAGAGATTGAGAGGTGAGGAATTTTCTTGTTTGTCTATTTTTTGTTTATTATTATCATTCGTGAAATAATGAAAATGTTCTAATAATGACTGAAGTGATGAATGCACAGCAATGTAATTATACCCAGTACCATTGATTGTATACTTTAGATGAATTGTATGCTTTACTAATATGTATCAATAAAACTGATTTATTTAAAAAATGAGTAAAAGATTTGAATGGACGTTTGTCCAAAGAAGAAATACAAATGATAAAGGAACACATGAAAAAGTGTTCAACATCACTAGTGATTAGGAAAATGCAAATCAAAACTACAGTGAAATACATTTCACACCTATCAGAATGGCCACTATCAAAAAGATAGAGAACTACAAGTGTTGGAGAGATTGTGGAGAGATAGGAACACATTCACTGTTGATGGGAATGTAGAATGGTACAGTCATTGTGGAGGACTGTTTGGAAGTTCCTTACGAAGTTGAACATAGATTTTCCACATGACCCAGCAATATAGCTAATGGATATATACCCAGAAGAAATGAAAGCAGTGACACCAATAAACATCTGCACACTGATGTTCATAGCAGCATTATTCACAATTACCAAAAGATGAAAACAACCCAGGTGTCTATCAACTGATGAATGGATAAACAAACTGTGGTGTATTCACATGATGGAATATTATACAGCTGTAAGAAGAAATGAAGTCATGAAGCATATGACAACATGGATGAAGCTGGAGGGTATTATGTTGAGTGAAGCAAGCTAGACATAGAAGGACAAATACTGTATGATTTTCTTACTATGAACTAAATATATTGTGCAACATATTGTACAATTCCACTTATATAAAATGTAAATATAAATCAATTAATAAAGTTGGGGGGAAAGCCAATTAAATAAAATCTGATCTGATTGAAGCAGTGGTGATGGAGAGGGAGACTTGGCCACTCTTTACTTAAAGCCAAAACCAAATCCCTCTCCATCTGGTAGTATCTAATGGGATTCCACAAAATCAGTAGATTCCTAAATAAGAATTTGACAAATATCTATTTTATAGCTTTTGACATTAAAACCAGAGGTGATCTTGACTGGCCCAATAGCCAATGCATAGTGAACTCCTGATTATGGGCATGAGAATTATGTCTAATATGACCCTTATGCTGAGAGGATGTAAGGGTGAGGAGCCGTTGCAGCCATCCACAAGAGAAAAGCCTCCCCGAGAACGGAGCAATTACATCAACAGCACAGAGGAGAACCCATATCATATGAACCCAGCTGAAGGTAGGCCAGATCTACGTTTGAGCTTTCTGGTTATACGATGAAAAAATTCTCCTTTATTTCTTAAGCCAACATGAACAGTATTTTCTATTATCTGTATCTGAAATTCCTAACTTATTCACTTATTCTAACGGATATGCTTATTCAAGTTTGCTTTATGGTAAGTGCACATGCTGAGACTTTATCCAATTGTTTCCAAATCTTTCCCACTCTCTCCCCAACAGGAAAGTCCCTTCAGATGGATAAATGTAACTCTCTTATTCCTTGTCATGTCTTCCTAAAGAGAACAGGGATCTGAAAAGTTTTCATGTATTCAAAGTGAAAGTGGAGATCAAGTAGATAAAATAGTATAGTGTTACACCTAAAATTAAAAATATGTGAAAACCTGAAAACCCAGGAGGGTGGACTGGCAGTAGGAGGAGATCTTTCAGCAGATACAGCCTCTGGGCAGATTAGCCTGAGACACTAAATTCTGACTCTTGTTCTTTCTCATCTGGGATGGGAATTGGTCACAGAATGTGAATGTGGAGGGGAATTTTGCATGAAAGCAGGAGAATTGCATCCAGCATCCATGTGGAATCTAAGCCCCCTCTTGACATAGATGTGGAGGGGACACAACCATTCTAAGGTCCACAGGATGGAGGAATAGAGTATGGATTAGAGTGGACTTACTGATATTCTGTACATGAACTATTGTGATTAGTAATCGAAGAAAATGTGACATTGGTATGGAGAAAGTGGCCATGGTGACTGCTGGGCGTAGGGAATGGGAGGAAGAGATGTGATTTGGGGGCATTTTCGGGGGTTGGAGCTGTCCTGGGTGGTGCTGCAGGGACAGTTACTGGACATTGCATGTCCTCCCATGGCCCACTGGGTGGACTGTGGGAGAGTGTGGGCTACGGTGTGAACCATTGACTATGAGGTGCAGTGGTGCTCAGAGATGGAGGTGGAGGAGGTTGTTGTTATGGGGGGAGGAGTGGGGGGAAGGGAATGGGGGGGAGAAAAAAAATAGGATTCAGGTGGTCCTAATATGGGAAGCTTGTGGCCATAGGGGACAGGAAACCAGGTTGACTATTATCACAAAACAGATATGAATCATGACTTATATAACAAGGTCACCATCCTGTCAAGATGTCAACACGCAGAGCAGAGCCTAATCTTTCCAAAGTGAACCCACATCACGGTTGGACAAATATATGCTCTATCCAATCATGAGAAAGTAAAAATAGGCTTTTCCTTTTCCTACTTGTTTGCAAATTGAACGTCTAACAACTTTACCACTCAACTGCTTGATGATTAGTAGGCGGTAATTTAAACTATACACATTATGCTAAGTATCCTTATATTAATTCAGTCTGAGTGAGTTTTTATAAAATGCTTTGTTCTACTCAATAAAGTTAATTATATGTTCTATGTTTCATAACTGAGTGTCTTGATTTTTTTAAACATAATGGCAGCTTCAGTTGCATTTCCTTATAAACTCGGGTGTGTAACATAAAGCAATTCATATAAGGAAGCAAAGCAGCCCACTCCCCACCGTCCTGCCCTTTGTACCCCCCAAAAGCCTTAGAATGATGGGGAATATCCTATATGTTTTTATAGGGCCAGCTGTACCCAAAAGATCCAAGAACCAAAGTCCTGAACAAATGGCTTCTGAGAAAACTTTGCACCATGGAGGAAGAGAGTGAGACAGAATCTAGGGGCTGTGAAAGCAAACACTCTGGGTTGGTTCAGGTGGGCTATGAAGATAAGAGGTCAGGAGAATGGCACTTAAACTAAATGAATGTGAGCAATTCCACAACTCTTGGTCCTATTCTGGAAATTGCAGCTCATGATGGTGCTCATAGATTCCACCTCACCAAGCAGAGGTCTACACTGCACCTCAGAGGACTGAAGAGTTCTGCAAGAGCATGGAGGACAGACATCACTTGTATGAAATGTAGACTAGAAATGTGCTTGGCTAGCAGTTATTAAGCACTTATTCTAAGTATTTTAATTGTATTAATCCTTTTACTCCTCTTAGGACCCTCTGAGGTAGGTATTCTTTACTATTGCCCCCAGTATAGAGATGAGGGAAAGTGAGACTTAGAGAGCCCAGTTAATGTAGGCATAGGCCAAGTAACTACTTCATAAAGGTTTCTTTGTTTTTCAAAATATTCTCATCTGCTAAAGTAATTGTCTCTTTTAGAAAAGCAGAGGGGGCCCCCAGGGCAAGTACAAAGGAGAATTAAAACTCCCAAGGGTCTTATTGTTACAGAAGAAAAGGCAGGAGGTAGCCCCTTCTGGTTGGACTCTGTTGCATAATCCTCAATCACATCATCTCGTCTCTGAGAGTTTCAATGGGAGAGGAGGCGCCATGCAGTGTGTGTAGGAGGAGCGGCCCAGAGGGCTCTGCCCCTTTTTATATCCCAGAGGGAACCTGGCTACACCTTGAAATGAGGCTACATGTTTCAAACCTGGGACAGTGGTGAGAGGGGTCAGGAGTCAGCATCCTGAAGAGATAGTGAAATCAAAGTCAGGCCACCACTGCAGAAGGACTGGACAAGGCAGATGAATCAGATACAAGACAGCTAAATAGCTACCAGGTGAATCATGAAGAAGCAGAAGGGCTAGAAGCAGTGATGGGGGAGCAGCAGAACTTGCAGGTTTCAGAGTGGAGCCCCCTTTTTACATCAGGCATCAGTGGCTTCAGGCCAGGAAGGGAGCTAATAAGGGCTAGTAGAAGCTGCTAAAGAACAAGAAAACAATAACCAGAAAATGGGAAGAGAGAATTAGTTGTTATCCCATTTTTACTATATACTCAGTATGTGTTTCTTATTGAATTAACACAATTAACATATTATGTATTGACTTATTTAATTCATAATTTAAATAGCACTCCACCCAGCACAGGGTTTGGCACATGGTAGGATTTTAATACATAGTTCTGAATAAATAACCTTATTGGCTATCATTACTAAAAATATCTTACATGTGCCCCACTGGGTACATTCTAGTTTAGTGGAAAGATGATAGGATTGATAGAACAACTGTGTTGTAGGGTGGATTCCAAACTTTCCTGTCCATGTGCTCTTGGACAAGTCATTTCACCACTCAGAGTCTCATTCTTTACAATATAAATGAGAATAATAATAATAATACTTAACTTACTTTCAGGCCTATTTCTAAGAGCAAGTGAGACAATGTGTAAGAAAACATTTTAGAAACCATAAAATATCAACTCCATGTTAGTTTCCATTAACTTAATTAACCTTCCTGTTTATAATTCCATTGTATTTTGACATTTAGCATTTCACATGATTTGTCTATTGACAATAACATTTAGAGTAGAATTACTGATCATAAGCCAGGAATGGTTATGTACAAGCTCTGTTTCCTAATCCCTTTATTGGTGGAAATAACCCTGGACAGTGTAAGAAACAAAGATTAGTATAGTTTTCACATAAAGGAAGAAAATATTGATTAATGTAACCCGGCAGCCTACTGCCTCGTCTCCCACTCCAGGGTTAAACAGCAACAAAGGAAACCAGCTTAAGCCAGTCCTATAGGCAGTAAAATAGATGCCCAAGAAAGAGCTAAGTCAATACCAATTCAGCACTAAATTCCACTCCTTATTTGGCAAAGGGGAGCAGGTAAAAATTAAAATGGTTGGAATGTGATGGGGGAAGCAGTTAATCACAAATTTTTGCGTGGGAAAGTTAGATCTTCTCGGATAGGCTGTAACCTCTGAAGTATTCAATCTATGGAGAAACAGAGGAAGGGCTTGCGTGCTTCACTTAGGGGTATAAATTGTGTCATTTTTCTTTGTTTGGGGCGCCAGCCACGTTTTCTGGTTGTGTGCCCCTTCTTGCAAGATTGAGAATAAATTCTTTTCTTCTCCACAATCAGGTGAGCCTTATTTTCTTCCAGAAGAAGATTTCTTTCTAGCAGCTTTGGGGGCTCGGCCGGGATTCTGGGGCTTCAGAGAGCGGACCCCTGGGGTGGACGATGGGGTGAACGATGGGGCGGTGCACCCTGCTGTTTAAGCGGTCTTGGACTGCACCGGTAGGGGCCTCGCCTCTGGCAACCAGGAGGCCTGAGAACAGCCACTTAGATCTGCTGATTTTGGATGAGAAAAAGGGAAGGGAAAATCTGCCTCTTGTTGACCAGGTGACTCCATGCATGGACCAAGGTAAGAACAATGACTATTAAGTATTACCTTGGTGGTCAGGAATTCTGATGAGTCTGAGGTTCACTCTGTGTGCATGAGACGCATGACATACAACATGAAGTGAGTGCGGAGTCCCAATTCGCATTTCCCTTCTCCTGTGAGGGAAAGGGCCAGATATGGACAAAGCAAAAGATTCAAAAGAAAGAGACCCCAACAAGATTCAGAATGGGAAGTAGAGGCAGTCAGTCGACTGGGAAAAAGGGGGAGGGGGTACCTGTAGGATCCCCCAGAGACATTCCTCCAGATAGTCCACTAGGGAGGATGTTAAGGCATTGGACCGATATAGTGATCAGACCAAGGGAAAAGATAAGAAGAAAATGATTAAATACTGCTGTTGTATCTTGACCAAGGAAAGTGTTTTACTGCCTGATGTATTCTGGCCAAAATATGGGGCAGATGAGAATTGGCTTTGTGCTGACCTTGTACTGTATGTTAATGGAAAAACACCCTTCTCCAAAGAAGAGTCTGACTATTCCATGTGCTGGCTGAAGGGAAAGGGGGCCACTTTCTATCCTATGAAAGCTGAAAATCCAGGCCCCAAGACTAAGCTTGCAGAAACTAAGGCCGCAGAAACTAAGGCTGCAGAAACAAAAGCTGTAGAAACACTAAACCCTGGAACCCCCTGTCTAATCTCCCTCCTCCTTATGTTCCCCCTTCCCTCCCAGAAGGGTCGTTAGACTTGGAGGGCCCAATATAACCCTTTGTAAACCCTGGAGAACTGGACAATCAAGCAGGGCCAACAACCCCACTTGTTACAACCCACCAACAGCTGAGGAAAGAATTGGAACAGTGTAAGAAAGATAAACAAAGTTTTCCATTCCCCAGAGCACCTGATGAGAAGAGAGTGAAAGAACAAAATTCCATTGAGCCTTTGTATCCACTGAGAGAAGTACCAATGGGGCCAGGGGAGATTGGCTATGTAAATGCCCCACTGACAAGTACTGAAGTAAGGAACTTCAAAAAGGAGATGAAATCTCTAATGGAAGATCCAGTGGGGCTGGCTGAACAAGTGGATCAGTTCCTAGGTCCTAGTTTATACACCTGGCCTGAACTTATGTCCATACTGAATATCCTCTTTACGGGAGAAGAAAGAGGAATGGTGCAGAGGGTAGCTATGAAGGAGTGGGAAAGGGCAGCATCCACCTGGACGGGGAGTCATGGCAGCAGAACAGAAGTTCCCAAACACAGACCCTAATTGGGATAATAATGACCTGGGGGGACAGAGCACAAATGAAAGATCTTAGAGACCTCATTATACAGGGGATCAAATTGGCTGTACCCAAATCTCAAAACTTGAATAAGGCCTTTGAAGTAGCCCAGGAGAAGGATGAAACTCCCTCTGCTTACGTGCAATGATTGAGGGACCAAGTGAGGAAATATTCAGGATGGACCCTGATGATCCTGTGGCTCAGGGAATGTTAAAAGTCAGCTACGTGAAAGGGTTCTTGGCCTGACATTCAGAAGAAGATTCAGAAAATAGAAGGATGGATGGATAAGCCATTGGAAGAGTTATTGAAAGAGTCCCAGAAAGTGTTTGTAAAGAGAGAGGAGGAAAAGCAGAAACAGAAAGCAAAGGTTATGATCAGCACAGTGGATAAAATGGTTAGGAAAAGACTGGAGACGAGTCACGGAGGGAACACGCAGAGGCTGAGATAAAGATGCAAAATGGGCTTATTTAGATAAGGTGACAAGGAGAATGCAAGGCTCTGTGGGGTGCTATCACTGTGGGAGGCCTGGTCATTTCAAGAGGGAATACCCGAGTTTAAAG
This sequence comes from Dasypus novemcinctus, assembly GCF_030445035.2. Classification (NCBI taxonomy): domain Eukaryota; kingdom Metazoa; phylum Chordata; class Mammalia; order Cingulata; family Dasypodidae; genus Dasypus; species Dasypus novemcinctus. The sequence goes on from NC_080682.1 coordinate 78,428,220, forward strand.
AAAGAGAGTCAGGTAATTCCCCTCATGAATTTTGAGGATTACGGTGGGGGTGAGGGGGTCTGAGGCTCCTCACTTCTAAAGCCCACCAGGAGCCTTTAGTAAATCTAAGGGTGGGCCCATATCAGGAAGAAATTACATTTCTAGTGGACACTGGTGCAGCCTGATCCTCTGTAACTCATCTCCCCAGAGGAACAAAATTCTCTGGAAGTTCCCTTACAGTTTCAAGGGTAAAAGGAGGATTTGAGGTCCCCATTCTTTCTCCCACTAATATTTGTTGGGCAGACAATTGAATTGTAAGCCCTTTGTTGTACATCCCAGAAGCTGGGAGTAATTTGTTGGAAAGGGACTTAATAGTATTCATGGGTTTGGATTTGGAAGTAAGGGATGGGCAGATAGAAGTAGTCTTAGCAAGGCTCACTGAAGAAGATGAAAAAGATATCAGAGAGGAAGTGTGGGTAAGAGACTGGAATAGAGGGGGTTTGCAGGTATGCCCTATTAAAATCAAATTGAAAAGGGAAGGGGAAATTGTTTGTCAAAGACAATATCCCATTCACCTTAAGGGGAGGCAGGGACTTCAACCCATCATCGAAGGCCTCCTTCGGGATGGGCTCTTGGTCCCTGCATGTCTCCCTTCAATTCTCCTATCTTGCCTGTTCAGAAATCAGATGGTAATTGGAGGTTGGTACAGGATCTAAGGGCCATTAATAAAATCATTCAGGTTGGACACCCAGTAGTCCCAAATCCATACACCCTCCTTAGTAAGATTCCCTGCCATCATAAATGGTTTAGTGTAATAGATCTAAAGGATGCCTTTTTGGGTCTGTCCACTTGATCCAGAGAGTAGAGACTTGTTTGCCTTTGAGTGGGAGGATCCCTCTACAGGAAGAAAGCACCAGTATAGGTGGACAGTTTTACCCCAAGGCTTCACAGAATCCCCCAACCTCTTTGGGAAGGAACTGAAAAAAAGTATTGGAGAAATTTGCAATCCCACCTGAAATTTCCCTTTTACAATATGTAGATGATGTGCTATTATCAGGTGAAGAAAGGCAGATAGTGGTCCGAACTACAAAGAGCTTATTGAATTTCCTGGGGGATCAAGGGCTAAGAGTGTCAAAAAGTAAGCTACAATTTGTAGAAAAGGAAGTCAAATACCTGGGTCATCTCACTTAGTGAGGGAAGGAGGAAGATAAATCCAGAAAAAATTCAGGCCATTACTGAATTACCTCTTCCCCGGACAAAAAGAGAACTAAGAAGATTTTTGGGATTGGTGGATTATTGTAGATTATGGATAAATTCTTATGCATCCCAAACCAAAGGGTTATACCAAAAACTGTTGGAGGAGGAGTCTGACAAGTTAGAATGGAAGGAGGAGGAAGTAAAGGCCTTAGAGGGGCTCAAACAGGCATTGGTGCAAGCCCCTGTTCTAGCCCTTCCCTCCTTTCCATCTGTTTGTGACAGTAGATAAGGGGACAGCCTTGGGAGTCCTAACCCAGATCTGGGGAGGCCAAGGAAGCCTGTGGCCTTCCTTTCCAGAATCCTGGACCCTGTCTCCAGGGGATGACCAGGCTGTGTTCAGGCCGTGGCAGCAACTGCTCTCTTAGTAGAAGAAAGCAGGAAACTGACCTTTGGAGGGGCCTTAGTTGTTAGCACTCCTCATCAGGTCAGGACTATTTCATCTCAAAAAGCAGGAAGATGGTTAACAGATTCCCAAATTCTGAAATATGAGGTGACTCTAATGGAAAAAAACGATTTAATATTGACAATTGATCATAGTCTGAACCCAGCTTCTTTCCTCTGGAAAGGTCCCAACCAAGTAGATACTCCTGACATAATAGTTTAGACTTAATTGAATACCAAACCTGAGTCCGGCCTGACCTAGGAGATCTTCCCTTACATTCAGGGAAAAATTGTTTAAAGATGGGTCTTCTAGGGTCTAGAAGGAAAAAGGCATAATGGCTATGCTGTTGTTGATGGGCTAACTTGTGAGGTGAAAAGCTGGCCGACTGCCCAATGATTGGTCAGCTCAAACTTGTGCGCTGTATGCATTAAATCAAGCTCTTAAATTGTTAGAGGGAAAAGATGGTACAGTCTACACAGATTCTAAATATGCCTTTGGCGTGGTCCACATCTTTAGAAAAATTTGGGAAGAAAGGGGATTGATCAATAGCAGAGGGAAGGATTTAGTCTATGTGGAACTGGTAAAACAAGTGCTAGCCAGTCGGCTCTTACCAAGGGAAATATCTGTGGTACATATAAATGGGCATCAGAAGTATCACACTTTTGAAGCAAAAGACAATAAATTGGTGGATGAAAAGGCCAAAGAGGCTTCCCTCTCTTCCCCTCTGGAACTAATGGTCCTGATACCCTCCATCCCCAAAGAAATTGGAATCCCTGTATTCTCTGAAAAGGAAGTAAAAGAACTAGAACAACTGGGGGCAACCTTAGATAGCCAAGGGAAGTGGCTCCTCCCAGAGGCCAGCAGATGTTGAATAAGCAAATAATGAGGGAAGAACTAGCAGTTTTGCACAAAGGGAGTCACTGGGGAGTACAGGCCATGTGTGACCTGGTCCTCAAGCATTTCAGGTGTATGGGCCTTTATACTATAGCCAAACAAATAAGTGAATGGTGCATGATCTGTCAGAAAGTTAATAAGAAAGTTTTAAGAAAGCAAGTGCCAGGGGAGAGGGAGCCTGGCCTCAGACCATTTCAGAGCATTCAGGTTGATTATACTGAAATGTCCCCTGTAGGTCGATAAAAGTATGTTCTGGTTATTGTGGATCACCCGACAGGGTGGGTAGAAGCATACCCTCTTGCTTCAGCTACAGCATCAGGGACTTCAAAAATAATCCTTGAATAATTCATTCCCTGATACGGGTTAGTAGAAAACATAGATTCAGACAATCATAGTCACTTTACATCCAGAGTGTTATAAAATATTATGCAGGGTCTAGGTATCACATGGAACTTCCATACACCCTGGCACCCACCATCCTCAGGGAAAGTGGAAAGAATGAACCAAACCTTAAAAAAACATCTCTCTAGGTTGGTCTTAGAAACCAAATTACCATAGGTTAAATGTTTACCTATGTCTTTGTTAAGAATCCGAACAGCCCCTAGGAGGGACCTGGGAATTTCTCCTTATGAAATGCTTTTTGGTCTGCCCTTCCTTGGGAAGTCTGGAGAATTCCCCTCCTTTGAGTCGAAGGATCTCTTTCTTTAAAATTATATACTGGCCCTGTCTTCTACTTTGTTATCCCTCAGACATCGGGGTTTGCTGGCTCAGACTCTGCCTCTTGAATTTGCAGTCCACCAACACCAACCCGGCAGCTGGGTCCTAATCAAGTCGCGGAAAGAGTTCAAACTCCAAGCGACCTAGGAAGGACCTTATCAAGTCTTGCTGACAACTGAAACAGCAGTCTGAATGGCAGAAAAAGGCTGGACTCATTATGCTCAAGTAAAGGGACCAGTACCTGAACTGGACGATAAGTACCCAGCAACTTCCTCTGAGTCTTGGAAAATAATTTCAGCCCCAGATTCCTTAAAGATTACACTGAAAAAACAATAACTGGGGGTGGGGGTGGGGTGGGGGGACTGTGTATTGTCCTAATTAACAATGGCCCTAGTCCTATCAGAATACCAAAGGAGAAAGTCAGATCTTAAGTTCCAGGTGAAAATAATCTTACTAGCCATGTTTCAAACCTGAGAAGCATCTAGCCCCATCAAATTAGTTATAAATGTGACTGAAGGTCTGGAGTCCCAGATGGTGCTGTTTGATGTCTGCCAAATAATAGACTGTGGGAATTTAGAGCACCAGCGATGGCTGAGTGGGGAAAATAAATACCTGTGCCCAGAGCCAGTGGGAAGTGGTTACAGTTGAGCCACTCCTTGCCCCTGCTGGGATGATGTATGGTGGACTACCCAGTATAAGGGATGGACCGTGAATATGGGATGGGTCTCACCAAGTTCAAGGCCATTAAAGGGTAAGATAACCTTTTATAAAGGTAATACCCCACCAGACTGCAAAAGTCTTCAGTGCAATCCAGTAGTAATAACTACTAAGAAGATAGACAAATCAGAAACTACGAGTAGTGGCAGGGACTAAGTGGAATGGGAGCAGATGTTATAGGTAAAGATCCTCTGGGGAGGTTCTGTATCCGAGTCCTTCCTCCCCCTGTAGATATGACATCGACAACACCCTCTCCAGCTAAGCCTTCAGAAATACCACAGGAAAAACCACCAAAGGCCAGTTCCCCAATTCAAAATGATCCCAAAGCAGTCAGGATACTTAAGGAAGAAGATTTAAAGCAAATCATAGAAATAGAGGCAGGATATGGGGACACAAATGCCTGGGTAGAATGGATCAAATACACAGTCCAGAGTCTAAACAAAAGCAACTGTTATGCTTGTGCAACAGGCCGACCCACAGCTCATATTGTACTCTTTCTGCTCGGTATAGAAAAGCATAAAAAGGAGTTTAAGTGCATGATACTCCTCTTTCAAAATGCTACTCCTGGTGAAAATTGTAGTAAGTTGTCCTCTCTCTTTCCACCGGTCAAAAACGGAAACATCAAGGCCATACCTGCCTCCCATCTGGGCCCAGGGAATCACTCTGCTTGTCTCTCTAGACAGGAGAAAGGATTCCAGGACCTTGGAAATATGGCCTTGTGTACACAAGTGTGGGATGTAAGCAGTGAGTGTACTGACAATTTCTCCAGTTTGGTCAGACCTCGAGCAGACCTGTGGTAGTACTGTGGAAAGGGTGTTCTCCAACCAATACTGCCTAAGAGGTGGGGTGGAACCTGCGCTCTGGTCCAATTGGCTATCCCATTCACTTTGGCATTTGAAAAAGAAGCAAGACTATCATCCCAGGGAGGGAGAGAGAAAAGAAGTTTACTTGGTTCTTTTGATGAGCAGATCTATTTAGACAATATAGGAGTTCCCCGAGGAGTCCCAGATGAGTTTAAGGCTAGAAATCAGGTAACAGCTGGGTTTGAGTCATTCTTGTTCTGGTGGGTCATCATTATTAAAAATGTAGACTGGATTAATTTTATCTATTATAATCAACAGAGATTTATTAATTACACCAGGAATGCAGTTAAGGGAATTGCAGAACAATTAGATGCTACTAGCAGAATGGCATGCAGTTAAGGGAATTGCAGAACAATTAGATGCTACTAGCAGAATGGCATGGGAAAATAGAATGGCCTTAGATATGATGCTAGCTGAGAAAGGGGGAGTCTGTGTTATGATTGGAAGTAGTTGCTGTACGTTCATCCCCAATAACACTGCCCCTGATGGAACTATCACTGAAGTTTTACAAGGCCTAACAGCCCTATCTGAGGAAGTAGCAGAGAATTCTGGCATTAGTAATTCACTCACAGGATGGCTTGAAAATTGGTTTGGAAAATGGAAAGAGGTTCTAATGTCCATCTTAACTTCCCTCATTATCTCAGCTGGGGTGCTTAACACGGTTGGATGCTGTATCATTCCATGTGCCCAAGGGCTAGTTGAAAGACTCCTTAAAACTGCCCTAACCAAATAAATGCCCATACAGTGTAGGCAAAACAATCTGTACCCCCTTAAAGAAGTAGATTCTTATGATGAAGAGTGTGAGATAGCGCTTAGAAAATTTGAAGAATGGAAATGTGAAAACTAAAAAGAATTTAAAAGAAAGAGGGGCAATTGTTAGAAATGAAGATAAGGTTAGTTTTCACATAAAGGAAGAATATATTCATTAATGTAACCTGGCAGCCTACTGCCTCAGTCTCCCACTCCCGGGTTAAACAGCAACAAAGGAAACCAGCTTAAGCCAGTCCTATAGGCAGTAAAAAAGATGCCCAAGAAAGAGCTAAGTCAATACCAATTCAGCACTAAATTCCATTCCTTATTTGGCAAAGGGGAGCAGGTATAAACTAAAATGGTTGGAATGTGATGGGGGAAGCGGTTAATCACAAACTTTTGCACAGGAAAGTTAGATCTTCTCGGATGGACTGTAACTTCTGAAGTATCCAATCTATGGAGAAACAGAGGAAGGGCTTGCCTGCTAGGCTTAGGGGTATAAATTGTGTCATTTTTTTTTTGTTTGGGGCGCCAGCCACATTTTCTGGTTGTGCGCCCCTTCTTGCAAGAATGAGAATAAATTCTTTTCTTCTCCACAATTGGGTGAGCCTTATTTTCTTCCAGAAGAAGATTTCTTTCTAACAGACAGGTAGTCAGGAGATTCAAGTTTTAGTTGCCGGTTCTTCCATTCAATTTATGTGTGCTCCTAGACAAGTTAATAAAATTTCTGAATCTCAACGTTCATCCCTGAAAAAGAAAGGTGATAATGATATCAAAACTAACCACCATACAGGATTGTCATCAGGACAAAAAAAAGAAAACCACATTTATCTAAAGTCAACAAACATCTGATGTCAACCCATGAAGCATTAGGTTCTTTTGGGCACATTTTTGTCCATGTTTTCAGGACTTCTCCCAATGACCCAGGGAGATCAATGTTCTAATCCTATTTACAGAGATAAAACAGCTTCACACACATACAGGAAGGGAGATAAAAATTTTATGTACTTGGGCTGCTTGAGGTTCACAATCTCCAGAGAGGGGGAATCTGAACAGTGTAGTGCCAAGATTCCTAGCCTGGACTCAAGGGGCCCACATGGCCAGCCAGCCCTTCCTCTCTGAGGCTCAGTTTGCCCATCTGTAACATCAGGTCCAGGAACTTTTAGCAACCCATGAGTCTGAGAAATTGGCAAGCTTATTTCTATTCTGCTCATATGAGGAATCCTATGAATGATTTATGGTCAAAGCCTTTTCTTCTATCTCTAACCCTCTTTGAACTTATTTTTAGATATTTGTCCACTCTGTTACAGGCTTTATTGAGAGCTGACTTCATCAATCGAGCCTTGCAATCCCAAGGAAAAAAAGATACAGCCTGAATGTTGCACTAAATTCTCTTCTCCAAGGAGAAACTCCTTTTATTTTACCTTCTAAGGCAAAAAAAATTGTGTTAATCACTAATCACAACTAATGGAAGATGCACTCTGCTATTCTTGACTACAATGACATGGAGCAGACCCCAGGGAAGTCAATATTAGATCAATTTGTGGCTGGTGGTTGGGGAAGGTATAAAAAGCTCCCACCGTGGGTCCATTGTAGAGCCCTATAAGGGCTGCGCTTGACTGGGAAACATTTAAATCTATTTTCTTTTGACCTCTGAGGACTCTTAAGTGAAAGGAAGAAAAGCCCTTTGCAACAGGTATGGTGTTTTGACATTTATTTCTCAGGGCACAGGGTCTTTCTGAAGGAGGAACGAACAAACATTTACAGTTAATGGAAGACATGCTGAGCAATTGGTGTCGTCAGAATCCCAGACTGAGCTCAGAGACAAGGCTGGAAAACTTGAGGAAACACTGAGGGGTGGCACAAGACTGTACCCCATGGTGAGCCAGAAGAGGAAAATGAGAGGCATCCATAATTAACCAGAGTACTAAAGACCTGACCTCCCATCACAGCTCACATTTGATAAGTATTTGCTATGTTCCTGGCACCATGAGAAAGAAGCTACATGCTTTACCTCACTCCGTTTTTACAATAACCTCATGTTATTACAATCCCCATTTTAAAGACAAGGAAACCACGACACAGAGAATTGAAGTATCTTGTCAGTTTACATAGCTATAGAATGGCAGAGCTGGGCTTTAAAGATGGATCTGACCTCAACACTCCTGACGTAAATGATTATGTTATCCTGCTTCTCCATGGACATGGAGCAAGATTTATATTTTCTAAGTAAGGAGAAGCCATGACTGAATTGCCTCAGCCATCTGCTGCGGGCTGAATGCTGAAATCCCACTCAGGATTCACTGGGATGGGGGCTAATCTCCTGCTAGAAGATGGAAATATTGGTGTATGAAGAAGGATAGACTTTGGAGGCCTGCTGTTCAGCTGTCCTGTGTCTATGCCTGGTCAACTGTTTCTCTCTCACTTAGTTGCTTGTAAGTTAAAGTCTCCAAGAGCATCATCTAATTCTACTGCAGAGACTTAGCCTGTTCTGCTGAGCACCTTTGAACACTGGTGAGAGGACAATGTCAGAAGACAGTAGGGAAGGATGGAATAGTTATGAATCTGGATGAATACTGTGGGGACAATTGATTTTATGGCTAGAAACAACAACAGGCAATTTGTTTTAATGGTTAAGTATGTAGCACTAAAGATTCAGTCAGACCTGGGTTCCAGTCTCTGCTCTGCCCCTAACTGACTTTAGTTAGACCTCAATATATCCATCTCTAAAAATGGGTGTCTATGAGTAACACTTACCTCTTAGAGATTTAAACTTTGAAGTTTAAGAGATAATGTACCTCATCAAAATTTAAAACTTTTGTGTATAAAAGGACTTTATCATGAAAGTAAAACAACAATCTCTAATAGGAGAAAATATTTTGAAACCACACATCCGATAAGGGTTTAATATATAGAATATATAAAGAAATCCTACAACTCAACAACAAAAAAAAACCTAATTAAAAATGGGCAAAAGACTTAAATAGACGTTTCTCCAAAGAAGATATGCAAATGACCAAAAAGCACATGAAAAGTTGTTCAACATCATTAGCTATTAGGGAAATGCAAATCAAAACCACAATGAGATAACATTTCACACCCACTAGAATGGCTACTATTAAAAAAGCAGAACAGAAAATTACAAGTGCTGGAGAGAATGTGGAGAAACAGGAACACTCATTCATTGCTGGTGGGAACATAAAATAATGTAGCTGTTATGGGAGACAGTTTGCCTGTTCCTCAGAAAGTATAGATATATCATATGATGCAGCAATCTCACTTCTAGGCGTATACTCAAAAGAATTGAAAGAAGGGACTCAGACAAATATTTGCACACCTATGTTTATAGAAGCATTATTCACAATTGCCAAAAAACGGAAGCAACCCAAATGTCCTTCAATCAATGAAAAAAAGAGGTATATACATATGTTTTCTTTTCCTCAGTGCTAAAACAAATACCATGCAATGCATTGTCTTAAACAATGTGCATTTATTGGCTCATAGTTTTGAGGCTAGGAAAAGTCCAAAATCAAGGCATCCCCGAAGTAATGCTTTCTCCTAATAGAGTGGTATTCTGGGACTGGCTGCAAGTGAGCCTTGGTCCTTGACTCTTCTGTCACATAGCAATGTATATGGCAGCCTCTTCTGGTTTCTCTTTTCTAGTCTAGGTTCCATTGAATTTAAGCTTCCGGCCACTCACTCTTTCTCTGTGACCTTCCCTATAATGTCTTCAGTAATAGAATTAAGACACATTTTGATTCAGCTGGCCCATATCTTAACTGCAGTAATCTCATCAAAAGGTCCTGTTTACAAGGGTTCAGACCCACAGGAATGGGTTAAGTTTAAGAGCATGTTTTTCTGGGGTACATAGATCCAAGCCACCACAACATACAATGGAGTATTAATCAGCCCTAAAAAGCAAGGAAGTTTTGATACATACGATAAAATGGATGACCCTCGAAGATATATTGAGTGAAATAAGCCAGACACAAAAGTGCAAATGATCTCACTGGTGAGAAATAATTAGAATAAGCAAAATTATAGAATCAGAAACTAAAATATAGGTTACCAGGGGGCAGGGTAAGGATAGGGAATGGGGAGTGAATGCTTAAATTGTATAGAATTTCTATTTGGGGTGATGGGAAAGTTTTGGTAACGGATGGTGGTGATGTATCATGACATTGTAAATGTAATTACAGCACTAAATGATATATTTGAATGGGGTTAAAAAGGAGAAATTTTAAGTTGTGTACATATTATTAGAATAAGATTTTTTTTAAAAATCAGGACTGTACAACATAGGGAACCCTAATGTAAATCATGGACTATAGTTAATAGTACAATCATTAAAACGTTTTTTCATCAATTCAAACAAATGTACCACAATAATAATAGGTTGGTATATAATTCTGTATTTTATGCATGATTTTTTGTAATGTTACAATTTCTCTAATAAAAAAAAAAGACAATGTATACATATGCTTAGCCAAAGCCCTGTCACATGGTAAGTATACAACAAACGTTAAACATCATTATCGCCTCCATAAGCAAGTGGGCAGAGTGGTTTTGAAGAAAGAAAAAGCAACTGAATGTATTGAGAGTCTGGCAACCAAGTGATGGCAAACTTCACGGAGAAAGCTTAATTGGAACTTTTGGGTTAGCTCAATGTTCATGGAGCAATCCTTCAAAGAGGGGAGGCTGGGTGACCCCAGCTATGTTTGCCTTATTTTCAGCAAATCCTTCCTAGTGCTTGAGTAGAGAAGCCCAGAATGATAGAAGATCACGAGAAGGAAAGGATAACACTGAGAGGTGGATGGGGCTTGAACAGAGGCTTCTCTTTGGTGATGAGGAAAGGCACTGGGGTGGTGGTGGTGGTGTCCTGAGGGATACCTGTGAATTGGACTGTCAATGCTAACCACAGAAGTGGAATTATTCCAAAGGAGTTGTGGAGGGCAGAGTAGGGATTTCCTCCGCTACATCCATTCTACCGTCCCCCTTTGCATTAAGGTTTGGGTAGGCTCTACCCCTAGCTCTAGAAGTGGGGTCTGGTTGGTCTAAGTCAGGGATCAGCAAACTTTTCTGAAATGAGCCAGGTGGAAAATATTTTAGGCTTCATAAGCCAGCTGGTCAAAATTATTCAACTTTACTATTTCATCATGAAAACAGCCATAGGCAACAGGACAAAAGAGCCTATATTCCAATAAAACTTTATTTACAAAAACAAGCAGTGGGATAAATTTGGTCTGTGGCCATTGTCTGCTGGTCTAAGTCAAGCAAGGTAACACCACACACCTTTTTTCCACAACTAAATAGTGCATGACACTCCAGTGGCTACAGAGATTGCAAAGCTCAGAAATTTGGTTTAATAGCTGTGGGGCTCAATACAAAGTTTCTCCCTGCAAATAACTGAGAAAGCAATCCTAAGGATAGCTGTGTTGAAAAATAAACCAATAAATGGAGAAGGAAAAAGCTTTGAGTACATTAAAAAAAAAAATGGCAACAACAACAAAAAATGAAAACCCAAACTGTAGCCCTGATTGAACCATTCTAGAAGCCAGCCCCACGTGTTGACTTCACAATTATGAAAGTAAATAAAGATTTCCAGTACTTCCTACCTAACGCATCCTAACAAGGTTAGGGATCATATTAACTAATGGAAAGAAAAAGAACACTGTGCTCTTCACAATTAAAACACATCAAAATAGCAAAACACCAAAAATGGAATAGCCTTTGCTGCAACTCAAGTTAAGCAATCAAAGTGAAATGGGCTTGCCCAAGCCCTTGCCCACCCCTATTCCTGCAGCATCTTCCTTGTCACCTAGTGTTAGAAAAACATACTTTGAAAACCACAAGCCTAAATTGTTGGAACTTTTGATATTGCAGGAGACAGCTCTGAGAGAAGGAAGGAAAAGTTCAATGAAAACACAGGTGCTCTGGATGCACTTACCAGTATGTTCTGACTTGCTGGGTGAGTCCCTCTATTTGGAAAATAAGCTTTTTGGATGAAATGAACACCAGACAGTCTCTCCTCCCACCCTACCTTGCATCAGAGGAAGAGCAGGTTTATCCTTTTCTGGTGCAATGAGACACTAGATGGCTACTTTCATTTCTTCTCACTACAAAAGTGATACAAATTTCCTGAAAAGAATAGAAATAAAGACAAGAAGAAAAAGTGGAAAACGCAAATCACTCATGATTCTTCCCTCGAGGATAAGCATTGTGAATATTTTGTTGTGAATACATTCAAGCTTATCTATGCAAAACACACAACCATGCACAAATGTAAGAAATCATACTCTTTGTGCTGCATTATAGCCTGTTGAATTACTTTAAAAATACAATGATCATTTTCCCATACCAATTGCCTTCCATAATATATTGCTTTAATGGCTGTAAAATATTACCATTGCATAGCTCTACCAAAATTTATTCAACTAATCTCCTTCTGTTGGAAATTTAAGTTTATCTAATTTTCTATTTTAATAGTATGATGAACATTATTGTAGCTAAATCTCTATGCATTTGCATTATTATATCCTTAAGAGTTATATTTAGAAATGGAATTACTAATTCAAAGGGTATAAACATTTTTAAGTTGCTTGATGCATTTTACCGAATTATCTAGAAAGTTTATGCAAATGTAAACACCCTTTCCATCCTTTACAGAGGAAAGCCTGTTCACTCACACTCTCTTCACTACCAGCACACTGTTACCTTTTAAATTCTTAAGTCCGAGGAAGCAGGAGAAAGGGTATTCTAGGTCCCTTGTAGGAAGATACCTGGACTTTAATTTGGGGGTGTGTGTGGGGGGGGAGTACAAATCTCCCAGGTTTGATCTGTAGTTGGACCCAGGAGCTACGTTAGTATCTAACTCTAGCTTTACATACCTACAATAAAGGATGAAGACAATTTGATTCCTTTTTCAAGATCTAAACGTGGAAGGAAAATAACTTTATCAGACCAGGAGGAAAGGATACTTGATGGGCCACAGAAGGTTAGAGGTAAATGGATATTACGAGCAATTCCAAGTTTCCTGTGCCTTCCCACATAAACCTGTCTAGCTCCTAGAAACTCGCCCTTTCCTGGTCAGCGCCTTAATTGTGACATTAAGAGCTGTGGCTTTCGGGGGTGATCACCGGACATCGTGGATCCTCACAGGGCCCACTGGATGGAATGGAGGAGAGTATGGGCCATGATGTGGACCATTGTCTATGAGGTGCAGAGGTGCCCAAAGATGTACTTACCAAATCCAATGGATGTGTCATGATGATGGGAACGAGTGTTGTTGGGGGGGGAGAGGGGGGGTGGGGGGGTGGGGTTGAATGGGACCTCACATATATATTTTTAATGTAATATTATTACAAAGTCAATAAAAATAAATAAATAAAATAAAAAATAAAAAAAAAAAAGAGCTGTGGCTTATCTAACTGACAGAATTTCACAACCTGCAAGGCAAACCTTGAATTTGGTTACCTGTCGTGCAAATCTTTGGCATTTTTTTAAAAGTAGAGTCATACAGCACTCCCAGATTTTAATAGAAATGTAAGCCAAATTCAGAACTTGTCACATCATTCTTATTCATTGAGCTGTCCGGTGCCTTTGGTAGCCAATCCACTCAAATAGCCTTAAGTGTTAATGTAATAATGTAATGTAAGGTAATATGTTCTACCTGGCCCTTTTCAGAAATATAACTGTAAAAACAGGGAAAATAATGCATATTTTTAAGACTCTGTATCCTAATTTGGGATTTAGAAGTTATGGCTATTTTAGAGGCAATGTTCAAACATGTGTGCATGAGTTAGATGCAGAGTTAGAATACGGAATCAGGATCCAGCATTTGTGGCCCAACAATTCTTAGTGTGGTTAAAATAATTGCAATCAAGTTGCAGCCCATCCAATCCCCCAATTCCTGACATATTGATAAAACACAATATATTTTTAAAGTTGAATGAAATCTTTCCTAAACGAATTTTCTTTAATCACTGAGAACATGATATAGTCATGATATAAACCAATCTGAAAGTTAATCAAGAAAGGTAAAGTTAACAAGTTGGGTATGACAGGCAATCACCTTTCTCTACAGAAAAATAAGGGTAATATTGAATTTTAATCAACTGTGTCTAACTTCTCTGATTCATACAGAGAATGGAAAAATCTACCTGCAAAAGTTCATGATGGAAAAGGGAAGCAGAAAGGAAATAGATACCTATGCATACAATGGGAGATTATTCTTGCTACAGAGGACGGATTTCAAAAAAGAAAGAGTTAAGAAATCCAAGAGAAGGTGACTGTGTCAGAGAAAGGAAGGAAACTTCTCAACTGACAAGGCATAATTGGGCCCTGAAAGTAAGAGCACACAGGGCCAGGGAGCCAGGGCAATGTTCCAGCCAGCTAACTGGCTGCAGGTAATCTTTAGTGATAGGCTCTTCTTAGAAGAAAATTATCTCAGAGCATCTCTGGGTTGGAAAATCCCATGGACTTTCAAGGCCAACATCTCTCCTTCAACATCTCCAAACACCTTCATTTGACCTTCAGGACCCTCTAGCGAGACTCAGTTTCCTCCACTCTAGCCACCCTGTGGCCAAATTACGGCTTTCACTCCTGACCACTGCTTATGCCGGACCCTGAATCCACACTTCCGTTTAGCAACTCCCTGTCCTTGGAAACTCTGTTCCTGTTTGGATTCCCTCTGAAGGTTGCCATCGCCGAGCCTTCTGTGCCACTGTCCTGGCACTTGGCACGGGCTTTCTGGTCTAGTAAGTTCCTAAATTGGATAGACTTTGCCTTAAAGAAGGGAAGGGCCTGGAAGCAGAATCCAGATCCAAATGGTTCCATTTTAAGAGAGCAGAACCATGCCAGCTGTTAGGCTGGTCCTCAGGTAGGTTACCCAAGATATCCAAGGAGGCTCAGTAAATCCAGGACTGATTAAGGCCAGTGTTAATCATTATACAGCAACAGTGTTGATAATCTGATTGGTCCATTGGAAAAAAGAAACCAAATTGTAGCCATCTCTGGTCACAGTGGGGAGAATCAGGGAAGACTGTAGGCCTCCTAACAGGGCTTATTCACTAGGGCAGGGGTTCATTCTTTGTGGGAAAACAACTACAACTATTTTGTCATTCACTACCACTACTAAAAGAATGAATAGTTACTATCAGTTGAATCTCTACTCAGTATTAGGCATTGCAGGCAATTGGCTCATTAATTCCTCACAGCAGCCTTCAAGTGGCATGTTACCATTTCCTTTATGCAGAAAAGTATTATGTAACTGACTCAACAGAAAGTGGCAGAGGCAGGATTCAAACCAGGATCACTAGTTTACAAAGCTCACACATCAGCCTCTAAACCATACACTTCTATAGAGACTGCCAAGTTGGAACGGAAGCTGAGGCTAAGCTCTGAGCAGGGATTGAAAGTGGTCTTTAATTAAAGGGAAAACTATTTTCTAGGATAAGCCCCAACCACAGTGGATCTCAGGCCTATTGGCAGCATACCTAATTCCTCTGCCTGCCTGCTGAAGGGGCTGAACCTTTTTCCATTGCTCCTGCCCAGTGTGGATTGGGTCAGTCAATCCCTGACTGATGTGCTTGGGAAGACAAGGACCAGAGTCATCTACTCATCTTTCCAATTGAAGAATGAGCTCATGGATGAGAAGGACCGTGGCTTAGAGATCTTCGATCACTTTGTTAGTGGCTGGCCCACAGTAGGTCCTCAGTATATGCCTGCTGATGGATTGATTGGTTGATTGATTGATAGGCCAATTGACTGACTAAAAGGGCATTAGGGAAAGCAACAATGGGCTTGGTTCTTCCATTATCCATTATCCCTTTCTGCTTCTTCAGATCTGCCTTGCAGCGATGTGACTTATTGCTTCCCCTCTCTCCCCTCCTTTTCAGAGAACATGAAATGACCTTTCTCATTCCATAAAGTATATTTATTTCCCCCTGGGTACTTTCGATTTGCATTAAGTGAAACAATGCTTACTTTGCTTTCTCCTATATCCCTAATAAGTGGAAGCCCTGATTGTCCTCAGCGTCCTGGACAAATAAATGGTCCAAATCACAAGAGCACTGAGCAGATCTGCTGGCCCAGCTCCACTCAGGGAGGGCAAGGGCTGCACACACATCCCACCTCTCATCTGATATCACTGCCCTCCACCTTCATCCCATACTGCAAAACTCTGGAAATGTTGTCTAAGAGATGAAGGATGGGGCATTAACTGAGTATCTGCAAGACAATACATGTCAATCTCCTATACTGGCCAGTGGAATTGGTCAGGCACCAGCAGCCAAAAAGCCAGAGAGCTAATAACTCAGAGCCTTCATCACAAGGGGCTGTCCTGTCAAGCCAGGAGGTGTGGGGACCCTAATATTG
This sequence comes from Dasypus novemcinctus, assembly GCF_030445035.2. NCBI lineage: Eukaryota > Metazoa > Chordata > Mammalia > Cingulata > Dasypodidae > Dasypus > Dasypus novemcinctus. The sequence goes on from NC_080682.1 coordinate 78,444,153, forward strand.
ACATCGGAAATCAGAGCATGAGCCCCGCTGTGGGAGGCTCAGGGGGTCCTCCTCCTCCACTCCACCCTCCTCCCTAACCCCCTGTCCTTGTTCAGGGTGACATGGTGGAGCTTTCTACACACCAATTCAAGCTGTCCCTGCTAATCTGCAGTTTAGATGGACAGGAGGGTTATCTTCAAGTTCAGAGTCACTTTTTCCCACCTCAAAGCATAAGTGCAAATGTTCCAGAGACTCTCAAGCCCAGTTGTTTCTCCTTTCCCTTAGCTCTTAGCCAACTTGACTGAGTTTATTTTCCTTGTCCTATAAGCAAAGCCTGGCAACATCGGTGAGTACCACAGTAGGTACAAGAACTGGGATCCCCAACCACCAACTGGATCTTTCTGAAGTATCAAACTTAAGCAGCAAATGCCAAAGTCAGACAAGGCCTGGGACCTGCTGGGTAAATGCCCAAGACTCCCTTCTCGTACCAGAGCTGGGTGTGCAGATTCCCTGGAATAGTGCTGGTATTGCGTAATTCCTGACTCAAGGTCAACTACTCTGTTCCTCCCGTCATTCACCCATAGCCCTACTTTACTTCACCCTGGTGGCCAAATTCCCCGGACTAAGCAGTGGGAGGTGGCAAGATCAGCTCCCAGTCGTACCCTGGCTTCCTGGCCTCAGCAGACCCAGTCCTGGGTGTCTGCTCTGAGTCCTCTCTGTGTGCTTTTAGTGCTGGAACTGGAGAGGGGCTCCCATCTTCTGGGGCTCCACTCTATCCCCCTTCCTTCTCTCCATCAAAATGAAAACAACTGTTTGGTGGTAGAATATACCTATTATCTCTCTCTTTTTTTTTTGCATTCTTTGAGGATTTTTTTTTTTTTAGGTACTGGAAATGGGGATAGAACCCAGGACCTCATGTGTGGGAAGTTGGCACCACTGAACCACATTGGCTTCCCCGAGTTGGGTTTCTCATTTGCTTTTTATTTGTTGTTTATTTTTAGGAGGAAATGGGGCCTGAACTACAGCCTCCCATGTGGGAAGTGGGTGCTCAACCACTTGAGCCACATCCATTCCCTCTCTGGGACTCTTTTTAGCCTGGGGTTCCCTGAGCTGTTAGAGAATCAGGAGCAAACATTTCTTTTTCTCTCAGTAGCACATTTGGACACTGTTCTAGGCAGGATGTCCACATTATCTTACTGATTCCTCCTGCCATTCCTAGAACATAGGTGTTTTATCTCCTTTGTTTATACATGGGGAAACTGAGGCTAACAAGTCTAGGTAGTTGACCCAGAATCCCAAGGTTTTCTGCTATTGCACTTTCACACAGTAGACAAAAGAGAGAGCTTGTTGAAAAGAAATTGAATATTCTTGCTGAGACACAAACACAAGAAGTAAAATATCAATATTGGGTAGGACCCTCAAGAAATTGAGGGAAGAGGCCTGAGAAGGAGATACAGATTGGGAATTCTGGACAGAAAACCATAGGATGGGATTATTTTTCTCTAAGGGGATTTTCTTGTTCTCTGAAGTCATGAGTAAGCAAATAACTCCCCAGGGTCTAACAGGATCTGGAAGTCAGTGGGTCTCCATTTAGACCACTACATGTTTTCCTTAACTCTCATCTTGGGTTCAATATATGGAGGTAAAAATTTAATTTTGAGAACTCTGGCAAAAAAGTATATTTCTAAGAAAATTCTTCTTTAAGGACTCATAGTATAACACTTTGAACTTGTATGATTATAATGGTACCTAAAGCATGCAACAGTGCAACAGGAAAAAAACAGAAAGAAAATATATCAGAGAACTAAGACTGGAGATGGTAGAATTATAGAAAATTAATTTTCTTTTCTAAAAATGTTTATGTGTTTACAAAACCATTCTAGTTTAATTAAAAATAATGTGATAGAGAGGAAAGGACATGAGACCTGAACAAAAGTTCCACTCTTTACTGGGTTTGTGATTTTTATTTCTCTGTGCCTAAGTTTCCTCACTTTACAAACAGAACCCATAATAGTATGTACCACTATCTGGTGTCCAATGTTACTCCCCACCCCTTCTTAACAGTAAGATAAAATGTTACATCAAGACCCACTTGGTCAATCATTTCCCCATTTTTCTTAAAGAAAATCTCCCCCATAGTCAGGATGCTGGCATTAGGACCCTGCTCAAAGCCCAGCGATCCATCACCCTCCATCCCATGCAAAGCATCAAAAGAACAGCTCTGTACATGAAAATCATAGCACCAGGAGGAGGGAAATCAAACCCAAAATTAATCAAACAGGATGCAATTCCCAGAGCAAACATGCATCAATTAGGGGAAATGTTACCATCCAGGTACAGGATTTGGAATTTCACGAGGGACTCATAAGGTGAATAAACTAAGCTCTGGCATTGATTATGGAAAGCAGCAGCTGTGTGATGTCAGGGCTGCTGTGATCAGTTCAGCCAGAAATTCACTTTTTCAGTGCCTTGATTCTTGGGATTATTTTTGTGCTGACTGACAGTCAGAGAAAGAAAAAGAGCACTGCTTAATCGAAAACTTTCTCTGATCTGTTCATGTAACAGCTGGGTGATACAACCAATGTTGATTTTGTTTGCCTGTTTTTCAATTATACATGTTCTTTAAATCAGAACAAATCAAAGCAAGACATTCTCCTTTGCTCTTTCTATGTACAAAGCACTGTATTAGGCACAAGGAAGGAGAGAGAGATGAGAACATCTATCTCTTTCTTTGGGGAGGAAAGGGAAGAGAATCAATTGCTACTGGGATCTTGCTCTTTGCCAAGCAATACTTACCAGACCTTAGGTCTATTATTACCTAATTTCTTTCTCATAACAGTCATGTGAAGTAGCTGTTATTATTCCCATTTTCTAGATAAGGAAGACTGAGGTTCCGAAAGGCCATTGATTTGAGCCCTGGCTTGTTGAACTCTGAAGTCTTTATACATCATGGCCTCCTAGTCTATCTCCAGATCAGTGGCCAAAAATGATCCTTTCTCTGTTCAGACCACAGAATGGGACAAGTGATAGGAAGTGTCAGGCCACTCTGTCAAGTGCATTTGCACAATCTGAACACCCAGACATCTGCCTCCTCAGAGGCTAAACTGGGAGTTAGAGTATCCTTTACTCACCAGCAAGTCCAGGTCACATGACTGCCCATGGGAAAACGTCCTCATCTTTCCAGTTAAAATCAATGCCTCTTTCCTTTGTGCTTTCCACTGCCTTTTGTTTGAACTTCTCTTGGGAAACTTATTCTTTTGCGTTACCAAAGAAAGCCCTGGATGATTATATGTCTAGTCCTTCCCCAACTTTTCTGCCTTTTGGAATTCTTCCCATCAGTCTCTAAGATTTTACCCAAATGCCACTTCACAGATTCAACATTTAATTGCTCTCCACTCTGAGTTTCCTTCTTCTTAAATCAGATGTGAATTTTAGCCCACCTCATACCATCTTCATGACTGTGCCATATCTAATTGCCATCAACATTATTTAATATTTTTTTTCCTTAAATTGACTATTGCTTAATTAAATTTACTTGGAAAGGAGACCATATATTACTGGCATAAAACTTGACAAAACTAAATAGTATTCCTTCCCTTCCCCCCAAAAAAAATTCAGTGTAAACAAAACAAGGTTGTTACATTCCGGCTGGGCATTCTTTCCTATGAAATGCTGTTTTCTTTGTTAGAAACAGAAAATAGCAAGTGTCAGGAGTTAAAGACACAGTTACAGTCACCTAAAGCTTTCTCCTCAGCAAACAGGACAATTGAAGTAGATTTGAAAGTGAAATAACTTTTTCATTGGTGATTCTCTTTTACTTAAAGGCATGCCCTTTTACTAGACAAAGGCTTTTCATTCCACCAGGCATCCTGGTATGAAACCCCAGGATGAATGATATTTAAATCTCTTTCCTGCTCCTACATTCTGCCTAATCCTGTTCTCCCTACATTCTTGTATTATTTGCACAGAACATGCTTCTTGTCCAAATCTTCATATTTCAATTCTCTTCCTAGATGAGTTACTCTGCCTCAGTTTCCTCTGGTTTTAGTGCAAACTAGACAAGTCCTTGGAGTGTTAGAGAGGCCCCACTCCCACCTCCTGTGTCTTATCAGTTCCCTGGTTCACCTTCACAGGGATTTTGCTCTCTCTCTGTGGCTTGTGCCCACTCCACTCCACTCCCAGCAGGAGAAGGCCAGCCCCCTGGGGTTTAGTGGCCAGATGTGCTCCTGACACACCTGGCCAAGCTGCTGAAGCCTGTATTTTTCATGTCTCACATTTGATTGCCTGTGTCACTCATACCTATGGTCAGTGCTGTCTTGAAAACACACCTGCTCCAGAGCCACACTTACAGAGAGGGAATTTGAAGTGTGCCTAATGTCTCAGCAGGTTCTAGGCCATGACTTTCAGGAACCTTGGATAAATTGGTTTTGATCCTTTCTTTTCCAAGCTCAATTCTGCCCCCCAAGAAGCAGGGCAATGGTCCAGGATGTTACTAGAGGCAGTTATGAGAAGACTGGCACAACTTATAAGTCTGGTCAGAATGAGACCAAAGCTATATTCCATTATCTCCTGATGTTCCCTTTGGTGACTGTAATTCTCATTATTTTCTGAAAAAAAAAGGACAGAATAAGAAACTTCTGCTTCTGAGGGTGTGACAATTAGCTACTCAGAAGAGCACGCTCATTGTACACCAACTATGTGCATATAAAACACTTTCGAATACATTGTTGGGCTCTTAAAAAGAAAAAACTCCAAGCACTCACTCTCCCATTCAAAAGAAAAAGAATCAAATACATGAATATGACCTGTAAGTAAATATGAAAGGCAAAGTTTCTCTGAGGTAAATGCCAACATTAGCAAGTCTTGGGTCAGCTGAGTAGTGGAGTAGTTTACTTTTAGGCATTTACATTAAGCTGGAAATCCAAGAAATTTAAAGAGATCCTAGAAAGACAGCAACCCACTGGCTCTCAGCACAAGCAAATATAAATTATCTCTGGAAGAAAACATCCTCGATTTAGGTCACACAGGATTCCCATAATTGAAAATCAAGCAACTAAGAATTTACAATGTCAGATTATCAAACAAAAACACAAACCATCACAAGTAAGCATCAGCAGAAACCAACACATATCAGATTTAGATTCTGTGTTAGACATCCCTTGTGTTGTTCAGATCCACTTGACCTTGTCTGTCTTACACTCTGGTCACTGCTGTCATGACCAGCCTTGTGTGGACCTGATTGACTTCATGTAAATGTATCCTGAAATTTCTCACCTCCTGTCCCAGAGCTTCCTTCTTGATGCTGAGGAGTGAGACACCAAGAGACCCCCACAGTGTGGGGAAGCAATGCCCTACTTTGGCAAACCTTCGGTCAATGGGAGAGAGGAACTAATGGACGAATTCTTTCTCGTCTCTCTGCCTAGATGGATGGCCCTCAGGAATAGTTTATATGACTTCTTGCAAAATTGTCCTGCATTATGGAATAATCAGTAGCATTTAATGGCAGTCAGCTTAGGAACTCATCCTTAGTTAGACTGCTCCTCTTTCCCTACCTCACTCCCTTTTACCTTGAATATTGCTCCCTAGGTTTGTAGTCCTTAAAAGACAGTATAACATACAACCTTTGATTTCTGGAAAACCTAGGCTAAGGAAGTCAAAAGCTGTAGATATTAGCAATTATTAGATAAAATATGTAACATTATGTGTGTATATATATATATATTAGGTACTGGAACCTTGACCTTGTATGTGGAAAGCTGCACTCTACTGCTGAGTTGCATTGGCTCCCCTGAGTTGGTTTTTTCATTTGTTTGCTTGTTGTTTGTTGTTTGTTTTGTTTTGTTTTTGGAAGGCACCAGGAACTGAACTCAGGACCTCATATGTGGGAAGCAGGCACACAATAGCTTGAGCCACATCCATTCCCTGGTATATTTTTTATTAATAAATACACACACACACAAAGCAAGAAACCAAAAACCATAAAATGACCAGGTTAGAAAAAGTATAAGGTAATTGTAATAATTTCAATTAAAAAAACAAAAAACACAAAACCTTACTGGATATAGAAAACAGCAGATATGATAAAGCTGAAGAGAGGATTGGTGACCTGGAAGATATATTATAAATAGTTTTGCAGAATGTAGCACAGAAAGTTAGAAGATTAAAATTATGAGAAATTAAAAATATGATAGAATGAGACAGTGTATAATTTACATAATCAAAATTCCAAAATAAGAGATAAGTATGTAAAAGAAATATTTTTAAAGATAGTATGTGAGAATTATACATAACTAATGAAAGACATAAATCCATACAACCAGAAAGCACCACATATATCAACAAAGACAAATAAAGAAATCTACAATAGGTAAAGCAGTGTGCCAAAGATGAAAACAAACAATGATTATCAAAATCATCCGGAGAGGAGAGAAAAAGACAGATGATCTATAAAAAAGTGAATTAGAATGACTGTACCTTCTTGACCAAAATGATGAATACCAGTATAATCACCAAAAAATAGAAATAGCATCTGTAATTTTCGTATCACTAGAGAGAAAAAAATCTAAACAGAAAAAGAAACAAAAAGCTACTCACTTAACAAAAGAAGCATAGACATACGGGTCAAATAAAATATAAGATGGCAAAATAAGCCCAAATATAACAATAACCACAATAAGCATAAATGGATTCAATTCTCCAGCTAAAGACAGAATTTTCTTGTCTGGGAGACAAACCAAAATCTTGTTATATGGTCTTTACATAGACATATCTAAAACATAAGAACTAGAAAGTTTAAAGCAAAATGATAGAAAAAGAGACACCAGGCAAACATTAACTAAAAGAAAGCACGGGTGGCTATACAGTATCGAACTAAATGTGGTAAGGACCCCCTAAGATAGTCGCCAGGGATTCCCACCTCTTGGTATTCACAATCTCGTGCAATCTCTTTCCCTGGAGTCATTTGCTCCTGACCAATAGAATATAGCCACATTGAGGTGAGGTTAGCGCTATGATTACATTGAAAACGATTTTAACTTCTGTCTTGCTAGCAGATTCTCTCGATTGCTTTTGGGGCCTGCGCACTTTGAGAAAGTTAACTGCCATCTTGGAGAGGCCCACATGGCAAGGAAGTGAGGGCAAACTCTGGCCAACCACCAGCGAGTCACTGAGACCCTCAGACCAACTGCCCGTGAGGTACTGAATGCTGCCAACAAGCACGGAATAGAAGTGAAAGTGGACCCTTCCCAGTCTTAGCCTTCCACTTCAGATGAGGCCACAGATCCTGCATGCTAGCGCCTTGATGGCAGCTTTGTGAGAAATATTGAAGCAGCGGATCCAGCTAAGCCATGCCCAGATTCCTGACCCACAGAAACTGTGAGAAAATAATTTATGTTGTTTTAAATTGGTAAGGTTTTGGAGTTGTTACTCGGCAAAAGAGAACTAATATATTAGACTTTACAAAAAGAAGCATTTTTAAATATGGAGAGGGTCATTACTTAAAGTAAAGTTTTAATTTACCAGAAAAACATAGCAATTCTAAACTTATATGACTCCAATGTAGTAGACTCAAACCAAATAAAGGTAAATATCAGAACTTTGGGAAATGCTGATGTACCGCAAAGAGAACGGGCTCAAGAACAAGCCTGACTCTAGCCTCCACTCCGCTACTAATTTACAGTATAATCTTGTGCAAATGTCATCATTTTCCTGAGTGTGAAATTCCTACACTTCTGTGACATATCTCATGATCAACTGTGTGTCAAATATATTTGAAGCTTCCTTTTCTTTGTGTTTTTTTTTAAGCCCAAAAGCATTTACCAAATGATATAACTTTTAAATATTCTCACAAATGCATGTGCTTCCGTTTCGTGTGACTAACACTGGTATGGAAGTTCTTTATGGTTCCGCCTTCAGTCCAAGCAAAACCTCCATCTCACTAGCTACAGTACACTGACCAGCAGCCAAGCAGAAACCCAAAAGAATTTAGCTCAAAAAGAATCAAGCAAGTGCTCTTGCGACAAGTCCCACTCCTCCACCCGACGCATCAAGGGAGCACGTCAATGCCACTTGCTCCTCCTCTCCCATTTTTTAAATCAATAGGTTAAATCATCATGATTGAAGAACCCTAGCCAGATGAGTAGCAGCACATGCCTGCTGCAGCAACATTCCCAGAGGATTTGCTTTCAGAGGGGAAGGAAAAGAACCCTCTGCAGGAATTTGAAGACCACGGAAATATGACTATACTGAGGCTGATAGTACCTTGTGCCTCCAAATAGGTAAGGACATTAAATAATGCAAAAGCCAGCCTGCCAGGTATTGATTTGGCATAAAAAGTCTCATCGGTGAAACTGTATATTTACGTATAAAATATATATGAAAAGTTGCAATACAAAAAAGAAATATACATTCAGAAAAAATATGTATGTGTATTGCTTTTCCCTTCCCACCTTGTAAACGTAAGCTCTGATTCTTTGTCTTCAGGCAGAAATTTAACCATATTCTCCTGCAGGTAAGTAGTCTACAAATTCTAGCCTGAGGGTAGACTTTTTTACTTTGTATTTAATGCTGTTTGAAGATACCTGAGTGGAACTTATGAAATCCCCAGCATCACAGAAGAGGTTTGTATTTTCCATTTAACCCCTGAGTTCTGCCTCCTCTTCACAAATTGTCACTCTGCTGTAGGCGACCCCCTAACTGAGAGAGGCTTGTGTGAATCTATCAGGACACCATAGAGTTTGGCAGAACAATTTTCACAAAATCCAGTCAAAGACGATTTGAAAGTTAGAAACATGCATATGAACTCAGAGCACATTTCTAGACCAGAAAAGAAGCTGACACACCTAGAGGAAAGAAACAAACTTTTAATAATGCAGCTTCTGGCATCAAACACACTCACTTTCAAATCCTGGCTCAGCCACTTACTATTTAACTTTGGACAAATTTCATAATCTTCTATAGCCTCAATTGCTTTACCTGAATTATGGACATGATGATAGCTCCCATCTCATTAAAATGTTTAATACAATACAATACAAAAATTTTAATGGATTCTAGTTAATAATATAATTGGTATCATCATCGTTAATATGATAGCTTGTAACCAACTCCGTAGCAATCCCATTAACAAAAAGAAAAACACACCCACGTTTTATTGCATGAGAATTCCCCAGCCAGTTATAAATCAGCTAATCCCATGCTGCAGGGACCATCAAGATGAACTCTTCACCCCATTATTATTTTATAGATCAAAAACTGGAGTCTCAGAGAGGTTAAGCAAATTGCTCAAGTTCACACAGTAAGTTCTTGCATAGTCTTATGAATAGCAGGATTCACAGTAACCAAAACAAAGTCAGCAGGGATCCTATAAAGTTAATTCAAATAGCTCACCCCTAAAGTTAATATATTTTTAGGACCAATAAAGCTCGTGTAATGGGGAGTGCTCAGGAATCCAAATCTACTTGGCATTCTCAGAAGCGTCCTTGGGCTGCTTGAAGATTTGCAGCCTATAGCTTTTGGCAGTCCCCAAAGAGGGAGCGCTTTCCACTAACAAAATACAAAATGCAAAATTAATAAAAAGACCCTTTGAAACTGACAAATGTGCCTCAGGCAAACTATCTGCCCAGCAGCTGGTTAAAATTTAATCAGTTTTTTTTTTTTTAATTTTTTTTCAGGCCTATACATCTTTTGTATGGAGCTCCCCAGTCTGAGTGTGGTCAAAGTTTGTTCAACAAGAAATAATAGCCAAGGCTTTCTAATTGTGCAAATAAGCAATGGATGCTTTAAATGACTCTGCAACATTCAAGAAACAAATTGCCCAGGTCTCAACAAAACTAGATAATTCTTTAATAATTTCTGTTCTTTCTCTTAGAAAACTGAACTGGCGACTATATACTGTGCAGTGAATCTTCACATTGATTTAAGCTTATGAATTGCATTGTGGCTTTTTCTGGAAAGCTGCTTGAGCCTTAGATAGAGAAGGGAGGTAGAGGAAGAGAGGGAAGGAGAGAATGAGAATGATACATATGAATGAATGAACTAACATAAGGATGGGAGTTTTGTATATATTTTTAAAATAAAAACCACTCATAACAACTTAGTGAACCTCAGGAGTTTGCTGCCATCACTAGGACACTGGGAGCCAGAGGATTTTCACCTCTTTGCCAAATCAAGAGAATCAGACTACAGTGCCGAGCACTAATTTGATTTGTTTTACCTATTCTTCTCCTGTGAACATGAATGAAATTGAAAACACAGTGAAGCCCAGATAAATAACCATCTAAGATAGAAACCATCCAATGAGAAATAATTTAGACAAGCCCACAGTTGTCTATAAACTGGAACAACAATCACACAATGTCTCCTGTTCCAAATGTATTTACTCATAAAGGAGGCAAATGGGGGTTGGGAAGAGAAGGGAGGTTACAGCAGATGTAAACAAGAAGAGCTAGTTTTTGTGGTGCAACCTTGCAAGAGGTGAAGGAACTTGAGTCTAGGGTGAGACTGGGGCGTGTGGAGGTGTGGGGTGAGAGATGGAGTCAGGTTAAATTATCTTCTAGGTGCTACTGTGGCTTGGCAGGAGGGTGAGCTTGTATCTTACGAGTGGGTTGAGAGAGCTTTTGTAAAGCAAAGGGCTTTTCCCTCTCAGCTAAGTAGAAAGGATAATTGCTAATAAATCTTTTGTCCTATCAGAAGAATCCAAGTCACGTGTGTGTCTGCAGTCATAACTATTTCCCATACTACCCGAGTTTAAAGTAAATTCCGACATGTCTCCTCATGGGAGAGGGAGACTAGCCATGTCTTACTTTGCCAGGGCTGCTAACGCAAACATCACAGACTGCTTGACTTAAACAACAAAAAGTTATGGTCTGGCAGTTGTGGCTGCTGGAAGCCCAGGAGCAAGGTGCAGGCAGGGCGGTGCTCCCTCTGAGGTCTGTGGGGCTCTGTGGTGCTCAGTCCCTGCCTCTGTCCCACAGCCCTCCTCTCCATCAGTCTCCTGCTACTGGCTGTGTCCAAATTCCCTCTACTTACCAGCACTCCCGTCAGGCTGTAGCAAGGCCCGCCCTGATTCAGTTTGGCCTCATCTTACTTAATATCATCTTCAAAGATCCTATTTAGAAATGGGTTCACCCACTGACCAGGGGTGAGGACCAGAACAAGTCTTTGTGGTGAATAGGATTCGATTCATTACCACCCCTAACACTCAGTTCCTAACACTGTGGGAGACAGGCTAGTGGTGAGCGAGGGCTATTGACTTGGGAGTTGGGTTTGTATGTCAGTCTCAGTCTTCCACGTACCAACTACTTGAGCTAATCAATTGACTTTACCTCTTTGAAGTCAATTTTTCTCATTGTAAATTGGAATAATAATACTTGGCTTGCAGGGTTAGATAAAGCTCAGGAAATGACTAGCACAGTGCATGTCACATTACAGATGCAGAGTAAATGATAATTTCTCACACACATTAATATATACCTACTAACTGTAGACCCAGGAGCTCAGGTAATTGCTGTTCTCGTATTAAGTGTTGAGCCTGTTAGCTCACCTACTTCCTTGCTTTCAAATCCTTGGCTTCTGCTTTATTCCAGTAAGCTCCTCACTTGGATCTTTCTGTGCTCATTAGAAAGGCCTGTGGCTAACTAATCCCTGACTTCACCCTGTGCTCCACCCTTTGCTTCTGAGATATATTTGACAGAACTCCGGATAACAGTAACAAAAATATGTGTTGAACCTTAGCTGGTGCTTAAAATGCCAGGAACAGTTCTAAGATATTTATGTATTAAACCTCAAGACAAACACGTAGGTTAGGTACTATCTTATTGCCAGTTCACAAATGAGGAAATTGAACAACAGAGGGGTGAAGTACCTTATTTAGGGTCACACAGCAAAACCAGGACTTGAATTCAGGCAGTTTATATCTGGGAGTCTTGTTCCTAATTGTTAAAGCTAGAGCTCAAATTAAAGCTAAAGTTAAGCTTTTGCAGTTGGATGAGAGGCATTGGTGGAGTACTTAGTATGTGCTAGCCACTGAACTAAGGCCTTGATAGACTTTCTGTACTTATATCTTCACAATGACTTTTTGATGTAGGCAATATTATTAACTTCATTTTCAGATGAGGAAATGGAAGCTGAGATTTGTTCAAAGTCCATCTGATTTCAGGACTACCTGTTTAACTGAAATTGTGAAACTACCTACAGATATATACATCATCTAAGTTGTCCTCTGGGGGCGTCCTAATATGTTAGCACACAGAAAATGAGTAAACATGTCATATTTAAAAACCCTTATCCCAATCTCTAAACATTTCCCAGTTTGGCTGAACCAACGAAAAATGTCCTAAAAAGCAGCTTTTTGCATTCTGAGATTTGCTTTTTCTCTGCCCTTATTCTCCTGACTATAATCATGTATACCCCAAATCATGCTTAACTTTGCAAATTTTTAGCCTTCCATGTCTGGGCATTGGCACTGGCCCTAAAAAAAAATCGTATTAAATATTTAAAATTTAATTTTAATTGTAATAGAATTAAATATTTTAAAATATTTGGTATGAAAGGAGAACTAAAGACATTTGTTGAAATAGTCTATTTAGTTTCTATATATTTATAATTATTCTTGTATTTTCTGGTTGCTTTTTTTTTGGAATAATATAAAAAATCTATGTTATTAAATAGATAAATTCATAGCAGTCATATTTTTGTTATTGACTGTCTCTTTTTATCTTTTAAAAATGATTTTATAAAGGGAACAAGCATTATTTTTCTTGCCCAATATACAACCTCTTCTTCTACTAAAAATACCTTAAAATTCCTTAGGAGAAACAACCCCTGCCCCAATCTCCATCCTTGACCAGGAGTGTGCCTGCAATCTAAGAAAATCAGAGAGTCTATTCCAAGCCTTCTGTTGCTGCAATTGATTTAGAGACAGACATATGATCCAATTCAGGATAACGAGAGCCAGGCACAGAATTAAAAAGAACAATCTCCAATTGCCTGCTTGACATCTTTACTTCAATGTCCAAAAGACATCGCCTACTTATTGTTGCTAAACTAAAATAGCAAACAGCTTTGATTGTTATTTTTCCCTCTTGATTTCACTCTCCCTATATCCTTGCCCCAAACTCATACCTCGCCCAGGCTATTCCAGTCAGTAAATGGCACCAACATCTTCCCAAGTACTGTAGCAAAATGCCTAGGAGTGATCCTTGGTTAATCTCTTTCCTTCACTCCCACACCTTAAGACAAGCCATTAAAAAATACTGTTAGGGAATGGATGTGGATCAAGCAGTTCAGTGCCCTCCTCCCACATGGGAGGTCCTGGGTTTGGTTCCTGGTGCCTTCTAAAGAAAACAACGAGCAGACAACAAACAAAAACAAATGAACAGGGTTGAGCTCAACAGCAGTTGAGCTCCCACCTTCCACATGGGAGGTCCCAGGTTTGGTTCCCAGTGCCTCCTAAAGAAAAAAAAGATGATGAGCAAAAACAATGAGCTCACAATGAAAAAAAAAAATACTGAGCAAACAAAGGAGCCAACTCAGGGAAGCCAATGTGGCTCAATGGTTGAGTATTGGCCTCCTGCCTATGAAGGTCTGGGTTCAATCCCTGGTCCTGGTACCTCAAAAAAAAAAAAATACTGTTAGTTTTACCTCCAGAATATATTCCAATCTATCCACTTTTCTCCATTTCCATTGCTTCCACCATAGTCTGAACCATCATCATGCTTTATTCAAATGACTGATAAAGCCTCTAACTGGCCCCCTATTTCTACTCTTTCCTGTCGTCCCTACAATCCACTTTCTACACAGCAGTTGATATGATCTTTTAAACATAATTATTTCATGTCATTTCCCATCATAAAGTTCCCCAATGGCTTTGGGTAATACTGGAATAAAGTTAAAATGTTTCCAAGCTTTTTGTTTTTAATATACCCTTGCATATTTCTTCCTTCTTTTCACTTCTAATATTTTCCTATATTGTTTTGAGTTATTTGGTTATGTTTCTGTTTCCTCCCCCATAACCTTTGATTTGATTTGGTGATTCTATGACATTTTAAAAAATTCTGATAGTAGTTATCTTTATAACTTTATATCATGTATTGAAATCATATTGCTTAATCCATCAATCTTAAACATGAGATCTATGTACTGGCCTACCATATCAGAAATTAAGAAATTGCTGTGGTCACATTCCTTCCTCCAATCCATAGCCCTCCACCTCCTTGCTTGAACAGTAGCTTATTTTGGAGATTTTGGTTTTCATATTCAGTTTCCATAATTAAACAGATCATGGACAAATTAAAGCCAATGAATAATGTACCTAAACCATGAAGAAAGCATAACCAGCCTTTCAGCTCTGACTTTTGTGGGGTCATTATAGTTTCTCTTAGCTTCTTTGTACCCAATCAAGACAGTCTTGCTAAATTATGCATAGGTATTGTATTAGTCAGGATAAGGTAGATATCTTGTGTTAATAAACAAATCACAAGTCCCAGTGCTGCGTTTCCATTTCAGGTCATTGGACTTGTTGTGGAGGGTAGGGGGCTCAGCTCATTAGGGTTGCTCAGGGACCCAGGCTTATAGAGCAGCCACCATCTCAAATATTACCTGTTGTGTGTGTGGGAAAATTTTCTGTTTGTTTTTAAATTACAGATTGGGTTTCTTGGATAAAGTGCTATTGTGTCAATTTAGGCGAGTTGCGTTTTTCAAGGAATTTGTGTTCCTTTATAACTCTAATTGGTTGAATTTATTGGCATTATACTGTTCATGATACTGCTTTGTTTTTCCTTTTTAATAACCGTGGGATGAGTAGCAATATTCTTATTTTCATTACCAATATTGGGAATGTATATTTTTTCTTTGTCAGTCTTCTAGGGTTTATCAATTTTATTCATCTTTCCACAGAACCAAATTTTGCCTGTGTTTTCACTCATTTGTCTGTTTTCTACATCACATCACTGAATTCTGCTTTTATTATATCCTTCTACTTATCTTGAGTTTAATTTATTTCATATTTTAATCATTAATTTTAAATCTTGCTCCTTTTCTATTACAAGGCTTTAAAGCTATAAAGTTCTCCTAAGCACTACTTTAGCTCCGTTCCACAAATTTTAATATGTTTTATTTGATTACTTATATTTTAATTATATTTTTTTCAGTTAATTCTAATTGAATTATTCAGTCCAAACTAGTTCCAATTTCCCTTGTGATGTCTTCTTTGACTCAATTTACTTGGGAGTGTCTTAATTTTCAAATATGTGGGGATTTTCTAGGTATCTTTTAATTGAATAATTTTAATTTATTACCATAGGGTCATAAAACATTCTCCTTAAGATCACACTATTTTCAAATTTATTGAGGCTTGTTTAATGGTGCAGCATGCTTGTCTCAGTGAAGAGTTCCTGCATATTTGAAAAACTAAATGCATCTTCTGCAGTTGTTGGCTATGGTCTCCTTCAAAACTCAATTAGTAATGTAAAATTCCTTGTGATCTATTAAGTTTAATTTAAAAAAGAATAAAAAAAGAGGAAGGAGAGGAGAGTAGGGGAGGGGAGAGGAGAAAGGAAAGGAAAGGAAAAAGCAAGTCAAGGAAAAGAAAGGCAAGACGTCTTAAAAATATTTGCATAGTACTTTATAATTTATAAGGCTTTTACTGTACTTTTCTTTCAATCTTTACCGCATCCCTGTGAGAATGACATTATTAATCCCATTTTCTTGATGGGGATTCCATAAATTCAGAGAGGGTTAAGTTATTTGCTGAAGGCCCCAAGACAAGCAACATTATATCGGACTGAAAAGGAAAAAACAAACAAACAAACTCAATTAAGCCAGGCTGGTCATTAGTGCAGTTCACATCTTCTATATCTTTACTGATATATTTCCACTTGTTACTCCATTTTTTTTTAAAGTGTTAAAATCTCCAAGTGTGTGGATTTGTCTCTTTCTCTACTTAGTTTTGTAAGTTTTTGCTTCATATATTCTGAAGCAATATCAGCACATATTCATATAGGATTATTGCTTTCTCTAGATGAATTGATCCATTTATCATTACGAAATATCCTTCTACATCTCTAATACAACTCCTATCTTGAAGTCTACTTTATCCGATATTATAGCCACAACAGCTTTCCCATGCATATTCTTTGTAAGGTACATCTTTTTTCATCCTTTAAATTTCTGTCCTGTTATTTATTTTTTATTTTTTATTTTTTTTATTTTTATTTTTTAAAGATTTATTTATTTATTTATTTATTTCTCTCCCCTTCCCTCCCCTACCCCGGTTGTCTGTTCTCTGTGTCTATTTGCTGCGTTTTCTTTGTCCGCTTCTGTTGTTGTCAGCGGCACAGGAATCTGTGTGTTTCTTTTTGTTGCATCATCTTGTTGTGTCAGCTCTCCATGTGTGTGGCACCATTCCTGGGCAGGCTGCACTTTCTTTCGCGCTGGGCAGCTCTCCTTATGGGGCGCACTCCTTGCGCGTGGGGCTCCCCTACGCAGGGGACACCCCTGCGTGGCACGGCACTCGCTGCACACATCAGCACTGCACATGGGCCAGCTGCACACGGGTCAAGGAGGCCCGGGGTTTGAACCACGGACCTCCCATGTGGTAGATGGACACCCTAACCACTGGGCCAAGTCCGCCACCTGTCCTGTTATTTAAAGTCAATTATTACAAAGCAACCACAGCAATGTAGTAACTGCCCAGATCAAAAGATAGAACAGTATTAGTATTCCAAAACTCCTCTTCATGACCCCTTCCAGTCACTATCCCTCAAGAGAACCACTAACCTGACTTCTAACACCATAAAGGCTTTACCTGTTTTAAATTTTATATAAGTGAAACCATACACTATGCACACTTCGGTCTCTTTTGCCCAACATTATGTTTGTGGGATTCATTGATGTTATTACATGTTGCTGTGGTTTGTTTCCATAGCTGTATATATCCCATTATATGAACAATACCATAATTTATTTATTAATTATACTATTAATGTACTTTTGGGTTGTTTCTAGACTTTGGCTATTACAAATAGTGCCACAAAGAACATTTTTCCATGTACCTTTTGCCTTTTGGTGTGGGAAATACATGCTTTCTCTCAGGTGTCAGTTAATTTAATATTTCCAAACCTTGTAGATACCATTCTCTGTGAATGCTAGCATGCATTTTGGAATAGTGTTGCCAGGGATTCTGAAGGAGCTTTTCTTTCTTCATGCATGTGGAGACAGCTCAAGGATTCTTATTTTTTTTTAAGATTCATTTTTTATTTATTTCTCTCCTCCCCCCGCCCCCCCCCCAAGTTGTCTACTCTCTGTATCCATTCGCTGTGTGTTCTTCTGTGACCGCTTCTACCTTATCAGCAGCACCAGGAATCTGTGTTTCTTTTTGTTGCATCATCTTGCTGTGTCAGCTCTCCAGGTGTGCGGTGCCATTCCTCAGGAGGCTGCACTTTCTTTCGCGCTGGGCGGCTCTCCTTATGGGGCACACTCCTTGCGCGTGGGGCTCCCCTACAAGGGGGACACCCCTGCATGGCACGGCACTCCTTGCGCGCATCAGCACTGCGCATGGGCCAGCTCCACACGGGTCAAGGAGGCCCGGGGTTTGAACCGTGGACCTCCCATGTGGTAGGCGGATGCCCTGTCCATTGGGCCAAGTCTACTTCCCTCAAGGATTCTATATCACATGCATCAGTTGTGGCTGAACTACAGACAGCAAGTGGTCCCCATTAATCCACTAATCTTCATATTTACCAGAAACAGTTGTGGCAGTGTGAGAATTTCCTGAGGACAAGCCCAGTTTTTTTGGTGTTGGATGCCATGAGGGTCATAAGCACATTTAAGGTGCTGATTGCTGTTCTTTAATTGTGAGGATTTAGTGATAACAGGACTGCCAGTCTGGGGTTGTTCTGCCTCTCTTTTGCATTACCCAGACCTCCCTGGCTATCTTCCAAACATCTAATGATTTTGTTCCTGTTTCTAAACTAGGGTGGATCTTAAAATTCACAGGAAACCCTCTCTTATGAGTTCCTTTTATTCAATTGCTAAGTTCTCTCCTCTATCCATCCTACCCCATTCATCTATTTGAGTGCCAAGAAAAGGAAAGTGTGAAATTCTACCCAGCTGGAGTTTTTCTGACTACACGTATCAGATGTCGTTAGGTGGAGAGATAAGTCCTTGGGGGACTACAAGTCTATAGAAAATTCCTAGTCTGGCATTTGAGCCTTTCTTCAATTTGGCTCCCACATATAATTTTCAGCCTCATTTCTCATTGGTTCCAGTGTGCCCTTTCTTGGCATAGTCATGAGGCTTTCCTTTCTGCTTCCCATCCACTGAAGACATATGCCTGCCTCCATGATTCTCTCATGCTGTTCCTACTTCCTGGAAAGTCTTAGCACATCCTCTCCTCCTATTCTACTTAAAGATTCTAAATTAGTTATGTGTGTATGTGTGTGAGTGTGTGTGTGTTTGTGTGTGTACCCCTATGCTTCAGGTACTGTGTTAGGTGTTCAGGAAATAAAAATGAGTAAAACATCAACCTCCTTTCAGGAAACCTTTATTTTGATGGGGCAACAGAGAACCAATGCAAAAGAGAGGCAAAGATAATCCCAGGCTGGTGAAGGGAGGCACCTGTAGCTGCTGGTTCTGCCCTGGATTGGAGCTCGTAAAAAATCTTTGGTAGACAGAACCAGCTACATAATTTGCAGGACCCAGTGCAAAATGAAAATGGAGGCCCCATGTTAAAAGAATGTAAAGATGATGAAAACAGAGGACTGAACTAAGTATGGGATTCTTCTAAGTGGGAGGGGCTGCCCGTGAAGCCAGTCCTGAGGTTGGAGACTTCTTCAGGAAGATGAACTTGAAGGAATACCTCATACAACTGCCTGTCTGGAAAGGAGACTTAGACAACCAGTTGAGAATGAAATTGAATTACTGATAAGTAAATAGAAAGCCAAGCAAACGTCAACAACAAAATAAGATAACTTTTACTTCTAGGAAAAAGGAAATGGGCAGAAAAGGAAAAGTAATTGTTCATTTTCATGGCTCAGCTGTGAATAGTGTTTGTATAGTCATAATAATTTAAATAGTAAATATTGACCCAACCAAAGTTATGACATAATCATACTGAAATGATGAGGAGGACAGGAAGTGTGTGTGTGTGAGTGTGTGTCTAGATGTGGGGCTGTGGGAGAAAGCAAGCTAAAATAAACCTGATCTTCCACCCAGCATAGAGGCAAGTAAAGATATAATGATAAAACTGAAAAATCAAGAACAGACAATACAGCCACTTTGTTTTAGAGCAGTTATTCTTAATCTTTTTTTTCCCGTGGACCCCTTTGCCAGTCAGATGAAATGAATGCTACTATAATTTATTTATTGCATATATTCATAAGTGAAGGAAATGTTAGATTTCAGTTAGAGGTCAGAGAAAATAAAGATAGTAAGTTGATTTCTTCAGTTCAAGCTCACAGACCTCATGAAATCTTTCTACAACCCCAGATGTCCACGGAGCCCTGGTTAAGAACCCTCGTTTAAGGAAAGGGAAATAAATGCCAGCATGATCAACTACAAGAGGTAAAAGTGGTCGCCTCTGGAGAGGGGGAAATGGGCGGGAGGGCATGGAATATATTGTTTTACATAACACATCATGCAGATATTTGTGTATATTTGACTTTGACTTAAAATATAAATGCTTCAAGAAAAAGAAGAAAAGAATGCATCTAAGAAGAAAACTATGGGAATAACAAATCAATTACAACACAATAGAAACCAATGAGTACTGACATGGAGTGCACTGTCATGAGAATAAGGAAAAACCCATTTAGGATTGACTGGGTGAGTCAAGGAAGACTTCTTGAAGGAGGCCTCACTTCACCTGAAGCTTGAAAGAAGAGTAAAACTTTGCATGGAGAATGCACATGGGAAGGGTAGTCCAGGCAGATAGCCAACCAGTAGGTCCCACTTCCCATAAATTGCATTTTGTTTCAACCCAGAAACTTACTGAAGGCCCTGCTCAAGTTTCTCCTCATCCCTGTAGCTTTTCTTCATCCTCCTAACTAAAGCTGACACTTCCTCTGGATTCCTACAGCATAGGAAGCTCACCTCACATCCCGTGGATTGTTTATTAAGGGAATCTTCTTTCTTCTACAAGATCCAAGTGCTTTGGAAGCAGTATCCTACCTGATTTGAATGAGAGCCATAGTTCCCATTTATTGAGCATCTACTCTCATCTGGTCCTGGGCTAAATGTTCTAAATATAAATCACTGTAATCTACCATTGCCCTGTGCGTGCAGTGTTGTTTTTATCTCTGCTTTATGGATAAGAAAATGAGGCTTAGGGAGTTGATATGACTTACCTGCTAGGAAGTGGCAGACAGGATTCAGAATCAGGTCTTTCTGACTCCAAAACCCATACTTTGAATCTCTCTGCCATACGTTTCCTGCTACCTCAAACTGTCTGTTTTATTGCCTGTGTTCATAATAGTGCTTTAATAACATGAGCACACAGTGGGAGAGTGGTCACTGGTGATTGACTGACTAACCAATGGAGAGTGCTGCCATTTGGAAGCTCCTTTGCTGCCCCCTTGCAGAAGCACGTGGAGCCAAGTTTCCATTGCCAAACTAAGCTGTCATGGCGACGGAACATAGCTCTTCTGACCCTACATATGCATCTAATGACAGCTCACTGTGTGTAAACAGATGTCAGGTTTAAATCAATCTTGCTTCCTGACACCTTCCCTAAAAACAGTAATTATGTGCTCATTTCTGAATATGCAGCCCTAGGTAAATTATCTCTCTCCACCCTCCTCCCCAAGTTTTAATTTTTTAATATCAATTAAGGCCCTTTTAAGGAACTCACAGCAGGAGACACACACAGTGAGGCCAAAACAGAGAGACAAATGGAGAGATTCTCTAGGAAGTGGGCACAAAAAGAAGTTAGCCAAATCATGACAGCAGATCATGACAGCAGAGCAGGGTGGTGTGGAGAGCAAAAGGTCAAGAGGAACACACAGGCAAGCAAGCAGGGTGATGATGAGAGGACAAGGACTAATAGGCTCGATGTAGAACACCCAAGCGAGGTCAGATGCAGTACATACGAGCAAGGCCAGGATGCCAAGGAGATGCCAAGGAGTGGCTGCCCCCAAGCCTGAGACAGGGCTTGGCTCCCTCATGACAGTGACTCATCCTCACTCTCAGCCACCTTCCTCCTCCCATCAGAAGAGGCCAGTACAGGAGGATTCCTCTTGGTTCCAGGGAGACAGGAAGGGCTTTAGACTCAAATCTGGACTTGAATATCAGTTCTTATTAGCTGTGCGATCTTGGGCAGACATTTGAAGTCTCTGAACTATGGGTGATTAACTGTGGAATTTTAGAGGCTGTGTTTTCCAATTTAATGCTGTGTAACTTTAGGCAAATTGCTTAACGTTTCTAAGCTTCAGTTTCTTCACCTGTGAAATTGATGTATTAATTGTAGCTCTCTCATAGGGATGCTGTGGGGGATAAATGAGTTAAGGCATTTAAATCCCTTACCATATGGTCTACTACTAATCATGAGATAATAACTTTCATTCTTTAGGACTTTGATGAGAATTAAATTAGACAAGAATATATTTGAAGCACCTAACTCAATAAACATCAGCTCCCTTCCTCCTTTGTCTGGGTGAATTAGTGTTTAGGCATGGATTTGAGGTGCCCACTTTGAGCTCTACTAGGTCACTATTCCTGGCTCAGAGGAGAAGCACCTGATCTTGATCATCAGTGCTTTTATCCTTGGCAGAGGGAGAGAGGGAGGGAGGGAGGGAGAGAAGAAAAAAGAAGAAAATAAAAACATCCAGAATGGTGAGAAGGGATCTTAATAGGCAGATATGTGGTGAGACAGACTGACAGACAATAGAAAGAGACAGATCAGAGTGAAACCACGAACACATGCCCAATCTGAAGACTGAACTTCACACAAAATAGATTATTGTCCAGTTGAAGGAAAATCACACTGGAATTCTCCACATCTTCCATTTGTTCTGAATGTTTCCATACAGCAAATGTGATTCCATCTGTGCCTCCCAAATCCATCAATCTAGAGTGGATGCTGAGGTGGGTTCTTTCCACACCAGCCACACTTAGCAGATGTGTAGATCCCTCAGGAAGGAACCCCTTCTCTTGCAGCTGCCTGGTGTTGTGCGTTACTTTAACTGCCACCTAGACTCCAGCACCCGCCCTGTTCATCTTCATTTTGAACTGCTTGTCAGGACCTTGTGCCCCTTCCTTCCTTTTTTGGTTGCTCTGATCCCAGCCCTTCTGGCTGATGACCTTACCTCCTCCCATTTTCAACCCCAGGACTGGGCCTTGGCACTGGGTCAGGGAATGCAACTTGAGTTCTCCAACTTAGACAATTTCTCAGACTCCCCGCCCCCCTCCACAGCTACAGGCTGCCTTACGTAGGAACCCCTCCTAGATCCTCCAGGGTTTTCTAGCCTCTTCTCAGTATCCCTGGGGGTCACAAGAGCTCCAGCTCCAAGATTGAGCCCTCTGTGTACATCACATGCATCCCAAACTCTGAATGCCTTTGGACTATGGGAGATGCTGTTCTTCTGCTAAGTGGTAAAAAACTTTCTTACCAAGTCTAGTAACTGTTATCTACTCTGAAAATAATTTCCTCCCTCCCCACCTTCATGGCACCACATGGCCATGGCTTGCGCTTTCCTCTGGAAAAGAGCCCTGGGATCTGGAGTCGAAGGCACTGCTCTTTCTGGCAAAGAATTCCTCCTGATGTACCTTTAGGGTCATGGCTGCAGGGAGAGGCATCTCCTAGGATTTCCTTCACTTCCATTTTGCTTTCAGAAAAAGTAACTTAAAAGTGCTTGGCAGATATTGAGGTATCCTGAGACCAGGGCTGATACAGAATCAACAGCCCCCTTGTCCAGTCTTCTGTCATGTCTCTTATTTAGTTGGGAGAGTTGCCACTCTCGCAGTTACTCATCGAACCTGGAGGAATGGAACAAGATAGAGTGTGTGAGTCCAGCTTCCCTCTGACTGTATCACCTCAGTGCCAGCAGCAGGAAGCACTGATCTACGGTTGACCCTCCGAGGAAGATTCAAATGCCAGTACCTAACACAGGGCCTGTCACATAATTTCTCTATTCATTCATTTATCTGGCATCTATTTATTGAGATCCTAGGCACTGGGGCGGAACCTGGGATTGCCATGGTGAGTAAAGCACACGTCCTCCCATGGACCTGGTAGTCAGCACTACTCAAATAATTACACAATTACATTTTAGAAAACCACCACTGCGATGTAAAGCTGTGCAATGAGAGAATAAAATCTGTCTAGCATTGAGGCCGTAGAGCAGTGGTTCTTAACCAGGGGTCTGTGAGCTTGACTTGAAATTCAAAAGTACATTATTCTTGTGGGAACATGTTGATGTGGTGTGATATATGTATTAAATAATACCCGGTATAGTGTGGACTTAGTAAGGGGTCTACGATTTTCACCTGACTGGCAAAGGAGTCCATGGAACAAAAAAGGCTAAGCTTAGAGGATCCCCAAATTGGTGAAAGGTGCTGCAATTGATACTTTACAATGATCAATCACATTTTACTACACTCAGTGATGTGGCAGATCTAAAATGTAAGACCTCTTTCCCAGGCTCTCCTCTGCTCAGAAATGGTGATTACCTGTCCAGCGGGCCATCACTTTCCTGTCCGGGTGCATGGCAGACATTGCTAGGTGATCACCACACTCTCACCGACTGAGTACTCTTACCCTCCAGTACGTTACAGTTCTCAAAGCAAGGTTATTACACTATCAGATGCAACTACTAGCCACCCCAGCCATCTGTAACATTAATCCCAATCTTTGGCAGCACATTCCAAACACTGGAGAAGCTTTAAAAAATAATGCTTGGGCCTCCTGGCCAATTAAAGCAGAATTTCTCAGGGTGGAATCCAGGCATCACTATTTTTTCAAGTGTTCCCTTGATGATTCTAATGTGCAGCCAGGGGTGAGAATGATATTTGCATCACCAAATGGTGATGTGGTGGATGAATGGAAGGTTAAATGAGGTGACTGGACATCTCAGAAGCCCTGGTCCTCCAATTCTATGACTAATTGCTGATACCAGGTCATAATAACATAGGTCCAGCAGTTGGAGGAACAAGAGTGGTAGAAAGAGAGCACAAACTTTACTTACAAAGACCTTTTAGACAGATGTATTAGTAGCATTTAAGAGTTGCCTTATATTTGAAAAAAAATCAGTCTTTTAGAGTGCCACCTAATGCCATCTCCAGCCCTCATTTTTAAACAGTAGGAGCTGAGCTCCAAAGAGAATGGCTAACTAGTGGTTGAGCCAGGAACAGTCAGGACCTCCCATCTCTCAGGCCAGCAGCAGGACTCGGAGGCACAGAGAACATCCACTAACCACCAGCCTCACAGCTTCAACCACCTTTCCCTGATCCTTCCTGCCCCACATCATGTCTCATGGCACAAGTACCACCTCTGGATTATATGGTCTGGCCGTTTCTGGCTTCTCAAAAAGGAGGTCCTTCCTGCCTTAAAAACACTTACATTCCTTACCAGCAGCTCTTTATCTGCTCCCAGTGAGGTCTCTCCTGGCCTACCAACCACCCAACCACCGAGAATGCGAGTCTCCCAGATACAAAGGCTCAGCCTGTCCTGTGACTGCCTCTCTACAGTTACTTAGAACCCACAGCCTCCAGCTCCCTCTTCATGCAAGAATAAATAGGTCTTACTTCCTCTACCACACATTTCTAAAGGGTTCAGGTCATCCTTTCATTGTTTGACTTACTATTCATATAATATTTAGTTTGGACCCTATGTCTAAGCTTTCTTACATGCAGCTTTTCCCAAACAAATTCAAAACATACCAGAGATGAGGTCTGTGCTATTGGCTCCACATTCAAGTGTGGCACAGAGAAGTGAAATACAAACTCTGAGATCACACGTGATGTCTGGGCAAGAATGTTTGTCTGGTATGAAGTCTATGATGCTACTTTTAAGATTTCCGTTCTCTTTTCCCCTTACCACCTCACATCCTCTGGTCTCGCTCTTCCTCTTGAATTGCCACCATCCTCTCCTAACTCAGCTAACCATCTTGGTTCTTGCTTACTCCAATTCATCCTACATACCAGAATACTGTTCCTAAGGATAATTTTGCACAACAATATAATGGCAAAGGCATACTTCCTCAAGTGAAAAATAGAGGTAGTATATCATTGTATGACCTCAACACTCTACACAGCCCATGTAGTGGAATGGGGCATGGGTCAGGCCTCCCAGGCAGGTGGTCTTGAGAGATGACCTTAAGGACTACATAGAGAATAGCCAGGATAGGGCACCACCTGGGACATATGTGTGTGTCCCCATGGCCTTGGGGGCCTGTGTGGGTTTATGGAAGAAGGGGCTCTCTCCTGATGCTCTAGGAGTCAAAGGTTCCAAATCTCTGCATCGTCCCTCAGTGTGTTTGAAACTGTATGTACTCCAGAAAATTATGTTCTTAAAGCTAATCCATTCCTGTGGGTGTAAGCCTATTGTAAATAGGACCTTTTGATTAGGTTACTTTGGTTAAGGCATGGCCAAGTGTGGGTCATAACTCTCTTACTGGAGTCCTTTATTAAAGGATGAATACAGAGAGAGAGAAAGAGAGAGAGAGAGAGCAAGAGCGAGAGCGAGAGCAATAGAAGCAAGAAGCTGAAAGCAATGAAACTCAAAAGAGAAGGGAAAGACCAGCAGATGCCACCATGTGCCTTGCCATTGACGGAGGAGTCTAGGATCATCAGCAGCCAGTATTCAGGAAGAAAGCTTACCTCGATGATGCCGTGATTTGGGCATTCTCATAGCCTCAACTGTAAGCCAATAAATTCCACTGTCAAAAGTCAACCCATTTCATGGTATCTGCTTTGAGAAGCTTAACAAATTAAAACAATCAGGCTCTCCACTAAATTAAGATATGTCTATGATGTGACTAGCAGTTTCTTAGACATGGCACCCTAATGCAAGACAGAACCAGAAAACTATAGATGGTGACTCTGGTCAGTGCCTTATTGCTGCTTCTGAATAGAATCCAACCTCCTAGGAAGACCCTGCCCCACTGGCCCTACTTACTCTCTCTGCCTTTGTATCTCTTCTTGCTCCAGGCAATCTGAATTCCCCAGGCTCCCTAACTCTCAGTTTTTCTCCATCATGTCTTGGTCCAATTCTGCCTTCTGCCTGATCTGATGTATCCTTGCCCCAGTCTTCATCTGACTTGCCAAGTTTAGCTCCAATATCATTGCAGCTGGAATGGTCCCCTGGCCCAAATCCTCTCTAAATTCCTCAGCATTTAGCCCTATAGTATTGACCCAGCATTTTTTTTTTTTTTTGTATTCAAGGTTTATTCTCTTTAACTCTTAAAATGTCTTGAGCTTTTTGAGAATCTAACCTTATAATACCCAAAGTCTCCTGCTCAGACCATAAATTCCTAAGACAACTAATTTGGCCTACAAGCTCTCTCCCACTGCCTTTGAAAATACTTTGTGATTATCTCCATCCTCTGAAAATGCTTTGTCATTATCTCCATCCTCTGATCTGCTGTGTGCTCTTCTCTGACGCCTGCCTTTAACTTCCTTGAGTTCTTATCTAACCTCTATCCTCTGCTTTTTATTTGTTTATCTCTGTAACTTCTAAGCAGACTCCACCTCCAGGGCCCTCCATCCTCGCTTTTATAGACTTAGAGCTTAGATCCAGGTATTAGGCCTGCTCTGTCTTATACCAGCCAGGTGGCCTTGGGCAAGTCACTTATTTCTCATTTCTCCATCTATAAAAAGAACAACTCAACCCAGATGGTCTCTAAGGGCCTTCTCAACATTAAGAATTTCTGGTTCCAAGATCCAAATGGTGTTATTCTTCTATATACACACATTTATGCTATCATTATATTTATATTAAAACGGAGCATGCAACAAAATGCAAACAGCAGTTCTGAAAGATCTCAGTGATTTTCCAACCTCCGCATTCCAATAGGCCCTTTCCTCAGGGAGCACTTGTTTTTCCTGCAGTCTTTGAACCTCGTGCAGGCCTGCTCATTATTCTGTTGACTGAAGTTAGGCAGGAACATTTCTGTGATTAATTAAGCAAAAGGCCCCAGTGCTGGTTGTGCAAGAACCATCAGATAATCATGCCTTTGGGGTGCTCACCAGGCCAGGGG
The DNA here is from genome assembly GCF_030445035.2 of Dasypus novemcinctus. Classification (NCBI taxonomy): domain Eukaryota; kingdom Metazoa; phylum Chordata; class Mammalia; order Cingulata; family Dasypodidae; genus Dasypus; species Dasypus novemcinctus. The sequence continues at coordinate 78,471,320 of NC_080682.1, forward strand.
AGCAGCTGGCCTGGGGTCCTCAGAGAGTTGATTAACTCTGGGAATCTCAGGCCAGCCTTAGACACATGGCTGCCTAAGATACCCTCCCACTTTATAGAAATAGTAAAAGACTCATCTTGCCAATTGTTGCAGCGATTGGCAGGTTGGGGCTGTAAGGTTACTGTCTCGCCATGGGCCCAATTGCAGACCTTGAGGACTATTGAGCTAGAATCATTTAGAGCAAGGACTTTCAAGCTTTTTCTGAAGAGCCCCAGAGTTCCGCAGCAGTGTCTCAGGATCTGCCTAGGGTTGGAAGGGTAGAAGAAGCAAGCTGGCAGGGCTTACCCTGATTCAGTTCAGCCTCCTTTTGTATTGAACACCTGCATATAAGATTTCATTTTAAGAAAGTGCTCCACAGCTAAATAAAGTTAGAAATCAAGGTTCTAAATGATTGGAGGGCTTAGGATTGAAATCGTCCAGTGGCTCCAGAACCTGTACTGAAGTGAGGATGTCAGTCTCTCCAGGTCTATGTGAACAGAAAATGGAGCTGAACATTTTGCCCTCAGTGGCCTTTGGGCACCTCTTCCTTTAGGTCTCTGCCCTTGTCCCTAAGCCTCTGCCCATGTAAATCAGGGCTAATCAGAAAATGTCCTTGCAGGAGCTGGTTAAGCAGTCTCTGTAAAGCTATTCTCTTCTTACCTGATGCCAGAGCTTGAAGACTGCAGGGTACACCATCAAGAAGGAAAGATGGATGTTAAGTGGTAGAGAGCAAGAACAAATGAGAACCTACAGGCAGGAGCTGGAGCCCACAAGGACCAGATAGGAAAGAGTGGCTGTCCTTGTTACCTCAGACGTTGGTGAGGGCATCAGGCAGACATGAGTTCTTCATCACAAATTTAAACACACACCTGCCAAAGGAGTCAGAGTCGCTGAAGGTAGATCCAGGGGAAGATGGAGCAGTTGCAGGCCTGGCTCCTGTCTCCCAACAATGGGATGAGCCAACAGACAAACAACAACATGTGGGAGCTACAAAATGGCCACTGCTCTCCAAATCTCCCATGAGAATTTCTATTGTGCCAACCCTAACTCGAAACATAAAGAAAAATGAATTCTGGAAAATATAGTTCAGCCTAGCCAAGTTGACACCTTGCAAAGCCACCACACTTAATTAAGGACCTCCTCTCCATCCCTCCAAAATCCCTGTCCCTCTTTCTGAACTCTGATATGTATTCTTACTCATCTTTATATTGTGCTGTGCCCCGTGCCTAGAGCTCAGTATCAACAACTAACTGAAGATGATTGGTGACGCACCTCTGAACTACAAGGAGGTGGGTCTCCAAGACAGATCGCCAAAATCCTTGCATGTTAATTAAACTAGACTCAATAAACTTTTTTTTTAGCAAGCACTATGTGCTAAAAACTCTACTAGAACAGACATTGCCTCTTTTTTTTAAAGAAAATTTTTTTCTCTCCCCTCCATCCCCCGCAGCTGTCTGCTCTCTGTGTCCAGCTGCGTGTTCTGTGTTCACCTGTATTCTTACCAGCAGCACCAGCAATCTGTGTCTCTTTTGGTTGCGCCATCTTGCTGTGTCAGCTCTCCATGTATGCGGCACCATTCCTGTGCAGGCTACACTTTTTTCATGTTAGGCAGCTCTCCTTACAGGGCACACTCCTTGCACATGGTGCTCCCCTATGTGGGGGACACCCCTGCGTGGCAGGGCACTCCTTGCGTGCATCAGTACTGCTCATGGGCCAGCTTATTACATGGGTCAGGAGGCCCTGGGTTTGAACATTGGACCTCCCATGTGGTAGGCGGATGCTCTATCCTTTGGGCCAAATCTGCTTCCCGACATTGCCTCTTTAATTTTGTGACAATACTGTGATGAAGGTAAGCATAGCCTTCTTTTCGGATAAAGAGGTCAAGCTTTGGGAGGTTAAGTTACTTGTTTTAGGCCACATATTTAAGGGCAGGCTTAGAGTATAATCCAAATTTTCTGAAGCCGTGTCCACTTCTAGCTCAGAACTGGCTAAGGAACTTATGCCTTTAGCCCAGCTTTTAAGCAACATTAAATATATCACTAGCATACCTCATAAAGGAGAAAATCTAATTCAACTTTGCAAGGCTGGACCCAGCTCTCAGTGGTGCACTGGCAAAAGTGGAAAGTGTGATGCCGGAGGTAATTAGCCCTGAGTAACAGAAACTTTTAGCAAACTCAACTGGCTACTTTGTAGAGCAGCAAAAGTTGTTTCCAAGGGAAAAATGATGAGCTTGCCAGTGACATCCTTCCACCCCTCCAAACTTTACAGGCCTGGCTATGACCCTCCTTGTAATCTGTTTACTGAACTAATTAATGGGGGGAGTGAATCTAGAGGACTTGCACCAGAGAGAGGCAACAAGTAGCTCAAGCAGCTGTGCAGGGTGAGAAGCATGATGAGGAAACAAGGAGAAAAAGAGGTGGAGGGACAACTCTGTCCCTGGAAGATTTCCAGGTGGAAGATTGGATTGAATTTAGGAAAGAGAATGGAGATTGGCCATCATGAGTCCCATGAGCTAGGGAGAGAGTAGGCGGTCTGAAATAGCAATTCCAAAATTCTTTCTTTCTATTCGCCTCAGTCGAAAGGAGGAGGGAAAGTGGAAATTCAGGCTTGGGGGTTTCCAGAGAGTCTCTGTGGAAGTGGCAGGTCCAGATCTTAAAGCAAGTTGAATTAGGACAAAATGATGAAGTCAAAGGGAAAGCAATGAGAGGTTGTCAGAATTATGAAATCATCTATGGGCCCTTTCTCTGAGTTCCTCTGTCCCAAATTCTCAACAAGACCATCCATCTAAAAGGGGATACTAATATAGAAAATTCCAATATTATTTTGGGGGATTGAAGGGCTCTTTTTTAGCAAGTCCATAAAGATCTAGTTGGCTTAGAAAGATGGAGATGGGGCAAGGGAAAGTTATGGCCATTTTGTCACCTTGACCTATGTCAAATTTAACCACACTGAAGACTGCATGTTGGTAGAATGGATATCGAGGCAAGTTAGAGATCAAAAGGTGCCATGCTTGAGAGAAATAAAAGCCATCCACATACTCTTTCATGGTAGAGTGACAAAAACAAGGGCTTTGACATTCAGATTCTAGAATTTATATGTATATGCTGTTTACATCGGGCAGATTACCCAATCTCTCTGAAGCATATTTTCCTCATCTATAACAACTGAAGACAAAAATATCTACCTCATAAGAGTGATGATGTGGAAAAGATTCAGCACAGAAATTACATATAATAATATAATTGTATAATAAGTTATATATATATATATTTATCTTGACCAAAAGAAAGAGTATAAAGAATGTACATATTTTAAAACAGCAGAAGAAAATTCAATTAGTGGAAGGAGAGGGAAAAAAAAAAAGATAGAAAACATGGTAAATGAAGATGTACAATGGCAGAAAGGGTCTTTAATAGTGGTTGCAATAAATATAAATAACAATAATCACTCATCAAAAATCAAACATACATCTTGTTTGGTTTTGCTTATTATTATTGAAATAATGAAAATGCTCTGACAAAAATTGAAATGGTGAGTGCACAACTATATGATTATACCAAATACCATTGACTGTACACTTTGGATGAATTGTATGCTTTATTAATATATGTCTAGGGAAGCGGACTTGGTCCAATGGATAGGGCTTCTGCCTACCACATGGGAGGTCCGTGGTTCAAACCCTGGGCCTTCTTAACCTGTGTGGAGCTGGCCCATGCACAGCGCTGATGCGTGCAAGGAGTGCTGTGCCACGCAGGGATGTTCCCCGCATAGGGGAGCCCCACATTCAAGGAGTGCACCCCGTAAGGAAAGCCGCCCAGCGCAAAAGAAAGTGCAGCCTAACCAGGAATGGTGCCGCACACATGGAGAGCTGACACAGCAAGATGATGCAACAAAAAGAAACAGATTCCTGGTACCACTGATAAGGACAGAAGCGGTCACAGAAAAACGCACAGTGAATGGACAGAGAGCAGACAACTGGGGGAGGGGAGAAGGGGAGAGAAATAAATAAAAAATAAATCTTTAAAATATATATATATATGTATATACCTGGGAGCAGCTGTGGCTTAAGCAGTTGAGCGCCTACCTCCCACATGGGAGGTCCTGGGCTCAGTCCCAGTGCCTCCTAAAGAAAAAACAGACAATGATCAGACAATGAGCAAAAAAATCAATGAGCAGGCAGTGAGCAGACAATGAGAAAAAACAATGAGCAAACGAGGGAGCCATCTGGGGGGGGGATTAAAAAAGATACACATCAATAAAATATGTACAAAAAAAAAATCAAACATATGCCTTCAACTTTCTAACAGGGTATGTTAGGTTATATCAAGTCATACCTCATGATCATTTAGATATAAAAAATGGATACATTATTATTGTTTTCTTGGAGGTACCAAAGATTGAACCCAGGACCTCATACAGAGAAAGCAGGTGCTCCACCACTGAGCTACATCTGCTTCCCAAAGAGAGTTGGTTTTCTGTTTGTTTTTAGGAGGTACTGGGGATCAAACCTGGAACCTCGAACATGGGAAGCAGGCACTCAACCACTTGAGCTACATTTACACTTAATAATATATTATTAAAATCATATTTAAATCTATAGAAGTAGAGGGCTAAATCACTTGAAAATCAAAAGGAAAAGAGCCCTTCCTAGTGAGCTGAGACCAGCACTTGCGTCCTTCCCTAGGAGCATTTTCAGAGTCAGGCACAGGCTGAGGATTGAGGTCTTCAGGGAGGGACCTTACTGGGGAATAGAGGAACCAGCAGAGCTTTCTGATGGCTTGTAGGATGGCATGATAGATCCATAACTAGGAAAGGCTGAAATGCATCACCAGATCTATAAAAAAAGCAAGCAAAAAACCCCTCCGAAATCCAAAGGTAGAATGAGTCACACTAAAGTTACAACCCAGATCCAACACAGCCCAACACCTGATTGTACCGATGTGCTCATTCTCTCGCCCTGTCTGCATAACAGAGGAAAGGATGAATCCTCCCTGATGGAAAATAACATCCATTTAAGTCACTATTATGTTTTAGACTAACAAACAATAAAAATTATGGGATAATCCAAGATTATGAAACAAAAATTATGAAAGAAAATATTAAAACAAGTAGGAAACCAATAACAAAGAGATAAAACACACGGACTCTCCAAATGTTTGCATTAGCAGCAGTGACTTTAAAATGCCTATTATAAATATGTCAGAGATAATAGAAAATAAGATGGAGTAAATAGTTGAGGAAATGGAGACTTTCAACAGAGAATTAGAAAATTTTTTTTAAATAAAAACAGATTTTTAGATTGGATTAAGAAAAACAACATCAAAACTGATAGAGATGCTATATGCAGTTAAAGGGAATACTAGATGAAAGCATCTTTGAACTGGTCATAGGCTTCTGCCAGTCCATGGACACTCTCGGTTCCTGTGAGCCCCCTTAGCAGGGCAGATGGGAACTTCTGAGGTTCCTGCATACCACAAGTAGGACATGGAGAGTCAGCAGCACTGTCTCACTGACTCACCCTTGTTCATTGCTTAGCTCCCACTGGTGTCCACCATCATCTCATACCCTTAAGGAAAGTGCCACGTGAAGGGCTTTTCTGAAAGCCTCTTAGAAGGTGCACCTCTAGATGGGATACCTAAAGAAAAGTGCTACTATTACCAATTTCTCAGAAACTTGTAAATCGGGGTGTTTCTTTTTCCTCATTCCGCACTCAGAGGTTGGCAATTGTGGAAAACCTGAATTACTTTTCTTCTTTCTCCTTTATACCCACAAAGTCTTCAGGATGGAAAGGGAAGATGTCCCCTAGATGAACTTCTTTTATCTAGCCCTCGAGGTCCACCTCTTCATAGACTAAAGGAAGTTAGGAACCTTTTTCTGCCTTTATAACTTCAGTACTCTTTTCTTCTTTCCTATCTAAAATGGAATGTTAACTCTTTGAATGCTTATTGTAAGAATATTAATCACTCTATTTCATCCCCTTCCTGAAAACTTCAGGTGTATGAGGGGGAAATCATATACATGATTATGTAAAAGAAAAAAAGTCCATCACATTTTTAAAAAAGCAGAAATTATTTAAATTAAAATATAATTAAGCATTGACTTGAGGAAAGAGACATATATACAATGTCTTCCTATTCAAGATCTTCATATAATTATTTACTTAGGTTTGCTTTCACCTCTCTCAGTAAATTCTTTTTATTAAATAACTTCATTTCAAATTCAAAAATTAAAATAGCAGAAAAAGGCAGCTCAACAAGTTATGGAAGCATCACTCCTAAAAACTTCTGTCCAGGCACTTTTATTTCATCTAATTCCAATTGTTACCTCAGTTTTCCCTCTAGTATTTAGAACAATACACAGATAAACACAGATTACTTAAATGACATAGTCAAGTTTGCCTTATTAATGAAAAAACATGAAAGAAGAGAAAAATGCTTAATCATATATCTCATAAAACCAAATCCCATATTCTTTTTTGACTTTTAGCATTAATATAGTACCAACTTTGCTTTTGCTACAGAAACATTACAATGTTGTTGCTAACTATAGTCTACAAATTATATGTTATATTTTTTCATGTATCATCAAACCTTCAACACCTTGTAATAGAAGAATCCTAATATTTATACCATTAACCAGAATCCTTATCAATTGCCAAAATTATTGTTATACATTCCCTGTTACCTTCCAGCTGTCCTCCAACTAACATTAATCCCCCAGACAACTTGCTTCAGCCATAATCACATCCAAAAATCAAGTGTTTGTTACATTCACTGTAATGTGTTACCATCAAGTACAATCATTACCACATATTTACATTTGACCTTACTAATATTCTATATACATCCAGCATTGTTTACCCCTTCTCGTCCCACATTCCATCTCCCACCAACCTACACTTCAAAGTCCAACTCCATGAGTCTACTCATTTTATTTTGTTTGTGTCAGTGATTCATAAAATACCTGTCCTTTTGTGTGTGGCTTATTTCACTCAACATAACATCCTCAGAGTTATTCCATGTTTTCATGTGCTCCTCCATTTGATTTCTTCTTACAGGTGAATTAATATTCCATTGTATGAATATACCACATCTTGTTTATCCATTCATTGGTTGACAGACACTTAGGTTGTTTCCATCTTTTAGCAATTGTGAACAATGCTGCTATGAACATCAGTGTGAAAATATCTATCTGCATCCTTGCTTTCAGTTCTTCTGAATATATTCCTAGTAGTGGGATTGCTGGATCATACGGCAGTTCTATATTTAGTTTCCTAAGGAAACACCAAATCATCTTGCACAGAAGTTGCTCCATTTTACACAACCACCAATAGTGAAGGAGTGTTCCTATTTCTCCACATTCTCTCCAGCACTTCTAATTTAGTTTTTGTTTTTTTTTAAATAATGGCCATTCTGTATGTTGTCAGATGATATTTCATTATAGTTTTCATTTGATTTCCCTAATGGTTAGTGATGTTGAACATCTTTTCATGTGTGTTTTGTACATTTGTATTTCCTTTTGGGAGAAAATTATTTTGCCTGTTTTTAAATTGGGTTGCTTTTCATTTTGTTGTTAATGGAGATCAATCCCTTATCAGATATACGGTTTCCAAAGATTTTTCCCATTGAGTTAGCCTTTGTGACAAAATCATTTGAAATACAAAAGTGTTTAACTTTGAAGTAGTCCCATTGATTTATTTTTTCTTTTATTGCTTGTAATTTGGATGTAAGTTCCAACATCTAAATCACAACATCCAAGAATACCTACCACAAGATCTTGTAGGTCCTTCCCTACATTTTCTCCTAGGAGTTTTATGGTTCTAGTTTTTATATTTAGGTCGTTGATCTATTTTGAATTAATTTTATAAGGTGTACAATAAGGATCCACTTCCTTTCTTTTAGATATTAATATCCAGTTTTCCAAGCACCCTTATTGAAACAACTGTTCTGATTTGGATGAGTGGGTTTGACATCTTTGTCAAAAACCACTTGATTATTTTGTGTGATCTATTAACTTTAAAAAAAGATAATTAGGAAGTGGATTTGGCTCAACTGATAGAGCATCTGCCTACTACGTGGGATGTCCAGGGTTCAAACCCAGGGCCTCCTGGCCCATGTGGTGAGCTGGCCTATGTATAGTGCTGATATGTTCAAGGAGTGCCCTGCCACGCATAGGGGAGTCCCACACACAAAGAGTGTGCCCCATAAGTAGAGCCACCCTGTGTGAAAAAAGTGCAGCCTGCCCAGGAGTGGCGCCACACACACAGAGAGTTGATGCAGCAAGATGACACAACAAAAAGAGACACAGATTCCTGGTGCCATTGACAAGAATACAAGTGGACACAGAAGAACACACAGCAAATTGACACAGAGAGCAGACAACTGGGGGGGTGGGGAAAGGGGAGAGAAATAAATTAAAAAAATTAATCTTAAAAAAAAACTAAAAAATTAAATTAAAAAAACCACTTGATCATAGATGTGAGGGTCTATTTCTGAACTCTCAATTCAATTCCATTGGTCAATCTGTCTATTTTTTGCTAGAACCATGCTGTTTTTACCACTGTAGCTCTATCATATGGTTTAATGTTTGGAAGTGAGAGTGCTCCAACTTCATTCTTTTTAAAGACATTTTTGGCTATTTGGGGACACTTACCCTTCTGTATAAATTTGATAATTGACTTTTCCAATTCTACAAAGAAGAGTATTGAAAATTTTAATGGAATTGCATTAAGTCTGTAGATCAGTTTGGGTATAATTGACCTCTTAATATATTTAGTCTTCCAACCCATGAATACAGAATATCCTTCCATTTATCTAGATCATTTTTGGTTTCTTTAGCAATGTTTTATAGTTTTCTGAATACAGGTCTTTTATGTCCTTGGTTAACTTTATTTCTAAATATTTGATTCTTTTAGTCACTACTGTAAATGGAATTTTTTTCTGACTTCCTCTTCAGATTTCTCATTAGTAATGTATGGAAATGCTATCGATTTTTGTATATTAACCTTGTTCCCTGCCACACTGCTGAAATTGTCTATAGTTTTTCATAGATTTTGTGGATTTTGGAGGGGATTTTCTAAGTATAGGATCATATCGTCAGTGAATAATGAAAGTCTTACTTCTTCTTTTCCTATTCGGGTGACTTTATTTCTATTTCTTTCCTAATTGCTCTAGCTAGAACTTCTAGCAACCTATTGAAAACAGTGGAGAGAGTGGACATTCTTGTCTTGTTCCCAATCTCAGTGGGAAAGCTTTCAGTCTTTCTCCATTGAGAACAATGTTGGCTGTGAGTTTTTATATGCACTTTTATGATAATAAGAAAGTTTCCTTCCATTACCATCTTTCAGAGTGTGTAAAGTGTGTTGTATTTTGTCAAATGCCTTTTCTGCATTTATTGAAACAATCATGTTATTTTTCTTTTTCAATTTATTAATTGAAATAAATTGATTGACCTACTTATGTTGAACCACCCCTGCATACCTGGTATAAAACTTACTTGGCTGTGATGTAATAATTTTTAAATATGTTTTTTGATCAGTTAGCAAGTATTTTGTTGAGGATTTTTATATCTGCATTCATTAAAGAAATTGATCTGTAATTTTCTCTCTTTTTTGTAATGGTTTTATTTGGCTTTGATATTAGGATGATGCTAGCTCCATAGAATGAGTTTGGTAGCATTCCCTTCTGTTCAATTTTTTGGAAGAGTTTGGGCAAAATTGGAATTAGATGTCAGGAAATTCTTAGTCTTGAAAATAAAATAAATTATTGCTTCTTGGACCCCACTTCTTTCCACATTTTTTCCCCCTTCTTCCTGAAGTCCGTTCTCCATTAGATCTTTCACTAGGCAGGTCTGTGAGTGTGTGAATGACAAAATTATCTTTTTCTTTTTTTTCCTGACTGTAACTTTCCATTGCTTTTACTTGTGAGTAGTAGCTTAATATGCACAAAATACTATGCTGCTATGTATTTTTCCCAACATTTTGAAAATAGTATTTCACTGTCTTCTGGTCTCTGTTTATGCAGTTGAAACGTTTGATATTCAAATTATCATTAATATATATTCAACTTTTTTCCTTTCTGGTTGCTTTTAAGATGTTCCTTTTGATTTTAGTGATCCACAGCTTTACTACCAAGTAGTTAGGGTGGTGATTTATTTCTACATATTCTGATCTTCTGACTGGAACTTCTTAAATCTAAGGTTTCTTGCCTTTCATTAATGCTGGGAAATTCTTGTCATAATCTCTGTGGATGTTGCCATTCCCATATTCTCTTTATTCTTTCTAGAATACTTAACAGCTGCTTATTGTGCTTTATAGCTTATTTCTCCATATTTCGTAAAGATGTACTTATATTTTCCATCCTTTTCTCTATGAATATTTTACCCAGATCTATCATCCAGTAAACTCACCCACTTTTCACTAGTGTCTAACCTGTTTTTACTGCCAATAGAATTTTTAATGCCAAGAAATGTATTTTACATGTCTTACAGTTACAATGGATATTTTAAAAATTGCCTAGTCATTCTTCTTAATATCTTGTGATTTTCTTGAGTCTAGCACTTACATCTCTAACAGTTTCCATTTTCTAGCGTATTTTTTTTTGGAGGTACCAAAGATTGAACCCAGGACCTCCTATGTGAGAAGCAGATGCTCAACCACTGAGCTACTTCCACTCTCCTAGCATACTTTAAGTAGTCTTCTTTCAGACTGTTTTATTTTACTGTGTTGGGGTTCTAAACTTCCTATTGTCTCTGCTGACTCTAATTCATAGTGAATCATCTTTATGTGGGTGTGGATGGGTGTGGATGGGTGTGTGTGTGTGTGTATGTGCTTGCATGTGTGTATGTTTTATTTTGAATTAAGAGCTCCTCTTCAGCTGTCAGGCCATGTGGTCTGAGATGTGGAAGTGTTTTATTCAGAGAGCTTTTGAATTTACTTTTGCCAGGCAGAGCAAAGATATCTTAGCCAGGGAATAATTTCTCAGCATCCTGGTTACAGGCTATGTGGATAATGTAAACTTCAACCCCAAACCCATACATGGAGAAAAGTCAGTATTTAGATTTCTCAAGGGAGATTTTTTTCACCAAGAGCTCAGGTAAAGGCAGCTTTCATTGTGCTCTCAATGTATCCCTTTGGCAATAGTTTACCTTTATTCCTAGTCAGTCTCTTGCACTGAGTGATGTCCTTGAGGAGCCCACACTTCTTATGGGATTCCCCATTCTTGCTCTATCTCATCTCCCCTAGAAGCGAATCTTCATTACATGAAGATGCAAGACTATTAGTCCATGCCTTACAGGATCCATAACTGAATTCATTTATACACCACAGGGAAGCAATCACATCAGCTCAGCCATGCATCACTGATTTTCTATTTATTTGCCTTATTTGGCTCCTCAAAATTTTCTTGCCTTTATTAAGAGCTTAGCTAAACATTTACATTTCCTTCTTGTAGTTTATCCAGAATTTTCAAGTACTTTTAGCAGAAGGGGTCTCAAGTCTTGGTTTATCATCTTGCTAGAAATAGAGGGGATTATTTTCTTTTTTTCTAAATTTATTGAAGTATATCATTCATACATAAACATTAAGTGTATAGTAATAGTTGTGAACTTACAAAACAAACATGTATGACATCATACAGGACTCTCATAACTCACTCAACAACCAATACTTTGCATTGTTATTAAACATTTTTAGCTAATGATTAAAGAGCATTGTCAAAATATTACTACTAACCAAAGTATTTTCCCCCAACCCACACTATTATTATTTTTTAAACATATATTTTTTAATGATAAAAGTTGTAAACTTATAAAACAATCATGCACATGTGCAGAATTCCCAAACATCATCCCTCCAGCAACACACCACACTGCGGTGGAACATTTGTTACAGTTAAGATAATATCATCTGATTGTTACCACATTTGACTCATGTTTTCCACACTCCCCCATTATCAACACAGTACATCTTTGGCAAAGATGCAAGAATATTATATTACTACTGCTAACCACAGTCCTTTGGTCACTTGAGTTGCATTTTTCCCATGCTTCTCCACATTCTTATCACCCTGAAGCAATGATGTACTTTTGCTCTAGCTCACAAAGGACACTCTTGCATCTGTACCATCAGCCAGAATTCTCATCCACCTCTTGTTATTTAGTTCCTAGATCATTCTCTAGCATTCTGTCAATTGGCATTTACATAACTAGACTTCCATTTTCAGCCACATCCCCATTTATAAACTAGCTGTTACTCATTGTGTGTTACCATCCACTCTATACATGTCCACACTTTTACAGTAAAGCTAATTAAAACTTCAACATACATTAAACATGAGTAGTCCATCTGAGTCCTCTTATCTCCTTTAAGAATCCACCACCTACCACCAGGTCTTGAAGATATTTTCCTACAATTTTTTCTAGAAACTTTATAGTTCTTGCTTTTATTTTTAGGTTTTTGATCCATTTTGACTTAATTTTTGGATAACATGTGAAATAGTGGTCCTCTTTCTTTCTTTTGGTTATGGATATCCAGTTCTTTCAGCACCACTTGTTGAATGGACTGTTCTGCCCAAGCTGAGCGGGTTTGACAGGCTAGTTGAAAATCACATGACCATAAATGTGAGGGTCTTTTCCTGAACCATCAGATTGGTTGCATTGGTCTGTATGTCTCACTTTATGCCAGTACCATGCTGTTTCTACCACTACAGCTAGGTAATATGATTTAAAGTTTGAAGATGAGGGTTGCTTTTCCATTTTTAATATGTTTCTGGCTATTCAGGACCCCTTACCCTTCCAAATAAATTTGATACATGTTTTCATTTTTTTTAAAAAAGGTGCTCGTGGAATTTTTATCAGGATTGCATTGAATCTGTATATCAATTTGAGTAGAACTGACCTCTTAATTATATTTAGTCTTCCAATCAATGAGCATGGAATGTTCTTCCAGTTATTTAGGCCTTTTTTTAATTTCTTTTAACATTGAGTTGCAGTTTTCTGAATGCAATTGCTTTACATCTTTAGTTAAGTTTTAATCTTGACTATTTGAGTTTTATCTGTCATGTTTTATTTTCACCATTCTTTTGACACTTTTAGTTACTTTTATTGATATAATTTTCATTTCCAGACTCTCTTCCAGGCCTCTCTCTCCTGTCTTTTCTTTTTAAGCTCTAGCACCCTCTTTAGTGTTTCCTGAAAATCTGGTCTCTTGATTAGAAATTCTCTCAGTTTCTATTTATTTGTGAATATTCTAACCTCACCCTCATTTATGAAAGGCAATCTTGCCAGATATAAGATTTTTGGCTGGAAAGTTTTTTCTTGTAGTATCTTAAATATATCATACCACTATCTTCTTGTCTCCATGGTTTCTGGTGAGAAATCATGCACTTAATCTTATTGGATATCCCTTATATGTTATGCATTGCTTTTCTCTACTGCTCTCAGAATTCTCTTTCTCTCTCTCTCTCTCTCTCTCTCTCTCTCTCTCTCTCTCTCTCTCTCTCTCTCTCTCTCTCTCTCTCTCTCTCTCTCTCTTTTGGCATTTGGCATTCTGCTTAATATGTGTCTTAGAATTGGTCTATTCAGATTTTTTTGCATGGGAACATGTTGTGCTTCTTGGACATGGATATCTATGTCCTTCAATAGAGTTGGAAAATTTTCTACAATTATTTCTTCAAATATTCTTTCTGCTCATTTTCCCTTCTTTCTGCTTCTGGGACACCCATGACACATATATTTACATGTCATTTCCTGTTATTTAGTTCCCCGAGAACTTGTTCTATTTTTTTCCATTCTTTTCTTCATCTGTTCTTTTGTATGTTCACTTTCAGAGGTCATTTCTTCAAGCTCACCAATCCTTCCTGCTGCCTCCTCAAATTTGCTATTATATGATTCCAATGTTTTTTTTTTTAAATTTCATTTATTGCACCTTTCATTCCTATAAGACCGGCTACCTTTCTATGTATGCTTTCAAATTTTTTTTTGTGCTCACCCAATGTCTTCTTAGTAGTCTTAATCTCTTTAGCCATTTCATTGAATTTATTAAGGAGATTTGTTTGAACATCTATGATTAGTTGTCTCAACTCCTTTAGGTCATCTGGAGACATAACTTGCTCCTTTAACTGGACCATATCTTCCTGTTTATTGGTGTGGATTGTAATTTTTTGTTGGTGTCTTGGCATCTGGCTTACTAGAGTATTAATCCCAGGTGTAGTCTTTCTCTTTAGTTTAGGGCTTCTTGCCCTTTCTCCCTTGCTGTTTGTGCAGCAGGAGACAGGGATGTAGTTGGTCCTATATGCTGTGGAGGTTCAAGCTGCCCTCATTGTCCCAGAGACCAGTGAAGCTTCTCCCAACTTTCTCCTTTGTCAAGGGTAGGAACAGAGTCACAGCTGTGTGGAATAATCCAAGTTGTACATGCCTAGACTATAGTTGCCCAAAGAGACTAATGATGAAGCTTCATGCCCCTTTCTCCCCTGCCTGGAGGGGCAATGGAGCTTCAGGTGCGGGCAGCAATCTATGCAGTGTGGGTCCAAGATGACTGCAGTTGCCCCAGTAGACTTCTGATTATGCAGTCTGTGCCAGCCAAAGGTACCTGCAGTTCTGGATAGGCTAGTACAGGACCTGCCAACCTCCTCCCTGCCCGAGGTGGGGCTGAAGCCTAGCCTAGGGCTGTAGGCTGATCTGGATGAAAGAAACTGGTCCCTACTATCACTATCATTTTCTGTCAGCCAGGCATCCCCTCATACTGGGGGTGGAGTCAAAATGGGGACCAATGGCCTCTTTTCTACTTGGACAAACTGACCTCCTAGCTGTTCCTAAGGTTATACCTTAGCCAGCCAAATCTAATAATCAGGAGTCAAAATCAGTGGTCAACCGTCTCCTCCTCCCCTGTTTTTGGGAAATGGAGCTTCCAATTCCAGCCACAGAATAGCTCCTGGGGCAGCTTGTACTGCCAAAGTGGATAATCACTGGCCTCTGCAGCTTGGCTGGTAATTTCCTGGAAAGGCTGGCACAGGTCCCCCAGCTTCCTCCCTGCTGGAGGTGGGGCTGGGGCCTAGGCTACAGCTGCAATGTGATCTGAATGGAAAGAAGCCAGTCCCTACCAGCACTGTGATTTTCAGTCTGCTCCGCTTCCTCTCATGCCAGGTGTGGAGTTAAGATGATAGCTACTGGCTTCTTTCTGACTTGGACAGGTTCAAACTTTAGCTGTTATTAGAATTATAGTTTAGCCTGCTTAATTTACTCATCAGTAGCTGAAGTTGGTGTCCAATCGTCTCTTCCTCTCCTCATTTTTGGGAAGTGGAGCCTTCAATTCCAGCCACAGACAGCTCCTAAGGTGGCTTGTGCCTCCTGTGGAGGATGGGCTGTGGTCTTCATGGCATGGAACACTCTATTTACCAATCTTCTCTGCAGATGAGCAGTCTTCTCCTTTTATTCCTTCAAGGATGTTGAAGGATGATCTCCTGGTCTCCTGAAGCCCTCAAACAGGTGCTTCAGCTAGCTCCAGATAGCTCTGGGTGTTTACTAACTGCCCTGTAGCAGGAGCTGACTCTAGGAGCTCCTTATCTTCCTGGTTGTCTCATTACTTTCTTTAAAGATGTTGTATACATGTCTTGCTAAATTTATTTCTTGTTTGTTTTGTTGTTGATTCATTGCTTGGGATAATATGATTTTTTTCCCATTAATATTTTGTTACTGTTTATTGCTGATAAGGTACTGAAAGGTGATGATTTTTATAAATTTTTAACCATTAACATTATTGAATATAATAACTAGCTTAAATATAGTGTCAGGTGATTGTCATGCAGAAAAAATGTGTATAATACAAAATGAAAAATTATATGTTTTTTAAAAAAATCAATATACAGTGTATTCATTTCTTTCAACTTTGGATTGCATGGCTAGAATTTGAATAACATATTAATCAATAGTAAAAAGAATGAGAATTCTTGTCTTCATTTTGAGCTTAAGTGTCTGTGCTTTTTCAAAGTTTTATGTATTACGTATTTGTTTGAGAGAAAATCTTTGTCATGTTAAAGGTGAATTCTTCTTTTCCTAACAGGTTATTTTACAATTAGGAATGTCGTTTGAGTGAGTCTTGCATTTTTATAATAGACTTATCTTAGTCATGGTACAAATACCTTAAAATATACTGCTGAAATTTATTAGCAGATTATTTTATTTTATTTTGAGATTTTTCTTGTATATTATACATGATTTTCATGAGATATGATCATATACTTACTTTCTTACTCCTTCCTTTCCTTCCGTCCTTCCTACCTGCTTGTTTATCGGCTTTCTCTCTTTCTTCCTGCCTTTTCTTATATTTAAAAACTTCAAGAATGCCTTACCAAAGAAACTAGAGGACTACAAATGTTGGAGAGGATGTGAAGGAATGGGAACTCTCATCCACTGCTTGTGGGAATGTAGAAGAATACAGCCATTCTGGAGAACAGTTTGATGGTTACTCAAAAAACTAGCTATAGATTTGCCATATAACCCAGCAATTCCACTGCTGGGTATACACCCAGAGGAAATGGAAACAAGACAAAAACCAATATATGCACACCAATGTTCTTAGCAGCATTATTCACTATTGCCAAAAGCTGTAATCAACCCAGATGCCCATTAAGAGATGAATGGATAAACAAAATGTGGTATATACATACAATGGAATACTACTCAGCTTTAAGAAAGAATACAGTACTAACACACAGGATAACATGGATGAATCTTGAGGACCTTATATTGAGTGAAGCAAGCCAGGCATTGAAGGACAAATACTACATGACCTCTCTGATATGAATTAAGCAAATCAAGCTGTCTCAGAGAGCTGGAGACTGGATTATAGGCTTACAGGAAATAGGGGAGGAGAGGAAGTTTGGGCAAGCCACCAACGCCTTGTTAGATGTAGGAAAACCTCTCTAACTATAAGGCCTTTGGGGTTCCACCCAAAAGATGGCACCGAGGCATGCGGTGGACATGTCTGGGCATGCCTGGGCATGTCCCTCAGAAATCTGCCTTCCCCCCAGCAACTAGAGCGCATGAACCAATCAGCTTCACTAAATTAGCATAGCCAGTATGCTGCTTGCACATTGCCTCATGGTCTATAAAAGCTACTACACTTCTTCAATAACTCAGACCTGCACCACTAGCCTGCGTCTCCAGAGTGGTTACTGTGTGTTGTCTTGCTCTGTTTGTCCTTACCTCTTTGGGAGCAGAGCCGCTGTACAGCACCACAACATCTGGTACCCGAACAGGGACCTGAAAACCCCAGAGACAATATCAGTGAGCTATCAAGTGCAGCTCAGCATTGCAGTCGGTAAGTGACCCTCGGAATGGGTAATCTTTCCTCCTCTGAGAAGGCTCCACAAGCGTGCGCCCTACATGCCCTTTTGGCAAGTAGGCACATCAAAATTTCTGAAAAGGAACTTAATCAGTACTAGGACCTTGTTGTTCGTTTTAACCCCTGGTTCTCCACAACCGCCCTATGGGATCCCGCCACATGGGCAAAGCTGCTTAAGCGTGTGTGCTTTGCTGAAGTCCATGAGGTAAAGACCTTTCCTCTAGGCCTCATTCCCGCTCTCTTAGCCATTCATGCTTGCCTTACAGGTGCTCCGCTAGATGGACCTTCACCAATCCCGCTTTCCATCATGCCCGCAACTCCTTCTACCCCTGTGCCTCCTTACATACCACCTGACCGCAATCCCTTATACCCATCACTCAAAGATATATCCCAAAGCCCCAACTGCTCCCCCTCTGAAACTTCCCCTCTGCTCATCCCGACACCTGCTACCAACCTTTCTCAACAAAAAACCCCTACTAACGGCCCTCCGCAGGAAGCCATTGCTCTACAGGCTCCAGCAGAAGCTGCTGGCCACAAGAGTGTCGCCCCCCCCTTCCACAAAGGAGGAGGGCCTAATCACCTTTGCTTTGGCAGCAACCAACCTCTCCTCTTCTTCAACACCTCCCCTTTTCCTTCCTACACAACCCCCACCTCTCTCCTCTAGAGCTCCACCCTGCGGTCTTTGCCCTTTTCTTTCTGACCCTAGAACCATTCCCCCTGTCCTTCCCTTGCACCTGCCATTTTCTCTTCCTCTTCTACTTCCTCTTCAAGTTTGGCAGCCATCTTCGCTAACCCATCCGTCACTGTCCCTCCTCCCACCCCTTCCCCTGCACACCTTTACCCGGTGAACTTCAATCCTACCGATCACACCCCCTATAATTGGTACCCTTGGGATCATAAAACTATTTCTAACCTTCGCAAAGCCATTCAGGAAGATGGCCTTAATAGTCCATGTGCTCAGATGTTAATGGATAATCTGTCCCTTGAACACAACTGCACTACTGATTGGAAGAACCTTGCACGGCCATTCTGACTCCTGTTGATTATATCACCTGGAAAGCTTTGTACAATGATGAAGCAGAGAAAACAGGCACGCGCAACCTTACCAACGGGCATAACGGCCCTCCCCCCTGATGCTTTAAAAGGGGAGGGGCAATGGGCTCTTCCAACAGTCCAAGCTGCTTGTACAGCACCCTACTTGGATCAGTGCCTCACCATTGCTAAAATTGCTTTTCAAAAACTCAACCCTCAGGGAAAACCAATTCACCTCTCCAAACTTCTGCAGGGTCCCAACAAGCCCTTTTCTGACTATTATAGCTGAGTGAAGGAGGCCGTTGATAGAAAAGTTTCCCATTCTGCTGCCACAGATGCTTTATTAAAAGACCTTCTTTGGGAAGGCACCAATACCAAGTGTCTACAAACAATTACACCTATTTGTAATAAAAGCCCCAATGACTGTGTCCTTGCTTGCAGAGACATTGGGTCTCATTCCGCTTCTGCTATCGCAGCTGCAACTAATACCGCTTCTGTCCTAGCTGCTGCCTTAGCCGATCATTTGCACGTCCAGCCACCTCACAAAACCTGCTGCAGGTGCCGCAAGCCTGGTAATTTCACCAAGGAGTGCCCTCTTGTGGTTACTCCTCAGCCACAAAATGTTCCCTCCTCAGTCTGCCCGAGATGTAGGAAAGGACTTCCTTGGAAGAGAGATTGTCACTCAAAAACTGACCTTCAGGGCAATCCTCTTCCACCTTTAAACGAGATCAGGGGCACCTCTCAGCCCCACAACTAAGAGAGGACCCCGCACCCGTCATTTTTTGGACTATCCCCATTACCCAAGGTAAAGCATTTCTCACTCTCATAGTGCAGGGCACGTCCATTAATGGGCAAATAGACACCAGAGCTGACTTATCTGTCTTCCGCTCTTCTGATACAGACCCTTCATGGCCGCTAAAACTAGGTCCTCTAGTTCAAGGTGTGGGAGGACTAAGACCCTCACACCAGCTTACATCAACATAGACTTGGACAGACCTGGATGGCAGAACAGGCACCTTCCACCCCCTTGTGTTACCCAACCTTACTCATACCCTCAGGGGGCGTGACGTTCTCCCCAAAGTGGGAGCCATCCTCACTACTAATCCTACAAATTACCCCCAAGCATAAAGACCACTGGCCATCTGCTTTTATTTACTTTATCCAAACCAAAACCTATAAGATTAACATGGAAAATGCAAAACTATTTGGACAGACCAGTGGCCACTGCCTCGAGTAAAATTAGAACAACTAAAACTCCTTGTGCAAGAACAATTGAACTTGCAGCACATAGAACCCTCTACTAGTCCTCATAATTCTCCTATCTTTGTGATTCAAAAAAAATCTGGTAAATGGAGGCTACTACATGACCTCAGAAATATTAATGCTCATATGACAAAGATTGGCTCCCCGCAACCAGGCCTTCCTCATCCTTCAGCCATCCCTTGCAATTACCACATTATTGCAATAGACCTCAAGGATTGTTTCTTTTCCATTCCTCATCATGAGGACGACCATCAATACTTTGCCTTTTCCATACCCGTCACAAATAATTCAGTCCTCCTACAACGTTATCAGTGGAAGATTCTCCCGCAAGGAATTAAAAACAGTTCAGCTATGTGCCAAATATTTGTTAGTGAAGCCACCCATCCCCTTTCTCAGTTTTGTCAAATCGTTCATTATATGAACGACATCCTCATTGCTCACCCAGACCCAATTCACCTACAATTCTGCTTGAAATCTCTTCTACATAGCCTTATGCAACTGGGTCTCACCATGTCACCTGAAAAAGTACAAAACTACCTGCCTTACACTTTATGCTATACCATCCTGAGCTCTATCAGTCCTGCCATCCCCACTATTGTTTTGCCCCATAAATGTACTCTTAATGAGCTTCAGCACCTCTGTGGTGATATCAATTGGTTGCGTCCTCATCTGAGTGTAACCGCTCATGAGCTAAAACCTCTTTTTGACCTCCTGGAGGGTGACCCTGACCCCTCCAGCTGTTGTTTGGTGGGCAGCGCGGAATGAGCCTACCTGAGCCTCATAAATGACAGAATTAAAAATCTTCACCTAGTCCGCTTTCAACCAAAACTCCCTCTTTCTGCTCTAGTCATCAACTCCCCTGGGTTGCCCATGGGTCTTCTATATCAGGATTCCCCCCTCTTTTGGGTACACTTATCTTTTAGTCATTTAGGTAAAATTACCTCTTATTGTGATGCCATATGTATCCTTGGGAGAAAACTCAGAAAAACAGCTGTTCTCTTGTATGGCATTGAACCCAACACCTTAGTTCTACCATTTACTCAAGAACAAATACAACATCTTTCCCAAACAGATTTGGACATGCAAACTCTCCTATCAGGATTCACAGGTCAACTTGATAACCATTTGCCAAAAGACAAACTCATCACTGCCATGATTCTTCTTCCATTTGTTCTCTCCTCTCACTCCTTTCCTACAACTTCTCCTCTCCCTGACGCTGCTACAATCTTTACCGATGCTAACAAAACTCACTTTTCTATAGTAGTAAAATCCCTCAGCGCCTCAGATTCCATCCACGTCGAGCAACATACTGGCTCTGCTCAACAAGGAGAATTACATGCTCTCCTCCAAGTTTTCCTACATCACCAATCCATCCCTTTAATATCTTCACTGACAGTGCATATGCGGCTAATACTATCCGTGCACTGCCACATGCAGTCCTTAAAAACAAAATGACCATTCAAGATAATATGTTGCTTTTTTTTGAAATCCCTCCTTGAAAATCACAAAATCCCTGGTTCATCCAATATATTCATTCCCACACTGGACTCCCAGGACCTCTTGCCAGTGGCAATGCCTTAGCCGATTCCTTGCTCGCAGTAAAATTATTAACCACAGACCTAGGCCAGGCAAGACTCCTTCATGCAAAGTTTCACATATCCGCTCTTTCTCTCCATCATCTCTTCCCCTCCTTAACACAGCAGCAATGCAAACACCTCACTCGTGCATGTAAACATTGTGGCCCTCTCCTTCCATTAGGCCCCCTTCAACCTCAGGGAATAAATCCTCGTGGCCTCCGTCCAAATGCCATTTGGCAAATGGATGTCACACACATACCTATTTTTGGAAAAACTAAATTTCTACATGTTATAGTAGACACCTTTTCCAAATACGCCTTTGCCACTGCTGTCACAGGAGAAACTTCAAGACATGTCATTACTGCTTGCCTTCAAGCCTTCAACCAAATGGGCATACCATGGACCATAAAGACTGATAATGGACCTTGCTATGCTTCCAAATCCTTCCAAAATTTCTGTGCCTCATGGCGCATCACACACAAAACTGGTATCCCATACAATCCCCAGGGTCAAGCTATCATAGAAAGCACCCACCTCACGCTTAAAAACCAAATAAAAAAAATGAAGGGGCAAAATCCCCGAGATACCCCCAGGGATGTTCTAAATAAGATTTTAATCACTATGAATTTTCTCACATTTGACAATGAACGCTGTACCCCAGCAGTCAGACACTGGGGAGGACTTAGAAATACTCCAACCTCCATGCCATTAGTTAGATGGAAAGACCCCCTTACAAATGCATGGCAAGGGCCCCATCCCCTATTAACCCAGAGATGAGGGTATGCTTGTGTCTTCCCAGAGAACGCACAACAGCCAACCTGGATCCTCAGCCAGCTCATTCGACCAGCCACCATAGATGAAGTCGATACACAGCACCAAAATACCAAGGAGAAAGAATGATTCCGGACTCTTGTATCAATTATAGGCACCAGGACCACCGTTATTCATCTGGTGTATCCTTCTCTTAATAATTGCTCACACCGCTTCAGGCACACTCCTTTGGATCACTCCATTCCTCTGGACCTCAAGCCCTCCCCTTCCAGCCATGGGACATCCAAATCAAGGCCGCGACCCCCGCTATGCCATGAGGATAGTCTTTGGAAAATGGACACTGTGGAGAAAAGGCCTGCTTAGATCTTCATCCATTCATAATGAATGCCACGCTCACTAATGGAACTTGGGTTTCTTCACACACAAATGACTCAGACTGGGCAGCCAGCCTCAATAAGACTGCAAACGCCACCCTCTCTATGAGTGCCTTACCCTGTGTAACTCTTCCCTTTCTTTTTATAGACTCAAGCAACCAATCCTTTGACTGTAACATCACCCATTGTGTCCTTTCTAATTGTTGGAACCATACCAAGCATCCCTATGCTATTATTGTTAGAATTCCCTCCTTAATATGGGTTCCCGTTAATGCTACTGAGTGGACTGGCCCTTTTGAATTAATTACGCACTTACATTTTAGGCAAAAAAGAGCAGTCAGTGTAGTTGTAGCTCTCATCGCAGCTATTATAGCTAGCCTAGTAGCTGCTGCCACTAGTATCACTTCTATAGTCCAATCCAATTCCAATGCTAACACAATAAACAACTTAGTAGAAAAAATGGCCACCCCCCTGCAAACACAAAACCTGTTCAACAATCATATTAATGGCGGCCTACTTAATGTACAACAACAAATAGATTTACTAGAAGAAGAAGTACAAATGATAATGCAACTGACAAGACTGCCCTGTGACATTAATTATCCACACATTTGTGTTACCCCTATCAGTGCCACCAATGGCATGGCAAACTTTACCACAGCCAGAACAATGTTAAAACAAACCCTACTCAGACATTGGAACAATGACTTCTTAAATTTAACCACTCAGCTCACCCATCAAATTCTGATCCTTAACAGCACCCGAGCAACTACCATAGACACCACACTGATCACCAATATTCTAGCTAACCTTCAATCCCTTTTCACTCCCTCTAATCTCATAACATTTGTTATCATTGGGTCTGTTCTTCTAATGTGTATACTCTGTATAAGATATGTACTGCGCAAAGTGCAAAACCTCCGCAAAGATGTTAAAACTTAGTACTTGTCCAGCAGGCTATGGTCAGGTCTCTAGAAGCAGAAGAAGGCACTGCAGAAACCATTTCTCAAGCCACGAATATCTTTGGCCTCATGGTCCTGCAAAAAAGCAGAGATAAACACCATGCCAGAGAGCTTGGCTGGTAGCCAATGACAGGTAAGCTCCTCAGAGGAGGACAACCTAAGACAGGCACAGTCACCTTGGCACAAAACAACACCAGCTCTTTGCCTTGCCTCTAATAAAAGAAAAAAGGGGGAATTGTGGGCAAGCTGCTGATGCCTTGTTAGACGTAGGAACACCTCTCTAACTATAAGGCCTTTGGGGTTCCACCCAAAAGATGGCGCCGAGGCATGTGGCGGACATGCCTGGGCCCGGGCATGTCCCTTGGAAATCTGCCTTCCCCCCAGCAACTAGATGGCATGAACCAATCAGCCTCACTAAATTAGCATAGCCAGTAAGCTGCTTGCATGTTGCTCACAGTCTATAAAATCTACTACACTTCCTCAATAAATCAGACCTGTACCACCAGCCTGTGTCTCCAGAGCAGTTACTGTGTGTTGTCTTGCTCTGTTTGTCCTTACTTCTTCAGGAGCGGAACCACTGGATGGCACCGCAACAGCAAGGTTGTGAGCCAATGTCCACATGAGCAAAATCTATGATAAAGTGGAGGTAAGTAGTTGTGCAGTGAAGGGATAAGATGGGAGTATAGGGATACTATTGGGTTGGGCTTTGCAGGTTTGAGGAACTCTAGGGTTGGGAGGATGGGTCAGATGGTCCATGGAATTGGGGAGAGGGTTGGGAAGGAGCAGGTAGGTGAACACTGGAGATTTTCAGGTACATGGTTGAAACTATAATGTTGAGAAGACTCTTTAGAAAATATAATAAGGGTTACTGGTTTAAGGTGTTTGATGGGGGGGCATCTGGCACAGGGGGCACATGGGGCAGGCTCCTAGAGAGTGTGTGTGTTCATCTTGTTATAGTGTGTTATATCAGTGGGCGGAGACACATACAATGAGTGGGAATGTGTTGTATCCCCATCCTAGGGTGGCCTGATATTCTCAGAGGGTGGGTGTCTCTCAAGAGGATGAGTGACTCCCAATGGGGGAAGACAGAGTAGGGGGTCAAGCCCTCAGCATTGTTGCAAGTATCTATGAATCTTGTCCTTCAAGCAGTGAAGCTTGTGTATCACTGTGGGCCCCAAGGGGAGGGGGAGAGAGGAATAGAATAGATGGAAGAGAGGGTAACTGGAGGACAATGGAATTGTTCCACATTATCATGCAATGATGGATACAGGCCATGTTAAATTTCACCAAAAATTATAAAAATATATAGTCTAAAATGTAAACCATAATATAAATCAAATTGTAACCAAATATTTATTAAAGTGTTCAGTATAAAATATAAACCACAATGGAACCATGGTCAGAAGCAATGTTTCAATATTTGTACATCAATTGTAGCAAATGTAATATCCACATGTAAAAAGATCATTGCTGGGGAAGGGGGAAAAGGGGGAGGATGTTGGGTATAGATATTCTATATGTGACTTTACTGTGACCTAAAACTTTTTTGAAAACATAATAAAAAAAAGATGTAAGACACTGAGAAAGAAATGGAAGCAATTGCCTTGCCACTGTACATACAGGACACCTATTACAGTGATGAAAGGGAAAACATCAAAAAAATGTTTTATGATGTTTTCCATTTTTTAATACCCCAATTTACTTTTTACTTTATTTTAGTTTTTCTAAATTATTATGTATTTTATTTCTAATCTTTAAACCTATCATTACTATTTCATTTTTCTATTAATTGAATTTGGCATATATTAGGCTTCATTTTTTAAGAAGTTTTGGTTCACAGAGGGGTTCAACTATGGCAGGGGAGGAGCACTGGTGTGGGGTGTCATTGATGGGGGATGCATGGGTGGGAGAGAGTTAGCCAGGGCATGCATATAGTGTATATAGATATGTTCGAATGTTCACTGGGTATTGACATAATGGATAGGGTTTCACACAATAACTGAGGGAGTATTGAGTTTCCATCCTTGGGAGCTATGTCACATTCCCCAATAGGACAGCAACAATTTCCCAAGTGCAAGGGCAAAGACCAGTGAAGAAGGATGGTCCAATGATGGGCCCTTGATACTGATGAATATGCTTATGAGCCTATGTCTTGAAAGTCAACTAGGCCTAGAATGCCTAAGAGTTACCTCTGTTGCTCAAATGTGGCCACTCTCTAAGCCAAACTCAGTATATAAATGCATTACCTTCCCCCCAGCATGGGACATGACTCCCAGGGATGATCCTCCCTGGTGCCAAGGGATTGCTACCAAGCACCAGCTGGTGATGCAACTAGAAAAAGACCTTGAAAAAAAGGAGGAAATGGTAAAGACAAATGAGAAGAGACTTCAAAATGAGTCAGGAGGTCATTAGGGTGTTGCGCTTATACACACCTCAGCAGAATTTCAGAGACAGCCAAAGTAGATACAACCCCAGGTAGTGGTGTGCCTGAGGGCTATGGAGACACCCAGGTCCTACAGTCATGACAGATGGCTCTGGAGTTCAGAGCCTTGTCAGTGAGCCCAACTTTGGAATTTGTGCTCCTGAGTGTGATGGAGTTGAACTCAGACGTGACTTCACTATACATGCATGCCTCTTCTGTCATTTTTACTGAACCTGTGGTTGGTGCTGGGGTTTTTATATGCCCAGGAGACTTGAATCTCTGGGATGTCCATGTGCCAGCTGGGCTCTGAGCCTCAGCATAGTTGCAACACCTACTCTCCAGTTCGTTGGACTTACCCAGGTCAGCTAACAAGGAGGCAAAGATGGTCAACCACCACATCAAGAAACCAAGAGAGTGTACAACTGCAAGCAAGAGAATCCCATCCATCAGCCATGTAGGATCTAAACCCCTCCTCAGTTCAGAGGTGGAGTGGGCATCACCATCCCAGAGTCCTCAGGAGGGAGGAATAAAATATGGATTAAAGTAGACTTACTGGTATTCTACTATAGAATTATTGTGACTCTAGCAATAGAATAAATTATATCATTGATGTGGAGACAGTGGCCATGGTAGTTGCTGAAGGCAGGGAGAGGGAAAAAGAGGTGTGATATGGAACATTCTGGGGACTTGGAGTTGTCCTGGATGATATTGCAGGAACGGATGCAGGACATTGTATATCCTGCCATAACCCACTGAATGGCCTGGGAGAGAGTGTAAACTACAATGTAAACTATAATCCATGCAGTAGAGCAGTGCTCCAAAATATATTCACCAAATGGAATGAATGTACCCCACTAATGAAAGAAGTTGATGTGGGGGAGGGGGTTGGGGGGGGTGGGGTATATGGGAAATTCATATTTTTAATATAGCATTTTGTGTGATCTATGTATCTTAAAAAATAATAAAAAGAATGCCTGACCAGAGTAAGCACAGCAATATTTATTCTACTTCCTTTCTTCTGTCTTTCTTTTCATACAAGATTCTGACTTAAGAATTATGCTAATTTAATAAAATCAATTTGGAAATTTGTCACTTTTACCTACATTCTAGACCTATTCATTGCAGTAATTTATTTGACAATCAGAAAAATAACTAGAAAAACCATCTTGACCCAGTGTTCTTAAAGAAGTTAAAACTGACAATGTATAAAATTTTTTCCTCATTTACTTTCTAGTTATTTTTTACATCTTCTGAGTAAATTCTGTGTGATTTACATTTTCCCAAAATAGTATAGAGTTTATTATGACTATTAAAATGATAGTTTAGACCTTTATATATTATTTACTTCTAAGCAATTTTTGCAAATATTTCTGCCATTTTTCATTTTATCTTTATAAATTTTTAAAAAATTGTATTGTTTTAAACTTGGTTAATAATAATTAACAGTGTTATATCTTAAAACCTATATAAACAAAACTGTACTTTCCATTCATTTTTTTCTTGAATTACACTTTGATAGTTAAAAATAATGCAATTTCTGATTTTCTTTTATTTTCATTTTCCTAACTTGTATTTTAATCAACCATTAGTTTTCTTTTCAGTTACCTTTTATATATGAGTGTTTGTTTTTTAATCAGAATTTGAGATTATCACTTGAACCATTAACCAATTTGTATTTATTGCAATAACTGATGTACCTATATTATTTTGTATGTTTTCTGTTGCTTTTTAAAACTGTGCTCTGCTCAATTTTATATTTTAATATTTGTGCTAAGAGTTATTTCATTGATTTAAAGCATATAAATAAATATTACTTTCATGTCTTTAAAAAATTCGCTTACTTGTTTCTCCAATTGTCAACACTACAATAAAACTACATTTATTAAAATTCCCTTAAAAAGACATAGGAAATCTCACACTTTCCCTTCTTCCTATCATTCTGCCTTTCCACTACAGGCTTTAAGATTTATGTTTTATGTTCTGTTCGTTGTTACTTCATTTTTGCAATAGATTTTTAAATTCATCAAGGTTGGTGATATGTAAATTTTGCTTTATAACCAAATCATAGACCTGATACTTTATTTAAATTTAATCACAAATTCTTTTACAGACATATTTTCCATTTACAAGTACTTTTTTTTTTAATTAGAGAAGTTGTAAGCATACAAAGCAATCATGTATAATATGCAGAATTCCCATACATCACCCCTCCTCTAACACCTTACATTGTGTGGAACATTTACTACAGATTATGGAAGAACATAATCAGACAATATTACCACTAACTATGGTCCATAGCATACAGTTGGTTTATTTTTTCCATTAACCCCCTATTTTCAACACTATGTATTAGTATTGTATATTTGCTATAGTTCATGAGAGAACACTCATATTTGTACTAATAACCACAGTCTACCTTCCACCACATGTTATACAGTCCCATGCCTTGTACGTTCTGTCCAAAGTATATAATAAGTGGCTCTCTCTTTCATCACAGAGTTGTATAGTATTGTATGTAGACTTTTCAATTAGCTCAACTGTAAACATGTGGAAATGGATAGAATTGATGGTAATACATTATAGTGAGTATAAGTAACACAGCTGGCTTATAAGTAGTTTGTTTTGAGTCTTCTTTTAGTTGGCTAGAGGAGAGGTCTCCAGATTAGGTTATGTGTAACTTGAGGGACATCAAGACTTTTCAAGGGATAAATGGACACAGGTAGTTTAAACAGAAGCATTTTCCAGATCTTCAAATTTCACATATATATATATTTTTTCTATAATTTATCTGCTTGAGAACTCACCTCTTGGTAAAGCTCCAGACAAGTGCTCCTTCACCCCATCTTTTTCCCAATCACCTTTAGCCATACTTCTCACATATCTAGTATCTTCCTATGGCCCATTGCCTAAAAATATAAAAATCTCCTGGGCATGACTCATATGGATAATTTGAAATATTTGGTATCAGAGAAACTCATTTAAACCAAACACCATGAATTCACCATCTTCTGTCCATCTTAGCAAGAGATTTTTTTCTGATAAAAATATTTTAAATTTTTCACTTTTTCTTTAATATTTTTCAAATGTTTTTAATATATTCATGCTATTTGATCATTGCAGATAAATTCAGAATAACTCTTTTAACCCTTAAAGCCTTATATTGCTAGGAAATAAAAAAAATAAATTTATCTTTATGTGCACCTTTTTGGTTGTAAAGAAGTATGATAGGGGAAATCAATAGAGGACTTATGAGTATAAAAATATATTAGGGTGCAATTCTGAGAGGATTTAGAATGGATATATGAGATAAAGAAGAAAGAGGAGAGGAATGATGCAAAATCCCAAATAAAGAACTTATTATTTTTTAAAGATGACAGCAAGCAGCAAATTCCTATGATATTTTGCAGTCCATTGGATACATTTTAGAGGGTAGAATAAAAATTTTGTATGGCCTCAGTATTTATCCAAGAGAAATTAAACATGTCCATCCACAGAAAGACCATATGTACATGGTTCACAGCAACTTTACTTAAAATGACTGAAAACTGGAAACAGCCCAAATGTCATTCACCTGGTGCATAGTTTCAGAAAAGAAAAAAAAAAAAAAAAAAGAACAAACTACTGATACATGTTGTCACATGAATGACTCTCAAGGGAGTTCTGCTGAGAGAAAGAAACCAGACACTAAAGGCCTTATACTTCATGATTCTTTTTACTTGCAGTTCTGGAAAAGACAAAACTATAGAGACAGAAATCAGATCAGTGTTGCAAGGGGTTGGAGTAGGAAAAGAGGTTGGCTACAGGGGTACAGAATGGAACTTTTCAGGATAAGGAAAATATTCTGTATCTTGATTGAGGTGGTGGTTAAATGACTATATATATTTCTCAAAACTTATCAAACTGTACATCTGAAAAGGATAATATTAATCTATGTAAATTATAATTAAATAAAATTGATTTTTTAAAAAAATCAGTATTTACTTTTCATATCATTTGCACCCATTATAAATTACGATGTAAAGATTTCATGACAGTTTGTGTGAAGAGGTACATGATTTCATAAAATTATTTTTCGATAGTAGGCAAGGAAAAGAAAGGGAAGACCACTGGGCTTCATATAAAATGAAATGTATGGATGTCCCCTGCATGTCTGAGAATATATTTCTGTTATATTTATGAAGACTTACAACTTAGCTGGATAGAGAATTTGATGGCTCAGAACATTTTCCCTTTATAATATCACAGTTATTTTTTTCATTGTTGCCTGGTGTTTAGATTTGTGGTGGAAAAACATACGGTCAGGCTAATCCAGTTCAGGGAATGCAGTTTTTTTGTTTGCTTTGTTTTGTTTTTTAAAGTTTTTTTTTTTTTAAGATTTATTTTATTTATTTATATCTCCTCCCCCCCCCCCCTCATTGTTTAGGTTTGCTGTCTGCTCATCTTCTCTTTTTTTAGGAGGCACCTGGAGCCAAACCCAGGAACTCCCTTGTGGGAGGGAGGTGTCCAATCGCCTGAGCCACATCAGCTCTCTGTTTGCTGTGTGTCTCCTTGCGTTTCCTCATTCTGTCATTTCATTGCACCATCTCGTTGTGTCATCTTGTTGCGTCAGCTCACCACATAGCCTGTCATGTCAGCTCGCTGTCCTGCTCATCTTCTTTAGGAGGCACTGGGAACCAAACCCAGGACCTCTGTGTGGTAGGTGTCCTGTGTGATAGGCACGTCCACTTACCAGGAATGCAGTTTTGTTTGTTTATTGCAAGGGTATGTGTTCTTTCTTTGCCTTCAAAACTCAAATTTTCAGTAGGGCAAACAAATCTGTTAATCACTATTTATTAATTTTGCTTAGAGTTCTTTTCAGTTTGACATTGATAATTATTTTATATCTGTCTTACATTATTTCTTCTAATCCATTTATTTCTGTTATCTATTTTAAATCACAAAATACCTAGATATTAGACTTCCATTGTCTACCCTCAACATCTATCAATTTATAGCTTATTCTTTTAATCTCTTTATCTTACTGCTTCACATTTTAGGGGAGATCCTCAAATTTGTCTTCCACATTGCTGATTAAATTTTCTACAGTATTTATTTTGTTCCTTTAGGCTTCTACAATTTAAATTCCTCCATTGCATTTTCAGCAATCTTTCTGTATCTTATCCAGTTCTTTCTCGGATTTTTGCCTTTCTCTCAATTGTGTCATTAGCGTCTCAATCTGTTGTCTGATCATATTGAGTTTTGTTAAGAATCCAAAGCAGAAAGAGTAAAACATTCATTTCTGTTTCTATTTGTCTGCCCATCCAGAGCTGTTCCTTTTTATGTTGTAGGATGTTTTCTGTTACTGCTTTCTTCTATATTTTCAATATTGAGTGACAAAAG
Organism: Dasypus novemcinctus; assembly: GCF_030445035.2. NCBI lineage: Eukaryota > Metazoa > Chordata > Mammalia > Cingulata > Dasypodidae > Dasypus > Dasypus novemcinctus. Next base: position 78,502,459 of record NC_080682.1, read on the forward strand.
CTCTTAGAAGACGAGATATTTATCAAAAGAGAGGATAGTTGGAGACTTTCCTTTTGCGTTGTTTCACTGGCCCCCTGATATGGTTAGAATTTTCCTTTCAGATTGAATGATTATAGATTTAGAGGATGTAATTTTGCATGATTTTTTCAGGGATGCCACAACCTGGAGGCTTGGCGAGAGCCTCTGGCCTCAAGGTCCTCCCAGGGAGGGGAGAGTGTTTATGTATGTTTTGGTGTTGGAAGATGCTGCACCAACACCAACAATCCATACTGGATCTTCTGGTTGGGCTGATTTATATATCAGGCACTCCTGAACCTCTGACTTTGAATCAGAAAAAGCTCTGGCCCCTACCAGCGTTCTGTTTGTGGGAGCCTCTACAGCTTTATCATGTGCTGGTAATCTACAGCAGCAAATGTGATTGCACATCTGTTCTTCCATCCATTGTGAACATCATCTTTGCAATCAACCTTTGCCCTTTTAAATTAGTAGGCAGCAGAAGTCTACCCAGTTCTCTCTTCCAGGCCATGCTGCCACTTCCTCAGGAGGGGTGAGAGGGTCTGATTTTGGTGACTTCCTTCTCTCCTGTTCCAGCCACATTGCTTAGAGAAGAAATTTCTTGAAGCTTCTGGGATGACATTCTCCCTAGTTTCTAGTTATGGGTTTTTATTTTTACAATTTTATTATTTTTACCATTAAAAAGTTTAATTCAAGGCTCGAAAATCTGGAGCATTAGAAATTAGCTTCTTCTTTTAAGGACAGGTCATTGAAAAGTTAGATGGAAAATCAGAAGAGAGAAGGGTGGCCAGGCAAGAGCCAGGAAGCACTGCTGTGATAACTGTGAGAAAAATGTGATGTGTCATGTTAAAAAGAGCTACCCAGACCCCCAGTCAGGGCTCCAGTCCTAGCTGTGCCCCGTGTGTAAAGTGCTGGTGTCCAATCTCCTCCTAACTGACTAACTGGATTAAGCACTCTCCATTTCCTCAGGAAAACATGTGTGCATACTCAGAATTCCTGGAGCCAATAGACTGCTCCCTGGGACACAGCACACTGCTGCTCTCATCACTTGAATGTGTATACCCGAACCTGTATGTGCTAATTCCACTTATTTTTTAATCACATATTTAATTAAATATCACACAATCAATTAAATACAAACATGAGAAAAGAAAATTTTATTTCTATGAAAACTAAGTTAATTACTTTGGGAAACTTGTAAAGGAGAGTTGCTAAAAATATATAAGGCTGTGACTTACGAGTAAGCAAGACAACTGTAGCAGATATGGAAAGTTAAACAGCAAAAGTCCAGAAGGATTCTATATTTGGAGTGCTTAGAAAGAGTTGCTCAGTTGCAAATCCCCTTTAACAGAATTAAAGCTGAAAATAAAAAATTATGCATTAGAGAATGCTTTATGCAGAAAAGATGACTCAGAAATCCAGTTAAATGAACATACACAGAAGAAAGACCTTTTGCCATTAAAAATCATTAAATTAATGCACATTTATTTTGCTAGCTAGCATTAATGCAGTATAAGAGAACTCAGAGGCAGTTCTTTCTAAGTCACTCTCTTGTTCTACCAAATTAATCCCTTCCCTCTCTCTTTCCCTCTCTCTCTCTTTCATCGTCATCTCTTTTTCACAATTCTCTTTGTGTCACTGATTCTGTCACCTTCCCTGGTTTTTTATTTTTTATTTTTCTTCTTTATGTTTCCTTCTCCATTTTTCATTCTCCTGCTTTTCCCCTCAGAGCCATGAGATGACTCTCCCCTGTTCTAGAATCAAAAGCTCCTTCAAAACCCACAGGCATTTTCTTGTGAACCACTGCTAAACCAGATTCCATCGCTTTTGTAACCTATATCCCAGCTCTCTTATTTAAACTTGTCTCCTTATCTTGAAGATAATGCCTGGAATTCAGGCCTGGAAGTTTTGAAGAACAGAGGAAGAGCGTATACTAGACACTCTTACCAGAATCTGCCCTACTGGTTGATCAAAAAAGTCTTCTAAAGTGTGGAATTTTAAGAAAATACATATTTACATCTAACAGCCAATTTTGATGGTGTAGTCAAACTTAGTGAGTGATATCCTTGAGAAAACAGTGCCCTTCCCCCAGTGGCCGTAGTCAGAAACCAAATCCTTAGTAGGACAGACCAGTCTCTGATCCAGAGCTATATTTCCAATGTGGTCCTCTCTAATTCTAGACTGAATCTCATAGTTTCCCAAAGATGGTGTCTGCTGTGTAGGAAAGAGCATAGGATAAGGAATAAGATGCATCAGTTCTAAAGTCCTGCTACCACCTCTAAGGCCCTGGAGATGTTCTTTAACTTCTCTGATACTCTGTTTCCTCATCCATAAAATGGACATAACTTATCCCTCAGGGGTGATGTGGGAATTGAATGATATTGACATGTACATGATACTCAATTAATTGGTTTAGGTGCTTAAGCAAATTTTTGCAATAAATGCTGGGAGCACGTCCCTCCTATCCAAGAGCTTGGCTACCATAGATCCTAAACACGTGCTCACAGAACTCCATTATGGTAATGATGCAGACATCAGCAACAGTGGCAGGTACTTAGTGGACAGGGAGGGCTAGCAGTTGACTCAGGTAGCAGGCTGCCCATACTAGAGTAAGAGCTTGCACTTTGCAAACCTCATAGGACAGGGATAGTGCTGTGGATACTACAGTTGCTTTACAACAGTAAGGTTTTGACTGGGACCTTATCTTTCCTTCCTAAAGAAGGGTCCTTCTTCAGTGAAGGATGTATGAAAAACCACACTGTCTTGCTGGAAAATTCCAGACCCATTCTCTTTCTTCCCTCTCTCAACATATATGAACATACCTACAAATACAAATATGTTTTCAGTAGAAGAAAAAAAATGCTCCATAAAATTGAATTGCTGTGAAAGTTGGGCATAGTGGTTAAGAGTATGGGCTTTGTAGTCAGGCATCCTGATTCTGACACTTAACCAGCTGTGTGATATTGGGAAAATGATTCAAAACTGTTCTGAGCCTCAGCCAAATGTCAAATCAGGTTAATAATCCCAACTTTGTAGGGTCATCGTTTAAATTAAGTGATGACTACAGCACTTGGCATATGCTATCTGGCAACCATAATAATCACTCAGTAAGCAGTTGTGGCAGTGGAAGTGGCCGTGGTGCCGGTAGTAACAGTAATAGAGTACTGCCATTGCAGCTGCCTTTAGTGCCCGACTCAGGAGCAAGGCACCACTTTCCTGGGCAGCGAGGGATATGGAAAGAACAGGCAACTCTAAAATATGTATTGTCCCAGAATGTGGACTCACTTGGGCTTTCCCTCTTGTTTCCTCCTCTTTCAAAGGAGAGTGGTGAAGGGTACCCTGGTGTCCACAGGCATAAAACCTGCACCCAATCCCTGTGGCTGCCTTCCAGCTCAGGGATACCTGGCAATCTCAGATGTTTTGTGAGCCTCATGCCAGCCTTTGGGATTCTGAAATGGAAATGATGGATGACTTTATTCTGCACCCTGGCAATCTCAGCCCTTCCAACAGTTTCAGCAGCTTGTAGTCATCACCCTGTGATTTGAGAACAATGAATCTTAATATAATTGAGTTAACTGTATCATTTTTAATGTAAGACAATCTTGATTACAGCCAAAGGGCACCATTAATACGCTGAAGGAATGGCCGAGATTTTAGCATGTGAATGTTGTACAGAAAATAGAACTAATTAGCACTAATTTAATTCGAAGATTAAAGAAAATTCTGCTTTTAATTTTTAATTTAAGACAAACCATTTTACTCCGAACAAAGAAAGAATAATAAGTACATTTTTTTCCAACTGAAAGGCAATTTTTACTTTTGCATTATTACGCTAATATGGGACTGTGGGAATCCTGACCCCATTAGAGATCAAATAATCAGCATTTAATTATTGACAGCAAATTAATATTTAATAAAGACACAAGGATCCTAGTATATGAAAGAAAAGGCACCAAGGTTCTGCTGACCCAGAAACATTCAGAATGTCCCTTAGCCAGAATGTGATCTCCTGTGTTGAGGGTAACAAGTTGGGACCCCCAGAGGATCCTGGCAGTGTATTTCCATCCCAGCTACCAGTATGAGGAGCAGGAAAACCAGAGTCTGGGAAATCACAGCCCCCCTCCAGTTCATACTCCACCCCCTGCCAGTTTTTCCTTAATCAAGCACTTAAGCTAAATAATACATTGACTGTCATAACCAAAAAGAGGACAGTCATAAAAAAAAATAATAAAAGAAATGGTCAATCCCCCTTTTTATTCTGCAAAATAATACTGACTTTTCTTTGCTGAGGGACTGCTTGTCAAGGATAATTTCTAACGAAAGAAGACATAATGGATTTACAATGAAACTCTGATGCTTTCTTCAGACTCCCAAAGATTCTGAAAATAAGCACTATTACATTAGCAGTCCAAGGAAGCCTGAGAAAAAGCTGTTAGTTGATTTCCCGAGAAAGCTGGAGCTGTGTACTGAGAATGGCCTGTTGGTGAGCTGGGATGGGCTCTAAAAACCTGTTTGCACTCCCTTTCACTCTCAGTAAGAAAAGTCAGACCAGGCCTTTTTTGGGACCTGTTGAACCGAAGACAGCTGTCCTAAAGTAGAATATCCTTGGACCAGAACTGGGAGTGAACAGTCACCATGGACTGCCTGGCTTCAGGCTTCACTTAGACCTTAGACCCTCGATTATTTCTCAGGTAGCCTCCTGCAGGGCTCCCCATTCAAGTATACAAGGCAAATCAAGCTGAACTACTTTGTGATCCCAAGTTAGACAGACTTGTTGGGTAGGCATTAATGCTGAATAAGGGGATGCCTTCTCCATGCCTCTGGCTCCATTCCATTGGGCAGCTCCCCTGAGCTCCATACCATGTACCCAATGCCAACAGCGTATCTCCATTGGAGTCAGCCCAAGAACCCTCAAATTGGCCACATCCAAAAATGAGCTCCTGCACCCTGATTTGTCGCTTTTGTAAAGAGAAAATATATGTCATTTTCTCACCTTTCCCATTCCAACATATCAACTTCTGAGTCTGTGGGAATTATTCATATAGGGCAATGAAAAGTTTGCATATTATCTCCCTTCCATTTAAGAATAAATGGAATGTTGCCTAGAAATACAGTTTATTCTAGGGTACATTGAGTTGTCATTCCAAGGCTTCTGCATGAGTCTCTCTTCACTAGGGAGAGTTTCTGCAAAAGGCCCCATTTAGAGAGTAAAGTTGTCCAGAGTGTGGAGTGCCTGGATATACATCCTGCCTCTGCACTTTCTAGCTGGATGATTTGACCAACTTACTTCTCTAAACCTCACTGGTTTTATGTATAAAATGGGGATAATCATAGGGAAAATAAATGAGTTCATTCATGGAAAGTATGAAATATAACAAGAGCTTAAGTTAACATATGGGAAGCCTCAACGTATGCTCTGTAAACCAAATGCAAAAGAAAAGATGAGCTAACACTACTTTGCATACATATACAAGTATGGAAGGAATCTGTGTAGACTGTATTTCTATCTTTCGTTTAGGTAATTGTTTGTCCTCGTTACTGTGGATATAGACTTCTGCTTTCAATAATTAATGTTAGTTTTTAGGAGACGTTTGTTGAGTCAAGTGTTGACCTTAATAACCTGTTAGGTAACTTAGAAGAGTCCCTCTTCTGTATATCAGTTATAGGAAATCTTAAAGGATGCCAAACTGGATTGTCCTCCTACAGCCCCTCAGGTCTTAGACAGGGGTGAAGAATTTAAGTAGGGAAAAGGTACAGTTTAGGATTATTGCGTCTGTGGTGCATGGTATCATCTGTTGGGGGAGGGAGGGTGATGGATTCTAGGGCAAAGCAAACCCTGTTAATAGGAATGGGTGGTCACCTAAAATGGGGTAAACATTCACATAGAGGAGGTTTAAGAAACGAGGTACATTCTCAAAGCAGGGGAACCTTAAGGGCAAGGAAAAGTCAAATTATGCCCAAGAAGAGACCCTCCATTAAGGACATACATTCTTCTTCAGTCAGATTTAGGTCAGAGGGAAGTGTAGCAGGGAAGTGGAACAAATTCGTGACCTTAAGCAAAAAGAATCAGTGGTGCTTGGTGACTGACTCAAAGAAGTTCCTGGTGTTTCTGATGCTTTACCTTTAGGCAATGGGCACAGTCTTATGAGTGTTACAGTTGACAATTTTGCTCATCAGCAGTTGCAATTCCCTTACTGCTTCCAACTCTTCAATTAAATCTGTGATAATCTCACAGCACTGAGCAGTGTGTGGCTTTGGTGTGGAGAATAAAAGGTCTATGCTAAACAGGGAAGAGTGACCGTGTCCCATTAGACCTTCCATGGTACCCATGTGGGAGAAGCTGGATTCTATTTAAGGGGAACTCAGGAGGTCCAGGTTGCAATCCGTAGCAAAGGGAGTAGTGATACCAAGTGAATTAGGGAGCAAAAGGCAGAACCCATGAAAGGAAAAACAGCTGTCAGAAGGACAATTTAGATAATGACCTGTAACACACAACCAGCTCAGTGTATGCCAGAGAAAGAAGAGGGGAAAGGGAAGCTGATTTGGGGACTGTACTCTTCCCAAGTTACACATTTTAATGAATGGCACCCACAGTTCACCCAATCATCATGTCAAATAGGTGGGAGTCATCTGTGACACCTCTCTCCCCATTCATTTCTACATCCAGGCATTAGCCAAGCACCATTAATTCTTCTATCTCAACATCAAGAATTTCTCCCCTCCCCCCCACCCTGCCCTACTTAGCTCCCATATAATCTAAATCAGACCTCATTATCTTCATTATCTTTTACTGGGTTATAAAAGGTCAAATCATGAGCTGGTGAAATTGCAGGGTAGGGAGAGGCAAACCTATATGTGGAGCTCTTTGAGAACTATCTGTCTTCATAGAGCTTGCAACATACCCGGAGAATTAATCTACCGTGAAAGAAAGGCCTGGGTGACTTTCACCAAGTTAATGTACTTATTGAGCCTCAGTTGCTTCATCTCTAAAATTGGAATAAAATAGAACCTTCCTAGGACTGTAATGAGGTACCAAACTAGACATGAAAGACAGAGGGGAACCTGTGAACCTTAAAATTGATAAGTTCACTCTTACCAAACCTTAGATGTCTCCATATCTTATTTCTACCATTTCATCATTGAGCAACAATAGAAAGTTAACCACAGTCAACTTGAGACACACCTTGTAGGCCTGATGCTTTTAGGGACTAAATAAGGAATCAGTTATGGAGATATACACAGCAGGTGAGCTAAAAGATATTCATGTGTATGGTTGCTTGAATTGGAGGCCAAAACCAGATGTCTGCTTATTACTTTGTCTACACCTTAGTACACTGTATTTATAATGTTTTTAAGACACAAGCATGGGATTTAGGATTAAAAAGATATTGGACTGAAGGTGCTCAAATACTTTAGTGCAATCAGAAGCTGAGACTAACCTGCAGTAGAAGTATTACTGCAACTGCAAACGAGATCACACAACGTAGAAGAGTCTCCTGTAATGAAGACTATATGAAACGACAGTTGAAAAAGTCTTAGCACATAAGTGTTCAATAAACTATAGCTATCAATATCATTTTCATTGACGAAATTCTTCCCACTGTTTCTGCATTGGGGTGACAAAGAATGGGAGGAACCCTTTTGCCAACTCTCTAAGAATGGGGAAATAGAAGGCCAGAGAGACCAACTGTTGGCTTGAGGCTCCTGGTGAGTGCCATGTAGAGCCAAGACAAAAATCTGAATCCCTTCAGCTCAGTCTGGGGTTTTCACTAGGAACTCTCCCTGTCTCCAGCTTGGTACCTATGGGGGTGTCACCTGGTGAGGGAAACTGAGGCAGTACTAATCTTGTTTTCTTGTACTCTGCCTCAAATAAGGATGGACTCCATGTTTTCTAGGGAAACCCTAAACTTTGAGGCTTGGTCTCTGCAGAACTCCACTAACACATTTCCCACGAGATCTAATATCAAAGACTTATGGGATTCCAAAGAAAAAATGGGATAGAAGACTTCCAAATGGGAATTTCTAAGGGGCAGAGTATTCCAGACCTAGGGAATGCTGTCAGTGAATCAGCTCCTGGAATGCCCCAACCAGCAGGGCCTTAACCACAAAGAATAGCTCCAGAGTCAAGAAAGGCCTCACTGCCCCTGGGAATGTGCTTTCCAATTCACTCAGGCATGAAGTGGCAGATGTATCCAGAATGTATAGAACTCTGCAGGTCACTGCCAGCTTTTGTTCACCCTTTGCTAAGAGATCTTCAAGGGTCTCTAAAGACAGAAGAACTACCTTGTCTATACCTCTGGCTTCATCTCCTTTTTGTTTTATCCCAGGGGCTAACAGCCTATGGTTTATACAACGCAGCAGATTCACTCCCACTGTCAATGCCCTATTCCAGCATCTTGGGCCTGGTGCCCTCAGATCCTTTCCTAGCCCTTTGGGTGCTCTGCTCTCATATCTTGTGGATGCTGATCCCTGCCAGGCTCCCTTGTCATCTGCCTTCCAGTTGGATTTAGCCAATAGGGGGCACTGGAAGGAGATTGGAGGGCAGGAGGAAGGGAGGAGCTGGGGGGATGTTTCTGCGCCTCCCTCTCTGCCTCCCATGGATTCTTTTATAGCAGCTACATTTCCTTTTTGGTTCCAGCTCACACTGGGCAGATCTGTCTTGGTTCCACCTTTTACTGGGTTGTCCAGAAAAAGCACCATCTCCTGCCTGTGTCTCTCTAGACCAAAGCAACACCTGGGTCAGCTTCCTGATCTTGTTCGTTTCTTGGCTCTCACACTGTTCCTTCTTTGGTGGCACATCTCCTTCATACCTTCCTGCAATAAATTCCATCCACTCTAACTACTTGAAGTTGGTTCTTTGTTTTCGATTGGCTATCATTGATACACACATTTTCTAATATATGATAAATCCATAATATAATATTTCTATTTATATTCATTGAAGTATACAGATAACTACCACATCCCTCTAAAACTGTTGCAATCCTCAAGAAAAGAGAGGCAGGGAGTGGATATTTGTTTGGTGTCTGTTTTTCTGCAATTCCCTATGTTAAAATTTTCCATACATCATCTTATTTAGTCTTTATAACACTATAATGAAGAAGGTTTTATTATACAAAAATTTAAGAATGAGAAAACTAAGGCCAGGAGGTTAAGGGACCTGGCAAATATTACACAGCTAACAAGGCTGAGAGCAAGGATTCAAACTGCAGACTGGCTGAACTCCTTAGCAAGCCAGCATCCTTTCTCCTATGCCAGAAATAGTGAAGGTGTTTTGGGTTTTGCTTTGGTTTGGTAATTGCTGCTGTTGTTGTGGCTGTTGTAGGTGGCCCATACCATTTTGCCAAAAAAAAAAAATCTTACTCTGATCCCCACTGTATAAAAGCTCATCTGCTTTGGTGACTCTGTTTGCAGCAGGGGTGGGCCCTCGAACTTCACCCTCTCACCTCTCCATCACCACCACCTTCTTGAACCAGTTTGAAAACACTTGCTCCCTTACACTAAACTGACATCTATTTGGCTTCTGTGCATCAAGTCTCTTTCTTACTCAACTTGCCTTACGCTCAATCAATTTTCCTAAATCTCACCTCTAATCATGTTTCTCTCTGGGCTCAAAGAAGGCTTCCCTTTGCCTGCCAAATTGAGAACAAACTCCTCTGCCCAGTATTGATGCTGTAGAGCAAGCCTCAACATACATTTCCAGTCTTATCATAGTCCACACCCCTGTTCTCCACCTGAAGCAAAGCCACTCCTACATTCCAAACATTCCCATGTTTTCTATCTTAATGCTTTCATCCTTGATGTTTGCTCCTCCTGGAATATTTTTCTGCACACTCCCATTGGCACCTGTCAAACCACCATCCATCAAGGGTCCCCTACAATCCACCTCCTCCATGAAGCTCCCCCGCCTGGTGCAATCAACCTCCCTTCATTACAGTTCCCAGGTCACTTTGCTAAAACACGTCTCTCATGACATACCATATTCTGACTTGTATTATATTTTTTCATGAGCATGTCTTATCCCCTTTGAAGGCAGAATCATCACAGTGCTCTCCACCGCACCTAGTATCATGCCGTACATATTTTGGGCATTGTTGAATTGAATGAAGCTGAGAGTCCTTAATTTAATGGCAGGCCAGGGAAGCACCCTGTCCCAAATTATTAACCAGGCAAAGTTTAACATCCCTTCATCTCATCAGTGATTTCTTTCCCTTCCAGAAGTCTCTCTCTTTTACTTAGAGACTTAGAGTTGTTTATCCCTCCAATTTCTATTAACATTATCTCTGAAGGGATGAGATTAGAGAAAATTGAAAGCTTGAAAATGTGAAGAGTCTTGCTCCAGCCTCCCCAGCACCTAATGAAGGGAAGCTCACTACCAAAGGTAATGAGCTACGGAGTCTGCCAGGCCACCTCCCCTCACCTCCAGGTAAGTAAGCAGAGCAATTCCAGTTGCTTGCTTTTGCTATCCCAAATCTCTCTGCTCCCAAATCATTTCACTTAACCACCCTCAAAAGTGTGGGTGCTCCCATTTTCCTCTTCACAACCTTCATAGCCTTGAATAAAATGCTTCCTTCCCATTCCCAAAGTGACCAAAAATCAGGGAATTTTTTTTTGTTGCTTCACCAAAAAAGCACTTGAAGTACAGCTAGGCTTAATGGGGCTGGAAATTCATCTGGTAGATTTTCTTTCTTTTTTTCTCTTCTTTTTCCACTTGGTTTTTAATCTCTGCTTAGGTCTGCTTCTCACTGCACCATGGCTTCCTTGATATCACAGTTCCCATTCTCCTGTCACAAGGACAGATTACATTGACATTGGTTTCCTAAGGCACCGGCTCTTGCCCTGAACTTACGTGACCTTTTAGCTTTAGAATGCACCACCAACTAATTAGTATCATATCTGTTTCTCTTAGTACAGTCTCATAACAGAGAATCTGATGGGCTTGACCCAGTTTCTGAATTGATTACCTCTGGATCAGTCATCTGTTGTCAGGTCCTAAGGTATAATATGGATATCCAGATACATATTTTCAGGGGCTGTGGCTAAGGTGTAATTTCAAAGACCAGGGTATGGGCACACAGTTTGAGACAGGGATCTCTGATGAGATTAGGAGGCTTATGAAAGCAGACAAGCCAGCAAAAGCAGGAAGGCAGGAAAGCAGGATAGAAAGAAGAGGGAGGGAGGGAGGGAAGGTGGGAGAGAGGGAGGGAGGAAGGAAGGAAGGAAGAGAAAGAGTTGAACTGTTGCTAAGTGCTAAACACAGGTTAGGCTATTTTGTGTATATCATCTTATTTTAACATCACAAGAATTTTTTCAAGTAACTCTTAGTAGTTCCTCTTTACAGATGAAGAAATTCAGCCTCAGAGAGGTGAACTGATGTGCCCAGCATCATCCGTAGTTAATGGTGGAACAATGATCTGAACTGGGCATATATGACTTTGGAGCTCAGGCCTCACAAGAGTTTCATCAGAGGTAGAAGTTCTGTGTGAGAAATTTGTGAAGAAATAACATCAAAAACAGTTTTCTTTAAAACAATCAAAACAAAAGAGTGGTTATTGAAGAATGTTAATTGATATCTCACTGCACTGGTTCCTTCTGCCTGATGGTTTAATTATTAGTAGCTCAGTGAGTTTCATTAGGGACCTATTGTGCCGCTGTTGGCAAAACAACACTGGCATTTCATGTTCAATAATTAAAAGCAGGAAAAACAAACATTCTCTTTGGAGCCCTGGATTTATAAATAGTAGTGTTGTGTGATCCCTTTAATCAATAACTAGGCTATCTAGCCTGGTTTGGAAGATGGAGACGATAGGCTCTCTTATCTCTTAATTCTCCTCTAGCTCTGAATTTACAGTTGGTCACAGTCTGGGTTTGTTGGGCAGTGATCTTATCCTGAACCCTACCTGAACAAGTCATATGGCTTGTTAAAAGATCATTTTCTAAAAAAAGATACAATTAAAATGAAACTAGATTTTATTGGGGGAGGGGGTAAAGAGGGAGAGCCAATTAAACCACCTTTGCACAGAATTTATTTGCCTCTCTATAGAAGAGAATTACTTTGCATTGTTATCAGTTATCTAAATCTTAAGTTTTAAGCCAAGGACAAGGAAAGGCTGAAATGTATAAACCTGAAGACTGTGCTCTAAACAATGCATGTTTTTCCACTTGATAGAGCCAGTGATCTTTCTTGTTTATTCCAAATTTCCTTACAGGGCATAGTAGAAAACATGCTTTAGGGTCGAATCTAGGTTCAGATTAACTCTATTGTTCATTCACCATGGCCTTGGACAGCGCCGAAAGCTCTCTGAACCTCAGTTTCTTCATCATAAAATAGGAACAAAATAAGCTTAAGATGAGGATCAGGTTCATAACTAAGAGTTTAACACAGCATCTGACACACTGTAGTTGCTCATGGTTAATTTCCGTTGGCTCTTCCTCCAACAGAGCAGCTCTGAGTTTCTAGAAGTCAGTCTCCACCTGGTGACTGCCAGGAGGCTGAGTTAATAAAGTGGACATTGGACACCTCAAGAGTAACTCTGAAGAGAACAGAAACCAGCCTATTGTGTTGAACATCAATTCTGCCTCAGGGAACTGGTTTTAAATTTGTCACTGTTATGAGTTGAATTTTTAGCCCCAGAAAAGATAGGACATAGTCCTAATCTCCAGTACCTCAGAATATGACTTTATTGGGAAATAGGGTCATGACAATGGAATTAGGCGAGTGAAAATGAAGTCACAAATAAAGGACGGACTCTTACTCCTATATGACGGGTGTCCTTATAAGAAGAGGATATTTGGACACAGAGAAACGAGAGGAGAATGGCATGTAACGACTGAAGCAGAGAATGCCATGGATTGCCCGCAAGCCAGGTGAGAGGCCTGGAGCAGATTCTACCTGCAGACTTAGAAGGAAGCATGGCCCTGCCAACACCATGAGTTCAGGCTCCAACCACCCAGAACTGTGAGACAGTAAGTGCCTATTGTTAAGCCGTCTAGTTTGTGGTACTTTGTTTCCATCATCCTATGAAACTAAGACAGTCACCAACAGCAATTTCATTCAAGAAACATGTATCAATCATCTACTGTATAATCAGAGGAGTAGGGCATCGTGGGAGGTGGCCTAGCACTGTTGCCAAGCATAGGCTTTGAAATCAGGCAGCGGAGGACTGGATCCTAACTCTACCACTGATTAGCTTTGTGACCTTGGATGAGTTCATTTACCTCTTCTGCTTCAAGTCTTTCATTTGTAAAAAAGAAAATAATTATAACTGACTTAAGGTATTGTATTCAGGATTAATGACGTAATATCTTTGGTGGGCTTAATGACTAGATGAACAATAAATGGAAGGTTAAAAATAAAGGTAGGATCCCTTTACTGCACAACTACTTTCTCCACTTTATCATATATTTCGCCTATATAGGCATCAGCTCACAACCTTCCTTCCCCCCCCCCCCCCGCCCCGTTTTCTGTAAGCTTATCATCCAGAATCTAGCTCTCTGAGTAGTCACCAAATGCAATGAATGTGCTTTACTGACGAAAGGGGATGTTGATGTGGGAGGAGCTGGGGGGAGGTTTGTGGGAATCTCTCATGTTTTTTAACATAACGTTTTGAGTGATCTATTTATCTTTAAAAATAAAAGACAATAAAAAATAAAGTTAAAAACTTTAAAAATTTTTTTAATAAATAAAAATAATAAAATAAAGGCAGGGGTAGGGGGCAAAATCTGTGTTCCACACTGGTTTGAGTTTACATTTATTTAGGAATATTTTCCACTAAATTTGATTGCAGGACTATAAAATCTAAGATAAGGAGAACTAAGAAAAGAACTTCTGTGGTCTATACAGTTACTCACCTGAACACCCAGTGGGTTGGTCCCAGCTAAGCAACAGTCCGCTTGAATAGCTATTCAGAAGGGATCTAACCACCGATACGCAGCTGCATCCATCCCAGTCCAGCCTAGGTGCTCCAGAGGTACAAACAGGAGTTGTGGGCATGGCTTCCTTCTCCCACATTTACTGAAAAGGTGTAAGATCTGGTCCCAACCAGAAAGGAAGTACAGTTCAGAGGTAGTGTTACTACTCTATACCTAAGTGTCAACCCCAAGCCTGTGAAGAATCCTAGTTTTGCTCTGACCCTGCTAGGCCACCAACATTTGAGAAGGGACCTGCCAGAATATCAGATAGTTGGGCGCCCTCCCCCAGCCAGCTCTATGCTCAATAATGGGGACTTTGAGGAAGGGGCAGAATCTTTTCCTGTGCCTGCCTCTCACTTATATGTGAATCATTTCTCCTCCCTTCTGATCTGGGTCTCTTATGCTGAACCTCATATTTCTGCTTTCTCCTTTTATCTAAGATCTGTACTGCCTGTCCTACTCCATAACACCTTAGGAGCCAGGCAATGTAACACACCCTCTGAGTGTTCATTGTCACTGACCTTCTGAGCAGCTTTGTCTCTCCCTTCTCTGGACCACTCAATGTCCCTGCTCTCCTGGAGAGGAATATCAGGGGTTGATTCTCCAGGTGTTTCTAGGACAGATATGTGAACCATTGCCTCTGATGCCCTCTGCTTTGACAAGCTGCAAGCATCCGACACCCTCACTATGCTTGATTGTGGTTTTGGACCTTTGAAAGCCAAGGTGAAGTTTGCTCCCCTAATTCTGTGGATATATCTCTACTTCACCTGCAGAGATAGTGAAGGTTTCCTACCTGGAGGTTGGCATGCTCTGATAGGTCACTGGGTATGTCAGTGTAATGGTGACCTATTCCAAACCAAAAGAAATGATTGTGCAAAATAAAGATATGACGGTGGATATAGGTATTAAAAAATGAGTATGAAGATTCTAAGGGGAGCATACTCTTTAATTCTGGAAAGAGATCACAGAAATTTAAGCAAAAGATGTGCCCCACCATACGAGATTGGTGGGTATGACTTCCTTTTCACTTGTGCGGTAAAACCTGCTTCGAGACACAACGATGAAACAGTGGAGCATTTCCTGAATCAAAATACTAGGGAGAAAAGTAGGCAATAGATTCCAGAATGGACACCTGCCCCAAGGACAGATTGACCCTCTGGCCCCAAATACCATATAATAACCCTACTTTTCCCAGAGCCCTCAGGCTTCTCCTGGTTTCCTTTGCTGCCCAGCCCAAGGGTGTCTGTGGATGGGTGGTAAGTTAAGCATAACGAATGTCAGATCAGGCATGATGGAGGGTGGATATCCCTTCTTGAGACTCTTTATCAGTCAGAGTGGGTGTTTTATAGCCGTGCATAGAGGTTGCCATAAAACACTGTTTTAAGGAGCTGGAAGCCATATTTCATCCATTAACGTTTTCTTGCCCCAAGAGGCAAAACAAACTAGCAGGTGGCTCAGGATTAACATCTTTATTACAGATGACCTCACTATTGTGTTCTCTATAAAGAAAAAATATTACAAAGCATTAACGCACTTTAACTATTAAATTAATACAGATTTACGGCTCGTATCCGGGGTCTAAATTTCTTGGCTTGCAGGGTCGTTATTTTTCTGTGATTTTTTTTTGACAACATTGCTAATGGGGACCAGAGCAAAATTGATATGAACTGTGATGGTGGATGCATGAATTCAGGGAGGCAGCAGGTTATGTCTCCACATAAATCACTCCATGGCAGCTTTGCACTAGAACTTACACAAGTATTTTCAATATTTGAGCAATAACCACAGACAGATATTTAGCAGAGAGGACGCAAGTGCTGAGATTCCAATATTTACTTTGTTCTGACAAATGGAAAAACGTGAAGACTGTGCTTTAATTACTTGAAGAGGCTTTGGCACATAACTCTCCCTTCCCCCACTCTATCTCACAAGTTCAAAGTAGCCATTACTTATTTTATCCAGAAGTGTTGCCGTTGAATGTTGTTTCTGTTTACACATGGTATGGATTTGAAGTGCACCCTCACTCCTCCCGTCTGGGATTCTGAGTGATGGTATCCACTGGCCACCAGTCCAATGGGACGCAAACTAACAATTATATTATTAATTGCCAGCAAACGCCCAAAGCCCCAAAGTTTGATTAAAAATGGATTGGAGGTTGCATAGGATCTTCTCTTTTCCAAATCTAAAACTTGGTGACCCCACAGTCAGTCATGCCTTAAGGGGGTATCTGAGAGAAAACGGCCTTTATCCTAGTCTATCCATGGTACCCTGTGGGTGAGAAGGAGGCAGGAAGTTCAAGAAAGGACAGATGGCTAAGTGGGCATTAGGAGCTCTGACCTTGAGCCCCCAAATGTTAAGTATTCAGATAAGTCATTTCTCTGTAGGGCAGGGGTGTGTGGAAGGTGTGGAGGGGCAAACGTGTTCCCTCCAGTGTCCTGGGGGAGAAGTGGAGAAGGACTTTGATATGAAACCTGTCTCCCCGGAGGCATGAACAAAAGCCTCAGGAAAAGGTAAAAAGTGAAGTTTTAGATTATTTCAAAGAGGGCTTTCATCGAACTCTCACGTATCTGTTGGGGTGACAACGGAGCATTATTTGACAATATTATGGTTCAAGGGCCCTGGAAATAGGTAAACCTTGCCTTGGCTGTGTCCTCCTCCCTGAAAAGTCCTTGAAAAAAATGACAGAGCATGTTAACTTGAGGGCAGATCTTCTCTTTGACAGCACCAAAGGCTATGCCCCCAAACTCCAGCACTAAACTCTGGTCGGCTGTTCCAGCCTGGAAGAAGTGGTTTCACTTCAGACACCAGTTGGCTGTAAAGAGAAAAAGGGTAGAGCCAGGCACATCATGGAGTGAGCAGGAGAGCATGTGTCCTAGAGGTAAAGTTGAGAGGCAGCTGCCCCCAGACCCCTCTACAGGTCACGGAAACTTATAGCCCCTTCAAAGTCACTACCTCTGGAAAACACAAAGGGTGTCTGAAAAATAGGACGTGAGATGGAGAAAGGGCTTTTTGTTTTGTTTTGTTTTTTTCCTAAGAACAGACTCAGAGAAAGGAAACAAAGTGTGGGATATAGGAACAAGTTTCAACTGAGCAGAGGGGCTTCTGCCAGCCCCAGAACTCCTCCTAGTAATCAGCTGCCTGCTCAGGCACTGAAGAGTGTCACCATCAGCAGTTGCAAGGGCATGGAGTTCTGCCCCTGCCCTCTCAAGAATCCTTGTCTTCTCCTCTTTTTCCATCTCCATAATGGACAGCCCAGAGACCAGTCAGAAAACATTCCAACGCATCCCAAGAACACTCAGGTCTCAGCAGACGAGGGGGATAGTTACGTGTCCCCGATAAGTCATGATAACTTTGTACCATGTGATTAGGAGGCCAACTGAGGAAGAAATGAAAAATAAATCTCAATGACTGGGATATGGTGATGTGGAAAAGCTCTGGCATTCATATATTTTGATCACTCCCATGAACGTAATTCCAAAGAACTTAAGAAACAGTTCTCTTCCTTTCTTCCTCCAATGCATGGATTTTCACTTGTATATAGTCAGCTTATATGTTCCCAGGTCTATGTGAACTCACAATGTGCACACTCTGTGAGCATATATTGCGAGTGCATGGGCTATCTGATGCACACATGGTTGGCGTGCCTCCATGTACACCCTGGGAGCAGTCAGGCCCATGTTTGCACATGTGTGCCTCAGTGAGTAGGGCATGCAGGTATTTTGTGCATATGTGGCACACAATTCTGTATGTGTGCACACTCAGGTGTGTTGTATGGGATCTGGAAAACATGTCATGTGCATGTTCAAGTGCATGTGTGCGTTCTGTGCCCCTGTATTTGCATGATTCTGGGTCCTTAAGCCCTACCACGCACCAGGCTGTTTGCAGCCAATGTTGAGTGGCTAATGATTTTAATGAGAGTGCCTTCTGGATTCATATTTTTTTCATAAAATACATCACACTAAAACCAAATCAATGAGAAACATTAATTAGGGCCTTTGTAGATGCCTTCTGTGGCGGTGTTTTTCTTTTGAGAAGCACCAGACGAAGAATGCTGGGCTTTATTTAAGCTAAGTTGTTTGACATTTAGATGAGAGAAAAAAGGGGAAGAAACTAGCCAGCCCAGGAACCGTTTTTGACAGCTCTTTGTCATGCAAGGGAGAAAAAAGGCGCCGGCTGTGAGAATCTACTTTGAAGCCCTGGAAATTTGTAATGAAAAATTTAAGATACAAGAGAGGCAGAAAGATGAGCTATTCACGGGGCTCTGCATATATTAACACTTGTAATGCAAACTAAAGGTTTGCTATGTGTTTTTATAATTTGGCTGCTAATAAATATCTTCCAGAAGTGCTTTGATTTTTCTATGCTCTAGTATGGAGTTCAAATTATTCAAAAGTAAAAGAAACAATTGGCATTGGACTCTGGTCTCTGATTAGGGGACCATGGCACATCAATTATTACAGACAGACCGCTGACTGATTTCAAAGGATGTTGGAAGCTCTTGAATGCTTGGAGGAAGCCAATGACTGTAGATATCTCCATTCCAACTCTGTCCTCCATGCCAACCTCCAGGTCATCCCATCCCAAGCACCTGACTCCTCCTCTTCCTTGACCTCCTGGACAAAATTACTGAAATGCTCTCTCCAGGAGCAGGCAGTGCTGGGGATCCACTGAGGAAGTTTCCCAGAAGCACCATCGTCACTACTGAAAGGGTAGAGTTTCTGTGATGTTTGTGAATTTGGGATGTTGAGGCAAGTCAGTTTTAGCCAGGCATCACAACCTTGTAAGCCTTGAATATTCCTCCCACCTGGCCACTTTAATTACTGATCCTTTCTGCTAACTTCTGCCCAAGGCTTCTTTGCTTCCTATCTTCTTTCCAGAACTTACAATATCCTCCTTCCCAATTCTTTCTTCCAAGTCTCTGAAACTTCTATTCCCTGGTTAACAAAATCCAACATCTTCACACTCTCCTCAAAATTCTCTCCTTTTGCTACTTAGAGGGATCCTTGTTCTAAACCCAATTCTTTCACTTAACTGTGTGATTTATGACAAGGTTGCTAACCTCTCTGATCTTAAGCCTCCTCATTTGTATAAAATTAGAATACAAGTATTTACCTACCTCCCATGGTTGTAGTGAGGGTTAGAACCAAGACCTGTAAACTTCCTATCACATACTAGGCACACACAAGTGCATACACACAAAGTGATAATGAGTATAATATTAACTGAAGCTTGGTTTTACCCGAAAAGGTTTTTCCCTAAGACCCTTGGCATTTAAATTCTTTCTTCTGTTCCACATACCTATGAAACCAGGAGGTGGTTTAAGCATTACTGTAGCTCCTCATAATTGCTGTTAAATATTACTCCACAACCTTCATGCAAAACCCTTAATGCACCGAAGCTCGTGTCATCAGATGAGAGTTCTGTCCCTTGTCATCACCATCACTCATCAATTTCTTTGATTCACCTTGGTAGTTTCAATGACCACTATTTGTTTTCCCAGTCAAAGCCATTATCTCATAGCCTCTTGGCCATCTTAGTTACCTTTATGTTTCAGTGAGCCATATCTGCACTCCACTCTGTCAACTCCTCCTATTGTCACTGTTAGGACCCTTATATATAACCTGTAACTTCACCCAACCCTCTTCCCTTCTCAAAAAATTTTAAATTACTAAGTCCCAATTTCCAATCCCAGCCTCCCGCTCCTTCATATCCTCACTCCATTTCATGGGATCTTTGGATTCACAATTACTTCAGGCTCTTGGCACTCAAATTTCTCCTTGCCCATTGGTAATAAATGTTATAGCCACCATTTATTAAGCTAAACTTACTCTGTGTCAGACACTGTGCTATTACTTACAAGAACACTGAAAAGTAGGTATTACTAGCCCCATATTTCAGATAAGTAAACTGAGGCCTGAAAGGTTAAGAAACGTGTCCAAGGACACTGGGCCATTAAGTGGCAGAAATCTCTCCTGAATCCAAGTGACTCCAGTACTTCCTTTCTGCCATGACAGTGCATCTTGCTTCCTACTATACAGCTTGGGTCTTGTGGCTGGTCACCTGAACGGTTCTCTGCAGCTTCTCCCCTTCCTCCTGACTTGCCTCACAAACCTCCCTTTGGTAGATTCCCCAAATCACCTAACCTCCACTAAACCATCTTCATCCACAAGATGGCACAAATATTTTTAATGATAACCTGTTCAAGTCCTTAAAGCATCATCTGACTCTTCAACTGAAGATTAATCCATATTCTGTTGGGAAAACAGGTCCCTGCCACAGGCAGAGGTAAGGATGGGAGTTGCACCTTCTAGAGCTGCCAGTATCTTCGAGGAGTACAAGCAGCTTAGATATGTCAAAGGGGTATATCTCTGGCTTGAAGGTGCTCAAGGAAGCTGTGAAGAACAACCACATGATGAGAAAGAAATGCCTCCCATGGCAGCCATGCCCTCCCATAAATATCATTGACTCTGACTGGGCAAAACCACCCATCAACCCCAGGAAATGGCCGGCCACAAAAAATCCTCCACCCCTAATATTGAACATTCATTTCTCTTTTAAAATGTCCCCAAACCATCTGCCTGTTCCCTTGCCACCAGTCAGCTAAATATACCTGAAAGTCAATTAGAAAGTCTCTCTACTTCCAAAATCTCCTGTAATAGAACATTTGCCGATCAGAGACTGACTCAGCATTTTGCCTTTTTACTCTATAACCAGATATCTTTTCTCTCACCTTTGAAGCCCAGCTGAAACCAAAGTGACTTCCGATGAGTTCCCTTGATGCAAGCTTATGAATAAACAGCTTTCATTAATTTTGTCTCAGACTTAGTTTTATTTCTGACAAGGGACAAGAAATGGGTGCTCCTAAGTAACACTTCAGGGTAAGGCTAATTATTTTTGGAGAAATGAAGATGCAGAGAATCATTGTCATCCTGGGAAACTAATACCACAGTCTACAAAGGCAACCGCTTTCAGAACTGCCACAATAGGCCTGTTCTACTTCAAAGTTTTCATGAGAAAGGGCACATGAACTCCTCAGCAAGATGACCCCATTAATTGTGCTCTAAGTCCACAACAGCTGGCATGAAGAAGCAGATCCAAAATCTGAGTCTCAAGAAGCCTCCCTCCTTCTCTTCAAATCTAAAGGCTTTCATCTTAATAAACAAACAGATGAAAATTAGAGGGAATTAGGGCATAGAGACCAGGAGTGTTAGAGAAGCAGGATAGCAATTTCCAGCTTGGATGCTGAGCTTTGGTCTCCATACCAACCCAGCTCAGGGTATTATTGGCATTTGGTGCCCAGGGACCTAAGCTCTTAGATCTGATTCTAGTGCCACTTCCCTGGACTCTTGCTCTGTCTACACTTCTGTGGACCTCTCTTAGAAAAATTTTTATCCAGGATAACCTGAGTCTCTGAACCTTTCAGGTCAGTTCCAGAAGGTACCCCTGTAGCTTTTTTCTGATCTCTCAAGAAGAAACAGTGTACTAGTTCAAGGTCATCTTTATTGGTATTTTGGACCAGATCTTACAGTGTTGTGTGTGATGTCAGTACCCACGTGGATTTCCCAGTCAAAGTTGTCACCACTATGCATTGTCAGATAGTTAGCAGCATACCTGGTCCTACACTCCAGATGCCAGTTGTACATCTCTCGGCTTGTAACAACCAAGTATGTCTTCAGATATTGACAGTTGACCCTTGGTGTGTGTCGGGGTGGTGGGGGCGGGTGGTATTCATCCAGGTTGAAGCCACTGTACTAGATAATCACTGAGCAGTTGTGAAGAAAAATGCCAGTGAATGTGCTCTGTTGATTTGTATAAAATGTGAGTTATTACCTCTCTTCCTATTTTGATTTGTCACCAGCTGTTTAGAACCCAGACCTCAGGAACCTTTGTCTCATCCAGTTATTCCCAAGGACCCAGGAGAGCCCATTTCCACTGAAGAAAGAAAGACGTAGAGATTTCGCACTCCAAGCTATTAGGGTTTTTTTTCTTTTTCATCTTGCCAAAATGGCAACACCAAGGAAATTGCAGGCCCACTTAACTGTTCCCACAAGCCCAATGAGGGCATCCAGGCAATGAACCTCTTAACTATAGCCATGGTTTGTAAGACTGAAGGAAAATATATCAAGACTGGTCCTGGAAAGGTTTCTCCATTGGTCAGGGACCTGGAAGAAAAGAGATGGCATGTTCAAACTTGAATTAAAAGAACAATTTATAAAGGAGCTAGCAGGGTGTAAGGAAAGGCGATAGTACAATGCTCCAGGGCTAATAACAGGTGGGAACTCTTACCACCTCTAGGCCAGGAGGGGGAGAGGAGGAGACACCAGGGAACTCAAAAAGCCTCACTGTGTAGAGAGGGCCTTCTACAGGAGATATGGAAAGCAGCCAGCCCACAGTGACCCAGCAGGGAGGGAGCAGGGAATAAGTCCCCTGCCCTTACTCTCCTCCAGAACATATCCTTACCTCCAGAAGCAAGGGTGCCATTGAGGCAGTACTGAGGGGCCCGACTCTGGAGCACAGAGTGAGTGGTGGGAGAAGTGAGTGACTCCAGGGGCAACAGAAAATATCCAACACAGGTAAAAAGAGGACGATGGGAAAGGTGCCCAACAGATTACTTCTGGGCTGCTACTGTGACCAGATCACAGTCAAAGAAGTTAGGACAACAATAAGAGAGGCAAAGCCCACAGCCCCAGAAGAAAGGGCTAAAGGACTAGCCAAAAGTGAGCCGTGAAAGGTGACTTGGTTAGATTCTGAAAACGAATGTCAGTAGTACCTCTGTACCACCTGCAAAGTTCATTTCTGAAGGGGACAAGATTTGCATGAAGGAGGTTAGAGTGAGGAGGAGGCAGGACATGTCCAACCAAATCTCCTGGGTGCTTGACTCAGAGTTTCTGAATTTTATAACTGTCAGGGCAAAACTGAATATTCTTTAGATTCCTTTAGGCAGGAATCTTGTTGTGTTTGTATGTGTATGTTCCTCATGCCTAACATGCCATCTGACAAAGATTCAGTGCTTAGCAAATGTTAGGTAAACCTTTGTGTGTGTGCCCCTGAATGGGCTGCTAGAATCTAATGGTCATGACATGTGAGAAGAGTCTCCAAGAGTCATTATCAGAGCAAACAGCCTTGCTGTCTTTCTTTTCCTTCAGCAGAGAGGAGGATTCTTCCCACAAAGTATGCAGTATGCACAATTTAAGCAGGGTCCCAGCTACCTGCCCATCTATCATCTATTTCTTAGGGCACTGGTGGCAGGAGTAAGAGCAGGTAGTTGGGGTCCCAATGATTCTTATCCCCCAAACTGGAGTAATAGCCGAGTTGTCACCCAAGGCTATGGTCAGGGAAAGCCACCTAGCCATCCTCCCAGGGGCAGGGATTACAATCATTGCAGATTCCAACTAGTAGGAGGGTACATACGATGTAACACTCCACAGGTCCAGCACCTCGTTCTTCAGGCACATGTCCAGTTTATAGTACCGAGACACCCGACACTCAGAGTGACGATCATCCCTTGGACCTGACTCCTGCAGAGTCTGGTCATTGACTATCCCAGCTTCCTGGGGCATATGCAAATTCTCCAGAGACCACTCAGTCAGGAGTCCCCTCCTCAGACCTCGTTACTTGGGCAGGTAGGCCACTAGGGCCTGAGCACAGATTGCCTCCACAAAGCCCTTATGTGTCTGGAACCCCCTATTAAAATACTCATTATGCGTCTACCCTGGTATGGTGGGGACCATAGACAGACCTTAGAAATAATGTGTCCCCTGAAAAGGATTATAACCCAGCAGGAAAAACAAAAAATAAAAATACAATAAAATAAAGCACCTTAAGTACTATTAAGTTGATTGAAAGTAAACAGGGACCAGTGTGGATAGTTCAGAAGAGAACCATCGCTTGCTGAAGTACAAGCCAGGATGAGGTGGGAAGTTGCTGAGACTGGGGAAGGGGACACCTAAGCCAGACATTGCCTTATGTGTAGAATCTCATCAATGGGGATGGTCACATTCTTTGAGCCATTTCCAGTGTATAAGACCATCCTGATGTCTCTTCTTCTCCTGTTCGTTGCTAGAACAAATTTAGGAAGGAGAGGATGTTCTGGCAATGCTGGTTAAATAGCTCTGTCTCTGGTCCTCCATTTGAAGCTGATTTCTTAATTATGCACCATTGCCTGGACATAAATGCATTTATGTACATTAATTTTTGCTCCACTTAGCAGAGTGGTCACATAATTAAATGTCTTCATTTGTTTTATTGGGAAAAAAATAACCCATCCCTCCACACCCCCAAGGCATCCCTCCCTCCTGCTTAGCTCCTCTGTTGTGCTGTGAATTTAAACTTACTATTTGTTGCTTTCCATTCAGTTCATTTGTAACCCTGATGCCACTGCATTTGTAGGAACTGATATTAAAAAGTAATATCCGAGACCAAAGTCGCTAGACTGTTTAGTAGATTTTTAAATTGAAACCAAAATTATACATATTTTTCATTCTGATAATTCCACCAATCCACTAATTCTTTAATCTTTACAGGTCATTGAACGGTTCCACATTAATGAGATGTAGTTAAGAACAAATTTTACATTTTTTCCTTTTTTTTTTCTTGAAAAATGTTTCATATCATTTGTAAATTAGAAAGAACTTGTTCCATTTATGGTCCATTTATTTAAAATAATCGAATGCATGGGATCTAGCTGAACACTGTGTGTAATGATGCTTTTAAACAAATTACCATTTATTTATAAGCAAGAAATAGACTTTTAAAAAGCACCCAGACTTGGTTGCTTTATTAATGGTGTTCTCCAGGCCCAACAGCTCTGGATTGTGTATGTGTGTGTGTGCACACACATGCTTGTGCACACGTATGTGGATGTGGATTTTATTCCAATGGAAAGGTTGAAGAATCAACAGAAAACAAAACAAAACAAAACAAAGGCTTCTAGGAAAGCAGCATGTTTTTCCTTTTTAGAAAGTTAAAGCATTGGTGAAATCCAGGCATGATGAAAACGTCCATCCCCAAACCTCCTCTATAAAACTGTAGCTTAGATCACACTTTGTGTACCCAATGCCAAAAGTAATGTCAGTCCTGACCCAGCATGTACAGTATGCCAGACTGAGGTTAAGGAACAAAGAGAAAAAATCATTTATGCCAGCGAAGGCAGAAGTATGTGCTGGTATGCAGAGTCCATGACTCCACCAGTGTCCCAGGAGTTCCTTCTTGGAGAATAATTGCATTTTCATGAAACGCTGAAGAGTTAATTGCTTGAATTTGAGTATTGTAAATTACTATTATCCCTTACAACAAGCTATTGCAGGGAGCAAAGTGTTTATCCTCTTAAGTGACATTTAAAGAGCTTGAGTTGTAGAGAACCAGGAGAGATGGCTGACTATGCTAAGAATTAATAGGGAGAAATTATTCTGGCTTCATCAGTTTTGTCCTAGCCATTCATAAGACAGTCCCTATTCCATTTCTCCTATCCCTTGGCTTCTTTACTGACCAAGTAATGAATAAATAAATATTGAGTGGAGACTATGACTTCCTATCTCCAATCTCAGACCCATCTCTCTCACTTCCAACAATTGGCAAGATCATTTGCCAACTCCAGCAAAATCAGTTCTTGAAGATGGGCATCTCCAAGCTAGGAAGGAGTTAAGAAATCAGATAGATAGATAGATAGATAGATAGATAGATAGATAGATAGATAGGTAGATAGATAGATAGATAGATAAAGAAAAAAAGGATTAAAGATGAAAAGAAGGAGAAGAAGGGAGAAGATGATGGAAGAAAAATAAAGGTACAGCACCAGAGGCACCAGACCTGCTAACCAAAGCAAATGAAATTCAGTCTCCTGTCTTGGTAGAATATGTAGACAGTACTACTTGCTGCCAGTGATTTTTTTACAAAACATGAAAAAAATTTAAAAGAAGGGAAGGTGCTTAAAGACAAGATAAATGAATTCAAAGATAACCTTTGTGTTGCCAGCACCAAAAATAGTATTTGACATCTATCAGGTAACTCAGTATTTGTTGAATGAATGAATGAATGATGTGCTGATTTAGAAAAAACAAAAAAAAATGCAGGAGGCAGATCTAGACACTACAAACTAGTTACTCCAACTGCTAGCAAAATAATACTTGATTATTAAATAAATTGTTTTGAAAATATATAAAATAAGCAATAATGGACAAATCTTATGAAAAGAATCTCACGGGATTTTTTTCCCATTATGTTGTCAGTAGACCAGATATAACTTCTTTTCAGTTCAAGTGTTTGACAAAGTATATTGTGATATCTTTGCAATCTGGAAAAAGTGTGAATTTGCTGAAAAAACTGATTGAATATCTGTGTAGAACATGATAATGAATATATTTCAATCCAGATTTTAAAAATCTCTAGTGGAATTCTGTAGCCCCATTGACTATCCTTTTTATGAATATTCTGAAAATAATAGAAGAGAACATTTGCAATTGAGACCATCATTTTTTAAAATTCTGGAGCTTATGGTTATCCTTAGCAATAGGGCTCTGTCCTTGACCCTGACCTGTATAATATTTTCCCAGTATCTTGTACAGATATGGGCAGCAAGCTCATCAAAATCTGCTGATAATAAGAAGTTGAGAGAGTAGTAGGATAATTGAATGAAATATAGGTAGGTACCAACCTAATAGGGCTAAATATAAAGTTCTTAATAGGTTCAAAGAGGCACCTGCTCATAGATAGACGTGGAAAATATCTAGCTAAACAGTCGTCATTATCGAAAAAAATAACCTCAAGGTGCTTTAATTAACTACAAGCACAATATGAGAAAACTACATGATGTGGTTGAAAAATAACCCAAGTTAATGATGTCTGTGCCAGCAGGTACTATACCACTGTGAGAAGGCAATTGATTGAAGGACACAGAAGAGGGTATGATACAGAACAGGAAAGACAACCCTTTGAAAGGATATGGCTGCTGTCTTTAAATATTTGAAGGGAAGTCTTTTGGAAAAGGAAGAAGTCATGTTCTTTGCTGTCCTAAAGGAAAATGTCCCAGGTAAAAATGTCCAGAAAAGGCACAGGAAGCTTTGTGAGAAGTAATGAGACCCCAGAATTGCCACTATTCAATCAGAGCCTGGATGTCTTCTATAGGTTTTGAGAAGAAGATAACGTAGGAGAGGGGCTTCTTGATCCATAAAATTCTAAGATTCTTTGCTTTTCTCACCCCGTATCAAGATGCTCACTATGGACCAATGATTACATAGACTTGGAGATTATGTGTGTATGTGCATATGAATGCTATTAAAGTAAAAGACAAATAAGTTGGAGGAACTAACACAAGTTTTCAACTTTATTTTTCCAAATCAGTAGATTAATATTTAGTAATAAAGAATAACTTCTAAAGACCACATCCATTGTTTCACAGAAGAACTCTTAGAACACCAAAATCTAAGATGAACAAAATCTCAGAATAAGAATAATTCTTTATATTGAGTAAGTTTAGCGTTTTGAAGAACACTGCACTTCCTTTATTTTTCTCATCTTTTCCATAGAGGAGTGAAAATCCCGTCATAGTCAACATCAACACTTGGAAACCATCAATAGAAATAACAGTTATGGTACAAAGGCCATTGAGCAGTGTCACACATGAAACTAGGATGGAAATGTCAGGCATCCAGAAAGTCTGGCTGTCACGGCAACTCCTCTCTGCTACCACTACCAGAGGCTTTATAGGACCCTTTTCTTAATCATCAGCTCCAGGCCTTGAAAGACATTTCAATCAAAGATTAGTGTAAGCCATAAACATATATAAATATCCAATGGAGCCCTGCTATTTTTCTCAAATACAGTTGGCAGTTGACCCTACATTTAGCCCCGTACTATTTATACAAAAATCCATCTATTAAACTATGTAGTCGTTTGAGGCTTTTATGGGTTCCAGAAAAATCATGTCCTTAGCACTAATCCATTCCTGTGGGTATGAACTTATTGTAGGTAGGACCTTTTGATTAGGTTACATCAATTAAGGTATAGCCAAGGCTGGGTCTTAATCCTCTTATTGGAGTCCCTTATAAATGGGATGAAGATGGAGAAAGAGAGAAAGGGAGAAAAGCCACCGAAGAGAGAGAAAGCCAGAGGAAGCCATAAACTGAAAGCAATGAAATCTGGAAGAGAAAGGAGAGCCCAGCAGATGTTGCTATATACCTTGCCATGTGTGAGAGGAGTCCAAGATTGCTGGCAGCCAGTCTTGGGGGAGAAAGCATAGCCTGACAATACCTTGATTTGGAGATTTTTCTCAGCTTTGAAACAGTAAGCTTGCAATCTAATAAATCCCCATTGTGAAAACCAACCTATTTCTCATATATTGCATTCCGGCAGCATAACAAACTAAAACAGATATTGGTACTGAGAGTGTGTGCTACTATTGCAAATACAAAAATTGCTGAAAAGACTTCTTAAATGTGTAAGTGATAGATTTGGGAAGAACTGTGAGATGTTTGATAGAAAAGGCCTAGATTGCTTCGAAGAAACTTGGTAGAAATATGGAAGGTAAAGGTATTTATGATAAGGCTTTAGGGAGAAATTATGAATGTGTCATTGCAAACTGGAAAAAAGGTGACCCTAATTTTAAAGTGGCAGAGAACTCAGTAAAATTGTGTTCTGGTGCTGGATGGAAGGCAGAATTTGAAAGTGACAAGTTTGGATCCTTAACTGAGATTTCCAAACTAAATGTGGAAACTGTGACCTGGCTTTTCCTTGTAGCTTATAGCAAAATACAACAGGAAAGGGATAAGCTGAGAACTGAACTCCTGGGCACAAAGAAACCAGAAATTGATGGTTTGGAAATTCCAAGCTTCTGGAAAATAAGTCCCTAGAGAATAGTGCCCCATCTGAGGACTTAACTGAAATGGCTCTCCATTTCCATACAAGTCAGGATTAGAAATGCAGTTATCCAGGAAGGATCTGTGGAATGTCTTACTATCTGATGGTTGGGACCCCTGTGTGCTGAAAAGTTTTTTGTGAGAAATGTATGAACCGAGTCACAGCCAGCTTGGACTAGAGGGGACAGAGAAGGGACAGAATGAAGGAAAAATGACTTCAAAGGCAGAACCATGGAAGCTGAGGTCTGGACTGAAGACAATGTCTTGGGCCAAGAGAGCAAGTCAACCCATGAGTATGGAAAGTGTGAGTCTGCCCTGGCACTTGAAAAGGGCAGGACTTTTGCCCCATGGTTCAGAAAGAGTGTTGCCGTCCCAGTGTTTACAGAGGGTAGAACATATTTCCCAGAGATTGGGGAGGTCTGACCACCACCCAGATGTTTGAGTGCGAGGCTGAGAGGATGGCCACCACTCCAGCACCTGGAGATGTTGAAGCCCTCACTCCAGTGTTTAGGGAGAGCATGGCCGCTGCACAGGCCCTTGGAAAGGGTGGGGCAGCTTCTTCATCAGGACAAGACACTATTCTCTAAATGACTTCTCAGACCTTGAAATCTAATGGCATATAGCCTAAAGGGTTTTAGTACTGTTGGAGACCCATGGTCCCTGTTTTCCTATCAATTTTTCTGTATGGCAGTGGGAACATTCATTCCTTTGTATATTGGAAAGAGTGGGGAATTGTGCCCTAGGACAGACCACACCTATAACTGGTTTTTGATGAGACTTTGTACTTAATTTTTTTTAAAGATTTATTTATTTTTCTCCTCCCCCACCCCCTCCCCTGCCCTCGCTCAGCTGTTTTTGCTGTGTCCATTAGTTGTGTGATCTTCTGTATCTATTTCTCTTTTTGTCTTCTCTTCTCATCTCTTTCCTCTAGGATTCAGAGGGATTCAATCCTGGGGATCTCTGATGTGGAGAGAGGTTCCCTGTCAATTGTGTCACCTCAGTTCCTGGTCTCTGCTGCACTTCATTTTGATACTCCCCTTCCTCTCTCTTTTGTTGCATCATTGTCTTGCTGCGTGACTCACTTGCTTAGCCACTGGCTCACCACACAGGCACTCACATGGGCACTTGGCTAACCATGCAGGCACGCTTTCTCTTCTTTTTCACCAGGAGGTCCCAGGGATCGAACCTAGGTCCTCCCATATGGAAAGCAGAGGCCTTATCACTTGAGCCACATCCGTTTCCCTTAATATTGTTGTTGAAATAATATAAGGTTTTGTGGGATAACTTTAATACCTTTAATTACCCCTGATCCCCTTCTTGTTCCCAATTCTTCAGTCAAACTGAACTGTATATTGTGCTTTCAATTTCTGGGCCTTAATTCATGCTTGTCCTTATTTCCTTCCTTCTTCATTTCCACATGGCCAAAGCTAAGTCACAAAGGCTTCCCTGAAAACTTCAATGAGCTGTGGTTCCTTTTGGACTTATCCCTACCTTGTTTCTGTGCCTCTCTAGTGACACTAATTTTCTATATTGAGTTATAATTGTCAGTTTTGCTTATCTCTTCTACTAGATGGTGAGCTGCTTGAAGGATCCTTGCCGGATTCATCTTTGTATTCCTCACTGTGCTTTAGGATGGTGCTGAGTAAGTGTATTCTGAGAGCATGGACGCAAATCAGGCTGCCAGGCTTCAATCCCAACTCTGCCTCTTTCTAGCTGGGTGGTCTTAGATAAGTTCCTTAACTTTTCTGGCCTTCACTTTCTTCTGTAAAGTAGAGCTATCAATAGTATCTACCTTCTGGGGTTATTAGGATAGTGAGGTATTACATGTAAAGCACCTGGGAAAATGCCTAGCACATTCAGCCCTAGCATAGCTTTCATTTACTAGATACTAAATATTTTATGTACTAAAATATAAGCTTCTTGAAAGTAGGTTTTCTTCTTTTGTCTCCTGCTGATTCTTAGTACCCAGTAAAGTTCTCAGTATATAGTGGGAAGTCAATGTGATATTAATAAGGGTTGAATGAACGAATGAATGAGTGAATGTAAAACTGTCCTCTGAGCATTTGAATTCTCATGTTGGTTTTACTGGCCTGTTACCTCATTCAGAAAAAAATAGATCTATGTGTCATAGAACCCACAGAGTTCCACCCTGTAATTTCCCTTTCCTAGGAGCTGAATGCTAGCCCTAAGAGAATCATGCAGCTGGAACAGAAGATAAAGAGGTTGGGGACACTCAACCCACTGAGCAAAACTGGGACCTGACTTCCAGCTGAAAAATAGAGCATCATTGTAGCAATCAGTATCTTTTTTATTGCAATGAATAAATCTCTTATTTTTAAAGTGTCAAATGATTCAAGTTATCCTGTTTTCTCTAAAGGCATGAAAGATAAAAGTCACGTAGAAGCAAGGGAGGGAATAAGCCAAGTACTAGGAACATACCCATAAATAGTGGTTAGGACAAGAGGCCTTTAACCAGAGACCTTTTTACAAACTTGTGAAAAGGTAGATAGTGAGCTACTTCAGGACAATGGTACTAAAAATCACTCAAAAAATGCTTAATTTTGCAAATGAGAAAAGTGGGATTCATAAAGTTGATTTAATGGGCCCAATATCACATCCATAATAATTAGAGTGAATAATACTTAGCTTGTTTTGAATACCAGAGTAGAAAATAACTTCTTTTCACACTCCTTTCCCTAAAAATTTTTCCTTTTCTATCATGTAGGGTCACTGATTTAAGCCATATGAGTAGTTTGGGGAGCATTGTACCCAGAGTGGGAAGGAGCAATAGAATCCCTGCTTTCACGTTAGCCAAATCACTCCTAGAACAAAGAAATTGGACTGAAATCTTTTGCTTAAATACTCAAAGCTTTCATATGTTAAAAAAAAAGTTCTATGTAAATTTATAATTAATATTCATTAAGAGGGAGCAGATGTGGCTCAAGTGGTTGAGCTCCTGCTTCTCACATGGGAGGTCCCAGGTTCAGTTTCCGGTGCCTCCTGAAAAAAGCAAAACCAAACAACAAGCAAACCAAATGAAAAAACCAACTCAGGGGAGCCAATGTGGTTCAATAGCTGAATGCCAGCTTCCCAAATACGAGGACTTGTATCCAATCCCTCGTCCCTGTTACCTCAAAACAAACAAACAAAAAAACAATAATAGAAGTTTTTCAGTAAGGATTTGTGTGATTGTTCTATTTTCTTCCTTTGCTTCTGTATTTCCACATTAGTATTAAAAATATTAGCTTCTGAAAGCAGAAGATCCTGAGAATGAATCATGTAAAATCTCAGAAAAGTAGCCTTAAAAATCTAAGCCTTGATTTCCTCATTTATAAACACCTACCTCATAAAATTACTGAAAAGATTAAGTGAGATAACATATAATCATGGCCTGGACCTAGACAGATAACATGTATTTGCTAAATGTTAATGCTTTTCTCCCTTTTACCATTGTAACATTTTACCATTATTAGGAGGGTCATATACTTATGTTTCAGAAATTTCCTCTCTATTACTGTAATCATTATGTTTAGAAGATTATTCTAATTCTTGATTCTAGGTTTCAGTTTCAACTAAAGAGTAGTTGATATAGCATTGAGCAAAGATTTTTGGATAAAACTTTTAAGTTTATAAAATTGCTGGTTGACTTTGAGTGATCATTGATTATTTTGCCTTTAGATGGCAGATATAAGCAAACTTCAAAGATGCCTGATCATTTTTTTTTAAGTTGAGCAGATTGGAAAAGAAATCAATCTTCCCTTTGAGTGAATACCAAGTGGGTATGTGTGTGGGAGGTATACACACAGCTTTTATTCAGTAAATATATCAAGCCAGTGTCTTCTCTAACACACTAACTGAATATACTCTCTATTAAGTTATTTATTATCTCATTCTCATTTTTTAATGGAATAAATTACTACAAAACATTTTTCTTTGATGTTTCCAATATTTTTTTGTATACTGATGCTTTAGTGTTGTTTCTAAAACACAAATATGATCAAGCTACACTTTCCTTTATAAACCTTCAATCATTTAGATGTTGCCTATTTCAGGAAGAATTAAATTCAACCTCCTTAACAAAAAAAAAGTAAGGTCATTCAAACTTCAACCTTGGCCTATCTTCACCATGTCAATTTCAATTACTACTCAATAAATAGCTTTTGCTTCAGTCACTACAAACTTCATGATGTTTCTAAAATTCACCATTCTGTTTCATTTCTCTATGCCTTTGCAAATGGGGGAGCACCTTATTCATTTTTTAAAAAATTTATTGAAATATATCACTCATACATAAACATACATAAACAATAAATGTATAATAGTTGTGAACTTACAAAACAAACATATATAACATCAAACAAACATATGTAACATCTCACCCTACTACCAATAACTTCCATTGTTTTTAAACCTTTTTAACTAATGATTAAAGAGCATTGTCAAAATATTACTACTAAACAAAGTATTTTTTCCCTAACCAATCCGATTAATATTATTTTTATGTCATTTATATATGAACATACATAAACAATTAAGTGTATAGTAAAAGTTGTGAGTTTACAAAACAAACATGCATAACATCATACAGGGTCCCACACATCAACCCTCTACCAACATCTTGCATTGTCATGAGACGTTTGTTATTTACAAACTATGAAAGAACACTGTCAAAATCTTACTACTAATCATAGTTCTTATCTTACCTTTGGTGTGTTTTCCCCCCAACCCACTCTATTATTGTTTTTTAAATATATATTTTTTATGACAGAAGTTGTAAACTTATAAAACAATCATACACATGTGCAGAATTCCCAAACAACACCCCTCCATCAACACATTTGCTACAGATAAAATAATATCTGATTATTGCCATGTCCATAGTATACATTTGGCTCACATTTTCCATACTGCCTCAGTATTGACACAGTGCATCTTTTGCATAAATGTAAGAATATTATCTTATTACTACTAATCACAGTCCATAGGTCACTTAAGCTGTATTTCTCCACATTCCCAACACCCTGCAGTAGTGATATACATTTGTTCTAGCTCACAAAGGACACTCTTGCATCTGTACCATCAACCACAATTCTCACCCACCTCTTGGTTTATTGTGCTATCCACTTCCTAGATTATTCTCTAGCATTCTGTCAATTGGCATTTACATAACTAGACTACCATTTTCAGTCACATCTCCATTTATAAACTAGCTGTTACTCAGTGTGTGTTAACATCCACTCTATATATTTCCACACTTTTACAGTAAAGCTAATTAAAATTTGTACATACATTAAACCTCAATAGTCCACTCAGTCCTCCTCTTATCTCCTTTAAGAATCTACCACCTACCATCAGGTCTTGAAGATATTTTCCAATAATTTCTTCCAGAAGTTTTATGGTTCTTGCTTTTATTTTTAATTTTTTGATCCATTTTGAGTTAGTTTTTGGATAAGGTGTGAGATAGAGCTCCTCTTTCCTTCTTTCAGCTATGGACGTCCAATTCTTTCAGCACCATTTGTTGAATGGATTGTTCTGCCTGAGCAGTGTGAGTTTGACAGGCTAGTCAAAAATCACTTGACCATACCTGTGAGGGTCTGTTTCTAAACCATGAATTTGGTTCCATTGGTCTATTGAGTCTGTCTTTAGGTCAGTACCATGTTGTTTTTACCACTATAGGTAGGTATTATGATATAAAGTCTGGAGATGAGGGTTCACTTTTCCTTTTTATGATGTTTCTGGCTATTCAGGACTTCTTACCCTTCCAAATAAATTTAATGATCATGTTTTCAATTTTCTCTTTAATGCTGGTGGAATTTTTATCAGTATGGCATTAAATCTGTATATCAATTTGAGTAGAATTTACATCTTAATGATATTTAGTCTTCCAATCCATGACCATAGAATGTTCTACCAGTTATTTAGTGGGTTAGGGCTTTTTTATTTTTTTAACATTGTGTTGCAGTTTTCTGAATACAAGTGCTTTATATCATTGGTTATGTTTATTCCTGACTAGTTGAGTTTTATCTGTCATATTTTATTTTCACCACTCTTTTGACAATTTTAGTTACTTTTATCGATATAATCTTCATTTCTAGACTCTCTCCTATCTTTTCTTTTCAGGTTCTAGCACACCCTTCAGTATTTCCTGAAAATCTGGTCTCTTGCTTAGAAATTCTCTCAGTTTCTGTTTATCTGTGAATATATTAATTTCGCCCTCATTTTTGAAAGATAGTCTTGCTGGATATAAGATTCTTGGCTAGAAGTTTTTCTCTTGTAGTGTCTTAAATATATCAGACCACTGTCTTCTTGCCTCCATGGTTTCTGGTGAGAAATCAGCACTTGATCTTATTAGGTATCCTTTATATGTTATGCATTGCTTTTCTCTTGCTGCTTTCAGAATTCTCTCTTTGTCTTTGGCCTTTGACATTCTGATGAGTATGTGTCTTGGAGTTGCTCTATTTGGATTTTTCAGATGGGAGTACGTTGTGCTTCTCAGATAGGGATATCTATGTCCTTGAATAAGGTTGGAAAATTTTCTACCATGATTTCTTTAAATATTCCTTCTGCCCCTTTTCCCTTCTCTTCTCCTTCTGGGACATCCATGACATGTGCGTTTGCACACCTTTTGCTGTCATTTAGTTCCCTGAGACCTTGTTCAATTTTTTCCATTCTTTTCTTCATCTCTTCTTTTGTATGTTTGCTTTCAGAGGCTATTTCTGCAAGCTCACCAATCCTTTCTTCTGCCTCCTCAAATCTGCTATTATATGATTCCAATGTTTTTTTAAATTTCATTGATTGTACCTTTCATTCCCATAAGATCTACTTTTCTGTGTATGCTGTCAAATTCTTCTTTGTGCTCATCCAATGTCTTCTTAATATCCTTAATCTCTTTAGCCATCTCATTGAATTTATTAAGGAGATTTATTTGAACATCTATAATTAGTTCGCAACTCCTTTGTTATCTGGAGGTTTATCTTGTTCCTTTAACTGGGCCATAGCTTCCTATTTCTTGGTGTGGATTGTAATTTTTTTGTTGATGTCTTCATAGATGGCTTACTAGAGTATTTTTTCTGGGTACAGTTTTTCTCTCTAGTTTAGGGCTTCCTGTCCTTTCTCCCTTGCTCTTTATGCAGTAGGAGCCAATCATGTAGTTGGTGCTATAAGCTGCGGAGACTCAAGCAGCCCTCATTGCACCAGGGACCAATGAAGCTTCTTCTAACTTTCTCCTTTGCCAGGGGAAGGGACAGAGTCACAGCTATGTGGAATAATCCACATGCAGGCCTAGACTGTAGTTGCTCAGAAAGACTGATGGAGCTTCACATCCCTTTCTCCCCTGCCTGGGGCAGGGATATAGCTGCAGGTGTGGGCAGCAATCTATGCAGTATGGGTCCAAGATGACTGCAGATGCCCTGGTAGACTTCTGATTTTCAGTCTATGCCAGCCCAAGTTCCCTGCAGTTACCTGTATAGGCTGGTGCAGGGCTCCTCAGCCTCCTCCCTGTCAGAGGCGGGGCTGAAGCCTAGGCCTCTGCAGGCAGATCTGGGTGAAACTGTCAGCCCAACTTCCCCTCAGGCTGGGAGCGGAGTCAGAATGGTGGCTACTGGCCTCTTTCTGACTTGGGCTGGTTCTCACCCCAGTGGTTACCAGGGTTATCTCTTAGCCATCAAGTCTCCCTATCAGTATCTGAAATCAGCAGCCAACTGTCTCCTCCTCCCCTGTTTCTGAGAAATAGAGCTTCCAATTCCCATCACAGAACAGCTCTTGGGGTAGCTTGTGCTGCCAGACTAGGGTAATCCCCAAACTCCACATCTTGGCCAGTAATTTCCCAGAGAGGCTGGCGCAGGTCCCCGCAGCTTCCTCCCTGCTGGAGGTGGCACTGAGGCCTAGGCTAGACCTGTAATATGATCTGGATGGGAAGAAGCCGGTCCCCACCAGCACTGGGATTTTCAGTCCACCCCGCTTTCCCTCATGCCAGGAACGGAGTTAGGATGGTGGTTCCAGGCCTCTTTCGGACCTGGACAGGCTCAAACCTTAGTTGTTCTCAGGATCATACTGTAGCCCACTGAATTTCCTCATCATAGCTGAAACTGGTGCCCAACTGTCTCTTCTTCCCCCATTTTTGGGAAGTGGAGCTTTCAATTCCAGCCACAAAACAGATCCCGAAGTGGCTTGTGCCTCCAGTGGAAGTTGGGCACCAGCCTCCATGGTGTAGAGCACTCTACTTACAAGTCTTCTTGGCAAATGGGCAGTCTCCTCCTTCCACTTCCCCAAGGACATTGCAGGATGCTCTTCTGGCCTGGAGCTCCCAAACAGTGCTTCAGCCAGCTCCAGAGAGCTCTGGGTGTTTGCTAACTGCCCTGTAACAGGAGCTGACCCTAGGAGCTCCTTACTCCACTGCCATCTTGCTAGTTCTCCACTTTAGTCATTTTCAATGACTCATCTTGGGTATGATGGAACAGACACTGAACAAATCAAATGTCCTGCAGATAACAATCATAAATTCTGGTCAACACACAAAGTCTTGAGGACCATAGAGAGTGACAAAAGCAAGCAGGATTTGGAAAGCAACCAAAATGTGGAGGAAGAAATTGGCGTGCTTGAGGTTTCTATTTTTATAACTCTGGCCTAAGAGTGACATTACAGGGTAGTTGAAGCTCTGAAAGAAAGTTGGCTGTCTCTCTGGTCTGAGGGACCAGGGAGGGACTGGAACAATCATGGCCACTGGAAAGTGAGGAGAGAATCCTGGAAAGGAGGAAGTCAGAGAAGGAGTTCCCCAGATGCTACTTTTAAACTCTGTCTAATATCCGGATGGCATCTCAACCACGTATAAGCAGGGCAAACACAAGTAGTTGCTAAAGATAAAATAACTGACAGAGATTGGACTACCACTCATCACAGGTAAGTCATTTGGACTCTAATTAAATTAGTTGTCAGATAAAAGAAAAATATCAACACTCTTCAAAAAGAAGATAACAGAATCCAGAGTCCTCAAAATATAGCATTGACAATCTCTGGGATACTATAGAAAATTACTTGACAGATTTAAAAGAAAGAAGATATGATTCATTCTCAAGGTAAATACAATCAACAGAAGCCAACTCTGAGATAACCCAGGGTTGGAATGATCAGATGAGGACTAATGCAGTTGTAGCTATGCCCAATGAGTTAAGGGAAAATATACTTATAATGAAAAATAAGATAGGAAAAATCAGAAGAGAAATAAAAATAAATATCCTGAGGTCTATTGAACATTAAACAATGTTGACTGATACTATGCTAGCTTCAAACACGTGTTAGAAGTTTTATATTTTATATTAAAGATTCTATTTCGTATTTTAAAAAGAAATAAAAATTTCACTACTTTAAAAGGAAATAAAAATTTCAGATATTAGAAATACAATATCTCATTTTTTTAAAAATTACCAGAAAATCTTAATTGCAGAGTGTCTATGAAAGAGAAAAAGAATCAATAAGCTTGAAGATAGTTCATTAGAAATTGTCCAGTCTGAAGGGAAAAGAGGAAAAAAAAGATTGACACATGCAAAAATTTTACCAGAACTTCAGGGACATGTGGCATAATATCAGAAGATCTAACAGGTACAAATGGAGTCCAAGAAAAATAGAAGACATAAATGAAGAAATAATGGCCAAAAATGTCCAAATTTGGTAATAGACAAAAATTTATAGATTCGAGCTCAAAGAACCCAAACTGAAAACAAAGAAAACCATGTGTAGGGATTTTAAAGTCAAATTTCTGTACATGAAAGGTAAGTGAAAAATAAAGAATATATTGAAAGCAGCTAGAGAAAAATGATATAGTACATTCAGAGAAACATTTAATTGAATAACCATAAAAAAAAAGGAGGGACTACTACTTCAGACCAAAATAGAAGAAATAAGAACTGAGTTTACCTCATCTTCTGAAATAAGTAAAAAATCAAACAAAATATATGAAATAATGGTTTTTAGACAGCACAAGACAATGATTTCTGAGATAGGGGAAACAAATGGGGTAAGCTCCATGATTGATCTGCTTACAGACCAGAGTTTCCAGGCTACAGCCCAGGGAGGAGAAATCAGTTGGAACACAGGGGTGTCTCTGAATTAAAGAGATGGAGTTGGGAGTTTGGGGAGGCCAAGGAAACTAGAGTTTGCAGTAAAGAATGCTGGAGAGGACGGAGATGTTCAGAGTGAATTTTGTAGATTTCCAAAGGTCTGTCTTGAGATATCAGCTGAGTACGGATTGCTACATGTGTGTGAAGAAACAACCAGAGTCCAGGAAAAGAACTACCTGAAAGGTACAGGGGATGCAATCCTTATAACTCACACAGGGCCAGGAATAATTTGAGTCTCCATCAGCCATAATGGAGAAAACACTGTAATTCACGGGAAAGATATTGGATAGAATACTGCCCAGGTATTAAAATAAATGATGCTCTGAGTCCACAAAACTAACCTTACAAGAATCATACTATCTACAAATAATTTAATTGTATCCCAGGAAAAATTTTTGAGATAAAAAAGGAATAAAATTAAAAATGTATGGTATTCAATAAAGAAAAATTAACAGGCATGCAAAGAAGCAAGAAAATACAACAAGCACATAATAAGGAGACAATCATATTGAATAGAAGCAGACTCAGAAATAAAGAAAATTATAGAATCTGTATTTGATGACATTAAAAGAGTTATTACAACCATATTCCATATGTCTGAGAAGGTAAAAGATTGAGCATGTTAAATAGCACAAGGAAGAGATTTCTTTTTAAAGCCCCAAATTTAACTTCAAGAAGTGAAAATACTATATCTTGGAAATAAAGTCAAGGGGATTAACAGCAGATTAAACACTGCAGAAAAAAAATCAATGAATTTGAAAACATAGGGAATGTACTGGGGGAGAGTGTGAACTACAGGGTAAACTATTATCTGTGTAGTGCAGCAGTGCCCTAAAATGTGTTCACCGAGTGCGATGAGTGTGCTGCAATGATGAGGGAGGTTGTTGGTGTGGGAGGAGTGGGGTGGGGGGGTGGGGGGTATACAGGAACCTCTTATATTTTTTAGTGTAACTTTTTTTTGTGATGTACATATCTTCAAAAAAAATACAATTTACCAAAATGATGTGGTGGGTGTAGGGAGTGGGTTATATGGGAACCTCTTACATTTCTTGTTTTTTTTATGTTTTTTAATGTAAAATTCCTTGTGATCTATTAACTTTACCTTCAAAAATTTTAAGAAAAATAATTTAAAAAAAAAAAAAAAGAAAAGTAATAGAATGTTTCAAGCAGAAGGTTGATGCCATAGTTTTCCCAGGCTTCTAAAACAAATACCATAGTCTGGTTGGCTGTGTGTGAGAGGGAGAGGTATTTACTGTCTCACAGATTTGGAGGCTAGAAGTCCAGTCAATGTATTGGCAGCATGCTTTCTCCTAAGCCTGTAGCATTCTGGTGATGGGTGCCAATAGTCTATACCTCAAAATCTCCCTTTGTCACATGGCAATCTGTCTCCTCTGTCCTGTTTCCTGTCTATTACTGTGTCCAAATAGCCTCTGCTTATTATGTGTTATAACTATAACATTTAAAAGAGAGAGAGAGAAAAAAAAAAACCACATAGGAATAGAAAATGTCCAAAATTTTAAAAAAAAATGAGGAAAAAATGAACAAAGCATCCATGAGCTGTGGGACAACTTTAAGCATCCTGACATATGTATTTTTGGAAGCTCCAGAGTGTGGGAGAAACAAATATTTGAAGAAATAAGGAATTAAAAATTCCAAATTTAAAAATACATATGTAAATCCAGAGATCTGCTAATTCCATGTGCCATAAGTACAAAAATCATGAATAAAAGCAAACCAATCACAATAAAATTGCTTCTAACCAGTAATAAAGAAAAAATCTTTAAAAAATTTAAAAGGCTGTTCAGAGAAAAAAGACAATACATATAGAGAAATAAAGAAGAAACGACACCAGAAGATAAAAAAGAAATATCTTTAAAATCCTAAAGGAAAAAAATTCTATTTACCTAGAATTCTATACCTAGTGAATATATCTTCAAAAAGACAGCATAAACACTTTTTCAGACATACAAAAGATGAGATAATTACTCATAAGCATATATGAACTATTAAAAAATATTAAAAGGAGCTCTTCAGTAAGAAAGATATTGATACAAAAATAAAAACTATATCCAAACAAAGAACTGAGGAGCAACAAAAATGGCAAATATATAAGCAAATATAAAGGCATTGTTTCATATTTTTAAAATTTCTTTAAAAGATAATTGATCACTCAGAGCAAAAAATAATTACAATATACTGTGGAATTTGTAACATATTTAGGAGTAAAATTTATAACAATAATGCTATGGTGGGGGGGATGTAAGCATAGTGTTATAAGTTTCTTTTACATGAATTGATAAAATACCACTTTAAGATAGACAGTAATAAGTTAAAGATGTATAGTATAAACCCTAAACAACCACATAAAAAATGTTAATAAGTAAAAAATGGAGATTAAATGGAATCATAAAAAGTCCTTAGTCCAAAAGGTAGAAGAGAGTTAATAGGAAACAATGAATAGATGAAACAAATACAAAAATGAATCACAAGACAGTAACCTTAAACATAACAATCATTATTTATTAAATGTAAATGAAATAAACACACCATCAAAAGGCAGATATTATCAAATTATATATATAATATATAAATTATATTTATTATATATTATATATAAATATATAATTTGATATTGGTTCAAAGATAAATAGTTAGATCAATATATGAGAATAGTGAGTCCAGAAAGAAAGAGATGTATTTATGGCAAAGGTCTTTGCAAACCATAGAGAAAGGCCAGATTTTTTCAATAAATGTTGCTGATTCAACTGAATATTTGTTGGGTGGAAAGTGAAATTTGATCTCTGTGATGGGTAAGTTCTTATGCCAACTTGGCTAGGATATGGTAGGGTATGGTATCCAGGGTATGGTATCCAGTTGTTTGGTCAAGAAAGCACTGGCCTGATTCTTAACTGTGAGGATATTTCATGGATTTAAATCAACAGTCAGTTAATTGCATCTGTGACTGATTACATCTATACTCAACAAAGAATTCTGTCTTCAGCAACCAGTTGAAGGCCTTCAAGGGAGAACTGATGCTTTAAGCAATCAGAAAGAACTACCATCTCTGCTTTAGCAAGCCAGCTTCTGCGGAATTCATCAGAAGTCCTAGCTTGCGGTCTGCCCTAAGGAATTTGGTCTTGCCAGTCCTCACTCACATGAGCCAATTCCTAAAATAAGTCTCATTATGTTTACATTTATACACACACACACATTTTATAATGTGTATATATATATTATATACACACATTTATAGCCAGTTGGTTCTGTTTCCCTGAAGAATCCTAATACAATCTTCAACTTATACCACAAACAAGAACCAATTTCAGGTATATTACAAAAAGTATCTAAACCTGCAATCTAAAACAGCAAAACTCCTAAAATGTACTATAATACAATACCTTCAAATCACAAAGTGGGAAACAGCTTCTTAATCAGGATATAATACACTACCTACAAAAATCGATAAATTAGGCAATATTAAAATTAAAATTTATGTTCCTTAAAAGTCCCACTCAGGGGGCAGCCAGGAAGATGAGGCTGGAGGTAAGCAGGGCAGGGCCTGGGAGAGAAACAGTGGGGTGCTGCTAGTGGACATACCAGTGCACAGGGCATCCACCCACTCCCCTCCCCCTGGAAGTTCCTCATCCAGGCCTCTTTGAGGCATGTCCTTGCCAGATGCTGCTGTTTTCCAACAAGCAAGCAAGAGCAGTTTT
Source organism: Dasypus novemcinctus (assembly GCF_030445035.2). Classification (NCBI taxonomy): domain Eukaryota; kingdom Metazoa; phylum Chordata; class Mammalia; order Cingulata; family Dasypodidae; genus Dasypus; species Dasypus novemcinctus. The sequence continues at coordinate 78,545,065 of NC_080682.1, forward strand.
GTTATTATATATATATTTTTAAAAGACTCACTCTATTAAGACAGTGAAAAATAAAGTGTAGGAAAAGATATATACAACATATATTGAATTAAGGCTCAATATTAGTAATACACAAAAACTCCTATGAATCTATAGAAAAGCAAAAAAAAAAAAAAAAAAGACAACCTAATAGAAAAATGGGCAAAATACTTGAACAGACTTTTCCCAAAAGAGGATATCTAAATGGTTTATAAATGTATAAAAGGATGCTGAATTTCATTGTAATTAGTGAAAAATCAAAACTATAAGATACCATGATACTACTACTTCCCTTACCATTCTTCACCCCCCACTAAAAATGATAAAAATTTTAAAAATTAATGGTAAAATTCTTGTCAAGTATGTGGAACAACAGAAACTCTAATATATTGTTGGTGAGAGTAAGCAAGGGGAACATTTGTGCTTCTGTTCATAAAAGTTGAAACTCTGCATACAGTAGGACCCAGCATTTTCATTCTTAACTCTATATGCAAAAGAAATGGAAGCTCAAGTGTACCAAAATACATGAAAATAATATTTATGGCCCATTATCAATCCCAAATTGAAAACAACCCAAATGCCCATTTGTAGTAGAATGAAGATTCATGCAATGGAATTCTATATAACAATGAAAGTTAATGAACTTCTACATGCAATAATATGGATGAATCTTGCAAGCATAATGTTCAATATAAGAAGCCAGATTATGCAAGAATATACAATTTATTATTTGATTTAAATAAAATTCAATAAAATATTAAAGCAAATTTATAGAATTATTAGTAAAGGAACTTGTGACCTCTGTAGTTTATGAAGAGACGTAGTGATTGGAGAGAGCAGAAAGAAGCTTGTAGGTGCTGTCACTATTCTGTGTCTTGGTCAGATGTTGGCTGCACATGTGGGTTCACTCAGTGATAATTCATTGAACTGCACATTATGCTAGCTTTTTAGTGATCAACTTCAATACACAATTGTTAACATAAATGCTAAAAAAAGTTGTTTGCAAAAGAATATTTATAATGTGAACTAGTGTAAAAAGACACTAGTTTGCTATAGCTATAGATACAGGAACAGATATAGAACAGAAACATAAATATGCTCATTAAAATTATTAAATATGTATGATAAAATATCAATTGTTCATTTCTGAATAAGAGCATGATGAGCACTTTTTTATTTTAACTTCTGGTATGAAATAAAGAATACATGTTTGTTATCACTCAAGTTTTGTCAGATTTGGACAATGGGAACTTCTTCATTGATTCCTGTGTCCTTTTGACATCATCCTATAAATTTTAGAGTACTTCTTTAATTTCTGGTACAAAAGAAGTTGTATGGTTTAAAGAGCAATTTTTATATCACACTCAGCTAAGATGGAGTTGAAGAAGGACAACTACCACACCATGGAGCCTAGAGTGATTACAACTGAAAGTGGGAGGATTGCATCCAACATCCATGTGGAATCTGAGCCTCCTCTTGACATAGAGGTGCAATGGACACAACCAATCCAATGTCCACATAGAAGAGGTGGCATTGGATTGGGAAAAGTGGACATGGTGGCTGATGGGTATGGGGAAAGGCAGGAAGAGATGAGAGGTGGAGGCGTCTTTGGGACATGGAGCTGCCCTGGATGGTGCTTCAGAGGCAATCACCAGACATTGTAAATCCTCACAGGGCCCACTGGATGGAATGGAGGAGAGTATGGGCCATGATGTGGACCATTGACTATGAGGTGCAGAGGTGACCAAAGATGTACTTACCAAATCCAATGGATGTGTCATGATGATGGGAACGAGTGTTGCTGGGGGGGGGGGGGGGGAGAGGTGGGGTGGGGGGGTGGGGTTGAATGGGACCTCACATATATATTTTTAATGTAATATTATTACAAAATCAAAAAAAAAATAGAGGAAAAAAAAAAGATTAAGGGAAATCTGTTTGGTAAGAGAATGAATGAAAGAATAAGTGAAAAAGATCTTGTAAAAGCATGTACATTCAGAATCAGAATTTTAGAGAGTTGGGAGGGTCTCTAGAGCTCACTTAGTTCAATCACCTCATGTTATAAAATAAGGAGGAGAGTTGCTTAAAGTGTTCAGTGTTATTGGAGGCTAGAATCCAAACCTTCTGAAACTCTCTAAATTAGTTTTCTCTTATATATTAATTTTCCAGGGATCTGGGTGAGAGAGTAAGGGGTATTGCTGGTTTGTGAACCAACACCTGCTTATACATACATACACACATATGCACACACACACACATAAAAACCAAAAAACTGAAACATGGTGAATCTAATGATAGGAAAACGACCAAGGAAGCAGATGTGAAGCGTGCAAATATGTTCTTCTGTGTTTGAATAATTTTATTGTGGCAAATAACATTTGGCAGAGAATAAATTCATGCAGTGTTTTTAATCCATTTCTGTGAACACTAATGAGGTTGAGTATCTTTTCATATAAATTATGGTGATTTGATTTTTTTTTTCTTTTCAACGGGGCTACCTGTCTTTTTCCTATTGATTTATATGAGAACTTTACATATCCTGGATACTATCCTTCATCAGTTGTATGTATTATAAATATCTTAGTTTGTGGCTTATTGTCTTACTCTTCACTGTCTTTTGATAAACAGAACAGAAGTTGTTTACGAAACAGCCTTATTAAATTAATCCTTTATGAATTGTAAAAAAAAAAAAAAAAAAAAGAGCAATTTTTAAAAAAGAATGGACACACCACCATGAACAAGAAATGGAATAATACAATTTCTCAGAAGCTCCTATTTGTTCATCTCTTAGTTGCATCTGTTTCATTCCCTCCCAGAGCTAATCGGCCTTATTTCACAGTATGCTTAGTATATAATAGATAATCAATAAATGCTTCTTGACTCTGACCTGGAGAAGCCCTGGTTTGTTGGGTGTTGACCATTTGACAGGGGGCAGAGAAGATCACTACTTCTGTATCTAACAATCTTTATCTATGCAGTATAAATAATGCATTTCTATTCTTGGGGCCAGTAATATATCCTTATATCACCACCATAGCACACTGTGAAATGAAGCATGCTTATCCTCAGAGTGACATCAGCTGCCAGATTCCCTCTTGGACTTAATCTGGAAGATTAAGGAACTGGTTCTCCAAGATCTCCATCTCCAAGGTCATTCTTTATTTCCCAAGGATGACTTTCTTGAGCCAAGGATTATATCTTGTCAGCTACTATTTTTCAGCCTGGCTCTGGGAAAAGCTATACATCTGTCCTGTGACTCTGACCTTCTGGAAAGTTACCACTGCAGAATCTTTTGGCTTAAAATAAAATTCCAACAGTGTTTTCTTAAAAAAGAAATTGATACCAAATTTATAATCATTGCAAAACTAATTAAAAAATACTTTTGAATGGAGTACAAAATGGGAAAGAAACACCTTCTGTTATGGCTTAAAGTTGGTCAAATTAAGACACTTCCACCTCAACTCTATTCTGAAAGCAAAAGAAAATGACAAAAATTAAAATAGAGCAGAAAATGCCGCTGTCTTTAAATAAACTAATATATACAACTCAAAATGATAAATTATGAACAAAAGAACCCAAATTGTGGGAGATTAGTGAGAGCAGAAACTTATCTTGATAGATTTTTGGCAACATGTAGAGTTCTCTATAATTTTGGCATCAATTTGAGAGGCAAAACAAAGGTTCTTTATGTGGAAAGGTGAGGTTCAGAGATATGGGTCTGTGATGAAGGCGGGAACTGCAGAAACAGCTTTCTTTGACTTATTTCAGTAACAGGGAAGATGATGTTGGATGAGAAAATCTGAAGTCATTCCATGTCGTCTTACTTAGAAATGGACTACTGGTGTGGCCAGATGGAGGAAAGGTAATGGTGATGGTAAACAGTTTTGCAGATGCTGATCAGAGTGAGCTGAAGAAAAATTAGAAAAGAAGAACTCTTGGTGAAAATAAATAAGTAAATAAAAGAATAGTGTGAAAAATGAGACTTTACTGCAAGACCAACAGGGATGTTGTTATTTGTAAAATAGTGAAAAAGAGGGAAACTGAGTAAGGCTATAGCCTCAAGGCAAAGCATGTGACAGGGTTGATGAAATTTGTTAGTCAACATATCTAAATCAAAGCTTCCTGTGAATCTGCTCACATCCTTGCTCCTTCCCTCACATTAATTTTTATCAAATAGTTGGCCAGAAAGCTCTACTAATACTCAAAAATTAATAATTTCATGCTCAATAAAGGAGAAAAGGAATATTGACAAAGAACTATTAATAAATGCAATAAGCAAATGATAGCTGTAAGCTTTCAAGCTATCTAAAGGAAAATAATGACAAGCAAAAGTAAAAAAGACAATCTGTATGGAAAAAAGACAGCAAAGAATGTACCAAAACAAAAATAGCAAATTAAGATAACAGATCTAACATCAAACATATTTCAATGTCAATGAATGTCAAGGGTGTACAATCACCAAATATAAGGAATAGACTCCAACTGGATCAAAAATGATATGCCACACATAAAAATATCTAGAAATACATGATTCAAAGTTGAAACCAAAGAAATAGCAAAAACATGCCAATCAAATACAAACAAAAAGATATTAATATCATTAATATCCATATAAAACAAATCTAAATTCAAAGCTAAAAGTACTAAAGGAAACAAAGAAGTTCATTTATAATTACAAAGAGTTAAATCCACAATGAAGATCAACATGTCATAAATATGTGTGCACTAAATAACATGGAATCAAAATTCATGAAGTCCTCATAATGTTTAATAACATGGATATATTACATTGCTTTACTTCTTATTTAGCAGGATCCAAGCTACATAAATTTCTCATAGGGAGTGGATGTAGCTCAAGTGATTGAGCACCGAATTCCTACTTACCAGGTCCTCGAGTATGATCCCTGCGACCTCCTAAAAACAAAACAAACAAAAAACAAAAAAGTAACTCAGGGAAGCCAATGTAGCTCAGTGGTTGGGTGTCGGCTTCCCAGGTGTGAGGTCCATGGTTCAATTTACAGCCCCAGTACCTCAAAATGAAAAAAGAAAGCTTTCTCATAATGTTTGCACTTGGATTGAATCAACTAAAATACCAAGGAATTACTTTAGAGGAAATAAAAAAGTCTTAGGGACTAAAATGATGGTCTTTATGTCTGTTTCTAAGTGAACAGCGAAAGTTTTCTTTGGACAGCGCCATTTTAAAATGTGTCTCCTTAATTTGGTATTCTGAAAGTTATAAAAAGACCTTGTTGATTTCTATCAAAAGGCTGTATTATAAGCAATTTAGAACACGAGAAAGAAGGAAAAAATATTAAAATAGTAACAAACATAAAAGCAAAACTTGCAATCATATTTTGCACTTATATAATGTTACTTGGAGAGCTGACAACAAATGCAATCATATAGCACAGCTCTGTGAAACAAATTAGACACATACCATCATGAACATAATTAACAGAACTGAATTATATATCTGAATGTGGTTAAAAGGGGAAATTTTAGGTTGCATATACGTCACTGGAATAATTGGAAAAAATAAACATAGAACTGTACAACACAAACAGTAGACCATTTTGTAAACAGTGTCTATAGTTAACATATAGTTAATACATTCTTTCATGAATTGTAACAAAGGTACCATACTAATGGTGTTAATACTAGGGTGGTGTATAGGAGCTCTGTATTTTATGCATGGTTGTTCTGTAAACATAAACTTCTTTAATATAAATAAATGAAAGGAAGAAACTGCCTTTAAATATAAAAAAAGTAAAATAAAAACTGCAAAACTATATGTTGTAATTTTATTCCAGCAGGAGATTTTAAGTAATCACATCTCAGTCAAAATTCATTATGTATGAAATCCAATAAAAAAATTACAGGCATGCCAGAATTCAATGGGAAAAGGCTAGTCTTCTCAACAATGGTACTGGACAATTGGATATATAAATGCAGAAAAATTAACCTGACTCTAACTTCACAACACAGGTAAAATTTAGTGTGGAATGAAACACAGACCTAAATGTGATAGCTAAAATTAGAAAGTTCTGGGAAAAAATATAGAAGGAACTCTCTACATTTAATATTTGGAAATTAAACAACACAAATCTAAATAATCCACAAATCAAAGAAAATATTGCAAAGGAAATTATAAAATATTTTGAGACAAATGAAAATTAGAAAACAACATATCAAAAACCCATTGGATATTGCTAAAGCAGAGCTTAGAGGAAAATATGTGCTATTAAATGCTTAAATTAGAAAATAAGAATGGTCTCCAAATCAGTAATCTAAATGTCTACCTCAAGAAATAGGTAGAAGAATGAATTAAAACCAAAGTAAGCAGAAGGAAGGAAATAATAAAGATAATCATAGGAATCAATGAAATGAAACATAGCAAAAACAGAAAAAAAGAATTAAATCAAAAGCTAGCTCTTTGAAAAGACCAATAAAACTGATAAACCTCTAGCCAGACCACCACAAAATAAAGAGAAAAACAAAACACACTTACAATAGGAATAAAAGTAATATAACTACATCTTTTAAGACATTATAAGGATCATAAGGGAGTATTATGGACAACTTTATACCAATAAATTCTATTAATTTAGGTGAAGTAGAAAAATTCCTTGAATAAAATTTTGTTCAAGAAAAAATAGACAACCCAAGTAACTATCTGTTCCATTTGCTGATAATTCTGTCAAATATTTAAGGAAAAAATAATGCCAATTCCATACAAACTCTTCCTAGTTCATTTTACAAGGTGAATGCTACCTGGAAACAAAACCTAATGAAGAAATTACAAGAAAAAGTACCAGAGATTCATATACTTCAAAAATATGCACACAAAAATTTGTATTCATCATGTCCAAGTGGAGACTATCACCAAAAATGTAAGATTGGGTTAACATTTCAAAACTAATCAATGTAATTCAACATATTAAAACACTAAAATAGAAAGATTTAACCAAATTCAATGCCTATTTATGATTTAAAAATACCCTCAGAAAACTAGGAATAAAAGGGGGGAAATCAACACAAAATTCATAGCTAGCTTAAATTTAAAGGAAAAAACTGAACACTTTCCCTCTGTCAGAAATAAGGTAACAATATCTTCCTTTTACTGCTGCTATGCTACATTTTCCTGGAGTCTTAGCTAAAGCAATAAGACAAGAAAAACAAATAAAAAATATATAGATTGAAAAAAAGAAGTAAAACTACCTTTATAAAATGGTCTGATTGTATATGTATATCCCAAGCAATCTATAAAAAAGCTACTGAAAGTAATAAGTGAGTTTAACAAGGTTTCAGAATAAAGAGCAATATACAAAAATCTATTCTATTTCTATATACTAGAAACAAACCGTTAGAAGTTGACATTAAAAATACAATACAATAGCAACAAAGCCATGAACATTTAAAGATAAATTTAACACCATATTTTTAATCTCTGTGCACTGAAAACCATTAAAATTAACAAGATGCAGGAATATACTATAGTCATGGATTGGGATGCTAGATATTGTCGAAATATAAATTGATCTATGCATTCAAAGCAGTCCCAATCAAAATCTGAACAGCTCTTTTAAAAAAAAACTTATAAATCTAGGCAACCTGAATCTAAATCTCAAATGAAAATGCAAAGGATTCAAATTAGCAAAAACAATTTTGAAAGGACAACAAAATTGGAGGTCTCACTCTACCTGATTTCAAGACATACTTTAATATTACAGTAATCAAGACGTTGTAATGACAGAAGAATTGGCATATAGATCAAAGGAATAGAATAGAGAATCCAGAAATAGAGCACACATGTATCTTCAATTGATTTTAACAAAGATGGCAAGCTAATTCAACAGAGAAGTAAAGTCTCTTCTGCAACTGGAAGAAACAACTGGATGTCCTTATGCAAGAAAAAATAAAAGACCTCAACCCTTAACTGATACCATACACAAAAAATTTACACAAATGCAAAATGGATCATAGACCTTACATAAAAGCTAGCATTATAAAACTAAAAAAAAAAAAGGATCACAGCAGAAAAATTTTGCAGCCTTGAGATGTACAAATATTTCTTAGAATACAAAAAGCACAAAATAATTTTAAAAAATAAGTTGTACTTCATCAACATTAAAAAACATTTGTTTTTTTGATGGGTATTGCAAATAAAATGAGAAGACAATTCACAGACTGGGAGCAAATATTTTCAAATCATTTATTTGATTAAGGACTTTTATCAGAATATATAAAGAACTTTCAAAACAATAAACCGCACCTCCCTGGCACCAAGGGAATACTACCAAGCACCAGCTGGTGATGTAAATAGAAAAAGACCTTGAATAAAAGGTCAGCTCAGACCAGCAGGATATCTCAGCCCACAGGTAGGATCATGTGTTAAAAACTGCTTTTTGACCTTGAATAAAAGGGGGAAATGGCAAAGACAAATGAGTTTATATGGCTAAGAGTCTTGAAAAAAGAGTCAGGAGGTCATCAGAGGGGTCATGCTTATGCAATCCTCAGGAGGACCCCAGAAACAGCCAAAGTGGATACAACCCCAGGTACTGGTTCTCCTGAGGGCTCAGAGACCCACAGGTTCTAGGGTCTTGGCAGATGGCTCTAGAGTTCAGTGCCTTGTCACTAGGCCCTACTTTGGAATTTGTGCCCCTGAGTGTGATGAAGTTGGACTCAGATGTGACCTTTCTACACATGCCTCTTCTGTCGCTTTTACTGAACCTTCAGTTGGTGCTAGGGTTGGTGTATACTCAGGAGACTTGAATCTCTGGACTGTCCAAGTGCCAGCTGGGCCCTGAGTCTCAGCAGAGTTGCAACTCCTACTCTCTGGTTTGTTGAACTTATGTAGGTCAGCTAACAGGGAGGTGAAGATGGTCAACCACCACACCAGAGAACTGAGAGTGCCTACAACCGCAAGCAGGAGAATTGCACCCATCATCCATGTGTAATCTAAGCTCCCTCTCAGTATAGAGGTGGAGTGGACATCACCATCCCAAGGCCCACAGAATGGAGGAATAAAATATGGATTACAGTGGACTTAATGATATTCTACTATAAAACTATTGTGACTACTAATAGAAGAAATTGTATCATTGACAAGGAAAGAGTGGCCACAGTAGTTGCTGAGGGCAGGGAGTGGGAAGAAGAGTTGTGATGAGGGGTTATTTTTGGGACTTGGAGTTGTCCTAAATGATATTGCAGGGTCAGATGCTGGACATTATACATCCTGCCATAACCCACTGAATGTACTGGGGGAGAGTATGAACTACAGGGTAAACTATTATCCATGTGATGCAGCAGTGCTCCAAAATGTGTTTGCTGAGTGCGATGAGTATGCCACAATGATGGGGGAGATTGTTGGTGTGGGAGGAGTGGGGTGGGGAGGTATATGGGAACCTCTTAGGCTTTTATAATGTAACCTTTTTTGTGATGTACACATCTTCAAAAAAATACAATTTGCAAAAATGATGGGGGTGGGTTATATGGGAACTTCTTATGTTTTTCTAATGTAATGTACTATGTGATCTATTAACTTTAATTTTTAAAAAGTGTTATTAAAAAAATAAAAATAAAAATGAAACCCAAGATAGTGGACCAAAAAAAACCAACAACAAACAACCCATAAAATAATGAACAAAATATTTTCATATTTTACCAGAGAAGGTATATGAATAACAAATAAACAATGAAAGGATGTTCTGCATAGTCATTAGGAAATGCAAAGTTTCCTATTTGGAATGATAGTAATGTTTTGGCAATGGATGGTGGTGATGGTAGTAAAACGTTGTGAATGTAATTAACAGCACTGAAATATATATCTAAATGTGTCAAGGGAAAATGTTAGTTTTATATATGGTAACAGAATGAAAAAGAGAGAGGAGGGGTCAAGGACTTGGCCTGTGTTAGGAAATATTAGGAAATATATTAAAGCATATATTAATTGCTTCTTTGGAAACAATTGAAAAGTACAATAACGGTGCATGAAAAAAGTGCAATAAGATGCCAATACATACCCGTTAACATGACTAAGATAAAAAACTGACAATTCCTAGTATTTAGTTGTGGAACAACTGGACTTTCTCATACAACTGGTAGAAATGCAAAAGGAAACAGACACTTTGGGAAACAGTTTGTAGGTTCTTTAAAATGTAAATATACATTTATCATATGATCAGCAATACTACTCCTTGTACTCTAAGAGAAATGAATATATATACCCATACAAAGATTTGTCCATGAATGTTCATAGCCGCTTTATTTATAATAGCCAAAATTTGAAACTCCCATCAAATGGTAAATAAACAAATAAATTGTGGTATATCCATACAATGAAATACTTCTCAGCAATAAAAGAATTAACTACCAATACACACAACATGGATGAATCTCGAGTATTTTGCTAAGTGGAAGAAATCAGACAAAAAAGACTTCTATATGAATCCATTTATAAGAAATCATAGAAAAGGCAAAACTATGGTGAAAGCACATCAGTGGTTGCCTTAGCCTTGGGTCAAGGATGGGAAGTAATTACAAAAGGACACAGGAAACATTTTGAGTTATTGAAAATGTTCTATCACTCAATTATATTGGTATTAACATAACTATATATTTTTCAAAATTCATACACTGTGCTTTCAAAATGGATGAATTTCATACCTCAATAAAGCTAATTATTAATCAATAATTATAAGTTAGGCCAAGTCATTCTGATGTTCAACACTCTCCAATATCAATATCTTTCTATATTGCTATAATAAAATCCAAAAATTTTGTCATGATCTGTAATACTACACGTGATCTGGCTCCCACATTCCTCTCCAACCTCCTCCCCACAATTTCCTCCTAAATGCTTTCTACTGCTGTCACACTGTCCTCCTTGGTCATTCAGGAACACACCAGCCATGTCCCTGCATCACAGCATTCACATGTGCTGTGGTTTCTGCCTGGGATCTTCCCCCTCATGTCTGAATGGCTTGATGTCTCACCTCTCTAACTGTTGTGTTATCAGAGAGGCCTCTCCTCAGCATCCTTTTCACAATACCACCCCATCACTTTCTTCTGCTTTGTTTTCTTCATAGCACTTCAGCATGACACTTTTTTATTTACTTAACCATTTCCGCGCTCCCCCCCCCCCCCAACATTTGAATTTACTCCACAAAGGCAGAGATGTCCAGGGGCCATAGCTCCGTCTGCAAGAGCAGTGCCTGGCACATAGTAGGCCCTCAATAAATACAGGTTATTCAATGAATGAAGGAGAGTGAGAGCTCTACATACTAGAAATTATGCAATGCAGTCAAGACAGTGCACAAAGACTCATAGTCATAAAAGTTTAAATTACTAAATGAAAATAAATGATTAAGCATGGAATTCAAGAAATTAAGAAAATGAAATAATTAAAAAAACAGAAAAAAAGAATTAATAAAATAAAAACAGAAAGCAATACATTCAAAAAAGGAATAGGAATTGAAGTAATAAATAAATCCAAGAGCTATTTCTTTAGGGGAAAATAATAAAATAAGCAAATCACCAGTTTATTTTATTCTCAATAAAAGGCAAGAAGCTAGAAAATATAAGTACATAAATTAGAAGTAAAAACCACAGAAATGAGAACAGATAGAGGGAACTTTTCTTTTAATTGTAAGAAAAAGCTTTGTTCAACACTAGGCAAACATACTTGAAAAATGTTCAAATAGTTTTAAAGAATTCCTTTGACTCCTAAACATCAAACTTGATTTGACATTCTTTTGACCACTTCCTAATTACTGACTCTCACATGACTTCACTCTGCATTGTGGTCCCTCTAGCCCGTCTTTGCTCCATAGACCCATGAGGGAGAGGGATAAAGCATTTGGCTTGGGTTTGTAATGCTTGATCTGAGAGTGGTGATCCAGCACAGTGGTTAAGAGCTCAGGCTCTTGGCTCAGATTCCCCAAGCGCTGCCATTTGCTAACTGATGACTTTTAATTACTTTTCCAAATCTTAGCATCCTCATCTGTAAATGGGATAATAACACCTGCTCAAATCAGAGAGTCAGAAACTAGAATATAGGTTACCAGGGGCTGGGGTCGGGATGTGGAATGGGGAGTTAATGCTTAATTGGTAATAAATTTCTGTTTAGGGTGATAGAAAAGTTTTGGCAATGGGTAGTTGTAATGGTAGCACAATATTGTGAATGTAATTAACAGCACTGAATTATATGTTTGTGGTTAAAAGGGGAAATTTTAGGATGTATACCTGTCATTAAAATAAAAATTTCAAAAATAGGACTATACAATACAAACAGTAAACCCTAAGCTGAACTATGGGCTATAGTTAATAGTATAATTATAAAAACATTCTTTCATGAATTTAAAAAGGGAACCACACTAATGCAAAGTGTTAATAATAGGGAAAACTGCATTTGTGATGGGGGGTATATGAGAACTCTGTACTTTCCACAAGAAAGTACAAACCTAAAACTCCTCCAATTAAAAATATTTTTTAAAAAAAGAAATGTGATCTGGGTGACTCTGATGGTCTGTGAATTTCTGGCAGCTACATACATCAAGGAGTCAGGTGGTTTCTGTATTGCTTCCTACTATTTCTCACTACCCCACCACCCTTCTAGCTTCCCTTTTTACTGTAACATCACCCAACTCGTCTTCCTGCTGCTAACCCTCAATTCAGCAGCCAGAGTGATTCTTTTCCAGCATAAGCCAGCTTATGCTACTCCTCTGCTCAAAACCTTGCTGGAGAAAAGAGTCCTCTCCTTTGGCCATGTACATTCTGGTGGTACTCCCGCTGCCCTGCTAGGACTTCTACCCCCCTTTATGTTGATAGTTTGTGTAACCACCTTCAGAGCTGGCAGAGCCAATTAACTTTACCTTCCCTCCTGCTTATTACCTGATGTCTAAGCAGCACACAAAAGATTTGTAGAGCATCAGGGAGAGGGTGGTAGAGGCATGAGGTCCTGCAGCCAATTTTTTTTTTAAGTTACATTAAAAAAATATGAGTCCCTATATATACCCCCACCCCCCCCACCCCAAGCCTCCCCCATCAACAACCTCTTTCATCAATGTGGCACATTCATTGCATTTGGTGAATACATTTTGGAGCACTACTGCATGACATGGGTAGTGGTTTACGTTGTAATTTACACTCTCCCCCAGTCCACCCAGTGGGCCACGGCAGGACCTACAATGTCCAGCAACTGTTCCTGCAGTACCACGCAGGACAACTCCAAGTCCTGAAAATGCCCACACATCATATCTCTTCTTTGCTCTCCCTACCCTCAGCAGCTACCATGGCCACTTTCTCCACATTAATACTACATTTTCTTCCATTACTAATCGCCATAGTTTCAGAATAGAATATCAGTAAGTCCACTCTAATCCATACTCTATTCCTTCATCCTGTGGACCCTGGGATGGTTATGTCCACTCCACCTCTATATCGAGAGGGGGCTTAGGTCCCACATGGATGATGGATGCAATTCTCCTGCTTGCAGTTGTAGGCACACTTGGCTCCCTGGTGTGGTGGTTGACCTTCTTCACCACCTGTTAGCTGGCTGGAGTAAGTTCATTAAACCAGAGGGTGGGAGTTGCAGATCTGTTGAGGCTCAGGGCCTGGTTATCACATGGACAGTCCAGAGATTCAGGTCCCCTGAGCATACACCAAATGCTAGCACCAACCACAGGTCCAGTAAAAGAAACGAGAGGCTTGTGAAAAAAGATCACATCTGAGTTCAACTCCATCACACTCAGGAACACAAACTCCAAAGTAGGGTGAACTGATAAGGCACTGAACTCCATCTGCCATGAACATTGAATCTGTGGGTCTCTGTAGCCCTCAGAAGAACCAATACCTGGGCTTGTTTCTACTTTGGCTGTCTCTGGGACCCTGCTGAGTCATGTGTAAGAGCAACCCCTCTGATGACCTCCTGACTCTTTTTTGGAGACTCATAGCCATATAAACTCATTTGTCCTTTCCATTTCCCCCCTTTATTCAAGGTCAAATTTTTAATTGTACAACACCTGGGGCACATGCTATCTACAAAATGGGAGAGAATTTTTCAGGTATCACTAAACCTGGAAGTTATCCTCTTCTTCCCCAAAGTCAGGAAAACTTATAAAAACCCCATTACCACAATGCATAATTCATAAAAGAGACCCAGGCCCAGGCAAGGGCTCAAGTCGAGCTGATCAAGAGGGAACGGAAAAGGAAAAGAGATTCCCTCAGTAATTGTGAGCAGATATTTTTCAGAAGGAAATCTCTGTAGAACAATAATGTACTCAAAATTCCAATATTGCATGATCTGTGCAGCAGAAAAATCAGGATTAGGAGAGCCACAGCTAGAGTTAGAAAGTTGAAGTTGGCTATAAATTAAATAGAGCAATTGAAGGGAGCAAGGTTGAGAATTAATAGTCATGTATCCTAAAATGAAGCAACTCCAACCAATTTGGGAGAAGACATTGAACAGAAAGGGGCACTGAAGAGGACTGGAGAAGGTGGAAGGTTGATAAAATCAGAGGTTGCCAGTGGTGGCAACACAGAAATACTCTGCTTTACCCACAATTGTCTAAGGGTTCTACCACTCCCAAAAAAGAGGGGGATAGATGGTTGTTTTGTTTGCCGAATGATGCCAGCAGCAATATACCAGAAAAGGGTTAGCCTTTACAATGGGAATTTTTTAGGTTAAAAGCTTACAGTTCTGAGCTGTGAAAATGTCTAAATCAAGGCATCAGCAGAGATGCTGTCTCACCAAATTTTGGCTGCTGGCCATCTTGGACTCTTGCCACATGTCAAGACACAATGGCGATTAGGCTGGTCTGGGTCTCTGCTTTCTCCAGGTTTACTTTCTCCCCGGATTCAGATGGGTAATCAGGCATATGACTCATCTTTGCCTCTTTTCTATGCTTCTGTGCTCCGTTGATTCCAGCCTCTGGTCTCTGGGATCTCCCTCTCAGCCTCCTGGGGATTCTCTGCTTCTACAGCTTTTTCCTAAGTATCTGTGGCTTTTCAGTCCTCGGTTTATAAAGGACTCCAGTAACAGGATTAAGACGCACACTGTGTCTTAATCAAAGGTCCCTACTTGAGGCAATCTAATCAAAAGGTCCCATCTACAATGGGTTTATAGGCATAGGAATGGGTCACTTTAAGAACAGGTAGAATCCTTAGACAATTGTGGGTATAAGACTCAGACCAGGATAGTGGTAAAAATCTGAACCACAGTAAAGTAATGATCCTTAAACTTTAGAGGTGTATAACATACCCATTTAAGATGCTTGATAAAATGCAGATTCCTAGGTCTTCCCAGATCAATAAAATCAGAATGTCTCCTGGAATCTGTATTCTTAAACATAGGAGGTATTCCTGAGGCAGCCGTACTTCTTGTGGGTCTTCAGCAGATCTCAGTTTAAAAACCTCCATTCTTCTATACCTGTAGTCATTTGTATAATGTGGTTCTATGTGTTCATAAATGCTTTTACTTTATAAAAGTTTTGGTGAAAGAATCACTGAATATACCATATGTCAGGGGTTATCTTTGGGAAGATGGGATGAGGGGAAAAGGGTGGGAAAAGCCATACTTTACTTCAACCATTTCTCCCTAGTTTCTTATATAACCATTTATACATATTACTCTTATGAAGGCAATAGTGGTAAATGAAATTTAAGGCCCATATTTTGTTTTATTTCCTCTTTATACTCTATTTCTTTGAAAATGGTAGAATATTTTAGGTTTACTACTCCTTTATTAAAAAAATATTCATTGTTTGCATATTATGTATCTGGCACTGTTCTAGGAATTTGGGAGACAATATTTAGAGACTAAATACACAATCTGTCCTAACTTAACCACTTTGTAAATTGTATATAATTCAATGCTTGCACATGATCAATCACCACTGTGTTTATTTTATTTTCAATTTCCAAGTTGAAAGAGTCCCTCCAGGAGGATAGGCTGAGCTTGACAACTTTGTGAGCCCAAACAGCAGGTATAATCAGGACCCAGGGCCAAAGGTGTGTATTCCAGGTGAGAAGTCATTTTGCCCACCCTACCTTGAAGAATAGGGTGGGTACACAACTGCTTCTTTCCTGCTGTGTTTTGTGTTATTTGCACCAGTAGAGCAGAGACTGGAGGAGAATTGGAGTTATAGACTTTTGGTGCTGGAACATACTGAACAAGACAAGCAGAAGTTAGAGTAGACCCAAGATGGCAGGAAGACAGACAGGGTGGCTGGATATAGGGAAAGGGGCTGCAGAGTGATCAGAGTGGGTAAGAGGCTGCCCAGCTGGGCACTGGGGGAGCAACAGGCCATTGGCAATTGGTGCAGGTAGCTGGCAAGGCTGGGAGACACAGCTGGGCACCAGAGAAGCAGTGGCTCTCAGGACGATCAACACAGGCAGCTGGCCAGAGAAGAGGGTCTGATTTGCTTTCTTTCTCTCTTCTTCTGGTACCCAGGGGACAGCAGGGTCATGGGATGATAGGTGGGTACGGATGGCCAGCAAGAAGGAGGCTAGCTGGATGCCAGTGGCCTGAGAGGGAGGCCTGTTTTTTAATTCTTTCTTTCTCTCTCTCTCTGTTTCCCTCTCTTTCTTTCTTTTCTCTTTTTCCTTTTCAAATTCCTTTATATCCTTTTTTTTCCTTTTTTCCCCCTTTTTTTCTCTCTCATTTTTTCTTTTTTCTTTTTATCTTTCATATTTTGTTAAACATGGACAATTCTAAGAACCTAGAATAAGTGGAACCAAGTGTCAAAGAAGATCCTTAACACAAAGCCAAACAACAAAAAAATCTAGGCAAGAGAGGGATACTGACCAAGAGATAAACAAATACCTACTCATCAGCAAGAAGTTCTAAGCCATACTAAGGAACAGAAAGATATGGTGCAGTCAAAGGAACAAACTAAAAGACCAAAGGAGATGCAGAATTTGGAACAACTAATCAAAATGTTCACACAAATCTCCCAATTCAAGGGGATGAAGGAAGAGATTATAAATATTAAGAAGACACTGTATAAGCATATAGAAGAAATTGTAAACATACATAAAAAGTAAGAAATCTTACAGTAATGAAAAGCACAATAGAAGAAATTTAAATTACACTAGAATCATACAGCAGAAGATTTGAACAGGCAGAGGAAAGAAATAGTAAATTAGAAAATAGAACATCTAAAATCACACAAATAGAAGAACAGGGGAAGCATACTTGGCCCAATGGATAGGGCATCTGCCTACCACATGGGAGGTTCAAACCCCAGGACTCCTTGACCCATGTGGAGCTGGCCCATGCACAGTGCTGATGCATGCAAGGAGTGCCGTGGCACACAGGGGTGTCCCCCACGTAGGGGAGCCCCACGTGCAAGGAGTGCACCCCATAAGGAGAGCCACCCAGCATGAAAGAAAGTGCAGCCTGCCGAAGAATGGCACCACACACACGGAGAGCTGACACAAGATGACGCAACAAAAAAAAAGAAACACAGATTCCCAGTGCTGCTCATAAGGATAGGAGCAGTCACAGAAGAACACACAGCAAATGGACACAGAGAGCAGACAACTGGGTGGGACGGGGGCAGGGGAGAGAAATAAATAAATAAGTCTTAAAAAAAAAAGAACAGATAGAGAAAAAAGAATGGAAAAAAAATGAACAGGGAATTAAATGACAGCATGAAATGCAGAAACATATGCATTATGTATGTCCTAGAGGGAGAAGAGAGAGAAAAGGGGCAGAAGGAGTGTTTAAGGAAACAATGGTAAAAAATATCCAATTCTTATGAGGGACATGGATGTGCATGTCCAGGAAGAGCAGCATACTCCAAACAGAATAAATTCTAGCAGAACTACTCTGAGACACATACTGATCAGATTGTCAAATGCCAAAGATAAAGATAATTCTGAAAGTATCAAGAGAAAAGAGGTTCATCACATGTAAGGATGCTCAATAACATTAAACGATGACTTCTCATCTGAAACCATAGAGGTAAGAAGGCAGTAGTATGACATATTTAAGGTACTGAGAGAGAAAGACTGCCAGTCAAGAATTTTATATCCAGCAAAATTGTTCTTCAAAACTGAGGGAGAAATTAAAATATTCACAGATAAACAGAAATTGAGAGAAATCATCAATAAGAATCCTGCCCTTAAAAAAATATTAAAGGAAAATTTATAGGTTGAAAGGAAAAGACAAGAGAGAGAAGTTTGGAGGAGAGGGTAGAAAGGGAGATTATTACTAAGGGTAAGTAAAAGAAGAGAAACATAAATAAGTTATGACATATGTAAAGAAAAAATGGGTGGCGGATTTGGCCCAGTGGTTAGGGTGTCCGTCTACCACATGGGAGGTCCGCAGTTCAAACCCTGGGCCTCCTTGGCCCATGTGCAGCTGGCCCACGCGCAGTGCTGATACGCACAGGGAGTGCCCTGCCACACAGGGGTGTACCCCATGAAGGGGAGCCCCACGCTCAAGGAGTGTGCCCCATAAGGAGAGCTGCCCAGTGCGAAAGAAAGTGCAGCCTGCCCAGGAATGGTGCCGCACACACGGAGAGCTGACACAACAAGATGACGCAATGAAAAGAAACACAGATTTCTGTGCCACTGACAACAACAGAAGTGGACAAAAGAAGACGATGCAGCAAATAGACAGAGAACAGACAACCAGGGTGGGGGGCGGGGGAGGGAAGAGAAATAAATAAATAAATCTTTAAAACAAATAAAGAAAAATGGTTGAAGTAAGTACTGCCTTTACAGTAATAAATTGTATGTTAATGGATTAAACTACCCAATTAAGAGACAAAGATTGGCATAATGGATATATATATATATATATATATATATATATATATGAGTGTATTAGTCAGTCAAAGGGGTGCTGATGCAAAATACCAGAAACTGGTTGGTTTTTATAAAGGGTATTTATTTAGGGTAGGAGCTTACAGATACCAGGCCATAAAGCATATGTTACTTACCTCACCAAGGCTATTTTCATGTGTTGAGGCAAGATGGCTGCCGATGACTGCAAGGGTTCAGGCTTCCTGGGTTCCTCCCTTACAGGGTTTTGCTTCTCTCTGAGTTCAAGTTTCCTTTCCTCCCAGGGCTTGCTTCTTCCAGGGCTCAGGGTTCCGGTTCCTCTCTTCCTGGGGCTGGCTTCTCTTTCCTCTGCGATCTTACTTCCCAGGGCTCCAGCTTAAGGCTTCACCATCAAACTCCAACATCAAAACTCCAACATCAAAGCCCTCAACTCCGTCCTTTGCCATGCCTTTTATCTGTGAGTCCCCACCCCTTATGCCCTAATGACATGGCCCAATCAAAGCCCCAATCTTAACTCAATCATGCCCAGGTACAGACCAGATTACAAACATAATCCAATACCTGTTTTCAGAATTTGTAACCATATCAAACTGCTACAATGAGACATCTAAATGCTGTCTACAAGAGACTCACCATAGACCCATGCACATAAACAGGTTGCAAGTGAAAGAGTGAAAAACAATTTTCCATGCAAACAGTAACCAAAAAACGAACTGAAATAGCTATACTATCAGACAAAAATAGGCTTTAAATGCAATCTGTTGTAGGAGACAAAGAAAGATACTTTGTATTGATAAAAGGGGCACTCTACCAAGAAGAAAGAACAATCATAAATATTTATGCACCTAAAAAGGGTGCCCCAAAATACTTGTGGCAATGTATTTAAAACTGAAAGGAGAAATAGACACATACAATAATTGTGGGGGACTTCAATACACCACTCTCAGCAATAGACAGAACATCTAGACAGAAGATCAATAAAGAAACAGAGATCTTGAATAATACGTTAAAGGAACCAAACCTAACGGGCAATACAGAACATTGCACTACAAAACAGCAGGATATAAATTCTTCTCAAGCATTCATGGATCAGCTAGACACATGTTAGGTCACAGAACATGAATCAATGAATTTGGGAGGATTAAAATTATACGAGCACTTTCTCTGACCAAAACAGAATAAAGCTGGAAATCAATAATGGATAGAGAACTGGAAAATTCACAAATATGTGGAAGTTAAACACAGTCTCAAATAATCAGTGGGTCCAGGAGGGAATAGAAAGAGAAATCAATAAATTTCTTGAGACAAATGAAAATGAGAACACAACATATCTTAAACCTATGGAATGTAGCAAAGATAGTGCTGAGCAGGAAATATATAGCTCTCAGTGCTTACATTATAAAAGAAGAAAGAGCTAAAAAGTGGCCTAACTACACAGCTGGAGAATCTAGAAGAGCAGCTAATGATTATCAAAGCAAGCAAAAGGAATGAAATAAAGATCAGAGCAGAAATAAAAGAAATTGAGAACAAAAACAATACAATTAACAAAACCAAAAGTTGATTCTTTGAGAAGATGAACAAAATTGACAAACACTTAACTAGACAGACAAAGAAAAAAGAGAGTAGATTCAAATAAGTAAAATCATAAATGAAAATGGGGACATCACTACTGATCCCACAGAAATAAAAGAGATCAAAAAGGATTCTATGAACAATTATATGCCAACAAACTAGACAATGTAGATGAAATGGAATCATTCCTAGGAACATATGAACAACCTACACTGACCCTAGAAGAAATAAAAGACCTCAACAAACAAATCACAAGTGAAGAGATTGAAACAGTCATCAAACAACTCCCCAAAACGAAAAGCCCAGGATCAGACAGCTTCACAGGTGAATTCTACCAGGAATTCAGAGAGGATTTAATACCAATCTTACTCAAACTCTTCCAAAAAATTGAACAGGAAGGGATGCTAACATACTCATTCTATTAAGCCAGTATCACCCTAATACCAAAGCCAGATTAAGATATTACAAAAAAGAAAATTAGAAACCCATTTCCTTAATGAATATGGATGCAAAAATCCTCAACAAAACACTCTCCAATCAAATCCAACAACAAATTAAAAGAATTATTCATCATGATCAAGTGGGTTTTAAACCAAGCATGCAAGGGTGGTTCAGCACAAGAAAATCAGTAAGCATAATACCCCACATTAATAAATCAAAGAAGAAAAATCACATGATCTATTGATTGATTCAGAAAAGGCATTTGACAAAATATAGCATCCTTTCTTGATAAAGATACTGCAAAAGGTAGGAAATGAAGGAAACTTTCTCAAAATGGTAAAGAGCACAAGTGAAAAGCCCACAGTTAACACTGTACTCAATGGTGAAAGACTGAAAGCTTTCCTGCTGAGATCAGGAAGAAGACAAAGATGACCACTGTTACCACTGTTTTTCAGTATAGTACTAGAGGTTCTAGCAAGAGCAATCAGGCAAGAAAAAGAAATAAAAAGCATCTAAATTTTAAAGGAAGAAGTAAAAGTTTCATTTTTGCAGGTGATATGTTCCTATACCTAGAAAGTCCAAAGAAATCTACAACAAAGCTACCTGAGTAATAATTTCAGCTGAGTTGCAGGATACAAGATTAAGACACAAAAATCAGTAGTGTTTCTATACACTAGTAATGAGCAATTTGAGAAGGAAGCCAGGGGGAAAAAAAAATCCATTTACAATAGCAACTAAAAGAATCAAATATTTAGGAATAAACTTAACCAATGATGCAAAACATGTGTATTCAGAAAACTACAATGCATTGCTACAAGAAACAGAAGAGTACCTACATAAATGGATGAACATTCCATGTTTGTGGATTGGAAAACTAAATATTGTTAAGAGGTCACTTCTACCCAAATTGATATACAGATTCAATGCAATCCTGATAAAATTCCAGCAGCCTTTTTTAAAGAAATGGAAAGCATAAATATCAAATTTATTTGGAAAGGTAAGGGGCCCCGAATAAACAGAAGCTTCTTAAGAGGAAGAACAATTGGAGGACTCTCAATTCCAGACTTTAAATCATATTACCTAGCTACAGTGGTATAAACAGCATGGTACTGCCATAAAAATAGACATATAGACTAAGGGAACTGAACTGATGGTTCAAAAACAGACCTTCACATTTATGGTCAAGTGATTTTTGACAAAGCTGTCAAGCCCACCCAGCTGGGGCAGAAGAGTCTGTTCAACAATAGTGCTGGGAGAAGTAGAAATCCACATCCAAAAGAAAGAAAGAGGACTTATCTCACACTGTATAAAAAAGTTACCTCAAAATTGATCAAAGACCTAAACATAAAAGTTAGAACCATAAAACTTCCAGAAGAAAATGTAGGGAAACATCTTCAAGACATGGTGGTAGATGGCAGTTTCTTAAACCTGACAATAAGCATGAGCATCGAATGAAAAAAATGGATAAATGAGATTCCTAAAACTTAAACACTTTTGTGATTCAGAGGACTTTGTCATGAAATGAAAAGGTAGCCCACCCAATAGGAGAAATTATTAGAAACAACATATCTAATAAGGGTTTGATTTCCATGCTATATAGAGATTATACAACTCATCAACAAAAGAGCAAGCAGTCATATTTAAAAATGGACAAAAGCCTCAAAGAGACATTTCTCCAAAGAGGAAATACAAATGGCAAAAAAAAAGCACATGAAAAAAATTTCAATATCATTAGCTATTAGGGAAATGCAAATCAAAACTATGAGTTAGCTCACACCTCATAGAATGACCATTATTTTGAAAAAAAACAAACAAACAGAAAACAGTAAGTGATGGAGAGGATGTAGAGAAATAGGAACATTCCTTTACTGTTGTTGGGAATGTAGAATGGAGCAGTCTCTGTGGAAGACAGCTTGGTGGTTCCTTAGTAAGCTAAATATAGAACTGCCATATGATCCAACAAGGCCTCTACTAGGAATATATCTAGAAGAACTGAAAACTGTGACACAAACAGACATTTGCTCCCCAATGTTCATATCAGCATTATTCACAATTGCCAAAGGGTGGAAAGAACTTGTGCCCATCAACTGATGAATGGATAAACAAAATGTGATATCTATATGGTAGTATACTATGCTGCTGTAAGAAGAAATGAAATTGGGACATATACGATAACATGGAAGGACCTTGAGGAAAATGTGCTGAGTGAAATAAGCCAGAAACAAAAGGACAAATATCGTAAGGTCTCACTAATAGGAACTAAATAGGAAAAATAAACACATGGAATTAAAATCTAGAGTACAGATTACTGTTAGAAAAGATGAGGGCTGAGAAAATGTACTGATGCTTAATGCATATAGAATTTTCAATTATCTTCACTGTAAAGGTGTGGAAATGGATAGAGTTGATGATAACACATTATAATGAGTATAACCAACATGGTTGACTTATAAATGGGATTGTGGCTGAAAGGGGTAGTTCAAGGGAGTAAATCTCAATAGAAAGAAAGCTAGAGAATCATCTAGGGACTGAGTAACAGTGCAACCAGAGGTAGATGAGGAGAGTGGTTATTAGTACAAATACAAGAATATTCTTCTATGAACTAGAAAAAATGTATATCACAATTACAAGGTAGTAAGAACATGGTCGTGCATGGGAAAAATACAATTAAAGTAATTTATGAACTATAGTTAACAGCAATATTGAAATATTCTTGCAGCAGTGTCAAAGATGGTACTGTAACAATGCTAAGGGTTGATAATAGGGCGAATGAGATTTTTTCTTTTGGACTAACTGAAAAAGCTCAAAAATTTCCTGAGGTGATGACTGCATAACTCTGTGATGAAAGTGATAGCCACTGAGTATACACTTTGAATAGATTGTAAATGCAGGAGATTGTATAACACAGTCAACCATGAGGTGGAAGATGGACTGTGGTTAACAAATATGAGAGTGTTCTCTCATGAAGTCTAACAAATGAATAACACTGATACATGGTGTTAATAATAAGGGGTATGGGAAAAATATACCAAATGTATGCTATGGACCATAGTTAGTGGTAATATTCTGATGATGTTCTCTCATAACATGTAACATATGTTCCACAACATTGTAAGGTATTGGTAGAGGGGTGTTGTATGGGAATTTGGGAATTCTACACATTATGTATGATTATTTTGTAACCTCACAACTTCTCTATTTTATATGCATATAAAAGAAGTAATATACAGGGGTCTTCTTACACAATGCAATGCATAGAATTATCAGAAATATCCACGTTTTAAACTGAAATATGCTGAGTTAACCAAGCCCTCAGAACCATCATCTTTATTACTACTACTAGCATACTAATTAATGTTTATTCACTTACTGTAAGCTAGGTGCTGCAATAAATACACATATGTCAACTTAGGTGATCTTTGCACTCCTATGAAATAAATATTATCATACTCAATTTTTAGAGGAGGAAACTGAGGCACAGAGAAGTTAATTGGTCCAAGATCACTTAAGTAATAATTGGAGGATGTGTTCTATGAACACGACAGCTTGTTTCCAAAAGTTTGCAGTATTATCCACTCACTGTCTAAGCCTAACTTCCTCAGTAGTAATAAATATAGAGCATCCACTAATGTGTGTCCCAGCATACAAGAAAGAGGGGTAAGTTGGACCCACATGGGAAAACAGAGGACAGGCCCAACTTAGATCAATCAATGCCTTAATCATAACCAACTGAGCAAATAAAAGGTACAAACTAGACTTTATAAGACAAAGGTTCTCCATGGCTAATTGCTATCCTCAGGCTCCATGAGAATCCCTCGAGTTGTTAATTAATCTACTGACCAGGCCCAGAGCAGTCTGAATTTTTTTCTGCAGCTCAGAGGACTGCCCTTTGTTCATCTCAAGAAGTTTTTGTTCTCTCCCTACCCTAGCCCCCTCTCCCTATCTTTGCCAGCTACAAATAAAAGTGGTTCACTGTCTACAGGAGAATGATCATAAAAGATCAGCAGTTAACGAGGGCAGCAAACATTTCTTCCACCTCTATCTGAGAGTAACATTAGTGCAACTCCCCACAGTCCCAGGCTAGGATCCCCAAGTTCTCTGATGAAGGGCAACCCAGGGATTGGCATGATGGCATTTGCTTTTCAGAAAGATCGTTTGGAATTTCCTTCAGGAAAGGGAATCAAAGTGGACCTCAACTAGGGGAGGGCAGTGTTAGAACAGAGGAAGGAGAGACTTTAGCAGCAGAATCAAATGGCTTGTCTGCTAAGGGAAGCCACAGGAGGCCCCACGTTCTTGGCATTCATGCATTCAATTTGGAAAGCAGAAATGTACAGCTCTTGATGCTCCAGCAAACATCTCTTTCAATAAACTCCTTGACACCCAAGTCTCAAATTTTAGGATGTAAGATTACCTTTTGTCTCACAGCCCCCTAAATTCCAAAGGCCTATACCAACCAGATTCCTCCTGTTTTAGCAAGCCCTCTGGGCCAGATTGCCGTGACCCATGTAGCACTCACTCTCAACCCAACAGCCAGTTGGTAACTTCCTGCAAGGTTTTATTCAAGCCCAAACAGAAAAACTGGACCAGGAAGTGCATGGTAGTTGGAGATGGCAGCTGATTTTTATATTCATTAATTGTGTCAGTCACCCAACATTCCATGTCTCGCCAGAATCGCCTCCATCTATAATTTGCACTATAGCCATTAAAATTTATGTGCCAGAGACTTAAATCTTCATTCTGTTCATATGTCAGTTGATTCCTACATCTCAGCAGAGTTGTGAGAAACACCAACTCACCATTTCAACAGACTAGCCCAGGTTAACGAAGAATAGGATGAAGATGGACAACCCTCATTTCCCCCAGAAAACTGTCTACAACTCCAATTGAAACAGTTACTTCCATCAGCCCCAAAAGATATAACTCCCCTCTTAACCTGAATCAGAGTGGGCTTCACCATCCTTAAATCTTCAAGATTTAGGAATCAAAAAATTTAAAGGGGGACTGCAATCATGGACTAAAGTAGACAATGTTATTGTAGCAATGGAAGAACTTGTACATTGATATAAAGATAATGGTTACCAGAGGTTCTCAGAGCAGGTGAGGGAAGATGTAGGGAAGAATAGTTGGAATATAGGACAATTTTAGGGAATTGGAATTTGGTCTGCATGATATTGCAATGATAGATATAAGTTGTATTTTTTGTCAAAACCATTGAAACAGTATAGTGCAAAGTGCAAACCATATTGTAAACCATAGACAATGATAAATAGCAATGATTCAACTTTTGTTCATCAATTGTAATAAATGTACTGCAATAATGTAGGATGTTATTAAGAGGGGAGATATTAAGAGGGGACGTGGTGGGTCATACGGGATTCCCCTATACTTCTATTTTTACTCTTATATAATGTATACCCTCTTTAAAAATAAAGTTTATTATATGAAAAATTAAAAAAATTAAAAAAACATATATTGAGCACCTGTTATGTTCCAGCTACTCTTCTAGGTGCCACAAATGCCACGGTGACTAAGACAGAGGAGATTCCTTTTTCAGGAAGCTTATCTTACAGGGAGGGCAGACATTAAACAAGTGATCACATGAGACGATTCCAGATAGTGAAGACCATCAAACAAGGACAAATGAAAGAACAACTGAATGGGAAAGTTCTGCTTCAGAAAGGAGGGAGAACGTTGTAGCAGAGAGACTAGCAGGTGCAAATGCTCCAAAATGAGAACAGACTTAGTGTGTTTAGAGAATAGAAAGGAGGGCAGACTGCTGGGGCACGAATGAGGCTGGCTCGAGACGAGACTGGAGAGGTCGGCAAGCGCCATATCGTGCAGCGCCTTGTCAGCTATGCTGAGCCTCAGATTCGGATGTTATTCAAAGTTCAGTGGGATGTCATTGGGAGGAGTTTAAGGGGGCTGTGATGCAATCTGGCTATGTTTTAAAAGACCACGGTGGTTGCTGTGAGGACAGGCGATAATAGGGCTGCAAGGGTGGAAATAAAAGAGAAGTTATAAAGCCATAGTTTAAAATTTTTCTGATTGTGTGGCAAAATAAAAGTGAAATTAATAATAATTATTATAATGGCTTTTAAAACCTATACATTCAGAGACACACACACACACATTCAAAAACATAACACAGCATTCACGGTACTCCTTGTAAAGAGAGAAAATCTCTTTTCTACACTGTTTTCTCATGTATGCGTAGGTCTGATAAAAGGCGTCATTAACTACCTTTTCCCCTTGGATCTTTCATGAATACTTCACTGGTAATTGCTTCGGTCCCTTCACAACAGGAAGAGGATTACCCAGCATGACATCCATTGCTGTCAGGAACACACAGAAATTGCTGATATTGAAGAGATAAATGGGGTGAAAATCTCTCCCTGCCCCCGCCCACCCGTCAGGGTGCCTTGGCCCTCAGCTGTGAGGGCCCAGACAGCCTTGGGAAAACTGGCCATTATGAGACCTGCAAGAAGTCTAAAGCCATTGTAGAGAGGCCAGAGCCTCGCATCTTCCAGTTTTCACTGACTGCACCTAATGTCAGGGATTGCCACTAATCTATTATAGAGGCCATGAAATATAGTATTATTACTTTCAAGTACTTAGAGGAAGCCCAGATTAGAATAACGAAGGCTTGCCTGGCATAGATACTTTCAAAGCCTGCTTTGATGAATAAAGAACACTCTTAATAAGGTCATTGATTTGATTCCATTCTTTTCTGCCTTTTTCAAATTTGTAGCATTTTGTTTGAAGAGAAAAAAAATCGTGCTTCTAAAATCATGGGGTTAGGTCATCTAAAGTGGTTCAAGTGCTTCCTGATTCCTTTCACGTTTTTTTCAAATACTTGATTAGTCTTCATAACTAATTCAATGATAAAATTTGGCGCTACCATAGTATAAGTTCACCCTAATTTGAACTGTGAGCTCAGGTTAATGAGGTATAGTAGTGTTTACATTGGTATGGTTACATATAGACTGGGGGTTCAGAATTGCCAGGAATGCTTACCAAGCAAGGTATAAAGACGCTGGTACATAACACAGGAAGAGAAACTTGCCCAAATAATTGCTAACCAACCCTCCAGTGAGAGAGGAGGCCATGCTCAGAAAAAGGTGTCTGAGTCTCCACAGTATTCTTGGAAACCCTTTATTCCTCACAGAAGTGAGGGGGAAATCAGGGATAATAAGATCCAACCTACTCTTCTCATGAATAGAGAAGCAGATCCAGATAGTTGAAGACCTTTGCCCAGAGTCACAGGCTTAGGGACACAACTAGCCTTATAACCAGGGCCTTCTGACCTCAGATCACTTCATGGTGCTGCCTTTTCTTCACAATCCTTAGATTTCACACCCCGGGTTCACCTAGAAGTGACCCATTTTAGGGAAGGTGGGGTCCTCTGAGGATCCTTTGAACAGGGGTGGCAAGAAACAATCACAGCTCCAAATCAAGTAGGTGACTCAAGCAGAGAACTAGAGCTGACAGGAAGTTTGCTATCCCAATGCAGGGCTCACAAGCCCCCACAGATCCACAGGAATTCCTGTGAACCATAACAAGTCATCATTACCATTCAGGAGGGCTCACTGTGGGTTCAATACTGCACTGGGCATTTATATTTTTCATATACACTTTCTTCCTTCACAGAAATCCCACAAAGTCAGATAGGCACTTACATGGAGTGGTTGAGAGGTAGACTCCTCCAGAGATAGTCGGCTTGGATTTCCATCCCATCTCCCCTGCTTAGTAGCTTTCCATGACTGTTTCCTCTCTGTAAAATGGGAATAATATTCCTAATTTCATTAAGTTTTGGTGACAATTAAATGACTGAATTCATGCAAAGTATTTAGAAAAACGTCTGACATGGTAGGCATCTTAGTTTGCCAGGCTGCTATGATAAATACCACATGAGTTGGCTTAAATAACAAGCATTTATTAGCTTGTGACTTCAGAGGCTGGAAGTCCACAATCAAGGTATTGGCAGAGTTTGCTTCCTCCGAGGTGGTAGCATTCTGTTCTGGCTCGCAGCATGCTTGGGGTTCCTTGGGTTATATCTCTGCCACCCATTCTGTGGAGTGCTCTCTGGTGTCTGCACTTCCAGTTTCTAACTTCCTGCTTCTTGCTCCTGTGTGACCTTCTCTAACTCATCGTGTCTGAATTTCTTCTGCTTATAAAGGACTCCAGTAATATAGGTAAGGGCCCACCACTCTGATTCAGTTGAGTCACACCTTAACTAAAAAAAAAATCATTCTTCAAAAGGCCCTATTTACAAAATTGATTCACACCCACAGGAATGTGGATTGGGATTAAGGACCCGTCTTCTTGTTGAGGTACATCATTTAATAAACCACAGTAGGCGCTCAATAAATGTTGCAATTATCAATGTCTCTTTCTTACAGATGAGGAAAATGGGGCTAAAAGAGAGCGAAAAGTTAAAAATTACATAGTGAGTAAATGGAAACTCTGGCATGTGAGTCCTAGTCTGCATGAAGTCAAAGTCTGTGTTAGCAAGCACCCTCCTAGAGCACCTCCTTCCAGAGAGGCTCTATCTCTGCTCCAGGTCCCATACGTTGTTAGTTCAGCCACACGGGTTCCTCTGCAATTAGCAGGGAGGGGCCTGACATGGACCCTGAGACATCAGTGCTGCCCTTCCCATCTAGACCAGCCCACCTTTTCAGGTTCTTTCCAGCTCCTTCCCTCACTACCCACAAGCCTTTGTTCTAGCCTTATTGAGAACACTTGCCTTGGACCAAAGGGCTCCATATTTTCCTGAAAACATGACTTCTGCCTCAAGTCCCTGTCCACTTTTTCTGCCTCAGACCCTCCCATTTCCCCCACTTTCTCTCACAGACTACTCCCCACCTTCTCTACCCTGAACACAATTAGTCACTCCCTCAGCAGAGGCAGATGGGTCTCAAGAAGAAAACTCCTGCGGTCAGCAGGAACAGGATTCACACTTCATTTTTGGCATTTCTGAGGTAGGTAATTTAAGAAAATTGCTTCACCACTTATAGACTCTGTTTCAGCATCTATAAAATGGGGTTATTTTCCTTGCTAGGTTTTGTGGAGATTAATATAATACACACAAAAGTAGTACCTGGGTCATGGTAGATTCTCAAACAGTGAAAGGCCTTATGATCATATTTTCTGTAGAATTTTTGCCTAAATATCTATGAGACATATAACATGTTGTTCAATTACATGCTTTCATGCCTGGCAGATTACAATGCTTGGCATAGCATGGACAGTTCATAAATGTTGATTAAATTGATGCAAACCATCTCCCAGTTCATTCCTTGATTCACAACTACAGGGAAGATAATGGTTTCAGTGGGACTTGTGTCCCTGAAAAGATTAGAATAGATACACAGTTGGTTTGAAAAAAATCCTGCACATCAGTGGCTTTCAAACCTTACAGACATGAGGATCACCTGTGGGCAAAGATGGAGATGGGATTTGTTAAAACACAGATTGCTGGGCCTCACCTCTAGAGTTTCTGATTCAGTTGGTCTGGAATTGGACTTGATCATTTGCATTTCCAAGTTTCCAGGTGCTGCTGCTGCTGGTCTGCAGCCCACACTGCATGAATCACTGCCCTGCTGCCATGCCTGATGCTGTCTGGAAGCATGATCTGATAAAAGTGATTCAGTTCAGGACAACCAAAGTTCTATTGAGAACCCACAGGGTGCAGGCAATGTACAAAAGGCAGCTTTAAGGAGCTCCTAGTTCAGTAAAAAGAACAAATCAATACACAAATGAGACCAGCACCATAATTTGAAAAGGCCCTCCTTGAAACAGAAGATCATAATTAGAATACCACCATGGTAATAATTGCTGCAGGCAAGATACACTGATGAATGCTAAAATTAGTGAGTGAAACATTAAGGAAAACTAGGATATTTGCATAGCCTCAGAGCATCTTTCCCAAATTATTAATTACTGGAGTGGTTTGAACATTTGTTCACAAATTGTTTGACACTCCTCCCTCCAGGAGGTGGAGCTTAATTCCCCTCCCCTGGAGTGTGGGTAGGACTGTGACTCCCTTCTAACAGAGTATGGAAAAGGAAATACAGTAATTTCATAGTGGAGAAACCTGGCAGACACACATTTAATCAATCATCATGGTTAATAACAATAGTAAGTCAGGTTGAAATCATGTACCTGCTTAGGGGATGTGATGAGTGGACATCTCACCTGTGTGGTACTCCTTTCAAAAATCTATGGCCTCAGTTTTATCAAGAGAAAACATCGGAACAACCCAAACTGAGATACTCTACAAAAGTTTCAAGGTTGTGAAAGGCAAAGACAGACCAAGAAAATGTCACAGATCAGAGGGGACATAGATTGGATGCTGGAACAGAAAAATTACTTTAAT
This sequence comes from Dasypus novemcinctus, assembly GCF_030445035.2. Lineage (NCBI taxonomy): Eukaryota > Metazoa > Chordata > Mammalia > Cingulata > Dasypodidae > Dasypus > Dasypus novemcinctus. Next base: position 78,576,257 of record NC_080682.1, read on the forward strand.
GGAAAAACTGGTAAAATATAAAGTCTGTAATTTAGTCAACCAATGTTGATTTCTTAGTTATGATAAATGTGCCATGGTTCTATAAGATGTGAATATTAGGGCAGAATCAGCTACATAATTTACTGAACCCATTGTAAAATGAAAATGAGGAACAATAATTGTTCAAAGATTAAGAATTTCAAGATGCTGACATCAGAGAAACCAAGCCCAGGGCCCTACTGAGCAAAGAGCCCAGGGCAGCTGCACAGGTCCCACGCCTGTGATGCCAGCCCTGCATTTGGGAAAGTTGGGTGAAGGAAGTATGGAAACTTTGTGTACTATTTTTGTACTTCTTCTATAAATCTAAAATTGTTTCAAAATAAAAAGTTTTTTAAGGCCCCTTAGCAGTTTGAGATTATTTATGAATTCCAAAAAGAGAGATTCTGCTTGTAAATTGGTCTGTTTCTCTGGGTGTGATACCCTTCGATTGTATTAGACTCAGCTGAGATGTCTTTGATTAAATTATATTAAGTTTAGGGCTTTTATTTGACCACATCAGTAGGATGTAACTCATTTTAAGTCCCTGCCCTCTTGGTGTGCTATATAAGTGGACACTTACTCAAGAAGACACACAGAAGATACACAGAAAGGAAACAGCTCAAACAGCTAAAGCCCCCAAAAGAGAAAAGCACGCCTATATTAGTCAGCCAAAGACATGCTGATGCAAAGTACCAGAAATCTGTTGGATTTTACAAAGTGTATTTATTTGGATAAAAGCTTACTTACAATGCCCTAAAGAGTCCAACTCAAGGTAGTATATGAGGTACTTTCTCACCCAAAATCTTTTGCCACATGTTGACGTAAGATGGCGGGTGATGTCTGTGAGGGTTCAGCCATTTCTTTCCTCTTAAGGTTCCATGGGCCCAGCTTCTTCCTATCTCAGATGTAGGTTAGTGTAAGGCTTCTCTTTCCCGTGGGGCTTGTTTTTTTCTGGGCTCAGTTGCTCTGGTCTCTTCACAAGGTCAGGTATAGAATATCAGGCTCATCTCTCTTCCAGGGCCTCTGCTATGTCTAATGAGCTCTCTCTCTTCCTTTATGTTCTTCTTCTCTGTATGTCTACTACTGTGTGAGAGTCTGTTTCATTAGCCCACCAAGGTGGAGACTCAACCCCGCATGCCCTAATGATGTGGTTGAACAAAGCCCTAATCTTAACATAATTTAATCAAAGACATTTCAGCCGAATTTAATACAATCAAAGAGTTATCATGTGCAGAAAAACAGACCAGTTTACAAACATAATCAATATTTCTTTTTGAAATTCATAAATAATATCCAATTGCCACAACCCCTTTGACTAATACAGAATTTGGTACCAAAAGAGTGGGATACAGTCTGTTGCAATTACCAAAAATACTGGAATGCTTTTATCAAAGGGAAAGGGGTATATTTTGGAAGAATTGTGAGATGCTTGACAGAAAAGGCCTATATTGTTTTGAAGAGACTGTTGTTAGGGATATGGAGCCTAAAGTTATTTCTGATAAGGCTTTAAAAGGAAATGATGAAACTATTATTGCAAACTAGAGGAAAGGTGATCCATGTACTAAGGTTGCAGAGAATTTAGCAAGATTGACTCCTGATGTTATATGGAAGGCAGTATTTGAAGATGGTGAGTCTGTAACATATAAATGCCTTACCTTCCCCCCAGCATGGGACATGACTCCTAGGGATGAGCCTCCCTGGCACTGAGGGATTACTACCAAGCACCAACAAGCAATGCAACTGGAAAAAGATCTTTACCAAAAGGGGGAAAGGGTGGAGACAAATGAGTTTATATAGCTAAGAGACTTCAAAGTGATTCAGGAGGTCATCCCAGAGGTTACATTTATGCATGTCTCAGAAATATCCCGTTAACTGCCACAGTAAATATTGCCTCAAATAGTGGGGCTACTGAGGTCTCTGGAAACATCCAGACACTATAGACAGGACTGACAGTTCAGGAGTTTGGCAACCTGCCAGTGGGCCCTTCAGGATTTATACTCCCCAGTATGACAGAGGTGGACTCAGTTGTGGTTTCCCTACACCTGTCTCTTCTGCCCCTTCCATTTGAACCTATAGTTAATACTACAGTTGATAGATTTATGTCCAAGAGACAACTCTTTGGGCTTTCCATGTACCAGTCAACAGCACTGCAACACCCACTCTCCAGTTCTTTAGACTCACCCAGGACAAGTATCAAGGAAATGATGATGGACAATGACCATCCCAAAGAACAGAGAAAGTCTACAACTTCAAGCAAGATAGTGCCACCCATCTGCCCCATGGTATCTAAGCCCCCTCTCAATTAGAGCTGGAGTGGGCATCACCATCCCAGAATCCTCAGGATTGGGGAATGAACAATGGACTAAAGTAGACTTACTTTTATTCTACTATAGACTTATTGTTATTCTAGCAATGGAAGAACCTTTATCATTGATGTGGAGGAAGTGGCCTCCAGAGGTTCTGGGGAAAGGGACAGGGAAAAATAGGTGTAATATGGGGCATTTTTGGGACATTGGAATTGTCCTAAATGATGTTGTAATGACAGTACATGCCATTATATATCCCGTCATAACTTACAAAATTGTGCTTAAACTATAATCCACACTTAGTGGCAATGCTCCAATATGTGTTAATCAATTGTAACAAATGTACCACACTAATGAAGGATGTTGTTAATGGTGGAAAGTGTGGGAGAGGTAAGGAGTGGGGCATATGGGAATCCCCTACATATTTTATGTAATATTTATATCATCTAAGTATCTTTTAAAAGATAAAATAAAATAAAAAGGAAAAAGAAAATGGTGAGCCTGGACATTTAGCTGGAGAGCTTTCCAAAGTAAACTCAGAGAATGTAGCTTGGCTTCTCTTTGCAGCTTATAGCAAAATTCTAGATGAAAGAGATATGCTGAGAACTGAATTGTTGGCCACAAAGAAACCAGAAACTGACTCCAGAAATTCCAAGCCTCTGGAAATCAAGCCCCCAGGCTATAGTGCCCCATTAGAGGAATTAACTAAACTTGGAATTTGTAAAGCAGGATTGAAACTGCAATTATCCAGGAAACACTTGTGGAAAGTGTTATTGTCTGATGGCTTGAACCCCTGCTTCCTGCATGCTAAACTTACAAGGTTTTTTGAGATCTGTTTGAACAAAACCATGTCAGCCTTGACTAAAAGGGACATAGAGGGGAGAGATGAAAGGGAAAGCAGCTTTAAGAGGAAAATCATGGAAGTTGAGGTCTGGAATTAAGATATCTCCTTGGATCAAGGGAGGAACCCCATCCATGTGTAAAGAGATGGTGGATTTGCCCTGGTAGTTGAAGAGGGTGGATGTTCCAGCTTGATGTTCAGGGAGAGTTTTGCTGCCCTAGGATACATAGAGGGTGGAGCACATTCCCCAAGGGTAGGGGGGAGTGAGATCAACACCCCAGTGTTCTGAGAGGGATGGCCTATCCCTTATAGGTCAGGGAAAGTGAGATCGACACCCCATTGCTCTAAGAGGGGTGGTCCTGTCCCCAGACTGCTAACTCACTGTTCTGAGAGGATTAGGCCTGTATGCCAAAGATTAGGGAGAATTCTCCTGCCACCTCACTGTACTAAAGGGGTTGAGACTACCCCAGTGATTGGGGAAAGAGTGGCCATCTCCTCAGTGTACTTGGAAGGTAAGGTTTGGAGCTCAGTCACCACCCAGATGTTTGATGAGGGTGGAACCAAGAAAATGGCCATTGAACAAACCTGTGGAAAGAGTGGGCCCCTATGGGGTTCCAGGGAGAAGAAACCATCATCTTAAAAATGATTCTCAGACTTTGAAATCTAAAGGAGTATGCCCTGCAGGTTTTCAGAATTATTGAGGAAAATGACTTATATTTCCCTCCCAAATTCTCCTTATGGTAACATAAATGTTTATCCTATGTCTGTCCCTCTGTATATTGGAAGCAGATAAATTCCTTTTTTAAGTTTCATAGTTCTAGAGCCAGAGTGGGAATTGCCTCAAGACAAACTGTGTTTCTATAAACTGATTATGATGTGATTTTGTATATAATATTGTTGCTGATTTAATATTGTAAAGTCCTTTTTTTTCCTTTTTGGAATTCAGAAGGTGGAGTGTAGCAGTTTGAGATTATTTATGAATTCCAAAAAGAGAGATTATGTTTGCAAACTGGTCTGTTCCTCTGGTCATGGTACCTTTTGATTGTATTAGATTCAGCTGAAATGTCTTTGATTAAATTATGTTAAGATTAGGGCTTTGATTTGACCAGGAGGCTGTAACTCAATTTAAGTCCCCACTCCCTTGCTGGGCAATATAAATGGACACTAACTCAAGATGACACACAGAAGAAGGCACAGGAAGAAAGAGCACTCCACAGACATAGCAGAGGAAAGAACTTTGTTCTTGTGGCCCTGGGAAGAGAGATGAGCCATTTGCCTGATAGTTTGCAGCTGAAGAGAACCAGGCAGCTGAGCTGAGAAAGCCCAGAAAGAAACAAATCCTATGCCAGCCTACAGCTGAGATCAAAAGAGTTTGGGTCAACAGAGCCTTAAGAGGAAAAAGGAAGGAGAGACCAGGCCCTTCAACATGTGGCAACTGACTTGGGTGAGAAAGTATCTCTTATGGTACCTTGAGTGGGACTCTTGAGGGTCTTGCAACTGAAGCTTTTATGCCAAATAAATACCCTTTATAAAAACCAACAGATTTCTGGTACTTTGCATCAGCACCTCTTTGACTAATATAGCCCCCTTTCCCCTTCTATCATTCATTCTTCATTTCTCAGACCCACAAATGGTGCCGTTTGTAAACAAGCCTCATAAACTAGTTTCTAGAAGTAGCTTCTCCCATTGTCCCTCTTTCTGTGAATCTCAGTCTTGAATCACTGGGCTGGACCAGGGAGCTTAGCAGAGCTAGTACTGCCTTTTGGCTCTCCCCCTTCTCTTCCTACAAGTAGGCTCCTTTCCCAAATTAAAATAATCATCTATTATTTGCATCCCAAATGCCAATAATCATCTAGACAACTAGATGCCTATGAGTCAGCTACCATATCATTTCATCATACATACCTGGATGGGTTGAGCTCCAGCTAAAAGTCTCCCACCATGTGTTCATTGATGGGTGGCCTTTGGCTTCTCTTCTTCACAATTCTGCCTCCAGGTCTCCCCTCTAAGTTCCCTTGACTACCTCAATGCAGGCAATTCACCAAAACCTCAAGTTCAATATGTCCAGAAAAGTGTTTATCCTATCAGCACCCATACACAACCACTTTTTAATGATAATTGCATGTTCCCAATCACCCAGGGCTTAGAACTTCAGCTCCATTTTGCATCCTCTTTTCTATCTCATTCAATCAGTTATCCATTCCTGTAATTTCCTCCTAATCAATATCTCTCATCTTCTCCACTACTCCATCCAAAACTAAGCCAAGGTTTTTAAAATATAGTTCTTTACTGGCCTATTACAATAACTTTGTTTATTCATTCATTTGTCAAACCTATATGCTACACCGTCTACATGGCATGTACTTTCTTGCCTGTGAGCCCTTGCACAGGAGGCTTCTATACCTGAACACCCATCCTCTCCTTTCTAGCCCTCCAATGTGGTAACTGTCATTCTTCTTGTATTTATTTGCTGAGACACCACTTTCTTCCCAACACCTTCCCAGGTCATGGTTAGGTGCCACTCATAAGCACTCCCACAGCTCCTGGGTGTCCCCTAACATTCTGTACTGTAGTTGCCTGGTTTTTCTCTCTTTCTAGGCTTGAAGCTCTGTGACAACAGGGGCTATGTCATGATTGTAACCTTACTAACCAGCAGAGAGCACAACACATAGCAAGGTTGAGTGGAAACCTATTGAATGAAGAAATGAATGATAGGCACCGACCTAGGATTTGGGGGTATAAGGAAGAATAAAATTTAGTTCTTGTCTTCAAATACTCACACTCATGTCTTGTTTTAGTTTGCTAAAAGCTGCTGGGAGCTATATACCAGAAATGTGTTGACTTTTAGAATGAGAATTTATTAGGTTAAAAGCTTATAGTTCCAAGGCTGAGAAAAATGTCCAAATCAAGGCATCAGTCAATTTTCCTCCCCGGAGGTCAGCTGCTGGTGATCCTGGACTCCTGTCATGTGGCAGGGCACACTGTCAGCTCTGCCAGTCCCTGCCTTCTCCTCCAGACAAAGTTGTTTTCATCTTCTTGCTCTTGAAGCATTCTCTCTGTTTAGTGGGTTCCTCTCAGATGCTCTGCAGTTTTTTTCTGTGTCTGTGTCTTTTTGTTCATCCATGTATAATGGACTCCAGTAAGAAGATGAAGAACCACCCTGGGCTATGCCATACTGGAACACTCTGTTCAAATGGCCCTTAACTGAGCTAATCTAATCAGAGGTTTATGATAGTTTCAATTTAAGAACATAATTTTCTAGGGTCCACAAAAGACTCAAACCAACACAAGTGGGGAGACAAAAATACAAACTTTTTAACAAATCAGTTTCATTGATAAATATTATGAAAGCATAAATCCACCCAAAGTATGGGTATTTAGAATAATCACAAAGCTATGCATTCATCACTACAATCATTATTACAGCATTTTCATTATTCCAATAATAATAATAGTAATAAAAAACAGACAAAAACTCATCATCTCTTAATCTCTCTTTGCTTCCCCTACCATACATAGCTGCTCTTCTGTTTCTGTCTCTCTAGTTTATTTGTATTTATATTTTGTAGAAAGTCTTATATATTCAAAATACCCATATTTGTATTTCACATGAGGTTTCACTGTTACAGAGTCTTATGTTACATTTTTTAGCTTTCTTTCTAGTAATATACATGTCCTTAAACTTTCCCTTTCAACCACTGTCATACTCATATAATAACTCTCCTAGTTACAAACACAATGATGTGCTTTCATTATTTTTTTATTTTTTTAATTCATTTTTTAAAAATATTACATTAAAAAAAATGAGGTCCCCGTTCACCCCCACCGCCCCCACCTCACCACTCCCCCCACAGCAACACTCTCCCCCATCATCATGACATATCCACTGCATTTGGTGGGTACATCCCTGGGCATCGCTGCACCTCATGGTCAATGGTCCACATAATAGCCCATACTCTCCCATGTTCCATCCAGTGGGCCATGGGAGGATCTACAATGTCTGGTAATTGTCCCTGCAGCACCACCCAGGACAACTCCAAGTCCCAAAAATGCCTCCACATCTCATCTCTTCCTCCCATTCTCCACACCCAGCAGCCACCATGGCCACTTTTTCCACACCAATGCCACATTTTCTCGATTACTAACCACAACAGTTCATGAATAGAATATCAGTAAGTCCACTCTAATCCTTACTGTATTCCTTCATCCTGTGGACCTTGGATTGGTTGTGTCCATTCCACATCTATATCAAGAGGGGGCTTAGATTCCACATGGATACTGGATGCAATCCTCCTGCTTTCAGTTGTAGGCACTCTTGGCTCCATGGTGTGGTGGTTGACCTTCTTCAACTCCATGTTAGCTGAGTGGGGTAAATCCAATAAACCAGAGTGTAGGAGCTGAAGTCTGTTGAGGCTCAGGACCTGGCTATCATATTGTCAGTCCAGAGATTCAGATCCCATAGATATATCATAAACCCCAGCACCAACTACAATTCTGGTAAAGTAACAGGAAAGGCTTGTGAAAAGAGATCACGTCTGAGTCCAGCTCCATCATGCAGAAGCACCAACTCCAAAGAAGGGCCAACTGACATGGCAGTGTACTCCATCTGCCATGACCATCAAACCTGTGGGTCTCTGTAACCCTCAGAAGAACCAATACCTGGGGTTGTATCTACTTTATCTGTCTCTGAGACTCTGCTCAGGTGTGCATAAGGACAATCCTTCTGATAACCTCCAGACTCTTTTTTAGAGACTCATAGCCATATAAATTCAACATAGGATAACTAAAAATTTAGAAAATTGTATAGCCTAAAGTATAAACCACAATGTAAACACAAATGTTACCTTGTTTGAAAGCTATTGTCTCAATATCTGCACATCAGTTTCAGTAAATATGGTATGAATATGTTAAAAGATTATTGCTGTGGAAGGGAAAAGGTTTTATATTGGATATGTGGGAGTACTATATATTATATATATGAATTACCATGATCTATAACTCTTGTGAAGAGAAGCTTAATAATTAGGAAAAAAGAAAAAAAAAAGATAGGATGTAGAATTTTTCCAAATTAATATGTATTCTATATCTAACCTTTAAACTCATCGTTATATTCCATTTTACTATTAAGGGAACCTGGCCTTCTATTGGGCTTCACTTTTCAGAAAGTTTTGGATCACAGAGTGGTTCAACAATGGCAGTGGAGGAATACTGGTATGGGATGTTATTGACAGGGGACATATGGTTGACAGGGAGTTAGACAGGGCATGTGTCTGGGGTGCATGGAAATGTAAGGATATATTCATAGTGGAAACAATTAAAAACAACAGGGGGGGTGTTGGGTTCCTGGCTGGGGGTTCTCTGTCATGGTCCCTAGGGGAGCAGCGGCAGTCCCCCGGATGCAACGGCAAGGACCAGGAAAGAATGAGGGTCCAACAGTGAGCCCCTGATACTAATGATTACGCTTGTGAGCCTATACACCTGAAATAAGAACAAGGCCAGAGCAGCACTATGCCTAAGAGTTCCCTCTTGAGAGCCTCTGTGTTACTCAAATGTGGCCAGTCTCGAAGCCAAACTCAGCATGTAAATGCACTGCCTTCCCCCCAGCGTGAGACATGACACCCGGGGATGAGCCTCCCTGGTGCCAAGGGATCACTACCAAGTACCAGCTGATGACATAACTAGAAAATGACCTTGAATAAAAGGTTCAACTCAGACCAGCAGAATATCCCTGTCTACATATAATAACAGGAGTTAAAAATGCTTTTTGACCTAAATTAAGGGGGAAATGGAAAGCACAATGATGTGCTTTCACAGTTTCTATTCATTTCCAAAGATTTACAAACAACCTTTTTATTAATTCTGTGCAGATTAACCCTCAGCTTTCCTTTCTCTACCCTCATTCAACTTTCTGGTGACCTATATTCTAATTATTAACTCCATGAGTTTATACAATATATTTAGTTCATAAGAGCACTATCATACAGTATTCATCCTTTTGTGTCTGTCTTGCTTCACTCAACATAATGTCCTCCAGGTTCATCCATTCATCCAAGTTGTCATATGCTTCATGACTTCATTTCTTCTTACAGCTGAATAATATTCCATTGCTTGTACACATCATAATTTATTTACCACTCGTCAGCTGATGGAAACTGGGTTGTTTCCATCTTTTGGCAATTGTGAATAAGGTCAATATGAAACATTGGTGTGCAGATGTCTGTTAGTGTCACTGCTCTCTGTTCTTCTGGTATATACCTAGTAGTGGTATTGCCAGGTCACATGGCAAGACTGTTTTCAGTTTACTTAGGAACTGCCAAACAGTCCTCCAAGGTGGTTGTACCATTCTACATTCCCAACAGTGAATAAGCATTTCACATCCTTTCCAACATTTATAGTTTTCTGACTTTTTGACAGTGGCCATTGTTTTTTTTTTTTTAGGAGGTACCAGGGATTAAACCCAGGACCTCATACATAGGAAAGAGATTTTCAGTACACTGAGCTACATCCGTTCCACAATGACAGTTGGTTTTTCCATTTGTTTGTTTGTTTGCTTGTTTGTTTTTTAGGAGGTATCAGGGATCAAAGCCAGGACTTTTTATATAGGAGGCAGTTGCTCAATCACTTGAGCTATATCCAATCCATGAGAGTGGCCATTCTAATAGGTGTGAAATGATATCTCATTGAAGTTTTGATTTGCATTTCCCTAATTGCTAGTGATGTTGAACATTTTTTTCATGTTTTTTTTCACCATTTGTATTTGGTATTTGGACAATTGTCTATTCAAGTACTTTGCCCATTTTTCAGTCAAGTAGCTTGTCTTTTTATTGTTGAGTTGCAGTATCTCTTTATATATCATTGATATTAAACCTTTATCAGATATGTGATTGCCAAATATTTCTCCCATTGAGTCGGCTGTCTTTTCACCATTTTAACAAAGTCCTTTGAGGTGCAAAAGTGTTTAATTTTGAGGATGTTACATTTATTCATTTTCTTCTGTTGCTTGTGCTTTGGGTGTAAGGTTTAAGAAACTACCACCTACCACAAGATCTTGAAGATGTTTTCCTACATTTTCTTCTAAGAGTTTTACGGTTTTCACTTTTTTATATTAGGTCCTTGATCTATTTTGAGTTAATTTTTGTATAAAATGTGAGATAACATATTAGTCATTCAAAGGGGTGCTGATGCAAAATACCAGAAATTGGTTGGTTTTTATAAAGGGTGTTTATTTGGGGTAGGAGTTTATAGATACCAGGCCATAAAGCATAAGTTACTTTCCTCACCAAAGTCTATTTGGAGCAAGATGGGTGCCAACGTCTGTGAGGGTTCAGGCTTCCAGGGTGCCTATGTTCCTGGGGCTTGCTTTTCTCTGGGTTCAAGATACCTTCCTTTCTGGTGCTGGCTTCTCTTTCCTCTGTATGCTGACTTCCAAGGGCTCCAGCTTAAGTCTTTAGCATCAAACTCCAACATCAAAACTCTGACATCAGAAAACCCTCAACTTTGTTCTTTGCCATGTCTTTTTTCTGTGAGTCCCCACCCAACAAGGGGTGGGGACTCAATGCCCTAATCATGGCCAGGTACAGATCAGATTACAAGCATAATCCAATATCTATTTTTGGAATTCATAACCATAGTTAACTGCTACAGATAGGATCCTCTTTCTTTCTTCAGATATGGCTATCCTCTTCTCCCAAAACCATTTATTGAATGGACTGTTCTGACCAAGGTAGGAAGGTTTGACAACCTTGTCAAAAATCACTTGGTGGGAGAATGTAGCTCAAGTAGTTGAGCACCTGCTTCCCATGTATGAAATATGAGATTCCATCCCTGGTACCTCCTAAAAACAAAATAAGCAAACAAAGAAAACCAGTTCTCACTGGGGAGCAGATGTAGCTCAGTCGTTGAGTGCCTGCTTCCCATGTACAAGGTCCTAGGTTGATTCCCTGGTATCTCCTGAAAAATAAAATAAAATCACTTGATCACTGATGTGGGGGTCCATTTCTGAGTTCTTGATTAGTTACATTGGTCAGTCTGTCTGTCTTTATGCCAGTTATCATGCTGTTTTTATCACTGTAGCTAAATAATATGCTTTAAAGTCAGGAAGAGAGAGTTCTCCAACTTGCTTCTTTTTAAGCTAATCAGAACCCCTTACCCTTCCAAATAAATTTGATAATTGACTTTTCACTTTCTGAAAAAAATAGGTTGTTGGGATTTTTATTAGGATTACATTGATTCTGTAAATCAGCTTGGGTAGAACTGACATCTTAATGATATTTAGTCTTCCGATTCATGAACATGGAACATCCCTCCATTTGTTTAAGACTTCTTCAGTTTTTTTAGCAATATTTTTTAGTTTTCTAAATGTAGATCCTTTATATCCTTGATTAAGCTTATTCCTAAATATTTTGTTCTTTTAGTCACTATTATAAATAGAATTTTTTTTTCTGATTTCCTACTCAGATTTCTCTTCAGTAATGTTTAGAAATGCTATTGATTTTTGTGTATTAATCTTATATCCTGCCACTTTGCTGAACTTGTTTTTTTGCTTCTAGTAACTTTGTTGTGGATATTTCAGGATTTTCTAGATATAGGATCATATAATCAGCAAATAATGAAAGTTTTACTTCTTCCTTTCCTATTTGAATGCATTTTATTTCCTTATCTAGCCTAATTCCTCTAGCTGGAACTTCTAGCACAATATTGAATAACAATGGTGACAGTGGGCATCCAAGTCTTGCTCCTGACCTCAGTGGGAAAGCTTCCAGTCTTTCACCATTGAGTACAATGCTAGCTGTAGGCCTTTTATTTCTATTTACTTTACCATATTGATAAATATTCCTTCTATTTCTACCTTTGTGAATGTTTTATTAAGAAAGGGTGCTGTATTCTGTCAAAGCTTTTTCTGCATTGAGAGGATCATATGATTTTTCTTCTTCAATATATTAATGTGGTTTATTACAGCAAATGAATTTGTTTTGAACCACCCCTGCATACCTGGGATAAAACCCACTTGATCATGATGTATAATTCTTTTCATGTACTGTTGGATTCAGTTTGTAAGTATTTTTTGAGAATTTTTGCATCTATATTCATTAAAGACATCAGTCTATAATTTCCATTTTTCACAATACCTTTATCTAGTTTTGGTATTAGGGTGATACTGGTTTCATAGAATGAGTTTGATAGCATTCTTTCCTGTTCAAGTTTCTGGAAGAGCTTGAGCAAGATTGGTACTAGATCATCTTGAATGATAGGTAGAATTCACCTGGGAAGCCGGGTATATGTAAGCAAGGCTATAAATTTCCCTCTCAGCACTGCCCTTGTGGTTTCTCATAGGTTTTGATATACTGTGTTCTCATTTTCATTCATCTCAAGATATGTACTGAATTCTCTTGCAATTTCTTCTTTGTCTCAATAATTATTTAAGTGTATGTTGTTTAATCTCCATATATTTACAAATTTTCCATTTTTCCATCCATTGTTAATTACAAGTTTCACTCCATTAAGATCAGAGAAAGTGTTTTATATAATTTCAGTCTTTTTAAATTTATTGAGACCTGTCTTGTGATCCAAAATATGATCTATCCTGAAGAAGGATTCATGAGAACTTGAAAAGAATGCATAGCCTGCTGTTTTGGGAGGTAATGCTCTATAGATGTCTGTTAGGTCTAGTTCATTTATCTTATTATTCAAGTATTCTGTTTCTTTATTTATCCTCTCCAGATGTTCTATCCAATACTGAAAGTGGTGTATTGAAGTCTCCAGCTACTATTGCAGAAGTATTTATTTCTCCCTTCAGTTTTGTCACTGTGTGCCTCATGTATTTTGGGGCACCCAGGTTAGATGCATCAATAGTTTTTAGAGATATTTCTCCTTGGCAAATTGCCCATTTTATTAATATATAATGACCTTTTTCATCCCTTGTAACTGTTTTGCATTTAAAATCTATTTTGTCCAATATTAGTATCACTACTCTAGATCTCTTTTTATTTGCATGAAATATCTTTTCCTAACCTTTCACTTTCAACCTGGTTGTGTCCTTTTGTCTGAGGTGTTTCTCTGGCAAATAGTATATAGATTGTTCATATTTTTTTATCCATTCTATCAGTCTATGTGTTTTGATTGGGGAGTTTAAGTCATTAACTTTCAATGTGGTAAGTGTAAAGGCAATATATACTTCATCCATACTGTCCTTTAGCTTTCTGTTGTCATATCTTTCTATTTTCTGTCTTTTTACCCTTTAATTTACTCTTCCTAAATAATTTCATTTCTATACTCCTCCCCAGGTCTCTCACTCTTGTTTTTTGTTTTTTGTTTTTTTTTTCCTTTCAGGCTACAGATACTTCCTTTAATATCTCTTGTAATTCTAGTCTTTTGGTAACATGCTCTCTCAGTTTTTGTCTGTGAAGACTTATAACTCACCCTTGTTTTTGAAGGATTGTTTTTCTGGATATGGAATTCTTGGCTGGTAGATTTTCTCTTTCAGTATCACTTACTTCTTCCCTCTATGGTTTCTGATAAGAGATTGGTATTTAATATTATTGAGGTTCCCTTGTATGTTTGCTTTGCTTTTCTCTTGCTGCTTTCAAATACTCTTTATCTCTGATATTTGTCATTCTAAGTAGTAGGTGTCTGTAGCAGTTTGATATGGTTATGAATTCCAAAAATAGATATTGGATTATGTTTATAAACTGGTCTGTACCTGGGCATGATTGAGTTATGATTAGGGCATTGAGTCCCCACCCCTTCCTGGGAGGAGACTCAGATAAAAGGCATGGCAAAGAACAGACTTGAGGGGTTCTTAATGTTGGAGTTTTGATGTTGGGGTTTGATGCTGAAGACTTAAGCTGGAGCCCCAGGAAGTCAGAACACAGGAAAAATAAGCCAGCCCCAGGAAGAAAGGAACCTTGAACCCAGAGAAAAGCAAGCCCCAGGAATGTAGGAACCCAGGAAGCCTGAACCCTCACAGATGTCAGCAACCATCTTATTCCAAATAGACTTTGGTGAGGGAAGTAACTTATGCTTTATGGCCTGGTATCTGTAAATTCCTACCCCAAATAAATACCCTTTAAATAAACCAACCAATTTCTGGTATTTTGCATTAGCACTCCTTTGGCTGACTAATACAGAATTTGGTACTAAGGGGCTTGGAAGTGCTTTTGCAATTACCAAAATGCTGGAATGATTTTATAAATGGGTAAGGGGTATTTTTTGAAGGAATTGTGAGATGCTTGATGGAAAAGGCCTAGATCACTTTGAAGGGACTGTTGATAGCAATATGGATGCTAAAGAGAGTTTTTATGATACCTTAGAAGTGAATGATGAAACTATTATTGGACACTGGAGGACAGGTGATCCATGTTTTAAAGTTGCAGAGAACTTCGCAAGATTAACTCCTGGTGTTTTATGGAAGGCAGAATTTGAAAATGGTGAGCCTAGGTATTTAGCTGAAAAAATTCCCAAAGTATACCTGGAGAATGCAGCTTGGCTTCTGCTTGCAGCTTATAGCAAAATGCTAGATGAAAGAGATATACTGAGGACTGAACTATTGGGCACAAAGGAAACAGAAACTGATTCTGGAAATTCCAAGTCTCTGGAAATCAAGCTCCCAGATGAAAATGCCCCATTGGATGACTTAACAAAACTTGGAACTTGTAAATCAGGATTGAAGATGCAGTTATCTTAGAAAGACTTGTGGAAAGTCTTACTGTCTGTTGTCTTGGACCACTTCTTCTTGCATGCTAAACCAACAGACTTTTCGATAGAGCTATATGAACAAAACCACTGTCAGCCTGGAATAAAAAGGACATGGAAAGGAGAGATTGAAGGATAAACAGCTTTAAGAGGAAAACCATGGAAGCTGAAATCTGGAATTAGGGCATCACCTTGGGTCAAGAGAGGAACCCCATCCATGTGTACAGAGAGGGTGAGTTTGCCCTAGCAGTTGAGGAGGGTGGATATTCCTGTCCAACATTCTGGGAGAGTTTTGCTGCCCCATGATACAGAGAGGGTGGAGCACATTCCCCAAGGATGAGGGCAGTTAAGGTCAGCACCCCACCAGTCTGGGACCTGTCCCCCAAAGGTTAGGGAAGGCCAGGTGGTCAACTCATGAGCCTGTATGCCAAATGTTAGGGGGGGGATGTTATCTTCACATCACTGTACTAGGGGGTTAAAACTCTAACCCAAAGTTTGGGTAAGGTGTGGCAATCACCCCAACACTCTTGGAGGAAGGGGTCTGGAGCTTGGTAGACATCCAAATGCTTGATGTGGGAACCAAGAAAATGGCCATTGGGCAAAACTGTGGAAAGCGTGGGTTCCCATATCACCCCAAGGAGAAGAAACCATCGTCTTAAGAGTGACTCTCAGACTGAAATTGAATGGAGGATGCCCTGCTGGTTTACTGAACTGTAAAGGAAGCATGACTCATGTTTCCCTCCCAATTTATCCTTATTGTAATGAAAATGTTTATCTTATGTCTGTCCATTTGTGTACTGGAAACAGATAAATTGTTTTGTAAGTTTCAGAGGTCTATTGCAGACGTGACTTTGCCCCAAGACAAACTGTATTTCTTTAAATTGATTGTAATATGATTAAGTACTTGCATTGTTACTGAATTAAGGTATTTTTGAATATTGTAATGTCTTTTTGGAATTCAGAGGGTGGAGTATAGCAGTTTGATATGGTTATGAATTCCAAATATAGATGTTGGATTATGTTTGTAATCTGATCTGTACCTGGGCATGATTGAGTTATGATTAAGGCATGGCAAAGAACAGAGTTGAGGGGTTCTTAATGATGGAGTTTTGATGTTGGAGTTTGATGCGGAAGCTGGAGCCCTGGGAAGTGAGGAACTCTGAACCCAGAGAGAAGCAAGACCCTGGAAGGAAGGAACCAGGAATCCTGAACCCTCACAGACGTTGGCAGCCATCTTTGTCCAACACATGAAAATAGACTTTGGTGAGGGAAGTAACTTATGCTTTATGGCCTGGTATCCGTAAGCTCCTACCCTAAATAAATACCCTTTGTAAAAACCAACCAGTTTCTGGTATTTTGCATCAGCACCCCTTTGGCTGACTAATACAGTATCTCAGAATATGTTTATTCAGGTTTGTTCTGTTTGGAGTGTGTTGTCTGTCATGGTATTGACATTTACATTTTTATGAATGTTGGGAAGTTTTTAGTCATTGTTTCCTCAAATATACTTTCTGCCCCTTTTCCCTTCTCTTATCCTTCTGGGACACTGGTAACATGTACATTTGTGTGTTTTGTGCTGTCATTCAATACCCTCAGACCCTATCCATTTTCTCTTTTTCTGTTCTTCTGTCTTTTCCAGTTCAGATGTTCTGGCCTCAAAGTCACTAATTCTGTCTTCAAGCAATTCAAATCTGCTGTTATATACCTCAATTGTTTTTTTAATCTCATCCATCATTTCTTTCATTTCCATAAGTTTTGTTATTTTTCTCTACCGACTTTCAAATTATTCTTCATGCTCACTCAGTGTTTTCTTAATATCATTTATCTCTCGAGTCATATTTTTCTTCAGTTCTTTGAGATAAGAGATTTGTGTGATTATCATTCATTAGTTGTCTTAAATCCTGTTTCTCACCAGGATATTTGGTGTGTTTCTTTGGACCATCTCTTCCTGTTTCCTAGTATGGCCTGTTATTTTTGGCTGATGTCTAGACATCTGAATAAATTGGTAAATTTAGTCTAATGGTCAATTTCTCTCTCTTGTCTAGTTTTTTTTTTTTTCACCCACAGCTCTTCTTTCATTTTTGGTTCAACTTATTTTAAGTCTTTAAAATTTCCCAGCTCAAGTTATCAAAATTGGGCCAGGGTCTCAATAATGAAGTGCAGATATTCTTCCAAGAGTGGGGCTAAAGAGAGACCAAAAAGGAGTTTTTCTCTGTGCAATAACCACTATGCCATCTAACAAATGTGAGATATGTATTTGTAGTGATTGTATCAAATATTAGAAAGATATAATTTTCATTTCTGCCAAGACAATTGAGTACATTTGCTTCCTACCACCAAAATTAACACTGAAAAAAACTGTACAAGAGGAAAATATGAGTTCCAAGAATTAACAGTAAGAATAGCAATGAAATGTGAGAGTCCCCATGGACAATGAAAGTTGTTTGCAACTGTTTGTGAAAAAGGGAGGTGGGTAACTGCAGCTTAGTGCTGAGGGAAGTCAGAGCTGACACCACCGAATTTGTGAGAAGAAAGTCTTAAAGTTCAGCTCATACCTCCCTCCTGCACTACCTTGGACCAACTATTGCCTCCTCCTTCTCAGGCAAACATAGGCCAATACCAGGGCAGCAGGAAAGCCCTACTGAGGTAAGAGACTGAGAAAACAGTTGGATCTGCTCAGCTGCCCTTCAACTTTCATGATCCACCTATCCCCTCCCAAAGTCAGGGCTGGAGGATAAAAAAACTAGCCTCAGGGAAGCAGACTTGGCCCAATGGATAGGACATCCGCCTATCACATGGGAGGTCTGTGGTTCAAACCCTGGGCCTCCTTGACCCATGTGGAGCTGGCCCATGCGCAGTGCTGATGCACACAAGGAGTGCCCTGCCACGCAGGGGTATAAGCCATATAGGGGAGCTCCACACACAAGGAGTGCACCATGTAAGGAGAGCTGCCCAGTGCGAAAGAAAGTGCAGCCTGCCCAGGAATGATGTCACACACACAGAGAGTTGACACAGCAAGATGATGCAACCACAACAAAAAAAGAAACACAGATTCCTGGTGCCGCCGATAAGGATAGAAGAGGTCACAGAAGAACATACAGTGAATGGACACAGAGAGCAGACAATGGGGGGCTTGGGGAGGGGGGGAGGAGAGATAAATAAATAAAAAATAAATCTTTAAAAAAAACAAAAACAAAACTAGCCTCAGAGGCAGGTGGTCAAAAGTCTGACTTCTTTTGAGTTATAGCCAGTCACAGTATCTGGGAATATGGGAGCACAAGGGCCACTTAGAAAATCAACATTAAGAGGGGGTGTCTCAAGATTCTATGTACACAGAGGAGAATTCTTTTACCCAGGAGGTAGATATTACTACTTCTACCGTAGATAAAGAACCTAATCTTAGAAAGGTTAAGCAACTTGCTCAGGTCTCACAGTTATTAAGTGGCAGAGCTGTGATTTAAATGGAGGTCAAGTTGGTGCCAGAGCCCAGAAGATGGAAATGAAACAACACTGAGTGCTGATACAATACAGCATTCATTCTCACTCTTGATTCTCAAAGCCCACACAACTCAGAGTGGATCAGGGGCAGATTTTGGTCTTCAGTCCTATGAAGTTTGAAAATTGAGGTCTCCAGGTATGGTAGTTTGATATGGTTCATGAATTCCAAAAGTAGTGGATTATGTTTGTAAATTGGTCTGTACCTGGGCATAATTAAATTATGATTAGAGCTTTGATTGGGCCACATCAGGAGGCTGTTGAGTACCCCCCCCTGTCCCCCAGGTGGGTGGGGACTCACAGATAAAAGACATGGCAAAGGACAGAGTTGGAGTTTTTGATGCTGGAGTTTTGAGCTGGAGCCTGGGAAGTGAACACTCTGGAGAACACAGAGGAATAGAGACAGCTCCTTAGACATGAGAGAAGGCCCTGGGAAGAGAAACAAGCCATTCGCCTAATAGTCTACAGCTGGCCTTGTGGAGATACCAGAGCAGCTGAGCCCAGGGAGAGGCAAGCCCCAGAAGAGAGGAACCCAGGAAGCCTGAACCCTTACAGACATCTTGCTCCAACACTTGGCAATAAATTTTGGTGTGAGAGATAACTTGAGCTTTATGGGACTTGGAGTTCCAAGTCCCTGTGACTAGACTCCACCTCCACCTGGCAGGGTTGACAGCATCCATTCCTCTCCTCCCAATATCTTTTTCCCCTCCATTCATACCAGCCATTCCAGCTAAATTTTTCTAGCTGAGGGCCGGGCATGGATTGTTTGAAAAGACATATGGCATCCCAATGCAACTGAGAGTCCAATCTCAAGGGGAAACCATTGTTCATTCATCTGGACCAAGTGACATTCTTTATGCAAGAATAACTCTTGATTAAAGGGTGAGTTTTAATGGAAACTAATTAGGCAAACTCTTTAGCCTGGGCATAATGATCAAATGAGCTGTCACACTATACCTGATACAATGATCTCACTCGCTACAAGATTTTATTCCTTAGCAATTACACTCCCACATGGCACTGCGTGCTGTTATTGCCTGGAGCACACATGTCAAATTAAAGAGCAACTTATGCACCTGATATTTAATTATTGCCTAGTACTACAGACACCCGGGGAATGTCAAAGTGAGCAGTCCTGGTTGGGAGAAACGAAAACTGAATTCTTTTGCAAGGGAGCAAAAAAAAAAAAAAAAAAAAAGAGATAAAATATGTATAGGCTACTATAGCTTCTTATTCAGCTGTCTTACAATTCAGTTATCAAACCTGCTCTCCCCAACCTTGAATAATTTACCTTTTTTTCCTTCATCCAGAGAAGTCAGCAGAAGGAGAGTTGCCTGTAAAGCACTGGGGCCCTATTGGTATTTGTTTACTTATGTGATTGATACGGTCTGGATCTGGTCAAAGTTGAGCTCTTCATGCAAGTTATTCTTTCCCTAACAGGCTCTGACAGGAAAGAGGATGCCTTATATGCCTTGTTAGCCCAAAGGGAGATATTTGCCCTCAAGGCTGAGCACTCAGGAAGCCCCATTTTCTACTTCAGTCACACTTGGTAACATATCTGAAAAGTTGGTCAAAGTTTCTTCCAATATTTGCCCAAAAGTTGGGAAGGTAAGAAGACATTGCGATGTAAGGCTCAATCTCAACTTTGGCTGTGTATTAGAATAATCTGGAGAACTTTTCAAGCATACTGATGCTGGGAATCCCCTCCCAGACTAATTAAGTTACAATGTGAGGGGAGGTCTGGATAAGTTTTTATTTTTTTTTTTTTTTTATTTTTTTTTTTAAAATTTTTTTATTTTTTAATTTTTTTATTTTTTATTGACTTTGTAATAATATTACATTAAAAATATATATGTGAGGTCCCATTCAACCCCACCCCCCCACCCCCCCCTCTCCCCCCCCCCCAACAACACTCGTTCCCATCATCATGACACATCCATTGGATTTGGTAAGTTTTTAAAGCTCCTCAATTGATTCTAGTGTTTGAGTCGGGCTGAGAACCACTGGTCTGGATAGCCAACCAGCTAACATAAACGGGCACTTGGTGTCAAGGCAGCTGCTTTCTGTTCCTTGATGACAGACTCTCATGCCTCTGTGCCTTTGCTGTTCTCTCTCTGGAATGCCCTCTGCCCAGGCCTTCTTTCTAGCTGGAAAAAATCCCATATGTCACTTTCTCTATGAAGCCTCCACTGATTTCCCCAGGAAGAGTTTCTTCAGCATCCATCACCAACATTCAAAATTCCATTAAATATAATGCCCTCCCCAGTGGGGGCTCAAGAAGGGGATCCCCATGTCTCCAGTAATCATCTGTGTCCCCCAGCTGAACAAATTCTGAGAGTGTCTTGGTCCCTTTCCTCCAAATAAAGAAATTCAATTACCCGCCATTGGAATTGCACTGCCTAATACTAAAACGCCTTGATATGAGTGCTTTTGTATTTAGTAAACTGCACAGCTTGTGAAAAAACCCCTCCAAACATCTGGCAGGAGGCCCAGCAGAGGTAAGGCTGGAACCTCTAATGATGACAACATGTAAACAAGTGTTTTGTTTCAACTGATAATCATTAACTTCCAGTGTCAGCCTTATCCCCAGAGGTCTGGTTCCTCAGCCTTGCAAAGGCTTCTGGGAAACAGCAGCTGGGGATGGGGCCTGTGCACATGGCAGGGAGTGGGAGGGTGGGCCTGTCACCTTCAACCTGGAGAGCCTGGAAGTACAGGGAGCCCCTGGGAGCAGGTGATTCTGATGAAAGGGAGTGGAATCTTGGACTCCATCCCTCATTTCATGGATTTCGATGCTGATTGAGAAGTAGGGGTGATTCTCAGCTGTGCCACTGGTTGGCTGTGTAACCTTGGGCACTGTAGTGGCTTGGAGTTATGTGCCCCAGAAAAACATGTTCTTAATCTTAATCCATTCCTGCGGGTGTGAACCCATTATAAATAGAGCCTTTGATGAGGTTGCTTCAATTAAGGAGCAGCCCAACTGAATTGGGAGGAGTCTTAATTTTATTACTGGGAGCTTTGTAGAGAAGGCCACAGAGAGAAGCCACAGGGAGCAGCCAGAAGCTGCAATTCAATGTAATCCTGAAGAGAAAGGAGACTCTGCTGCCCCATGCATTGCCATGTGACAGAAAGAGCCAAGGATCCCCAAAGATTGCTGGCCAGTCTGAAGATAGCAGCCCTGGGAGGCAGCAAGCCTCCTAGCTTCTGGAGCCATGAGCCAATAAATTCCTGCTGTTAAGCCAACCCATTGCACAATATTTGTTTTAGCAACTAGGAAACTAATATAGGCAAGAAGACTCGATTTTTATGTGTTAACAAATGTCTGTACTTCATAGGGCAGTTTTGAGAATTATGTGAGAAAACTTGTGCAAACAAGTCTTCTGGAACAGCACTGGATTACAGGAGGCAATTGATAAAGGAAGTTCCATTCCATAGTCTTCCTTTCAGGCAATCCTAACTGGGGCCTGGACCAGTCAAATGACCCCTGCCCAGCTCCACTGTCACCCCTTTCCTAAGGGCTATTTGACCTCATTAACACTGGGCTAAAGTTTGTGAATACTTAAATAAAAATGCATGAGAGGACAGCTTTAATTTTATTCTCTCTGGCCATTAACAAATATTGATCTTGAGTAACCTTCATACTCTAACTCAAATTCAAATGGCAACTCATTCGATGAACATTAATTGAGTGCCTACTGTGTGCCAAGCACTCTGTACACAAAGATGAATCAGAAGTGTGTGGCAGGTTGGCACCCCAGGAAGCAGATGTTGAGACAGACATTATTGGGAGAAGGTTACTAGGGAGAGCTTTTAGGATCCACTCCTGTGGAGTGAGGGGATGGCAGCAAGAAGGGGCAGAGGCAGGGGCTAAGCTGTCCTGCCGGCCCAGTAAAGAACTCAACTGGCCCATAGGGAGGTCTGGAGCTAGGATTGCCCATTAGAGCCGTTGTTCCTTAGAGGGAAGAGGTTGCAGGGCCTTTATGCCTCCTAGGTAACCAAGCTGTCCAGGTTGTCCCTGATAAGAGATTTGACCTTGGAAGAGGCAGTTGCCTTCAGCTGAGGCAATCCCCAGGAAGGCAGGCAGGACACAGTGCATCACAGCATGCCATCAGTATAGTTCCCTACTTATAGACCAGCAAGGGGTGCCCTTTTTCCAGTACCCACCACATTCCAGAAGCATTGCAAATGTCCTTGTATTTGATCTTCACAGTCATCCTGTGAGATAATACTTATTTCACAGAGAAGGTGAAATAACTTGTCCAAATACACAAAGCTGGTAAATCAGAATTGAAGGAGAGGCCTCTCCTTCCTGATGAGCCTACTCTTGCCTTGATGCCATGCTGCCTCCTCATTGGAAACCTTCATCTTCTGCAAGAACTATTCCCTCCCCTCCGAGAGCAGTTCAATGTCATTGAAACACCTTGTAAATCTCTCTTTGACATATGTAACAATAGTATCATTGACCCTTATTTAGTATTTACCTTGACCCAGAAGCACATTGGCACTTTTTATACCTTAATTTCATTTCATCTTCCCAACAGTCTGAGGTCTTCTTGTCTTTATTCCCATTTTACTAATGAGAAGGCAAAGGCACAAAGCTGTTAAACATCTTGCCGAAGACACAAGGCCTGGATCTGAGCCCAGGCAGTCTGACTCCAGATATTATATTACACTGTCTTGGAGTTATCCAGTCCAAGCCTGCCTTCTTTCTGGTCCACATATACCTGAAGAGCAAGGCCAACTCTTGTTTACATTTTCAAGCTCTGTACTTTACCTAGATCTATGGCATATACTAACTTTTTAGTAAGATTTTCATAAATTACTGAATGTTGCCTTAAACAGAACACTTTGAAATAATTTGATTTGATTTATATGGACAACAACTGGAAGAAAAGACTGACAAATAAAATCTGTTTGCTTCATTGAGACATTGAGATCATGGGTATTCTTTTTAATACCTGGATGTTGATATAATATTGGTTTTTAAGAGCTCAAAATAGATGATGGCAAGCTTTCTCTACATTTCCTATCACTGCTGTAAGAGCAGACATCTATGGATTTCATGATTGTCTTGCTGGTGGGATATAGGCTTCCCCAGGGCCATGAGTATCTGGCCCAGATCACATCTCAGGCCTCAGAGCACAGTGATATCTTTCCAAGAATTCTACAACCAATCTTAAATGAAAAGACTAAACCTCCCATCACAAATCAGAAGTTACTAATACTCAACAATGTAGAAGTCAACAGAACTCAGTGGCTGTTAGGCTTCCTTTAAGCCTGCTCCCGAGTAAACTCTAACAAATGGAAATATACCTCAAGTCTTCAGACCTTCTATTCACTAGGACATTTAAATGAGAATGACCCTTTTGTGCATCATACCACAAATAGATGGTAAAAATAGGACAGCAGTGGGAGGGAATCTTTGACAGAAATTATGCTGGATCTTCTCATCTTGCTCCCATAGTTGCTATTAATTTTCTTTTTTCCTTCCTTCCTTCCTACCTTTGTTCCTACCTACCTACCTACCTACAAATGTAATTGGGTTTTACCATATGTCAGACAATATTCTGGTCTCTGATCTGAGTATATGGCAATGAACAAGCCAGATAAGTTCCTTTCTTTTATGGGGCTTATAGTCTAGTGGGAGGAGACAAACACAATAAAATAAATGATGCAATTTTAATTCATGATAACTGCTATAAAGAAAATGAAAGAGGGTAATGTGATGGAGAGTGAATGAGGCTTGGGGACACTGGTTTAGACAGGGTGATTAGGAAGGGATTTTCTGAGGGGATATTCGAACCAAGACTTGAATGAGAAAAGTAGCCAATGTCCAGAAAATCTGGGAGACCCAGTATCTCAGACAGAGGAAAAAGTGACTCAAAGGCCCTGAGGCAGCACTCAGTGTTCCAGGGACAGAAAGAAGGCCTGTGAGGCTGAGCACAATGAGCATGGGGGAGATGGTGAAGGCACGGGCCCAGAGAACAGGCAGAGAACAGGCCTTATGGGCCACAGTAAGGGATTTGGATTTTATTCCTAGCATAATATAAAACCATTGGAAAGCTTTAAGCTGGAGAAAAAAATGTTATGTAATTTAAGTTTTTAACAAGACCACTGTGCTGAGTGAAGAATGAACTGTAAGTGCCAAAAATGGGAGGAGGAAGATTCAGTTCGCTTTCTACTGGATGTCTGGCCATGTGGTTTGGCTCCTGTTTCTAGCCCCAAGGTTCCTTCCTCCCTTCTCCAGAGTCCCCAGAACTCAACCTGTCCTGCTGCTAGCCTCTTCAGCCACCCTCCCTGCCTTTCTGGTTCTGCACAAGTAGAGATCAGATGTATCTTCTGGATCCCAAAAAGTAGTGGTTTAACTCATAAACATCCCTGGAAAACCTCAAGGGTATTGGTTCTAAAATGAAAGAAGAGCAAAGAATTTATACTCGTCATCATGTTTTCCCCCATACCACACAGAATAGACACTCAAGAGATATTGGTTGGATGACTGGATGAATAGATATGCTGGGCGCTTATTGGCAATCTGAGATGGAGGGAGCCTCCACTGATGAAGGAATCATGGCGAGAAGCTGCAAGGAAGCTGCTGCTCGGCAAACATCCCTTTATCTGAAAAGCTCCATGTTGGCTGGAATGAAGCTGCCCAGAGGGCCCTGCTTGGATCAGGTGGGACCTGTTAGGCTGCCAGGCTGGTCCATTAGTGGCCTGACATCACACATGTGCAATTGGGGAATTTCCATGTTAACTACTGCTACCATCATAATGAGCACTCATAACTATGTTTTATATAAAGCCGATTATGTATTTGCACAGAGCCCATAAATGAGCAGTGATTATAAACTGTACTAGGGAGTCTATGGTGCACTGTTATACTGCCCAGTCCATGCTTGGCCAAGGAGGGGTTGGTTAGGAGGAAGAGCTGAGAGTGCAGGACTCCTGGCAGACAAGGAAGGGTTTCTGGACTATGTCTCTCTCCTTAAGCATCTGGTAGAATTCAGGATAGATGAAAACATTAGGTCTAAGAGAGCCATTTTTTAAAGATCTTTTTCCTTTTCTCGATCTCTCTCCTACTCTCTCATTTATACATAAAAGTATAAACATATATAATATTTGATTCTTCTTTTAAGAAATATTTTTGTTTGAAAAAGAAGACCACCCCTTGTATCTGGCCTTGGTAGTGGCACAATAAAGGATTTTAGAGGACTGGTAGAAGCTCTCAATATCATAGATTTGAGTTCCATTACCATCCCCGTCACTTATGGGCTGTATTACCTGAGTCATGCATACCCCTTCTCTAGGTCTCAGTTTTGCCATTCATAAAATGAGGAACATCATACCTCCCTTTTGTTACATGACTGTTTTGAGGATTAAGGCATAACAGCAACATCATTTATTGGGATTTGCTATTGTCAGGTTCTTTATATAAGTTAACTCATTTAAACTTCCCAACAATCCTTTGTGATGGGTAGTAGTGGCATCCCCACTTGTAAAATATGGAAACTGAGAGGTTAGGAGGTTGACTCAAGGTCACAGAGCTGGTAACTGATGAAGCCAGGATTGAAGCCCACGCAGTCTGACTCCAGAGCTAAAGAACCCAGCACAGTACCTGGAGCAGAGTAAACCCTTGAAAAATAAATGGCGGCTCTTGTTATCATTTTTACCAGCTGCAGGCCAATTTCATGCACAAGTCTTTGGTTCTTGCCATCACAGAATTTGAGAATGACTTGAAGTCCTTACTGAAGGAGATAGAGACCACATTAGAGGACCATGGCAAGGCAGAGTCAGAATTCCCTGGTGCCCCCAGAGGCCTTATGCCTGAGCTACTTAGGGGCAGATAGAGTCCCAAGAATGAGATGGAATCAATAGTGGCAGGAAAAGGACACAGGGTGAAAGACCAGAGATTTAAACTCTTGTTCCCAGCTGCCACCTGCCCACAATGGGGTCCAATGAAGTTTGGCTTCTCTCAAGGTTCTGCCCAGGGGATGACTGGCCTGGCTCAGGAATTCAGATGTGAGGAGTGAAGGAACAGGAGAGAGAAGCCTGGATGCTCCTGCTAAACATACAACCTAGAGCCAGGAGTCCTGCTCCACACCTCAACCTGGTTTTCTTTCTGCGGGTCACCCACCTTGTTTGGATGATCCTGGCTCATCTCCTTGTCCTGAGATAGCCACAGGCTCAGGGAGACCTGGAGCATGTGGTAGGCAGGCTCAGGGAGTGAGAGCTCTGGCCAGTGCCCCCAAGGCTGGGCAACATACTCCAGGCTAGATATAGCTCCCTTCTGGCCTCAGTTTTTCCCACCTGAAAAACGAGGGGATTGATTAAACAAATTTTAATGGCCCTAACATCTTAAAAAGTCCACATTCCCAACCCTCACTTCATCTGCAGCCCTATACTAATATCCTTAGGGCAGTGCGATTTTAATTTAGGTCAAATGATTTCCCTGCACATAAACAGGAGTGGAACAAAGGCCCCTTTTTCTGAATTGTTAGCTCTCTCTCACACTCCAGCACACACACCCACATACATGCAAGTACACCCTCATAATGCTTATATAGCGCCCCCCTCCCTAAGTCATGCACAAAGGCATACACACAGGCACGCAGAGGCACAAGCACCTGGACTGTCTAAGCTGCTCCCTTCCCCCACCCCCACTGTCTCACTCCAGCTCCCACCCTCTTGCGACTCCCCTGCTGGGAGGCAGAGCCAGCCTTTGCACGCCCGTGCGTTATGTAACCTGATGGGTTGGTGCCACCCAATGGTCAGGACCAGGAGTGCATCCTTGGTTCCCAGAACCAAAAGGAATTGGAAAGGGTACAGGGTCATTTGGTCCAACCCTCTGTCTCTATGCAAGGCTGTATCCAAAGCTGTCCTAGACAGAAACTCTGAGTCTTACAATCTTTCAGATAAGAGTATCCTTACATAACATCCCTGACTCTTTTCCAAAAGTCAGGGAATTGCCACTGACCCATTGTACAGCCTTGGGGTAGAGCCTAACAGTATTGGGCATGCTCTGGATGCCCAATACAGTTCTAGAAGCTTTAATTACAATATATATATTTTTAATGCCCACAACAGCCATCTGTGCAAGGCATATGCCATTCACATGTTCAAGAGCTACAACCAAGAAGGAATGGTATTAAGACATGACTCTACTCTGTCTGACTTCATGCTTTTTCAGCAATCATTTGGCCATCAGTGTCATCATTCATTCCCTCAATGAGCATTGACCAAGCACCTATTATAGACCAGAATCTATTTTAGGGGCTGAGGATTCAACAATAAATAAGATTCAGCCCTTTGTCCTTAAGGAGCTCCCAGTTTTCTAGAATCAGTGAGCATGCATGCCTTCTCAGACCCCTAACCCTGAGGCCTTAGTGGCTCTTCTTTATCAAGCTGGACAAAGTCCCTGAGGAGAGGCCAAGGGGAGAAATGTGAACAAGCTCTGGTCCAGGGTAATGAGACAGCCAGTCTACAGAGCAGGTGGCAGTTCAATGTCCTTAGCCAAGTGTTCCCCGACCCCCACCCTGTTAGCCTGCTAGTCCTGGAAGAAAAGAGAAGGAACCGAGCTCCCAGTTTCACAAATGAGGCTTCTGGGAGCATGCCAGTGAGGTCAGACTGTGGAGCAGACAGAGCCGGAAGTGGGGAGGCAAGTCAGGGGCTAGAAGGTGAGATGATAGAACAAAACTCCAGTAATAACTGTGACTCTTACTATAACTGTTATTCTGATATCCAGAGCTCCTTTAGCCTGATTCCAACATGTGTTCTTCACCATCTCTCCAATTATTTTCTCTCAGATTCACACTGCCCCACATTCCCTAGCCCATTCTTTATTCCCCAAACACTCCACAGTTTACTAGCTCTTAAACTTTGCTCTTTCTCTTAATTTTTACTCTAATGAATGAACCAAATAATAGAATAATTAAATCCTAGAATGTCAGCTCTGGAAGAAATTATTCAGTCCAAATTTTGAGAAAAAGGAAAAAAAAGTCCAGAGAGGTGTAGGGACTTACCCAAGGTCACAGAGTCAGTTAGTTGTATACCTGGACCTAGAATCAGGTACCTCCTTCCAGAGTGGGGATGTTCTTCCACCTTCCTCTCTTCTTTTCCATTCATGTTCATTTACAACCTCATGAGAGGCTACTTCAGTTCTGAAATGTCTATTAATTCTTCCTCTTATCTTCACTTCATCCATTCAAGCCCTATTAGAGCACAAGCCCCTTAAAGGTAGAAAATCTCTTTCAGTTTTCCAAAGCATTGATACTTAGCACAATGATTAGCAAGTAAATGCTTAAGATCAGGTGAATGGATGGATGAATGGAAGGAAGGAAGGATAGATGCAAAGATAGATGGAAGGATGGATGGTGGAAATATTTTACATGGAATTTTTTACTTATCCCTTACCTAGTCTCCCTGATTCCAATTTCCCAGCAATCTGGCCTATCTTTCACAGTATTATGAGGACCCTTTTTAAAAATAAAATAAATCCTTCTCTTGCCTGTTCAGAAGTATTTGAGGATTTCCTTCAAGACCACTTACTCTACAGTGCTATCTACGTGTGTTTTTCACCTACTGTACCACCATCATATGCTACTAAACACACAAATGCATGTGGACACACATACAGACACGTACTAAGTTCCTAAGGAACACCTGACCATATGCCACTCCCTGAATGAAGTGC
Organism: Dasypus novemcinctus; assembly: GCF_030445035.2. Lineage (NCBI taxonomy): Eukaryota > Metazoa > Chordata > Mammalia > Cingulata > Dasypodidae > Dasypus > Dasypus novemcinctus. Next base: position 78,605,292 of record NC_080682.1, read on the forward strand.
ACAGGAGTTTCTTACACCTTTCCCATGTTCTCAGATTCTTTCCTTGCCAATGCCAGACACTGCTAAAATCTTAACCATCTTTCAAAGCCCAGTTCACAAGTCCGCTCCATGAAGTCTTCTCTAACTCTCCCTGATGGAACTGCTATGCTCAGAGCATGTAGTCCTTCATTCCTTGGCAAACATGGTGCATCTCATTCTGCCCTTTCTAAAGTGACTCTTTCAAATCTTTATGCCAGCCCTTGTAGGTGGTCATTTGTGTGTCCATCTCTCCCCACCGATTCTTGGCCACAGGCCTGACACAAAGTAAGTGCTTATTCCGCATTTGTTAAATGGATGTTCTTCTTGCTACACCATATGCTTCAATTGTCCCTGAGGGTTCAGTTATATTTCATTCTGAAACCACTTAAATGACTTCCTAGACCATTAAAAACAGGAGCCTCACAGGAGCTGGACAATGTCTCTAAGGAACCATAGCTCCAGGGCAGGGGCAGGGCAGTATTACAAAGCTAAAAACAATGTGTAAGTAAAATCAGATCTCTGAGTCAGGGGTGGGAACAGAGCTCCAAAGGAAAAAAAATGAGCGAGATCCCACAGGTGGAAGACTGAAGGATTCCAATAATTTGCTTCAACATAAGGAAGATTTTTTTTCACAATTAGGGCCAGGTAGCAATGGAACAGGCTGCCTCAGCAGGTAGTGAGTTCTCTGGCCCTGCAGGTACTAAGAAATGACTGTGGACGACCGCTGAGAATGAATGAAGATATCAGTGTTATGCAGGGAACAACAGGAATGGAAATGGGTTGATTCTCATGATTTGTAAGATTTACTCCAGCTCCAAAAATCTGTGACTCCATTAAACCTTCCAGGAGGGGTCCATGCAAAATTACCAAAAAGCTGGAGTTGTATTTAGTTGCCTTGCCCACTCTTCATTTCAGTGCCCTCTCCCACCCTGACCCTCCCAGATCTCAGTGCCACGAGAGTCGCTGTGGGTAGGAGATGCTCAGGGTCCCCCTCTCACATCCCTTTATCCCATCCTGGAGGTCATCTGCAACCAGGTAGATAGTTCTCCCACACACACCCCTCTCCAAGGTCTCAGTGGGATTGTGGCCCAGGTACCCAGAGGAGTGATCTGCTTTCCAATGCAGCTTCCATTGTCTTCTCTCCTTTCCTTGTTTCACTTCCTACTATCTCACTGCTTCCTAGGATCACTTTCCAAATAACCTACTTACACCCAAATCTTTGTCTCAGGGTCTGCATTTGGGGAATAGCTTATACTTTATGGTGGGAAACCAAAACACAAACTTAGTGGTTATTCATTACTGGAAAGGGAACTCAGTTTTTTTACCTTGGGCAAGGTAATACATGCCTCTGAACCTATCTCATCATGTAAAAGAAGTGAATAAGAGCTAACCTCCAAGACCATAGCATTGTGTCGTTACTTTCCATAGTTACATTCACCAAGTGCTTACTGTGTGCCAGGACCTGTGAGAAATTAAAGGTTTATACATATTTTCTCCAGTGTTCACAAAAAAATATGGAAGGAATGTAGTTGACTGAACGGTGGCCCCTCAAAAGATATGTCCATGTTGCAATCCCTGGAACTTGGGGTTGTGACTTCACTGTGAAAAATGTCCTTTGCAGATGCAATTAATTCAAGGATCTTGAGGTGAGATCCTCTTGGATTACCCACATGAGCCCTAAATCCTATTACTAGTGTCCTTACAAGAGACAGAAGAGAAAAGGGTGATGTGAAGACAAAGGCACAAGCTTTTGCAGGCATTAGCCACGAACTCCTGAAGCCACCAGAAATCACAAGAGGCAAGGAAGGGTTCTCCCCTAAGAGCCCTTGGAAGGAGCATGGCCCTACTGACACTTTGACTTCAGATTCCAGGACTCCAGAACTGGGAAACAATTACCTTCTCTTCTTTTAAACCAGCAGTGTTGTGGTAATTTGTTGCAGCAGGCCTAAGAAACTAACACAAAAGCATTATTACCCTTGTTTTACAGATAAGGAAATCGAGGCTTATAGAAGTGGCCCATCCAGAGTCAACCAGTCAGTAGATGGCAGTAGATGGCAGAGCTGGGATTTGACCCCAGGTCTGTCTGACTGCAGAGCTGGCACACTTAACTATCACATCAAGAGAAGTAAGTTGTGTCATGCACCCAACATTGTGTCACGCACATCATAAATACTCAGGGAGTGTTAATTTGCCCACTGTATCTAAACTTTCCCTTCCTGGTGCCCACTCTATCTGCAGACCATTGCTAGGTGGTCAAGAGTTAATCAGATAAACCAAACTAATTCTTGCTAATTCATGAGCTGAGCTGATGCATTTCCTCCCCTTGAGGGGTCTTCCACCTAGGATTCAATTAGAAGGTCCTTAAGAATTGACTTGTCTGGTGAGTACTTCAGGTCCATGGCAGCCAGTGGGAAAGATAGATTGGATCCTGTGTCTGGAGTTAATGTCAGTCTGAAATGAAGATATGCAGGCATTATCAGGACAAATTCTTTAATTAACGTGTTAATCCTGTCAGGAATTGGATTCACTCTCTTTCTCCAGAAATGCGTTATGTGTCTCTTCTTTCACCACTTTGTCATTGGCTGTATTTCAGCCTCAAGGTGTCCTTTAAGCTGCGCTTTAAAAGACTCTGTCCTCCAAGTCAACAGCTGCAGGAAAAATGGCCCTTCAAACTGTATCTTATTGCTTAGCCATCCCAGCCTTTCACACAGGTGCCATGAGAGAGCAGGTATTCAGCCATTTCAATGCAACAAATGCATACTGCACAACTCCTGGGAGCCTGGTCCCGTTCTATGCATTGCAAAAGACAAATGAACAAGATCCAGGTCCCGCTGTCAGTCACCTGCCTTCAGCAGGTGACAGGAGTGTTTCCCAATTCTCAGAAAATGAGAATAATTATAGGAGCAAACTGGTAAGTTCACAAGACTGCTGGTGGTCAGAAGCAATCAGTCCAAGGGCTTCAGCCGCCCATGCCTCACCCAGGCATCCCAAAGCCTGGGGGAACCGGTTTCTCCACACTCCAGGAATCCATTCATCCTGCGCCCGTTGGAAAGATACGCTGTAGAAAACCATAGTTCCCATCGCTGCTCTTTTCAGACACTTCCTTTTTGGCAGTTGAGCATGAATTCTGCAGCTAAAATGCAACATTGGCAATTCATTCCCAATTTGCAGAACATATTATGTTAATGAGGAAAATTCTTTAACTACAAACTTTCCCACAATTTTTTCTTTCAAACGTCAGTTCCAGTTACCCTTAGACTGCTAGACCAGGCTCACAGAAAACGAAGCAAATAGATAAGAAACAAATAAATATTGATAGAAAAACTCAGAGAAAATTGATAATGTTTAGTTCAACAGCTTAGTTTGCTTCTTGTTTTGTATGATGACATGGGTATGGTTTTAGTTTTTGTTTTCTGGTGCATACATTTAGAGGCAGGGTCTTTCAAAAAAATCTATTAAAAAAAATGACCTTAGCTCCCAGGTATTCCACAACCTAAACAGTTTTGAAAGCCATAAAAACAAAGCTATATATATATATATATCTCCCAAAAATACAAATAAGATACTCTGGGAATTATAAAATTCTTATGTGTGATGAATGAATGAAGGAATGCATTTTCCTCTCAAAAGTTTTCCTTAGTTGTACTCATTATTAACCTGTTGTTGTTTTCTACACAGTAGAGTGTGTTGGGAAAGAGGGGTATCACATGTGGTTTCCTGCCAGAAGTACATAACTTGAATCAATTTATGAGAAAACATCAGACAAACATAGAGTGAAGTATGGTCTACAAAATAAGTGGCCTATACACTTAAAAAAGATAAATTGTTATGAAAGACAAAGAAAGGCAAAGGAATCTTTCCAGATAAAGGAGACTAAAAATTCAAAAAAATTAAATGCAATGTATGATTCTGAACTAGATCTTCAAACAGAAAAAAAGAAAAGTGCCATCAAGGACATTATTGGGAAAACTGGTGAAATTTGATTAAGATTGGAGATCCATACCAATGGTAAATTTCTTGATTTCAATAACTGCTTTAAATAAGGGAATGCCCTTGTACTTAGGAAAAACACATTGAAATAATTGTGGAGAAAGAATTGTGTGTGTGTGTGGCATAATGTTGCCAATTGATGAATTTGGTGTAAAGTATATGGGAGCTCTTCTGCTCTCACAGAAACTTTTATGTTAAGATTAACTTTATTTCAAATTAAAAAGTTGAAACACTGAAGAACTGTTACACAACCCATGAAAAATTATACCATGCATTTCTCTTTGCTTCCCACTTCCTGAATTCTCCATTTCCTTCCCCTATAGCTTTCACAACCTCCACTGAAAAATATATATATATATAGATAAAGTAAATCTAGTAGGAAAAGTTCACTGATACTCTGTAAATTTGTTGGTGAGGGAGAAGCAGAGGATCCTAAAAGAAAGAGTTTAGTCTTTGGAACCAGAAAGACCTAGGTTCAAATCTCATTTCTGACTTGGCTCTGCAAGTCTGTGTGAATCATTTAATTTGTCTAAGCTTTGGTTTGCTCCTCAGAAAATTAGGAATCATAATACCTACTCCAAAAGATTGGTGCAAAGATTAGAGTCATGTAATAAAGCCTCTGGTGTAGAATCTAATACCACCAAAAAACAAAAATTAAAAAAAAAAAAAAGTCAATAAATAGTAGACCAGGGCGCATGGATTTGTTCTTACAAAAGAAGTTGATGAATGTTTTGGAGTTCATTTCTCTGTCCAGGACAAGCCATCACTGAGGGAAAGATTAGCCCCTCCCTGGGTCTCTAGCCACAAGTTCCTGGGGATAAAGCAGAAACCTAGAAATTCTCATCAGAGAAGTTCAAGAAATGGAAGACAGTGATCCAGAGGCAGAACCTGCCTCTTTCCATCCTAGTTTTTCCCACATTTATGAGTTCTGGAGAAAAATTACTGGGCTCAACATCTTTGATGGAGGAGGCTTTTCCCTTTTCAATATTTTCCAAATTTTCTGCAGAAATAATGCAGTATTTTTGCAACCAGAAAAGGAAAAAGACATTACTCTGAAACTTAGAAAAGTTATTTCTGTGAAGAATAACCTAAACCAAAGTGTTAACGCTGCACCTTTCAATGACAAATCTTCATTTAACTATTGCAATAATTAAAATAATAAATAGCATTTATGGGGTCCTAAGAATGTGTCAGCCACTATCCTAAGAACTTCGCATGAAGTAATTTAATTCTCACCTCTGTCTTATAAAGTAATTGCCATCATTGTCTTCATTTTATAGATGAGACAACTGAGTCTTAGAGAGGTCAAGTAACTTACTCAACACCACACAGCTATTTAGCAGCAGAGTCAGGGTTTGAACTCAAGCAATCTGACTCCAAAGTTCAAGTTCTAAAACAACCATGCTATTCTCTTCTTGTGAAAAGTTCAAAATATTGATGGGATTAAGGGGTACATTTAGGATTATATTTGCTAAAGAGTAGTCAGAAACCCCCAAATATCCTAATCTTATATTGATGCAGTCACCCTTCCTTCCCTTGAGTTCCCCAAGAGATTTCATGGCATATATGTATATGGCAAAGTGAAATAAAGTAACAATTTAGTATTATTTGGGATGCTGGCCCCAAACCTCCAAGAAGAATTCCAGAATCTGGACCAGGAGGAAGGAGAATTTTTCCTAATATAGCTAAGTGTAAATTGCTTCAAATTCCATGGTCTGTCTTGTCATTTCCCAACTCCTAATCTTGAGTTGGCCAATCCAAAATTCTACTGCCAGCTCCAGGGGAGAAGAAACAAGGAGAGCATTATCCCACCATAAACTTCAGGGAATCAGAGAGGGAGTGGGCCAGAAGAAAAGAGCCACAGGTCAGAAAAAGCCCACATTACCTCTACTCACCAGCAACTGGACTCAAAGAAAAGTCCTGAAATTTTGCCCTTCATCCAGGTCCATCCTTGGAGAGGAAGGAGATGGGAGGGATGGGAAGTTGAGGAATCTTGAGCTCCCCCGAAAGCTCAGGAAACTGAGTATTACTATAGGAGAAGTGGAAAACTAAGTAAAGTGAAAATCATTAATATGCTTCAACTTTGGGCTGTGTTTTGGTTTTTGTTTGTTTGTTTTTTCTTAACTTATTGAAGTCATGTGCCCCTTCAATAAAAAAAAAAAAAGGGCTTGCAGCCCTTATGTGAAACTCTTGGCTCTTTGAAGAAGGGATTACACGTGGAGAAGACTGCATGATATCCCCCAAAATAGCCTCTAATGCTGAGGCTCTTCATATGTAATCAAGTCTGGCTACAAGCATCTACACCTTGCCAGACTACAAGGGACCAAAGTACTGGTCGAAGTTTGGGCCTTGGTTTACTCATCTGTGAATTTGGAGACCTGGATGACATTATTTCTAAGAATCCTTTTAACATTACCATTTTACAGTTCCAGGAGCCCAAGACCCCATTGTCAAATCAATGCATATTGGCTGGCAAAAACCTAGGTCTGATCCTTTCCAAAGAGATGGAATCTCACAATTCCAAACCTGCAGTGAGAAGATACGTTGAAGTTTAGAGAAAATGCACCAGCAGCCCATTTCTACCATCTTTTGAATTTTCAAGTAGTATGAGGGGAATATTGAAGAAGACCATCAGGACTTGCTCTCTACCATAGTCTTTCTAGTTATATCTTTCATATGGCTGAAAGTTGAAGGATTACCAAGTCCTTTCAATCATTTTTAAATAAATATTTATCAAGTGCTTTCTACATGTCAGTGCTGAAACAATGGTGAACAAGACCAGCATTCTAGTGGGAAAGAGGGAGGACCATACTTACCAGAACCCTTCCTTTAAATGGAATAGAGAGAATGGGAAGGGGGGCTATAAAGACAGAAAGATAATTATTTTAACAATGGGGCTATTCCCACTCACAATTAGGGTGTGTCCTGGGAGGAATCTGAAATGGGAAATTGCTATGAATCGATTACTCCCACAATTCGCTCAGTCTCCATGGGTCTCTCATAATGGAGCTTCTAACCCCTTAAGTATGATTCTATGGGATTTTCAAGGGTACTTTTGATTCAGATTATTGTTTTTCACTTTGGATCACTCCCAATCCCCTCCCCACACACACACATTCCCTAAGGTGGAACCAACTAATGTAATAAACTAATGTGCCCAGCTTACACATCTGTGATCAGTCACTGAGTTTGGTGAGAGAGGAAGTGGACAGTTAACAAGAAAAAGTAATCAACCTAATGAACTCTCCTTTCTGTTCTTTAATCTCCTAAACTAGTATTTTCCTGTTTGTTTAAGGAAGCTGACTCCTGTGCTTAAAACAGAGGTTCCAACTGTCATGGTGCTAGAGGACCTGGCAACCCCAAGCACACATAAGATGTAGGAAATGAAAACCTAACTGTAAAACCTTATAAAGTTGGCCTAAAATAGAGCCCAACCTTTTATTTCAGAAGCATCTGAGTTCTGCCCCAGTCCTGAGTCCATAGTATACTTTTGATTAGAATCTGTTGGTTAAAAAAATTACCTTCCATTGTGATGCATTTCCTCATTTTTCTTCCTTATTGAGAGTGGCAATTTCCATTCGTGATTATCAGCCACAACATAGATGCAAATGTGCAAAGGAAAATTAGGTGTATCAGAGCAACTGTCTTATAAAAGACCATTTTACATCCTAACCCAGCTAGCAGACAATTACTCCTGCTCTATGTACTATATGCAAATGCTCAGATTATAGCTAATTATATTGTTGCAAAGCAGAGCCAAGAAACTGCTACAATACTCCAAGTATCCTTGGGGAACACGCCATGAAAAGATTTTTTTTTTTCCTCCTTTGTAAATTGCACTAAGATATAATTGGGTCTCACTGTTCGTGTAACACTCCGCTCAGGGATAGCGCAAGAGAAACGAACAATGTCTTACTAAGTCCCTGTTAAGATCATTAAATGTAGATCACAACACACTAGCAGGCGCCCAAATCTTAATGTGTCACAGTAACAAAACTGGGAAAAGAAAAAAGTGACAAGTTGCATCATATTATTTTTCTCCTACAATGGAGTTTAAGGTAATACAGTGTTAATGAATTCGGCCCTACATAGTTGGCACTGCGGAGAGAACTTTTTTTTAATTTTTTACTACATTGTAGGAAAAATTGTCATATTCTGTTAGGCAGCTGTTTAGAGAAAAGCTTTGACAGTGTATAATTGACTCTATTTTTACCACATTTTCATACACATTGTTAGAATTATACATTGTACCAAGTTCTGCTTTTTCAATTTTACACACTAGGAAATTTTCCTCTTAGACAGTTTTTCACTAGGAATGAACTGGAGTCTAACTAGCCAGTCGAAAGTAGTACATCCCAGCTTCTGTTAGGCACCTTGACAGGAGTTATTGAGTCCTTTTGGCAGGAAAGGACCTTGAAGGACAACCTCCAAATTCTACTGATTGGGTAATAAATAAATATATTTCTAAAAAAAAAAAAAAAATATATATATATATATATATATATATATACACACACACACACACACACATATACACACAGAGAGAGTACATCAAAGCAGTAGCAATGGTTCTCGGAACTTCTCTCCAGCAGAGAAGAACTTGAGACTGACTAATTTCTCCTTTTTATTTTTAATTTTTAGTATTTACCAATTTTTTTTTTTTTGTCACTAGCAAATTTCTCCTGGCAGGTGGGGAGTGGGGAGATGTTTCCAATAGGCCAGCTCCTCTGGCTCTCATTCCAGTGCTCTTTCCCTTCCACCATGCTGATTAGGTGTTGCAGACACACTTGACAACCACTTTATTCCTAAGATCTTGTGCATTTTAGAGTTAAGATTTATTTACCATTAGATGCAAACCCATTGTGTCTCAGATTCTTAGGCGGTAGTCCACGTTTTTCTCCTTTTAACCCCTCCAGTTGTCACAATATGGAATACTGCAGAATGATTGAGACTAGTGATGATAGGCAAACTGTTTAGCAACCAGTATGGCAGGGAAGCCACCCAGCAGAGGGGACAATGGTGGCAAACAGCCTGTGTGCCATCCCTGCCTGTCCTGGCTGGGCGTCAGCCCAGTTAAGACCGTGACCTTTAGGAGTCAGTAGAAATGGGCTGCTGGTGTGTTTTCTCTAAACTTCAATGTATCTTCTCACTGCAGGTTTGGAATTGTGAGATTCCATCTCTTTGGAAAGGATCAGACCTGGGTTTTTACCAGCCAATATGCATTGATTTGACAATGGGGTCTTGGGCTCCTGGAACTGTAAAATGGTAATGTTAAAAGGATTCTTAGAAATAATGTCATCCAGGTCTCCAAATTCACAGACGGGTAAACCAAGGCCCAAAACTTCGACCAGTACTTTGGTCCCTTGTAGTCTGGCAAGGTGTAGATGCTTGTAGCCAGACTTGACTAAATATGAAGAATCTCAGCATTAGAGGCTATTTTGGGGAATATCATGCAGTCTTCTCCACATGTAATCCCTTCTTCAAAGAGCTAAGAGTTTCACATAAGGGCTGCAAGCGATTGAAGGGGTACATGACTTCAGTAAGGTAGGAAAAAACAAACAAACAAAAAACCAAAACACAGCCCAAAGTTGAAGCATATTAATGATTTTCACTTTACCTAGTTTACAAACTCTGACATATGTTTTAGTCTTGGCTCCACCACAGACTGTAACCTCAGGTCAGTTAGCCACTTAAAACCCTAGGTTCCTCTTCTTTCCAATGGCACCAACCTCCTAGGGTATCCTGAAGGTTAAATGAGATAATACATTGGTAAAGTACTGAGCAAGATGCCAGACACAGAGTGAGTATTCAATAAGCGACTGCTGTAGCTGCTATGATCTGTGACAGACAAGGACCCAGTGCATACCTTTTTTTTGTAAAAGGGAGGAATTATTACTCCTGCCTTGACAAACTGTAAATTGGTTCTCTGACTCTCCTCACCAAAACTCCTGTCTCTGTGCCTTCCCCTTGTCTATTCATATTTCCCTGTAACTTGTAGGTTGCTGCCAAAAGAGTATAGCAAAATGGAAACTTGATTTATTTTAAAATGCATGTATCAATGTCACAATATGAAAAAGGTGTCACTGCTTCCTATGATGTGCACATACAAGGGCACACACACACAAGTTCACACACATTTATGGCAAAGAAAAATGCACTGCATGTGTTGAGTTATTCTGCACATCTCTGAGGAAGGGAACACCACTCTCCCCATGTAGACCTGATCATACGTGGAGGTGAAAGTATTACTTTTATTGTAATGATAATAACAAAAATAGCACTGTTAGAGAATCTTTATATATGTCAATTGTTTCACCCCTCACTGCAAACCTAAATGAAGGTAGTGTTATGATATCTGTCTCACAGATTAACTAGCTGAGGCACAGAGAAGTTAGGTGATTTGCCAAAGATGATACAGAAAGTAAGGGACTGTGTGGGATTCACACCCAAGAAATCAGGCTCAAGGGCTTATACTTTTAACTATCTGAGACCTACTGCTTAGTGAACATTTCCTCTGTGCCAGGCACACTGCATTTATTGCTTATCATTTATCCTCCCTTACTCTAAGAGAAACATAGAGTTTGTAAAGAATAGAATCCAGCTCCAAGCCTAGGCTTATCCAATTCTAAAGTCCATGCTTTCAGCTTCTGAAAAATAATAGCTCCCAGGTAAATGATGGTTTTGAAGGAAGGTCTCAGAGACCCAAATCAAGTGCCATCTCCTCTAGAAACATTTCCACCAGCACCTGCCCACATTTCTCTCTCCTTGCTGGGAACCCACACAGCACTCATCACCTGCATCTCAGGAGTTTGATGTCTTTCAGTTCTATAATTGTGTCACATGAGTTACTTGCAGCTCCCTGAAGAAACATTTAAGTTTCTTGAAAGCCAGGCTCACCTGAATTAGGCACATAGGGGGCACATTTCCATTTTTGTGAGGACTTCATATGAAACTAGAAGAAAGGAGATACCACAGAAGAAGATCTGGGCAAACCTTGTGACTCATTTTGTCCCCCTATTTCTGTATCGAACTTTTGCTTTAGTACAGCAGAACATTTGTACCCACAGCAAAATGCATGGAGCAGCAGAAACAGTGTGACCTTCAGAAAAACTTTTAATGATGAAATAAGAATGGATTTAAGAGCCTTAAAATTCATGATGATTTAAATTAAAGGAATTACATGACTTTAACTTATTGGTTTGATAATGATCTTGTCCAGTTCCCTTTTGTAGCCACGGCTACTACTCTGGGACTGGCTGGTTCTCATGAACTCATCTTAGTGGTTTCCGTGTCTCAGTCTTTGACCTTTCCTTTCCATCCTGTATGTGGCAAAAACAAAGCTGTATGATCACCAAACTTGTTTCCTATTCCTTCTAGGCACATAGAAGGATACAATTTGCAGCCCTTTGCACTTAGGTGGGGCCATGTGACTGGATTATGACCAATGAAATGTTAACTGACATCATGCATGCCACTTACAATCTGTACCATAAAACCCCCCCATTTGTGATCTTTCCCTCGCCTCCCATTTCACAGTGACAATACACTGATGTTGAAAATGGTATCACAAAATGGAAGGAGCTCTGGTTCCTGAGTCACTGCTTGACAGAGAACGGCTTAATCCTCATTGAACTGTGAAGAGAGAACATCAGTTTTCATAAGATTATGTCACAGGTTGTTGTTTTTTTGGGTTTTGTGGGGTTTTTTTGTTTGTTTGTTTGTTTCTGGTATTACATCACTTAGCAATTATTTTCTCTAATGATCTCTCCATGGTGGCAGATTAGTCAACCTTAAGTAGTTTCTATCATGTCACTTCCAGAAATTACAAGGCACTTTCTATCACAAATAGGAGAGTCTACTGTCCAATAAGAAGTTCTTTAGTCTGCTGCTCTGGCAGCCCCAGACAACAGGTACATCCTGAAAGACCTGGAGGTTTCCATGATGGATTGTGAAGCAATTCTTGTTCTGTCCAACTGGAAGGAACTGAGATCACTTCCTGATGAACCCCTTCATACTAGACCAGCATCCCAACCTGAGGGTTCCCAGGTCCATCTTCTTCCTGGTGGACCCCTTCTCTCTGGCCACCTTGAAAGAGCCCACTTCCTAATTCCTCAGGTTGTGATGACCACAAATGTCTCCAGACATTGCCAAATGCGCCCTGAAGAGCACAGTCACCCCAAGTGAGAACTACTTCTCTGATTGGAGTGGGAGGTCATCCCCTATGTTCCATATCATAGATAGAATCTGTATTCCCAATCTTAGTGTTCATCATACTGGATTGTAATAGCCAATTTTTCTCCACTGCACTATAAAAACATGAGGAGAAGGCCACACTGCCTAAACCTGAACATAGCAACTCTTGATAAATGTTTGTGAATGAAAGAAAGAATGAATGGGTGAATGAACAAACCAGAACTGGACCCTCAGGAATAGAGTCAATGCAATTCATCTCCCCCTTATTTCCATTGAGAGCAAATCAGGGCTGACTTAAGCTCTCAGTTCTTCTTGATCAGTCTTTGACCTGACCAACAGAGCATGTACTCTGTTGTGGTATAGTATACTCTCTCTCTTCTAGACTCTCTGTGAAGATTGAGTTCTTTGATTATAGGCTGCCTCTTCCTCAGTCCAGGCTCTTGTCTTCTATCAGCATCCTAGTCATCATGAATCTCAAGTGTTTTGGTTCTTCCTAGGACTTATATAAAATGTATTGAGCTTATAAACATTGGGCAGCCTTTTCTCTAACCCCACAACTGGCAGAGAGCTCATCCTGAAAACTGTTTCTTGAGCGCAGTTGCCCTGGTTTCTCGATTTTCATATCTCTGCTCACACCAAGGTGCCCAGCTCTATGCATGGAGGAGGTTAACAGAGAAACATTTTCTGAGCATGTGGCAAGCAAATGCCACTTTAAACTGTGAAGGTAAAGACCCTGTCTGCTCACCAGCAAATCTCCAAAGCTCTTAGCACATTTAATGAATGAATGGCTAGGTGGGTGGGTGGTGGGATACAGCACTGTTTGAAGTGTTTTACATATGCGGTTTCATTTAATCCTCTTAGAAAATCGGTGAGTCAGGGAGGTCTACCCTTTACAAATCAGATAAGAAGCTCAGGGAGACTGTCACTTGATACCAGTCAGACAATTAGAAAATGATAAGTCTGGAGTCCAAACTTAAAATGAATTGAGTTGAAATGAATTAAATTGAACTCAGTTGAGGTGATGGAATTGAATTTTCCAGGGTTCACTATAGCTGATCATTTTGACAGGATTTGAGGTCTCAGTGAATCCAGGGACTCTTCTTCACAAAAGTCCCACCAGGTTTAGATGCACCTTAGGAACCTATGTGGGGCATATGAGTCTCTCCTGAAGTGTGTTTTTATTTCTGGGCTGCTGCTGAACTCATCACTCCCCACTAGGAAGGTAGAGTCAAGAGTTGGGGACCATACTTGAAGAAAGAAATGGACAAGTTTGATTTGTCTGATGAGGCAGACAGGACAGGGAAGGGTTTGGAACTAGGTCAAAGGAAGAAAGGTTGAAGCTAGCAGGTGTAGAGAGGGTGCTGCTGTGGGAGTCGCAACCTGAGACTTCACACTTCTGTGGTCCCACAAGTTTGGGCTTATTTTGTATTGTTCCAAGAGGCTGATGCAGTGCAAAAAGTGAGGGTCAGTAATAACGAAGAACTTTCTATAGTCAGCATTGGGAAGGGAGGCAGGGAATGAAGGGAAGGAAAGGAAAGAAAGGAAGAAGGGGAGGGCAGAGGAAAGGACATGAGCTAGCGCGTGTGGGTCTCTACCCCCTGAAACCTATCAAGCCAGACCAGAACAGCTTCCCGTGAGTCTCAGCACACAGGAGTTATTATTATAGTTGTTGTTATTATAATTTATATTTTTAGAGGGAATTTGAGTGTGTCATTTAGGGGTGTGGAAGCGTAGAGCAGCTGACTTAAAGTTCCTCCAAACCCCTGGTGTGCCTGAGTCTCACCCAGAAAGCCCTGCAAGGGTGATGCTTTCCTTCTTTGTAGCAATCTTGCCATCTCACCTCCATTGCCCTTCACTGCTGTCTCTTCAATCTTTCCACCTCACCAATTCAAAATACTTTCCTAACACATGACAATAAAGTGCAAATAGCAGAAATCAAGTCCCAAGTTTCTGTCAAATCACAGGGTCATAAAACTGCCAATGCCAATGCAAAAAGTCTGTTGATTAAAATTCCCTGTTACAACAATGACTTATACCTCGCCCAAAACTCAAGCAGACAGATGAGAGTGACATTCGGCCATGCTGAGTCTGGCCTTTCCCAGGCTTCCGTAGTGACTGATCCAGTACCACGAGACTGGCTGGATCCAAGATGGATTGATAAACTAATTGATTTTTTCCTGTCAAGGGACCTAGGGTGTATGCAGTCCAGCCTGGTAGAAGCCCAAGGGGCAGCCTGCAAACCCAAGGTATAAACACTTTAGGAGGAACAGAAGTAAGAGACTAATTCTCACACAGAGCAAAAGTACAGTCAGGATACGTCCCAGCAGAATGTTGCCCTGTACCACCACCACCACCCATACACACATTGTTCTGTGTTAGTCACTTGTGCAACAAACATGCATACACTCTGTTGTGATATGGTATACTTATTCAGAAAATAGTTGTTGAACAGGCAAATTCATTCTCTTCCCTATAATGGCACACCATAAACTACCTATATGGTTGCATATGATCCCCAGGACATATATAGACACACAGGGATACACAGACACACACACATTCCATAACTGGGGGCAAATTTGTAAATGCACACAAATATACATACAAATACACAGCAGAGTAATACACTTGTTTTAGTCACATAAAAGCATGCATATTGCATTAGAGCCTTGGTGGCAAACAACTCACATTGTCTTTAACTGAAAGGAGAATTTACTTACTGAATCAAGGTGAGTTGGAACAATGAAGGTAGGGACAGAGCAGGGATGCAACTGGACCTCAGGAACAACGAGAACCATGGACTTGATCAACTTCATGTCCCTCTCTGTCCCTGGTTTCTATTTCTCTAGTCTTAATTTTTCTCTGTTTGCACTAGCTTCAGACAAAAAGTATATTTGCAACCCTGTGTAGGAAACAAAGCCTTTCTCCATGTTTGGGAAACACAGACACCTACTTCTTGAGCTCTATTCAGAGAGGTAAGTCAAGATTACTCCAAATGCTTTCTGGTTCCAAGTCCAAAAGTCTAGGGGTAGGGACCAGTTGATCCCAGTGCCCATCTGTTTCCATCAGCTGAGGATAGGTTTTGCTGTGATGACAACCCTAAACCTTCATGGCTTACTCCCACAAGGGTGGTTTCTTGCCCATATTCCATGATGACCATGGGCTGACTGTGGTTCTGTCCCACAGAAGCTCCTTTCTAGGATCCAGGACAACAGAATAACTTTTATCTGGAAATCACAGGTTTCACAGCAGAGGGAAAGCCATGCAATGGTGCTTAAAACCTCTGCTCAAATGTTCCATGTGTCACTTAGGCTGTCATCCTATTGGCCAAAGTCATTTTGCCATACCTAACGTCAACATGGGAGAGAGCAGAGAATGTTTCGAACAATTTACCCCTGACTATCTGTGACCAGGTAAATAGAATTGACTAAGTCCTTGACTAAGTTGGGCCAGGAGGCAGGATCAGGTTGGGTTACCATGGTGGCTCCAGCAGTAATGTTGTGTGAATAAGGAAGAGAAAGAAGTAGTCACTTGCCTGAAGTGAAGGTTCTGTATTGTTAGGCAGATAATACCGTTGTATACTAGAGATATCAAAGATGAACTAATGGGCAAACGTGCTTAGGCCCTCAAATCACAAAGCTTGCACATGTACACACTCTTGTTAACTCCCACACACTAATACAGGCACACATATGCGGACATATGGACACCCACATTAATGCAAATATACACATAAGAATTTGCAGTGGTGGGTATATGCACACATGCATGACACGTACCTGAATGCACACCTCTGCGTCCAGTCTATCCTCATTTGCATGTTAACCCACATGCACATGCCACCCTCAGGCACACATGCACACTCCAGCTCAGCAGGGAGTGGCTGCTTCTGCTGCTGGAGAGATCAAAGGCAGCTGCTCCCTCTGCATATATAAGGAGCCCCTGCTGCTTCCCTGAAGCTCTTAGCTGAGCCCCCCTGCTTAGCCCAAGCCCCACTCAGGGAAATGCAGCCCAGCTCCCAACCCCACCCCAGGGGAAAGGCTTTAGAATCTAATCACTTCCTTCCCCAAGCCTTTTAAGAAGGACCCAGAGAGAGGACCCAGGGTAGAACAGAGGGGCAGTTTGACCCCCAGCTCCAGAGACCGCTGCTGTAGTTAGGAGTGTCAGGCAGAGTGGACAAATGGATAACCCCCCTGCCTGGGGTAGCCACTTTCAGTCTCAGGGAAGGATGGACTGACATACCCATTCACAGAGAATTTGTATTTTCTCTCAGGGAACACTTGAGATGCCCAGAGACTTGACATCCAAGTTTACATCTTTGTAACAAGCCCCAAATTGGGAGACAAGATCCAGATCTTATTCCCAGCTTTGCCACTAAATAATTTGAGCCAGTCACTTCCCTCTCTGAGCCTCAGTTTCTTACAATCATAGAAATGAGAGGTGCTAGAAACTCTCCAATCCAGGAATGGCAAAGACTCGACATGCTTATGCCATACCAACACAACCATGCAGGACAGGCATTGCTAAACCACCACAGCACCCTTTCTAACCAACTCTGGACATAGCCTCCAAATAATTTCATGCAAAATACTCTTTGGAGAGATACTATCTGATAAGAGTAGATGCATGAAAAGAAACCTACTACCAGTCTGATCTAATTCAAGGCTCACATTGAATCAATGAAGAAAATAAAGCTCAAAAGAGAAGAGATTCTTGTTCTAATCTCCCAGTAGTAAATTAAGGCATCAAAATAGATGGAGCTCTTCATGTGTGCAGCAATACTCCAAAAGGTACTCATCAAATACAATGAATGTACCACACTAATGAAAGAAGTTGTCAGTGCGGGAGGAGTGTGTGTGTGGGGGGCGAGTAGGATATATGGGAACCTCTTATATTTTTTAATGTAACATTTTGTGTGATATAAGTATCTTTAAAAAAAAAAAGATAATAAAAAAAGGAAAAAAAATAGGTGAAGCCTCAGCCCCCACCCCATCCCCAGTTTTAAACAAGATAGGGCAAGTAGGTTTCATTTTGTTTTGTTTACTACCTCTCTGATTAATTGCTCATAGCTGCATGAAACACTGAGTTGAGAAAAGGTATCATAATCAATTACCAACATCTGCTATCAGCACAGACAGACAATGTACAGTGGGCACCAGTCCCTATTCCAGGCTAAGGTATGTTTATAATGGGAGTAAATAATACATTTTGCTATGCCTGCAAGGTGATAATACTGCCCCTCCTGTAAAAGGAAATATATTTTTTTCTCAGAAGTGGAGATGCTTAAGCCAAGCCCGAGAGGTGTGTAGTGGTCAGTTCAAAATGGCACTGCCAAGGAGGGGACAAGCCCAGGGCTGAAGAGTCAGCCAACATTCCTTTATTGCCCTTCAGACCCTGGGAAAGTCCATTTCTATTGATAATTCAGTTTAAAAAAAATGAGAAGAGCATCCATACTCTTTGGTTCTTTCATATGGTAACAACCCTCTCAAAACAAGAACAGCAGTAATAGTATTTTAGTGAGCACCTACTGTATGTCAGACATTGTGCTCCACTCTTCTCACATACTACATCTAATTCTCTCAATAAAACTGCAAGCTAGATGGTATATCCACATTCTACAGGCAAAGGAATGAACACTCAGAGAAGTTAAGTGGCTTGGTCAATGTCTCCTGGGTTACAAGAAGGTGGGTTTTGAGCCCATATCTGTTTGATGCCAAAGTCTCTTCTCTTTGCACTAAGCAATGGTCAGATTTGCTTTGAATCCAAATAAGAGGTAACATGAACCAATATGTCAAGGCCTCAATATTAATGCATGTAACTATGAAACTTATTCTTCAAAAATTGCAACCTAGTGGTTACCATGGGTCCTGAGGGAAGGAGAAGGGAAGAATGGGTGGAGCATTGGGCATTTTTGAGGCATTGGAATTGTTCTGCATGGATATAAGCCATTAGGCATCTTGTTTAAAAGTGTACAGTATAGAATCTGACCCATAATATAAACCAGTGACCATGGTTAATGGCAATGCTTCAATATTTGTTCATCAGTGATAGCAAATGTACCGTATTCATGTAAGATGTTATTAATAGGGAAAAATATTAGGGGGTAGGGTAAATAAGAATCCCTTATATTTTCTATGTAACTTTTCTGTTACCTAAAGCTTCTTAGAAAATAAAGTAAAAAAAAATTAGACACTGGAGGAACACACAGAAGAAATTGCCACTGTACATAGAAGATAACAGATCTTAGAGAAATGAAAGACACAATGCAAAAAATTTTTAAAAATATTTTAATATATTTTTAAATTTTTAACATATTTTAAAATATTTTTATTTTTTATTTTTGTCTTTGTTTTGGGGGAGGTTTTGGATTGCAGAAGAGTTGCAACAGTGGCAGGGGAGGATCACTGGTGCAGGGTGTCAGTGGTGGGAGGATGTATGGGAAGGGGTGCACTTGGGGTATGCCTCTATGGAATATGAATATGTTCAAGTGGTCATGGGGTGTTGCCTTGGTAAGTGGCAACCCACATAATAACCAAAAGAATATTGAATTACCATCCTAGGGGATCCTGTTACATTCTCTAATAGAGTGGCAAGAATCCCTAGAGTACATGGGCAGTGCCTAGCAAAAGGAAGACAGATCAATATGCCAGGCCCTTGGTACTAATGTTTATACTTATGAACCTTGTTCTTGTGAAATTGAAACTTAACCTAGTATTATATATTGCCTAAGAGTTACCTCCTGAAAGTCTCCTTGTTGCTCTAATGTGGCCTCTCTCTAAGCCAAACTCAGCATATAAACTCACTACTTTCTCCCATGCATGGGACACGACTCCCAGGAATAAGCCTCCCTGGCACTGAGAGATTATTACTAAGGACGAACTAGCCATGCATTTGGACAAAGACCTTGACCAAAATGAGGAAATATAAAATACAAATGAGTTTTTATGGCTAAGAGATTTCAAAGTGAATCGGGAGGTCATTTCAGAGGTTACACTTATGTGTGCCTTAGGAGGATCTCACTGACTGCTACAATAAACAGTGCCTTAAGCAGGGATGTTCCTGAGGTACCTAGAGACATCTGGACACTATAGGCTGGGTCAACAACCCCAGGAATATGGCAAACTGTCAGTGGGCTTACTTTGGAATATATGATAACCTATCTCCCCAAAGTATCAAAGTTAGACTCATTTATAATTTTCCTACATATGGTTCTTCTGCTCCTTTTATGTGAATCTGTAACTAGAACTATGCCCATTAAATGTGTGTCTCAGAGACTTAAATCTTCAAGCTGTTCATATCCCTGAATCTCAGCAGAGTTGCAGCCAACACCTACCATTGAATTCATCAGACTCACCCAGAACAACTAACAAAGCGATAATGATGGACAATGCCTATCCCAAAAAGCAGAGAGTATCTACATCTGCAAGTTCCACCCATTTGCCCCAAGTGATCTAAGCCCCTCTCATTCAGAAGCAAAATGGGCATCACCCTCCCCAAATTACGATTGAGGAATGAACAAACATAAGGGGGGAATGCAACTATGGATTAAAGAAGACTTACTATTATTCTAGCAATGTAACCACTTTTAACAATGGATATAAAGGTAGTGGTCCCAAGAGGTTCTGAGGGGAGGGAGAGGGAAGACTAAGTGTAACTTGGGGCATTTGGGGGATGTTGAAATTGTTCGGCATGACATTGCAATGATGGATATAAGCCATTATACATTTTGTCAAAGCCTATAAAATTGTGAGTTGCAAAGTGTAAATCATAATATAAAGTATAGACCATGTTTACTAGCAATACTGCATAAGTGTTCATCAATTGTAACAAATGTACTCCATTAATGAAAGCTGTTGTTAATGAAGAAAAGTGTGAGGGGGGTGGGGGTATGGTATACAGGATGCAACATATGTAATTTAAAGTTTCTTTTAAAATAATAATAATTTAAATAAATAAATAAGAGATAACATGAATTCCTAAGAAATCCAGATAGCTTTGGGGTGGAGGTGGGAGGAATGAGGTATTTCTACCCCAATCTTGATAGTGTTTCTCTCATCCCATAAATTCTGTATTTTCTTTTCTATTGAATTTAAAACTAGAGCATGGGTATTGTACAGATTTCAAGTTTTGTTAAACATATAGTGTGCCAAAATTTTATTTAAACTGCCGCATGCTGTTTAATATGACTTTGATTGTCTTTTATTTATCACACTAGCATCATACCACCAGTGACAGTTTGGGGCTCTTTGTGGATCCCAGAAAGCATCATATTTTTAGAGCTGATCATTTCTTGTGAGTGTGGGACCTTCTGATTGGATTGCTTCAGTGAGGCATGACCCAGGGTGGGTCTTGGCCCTCTTGCTGGAGTCCTTTATAAATGTTGGCCCCAAAGCAGAGGCACTGAAATAAGGCTGCCTGGAAGCAGCAGAGCACAGAGGTATAGAAAGCAACCCCCAAGAGGCTAGGCCCACAGAGCTGCTGAAGAGATAAGACCTGGAGGAGAAGGGAGAGAGGACTGGCATGGTGCCTTGCCATGTGCCTGATTGCACACAGCTGCAACTTGGTGAGACAGCATTTCTTGATGATGACTTAATTTGGACATGTTCACAGCCTCAGAACCATAAACTTTCAACATAATAAATCCCCATTATAAAAGCCAACAATTTCTGGTTTATTGCTTGGACAGCACTTAGCAAATTAAGACAGCACCAATGAAGAAAATGGAAATAATACAAATAAACAAAGAGAAGAAAATAAGAAATACTCCTAATTTCCTAATCCTTCTACCAAAAATAACCATTATTAACACTTCAATATATAACCTTCCAGAAATTGTCCATACATACTGTCTTAGTTTCCAGGCTGCTAAGATAACTACCAGACAATGATTTGGCTTAACAACAAAAAGTTTTGACTCACGGTTTCAGGGGCTAGAAGGCTGGCTTTTTCCTAGTGCTGGTAGGATTCTAGCTGGCCGGCAATCCTTGGGTCCCTTGGCTTTCCCATCACATGGCAATGTCTTCTCCTTTCTCTTGCGAATTCTGTTGATATCCTCCCAGTTTTCAGCTCCTCCCTATAGCTGTTCGTTGTTGTTTTTTTTTATGTCCAATTTCCTTTGCTTATAAAAACTTCAGCCATACTGAATTAAATCTCACACTCATTCAATTTGGTCATACCTCATCTTAACTAATAATAATATCTTCAAAGGTCCTCTTTAGAAATGGGTGCACATGCACAGGATCAGGCGTTAAGAACTGAACATGCCTTTTGTGGGGTACATGATTCAATCCCTAACACATAGTTTATTTACACAGTGAATTTTTATGACAGTGCTGTTTTTACTATCTTTATTTTCTTCTAATATCTCATGTTATACTTCTACATCATCATTTTAATTCACTGGGTAATAGTGCATTGTGTGGATGTACTATATTTTATTTAACCAGTGCCCATTATTGGACATTTAGGTTGTTTTCAATTTAGATGTTACCATCAGAAAAAAATTTCTGTAACTAATTCTTTGCACATGTTCATGGTAGGTAATTTCCATAGAATAAATTCCTACAATTTGAAGTTCAAATGTATGAATATTTTAAGGGTTTTGTAACCTAATCCAAATTGCCTTGAAGAAAAATTTATTATCAATTTACAAACCCTATCAGCTTCTCCAAATCTTTGCCAATACTGGACATTTCATGTTTTGATCTTTGACTGCTTCTTAATACTTGTGAACATGAAAACAGAGTGATGCACTTTAGATGGGCCCATGGGGCATTTCATGGGTCACAGAAGTGGAATGTGGAAAAGGACATGTTGATTTATTTAAGTGGACAGGTGTCAGCATCACTTGAAAAAAAGTGCTGATATGCCACATGATGTGATAACACTCCACTGTACCAAAGTGTGCCATAGAGTTACTACACTGAGACTCCTGTCTCTTCAACCAGAGAGTGAACTCTGTGAGGGCAAGGACAATACCACATTTGTCTCTGAGACCTAATGGTGCCTAGAACAGGGCCCTGCACACAGGTGCTTTCTCTTTATATATATATACACACACACACACACACACACATATATATACACATATATATTTTATCTCTGTCAGTGATGATACCATTGGGGAGGGGGTGAGTTTAAAGCACCAGCCTGTGGGATTTGGATTCAGGAATTCTGAGCTCAAATTCTCACATCCTTGATTACTTTGGGCAAATGCCTTAATTTCTCTGAATCTCTCTCACCTCATCTAGAAAACAGGCATAATAAGACCCACTCCACAAGGCAGAGTAATTAAATGAGGTCATGTAAGTCAAAAGTCTTGCAAATGGCAAACGCTCTACAGATTTCCTTGAACCATCATCACATCATATTAAACTCTGGAAGCTGTGTTATGGATGTACTTCACCTGGGACAAAATTGCAAACTCACAATTAATCAGTTCAAAATTTTAAAGATCCCAATAAATGATCAGAATTAGAGTGTGGCCTGAGCTTGAACCCTGGCTTTACCTCTTGCTAGCTTTTGTGACCTTGGGCAAACAACCTAAATATTTTGAGTTTCAGGTTTCCTTGACTATAAAAGAAGATTATAATGTGCCAACTTCACTGCTGTTAAAGTCAGAGGAAGTAATATATCCAATGTGAAGATCAAAGGAAATAACATATGTGTTAAGTGCCTGGTCCAGCCCTGGGGCACAGGAGGAAATTAAAAAAAATACATCCCTCTTCTCTCTAAAAACTATCTGGAGGATTCCTCTATCAATGAACTTCGACCTTCTATTGGTCATCTTTTGTTGTGTAACAAACCACCTCAAAACTTATTGGCATAAAACTAAAATTATGCATTTAGCTCAGAATTCTGTAGACCAGAAATTTGGCCTGGGATCCACTGGGCAGTTCATTTGCTGGGCTTCACTGGAGTCACTTAAGTCAGTGGCCTCACTCACATGTCTGGAAGATGGCTAAGTATCAGCCAAGGCACTGGAAGTAACTAGGTGATAGGTCTCATTATCCAGCAGGTTCTTTGGGACTTGTTCACGTGATGGTGACTGCAGATATCCAAAAGTAGCATTGGAAGGTATATTAGTCAGCCAAAGGGGTGCTGATGCAAAGTACCAGAAATTTGTTAGCTTTTAAAAAGGGTATTTATTTGGGGTAAAAGCTAACAGTTATGAGACCCAAAGAGTCCAACTTCAGGTTACTTTCTCACCAAAGTCAATCACCATGCGCTAAAGCAAGATGGTGGCTGATCTCTGCCTGGTCTCTCCTTCTTGGGCTTCCTCTTAAGGCTCCGTGGGCCCAGCTTCTTTCGGATTTCAGTTGTAGTCTGGCATAGGAATTGTCTCTCAGGGCTTCCTCTCTTTCAGTTGCAAACTATCAGGTGAATGGCTCATCTCTTCCTGAGACCCCAGGGTCAAAAAATGGCAGCGCTCTCTTTCCTGTGTCTTCTTGAGTGAGCGTCTCTTTATATGGGCCCACAAAGGGGTGGGGACTCAACTTGAGTCATGCCTGACTGACGTGGTTGAAACAAAACCCTCATCTTTACAGGTAATTTAATCAAGGGCCCCTCAAAGGAACCCAATATAATCAAAGGGTATCACACCCAGAAGAATAGATTGTTTATAAACATAATCTTTCTCTTTTTGGGAGTTATGATATAATCTTAAACTGTCACAAAGGGCAAGTCATTGTGCACAAGTCTCCTAATACCCCAATGGCCAAGCCCAGATTCAAAAGACACATCACCAGTAGGTGTACATACAGGAATGGGAAGAATGTCTTGCCAGTTTTGCAATCTGCATTAGAGATGAGTTCTTCCAGGGTTGTCTATACCACACAATCCAGTCACCTGCACAAAAAATAAATCATTTTAAAGGATGGCAGGAAAGTCTTCCATAACATCCCTAGAATTCCCTAAAATCAGTGCAAAATGGTGCTATGATCTCCAGCCTACAAGCCTCCAGAGCAGGAGACCAAGACAAAAGAACAAATGCTTAAATTATCTGATGAATGTCAGATACATTAAACTAATTTATGTAATAATGTAAGCACAGTGATGGGAAGGTAATATGAGAGACATAAATTATACATTATTATTGTCAGCTCTAGCACTTATCTTAGTAGCATGTCAAAATACATCCTGATATGTTAACATTTATAGAAATGAACAACAAGTGCTTGTGCTCAGGAATCTGGCAGTGAGAAGCTGGATGTCATTTGCATGTGTGTACCAAGTCATCATTGTCTTTCCCAGGACTGACAAGGTGAGGAGAAGAGCAGGCTGGGTGTTTTCAGCTTCCTCAGAGAGCCCAGGACTTGAAATCTCCTGGCATGGTCTGCAGGGTGTGGACATTGTGGGAAACCATGAAAGAGCATAGTCTTGGGGTCAGACTGACAACTTACCAGCTCTCTGATCAAGTCATTTCACCTCTGCAAACCTCAGTTTCCACATCTGTAAAATGGGAATAATAAATCCATCTTTCAAAATTTGCTGTAAGGATTAAATGAAATAATGATTTTTTTCTTCTCAGGTAGTGATGACAGGGGATAGATGTGAAACAATTTTAGGTATTGGAAGCCCAATATCCCAAGCACAACTAGTGACTATTGTTTGGTTTATTTATGTCCAATCTATCAGCAAGATGCTGCCTGATGTTCCCCGCTCTCTGTAGTGATACTGCCTAGTGTGAGACCAGAATGCTCCAGGTGGCAAGGTCCCAGGGCTGACAAGGTCTTCAGGGAACCTGGGGGTTGATCTTGGAAACACCCAGGGCTTGGCCTCTAGATTGGCAAGACTCAGGGTCCGAGAGGCAGGACAAGCTCCACAAAGAAGCGTGGCCCTGGAAGGGAACCTGTTCAGGCTGGTGTGTCATCATATTCAGGGGAGTTGGCAGCCCCATACCACATACACACTTTGTAGTCAGGATGGGGGGCAGAGTTCCAACTAAGTCAAAGCCTAGGAGAACTGAGACAAGGGACTGACAGAAGCTCAGTAGAGAGTCCCAGGAGGGCACACTGTACAGTACCAGAAACCTGTGTATCCCACAAGAGCAGAGGTGAACTCAAGCTGTTGTAGTCCTACCTGTCCAGCATACCCATTAGTCTACACACAAGGCAGGACAAAGAGGGCAGTGTACCCAGATGTGGAAAGTTGGGGGAGCAGAAGCCAGAGAGGAAGGATGGCATTTGCCCAGAGATTGGAACCTGGATCCCTGGTTTCTGCCTCCTTCCTCCTCTCTTTCCTTAAGAACCCTAGCTTCTAGACTCATTCTTCCTTCTACAGTTTGAATTCAAGCAAGTCCAAGCCCCTTTCTTAGTCTCTGTTTCTCCATTCTGGACATGAGGTGAAGAGCCTTTGCCTCCTAGCCTATGTCTCCTCTGGACAAGCTGCCTCTCCAAGGCTGGGGCTTAGATGAGCCAAGTGAGGTGCCTAGAGCTCATCATTTAAGGAAGCATTCCTCCCAGGGCCATGTGAGTGTAGATCCAGCATCTAAGAGTGAGTGCCTCCTTAAACTTTGTGCTGTGGGTGCCTTGCTTGCCTCACCTCCATCGATGTGTCCTAGAGTTGCAGCAGGGACCACATTTACAGAGTTTTCAAGGTGATCCTCAAGGCCATTGCAAGCTCTTCTTTAATAGGTCTTGGGAAGAGGAGATTCCTGCCTACACAACACATTCTTTTGGTCCTATATGGCCCCTGGGGAGATATACAGAGATAATAATGCTTAAATCTGGTCCCACTCCTCCCCTGACCATGAGCCCTCCAGACCCCACACATACAACTCCCCCACACCCCCTTTCCCCCAAGGAATAGCATCCTACCTCCTTAACTCAGCTTTAAAGCCATTGTCTGCTCCGATTTTTAGCACATACTGTTGTGATGACTTGCTTTATGTTTGGACCAGACAGTGGGTATCTCCAGCGCAGGGGCTACCCCTGCTTCCAATACCTGGCACAGTCTGGCTTATAGAAGTCAACTAGTAGATACCAGTGAGTTAAGGTGAGTTAGTGAGCACCTATTCTGTGCCAGACGCTGTCCCAGGTGCTGGATTTACCATAGAAACCACAATAGACAGATCCCTGCTTTCATGGAACTTACTTTCTAGTCAGGAGGCAAAAACAAAATATGCAATTATATACATAATAGACCAGATACTATATGCACCTAGAAGAAAATAAAGCCAGCACAGTGATACAGGAATGTAAGATGCTATTTTAAATATAGTTCTCAGAGACCTTTCTGAGAAGTTGACATTTGGAGAAAGACCCGAAGGAATCCAAGGAGTAAGCCACAGGGATATCTGTGAGGGGATCATTTCAGGAGTGATGATAGCAGTGGGAAGCAGGTGCATGTGAAAGGAGCAAATGCACACCTGCCATGACACTTCCTCACCTTCCCACACTTCAGTCACATTGAACGTGCTCTCTCACGACTGTGGTGTTGCACATGCTATTCTATTTGATTGTCTTTTACCCTTCTTCTTCCCTGCATGGAAAACTCCTGCCCATTCTTCGAAACCCATCTTAAAATCACTTATTTGTAGGCTTCACTAACAGGCACAACCGGCCTTTTCCTCTTCTGTACTCTCAAGGTACTTTTCACATGCTCACTTATAACAATTTAACAACCCCGTCTTTTCTGATAGACTATGAACTCCCCCAAGGGCAGAAACCATGCCTTCTTTTTCTCCATTTCCTCAGTGCCCCATATAGAACCTGGGCCGTAGCAGGGGCTCATTAAAGATTTGTTGAATGAATAAATGCATGGTTAATTCCCTTTGGTTCAATGTGGAACCTTGTCTTCATGACTGCTCCCAATGCCTGTTTTTGTAAATAATGTTTTACAGTACCACAGCCACACCCACTTATTTACATATTGGCTAAGGCTTCTTTCTCACTACAATGGCAACAGTAAGTTGTGGTGACATAGACCCTTTGGTCCTTTACGGGAAAAAGTTTGCCAACCCCTGAAATAGAGAATCATAGAATTTAATGCACAGTCAAGTGCATTATGCCCTATAAGCAGACCCTAACTGCTATGGTAAAAAGTTTCTCCATGCCACTTCCTTCTTCTACAATAGAGATGGCGCCTTCTTTGACCCTGTTTTCCTAGGCACCATGTTGGTATATTGACCATAGACTCCTGACCACCTGAGAGTACAAGAAGATGGGGTGTCCAAGAAGTAGGATTTAGCTGGTAGGAAATCCAATCCTCATTTCATCTGATCTACAACCCCCCTGATACCCAACTAGCAATATCATTTCCTCCATCTCCTCGCAAAGCCAAGCAACTTTGCCCACCCCATTTGCCATTCGACAAAGTCTTTTAAACAGATGACTTTTAATAAGTTAATCCATTCATTGTCTGGAGCGCTGAAAACTGACATAAAAGCACAATGACGCCTAATTAAACTTGTTCTGTGAAAACTAATTTGTCAAACCCAGAAGCACAGTTCATAGATAAATGCTAATATTTGAAAGTCAAATTAAAGTTGAAAAGGTTTGTAATAACAGTTAATTAACTCTTGTTTTGTTTTCCTTCACTGCAAACTTGAACCAACTGCATTGCGGGCGCCTCTTTAACATTTTGGACCACAAAGATAAAATTCAAAGCTTTGAGATACTCCTTTGATGTTGGTATTCTCTGCAGATTCGATATTATTTTAAGTCTCTTTGTTTAAAAATTCATTTTTATTATCCCTGCATGAAATGCATGGCAATTCCCCAAATAACGAGCCATCAGTGCAATTAACATCGTCGATCGACACCAGCGTCCTGATAATTAATACAGACGCGCTGCCTCCCCAGCGAGAACTGTGAGGGCTTGATTTTTCAGAGCAACTGTTCATTTACAGACTCAGCTTCAACCTAATGAAAATGGATTGTGAAACTTTAATGAACAAGACTTTGCTGTCATAATAATAAAGACTTTGAAACAACGCGGAGCCCTCCATAGCAAGCGTCTGGCGCTGTGCTTGTTGCTACGGTACATCAAACCAATTAAGCCATATGATGAATATTTACACCAAGGATTTTTTTTCAACTCTATGACATAAGATAAACTCGTAAAAGTGAGCATTAATTCTACATCAACAGTTTCTGACATTACATTGCAGCGAAGATATATCCGCCCAGCCAAAAGGCTATGTGTGCCCACCTCTGTTTTATCTTAATAAATGTCAACACAGGATTAGAACATTCTGAAAATCCAATTTGCATACACAGGTTGTGAGTACAGGTGCAAGGAAAATATCTTCCTTGACATGCATGTTTATGTGTGTGCATGTGTGTTGTTTGTAAGTATGTTTATCAGGTACCCACAGCGTGGGTCTGTGTGCATCTCTGTGCTGGAGGAGTATGTGCCTGCCTTGTCGTTGTGGATCTGTGGGTGTATATGTGTTAAGTGCATAAGCTATTTCTGTGGGCATATACCTTGCTTGTGTGCGCATTTACATCTTGCATTGTTTGGGTTTATGTGTCCATTTTTTGTATCTATTTAACAAATATTTATTGAGCACCTATTAGGTACTAGACAATGTGGTGTTAAAATGGCTGTCAAATCTTTGAAACCATCTCTACTCATAAAGCTATAGTTTGGTAGGGGATGCTATACTTCAGTTAGTATCCAATCCCATAAAGCATGATAACTACTTAGATAGGGGAAGGTCAGATTGGTTTTGCTGTGTACAGCAGGAACATACAAGATAAATTATGAGAAATCAGGAAGGATTTCTTAGAGGAAGTGTCCTTTAAGCTGAGGTCTGAAGAGAAGGAGTTAGCCGGGCAAAGAAAGAGAGTCAGGTGAAGAAGACACCTCTTCCTTTGTATGCATATGGGTGTACCTGTGAGTTTGGCAGATAGGTTTTTGTTCTAAGGGCTGCACTTGCCCATGTGTGTGCTTTGAACAGTACATGCACACCTGCAGCTGTGTACACTCAGACCTCAGTGTCTGTGAATCATAGCACTTCTTGGCAGGACATAGCTCAAAATCAGATACCATTTGCTTGCATCTGCATTGTAAGGAATTCAGCTGGAGAGCAAATTGACATGCCTTTGCAAGACTCAGGGCAGTAACCCTGGACTTGAAGATCTCTTGCTTCCATTTCTGATTTATCCTAAGTTTGCAGGTCAACTTTCATGTGCCTGCCATTGCCCTTGGTTCTTATTTACTGCAACATAGAACCTCCCAGGGGCTAACGGAAGATGGATTTACCCTCTCTTTTTGAGCACAAACTCAGAAGTTTAGGAATTTCAAGCCAGGGATTTCTAGACACTCTTCCCTTGGAAGTAATAGTGTCAGATATAGAAAAGTCAACCAAGCTACATTAGCTTCCCGAACTAACTATATCCTAACTTATACACAACTCTGCACACATGCATGTACACAGAGGAACAAGTCCTGACACTATTACATTATAAAAATGTCAGGAAGTGAGAGTTGCTACCCAGCTGCCACTATGCTTCTCAGATAAGTTATATCTGAGCAGTGTAAGATTGTACAACTTGTTTTCCAGTTGGAGGGTAGATCATAACTAATACTGTGTGTCCAAATTGCAACCAGGTACAAGGAAGGAAGCAATCAAAATCTGAACTGCCCAAAAGCTGCCACAAACTCATGTACTTTATCCACAGGGAGCCCTTTAGGCATTTGGAAACTCGTTTTATACTCAAAAATCTTGGATGTTGTTTTCCCAGTCAACAGAAGAGGAGAGGCGGTCAACTAAATGTGTGGAGAAAAGCCACTATTGACAATGGGTTAACAGAGAAGCCAGGGCAAAAGTTTGATCTGGGGCTATTGAGTGCAGAGGCAGATGGTCCTGCCCACCTTTCCCAGGGCCTCACTGAACAGTGGTGGTGGTAAAATAATGACCCTGAGTCACCGAGAGAAGGCTAAATCACACGCAGTTTCCTCTGGTTAAGAAGGGTATAAAGATTAGCAGCAATATAAGTTTTTAACAATTTTAATGTTTAAAGTGTTAGTCCCTGGCTACCCAGAAAGTTCAACTACCCAGATTCAGATTCACAGGCATCTACTGAGTGCCAACTGGGCATGCAGCTAGATGTTTCCACCAGTCATCTCACAGAGCCCTTATCAAAATCCTGAGAAGTAGAATTTATTATCCCCATTTTAGAAATGAGGAAATTGAAGCAGAGAGGAACTGGGCAGCTCTGGTCAGGGGCAAGTCTTCTGATTCTTATTCTTCCTACTTCAGCATCTTTCTTCCACAGAACAATAAATTGCTCCAGAGTTCCAGAGATGTGAGGATAACAACAGATGCCCAGAATGTTCCCACACACCTACAAGTAGGCCATGCCATCACCATTTGAGAGGCTCTTTTCCCTTTGCACGTATGCAAATAGTCCCAGCTTGGGCCCCTCTAGACCCCCTCAGCAGGGACTTTTGAAAGCAACACTTGAAGAAAGATATTAGGTTACATAGCGTGACATGTCAGAGGATACAGAACCCTGCTCTAACCTGGGAAAAGGAAAGTGACGTTTATGCTTTTCCATGTGTTCTCTCATTATTTATTCCTCACAACCATCTTGGGAGGTCATAATATTGATGAACATTATAGAATTCACCTTTCCTGTGCCAGACCCCATGCATGCATAATCTCTCCTCTTTAATATGCCACAAATAGGTAACATTACCCCCAAGGAATCTGAGGTTCAGAGGGCTTTAGTAAGTTGCCCAAAGTCACAAAATTATAAGTAATAATGCTGGGATTCGAACACGAGGTGTGTGATTCCAAGTCCAGTGTTCTCTCAGTTACATTAGGCTGCCTCTGAGAATAGGTCCCCCAACCCAAGGGGACCAAGCCTATCACATTTGCAGAAGCTCCTTCTGGCACAGAGAAAAGGGTCAGTTGTCACATCTTGGCAGATTAGAGCTACTGGGACAGTCCATCTCCTTGGCTGCAGTCTCCTGGGTCTTAAAAGGTGTGGATAACAGATCTAGTTCTATGCCTCCTGAGGGCAAGAGGGCCTCACCATCCAACTGAAGTCTTGCAACCAGAGGTTCCCAGGGATATACAGACCCCAAGCATTTTTCTGTATAATCTCTCTGCAACATCCCATTGCCTCTACTGAAAAGTCCCAGTAGCTGGGATCTTATCCCAATGTAGTCCTTTTTACCTCTGTAGAAAGTTCTTGTTCTACAGACTGAAATAGAGTTAAAATCTATATAGCTATATAGTTAAAATCTCTATAGCTTCTCCCACTGGTCAAGAATGAGGTCTTTCTCCATGAGAACCTCCTTTCCATTCAGTTACTGGAAGCAGTGAGGACATGTCCTCCACCATAGGGTACATACTGTGGCCGCTGGTGACTGTCCCTGTGCCATGATTTCCATTGTCCTCAATGAGCTATAATGGGTCTCAGACCTTCAGACTGGGAACTAGTGAGAATAGCACTGCCCCCTCGGGATGATCTGACCAGTCCTCTCTTCAGCAGAAATAAAATGTACGATATGGTGAAACTTGAGCTTCTGCAGCCTCTGCTGGTAAAACTCTTCAGTTCTACCATTAAAGATGATGATAATGGTGGTGATGATGATAATGATCAACATCATAAAAGCCATAACAAGAATAATCACCATTTATACCTTGTTTGTAAAACACCAGGCACATTGAATTCTTACAATGACCCTGTGAAGTGAAGACTATTATTTCCCCCATTTTACAGATAAGGAAACAAACTTAGAGAAGTTAAGTAACTTGCCCAAGGTCACATAACTCGTAACTGATGAGACTGGAGTCCTGGCAGATTAACCCCGGAGCCCCTGCTGTTAACCAGCACGTGATATTTCCTGCCACTAACTTGCTGTGTGAACTTGGGCAAGACACTTCCTGTCCCTGGGCCTCAGTTTACCACTCTCTAACACAAAGGGTTTGGGTTAGCTGGTTGCCCAGGGCTTTTTCAGCTCCAGAAGGCAACAGACTTGGATTGCGAGGAGAGTGGAGGCTCCCAGGGAAGCTGCCACCCTCCACCTTACTGCACACGAATTCCTCCAGGCTTCCAGGGCAGCGCTCAGGCTCATTTGAACATGCAAATCAGAATAAATTATTCGAGAACAGGCCTACTTTGCATACCAATTCCATTTTCTTCTGTGTGGGAAGGTTCTCACCCCTTTTAACAGTTTAGAATAATGTGCATCAGACCTCAAAAATGAAAACAAGAGGTAAAAAAAAAAAAACTGTAGGAAGAAGGGATAAGCTGGCTTCTTTTGCTGGCTCTGCTATACCAGCTGGGGCTGGGATGAAGCTGGCTAGAAACCAGGAGGGCAGAGGCCTCTGCAGTCTGAGACAGTGTCTGCTAGTGAAGGCTGACAAGTAGTTCTTGAATTTCTAGATCATAGGTACCTTTGAGAAGGTGATGAAAACTACAGAAATGCTCCTCCAGAAAATAAAGCAAATACCCAAAAATATGGCAAATGGTTAGAGGATGCCACCTGAGAATCTGAAGCACAGCCAGGGACCCCTGGTTCAGAAGCCTGAGAATGGCTCACATCAGAATTATTATGGAGGTGAAGGCTCATCAGATTCCTGGGTATTCAAGTGTGTCAGTGAAAGTTAGGGAAGATGACAAAGGCACTGGCCACTAACCAAATCAGACACAGTTACCTGAGTGTCCCAAAGATCCCATGTCCTTCACCTTCTTCATTGAAACAAAGGTGGATAAGCTACCAGGGCCTTAATTAGATCACCTAATAGAATGTGCTTCAAGGAAAATATCCTTACATTTCTGCAAAAGATGTAAAAATTACATTTATGAATTTTATATGGTCATTTCTATAAAAATTAACCACCTATAAACAAAGGTGATACAAAGTAAGTACAGTTTTCATAGCAGTCATTTTTTGAGTGGTATAGCAATGGGTAATATTTTTCTTCTTTATGATCTTCTATGTTTTTTTCCAATTTTCTATAGTGAAAAGTTTGGTTTTATCATGAAAAAGATAAAGTTTACAGTAAAAATTGCAAATGAACACCTTTGGGTGGCCTATGACTTATCTCTGAGGACAGAGACAAATGAGATCTATTATAATATTAAGAAAAAAAAACAAACCTGAATATTAGATTAACATTTAGGGATAGTTGTGATGACCTGAATGGAAGCAGAGCAAAGAAAAACGGCCAGAGGAGAAACAAGAATAAAGCATATGTGTGGCGAGAAACACAGACAAAAACATAATGCCCCTGCTGTCCCTCCTCTCCAGAAAAAGTAATACCCCACTTCTTTATGGGACCTAGCTGAGATTCTGTCTGGAGTTCTGTGATACAGTTTTTTTAGCTTTCCAATAAATCTGCTTTTTGCCTAAGCTGGTTTGAGTGGGTTTGGTTTCATGCAGCCAAATAATACCAAAGAAAGTGTGATAGCCAAACAGAATGAGTATGCCTACCCTCTGATTGTACGTGGGTGACATCTGAGTGAGTGTTGGTGACATCTGAGAAATTATGTGTAACATCTGCAAGGGTGTGTTTGTGTAACATCAAGCTCAGTGTGTGTAACATCCAAGCATTTGTGACATTTTGAGAGAGTGTGTTTGTGAGATCAAAGTAAGTGTATGTAGCACTAGAATAAGTATGCATAGTTAGTTGGAGTCAATAAATGTTTAAATCTGTGACCTGTCAGTTGTAATTTCTATCAATTTCCCCTCCACAATCTGTTCTTATACTCAGCCCAAGGGTCCCATTTTTGCAAATCTCATCCGGGCCCAAGGCATTCTTTCCCTGGAAGCTTTACTGCCCATGTCCACAAGCCTGCAGAGGGAAGAGCAGCAGGTCAAATTCATCCCCTTCCTGCTTTTCAGGCAATGTCAGCTGATTATTTAAAACCCTCGTGGAAATCTCAAGCTGTGCCAAGGAGCAGCTTACCTTTGATCTTAGCATCAGGTCAGGATCTCACCTACTGCTCAAAACAACCTTTGGGTATAAGCAGGAAAGAGCTAACTATTGCCATGTTATAGATAAGTAAAAGTCCATAGTGATGAAAGGATTTGTCCAAGTCACACAAGTTAGGAATGGCCAGAATTTGAACTCAGTTATTCTGACTCCAGAGTCTGTGTCTTTCCTATTATTTCATATTCCTTCCAACTAGAGGCTACAGAAGTTGTGGTCACTTTTGCTCAACCCTACCTTGGCCTCAGTTCTCTCCTGGTTCCTCATCAAGTGCTCCTAGATGTGCATCCATGTCAACAATGAGCCAGTAGCAACAACAATAACTACAGACACCACTTGCCAGTGGCTCTGAGCTTACTGATATTAGGGTTGACATAAGGACCAAGAGCCTTACACTGAGCCTGCAGAACGGACAGACCAATATCTGAGAGGTACCAAGTAGGCATACTAATTCTGCTGTATTCTTGGGATTTTATGTCGAGAATTGATGACATAGAGATTACTGTACGATAAAGCCCTCCTAAAAGTATTTCATCAAGGCTGAAACAGAATCTAGAAAACCCAAGAGACAGATGGTTTTTATGTTTGTATGTATGTAAGTATGTGTGTATTTTTTGATTTATGACCTTTATTTGATATAGCCTGGGCAAGCCTTTCCTGTAGTGGGAGGCAATTTCTGAAGCTCTATTAGGAAATAGGGAGACTTCTTGTGTGATCCAATGGGACCTAGAAAAGCATCTTACTTGGCTGAGGCCTAGAAGAATTGTTTTGTCCTATATGGAGACACCTAGGATATATGGTGTGGTGGTTTGAAACTGTATATACCTCCAGAAAATGGTGTTCTTAAAGGGAATCCATTCCTGTGAGTGTGTGCTCATTGTAAATAGGATCTTCTGATGAGACTACTTCAGTTAACACATGGCCCACCTCATTTGGGATGAATCTTAATTCTCTTACTGGTGTCCTTTATAAGAGAATGAAATTCAAATAAAGAAAGAAAAAGCTACAGAAGCAAGAAGCTGAAAGCAATGAAACCCAGGGGAGAGGAGAGAGACCAGCAGACTCCATTGTGTGCCTTGCCATGTGACAGAGGAGTCCAAGATTGCCAGCGGCTGGTGTTTGGGAAGAAAGCATTGCCTGATGATTACTTGATGTGGACATTTTTCTCAGTCTCAAAACTGTAAGCTTGGAAGCCAATAAATTCCTACTGTTAAAGCCAATGAATTTCCTGGTATCTACTTTGAGCAGCTTAGCAAATGGAAACATATGGCACCAGAGGCTGCCCTTGTCTGCTGCTGATGCCTTCCCTGTTGGTCCAACCAGATAGATTAGTCATGGGACCATCTACAGTGGCCAAAAAGATTGTGCATATTAACCCCCATTCCCCAAATTA
Source organism: Dasypus novemcinctus (assembly GCF_030445035.2). Taxonomy (NCBI): domain Eukaryota; kingdom Metazoa; phylum Chordata; class Mammalia; order Cingulata; family Dasypodidae; genus Dasypus; species Dasypus novemcinctus. The sequence continues at coordinate 78,640,781 of NC_080682.1, forward strand.
TGACTATCCTTCTCAGACATGAATTCCTACAACTGGACTTGAACCTCCAATGGGATTTGCCCTTTTAAAGGAGACCCTTGTGGCTGAGCACTGATGAAATGATTTCCACATGTTGGGCACCCTTGTAAGCACTTCATATTTATTAACTATCTTAATCTCCTTTCTCTCCAGCTTTTATACCCACTATTTTGCACTGATAAAGTAATTCATGGGCTAAGATGACCAAAATGGCTAAGATGAGCAGTTATGATAGTGATGAGCTAAGAAGAAAGAGAGAGAATTGCATAGGGGTAACTCCTTTGTATTACTGACATTAATTTTGGAAACATTTTCCTACCTATATTCTCCATAGCCATTTTTAGTGGAGCTATTCTACCCTGGCTCTCTTTTTCCTACTTGGCTGGGAAGCCATTGAATGAAAAATGGTAGATTTCTATTAGGAATAGAAGATGAAATCTCAAGCACCATTATTAATGAGGTGATTTAAAAATATATATATTCAATCAAGAGTAATTGAGGCTGAGCATAGTAAGTCATGGAAAATTATAAGCTATGCCCACTCCAGGGCATGACTGACTATTAAAATCTTTTCACACCATTGCCTACAGAAAGCAGCTGGGCACCATGCCACCAGGGAGGTGGCAGCAGAATGGCCTCATTCCCTAAACAGGCTTGCAAAAAAGAGGACAATTGATTGGATCACTGAATCAAACTTAACTCTTTTACTGCCAAGCCAAGTGGATATTTGACAAAGAACAGATAAGGGTTGACTTTGTAAGAGCAAGCCATGGCATACCTTTTTCATTTGAAGATTTATTGAATACCTATTATGCACTTTATACCAGATATCCCATTTAATTTGATCCTCAAAACAAATACATGTTTATTTGCCGTTGTTTATAAAGACAGACACTGGGGTTCAGAGAAATGAAAGTGGCCTGCCCAAGAACACATAGTTGATGCACGGGAGAGCTACAGTTGTGCATTTTGACTCTACTCCCAGTGCTCTGCTCCTGACCTCACAGCGGCCGAGTTTGCTTGTTCTGTATCCCCAGCCATAGTTCAATAAATACCAACAAATCTCAGTTAGCCAGAACTTCTGGCATCTGGGGATTTTCTTTAATATACTTCTCCAGTTAATTCAGAGTTAAAAAGAACATCCTTCTATTTCATCTCTATTAGTTGATAACTTTGGGACAACATCCAGATCTCTTTTCTGGTATAGGCCAGTGCAGAGAACACTGTGAATCAGTATATTCCTAGAAAAGAACTACATGCAGAAACCATCTCTCCAAATATATTTCCTACTCTCTAAAATTGTGAGTAGATTTGGAGGGAGGATGAGAATCCTAGGATTTTAGAATGTCCATGTTCTCTTATCCAGCCCTTTTCTTCTTTGTCTTCTTGCCACCCTGTTTCTCCACAATACTCTCTCGCCCACTATATTACAGATTAGGACCTAGAAAGAAGCTAGAGTTTGACTGACTTGGATATGGGCTGAACTTATACTAAGGATCGAATTGCATCCCCCATAACGACATGTTCAAGGTTTAATCCATGTTCCTGTGGTGTGAAGCCATTTGTAAACAGGACCTTTGAGGATATTATTGTTAGAGTGTGACTTCATTTGTGAGTAGGATATTTGAAGATCATTTTATGATAAGGTCAAATTGAATCACAGTAGGCTTTAATCCATAAAAATGGAGTTCTTGTAACACAGAGGAAATTCAGATGATTGTAACAGGAGAAGGAGAAGCCATGTAACAAAATCAGAGATGCAAGCCAAAGTACCCCAAGGATTGTGGCAAACAAGCACAGGAATGCTGCAGATGTTGAGAGAAAGCATGTCCTGCTGACATCTTCCTAACTTTGGATTTTTAGCCTTCAAAACCATAAGACAATAAATGATCATTGTTTAAGCCAGCCTATTATGTGGTATTTGTCATAGCAGCCCTGCAAACTAAGACATCCTAGTATGTATCTTTTCTTTCTTTCTATTAAACCCTTGATATCAGACTGCTTTATTGTGTTGTGCCCCATAATCAAAAAAAAAAAAAGAAGAAAAAAAGTTTTCAAATTATTTAGGTGAAGTGTTTGATTAATTAGGACCTGTTTCATCAAGGTTAGAGGCCACATTGTTTAACGAAAAGAACTCTGAACCAAGGATCAGTTAGCATGAGTTCCCATCTCAAATTTACTGCCTGTTAATCGTGTGACAGTATGGGAGATTTATTTAACCGCCTGAGGCACAATTTCTTTAACTTCAGGTAGAACTAACAATACTCACCTTCTTCACAAAATGGTTGTGAAAACCAACTAATACAATGAGTATGAATGTATTTGGAACATTTTAAAATGCTACAAAAATTGTATGTGCCTTGTTCTTGTGATTTGACCTAATTAGAGTCACAATCTCTAATACATATTATTTATTATTCAAGCAGTATCAGGCCCATAAGCAGAGTAGCATGAAAAGAGCAAAGTCTTTAAGATAAGATTGATGCTGGTTCAGATGTTGAATCTACTACTTACTAGTTGAATGTCATTGAACAAATTGCTTACCCTGCTGAGTTTCAGTTATTTCCCTTATAAAATGAAATAGCAATATTTTCCTTGTTGGTTGTGGAGAGGATTACAGTGGTGTGCTGGTAAATGTTTAATAACCAGCTCTCTGAATAAAAAAGATGCCCTGGTTTGTAGCAGTCGCTGGTTTCCATTGTGTAAATACTCTCACAGTGGCTGATTTCAAGTTACCAACATGGTGTCACTGAATGTGGTGTTGAGAAGAGAAGAGTGCCAATTGGCTCTCCAGCGTGAGCCAGCTCCAACACACTTCTCAGATTAGATGAGTTAAAGAATATGAAGACTCAGGACAGGTTTCAGTTTCCCACTTACCAGGAATGCAAAAAATGTGTGCTGACTTTCTTTTCCTCGGGCCCTGTCTTCCATGGCTCAGAATCTGTAGCAATGCTGAAACAAGGCTGAAAAAAACATATTTACAAGCAGATTAATTCCTTGGATAAAGGAAATGAGGGGAGGGCAATAACTGGAAGGAAGGGATATCCTGGCGCTGCTATGAAGACCAGATAGGTGGAGGAAACTAATCGGCAGGAAAAAAATAAATTATACCTGCCAAGAAGTCCACAAATCTTCCTGCTCTCATAGAAGAGATGCAGCAAAGACCAAGAGCCCCAGCCCAAGAGCAGGAGACTGGGAGTCTAGTTTCAGTTTCTTGCTGGCCCAGCTTCTGTAGGATATTGGACAGTTTGTTTGACTTCTCGGAGATTTTTTTTCTTTGTTTGCCAACTGGACATTTCCCTCTCATTTGTACAATGGTGATTTTCTTTTATCTGAAAAACTGGGGAATTATAATGCCAGCTGGAGCCCCACTCAGTGTTATCCTCTGGTCCGCATGCTTGCAGGCCCTCTGAAGTAGTCCATCAAGTGCAAGGGGAGAAGAGGGGATTATTACAATCACCAGCAGTAGTGGCATCCAATAGACTTCCTGCCTCTCCAGAGTTCCCCCAAGCTAGGCTGTGGCCTTGGCGCCAGGAAACCAAGAGATGACTGAAGCCAAACCTCTTCCAGGACAAAACAGGTGACATGTCCTAATGGATTCTTAAGAGGGCTTGTGTTCCTGCCCTTAGCCATTGTAGAGCCATTTGTACAGGCAGCCCGGATTCCTGCCCAACAGCTCTCTCGGCGAGAAGGAAATTGGCAGCCTGCATTTAGCCCAGGGAAGCGAGCAGCTCTCAGATTGGACTTGATTAGGGACCAATTTGGGCCTGTTAGCCGAGCCTCCAGTATCATCTCAGCCAATTACTGGCCCAGCCTGGTCTGCAACTGGCTTCTCCCTTCCAAGCTGGACACTAATTTCCAGTGGAACTCTCCCCTGTGCCTGAGGCAAGAGACCAGGGTGACTGTGGCCCATTAAAAAGGTGGAGAGAGAAATAACTCACTCAGGAAGGTAATGGCGTAGGTGGGGCCTAAGTGGAGCTTTAATTTAAAAAAAAATCCTCAATAAACAGGCTTGTGGCTTGCATATAATAAGTATAGGAATTTATAAACTCTCCCCGGCTACGGGGCTCTGATGACTATTAAACTTCGTGTCTGGCAGAGGAATTTTGGCTATATAGGCTAACTGTGCTACTTCCCCTGTGCCAAGCCAAACATGCTGGCAACCCAGGAGGGAGGTCAGTAAAACTGTGCCCCCACCCTGCAAGAGCTCCTTGGATTGGGCTTTACCCCTACCAGGTTGGCCGTTAGGAAAATCAGCGTCTGCCAACAGACTCTCCTTCCTGCTCATTTCCCAGCCTCTGCAGGAACCTGGCACTCACTCTGGCCCCCCTCTAGTCCAAGCATGCTCCCAGGAACACAAGGGAGCAGGATCAAATCTCATAATGATGTGCTGCCTTTTCCCCCTGGGTTTGTGCTGCCGTGTGCGTTTAACAGCCCTCACTCTTCAGCATGGTAATCAAGGTCCTCGGTGATCTGGCCCCCTCTTTTATTTTAATTTTTAATTAGAGAAATTGTACATTTACAGGAAACTCATGCAGAAAATACAGAGTTCCTATATACTACCCTGTTCTGCACACCTTGCATTGGTATGATTCATTTGTTACAATTCATGAAAGAATATTATTATAAATTGTACTGTTTACTGAAACCCATAGTTTACATACATACTGCTTGTATTGTACAGTCCTATATTTGTTTTTAATTTTTTTTCTAGTAACATATGCAACCTAAAATTTCTCCCTTTAACCACATTCAAATATGTAATTCAGAGCTGTTAATTACATTTACAATATTGAGCTACCATCCCCGCCATCCATTACCAAAATATTTCCATCATCCCAAATAGAAATTCTGTACCTTCTGGGTATCAACAACCCATTTCCTTTCCCACCCCAGCTCCTCATAACCTGTATTCTAGTTTCTGATTCTATAAATTTGCTTATTGTAATTATTTTATATCGGTGAGATCATACAGTAGTTATCTTTTTGTGTCTGGCTTACTTTATAATACTAGCATGTCTTCAAAGTTCATCCATGTTGTAGCATGTATCAGAACTTCATTCCTTTCTACAACTGAATAATATTCCATTTTTATGAATATACCACATTTTGATTATCCATACATCTATTGACAGACACTTGGGTTGCTTCCAGTTTTGGCAATTGAGAATAATGCTGCTGTGCACATTGGTGTATAAGTATCTGTTTGTGTTCCTGCTTTCTTACTTTTAAGTATTTCATTTCTTCCCACTTACCTACCATGTTCTTTTCACACAATTTTTGCCCTCGAGCTTTTGCTACTGTCATTCCCTCTGCCTAGGATGCCACTCCCTTATACTTTTGTCTGGTGTAGAGGAGTCTCTAAGTCCATGGACCCGAGGGATAACCCACCGTTTGAATTCCAGCTCAACCACTCACCATCTGTTTAATTTGGGGCAAGTTTCTTAACCTGTTAAGGCCTCAAGGTCCTCAACTATAAGATTATGATTCATGCCTCATGGAGTTATTAAAAGGATTAAATGAATATAGACGTATGTATGTGTATGCATATATACACACACATAGTGCTTGGTATATAGTGAGCATTATATAGCTGTTTGCTATTATTAACCCTCAAGACAAAGGTCAGCACAACCTGTGAGCTAAATCTGCTGAGCTGTTTTCACAAATAAAGTTTCATTGGAGCAGAGTCGCATCCATTTGCTTGCATCCAGCCTATGGCTGCTTTCCTGCTGCTATGGCAGAATTGAGTCATTGTGACAGAGACTATGGCATATGAAGCCAAAAATATCTACCATCCAGCCCTTTACAGAAGAATTGTGTTGACCTCCGCTGTAAGACTCAGGTAAAGCATCACTTCCTCCCCGATGCATTTTCTAAAATCCACCTCCCTCCAATCCCAGTCTCCATTAGCCACCGCTCCTTTCTGCTCCCTAGGGATTTCTGCTCTGCTAACTTATCGTGGTATTGTCAAGATCTGTTGGGGTGTCTGCTCCCACCATTGGACTGAGTGCTTCCCTTGAAACATATTTTCTACATTTTTCCCCCCACCACATGGCCTAGTTGCAGGAATGATGAATAACGGTTAAACTAAGAAGGGATTATACCTTGAGCCACAAGGAGACTAGAGCACAAACCTAGTAACAAACCCGGGCTTACTATTAGCTCTCTGTATTTTACAGTCTCATCTCACCTCTCCCATCTTTCGCCGACCCTTGCGTAGTGCTCAGATGTGGCTCACCAAGCCATGCACACAAGGTTGGAGCGAATGGGTGGTGAGGAAGGACAGACAAGGCTGTGGACCCAAGATAAACAATGGGAAATTACGTTCCTAAGTCACATGGAGGATGAGACAATAAAAGCTTAGCCAAGGCTGAGGTTCTAGAGCTTTTTTTTCTGTCTAGCCTTTGGTCAAGAAAAGAAAGACGTTTAAGCTAAAGATAAAGGTGCTAAGAGTGGGTTCCATGACCTTGATGAACACCTCAATGCCACGTTCACGCAAGCAGGAGCTACTAACTCAACATCTTGAAAGAAACATCTCACTCTTCACACCCCTGTGGAAAGTTCTCTGTGTGGCATGGGGAAAGGAGGGGATTTGGTGACAGGCAGGAACCTCAGTGCCTGCCTCCAGGGAGTCCTACCTTTAATGAGAAGTTAATACCAGTAGGACTGTAATCGTCCTTGTAAACCTGAGTGAAAACTTAGCCAACAACGTGCACAATGAACCCCGGAGACTGGATTGGATCCTATTACTGTGAAATCTCAGTTTAACCAAAGATTCCCAGCCAGTGACGCACATACGGCAAGCAATATTTAAAACAATAAAATCTCCCATAACAGGAAAAGAATTCAAAGAAGCCCTTGGGGTTTTGTAAAAAGGTTTGACCTATATAAACACTTGCTGTGTAATTGGGGACCTAAGAACACCGAGCAATAGATCAGGAGGATTGTAACTTGCATACAGTTGCCAAGAGGACCGAGGGCAGCAGAAATCCCAGAACTTGGAGGCACCAGAAGGTCAGCATTTTCTGAAGAATATTCCTTTGGCTGTAACTAGATATTTTACCTAAAAAGTTTTAAATTAGTAGCTTTGCTGTAGAATCTTTACTATGTTGCCATGCAGTGTGATTCTTAGAGAAGAGATAGGATATATGGCATTTGTTAAATGGCAGTTTATTTCTCACCAGGAAACATCTTTTCTACAGAGCATCTCCCAGCTGTCATGTTCTGCAGAGCAAAATTAGGGAAAGGATACTGTGAACACTTTGAAGAAAGAGAGAGTGGCTTTTCTTTTCTTTTCTTTTTCTTTTTTTTTTTTTTTTAATCACCCCAGTGCCTGGGATAGGATCTGGCACAGAGAAAGTACCTAGAAAGGGTTAGTGAAATGGAGCTGACCGAAAGTAAGAGGCTGATGCTCTGAGCACTAGGACACAGATCTGTCTAGCCTCAGGCCTATCTAGAGTTCCCAGAGCCTCAGGAAGGGCAGCGAGAAGTCCAAAACGGATGCTGCTCTAATCCATTTCAACTAAACTCGACTTAGAAAGAAAACTGAATGTTTTCCAGAAAAGACGTGGGGCATCTCATCAGCTTTGGATAAAGGCTTAAAAGATAACTGAGACAGAATCTTCAGAGAGGGCGAGGACATAGGCTCCTTCTTTCAGAGCCTGCGGAGACCAGCCAGCTCATGACTCCCACAAAATAGCCATTCGCAAGGAAGATGTTATCTGTGTTACTTTCATGAAATTAGGAGATTTTCCTGGCTGCTAACATCTTATGTTAGAATGTTGTAGCAGAAATGCTTGTGCCAGATATGAATGTTTCTAATAATCTCCAGGAACAGAATTCTATTTTTTAACACTCTTGCTGTCTATGTATACTATTAAAGTGCCTGAAAATTATAGAAATTATTTTATAGGCTACATTAATTTCTTCTTGAATCATATCAACATATCAACTCGAAATTAAGCAACAGAATTCTGTAGTTGCATTTAAATATGTTAATAATCATAGGTAAACAAACCCAAGGCTGAAACTGTCCGCAAAGAATGGAGGGCAGCCTGTTGGTGGTTCACAAACACAATGTAGGATAATTATATGCTAAAACACTTAACCTTGGGAACGTGCAGAAAATTTACAAAGATCAGTTGCTCATAAAAGAGAAATCTCAAGTTTTAATCAAGTGAGAATGTTGTCTAGTAAATGGTTAGAAACACTGACGGGAATTCCTTTGATAACACCATTTTGATTTGATTAGCTGTACTTTTTTTATTTCTTTATTACACAGAGTTTAATAGCTCCTTTTTCTGAAAAAATACTGCAAACCCATAGTGGCTAAGAAGGCAATGTAAGAGGAACCTTCAAAAACATTTTTAAAATCACAACCCACTTTTCTATCCCCTTCTCATTATTTTTTAGTGGACAATGACTTTCTCTTCTGAAGGGAAGAGAACATCACTGCCTTAAAAATTTCCTCTTCCATTTATGCTTCTTGGCTCTGTCATCTATATCAAATTACAAACATTTATGTTGATTTTACCTCCTAAATTCCTCTCTCATTTCTCTCTCAAGTCTTCATCATTCCTCACTTACACTCTTACAGCACCTTTCCCCCGACCTCTCCCAACATCCAGCAGCCAGAATGATCTTTCTAAAATAAAAATTTTATAGCTGCTTCCCTGCTTAAAAACCTTTCCTGGCTTTTAAAAATCAAAAGTTCTAAAAAGTTGTAAATTATACCGCTATGGAATTATCAAAAAAAAAAAAATCTGAAAATTATGCAAGTACGTATTTGCAAAAATTCTTGTTACAGCATCATTGATAACTGAAAATATTGAAAAGCACCCAAATCCCAATAGTAGAGGACTGGCTAAATAAGCTCTAGATGAGCATCCATGCAATTAAGTGCCATTCAACAATACGGAGAATGAGGCCAGGGAATGTGCTTGCTGACAATGAAAAAATATTTGTCCTCTGTTTAAAAAAAAAAAGGCTAATAAATAATGGTATGTGTAATATGTCCTCATTTAAATATAAATGGACAGATTGAGAGCTAAATAGATAAAAAGCCATAGATAGCTACATTGTGAGGAGGAAAAATTCTGGAAAGATATTGACCAAATTGTTACCAGTGGTTATCTTTAGTGAGCTTACAAGTGATTTTTGAAAAATTCATCTGTATTACCTAATTCTTTAAAAATGTATACATGTTGTTCACATAATAAAGAAATTCAACTTTAAAAAGCAAAAACTCTGCTAATTCCTCCATACTCTAAGATATAGGTTTCAAGATCCTTAGCTTGCATCCAAAGACCTTCACCCTGGAGCCAGCCTGCCTTTCCAGGTTCACCACCTGCCACCCGCCCCACCATCCCCCACCCCCATGCTCCACCACGACCTGTTCTCCCCGCATATTTTGCTATCTCCTTGCTCTGTGCCTTTGCACATTTATCATGGGTTGTCTTTCTCCATATGTTTTGACTGACAAATTCCTATTTCTCCTTTAAAACCCAACTGGGTAAAAGGGGGAAATGGAAAGGACAAATGAGTTGACACGGTTATGAGTCTCTAAAAAAGAATCGGCAGGTCATCAGAGAGGTAATGTTTACACATGCCTCAGCAGGGTTGCAGAGACAGCCAAGGTAGATAGAAGCTCAGGCGCTGGTTATCCTGAGAGATTCAGAGATCCACAGGTTCTATGGGCATGGCAGATGGCTCTGGAGTTCAGTGCCATGTCAGTTGGCCCTCTTTGGAGTTTGTGTTCCTGAGTGTCATGGAGTTGGACTCAGATATGACCTTTCTACACATGCCTCTTCTGTTACTTTTACTGGACCTGTGGTTGGTGCTGGGGTTGGTGTATTCTCAGAAGACCTGGATCTCTGGACTGTCCATGTGACAGCCAGGCCCTGAGCCTCAGCAGACTTGCAACTCCTACACTCTGGTTTATTGGACTTACCCTGGCCAGCTAACAGGGAGGTGAAGAAGGTCAACCACCACACCAGGGAGCCAAGAGTACCTACAACTGCAATCAGGAGAATTGCATCCATCATCCACATGGAATCTAAACCCCCTCTTGATATAGAAGGGGAGTGGACATAACCATCCCAGGGTCCACAGGCTGGAGGAATACAATATGGATTAGAGTGGACTTACTGATATTCTACTATGGAACTAGTGTGATTAGTAATGGAAGAAATTGTAGCATTGATGTGGAGAAAGTGGCCCCGGTAACTGCTGACAGCAGGGAGAGGGAAGAAGAGATATGATGTAGGGGCATTTTCAGGACTTGGAGTTGTCCTAGGTGTTACTACAGGGACAGATGCCAGACATTGTATGTCCTGCCATGGCCCACTGGGTGGACTGGGGGAGAGTGTAAACTACAATGTAAACCACTATGCCTGTGGTGCAACAGTGCTCCAAAATGTATTCACCCAATGCAATGAATGTGCCATGATGATGTAAGAGGTTGTTGATGAGGGCAGAATGGGGAGAGGAGGGTGGGGGATTTATGGGGATCTCATATTTTTTTAATGTAACAGTTAAAAAAAAAATAAAGAAGGAAAATTTTTTTTAAATCTTAGAAGAAAAAAAACCCCAACTGGAGCATGACCTCTACTGTGATGCCTTTTCTACTCCTCAAGACATAGTTTCTCCTTCATCTAGGCACCCATAGTTCCTTGTTTATACTTCTTCAGACCACTTAGCTTCCATCGTTTAAATGCTTTTTAGTATTCTTTTTGTGGGAGCTTCAAAGTCTGTACCAGGACTTTAGAAATTAAAAAGCCTGTGAGAAGTTGCCCTCACTGCTGGTGTAGTATCCTTAGTGTGGAGCAGAACGGGGAAGACTAAAGGTAGTGGGACTTCATAGTTCCTCACATCCTTCCTAATCATCCAGGCCAGAGACTTCCAGGTCACAGCTCAGAAAGACTCGCCACCACAGCATCCACCACCAGCTACATCCAGGGGAAGGAGGAAGCTGCCTCGTCCTCAGCCAGTTTATCCCACTAAATCAAGAACCATTGAGAAGAACCTCCCAGCTCTGGCCCACACACACATCTCTCTGTCCTACTTCCAAGTTATAAAGTCTCTTTGAATCAAAAATACCTGTCCCAGCTCCAAGAAGTCCATGTCCTGATTCTATCCCTCACCTCCTCCCATCCTCTCTGACTTTCAGAAACAGATCCCTCAAAATGAACAACTATTCTTACCAGTTGCTTTTAAAAAGCCACAGTTATTATTTTTCTTCTTTTCATGTGATAGCAAACCTTTCCACAGAAGCAACTCTTAGCACATCTCATTACCTAGTGTCGGGTTTCCATGTCCTAAAAGCTTACAGACTTCTCTTTTGCTCTGCCACCTTTTCACCTTAAAAAGAAGTACAGGAAGAGCATTTACTTACTGAAAGCATCATAAACAACAAGTTTTTGTATGGTCATGGGCAGCAAGAACCCTGCAAAATCACCAGATCAATCATCTGTGACCATGAAAGAGAGAATAAGGAGTTTTCCTCTTCTGCCAGACCTGGCAAGCTTCGGTGACTTCTTTCCTGGCTTATGATCCCAGCTCTCCTCTCAGGTGAAACAGAGCCAAAGCAGCTGACATTACACTGGGGACCCTGGTCCACGAGGAGGCCCAGAGGCTGCAAGGAGCCCTCACCTGGGAGTGCAGCTAGAGTTCCTTGTACGAATTGATCTGGATGCCACTGGAAGTGTCTCTGGTCATGAATAGGAGATCCTGTGGCTGTCTTGACCCTCTCCAGAGGCAAGAAGAGTAAGGAATGGTCACGCAGCTGGTTCTTACCTCTCAGTCTCAGCGTCTCTCCCTCCATTATGCTGGGGACACTGGGATTGGGACGATGCTGCAGAGCAGACGTTTAGGGAGTAGGTGGAGGCAGGGTCCTTTCCTGTACTGTGGGAGCTGGGTGTGGTGTGCCTGGCGTCTCAGGCCTGGGAAGGCACCCTTTGCTTTCTTCTTCCCCACAGGAACCTCTCCTCTCCAAACCTCCTTTAGGAAACCTGTCAAAGTCTTGGGCGTACAGAAGGAGGCTGCATTAAAGCAGGCTGCCACTGCGCTCCTCTCACTCGTCAGGGGTTCCCTCCCACCAGACAACCATCATGGTCCAAGAAAGCATGAACATGAGAACCCTACCCTGAGAGCAGCAAATGAATCCCGAGGGCATCGAGGACAGTCAGAGAAAGAATAAAGAAAGTTGGTTTAATGGAAAACAAAAGAAAAAAATTTATTGATTTGCTGCTATGAAACAGGCTCTCTGCTAGGCATTTATACATTTATACATACCTGATCTGACTTAATCCATGTCACAAATATGAAAGCTGAGGTGCAAAATCTATGTATTTCAAAGTGCTCTGTGGTTCTAACCAGAGTCAGGTAGGTAAAGCCTGGACACAGGTTTATAGACTCAAAACTTTTGTTCTTTTTCCACCTCGTGTTGGTTTTCAGACTAGTTGGTCCAAGTAGTATAAGGGCTTTCCTTCTGAAACCCCCATCGCTGCTTTCTTCTCTTTTTTTTTTTCTTTAAGATTTTATTTATTTATTTATTTCACCCCCTTCCCCATAGTCTGCTCTCTGTTTCCATTCACTGTGTGTTCTTCTGTGTCTGCTTGTAATCTCATTTGGCGACCCCAGAAACCAATCCTGGGACCTTCTGGGGTGCGAGAGAGGTGATCATTCTCTTGTGCCACCTCAGCTCCCTGGTCTGCTGTGTCTCTTATTATCTCTCCTCTGTGTCTCTTTTTGTTGCATCATCTTGCTGCACCAGCTCTCTGTGTGGGCCAGCACTCCTGCATGGGGCAGCCCTCCTGTGTGAACTCCATGCAGGCCGGCACTCTGTTCAGGCCAGCACCCTGCTCAGGCCAGCGCTCCACATGGGCCAGCTCGCCTCATGAGCCAGCTTCCCTCACCAGCAGGCCCTGGGCATTGAACCCTGGGTCTCCTATATGGTAGATGAGAGCCCCATTGCTTGAGCCACATCTGCTTCCCCGCTTTTTTCAATGTCTACTTAAACACAGAGAAATCCCTAAAGGGCTCAAACTCAGCTCTTGCTGCTTCATTAAAAGAGACATAAGACCAGGAAGCAAAGAGACTGGATCGAGTGTAGGAATCAAAGCATGGGCCCTAACATCAGAGAAACCTGAATTCAAGTTTGAGTGGTAGCTTTGTGACCCCAGGCAAATCACCTAACGTCTTTGTGCTTCATTTTCCTCAACTTATAAATGGGAATATTTAAAGGTAGTCACCTTGTGGGGTGGGGTGGGCGGTTCAGTGGGAAGGTGGGAGTGTCCAGCAGGACTGGCCCCAGAGTGATGGAGGTTATCATCTGGGGAGAGACCGAGCTCTGGGTTTGGGAAACTGCTCACTGCAGCCCTTGTCTATAGACCATAATGTAAGGGAGTTCAAAATTTTCCTTTATTTATTCACAAAGAAATGGTGAATTGGAACAGCCTACGTTTACAAGCTGCATGATCTGGGATGTGTCATATTACCCAGGCTCAATTTCCTAACGGGAAAAAACCTCCCAGAACTCTTCATCAACTTCTCTCATTCTCCACTTCCTCACTATGGTCTAAGCTGCCACCATCTTTCACCTAGACCAGTGCTGCACCTCCAAGCTCACTGCTGCATTCAGCTGGCATTTTGTTGCAGCAAGACTGTCTCAGTGAAGCAAGTGGTGCATTGATTTCCATTCTGGTGGGAGCTTCTTATCTACTTGCGGACTGGTAGCAAACAGTTCTTGGTCCATCGGTCCACAGACCAAACCTAATGGCCCTGACTTTGACCACAGTAAATGGTCTTTCCCCGAAGATCCATTCTCCATACAAAAGGCAGCGGGACTTTTTCCTAGTACAGATTAGATTATGCTGCCTCCACTCCAGCAGAAAACCCTTCAATGTTTCTTCTCATTTTTCTTAAGCTAAAGACACGTAGTTTACAAGGTCCTGTATGATCTAATTCTGACCCATATTTCTAACTTTCTCTAACAAAGATGCATATATATATACACAAAAATATATATTATATAATAAACATTTTAAAAATCTGTATTGTATTTTAGTTGAGTTACACATTTAGTAAAGCACATAATGTACATTAATCTTAAATGTATAGCTTCCTGAAATTTTACATACATACTTGTATAAATATGATCAAGATCGAGATATATAAAATTTTCAGCACTCCATAAGCTTTCTTTGTGCCCACCAGAGAGAGATTATAACCATCATCCTGACTTCTATCACCATCAGTTAGTTTTGCCTGTTCTTGGACTTAATATAATAAATAGAATCATACAGTGTGTGTGCCCTATTGTGTCTGGTTTCTTTCACTCGTCATTAAGTCTGGATATTCATCCCTGTTATTGCTGGTACAATAGTTCATTTTTTACATTGTCTCTAGCTTTATCTGGCGCCACTCTCCCCCCTTTCTCTTCACTCTATCTAGCCTCTTTTCTTTTCCATGAGTATGCTATGACCCCTCCAGCTAAAACCTTTTACACAAATTCTGCCTTCTTGGAAGGGTTTTCTTTTTCCCTCTTCCCTCATCCAACCCCATTTCATCCTTTGGAACTCAGAGCCAATCCTCCGACTAGCTCAGGCCTCCCACTATATTCTCTGGCTGTTCCCTCTATTTTTGTTCCATTATTGTGATTACTGTCAAGCTCCCTCTTCAGACGGTTTTATTTTTAAGGCCAGGATCCATTCCCATTGTGCTCACCATGACTTGCTTGGTGCACATCGCAGGAGGCACTAAGATAATTCTCGAAATCAATGAATAAATGAGCAAAGTGCCCAGCTCAGTGCCTGGCCCACCACATCCTCTAGGCAAGGTGTTCTCTTTCCCTTCCCTTCCCTGAGTCTCTAAAGTCTGAATACTCTGTTTTTTCTGCCTGAGCAAGCCTTACCCTTTAAAGGAGGCCACAGAAGAAATCACATCACTGCTCTCTTTCAGGGAGATTTTCAAAATATTTTCACCAGAAACACTTTTGGGGCTGAAGGAAGCCCTGGCTCATGCTTCCTAATGGACTGTAACACTTCTCTGAGTTCTCTTTATGGCACCTCCAGGAAGGAGTCCTCTCAGAACCTCAGGAAGGGTGTGGACAAGAATAAATGCACAGAAAAAAGGACCGGAAGGAAACTTACTAAAACGTTCACACTGGCTTCCTCAGGGGAGTGGGGTGCTGTGAGGTAGACTTCTCCATATTTTTCTGTAATTTCTAAATGTTCCACATTGAACACACATTGTGTTTATAATAATAAAGGACTATTTTAAGAAAAAGACTGTCCTGGTATGTCTACAGTGACAGGCAAGCCGACCTGAAATTATGTTTTATGATCGATACATGCAAACGTCATTCCACGCCCTAGGAAAGGAAGCCCTTTAGTGGACAGCCTAGCGGGAGGCAAAGGCAGCACAAACGACTGCCGCAGTTTCCTTCCCCAGCAGGGTGCTCCTGCCGTCTGGTGACTGACCAGAAAGCCTGGGCCCACAGGAGCAGCACACAGTCCACCTGCCCGGAAAAGCATCTCCGGCTCAGGAAGAAAACCATCGAGCCTCCAGAGGAAAAGAGGTCTCGAAGTTTCTGCAAATATTTGAGAAAAATTCTCCTCCCTTGGGTTTTTAGTTTTGTGTTGTATATATGTGTGTGTGTGGGGGGGGTGTGTGTTTGCCAAATGAAATACTTCCCTGAGGCAACCGTTCTTCCTGTGCTCTTATTTCCATCATCCTGGTCACCCTTGTCTGGGGCAGCTCCTGATATCAGTAACTTTCTTAAAATATTCCCCCTGACCTGGACATTCAGGCCTGCCCTGACTTCAGCAGGCTGCATTAGGGCCATCGCCTCCCTTGTTTTAACAGTATACACTCATCGACGCAAGGCCCGGGCACGGCGCAGAGGTGTACGGCAGGGCATCTGTACCTGACCGCCAGTTCAAATCCCATTGACAAAGCTATTGGGCATCTTTGTGCCTCTGACTCCTCATCTGTAAAATGGTGATAATAATAGTGTCTACCTCAAAGGGGAGCCAGGAGGATTGAAGGGGTTAACCCATGTACAGCACTTAGAACAGCACCAGACAAAAAAAGAGCACCGTGCAAGTGTTAGCCGTTCGCATTATTGTAACGAAACCACGCTCGCTTTCATTTAGGTTTGCTGTGTTCTGTTTTTGTGAGGAGGGGGGAGTATAACGGCTAAAATTCCCCATTGGCTTATATTAAGATTAAAGTTAAAACTCCTCATCTTGAAATTGTGCAATTGATTTTTTAACCTAGAGGCAGCAAAGCTAATTTGCATTTTCCCAAAGAAATTCCAGAGGGAAAGTAGGAGACAAAGTGAGAGGGGGCTCAGAGAAAGAACAGTGGCAGAGAGAGGAGAGAGACAGAGATGGAAAAACATAACAGATTGAAACTGCTAGCCTGGTATCAGAAACGAGGGCTCTGGGAAAGATGTTCATTTCCCAGCTGTTTTTTTGTTTTTTTAAATTCTTCCTTTTCATTTGTGTTCACACTTCCCCCTCTTGTGGCTCATCAGAAAATCACAGGTGCTGCATGCCTTTCCATGAACAGGGCAGGCAGTCCTGGCCAAGGCCAACTGGTCAAGCCTGACTGAATCCCAGGGAGAGGAAGAGCAGGGATGGGGACAGGGGTCCAGCTGGGTCGTGGCGATCACCTACTCTTTACTCTAGTGTAATGTGAGCAGGAAGAACGTTGTGTCCTCTCTCTCATCTTTGAAAGGCAGAAGAGCTCCAGGAACACCCCAGAATGCCAGGTCCTCTTGGGGATGCCCCCAAAAGGTACTGCGTGGGGGGTGGATTCATTCTGAAGAAAGAAAGAGAGGAGAGAAAAATGATGCAAATTAGTCCGAAGAAGTACCGTATCCATCATTTCCCTAGTCACCTTTCCCCATTCTCATGCTGTTCCCAGCCTTCTCCATGTCTTTGCTCACCCTATAACTGTCCTAAAAGTGCTCTTTCAGTGCCTAGGGTAATTGCTGTCTCCTTCATGATACCTTTTCCAACCCCTCCCAAGACCCGTACTGCCAATGAAGTGACTTCTCCCTCCCACAGAACCTTATCTACGACTCAAACGTGGCACGAGTCAGGTATGCTTCCTACTGAAATCTTGTGTGTCCTTACCTTATCATCCCACAAGACGGAAAAGGGAAGAGAATCGCCTGCGTTTCATAACTTCCAAGACCCAGCCTCCAGCATAAGGCCTGCCATAGATGTGGTGCTTAATAAACATTGGATGGATGGATGGATGGAATTCTGGCTGCTGTTGTATGACAAATTCCCAGAGTTCTGTGCCTACAACACAGCAGCACACTTGGCCTCCTCTGTCTTAGGTCTCACCTTCTGTAGACCACCCTTCTCACTACTGATCAAGTGTTTTCCTAAGACCTAGATTCTATCTTGATTCACAATCCTCACCTGGATTTCCATGGCTTTTCTGGTAAATAATAATAATTGTTCCCCTTTTGCAAATACAGTGGGCCATGTAGACTGGGGCTGAAGACTGGGGGATCTAGAGGCAAGGTGCCTTGATTTTAATCCAAACCACTTTCTTGGGGAAGTTATTTATCCTAAGCCTTCTAATCTGAAGCACAGGGGTGATAATAATTATACCTTCTTCATAGGATTAGTAAAGAGATTAAGAGCTGATTTATGTGAAGATCTTAGAATAGCACCTGGCATAGAGTAAGCACCCAACAAATGTTGCTATTATAATAATTAATCCATACCGGTTATCCTGCCAAATGCTTTGTATCGTCTCCTTTGATCCATACAAATACCATGAAGAAAACTATTATTATCACCATTTTGCTGATAAGAAAATGGAAGCTTAGAATGGCTAAGAGACCTTTCTCAAGGTCACACAACATGGAAGTGGCAGAGCTGGAATGGAATCGGGTGTGCTCTACTGAATAATGGGCTATGTGAAGGTTCGTGTTGAGTTCAGACTTCTAGTTACATGTCCAGCTTTATACCTTCCACGTCTCTAGGCAGCTCGTAGTTCAGCTATTCTGGACAATTTGAAAATGCCATGGCCTTGCATGTCTTTGTGCCATTTTACACATGGGGTTTCTCCTTGGAATGTGCATTCTTGGTATCTATCTGCTTGAATGCGCAACTCTGTGACACTGACATCATTATCCCCAAACTGCAGATGAAGAAACTGGGGTGATAGAGTCAAAGTGTTTTCCTAAGTTCACGCAGCTAGGAAGTGACAGGGTAGGAATTCAACTGTTGGCTGCCCACCTCTGTCACACATTTCACCTCTCAGTGTGAAAAACCATTAAGGCCAGTTAATGGTTCTCTTTTCCTCTCACGCTCAGCGCCCAGGAGGTCCCTTGGAGCAGCGCCACCGCACACAGCAGCAAAGAACTGACACCCATCCCCGCACTGGGAAATCTGTTTTCTGGTACCATTTTGGTTGAGAGCTGGGAAAATGACCTAACCATGCCCATTTCTATAATGTACTGCAAATGGATCCTCAAAACCCCAACTAATCACTTTGGCTGATTTACTTGAATCTCATTAATGACCAGGAGACTTCGTGGTTATCAAGTAGTGAATATGTGCCTGGCCCTATGCTAAGCACTTTACCCATCATTCATTTATTTCTCCGAAGAACTGCATGAGATCATTTCTGTTCTTACCCTCACTTCTCAGATAAGAAAACTGAGGCTCAGAAAGGTTAAGGAGCTGGCTCAAGGCTAAACAGGTGGAAAGGGAGAAGCAGGATTTGCATCTATGTCAGTCTGACACCAGGATCTGAGTTCTTAACCACCATAACCAACTCAGAAATGATTGAAATAAATGACGAGAATGAGTTAAGATGCTGACCACTAATGATTTCTGCACGTGGGCAGGTTGATTAACTTATCTGCACCTCAGGTTCCTCACCTGTAAATCAGGAGTGCAGAACTACATTGGTTACGTCAAACCATCTACCTAAGTGCCCAGGCCAAAGTACCCTATAGCAAGGGTGGTTTTGAAGTTTCATGCTTTATCACAACAATATCTGTGAATTATGTATTTCATTCTCTATGTTAATTCATGAAAAATTATTTCAATGGCTTAACAAAAGAAATAGACATCCTAGGAATATGCTTTCAGGGGGAGGAGTGCCCCCTCTTAGAGAAGAACAGTATTTAATGATCTCTGATATTCTGCATTGCACTTTCACTGTTCCTCAGATTTATTGCTCACTACCATGCACCAGGCACCTCCACATACTCCTCACTAAACCCTCACAAGAAACTGGTGAGGAAGGAATTATTTGTTGCCCTTCTGTAGTTGAGGAAACTGAAGCTCAGAGGGGTTTAAATGACTTGTCAGGATCACACAGCAAATATGTGTGGGAGCCAGGTTTTCATTGGCTTCAAATTGAGTGTTCTTTCCAATGCACACTGCAGTCTTCTATGGCAAGGGGTACGTGAAGAAAGTATGTCCCCATAAGCAGACAATGTGGCACCAAGGAGCTTCCTTTGAACTCACCTAGTTTGGAGGTGAGTTGACGTAAATTGATAGTTTTTCTGTCTGGTGTCTTCTGGCCCCTCACAAAACAAGTTTCTCAATTGAGAAGTTTAAAACAGTTTTAACAATAAGAAAAAAAGGCTTTCATGAGGTAAATTATCACACAGCAGAGGCTGCTGTCTGGATGTTCTTTGGTCACGCTCTTTGATGGGATGACACCATCCATGTGAAGAGTGAATATCTGCATTCCATGACAGAGGGGTGAAGTAAGGCTGCATCTCAGGGGCAGTTGTTCCAAAGTGTGTCCATTCCTTTCCATGAAGATTTCCCAAACAAGGACAGTACAGTTATCTATGTCTCTATTTCAAATTTATAGCCCACATGTGTTTAGAAAGTATTGAAATGATCTCTGCTTATTTTCAAATGGTTCAGGAGAGGGAGAGAAAAAAGGAGAAGGGAAGTAAGGGAGGAGGTGGAGAAGGATAAAGAGGAGGAAGAGAAGAAGAGAGCAAATGTAGCAAAAGGCAAAACAGTTGGTAAATCTAGTTCTGAAGTATATGGATATCAAGTGTACCTTTTTTAATTTTTGTGTAGTTCTGAAATTTTTCAAAACAAAAAAGAAAGAAATGCAAAAGAAACATATTTTAGTCTGATGGCAAGTTTTAAAATAAGGTAAATATCAGTAAGGAATACCTTGGAACACAATCTAAAATTGTTTTTTTTTTCAACCCAGGGACCATGAATGGGCTTTTAGGGTTACCTAAATTTAAATTACATTTTAAGGAAAAGTTCCATGTAAGTGCATTTTTCTAGGGAAAAAGTTCATATCCTTCATCAGATTCTCAAAGGGTTTGTAATATATACACTCCCCAAAATATTAAGATAAGCAACCTAAACGAAATCAAAAGAGTGGCTATTAGCAGACACATGAGATTCTACAGCCATAGAATAATAGACTGAATAAATCAAATTATAGAGACAAGAAATACCTTGGAGGTCATCTAGACGAGACACTTCTAGGTCCAGCTGGAAAAACTAAGCCCAGAGAAAGGTCAGTGAGCTTGACTCCAACAAATTGACCATGTCTTGTAAATGACAATGTGGGCTACAACACTCCTCTTGCACAATGGGGAATTTTTCCCCCAGAAAAACCATCTTGAAAAACATCAGCAGACAATGGCCATCTTGTCAATTCTCAGAGACAAGGACACGCATCTTTGTTCTGAACCACATGGCCACATTCTTACAGAGCTGAATGCCAAGGAAGCTTAGTAGAGGGGTTACGGGAGTCTCAATGGGACCAGGAGCACTCTCAGCTGTAGGGTAGAAGGAGTGGGCTGCTAACTAAGATTGATGGATAGTGCCAGCCCTGGCAGGCCAAATACAATGCAGGGATGGCCAAGTGGGGGAACAAAATTAGTCTGCAAGATTAGAACGTATTAACACAAGTCAGACAACTGTCATGTCACAGCTCTTCACCATAATGCTGATTGGCAGGCAAGCATTTCTGATTCTGATGGCCACGGAGGCGAGGCATCTGCAATCTGTCTCGCATGACATCCTGCGGGCTGGCAAATCCCCCTGTTGGAAAAGTCAGCTTTTCTTAGAAAACTCTATCCCCTGGGTCTTGTTTGGTGGCCCCCCCAGGCCAGAGGTGCATGGCAAGATGAGAGAGGGAAGGGAGCTGTCAAGAACTTCAGCTGAAGAGAAAAGTCAGGCTTGCTGAGCTCAATGCAACAAGTACTTTCCTTACAGGCCAGGAACCCGGAGGAGTATGGTGGAGAGGTACAGGTGACACATAATCCCTGCCTCCAAGGAACATTCAGCCTCACTGGGGAAACCATCACTATTTCAATAATAATGCAAAGCAGGCCAGAGTCAGCACAGCCATCCCTGGCCAAGCCCAAATCAGCTGATTCTAGTGAATGTCCAGACAGCCCCAGATTTGCTCTTCTCTTGGGCCTAACAGGAAATCAGCAGATCAGAATAATACTTTTATTACTATTCAAACTAGAAGAATTTGGAAATACTCATAACTGACATACCCAAGATCCTAGGCAGCCCCCTTTTTTTATGTACCTGCATTGCTTAGAATTTTGAATGTGTGACTGCTAATATTCTAAATATTGAATAAACCCAAAAGAATATTTATAAAATGTATGTGTTTATTCTGGATAGACCAAGTTATAAGTGACTTAACAAAACAGAGATGGATTGCTCACCTCCACAAAATCCACTGCTCGTCCAACACCTCTCCAATATTTCTGCAATGCTTAGACATTCGCCTACTTTAATCTTATGGCTTCTCCATCTCCACCTGAGGCCATGGAAGGTAAAGAGACAGTGGGAGGGTCATGAACCAACTCTTACCTGCTCATCCAAAAGTCACACGTACACACGTTTTTGCCTACAGCTCATTGTCTTGAACCAGTCACATGGCCTTGCTTAACATCAAGAGGGTGGAGACTGAGGGAACAGGTGGAATATCTCTTCTACAATGTGTGTGGTAGTTAGAGTCTTTGGTGGACCCCAGAAAATTATGTTCTTAAATTGGTCAATTCCTGTGGGTGTGAACATATTATGAATTTTTTATTAGATTAAACTTGGTCAAGGGTTGTTTTACTAGGTATACTAAGGTATAGCCCAGGATGGATCTTAATCCTCTTAATGGAGTTCCTTATAAACTGGGACAGAGCCATAGAAACAGAGAGAAGGCCCCAATAGCCAAAAGCTTAAATCAATGGAACACAGAAGCTATGAGGAGGCCACTAAAGCCATGAGCTGAAAGCAGTGAGGCCTAGAGGAGAGAGAAGAGCAGATGCTACCATGTGTCTGATTACCCACAGATGCAGCTCAAAGTGAAAGCATCTCCTGATGATGCCTTGATTTAGACACTTTCACAGCTTTAGAACTGTAAGCTTATAAATTAATAAATTTCCATTGTAAAAGCCAACCCATTTCTGGTATATTGCCTTGGCAGCCTTTAGCAAACTAAAACAATGTATCAGCAAAAAGCAAACACCCTTGTACACATCAATGAGTTTAAGAAAAAGAACATATTTATGCTTAATGTGCCCTGCTCAGATGCAAGACCCTTTTCTTCCCTCTCAGAATCACCCTGATTTTTGTGTTCATCATTTACTTGTTTTTCTTTATAGTATTACCACATATTACTTTATGCTTAAACAACATATTGTTCAGTTTTGCCTTTTCAAACTTTGTATAAATGGAATCACACTGTATGTATTCTGTGACTTTACTATTTTGTTCAGTATTATTATTCTAAGATTTATTCATCTTTTGTGCATAGATGCAATCCATTCATTTCCACACACACACACACTTTGTGGATTTTTTTTTTTTTTTTTGCATGCTGTCTGCTCTCTCTGTTCATTTGCTGTGCATTCTTCTGTGTCTGTATTTATTTATTTTATTTCCCTTCCACACCTTGCAGCTTGCTTGCTGTCTGCTCTCTCTATCCATTTGCTGCATGCTCCTCTGTGTTCTTGCTTGTCTCCCTCTTTCTGTTGCGTCACCTTGCTGTGTCAGCTCTCTGTGGTGCCTGTGGGCCAGGTGGCTCTCTGCAGCATGTGGGCAAGCCTGCCTTCACAAGGAGGCCCTGGGACACTAACCCAAGGCCTCCCATATGGTAGACGGGAGCCCAGCTGATTAAGCCACAGCCACTTCCCTGAAATCCATTCATTTTTCACTGTTTTATAACTTCCCATCAAAAGAATATAATGAATTTTTATCTATTATATACTATCAAAAGGGCATTTTGATTTTCATGTGTAGCTGTTACACGTATGTTCATGCTATGCACATTTTTGTATATGCTTCCTGATGAATTTGAGCAAAATTTCTCTACAGAAAGGTATGTAGGATGGAAAATCTGGATGCAAAAAAACGAATGATGAGCAAAAAAAGTGGTAAATATGTGAATCTAAAGTTTTTACAATATAAAACAAAATAAGAATGTCCTATGGATTAAAAATCAAATAAGGGCAAATATGCCAAAACAATAGCAATTATCTGGCAAGAATTGATTAAAGTTGAGGTGTTCTAAGGTCCTTGAACTGCTTTTGAAAGTGGTAAATATATTGTTTCTTTTTGGCTTCTAGATATTAATCTTAACTACTCTGAAACAACATAATTTAGTACCAAAAGCTTAACAGGCACCATTGTAATTGTTGTATTTGAAATTAGCATTATTTGTATCTGATCAGCTATACAAAACATCAATTTTTCTCTTAAAGACAGGTGGTAGAAATTCCAAAGAATAAAGAAGTGACTACTAAATAAAGGCCATGTTACTAATCTAGCACCATAATTCCAGTCTTAGAATCTCCCAAGCTGCTGGAAGAAGGATGGGAAGAGGTGATGATGCTGGCAAATAAGTGTAGTTCTTAACTTGTGACCTCATTTTTGCTCTAAGGCATCTCAGGATCTAGCAAAGAAGAAAACTGCTGAGGCTGGAGATTAAAACAAAAGCTGTTGGTTCAGATGGTAAAGAGGTCCTCAAAATAGTAGAATCAGTATATCCAGAAAGCAGCTGGAATCAGCCACAGGAAATAGCAGGTTTCTTCTTGGCATCCAAGTCCCTTTTGACATCTTCAGGTTTTTGGCCAGGTTTGGTATGTCATAGTTCTGAGCCAGATACATTCCAACCATGTTGCCTAAAGTAAATCCAAGCAGGAACTGGAGCATGATGTTGGTGGGGAGGATGAGGAGGGTGCGAAGGGAGACTGCAATTGTTTAATTTTTACTCTGAGAAGTTAACCATGCATTAAACATTTCTGAGGAAACTACAAAAAGAAGAGAAATAAGATCAAGTATAACCTTTAAACCAGTAAAGATGAAAAATGCAATGAGGAAAAAAAATATATAATTGAAGAAAGGCAAGAAAGAAGAGAAAAAAGTAATATAAAAAAAGAGAGACATATAGAAACTACAAAATAAGTTGGTAAAAAAATGAAGAGTTAAAATAAATGTAAATAATCTGGGCAATTTAAAAACAGATTGCCAGACTGGTTAAAAAAATCAAACAGCAATTTCTGAGCAGTAGGCATCTCCAACAGTATTGCAGCCTGCCCAGGAAGGGCTCTTGGGAACTAAGGGTGACACCACATAGGGTACCTGCCCTCAGGCTGTGGGAGGAAGACCTCAGGACTCCGTTTGTGTTAATGTTACAACGAGTTCTTGAAATGATTGGGGCCTTTTCATGTTTGTCTCTGGCCTCAAATAGTTTCAGCACCATTGAATTTACTTTTTCTTCTAATGTTGGCTCCAAGCCAGCTCTCAAACCATCTGTTTCTGTTTTAGTTTTTAAAGTTTTTCATGGATGGATTAAAGTAAAATCATGCCCAAAAGAACTATGATAGATATTTAAATGGAAGTTGGAGGTACCCAGATTTGCTGTTGAATTAGTTCAGGGTTGTGAAGGAAAGGAAGAATCAGGTATTAATCAGAGGTTTTTGACTTGAGCAACTGGAAAGATAGAATCATCTACCTCCTGAGGTGAAGAGGACTGCAGGTGCACAGGATGAAACCCTCCTGGCGTTGGAACAGCATCTAGACCATCTAATAGAAAGGACTTCCATAGCATGATAAATATTTATATTTAATATTGCTATAATAATTTATAAACAATTTTATATATTTATATATTAGTCTTTAGTGAAGAATTTCAGAATAATGAAAAAGCTAATACTGTAAAACTCCACAAGGCCATCCCTATTGAGAAAGCCTCAAAGTGGATTAATTAAATATAAAGGAACCAAGATAATTTGCAAAATTTTGCGCATCTAGTCAATAGTTTGACTTTAGGGATTTTGAGGCTAACCTGGTCTAAGGCTGCAGTGTTATATCCCCCAGGTGCACCGTTTACCTATGTGCTACAGTGGGAACAGCACCCCCTTGGCGTTGTGCAATAGAGAGGTCCTGACCTGATTAATCTCATTCTATTTATAAGAGTTGTGAAGAGAGAGGAGAGAACTTACACGGTGAACAGGTTGTTCAACTGTATTTGTAATGAAAATCTTCCTTCGTGAAAATGAACTGTAGTATACTGAAACCTGCCATGGAATAGATGAGGTTGGCTTAGAAGGCCAACCTGACTAATAATGTAGAAAGAGTATCCCTTAAAAAAATGTTGTGAAATACAAATATTAGATGTATGTGCAAAACTTTGATTCCCATGGAGGTTAATAATGAAGATTTGAGCACAAGAATTGGACAAAAGGATGCCAAGTGGGATGATGTTCAAAAGATGATTTATTTTATCCAGTGCAAGCCATCTTCAAAGGTTAAGGTCCTCTTCACTACTGCTGTTGAAAAAACTTCCATGAGAGTCTTTGAAGAAAAAGAAACAAAATCAAAAAGAAACTAGAATTCCAATCAGTCATGGGTAGAGAAAAGAAGCACCACATTACAGCTGAGGAAGAAAAAAAGTCTTCCAGAGAATGGAGAAATTGAAAGCATTAGACTGTAAGTGCCTAAAGATGGTTGGGGGGCTTTGGCCATTTGATTACTAATTAGAAAAAGAGATATTAGGGCTTCAAATGGTGGCTCAGAACATTTAAAGGAAGTCATGAAGTCTCATATGTGTGACTGACTGAATATTTAAAAGGTTACTTAAATACATAATATGCAAAAATTTAATCAAAGTACCCATTCCAAAAGGATAAATGAGTATTCTGAATGCTTGAGCACCTGGAAGGGAAAAATATTACTGTATTGATATAATAATAACTACTAATGAAATATATGTCTTTGAAGACAAAACTGTTGACATACTGAGTAGAGTTTCATTGTTTCACAAGCAGTGACTACTGGTTAATGGAGATATGCTATTATAAGGAATTCAGATTCAAATGAATGTAGAAATGTGAAAATTGCAGATCATATTTATCCATATGAATAATATAGATGTTACATTTCTGAACCAATTTGAAGTTGGCAATCTAAGTATTTAGGGTAATTCTTCGTTTTAAATAGCATTTGTTCAAGAAACTAAAATTATAAGAAAAAAATTCTGTATTACATAGATTGTTTTTATAATCTCATATGAAAATTTCACCTTCCAGAACTACTGTACATAAGGGTGAGGTTGAGACAACAGTCAATTCTAAAACTTCTGTGACTGGGTGAATATAAAATATAAAATACAACAGAAAAAGTCTGAATAATCATTTAACTCTGCCCTTTCTGATGTGAACCACAAATAACTTGGAGATAGTGTGGGGTGTAGAAAATGGCTGAAAATCAACACACAAAAACTGAAGACGAAACTCAGAATATGGCAGAAGAAGAGAATTTGGATCAGAACTAGGCCAAGAATACCACTGGGACAAACAATAAATACTTGGCACTTCTTCCACTACTCTTCTTACCCTCACCATTGGCAGAAATTACTAACTAATATATTAGTAATAAAAACGATGGTGAAAAAAAAAAATAATAGCTAAATTTGGAACTGTTCTACACTCATTAATGAGTTAACTCATCTAATCCTAACAAGTGCTCCATGACACAGGTACTACATTATTAACATTTTACAGATGAAGACACTAATGTACCAAGATGTTAAGAGACTTGCCCAAGATCAAATAAGCAACAAAGCAATCGGGCTCCAAGTCCTTAAGCCTCCAAACAAGAGCCTGCTTTTACTGCTCTGATCAGAATTCCCACCAATATAGCAGTCCAGGAAGCCACTTTGAAATATCAGAGTTAAAATACAAGAGGAAATGTCATTTCCATCTTTGTCCCGAGATTCCTGGCTTCGGGCTTTACCTTAATGAGAGGCATTGGTAAAGGCAACAGGCCCCTGTGTCTTTGGCTCCTATATTATCTGTAGCTTTCTATCTATATAACTATGTGCAAGTTAACTACTAGTAAACTGTAAGAGCACTTTGCCCTTACCTCAGTCATGGAAGCCATTTCCTTACTTGTAATGTGTCTGACTTCAATTCTAGATGTGCACTTCTCAAAGGCAGGGGAAGTTCCTTATTCTTCCACTTATCTGTCCCTGGTTCTATCACATCAATATAACACAAAATCTATTTGAAATACACAAATAACAAAAGCAATAATAACTAGCCTTTTTCCCTTTACTGCCGATGTACTAGGACCTGTGCTAGACACATCTCATATATCATTCTATCAGAATGATGTATCAGAGCAACACTCTGAGCTTGGTGGTATTCCCATTTTACAGATAAGATGCAGAGATGGTAAACAATAGTTTCAGATTTAATCGAAAGTGGCTGAGCCAGGATTTACATCCAGATCTAGATGTCTCCTATCCATTCTTTCCACTATGGCATAGTGGAAGACATGAAATAAATATTGACAGAATGCATAAACTAGATAATGCATCTCATTAAGTAGAGTCTTCTGAATCACATTTTCCTGGTGTGTTTTAAGGTATCCAGTCAAGACCACAGTAGATGGATAAGTCCACACAACATTTAAGTCACCCTTCTATGTCCAGGGAGGGCAAACCTTGTTAGAAACAGGCCTCCAGGGAAGCGGACTTGGCCCAATGGATAGGGCGTCCACTTAACCACATGGGAGGTCCGTGGTTCAAATCGCAGGCCTCCTTGACCCGTGTGGAGCTAGCCATGCACAGTGCTGATGCACAAGGAGTGCCCTGCCAGGCAGGGGTGTCCCCCATGTAGGGGAGCTCCATGCACAAGGAGTGTGCCCCATAAGGAGAGCCGCCCAGCGCGAAGGAAAGTGCAACCTGCCCAAGAATGGTGCCGCACACATGGAGAGCTGACACAACAAGATGACACAACAAAAAGAGACACAGATTCCCAGTGCCACTGATAAGGATAGATGCAGTCACAGAAGAACACACAGCGAATGGACACAGAGAGTAGAAAACTAGGGGGGAGGGGTGGGGAAGGGGAGAGAAATAAATAAAAAATAAAATCTTAAAAAAAAAAAAAAAAGAAACAGGCCTTCACATCTAACAGGGTCCTCGACCCAGTCCCATGGCTATTTGAGCAGTGCCTACCTTGGCTATAAAACCAAAGCTCCCTCTATGCCAACTTCACTTTTTGTCCCTTGATTATTCTGCCATTTTCACCTTCTGATTCTCTCCCATGTCAGAACATGAGGAAGGGATTCAGAACTGAACACTGGGATTGTATCTATTTTCAAATATTGATGCACCCAGAAGAGATCCAAGTGGAATCCGGTAATTTCTTTCACCTTAAAAATATCATGAAATGTAACAATATTAAGTAAGGGAAAGATCATGGGCTTCAGAGTCATACAAAGCTGGATTTCTATCTTGAATCTGCTGCTTACAAATCATGAAATTTTGGGTAAATTATTTAACCTCTTTGAGACAAGATTTCTCATCTGTAAAATGAGCATAATAATATCTGTCTGCAAGGTTACTGTGAAAATGAAATTGAAGGATTCATGCGAAGTGCCTAGCACTTCAATAAATGCTAATTTCCTTCCCTCATTGTTTCCTAGAACAATGGGAAAAAAAAAAAACAGAAAAAAAAATCCGAAAACTGACTGTGATGGTTAAGCTAATATGTCAACTCAGCCAGGTAATTGTGTCCAGTTGTTTGGTCAAGCAAGCACTGAGCTAATTGTAATACAAGGGCATTTATGGACTTCGCTCATCAATGAGTTTATTGTATAGATGGCTGATTACATCCACAATCAACTAGGGAGATTGCCATCAGCAGTGACTGACGTTTGATCCAGTCAGTCGAATGCCTTGAAAGGGGAAGTGATTTCAGCAGAGAGAATTTCCCAGGTTGTTTTTAGACAGCCAGTGTCTCCTGGGAACTCATCAAGGACCTTCATTCCGCCTTCCTTAGAGCCCCCAGTTTGCAGCCTGCTTGCAAAATCTGGACTTGTGTCCCCACTGTCACATGAGAGAATTTTATAAAATCACATACTATTTAAAGATATCGCCTGTTGATTCTGTTTCCCTAGAGAACTCTGACTAATAAACTGACTTTCTTACAACAATAGATAAATAAGAGTGGAATTTGCTTAAAAATCAAATTTCAACTCAAATCATACAAAGCCTCCTTATATTGGAAGGTATGGGGTGAAGAGGATAAAAATTCAGTTTTGTTCATTATCAACAGTTCCTTTTCAGAAATAAAAAATATTAAGTTAAATTTCCTTTTCAACTCTAGAAGTAGCTTTCAACATTTATACCACAAAGGAATTCTTTTAGTTATTTTCAATTTTTTTTTTAGGTAACTCCACACTCAGAACAAAAATTGCCCCTGCCAAACAAACTGCATTTACTAAGTGATAATTCACTTTCTTGTTTTTACTAAACAATAACCAAGTATAATGACTATCTGTGCTTTGATCAACATGCATTTGGCATGCCTCAAGCAAAGAATCTTGAAATCTTAGTTATCCAGACTGCTTCCTTTGGCTCTTGGGCTGCCATTTACAGCTTTCCAGATTCCCCCAAGGATCCAGGGACCCCAGTTGGACTGAGTATGATTCTAGAGGCGTATGTCAGGCAGTGTATATGCATGTGGAGTGCTGTGGACCAGCTTCTGACAACATTCCCTTGCCTGATGCACAAGGACAGAGCAATTGCTGAGTTGGGCCCTGAAAACAAAGACTTTGTTTTATATGGTTACCACACAGTATCCTTCCTCTCTCTCTGGACTTTGACAAGCAAATTGGCATTTGTGTTGCTGAGACTGTCATAGAATAGTGATTGTTAATTATACCCTAGATGTCCTGCCTCATTCTGCCATAGATGCATTATGCTAAATGTGTGCAGTGAGCAAAAGAGCTTAAATTTGATTTCAGGCTGCATATTTCAGCATGCTGTCAGACCCACCCCAGGGCAGGGAGCTACTAAAGGGACCTGTTGCACCAGAATTCCTGGCTCTAACTTAGACCAGGATGTATTCAAACGGTCCAGCAGATGTCAGTATGAATTCTTGAGTCTCTCTAGGTAGAGTTTTTATACATCAAATTATATCATTCACACATTAAAGAGCTATCTCTAGACAGGGTATGTATAAGCTTTAACTTCAGACACAAACATTTTCCCGCAAGTGTCTACTTCTCTAATTGGTAAAATTCTGACCTTAAATCTCAACCCTAAGGCCAAATGAATGACGCAGTCTCAATTACAAAGAACCTCGAAGGGAGGAGACAAGGAACAAGGTGGCTGCTTCTAAAAATAAATCTAGTCTAGGCCAGCTATTTGGTTTCCTCTGCGCAATCCTGGATTGATTCTCAGCTTTTCAGACTCTTCCTGCAGACTCTTCCTTTATTACCAAAGATGCAGCAGGATTTTAAAGTTTATTATGACTTAAGAATCAGGAGCCAAAGATGACACTGCCATGCTTGTCTTAGGTGTCCTGACCACTCCCCTGAATATCTTTTTTATTTATTTTGGAATATTTTACATATTAAGAAAAGTACAGAGACTAATATAGCAAACACCCATATAGGTCCACCACCCAGATTTAATAACTAATAACATTTTACCATATCAACTGAAGATCTTTTATTTTACTATTAAATAAAGAAACACATACATATATATTGTACTTTGTGTAACTCAACTTTTACATAAATTATATCATACTGTATGTACACTTCTGTAATTTCTTAGTCAATAGTATATTTTTAAGATGTATCCATATGACAGATTTACCTGGTTCATTTATAATATTGCACTGTACGAATGTAACACCATCAATCGCCTCTTCATACTAAAACTAAAAATATCTACCAATATTCAAAACGCCTTCTGATCAGTAAAGAGTAATCAATACACGTATCTCAAGCTTGGACTACACGAGGTCTCTGGTTCCAGCCTTTGCCAAGATTCTGTAGACCTTAAACTGCATTTTGTGATCCTGTGATTTTATGATTTCAGCCCTCAGCAGTTACAATTGTTAAGGAAGTTTTAGACAGGAGGACAAGGGTCACTTAGCTGTGGAGGAATATCATTAAGTAATGAAGAAGGAAGGGAAGGTTATTTTAATTGATGACTCAAATTTTAAAAGTTTGAGTCCCATTTGAGAGAGGCCCGAACTGACGGCTGCCGGTCCTGAGCCTGGTGGGCTGTGCCCTTCGGAGAAGGCAGAGGTTGGAAGGCTGGCTGGTGTGCCTGTGGCCCACTCCCTGGCTCCCTGGCTGGTCTGCAGGGGAGGAGACCCATCCCCTGTCCTATGATCAGCAGCAGGAGTGAGCAGCAAATCCTGCAAAGGGACTATAACTCCCCGCCTCTGCCAGGACGTTTTCTCTGCGAGTCCCCTCCCACAAAGGGGGCGGGGATGCAACAGCCTACTGTCATGGCCCAATCAAAGCCCTAATCATTATTTAACCACGCAAAAGTGAAACCTCTCAATCCAATACAATCTAATATACCCAGAGGAACAGACCAATTTACAAACATAATCCAATATCTATTTTTGGAATTCATAAATAATACCTAACTGCTACAGGGGGTTAATTGATACCCTGAAAGCTGCAGAAAGACTCCCAGACCCTCCTGCAAGTGAAAGCCCAGAGCGTCACTTGCTCACCTGGAGTTTTAGCCACAGCTGACCTGAGATGAGGCAAAGTGGAGGAAGTCTGGATTGTAAAGGCAGATGGTAGAACACAGCTCAGGTGGGTTCTTGTGGCCGACCACAGGGAGGAAAGGAAGACCCACCTGAGAACTATACAAGGCTGCCAAAATAGACAAGGAAAAGGCGTCCACTGTTCACTGGGTGCAGAGCTGCCAGCACCGATGGAGTGAGGGGCCTTTCAGAGGACCAATTCCAGAGAAAGACATTGACAGCTATTGCTCAGGGACACTTCCTGTTGGAGGGTGTGACTTCCAAGTATGAGCACCTTCTGCTTTTTAGTGCCTCCGTCTTCATTTCTCTCTGAATGTTTCCTAGGGGAGAGCACCTCCTCACTCCTTAATTCCTTGGGGAATATAATGGAAAACCAGATGGGATTAGTCTTCTGAAAGGGAGAAATGAGGTTGAATGTGAATTTTAAAGAAAGACCTCCCACTTTTCTTACCTTCCACTTGGGAAAGGACCCTCAGCCTAAAGGCTCATTCTCTCCAAGGACCTCCATAATGAAAGTGCCTACCTGGTATGAGGCAGTGAATTACCTCAGAGGGGTCTTTGGATGGATTTCTAGAGACAGACCATCTAAATGGAGCTTCCCAGATGAACTTTTAACTTTAGAAGTACTTTAGAAATATATGTAGGTTCATTTTGAAATTTTTGACATGCCTGAATTCTAAAGAACCAATTTTTAAAGACCATTAAAAATTAGCATGTCCCCTTCCATCATGTATCTCTAGGCAGAAATCACAGAACAATTTGGGGACAGAGCCAGCAGCCAACCCAGAGACAAAGAATTAATACAAAGTTGCAGAAAGTTTCCTGTGCACTTTCTCTCTCTTCCCCTCTCCCCCTCTCTTCTCTCTCTCTCTCTCTCAATAATCCCATCCTTCCTCAAAGCAGAAACCTGAGAAACCTCAACAAGTAGACTGTCGCCCACTTCTCGGCTGTCAGCCAGGGTGATGGTACTTTGGCCTGCTCCAAAGTGAAAAATGACTCTATTTCAAAGGTTCTTGGTGGAGTGTGTGTCCAGTGGGCCTGATTCAGTCTCAGGAGAAGAGAAAGGCCATCAGGTTTTGTTGTGTTTTTTTTAAAGATTTATTTTTATTTATTTCTCTCCCCTTCTGGCCTGCTCTCTGTGTAATCTGCTCTCTGCGTCTACTCGCTGTGTGTTCTTCTGCCTCCACTTGTATTATCAGAAGGCATAGGGAAACTGCATCTCTTTTATTGCATCATCTTGCTGCGTCAGCTCTCCATGTGTGCAGTGCCACTCCTGGGCGGGCTGTGCTTTTTTCACATGGGGTGGCTCTCCTTGCAGGGTGCAATCCTTGCTTGTGGGGCTCCCCTACGTGGGGGCACCCCTGTGTAGGATGGTACTCCTTCTGCATGACAGCACTGCGCATGGGCCAGCTCACCACATGGGCCAGGAGGCCCTGGGTATAGAACCCTGGACCCTCCATATTGTAGGCGGATACTCTATCAGTTGAGCCACATCCGCTTCCCAGGTCATCAGCTTTTAAAGTGCCACATTAAAGACCACATCTTCACTTCCATATGATGCTGGAACCTGAAAATAGGCTAATCGTCCTCTGGAAGGACTTCTGTGTGGGCTCCATGGTCTCTATTCAGGACCTGCAGTCTGATTGCATACCCACACCCATATATATATAAATATCTTCCAATGTCTGCTTTTATCAATAATCTGTAGTTTCAAAAGCTGTACAAGAATGGATAAAAATCCCAGTGAAGGAAACAATATGACTGTGGACACAAATAGAATCTCTACAAAGGGGCCATTGGAAATGTCTAAGAGAAAGAAATTTTAAAGCAATTGCTCCCAAAGGCTGCCATTGCTTTAAAAATGGAAATGATAATATATAGCACTTACTTTGATTTGTCTTTGATGCTTTGCTCTGGAACTAAAATAAGGAGTAGCTATTTTAGAGATTTTCCTGATGCTGATCAGGTGCTGCACAGGATTTCTACTTCCATTATTTGTTACATTTCATTTTCTCATTCCTGTTCTCTTTCTCCCTGAAATAATTTTCATATTTATGACTGCAATTTTAGCAAGTGAATAACTAAAAGTTGAGTATCAAAATTTAAAAATTGATTACTTAAAATGTACACTGTTTGTATTAGTCAGCAAAAGGGGTGCTGATGCAACATACCAGAAATTGGTTGGTTTTTATAAAGGGTATTTATTTGGGGTAGGAGCTTATAGATACCAGGCTATAAAGCATAAGTTACTTCCCTCACCAAAGTCTATTCTCACATGTTGGAGCAAGATGGCTGCCGACGTCTGTGAGGGTTCAGGCTTCCTGGGGTCCTCAGGGCTCAGCTCCTCTGTTTTCTCCACAAGGTCAGCTGTAGACTGTGAGGCTCTCTAGGCTTTGCCTCCCTCCACAAGGTCAGCTGTAGACCATCAGGTGAACAGCTCTGTCTCTCTCCCTGGGGCTCCAGTCTGAGACTTGAGCATCAAATTCCGACATCAAAACTCCAACATTAAAAGCCCTCAACTCTGTCCTTTACCATGCCTTTTATCCATGAGTCCCCACCCACCAAAGGGCAGGGACTCAATGCTCTACTGACACAAGAGGTTTACTTGATTAAGTAATCAACTAATCAATCCAATATAATCTCATATGCCCAGAGGGAAAGATCTTTTTCCAAATATAATCCAATATTTCTTTTTGGAATTCATCAATAATATCAAACTGTTACACTGTTTTTTTCCAAATAAAAAGAAAATTCAGAATTTGCCAAAGTGCTGTACCCCTGTATTTAAGATCAAGCATGATGTTTGGGCTTATATGCACACAAATACAATAATACGTACATGTAGCAAGGTGGAATGACCATGAGCTCTGGTGTTGGCCAGTTTTTGGTCAAAACCTGTCTCTCATTTACTAGTTATATGACCTTGTGTGAGACATAGAGGCTCCCTGAACCTCGGTTAGATTATCTGTAAAAAAGGAATTAATAAGAACTACTTAGCAGGGTTGTTTGAGATATTTAATGAAGTAACTTAAGCACAATAGATGACAGAGCACATGGTAGTAGCTCTTATTCTATTTCTATGGTTTAAGTCCCAGCTCTTGCAATAACTTATTGTGTGGTTTTAGGCAAATCTCTTTACTCCTCAGTATAGGATGTAGAGATGGTACTGGATTATTTGTCTGTTTCTAATACTAATTGTTCTATATTTGAGGCATTGTCAGACAACCTGCACAGATGCAAAGGGGCGTTTTGTCGGGCTTTAACCATAGCCATATTTATTGAGCCCTTGCTGTCAGGCACTGCTCTTAGTGTTTTCTAGGTATTGACACTTTTGATTCTCACAACAACCCTATGGTTAATCCACTGTCGTTCTCTCATTTTACAGATAAGGAAACTGAGGCACAGAGAGGTTGCATATCTTGCCTAAGCTCAAACAGCAAGTAAGTGTTAGAACCAGAATTCATATGGAGATAGGCTTCAGAACCCATGATTTCAAGCACTGTCTGTGCTTTACAGCTTTTCTAAGGGGCTTGGCTTCCTCTCACCCAACCCATCAACCTCCCTTCTAAAATCACAGGTAATCCCAGCATTTAGGTTATTCATTTCTATGTGTCTTTCCTGGGCCTGGAGCAGACCCTCATTCTGTGTTTGCTGGAGGACAGCTTTACAAAGATCCACAGCCGTATCTACCTTCCAATAAGGGTCTGGTGCTAAGATCCTGCCTTCCTCCTAATCAGCCTTTGAAGGCACATAGATGTAGATTCAAATACCACATCTGCCTTTTTAGCTATTTGATTTTGGGAACATAACTTTGCTTTCCCAGGCCCAGTTTCCCCTTCTTTAATGGAGAGTTTAATTGGGAATATTAACAATACCTCACAAATATGAGAATTACGTAAGGTAATACACAGTAAAACAGCTGCAGGCAAGAAGCCTTCGATACATAGTAGTTCCTTTCCTTGGGGCAAACTTAAAATGGAGCCTCTGGGCCAAGGAAAGACTCATCCGATTCTCCTTCTTTGCTGAGTCCCAGGGTGGGATTCTCAGCCTTAGGGTCTCTGTTACGACTTCCTGCCTAAGGCAGCCCTAGGAGAACGGAAGCTGCTGGCAGATGGCGGCGCATGCAGTCCACACTCCACGACTGCCATATCATCAATGGGACTCTGAGGCTCTCACTCACCTAGACTGAATCGTGTCATCCTGCCTGCCCCACATATACAGCCTAGAGAGGAAGGACAGGGCCTTCTCCCACTTTCTACAGTTTTAACTATAAATTCCGTGCAGGGCTTGATGTCATTCTTCCATTCCTTTTTTAAACTTTCTCTTTCAAATGTTCCGCCTTTCTGAATAACATTAAGTTTTAAAAAAGCAAAAAACCACAGTGCCCTCAAATCTTTGGTCTGAGTTTCCATTCTGTGTTTAATTTCCTTTTCTTCCTCCTCTTCTTTCGCTTATTAATGGCTTTCTTTCTTAATGTCATCTCTCCATGCCTCGTACTTGCGGGTGTCATGAAAAGATGTTAAAGGGGCAGTAATTATCCTAAGGTTTAGTTTGGCCGGAGACAAGATGTGACAAAGCTGCAGGTCTTAGAGGGCAGGCTTCTCTCAGAGACTTTTACAATAGAAGCTTGCATGGCGTCACTTTGTGTTCCACCTCCTTTGAATAGGCGCTTGGTTCCTCCGGGCTTAGATCTTCCCTTGCTATTCTTTATCATGACGTGAGCATCTTTATTTTATATTGGAAAATTAGAGTTATATACCTACGGCTCTCAGCCCTCCTTAACCCCAGGCAGAAAAACTCAAAGGAGGTAGAATGTTGTCATTTAGCAAAAAAGAATGTTTTCTTCCTTTTGGAGCATTTTCTTTGTCTAGTCTTTTGAATTCTTGCCCTGGAAGTCAAAAGAATGTTCAGCAATTAGTGTCCTTTCACCCACCATCCTTCTGACAAACAGTCATTAATGGCCTACTTCTACCATACTGGCTGACTGGAGAAGAGGAGATGGGAATGGTGGAGAGTAAAAGGAAAAGGGGTGGGGCATGTTTCCTTTTGATGGGAGTGGGACAAGCAAAGATTAATGGGGGCTGTGGCGCATTAACACATCGGAATTTCCAAAAATGATTGAGCAGTTTGGAGAAAGTCTGGGAAACATGAATATGATTGGAAAATAGACTATTGCTGGGAATATAATCGATGTGGTGGTTTTAAAATATGTCTGCAAATTCTTTGACCCTCCTTTCTTCAAGAGGTGAAGCTCAAGTTCCCTCCACTTGAATGTGTGCCAGACTTCATGACTTGCTTCTAGCTAATGTGGTGGGAGTAATCTAGGTGCCTGTAGAAGCTAGATCATTAAACAGGTGGATTCTGTCTGGCTTTATCACTCTTGGACCTTTCACTCTTGGGGGAAGCTAAATGCCATCATGAGGACACTCAGGCAGACTGTGGAGATGCCCACGTGCAGAGGAAGAGAGGCCTCCACCACCAGCCAACACCAGCTTGCCAGCCACGTGATGAGCCACCTTGGAGGCAGATCATCACTCAGTCCTAGTCATATCTTCACATGACTGCAGCCCTGGCTGAGAGCTCTATATAACAGTTTTACTGAGATATAATTCACATATAAAACTCACCCTTTTAAAGTGTTCAATTCATTGGTTCTAGGATATTCATAGCATTGTGAAGCCACCGCCACTACTTTTCATCATCCCCGAAAGAAACGCCATACCCACTAGCTGTCACTTCCCACTCCCCAGCTCCCCTGAGATCCTGACAACCACTAATCTCCTCTCTGTCTGTATGGATTTGACTGTTCTGTGACTGGCTTCTTTCACTTAGAATAATGCTTCCAAGATTCATGCATGTTAAAGCATATAGCAGTACTTCATTCCTTTCCATTGCTGAATAATATTCCATTGTATGCATATATGACATTTTGTTTATTCACTCATCAATTGATGGGCTTTGGGGGCTACTATAAATAATGCCATTATGAACATAAGTGTACAAGTTTTTGTGTGAGCATGTTTTCATTTCTCTTTTGTATAGCCCGTAGGAGGAATATGGTAACAATATTTAACATTTTGAGGAAATGACAAACTGTTTTCCAAAGTGTCTGTACCATTTTACAACCCCATGAGCAATGTATGCAGGTTCAATTTCTGCATATCCTTTTGAATACTTGTTTTTGTCTCTTCGATTTTAACCATCCTGGTGTGTATACAGTCGCATCTCGTTGTGATTTTGATTTGTATTTCCCTAGTGACAGTTGCTGTTGAGCATCCTTTCATCTTCTTTTTGGTTATTTGTAGGTCGTCTTTGAAGAAATGTCTATTCAAATCCTTTGCCATTTTTTATTTATTTATTTGCCTTTTTACTCTTGAGTTTTAAGAGTTCTTTATATATTCTGATATTAATCCCTTATCAGACATATGATTTGCAAATACTTTTTCATCTTCCATGGACTGGTTTTTCACTTTCTTGATGATGTCTCTTGAAACTCAAAGTTTTTATTTTTGATGAATGAAAGCGCCCTCTTTTATTATTTATTTATTTGGTCTTTTGTTGCTTGTGCTTTAAGTGTCATTCTAAGAAACTATTATCTAACCCAAGGTCTTGAAGATTTACTCCTATGTTTTCTTCAAAGAGTTTTATAGTTTTAACTCTTACATTTGGGTCTTTGATCTAGTTTGAGTTGATTTTTTTAATGTGTTAGAGATCCAGATCCATTCTTTCGAATATGGATGTACAATTGTTCCAGCATCACTTATTGAAAAGACTATTCCCATAAGTTCGTTCATTGATGGTTTTGAGGCAGACCCGGGTTATACTGGGTACTTTCTATGTTCCATAACTCTAGTGAGGGTAAAGAAAGGAGGTGGGCTTCCCCACCTGTGCTCATTATTCTCAGTTTGTCCCCACCCTTACCTCACCTAGGTCCATTCTCCACCCTTCTCTGCCTCTGCTCTCCTCACAAAAGGCTTATTCCCAAGGATTTCATCACTGAGTCTCCTGCCAAATTTCTTAGCCAGTGGGGGCCCTGGTAGGAGATTAGGGCGGGAGGAGAGGGGCCTGGGTAGTTCTCCCCTGCCACCTCCCTGCTCAGGTACCATGAGGTGAGTACCTGCAGTTCTTGCCCCTCCATCACAACTCCAGCTTTCAGTGGAATTTGATAACTTTATTCTCTTACCTGACCCTTCTGGCTCAAGAATGGTAAGAGCTTACCATTGTTACTAATCCCTGGGTGTCTCAGCATTCCTCAATATTGCAGAGACAGATGCAGGACATTATATATCCTCCATAACCCACTGAATGGGCTGGGAGAGAGTGTAAACTACAATGTAAACTATAATCCATGCTGCATAACAATGCTCCAAAATGTACTCATCAAGTGCAATGAATGTACTACACTAATGAAAGAAGTTGTTGCTGTGGGAGGAGTGGGGGATGTGGAGAGTGGGGTTTATGGGAACCATTTTATATTTATTATTGTAACATTCTGTGTGATTTATGTATCTTTAAAAAGAAGATAATAACAAAAAAAAAGAAGTATATCAACAAGTAGGATAACATCTGGGTTGATAAAAATAGTATGTATGGAAGAAAAGAAAAAGAAAAAAAAATAAAATACATAGCATAGCTTCTGATCCCTTAGAACCATTAAAAAAAAAAAAAAGCTATCTTAACTCTGCCTATACATCTAAAGTCATCTTTTTACTGAAACCTTTTTATTTGAACCATCTGAAATAAATTCTGCTTCCTGCCAGGACCCTGACTGATATACATAAACTCCACAAGTGTTTCGATGTAGAGATTTTCAACATAAATATTGCCGAAATAGCTAAGCGACTCATTTGGTATTGAGGAATGCACTGACCTTTGACCTTGGACCCTGGACACCATTGCTGGGTTTAGTTAGTTAATCCTCATTCCATGTACTCTTGGGAAAAATCACTTCCTTCCCAATAGAGCCTTGTTTCCTCAATATAAAATGAAGTATTAAACCAGATCAGTTGTTCTCAAAGTAAGGCCCATCAATCCGTGGAGGTTATCAAGATCTTTGCAGGGGTTTTGTGAAGTCAGAACTATTTTGATAACAATAATAAGAAATCATTTACCTTTTTAACTTTGCTGATATTTGCACTGATGGTGCAAAAGCAATGGTAGGTAATGCTGTTACCTTAGTATGAATCGAGGCAATGGCACCAAATTACACTAATAGTCATTGCATTATTCACTGTCATGTACTTAAAGTAAAAAATTTAAATGCCAATGGCACTTAGGAATATCCTTGATAAAGCAATAAAACCTATTAATTTTATTCAATCTTGACCTTTGAGTATATATCATTTTCATGTTCAGAGTGATGAAATGAGAATTACACATAAGGCACTTCTGCTGTGTACAAAAATACATTGTATATCTGTCTTGAGAAAAAGTACTTTTGTGATTGTTTGAACTGTAAACTGACCTACTTGTTTTTTTCATAGAACACCATTTTTACTTGAAAGAAAAATTGACAAACTGTGGTTATTCAGACTGAGATATTTGGCACACGTTTTCTCAAAAATTAACCAAGTGACCCTGTCCCTTTAAAGGAAACATCTGACAGTATTTGTTACCAATGATAAAATTTGAGCTTTCAAGCTTGATAGCTTTCCAATACCCAAAGACTTTTTAAATGAGATCAGTGGTGATATTAACACAAGTGGTTTGTTAATATTATATAATGAAATGAATCAACATTTGGATAATCTGCATAACTCAGAGGTATATATATTATAAAAAGAAACACCTTATTCCTAAAAGTGGAAATTCTATATAAGGACTCAGAAGAGGTGATCTTGAACCCAGAGTCTGGCATTTATTTGATACTTCAGCTCCATTGTTTCATCTATAAAATGAGTTTTCTCTGTTTTCTCATCTGTAAAATGGGTACAACAGCTACCTAACAGTAAGAATTGAATAAAAATATATAATAGTAAATGTTAATAAACCTTAATAAACTAATGTATAGAATGGTATAAAACAGTACTGCACATGGTAAATGCTGAATGAATGTTTACCATCATTATCCTCAGAGTCATTATCATCATCATTTTATGTAAGAGGACTTAGACATCCCCTCTCTTTGTAGCATAGGACTTAAGATCAAAGGTTCTGGCCATTGATATTGCCAGGTTCAGATCCTAGCACTACATATCAGCTAGTGATCTTGGGCAAGTGATTTGATGATGATGAGGAGGAGGAGGATGGCTATCTCATCACATGATTATAGTAGGGAATAAATGAGATAATGCATGTGAGATGCTTAGCCCAGTACCTGATACATTAGGTTAACTCTGTTAGACTAGGAATTAAGAATGCAAGAAATGTTTCTTGAATTCCATATAATTATATTAGAATTATTGGTATTAAAATGGTCAGAATTCACAAATTTTTGTGATACTTTCAAGGAAACAAGCTCTTTGAAAAAAGCAAAAGCTCTGGTTTGTAGCAGCTGCCTATTTCTGTGGCGTAAATACTCTCGCCATGGCCAAATTCAAGCTACTAACATGAGGTCATTGAATGTGGAATTGGGAAGATATTTATGCAATCCATCCTTGCAAGCTAGTATGAGCTAGATTCAGTACACCTCTGCTTTCAAGTATATTTTTGAAGCAGCATTCACTGAAACATCACCTGATGATTCTAATCATCAGAAGGTTAATGGGAGGTCGCACAAGAGCAGAGAAGCCAAAGGGAAGCTGAGTATCTAGTGACTCTAGAAATCTTTTGTGAAAATTATAATTTTCCATTAATTCACTCAGAACTTGACTCACTTACGCACCAATGAAAACAAGACAATTCTCTATGTAGTTTTACAGTTGAAAAGGTTTTGTGGCATGACCCCTTTGGAAGCAAGATTTTATTGTAAGATAATTTAATCAAAAAACCCAAGACACATTTCACATAATTCTATTATAAAAGAAAAATACCTCCCTCCGAGATATTCTGTCCAACTATGAAATTTATTTTAAGTATAACATTTTCGGAAAGAGCAAATCCAACTTTAAAAAAAAGAAACTGCTAGGCAGTTAAGATACTTTGGTTCCAAAATACAAAATTGAGACAAGATTATACAGTGAGAGTGGAGAAAGCAAGATGAATTGAAATCACCCATGACAATCTGTCATATTAGCTATTACAGACTTCAACATCTGCAACTAAAAAGCCACAGAAGTCAAAAAATAAAAACAAAAAAGACTCCCAAAGACCACAGACTGCCTGATGATATTGCTATAAGATTTAGTCCTCCCTCCATTTCGTGTCAAAATAAATTAAGTATAAATAAGGAGATGAGGGCTGCTTCACAGGTGTGTACTCTGCAGAGGCAGGAGAACTGGGCCAGATGCCTTCTCACCCCCCACATTCACTACACAAAACTCTCCTCCATGTTGCTGCAGAGTAAGAAGGAATCCACAAGCCGGGGCTGGACTAGCTGCTGGAAGTCGGAGTCCTGAAGGCCTTCCGGGCAGATCCCAGCAAGTCTACGCAGAGCAGCCTGGGGAGAAAGCAGAAGAGATTCAGGCATTTCCATCAACTGGCCTGAGAGATGCATTTCAGGAAGAGTTTCATGTGCTAGCTAATTGGAGTTGGTCATTATCTTGGTCACCTGGCACCAAAGTGATTTGGTCCTTTTCACCAACCACCTGGTCACCCTAGTGACCTCATCACTTGATCACATGGTTACATTTGCATCTCGGTCACCAGGTGGATGCCATCTGAAAGCTCTTGATCTTAATAATGTTCTTGCCATTTGAATTTTCATTATCATAGGGACTTGGTCAATTTAAAGATCTGTCATGTTAAGGGTCTGGTCAACTCAGTGATACATTTCACTTCAGTGTTCATCCCAGGGACTGGAACTTCCAGAAACATCAGTAGAATTCTATGCTTAGTTCTATGGCCCTAAAGTAATCTTAGAACAGCAAGGGCTATTATTTTTATCCATTAATCCAGAGAAGACCTGAGTAAAGCATTGTGGGATGGGAAGAAGGGAGAGAGAGGAAGAGCATAGAGTTAAAGGAGATAGGGATTCTGCCACCGAGAAGTTCAAGGTCCAAGGAGGGAAATGAACAGGTAAGAGGTGCCCACAGAATGAAACCACTCCCCACCCCCCCACACACTGGCATTTCATTCCTCGCTGAGTATGCTACCCTGTTTTATGTCTGTGCCTTTGCTCATGTACGTCCATATGGCATGAAATCCCTTCCCGCTGTTTTCTAGCCAGGAGAATACACTCATCCTACAAGGTCTGGTCAATTGCTACCTTTTCTGTGAACCTTTTTCTGATTCCCCTGAAGCAGAGAAGGTCCCTCCCTCCCCTGTGCACCCACAGCCCCTGGGCTGATGTCAATCTTCTTATATTTGACTGTTACTGGTTTCTATGTATTTGTCTCCCACACTAGACTCAGAGCTCCTCAAAGGTGGGGACCCTGTTTTATTTTTCTCTGTATTATTAGCAGGCAACACAGAGCTTGCCATGGGGTGCAATAAATGTTTACTGAGAAAAGTGAGCAAATGATGAACTTTACAATTGAGGTCTACTAATTGAGCAACCTGAAGCTATAAATGAGAGCTGTGCACCCACCTAGACGTCCTTACTATTTAACTGAGGTAATGCACATGAAGTGCTAGCATGCAGTGGCTGCTCAATGAATTTCTTCCCTCTTCCTGAGCATCTACACAGCAGGGAACAAGGTGAGGGGTTATGGGTACCTCTAGGAAACAAAGAGAGTGGGACATATCTAGAATGGCAGGGGAAGCAAAGATGGAGGGAATGCCAAGACTTACTGAATACTTGCACATAATATCTCACTTAATCCCTACATGATGCTACAAGATAGGTATCATGATCTCCATTTTGGAAATAAGGAAACAGGTTCAGAAAGTGGAAGTGGCTTCCCCAAGATCTTACAGCCAGTTAATAGTAAATCCAGGATTCAAACCCAAAGTAGCAGAGGACCAGGGCCCTGAGAGCTACACACACAGGTAGGATGCTGCAACCCAAGAACACTGGGTTATGTTGCATCCAAGACA
Organism: Dasypus novemcinctus; assembly: GCF_030445035.2. NCBI lineage: Eukaryota > Metazoa > Chordata > Mammalia > Cingulata > Dasypodidae > Dasypus > Dasypus novemcinctus. The sequence goes on from NC_080682.1 coordinate 78,684,945, forward strand.
GGGGTAAAGCTCATTATCTAGACATGGAATGCAACCTGCTACAGAGAGATCAGGTCAAGGAGGTGAAGAGAGGATGGATTGAACTGGTATTTGAGTCACAAGGTGCTGCCATGTCCAAACCAGATCAAGGGGAAGGAACACATGTCCTGGAGCAGGGTTTGAGACTCTAGTGGCAGAAAGTAGCTCTATAGGACTATCTCTAAGTGGTGTGTCCTGCCTGTCCCAGGGCATGGTTTTCCCCAAAGGCTATAGAGGCTTAATGCCATAGCATTATCTGTTCCCTCTTGGCTCCAATTGGGAGAATCACCTCATTGCTCCTGAGTTGTCACAGTAAAAACTGTAACCATGGATCACTCAACAGATGGGGATATGAGGCCATCGATTTATTTTGCGTCAGCAGGGGTAAAAATAAAGCAAGAGGGAGGAGCAAAGTGAGACACAGAAATAGCAAGGAAAGAGAAAATGATTCATCAAGAGAGAAAACAAGATGGGGGGAGGAGGGGAGGAGACTGAGACAGAGAAAAAGAAACAACAACAGAGAAAAAGAACAAGAAAAACCAAGAGAAGGAAATATGAAAACAGAAAGACAGATATAAACTTGGTAAAGGAAAAGAGATAAGCATGAAAGAGAAATGGAGAGAGAAATAGCAAGCAAGAGAAAAAGTGATCCATACAGAGAAGGAGAGTGAGGGAAACAGGAGAAAGGAAGGAGGAGGCAGGCGAGGGGGCAGAGAAGGAGGTGGGGAGAAGTGGGCAGGTGGAGACAGGAGTATGGGGGAGAGGGAAGAGGGGGCAAAATGGAAAGAGTGGAGAGAGAAATCTCTAAGAGAAGAGGCAGCCCCTAGAAAGAGGGAAAATCAAAACAAAACACAACACACATACCCACAGAGAAAGAACTAGAAACTGACCTACGAAAGTTAAAATGCAAGTAGATACCCTCAGTTTCCACCACCCAGATCCCCAGGGTGCAATACAGAAAGTCTGTAGTACATGAATCCAAATCAGCTCAGCGCACCCTTCCCTCAATATAGCAGCCTCTGAGGGCCCTTCCCCTTTCTCTGGTCCTCTGCGTTCCTGGGAGGGTAAACAGCCAGTCATCACAGGATTTCATTCCCAGACAGCCTGAAAACACCCAAGTTTTAACCAAGCCCAGCATCTTGCTGGCAGCCGCTTCATTAGGGAAAAATCAATTCTGTTTGTGAGAGGCAATCTGCGCTGCCACTTCTCCAGACATGGGAGAAGATAATTGAAATTTCCTCCCTCCACCTGAAAAGAACCTTTGAAATTGGAAAGAAAGCCTTGAGGAAGGGCAGGAATGGTTGTCTCCAAACCTGTCTGCCTGCCTGGGCTCCAAATGGCCCCATCTCACCAGCCAGGGGGCTGCCTTCAAATGTTGGAGCCCCTTCCGTGAGCCAAGCCACAAGCGTCCCCCAACCCTGGAAGAGAGGGTGCGAGTCCGCAGTCAGGCAGTAAACAGCCACCCAACTCAAGGCCCTGTGGAGGTACAAAGAACTAGAAAAAGGTCTCTGCCCCAAGAAGGTCCCGGCAGGAAATAAATCCTCCCCTATAAGCCCAGGTAGTGAGATGGGGGAGAGTGGCTGGGAGCACAATGTTCTGTGGAAAGTCAAGCCCGTTAGTGTCAGGCAGGCTGTGTTTGAATCCCAAAAGCTCCTCTTGCAATACTTGGAAGATAGAAAAATAGCACTGGGTAAAAGGAAATCCAAGAGGGAAAACCCAGGTCTATCCTGCACTCCCTGACTCGGTACCATAGGTGTGCCTGAGAAACTTCCTGAAGAAGAGGACTTTTGGTGTGAGTCTGGACTGAAGGGCAGGCTTTTTCTACGCAGAATTGCAGAGAGAGCACTGATTGGACCAAGGCCAAGGCACAGTGCTGGGGTGGTTGGGGTCCTCTATAAGGGGAGGGAAGCCTTTAGGTCCCAGGGGTGGGTGGGAGACAACTGGGAAGGCTGAGCCTGTGGACAGGAGCCAGTAGATGATGGGGAAACATGGAAAGGAAATGCCATGACTGTCTTTAGGGAAATTAGCCCAGCAGCCATGGGCAGGGTCCACCAAGAACAAGTTTCATCCTTTCTATACTTGAAGGTCCTTCAAGTGATTGCAGATAGTGGCCCAGCCCTTATAAGTATGCTCTTCTCCAAAACCAATAATAAAAATGACAACAGTAATAACAAGCCCTCAACTGTGAATGGAGCTTTATAGTTCAGCAAAGTGCTTTCAGTGCTACTAACGTTTCCTCAAGACCTCTTCAGTGTCAGTTAGCTGCTGCCCAAGTAGTGTGGATAATAGTAGTTGGGGCCAATTATTAAGTGCATGCCAGCTATTAATCTTCCCTCATTTTACTCTCCAGAACAAGCAGAATTAAGAGGGTCTGCGAACTTGGATGAAAAAAAAAATCACACCTTTATTTTCATTAATCTCTAACTGAACGTTAGCATTTCCTTCATGTGGGAATGTGGTAACAAACCACGGAGTCTTAGCTATTCCTGTGACTTGTTCACTGAAAGAAATCACAGATACTTTTATATCCCATTACAGTTGTTGCAGAAACCTTCCTATATCATTTACACTCATCACTGCTTAAGATTACAGTACCAGTTAGATCCGCTGCTAGATCGTATTTAATGAGTTCAGCATACATATTAATATGTCACACATTTAAATGCTTTATTTTAATATTACTAGTTTCCTTTTTAATTCTGTTTGTTTTAGTTTATAAATTACAAACATTATTCTGAGGAGTCCATAAGCTTCACCAGATGCCTGCCAATGGCACAAAAAGGGTTACTATTCTCGTCCATACCCCTGAATAAAAGCCCCATGTGAGCAGAGATTTGTTGGGTGGGGGGCTTCCCCCCACAGCTGTACTCTCATAACCTAGATGTGTTCATGGTATATCACTTGGGAAATATTTATGGAAAGACTCTTACAGGAGTTCATGACTTACCCAATGTCACACAGGTCATCAGTGGTAAGACATCTGTCTGACTGCAATGTCCTACTGTTGGTGTTTCCAACTGAAAGCTTCGCTGCTTTGTGATTTGTTCTAGCCCCAGTAGAGAGGAGTACAAAGCATGCACTCCCCCTCTAGTGTTTTCATTCTTTCACAGGGAACCCAAGCTTCAAGAAGTTGGGTGGGGACCTCCCAGGATTCCTGCTTGAGTTCAGGGTGAACATCCTGATGACCAACTGAATAAGACTCTCTCCCGCCATGCCCCTCCAGTCCTTGACCCACGAAGGAGGAGGGAGCTACAGTGCTGGGAAGAGCACTGAACAGGGGCTCTGCTCAAGGCGAAGTAAGGGGGGTTACTCTCACAATGTCCACCGTGGCACCAGCAGGAGACATCCATGACTTTGCGCCCATGGGCTGCAGGCACCGTGACGTCGGAACGCTGCCTGGGATTCTGCCCGCCACCCTGGTCTTGATCTACTGTTAAGATACCCCAGAATTTCAAAGGCTCATGTTTACCAGAAGTTGGGGGATCCCAGCCCCATTTCTCACACATATGATTTCATTATAACTTTTGCCACAATCTTATGAGTCAAGTAAATATGACCATTACCAACATTTCAAAGACAAAAGCTGAAGGCCAGAGAAGCTTTATGGGATAGCCTGTTCTCCTGGCCCCAGGTCTGCAGTCCCTGAGGTAGGACCCAGGACTCACCAGGCAGGCCACAAGCACGGCGTCACTGCTGTTCCTCTCCGTCGGGGATCGGCAGAGCTCGATGAGGCGGGACATACCTGCGTTAGACACAAGGAGACTCTCACGCCTGGGAATGCGGGCCTGGCCAGGCCTGACCCCAGGGGCTCGCCCCCACAACTCTGCACGGGGCCTTGCAGGGCCTGCGGCTGACGGGGCCCCGGTCAGCCCACTAATCTACCAGGGAAGGGGGCTGGACCGACCTAGGGGAGTTTGTGTGGGGGTGTTCTGCTCCCTCAGCTGCGAACAGGCTCTCCTCAGGGATAAACTGAAGCATCCAAACCAAACCCACGGGTTCACTGGCCAGGAGTGAACTCAGGTAAAACTGCAGCAGAAGGTATCATGGGTCTGTTTAGGTACATCTGATGTCACCAGAGCTGTGGTTAACGTTTACACCTTCACTAGTGGGATTTCTCAGCTATAGTCCACTCCCCGCCAATTGCCTATTTCAGTCAGAAACTATATTGTGTCTAAACTTACTGAGAACTACAGACCTTAGTAGGCTGATGTTTCTAAGACTTTACAAAAGAAGAGTTAAATAAATGATTTTAGTTTTCAATGCAAATTGACTGACTTCAAATTTTTTTTTAAAAAAAAAGCAGTAAAAGGTGTACCGACACATTCTGTATGTCTATCCTCCATGAAGTCTTCATGACTAGGAACCCTCTGCTGCCCCCGTGCCCTCTCTCGCTTTCCCTGGGGTGGCGGGATGATTGGCAACAGTACGTGCCCTTCTCAGACTTCACTCCTGGACTCCTACTTGTCCCTCAAACCACAGCTGAAGACTCACCTCCTTGTTAAACATCCTTTAACTCACCCAGATAAGATAAAACGTGGGCTGCTTCCTCTAGGCACTAAATGTGTCATGCGCATGCTTGGAGCCTTGCTCCTGTGATACTCAAGTGCAAATATTTCTTACCAGAGCTGTCACCCCATTAAGCAGTGACCCCTGTGGTCAGGAACAATGTTGTATTCAGTGTTATTTGCCTGGCGCTCAGAACAGAGCCTAGCATAGAGTGGATGTGGTTAAATAAGTGGCTGAATGAGTGATTTAATGAGTAATTAATGAATTAGTTAATGAATAAATGAAGTAATGAATAGGCTGATGAATGAGTAAATGAATAACTGATTTAAATAAATGAATGAATAAATGAATGAGTGAATAAGAGAATGGGAATCTAGTTTATGGGAAATCTGCTGGTGAGTCACTGTCCTGGTAACTTTAACTTCTATAGGCCCTTGCTCTCTCTTGCTTTAGTCCCAGGTGACAGGCTAGACCTGAGTTTGCACCGGGGCCTCCAGCCCAGCACAGCCTCAGTTTCCTTTTCCAGCACTGAGGGGTACTCAACACAGCCAGTCCTTGCTCTGGGTCCACAGTTGCTGCTGTGAAATCAGGGCTGCTCCAGTCCCCAAGCAGTCTCCTCCAGACATCAGCACCACTTACAGCTGAGCCGCACTGCCTCCCGTGCCACGTCTGGGTCTCGGCTGAGACGGGCCAGGGTTACCGCAGCCTTCTGCTGGACTCGCTCGCAGGCCGCCACCTCAGCAGGGGTCCCAGACCTTGGCTTCTCGGACAGCATGCCCATGATAAGCTGGACTCCTGGGCAGGAAGCAAGGAACAGTTGGTGCTCCGAGCCAGCAAGTGGCCTTCTCCATGGGGCAGCAAAGGCCGCCAGGACAACTTAGAGGCTATTCACTCCCGGGGAAGAAAGTGGACAAAGCCTCGTCGTCTAGTCCAGGTGCCCTGAGGGTGTCTCTGGTTCCATGTACCAAGTCACAACACTGGGAAGGGGCATCCCTATTTATTTATTTATTATTTTACTACATGACTGGCACTGTGCTAAATGCATAGCAGTGCATCATCCCCTTTAAGTCTCCCACCAGCCCCACGAAGTAAGTATGATTATAATCCCACTATGAGGTCCAGAGAGAAGTAAAATATCTTGCCCAGGGTCCACAGCTAGTATTTAGGAAAGCTGGCGTTAGAACTCAGATGATCTGGGTACTCTTCATCACCTCTTCACCTCTGCAGCCTGGCTGCATCTGAGACATGGCCAGAGGCGATGAGCTCCCTCTGATGGAAGGTGACCCAGCCTAGGCTGGATAATGCCTGGATGAAAAGTTTTCGAGGGGATTCAAGCACTGGAGGAGGATAGAGTGGTTGGCCAGAGAGACGTACACCTGAATTTAGTCTGTTGAGAAGCCTCCCTGAAATGAGATCAGCCTTCCAATTGTTCTGCAAACCCACGCACAAGTCCACTGCCCTATCCATGCCTTTGCCCATGTAGTTCTCTCTGCAGGGGATTAACTTTTCCCTCTTATTTCCCATCTAAACACTTCCTGCCTTTCAAGTTGCAGTAGAAGTCTACCTTCTATGTGAGAGGAAACCCGGCCACCCCAGCCCACAGCCCCCTTTTCTGCATCCAGTGGCACCTGCCAGCTTAAACCTTAACCCAAACATGGTCCGCAACTGTATTTTGGTTGCTTTGTTGGTCTACTACAGTATTTCTCAAGGTTTTAAATTTTTTGCTAATGTGCAAATGGGGAGATTTACATAAAAATTCAGATTTATGACATAAAAAATACCTCCAGATCTGACAACACTGAGTCCACATTTCCGCATGACAATGATTTGCTGAAGCTTATTTTAAGCTTACCTCTAAATGAGTTTGATCCTGCCCTGCTGAGTCCACCTCATGCATTTATATTACCTGTCTGGATCCTAGTGGTTTTTAAGTTTGCACCATATGACTTAGACCACTGAGCCAGAAGTGTTCTTAAAGTTCCTCTATCCCAATCCCTCTCTCTCCCATTTTACAGAGGCATGCCTGAGGTCTGGAGAAAGGGACGGACTTCCCAGGTTCCCTTAGGAGTCAGTTTCAGTCCAGCCTCTCAGCCCACGTGTCCCTCTGAGTTGCTCGCTTTTGGTACTTGAGCCAGATACATCAGCTGTTTCTTTACTACCCTGGATCCCAGTGACAGGGGCTGGGAGTAATGTAAATATAGACTCTGCCACTATTCTCCAGGGAGGCTCTGGTGAGCACCTTAAGCATCCCCTTCCTCCTTCCTACAGGAAAGGGACCCACGAGACTCCAGATGCCCTGCCTTTCTCAGCCTTCTATTAACTCTGCTCCCAGACACTCTAATCTTGGGGCAAGATGCCTCTTCCCCCAACCTTCTCCCTCGCTGCTGAATGGAACAGGTCTCCCAGTTCCCCGTGCATACAAGCCTCCTAAGACAAGTCTATTGTTGTTAATGTCCTGGTGTATGAACAGGTATAGCCCAGTAGACTTGAACAAAGGGCAACCAAAACTGCAACTTGGGGAGGGGCTACAAGCCTAAGAAATTTTAACTCCTGCTGGTCAAAGTTCCCATAAAGAAGCCAGTTTCCAATTCCTAGATTTGTGCCTGGAGTCTGACAAAAGATTGTTTCTCATATACAAACTCGCAGGGCAAGGATTTTTGTCTATTTTCTGCATGGGTCTATCCCAAGTGCCCTGAACAATGTTTAATTTAACACATAATAAGTACTCAGGTATTTGTTGAATGAGTATCAAATGAATGAATGGGAATGCATTCATGTGAAAAGTCTTGCAAAGGTATGAAAGCAAAGTTGTCTTTAAATATATACTTTTTAAGTCTTATCTAGGAAAATACAAGACTATATGACATTGGAACTGCCCAGGGAAACCCAGATGTGTTTCCTAAGTCCTGGTCAGGCTCAATGTCAGGCAAGATGCCTGAGAGCTTCCAATGCCATACTCTCTCCCCAACATTCTCTTCAGCCCAGCCCTGGCTCCTGAAGGAGGAGCAATACTGGCTAAGAGGATGCCAGTGGATTGACAAATAAGAGCTTGGGCCACCCAGACCTGCTTCTCAGTGCACTGTGCCCAGGGGCCACAGTCTCTGGCCTGCCAGCACAACCCTTCATCCTGCTCTCCAGCCCCAACATGCACACAAACGAGTAGAATGCAGACCAAATTGCCAGGTTCCTAGACAAGGCAAATCAGAGTTCAAGCATCCTGGTAAGAGAAGAGTCTTTCAAATGTCCAGCCTCCACCACAGGGATGGTGTCCCCACTACACCTGATACCTACTACCATTATGACATTGGCCCACCCATCTATCTTCCCCATCAGGGGATTTATATCCGCATGCCCAGGCCCCATACAAAATAGCATTCACTAATTATTTATTGAATTGAATTAAATTGGTCCAGATTTAAAAAGAATTGAAAAGAATGGAATAGACTGAACGAAAGAATGCAAAGGTGATAAAGTCTCCCCCTCAAGCTCACAGAAGTTCGTGGGGGCAATGTTTCTACCAAAGGGGCCCCGACTACTCCACGGCTTTCACAGCCCCTCAAAGAAAGAAAGCATCCCATAGAGTCCCTTGGGCTCTAGTGGGAGGCCTCTCCTGGACCCAGTTTACAGCGTCATTTGAGGTGGCACTGGACGGTGAAAGAGTGCAGGAATTTTGGGGTCAGAGGTCTGAGTTTAAGGCCATGCTCTTGATCTAAGTCGTCTGAGTTTAAGGCCATGCTCTTGATCTAAGTCGTCTTGTCACTTAACTACACTGGGCCTCCGTTTGTTCACCAACGTGGCCCCACTTATTCCCAGTGCAGTCTTATCAGTTAACTTCTCTGGGCCTCATCAATTCTGTTTGTGCCTTGACACATGCCACTCCTTCTACCCACAACGTCCTTCCCACTCTTGTCACTTAGCAAGCTCCAAGCCCACCTTCAAGCTCCAACTTAAATGTTCTCTCTCCTACATGCCCCCCTCCTGGCAGAATCAGCAACTCGCACTTAGTAATGTCTGTCCTAGTTTTTCTCCATTTTCCTTTCAAATCCATCCTCTGCCTTCTCCAACCTGTTTTGTGGCCCAGAAGTTCCCCTTAACCTCCGGTAAGTTTTTGGCCAAAAGAAGGCACAGAGAGAAGAGGAAAAGGCCACAAACAATATGCTCAGCTTCTAGGTCTCAGCTGGCTCAGCAAAGCTTTCCATTATTAGCGCGTTTACATAAAATTCAAACAAGACGATGGCTTTTAAAGACCAAAAGAGATTTATGGGGTAGGGAATATATATGTGAGAATAACAGAGCAACCTGGAAAAAGGAGCTCAACGAGAGCAGAGGGAGCCCACCCTGGTTCCCAGCTTCCTGTGCCTGATTAGCCTCTCTGGTTTTGAGCAGATTACTAAGTGCTACCTTATTTCCCAGTCACAGGAAGCCCTTACCGCTCTCTGTTCCCAGCTCCAAGGCCTTGAGCTTGGACAGAGACTGCTTAGATGGGCTTCCTGGCCCATGGAGCCTGGCTCCACTTCACCTGGGCCTTGGTGACTCCCTCGGCACATGTGGGAGCAGGGGAGCATGTGGGAGAAGAGAGCCTTTCAGATGAGCGGTCCAGGGATTTGGCTTGTCCTGACCTATTCCCCTACCACAACCCTCCACAGGCAATGCAGTATTCTACTGATGCCAAATCCCACAAGACAGGAATGATTTCAAGCTGGAAGCCATCCTTTTGTAGGAATAGAGTCTTACTTTGTGTAGCCTAATGAAATGTCTGTCTTCTCATCAATACCCTAGTTAAAATAGCAACCACCACTCCACCCCAGCACTACTTTCCTCCTTCTCTGTTTATTTTTCTTTGTGGCACTATCATAATCTGATATGTTCTATCTTCTTGTCTCTACCCACTAGAATGTGAACTCCATAAAGGCAATCATTTTTTTCTATTTTGCTTATTGCTATATATGCCCAGTACCTAGAACAGTGCCAGGCATATAGTAGATATTCCATAATATTTGTTGAATAAATGTATAGATGAAGAATTTTTAAATCCTGGAACTGAGAAGCTCCTTGAGACATCAACTGGTCCATGACCTCTCTACAAGACAAGACATTTATCTAATTCATCCAGGGAAGGTGCTGCTTATTTTTTCTGGGAGAGACTCCATCCCATCCCTGGATGTGCTTTCCATATATATATATTTTTTTTTAAATTTATTTATTTATTTATTTATTTTTGGTGATCTAAAAGTTCTGCTTTAGTTACTCCTGGGGCATAAGGAAGTGTCCCCATCTGGAAATCGTGCAGCTGGTTTTCCTGACCTAAGAGCAGACATTTACATCTATTTGATTAGGGTATTTCTGTTTGTCTTGTCATCGATCCTCTCTCAAGATTACCCACAAATTAGATCAATGCCTGCTGAGTTAGCATCTACAGCAGTGATTTTTTATGTTTAGTTTCCTTCTTCGAGACTAAAATTCCCAGTGGTCAAGAAGCTTAAGGATGCTGATGAATGGGGTCGTCTGGTATCAGTTTAAAGCTGTTCAAGCTGCTTGTGGCTTGGTTTAACCCTCACACCATTTCTTCCCCAAATCATCGGTAAAGTCTATAAGCGCACAAATCACTTTGCAAGAATATTATATAATTATGATCATTTGTGTTTGGAAAACAAGGAAGGACTTGTGATAAAAAGGAAGAGCAAGGGCTATTTGGAAACATCATCCACACATTTGGAAGCAAGAGGTCAGAGCCAGGGAACCATGGCAATGTAAGCCTCCCTCCTCCAGGGATTAGCAGAAAAATGCACACCCCAATCATCTAAGGCTAAGTCCCGCCAGGATTTCTTCAGATGCCCAAATGTGGGGGGAAATGAGCAAACTCAGGGTCCACAAAGCCCATTTGTGATTTGGAGGGATCCTGGCCAGCTGATCCCAAACGCTCTGGATTAATCCATGTTTCCCTCACCTTGCCCAGGTAGTGTCCCAAGGTCTTCTTCCTCGCCCACCATTCCTATGGGAAATAAGGACTGTGAAAGGACTATGTCTGTCTGTGCCTATCTCACAAGGAGCTCTGCTGGGAACTGTCCCACCTCCCATACTCCTCAGGCCACTTCCAAACACCTCCCACCTTTCTTTCCATCTGACCAGCTCTTCTGCGCCGCCCAGGCTCCTGGCAATTGCCACAGTCTCCTAAGGAGCTCTTGCCTCCTCCAGCTCCACTCCCTTCAAATGACCCTCCTCACCACAGCCAGAGGGAGCACTCTATAAGGCAAATCTGAACATGTTGCTGCTTACTCAAAATCTAACCCTAAAACTCTTCATGGACAGTGTAGCAGTTTGATATAGTTATGAATCCCAAAAATAGATATCGGATTATGTTTGTAATCTGATCTGTACCTGGGCATGATTGAATTACGATGAGGGTGTTGAGTTCCACACACACACACACACACCCCTCAGTGGGTAGGGACTCACAGATAAAAGGCATGGCAAAGAAAAGAGTTGAGGGTTTTGATGTTGGAGTTTGATGCTGAAGCCTTAAACTGGAGCCCTGGGAAATAAGCTCACAGAGGAAACAGAAGCAAGCCCCAGGAAGGGAGAAACGCAGGAAGCCTGAACCCTCACAGACATTGGCAGCCATCTTGCTCCAACACATGAAAATAGACTTTGGTGAGGGAAGTAACTTATGCTTTATGGCTGGTATCTGTAAGCACTTACCCCAAATAAATATCCTTTATAAAAAGCAGCCAATTTCTGATATTTTGTATCAGCACCTCTTTGGCTGACTAATACAGAATTTGGTACTGAGGAGTGTGGAAGTGCTTTTGCAATTACCAAAATGCTGGAATGATTTTATAAATGGGTAAGGGATATTTTTTGAAGGAATTGTGAGATGCTTGATGGAAAAGGCCTAGATCACTTTGAAGAAACTGTTGATAGCAATATGGATGCTAAAGAGAGTTTTTATGATACCTTAGAAGTAAATGATGAAACTATTATTGGAAAATGGAGGACAGGTAGTCCATGTTTTAAAGTTGCAGGGAACTTAGCAAGATTAACTCCTGGTGTTTTATGGAAGGCAGAATTTGAAAATGGTGAGCCTGGGCATTTAGCTGAAGAAATTCCCAAAGTAAACCTGGAGAATGCAGCTTGGCTTCTGCTTGCAACTTACAGCAAAATGCTGGATGAAAGATATACTGAGGACTGAACTGTTGGCCACAAAGAAAACAGAAACTGATTCTGGAAATTCCAAGCCTCTGGAAATCAAGCTCCCAGATGACAGTGCCCCATTGGATGACTTAACTAAACTTGGAACTTGTAAATCAGGATTGAAGATACAGCTTTCTTGGAAAGACTTGTGAAAAGTCTTACTGTCTGAGGGCTTGGACCCCTGCTTCTTGCATGCTAAACCAATAGACTTTTTGAGAAAGCTGTATGAACAAAACCACTGCCAGCCTGGAATTAAAAGGACATGGAAAGGAGAGACTGAAGGAGAAAGAGCGTTAAGAGGAAAACCATGGAAGCTGAGATCTGGAATTAGGACATCACCTTGGGCCAAGAGAGGAACCCCACCCATGTGTACAGAGAGAGTGAGTTTGCCCTAGCAGTTGAGGAGAGTCGATGTTCCTGTCCGATGTTCTGGAAGAGTATTGCTGCCCCAGGGTACAGAGAGGGTGGAGCACATTCCCCAAGGACTAGGGCCGTTAAGGTCAGCACCCCACAGGTCTGGGAGAGGTGGACCTGTCCCCCAAAGGTTAGGGAAGGCCAGGTGGTCAACTTGTTGCTCTGAGAGGGTTGAGCCTGTTTGCCTAAGGTTAGGGGGAATGTTATCTTCACATCACTATACTAGGGGGTTTAAGACTCTAACCCAAAGTTTGGGTAAGGTGTGGCAATCACCCCAACACTCTTGGAGGGACAGGTCTGGAACTTGGCTGACACCCAGGTGCTTGATGAGGGTGGAACCAAGAAAGTGGCTATTGGGCAAAACTGCAGAAAGGGTGGGCTCCCATATCACCCCAAGGAGAAGAAATCATCAACTTAAGAATGACTCTCAGACTGAAATCGAATGGAGGATGCCCTGCAGGTTTACTGAACTGTAGAGGACCTGTGACTCATGTTTCCCTCCCAATTTATCCTTATTGTAATGAAAATGTTTATCCTATGTCTGTCTATTTGTATATTGGAAACAGATAAATTATTTTGTAAGTTTCAGACATCTATAGCAGACTTGACTTTGCCCAAGACAAATTGTATTTCTTTAAATTGATTGTGATGTAATTTAGTACATGCATTGTTACTAGTTTAAGTTTTTTTCAAATATTGTAATGTCTTTTTGGAATTCAGAAAATGAAGTGTAGCAGTTTGATAGAGTTGTGAATTCCAAAAATAGATATTGGACTATATTTATAATCCGATCTGTACCTGGGCATGATTGAGTTATGATTAGGGCGTTGAGTCCCCACCCATGAAGGGGTAGGGACTCATGGATAAAAGGCATGGCAAAGAACAGGGTTGAGGATTTTTGATGTTGGAGTTTGATGCTGAAGCCTTAAGCTGGAGCCCTGGGAAGTAAGTTCACAGAGGAAACAGAAGCAAGCCCCAGGAAGAGAGAAACCTTCTGCTATCAGTTCACAATAGGTCTGGATGAAGGGAAGGCAGTGTATAACTTAAAAAAATAAAAGGACAGAGAGAGACACACAAGAAAGGAGATAAAGATGGGACCAGGGGACTTACACCTTCTGGAACTGAGAGCTTCAACCCTAGTTTCCACATTGCATTTATTTGGAAACTAACAAGCAGCTGCTTGCTATCAGAACTGCAACATCTACAATAACAGGAAGCAACTGCAACATTTACAATAATAGGGAGCAACTACAATATCTACAATAAGGTAACATTTACAATAATAACAGGAAGCAATTGCAACATCATCTACAATAACAGGAAGCAACAAATAGGTAAGCCAGTTTCCCACAACAGACACCCAGGAAGCCTGAACCCTTGCAGACATTGGCAGCCATCTTGCTCCAATATGTGAAAATAGGCTTTGGGGAGGGAAGTAACTTAAGCTTTATGGACTAGTATCTGTAAGCTCCTATCCCAAATAAATACCCTTTATAAAAAACCAACCATTTTCTGGTATTTTGCATCAGCACCCCTTTGGCTAACTAATACAGACAGCAAGACTCTCTATATTCCTTGGTCTGGCCTTCAAAGCCCCTTGCCAGCAGGTTCCAACCCTCATTTCCAGTTGTACTTTTAACTTTTGTCACCATCATCGTGACACACCCTAAGTCCCAGCCCCAATGAGCTGCTGCTACTCTTCCGTGCCCCTAGAAATTGACTCAGTCTATTTCCCCAGACTGAAATGTTATTCTGCCCCCTCTGCCTGGAAAACTCTGAAATACCTAATGTACAAGACCTGTCTCAAATGTCACCTCCACCACAACGAGTTCTCCAATTGCCGTGAGCCCTCCCAGCATGCTGTGCCTATCCAGTCCCCACCTCTATCACAGAACTTACAGCATCTTACAATTATTTGGTGGCAGGGATGCTGTTTCTTATTTAGTCATGTAGATATCCATCTTCCCCACTTGCTGGTGTTCTTTGAGAGCAGACAAGATATCCCATTATGTGGATCACTAGACCCTAAGAACTTAGTACAAGGCCTGGCACCTGGTGGGCACTCAGTGAATAAAGACCACACACTCACACGTGTGCTTAGGTACACATCCCTACATAAACACACAAGGGCATATGTAGACACACACATACACATATACACACACTCAAATCACTATGAGACCTATATGCGTGGAGGTATACACATGGACATTTTATGCACACATTCCTGGACATGCATATATACTTAAAAATTTATATATTGGCCAGTTGCACACATAAGTACACATACATGTGCTCACACACATGTGGAGATGCATGTACATATTCATGTTCCTGCACTTAGCCATACACACAAACACAGACACAAGTTCATGTGTATTCACAATACATGCAACCCATGCATTGCTGACAAGACATACCATTCTCCTGAATGATGTCAGAGGCACACTGCTCTAGGACAGACATGTTTGCCAAGATGGTTACAATCTGTGGGGAAAAAAAAAAAAAAAAGAATTGAGAAGCTAAGAAAATGGGCACATCTAACCCAAATGTGCTCTCTACAGACAGGTGAGCCGGGGCTACAGAGCTCTCCCATTTAACCCAGGGCTCCTTATTGACCACCTGGCCCATCCTTCCATGGCACTTCCTTCCAATCTCATGGGCTCCTGCCACTCAGCTGTATTTCCCTCAAGGTCCCCAGGACCCACTGGAGGGAACATTGTCATCCTGAGTGAAGAAGGGGCCCCAGCTATCTTTCTCCAGTGCCGTCCAACTCCAGGCCATGAAATGCAGACACAATTAGCAGGTTCCTGGCCTTCTCTAACCTCTTGGAGCTGGCTGATCCTCCTGATGTCCAGCTCCTGGCCTGGATCCGGTTCCCCCATCCCAGCTTCTTGCCCTGTTACTGGGGCTCACTTACTCTCAGCCTGAAATGAATGGCAGCAGCACCAGACCACAGGCATCAGTTATTTTATGGACTCTGAGGAGAAGTTCGTGCTGGCCTGCACTTTGCAAGCCTGTGGTTTGCAAGCCTGGCTTGTCAGTTCTCACTAAAGGGTTCCTCCACAGCAAAGGCCCAAGCACACCAGGTGGACCGCCTTGGCTACACCTCAGGGAGTGGACATCAGCAGTCCCCCCCACTCCAGCCCAGCACTGACCAGGGAGCACAGAGAACCCACAGCGCAAAACTGCTTTGCACCATGGCCAGCAAGGGACCCACTCCAAGGAGCCCAAACTGTAAAGGATGGTGAAACACCACTGAAATATATTAGAAGTCTGGCACCTACTGATTCAGCATCCAGCACACTGCTTCTGGACACTAACAGCAAACTGAAAACTTATCCACTTCTGCAGAGGTGGGCAGTAGCCTCAAGTGGCAGTTAAAAACTAATAAATGGGGAAGCAGATGTGGCTCAACTGATAGAGCATCCGCCTACCATATAGGAGGTCCAGGGTTCAAACCCAGGGCCTCCTGGCCCATGTTGTTGAGCTGGCCTATGTACAGTGCTGCCGCGTGCAAGGAGTGCCATGCTATGCAGGGGTGTCTCCCGTGTAGGGGAGCCCCACGTGCAAGGAGAGCACCCCGCCCCCACGTGCAAGGAGAGCACCCCGCAAGGAGAGCCGCCCTGTGTGAAAAATGCACAGCCCACCCTGCAGTGGCTCCGTGCACACAGAGAGCTGATGCAGCAAGTTGAGGCAACAAAAAGAGGCAGATTCCCAGTGCCACTGAGAATGCAAGCAGACACAGAAGAACACACAGTGAATGGAAACAAGAGAGCAGACAATGGGGGGTGGGGGGGGCAAAAGGGGGTAGAGATAAATAAAATAAATCTTTAAAAAAACTAATAAAATAATATAAAAAACGATTCTCACTAGTACAGCCCTATCTCTATTGAAAAGTTTCTTCAAAACTCGTTGCACAGTATAAATGGAGGTTAGGCGCCAACCGCTGAAGCAGCCAGTTGGCAGTGTCCTGAGGACAGGGCAGGCAGGCTAAATTCTGAAACTGGGTAAAGCATAGTAACATGATGTCACCAAGGAAGATTATTATCTAGATTTTTATTGGTTTAATATTGGCATATTACTCTGGGTAATAGATGCATATAATAGATCCCTTCTTTTAAGCAGAAAGGAAAATTTTTGTTATATTAATAAAACATCTGTCTCACCCATTCCCCACTAAACACATGTTGAAAAGGGATACTGCATTCTTAAGCTGTCTGTGGCATCCACGCCTGTCACCCCTTCCCAGCTCAGACACAGTCAGAGGCCTGAGTGGGAAAGCACAACTGGGCAGGTTGCCAAGAGAAGGAAAATGAGCCAGCCCTGAAAGCTTTATCCCCGTAAGCAACTCTGTACCACAAGAGTTTTTGATAAGGGAAGTTACAAGCTCATATATGCATTTTAGAAAAACTAAAGATTTTCTATTATTTTATTTTCTTTGCTTCTGACTCTAATAATTAGTAGGAAACATGTGAAATGAGCTTTTCTAGATTAAAAAATATTTTAAATAAAGGTTATTGCTATTTTTTAAAAAGGACTAAAAGAAGCATTGCTGAAGCATCTTTTTTTTCCCTTTTAAGATGATGGGTGTTTGTGGACTGAGTGGAAGAAATTAAAGGAAAATCATAGGCTGAAGATGCAGAAGAAAAATAGAAGTTTCCTCAAGAGGCATAAAACACACAGTCCCTATAGGGAGGATATGCAAGGCCAAGTCCATGTCAGATTACAGTTCATTTAGCATTCCCTGGGCAGTTAACAGTAACAGGGAGCACTGCTTCTGTCCCCCCAACAGAGGGGCACCTAAAGGCCAAACATCTGCCTGGCCTCTCAGAAGAAAGATATTTTACTTGATGTGTAAATTCATTGAGAAAGGGAGGAAGGAAGTGAAGAAGGGAGGAAGGAAGGAAAGAGGGACAAAATAAAAAAGGAAAAGGAAACCTTTGTCTGTGGCATCAGAATCTTTACACGGCAATTATTAGCTATGTCACAGGCACCAGGTAGGTCTTTGTGTCAGACTAATTTAGATCCTTTAATGAAAATTACTTCCTCTTTACAGAGCCTGTACCCCATGTGGTTTTCTGAGGTGCAGATGAAGTATTCAATTAAGCACAATTTGAATAAATGCCAATTATTCCCTGCTTTGAGTCCTGTTTTGGAAGCATCCTTGCAGGCACCGTGATATGGAGGGGAAGGAGGTCAGAGTTTCTGCTCCCAGTCAAGGCCACGGCTGGGATGGGGACTGGGTTACCTGGGTGGATACAAGATCGTAATTAATGCCATCAGAGGGTGCAGGAGCTAGGCAGGCAGTTTTCTCTGGCCCAGACTGATCCAGTTTTGTCTGATGATGCTCAATTAAGTCTTACTCCTCCTGAGTGAAAGTGCACTGTTGCCTTTGCCGTTGTGTGATTAATAAAAAAGTGGGCCTTGAGGACAGCCCCTGGATGAGGGACCATGTGGTGTGGTGGCTAAGCTCATGGATCAGCCTAGGTCCAAATGCTGGCTCTATCACTTATTTGCCATGTGAACTTGGCCTTGGTACTTAACCTTTCTGAAGGTCGCAGATAATCAGCTCAGTAAATACCCTGTTGTAGGTTAGACAAGATGGCCATGTCCCTTTCATCCTAGGTTGTCAGTGTCCAATGGGCAGAACAGAGCTTAGCCAACACCTTAGAGGCAGCCCATCCCCCTTCTCATGTCAAGCCAAACAGCTAAGTTCCCAGGGCAGCATGGTCCCTGGAAAATATCTCCTGGGGCTGAGAACACAGGATCGCATGCTTCGCTTATCAGGCAGGGAGGTCTTCTTGCTGCCTGACCCTACCCAGCTGCAGCTCATGTGGCCCTCACCTGGATCTGCATTTAGAAAAGGGAGATGGAAGAGCCCAGGCCCAAGTCTGCCCTCACCCCCCTGTCCATATCCCAAAGGTGGGTACAGGATAAGCAGGATCATCAGTGCTTTCTGTTGGACCAATTAAGTGGACTGAGCCTGCTGGGGTGACAAAGGGGATCTCAGTGAGGCATCTGAGAAGAGGTGGACAAAGTAGAGATCCAAGACCAAGAGGCTCCACCCAGCATTGGCGTCACTGGCAGATTCATTACTGGAAATTTCACGCGCATTTAATCTCCTAAGTATTTCAGGGGACAGTGAGCACTTCAGAGCCTAATTCATCTTCTTTGTAATCATTACAGAGTTCTCTGATCACCTTAATCCTCCCTCTGCCACAGGAAAGAGCTATTTGTTTCTTTAATGGGTGTACTCTCACTAGCTAAGTGGTTGCTCTGAGCCAGGGCAGAAGGTGAAGCCAGCCTGAGGGTGGAGGGGGTCGAGTCTAGCTCAGACACAGGGGTAGCAGGAAAAGCTCCCACCTCCCCAAACAGAGACCTTGACCACAGTCTATCTCTACCCCACACCTCACGAGGCCCCGGCGGCAGTCATCCCTCGTGTGTCACTGTAGACAGAGCCACAGGAAGCATGAGCTGAAAAAGCTGGGTCCTCCACTCCACCCATTCAGTGCAGTGGGCCACACTTTGAAAGGTCAAGAAGAAGAACATTGACAGTGGTTTCCATTTATTTAATAGTTTCTATGTGCCAGGAACTGTACCAAGAGCTTATATTCATTAGTTTATTTAATTCTTTTTGATTTCGTGAAGGATGTTTCTTCCATCTCATTTTACAGATGAGGAAAGTGAGGCTCAGAATGAATGTCCCAAAGTTACATATTTATTAAGAGCAGAGAATCTTTGAACCCAGGGTCATCTGATTCCAAAACCATTGTTCTTACTCCTGGACCTTGTACGAATTGATCAGAGGAGCACTTGAAGGTGAAGAGACTTAAAATCATGTTGGATAGGCAAGAGATACAGCCACTGGAGATGCCTGGCTAAAGGAGAGAAGAGCAGGAGCAAGGCAGATCACATAGGGCAACCAGTGGGACCAATGGCCAGCCCAGTAGGCAACCACTTTTTACCTGTGCATAACATCATACCTGATTTCTAAGCAAGGAGAGGGGGAAGTTTGTTTAACTCTAAGTGAGAGATTAGATTGGACAGGAAGTCTGGAGTATCATGGCTGGCTTGGAAGGCCAAGTTGAGGATTTGCATCATTCACTATTCATGCTTTTCCCTGAAGCATCAGGTTTGAAAAGGCTAGTCAATATTTATTAAGGACATGGTAGGTTCTAAGGCAATGGGTTAGTTCCTTTATATGTATTATCTTCCTCGCCTTCATAATAACCCTGCACGGTAAGCATTAATGTTTCAATTAATAGATGAGAAAATTAACACTCAAGAGGCTGTGACTTGCCCAAACTTATCCAATTTACAAATGGCCAAGGTAAGACCAATGCCTACTCTCCCTGACCCCATAGCTGCACTGCTTTCTTCACTTCATTTTCAAAGATGGCAGCAGATAAGAGTGAAATATCAAGGTCTAAGTCAGGCCAGGATTTGAAAGCTGGCTATACTACTTGCCAACCATAAGATTTTGGAGACATTCTCCATGAGCCTCAAATATTACCAACTTCCGAAGTGTTATTAGAACTCTTACGTGCAAATGCTTATATACTAGAGAATTCTCCTTCAGCAGGGGTTTCTTCAGCTGCCTTTCCACAAGTGATTCTGAGGATAAAAAACAACTGATAAAGCACCATCTCGTTTCTTCTCTTTTATGCTGCTAACAAGCACTTAGGGTACTTCGCTGAGGGCACCAGCTCTGGGCTACAGGCTTTAGGAAACACTGGGGAAGTTTATAGAACATGGACCATGCCATTGGAGGAAAATAAAAACATTCATATAAATAATTAGAAAAGAATAAATATCATTAAATAAGGCAATAGTGAATTGCAAGGTAGGGACTCTAAGAAAAGGAGGTTATTCCAGAGTGCTGAAACCATAAGGGAAGGTTTTCCTTGAGTTGCTGACATAGGAGATGAAACTTGAGACACTGACAGCTACAGTTAAGTGATGAGACTGGAAGAAACAGGTCAGGGTGCTAAAATGCAGACAGATGTAAACCAGGTTGGGGGCTAGGAGGATCGTCTAACTTATAGCTCAGACCTAGTAATTTATAGAGACCTAAAACCCACCTGATCCATACCCCACTCCTTGGTGGAGAAATGGGAGACTGAGTGTGGCAGAGGTGGGACAAAATAGAATTCCAGAACATCGGAGCTTGAAGGTCCTTTGAGATGCTCTCATTCAATGTTTTCACACCCTTTAGCATTGAAACTCTTTTTCCTCAAACAAAATCTTACATGACACTCAAATATGCAAAACAATTGTGACTGATGTAGGGAGGTAGGGGTGAAAGCTCAGAATCCAGGCTCTGCTCCAAGCCCCTGTTTTTATGGAGGCAGAGAAAGGAAACAACTCACGACTCACTGCAGAGTGCATTGTCAGGTGGACACAAACATGACGGGGGAACAGACCTTCTAGAGGAGGTTCAGGGAACTTCCTCTTTGCCTCTCTGTGCCTCTCTGCCTCCTAGGATGAACCAGTCTGAATGGAGATAGAGGAAGACCCTACTGTAAATAGGATGGAAAGGCAGGAGGAGGAGAGGCTTATTAAATGCTGCAAGGGCAGTGAGGGATGTTGTGAACATATTCCTTTACCTTCCTACCAAATGCAAAGCTTGTAGTGCCAGATAAAGGGATTAGAAGGATTGACCAAGGGCTGCCAGGCCATGCCGTCTCCCCCATCCCAAAGACCCAAGTCCTGTCCTCCCAACCTCTCTCCACAGTTAAAGGATCTGTGCCTGGCTCTCCTGAGCTTCCCACCTGGTCCCGGGTATAAGGTGTGTCCACTCTCTGCTTGTCACTACAGGCTTCCAGGAGGATGCGGATGGCATTCAGCTGCAGGAGCATCTCACAGGCCATGGTGTCAAAGAAGGTGATGTTGGCAAGAGCCGCAGAGGCCAGCAGGAAGACTTCCCCAGACGAGGCCTCTTGGCACAATTCTGGATGGGGGAGAGGGAAAAATTAGCTTCACAGCTGTGAAGTGCTTTCATACCAGATAACTCATTTGATTCCCACAATAGCTCTGGGAGATAATTTGGGTACATGTTATAATCTCTAGCAAGAATTAGAAAGGAATTTTTTTCTGTCTGCATAAGTGACAGAGCTGGGATTTGATAGCTATTCATTCCTTCACCCAACAAATACTTACTGAGTGAACTCTACATGCCAGGCACTGTACTGGTGTCATGGAATGGCATTGTGAACAAAACAGATCAGGTCCTTGCCCTTCTGGGGCTTATTTCCCAGTAGTGGGCAATAAAAAGAAACTTAGGAAAACTTAATATAAAAATTTGCAAATTCTGATATGACAAAGAAAGAAAAAAAAATGCTAAGATAAAGAATAATCAGAGGCCCACTAGGAAGTGTAAAGAAGGTCTCCCTGGGAATGCTACTTTCCCACTGACACTTTGGTAGGAAAAGGAACCAGTCATGAGAATATCTGGGGGAAGAGCATGTTCCAGGCCAAGGGAATAGCATGTACATAAACGCTGAGACAAGAAAAAATCCCTAGTCCATTCAGTGAGGTACACACACTGATGCTAAATTTGCCTTAAGAAAGAGGCTGAAGTTAAAACAGAGAGACTTGACTTTTCCAGCTCCCATCAGCAGTTTCAGGACTTTCTTTTTGCCCCAGCATAAGAGTTGTCTGACTGTAGGAAAGCTCTACAACAGGCTCCTGACTGTCAAGCTCTTTCTTTCTGTTCCCAGTGGCCATAGTCCAACTCATCAGATTGCTCCACTTAACATCTGCAACTGCACTGAGGGTCTTCAAGGTGGAGAGATCCCCTACCCCCAACCCTAACCCTCCACCACCTACCACTTTCCCATCTGGATTCTACAGGGCCTGGCATGGACTCCTGCTGTCCAGTGCTGCTCAAAGGGCTCTGTCCATGGTGCTGCTTCCCCATCCTAATGAACTATTCATCTGACCTCTGACCCTCAGCTGGAATTTTATGGCCCAACAAGCCTAGGTTCTCTCCTACTTTCAGCCTCTGGATAACACCTATAAGAGACAACAGAAAAAGAAGCCACACTTCATAAAAACAGCCCCAGGACACAGAGCCGAACTACATTCTATACTGGTCCTTGCCTCCAGCCAGTCTGTATTTCTAGGTTCTGACACTGAGTGAACTGCCCAGATCTTGGCCTCTGGTAGTGAATGCAGTTACTGGTCCCTACCTAGAAAGGGACAAAAAAGTAATACTAGCAGAACACCTGCATGTGCTTTGCAGTGTGCCATTAAATTCTGAGCACCCTCAGAGTAAAAAAATGATTGTCTCCATTTACACATGTGGAAGCTGAGACTCACAGAAGCCACTAGTAGCAACAACTATCATTTATTGAGTGTTTACTCTGTGACAAGCACTGCTGTGTACATTTTTAACTCACTAGGTCATTCACAACAAACCAATTTTTATCACAATTTTATAGATGAAGGAACAGAGGATTTGAAAACTGACTTGCCCAAGGTCTTGTAATAGGTAGGACTAAAATCAAATCCATGTCTACTCTATTCCAAAGTTGTCATTCCCGGAGGCATTTTCGGGACTTGGAGTTGTCCTGGGTGGTGCTTCAGGGACAATTACTGGACATTGTAGACTCTCCCAGGGCCCACTGGATGGAACGTGGGAGAGTATGGGCTATGATGTGGACCATTGACCATGAGGTGCAGAGATGCCCAGAGATATACTTACCAAATGCAATGGATGTGTCATGATGATGGGGGAGAGAGTTGCTGTGGGGGGAGTGGTGGGGTGGGGGCGGTGGGGTTGAATGGGACCTCATATTTTTTTAATGTAATATTTTTAAAAAATGAATAAAAAAATTTAAAAACAAAGTTGTCATTCTGTCTGTACTTCAGGCTGCCTCTTGGTTCTTGCCCTCTTTGACTCATTCCCAGTGATGTTTCCTCAGACCTAGGTTTTAGTCCTCCCTGGAGGGCAATGCTGGCTTCTGGGCATCCCCACTCCCCATGGTCAATGGATGACCACTAAACAACGTCAAATCTTGATCTAGCCATCCAGGGCAGAGACAGTAGATTTGCCAAGGAATTAAGAATTCTTCTCATCCAATGACAACCCAATCCTCTGACAACCCAATCCTCTGATGTCTGGGTTACAATGGAGTCAGCCAATCCCTTCCAGGCCACCTCCCCAGAGCCTATAGGTGATACCTCAGGACTCATTGTCCTGCTTTGCTGTTAAGTTTCTTCTAGATCCAAACACCCACCCTTATTTTCAGGCAGAAAACTCTGTTGCTGTTGACATAGCAATTATTAATACAACAACCTAAGTGCCTTTTAATTTTGGGTGCACATTTATTTTAACTACAGTCTGAGTCACCTAGGATATGTTAGGAAAATTAAATTGAGAATTCCAGTGACTCATTTATAAATATTTCCAGAGAATGGCAAGAAATTGGAGGGCTATTTCCCACCAAAGAACAGAGCACTGGCTTCCCGCCCACATGATAGATCCCATCTGCTGACTCTCAGAATGGACTCCACAATGCATGTTCATTGGGATGAAATAAATAGGGAGACTCCATCTCTCCAGGGAGAAATCCAACTTAGGCAAAGATATAGAAATGGATATATGGCAAGAGTGAAAGTTCATTTGTACTATATATGTTTCAATTAGTTTTGTTATTTGTTAACACTGATAAATTAGGATTTTTGGCTTATCTTTAAAATCTTGTCCTTTCTTAGATGGCAACAAATAACGAGTTTATCAGTGACTGTGACCCTTTGGCCATATGCTTTTGGTTTGGCACAGGACCCAAAATCCCTTATTTTCTTCTTTTATATGGTCTTCGTCAACTCATTTAGGTTTCCAGCCTGGCTCCTGTAGGCATTTGAGGATGCGATTCCTGGCATATGTGAGGAGGCCTGTTGCAAGGTCTTAAGAATGTTCTTCAACCACTTTAGGCCTAGGCCTCTTCTCCTGTGAAGAGCGGTGTTCTGATCCCCTCCTATTCATCCCATCAGTGAAGCCCTAGCTAGTATGAGAGGGCTGGCCCATGATACCCAACATGGACAGAAGACCGACAGCAATTTACTAGTTGATTTACTAACAGCCCATGGAAGGACAACACCAGCCAAGCAGGGCCACACAGGGGTTGTCCTCCGGCAGAGTGAACAAGCAGGAGCTGTGGGAGGCAGGCTTTGTAGTGACCAGAGGGTGTGACAATGCTTGGTCCCCACTGAAAGATATTACTGACTTGAATAATTTCGCAGGCTGGCAGGGAGCTGGAGCCTGTTGAAGACCAGGTGGAAAGCAGCTGGTCTGGCTGAGAAGGGAACCTGCCAGGTGGAGAGCCTTTCCCGCTGGGTGGGGGCATTTCTGGCAAAAGTAGGGCAAACCACAGTTAGGCCTTTGGGGCCCTGTGAAGCTCTAAGATTTCAAGGTAGCACATAAATTACATTGAATTAATATCGCATCTTAATTTCAGGCCGTCTAATACAAGTGGGCATGGAACTTTATAGTCTCTTGAGTTCCTTCCAGTCATGACGTTCAACAATTGGCATCCATGTTTCCTCAATTTTCAATAAACATGGATGTCGGCAAATTGATTTCACCCGGCTTGGCCTCTGGGTTCCTCTGCCCCAGTGACTGGAATCAGCCACAAAATCAATTTAACTGATGCCTCCTATGTGAAAAGTAGCTGCAGATCTTAAAATTATAGAGTTAGAAGCACCTTTGAGAGAAACTGCTTTTATATAACAGGAAAATGGTAAAGTGAGCTTAACAATGTGACAGGGAAGGTGAGCAGCAGAATGTCACACGGTGCCTGCACCGGGTTGCTGGTCAATAGCTATTTGTTGATGGATGAATGAAAACCTGGAATCCAAAGCGGGAATCCAAAGTGAGATTCTGACTCCCAATCTAGTGCTTGATGCTGCTGCCCCTCAATTTATGCTGTTCCAGAGATTCCTTCGTTTGATCACTCCAAGAGCTGACTTTAAATTTCTTGATGAAAGGGAAATATCTTATTGAAAGATATTTTCATTTACTCTCGATAAATTATGAATATAGAGACATCGACAGAGTTAGGGATAGCAGTAGAAACAGATCATCTCCAGCGCTTTTTTAAAGAAGGGAGGTGATTTGCAAAATAAGTTCCCTCATGACACCCGGGGATGAGCCTCCCTGGCACCGAGGGACCACTATCAACTACCAACTGATGATGCAACTGGAAAATGACCTTATACGGAAGGTTCAATGTGGATCAGCAGAATATCCCTGTCTACATAAAATAACATGACTTTAAAATGCTGTTTGACCTAAAGTAAGGGGGAAATGGAAAAGAGAAATGAGTTTATATGGCTACGAGTTTCTAAAAAAGAGTCTGGAGGCTGGCAGAAGGATTGCCCTCATGCACAACTGAGCAGAGTCAGAGAGACAGATAAAGCAGATACAACCCCCAGATATCGGTTCCTTCGAGGGCTAAAGAGACCCATGGGAGTTATGGTCATGGCCGATGGGGTTAACTACCAGGTCAGATGGCCCCTTTTTGGAACTGGTGTTTATGTGTGATGAATCTGAACTCAGATGGGATCTTCCTTCATAAGACTTTCATGCTAAGGTGATGGAGGTGCAGTTAATGTTGGGGTTTAAGATATATTTAGCGGATTTGAATCTCTGGACTGACAATGTGATAGCCAGGTCCTGAGCCTCAACAGACTCCAGCACCTACAATATGATTTATTGGACTTATCACACTCAGCTAAGATGGAGTTGAAGAAGGACAACCACCACACCGTGGAGCCTAGAGTGATTACAACTGAAAGTGGGAGGATTGCATCCAACATCCATGTGGAATCTGAGCCTCCTCTTGACATAGAGGTGCAATGGACACAACCAATCCAATGTCCACATAGAAGAGGTGGCATTGGATTGGGAAAAGTGGACATGGTGGCTGATGGGTATGGGGAAAGGCAGGAAGAGATGAGAGGTGGAGGCGTCTTTGGGACATGGAGCTGCCCTGGATGGTGCTTCAGAGGCAATCACCGGACATTGTAAATCCTCACAGGGCCCACTGGATGGAATGGAGGAGAGTATGGGCCATGATGTGGACCATTGACTATGAGGTGCAGAGATGACCAAAGATGTACTTACCAAATGCAATGGATGTGTCATGATGATGGGAACGAGTGTTGCTGGGGGGGGGGGGGGAGAGGTGGGGTGGGGCGGTGGGGTTGAATGGGACCTCACATATATATTTTTAATGTAATATTATTACAAAATCAATAAAAAAAAATGTAAAAAAAACAAAAAAAAACAAAATAAGTTCCCTGAGAGTTGTTATCCAGACTAATCCTAGTTTCTACAGTTTTGCAAAGGAAAGCTGGAGAAGGAAGATATTCTAGATATCCAGCTCTAGTTCTCCCGCAGAAGAACCCAAAAGAGTCAAAGTTTTTAAGGCCCCACGGAGTGAGACCAATTATGGGATTTGGGTCAGCAGATATGGATTAGCTGGTGCTTCCTTCGAAACCATTGGCTCCCAGTCACTGCTGCCAGATTCATTGGGTATAACAGACTAAGACTTCAGAAACAAACCCCACCAGAGTCTTGCTGGCCAAGGACCCTAACCTCAAAACTTGAGGCCCTATTCCTCCCTGGACTTCAGTCTGAAAGTCCAAGTACTCCCAACCTGACTACATTTCAAGGACCTTTTTGGAAGGCTGCATGCATTTTAGTAGGAGACTAGACGATGGAACTCTTCAAAGCCCAGCTGTGATATTTTCATGGGGGGGTTTCAGCTAGTGCGACCATCTCTGAAAGAGATTCTGGGGGTGCATTGAGGTGGGGTGAAGCAGAAAAGGCCCTCCTGGCCCTCCTGGAGACAACTGTGACTGGCCCTTTCACCCAGTGGACCCCTGCTGCCCAGGATGACTCACTGAGGAGGGCTGTCACAATCTCCTCCATGCTCTCCAGGAAGCTGCTGAGGTGCTGGGTGAAGGGCAGGTGTGGAGAAGTGACCTGGGCAACCACAGCTGCAGCTTCAGCCCGTGTGGCCTCTGAATGGCTGTCATCAGTCAAGATGTCGGTCAAGCACAGAACACCATCCACCTGCAGACGGAGAGAGGGAGCCTCCCTGTGCATCCTGGGTGAGCACCACTGCTCATGGTAGTAAAGAGACAGAGACTCGTCCCCCACCCCCACCCCCTACACACACACACATACACACATACACACACACTCACACACACACACAACCCAGCCCTAGCTCCCTGGTACAGCCCAGGACCCAGCATGCAGTGATAAGGCCCACAGTGGCCCAAAGTTCAGTGCCCAAAGGCCTGTCCTTTGGCTCCACTTGACAGCAGGGACTGCCCACGGAGTTTCTATCTAGACAGATGACATCAAGCCAGGGCTCAGGGGCTAGGCCCTGGTCATCTACCATCACAATGTGTAGTGCAAAGAACCATCACTTAGCAATCTCACATCCCCAGCCTCTGATTCTGCTACCTCTTAACTTGTTATAGGATTTGGCATTAGTCACCTAGCCTCTCCAGGACTCTGTTTCCTCAACCATCAACAGGGTTTTAGAAGATTAAAGGAGATAAAACAGGCACTGACAGAAAAAAATACCCAAGAACTATTGGTTCCTTTCTCTCTTCCTTGGACTTATCATCATGATGAGCTCAACATTTTCCCTTTCCTATCTTGTCCTCAACCATTCTTCCCATAAAAAAGAAAGCTATTTCCCTTTAGGCCTGGTTCTCTATATCTAACCAGAAAGGAGCAAAGTTGGGCATGGTCAGACATGAAAGGCATAGAAAGACTTCAGCTTCCCTGCTCTGCCCCAGTTAAACCTGCTCTTGGAATAATAGCTCATTCTTTCATACAGTGCTTATAAAGTGCCAGGCAGCATTTGAAGCACAGGGCATATGCTATAACACTCTCTAATTCTTACAATAACCCTGTGAGGTCAGTATAGTTACTATCCCCATTTTATAGGTGGACAAACTGAGCCTAACAAAGGTTACTGACCTGCTCCAGATTACAAACTTTAAAAGTGGTAGGTTCAGAATTTGAACCCAAATGGTCTGGCGTCAAAGCCCATGATGTTTTGAACATTTCATTGTACTGCTTCCCAAGAATTCACACCTGAGTTCAGACCTCAGCCTCCCTCAAGAGTCAATGGGTAAGACTTATTTGGAGCAAAGGAGAGGCAGACAGATGTTTTGGGCAGTAACTTGTCAAGGTTAGCTCAGCAGCAATACTGTAGCTGCTCAAATGCCCCAGGACATCGGCCTGCCTGAGGACCCTACCTCCAAGTGCCAAGGAGCCCAGCCCTGCTGAGGAGTGGGAGGCAGGGGCTAGAGCCAGGGAAAGGTGAGGTGAGGAGAGGCCGGTGCTGATGCTCCCCGCCTCGGCCACAGGCCCACGGCTCCCATTCCTGTCCCCGCACTCTCACTTCCTGCCACTGAGCTCCAGTGGGTCTCCAGAGGTCTGCATGTCCTTTGACTAATTATCAGCTCTTAGTTCTGTGTACCTCCCTTAAGTGGCTCTTGGGAGCTTAAGGTCCATTAGCTGCAAAAGCCTTTGGCAATCTCATACTCAAAGGAGACAAATGTGGAAACAGGCACCGGGGGACCATCCGCAATAAAACTCACCTGGATGTGCTTCATAAAAGGGAACAAACTGTAGCCAGGCAGCCCCAGACAGGACTGAATTCATGCCAGGTGTTTGACTAACGGGCCCTCGGAGAGGGACCTCACTTCACCCCAGCCCACAGAAGAGAAGGAGGCCTGCTTGGGCCTAGAAACAGGAAGCAGTCCTGTTGCCAACATAAGAAACCTCAGCGGCCTGGCTGGCCTCCCTGCCCTGACCAAGGGTTCCTAGTGGAGAAACATCTCAATCGATCCATTCTCCCTAATCTCATTTTGGATGCAGACGTTGCTACCTTGGTCCCCAATCCAACTGGGAACACTAGTCAGACCCAAACCAGTATCCTGCCCTAGCCCCTGATACAACCTGGGGAGTGGGCCAGTCTGAACACACAAGAGAGGCCAAGGAGCCAGTGACCCCCAAGGGCCGTGCACCACCCGAGGCCTGACCCAGCGCCAGGCCTGCTCCCCAGCCCAGGATGCTGCTCTGCATGCCCACTGAACGGAACTCCCCCGAGCACACGCTGTGCCAGACCTTGGGCTATGGGCGGGAGTGATGCCGGAGTGGGCAGAGGAGAGTCTCCCCTCGGTGGGTGACGGCTCAGCCACATGACGGTCATACGTGGGGGAAGAGCCCATGCAGTGGCTCAGAGGAAGCAGCACGACTTCCAAGAGGATGCCCTGTGGGGAGGCCTCCTGGAAGCTGCCCCTGGCTGAGCACACACCCACACCCCACCCAGGGAAGGTGGTCTGCTCCCCCACCAAGTGTTTCTGCTCTCATCATAACATTATCACCTCAAAGCCCCCTGTTTCTCCTAGTGGGCTCTGTGGACCAGCTGCATCAAATCCACTGAGGGCTTCTTAAAAGTAGATTCCTGTGCCCCACCAAGACCCACTCAATCGGAATTGTTGGGGGAGCCTGGGAATCTGCTTTTTCACAAGGTACACAGCTGATTTTCAAGCCATCAGGTTGGAGAAGCAGCATTATAATGTGATTCTCTGCCCCCTGCTTGGTCTCTCTCCCCTGCTCCCTGCCAGCTCTATAGGGCTGGGGACTCCAACTTGTTCACTCTTGGCTGCTGCAGGCCTGGCACACGTAGGCTTCTAGTAAATGCAGAATAAATGCAAGAGAGAAAAACCTGAACTTGAGCCTGGAGGACACCCTTTAGACACACAGCAGGACGGCATTGCAGATGGTGGGGACACCACGAACCAAGGCAGGTGCAGGAAAGGACACTATTGGGGAAACAGCACAGGAACATAAATGCCACAATTCCCGTCAGTGACCCCAGCCTGATATGGACCCTTTCTCCTTCTCTGCACTTCCATTTCCCAGAGACAAGGGTCTATGCAGGTCTGGCTCTGCCATACCCATTCTCTTGCTTTCCTTCCCATTTTTTAATACGCTTCAGATCTCTTTTGGTAATTTATTAATTATGAAGTATATCATCCCTTCAAAGGAGAATAAATGTATATATAAATACATACTTATATATTGCAAAGGTACAAAAATAACATATGTTATTGTATATGTATATGTCTAATACCCAAAAATTCTAATATTAGAAATAAAATAAAACCAATACTGCCTCCTGCACACCTTTCTTTTCTTCTGCTTTTCCCTAATAGATGGGTTATTGCCCTGAATTTTGAGTTTATTATATACTTTTTTTCTTCTAGAGTTTTATTGCATGTGAATATGTTTAGTTTTACATAACTAAATGAACTTTATGTAAGTAGTAGCATACTATATATATTCTCCTGAAATTTGCATTTTTCCCACTGAACATTATGTTTGTGAGAACCCTTTCCATTGCTGCATGTGGATACAGTCCATTTATTTTCCCTGCTGTATAGTATTTCATTGCATAGTTCTGTCATAATTCTTTTGTGCATTCTCCTATTGATCGGTGTTTGTTTCACAGTTTTTGCTCTAAGAAATGTTTTCACTGTAAACACTCTTCTAAATGTGCTCATGTATACCAGTTTTTCTAGGAGTCGCAATTTAGGAGTGGACTTCCTAGGGCATAGGGTCTCCACATGTTTAACTTTACTGATTCTTGCCAAATGGTTCTGCAAAATGGCTGCAATGAGTTATACTCCAACCAGCAATGTATGAATTCACTTAACTCCCTATTTTTGGCAACACAGTGTTGTCAGATTTTTTAAATTTTGCCAATTTGATGAGTGAAAAATATTTATTTTAATTAGCATGTCTCCACTTACTAATGAGTTTGAGTTTTTTCAGATGTTTTAGTTTTGTTTTGTTGCCATTTGGATTTCTTGCCTGTTTGTGTATTTTGCCCCTTTTCCTATTTGGTGGTTTGTCTTTTAGACCAATTTCCCTGGACTCTGGCTCCGATGCTGCTGACATGCCACTGAGCCTGCTGCCAGCAAGCTGCCTCCACAGCAGGCTGATCTCGGGATCCATCCCCATCTCAGCAGCTCCTGGCCAGCACAGCCATCACAGCTGGAGGCCACCGAAGGGCTCACACCACCCGGCTCTGTGCTTCCCAGCACCGGAGCCAATTCCTATGGCATCACAACATGAAGACACCACAGACTTTGGAGTCAGATCTACCTGGCCCCATCTCCTCCTAGCTTGACAATTTTGTTAGCTCCTTTGAGCCTTTATCTGTAAAATCTGGGTAATAATTCTAAGCTCTCAGTTTTCTTTTGTTTTTCTCTTTTATCTATAAAATGGGGATAAAAATACCGAGCTCAACTAACTATTGGGATCATTAAGCGAGATAATGCGCGTAAAGTGCCTGCCACACGGTGGCATCATGATTCCAGCCGATCCCCATAGGGTGCCCTGAGGCTGTGGGGTGGATTCCCAGCTGCCTCTCTTCTGCCTGCCCCCGCTTTCCTCCAGACCGAGCTTCCTTCTCAGGCTCCTCCCCGTCAGGGTCCTTTTGGACCCAGGCCCCACAGAGAACCTCTGCCCTTTGCCTTGGGGCCTCAACTCCACCCACTTGGCTGCAGGGCTTTCTATCATCAACCCCACAATTAGGACTTTTAAAAGGGGAGTGAATCTTGTTTTAATTCCTGACCAGGAACAATAAGAGTAACAACTGAAATCCATCAGAAGGGAATAAAGGAAAAAGTAGTAATAGCCCTGCATCTCTTTAGAGTTCAACAAATATTTCCTGAGCATCAACATTGTGGTAGTTGCTGAAGTAGGCACTAATACAGAGACGAATCAGACATAAATGACAGATGGAGAAATGGAGATGGACAAAGACAGAGAAAGACAAAAATTCGAGACACAGACAGAGAGAGAAAAATCATATGCCTGAAAAAAGGATTTGGAAATTGTCT
Source organism: Dasypus novemcinctus (assembly GCF_030445035.2). Classification (NCBI taxonomy): domain Eukaryota; kingdom Metazoa; phylum Chordata; class Mammalia; order Cingulata; family Dasypodidae; genus Dasypus; species Dasypus novemcinctus. The sequence continues at coordinate 78,717,024 of NC_080682.1, forward strand.
GGTGCAAACCCTAGCTGCTCAGTCCTTCTCATCCTTAGCCTCTCTGCAACACCTGCCCCTGCTGACAATTCTCTCTCTCTTGGTCCTCTCTCCCCCCTTGGACTCCACGATACCACAGATTTGGGGCTCACCTCCTCCCTGTCTGACTCTTTCTCATCATCTCTCTTAGCCTCTCTTTCTCTGTAGCCATCAGAGCTGAAAGACCCAGATTTTGCCCACAGCCCACCCTGTGCCATATCAGGTGAAGACACCCATACCCCATGACCTCAACAGCTCTCATGATGAGACACAAACCTAGCTCTCCAGCCCTGACCTTCTTTCCCAAGGCCCACACCCTTATTTCCAATCTGCTACTGGATCTCTTATGTTTCATCCCAAAAGAAATTTGCCTGGATATCAATCCCAATTCCCTGAAAGCCGAAATGGTCCTCTTCCCTGTTTCCCCACCTCTCTCCCCTCTCAGATCCAGTCAGAAGTCACCTCCTCTGTGAACAGCTCCCCAGTCAGAGGTGGTCTCTATGCCCCCAACTCCCACACCTGTCATGTTGGATTGTCCTCGTCAGTTCAGATGCCCGTCTCCCCTCTAGATCTGGGCTCCTCAGGGAAGCCCCTATACCCAATCCTTTCTAGGTCCCAGAGCCTAGCCAAAGCCTGCACCCATAAGAGATTGCCCAGCCAAACGGAAAGTTAACAGGTTAACAGCAGGGCTCAGACTCCAATCCCTGTCTTCCCACTCCTTTGCCTGTACTTTCTTCACTGAGGCTTCGGGAAGGGCAAGCCCGGAAGGAGCTGATGAGAAGGCCAGGTCAGTGGGAGGTGCTCCACTCAGCTCCTGCAGTGGCTGTAGGGTAGCCCCACCTGTGGCCAGCTTCCTCAAACTCTTGTCCCATTTCAGGAAAGCCTCCATCCCCCAAACCACTCCCTTCCCATCCCCAGGCATCATTAATCTTGTTGCTAATGATGCCAAAAAAACAATCTAATCAAAGCACTTTCACATCCCTAAAGAAATTGCTGCTGGAAGCACTTACAGATAATTAGCTTTTACATGACATAGGATGGGCCTGGGCCCAAAGCCAGCTTTCTTCATGGGAGGGGATGCAAATGGCGATGAGCATGGTCTGGCCTGACCATCACCTGGGCAGCAATCACTATTCCCAGGGTATGGACAAAGAGGGAGCTGTTGGGAGCTGAGATTCTCCCCCTGGTATGCAGGGAGCATGGGGAGCGGGAGAAGGAGCATGAAACCCACAGTCGAGGAACCCGAAGTATACAGTGAGTGTTGTGTCAGATTTAGGTTCTCATACTGACTATTGGAAAAGCATCAGTGGTGGCTTTTATGTAGCTATGTAAAGGACACAGGCTAGTATACAAAAGCCCACAATACACCACTGGTGGTGGTCTGCTACTTCCTAGTTGTTGTTTTCCTCCAGTGTGTTTAGATTTTCAGGGAAAGATGAAGGAAATGGTTGCTGAGTTGTAACCATTCAACAGAGGCAAGCAATTGCAGGGATTTCTCAGCTGCAAGGGAAAGAGAGCATAAGCTCCCAGATTTTCTCTTTCACCTTTCTGCTCACTTGGACAGCTAAAGGCTATAGACAAACAAGACAAGTGGGAACCACAAAGCAGATAATCCTACTCCTGGATTCAGTAGGACAAGTCTGGCCAGGGAAAAGTCAGAGGGAAAATTCAATCACAGTCGGAAAGGGGACAAGGGTCATGTCCAAGGAAGCACAGACGAATGTGGGGCTAAGGGATAGGGCAAAGCAGCAGGTGGAATAAATGAGCCAGTGGGTAAGAAGCAGGATCTGAATGTGGACTGAAGAATGGATTGAAGTAAGGTTCAGGATAAAATCTGTGAAAAATTCAGTTGTCAAAGGCTCCCTTTTTCAAATGAGCTATTTGTTTTAAGTAGGGGTAGTAGGCCTGCCAGCTCGATAGAAAGCTACAGGAACAAAAACGGGCCTCGAGGAGGTTAGAATTCCCACCCCAAACTAGCATATCCCAGACCATAATCAACCTCTTATGCCATTATAAACAAAAATCTTTGATTAAAATCTAAATGTCAAAGTGGATAAATACAAATAGTAAAGTGTGTTTGGGAAAAGAACAATGAGTAAAAAAGGGTTGTGTAAGCAGTTTGGCAGGAAATTTGTAAGGTAGGAAGAGAGATATATAGGCAGAGAAAGCAGAGATGAGTTATTTAGATGGAGAGAAATCAAGGATGGAATTACTTAAGAATATAAATAGAAGATAATTTTCCCATCAGGCAGATAATTTCCCCTTAAGCAAATTGTCAAAGAGATACTCTGAAGGTGGTGGAGAGAGTGATGTTTGTGAGAAGTCATCAAAGGGTCACTAAGAACAAGTTCATTTCCCTTTTGGGTTAGGGTTTCTAGACATGTGCTGATAGTAATACATCAAGATTTCAACAAGGCACTACTAGACACAACTGGGATCTGAACTCAGGTTTTTCTGTCTCCTAAAATGGCACAAATTCTATTGTACCAAAAGTGCTTCTAGATGAGTGTTTCTCGGTCTAGTTCTCAGATAAGAATCAAATGGGAAACTTTTACAAAAACTAATGTCTGGCTCTATAACCAGAGATTCTGATTTAAATGGTCTGGGGTAGCCTTGGCCTCATTATTTTTAAAAATTCCTCAAGGAATTCTAATGGGCAACCTGGGTTAAGCACCTGTTACCTGTAGTAAAATGGAAGTTATACAACCTGAGGAGTGAGAAAGATCTGGCTCTCAACTCAGCTGTGTTACTTGCTGACTTGATGAAATAAGCAAGTAACTCCCCCTCTCAGATTATTTTTCAACCCTCAAAATAATAATAATGTCATACTGAATGAGGAAATAATGAATTAAATATTGGAAACTTTCCCTCTGAAATCAGTTGTGGGAGTAAGTTATCCATTATCACAACACCTATTTAACATTGTACTGGTGATCCTAGCCAATGCAATAAAATAAGAAATTAAAAGAAATATTTGGAAAAGAAGTAAAACTGTCGTTATTTGCAGATGACATGATTGTGTACATAGAAAATCCAAAAATAATCTACACTATTAAAATTAATAATTGAATTTAGCGAGATCAATTGTATACAATAACAAAATTTTATTTTCTCTATATTAGCAACAAACAATTAGAAAAGAGAAACAAAAATGACACTTATATTAGCATAAGATATACCTAGGAACAATCTTTAAAAATGTACAAGATGTCTACACTGAAAACTCAAAGCATTGCTGAGAAAAATTAAAGACAATCTTTAATTAAAGACATAAGTAGAGAGGAATACTATGTTTATGGATTGGAGCAGATGGTATTATTTAAGATGTCAATTACCAAAATTTATCTATAGCTTTAAAGAAATCAAAATCAAAATTTCTGCAGGTGTTTTGTGGGAATTGGGACGCTAATTCTAAAATGTATATAGAAATGCAAAGAACACACAATTACCAAGATAATCTTGAAGCAGAACAAAGTTGAAAGATTTATACTACCAAATATCAAATTGTATTATAAACTATGGGAACACAGATAGTGGAACAAGGATACACAAAAAAGACTAACAAAACAGAATACAAAGTCCAGAAACAGTCTCACACATACATCACCCCTTGACTTACAATAAAGGCATCACTTCCAGAAAGTGAGAAAATCATGGTCCTTTTGATAAAGGTACTGAGTTAGACATCCACATGGAAAAAATTAAATCTTAGATCCTACTCCACATTATAAATAAAAATTAATTTGAAATGAATCATAGACCTAAACATGAAAGGTAGAACAATAAAGCTTCTAAAGCAACCACGGGAGAATATTTTCATGATCTTGGGGAAAACAAAGATTTCTTAACAGGTCTCGCGAAGCACTAATTAGAAAAGAAAAGATCAATAAGTTGGGCTTTATCAAAATTAAAATTTTCCGTTTATTGAAAAAAACACTATTAAGAAAGTGAAAAAGCAAACTATAAACTGGGAAAATATATTCTCAACACATGTATCTAACAAGGGTGTTATCTCTAAAAGACACATTTTAAAATTCCTAAATCAACTAGAAAAAGACAAAATAATTCATTTTATTTCAAATGGGAAAGCATCTCAGACAGACATTTCATAAAAGAAGATAACCAAATGGCCAATGAGGATATGAGAAAGTGTTCAAAATCATTACTTATCAGGGAGATGAAAATTAAAACCATAATGAGAGATCACTACATAATGAGCTATCACTGCCTCTCTAACACAAATCTGAAAGAGTTTGATTTATTCTTTTGAAGCAGCCCAAGAGAAAGCCAGCCTTGCCTAACATCCTCCAACATTTGTTCAGCACATTATGTTTTCCAGAATAACCTCTATGACACCAGCAGAACAGGGACTCCACTAAATGAGGAAACCAAGACTCATCTGGGTTAGGAAACTTCCTTGGGGTCATTCAGCAAACCAGTAGCAAAGGATGGCCTGGCCCCAGGTTCCCTCTACTAACCCCCAGGCTGGGGCCTTCACCCAGGCGGCATGGCCAGCCTCAAATGCTCACAGAGCTCATCTCAGCCCACCAGCCTCCCTAGGTCTGTCCGGGGACCTACGAACTGGGTTCAGGGCCACAGGAGTTAGAAGGAAGGAGGAGAAACTGGTACAACTCACCAGGGTTAGGTGATACAAAAGGGGGCTCAGGGCAAGCCCCACATAAAATTTTTAGCCACTCTGTCCTTGCCGAGGAACCCTGCGATGTTATCTGTTTACCCCTACCCCCATCTACCTATCCCCACTGTGGCCTACACTGCTCACAGAGGCCCTGCCAGGCTGTATTTGGTGATGTCAGCCTGCCCGCATTCTGCTTTCAGCCCTGCTACTAACAATGGCATGTGTCACACGTTCCTTCACCTCTCTGGGTCTCTATCCTCTCACCATCTTTAATGGAAATGCACCGGAACTTTTCCAACAGGATTTATTCAGTCACACATCACTGTGCACTGCTGTGTGGCCTAAAGGGTCCAGTAAGACAGTGTGTCTTGGTGGGGAAGCCGAGAACTCCCAGGCCGGGCAGTGTGGAACCCGAAAACGGTGTGGACACCAAGGCAAGTGGAGGCAGGAAGAAAGACCATTTCCAGCTGGGACAGCCTAGAGTAGAGAAAGTTTCCAAAGCAAGGAAGCCATGGAGACCTTTAGCAGAAGACTCTGGTGGGAAGGGGAAAATAACTTACATTTACGGAGCACATATTCATTTAGTCTTCACAACCCACAAGGCAGGTATGATTACTCCAGTTTTACAAATGACAATACTGGTGGTCAGAGGGATGCAAAGCACACAGCCAGTAAGCGGTGATGCTGGGCATTGAACACAGCCTGGTTATCAAAGGAGCCGTTTGCTGGAGGTAGCTAGCTCCTAAGAGGCAGCTTCAGGGCCAGCCTGAGGGGTTAGGATTTTTTCCAGTGGGTGCTGGGTTGCCTAGGAGGGTTTATGCTCCAGGAAGGCACAGGACAGACACTCTGGGGAAGCCTGGGAGTTGGAGAAATGTTGAGTATTTATCTGCATCCCCCTCCTGCCCAGTAGGAGCCCGGCTCAGTGCGAAGAGGACCCCGTTGCCCCGAATTTGCACAGACTAATTCACACAACACCAATACACCCAAAGCACCACACCACCAGACCCTAGCCTTGACTGACCATCCTGGGGCCCAGACCAGTCCCACTATCGCCTTGCCAGTTCCAGAACAGAGCAGCCCCAGGCACCCTGGAGGGGCTGCCGCTTTTGGCCACAAGGGGCCGCTGTTGCACAGCGCATGAGGTCCTGCGGAGGCCCGAGCGGTGCAGGGGCTGTGCCCGCTGGTCCAGCCCCAGCCCCTCTCCAAACTCAGAATGGACTTTGCCGGGTGCAGCCTCCAAGTCAGCAGCGCCTTCTTTCGTTCTGGACACCATTTGCCCGTAATCTTAGCCTGGATCCTCTCTGGGAGAGGAGAGGGCAGAAGGGACTGTGTGCCTGATTTTCATTCTTCGCCCTTGGCATCCCGGCTGTCTTTAAGCTCCTCCCCACCCCTGCCCTCCAGGCAGAGGGGCTGGGAGACTTGGCACCGAGGGAAGGCTGGGTCACAGCCCCCGCCCCCTGCAGGCTGAGGAAGGAGACTGTACACCCTGCTCCACGCCTGTCCCCACCCCTCTCTCTGCCTGTGAACCAGAGTCACAGCACAGAACAGACGACTTGGGACCTGCACAGATCCAGCGCCTTCTCAGGGCAGTTTAAGGCCAGCGCCTTGGGCCAGTGGGGGTGGGGGAAGTAGATAAAACTTTAGCCTCTGTGGGTTGAGCCCCAAAAGAGCAGAAGAGAGACATCTGGGCCCTCCATTCAGACTCATTCTGTCTCTACCTCTCTCTAGCAGAGCCTCATAGATTTAAAAAAGGAGGCTGCAAGTTGAAGGAAGCAAAGATTTCTTGTCTGGCATTCACAGCCCCCCTCTTCCCACCCAGCCTCATTTATTCCTTAGAAATGACTCAATCAAGACAAAGTAGCTGCTTTACCCTGGAGTCTGCACACTAAGCCCCTTTCTGCATGGCCGAGAGGGGGAGTGGTGGTGCTGCAGACCAACCTGAGCCTGGGAGCAAACAAAGCAGGCTTCCCTGCCCAGGCTCTGTCCTTTCCAATGTCTCTGTCCCTTCCGTCTCAACTTCTGTAACATGAGGATGACCATCTTTCCCTGCCTGCCCTGTAAGACGATTGTGGGAGTCAAATGAGCAAAAGGACAATAAAAACTGGCTAAAGGGTTTTGCAGGTATCACCTATTTCTGACCATCTATAAACCTCCAGAGAGCAGACAGTGGAGATGAGAGTCCTGTAAAATGGCAGCTGGAGCTGCAGAGTCACCCCACTGTGCCTCCTGTACCCTGTTTTCTTCTGTCCAGGGTCTCTGGGATTTCAGCAGGGACCTGGGCCTCCCTGACTCCATCTCTCATCCAGCCAAGCCCTTCAGATGTCAGGGCAAATCTATTCCTGGAAACTGGGGGTGCAGTGGGGTGGAAGGCTCATGGAGGAAAGCAGCAATTTTTCCATCCCTGGTCATGATTTTCTTCTTGAACTGGAGATTGAAGCTTCTTCCCCGCCCTCTCACATCTTTAATTACTTCATCGATTTTCATTAAATTCTCCCCTAGGCTTCCAGCAACAGGGTAAACTCCTTATTTGAAAGAAATAAAATGAAAAGGAGGGGCGTTGGAAATAAAAGTAATCTCTTCTGAAAGCAAGTTTGTGTCTGCTCTTGAAGCTGGAAGAGGCAGCTACTGTCTTGGGAGTTGCCTGAGGTGGTCTGAGCTTTGGGCTTTGCCACACACCCCCATCCCCTCCCTTAGGGCTCTGGGCCTAGAGGTTCCTGCCCCTCAGATCCTCAGCCCCTTGCCTGGGCCCCAGCCTCTAATATGGCTTTAGTCCTCAGCCTCCCACCCTGGCTCCTGGTGCTGTCCATTCCCAGCCTCTACCTTTCCATTTAGCCACTCAGAAGACCCAGAACTCTGCATGCCAGGAGGTTATAAAATCCCCAGTACTCAGAGCTATTTGGGCCAATGCAGGTTTTCCCCAGACCAGCCTGAAAAGGTGGAGATGAACTGGCCAGGGAGGAAGAAAGGGAAGCAAAGAGAGGCAGAGTGCTTCCTCCATGCAGGCGCCCACACTGTCGCTTTGCTTCATGACAGCAGTCCCCAAACCAAAGCCCAGGCAGAAGAGGCTTGCTCTCGAACCCCCTGGGAGCCTCCTCCAAACCCTGCAGCCGCCCTCTTGGTAATGCCCATTCACTGTCCCAGCTCCAATCCTGCGGGAAGGCTGCCTTGACCAATCCTGGCAAGCCGGGTCATCCTGCCACCTGGACAGTTCGGTCTTTCTGCTCCCGTTGTCATGTGATGCTGCGGCCCTCACTTTTGCCTTCCAGTCTTATCCAATGTGAGTGCCAGAGAACTCCGCCCCTTCCTCTGGGTTCCCCTCACTCAATGAATACAGAGCTCCTAAAAAGCCGCAGAGTCTCCTAGGCGACCCCCCAGCTGTGGAATCCCTCCGCCTCTGCGGAGGCCACTCTCCCCTGGCCTGCCTGGGAGCTCCTCCTTGGCCCTTCTCAGGCCACTCCACTGCCCCACCCAGGCAGAGGGGTGCCTGCAGGCTTGCATGGCCACGTGAGAGCCCTCCCCACTGTCGACTGCTGGGTCTCTTCCCATCTGACCATCCCAGGAAGCAGGGAGCATGTCTGCCTGTCGCTCCTCCTTGGGAATGAGGAGTGATTGTCTGCAGAAGAAGGTAGGACAGACTTCCTGAAGCCTGCTGCCCTGGCAGGATCACGATGGTGGAAAGGCTGTGGCTGGGAAGAGTCAGGCTTCCGTAGACCCCCTCTGGAAGGAAAGAGTGGCGCCTCGAAAGGCCCCTCAGACACCTCTGGGGAGGCGCTTGCAGTGTGCCGACATCTTGCCCTGTCCAGCCTCTGCTTGGATGGTGCCCACTTTTTTTTCCTACTCAGGTCAATGTCCAGAGCCTGGCTCCCAGGGAGACATTTCCCTGCAGTGCCTGCCTCCAAAGGGCCAGCTCTTCCCTGGACTGCATAGTGCAAAGAGAACAGGCTTAAGAACCACTCAGACTAGGATTTGAATGCAAGCTCTAGTTTCCTCATATGTAAAATGGAAAGAACTCATGCTCCAGCCCCACCCAACATCTCCCTGTGTGCTTTGGGCGTCTTTGACCATCCCAGTCCCCGCCCCTGGCATGCCTCCCTTCTCCACCAGACTAACCTTCCTGAGTCCATCCAGGTTTACAGCCCCAGTGAGGAATCACAATCACAACAGCTACCATTTATTCAGCACCTACTGTACACCTAGCACATGCGATAACCTACAACTTCTGTTCTCTGACAATCCTGTGAGGTAGATACTATGATCCCCATTTCACCAATGGAGAAACTGAATCTCTGAGCAGTTAAGCAACTTTTGGGTAGAGAAAGTTCTCTACCCAAGCTCACAGGTAGAGAAACCTGGTTCAAACCCAAGATTGCTAGGTCCACTGGGCTTCTTTAAACATCACAAATGTTTGATGAAAGGATGAATTACTAGAAGGAATCAGTGATGGACTTCAAGAATAAGCAAATGAGTGAGTATAAAAGTATGTGAATGACTGACAGAAGGAATGAAGGAGCAGATGATTGAGTAACTTTATGTGAGTGAACTAATGAAACTATGATAGAATATGTGACCGCACAAATCCCCCAAACAAGATACGGTTCAAGCATCACAAAGCAGGGCTTGGGATGGGGGGTGCCTGGTGACCTGGCTAAACCCAACACCTCCACTGGCATGTGTGCATGATTCAATGAACCTCTTCAAGACTGGAGGGAAAGGAGGGGGAAGCAGCCTGAATCACAAAATCCAGCACATTTTTCACTGACAATGAATTAAGAAAGCCTCAGTGATCAGGCCAGGCTGTTAAATCAGGAGAGGGAGGCTGGCACTCTGACATAATCTAATGAGGACATGAACTGTGCCTGGTAAGTGGGCAGCTGGCAAGAGCCCCTTGGACACCACATTTGCCCACCCAGGCTTCGCCCATCATTCTGCAGCTTCTACCATCCAGCCGATACTGGGGCTTCTCCACCCTCCGTCCAAAGCACTGGCAACTGTGGACCTCTCTGGAGCTGCCAAGGCCAGCACTGAGCAGCCGGGATGGCAGTGTGGCTGGACAGGGGCTGGGCTGAGGCGGGTTGTGGGTGGGACCCCTGGGAACGCCATGGGCCAGGGCCAGGGGAAAAGGAGGTCCTTTCTGAATATTTCTAGAGCTTCTCACAACTTTGGAAGTAGCATGATGTGGAGATAAAGAGCATGGATGTTGGCCTCACAGTATCTGATTTTGAGTCCTGGCTCTGAGTAATGGTTAACAGCCCAGGCTGGCTCAGGTCTCAGCCAAGTTGGAATTAAAAGACTGTTTGACCATTTGTTAGCTCTGTGCCCATAGGCAAGTTGCTTCACTTCTCTGAGTCTCCCTTTCTTCTTCGGTAAGTAACAGAGATACTACCAGTACCAATAGAATGTAGTTGCCACAAGAATTAAATGACAGTGAAAGGAGGGGCTTAGCAAAGTGCTTGCCTAAGCAAGAATTTGAAATATGTTGGTTATTACCATTTTCAGCCTCATCGCCTGCTAGAACAGGAGTGGGCAAGCATTTTCAAAAGGGCCAGATACATATTTTTGACTTTGCAGGCTGCATATGCCACAACTACTCCCCTCTGCCATCATAGCACGAAAGCAGACATAGACAATTCAGAAGTGAATGGGCTTATTTGTGTTCCAACCAACCTTTATTTATGGACACTGAAACTTAAATTTCATATAAGTTTTCAAGTGATACTAGTGATATATGTTAGTCTTCTGGGTTTTTCCAACCATTTGAAAATGAGAAAATATTCTTTACTCACAGGCTGTACCAAAACAGGCAGTAGACTGAATTTGGCCCATGGGTCATAACTTGCCACCCCTGCACTAGAGAACAAGGAATTTTTTCTGTTTTGTTCACTGCTAAATGCCCAGCACCTAAAACAGTACCTGGCAAGTAGCAGATATTCAAGAAATAGTTCCTGGATGAAGGAATTATGAGCTGTGTGATTCTGTACAAGGAGTCATTTTACCTCCCTGGGTCTCAGTTTCTTCACCTGTACAATGGAATGCTTACACACCTGAGGCAAAGATCAAAGGACAATAGAATGCATGTGGAGTCACTCTGTAAGCCTACACCTGCCTTACAACGCCCTTGCTGTTTCTGAGCACCCAGGAGCCCTTCTCAGGACAAGCCCAACTGCTCCTCAGTGACTGGTACAGAGGACGTGTTGCATGAGTGTCTGTGTATTGCAATAATCTGATTGGAGGAGAGGCATGCCCATGTAAGGCTGCCATCCTCTATGCCAGTTGGGGATGGAGAGTTAGGACACTGGTCAGAGGCAGCACGTTGGTCCAGGGCATTGTTAAGCTGCCAGGCTTTTGCCAGCACCTTGCGGAGAATCCACTGGACTTGTGAGGGTGAGTGGAAAGGGCAGAAGCATTGGAGTCCTGCAGACTGGGTCTAAATTCAGGCTCCAACACCTACTAACTATGTGATTTTAGACAAGTCAAACTGTCTGAGACTCAGTTTCCTTGTCTTTAAGATGGAAGTAAAAGGAGTGCTCACTTCACACGGATCTAGTTAATTAATGAAGAGATGTGTGCAGTGGGCTAGCTCAGCACCTCAAGCATCGTGGTCCTCAGACAGGAGCATTCCCTCCCTCCCCTTGTCCCACAAGGCGGGGTCTGACTCAGGGGCTGGCCAGCCCATCCTGCCTGGGAACAAGGCTTAATGCCTTCTGCCTTCTCAGCAGCATCAGGAAGCTGCGAGGGCAACTTGCCTCTGGCCTTGCCAGCTGCAGAGGTTTTCAGTTCTAAACAAACAAAACCCTGCTCTTTTTCTGCCTTGATTTGAAAAGTTCCCACTGCTCTGCAAACTCACCAAAGCCAAGAAACTCACTACTTTAGAGGGGAGGGGACACCACCCTTTTCATTTTCTCCTCCAGTTTTTCCTGCTAACTAGACATGAAAGAAGATGAGAAACAAACCCCATGTGGCAAGGTAGGAGAGAAAGGGTCACTCACCATATGAACCTGAAGGCGCTCAATGCATTTCCTCCATGGAGTCTGTCTGTCTCTGTCTCTGTCTGTCTCTGTCTCTCTCTTTGCCTCCACCCCACATGAGGGAGCACACACACATGTATACTCACACCATCAGAAAGTGCAGTGTAATGGAGATACGTACAATTGGTTGTCATCTCAGAAGACCTGGGTTTGGATTCTGGCTCTACTACTTAGTAGCTATATGACCTTGAACAAGTCACTTCCCTCCTCTGAACCTATTATCCATTAAGCAGTAGGTCCAAAGCATGAGAACTGGTCTCTTACCCTCAAGCCCAGTGCTCAAAACAATTGGAAGAGGGCACTCGGTCAAGGGTGCTAGCACTGTCTCACCCACTGCCATGCTGTGTGGGGATAAATTGCATCCCCATTCTAACCATTAGGAAAATGAGCAGTGTCCCCAGTCATCCTCTGTCCCCAGCTAAGAGCATCTCTTAGTCAGTCACCCTATGATCCTGTTTCAGTAATCTGAGGAGGTTGGGACGGAGGCAGGGTGGAGAATAAGATGAACATTAGGAGTCCAGACCAAAGTGAAGACGCTGTGGATAGGGTGGGGGGTATCTGGGCCGCCAGGATCAGAACGCAGAATGCAGAGGAGAGGGAGCAAGTTTAATTACCCTGGAACAGTCTCAGGGTAACTTCTCCAATCCTGCAAGCACGAGCGCATATCAGGCCCTTCCAACTCTTTTCCCTGAACCTTGGCTGGGAAATTTCCAAATATCAGCCGCAGCCTCCCCAGCCCTCCTAGCTAGGGTCCCTGAGGGCCACCTGCAGGCTCAGCTCCCCTGGGGTCTGGGTGGAGCAGCAGCGGCAGCCCCACGACCTGGGAGGGCAAGAGGGGCTGGAGTGGAGGCACCTGGAGCCCATCAGGCCCCGCATCCCTTCTCCAGTCCCCACCCCACCCCCAGGCCTCAATGATGCCGTCTACTCTTGGGGCTCAGGCTTCAGTTTCCTTCACCCGAGCCCATTAGTCCTTAGTGGAACGGACCCCACCCTGCAGGCCTGGCGCACACTATTCTTGTCACCCCCAGGGGAGCTGGACCCCGTTCCTCCAGCTGAGGTCCTGCTGTGAGGAAAGGACGAGTCATCACAAACCTCACCTGACGTGCGCCCCTCCACTGTGTTCCACCCACTGGACCCCTGGGCGTGGCTCTCTGTTGGCACCCGCCCCCCCCAGGAAAGGCTGAATGCCCCTCTGAGCCAGGCTTCTCCGTACCTGTCCCCTGCACCTCTTCACTGACTCGTATGGTCCAGATCCCAGCAGCCCCATCTCAACGATGACTGGGAAGAGGAGGGACTCGGGGGACTGGCTGGATGAAGAGGTCCAGGCGGCCCCAAGGCCTGTCCCTCCCGCCCCCACCTGGCCCAGGGTTCTCAGGCCCTGCCCGCCCAACAGCTGCACCCTCACCTTCTCCAGCTGGTGGACACCCTCTTCCACGCAGCAGATGGAGGCCAGCGTGCGGAGCGCCTGGGGGTACAAGCACCGGAAGCTGTCTTGCCGGCAGACCTTGAAGAGTGCCACTACCCCGCCCTCCTGCCGAAGAAAAAAAGAGAGGAAAATGACACATGACCTCACTGTGTAACCTGCTGTGGGGCTGTGCCGAGGATAACGGGCATCCCTCACTCAGCTGATAGGCTTTGGCCCTGCTGCGCGCGCGAGCACACACGCTCTCATACGCTCCCAGGCTCACACGCTCACATGCTGCTGAACGAAGTGCTGCCTCCATAAGTAACATCACCCTTTCTAGTCCAAGGTGGGGGTGGTATTCCCCGAAAGCTCCTGGGGCCCAGATGCTAGGACCAGGGCAGGCATATTTGCTAGGGCTGAGGATCAACAGCTTTCACCACAGCTCCCAGACCCCACGGCCACTCCCTCCAGCAGGCCTGGAGTCAAGGGACAGAGGCCCTAGAAACAAGAGGGCAGCAGGGGGTAGCTGAAGCCTAGAAGTCTAAGACCTGTACTACTCATCAGATCTTCCTGATCACCATATGAGGCACACAAAAAGGAGTTTTATTTATATCAGTACTATAATTTGTTCCTATGTTGAGGAGGAGGAGGAAAAAAAAAAGATTGGTGAAATAATCTACCCCAAATCCACAGTGTCCTTGTTTCAATGCTTCCATTTGACTTTGTAAAAGAAAAAGGAAACCTTTTAGGAATAGTTAGACCAGCTCCTGGGCATATACTTTTTAAACAAAATCTTGTGGAAAGTGAGAGAGACAGCAGATCACAAAGGTAACTCAGCATGCACCCAGCAAATGTGGGGATACACCTTCAGCATCAGAGAGGGAAGGGTGGACACGCCTTATCTCCTCTCTCCCCCTGCCCTGAGGTCTGGGGGGTGCCCAGCAGACGACAGGAGCAAATGATCTGAACTCGTTCCTGCACCGCACTCGCCTTGAGCCTCATCATTCTTGAGTCTAACTAAGGCAATGCATTCTGTTCCCAAACCAGAGAAAAGTGTTATGGGGAGAAGATGAGTTCAGCAAAATATCATCCCCTGTCAGAGTTTTGAGTTCTCTCAACAATTTCTGAGCACCGACTCTGCACCCGGCACTCTCTTCTGTGTGCCTGGTGCAGGGCACTGTGTGGGGGACACCGCAGGGATGAGCGAGACCGTGTCCAACTCTGGGCGAGGGGATCGTTTCTGACACCTTTTAATCAGCTAAGAATGAGCCCTACTTTTATATTCCTACTTCATTCTACAGCAGTTGATTTGGAGGAAAGGGGGCCTGGCATGGGACTGGTAAATTCATTCATACATTCCCCAAAAATACGATGCTTGATTATATGCCAGACACTGCTGGGCACTGAGCCAGGCTGCCTCATCCCCTTCTGCCCTGAATTCTTTCATGGGCTGACAGGGAAGGCAGATAATTTTAAAAGCAGGTACAATGCTGGGTAGAGGTGCCGTGAAATGAGGGTGCAGGACTCAGGTGGCATAGAACAGCACCTCCAGGTAGACTCTGAGAGGGATTTAAGAAGGGTTAAGAGAGAGCCCCCTTGATTTTAAATGCACACTATAACACCCAAGTGTGCTCTGGTATTGGGCAAGACACATACTCCCTCGGGCTTTTTGCTCCATAACACTTCACCCACTGCCTTACTGCTTTGCCATGGCTCCTGGGACACCTGATGAAGGCTTCACATAAAGGCCTTACTCAGAATTACTGAAGTAAAATCAAGTTTCTCTTAAAGGTGAAAAGAAAAGAAAGAGTCCCAGTCTCTCCCCAGCCAGTTCTGCCTTCTTCCCTTACTCCCCTTCAAATGTAAATATATATACATGTGTATGTGTATATATGTGTGCTTATATTGTATAAATACATCTATATGTAGAGAGATAGTTTGATAGATGATGAGAGGGAGAAAGAGAGAGATTTCCATTTGGAGCTGACAATGAAGAAATGGTGCCAAAGCAGCGAGGCTGTGAGCCAGGACCATTGTGGCACCTTGCTCTGGCTCAGGAGGCACTGATCCCAGCACGACTATATTTAAGCTTCTGCAGGGATTTGCATTGCATTCTCACTACGTCCTCTTCCAAGCCTGTGAAAAATGACCTTCTTAGCATTTTCAGCTACTAGGAAAGGAAGGGCAAACCCTGGACCCAGACTAAGGAGATTCTGGTCCAAATCCTGGCTCTGCTGCAGATTAACTGACCAAAAATGGGGTCAGACAGCTACACCACGAAGTTGGGGACACATTGGATTGTGTATGAAAAAGGGCCTAGCCCTCAGTTCTGGTCAGGGAAGTGAGGGTGAGGCCATAAAGATTCCTGTTTAGAAGAGTGTCCCAAACCCTCATGAAAGGTGCCCAGAAGGTGGGATATATGGGGGTCTGGAGGTGGGAGAAAAGAAAGGAAGCCACAGAGCAAGTGAGATGCATCAGACCGCAGGTCATGCAGAGCCCCCACTCAGGACCTAGAGAGCAGCCTTCATCCCAGATAGGAGCTGGGCATCACTCAGCTAACAGATTCTCACTGTCAGCCAGGGCCAGTTTAATTTTATAGAAAGCTCCAGGCTCAGAGCCCAGCTATATAACAGTGTGAGTTATTCAGATAGATTTGGGGTGAGCTGTCATAAAGTCGGAAGAGGTCACTTGTGGCTATGTAGGCTGGGGGTGGAGGGCATAACGGAGTTGCTGGAGGGGGAGTAATTTTGACACAGCACAGGGAGCCCTCTGGGTTCTGCACCTGGGAAGGGGCAGTGCCTGCCACTGTCTGACCACCACAGGGAAGGCAGGACTGACTCCTTGGCCTTCAGGGGGATGCAGGCTGGTGAGAGGACAGACAGCAGACGGGTTGCCCAAATCCTCCCCTGGGGCAACTAGACCGAGGGCCCAAAGAAAGACCACAAGTGGGACACATGGTTGGCAGTGAGTTCTACAGGGCATATATCCAGGGTACATAAAAATGTTTGGATATTTTCTTAGTGAAAACAATTAAAAAACAACAACTAAGGAAGTGCTGAGTTCCTAGCCAGAGGAGCTCTATCACAATCCCTAAAGGAACAGCAACAGTCCCCCAAGTGCAATGGCAAAGACAAAAAGGAATGAAGGTCCAACAATGAGCCCCTGATACTAATGACTATGCTTGTGAGCCTGTGCACCTGAAATAAGAACAAGCCTAGAGCAGCAGTGTGCCTAAGAGTTCCCTCCTGAGAGCCTCCGTGTTGCTCAAATGTGGCCAGTCTCAAAGCCAAACTCAGCATGTAAATGCATTGCCTTCCCCCCAGGGTGGGACATGACTCCTGGGGATGAGCCTCCCTGGTGCCAAGGGATCACTACCAAGTACCAGCTGATGACGTAACTAGAAAATTAGCTTGAATAAAAGGTTCAACTAGGACCAGCAGAATATCTCTGTCTACATATAATAACAGCAGTTAGAAATGCTTTTTGACCTAAATCAAGGGGAAATGGAAAGGACAAATGAGTTTATATGGCTATGAGTCTCTAAAAAAGAGTCTGGAGGTTGTCAGAAGGATTGCCCTTATGCACACCTGAGCAGAGTCTCAGAGACAGATAAAGTAGATACAACCCCAGGTATTGGTTCTTTTGAGGGCTAAAGAGACCCACAGGTTTTATGGTTATGGCAGATGGGGTTCACTGCCATGTCAGTTGGTCCTTCTTTGGAGCTGGTGTTTCTGCATGATGGAACTGGACTCAGATGGGATCTCTTTTCACAAGACTTTCATGCTACTTTACTGGAATTGTAGTTGGTGCTGGGGTTTAAGATATATCTAGGGGATTTGAATCTCTGGACTGACAATATGATAGCCACACCCTGAACCTCAACAGACAGCAACCCCAGAGCAGTGGCCAGCATACAGAAGCTGCCCCACAGAGCCAGAGGAGAGCGCGCGGCTATCTCTGGTCTCTGCCTCAACCTTCAGGTAGGGGGAACTGATAGGAAAGCTTCCAAGAAGGAGCACCCAAACAGAATTGAGGTGAACTACTCATGTCAAGCCTGCTTTATCTTTCAGTCTGCGTTCTTCTCCCTTCTTGTTTTCCTCTGGCAGGACTTTGCCATTACTATTATTTGGAGAATTGTACAGACTCCTCTTGAGGGAGAAGTAGGAAAGCTTAGAACAGTCAGAGATTGGGTGTACTTTGAAACTTTTGCCCCCTTAATGCCTGCCAAACACTCATTAATGTCCTTGGTGACAAAATGATGGGAGGACCCAGATTCTCCTCCTGTTTTGCCAGTACCCATGGGCAGATACTAAGGCCAAAAGACTACAGTGGTGCACAAAAAAGATAATAAGAGCACTGGATAGAACTCTTGAGAGCAAAAGCTTCCAAATTGGAGGTGAAGGTCATGTCTGCAGATCTATTTCTCTTGTTTCTACTGATAACACTACAGCTAGTTATCATGGGGTTTAGGTTATCATGGTGACAGGAGTAAGAGATGTAAATGGGGCTTGATCTATATAGATTAGACTAAATGAAAATGTTCTTTTTTCTTTGAACTGGGTTTGAGACATTACATATCCCACTTCTATAATGCCAGGGGCCAACCTGAAGTCAATCAGTCTTCTAAAATGCTCCGTGCCAGACTGGTCTTTGTAGTCACTTCATTATCCTGTGGCTCCCAAGAACACCACCACTGCTAAGGGCACATTTATAACACCTTACATGAAGGAAGCTGACAGAAGTTCTGGGGGGCACCAGTTTTTTGTCTCAAGTGGGGAATGTAATTAGAAGGTCTATTCATCAATTATATAAGGAGACACAAAGGCCCAGAGAAGGAAGGTGACTCTCCCGAGGTCCCACAGCAAGTAAATGCTTGAGCCGGAACAGAATTCCTGAAGCAGTTGTTTCCATAGAAACAGGTTCTTCTTACTCTTCCCCGGCCTGGGTCCCTAAGCACAAAGCTTACCTTGGCTATGATGCGGCATAAGGGAGCTCCCTCCTGGGTCAGGCTGAACAGGTTCCCTGTGGTGGACTCTGTGGTGTAGACATTGTCTGAGTTATCAATTTTTCTCACCAGTGCCTAAGAAGAAAGAGCACAGGTCTGCTGGTTACTCACCCCAGTCTACACTTTGCTCATCATCCTCAGTGAAATCTACCCTGCAATCTATAATCCTACCCAATCCACAGCCCAGCTATAGGGGCAATGAAGTTCTAGCTTCGGTAAATACATGGGTCAGGGTGAATTCTGAGATACCTTTGAAAGATATGGGACAACTTCAAACCCCTGGAGCACAGACAAGAAATTCGCCCTGCTCCAGTCAACCAGAAAGTCCGTTCTCAACATTGGTAGCTCAGCAAATACCATTTTGTTGTGATACTGACTTCTAATGAGACTAGAAATTGTTAATTAAATAAACAAATCATTTAGTTGTTGGTTGAAAACCAGTGAGTTGCTACAGATGTGACTACAGAGTTTGCTCATTTTGGATTGTTGTTATTAATGGTGAACTCTGGCAGGACTAAGAGGTTCAGAGGTTGAATCAAGAAAAGCACTGTACAGCACTCACTGGTTGGGGGGACATGTGTGTTGGTTATAGCCAAGCCAAAAGAGCAACACTGGAAGTCCCGTCAAAGGATGGGTAACTTGATGGAAGAATGGCACATGGATCAAGGCTGAGGGATCTAGTCTAGTAGGAGGTACAGCAAATGACTGAACATAGGACCCAGGGAGGCCCAGGAAGGAAAGTAAATGCAAAATTCATTCATAAATAAGATATGAAAAGTATTCCTGGAAGAGTTTAGCTTATTTCTGGGAAAAAGCTTTTCATGTATCTTGAAGCCACTTCATAATCAGCCATTTGCTTTGGAGCATTTGATTCATTGATTATAAATGATTCCTACCTACTAATTAATGCTAGTTGTTCGAGTTTCTCTTAGGAGGTCTGGAGATAGAGATTGGAAAAAGCAGCTTCTGGGGACATCATGCAAGAAAGCAAGACCTCAGGAGATGGGTGCTCTGAGCAGCCACTTGTGGATTTGTTTTTAAATGACCCTGGTGCTATGGAAGACACTTGAAAGGATATCCGGAGATCTGAGTTCTAATCCCAGTTTTACCTTTACCACACTATGTTGATGAGGAAGTACACTTATGGTTGAAAGCACAGACTCGGGAGCCAAACTGCCTGGGTTCAAATCCTGGCTCATCTACTTTTATCTACGTGTTCTACAGAAAGTAATTTAGCCTTTCTATGCCTCAGTTTTCTCATCTGTAAAATGGTGAAAATAACAGTGTCTAACTCTTAAGAAGGTTGTGTCCATTTCTTAAGGTTGCTTTAGAAAGGCACCTGCTATGTGGAAGCAAATTAAAATTGCTAGCAATTATTATTTTGTGATCTTGGGCAATGAAATAAACTCTCTAGGCCTCTGTTTTCTCACATGTAAAATGATTAAAATTAAGGATTTGGAGCCTCAAGGTAAATGACTCTCCCTTTTCTCTTCTTTATTCAAACTCCTGGAATTCTTCATTCATAGCATACTAATCCTCTACATATAGCTGTGTAAGATTAAGTATATATTTAATCAAACTACTTTAAATATAAAAATTACTCCCTAAGATTTAATAGATGCCTCTTGTAAGGGATTCAGCAAAAGGTAAAATTAATAACCAAGATTTGTCACTACAAATCTCTGTAATGAACGGGTTTCTTAGAATCCTTCCCCATCGTTACCGTAAGCAGCTATACACATGCTACTAATACTTACATGAAAATGCAGATTTCAAATACTGGGGTCCTGTACCTAAATGATAATTACCTAATGTTACTGATTAGTGTTTGTACTTGAAGCAAATTAGCATTACATGAAACAATTCAAACCAATGTATTTTGCAATCATCTGCTAACATTAGACCATTTATGTCTCAGAATAATTTCACATTAATGGCTATACATATTTTTACAGCAATTATGCCTCAAATATGTCTCAGTATATCAGAACTCTGACAAAGAAAATTTGTAAGCATCCTTTCCACAAGCTTAAATTTAGGAAGATAGAAGGGCAAAGGCTTAACTGAAAGCTTCAGGGCCCAAAATATCAAAGAATGCCAGCATTGAGAGGGCCCTCAAAAATCTTTTGCCCCTCTCTCATGTCACAGAAACTGAGACACTGAAACTTGACCACCCATGTGGTATATGCCAGAGTTGGAGCCTGACCCCTATGAATCCAACTTCCTGTTTTCAAAGGTCAGTGAGTCCATCTCTAATACAAGCAGGACCTCACCTGGACATGCAGAGATGGCGGACAAGGATACTCTCCAACCTCTTTAGCAGCTCTCTCCAAACAGAAGACCAGCTCTCCATCCTGGCTGCCCAAGCACATTTACAACACTCTGTCTCATGGCAGCCAGAACTCCTGCTACAGGGAGCAGAGTTGACTGAGCACCCCAGCGGCTACCCCTCTGGACCCACCAACATGTTTTTGTCAAGGTCACACTTCTCTGGAGCTATACCCAGTTGGAACTCAGCATAGCAGGGGTACTTTTGCATGACTGTGGGACAGGGGACTTCTCTGACAGGTGCTTTGGCTTGAAAATTCCTCATCAACTTGACCAAAACTCTCTTAGACCATTGCATCAATCTGAGTCTTGCCCTACTCAATTCTTCTTCCTCTCCTCTTTTCTTTCTCAGATGTCAGCCCAGCAAAATGGCTCTCCATGCCTCCCCGTTTCCTCCCCTTAATGGTCACAGGCATTGCCCATCTAATTGTGACGTGGTGTCGGTGTCAAACTGACAAAATCTCTAAAACTCAAGCGTGATTAGGATATGGAGGAATTGAAAAAGTTTCAAAACTATGCTTCACTCTAGATCATGAGGAGCAGATGAAAGAATGAAGGCAAAATAACAGAATATAAGCTGATTAGGCTGAACAACAGATTTTCTTAAAAGATAAACTAGGTGGCTATGAAGCAAAAAATGAGATCTTGAAGACTAGGAGAAAGGAATAAAAATAAGGAGATGGACTCAATCTAACTACTCCAATTAAGGAAATAGGAAAGGAGGATATATTTTTCACTGTTTCTCCCTCAGAAAGAGAACTGTGGCCTAGTAAAATCTATCAGAAGATGGGGAAACTTTCAAAGAGGAGACTAGAATGATTTCCTTCGAATGAGCCAGGAATATATTGTGAAGTCTCTTCATAAAGCTTCAGACAAATAGTCATAGTTAGACATTGTTAGAGCAGCCCAGCTATATAAGTGGGGTTACGTGAAAAATGAGCAGATTCAACAAGGTGTGGTAGACTAAAGATGACCACAAATTCCTTGCTACTCCTCCCATGGAGAGGTGTATTCTAATTCCCCTCCCTCTAAGTCTGGGAAGCCCTGGTGATTTGCTTGCTTAATATAAGCCGGCACTTGGCAGAAGTGATATTCCAGGACTTCCAAGGCTAGGTCATTAGAAAATTTGAAGCTTCCATGCAGGCCTCCTGGGACACTCTTTTGGGAACCCTTAGCTGCCATCTAAGTTTGATAACCTTGGGACTGCCATGCTTGAGAAGCCAAGTGTAGGAGCCATGGTCAATGCTTTCAGCTGAGACCAGCCTTCCAGTCATCCTGTTTGGGGCACCATACATGTGAGTGAATCTGTCTAGGACTCTCTGGACCATTTGCCAGCTCAATAGCACTGAGTAACTTCTGGTGATGCCATGTGGAACAGAATAATCACTGTGCTGAGCCCTGCCCATATTCTTGACCCTTAAAATCATGAACTATAACACATATGATTCCTGAACAGAGGAAAAAAACAAGAGAAATTATCACGAAATATTCAAAGGACTGCTGGATGAGTTTCCAGGTGAAAGTGTTTGTGATTGAGGATATACATATTGCCTGTGCCCTGAGGGAAGATACTGAAAGGCCAAAAAAGGAAGAAAAAAACACATTGAATCCAGGCTTGGACTAGCTATTGATCTAATGAGAATATATATCCTAGCTGGACTATCCAATTTTGGGAGGTAAATATGGATACATTCTGTTAGAACTGGAGGCTTTTGGCAGATGCAGAAATAAATTGCTTTCATTTCTCTGCATAAGGGAAATCCCAAAATCAAGAGTTTGTTGGAAAAATGAAAGAATGTGCCAGAAAGCAATTGGAAGTAAAAGAGGAAAAAGCTGCTCAGATCCAGCAATGTGTTACACTCACTCTATGAGTTAGAAAATAGAGTCGTGTGAGAAGTAAGGCTGTACCATTAGAAATTCCGCAGTCTCCGTGAAATGAGTAGAAGACTAACAGAAGGAAATAGAACATGGGAGGTATTGTCCATTACTGCAAATTTTTTTTAAATGAAGCACAAGCAAATGCTACTCAAGGCTGGACTATTGAAAAACAGTGGAAAGATGGTGTTCTGGGAAGCACAAGGCAGAGGGATGGGTCCTCGCTAGGCCCATAGAGGAACAGGTTCAGAAGCAGCAGCAGCAGCAGCTTTGGTTCAGAGATTCTCCAAATATAGTAAACATGGAAACCAGGAAGAAATTCTCTCTAGAAGACAGAGGATCTTAGCCCAAAGCATTCCCTAGCAAGAGGCAGGGACAGCAGCCATGACATAAAACTTGTGTCATTTTGTTTCTCATTTAGCCCTAAAAGAATTTTGAAAAATATCTGACACCTTGCACATTTTTTATTTGACAGCTAAAATTTTTCACTGTAGGTCTAAAAAAAGAAAAAGCAGGAAAGGGTGTGATTTCCAGCAAATTGCAAAGAGTGACACAAAATAAAAGCATTACATCAATCTTTTAGAAGCATTCAGTGGAATCTAAATACCATAACAATTTGATACCATCATCATTCGTTTTTAAATTATATGAATAATCTTTTTATAACATTTGAAAATTGTCCTTTTCTTTCATCCTTCAATTTATATTTCCATTCTAATTTTCCCTCAGAAGTTTATCTTAATATAATACATTGTTTTAACTTGAATGTGTTTTATTGATTGCTCTTATCATATGTAAATATGAATATTCAGTGAAATTTGAAAATTTATTTACTGTGATTATAATCCTATATGTGTTAAAAATAACTCTATGTTGAGTTATCACTATATTGTTGGCACAATTAGTCAAAACAACATAAATTTTGATAAATAATTATAAATCATAAAATTAAAAATTTTATTATAAATGTATCTCTTAATGAGATGAATGGAACTTTTTACCTTTCTGATCTTTTTCCTAATTCATTCATATATCCACAAATGAATATGATTCACTGCTGTACTTAACAATTTTAGATTAAACCTTGAAAAATCATGTTCCAGTCACTCCACAGATGAGAAGTACATGTATAGCCACATTGCTTCATTCTTTTAACACATTTTGACTTATATAATCATGTAGTGATCTATCATCAAATACTATGTTTAATGAGCTAAGTCTTCTAAATTAATCCTTGTCTAAATTGTTAAAAGCAAAGCATTGGAAACCACTTGACTAGCAAAAGCATTTTTTACCCAATCGTTAGAATCCTTCATTCACTTTCTCAATTTCTGAGATTGCCAAAAGTACTTTACCAAGACTTATCAAATGACTATTAATTATACCCATTATTCTTTTACTTAAAGCACCTTAGGTTACCCAAATTATTGAGAAAGGAGAAGGGAAATCGAAATATTAATTTCCTTGCCAATATGATTTTTAAAAAAATATTTTGTGTGTTTCAAATATGTTTTATTAAAATGTTGAAGATACAGGTTTAAGGTTATTTAATTTATGGACAATACCCACCCTATACCCTATTTGTTAAATACAGTCCTTTTAGTCAAGCCAGATATCATGTCACAATTGTTTTCTTTCAATAAAGACCTGACTTCATTTTCATTTTCAATTAAAAAATATATATCAAACATGAACATACACATCTAAGATGCTCAACAAATACCAAATAGGATAAATTCAAATAGATCCATGCCACGGCACATCATAATCAAACTTTCAAGTGCCAGAGATAAATAGAATTCTGAAAGCCACAGAATCTTGTCACATTCAAGGCATCCTCAATAAAATTAAGTGCTGATTTCTTATTGGAAACCATGGAGGCAAGAAGGTAGTGGGATAGCATATTTAAAGTGCTGAAAGAAAAAAAAAAACAACTGCTCACCAAGAATTCTAGATCCAGCGAAATTCTCTTTCAAAAATAGGGGAGAGATTAGGTCATTCCCAGACACACAAAACCTCAGTGAATTCACCGCCTCTAGACAAGCCTAGAAGGAGATGCTAAAAAGACTTTTGTAGGTTGAAAGGAAAGGTCAATAGACAATAGATTGAAGCTACATGAAAAAATAAAGATCTCCAGGGAAAGTAACAACACGGATAAATATAAATGTCAGAACTATCATATTTTTCATTGACAACTCTACTCTTTTCTTCCTACAGGATCTAAAAGGCAAATGCATATAATGATAAATCAGTGGTTCTAGACACATAACAGTGTTCTGACAAGAACTACATAACGATTAGGGAATGGAAGCATAGAGGGAACATACTTTGTGAATACTACTGAAGACAAGTTGAGATCAAAGCAAATGAGATTGTTACAGATTTAGGATATTTAGGATATTAAATTTAGGCCCCATGGTAAATACAAAGAAAATATTGGAGAATATTTTTTCTAATGCAAGCTCATAGAGACAGAAATTAAAGTACAGTTTGCCAGGGGTAAGGGATAGAGAGGATGGGGAGTTAAGGCATAGTGGGTAAAGGGTTTGAGGAGGTAAGAAAGTTTTATTAATGGAAGGTGGGGTGATGGTACTGCCATACTGTGAACATAATTAATCTCATTGAATGGTATGTTTGGGAGTGGTTGAGATGGGAAGTTTCATGTTATACATATGTTCCTACAAAGAAAGAAAAGGGAAGGAAGGAAGGGAGGGAGGGAGAACGAGCAACTAATAAAGCAATGACAAATACAATACATGATCCAGGATGGGATCTAGCAAGGGAGGAGGAAAGACTTACAAGGGCATTATTGAGACATATGAAAAAATTGTAATAGGGACTATATGCTTTATATCAATGTTCAATTTCTTGAACTAGATAACTGCATTAATTGAATATTCTTGTTCTTAAGAAATGGCAGCATAAACTTCAAGAAGGAGCATAATGTATACAGCCTACGCTCAAATGTTCAGAAAATTGACTTATAGACAATATAGATGGGTTTATAGAAAGAATGATATGGCAAATCTGGAAAAAATATTAAAATTGGTGGATTTGGTTATCCATGGGGGTGGGGGTAGGAACAGTGTACTGGGGTTCCCTGTACAGGGTTTGTGTTATTTTTGTAACTACTCTGTAAGTTTGAATGTATTTCAAAACAACACAGTTAAAAAGTGAAAAATATATATATGCTAATAATTGTTTCAAGAAATGTTAAAAACCACTGACAAATAATTATGAAAATCATCTTTTAAGGGAAATTGCTAAAAACTGTAAATATTAAAATAATGTAGACCTAAAATTCATGTATTTGTTACAAAATCAAGATAAAATAAACCACTGAATTTGTTATAATACAAAATAATATGTAGTTAACATTATGTTAGTTATAAATCTAGGAATATGTTAAAAGGGTAATTTTCTCTTCAGTAAAGAGGTGTGTGCATGTATTGAACTTTGGTGTCCACCTTTAAGGAAAAATTTAAAAAGAACTGACTAGTAATGGAAGTTGTGACTAGTTATGGAAGAAACTGTAGCAGTATCTGGAGAAAGTAGTTGCTGAGAGCAGGGAGAGGGAAGAAGAGATAAGATGTGGGGGCATTTTCCGGTCTTGGAGTTGTCCTAAATGATATTGCAGGGACAGATGCTGGACATTATATATCCTGCCATAACCCACTGAATATAGTGGGGGAGAGTGTGAACTACAATGTAAACTATAATCCATGTGGTGCAACAGTGCTCCAAAATGTATTCACCAAATGCAATGAAAGTGCCACAGTGATGAAAGAGGCTGTTGATATGGGAGGATTGGGGGGTGGGGTAGGGGGTATGTGGGAACCTCTTATATTTTTTAATGTAAGATTTTTTGTGATCTATGTATCTTTTTAAAAAAGACAATATAATAAAAAATAAAAAATTTTTTAAAATTTTAAAAAATAAAAATGAACACAAGGATGTGGGAAAAAAAAAGACATTTTGAACAGTGGAATCAAATTGAGAACTCTGAAATAGAGCCTCACTTCTACAGTCATTTTTTTAACAAATCAATTTTATTGATACATATTAATAAAGCTTAAATGTATCCAAAGTGTACAAAAAAAGAACTGACAATAAAAAGATCAGAGCTCTCATGATCCAGCTTCCTATGTATATAAAGACAGAAAGTTATATACTGCTAAAATTGAATTAGTTCAGCTGCTAGAAACTAATTTTAACTTTGGTTAATAGAAAGTTGGAATTAATATAAATATTTCATAAAACGTTTTGACAAAAGAGGCTTTAACTCCTTCATTAAGTAATGAGCATCAAAGCTGAAAAATCATGAACAACTTGTATTGTGGATTTTATCCAATATATCCTGAAAAATTTAGTCACTCTTGAAAACATTTCAGTTACATTTAGATGAATCAGTATCATTAACCATTAGAGTCACTGGCTCGTCAAAGATATGTTCCTTTCCATCTCATGACATGTCCCAGGGACAAGCATGAAAAATTGCTGAAAGGAATTGCTTGCATTTAAATATGTGCAAAAAAAATACCAGATACAGCATTTGATGTGTCTTACCAGTGCTCTTTGTTTTGCTCTGAGACTATCCTTCAGGAGCCATGCATTGTATGAGACTAAGTGGAGATGGAAAAGATAAAATAAACTGAAAATTTTTATAACTACCCCCACCCACCCCCAAACTCTACCATATTTCTCACTCCTGAAAATCGCCACACTGAACAAAAGATGTAATTTCTAATGCCTCTCTCAACAAAAATATGTGTAAGAAATGGAAATAAATCTTGGGAGCATAAGGGTTTTATGGTTCACTGATGATATCTTCTGTTGTGTTTGATTCCCTTCTCCCACCTGAAGGCTTCTGCAATCAGGGCAATGCACTGTAAGATTTTTTTTTTGGAAAGTAATAGGCAATTAAAAACTCAGTATATTATTGAGGAAATAACTTTTAGGAAAGAAAACAAATTAAAATTGAAGATCTAGAAATTGATTCCCTTAAAACTGCATGGGCTTGCCTTTCTCCAGGGAAATCTTTGGGAACCTGGGGAATGGAAAGCATTCACAGTTTCAAGACCACTGGCCTGAGTCAGTTCATGGAGCTGAAATCAATTGAGGCTGGTGTGGCAGAAACAGTGTTCAGATGAGAGCTGGGAATTAAAAAGTTTTAAATATGCTGCATGAGAAAAACAGCAAAGCAAGTCCTTGGGATGGAGTTGCCACCAATGCAAATGCCTGGCTTTGAAGGAAGACAACGTATCAAATGTTCTCAAATGAGAAAGGAGACTTTTTCTCTGATATATGGCAAATTAACCCATGGTGGATGCTTTCCCTTAGTGAGTTTAAGTTCTCAAATCCTTGTGGACTATGGAAAACTGAAATAAACTGGCCGACGTTGTCTGGGTGGCTGCAACCAGGATAAACACCATCCACGCTCTTTATGTCCCGGATGAGTATCTGCTGAGGCCTCTGATAACGGGCAGTATGGGACAAAATGCCCGCACTCCCTACCCTTGGGATTGAGGATTGGCTTGTTCTAACTTTCTGTGGGGGTAAGTAAGGGAGGGTGCTGTGGTAACACCGTGTACGCAATTTATTAACTCTTTGGGCCCTTTCAAGTATGGTTGGAAAGACTAGTACAAATTGTCAAGTCTTGAAGGAGTCATTCCCATTGCTGAAGAAACAGCTCAACTGCAGCCGCTGAAGGAAACCGGACTCCATCCAGACACTGTAATGAGGGCTTCCTGGCTGAGATGAATAGAAAAAGGAAATTGAATATAATAGTAGAAACTTAAGAAGCTGGGTCTTTGAACTATTTATAAGGGTAAAGGGGTTTAGTTTTGTTTTCTGTTTTTTGTTTTTTCTCTTTTCCTTTTTTCTCCTAGGGACCTGTAAAATGGAACAGGGTGCCGTATTAAAATTTCAGCATCTTTGTATTTCTCATTTGTCAAGTATATTTGGATTATCTTCATGTTGTCATTTAATCTCATGGCAGGTTTTGATAACCTATATTGGACAACATAGCTAAAAAAGAATCAGAGAGGCGCTAGAATAGGGAGCATGTTTTGAGCCGTAGGTCCAAAGCATCCTTAAAATTAATGAATGTAATATTATAAATCATTTCAGTGACTTCTGGGAGTAAAGCCGAAATTGCCCACTGTGATGCCAGAAGGATCCACAAGAGTAGGGGTGGTTATTTGAGGAATGGCTTCATGAAGGTAAGAAAGTACTGTCCCACAAATGGCTGCCCTTCTCCCCCCTAGGGGTACAGCCACACCCCTGCCTTACCACAGGCCAAACTGATAAGGTCAATAAGAGACTAGGACAAGAGCTATGGGATATTAAGGGACACCTAGTCCCTACTCCTCCTGCTTCTACGGGTAGAGATTTGGCAACATACCTCTGCAGGCCTCATTCCCCAAGGCTCTCTGAATCCTCCCTGAGCACGCAGGGATGAATTATCAGATTGGTGAGCTGGAAGAAGGAACTAAAGATGCTCAGTTTAGCACCTTCCTCTCTTCTCTTAGTCTCTTTCTGGTCTAAACTTGGTCTGAACTCTGTTGTGCTTAGGATTTTCCCCCTATGTAAGACCTGGCCAGCTCTGCCTTGGGACAGGGAGGAAAAATTTTGTTGCAAAATAAAGTTTGAACAAGCTCACTTAGCCACAGAGCCAAAACTATGTTCCCCAGTCAGTTTTACTATAATAAAGGTGATATTATAACTAAAATAAAAATTGACTGACATAATGGATGGATGAACAAATACAACATCCATCCAATGTAAAGCTGAGTCAAGAATTCAAAGTTACAGGTGAGAGTTGATTTATTCAGCAGAGAGCCCTAGAAGTCGTCTTCAAGTAAATCGATTTTTTAAAATCAAGTCTTCTCCCATTACCTCTCACTATGGTTAATCCTTTATTCCCAAATAGGCTAATCATCAATGCTCATTAATTTCCAGTTGGTGGCTCCTAACACTTAAGCCTTAAATTTGCACTTCCCCACTAAGTAGCTAAATTATATTCATAATAAATTAAGTGATTAGGAAGCTCCTTCACAAAGTTTGTCATTGATTTCTCCTGAGGCAGAGTAGAAATCTAGCAAATAAACAGCAGTTGACAATAAATGTGCCACGAATTTGTGTTATCATATTTAATCCTCTCACAACCCATTACAGAGGTAAAGAAACTGAGGGTCAGAAAATTTAAGTAACTTGTCCAAACTTTCATAACCAGTAAGTAGCACGGTCAGGATATGAACTCGGATACATCTTCAAATTCCAGGCTCAGTCCACTATCCCACAATGCCTGCATTCAAAGATTTACATACTATCAAGGTCGGAAGAAGCCTTATAAGTCCTTCATCTCCTGCCTATGTCATCCCAGCCATGGCTTGCTCATTGCAGTGATGGGGAGTTCCTAAGGCAGCCCCTTCCATTGCTGGTCAGCCACACTGCTTCACAAACTTCTTTTTACACAGAATTTCCTATAGGCTCACAGTACTGGTCCTTCTTTTCTTTGGGGCCCCAAAACAGAGAACTTTGACAGTAACAGAGTGCCCATCCCCTAGATTAAAGATCCCCTTCTTCTCCAACTCTTCTTCATATATCTTGATCTTCAGTCCCCTTTCTGTCCTCCTGGAAACCTCCTCTAAGCACAGTCATTGTCGATGACCCCTCTAGGACCTATAACTAGCTATAATAGTCCAGGCTGGGGCAGACTGATGAAGGTAGGGTTGGATTATCATTGCTCCCATTGTAAGCCCTGTTCCCACATTCATGATATTTTGGGGGTGGCAGGAAGGATTGTTCCTCTGCTCAAGAACCTACATGCCTCCCTTGTGCTAAAAGAGTGTTTCCCAAATTGCATTGCCCAAAACACCAGCATCCCCGATTAACTGAATATGCACTTTAAGAACAAGAAAGTGTGACCATGTAATATTGAAATACATTACTTACTCTTAATTCTTATCGAATGCCTACTGTATACCAGGCACTGTTCTAGTCACTAGAGACACATCCCTGATCAAGACGATCTGAATTCCCTGCTCTTATGGAAGCTATAGAACAGAATATAATAAGCATGATGAACTTAGCCCATAGGAAGGCTTAGAGGACATCACAGGGCATGCGTGGAGGGAAGGGAGGCAGCACAGTCCAGCTTAACTCTGCGATTTCAGCCCTTTGAGGTGAACCTGGCACTTCCAGGCCAGTGGGCATGAAAGCAGCATAAAAAACAGCAGCCAGCGCTTGTGCCCTCACTCAGAATTTCCTCTAGATCCCTCCATACCACCTTCAGTATTCCTTGCTCAGCCCTCCCTCCACTTCTTCACCCACTTTTGATCCCCACATTCCACTGGGTCCCACTGGGACTTCAGTTTGGGGCACTGACCCCAGCTTGAAGCACCGCCCACCCCTGCACATGGTTGTCAGCATGTGCTCCTCTCCTCTCAATGCCCGCCCCGGCCCATCAGCCCTTCGCCCTCCCTTCCCCTTGCCCCAGACTCTCAGGACAGGGGAGCAGCCGTGTGGTCCCTTCTGTGGTGGGTGGATGAGAACGCCTGGGGCCTCCATACCATCCTGAAGGATGTGGACTGAGGTGGGGCCAGAAGAGCCAGTCCAGGAGAGACCAAGTGACATGAGCCAAATGCAAAGGAAAGAGAGAAAGGAGACTCTGGGCTCAGTAAAGAGGCCGAGTTTGGAAAGAAGCCATGATGGGGAGGGATTTGTTATTTGTGGAAGGCTTTTATGTGGTGGTGGGAAAAGAATGGCAAATATGTAACAGAGTATTTCTGTAACTATAAATAAAATGTAAATACCTTTCATAATGAAAACCTTATGGAATCGGCTTTTCTGAGAGGCTTCTAAAATAGGAAAGGGCAAAGGAGGGAAATAACATGTACTTAACCCATACTATGTGCTTAGCACCTTCCATATGTTGTTTGCTTAGGCACCTCACTATTCCAGAGGAGATGGTCTTCTCATTTCATAGATGAGGGAAATGAGGCTGGGAGAGGTGAAGGGATCTGGCCAAGGTCCCTTGGTGAACCGCAGTTTGAAAGCAGATGCATCAGGTTCTGCGTAAGCCTGCCTAAAGGAAGGGGCTGAACTGTGACCTTCCTAGAATCTTTTCCATTATCAGGATTTTCAGAATTGGCTTCTTCTCTGCAGATGACTTAACACCTTCAGGACACTAATGCCTGGGTAGGCTGGTAACAATAACTCAACAGAGCAGCTTTAGGGTGGTAGAAACAATGCTGAAAAGGTAGCCCAGGGGTGCCAGGTTCCACCACTGCCTTGCTATATGGCCTTGAATAAGTCCCGTCCCTCTCTGGGCCCGCATGTTCACATCTGGAAAATGAAGAGTTGGGCTAGATGCTCCGGAAGTTTCTGCTCAGCTCTGACATTCTTGTCTCCCTTCTTGCTGAAGTCCTGGTGGTAGCCTGAGGAGGCTGTCTCCCAAAAAAGGCCACTTCAGCAGCTTGCGCCAGCCAACCACCTGGCCCAGCGCCCTCAGGCCCCCAACCCCGCCCGAGACCACGGCTCGGCTCCTCTCCGCAGTCTGTACTGACCTGCACCTCCCGCGTCAGGGCCAGTTCCAGCAGCTGGCCAAAGTGCTCGCCCAGCGTGCTCAGGGTCTCGCTCACGCAGGCCTTCATCGACTTCAGGACGTGTTCATTCTCAACCTGGAGGCACCTGGGGGCAGAAGCCATGGGACGGATGGTGAGATGGGGCCATTGCAGGGGCCCCATCTGAGCCTGCTCCAGGACTGGCGTGTGGTGAAAGCAGCCTGGGGAAAAGATGCCAGCTCCAGAGGAGTCAGGATTACTCACGGAGGTGAGTAACCCTGGGCTGGCTCACCCCCTAGCCCCTTAGCTTGCAGGGAAGTGCTGGCCCGATGTGGGGGAATCCATATCATGAGGAAGAAAGGCCATCAGGCTTCGAACCCAAGGGAAGCCAGGAGGTTGCTTCTCCCCGGGAAACCTGCCATCCCTGCAGCTAGCGCACATCTTCTCACTGATGTTAGGGGTGGGGGAGGGAGGAACAAGGGCCGCAGGGCTGCGGTGCCTGAAGGGCCGGGTATTGCCAGTGCGCGCTCTAAAGGCACGTGGCGGTGCCTGGGCTCCTTGAAGTCCTGGCTGCCCACGGCGTGCAGAAAGCAGCCTGGAGGACTGGCTTCCCAGACAGCAAGAACACCCCTGTGGCCTGAAAATGCTCCATTCTGAAGAGACAAAGGCCCGGTGGGGCCCAGGGGACTTCACCTTCCAGGTTTTCCTCCATGATGTGGGGGCTGGGAAGGGTGAGGGAGAGAGTCAGCACACCTGAGTGTGAAGACGTGCAACGTTCTGTGTGTGTAGAGTATAAACCTTTGTATGTTAAAGTACGTGAGACACGTTAGAAGGGCATGAGTGTATTTCCGTGAGTATGTGTTTACATATCTCTGTATGAGCAGGTGTCTGTGAATATACATGTCTAAGTGTGCTGTACAGAAGGGTGTGAGTGTCCACTTTGACACTGTCTCTACTCTAGCCTTGGGGATCAGGGAGGCTCTCCGAAGCTGTGGGAAACCTTTTCCTTGTTACCAATCCCTCAAAAACCCTCTCTTCCTATTCCCTGAGTCTCTCCTCTGCCTTTTACCTTATTCCTAAGGCTGGCAAATGGAGGCAGAAAATCCCAAGGGAATCTTTAAAAGTTGCTGGTCAAAGTCAGCTGAAGGAAAGTGCCCAGGCCGCCAGGACTCCTCACTTCCACTCGCCCTCTGTTTTCCCAGATAGAGAGAGGTTGTCTCTGTAGACTGCTCCCTGCCCTAAGAACGGGCTGGCAGCCTGGGAGACCCAGGTGCACATTTACCTCTCTGTGACTGCTGAGAGCTCTGAGCATTTCTGCATTACCAGCTTCTCAATCTGTAGAAAAATAGATCAATGTTAGTCAATTCAATAAGCATTTGTTGACCGCCTGCTGTGCTGGGTACTCTGGGGCATAAAGACACAGAATCACATAATCCAGTTTAGAGGAGAAGTGCATAAACGATAACACAAGTGATATGGATAACTAAAGAAACCATCAGCAGCTGCTTTGGGAGCTCAAAAAACTAAACTGGGAAATTAGTTATGCTGGGGGATCTGGACGCTTCAGAGAGGAAGGCACATTTGAGCCAGACTTTTAAAAAAAAGTTCACTGTCTTTGAAGTGGAGGAAGGAAAACTTTCAAGCACAGGGTAAAGAAAGTACTAAGGTGAAAAGCGAATAATAGAGGAAAGAAAGAAATGATAAGAGATTTTGAACTATGAGAAGAAAATTCTAAGTCATGGGTTTTGGAAACAGAAAGGCTTAGGTGAATCCTGCTTATGCCATTCACTGTATAATTTTGGGCGAGTCTCTTTGCCTCTCTGAGCTTCTGTTTCCTTATCTATAAAATGAGAATAATAATATATAGCTAATCTTTTAATCAACTGTTTTAAATGTTTTACATATAACAACTCATTTAATCTAACAACATTTGCGTGAAATAAATACTATTATTATACCCATTAGGATGATGGACCTGAGGCACAGAGGAGTTAAGTAACTTGCCAAAGGCCCACAGCAGAGCTGATGTGTGAATCCAGGCAGTCTGGCATTAAAGTTGGTGAATTTTACATTTTAACCATTGCACAGCTTCTCACAATGGTGATGCCTGCCTCACATGTTGTGCAAGTTGAATGAGATACATGTAAAAACACCTAACCCAATGCCCAGGTATCAGTGGGTACTCGATAAAGGTCCTTACTATCTTTCTTCCCTGCTTTTTGGAAGAGAAGGGAGCCCTCTGGGGCAGGAAAGATTCAAATTCCTCACAGCTCAGCCCCCTGTTCCCGGAGGCATCCTCATTCCAGGTGCCCACCCACCTACCGTCATCCCAGGTGGCTGACCTGGCCCATCTCCTGGGAGGAACTCCGGCTGACAGTGCTGTACTCGCTGACCATGGAGCGGGCATGACAGGTCAGACGCACGCTCATGCTATGCACGCGCGCCCAGCGGTCCTGAGCCAGCTTCTGCCCAATCCTGCGCAGCTCGGTGCTGATGACCCAGCCCCGCTTGAGCAGCAGCTGCAGGGGGTCTCCGGGGCCTGGGCCGCCCGCCAGGATGAGGTCGCCCTGCGCATCCTCCTCCAGGCTGATGGGCTTCGCCTGCAGGACGCACATGCACTCGCACTCGGTCATGAGCTTCAGGTCCTCCATCCAGCGCTGGACAGAGTCCACCTGCATCAGGTGCAGCCTGCAGCCGGGGACAGTGCCATAGGACTATCAACACTCCACCATTTCCAGAAGCTTCCATTCCAGGCTATTTTATGTTTCAGCACATTCCTTGTTTTCACCTACCTTAATCCTATCTGCTGTTTCTTTTTTTATCCATCTTACAACTATTAAGACTGAGGCACAGAAGCTCTGCGGGAAGGTATCCAGACTAATAAACAACAAGCAGTGAAGTCTGACAGAGTAGCAGATGATTTTTACAATAGGGGAAAAATGGAAATAGCCTAAATACCTAATAAGAGTCTCTCTAGAACCTTTTCCATTGCCAGGATTTTCAGAATTGGCTTCTTCTCTGCGCATGCCATAAAACATTTAGGACACTAAGGACCCACTGGGTAGGCTGGTAACAATAACTCGACAGAGAAGCTTTGGGTGAGCTATGGTAAAGCTACATAGTTAAATATTATGCACATTTAAAATAATGTTTTAAAAAATGTTATAGCAAAGAAAAACACATGAGCTGATAAAGGGCTGAAAGCAGTATGCAAGAATATAAATACAAAATTATTACAATTAGATTTTTTAAAATTATGCTTAGAAAAATATTTAAAGGAAAGATATTAAATAGTCTAATGGTTCTTTATAGGTGGTGGAACTAGCCTTTTTTTAAAAAACTCTCAACGTCTCTCTTTTCCAAATTTTCTGAAGTAAGCATGTATAATATACTTTTTAATGGAACACAATTAACTCTATTTAGTACAATAGCAATAACATGAGAACATAGATTAGATCCTTAGATCTCAGCCAAATAAAACTCACTCTAAAATTCACAGTCAAATAAAATTCAGTAGTAACAGATCATTAATGAAATCGTTAAATATTTGTTGAGTGCCCTGTGTTTAATATCATGCAAGTGCCAGGCACTGTGGGAAAAGTGAAGATGAAGATGTCAAGCCTCCACCTTCAAGAAGCTTTGATCTGTCTAAAGAGTCAACACAAACTAATGAGAAGTTAAAAAAGAGTAACAGATTTCAACCTTATTTCAAGATCACAGCAGAAGCCATGCATCGTTCATCACTACTGCTGAGCCCTAGTCTCTGACTTTGTCTTGGCTCAATGCAGCAATCTGCTAACTAGTCTTTCTGTCACAATATTACCTACCCCAAGCCATTCACCACCTGCCACCAATTCATTCATTCATTCCACAAATATATATTTGTTGCCTACTATGTGTTAAGTACTATTCTAAGCCCCAGCCTATAGCAGCAAACAAAATAGATGAAAATCACTGCCCTTGTGCAGGCTAACTTCAAGTGAGGGGGGGACGTTCAATTTTTAAAGAAACTGTTTAAATTTAAAAAGCAAAGAATAGAATATGTTGGGGGTTACTAGCTGTGAAGAGAAAGGGAATGGGAAAGAAGGGTAGAGAGCACTGGAGGTGAGAGGATGCACAGTGTTTGCAATTTAAATTAAGTGGATCAGAGAAGGCTCATGAGAAGTGGACATTTGACCAAAGACTTGAAGAATATAAAGGAGTGAGACATGTGGGTTATTTGGGGACAAATTGTTCTAGGAAGAGTGAATAGCAAGTGCAAATGCTCTGGGGCAGAAGTGCTTTGGTGGCATAAAAAGAAATGCAAGGAGGCCAGAGTAGAAGAAGAGTGAGCAGAGGAAGAAGGATGGGGACATGAGATGAAAGCAGAAAGAGGACCCGACCCTGCAGGGCTGTGCAGACCATGGTGAGGACTCCCCCCAACCCTTTGCACCCCTGATAAACACACTCTGCACTCCAGGCAAACTCAGCCCCCTGCCCCATTTCTCCAATATGCCACTCTCTTTCACAGTCCCCTGTGACCCTGCACATATGGCCTTTTTAAAAATTTTTTTATTTTTTATTTAGTCCATCTCACTATATATAGATAAACTGGGGGGCATAATTTTCTAATAACAGTAAAAGAAAATGCCATAGAATAAGATATACTGTCTATTCAAGACAAATTTTTATATAAAATGTAAGTGACTGTTTCTTTTATGTATTTGTTTTATGTTACTTTTTTATTTTTCTTTTTTCTTTTTTAAATGTTACATTCAAAAATATAAGAGGTTTTCATATACCCGCACCTCCCCTCACCCCACTCCTCCACAACAACAGCCTCTTTCATCATAGTGGCACGTTCACTGCATTTGGTGAATACCTTTTGGAGCACTGCTATACAACATGGATAATAGTTTACATTATAGTTTACACTCTCCCCCAGTACATTCAGTGGGTTATGGCAGGATATATAATGTGCAGCATCTGTCCCTGCAATATCATTTTGGACAACTCCAAGCCCCGAAAATGCCCCCACATCACATCTCTTCTTCCCTCTCCCTGTCCTCAGAAACTATCATGGCCACTTTCTCCACATCAGTGCTACAGTTTCTTCCATTACTAGTCACAATAGTTCTATAGTAGGATGCCAGTAAGTCCACTCTAATCCATATTTTATTCCTCCATCCTATGGACCCTGGGATGGTGATGTCCACTCCACCTCTATCTTGCTTAGATTCCACATGGATGATGGATGCAATTCTCCTGCTTTCAGTTGTAGGCACTCTTGGTTCCCTGATGTGGTGGCTAACCATCCTCACCTCCCTATTAGCTGGCATGGGTAAGTCCAATGAACCAGAGGGTAGGAGTTGCAATGCTGCTGAGGCTCAGTGCCCAGCTGGCATATGGAGAGTCCAGAGATTCAAGTCTCCTGAGTATACACCAACCCCAGCACCAACCACAGGTTCAATAAAAGTGACAGAAGAGGCATGTGTAGAAAAGTCACATCTGAGTCCAACTCCATCACACTCAGGAACACAAAATTCCAAAGTAAGGCCAACTGACATGGCATTGAATTCCAGAGCCATCTGCCATGACTATAGAACCTGTGGATCTCTGTTGCCTTCAGGAGAATCAGTACCTGGGGTTGTATCTACTTTGGCTTTCTCTGGGGTCCTCTTGAGGCGTGTGTAAACATGACCCATCTGATGACCTCCTGATGCTATTTTGAAGACTCTTAGCCATATAAACTCATTTGTCTTTGTCATTTCCCCCTTTTATTCAAGGTCAAAAAGCAGTTTTTAACACATGATCCTACATGTAGGCTGAGATATTCTGCTGGTCTGAGTTGACCCTTTTATTCAAGGTCTTTTTCTAGTTACATTATCAGCTGGTGCTTGGTAGTAATCCCTCAGTGCCAGGGAGGCTCATCCCTGGGAGTCATGTCCCATGCTGGGGGTAAGGTGATGTATTTACATGTTGAGTTTGACTTAAAGAGTGGCCACATTTGAGCAACATGGAGGCTCTCAGAAGGTAACTCTTAGGCACCCTGCAACTCTAAGTCTAGTTCATATTTCAGGCACACAGGCTCATAAGCATAGTCATCAGTATCAAGGGCTCATTGTTGGACCATCCTTCTTTGTTGGTCTTTGTCATTGCACTTGTGGGGATTGTTCCTGTTCCATTGGGGAATGTGATAGAGCTCCCCTGGCTAGAAACCCAGTACTCCCTCAGTTGTTGTTTGTAACTTTAACTACTATGAAAATACCGAGCATATATCCAAACATTTTTATGTACCCTATATACATGCCCTGGAAAACCCCCTCCCAACCATGTGCCCCCCATCATTTCTCCAGTATGCCACTCTCTTTCACAGTTCCCTGTGACCCTGCACATATGCCCCTTCTGACTGAAATCTCTATTCTTTCTTCTCTACTTAGCAAGCTCCTTCTCACCCTGAAAGACATAGCTTTAATGTTACCTCTTCTGAAAAGCCTTCAGCAGAGCTTATCAGTCCCTCCCTAGGGCCCCTGTACCTACATTACATTGGAGCACTAATCACTTTCTCTTGTAACTCGAGTTTGCCTGACTCTCTAAGATGTTCCCTCCTATCTTCCCTATTGCCAATTCCTGACACTTACCAGTTACTCAGTAAACATATGTCAGATAAGCCTAGCACTTACTGCTGTAACTGTGCAGAAGATATCCTACACCTCCACCACTTAACTACCTAGAGCATCCCCTGAGACTAACCCAATGGGAAAGGGGCTATAAGGGATGGAAAAACATCACCACTGCGTTCCAGAGATAGAGAACTGGGAGGTAAATTGACGTGGGGGCTTTTAAGAAGTAACACCTGAACTAGTCACTCACTCACTGACTCATTTATTCCATAAATATTTACAGTGGACATCTGTTGTTGTTTTTTTCTTCCCAGCATCCCTTCTTTCATCTTCTGTCAAGAGCAAAGACAAGTTACATTAGCTACCTTTTAGAATGGCTAGCTAGACTTCATCTTTTCCCTCTTCTTTGGGAAGGAACTCTCCTCCCAGTCACAGGAGTGGTCTCCCAGTGGCCATGTCTGAGCTTTATGAAACTGCCCACAGCCATAGCTGGTGGTTGATCTAGGGGTGGACTACTAACCCACACTGCACTAATCCAATTCTCTCTTTCCAAACTGTGAAACTTAGAACCCAGAGTTAGAGAGATGGGAGGAGTGGTCATGAACTTTACTAGTTCAAATCATTTTTCCTTTCCATAAGAAACCCCAGGATTATTTGGAGAGTGTGGAGATAAGGCCAATAGTTAATTTCTATAGCTTATACTCAAAAGAATATTCTCTCAAAAAAACATATAGACAAATAACTAAGCAGAGTTGAGTCAGTGCCATCCCTTAAAGAAAAGGTCATCTTGGAATTCAAAGAGGGAGGTGACCCTTCCAGTTGAGGATCAAGGGAAGTTGCTTGAAAGAAGTGGCTTTAGAGCTGGGTTTGGACGAGAACTGTGAAAATATTCAGGGTGGGGCAGGCAAAGGGAAAATGAGGTCAGTTGGTCTGAAGTTGTTGGTTCTGAAAGAGGAAGGAGTAGTGAGATGGAAAGCTGGAAAAGTGAGCCAGGGCCCAGATCTTGAGAGGCCTTGAATGTCAGAGTAGGGGCATTTACCCTGAAAGCCCTGAGAAGCTATTGAAGAGGGGCAGGGCAGGGTTGCAGGGAAGGAGACTTGTGGGGTTGAAAAACTGTGCTGAATCATGGCACCTGGGACCCCGCACCTGGCAAAAAGTAAAGCTCTGGTGCTGGGAAGAGTTCTCAGCACATATTCCTGTAGAGAAATTCAAGCCTCTTGGACCCCCTCACCTCACCTCCAGCCTGAATTGAAAAGGATAAACTAACTTAGCAGCCATGGAAGATCCAGGAAAGGGGAAAAAGGAAGGCTGAGCCACCAAACGCCTCAGGCCTAGGCCCGTTCTGGGAGAACTGCTTAGAGTCAAAGCTGATGCTTTTGTCATCCGCCTGCTCCCAACTTTCACAGGAGCCACATTCAGTTCTTGCTGTATAAGATCTTTACACAAGAAATGAGATTTCAGAAACTGTGTTGATTAAAATCCTAGTCAATTCATCACTCTGCTAGTAGAAGAAATGGAATGACAAACTATTGATTTCTTTAGTATCTGCATGCTTGAGCCTATGAGCAGCTGTGTTTGTGGATATGAATTCATCTGGTTGTCTGTCTGTATTATCTGTAAACCCAGATCTGAGTGTCTATGTGTGAGTTTGTGTATCCCTACCTGAGCAAATATGCGGATTGTATGTGTATTTGTGTTTGTGTGTGTGTTTACAGGTCTTATGTCATATAAATGACAATTAAAAATTCTTGAGCATGACTGTGCTTAGTGACTCACTTCCAAAGAAGAGTATAGAGCAGGTGGGGGAATGGGCAAAAGATAACTTTACAGTGAAGAAATCTGGCAAACACTGCTTTAACCAAAGAATCAAAGTTCCTATCATCAATGGTAAGTCATGTTGATAGCATAAACCCCTGATATGATGTGATGAGAGGGCTACATGACTTATGATGATTCTTCTGAAAACATTTAACCTAGTCTATTCCTGAGGAAAACACTGCTTAATGTTTTAAACCTTGTTGAACTGGCCGAGAATATTTTGCATTTGTTAGACGTGTCATCTAGAGACAGGCACTTTTCCTGGGACTCCAGATCTCCCTTTAGCCACTTCTCCAGGCTTTATCCACACCTCACTGGAAGACCATTTGCCTGTAAGTTGAGGCCAGACTTGCTAAGATTTCAAGCTCTCCTCAACTAGGGCATTGCTTAGTAGAAGAGAGGAACCTTCACAAAACGCTTTGAAGAGCACTTCTACAAAAGGTCTCTCTGGTTCTACTGATTCCTGCTTCAAGTGTTTCTATTTGAAATAAAAATATTTCTTATCATGTCTTTTGTAGGATCTAGTTACATGCCCAATTCTCAAATTTTCACCACAGTGCAGGGAATTCCCCCATACTTAGACTGACATTTCAGCCAAGGACAAGGGTAGTTGTTCTCTCTGCAGAAAGGAGCAGGGCAAGACCAACTGGCTTTGTCTTCCAGTAGGCCCCCACTGTCTGCCCTATGGCCCACCAATGGCTGAATCACAGGTGAGCCTCCTTTGACCTTTGCCTTCTGTCCCTGCCTGCCTAAGGGAGCCCTAACTCCTGCAGAGGCAGGCCCCTCAGGACCACTCATAACAATCCTGTTCCCTTCCTAATTGCCTGGCCAGGCCTTGAACTGGAGCTTCCATTTGCGACTTGTAGTGGGCCACAGACTATGACTCTGTCCTTACCAAACCCAACTTCATCTTTATTCCGCGGGACTGAGAAGCCTATTGTCTAACGGCCAAGAGCAAAAAAAGGAATTTCCACAGGCATGGGTCCACAAGGCTTGCCCATTGGTATGTGATAGTAGAAAAAGCTGGCTCTACTACCATAATCTGTGTGACCTTTGTTAGGCTGCTGCTGCTTTTTTTTCTGAAATTTTTATTGAAATATAATACATGTACATAAAAGTGAACAAATATTAATATCAATCTGCAGCTCGACTAATATTCCTAAGGTCAACACACCCATGTATCTAGCTACTAGCTCAAGAAACAGAATATTGCCAGCTCTTCAAAAGCCTCCCTTGTTCTGCCTTCTGATTGTTCCCCAATCAGCACAACCAATATCCTGATTTTGAACAACAAAAGACATTGAATGAGTTTCTCAACCACTCTGAGCCTTTACTTCTTCACCTGTAAAACAGAGATAATAGAATCTTCCACACCGAGCTGATGGAAAGAATTGAATTAAATGGTGACTGTGAAGGGCCTAGCACACTGCATGGCACAAAGGAAATGCTTAAAAAATGTTAGTTCTCCATGCTGCCCTTCCCTCATATAATTTAACACCTATAGTAAATAATTACAAGCGTAGTAATGGCTAGCATTTATTGAGCATATAATGTGTATCAGGCTCTGTCCTAAGAGCTTACATGAATTATTTCATTTACTCCTTAGGACAATTGCCTGAGTTAGGTATTATTATTATCCCCATTTTACAGATGAGAAAACTGAGCTGCAGAGAAGTAAAATCATCCAAGTAAAAGTAGCAGTGCTACACGGGTCTGACAGACTCTGGTATTAGTAGAGTTAGATAAAGCAGTGGGTCTGAGACCCAAAGAGCTGGGTGAGTCCCGGTTTCATTATTTACCAGCAGGGTGACTTTGAGGCCCTCTAAACTCATAAAATGTGGGCAATAGTACCCAACATAGTTGCTCTGTCTGCCGCTCAGCTTCACTGATAAATGAAATAATGGATTTGAGAATATTTTAGAAATTCCAAAGCAGTAGGCAAACAACAATTTTTTAAAAAGTAGTAGCACTGAGATTAAAACTCTGGTCTTCTGGTCTCTTGGACACCAGGGTCTGTGCTCTGAAGTTCTGTGCTGTACTGCTTCCCACCCTGCCCAGTCCTCAGAAAAAAAAAAAAAAAAAAAA
Source organism: Dasypus novemcinctus (assembly GCF_030445035.2). Lineage (NCBI taxonomy): Eukaryota > Metazoa > Chordata > Mammalia > Cingulata > Dasypodidae > Dasypus > Dasypus novemcinctus. The sequence goes on from NC_080682.1 coordinate 78,759,387, forward strand.
GACAAGCAGAGAGCCAGATGAGGCAGCCTAAACCTGGGGAGACAGTTCGTCCCAAGCAAGAACCTCAGGGCTGCTTAGGAGCAACAGGGCTGGCTGCTCAAGGGCTTCCCACCCAGTCTGACTTCTTCTAGAATGCTTTGCACCCAAGCTGCCCAATTTACAACTAAATTGTTGAGTTAATGTTTTATCCAAAAGAATAACCAGAAAACTGGATGAAAAGCAGTTCTGAAGGCACAGGGAAACAGAATGGAGTCAAAAGCCACCACTAACAATCACCAATATGAACTAAACCCTTAGACTGCCCCCAAGGGCTGTACACTGATCCATGTACTATTTTATTTTATTTTATTTTCCAGCCAAACCAATTGCATTTATTATTCATTTCCAAGTTGTCAGTACTCAAATAGTTACACAATTGCCAGTAAGTGCTTCAGAGCAACGAGAGGTAATAACTAGCATGACTGCACTGAATTAGTTCGCAGTAAGGCAAAAACAAAGAATTTCAGTAATCTAGTTATTCTGTTTATCCTGCCTGAGCTTTTTTAAAATTTAAAAAGTAGCTGGCAGACACCCTAGGAGTCAGTTAAAGGTATGAGACATGGTGACTTCACAGCTGGCTTTTGAAGGATAAGTAAGAATTTGCAGGCGGGTAAGAGAGAGGACAATGCCGGCGGAGGGAACGGAACGAGCCGGGCACCGGCCCCAGCTGGCCAGCTGGGCTTGAACTTGGCTGGTGGAAACCAGGAAGAATGGAATGGAGCTGATGAGGATGGAGATGAGAACCAGAAATCTTAGGATTACACAGCCCAGTCTTTCCACATCCTGGTCCTGGAGAAACTGAGGCAGGACATCCTGTTGGATGGCATTCCTTCTCAGAGCCCGAATTAGCAGGCTGAAAAAAATCACAGCACTATTTTACTCTCACAATCAGCTTAGGTGCATACTCTTATTTATTTCCATTTTATAGATGAAGGTATTGAGGTATAGAAAGATATGTGACTCCAAGCAGACAGCCCCGACTCTGTGCTACTGTCTACACTCTACAGTTTTCCACTTGTCTCTCTCCTCCACCAGACTTTGAGATCCTCAAGGACAGGCACCACCTGATTCATCTCAGGAGTATTGGCACTCAGCTCAAGTCCTGGCACACAATGGGTATCAATAAGTAATTGAATCAAGTAAATTGGAGACTTCCTGGGGGCCACAGGTTAAAGTTTTAAACCTTGCCAAGCCCACTAAAAATATTTTCTGAACTTTACACAGTATTACACAAGAATGGGCATGAGTGCCGTGGACTAGGCACATAGGAATCCCCTGGAGCCACCTTCTCCTCTCTTCTGGGGCCACATTTCAGAAGGTGTGGATTCTGTCCTTGGCTGGAATGTCAGCCTAAATATAGGGGAGTTCCCTGCACTGTGGTGGAAGTTTGAGAATTGGGCAAGCAACTAGAACCAAAAAAGCCATGATAAGAAATATTTTTATTTCAAATAGAAACACTTGAAGCAGGAATCAGTAGAACCTTTTGTAGAGGTGCCCAAAAATCAGAGAGACCTTTTGTAGAGGTGCCCTTCAAAACATTTTGTGAAGGTTCCTGTCTTCTACTAAGCAATGCCCTAGTTGAGGAGAGCTTGAACCCTTAGCAGGTCTGGCCTCAACTTACAGGCAAATGGTCTTCCAGTGAGGTGTGGATAAAGACTGGGGAAGTGGCTAAAGGGAGATCTGGGGTCCCAGGAAAAGTGCCTGTCTCTAGATGACACCTCTAACAAGCACAAAATATTCTCAGCCAGTTCAACAAGCTTTAAAACTTTAACCAGTGTCTCCCAAGCAATCCCTGACCAACCTGATTCAATGACTCACTATTGATGTTACTATGTGTCGGACATTGTGCTAGGTTTTGGAGACCCCTGCCCTTAGGAAGCTCACAGTCTAGAAGATGCAGACATAAACAAAGAAAACCAACCTCATTCTCATCCCAACACGATTAGCCAGAGCCTATATAAGCCTCTCTCAAGTATTTCCAGAAGTCTTCAAGCATTATCTCACAACTGCTCCCCCAAAAGACTGGTTTAATCAGCCACCATGATGCCATGGGATGATTCTGTCATCCTTTCTTGTTTTAACTGATACTGCTTTAGTTTCCAGGGCCTGCAAGTCTATTTAGCACTGTTTTTTTCCTTCTGGTTAATGTCATGCCCTCTGAATGCAGCATGACATCTTGAGCTGTCACAGTTACCACTTCTCCCCATATTGCTCAGTCTTTCAAACAACATTGTACCATCATCAGAGCCAAGCACTCCACAGATCTTCTGGTCACCATTGTGGCTTCTTTGGGCACCATTGTTCTCACCAGATCATAAATTCTGGATTTGGATTGCCTGGATTCAAATCCCAGGTCTTCCACTTGCTAACTGTATAACTTTGGTCAAGTTATTCAAACTTCCTCTGTATTTCATTTTCCCCACATGCAAATGGGAAAGATAACCGTAGCTAATTCTTAGCCTTATTGTGACTATTAAGTGAATCAATATATATAAAATTGCTTAGAGCAATGCCCAACAGGTACTATTCTATGTGTTACTTATCATTAGAGCAGTTCTAATTAAAACAGATATATTTTCAGAAGTCTGTTACTTAAAAATGATATAAATGAGATTTCTGAGGAGATAGAAGAGGTGGCAGTATAATTTTTCCAACTCACAGAATCCCCACATAGATAACAAAATAAAAATCCCACAGTTAGTATTAATTTCAAAAGTAGTTGATAAGGTACCTCTAGAAGTCTCACTGACAGGGACAAGCCACCAACAGCTATAAGACCTTGTTGGTGTTGTTGTGTCAGAAGAAGGAAGTAGCATGGCAGTATTCGATGAACATGAGATAGGAGACTCCCAAAATAACCATTAGATATTTACTGGAAAGCACAGCAATTAAAGAGTAGCAATTGAAACGGGAGCATTGTTTGCTCCAATATGATTCCAAGAAGCATACTATGAACTCACAAAACTGGCCCACCAGGAATCTCTTCTACAACAAAGCCCCACATTAAGGAGAAACCTCTTGGGCTGGAATCAGAATTAAGTGGGACAGGAACAACAGAGACAAGGGGAGAGAATGTTTAGATCAACGTGGGGGGCAAAAGCAGACCTAGAGACTCTCAGAAAGCAGGTCATCATATTTTTGAACCCTACACAAAAACAAAAGAAGAGGGAGTTCAGTGAAATTAGAAAATTTTCCTAAACTCTGCCTCCTTCTAAAAGTTCATGAAAAATAATCTCACATAAAAATGAGCAACAGAAAAGTATTGAAGTCACATCCCATATACAGCTATTTTTAAACAGGAATAAAAAGCAGAATATTGCCCTTACAATGAAAGTTATGCTCACCAGAGTGACAGAGTTAGACTCATCTATAGGTTCTCTACATATGGCTCTTCTGCCCCTTTTATTTGAACCTATAATAGCACTATACTTATAAATATATGTCCCAGAGACGTAAATCTTTGACCCATCCATGTGTCAGATGAGCCCTGAATTTCAACAGTTACACCTACTCTCCAGTTCACTGGACTCACCCAGGACAGCTAACAAGGAGAAGATGATGGACAATGCCCATCCCAAGGAACAGAGTGTCTGTAACTGCAAGCAAGATAGTTCCATCCATCTGCCCTGTGGGATCTAAGCTCTCTCTCAATTAGAAACAGAGTGGGCATCCCATCCCTAAATCCTCAAGATTGAGGAATGAACAATGAACTAAAGTATATTTATTATTATTCTACTATAGACTTATTATTATTCTAACAATAGAAAAACTCTTATTGATATAAAGGCAGTGGCCACCAGAGGTTCTGAGTGATGGGAGAAGGGAGAATAGGTCTAATGTGGGGGCATTTGGAGTTGTCCTGCATGACACTGCAGTGACTCATACAGTCCACTGAATATTTTGACATAACCTACAAAATTTTGCAACACATAATGTAAACTGTAATCCTTGGTTAGTAGCAATGCTTCAATATGTGTTCATCAATTGTAACAAATGTGCCACACTAATGAGAGATGTTGTTGATGTGGGAAAGTGGGGGAGGAGGAGGGAGTGAGGCATATGGGAATCCCTTATGTTTTTTGCAGCATTTATGTAATCTAAAGCTTCTCTAAAAATAAAAAAGATTAATTTAATAAAGACATGTTAGGAAAATGTATCCACAAAACTGATAGGAACTATACCTACTGTGGCATTTTGAGATTGTTTTATGAATCCCAAAAAGGGAAGGATTATGTTTGTAAACTAAACTACTCCTCTGGGTGTGATAACCTTTGATAGTATTAAATTCTGTTGAGGGGCTTTGATTAGATTACCTGATAAGATTGATTTTAGGGCTTTTGATTTGACTTAGTCAGTGGGTATGACTGAGGTTGAGTCCCAGCCCCCTTGCTGGGTCTGATATAAATCAACATTCACAAAGACAGACCCCGGAAGAGAAAGCTCTGTCATTTTTTATCCTGCCATGTGAAAAAAAGAAGACGACTCAAGCAGCTGAGGCCCCAGGAAGAGATTGCCATTGCCTGATAGCTTACAGCTGAATTTGGGGAGAGTGGAACAGCTGAGACTGCTATAGGTCTGTGCCAGCTTGCCGCTGAATTGGGAAGAAAGCAGAGCAGCTGGGCCTGAGAGAGGAAGCTCAGAGGGGAAGGAGAGACCAGGCAAAGATCACCTGCCATCTTGCTTCAGCACATGGCAGCTGACTTTGGTGAGAAAGCACCTTTTATGGTGGTTGAGTTGGACTTTTTATGGCCTTGGGACTGTAAGCATTTACCCCCAATAAATCCACATTATAAAAGCCAACAGATTTCTGGTACTTTGCATCAGCCCCCCCTCAGCAGACTAATATATCCATCATTTTTAAAAAGCTAAAAAACATTATGGAAATGATACAAGACCTGAAAGAGCGGCATAGATCAGAATTAGAAAAACTTAGAAGGAGGTATCCTAACTCAGAAAAAAATTAGAAATAAAGGAGAAAGAGAAACCTCAGTAATAGACTTACCTAGAAGAAACATATTAGATAATAGTTTAAAAGAAATCAAAGATGAAAAAGAAGAAAATTTTGAAAATTGAAAGAAGTAAAAGAATTTGAGAGAAAGTGATAAATATTAAGATAGACAAAGAAGATCCACCAAACATCAATACGAGTTCTTGAGGAAGAAACCCAAAGCAAGGAAACCAAACAAACACAATATAAAACTGTAAGTCTGGAAAACTTTACTGGAAGAAAAAAAGATTTTAAAAAACTGCACATTGAAAGAACACATCACTGAGTTGAGACCAAACAAAACAAGACATATTCTAGTAAGATGACTAGACTTTAAAAAGAAGAAAAATTCCTTGGGCATAAGCATATATTACATATATGGGAAAGAAAATTACATTATCATCAGATTTCTTTCACATTAAAAATTTTTTTACAGTAATGCTTTATGCCTGAAGAAAGTAGAATAACATATTTAAGATAATAAAAGAAATAAAGTGTGAATGAAGGATTTTATATCCAGCCCAAATGACTCAAATACAAGGTGAGATGAAGCCCTGAGTTCCAGTGGCAGCAACAGTCTTGAAGAACAAGAAATGGAGTCAAGAAGGACTAAGTAGTTAAAATCAACAGAACTTAGGGACTGGTTGATATAGATGATGAATGAGGGAAATAGTCAAAGAGAAGACCTTGGTTTTTGACTTGAGCAGCTGAATGGATAGGTAAAACAAGTTGGGAAGGCAGAATGATGGGCTCAGTTGTTGGAAACTGAGGCACAGTGGCCTCATAAGAAGAGACATGCTGTCTCCAGGGCTATGCTTGCAACCTAAGGAATGCAGTAATTAAGAGTTCAAGAACAAGGCCTAGAGTAGCATTGTGCCTGGGGGTTTCCTCCTGACAGCCTTCATGTTACTCAAATGTGGCCACTCTCACAGCCAAACTCAGCATGTAGATGTGATGCATTCCCCCCAGCATTGGACACGACACCCGGGGATGAGCCTCCCTGGCACCGAGGGATCACTACCACATACCAGCTGAAGAAGCAACTAGAAAATGACCTTGAATTAAAGATTCAATGCGGAACAGCAGAATATACCTGTCTACATATAATAACATGACTTTGGGAAGCGGTTTGACCTAATGTAAGGGGGAAATGGAAAGGAGAAATGAGATTATAAGGCTGTGAGTCTCTAAAAAAGAGTCTGGAGGTTGTCACAAGGAATACCCCTATGTACAACTGAACAGAGTCTAAGAGACAGATAAGGTAGATACAACCCCAGGTATTGGTTCTTTTGAGTCTGCGTGATGGAATTGGACTCAGAGGGGTTCTCTTTTCACAAGACTTGCATGCTACTTTATTGGAATTGTAGTTGGTGCTGGGTTTGAGATATATGTAGGGGATTTGAATCTCTGGACTGATAATATGACACCCAGGCCCAGAGCCTCAACAGACTTCAGCTCCTACACTTTGATTTATTGGACTTACTCCACTCAGCTAACATGGAGTTGAAGAAGGTCAACCACCACAACATGGAGCCTAGAGTGTCTACAACTAGAAGCGGGAGGAGTGCATCCAGTACCCATGTGGAATCTAAGCCCTCACTTGACATAGGTGTGCAATGGACACAACCAATCCAATGTCCACAGAGAAAATGTGGAATGGGTGTGGGAACGGTAGCCATGGGGGCTGCTGGGTGTGGGGAACGGGAGGAAGAGATGAGATGTGGAGGCATTTTCGGGACGTGGAGTTGTCCTGGATAGTGCTTCACGGACAATTACGGGACACTGTAGATCCCCCCAGGGCCCACTGGATGGAACGTGAGAGAGGCTGTGCTATGATGTGGACCATTGACTATGGGGTGCAGTGATGCTCAGAGATGAACTTTACCAGGTGCAATGGATGTGTCATGATGATGGGAGAGAGTGTTGCTGTGGGGGGAGTGGGGGGGGGGGCGGTGGGGTTGAATGGGACCTCATATTTTTTTTTAATGTAAATTTTAAAAAAATAAATAAATAATTAAAAAAAAAAAGAGTTCCCAGCAAGTGGGATGAAGCTGTTAAAGACTGAAAGAAAAGATGAGCACATACATTTTGTAGTAAATAGAACACTTAGACTTTGTACCTTGAGATAAGACATTTTTTAATTCCTTAGACTATGAGTAATGCAGATAGTTAACTGCTTGTTGCTGCTTGCTGTCACGTAGACTGGAGTATATAGAGAGCCTCTTGTAAACAATAAAGTTGTCTGATGAGTCTCTACTCCCAGGCTCACAGCTCTCTTGTTCTTCCTTTCTTTTTCTTTCTCTCTTTCTTTCTCTTTCTTTCACTCTCCTTTTTCTCTTTCTTTCACTCTCCTTTTTCTCTTTCTTTCATTCCCGATACCCTTCGGGTCCAAATCGTCAACACTCAGTTTGAGGTGTGTTGAGTTTAATGGGCCTATCATCTCTTCTTTTGAGGAACTACAGTCTCTTTTACTGTACTAACCTCCTCAGAACTTCATTCCAGACATTTTACGGTATTCCCAGAATGCATGCAGAGCATGTGGCTCACCTACTCTCATAAGGCCTCCCCTCCAAATATTTATTCATTCTTAAGTCCTTCAATTACCATTTTCTGAGTGCCTACTATGAGCCAGGAACTGTTCTAGCTGCTTGGGATACACAAGTGAACAAAACACATGAACATTCCCAACTTTGTGGAGGGTACATTCTAGCAGGAGAAGACAATAATAATATTAAATATAACAAATTTTAAATATTAAAAGCAAATAATTCTATTAAAAAGTAAAGGTAGGGGAAACGGACTTTGGCCCAGTGGTTAGGGCGTCCGTCTACCACATGGGAGGCCCGCGGTTCAAGCCCCGGGCCTCCTTGACCCGTGTGGAGCTGGCCCATACGCAGTGCTGATGCGCACAAGGAGTGCCGTGCCACACAGGGGTGTCCCCCGCGTAGGGGAGCCCCACGCGCAAGGAGTGCACCCATAAGGAGAGCCGCCCAGCGCGAAGAAGGGAGCAGCCTGCCGAGGAATGGCGCCGCCCACACTTCCCGTGCCGCTGACGACAACAGAAGCGGACAAAGAAACAAGACGCAGCAAAAAAAAAAAAAAAAAAGACACAGAGAACAGACAACCGGGGGAGGGGAGGGGAATTAAATAAATAAAAATAAATCTTTAAAAAAAATAAAAAAATAAAAAAAAATAAAAAGTAAAGGTAGAATGAGGAGGGATCAAGATTGCATGGCAGGGAAGTAATTGCCATTTTAAATAGATGATCAGGGTAGGGTTCATCGAAAAAGTAAGATCTGAACAAACACATCAAGAAAGTGAGAGAATTAACCATAATGAAATATAAAAGATGAGCATTCTTGGCAGAAGAAGAGCTACTTTAAAGGCCTGGGGTGACTGTGTGCCTATTTTGTTCAAGAAACAGAGAAGAGGTAAGTATAGCTAAAGTGAGATGAGCAAGGGAAAGATCAGTAGGAGATGAAGTCAGAGAGAGAATGGGGGCCAGATCAGGCAGGACCTTGGAAGTTATTATAAGAATTTTGGGTTTCACTCTGAGTAAACAGGAAACTGCCTTCCAAGTCCTCTAAGGAATCTTGTCACCAGATGTCAGGTGGGCCCACCTAGAAATGCCTCTTAATAGCCCAAAAAAGGCTCTCTCAGTAAGAACTTTATAAAAACAACACAGATTAATTTAGAATGACTTAACCTATGCTATGTAGTGAACTATAAACTGTTTACTAAACAGTTAATTTAAGCATAATTATTTATGCAACAAGTTAGAAATAATTTACAGTGTGGTTAGGGTATTAATTTCCAACTCCTCTGCACTAAGACTTTGGTGAAGCCCCAGCCATGTGTCTCTAAAGAAAAGGTTGCCACTCTGATCTTGTTCCGATCTTCTTATGTATTCAATGCCCTTCTTCCAACCCACTTCTGAATTCCACACTGAGCTGCATTAGAACAGGCCTTTTTGTGCAACAGGACTTCTGAGTGAATGACAGAGACTCCTCCATCTCTCCACCCCCATCCACTTCAAGCTCATGTTTGAAGCATAGTGCTTGGCCAGTGAGTGGTCTTAAAGAGCTCACAACAGCCCTGTTTCTAACTTGACGGTGACCCATCTGCACAATGCTAGAACCATTAAGGAGGTTTTCTCTCCTTCATTGGACTCTGAAAAATGCCTCCTGCATCTGCCTGTTTTGCTAGGAATGGCCTCTTTCCTTCTGTGCTTCTCCGTGTTCTTTCTCATCTCTATGCACTGACACTCTGCTCCAAGCCATAGCAGAAAAAAAGGATTTTCAGACTGAGGTTACCCAGAAATCCCATTTTCATAATTCATCCTACTCACTTAATGGTTAATATATGTGTTCCTTAACATTTTCTGTTAATTAAACTGTTCAATATTACATGGTTAAGGAGTTAATTCCACATTGCAGATATTCGCAGAAGTGCTGAGGAAGAAGAAACAGAGCCCACAAATACACCTTGAAGTTAATAACTGGGAGTAAGTTGTGAAGGGGACATGGATTATAGCACTCCAGTTACTTTGTCACATTCATTTCTCCAGGCTGTGGTCCTCTCTCAATCTACAAGAGGGATCGGGGTAGAGGAGAGATTTGCCTGCTCTAACAAATCAGTGTTGAAAATATAGCATTGATCCAGGCATGCTCTAATGGAAACTATTTACTGAGCACCTTCTGCATGCCAGACACATACCAAATGCTTGCACATACAACATCCAACTTGCATTCACAGAAACTATTATCCCCATCCCAAGAGGAGGAAAACCCGAGGCTCAGAGGGGTTCCTATAGTTCCGTCAATGACAGTGCTAAGACTTCAACCCAGGTCTGCCAGACTCCAAAGCCTCTGCTCTCACCACCTCCCCGTCTGTCCAGCACCCTACTGAAGCTCACAGCTGTTGTTTCAGAAAGTCAAAGTACCTGCATTTGACTCCAGGTAACTGTTTCCAGTCTGGTGAGCCAACGTATACATTTAACAGATGTCTGCTATCTGATGACTCAGAGCCCTGTCTTGTTAACACTCTTTCAAAATCCAGCATTTGAGATGCTTTCCGAGAGGGGGAGGACATTATTAACTCATAAACGACTTTCTTTTTAACTACCAAAAAGGGTATGTGTGTACATGTGCATTATCGGTACTCATCTGAGAGTCGGCATGGCATGATGGTAATAACAGCTGATTAGAAACCAGCACCGGGAAACGGACTTTGGCCCAGTGGTTAGGGCGTCTGTCTACCACATGGGAGGTCCGCGGTTCAAACCCTGGGCCTCCTTGACCCGTGTGGAGCTGGCCCATGCGCAGTGCTGATGCGCGCAAGGAGTGCCCTGCCACGCAGGGGTGTCCCCGCATAGGGGAGCCCCACGCGCAAGGAGCGCGCCCCGTAAGGAGAGCCGCCCAGCGCGAAAGAAAGTGCAGCCTGCCCAGGAATGGTGCCGCCCACACTTCCGTGCAGCTGACAACAGAAGTGGACAAAGAAACAACACCCAGCAAAAAGACACAGAAAACAGACAACCCGGGGAGGGGAGGAGAATTAAATAAATAAATAAATAAATCTTTAAAAAAAAGAAACCTGCACCTGTGACCTCATCCCACTTCCACCTCTCTTAACAGCTGTGTGATCTTGCCCACTCACTTCCCCTCTCTGAGCCTTAGTTCCCTGACGGCCTCTCCACGTCCTTTCCCACCATCGTCTCAGCCACACTGAATTCTTTCAGTCCCTCTGTTGTGGAATTCCAGTCTCCCAGACATTGCACACGCTGACCCACCCCTCCCCTTCTTCTCTTCACCTTGCTGACTTCCACTCATCCTTGAAGTCTCTTGGCCTTTATGTCTCTTCCGAGGCTATTTCTGACCCTTAGATGGGTGTATGTTCCTTTGCCCCACGTGTCGGTAGCGGCCTGTCTTCCCCTTGACATAGCACAGACCTCACTTGCAACTACTTGTTGAATGTCTGCTTTTCCACTAGACCACACGCAGGGCAGGATTGGTGTCTTTCTTGTCCTCCCTACATGCCACCCCTAGCACTGAACCTGACACACTGAAGATGCTCGGTATTTACTTACTAAGCTGAAGACTCTATCAGACAGGGATAACAGCCTCCACTCTCTATCTCATAGGATTGTTGTGAGGGTCAAGAGAGGTAAAATTCGTAATTGTTATTGCTAACATTTATTGGGGGTGGGCCAGATGCCAGCTATCGCGAGCTCTGCTTCATGAGCATTATCTCATTTAGTTCTCACAATGGCCCTATGAGGAGGGTACTCTTATTATCTCATTTTTACAGATCAGGACACTACAGCTGGGAGAGATTAAGTGATGTATCTGAAATCATACAGCTTATGAGTGACAAAGTTTGGCTCTGAGGCCAGCTCATCAGCCTGGGCCTGTTGTTCTTAAATGATGCATTACACTGCTTTGTGAAAGACCACTCTCTGTGAAAAAATCATGTTTAGCACTATCAAGCAAAATTACAAATGCATTTTCACATGCAGGAACTCAGCTACTCTTGTTGCTTGTTCTTAACCTTCCCAGCTATAATACAGGATCTAACACATGAACTAGAAAGTATTAGCTTTGTCTTTCCTATTCTGTTCTCCTCCCCACTTTAAGGAAAATATTTTTATTTGCCAAAGTGAAACTTTTAGGAGAATTCACACATCTAATTTGTCAGGTGTCAGCGTGGGATTCCATGAAATGCAGATGAGAATATCGAAATCATCACTAGAAGGTTTCTAGGAGTCACACATTCTGCCAGGCTCCATGGACTCCCTCAGCCTCCAGTCCCCGCCCCTTGGACCCCTTTTCCTCACCACCCCTTCCCCACATCCAAGCCTCAGGCTCTGATCAAGGATTCTCTGTCGCCATGTGTGGGCAGACTCCAGGGACTAAAGATCACTCACCTTGGGCTAAACTGGCAGGAGCACCCTCCAAAAGGGCTCCCAGATCCAGAGACCGGGAGAAATCACCTGTTCTGCCAACTACCACAACCAGCACTTGCTAAGACCAGGCTGAGAGTTTCCTGTGGGGCTGCTCAGTGCCAGTCCTGTACCAGGAACTGAGGCTACAAAGCTGAACAGGAGAAAATCCCATCACTCCCAGAGTTGAGTCTCAGTTGACTGAGACTCCCACAAGCAAGAAGACAATCAGCAAACCAACCTTATAAAAATTATAACAGTAGCTAGCAAGTTGAGTTCCAGCAATGAGCCAGGCAGCCTTCTAAGTACTCTACACAAATGATCTTCTTTAATCCTCCCACAACCCTGTGAGAGAACTATTGCTATCATCCCCATTTACAGAATAGGAACCTTCTGTCCAGTGAGATCACACAGTAAGTCAGTGGTCTCTAGAGCCCAGAGTCTCTGCTTTTATCACTCAACACCACACTGTCATCAAGAAACTGTGAGCAGGAGGACTGACGATCACAGAGGACAGAGCCTGGCTCTCCAAGGGAATATTTACACAAGGGTGACATTTGCCCTGGTTCTTAGAGGAGCTAAGGATGACAAAGGCAAAGGAGCACCACTTAGAGGAGACACCACGTGCAGAGGCCAAGATCCAGGACAACAGTATAACGATGTTTCATTGCACTATAGCATAGGGGGCCTTTGAGAGAATGGCCTGAAAGGAGGCTGAAGGAAGAGACTAGGGACCACTTGATCAAAGACCCTGAAGACCAAGAAAAAGAACTTGGATTTAATTCAATTTGGAAAGACCAAAAGCATTTTAGAGCAGGGCAGTGACCTAATTGTGCAGGCAGTCAGAAAATGGACCAGAGTGGGGATAAATTCAAGACAGGAAAGTGACCTGTTGGGAGATGATCACCATAAAATAGAGATGGTGGAGGCCTGGACTAAGGCAGGGACATGGAATAGGAAGAAACGGATCATCTGGGAGGAAAACCAGAGGATGTGAGGGGGCAGGAGAGAAAATCATCAAGGTGGGCTCCGAGGGTTCTGGCCTGGGGGATGCTGCCACTTGCTGAGATAGAAAGAGCGCATTGTCCTTTTATTTGGTTTGGTATCAGGGTGAGGTACTATAACAAGTAGGATGCATGAGCCCTAGCAGAAGGGGGGCCTAGCCCTGCAGAGAGGCCCTCCAAAGAGGCCCCAAGCTTTGCCAAGTAGGAGATGAGGCCTGGTGAGCTCCGCCCACATGGCCGCACCACGAGCCCATCCACTGCTAGCCGCGGTCACTGTGCCGCCACATAATGAGCCGCTCCTCTTAATTTTGGAGTCTAGAGACTGCAGCTCATTAAAGTTTGGACTGTGTCAGGCACTGAGCATCCCATAATCGCAGAGCTCGCCTGACTCTATCATTAGTTCTCTGGCTCTCTGGGCTCCACCTCTCCTATTGGATTTACTGATTGACCCCGATGTAAACTGTCTGGTTAAACAGGGCAGAGCTGGCTGTGCACTGGGGGCCTCCTGCTGCCTCTGCAATTCTCAGCTCCCAGTGGCTAAACTGTCCTCAGCTATGAACTTCGAGCTGTCATCTCACTATGCATGAAATCTTTCCTTTGTGAGTACTGATGACTGATCCTATTTCTCACACAAGGGAAGGAAATTGAAAATTGAGGTCGAAGCGGATGGACTGGCCATGAGTCACATTCCCCGCATGGTGGAAAACCACCAGAGTCAGAGCAGAGGGTCTCCCAGCCAAGGAGCTGGAGGTGCCAGGGGCCAGGACCTGGGTTGTTGATTTCCTCGGTCTCCACAGTGAACCGGAATCTGAAGCCGATGCTAAAGACTGCCTCTGCGCCTGAGGCTCGGTGAATGGGGCTTCCAGGAGCCCAGCCCAGTTCTCAGCAGTCCCTGAGAGAAGCAGAAGCCTACCCCTCCACCAGCCCCCCTCGCTGCTCTCAGATGGAAGCTTTCCTGGACATCTGGAATGAGGTGACCAAGCCCCAAAATCTGGGCTTTCCAGAGTCTGGCAGGCTCCAAACACAAAGCCAGATGCAACCACAAGCATCTCGATATACCAGGCTACTGGTCATATGATATTTGTTTTAAGCTGGAATTATCCAGGGTGGGGTTGGGAGACAGGAAGTAGCAAAGTCTCATACTAAGGAATTACAGTATGAAATGATGGGCTCCCCAAAATATTTCTCCAAAGGCAGAAGGAATTAACTACCCACAGGACACGAAGTGAGGATCACCAACTGTAGAGAACCTTCTGTGTACCAAACCCTCCCTCCTTCATCTCTCACAGCAGTTTAATGGTTGGAGATTACCACTCCCATTCCACAGATGTAGAAACTGAGATTTTATGTAATTTGTCCAAGGTCTCACTGCTAATAGTGATGATAAAGCTAAAATTGATTGAATGCTTATTATGTTTTCGGTACTGTGCTAAGTGCTTGATTCTATCTTAACAATCCCTTGCTCTTAACTATTACCCTATGCTCTTTGATGCTCTTTTGCAATTCAGCTGATATTCAAACCTTAAATCCAGACTGCCCTCATGTGACATATTACCGCCTTTTTAAAGCCTGTGATCATTTCAAGACTATGGTCTGTCTAGTCATTTTCTCAGATGCTTGTCTCATTTTTTTCTGAGGGACAATCAGGTGTGTGTAGTTAAAATTCAGGCCTGCTGGCCCACTGGCCTCATCATCCCTGTTCTTTGAGGAGTTTGTTCCAGAAGCATTGCCTGAGCAGTGAGGCCAGGGAGATGGTGTAAACAAGAGTGGGGGCAACCCTGTCAGGATAGGGATCGCCACCCCCCACTGGCCTTCCTCTGCCTCTGTCCAGGCCTCTTAGAGTGCCCCCTTCATCCTTTAATGCTTCATGTGGGAAGCCAACTGTGCAACCCTTCAGACAACAAAGGAGACAATTATTTCTAGGTCAACAGGCCCATGCCCTTGGCACCCAGTGCTCACACCAGCTCCTGGGCCCCACCTAACCCTGCTGGCCTAATGCCCAAGTATCCCCCACACCTCTGGGGTCAGTAGCGCTTATGAGAATCTATGTCTACTGTTCTGTTGGCTCACTTTAATTTCTCTTCACTTAGGATGGAACTTTAATTATCTTTAAAGTCTAGAATTTGGATATCTCTGCCCTCTTCTATCCCACCTGCTGTGTGAAAGTGGCAAGTTCTCTGTAAAGGAACACTCTACTATATCCAAAACACCTATAATAGCCCCCAGATATTTGCTGGGCACCCCAACGTGCCAGGTACTGGGCTAGGAGCTGGGATTACAGAGGGGAGAGGGTGAGAATACGATTTCCATGACAGAAACTTTTATTGATTAGAGACATATTCCTTTCACCTAAAAGAATGCCTGGCACATCATAGACACTCAATAAACATCTACAGAATGAATAAAGGAAAAATGAATGGTTGTAAATAAACAATCGTGGCTCACTGTGCTTCATATGGCACTTTGAAAGAGGCAGAGACGACAATGGGAGTACAGAAAAAAGATGCTTAACCCAAGCTACGTCATCTCAGAAACCTTCCCAAGCCAATTCTTAAAGGAAGTCTCCAAATTCACCAGGAAAAAAAGCAGAGTTTGAAGAAGATACGGTGTTAGACAGAAGAAATTGCATGTGCAAAGGAGTGGAAGCATGGATCATGTGTTGGGAAAGTGGCAAGTTTCTAAGTATTGCCACAGGGTTGGAGAGGAAATTAGAATCATGTTAAATCGTGAAACACGTTGGAGCATGGAGGAATCCATGGTGCTTGTATTATAGTCCATCAAAACAGGGTACCCTTGTTCCCCCATGGAACACTCCTCCTGAATATACCACGGGGCTTCCGTAAAGCCTGAATAGGGCATACCTTCAAGTACTGGAAGGGGCTCCCAAACTCCTATGCCTTGCAATTTCCATCTCAACTACCAGGCAAATGCTAGACCCCTGTGCACATTTCATAGGAAGGAATGAAAAGGCCTTATTTGTTCAATGAGATTGTCTTCCCAGCCCTGAGACCTAAAGTGAGGTATTTTTGTCCAGAAGAAGGACCAGACTATCCAAAACCCACTCATAGACTCCTAGAATGTTAGAACAGGAAGGGTACGTAGGGATACTTTTGTCCAACACCTTATCCTCAGATGAAGAAACTAAAGCTCAAGGAGGGAGAAGGATTGTCTAAGTTGACAGAAGGTCCATGCAGAGTCCAGGGCTGGAAGGAAGGAATTGGGGGGGGGGGGGGGGGAGGAAAGGGGGGAAGGGCAGGCTGCTAGCTTGCCTGACATCCTCTGGCTCTTAGTCTGTGCTCTTCCCACCATAGTATGATGCCTCTTCCAGCAATAGATTTAATGAACAAATTGCAGAGACTTTTTTTTTTTCAATAAAATTAAAACCAAAGTCTAAAAATGTTTATGAATTACTGTTCTTTAGAAGGAAAAAATGCCTCTCCAACTCTATATTTCAACCAATTAAATCTTTGGCTTCTTCTCAAAACTTAAATTAATCAAGATGAAACTCAAGCTTATCCTTTCTCTCCAAGCAGCAGTTTTCCACCAAAAATAATGAGAATAACTTGCAGGCATGTCTTGGAGAAAGGAACATAATCCAAGCTATTTACTTTAATTTCTCACCATCACCTGAGACTCTCCAGCCAAGAGCTTTTTGTTCCTTCATCAGACATTTATTAAACACTTATTCATTCAACCACCACTTATTCAGCACCTACTGTGTGCATTCTAGTCACAGTCAGGAGTACAAATATAAATCAAATATGAATTCAGCCCTCAAGAAAACTGAGCAGGGAAGATGGCATGTACATAAATTACCAAAGTAAGTCCTCAGTCCAATGTAAATCTCCTTCAAATGAAGGTGTGAAGAAATGACAGAACCCTGTAGGGATTAGGAACAGAACTAGGATTTACTGGAGTCTGGCAGGAGAATGGGACTGAAAAACACAGTCCAGGGGAGATTTTGCCATGGGGCGGGGGACAGGGGGTTTGGGTAAGGAGAGGGGAGGTGACCTGAAAAGCATTGTGACAGCCCCATTGCCCTCTCTGGGCCTCAGTTTCCCTATCTTATCATGAAGGAATGGCAGAGATGAGCTCTGAGGAAACTTGCAGCAATGGCATCCCATTCCCCTATGATCCCAGTTCCCAGCACTGTGTGGGAATTTAAATCCAACCTCTAGTCTTAAAAGTAACTATTGAATCATTGTCCCTCTGCCTTCACAAGGACACACCCTTTATTTCTGTGGATTTTTCTTGGGAGACGGAAGGAGGGAGGGAATTTGATTCTATCCTTGATTGGCCTTCCTTTCTGTTCAAACAACAGAAAAATGACCCACCAACAATTACAGCCTGCACATTTCACCGCAGGCAGAGAAAACGGCTCAGCAGCAGAAAACCGACCGCAGAGCAGGGGTGCACACATGCAAGCTATTATCTACATGGAGACAGGCTCGCCTGCATCAGCCCCTGCTGGCTCAGGCAGGCTGGAGGTCTCCTCCCCAGGAGGCTGGAGGCAACCCAGGAGGCCTCCAGCCGCTGGCTGCAGCTACACGCAGCCCTGGCTCATCTGACTCCAGGCTGACCAGACACCGTGTGAGACAGTGATTCCCTTACAGTGAGAGATGCCAGGTCAAAGACCCAAGTTGTCTACTAGCTACAAGTCAAGCCTGCTCGGGCCAAGAGATAAATCAGTGAATAAATTGTAATTTCCACAAAGACAAGGAAAAGGTCCCATGAGGTCACCAACATATCCTTCAAGCACAGCACTATATACAGTGTGTGATCTGAACTCAAGAAATATATATTTGTAGAAAAATGTTGTTGAAGGCTAATGAATACATGGCTACCTGAATAAATGAGTAAATGATTTGTTTGTGTAATGCCCTGAGAACATTGTGGAAAAGACAAAGACTGGGTAAAGTATTAGCCAGCACCCAGGTTTAAGCCTGATCTGGAAACATGGATCTTAGCTCTGCTTCTTAACAGCTCTGTTCTTGGGAAAGTAACTTAAACACCCTCCTCTCCATGGTCTATTTTTCTTACATGATACACAGTGTGACGCACCACCCAGATTCCTCTTTAAGGAAGAACTCATCGCCCTACCTGTTGGGAACAAGGTTAGTGGAGAGTCTTCAGCAGCCAGCCCCTACAGGCACTGCCTCAAGGTCACCTCACCTAAGGTCGTGTCCTTCCTGGAGTGGTCCATTTCAAATACTGGGCAAGGCGGGGCAGAAGGGCCTGGTTACTTTGGCCACTGAACAATGACTGATTTAGAGTCGCTATGAAGGTAGTTGAGGTTGTCATCAAAGCCAACATCTCAGCTCAACGTCTCCCTCTCTCCAATCCTTCTCCATTCCCCTCCCTAAGACATTCCCTAATAATGATCCTGAACTCTAAACTCAGTCTGGAAGCTGCTTCCCAGAAAACCCAACCTGTGACCTCTCATTTGTAAAATAGAGATAATAATTATAGCCATGGGCCATAGGGAGGACTAAATGAGCTGCTGTTTGTAAAAGTCTCTGGCTCATAGCAAGTGTGAGCCAAATTGTTATGGGGATTGGTAAGGGCCAGCTCTTTAATCAATACCCCCACCCCAAACCCCACTGGCAGGACTGAGAGTGTCAAGGGTGCCAGGGCTGAACCGGAAAGTGAAAGAAGCAGTAGAAAGGAGAGAGGGAAGGGGGTATCTGGACACCACCCTGTGTGTGACCACCAGTCTGGAACCTGCCTATTGAGTTTGTTAAATCAAAGGACCGGGCCATTGAGATCCCTGCAGGAAATGAGGGCAAGGCTGGCACAGGAGAGGGCACAGCCTGGAATTGGACAGTCTGGTACCAACACACTTATCACCATGCCTAGGTCCCAGCAATCCCACATGATGCACAGAGGCAGCTGGAAGTCCAGGCCCCTTGCACAAAGACAGGAACCCAGAGGCCAAGGAATAAATGGAGACCAGCTAAGGATTAGCAGCAGCCACAGTCTCCTGCAATCCAGAAAGGTGATCTCTTGCCCCCACCGTCCCCCACTAACAAATCCTCTTACCTTGAGGAGGTATCTGAGCCTGGGCTTGCAAGTGTCTCTAGAACTGAGGGAAGGAGGGTTTTGCTACTGCAATCAGTATGGCCTGAGGAAGTGTGGATTGTGTACTGCAAAGCACCCTGAGGCCTTGGCAAGACTTTCCTTCCTGGATCCAAGAATTTGCACAACCCTTAAAGAAGCTGTCACTGTCCCCATCTTATAGAAGATAAAACCGAGGCTCACATAGGTTAAGCAGCTGCCCAATTTCACAGAGTTGGTAAGAAGCAGAGCTGGGATTTGATCTCAATTCTGATTTCAAAGTCTGTATGCGTTCCATCACGTAGGCCCACATTAAAGATACCAGAAGTAGGGTTTTGTTCTTGTTTGGTTATTTTCTTTTGTTTCTAAATATGAAGACTTCCCAGGAGATTCAGATGCAATCACAGTTGAGAACCACTGGACCCTGCCATACTACCTCCTATCACAAGTGCCAATTCAGCATGGGATCCCAATCCCTACCCTGGGGTGCTTTTGCTTCCTGCCCTCTCCCCTCTGCCAGAAAGCTGTACTCAGAACAGCCCCTTTGTTACTACTTACTCCTAAGAGTCTCAAATACCAGTGGCCTAACCCATAAGATTCACCCAGGCCACTGGGTGATCCTATAAAACTTGACAGCATTTTAATTTTTCTACATTGAGGTAAACAAGGGTACTACAGAATGAAATTCAGTTTCAGTAGAATACAACAGAAGGAAGTCAATTATCTAGCATTAATTATTTATCTTAGAACAATAACCATGGTATTACGGACTTCCACAGCTATGAACAAGAGGAAAGAAGAGGTGGCTGTTATTGTCCGCCTATAATGCAACATCAGAGTGCAAGAATTAACCCATCTGGCATTCTGTAAATACACATGAGTCCTTCTCCATGAATGTGGCCCATGCACACAAGCCCCGAACGTCCATGATTGATAGGCTGGGGGGCCCTGGGATTCTACTACCCTGAAATACTGGGTAGGCCTGGCAATGCCAGGCTATGTGTGCTAAAGGAAATACCACCCTCCTGCAGTCATCCACTCATCAGAACAGCAAAGCTGAAGACATCCTAAACAAATGCTTTTACAGGCTGCAGCATTTATGGCCAGCCTTGGGTTTTCCTCCCAAGAAATTACAGTACACTATCAGTTAGAACCCTGCGTTGCCTTCAAAGATATAATAACGATTTCTAAATCATTTTCATGCCATTTATTTTCCTTTTATCCCTAAGGAACTTCTGAAGAGGTTGGAAGTAGGCAGGGTGGAAAGAGAGAAAGAGAGACAGAAATCATTGGTTCCCATGAGATGAAAAGGTGTTGGGATGTGTTCTACCTTTCACCATATCCTCTACTCAGGGGAGTTATTTCTCATTGGAAGCTAACTTATTGAGCAATTTTTCTGTGCCAGGCAGTTGCTTTATTTACTGTTCTCCTAAGTAATTCCTTATTCTCCTAAGAACCCAATGATGTAAGTGAAAACACCCCCATTTTACAGATGAAGAAATCAAAACCTAAGGTTAAAGTTAACAGATAGCAGAAGCAAAATGCAGAAGACTCCCGGCCAAGGGACTAAACTGCCCTTGAGCACAGCCTCCCCAGCCCCCCACCCCCCCCACCCCCAGAGGCTCTGATCTGCCCATCTGGGCCCCAAGCAGCTCTGTGGAGGGGCCCCAATGCCCTGCTGCCAGAGCTGCGGCTGTACATCTGCCTGCCTAGCTTCCAGCCTCCTGCCTGGGCAGGACAAAGGCAGAAAGGAGACCCCCACTTCACCCAGAACAGCTCCCAGTTTAAATATTGAGCTGCTGGGAGTAGCTGTCTGTGATTTCTTATGTCCACTTTTCCCAATCCAATGCCACCTCTTCTATGTGGGCATTGGATTGGTTGTGTCCATTGCACCTCTATGTCAAGAGGAGGCTCCTCTTGACATAAAGGTGCAATGGACACAACCAATCCAGTGTCCACATAGAAGAGGTGGCATTGGATTGGGAAAAGTGGACATAATGGACAAAGGGTATGGGGAAAGGCAGGAAGAGATGAGAGGTGGAGGCGTCTTCGGGACATGGAGCTGCCCTGGATGGTGCTTCAGAGGTAATCACCGGACATTGTAAATCCTCACAGGGCCTACATGATGGAATAGAGGAGAGTATGGGCCATGATGTGAACCAATGTATATGAGGTGCAGAGGTGCCCAAAGATGTACTTACCAAATCCAATGGATGTGTCATGATGATGGGAACGAGTGTTGTTGGGGGGGGGAGAGGGGGGGTGGGGGGGTGGGGTTGAATGGGACCTCACATATATATTTTTAATGTAATATTATTACAAAGTCAATAAAAAATAAAAAAATTAAAAAAAAAAAAAAAAAAAAAAGAGGAGGCTCAGATTCCACATGGATGCTGGATGCAATCCTCCCATTTTCAGTTGTAATCACTCTAGGCTCCATGGTGTGGTGGTTGTCCTTCTTCAACTCCATCTTAGCTGAGTGTGATAAGTCCAATAAATCAGATTGTAGGTGCTGGAGTCTGTTGAGGCTCAGGACCTGGCTATCACATTGTCAGTCCAGAGATTCAAATCCCCTAAATATATCTTAAACCCCAACATTAACTGCACCTCCAGCACATTAGCATGAAAGTCTTGTGAAGGGAGATCCCATCTGAGTCCAGATTCATCACACATAAACACCATTTCCAAAGAGGGGCCATCTGCCCTGGTAGTTAACCCCATCGGCCATGACCATAACTCCCGTGGGTCTCTTTAGCCCTCAAAGGAACCAGTATCTGGGGGTTGTATCTGCTTTATCTGTCTCTCTGACTCTGCTCAGTTGTGCATGAGGGCAATCCTTCTGCCAGCCTCCAGACTCTTTTTTAGAAACTCGTAGCCATATAAACTCATTTCTCAAAAGAATTAACTTTTAGAATGAACTTTAATCAAGAAAGAAACAACACTCGACTTTTGCCTAGAAACTTTTTGTTTTATAGCAAAAGTCTTCTCATTTACTGTCTTTTCAACTTTGTCCTTTTATCTTCCGCATGTTTGGATTTTCTTTTTGTTTTGTTTTAAAGGATGAAGGGCTTCAGGCAGGAGAAAGATGTATTTTTGGATGGGAAAGGGTTTGGGGGTAGTTACCTGCATGTTCAGTGGAATGAAACATCTTGACTCTTACCATATGCCTTTAAAAGACCTTGACCATGTTAGTGACAATCATTTGGCTTGCTCTCTATGAATGCTTGACAATGCAAATCTTTAAATGACCACGGCTGTATACACTTGCAGGCTTCATTTTTAATTTTTTAAAGTACTAATAAGTTGGCATATTTTCTGTTTAACAATAAAAAGGAGCTTTTTCTTAATGTCTCAGGGAATAAAAAGGCTAAGCAGGAGCCCTGAGAGAGAGACGATCATCTTCTTCTGGCAGCCCCTGCTGGCATACTCACAGGATAGAAGCTCACCATCAACACTGTGGAACAATTCTGAGGTTGCAAAGCTCCTCTGTAGACTAAACTTTCATTAAGGAGGCCAAACATCCCCATTTCTCAGGTACTAAGGAGATTCAAGGATATGAGGCTTCCAGTGCTAAACCAGGACAGTCGTGGGCAAACCTGGACAGTTGGGATCTGCCACCCTGGAACTTCCACCACTGGTTTTGGTTCAAGCCTCCAGGACCAACCAGGTCAAGTCTACAGCCACTCCTCCACACCTTTTAGCTGTGTGAAGGCCCCTCTGGTGCCCCCGGGACTCTTTCTCTTCAGACTAAATACACCCAAACTCATTCACCTGGGCTTTCCCTCTGCTCATTATGTTCCTCCCTCCACCTCCCCACATCTTCCAACTCAGGGCAACAAGCCTTTCCTTAGAATCATCTGATCAATTCTTTCCCTGGGACTGTTAATAAAGCAAAGCAACGACACCTTCCAAGAGGATCAGAGAGGGTCATAAATAACCCCAAGACCCTCATTGGCTCTAGCCTCATGGCCCAGGTCACACCTTAATTTCACTGCCAGTCTCAACCTTAGACTACAGCTCATGGGGATGGGATGTTCCTGATTCCTGCCTGTCCCACAGCCCTGTTCCATTATCATTTGCTAAGGGAATGGGGCATCCCTATGAGCTCATCCTGGGCTTCCTCTCCAGGGCAGTGCATGGAGGGGCAGGGCCACCTGCAGTCTCAGGCTTGTGGGGCTGAGCCTCAGCTGGAGTCTGGATGAAGCTGGGTTGGCCCTGAGAAACAGTTGAAGGACTTACCGCTGCCCGGGCAAGGGGATGGAGTCCAGGCGACGGCCTCCAGGCAGGGCCATCATGTTGATCCCAATCCGCAGCAAGGCCTGCCTGCAGTGGTCGGGGCCCTGGAAAGAGAGAGCAGAACACAGTCAATGAAGGCCCTAGGAAAGGAGGTGAAATCCTTTGTCTCTGGGATTCAGGTTGTGAGGAACTAGGGCAGGTGTAGAGGAAAGGTCTCCCAGCCCTGTTCTCCTTTTTAAACTAGTTTAAACCCTGCAGTTCTCATACAGGAAAGGTAGAACTCAGATTTGATCACATAGCATCACTGGTCCCTTATGAACCCCTACCATCTTTTCTTATGTCCTATTGCCAAATAGTTCCCTGACCAATTTCTGAAGACCATTGCAAACCTTCTCCTTAAGGCCCAGGCCTCCTGAGGATTTCCCCTGTCACTGGACAGCTCTGTGGAGCTTCTCCAGGCTGCACCAACACCCATCTCCAAATGCCTCCTCCTGGCTCCCCACTAACACCCTAACTTTGTATTTCTAGGACAGTGCCCACTTGCCTGCCCACAAAGGCAAATATTTATTAACAGAAACAACAATAAAATATTCCAACAATGGACTCAAGACTTTGCCTGAGAACAGGGAATAGGAGAAATGAACTAATATTGTTGAAGACCTATAATGACATACAGTTACATAAAGATGACTAACAGCTAGTAAATGTTATGTGTCAGGCAATATGTTAAGTGCTGCATTCTTTTATTTATTGAATTTGATGTGTGGTATCTCATTAAATTTAGTTTAACCCACATAACAACTCTACGAGGTAGATATCATCATCCCAATTTTAAAGAAAGGAAAACTGAGACCTAGAGAAGTTAAGCACTTGTTCAAGGTCAGTAGAAAGAAGCAGGTTCAGTATGTAAACCCTAGTGTATCCTGTGCCAGAACCTGTGCACTTCCCTTCATGTCATGCTAATAGTTTTGCCATATAAAATACAGGATTCCCAGTTAAATGTGAATTTCAGGCAAACAATGAGTAAAACCCTTTTATATAAGTATGTAGCAAACATTCAGACTCACAGGTCAGCAAATATCACAAAGGGTTTACTTATACTAAAAAAGTATTCATAGGTTATCTGAAATTCACATTTAACTGGGAATTCCTAGGATTTTCTACATTTGGTAGCTCTACATGCTAATTTCCTAGCTGTACACCAACATAAATCTGGGTTATTTACTTTGATTATGTGTGAGGCAGTCTTGAAAAAGGTAATCCTGTAATGGGCATTGTGGTTGACTTCCCAAATCCATCCACTTCAGATGATATAATTCCAATTAAACTGCCAGCGATCGGTTCTGGATTAGGCATGTGACTAAATTCAGGACTATGAGACATAACAGGAGTATGTTTGGAAAAAATATTCTTTCTCTGGCCACAAAGTGCGAGAGTATCTCTCACACTGGACTTGAGCAAGGAGGCCCATTACTTCACAGCTGCCGGCAACCATCTTGCCATCATGACAGGAGCTAGCTGAAACACAAAGCTGGCGCACCAAGAGGAAACAATTGAGGCCCTTGATCATGGAGCCACTGAATCAACCAACCTGGAGCCTGGCCCACCTCCAGAGTAAGATAATAAAAGTCTTCTCATTTAAGTCAGTTTAAGGAGGATTTTTGTTCCAAACAGCTAACAATGTCCAAAATGATAAAGGTGAATAGGTCCCAAGGCCCCCATCCTAGCACTAGAACGCAGTGGTGGTGCCTGAGCCTTATGGGCTGGACCAAGACAATAGCATCCTTTTCCTGTCCACTCTGTGTCTCCTCCTGCCCCACCTTGTCCCACCCCTGTGCCTGGAGAGCCTTTCTGCATGTTCCTCCTCGTCTTCAACTGTTCCCTTTCTGCAATAGGAAACTCCTTCAAGCAATAAGGAGGCCCTGCCTGAGGAAAATGGAGATTCTGTCAACTTTGCCTGGGTAAAGCAGCAGAAGGGAGGATTGACCTAAGTCTGGCATGTCCTGAGTTTGAGGAAGGCAGATTTTAAAACATTCAAAGAAAACACAAGCACAAACTTGGGGAAAGATACAGCTGAGGAGGATGACGTTAAGTCCAGAAAAATTTAACTTTTACTCCATGATTACAAGTGACCTTTGTGTCAAAAGAACAGAGAAGGTCTTTAATTAATACTGATGTGAGTGAACACAAAGTACCCCTTGATGATGTTGGGAATAAAGAATGAAAGAGTCAATCTGAAAAGTATGGGGAGGCAGGAGCCTGGGATAAAATGGAACATTAAATAATCCAGAGACTCACTGTCTTTTCCTGTTTCCTTATCTAGGGACCTAACTGGACTGTGAGCTTCCTGAGGACAGGGACGGGATGAGTTCCTGGCACTGAGCCAAGGGCCAACCATTGAGCAAGCCTTCATTATATGTCTGCCAAATAAACTTTGGATACATTGATGTTAAGCCCCTATTTTCATCTGTAACTGAGGATAATAAAATCTGTTTTACAGGGCTATTATAAGGACGACATGAAGTAGGAATGTGAAAGTACCACATCAGGGTGAGAGCTAAACAAATGTTAGTTATTATGATGTCCTGAGAGCCCAGCTCTGGGGTGAACAGTGTGCCTAGTGCTGTGGTCAGCTATTCTAAGAGAGATGCAAGAGGGAAGCGGACTTGGCCCAATGGATAGGGCGTCTGCCTAACACATGGGAGGACCGCAGTTCAAACCCCGGGCCTCCTTGACCTGTGTGGAGCTGGCCCATGCACAGTGCTGATGTGCACAAGGAGTACTGTGCCACGCAGGGGTGTCCCCCACATAGGGAACCCCCACGCGCAGGGAGTACACCCCGTTGGGAGAGCCACCCAGCCTGAAAGGAAGTACAGCCTGCCCAAGAATGGCACCACACACACAGAGAGCTGACACAGCAAGATGACACAACAAAAAGAGACAGATTCCCAGTGCCCCTGATAAGAATAGAAAGGGTCACAGAAGAACACACAGCAAATGGACACAGAGAGCAGACAACTGGGGCGGGGGGGAGAGAGAGAGATATAAATTTTTAAAAAAAGAGAAAGATGCAAGAAATGAGACAAAGCAGATAAAGCTACCTCTATCTTCATCATGAAGAAGAAAAGTGACAAAGTAAAAATGTTGAAGAGGGAATTAAAGCCTAACGTAGGTAAGAAGACACAGGGAGATGGCAAGGAAGTTCTAAGGCCCTTTAAAGTATGAACCAGTAGGCGTCTGTGGGAAGGGGTGAAGCATTTATGGTAGTTTGAGTCTTTTGTGGATCCTAGAAAATTGTGTTCTTAATTTGGTCCATTCCTGTGGGTGTGAACCTATTGTGAAGCTTTGAGTAGATTAGTTCCAGTATGGGTCATTTGATTAGATTACTCCAGTAAGGCATGGCCTGGGTGGATCTTAAGCCTTGTACTAGAGTCCTTAATACACTGGAATCAGCAAGGGCCACAGACACAGAGAGAAATCACCCAGAAGCTGAGAAAGAGGACCCCAGCAGCCAGAAGATGAAATCAACCAAAAGCAAAAGCTGGGAGGGAGCTATTGAAGTCAGAAGCTGAAAGCAATGAGGCAGGGAGGAGAGGGGAGAGACAAGTAGACAGCACCACGTGCCTCATCGCCCACAGCCGCAGCTCAGGGAGAAAGCATCTCCTGATGATGCCTTGATGTGGACACGTTCACAGCCTCTAAATTGTACACTTATAAGTTAATAAATCCCAAGTGTGCAAGCCAACCCATTTCTGATATATTGCCTTGGTGATCTTTAGCAAACTAAAACAGCATCCCACAGAGGAACCTCTGGATCTGATTCAAGTAGTATCTGAGGGACCCAGAGAAAGGAAATGTTGTCATGAGCAGAAGCCTGGATGTAAGCAAGTGCTCTGAATTTCTATGAGGTGGATTTCAGAACTACAGCTTATTGGCCACACAGTTCTAGAACAGATTCCTAATCACTGACCTGTGAGCCCTTGGGAAAAGAGTAGTAAGCCAAAGAACCCAGCTAGAGCTCATTAAGAGGTCAAGACAATCAATCCACTTCATTTTCATTATTGGCCACTGGAGTCTTAGGTGAGGGGAAGGCAGCAAGCCTAATATAGCTTGATTTCATTAAAGCACTGGTCAGAGCACTCTGGTGAGATGCCCCTGTTCATCCACTTGAGCCAGCAGTTATGCAGGTGGAGCCTGCCAGCTAATAAAATCTTGGTTCACATGCTCTCATGTATTACCAGAGGCTGGAGAGGCCTCCCAGGAACATCCAAGGTGCATATTTATCACTGTCCTATTTGAAGACTGTATTACTTATGCCTGTCTCTCTTCCCCAACTGGACTGAACTCCCGGATGTCTGTAACCACATTTTATTCAACGTGGGATGGGGCCCAGAACCCTACACAATGACCCGCACATTTGGAAGCAGGGATTATAAATCAGATTCATTCCCAGAGAAGTCACAGCTGGTTTTCACTAGAGATGAAGAATGGGAGAGAGATAAGATCTCTGGAAGGGGAGATAGGGAATGAAAGGAGTTTAACCCAGCTGATGCTTATAATATGTCTATAATTGTGATGAATTGAGGCTGTCTGTACCCCAGAAAATCATGCTCTTCAATCTAATCCTTTCCTGTAGGTGGATTAAGGTGTGACTCACCTCATTCAGGGTAGGTCTTAATTCTCTTACTGGAGTCCTTTATTAATGGAATAAATACAGAAAAAGACAGAGAAAACAATGGAAGCAAGAAGCTGGAAGCAACAAAATCTGTAAGAGAAGGGAGAGAGCAGCAGACACCACCATGTGCCTTGCTATGTGACAAAGGAGCCAAGAATCACTGACAGCCAGTCTTTGGGATGAAAACATCACCGTAATGATGCCTTGATATGAACATTTTCCTGCTCAAACTGTAAACTGATAAATTCCCATTGTTTAAGCCAACCCATTCCATGGCATCTGCTTTGAGCAGCCTAGGAAACTAAAACAGATGTTGGTACCAGAAAAGTGGGGTGCTGCTATTGCAAATTCCAAAATGTGGAAATGGCTTTGGAATTGGGTAATGGGTAGAAGATGGAAGAATTGTGAGCTGTTTGATAGAAAACCCTCAGATAGCTTTGAAGAGACTGTTGGTAGAAATATGGATGATAGAGGTAGTTTTGATGAGGACTCAGACAGAAATGATGTATGTATGTGTTATTGGAAACTGGAGGAAAGGCAATACTTGTTTTAAAGTGGTAGAGAACTTGGTGAAACTGAGTTCTGATGTTGGATGGAAGGCAGAACTTAAAAGCAATGAGCTTGAGTATTTAGCTGATATTTCCAAGCTACATGTGGAAAGTACAGTCTGGTTTCTTCTTGCAGCTTATAGTAAAATGCAAGAGGAAAGGGATAAGCTGAGAACTGAACTCCTGGGCACAAAGAAATCAGAAATTGATGATATAGAAAATTCTTTGCTTCCAGAAAGTGAGTCCTCAGAGAATAGTGCACCATGTGAGGGTTTAGCAAACAGCTGAACAGCTCATTTCTGCTCCTGCATCCCATTAAAGACAGGCCTTCCTCACCACCATTTGGCTAACAAGCCTCAGCCCACAGAGGAAATGATGGCTATTTACAGTAAAGTATTCAGTTAGAACCAGGAGCAAGGGTAGTTTCTACCATTGCCTGATGGACCAGTTTAAGGCCTTCCTTGGGATTGTTTAATCTGCTGGGTCCACTAAAGTGGTCAACACAGTGGGACAGTAAACATTGTGGAAAGTGGTTGAGTTCCAGCAGCAGCCCTCAGTATAAGAAGGAGACTACTGAGGGTGCTAGAGAGGGTGCTAGACAAGACCAGGCAGATCTGGCTCTAATTCCTCTTCTTTCTCAAAAACTTCAGAAAGGGCAAGAGCTGGAAGGAACGAAGTTGTTTGGTCGTGCATCATTATACAATGCTTTACAGTTAAAGTTGAAATGGCCCTGAGAAAACATGTTCCTAAACTCAACCTCACAAAATTGTTGTGAGCATTAAGTAAAATAATCCATCTATAGACACTTGTCTTATTTTATGGCTCTCCCAACATATGATCCCACACACTAAATTTTAAAAATACCCTTTACCTTATAAGTCTTAGGGAAGATGAAACCTGCTTTTCAAAATAGACACTGAAAAGCCAGACACCATTTCCCAGCATCCTTTGCAAGAGCAAAACACATGACCTAGGTTTCACCAATCAGGCACATGGGGCAAAAGCACATGATTTAGGTTTCACCAATCAGGCACACAGGGTAGGAGGTTAAAACTGAGAGGAACTTTCTTTCTTTCCTGAGCCTGTGGTTGTTGCAGGTCAGTGGAGTCTGGCATGCAGAGCACACTTTGCTGTATCCCATGTACTTACCACAGCCTGCACAATGCACAAAATTGAGAATCCAGAAAGTTATATTCTGGATGCCAGAGCTGAGAATTGCCCACGACATGTCCCTGTCCCTCATCCTCCACGTTTCTCCATCCCCACTGCCACCTCTCTGGTCAAGGCACTATCATTTCTCACTTGGACTTCTGTAAGAGCCTCCTTGTGATTTCCTTGCTTCATCACTTACTCCTCTCCAAACTGTTCTGCCCACAACAAGCAGTGATCTACAACACAAATCTAATCACTTCACCCCACTGTTTAAAACCCTTCATTGGCTTTCCATTGCAATAAGACAAAGATCAAAACCCACCGTGGCCTACTTGGCTCTGCAGGAATGGTGGTCCCACCCACCTATCCAGCATCTCTTCTTGTCACCCAGTCTACTTCTCTGGCCTCCAGCCACACTAGCTGGTATTAAGTCCCCAGCAAGTCATGCCTCCTCCTGCCAAGCTCCTTCACAGTGTTCCTTCCTCTAACTAGACAGGCCTTCCCTCACCAAGCTATTCCTATGCTCTTTCAGATCTCAGCACAAATGCCACTTCCTCACGGCAGTCTTTCCTGACCTGTGGATTCACTCAAGTCCCTCGTTATATGATCCCTTGGGCCCCTTATTATTTCTCCCCTACAGAACACATTACAATTGTAATTTGATAGTTAACTATGAAATTGGCAGCTTAACATCTTTCTCCTCTGAGGATCCCAGGAACTAGAGGTCTGTCCTGTTCACTGTTGAATCCCCACACCTGACACAATGTCTGCAGAATGATCAATAAATACTTGTTGACTGGATGGATGAATACTGGTAAACTGGAGACAAAGGTAACTATTTCACCACCACATTGATACAAATACTCAGGGAGAGGACTGTGGGAGGGCCTTTTGCACACTATACACCCTGTGCATTGAAAGTCTCCGCATCCTCACATCTGTGGAGACAAAGCCACCTGTGCCTCCTGAGTTCATAGAGTGCTCACTGCCTCATCCTACCCAGCCAGGTAGCCTCTCTCCCCACCCCCCGCCATGTTATCCCAGACAGACAGATGGGTCAGCAGAAGTAACAATGTCATATAAAAACTTCAGTAACAGGTCTTCAAGAGGATGCCTAGGAGCCCAGAAGGCTACTAAGGAGTATTAGATCAGAATGGAAGGTGGGGAGAGGGAGTAGTGGAAAGCTTCTCAAGATATGACTCAAAGCTGAAACTTGAAAGAAGAATGTGGAAATATGAGAAAAGGGAAGAGGATGGCAGGAAGAGCATACCAGGCTGAGAGAAAGGCTTGTGGAAGGCACAGAGGTGTGAGTATGCTAAGATCAGGGAACTGCAAGTCTTTCTAGGTAGACAGAACATTCTGGGCTGGTAGTAGAGTTTAGAAGAAACTCCCCCAGTACCGTGGGAACACAGAAAGCTGGGGGAGTAGGCACGCTTCTTGGAAGAGGTGATATCTGAGCTGGGCATGAAATACAAGGTGTGATTTTGACAGATAAAGATGGACAAGGGCATTCAGGGCCAAGAGAGCAGTCTGAGCCATGGCAAGGAGAAAGGATAATATAGGGCACATTTAGGGGCTCAGATCCCTCCCAGGGGTACTAGAGGAGAGGAGTCTCTATAGCCCTGGGTGTGAAAGGAGCAGATTCTTTGAATTCTATCCTGTGGGTGGTAGAGAGCAATTGAAGTTATTGGGGCAGGAGAATAAAAGCACCAGAGAGAAGTTTGATCTCATGCGGCAACCTGTGAAGTAGATGGACTCCCGGAGGTGGGACTAGCAGCAGAAGGTCATTTAAGAGGCAGTTGTTTCCTGGGATGAGCCTCCCTGGCACCAAGGGATTATTACCAAGTACCAACTAGTGATAATCTGGCAAAAGACCTTGACCAAAAGAGAGAAATATTAAATACAAATGAGTTTTTATGGCTAAGGGATTTCAAAGTGAGTTAGGAGGTCATTCCAGAGGTCATGCATATGCACTTCTCAGCAGGATCTCATTGACTGCTACAGTAAACAGTGTCTCAAACAGCAGGGCTCCTAAGGGCTCTAGAGACTTCTAGACACTATGGGCAGAGCAGACAAGCTCCGGAATTTGGCACCCTGTCAGTGGACCTTACTTTGGAATATATGCTCACCAGTGCAGCAAAGTTAGACTCATTTATAATTTCCCTACACATGGCTCTTCTATCCCTTTTATTTGAACCTATAATTGGCACTATACTTGTTAAATATGTGTCTCAGAGACTTAAATCTTTGATCAATTTATATGCTGGTTGAGCCCTGAATCTTAGCAGAGTTTAAACAACTATTCTTCAGTTCATTGGAATCACCCAGGACAATCAACAAAAGGATGATGAGGCACAACATCCATCCCAAAAAAACAGAGAGTATCTACAACTGCAGGCAAGGCAGCTCCATCCATCTTCCCCATGGGATCTAAGGCCCCTCTCATTCAGAAACAGAGCAGGCATCACCATCCCCAAATCCTCAAGACTGACGAATGAAAAAACATAAGGGGCAAATGCAACTATGGACTAAAGTAGACTTATTATTATTCTAGTAATGGAAGAACTTGTATCATTGATATAAAGGTAGGGGCCACCAGAGGTTCTCAGGAAAGGAAGAGGGAAGAAGAGGTATAACATGGGGGCATTTTTAGGACATTGGAATTGTCCTGCATGACATTGCTATAATGGATACAGGCCATTATACATTTTGTCAAAACCTATAAAATTGTGCAAAGCAAAGTGTAAACTGTAATATAAACTATAGTCCATGGTTAACAGCAATGCCTCCATATGTGTTCATCAATTGTAACAAATGTACCACACTAATGAAAGATGTTATTAATAGGGGAAAGTGTGGATGGGGGGGCCGAGGTATATGGGAATCCCATATGTGTATATATATATATTTGTGTATGTGAGTACCAGGGCCAGGGATTGAACCCCAGACCTCATATGTGGGAAGCAGGTGCTCAGCCACTTGAGCCACATCTTCTGTCCCCCATATTTTTGATGTAACATTTATGTAATCTAAAACTTCTTTAAAAACAAGAAAATAATAAATTTTTAAAAAGAAAAAGGAAGGGGAAAAAAAGGCAGTTGTAAACCTCCTAGAGAGTCTGAAACCCCTAGGAATGGAGTAGCAGAAACTTGGGAGTGGAAAGAAGTCTGCTAAGAGTTTTGGGAGGCAATGACAGAGTCTCCTCCTCACTCCCAACCTGGGCCTCTACTTGACCTGTAGGAAGGTGATGATAGTCATCAGAGGTATCTCAACATTGCTAGCTGGGTTCTCCAGCAACCTGCAACAGATACTTTAAGAATCTTCATTCCCAAGGGTGCTGCAAGAAACCAGGCAAGCTGTCACCCAAC
Source organism: Dasypus novemcinctus (assembly GCF_030445035.2). NCBI lineage: Eukaryota > Metazoa > Chordata > Mammalia > Cingulata > Dasypodidae > Dasypus > Dasypus novemcinctus. The sequence continues at coordinate 78,792,387 of NC_080682.1, forward strand.
CCTGCTGAATGAACAGAGCCTGATGAAATATAGAGAACTCTGGCTCCCTGAAGGAAGCTCCAATGGCCCCTCCCAGCTGTCAGGTGACAGAGTCCAGAAAATAAGCAGAACAGATACCAGGCTCATAGGGGCAGACCTAGTCCCCTCCAGACCTGAAGACCCTGGCTGGTTGCTCAGAGGACCTTGCATCAGGTAGAGAGGGGCTCACCTAAATCTGGGCTCTGCCCCTTAATTTTGGAGTTTGAAGAGTTCTACCACCTCTCATACTATGCCCACCTTATTCAACTGTTTTTAATGCTTTAACTTTTAAATTATCCTTTCTTACTTTCTGACTTTTTCTGATGATAATGTTAGCCAACTGATCAAATATTCCTTAGCTTTGATTTGCAAAAGCAAGACACCTCTTGCACTGGGCCCAAGTTCCACGATACTAAAATTAACACCAGCATACTTTAAGCTAATGACTTACTGGTTGTGGCTGCCATGAATAGACATAACTCTCACATAAAGGCCATTAGAGAAAATTGAATAGCTCCAATGTGGTGAAAATTTGGATATATCCTGTTTCATAAATCATACTCAGAGGTCAAACTGGGCAAACTATTTATCTCTCTGAGTCATGATGAAGACCCAGGTGAGGGTTTGCTATACTCTTAAGAAAGAAAATATAGAAGAGAGCACAGTACAGTCTTTTATGATTTCATGGGTATAGTTTTCTCTTAATTTTAAAGCTGTGAGCAGATATGCCACATCAACAACTGTGATAATTCAGACTTCTTCTCAGATCTTATTTTCTCCCCAATTCCTCCAAATGGGAGTTTTTTCAATAAACATTTGGAAGGTAACTTGGCAAGGGAATGGAAATCCAAAATATCAGATTTGGGATTCCAGTTCCAATTCTGCCTCTAAGTAGGCCTTTCTGACCTTCAGCTTCTTTAACTGAAAAATGGGAATAGAACCTACTCTAAGGGTTATTATTAAAATCACATAAGATGGAGCCAGCCACATGATAATAAATAGCAAGTAAAATAGTAATAGCATAAGCTACTTTAACCAAGAGGCTAGTTAATAGGAAATACCATGGTCTCCATCTTTGGGCCCAATGAAGGATCCATTTTCTACCCAGACCTCAGACCCAGATGGAAGCTTTCCACCTAAGGGGATTTAAAAGCAGAATATATTGAATTATTGGTAAGAAGCAAAAACTTCCATGGAAAAAAATCTGGCAAAGGCCCATTACATAGAAAACAAGCATACCATGTGATTCATAACATTTACCCTGAAGAAACAACATCCCAGTTCATACCCTAAGTAACCAAAGTAGTATGGGTCAGTCAAAGGAGAATGCAGGCTGAACCATCCTCAGCCACAATGGCGTAGGTTCTTAACAGCTCATTAGTGAAAAGGAACCAAAGGTAAAGAATCAGAACCCACTCCAGAGCCACTGTATATAAGCACAACACAATCTTTTTCAACAAGTCCTATTGTCATTGTCATAACATCTTCATATAAAGAATCCTTTATGTTTGTACAGAATGGTCAGGATTATCAGATACACAGAATCACACATAAGTTCCACATAAGTCTATTTGAGTTAATGATTTGGGTCACACAAGAGATCAAATATTAAAAACATACCATTCACCCAACATGATCTAATCAAGGCACATTTCTGCCTCTATGACACATGTCACAGTGACATATGAACAGTGCTTTGTACAGTTTCTAGCACAGAGTAGGAGCTCAACATGTTAGTCCATTCCCCAACAGAGTATTCTACAGTATACACAAAATATCTTGCACTTCCATAACTCTATGCATTGGTCATGAGACCTCCACCCATCCAGACTGAAATCCCTCTACTCTCTTTTTCTATCTTGAATCCTTCAAGATTCAACTTTAATCCTACCTCAGCTTGGAGGCCCTCTACAATCACCCTAACCTACACCAATTTCTTCCTCCAAAAATTGATCAAGCAGATTTGAGAAATAACTAAATAGAATTTCAACAAATTAAAAATATAACAATTAAAATTAGAAATTCTTTGACACATTAATCACAGATGATAATAGATTGTTATATATTAAAAGAAAGAGCAAAATGCAGCCAGAGGGTAGGGCATTTGACTGCAAAAGAAATTATCTAAAATGTAGTCAGAGAGACAAGTAAAGAGAAAAATATGAGAGAACTAAAGCTAAGGAATAGAGAATGAAGTAGTCTAACAAACATTTAATCAGATTCCTAGAGGGAGTTAAGAGACAAAACAGGGAAAAATTGATACTCAAAGAAAGACTGGTTGAAATTTTTCCCAGAATTGTTGAAAGATGACTGTTTCAAATCCAGGATTCCCAGTGAATGCCAAGCAAAATAAATTTAAAAATATATACATACCCTAGATAGCCCATAAGACTAAAGACCACGACAGAGAAGATCTTAAAATCATCCAAAGGAAAAAGGATATAAGACAGATTACCTCTTTTATTGTGGCTGTTGTTACACTTTGGATGAGGTATGCTTTATTAATATGTGTCAATAAAATTGATTTGTTAAGGAAAAAAAATGAAAACAAAAAAGTCCGAACAAGCAGTCAAGACAAAAACGAAGGGCAGCTGGTATAAGCTTCCAAAGGAATATGGACAAACAAAATGGGGTTGACAATTGACCCAAATGACATTTCCTACATGAAAAAAAAATGTAATATTCAATCTTTCTTCTTTTGAGGCAGAGTAAGTGAACTGCACACTTCATTAAGTAGGAGGAAGAACTGAGAGTCTGTTTTTTGATGCATATTAAATACGAAAAACAAAATCCATTCCTTTAACCAAGATGAGGGAAAAAATCATTCTTCAGCATTGCAATTCTCAGGCAATGAAGTCCAAAGGTCTGCTGAATCCACCTTTTCTATTCACGTACCACCTGTACTTCCTCTTCTGAGACACATTTATGGCACAGGCTTTTACATAGCTGTCCACCTTTTTCCCTTTTGTAGACACAGGAGGCAAATCCCATTAATTTCATCCTTTATATTTCTTCTTCTGTTTTGTCCTCTGTGTCCTCCTCTGTAATCTGCCATTCTTTGCTCTTTCTTTTGTTTCTTTCTTTTCCTCATCTCTTCCTTCAGTGGAGAAGGGGAAGGAGATGTAGATCTGTGTCGTCTTGGACATATGGTGTGTCTTCTGTGCAGGAATCAAGAACAACTTCTCTGCTTTCTTTCCTGGGACCTGGACCTTTCTGGAACGCCTGTGTCCTCTCTCCTGGGATGTGGACCAGGACCACCTACACTCCCTCCTTGAGGAGCGACTGCACTGCAACCCATTTGGAATCCTCAGACCTGTTTCATACCCCTTAATTTTAAACACAAGTGAATCAAAACATATCTATGATAAGATCCAGCCATTCCACTGTAGCATATTTACCCAAAAGACTATGTCCCTCAAAGACTTGCAAACAAAGGTGCACAGCCACTATATTTATAAGAGCCAACAACTAGAAATATCCCAAATGACTATTAAGAGGTGAATAAATAAGCAAATTGTGGTATAATCATATGATAAACTATTACTCAGTCAATAAAAAAGAAATATTGATACATGCAAAAACATGAATGAATCCCAAATTAATAATGCTGAATGAAAGAAGTCAGACCAAAAATAGTAAATTCTATATACTTTCATTTATACAAAATTCTAGAAAATTAACATATAGCAATATTTTGGATGAGGGGCTGAGGAAAAAGGGGAGGGAGGGGATTACATTATGGGAAATTCGGGGGTTGGTGGACAGATATTCTCATTATCCTGATCAGGTGATAGTTTCATCGGTGTATACATATTTCAAAATTATCAAACTGTGCACCTTGAACTTTTGTATTTTACTGTATGACAATTAGGCTTCAATAAAACTGCTTGGAAAAAAATATATTCATCACTGAGCTTTATATAATATTTTTTAAAGGGTAACATTTGAAGTATAATAAAAACATAAAAAGATCCATGTAAAAGAATTATTTCAAAATGCTAACAGTAACTGTGATTGATGTCTTCTCTATTTTCTGTATGTTCTGTAAATGATTGTATTACTTTTATTGACAAAATATATACATTGATTCACAAATAACTAGTAACTGCAAAGCACTTAGAGTTACTTGGAAATCTCCAAAACAGTGTATCTATGGATATGAGTGGGCAACATTTCAAATAAAAGAACTATCAGAATACAATCCACTTTTAATTAGGGAACAGCTGATGTAGTAGATTAGGTAAATATAAACTAAGACATTATGGTAAATGGAAAAGAGTCAATCTCAAAAGGTCCCATACCGTATAATATGGCTGCAACACATTGCTGGGACCTTGAGTTTAATCTTGAGGTTCCAGTTTCTCTTTCTGGGACTTCCCCTTGCCCCAGATATTTCAAAAAGACCTCATCATTGGCCCTTACCATAAGTGGAGTAAAACCACTGGGGCCCATCCCCTTATCATTATCAAGGTAGTGGAATAATTAACAGTTTAAAAGGCAATCACATAAGGCAGAGCACTCTCTCAGAGCCTAGAGGGGCCCATGCCAAATCTTGGCATGTATTTCCATCTTTCTCTCCCATTTCTCAGGCAAGCACTGTTCTTTCCCTCAGTTCCCAAATAAATTCTTTTCCCTGGCCTAACCAAAATGGTGTGTTCATAAATTATTTTATGCATCATAGCAAAGAACTTAAGAGGAACTCAACGTTTCTCCATCTTCAATACCACAGTGAAAAAGAGCTTAGGTTCAATATTACCAATTATAATACTACCTACCAAAATCACTATCATTGTCCACTAGAATAATTTCATGAAGAAGATGTGGTGGAGTATGATTTATGACATGACACTGTGCACTATCCAGAGCAAGGCAGAAAAAGCTTCATTGTAGAAACAAATAACAATGCTAGCAACTGAAAGATCAGTTGGGTAAGACTTTTCTTTACATATTGCATCCCTTGTACCAGACACATCTCTATGGTAGCCCAAGTGGTTACTGATAAGTATATTAGAGGCATGCTTTTGAGAGCCCAAGTCTCTCAACTCCTGATCATGTTCATTAAAAATCATAACCAACTCAGGGGAGAATTTCATGTTGCCTTTTCCTGGATCATAAATCTGATTATCTCTCATGTCACCAATCTTGTTTGCTTTGAACTGTAGCTCTAATACTCAATTTGGATCTCGAGTGAAAGGAGGATAGAATTTTTGGAGAAATGGCCCATGGTGCCCAGAACCCTTGATAGGCATACTCTTAAGTGGCTAAGTCACATCACTGAAGTTGAAAAAAACTAAGAACAAAGCTATCCAGGTCACAGATGCATGTAAAAAGGCATCCATAACAAAAGTATCAAAACGTGACATTTCCCACTATAGGCCTAGGATAGGTGAAGTGCCATTTTCAATTTCCCTGACGCCATTTGTCCAGCATTACTGTCTTCCAGGAATCAGACGATGGCATCCTCTCTCCCACCACAGCCTCAGTCCAATCAGGTGGAGCACAGATGTCCTCTTAAAGCAAAAATGGCAGCTAGCAGACAAGGGAGAAATATCTGCTTACATAAAATAATTGTCCTAAAATTCTACAGCCAGAGAAATTTTCTTTCAAGAATTGGGATGAAATAAAGACATTTTTAAATGAGCAAAAAACCAATGCTACAAGGAAGATCTAAAGAATTTACTTCAGGCAGAAAAAATAGTGTCAGATGGAAGGTTTGGGATACAAGAATGAATGGTAAGTAAACTTATTTGTAACTATGTGTATAAATCCAAAAAATTTCAATCATGAGACAAAATTATAATACCTCATTTGTGGGATAAGAAAAAAAAGATAAATTTTAAAATACATTATATGTAAATTCAAAAGGGAATGAATATAGTAGATTAAAATGCTCTAAGTTTCTTTATTGGCGGGGAAGGAAATTGGAGATGGAAATTAACTTTAGACTTTTTAGGTTGTTATTAATGCTAAAATATCTAGAGAACACAACAAAAAGAATAGACACAGGTAAAGAAATAGACATTTTCCCTCCAAATATCTAAAAGAAAAAATAAATGAGTAATAAAAAAAAATTGTATTAGTCTGTCAAAGGGGTGCAGGTGCAAAGTACCAGAATTTTATTGGCATTTATAAAAGGTATTTATTGGGAAGCAGACTTGGCCCAATGGATAGGGCATCCGCCTACCACATGGGAGGTCCGCAGTTCAAACCCTGGGCCTCCTTGACCCATGTGCAGCTGGCCCATGCACAGTGCTGATGCACACAAGTAGTACCCTGCGACACAGGGGTGTCCCCCACATAGGGGAACCCCACACACAAGGAGTGCACCCTGAAAGGAGAGCTGCCCAGCATGAAAGAAAGTGCAGCTTGCCCAGGAATGCTGCCGCACACAAGGAGAGCTGACACAACAAGATGACACAACAAAAAGAAACACAGATTCCCAGTGCCACTGATAAGGGATAGAAGCAGTCACAGAAGAACGCACAGTAAATGGACACAGAAAGCAGACAACTGGGGGGGCAGGGGAAGGGGAGAGAAATAAATAAAAAATAAATCTTTTAAAAAATAGGTATTTGTTTGGGGTAAAATTTTACAGTTACAAGACCCTAAAGCATCCAACTCAAGATACCTTAAGAGGTACTTTCTCACCACAAGTCAGTTGCCAAGTACTGAAGCAAGATGGCTGCTGTTATCTGTGAGGGTTCAGCCTTCCTCTCTCTCAGCTACAGGACAGCATAGGGCAAATTTCTTTCCTGGCCTTCTCAGGTGCTCAGCTGCTCTGGTCTCTTCACAAGGTCAGCTGTAAACTATTAGGCCAATGGCTCAGCTTGCTCTGGGGCCCCTAGATCAAACATGACAGAGTTTGATATTTCTGGTCTTCTTTCATGTCTCTGGAGCTCTCTCTCTTCTGCATCTTCTTCTGTGTATCTTCTTTTCTATTTAATTAATTTTTTTATTTTTGAAGAAGCTTTAGATTACATAAATGTTACATAAAAAATATAAGGGATTGGACAATCAGCAAGATGACAGCGGAGTAAGGAGCTCCTAGAGTCAGCTCCTGCTATAGGGCAGTTAGTAAACACCCAGAGCTATCTGAAGCTCCTGTCTGGGGGCTCCAGGACACTAGAAGACCATCCTGCAACATTCTTGAAGGAATAGAAGGAGGAGACTGCTCATCTGCAGAGAAGACTTGTAAGTAGAGTGCTCCATGCCACGGAGACCAGTGCCCATCCTCCACTGGAGGCACAAGCCGCTTCAGGAGCTGTTCCGCAGCTGGAATTGGAAGCACCACTTGCCAAAAACTGGGGAGGAAGAGATGGTTTGACACCAACTTCAACTACTGATTAGCAAATTCAGTGGGCTGAAGTATAATCCTAAGGACAGCTAAAGTTTGAAACTGTCCAAGTCAGAAGAGGCCAGTAGCTGCTATCTTAACTCCGTGCCTGGCACAAGGGAAAACAGGGGGGACTGAAAATCACAGTGTTGGTGGGGTCCAGCTTCTTTATACTCAGGTCAGTTTACAGCTCTAGCCTAGGCACCACCCATACCTCCGGCAGAGAGGAAGCTGGGGGACCTGCACCAGCCTGTCCGAGAAACTACAGACCATGCCACAGAGGCCAGTGATCATCCTACTTTGGCAGCACAAGCCCCCTGGAGCTATTCTGTGGGGCTGGAATTTGAAACTCGATTTCCCAAAAACAGGGGAGGAAGAGACAGTTGGCCACCGATTTCAGCTACTTATTAGTAAATTCAGTGGGCTAAAGTATAGTCCTAAGAACAGCTAAAGTTTGAAACTGTTTAAGTCAGAAAGAGGCCAGTAGCCACCATTTTGACTCCACCCCCAGCATGAGGGGAAGCCAGGCTGACTGAAGATCACAGTGATGGTAAAGACCGGTTTCTTTCACCCAGATTGGCTGCAGCCCTAGCCTAACCTTCAGCCCTACCTCTGGCAGGGAGGAAACTGATGGACCCTGCACCAGCCTATCCAGGTAACTGCAGGTACTTTGGCTGGCACAGACTGAATAATTGTAAGTCTACCAGGGCAACTGCGGTCATCTTGGCTGGGCACTACATAGATTGCTGCTCATATCTGCAGGTCCATCCCTGCCCCATGCAGGGGAGAAAGGGGCATAGAGCTTCATCAGTCTCGCTGGGCAACTACAGTCTAAGCCTACATGATGTGGATTATTCCACACAGCTGTGACTCTGTCCCTATCCCTATCAAAGGAGAAAGTTGGGAGAAGCTTTGTCAGTCCCTGGGGCAATGAGGGCAGCTTGAGCCTCCAAAGCTTATAGCACCAACTACATCCTTGGCTCCTACTGCACAATCAGCAAGGGAGAAAGGGCAGGAAGCCCTAAAGAGAAAAACTGCCCCCAGAATATTCTAGTAAGCCAGATGCCAAGATACCAACAAAACATTACAATCCACACCAAGAAACGGGAAGATATGGCCCAGTTAAAGGAACAAGATAAGCCTCCAGATGACATAAAGGAGTTGAGACTACTAACCATAGATGTTGAAACAAATCTCCTTAACAAATTCAGGGAAATGGTTAAAGAGATTAAGGATACTGAGAAGATACTGGATGAGCACAAAGAAGAATTTGAAAGCATACATAAAAATAGATCTTATGGGAATGAAAGGTGCAATAAATGAAATAAAAAATAAAACGGAGGGAAGTGGCTGTGGCTCAATCAGATGGGCTCCCGTCTACCATATGGGAGGCCCTGGGTTCACATCCCAGGGCCTCCTTCTGAAGGCAGGCTCACCCACACACTGCAGAGAGCCACCAGCCCACAAGCACTGCGGATTGCCACCCGGCCTATAAGTGCAGCAGAAAGCTGACTCAGCAAGGTGACACAACAAAAAAGGAGACAAGCAAAAACACAGAAGACTGCACAGTGAATGGACAGAGAGAGCAGACAGCAAGCAAGCCACAAGGGGGGGTGTGAATAAATAAATAAAAATTTTAAAAATACAGATACAGAAGAAGACACAGTGAATGGACACAGAAAGCAGAGAGCAAGCAAAAAAGCTGCAAGGTGGGGAGGGGGGTTAAAAAAAATACACCATTCAAAAAAAATTAAAAATAAAATGGAATCATGTAATAGCAGATTTGAGGAGACAGAAGAAAGGATTAGTGAGCTTGAAGAAAATGGCCTCTGAACGTGAACATACAGAAGAACAGATGAAGGATAGAATGGAAAAAATTGAACAAGGTCTCAGGCAACTAAATGGCAGCAAGAGACATGCAAACTTATATGTCATGGGTGTCCCAGAAGGAGAAGAGAAGGGAAGAGGGGCAAAAAGAATATCTGAAGAAATAATGGTAGAAAATTTCCCAATACTATTGAAGTACATAGATATTCATGCCCAAGAAGCACAACATAGTACTGTCTGAAAAAATTCAAATAGACCAACTCCGAGGCACATACTAATCAGAATGTCAAATGCCAAAGACAAACAAAGAATTCTGAGAACAGCAAGAGAAAAGCAATGCATAACATAGAAGAGATACTCAAAAAGATCAAGTGCTGATTTCTCACCAGAAACCATGGAGGCAGGAAGACAAAGGTATGATATATTTAAGATACTACAGAGGAAAAACTTTCAGCCAAGAATTTCATATCCAACAAGATAGTCTTTCAAAAACGAGGGCAAGTTTAGAATATTCACTGATACACAGAAACTGAGAGACTTTCTAACTAAGAGATCAGATTTTCAGGAAACACTAAAAGGTGTGCTAGAGCCTGAAAAGAAAAGACAGGAGAGAGAGGCCTGGAAGAGAGTTTAGAAATGAAGATTATATCAACAAACGTTACTAAAAGTGTCAAAAAAAAGTGTTGAAAATAAAATATGACAGATAAAACCCAAATATCCATAAATAAACTTAACCAACAATGTAAAGCACTTGTATTCAGAAAATGACAATGCAATGTTAAAAGAATTTTTTTTAAAAAGGTATAAATAATTGGAAGAACATTCAATGCTAATCCATTGGAAGACTAAATATCACTAAGATGTCAATTCTACTCAAACCGATAAACAGATTCAATGCATCCCGAAAAAAATTTCCACCAGCATTTTAAAATTAAATTGAAGACACAATTATCAAATTTATTTGGAGGGTAAGGGGTCCTGAAGAGCCAGTAATGTCTTAAAAAGGAAAAGCAAAGTTGGAGGACTCTCATCTCCAGACTCTGTATCATATAACCCAGCTACAGTGGTAAAAACAAGCATGGTACTGGCATGAAGATAGACACATAGATCAATGGAATCAAATTGATAGTTCAGAAACAGACCCTCACATCCATGGTCAAATGATTTTTGACTAGCCTGTCAAACCCACCCAGCTCAGGCGGAACAGTCCATTCAACAAATGGTGCTCAGAGAACTCGATATCCATTGCCAAAAGAGGGAAAGAGGACCCCTATTTCACACCTTATCCAAATATTAACTCAAAATGGATCGAAAACATAAATAGAAAAGCAAGAACCATAAAGCTTCTAGAAGAAAATGTAGGAAAATATCTCCAAGACCTGGTGGAAGGTGGTGGATTCTTAAAGGAGATAAGAGGAGAACTGAGACGGACTACTGATGTTTAATGTATGTAGAAGTTTTAATTAGCTTTACTGTAAAAGTGTGGAAATATATAGAGTGGATGACAACATAGAATGAGTAACAGCTTGTTTATAAATTGGGTTGTGGCTGAAAATGGTAGTCTAGGAATGTAAATATCAGTTGACAGAATGCTAGAGAATAATCTAGGAACTGAATAGCACAGTAAACCCAGAGGCGGATGAGAATTATGGTTGATGGTACAGATGCAAGAGTGTCCTTTGTTAGCTAAAAAAAAAAAAAAAAAAAAATGTATGTAACTATTGCAAGGCAGTGAGAATGTGGAGAAGCACAGGAAAAACACAACTGGAGTGACCTATGGACTGTGGTTAGCAGTAACAATGTAATATTCTTACATCTATGTCAAAGATATTCTGTGTTGATAATGGGGCAGTATGAAAAATGTGAGCCAAATGTATCTTATCTCTTTTAAGAATCCACCACCTACCACCAGGTCTTGAAGATATTTTCCTACAATTTTTTCTAGAAACTGTATGGTTCTTGCTTTTATTTTTAGGTTTTTGATCCCTTTTGACTTAATTTTTGGATAACATGTGAAATAGTGGTCCTCTTTCCTTCTTTTGGCTATGGATATCCAGTTCTTTCAGCACCATTTGTTGAACAGATTGTTCTGCCTGAGCTGCGTAGGTTTGACAGGCTAGTCAAAAATTACATGACCATAGATGTTAGGGTATTTTTCTGAACCATCAATTTGGTTCCATTGGTCTATGTATCTGTCTTTATGCCAGTACCATGCTGTTTTTACCATTATAGTTAGGTAATATGATTCAAAGTTTGGAGATGAGGGTTGCTTTTCCATTTCTAATATATTTCTGGCCATTCAGGACCCCTTACCTTTCCAAATAAATTTGATAATTATGTTTTCAACTTTTTTTTTAAAGCTGGTAGAATTTTTATCAGGGTTGCATTGAATCTGTGTATCAATTTGAGTAGAATTGGCATCCTAATGATATTTAGTCTTCCAATCCATGAGCATGGAATGTTGTTCCAGTTATTTTTTTATTTCTTTTAACATTGGGTTGCAGTTTTCTGAATACAAGTGCTTTACATCATTGGTTAAGTTTATTCCTGAATACTTGAGTTTTATCGGTCATATTTTATTTTCACCACTCTTTTGACATTTTTACTTTTATTGAGATAATCTTCATTTCTAAACTCTCTTCCAGAACTCTCTCTCCTGTCTTTTCTTTTCAGACTCTAGCACAACCTTTAATATTTCCTGAAAATCTGATCTCTTGCTTAGAAATTTTCTCAGTTTCTGTTTATCTGTGAATATTCTAATCTTGCCCTCATTTTTGAAAGACTATCTTGCTGGATATAAAATTCTTGGCTGGAAGTTTTCCTCTCATAGTATCTTAAATATATCAGACCACTGTCTTCTTGCCTCCATGGTTTCTGGTGAGAAATCAGTACTTACTCTTATTGGGTATCCCTTATATGTTATGCATTGCTTTTCTCTTGTTGTTCTCAGAATTCTCTCTTATCTTTAGCAGCTAGTTTATAAATGGGGATGTGACTGAAAATGGAAGTCTAAGTATGTAAATGCCAAGTGACAGAATTGTGGTTGATGGTACAGATGCAAGAGTGTCCTTTGTGAGCTAGAGCAAATGTATATCACTACTGCAGGGTGTTGAGAATGCATGGGAAAAATACAGCTGGAATGACCCATGGACTGTGGTTAGCAATAATAATATAATATTCTTGCATCTATGCCAAAGATGTACTGTGTTGGTAATGTGACAGTATGGAAAATGTGAGCCAAATATATACTATGGACATGGTAACAATCAGATGATTTTATCTTATCTGTAACAAATGTTCCACTACAGTGTGGTGTGTTGATAGAAGGGTGTTGCTTGGGAATTCTGCAAATGTGAATGATTGTTTTATAAGTTTACAACTTCCGTCATAAAAAATATATTTAAAAAGTAATAATAAGGTGTGTTGGGGGGAAAATACACCAAATGTAAGATAAGGACTATAATTAGTAGTAAGATTTTGACAATATTCTTTCGTAATTTTTATTAAACATCTCACAACAATACAAGGTGTTGGTGGAGGGTTGATGTATGGAACTCCTGTATGATGTTATGCATGTTTGCTTTGTAAGTTCACAACTTTTACTATACACGCAATTGTTTATGTATGTTCATATATAAATGGTATAAAAATAATAATAGGGAGGGTTGGGGGAAAATACTTTGGTTAGTAGTAATGCTTTCACAATGCTCTTTAATCATTAGTTAAAAAGGTTTAACAACAATGTAAGGTGTTGGTGGTAGGGTGAATTATAAGGGTGAATTATATGATGTTATAAATGTTTGTTTTGTAAGTTCACAACTATTAGTATAGACTTATTGTTTATGTATATTTGTGTGGGGGTGATATATTTCAATAATTAATTTTTTAAAAAAACCTTTCAGGAAACAAGGAATAGGAAGTACCTTCTTTAAGTTGATTAAAGATTATTCACAAAAAAATAAAAGCAAAAAGCCCACTGAACAACATAATGATGAAATGTTGAAACATTTCCTATGAGATCAGAAACAAAATAAATCTTTCACCACTTCTATTCAGTATTGTATTAGAGATCTTAGATCATGTAGAAAGAAAGAAACAAAACTATTGTTTGCAGGTCACCTGATTTTCCACAGGGCTACCACATCCATATGTGCAGATCAGCACCCAGCAAGGGGGCAGGAAGAAGTGTTGAAATCAGTGTCTGCTCGGCTCACCCCGCTGAGCAACTGGCACAGACCTGGGTCCACCAGGCACAGCCCGCGCCCACTTGGTCACCCAAGTGTCCGTGAGTGTGTGTCCTTCCCAACAATGTTTCTTTCTCTAATTCTCACAAAGGTATAGGGACCAGCAATTCGTCCTCATTACTCATGTAGAAAACCCAAAAGTAACTATAAAAATTTTATTTTAATCTGTAAAATAGTTTAGAAAAGTAGTTGGAAATGAATATACAAATGTCAGGTGGACACCCGTGCAAACATAGAGTGAAATTTAGAAGCGAGGCTATTAACGGCAGCAACGAAAATATATAAGGTACGTAGAAATGAATCCAGTAAAAATGTGCAAGTTCCTTATTGAGAAAATGGTAACATTTTCTTAAAAGATGTTAAAGAAGGATAAATGAGAGAGATTTCATGGCAATGCACCATAAACTGATCTACAGATTTAAAGCAGTCCCAATCAATTCCCCATAGGATGTTTTCCTGGAACCTGAGAAATTAAAAATAAAATGTATAGCCAAGATATTCCTGAAAAAGAAAAAGAAATGGAGGAGACTTTTTCCCACCCGACCATAAGACTTATTTTAAAGTGGTAAGGACAAGGTGATATTAACTCTGGAATAGACTTAGAGAACTGAAGAGTAAGCCCAAAATAGATCCAAGCAAATCTGGAAACATGATTTATGACAGAAGAAAGGAAGACAGAGGGAGACATTCAGAGCTCCCAGGCACATCCCAAATCACAAGCACAGAGGAGCGAGAGGAGGGTCGGGTCATGGTTCTTGTTGCTCCTCCCTGATGGGTGGGGGGAGAGCTCCTGCCCTCCCCAACTCCTCTCCCTTGTCCACACACTCCTGTCCTAGAACAAAGATCTGGCTGGGTTGAGCTCAAGAAAAACTAGCTAAGAGGGGAGCTCCAAGAGCCCCCTTCTGCAGCAAAAGTCAGCCTGCCTCCAGGACCAGAGGGGTGAAAAAGCTTTGGAAAAGGAGAAAGGGAAGGTTACTTAGCAGGAGCTGGGCTTGACCCAGTACCTGCTGAATAGTCTCAGCCAGGGGTTCTTAACCAGGGCTCCATGGATCCCCAAGGGGCCCATAAAGATTTTGGGGAGTCTGTGAGCTTGAAACAAAAAAATCAACTTATCTTTATTTTCTCTGACCTCTAACTGAAATCTAGCATTTCCTTCACTTATGAATGTATGCAATAAATAAATGACAGTAGTATTCATTTCACATGACTGGCAAAGGGGTCTGTGGGGAAAAAAAAACGTAAGAACCCCTGGTCTAAGCCAATAGGAGGGCAGGATCTTTAGTGAAAGCTGCTGTGGAGAACCTGTTTCTGCCTGGGGCCAGCTCTGGATATCTGGGCATAGGGTCCAGCACAGGTCCCCCACTATGCCCAGCTCATCTTGGTGATTCTGGGGTACTCCCCATCCCCATCCCAGGCAGCCCTTATTGACTCTCTTCCCAAACCCGAAAAGGTGAAAGAAAAGAGCATGAATAACTAGCCAAGAAACCAGCAGTATAGTTTCAGCTTTACCTGTAACTAACTGTGTGACCTCAATCAAGTAACCTACCCTCTCTGATTCTCTTTTCTCACTTCTGCAAGCTGAGAATAATAAAATATCTTTGGTCACTTGACAGTCGTTGTAAAATTGAAATATAATAATGGATGTGAAACTCCCTACATGAGGTCATTAAAATATTAAGGTTTCCACCATTGCCTGTGGAAATATGAGTTTCTTTTTTTTTTTAATATATTTTTTATTTATTTTTAAAAGATATATAGATCACACAAAATATTGCATTAAAAAAATTTAGGGACTTCCCATATGCCCCACTCCCCACACTCCCCTCTTTTTCCACATCAACAACATCTTTCATTGGTGTGGTACATTCATTCCCATTGATGAACACATTTTGGAGCACCGCTACACAGCATGGATTACAGTTTACTCTCTCCCAATCCATTCAGTAGGTTATGGCAGGATATATAATGTCCTACATCTGTCCCTGCAATACAAAAGACCCAAAGAAATAGATCTATAAAGGTGGAATTCCAAGCAAGCAAAGTGGAAAACAAGCCCTGGTCGAGATTAGAAGTCTGCAAGTTGGGGTACTGATCAAAAGCCCTGGTTGGTATCATAATTTAAGCAAGAAACCTGGAATGTTATAGCAGGAAATGTCTTCAGGGATTGTTTTCTCCAACCCTGTCATTCACACAAAGGGAAGTGAGACCAGAGAGGGCAAATGACTTGCCCAAGTCCCTCAGCAAATTAGTGACTGGACCAAGACTAGAATCCAAGTTCCTTCCATCCAAAATCTGGTCTGGGGCATGACTGTTACCTTGGAGGCCATGAAGACTCCACACCTGAAGAAAATGTCACTGCTTTCTCTGGGTCACTCACTAAAGGATGCTGAACAAGGGGACACTTGTTTTCCTATGTCTATGATTTCGGCTTTCACACTAGGATAATCCACTCCCCTCCCTGTGGAAATCCCTCTGCCAACTCTACAGCTCAAGACAAACAAAATATGTTGACCAAGAGCTTAGGCACCAATTACCCATCCTGCACAGACCCCGGTGTCTGGGCTGGCAAGAGCTACAATCCAAATTCCTCAGACCTTTTGGAAAATGTCTCCAGTTTCAGCCCTCCCTCACCAGAACCATAAACACAGCAGGGATGGAGGCACATCGAGGGACAATTCCACCTGAAACCCTGCTGTTAAGTCACAGACTTCTGCATGCTGAGGAGAGGGAAGGCCCTGTATTGAAGAAGTGGCCTCCAGCTCCTTGGGTTTGGTGATGTCCCTGGGCTCTTGATCAAGCCCCAGATATCAGCCCAGGTGCCCATCCAGAGGCAAGAAACTCCTCGTGGTCTGCTGTCTCCAGGGCTGCACGAGTGCTTTCTCCTCTTACAGTGGCCCCAGGTACAGGACAGCCCAGCCGCTCACCCAGACCCTCCTCTCCCTCCACCTCTTAGTCAGCAATGTCATGGCAGCAGCCCCTTTACCCACTCAGGTTCCTGGCCACAGGTGAGACTTTGCTAAGCGTGATAAGTATAGTAGAGGTAGAAACTGATCACAAGCCAGGCCATGTGAGCACAGGAGGATCTGCCCCCATTTGTGGGCAATGCTTTCTCACCCCACATCTGGCCAGCTCTGAGACCAGACTAACATCCTACCTAGGTTTGGGTTAATGTGGGCCTGGGGCTCAGGCAGAGCCCTCAACAGGCAACATTCTTAAAGCATCTGCTCTACATCAGGTCCCAGCTAGATGATGGGGAAGTAGATGAATAAAACGATTTTCTTCTTCTTAGAAGTTTTTCTTCCATTGAAAGAGTTATGCAAATGCATAATTAAACAAAACTTAGTAATTCCTCCAACATGAGTGCAAATAAGATGCTTGACCTTACTCTGCCAAGAGAACTCTATGTGACCTTAAACAAGTTACAACCTTGTCTGGGTCTCCAATTTCCTATCTGTAAAAGGAGAGGGCTGGATTAGATGAACTGCTCTTAATTTAACTGTCCTACAACCCAATGACCCCATCCCCTAGGGGCTTCCAAAAGAGTCATTCACAGCAGAGACCAGACCCAAACTCTTTTCTCCAGCTTTTCCTGCCCCAAACCCAGCCAGCTCTGTGTGCCTTGCTCAAAAATGGCTTCAGGGGACAAGAGACAACTGTGGTTTGTTCCAGTAACAGCCTTTCACATCATCTGCTGCTCACATTATCCATCAGAACCCCACATTATTGCATCTCTGCCTCTGCATTCACGATCCCCCCAGCAGTGCCCAACCCCCATACTCTGACGGCTATAAGGCCATCCCAGCCCCCAGTACATCCCTCCTCATGCTGACATGAGTTTTAGCCTCTTAAATCGCAAATTTTACTGACACATATCCTTGAAAACCTGCTATGTCTCCCAGCATCTCTCAACTCAGGTTTGGACTCCTTAGCTAGTGCTCATAACTTCTAAACTCTGTTTCCAGCCCACCACACCCCCTCTTTACCCTTATCATCCTGTACTCCCCAACGTGTTCCCTTATGCTCAAGCTTCAAGGCAAGCTTCCTGCTATTCTTAGGCCTGATTCAGCTTAAGTCTAGCCTCCTCCTGGAAGCTTACTTCAATTACCCAGCACACAGGATGACTAGAATATGGAACCATTTTATCTTGGGCTTGCCAGGGCCTGCTTGGTTTCTTAACTGCCAAATGGTCTCCTATGGGTGCATCTAGTCTCCCCTGCTAGGGCTAAAACCTCAGAAGAACATGCCTATATCATCCAGTGCCTAACACAATGCTCTATATGTAGCAGGTCAACACTAGTTAAAAAGTGGTAATCATAGCTGGACAGATAAATGATGAGCAGGAGGGATGGGTATATAGTGATAAAGGGCCTCACTTATAGGGAATGTAACATAAACATTTGTAGAATGAAAAATGAAATGGATGGATAAATGGATGAATAGGTGGACCTTAGTCCCAGCCACCACTTTTTCTTGCCTGGATTATTACAGTAGCCTCCTAAATTGTATCCTCCCTTATTCTCCCAATCTATCCTCTTCATAGTAGCCAGAGCATTCCATATGCCTACTCGAAACCTTCCAATTTTCACCCATCTCAGTCAGAGAAAAAACCAACATCTTTCAAAGACTCTTCATGATCTGCCCCCATTATCACATTGCCCTAAACTCCTTCTGCTCTCCCCATTTCTCACATCCCTCCAGTCAAATTCAACTTCATGATGTTCCTCAAGCAGCCCATGGGGCTTTTCCCCTTACTGTTCTCTCTCTTGGACCACTCTTCCCCCAAGTATCCATATAGCTTATGCTTTGTCTTCCTCCTGGCCTCTGCTTAAAGTCTCCTTTTCACCTGTATCAATTTCTCCATAACACTTGTCTTAACTTTCCAGGGCTCTTGTAACAAAATACCATGGACTGATTGGCTTAGACAACAGGAATTTATCATCTCACAGGTTCGGAGGCTAGAAGCCCAAAATCAAAACAGCAGGATGGTGATTGCTCTGAAGTCTGTAGAGTTCTGGGGGAGGCTTGCTGGGAACCTATAACTCAGCCTCTGCCTCCATCTCATGGCCGTCTCGCTCCCCGTCTCTCCCTCCTTTCTCCTACTCACATGTCCTCATTTCCTCTGCTGTTATGGTCTCCACTCTCATTGGAGAAAGGCCCACCCTGATTCTGCTTGGCTTCATTTTAACTAATAGGACCTTCAAAGATCCTGTTTACAAATGAGTTCACATTCATGGGACTGGGGGTTAGGACACATTTTTTGTAGGGGACATGATTTTATTCATAACAGCACTCATCGTCATTTTGCATACTTGATGTTAAACTGTTCACTATCTACCTTCCCACACCAGAAAGTAAGTTTTCCAAGGGCATGAAACCTGTATTTTGCTCATTGCTCTATCCCCAGGGCCTAAAAGAATGCCTGGCACATAGTAGGTGCTACGGAGACACTTAGTGAATAAAAGAGAGAATGAATGACTGGGTCTGTAACTTAGGCATTTTTCCAAGGTGTTTTATCTGATGTGGCTGCCACTGTCCTACAGCTGCTCAGTTCCAGCGCCGTCTGCCACCGTGGCAGATGGACTGCACACATTCTGAGGAGCTCTTTATAAATGGCAAGCCTCGGAGAACTGAAAGAGCAGCTTCTGGAGGGGTGGGGCCGGGATTAGTCCCCTGCCTTGTTTCTAAATGCCACATTTTTAAATCCTGCTCTCCCACCCTCCCCCCAGCCTCTCTGCAAATTCCACTGGGTTAAAGTGCAATCCTGATGGAAAATGTAGAAAAAAACAAAAGCATCCTCTTTTCCACTGTGGTCTCATAGGAAGCTGTGTTTTTCTTCCCCCTTCAGACTGAGTACTGACGCACCTCTGCAGAGCCCAATTGCTTCCTTACATCTGATCAAGGAGCCTAATTCCTAAACTCTCAACACCACTGAAAGAGGGGACCCTAGGAAAGCAGATGAGATAAGAGAAGTAGTCAGAGTGGAAGTTCTGTTCATCCACCCTTCCTGTTAAAATACTCAATCATACACAGTCCAGCACTCCATCAGCAGAGCAGTTTCTCCCCCACCCCTGGAGGTTTCCTTACATGGACTGCTGGGCTATGAGGACCATATAAAAGAGGGATGAAGGGGAGGGGGTGAAGGCAACTCACCACCCTTGACTCCTAACATAAATCCAACTTAAATTCCTATTCGTGGATGGATAGGTGGGTGTTTGATGTGTTGGTGGATGAGTAAGTGAGTCGATGAAGATGAAGTAGATAAGTGAATGAATGAGTGAGCAAGAGTGACTAAACGGGCTGGTCTGTCCTAGCCCTAATGGCATCTTTGCAAGGATGGCTTCCTGGGCTTGGCAGTAATCTCTCCTCACTGAACCCCTTTTGAGTGTTGGACTAGTGTATTCTCAGGAGTGAGGAAGTAGTTGGCAGCTCCTGACCAATGTGAATCATGCAATTAATTCTTAAGTTCTAAAGAGCCCTGATAAGGTTTTGTAACTATCCTTCTTACAACAAGCAACCAATTTTCTAAATCAGGACCACCTGGAGGCTCATAAGATCTCCCCTCTCCTCTTTAAACCAGAGAGGGGTCAGTCTGCTATAGATGGAGAAGCCACACCGCAGGGGTACCACGTGACATAGCCACCTTCTCCAGAGAGCTCCCAGAATCAGTCAATACTTAGTAATCACTCACCTATTACCAGATCCCCAAAGTTCCTGAGTTATAGTCTATTTTGCTTATGCAATAAGATCTTCAGTAGGAGAGTGTGGGTTGGGAGAGGAACAGACATGCAGCTGGCAAGCATCTCAAATGTAACATGCCCCAAAATGAGTTATTTTCTTCCTCCCTACATCTACTCCTTCCTTAGAATTTCAGTTCTGCTGAAGGGCACCACCATCTGCCCAGTTGCTTAGCTGATAAAACTTCGTTCATTCATTCATTCATGTATTCAACAAGTTTTCGTGGCATATGCTGTGCACTGAGTTACCTGCTAGAATAAAGTAATGAGCAAAACAAGACATGGTCCTTGCCCTCAATGGAGTTCATCATCAAATGGGAAAAATAAGCATTAATCATCACATAAATGCATGTAAAATTACAACAGAGATAAAACCTTGAAGGAAGTACATAGTGTCTTCAAAGTTAATAAAATGGTGATTTTACCTAGTCAGGGAGGTCATAGACGTACCATCTGAGCTGAGAACTGGGAATTCAGTAGTTGAAGACAGGAAGGAAGAGCTTTCTAAGCAAAGAAACCACAAATGCAAAGCCTGTGGCAAGAGGGAATCTGACAAGCCTGAGGGTCTGAGATGAGGTCAGTAGTTAAGAGGGAGAGCGAGGGGAATGCTATGTTGAAAGATGAAGGAGAAGGTCACAGAGACCCAACAAACAAGACCTTGGAGAACTTATTAATTAGAGAGTTGGTCTACATCTTAAGATCAGTGGAAAGAGACAGAAGTATTTTTAAGGAGGGAAATGGCATGAATGGAGTTGTGTTTTCAAATGAACTCTGGCTGCTATAAGGAGAGCAAATTGAAGGGGAGAAAGAATGGATGCAGATGGACCAGGTAGAGGCTAAAGATGAAAATGTTACCTTGAACCAGGGTGATGCTGGTGGAGATGAAGAGAAGCGGTGGATTTGAGAGATATTTAGATAATAATGTCAGTAAGACTTGGTGATATACTGGATATGGATTTTGAAGGAAAGAAATGTTATCAATGATTGTCACATCCCTCTGCTTATGCAGCTACATAGATATAAAAGTCATTTACTGAGATCTGAAATACTTGAAGAGGACCAGGTGTGGAATAGGATAGCATAAAGGCAGAAGGCCTGAAATTAAGCTTTGGAAATGTTGAGTTTGAGAGGCCTTTGAAATACCTACCTGGAAATCCCCTTACTCCTTCATCTCCCTCACTTTCCCACTCAATCAGTCACTGTGACCTATTGATTCTACCTCCTGTTCAATCTGTTCTTAGTACCGGCTCACTACCTCCCTCTCCAATCCATCCATCCCTCACTGAAGGTCTTTCTAAATATTACCTCCTCCCTGAAAACCCAATCTAAAGTATCCCTACGCCATTATCTGTCTCTGTCATTTGAATTTTTTCTTTCTTAAAATACATAGCAATTTATTGTATTGTTGGTTTACACCTTTTTTACATTCTGTCCCACTTGAATACAATCATCCTGGGGACAAAGACTGCCTGCCTTACTCACCACTCTGTCCTCAATAACACAGTTTAGGGAAAATAGTAAGTTCTTGGACCACTATTTCTGGCCATGATGAAGTAACTGGTTCAGAAGTAGGATGCATGTAGAAACATGTAGAAATTAAACAACACACTCTTAAACAACCAATGAGTCAAAGAAGAAATTATAAGGAAATAAAAAAATTCTAAGAGACAAATAAAAAGGAAAACCAACATACCAAAATGTATGGTATGTGTTTGTTTCCTGACTTCTAAAACAAATACTATGCAATGGGTTGGCTTAAACAGAAATTTATTGGCTCATGGTTTTGAAGCTAGGAGAAGTCCAAAATCAAGGTGTCATCAAGGCAATGCTTTCTCCCGGAACACTGTGGTGTTTTGGGGATGGCTGACAGTGACCCTTGGTCCTTGACTTTTCTGTCACAAGGCAATATACATGGCAGCCTCTCCTGACTTCTCTGAGTTTCTGTTGATATCTGGCTTCTTTCCATGGCTTTCTCTCTGTGTATGTCTGAGTTCCATTCTTATTATAAAGGACTCCAGTAATAGGATTAAGACCCATCCTGTTTCAGTTGGGCCATACCTTAATTGAAATAACCTCATCAAAAGTTCTATTTACAGTTGGTTCACACTCACAAAAATGGATTAAGATTAAGAATTTATTTTTCTGGGGTACACCGTTCCATATCACTGCACTATGAATCAAAGCAGTGCTATGAGAGAAAGTTTTAGTTATAAATGCCTATACTAAAAAAAAAATCTCAAGTCAATAATCAATTTCACATCTTGAAGAATTAGGAAAAAAAAGAAGAGCAAACTAAACCTAAAGTTAGTAGAAGGGAAGAAATAATAAAGATTTGAGCATAGATAAATGAAATAGAGAAGAGAAAAGCAATCAAGAGAGTCAATGAAACCAAATATCGATTCTTTGAAAAGATAAATAAAACTGGAAAACTTTTAGTTAGACTGACAAAGAATAGAAGAGAGAAGACAGAAATAGCTAAATTCAGAAATTAAAGTGTAGACATTACTACTGATATTGCAGAAGGTAAAAGGATTATAAAAAGATGCTATGAATGATTGTAAGCTAAAAAATAAGATTATCTACAGGAAATGGACAAATTCCTAAAAACTCACAACTTACCTAAATTGACTCAAGAAGAAACTGACTATCTCAACAGATTTATAAAGAGTCGTAAATCAGTTACCAGAAACCTCCAAAGAAAAGTCCAGAAGCAGATGGCTTTCATAATGAATTCTGGGAAGTGGATTTGGCTCAAAAGATAGAGCTTCTACCTACCACATGGGAGGTCCAGGGTTCAAACCCAGGGCCTCCTGACTTGTGTGATGAGCTGGCCCACACGCAGTGCTGATGCATGTAAGGAGTGCCATGCCACACAGGGGTGTCCCCCATGTAGGGGAGCCCCTCACACAAGGGGTGCACCCCGTAAGGAGAGCCACCCAGTGCGGAAAAAGTGCAGCCTGCCTAGGGTGGCACTGCACACGTGGAAAGTTGATGCAGCAAGATGATGCAACAAAAAAAAGAGAGAGAGAAAGAAACACAGATTCCCGGCACCACTGACAAGAATACAAGCAGACACAGAAGAACACACAGCAAAAGGACAGAGAGAGCAGACAACACAGTGGGGTAGGGGGAAAGGGAAGAGAAATAAAAAATCTTTAAAATTAAAAAAAAAATACGGAATTCTATCAACCATTAAGAGAATTAACACCAATCCTTCTCAAACTCTTCTAAAACAATAGAGGAGGAAACTCTTCCTAACTCATTCTGAAGCTAACATACTCTGAAACCAAAGCCAGATTAAGACATCAAAAGAAAGAAAACTACAGACCAATTTCCTGTAGATGCAGAAATCATTGGTAAAATACTAGCAAATCAAATCCAAGAACATAGTAAAAGGATTATATACCGTGACCAAGTAGGACTTACCCCAGGAATGCAAGGGTGATTCAACATAAGAAAATTAATCAAGGTAATATACCACATTAAGAGACTGAAGGAAGACAAATCCACATGCTCATTTCCATTGATGCAGAAAGGGTATTGGACAAAATCACATGATTTTAATAATAATCAATGATATAAACACTCAGAAAAATAAGAGATAATAATTTCCTTAACATGATAAAGTGCATATATGAAAAACTCACAGCTAATATCATACTCTGATGAAAAACTGAATGTTTTCCCCCTAAGATCAGGTACATGACAAAGACAAAAATGCCTGCTTTCACCACCATTATTTCTAGCCAGAGTAATTAGGAAAAAAGAAAAAGAAAATGGAAAAAAGTCATCCAAATGATAAGGGAAAAGTAAAACTATCTATATTCATAGATGTTATGATCCTGTACAAAGAAAACCCCAAGTAATCTACAAAAAAATTCCTAGAGCTAATAAATGAATTTAGTGAAGTTGCAAGCTACAAGATTAATGCACAAAAGTCATTTATGCAAGCATACACTTTGCATGGATTGTACAAGGAATGGAATTATAACACAGGGAACCCTGTGGTAGATGATGGTGGGTGATTAACACTATAAATATGAGAAAGTTACCACAAGAACTATAACAAACATACAATACTAATACATGGTGTTAATAAAAGGGTGGTTTGGGGGGAAAATACACCAAATGTAAACTTTAGACTACAGTTAACAGTAATATTTTGAGGATGTTCTTTCATCATTTGTAACAAGCGTTTCACAATAATGCAGGGTATTGGTGGTATGATGAATGGGAATCCTCTATGTAATGCATAATTGTTTTGTAAACTCACAACTTCTTTAAAAAAGGAAAAATGGAGGGGAGGTAATGGGAATGTCATGTATTTTATCCTTATAAAAATGCTATATACCACAAAATTTCCTTGTTGGGTATATGTTTTACCCTGAGGCTTCTCTGAAAGTACATGTGAAGAACTTTACATGAGAAACAAGGCAAGCATATAATCAAAGTCCTACCTTTCAATTAACATAACCCTGGTAAAAAGGTAAAGATGGGATATGATCAGGTGTCCTAATAGATGGGGTCTTTTGAACATCTTGAAAGGTATATAGCTAGATAACTTTTATGGGATATAAAGGTATCCTGGTTGCTATAGGTATGTTTTCTGGATAGAGACCCACACAGTAGCTAAAACATATTAAACTTTCCTCCTGGGGAAGTCCTGCTACTTCCTCAAATATAAAGAAAACAGGTCAATAAGCCAATCCCTCAATCTTAAGGCTTGCGCTTACGAACCTTATTCCTATAATAATGAATGTAAGCCTAAGTATATTTAATGCCTAAGAGTTGCCTCCTGAAAACCTCCTTGTTACTCAAATGTGGCCTCTCTCTAAGACAAACTCTGCAAATTAAAATCATTACCTTTCCCCTGATGTGGGACATGACTCACAAGGATGAGCCTCCCTGACACCAAGGGATTATTACCATGCATTTGGAGAAAGATCATAACCAAACAGGGGAAATATGAAATAAAATTAAGTTTTTATGGCTAAGAGATTTCAAAATGAGTTGGGAGGTTATTCTGGAGATTATATTTACGCAGATCTCAGCCAGATGTTATGAAAAACTGCCACAGTAAATAAAAGCTCAAACAAAAATGCTCCTGAAGGTCCTAGGGAAGTCTGGTCACCATAGGCAAACTATACAGCCTCATGAAATCAAACCCAATCAGTGGGCCCTATCTGGGACTATAGGTAAATCTGTTTCCCCAATATAATATAGTAATTTTATACTCATTTATAAATTCCCTCATCATGATTTATCTACTACTTTAATCTAAATTGAAAATCCTATAATTTTCAATTTACCTGTTAAATATATTTCTCAGAGACTTAACATCTCCAGATTGTTCATATGCCAGTTGAGTCCTGAAACCTAGCAGATAGTGGCAACTCCTACTCTCCAGTTCTTCAGGCCTGCCATGCAAGACTAACAAAATGATGAGGCTGGACCAGCTCCACCCCAAAAACAAGGTGTGTCTTCAAGGGCAAGAAAAACAACTCCTCTTCCGCATAATATCTACATCCCTTCTCAGACTGAAGCAGTTGGAGCGGACATCATCCCACCCCTCAAGATTGAGGAATGAACAAAAATGGGGAAGGGGGAGTGTAGCCACTAACCAAAATAGACCTATTGTTATTATAATTATTATTGTGTATTTTCAGGAACTTGTAATATTGATATAAATAATAAAATTGTGAATAAAAATAAGCCAGTTATGAAAAATCTGAACTGGAAATTTTTTTAAAAATTCTACTCACAATAGCATCTAATATAATAAAATATCTAAGAATAAAGTTAACCAAAAAGGTGAAGGGCTTGTACGTGAAACACTAACACAGCTGAAGTAAATTAAAGAAGACTTAAACAAATGGTAAGAAGATTGAGGAATGAACAAAAATGGGGAAGGGGGAGTGTAGCCACTAACCAAAATAGACCTATTGTTATTATAATTATTATTGTGTATTTTCAGGAACTTGTAATATTGATATAAATAATAAAATTGTGAATAAAAATAAGCCAGTTATGAAAAATCTGAACTGGAAATTTTTTAAAAAATTCTACTCACAATAGCATCTAATATAATAAAATATCTAAGAATAAATTTAACCAAAAAGGTGAAGGGCTTGTACGTGAAACACTAACACAGCTGAAGTAAATTAAAGAAGACCTAAACAAATGGTAAGAAAACCTGTGTTCATGGATAGGAAGACAATATTGCTAAACTGTCAATGCTACCCAAAATGATCTACAGATTCAATGCCATGTCTATCAAAATTCTGTAAGCCTTTTTGGCAGAAATGGAAAAGTCAATCCTCAAATTCATAAGGAATTGGATGGGACTGCAAATAGTCAAGTCAGTATTGAAAAAGAGCAAAGTTGGAGGTCTCACACTTCCCAACTTCAAAGCTTAATACAAAGCCACATTAATCAAAACAGTGTGGTACTGCCAAAAAGACAGTAATATAGATCAATGAGATAGAGATAAGAGTCCAGAAATGAACCTGCACATCTATGGCCAACTGATTTTAACAAGGGTACCAAGAACATTAAATGAGGAAAAATGGTCTCTTAAAATGGTGCTGGAAAAACTCAATGTTCAATTTTGGACCCTTACCTCACATCATATACAAAAATCAACTCTAATTGGATCAAGGACCTAAACATAACAGCTAAAACCAAGAAACCCCTAGAAGAAAAGCAGGAGAAAACCTTCATGACCTTGTATTTGACAATTATTTCATAGACATGATTGAAAAACGAGCAAGAAAAGAAAAAGTAGATAAAATGGGCTTCAAAATAAAAAACTTTTGTATGTCAAAGGATATTATCAGTAAAGTGAAAAGATGACCTACTGAATTGGAGAAAATAGTTGCTAACCATATATCTGATAAGGGTTTAAGATCCAGAAAATATATAGAATTGCTAAACTCAATGAGGAAAAGGCAAACCAATAAAAAAACTGTGCAAAGGACTTAAATAGACATTTCTCCAAAGAAACTATTCAAATGGCCAATAACCTCATGACAAGATGTGTAACATCGTTGGTATTCAAGGAAATGCAAATCAAAACCATAATGAGACACCACTTCATACTCATTAAGATGGCTATTACCATTAAAAAAAAAAAAGAACATTGTTAAGAATGCAGAGATATGCTAACTCTCGTATATTGTTGGGGTGTGGACTTATAAAATGTGCAACAACTGTGGAAAACAGTTTGGCAGTTCCTCAGAAAATTGAACATAGAATTACTATATGACTCAGCAATCCCACTTCTTGGTATATACACAAAAGAATTGAAAGCAGGGACTCAAACAGACATTTGTACACCAATATTCATAACAGCATTATTCACAATTGCCAAAAGGTGGAAGCAATCCAAGTGTCAACAACAGATGAATGGATAAATAAAATGTGGTATATACATAACAATGGAATATTATTCAGCCATAAAAACAATGAAGTTCTGATATGTTTGACAACATGGATGAAACTCAAAGAGAGTTGAAATAAGCCAGACACAAAAGGGTAAATATCGTATGGTTGCACTTATATGAAATACTAGAATAAGCAAGTTCATAGAAACCGAAAGTAGATTACAGGTTACGAGGGGCTGAAGAGGGGGGTGAAATGCGGAGTTATTGCTTAATGAGTACAGAACTTCCATTTGAGATGATGAAAATGTTTGGGTAATGGAGTTGGTGATAGTAGCACAATATGGAGAATGTAATCAATACCACTGAAGTGTTTGCTTGAAAAGGTTAAAATGGGAAATTTCAAGTTGTACATATGTTACTACAATAAATTTTAAAATTTTAAATTAAGGTCAACCACAGCAAATGGTATGATGACATCAAGCTACCAAAATTCTCATACCCTGCTGATAAGAGTATAAAATGAGAAAGATAAAATAAATGGAGCATCATGTAATCAGTTGAGGGATCTGGATAAAGGGGGATTTCTTTTACTAGTCTTGCAAATTTACTAAGTTTGATATTCAAAACAAAAAGTTCCATAAAAAATAGGAAAGCACTCAATAAGTGTTCATTGAATATGAAAGAGCAAGCCCATATCAACCATGATCCAATCCCTGCTTAAAATACTTAAGTGTCTCCCTATAAAAATCACGATAAAAATCTGAACACCTTAGCATAGCAACCGATGCCTGACATCCATTCATAGCCCTTCATGACATCTCCTATCTCATTTCCCATCATCATTGACCACCCATTCCATACGTTCTAGTCACACTAACTACTTAAAGTCCTCAAGCTTACCACACGAGGCAATGCTCTTTGCCTTAGCACGTGGTGGTCTCTCCGCCTAGAACGCCATCCTCTTATAGTCCTGGCAGCTTCCTGATATCTTTCAAGATCAAGACCAAGAATTTCAACCTCTGGGAAGGCTTCTTTGGTCACTGCAATCGGAGACATCGCTTCCTCTTCTAATCCACTAGTGCCTCCAATTCCTGCCTTGAACTTGTCCCACAGATGGGCCTGTAATCATTTCTTTCCAAGTCTGTCTTGCCAAATGGTCTGATTACTCCCTGAGGATGAAAATATTGCCTTCTCATCTTTATCCTCAGTGCCTTGCACAGGTCCTAGAACATCAGAGGGTCTCAATTAATACTTGAGACATGAATAAATGAATCAGTACTGAACTGAACTTTCTGAACTTATTTCTGAACTTTCCGAGAAGGCCCCTTACTTCAAGCACTGTCCTCAGAAGAGTGAGGGAAATTAGTTCTTCCCTCTTTTTACAGAAAAGAATGAGACCTGAGAGGGTAAGTGACTTAATCCAAGACCACAGTGTTGTCCAAAGGCTAGGCTAGACCTAGAATCTGGCAGGTGAGACAAGAAGGAAGGATACTACCGTTTATGGTGTGTCTATTCTATGCCAGACCCTATGCTTCAAATAAATTTTCTAGTCCTAGCATCAACATACATTATGAGGAACCCCATTTACAGATGAGAAAATTGAGGCTCCAAATCAGATCTGCCTGGCTGCAAAGCCCATGCTCACATTGCCAATGCGCACTGCCCACCTCTGACCTTCCATCAGAGGAAGCAAGAACACCTGAGTTCATCGTTCTGTCCCCAAAAGTGCCCATTTTAACCAGCGCCATGCACAGCCCACGATGCAACCCCCACCCCCAACCACAGGCTGCATCATGGTTTCCAAACCCCGGATATTTGGGTTGTAAGACAAAACCTTCATTCCACGAGTAGAAAGTGAACACACTACACAATTAGCCAGCCAAAATGCTGACGCCTACAGACACTGCATCATACTAAACTGGATCTGGTCTGCCCAGTGACGTCCTCAGAGGATCAGGACTCCCCCGGAGCTTGGCACTGAGGAGCTCCTGGAATGGGAAGGAGGGGACACCAGGCTGGCTGGGTTCAGAGTCCCAGAGGAGGCTGGGTTCCCAGGACAGAGATTGCTCCAGGGGCGAAGTGAAGCCACCTGTGGGGGTGGGGGGCATCCCCGCGGGACCCAGGAGGCCTTGCCCATCTGACCCCTATCTCCGTGTGAAGCACAGCAGCTTCAGTCTGAGGCCAGGGCAAGCAGGAGAGGAAAGGCCATGGATGATGATGACAGTCAGGTCCTGGGGCCAGGTGGGAGCGTCGGATACGCAGTCCCTTCCTCAGTTTGCCCAAGCGGGTGATTTTCCCTGCTTCCAGTGCCTTCCAGCTCCCTTGAGTGGTGAGTGGACGCTATGAAGTCAAACAGACCTGGGATGGGGTCTGTCCTAGTTGACCTCGTGCTTATTATCATGGGCTCTCCCCGTGCCTCGGTTCCTTTCGCTTTAAAACAACACCTAGCTCATAGGGCTGTTGGAGAGGTTTCATGAAACAAAAGATGTAAAGAGCCCAACAGAGGGGCTGGCGCTTAGTATACACTGAATAAATGTGAGTAAGCTCCTCAGCCCGCAAAGTAGTCAAGAAGTACTGAAGGTCGCTCTTGATGCTCCCTCCCTGGATTTTAAACCCGTTTTCACTTGGTTGAGATTAAAGTCCAGTGAACAACTAGAGTCTAAATAATATGGCTCCTTAGCAGAGATGCAATCAAGTCTTAACCTTATCTTTTGGGGGATGACATTTACCCGGAAAGGAACAAACCCTATATTCACACCATGCCACCAGCATATTAGCTGGTGCCAGGACACATGGCATTTTCCAGGGCCTCAGGTCAACAGACCCTCCTTCCCACTTTCTGGCAGGATTAGTCTTACATGTGGGCACAGCTACCAGTGTGGGTGACTTAAGGCACCCTGAGAAGCAGCACCCCAACACAAAGTCCAAAAGCCTGCCATTAGAGTCCAGTCACTCTTTGGCACTAAGCATTGCACCCCACCATTTCCCTTCCAAAATATTAATGGCCTTGGGCAAAATAATATAATCAGTCTTGGAGTGAATTAGAGGTAAAGGGGTCAAGTAACTCCCTGACTATCTGACAGACTTGAGATCCCTTATGGGGAAGGTAAAGGCGGTGAGCACTGGCCTGTGGCCTCAAGGAGCTGGGGAAGAGGACAGAAAAGCCCTTTCATGTGTCCCTCTACACTCCACAGTCCAGACTCTTCAGCCTGACCTAGGCTTCCAGAAGGGGCCATCCCTGTCAGAGACCCTGTGGTCTGTGATGGGGGAGGCAGAATTCAGATCCAAAAGATACATGGTCTCATGAGGAAGGGGTTCTCGTGGGGCCAGGGCCAGGCTGAGGGTAGAGGTCAAACTCCTTCAGGCACCCAGACACTTGTGCTTTTGAGACAAGGAAGGATCTGGCAGCTGAAGCACTCAGAGCAGGAGGCGTTTTTCAATGGCCCAATTCATTCCCAGCAATCCCATTGTCCAAGCCAACACAGAGCTGGATATTATTTCCCAGAGTCACTAGGAAGAGAAAGCCCAAACACATGGTCACAAATCAGAGCCCAAAGAGACAGAAGCCAAAACTGAGACATGTGGCTTAAAATTGCACAAAATATTTGAAATTGGGTCTGTCCCCCCAAAATCCATACAATGTGATTCCCATGCTCAGAAACCAAGATAGGGCTTAATTACTGCCTTTTCATTTATTTATTCTATTCTCTTTCTACAAAAGATGTGGGAGTTTATAGTTATTAAGGTATACTGTAAAGTTGTTAGAAGGAAATAAAAAATCAAAGCTATGGTTCCAATCAGCACAGTTCCTAGAATGGAGCAATATGAGGGACTAAGAGCTTCCTAGCAGCCAGAGTGAAAAAGGAAACACAACTGGTTATGTCATGAGCTCTGGACACACACAGACCTGGGAAAATCCACTGATCACTTTAAGCGTCATTGTCTTGTTAGAAATATAAGGATTATTAACCAAACAGTGTGGTTGTGAAAAGTAAATGAAATAGGGAAACGGACTTTGGCCCAGTGGTTAGGGCGTCCGTCTACCACATGGGAGGTCCGCGGTTCAAGCCCCGGGCTTCCTTGACCCGTGTGGAGCTGGCCCATGAGCAGTGCTTATGCGCGCAAGGAGTGCCGTTCTACACAGGGGTGTCCCCCGCGTAGGGGAGCCCCACGCGCAAGGAGTGCACCCTGTAAGGAGAGCCGCCCAGCGCGAAGGAGGGAGCAGCCTGCCCAGGAATGGCGCCGCCCACACTTCCCGTGCCTGCCGCTGACGACAACAGAAGCGGACAAAGAAACAAGACGCAGCAAAAAGACACAGAAAACACACAACCGGGGGAGGGGAGGGGAATTAAATAAATAAAAAATAAATCTTTAAAAAAAAAAAAAGAAAAGTAAATGAAATGAAGCATATATCAAGAATTCAATAAATGGTGGTTATTATTATCATCAGTATTCTGTTGTCTGATTTCTTTTAACTTGATTTTGTCAACTTAGTATGCTTGCCCCAATGCTCTAAGGTTCCTTATTGTTGCTCTGAAATTCTGACTAGCAGGTATATGTCTCTGATTAATAGAAAAATGGAAAAAAAAACAGCCTAGGACTTAGTTACTGTGATGCCCCCAGTTTTGAAGAGGCTTTTCTTTCTGGGATCCCACACAAAGGCTAGGGAAGGCATTCAGACTTCCTTCTCCCATCCTTTCACACTGCAGGAAGGTTTCTGGGTTGACCACAGCCTGCCCTTACTCAAACAAACCACCCCCAAAGTTCATGACCAAGACTAGATCCCAGAACCAACACTTGAGGAAATGGTGGAGCTCCAGGTCCTCCCCTGCACACAAGGGGAGTTGGTAGACTGTGCGTTCAGGCACTGCTTGAACTGAACCAAAAACTCTAAGGGTTGAAGAAAATCATGGTCATCGTCCTAACTTCCCAACTGAAACAGCACAATTTATCTGGGTACCTCATGAAGCCTGTCCAGAAGAGAGTGTCCAGGATGGGAGAGATCTAGAAGCCATCATCACCATCTTCATCATCACCAGCTGACATTTTAGGCCACCCATTCTTCCAAGCATAGTTTAGTGTGTCCCCAGCAGTTCCCAGGGGAAGGAAGTCAGGGAGAAGAAGATTCTATTCTGTCAAAAAGATACAACTGCTAGGCAAGGGGGAGGGGCAAGCAAAGGGTATTCCTTCCAGCCCAGGCTGCAGATGGGAGGCTCAAAATAGGGTTGATCAAAACCAAAGAAGAGAAGAAATCAACCCAGCTCAAGTCACTGCTCCTCCCTATCAGGCTGCTGCCCGAGCCCAGCCCACAGAAGGCTCACTGTTTTCTGCAGCAATGATAGTCTTACCAAGAATAGAAACTAGAGCCAGAAGCAAATTACAGGTACTGAGTTCCATCTCCAATCCCAGCCTGCCTTGAGACTGGCCTTTTCACTTCTAAGAGGGCGAGCACTACTTCTAAGTCCCAGATCTTAAGCTCTAAAGATTCTCCCGGGCTGAACTCCATGGGCAGCCTCCGTATCACCATCTGTACTGACCTCCTGGCCAAAGCTCCTGACTCAAGACATTTCATACCCAAGGTGGATTTTGAGGGCCCATTGTCCAGAGGCACCATGTGTAGGGAAAGGGTGCCTTAGGGCTGAGGATCAAGCCAGGTGTGCATGTTGGTGCAAATACATATTTGACGTATATGGGTGGAGGCTGCACACAGGCCTTTGTCCACGGGTGCACGTGCTGAAAGTGTGCACATGTGTGCATGGGTACAGGTGCCCTGTGTTTGTGTGGGAGCAAGACCGTGGTCAGCTCATCCTCTTGCTCCTCCTGTCTCTTCTCCTGGCATAAGAGTGGGGGTCCCCCATGCCATCTCCCCTCCCTAATCCATCCAAATGGGGTCATTCGGAGCCCCACTCACCCCTAGTGCTCAGTGCGAGCTCTGAGCTCTTTAAGTCCCGAGAAACCAAAGCCATGTGACCTGCAGAGAAGACACTCCAGCTGGGGACAAGTCAGGTCACCCCAGAAAGTGTGAGTTCAGATAATGTTCCCTGTCGATAACCCCAGCTTCTGCTCACTCTCACATGCATCAGTCCATCCACACATGCCCTAGCTCACCCCACTGGAAGCCTTCCTACCACACATCCTGACCCACATGCCACACAGACACACCTGCCACCTGTGGGCACACTCCACACCCGCCAACATTCCCCACGTACACATAGATTCCCCCATCCACTGACACTCACGCCCTGGGACACATGCTAGAAAATTCCACATGCTGGTGTACCTGCCCCAACACACTTCCTCCCGCGGGCACTCATCCCCACTCACAAGCACTCACACTGTCAAACTAAACCTACTGCCTAAATAGTCACAAGCACACTCTGCCCCCAAGGAGCCTGGCAGATCCTGCACTGGCCCCTGACTCCAACCAGCGGAGCGTGTCTACTTACTGAGCGTGAGAGCCAGCGAGGGTGTGTGCAAGCGGCCAGCGGTGACCGGGCGCAGCTGGAGCTCCAGAGGCCGCGAGCAAAGTGGCCGAGCCCTGGGCGCAGGCCGAGGGCCTGTCCGCCACCCCCCCCCCCCGCCCCCGCCCCGCGCTGTCCCCGCCCGCCACTCGGCTGCAAACTCTGAAGGACCTTCAACAACAGAGCAGCTTTCAGCCAAACCTCTGTCCCGCGTCAGGCACCGCTGCTGAGTTTCAGCGGGGCCGCGAGGGCTATTTTGGTCCCCCTGGCAGTGGAAACGTCGCGCTCTCATCTGTGGGGAGCGCTGGAATGGGGAGGCGGTCAGGTCTAATTAAAGACCTGGCTCGCCCGGAGGCCGGAGGGAGTCGCGGCGGGTAATAACCCCGGAGCCATGGAGCTGTCCCGGCGGGAGCCCCCACATGTGCCCCGCATGCCAACATCTGGAGAAGGGAAGGGAGTGTGCAGCGACCGTTTCTCTTGGAGCTGAAACAAAACAAGGAGGGATTTGGGTGCAGTTCACATGTTTTGGAGAGGGAGCCGCCTAACTTTCAGCAGCCCCCAAATGCCACTTGGTTTATTTACCACAGGTGTGTCCCTTGGAAGCTGTCACCCACACAAGTCACTCCCCAGATCACCCCCTGCCAAAATGGGATGAGAGGAGGGGAGTAGGGGAAGAAGGGGTTAGGGCGGCACCGTCTAACTTGGGGCACATCAAGCTCTCGCGTCCCCGGACGTTTTTGTGTTGGGTAGTCTAAGTCTAGGGAAGAAGCCTGGTTCCTACCCAAAAGTGCAGGAATGTTGCATTCTCGAGGGAAGGAAGCTGGTTGTCGTTCCTTCCAACTCCCTCCACCCTGCCATGAATCCTCAGAGCCCGAAAGACCTCTCTCTATTCTGAGGGATCACAAAGGAAAGAGAGCCTCTGGGCTTGAGGTGGGCCCTTTTCAAAGCTGAAACCCCTCATTGGCAGGAAGTTCTCTCTAGAATCGAACTGAGACCCCTCATGTGCAAACTAAGTCAGTTTATTCCCACTGTCTATTCAGTGACAAGGAGATCGGCTCCGTCTCTAAGGCACAATGGCCACTCCACGGTCTCCTGTCTCCTTCTCTTCCTTGTTGCTTATAATTCCTGTTCCCATTTTCAGGCCCTGACAGAAACTCTTGTGCCATGGACCTGGACACATGTCAGCCCCTAGAATGATTTGAAATCCACCTCAGCTCTCCAGGGGTGTGGGGGTAGGTGGTGCAGGCCGTTCCCCTGAAACAAGCCAGCTTCAACTCAGATTCCAGCCAAGGTAGCCTGGTTCTCCTCCCCAGAGAGGGCCTTCGGCTCCTGCCTCAGTGAGGGCTTTCTCGGGGCCTGGGACAGGGCTTGGGCTTCCAGCCCGCCACCTAGGCTAGGTGTTAACCTTGGAGCCATGGCCTTTCTCAAATGGACAGAGTTTAAAGACCCTTCTCTCCCACTGTTTCTGAGAGGCCAGGAAGTATAATGAAAACAGGCAGGCCTTTGTCCTCCTCCTTACTACTTCCTAGCCAGATGTCATTGGAGAAGGCACTTAATGTCTTTGAGCCTCAGTTTGTTCATACATGCAATGGGGATCACAGTAATCTTTGCCTAGCTCACGAAGTCACTGAAAGTATGAAATGAGGTCAGGGTTGTAAAAATACCTGAAAAGCTAAGATGGTGTTATTTTTTTCAATAGACTAGAAATAGAATGAGGCTTAGAACATAGATTGCATAAATGATAGCAAAAAGCCTCAGGAGTCTTTTATTTCCAGGTCCAAACTGTGCTCCAGGAACAGACTTGGTTTGCTAGCTGCTCTCTGAGGGCACTTGGAATGAACGCCCCCCAGCCTCCACTCCCCAACACACACGCATCCGCCTCCCCAGATACGTACAGCACAGCCCGGGCTGCGGGCCTCCGGTCGGCCCCATAGGCCCCAGACACCTGGATCCTCGCTGCCTGCCTCTCCATTCCCAGGGGGCCGCCGCATGCTTGGCCACAGCAACTCCAAGTCTCCCTACAGAGGCCCCCGAGGGCAGCTCCTCTCCCCCTGTCCATCCTTCTGGACCATGGCCCCAGCAAGGCCTGCAACTCACAGCAAAGACCTCTCCAAGGCAGTTCAGGACTGAGGCTGCTGAGGGAACTCAGAATGGAGCATCCAACACTTTGGCCCCCTCCTCTCTGCCTGCCAGCTTCCCAGTGCTGTCCTGCTTAATTTTTAATGGAAATTCCATCCCTGGCACCGGCCCTGGCTGGCTGAGGGAGTCCAGGCTCAGGCCAACAGCAAACTCCACCCAGAGAGAGGGACCTGCCTGGCCACATAAACACTCACACACATACCCGTAGACATACAAGCAGAGACATGACGAAGACATTCACAAACACAGAGGGTCTCACCCAGGCACATCCATACACAGAAAGATACTACGCATGATCATCGCTAACATTTACCCTTGACCTTAGCCGAATGGCTGAGAAGGATAATAATCGTTAACATTTAAAGCATAGTACTAAGTACTTTACAGATACTTCTCTAATTCTCTTAATAATACTGGATTCTGATATCAGTCCCATTTTGCACCATGCAGAAATTGAGGTGCAAGGAAGTTGGGTTACTTGCACAAGGCATCTAGTAATAGCAGCTAACACATGAGCACAGGAACTGTGCTAAGGGTCTCTCTTATGTGCATTGTTTCATTTTGTCGCCATAGTAAGTTTTTGTAGAATTTACTATTATTCTCATTATACAGACAAGGAAAATGGAGGCTTTGGTGGTTTAAATCACTTGCCTGTGGCCTCAAAGCTGGGAGCTGAAGAGATGCTCTGCACATATATTCATGGAAGCTCTCATAGTTGCAGGAAGACACACAGGTAGAGACACAACAAAATGCTATTCTCCCTAAACCACTGTAGGAGCCTAAGGAATGGTCCAGGGTAGCATCTAGCAAAGGACCCCTCCAGGCTGCTGCCCAGCTCCACATCCTTCCCCTTGCCAGGATGGACTATCTCAGGTCCATCAACATGACTCTTCATTTCAGGAACAACAAGTAAAAACCTAATAGGAAGGAAGATTTCAAGTGCATATTCCAGTCATCCAGGTCTAGCCTCAACCCCAAATCCAATTTGATCAGCATGCCCTACAAGGCCACTGAAAGGTGGCTCAGGGACACTCCTGTAAAGGGATCATGAGGGCAGTGGACTTGGACCAGTGGTTAGGGTCTACCACATGGGAGGTTCGTGGTTCAAACCCCGGGTCTCCTTGACCCGTGTGGAGCTGGCCCATGCACAGTGCTGATGCGCGCAAGGAGTGCCGTGCCATGCAGGGGTGTCCCCCGCGTAGGGGAGCCCCATGTGCAAGGAGTGCGCCCCGTAAGGAGAGCCACCCAGCGCGAAAGTGCAGCCTGCCCAGGAATGGCGCCGCACGCATGGAGAGCTGACACAGCAAGATGGCGCAACGAAAAGAGACACAGATTCCCGTGGAGCTGACAACAACAGAAGCGGACAAAGAAGACGCAGCAAATAGACACAGAGAACAGACAACTGGGGTGGGGGGGAGGGGTAGTGGAGAGAAATAAATAAATAAATCTTTAAAAAAAAAAGGGATCATGAACCCCATGTCAGGTGCATATCAGAGACTCTCAGCATTGCCCAGGGTCTAACCAAGGAGGGTTCCTAGCCTCCACCACTTGGGTCCTGCCCTCCAATCCAGATGAGGCCAGGCAGGGCCCATAGGACCAGGCATGGCCCAGGAGCTCAAGGGTTAGGTAGAACAGAGCACATGTCAACCAAGGGGAGCAGAAGCCATACTGCAGAGAGATGGCAAGACCTCAGCAGGACTGGGAGGGACATGGGGGTCAGTACAGGGCCATACTCTTCGACAAGCTGTGAAGCCCAAAGCCAGGGATGTTGAAAAAACAGGCAGAAAGAG
Organism: Dasypus novemcinctus; assembly: GCF_030445035.2. Classification (NCBI taxonomy): domain Eukaryota; kingdom Metazoa; phylum Chordata; class Mammalia; order Cingulata; family Dasypodidae; genus Dasypus; species Dasypus novemcinctus. The sequence continues at coordinate 78,830,315 of NC_080682.1, forward strand.
AGATCCACATACTTGGTAAAAGTAGGCCAGGAACTTGTCCATAGCTTGAGGCTTCCATGCTGAGTTAGACATCTGCAAGCAGGCACAGAAGATGCCTCCCCCAAGCAGCCCTAACAGAGTGTCCAGAGTCATATCCACAGCCAACTCTGTCGTCTCTCTTGGTTCCCCACCCCCATCACCAACCCAGAATTCTCTGATTGTTTCTTCTGTCACAGGCCCACTCATTCTGTGGTCAGAAGACAACTCAGCCTGGCAGCTCAGCACGGTGGGTCGTCTCACTGGAAAAGGGTTTTTGAGAGAGGAGTGCTTAACTCCTCAAAATGAATGAGCAATGATGGCAGGCCAGGAGCCTGAGAATTTACATTTCCAAAATGTTCCCAGTGATGTTACTGGGATGGGAACCACACCTTGAGAACAACTGCCTTAATAAGAGAATACGAAAAAGTCAGGAGTCATTCTAGTTCATAACCAAATTTCCAACCTAACTTCAGGGTGTAACTGATTTTCTCCTGAAAGTTCCCTAAAAAGAGAACTTACAGGGAAGCGGACTTGGCCCAGTGGTTAGGGCGTCCATCTACCACATGGGAGGTCTGCGCTTCAAACCCCGTGCCTCCTTGACCCGTGTGGTGCTGGCCCATGTGCAGTGCTGATGCGCGCAAGGAGTGCCTTGCCACACAGGGGTGTCGCCCGCATAGGAGAGCTCTAAGCGCAAGGAGTGTGCCCCGTAAGGAGAGCCACCCAGCACGAAAGAAAGCATAGCCTGCCCAGGAATGGCGCCGCACACATGGAGAACTGACACAACAAGATGATACAACAAAAAGAAACACAGATTCCAGTGCCACCGACAACAACAGAAGCGGACAAATAAGAACACGCAGCAAACACAGAGAACAGACAATTGGAGTGGGAGGGGGGAGGAGGGAGGGGAGAGAAATAAATAAATCAATGAATGAATGAATGAGTAAATAAGAGAACTTACATTCCTTTCAGGTGCTTGCACATTCCTTGCCCAACCTCCATCTTCCCAGCTTTGACGTCAGCCCTGGCTGTCTCTTGGTGGGTCTTTGGTTGGCTCTGTTGACGCCTTCTGCTGCAGCACCTCTCAAGACAAAGCTGGCATCTTCCACTCTGCCCTCTACCTGCACAGAGAAGGTTATCAAGATGAGGGACCTGCACAAAAAGAGCTGATAGCGAGGGATGGAGATAGCAGATCAGAAGGTCCTCATGACAGCAGCTGAAATGCCAGCTGCACCCGAAGAGATGAAAGATGGGCAATCTAATATCCCACGACCCTTTCCTGTGTCCCTGAGTTGTGCACATAAAGATGTGCTGCCTCAGGGGTGATAGAGAGACAGGACGTTCAAGGGGAACAGGGCACAGAGGCAGGTGGGGCTGCCCACCCTGAACTCAGTCCATGTGCACTTGGTCTCTCTGGCTCTTCATCTGTAATTCTCTCAAAAATGAAAATTTTCCCCAATTCTCAGAGCCAATGCGAAGACCTGTAATACAATCAAATAGAGAAAGATCCCAGCCAGAAAGGTCCTCAGAGACCACTGGGTGCGGGGGCTCTGAAATGTTATTATCCAACGGGATCCCCTGGGGGTCAAAATTTAGATTCCCAGGGCCTTGTCAGAGGTTCCAATTCAGGAGCGGGCACATCTGAGCACATCTCTTCCTAATTACTTGTTTAGTGATGCTGCATTGTTAGCTTGAAATTGGCCATAGAAATTCAGGAAACGCTACAAATCAGGACCACCTTTTTTGGAAAACCAATTGTTAAACATTTACTGATTTATAAGCACACCACAGGGCCTGCTGGTGTCCACTTTCTAAGCATGCCAAGCAGGTATGAGGCAGGCCCACTTTGAGAAACACTGAGTTCTGATGTTCCAACCCAGCCCTCTCATTTTATAGGTGAGGCAACTGAGGTGACAAGAACCAGACTCTTTGTAGCATCTGGTGGGATCTCAGCTGCTCAGTTGAGGGGAGCCGCTTGTTTACTTGCTCCTGGGGGGAGGTCTTGTCCCTTGCGGGCCAATCAGATGAACTCTCATGAGCATTTAGATGTGAATAGGTTGAATTAGAAATAGGTTCCACAGACCCCTTTGCCAATCAGGTGAAAACCATGGATCCCCTACTAAGTCCACACTACACTGTGTATTATTTAATAAATATATCATACCCACACCAACAGGCGCCCACAAAAATAATGTTTTTTTGAATTTCAATTCAAGCTCACAGACCCCTTGTTAAGAACCCCTGGATTAGAGGTTGCTAGCGGCTGGCCCATCTGACTGCAATGGGCTGGACTACTGGATGAGAAATTCCAGCTTTCCGGGTATGCTTTACTGAGTATAGAACTGCCATGTGATCCAACAATCCTGATACTAGGAATATATTCAGGAGAATTGAAAGCAAGGACATGAACAGACATTTGTACACTGATGTTCATAGCAGCATTATTCACAATTGCTAAAATATGGAACTAGTACAAGAGTCCATCAACCGAATGATGGATAAATAAAATGTGATATATACATACAACGGAATACTATTCAGTTCTAAGAAGAAATGAAATCAGGATGCATCTGACAATGTAGATGAACCTTGAAGATATTAAGTGAAATAAGCCAGACACAAAAGTATAAATATTGTTTGTTCTCATTAACATGAACTAAATACAATGAGGAAACTCACGGACGTAAACTCTAGAGTATAGATTACTGGGAGATCGAATGTGGGTTGAAGTGGGAGCTGATGCTTAATGCATGTAGAATTTTTAATAAGATTTATTGTAAAAGTGTTGAAGTGAATTGAGTTAACAATGACACATTATATTAAGTATAACTAACACTGCTGATTTATAAATGTGATTTTTGGCTGAATAGGGTACTTTGTGGATATTAATGTCACTTGAAAGGAAGCTAGGGAATAATCTAGGGACTGTATAACATAGAGATTTCAGTGGTAGGATGAAGGCTGTGGTTAATAGTATAAATATAAAAATGTTCTTCTTTTACAAAGTGTTAAAAATGTGGTGATACATGGGAAAATTACAACTAATGTAACTTATGGATGATAATTAACAATAATATTGAAATATTTTTGCAGCAAGGTATGTTTTAACTAGCTTTCCAGGAGATTTCAATGCATGCCAAAGTTTGAGGGCCACGCTCTAATGAGAGGGGCCAGAGCTTCTGCCTCCCTAACAATGAATAGAAGCTGTTCAGCTCAAGGAGGAAAGGTCACCTGGATGCAAGGCCGGCACGGGTTGTATGCCAGCCACAGTCCTTCCTGGCTCGCCCCTCAGCTCCGTGCTCCTGGGGAATCTCAGGACTCTGAGCAGTGGCCATGCATGCTTAGCTAAGACAGAGTCTCTCTTTCCATGGTCTAGGGGGCACCATCCTTCCAAAAACAGCAAGGGAAATGCTACTCCTGTCGCTGCTCTGGTGCCTAACTGAGGGCACCTGAGATGTGCGGGGCCTCCTCTGGTTGACCTGGGTATAGTCCTTCCCCCAGAAGCTGCTCTAGCTCAGCAGTTACTGTTTCCTCACCTTGTGCTCCACAGGTTCAGGGAGATAGATGAGGATTAAAGGTAATTTAAGAAGTGAGGTCTTGGGTCAGGGGCAAAATAGTAATAAAAATAACAGCTCCTGGGAAGCGGCTGTGGCTCAATCAGTTTGGTTCCCATCTACCATATGGGAGGCCTTGGGTTGGCATCCCGGGGCCTCCCTGTGAAGGCAGGCTCGCCCGCATGCTGCAGAGAGCCGCTGGCCCACAAGCGCCATGGTGTGCTGCCTGGCCAGCAAGCCCTGCAGAGAGCCGACTCAGCAAGGCGACACAACAAAAAAGGGGGACAAGCAACAACGCAGAACAGCATGCAGCGACATGAGAGCAGACAGCAAAATAAAACAAGCCACATTGGGGGGGGATTTTTTTAAATTAAAAAATTAAAAAATAACAGCTCCTACATTAGCAGGTGTTGACTTCTTCCTGTGTGCTAGCCCCGCCTGCGCTAAGCATTTTACATCTTCTGCCTCATTTGTGTCTTTCCATAGTCTATTGATGTAGCTATTACTATCCCTGTTTTAGAAATAAGGAAACTGGGGCTGAGAGAGGTTAAATAAATTCTCCCAAGATCATACAGTCACTAAGTGAACCAGAGATTCAAACCCAGGTCTGAGGTTAGGGTCCATGAGCTTCATGGGGTACAGAACAAGAATACAGGTGGATAGGCTCACCTGGGATGGGACAAAGTGCACCTGCTACTAGAAGAGATGTGAGGAGGGCTGGGAGGGGACTTTTCTAAAGTAGGAAGCAGGTGACTCATAGGAATAAAGGGGACAGAAGTGGAGGAGACCTTGAGGAGTCAGGGAAGGAACAGACCAGCTCCCTGGGAAGCAGAGAAAGGAGGAGAAAGGAGCAGGTTAGGATTGAGAAGAGGGACCATGAAACTGAATTGCATATTTGCATTTGCATTTCAAATGAAAAGCATACCTTTGCAATGGAGCCAGTGAGAGCAATTAGGCCAAACCTAATGACTCCAGATCTGACTGTGGGGACAAGGGTAGATCCCACATTGAGAGGTGTCCGAAAGCAGGGGATTGCAGGAAATTCATCCTCTAGCACAGGGGTTCTTAACCAGGGGTCGATGGTTAAAGACTGAAAGGTGGAAAGATTTCAGGAGTCCATGAAGTTGAATTGAAAAAAATCAACTTACTTATTTTCTCTGACCTTTAACTGAAATCTATCATTTCCATCATTTATGAATGTATATAATAAATAAATTACAGTAGCAGTCATTTCATTTGACTGGCAAAGGGGTCCATGGAACAAAAAAAGGTTGAGAGCCCCTACTCTAGCAGGAGAAGAAGCAAAGGCTGGGACCCAGCCTCACCATGGCTGGGGAACCCCTTGCGTGGGGCACGGTGTGGTACTGCTCTGGGGAACTTTGCTCCCAGCTCTGGTAGAACAAGGCCCAGATTCTGAGAGCACGTGGGACCTGCAGATGGAGGTGGTCAGAGTGGGCCTGGGGAGCCAGCAGGAAGCTGTGGCACCTAGTAAGGCAAGAACTTCCCCTACTTGGAGAAAGGGGAGCCTCTAGAACTAGTGACACAGGCCAAGATGACCAAAATAAAAATCTGAATCACCTTTTATTCCTTGCCTTCACCATTCCTTCCCCTTATAACCAACCAGTCAGCCAGTCCCATCTGCTCTACCACCAGATTATCTCCTCCCCTCCACTCCTCCCCATCTTCATTGCTACCACCCTGCTCCGTGCCATCAACTTTAATCCAGACTCCTGTTTAGAGCCTCTGAACTGACCTCCCTGCCTCCACTTCTGCACTCAAAACTTCAGTAACAGGAAGCAGATGTGGCTCAAGTGATAAGGTCGCCGCCTACCATATGGGAGGACCCAGGTTCGATCCCTGGGACCTCCTGGTGAAAAAGAAGAGAAAGCATGCCTGCGCGGTGAGTGATTGCCTGCGTGGTAAGCCGAGTGCCTGTGCGAGTGCCCGTGTGGTGAGCCAAGTGCCCACGTGAGTGCCTGCACAGTGAGCCAGTGCCCATGCTGATCTAGTGCCCACACAAATGAGTCACGCAGCAAGATGATGATGCAAAGAGAGAGAAGAAGGGGAGAGTCAAGGTGAAGTGCAGCAGAGACGAGGAACTGAGGTGGTGCAACTGACAGGGAGCATCTCTCCACATCAGAGGTCCCCAGGATTGAATCCCAGGAAATCCTAGAGGAGAAAGATGAAAAGAAAAGACAAAAAGAGAAATAGGTACAGAAGATCACACAGCAAACAGACACATATAGCAAAAACACAGTGGGGTGGGGGTGGGGACAGGAAAAAATAAAATCTTAAAAAAAAATTTTTTTAAACTTCATTAGCCACACAGCAACGAGAGTAATCCTTTAATGATGTAAATGAGATCCTCCCTCTATTAAAACTCAACAGCTTCTTACTATTGCACATAGGAAAAAAATGCCAAACCCTTCTGACTCACAAAACTCTACCTAGTTCTTCTTTCCATTAAGGCCACAGATCCCATCATCTCCCTGGGAGAGTTCTTCTCTAACCACTCAAATTCAAAGAGCCCTCCCAGTTATTCCCCTAATTCCACTTATCACTATCTGAAATTCTCTCTGAAATTTCCTTTATTGTCTGTCTCTCCTACCCTCCACTCCACAAGAACAGGGGTCCTATATTCTACCCCAGTGCCTGGCACATAGCAAAAGCTCTGGAAATGTCTGTGAAATGGTTAAAGCACAATGGGAAAAGTAGCTGCCCCTTGCAGCAGAGCCAAGAAGTAAACACAGAGCATCTAGGAACCAGGTGCTAAGAAGAGAAGGGGAACCAGACAAAAAAAAACAGCTCCTGTTCCTGAGACCAAAGAGCTGCCCTGTCCTGGAGGGTTTTTTGTTTGTTTTGTTGTTGTTGTTGTTTATTTTTTTTTTCTGTGTTCCTTAAGATGGCTTGATTTTTTCCTGTTACCTCCAGGATAAAAAAAAAAAAAATTAATTTGCTCGCTGTCCCGTATCTCTGCAGTGAAGACAGCACCAAGAGAAAGTCCACAAGTTAGTGGGAAAAGCACACACAGATGATAAGGCTTCTCTCTCTCATCTCTCTTATCATAACGTCAGAAAAGGGGTCACTTTTCAGGCAAAATGCACGTTCTCATAGTCTAGGCAGATCCCAGCAGGAAACGAAGCCACTCAGGTGGGATTGGGAAGACAATGAAGAGCTATTTAGGGTGAGGGTTAAGAGAATAACAGTTTGAGGCACCCAAAAACTGACAGTTGTGGGGAGCTGTTACAGCCACTAAACCTAGAGACACACGGGGGGGAAATGGCTCCCGTGTTCCAGTGGAAGGATGGAAGAGGCTGCCCAACAGGCTCAGGAGTCTCTTTCTGCTCCCGACCTCTGGTCTCCAGCCAGTGCCTCCCCTGGCTGAACCCAACCAGAGAGCAGAGGGAGCTTGGGTGATGTGGACTGAGGATCGGCTGCTCAGGATACAGGGCAGAGCAGAGAAGGAGGCAGAACCTGTGTGGCCAGGATGGATGGTACCAATGGATAATAATCAGAACCCAAGGAAAAAACAAGAACTAGAGACTGTAAATCCCCATAGACTCCCTCTCATTTAAATCTTTCTTTAGAAGCACTGAACTCTCCAGAAAGCCTCTAAATTACCGTTATAGTTCTGATAGGACCAGATTTACAGCCTTTGCTATAGGCCTGCCAAAGACAGAGGAAAGAGCTTTAGCTCTGTTATCAAACACAAGCAACAGCTGCCACAGGAGCTTCCAGAAAAGTCTCACCAGGAGATGAAAAATATGACAACATGAATAATTGAAGAGCCTTAATTTCTTCCCCCAGATACATTATTGAGGATGGATGGATGACTGCCCAGAAAGGATGCTTCTAACAGAAACCATGCCCAGCCCAGGACTGGGCAGCAAGGAAAAAAACTGATCTGCTTTAAATTCTCTGCAATTAAAACCACCTGTGGTTCAAAAAGATCTGACCTCAGACACACCTATTCTCTCTGGATGGAAATTCTCTAGAATCCATCCAAGACTGAACCCCATTAATATGAGGGGATGGGTTTCAGTTCAGAATACAAAGACCTTTCTAGGAGTACGTGCATTTCCAAAGAAATAGTGCGCTACTGAACACCGTGATCTCACTATTGCCGAGGGAGGTTTGGTCCAGAGAACATTTATGAATGAAGTCCAGCCCTGTGACTGCTTCTGTGCACATCCCTGAAGATACAATATGAATAAGGCAGTCTCTGACCTCGTGATGTTTACAGTCTCATGACAAAAAGGGATATAAGTAGACCATCCTCATAAAAGATAATTCACGAGAGGTATATTACAATGTCAATTGTGTATTACTGATTTATATATTTTAAGGTCATCCTAGACGTATAAACTTTCAGAATTGTTACACCCCGCTGGAAATGTTAAAGTTTTATTATTAGAAGGTAAACCTAATTATCTCTTATGATGTTTTTTGCCTTATAGTCTATTTTGACCAAAATTAATATAGCTACATTAGCATTATTTTGGGTAGTTTTTTCACACTATGCGGTTTTTCATTCCTTTACTTTTATCTTTTTTGTATTACGTTTTAGATGCCTCTTGTAAAGAGCATGTAGTTAAGCTATTTTTTTTTAATCTAGTCAATGTAAATGGAAGTGAGGAGGTTATATGTTAGGCAAATAGTTATCTGTATGAAGAGCTTTCCAAGAAAAGAAAGCAGTCCATGCAAAGGCATGAGTGTGCTTGGTGCCTTTGAGCAAAAGCAAGGAAACCAGTGAGATGGAACAGAAAGAACACGAGGGAGAGTAGTAGGAGATGACATCAGGGAAAGAAGGAGCCTAGCTGTGGCAACGCTCTTGAGTAGTGGAAAGAGGGTGGGATCTGGCACACAAGTGGAGGAAATGGCTCCAGACAAGTTAATCTCTGGCAACGAGTGGGAAAGCAGAGCACCTGGTTGCTGATGAAAGAAGGTGGTAGACATTTAGGAATCTGTGGAGGTGGTCTCTGGTTTATTCCATTTTCTCAGTGGAAGAGGAAGCAAGGCTGAAAGCTATGAAAGAGGCTGGAGGAAGATTCCGTGTTGGGGTTTGAAGTGACTGGAAAAGAAATGAAATAGACATCTAGAAGTAAATAAGAAAGTGAATGAACTAGGGTCATAAAATATGGTTGCCTGGTAGCAATAAAGAGCTAATTAAGATGCATGGTCATGGATGCATGGATTTAAAGTGAGGTCATTATTGTGGTTGTGTTTTTTCTCTGTCCATTAAAGGCATTTGGTCCAGATGCAAAACTGATGCTGAAGCCCTCTCTAGCAGAGTCTGCTTAATGGTCACCTGTTCTCTGCTTGAACACCCCTAAAAATGGAGTTTATCACTTCCTGAGAAGCCTGTGTTATCTTTAGACAGCTCTCACTACTAGAAAGAATTTCCCCATATTGAGTTGACATTTCTCTTCCTGACTATTAGTTTCCCCTACATTTGAACCTGTGAGTCTGCTTCTGTTGCTTGTTGCTTATGTTGCCCTATCTCCTCCTGTGTCAGCTGATCCAGAAATTTGACATCTCCATTTGATGAGGCTGGGGGAAACAAGAACTCTTACACATGACTGATGAAGGAGAATTGCCTACATCTAGCAAAATTACATATGCATTTACTTTTTGACCCTATGATTCCACTTCTAGGAAGGGTAATAGATGGTATCACATTAGATTGAAATTAGAATAAAATGATCCTGGATTATATCTATGAGGTATCCTAGTTGCAAGAAGCTGGATATGCACATCTCAAGGATGTAACAGCATCTTCTCCAAAATTAGTACTATCCTTTGTATTGATCAGAATTGGAAAAGTAAATTATAGTACATCTTCACAATGTAGCACTCTGCAGAAATGAGGAATATCTATGTATATCCTATAGAATGATCTCCAGGATATATTAAATGGGAAAAAAGCAACATGCTGAGCAGTGTGTCAGAAGTATTTTACCTTTTATCTGGAAGGAATGTATATAGATAGATAAGAGAATATACAGACTACATTCCCTTCAGATTGCAGTTTGCAACACTTATTCAGAACTCTCCGACCTCTTTGACTGGGTCAAATTTTCCTATTAGAAAATATCAGAGAGGCAGTATCATTGATGGTTAAAAACCATCTGGCTTTGAATCCCAGCTCTCCCACTTAGAAGCTGGATGACTGTAGACAAGTTTCTAGTGCTGCTGTTTCACCGTCTCTGCAATGGGGTGATACTGAGTACCCTCCTCCCAGGGCGGTGTGAGGATTTCATGTGATAAAGAATGTGCAACTCATGGATCAAAACCTGGTACACTCTAAGTCCTCTGGAAGTGTGAGGGATTATTATCACAGCAGTTTCTCCCTCCCCTTCATAGCACCACGGTTGCAAGCTTACATTTGTTTGTAAGAATCTTTGATTAACACTTGTTTCCTATACTAAATTTTAACCTCCAAACGGGCAGGGACCATGTTTCCTTTCTCCAAAGAGTTCTCCATGCCTAGACAGTTTCTGGTACAGATCAGGACATCACAGATATTTGTGTAAAGGAGGAAGGAAGAAGAGAAGGGAGGGAGGGAGGGAAGGAGGATGATGGATTTGATTCATTGATGGCACAACCTTAATGAGGGGTTATTTAGCAATAGGTATAAAAAGCTTTTAAAGCATGCATCCCTCCTAGGGAAATAAATATGAATATTTGGCAAGATTTAGCTAAAAAGATGATTATCACAGCATTTTTATAATAATAAAAATCCAGAAACAACTTATTGATTAATTAAACTCTGGCACAGTTTTCCAACAGATTGTGAAATAGACATTAAATACTGCAGAAGAACGCAGAATGCATGGGAAGATTTACATTGAAAAGGTAGATTTCAGAGAAGTCAGGTTGGTGTGATACCATTTTTATAAACAAGAATATAAGATAAAAAAAGAAAAAGCATACACCAAACTATTACTGGTGGCGTTCTCTCGCTGGTGGGATAGCGAAGATTCCTGGGGGCAGGGGGCGGAATAAGGGGGATTCCTGTATTTTCTACATTGAGATGTATTATTTCAAAATTAGAAAAATAAGGTTGTTTTTGTTTTTGTTTTTTAATTTTTAATGAAAAGACAAGCCTTACCCTCCTTTAGCCATTCAGACATTCATTTCAAGACCAGGACATAAAACAGCCTAATTTTGCCCTCACCCACCCCCCAGGAGGGGGGTTCTGAGCCTCCTGTGCCTTCAGGCAGCATTTTGAAATTATAAATCTTAGGAAAGGTAAGTTCTGAAAGAAGAGTAGCCACATGTCAAAGTGTAGGGACCCCCGTTCCTGCTCTTAGCGCCTCCTTCCCCTGCCAGCCCCCTCTCGGCCCCAACTTTGGCCGTGCTTGTCCTTTGACAGCGGAGCTGCCCTTTTAGCTCAGTCAGAGCCTCTCAGTCAAGAGGAGCGGCCCCCTTTAAGCCTAGCTCCTCCCTAAGGACCACGGATCTGACTCCTGAGTCCTGAATACCTTTTGGAGGTCCTTAACCCAAAATTATGGACCAGAAAGCCGAGAGTAAGAGAGAGAAGAATTGGAGGTAAATCTCAGAGACCGACCGGGGATCAGACTGGGAGGAGGGGCTCCGGGCGAGGGATGCTTTTAAGCGCCTGCTTCGTGCGCCCTCTGGTGGGCAAGAAGCTGCTTCGCACCCAAGGGAGAGACTGGGAAGGGGACAGGGCATTTTAAGATGCTGCCAGGTTCCTGCCCGTTTATTTTTTTAAATCCTCATCCCATTATCATAGAAAAAATGACATGTATCTCACATTAAATATAATTTCTATTCAACTTTGTAAGAGACCTCAACATGTAGACATTTAAATAAACATCTAGGGAAACGGACTTTGGCCCAGTGGTTAGAGCGTCCGTCTACCACATGGGAGGCCCGAGGTTCAAGCCCCGGGCCTCCTTGACCCGTGTGGAGCTGGCCCATGCGCAGTGCTGATGCGCGCAAGGAGTGCCGTGCCACGCAGGGGTGTCCCCCGCGTAGGGGAGCCCCACGCGCAAGGAGTGCACCCATAAGGAGAGCCGCCCAGTGCGAAGGAGGGAGCAGCCTGCCAAGGAATGGCGCCGCCCACACTTCCCGTGCTGCTGACGACAACAGAAGCAGACAAAGACACAAGACGCAGCAAAAAGACACAGAAAACAGACAACCGGGGGAGGGGAGGGGAATTAAAATAAATAAAAATAAATCTTTAAAAATAAATAAATAAATAAATAAACATCCATTCATCTGTTTTACCATTTTGATATTTTGAACTCTGTTAAACACTTTAGGATTTCAAGCATTGCCATGGGTGCTTGAAATGTTTGAAGGCCCTCAGGTTGTAGCTCGGGAAAATGAGTGGTGAGAAAGTTGAGCTCTTTGCCGTGGACTGAGGTTTGCACCCTTTCCTGTGGTACTGCTCAGATTTGGGGTCCCAGAGAAGCAGGATGGGTGGGGACAAGCACTGTGACCACAGGCTGGCTTGGGGAAGTCCACGCGCATGAGGCGAGGCTCATGTTCCACGCAGGCCTGGGTTGCGCTCACAGGCACAGCCTCAGTGGGACACGTGAGAGGAGCCCTGGGAAAGCCCCTGCTGGCACTGCCCTTGTGGCTGCCCTCACCTCCACATTCTGCATCCCTATTGCCAACACCACACCAGCCAGGAGGAAGGGCACTACGCTTCTCCTTTACAGTTCTATGGAGCACAGGCACTTAACAGGTACCCTCTGAGCTCAGCTGAGTGTCCAGAACTTTCACAGAGAAATAAACAGAGGGAATGGGAAGTCTTGCCTTATCCTCCAAGGCTGATTTTACCATGGGAGCTCATTTCCAGGACTCAAAGGCCTACAGCATTTCATTTCCATCTGAGAAAGAGAGATTGCCATCACTGGTTCCAAAGGGTTGGCCCCCTTCCCTGGGCCCCTGCCTTCTCAGCTCCTAGCCTGCCTCTACATGGTCAGTGCCTCCTAACACCTTCCATCAGTAAGCCACTTCCTAGACATCATCATAAACCTTCCCTGAAATTAAGACCAAAGAAGAGATCAATTTCCTTCTGACTCCCTGGGCCTCTTCTCCCAAATTCAAGTTTCCAATCTGAGAAACTAGCTTGTTCCCCCCAGATAACTGAGATGAGGAATAAGCTTACCCTATTGGTGAGACCTTATCTTCTACAGGAGGGCTCAGGCTTTATCCTTTATTTTCACATCCCTATCACTAGAGCTTAATCTACAATATGCATTTAGTAAGAATTAAAAGTTAGCAGGAATTCTGTCTGTCTACATTTGATCAAGGTATGGTGACTTCTTTCTTCCTAAAGGTTTGGCTCTCAGGGCTATGGAAGGATCATTAGATTGACACTGGAATTTAAAAGGGATTCTTATCCTCCAAAGTGAACTCTGAAAGACATTTGCTACTGATGCCTGCTAATATCTTGGCTTTTCTTGAGCTTTTGCAGGGACAGAAAAAACAAGTAGAGCTGAACAGAACACTGAACTATGGGGGAGGCAGGGGTGAATGAAACAACCCCTGCTTGATAGGAGCTCCCAGCCTATTAAGGAAGATCGCACATGTAGTAAAAGAGAATGAAGAGGCACAGCAGCATAAAAGGCTTAGCTGCAAGTGATCCAGTTGCTGCATGTGGTTCAAACAATGGGAAATCAGCAAAAGAGACAGTGTCTTCAAGCCTGACTTTTCCAAACCTCTTAAATTTTGATGCTTTCTAAGTTCCCGTCTTGCCATCTTCTCTGGTCCTACACTCTCCAGCTATTCTGTATATTATCATGATCTCAAATACCTCCTCTTCAGATTCCATTGACTCCAATATCTAATTATTCAGCATAGATCTCTCAGAGCTACAGATAGCTTTAGCCACTGGAAGGCCCTCAACTCTACACGACTCTAGGGATATGGTCCTTGGGCGTGGCCATCTAGTACTAAGCTCTTCTTTCCTATTAGTATCCTGACCTCCATCTAGAGACTCTCCTGTTTGCAGTCTTGGTAGAAGGTACAGCTTCCACAGTGGAAGCTGAATGGAATAGATCTGCTCTTTCCCTGACCCAGCACAGTGAGGGGAAGACAAGCACAAGAGGTGGGCTCAGCTCTTTCCTAGGGCTCTGAGTCTTGAACCAATGCCCAAAAGCAGAGAATAGTTGGAGGTCATGTTCATCACAGTGACAACAATAGCACAAAGACCTCTGCTCCTGCTTTGTCATCTTTTCTGAAGTTTTGCTTGCTAGCCCTCAGGAGCATCTCTGATTATTTCTTTTCCTGTTTCCCAGCTCTTTCCTCCATTTACACATTGTGGTAGACAGCCTATAAAGTTCCTTGGCTCCCAGCATTCATGCCTGAGATGGTTAGGCTATTGTGTCAACTCAACCAGGTAATTGTGCCCAGTTGTTTGGTCAAGCAAGCATTGGGCTAATTGTAATACAAGGACATTTATGGACTTTAGTCACCAGTGACTTTACTGCATAGATAGCCAATTGCATTTACATCAGTCAGGGACATTGCCATCAGCAATGAGTGATACTTCATCCAATCAGTTGAAAGTCTTAAAAGGGGAAGTGATTCAGCATTCAGGGAGAATTTCCCAGCTCATCTTTGGACAGCCAACGCCTCCCAGAAACTCATCAAGGATCTTCACTGGACCTTCATGGAGCTCCTGGTTTGCATCCTGCCTGTGGAACCTGGACTTCTGCATCCCCACAGTCACGTGAGAGACTCCTATAAAATCTCATACTATTAACAGATATGTCCTGTTGATTCTGTTTCTCTAGAGAACCCTAATAACACAATGCCTTTGTGTAATTCTCTCCCACATTGCATCAGGGTTGGTCTGTGAAACCTACGGGATGTGTCAGAAGTTATTAGCTTATAAAAAATACACTGCAGCTTCCATCTCCCTCTCCCTCTCTTAATCAATTGCTCTGGGGGAAGCCATGCCATGAATAATCTTATGGAGAAACTCACATGGCAAGAAACTGAACCTTCTGCCAACAGTGATGTAGTGAGCTTGGAGCAGATCAAGTCTTGAAGATGGCAGCCCTGGCTTACATCTAGACAGTGACCCCATGAGATACCGTGAGCCAGAACCACCCGGCAAAGTCACTCCCACATTTGTTACCTTTAAAAATACAGTGAGATTCTGGCATACTTCCAAAATTTGCCGTTCTTCCTGAGAGACAGAGTCCATTTCAACTGTTTGCAGCTAAGAACCTTAACTGATACAGAGATTGGTACCATGAATGGAGAACAAGAAACAAACATTCAGGGAACTGTGGGGAATATGGGAAATGTAGGATTGTTTATCTAGCTGATGTGTGACAAATCAAAAGACAAAATGTAAGCCCTGCCACAACCTTGATCCACAACCTTGATGTTGGAATTCTAGCCTTCAAAATCATTAGACAATAAATTCCTGTTGTTTAACCCAACCCATTGTTGTGGTATTTGTCATAGCATCTCTAGCAAACTAAGACATTAGAGAAATGCACATTAAGTCACAATGTGATAGCACCACACACCCATTAGAATGGCTAAATTTTTTTTTAATTTTAAAAATTAAAAATTAAAAAAAACACCTGACAGTCTCAAATGCTGGCAAGGATGAGGTGTAACTACAACTCTCACATATGGCTTGTAGCAGTGTAAAATGGTACAGTCACTTTGGAAATCAGTTTAGCAGTTTCTAGTAAAGTTAATTATATACTTGCCATGTGGCCCAGTAACTCTACTTAAAGGTATTTACCCAGAAGAAATGAACACTCATTGTATGAGGTTTCTGAGGCTACCACAAGCTTTGTGGCTTAAAACAACAGAAATTTTTTCTCACAGTTTTGGAAGCCAAAGTCCAAAATCGAAGTGCCAGTAGGGTTGCACTGTCTACAGAGGCTCTAAAGGAGAATCCATTCTATCCTTCTAGCTTCTGATGGCTGTCAGCTTCCTTGGCTTATGGGCACATTGCTCCAATCTCTGCCTCTGTCTTCATATCATATTTTCCTCTTATCTGTCTTCTTGTCTGTTTAGCTCTTATAAGCACATTTTCAGTGGATTTAGGCCCATTCAGATAATCCAGGATAAACTCCTCATCTTAAGGTCCTTAACATAATTGCATCTGCAAATGTCCTTTCTTTCCCCCCACCCCTCTTTTTCAAGGACGTACCAGGGATTGAACTTGGGACCTCATGAATGGGAAGCAGGTGCTCAATCACTGAGCTACACCTGCTCCCCCTTTTTCTCAATAAGGTAACATTCACAAGTTCCAGGGATTAGGATGTGGGGCCACCACTAAGCCCACTACACTTAGCTTCATACAAAAACACAGACTTCCTCCTAGATCAAGAAGGTGGAGTGAGCAGCTTCAGGGCTCTGTCCCCCAATGGGAGCTTTGAACAATCAGGAAGAACTAGCAGAAACATCTTTCTCAAAGCTCCAGAAAACAGAAGATTGCAGTAACAGGGCAAGTGCCAAATCAAGAAAAAGACAAAAGACAACATCACCAGCTTGCTACAGAGACAGGCAGTGATCCCAGTGCAGGCCCTGGTACCAGTTCCAGAAGGAGCAGTGTAACTCTTGTGCACATGCTGGGAGCATGTATAGCTGGCAAAATCTGTCTGGTATCTGAGAACAGAACTAGGACACTTGTCGCAGGTTCACTATCCCAGAACTTGCCCTGCATGTAGAAGGCAGCTCACAGACCTCTCCTACAGAATGCTATGGGAGTAGAGCAAGTCACAGCAGCCTGTGGAAAGGGATTGCTGGCTATTGGACAAAGAGTGCAGTGCCCAGAACCACGAGGAAACTGTTTCCTAGGCAAGAGGGGACACTTGGATCCACATAAATGCGGGAATTCCTAGGGCCACAGGCACATGCCCAAGACATGACACACAAGGCATAGGAAGGACCAGGGAAACTCCTATGCTTTGACCTCAACCTAGTCTCTAAACTCATTATACGGATAAGTACTGAAGGAGAGAATTCAGACAGATCAACTGCAAAGATTAAGACTTATATATTGATCAGGATTCTCCAGGGAAAAGGAACAGACAAGATATACACATGTAAATATTATGAGAATTATTCTAGGAATTCGCTCTCATGACCATGGAGATTGGCAGGGCAGGATATAAGTTGGGAACCCCAATGAAGTTTTGATAAATTTCCTGGGAGTTGCTAGCTGGCTGACTATAGAGACAGAATCTTTTTATAACTGCTGAAATCATCAGTTTTCCCTTTAAAGCCTTTGACTGATTGGATGAGACTTCTCTTATTGCTGAAGGCAAATTGTTTTGTTGATTGACAATGTAATCAGCCATAGATGTAATCAACTGACTAATGTTTTAAATGAACAAAATAGCCTCACAGTAACAATCAGGCCAGCACTTGCTTGTTTAAACAAATGGACATCATAACCTAGCCAGGTTGACAAATGAAACTAGCCATCACAACTGGGAAAGATATTTTATTTTTTTTCTGCTTTTTGTTAGTGCCTGACATTCAAGGAAAGCCATCATAACACCAGCTGGATACAAGCTTAAGGAACAGACCCCTCAGCCTAAATTAAAATACCAAAATGTCCAGGTTCCAACACATGATTACAAGGCATACAAAGAACAGGAAGAAATGGCCTAGGCAAAGGAGAAGACTAAAGCATTAGAAACCTTCGTTTCACCATTGAGGAGGCCCAAACCTGGGACATACCAGACAAATACTTTTTTTAAATGTCCTAAATATGCTTAATAAGGTAAAGTAAAACATGGTCAAAGAACTAAAGGAAATCAGAAAAATCATAGATTAACACAATATTAATAGAGAGATGGAAATTTTGAAAAAGAACCAAAAAGTGCTAAAGACCAGAGTAACAGAAATTAGTAATTCCCTAGAGGTGTTCAACAACAGTCTGGAGCTGGCAGAAGAAATAATAAGTGAACTTGAAGATTACAATTAAAATCACCCAATCTGAGGAGCAAAAAGAAGAAAAGTGAACAGAGCCTAAGGAACCTGTGGGACATCATCAAACTTACCAATATATGCCTTGTGGGAATCCCAGAAGGATAGGAAAGAGAGGGCAGAGAAAATATTCAAAGAAATAATGGCTGAAACTTCCAAAATTGAGTAAAAGAAATGAATATACGCATCCAAAATGCTCAATGAACTCCAAACAGGATAAGCATGAATAGATTCATGCCAGGGCATATTATAATCAAACTGTCAACTACCAAAGATAAAGAGAGAATTCTGAAAACCATAAGAGAGTAGCAATGTGTCACATACAGGCAGGCCTCAATAACATTAAATGCTGATTTCTCATTGGAAACCATGAAGGCAAGAAGACAAGGGATAACATATTTAAAATGCTGAAAGAAAAAAAAGCAATTGCCAACCAAGAATTCTGTACCTGGCAAAATTGTCTTTCAAAAATGAGGGAGAGATTAAGACATTCCCAGAAAAACAAAAGCTAAAGGAGTTGATCACTAGTGGACTGGCCCTACAAGAGAAGTTAAAGAGAGTTCTGCAGGTTGAAGGTAAAGAACAATAGACAATAGATCAAAGCTACATGATAAATAAAGTTTGCAAGTAAGGATGATAACATGGGTTAAATTAGTGCCAGTACTATTATAGTTTCCATTTGTAACTCCACGCTGTTCTTCCTACAGAGTCTAAAAAGCAAATGCATAAATTGTAAAGATAGGTCAGTGGTTTTGCACTTATAAAGTATAGACATGTAATTTGTGACAAGAACCACAAAAGGTGGAAGAACAGAGGGGACATAGTTTGTGTGCACTGTTAAAGTTAAGACAGCATCAGGTTAATTCAGACGCTACATTTAAGCTCCATGGTAACTACAAAGAAAATATCAAAGAACATGCACATTCATAGAAACAAAAAGTAGAGTATACTTTGCCAGAGGCAGGTGGCAGGAGAATGGGGAGTGACTTAGTTTGCCACAGGGCTGCCAATACAAAGTACCAGAAATGGGTTGGCAGTTTATATAATGGGAATTTTATTTAGGGTAAAAGTTTACAGTTCCAAGGCTGTGAAATGTCCAAATGAAGACATCAGCAGAGAGGCTTGCTCACAAAAGTCAGCTACTGGTGATCCTGACATCCTGCCACGTGGTAAAGCAAGATGGCCCCTGATCTCTGCCAAGTTCTCTGCCTTCTCTTCCAGAATCTACTGTCTCCCAGAGCACAGTTGTGTATCTTTCTAGGCCTCCTCTCTCAATCTTGGCTTCTCTGCTTTCTTCCCAAGTTCAGCTGTGGGATTATCAAGCATATGGCCTGTCTCTTCAGCACTGAGCTGCTCTGTGGGCCTAGCCTTTTGAGGGCTTCATGATTAAGCTTTGGCTGCTAGTGACTCTCGAGTCATCTCTCACATGGCAGGATCAAAAATGGCAGCTTCCTTTCTCTGTGAGTCTCTTCCTCTGTGTTTCCATTTATATAAGGCCCAGCAAGATGGGAGAAACCCAACCTGTGCATGCCTTACTAACATAGTCCAATCAAATGGGCCCCACAGCCACAAGAATGATTTAGTTCAAAAACAATCTCTCTTTGGGATTCGCCAAATTCTGTCACAGGGAGTTAATGCACAATGGGTACAGAGTTTATGACTGGAGAGATGGGAAAGTTTTAGTAATAGAAGGTGGTGAGGGTACCACAAAATTGCAATTAATCCCATTAAATAGTATTCTTGGACGTGGCTGAGATGGGAAGTTTGTTATACATATATATGTTCTCACAGTTTAAAAAAAGAATAACTAAAGAGATAATGACAATAAATGCAATACATGATCTTGTACGGGATCTAATAAAGGAGGAAAAAAGTCTCAAAAGTACATTATGGAAACCTATAAAAATTGGAATATACACATAAGCTTTATATCAGTCAACACTTCTTGAACTTGAAAACTGTATTTAAGGTGTTTACATAAACGAATATAATTATTCTTAGGAAATATACATGGCTGTAGTAAGTGATCAAGGAGCATGATGTATACAACCTACATTCAGGTGTTAAGAAAATGGATTGAGAAATAGTTGGACAGACACATAAATGGATTGATGGATAAATAGATGATAGGTAGATAAATATAATCATACAACAAATGTGGCAAAATGCTAAAATTGGTGGATGTGTATATCTGGGGAATAGGGTTATACTGGAGTTTCCCTGCATGGGATTTGTATTATTTTGGTAAGTATCTTATAAGTTTGAAAATATTTCAAATAAAAAGTAAAAAAAAAAACCATATGCAGATATTTATAACAGCTCTATTCAAAAATCCCAAATAATGGAAACATAAATCCTTCAATGGGTAAATGGATACGCCATCTATGGTATATCCATATAATTTCACACTATTCAACGATAAAAAGAAAAAAAACTATCAATACATGAAAAAACATGGATTTCAAATGCATTATGCTAAAAGAAGTCAGACTCAAAAGATTACATACTGATTCCATATATGACATTCTTGAAAAGGCAAAACTATAGGGACAAAAAAAGAACAATTGTTACTAGGGGTGGAGGGGGAACCAGCAACTGCACAGAAGCATGGGATATTTGGGGGAGTGATGGAGCTGTTTTGTAGCTTTGTTGTGTTGATAATTATGTGACTATGCATTTGTTAAAACTCAGAACTGTACACCAAAAAGCATGAATTTTACTTTATGTAAATTTAAAATTAAATGTTTAAGAAAAATATCAGGGCTGGAACTCTGCAAATCATGTTCTCCTTTCCCAGTCTGGCTCCCTATTAGGCTTTGCCATTTGGGGATTCTAAAAGGAGACAAGAAGGCATGAGAAACAAAAGACTTTTTCCTCCCAGTTATGACTTCTGTTTTTGTCAACATCACCCACACTGTTTCTTTACTCTGGTGGTGAATTGGTTCTAGTTTCCTGTTTTGTTTTGCTTTTCCATACAACTAGAACAGCCCTGTTGTGCCCCCTCAGAGATCTGAGAATTCTACCCCAAGTTTCTGGATTCTATTCACCCCACCTCTTACTTTGTTCCCCTAGTCTTGTGGATGGGAGCTGCTTCCTATAGTTTCTAACTTTGCGATAACCTCTTGTTCTGTTTTGCCTAATAATTGTTCAGCCAATTCCTTATATTAAATTATTTGTTAAAATTGCTGGCATGGTTTCTGTTTATCTGACTAAAACTTCACTAAAAAAACCCAGGTCTCTATGGCCTACAAATCCTCCTCAGGTGTTAGGTGGAAATAACAACAGTATCTATCCCCATGGGGTCATTGTGAAGAGTAAATGAATTAGCAAGTACAAAGCACTGTCTTAGAATGTCATCTGGCTCATAATAGGCACTCATTAAGTGTAAACTATCATTATTGTTGTTATTATTATATAGGAAAACAAGTCAGAATGAACCACCAGGGATTTGAACCACATGTATCCAAAATATGCTTTTAATCTTGATGAAGTTCACAAATGGCACAATATTGACAAATTATACAATCATGTTCTTACACAAGGCACAGCATCACCATCACTGTATGTCCCCAGAGGCCACAGAGGCAGTGATTTCACATCCCCCTAAGATTTGGCAGAACTGTGAGATCAGCAGGATGGCTCTCAAAGAACCAGTTTGCTACCAGATAAGCCAATGAGAGATGCCATCACATTTACTGGATGTAGAATTGAATATTAAAATGATATACAGCAAATATGGAACTAGCTTATTTTGCATTGTTTCATTCCTTTCAAATGACAAAAGTGCTTTTTTTTTTTTCAGTATCTTTTAGGATGCAACCATGTATCTTCCATGGGGCTTTTCACCAAATTGTCAACAGAAATTAATGGAAGTGGTGAGTTCAGCTTCATGGTAACCTAAGACCAACATGGAGAAGAAGGAGGAGGAGAATGGAATAATCACAATTATTACTTGAAAAGAACACTAATTTATAGAAGCGCTTCTTTAAACAGCATTTACAAGTTATGAATATAAGCTATCAGCAGGCTTTGCAGGGCAAATGATGATAAAAACAATCCAATGGTTATTATGAATATTGGTACCAGTGTGGTACCAATGTGATCAGAGCTTTTGGTTTGAACCTGTAAACAATGATCATGACTTTAGCCCTCGCTAATGAGGGGTGGCCCCTGTTAAGATTTGCAGGCCCCTCCCTTTCTGTACCCAGGAAGCTTTTTTTTTTTTCCATTTCTCTTCTCAGAAAGATGACACTGCCCCTGTGCAGCCGTTCCTTGTCTTCTGCCCTTCAAACTCAGTTCTAGAAGGAAGTCACTACCCCAAGAGGAAAAATGTAATTGGAAAAAGAGAACTGAAGAACCTATCGGTGGGTTTCAAAACGTGGATCTTAATCTCCAAAGCCCCTTCCCACCCTTCCCCCAGAATACAAAGGGAGTCACCTTCTTCCTGGAGACATTCAGTGACTCAGGCCTGCAGGTCCCTGCGGCGCCGGCCGAAGGCCTGGGCGCCCACGTCGGTGGGCACGAAGTTGCTCTTCACCACGCCCCCCGATCTGCTCAGCAAGCCCGCCAGCCGATGGGTCACACAGGTGGCCGTATTGCAGGCTCTCTTCTGGGTGGTGACGCTGACATCAGGAAGGAGGAAGAGAAGACCTGTCAGTGAGAGGCCAGGGGCTGGGGAATGGGTGCTAGTGGGGAAAGGAGAGGCTGCCCCATGGGACTCTCATAAGGAGACCTGCAGCTCTTCCACACACCACTTAACAGTAAGCATTTCTTCTAAATGCAATTATCAGTGCTGTTAGGGAAAATGGCCTTGCAGCCTTTGCCAGGAGCCCTTCCCAAGACTGTCCCAGAAAAGGCAGCCCCAAGTCACAGGGCATATGCTGAACCCCTGCATTTGTTAGCCCTTACACACAGTCCCCTTGGGATGAGGAAGGATTGGTCAGCAATGACCCAGCCCCACCCCACGACATCTAGGAAGTGTATAAAGCCATTACCCATACACAAGCACCAACAAAACCTCCGTGGGAAAATTAAAATTTTCTATGATCTTACCTGGAAGAAGCTTGAAGACAGGGCTTGCCGCATCCTCTCCCAGAAGTACTTACCTGCTCTTGGCCCCTTGTTCCTGATGCTCGAGCTGGTTCACAGGGACCACCCACCAAGCCCAGCATCCATCCCCTGAGAGAGGGCTACTTCTAAGCATAGGCCTGGATGTGGGCCAGAGCAACAGCCATCACCACTCGGGTCCTTTTAGAGAAGTAAGTTTATTTGCCAAATGATGAGGCTGCTAGTTTTCATACATTCAGAAGCAGGAATTGAGGGACCCTGCCAAAAAGTCCTCCATAAGTTGCAGTCACGCTCTCTGATCGCTAAACCACCCTATGAGTCCTGCTCTCCCTCCTTCCATCCTGAGGTCCCTCAAATTCTCTGACATAAGCAAAGCTACCAAAACCAGCTTGAAGAGCGATCAGAAAGGCATCCACACGCAGCAAGTTTACAAAATGGAAGCAAGAAAGGAAATTAGGAGGAGTTCATTTGGCATTCTGGGGCAACCCAGAGTGGGGAGAGTGGTCCCTCTTCAAGCCGCTGGCTATGTCCCTTTTCTTGCCAGGTGTTTCAGCCCCAAAGTCGATGCCAGAGAACGTATGAAAGTTGTTCAGATCCTGCGAGTGTGTGCCCAGAACACAGGTACTCAGATTACCGCACCGCTTAGATCTGGGGCTGTCCAGGCTGCAGGGAAAAGACATGCCAGACAGTGCCATGCACTAAGGGCTGCCCCCATGGGCAGCCACACAGAGGGTCAGACCAGGAAGGGAGCAGTTGGGCAGGGGCAGGCAGGTGGGTGGCTCACACCTGTTCCATCAGGAGAGCTCAGGGGTAGACTGGGCTAGCCTGCAGGTTTGGACTCGATTGGGGAAGGGCTGGGCTGGGGAGGGGGTGACCATTCCCGGCATTCCACATGCTGCTCAGTCCTTCATGCTCTGCAGAGAGTGTTCTCGGGGCAATGCAGGTGCAACCCATGCCTCTGTCTGCACAGAACTGGGGCCGGGGGAGGGGGCGGTCTCTGCTCCAAACTCAGGATGCACAGGGAGGTGGGGTGGGGAAGGTGCTCTCCCTGGCCCATGACAACATGCACATCTTCACAGAAGCTCCACGGGGCACAGGCAGATCCTACACATCTCAGGACCCACACCTACCTCAGACACTGCTCTGCCTGACCCCACCCTCTGCAAGGCCTTCACCTTGTCCCTGTGCAATGAAGGCTCCTTGCAGGTATGACAGAACAACATACGCAGGTTGAGAGGCAGAGCCACATTTCTCAAGCTTCCTGATATATACCTGGTCTACCCCCTGGCCTCATACTTACCTCCAATGCTGGGAGGTATCCTCCATACTGCAAGACCAATTCCCAGAGCGAGCGATTCCACCCCTTCTCTTTCATTTCTTAACTGCCTTCAGAAGTAGAACTTTTCATGTAGCCAAACTGCAGTCCCTCAAGCTACACCTGGGTCTCTGTCTGTGGTGGAGCCTGAGAACACCTGGGCCCCGGGCCCTGGTGAGCAATGGCAGCCTGCTGGTTTCCTGGCCAGGTGTGTTCTCCTACCTCTCAGGATCCGTCTTCCTGGGAATGCCAGGAAGTGGGGAGACCCTGGGTTGGTCAGGTCAGGTGGGATGGGAGCCTTACCTGGAGCCCTCTGCCTCCTGCTCCTGCTCCAGCTCCCTGGCCTTCATCTGCACTAAGTCCTTCACCAGTGCAGCCAGCAGGAGGCGCGCCTCCTCCTCTGTCAGCGGAGCCTCGTCTGCACTGCTCTCCAAGGCAGACCTGGGGAGGGAAAGCAAACCCAGTGCAGCCCTCAGGCCTTTGCCCAACCAGGATCTTATCACTGGTGGCTACTTATCACCAGGATAAGTAGCCAATCCCCTGACCCCTGTGATTGCTCCCAAGGAGGCAGCCGCCTTGAGTTGCAGGTGAACAGTGGAGGAGATTCGTGTCCACAAGATCAGTTCCCACCACTAAGAGCCATGCATAGCTGTGACCCTAGAGGCACAGAACTATCTGATCCCAAAGGCAGTGGGATGGGAGTGCCCTCCCGACAGGGCTGTCTCACCTGAATGGTGCTGCCTGGAGGCTGCCCACCTGGCACAGGACCAAGAGAGTCAGGAAGGAGAACTTCTGAAAGTCCATGACGCCTCGCTGTGAAAAGAGAATGACTTTGTTGTTGCACCAAGACCAGGCACTACCTGAGAGTCCACAGACCTAGGTTTTAGTCCTGCCTCTGTTTCAACCCGTGTCCGCTCGGCAGGTTACACAGCATCCCCCTGCCTCTGTCGGTTTTTTTGCGGAATACACTGCTGTGAAGCCCAAAAGATACATTTCGGTGAATGGCATGGTAGCGCAGAAACAGGCGTCCTGGGGGCGGTAAGTTTTAGCGGAAAGAGAGGTTCTGATCTGGGAGAAAGCCACACACACGAGGGCACCCACAGATTATGCAAAGACCTGATTATGCAGACACCAGCCGCGAACCCACGCTGCTGAAGACTCGCTCTCCCGTTCCGCCTGTCTCCTCAGGGACTGGGAAATTGAGGACCACCTCCCTCCCTGCTGGACTTCAGCCAACTCGTGGGAGGGGAAGCGAAGGGCAGATAGGACTGGACAGGAGCGCTAATCTCTCAGCCAGCGGGTTTGGAGTTGGGGAAAATCTAACCTGCCTGTCACAGGTACCTCGGGGCTCTGTCGGCACAGCCGGGGCTCAGTTGGAGCGCGGTTAAAAGGAGGCGCCGAGAGCCCTCACTCTGAAGCAAGCGCACCACCCCCGTGCACCCACCGCACTGCCCCAGGTCCGGGTCCGATGTCCTGGGGACGCCCGCCGGCTGGGGGCGCCTCTGAGGCAGGCTCAGGGCTCCGCTGTCCCGAGAACCAAATGTGATCCCTAAGCACACACACGGCACAGTACACCAAAGACTAAAACTGGGCACCAGGGCACCCAGAACAAACTCCATCAGGATCCTGCCTGCGGGCGGGTACTAAGGCAGGGGCCGCAGACGCGCCTTCCTGAGCTCGCGGAGCTCCCAGCGCACCCGCAGAGCCCCGAGCCCGGGGTTGCATCAGCGCACTTTAGCAGAAAATGCGCGAAACCGCCCCAACAGCCCACCCTCTCCCAGGCCCCGCGGAGACATATGGCTAGGACCGCTGCAAAGAGGCAAATGAGAGGCGAGCATTCAGACAGAGAAAATTGGATGAACTGATCCAGGAGCAGGCTAGGAGGGGAGTTTCTCACCTGGCGACGGGCGATTCCGGGCAGCGCGAGCGGCGGGGTCACCCGGGAAGGACACAACGCTTGCTGTGGGCGGCTTCGCGGCCGAGCCCTGGGCTCTTATTCCGATGACAGAGGGGGAACGGGGGGGTCCTCACGAGCTCGTGCGACCAATCCAAAGTGGCCAGGACCAGCCAATCAGAGGACTGACCGAGCTCTGATTGCGTCATCGCTCGCGCTTCCCGCGCCGATTCACTAGGGCGGGGGCCTTCTGTTCCCACTCTTATTTGCATTGAGGTCATTGTTTGGGGCCTGGGAGGGCTTGGAAGAGGGCAGGGAGCTTTAGAGGTCTAGAAAGTGGGGGTAGGTGCGGCGCTAGAGCTGCCCCCGGCTCCTGGGCTCCAGAATCCAGGCCTCTCAGCCCACTCCTGCCATTCCTCGCGATACCCCGAGCCAACAGCCTGGGTCCCCAGTGAGGCTGACTCTAGTCCCGGGTTTTAAAAGGCTTTCAACTGAAACAATCTGGGAAGCACTGTTGGGGAGGTGGGGTGGTATTTCCACCTGAGAAGCTCCCGAGATATCCCAGACTCTGGCCCCTGGTGCACGCGGTCCCCAAAAAAGGTTGTTTTGCTCCCAGTCTGGCAGCTAACCCGGTACCCTCGATTGCGCGCCAGAGCTGGTTTACACAGCTGCCCTGTGCCGTCGGCCTGTTTGTCAAGCTGCGGGGCCGGGACTGCCAGAGCCGGGCTCTCCCTCCACACCCCCACTTCTGTGAAGCAGGGGGCAGCTGAGCGCGGAAGAAAGTGGGGCGTTGACAGCCCAAAGGGCGGCCTGCGGGATTCTACACGCGCTCCATCCGCAGCTACGCACCCAGAGGTACACCTCCCGCCTCCCGCCGGGCGCGCAGTCACGCACTCCATACCTGGACCCCGCCACACACTCGGACTTCCGCACGCACGCAGGCACGCTCCCGCAGAGCGCCAGCGCTGCTCTCACTACCCGCGCCCTTCCCAGTCACTCGTAAACCCGGGCGCACGCATCAATCCAAACCCTCCGCGCCCAGACCCCAAAGCAACCCCCCCGCCTTTCAGCTCCGGGAAACAAGCACGTTTTACTCACACGGGTCTCAAACACCCTGCTGCCCCCACACTCACAAACACATCCGTGCAAATGGACACTTCCACGCACACCGACAGAGCCTCTCCCTTTTTTACTTCAGGAAAGCCCGGGTCTTGGAGTCAGCGCCCCCAGCGCTCGCGTCTCCCCGGGCGTGGAGAGAAGATTCCAGCTCTGGCCTAAAGGGCTGGGCATGGGCTGAAGGGAGGGGCGTGTGGAGAAAAGGGAGGGAGCCCGGCTCACCCCCTAGTGCCTCGGGGCTGGCCCTACGCTACTTAAGGACGCCCCAGCTGCGCCCCCAAATGCGCCCGCCGGCGCCTCCTAGACTAGGAGAGCAGCTCTCGAGACACCACGCTGTAGGAATCGGGGAGGGGGCGAAGCCAGAGGTTCCCGGGATCCCCACGGCTGGTGTCCACTGCTTCCGGGGATCTCAGTCTAGGCCCTCCGGGTCTTAGCGGCAGGACCCTGGGAACCGTCAGCCTGCGGAGTGGGCGAAGCTTGGCCGCCAGCACCTGGACAACTGAGACTCCAAAAACACCCTCAGAGAAACCGACCCCGATTCCTGTGACTCCCTTAGCTCTGCAATCTCGGTCCGCAGAGAGCACCGCGGTGGGACTGGCCGGAGTCGTCCTCTGCCCCGAGAAGGCAACGCAGCACCGAGAAGGTGGCATGGGGCTGTGGCGGGCAGCAAGAGGTTCAGAAGGACTCCAAGGACTCTAGGACCTTTGTAATTACACACCAAAAACCGCTGCTCTCTAGGGGATTCTTCGGTACATTGGGAAGTTCTCTCTGCACCTACATTTTTGGGCTTGCATTTGGGTGCAACCGGCGATACAGACATGGCCTTCACATGGGCGTCCTTCCTCCGAAAGCCCTTCGAATCCGCAAAGAGACTCTGGGTCCCTCTCCCTAATTCTGGCCTGGTGAGGGATTCCTGGGAGAAAAGGCCCGGTTGGAAGAGCACTCCCCGCAAGAGGCCTCAGCTCCCCAACCACCGCCTACAGCCGGACCCCCGCCACCGTCTCTGATCCCTGGCAGAGCCTGGGGCTCTTCCCAGCAGCTCCGGGCAGCAAGGAGAAATAGGCAGGCCAACAGAGGGATGGAGGGGGGAAGTACAGAAGGTGCCCCGGGCCCTGGAGCCCCAAGCACCCTAACCCCGATGCAGTTCTCAGTGGTGTGCAAAGCCCCGAAGCAGGCGGGGAGCGTAGGGGGGATCCGCGGTTAGTGTCTCACCTCCCCAGAGTCCCCAAAACAAGAATCTGGGGGCACTGAGAACTCTTGGGGCTAGGGGCTGAAAAGCCAGCACCCACTCTAAAGACAAGATCTGTGTCATTAGGACTTTTCTGAAGGGTTGGGATAGGATGCTGTGCTGCCATGCTCGGGGCGCAATCAAGGGCTGCGGCTCCACAGACGCAGCCTTGGTGATCCCCAACCTGCCTGCGGACAGAGTCCGCCTGCGACAAAGAAGAGCGGATCCCTGCGCTCTGACCAGAGAAGAGTGCTCACCAGACCCAGGGAGAAGTTTGGCAATTTAACTCAAATATACCCGGTTCAGAGGGTTAGTTATCTTCTGGGATGCCCGGTGGGACCTCCCATTTTAACTCGGAGCACCTAACATTATTTGACATGATCTTCTCCCACTAGTATATGAACAGTGTCCGATAATAGGCACACAGCAAATGCTAGATAAAAGGGGAGAGCGGAGTGGGTGAAGGAAGGAAGAGCCCCACGAGTTCATTACCGTATAACAATATAAATGTCAGTCAGCAGTAAATTCAATTCGCAGCCAAGTGGAATTGAAATGTATACCCAAATTAGTTGCATTAGGTGTAAGAGCCCCTGATTGAGCCAAAGACATATCTCTTTTTAATTAATGAAAGGAATCCGTGTCCTGGTGAAAACTTTCTGGAATCTAATGTGAGGAAAGTACTGAGGGCTCCTCTTAGGAAATGCACCAGCTTGAAAAGCAAACGAGGCCGTTTCCCTTAGCCATCCTTGTATTATATTAGTTAGTGGATGGAAGGAAAAGTGAATAAAATAATTTGCTTTCTAAATGGAGAAAATTGCATCCTGATTTCCCTGGAACTGTTCTGAGGTTCAAGCCATCCCCAATCAACCTAACATAAGGATTTTCAAAATAGTTTCCCAGGAATATCTTTGGCTTTTAGATGGATGCTCAGGTTAAATGCCTTATATAATTACTTTTAAAATTTGAAAACAATAGTCAAAGTTTGAGAAAGAAACAGATTCTTTGTAACATGGTTTGTGAAGCTTTTGATTTATTATCACTTGCTGTTTTTTTTTACAAATTTCCTAGAAGTATTTCCTAAGAGAACATTCCATTCATTCAACAAATATTTATTGAGGGCCTACTATGTGCCAACCATTGTTCTAGGTACTGAACAAAAAACCTTCTGCCGTCCTGGTGTTTATATTATAGCCCTTGTATGAAACTCCCACCCCCACCCGACCCTACTCATATCTTCTCTATATTACTTACAGTAATATCAAGTTTAGCTCATCCTCATTATTTGCAGAGTCCATATTTGCAAATTGGCCTACTCACTAAAAATTTGTCAACCCAAAATCAATACTAGCTAGTGACTTTGGTGTCATTGGAGGACATGCCCCAAGCAGCAAAACATTTAAGTTAGTGCATGTTCAAGGTCCTAGTTGGGGTGGAAGAAGACAATAGTTCTGCCTTGTTTCCATTTTTATACCACATCCATTCCATAGTATATTCATTGTCACGTCAGTGCCACGTTTTTGTGCTTTTGTTGGTGATTTCGATGTCTAAATTGGCCCGCAAGCATAGTGTTGCAGTGCTGTCTAGTGAGCAAAAACATAGATGTGCCTTACGGGGAAAATGTGTGTCAGAACGAAGCGTTCAGGCATGAACCAATAATATTTATTAAATAGGGTGTCTTTAAACAAAAACACACATAAAATAGAGTTGACGAAAAAGTTGTAACCTAAGGCTTTCAGGAACTTAACCTGCATTTCCTCTGGAGCTGTGGTTCAGTATTCACTGATTCAGTATTTGCAGTGACTTATAACAAAAGCTACTGTGAATAAGGAGAATTGACTGTTTTATTAACTTAGATATTCAGATAGAGAACATTCACTATTTACAATTGATAGATTTTTCTGGAAAGAGAATTCTAGGTGAGAAATAATTTCACTCAGAATTTTACAGGTATTCCCATTGTCTTCCTTTTCCAGCATGACTGCTGAGAAACCCATTTCCTTTTGTTGTTGCTGCTGCTTTGTTTCATATGGAATCTTTTTTCTCTCTCTCTGGAATCTTTCAGAATCTTCTCTTTACCACCAAATTCATCTAAAACTTCACAATGATATGCCTTGGTATACAAGGATGTGTACTTTTTCTGAGCACTGAGGGAACACTTTCAATCTGAAAATTTATGTCCTTTACTTCACAGAAAGTATTTTGTCAGTATCGTTGATAATTTCCTCCTATTTTTTTTCTTTTGTTCAACTTTTTAGGAGTTTTTTTTTTCACAATTATATTTCAAAATTTATATTACCATTTAATTCTTTGTGGGTCATAAGTTTTTCCCCAAGAGCTCTTTTTAAAAATTTTTGTAAATGTGACTGTTTATGGCTCCCTTTTTTTATTTGACTGAAACCATTCTCTTAGCTCTCTGAGACTATATAGTGTCTTAGTTTGCCAGGGGTGCTGCACCAAAGTGCCACAGCCTACTTGGCTTAAAACAACAGAAATGCATTGTCTCACAGTTCTGAAGGCTGGCAGTTCAAAATCAAGTTGTTGGCAGGGCTGTGCTTCCTCTTTATAGGGAGAGTCCAGTTTCATGCCTCTCTCATGGCTTCTGGAGGTTGTCAGCAAGCCATGCCATTCCTTGTTAGCTCTAAAAGAAGCCCTCCAACCTCCTGCATCAGGCAGCAGGATGGTTTTGGGATGGTCATATGAGGTTGGAAGATAAGCCTAATGTGCAAAGAAGGCTGGGAGCTTTACCATTCATTATGTAGATGTTCATTATTGTATTTCTCCTGTGCCCCCAGCTCTGGTTGGTGTCCCTAAATCCGCAGCCTCTTATGTTCCTTTCAGTGGGTAATCCTCCTTCTTTTCTGGGACCCAGGTGGGATAGGAATCTGACTGTATAGGATTTAGAAGGAAATTTGGGTCCACCCACCCCTTTTAAATATTTGCAATCACTCCTATTTTCAGCCCATCCCATAAAAACCACCCATAGAGACACCCAATTGCACAAAGCCCTGAGCTTTCCCAGACTTACTGCTTCTTGGTGGTTTTTCCTACCCTACTAGAGTTTATCCTATAAATATAAGTCTTTACGTTTCTTTTCTTTCTGCCAAATAGTTATGAAGAATTTCCATGGGATGGGAAATGTAGACAGTCTTCACAAAACCTTCAAATTACACTCAATCCACTGGACACTCCTCAGGTGATTCCAACTCCCCACGACAAGCCACCATTTGGGGTTGGCTGCTCTCCCCAAGCCCCGGAGAAACAGAGGTGCCAACATCTACCTACGGAAGTCCCTTCTAGAGACGCAAGGATATTTTTAGAGTTGTCTGTTCCTGCCAGGGAGTGAGCAAAGTGTGGTGGCCCAGGCCCAAGCTGGTTCCTCTGAGAAATGGACACTCGGTGAGTGACGTCAAGGAATTACTCAGGTTGGCTTCCTCTGAGATGATTAAAATTCTTTCTTGGCTCAGAGTGACGGGACCTAAATTGACTCTCTCCTCCCTATCTGAGAGCATTAAAGAGAGGCCCAAAACTTCCTTGTCAAGCTTACTAGAATAAAGCTTCCTACATTCAAAGTTTTCAGCAAATGAAGAGTTTTCACTAAGGTAAATTCCCAGGCAACTGCAACTTACTTGAAATGGGAAACACACATTTTAAAAGCCATTTTGGATGGAAAGTTTTTTTGAATGTATTACACTCTTCTCTGAATCTTCTTTGACAGCCATCATCAAAAGAATATTGGTCACAGTTTTGCGTCCTGTGTGAGGCTCTTGAGTTAGCTGGACCTTTTACTCCCACACTTATTGACCCTCCAACTGCTGTGCTTTTGAGCTTTTGGTTCCCCATTTTCAGTCATTCATTTCCTTCCTCACAGGATCTCAGGATCATGTTTTTTGATAGTTATTTCTGGTCACTGTTACTTTATCTGCCTCTACCTCCACGCCCAGTCTATCTGAATTTTCACCTTCTAATTCCATGCCATCAGAAAAGCAATAGAATCATGCTCAATGGAACTGGCGGGGACAGATCAGAAGTATGGAGGTTGAGGGGAGGATCTGAGTGTCCCTCCTGTGAGTTCTAATGCATTGATTCAGAGGCCATTTCCCTGTCTTTTCTAGCCCTCATCTGTCTCCTATGCAGAGGATATTGCTGGATAGGGGAATGTTTCTGTGTTTTCTTTCATTGTTTCTATGGTGTTAAGGAAGTTGGAGACAGACCATAGGTTTAAAAAATGGTCTTACATTTCAAACTATAGTTTATTAGCAATTCTGTCCAATAGAACTCTCTGCAATGATAGAAATGTTCTATATCTGTGCTATCCAGTACAATAACCACTAGCCACATGTGGCTCTTAAGTATGTGAACCATGGCTAGAATGACTGAAGAACTGAATTTTTTTATGTTTTTAATATTAATTTTTATTTTAACTTACTTCAATGGCAATAATCACTTGGGTCTGGTGCCTCCTACATTGAACCACTATACATAGTATAGCCTAGTGGTTAAATGCACAGATTCTGGAGTCAGGTGGCCTGTTCAAATTCTGGCTCCCACACTTATTAGCTGTGTGACTGTAGACAAATCAGTTAAACTTACTGTGCCTCAAGATTCTCTTTTATAAAATAGTGATAATATTATTACCTGGTTTATAGGGTTTTGTGTGGATTAAGTAAGGTATAGCAGTTTGATATAGTTATGAATTCAAAAAATAGATATTAGAATATTTTGTAAACAGGTCTGTACCCGGCCATGATTAAATTATGATTAGGACTTTGATTGGGCCATGTCAGTAGGGTGGTGGTGGGTGGGAACTCACAGATAAAAGACATGGCAAAGGACCGAATTGGAGATTTGGATGTTGGACTTTCAATATTGGAGTTTGATGCTGGAGTCTTAAACTGGAGCCCCAGGAAGTAAGCACACAAAGGAAAAAGAAGCAAGCCCCACGAAGAGAGGACCTGAGTCAGGAGAAGAACACAGAGGAATAGAGATGATTCCTTAGACACAGCAGAAACCCCAGGGAGAGAGACAGAGCTATTTGCCTAATAGTCTAAAGCTGACCTTATGGAGTGAGGCAGTCCAGAGAGCTTCATGGTCTATACCTGACCTCGTGGAGAAAACAGAGGACCTAAGACCAGAGAGAAGGAAGACCTGGGAAGAGAGGAACCCAGGAAGTCAGACTTTGGCAGATATCTTGCTCCAACACATGGAAATAGACTTTGGTGAGGGAAGTAATTTATGCTTTGTGGCCTGGCATCTGTAAGCTCCTACCCCAAATAAATACCCTTTATAGAAGCCAACAGATTTCTGATATTTTGCATCAGTACCCCTTTGGCTGACTAATACATAAGGTTTTATAAATATAAAGTTCTTAGAATAGCAAATGACATCTAGTATGTCCTATGTAAATATTAGCTTTGGTCTTAGGTTGAGTTTCTCCAGAAGCAGACTCTGAGACAAGAATTTGAGTACAAATAATTTATTTGGGAGTGGTGGTAAAGGATCAGGGGAGTGAATATAGACATTACAGAGTATGTTAATGAGCAGGTTACCACAGTAGGCAACTGAAGCTTAATTCTGCTGAAGACCCTCTTGGAGACTATGCAGAACATGCCCCACCCTAGGAGTGATAAGTTATTTATCCACCAGCTCCAGTCCATCATCATGTGAGGGATTCTCCCGGGGGTACTAATTCCCCAGCACCTCTAGATTGAAGTGCATAGTCAAGCTTCTATAGCCAGAGAAAATTTCCAGGTGGAGAGTTATAGGTGCTTTCAGTAGAAAGATATAAGTACAAACGGGAAAGAGAAACCCCTGGTGGAGTACCCAGAAAGTTTACTGTAGTCCATTATATCAGTCAGCCAAAGGGCTGCTGATGCAAAATACCAGAAATCTGTTGGTCTTTCACAAAGGGTATTTATTTGGGGTAGAAGCTTACCAGGCATAAGCATAAGTAACTCCCTCACCAAAGTCCATTGCCATGTATTGGAGCAAGATGGCTGCTGATGTCTGCCAAGAGTTCAAGTCTCCTGGGTTCTTCTCTTCCCAGAGCTTGTTTCTCTCTCAGCTCAGCTGCTCTGCTCCTCTGTGTGCTTACTTGCCTGGCTCCAGTTCAAAATCTCCCACTCTCTTCTCTGCCATGTAGTTTTCTCTGTGTCAGGGACTTAACATCCTATTGACATGGCCCAAACAAAGCCCTAATCATAATTTAATCATACCCAGGTACACACCAGTTTATAAACTTAATCCAGTATCTATTTTTGGAATTCATAAACAATGCCACACTGCTACACCCATATTATAATTAATATTATAAAGGATCGACCAATGTTTAATAGATTTCCCTAGAAATAGGCAGGGATGAGTTTCCCAGTCATGATATGTTGTGAAAGATTAGCCAATAAGCTGTAACACACTGACGTGAGTGCATAGGCTACCCAGGCTCATCTTACTTTTAAGGTCTTTCCCCAGAACATCTAAAAGGCCCTTTTGGAGGCCCCTTTGTCCTAGAGCCAGTTATTTTCAGTGCCCCTTTGATCAGTAGACCAAAACACAGAAAAATCATTGTCCTCTACTCTCTCACAGCAATGAAAAAAAAAAAGCGCAAGCACACACAGACACACACACACAATCTCTTAGTACAAAGAAAAATGTAAAGGACATGTAGCCAAAGACTTGCTGTTACTAGATGAAGGTCAGGGAGAGAATCCTAGTCCTGATTTATTATTTTTTATAAATCAATCTGTTATTTCTTGTGGGACAGACCCCATTTTCTCAAACAAATCATCTTAGAAGTTTTCCCTAGGCAGGAAATTACCAGGAGATTCTTCTGCTTATTGATGAAGATAACTAAATCAACCTCATTTACATGTATGTGTGTTTTCAGTTGTCTACCTTGATGGGTTAAAATTGAATTTTCATACTTACTCCTGCAAAGATGGAGGGTCATGGGAAATAACAGAATGACTATTAACAGCAATGCTAATTGTTAACATTTGACATTGTGTTAATCAAGATTCTTAGTTGCATATAATAGAATCCTCTCAAGCTGATTTAAACAGAGTAACATTTGCCACAGGGTATTAGATAGCTTACAGAATTTTTTTTAAAGACCAAAGAATCAGGTCTGGATGCACACAACCAGGAGAAACCAATCACATTATGAAAATGCTCTAGTAGAAAGTCTGTTGCTGCTAACCTATAGCAGTTTTGACTCTGGGTGGCTTTCTCTCAGAATATCCAAATTTGTCTCATCCAGCCGCCATCTTATAGTTTTCACTTTTGCCTGTCAAGTTTTCATGAATGGCTCTGATTGCCACACCCTAAGTCCTGATTGAAACTCTGGCTGCAAGAGAACCTAGGAAATAACGTTTTTAATGATCTAGCCTCTGTAGGAAGGTTTGCAAGAAGTGGCTGGGTTTGGATGGATATTGAGTGAGTCACATATAGCTTCACTTGGATGTCAAATAATCCTCTCAAACTAACCATTTTCAAAAGTAAGTTTTGTGCTTTTTTCTGGGTAAATCTGTTTCTCTCCCACTTTTCATCATAACAAATGACAATACCAAAAACAGTATATTCAGCTCAAAACTTAGGAAACATCCTTAATTCTTCCTTTTCTCTCATCTATGTCTATCAATAAGTCCTATTAACTCTACATCCTCCAAGACATCACAAATCCATCTCCTTCTCTCTATCTCCACCAGGGACCCTGGGTCAGACCACCATCATCTTTTGCCTATACTCTTGCAGTTATCTTCTAACTTGGAGACGGGGGGAGGTTACGGGAAACTCTTATTTTTTATGTGTGTGATGTATATATCTTCAAAAATATATAGTTTACAAAAATGATGGGGTGGGGAGTGGGGAGCAGGGTGTATGGGAACCTTTTATGTTTTTTATGTTTTTTTAATGTAACATTCTTTGTGATCTATTAACTTTAATTTAAAAAGTGTAAAAAAATAAAAAGCATTTAGTAAAAAAATTAAATAAATAAAAGTATAGGTGATATTATACTTTAAAGCTCTCCAGCATAGTTGGGAAAAATGTAAATACTTTTTCATAATTTTTAGGCCTCAAACGATCTAGCTCCTATCTATCTCTCCAATATGCTCTTGAGCCCGTCTCCTTTTACCATAAACTCGTACTGCCTTTTGAAAAGTCCTAGAACTAACCAAGATCTTACCACCCAGAGCCTTTCATCTGCTGACTCCTCTGCCTAGAAAACTCTTTCTGATCTGTCAGTCCTCCCCTCCTATAACACCCCACAACAAACACACACTCTCTTGGTGGTTGGCTCCTTATCACTCTTCAGTTTTCAATTAAAAAATCAAATGTCATCATCTTCCCTGACCACCTGTCATGGATTGAATTACATCTCCCCAAAAGATATGCTGAAGTTCTAATCCCCAATACCTCAGAATGTGAACTTATTTGGAAATAGGGTTGTGACAGATGGAAATTAGGCAAGTTGAAATGAGGTCATTCTGGATTGGGGTAGGCCCCTAACCCAACATGACTGATATCTTTATAAAAAGAGGAAATTGGGGCACAGGCAGAGAGATAGAGGGGATGAAGCCATGTGACAACTGTGGCAGATAATACCATGAGTTGCTGGCAAACCACCAGGAGCTAGAAGAGTCATGGAACATATTCTTCCTTATGGACTTCAAAGAAAGCAGGACCCTACTGACACCTTGATTTTGGACTTCTGCCTCCAGAATTGTGAGACAATAAGTTTTCATTGTTTAAAGCCACCCAGTTTGTGGTACTTAGTTATGGAAGCCCCAGAAAACTAAGACGCCACCCTATCTAAAGAAATCCCTTCAATGTCTTTATGACGTTGATCTGTTTTACTTCTTTTACAAAACTTAACGTTATGTGAAATTATCTGTTACTGATTTGTATATTATTTGTTTCCCTTCCTTCACTAGAATGTAATGCTCTAGAGAGCAGTGTCCTTGAATGACTTTTCACCATTTTATCTCTAGTTTCTAGAACAGTGCCCAGCACAGAGTTGGGTTTAATAAACATCGAAGGATGATGGAACCATACGAGTGCTTACTTTACATTTAGCAGTATGTCATGTGCTCTACTTAGATTATTTTACATAATCTTTACAACAACCCTAAGAAGTGAATGCTGTTATCTTCACCTTCAATGAGAAAACTGAGAATGGAGAAGTTAAGTACTAGCCCAAGATGTGACCTACAGCTAGTGAGTGTAGGAGCAGAATTTGAGAATAAACAGTCTGACTTCAGAGCACACAATTTAAATATTTATCTTGTGCCCTTCAAAGCAATTATAGTCATTTAAGGAGAAGGAGAAAGCTCTTTATAACTGACCACCCGAGCTCAACCATGTCAAATAGGCATAGAGAGTATGCAAACTCAAGCAGCTCCAATCATTTCCCAATGCCTGACCATAGGTTAGAGAAGGCTCTTGGAGGGCTTTGAGCTGTGAATTACTCAGCCTTTCAAATACAAGATCAAATTCTCCCCTTTATAGGCCATCGCATTTCTCTGATCATCTCTGATCATCTCTTCCACATATTTGAAGCCCATGACAACATACTAGAGCCTTTCAGAGAGGGCACAGACCTCAGGCTAGAGCCTGATCTCTCATTAGTTTACTATTTCTCTACAGTGGGTCAACCACATGGGTTGGAGATGAGGTCCTTCTTCCAGAACCCTAGATAGTACAACTGTACCATGGGGTTCCTGAAGGCAGAAGTAGTGGTGCCTGTCTTACCACTGTTCCCATGATCTAGCACAAGGCTTAATAAATATTTATTATTGAATGAATGAATGAATGAACTATAAAGGGCAGGAGTCAGAATTAATCAAAAGGCTTGGCCCAAGGACAGCAAATGTAAATATTCCAATTAAAACCAGGTGCACCCTGAGAGGGTAAAGATGCAATGCAATAGTTTTAAGGAACTCCTTCAGTGAGTATGTGTCTTGATGCTAGATTGGGCTCTACAGTCCTAGAAAGGGCTAGCTCAAACCCTATTTTGTGCCTTATGTACATCAAAGCACTCCCAAAGAGGGCATGTATTCCCACTCTACATTCCAACTTTGGTGTGGACTCCGTGGACTCTGTGGACTCTGAGATGAAACTCAACCCCTTCCTTGATTTCCTCAAAAATATCATTTCACAAAACAGAAAAAAATGTAGTTGATTTTATTAAAGATATCGGGGTCATGGAAGAAGTCACATCATACCTTGCCATGTAAATAAGCTAAAATTCCATACTAGGCATTTCCATTTTTTGAAGATTTTGTTTTTCACCCCCATTCACTAACTACCAAGATTTTCTCACTTGCTCTTCAGAAGAACTGGGAATCATATCCTGTCTTTCTCCGCTGTGAGATCCCACTGGGATTGTTCACTGGAATTTCTTCTTTTCTTTGCATCAACCCCCATGAACTCATCATGCCTACCCCCAGCTCAGCCTGTGACTCATAAGTGTCTTGTGGTAAAAGAAATCCAGTGGAGGACAAAGTCCTCACCTTGCCTTCCTTTTTAAGAACTTTGGTGTTTTCATAGATCATTTCATAATTGAGATTGTCAATTTGTTGCCTCATCTTTGTTCTTTACTTTCTTCTCTCCCAGCTAAGCTCAACCTTCAACCCACACAATGGTGTTCAACAAAATGAGGCATTCTGTGTGAGTCACTCTGGGCAATTGTTGTGTTCAGAGAGCATTTGGAGGCAAGCAGCCAGAGCCCAGGCAAGTGTTTCAGCCATCCAAGAACTGGCATTCAGTCCAAGAGACACTCTCACCTGATGATGGACCAGTGGAATGTGTCCTGTAAGAAATGGTTCCCAACAGATGGAGAAATAGTTTCTTGGCTCATGAACAGCAATGCTCTTCTCAATTAAAATCATTGTCATCCTTTACCCTGCACTTACATTTCTACAGACTTCTATCCATTCTGCATATTAAAGACAGGCCCTTCTATGAAAGTTACTGTTCTACTCAAACATATATAATTGACTATAAACCTATATAAAATATAATGGTTTGTTGGCCCTCAAAGAGCAAATGCAAGGAGGAAGATTTCCAAGAGCTATTTCTCTTTGTTGAGCACTCAGAAGAAAAGTGTAAGTGGTTGTAAGAAAGCTTTGTTTTCTAAAAGACTTTTAGTTATTCCTGAGAAATCCCTCTGCTTATTCCCGGAGGGAGGTCATCTCATAGATGCTGTCAGACAGAGATCGGCAGCCAAGGAGAGGTGCTCAGAGAGGTTTCCAACTAATGCAGCCAGAGGAAAACTGCCAGAGAAGCTGGGCTTCTTAAGATAAGTAAATTGAAGGATATATTCGGAATAAAAATAAATCCTTTTTGAAAATTAAAAATGGAGGAATGCTGTATATACCAATTGCCCTGTTCTGAGCAATGATGTCACCAGGGCTGGCCCTGCAGACTAATGACACAAACAAAGATGTTCTCAGGCATGCTTGCTGTCCCTTTCCTCAAATGGGTCTATCCTGTTTCCATCTCATTTTCAAAAGACTTGTTTTGGGATGTTCATAGAGGTTTCACTTGGATTATAATCTTGGGCTGTAACTTTGGGATAAAGGACATCTGTATAGGGATTGGGTCAACCTCAATGGAGTAACTGGCAGTGGAGAATTGGGTTGTTCAACCTAGTATCTGAGGGGACACTATATCAGATTTTTAATCCCAGAAGCAATCGGCATTGAGTATCAGATCTTGCTGGTAAAACACAGGGATCAGAAACTCACAAAGGGATGGACCACTCAAGAGTCTGAAATATCTCTGGTCATTGTGTATGAATCTAACTCCAATTCCCATTAAGGAAATTGGGGAACTGGAAACCCAAATCTCCCTTCCTGCTGTGGAGATGTTGAAACTTAGAAAACTCTGTCCCGGTGTGGTAGGTTGAATTACGTGTCCCAATTTAAATATGTTCTTAATCTTAATCCACATTCCTGGTGGGTATGAAGCCATTGTAAATAGGATTTCTCAAAGATGTTGTTTTTAATTAAGGTGTGGTCCAGCTGAGTGAGGATGGGTCTTAATCTGGATTAATGGAAACTTTATAAAAAGAACCAGGAAGTCACAGAAGCTAGGAAGGAGAGGACAGAGCTATGTGACCAAGGAAAGAGATTCAAGCCAAGGAAAGGAACCCTAAGGATTGCAGCAAGCCAGCATCAGAACACTAGTGACCCTGGGACTACAAAGAGGAATAAGATGTGACTGGGCTCTAACATCCCAGACCTTACAGTCCCATGAATGCTACATACCATTAAATAAGCAGTTACAGTAGTGAGTGCCCAGATGGGGGAATGTTTGATGCAAATGATAGGAGTAGGGGCAATCACTCCTGTTATCTGTCAAGGCTTCCTTGAGAGAGGACATGTAAACCTGCATCTGAAGGAAGAATGTGGAGGGGTTATTCAGATGGGGAGTGTTTTACAGTTCTCAGAAGCTTAAGTCAAAGTTGAGTTCACTGTTGCCAGAAAGAATCCCCTTTGTTTAAGATTGTTCCCATCTCTCAACAAAGCTGAGCTTAAGCTGTGGGTTCCAAGTCATGTGGACCAGAGTTTCCATCCTGGCTCCCACAGTGATCATTCTGGGCTTTTAGGAATAGGCAACAATATTCACTCTAAATAATTGAAGCAGAAAAGAATATGTTACTGGAGATTGGGTAGATTAAAGAAATTTTGGGACAGTCAAGGAATCAAGCCTGGTTGTCACACACCTAAAAACAATACAACTTGGAGAAACTCTGAGGCCAAAAAAATCAACTATATTTCTTATCTGCAAAGATGTGGCTAACTCAGTAACACATCCCTTGTATATGTCCTTTCTCTTTGCCTGCCCACACTGGTGGTACATAATAAAGAGTATGTCTCAGGTATTTGAAGGGGTATACCCAAAATTCCCATGGCCTGTGTTGCATAAATTTATTGTTGATAAACTCTCTGTATCAGGGACTGAACTTTGGTCAATGGCAGACAGGCAGACTAGACTCCTCAGTAATTAGAGGATTATCAATAATAGCAAGAAGTATGCACTTAGAGGAATCAGTGATGTCTCAAACCTGGACAGTGAAACAAGAAGGTCTGGACAATGAAGAAAGTATCTGCAATTCTTACAATTCTGGTTCAGGGCTTCGCCAATGCCCTAGTGGGAAGGTATTGGTAGTTGGCCCCAATACACACAGTAGGAGTGCCTAAAGAATATTTGTAACAAAATGCAATTTTTGAAATACTCACAACAAATATTATTTATAATATAAACTATATATAGCATGTATGTATATATAATCAAATGGTTAAACAAATTCTCGATAATTCCCAA
The DNA here is from genome assembly GCF_030445035.2 of Dasypus novemcinctus. Classification (NCBI taxonomy): domain Eukaryota; kingdom Metazoa; phylum Chordata; class Mammalia; order Cingulata; family Dasypodidae; genus Dasypus; species Dasypus novemcinctus. The sequence goes on from NC_080682.1 coordinate 78,871,774, forward strand.
ATTCATCCTGGCCAAATAAAATTTTATCTTTGGTAAGATATAAGTTTTTAAAAACTTTCAAGTGTTGTTAAAGAGTAAAACCTATTTAAGCTAGACCTAACTGAGGTCACAGTTTCTGCACTGATGTTCAAATTAAGTAGAGTAAGTAAGCATCACCATACATATTCATACACGTTCCCACCTCTGAAAGAACAGTGAAGATCTTTATTCAACAAAAATTACTGCCGATGATTGGCACTATTTACTAAAGCACCTCAATACTGAATGGTTTTTACTTGTTATATTGATATGTGAGTTCTCTAAGGATATCAGTTACAGATGCAGCGTGAGTTTCACAAAATAGTAGTTTAAGAACCTGAACTGTCATTTGGAGAAACTAAGTTATCATAACATCTTAATTGTTTGTTATGTAGGTGTCCTTATTTTTAAAAAATTCTCCCTATTTACAAATGCCAGTTAATACATCTCTCTTCCTCCTTAGATTCTCTTCTACCTTCTACCACCTCTACCTCCATTCTTACCCACAAACTAAATATAAAATACACCTACTAAACATAGAATATGAACTAGCAATTATTCCTGCTTTTTTAAGTCTAAAGGTAAACAACTGAATCAAAAAGGCATAAGAATTCAAATGTCATGTTCTGACCAGAAAAATGGCTTAAAGTCCTCTATGTTCAAGGGAAAAAAATAGTAAAGTTTTTCAGGAGAAGGTAAAATTCATTTTCAGGAGGTTATGAGATTTAAGTTGTAGCGATGAGTCAGGTAATTAAATTTCGATGTGGGGGAGAGTGGTTTTATTCATTTTCTTGCCTAATATGTATGCTTTGTGAGATGATAAATCCATAGGCTAGAGCAGTAATTTGCTCAGTGGAGCCATCAGACAGTAGAAAAGGCTAAACTAGAATTATAAGACTTTTAAAGCCAAATTGCCAAGAGCCTTTTATGTGTCAGGCACTTTGCTAGGTGCTCTAGGGTAATCAAGAAGTGTAAGTATTTTATGAGAATGCATGCTGGAAATGTATTACTGATAAATCCTGTGGAATTTTCTAAGCAGGAAAGAGTCGAGTGGAGTATAGGTCTGGGGAAAATCACTATTTCCCAAGCAGTTGTTTCAATTACCCTCAAATTCTTGTGGCCACATCTTCTTCCTCTTGCTCATGCCACCCCCATAACAACCATAGCACTGTTCCCATGATCACAGAGCCAGGTCCCTGAAACTGTTTCCCTTCCCTACCAAACACCTACAGATCAAGTAGCTCAAGGAGGGACCAATGTCCATACTGGATATGCAGATGTTTTACTCCCCAGCAGCTACCTAGAGAGACCAAGCAACACAATTCAGAAGGCAGAAGAGATAATACCTCATGGGATCATCTTAGCCAATGGGAGAAGTTGGCTTCTCTGAAGACATCCTATGAAGCCAAACAGTCAACTGTACATGTTATCTGCAAAGCTGTGGCCAGCTCGGTAACGTACCCCCTTGTACATGCCCATTCTCTTTGCCTGTGTCACTTCCAATTTTGCGTCACTTTGCTTTCCTGGGATTAAATTCTCCTTGCAAATATTTGGACATAATATTTTTGTATCAGGTTGAGTTTTGTAGGAAACCTATGCTAAGACTGTGTCAGCAGTGGCTCTGAGAAAACAGATCCTCACAATAGGATTTTTGGAGTTGGTTTGCTCACTGATCTGAAGACAAAAGGGCTCCCACTGAGATGAGAAGCCAGGTGGTAATAAGTTCTGGCAAGCAGGCCACCACAATTACTAAGGCTTTGACCTGTGTTAACTTGGATGAAAGTCAGCAGGAAATTGGAATATTGAGATTATCAAGTGGCTGTTGTGCTTGACTAATATGATATTATTGAGTTAACCTGTTTCAGGGCCCAGGGAAGACTCCATATAACCTACAGAGGTAACTATTTGTTCTTATTGAAATTGATACACACTCTGGATATAAGTTTGCATTCCCTGCTCAGGACCACTTTCAAGGATTTAAGAATGACAGACCAGTTGATATTGTGGCCCACACAACATTGCCTCACACAAAGACATTCACGTTACCTTAAAGAAGTGCTATTTCATGTACCCATCTTCAAAAGTATGCAGCAGATTGGGAAGCGGCTGTGGCTCAATCAGTTGGGCTCCCATCTACCATATGGGAGGCCCTGGGTTTGTGTCCCAGGGCCTCCTTGTGAAGGCAAGCTCACCCGCAAGCTGTGGAGAGCCACCAGCCTGCAAGCATCACAGAGAGCCGACTCAGCAAGGTGACGCAAGAAAAAAGGGAGACAAGCAAAAACACAGAAGAGAGCACAGTGAATGGACACAGAGAGCAGACAGCAAACAAGCCACAAGCGGGTGGGGAGGGTAGAAATAAACAAACAAAATAAATACAGACACAGAAGAATGCACAGCGAATGGACACAGAGAACAGACAGCAAGCAAAATGCTTCAAGGGGTTTGGGGGGGGGGGATAAAAAAAAAAGCATGCCGGTTAGGGAATGGTAGAATGACCTATTAAAGGCTCACATAAGACACCCATCCAAGAGAAACCTTCTGCAGAGTTGAGGTGATGTCCTTGAGGATGCAACATATTTATTAAACCAACTTCTTATATATTAGTTGTGCCTGTATTAGCTTAAAAAGACACTGAGAGGTGGAAATAAAATTGGCAACCCTCACTATTACTTTCAGTGGCACACTTGTAGAATTTGTGCTTACTAGCCCCAAAACCTAAAGTTCTGACATGGATCTCATCAAATCCTTGCAAACAAAAAGTAGATATTTGGTGGACTTCTGGGAAGATGGCAATGGAATAGGTAGACAGGGCTCAACTCACAAAAACAATGAAGGAAGGGCAAAAATCTGTCTGAGGGAACTGCTTTGGGGCTCTCCAGACCAGCAGAGTACTGCACACCACCACAGGAGGACAAGTGACAGATGAAAAAGCCAAAATGAAAACCATGGATTATTATCTGCTACAGCCAGGAATGGCACCCATCACCCACCCTCAAGGCAAACAGTCTGGATAAAACCCAAGGCTCACTATAGCCAAAGGAGAAGGGAACAGATGTCTTCCTCCCTAGGAAGAGGGAGGGTGCTTCAGAGGGTGGAGAGTTGTTTCTCTTCAATGAATTGGGCCAGCAGAGCCTACTTTGAATCTCAGCTCTGGCAAGACCAAAATCACTGGCAAGTGCAGGTTAAAGGAGTCACCTACTTGGAAAGATTTGCCTGAATAGCACCATTTACTGCAGGCCAGGAAACTACAGAAAGGAAAAATGCTTTTCAGATTCTTTCATGTAACAGACTCCTTGAGATGATCTGAGCAATATGAGTGAGTCCCTGGCCCTATTTGGATAACTTAAGATGGGAAATTTTAAAGACTTAGAATAAGTTAAACCAAAAATCAAAGAACTGTGAAACAAAACCACTAGGCAAGAGACAGAAATTGACCATCAGAGAAAATTCACCAGCATATTCAGATGCCTAGACATCAGCAAAAAATTACAAGTCATACAGAAAGAGATGGCCAAACCAACAAAGCAAATCAAAAGTCCTGACAAGACACAGATTTAAGACAAATAATCAATAATAATCACACAAATCTCCTAAATCAATTCAAGGAGTTGAAGGAAAATATGTCTAAAGAGATAAAAGATATTAAGAAGACATGGGGTGAGCACAAAGAACAATTTGAAAGCCTGCAAAGAAAAGTACCAGAGCTTAAGGGAATGAAAGATGTAATGGATGATATTAAAAATACCTTAAAATTGGGGGGGGGGGGGAGGGGCAACATACGAACATAAGAGAGTGTCAGGTGTTGGTTGAGAGTAAAATGCTGAGAAAATCGTATCAAAATATAATTAGGAGGGTTACCTGTTTAGGATGCTCGGAGAGGATGGTCTGATGCGGGACGCACTCCTGGGGAATGTCAGAATGCTCATTTTGCCAGGGTGGGTTGTACCATTGGGTAGAGACCCAAGAAGTGAGAGTTGGGGTGGACCCACATCCTGGGGAAGACTAATGCCATCAAATAGAGAAAACTGTATCTCTCGAGAGAAAGGGTGGCTCCCAGGGCATTAGGGCAGTTGAGCAAGTCAGGCCCTGAACACTATTGCAAGTATCTCTGGATGTGGCTCCTTGGGAAATGGAGATTGGCTGTCACTGTGGGCCCCAAGGGGAGGGAAAAATGGATGTTGAATGGATGGAACCAAGGTAAATGTGGGGGTAAGAGAGGAGTTTCGTGCGAGTACACGAGGATGAATATAAAACATGTAATATTACACCAAAAACATATAGGGGACGACAGACTAATAATGTAAACCATAATGTAAAACATAGGATAACTAAAAAATTTAGAAAACTGTATATCCTAAAGTATGGACCACATTGTAAGCACAGATGTCACCTTGATTGAAAGCTATTGTTTTGGAGTCTGTACATCAGTTTCAGTAAATATGATATGAATAAGTAAAAAGATTATCGCTGTGGAAGGGAAAAGGTTTTATGGTGGATGTGTGGGAGTACTGTATATTGTATATATGAATTACTGTGATCTAAGACTCTTGTGAAGAGAAGCTCAATAATTAGGAAAAAAAAAAAGAAAAAGATAGGATGTAGAAATTTTTCCAAATCAATATGTACTCTAGATCTAACCTTTAAACTCATCGCTATATTCCATTTTACTAGTAAGGGAACCTGACATTATATTGGGATTCACTTTACAGGAAGTTTTGGATCACAGAGTGGTTCAACAATGACGGTGGAGGAATACTGGTATGGGATGTTATTGACAGGCTATATATGGTTGACAGGGCATTATACAGGGCATATGTCCAGGGTACATGGTAATGTTTAGATATACTCATAGTGGAAATAATTAAAAACAACAGCTGGGGGGATACTGGGTTCCTGGCAGGGGGGGGCTCTGTCGTGGTCCCTAGGGGAGCAGCAGCAGTCCCCCAGGTGCAACGGTAAGAACCAGGAAGGAATGAGGGTCCAACAGTGGGCTCCTGATACTAATGACTATGCTTGTGAGCCTATACGCCTGCAATAAGAACAAGGCCTAGAGCAGCACTGTGCCTGGAAGTTTCCTCCTGACAGCCTTCATGTTACTCAAACGTGGCCAGTCTCGAAGCCAAACTCAGCAAGTAGATGCAGTGCATTCCCCCCAGCGTGGGACATGACACCCAGGGATGAGCCTCCCTGGCACCGAGGGGTCACTACCAAATACCAGCTGAAAATGCAACTAGAAAATGACCTCGAATTAAAGGTTTAATGCGGATCAGCAGAATATCCTTGTCTACATATAATAACATGACTTTAAAATGCTGTTTGAACTAATGTAAGGGGGAAATGGAAAGGAGAAATGAGTTTATATGGCTACAAGTCTCTAAAAGAGTCTGGAGGTTGTCAGAAGGATTGCCCTTATGCACACCTGAGCAGAGTCTCAGAGACAGATAAAGTAGATACAACCCCAGGAATTGGTTCTTTTGAGGGATAAAGAGACCCACGGGTTCTATGGTCATGGCAGATGGGGTTCACTGCCATGTCAGATGGCCCTTCTTTGGAGCTGGTGTTTCTGCATGATGGAACTGGATTCAGATGGGATCTCTTTTCACAAGACTTTCATGCTACTTTACTGGAATTGTAGTTGGTGTTGGGGTTTAAGATATATTTAGGGGATTTGAATCTCTGGACTGACAATATGATAGCCAGGCCCTGAGCCTCAACAGACTTCAGCTCCTACACTCTGATTTATTGGACTTACCCCAGTCAGTGGAGTTGAAGAAGGTCAACCACCACACCATGGAGCCTAGAGTGCCTACAACTGAAAGCAGGAGGATTGCATCCAGTATCCATGTGGAATCTAAGCTCCCACTTGACATAGATGTGCAATGGACACAACCAATCCAATGTCCACAGAGAAAATGTGGCATTGGTGTGGGAAGGGTGGCCATGGTGGCTGCTGGGTGCGGGGAATGGGAGGAAGAGATGAGATGGGGAGGCGTTTTCAGGACTTGGAGTTGTCCTGGGTGGTGCTTCACAGACAACTATGGGACATTGTAGATCCCCCCAGGGCCCACTGGATGGAACATGGGAGAGTGTGGGCTATGATGTGGACCATTGACTATGGGGTGCAGCGATGCCCAGAGATGTACTTACCAGGTGCAATGGATGTGTCATGATGATGGGAGAGAGTGTTGCTGTGAGGGGAGTGGGAGGTGGGGGCGATGGGGTTGAATGAGACTTCATATTTTTTTAATGTAATATTTTTTTAAAAAATGAATAAAATATTTTTTAAAAAATACCTTAGAAGCCTATAGCAGTGGATTTGAATTGACAGAAGACAGAATTAGTGAATTGCAGGACCAAGAATATGAACTTGAAAAGACAGGAGAAGAATAGAAAAAAGAATGGAAAAATGGATCATGGTCTCAAGGAATTGAATGATAACACAATATGCACAAACATACACATTATGCATGTCCCAGAAGGAGAAGAGAATGGAAAAGGGGCAGAAAGAATATTTGAGGAAATAATGACTGAAAATTTCCCAACCTTTGTGAAAGACATACATATCAATATCTAAGAAGGACAACACACAACAAACAGAGTAAGTTCAAATAGAGTTTCTTCAAGATACCACTAATCAGAATAAAAAATACCAGAGATAAGTAAGGAGAGGATTCTAAAAGCAGCAAGAAAAAAGTAATGCATCACACACAAGGAACCTTCAATAAGATTAAGTGCCAACCTCCCATCAGAAACCATGGATGCGAGAAAAAAGTGGTAAGATGTATTTAAGGTACTGAAAGAGAAAAACTGACAGCCAAGAATTCTTTATCTGGCAAAATTGTCCTTCAAAAATGAGGATGAATTGAAAATTTTCACAGATAAACAAAAACTGAGAGAGTATGTCACCAAAGAAACAGATTTATTAGTGATACTAAAAGGAGTACTACAGCCTGAAAGGGAAAAAACAAGGGTGAGAGACTTGGAGAAGAATGTAGAAATGAAGATTATTAGTAAGGGTAACATAAATGGTAAAAAGACAGAAAATAATAAGATGTGACAATGGAAAGCCAAAGAATAAAATGGACAAAGTGAGTAATGCCTTTAGTGTAATAACATTGAAGGTTAATGGATTAAATTTCCCAATCAAAAGACATATTCTGACACAATGGATTTTAAAAATATGAAACAGGAGGGAAGGGCAAGATGGCATTGGAGTAAAGTGTACCCACATCATCTCTCCTACAAAAAAAAAAGAGGAGTGGGGACAAAATCCCGCCTGAGTGAGTTGTTTGGGGAACCCACAAAGCAGAAGGTTTCTGGACATTGATCTGGAGAGAGCATGACAAAAAGAGTGATTGCTCAAATTAAAACCATGAGTATCTGGTGCTTGAGGCTGAAGTTGTGGGGAGGCTAAGCCCCTTCCTCAGTGCAGGAAACTGCATATTTCCCCAAACCTAGCCAGTCACACAATGAAGAAGACAAACCTCAAGAGGGGAGGGTTTTGGTGAAGGGTGGAGAGGGGTCCCATGAGTGTGGTTCAATTGTCTGGATCCCCCTTTTTGAGCTTTGAAGAGCATATCAACTGGGTTGACAAGAAACCAGGAAGAGGGGAGAGGTGAATCTGTTGAGGCAGCTGACTTACCTAACCTCCCTGGGATAGGGAAAGTTGGTCTGGGGGAAGATGGAGCCAGGCAATTAACCAGTCCTGTGCAACACACCTAAGGGAGGGGGACAGTAGGAAGTGCTTGGTAGGCTTTGAAGAGCATATTTAGGATTTCCAGCAAGGTGCAGGTGCTCTCTCTCAAAGACTGAGAGTCATTATTTTCTGTGGTATGTTGGGTCACTACAGTCCCATTTGAATTTTGAAGGGGAGCTCTCACACAGGCTTCCTGCTGCCCTGGGAGACAGGGAAGTGAGGAAGGGAGAAAGGGGGAAGGACAGATTCCCAATCAATTTATTCAATTGCAAAGAGTTCATCCTGCCCCAGGAAGGGGACTCTTTTTGAGGAGCAGGACAACCTGGAAGGAGGGTTTGGCTCAGTGGAGGCATTTCAGCATTGAAAGTGCAAGGTATCTAGTTCAGTTACTGGCTCCTCTTAGAGTAGTGATGCACTGGGATATTAAACATCTAGCTGATACTTTAGGACAGGGAAAACATAGACATTATCCTTGTATTAGCTTCCCTTGGGTCTCTTATTTTTCCTTTTAAAAAAAAAGATTACTTTTGTTATGTAATTTAACTTATTTTACTCACTAAAACCCCCTTCAAAATCTGCAGTGAGAAAGCTGCAGGGTAAGTGATTGATAAACACAAGCAGCCTGACAAGCTCCACAGGGGCTTAAGAGGAAAGTCTGTTTTTTCTTAAAGTTTGGTTGACTCCTTGCTTGAAAGCTTGTCTGTTTTTTTGTTTTGTTTTGTTTTCTTGTCTTTCCTTCCTCTTTATCCACCCACCTTTTTTCTTTTTTTCAATTAGGGGTTGCTGACTTGTTTCTTGTTTGCTGTACTTCCTCTTCCTCGATATACTCTTTTCTGTGTGAACTGATTTTGGCTACCAACACTATCCCTTTTCCTTTCTTCATCTTTCTATCTTCCACCGTCTGTTGTTGCTCTTACATTCCACCTCTCTTGTTTAGGCCCCAATTTTTCTGGCTTTTTATTTCTAACACTTCTATTCTGTTTTTTATCTTTTTTTTAACTCTTTATCTTATTGTACTTCCTTTTCTCTTTCCCTCCCTCCTGATCATGCTAGCCTTTTAATTCATACTATATTCTTCTCCATATTCAGTTTCCCATTTCATTGTAGGTATTCTACTCTTTTATTCCTATATCTCTACACTGTTTATGTGAGTTTAATATTCATTCTCCTAGGTCTTATACAGTTCTTCTGCTAACATTTACTGTCAATACTACTATTATAATTTTTCTTTTCTTACTTCTTTTGCTTTCCCTGGCCCTAATCTTTTTCCTTCAAGGGAACTTAGACAACAACAAGGAAATAGAATAAGAAGAAAGTGTCAAAGAGAAAAATTAACACACACACAAAAATAGCACCTAAATAAAACCTGAGGCTAGATGGAGATGCTAATCAACTGAACAAACCCATAAGATAAAAAGATGACCAGACAGCAACAAAAAAATTACAACCATACCAATAATCAATAAGACATGGTCCAGTCCAATGAACAAACTAAGAATCAGAAAGAGGAGCAGAACATCGAACAGCTAATCAAAGTCATCCAAACAAATATCATGGGCCAACTTAATGAAGTGAAGGAAGAGATTAAGGATATTAAGAAAACACTAGGAGAGCATACTGGAGAAATTGTAAACATACCCAAAAAGATAACGGACATGATGGTGATGAATGTCACAATCCATGAAATCAAAAATACACTCTCAGCAAATAACATCAGATTTGAACAGGCAGAGGAAAGAATTAGAAATGTGGAAGACAGTATATTTGAAATCAAACAGATAGTAGAACTGATAGATTAAAAGATAGAAAAAATCCAGCAGGGACTTAGGAATTTTAGTGACAACACAAAATGCACAAACATATGCATTATAGGCATCCCAGAAGAAGAAGAGAAGGGAAAGAGTACAGAAGGGGTGTTGGAGAAAATAATGGCTGAAAACTTCCCAAAACTATTGAGGGAGATGAATGTACATGTCAAGGAAGTGCAGCACACCCCAAACAGTATAAATCCCAACAGGCCTACTCAAAGACAAATACTTGTCAACTTCTCCAATGCTCAAGACAAAGAGAAAATATGGAAGGCAGCAAGAGAAAAGAACCATCACATACGGGGGAAGCTCAATAAAATTAAGTGCTGATTTCTCATCTGAAACCATGGAGGTAAGAAGGCAGTGGTATAGCATTTCAGGGTACTAAAAGAAAAAAATTTCCAACCAAGAATACTGTCTCCAGCAAAGCTGGCATTCAAAAATGATGAAGAGCTCAAAATATTCACAGATAAACAGAAACTAAGATAGTATGCCAATCAGAAACCTACCCTTCAAGAAATACTAAAGGGAGTTCTGCAGGATGAAGGCAAGAAGAAAACAAGAGAGACAGAGTTGGAGGAGAGTGTAAGAACTAAAAAAACAAAAAGAGAGATAAAAACAACATATGACATGCACAAATCCAAAGAAAATATGGCCAATGTAAGGAATTCTTTGAGAGTAATAACACTGAATGTTAATGGATTAAACTCACCTGTCAAGAGATACAAATTGGCAGAATGAATAAGGAAATATGATCCATCTATATACTGTGAACAAGAAACCCACCTTAGACCCAGGGATTCAAGGAGGTTGAAAGTGACTGACTGGAAAACAATCTTACAAGCAAACAATAAACAAAAAAGGGCAGAAGTAGCTATACTAATATTGGACAAAATAGACTTTAAATGCAAAACTATTGTGAGAGACTAAGATGGACACTACTTATTAGCAAAAGGAGTAATCAATCAGAAGAAAGAACAATCATAAACATTTAGGCACCTAACTAGGGCACCTCAAAATGCATGAGGCAAACACCGGAAAAACTAAGTGGAGAAATAGATGCCTCTATAATTATAGTGGGGGATTTAAATACACCATTATCACCATTAGACAGAATATCTCAACAGAGAATCAATAAAGAAACAAAGACTTTGAATAATGTATTAGAAGATCTGGACCTAATAGACATATACAAAACACTACACCCAAATTCAGTGGGATATACATTCTTCCCAAGCACACATGGATCACTCTCTAAGACAGACCACATGTTAGGCCACAGAGAGAGTCTCAATGAATTCAGAAAGTTTGAACTCATACAAAATAATTTCTCTGACCACAGCAGAATGAAGCTGGGAAATGTTCAAGGGTCAAAGAACCAGATTAGGCACAAAGATATCGAAGTTAAGTGACACACTCTTAGACAAACAGTGGGTCAAGGAGGAAATCTCAAAAGAAATCAGTAACTACCTTGAAACTAATGAAAATGACAACACAACATATCAAAACTTACAGGATGCAGCAAAAGCTATACCAAGAGGGAAATTCATAGCCATAAATTCATATATCAAAAAAGAAGAAAGAGCTAAAATCAAAGACCTAACTGCACACCTGGAGGAATTAGTGAAAAAACAACAAACTAACCCCAAAGGAGGAAGAAAGAAAGAAATAACAAAGATCAGAGAGGAACTAAATGAAATAGAAAATAAGAAAGAACTAGAAAAAATAAACAAAACAAAGAGCTGGTTCTTTGAGAAGATCAATAAAATTGACAAACCCTTAGCTAGACCTACAAAGAAAAAAAGAAATAAGAAATGAGAAAGGGGATATCACCATTGACCCCACAGAAATAAAGAGTATCATAAGAGGATACTTTGAAAACCAATATGCCAACAAGAAGAACAATTTAGAAGAAATGGACAAATTCCTAGAAACACATAAGCAGCCTATATTGACAAAAGCAGAAATTGATAATCTCAACAAACCAGTCACAAGCAAAGAGATTCAGTCATTTAAAACCTCCCAACTAAGAAGAGCCCCAGGCCAGAGGGCTTCACAGGTGAATTCTACCAAACATTCCAGAAAGATTTAACACCAATCTTGCTTAAACTCTTCCAAAAAATCAAAATAGAAGGAACATTGCCTAACTCATTCTATGATGCTAGCTTTACCCTAATACCAATGCCAAACAAAGAAACCACAAGAAAGGAAAAGTACAGACCAATTTCTCTGATGAACCTAAATGCTAAAATCCCCCCAAAAATACTTGCTAATTTTATTCAACAACACATCAAACAAATTATACACCATGACCAAGTGCACTTCATCCCTGGGATGCAAGGATGGTTCAACATAAGAAAATCAATCAGTGTAATACGCCACATAAACAGATCAGGAAAAAAAAAATCACATGACCATATCTATGGATGCAGAAAAAGCATTGGACAAAATACAGCATCTTTTCCTGATAAAAACACCACAAAAGATAGGAATAGAAGGAAACTTTCTGAACATGATAAAGTGTATATATGAAAAACACACAGCAAACATCATATACAATGATGAAATCCTAAAATCTTTCCCTCTAAGATCAGGAACAAGACAAGAATACCCACTATCACTCCACCTATTTAACACTGTTAGAAGTACTTGCCTGAGCACTGAGGAAAGAAACAGATATAAAAAGCATCCAAATTGAAAAGAAGAGGTCAAAATTTCACTATATGTAGACGACATGATCCTATACATAGAAAGTCCTGAGAAATCTACAACAACAATTCTAAAACTTATAAGTGAGTTCAGTAAAGTCTCAGGTTAAAAGATCAATGTGCAAAAATCAGTAGCATTTCTGGACACCAATAATGGGAAATTTGAGGAGGAACTCAAGAAAAAAAAGTACCATTTACAATTTTAAGTAAAAAATCAAATACCTAAGAATAAATTTAACTAAAGATGTAAAAGACTTATACACAGAAAACTACACAGTACTGTTAAAGGAAATCAAAGACGACTTAAATAAATGGAAGGATATTCCCTGTTCATGGATAGGAAGACTAAATATCATTAAGATGTCTATCCTACCCGAACTGATCTACAGATTTAATGTAATCCCAATAAAAATCAACAGAGCACTTTTTAAGGAACTGGAAAAACTAACTATGAAATTTATTTGGGAGACAACCCGAATAGCCAAAGACATATTGAAAAAGAAAAATGAAATTGGAGGAAACACACATGACTTTAAAACATACTGAAAAGCTATAGTGGTCAGAATGGCATGGTATGGGAAGCAGTTGTGACTCAACTGATAGAGTGTTGGCTTACCATATGGAGGGTCCAGAGTCTGACACCCAGGGCCTCCTGACCCATGTGGTGAGCTGGCCCATGCACAGTCCTGCCGCGCGCAAGGAGTGCCAGTCCAAGCAGGGGTGTCCCTCATGTAGGGGTTCCCCACACTCAAGGAGTGCACCCTGCAAGGAGAGCCGCCCTGTGCAAAAAAAGTGCAGCCTACCCAGGAGTGGCACCACACACATGAAGAGCTGATGCAGCAAGATGATGCAACAGCAACAAAAAAGTGGCACAATTTCCCAGTGCCACCTGATAATGCAAGCAGACGCAGAACACATGGCAAATGGACAGAGAGAGGAGACAATGGGGGGGGAAGGGGAGAGAAATAAGTAAAATAAATCTTTAAAAAAAACAGGATGGTATTGGCACAAAGATAGACATACTAACCAATGGAACCAAATTGAGAGTTCTGATATAGATCCTCACATATACACTCATCTGATATTTCACAAGACCACCAAGCCCAATCAAGTGGGAGAGAATGGCCTCTTCAACAAATGGTGCTTGGAGAAATGGAGATCCATATGCAAAAGAATGAGAGGAATACCATCTCACACCTTATACAAAAATCAACTCAAGATGGATCAAAGATCTCAATATAAGAGCCAAGAACATAAAGACCTTGGAAGACAATGCAGAGAAGCATCTACAGGATCTTATAATAGGAAATGGCTTCATGAACTTCACACCCAAAGCCCAAGCAGCAAAAGAAATAATAGATAAATGGGACCTCCTCAAAATTAAAGCCTTTGCACCTCAAAGGAGTTTATCAAGAAAGTGAAAAGACAGCCTACCCAATGGGAGAAAATATTTGGTAACCATATATCTGATAGTAGCCTAATATTCAGCATACATAAAGAAATCCTAGAGCTCAAAAATAAAAAGACAAACAACCCATTTAAAAAATGGGCAAGAGATTAGAAAAGACAATTCTCCAAAGAAGAAATACAAATTGCTAGAAAGCACATGAAAAGATGCTCAACATCACTAGCTATTAGGAAAATGCAAATCAAAACTACAATGAGATACTATCTTACACCCATTAAACTGGCGGCTAGTAAACAAAATACTACAAGTGTTGGAGAGGGATGTGGAGGAACGGGAACCCTCATCCACTGCTGGTGAGAATCTAAAAGGATCCAGCCATTGTGGAGGACAGTTTAGCAGTTCCTCAAAAAACTAGCTATAGTTTTGCCGTATGACCCAGAAATACCACTGCTGGGCATATACCGAAAAGAACAGAAAACAAGGACACAAACCCTTATAGGCACATCATTGTTCATAGTGGCAGTATTCACCACTGCCAAAAAGTTGGAATCAACCCAAATGTCCAACAGATGAATGGATAAACAAAATGTGGTATATACATACAATGGAATACTACTCGGCTGTAAGAAGGAATCTAGTACTAACACACAGGATAATATGGATGAATCTTGAGGACCTTATGTTGAGTGAAGCAAGCCAGGCATTGAAGGACAAATACTACATGACCTCTCTGATATGAAATAAGCAAATCAAGCTGTCTTAGAAAGCTAGAGACTGGACGATAGGAAACGGGGAGGAGAGGAAAGTTGTGCGCCAACACCCACATGGTGGAAATCTATGATAAAGTAGAGATAAGTAGTTGTGCAGTGAAGGGATAAGATGGGGGCCTAGGGATACTATTGGGTTAGGTTTTGCATGCTTAAGGGGGGCTAGGGTTGGGAGGATGGGTCAGATGGTCCAAGGAATTGGGAGGAGGGTTGGGAGGTTAGCAGGTGAACACGGGAGATTGTCAGGTTTGTGGCTGAAACTATAGTTGAGAAAACTCTTTAGAAAATATAATAAGGAAGGGTTACTGGCTTAAGGTGTTTGACAGGGGGCATCTGGCAGAGGGTTCACCTGGGGCAGGCTTCTAGAGAGTGTGCGAGTGCCCATCTCATCATAGTGTGTTATGTCAGTGGATGGAGACATATACAATGAGCAGGAAGGTGTTATACCCCCAACCTGGGAAGGCCTGATGTTCTTAAATAGAGGCAAGGGTGTCTCTCAAGAGCATGGGTGGCTCCTAATGGGGGAAGACAGACTAGTGTGTCAAACCCTCAGTATTGTTGCGAGTATCTATGAATCTTGTCCTTCAAGCAGTGAAGCTTGGTTATCACTGTGGGCCCCAAGAGGAGGGGGAGAGAGGAATAGAATATATGTAAGAGAGGGTAACTGGGGGGCAATGGAAATGTTCTGCATTATCATGCAATGATGGAGATAGGCCATGTTAAATTTCAGCAAAAATTTATGAAAGTGTACAGTCTAAAATGTAAACCATAATGTAAACCATATGGGACCATGGTTAGTAGCTATGTTTCAATATCTGTACATCAGTGGCAGCAAAAGTAACATCCACATGTAAAAAAATCATTGCTGGGGAAGGGGGAAAAGGGTTTGATCTTGGGTACATGGGAGTCCCCTATGTTCTATATATGACTGTATTGTGACTTAAAACTTTTCCAAGACATAATAAAAATTTTTTAAAGGATGTAGACACTGAAGAAGAAATGGAAGAGATTGCCTTGCCACTGTACACAGACGGCAACATCTAATACAGTGATGAAAGGCAGAATGTCAAAAAAAATTTTATATTTTTCTATTTTTTAATACCCCAATCTATTTTTCACTTTATTTTAGTTTTTCTAAATTACTATGCATTCTATTTCTGATCTTTAAAACTATCATTACTATTTCATTTTTTATTAATTGAACTTGGCAATATATTAGACTTCACTTTTTAAGAAGTTTTGGATCACAGAGGGCTTCATCTACAACTGGGGAGGAGCACTGACGTGGGGTGTCATTGATGGGGGATGCATGGGTAGAGGGAGTTCTCTAGGGCATGCATATAGGGTATATAGATATGTTCTGATGGTCTTTGGGTATTGACATAGTGCATAGAGTTTCACATGACAACTGAGGGAGTGCTGAGTTCCCATTCTGGGGGAGAATTTCTGTTGCACTCCCCAATGGAGCAGCAACAATCACCCAAATGCAAAGGCAAAGACCAGTGAAGAAGGATGGTTCAACGATGGGCCCTTGATACTGATGACTATGCTTATGAGCCTGTGTGCTTTAAATTTCAACTAAGCCTAGAGCTACAGGGTGCCTAAGTGTTGCCTCCTGAGAGCCACCATGTTGCTCAAATATGGCCACTCTCTAAGCCAAACCCAGCATGTAAATGCATTACCTTCTCCCTAGCGTGGAACATGACTCCTGGGGATGAGCCTAACTGGCTCCAAGGGGTTACTACCAAGCACCAGGTGGTGATGCAACTAGAAAAAGACCTTGAATAAAAGGGGGAAATGGTAAAGACAAATGAGTTTATATGGCTAAGAGACTTCAAAATGAGTCAGGAGGTCATTAGAGTTGTCACACTTATGCACATCTCAGCAAGATCTCAGAGACAGCCAAAGTAGATACAACCCTAGGTATTGGTGCTCCTGAGGTCTACAGAGACCCCCAGGTCCTACAGTCATGACTCTGGATGGCTCTGGAGTTCAGTTCCTTGCCAGTGGGCCCCACTTTGGAATTTACCTTCCTGAGTGTGATGGAGTTGGACTCAGATGCGACCTCTCTACAAATGCCCCTTCTGTCACTTTTACTGGACCTGTGGTTGGTGCTGGAGTTGGGGTATACTCAGGAGACCTGAATCTCTGGACTGTCCGTGTGACAGCCAGGCCCTGAGCCACAACAGACTTGCACTCCTACCCTCTGGTTTATTGGACTTACCCCAGCCAGCTAAAAGGGAGGTGAAGGTCAGCCACCACACCAGGGAGCCAAGAGTGCCTACAACTGCAAACAGGAGAATTGCATCCATCATCCATGTGGAATCTAAGCCCCTTCTCGATATAGTGGTAGAGTGGACATAATCATCCCAGGGTCCACAGGACGAAGGAATACAGTGAACTTACTGATATTCTACTTTTGGGACTATTGTGATTAGTAATGGAAGAAATTGTAGCATTGATGTGGAGAAAGTGGCCATGGAGCTGCTAAGGGTAGGGAGAGGGAAGAAGAGATATGAAGTGGGAGCATTTTCAGGACTTGGAGTTGTCCTGGGTGGTACTGCATGGACAGATGCTGGACATTGTATGTCCTGCCATGATGGCCCACTGGGTGGACTGGGGGAGAGTGTAAACTACAATGTAAACCATAAATAAAAAGGAAAAAAGGAAAAAAAACCTATGAGACACTGAAAAGGAAGCAGTCAAAGGGAAATTTATAGCCCTCAATGCTTACATTAAAAAGGAGAAAGAGTTAAATTGAAGATCTAACTGTATATCTGGAGGAAATGGGGGCAAAAAGCCAGAGCAAACTAATCCAAAACCAAACCAAAGGAAAGAAATAATAATGATCAGTGTAGAAATAAATTAATTGAGAACAAAAAAAGAAACAAACAATAGAGGGAATCAACAAAAACAAAAGTTGGTTCTTTGAGATCAACAAAATCAACAAACCCTTAGCTAGACTGAAAAAGAAAAAAGAGAGAAGGTTCAAATAAATAAAATCAGAAGTGAGAGGCAGGGCCTTACTACTGACTCCACAGAAATAAAAGAGATCGTAAGAGGATACAAGGAACAATAGTGTGCCTACAAACTAGACAATGTGATGAAATGGACAAATTCCTAGAAACACAGGAACAACATAAACTGACCCTCAACAAACCAAACACAACTAAAAAGATCAAAACAGTTCCCAAAACCTCTCAAAGATGAAAAGTCCAGGACCAGAATGCTTCACAAGTGAATTCTACCAATTATTCAAAGATGATCAAATACCAATCTTGCCCAAGCTCTTCCAAAAAATTGAACAGGAAGGACCACTACCAAACTCATTCTATGAAGCCAACATCATCCTAATACTAAAACCAGGTAAAGATACCACAAAGAAAGAAAATTACAGACCAATTTCTTTAATGAATATAGAAGCAAAAATCCTCAGCAAAATACTTACAATCCAAAAGCACATTAAAAGAATTATATATCACAATCAAATGGGTTTTATCCCAGCCATGCAAGGGTGGTTCAACATGAGAAAATCATTAGTGTAATAAGCTACACAATAAATTGAAGAAGGAAAATCATTCCCAATTGATACAGAGAAGGCATTTGACAAAATACAGCATATTTCCTTGATAAAAATACTCAAAAGATAGGAATAGAAGGAAGTTTCTCAACACTGTAAAATGCACATATGAAAAACCCACCGCTAGTATGATACTCAATGGTGAAAGATGGAAAGCTTTCCTGCTAAGATCAGGAAAAAAAACAAAGATCCCCACTGTCACCACTGTTATTCAATATTGTACTAGAAGTTTTAGCTAGAGCAATTAAGCTAGATAAAGAAATAAAAGGCATTCAAATAGGAAAGGAAGAAGTAAAACTGTTGCTATTTGCTGATGATATGTGATCCCATATCTAGAAAATCCTGAAAAATCCACAGCAAAGCTACTAGAACTAATAGCTGAGTTCAGCAAAGTGATGGGATACAAGAATAATAAGCAGAAGTAGCGCTTCTATATACTACCTATGAGCAATCTGAGGAGGAAGGCAGAAAAATCCATTTACAATAGCAGCTAAAAGAATCAAATATTTATGAATAAACTTAACCAAGGACATAAAGGATGCATATTAAGAAAACTACAAAACATTGCTGAAAGAATCCAAAGAAGACGTAAATAAGTGGAAGGACATTCTGTGTTCATGGGTTGGAAGACTAAATATTGTTAAGATGTCAATTCTACCCAAACAGATGTACAGATTCAATGCAATCCCAATAAAAAGCCCAGCAGCCTTTTTTGCAGAAATTGAAAAGCCAATATCAAATTTATTTGGAAGGAGAAAGGGCCCTGACAGCCAAAAATGTCTTTGAAAAGAAGGGCAAAGACACAAGTTCTTCCATTGCTAGAATAACTTCTATAATAGCATAACAATAAGTCTACTTCAGTCCATTGTTCATTTCCCAGTCTTAAGGATTTGGGGATGACGATGCCTATTCTGTTTCTAACTGAGAAGGGCCTTAGATATCATGGGGCAGATGGATGGAACTGTCTTGCTAGCAGTTGCAGACATTCACTGTTCCTTGGGATGGACATTGTCCATCATCATCTCCTTGTTGGTTGTCCTGGGTGAGTCCAAAGAACTGTAGGGTAGGTGTTGCAAGTTCTGCTGCAATTCAGGACTCAACCAGTATATAAACAGACCAAAGACTTAGGTCTCTGGGACATAGTGTATCATGAATTCTAACAAATGTACCACGCTAATGAAAGATGTTTTTAATGTGGAAAAACTGTGGGAGGGGGAGGAGATGGGTCATATGGGAACCCCCTATATTTTTGATGTAACATTTACGTAATCTAAAGCTTCTTTAAAAATGAAAAATATATATTTAAAAAAAGGCCAAAGTTGGAGGACTCTCACTTCCTGACTTTAAAGCATATTACTTAGCTACAGCGGTAAAAACAAAAAACAACAAAAACAGCATGATACTAGTATAAAGATAGACATATTGGCCAATGGAACCCAATAGAAAACTCAGAATTAGACCCTCACATCCACAATAAAGTGAATTTTGGCAAAGCACTTAAGTCCACCCCACTGGGCAGAACAGTCTATTCAACAAATGGTGCTGGGAGAACTGGATGTCCATATGCAAAAGAAATAAAGAGGACCCCGATCTCACATCTTATACAAAAATTAACTCAAAATGGATCAAGGACCTAAATATAAATGCCACAACCATAAAACTTTTAGAAGAAAATGTAGGGAAATATCTTCAAGATCTTGTGGTAGGTGGTAGTTTCTGAAACCTTATACCCAAAACACAAGCAACAAAATAAAAATAGATAAATAGGACCTCCTCAAAATTAAAGACTTTTGTTCTTCAAAAGACTTTGTCAAGAAAGTAAAAAGGCAGTCTACTAAATAGGAGAAAATATTTGGAAATCACTTACCCAATAGGGCTTGATATCCTTGTTATGTAAAGATATCATACAACTCAAAGATAAAAAGATAAGCAACCCAATTTATAAGGACTAGAGACTTGAATAGACATTTCTCCAAAGAGGAAATACAAATGGCCAAAGAGCACATGAAAAAAATGCTCAATATCACTAGCTATTAGGGAAATGCAGATCAAAATGCAATGAGTTACCATTTCACACTTTATAGAATGGCCATCTATATAATAATTTTTTAAAAAGTACTGGAGAGAGGATGTGGAGAAATAGGCACCCTCCTTCCCTGATGATGGGAAGTAGAATGGTGCAACCTCTGCAGAAGACAGTTTGGCAGTACCTCAAGAAGATGAATATAGAACTGCTATATGATCCAGCAATCCCGTTTATTAGGAATATATTCAGAAGCACTGGAAGCAAAGATGTGAACTGACATTTGCACATTGATGTTCATTGCAGCACTATTCACAATTGCTAAAATATGGAAATAGCCCAAGTGTCCATCAGCTGATGAATGGCTAAAGAAAATGTTGTATATACACACAATGAATACTATTCAGCTGTAAGAAGAAATTAAATGGGGATACATATTACAACATGGATGAACCTTGAGGATATTACATTTAATGAAAAGCAAGACACAAAAGGAAAATATTGTATGGTCTCACTAATATGAACTAAATACAGTGGTTAAACTCAAGGAGGTAAACTCTAGAATATAGGCCACTAGGGGATAGAGTGTGGATTAAGAATGGTAGCTGATGCTCAATGTATGTAGAATTTTTAACAGGATTCATTGTAAAAGTTCGAGAATGAATAGAGTTGATGTTAACACATTACAGTGAATATAACTGACACTGCTGATTTATAAATGATATTGTGACTGAAGGGAGTAGTCTGGGGATGTAGATGTCACTTGAAAGGAAACTAGAGAATAATCTAGTGTATATATAACATAGTGATTTCAGTGGTAGATGAAGAAAATGGTTAATAGTATAAACGTAAGAATGTTCTTCTTTTACAGAGTGTTAAGAATATGGTGATACACTAGAAATTTATAAGTAATGTAACTTATAGATAATAGTTAACTGTAATACTGTAATATTTTTGCAGCAATGGCAAAGATGATGTATCAATTCTAAGAGACAACTATAGGGGGTATAAGAGGCTATGGGATTTGTTTCCTTTTGGAGTCCTAAAATTGACTGAGGTGATGACAGAACAACTCTGTGATGAAAATGAAAGCCACTGAGTGTATGCTTTGAATGGATTGTACAAAACATGGGACTGTATAATACAGGGAATCCAGTGGTAGAAGATGGACTATGGTTAATGGACAAATATGAGAACTTTCTCATGAACTAAAGCAAATATATAATACTAATACAGGGTGTTAATAATCAGGTTGGTTGGAGGGAAAATACACCAAATGTAAGATATGGGCTCTAGTTACTAATATTTTAAAATATTTTAAAAAGAAAAAATGCATATATTTAGATTGTGAAAATGACTACTGGGGAAGCGGACTCGGCCCAGTGGTTAGGGCGTCCGTCCACCACATGGGAGGTCTGCAGTTCAAACCCCGGGCCTCCTTGACCCGTGTGGAGCTGGCCCACATGCAGTGCAGATGCGGGCAAGGAGTGCTGTGCCACGCTGGGGTGTCCCTGGCATAGGGGAGCCCCACACGCAAGGAGTGCGCCCCATAAGGAGAGCCGCCCAGCACGAAAGAAAGTGCAGCCTGCCCAGGAATGGCGCCACCCACACGAAGAGCTGACACAACAAGATGACGCAACTAAAAGAAACACAGATTCCCATGCCACTGACAACAACAGAAGCAGACAAAGAAGACGACTCAGCAAATAGACACAGAGAACAGACAACTGGGGGTGGGGGGAAGGGGAGAGAAATAAAATACATAAATCTTAAAAAAAAAAATGACCACTGGTTAAATGACAACAATTAAAGGGTATTGAATGATCATCATTAATCTTGAAAGAAATTTCTGGTGACATGTTATAAGGCTATATGATTTCAATAGTTATATCAAGGAT
Organism: Dasypus novemcinctus; assembly: GCF_030445035.2. NCBI lineage: Eukaryota > Metazoa > Chordata > Mammalia > Cingulata > Dasypodidae > Dasypus > Dasypus novemcinctus. Next base: position 78,893,680 of record NC_080682.1, read on the forward strand.
TTGGATATATCTATTGAATAACTTGTTCAGCAGATACTTGTAAGTACTCAGAGGATGCCCTAGTTCTCAAAGGGATGAATGGTTGTCACTAGATAACTGATGGGGTTATCACCAGAATGAGCATATGGTTGATGTCTGAACATTTTGGAAAAGTACAGTGAGCACATGAGATCTGGGACTTAAGTCAACATCATTATATTTTAGGATATTCTGAACACTCCAATTTTTATCTATTTTGAAAAAGTGTTCTCAAATTCTGCCTTTTTATGTTTTATACACTTCATTATTCTATTATATGAGGATTTATTATTATCATAGAGATATTTCATTTCAATAATACATAGTCAAGATATTATTGACATTTCTTCTTAGAGAAAACCGACAGATGTTACACCTATAAATTCCTAGGCTATTCGGAAGATGGTATCTGTAGAAGTTTTAAGGAAAAAATAAATAAATCCAGCAACAAAGGAGAAGAAACAGTAAGCCATTTAATATAAAAGGACAATCTGAAAAGTGTTACTAGTAAACATTCACTAATGAAATATTCATAGAGACAGCTGTTCCAACTAACAGACAAAGGTCTGTTTAAAGGTTATATTAATGCATACAGTTCAATGGAGCATGTGCATTGAAGAATTATAGAAACTACCTGCAGCAAGATTCTATTTACATAATAGAAAAAAACCCTAAAAGACCCAGCAAAAAGAGTGGATCAAAAATGTCTATATTAAATGGGTTATTGGCTGGGAAACTACCAGAATGTCTAATCTGCAATATGAATGCATGTAAACACCTTCTACCTACCTTGCCTCAAAACTTTCAACAAGAGCCTTCCACTAAAACACAGTTTCCAACCTCAGGTACCATAACTGCATTTGGAGATAAAGCCTATCAGAGACATAGTCGCTATTGGACTTAGGGTTGTGACTGTAGTGTACAATCTTCTGCTCAAAGGAGGAATACACCGCTATATTTAAACTTTATAAAGTTTTTGAAAACCTCACAGACTCTTAGTGTAAGGTGTCACCTTAAAAGTAGGTTGTTCACAATCCCAATAAAAATTCCAACAGCCTTTTTTGCAGAAATGGAAAAACCAATTGTCAAATTTATTTGGAAGATTAAAAGGCCCAGAATAGCCAAAAAGAAGAACAAAGTTGAAGGACTCTCACTTCCATACTTTAAAGCATATTACTTAGCTACAGCCATAAGAAAAACAAAAAACAAAACAAAACAGAAAAGAAAAAAAACCTAGCATGGTACTGGCATAAAGACAGGCAGATTGACCAATGGAACCAAATCAAAAACTCAGAAATAGACCCCCACATCTCAAGTGATTTTTGACAAGGTGGTCAACCCCTCCCAGCTGGTCTAGAACAGTCTGTTCAACAAATAGTGCTGGGAGAACTAGATATCTATAGCCAAAAGAAATAAAGGGGACCCCTATCTCACATCTTATACAAAAATTAACCCAAAATGGATGAAGGACCTAAATATGAAAGCAACAACCATAAAACTCCTGGAAGAAAACATAGGAAAACGTCTTCAAAATCTTGTGGTAGGCAGTAGTTTATTAAACCTTACACCCAAAGCGCAAGCAACAAAAGAAAAAATAGATAAAGGGGACCTCTTCAAAATTAAACACTTTTACATCCCAAAGGACTTTGTCAAAAGGGTGGAAAGGCAGCTGATTCAATGGGAGAAAATATCTGATAAAGGTTTACTATCCATGATATACAAAGAGATCATACAACTCAACAATAGGAAGACAAACTATTTGATTTAAAAATAGGCAAAAGACTGGAAAAGACAATTGCCAAAGAAGAAACACAAATGGTGAAGAAACACATGAAAAGCTGTTCAACATCACCAGTGATGAAGGAAGCACAAATCAAAACTACAATAAAATATCATTTCCCACTTATTAGACTGGCCACTATAAAAAATTCAGAAAACTGTAAATGTTGGGGAGGATGTGGAGACATAAGAACATTTATTCATTGTTGATGGGAATATAGAATTGTATTGCCACTGTGGAGGACTGTTTGGCAGTTCCTAAAGGAATTGAATATAGACTTGCCATGTGACATGAAAGTACCATTACTAGGTATATACCCAGAAAAACTAAGAGCAGAGACACGAACAGGTATCTGTACACCAGTGTTCATAGTGGTGTTATTTGCTATTACCAAAAGTTGGAAACAACCCAGGTGTCCATCACCTGATGAATGGATAAAGAAATTGTGGTATACACACACTGGAATACTATGCAGCTGTAAGAAGAAATGAAGTTGTGAAGCATATAACAACATAGATGAAACTGGAGGACATAATGTTGAGTAAGCAAGTCAGGCACAAAAGGACAAATAATGTATGATTGTGCTATTATGATTTAAATATATTGTATGGAGTTAATAATTAGAATATAGGTCACCAGAAAATAGAAGGAGGTTAGAGAATGGAAAGCTAAGGTTTAATTTGTGCAGAATTGGTAAAAAAAAATTGTTTGTAAATCTTTGGAAATGAGTACAAATGTTGAAAGCATATCATGGTTTTTGTAACAAGAAGAGCTATTATATGGGTATGACAGTGTTCAAAAGGGAGAGTCTAAGGTCATGTATCTTACTAGAAGGAAAGCTAAAAACTGTAACATGGAACTGTATAACATAGTGAAACCTCATGTAAAATACAAATATGGGTGATATTGCATATATGACTGTTTTTACAAAACATAAATACAATTATACTAGAGAAAAGGAAAAAGAATAGCAACTACTAGGGCAGGGGAAGCATAGAGACTGAGAGGTGATGAGTTTTGTTTGTTTTTTGTTTATTATTATTGGAATAATGAAAGTGCTCTAAAAATGACTGAAGTGATGAATGCACCACTACATGATTACACTGAATACCATCGATTGTACACTTTGGATTGATTTATGCTTTATTAATATGTATCAATAAAATTTATTTTAAAAATTAAATAAGAATTGCACTTTAAGAAAGTAGGTTGTTGTCAAGTGTATGCTATGGACCACATAGTTAGTGGAAATAGTCTGATCATATTTTTTCATAATTGTTGTTGTTCCACAACAATGTAAAGTGTTGGTAGAGAGGTGATATATAGGAATTCTGCACATTACGCATGATTGTTTTATAAGCTCACAGCGTCTCTTTTAAAAAATGAAAAAGAAGTAAGCAGTTATATGTATTATGTGGAGACATAGGATATTGTGTATGAAGAAATTATCCTAGATCCTAAAAATACAATTCTATTTTATGTCCTGCTGCTTTCGGGCCCAGGTACTGGGTGTGCTATCAAATACTCTTCATGGGATTGAGCTGTTCTGTGGGCTTGGCAGTGGGCATTAGCTCTGTGTATATGAAGGTGGCACAGTAACTGGCAGGTGGCAACTGCCGTGACTGCTCTGCTTGTCTATTCGCTCTGTCCAAGGGAGAAGATATCACACATGGATTCACTACCTCTCTATTCAAGCAAGATCTCAATGTGGTCAGTACCTTAGTGTCATTCCATATCCAGACTTTGGATTAAACTTTGATATCTAGAAACTCAATTATTTTTTCAGTGCATCCAGAGTTGACCAGGCTTGGGGGAACTGACTCCCATAAATTGAACTCACCAAAGGTTGATGTATATAATTTACAATGGAAAATATACCTTCCTCTTTCCAAAGACCAGAATTTTATGTTCACTTTCTGGAGCTTACTCTTAGTCACATAATGATACCTGACCAACTAAATTAGTCTTCAAGATTTTTCTTGATGAGCACAAAAAAAAATCAAGGCATAAGAAATTTGGTGGCCAACAAAGATACCTAATCTCATCAATGGCAAAGCCTAGTAAGATCCTGCTCCACAAGAGAGTTTACTGCCCCCAATGCTTAGACTCTGCTAGATAAGTCTCTGTGCCACTTAGATAATACTGAAAAAGCATTGAGGATTTCTTATCTTCCAATTTTTCTTTTTATAAACTTCATGTGGAATAACCCTACAAAACACAACTTCAAACGGATTGCAAAAATTTAACTGGGTAAAAAAATTATTTTCTCTTCCAAATAAACCATGATAATATTGTCAGTCAAAATCACAATATTATGACTACTGATACCACAAAAATAAAAGAGAGAGTAAGAGGATACCATAAACAACTGTACAGCAACAAACTAGACAATGTAGATGAAATGAAAAAAATTCCTTAGAATATGAAAATAACCTACATGATCCTAGAAGAAATAGAATTCCTCAACAAAACAATCACAAAAATAAAAGATTGAGGGAAGCGGACTTTGCCCAGTGGTTAGGGCGTCCGTCTACCACATGGGAGGTCTGCGGTTCAAACCCCAGGCCTCCTTGACCCATGTGGAGCTGGCCCATGCACAGTGCTGATGCGTGCAAGGAGTGCTGTGCCATGCAGGGGTGTCCCCCGCACAGGGGAGCCCCATGCGCAAGGAGTGCACCCTGTAAGGAGAGCTGCCCAGTGCAAAAGAAAGTTCAGCCTGCCCAGGAATGGCGCCACACACACTGAGAGCTGACACAACGAGATGATGCAACAAAAAGAAACACAGATTCCCGTGCCACTGACAACAATAGAAGCAGATAAAAACAAGAACACGCAGCAAATGGACTCAGAGAACAGACAACTGGGGGGGAGGGGTGTGGAAGGGAAGAGAAATAAATAAAATAAAATCTTTAAAAATAAAATAAAATAAAATAAAAGATTGAAATAGTCATCAAACAACTCTACAAAATGAAAAGTCCTGGATCAAATGGCTTCACAGTAAGTCAATGAAGATTTAATACCAATATTACTCAAAATCTTCTAAAAAATTGAACAGGAAGGAATGCTACCAAACTCATTCTATGTACCCACTATCACCCTAATACTAAAGCCAGATAAAGATACTACAAAAAAAAAAAAAAAGGAAAATTACAGATCCATTTCCCTAATGAATACAACGCAAAAATCCTCAACAAAATCAAATCCAACAGCACATTAAAAGAATTATTCAATTACGATCAAGTGGGTTTTATATCAGGCATGCAAGGGAGGTTTAGCACAAGAAAATCAATCAGCATAATATGCCACATTAATAAATCAAAGAAGAAAAATCACATGATCATCTTAATTGACACAGAAAAGGCATTTGGCAAAACATAGCATGCTTTCTTGATAAAAATACTCCAAAAGATAGAAATTGAAGGAAACTTTCTCAACATGATAAAGGGTATATATGAAAAACCCACAGCTAACACTGCACTCAATGGTGAAAGACTGAAAGCTTTCCTCCTGAGATCAGGAACAAGACAAGGATGCCCACTGTCACCACTGTTATTCAATATAGTGCTAGAGGTTCTAGCAAGAGCAAACAGGCAAGAAAAAGAAATAAAAGGTGTCTAAATTAGAAAGGAAAAAGTAAAACTGTTGCTAGTCACTGATGATATTATCCTAAACCTAGAAAGTCCCAAAAAATCTACAACAAAGTTACTATAGCTAATAAGTGAATTCAGCAGAGTGGCAGGATACAAGACTAATATGCAAAAATCAGTAGCATTTCTATACATTAGTAATGAGCAATCTGAGGAAGAAGTCAGGAAAACAATTTCACTTATAATAGCAAATAAAAGAATCAAATATTTAGTAATGAATTTAACCAAAGACATAAAGGAGAAATATTCAGGATACTACAAAACATTGCTAAAAGAAATCAGAGAAGACCTAAATAAATGGAAGAACATTTTGTGTTCATGGATTAGAAGAGTAAAATTGTTAAAATGTCAATTCTACTCAAATTAATATAGATTCAATGAAATCCAAAAAAATATTTCAACAGCTTTTTTTGAAAAGAAATAGAAAAGCCAATTATCAAATTTATTTGGAAGTATAAGGGGCCCTGAATAGCCATCAACATTTTAAAAAGGAAGAATGAAGTAGGACTCTCACATATGGACTTTAAATCATATTACCTAGCTACAGTGGTAAAAAATAGCATGGTACTAGCATAAAGATAGAAATACGGAAAAATGGAACAAAACTGATGGTTTATAAACAGACCTTTACATCTACGGTCAAGTGATTTTTGACAATGCTATCAAGCCCACCCAGCTGGGGCAAAAGAATCTATTCAACAAATGGAGGGGGGGGGAAGAACTGGATATCCATATCCAAAAGAAAGAAAGAGGGACCCTATCTCAAACCCTATAAAAAAATTAACTCAAAATGGATCAAAGAACTAAATACAAAAGCTAGAACTATTAAAACTCCTAAAAGAATATGTAGGGAAACATTTTCAAGACCCTGGAGGTAGATGGTGGTTTCTTAAACCTTATGCTGAAAGCATGAGCAATGAAAGAAAAAATGGATAAATGGGACTTCCTAAAACTTAAACAGTTTTGTGCTACAAAGGACTTTGTCAAGAAGGTGAAAAGGCAACCCACTCAATGGGAGAAAATATTTGGAAACCACATATCTGATAAAGGTTTGATTTCCATTCTTTATAAAGAGATCATACAACTCAACAATAAAAGAGCAAGCAATCCAATTTAAATATGGGCAAAAGACTTAAACAGACATTTCTCCAAAGAGGAAATACAAATGGCAAAAAAAAAAAAACACATGAAAAAAGGTTCAATATCACTAGCTATTGGGAAATGCAAATCAAAACTACAATGAGATATCATCTCATACTTCATAGAATGGCCATTATTAAAAAAAGAAAAGAAAAGAAAAGAAAGAAGAAAGAAAGAAAGAAAGAAGAAAGAAAGAAAGAAAGAAAGAAAGAAAAGAAAGAAAGAAAGAAAGAAAGAAAGAAAGAAAGAAAGAAAGAAAGAAAGAAAGAAAGAAAGAAAGAAAGAAAGAAAGAAAGAAAGAAAGAAAGAAAGAAAGAAAGAAAAGTGCTAGAGAGGATGTGGATAAACAGGAACACTCCTTCACAGGTGGTGGGAATGTAGAATGGTGCAGTATCTGTGGAAGACAGTACAATGGTTCCTCAGAAGCTAACTATAGAACTGCCATATGATCTGGCAATCCCTCCACTAGGAATATATACAGAAAAACTGAAAACAGTGATGCAAACAGACACGTTCATAGTGGTGTTGTTCACAATTGCCAAAAGATGGAAACAACCCAAGTGTCCATCAAACAGTGAATGGATAAAGAAAATGTGGTGTATACATATGATTGAACACTATGCTGCTATAAGAAAAAATGAAATTGGGACACATATCATAACATAGATGAACCTTGAGGACATTATACTGAGTGAAGTAAACCAGACATGAAAGGAGAAATATTGTATGGTCTCATTAATATTAACTAAACATGAAGAATAAACACATGGAGTTAAAACCTAGAGTATAGGTTACCAGGAGATAGGATGAGGGTTATGAAGGGGTATCAATGCTAAATGCATGTAGAATTTTTTATTAGTTTGACTGTAAAAGTGTGGAAATGGATAGAATTGACAATAATACATTATAGTGAGTATAACTAACATGTCTGGTTTATGAATGGAATTGTGGCTGAAAGGGATAGTCTAGGGACATAAAAGTCAATTTAAAGAAAGCTAAAGAATAATCTAGGGACTGAATAACATAGGGGACCCAGAGGTGGATGAGGATCGTGGTTAATAGTACAAATACAATAATGTTCTTCTATAAACTAGTAACAAATGTAGGTCACTATTACAAGGTAGTAAGAATATGGTGATGCATGAGAAAAACACATTTAATATAACTTATGGACTATGGTTAACAGCAAAATTGTAATATATTTGAAACAATGTCAAAGAAGATAGTAAAGGTCAATAACAGGGGCGTATTGAATTTTTTCTTTTGGACTAAGGAAAATATTCGAAGGTTTACTGGGGTGGTGACTGCACAATTCTGTGATGAAAGAGAAAGCCACTGAGTGTACACGTTAGATAGATTGTACAAGGCATGGGACTATATAACACAGTGAACCATGTGGTGGAACATAGACTGTGGTTAAAAGTACAAATATGAGAGTGTTTTCTCATGAACCATAACAAATGTACAATACTAATACATGGTGTTAATTATACGGGGTGTAGGGGAAATATATATATTAAACGTATGCTACGGACCATAGCTAGTGGTAACAGTCTGACAATGTTTTTTCTTTTTTTTTTTTTTCTGAACCTTTTAATCCATTATAGGGTTTTACATTTTTCCATTCATAAGTTAACATTCTTGCTAACACAAATATTTACATCACTGTACAATATGTGAAGGACTACATGGGGAATATTAAGCAGAACTTCAAAACTTCCCCAAGAGTTGTGAAATTACCATAAGCTTTATTATGAAAATATGAACAAAAATACACAGGCATAAACAAAAAAAAATGTGCTCAGAATAACATTATCTCTGAAGAAAAATCTAAAGCTAAAAATACAAGGTCTTTATTTTACAAAATGTATAATTTTATATAATTTATTAAAACTAAACACAACATATACAAAATATTAACAGATTTAAAGTGCTCATTTAGGGAAATGGACTTTGGCCCAGTGGTTAGGGCGTCCGTCTACCACATGGGAGGTCCGTGGTTCAAGCCCCGGGCTTCCTTGACCCGTGTGGAGCTGGCCATGCGCAGCGCTGATGTGCGCAAGGAGTGCCCTGCCACACAGGGGTGTCCCCCGCGTAGGGGAGCCCCACGCGCAAGGAGTGCGCCCATAAGGAGAGCTGCCCAGCGAGAAGGAGGGAGCAGCCTGCCAAGGAATGGCGCCGCCCACACTTCCCGTGCCGCTGACGACAACAGAAGCGGACAAAGAAACAAGACGCAGCAAAAAGACACAGAAAACAGACAACCGGGGGAGGGGAGGGGAATTAAATAAATAAAAATAAATCTTTAAAAAAAAAAAGTGCTCATTTAAAAATCTGATACATAATTAAAATACAGAATGTTAAGATGGCAAAATTATACCAAGTAAGGTTTGTAATGGTTTGCACCTTTTATCTAGGCCTCTAATTCAGGCTGAACATTCACTCTCTGAAGCACTTCTTCAGGCATGCAAAAAACAGGACTAACAGGTTTAATCTGTTCTTCCCCCAAAAGTGATAGTCCAGCAATTCCAAACAAAGTATGAAAATTATCTACCATATCTCCTGGCCTGTCCGCAAATCCTCCAGTTTCTTCATCTTGACATGCCAAGATGAAACTACGCAGTTTCTCTCCATCAATCCAATGAAGCCTTCCAATTGTCTTTAGGGAAGCCAACACCCACCGTGACTAGCACACATCTGGTAACTTCTCTGGCCTTTCATTGAGTCCACCTCATGGTAACTGACGTTCACAAAGGCACCAATCCAGAAAATCAGAATTTACTTGATGCAACTGACTAGTAATAGCCAGGAATCCTGTGCAACAATAGATGTGCCCAGCATGGGATTCAGAACCTGGTCTGCAACCAAATCCACCATCAAAGTTCATACAGGACAAAACAAAATCTATTGCCTTTTCCACATTAATGGCATCCAATTACCCTAACAGAGCCAGAGTTGCCACAGCACAGAAAGAAAATTTTGTATCAATTTCTCCCCAAATGTCTTCAGCAAAAGACTCATCTTCTTTCTGTAGACTTTGAACATACTCCACAACTTTATTTATGTCAATAACTTTAATACTATCATACAGTGTAAGAATCTGGACAGCACTAAGTGTGTACAAAAGATGAGGATTGGGTCCAACACTTGCACTTATTCCACCACACTCATGTTGGCAGGACTTAATAAATGTCAGAATTTCCTCTCTATTCATGCAATGAAGTTGTCCCAAGAGATCCATTACTGTGAGGCCCCAATAGATGCCACTCATCCTCAAATACTCAGACATACAGTATTCCATGTCTGTGAAGGAAAAGAAAGCGACAATGTTTTTTCATAATCTGTAACAAATGTTCCACAACAATGAAGGTGCTAGTGGAAGGGTGACGTATGGAAATTCTGTACATTATACATGATTGTTTTGTAAGCTCACAACTTCTCTAACAAAAAAAAAATATTTAAAAAATTCATAATACTTGGTGATGAATAAATAGGTGGTGGTGGAATGATAGGATAAATCTAAAATAATTCTCTGGGTCCAAAATGGAGCTGGTTTTAAAAGTGCTTAGAAGGATTAGGAAGAAGGCAATGATGACTTAATGAGATAATTAGTTTTGCAGGAGAGTGATGGTCAGATTCAAGAGGTTACGTATATGTCTTTTGGATTTGTTACCATATTTTTTTCTCCACATCTTTTGATACTCATAAATACCATTTGCAATAATCACACACATTGTTATGCCCACCTTTCCCGAATGATTTTTGTGGTATTTTTTCTGGGCCATCTGGAACAGGCACATCAATTCTTAACCACTATTCATTGGCACAGTGAAACAGGGGAGGGTAGAGCTTCCATGCACCCATAAGTAACTGCAAGTTTACTTTAATGGCATCTTGGAAATCTTCCAAGAAAAAGCATAAATGCCCTGGGTTCATTTACAGGTCATAATTTGTAATTTGTCTCCAGGGTTTTTAAAAAGAAGTATGTATTTATATTCAGATTGATGACCCAGCATCTTTAACTCTGACTAAATAGATTTGGAACAACATAGAGGCGACTGAAATTCCTGTGGTGGATATATTTTCTGAGAGCCTTTTTGAGCCCACCATCCTCAGGGGCGTCACATAATAAATCAATGACTCTGTGGAAATTGATAAAAAAGAGCAGGTCACAATATAGATCTGTGGGATCCTGTACAACAGCTGAAATGTGAGATTACTGTTTTTTTATAATCCATGACAGCTTTTGTCCATTCAACAGATATTTATGTTCTAAAACGTGCCATACTCTTTTCAAGGTTCTTTATATACTTTGAGGTTAAAACAAGTCTCTGCAGTAGGCATTATTGTATCTATTTTATGCTTGCAATACCCAAGCTGAGAGAGGTCAATTAACATTCCAAAGATTATTCCTCTAGTATATAGTGAAGCTAAATGAATTAGGACTCTTATATTCCATTTCTATTCTCTTTTCACTAAATCCAGCTGCTTGTTAAGTCAACCAAAAGGTTTAAAACATTATAAAAGTAGCCAACTGGGCATATTCTAAAAAATACCTATTATGCAGCCTCTGTGGAAAACAGTATGGTGGTGCCTCAGAAAATTAAGTATAGGATTACTATATGACCCAGCAATCCCACTGCTAAGTCAATACCCAAAAGAATTGAAAGCAGGACTCGACAGATATTTACACTGATGTTCATAACAGCATTATTCACAATTGCCAGAAGATGGGAGCAACCTAAGTGTCCATCACCCCATAAACGGATAAACAAAATGTGGTATATACATACAAGGAAATATTATTAAGCTGTAAAATGGAATTATACTCTGACACTTGTAAGAACATGGATATGCTATGAAGACATCATGTTGAATGAAATAAGCCAGACACAAAATGACAATTATTATATGATCTCGCCGTTAGGAAATAATTAGAATAAGCAAATTCTTAGAGTTATATACTAGAATACAGGTTACCAGGGGCAGGGGTGGGGGTAGAGAATGGGGATTTAATGATTAATTAGTATAGAGTTTCTGTTTGGGTTAATGGAAAAGTTTTAGTAATGGATGGTGGTGACGGTAGCACAATATTGTGAATGTAATTAACTCTACCACTATATATTTGAATGGGGTTAAAAGGGGAAATTTTAGGTTGCATATATGTTTTAGGTTATGTATATGTTACTAGAATAAAACTTCAAAAGAACATAGGACTATACAATAAAAACAATGAACCCTAATGCAAACTAGGAACTATCGTTAATAATATAATCATAATAATACCATTTCATCAATTGTAAAAGAGTTAACACACTAAGGCAAAGTGTAAATAATAGGAAAACTCTGTGTGGGGGTATATAGGAATTATTTACTTTCTGCATGATTTTTCTATAAACCTACAACTTTTCTAATACAAAAATCAATCAATTTTTTAAAAAGTGTCCATTAAATCCTAGAGCTATCCTAATACTCTTAAATATCAGAAAATCTGCCCAGAAAATAGGCTTCTTCCTCTCCTCCACCTACTTACCTAGAACTGCTTGAAGAAGCCCCTGTTTAGAGTGGAGCAGGTTTTGGTGGGAGGGGGGTCTATTTCACTGCCCCAGAAAATCCAACAGGTAGTATCAGAAAAGTTGCTTGATCCTTTTCTTAAACCTTAAATTTGACCCAAAAAAGAGAATGCAACAGGCCTATACATCTATCTCAAAAGGCCACTCTTTCCATATCTGAAGATTCCCAAAGCCCTTTAAATTGTTCCAAGGCGGTCAGGACAGTACAGCACATGCCGTTAGCATCCTCTTTGGAGATTGCATTAGTTTCCTGTGGCTGATGTGACAAAGCACCATAAGTCAAACAACAACAGATATTGAGTCTCTCACAGTTCAGATACTAGAGGTCCCAAATCAACATGTTGGCCTTTCCAAGTCTCTAGGGGAAGAGCCTCTCTTGCCTCTTACAGCTTCTGATAGCCCCAGGTGTTTGTTGGCTGGGAAGGATTGGGACCAAACTCCAACCTCTGCCTCCATCTTCTGCCATCTCCCACTGTGTCTGTGTCTCTGTGTCCAAATTTCCCTCTCTCCTCAGGACAGCACTCATGTTGGATTTAAGGCCCATCCTAATCCAGTACAACCCAACCTTAACTAATAACGTTGGCTAAGCCCTGTTACCAAACAAGGTCACATTGTGGGGTTCTGGGTGGACATGAGTTTTGGGGGCTCTGAGATTAATACAGAGATTAAAGCTTTCTGCATGTCCCTCTATGGTCCAGCTCTCCAGGACTCCCTTCATCCCATCTTTGTCAACAGCAGGACCGTATGATGCTGGCTTGAGGTCCTTTTTTTAAATATGTGGAGATAGCTCAGATCCTGGAAACATCTTGGCCTATGGACATTTACTCAGTTTATGAAAAACTATTAAGGATGAGTCAATAAACCAAAGACTAATGTTTTTCAGCTTTTAATTGCTGTGTAACAATCATTCATCAAAATACATGAACCTGACATTTAAATAAGATCTCAACACACACCAATTCTTTGTCCCTCTCTTCCTCAGCTCCCCCAACACTTCCTCCTTCTCTTCCCCCACTCCCTTTCTCTACTCCACCATGAAAAATCAGCTTCCAGGAAGCAGACGTCACTCAAGTAATTGGGCATCTGTTTACCATACAGGAGGTCCAGGGTTCGATACCCAGGGCCTCCTGGTGAAGGCAAAGCTGGCCCGTTTGGTGAGCTGGCCCATGTGGAGTGCTGGCCTGTGTGGAGTACCACCCCACGCAGGAGTACTGGCCCACACAGACAGCTGGTGCAGCAAGATGACACAATAAAAAGAGACACAGAGGAGAGATAATAAAAAATACAGCAGACCAGGGAGCTGAGGTGGTGCAAGAGAATGATTGACTCTCACCCTCTCTGGAAGGTCCCAGGATCGGTTCCCAGAGCCACCTAATGAGAAACAAACAGACACAAAAGAACACATAATGAATGGACACAGAGAGCAGCCAATGGAGGAAGGAGGGGAGAAATAAATAAACAAATAAATCTTTTTTTTAAAAATCGACTTCCTCCTTCCCAAGAAGCAGTTTACTGAGTATAAAAGACATGTCACAGGGAGTGGATGTGGCTTGAGTGGTTGAGCACATGCATCCCACATGGGAGATCCCAGTTTCAGTTTCTGGTACCTCCTAAAAACAAACAAACAACAACAAGCAAACAAATGAAAAAACCAACTCAGGGGACCCAATACGGTTCAGTGGTTGAGTGCCGGCTTCCCAAATACGAGGTCCCAGGCTCAATCCCCAGCTTCCGTACCTCAAAAACAAAAAAAGTCATAGAACAGACTAGCACTGGAAATAGAGCCTTTCAACACAAATCAATTCCCTTGTAAGCCCTGCTACACATTCCCATTTATGCTCATTTATGCTTTTAAACATGTAACTCATGCTTCAAAGCCTTTATATTTGCTGTTGAAAAACCTCTCTTGCCTCCAGCAAAAGTTCTCCCTGAGCATGGTATTGCTGGGATTTTGGGGGTGAGAAGGTTTCTCATGAAAGGTTACAAATAAGATGTATTAATTCTCACAGGGTATCCTCCACCACTTTCCTAGGGCATCCACCTTGAGATGGTGATACCTTGAGATGGTGATGTCTCCTACTGCAGCCAATGCTCACAGATGAGCCTCTTCAAATGTGAACCATAACCTTCTATCCGGCCAGCAGCTCTTTGGGAAAACCTCCCTGATGCACTTTTTTTTTTTTAAGTTTTTTTTAAATTTATTTCTCTCCCCTTCCCCCCGCCCCTCTCCAGTTGTCTGTTCTCTGTGTCCATTTTGCTGTGTGTTTTTGTTTGTCCGCTTCTGTTATTGCCAGCGGCACCGGGAATCTGTGTTTCTTTTTGTTGCGTCATCTTGCTGCATCAGCTCTCCCTGTGGGCGGCACCATTCTGGGCAGGCTGCACTTTATTTCGCACTGGGCGACTCTCCTTATGGGGCGCACTCCTTGCGCATGGGGCTCCCCTATGCGGGGGACACCCCTGCGTGGCACGGCACTGCTTGTACACATCAGCACTGTGCATGGGCCAGCTCCACACGGGTCAAGGAGGCCCAGGATTTGAACCGCGGGCCTCCCATGTGGTAGACGGACGCCCTATCCACTGGGCCAAGTCCGCTTCCCATCTGATCCCCTTTTAGTCCACATGTAGTTTGGAGAACTGACCTCAGCTCTATGTTATGGATTAGGCATGTGACCCAGGCCTGGCCAATCAGAGTCCACATTCCTCTTCAAACAATGGTTGCTTTAGAGATGAGTATGTGACTTAAGCCAGTCCAGTGAAATCACACATGGAACTTGGGAGCAGGTACTGGGAAAGTGGTGTCCTTTCATCAACTGAAAGGAAAATGTGTGCCTGCAGCTATAGGCACACAGATTTGTCATGACACTGGGAAAAATCTGCTAAGAAAGGAGGAACACAAAGTCAAGACACAGAGAAATAGAAACAATCCAATGACATTGTTTCAACCCTGGATCCAGGCATGCCTGAAGTTAGATTTATGCCTTCGCTTCCCAGTTATATTAGTCATTATGTTTTTTTCCTTTAAAGTACTCTGAGATGGGCCTCTGCCACTTAAAACAAAAGACTTCTGACTAAGACCCTTAAATAATTGTACCTATTTCCAGCTTTTAAAGCTTGACATCTAATACAAAACATGAACCTATCTAATACCTACAGCTCTGTCAGCAATAAAATTTATTATTTTCCACACTCAAATTTTCTAACTTTTTACCCAAAACTTTCCCCCTCTATTTGAGAGTCTACTCCAGATCAGGAATGGTTCTTCTTCTCTGAGTCTGACTGCATTTTGATTTTTAAATCATTTTGATAGAAATCTCAGGGAACCAAGAGAAAGAAATAGGACAGGGGGTTTCACATGCCCTTTTATTGTACATTAAATATAATGTCCAATAATCCTTTGGTGTCACCTTCTGAGTGCCCAGCACTCTGTAGTCTCAAACCCCAAGCTGACTGCCTATTCATGTTGGGGGCAAATAACACTGGGTGGGGTGTCTGAAGCCTATAGCTGAGCCTCTGTAGGTGCTCTGACCTTTCATTACATTCTCTGAGATTGAAAGCAGAGGATAAATTCTATCCATAAACTCTCTTAATTTTAATCCCATCAAAACCTTGTTTGGTTGTAGTCCTCACCAGAGGAATCCAATTTGATCTTAAACAAAGGGACTCACTTCCCCTAAATATATTAAGGCAACTGTTCTCAATCCTCAGAACTACCTGTAGTATGTTGTTATTGTTAATACGTTCAAAATTAAATTTGTCAGATTGATAGCTCTTCATTTGGGGGGGTGTCTTCTGTTTGTTTCTTTTTAATATATATTTTTAAGATTTATTTATTTCTCTCCCCTTCCCCCCCACCCCCCCACCCCGTTGTCATTCTCTGTGTCCGTTCGCTGCGTCTTCTTTGTCCACTTCTGTTGTTGTCAGCGGCAGGGGAATCTGTGTTTCTTTTTTGTTGCATCATCTTGTTGTGTCAGCTCTCCATGTGTGCGGTGCCATTCCTGGGCAGGCTGCACTTTCTTTCGCACTGGGCCGCTCTCCTTATGGGGCGAACTCCTTGCGCATGGGGTTCCCCTACGCGGGGACACCCCTGCATGGCACAGCACTCCTTGTGCGCATCAGCACTGCACATGGGCCAGCTCCACACGGGTCAAGGAGGCCCAGGGTTTGAACCGCAGACCTCCCATGTGGTAGCTGGATGCCCTAACCACTGGGCCAAGTCTGTCGCCTTTAATATTTTAATTTGAAATAATTTTAGAGTCACAAGTAGTTGCAAAAATAGTACAGAGAGTTCCCATGTACCCTTCACCAGCTTCTCCCAATGACAAAATCAGGAAATTGATATTGATACAATATATTAACTAAATTAAATATCTTATTTGGATTTTACCAATTTTTACATGTACTCATTTCACCCAGGATATTTTTTAAAAACATAAGTATCTGTCTCTACCCACACCCCAGAATCTGATTCAAATGTTCTGGGGTAGAAGCTGGGCGTAAATATTTTATAAAAATCTCCCCAGGTGATTCTACATCCAGGCGTGAGAATCACTGGATTAGAAAGAGACACACATTCAGTAAGGTCAGCCAGCAAAATTCCTAAACAAAGGAATGGAATTAGATTATGTTATTTATTTTCTCTCAGAGCAAATAGATATTTTACAAAGTATGCAGTGACTTTTGTCCTATGACCTTAAGCCCTCCATAATTGAAGAATACTGTTTATGACGTTATTAATAACCTACCCCACCTTGAGAAGAAAAGGCATTACATGATGGTGCAATTAGATATTTAAATTCCAAGGAGACATCTTTCCAAATGATTCCCCTAAACCCGTCCCCTCCTGTACACATTAAGTAATGTCACAAAAGTAAGAGTTGATTGGGCCCAAGACTTGACAGTAGATTGTACTATCTCCTGGGAAACTGGGATAAGGACTAAGAGGCAAATTGTGTTTAAAAAAAAAAAAGCAAAACTCAGGAGCTGTGGCCTGGTCAGGTTAGCCATGAGGGCTGGGAGCTAGGAGCAAGCCTATGGAGAGAACCTGCCTGGGTTTCCAAATGCGCCATCAGTTTGCCTTTGGCAGACTGGAAAATAAAATAAATATCACAACTCTTTTAAGCCACATGATAAACTAAGGTCAAATTATGGTTCTCTCTGGGAGGTGGGATTTTGGGTGATTTCTCCCTTTCTCATTTATACTTCTGTGCATTTTCATAATTTTATACAATGAATATCTATTTTTATAATCAGAAATTTTTAAAATCATTTTTTACCTAGGCTTTCAAAACGCAGTTTCACATTTATCTCTGCTTTGTTTCAGGAAAACCAGTCAGCAATTTATAAGAATCATCTTATTTTTAAAGGAAACTCCTATTAAGATAAGATTTGAGTGTTGTGTAGGATTAGGCCTAATGTGTTTCTCTGCCTGTCTCCTCCGATTGCAGTCAGCATCCCAAGTCAATTGAGGCTTCTGCAGATGGGGTGTGGAGGGGCAAACAGACCCTGACCAGGTGAGGCAGGACTTGGCCTTAGCAAGGGGGGCTGTGGCATTATTTGTTTATTTCAGAAGTCAGCAAGCATTTTCTGCAAAGGGCAAGAAAGTAAATATTTTAAGCTTTGCAGAGGATACAGTCTGTCAACTCTGTCATTGTAGCATGAAGGCAACCATCAACAATATGTAAACTAATAAGTATGGTCATATTCCGATAAAACTTTATCTATGTACACTGCGATTTGAATTGCATGTAATTTTCATGTGTCACAAAACACATGAAATGTGTCATTCATTTTTCCCCAACCATTTACAACCATTTTTCTTTAGAAAAATATCCCTTTTTGTTTTCAGAAACATATGCTAAAGCAATTGCTGTATTTCATATTGTACATATACTGTGATTATACCTAAATATTTAGACTCTTTATATGATTAAAAGTTATCAATTTGCCCAAACATATTCCCTTAATTTATCATATTATCTAATAAGATCCCTGGATAGAACTCTTAAAAATACCCTTTAGAAATAATACATGCTCTATACAACATAGTGTGACAAAAGTGAGCCCAAGTATTTATGAGTCACCACTTAGCTATGCAACTATTATCCATATAAGAGTGGACATAAAATGGTAAAACAGGAATGTCCCCAAGTGGCAACAGCCATGGACAATAGAACCTCAACCAGGAATTAACTCTCCCTACTAAACTAGGTCGAAATGAATCCCTCCATTGCTATTGCAAAGGCAGAATGTTGATCACCCAGATGCAGAAGACAGAGCATTCAAATTAGGGAAAGACAGGAAGCAATAAGACCTGGCAAATGGAGAGAAAGGTCATTCTTAGGGCAATTACAAATTAGTGACTAGCATTTTGCAACGTATATTGGAGGTAACAAAACTCCTTAGAAGTAGAGTTGATAAATACTGGACTCTAAGTGAACTTTGAGCAAATTCATTAGGAGGTTAAGAATGGATGCCCTAAGATAGGCAAGGAACAACCTAAGGAAATAGTACTCATACCTAACATGTTCTGAGAGTGAATAGAGGATGGCATTTAAGTACATGGACTAGGGAGCCAGACTCCCTGGGTTTGGACCCCAGTTCTGCCACCCACTAACTATAACTTAACCTTTCAAAGCCATCTCCTACCTACAAAGCAGGGGTCACAATAAAATGAGTTAATAAATGTAAAGGCCTTAGGACAGTGCCTGGCAAAAAGTGAGGGTTATTATAACTTTGGAATAATTCTTTCATGCCAGACACACTAACAAGATCATGAGAAATATTATCATTTCATTCTCCCTACACTCCTATGATGTATAATTATTTCCCATTTTACTGATGACAAAATTAAGGCAGAGAGGTTTAATTAATGCCTGTGAATGCAGAGCGCAAGTCCTGGAGCAAGATTTGAGATAGGTTGCCAACCTGTAGAACCAGTGCTCTTCACTGCCTCCCAGTGGAGAACTGTGGCTCAAGCAAGATCTGAAAAAGAAAAGTCCATGCCAACTCTACTCTCTCAACTCCACCCTGCCCCCTCAACATCTCCACTTGGAAGTCTATTTGAATTGCAGGCAATTTTGATGTGTCACAAAATATCTTTCATATTTGAACTTAACAGGTTCAAAATGGGTTCTCAAGGTTTTCTCCAACCCTCTTCCTTCTGCAGTCCTCCCCATCTTAGGTCTTGGCAACTCCATTCTTCCAGGTACACAGGCCTTGAAATCATCCTTGAATTCTACTTCTTTCACACGGCACACACAATCTATCAACAAATTCCAGTAGGCTGTATATGTCACATCCCACCACCTCCACTGCCATTGCACTCGTCCCACTCACTTTCGCCATCTCTTGCCTTGATTACTGCAGTAACTTCCACTCTCTCTCTCTCCACTTCCACTCTTGCACCCCTCTCCTTGGCCCTCCAAGGGCCTTTATTCAATTGTCACCATTTCGGTGGCATCATCCCTCGGTACTCAATCTGAAATCCAACTCCCATCCAACTCACAACATTTCCTACCTTTCTGCCCTGCTTTATTATTTTTCTTACTGGCACTTATCACCTTTGATACATTATGTTTTATGTACTTCTATATTTTATTTACTTATATTGCTTATTGCCTAATGTCCTATTAGAATATGTCTCACAAGGGCAGGAATTTCCATCTGTTTTGTGCTACTATCTGTAGTACCTAAAAGCATCCTTGACCCATATCAAGTACTCAATAAATATTGGTTGAATGAATGGATGTATGAGTGAATCAGGTATATGAATGAATCATTAATCAATGGATAAAGAAATGGAAATATATACCAGAATCTTATTGTATAATAATCATTGTTCTAAATTAACATTAGGAGTTAGATTAAAATATCGATCTGTTTTTTCAAAGATTGGAGAAAGTAGTTTAGACCAGAGGCCGAAATGGAGCTTCCTCCTGAATTGGAGACAAAGGATTGACCTGACTCAACTATCCAGGCACAGATGAAGAAGCTAAAACCCAGAGAGCAGAAAACTTCCCGCCCTCCTTAGGCATGGTTCAACAGCCTTTCACATACTAACTTCTTATCAGCAAGAAGCCCAAGGAGGGAAGAGAAATAAATCCATACTTACTGCAAAGACCCAGGGCCTATTAAAGTTCACCTGCTATTATATTCTCCTAAATTTCATCCATCAAATAAGGCAGTCATCCTGCTGTGGAAAGGAGTGAGAAAAAAGGAGGAGAGGTTGAGTTTCCTTGCCAGCACTTCCCCGAGAAGGCAGAAGGAAGAAGTTCTTATTCCATGAGCCAAGGCAAGATCATGGGAAGAGGAAGAGAAGATGCTCACCCTGCCATGAATTATCCTGAAATCACCCATGTGAACAAACTCACTATAGGGTTTTGTCATTCCACAGTATGGCTTCAGATACTCTCAATTTATGTTTTTTTTTTATTGTTACATAATCCTGAATTAAAGAATGCTCCCAGACATTATTATAAATAGATTTCTGGACTGACTGGACCCAAATAATAATTTCAGTCAAGATGCAAGTCCTGAAAATGAGTAATACTACTAATAATAAGAAGAGCATGTAGGATTAAATTAAAAATTTACCATGTGCCAGGCACCATTCTAAGATCTTCATAAACTGAATCATTTAAACCTTACTTGGACATAAAAAGGTTAAGGAACTTGTCCAAATCTGCGCAGTTAGTAAAGCAATAGAGCGTGACCCAAGCCAATTCTGTCTAATGCCAGAGTCTGTGTTTTTAACCATGAACTCCTTTATACCGCTTCCTAACCTCTAAATAAGTTGAGCTGCCCTCTTTTAGCAGTCTCCTTTAGCCAAGTTTGTTTCTGCCTACGCAGGCTACATGTTACATTCACACCCTCACTTAAGGTTGCTACCTGAACCAACATCATGCCAGATCCTATTGTTATAAACTAGGTGGCTCTGCAAATTAGAAAGGAGTCTGACAAGCTAGAGTATATTCACAGAAGGCATATATAGGGAGTGAGATATCTTAAAATCCATACAATATTTTTTAAAAGTATTCAAAAACTGTGGACATTCATTCTCCAGTAAAGAGCAGAAGAGGGAACAAAAACAGTGTCAAATATTTGATAGGCATTTGTTTGGAAGCAAGAGCAAATTTACTGTGTTACTTCCAAGCAACAATCTAAGCAGCAGGGAACTGAAGTTATGAGAAGCTCATCTCAAGAATAATTTTAATCAGATTGTTCAGAAATGAAATACCCCATCCCAGAAGAGTTCAGTAAAAGCTAAGAGTGATATTAGAAGAAAAAGGATTTTTTCACATTCACGGGGAGACTGGCCTGGATCAGAGTTTCCAAACCTACCTATCCACTTTGTTATCTCTGGTCAGTGATGAATGAGAAAAAATCAGAACAAGTTACTTCCTCGAAACATTACATTTATTCACTTTAGAAGTCCATCATTTATATTGAAATTGTACTCTTCTTAATTTCAAGGTGTTAAAATATACTTTATTTTATGACATGGTTGTAGTTTTAGTTGTTTGTTTTGTTTCATTTTTTAATGGCTTTACTTGGTAAATTAAAAACTAGTCATCTTATTAGAGTTCCGCAGAGAAACAGAGTAACAGGATATATGTGTATGCATAAGTATATATTTATGTTTATGTTTATATATATAAAGAGATTTACTCTAAAGAATTGGCTCACATAATCATTGAGACTGGCAAGTCCAAACTCTGTAGGGCAGACTGCAACCTGAAACTCTGACAAAAGTGATGCTGAGGTCCTTATTCCTAATTCCCAGGGGGAGCTTGTTGGCTGGAAATCTGGCAAGAGCCAATACTGAAATTGAGGCAGAAACTCTTCTCCTTTTGACCTCTCAAATCCTCATTTCTGGCTTTTAAGACCTCCAATTGAGGATGAGGAGATTACTCATATTTCTGAGGGCAATCTCCTCTGTCGATTATAGATACCAGCTGATTATAGATGCAATCAAATTACTGTAGATGCAAATCCCATCTGTAAAATACCTTCACAGAAACAAGTAGACCAGTGGTTGACAAAACAACTGGATACCATAACCTAGTCAACCTGACACATGAAATTAACCATCACACTTAAACTGGTCACAAATCAATAAATTTTGTTACAATCTATAAAATCCAAACATTTTTAAAAATCACTGGATTAAAGCTAAGATCACATGAGAGTGTAAACTACAATGTAAACTGTTGGAGATTTGGACCCGAAGGGTATCGAGAATGAAAGAAAGAAAGAGAGAGTGAAACAAAGAGAGAAAGAGAGAGAGCTGGGATCAGGGGGTCTGCGAGTAGAGACTCCTCAGATAACTTTATTGTTTACAAGGGGCTCTCTATATACCCCAGTGTATGTGACAAAAAGCAGGAACACGTAGCCTACATACCAATAAGCAGTAACACATAGCGTACGTGACATCAAGCAGCAACACATACTAACTATCAGCATTACCCGTAGTCTAAGGAATTCAAGAAAATCTTACCTCAAGGTACAAAGCCTAAGTGTTCTAGTCACTACAAAAGGTATGTGCTCATCTTTTCTTTCAGCGTTTAACAGTTTCATCCCCCTTGCCGGGAACTCTTAATTACAGCACTCCTTAGGTTGCAAGCATAGCCATGGAGTCAGCACGTCTCTCCTTGTGAGGCCACTGTGCCTCAGTTTCCAACAGTAAACCATTATCCATGTGGTGCAGCAGTGCTCCAAATGTATTCACCAAATGCAATGAATGTCCCACAATGATGAAAGAGGTTGTTGATGTGGGCCGGGGGTATATGGGGACCTCTCATATTTTTTGAATGTAACATTTAAAAAAAAAAATAAGGAAAGAAGAAAAGGATCACATGAGTTTATGCAGTTGTTTGATACAGAAAACAACATAAAAATCAAATCAAGGCTGACTAGAACTCAGGTCTTACTATGCACACTTACCATGTGCCCCAAGCTTTACATCTATCCTCTCATTTAATTATCACAACTTTATTAGTTAGATAAAGTACCTACCCCCAAATGACGGAGAAATTAAGTAGCTTGCCCAGAGACATACAAGAGATATATGGTAAAGCAAGGATTGAAATCTACTGTGTCTCTTAGTAATTAAATTAAACTGCCTGTATAAAAAATAGAACTATCCTTCTACAAAACAAAGAGAAGAGAAAAGAAAATTTTTAGCAAGTTATGGATAAAAGAAAACTTCCTTAACTTGATAAAGGATTTCTATCTATAACAAATGCCATACTTACTTATAGAACATTAGAGGCATCCTCTCAATATTAGGACTAAGGCAAGGGAGACTATCACCGTAATTGTTCAACACGAACCTAGGAGTCCTAAATAATATAGTAAGGCAAGAGAAATAAAAGGGAGACATACTGGAATGCAGGAGACAAAACTGTCATTATTTGTATGTGATAAGCTTGTTTATCTAGAAGATAATCAACTGACAAATTACTAAAACTGGTTCAAATAGATGTCCAGATAAAAATCAACGTAAGGGAAGCAGATGTGGCTCAAGGAGCTGAGTGCCTGCCTACAACATGGAAGGTCCCACGTTCAGTTCTCAGTGCCTCCTAAAAGAAGACAAGCAAGACAGCAAGCTGATGGAATGGGGTGATGCAACAAGATGACACAATGAAGAGACACAGAGAGGAAACACAATGAGAGACTCAATAAGCAGGGAGTGGAGGTGGCTCAAGTGATTAGGTGCCTCCCTTCTACATGGGAGATCGGGTTCAGTTCCCAGGGCCTCCTAAAAAGAGGATGAACAGAGAGCAGACAGCAAGCCCAAAAAATGGGGGGGGGGGGGGGAGGGGGAAGGGGCAGGTAGAAGAAATATATAAATAAAATAAATCTTCTTTTAAAAAGTGACATAAAATTAATAGTTTTCCTATTTGAAAACAACAAAACTTAGAAATTTCTTCAGGTTTTAGTCCCAACTCTGCCATTAACCCAATATTTCCCTTCCCTTTCCTGGGACTCAGCTTCCCCACAGTTAAGGAAGAGTTAGATCAGTTTCCTCTCCAGCTATAATTCTGTGTCCCTAGTATGTGCTGGCACTAACTACATCAAACCAGATGAGATTAATTTCTAACTCTAGGAATGTTTCTTTTCCCTTTAAAAAGACAAAACTTTTAGAAGAATGGAAGCCTGAATTTGCACAACCTTCGGTGATTTTCCGTTGCCCATGGTCATGAGGATACAGGTACTATCTTTATTAAGGTTCCTGGGCTCTCCCATGTGTCACAATTTTCTCAGAGAAAACCTTGGCCCCTTGTTGGCTACACTGAAAACCTGTTGGAGGACTGGGCTTTATATATGCATCATGGTGCTGAGAGTTTCGGAAAGGGAGAAGAGAGCGGAAAAAAAGAGAAGTTAGAGGAATAAGTAGGATGCCCATTCTGTCTTTGGTAATAGTAATGACTCTTCCTGTGAGGTTCCATCCTTCCCCGAACAAACATCAGTGAAGACACTTTATTTGGTACTCCAAAACAGCAAGAAAATTGAGAGACCTGGATCATGAAGCAGCACATACCTTCTAGTTTCATTTGTTGAGTAAGAGGACAGATTTGGTAGTTGAAGTAGGAATTCTCTGAATCTAAATACATCAAAATAAGTTCTAATGTTACCTATATACATGTGTTGCATATGCATTTCAGTCCACAAACTCAGATGTTTAGCAATATGCATGTCTTAAAAACTATAAATCATTTTAGTAATGATTCAAACTGCCATCATGTCAGGCTGGTGAGATTCTCCCTCAACAATTTTTGATCCATAAATCCCAACCATCCTATGTTTCTATGATCAGGTTCCTCAGAATCAGAACCTATGAACATGATTTATTAATAAATTTTATCAAGAAAAACTGGCAGGAAAGAGAAAGTGGGGAGAGAAAGAAGCTTGCAAAAATGCAACATCAAGAAAAGCCCATGAACAGTAACTTTGGCTCAGTCCCACTGAGGAGCTTTAGAGATTGTGGAGGTCATGATGTTTGTTCTGATCAGAAGCAAAGGAGTGGGGATATTATATTCTCCATATTTATCACATTTTAGTTAAGGCCTGAATCTTGTGAATTCCCAGAAATAACTTGATCTCTACATTACCAGACAAAGCAGAATCCAGAGCCCTGAAGGCGGACCGACAAGAAGAGGCAAAAGATGATGCACGAAATAATCATACAAGGATCCCAAGGGAATACAGACAGAATACTGACAAGGCCTCCTACAGTCCACCCCTCATGCTGCTCAGAACAATTCATATCAGACTAGTTCTACTCCACTGAATCTTCAGAATGGCAGCTGGTCACAATTTCTGGGGGAAAAAAAACAGACTTTACTAAAGGAAAGTTTGTGGAATAAGCTGTAGGTCCTGCTACTGCAAATGATCTCAGGCCATACTTGATATTACCATCTGTGGTTCCTTTACCCTTAAACAGCATTTCTGTTGGCCTGGATTGGTTTCCTGGTACAATGACCCAAATTTTTATCTCTAAGCAGACTGAACCTCTAGTTATCATGCCCTTGTCAGGTTGTCTTTGTTGTAATTGCCTATTCACAGTTAAAACTGGGTATAGGAGCACCATGTGATGCCTCAGTGGATCCTCTGGGTTCTTGGTTAATTCCTTTCTGCTTCCATCATATAGCAGAAATCCTACCTCCTCATCATAATCAAGTTTAACTACCCTAAAGTACGTAACTCCTTTATTTATCTGCTGTTTTATTGGCAACAGGAAGCAAAAGTTACCAGGCAGTAGCCATAGCTCTGGGTTTAGTACAATCCTGATTGCATCCTTGCTAGAAGCATACTTCTCCCTGAGAAATCAGGATAAGGAGACACGCTAAACCTGATATGGTTTGGACAAGAAGTTGAGTCATCTGGGTGTGAGAGAAGGAGGCACCACTCTTACCTCTAACCTTGGTTCCAGCATCCCTGTATTCTACCTCTCAGGGACTCAGTACCATAATTCTTATTTACCAAAAAAAAAAAAAAATAGATGAAAACCATATTCTAAGTTTGACATATATGGCCTACCAAGTATTGTGTCTCTTTGCCCAGGGGTGCAAATGACAATAACTTCTCCCTTCTTTGAGAGGGATGTCCGAGAATCCTCCAGATCTTTCAACCTTAAAAACTTCACCAATGGGGCAGGCCCCTGAATGTTTGTGAAGTTAATCTACACCCTCTAGGCCACATATGTCTTACTTGGGCACCCAGAGCCCTTTCTACTTCCTGCTCGTCAGAGTCAAATAACATTATGTCACCAATATATCAAACCAGTGTGACATTCTGCAAAAGGTACAGAGGATCAAAGTCCCTTTAGACTATATTGTGACAAAGGACAGGAGCATACCATAGAGCAAGTTCAGAATATGAACTACTGTCCATCACAAGTGAATGAAAACTGCTTCTGATACTCCTTGCTTATGGGTATTGAAAAGAATGCCTTTGCTAAATAATAGCCACATAGCAAGTATCAAAACTGCTTCTCTTAATCCTTGAGATTCTAAGACTTACTTTAAAGAAATAAATCTGTAGTTTTTTAAATGTTTAAAAATCACAATATTAAATTAAAGTTGTTAATTTTATGATAAAGATTTTCTGCAGACTTTTCTTATTTATATAATCTGTCAAGGACTAAGATATGTTGAAGTCTTTCCTTAGTATTATGTTGTAATCAATTGCTATTTTTCTCTCAAAAATTCTAATTGAATAAATAGGGAGTGGAAGCTAGATTTTTATATTTTTAAATAATTCCCTGCATAATTCTCTTTACCACTATACCAATAATTTTACCAATAACACTCTTTACCATTATGCTACAGCACTATAATGAAATTTATTCCTTCATTCAATGACTCTTTACTGAGCACCTCCTATATGCCAGTGTTCCAGACACATTTTTCATCAGTGATAGATAGATAGATATAACATCTTACATAAACAAAGCATAATTATCAAAAATAGGGAATTAATATTGATACCATATTATTTATGTCTAGAATTGATCATTTTCTTCCTTTTCATCTCATTTAATTTTGCCAGTAGCAAATTTTGCCAGCATTGTGAAATCTCCTGCTTTAGTACCTGTTTTCTATAACTTTCTTGAAAGTACACAATAGTTACAGTGAAATGTTTTTTCTGTTTCCTAGAGTAAATGTTCCAAAATATTATGTTATCTCTCTTTCACATAAAATGCCCCTTTAATCCTTTGTGCTATAAAATGTTTACATGGTTTCCACACTAGATGTTTTCTTGCATATTTATCTCTTAACATAGGCCTGATATATGCCTCAGATTAGTAAGTATAGAATCTCCTTGAATATTCTACCTGTTTACTTGAGCATTATTTTTAAGGTATCTATTAGCACGAGAGATAAAGAGCTGGATGTATTTACAATATGTATTCTCACCTCTACTATTAAGCTGCCTATGATAGATGGGTGGATGGTTGTGTCCATGTAAAACTGCAGTCTGGAAAATTTGACTCTGCGTTTTCTTTCCTACTTTATTGAAAATCTTGCATTATTGACTGTTTTCGTGCTGTTCCCTATTCAATGGAGAGGGTATCCCTTAAATCTGGACTTACTTCATTACTTCTTAAGTAGGATATATTTCCAATGTTGACACTTTGACAGGGCTAATGCACATTTAATTTTGTGAATCAATAGTATAATTTCTAGTCCACAGCTGCTAAAAGATTCACCTGTGGATCCCTTACTGCTTAAGAAGTAAAACATAATGGTATCATCTAGCCTCACAGTTTCTTCCAGCATCCCCTCCATACCAAGTAAGTGTTTTCCACTTTCCTGCATCTCATGCTTATCACCAGATCCTGCTCCTCTAGTTGACAAGTGCCACTAGGGTCCCTCTGCACCTTCTCCACCTACTTCCCAGAGGCCCGCCCACCGTGCACATCAGCAAGAGGATCATATGCTTGTCCTGGGCAATCTGTCTCCAGAGACTGTGCTATGAAGATGAAGTTTGCTCTACTTTCAGCATTAATGAAGTTTTCTTTTTCTTAGTTAGTTTATTTGCTTCATTTCTGTAAATATTAGACATGGATAAATGTATACATATACCACCATCTTTCCCTTTAATCCCATTACTTTTATAATAAAAAAACAAACAAGAAGACTTTTTCATTTTTCAAAATGAAATCCACTTGAAGAAGACTTATGACAGTAATTCTAATTTTCAAAAAAAATTGCATTTTTCTACTGAACAGTCTGGAGTTATTGAGATTTTTTTTTTGACTAGATTATTAGTAGGTTATTCCCATTTTTATATTATCTAGCTATAAGAGGTACCCGAATCTTCCTACAGATGGGATTTTCTTCTATTTTTAACCTTCCCTGACAGTACGTGCCAGCATTCAGTAGCAAGAACATCCCCAAGATCCCCAAGTTTCTTGATCCATGCATACCACTTTGTACTGGGCTCCTCATCCTGTTTATCTACTATTTAAAATTAAAAGGTAATTATGGGTTTATCCTTGGATCCAATAGTCACAGCCAGAGTTTAGTTTACAGCGAATTTGTAATCAATACAATTTAAGCCATTTTTGCAACTGAGTTAATCCTGAAAAAAATGTTCAGAATATTTTTACTCATTATTTCTAATTCCCCTAATCAAACCACTATGTTTAATCATCTATGCAT
Organism: Dasypus novemcinctus; assembly: GCF_030445035.2. Taxonomy (NCBI): domain Eukaryota; kingdom Metazoa; phylum Chordata; class Mammalia; order Cingulata; family Dasypodidae; genus Dasypus; species Dasypus novemcinctus. The sequence continues at coordinate 78,922,502 of NC_080682.1, forward strand.
ATAGAGATACCAGATATCAGGGGTGGATTTTCAGAGATGAGGTAGAAAAAAAGCTATATTTATGAGCAAAGTCACCTTTTATTTTTGTTTTGTTTTATCATGTTTTCTGGCAAGCAACTAATAAGAGAAACAGCCCTACCACTTTTTCAATGATCAATGTATTTTTAGGTCCAAGGACCACTTTGAATGTGAGCAGAAGATAATTCACCTAGGTGTAGAACTAATGTCAATGGCACCATTGTTTAAGGTTGTGGTCTCCTTTCCTAGTCTTAATTTTATCCATGAACCAGAGCTAGCAGGCCTCAAAATATCAAGAAAGCGTATATAAGCCAGAAGGCCAAATTTACTAATTTAGAATAAAAATCATGGCTATCAAGCACATTGTATATCCAAATTCACTGATTATATCTTTCCAATGCCATGAAAATACATTAATTTGCGATGGAAGCTATACATCCACTGTGAATAGTATACTTACATCTACTTCTTGGCAGCTGGCTATTCAAGAGGCAAATTTAGAAATAAAAAAAAATTACTTGCAAGCATGAAAAGTGTATAAATTAGAGAAATTTCATTCAAGCCATGCTAAAATCTGATAAAGAATCTCTGTTCCCCAATAGAGATATAACTAACAAGCAATCATTTTGTTGTCCACCACATTCAATGTCCAAATCTCCCAAGTTTAGTCGCTCTCCATTCCTAAATATTACTTTATAAATGCTGCCAAAATCTACCTCTTTGACTCCATGCTTGTCATATTCATGCCAACTCACTGCATTCTTTTGACAGAGCTTTCGTTTAAATATATTAATATTGTCAAGTCCTTCTTTTCCTGTTTTTAGCCTAGAAATCTTTTGGTCTTTTAACATCACCTGCATAGATATCTAGTACATATTGATTTTTATCAACACAATGCTGGCATTGCCTAACTGAGACCACTATGTAGAACTGGAACAGTAAACACCACTCACTAATTTTAACTTCTTATTAAGATGGGTCTCTATACAGTGTTGCCCTCACATATTAGCATTGTGTAAAAGAAGGGGAAAAGAATGGAGCTCAATCCTTTTCTTTTCTTGCTGCTGATACTGTATGCTCTAAATTGCTAGACTCTCCTTAGATTGTTAGCAACCATGGAATTTCAAGGACAGGTTAACTGGAGCTTTTGAAATCTTCCTCTTTGTGGGCTGTTCTGGTATTGTTACCATGGAAACAGCCATCTCATTATTTTTAACAGGCCTATTTCACTTTAACTGCCATAAAGAAGACTCCTTTTTTTATATGAGCATAGCAAAATAATATGATTACCACTTACATTAAACTTTATTCACAACCACAAGTCAGAACAAAATTCTCAAAAATTTTAAATATTCCTAGATTACATGGCTCGTAGGGTATCATTTATAAACATACCCTATCAACTTTGTATATGACAACACAATCTTCCCACTGCCAAGAAAAAAAAAAACAGAACCATGGATTTGCCATCTGGTTCTGATAAAAGTATATAGTAAATAAAGCTGAATACTGCAGTTACCACAACCTTACCAACTATAAAGAATTCCCTACTAGAATGGAAGCCCCAGAAAAGAAGAGATTGCGGTTCTTTTTCTCTCAGTTTCTTGAACAGTGCCTGAGACATGGTAGGTGAACGATACACATCAAATGAATGAATGAATAAATGAATGACAATGAAAATTTCAATGACCACCAGCATTATTGTAGTGGCGATATTAATTATCCAATCTAAGACAATTATTGAAGTATATGCTGATTCATGAACTCTCTGAAGTGACTCCTTGAACCCCATCTGAAATTCAGCCTACAGACTGGAAACCAACGGCATAAAGAGTATCTTTATTTTCATAGAATCTCAGGGTTGGAAAGTTACCTATGTTCAGTGAAACAAAAGTACAAATATTGTATGATCTCACTGATACAAAATAATTAGAATAAGCAAATTCATAGAGACAGAAACCAGAATATAAGTTACCAGGGGTAGGGGTAAGGATAGGTGTAAGGAATGGGGAGTTAATGTTTAAATTGTACAGAGTTTCTGTTTGGATTGATGGAAAAGTTTTGGTAATGGATGGGGATAATGGTAGCACAATACCATGAACATAATTAACAGCACTGAATTACGTATCTGAATATGGTTAAAAGGAGGAATTTTAGGTTGTATATATGTTACCAGAATGAAAATAGAAAAAAACCCCACATAGGATTGTACAACACAGTGAACCCTAATGTAAAAGATGGACTATAGTTAATAGTACAGTTATAAAGCAGTTTTCATGAATTGTAACAAATGTACCACATTAATGCAAGGTGTTAATAATAAGATGGTATTTGGGAACTCTGTATTTTATTCATGATTTTTCAGTAAACCTACACTTCTTGAAAGGAAGGAGGGAAGGAAAAGAGGGAAGAAGGGAGGAAGGGAGGGAGGAAGGGAGGAAAGAATCTAAATTTATCTAAAATCCTATTCTTATTCAGTATTTGTCCATTTTCAGACAACTCAAAGAACCCGTGTATTCCCATAAGTTCTTTCCATTGATCTAAGAATTTCCTGAATTATCTGAAAATGGACCATTTCAAGCATGTAGCAGATTGATATTATTGATGAATTCCAAAAAGAAATAGTGGATTAAGTTTGTAATTTGATCTGAACCTTGGCATGATTGATTTATGATTAGGGCATTGAGTCCCTGCCCACCAAGGAGTGGGAACCCACAGATAAAAAGCATGGTGAAAAACAGAACTGGGGCTTTCTGATGATGGAGTTTTGATGTTGGAGTTTGATGCTGAAGCCTTAAGCTGGAGCCCTGGGAAGTAAGCTCACAGAGGAAAGAGAAGCCAGCCCCAGGAAGAAAGGAAACTTGAGCCCAGAGAAAACCAAGCCCTGGAACATGTGAACCCAGGAAGCCTGAACCGTTGCAGACGTCGGCAGCCATCTTGCTCCAAATAGACTTTGGTGAGGAAAGTAACTTGTGCTTTATGGCCTGGTATCTGTAAGCTCCTACCCCAAATAAATACCCTTTATAAAAACCAACCAATTTCTGGTATTTTGCATCAGCACCCCTTTGGCTGACTAATACAAAGCAGTAGTTAAGTCCTCAATTATACTGTAGATTCCATGAGGGCAGAGACAACATGTCTTCTCATTGTTAAAACCCCAGTTTCTAATACAGGGGCTAGCACATTGTGGGAACTCAGTAACTATTTGTTGAATAATTGTTCAATTCCCAGATGCATCAAGAATAAGTCATATACATTCCAGGCAGAGATTCTATAGAGGAGATTTAGTCATTGAAATCATGTTGAACTTGGATACTTTCAAAGTGTTTGAAACAGTATAAAACAAATGTACTAGACACCGATCAGGATGGCAGGCTTTGAGAAGAAAGCATTGCTTTGATGACGCCTTGATTTAGACTTCTAGTTTCAAAACCTTGAGCCAATAAATTCCCATTGTTTAAGCCAATTCATTTGCATATCTGCTGTAGAAATGAGAAACTAAAACAGCCAGCAAGAACTTATGGGCACAAGAATGAGAAAGGATATTACACTTTTCATAGTCTTCTAGCACTGGGAGAACAGATTTGGAGTGACTTTGAAAGAAATGTGTGCTGAGGGTAATGACTGCACCTCGAAAAAGAATGGTTAGGTCATAGATAAAAGAGGATTTTAATTGATGGGCATGTCTTGGGCATGTTGCCTATCTGTTGTTTCTTTTATTGGAATGGTTTTGACCAGCCTAAAGCTAAATATTCATGGATCCTCATTGTTTTCCTTGTGCTACTACTCAGCATTTGTGCAAATGAAATACCATGGACTGTATATGGTATTTACCTGTGCAATCACAATGGCTTTAGTGAGTAACTTGGATTCCTGGCAATAATAAAAGCCTGAAACTTCAGTAACTTCCTATGCCTTACTGCCATTTAGGAGAATAGAGCCCACCCAGAAAGGGAAGGATGGAGTATTTAATTTAATGGGAGTAGGATGAAACTAACTTTCTATTCATAAAAATAGTATACCTATTTCTTTACATTCAAATAAAAGCTAAATTGCACATAACATTCCAGCTTATTTAAAGTTAAAATATTTGGAATTGTGATTTTCTGAAACTGACCACTCCTTGAGAGGTATTTTAAAAAGATGAAAAGTTAGACAACAAAGAAAACCGCCTATTCTTGTAAAAAGCACTATGCTATGCATTTCTATGGTTTGGAAATTTCAGTGGACTATCATGACAGGCTTAAGGTATCAATGAGTTGGTTGGTTCAGGTTTGGTGATACAACCTATAATATTTGTTCCTGAACAGAATGTTCAGCAATGATGGAAATCTGTGCTATCCAGTACAGTAGCCACTAGCCACATGTGGTTATTGAGCATTTGAAATGTGGCTAGCGCAACTAAGAAACAGAATTTTTACTTTAATTTAATAGATGGTACGGCTGTAATAGGTTGGTACCCGCAGAACTTTTGTTTTAACTTCCACCAGAGGGCAGTATCTATTTTAGTAGAAAAGGAACAAAGTATGTTTCACCATTTTCCATCTTATAATGGAAAGCAAAATGAACTGGTCCCATATTTCCAATTGATTTACAAAAATGTTAGAAATTCAAGAGTTAACATATGGAGAATGTTTAAAAATAAGGGAAGACAAAATTATTCTGCACAAATAAGTTTGCCACCCCTTGAAGTTCAAGATTACATTTTCATTCATATTTTTTTCAGAGCCTTTAATATACTAATATTATCATGAATTTCTAAGAAGAGAATTTAGTATTTAGGACTTTTCAAGTTTATTGGACTATAGAATATCAACCTGAACCAGTGTTATTCACAAAGCAGAGTCTGGAAAGCAATGGAACTATTTTTCCAGTTTGGACTGATTTATTAATTTTCACCCTTCAGACATCCTCATTAAATACTGTTATTTGTCCACATTGTGTTGTTGTATCCATCCCACATATGTACACTTGGTTCATAAATATTTCATACATACACACACTGTTATTAATATGCCACTCTCGCCTCTAGGGAAAATTCCAGCTCACTGCTTCACTCACTTTTCAGTCAAAATCTTCATGGTGGGAGAGGACGTAGCTCAAACTGGTTGAGTGCCTGCTTTCCATGTACAAGGTCCTGGGTTCAATCCCCACAACCTAAAAAAAACAAAAACTTTATGGCTAAAGACAAGGGTGCTTAATTAGGAGTGAGTGCAAATTTCAGTGAAGGAGCCAAGATTTTTATAAACTCGCTTTTGTATTGAGTTTCCTTTTGTATTGAGTTTCCTTTGCTATTTTGGAGTGTCTTTCTTTAGGGTCTCTGTTGAATTCTCCCATATAGTTGGTATGATAATATCATATTGGCACTATCTCCTCTGCCAGAGTTTAGGCCATCTCTGTTCTACATGTTTGGGAGAAAAGTTCTCTTTCTCACGTCATCTCTTAAAAATTCAGATGCACAGTCCAGGGGCAGAGAGTAAAAGGATAAAGGAAATTTTATTTCAGCATATCCTTTTGTCTCAATAAAAAGAAACCCTGAAAATCACATGCTGTCCAAGCTTGTTCATCATGTGAAGAAATGATAAAGGTTTTTTTTAAGGGATAAGTTTTATTTAGTAATGAAGTACATATTTACCTAGAGTAATCCCTGCATATACCTCTTCTGTAACTTCAAATGCACTGTGCAAATGCTCAAAGATTAAAAGATGTGCGTTCCCCCATTCCATTGCCCCCACCATTGATCGGGTAGTCAACAGAAGCTGGGACCCCTCCCCTTAGCATTAGCAAGGGGAGGAATAATTAGCAGCTTAAAAGGCGACCACACTAGCCAAAGCCTGCTCTCTCTGTTTAGAGGAGACAGCACCAAATCTCAGTGTGTATTTCCATCCTTCCCTCCTATTTCTCAGCAAGCTCTGTTCTTTTCCACCACTTCCCAAAAAATTCTTCTTACTGGCCTAACCAAAAAAAAAAAAGAGCTCCCGAAAATGCTTGCACTGAATGGATAGCTAGAAAACATTTCAGTTACTGTTTTTCCCTGATTTACTTGATCTAACAAGGTGTAATAATCTTGTCAGAGAGAGAAGTCTGAGTGTAAGGGTAAACAGTCTCAGCATATGGTAGGCCTCCGTAATCTTGGCTGGATCCGTTCCCCTCACTTCCATTCACCAACACCACCCTACCATCCACAAACACAGAGAAAATTCTATCTTTTCCAGACCAGTTATCAGGCTTTTAAGATGCGAAATTGGAATAAAGGAGAGAGAGAGGACTCAAGAGGTGGAAGGAAAGGGGAAAAACCCAAAATCCCAAAATACAAGGATTATATATACTGGAGCTTCAAGCAGAAGGGAAGGGATGAGAGGATAAAATGCTCCTGAAGTTACAGGCCCAGAGAAAATTAGGAAAGAAGGGAAAAGAATTAGAAGAAGAATTTCAAGAAATTATGATTTTTTTTTAAAGATTTATATTTTATTTATTCCTCCCCCCCCCCCCCCCCCCCCATTGTCTGCTCCCTGTATCCATTCACTATGTGTTCTTCTGTACTGGGAATCTATGTCTCTTTTTGTTGCGTCATCTTGCTTCATCAGCTCTCCTTATATGCAGCGCCACTCCTGGGCAGGCTGCACTTTTTACATGTGGGACAGCTCTCCTCACGGGGTGCATTCCTTGCGCGTGGGGCTCCCATATGCCAGGGACACCCATGCATGGCACAGCACTCCTTGGACGTATCAGCACTGCGCATGGGCTAGCTTGCCACATGGGTCAGGAGGCCCTGAGTTTGAACCCTGGACCTCCCACATGGTATGCAGATGCTCTGTCAGTTGAGTCATATCCACTTCCCTGATTGCCTTTCATTTAATATACTTTGAGGGATGCAAGGAAAAATTCAAGTGTCTTTTTAAGTGTTTCAGTACCAGTAGTCTGTAGTAGATTTACTCTTCTGCTGATAACAGTTATAAACTCTGGACTTGAAAACAACTGTATGAAGGCACTAAAGAGTGACAAAACTAGACAGAAACCAGAGGAAACCACTTTGGCGAAGATCTCCATTTACATGGCTTTTCCCCTCAGGACATTGCCAATTGGATAAGGCACATGGCAGACAGAGCCCAACCAGGAAGCCGCTGTCATGTTGGGCAGAGGAGTCAGAGGACAAAGTTCAAGTCTGCCAAGACTGTTTCAAATTAAGGAAGGAATGCTAGAAAGGAGGGAGTCACAGAGGATAAAACAATAAATCTAAATATAAACTCTCCTCAAATATTTGGTTGACTCTGAAATGTGCAAATGTGCAGGTATGGAATGACAATTCTTGAAGCCCAAGGGGAAAAACAACAGCTGAAAGTCTGAAAGACTGAGCAGAGATTTCAGCAGCTACCCATCAAAAGGGAGGTAGTTTGCAGTTTTGAATACTATCAATTTAGATGGGATTGTAAGCACTTTGGGCTTTCCATTGAAACCCAGAATGTCCATGCTTAGGACAAAACACCTTATTCTAGTACTAAGGAATTCACATTGCAGCTCAGAGCAAATGGAAATAGACTGATAAAACTAAAACTGAGTCTCCACAAAATCAAGATAATCCATTAGTAACTTAAGAGCTTGCTAAAAATAATCCTCAATACAATGTCCAGTATATATTCAGAAATTACAGACATGTAAAAATAAGAAAATATGATTTGCAATCAATCAAAACATCAATGCATGGAAACAAACTCACAAATGACCATGGTTTTGGAATTAACAGGCAATGAATGCAAAATTTAACTATGATAAATATTTTAAAGAATATGGGGAAATGATACAGTCCTCACTTCTCCCTATTTGTGTTGTGGTTGCCTCAACTTGGCCCTCCAGGTTTTTGGAGGTTCAGTGCTCTCAAACTGTACTGAAATTAGGTTGGTACAAAAGGGATTGGGGGCTCTCTCTGCCTAGAGGTGCCCGCATCAAATCTTGTTGTATATTTCCATCTTTCTCTCCCATTTCTCAGCAAGCTCTGTTCTTTCCCCCGTATCCCAAATAAATTCTGTTTACTGGCCTAACAAGAAAAAAAAAAGGAATTGCAGTACACACTGAATTTAAATCATTTTAACTAGGTTCAAACACATCTTTATTAATCAAAATAGGAAATATTACAATCAATACGTTTTTGCCAATGAGAAATAAGTTTGTGTATTCCTATAGTGTAAAAATCTGTGCTTCAGGATTCGACAAAGTCTTGGAAGGCATTTTCTGCATCCTGCTTGTTGTGGAAGCATTTTCCCTGCAAAATATCATTGATATGCTTGAAGAAATGGAAGTCAATTGGCAAGAGATCAGGTGAATATGCTGGATGAGGCAAAATTTAGTAGCCCAATTCTTTCAACTTTTGAAGCATTGGTTGTGCAACGTGCAGTAGGGAGTTGCCATAGAGAAGAACTGGGCCCTTTCTGTTGACCAATGCCTGCTGCAGACATTGCAGTTTTCAGTGCATCTCATCTGCTTGCTGAGCGTACTTCTCAGATGTAATGGTTTCGCCAGGATTCAGAAAGCTTAGTGGATCAGACCGGCAGCAGACCACCAAACAGTGACCATGACCATTTTTTGGCACAAGTTTGGGTCTGGGAAGTGATTTGGAGCTTCCTCTTGGTCCAACCACTGAGCTGGTTATCACCGGTTGTCATATAAAATCCACTTTTCACCACACATCACAATCCGATCAAGAAATGGTTTGTTGTTGTTGCATACAATAAGAGAAGACGATACTTCAAAACAACTGTATTTATATTTCCGGTCAGCTCATGAGGCACTCATTTATCGAGCTTTTTCACCTTTACAATTTGCTTCAAACTTCTTGTATAATTTTAAGAGGATCAGCTTCGATGATTGCTCTCAACTGGTTGTTGTCAACTTCCGATGGCCGGCCATTATGCTCCACATCTTCAAGGCTCTCCCCTCCTTTGCAAAACTTCTTGAACCGCCACTGCACTTATGTTTATCAGCAGTTCCTGGACCAATGTGTTGTTGATGTTGCAAGTTGTCTCCGCTGTTTTACGACCCATTTTGAACTCAAATAAGAAAATCGCTTGAATTGGCTTTTTGTCTAACATCATTTCCGCAGTCTAAAATAAATATAAAATAAACAGCAAGTAATAAGTCATTAGAAAAAAAAAACATAAAGCAAGAAATGCACATTAAAATGATGTATAACACAACCACATTTATTCAAGAATGTAGGCCAATATCAAACAGCAAATTTCAACAATGCAAAACTGCAATTACCTTTGCACCAACCTAATATTTGACAAGGAGCAGCTGGTTGAAATCTAGTCACTGAGTTAGCAAATGATTTGGTACAGATGATCACAATGAGGCTTTGAACCTGGGTAGTTCTAATAGTTAAGCAGAACATTGGTTAGGTTTAGAAATAATTAGATTTGGAAACTTGGGTTTAGAAAATAAGTTCATCTATATAATGTATAACTTATGATTAGTGTGCCCCATCTATTTCCAGTATTTGTACTTCTTAATATTTTCTAGATTAATGTAATGAGTTGGAGTTTCCAGAAAAATATTACTCATAAAAGCAGCAAAACTTCTTTTGCTCCTGACTTTAATAAGAGTATCTCAAGTTATTTATTACATTGACTACTGGTTTCAGAGAGATACTCTTTATACTGTTAAGAAAATATTCCTTTCCTTCCTAGCTTACTAAGAGCTATTTTTAAAAAGAATGTATGTTCAATAAATTAAAAGCGATTCGACAAATAAGATAGGAATTTTTTTTCTAATTTCATCTATTACTATGATAAAGTAAAATATTCTGGGTATATATGCTACCAGAGCCATGCTGGGTTCCAAAGAGAAATGATGAAAGCCCCTCTCTCCAAAAGTTCCACTAGGTGGGAAACAGACATTGTAGAGCTCATGTGCTAGTGAATCATGTGTGCTAGTTCCACATAGTTCTTACATCTTTGATTTCTAAGGGATAATTATGAAAAGATGCTTTATAGAGAGAAGATAAATAGATGGTTATAGATGATAGATGATATATATATACATTTACAACAAACTCCTAACATCATTATTTAATTCTCATTTTTATCTTTTGTCAACTTGACCTCTCTAATTCTAAGTGGTAAGATGATTTATAAACAATTTCTAACAATTTTGAACAATTGCTCACAAATCTAGTACACATATTTTAAATATGCTATTTAACACATGAATTTTCATATTTTATCTTCCTTTTGGATCATATATTTTATCCATACAAGATAACATCCTGTGTTCTTTAAATTAATTTTCTCTTGAATTATTTTTCTTATGTTAATTGATACATTCTGTTAGAGGTTTCTCACTTATAAGGTTTATAACGATTAACTGATAACAAGGATTACAATGGTTAACAAAGAGTGACTTGCATTCCTCTTGCATTGAACAGCCCCCCATCCAGAGCCTACGTGTTCAGATATAGTTCATTTCCTCACAAGAGTAGACAAAGAAGCCACATGACACCACCAATCCCTCCCACATCCCTAGAATTCATACCCCCAGCCCAACACCCCCTAGCCATCCCTACTGGCCCTTGGGTCTTATCCATGCCCCAGCCCACTCCCATTGGCTAAACATGTTCCCACCTATAGATATACTGTATAAATTCTTGACTGCCTCTGCCAGGGGTGTGGGCTGAAGTCTCTCTTGGGAGAGTTTCCCAATAAACTTTCTGTGTCGGTCTCCCTGTCCCAGGGAGCACCATTTTTTCCTCTAACACATTCAGTTCAATCGACACATTTATCAAGCACTACAATATGCCAGGCATCATTCTAGGTGCTGGGTATATTTTAGCAAACAAAACACACAAAGATTTCTACTCTCATGGATCTTACATTCTACTGGGGACAAATTAAAAAAATAAAATATATGGAATGTCAGGCGTTGATGAGTATCATGGGAAAAATAAAGCAGGGAATGAACTTGCACTTGAAATTTAAACATAGTGAGTGGGAAAGGATCACTGGAAAGGTGTCATTTCAGAAAAGACCAGAGAAGGTAAGGAAGGGAGTCATGCAGATATTCGTAGAAGGAGCATCGCAGCAGGGGAAGGGCTAAGCAGAGAGTGAGTGAGATAGCCTTGGCAGGAAAGATCCAAGAGGCATGGGGGGCAGGGGTAAATAAGGCAGGGCCTCTGAGCCATTTTAAACCTCTTCAAGGGCTGATCTCATTTACATTAGCATAGATCATTCTTGCTGCTGTGTTGTAAATAGACTATGCAGGGTGGGTACAAGACTGGAAGCAAGAAAACCATTGCAATTATCCAGCTATGAGACTGAGGTGGCTTGGACCAGACAGAGGATGAAATGAGAAGTTAGCCTGGATTTATTTTAGAGTTTAGAGTTGACAGACTGCTGATAGAGTGCATGCAATATCTTTTGTTGCATTGCTCTAGGTTTCTTTCTGTTTCTCTAATGTTTTATAAATTATGAGCATATTTCTTTAACAAAGTGGAGAATGAAATAATTTCCTGATTATCTTTGCACCCTTACCTCCACCTTGAAGGAAGAGAAAATCTACAATTTTATTTCTTCCCTTCTCCTCGCTTGTCGAAAGTTGGGTTTCCTAGAGTCAATGTCTGAGGAAGGGGCTCTAGGGAAAGTGATTTCCTGAGAGAATATTCTTGGGAGTACATGGGTGAGGAAAGCAGGATAGGGTAAGAAAGCAAGCTAGGCATACCATCTTCGTGGACACTACCTTCAGTACCATGGGGAGCTCTGGAGTAAGAATTGCACCACCTTGAGGCAAGGGGGCCAGTCCTTTGTATCTCCTGGCATTTGGGGAAGGAGGAAGAGCAAGGCACAACCTTCACCTGCAGTGTCTACTACATATGCCATCTCCCAATTTTTATTTGAATAATCTGTTTACATCCAAAGTATCCTTTTCTTACTTAATTGCATAATATAATTATTTCTTCCTCTCTGCAGTATATTCTCCTCACCAGCTGCTATGAGTGTTGGTTGCTAATGGCTCACAACTACATCCTTGTCCAGAAAATTGATCTCAGCAGGTGAGTGTCACCTTGCCCAGAGAATGCTGTAGCAGTTTGATATAGTTATGAATTCCAAAAATAGATACTAGATTATGTTTGTAAACTGGTCTGCACCTGAGCATGATTAAGTTATGATTAGGGCTTTTTTACTGGGCCACGTCAGTAGGGTGTTCAGTCCCTGCCCCTTGGTGGGTAGGGACTCACAGACAATAGGCATGGCAAGGGACAGAGTTGAGGGTTTTCTGATACTGGAGTTTTGATATTAGATTTTGATGCTGAAGTCTTAAGCTGGAGCCCCAGGAAGTCAGCATAAAGAGGAAAGAGAAGCCCTGGGAAGAGGACCTGAGCCAGGAGAAGAACACAGAGGAACAGAGACGGCTCCTTAGACACTGCAGAAACCCCAGGGAGAGAGACAGAGCTGTTCACCTGATAGTCTACAGCTGACCTTGTGGACAGAGGCAAAGTCTAGAGAGCCTCATAGTCTACAGCTGACCTTGTGGAGAAAACAGAGGAGCCGAGCCCAGAGGAACCCAGGAAGCCTGAACCTTCACAGACATCAGCAGCCATCTTGCGCCAACATATGAAAACAGACGTTGGTGAGGGAAGTAATTATGCTTCATGGCCTGGTATCTGTAAGCGCCTACCTCAGATAAATACCCTTTATAAAAACCAACCAATTTCTGGTATTTTGCATCAGCACCACTTTGGCTGACTAATACAGATGCCTAGGAGGCTGTCCCTCCCCTGAGGAGGTAGTCCTCAGCCAGTGACTGACTAATGCAGGGTATAAAAGCCCCGCCCCCTGGCCACAAAGCAGGAAAACTATATGGAGCCACTCATGCTGCAGAACTCCCTGTGTGCTCTGGCTGAGACTTAGACTTTAGCGGAAACCACATTTTTATCTTGCTTTCCTCATTTCCTTACATTTCCTGAGAGCACTTGGACACTTTCTTAGTAAATCACTTACAGAAGAATTCCAACTCAGGCTCTGCTTCTAGAACCTTGGCCTAAGGCATGATTCCTTTTATCTATTTCCTTGGATGTTGTACCACCTTCCATTGGTTGCCCAAGCCCAGATTCTGGTAACCCATTTGTTCCTCTCCCAGGTCAACTGTTAATCAAATACAGTCCATTCTAATCTTGTGATTCTCCAACTTCAATATGCATAAGGATCTCCTGGGGTAACGGATAAAAATATAGAATCCTGAGCCATACCCTTCAAAAACTTCCCCTTCAGCTGGTCTGGAAATCTGGACTGTTTTTCAAATGTGATTCTGAAGTGATTCTGAAGTGATTCTGAAGCAGGACCACATTTAGGGAAACTCTTGTCTTTCCCTCCTATCCCGTCCCATTGCCACTACCTTCAGTGGAGTCCTTACCATTTCTTGCCTGGCTTATAGGCAAGTCTCTGCCTATAAGTCTCTGAACTGGTCCCCATGTTTCACCCCTTTCTATTCCTGCTCACCCACTTCCCCACACAGGGGCGGGGTATTTACCATTCTATCACACTAACGAGATGGGTTCACTCTGTGACCTAAAGCTTATAATATTCCAAGTGTAAAATTTTGTCTGAATTGAAGTATCATTATAAATATTAATAATGGAATTAAAGAATTATAAATTTGCTACATATTTTGATAATTAAACTGTACAAAAAGTAAATTATTCAGAGACTTCTGGGGAGATGGTGTCAGAGAAGGTAGGCGGGGCTCAACTCTCTCACAAAAGCAATGCAGGAAGAGCAAAAGGCTAACCAAGAAAGCTGCTTTGGGGCTCTTCAGACTAAAAAAATGCTAAACAGTCCCCAGAAGGGCAAGGGACAAAGAGATGAAGAAGTAAAAAAAAAAAAAAAGGTGAGTTACTACTCCCCATAGCTGGGAATGGCACCCATCCCCCTCAAAGCCAACAGCCTGGATAAAATCTGTGGCTCACAGCAGTCACCTGAGAGGGCAACAGATGTGCTCATCCCTGGGAAGAGGGGGGGTGCAGTGGAGGGCAGAAAGTGGTTTCTCTTCAGGGAATTTGGTCAGCAGAGCCCTCTTTAAATCTCGGCTCTGGCCAGACCAGAATTACCAGCAAGTGCAGGTTTAAAGACACACCCCCATGGAAAGATTCACTAAATAGAACCATCTGCTGGAAGACTGGGAACCTCAGGACAGAAAAATATTTTTTGGACTCTCTCATATACCAGACCCCTTAGATCTGATCTGTGCCCCATTATTGAGTCCCTGGTCCTGACTGGGTAACTTAAGCCAGGCAATTTTAAAGACTTAGAATAAGTTGAACCAAAAATCAAAGAAAAGCTATGAAATAAAACCACTAGGCAAGAGACAGAAATTGGCCATCAGATGAAATTCACCTGCATATTCAGATGCCTAGACATCAGCAAAAAATTAAAAGTCATACTGAGAAACAGGAAGAGATGGCCAAACCAAAGGAACAAATCAAAAAATCCTGACAATACAAGGATTTAAGACAACTAATCAATGATAATCACACAAATCTCCTAAATCAATTCAAGGAGTTGAAGGAAAATGTGGGTAAAGAGATAGAGGATATTAAAAAGACACTGGGTAGGCATAAAGAACAATTTAAAAGCCTACAAAGAAAAGTAACAGAGCTTAAGGGAATGAAAGACACAATGGATAATACTAAAAATACATTAGAGACAATAGAACATCAGATTTGAATTGATGGAAGACAGAATTAGTGAATTTGAGGACCAAGCATCTAAACTTGAAAAGACAGGAGAAGAAAAAGAGAAAAGAGGAAAAATGGATCAGGGTCTCAAGGAATTGAATGGCAACACAATATGCACAAACATATATATTATAAGTGTCCCAGAAGGAGAAGAGAATGAAAAGGGGACAGAAAGAGTATATGAGGAAATAATGACTGAAAATTTCCCAACCTTTTTTTTTAAAGATTTTTTTATATATTTTATTTATTTCTCTCCCCTTCCCCTCCACCCTGGTTGTTTGTTCTCTGTGTCTATTTGCTGCGTCTTCTTTGTCCGCTTCTGTTGTTGTCAGCGGCATGGGAATCTGTGTTTCTCTTTGCTGTGTCATTTCTCCATGTGGGCAGTGCCATTCTTAGGCTGGCTGCACTTTCTTTGGTGCTGGGCGGCTCTCCTTACAGGGTGCACTCCTTGCGCATGGGGCTCCCCTACTGTGGGGACACCCCTGTGTGGCATGGCACTCCTTGCGCGCATCAGCACTGCACATAGGCCAGCTCCACACGGGTCAAGGAGGCCCGGGGTTTGAACCACGGACCTCCCATGTGGTAGACGGATGCCCTAACCGCTGGGCCAAGTCTGCTTCCCAAATTTCCCAACCTTTATGAAAAACATAAATATCAATATCCAAGAAAGGCAATGCACCACAAACAGAATAATCTGTATAGACCTACTTCAAGATACAACTAATCAGAATAACAAACACCAGAGATAAAGAGAGAATTCTGGTAGCATCAAGAGGAATGCAAAGTATCACATACAGGGGAAACTCAGTAAGATTAAGTGCTAATCTCTCATCAGAAACCGTACAGGCAAGAAGACAGTGACACAATACATTTAAAGTACTGAAAGAAAAAAACTGCCAACCAGAAAGCTTTATCTAGCAAAACTTTGCTTCATAAATAAAGGTGAGTGTAAATTCTTTACAAGCAAACTAAAACTGAGAGAGTACATTACTAAGAGATTGAATCTACAAGAGATATTAAAGGGTATGTTATAGCCTGAAAGGAAAAGATAAAGGCAAGAGCCCTGGAGAAAAGTGTAGAAATGAAGAAAGTAAGTAAGAGAAACTGAAAGTGACCCAGACCGCCCGCAGCTGGGGCCAACACGGGGGGAATCTAGAACAAAGCAAATGACCCAAAGACAGGGACAAGAGACATGAAGAATGGAGACAAGACAGGATTCTGATCAAGTCTCGTTTATTGAGGGTCAGTCAGGGGTATTTATAGCCAGGAAAGAAGGAGGTAGTAAGTACTGACGACAGCACATGTGTCGGTAAGTGATTGGGTAACTAGATTTTCAGTTTTCGCACCACACGCATGCGCAGGTGGTTGTTTGGCAACGTCTGGGGAAAAACTTTCGCACGCTTTAGGGAGTGCCCAATCGGAGCCCCGGGGGAGTGGCGTAAAGAGAAATAGAAACTTAACTTACTTCAGCGAGGATGGGGAAATAGAAACTTAACTGGGTTAGTATCTGAGATGGTGTTTGGTAACAAAATGGCTGATACAATACCAGTGCCAGAGGCAGCTTCCCACATGAAAGGGTTAAACGACAGGTAATAGTAAGATATGACAACAGAAAGTCAAGGGATAAAATGGACAAAGGAAGTAACACCTTTATGGTGATAACACTGAATGTTAATGGATTGAACTCCCTAAGAAAAAGACATAGACTGATAGAATGGATTTTTTTAAAAAAACATAAGCCATCTATTTGTAGTCTACAGGAGACTCACTTTAGACATACAGACACATTCAGGATGAAAGTGAAAGGTTGGAAAAGATATTCCATGCAAGCAGTAAACAAAAAAAGATCTGAAGTGGTGACACTAATATTGGACAAAATAGATTTTAAATACAAAACTGTTATAAGAGATAAAGAAGGTTACTATATATTTAAAAAGTGACAATACAACTAGAAGAAATAACAATAATAACTATTTATGCACCTAACATAAGTGCCCCAAAATATATGAGATATACACTGGCAAAAGTAAAGGAAGAAATAGATGTCTCTACAATAATAGCCAGAGACTTCAACACTCCACTCTCAGCATTAGTTAGAACATTTGGACAGAGGATAAAAAAGGAGACTGAGAGCTTGAATAATATAAATGAACTAGACCTAATTTTTTAGAGACCTAATTTTTAGAGCATAGGAGGATATATATTCTTCTCAAGTGCTCATGGATCTTTCTGCAGGATAGACCATATGCCTGGACATAAGTCAGATCTTAATACATTTTAAAACACTGAAATTATACAAAACGCTTTCTTTGATCATAATGGAATAAAACTGGAAATCAACAGATAGAAAAAGAGAAATTCACAAATATATGGAGATTTAACAATACACTCTTAAATAATCACTGGGTCAAAGAATAAATTATGAATAGGAAGACTGAACATTATTAAGATGTCTATCCTACCAAAACTGATCTACACATTCAATGCAATCCCAATAAAAATCAACGCAGCCTTCTTTAAGGAACTAGAAAAACTAACTATGAAATTTATTTGGAAAGGAAAGAGACCCCGAATAGCCAAAGACATACTGAAAAAGAAAAACGAAATTGGAGGAATCACACTACCTGACTTCAAAACATACTACAAAGCTACGGTGGTGAAAACAGCATGGTATTGGCATAAGGAGAGACACATAGACCAATGGTATCGAATTGAAAGTTCTGATATAGAACCTCACATATACAGCCACATAATATTCGATAAAGCCACCAAACCCTCTCAACTGGGAGAGAGTGGCCTATTCAACAAATGGTGTCTGGAGAACTGGATAGCCATAGGTAGAAGAATGAAAGAGGATTACCATCTCACACCTTATACAAAGATCAACTCAAGATGGATCAAAGACCTAAATATAAGAGCCAAGACCATAAAAACCTTAGAAAGCAGTGTAGGGAAACATCTACAGGACCTTGTAATAGGAAATGGATTTATGAATATCTCACCAAAAGCACGAGCAGCAAAAGAACTAATAGATAAATGGGACTACCTCAAAATTAAAGCCTTCTGCACCTCAAAGGAGTTTGTCAAGAAAGTAAAAAGGGAGCCCACACAGTGGGAGAAAATATTTGGCAATCATATATCTGATAAGAAACTTATAACGTGCATATATAAAGAACTTCTATATCTTGAAAATAAAAAGATAAACAACCCATTTAAAAAATGGGAAAAAGACTTAAACAGACACTTCTCCGAAGAAGAAATACAAATGGTAAAAAAGCACATGAAAAAATGTTCCAAATCTCTAGCTATCAGGGAAATGCAAATCAAAACTACAATGAGATACCATCTTACACCCATAAGATTGGCAGCTATGAAAAAAACAGAAGAATACAAGTGCTGGAGAGGATGTGAAGGAAGGGGAACACTCATCCACTGCTGGTGGGAATGCAGAAGGATCCAACCATTCTGGAGGACAGTATGGCGGTTTCTCAAAAAACTAGCCATAGATTTGCCATATGACCCAGCAATACCACTGCTGGGTATATACCCAGCAGAACTGAAAACAAGGACACAAACCGATATACGTACACCAATGTTCATAGCAGCATTGTTCACTATTGCCAAAAGTTGGAATCAACCCAAATGCCCATCAACAGATGAGTGGATCAATAAAATGTGGTATATACACACAATGGAATACTACTCGGCTGTAAGAACAAACACACTACAAACACATGTGATAACATGGATGAATCTTGAGAACCTTATGTTGAGTGAAGCAACCCAGACATTGAAGGACAAATACTACATGACCTCAATGATATGAAATAAACAAGCTGCCCTAGATAGCAAGAGACTGAACAATAGGCTTACAGGAAATCGGAGGGTGGAGGAAGGATATGAGCCGATGTCTGTAGGGGTGGAATTTAAGATGAGATGGTGGTAAGTATGAACACAAAGAAGAGATAAAAGGGGGGCAAGGGTTTGCCTTTGGTTGGGGCTTTGCGGGTTTGAGGGTGGCTGGGGAGGGACGGATGGGTAACATTGCCCAAAAGTGGGGGGAGGGAGGGGTAGCATACGAACACAGGAGAGGGTCAGGTGTTGGTGGAGAGTAAAATGCCGAGAAAATCATATCAAAAAATAATAAAGAGGGTTACCTGTTTAGAATGCTCGGAGGGGAGGGTCTGATGCAGGACGGGCTCCTGGGGAATGTCTAAATGCTCATTCTGCCAGAGTGGGTGTCACCATGGGGTAGAAACCCAAGTAGTGAGAGTGGGGGTGGACCCACATCCTGGGGAGGACTAATGCCACCAAATAGAGGGAACTGTATCCCTCGAGAGAAAGGGTGGCTCCCAGGGCATTGGGGCAGTTGAGCAAGTTAGGCCCTGAACACTATTCCATCTATCTCTGGAAGTGGCTCCTCAGGAAACGGAGGTTGGCTGTCACTGTGGGCACCAAGGTGGAAGGGAAAATGGACGTTAAATGTGTGGAACCAAGGTAAATGGGGGGTAAGAGAGGAGTTTCTTGAGAGTACACAAGGATGGATATAAAACATGTAATATTACACCATAACATATAGGAGATGACAGACTGATAATGTAAACCATAATGTAAAACATAGGATAACTAAGAATGTAAAGAACTGTGTATCCTAAAGTATGCACCATAATGTAAGCACAGATGTCACCTTGTTAGAAAGCTAATG
Organism: Dasypus novemcinctus; assembly: GCF_030445035.2. Classification (NCBI taxonomy): domain Eukaryota; kingdom Metazoa; phylum Chordata; class Mammalia; order Cingulata; family Dasypodidae; genus Dasypus; species Dasypus novemcinctus. Next base: position 78,941,947 of record NC_080682.1, read on the forward strand.
TCTCAGACTCTGTACATCACTTTAAGTAAATATGATATGAATAGGGCGTAAGAGTATCACTGTGGAAGGGAAAAGGTTTTCTGGTGGATGTGTGGGAGTGCTGTATATTATATATATACATTGCTGTGGTCTAGGACTCCTGTGAAGAAAAGCTGAATAATTAGGGGGAAAAAAAAAAAAAAGATAAAGATAGGACGTAGAATTTTTTCAAGTCAACATTCTTTATCTAAGTTCTTTATCTAACTTTATCCAAGTTCTTTATCTAACCTTTAAACCCATCGCTATATGCCATTCCCTAGTAAGGGACCATGACATTATATTGGGCTTCAAAGTTCGGGGAGTTCTGGATCACAGAGTGTTTCAACAATGGCAATGGAGGGATACTGGTATGGGATACCAATGACAGGTGATATATGGCTGACAGGGAGCTGTACAGAACATATGTCCGGGGTGCATGGTAATGTTTGGATATACTCATAGTGTCAACAATTAAAAACCACAGCAGGGGGGGTACTGGGTTCCTGGCCAGTGGTGCTCTGTCGTGGTCCCTAGGGGAGCAGCGACAGTCTCCCAGGTACAGCGGCGGGGACCAGGAGGGAGTGAGGGTTCAACAGTGAGCCCCTGATGCTAATGACTATGCTTGTGAGCTGATAAGCCTAAAATAAGAACAAGGCCTAGAGCAACATTGTGACTGGGAATTTCCTCCTGTCAGCCTTCATGTTACTCAAATGTGGCCAGTCTCGAAGCCAAACTCAGCATGTAAATGCAATGCCTTCCCCCCAGCGTGGGACATGACACCCGGGGATGAGCCTCCCTGGCACCGAGGGACCATTATCAACTACCAACTGATGATGCAACTGGAAAATGACCTTATACGGAAGGTTCAATGCGGATCAGCAGAATATCCCTGTCTACATAAAATAACATGACTTTAAAATGCTGTTTGACCTAAAGTAAGGGGGAAATGGAAAGGAGAAATGAGTTTATATGGCTACGAGTTTCTAAAAAAGAGTCTGGAGGCTGGCAGAAGGATTGCCCTCATGCACAACTGAGCAGAGTCAGAGAGACAGATAAAGCAGATACAACCCCCAGATATTGGTTCCTTTGAGGGCTAAAGAGACCCATGGGAGTTATGGTCATGGCCGATGGGGTTAACTACCAGGTCAGATGGCCCCTCTTTGGAACTGGTGTTTATGTGTGATGAATCTGGACTCAGATGGGATCTCTCTTCATAAGACTTTCATGCTAATGTGCTGGAGGTGCAGTTAGTGTCGGGGTTTAAGATATATTTAGGGGATTTGAATCTCTGGACTGACAATGTGATAGCCAGGTCCTGAGCCTCAACAGACTCCAGCACCTACAATCTGATTTATTGGACTTACCACACTCAGCTAAGATGGAGTTGAAGAAGGACAACCACCACACCATGGAGCCTAGAGCGATTACAACTGAAAGTGGGAGGATTGCATCCAGCATCCATGTGGAATCTGAGCCTCCTCTTGACATAGAGGTGCAATGGAAACAACCAATCCAATGTCCACATAGAAGAGGTGGCATTGGATTGGGAAAAGTGGACATGGTGGCTGATGGGTATGGGGAAAGGCAGGAAGAGATGAGAGGTGGAGGCATCTTTGGGACATGGAGCTGCCCTGGATGGTGCTTCAGAGGCAATCACCGGACATTGTAAATCCTCACAGGGCCCACTGGATGGAATGGAGGAGAGTATGGGCCATGATGTGGATCATTGACTATGAGGTGCAGAGGTGCCCAAAGATGTACTTACCAAATCCAATGGATGTGTCATGATGATGGGAACGAGTGTTGCTGGGGGGGGGGGGAGAGGTGGGGTGGGGGGGTGGGGTTGAATGGGACCTCACATATATATTTTTAATGTAATATTATTACAAAGTCAATAAAAATAAAATAAAATAAAATAAAAAAAAGAATAAATTATAAGAGAAATCAGGAGATACCTCAAGACAAACAGCAACTAACAGAATCAAATATTTAAGAATAAATTTAACCAACGACTTAAAGGACCTGTATCAGAAAACTATAAAAATTGCTAAAAGAAAACAAATGCGACGGCTTGCTCGGTCAGTAGAGGTGGGGTCTGGCTGCGGATGAGGGGTCGGTCCAGCTTGGGACGAGGGGTCGGTCCCGCTTGGGACGAGGGGTCGGTCTCACAGGGGTTGCACGGTTCGGCTGACGGGGTCGCCCGGCGAAGCCGGCGACAAGGGGGATGCCCGGAGAAGCAGGCGACGAACTGGGGACAAGGGAGGCCAGGCCCTTGTCGGGGGCTCTCAGGACTGGAGGGCGCACGGCAGAAAAACTACCACAGAGACAAGGTAAACACGCAAGTCCAACTTTATTGAGGGAGAGGCAACAGTTTTATAGGGGCTGGGGAAGGCTGATTGGTCAAAGCCACGCCCTGTTCTGATTGGTTGCCGGAGAAAGGTCAGTGGGAGGTACTGGATGGGGGAGGGGTGGTGGTTAGTGATTGGCTGTCGCTGTTGCTGGGGGAAGTGGCAGGGTTTAGGGATTGGTGGCTGCTGTTGCTGGGGTAGAGGGCAGACTGGAGTTTCCCGCTCACGCCTGGCTGTTGCTGCTGTGGGGGGGGGAAGGGCAGACTGGAATTTTCCGCCCTGCGCCTGCGCAGGGAGAAAGAAGAAGAAGGCATCGTGTGGCGCTATCCGGGAGGAGGGGTGGCCACGGAAGCATGGCTGCCGAGAAGGGGAGCCATGCCGAGCTTCCTTCAGGGGTGGCGGTGGGCCCGACCAACCACCCTATTACAGGGGCAGCGGTTTGGAATAGGCCTACCGCGGCCGCCGCCCCCCACCAGGTCAGCAAACCACACTTCAGCCCGAGGGGTGACCGCAAACAAAGATGATCTAAACAAATGGAATGACATTCCATGTTCATGGGTTGGAAGAATAAATATCACTGAGATGTCAATTCTACCCAAACTGATCTACAGATTTAATACAATTCTGATAAAAATTCTAATATCCTTCTTGGTAGAATTGGAAAAGACAACTATCAAATTTATCTGGTAGGGTAAGGGTCCCAAAGAGACAAAAATTTCTTTTAAAAGAAGAACTTCCAGATTTGAAAGCATATCTAGCTATAGTGTTATAAACAGCATGGTACTTGCATAAAGATAACAGATTGACCAATGGAATTGAATCAAGAATTCAGAAATACAGGAAGTGGGTGTAGTTCAGTGGTTGAGCACCTGCTTCCCACATAGAAGATCCTGTGTTCAACCCCCGGTACCTCCTTTAAAAAAAAGAGTTCAGAAATAGACCCTCACATCATTGGTCCAGTGATTTTTGACAAGATTGCAAAATCCACTTGGCTGATTCAGAACAGCCTATTCAACCAACAAATGGCACTTGGAAAACTGGATATCTATATCTAAAAGAAAGAAAGAAAGCTTATCTCACACCTTATATAAAAATGAACTCAATGTGGATTAAGGACCTAAAAAAAAAAAACTAGAACCATAACAATCCTAGAAGAAAATGTAGGGAAACATCTTCAAGACTTTGGTGCTGGTGGTGATTTCTTTTACCTTACACCCAAAGCATGAGCAACAAAAGAAAAAATATATATAAATGGGACTGCCTCAAAATTAAACATTTTTGTATTTCAAAGAATTTTGTTGGAAATCATATATCTAGTAAGGGATTGATCCCCAAGTTAGATAAAGAGATCCAACAACATAACAACAAATGACAAGCAACCCAATTTAAAAATGGGCAAAAGAAGGGAAGACATTTTTCTGAAGTGGAAATACAAATAGCCAACAGACACATGAAAAGATCAACATCACTAGTTATTAGAGAAATGCAGATCAAAACTACAAGATATCATATTATCTCACACCATACAGAATGGCCATTATTAAAAACACACACACACACACACAAACCACAAAAAACAACCCACTACAAGCTCTGGAGAGGATATGGAGAAATAGGAACACTCCTTCACTGCTGGTGGGAGTGTAAAATGGTGCATTCTCCGTGGATGTTGATTTGGCTGTTCCTTAGGAAACTAGATACAGAATTGCCACATGTCCTGGCAATCCCACTACTAGGAATATTTTCAGAAGAACTGAATGCAAGGATGTGAACAGATACTTGCACACCAATGTTCCTAGCAGCATAGTCACAATTGCTAAAAGATGGAAACAACCTAAGAGTCGGTCAACTGGCGAATGGATAAACAAGAAGTGGTATATTCATATGATGGAATACTATTCATTTGTAAAAAGAAATCAGCTGTGGAAGCACATGACAATATGGAGGAACCTTGAGGATATTAGGTTGAGTGAAATAAGCCAGACACAAAAGGAAAAATATTGTATGGTCTCACTGATATGAACTAAATACAGTGAGTAGACTTATGGAGTTGGACTCTGATGTGTAGGAGATGGAATGTGGGATAAGAAAGTGTGGACAATGCTGGATGTATGAACAACTTTAATAAAGTCAAATGTAAATATATGGTAATAGTTGGACTAGATGGTAACACATTATAATGAATATAACACACTGTTGATTTATGGATGTGACTGTGGATGAAACAAGTCATCTAGGGAAATTAATGTTAGTTGCAAGACAGTTGGAGCATAATATAGGGAATGTATACCAATGGCTTTGTCAGTAGATCAGGATTGTCGTTAATAATATAAATACAGAAATGTTCTTCTACTACAAGATGTTAAGAATGTAAGAATACATGGGAAAATATAATTAATGTAATTTATGGACTGTAGTTAACAACAATATTGTATTGTTTTTATAGCCAAAACAAAGTTGGTACTATATGAATGCTCAAGATAAAAGAACATGGGTATGGTTTTGTGAGATATGAATATGATTAAGCATTTTTTCTCTTCTTTATTTTTTCCTTAATAGGGAGACCTTGACTATGCCATTTAACTAATCTGTGTTCATCTGTGTATCTTTCTGAACAGTATAGGAACAACTGAGTTAGTATTATAGTTGGAATTAGATGTGATAAAAGTGCCTGGAAAGAACTTTTTAGAGTAATGCTTCCATAACCTGTTGAGCTGTCTTTTTCTGTTATTTTATCTTTTAATTTGAAATAAAGTTTTTTTAAAGTAAATTATTACTGGAAATGTATCTCTTAACAAGGTAGATAGGGTATATTTTTTTACCAGTTCCAGTATCTATAGACAATTCTTACTTATTACTAAAATGAGTCTATGCTCAGCAGCAATTCTTCCCCTATTTTTGTTTGTTGCTGTTGTTTTGACAGATGTAAGTACTAGGAAACCTCAATGACATAAAAAAAGAGAATGGAAAAGAAAGATGTTTTGTTATAACAATATCACAATTCTTTGAATTACTTCTGTCAAAAACCGCCTAGTGATTCAGCTTCAAAAATAATTTTTAATGACCTAATAGATGACATCTTGATTTGGTCCTTTTCCAATCTTGTTGAAAACAAGTAACTGGAAACCATATGACTTGCCAAAGATTTTTTAACCCAGTCTTTCTCAATACCAACATCAAAATTTCCAGATAATCCTTTTGTCAGTAGTTGAGCTGATTTGAATCTTTTGTGGACCCCAGAAAATGGTTCTTACGCTAACCCTGTACATGTAAAGCTATTTTATGCCAGACCTTTTGATTAGATTCAGTTAAGGGCCTTTTTATTAAATCACATTTGACTAGATTGCTTCATTAAGGGACTGATTGTGGGACCTAGGGTGGGTCTTAATTCTTTACTGGAGTCCTATATAAACAGAGAAGAGGGGAGAGGAAAAACACCATTTACCCTGCCATGTGAGAGAGGACTCCAGGATCGCTAGCAGCAGAGATTTGGTGAGACAGCATCTCCATTACTGCCTTGATTTGGACATTTTCACAACCTCAGAATTGTAAGCTTCTACTCTAATAAATTCCCATTATAAAAGTCAACCCATTTCTGGTATTCTGCACTGGCAGCCTTTAGCAAACTTAAACAATGGTGTTCACACTCTAAGAGGAAAACACCATCGTAAAGAGAAGATAGTCTCTGCTTTTAAAATGATTCTATTTTTCCTTATGCTGAGCTTATAGTGAGTTGATTTGGATAGATGGTATTTCAGAATGCTTTATCCAGGTTGGATTCAATTAATTTCATTTCTGCCTTATTGCATCTTGCATTTACTTTTAAATTCTTTCTTTGGGTTCTAAATACATCATTTGTGGTATTTTAACTTATTTTCCTCAAGCATATGAATTCCTCACATTCTTTGCTTCCCCGCAACTCTAAAGTTATATTTAAGAGAGTAAACACTCAATAAAAGGTAGTTATATAGCTATATATAAATACAATTGTGTATAGAAGAGCCTGAAAAACAAGATAAAGTCAGCAGTTTTCAGAATTTACAGATTTTGTTTTGAATAGATTTGAAGGCTGGCATAAAATAAACAATGATTTTCAGACAGGACCACAACAGGGCTTCAGATTTTTATTTCAGTCATCATTCTTTTTCTTTTTGATCATTTTTTTGTGATGTTCTGAGAACACTCTTTAATTAAGTGATATTGAGGTGATCATTTAGCACTTGGTAAGGGATTTAATAGAAAGGATAAAACAAACTAGCCATGAAAATCAATATCCTTCCAATGACCTTTAGGCATTTAATCATGCCCCAAGCAAGCTATATCATTTTTGTGATTTAAAAAAGTTACTTTTATTAGATTCCCTGAAAGTTTCACCAAAATTATTTCTTATTTACCAGGTAACAAGTTACAAGGCTGAAATTCCTAATGCTTAAAAACAAAACAACAACAAACAAACAAACACCTTGAAGGAACTAGCAGAACTTTTGGGTAGAAAATCACTGCAAAACTGGAAGAAGTTTTGTTTCTCAAACTATGATCAAATCATATATTGTAATAAATTCCATAAGGGAAAAGTCCAGGGTGCTGGGAGAGAGAATAGCTGTGAAATCCTAATTTAGATTGGGGAATAAGATAAGCCCTCCCTAAGTAACTGACATTTACGTCAAGGCCTAAGGGATGAAGAGGCTTCATAAAAGTGATTGGAAAGCAACACGGAGACTTCAAAGAGAAGGAAAAAAGATGTGAGAGATATCCAGGAGAATTCACTTCCAGAAAGCAATCAATACAGAAAGTAAGAATAGTCAAAGACCCCAGTCCTGAAAATAACAGCAAGCAATACAGAAATAAATTGCCTACAAGTGCTGAAATTTATGAAACTATTTAGTAAACATGAAACCAATAAAGCAAGAGCTCAAAGGGAAGCAGATTTGGCTCAATGGATAAAGCGTCCGCCTACCACCTGGGAAGTCCAGGGTTCAAACCCAGGGCCTCCTGACCTGTGTGATGAGCTGGCCCAGCGCAGTGCTGATGCACGCAAGGAGTGCTGTACCACGCAGGGATGTCCCCCACGTAGGAAAGCCCCAATTGCAACAAGTGAGCCCCATAAGGAGAGCCGCCCAGTGCAAAAAAAGTGCAGCCTGCCCAGGAGTGGCACCACACACATGGAGAGCTGACACAGCAAGATGATACAACAAAAAGACACAGATTCCCTATCCCACTGATAAGAATACAAGCAGACACAAGAACACACAGCGAATGGACACAGAGAGCAGGCAACTGGGTGGGGGGGGTGGGGGAAGAGAGAGAGATAAATGAAAATTAAGTCTTTTTTTAAAAAAGCTCAAAGACTAAATGGAAAATAAAGTAGTTGAATGGAAAGAAAAATAGAAAGTTTAAAGCTAGGGAAAACACTGAGATCCAAACATTATTAAAGCTAGGGAAAACACTGAGATCCAAACATTATTAAATGTCTATAAATTTGAAAATGCATGGACAGATCAGACACAGCTAAAAATCAAATGAAGGCAGAGGAAAGCTTAAGAAAACAATAATAAATTAATAGAAAAAAGGAGAATAAAACAAATGGTGTGGAAAAAATAGACATGCAGGTCAATGAAAGACAATCTGACATAAGGACAGTTAGCATCCCCGAAACCCAAACCCGGAACCAAAAAAAAAATTTTTAGAGATAGAATACAGGAAATTTTCCCTGAAACAAAAATAATAAATCTGCACTTAAAAATCTACAGATCAAAAAGGTACATACATCATTTTTTAAAAGTTATACATGGACATTAATGGTAGGCCTGATTATCACTGAACTTTAAGGATAAAGATAAGAATTTTCAGACATGTGAGGAATGATAAATAAATAAATAAACAAACAAATAAACAAATAAATAAAATCACTGACAAGTGTGCCTGCATATCTGGCTGGCCTTTCACAACAACATTCAATGCCAGTAGAGAAATGTCTATAAGTTCTAAGGGGGAAATATTTTTGACTCACAAATATTAAATCTACCCAAGCTGTCACACAAGTAAAAAGGTTAACAATATACATTTCAAACACAAAAGACCTCAGAAAAAATAGCACAAGTTCCTGTAAAAAAAAAAAAACCACTTCAAGTTGATAAAATCAGGTAAATAAAGTTGGTTCAAAATAACTCAAAAAGGGAAAATCATAAATATAGATATAGATCATCAAAATACTATACTATAGAGTTTTGCTTACAGTCATGAGGGAACAAAAGCATTGGGATTTACACTCCAATCATAAATGATTAGAAATCTGACCAAATATATATTTAAAAAATAACTGTTTGGTGTCTTTGATGAAAGCAAGTGAAGAATTGTGATCCCTGAAAGAAGGGAAATAAATGAGGTGAGCCCTACAAAGCCCCAGATTTTAGCCTCTAGACAATTTCTGGCCGGTGGCACAAGTAGGGGAAATCCAAAGTCTGAGGAGTTCTTACTGAGTTGAGGAGACAAATTAGAGTGCCAAGGCAGCTAGAATTTGCAAGATAGAAAACTGGAGAGAAAGGAGCTATGCAGAAAAAGCACTCCAGAAATCTGAATAGGTGCCCCTTTGAGTCTTTGAATATTAATCTGTGAATGTGTTGCATAATATTCAAGAAAATTACATAAAGGACAACATGTGGGTAAAAAAAATTTACCAGGGAATGGAAGCCAAACAATGTGCAGAGCTTGTACCGACCAGGAATGTTCCAGTTATCCATAGCTGGAGTGGAAAGGCATTGTTGCATACACATGGCATTCATGAGAGACCCCAGAAAAATCACATCTGGCGTTAAACTAGTACTACAGGAAAGTCTACACTAGACATGCCCTTTAAAAGCCTTAAAAGAATCCTAAAGGATATCAGACTGAATTGCAAGTAATTTAATTGCTTGTCAGAACAAAATCCAAACCATTTAAAGAAATATAACAAAATCCAACACTTAATGAAATATTGACAATGTCATCCATTTTCAAAAATGTCTAGATATGAAAAGATAGAGGAAAATATGAAATAATAAAGTTTGTGGAATAAGCATCAAGAATAATAAAACTTATTTTATAAATACGGTTAATACACTCAAGAATTTAAAGAAAAATATGAATATAAGGAAGGGAGAATTGGAGATTTTTTAAAAGGAAACCAAACAGAACTTCTACAGAAGAAAAATAAAATATATGAAGTGAAATTAACAGATTAAACATAGCATATAAATTATTCTTTGAACTTGGAGATAAAGCAATAGATAATAATCAAAATGAGGCAAACAGAGAAAAAAAATGTGACCCTAAATAATTTATGAAACAATATCAAGCAATCTAATACACATGTAATTGGGGTCACAGAAAGACAGGAAAAGGATAACATAAAAAATATCTGAAGGAATTATAGCAGAGGTTTTAAAATACATGAAGTAAAAAGTGATAATATTGAGAAGCATAATAGATAAATTCAAAAGTAGAGTGGGAGATGTCAACATAATGAAATATTTACAATGTGTACCTTTCAGTAATGAATATAAGTACAAAAATCAGTAAGGATATAGACAATCTGACTTGCACTACCAACAATTTGAACTACTGGTTATTTCTAAAATAAGTTATATACATTCAATGGAATATTATACAGCCATTAAAAGGAAGTTCTGATACACATGAGAGCACGCAAAACCTTGAAAACATCCTGCTAAGTGAAATAAGCCAGACACAAAAGGACAAATATTGTATGATCTCACTGATATGAAGTAATTAGAGCAAGCACACTTATAGAGTCAGAATCTAGAATATAGGTTACCAGGGGCCAGGGTGGGGCTAGGAAATGGAGAGTTAATGCTTAAGTTGTACAGAGTTTCTATTTGGGTTGATTGTGAAGTTTTGGTAATGGGTGGTGGTAATGGTAGCACAACACTGTGAACATAATTAGAAGTACTGAATTATATATATAAGAATTTTGTTCTAGGGGAAATTTTAGGTTGCATACATGCTACTAGAATAAAAATTTTTTAAAAACATAGGATGGGGAAGCAGACTTGGCCTAATGGATAGGGTGTCCACCTACCACATGGGAGGTGCACGGTTCAAATGCCTGGCCTCCTTGACCCGTGTGGAGCTGGCCCATGTGCAGTGCTAATGCACGCAAGGAGTGCCCTGCCACGCAGGGGTGTCCCCATGTAGGGAAGCCCCATGCACAAGGAGTGCACCTGGTAAAGGAGAGCTGCCCAATGCAAAAGAAAGTGCAGCCTGCCCAAGAATGGTGCCACACACATGGAAAGCTGACACAAGAAGATGATGCAACAAAAAGAAACAGAGATTCCCAGTGCCATTGATAAGGATAGAAGCTGTCACAGAAGAACACACAGCGAATGGACATAGAGAGCAGACAACTGGGGGGGAAGGGGGGAAGGGGAGAGAAATAAATAAAAAATAAATCTTAAAAAAAATAAAAACATAGAATGTACAACACAGTGAGTCCTATTGCAAATGATGCACTATAGGTAATAGTACAATTAAAAAATGTTTTCATGAACTGTAACAAATGTGCTACACTAATGCAAGGAGGTAATAATAGAGTGGTATGGGAAATTTGTGTTTTATGCATGATTTTTCTATGAACCCACAACTTCTCTAATAAAAAGTATGCATTTGACTGTATGTAAATTATTCCTCAGTAAGTTCTTTAGCCCCACTCCACAAACTGTGATCTTTTCTTTTCATTTTCATTGAGATAGAAATATTTTCTAATTTCCGTTATGATTCTCTCTTTGACTCATGTTTTTTAGAAGTGTTTTTAATTTCCAATATTTGGAAATTTTTCAGGTATCTTTCTGTTATGAATTTCTAATTTAATTCCAGAGTAGTCAAGGAACACATTCTTCAATCATTATCGCTTCAATCATTTGAAACTTATTTTACACAAAAGAGTATACACACTGTGTGATTTCAATCATCTTAAATTTATTAAGAATTATTTTATGGCCTTGTATATTGTCTCTCGGTGAATATTACTTGTACATTTGTAAAGAATAATTATTCTGCTGGTGGTGGTGAGAGTTCTGTAAGTGCAAATTAGGTCCAGTTGGTTGTTACTGTTGCTCAAGTCTTCATAAGTCCTACTGATTTTCCTTACTTGTTTTATAAATTTCTGGGAAAGGAGTGTGTTGAATTCTTTGGCTATATTTGTAGATTGGTCTATTTTTCCTTCCTGTACACTCAATTGTTGTTTCTTGTATTTTTAATCTCTTTTATTCAAAAATAAACACCTAGGATGGTTATATTTCCTTAACTAACTGATTCCTTTATCATTAAAGAAATGCCTCTTTTCATCCCTAATAGCATTCAATGTTCTAATACCTTCTTTGTCTCATAGTTAAAAAGTCATATCACCCTTAGAATGGTCAGTGTTTGCATAGTATATCATTTTTCCATCCTTTTACTTTTGACTTATCTGTAACTTTATATGCACTCCGATAATCTCTTTTAACTAGAGTTCTGTTTTATGATCAATATTGTTGTTTTAATCTAGTATCTTGTTATTTGTACTATCTAAATCATTCTTTCCTAATTTTTTCCTATTTGATTTGGGATTAAGTATTTCTTATTTTATTTTATCCCCAGTATTTGTTGTATTTTATTGGTTGCTTTATGTTTACAATATATCTCTTTAACTTATGCTCTATGTCAAATAATATGCTACCCCACATAATTTTAAATCCTTACAACAATATAGTTGATAGTCCAATTATAATAAATGTAGTTTCATCAATTGTAACAAGTATACCACACAAAATAAGGTAGTGTATGGGAACTCTGTATTTTACACATGATTTGTCCATAAACCCATAATAATAATAATAATAATAATAATAATAATAAACATACCTCCATTTCCCTCATATGTCCTTTGTGCTATTGTTGTCCTAAGTTTTACTTCTATGTATAAGTCCCACAAGATATTGTTATATCTGCTGTAAACAATCAATTACCTGTTTAAGAGTTAAAAACATTTTAAACACCCATACCACAGACCTATGTTGTGCCTTGATGCACCCTAGGACACTATAGCAAACATAGAGGCATCACAAGATATTTAACATTTTCAAGGAAAACACAGCAACACTTAACATTTGTCAGATATGCATAAACTACTAGCTTGATTCTGTTGATGGTTTCAATATTAAATCATACTACTTTCCTTTTGCTGATATATCTTTAAGAAGCTGGCTGCTTCTGTGACATAAAGGAAGTGTCACACAAACATGAAGGTGGAACAGGCATTGAAGGTGATGGTATCCAATCTAATTCCAAAGTTTGAGATGCTGGTGGCATCCAATAGGCACACACATTCCGTTGGTAAACAATTGTGGTTATTTAAGAATTAAATTAGAGGGAAAACGGACTTTGGCCCAGTGGTTAGGGCATCCGTCTACCATATGGAAGGTCCGCGGTTCAAACCCCGGGCCTCCTTGACCCGTGTGGAGCTGGCCATGCGCAGCGCTGATGCGCGCAAGGAGTGCCGTGCCACGCAAGGGTGTCCCCCGCGTGGGGGAGCCCCACGCGCAAGGAGTGCGCCCGTGAGGAGAGCCGCCCAGCGTGAAAAGAAAGTTCAGCCTGCCCAGGAATGGCGCCGCCCACACTTCCTGTGCCGTCTGACGACAACAGAAGCGGACAAAGAAACAAAAGCAGACAAAGAAACAAGACGCAACAAATAGACACCAAGAACAGACAACCAGGGGAGGGGGGGAAATTAAATAAATAAATAAATCTTTAAAAAAAAAAAAAAAAAGAATTAAATTAGAATGTGTTTCCTTCCGATTTACATGTTTTTTTTCCCCAAGTGGCTATTAAGTTGTTAGGACATAAATATTTTAAGTTGTGTGTGACCTATTTACTTGATAAATGGAAGTAGTAAGCATTTCTTTTGGCCTATGGATGGTGTGAAAAAATTACTAAGCAAGTAAGGACACCAGGAACAGAGAAACTCTGAAAACCTCTACTGTAGATTATAATGCAGCCATTAAACAAAGTGAATTAGTTGCTTTTCTGCTGACTTGGGGAAATTTCTATTAAGTATTGTAAAGTTACATGAGCAAGATTCAGAGAAGTATATAGAAAATGGGCCTATTAAAAAAAAAAAACAATTACTGAAATCCTCCAATAAGGGGGGAGATGTATTTGATGTGATGGCCTGTAATTGTATGAGCACGGAGAAAGTTGGGAAAGGACACACACCAAGCATTACTACTGTTGACTGGTGGGGAAGCAAATAGGAAAAAGAGGAGGAAAATGAAATAAAAATTTTTAAAGTAAGAAATAACAAATGAAAAACAAAGTCCAATATTTTTAAATTATTTCATGTAGGTAAAAATCAGTGTGGAGGGAAGGAGATGTGACTCAAGCAATTGGGTGCCCACCTACCAAATGGGAGGTCCCAGATTCAGTTTGTGGTGCCTCCTAAAGAAGACAAGCAAGGCAGTGAGCTGATGGGATGGGCTGGCGCAACAAGCTGATGCAACAAAATGACTCAATGAAGAGACACAACAAGGAAACCCAATGAGAGACACAACAAACAGGGAATGAAGGTGGCTTAAACCATTGGGTGTCTCCCTCCCATGTGGGAGGTCCTGGGTGGGTTTTTTAAAAATAAATCTTTGAAAAAAAATCAGTGCGAATGTGTGCATGTGTACACAGGCAAGCATAGAGAGGTCTGACAGGCTGGTCACTCAAAGGTGATGGGTGATTATCTTTGAATTTTCAAATAATTTTTGCTTTCTCATACTTTTCTATATTGTTTGAATTTTTGTATTGTGCATGTAGAATTTTTATCATTAGGATTATTCATTAATTAATAAAACTAACCAAGAGTTTTGTCCCGTGTCATGGCTCCTAAGACAGGTGGATGATCTCACCTGCCCTCCACTCGGAGGGATTACAGGGTCAGTGTCTTAAGTACAGGTGGATAGCCAGGCTTCCTTCCAATAAAGATTTAAGATTCAAACTTGGATCCTGAAGAACTACCCAGACTCCGGACTTAATGAAAACAATATCCACAATACTGGCTTCTTCTTGCCCAGTCCTCAGTTGACAACAATCTTAAATTCTAAACTGCTGCCTTAGTGCAACGCAGAATCAGAATCGCCTGGGAAGATAAAATCACGGCCCATTCGAATAAGGGGCTCAGTTGCCAGAGCCTCTGAAGAATACCTCTCAACACCTCCCTCTCCTTTCCAGTCCTTTCAAGGAATGTGAGCTTGGCTTACAAAAAATAAAATACATGAAATAAACTAAAAAGAGAAGCATGTTAAAACAAGAACGTGCTATAATGAAGAATAGGAACCTAGCTCATTTTTATTTAAATATTAAGTCAAAGAATGGTCCCAAGGGTTGGCAGACTTGAAGACACTCGGGTTACATTAAAAAAAAACAAAACACTTTATTTAAAAGAAAAACCGGAAATTATGACCGACCAAAACGAAAAAGATTTATGATCATCACATTTAAATAATCCTACATAATCATGTCTCCACTGTTGATGGCTCTACAGGGCAAACTGCTGTACCAGGATTAGAGTTACATTTTCTCCCAAAGTAAAGATAGTAAGAAAGAAAGAGGAAATCCTTGCCATTTTATTGACATTTTTTACTTTTTCTGTAAATGTTTACTTATTTCTGTAAATGGCCACCAGTGAGTAATCTGCATGAGATATGCTTCTTAATCCCTCCTGGGAGGACATCTCCATTTTTTTCCTTAATGGACAGGAAATTAAACACCCCGTATTCTCCGTCGGAGCAGGACATGACAGTCCCCTTTTTATAATGCAGAGCTATGGCCTGACCTTCATTTACTTTAAGGCTTAAGCAACCAGAAGCTTCTGATACATCAGATTTAGTGTCGAAGAAAGGAAAAGAGGATTGGAAAAAACAGCCTCCAATGCTAGCGCCAAATGAGGCCTACTTCCAGCGCAGATGAATTACCAAAAGGCCCTGTGGCCCCTGAGGCTGAGGGCCATGCACGGCTTACTCTCTGAGCCCTGCACAAAGTAATGCTCAACAAATTGGTTTTGGTAGTGTTAATAAATGAAATTCTCCCATTTAATATGAAGACTGTTGAATTGTCATTTCCTGCATTGTACCCAGTTTCATTAAGGACCTAAGAAATACTTTCACAGCATCAAAACATCCAAGTGAGTAGAAAAAGTCAGCTCAAAACCCTGACTATTTTCGTGAGCAACAGCAAAGGTCTAGAATCCGCACTATCCAAAAAGGCACCTCTGGTCATGCGGCAATCTAAATTTAATGAAATTTAAAACTCAGTTCCTCAGTTGCCCTAACCAGTGTCAAGTGCTCAGTAACCACTGGAGGCTAGTGGTATTGGACAGCACAGGTATAGAACATTTCCATCACTGCGTAAAGTCCAAAGTTCTATTGGACAGAAAGCTCTAGATGACTGCCTGAAGCTTCTTCCATTTGCTCTAGATGTTCTATGCTTTTATGAATATACCAGGGATTCAAGTCCTCTCCTAAAAGTACAGTAGGGTCCCTGAAGGGAAATTATTTGAGGAATCATGGTCTCCTGCTTACTCCAAGATTGGGGGTTATCTGTTAATACACCATGGAGTGGAGTATTCCCTGAGGGCAAGGTCCTTTTCTTATTCTCTCTATTCCCAGAAGCTAAGAAATTGCTGCTTAATAAAGACTGAAAATGTTAAATATTTACATATACTAACAAATTGCACATTCATGTAAACATTTTACATACCTCCCATAAAAGACACATTTATTTCAAATATCAGGGTGTAGCTGATTCGGTTGGTAAAGGGGTGAAGAAAGGGCTTGCCTCTCAGTAGCTTCACCTTCTTATGGGGTCTCTCATCCCTTCTCTTTCCACTGCCAGGGAAGTTCTGCCTTTCCTGTCCTGTATAGTCCACAGACTCATCTAAAGGTGCCTTCACAGAGTTGATGCGCACTGACCACTTGCCCTAGACTGAGGACCACAAAGTGACAAAGATAATCAATTGTCCATATTGGTATCCTTCAGAGTGAAAGATGGTGGTATTAATAATTCTGCTGGGACACCAGGCATAATCCAACACCATCCGGCTGGCTTTGGTCTTATGTCCCACTAGTTCTATGCCTACCTTTGTTTCCAATCTTTTGGCCACCAGGAGATGCCAACTTTTCCTAGATTTTTAGACATGATTTCAGTGAGCTCCAGATAGCCTCAGCAACACACATAGCCAGGCTTGAGAGCATTCGTTATGTTCATGGAGCTTATATTATGTATAGTCCACATTTTACAATTGTTTTGACCACAATTAATTAAAGAGGTCTAATTATATAATAGCAATCGATACAATGAAGTCAAATGACGATTTCACCACTGCCCATCAGCTGCTGATGTTCCACTCTATAGCCATCGTTCCTTTGGTCAAGACTTTGTTAAATGCCAAATTTCTGTCGGTATTACATTAGAAAGTTCCCATGAGAACAGAATTCAGACAGGAGCTTAAGTGAAGAAGGAGGCACCAGGAGGAGGGAGAGGATCCAAAAATACCTCACCTGAGGTCATCCTCACCTGAGGTCATCCTCACCTGAATCCCATGTCAGAGGTGTCTAGCCTAGCCTCAGTCATTGTTTAGGAAAGGATCCTGAGAAGATTGTTGCCAGCCATTTTTTAATTTCAAAAAGGATTGATTTCCATTCTGCAAATATCCTCCAGTTCACTTAAATGAAGGAGCATTCCTTCTTTGGCATTCTTCCCCTGGCTGCATTAGCAGGGGAGAGCTCACAATTACGTCCTCTGGCTGTAGCCCCTGTCTGACTGACAGCACTGATGAGACCCCCTCCACCCCTAAAGGGATTAGCAGGCGGGAGGAGTTCTCAGCAATAACTAAAAGTCTTTCAGACCACAGAGCCCTCCCTGTAACCACTTATCATGTTCTCTCAGTGCTCAGGACACAGAAATCACTCGCTGCAAGCCCCCTCCCTGCATTTGCTTTTCCGGTGATAGAAAACCATCAATAATGTTTGTCCGTGGCTTTTATCATAATAGGGATGTTTGGTAGAACAAGAAGTGAGGGATTTCCCTGTTTCATGGCAGCGCTCTCATCTTCAACATGCAGGGGAGAATGGGTGCCTGACATTTCTGTGTGCTGAACGGTAACGGTTTAAACAGAGAACATTGCTGCTGTGCTCAAGCAAAACCTCTCCCTTGGTTTTCAGGAGCCGTTTCTGCAGGACCCATTTTGAGGGGCAGTGTGCGGTGAGAGGGTCTCGTGAGCTCCCTGACACTTCTTGGACATCTGTGGCCCTGGCCTGGGGCCTGAGTGCTTACCCCACGGTGTTCTCCCAGTACAGAGTGAGGCAACTAGCAAAAATGTACATCCTTCGCACATTCCATTATGTAGGCTCATGGTAGTGTTTCATCAGATTAGAGGGAAGTGAGGGCCAGAGAAGGAGCAACCTAACTGATAAAATCACACATGAGAATATATCGCATGCCTGAGCAGTAAGAAGTGGATGATTAAGTGAGGACTTTGCCTTTTGTAGAATATTCATAACCATAAGACACCAATCAGCCAAAGGTAAAATTGGTAAAGGATCATTTTACATGTTGAGATCTGAAGAGCCCTTGCACCCCAAACAAAAAGAAAAGAGTTTCTTTCGTTGATGGCTGAGACAGAGATTCATTCCTTTGGTTCAAATCTTAACCCTGGAAGGCTGGGAATAGTCAAAAAGCACTTGGATATCATGGTGGAAATGGCATCAGTGCACTCAGCATCCTTTCAACCCTCCAAAACATGGCTGTTTCCAGACTTCCTTACAAGTAAGGTCTGAAAGCAAATTCTGTCCAATTAGATGCCGTCTGCAAGAGTTGGAAGGCAAGAGTGAGAACATGCAACCACAGTCTAGGAATCGTGTTTTGCCACAGCATTCCAACATCCAAGCAATAGTTTGGTGGGTATTCAGAGGTAGTTTGTAGCAGCATCAGAAGCAGCTTCCTGATCTCTGGATCACAGCTTCATAGGGTTTTCTTTTTTTTTTTTTAAAGATTTATTTATTTCTCTCCCCTTCTCCCCACCCCCTGCCCCAGTTGTCTGTTCTCTGTGTCTATTTGCTGCATATTCTTTGTCCGCTTCTGTTGTCATCAGTGGCATGGGAATCTGTGTTTCTTTTTGTTGTGTCATCTTGCTGTGTCAGCTCTCCGTGTGTGCAGTGCCATTCTTGGGCAGGCTGCACTTTCTTTCGCGCTGGGCAGCTCTCCTTACAGGGCACACTCCTTGCACGTGGGGCTCCCCTACGCGGGGGACACCCCTGAGTGGCAGGGCACTCCTTGCATGCATCAGCACTGCGCATGGGCCAGCTGCACATGGGTCAAGGAGGCCTGGGGTTTGAACTGCAGACCTCCCATGTGGTAGACGGATGCCCTAACCACTGGGCCAAGTCTGCTTCCAATTCACAGGGTTTTCTTGATGTCTAAGGTTCAAGTATACAACCTTCTAAGTCCCTCTACCTTTATGATTGTGATAAAGGTAGAATCTTCCAGAACTTCAAATATTTTTTAACATTAAATTCCCAGTATGAAATTCCTTCTGGTTAAAATACCTGGAGTGGCTTCTGTTCCTAAAACTGAAAGGGGGCCATAACAGATGTGAATAAGCAAACATACTGGGGAGGGGAAGGAGGGGAGAGAATGGATGAAGCAGTGTGAGGGAATGGAATTCTTAATGAGGGCAGGAGTTCTGAAACTGGAGAGGGGTTTGGAGGTGGGAGGAGAAAGCAAGGTTCACAAGAGAAATCTCTCCCATTTCACTATGTTACTCCCATGAAGACTGCTTCTTCCAAATGACCTAACCAGCAACTTAGGCTGGCCCTTTCCACTAACACAAAATAAAATAACTATCATCAATGTCAATTAACCTCTCAACTAACCTCCAAGTATGTCTAATTGCCATCACTTAGTTCCCTTCATTTGTTCTTTGTTCTTTCATATCCCCTCCTCCACCTCACTCCCCATTTTAATAAAATAAAAGCACAAAACTAGAATGGGCCTCAGCTCATTTATTTAATGTCACTATTTTCTAGACATAAATTAAGAGGCTCAAACAAGTAGAATATCTTGCCTAATATGATCTATCTACAATCTAATGACTTTATGTGACATAACTTCACCCCAACACCTACTTGGATTGCAGAGAAGAAAAATAGAAGGGGGAGGAGAGGTTGTTCAACATACATGATAGAAGTAGCAATTAAAATACACTTTCTCTACAACCTTCTGCTCATCCCACCTCAAGATCTATAGGAATCTGGCATTTCTGTCTCTCCAGAGAGATAAGAAAAGATTGCTTAGCAATATTGTGGACAATGGAAACTTGCAAGTCTGAGACAAGCACGAAAGGAGTAAACCATTCCCAGGGTTACCACAAGCCAAAGCAGGGAAAAGGAGAAAACAGCCATCCCTTAACACCTGGCCTTTTCTCAGGGCTGGGGCTCCGCTTAACATTTCCTTTTCACCCCACTTTCCCTGTGAATGGTACTTACTGGTGCTGAAGAAAAGTCAGGTATTGATTGCTTAAGCATGTTTGACTACTGCTTAAAGGTGTGCAGAGGAAAACTGACCCCAGGGTTGAGAAGTTTCCAAAGGGCCTTTGAAGAGCCTCTAGGGCCTTTGATGCTAAAGAGTGACTTTGCATTACAGCAGTCAATAGAAGATCTGAACACCTGCAAGTTTTGATTGATCTGCTCACCAGCTCCAAGGACCAATTACAGGTTTTCCTGGGAAGGAATATGCTATTTCAGCTCATGGGCTCAGAGCACTATTAACCAGAGCCACCCTCCACATAAGAGTGCAGCCTGGAGAGCCGAACCCTCCCACAGCATGGACTTTGTCTTCATCTCAGCACGTCTCCTGGAAAAAAACTACAAAAACACCCACTCATTGGGTGTCACTTGCCTGGCAATCTCCCTTAAACCAGACAAAGCTGAGAATAAAAGAAAGAGAAAACAGGCTCTGAATAATTGAAGCAGGCGTCACAACAACCTATTACTACCTTTCATGACCATTACTCCTGGGTCCTCACTCAATGTCTGCAGACTCTTCCTTCACACACAGCTCTAACCTGATCAGCTGTTTTCAGTTTGTTTCCCTGAGCACAAGTCAGATGAAACCATTGTTACAAAAGTCCATGCTGTTCCTGACTGTAAGTGCTCACTGTAAATGTGTCTGCTATTTGCTCTCTGTTCACACATAATCCTGACAAGCTTTACTTCTGTTCTGTTGAGCACAGAAGAGTTGAGCAGCTATCTTGAAAGCCTCCCCCCCCCCCATTTTTCTAGTCCTTGACCACTATTTACAGGTTCTCCCTCAATGCCTATTGGCTCTTCCTTCCCAAGCCATTTTTTTTAAAGATTTATTTTTATTTATTTATTTTATTTATTTATTTTATTTATTTATTTTTATTTATTTTAATTCCCCTCCCCTCCCCCGGTTGTCTGTTTTCTGTGTCTTTTTGCTGCGTCTTGTTTCTTGTTTCTTTGTCCGCTTCTGTTGTCGTCAGCGGCACGGGAAGTGTGGGCGGCGCCATTCCTGGGCAGGCTGCTCCCTCCTTCGCACTGGGCGGCTCTCCTTATGGGTGCACTCCTTGTGCGTGGGGCTCCCCTACGCGGGGGACACCCTGCGTGGCGCGGCACTCCTTGTGCGCATCAGCACTGCGCATGGGCCAGCTTCACACGGGTCAAGGAGGCCCGGGGCTTGAACCGCGGGCCTCCCATGTGGTAGACGGACGCCCTAACCACTGGGCCAAAGTCCGTTTCCCTTCCCAAGCCATTTTAATAAGCTTGGTTTTCTCATTTTGTTGTTTGTTTCCCTGTGTACCACGTGAAAATGGAAGTGGCTGGGGCTGATGCTAAAGACAGTTACAATGACCAGTAAGAAGTGATAGTGATAGACATATCGGGGATAGGCACACTGATGGGAAGGAAGGAAACAGAATAACCATTTCCTGTATACAATGTCTTAGACCACAAAAAGAGAAGCCAGCGGGTATCCTCTAGTTTGGGGCATTTAGCTTTACACATCTTATAGGCCCTGAGAACAACACTGTGCTAGTGCCCAACACATTAATTGATATTCTTATGATGGTGACAATGAATCATCAAGTAAGCATTGAAATTATATTCAGTTTATTCTTTTTAAGAAGGCAGACGAGAGCACGAGGACTTTTATCTAATTTTCCACATAAATTGATATAATTTGGCACTTGAAAGGGTAAGCTTTTATTATAATGATAATAATAACCACCACTCTTGAGTGCCTGCACCATGCCAGGCAATAAGCCAAATGTTTAATATAAATCATCATTAATTCTGCTGGGCAATGAGAGTGCAGCACTGCCAGGCCTGTATCTGAAAGGGTCGGGGAAGGCAGTTTCATTCTGCTGTGACCTGAGGACTGGTTTTCTTTTTAGAACTAAGACTTACAGATTGCCTTCTTTCTGAGATGGAAGAGGCATGTGTAATGACTTAACAACTTATTAGGCTAATGCAATTTGGCACTTGAAGGGATAAGTTTTTTTAATATGATCATCACAGCCACCACTCTTGAGTGCCTGCCCCCATGCCAAGCAATGTGTCTAGTTTTTAATATAAAAGATTTTTAATCCTGCCAGGTAGTTATGATTACACCCATTTTACAGATTGGGGAAATTTGGCTCAGAGAGATCGTTATCTGCTGAAGGACAATAAATGAGTGGTAGAGCCAAGACGCAAAACCAGTTGCACAGCCATACTCCTCGCAGTTCCAGGCAGGCTCCAGGTATCTGTGAAATCCCCTCATAGGCAATTTGTTGTTCCCTGATTGTGCCCATAAAGAAGTAGCCTCTGTAATGAGCTTTCTGGGACAGAGCAAAGGTCCCTATTTCTCTCTGTCTTGTTCCGTGGAACAGTGTTTTCAGGCAGGGAGTAGAGAGTCATTCTGGACTGTGTGACTCTGAGCTGAGGGAGAATTGTAATCATCTCAGAGGAACCCGACCTGAGTAATTCCTTGACGTCAGCCACTGAGTCCATCCACTTTTCAGAGTGACCAGCCTGGCCCTCATCCACCACACGCAGCTCTGTCCCTGGCAGCTAAAGCCATCCTAAAAATAGCCTCTGGACCTGGAAAGGGATCTCGGCTGGGGCCTACAGCAAAGGACACGCCTCTGGCATTGGGAAGAGCAGACCCCTGGGCAGCAGTCAGTTCTGCTCTGAGGGGAAGTTAGCAGGGCTCGTGCCTCCAAGAATGAGGGGCCAGGAAAATCCCAAGGCAAAACAGCTCATTCCTTTCTGCCATAAATGCCTTTTTCATTCTTTGTCTAACCTAAAATCTGCTGACGTGGTGTCCTTAGTTCCAGGCTCCGATGAAGGTTGGTGTGTCCCACAGTGGGGAAGGGGTGTGTGAGGTCACACTTCAAACCACCAGGGCCCTGAAGCCTGAGTATGAGTGACCAGCCCAGTCGTCCCTGGATCAGGGAAAATCAGAAATCTTACCACAAGCTTAAGTAGGCCAAAGTTCTGGGGCTTACATGCATTCCCTACACATTTTAACAAGTCCCTACAGCCTGCCCAAATCAGGGCAGTCACTAAATTCAGGATACAGGTTTGTTTGTTTGTTTGTTTTATTTTTTTAAGTGTTTTTTCCCCAGGTCACTTTAATCTGGTGCTCAATTAAGTAAAAAATCTGCTGTTTGTTCATTGTCAAAGGTAAGTAGCAGAAGTATCTAACAAGTCATGTGGACCAAAGTCCAAGCTCCAGCTTTAGGGTTTTTTGGTGTTTTTTTTTTTTTAATACTTAAAAAAAAAAAATTTAAGATAGTTTAGATTATATAAATGTTACATAAAAAATACAGGGGAGGGAAGTGGCTGTGGCTCAATCAGTTGGTCTCCCATCTACTATATAGGAGGTTCAGGGTTCGACTCCCGGGGCCTCCTTGTGAAGGCAGGCTCACCTGCATGCTGCAGAACGCCGCCCAGCCCGCAAGCACCACGGAGCACCATCCAGCCTGAAAGTGCTGCGGAGAGCCGACTCAGCAAGATGCTGCAACAACAACAAAAAAAAGGGTGACAAGCAAAAATACAGAAGAGCATGGAGCGAACAGACACAGAGAGCAGATAGCAAGCAAGCCACCAAGGGGAGAGGGGAAATAAAATAAATTAATACAGACTCAGAAGAACGCACAGCAAATGGACACAGAGAGCAGACAGCATGCAAAAAGCCACAAGGGAGGGGGGGAGGATATAAAAATATACATATACAGGGGATTCCCATATGCCCTACTCCCTACCCCTCCCACACTTTCCCACTTTAACAATATCCTTCATTAGTGTGGTACATTTGTTACAACTGATGAACACATATTGGAGCATTGGCACTAAGTGTGGATTACAGTTTACCTTATAGTTTACACTCTGCCCCACACAGTTTTACAAGTTATGAGAAAATATGTAATGGCCTGTATCTGTCATCGCAATGTCATCCAGGACAATGCCAATGTCCCGAAAATGCCCCATATTATACCTATTTTTCCCTCTCCCTTCCCTCAGAAGCTCCAGAGGCCACTGCCTCCACATCCATTTAGAGTTCTGTAGGATCATTATGACATACCATTGCATCACTACGGAAGGGTGAGGCTTTCCCTTCCCTACACCTCTGGAGTTTCACAAGAGACAGCTGCACCAAACTTGACACCAACTGGCTTAACATCTTCCCTTTTTCTAGAACGTATCTGATTTCATGATTTCTAAACACCACCCACTTGAGGAGAGGATGCAGACCGTCACATAGAACATATTTAGGAGGGCTCCCTTCCCAACAGAAGAGGCTCTGAGGATGGCACGTGATACGAAGAGGGGTTGTTCAGCCTCCTCAGTGCTGGCATACCCCTGCAAATGCACTGCCTCATTAGGGACTCCTTTACTTGCCCTCTATTTGGCCATATCCTGACTCCTGCCACACATTCTCCAGGAGGCTTCCTCAAGTGCTCCCACCCACAGCAGCCTCTTTGCCCAAGCCCCCACCACTTACAGTCCTGGCCAATCAGCTGAGCACTTACTTATTGGGGTGGGCAGAATAATGGCCTCCTCCCTGCCAATCTGTCTATATCCTAATCCCTGGAACCTGTGAATATGTTACTTTACATAGCAAAAGGGACTTTGCAGATGTGATGAAGTTAAGCACCTTGAAGCAGGGAGTTTATCTGGGATTATCCTGATAGGCCCAGAGTCATCAGATGAGTCCTTCCAAGTGGAAGAAGAAAACAGAAGAGATGAGAGTGATGTAGTGTGAGAAGGACTTGACCTGCTGTTGATGGCTTTGACGATGGAAGAAGGAGGCCACAAGGCAAGGAAGGCAGGCAGCTTCTAGAAGTTGTAAATGGTAAGGAAATGGATTCCCCCTTATATCCTCCAGCAGGAAACAGCCTTGTCAACATTTTAGGCCAGTGAGACTCACGTTGGACATCTAAACTTCAAAAGCATAAGATGATACATTTGAATTGTTTTAAGCTTCTAAATTTGTGGTAATTTGTTACAGCAGCAATAGCAAACTAATAAACTTGTTCAGTGTACTTTATTCTTCTTTATTTCCTATATATGAGCCTTATCTCCTTAAGAGACCACTAGGTTCTTAGTGGGTTGGTCTTATTTTTTTTCTTCCTTCTGTTTCTGTATATTCAGTGAGTCCTTAATCTTGTCAACTCCCTTATCTTACTTCTTCTGGGCAAGCCTTACCTCTTTGGCAGCACTAAGGGACAAGGAGAGCAAATGAGACACCAGGCCACTCAATTGCTAGCAATCCAACTTAGCCACCAGAAGAGTGAACTTGACTGTTCCCTGCCCAAGGATCCCTTCTATGAAGTGATGAAAGTAAACATAGCAAGTGAGGCAACCTGGCTTTATGAACACATTTTCTATACTTGTTCAGACTATTATAGCAGAATAACAGGTCCAAGATGGCCTTTAATATAAATGCTCAGTATATCCTTTCTATCTACAGTCCAAAACCTTAGCTACACGATCCACTCATTGTCCTTTACTCATATGGCATCCCAAACTCTCCTAAGGTGATCATGACACCAAGGATGGCTTGACCTACTTGCTTTATTTGCGTATAGCTTTTCTCACCATAATATTAACAAACGGACAGAACCTAGAAAAAGGGACCCTGGTGGTGCCTGTCTTTACTGAATCCCAGTTAACTAGTTGCACTTTTCCTTTGCTCCTTAGTTGCAAAAATATAAGTAATCCTATGCTTCCTTCTCTTGCCTTGATCCTCATTCACCTTATTAAGTGGACTTATTTGTCTCATTCTACTTCAATTAACAAACCATACAGAATATTTCCAAGCATGTAAAACCATATTATACCTTTATAACCCCTTTTAACAAATCAATTTTATTTATTATTATAAGTATTGTATTTATTACTTAACCTAATTCCTCTCCTTATGCAGATTCAATTGATTTATCTGCTGGCCAACATTACTCATCATAAACTTGTTAAAATATTGGGTGGACTTACCACAAGGTTAGTGCATCTGTTCATGCCTCCTCACTTTAGAGGGCCCTCCAAGGTGAACGTTTTCAGAGTTGATTCTCCGGCTCCAAGAGAAGTGTGTTTGGGGTTCTAGATGGACTCATCAAGAAGCCACATTGAGAAGCTTTTGCTGACAATTTGCAGAAAGATGTGGGATCTATGCAAGGACCAGGACCCAGTTGCAGATCCTGTTTCATGAAGCAGAGAAAAGCTTCCCAGTCCAGCTGGCCTGCTCTCTCTCCCTCTCAGAGGGCACTATTACATCCTTTAGTGGCAGGGAGGCAAAGGCTGGGATGTCACTTTTGCTCTTCCTCCTGCCTCTTCTGAAAACCATGCATTCCTCACATTTAAGTTTGGGGGTTGTGGGGAGAAGGGAGCAGCAACTTTTCTGACTGTGTCACTCAATAGAATGACATATCCTTCCTCCTTCATGTTGACTCTTCAGCTGTTCTTTCAGAAGACAATGGTACCTGCCAGGTCAAGTGGAGGAAGCCAAATAGTGATGGGCCTGGTGTCACAAAAGAGTACTGTAAGGACAGCATAAAGTTTACAGAACATTTAAAGAACGTCAGTATTAGAGAGGACTTTAGCAATCTCTCAATCCAATATGTAGATTTGACAAAAGTGGAAACAGAAGCTCCAAAAGACGTTCCCAAAGTCACACCGTTTAGGTCAGGAGTAGGAATTATATTCTGACTCCTGGCACTCTTTTCACTCAGCCCCCTCTGCATCCACTGTCAAAATGAAACATCCTACAAAGTCAACCACAATTTCAGACAAGATGAAGCAATGTATGCTACAAAATATAGGAAGTTAAGTCATTTGGATTTTTGTTTGTTACAACTTTGAAGCATCTCTAATTTTTATTTTATGAATATTGTTGTGTTTCAGATTTTTATTTTATTCTCTAGCAATCTGCTAATCTTAACTGGCAGCACCAACATTTATTTTCCTGCTGCAAAACAGTCAATCTCTCAAATTTGGCCCAGAAATTATAAATGATTTATGCCTGGTCAATGGACCTCTCACTACAAATCACATTAGCCCTGAAGCAGGCAGACATACCCATATCTTCTCAAGGTCAGTGTCCCGATCCAGGGAACCAGACCGCTTACCTGATGTGGCAGCCAGATAAGCCGTGCTTTGGCATTTCAGGTCTTCAGAAGGAGCCTGGGAGAAAACATTATCAATTAATTAAAGTCAGATGCCCTTGTATTTTCTTGCCTATAAAACGAAGCTAATAATACTCATCTTACTAATCTGTTGAGAGTACAAGAGATAATATATACATAGTGCCTGGCCACAATTGGAACTCAATTGATGGTAGCTTTAATGTTTATATTTATTGTTTTGTTCTATTTCTTATTTAATCTTTCAGATCATTTTATATCAAGTTTATTAATACAACTTGATAATTTTCCCCCTCTAACATTTATAGAGATCCACCTGTTCTAAAGGTTTCAACCATTATTCACATTCTTCTGTCTATTTGGCAGCCACTTTGGTCCCAACTTTTCCAGTAGGGGCTTTATTATGCTCTTAAAATGTTTTAGAAAATTGTTCAGAAACAATTGCCTCTCTTCCCACGATCTTCAGTAAACTCACTGATGGAACGCTTTAGTTTCTGCCCTTCTTTAAATAATATAATCAATTTTCAGTGGACATTTTCCTGTTAATTTACAGCCCCAAATTTTTGCGAGGCTGTAGAGAATGGGTTTGTAAAGTTGTTGTGGTTTTGTTGTTGTTGTTTAGTCTGTATCATACATGAATTGTACAGAAGCAATAAATTTAATTTGAGCTCTGAACACTGAAAGTGTGTTTTTGTTTGTTTGAGTTTTTTGTTGTTTGTTTGCCCTATAATTGGTTTTCTTGGTTAAGGAAGTAAGTCTATCGGTGTAACCCTTTTAATGGTATTGAAATTAAAATATTTTTCAACCAGATTTGGGTCTAAAGTACCCTGGTAAGACATCTGTATTTTAAAAATAGAGTACAGAAATCCGACTTAAACAAGTGGAAATAAATATTACAGTTATAATTTATCGGAATGTTGTAAAATACTTTTTTTTCCAAACTAGATTGTGTCAAAACTAACCCTGATTTCCAAATTTAAAATTTAGGAAATTAGACAGTAAAATCAAGGGTCAAATAGCCAAGCGACTATTTAAAAATCTTTATTTTTCTTGTCGACTTGCCCTAGATCATGCTCTGCCCTGATGCTCAGAGCAGCTCCAGGAATAGCCAGACTCAAGCTCAGCGATCTTCACTGGCCAAGGTCTACACTGCTGTTCATTAGGTAAATTACAGATGGTTTTGCATTTCACACCAGGAGACCCCAGTCTTTACAGGAAACCCTAGAGAAAACACTTATTTCCCTGCCTCATTCCTGGAAACGTCCATACAGAGAACAGACTCATCCTGCCAAATAAAATGGGAGGAATCTGGCTGAACTATTTGCGTCCCCAATTTCGGAATCCAAGCGGAAATGTCCCTCTAACTAAGCCTGTCCGGATTTTCCGCAGGCTGGGAGTAGAAACCGACTGGTCAATTTGCGGGAATGAATGAATTTCTATTTAGTTAACTAACATTCGAAGAGCGCCTACTTATATTCCTGGCACAGAGCTAAGTGCCGGTGAAAAAGACTTAAAGAAAAAAAAAAAAAAAAAAAACTTTGACCCCCAGCACAGCGCCAGGCACTTCCTACAAGCTTCAAAGACGTCTGAGTTAAATCGCGAGATGAACAGTAAAGCTCGGAATTGCTCCAGGCTACACTAGCGCCCTCTGGGGGCAGACTCGGGATCACGCCGACAGCGCCAGCCTGTTGCCAGCAGCCGGCAAAGATT
Organism: Dasypus novemcinctus; assembly: GCF_030445035.2. Lineage (NCBI taxonomy): Eukaryota > Metazoa > Chordata > Mammalia > Cingulata > Dasypodidae > Dasypus > Dasypus novemcinctus. The sequence goes on from NC_080682.1 coordinate 78,970,738, forward strand.
TCAGGGTCGGGAATTGGTATCCGCTTTCAAGGCTGAAGGCGCGCAAGCAGTCAAGGACAGACTTCCGAGCCCGCAAAGTGACATGGCCACGAAATCTGTTTCTAGAGTAGAAGTTTCTTAACTGTTTTGCAGTTAGCATTGCTCTGGTGAAATCTACGGGTTTCTCCAGGGAAAAAATGCACATACATTTTCAAACGAGTTCAGGAGGTTCATAGGTTAGAAATCTCTGATCTTGCAAGAAGTTATTTCTGCAGAAGAATTTGGCACCTGGGTGTAAATACGAACCTCCAGCAGCCCGAAGAGGCGGAGGCCGGGAAGCTGTGCGCCACGCAATGGCCGCACCGCGGCCTTCCTTCGCGCACTCGGGCAGGCCACTCCACACTGAAGGTCTAATGTGGGTTCTTAACTGAAACAATGAAACAACTGATAACTCCCAAAGCCCAGGACTGGGTCTCAGCCATAGGTGTCTGCCTCCAGGCAGGGCGCCCTGTGCCCGGGATCCGCCATCGTGAGACCTGCCCCGCCGGCCTCTCGCCTTTCCCCTCCCTGCGCAGAACGCGCGCGGCGTCCTCCCGGGACAGTTATTCTTGTCTCGGGGTTCCGAGCCCGCCTTGCTCGTGGGCCCCGAGGAGGGGCAGGAGCCGGAGCCAAAGCCAGTCCCAGCCGTCCGGCTCTAGACCTGCGCTTCTACCCTAGGTGCGGCGGTGCCGCGGCAGGAGAAGTTAGGAACTAGGCGTCCCTGCCGCCTCCCCGGGCCAGCCCCGTGGGAGAGGGGGCGAAGTGCAGCGCGAGGCGGGTAGGTCCCAGGAAATGCCTGGTTGCTGAGGACGGAGCACTGGGGTGCCCACGGGGTTCTGGGGGTGCCTGGAGTTCCGTGGTTTAGTCACTTACAGCGCACCTCGGGGCGGTTTCTCTCTGCCCCGGGGAACCGCGAAGGCGTGGTCCTTGCCTCCCCAAACTGCGCGCGGAGCCTGCCGCTGCGCTCGCCTCGCCACAAGCGTCTGCGTGTCGCGCGATGAGCGCTCAGACCCCGCCACTCCCGGGATGCCGAGAAGCTTCTGTTTCCCACCCTATCTGCTGTCCGCAGCAAGTGCCTTAGTAGGGACCTTACACCTTCCTGTCGCCCCTGGAGCCCGGCGCTCAGGCAGAATAGTCCCGAAACCCGGTTGCGCAGGACTGGAGAAGGTTCTAGTCCGTGCGTAACCGGGTGTGAATGCAGCAGCACGCCTATTCATAAGAGTATTGTGGGTATAACAGAAGCAGTTGTTCTCATGCGAGTGTGTGGATGACAATGCACAAGAGACTCGGGGCGAAGCAGCGGCGCGCTTGAGAGAGAATCCTTGCGGATGCCCCTGCGTGCCAGAGTCCGTTTTGTGAGTACCTGTGCTTCCTGGAGTGAGCACATGTTTGAAGACAGTCATGAGTTTGTGTGTGTGGATGAACGTGACTGGAAGTGTGAGCTTGGTCTAGGCAGGGACCTTACAACCCTGTCAAGCCCGCCCTCCTCTTAGACCAGCACCAAAGTGCGGGGGTTGGGGAGCGCGGGTCGGGAATCCAACGCCACTGAAGCATCCTGGCAAACAGCGGCCGGAAGCACTGGCAGCTGTGCAAATGGCTCGGACAGGCGGAATGAGCGGGAGGTGATGGATGGCGGGGCAGAAGGAGGGAGGGCTAGAGGTCTGTTTGGAGGCTTTGGAAGCATCTGAGTCTTCCGCCTTGCCCCCCACGCGTGGCGGCGCATCACCTCCCACCCCCACTACGTGACAGATCTGGACAGCGCCCTCCCCCCCCGGGGGTATCCAGACAGCCCACGCTGTGGACCAGGAAACTATTTCAGATCCCTCCCTAGCCCGGGGCCAGGGACTGGGCTACCTCTCAGAGCATTCATTCAAGATGGGAATATCACTCTCCATTTCCAAGTTGAGTATATTGAGACTTTGAGAAATCACTTGTCCAGGATTATACAGCCAGGACTTCGCGCACTTGGAATCGAGCTCAGGGCTTACAAAGTTCCTGCTCCCACCTCCATCTCCGGCTTTCCAGGAGCCCCGCCCCTCTGTGGGTGATTCCCGCGGGGGGAGTCAGACACCATCCTTGAGCCGGAATCCACCCTACCGCGCGACCCCCTCCAAGCCTCACTTATGCAGAGAGCGAGGTCACGCTCGAGGGAGCGAGGAGCTCCTGCAATCCTGGACCCTGCCCTCCAAGACTTCACAGCTGGGGGTGGAGTGGGTCGCGTGTTCAAAACCAGGCGGGACTGAGGAAAGGAAGCCAACCGTGACGTCAAACTGCCCTCAGATTCCGCTCACTTTTAGGGCGTTTCTCGTTGATGCCCATCATCCCCCCACTTCTATCGATGACTTCAGTGCAAATCCGAAGGGGGTCGTCCGGTTTGTGCTCCAAGCTGTAAGCGCTGGGGTGACGCAATCCGACTGGGGCAGGGGACCCCGCCGCCCATTGGCTGCCCGGTGCTCGGGGACCCCCTCCCGACTGACGACGGCGGGAATAAGAGCCTCTGCTGGCGCTGGGAGGCATCGGAGCCACTGCCAAGCCCGAGCGTCGCCTCCACTTCTGCAGCGCCCTCGCGGGACGCCGCCGCCACTACCTCTGCTCCAAACCACTTGCAGCCAGGTGAGCCCCGAGATTCCTATTCAAGTGTGTCATTAGATTTTTTTTTTTTAAATCCTCTCTTCCTCTCCCTCCCTCTTCATTTGTCTATCTCTTGGTTTAGCTCCCTGTCTTGTCTCTCTGGCCACTTCTGTCTCTGTCTCTTTATCAGCCTCTGTTAGTCGGTCCATCCCAGGCTCTTGGTCCAGTAAGTACTGGGCTGGCCCGGACCCGGGCTTCCCTGCTCTTAGCCTCTGGCTGCAGGCCGGCGCTCACCTGCAGCACGCATGCACGGGTGGATCTCAAAACCCTCTCTCTATCCAGGCGCTGCGCGCCGAGCAAAAACAGCTTTCCGCAGGCAGTGCCATCAGAGATCGCCTCTGGTGTCTGGAGGTCCCCGGGAAATTGCTTCAGAACCTGGGCCAGCGAGAATGGGTGGCAAATGGGCACAACGATTGAGCGGAGGCAACCCTAAACTGCGACCTCCATCCTGGGCTGGGGGGAGCAGAGCAAAGTCCCGTGTCCCAACTTGAGAGTCTGCTAAGCTTGGTTCTTTGCAGGGGACCGAGTTGCCAGGGGGCGGAGCAGCTGAGCTCTAGAATCTGACCCTTCAGTGTCTCCCAACAGCAGAGGGATTCCCTACCTACCTACCCCCGTGCACCTCCAGGCCTGATGCAAAAACCCTCACTGGAAGGGCAGACAGCTCTGGGTTTCTTAGACTCTTAAAGACAGGCATTATGGGAGAAGCTGTTGTGACAGGCAGCTCCCAGAATGACCTCAGCGGAGACCTGGCTAAAAGGCATGTGTGTGTGTGTGTGTGTGTGTGTGTGTGTGCAGGGGAAAGGGACTTTAGGACTGAGACCTCGCCAACCAGCTGTCTGGCTAGGGCAGCTCCTCCTCCTCTACCAAACCCAGCGCTCCAGCCTCATGATACCTTCCAATAGTCTGTATTGCTGATGAGGAAATGAAGGTAAAGAGAAATGGGGTGGACAGTGGGAAGCCACGAAGCTAGGGAGTGGAGGCAGGAGCAGGAGGAGCCCAGGTCTTTGGGCTCATAAACGTTGGACTGATGCAGGCAGTGACGTCATTCTTCCCTTGCAGAGGGACGTCATGGGCTTCTGGAAGTTGTCCCCTCTCCTGGCTCTCAGTGTCTTGGTTCTCTACCAGGCTGGCAGCCTCCAGGCTGCACCATTCAGGTAAGGGACAGCTCTGGAGGAGAGCAGGTCCTTCCCACTGCCGCTGGGATCCTACAGTTCTGCACTCAGAATTATAGTGTGCTGAATATTTAACAACAGACTATGGGAGGGGGAGGCATGGATGGATGGATGTATACACTCATACACATGTACAATAAACTTTTCTTATATAAGGATGTGTAGCACACAATTCACAAGAATAATAAAATATACAGTACTCTTTATTGTCAATTTCATATAGCCCATTGTGCCTCAGATTGCTTTAATTACTTTTTACAGAACTCTTGTATCAGTAGCCAAACCACTTATTCAATTCAACCATGATTTGAAAATTGGAATTGCATCCCAATCTGCTATTTTTGCCAAAAATTTATTGCTTTTAAATCTGATATGCAAGCTACTGTTATTCTATTTCTCACCATCATTCAAATTATATCTCTTAAACAGAAATCATTTTCCATTTAAGCACTAATTATACGTTTATAAAATTTAATTTCTAATAACAGCTGTGTTTAACACCCAGTTCATGTCATTCTTGAAAATTTAACAAACAGCTTTTGTAAGTCACTGAGTGGGCTCCACCACGCCACTACTAGGAGGCTAACTAGTGCTGCCTCTTGGTGAATCATTATGTTCTCTTATAGACACTAGCCTCACGCCCTGTCCTCCTGGGAGTCAAAACAGCCACATCCTCAGGGGAAGTCGCTGGAGTCAGGAATCCTGGCAGCTTATTCTCTGGAGGAGGCGGGCAGAGATTCAGAGCCTACTTTGGGTTTGCCTCCCTTCCCCAGGTCAGCTTTGGAGAGTCGCATGGACCTGGATACACTGGGCGAGGAGGAGGCGCACCTCCTGCTGGCTGCACTGGTGAAGGACTTAGTGCAGATGAAGGCCAGGGAGCAGGAGGAGGAAGCAGAGGGCTCCAGGTAAGGCTCCCACCCCACCTGACCTGCCCAACCCAGGGTCTCCCCACTTCCTGGCATTCCCAGGAAGACGGATCCTGAGAGGTAGGAGAACACACCTGGCCAGGAAACCAGCAGGCTGCCATTGCTCACCAGGGCCCGGGGCCCAGGTGTTCTCAGGCTCCACCACAGACAGAGACCCAGGTGTAGCTTGAGGGACTGCAGTTTGGCTACATGAAAAGTTCTACCTCTGAAGGCAGTTAAGAAATGAAAGAGAAGGGGTGGAATCGCTCGCTCTGGGAATTGGTCTTGCAGCATGGAGGATACCTCCCAGCATTGGAGGTAAGTATGAGGCCAGGGGGTAGACCAGGTACATATCAGGAGGTTTGAGAAATGTGGCTCTGCCTCTCAACCTGCGTATGTTGTTCTGTCATACCTGCAAGGAGCCTTCATTGCACAGGGACAAGGTGAAGGCCTTGCAGAGGGTGGGGTCAGGTAGAGCAGTGTCTGAGGTAGGTGTGGGTCCTGAGATGTGTAGGATCTGCCTGTGCCCCATGGAGCTTCTGTGGGGATGTGCATGTTGTCACGGGCCAGGGAGAGCACCTTCCCCACCCCACCTCCCTGTGCATCCTGAGTTTGGAGCAGAGACCGCCCCCTCCCCCAGCCCCAGTTCTGTGCAGACAGAGGCATGGGTTGCACCTGCATTGCCCCGAGAACACTCTCTGCAGAGCATGAAGGACTGAGCAGCATGTGGAATGCCGGGAATGGTCACCCCCTCCCCAGCCCAGCCCTTCCCCAATCGAGTCTACCTCTGAGCGCTCCTGATGGAGCAGGTGTGAGCTGCCCACCTGCCTGCCCCTCCTGCCTCTGCCCAACTGCTCCCTCCCTGGTCTGACCCTCTGTGTGGCTGCCCACGGGAGCAGTCCCTGGTGCATGGCACTGTCTGCATGTCTTTTCCCTGCAGCCTGGACAGCCGCAGATCTAAGCGGTGCGGTAATCTGAGTACCTGTGTTCTGGGCACATACACGCAGGACCTGAACAAGTTTCACACGTTCCCCCAAACTGCAATCGGGGTCGGAGCACCTGGCAAGAAAAGAGATATGGCCAGCGACTTGGGAAGAGACCACCACCCTCACTTTGGCATGCCCCAGGATGCCAATTAAACTCCTCTCTCTCCCCTAATTTCCTTTCTTGCTCCCTTTCTATAACTTGATGCATGTGTTTCCTCTCTCGTTGCTCTTCGGGCTGGTCTCAGTGGCTTTTCCTTGTGGCAGAGGAAGTCTGAATCTTCAGTCAGGGGGAAAAAGAGTAGGACTCCAGACCAAAAGAGAATCACCCAGGAAGAATTCGATCAGAGAAAGAGGGCAGCCTTCTGAGGCCCCAGAAGATTTTATAGCAGAGCTTCCTAGTCCTGCTCCTGCATGTGCTGACCATTTGGGGGAATAAAACTATTTTTCTAAAAAGACCTGAGCTTTGGTGATCATTGCTCTGGCCCATGTCCCAGGTTTCCTGGGGCCCAGAATCTGTGCTTTGAAGTAGCCTTAGCTCCAGGTAGAGAGCTGGGCACAGGGCTCGGTGGGTGGTTCAAGTAAACCAACTCAAGCTGCAAGAACAGATGCATCAAGGAGCAGGTAAGCATCTCTGGGACTGGATGCTGCAAACTCTCTTCATCTTCCAGGTAAGATGGGAATTGTCATCTTCCCGAGAAGGGATATTTGGTGCCTGTGCCTGGGGTATGGCTTCTAGATAGCCTTGTGTGTTTGAGTGGGGTTGGGAGTGCTGCTGTAATTTGCTCTAGTCCCGTAAGTCTTTGCTGATTTTTAGTTTATTTATACAGGAGACTGGCTGTTATATAGCTCTGTGTTCCACAGTCAGTCACCCAGAGTCACCTTTGGGTTTTCTGATGCCCCCGGGAATGTCTATGGTGAGGGAGTTTGGCATTTTCCCCTAATGGCCCTCATGATTTCTGTCTTGATAATTGTGTTTAGGAGAAACACTTAAAGTTAATTGGTTCCTCTCAGAAGAGCTACTTCACTGTTATGGTCCCATGGGACAGGCTCCTTCCTCCCCATCAGCCTCTCACTGACTGGCCTTCTCTTCCTCCTTCCTGATGTCAGCGTCACCGCCCAGAAGAGAGCCTGCAACACGGCCACCTGTGTGACCCATCGGCTGGCGGGCTTGCTGAGCAGATCGGGGGGCGTGGTGAAGAGCAACTTCGTGCCCACCGACGTGGGCGCCCAGGCCTTCGGCCGGCGCCGCAGGGACCTGCAGGCGAGAGCAGGTGGACAACTCCAGGAAGGAGGTGACTCCCTTTACTGTCAGAGGGGAAGATGGATGACTGGGTATTGCAAGTGGGTAGTCCACGTGCTGAGCCTCTTGGGTTAAAAAAATCCCTGGAAGAAGGTACACCTACGCCAGTGTGCACGTGTGCACGTGCATTTGTGTGTTGAGGTAGGAGAGATGTAATGTCTGGAGAAAAGGCCTAACATCCCAATAGCTAAAACCCTTAGAATTTGGGTTCATTTATCTCTTTTCCCCTGAGGCACTGAGATCATCAGGCTAGGAAATATAGACCCTGTTTATTAAAACACTGTTCCCTGCTGTTTTAATTGTGATTATTCTAGCATTTGAGTTTGAAAAGTAGTAACACTATTCTCTTGGAGTATCTGCAACAATGCCATGTCCCTCTCAATTAAGAACAGAAACTTGGGTTTAATCATTTCATTTGCCCCATACTAACTATATAACTATGGGCTAGTTGCTTAACCTCTCTGGACTTCAGTTTCCTCATCTGTAAATTGAGGGCAACAATAATATATACCTCCTAGCACTATTATAAAAGTAAATATATAATAGATGTCAAGGGCCTGACAATAAGTAAATAAATGCTGCCTGTTATTTTTTTCCTCCTAGGTCACCATGAAGCTGAATTCCACTTCTTTTAATTTGTAATGAAAGCAACTTATAGGAAAGGCTCCATGGAGAATATACATATTTGCATCCGTCTTGATACTGAAAACGATCTACTTTATTTGAAAGGAACTGAAGCTAAATGCAGAATAAGCTTATTGCAGTTATCTATTGTGCATCTTTTTTATATTTGATTCTGTGTACAATAAATATAACAGCATGTCTCTTTGGCTAATCTGAGTCCCACCAGTCCTCCTATTAATGTGGGCAGCTCTGGTAAACCTCAGGGGGACATGAAGTCACTGCCTCTTGGGCCTCTGGGGACATATAGTAAAGCTGTGTCTCAACTAAACTCTTTGTTTAAAGAAATGTCAATGTTGTCATTTGTGAACTTCATCAAGATTAAAAATGTATTTTCGATACACTTAAATGGAGTCCCTGCTGCTGTTTGTGCAGTTTTTCCCAGGATTGCTTCTGGAGCCGATGAGCAGTTGCTGACCAGGCTAACTCACTTGAAGGAAAGGCAACATTCTTGGGATGGAGCCTCAGTGCCCTGCAGCCTCAGTTTCTCATGAAATGTCCCTCATAAGAATTAGAACCCCATGAGTTGCAAAGAAGATGATTCACATTTATTTTTGCAGGGTGCCTTGATCTGAGCCCCAGAGATTACCCATGCAGTGCCCCCTGATTCAGCGTGCCCTTACCCATCCTGCCTTTCCTCCTCTTAAGAGCCCCTTCATGCACACCTTCACTTCCAATGCCCTTTAGAAACCATGACTCAGAGTTTAAAATGGGGATCATAGACTGGCTAAACTGGAAAGGCTACCAGATGCCATCCAGTCCAAGTTTTGTCTTCTCTTGACATGCAGAGAAGAGAAGTACCTTACTCAAGGTCCTGTGATAAATTTAGCGGAGACATTCATACATCCAAGTATCTATTGAGTGCCTGCTATATGTCAGGCACTATTCTAGGCACTGGGAAGATAGCAATGAACAGAACAGACAAAACTCCCTGCCTAAGGCTCATGGAGCTTACATTCTATTTGGTGGGGGGGAGGGGGGGTGCAAAGTCTTCTTCCCTTTAATGTTGGTGGTCAATTCTCAGGATCCCTTTGGGACTGATTTTCTTCTGGCTAAACCTGCCCAAGGGCCTTCATCTTCAGCATTTGCATGACCTGCAGAGTGATTCCCTCAACTTCCTGAGGACTTCTCCAATGACCACCAGTTTTTCAGTGATCTGTTTCTTGCCACAGATCTTTGCATAGGTCATTTCTTCCATTTGAATGCACTCCTCACCCCACCTTTCTTCTCCACTTGATTAATTCTGATAAGCTTTTCTTCTCCTGGGCATAAACAAAAAAGGCAGGAGAGGGTGCTACAGGTTTGGTACCTATGACTGTATAGGTAAATTCAGATCAGAAGAGAAAATAGTAGGAAGACCATTTTAGTCTTGGGTCCACAGTAGCATCACCGATAATAGAGTTGATGATGTATTTCATTCCCACCTGGACCCTGTAGGTATTTCTCAATTGATTGAAAGCCCAAACCTCAACATAGGGTGCACTGGCTCAGAAGCCTAAGCATAGACATAAGGAGTGTGTAAGGCCATCAGAGGCCTCATGGAGAGACGGAGACTACTGGTGTGGTTGCAGCCTCAGTCTTTACTACTCACATGCCATGTGGGGAATACAGAAAAAGAATGTCTTTTAGTGCCAGTTGAGGCTCAATAGTTAGAGCTCCAGTATATGATATGGTTGATTGAATTATTGCTCCCAATCCTTCACTACCCTATACATTCTCACTCTTACCATGGCCTTGTGGTAGGTGAGGTCAACTTTCCTTCCTCTTGACTTTGGACTTGGCGATATGATCTATTTTAGCTAATGGGATATTGACAGGCATAATGCAAATAGAAGCTTTAAATGAATCTATGTGGCTGGGTGTTGCACTCATGTGCTTCTGCCTTTACCATGAAAAGAACACACACTAGGTATCCTTTGTCTAACAGCCTGGGCCCAAGAATGAGATATGAAAACCTAACTCTGACCTGCTCCCTGGATCCATGCCCAGCCAAGGCCACCTGAGTTAACCTTATCCCAACTTAACTACAAACACATGAACAAAAAAAAGTAAATAGTTATAAGCTACTGAGATTTTAAGGTTGTTTTATGTAGCATTATTGGGACAATAGCTAACTGATATACATGCCTTGGTGGCATTAGTGGATGAAATTATTTTTCTCATCAGTTTGTTTTTCTTGAGACTTCATGCTCTAGGTCAATTTGCTAAATGGCCCATTTGTCAAATTTACTTGTTTCTTTTCAGTAATTCATTTTGGTAACAAGTTGTAGTGATTTGAAACTGTATGTGCCACCAAAAAGTTGTATTCCTAAAGCTAGTCCACTTCTGTGGGTGTAAATCTATTGTAAGTAGGATCTTTTGATGAGATTACTTCGGTTATGGCATGGCCCAGGGTGGGTCGTAATCCTCTTACCAGGGTCCTTTATAAGAAAATGTAATCCAGACAAGAGAGAAAGCCACAAAAGCAAGAAGCTGAAAAGCAAGAAAACCAAGAAAAGAAGGGAGAGACCAGCAGCCACTACCAAAATATACAACCCCAAACTTTTAGAGGACATCATCCTTACTGCACACTGTGGCATCAGCCAGCTGTTCCAGGAATATGGGCCACCATCCCCACAGCCACAGCAGAGCTGAGAAATGGGAAATGGTAGCTGGCTTATGCACATCACTCTCTTACTGAGGTTTGGTATCCTCTCCCTTCTTCAAGGACTTTCCCTGGTTGCTGTGTTTCTGATAAGGTTTCATAGTTCTGAAATACTTAATTCTAATATTTTTTCCAGCTTAACATTTGGTTTGGTGGAGCTTACTTACTACGTCAACATTCTCTGTGACATCACTCTGCTTAAGTATTATATAATCTGCTACATTTTGAGGTCATTTGTAACATAGCAATATGGTACTAATACTCTTCCTAACCAAGCTAACTCTAGCTCAACCCCAATATCTGGAAAGCATATCCATTAGAGTTTGTTGAAGGTACAGACCTGAGTTCAAATTGGATGCCACAGTTCCAAGAAAGGATGCATTGTCAGACCTCTTTCCTCTTGTTTCCAAGCTCAGAGCAGATCAGGTGCAATGGCAAAAACTGCTTCCACTTCAAACTGAATCAAGTTCTTCCATTCGCCTCATTATTAAGTGCTTTTTACCAGCACTCACTTTTTCTTCTCAATGTTATATCTTTCCCCACCCTCTAGCGACTGTTTCACACCTTTCTTTCTGCCTCTAAAACTCTCAGGGTTGGAAGAACCTCATAATGTCATACTGGCCAAACCCCCATGTTTAAACCTCCTCCAAAGCATCCCCCAAATTGTCTTTTAGTTAATTTTGAGTTCACTACCTTCCATTTTATCTTTGTATCGCTTTTATTCATAGACAATTCTTCCAGTTGATCAGAATTCAATCTCACTGCTTTCCAGTTTCATTTGGTCCTCAGGAGATTCATTTTTGGGTAGACTCTCCGGGGAGAATTGGCTATGTCTGAGAACAGAAATCTGAAGCATGCATTGCGTATTAATTCTCAAGGAGCTAAAGCAGATCACTTTTCTCTTTCCTGTGAAGTCCCTAGATGGGCTTGGTTTTGTCTGAGCCATTGCATTAGCTGACTACATCCTACATCATTATCTATTCATTCTCAACAAGGTCCTTGAGAGTGAGGATCAAGGCTCTTCAATTACACGCATCTTCAAATTTCGCTGCTCCTGATGAAACTTTTCCAAATATTCCACTGCTGCATGTAAGTGATGGGTACAGCTAATAAATGCGTTGTCCTTGTCTCTGGTAGACCCAGAGCCAAGCATTATAAATCTAGGCCTCACCTCTCCTACACAGGCTTTTGAGGACAGTGGTAAGATTAATTGCTTCCACAAAGAGGAGCACTTTGAAGACTTCCTAGATAGCTTGGCTCATCTGTAGATTTAGGAAATTTGGAGGAGTGGCTTCCTGCCTTCATGAAGGTGGCCAATAATGTGCCAGGTATTGTGCAAAATCTTTAATATAGTCCATGAGGCTATGCATGGTGTGGCACCTGGCCACCATGGCTTTGGGGGCCACTAAACCTTCCCTCCTACTCTTTCTTCATTCAATCATAAGCCATATCATCATGTCTCTATAGCAGTCAGTGAATCTTTCTCCCTCTTTCCAATTCTCTCAGGCATTGCCTAAGATCCAGCTATATTAGCTATCTATTGCTGCATAACAATTTATCACAAAGTTAGTGGTTTTAAACAACACACATTTATTATCTCACAGTTTCCATGGGTCAGGAGTCTAGATACTGTTATCTGGGTCCTCTGCTCTGGGTCTCCCAAGGCTGCAATCAGAGTGCATGATGGGGCTGAGTCTCATCTGAAGCTCGGTGTCCTGTTCCAAACTCATGTTATTGTTAGCAGAATTTATTTCCTTGCAGCTATAGAACTCCTGATAGCTTCTTCTCTGAGGCCAGCATGAAAATATTTCTCTTCATAAGGACCCAATTCCTCTTTTAAGGGTTTTCACCTAATTAAGTCAGACCCACATAGGTTAATCTCCCTTTTGTATTTGGGACCTTAATTATTATACATGTGCACAATTGTCTATGTGACCTAATCACAGAAATGACATCCATCATTTTTGCAGGTCCTGCCCATAGTCAAATGGAGGCGATTTTACAATGAGTATGCATTGGGGGTTGGGAATTCTAGAATTCAACCTGGCAGAGTCAACCTTCTGACCTTCAATGATCCATCCCTTGGCCATAGTCAAAATACACTTACCATCTCCCAAGGTTCCCAAGAGTCTTATTCCATAACAGCCTCAGTTCAAAGTCTAATGTATCATCATCTAAATAAGTTTCATGTGCAGGTGAAGCTTATGGATATAATCCGTAAAGTACAGGTCCAGGGACAAAATTCCTCTCCATCCCTGGACCTATGAAACTAAATAGACAAGTCATCTTCCCCAATACATACCAATACATACAATATTAGGACAGACATAGGACACTTGCTGTGGATATTCTGTTAAAAGGGGAATGTAAGAGAAGGTAAAAAAAAGTAATTGGTCCTTGACAGTTCTGAAATCTATTTGGGAAAATGTCTCTTGACTAGGTTTCAAGAACTGATAATATTCCTGCCTGGTTGTCAGCTCTGCCATCTAAGTCATCCTTCTTTTTTCATGAAGGACAGCACATGTTTGCAACTTGACAGTTTGATCAGCTTGCTTTCAGCCAATAGAATTTTGAGGGTCCACAGCCTCCTTTCATTCTATAGTCTTTCTGTCCCTTTTAGTTCAATCTGACAGTGAGTTTTTCAAGAACCATATGAGTTTTCCATGTATTTCACAGAGATTTCCTCCATTAAACAAAAGTCACACCCTCAGATCTTTTCAAGATAATCCCTTCTCCATCCTTGGCTCTGATTTGTGTTACCTCTAACACTGTGTGAGGTATGCCCTGAATCTCTTGAAAGGAACTTCAGTGTGACTGAATACTCTGATCTTTTGATATTTCTGAGATTTTAGTAAAATATTGCATAGTCACAACTTCAGCCTTTTCTCTAGAGCATGCTTTCCTGGCAATGAATCTCTTAATTTTAGCATCTTCTGTCATATGAAACAGCCAGAATTTTCAAAATCAATATGTCCTGGTTCCTTTTTGTTCAACAGTTCTCTTAGTTCATCTGTTTCTTCTCACATTTTACCATAAACAGGAAAAAAAAAAACAGGTGACACTTAACACTTTGCTTGAAAATCTCCATAGCTATAAATTCGTGGCCTACAATCTGCCTTCCACAAAACTGCAGGAGATACTTTTTTTAAAAATTTGTAGTTTGTTTTTTGCAAGAGATAATTTTGATAAGCTTTCTGCCACTACTTACCAAGGATTTTACTTCCTCTAGCTTCTATAGTGTGTTCCTCACTTCTGAGTTCTCACCAGCAGTATACTTAAGTCCAGGTTTCTATTAACAGCTTGTTCATACAATTGAAACTTTGAGGAGCAAGGTTTATAACACTTTAATTATAGTTCACTTTGATTATAGCTCTGAATATATCATTGTCTAGATAACTAACATTTCTGTCTCCCCTCATATATTCTAAATATCTTAAATGCAGGGCTCATTTATCTATTTTTTTTCTCTATAGTCTCTGGAGTGCCTTACAGAGTACCTAATACTTGGAGGATGCTATTAACTTAACAACTGAATTTTATGTAAGAGTAATACACAGAGCCTTATTCAAACTCTTAAAGAGTTAAGAGTTTGAGACTGCACAGTGAGGAAAACTTAAGAAATTGTGCACTGAGCCTGGGAAGTGAAGATGTCAAAGACCGAAAAGTGTCAAGGGACAGGCAAAGGGGTCTTAGGGACAATTTCTGGATGAAAGTCCAAAGAAGAGTCAAGATCAAGAAATGTCTTATAGGGCCAAATCCGTAGGTCGATTATGTCCCTCTGGAAATCCAGAATCCCCAAAGCCACCTCTGGAGCCAGAATGAGAAGCCTCCTTTTAGGGAGATATTGGCATGCTTGGCAGAGCAAACTCCTAAGAATCGATTAACTGGAATCTAGGCACCACCACTCCCCAAACCCTGGCCAAGCAAAGAGAATGGCACTAGCTCCAATAACAGAGACTACAGCAATCTGTCCCTTCTCATGTCTCCGCTGAGACCATGTTGCCTTGGGGAATAAACCTTGATCTTGGTAACAGGTGACTCCATTTTGACTGAAGACATCCAGTCTTTGCTCAGATTTCTGAGGTCTCCAGGAGAGTGGGACTGAAAAGGATGGACAGGCAGACATAACTAGCCACAGCCCACATTGCACATGTACCCCATTGGTCTTTCTTCCCTGAACTGAGAAGCCACTGATTCTCAAGGTCACCACACCAGAATATATAACAGTAGAATATAAGAGAATAGTTCTGGGATGGAGGGGTAGGTAGGCACCCAGGTCCTGACATCTCATTCCTGCTTTGCCTTGGCCTCCCTAGATGGTGTTGACCAGGCCAGTCCTCACTAAGCCTTAGTTTCCCCTTCTATAAAATGGGGAGATTGGTACCATATGATCTCTAAGCTTCCTGCCGGCTCATATTCTGAGGGAAGGTGGCAGAATATGGAGTAGAGTTTGTAGTTTCTGGGAAAATTGCCTATCTCTCATTTCTCTGGATATGTCTGTCACTATCACCATGACTTTCTGATTTGTTGTCTCAGATCAAAAGATCTGAGGTCTGTCTGGTCATTAGTATTTTGATGATGGTTTGTTTTAGTTTTCTTAAAGCTGTTGGGAGCAATATACCAGAAATTGGTTGGTTTTTACAACTGGAATTAGTTCTGAGGCCATGAAAGTATCAAAATCCAGGCAACATTGGGAGATTGGCCACTGGTGATTGTGGCGTTCTCTCTTACATGACAAGGCACATGGAGGCATCTGCTTCTCTTCCAGGTCTTGTTGCTTCAGCTTCTGGCTCCTCTACCTATGGCTTCCCCTCTCCTGGTTTCTACTCTGAGCTCCTGGGTCCTTCCCTGTCTCTGTGGCTTTTTCTGTTTATAAAGGACTTCAGCAAGAACACCACGACCCTCCCTGGGTCACACCTCATTGAAGTACTCCAATCAAAGCCCCCCAGCTGAATCCAACCCAAACAGTCCACCACCACCCCCCACAGGAATGGATTAGCTATAGAACATTATCTTTTCTGGGATCCACAAAAAGCTTCAAACTGTCAGTCTCTCCTCTTAATTAACCTTCTCTCTGCAGGTACTGATGGAAAGAGTGATGCCGTTCTAGTCTTGGAGATGTACTAAAACAGAAGAAGCCATCACAGGGCCTGCAAAAAACCCACCCAGAGATAGCAGAGCCTTCTCTGAAGCTGAAAAGATGGGTTAAACAAAGTAAGGACAGGTGACTTAAAAGATTTGCAAGGTTTCTTTCCTTAGGGAGCTTTCAAGAGAAAAATATTCAAAATCTGAAATTGTATTGGAAACTTAACTATGGACTGGAATGGCCTCTGACTTTCTCTGATTCTTTAAAGAGTTAATCTTCAGTGATTCCCTCATTTTCTACGGAAGGTAGAAGACTCCCCAGACCCCTACAGACCTTTCTTCTTAACTAGGAGAGCTGATTGATCCTCCCCTGGGGCATCAGAGGGAGAGAGGAAAGTGGGAATCTCAGGCTTGGATGCTTCCAGACCTCTTGGTGGGAGGGAGAGTGTTTTAGTTTGCTAAAGGTTGCCAATGCAATATACCAGAAGTGGGTTGGCTTTTATAATAGGGATTTATTAGGTTAAAAGCTTACAGTTTTGAGGCTGTGAAAGTGTCCAAATCAAGGCATCCTCAAGGGATGCTGCCCACCAAGTTGCAGCTGTGGGCAATCAGGCACATGGCAGCAGCATCTAAAGATGCTCTCTCCAAGCTCAGCTATGGGCAATCACACATATGGCGATGTCCGGTCATCTCTCCCTTCTCCTCTGTACATCATCTCTTTCAGCTTCTGCTAAAGGGACTTTTTCACAGCCTTTGTGTTCTGTTGATTCCAGCTTCTGGTCTCCATGGCCTTCTCTCTCAGCTTCTGGGTTCTTCTCTGTCTCTGAAGGCTTTTTCTGTTTCTGTGACTTTTTTTTTTACTTTTTTTTTTTTTTAGGATTTATTTATTTATTTAATTCCCCCCCTCCCGGTTGTCTGTTCTCTATTTGCTGCATCTTGTTTCTTTGTCTGCTTCTATTGTCCTCAGCGGCAGGGGAAGTGTGGGCGGTGCCATTCCTGGGCAGGCTGCACTTTCTTTCGCGCTGGGCGGCTCTCCTTATGGGCGCACTCCTTGCGCGTGGGGCTCCCCTACGCGGGGGACACCCCTGCGTGGCAGGGCACTCCTTGCGCGCGTCAGCACTGCACATGGGCCAGCTCCACAGGGGTCAAGAAGGCCTGGGGTTTGAACCACAGACCTCCCATGTGGTAGACGGATGCCCTAACCACTGGGCCAAGTCCGTTTCCCTGCTTCTGTGACTTTTTAGTCCCCTATTTATAAAGGACTCCATTAAGAGGATTAAGACCCACACTGGGTCATGCCCTACTGAAGTGATCTAATCAAAATGAAGTTTCCTTAACTGAATCTAATCAAAAAGTCACATCTACAATAGGTTTAAATGCAGAGGAAAGGATTAGCTCTAATGACATGGTTTTCTGGGGTCCACCTAGCTTCAAACTGTCACAGACAGCATTAAGAACTCAGCCTGAAGCAGGATCCCCCATCTGCCATCCTCCCAGGCATCTTCAGAGCCATGACTGCAGCTGAAGGAGGCCTCTCCTTCAGTTAGTGTCCTTGGCAGGACCCATAGCTCACCCTGGGTGGAGAAAGGGAGCTTCTGCAAGCCAGTGGGCTGGCAGTTGTAACCTTGGCCTGGTACTAGGTGTGAATGTGAGTGAGGGTATATATGCACGTGTGTATACGAGCTTGCATGCATGTGTACACAATTTAATAGAGACAAAGAATGGAAGATTCTGCCACTGAATCACTGCTTTGGGCCTGGTAGGTGAGGCCCTTGGCAAGTAAATTTGCTTCTCTAATCTTAGTATCTGAAAACTGAATGAGTTGACTCAACTAAGGGGTGGTTATTAATATGGGGCATAGGTGCATTTCATGGATTATAAACAAAAATTGGTCCTTATGTATAGATAAATACATGGAAGGAAAGAATCTCATTCCTTTCTTTCTTTCAAAGATGATGCCTTTATTTTCTTTTGTTTTCCTTTAAAATTGCACTTTATCCCATGAATTTGCAGAGACACTGAAGAGTAAGTGAGAAAGCAAGAGTCAAATATAATGAATTTGGAGGCCAAACAACAGACTAAACCTGGTTCTACCTCTCCACATTCTGTCATTTCAGTTCTTCATGATTTGTCATTTATAAACAGTTACTTCTGGGCAGGGATGACCAGAGAGAAGAATTTGGATTGCCATAATATCTGGCCATGTGAAGTTCTTCTGAAGCTTCTTGGGACTTATTGGATTGTAGAACATTATATTAAGAACATTAGAGAGTGATATGCTGGAACTAATTTGTGGGAACTAATTACTAAATTTTCAGAAATATTGAGTTGATTATTAAACACCATTGGGTCACTATTAAAATTAAATTTTATAAACAATTAAAAACATTTTACTAAAAAGATGATTATCAAAAGTCATCACTTCCTCATTATCTTACCACACCTTACTATTATCTGTGCTCTTGAGGTTACTTACATTTATTTTCTCCATATGATGGATATGCTATATAATAGTGTGCTCCTGCACATCTCTTTCCAACTCTGTGTTCAGTGATATCACTTTGGTAGGTTGAAACTATCCATAGTAGGAGTATTTACACCACCAAAATTAGCAAATGCTGCAAATCCACGCTTGAATTATTGTTTTGCTGATGTCTAGAGTTAAGCAATGATGGAGAAAATGTTAATAATGAAGATTAGAAAGTCTGCCATGTTTTCCAAAAGAGGGAAATATTAAATACAAATGAGTTTTTATGGCTAAAAGATTTCAAAGTGAGTGGGGAGGTCATTCCAGAGGTTGTGCTCTCAGGAGGCTCTCACTGACTGCCTCAGTAAACAGTGCCTCAAGCAGGGGCTCCTGAGGGCTCTACAGACAATTACACATTATAGGCAAGGCAGACAACCTCAGGAAATCAGCAACCTGTCAGTAGGCCTTACCTTGGAATATATAACAACCTATTTCCCCAATGTAACAGAATTATACTCATTTGTAATTTTCCTACACATGGTTCTTCTGCCCCTTTTATCTGAACCTTCAATTAGCACTATACCAATTAAACACACACCTCAGAGATTTAAGTCTTCATATGCCAGTTGAGCCCTGATTCCCTGCAGAGTTGCAGCCAACACCTACTCTCCAAGTCATCAGGTTTACCCAGGACAACTAACAAAAGGACGATGATGGGCAATGCCCATCCCAAGAAGCAGTAAGTATCTATAACTGTAAGCAAGATAATTCCATCCTCCTGCCCCAAGGGATCCAAGCCCCCTCTCAACTGGAAGCAGAGTGGGCATCAGTATTCCAAAATCCTCAAGACTGAGGAATGAACAAACATTAGGGGGGAATGCAACTATGAACTAAAGTAGACTTACTATTGTTCTAGTAATGGAAGATCTTGTAGCATTGATATAAAGAAAGTGGTCACCAGAGGTTCTGAGGGGAGGAAAAAGGAAGAATAAGTATAATATGGGTTATTCTGGGGACATGGGAATTATTATGCATGGATACAAACCTTTACACACTTTGTTAAAACCTATAAAATTGTGCAGTGCAAAGTGTGAACTACAATGTAAACTATAGACCATGGTTAGTAGCAATGCTTCAATATATGTTCATCAATTGTAAAAAATTTACCTCACCAGTCAAAGATATTGTTAATGGGGGAAAGTGTGGGAGGGAGAGGAGGGAGGTATATGGGAATCCCCTATATTTTTTATGTAATATTTATGTAATCTAAGGCTTCTTTAAAAGTAAAGGGAAAACATGTGTCATGTCTGTGGTTGGTACCTTGGAAATAACATTAAAAATGTAAGAAATATTCTTTCAGTCGGCCATGAAGTCATTCAGGCCATTGATGAAGGAGAGAATTTCCAGCATATGTCTTCATTGTTTCACTTCTGTCTTACTTATGTAAATGAAAACTATTGACCAACATTCATGTCAGAACTATATTCTTTCCTCAGTTGCAAGCATAGGTTGACTACAGATACAATAGTTCAGCAAGAATCAATGGAAGTGTTCTGTGAGGATCAACTGACTATATGGAATTTATGTAATGAGGATAGCATATTTTGTTATTATTTGTAAATTGTGGGCTATACTCCCTTATGTAAGTAAAATTCATAATAAATTGACGGATATAATTTTTTCAGATTACAAATATTTATAATTAAACATTTACAAAGACACAACTAGAGAAGGGCTCCTGCAGCCCTTCCTTTTACAGATGGGGAATCAAGGTCCAGATAGAGGCATTACTTCTCCAAGATTGCACAGATCCAGGTGAAGTATTTTGTTTGACTTCATGTTAGAGGAGGTACCACATTTTAATTATGCATTTGAGTGCCCCTTTTAATAGAAAGGATATGTTAAGGAGAAAGAAAAAGTTTTGTATTCATTTTTGAACATAGCAAAGCCTCAATAGTTATTTGAGGATCAACTAACAGAGAGTCCTGACTTCCTGACTTCTAGGCCCACATTACCTTCCCCCTTGACCTAGACCAAGGCCAGATGTTAGGCTGGTCTCAGAACTGCTCAAAAGTGGGATCAGGGAGTACTGCCTGAGGATGGGGCCAGAGCCCAACTCAGGATCCCTACAAGGCCTGGCTTGTGACTAATTTCTGCCTCTATTATCATCACAATTATGGCAAAGCCTTGCTTATAGCCATGTGAGTGAGTGAAGGGGCTGCTGCCATGAAGTTCTTTCTGAGGGGCAGTGAAGAGAAGGGTGCGTATGGGAATCTGGGGGTCTTATGTGCCTGAAGTTACTGCAAAAAGGAGAAAGCTCCTGCCCAACTCTGAGTAAGAAGTTCACAAGGATTTCCATCATGTCTTGGTGGGCACAAGGGATGCATATCTAGGCCTGACTGAGTCCATGGCTTGGTCAAGCTAATGCTTGGGCTCTCAGAGGCTCCACCAAACCCAATTATTTCTCTTCACAATATTCCAAGTAATTAGGGAAATATAAGTTGAAACTACCATGTTTCTACAAACACACTAGAATGGCTTCCATTTAAAATGCCAGACCAAAATGCAAATCAAAACTACAGTGAGACATCAACTTACACCTGTAACACTGGCAGCTGTTAAAAAAACAGAGAGGGAAGCAGATGTGGCTTAACCAGTTGGGCACCCACCTACCACATGAGAGTTCCTGGGTTTGGATCCCTGTGCCTCCTAAAGAAGACAAGCAGGTGCTGCACCCACCAGAACAAGCAGACACCTAAACAAGCAGATGTCACAAGCCAACAGACACTGCAGCCCACAGGGATCAGATGTGGCTCAGGCCATTGGGTACTCCCGTACCATGTGGGAGGTCCTGGATTCAGTTTCCAGTGCCTCCTGGAGAAGGCGAGCAAACAATGAGAAGGTAGATTAGTGATCCATTGGGGAATTAAATAAATAAATGAACAAACAAATTTTTAAAAAAATGTAAACAGAGAACTACCAGTGTTGGAGAGGATGTAGAAGAAAGAGAACCCTCATCTACTGCTGGTGGGAATGTAGAATGGTGCAGTCATTGTGGAGGACAGTTTGGTGGTTCCTCAGGAAGCTAACTGTAGAAATGCCATATTATCGCAATCCCACTACTGAATATATACTCAGAAGAATTGAAAGTAGGATGAACAAATGTATGCACAGCAGTGTTCACAGTGGCATTATTCACTATTGCCAAAAGTTGGAAGCAACCCAACTGTCCAGCAACAGATGAGTGCATAAGCAAAGTGTGGTATACACCTCCAATGGAATATTACTCAGCTGTAAGAAGGAATGAAGTATTGACACACACAAAAACATGGATGGATCATAAAAGTGTACAATGCAAAGTATAAACCATATTATAAGCCATTGACCATGGTTAGCAGCAATGCTTCAATATTTGTTCATCAATTTTTTTTAAAGATTTATTTATTTATTTATATCTCTCCCCTTCCCTCCCCACACCGGTTGTCTGTTCTCTGTGTCTCTTTGCTGCGTCTTCTTTGTCCGCTTCTGTTGTCAGCGGCATGGGAATCTGAGTTTCTTTTTGTTGCGTCATCTTGTTGTGTCAGCTCTCCGTGTGTGCGGCACCATTCCTGGGCGCACTCCTTGCGTGTGGGGCTCCCCTACGCGGGGGACACCCCAGCGTGGCACAGCACTCCTTGCGTGCATCAGCACTGTGCATGGGCCAGCTCCACACGGGTCAAGGAGGCCCAGGGTTTGAACTATGAACCTCCCATGTGGTAGACGGACGCCCTAACCACTGGGCCAAGTCTGCCGCCTTGTTCGTCAATTTTAACAAATTTACCATAATCATGTAAGATGTTATTAACAGGGGAAACTGTGAGAAGGGGAGAGGGTGGAGTATATGGAAATCACCTGTGTTTTCAATGCAACTCTTCTGTTATCTAAAGCTTCTTTGAAAATAAAGTGAAAAATAAATATGATACAGGGGGAACATAGAGAAGAAATTGTCAATATACATGAAAGATAACAGATCTTATAGTGATAAAAGGCACAATGCAAAAAAATTTTTTTTGGCTTTGTTTTTGGGGAGGTTTTGGATTATGGAAAAGTTACATCTATGGCAGGGGAGGACCACTGGTGTAGGGTGTCAGTGGTGGGGAGATGCATGGGGAAAGACATACCTGGGGCATGCCTCTATGGAATATGAATGTGTTCATGTGGGCATGAGGTGTTATCTCAGTGGTTGGAGACCTACACAATAACCAACAAAACATTAAATTTCAATCCTGTTATGTCCTGCTACATTCTCTAATAGAGTGGCAAGAATCTTTAGAGTACATAGTCAAGGCCTAACAAAAGAGGACAGATCAATACACCAGCCCATTGATATTAATGCTTGTACTTATGAACCTTATTGTTGTAAAATTGAAACCCAGCCTAGTAATATATATTGCCTAAGAATTACTTTCTGAAAGCCTCCTTGTTGCTCAAATGTGGCCTCTAAACCAACTTAGCAAAAATCTCACTGCCTTCCCTCTGACATGGGACATTCCTCCTGGAAATGGACCTCCCAGGCACTGAGGGATTATTATCAAGCACCAACTTGCAATGCATTTGGAAGTGGATTTTTTAGCTTCTGTGTGTCTGAAAAAAATATTTCACTGTGCTGGTTTGAGTCTTTTTTGGCCCCCAGAAAATCCTGTCCATGTGCCTATAAACCCATTTTTTACTTTTGATTAGATCATTTCAGTTAAGGGCCTATGATTAGGTTGCAGGACCCAGGGTGGGTCTTTATCTTCTTACTAGAGTCCATTATAAACAGAGTACCAAAAAGCTGCACACAAAGAAAAAACTGCAGAGACAGAGAAACCCTGAGAGGCTGAGAGAAAGGTCCCAGAGGCCAGATGGCAGAATCAGCAGAGCACAGAGGCATGGAAAGAAGCCCCCCAAATACTGAAAGAGACAAGGTCTAGAGAAAGGGGAGAGATGAGACATATGCCTGATCATCCACAGCCACAACTTGGAGAGACAGCATATCTTGATGTCTTGGATTTGGACACTTTCACAGCTTCAGAACTTAAAGTTTTGACCTAGTAAGTTCCCATTATAAAAGCCAACACATTTCTGGTATGTTGCTCCCCAGCAGCCTTTAGCAAACTGAAACATTCACCTTCATATTTTCAGAGGTATTTTGGATGGGTATAGAATTCCAGGTTGATAGGGTTCCTTCCTTCCTTCCTTCCTTCCTTCCTTCCTTCCTTCCTTCCTTCCTTCCTTCCTTCCTTCCTTCCTTCCTTTCTTCTTCCTTCCCTTCCTCCCTCCCTTCCTTCCTTCCTTTCCTCCCTCCCTCCCTCCTTCCTTGTTAATTTTAAAGAAATCCCTCCACTGTCTTCTTTTTTCCAAAAATAAGTCTGCTGTCATTCTTATCTTTGGATAATTTCTATTTCTATGTCTTCAACTTCACTAATATTTTCTTTTTCAGGATTATTAATTCCATCCATTATATTTTTTATCTCTAGAAGTTCTGTACAGTCTTTTTAATATCTTCTATATCTCTCATTAATGTTTGTGTTTTCCTCTATCTTTATGAGTATATGGAATATAGTTATAACAACTATTTTCTAGTTTTTGTCTCCTGTCTCTGATTCCATTCTCTTTGAACTCTCCCTTCAGCATGATAATGGTTCTCTGTTTCCAGAACAGAATATCCAACAGTTGTATCTTTATAAAGATATCATATCTCTTTGAGATAGCCTACAAATACAATGCAAATTCAAGAGAATGTTTCCATTACAATAAGCATAGGGATTCTAAAATTCATTTGGAAAAATAAGTGTTTAAGACATCTAAAGGGAAGCAGATGTTGCTCAAGCAATTGAACTCTCATCTACCATATAAGAGGTCCTGTGTTCAATTCTTGGGGCCTCCTGGTGAAGGCGAGCTGACCCACATGGAGAGCTGACCCATGCAGAGAGCTGACACAACAAAAGAGACACAGAGGAAAGACAATGAGAACAAAACAAACCAGGGAGCTGAGGTGGCTCCAGTGATTGAGTGCCTTTCTACCATGTCAGGAGTTCCAGAATCAGTCTGTGGTGCCTCCTAAGGAGAAGACAAAAAGAGAAGGCAGCAGACACAGAAGAATGCACAGTGCATGGACACAGAGAGCAGGCAGCAAATGCAAATGGCAAAGGGGAGGGCAATAAATAAATAAAATCTTTTTTTAAAAAGACATCTAAGAAGAACTCTAGGGTATAGATTGGCTCTAACAGCTATTAGAATATGTTATGAAATAATATTTACTAAACGACTGTGGTTCTGAAGTAAGAGAGAAATGTATGTTTGAGGAACAGAATGAATAGTCAAGAAGTATACACAGTAATTTAGACTCATATATAGATTTATTGATACAGATAGTTAGAGCTAATTAGTGCTAAAGCATGGCTTGGACCTGGGCTGACTTATCCCTGAGGCACAACAGGCACAGTTTAGGGGCCCACAAAAATGTTTTAATTTTTATATCTCTTAAAATCATAAAAAATAGATCAATTAATCAAGTAATAGTGGGTATATAATAAGGAATCCAGCCTGGATTATATTCATCTTTATATCAATGAAGTAAAAAAATACAATTTCTTCTTACTTTTAAAAAATTTATTAAAGTATATCACTCATACATAAACAATACATGTATAGTAATAGTTGTGAATGTACAAAATAAACACATATAGCATCATGAAAAACTCTCATTCCTTACCCTACCACCAATACCTTGCCTTGTTGTTAAACATTTTAAACTAATGATTAAAGAGTATCATCAAAATATTACTACTAACCAAAGTATTTTCCCCCAACCCATCCTATTATTATTATCATCTTTATACCATTTATATATGAACATACATAAACAATAAATTGTGAACTTACAAAGCAAACATATATAACATCATAGAGGGGTCCCATATATCAACCCTCCACCAACACCTTTCATTGCATTGAGATATTTGTTACAAATTGTGAAAGAATATTGTCAAAATCTTACTACTAATTATAGCCCTTATCTTACATTTGGTGTATTTTCCTCCAACCCACCCTATTATTATTTTTTAAATATATTTTTATGACAGAAGTTGTAAACTTATAAAATAATCATACATGTGTGCAGAATTCCCAAACAACACCCCTCTATCAACACACCACACTGTGGTGGAACATTTGTAAGAGATTACAGGATAATATCATCCAATTGTTACCAAGTCCATAAGGTACATTTGGTACACATTTACTATATTGCCCCATTATTAACACAGTACATCTTTGGCAAAGATGCAAGAATATTACATTATTACTGCCTACCATAGTCCATAGGTCACTCCAGTTGTATCTTTCCCATGCTTCTCCATATTCCCACCACACTGCAATAATGATGTATATTTGCTCTAGCTAACAGAGGACACTCTTGTATCTGTACCATCAATAAAATATGTACCACAATTCTCATCCACCTCTGGGTTTACTGTGCTGTCCAGTTCCTAGATTATTCTCCAGCATTCTGTCAACTGGCATTTACATTCCTAGACTACCATTTTTAGTCACACCCCATTTATAAACTAGCTGTTACTCACTATGTGTTACTATCCATTCTATATATTTTCATACTTTTACAGTGAAGCTAATTAAAACTTCTACATACATTAAACATCAGTAGTCCATCTCAATCCTCCTCTTATCTCCTTTAAGTATCCACCATCTACTACCAGGTCTTAAAGATAGTTTCCTACATTTTCTTCTAGAAGATTTATGGCTCTTGCTTTTATATTTAGGTTTTTGATCCATTAGAGTTAATTTTTGGATGAGGTGTGAGGTAGGGGTCCTCTTTCCTTCTTTTGGCTATGGATATCTGGTTCTCTCAGCACCATTTATTGAATGGACAGTTCTGCCTGAGCTGGGTGACTTTGACAGGCTTGTCAAAATCACTTGACCATACATGTGAGGGTCTGTTTCTGAACCATCAGTTTGGTTCCTTTAGTCTATGTGTCAGTCTTTAACATATTTAGATACAATTTTTAATATATTTTTATGGGGGAAGGATTCCATGAAGGCAAAAGTACCTATGGCCCACAAAAGTCACAATGAGGTCCTGGCTTGAGGAACTTCAGTCTTTCCCCATTTAATATCCATCATCCTCACTACCATCACCAAACCACCAAAAACATGCAATCTAAGTAAACACAATGTGATTACTGTAGAAATGAAACTTCAAAACAAAGGAGCTTGTCCTCCCTTTTTAAAGATTGCTTCCTAAACCTCTCGTATATAGAATCTGAAGCTGTCACTGGATTACAAATTTGGGGGAAAATCAAGATAATCCAAAATTAAAAATTAAAAATTCATTAAGTAATTTTATGTAATGCAAATAAATTTCACAAAAATGAAATTGAGCATTTTTATATTTTTATTTAGATGACAGTGTCTGAACTTTAAATCTTTGAAAGAATTCATAAAAGAAAGAACAATAGGTAACTTCTGTGTCAGAACAAACTAACTACAGTGAAAATGAAATAGGAGGAAAAGCATTTGTCTCTAATACTAGAGAAAAGCAATTAATATGTATAAAATATAGTTTACTCTAATTTATTTAAATAAATAATAAATGCTCCCATAGCTAAATAGGCAAAAGGCATAAAGAGAAATACAGACAGTAAGCAAACAAGAGAAAATGTTCAGGTAACTACAAAATTAAAATTAAACAAAGAGGTATGATCTTATATCTACTAACTTGGCAAGGAATATGTAATAATAATACTAATGCCAGAGAGTTTGCAATAAAATTGATGTATACATATCTTTCTGAGAGTGGGTATAAAACAGGAATGTGGCAATGTACATTGAGAACCATAAAAATGTTCATACCCTTTGACTCAGTAATCTCATTCATTGTAATTTAGACTGAGGAAATAATTCAAAAGAAGGGCAAATCCTTATAAATGAGGCTTCTCATAATAGCATTATCTCTAATAGCAGAACTGAAAACAACCCAAATACCCAACAGTGTAAAATCAGTGAGGTAAACTGCCCTACATTAATTGAATGGAATATCCTGCAACTATCAAAATAATAATTATGAAGAATATGAGATAGTGTAAGGATTGTTTAAAATGCCATTTTAAAAAACAAAATGTCCAATTATGTAGATGCTGTGATTATAGCCATGTAAAAACATGCCAGTATGTGGACAGAAACTATAGGGAGGAAAGAAAAATAGATTGTGTTTGCAAACAGTTTTCGTTCTACATTTCTTTCAATGTTAAATCCAGTATCTATATGCATATATCGACATACAGATAGAATTAAAAGAATCATTGCTTAACATTGAGCCATGGACAATTCTCGGTCAGGCAGACCCTGTTCCTTCTCCTCAAAAGTACTAAGTCTGTAAAGCTTCTCTTTGGGATCCATGCACACTCTTCTACTTGCATTTTTCCTTCTTTCTTTTATAGTTCCTTCTTATCCATTCATGTTAGGAATTCACGTTCCTCCAGGGAACCCATGTCACTTAGGAAGAAAACCAACAGATAAATTTATTCATTAATTATTGGGCTTTTATTTTGTATTAAGCACTAGGATATAAAAATAAGACCAACCCCTCAAAAAGCTCATAGATTGCATACATGGGTAAAAAGATATTTGCACTATAGTGTGTAGAAGCACATAAAGTAATAGAAAGAAAAGGAAGCTAAGAAGGGACCAGAATCCTTAGGAGTCAAATATTTTCTCTTCAAGGGGAATTTTTACTTAAAAGATGCTCAAAGTACTTGTTTCTCTAGTTACTCTTCTTTCTTTCACATCAAATATTTCCCTTTGTTTCCTCCCCGTCAGAGATACAAACTTGCTGAAGTCTCTCCTACACATCAAAAATCAAGTTTTCAACTCCATATTCCCTTTTCATCATTTTTTCTATAATTCACCTTCTTTATTACTTAAGAATTCCATGTTTCTTCTCATTCCATGCTGACCAGTTACTTCTTAGCCCATGCTATTCAATTTATTTGTTTTTTTGTTTGTTTGGTTTTTTTTTTCAATTTATTTGTGATCATTAAAACCACAAGAAAAGATGATATTATACAGGAAAAGGCAGGACTCATGCACTCCCGGCAGAGGAGACAGAAATTGCAAAGGGGAGGATAAGCTCATTGTGTTCCAGAACAGAGGGCATGTCAGTGAGTCTAGAACTCGATGAACATGGTAGAAAATGGCAAGAGTTAAGCCTGAGGAAGTAGGAAGGAGTCCTGCCATGTGAGTCCTGTAGGCCTGAGTTGAATTTGTTGTTTATTCTAAGTGCAATAGGAAGGGATGGAGCGGAGGCAGGTGGGAGTGGGACATGACTCCCAGGGATGAGCCTCCCTGGCACTGAGGTATTACCACCAAGTACCAGTTGATGATGTAACTAGAAAATGACCTTGAATAAAAGGGTCAACTCAGACCAGCAGAACATCACAGCTTACATGTAATATCAGGAGTTAAAAATGCTTCTTGACCTTGAATAAAAGGGGGAAATGGAAAGGACAAATTAGTTTATATGGCTATGAGTCTCCAAAAAAGAGCTGGGAGGTCTCAGAGGGTTCACCCTTACACACACCTCAGCAGAGTCCCAAAAATAGCTAAAGTAGATACAACCCCAGGTATTGATTCTTCTGAGGGCTTCAGAGACCCACAGGTTCTATGGTCATGGAAGATGGAGTTCAGTGCCATGCCAGTTGGCCCTACTTTGGAGTTTGTGTTCCTTAGTGTGATGGAGTTGGACTCAGATATGATCTTTGTTCACAAGCCTCTCCTGTTACTTTTACCAGACCTGTGGTTGATGCTGGGGTTTAGTGTATACTCAGAGGACCTGAATCTCTGGACTGTCCATGTGATAGCCAGTCCCTGAGCCTCAACAGACTTGCAACTCCCACCCTCTGGTTTATTGGACTTACCCCAGCCAGCTAACAGGGAGGTGAAGAAGGTCAACCGCCACACCACGGAGCCAAGAGTGCCTACAACTGAAAGCAGGAGAATTGCATCCATTATCCAGGTGGAATCTAAGTCCCCTCTCAATATAGACGGGGAGTGGACATAACCATTCCAGGGTCCACAGGATGGAGGAATAGAGTATGAATTAGAGTGGACTTACTGATATTCTATTCATGAACTATTATGATTAGTAATCAAAGAAAATGTAACATTGATGTGGAAAAAGTGGCCATGGTAGCTGCTGAGAGTAGGGAGTGGGAAGAAGAGATAAGATGTGGGGACACTTTCAGGACTTGGAGTTGTCCTGGGTGGTACTGCAGGGACAGTTACTGAACATTGTATGTCCTCCCGTGACCCACTAGGTGGACTAGGGGAGAGAGTAAATTATAATGTGAACCACTGACCATGTGGTGCAGCAGTGCTCAGAGATGTATTCACCAAGTACAATGAATGTCCCATGATGATGAAGGAGGTTGTTGTTATGGGAGGAGTGGGGTGAGGGGGGTGGGTGGTATATGGGGACCTCATATTTTTTAATGTAACATTAAAATAAATAAATAAAACTGCAAAAACAAAACAAAACAAAACAAAAACAAAAACAAAAAAACAATCCTAGAGACAACATGGAAGATGGGACCAGATATGTAATTCTTAGATTTGGCAACAAGGAGACCAGTAGTGACCTTTTATATTTCACTGGCCTGATTAGAGTGGGTTGAGCAGAGAATGGAAGGTAAGGAAGGGGATAAAGCTACCACAAATAGCTTTTTACAATGCAGCAGGAGTAAGATAAGTCAAAGAAGACTTAAAGATGGCAGATACCAGGCCTGCTTGTGTACTGATTGGAATGGTCCAGTACAAAGGGGGAAAACTGATGACCCAGAAGAGGCAAATATTTTTTGCAAGAGAAAAATTTGAGATGGTAAGAAAGGAAGGACCCAAAGTCAACAGGGGTACATTTTGAAAGAAGTTGGGACAGCCCTTGTAACTTGTGTGAGAGGAACTAGTGTAGGTATTGCAAGCATCCATCCAGTTCCTGAGCCAGAGTCCTAGGAGATCATTATACTTCTGAACATTAACCTCACAGCCAATCAGTCCTATAAGGCTCCAAAATAAGCTAGAAGTCCCTTGAGATCTAAAGCTGTGTCTTATTTCACTTTGTATTTTCAGCACTAGGACTCTACCTGGTATAGTTTAGGTCTCTAACAAGGAATGCAAAGGAACAAAACCCTAATGCTAGGTACAACCAGGGAAGGGTGAAGGATACTGGGATCAGACGATCTGCCTGATATCCTTTAAATAATATCCTCTTGGGCAATTGCCAACTGGGCTTTTCCATGGTGACCTGAGGAAAATATTTCTCTACGTTTCCCCTTCTCCCAAGAAAGCTCCCCCTCTCTCTCTTCTTTACTGAGATCATGTTCAGTGATTTGCCTTGAATCCAGCTGCTCCTCTCCAGTTCCAAAAGGCAGGGACTCATCCCCATCCTTGATTAATAAACTATGGGGGGAGGCGGACTTGGCCCAATGAATAGGGTGTCTGCCTACCACATGGGAGGTCCATGGTTTAAACCCCGGGCCTCCTTGACCCGTGTGGAGCTGGCCCATGTGCAGTTCTGATGCGCACAAGGAGGGCCCTGCCACGCAGGGGTGTCCCCCGCATAGGGGAGCCCCATGTACAAAGAGTGCACCCCGTAAGGAGAGCCACCCAGCATGAAAGAAAGTGCAGCCTGCCAAGGAATGGCACCACACACACAGAGAGCTGACAAAACAAGATGACGCAACAAAAAGAAACACAGATTCCCGGTGCCACTGATAAGGATAGAAGCAGTCACAGAAGAACATGCAGCAAATGGACACAGAGAGCAGACAACTGTGGGGGAGGGGGGAGAGAAATAAATAAACAAACAAACAAACAACGGGAAGCTTGCTTCTCATTCACTACTTCAGGATGTTCCCTGTAGAGCTCTTGAGCTGGTCTAGTTCTAATGGCCCATTTAACAGGTGAGAAGACCAAGGCCCAGAGAGGAAGTGACCTTGACAGGACAAGCCACAGCAGGACCTGTTCCTGAGACCAGGCTGTACTTGGGTGGCGGACAGAAACCCAGGGCTTGTCGTCTCAGCCAGATCCGGCTGGACTCTCACATCTGTCCTGAGGCTGCTCGCTTGCTACCTATGGCCTTCCTGTCTGAAAGTAGGTGCCTTTCAGATCTGACCCCAGAATGTGGCTGCTGAAATTTCTGAAAGGGACAGTATGCAGAAGAGGTAACATGCTAGCAACTGACCAGGCTGGGAAGGCAGAGTGAAGCCCTTGGGCATTGACAGCAAAGACAGCATCTTCCTAGACAGCCTCAGTTAAATCTGTAGGGTAGCCCTTCCTCCCATGCCATCCAGCCTATCAAGCCAAGGGACTACTGATTCCTCAGCAGCCATTTCAGGAAGTGCCCAGAGGCTCGAGCGCTCCTTCCAAAGCTGTCCTGAAGAACAGCAAGTCAACAATTTCCCTCTCTTGTTCAAGCAACTGTCCTGGGGAAGCTGAGAATCCAGAGTGTAGCAACTTCATTCTTAGAGGAAGTGGAGACTGGGATACGGGAAGACCTCCTTGGTTTCCTTCTGCTGGAACAAGTGCTGTTCTGCAGTTGGAGCAGAATTATAGCCCTGGCTGGTGGGCAAAGGATGTACCAAGAGCAGCCATGAGCTCTGACTCCTGACCTTCATAGCTGAGCCACTGAGGCCCTGGGCAGGCCTGGGGTATAGTTGCAGCCTAAGTGCTGGCCCCAGCCTTGCCCAGAATCTCAAGTCTTTTTCCCTTTCTTTCCCTTCCCTTCAGTTCTAAGTCCAGTGCTATGGTTGCCCCTGCTTCCAAACCTCTGCTGCCAAGTGTACACAGACCCAGCCTCTGTGGCTGCTTTCTAGATGTTTTACAGTGGGCTGCTTGGCTCCCACCTCTAGCCATCCCCAATCTATCTTTTCCCTACATCCTGTGTCTCATTATATGGGCAAAGAGAATAGAAGAGATGATTCTATCCTTGGGCTAAAGACAATCAGCATACGCATCTGTCCTGGTAAGTAGCCCAGCTGGGCCTGTTTGTAAGGTTTCTGGGTGTGGAAGCTGAGTGCAGCAGCACGACATTTCACAGAGTGACTTGCAAGGGATGCTGCAAGGATTCCTGTGGTTTAACACAGAGTATGGTGTTCACAGAGAAGCCCTGCACTCTTCAGAACTTCAGATTGTAACAAAGTGATTTCTAAAGTCTTCTCCAACAGAGAGGAAGAAAGGAGGGAGGGAGGGTGGGAAGGAAAGAAGAGAGGCCACACAAACTCATTCAGAACCTCTGGGAAGTTGGTGGGCAAAAGGGACCCAGGTATCAGTAGTTTTAAAGCTTTCCAGAGATTCCAGTGTGGACCCAAGGTTGAGAACCAGTGGGTTAGAAGCCCCCAAGGAGCAGGCATGAGGACCAGCCAGATCTGCCTCTCCCCCCTCTCCCCCCCCTTTCCTCCATCACCCCACAGCCCAGGGACTGCTGCCGCAGCTGCGGTCACGCCTCACCCCGTCACCACGTGCCACTGTGCGTACTGTCCTGCCCATACCGACAGCCCTAACGGACTCTGCAGATTAAACAATCCCCACGATCTTGAGCTGCTCCAGGATGGGCCCATCAGACAATAACAGAAGCGGCTCTTGCTCCTGGTTCTAACTGAACAATTTACTGTAAATAGCTGTCATTTCCTCCGTGAGCCCAGGCGCCTTATCCAGCTGGAGGTGAGCAAGGGCTCCCTCTAACGGGATTCAGGAGCAGAAATGAGCTGTCCAAACAGCTGTCATCGAAGCAGCTGCAGCCACAGCTGAATTAAGTGAGAGCCACTGGAGGCTTCAAGTCCTTCTTATAAACTAGCCACTCCTAGTGGGGGAGGAGCGGCCAAGCGCCCTGCAGAAATGACGCCGCAGGCTCCTCGGTGGGCTTGTCAATGAACTAGGAACAGGGGGAGGCAGCAGGGTAATGGAGGGGTCCCTCCTCCCACCTTCTCACACACCCACACACCCACACACCCACACACACCCACACACACACACACACACCACTTCCACCTGGTATTTCAAGGGATCCCTCTGGGCCTTATTCTACTCAGTTTGAGAGAAGTTCTTACTCCTGTGATCCCTTCCTCTTGGTTCAGGGATCCTCCACCAGGGCACGGGGAAGATCTGAGATAAAGCAGCTTGATGTAAATTTGTACCAGCGCCTTTCTTGGAGCCAGGGCTCTGAGTGATGAGGAGAGGGGAGTGCACTGGGGAGCATTTTTCCATGTCACTAAACATTCATTCCTCGAGAATGACACACAAGGTTATCTTATTTATTTATCAATTGTTAATTCACTTACTCAACAAATACTTATTTTCACTGCAAGCAAGGCAAAGCACGTTTCTTCTACAAGTTATTATGACCCTGTAGCAGAGATGAGCCCGTGCACATGGCAGGCATGTGGCACAGATGCCACAGAGGAATCGCCTTCCTCTTGCTGATATATTCATGTTCATGTGGGCATTAGAGACCCTGAGGGGGAGGATATATGGAAGAGATTCCTGCAAGGAGAGAGAATGGGGCCTTGGCTCTCCCCTGATTGGGATACTGGCGGAGTGGAGCTGTCCTAGTCCAGGCCAGAGAGCAAGAAAAAGAGATGGAGTGTGGCACCCAGCAGTGAGCAGGACCCCAGAACTTGGCCACCAGGAAGCAATGTTGCTTCGGGGAAGATAGTGTGCTGCTGAAACAGGAGCACACCCTTGCCAACGGCCTCCGTGTGCACCAGGGGTAACAGAGGAGGGTGTGTGAGTCTAACTCAGAGCTCTTGCATGAACACCTTGAGACTGAGTCTCAGAGCACAAAAGCTCCCTTGTGCTCCCCAGTTGCCTAAACTGTGAGCTGCAGCCCAGGCATGTCCACTCTCCCAGACCGAGAGTCTGATCATCCATCCCCACAGGAAACTTTCCTCAACCCCATTCTGAAGGTTAAGAATCCCAGCCATGGTGAATCACTTTTAAATAACATTTACTAATGTGAATGCATTATAATCATCAATTATGTTGTTACAGAAAACCACAGGCCCAGAAGATCCAGTTCACTTTCTATGGCATATAAAGCCCCTCACAACCTGACTTCAACTTATCTTTTAGTCTTCCCAGCCTCTACCCTGGTTTTCTCCCTAATGTCCATTCTGTTTAGGAGCTATGTGATTTGAGCAAAACTTGACCCTCTCCATCCCCCAGCTGGAAGGGTGGGTATGATAGATTTCAACTGTCACAAATTTCTTACAGCTTCTCCCATCAAGGGGTGAAGAATTGCTTTGAACAATAGAATACAGTGAAATCGTATCACATAAGTCCCAAGACTAGACAACAAGAGGACTTACAGCTTCTGTTCTCACTTTCATAGAATACTACGCTCATACAAGCCTAAACTAGCTTGTGGATATGACACAGATGAGAACAAAGGCACCCCAACCCAACCAGCAGACGTGTGACTCAGGCCATCTGGGATCAATCAGCCCCTGGTTGACTTGTCAAGTGGCCCTAAATGACTGAACCCAGACAATACCACATGGAATACAGAAACCCATCCCAGTTAGATCCATCTATCTTCTGACCCACAGAATCATGAGCAAAGAAATTATTTTGAGCTGCTGAATTTGGGGATGTTTTGTCATGTAGCAAAAGTTAATGAAACAGTGAACTACACCAACCAAGGTAAATCCTTCCCTGCATTACAGTTGGTCCATTATACAGGCCTAAATTAATCATTGCATGCAGAGATTGTTTTAGGGGTAACCCACTTAGTGAGAACTGTGAGGCTTTGTGGAAACACCAGAGGAAAGCTGTTCTTTCCTATGCTGGACAGTGTACAATGAAGTGAGACCTGGAGCTACAGCAGCAATTTTGCTTCCATACAGAATTTAGCCCAAGGGGGAAACCAATATGTGAAAACAGAAAACTGTAGAGAAATGGAGTCAGAGCCTTGATCAAATTGAACTTGAGCTCCATGTTACCTCTAGACTTCTGTAATTACATGGTCCATACATCTGCTTGGTTATTTAAATCATTTGACTGGGGCTTTTGGTTATTTGCAACTGAAAGTATCCAACTGATATACTCTCAAAGTGTTTTATACCCATGGTTTCACATCCATTTTACCAATGAAACCCATATTTTCCAAAAAAAACTCAAGGAAAAGCAGGTGCATAAAATGAGAGATGCTGTGTTTAAAATGAGAAAGGGTGGCCCAGAATTCTAAGGGCTCCTTGTTCTCTCCCCATCCCACATAACACCTGAGACAACCATGCAGGACCCTAGAGCTCTGAAGGAGACAACACAAGCTTTTATTTCTCTGTGACGTGTTACATGCTGGATGGACTTCATCCTAAAATATCCATTTTCCTCTTCTCTTTTATCTTCCAAGGTTCAGATTAGATGATGCCTATTCTCTCTGTTCCTCCCTCAAAAGAATAAGCCCAGGAAGCAGATGTGGCTCAAACAATTGAGCTCTTACCTACCACATGGAAGTCCCAGGTGCCTCCTGGAGAACACAAGCAAGACAGCAAGCTGGTGCAATGGGCAGGCACAGGGAGCTGATGCAACTAGATGACACAACAAGAAGATAGAAAGAGGAAAAGACAATGAGAGACACAACAAAGCAGGGAGCTGAGGTGGCTCAAGGGATCGAGTGCCTCTTTCCACATGGGAGGTCCCACATTCAGTTCCCAGTACCTCCTAAAGAGAAGACGAGCAGGCACAGAGAGAACACAGTGAATGGGCACAGAGCAGACAGCAAGTACAAAAAATGAGGGGGGGGAGAGAATAAATAAATTAAAAAAAGGAAAAGAAATAATCCCTCTTTGTTCTGTGTCCCATAACAATATTCGTATATCTAACAGCACTGTCAACACTTTATTAAGTTTAATCTGTAAATATATATATGCCTAGCTCCCCATGGATCTGTGTGTGACCTTGATAGCAGGGCTGTGACTTGCATCTAGTTAGTGCATGGCTCATAGAAGATTCTCAGCAAATGCTGGATGAAATGAAATTATGTGCCCCAACATCTCATATTAATTATTAGAGGGCATTATTTATTAAATACAAAAATGGGTTTCCTCACTCATCCCTTTAAAGGATAATGACTTGGCAAAAAGACACAGGAGTTGAGGCTCCAGGCTTATGACATCAAAATGTTCTTGGGAATGGCTGGGAAGTGGAGTCATTTGAACACTGACTGGAAGGTATGCTCATCCCAGATTTCCCCCCATTAAGCTTTTCCTTGATGCTAAGAATTCCACCATTAGAACCCTTAGACACCCAGTGCACCATCTTATTATTTTTGTTTGTTAGTCATCTGTGGTTTGCAATTTTTATTCACTAGTGCTTCTCTAATGTTCATGTAAAGGTTGAAAATGGCATAACAGCAAAATCTCAACTAGCAAACATTTACCAAAAGCTGCAACTGTGTTTGCCTGTGTGTTGAGGAAGGGGAAGGGGCAGTATTTAATAGTGCTGCATAAGAAATAACCCTGAAAAGAAAGACCCACAGGTGATGAGGTGGATGGAGAGGGAGAGGTGACTATACTGGAAGTTCTCTTGCTACCTAAATCAAGGCTCTCCTGTTCACTGACAGCTCTGGGTTCAGAGGTACATTATTGCTGATCTGGTCTTAAGAAATGATTCCCGTTCCATCTTCATGCTTAAGTAAGCCCCCCAGCTACCTTTCCTGCTCTCTAGCTAACTGAACATCAGAAATGTTTAAATGGTAGCCACAGTGCAAAGACAATAGGCAAACATTCATTTATCCAATAAATATTAATATCTGTCTCATATAGTTGTTATGAAGATTAAATGAGATCATGTATTTTAAGAACCTGATACCAGTTTGGCACCTAGTGAGTGCTCAATGCATAGTGGAACTTAGACTGGAGTATAGTTACGAATTCTTTACTTCTACCCTGTAAAGATTTATAGATCCAAGCCCTTTGACATGTGACTTTCAGTGCCTCCTTGGAGTGCAGTTTATGGCCCTGTCCAATATGACCATTGCATTTGGTCATGTGACTTGCTTTGGCCAATGGATTGTAAATGGATGTAGCATATGTCATGTCAGATCAGAGGCTTGAATAAACGTAAGTGGTTTTTCTTAGCCTCTTAGAGCTTCTACCCTCTGCCACAAAAAGAGCATGTCCTGGGTGGTCATTGCTTCTTTAGTTGGGATACAGACATGGAGACATGTAGAGCATACTGAACCCAATGCAAAGTCACTGAGAACTTGTGGTTGTATGTTACACAGCATTATTG
Organism: Dasypus novemcinctus; assembly: GCF_030445035.2. Taxonomy (NCBI): domain Eukaryota; kingdom Metazoa; phylum Chordata; class Mammalia; order Cingulata; family Dasypodidae; genus Dasypus; species Dasypus novemcinctus. Next base: position 79,007,950 of record NC_080682.1, read on the forward strand.
TACAATTACTATTGTTATTATGGTTACCGTTATTATTATAGTTATCTGTGCTCAAAGGAGCATTTCAGCCTTTGGGTTCCCACTGCAGGAAGGAACTCAGGATATTACAGACTAAAGGTAAAAACTGCCCAGACCCATAGAATGAAAAAACTGAGATCCTAAGCCAAACTCTTAAAGGAGAGGCCCAGGCTCTCCTTTAAGACATCTTGTACAATGAGCCAAGACATGATGTGATCTGCACCACATCAGTGGCAGGAGCCAAAGCTCCCAGGGGCACAAGGACAGCCTCCTTCACCTCTCTGTCCTTAATGCCTAGCAAAATGCATGGCACAGAGGAATTCATTGTAGGCTTCTTTTTTTTCTGCATTTTGTTGGGAATAATTATTAGTATGGTTTTTGTCTTGTTTTTCATTTTTCATGAAAGTTTCTTCAGAGTGATTGTTTAATCTTATTTTCAAATCAAAACTTCCTATAATGCAACAGGTATAACTTGAACATTTCAAATCTATACTAAGATGCTTGGTCTGATAATATTAAATTCCTAATTATCTACAGTGTTTCCATCTGAGTTACAGATAAAATGAGGCAAATTTCATTGTTTATTACTGCTTTTTCCCACCACCTATCTGCACCCTGGCCGCTTAACCTAACCCGTATCTGACATGTGTTGAGAAAATCAGAGGACATTTACCCAAGCGGTACACCAGCAGACTGGTCTGAGAATTCTGTAATGTCCGCAAAGAATCGTGACACTGTTTTTCTCTAAAAGCATGTGCAGTTGCTCTAGTTTCTATGCTAATGCAGTTTATTTCCTTGGCAAGTTGAAAAACAAGGTAAATCATCATGTTGTCTGTGGGAACACACAGCATTATCGTGGAAAAATGAAGGGCTAACACTTTCATTCTTCCATTTGTGGTTCCTTCGGTTCCAAAGCTGCAATTCACCCAGGACAAATTGCTTACCTTTCCTTAAAGAGTTTTACTATTCCAGGTGAAAGCCATGGCTGCCTGTCACCAAGCACGTTGGAGTAGCTATCTGTGTGTGTGACAGTTGTCGTGCATGGTTATGATCCTTCAGGGCAAGCAAATGCATTTCTAGTAGCTACAAATGCCCCTCAGGTAAGAAATACCTTTTAAAGAAGATGCAAAAAATAATTCTGAAACTTTATAGTTAATCGGTACTATTTTGATGCAGTTGAAAAGTATTTTTAAATTATGAGACCCATACCCAAAGTAAAAAATACAGAAATATAGAGAATGTAGAAAATAAAATATAAATTCCTATTTCCCAGTTCAATTCCACATTCTCAGATGACCTCATATGTGACCATTGTCAACAGTTTCATGAGTCTCCTTCTAGAAAGCTTTTCTACTCAGACAATTACATGTGAGGTAACCATGATCTATTTTCACACAATGGCGTCATTCATGCTATAACAATGTTTTGCTTTTTTTTTCACTTAAAATTCGGTCACTGCATTTTATCTTCTTTTTAGTACCTGTATAACATTCCATATATGGATATACCATAATTTATTTTACCTATCAATAGTCATTTAGGTTGGTTGATTGATTGATGCTATTAAAAATAGTGCTGCAATAAACACCCTTGCATAATAATACTTTTTTACAAACTTATATAAATTCCAAATGGTGATCCTAGCACTGTCTGGAATAACACTCTTCGTCTGAACTAGACACCTAATGACTCTACCCTACCCTACCCTACTCTCTACCCTAACCTTCCACATGGTAAAGAAATGCTGACAAATGGTATTGATATAACATGGGAATTAAGCAATGTTCTGGTTATCTATCGCTGCACATCAAACCTTTCCAAAACTCCATGGTTAAAAATAAAACAATCATGCATTTACCTCATAAATCTCCAGTTTGGGTAGGTCTTGGTGGGGAAGGCTGTGTCAGCTCCACAGAGAATCAGTTGGGGGTGGCTTGAGGGTCCACTTCCAAGATGGCTCACTCAACTGATAGAGCTGCTTATGGGCTGGGAGCTCAGCTGGGTGGAGGGCTGGGAGCCCTCAGCTCCTCTCTGAAGGATCTATCCATATGGCCTGGTCTTCCTTACAGCATGATTCTTGGATTCCAAGCACAAGAACCCTGAGAGAGAGCTAGGCTGAAGTTGTATTGCCTTTTATGACCTTGCCTCAAAAGTAACATAGCATCCTCTCTGGTGTTCTGAATTAATTGAAAAATATCTGAATGATATTGCTGATTTTTTAAAATACTGGTTTCCAAGCTTTATTGTTTTTCCTTTGACCTAATTCTGAAAAATAGTTTACTAGAACTTCAGGTATGTTTTCTTTCAGGAAATGTATTATTCAGGCCATTATGGCTAAAAGCTTTTTTAGTTGCACCATCACCAACATTTCTTCGATGGATGAGAAACAATTCATTTTGGTTTCCCATTCACCTCTCATTTAACATAGCACTTAATGATTAGTTATTATTATTATTATTATTCCATACAGGATATTATGCTTTTATATGACTGATGAGGAAATCTAGATGTGGAAAGGTGAAGTTACATTTCTAAAGTCCCATTAATTGTGCAGCTAGAATTTGAATCTAGACCTTTGTTCTAAACCTAGAGTTCTTACTGTTAATTAAACCTCTTTCTAAACCAGGGAACTTTTTGTTCCATGGACCATGGACCCCTTTGCCAGTCAGGAAAAAATACGGACCTCTTACTAAGTCCACACTATAAATGTGTATTATTTAATAAATATATCACACCTGCACAACACATCCCCACAAGAATAATGTTTTTCTGAATTTCGGTTCAAGCTCATGGTCCCTTTGTTAGGAACCCCCATTCTAAACATTGGGTCAAGAGTTTTGTTGGGTCAAGCTTAGCAGTAGGAAAACCCTTAGTTGTGACTCAAACTAAGTGAGCTCTGATACTCTCCCAGGAAAACGTATATTAGGATATTTCATGCCAGGATGTAGGTTACATACAGGATGTAGGTTTGCATGTGAATACCGATATGCCTGTTGTGAGCAAATGCTTGAATTAATATAACAAAGCAGGATTTGAAGATCCAAAGTGCAGAAAACTAAAATACTGTGTTGCTTCTTCTCTATTCTTCTCTCAACTCAATTTCCTGTTTCTATGCAAGAACACACTCTGCGTAAATGCCACATTAAGACAAGGAGTTAGTAGGTACAAGAAATAATGGAAAGCTTCCTGTAGGAAGCTGACCTTGCTCAGTGTTGTCTTCACATATAGCTTAGCATTAGTTCCCAGAACTGGCTGTACATCAGAATCAACTGGGTAGCTTAGTAAATATTCAGTACTCATACCTGACCCCCCAAGATTCAGATTCATTTGGTCCAAGTTGGGGTCTGGGAATAAGTGCCTTTATCAGTACCCTGGTGATACCAATATAAGCTTTCAGACCTCCTTTGGGGCACAATTCAGGAGGCTTTATTTTTTTTATTAACTACAAAATTTAGGGGTTTTTTTCTTTTAACTTGCTTTGTCATTCTCTCCTGTCATCAGATTTGTTTATCCAGCTTTCTTTTTTATGGAATACCTACAAGTTAATGTCTGTCCTTTGATAGAAGCAAGATTCTAATTTATTTCGTTTGCAATAATGGTATTAAGTCATTGTAATATTCTTTGTGCTGAATCAGATGAAACTCTATTTTCATTGGAATTAAGAAATGAAATAGGTTTCTGCAGCATCCAATTATGGCTACTTGATAAATTAATATTTACATTTCCTTTGAATGTTAAAGTTTATTGCCAATAACCTATACAAGTAGTATTTGATGAACCTTCCTTTTTATTACATTAAGGCTGATTCCTGGAATCTGTCTTTCAATGTCTGCTACAACTTTGAAAACTGGACGGATACTCCAGTGACTAACCAAAAGGATGATTTTCCCAATAAGAGAAGTGTTGCTATTTGACATTCCTCAGAATTTACTAACTGCATCTAGAAGACTTTTAACCCTTCCTATTTCCAATCCAATCCTGTAGTTCACTAAGTGGGACTCCCTATAGCTATACTGAGAATTTTCATATTATTCTCTTATACTCTTAAATCTCAGTAGGAAATTCTTGTATCCATTCATTCAATGATTTTTTTTAAAGTCAGATACCACATGTGAAGCAGATACCATTCCTGCTTTAATGGTACTTGCAGTCTGATGTGGAAGACAACTAATTATATAAATAGATATAGTAATGTTTGGAAAATGCTATGGTAGGGAAAGTATAAAATGCCGAGGAAGCACACAGGAAAGGGCATCTATCTTGGTCTAGGGAAAGTCAAATAAGTTTCCTGAAAGAGGTTACAATTAAGATAAGACCTGAGAGATGAGTAGGAATTATGTAGATAAAGGGGTAGTTGGAAAATATTATGGGATGTGGGAATAGTATAAGGAAAGGCTCAGAAGTCAGAGAGAGAGTACTAGAGAAATTATTCTCTTATCTCATCTGACTTTTATTATGGCTTTCTTTTCTCAGAATACCAGTGAGGTAATGGTTCAAGGTTTGATACTTTTTGGTAATTATTATGTTAGATTATTTCAATGTCCTTTGTGCTGAATCAAATGCAGTTCTATTTTCATGTAATAATTTGCCTTTCCTGATAACCATCAAGATGAAGCACTTTTTTATACATTTTCTACAGGTTTCCTCCTCTGTAGATTGCCTGTTTATAACCTTTGCACATTATTCTATGGGGTAGTTTTCTTTTCCTTACTGACAGATTAGATTAGATAGATATAGACAGAAAGATATATGGTTTGGATATTATCAGAAATCCTTTGCTTTTTTATGCATTGAGATATATTGTCTCACAGAACATCAGTCAAAATGGGGAGGGTCTTCGCAGATTACAATTTACAGTTGAGTACAAGGGGACCATGGTTAAATCTAGGGTGACCTAGATTCTAGGCGCAAACCTCACTTCTAAGGCAATGCCCCCTGACTGACCAGGGGCAACAGGGGCAAAGGAAAGAAAATGTGAGGGGAGCCAGCCCACTCAGAAGGCACAGAATTTTTAATGGTTCAAGTAAGTGACAAAAGAGGGAGCTCTAAGAACCTTGAAGTTAGAAAAACTACACTGGCCACTCTCCCTTTTAGTGCAGGCAAACTCATCTCACTAGAACATAAGTAATGGAAAAGAAGTATAGTTAAAACCCATTTAAAATTATCATAAGTATGGAAAATAAGGAGCAAAATAACATCCTTTCTGGCAATGAAAAAAGACATGCCCACAAAATAAAGGAAATCTACAATATTTTAAACAAGCTAAAAGAACTTAAGAAAATAAAAGTATCATAAAAGAACAATTTATATCGGAGTCATAATAACTTAGAATTAGATTGGAGAAAAGAAAAGAAAAAAAATTTTTAACAATGGAACTTAAAAATCCAAGCAAAATTTTGGAAATAAAAGAAAAAAATATTTCAGATATGGATACAAAATTAGAGAGAATACATTAGGGAAGGAAGGAAAGAAAGAGAGAGAGAGAGAAAGGAGGGAGGGAAATTTAAAAGGGTTTCAGAGGAAGTGATATGGAACATCAGCAAGGAAGTGTCTGTGTGTCTATGTATATAAATTCCTGTAGAAGGAAACCAAACCAACTGAAAAGAACAAATGTTAAAAACCAGTGGATGAAGGAAACCATCCTGAAATAAAAGACAATTTTAAATTACATATTGAAAGGGAGGTAGACGCTCCATTTCCCAAAAATGGAGGAAGAAATGGTTGGTCACCAAGTTCAGCTACTGATCAGTAAATTTGGATAGCAAAGTATAACCCTAAGTACAGCTGAAGTTTGAACCTGTCCAAGTTGGAAAGAGGCCAGTAGCCACAATGTTTACTCCACTCCCAGCATGAAGGGAAGGGGGGCTGAATGGAAATCAGTGAAGGTTGGGACCAGCTTCTTTCACCCAGATTAAACTGCAGCCCTAGCCTAGGCTTCAGCCCCACCTCTGGCAGGGAGGAAACTGTTGGGACCTGCACCAGCCTCTCCAGGCAACTGCAGGTACATTTGGCTGGCACAGACTGAATAGTAAGAAGTCTACCTGGGCAACTATGGTCATTTTGGACCCACATAGCATAGGTTGCTGCCCACACCTGCAACTCCATCCCCACCCCATGCAGGGCAGGAAGGGGCATGAAGTTCCATCAGTCTCTCTGGGCAACTACGGATGGTCTTGACCTGCATGACTTGGATTATTACAAATGGCTGTGGCTCTGTTCCTACCCCTGGCAAAGGAAAAAAGTGGGAGAAGATTCACTGGTCCCAGGGGCAATGTGGGCAGCTTGAGCCTCCACAGACTTCAGCATCAACTACATCCTCATCTACTACACAACCAGCAAGGGAGAAAGGGCAAAATATCCCTAAACTAAAGAGAGAAACCACACCCAGAATAAATACATCTAGTAAACCAGCTGCCAAGATACCAAGAAAAAACTACAATCCATACCAAGAAACTGGAAAATATAGTCCAGGTAAAGGAACAATATAAGCTTCCAGATGACTAAAGGAGTTGAGACAATCAAAGATGTTCAAAAAAATCTCCTTAATAAATTCAATGAGATAGCTAAGGAGACTAAGGATATTAAGAAGACATTGGATGAGCACAAAGAAGAATTTGAAAGCATGCATAGAAAGATAGCAGATCTTATGGGAAGGAAAGGCACAATAAATGAATTAAAAAATACACAGCAGATTTGAAAAGGCAGAAGAATGAAATGGTGAGCTTTAAGACATGGCCTCCAAAAGTGAACATACAAATGAACAGAGGAAGTAAAGAATGGGAAAAATTGAACAAGGTCTCAGGGAACGAAATGACAACAAGAGATGTATAAATATATGTGTCATGGGTGTCCCAGAAGAAGAGAAGAGAAAAGGGGCAGAAGGAATATTGAAGAAATAATGGTAGAAAATTTTCCAACTCTCCTGAAGAAAATAGATTATCTGTACAAGAAGAACAACATACTTTCATCTGAATAAATCCAAATGGACCAAACTTGAGACATACAATAATTAGAATGCCAAATGCCAAAGACAAGAAAGAATACTGAGAACAGCAAGAGAAAAGCAATGCATAACTTATGAGGGATACCCAATAAGATTAAATGCTGATTTCTCATCAGAAACCATGGAGGCAAGAAGGCACTGGTATGCTATATTTAAGATACTGCAAGAGAAAAATTTCTAGCCAAGAATCTTATATCTGGCAAGATTGTCTTCCAAAATGAGGGCAAGTGTGGCAGGTTGGTATTGTTTATATGCATTCCAAAATTAGACATTGGATTGTGTTTGTAAAACTGGTCTGTTCCTCTGGGTGTATTAGATTTCATTAAATTCAGTGGTTTCACTTTTACTTTATTAAATCAAGATCAGGGTTTTTATTTAACCACATCATTAGGGCATGCAGGGTTGAGTCCCCACTCCGTTGAGGGGGATAAAATAGACTCTCACCTGGAAGTACATACACAGAGAAGAAGAACACAGAAAAAGAGAGACAGCTCATTAGACATGGCAGTGGCTGCAGGAAGAGAGATGAGCCTGATAGTCTACAGCTGACCTTTTCAAGACAACAGAGCAACTAAACCTGGAAAGAAATGAGCCCCAGGGAGAGAGATGAGCCTTATGACTGCCTCCAGCTGAGATAGAAAGAAGCTGTGTCCATGCAGCCTTAAGAGGAAACAGGAAGGCTGAACCCTTGCAGACATTGCCTGCCATCTTGCTTCAACACATGGCAACAGAGTTTGGTGAGGAAGTAACTTTGATTTGGATTTTTAGGGCCCTTTAACTGTAAGCTTCCACCCCAAATAAAGACCCTTTATAAAGGCCAACAGATATCTGGTACTTTGTATCAGCACCTCCTTTGGCTGACTAATACAGCAAGTTTAGAATAGTCACGGATAAACAGAAACTGAGAGAGTTTACAACAAAGAGACCAGCCTTGCAGGTAGTACTAAATGGCATTCTACAGTCTGAAAAGACAGGAGAGAGAGAGGCTTGGAAGTTTCTAGAAATGAAGATTATATCATTAAAAGTAACTAAAAGCCTCCAAAGAGTGGTGAAAATAAAATATGACAGATAAAACCCAAAGGTCAAGGGGGGGCATATATGGCTTGAGCAGTTGGGCCCCTGCCTCCCACATGGGAGGTCCTGGGTTTGGTTCCCAGTGACTCTTAAAGAAGACAAGCAAGACAGCAAGCTGGCACAATGAACTGGCACAGCAAGCTGGTGCAGCAAACTGATACAATGAGATGACATAATGAGATGACACAATGAGATGACACAATGAGGAGACACAATGAGAGACAAAACAAGTAGGGAGCTGATGTGGCTCAAGTAATTGGGTGCCTCTCTCCCACATGGGAGGTCCCAGGTTCAGTTCCCAGTGCCTCTTAAAAGAAGATGAGCAGACACAGAGAGCACACAATGAACAGACTCAGAGAGCAGACAGTGAGCACAAAAATTACATTGTGGGGGATAAATAAATAAATAAAATAAAATATAAAAAAAAAACCAAAACCCTGGGCCGTGGATGTGGCTCAAGTGGTTGGGCTCCCATCTACCATATAGGAGGTACCAGTTCAATTCCCAGGGCTTCCTGGTAAAACAAACTGGCCCACACAGAGTGTTGGCCCATGTGGAGAGCTGGTGCAACAAGATGATGCAACAAAGGAGACACACAGGAAGGACAATGGTAGATAGAGCAAACCAGGGAGCTGTGGTGGCCAAGTGATTGAGTTCCACTCTCCCACATTGAAGGTCCCAGGGTTGGTTCCTGGTACCTCCTAAAAGAGAAGACAAGCAGACACAGAGTGTGCATGGTGAACAGACACAGAGAGCAGACAGTGAGCAAAAAAAACACAATGGGTGGGGGAATAAATAAATAAATAGATAAATTTTTAAAATCTAAAAAAAGAAGACTCAAAAGTCAAAATGGGTGAAATAAGAACTAACTTTACAGTAATAACATTGAATGTTAATGGATTAAACTCCCCAATCAAAAGACACAGACTGGCAGAATGGATAAGAAAATATGAACCATCTATATGCTGTCTGCAAGAGACTCACCTTAGACCCAAGGATAACAATAGACTGAAAGTGAAAGGCTGGAAACAGACATGCTATGCATGAGGTAACCAAAAAAAACAAAAAATAGAGGAGGAAGTCAGGAAAAAAATTCCATTTACAATAGCAACTACAAGAATCAAATATTTTGGAATAAACTTAACCAAGGATGTAAAGCACTTGTATTCAGAAAACTACAAAGCACTATTAAAAGAAATTTAAAAAGACCTAAATAATTGGAAGAACATTCCATGCACATGGATTGGAAGACTAAATATCATTAAGATGCCAAGTCTATCCGAATTGATGTACAGAATCAATGCAATCCTGATTTTTTTTTTAAATCTGCATCTTTTAAACAAATGGAAAACACAATTATCAAATTTATTTGGAAGGGTAAAATGTCCCAAATAGCCAGAAACATCTTAAAGAGGAAATGCAAAGCTAGAGGACTCCCATTTCCAGACTTTAAATCATATTACCTAGCTACAGTGGTAAAAGCAGCATGGTACTGGCATAAAGACAGACACATGGACCAATGGAACTGAACAGATGGTTAAAAAACTGACCTCACATCCAGTGACTTTTGACAAGCCTATCAAACTCAGCCACCTCAGGTCGAACAGTCCATTCAATAAATGGTGCTGAAAGAACTAGGTATCCATAGTCAAAAGAAGTAAAGAGGAACCCTATCTAACACTTTATACAAAAATTAACTCCAAATGGATCAAACACAGAAATATAAATGCAAAAACCATAAATCTTCTAGGAGAAAATATAGGAAAATATCTTCATGACCTGGTGGTAGGAGATTGATTCTTAAAGGAGATGAGAGGAGGGCTGAGAAGGGCTACTGATGCTTACTGTAAGTAAAAGTTATAGTTAACTTTACTGTAAAAGTGTGGGAATATAGAGTTGATGTAACAGATTATAGGGAGTAAGAGCTGGTTTATGAATGGGAATATGGCTGGAAAGGGTCATCTAGGGATGTAAACATCAACTGAAAGAAAGCTAGAGAATAATCTAGGGACGGAATGACACAGTAAACCCAGAGGTGGATGAGAATTGTGACTGGTGGTACAAATTCAAGAGTGTTCTTCCGTGAGCTGGAGCAGATGTACATACTACTGCAGGTGGTGGGAATGTGGAGAGGCATGGGAAAAATACAACTGGAGTGACCTATGACTGTAGTTAACAGCAATACTGTAATATTCATGCATTTGTGCCAAAGATGTACTGTTGATAATGGGGAACTATGGAAAAATGTACCAAATGTACACTATGAACCATGGCTGGTGGTAATAGTCTGATGATATTATTTCATAATCTTTAACCAATATTCCATCATTTTGTCACGTGTTGTTGAAGAGGTGTTGTATGGGAATTCTACACATGTGCATGATTGTATCATAAGTTCACAGCTTGTGTAATAAATATATATTTTAAAATAATAATAGGGTGGTTTGGGTGTAAAATACACCAAATATAAGATATGGAGTATAGTTAGTGAGGGCGCACGGTGGACAGTGGGCGGTGTCAAGGGCAGACGCAGAGCGGCGCGAAGAATGCTGCAGAGACGGAGAGTGGTGGCAACGCGTCTGCTTTATTGAGGAAGACAAGCGTTTATATAGGCTAGGGTGCTGGCGGTAGCAAGGCTAAGCCAAATAAGGCAATGTATGTGAGGGGAGGCCGCTAATTGGCTGGGGGACGGTTGGGGGTGAGGTATGAGGGTAAGGGGCGACGTGTGGGGTGCGGATTGGCTTAAGCTGAAGGCGACCTCCGATTGGTTGTTGGAGGCTGTTGCTAGGTAAAGGGGCAGAGGCGAGGTTATCATTCTGGCGGGGGGGTATATGGGGGCTGGGGCAGAAGATAAGGGGAAGTTGTGGGTTGGGTTCTGGTGAGGCACGGGAGAGGCAGGCCGATTACCCTAGGGCGACCCCTATGGAGACTGGATGCTGGGTGGAGATAGAGGACCGCAGCCCTTACAGGCAAGAGTAGCAGGGGGGCGACAATCTACCCGCGCCAAGCACTCACCCAGCAGGAGACGAGGCCTCATCTCAACGTGCTGGGCCTGCCCAACGATGGTAGCATGCTTGTTACCTCAGTTAGCATAAGATTTTGATGATATTCTTTCATATTTTGTAACAAATGTCTCACAACAATGCAAGGTGTTGGTGGTGGGTTGATGTATGGGACCCCTTTATAATGTTACGCATGTTTTTTTGTAAGTTCACAACTTTTACTATATACTTAATGTATATGTATGTTCATGTATGAATGATACTTTAAAAAAAAATGTGTGTTGGGAGAAAAATACACCAAATGTAAGATATTTTGGTTAGTAGTAATATTTTGAGGATGCTCTTTCATCATTAAAAATATTAAAAATGTTTCACAACAATGCCAGGTATTGGTGAGGTATGAGGGCCCTGTATGATGTTATGCATGTTTGTTACATAAGTTCACAACTTTAATATACAATTATTGTTTATGTATGTTTATGTATGACTGATATACTTCAATAAAATTTTAATGAAAAAAAATTGAGCAGTGTCTCAGGGATTTGAGTGATAGCATGAGGCACATGAACATATGTGTCATGGGTATCCCAGGAGGAGAAGAGAAGGGAAAAGGGGCAGAAAGAATATTTGAAGAAATAATCACTGAAAATATCCAACTCTTATGAAAGGCATAAATATACATATCAAAGAAGCACAATATACTCCAAACAGAATAAATCCTAATAGACCTACTCCAAGACACATAATAATCACTGTGTCAAATGTCAAAGATAACATTCTGAAAGCAGTAAGAGAAAAGGGATTTATAACATATAAAGAAACTCAAGAAGACTAAAAGCCAATTTCTCATCAGAAACCATGGATGTGAGAAGGCAGTGATATGATATATTTAAGGTACTGAAAGAGAAAAACTATCCATCCAAAAATTCTTTACTTGGCAAAACTGCCTTTCAAAAATGAGGGAGAGTTTAAAATAGCCACAGATAAATAGAAACTGAGAGAGTCTGTCAATGAAAGACCTGCCCTGCAAGCATTAGTAAAGAGAGTTCTGTAGGTTGAAAGGAAAAGACAGGAAAGAGTTGCTTGGAAGAAATGAAAATCATCAGTAAGGATAACTAAAATGGTAAATGCAAAAACTGAATAGTACTGTATCCTACATATTCAATTCTACTCATTAACTCTTATAAGAGTCAGAATACAATTGAACAAGAAAAAGGCATATTTCCTGATAATTGGTTGCAAAATATTAAGTGGTAAAGTGGGACAAAAGCAACCTAAAGAGGGGAAAGAGAGGGATTTGGGAGCAGAGAACATGTACACTATTGAAGCTAAGTTGGTATGTTTTCAAATTTGTAGGCTAGAGATATAGGTTGTGGAATATAAACCCCAGGATAACCACAAAAAAAGTATTTCAAAATATATACAGAAATAAAAACAAGAAAGAGAACAGTCAGATGCATCACAAAATATCAACTACACAGAAAAGAAGGTTGCAATAAAGGAAAAGAGAGAATGTATAAAAATATATATATAACATACATATTTTTTATATATGTGACATAAAAACCAAAGGACAAAATGGCTGAAGTCAGTACTGCCTTTACAGAAATAGCTCTGAATGTTCATGGGTTAAACTCACAATCAAAAGACACAGATTGGGGAAGCAGATGTGGCATAACCAACTGGGCACTTGCCTACCACATGGGAGGTCCTGGGTTTGGGTCACAGTGCCTCCTAAAGAAGATGAGCAGACACGGCACCCACCACAATGAGCTAGCCACTGCACCCACTGCAATGAGCAGATGCCACAAGCCACCAGGAACTGCAGCCCACAGTGAGTGTATATGGCTCAGGCCTTTGGGCACTTGCCTCCCATGTGGGAGGTCCTGGGTTTGTTTCCTGGTGCCTCCTGGAAAAGGTGAGCAAACAATAAGTAGACAGATAAGAGAACCATCTAGGGGGAAGGGAACTAATTTTTTTAAAAGAAAGTAAATAAATATTTTTTAAAAGGCATAGATTGGCAGAATGGATAAAAAACATGATCCAACTATATGTTGTTTACAAGAGACTCACTTTAGATCCATAGACACAAATCACTTGAAAGTAAAAGGATGGAGAAAGATATTCCATGCAAATATAACCAAAAAATAGGTGGGGTATCTATTGGACAAAATAGACTTTCAGTCAAAGTTATTATAAGAGACAAAGATTAACACTATATGTTAATACAAGGGGCAAGTGCCAAGAAGAAATTGAAGTAATAAATATTTATGCACCTAAACACAGGCCCCTAAAATACTTGAGGCAAACACTGGAAAAACTGAAGAAAGAAATATACAGCTTTGCAGTAATAGCTGGAGACGTCAATTCACCACTAACATCAATAGATAGACCACAACAAAAGCAGGGAGTGAAGCTAGCTCAAGTGATTAGGCACCTCTCTCCCACATCAGAGGTCCAAGGTTCAGCTCCCAGTGCCTCCTGGGAACAAGGAAGAAACAAGGAAGACAAACAGAAACAGCAAGTGAAAAACAACAAGGGGATGGGGAAAAACAAAAAAGTAAAATAAATCCTAAAAAAAAATTTATGGGGGGGAACTGATGTGGTTCAAGCAATTGAGCTCCCACCTCCCATATGGGAGGTCCCAGGTTCATTTCTGGGTACCTCCTGAAATAAACAAATAAACGAACAACAACAACAAAAAAATGAACGAGCAAAACAAACAAGAAAACTTAGGAAAGCCACTGTGACTCAGTGATTGAGCATCAGCTTCCCACATATGATGTCCCAAGTTTAATCCTTGGGTCCCAGTACCTTAAAAAAAAAAGAAAAAAGTATGGAATGCAGCAAAGGCAATGTTGAGAGGAAAATTTATAGCCCTAAATGCTTACATTAAAAAAGAAGAAAGAACTAAAAGCAAAAACCTAACTGCATAAACTAGAGGAACTAGAGAAAGATCAACAAATTAAACCAATGCAAACAAAAAGAAAGACATCGCAAAGATTAGAGCAGAAATAAATGAAATTGAGAACTAAAAAAAAAACAAACAATAGAAAGCATTAACAAACTAACAGTTGGTTCTTTGAAAAGATTAATAAGATTGACAATCCATTAGTTATACTGACAAAGAAAAAAGGAGAGAGGATATCAATAAATAATGTCATAAATGATGGGAACATTACTACTGACCCTACAGAAATAAAAAGAATCATAAGAAGATACTATGAACTATTGTATACCATCAAATTAGACAACCTAGATGATATGAACAAATTCCTAGAAACACACAAACAACCTACACTGACTCTAGAAAAAATAGAAGATCTCAACAGACCAATTTTAAGTAAAGAGATTGAATCAGTCACCAAAAACCTCCAATAAAGAAAAGTCTAGGGCCAGATGGCTTCACAAGTTAATTCTACCCAATAATTCCAAGAAAAAAATAATATCAATCTTGCTCAAACTCTTCCAAAACACTGGACAGGAGAGAACACTGCCTAACTCATTCCAACAGGCCAATATCACCCTAATACCTAAGCCAGATAAAGATACTATAAGAAAAGAAAATTACAGACCAATTTCTCTTATGAGTATAGATACAAACATCCTCAAGAAAAACTTGCAAATCAAATCCAACAGCACATTAAAAGAATTCTACCCCATGATCAAGTGGGTTTTGTCCTCCGAGGTATGCAAGGTGGTTAGTGTAATATATCACATTAATAAAAGGAAGGGCAAAAACACATGATCATCTCAATTGATTCCAAAAAGGCATTTGACAAAACCCAGCATCGTTCCTTGATAAAAGCTCTTAGAAAAATAGAAATAGAAGAAAACTTCCTCAAAATGCAAAGGCCATATATGAAATACCCACAGTGAACATCATACGTAATGGTAAAAGAACAGAATAAACTACAACAAAGCTACTAGAGCTGATAAATGAATTCTGCAAAGTGGCAGGGTACAACATGCAAAAATTAGTAGAGTTTTTATTCATTAGTAATGAGCAATCTGAGGAGGAAATAAAGAAAAAATCACATTTACAATAGCAACTAAAAGAATCAAATATCTAGGAATAAATTTAATCAAGGATGCAAAGGACTTGTACAAAGAGAACTATAAGACCTTGTTAAAGTAAATCAAAGAAGACCTAAATAAATGGAAGGATATTTCACATTAATAGATAAGAACACTAAATATAATAATCATGTCAATTCAACCCAAAATGATTTAAAGATTCAACACAATCCCAGTCAGAATTCCAGCAGCCTACTTTGCAGAAATGGAAAAGCCAATTATCAAATTTATTTGGAAGGAGAAGGGGCCTCAAATAGTCAAAAACATCTCAAAAAAGAAAAATGAAGTTTGAAGACTCATACTTTCTGACTTTAATGACTGGAATAGAATTGAGAGTTCAGAAATAGACTCTTACATCTATGACCAATTGACTTTTTTTTGTCCTATCACTCACAGTTAAAGTCACCACCCATAGGGTCAGGTGGCCCCAGTTTGCGCAAGCACATACTCTGGCACTGCAGCTTAACCCCCAGTGCCATGCGCAGGCATGGCAGGGTCTCAAAGGCAGTGCATCACCAACTGATTTTTGACAAGGGTGCCAAGTCCACTTAAATGGGAAAGAATAGTCCCTTCAACAGATTGTGCTAGGAGAACTGGTTATCCATATGCAAAAGAATGAAAGAAGACCCCTATCTCACACCACATACAAAAATTAATTCAAAATGGATCAAAGACCTAAATATAAAAACTGGGACTATAAAACTCCTGGAAAAAAGTGTGGGGATGCATCTTGAGGATCTTGTGGTAGGCAATGGTTTCCTAGACTTTACACCAAAAGCACAAGTAACGAAAGAAAAAAATAGATAAATGGGACCTCATCAAAATTCTTAAAAAAACTTTTTGCATTAAAGAACTTTATCATGAAAATGAAGACAATCTACTCAGGGGGAGAAAATATTTGAAAACCACATATCCATTGAGGTTTAATAACCAGAGCATACAAAGAAATCCTACAGTTCAGCACTAAAAAGGCAAACAATCCAATTAAAAATGGGCAAAGACTTAAATAGACATTTTCCCAAAGAGAAGATACAAATCGCTAAAAAACACATGAAAAGATAAGCAACCACAATAAGATACCATTTCACATCCACTGGAATGGCTACTATTTTTAAAAAGAAAGTTACCAGTGTTGGTGAGGATGTGGAGAAATAGGAACATACATTATTTTTTGTTGGGAGTGTAAAATGGTACCACAACTGTAGAAGACAGTTTAGCAGTTCCTCAGAAAGTTAAGTATAGAATTATCATATGACCTGGAAATTTCACTACAACTTCTCTAATTTAAATAACTGATTAATTAATTAAAAATTTTAAAAGATATAATGGAAGAGAAAAATTCATTTCAATAGTGGATGGAAGGAAGGAAGGAATGAAGGGAAATACCTAAAAGAAATAGCCACAGCCTAAATGTGGAAGAAAAAAAAACACTCTGAAAGTCAAAATAAATTTGATCAAATAGAAATTTTTGTTCCTTCTTAACTAGAAAGACAATCAATTGATGACAGTTTTCCCTAAATTAATGCAATAAATAAATAAATGCAATGTATTTCCAAAAAATGTAAGTATATAATTTTTCACAAGCTAGACAATTTGATTATAAAGTTCATTTGGAAGAAGCAAGAAATAAGAATAACCAGAAAATTCCTTAAAAAAAAAAAGAAAGAAAAATAAATCAATGAATGAGAGCTAGACCTAATCAGATACGGAAAAATATATTTAAAAGTCTCTAAAACAGAAGCAGTGTAATACCCGTGTATGGATAATTAGACATACTAATTAAATATAATACAAAGCTAAAAAAAACACACAAAAATTAGTCACAATAATCTGGTTTTACATTTAAAAAATCAATACCAAATTCATCACATTAACAGAATAAGGGAGAA
Organism: Dasypus novemcinctus; assembly: GCF_030445035.2. NCBI lineage: Eukaryota > Metazoa > Chordata > Mammalia > Cingulata > Dasypodidae > Dasypus > Dasypus novemcinctus. The sequence continues at coordinate 79,025,013 of NC_080682.1, forward strand.
AATCCATATGATCATCTCAAGAGAAGCAGTAAAAGTGATCCTGGCAGCCCTGGGGATGTACAGACACCATTGGCAAGACACACGGTATCGAAATCAATACCCCCTCGGAGGGTCCTCTCTGAGAGTATATGAAAAGCTATTTACCCAATACAACATAGTTGCACTCACTTGTAGATCACTTAATCATGATTCTTCTATTTCTTTTATTTGAACCTATAATTTTTAATATACTTGTTAAATATACTTCTCAGAGACATAATATCTATGTCCCTACTCAGCATGAAGCAATCAGGAGACATTGTCCCAAATCTCTTGTATTTGAGGAATGAACAATAATAAGGGGAAATGTAACCTCTGAGTAAAGCAGATTTACTGTATTTGTAGTTATCTGATGTTAACTGATTAACTGGTAATGTTATAAAAAATAAATTTATTTTAAAATGACACAAATATATTCTGCCGAACACGTAACAGAATGGCTAAAATGTAAAGAGGATGACAATTCCAATTATCAGAGGATGTGGACCAACAGGGATTCTTATACTTTCTGAGTTTAGTACAATTACCTTTGAAAATAGTTTGGTCATGTCCATGCTATGACCCAATAACTCTACTCCTATATATATTTCCAAGAGAAATGAAAGCACATGTCCATGAAAGCATGCACAAGAATATTTATAGTAGCTTTATTCACAATAATCCAAAGTTGGAAACATCATTAATAAAATGGATCTGTAAGTTGTAGTATAATCAGATAATGGAATGCTACACAGCTGTGAAAAAAGAGAAACTACTGAAATGTGCAACAACATGGATGTATCTCACAGATATTACATTGAGCAAAAGAAGTCAGTTTCCAAAAACACAAACTGTTTAATTTCATTTATATTATATGAATTTCACAATCAGGGAATACTAATCAACAGAAGCCATAATAATAGTTTTACCTTGGGGTGAGGGTGGGGGCGAGAGAGTGGGTTTTGACTGGAAATGGGGTACAAGGAAGATTTATGGAATGCCCGAAATGTTCTATATCTGGATCTGGATTGTGGTTATAGGGTCTATACATATACATTAAAAGATTCATTAAGCTGTACATCAAGGTTAGTGCATTCAACTTTATATGTATTAGACATCAATGAAAAAAAATCCTTACCAATGCTCTGCCAACTCCCCAGAAATGTTTATTACATTTCCATAACTCTTAGTGGTGGTGTTTGGGAAGTGAATGGATATTCAAGTCTTTTTAGACATTTCATTTGTAGAGCCTTAAATCCTTTAGAATTAGAAAGAGAGAGAGAGAAGGGAGCCAACTTGAAGAAGCTTCTAATGCTTAAAGATGTGGCAATTTTGGCATCAGTAAGAATAACAACTGTAATTAACTGAAACACATGAAATATTTTTAAATCCATGGATTATTATAATACTTTTTAAAAATCCTTCACTCACTACTTTGAAGGATGCTAGGGACCCTCAAGGTAATCAAATATTTTACGATGGAAAGTTTCTCTTTATTATAATGTTCCAGATAATAAATGAAGAAATACTGATAGAATTTAGAAAATTACTGTTTAGTAACATCTAATGAAATAAAAGATGTAGACATATATTATAAATATCAGCTAACATCACAAAAAGAACTTTAATTGAGTTTTTATATCTAACTACCCATCCATAGGAAATGCAGAGGAACATATTAGTAATACCATGGAGATGAAGGATGCAAATATCAAAATCCAGATTATGGGAAACTCTAGAGAATACATGTAGTAGTTTGAGTCTTTTGTGAACTCCAAAAAATTATGTTCTCAAATTGTTCCATTCCTATGGATATGAACCTATTGTAGGTGGGACCCTTAGATTAGATTAGCTATTATTTAAGGGTTATTTGATTAGATTACTTCAGTAAGGCATAGCCCAGGGTGGGTCTTAATCCTCTTACTGGAGACCTTTATAAACAGGATGCATATGCAGAGAAAAACATCCACAGAGACAGAGAGAAACTCACAGAAGCTGATTATAGATCAAGTCCCAGAAGCCAGAAACTGAAATCAATGGAACCCAGGAGAGAAAAAGCCACAGAAGGAGGAGCCAGAAACTGAAAGCAAGCAGAGCCTGGAGAAGGCAGAAATGGGCAGGCACTGACATTGTGCCCTACCATGTGACAGAAGTCCAGGATCATCCATAGCCAATGTTCAGGGAGAAAAACATTGCCTGATGAAGCCTTGATTTGAACACCTTTCCAGGGCTCAGAACACTAAACTCATAAGTTAATAAATCCCCATTGTAAAAACCAACCCATTTCTGGCATATTGCCTTGGCAAACTAAAACAATACATGACCTAATTTTTTCAGCAAATAAATAACATGAAAAAAATTCTATAGAGAAACCTATGGGTTAGAAGAGATTTAAGAGGCATACAAAACAACTACAATGTATGAACTTAATTTGAATCCTGATTTGAATTTGAGAGAAAGAGGGAATAAGACACTCTGGGAAATTTGAACACTACCTGGACATTGGATGATAACAAAAATATAATATTAGTTTTTTAAGTATGATATTAGTTATTTAAGTGGGGTTTTTAAGAGCCTTTAGATTTTTAAGACACATGCAGAAATATTTATGAATTATGTGATGTTGAAAATTTCCTTCAGAATAAATCTAGGAAGTGAGGGAAGTGGAAGAAGTACATAGAAGTATAGATATAATGAGATTTCCTGTGACTTGATAATTACTGAAGCTGAATTATGGGCTCATAGGGCTTCATTTTATTATTTCTACTTTTCAATGCATATGAAATTATATACCTATATATTTAATGGAAAATTTCTGTACTTAAATTCTTCCTTTCATTTCTAATATAATTTGTGTCTTCTCCCTCTATTGTTCAAAGTGTCAGAGGCTCATTACTCCTTTCAAAGAATCAAACTTTGACTTCCTTGTTCATCTCAACTATATCTTTATTTTCTATGTCCTTAATTTTTTCTCTTATCTATATAATTTCCTTCCATGTTCTCTGTCATTTTTCTATAGTCCTTTTATTCAATTCTTAAATTGTACACTTAATTTTTAGCCTTTATAATTTCCCAATACTACTTAAGTATAAATTCTCCTCTAAGTGTTCCTTTCAGTACATTTATTAGTTTTTATATATAGTATTTTTATACTTATTTCATTCACTTTATTTTTAATAATAAACTTTATTTTAGAGGAGTTGTAACTTCTCTTACATGAAACTTGTGCAGAAAATAGAGTTTCTTATATACTCCAATGCCCACAGTTTCTCCTATTATCTTGCATTACTGTAGCACATTTTTTACAATTGATGAACCAATACTGATACATCATTAGTAACTAAAGTCTATAGTTTACATTAAGTTTCACTCTTCATGTTGTACAGTTCTGTGGATTTTGGCACATTTATAATACCATATATGCACCATTACTGTATCATATAGAATAGTTTTCACTGGCCTGGAAAATGACCTGGACTCCACTTATTCCTCCCTCCCCCACCTCCTCCATCCCCAACCTACCGGTAACCACTGGTCTTTCTACTGTCCCTACAGTTTGCCTTTTCCAGAATGTCACAGAATAGGAATCATGCTTTATGTTAAATTTTCAGACTGACTTCTTTCTCTTAGCAATATGTGTTTAAGATTCTATCATGTCTTTTCATGGCTTGATAGCTCATTTCTTTTTCTCACTGAATAATATTCTATTGTATGAATATACCACAGTTTGTTTATCCATTCACCTATTGAAGGGTATCTTGGTTGCTTACAATTTTTGGCAATTATGAATAACGTTGCCATAAACATCTGCATATAGGGTTTTTTTTTAAAGACTTATTTTATTTCTCTCCCCTCCCCCCCCCCATTGTCTGCTCTCTGTGTCCATTCACTGTATGCTCTTCTGTGTCCACTTGCATTCTTGTCATGCGGCACTGGGAAACTGTGTTGCTTTTTTTGTTGCATCATCTTGCTAGGTCTGCTCTTTGTGTGTGCAGTGCCACTCCTGGGTAGGCTGTGCTTTTTTTTTCACGTGGGGTGCACTCCTTAAGTGTGGGGAACCCCTACACGGGGGACATCCCTGTGTGGCACAGCACTCCTTTTGCGTGGCAGCACTGTGCATGGGCCAGCTCACCACATGGGTAAGGAGGCTCTGGGTATCAAACCCTGGACCCTCCATATGGTAGGTGGATGCTCTATCAGTTGAGCCACAACTGATTCCCTGCATGTAGGTTTTTGTATGGACATAAGTTTTCACCTTCTTTGGGTAAATACCTAGGAGCACAATTGCTGGGTCATATGATACAATTATATTTACCTTGTAAGAAACTGCCAAATTGTCTTCCAATATTATATTGCATTCCCAACAGCAATGGATAAGAGTTTCTGTTGTTCCACATCTTCTCTAGCATTTGATATTGTGTTTTGGATATTTTTGCCATTCTAGCAATTGAATAGTGATATCTCACTGTTGTTTTAATTTGCAATTTCCTAATGACATATGATGTTGAGCATCTTTTCATATGCTTGACAACTGTATATCTTCTTTGGTGAGATCTCTGATCAGCAACTTTGCTCATTTTTCAAATTGAGTTGCATGATGGTTAGGCTAATGTGCCAAGTTGACCAGGGAATGGTGCCCAGTTGTTTGGTCAAGCAAGCACTAGGCTAATTATAATACTAGGGCATTTCATGGACTTCAATTGCATCTATGGCTAATTATATCTACAATCAACTGAGGATATTGCCATCAGCAATGAGTGACATCTCATGCAATTAGTTGAAGGCCTTAAAAGGAAAGTGATTTCAGCGTTCATGAGAGAGAATTTCCATCTCTAATTTAGACAGCCAGCATTTCTTGGGGAACTCATCAAGGTCCTTCATTGGAGTCCCTGGCTTGCAGCCTGCCCTATGGAATTTGGATTTATGCATCCCCACTGTTGCATGAGACAATTTTATAAAATCTCATAATATTTACAGATATCGCCTGTTGGTTGTTTCCCTAGAGAACTCTAATACACATTGTCTTTCCATTTTTTAAGATTTTTTTATATATTTTGAATACAAGTCCTTTGCCAAATACGTGTGTTGAAAATATTTTCTCCAAGTCTGTGGCTTGTGCCTTCATTCTCTTAACAGTATCATTTGCAGAACAGAAGTTTTATAATTAAAATGAAGTCCAATTTATACATTTTTTTCATGGATTATGTTTTTGGAGTTTTATCTAAGAAATCATTGTCAGACCCAAAGTCACCTAGATTTTCTATTTTATTTTCTAGAAGTTTTATAGTTTTGAGTTTTACGTTTAGGTCTGTCATCCACTTTGAGCTAATTTTTTGTGAAAGGTATAAGATCTGTGTGTAGATACATTTTTTTCACATATGGATGTCCACTTATTCCAAAAACATTTGTTGAAAACACTATCCTTTCTCCAATGAACCGTCTTTGTTCCTTTGTCAAAAGTAGCTGACTACGTTGGTGTGGACTCTGACTCTGGAGACAGACTGCCTAGATTCTAAAGTCCAGCTTCACCATTTACTAGTTATGTGACTTTGAACAAAGCAACTTTCCTTGCTTCAGTTTCCTCACCTATAAAAAAGGGATAATAACAGTATTTACTTCATTGGATTGTTGTGAGGATTAAAGTCATTAACAATTCACAACTGTACTGAGCACCTAGTCAACACTAAATAAAGTGTGTATTTCACAGTCATTCCAGCCATTGACAGATGTCAATACATTTTGTGGAATTCAGGTTAGAATATAAAAAGGGATGCACAAAATGGTAAAACCACTTTGGGAAAACAGTTTGGTGGTTTCTCATAAAGTTAACATAGGCTTACAACATGACCCAGCAATCTCCCTCCCAAGTATCTACCCAAGAGAACTAACACTTACATTTGCACAAAACGGTATACATGAATGTTCAAAGCAGCATTATTTATAATAGTGACAAAGTTGAAACAACCCTAAATACCTAACAACTGGTAGATGGACAAACAAAATGTGGCACAACCAAACCATGGAATATTATTCACCCATAAAAAGGGATGAAGGGCTGGCACATGCCTCAACATAGATGAACCTTGAAGACACTGGGCTAAGTGAAGGAAACCAGATACACAAGGCCCCATAGTGTATGATTCTGTTGATATGAAATATCCAGAATAGGCAAATCTATAGAGACAGAGAACAGATTGGTGTTTGCCTAATTGAAAATATATTCATGCAAAATATCTGTGCAAAAAGTTTCACAGGACATCTTGATTAAATAAACTGTGGTACATCCATATTTAGCAATAAAAAGGAACAAGCTTCTGATACACACAAGAACATGGATGAATATTAAATGCATTTTGCTTAGTGAAAGAAGTCAGACCCCAACAGCCACATATTGTATAATAATATTCATATGATATTATGGAAAAGGTAAAGTTATAGGGATGGACAACAGCACAGTGGTTCACATGGTTAGAGGAGAGAGGAGTGATCGACTACAAAGAGAACATGCAAGGGAACTGGTGGTGGAGACATGACTCTAGGCCTATGTAAAAAAAACAAGTTGTACATCACAAACAATGAGCTTTAATATATGCCAGTTTAGAAAAAAATCAACCATGATATTGGAAGATCCCAAGACTGAATGCAGACCATGTAAATTAAATCTAACTCTATTACAAATGTATGGCATAACCTCACTTCAGTGCATGGGAGAAAAAGAACTGACAGAGTAACTTTGGGAGATGGTATTTTGACTGGGCATTGCAAAGCTAAAGTCAAAAAGAACTGTACATGAACACTGTACTCTAATTTGTAAGTTTGTTTAGGCTAACAATTCTGAAAGTATTTTCATATGTATTAGAATTGAGCAAGTAAACAACTAAATGGTAGACAATGGGAGTCAGTTTTCTCACACTGAGAGAAAAGTTTCCAATAGGAAAGGGCGGGTAGGGGAAAGCTAAAATGAATTCTGTGGTACTGGATTAGATTTGGAGACATTCGTATGAATTTATGCTTAGTTTAATATATCTACAGATAGATTAATACAGAAATAATTACAGATATGTGTATACATGTGAGTCAGTATACATATATGTTTCCCTGAATTGTCTGTCTGGGGTGCCTGGAAATGGTGATGCCCCAATAACAATGGGCCCACACAATTTTCCAATAATAGTAACCAGGGCTCCTTGAAGAAATACTTGATTCTAAGGCTGAGACAGGGAAAAATACAAGGTAAATCTGCAGCATCTTGTAGTGCCAGAAAGTAAGGAAGTGCTCAATACTAACAAATGAGCCTTATAATGATGGGAGCCTGTCCAAGGGACACAGGAGCCAACCTGACAGATCTCCCAATGGTTAACTCTTGAACAATTCACAACAAAATAAAAATGTAGCACTGGCTTATAATCCAAATTGTGAAATAAATTACTCCATACTAACGTAGACAATGACTGAATAAATACAGGGGAGAAGAGGCAAATGTTCCTTACAGAAGAATTCCAAATAACATATGTAAATATTCACCCCTCCAAGAGATGGAGCTGAATCTCTCCATCCATTTCATGCATGGTGGATTTAATGACTCGCTGTAACCAAGTGTATTAGTTTGCCAAAGGGCTGCCGATGTAAAGTACCAGAAATATGTTGGCTTTATAAAGGGTATATCTTAGGCCTAAAAGCTTACAGTTACAAGGCTGTGAAAATCCAACTCCAGGAAACATAAGAGGTGCTTTCTCACCCAAGTCAGCTGCCTCATGCTGAAGCAACATGGTGGGCCATCTCTGCCTGATCTCTGCCTTCCCCTCTGGGCTGTGCCTTCTCCCAGAGCTCAACTTTGGGCAACCAGGCATAGGGCTGGCCTCTTCCCAGGCCTCCTCTCTCAGGCTCAGCTGCGCCACTTTCTTCCCGATTTCAGCTGCAAACTATCTGACAAATGGTTCATCTCTTCCAAGGACCTCAGCTGCTTGAACCTCTACTTTCTGTCAAATGGCAGGATCAAAAATGGCACAGCTCTCTCTTCCTGTGTGTCTCCGTTTTTTGTTAGCCCCAGAAAGAGGGCGGAGACTCAACCTGGGTCACACTCAATGACATAGTCCAAATTGAAGCAGTTTCATACTCATAGCAATGAATTAGTTCACAAATAATCTTTCCCTTTTGGGGATTCATGAAAGAATTTCCAAACTGCCACACCAGGTGGTCGAGGTTAATCTAACCTGTAGTAAATCATGTTGATAGCATGCATCCCCATATGACTGAATGAGAACGGCACTTCACTTCTGTGATCTTATTTCCCAAAATCCAAAGCCCCAATCTAATCAGGAGGAAAACATCTGACAAATCAAAATTGAGGGACATTCTACAAAATACCTTCCAGCACTTTTCAAAACACTCAAAGTCATTTTTTTTTTAAAGGAAAGACTGAGAAACTAACACAGACAGAGGAGACTAAGGAGACATGATAACTAAGTGCAATGTGGTGTCCTGGATGGGATCTTGGATCTTGGGACAGAAAAAAGGGACATTAGTGAAAAAAACTGGTAAAATTCAAATATAAAGATTTCATTTAATAGTGATAAACCAACATTAACCTCTTAATTTTAACTAATGTATCATGTTTAGGTGTGGGTGACAGATATACAGAAATTCTCTACTATCTTTGCAACTTTTCTGTAAATCTAAAGTAAATCTAAAATTCCAAAATAAAAAGTTTATTTATTTTAAAAATGGGATGCACAGAAGAAAATTAATTTAGATTATTTTTCATATAGCTTTAGATCAAGAATTTCCTTTTCCATATCAAAAAGAATACCCTGTATATATTTTCCACAGAAAGTTTTCTAATTTATACTGCTTTCCTTATAAATCAAAAGAGGTGGCAAGTTCAGTTTTTCTACAACCATCCTCTTTAGTATTTGGAAGAAAAGGATGAACTGTGTGATCAAGGATCATGTTCTACAGCTTGAATAATCTGTTATTTTTAAATGATCTGTATTTCAAGTTAGAATCACTTACATGTCTTGGAGAGATGAATTCAGAACCACAAAAGAAAGCCAGCCTTGCCCATCCCTTCCCCACACAAGACATAGCCCTGTGTCCAGTGGGGCTCAAAGACAGGCCTCTCGCCTGTTTTATGTGTCCCTCCTCTGTAACTAGGAGACAAGTCACTTCCTTCCTGAACTTGTCCAACCGCTTAGGCTTGAAGGTGTCTGCAGCCCCAGCCTAAGGCCTTGAAGCCCACACTGGTGGGCACCGAGGTGCTCTTCACCATGTCCCCCAATCTGCTCAGCAAACCAGCCAGGCAGTGGGTCAGGCAGGTGGACATGTTGCAGGCTCTCATCAGGGCAGTGATGCTAATTAGAAGAACTGAGAAGAGGAAGGTCTTCATTTAAAATGCTGATATTTTGTTCATCGTGGATGTTTGCACTAATTTTTATTTTTTAAAATATTGCATTGAAATATTGTTTGTCTTGATGTCTGAGTTTTTTGCCCCACCCCTTAAATTTTGCACGAAAGGGTGCCTCACTTGCCTCACCTTAGCCCCAGTCCCGCTTGCCAGTTTTTATGAGTGCCGCACCTTCTCACTGTTAGCTAAAGGTAAAACAATTCGTGTGATCCATATCTCTTTGGGGGGCTCCTCACCCTTGAAATTCATTGCAACTAGTCACCTGTGACTTCAGCTCTCTAGTAGGCTCAAAAATTATGATTTTGTAGATTATTCAGCTTTCTCTCATTGTGTAGGTGGGAGTGACATTCTTTTCTTGCTTTCTACATCCTAAGCAGGAGTAGAACTCTTATTTTTTAATTGGAAATTATTTTTATTATAATTGTATGTAAATATATTACTAAAATTCAAAAAGGAAGAGAAATGTTATTCTTATAAGATTATTGAATTTCCTTCTTGATTTTTATTCTCATTTGTTTCTTTAACAATGGTGTATTATGTCAGGTTCCCTGGAAAGCAGACTCTGAATTGGAGATTTATGTGCAGAAAGTCGATCAGGGAGTGCCCTTGGGATCAGCACCTTTGGGAGACTGAAGGAAATGGGGCTGGGGAGAAGGGGGAAGAAAGAAAACCTATCCTCCAGGGAGTTCTAGAGCTGGGCTAGCACTTCAGAGTTGTTCCACCTTCAAGCTTGGGCCTTTAAAACTCTGTGGAATAGAATCAATGTCATTGTCATACAATTTGTACAAATCACACAGGGCCTCACACACAGAAGAGCTCCATGCTTGGTTTGATGCTATGCTGTCCTCATCTTGAAATTCTTAAAACTTTTGAACAAGGGGCTCCATGTTTTTTTGCATTAGGCCCTGCAAATTATGTAGCCAGTCCTGCCCTCAATGATACATCCAATGAGAGTTATTCCTAGAGAGGGAACGGACCTCAACCAAGGCAACCCTCCTGGCTGATGGCAATTTCCAAAGTGACTCATCTAAGAACCATCAGCAACCAATGCTTCAGGGAGTAGAATCCTCCAAGGATCCTGAAAGCAAAATCTGGATGGTGCAACACAGCACCCTGCTACAAAGAGCCTCAGACAGGTGAGTCTTATGCATACCTGTAATTATAGTATACATACACATCTGTTGTCTGCTTTTCACCTAACATATCACAGACATTTGCAGTGAAAACTGCATGGTCTTCATAACTACCTTTTGAACTATATTTTGCATAAACAGATGTATATGTTTTAGTTAAAGATTCATTTTCTTCATCAGTCATTATTTTTATATTTAGTTTACTATTTAATTGTACATAATTTTATTACCAGCCAACTCAAATTTTCTGTGGAAACAAGGGTATTACAAGCAAATTTATCTATTGATTTACTGTTGAATAGATTTCTAACTTACTGTTACATAGATGTTATAATGAACATCTTCCTTCATACAGGGTTTTCTACGTTTGAGATAATTTCTTTGGTGTAAATTTTCATATGTAAAATTATTAGATGAGAGAGACCATTTTTAGGACTTTTGAAGCAAATTGCTAAGTTGCTTTCCTTCCAAAATTACACCAACTTATCCACCCAAGAACAAGAGAGTACCTGTTTCTCAGCATCATGGTCATTATTGTATATTATTTTATATATCTTTGCTTACTTACGAGAAAATAGTACTTTAAAGTTATTTTATTCAACATCACTAAGAAAAAAATTTAAACATATTGAAAAATTGAAAGAATTGTACAGTGAATACCCATGTACTTACCACCTAGATTCTCCAATGAAAATTTTGCTATATTTGCTTTACTACATATGTAGATATCTATCCATCCCTCTCTCCATCCAGCAATACATATCATTTTATAACATATCTAAAAATAAGTTGTACAACAGTACTTTCACCCCTAAACACTTCTGGATGCAAATCATTAGAGTTCAATATTTGCCTACTGTTCTCTTTTAGGTAAAATTTATACACAATGAAAAGCCTAAAACTTAAATATGCCATTTGATGAATTTTGACAAACAGCTACACCTACGAAACACCAACTTGAATCAAGATGCTTGGTGTTACCATTACAGCAGAAAGTTACCTCATGCCCTTTTCCATCAAACCCTGTCCCCAATACATGCCCTTCCACCCCAGAGGCAAGCACTGGTCTCAGTTTTTTTTTTTGAGGGGTGGGTGGCATAATTCCTTCTTGATCCATTTCATTCCTTTGTGTAACTTGCCATCCTCAAAGGCACTTGCTATATCTGTTATAGACTCAAGCCCTGCGTAAGAAAACACTGATGTCAGGGGCCCAGGAGGAAATGGGGGACAAAGCAAGGACCAACCTGTCTATGCTCAGAATGGGAGGACAAGTGCTGAGGGGCTCCTATTCTGTTTTTAAATCATAGTGTACTTCAGCCAATTCCAGAATTTCATATAAATGGAATCATATGATATGTACTCTTTGGGGTAATCATGATATGCACACACACATACACCCACTCACACACCATCACACAAAATCTTAGAGACAAAGTGAGTGGTTTTAATTTTATTTTAAATTTGTATGTAAACTCTAGGCTATTACTAGATTCATAGCTAAGAAGTTATTATTAAGTTCTGAAATTGAATGGTATATCACATAGCCAAAATGCTTTTTTTTTTTTTGAAGTTCTCATTTCCCTGAGGATAGCAGCTATTGAAATACCGTATTTCAGAGCTTAGGTTAAAATACAACTTTTGGATCAATCCATGTGCAAGCAAGACATTATTTTTTTTTAACCCTGGCCCTTTCTCCATCTTGGCAGGATTTGAAGATATCTAATTAATTGAAGTGTTCCAAACTGTACAGAGATTATACCTTTTGAAGAAGAGAGCCAAAAACCTTCCATCAAAGGGCCTATTGAGAGAGAAAATATTAATACAAAGAAAATGAAATGGTTGCTAACCAGCTGTATATTAGTATATTATCAGAAACAATGATGGTACTTGTCTTTATTTTTGGGAGGAGGGGCAGGCTAAAATCTCAGTTAGCAGGATTCCCAGATACGAATTCTGACTAATGATCAGCAGTGACCTAATAATTCTAATACAGGAATCTACATCAGAAAAATTACCTAAAAAATGGGAAATCCTGTATGAAGGACTTTGTTCATTATAACACTATATAGCTGTACCAAAGAAAACACTGGGGAATTTTGAATGTTTGACTGTAAACTTAATTGTAAGATTTTGTCCTAAAGATATCATCACATAACTATGTTGAAAAGTGCCCAAAGCAAAAATTTATACCAAAAATGGTTATGTTCTATGAATTATTAAACTTGAATTCAGTAATTATATTTCCAATTTGTCTAATCTACATACCAAATTTCTACACTTCCAATATGGCCTTTTTATTAAAGTACGTTAATATGCAGACTTCTCATATTTCTGCTGCATTTGATAAGACCCCTGTTTCTCTAGGACAATGGATATGTTAAAATAAATATATGTAGCTAGATCCTTCTGCTTGGTCAAACCATTTGTAATGAAAGGCACACTGACAGTATATAAATTACCCAAAGAAACTAGCATGTGGGAAATTTCCAGTTTTGCTGCAGGAAATTATGTATTTGTTCATTTATTTCCAGGTAAATCCTAAAATTTACTAAATTTTTCCTAAAAAGAGAAAAGAAAATTTGTACCAGCAGAAAATTTCTCAACTCATTTCTGTGTTGATAAATCTGTTTAAATCAATCTTCTTTGCTTGAATCAGAACTCACACATCTGCAAACTGGCTATGGACTGGAGTTCCTCATATTATCAAATTTCAGGTTTATGCTTACTCTCACACATTTGAGGCAGAATCAGACAACAGAAAGAGTACAGTCCCAGGAATCAGAGTGTTTGTGACTTGTGACTTGTTTCTGCCCCCAACTCTGTTTGACCTTGAGTAAATAGTTTGTCCATTCAGGACCTCAGCTTCCACATCTGAAAAATGTAGCTTTTGGATTGAATGCATCCTAATTTTCATCCCACTTCTGAAATTCTATAAAGGTGCTGTAAACTTTGTGCCATGTTAACCCTGCAGTACTTTTCTATAATACCATATCACTCTTTACCTTCTAAAAGTATAGCCAAGGTCAACCCAGAGTTACAAGGATGTGTCATTCCAGTGTTAGGCATTACTGGGAAAATACTGCTCCATCCTCCAGGTAGGAGCAGTGAGTGATTCTTAGGACAGATAGAAGGAGGAGAGGAGCATTGTGACCTTCAAAGCATAAATCAATAGAGCTAATTCTGCTTTTTTGAAACAGGTCCGCTTTTGTGCCTGGGCCCTTGCTTTCTGAAAGCAAATTCCTATGCTGCAAGCCATAAACAAAAGATTCCCAAACAGGGTTGTGTGATGATGAGTTCACCTAGAGGCACAACACATCTTCTGAGGGAGCCTGCAAATTGGCTCTGAAACACTCTTCCCAGAGCACCCTTGAAGAAGGAGTCTGGACAGAGGAGCCAGGTAGCCCAGGCAATCATTCAGCAAGGATTTAGGGCCCATGGTGTGCCTTACCATGTTTTAGGGTGTTGGGAATAAGCCAGGGATCCTACCCTCAAGAAGTCTAGAGTCATTCTCATGAAATGATTAAAGAAGAAGAGAAGGCACTGCAGGATGAATGTTGAGCTGAGTTATAAAGAGTATAAATGTTGGAGGTGGAGACCAGTTTTGGCCAGAGCATTTGGATAAGGCTTCCCAGGGGAGGTAGTCTAGAGCTGGCCTGTGGGGTGGGGGGGGGTATGGATGTGGAGATAGGCATAAAGGAGGAAGCCAGGTATTCCTGGGGGAAGTCTCACTACAGGCTTCCCTCTCCTGGGGCAGAAGGCCCAGACAATTCTCAACAACCTGCTACCCATTCAAAACACTCATCTCCACAACCCCCAGAGAAATAAATCTGTATCACCAGTCACCTGAAAATGTCCCCTCTAAAGATATTTCTAATGTTGTTAGGAGAAAATGAGCTGAATATGATGGCCCAAGTTCTGGTTGGTCACTCTGAGAACTGGACAAACTTCACAGATGACATCAAAGAATTGCTCAGGTTACATTCCATGATGATTAAAACTATTTTTTTTTTTGGCTCGCAGGCAAAGGCCAGATGACTCTTTTCTTGTTTTCTCTGATAGCACTCATCAATAGAGGTTTCCTTCATCAACACTGTCAGAGAATTAGGGGTTCACAAAGGACATTTTTTATATAATCCTTCAAATGCTAGGGGTTTTTTTCTTTGTTTTAAAAATTTAGCTAAATCTTCCAAAAAATACAAACTTCCCATGCACTTTTAAGTTAGAATAGAATGCTCTTAAAATAAATTTTAAGATTGATGAGCATGTTTATCTAAGGAGAACATAAATTAATGTTTTTGCTGTCCTACAGTAATGCCCTCAGACAGGCTTTGAGATGTGTGGGATTGATCTCTAGTCAAAATGATCCCAGACTACTGTGCTTTTTAGTTTCTTAATCTGTATTTTATAATTAGTGTTTCCTATTTCATTATCTGACTGTAAGGTATAATTTCTGGCATTATTGATACAGATATTTCTAGTAATGACTCCATTACTGCTTACTTTGCTCTTCAAATTTATTGTTTTCAGAAGAACAATATAGTAGTGTTCATGAAAATCATTTACAAAGCAAAAGTAAGATGGTCTCAAATTAGGACTTAAGTGGTTTTCTGAGTGATGTCCACACGCCTTAAAAAATGTATTTTTCCGACCTCTACTTTCTTTTTTCTGACTCTGGCACTCAAATGTCACATATAAGAATAGTTGCTAAAGATAAATCTCAGTTACACTTTTCAGTGAACAGTAACAGGAAGACAAGTCCTTGGGTGTAAACTGGTTTTGCATTCCAGACTGCAATCACTGACTAATTGCATTTCCTGGATACTACATGTTTACAGAACAGTGTTTCTTTACTTCAGGAAGCTCAATTGTAATAAAACACCTGCTTGCAATTATTTGATTAATGTTTGCATCTGCCAATAAACTGTAAATGCCAGAAAAGCAGGGACCATGTCTGGTTTTGCTCACCATTATACCCACAGCACCTAGAAGGTGCTCATTAAGTTTGTAGTAAATGACTAAAGGCACACATGGGACAAGTTTAGAACCCAGAATTTTGGTTCCACTGGTGCTATATTGTACAACAGTGGACAGGGCATTAAACCTCCTCTGATTGTCAGTTACCACATTTGGGAGAAGGTCTTCAGGAAGATGGTAACTTAATTTACCCACGATTCAGTTTCTATTCTATTTAAATATTAGTACAAGGAAAGAAATAGAAGATGTCAGGTGAAGGCAAGACAGGCCTGGGCGTGGGGTGAGGGGAGTTAGTGGCACAGGATTGGTTGGCTGGGAATCCCCAGGAAATGGTGGAAATGATTTTGGGGAAAATTATAGTTCTCTAAATGGATCTACTCCTTGGGAAAAAATGTGAAGAAGTTTCTCATTGAAGTCCTCCTTTTCCTTTTTTCATCTCTTTCTGAAATCTCCATACCCACCACCATCATCATCACCATGCTATTACCCCCAACAAATCAGTGTCACCATGTTTCCCATTCTGTCTTGCTCTCAAAGAAAACACCTGATAAATTTATTCACATATAAGTACCATGTTAGGAATTCCCCATTGTTATACCCTCTTGCCTGTAGGGCTTGCATTTTCCAACTCAACCTGTTTGAGGTGTTAGAAAGAAGGCTGTACCTGTAAGAGAACAAAAGCTCACCTGATTGTGGAGGAGAAAAGAATCTTATTAACCATCTTGCAAGAACAGGTGCACGACATGGATAAAATGGCCGGGGTGCCAAACAGCAAGAAACAGTGATGTTTATAACCTAAACCTAACACATAAGTCCCTCCCCTGTCCCCCATTGATTGGGTACTTCAGGGGTTACAGCCTATCCAAGTCGTCTAACTAAGTTATGTGGTTCTTGCTCTTGGTTGCTGCTCTGTCACTCTCTATGCTCCGGCAGGCTGGGCGGGCTGCGCAGCTTTCATTCCTGGCATGCTTTTCAAATTTGGCACCGCTTTCACTATTGGCCCCACCCCCACTTCTCACCATTGGCCCTTCTTGCTTTGGCATCACTTTTCAAATTCTTGGCACTCCAAAGCCACTAGAACACCTTTCCCTCTCTTCTCAAACAGCAGAGCCGGCTCTGGCTTCCCCATTGTGAAAATTAAACTTAACCTTTTCCTACAGAGGGTATTCCCTCTGTAGTCATTAAAATTAATTTGTAAAGGTTGAACTTCCGGCAACCAGAGGCAGAGAGTACTTGTTTTTAATGGTTAAAGGGAGACCTCCATAAGGCCCTTCAGATCCCACTGGTCTTCTAGCTCCACCTCAGTGCCTGGCTCCCAGGAGCATCACAAAAATCCAAATGCACAAATCCAGTTCCTATATACCACCCTGTAATCAAAACCATCATTTGGGTCTCCTGACTCCCAGGGTGAGGTGAGTGAGGCATTCACCTTGGGTGCAAAATTTAAGGAGGCACCCACAAAGCCCAGCAATCAAGGTAAATAATATCTTAATGCCACCTTTAAGAAATTAATTTTGATGCAAAAATCCATGATGAAAGAGACAACAAAATATTAAATAGGATGAGTATTACTAATTTTTTATTTTGCTGGTTGCATCCATCTATGCTGGGGGGAACACTGTGGGTAGAACACTCAGGGCACAAGCAGAGTCCTCAGCTGTCTAAGAAGTGGCAGGGAGCTCTTGGGATATTCTTACCCAACACTGCCCCTCAGGATGGTCTGGAGGAATGGGTCCCAAAGGCAAGAAAGACACTATGCTTGAACTCAACAACACCATTCTCTATTGGAATCCTTACCATTCTGCACACAGAAATGTCAGCGTCCTTGACAGGATAGTCACATTTCTCCAGGCACCCATTCCACCCCGCATATAGAAGACTGGATCCCTGACATGAAACAGTGAGATCGTTTACTTCCTGGTCCACCAAGAGTCCTGGCATGATAAAGGCCATAGACAAAGGTTACTGATCATTTTCTTTCACTCAAATAGCAAGGGCAGGGAGGGGGAACACAGCGATTCCTCTTCACTGAGACCTGAGAGAACATGATAAATGGTGACAGAGAAGACCCTGTGTTCTGAAATACTTTTAGTTATTCCCCCATACTCTACTACTAAGCCCCCAAGAGGTGGCAGGGGTGTCAGTCAGACTGGGGCCTCAGCCAGGGAACTCAACTGAGCACTCCAGTTAATGTGGCCAGGGGAAGAAAGCCAAAGAAGGAATGCTCCTTCATTTACGTGAATTGGAAGTTATTTTTGGAATGGAATTAATCCTTTTTGAAAATAAATGATGGGAGGGGGGCTGCTCACAAACTGAATACCTGTACTGCATGACAGCTGTGGCCACAGCAGACACTGCAAGCCTGACCATGTTGGAGAAAAGAGGGCTGACCTCAGGCATTCCAGGTGATGATACTCCCCAATCCTGGAGCCTCAGCCTCACGGTAAACCACCCGCAATCTCAATATCATCTTGGATCATCTCCACTGGTTTCTTGTAATGGGAGTATGTTTAGCAATGATCTCTCACAACTGTTTTTCCATTTTAATAAAGGAATTTTGATTAATAAGAGTTTTAAGGAATCCCTAAAGATAACATATTAGGCATTTATAAAGGCAGTGGGTAGATAATCGGCAGAAAAGATACCTTGTGGGGATAACTTTTGATCCTGAGGATATCCACAGCCCAGAAAGTAAGCTCGAAACAGTAAAACAGTAAAACTCTAAAGCTGACCTCATCTCCAGTACTCTTGCATTGAAAATGTAGCGAGTGAGAGACTGGAAACACTTTCAGAGGACAGGGTTTGCTGAGTATATGGGTCCTTTACCCTTCTTCTATTTGGAATATTGTACCCCAGATCTTCTTCACGGTTCTTTTCAGTAGTAAATTGAATAATATCCCTACCACACCATGCTCACCCAGTCCCCAACCCCTGCCAAGCTGGCCAAATCCTAATCCCCAGAACCTGTAAATATGTTAGGATTCATGGTCAAGGGGAATTAAGGTAGCAGATGGAATTAAGGTTATCAATCAGATGATCTTGAGATGGAGAGATTATCTTGGATTTTCCAGTTGGGTTTAGTATAATCTCAAGTGTCTTTACAAGTGCAAGAGGGAGGCAGAAGAGAGAGAACACCAGAGATGGCAGCATCAGAAAAACTTGGTCAGACATTGCTGGCTTTGAACTTGGAGGAAGAGGACTATGAACAAGGAATAGAGGTGCACAATGTCTAGAAGTTGAAAAAAGGCAAGGGAATGGATTCTCTCCTGGCTGCTCCAGAAGGAACGCAGCCTTATCAACACCTTGCTTTTAGTCCAGTGAGACCCATTTTAGATTTCCGACCTCCAGAACTGGAAGATTAATAAACGTGTTGTTTAAAGTTGTTAAGTTCATGGTCATCTGTTATAGTAGCAATTGGAAACTAATATATCCCTTATATTTGATCTCAGCTTAAATGTCATCTTCTTACTGAGACTTCCTTGAAAATCCTCACCTACTAAAGAACCTCCCCCATTTTCCAGGGATTTTCTACATTTTAATTTTCATTTGCTTATAATCATATAAAATTATTTTATTTATGTATTGCCTGACCCCTCTTACAAGAAGCAAGCTCGGAGAGTAGGGACTTTGTTTCTCTTAATCACCTGTGTATCTCCATTACCCAGGACACTGGTACATGGTAGGCATTTAATAAGTATTTGTTGTATGAATGAGCCTAATACTAACGGAGAGCATAAAACTCTTGCCAAAGCTGAATGACAATTAAAGGGCAGCTGTTATAAGGGACCTACACCTTGTAGATCCTGTGTTACATGGAATCGTCCAATATAAAATAGGTATAGGAAAAGAAATAGCAAGAATAGTGGGGAATCAGTTGTTTAATTCTACACAGTAGAGATAGAAAGCTGGACTACCAAGTGTCTTCCTTGAGCAACTAAAGACAGACGTCCTCTGAGATTACCAATAAATAAGTAAGCAGTTTTGAAGAATCTGAGAAGGGTGAAAATGTAGGTAACCTGGATTAATCACATAAATATTGCTTAATCCTTACAATTCTTAAAGGATCACACTAAAAATGACTACTAACGGGAGAAAAACAGATGAGTAAAACAGGACAAAATAGTAATATTCTTTTCTTTTATACTGATAGGTCAATTTTCTAACGCAGATTCTGAAAATCATCGGGTTCAGCTAAAGGGTGTGATGATAATCTCTCCAATTTTTCTAATCTTATATAAGCCGTCCCGGTACCTAAAGTGCATCTTAAAAAAAAGGTCTGATTCCAAGAAAACAAGATTCCCTTAGCCCAGTGCGTGAGGCTGTGCCGACACGTCAGCTCCCAGATGTCAATACCCTGGAAAAGGGCCAGCAAGCTCGGCGCCCTGTGAGGCTGGTGCTCGCCTAGGGCCGCGTCCAGATTCAAAGAGTCACACCTCCTCCCGCCACGCGGACTCTGAGCCCAGCAAAGCCGCGGAGCTAGGGCGGGACCTCAGGACACCCGGCCAATGGGAGTGCGGCAGCGCCGGCGCAGGGACGGCGGCGGGGTTCGCGGGCCAGAGCCCCGGGCGATGTGGGAACGGGAAGCCGAGGCGGCGCTCGGCGGCGCCCTTTTCCTGCTGCTCCTGGCGCTAGGGGTCCGCCAGCTGCTGAAGCAGAGGCGGCCGACGGGCTTCCCCCCGGGACCACTGGGGTTGCCCTTTATCGGCAACATCTACTCTCTGGCCGCCTCTGCCGAGCTTCCCCATGTCTACATGAGAAAGCAGAGCCAAGTGTATGGCGAGGTACAACTCCGAGGGGTCCCGGGCAGAAAGGGCCACCGCCCGGCCTTCCTCCTGGCGGGACTTACGGCCACTCCTGGGCCCGATTTGCCGGGGCCTCTCTGGCTGTGCCTTCCGGCTTTTGAGGGAAACCGTTTCCTGGGTCTGGGAGCGAGATTCCCTTCCACGCAGTTCCTTTGACGGGGGAGCGCCGCCTCAGCCGGGTGCCCCATTCCGGGCGGACGCCCTACGGAGACCCAGGCCCGACTTCCGCGCCACGAAAGAGCAGAAACGCTCGCGTAGGCCTCGCGGGGCGCCGAGCTTTTGCTTCTGCGCCTGCGCCATGTGGCCCGCGGGCAGAGCCCGCAGCCTCGTGGGATCGTGTGTGGGCTGCGCGGCCCGACGCTGACCGCCGCCTGCCGTCAGCGGCGGGCGAGCCCCAGTCCCAGACCCCAGATTTCTCAGGTTTCACGCAGCAAACGTAGGTTAGATTCCAATTTACACTTGGCGGAAAAACCTGGCACTCTGAATTCTAGGACCTAGTTAATTGTTAATAAGTTCTCTGACGCTTGCATTTGAGGAAGGATGGGTTTGGACGTTTGCAATGAGGATTAAAAGAGAAAACGCAAGTGAAAGCCCCCGGATGAGAATTGGGCTCTGTTAAATAAGGATGTGTGTGGCAGAGAGGGGCAAGGGGATGAAAAGGGGTGCTAAAGGGAAGCTGGGCTTATTTAGATAAGGAAATACGTAATTCTTAGATTTTGTTTCTCCAAGACTTGAGTATTTCCATTTAATTTATTTGATCTCACTTTGTATGTTGGTACAAAGTATCATAATATTCTAGGGAAAATTAGAAGATGAGAAGGCATGAGAGTATGTTTGAGTCCTCTTCAGCCAAGTACAGCTTGACCTTTATTTCTCTGAATCATAACTTTTTCTCATATATGTAATGGAAATAATAACTCAAAATATTGCTACTCAGTTGTTCTTGGTTATTAATTACAAAACAGACTTATTAGGGCTACAAATTAGAAAAAAAAATTTCAACCAATTACTTGAAATGGTTTCTTGCAGAATAGGAAATGAAGTTTTTCATGTATAAATTTTGAAATGAACTGTATTTAGTATGATTATTCCTTTCAGAAAGGGAGTCATCTAAGTCTCTTATAATAGATTAAATTAAATTATAAATTCTCTGACAGACTGTCATTTTGTGATGGGTAGATCTACTTAAATGGATGAGAATCTGGCATGAGTAACTCGTTATACTGCTGGTACAACTGTATGAAGTGATCATAGCTTTTCAAACAAAGAGGAAATAGTAAAGGGCTCTTGACTACAAAGTGAACACAGATAAATTGTGCAATAGGTACAAAATGGACAGATGAAAAAGAAGCAAGAACGCAAAGGATGTATGCCTTGGAGAGTAGACATTGTTTCCTTTACTATGCTTTAGGTTTAAGTTGAATATTACTAAATATAATATACTCTGCCTTAGACTTAAGTTGAATATTACTAAATATACAATGTTAGATATTTATCCTAGTGGTGAAACACCCTTAAAAATCTCCCATTATCTTAGAGGTATTTCCAAATTTTTTTAAAAATCTCAAAATTAGTATAGTTAATATACAATACTTTTTTGGAGGTGGAAGGAGACCATTACCTCCTGTATTTCTGTAGGGTTGTGGAAAGTTGTTTATAGAGCCTATTTGTAAATAGAATCCAATTTTTCCATGGTTTTACCTTATAATTTGGAGATGTGTCCCTACAAAAATAGAAACAAAAAAGCCTTGGTCTTTAAAATTGCATATGAGAAATGACAGTCACTTCAAGTGACACCTACTTTTGTACAGTCTTTGAATTCAGTTCTCCTTCATAATTCTTAAAAAGAAGATAGCCAGTCCTCAGGTCTTGAACATTCTTTTCAAATAGAAATGCACCACTCCCAGAATTACCAGTTCCTTGGAGATTCATCTGAATGTGTAAACCTCTACAGTGATTTTTTTTTTATATTTCTCTCCCCATCTCCCCACCCCGCCCAGTTGTCTGCTCTCTGTGTCCGTTCGCTGTGTGTTCTTCTGTGACCCCTTCTATCCTTATCAGCAGTACGGGAATCTGTGTTTCTTTTTGTTGTGTCATCTTGTTGTGTCAGCTCTCCGTGTGTGCGGCACCATTCCTGGGCAGGCTGCACTTTCTTTCGTGCTGGGCGGCTCTCCTTACGGGGTACATTCCTTGCGCGTGGGGCTCACGTATGCGGGGGACACCCCTGTGTGGCACGGCACTCCTTGCGCGCA
This sequence comes from Dasypus novemcinctus, assembly GCF_030445035.2. Lineage (NCBI taxonomy): Eukaryota > Metazoa > Chordata > Mammalia > Cingulata > Dasypodidae > Dasypus > Dasypus novemcinctus. The sequence goes on from NC_080682.1 coordinate 79,047,595, forward strand.
TCAGCACTGCGCGTGGGCCAGCTCTACACGGGTCACAGAGGCCCGGGGTTTGAACTGTGGACCTCCCATGTGGTAGGCGGATGCCCTATCCATTGGGCCAAATCCATTTCCCTCTGCAGTGATTTTAATCTTAATCCAGATTTCAGGAAGCCCTCCCTAGTTAGCAAAGCCAGTGAAAGTGGTATTTTCAGATTCTTTTCAGGTAATGCACATAACGACAATAAAATAATTCCTCTTCTTTAAAGCAACTCAAGTTGACAACTTATTTATATATCAAGCATTTATTGATACTTTTATGCAAGGCCCTGGATAAGAATCTGTGGAGAGTTCAAAGATGAAAAAGATGAAGATGAATCACTGATCCTAAAGAGTTTATAATTTAGCAGGAAGGCAGAAAAACAAAAATATAAAGATTTTTGGGTTTGAAGTAGTGTTAAATAAGTGCCATGAGAATTTCTAAGCATGTGCTCTGGTGGTTTAAAGGAGAGAGAGAAAGAGAAAACTCACTGAGTGGAGAAAAGCTTCATAAAGGATGGGCCCTAAAAATTTGATGTGGTTTGGATAGTGTAAGAATGGTGAGGGGAGGCGTTCCAAATGAGAAATCAGCCAGAGCAAAGGTTGAAAAGTATGTGGCAATCATTTATCAGCTTTCAGTAGCAGCACTTTGCAATTCATAGCTCTGTGCTGTTATTAGCACTTAGTTCATTGTGTTGTAGTAACGTACTTGAACGTTATGTCTCACCACTATTCATTTATTCAATATGTATCAGTAGTCACTGCGTGCTAGGTCCTATCCTAGGTGCTGGAGATACAGTAATGAACAACACAGAATTTTAAAATCCCTGCTCTCATGTAGGTTATATTCTAGTGGAGGAAGGACAATATAAACATAGTAAATAAATCATACAGTATGTTTAAAGAGTTATAGAGTATGAAGTATACTAAATTAGGGTAAGGCAGATGAAGAACGTGAGGGAATGAAATTTTAAGTGAGATAGAGCATGCCTTACTGAGAAGCTGGCATTTTAGCGAAGACTTAAAGGAAATGGAGTGAGATATAGGAATATATAGGGGAAGAACATTCCAGACCAAAGTAAGAGCAAGTGCAAAGACAATGAATGAGGAATATGCCATGTGAAGCATCATCTTTAGAAGACAATGGTGAAATTAGGTATCTGGTTAGGAGGCTATAGCAGTAACATACAGGAGAAATGAAGTGGCTTGGACCAGAGTGGCAGTGATGGAGGTAGTAGGAAATCGTCAGGTTCTGTTTGTATTCTTAAAGTAGCCACAATTGCTGTGCATTTGAATGTGGGGTCTGAGAGAAAAAGTGAAGTCAACATGGGCTTCAAGGTCTTGGGCCTGAACAGCTTGAAGGATGGAGTAGCCATTAAACGAGGTGGTGAAAAAGTGTGAGTAGAGCTGGTTGGAGGGTGGAGGGGCTTGAAGACCATAGAGTGACTTCAGAACGTAAGAAAAGTGTCTCATGTGTTCCTATTTATGTCTTTGCCAGCACCATTATTAGCCCATAATAGGTACTAAAAATATTGAATAAATAAAAAATATATATAAGCCCAATCTTGGTCCTTTCAATAGATGAAAGCAGTTTAAGGATGTTTCTACAATTTGATTCACAGTCTTTACCAAAAGTCCTTGAAAACTGTATATCAGAATAGATATTGGTTTAAATGTTAACTCAGTCAAATTCTTAAGTAAAGATGGATGTACAACAACTTCCTCCTTGCTTTGTATAATCTTAATGCCACAGGCTGACACTTTATGCTGAAATAAACTCCCCTCTCTGTGTTCTTCTATACACTAATGCAATTTCCAATCCCAGGGGCTTTAACCGTCCTTGTGAAATCATCAGTTTTTTTCCTGCATCAGGACCACTTCCTACTCACTAATGCTATCCTTTTATAATCTCTGCTAAAATTTCACTTCTGGAAAAAGACTGTCCTTTAAGAACACTTCATTACTGCATGGGGAGCTAAAAGGGTTCCACCTGTGCTTGTCTGGTAGCTATTCTCTTTTTGCTGAAACCTCTTCCATGGCCACTTTTGATTAATACCATTGCTTATGACAGGCCATCCATGCTTCTTCCCTAAGCATCTGGATGTACCTATTGCACAGTTGTCAGGGGCCAGCCCTTGTGCCAAACTCTGGTGGTACCAGTTCTCAGCTATTGTTTCTGTTACCATTAGCAGGTCTTTATTACTTTTTTTTTTTCTATAACTGCTTCTGCTGAACCAGTACCACTGTTCTTCTTTCATATTTGCTAATATTGCTCTGCTAAACCTTGTTTCCTCCCAAAGTAGTGTGTACTTGGCTAATGCTCTGCCTGTTTGCACAGAGCTGAGGCTTGACTCAGTATTATGGCTCTGAAACACCAGTCTAAAGCAAACCAAACCCTGAGAGAATGGGGATAAGCAATCTTGGGATCCCACCACTTAGCTAACATTGCTCTCTCGCCAGCCTAGGCAAGACTACAGGATGTATGACATTGAAGTGAACCTGAGGTGAGGCAACCAGCAAAAAACTCCAGCGAGGCCTAGAATTGAAATTCTGTCTTGCCTTCTCTTTAGCTGTTGGGCAGCCACCTATGCCTTTGTGGTGAATGCTTTCCTTCCAAGGTCAGGTTCCCCGAAGGCCCTTTTGAGAATTCAGGGACCCAGATACAAATGAGCCTAGTTATAATATGCTTACACTACTTAGAGGAGGATAGACTTATTTAGTCTCCATGCAGCCTTTAGGGGCCTTGACTAAATAATTAACTACAGAATTTCTGTCTCCATTCAGAAGTTCCTCAATGTGTCATGGAAATAAGGGGGGTAAAGTTGTCTCTCAAGCCTTTGATATTCCCTCCCTCTCCTACGACTGGAGTAATATGTGATATGTGGATGGTGCTGCTTTCTTATTCGTCTTAGAAATAAAAGGAGACTTCTAGATATTATTAAATGTTTTGAGTTGGAATGAATCTTAAAGAGCATCTAAATCAAATATCATGTTTATATGGCAGCCCTGAAACCCCAAAAAAGTAAACTGTTCTGCCTAGGGTCTTATATCTATGGCAAAGCATAAACTAGAACCCAGATCTCCTGAGTCCAGTGCTCTTTCCATTAAAGCATTTATAAGATGACGGTTCAGGCTCTGAATGGCTTAAGGAAGTGACAGAGTCTAACATGCCTTGTAGAGAGAAAGGCACTCTAAGCATTGGCAGTTTAGTAATGATCCCCTACATTTTCAGGGAAGTAACTAGCATTAAAAAACCTGGGCTTAGTACAGGAGGATTTCTATGGTTTTATTTCTCTAAACATTCTGCCACTTAAATGCTGTTTTTCTTTTCTTCTTCTCAAAGATCTTCAGTCTAGATCTTGGAGGCATATCAACTGTGGTTCTAAATGGCTATGATGTAGTAAAGGAATGCCTTGTTCATCAAAGTGAAATTTTTGCAGACAGACCATGCCTTCCTTTATTCATGAAGATGACAAAAATGGGAGGTATGTTTATTTTTACTTATTTAGGAATTATTAAACTCTTAAATCACATCCCTTATTTTGAATAATCTTAGTACATAAAGTTTCAATTCTGTTGTATCAATTAATTGGAAAGTATTTATTTGTTTATTTAAAGAACCTAGTGTTTGAGGACCTTTCAGACTGAATTATACAATCATATTTTGTATAATTTTGTATAATTTTGTATAAGTAAATGCTAATTCTGTTGAAATCCAGTTCTAAAAAAAATTACAAATAATGTAATCAGCACCTAATATCGGCAATTTCTGTGAAACAAGTTGGTAATATATGCACATTCACACTTATACACACACTTGAATCAGAAGTGCTCTTTTGAAGCCAATCTTGAGTACTTTGGTAATGTTCTTACTATCATTTTGCTTATAAGCTTATAGAACCTGAAGCAGCCTTTCTTAACTGTTAGTCAACATGAAATATAAATGGAGATTTGTATAAAGAACTATAGGATTCTGTATAGTTAAGTGCTGATCAGTGTTGGATGATTCTATATTCAACAAGGGAGAAACGCTAAAAGTTGATGGAAATGGCGAGAAGAAACCAGTGACAAAAAGCTGAAAAAAGAGTGTCAAAATCAGAGACAAAGGTGTTAATAATTAACAATCTAAGAGTTTTTACCAGAGTGGTACACTAAATTCTCTAATTTAATGAGAGCATCTTATTTAATTTTAAAGCAAAATTTTAAAATATCTTGCTAACATAGGTTAAAAATAAAGACATTAGCTAAGAAGTAAAAAAAAAAAATGAATGAGATACTACATTGCAAAGCAAATCAACTAATGTCACGAAAGCATAAATTGTAAAGGCCAAATTCTTAGACCAGATTATAATGATACTTTTATCAATAATGTAAATAATAAATCTCTAGCCTCTTAAGTACTCTCCTAAATTATAATTAGACCAAAAAGAAACCATAATTGTAATAGAAGACCTAGAAAGAGATGATGAAAATCAAAGATGGTATCATGAGACAAAATCTATAGGGTGTGATCAGAGTAATATTTTGGGTGAAGTATATATTTTCAAGCTAAGATATATAGTTTATTACCATTTTTATCATTAAAATAAGATTTTCAGAAAACAGTAAGGGAAAAGTAGGTAGGGACTTTTATGGGTTATTTTAAGGTACACATGAACTGAACTTGAAATGGAAAATTAGGGTTGTCACTGGTCCAATGTGTAAATGAGAAAAAGTTACCCTTTGGGTGGGTTCAGACCCAATCCAGGACACACAACTTGACTAGTGTAGGGTTATTATGAACAGTGCTGCTCTGTACCTTTTTGTACGTGTGTCCTGGCGAAATATGCACACATTTCTTTAGGGCTTCCCTGTCTAATGCAGTATCACAAATATTGGGTACATGAAATGCGCTGTAAGTGCAAAATGCAAACCAAATTTCAGACTTAAAAATTAGTGGTACTACTAATTTATATGAAAATGCTCATGTTTGGTATTGCCTGACTTTTTAATTTTGGCCAGTCTAGTTAGATGTGTAATGATATCTCTGTGGTTTAATTTCCATTTCCCTGAAGATTAATGAGTTCGGGTACCTTTCCATATGTTAACTGACTACTTGAATTTCTCCTTTTGTGCAATGCTTGTTCAAATTCCTTGCCTATTTTTCTGTGGAATTGTGTATGCTTGTCTTACTGATTCAGAGGATTTTTTAATAAAGTGATCATAAGCCCTCTGTCAATTATTTCTGTTGTAAATATTTTCTCCCATTTTTGGCATCTTTAAGGTAACTCTGATGAACAGAGTACTTAAATGAAGGCAGATTTTTTAATCTTTGTGTGTTCGTGTACTTGTGTTGTAAGTGCTTTTTATATACCTTGTATCTAGTGATTTTGTGTTTCATGACCTGATGCTAAGCTCATGATGTTTTCCTGTAAATTTCACTTTTTACATTTAGTTCTATTAATATAAATTTGTTTTTTGTTTTGTTTGTTTGAATTTGTTTTTCTGTCATGCTATGTAACTTGCCTGGACTATCCAGATATCTCACTCGTAAAAATAAGTCTCCGCTTTTCCTGCAGCTGATCCTGCTCATTTGCCTTATTCTCAGAGTGTGTAGCCTTACTAACCCAGCTTGTAGTTTGGGATCTTCAGAAATTTATGGAAGTAAATGTCTGACAAAACTTGATCTAGGCCTCAAAGACCCTTTCTGTATTCTTTGTTTGTATCTTGAAGTATAAGAAGAGGTAATATGCTATCATAATGATCCTTGACCACTATCTGATTCAACTGATTTCTTATCTTTTTGTTGTTACTGTTGCTGTTGCTATTGTTATTGTCAAACTGTACCTTATTTTAAAGTTTTGGAACCAGCCATTTTTAGCTTAAAATTTTGTTATTTGCTATTGTTTTAATTTCACAAGTCTCAGTAAAATTGTGACCTTTTCATTAGTCAGCATGATGACATGTTTTGGTTTTTTTGTTGTTTTGTTTTGGGAAAAAGGTATAAGTCTGGTCTTCTATCCATATTTAAACAAGATGGAGCTTAAACAGGTATGTCTCTACTGACAGGTTTTTCCACATGGGAAAGGCAGCCAGTCATGTTTTTCTTATGAATGACGTTGGCCATATACATTTTAAAATATTACAAATTTAAAATTATGGTATTCAAATATAAAGTTGTGCATTTAAAAGTATAGTTGACTCTTAAGAATGAAATTACTTAACCAGAAAACTAATTTTCTTCAGTTTGAAACTGAGAGGAGCTTAATTTCTGAACTAAATAGAAGTTAAAGCTAATATTTTAACTAAAAAAGAAAATATTTATTGACCTTTCAAACCTAGCAAACTATCAGCCTTTATCCTTGCCTCCTCTTTCATATCTCTGGACTGGAAATTGAAGGATTTGGGAGACCTAGTGGTGCCTCATTACTTCTTACTCATATGTGGAACTTTGGGAGGGAAAGGTTAATCAAGAAGATGAATGAAAGGTCATGCTATTGGTGCCAGTGTATTGGATTTGGATTTCTGGACCATGGCTTTAGGCATCAGAACGATGAACTCTTAGCTACAGAGGCAGTGCATTTTAGAAGAGGAAGGAGCATATGAGTGTGTAAAAAGTTACATATATAATATATAAGCATATTATATATATATAATTTTAAGAATGTATGCCTTCATTGTCTAACTTACTGTCCAAGAGCTTTGCATTGCCTATAAAGACAGCAGAGGAAAAATGTACAGCTAAATCTATGAAATCAAATGCTCTAGCGAACCATAAGGAGGAAGGAAATTTACATGACAAAATAACTGGGAATATGAATAGAAACAGTATCACAGTTGTCTCTACCCCGTGTGCAAAAACACAATGAATTTGAGATTATAATACGAGGCAGGGAGTGTCAAAGATGTAATGGAATCGAACTCAAAATGGAATGGTAGAAGTATATGCTCTAGCCAAAGGAATAGACTCATTAGCTGTGGACATAGAGTTGGATTAAAGAGAGATATTCCTGAGAAGGAATTCATAAACCTGAGGAGATTGGATATGAAGATCATGAAAGGAGAGTAGAGGTTCAGTTCTTTGGTGCAAATATACTATTGATTATCTTAATAGATGGAAGAAATGGAAGAAACATTCCTAATGTAGGCGACAAACCTAGCATAATGATAAGATATAATAGAGGCGGAGACCTTTGCATATTTGCTGGTGTAGCAGCTTGATATTATTGATAAATTCCAAAAAGAAATATTGGATTATGTTTGTAAACTGGTCTTTTCCTCTGGGCATATGAGATTATATTGGATTCAGAGGTTCATTTGATTACTTAATCAAGTAAACCTCTTGTGCCAATAGGGCACAGATAAAGGGCATGGCAAAAGACAGAGTTGGAGGGTTTTTGATGTTTGAGTTTTGATATTGGAGTTTGATGCTGAAGCCTTAAGCTGGAGCCCCAGGACGTAAGCACACAGAGGAAAGAGAAGCAAGCCGTAGGAAGAGAGGATCTCTGAGCCCAGGAAGAAGCAAGCCCCGGGAAGAGAGGAACCCTAAACCTGGAAAGAAGCAAGACCTGGGAAGAGAGGAAACCAGGAAGCCTGAACCTGGCAGACATTGGCAGCCATCTTCCTCCAACACATGGAAATAGACTTTGGTAAAGGAAGTAACTTATGCTTTATGGCCTGGTATCTGTAAGCTCCTACCCCAAATAAATACCCTTTATGGAAACCAACCCATTTCTGGTATTCTGCATCAGCACCCCTTTGGCTGGTATAATGTATTTGATGAGAAACAGCAGGTTATTATGTTTTGATTAATCAAGCTAACAATTTCTGTTAACCATAAGTTAGAGGAAGTGACTGGGGTAATTGCTACTGTGGATCTAATAGTTTCACCAAAAAAAAAAAAAAAAAAAGAAAGTTGGTGGTATCAGGGGCTGAAGAAAACCTGTTAAACTTGACTTTTTGATCATCAAAGAGGAAAAGACTGAAGAAAATGAGATGTTTACAATAGATTTTACAAAACTAGATTTCAATGAATTTAGGGGAAAGATGAAATTCCATGGCATGAGACTAAAAACAAAGACTTAAGAGATCTGTGAGTTCTTAAATTCAGTTTTCATTCTGTAATCACAGGTAACCCTGAAGATAAGTAGTACCAAAAAGAACCAGTTTTGTTATACAGGAACTCTCTCTTTTCCATATTTGGAAAGGATGTATACATATTTAAAAAAAAAAAACTCACATGGGCACAGGCACACACACACAAGCTAGTGTAACTGTTAGAGGGTTCTGTGAACATGTGGGAACCCTACCTAGATTTAGTCCAAATGACCAGTTGGTGTGGATGTTGCAAAAGGAATTCAAACTTAGGAAGGCTGACTAGATTCTATACAACCTGTAAGGTCTCCTCTAGTTCTGAGATTATGAAAATGTGGAATGACTTTATGCTTGTAAGTCTTGGCTTTTTTAATTGAACAATCTTTTTAGCTATTAAATCAGTCTTTTAGGGTGAGTAGAGGATCATCTTTAGTCAGATTTTTAAATTTATTCAACACTATTTATTGTGTTAGGGACTATAGGGACTATAGGAAAATAACAGTGAATAAGACAGCGGTGGTTTTTAGCATATGGAGTTTACAGCCTAGCACAAATAAAAATTTACAAATTACAATAACAATGATTGCTTTGAAGAAATATTCAGTAAATACTTCTTAAGCATTATTAGTGCCTGTTGCTCAATGTTGGAGAAATAGCTGTGAACAGAACAAAGTTTTGGGAAGCAGACTTGGCCCAGTGTTTAGGGTATCCGTCTACCACATGGGAGGTCCGTGGTTCAACCCCGGGCCTCCTTGACCTGTGTGGAGCTGGCCCGTACGCAGTGCTGATGCGTGTAAGGAGTGCCCTGCCAAACAGGGGTGTCCCCTGTGTAGGGGAGCCCCACGCGCAAGGAGTGCACCCCATAAGGAGAGCCGCCCAGTGCAAAAGAAAATGCAGCCTGCCCAGGAATGGTGCCGCACACAGGAAGAGCTGACGCAACAAAAAGAAACACAGGTTCCCATGCCGCTGACAACAACAGAAGTGGACAAAGAAAATCACACAGCAAATGGACACAGCAGACAATGGGGCGGGGAGGGGCGGGGTTAGGGGGGTTGAGTGGAAGGGGAGAGAAATAAATAATAAGTCTTTTAAAAGAAAAACAAAGTTTTTACCTTCTTGGACCTTATAGTGAGAGAGAAATCAACACAAATAAACTAAAAAACATTGGTCAGATGACACGAATTATGGCAGGAAACAAAGCAGGGTGAAGGGAATAGGGAGGGCCAGAAAATGGAGAAGATTGTTGCTATTTTTATATCCAGATCAAGTAAATATTTAAGTAGAAATCCAAATGATGTAAGGAGCAAACCAAGTAGATATCTGGGGAAAGAGAATTCCAGACAGAGACAAGTACAAAAGCCCTTAGGTGGAAGCATATTCTAAGAAAGACAAGTTGCTGGGTATAGAGTGAGTAAGAGAAAACAGGAATAAGGTCAAAGAGGTAACAGGAGGGAATGGTAGAGATCATATGGGCCCTTTTTAGCCACTGAGAGACCTTGGCTTTTTTTTTTTTTTTCAATTTCTGGATTTTATTTTATTATTTTTTAATTAATTTATTGAAATATATCACTCATACATAAACAGTCATAAACAATAAGTATATAATAATAGCTGTGAACTTACAAAACAAACATATGTAACATCATACAGGACCTCATAACTCAACCTACCACCAATAACTTGTATTGTTGTTAAACCTTTTTAACTAAACCTTTTTAACTAATGATTAAAGAGCATTGTCAAAATTTTCCCCCAACCAACCCTATTATTATTTTTATATAATTTTTATATGAACATACATAAACAATTAAATCTATAGTAAAAGTTGTGCACTTACAAAGCAAACATGCATAACATTATACAGGGGTCCCATACATCAACCCTCCACCAACACCTTGCATTGTTGTGAGATGTTTGTTACAAATTATGAAAGAATATTGTCAAAATCTTACTACTAATCATAGTCCTTTTCTTACAGTTGGTGTGTTTTTCCCCCAACCCACCCTATTATTATTTTTTAAATATATTTTTTATGACAGAAATTGTAAACTTATAAAACAATCATGTACATGTACAGAATTGTCAAACAACACCCCTCCCATCAACACACCACACTGTGGTGGAACATTTGCTACAGATAAGATAATATGTAGCTGAGCGTGGGGGTTTCGTCCTCGCTCAGGCCCAAGAGTCGGGGGGGCTTGCTCCTGCCGATCAGCCGGCGGGGGGTGCCCCAAGAGGGAGCACCGGTTCTCCAGGCGTGGGGGACGCGTGGTTGGGGAAAAACCACGGAGACCGCTTGAGCGCAAGAACAGGTCTGCTTTATTACGGAAGTACACTTAGCTATATAGGGTTGGGTAGAGGGAGGGGCGTGATGAAGGGAGGGTTGGCTAAGGGGCGGCTGTGGACAGGCTGAAGCTGATGGATAGACCTGAAGTAAGCAGTTACTGGGGAAGAGGGCAGATTGTGGGTTGGCAATATGGGCGGGACTGGCGGGAAGGACGGCGGGGGCTGGAAGGGGAGGAGGGGTGGAGAAAGGCGGCAACAATTGCTCCTTTTGTTTTTAAAAGGAAATAGAGGCAACAAATTTTGGTGCGCACTGTGGGTGTGAATAACTCGGCGTGCGCAGCAACAAAAGACAAGGATTAGGAGGAAGAGTAGGAGGAAAAGGAGGTTATAGGGACGGGCACGGGGATAAGACGAGGGGTGGAGGGAGACCACGAGGACCGGCCGGTCGTGAGCGGACAGCATAGCATCTGGCCAGGACGCATGTGCCCGCCATTAGGGTCGGCGCACGCCGGCGCCTGGCGCGCGCCGAGCCTTGCCAGCGAAACGGGCCTGTGATGCCCCTGTACCCCTCGCCCGAGGGGGAGGAGTAGTTGGGGAGAAGTAAGGAGAGGAAGACAAGAAGCTATAGGCGTGCCGTCTGGAGTAGGTGGAGAAACCTGTGGCAGCGGGGTTGTATCCCCCCCACTCATAAGACGGAAGGTTCGTGCGTCCAGTGAGGTTGGCGACATCAGTAGTGAAAGGGGGCGGAGGCGGTTATGTTCGAGGCGAGGAGCCTTTTTTGTTGCCAGAGGGAGAGGGTCCAATTGAAGGGCTGGTGACTCGGGTTGGCAGCGGCTGGGAGAGCGAGGGAAGCCAGGATGAAGAGAACGGCTGCGAGGCTGTGTAGAGGCATCATCTGACGGTGCGGCATCATCTGACGGTGCGGCATCTTGATGATGGCTGGTGCTGGATCCGGGTGAACGGGGCAACCTCTGGGCCGTATCCACTGTCAATGTTATCTCTCACCGAAGGCATAGGGTGCTGATCGTTCGGTGGAACTAGTGGGTCAGTGGCAGGCTGGATGCAGCGCCCAGGAATCCAGAGCAGCTGCGGCTCAGACTCTGGAAAGACACAAGCAAAGCCCCTCCCCTGTGCTAGGAGGGGAGCTGGATCTTGCCAACGATTTGTGGCAGGGTCTTTCCAATGGACGAGGGGAACTTGCGAGAGCTGCCACATGGGTCCCCAGTGTTTATGGGTGGGGGAGAGTCCATGGTCATCGAAGGTTAGGAGATTGTGATGAATGAGGCAGGCAGTCACGACGTCGGCGGGGGCCTTGTGGGGAGAGGAGGCCCTTTCTTTTTGAATGAGTAGCTTGAGCTGTTGGTGAGTGCGCTCGACGATTCCTTGCCCCTGTGGATTGTATGGAATGCCAAAATGATGCATGATGTGATACATCTGCACGAAGCTGGCGAAGGCGGCACTGTGATATGCTGGTCCGTTGTCTGTCTTGAGATCCCATGGAATTCCCATGAACAAAATAGTTTGGCGAAGCGCCTGGACGCAGTGTTTAGCACTTTCCCCCGTAAGAGGGACTGCATAGCACAGATGTGAAAAGGTGTCAATTGCCACATGAAGATATTTGAGGCTGCCAAGTGCGCTGACATGAGTGACATCTAATTGCCACCTTGAGTTGGGGCGGAGGCCGCGGGGGTTAACACCCTGAGGCTGCAAAGGCCCAAGTGGCAACAATGGTGCGCAAGTCGGCACGCTCGCACAAGGTGTTTGCAAGTTTCAATGGGAAGGTCTGGGAAGAGCTTCCGGATGGACCGCGCAGAGAAGTGGAATTGGGAATGCAGGAGCTTGGCTTGATTAAGAAAGTCTCCAAGCCGTGGCCCGTCGGCAGGGTTTTCATGTAGGAGGACCGGGTTTACCTGGCGGCTTGACACAGAAGCATCAGCGAGGTCATTCCCTTGAGCCAGCGGTCCTTGTAGGCCAGAGTGGCTTCTGATATGAGCAATGAACCAGGGCTGCTTCCTCGCTTCAAGCAGTCGCTGTACGAAGGCGAGCGCCCGATCGATGTTTGAGTCACCTGGTAGGAAAGTAGCAAGCGGGAGGCTGCGACACACCTGAAGAGTGTATAGGCTGTCAGTAAAGATGTTGAGAGGCTGGTCTGGGTGGAGATTGAGGACTGCAGCGACAGCTAGAAGCTCGCCCACTTGAACAGAAGAGTCATTTGCGAACAGCAGTTGCCGTGGCTCAGGATTCTCAGGAGTGTATATGATGGCAGCAAACGCCGTTTTTGAGGCATCTGTGAAGGCAGTGATAGCAGAAGGGATCGGGTTCCGTGCGGGCAATGGACGGAAAGGGTTGGAAAACGCCAATTGAGACATTCCCTGCAGCAATCGGTGATGAGGATAGTGGTTGTCAAAGGAGCCGCGAAAGAGCTCTACCAGGCTCTGCATTTGGGCATTGTTCATGATGAGGGAGGTAACTTCCTTGGCATCTAAAGGCCAAACAATAGTGTGTGGCGGGATGCCATACGTCTGTATGGAGAGAAGTACTAAGTCAGTGGCCAACGTGATCCAGGCTCTTATGAAAGGGCAGATTTTCGGGAGTTTGCTCTTTGACGTATGCAGAAAAAGGAGAGGGCCATCTTGCCACAAGAGACCTATGGGAGTGATTGGCGTTGGCAGAACTAAAGCCAAGATTGGAAGGGTGGGGGAGAACCGCTCCAGGCGACACTGTTGCAGGGCGGCGCTGACTTGTTGGATGGCTTCTCGAGCCTCTGGAGTGATGATGATGCTGCGAGTGGTCGCCGTTGGAGGGCTGTCCCTTGTCTGCAAAAGCTCGAAGAGAGGCTGCATTTGCGCTGTTGTGATGGGAAGCGCCGAGCGAAGCCAATTGATTTGCCCGCAGAGCTGTTGGAGCTCAGTTAATGTCATCCTCGGAGAGAGGTGGATTTTTGGGCTTGTGGGCTGGATAAACCGATGAAAATGAAAGCCTAGGAATTGAAAAGGAGGCTGGAGGTTTATTTTGTCAGACTGCACAGTAAGCCCGAGGCTGGAGAGGTTCGTTATTATTGCCGAGAGCAGATCATTGAGGAGCGCACTGGAGCTCGCTGCTAAAAGGAGGTCGTCCATGTAGTGGAGGATGTATGTGTGCTCCGGATTGAACTTGGAACGCAGCGGCTCAACAGCATGGTTGACATACAGTTGGCACATAGTCGGGCTGTTGCGCATGCCTTGGGGCAATACGCGCCACTGAAATCGCTGAGCTGCGCCTTGGTTGTTGATGCGTGGAACTGTGAACGTGAATCGTGGACAGTCCCGGGGGTGAAGAGAAATAGAGAAAAAGCAGTCTTTGATGTCGATGGTTGCCGCATGAAAATGCTGGGGGACTGCGGTGGGATGCGGGCATCCTGGCTGAGGTGACCCTATTGGCTTAATATGTTTGTTGATCTCACGGAGGTCGTGGAGAAGGCGGTATTGGCCGGTGTTCTTTTTGCTAATGACAAAGACTGGTGAATTGTAGGGACTAGTGGACGGCTCTATATGCCCTGCTTGTAGCTGCTCTTTGACGAGGGCAGAGAGAGCCTGCAGTTTGTGAGCTGGCAAGGGCCACTGCTCGACCCAGATGGGCTCCTCTGTGTCCCATTACAGAGGGATAGGGTCAGGTTTTGAGATGGGAGCTGTGGCCCCTAGAAGGGGGGGGCAGCGCAGCTGAGAAGGCTTCTGTGGTGATTCGGGCCTTTAGCTGGCTGAGGACATCTCTCCCCTATAAGATGGTCTGGACTGACGAGAGGACGAGTGGACGAATTTGGCCTTCGTGGCCTTCTCGGTTGCTCCAATGCAGAGGCTGGGATGTTTTCCAGGAGGCAGCGGCTCCTGTGGCACCGATGACTTGAGGGCCAGTTTCGAGGGGCCAGTGATTGAATGCGGCGATCTCGAAGGGAACACAGGAGACTTCAGCGCCAGAATCCAGGAGCCCATCGAGCCATTGCCCATCGATCTTGAGCTCTAATGAGGGTCTCTGGCGGCGCGTGATGGGCATTGTCCACATTATGGCTTGGGAATTCTCCTGGGGGCCTCTTGAGGGTGGGGCTGAGGCCTGCCCCGCTGGGAGTTTAAAGGCTGCTGGGAACCTTGGGCGGCACGGCAGTCGTGGGCCCAGTGATATCCTTTCCCACAACGCGGACATGGCGTAGGAGGGCCCCTTGGCCGTCGCAACGGCGGGTCTGAGCGAGGCGCTGGGCCTGGCTGGGAGCACTCGTGGACGAAGTGGCCAGGCTGGTCACACCAAAAGCAGACAGAAGTGGGGCCGGATGAAACAGCCATGGCAGAGGCAAAGGCAGCGGTGAGTGTTTTGACTTGTGGGTCGACGTCACGGCAAGCAAGGACCCATTCGTGCAGAGCTTTGTCGCGTATGGGAAGGACTACGGGCCGGAACGGCGCAAGGCACCCGTCTATAATAAGTTCTTTGGCCAGCGCAAACTGGGCATCCTCGCTGGAAATCTTCCGCTGACAAGCTTCCAGGACGCGGGCGACAAACGCTGGGAAAGTTTCATTGGGGTCCTGAAGCAGCTGCGCGAGCTTGGTGGGCTGCTTGGTGGAAACTAGAGAGAAAGACCGCTGGACGAGGACTTTTACCCGATGCCAAAACCCTGGGTCAATTTCGAGATAAGAATGAGGGTTTGCATAATTGTTGGTACCCGTGTATGCGTCGGAGGGATCGAGGATGCCTGCTTGGGCATTCTCCACGATTTGCCGGTCAACAGCCGCTTGATAATGGGCGCGCCATTCAATAAATTGACCCGGTGTCAGGATGGCACGGGCTAGTGCAATCCAGTCATATGGGAGAACGAGTTGGGTCCCTAACTCCTCAAGTAGTTGCTGCGCATAAGGGCTGCCAATCCCGTCTTCCTTTACAGCTTTGCGGAGGGTTCTGACCTCCTCTGCTGTAAAGGGTAGCCAAGTTTGGGGTCGCTGCGGCGTGGGCTGCGGATTCAGCGGATACAGCTGAGGGGTTTGAGGAGGCGTGGCACCGGGGGCCGATGGAGCAGCCAAGGCAGGTGAAGGGCTATTGCCGTACGGCGGCGGCAAGGGATAAGCGGAACACGGGTGAGAAAATGGCGGCTTAGCGGCTTCCGGGCAACAACAAAATGGCGGCAGGACCCTTCCGGGCGCCGGCCAAGATGGAGCAGCTACATCCGGCGGCAGACAAAATGGCACGGGGGGCGCTTCCGGTTTAGCGGAAGATGGCAACCCTGCAGTTTCCGGGCCCGAACCGGATGCTGACTGGGCAGGAAGAGGCGGGTAGAGGCGGGAGGAGGAGGATACTGGAGGAGAAGAAGCCGGATGCGCGCCATCTTGGGCAGAAGTGGGGGAAGAAGGCGGAAGTCCGCCATCTTGGGGAGTGGCAGGAGTGGTTTCTGTCTGCTGCGGGGAGCTCGGGCGGGGAGGTTCGCGCTCAAGAGCAGCAGCAAGTTGGTTAGACAGAGAGTCAGTGTCGGTGGACTCATCGGGATCACAGTCTAGAGGCCGTTTGGGAGAAGCTTCATAAACGGCCTCGGTCGGGGCGCCAAGGAGACAAGTGCGAATGGCAACGAGAACGGGTAAGAGGCCTGTTGAGAAGGTGCGTTTCTCGTGCTCCATGGCAGAGGTGACTCGATCTATGAGTCGCAAATAGGTGTCCGGGCTCCAGAGTTGGCAGGTGGCGAGCCACGGATTAAAAGGGAGCAAGAGATCCCAGTACTTTTGGAGCTGCCGCAAGGAGACGCGGACTCCATTGGCATCGAGCAGGGCAGCGAGGGCCCTGACTTGCGGCGCCTGACGCAATGACAAAGAGGCGCCCATGACGGGATAGGGACAGGACGACAGCGAGGGGTCCCTTGGGGCTCGTCCGGGCGAGGGGTCCCTACCTGGAGAGGAGGACGATCACAGCAGCAGCAGCAGCAGAGAGGGGCCGGGGGAGGAGCCGCCACGTTGGGCGCCAGTTGTAGCTGAGCGTGGGGGTTTCATCCTCGCTCAGGCCCAAGAGTCGGGGGGGGCTTGCTCCTGCCGATCAGCCGGCGGGGGGTGCCCCAAGAGGGAGCACCGGTTCTCCAGGTGTGGGGGACGCGCGGTTGGGGAAAAACCACAGAGACCGCTTGAGCGCAAGAACAGGTCTGCTTTATTACAGAAGTACACTTAGCTATATAGGGTTGGGTAGAGGGAGGGGCGTGATGAAGGGAGGGTTGGCTAAGGGGCGGCTGTGGACAGGCTGAAGCTGATGGATAGACCTGAGGTAAGCAGTTACTGGGGAAGAGGGCAGATTGTGGGTTGGCAATATGGGCGGGACTGGCGGGAAGGACGGCGGGGGCTGGAAGGGGAGGAGGGGTGGAGAAAGGCGGCAACAATAATATCATCTGACTGTTACTATGTCCATAGTGTACATTTGGCTCACATTTTCCATACTGCCTCATTATCAATACAGTACATCTTTCAAATAGATGCAAGAAAATTATTACTGATAACCACAGTCCATTGGTCATGCTTCTCCACATTTCCAACACCCTACAGTCGTGATGTATATTTGCTATAGCTCACAAAGAACATTCTTGCATCTGTACCATCAACCACAATTCTCATCCACCTCTTGGTTTACTGTGCTATTGAATCCCTAGATTATTCTCTAGCATTCTGTCCATTGGCATTTACATACCTAGACTTCCATTTTCAGCCACATCCCCATTTATAAACTAGCTGTTACTCACTATGTGTTATCATCCACTCTATATATTTCCACACTTTTACAGTAAAGCTAATTAAAACTTCTATATACATTAAACATCAATAGTCCATCTCAGTCCTCTTCTTATCTCCTTTAAGAATCCACCATCCACCCCCAGGTCTTGAAGCTATTTTCCTACAATTTCTTCTAGAAGTTTTATGGTTCTTGCTTTTATTTTTAGGTTTTTGATCCATTTTGAGTTAATTTTTGGATAAGGTGTGAGATAGGGGTATTCTTTTGGCTATGGATATCCAATTCTTTCAGCACCATTTGTTAAATGGACTGTTCTGCCCAGGCTGTGTGGGTTTGACAGGCTAGTCAAAAATCACTTGACCATACATGTGAAGGTCTGTTTCTGAACCAAAATTTGGTTCCATTGGTCTGTGTGTCTGTCTTTATGCCAGTACCATGCTGTTTTTACCACTATAGCTAGGTAATAAGATATAAGTCTGGAGATGAGGGTTCCCTTTTCCTTTTTAAGATGTTTCTGGCTATTCATGACGCCTTACCCTTGCAAATCAATTTGATGATCATGTTTTCAGTTTGTTTTTATAATGCTCATGGAATTTTTATTGGGATTGCATTGAATCTGTATATCAATTTGAGTAGAATTGACATCTTAATGATATTTAGTTCTCTAGTCTATGAGCATGGAATTTTCTTCCAGTTATTTAGGCCTTTTAAATTTCTTTTAACAACTGAGTTGCAGTTTTCTGAATGTAAGTGCTTTACATTGTTGGCTAAGTTTATTCCTGACTATTTGAGTTTTATCTGTCATATTTTATTTTCACCACTCTTTTGACACTTTTAGTACTTTTATTGAAGTAATCTTCATTTCTAGACTCTCTTCCAGGTCTCTCTCTCTCCTGTCTTTTCTTTCCAGGCTCTAGCACATCCTTTAGTATTTCTTGAAAATCTGGTCTCTTGCTTAGAAACTCTTTCATTTTCTTTTTATCTGTCAATATTCTAATCTCGCCTTCGTTTTTGAAAGACAGTCTTGCTGGATACAAGATTCTTGGCTGGAAGTTTTTCTCTCGTAGTATCTTAAATATATCAGACTGCTGTCTTCTTGCCACCATGGTTTCTGGTGAGAAATCAGCACTTAATCTTATTGGGTATACCTTATATGTTATGCATTGCTTTTCTCTTGCTGTTCTCAGAATTCTCTCTTTGTCTTTGGCATTTGATATTCTGATGAGTACGTGTCTTGGAGTTGGTCTATTCAGTTTTTTTCAGATGGGAGTACATTATGCTTCTTGAACATAGATATCTATGTCCTTCAATAGGGTGTGGAAGTTTTCTACCATTATTTCTTCAGATATGCCTTCTGCTTCTTTTCCCTTCTCTTCTCCTTCTGGGACACCCATGACACATATGTTTGCATGCCTTTTGCTGTCATTTAGTTCCCTGACCTTGTTCAATTTTTTCCATTCTTCATCTCTTCTTCTGTATGTATGTGCACTTTCAGAGGCCATTTCTTCAAGCTCACCAATCCTTTCTTCTGCCTCCTCAAATCTGCTATTATGTGATTTCAATGTTTTTAAAATTTCATTTATTGTACCTTTCCCATAATAATGTTATTTTTCTAAGTATGCTTTCAAATTCTTCTTGGTGCTCATGCAGTGTCTTCTTAACATTCTTAATCTCTTTAGCCATCTCATTGAATTTATTAAGGAGGTTTGTTCGATAGCCATGATTAGTTTTCTCAACTCCTTTATGTCATCTGGAGGCATATCTTGTTCCTTTAACTGGGGCATAGCTTCCTGTTTCTTGGCGTGGATTGTAATTTTTTGTTGGTATCTTGGCATCTGGATTACTAGAGTATTCTTTCTGGGTGCAGTTTTTCTCTTTAGTTTAGGGCTTCCTGCCCTTTCTCCCTTACTGGTTGTGCAGTAGGAGCCAAGGTTGTAATTGGTGCTCTAAGCTGTGGAGGCTCAAGCTGCCCTCATTGCACCAGGGACCAATGAAGCTTCTCCCAACTTTCTCCTTTGCCAGTGGTAGGGACAGAGTCACAGCTGTGTGGAATAATCCAAGTCATGCAGGCCTAGACTATAGTTGCCAAGAGAAACTGATGAAGCAGGGATAGAGCTGCAGGTGTGGGCAGTAGTCTATGCAGTGCGGCTCCAAGATGACCACAGTTGTCCCAGTAGACTTCTCATTTTCAGTCTGTGCCAGTCAGAGGTACGTGCAGTTACCTGAATAAGCTGGTGCAGGGCCCAGCAGCCTCTTCCCTGCCAGCGGTGGGGCTGAAGCCTAGTCTGGCACTGCAGGCCGATCTGGGTGAAAGAAACTGGTTTCTATCATCATTCTGATTTTCGATCCTGGTTTCCGCTCAGGCTGGGGGTGGAGTCAAAATGGTGGTCACTGACCTCTTTCTGACTTGGGCAGATTCACACCCCAGCTGTTCCCATGGTCATATCTTAGGCATCTGAGTCTACCAATCAGTAGCCAAATCGGCAGCCAACCATCTCTGCCTCCTCTATTTTTGGGAAATGGAGCTTCCAATTCCAGGCACAGAATAGCTCCTGGGGCAGCTCATGCCGCCAGAGTAGGACAGTCACCAGCCTCCACAGCTTGGCCAGTAATTTCCCAGAGAGTCTGGTAAAGGTCCCTGTAGCTTCCTCCCTGCTGGAAATGGCACTGGGGCCTATGCTAGAGCTGCAGTCTGATCTGGATGGAAAGAAGCTGGTCCCCACTAGCACTGATTTTCAGTCCATCCTGCTTCCCCTCGTGCCAAGTGCATAGTTAAAATGGCAGCTAAAAAGTCTCTTTCTGACTTGGAGAGGTTCAAATTTTAGCTGTTCTCAGGATTATACCTTTACTCATCAGTAGATGAAGTTGGTGCCCAACCATCTCTTCCTCTCCCATTTTTGGGAAGTGGAGCTTTCAATTCTAGCTGCTGAGCAGTTCCTGAGGCAGTTTGTGCCTCCAGTGGAAGATGGGCACTGGTCTGTGAAGTGCTATACTTATGAGTCTTCTCTGCAGATGGACAGTCTTCTCCTTCCATTCTTTCAAGGATGTTCCAGGATGCTCTTCCGGCCTCCTGGAGCCTCCAAACAGGTCTTCAGCTAGCTCCAGATAGCTCTGAGTGTTTACTACCTGCCCTGTAGCAGGAGCTGACTCTAGGAGCTCCTTACTCTACCACCATTTTGCTGGTTCTCCAAGACCTTGGCTTTTACTATGAGTGAAACATGGCACTATTAGAGAATTTTGAGTGTAGGAGTGGGTGTTCTGACTTATATTTTTACAGAATCACTCAGATTGCTGTGTGGAGAATAGATTATGTAGAGAAACAAGAGAAGCAAGGAGACCGGTTAAGAACTATTATGATTTCTTAGGCAAGAGATTATTTTGACTTGATTTGAACTTAAGTGATAGCAGTAGAGGTGGTTAGAAAGGTGGTTAGATCCTTTCTACTCTGAAGGCAGAGTCAATAGGATTTGCTAATGGATTGATTATAGATTATGCAAGAAAAAAAGTCAAGAATGAATCTAAGAATTTTAACCCAGCAAATGGAAAAGTGGTGTTGTCACTTAGTAAAATGGGGAAGTCTACCAAATGACCAGAAAGTATATAATTAGGAATTCAATTTTGAATGTCTTAAGTCTGAGTTAGCTATTAGACATCCAAGTGGAGATGTTGTATAGGTGTTGGATAATTGAGTCTGGAGTTCATGTTAATGGTTGAGCTGGAGATAACAGCTTAGAAGTTGCCGGCAGACTTGGCCCAATGGTTAGGGCATCCGTCTACCACATGGGAGGTCCATCGTTCAAACCCTGGGCCTCCTCGACCCGTGTGGAGCTGGCCCATGCGCAGTGCTGATGCGCGCAAGGAATGCCGTGCCACGCAGGGGTGTCCCCTACATAGGGGAGCCCCACGAGCAAGGAGTGCGCCCCGTAAGGAGAGCCGCCCAGCGCAAAAGAAAGTGCAGCCTGCCCAGGAATGGCGCCGCACACACGGAGAGCTGACGCAGCAAGATGACGCAGCAAAAAGAAACACAGATTCCTATGCTGCTGACAACAACAGAAGCAGACAAAGAAGATGCAGCAAATAGACACAGAGAACAGACAACTGGGGGGGGAGGGGAGAGAAATAAATAAATAAATCTTTAAAAAAAAAACAGTTTAGAAGTTGTCACCCTATAGAAGGAACTTAAAGCTAGGAGACTGGTTGAAATTTTAAAAGGACATGTATATGAATAGATAAGATACATCTAAAAACTGAGCCAGTTTAATGAAGGAAAACTACCACAGGAGACTGAGAAGACACAGCTAGTGAGATAAGAGAAGAACTAAGAGAAGAACCAGAACTTCTAGTGTCCCAGATGCCATGTTGAGAAAAAGTGTTTCAAGAGAAGGGATTGATAAATGATCAACTCTGTCAAATACCGTTATGTCACATAAGTTAGGAATGAGAATTGACCATTGGGTTTGGCAATGTGAAGGTATAAAGATACCAAAACTTGCACCAACTTCCACAAAGTTTCTGACAATAACTGAAAATACTGCAGTAATTCAGTCAATTCATTTCTGACTCTTAACTCCCTGGATTTAGACCAGGCTCTTCATTGTTAGCACCAGTCTCACAGAATTGCCCTGCAGGCGCCAGTCACAAGTTAGGGAGCCCAGGTATCCACATTTCTGACCACCTGGTGACAAATTTGGGAGTTCCTGCCACCCTCTTGGGTTCAGTAATTTGCTGGAAGCCCTATACTTGTGATTATAGTTTTATTACAGGAAAAGGATACAAATAAGAAACCCAAAGAAGAGATGCCTTGGACACATTCTGGGAGGGTCTCAAACACAAGTTTCCATGTCTTCTCCATATGGAATCAGAATATGTCACCTTCCATAGTAAAGAGAGAAAACAAATTTACTTATGGGGGAAAAAGTGCAGGTAGGCTAGTAATTATAGACGTAGAACAATTGAACTCACATGCATTGCTGGTGAGAATGCTAAGTGGTTTAACCACTTTGCAAAAAACACTTTGCATGACTCTTATAAACATTTACTTTCCATATGATCTAACAATTCCTCTCCCAGATATTTACCCAAGAGAAATCAAAACATATGTGCACAAAAATAATTTTCACATTTGACAGAATTGATCACTTGTTCACAGCAGGTTAATTCATGATAGCCAAATCCTACAAAGAATCCAAATATTTATCAACCAAAAAAATGTTAAATACTTTCAAACTTACAGGCCAGTTAAAAATAATACAAAGCCCATACAGAGAATGCCAACATACCTTCATCCCTCTAGCTACCCAGCTCCACCAATGTTAACATTTGGTCATATTTACTGTGTGATTCTATCTAATTTTTTTCTTTTCTTTTCTTTTCTCTTTCTTCCTTTCTTCCTTTTTTCCTTTCTTCAATCCATTTTCTGAATACTTGATTATAGGTTGTATACATTATGTTCCTTGAACCCATAACACTGCAGTGTACATTTTTGAAGAACAAGTATGTTTACTTTTGTAACTACCTCAAGTTTAGTTACCAAGCACAATAAATATAATATTGTTATAAAGCTTGTAGTCTCTATTCCAGTATGTTTCAGTGTCCCAATAATGCCCTTTTGAGCCTTTTCTCCTCCCATATTCAGGACCACATATTACATTTCATTTTCATTGTCCCTTTATTTGCTTGCTCTTTTTAAAAAAAAGTTTGTGGGAACATATACACAATGTAAACTTTCCCATCCCAACCACTGCCAAGTTTACTATTCAGTGGGATTAATGATATTCACAATGTTGCTGTACCTTCACCACCTTCCACTACTAAAACTTTCCCATCTCTCCAAACAGAAACCCTATATCCATTATGCATTAATTCCCTATTCCCTCTGCCTTCTTCCCCTGGCAACCTGTACTCTATTTTCTGTCTCTGTGAACTTGCATATTCTGTTGTTTTCTTTGTAGCCACCATGAGGCCTAAATTTAACATCCTAAATCTGTAACAATCTCATTTGCTTTGATACCAACTTAACTTCAATAGTGTATACAAACTATGTTCCTATACCCCTTCTTTACCCCTTCTTCACCCCACATTTATGTGGTTCGTGTTACAGATTACACAATTACATATTATGAGTCCAAAACCTTTGATTTATCATTACGATTTATGCATTTGCCTTTTAGATACTATAAGAAGTGAAGAATATAGTTACAAAACAAAAATACAGTAGTACTGGCATTTATATTTACCCATTTCATTACTCTTACTGGGGATATTTATTTCTTCTTGCACCTTTGCTCTATTGTCTATTGTCATTTATTCAATCTCCAGAATTCTCTTTAGCATCTCTTATAAGGCTAGTCTAGCAGTGACGAGTAACTCCCTCAGCTTTCATTTATCTGGGAATGTCTTAATCTCACTCTCTTACTTGCTTGGTATACAATTCTTGGTTAGCACATTTTTGCTTTCAGCACTTTAAATATGCCTTCCTGGTTTGCAATGAAAAATCAACTCTCACTGAAACTCTCTGTATATGACAATTTGTATATGTCTTGTGGCTTTAAGAATTCTCTTTATCTTTGGCATTCAACAGATTATAATATGCTATGGTATGGGTCTATTTGGGTTTTTCCTGTTTAGAATTCATTGAGCACCTTTGATATGTATATTCATGTCTTATTTTTTTTTTTTTTTAATTTGGGAAGTTTTCAGCCATTGTTTCTTTGAATATTCTTTCTGACCCTTTCTTCCATCTTCTTCTGGGATTCTCACAATGCATATATTGGTATTCTTGATGGTGTCCCACTGGTTCCTCAGATTCCCCTCACTTTTTTTTTCATTCTTCCCCCTTTCTGTTCCTCAGACTGGAAGATTTCACACTTTTTATCTTCAGGTTCACTAATTCTTTCTTCTGCCACCTCCAATCTGCTGTTGAACCCCTCCAGGGAATTTTAAATTTCTGTTACTGTGGTCTTTAGCTCTGTTTAATTCTTCTTAATTTAATTCTTCAATCTCTCTGTTGATAGTCTCTGCATTCATTTATTGTTTTCCTGATTTTCTTCAGTTTTGTGTCCATGTTCTCCATTAGCTCTTTGAGTGTTTTTAGGACCATTTCTTAAAGTCTTTGTCTGGTATGTCCCAGTTCTGATCCTCTTTGTGGATGGTTTATAATGCTTTAATCTTCTCCTTTACCTAGGCCATAGCTTCCTGTTTCTTTATGTATTTTGTAATATTTCATTGAAACCTGAACATTTTGATATTAGGGTTTTGACAGAGATTTCCTTGAATGCCAGAAACTAACAAATAAAATGAAGGGAAGAAGGAAAACACTTTTCCCAATCTTTGCAGATTGACCTATGTGAGTGTTTTTTTTTTCAGAGCTTATCTGTATAATGAATTGAAAGAATAAGTACAGGCCAAACCATGGGGGCCTCCCTGATCCTTTCTGTACGTGAGTCTTTTCTTAGGCATGCATATGTGGCCCTAGGACTTCCCCTTTTGGCACAGATACAAATGTCCACTCTTCTCCAGGAAAGTTTTCTCACATTTCTGGACACTGCATTGTATGTCATACAACCAGCAGTCCCTTGCACTGGCAGCCGACTCAACTGCTCTCCTATAGAGTTCTATAGGAAAACTCTGTTCTACATGCAGGACAAGTTCTAAGATGGCAAGCCTATTATGAGTGTTGGTCCACTCTCTCAGACCGCCACTGAACAGATTGGGCCAGACACACAGGTTCCCAGGATGTGCACAGGGGTTACTCTGCTCCTCTGGAACCAGGACCAGGGACCAGCCCTGGGATTAAGAGCTGGCTTTGCAGGGTAATGGAGGAGGGTCCAGCCAGGACACCACAGAATCCTCCCACTTTTAAGTTGCCTTTTTCTCAGTTTGGCTCTCACTCTGTCTTTTAGTTTCCTAGGTTGTTCCAGCATATACCATAAAGTGGGTTGATGTAAACAATGGGGATTTATTAGTCACAGTTTATATCCACAGGAATGGATTAGATTTAAGAACATGTTTTTCTGGGGGTACATACAGCTTCAAACCACCACACTTCACACTTTGGACTCCCAAAAGACATGTTCTTTCCACATACAAAATATATTAATTCCATGAAAATAACACATGAAATAAGTTATTTCAGAAGCAGTGATCAGTGCAGCCTCATTAAAATTGGTTATGGGTGTCATCTTTCCAGGAGCACAATTCCTCTCTGTCTGTAGACCTATGAAACAGAACATGTTATCTGCTTCTAATATGCAAAGTAGGGACAGGCATAGGATAAACATTCCTATTCCAGAAGGGAGAAATTGGAAGGAAAACAGGGGTCATGGGTCCCCCAAAATTCCAAATACCTGCAGGGCATACTGCATTAGAGTTCAAGGTCATCTTGGGAAGATGTTTTGTCCTCAGGGCCTGATGAAGCAGCAGCTCCACCCCTTCCAAGTGCTTATGCAGTGACCATATTCACCCAAACACAAAGGTAAAAGCTTCTCCTTCTTCAAGTATCTGGGTGGTGGCCAGCCTCTCTGCAACCCCCTAAGCATCTGAGAAAACTGGGTGGTAGCATTCTTCTGAACAAAAGGACTGATGGCCTGCCCTCTCCAAGCACTGGGGCAAACTCAACCTTTCCACACATGAGTGGAACCCAAGAAGATGTCTTAGACCTAGACCCTAGCTTCCATGATTCTGCCCTTGAAGTGATTTTTCTTTAGTCTTTCCCTTTTAGTACAGGCTGGCAATGGTCCAGGAAAATGTTCAAATCAAGGCAATGCTTTCTTTCTAAAGATTGACCGCCAACAGTCCTTGGCTTTTCTGCCACATGGCAAGGCATATGGCAACATCTGCTGGTTTCTCCCTTCTCTTCTGGATTTTGTTGCTTTCAGCTTCTGTGGCTTATTTTTTTCTCTCTTTAAATTCATTCCATTTATAAAAGACTCCAGTAATAGGATTAAGTCCCATCCTGAATGAGGTGGGTTACACCTTAACTGAAGTAGTCTTACAAAGGGTTTACACTCACAGAAATGGATTAGATTTAGGATCATGCTTTTCTGGGGTACATACAGACTTAAACTGCCATATGGTATTATTTTTAATAAGTTTAAAAATTGTTGCACAAAAGTTGTTGGAATGTAAATGATATATGCATATCATGTACACAAAAGAATGCCACATTTTTCATTTATCCTGTGTACCAGTGATGAATGAAATTTCAAGTAAAGTGTATGCTATATAAATATATGCACTGAAGATGTTTTTCCTTGATAGTCAATTTAAAGGAAAAATTTCCATAGTAGCCACTGTAGAGTGTACTGTGGAGACTTTGAAATTTTAAAGCAAACGATATCAAAGCAAAAGAAAAGCTTGAGCTTCATTTTTTCCCTCTTTTTGGCTTGAGTATTTCCACTAAACTGACCCATTTCAGGCTATCCTTACCTCTTCCAGACTAACATTGTTATGTATCATATGCCTTTAGTAAGAGGAGATTAATATTCTAAAATCCAGTCTCTTATAAGCAGATAATTTCTAATCATTGAAGGATGATTTTAAGATGTTTAGTCCAAGATAAAATTTTATCCATAGATTTTACAGTAATTTGTCTTTTGTAAATTAGATTTATGAGTCTGTGAACTTTGACTAATAAAGTCACCTGAGCCTAGGTCACCCAGGTTGAATTACACAAGACTGATTATAGGTTTTTACTGCCAGGGCCCAGATGAGAAATAGATGAGTTTTATTCTATGGATAACAGAGAATGGGTCTTAATTACTGGGTCTAGTTTTCTAAAAGTACAATTTGGAGAGGAATGATTAACCATTTTTTTACTCCATACTGTTTTCAGCTGTTAAATACAGGGAAGTAGGAATGATAAAATATTTTTAGTATATTTTTCTTTCAGGCTTACTCAACTCCAAATATGGCCGAGGATGGATTGATCACAGAAGATTAGCAGTAAACAGTTTTCGCTATTTTGGATATGGCCAAAAGTCTTTTGAATCTAAAATCTTAGAAGAAACCAAGTATTTCATTGATACTATTGAAACATACAAAGGTAGATCTTTTGATCTTAAACAATTAATAACAAATGCTGTTTCAAACATAACCAATTTGATCATTTTTGGAGAACGATTCTCTTATGAAGACACTGATTTTCAGCACATGATTGATTTATTTAGTGAAAATGTGGAACTGGCTGCCAGTGCCTCTGTCTTCCTGTATAATGCCTTTCCATGGATTGGCATCTTACCTTTTGGAAAACATCAACAGCTATTTAGAAATGCCGCTGTGGTCTATGATTTTCTCTCGAGACTTATTGAAAAAGTTTCAGTCAACAGAAAGCCTCAATTACCTCAGCATTTTGTTGATGCTTATTTAGATGAGATGGATCAAGGTAAAAATGACCTATCATCTACTTTCTCTAAAGAAAACCTAATTTTCTCCGTGGGTGAACTCATCATTGCTGGAACTGAAACTACAACCAATGTGCTACGGTGGGCAGTTCTTTTCATGGCTCTTTATCCTAACATTCAAGGTGAGACTTCTCTTGATGGCAGGGTGTGGTCTGTCTTTACATGTAGGTCATATCCATTTAAAGCCTTTGGCCAAGTATCAGGCATTTTATTTAGCAACTCCTGTACCAGCCAAGAAGAGGAGAAACATTTACTAGTTACATAGAATTTTCAAATCTCTTTTCTCAATTCATGTTACAAACCTCTGAGATAGGTCTATTATGCCTATTTTATAAATGAGGGGGAAGGCTGAGTACCTAGCTTGCCCAGGGCCAACCACTGAAAGTGGCAGAGCTGAGAGCTAAAGTTTGTTTTTTGAATCCAAGTTATATGCTTCACTATTTTTCTGAGTGAGGGGATATTAATCCAATTTTAGGTTTAATTTTAATTTTAATTTTTATCACTTTAAATGGGTTTCCACCTTCCCAAATGTTACTCAAAACATTGGCTGCAGGTCATACAAAATATGTATGGCATATATTTAAAGAGAACTTCCAAATAATGAAAAATGTCAATCTAGGTGTGCCCATACCCTGTTGTTTTTCAATAGGTTATCTTATATGTTACCTCAAAGGGAAATTATTTTATATATAATTCAAAGGATTATATAATAACTTGAATACTTTTTCTCTGACAGGACAAGTTCAGAAAGAGATTGATTTAATTATAGGCCCCAATGGGAAGCCTTCTTGGGACGACAAATGCAAAATGCCTTATACAGAGGCAGTTTTGCATGAAGTTTTAAGATTCTGTAATATAGTTCCATTAGGGATTTTCCATGCAACTTCTGAAGATACAGTTGTACGTGGTTATTCCATTCCTAAAGGCACAACAGTAATTACAAATCTTTATTCTGTACACTTTGATGAAAAGTACTGGAGAGACCCAGAATTATTCTATCCTGAGCGATTTCTAGACAGCAGTGGATGTTTTGCCAAGAAGGAAGCTTTGGTTCCTTTTTCCCTAGGTAAGAGCACTTGCCCAGGGGTATATGTTTAGAATGAAGTATAATGATGATTCATCATGTGCAGCATCCTGCTGTAGAATAATATATTCTTTTGTTTTGTTTTCTTTTTAACTTTTTAAAGAAGCTTTAGATTACATAAATGTCGCATCAGAAATATAAGGAATTCCTATAACC
The DNA here is from genome assembly GCF_030445035.2 of Dasypus novemcinctus. Lineage (NCBI taxonomy): Eukaryota > Metazoa > Chordata > Mammalia > Cingulata > Dasypodidae > Dasypus > Dasypus novemcinctus. Next base: position 79,076,332 of record NC_080682.1, read on the forward strand.
TCACCCTCTTCCCCTCCCACACTAGAATAATATATTCTAATTCTGAAAATGCGGCATTGATTCTTACGGGAGAGAATGTTTTAATTAGAGGTAATATCACCTTTTTCTACTCAGAATAAACAAGCCTTAATTTGATAATTGGAATAAACTGTTGAGAAGCTCTGGCTTTTGAAACTATTTTGCTTGTATAGAAAATTTGTGGAGCTAGAAGTCAGTTACAGGTAGCTTGAGAAAAATGAGACTCAAAGAAGGGGAATGATACATTATTTTGAAATAAAACCAGAATCTAACTCTCCCATCTCCAAGTTAATCTCCCTCATCTCCAACTAGGAAAAGACTTGCTGGAGAAAACTACACATATCACAAAACCCATGAAAGATGGATTGGAAAAAGCTTCTTTGTTGAGGAAGAGTACACATTTCATTAGTTGAAGTGAAATGGGCTTATCTTGTATTAATAGAACAAAACATCACACAGCAGATTACATCTTTGATGGCATATCTTTGCCTCTGTTGCAACATGCAAGTAAAGTGGAGGACAGAACTAATAGACTACAGAAGTCTAAGAGCTGAAAATAGAGAGTTCTGGGGACTGTAGTGCTAATTTCCATTCTTTGGGATTTAAAAGAATCCTTTAATAATCATGACTTTAACTTTTCTTAAATTCCAGATTTCCTGAATAGCACCCAAATATTAGACATTAATTTTAGTAAATACTGTGAATTTTTGAAAATTATTTTATGTATTTTTTCTGTTTAGGGAGAAGACATTGTCTTGGAGAACAGCTGGCTCGGATGGAAATGTTCTTGTTTTTCACAGCATTACTTCAGCAGTTTCACTTGCATTTTCCACATGAACTAATTCCAAATCTCAATCCCAGGTTAGGCATGACGTTGCAACCCCAACCCTATCTCATCTGTGCTAAAAGACGCTGAACGTGCATAGATGTCTTGGGCAGCAAGGCTGTATGTCTGTTTGCCTCACCCCTGAACCTTGTTTATTCGATGTGTATGTGTACGTACACAAGTTACAGCAACAAATGAACATAGATGGGTCTTTTTACACTGGACTAAAGCAATACCAATTATTAGCTATGATTTTTTTTCAAGTTTCTTTGATTTCCAAGGTAAAAATTCTCAGTCAAGGAAAACAAAGGTGCAAGTGATAGGTGTTGCTAAGAAGGACCTAGGATGCCCTAAGCTGTGCTGGACTTTTCAGCCTCTTGTCTGGCACCACGTTCCCCTCATACCTTCTTGACTCTTACCTGGCTTCTGTCCCAAGGGACTTTGCTTCCATTTGCCAGCTCCCTTCTGGTCAGGTACCAGCCCAGGTCCATAGAGAATTAAAGAAGTAATTAGAACCCAAATTAATTTGTACTTTAAAGGAATTTTAGGCATGGTAGCATGTGCATGAGCTCCAATAGGTAAGATAATTCAGTAATGTAATGGTATATAGGCGTGGTGGCATGTGCGTGAGCACCAGGAGGTAAGATAATTCAGTAATGTGATGGTATATAAAATTAAAATACAAAATATTTTAAAAATCACTATATAGTGACCAATAGAAAATGTATGAAGACAAAGTACCATTTTTCAATATTAATAAAAATAAAATATGAGAAACATAACAAGAATGTACAAAAGATAAGTGCGAAAAACATTAAAACGCTTCTAAAGGAAGTGTTCTTCCAAGAAGAATAAGGTGAGAGGACTTGTTCTACCAAATAGCAAGACTTAAAGCCAAAGTAATTAAGATGATATGTATTGATTCAAGGAAAGACAAACTAATGAAATACATTAAAAGGCCCAGAAACAGATCTGCTTATATTGCTTATGGTCAAGATTACATTGTTTATCTGTGGGGAAGGAGGATCTTTTAAATATACATTGTGCTAAGATAATTGATAGCTAGATGTAAAACATAAAACTTGACCCCAGCTCACAACATACATAAAAATTAATTCCACTGGATTGTAAATCTGAATATTAAAGGCAAGACAATAAAGCTTTCAGTGTATTATATAGAATATTATCTTCATTATCTCAGGCTGTAAAATATTATTAAAGCAGGACATGTAAAGCAGTTGCCATGAATACAATGATTGATATATTGTACTGTATTATAATTAAGATAATCAGTTGTACTATAATTAAGATAATCTGTTCACAAAAAAAATATTGAAAGCAAAAAGAAAATCCACAGAATAGGGAGAGGATATCTGAAATGAAAAAATGCGATTAAGACAGTAAATTGGCACCACTTTTGAAAACAGTTGGCAGTATCTAGGTGCATTGAAGATGTACATACCTATGATCCATCTGTACTGAGTTCAAATGTGGAGATTTCAGACTTGAAAAAGAAAAAATATTTGACCATCAGAGGGCAGTAACATACAAGCTATTTGTTGGAGACAACACTGACAGCTTTGCATGAGAGGGTAAGTCCCTTGCAAGAGGAAACTTTCCAGAGCCCAGCATGAGACAGCCACCAAAAAGGAAGCAGGGCAAGGGGGAACTCCCAAACTCCTGGGAAAGATGAGAAAGGAAAGGTGGGGAGGGGGACGGTATTAAGTTTCTAGGCGATGGTGCTGTCAGCATGTCTGGGAGCCTCTGGGCCAAAGAGCTCAGTGACTTGGGACCTTATATAAGTGCACGGTCTTTTCAAACTGAGAACAGACATTGGGAAAAGTTTTGTGGGGTTATGCAAAGCAGATTAACTCTGGCTAAAATTTACTTGTTTGGGCTATTTTTCAAATATTTGGATGTGTAAGGATTTGAGTTTGGCATCAGCCTGTGCTTTTTTAATGGACCCAGGCTGCTTTGAAGAAGTAAACACATAAGGCCACTACACAGAGGCCATCTTGGGCTCATTTTTACAACACTATCCATTTAACTCTTGGAGGTATACTCTAGCGATCTATTTCCCCCAGACATGTATAAGAATTTTTATAGCAATATTATATTCAATAACCAACTATTAGAAATAACTCAAATATGTAACAATAGTAGAATGGGTAAATAAATTGTGGTATACTCATTAATTCAGAAATAAAATTAATGAACTACATGGATTAATGTCAAAAATGTAATGTGGAGTCAAGGAAGCCAGACATCCCGAATACATATTATAAGATTCCATATGTATAAAGTTCAGAACTGTTGCAATTAAGCTATGATATTTAGAGAAATGCATACGTAGGTGATAAAACTAAAGAAAAGCAAAAAAAATTATTGTAAAATTTGTAATGTGGAGTTTTAGTTACAATAATGGCCGACTAATTTGGACAAACTTCCAATGACAACAACTAGACAGATGTATGGAATAAAACAATTTGTTTCAAGACATCAGATAAATGAGTCAAAAAAGAATTATGGACCTAATATATAAAAAAGTTAGAAACATAAAGAAGTGAACCTGGAATGTCACACTTATTATCCTCTAGAGTTGTCAACCAATTCTGGAAGAGGCAATTGAAAGGCTAAGAAGTTAAGCAGCTTTTGACAGACTCAAGGGGTTAGGAGAGAAAAATTGGAGAATAGGACCTTCAGAGTGACCCTAATAGGATATGTGGTAGATTGAATTATGTACCCCCAAAAAAGATATGTTCTTAATCTTAATTCACATCCCTGTGGGTGTGAACCCATTTGTAAATAGGACCCTTTGAAAATATATTACCAGTTAAAGTATGGATTCATTTGTGAATAAGACATTTTAAGATCATATTTAGGTATATGGCCCAACTGAATCAGGGTGAGCCTTAATCCATGTTACTGGAGTCCTCTATAAGTGGAAGAAATTTGGACAGAGACTTCAGAGAAAGACACAGGAAGGAGCCAGAAGCTGGAAATTAGCAGAAACCAGAACAGACAGAGAGAAAGAGATCACCATGCAACAGGAGGCAGAGCTGCAAGCCAAGGAACCCCAAGGATTGTGACAAGCCAGCACCAGAATGCTTACAGACTTTGGTGAAAAAGCATAGCCTTGGGGTGCCTTAATTTTGTATTTCTGCCCTCTGAAAGCATGAGCCAATAAATTCCTGTTGTTAAGCCAGCCAGTGTGTAGTATCTGTTACATAGCAACCTGGCAAACTAAGACAGGCTTTACCCTTGGAGAAAGAGTGAACCAGTGGGTTTCACCAGAATGAAGCCCAGTTTTGAATCGCCTCAATCCTAGTTGAATTAAGGCAATTCAGAATTACTAATTCCTCTGCAGCCTGCCAGAAGCAACTAAAAATCCTCTCTTGGGGAAGATAAAATCCCAGGTCTCAAATATTTATTCAGTTTTTCATATTCAGTGTTGGCACTCAGTAATAATTAGCATATGAGAAGATATTATGACTGAAACCAAGAGAAACAACAGGCAATAGAAAGATACCCTCATCAGATCCAGACTTATCAGATACAAACTGTGCAGTAGCCATACTTAATGCTTATAGTAGACATTCTTAGTGCTTTATCCAGTTTCTCTTTACTAGGTAGATTCACCCACTCCACTCCCATCTCCCCTACCTGCAACACAAACACACTCCCAGCCACTATGGGTGCTAGCTGCTAATACCCTTTTCCAGAAAATTGGCCTCAGTTAATGGGCCCCAGTTGAGTCACCTTTCCTGGAAGTTCCCTAGGAGGCTATTTAACCAACCAAGATCCTCATCTCCAGCAAACAGTAACTGACTAATCCAAAAGTACATAAGCGACACATATGCCTTTCCCTATCCTGTTTCCTTCACCAATTTACAGGGTTTAACCCAAAAACATGCCTTAATTAAATCTCTTGTACAAATATCCCTATCTCAGTCTCTGCTTCTTAAAACCTAGAGTAATGTTAAAGGAAATAAAAGACAAGATTGAGAAGTTCATCAGAGAATTGAAAACAACAAAAAATCAAATGGAAATTCTAGAACTGAAATGAACTAGAAATAACTGAATATAAGAATTTACTGAATGGGTTTTATAGCAAATTAGGCATGACTGAAATGAATTAGTGAAAAACCCACCCACCTAGAGTTATTCACAGAGACAAAAGGAAAATACAGAAAAGAGTTTGAGGGACTTAAGAGATACAATTAAAAGATCTAACAACTGTGTGAGAAAAAGGATGAGGCAGAAGCAATATTTGAAGAGAGAATGGTTGCAAGTTTTCCAAAACTGATGAAAGATATCAAGCTGGATATTGAAGAAGTCCTTTGAATGTCATAAAGCATAAATACAAAGAAAATAATTTCAAAGAAGCATCAGTAAGACTTAAAGCTGACTTTATAAAAGAGACAACGCAATGCAGAAGACTATGGCATATTATCTTCAAAATGCTGACAGAAAATAGTTGTCAACATAGCCTTGATAACTTTAACTCCAGAAAGAATAGGGTGGATGCAGAAAGTATATTTTGAGGAATGCAATTTAAGATCTCCTTTGCCTTTTTTTTTTTTTTCAACCAGAGAACCATATTTTTAGATAATGACAACAGCTCAGGGCTTTTATCATTAGAAGTCTTATTAAACCTATCTTTCTCCATTTATCCTGTACTACAAACAGTTATTTGGATGAAATACAAGAAATCACATTTATTCTTCTTGAGTTTCATCTTCTTAATGGTATACTATTCATATCCCTTTTGGATCATTTGTTTCTTTATTCAGGTTAATAAAACTAAAAAAGCTATCAAGGGAAAATAGACCACAACAAAACTTTTAACAACAAGATCTCCATTCACTATCTTTCTGATGAAATTATCTGTGAATATCCTGTCATAAAGATTACTTCAGGGAGTGGATGTGGCTCAAGTGGTTGAGCACCTGCTTCTCATGCAGGATGTCCCAGTTTCAGTTCTCAGTGTCTCCTAGGAAACAAAACAAAACAAAAAAACCCAAAAAACACAAAAAACTAACTTGGGGAAGCTGATGTGGTTCAGTGGTTGAGCACTGGCTTCCCACAAAAAAGATCCTGGGTTCAATACCCACTAACCTCCCCCCATCCTCCCAAAAAAAGCTTCCTTCAAGAAACAGGGATCCTCTAGCCAAAGTTTTGATGCTGTGAGCCTCCTCAAGAGAACTGAAGATAGTTCTGGGATACTGAACTTGGGAATCATTTCCAGGCAAAAGTTGATGCTGTTCTACAAAAATGCCATTGAATCTGGTATAGACTGTTGACTCCTAACCTATACCCCCAGCCCACATCTCTCTTCTGAGTTTCACACCCATATTTAACTATACTTGAGTATCTTCAAAACCCTTTGATCTCAATTTACTCCAAAATTAATTCATCTTCTCACTCATATTCAAAAATCTACTCCTTCTCTGCTATATCTTGTCTCAGTGAATAATAGGGTTGATGAAACCAGAAATTGGAGAGTCACCATCAACTCCTTTACCACCATATCCAATTAATCACCAGGGAGATTGTACATCTAAAATCTCTCTAAATCCGTTTCCCTATTGTCCTATGACCTATCCTACTCTAGACCACTAAGGTCTCTATGTCCCATCTTGTTTCTCCATTCAACACATGTGAATCTAATTGTTACTCTCTCAGAACTCTTCAATTGTTCCCCATTTCCTTTAGGATAAAGTTTAAAAGACATCTCATGCTAAAGCCTTTCATTAACTGGCCTCTCTCTTCTTGGACTCTATGTTCCAGCCACCCTAAATTTCTTTTGGTGTCTCCAATGTGGGGATGTTTTTTCCTGGCCTCTATACATGTCATTATTCTCTCTCCTAAGCAACCTAATATTTAAGATAATATTTAATTTTTAGTTCTCAACTTAAAAATCACCTTCTGAGAAGCCATTCATCCCTGCTTCACCCAACACCCTTAATCCTGCAAACCCTTAAAGATGCTTGGATTATCCTGGCAACTATACTAAGTTACTTTCTTTTTGTGAAGTTTGTTCCTGTGAGATGATGCAATCTAGAGAGAGAAAGGATATTTCTGACAACTTAAGCAATGCCAGAATCTAGGATTCTTGTAAAAATGAATAGAAAAAGCCAACAGCACCAGCAAAGTCAATGATGGAAAGAGCAGGGAAAAATCTTCAAAACATGAAATTTGAAAAGTAGATTTTTATGGAGAAAAATGTGTCATTACCCTTGTAGATATTTTAGAGCACTCAAAGATTATTTGCAAGACCAGTGGCTTAAAACAACCAGCAAATTCATGGTAAAAATTATCATAACAAAAGCTAATCTGGAAAGGCCATGCCATGGAGGCCAGTGATCATCCTACTCTGGTGGCATAGCCACCACAGGAACTGCTCTGTGGCTGGAGTTGGAAGCTCCATTTCTCAAAAGCAGAGTAGGAAAAGATGGTTGGACACAACCTTCAACTACTGATTAGTAAATTTGGCTGGCTAAAGTATAACCCTAAGAACAGCTAAAGTTTGAACATGTCCAAGTTAGAAAGGCCCGTAGCTGCCATTTTTACTCTGCCCTTAGCATGAGGGGAAGCTGGGCTGATTGAAAATCACCAGTGATGGTACAGACTGGCTTCTTTCCACCCAGATTGGACTGCAGCCCTAGCTGAGGCTTCAATCCCACTGCTGGCAGAGAGGAAGCTGGCAGATCCAGCACAGCCTGTCTGGGTAACTGCAGATACATTCAGCTGGCAGAGACTGAATAATCAGAAGTCTACTGGGGCAACTGCAGTCATTTTGGACCCACATGGGATAGCTGCGCACACCTGTAGCTCCATCCCTGCCCCAGGCAGGGGAATAAAGGCAGGCCTTCATCAGTCTCTCCAGGCAATTACAATCCAGGCCTGCATGACTTGGATTATTACACATGGCTGTGGCTCTGTCTCTACACCTGGCAAAGGAGAAAAGGTAGGAGAAGCTCCATGGGTCCCTGGGGAAATGTGAGCAGCTTAAGCCTCTATAGCTTATAAGCAACTACATCCAAGGCTTCTACTACACAACCAGCAAGGGAGAAAGGGCAAGAAAGCCCTAAACTAAGAAACTGCACCCAGTATAAATACATCTTTAATAGAGATGTCAAAACACAAAAATCTGCAATCTGTACCAAGAAACAGGAAGATATGGTCCAGTTAAAGGAACAAGATAAGCCTGCAGATGATGTAAAGGAGTTGAGCCAACTAATCACAGATGTTCAAACAAATCTCCTTAATAAACTCAATGAGATGGCTAAAGAGATGAAGAATATTAAGAAGACATTTGATGAGCACAAAGAAGAATTTGAAAGCATACATAGAAAAATAGCTCTTACAGGAATGAAATGTGCAATAAATGAAATAAAAAATACACTAGTCATATAACAGCAGATTTGAGGAGACAGAAGAAAGGATTGGTGAGCTTGAAGACATGTCCTCCAAAAGTGAACATACAAAAGAAGAGATGAAAAAAAAAAAAAGAGGAATTTGAACCAGTCTCAGGGAACTAAATGACAGCAAGAGATATGTAAACATATGTGTTGTGTGTGTCCCAGAAGGAGAAGAGAAGGGAAAAGGGGCAGGAGGAATATTTGAAGAAATAATGGTAGAAAATTTCCCAACCTTATTGGAGGGCATAGATATCTCTGTCTGAGAAGCACAATATACTTCCATCAAAATAAATCCAAATTGACCATCTCTGAGACATATAGTAATTAGAAGGTAAAATGTCAAAGATGAGAGAATACTGAGAGCAGCAAGTGAAAACCAATGCATAACATATAAGGGATCCCCAATAAGATTAAAGGCTGATTTCTCATCAGAAACCATAGAGGCAAGAAGACAGTGGTATGATATATTTAAGATACCACAAGAGAAAAACTTATAGCCAAGAATCTTATATTTGGCAAGATTGTCTTAAAAAATGAGGACGGGTTTAGAATATTCACAGATAAACAGAAATGGAGAGAGTTTATAACAAAGAGACTGGCCTTGCAGGAAATACTAAAGGGTGTGCTACAGTCTGAAAAGGAAAAGACAGGAGAGAGAGAGAGAGACTTGGAAGAGAGTCTAGAAATGAAGATTATGCCATTAAAAGAAACTAAAAGTCAAAAGAGTGGTGAAAATAAAATATGACAGATAAAGCCCAAATGTCAAAATGGGTGACATTTACAGTAATAACTTCAACTGTTAATGGATTAAACTCCCTAATCAAAAGACACAGACTGGACAAATGAATAAGAAAGCATGAGCCATTTATATGCTGTCTGCAAGAGACTCACCTTAGACCCAAAGATACCAATAGATTCAAAGTGAAAGGCTGGAAAAAGATATTTTACACATGTAGTAACTGAAAAAGAAAAAAAGTAGCTCTACTTATATCAGATGAAATATATTTTAAAGACAACTAGTAATGCACAATCTGAGGAGGAAGTCAGGAAAAATTTCCATTTACAATAGTGACTCAAAGAATCAAATATTTAGAAATAAACTTAACGAAGTATGTAAAGCACTTGTATTCAGAAAACTACAATTCATTGTTAAAAGAAATAAAAAATGACCTAAATAATTGGAAGAACGTTCCAAGCCCATGGATTGGAAGACTAAATATTAAGATGCCCAGCCTATCCAAATTGATATACAGCATCAAAGCAATCCTAATAAAAATTCCACCAGCATTTTTAACATAAATGAAAAACACAATTATCAATTTTATTTGGAATAGTAAGGAGTCCCAAATAGCCAGAAACATCTTAAAAAGGAAAAGTAAAGTTGAAGGACTCTCACTTCTGGACTTTAAATCATATTACCTAGCTACAGTGGTATAAACAGCATGGTACTGGCATAAAGATAGACCAGTGGAACCAAACTGATGGGTTAATAAACAGATCCTCACATCTGTGGTGAAGTGATTTTTGACAAGCCTGTCAAACCCACCCAGCTTGGGCAGAACAGACCATTCAACAAATGGTGCTGGGAGAACTGGATATCCGTACCTAAAAAAAAGAAAGAGGACCCCTATTTCAGACCTTATACAAAAATTAATTCAAAATGGATTAAACACATATTTATAAAAGCAAAAACCATAAAGCTTCGAAGAAAATGTAGGAAAACATCTTCATGACCTGGTGGTAGGTGGCAGATTCTTAAAGAAGATAAGAAGAGGGCTGAGATGGACTACTGATAAGTAATGTTTGTAGAAGTTTTCATTAACTTTACTGTAACAGTGTGGAAATGTATAGAGTTGATGGTAACTATTAGTCAGCCAAAGGGGTGCTGATGCAAAATACCAGAAATTGGTTGGTTTTTATAAAGGGTATTTAATTGGGGTAGGAGCTTACAGATACCAGGCCATAAAGCATAAGTTACTTCCCTCCCAAAGTCTGCTTTTACGTGTTGGAGCAAGATGGCTGCTGAGATCTGCAAGGGTTCAGGCTTCCTGGGTTCCTCTGGGCTCAGCGCCTCTGTTTTCTCCACAAGGTCAGCTGTAGACTATGAGGCTCTCTAGGCTTTGCCTCTGTCCACAAGGTCAGCTGTAGACTATCAGGCAAAGAGCTCTGTCTCTCTCCCTGGGGCTCCAGCTTCAGCACCAAACTCCAACATCAAAACTTCAACATCAAGAACCCTCAACTCTGTCCTTTGCCATGCCTTTTATCTTGAGTCCCCATCCACCAAGGGGCAGGGACTCAACACCCTACTGACATGGCGCAATGAAAGCCCTAATCATAACTCAATCACGCCCAGGTACAGACCAGATTACAAACATAATCCAGTATCTATTTTTGGAATTCATAACCATATCAAACTGCTATAGTAACACATTATAGTGAGTAACAATTGGTTTATAAATGGGAATGTGACTGGAAAGGGGAGTCTAGCGATATGTCAAATGAAAGAAAGCTAGAGAATAATCTAGGGACTGAATGACTATAAATCCAGAGGTGGATGAGAATTGTGGTTGATGGTACAGATGCAAGAGTGTTCTTCCATGAGCTAGAGCAGATGTATATACTATTGTAGGATGTTAGGAATGTGGAGAGGCATGGGAAAAATACAACAGGAGTGACCTGTGGACTGTGGTTAACAGCAATACTATTTATGCATCTATGCCAAAGATGTACTGAGTTGGTAATGGGGAAATATGGAAAAAGTGTACCAAATGTACGCTGTGGACCATGGTTAGTGGTAATAGTCTGATGATACTATCTCACAGTCTATAACAAATGTCCCACCACGGTGTGTTGTGTTGATGGAAGGGTGGTGTTTGGGATTTCTGCACATGAACGTGATTGTTTTTTAAGTTCACAACATCTGTAATAAAAATATATTTTTTAAAAATAGGGTGGGTTGATGGAAAAATACACCAAATGTAAGATATGGACTATAGTAAGATTTTGACAATATTCTTTCATAATTTGTAATAAATGTCTCACAACAATGCAAGGTGTTGGTGGTGGGTGATATACAGGACCCCTGTATGATATGTATATTTGCTGTGTAGGTTTACAACATTTCCTATACACTTATTGTTTATGTTCAAGTATCAATAAAAGTTTTTAAAAAAAATATGGTTGGTTGAGTGGAAAATACACCAAAGATAAGATACATTGTTTAGTAGTAATATTTTTTTAAATTATTTATTTATTTTTTAAAATTACATTAAAAAAATATGAGGTCCCATTCAACACCACCGCCCCCACCCCCCGCTCTCCCCAGAGCAACACTCTCTCCAATCATTGTGACACATCCATTGCACCTGGTAAGTACATCTCTGAGCATCACTGCACCCCATAGTCAATGGTCCACATCATAGCCCACACTCTCCCACGTTCCATCCAGTGGGCCCTGGGGGGATCTACAATGTCCCGTAATTGTCCATGAAGCACCACCCAGGACATCTCCTCGTCCCGAAAACGCCTCCACATCTCATCTCTTCCTCCCATTCCCCAAACCCAGCAGCCACCATGGCTACCCTTCCCACACCCATTCCACATTTTCTCTGTGGACACTGGATTGGTTGTGTCCATTGCACATCTATGTCAAGTGGGGGCTTAGATTCCACATGGATACTGGATGCACTCCTCCTGCTTTCAGTTGTAGACACTCTAGGCTCCATGGTGTGGTGGTTGACCTTCTTCAACTCGATGTTAGCTGAGTGGGGGTAAGTCCAATAAATCAAAGTGTAGGAGCCGGTCTGTTGAGGCTCTGGGCCTGGGTGTCATATTATCAGTCCAGAGATTCAAATCCCCTAAATATATCTAAAACCCCAGCACCAACTACAATTCCAATAAAGTAGCATGCAAGTCTTTGTGAAAAGAGATCCCCTCTGAGTCCAATTCCATCATGCAGAAACACCAGCTCCAAAGAAGGGCCATCTGCCATGGCAGTGAACCCCATCTGCCATGACCATAGAACCCGTGGGTCTCTTTATTCCTCAAAAGAACCAATACCTGGGGTTGTATCTACTTTATCTGTCTCTCAGACTCTGCTCAGTTGTGCATAAGGGCATTCCTTCTGACAACCTCCAGACTCTTTTTTAGAGACTCATAGCCTTATATTCTCATTTCTCCTTTCCATTTCCCCCTTACATTAGGTCAAACAGCATTTTGAAGTCATGTTATTATATGTAGACAGGGATATTCTGCTGATCCGTGTTGAACCTTTAATTCAAGGTCCTTTTCTAGTTGCATCTTCAGCTGGTATGTGGTAGTGATCCCTCGGTGCCAGGGAGGCTCATCCCCGGGTGTCATGTCCTGCGCTGGGGGGAATGCACTGCATCTACATGCTGAGTTTGGCTGTGAGAGTGGCCACATTTGAGTAACATGAAGGCTGTCAGGAGGAAACTCCCAGGCACAGTGCTACTCTAGGCCTTATTCTTATTGCAGGTGTATAGGCTCAAAAGCATAGCCATTAGTATCAGGAGCCCACTGTTTGGGCCCTCCTTCCTTCCTCGTTCTTGCCGTTGCACCTGGGGGACTGCCACTGCTCCCCCAGGGTCCACGACAGTGACCCCCCGGCCAGGGGCCCAGTACCCCCCCAGCTGTTGTTTTTAATTGTTTCCACTATGAGTATATCTAGACATTACTATATACCCTGGGCATATGCCCTGTACAACTCCCTGTCAACCATATATATCCTGTCAATAACATCCTATATCAGTATTCCTCCACTGCCATTGTTGAACCACTCTGTGATCCAAAACTTCCTGTAAAGTGAATCCCAACATAATGTCAGCTTCACAAGAGTCTTAGATCACTGAAATTCATATATACAATATACAGTACTTCCCCAGATTCACCATAAAACCTTTTCCCTTCCACAGCGATAATCTCTTAACTTGTTCATATCATATTTCCTGAAACTGATGAACATATTCCGAGACAATAGCTTTCAAACAAGATGACATCTGTGCTTATTATGTGGTCCATACTTCAGGTTGTACAGTTTTCTAAATTTTTTAGTTATCCTATGTTTTGCCTTATGGTTTACATTATTAGTCTGTCGTCCCCTATATGTTTTTGGTTTTAATATTACATGTTTTATATTCATCTTCGTGTACTCTCACAAAACTCTCTTGCCCCCATATTTACCTTGGTTCCATCCATTCCACATCCATTTTCCCCTCCCCTTGGGGCCCACAATGCCAGCCAATCTCCATTTCCTGAGAAGCCATGTCCAGAGATACTTGCAGCAGTATTCAGGGCCTGACTTTCTCAACTGCCCTAATGCCCTGGGAGCCATCCTTTCTCACTAGAGATACAGTTCTATTTGACGGCATTAGTCCTCCCCAGGATGTGGGTCCACCCCAACTCTCACTTCTTGGGTCTCTTCCCAATGGTACAACCCACCTTGGCAAAATGAGCCTTCAGCTATTCGCCCAGAGTCCATCCCACATCAGACCATACCCCCTGAGCATCCTAAACAGGTAACCCTCCTACTTATACTTTGATACGATTTTCTCAACATTTTGTTCTCAACGAACACCTGATACTCTCCCATGTTTGTATGTTGCCCCTCCCTCCCCCCAATTTTTGGACAATATTACCCCTCTGCCCATCCCCAGCCCCCCTCAAACCCACAAAGCCCCACCCGAAGGTAACCTCTTGCCCCCATTTTGTCCCTTCTTTGTGCTCATACTTACTGCCAGCTCATCACAGATTCCACCCCTACAGACGTTAACTCACATCCTTCCTCCACCCCCCAATTTCCTGTAAGCCTCTTTTCTGGAGTCTAGCTCTCTGAGGCAGTTTGCTTATTTCATATCATTGAGGTCATGTAGTATTTGTCCTTCAATGCCTGGGTTGCTTCACTCAACATAAGATACTCAAGGTTCATCCATGTTATCACGTGTGATTGTAGTGTATTTGTTCTAACAGCCGAGTAGTATTCCATTGTGTGTATATACCACATTTTATTGATCCACTCGTCTGTTGATGGACATTTGGATTGATTCCAACTTTTGGCGATAGTAAACAATGCTGCTATGAACATTGGTGTACATATATATCTGTTTGTGTCCTTGTTTTCAGTTCTGATGGGTATATACCCAGCAGTGGTATTGCTGGGTCATATGGCAAATCTATGGTTAGTTTTTTGAGAAACCGCCAAACTGTCCTCCAGAATGGTTGGATCCTTCTGCATTCCCACCAGCAGTGGATGAGTGTTCCCCTTTCTTCACATCCTCTCCAGCATTTGTATTCTTCTGTTTTTTTCATAGCTGCCAATCTTATGGGAGTAAGATGGTATCTCATTGTAGTTTTGATTTGCATTTCCCTGATAGCTAGAGATTTGGAGCATTTTTTCATGTGCTTTTTAGCCATTTGCATTTCTTCTTTGGAGAAGTGTCTGTTTAAATCTTTTTCCCATTTTTTAAATGGGTTGTTTAGCTTTTTGTTTTCAAGATTTATGAGTTCTTTATATATGAAAGTTATAAGCCTCTTATCAGATATATGGTTGCCAAATATTTTCTCCCATTGTGTGGGTTCCCTTTTTACTTTCTTGACAAACTCCTTGGAGGTGCAGAAGGCTTTCATTTTGAGGAAGTCCCATTTATCTATTTGTTCTTTTGCTGCTCGTGCTTTTGGTGTGATATTCATGAAGCCATTTCCTATTACAAGGTCCTGTAGATGTTTCCCTACACTGCTTTCCAAGATCTTTATGGTCTTGGCTCTTATATTTAGGTCTTTGATCCATCTTGAGTTGATCTTTGTATAAGGTGTGAGATGGTAATCCTCTTTCATTCTTCTACATATGGCTATCCAGTTCTCCAGGCACCATTTGTTGAATAGGCCATTCTCTCGCAGTTGAGAGGGTTTGGTGGCTTTATCGAATATTATATGGCTATATACATGAGGTTCTATATCTGAACTTTCAATTCGATTCCATTGGTCTGTGTGTCTCTCCTTATGCCAGTACCATGCTGTTTTCACTACTGTAGCTTTGTAGTATGTTTTGAAGTCAGGAAGTGTGATTCCTCCTATTTCGTTTTTCTTTTTCAATATGTCTTTGGCTATTCGGGGCCTCTTTCCTTTCCAAATAAATTTCATAGTTAGTTTTTCTAGTTCCTTAAAGAAGGCTGTGTTGATTTTTATTGGGATTGCATTGAATGTGTAGATCAGTTTTGGTAGGATAGACATCTTAATAATATTCAGTCTTCCTATCCATGAACAAGGAATATTCTTCCATTTATTTAGGTCTTCTTTGATTTCCTTGAACAATCTTGTATAGTTCTCGATGTATAAGTTTTTTACCTCTTTAGTTAAATTTATTCCTAAGTATCTGATTTTTTAAATTTACTATTGTGAATGGTATTTGTTTCTTGATTTCCTCCTGATCTTGCTCATTATTGGTGTACAGAAATGCTACTGATTTTTGCGCATTGATCTTAAAACCTGCAACTTTGCTGAACTCATTTATGAGTTCTAGAAGCTTTGTTGTAGATCTCTCAGGGTTTTCTATGTATAGGATCATGTCATCTGCAAATAATGAAATTTTGACTTCTTCCCTTCCAATTTGAATGCCTTTTATATCTGGTTCTTGCCTCAGTGCTCGTGCAAGTACTTCCAAGACAATGTTAAATAGGAGTGGAGACAATGGGCATCCTTGTCTTGTTCCTGAGTTTAGAGGGAAGGATTTCAGGATTTCGCCATTGTAAACAATGTTGGCTGTAGGTTTTTCATATATACTCTTTATCATGTTCAAAAAGTTTCCTTGTATTCCGATCTTTTGGAGTGTTTTTATCAAGAAGGGGTGCTGTGTTTTGTCAAATGCCTTTTCTGCATCTATAATCATGTGATTTTTTTCCTTCAATCTGTTTATATGGTGTATCACATTAATTGATTTTATGTTGAACCATCCTTGCATACCTGGAATAAATCCCACTTGGTCATGGTGTATAATTTGTTTAATGTGTTGTTGAATACGATTAGCAAGTATTTTGTTAAGTATTTTTGCATCTAGGTTCATTAGAGAAATTGGTCTGTAATTTTCCTTTCTTGTGGTGTCTTTGTTTGCCTTTGGTACTAGGATAATGTTGGCCTCATAGAAGGAGTTCGGCAATGTTCCTTCTGTTTCAATTTTTTGGAATAGTTTCAACAGGATTGGTGTTAGTTCTTTCCGGAATGTTTTGTAGAATTCACCTGTGAAGCCATCTGGCCCTGGGCTCTTCTTAGTTGGGAGATTTTTAATGACTGATTCTATCTCTTTGCTTATGATTGGCTTGTTAAGATCCTCAATTTCTTCTTTCGTCAATATGGGCTGCTAATGTGTTTCTAGGAATTTGTCCATTTCCTCTAAATTGTCATTTTTGTTGGAATATAGTTTTTCAAAGTATCCTTTTATGATAGTCTTTATTTCTGTGGGGTCAGTGGTGATATCACCTTTCTCATTTCTTATTTTGTGTATTTGCATCTTTTTTCTTTTTTTCTTTGTTAGTCTCACTAAAGGTTTGTCAATTTTGTTGATCTTCTCAAAAAACCAGCTCTTGTTCTTGTTTATTTTTTCAAGTGCTTTCTTATTTTCTATTTCATTTAGTTCTGCTCTTATCTTTGTTATTTCCTTCTTTCTTCTTCCTGTTGGGTTACTTTGTTGTTGTTTTTCTAATTCCGTCAAAAGTGCAGTTAGTTCTTCAATTTTTGCTTTCTTCTTTTTTGATATGTGAATTTATGGCTATAAATTTCCCTCTCAGTACTGCTTATGCTGCATCCCATAAATTTTGGTATGTTGTGTTATCGTTATCATTTGATTCAAGGTAGTCATTGATTTCTTTTGAGAGTTCCTCTTTGACCCACTGTTTTTCTAAGAGTGTGCTGTTTAATTTCCAAATCGTGGTGTGGAGTCTGGCCCTCCGTCCCTTGTAAATTTCCAGCTTCACTCCACTGTGATCAGAGATATTGTTTTGTATGATTTCAATCTTTCTGAACTCATTAAGCCTTTCTTTGTGGCCTAGCATATGGTCTATCTTGGAGAATGTTCCATGTGCACTTGAGAAAAATGTATATCCTGCTGTGTTTGGGTGTAATGATCTATATATGTCTATTAGATCCAGCTCTTCTAGTATACTGTTCAAATGTTTTCTTTAGTGATTCTCTTTTGAGATGTTCTGTCCAGATTTGATAGTGGTGTATTAAAATCCCCCACTATAATTGTAGATGCATCTATTTTTTCACTTAGTTTTTCCAGCGTTTGTCTCACGTATTTAGAGGCACCCTTGTTAGGAGCATAAATATTTATGATCTTTCGATGTTCTTGACAGATTGTCCCTTTCACTAAAATGTAGTATCCTTCTTTGTCTCTCACAATTGTTTCGCATTTAAAGTCTATTCTGTCTGATATTAATATAGCTACTCCTGCCTTTTTTTGGTTGTTGTTTGCTTGTATGATTGTTTTCCAGCCATTCACTTTCAACCTCCATGAGTCTCTGGGTCTAAGATGTGTCTCTTGTAGACAGCATATAGATGGGTCATATTTCCTTATCCAGTGTCCCAGTCTGAATCTTTTGATAGGTGAGTTTAGTCCGTTGACATTCAGTGTTATTACATTCAGAGATTTTTTGTGGTAGCCATATTTTGGTTGGATTTGTGTTTGTTATATTTTGTTTGTAATATTTTATTTTCCCCTTCTATTTTTGTCATTTTTGTTGCTCTTACACTCTCCTCCATCTCTGTCCTGTTTTTTTTCTTTCTTCCTGCAGAACTCCCTTAAGAATTTCTTGAAGGGGAGGTTTCTTGTTGATATACTCTTTCAGTTTCTGTTTATCTGTGAATATTTTGAACTCTCCATCATTTTTGAATGCTAGTTTAGCTGAATAGAGTATTCTTGGTTGGAAATTTTTTTCCCTTAGTACCTTGACTATATCATACCACTGCCTTCTTGCCTCCATCATTTCAGATGAGAAATCAGCACTTAATCTTATGGAGCTTCCCTTGTATGTGATGGTTTTCTTTTCTCTTGCTGCTTTTAGAATTTTCTCTTTGTCTTGAGCATTGGATAATTTGACAAGTATATGTCTTGGGGCGGGCCTGTTGGGGTTTATGACCAGTGGAGTGCGCTGTGCTTCTTGGATATGTATATCTGTCTCTTTCAGTAGATTTGGGAAGTTTTCAGTCATTATTTCCTGCAACACTCCTTCTGACCCCTTTCCCTTCTCTTCTCCTTCTGGAATGCCTATAATACGTATGTTTGAGCGTTTTGCATTATCATTCAGGTCCCTAAGTCCTATCTGGATTTTTTCTACCTTTTTATTAACCACTTCTACTATCTGTTTGATTTCCAATGTACTGTCTTCCACATCACTAATTCTCTGCTCTGCCTCTTCTAGTCTGCTGATATTTGCTGCAAGTGTATTTTTGATTTCTTGAATTGTGGTGTTCATTTCCATCATATGTTATTTTTTTGCGCATGTCTGCAATTTCCCCTCCAAGTGTTGTCTTCATGTTGTTAACCTCTTTCATTACTTCATCAAATTTGTCAGTGATAAATGTTCTGAGATCTTTCATTGCTTGTGTGAAGATCTGCTCCCCTTCCTGATTTTTAGTTTGTTGATTGGATTCAGCCATGTTTTCCTGATTACTGGTTTGGTTTGTAGATTTTTGTTGCTGTCTTGTCATCATTTTTTCTTGATGGGTTTAATCAGTTCCTTAGCTTCTTTGTCTAGTCTTGGAGATTAATTAGCTGTTGTTTTTGCGTAAGTGTTATATCTTCTCTTTGTCCCTTTGTTCTTCTTATTCCAATTTCTTATTGCTGGTTAAGTTCACTTCCCTCCAAATCGATGTCCAGACACCTCCGGACCAGCAAAATTCCCGAAACAGCCCGGTCCCAAAGAGTCTCCAACGCCGCCCAGCCGATTCCCCACAGGAGCTAGTAACCAGGAAGTTCACTCAGCCGCCATCTTGCTCTCTCCATCTAGTAGTAATATTTTGAGGATGCTCTTTCATCATTTGTTAAAAATGTTTCACAACAATGCAAGGTATTGGTGGTAGGGTGAGGTATGAGAGCCCTGTATGATGTTATGCATGTTTGTTTTGTAAGTTTACAAGTTTTACTATACACTTATTGTTTATGTTTATGTATGAGTGACATATTGCAATACATTTTTAATGAAAAAAATTAAATGAAATTAAACTCTCAAAAAAAATAATAATTTAGTTGTAATCAAAATAGGAACTGTGATGACTTAATGGCAATTTTCATGTAAAAGTCCATTTAATAGCAGTATATATACTCAATGCACTCTTATATTCATTTCTTATAATTATGAATTTAAAAGGTTCAGCAAGGATATCTTTCAGTGTTTCTTTGGGCTCTTTTTGATGTGCATTAATTATTTAGCAAGGGTTATATCTTTAACTTCAACATTTAGTAAATTAAAATTATTTAAAAATGAATTCCCAGTAATGGTATTTTTAATAGAATAAAAACATACATTTAAAAAATTCTCCCTGCCCCCACCACCACCTGTGTTCGCTATCTGTTCTCTGTGTCTACTTGCTGTGTGTTCTTCTGTATCTGCTTGTCTTCTCTTCCTGTCTTCTCTTTAGGACCTCCAATGTGGGAAGGAGGCACTCTATTGCTTGAGCCACCTCAGCTCCCTGGTTTGTTGTGTCTCTTATTGTCTTTCCTCTGTGTCTCTTTTTTGTCATGTTATCTTGTTGTTTTAGCTTGTGGCATGGGCCAGCTCTCCGAGGCGTGGGCCAGCTTGTCTTCACCAGGAGGCCCCAAGAACCAAACCCAGGAACCCCCCTTATGGTAGACAGGAGCCCAATCATTTGAGCTACATCCGCTTCTCCATACTTATTGTAAGAAAATAAAAATATATTCTAAAGAATCCCCAAAACGTCAACAATATATAAACCAGAGAAATATGATTGAGTCTCATGATGTATACATGCATCTGTGTGAATTTAAAAAAATACACTTACATGTATTCTGCAGTAGAGGAAGCAATAGCAGAAATACACTTATGAGTAAGAAAAATGTACTCTAAAAGAAACATAAGCATGAGATATATACATTATAAGTGTAAACTCAATAAATTACCGTTAAAATTTTATTACTCAGTATATGGTGGGACTGGTTTACAGATTATGAGGCAATGACAGTGTGAGTGGCAAGAAGAAACTCAGCACTCAATGTATCTAATAAAGCTTAGTGATCCATTAAATATGACTATATGCAGGATCAAAAATTCCAACACTTCCATTGATCTTTGATATCTTTCAGATTAAGCCAATGTTCTAGATAGGTAAGAAACTGCTTGCCAATATCATACTTCAAAGGAATTACCTTGGGAAATTAATTTTCACTGTCAACAAAAGCTTCACAGATCCACAAGTAGTATATTCTGATATGGATTCCAAGAATAATGGAAAATGTTAGTCTACCATCTTGCTATCATCTTGGTAGTTCTTTACATCATTAGATATTTTCACTAAAGTACATATCAAGTTTATAAACATTGTAAATATGGCCCATTTTCTTTAGAATAATCTTAATTATGGTTATTTAACCATTTGTTTTTGTGTGAAATGATTTACTAACATATTCAGATTTGTTCTATAAAAACTATAGTCCCACCATTTACTTCATCACAGAAATCAGACTTGCAGTTGGACTCTAGACGTACTGAGTAGTCATAGGTAAGTTTAGTCATATAACCTTGAGTCAGAGGGAAATTAAAAAAAGGTGACAGTCAGTTTTATAATAACTAAACAAATGGTATCTAAAATATGGATCTAAAACTAACTCCATGTTCCAATTATTCATTCAATATGTGTGTGCTTTGGGGTTCAGTATATTTCTTTTGTTTTTTTTAATCTTGATTTTGAATTAATGCAAAAGACATATGTTCTTTTCCTTGGCTTTAATTACCTCAAATTTATCTAAGAAGAGAGAAAATGATGCTTATTTCATAAAAGTTTAACACAATATTAGGACAAATTTTTTTCTTCTGACAATTCTGTGCTGTTTATTTTAACTATGTTTAAAAACGCTAATCCTGAGCAAAAGTAAAAATAAGAACAGTTTTTCTTAAAGAATAAAATTCCTTCATTGTTTAACCTAAACAGCTTTAAAATTCTACCATGAAACAAAGTCAATTAAGATTGGAATTCAGACTTCTGATGTCCATGGCAAACCTGAATACTCTGAGTGGAAATAAAACACAAATAGTAGATAAGACACAACAGTAAAAAGCATCAGAAATTGATGCACCTGGATTTTGTTAAATATAACAAAGGTCACTCAGTCCTTCATAGATAAACAGCTAGGAGATCAGCACTGAACAGTGGATTGCATTGAGCAAAGATCCCTCAGAAAGGCAGCAATGGTTTCCTTTCTAGATAGGCATAGACTTTTTCATTTTTCAAAACATTCAAATACATAAAAGACACGTGGAAATATAATATGAATCCTGTTCTCATAAAAGCAAAAAGTTCTGGCCACTTTGAAAACTGAATTAAGTCGTTTAACTTCTTTTTAGTTATAGCTACTCTCATGAAAAATAAGAGCTCACTATTTAGCAAAGCAGCATTATGGCAGAGTATTTATACACCAGTGAAGGCATTAAGTAAGGGCTTTGCAACATGGGTCAACTCAAGCCAAGGTCTAAGAATAATTTCCTAGTCTATGTGGTGAAAGTGCATAGGAGTGGGAAACTGCCGGCACAGCAAGGATCCTCTCACAGTATTAAGGGCTGCCCACATGGGAATGGGTCAGCTGAAAGCACAGTGAAAACGAGGCACTGATTTCTGACACTGGGTACATCCCTCAGGACTTCTTCAGTATGCCCTTTCTTATTCAAACTGTCGCTCTTCCTCTTCATCTGCTTCTTCAATGACCTGAATCTCATCTACTTGAGGTAGGGAGGAATTCTCCACCTGCAGTTTATTCCCATCAGCTTTACGTTTTTCTTCTTCCTCTATGATTTCCTTCCACATCTTGTGGTTTTCAGTGAGGTGGTGCATTAGTTGACAGAATATTCGTCGTCTACCTTTCCTTCTTTGTGGTTCTGTGAAATTTAAAACATACATTCTTAATCATAACAATATGATTCAATCATTCATTCAACAAATATCTGAGTACCTACCATATTCCACGTACTTATCTAACCACTAAGGTTAGAGAAGAAACCAGTAAGATAAGAATAATCCATGCTCTTATGGAGCTCACATTCTAGTGGAAAGACTTAAGACAAGCAAATAAAAAGGAAAATATGAGCATGTTAGATGATATTACATGTTATGGGTAAAAATAAAACAGAGAAGGGGATTAGAGAATGCTGAGGTAGGGCAAGGGGAAGATGGTGCTGAAATTTCAAATGAATAATAATGCAAAGTTGATAAACAGCTTGTTTAAAATTTTTTAAGATATTGAATCAAACACAATTGCCAAAATTCTGGTGAATATAAATAATTGTTAAAAACCAGTCAACCTTTCCAAGTTGACACTCAAATGGCAATGGCTTAATATTATTGTTTCCTATACTAATTCTAAGTACAAAGCATGTGTGTGTGTGTGTGTGTTGGGGGGGAATCGTTGTAATCACCATAGCCGATTTATAGTGTGCTTGGAAAACAGTCAAAAATCTAGCTAGACAAAATTTAAATTCCACTTAAAAATAAAGGATAGAAGTGGATTTGGCTCAGTGGACAGGGTGTCCGTCTACCACATGGGAGGTCTGCGGTTCAAACCCTGGGCCTCCTTAACCCGTGTGGAGCTGGCCCACGTGCAGTGCTGATGCACGCAAGGAGTGCTGTGCCACGCAGGGGTTTCCCCCTGCGTAGGGGAGCCCCATGTGCAAGGAGTGCGCCCCGTAAGGAGAGCTGCCCAGCACAAAAGAAAGTGCAGCCTGCCCAGGAATGGCACCATATGTGTGGAGAGCTGACACAACAAGATGGCACAACAAAAAGAAACACAGATTCCTGGTGCTGCTGATAAGATAGAAGCTGTCACAGAAGAACACACAGCAAATGGACACAGAAAGCAGACAACTGGGGGTGGGGGGAGGTGGGGAAGGGGATAGAAATAAATTGAAAAAATAAATCTTTAAAAAAGAAAAAGAAAAAAATAAAGGACAGATAACTGATTTCATTCACAATTACACAAGCAATTTTCATTTTCTATTTGTATTTGCTGCCTTATATAGAAAAATTTGTCACCACAGTTTGGTAATCCAGCATACCAAAACTGAGTTCTCTAGTTAAAGTCAAGGAATGTGTTTTTCCTTTTCTCCTCACTGTATTGATCCATTTCTTAAGTTTATGTAAGGGCAGATTTGCAGGCTGCTTTGGAGGTTGTGCTCTTCAGCTGCCTGGCAAAAGGAGGTGAGGTGAAGGAGAACTAGCTACTAAGACCCACCCACCTCACATGTTCTGATGTGACGACACCATGGAGAGGTGGAGCCTGTTGAAGAGCACTGGCTAGAGCACAGCCCCTCAAGTGATATGACTCTGAGATGTGGTAAAAATGCTTGCTGCGTGTCAGCATTAGCACAGTAACCAGCATACAGTAGTTACTCAAAATATGACTACTAAATCAGAGACCCAAATCCAAATTAAATGAAAATCTGCAGTTAATAACACTAAAGAAATGATAGTATCCCTGCATACTTACTAGAATTTAGATTGTCTTCCATTTCCTCATCATCTGTATCTAATTCTTGACCATCTTCTTCCTCATCACCACTTTCAGTATCATCATTCTCTTCTGCTTCAATCCACTGACCCGGTAGCAAACCAGCAGCATCATAGGAGTTACACAGGGGACCCACTATGTGGGTGATAAAAGATTCTTGGAGTTTTGCTAGTTGAGGATAAGAACGATCCATGAAAGGACTAATGGGCAGACCAAGATTTGCTTCTTCATCTCCCTGAATATTTTAAAAAAGAAGAGTAAATTTTTAACTATTGAAAGCATAACCAATGAGCTTTGCTGTTAAAATTATCTTGAGGTTTTTCATCATAATCTACATAAAATAATTTTTACAAAGAAACATCAATGAATTTAATTATCATTGCAACTGTAAGAATTTTTTAATACTTGAAAAATCCTAAGACTTTGTTCTCACACTCTTTCCATATCAATCAGTGTGGATGCTATTCAGTTAACAAGAAAATACACATCTTTTAAAATATGTAATAGCAATTTTACTAATAATCTACAAATTCTGTAATGTAAATTGTAGAGTCTCCTTCTCTTAAGGGGAAATCATATAATACAAACTTTTTTTTTGTTGTTATTTTAGCTATATCTCAACTTTGCAAGTGCTTCTCAAACCTGCCCCCCCCCCCTTTTTTTTGGAGGGACTGGGGATTGAACCAGGGACCTAGTATATGTGAAGCATGTGCTCAGCTACTGAGCTACAACCACTTTGGGTTTTTGTTTGTTTGTTTTTGTTAGCAGCAGAACCACTTAACCTAATAAATCTAAATCAGAAAAAGCAACATATGAGATAAACAGAAGTAGAGGTACTGTGGTTGAGGTAAGGATTCTGGACTGCCCAAGTATCTGTACAACTGCCTACCCTCAGATACCTTTCCAACAGTGGCTTCTAGGGTTCTGGAGAGCTCAATTTGAGATGAGACAGTAGTGGTTTCAAAACTTGTTTTTGCCACTTTTAAGTCCCTGTGATTTTGGTAAGTTGTATGCCTAATTTCTTCATGTGTAAAATTTGAATAATAACTATCTTATAGGGATGCTATGAGGGTGAAAGGCAATATTATATGAAGTGCTGAGCATTCCTTAGATGGTACTATTAATATGTGAATATCTAATGTCTGAACTGACTGTGGATGAATACTCTCCAAAATGCACAAAGTCTGCAGGGAAGCAGTGTCTATCTGTGATGAGCCAATATGGCCTTGAGGGAACAACCAGAAACTGTTCCAGTAATTAAAACAGCCGGGGGAAGTGGATGTGGCTCAAGTAATAGGGCTTCCATCTACTATATGGGAGGACCTGGGTTCAACCCTGGGGCCTTCTGGTGAAAAAGAAGACAAGAAAAGCATGCCCATGCAGTGAGCGGGTGCCTATGCTAGTGCTTGCATGGTGAGCCAGTGCCCGTACAAGTGAATCACGCAGCAAGATGATGACACATCCGAAGAGAGACAAGGGGAGAGTCAAGATGAAGCACAGCAGAAACCAGGAACTGAGGTGGTGCAATTGACAGGGAACCTATCTCCATATCAGAAGTCTCCAGGATCAAATCCCAGTGAATCCTAAAGGAAAGAAGATGAGAATACAACACAGACAGCAAAAACAGCAGGGTGGGAGGAGGCGAAGGGGAAAAATAAATAAATGAAACAAATCTTTAAAAAAAACACAACAGCTGCGTTGAGAGTGGATGTTAGCTCAGTGGTTGAGCCATCTGCTTCCCATGTACAAGGTCCTGGGTTCATTCCCCAATACCTCCCAAAACAAACAAAACAAAACAAAATAAATAAAAAATTTTATCCATAAGACTGCAATTTCATAGGTCTATCCCAGGAGTTTGGCTTTCCTGGTTTAGCTCCTAAGTGTTATAAGTCTATAAAGATAGTATTATTAGGATAATAAAAAGTAAAAAATGTTAGGCAAGGTTAGAATTTTGTGTCTATATGTGAAGGAAATTTAATAATAAAATTAGATTGAGAAAGAAGATTAATAATTCTGATAAGGGATAACAAGGACTGTCACATATAATTAGCAAGTTTAACCTTCATGATAACTCTGGTAGAGTGTCAGATAACATTATCCTCCTTTGACATATGTGTAAACAAACCTAGAAAGATTAAATAATCTAAAATAATATATTATTTTAAGGGTATATCTAGAATTATAATAGCTAATATTTACTGGGCATTTATGTGCCAGGAACTGTTCTAGCACTTACCTATATTAATTCATTTAATCCTCACAGCAGCATTAGAGGGAGGTACTATAATTACCACTATTTTGTCAATAAGGGAACTGAGAGAAGTAAAGTAACCTACTCAAGTGACACTATTGGTAAGGAAGAGGAGCCGGGATTCAAATTCCAGCATGGCTTCCACGTTGATTTGCTATGTATTATTCCTATATACTTTTAAAATGATTAATTATAAATTAGGCCCAAAAGAACCTTCTAATGTTATTTCAACTGAGCTAATGAGTTTTATGAAAGTCATACATAACATTACTTTTTTATTACCCCAGTTTGTACAGACAGTAGAAAGATGGCATTTTCCTTAGCATAAAGTCCATTTTTCTTGAACATAGAGAACTTCAAAGCAGGTTCTAATTATCATTGAGACTGGGGATAGGAATATGCAAACAGTTTGTTATAATCTACAAACTGGGTAAATATGTATAACTATCTATTACCTACACTAACATATAATTTACTTCATATATGTCAGAGAAGAGTAAAATATTATTCAGTTTTGAATACTTACATATTTCCATGATTACATAGTTTGATATTTTGTACCTTATAAGCATTATTGTATTTGGTATTTTATACCTTATAAGCATTATTGTATTGGGATATTTAACCAAGATGGGTGTAGGGCAATGCACATTTACTGGTTTTTCAAATATGATCTGTATATTTGTCAAATATGATCTATATAAGAGGTAAGCATGCATGGTAGACAAGCTGAGTCAATACAATCTGGTAGTAAACGGATACAACAGGTAAGTATGGATGGTTATACAGGCTCAACTTTTTAGCTTCTAGTGGGGGAGCAACTCATGGGAAGAAGGCCATGTTCCAAAGGCCTTACTTGTTGATCTTCCCTGATAATTAAGGCCAATAAGGATTCCTAAGGAATGCAGTTCCCAAGTCAAGAATATGTATTTTTTTCATATTTTGGAGTTAATGAAATGTTAGGCTTATAGGGAAACCAGTATACTTTATGTTGTAGGGAGTTTCAAAATTGGTACAGATTCTGCAAACTAGTTGAAATTTTTTCAAGTCAAGTTTTAAAAGAACTGAGAAAAGAGCATGATTATATCTTCAAATCCCTGAAAACCACTAAGCATCTACTCTATCCCCTTTTCAAGCCCTCTAATTACTTAATTTTTGCCAAGATTTTTCCTCAATGTTTATATAGCAAGGTAGTTAAACTTTCTATATCAGAAGTTGCAAATGCATTGATATTCTTTAAATATATTCTGAGCATACTCTGAACCACTTAAAAACCACTTCACCTGGAAATAAATTATACTAGATTATAGACTCTCAGGGTTGAAAAGGACTTTGGAATCATAATGTAGCCTAGCTTCAATCTAGAATGAAGAGTATATTCAACCCACTCCAGAGAGGTAATAATCTATTTCTCCTTTTTGTTTTAAATTTTTGCTACAAAGGCAAATACAGCTAAGAAAATACAAAGAACCAGAGCAAATGAAGCAATTCCTAAACCCCTTTGGCTAAAGCAGCTCAGATTTTAAGCATTTAATGTCGCTATCCAAATCCCAAAAAGTAGTCTCTATGTGGCAGTTCTTAAAAATCCCACCAATCTCATGTTTCAACTTACCTGCTCATAAAATTCATTGACAATGCCTTCTGTCCATTTCAAATGCAAGTCCCGAACTTTTGCTGGACCATTTATATCTGCTAGTTTGATGCACACCTGGCATACTAAGAGGCGATCATTTTCATTATTCCATTCTATACCATTACTATTTACATCATTGGCCTATTTTGGAAAAACAGAATTAATTTAGGTTCTGAGGGCACAGGAATTTTTCAACAAATTATCTTAAGACAGTTTCCTCTCCAAACAATAGGAAAAAATTTCAGTGAATTCTTCTTTTAATCAGTTTATGCCATAACTTTGATTTCTAGGATCCTGGGTAAACTTCACATTTGAAATGTCACTATGATTTTATTTCAGTGGAAGCAAGGTTCTCTAAAAATACATCACAAACCATGAGTTTTAGTATTTGTGAATTCTGAAAATTTTAATTTATAAATATGTATGTGTATACACATATACATATATATAAGTATATATATTTAATATCAATAAATCATAAGAATTATAGCTATTTCTACTTCAGGAAAGAACACTTAAAGATCTATGGAGAACTTGGCTTTAGCTGTGAAAGGCAATTGTGATATGGCTGAAAGAACACAAGTGCTTAAAGGGTGATCCTTATGGTTTTAAATACTGACTTAACTTGATTTACTAATTTAGTGTGTAATATCGGAAAATTTACTTAACCTCTTTGAGTCTTAATTTCTTCATCTATAAAATAGTAAAAGTAATATCAATCTAGCCATATTTTCATAAGGATTAATAAGTGAAAAATGTCTATTTCATAGTAAATGCTAAGTAAATTGTAACTAACATTATTTAAATAAATGCTTATTATCATTATTATTTAGCAAATTGCTATACCTTTTAAGAACTCAAATTTCCTCTAGTAAAAAATGAAGAGAATGGGCCAGATCAGTGGCTTTTGAACTTTTTAGTGTAATAGTTGTTTTGTTTTTTTTTGACAACTTTTTGCCAACAGGAAATTTATATTGAAGCCCAATATAGAAAACACTTAAACGAAGAGCTCTTTTGGTTGAAACTTGGTGGGAGGTCTTGAGAGCCACTCATGTGGCATTTTCCCAAGGGACTACAGAACAAGAAGTCTCTGAGAAACACAGATTCTTTAAACTATTGTGTTAAGGTATTCCTTTACCTGTAAAATCTTCTATGACTCTAACTTCAATACTTAGGAATTTTTATTATGAAATAAAAATAAAAGTTAATAGAAATAAACAACTATGAAATAATTTCAAAATGACACTACTTTCTCACTGATATTTACAAGTATTTTATTAAAATCACATCAGCAACATACATAGGGGACTCCTTCTGGGAGTTAAATCTAGTATTCCTTCTTTGTTACCAGTTCCTCAACCCTGAAGGTACAGCTTCTTTTAGATCACTGAAGTCATCAGGAATGCCAGCAAAAGAAGGGGAATCTTTTCCCTCAGGAATCTAAAGCAGTAGTTCTCAACCTTTTTTCACCTCAAATGTCTGAGGGATAGAATACACTTCAATTAGTACCACTATCATACTAGGGATTCTAGAATCCCTAGTGAAAGTGAGTTGAAGACAGGAACTTTGAGCTAATCTTTCCTCATTTTTCCCTCATATAAGGACTGCAGATAGTGGGCAATCCCAACAAACAGTTGTTGAATGAGTGAATTATTCTCAAGGGGGAGAAAGGATAATATTTCTCTTCCCCCATTCCAGCCAGTTAAGAATCACTAATATAAAGAAAATATAAGTGTGGGGAGGTAGCCATAACTGGCTTCTTAGAAATACATTTTTAATTTCACATAATGCCTTACTTGGCAATGGCGCATGACTTTTAAAATTCTACCCATAAAATCTTTTTATATAATTAATTAGTTTGTCACTAAGTGAAAGAAATTCTCAACAATATATGTCTAGGTGTCAGAAAGGAAATATAGCAAGCAATAGTATTTTAGAATATGCTATCATAACAATAAAAATGTTTTATTTTTAAAATACAGGCATACATATTATACCAGACACATTGTGAGTTCATGTGTATGCTGACTATAACATTAAAAAAACACATTTTATCAGTACACAATAATTATTTCCATTTTTGAGATCAGGCATAAATTAGCATAACAAACCTTGGCATTAAATTCAGCAAGGAAATCAAAATGCTTTTTAAGATCTGTGGCAAGGATTGTTTCAATGACCAGAAAACGAAAGCGTTTGAATTCCACATGATCAAGATTGAGAAGAAAGTTGTATTCTGGGCAAGAGAGATATAGGTTCCAAGCTGACGCAGCATGATGATTTTCCAGAACAGATCTGTCGTTGTATAAAACTGCCTAAAAAAAAAAAGAAGAATGAGGTAAACATCTTAATCTTTAATAAGACATTGAATTAGGAGCAGGTTTGAAGAAAACAGAATACCCTACTATGCCAGGAATGTTACCTGATATTTTAATACCTATGAAGAAAAGTTGTGATAAATTTAAAAATGAATAGAAGGAAGTGCAAAGAAGTTAAGGTACCTCCTCCTTTAGAGTACACAGCAAGTAAGTGAAATGGTTAGTTTTTTTTCAAATATATTTTTATATTACTGAAGTTGTGAACTTACAAAACAATCATGCACATGTATAGAATTCCCATACAGGGAATCAGATTTTGGCTCAACTGATAGAGTGTCTGCCTACCACATGGGAGGTCCAAGGTTCAAACCCAGGGCCTCCTGACCCGTGTGATGAGCTGGCCCACTTACAGAGCTGATTGCGCAAGGAGTGCCATGCCATGCAGGGGTGTCCCCGCATAGGGGACCCCACATGCAAGGAGTGCGCCCCATAAGGAGAGTCGCCAGTATGAAAAAAGTGCAAACTGCCCAGAAGTGGTGCCGCACATACGGAAAGCTGACACGGCAAGATGATGCAACAAAAAAAAGAGACACAGATTCTGCATGCCACTGACAAGAATACAAGCAGACACAGAAGAACACACGATGAATGGACACAGAGGGCAGACAACTGCGGGGGACAGGTGGGGAAGGGGAGAGAAATAAATAAGTAAAAATAAACCTTTAAAAAGAAAAAAAGAATTCCCATACAACAACCCTGCAGAAATGGTTAGTTTTTGAAGCCAGGTTTGTCTCCAAAGTTTACCTTATTTCCAGACACCACACTGCCTTCCATGAAAAGTAAAATGGATATTTTGAAGCCTATTTCATTAAATTAGTAAACTATCTGAGGTAAAGTTATTAGGGATATAGAGCAGGTTTAGGGTCTGTTTCTGTCTTTTGGCCAATATGGAGCCAGCAGTGGTGGTGAATGAAGAAGTTCAGAGTGGGTCAGAGACCTGCACATCTGTGGAGGACACTTCCTGTTCTCCCACCCTGACAAGAGTGCCTGGGAATAAGAGAGAAGCACAAAACTGACAAAGCACAAATCCTCTGGTTCAAATGGTCTGAAAGGGCCTAGACCTACTCATTTTTTCCCCTCATTCCAATGGAAAACCATGAGGCCCTCCTCAGCACTCTACAGCTCTGGAACACAGATTCAAAGCTGTTGGACTGCATAACTTCTAAGGCCTCTTCCATCTCTAAAATTAATCAATTTTGAAAAATTAAGTAGGCTATTAATTATTAAATTAACTCCAGAGCCAAGTTGTGCTAAAGTCTGGGGATTAAAATGAAAACCTGTTCCTGTTTTCATGTAGTTTACCATCTAATGAGAAATAAGGACAGATAAAAAAATTAGAATGTAATCTGTTAAAATACATATTCTGAGAGCTTAAATAGCTCTACTTATTATGTGTGAAAATTAGTTACAGCCTAGATTAAGCAGAGATAGTTATGTAAACAACGTTAAATTTTATAATGGGCCTATAAAGATTTCATACTATCCTTAATACCACTTCTAAACATCACAAATCCTAAAAAGAACATAAGCTTCGAAGACGCCCTAAGGCAGGGGTTCTTAAGCTATTTTGGTTCCATGGACCCTTTTGCCAGTCAAGTGAAAACCATGGACCCCTTACTAAGTCCACACCATACTGTGTATTAGTTAATAAATACATCACACCCACACCAACACATCTCTATGAGAATGTTTTTTCGAATTTAAATTCAAGCTCATTGATCCCCTTGTTAAGAACTCCTGCCCTAAGGGATCAAGGAACATTTCATAGTGATTTAACCTGTGCTCAAATTTGATAAACTATCAGAATAGCTTTGTTTGTTCAGAAAGCAGGAACTGAACTCCCAGCTCAATAAATCACAATGTACAATGAGTGCCCCTATGAAGCCAGCTGATGTAACAAGCTCTCAGTAAGTGAGGATCAGGAAAAGCAAAGAATAAATTCAGAATTCCTTCAACATTTAATTTACCAAAGAAATGTAAAATGGGGCAAAAATTTGAATCAATGTTTGAATCTAGATATAATCACTATACTGGAAACTTCCATGGTGAAAATGAGAATGAATTGAGGAAAGGCCAATTAAGTCATTGTATAAGAAGGAAAAATCTACCTGGCAACTAACTGGAAGGAATTCCTTGCTGGACTCTGATCAACTCCTTAGTTCATAACTGAATGGAGGCTAGGGTCACAGAGCATTAATGGGAGGCAAATGTTAATTCTACTTTAGGAAGTGTATTAGATGGCAGCATAATGAACGGCAACAGGCCATACAAACTTAGTTGAGAAAAATGTCCCAGGAAAAACAGAGAATGAAGCCCCAGCTGGCTCTTACTGAGGATCTTTAGGACAACTAGAGCAGGAAGGCAGTACAGCTCATCAAATTTAGAACTACAGTAAACAAAATTCTTTGACTTTGTGCTAAAGCATCTTTCTATCTCATGTTTCCTTTCTCAAAATCTTCTTTTCTTATTTTATAGATGCAATATTTTTCATATTCTTTCTGAGAATAGTTTCTTTAAAAAAAATTAAGTCCTTTTCTATTCTCTAGATTCTCTTTTCCTTTGCCTGCTGTGGTTGGTTGCTCTGTTTTTCTTAGCCTTTTCTTTCCAAGCTTCCAGTTAATATCATATGTATGGTAATCCTTAGTTATCTATTGATATATAAAAATGAATTCTAGATGGCAGGTGTGACTTTCTTCTCCTGTTATGTATGTTTTGTTGCTGGGTCTCTTCCAAAATTTGGAAGGGTGAGTAGGAACTCTACAAATGTGAATGAGGCTTGTTACCGAGCAGGTTTTACTTTAGGATTACCAGGCTAGGTGCCAGTGTTAAATCTCCAGCATGAGAAATCACCTCCTCTAGTAACTCTTATTCTTTCCAGGCAGTTCCCTTCAATATCTATGTGATGAGTTTCATGGCTGAAGGAAAGTACAGGGTTGTAGTAGCTCTACTTAAAAGTGTGTGTGTGTGTGTGTATGGGGTCTCTCTGCAACTCTACCTATGTTTCATCTGTCAATTTTTGTCCATATGTTTTCCATTTTTAGAAACATCTCAACTTAAAATTCTGTTTCATGTTAGCCTATTCATCAAAATATTCTAGAAATTCTAATATTCCAAGTAACAAGCTCCATCTTTCAGCCAACTTTTCATTTGAAAACAGAAAGTTCAGAATTTTAATACTGACATCCCTCTAACATAAACTTAATTAAATGTTTCACCTTCTTTCACAGCATGGATTCAAAATAATCTTCTTGTGTCTTCCCAATACACTCTCTTTGCCGTGAGAATGAAGAGGAATGCTGGGTCCAGTTGGTAGTTTTATACGCTACTGTCTCTCTTTATGACTCATAGGATATAAAACATCTTTCATTAATCATGGCCTGATTAGACCGCCAAAGCTTCCAAAGATGAGAAAACATATTTTATTACTTAACCATTTTAAGTCCCAGGCTTCCACAAGAGAGCCCTTATGTCACAGTAAATAAGTGAAAAAGGCCTCATGAATTTTGTTACTTTGGGAGGAACAGAGTAAATTTCAGATGTTAGTGTCTTGCAGAACAAAGAATTTTGACATTCTTTAACACTGAATAACTATTTATCAAATAACTCATGTGTACCTAGACATTAGGGAATAAAAGATAAAAAAATCCCTGCCCTTGTGGAATGTCATATTCCACTGAGGAGGTATAGATAATAAACACGATGTATAATATGCTTAATGACCATTCTATGGAAAAAATAAAACAGAGAGGGCACATAATGAGTGCTACGAAGAGGATTTTGAAATTTTAGATGGAAGGAGGTGACAGAGTAAGCCATAGAGATATCTGAGGAAAGAGTACTCTGGGTAGTGGGAACAGAAAGTGCAAAGGTTCTCAGAAGGGAAGTGTGCCTAGTATACTGAAGCAATAGCAAGTAGGCCAGTCAGACTGGCCCTGAGGGAAAAAAGAAGAATAAATGGGGACTAAATCATGCGTGGCCTTGCAAGCCACTGTAATGACTGTCTTTTATTAGGAGCAAAGTGAAATCCATCAGAAGGTTTATTTGGAATAGAAAGTGATGTGAATTAACTCACATTTAAGTGGGATCACTCTAGCGGCTGTGTGTTGAGAATAGACTAAAGGGAGACAGGCAGGGAGTAAGAAAGGAGGCTAATTTTTTTCTTAGCCAAACTCTACTCAATCTCTGTTCCATTCCAGTACTATCCATTGCTTCATCTATTGACAGTATATAACAATGAGAAGTTAGAAATAATATCATTGCTGATACTGTGTCCAAGCTTAGTATTTTGATTAGAACAGTTTTGGATATGGAACTTGTATAAATTTTTTTCGTGGATCATTGTCTCAAATTATCTGATATGAGAGAAGTAAAACTAGACTTCACTCACCTGTACTGTCCTTGAAAGATAGTTAACAAGCAAGTCTGACTCACTGATACTCGAGGCAAATGAAAGAAGGAATAAAAGCAGATGGGCTGGAAGAGTAAATAATTTCTATCTGCAAGATAGAAACTTCCAAAAATTTCTCATACCAAATGAAACAGTAGAAAACAAATAAAGGATTGGGGATAGATTTCTTCCAGCCACTCATGAAGTGGTAATAGGTTCTGACATAGCAGTATTTGTTGAGAGCCACCTATGTTCCCTACATGATGCTAAGTACTTTCACATATGTTATCTCACTTAACATTCACAATATCTAATTTGGTAGAAATTTCAATGTAGTAACATTTCACAGTCCACTGTATGTAGTGATATGGCCAAGCATTTTCCGTGTATTATCTTTTTATCCTTAACTGTAAAGGTATGTATTTTGAGATGCAGAGGGATTAAAGTGACTTGCCTAAGGTCACACATCTAATAAATTATTTTAAGTAGGAATCAAATTCATGATCTTGATTCCAAGTCCACTACTTTTTCCACAATTCCCCCAGTCTGTGATTCACCAAAGGACTAGGCTTTTCAAATATTTTTAAATGTTAAGTTAGAGAGACTGAGCATCTGATTCTTGGAGAATTATACTGCAAATGGAGAAATATGTGTTCCTTAGTAGGTAGTTTCTCCTAAAGGAATTCTTAGAAAGTGGGTAAATATTAAAAACTAGATTGAAATTCATCAGAAAAATTACTTGTGGAAATCAAGAGCTATTAACAGATAAGGCCTCATTGAAAAAAATCAGTCACATAGCCCTTTAACTGATTTATTCTCTTTTTCCCTCTCTACCTCCCTCCCTCCCTTCCTACTCAATTCACAGTGAATATCTCACAACGAACTCTACTCTTGGTCTGGCTCGAGAAGTGAGAGTGTATGCAAGAGACAGAAGTGAGAAAAGGAACAAGGAAGCTAGAGCAGTAAAGTGAGTCAGATCAATTTAGCAATTATTGCGCACTTACTCTTTTTTTTTTTAAAGATCTATTTATTTATTTATTTCTCTCTCCTTCCCCCCACCACCCCGGCTGTCTGTTCTCTGTGTCCATTTGCTGCATCTTCTTCTTTGTCCGCCTCTGTTGTTGTCAGCAGCATGGGAATCTGTGTTTCCTTTTGTTGCGTCATCTTGTTGTATCAGCTCTCCGTGTGAGCGGCACCATTCCTGGGCAGGCTGCACTTTCTTTCGCGCTGGGCGGCTCTCCTTACAGGGTGCACTCCTTGCATGTGGGGCTCCCCTACACAGGAGACACTCCTGCGTGGCACGGCATTCCTTGCGCACATCAGCACTGTGCATGGGCCAGCTGCACACGGGTCAACAAGGCCCGGGGTTTGAACCGCAGACCTCTCATGTGGTAGATGGGCACCCTAACTACTGGGCCAAGTCTACCACCCTGCACCTACTCTTTATAAGGCACAAGGCTGTGAAACACAAAAATGACATTTTGGGAATCACCAGCCGAAACAAACATCCCACAACTACACTAAATTCTACCTAAAATCATGGATATAGTTCCAAGTACTATTGTTTAAAGCCTATTACAATTACAGTATCCGTTTGTTGGGAATGTCTATCTCTATGCAAATTGTGGTCCTAAAGGAATTTTATAACTTAACAACTATACGAGCTTACTGGATATAAAAATACTGTACTAGAAGAATTTTTATATTCACTAATATATTCAGAGATGAGATTTAGGGTCTGGGTATTAAGGCATGTCTTAGGGAAAAAAGAGGACAGCAACAACAAAAAAACAGTAATAGGAAGAGTAAGCCTTACTTCTAGTCAAAGAGTTTTATAAATTTGATCAAAGCAAAAAATATAGGCAGCAAGGACTCCAGAAATTTACAAAAAACTACGTTGCTATTTCATGAACTACTTATTTTTTAGTTGAAGAAGGTGATTTTTTTCCTAATTCCCTAGTATATGTCATGTCAATATCCCATGCTACTATCCAATTAATTACAGTGTACGGTCTTAGAAGCAGATGGAATGGCCAGATGATTCAACTAAACAATGGTTTACAAAAAGATAAGCAGCATGGTTATAAAATTTCAAAATTACCCCTTAAACTTTCTGAAAAAGTATTCCTACCTGAGGCGCATTTGTAGCCACAAGAAATGCATTTGTTCGCCCTGGGTGATCATAATCATGCATGGCAGCTGCCACATACAGAGCCATCAGCTCCAAAGCCGGAATGTTTGAAGACAGGCAGCCATAGCTCTCATCTGGAACAGAGCAACTCTTTGAGGAAATATAAGCAATTCGCCCAGGGTTAATTCGACCATCAGAATCTGAGGAACAAGAAATAGCAAAATAAACCAGTATTAGCACATTACTTCCCCACAATTATTATCTTACTTACATTTTGACTTACCTAAGAAACAGACTCTAGAAATGCGAACTTAAAATAGTATATTATTTCCATCATACATCCTAATACAGAGCAAGAGTATTAAGTACAACCCTTAAGTCATTTAGTTTACTGGGTATGATAGGATTCTCATGCCAGCTTGATGCTGTGTTACTCGGGCTAATGAAAACAAAACAAAAACAAACAAACTCTGATCTTCTAAACATTTGCTATTTAAGAGCTAGATGTAATGGCCAGGGAATAGGGGGATGACAAGAAAAGGCAATACCAGAAATTTGATGAAAACAGTCTAGAGATTTAGGAATTTAATGTTACCACACTAAGTTTCTCAACATAAATCCTTTTCAAATCTTATCCAGAAATAACCCTGACTGCAACCCCTCTAATCTCCTCTTTTTTCCTTCCATGAAACCCCTTATAAAAGAATGGAAAGAAAAATGAGGGGAAATGAAAAGGCATGGAAAATAAGGAATGTCTCAGTCAACATAACTTAATTTTTTATCCTCTCTTTAGAAACATGTTCAGTATCCCCACTGCATTTTTTGTATCTCCATACTGTACCACTGGTTTCTTTCTTTTTTGTGTTTTGGTTGCTTTATCTATTTAAACGGTCACTTGTTATTTTTGCTAAAGGGATCTCAAGAAACTGTAGGGAAGAAAAAAGAAATTATAAACTAAACAGAAAAAAAGATTTTAGAGATACAAATTTAATTGATTATGTTCACTGGTGGAACCCAGGAATATGACCTAACTTCTTACAGTTCATTATGGTTTTTCTCACAATATAGTTGACTCAATATTTGCCACCACAAAAATTTTTCAACTTAATGACTTTAATGCACACAAGTGATAAAGATATTACATTATTTTCATACTGTTTAAATTGTTTTATACCTAAATTGAGTTTAGTACTACCACAAACTTGAGCTATTTAAAAGTAATTAGTAAAATAAAACATTAAAAATACTTTTAGAATTATTAAAATGATAAAAATGGACCTTTAAATGTATGAATAAAGGTATATTTAAATATTCCAATAATAAGACACTTTTAGTTATCAATGTCATATCAAAGTAAATACTTTGAATTTTTCCCATTTTATATGCATTCCGGATTTCCCAAAGAATTTCAAAAATATATTAAAAATACCAAACAAGGGAAAAGATATCTGTTTTAAAGTCAAAACTGTTTAGACTTGACATATTGGGATCTTAATAAATTAGTTTATAGATATTTAATAGGAAATGATTAATATGAAAATGAAAATAGCTGGCAAAGATGTTAACCCATTCATTGACTTCTTTTCAGAAAATGGTGATTCTTTAAATTGGCTGATTAATTTAGAAGGAGGTCTCAGTAAAAGGCATCCAAACTGGAAAGGAAGAAGTAAAGCTACCTTTATTTGCAGATAACATGATCTTGTGTTTAGAAAATCCTAAGAAATCCACTAAAAATATATTAGAACTCATAAGTGGTTCACCAAGGGTATAGGGTACAAGACCAATATGGAAAAATCACTTGTATTTCTACAAGATAGCAATGAACAACAACAAAAAAGAAACAACAAAAATAATTACATTTACAACAGCATCAAAAAGAATAAAATAATTAGGAATAAACTTAACCAAAGAAGTGCAAAACTAGTACTCTGAAAACTATAAAACACTGTTGAAAGAAATTAAAGATCTAAATAAATAGAAAAATACCCCTGGTTCGTGGAATGGAAGATTTAGTATTGTTAACTTAGCAATACTCTACAAAATTCATCTACAGAGTCAAAGCAATCCCTATCAAAATCCCAGCCATCTTCTTTGTAGAAATTGTAGGTTGATACTAAAATTTATATTTAGTAATTCAAGGGATCCAGAATAACCAAAACAATCTTGAAAAAGAAAAACAAAGTTGGAGGACTCATACTCCTATTTCAAAACTTACTACAAAACTATAATAATCAACACAGTGTGGTACTGACATAGGGATATAGATCAATGGAAAAGGATTAATAGTCCAAAAATAAACCCTCATATTTTTGATCAATCGATTTTTGACAAAAGGGGACCAAGACCTTGCCAACTATGCCCCCTGCCTGGTTCTATGTTCTTTCATATACATTATCTCATTTAATGCTCAAAATACCTTATAAAGAAGAAACGCTGATGTAGAAACATTTCCCAGTGCACTGTGTGTGTATAGAATATATAAAAAGCTCTTTTCAACAACTGGTGCTAGGACTACTGGATATCCACACGCAGAAAAATGTGGTTGGACCTCTTCCTTTTACCATACACAAAAATTAACTCCAAATGGATCATAGACCTAAACCTAGGAGCTATAACTATAAAGTTCTTAGAAGAAAACAGAAAACTAAATTTCATGACCTTGTCTTAGGCTGAGTTTTCTTATAACACCCAAAGTGTAAGCAACAAAAGAAAAAATTAGATACATTGAACCTTATCAAAATTAAAAACTTATGTGCTTCGATGGACACCATCAAGAAAATGAAAAGACAACCCCCAGAATAGGAGAAAATATTTGAAAA
The DNA here is from genome assembly GCF_030445035.2 of Dasypus novemcinctus. Lineage (NCBI taxonomy): Eukaryota > Metazoa > Chordata > Mammalia > Cingulata > Dasypodidae > Dasypus > Dasypus novemcinctus. The sequence continues at coordinate 79,115,938 of NC_080682.1, forward strand.
TCATAAAAGATTTGTAACCATAATATTTTAAAAACTCAACCCAATTTTAAAAATGGGCAAAGGATTTTGGAAAAGATATTTCCCCAAAGAAGATATACAAATGGCCCACAAGACATGAAAAGATGCTCAACATCATTAGCAATAGGTAAATTCAAATAAAACTACAAAAAGACACCACTAGATACGGCTATAATTAAAAAAAGACATAATAAGTATTATCAAGGATGTGGAGATATTGAAGTCTCATATTCTCATTGCTGATGAGAAATTCTCATTGCTGATGGGAATATTAAATGGTATAGTTGTTTTGGAAAACAATTTGGCAGTTCCTCAGAATGTTAAACTTAAAGAGTCATCATATAACCCAACGATTCTCCGCCTAGGTGTATGCCCAAAATATGTCCACACAAAATGTTTTACATGAATGTTCATTGCAGCATTATTTCTAATAACCATAAAGTGGAAGCAACCCAAATGCCCATCAAACTTATATTGGCTAGGAGAACTAGAAAAAATTGCTTAATATATGTAATAAATGTATATCAAAGCAATGAGGAAAATACACATATTATGGACATTGTTCCTGTTTCTGTTTTTTATACTTGAAATTTATAATTTTTATATTCCACTACCCATTCCATGTTCTCTTTGTACTCAGCCAGCATTTTTGTTGATTATGGTTCTTTGCCTAGTGGGATCTCCCACACTTCCAAGGGGATGCACTATTAGTGATTCTCCTTGTACTGGATTACTATCATTTTCTATTACCCCTTTGCCACTGGACATGGGAGTACCAAAAAGCCCAGGGAATTCCCTGGGTCCTGGACATATATCCTTCTATGTGTAGTAGAAACCCTATTTTCTCTTGATAATCAGGATCAAACAGTATCAATCACCCAAACTATCACAGAATTCCCCTTCTTTGTCTATTGGTTCTGAGGCATAGAGAACACAAAATGGCCAGATGTTGGTATTGGTGTACAGTTCAGTGTTGCCCTTTTTCATGTCCCCTGCTGGAACCTCTTCTTGTGAACTAAACTTTCTATGGCAAGCAAAAATTTTGTAAGTGGATCTTTTGAGGTACTAAAAGGAGATGCCACTCTTGTTTCCACAGATTTGTTTATTCTGGGTCTAAGAGAAATGGTACCACATATTGATCACTAGTTCAAAGACTAAACTGTAATTTATGGGACAGCACCCTAGCCCCTCAACTGAGTTTTCAGTTCTCCATTCCACTATTCTCTTAGCCAGCTTCAGAATGATAGCATGCATGGAAAAATCAGTAAATTCTGTGGGTACAAACCCATTGCAATAATTTTTGCCAATTAAGTAAGTTTCTTGTTCAGATGCAGTATTAAGTATAACATCATGATGATGAATAAGGCAATCAATAGGTTCACAGATAGCAACGTTGACAGAAGCATTATAGACAGTAAAGGTAAATCCATATCCAAAGTAAGTAATTATTTCAGTGGGGTCAAAAGCTGTCTGTTCCATGAAAGAAGGGATCCAAGGTAAGCAATCTAGCTCCACATGGCTGGATGTTCTTCCAGGGAATGATGCCATATCAAGGACCCACCACTGAGCCCCTGCCTACCTTACTGGCAATGTGGGAACTAAAGAGAGGTAAAGCCAGGCCAGCTTTACTGAGAAGAAGCTCATGTTGTTGAGACCATATATAATCTCCCTTCCTGCTATCGTGGCTATTATGTTCATGTGCCTATTGAATGAGAATGGAGAGGATGGAGAAAAAGACTGATATTAAGAGAAGAGGTCATTTTGTCCACCTGATCACTGAAAGCTTCTTTTGCAGGGAATGCCCTCTGGTGAGCATTCACATGGGAAAAAAATATCCTCCAGTCTGTGCCCATTCTTAAAGGTCCAGCCATATACCTCCTTGTCACCAATTTAAAAATTTTTTCCTTCTAAGCCCCTAAGCATCCAAGCAAACTATTATAAACTGGCCATGAATCAGTGTACATCTTTTCCTCTGTTCATCTCTCTTTATAGACTAAGCAAACAAGCAGACCCACTGCTTTATTCTTCAAAAGATACCCTTGAGTGGGCCTATAAAGCTAGAGCCATCCACTCTCAAGCAGAACTCACATGTTGAGGAAAATCATCTATATAAACCACATCATTTCTCCTTTGAATGATCATAGTGTATTCCCCATGAAGCCATAGGAATGGATTAAGGAAGAGGTGTCAGTGCATTAGGAATAGGTCTCATGGTGTATTAGGTATGATGCCTGAATGCTGCTGTGCACGTCAACTTTATCGACTGGAAGGTCAGAGACATCCAAGTTCATCTACTACGCAGAGCCTAGTAACAATCTAACTGCTGTTTTTACAAAAAAACAAACAAAAAACAGACTAGTTATCTAAGGCAGAAGGGTTGGCTTTGTCTCATAACCCAAAGGATTTCCACTGTGATTCTCTTGTAGGGTTTTTCCAAAGGCACCACAGAAGATTCCTATCTGCCAAAGACACTTTGAGCAATGCTGAATCTGTTAGGAGTCATCTGGCCAACTGGCAGAGCAGCTTCCCAATAAAAGGCTTCTCTTGCTATGGGTTGCACATAAAATTCTTAGTTACAGTTACTGGGTTGGAGTAGTAGAACTCAGATACAGTATATTTGCCTTCAGAACCCCAAGAGCCCTCCAGGTAGAGAAGAATTCAAGATGTAACATTGTCCCCTACCTTGAAGGGAATATACAAGTGTTCTAGACTACTAGACCCTTATCAACTTCACTGAGTTGGCAGATAGCTGAATTTTTATGCAATTTCTCTCCCATCCTCTTCTATATTTCTTGTATCTTACCAAGGCATCTAGGATATTTGCTACTTTTTACTAAGTAGAGTTAATTAAAATGATTTCATCAATGTAGTAAACAACCTTGATACCTTTCGGGACTAGATTATGACACAGAATGGAAGATTTTAAGATTCTAAGATACTACTGGAAAAATTAAGATATTGATCATGTACTGCTATACCTGCCAGGTGAAAGTTAATGTCTTCTTGTGGATTTTGCTAACAGGTACAAAAGAAAAAATTCTCCTTCTCAATTACTACATAGCATGAGTTACATTGATCTATTTGTGAAAAGGAGATCACAACTGGAAAAAACAAGGCAATTTAAGTCACCACCTGTCTTAGAATAATCCACCATCATTTCCCAAGATTCATTTGTCTTGTGTAAAATAAGCAAGCTGAATAACAAATGTGATGGAAATCACTACTCCTGTATCTGTTAAATATTTGATAGTGGCACTGATTTCTGCAATTCACCTAAGAATATGTTTTATTTTGTTTTGTTTTTGATTTACTATTTTGCTAGAATGAGGTAGTTCCAGGAAATTCCATTTGGCCCTTCATGCCATGATGGTCCTCTCTCAAAAGATCAAGGAATCAGTGAAGAGATTCTGCCAGTTGCTAATATACTTGTTACGACTATGCATTCAGAAAATGGGTAGTTTCAGAGATACCCTTATGAGATGGTCCCAGGTCAGAATTTTTTCATGTGAATTCCATAAGGCCCCACCCTGGCTGGTGGATCAGGGTGGCATTTCACTCTCCAAGATTATGCATTGCAATGTATTCCTCAGTACTTTAATGAAGGGGGACCCTTCTGAGGAACATAGTTAGGGATGGATGAGAAGACTGTACATAATAAACACATTTTAATATCCCACCACCAAAACCTTTGGATTCCTTCCACTACAATAATACCAGGAAGTTCTGGTATCTTAATTTCATTTAATGTCCATATTTGAGGGAAAAATTGAACAAACTTTTAGAATGCTGCCAGTTGCTCAATCTCATGCACTGAATCTAGACTCTGTGGTAGGTACACAATTTCCCTTTACCCCTAGTGTAATTCCCTTGAAATCCATTACCATGCATATTCCACACGTTTCTCCCAACATAAACTGACAAATTACTCTGATGTTCAGACTTAGTACTTATTCCCCTAGGATCTGCCATGATTTGAGTCCACTTACGAGTCTAGAAGAAATGAGAGTTGGTAGGGGTGGATTTTGAGGAAAATTAGAATTATAAGTCAAGAATTTCAGATGAGGTAATTATAGGGTATTCAGGCAATCAACATAAGAAGAAAGGTCTGTTTCTGTTGGAAAGGAAGGTTTAGCTGGATTTAGGGAGTTCAGGATAATAAGACTTACTGAAATCTACCCAAATATCCCCATTCCCATTCTCAGGGTTCTTTCTTTCCCAACTGATACCCTAATTCTAACATAAAAGGTTTACTGCAGCCATGAATTAAACTTGCATTGTATTTCAGGCAAATTCAGGATCAAATTTTAGGTTTTGTTTTCTGAAGTTATGATTCTACTACTATAAAAACTAAAGGATTCTTTTAGGGCAATCAGAGAAGCTGTCTGGTACTCTAAGCATTTATTGAAGTCCTAAACTTGTCATTTTAACTAGTCCTCCAGTACAGTAAGGCATTTCATCCCATATTTCTTGTAATCTGTGTTTCCACCATAATGCTCTATTGCAACAGCTACTTGGTCTTACAAAGTGTTATTTTCTATAGGCACTTGATTGCAATACACTGTATTAATGACTCTGTTAGTGTGGACTTTTGAAGGAAGTGAGAAGCATGGGAGAGAAAACATATATTGCCTTAGAGAATACTTAAATAATTGTGAATATACTGGTGGTGAAAATATGGATGTTAAAGTGAGATACTCAGCAGGGAATGAGGAACATGCTATTGGCAACTAGAGGAATGGGGATCCTGGTTATACAACAGCACAAAGCTTAGATAAATTGGAGCACAAAACTTGTAAACAATGGATTTAGATATATAAGGAGATTTCTAAGCAAAGTTTTCAAGGTATAGCCTGTATTTTTTTTCTTGCTTGCTTGCTGCTTATAGTAAAACGTGAGGAAAGAGACAGAGTGAGGGGAAACTATTTAACAAAAAGGAACCATGATTTGGGAAATTAGCCTAATCCAGATTGCAAAAGATGCTAAGAATTAGGAGATTCTCTGTCAGGCAACTGTGTTCTGGACAGAAAAGCAAGGTTATGGATACACCATATTTGCTAGTTTCTTGAAGGATCAAAAAGTCAGGGTCAGAGAGGGATTTAAAGATGCTAAGCACCTGGCTTTAAAGAAGGGGCCAGGAGCCAAGGAACACATGTGGTTTCTAAAAGCTGGAGAAGGCAGAAAACAGATTCTCCATTCGAGCCTCTAGAAGGAACACAGTCTAGCTGACATTTTGATTTTTGCTCAGTAAAACCCATCTTGGACTTCTGATTCGCAGAACTGTAAGATAATAAATTTATGTGTTTCTCTTAATCCTCTAAGTGTGTGGTAATTTGTTACAGGGGCAATAAGTAAACTAATACCTATTTTGGTACCTGGAAGTGGGGTGCTGCTGTAGCAAATACCCAAACAAGTGGAAGTCATTTTGGAATTGGGCAATTGGTAGGGACTGGAAGAATTTTAAGGAGCATAATAAAAACAGATAAAGAAGATCAGCCAACATATCCAAAAAGTTCACTGAATCCCATGCATGAAGAATACAAAGAAAATCATCTGGGTACATTATAGTCAAAATGCTGAAAACCAATAGCAAAAAGGGACATACTATTGTTAAAGAGAAACAAGACCTGTCAACAGGAACTATATATGAAAGTTACTTAATACAAACATTACAAGAACAGTGATAATAAAATGTGACCATTTGATTTGTTTTTCCTAATCAAAAAATGAAAAGAAAGAGATAGAATGAAGTACCTGTTTGATTTCCTGTTCTATGTTCACTGTGGATCTGTTGAAAGCCAGGAATTGGTCGTGTTGTCAGATACCAAACTGCATGGAGGACATCTGTGGCATGTATACGATTATGATCTAAAGTCACCAAAATGTTTTACAAAATGATCAATGTTAGTTTGACATAGGACACTTTAAAAATACAAGAATTCTTTGTCACGCTCTATCATTGAAAATATATGACACAGAATAACTTTCTACAATTGCATTTTTGTTGTTGTTGTGAGGTACTGGGACCAGGGATTGAACCCGGGACCTCTTATGTGGGAAGCCAGCACTCAGCCACTGAGCCACATAGGCTCCAAGTCCACAAATGTATTTCGCTTCATCTTATTTTTAGAGTTTCTTGATATGTTAAAAAAATTCTTTTTATATACTTGCACATAATACTATGAGAACACAGTAAAGGGGTCAAAGAAAAGTTAAGGTAAACAGGGCTAACTGAAAATATTTGTAAATTTACTTAAGGTTAGTATTTTGTGGCTTGAAAAACATGATGTAAATAGTTTTTGTATTTTGGAGCCCCATATTTGCACGCAAAACAAAACAGTTACAAATTCTGGATATGTTATACTTTTTGTGGAAAAAAAAATGAGGATGGAAAATACCTACTCTCAGACTTGCTATAAGGATTACTGCTAAATGGCATATGAATGCATCCAGAACAGAGTCTGACACATATTATATGATTAACAAAACTGGTTTACTGAAATATGGCCATGTGAAAAGGCAACGTGGTATAGTATAAAGAGTTTATAGGCTTTAGACATCAGATAGACCTAGAACTAAAATCTACCTTTGATATTTCTACTTTTATGAACTTGGGAAAGATTTTTCTGGGTCTTTATTTCTTACATGTGAAAGGTAGATAATACAATCTTTGCAACAAAGATTAAATGGGATAACTATGTGATTTTAATGGATTCACATTTATAGCAGATATACAATAAAGGCGCCACACTTCAACAAATATTTAATGAGTACCACTGGGTAGCATTAGCAGATGACACAACACTAAGTATTCAGGCAACAGAGATGATATGGTGCCAAGATTCTAGGAGCTTAATTATTATTAATACAGTCACCACCATTAATTGACCATTTACTACATGCTATGGATTCTAATTGTTTTATAAGGATTATCTTATATTATCACTACCTATGGGATAGATACAATTATTATTCCTATTTACATATTTGGAAACTGAAGTTTAGAAAAGTTAGGTCCAGTGCCTGTTTTCTTATTCAATATATTCTAATTGGAGCTGCCAGTGAAGACCATTTACCACCTCTTTCCTTCCATTTCCCTTCCCTAAAAGTTTAATAAATACTACTTTCTTCTATTTATAAAATTCAATAACTTCTTTAATGCATACTTTGTGGAAATTATGACGATAACTCAGTTTAAATGATCAAACATCATTATCATTGAGTTAATTTAAGAATATCTTGCATTCTATTTCTATAATTGATTTTCCAACTAAAGAATGTGTCCACATGGAAGGACACTGTAGAATGTGTCTACACAGAGAGAAAGCTATATCTTTTCCTAATATAAAATTTAAATTATATTCTACCATAAAATAAAACAGCCATTAAAAATCATTCTATAAATCAGAAAATGGTTAATAGAAATTCCATATATAAATTTTTAAAAAATTAAAGTCAAGAACTGTCTGAAACTTAATATTTCCAAGTATTAATACCTCCTTAATATTATTAAACATTTAAAAATATTAGATATTTAGATTAAAAATTATTGACATGGAAAGCTGTATAATATACAATTACATGAAAAAATGGATTATAAATAAGTAACAATATTATAATAAACTATATAAAAATAAGAGTTTATATAAGAAAAAAATCTTGGAGGATATATGTCAAAATGTTAATCAGTTATCTATTGGGATATAAATTTTCTTTTTAAATCTCTAATTAAAAAATACCAAACATATCGTTGAAAAGGTATTTAAGGAAATATCTAAAGAGAAAAATAATAGTTTCTAAAGAATATTATTGAACTTAAATAATAAGATATGTTAATACTTACATGGAATGTCCCGATAGCCATTTTCTAATGCACAAAAATAGTTCATGAATTGTTGAGTAGGAATTTTAAATATTTCCAATAAGCCAGTGTCTTTAAATAAGGTATACACAACCTAAAAATATCAATTAAAATACAGTTCACTTTAAAGATCAGAATTTCTATTTGTAGTTGAATAATTTTAATAATTTGCATTTAGGAATGTTAACCACATGTATGTCCTTAAGTTAATAATTCGTTTACAACTTCCTTATGATGAATTCTTTCCAAAGAATAAAAAGAGACATCACTCTAAAGCCCTTGAAACCCAAAGAAAGCTTACTAGATCATCTCCAATTTAAAAATGCTCCATTCTTCCCAGCAGCTTTTTAAAAAATTAAAAATTTTTTTTTATTTTTAAAGAAGCTTTAGAGGACATAAATGTTACATGAAAAATATAGAGTATTCCCATTTAACCCACCCTTCTCCCTCCCCCACTTTCCCACATTAAGAACATCTTTCATTAGTGTGGTATATTTGTTACAATTGACAAACACATATTGAAGCATTGCTACTACACATTATAGTTTAAACTCGGCCCAGCACAATTTTACAGGTTTTGACAAAATGTATAATGGCCTGTATTCGTCATTGTAATGTCAAGCAGAACAATTCCAATGTCCTGAAAATGCCCTTATGTTACACCTATTCCTCCCTCTCTGTCCCCTCAGAACCTCTGGTAGCCACTGCATTTATATCAATGATAAAAGTTCTTCCACTTCTAGATTAATATTAACTCTATAATAGAATAATAATAAGTGTACTTTAGTCCATTGTTCATTCTCCAATCTTGAGGGTTTGGGGATGGTGATGCCCACTCTGTTTCTGAGACAGGGCTTAGATCCCATGGGGCAGATTTTTTATTTGTAATTTACTGAAGGGCAAGCGAATTTTATTCTATTTTAGTCCTAGGTGTTAAAAGGAGTCAGAACAATAACATAGTTATCACATTTTTGTCCCTAAAGACTTCAGTGAGATAAACTTACATGCCCTTCATATTATTTCTTCTTATGTTCTTGCATTTAATAAATAAGATATTATAGGAATTAATGAGAGTAACACTTAGGGAAGGCTAATCTGCTGGTGACATTTGGAACCCATTGGGGAGACCCTTATGTCTGGTTGATAAACTGGAAGCATTTTTCCATGATTCTGGAATCATTTGGATTTGGGTAAAGTAAAGGGAGGGCAGGTTAAAAAAAAAAAGCATAAATAAGTTTTAGTGGTTAGAACTAGATCACCTTTCATGTTCTTTTTAACCCCAAGATTCAACAAAAAATAGATTTTTATTACTTACTTATGCTACATTAAATCCCAGCAATATGGGCAATGAAACTACTTTTAATGTAACATATATATTATATACACACACATATATGAGATATAGGTTTTACTTCTCAAATTTTCAGTTGAAAAATTTTTGTGAAAAAGTTTTCAATGAATATTGTTGATTAATGTGTAAACCAAAACTGGTAAGTTAGTATTTTTAGATTTTGCTCTTTTATAAAGATTTGAGAAAAAAATGAACTTATAATAAAAAGTAGAGATCTGAAAACCAACCTGACTCAGAATCCTTCCTGATTTCTCTCCCATCTTTTCTACAAGTTCAAAAATCTGAAAATTCCAGTTGCTCATCTTCTCTATTAATGAATCGTGATCTTCTACTAAAATCAAGTCCAGTGATGATTCCTGTTTAATCTGTACATATAGAAGAAAAATTAAAACAACTTTATCTTTTTATAAACAATGTTAAATTCACATCTATATGAGAACACTTAAAATTGAACATTAAAAAATGGCCATTCTCAAATATTCTCTTCACTGTACTTTGTATTTTTCCTGTTTATAGAATGCTATCTTTAGACCATAGTAAACATGTCTTCTAAGCATCAGAAGACTTATTGTTCTATATATTACTTTTATAAATAAAAATGTTGTAATATTTCTAAATCACTATACAACTCTAAAATCCAATTATTTTCATTTTAGTAGTTTCAGGAATCAAAGAGTACTAAAAGAAACTCATATGTTTTGTTTTTCTAAAAAGCTTAAATTCTTAATTTAAGAACAAAAAGTATTTCTATGGTAAGTAAATTATTTTCATTGCTTTTAAATGACCATGTATATGTTCTCTATTCTTTAAAATATACAATTGAAGAAAATATCAGAATAGAAAATAATATATTCAGTTTATAACTAAATGAAGTGTTCATTTAAAAACAAAGGCAGTTTATTGTTCCAGGATAATGGGTTTAGAAGTAATTATTATTTTTAAATCAAAATTTCCCTTAGTCTTTCAGTTACAGTGATGCTTCAGTAAAAAATTAAAATCCCATTACATTAAAACCTTGTCTTGGTAAAAATAATGAAACCAGTACTAACTGGTACTTCTCCTTAACATAACCATATTGAAAGTTTATCTTTTACGTTTGGTTTCTGTTCATTCTGTGCCTCTTCTGTTAGGTGATTATCACCTTCCAGAAATAATTTTCCGCAGTTTCTCTTCTCTGTTTGCTCTTCTTGTTGAGTTTCTGTAAGGCTGAATGATTCTTTTGAGAAAATGGCACTTTCTTCTTCATCTTTCAAAAAAAGAAGTAGAATAATAAACAAAGAGGAATAAATTTATAAGAAAAATTGTTATTTGTAAAAAATATTCAGATAAAGTGAGCCATACTGGTGATAAATCTAAATTAATTAATGACACACTTAAATCATATTTGGTGGACTATTTTGTCCAGGTATGTTGTGCTCATGCAACACAGACATTTTTACCTATTAGACTCACCTTACATGTTTCCTCATGAATGAAAAAGGAATAGAGCAGATGTTCTTTAAAAAAGTGAGAAACATTTTTTTAAAAAAGTCAGTCCCTATCAACAGGAACTTTCTTACCAATATGATGGAAACAGTTTCCAACATCTTTGAGTTTTGGATATGAAACTCCTAAATTCATATTCACAAAAATAAATGAGATTATGTCACATCCAAAAAGTAAGCTGAATTGTGAGTTATTTCTCAACCAAAAGTGATTAAGAATATTCTTTCTCCCATTCATATGGAAAAAGGGAGCAACGATTGTAGCTAAACAGCACTCACTGGCACATTACAGAAAAAAGTTCTTATTCATTCTGTTTTTGATAACCTTAAAAGAGTAAACTTACCACAAATCCTTCAATAGTAATATGAATAAATAAACTGTGGTATGCTCACACAAATGAACACTACAGAGCCAAGAGAATAACTTAAAATCACATGCAACAATATGGATGATTAAAATATAATGTGGACTAAAGGAAGCCAGATACAAAGGTACATTTTCTATGAGTCACTTCATTAAAAGTTAAAAAACCTATCAAAATTGATACATATAAATACTGAAATTCAGGAAGATGGATACTGTATCAGTTTGATATTATTGATGAATTCCAAAAAGAAATACTATGTTTGTAAACTAATTTTTTCCTCTGGGCATATTAGATTATATTGGATTCAAAGGTTTGCCTGATTACTTAATCAAACCTCTGGAATCTGGGTAGGTTTTATAACTGCTCTGATTAATAAAATGTAGCAGAGTGACATTTTGCCTGTTTGGGACCCAGCAATTAACTGACTGGCAGCTTCTACTTTCTTCTCTTGGAATCCAGCCAAAAAGCTCTAAAAAGCCCAATTTACATGGAGAGGCAATATTTAGATTCATTGGTAAATAGCCAAAAGATACGTGAGTAATCCATCTTGGAAACCCAGCTCAATCAAGCCTTCAGACAACGGCAGTCCTTATCAAAACTGACTGCAATCATATGAGAGACCTCATGTGAGAATCTCCTAGCTGAGGAGTCAACCCAAAGAACTGCGAGAATTAATCAATTTTTTTCTTGCCCCAAGCAACCACTGTTCTAATTATTGTTTGTACAATTTTGCCTTTTCTAGAATTTCATATAGACGGAATCATACAATACATAATATTTGAGCCTGGCTTCTTTCATTTAGCATAATGTTTTTGAAGTTTATTTATGTTGTAGCATGAATCAAAAGTTAAGTCCTTTAATTGTGAAATAGAATTTTATCATATGGATATAACAGATGATGTTTATTGATTCACAGGTTGATGGCCATATGGATTGTTTCAGTTTTGCACAATTAATAATGATGCTTTAAGCGTTCACATACATGTTTTTGCGTGGTCATGTATTTTCTCTTAGGTAGATTCCTAAAACTGAAGAATTGCAGGGTAATCTGATAAATTCATGTGAAACTTTTTAAGAAACTGTCAAACTACTTTCCATAGTGCTGTAACATTTTATATTCCCATCAGCAAGGCTGAAGTGTTCCCATTTCTTCGCCTTCTTGCCAACATTTGGCATTTTCTGTCCCTTTTATTTATTCTAGCATGAATGTAGACATATTTCCTTTTAGTATTATTACTAATTTGCATTTCTACCCTAACGATTAATGATGTTCAGCATCTTTTCATATGCTTATAATGCATTCATTTAGTTTCTTGACCAAATATCCTTAGCCAAAATGTCTATTCAACGCTTTTGCCCCCCCGCCTTTTTTTTTTTTTTTTTTGAGGTACTGGGGCAAGGGACTGAACACGGGACCTCATATGTGGTTGATTTGTAAGAGTTCTTTGTGTGTTATGGATACATGTCCTTTGTTTAGATGTATAACTTGCAACTATTTTCTTCCAATTTTTTGTCTTTTCATTTTCTCACTAAGGTCTTCTGATGTGCAAAAGTTTTTAATTTTGATGAAGTACAATTTTTGGATTATTTTTTCTTTCATGTATTGCACTTTTGATACTGCATTTAATAACGTTTTCCTCAACTCAAGGTCACAAAGACTTACTCCTATATTTCTTCTAGAAGTTTGATAGTTTTAGCCAGGTTTATGGTCACATTTTGAGTTGATTTTTGTATATTTTGTGAGGACAGGGTCCAAGTTCTTTTTTTGGCATATGGATATCCAATTGTCCCAGGACTTATTGAAAAAACTCCCCTTTCCTTATTAAATTGTCTGAGCACCTTTGTCAAAACTCAATTGACCATAAATGTTCTGTTCTTTTGATCTATATGCCCACCCTTGTCCTAATACCACACTGTCATGATTACAGTGTCTTTAAAATAAGATTTGATATTGAGTATTTTAAGTTCTCCTGTTTTCTTCTTCTATTTCAAAATTGTTTTTGATATTGTAGGTCCATTGTATTTCCATATAAATTTTATGATCAACTTGTCAATTTCTATAAAAATGCCTGATAGAATTTAATAAGGATTGCATTGTGCTTAGAGATACATGTTGGAAAACTGTCTTATTGACAATATTGAGTCTTCCAATCCATTATTATGAAATGTTTCTCAAAGTATTTAGATTTTCTCTAATCTCTCTCAACAATGTTTAATAGTTTCAGTACACATACACAAATCTTCCATTTAATTTGTTAAATTTACTCTATTTCGTGCTTTTTAAAATTTTTTTAATATTACATTAAAAAATATGAGGTCCCTATATACTATTTCGTGTTTTTTAATGCTATTGTGAATGGACTTATTTTCTTATGATTCATTACTAATATATAGAAATATATTTTGGTATAGTGAATCTTGTAGTTTGTGACACTTTCAAACTTCATTGGTTCTAGTAGTTTTTTGTATATGTAAATTCCTTGGGATTTTCTACATAATGATCATGTGATCTGTGAATAGGGACAGTTTTATTTCTTCCTTTTCATTTTGGATGCCTTTATTGTCCTCTTGTTGTCTTTTTTTTTTTTAAAGATTTATTTATGTATTTAATCCCCACCCCCTTCCCCGGTTGTCTGTTCTCTGTGTCTATTTGCTGCGTCTTGTTTCTTTGTCCGCTTCTGTTGTTGTCAGCGGCACGGGAAGCGTGGGCAGCACCATTCCTGGGCAGGCTGCACTTTCTTTCGCGCTGGGCGGCTTTCCTTACAGGGCTCTCCTTACGGGGCTCTCCTTGCGCGTGGGGCTCCCCTATGCGGGGGACACCCCTGCGTGGCAGGGCACTCCTTGTGCGCATCAGCACTGTGGATGGGCCAGCTCCACACGGGTCAAGGAGGCCCAGGGTTTGAACCGCGGACCTCCCATGTGGTAGACGGACACCCTAACCACTGGGCCAAGTCCGCTTTCCCTCTTGTTGTCTTATTGCACTAATTAAAACCTCCAATATTGAACAGAATGTTGAGAACAGACATCATTGTCATCTTCTTCATCTTAAGAGGAAAAGCATTCAGTCTTTCACAGTTAAGTATGATGTTAGCTATGGGTTATTGTGTAGATGCCCTTTATCAGTTTGAGGAAGTTATTTTCTATCCTACTTTGATGAGAGTTTTTATCAACAAAGAGTGTTGCATTTGTCAAAAGCTTTTTCTGTATCCATTAAGATGAGCATGTTGTTTTTGTTCCCTATTCTCTTTATATATTAATTGATTTTAAGATTGCTGTTGTCATAAATATATGATCCTGTGCTTACCATAACCCCTTCTTTTTAAATTTATTTTTAAAAGATACAGAGATCACACAAAATGCTACATTAAAAAAATACGGAGATTCCCATATACCTCACTCCCCACACCCTCCACTTCTCTCACATCTACAATTTTTTTCATTAGTATGGTACATTCACTGCAACTGATGAACAAATTTTTTTTTAAAGATTTATTTATTTATTTATTTCTCTCCCCTCCCCCCCACCCTGGTTGTCTGTTCTCTGTCCATTTGCTATGTCCTGTTTTCTTTGTCCGCTTCTGTTGTTGTCAGTGGCATGGGAATCTGTGTCTCTCTTTGTTGCATCATCTTGTTGTGTCAGCTCTCCGTGTGTGGGTGGCACTGTTCTTAGGCAGGCTGCACTTTCACACTGGGCGGCTCTCCTTGCGGGGTGCACTCCTTGTGCGTGGGGCTCCCCTACACGGGGGACACCCCTGCAAGGCAGGGCACTCCTTGCGTGCATCAGCTCTGCGCATGGGCCAGCTCCACATGGGTCAAGGAGGCCCGGGGTTTGAACCGCGGACCTCCCATGTGGTAGATGGACGCCCTAACCACTGGGCCAAGTCCGTTTCCCTGATGGACACATTTTGGAGCTCTGCTACACAGCATGGATTATAGTTTACATTGTAGTTCACATTCTTTCCCAGTCCATTTGGTAGGTTATGGCAGGATATATAATGTCCCGCATCTGTCCCTGCAATGTTATTCAGGACAACTCCAAGTCCCAA
The DNA here is from genome assembly GCF_030445035.2 of Dasypus novemcinctus. Classification (NCBI taxonomy): domain Eukaryota; kingdom Metazoa; phylum Chordata; class Mammalia; order Cingulata; family Dasypodidae; genus Dasypus; species Dasypus novemcinctus. The sequence continues at coordinate 79,131,063 of NC_080682.1, forward strand.
ATATGGCCCCATATTATACCTCTTTTTCCCTCTTCCTGCCTTCAGCAACTCCAGGGGCCAGTGTTTCCACATGAATGATATAATTTCTTCCATTGCTAGAATCACAATAAGTCTATAGTATAATACCTGTAATTCCACTCTAGTTCATATTTTATTTCCCAATCCTGAGGACTCTGGGATGCTGATGCCCACTCCACCTCTAAATGAGAGGGAGAACCCCTCTTTCTTGGCTGGCTCTGAGCACCAGTTTCATCTCCTTATGAGAATGCCAAAAGTTCAAATTAGCGTTTTAGCCTCTAAACTTCCTAGCTTCTTGCCCAGTGCAGTTTAGGAATCAGTAAATGACTAGAGAGAGAAAAAAAAATCAAGCAGAATGTTGGGCTTACTTCTCTGAGGTTCCCTTTCCTATGGAATCTTAGTCCTTTAATTTCTAGCTAGCCCAGTTGCATTCTAATGCTTCTGAAGAGGTGTTTTGTGTATTTTATAATGTTTACAGTCATTCTCAGTCTGACCATAGATCTGCTACTTTATTTAGAATAAGAAGTAGACTACATAGACTATCTGATTGTTTTTTTATTGTGTGCCGGGACATTCATTTACAAAATTGTTTGTACAATTAACTTGAGAACCTCGGTAATGTTATCTTCCTCCAGACAGGTGTGCTTCTGCCAAATTCCTGATGCACTAACAATCCAAGATTACATTAATTAAATTTCAAGGACTGAGTTAAGCCTATAATCCCTGAAAGGGCCTATGTATCTCTAGTTTACCTTTATTCCCAGGGTCCAGCCCTTCAGAGCACACCAAGTTATCCCCACCATGTAGTCCTTCAACTCCATCCTCTGACTTCTTAGTCTCATGAAGCTGTCAAAAGCACTGCTCATCCTATCAGTAACTAGCTCCTGAGGAATTGCCAAACATCCTTTCAATGGCCCCTTGAACCTCAGTCCTCCTTCAGATCTTGTATTTTTAATACTTAGGAACTTGTCAGTTCTTCAATGGTTTCAAGTAGATTTTTAAAAATAATTTGTCCAAATTTCTTAGCTGCCCAGGGCCATGTTAGTTTAAGTAACCTAGGTTTACCATTACCAGAAACTTATAATGCTGTAAAACAACTATAATTTCATCACCAACAATATTTCTGGTTTGAGGATATAAAACATTTCAGAATAGTATAATTAAACAAATTGGAAAATACTTCCTTTCTATGCCCTAAGAAAAACACATTTATGGAAATCCTTTTGGGCTTAGTTTGTTTAGTACAATTGTAACATTAATTTAATTACTTTCACTATTTTTGAACCCTAGCCATAATCTAAGAAAACTACATTTATTTGTACAGCACATTTTTATTTATCAAAATACTTTAACCATCTATTTTTTATAGTTTTTAACTCATCTTTGAAGTAGGTACAAATATTATCATCTGCATTTTAAAGATGGATAAACTGAAGTGAAACCTATTCATTTATCTTTTCTTAAAAAACACAAAAGAAATTGCTTTTAAACTCAAGCACATATGACTTTTGCAGTCTCACCTGTTTTTCCACTGTGGCAGTCTGTACCAGATTCTGATTCAGACGTCAAAACATATTTCAGTATTTGATGTCCACAGCTTATGAAACAAATATATATAAATAAATATCATAAATGAAGTAAGTTTTAACCTAAATATAATTAGAAAACCTACTTGATATTTAACCAATATCCCAGTTGGACACTCCAATATTCCAATCTTTCTATAAATGTAATAGCGTTTATTTTAGAAAGCATTCACGTGCCCCCCAAGAAGATAACATATTTTTGAAAGTCACCATTGGAATGAGGCAAACCCTACTTACACATGGCCATTTTGAACCATTGCTGGCTGCTGCTAGTGTTCAAAACTGTAACATAGTCTCCATCTACTTCAGGAGCACAACCAAAGATGTATAGATACCTGTATTGTTTTAGGCGTCAGTGACCAACCTAGCCAATAACTCAAATGCAGAGGCAAACTACAGTGCATTGAAGCCCTGGTTTGAATGTACAAGAGAGTTTGACAATGCTGAGGTATATCTCCTTTAATTTTTACACACTTTCTAAATATTTCCAATGCAATGTAAACACTTGCAATAGTAGGTTTAGGCTAAATCTACCCAGTTATAATTTCAGTTATTATCCTTATGTTGTTTTATAATATATAGACATTTATATAATGATATTAACTATTAATTAAAGTTTCTAGTACATTTTTACCTTAAGGTGAATTGGGTACTTTTATTAACTAAGTTATAAGAATTTTATTAGTAACAACTTTGCTAAATTTTTCTGCTTTCTATCAGTAGAACTAATTCCACTTGATTTATACATTAAATCCTCTTTCAAGACTGTAAAAAAAAAAAAAAAAAACTACAATATTTTACCTCAAATGGAGATCATGTAATTGGTAGAGGAATAATAACATGGACATTGGAACAAGTTTATTTGGAATAAAAACTATTAGATAAGAGGATATAGTCTTAAACCATCATCTGATTATAATATAGAACTAGGAAACTGGTAACACTTTTGTTAAAATAACCTATATTTCAAGCCAAAAATAATAACCATTTGGAAAACTTACCTGTTACACAGATTGCTATCAGAATTTCTAAGCTGCTGATAAAAATCTGATGTATTGGGTGTATTGCTCAGAGATTTGTGTAAAATAACATTTGACTTAGTAAGAAAATCAGCAGTATCAGGAAATTCTATGGGTGACCGATTAGTTAGAGAGCCAGCAGACACTGGTCCATAGCTGGGAGAATTCACAGGACTCAGACTGTGCAAAGCACCTTAAAAAATTAAAAAAGAGGAGATAAATAAATATACATGCATGTGTATTATTTAATTTTGTATGTTTATAAAGAACATTTTCTTTCATTAAAGGAATCAAAATATTTACAATTGAATGATAAAATCAATTTCTACTTGACGCTAACTTGAAGACATCCTAGGAATTTAAGCAGAACTTAGACCATATTAGTTATCATCATTGTTGAGTAAATACCCTATGGCAGGATGACCCATGATAGGTAGATATTAAGAGTATGAATGAAATGTACATACTGGCCTTTATCTTTCACATTTTGCATTTCTACCATCTTGATAATCTACATGAGCAAACATCTTTACCAAATTTTATTTTCAAGTTCTTGATAGCATTAAGCAAATAGAGCACATGTCAAAATTACATGTTAACATAAGTGGCATATCCCTTTAAAAACATATCCAAAATTTCCCAACCTATTCATTTATTGAACAAATATGTGAGTGCCTACTATGTGCTGGAAAGCGTGCTGGGTTTCACAATGGAGAAAAAGATACCATTCCTGTAATTTAACAAACCTACTTATTCCACCTATGTATGCATCTCTTAACACCTTAGATTAGCGGAAGATACAAACAAGTGCAAAGTACTAAAATAAGGAAAAAGAGAGCTTCAGGATACAAAGGATGGGTCTCTAATCTTGTTGATTTAGTCCAGCATACTTTGCTGAGTGACTTGAACTAAGGCAGTGTGGGTATACTTGGAAAGAGGTAGACAAATTTAAAACTTTATTTGGAACTAAAGACTCAAAGTGTGAATCTGAGAGGAAAGCAAATAACAGTTATAATGGATCTACAATATTTTCAAGCAGAGCAGTAAGTACTTATAGATGTGTTATTTTATTAAGTCTTCACAATAATTCTGACTTAAGTAGTGTCCTCATTTTTACCTATGAAGGAAAAAAAATGCAAAAGAAAAAAGTACTTGATTTAGTTAAGACAATTAACTCGGTGAGACATACTCCTTCCAGCACCACCACTGTTGCTCAAATGGATTGATTTGTTTAGAGGTGCCTATAAATTCACATAATGGTGGGCTGAATGGGATTTTATAATCTGGCCCAACACTTTAAAGTTTCAGAGAGGAAAATAAGGACTAGAGAAGAGAACAAACTTGCTTGTCAAAGTCATAATTGCTTAGTTGCGAATCTGACACAAAATTTCCAATTTTCAGGGTTATTTTCTCTAGTTTTAGCAAGTTACCAAAATTTTGACAAATAACTTGAGAGGAATAAAGAGTAAATAATCTTAGAGCATAGTTTCCTCAAAAGAAATTTGATATTACCATAGAAAAGCCACCAGGAGAGGAAAAAATGGGATAGAAGGAAACCTAGAAACCCTTAAGAAATAGTAACTAACTTCATTACTTATATTTTCAACATTTTTATTATAAACTATAATACACATAAAGAAATGCTATAATAAATGCCCATCACCTAAGACAAAAAGCATTGCCAGAGATCAGAAAAACCCTTTCTCAAACTTCCTTCCCTCCCATTAAAGGAAATCATTATTTTGACTTTAATGGTATTTTCTTGCCTTTCTTTATATGTATATACAACTATGATACATCCCTTAAGAAATTAGATTTGCCTTTTTGGAACTTTATAAATTGAATCAGACAAGTTTCTATGCTTAATTACTTTACTTAAAAATTTTAAAACATACTTCCATGCTGTTGCATGTGACCATAGTTCACTCATTTTCCTTGCTGTATAAAATGCTATGTTAGGAATATAGCACAGTTTTATTTCTCCAGTCAAGTGTTGATAGACATATGGGATGTTTAGGGGCAATTACAAACAATATGGCAATGAACATACTTATACCAGTATTCTGCCATACATCTACACGCACCTCACCAGTGTATATTCTTAGGAATGGAATTACTCAACTTAACTTGATAGAATTAAATTATTTTCCAAAGTCATTATACATATTCCCAGTATGATAGTTTCTGCTGCTCCAAATTCTCACCAACATTTGGTGTTGTCACTCTTTATCTTTCACCACTCTGAAAGTAACCAGAAGGACATTGTACTTTCACTTTTTCATTTCCTGATTACTCAGGAGGCCGATCACGTCCCTTACCCTTACAGGCCAATCTCTTCATAAGTGCTCATTTTCTATTGGGCTGTTGTGGTAGACTCCAAAACGGACTCCATTGATCCCTTCTGGTGTTCAAGCCTTTGTATAATCTCCTCCCCTTGAGTGTGGGAAGACCAGGACTTGCTTCTTACCAGTAGAATACAACAAAGGTTAGGAACTCACTCCTGTAATTACATGAAGTTACGGCTTCCTAGCAGACTCACAGCAGAACAGGGGTTCTTAGCCTTTTAAAAAATGGCTCCAGGCAATGGAAATACACAAGATGGACACTCTATGCTCAGACTTCAGGAATACACAGCTTGGAGGAGACTTACAGGAAATAGGACAAGCAAAGGAGGCCTAAGCTTTGACCAGTCAGTTTCAGACAAGTTCCCTTCTGCCTTGATGTTCTAATAAGACACTAGAACAGAACTTTTCTGACAACTGCCATTTCCTTTTTTTTTTTTTTTTTGATTTCCAGTGCCCCTCAAAGGCTTTGTAAAACCTGCTTTTACTTGGTGTTGCCCAATTCATGAATTGTTATGCTGTTAATAAAGCTCTCTTCTATTTACAGTAGCATTTCTTTTGACATTGAGCTATCATTCAAATACTAAAAAAATTTAACTTCTTAAAATTGTAAAATTCAGTGCTGTTTTTTTTCCCCCAGTATATTCATGAAGTTGTGCGACTAACACCACAATTTAATTCCAGGGCATTTTAGATAATATATTGTAACAACCCTGATATCAGATCCATCTCCACCCCCAAGGTTTGTTGGTGTGACGGGCTGTGTTTGATTTCTTCTTTGAAATTATTTGTTTAGCAACTTTACTGGACTAATTATATTGATTCCTTTTGCCCTGTAGAATGTGGCCACTGAGTTCTCAGCTAGCTTTTTAAAATATATAAGTTCTTGTTTTGATTTTTAAGTTTGGCTTCCTAGGAGCCACCACTGGATCAGTATTATTTAGTGGTCAGTCAATAATGTTTCATAAGGTTTGAGTCTTTTCCCAAGGGGATCAGTGTGAAAAGACACAGCTTCAAACTTCAGATAGTTTACAAGACAGCCTTAGATTTCACTTCCAGCTTGGACAGGGCTTCAAGGTCAGCTACAGGTGAACCACCTGGGCCTTCTCCTTTCCCACATCTTTTTTACATCTTTCCTAGGCGTGGGCACAGTGGCACACATCTGTGCAGCCTTTTAGATCCCCAGGAATCTATCAGAGCTTTTAGAAGTTCCCTATGGTCATTTAGTCTCAAGGATTTCCTTTCAAATTCCCTGCTAGACTTTCAAATTCCCTGCTAGACTCACACCCTCAGGCAGTTTCAATGTTCCCATCAGATTGTTATCTTTAAAAGTAGCCCTAGGGTAGGGATTTTTTTTTTCCCCAATGAATTTAGCATTAAGTCCAATAAATCGCCTGGAAATACAGATTTTCCATGGTCTAAGTTTAGACAAAATATTTACTGTCCTCTTTGGATGGTGCTTTTATTGGAGCTCCAAATGAGGACAGATCTCTCCTATGACTGCAAAGTCATTGGCTTTTGGCTATCTTTCTGTGCTGGGGAGGGAAGGTAGATGGGAAAACCCTTCAAATTAAAATGTTACAAAAACCACTGTTTACACAAGGTTCAGTAGTTCCCCTTGGATAGGCAATATCTAATTCATTCTCTGGCTTTTATTAATTTCCATGGTTCTGAAATGATTGATTTTAATTGTTTTGTCCCTATTTTTGTTGTTTAAGCAAGAGAATGAGCTCACCAAGGTCCTCCTCCCTTCACCATCCCAGACGCCAGTCTCTCTATATACACGATTTTAACCCTGTGAAAATTATTGAGACTTACTTTATAGCCCCTCAAATGGTATATTGTGGAAAATGTTTTATGTGTCCTTGGAAAAAATATGTGTAATGGAATGGTTGGGTATATTGTTTTATAATTAATTAGGTCTAGTCATTTAATCATGCTCAAGTGTTCAACATATCTATAATGATATTTGGCTGCTTATTCTATTAGCTAATGAGTGTGGTGAATTAAAATCACCAAATATATATATGAATTTTGTTTGAGATCAGATCTGTTAGCTTATATTTAAAATTTATCTCTTGTAAATAGCATATAGTTGGGTCTGTGTTTTAAATTCAATCTGACAACCTTTTAATTGGAATGTATGATCCAATTTTTTGAAAACTGGACATTTTAGGTAATATAACATGTCAATCAGATCATTCCCAGTCTCTAAGGTATATATTTAATGTAATATAGTGTGTTTAATCCACTAGGTTGATTTTTCTTTTTTATTTGCTACTTCTGTTTTTGTTTCTCTTTTCCTTGATTCTTCTGGATTAACCATATGTATTTTTTTTTTATTTTTCCACTACAACTCCTGTATTAGCTCTTTAGTTATACCTTTTTCCATAATTCTTTTCATTGTCACCCTGCATCATTTTACAACATATATCTTTGAAGTATTAGTCTCCCTTAAATTAGAACTTTTTGCTACTTCTCAGGCATGGCTCTACCTTACAACAAGTTAACTCCATTTATCCTTTCCCATTCTTTATGCTATGGCATATGTTTAACCTACCTATACCATAAACACTACAAGGAATTTATTATTATTGCTTTAAATCATCAATTTTTCTCACCCACATGTTCATGCTTATCAGTGCTTTTCATTCCTTCCTGCAGTTCAATGATTCCATATAGATCATTTTCCTTCTATACCTAAGAAGCTTCCTTTGGTCAATATTTATAGTGTAGATATGCTAGCAATTAGTTTTATTATCTTATATTTATATGAAAAAGCTTCCTTTTAAAGGATATTTTCATTGGATAATAAATTCTAGCTTGTTTTTTCAAATATTATTCCATTGTCTTTGGCAGCCATAAGTGCTATTGAAAAGTCAGTCAAAGTATTATCCAAGAAAATAACCTGTTTTTTCTTTTGGTTTCTTTTGAGATATTCTCTGTATCTTTAGTATGCAAAGGTTTGACTATGTCATGCCTAGCTCTGATTTTCTCTTTATTTACCCTACTTGAGGTTCACCAAGTTTCGTGAATCAGTTGGTTGCTCCTAGGGAAGTCATAGACACATGCATAGTAGCCATCTCCCAATCCTTGCCTATTCCCCACCTCCTTTTCTATTATGAACAGATATTTCAGTCTGTTTCCATTCCACAGCCTCCAGGAGAGATGTTAGGTCTAATGAAAAGGCCCAGCTGTAGCTTGAACCCAGAAACCTAGAACAAGCAACTCTAGACACTTATCAGGGAAAGAACTCCCAGTGGCAGGGCCCCCTCCCCCTGGATCATACCCCACCCTTGACAGCACAGATTTGTCACTCCTTTTCAGAGAGAAGTAGGGCATAAGGAGCTGCCATTCACTGACCTGAACTGTTGGCCTCCCTGGGAGACCAGCCACAATGAGATCTCTTCCCCTGCCCTTGTGGACTCTTTGTGCAGTAATAAAGCAATCATTTGCTTAAAGTTTCTGTTGTGCCTGAGTCTGTGTCCTCATGATACCCCATATGGCAACTTATTCCACAGTTGCTTTCTTTAATTAGTTTTGGAAAAATTTTCACTTTGTCTTTAAGTTTTGTTTCTGCCTGCATTGTCTCTTTCCTTTCCTTTTAGGACTTCATCTACATGGACTTTAGAATTTTTCACTATGTCTTACATGTCTCTCACATTGCTCTTTATTTATGTATTTTCCCCTCTCTGTTCTTTAGTTTAGACAGTTTCTATTTCTATCTTCAAATTCACTTATCCTGTTTTCTAACCTGTCCTATCTGCTCTTAAACTCATCCAGTCTGCTCTTAAGCCTTTCTATTAAGCTCTCAATTTCATCAATTGAATTTCTCAATCCTAGACTGTCCATTGCTTCTTTTTTGTGTTCCAGTTCTTTGTTCAAATGATCCATTTTTCCATCTTTCCTTCTAATTCCTTCAAAATAGCATAGTTATGTACAAGGTGTTGGTGGTAGGCTGATGTATGGGACCCCCGTACAATGTTATGCATAAGTGCTTTGTAAGTTCACAACTTCTACCATACACTTACTGTTTATGTATGTTTACATATAAATGATATAAAAAAATAATAATAGGGTGGATGGGGGGAAAAATATACCAAATGTAAGATGAAAAAAAAATAGCATTGTTATTTTAAAGACCTTATTAACTTCAGCATGGAGATCAAATGTAGATCTTCTACTACTTGTTCTCTTGCTTATCAATCACATTTTTCTACTTCAGATGTTTTATAGTTATTATTGTGTATCAGACATTGCATATAAATTAATTTTGTGATTGTATATCCCACTGTCCTCATATCGGACATATTACTATTATCTTTTAATCCTCCCTTCTTGTTGTTTTGTGCTTACTCTCTGCTCTCTGTGTCCATTCGCTGTGTGTTCTTCTGTGTCTGCTTGTCTCTTCTTCTTGTCCTTCTCTTCTGGAGGCACTGGGAACTGATCGTGGGACCTCCAGTGTGGGAGAGAGGCACTCAATTGCTTGAGCCACCTCAGTTCCCAGGTCTGCTGCATCTCTCACTGTCTCTCCACTGCATCTTCCTTCGTTGTGTCATCTTGCTGTGGCAGTTCTCCTTGGCGGCAGCCACCAGCTCTCTGCAGCATGGGCCAGCTTGCCTTCACCAGGAGGCCCCAGGAATCGAACCCAGGGTCTCTCCTATGGTAGACTGGAGCCCAACCACTTGAGCCACTTCTGCTTCCCCAAACATATATTTTATAAGCAGAATATCAATGTTGCTCTGCTAAAGCTTCATTGTATCTATAAAATGTCTTTCATCTAAGAAATTTTGAAGCATTTTATATTCTTTTGGTTTAAAGAAAATTCCACAATTAGAATGACTAGGATATAGACAGGATCTTTCCCATTCTCATACTAACATTTTTTTCCTCCACAAGTAGCATTCTACAGAAGTAACATCTTTTCCCAAGGATTTTCCCTTGTTCTGGATATATGAATCTGGATCTGCAACTATTCAGGTTAGTTCTCTTAACTATATTCTATTAATATATTTTCTCTCTGGGTCCCTATTGCCTCACAAAGTTCGTGGTACGTAGTAAGTGCTCCAAAAGAACTTATTGAATAAACAAGCCAACCTAACTAGTCATGTTGATTTATAACACCTGAAATGGTATTCAAAATTAGATATAAATGTGTAATGAAACAAAACTGTGCTAGCATATACTTTGAGGCTTCCCATATTAAACCATAAAGAATGATTTCTTACCAGCTTTTCTCAGACCTATATGGTGAGTCAGCGAGAGAGAAGATGACCTTTGCTTTGGGATTGTCTGTAGATTTGAACTAAAAGGCCCATTTAGACAGCATCCTTGACTAAAAAAGAAATATAACAGGTTAAGAATTTTAAAATGATGAGACATTTCCCTCTTTTTTTCTTCATGGTCTTCAATTCATTTAGAAATATCTGCTTATACATTCAGGGTTTGGCATTCTTACCTACCATCTATAGCCTAAAGCAGGAATCAGCAACCTTTTTCTGCAAAAGACCAAAGAGTAAATACTTTTTTGGCTTTGCAGACCATAAAATCTCTGTTGCAACTACTCAACTCTACCAATATAGACACAGACAATAGTAAATGAATGAGGATTTTTCAATAAAATTTTGTTTATACAACAGGCTGCGGACCAGATTAGGGTCACCAGTTATAATTTGCCAACACCAAATCTAAAGCAGATTATTAGGACCACCTGTAGGACATCTTAAAGCAGAAATTGTTTCTCCCACCCCCAGGGTTTCTGATTCAGGTCTGGGGTGGGTACAAATAATTTGCATTTCTAACAAGTTCTCAGGTAATGCTTCTGGGACATCATTGATAACCACTGCCCTAAAGTATAGTTTTCATTATTTCCTGTTCCCTCTCCTCACAGATATTGATTATCCTTTAAGCCAGTCATTTCCTATAACCGATATATTTAACTATAGGTTTTAGGCTCTTATGCAGAAATTATATAATGGTAGGCAGTCATAGTGCACCAATGTAATACATAAAATACAGTTTAATATATATATTACCGAGTTAGTATATATGAAAACTTTTGGACAAATGCCATGCATATAGCAAGAACATCATAAAAGACAGATATTCCTTAGATATTCATGGCATGTTTTCTTCTGTTTATCAACTCCTGATGTGGGTAATTTGTCATAGGCTCAAGAGCAAAGCAAGATTCTCTGTCTAGTTTCACTTCACTTTTATTATTCTGGACTAGGTTCTCAATGAGCTGCTCTCCAACTCCTTCCATCTTTCCTGCACTCCACACCCCATTTACAAGGGAAGCTCATTTATTCTGTGACTTTTTAGTTCATGTTTCTCTCATAGGACTTACCTATACTGTATTATAATTTTACTGCTTACAGAATCCCCCCCACACACACATATTTGTGATTTCCTTTAGAAGTTATGTCTTACTTATCTCTACATTCACAATGGATATACCACAGTGCCTACAGAGGGTTCGACAGATGTTTTGGAATAAATGAATTATCGTATCTTTAGTTCCCTATTCTTAAGTAACCAGAGGACATATGGTTTCTCCTCCCTAATTTCCTGTAAAAGGACTCTTTTTCTTTTGTATCTAACCCTCTGATTCTAAAGCCCCTTTGGATCCTTTTCTAGAAATCTTATAGTTTGCTCTGTAACTCCCTGGGAGATAAAGCTTCTGTGTTACAAACAGAAGGCATATAAAAGCAGTTCGCAACCACTTCAGTATAACTCCTTAATTGATACTAACAAAAACAACAACAACAACAACCTGTACGATTTTGAGTATTTAGTAGGTATCATCCATTGTTCTATGTATTTTATGTGCTTCACCTCTTCTAATCATCTGAACTATCCTATTCCTTAGCTATTTTTATTTCTAACTTACAGAGAAGGAAACTGAGGATTAAAGAGGCTAAGGAATGACTCCAAATTTCACACAGCTAATAAGTGGAATAGCTAGAATTCAACTTTCTATTTCTCTAAATCTAAAACTTATGGACTTTGAATATCACAATTCTGATTCTTTTTATCTGTTTGCTCATCTGGAAAATTAGAGTAAAAAAAGGATTTCCAAGGTGACTTCTAGCCTTTAAATTCTATCCTAATTTTTTTCTCAAAACAGTAGTAATAGTAATTTTTATAAGGTTATAAAAGAAAGCAATATACAAATAATATTGCACAAAAAACTCATCCACCTATCAATGTTCTATCATTGTTTATATATGAGTATTCATTGTTTATATGTGGAATGGAAGTAACAATACCATCCAGGGCAATATTCAAACAGAAATATCTGTGTTTTCTACCAAGGTCCACTCTTTGGCTAACATTCAAAAGAAAAACAAGGATTTCTCCTTTTCAGAATAGACCCACAGCATGGTTCTATGCTCTACTAATAATTGAATTATATATTCATTTAGCCATTTAGAATTCAGAGGTTAAGGTCAAATTATAAATTCTCAGCTTTGTTCCAGAATTCACTCATTAATTACTGGCCCAAAGCCAGATAAATAAACACCTCAATGAGATTACATAAAGCAATGCCAAAAAAGGCAGAGGGCAAGACAGGAAACAGGCTAGTAGTCCCAATAAATATTAATAGTTGGTCGGAAGGTGGTTAAAGTCAGACTTGGAAAGTGAGTCATCAAGCCAAAAGCACAAACATTACAATGGATGTCACAAAGTTAAGGCACATGTTGAGAGTTGACTTCTAGACAGCATACATTATCTTAACAAGATTTGTATAGCTTTCATTTTTTGCTTTAATCAGGTGTATAAACCTGTTGGCTGTGTGATGTCTAGATTTACAAAGCCATTCTCTTTAGAAGCTGAGAGAGATGACACTATTAGCCCTCCTGAATCTCTGGGTATCAAATAGTGTCTGGGCTTGCTAATGTAACCTTGGTATAAACCTCTGATAGATGTGATACATGTGAAGAAATGGAATTGAGAAACTGGTTCCCAAGTACATTATGTAGGGGACATACCCTTGTCAGGCATAAAGTTATTAGATTTGATTACAGAGCACTTATGGAGATGAATCACAAATAGGTTAGACAGTCTCTCTAGTGTAGGAGGTTCCTACAGTTGCTAGCCCATTGGGTTATTGGACACAGTTTGCCTACTTTTTTTTTTTCCCTCAGGGAAAGACTGTTCAAAGAGTAACTGTGAGCCCTGAATTTTGTTCTGTTTGTTCTCAGGAAGGGCCTGGGTCCCAGCAGCCAGTCCAAGGATAGCAATTCAGTCATACTTATCCATAGGTACTAGCAATTTGGCCACTTTTATCCATACATACTATCACTGGAACTCAGAGAGTGGTAATTTAATCCTATCTAATCCTGAAAAGCATTATTCAGGGTGTCCTGGAAATTCCTGAGCAAAGAAACTTCATCTCAGGTCTGAACTTTTAGCAGAAGCCAGGATCAACTGTCACAATCCAATATGGATATGATACACCTGTAGGATACTTGGTAAGCAGCCATTTATCCTCAACATCCATTTTAATGCAATCGAAACTCTTCACAGTAATCAAGCAATATTCAGACAGTCATAATGGCTAACACAAGGTAGAAAGTGAAAAATGCCCTAAAAGAGGAAAAGGAAAGTTGTTAGGGGAATATGGAGATGAAACAGATTACTTTTCCTTGGAAAACAAGGGAGGACAATTATCAGGGTGGTATTCTTAAGAGGTGATATCTGAGCTCAATCTTTAAGGATAGGTTAAAAGATGGACATACATAAATGAAGGTGAAAAGATCTATTCTAGGTAGAGGAAACAATTAAAGAGAGGCATAAAAGTGAAAAAATACAAGGAATATCAGACAGTTACACTTATCTGGAGTTTACGATAACTAGAGGAAGATGATGTTGGAAAGCTAACGGAATGGTCTTCTTAATAAAATCTCAAATCTTCCAAGAGATTAAACAGTAATAAACTCTTAAGGGTAGGAACAGGGTCGCTGTTCAAGTAGGACTAACTATTCTTTTGTATGGTCTTCTTCCTTCGATTTCTCCTATCAAAGCTATATATAACCACCAAAGCTATAAAAACTTCCATTTTTTTCTCTAGTCAAAGCATGAGTTAAAAATAAAATTAAATCCTTTATAACTCTTTACACAAATAAGGTAAGCTGGGAAATATAACTCAATTTAATTTTCACATGGAGTCAAACTAAAAACAAAATTACCAAAACATTCAAGGAAAAGTCTAAAACATGTTACATACCTGTTGTTTTCACCTAGAAGTTTTTCAAATCATTGTTTGATTCTCATTCCTTGAAAGACATTCTCTTTTAGTGTGTTTTACTTTTTACAGGTAAGGGTGCAGCTTTGTCATAAGGAAATAACAGGGTTTTGAATCCTTGGTTATGAATTTGGACACCTCTACTCTAGTTCAATAACCCAGGTAAGCAGGAATGAAAACATTAAATAGCATAGGCAACATGATAAAGGAGAAGAGGTAATAGAGAGGAAAAGATTCTGTAGAGAGAGACTTGACAAATGAGATCTTTAGAATAAGGTAGCAGGATGCAAAGGAAATGCCAAGTTTTCCAGGTAAATCGATTTTGTAAGCAATTACTAAACTAGAGGATAATAGCAGTATGCCAGGAAATAAGGGCAGAACAACAGTAACAGATGAAAGCCAACTGGAGAGATGAGAAATTTGGTCAAGCACAGATTCAGGAATGAGAGGTTCAATGTTAGAATCATGTTGAAATCATAATCAAAGAAGAAGTTGTGATCAGAATCCTAAACTGAGTTCAAATCAAGACTTAAAAATCTAGGATATATAATCTCACTTCTAGAGTACTCTGATAAAGTCATGATGAACGCCTCATGATTCCAGAGTCACAAGTCTTATAGTTTTATGCTATTAAAACCTAAAGGTTCGGGGAGTGGATGTAGCTCAAGTGCTTGAGTGCCTGCTTCCCATTTTCGAGGCCCTGAGTTCAATCTCTGGTACCTCCTAAAAACAAACAAACAAAAACACTGAAGGTTCTCTGCCTTGAAGGGTCTGACACTACCTGAATAAAACAAAATCTCATCTGCTTTAAAGATCTAGTGTTGTGCTGTCCAATATGGTAGCCTCTAGTCACATATGGCTATTTACATTTTAATTTAAACAAAATTAAATTAAATTTAAAATGCAGCTCCTTGGATGTACATAGTAGGCACATTTCAAGTGATCAATATTCAACATGTAACTCATTACTAACACATTGAACAGTGAAGATAAAAAATATTTCTATGACCACAGAAACTTCTTTTCGACAGCACAAATCTAGAGACTTGAACTTGAAATGGAATAGTAGTTGTACTTTGCTTCATATATTCCCTTCTTACCCTATGTTCAAAGTACATTTAGAAATTTATTACTGAGAGACTTTGGCTTCTGCACACTGGAAAAATCACTTCAACCCTGGTCTCTTTAAAGCAGATGCATATAACATCCCCATCAATTATTCTCCCAATTTCCAAATCCTTTATGAGGCATATGGTTTTATTTTAATGACAGTTGAGTGAATATATCTGTAAAGGATGATTAGAATTTGACTACAACATATGCATACTTCTCAGAGTTTCAATTTTAATATCAATCATCTGAGGCAGCAGATTAAAATGACCTTAACTGCAAATTCAATGTATTTACATTAGTGTGATAGAAAGTTAAAAAATAGAATCATTTTCATAATTTTTTAACCCACCAATAGTCTCAAGATGAAGTTTAAGAAACACCTGTCATATTTGCAGTTCCTGACATCACTCACCTCCCCACATCCTGCTTCCATTTTAAAAAAAGACTATCATGTTTAGGCTCTGGGCGAACTTTTTTCTTTATACTTCATACTTCACTTCTATTTTACGTATCATTTCATTTTCTTTTTCTTTTATAAAAGAAACATTCATCTACTTGAATATATTATAGAAAATTCAAATTAATAAACCACAAGAGAATCTGGAAAATTTTAATTATCTAGTTATATTTCACATATAAACGTCAACATAAATTTTGGCATGTAGAGCTATGATCCAATCCTGCCATCTACTGTTTCAAACATGAAACTATAAAGCTCTAGCCTTCAAAACGTGAAGAATTGAATCCTTCATTAATAGGGTATATTCAGAAGATTTCAGCTCTTACGTTTCCTAGCCTCATTTAGTTACAGTTACTAATGCCCTTCATCTGTAGGATTAACACTCTTGAATTTCAAGTAAATGCTCAACAGAAAACAGAACATATTAGCAGGCTTAGCCCTCTAGCAGGAATAGGGTTTGAAGAGTCTTGCTGGCTTATACCTACCCTCTAAGATAGGCCTTGGGAACACGTCAGTAACTCTACTGAATTATCTGTGGATAGTATGCATTGTATTGGTGACTGCCCCTTTAAAGGCCACCTTTACTTATTTATAAACTTTCCCAGCACCCTGGGCTAAATTGATCCTAGTTTCCTTAAACTTTCTGAACTGACCTGTGTTCTTAAGGCAAGCTTTGTATCCAACCTACCTATGATTGAGAGAAGGCATATTAGCTTCTTTTTAAGAATCAGTTTCTCTAGTATGCCATCTTATTACTACCAGTGCTGGCCTATACCTAAAATAATTGGAATTTTTTTAGAACTATATCAAATTTTATTCACAGAAACAAAGTGAATGTATTAGAATCAGTTTCTTTAAAAAGTTCTAGAGATTTTACCTTGAAACGCCAAATCCTTGCTGAGGCCATATGCTATTATTGTGTTCCCACCTTGAAGAAGTCTGTTCGATAGGCGGCAGACCTGAAGTTCCTGAACTTCTCCTCAGCTGTGGTGCTGGTGAACTATTCCTACTATTTAGTACCTGTTGAGTAATTTAACAATGGTTAAAACTGGCACCTCTTAATATATTGTATATATAACAGTGAAGACACACATTCAAATATCAATGCAAACTATATTTTTAACAAACCCAGGAGAAAAAGAACATTTTATTCTGAAAATCTATTAATTTTCCTCCCAATTTCACATTCTATATTATTCCCCTATTTATCTTTTCCCTACTAAGAAACTATTTTTGAATGCTCCTCAAGTTAACTAGATTTTCTCTTTTGTACATTTTACCCCTTGTTTCATGAAACAAGTAGCAATTTAAAAAGTGGATGTGAAAGTGCTACCCTGAGAGACAACTTCCAAGTAAAAAACTGTGAACAGGGAAGATCAGCCTTATATCCTAAACATTTTATATTTTCTATACAATGCTATCTAATGTACATAGAGGTTAATCTGAGAAACTGTAGGATTATGAGTTAACTTCTGAATTAATGATTAAATTAAATTTAGAACACCTTTAGTGTTACTAATATTTACTCTAAAAATATATTCCCAATTACCAAATGTACACTAACCAAAATATTCTATATTTGGCCATTGTGAATAAGAATTTATTTTATTGAGATTTACTTTAAAGTTTCTACTTGTGATTTTTTCCTAGCAGCAGTCACTGAAACTGCTATTTCAAAGAGATAAATACCTGTCACATATTTAAATTTTCCCCAGAATATTGATTTTGTAAAGGCTCAAGGCTAGTTAGACTTCCAATGAAAAAGTTTTGTTTTGTTTTTTTTAAAAGATTTATTTATTTATTTAATTCCCCTCCCCTCCCCCGGTTGTCCGTTTTCTGTGTCTTTTTGCTGCGTCTTGTTTCTTTGTCTGCTTCTGTTGTCGTCAGCAGCACAGGGAAGTGTGGGCGGCGCCATTCCTGGGCAGGCTGCACTTTCTTTCGCGCTGGGCGGCTCTCCTTACGGGTGCACTCCTTGCGCGTGGGGCTCCCCTACGCGGGGGACACCCCTGTGTGGCAGGGCACTCCTTGCGCGCATCAGCACTGTGCATGGGCCAGCTCCACACAGGTCAAGGAGGCCCGGGGTTTGAACCGCGGACCTCCCATGTGGTAGACGGACGCCCTAACCACTGGGCCAAAGTCCATTTCCCTGAAAAAGTTTTTTATATAACATAATCCTTGCTGGCTATAATTTAGGTCTCTATAATCTTTCTTAGTTCTTAACGTATATGTAAGACATTTACATTAAATTATCTGTTCCAATTCCCTTTTCCTTACTAATTGTTATTTCAGAAATGCTGTTGCTATTTTCTGAAGTAACATCAGGCTTTTCACATTCTTTTCGAAAAGCAGAGACAAATTAGATATGATATTCTAATAAGGAATTTAAAGAATACAAAGAAAAGGAATAAAAGTTACTTGGTGATTCTTATATGAATTACTCCTACCAGTAGATACTAGTACCAAAAATAGGCCTGATTAACCTAGAATGCTCAGGAAACGAGGTATTTAGACATCCTATTAATTAATTTTATTGTTTAAAATATTTCTAAAATTTTACCAGTACACTTTTATATGGCAAATACAGTAAAAACATAAGACTGATATAATATGATTTTTACGATTAAGAATAACAATTCTAAATAGCAAATGTCAAAAGAAAATGTAAACAAAGAGCAGCATATTAAATACGACTCAAAAATAGATTAAAGAGTTATTTCATGGATGAATTTATTGCTATCTCTTTTGGAAACTTGTGATTAAACTCTTTTTCATAAGGTGACATACTGAAAAAATGCCATATAATTAAATACTATTGCTACTTGGGTTTTGACCACCATAGGTGCTGTATAAACTTTTGAAAAATAAAATTATCATATAAATTCCTATGATCTAGATTGTGATCATCAGACTTTTCAAACCCTTTTTGCCCTAATTGGGTCTGCCTAATTTTTTCAGCAGTTCTGAACACTAATGCTAAGAACAGACAAAAAGAAATTAACTGAATATCAAAATCTCTCTAAAATCTGTATTTAGTTATGCCTAAGCTCTATATAGAGTAGTATAATTAATTGATTTGAATTTCATTTTCTCTTGGTTAGTTTCCTTATCTGTAGAATAAAATAGTTGAGCTAGAATAATCTCTAAAATGTTTATAGTTTTAAAAGTTTATTATTTTAGCTATTAGTGAAGATATTGTTAAATAGTAAAAAATCAAGTATAAAAACACTCTGAAAAAGCATACTGTATACTTATTTAGAACACTACTTATTATTTTCTAAAGGAAATCCTATTTTGAAACATAAATATTTAAAGAAAAACTAATCCCATAGCTAATGACAGAAAAATCAATGCCTATAGCCATTAAAAATGTGAAAAATCATTTTTAAAAAATGCTATGTAAACCATGAATGAAAATTATTTTCTTTTGGTTCTTCAAGAACAATTCCTACATTCTAAAGAATAAAATATATTTGTCATGATTTAACTACCAGTTTGAACAAGCAACAATAATTAAACCTGCTTGTTCTCTATTTCTTAACAATAATGACAATGATAATAAAAAATAGTTGTTACCATTTCAGTTATAACTTCTAATTATAGCAATTATTTAGAATTAAAATGAATACCCATCTAGAATTATTTGAGTTTATTATAACTACCTCTAAATTCTCAAGAGCCTCAATACAGTATAGAAGAAGCTAGATAATCCAAAATTATTCCATTTACGTAAGATTTAAAGGAGCAGCTATAATTTGAAAATATCATTAAATGTGACAAATAGGGCTTGCGAATCACTGTATTTGACCTTGTGAAGTTTTCGATCTCCTTTTTCAGTTGGGTCCTCTATTTCAGAGCAGGGGTAAAATCCAGGAAATGGTGTGAGAGGATTAATCTTTGGCCGACAGGAACCTGAGAAAGCACCCATTAAGCTACTTATACTCCGTAGGGAAGAAATGACTTGTGGGGGAAGGGTTGGATCAACCAGAAGATCTGACACCATGTTGCGAGCTTCATTTAACATTGAAAGATCAACTCCATTTCCACCTCCAGAATTCTAGAAAAGAACAAAAGGTAAAATTATATATTTGCTACACAGAAAACTTAACATTTAAGAAAAGCCTACTGTGCTTTAAATCAAAGCCTAATATCTAAGTAGTTTAAACCTAATAAACATGAATATTCATTTACTTGGACATGATAAATATTATGGTATCATTCTAATTTTAAAAATTGATGCTTAAATATCTAGCAGATAGACGCTGAACTTCAATTTTTGTTCTATGTTTTAAATTAGCCTATCTCATTATGCTTAATAGTATTTATAATGGACTTACTGACTTGGTTTAAACTGCTATGGAACCAAATCTGAACTTACTTTAAAATTCTATAATTTGGATATTTCACTAATTTAATGAGGATTTCATTTATGCCAATATATATTTTTTTAAAGATTTATTTTTTATTTATTTCTCTCCCCTTCCCCACCCCAAGTTGTCTGCTGTCTCTGTTCATTCGCTGTGTGTTCTTCTGTGTGTGCTTGTATTCTTGTCAGTGGCACCAGGAATTTGTGTCACGTTTTGTTGCGTCATCTTGCTGCATTAGCTCTCCGTGTATGCGGCACCATTCCTGGGCAGGCTGCACTTTTTTCGTGCTGGGTGGCTCTCCTTACAGGGCGCACTCTGTGCACATGGGGCTCCTCTGCGCCGGGGCACCCCTGGGTGGCACAGCACTCTTTGCGCACATCAGTACTGTACATGGGCCTGCTCATCACACCAGTCAAGAGGCCCTGGGTTTGAATTGTGGACCACCCATGTGGTAGGTGGACGCCCTGTCTGTTGGGCCATATCAGCTTCCCTTTAAACATACATAGGATTTCTTTCATTTATCTTACTTACTTAAGAAACAGTCTAGCATAGTGACAAGGCTTTGTGCCAAAGAAATTTGGCACATAAGTCTGATATTTATATCTGACTTTAGCCCTAACTATGTGACTTTGAACCAGTTATTTAACATATGAACTTCTTCCGTTTTTTTTTCATTGTAAAACAAGGGTAACAGTTACTCATTAAGGGCTGACAAAATATTAATAAATCTGATAGTATATTTAGAGCACATAAAACAATATGCGGTACATGTATGTATTTAAAGTGAAATAAAGAATACTCTTCTTTTAATATTATGAAAAGTGATGAGCTAAAGATACAGATAAAATGGTACCAGAGTTGAAAGGAGGTAGAAATCACTGTTTTGAGATGAGTGGTTAACAAAAACACCATGGAAGGGATAGTATTTGGCTGGGTCCTAAATATTGGTAGGAAATATATGTTATTTTAATTTATAAAAAATGTTATTGACGAACATATATTTTTATTTTTTAAAAACACATATGCATGATGTACAAGTCATCCATAGAATTTAAATTTAGCACACTGATAATCAGAACAGTGAATTAAATTTAAGTTACTTCTGTTGATTTTCTATACAGGTGTGTTTTGAATTAATAATTATTCAAATTATTTAATAAATTGGCAATGAAACTATCCATTTGTATACTCAACACATTTGGGAATTGCAAAATATTATGAAAGTTAGACCATGGTAGCAAAAGAACGTCTTTGCTATTTCTTGAGTTGTTTACTTTTTTGTTAAGTATTATTTGTGATAGTTTTATTTTAAAACATTTCTCTCTACTCAGGCATAGCCTGATTATTTATGGCCTTTATCCACTATAATTAACATTACAAAGAATGTCTCTGTAGACAAATAAGCATACTTCTGACAGATAGCTTCCCATAATCTGAATTGTTGAAACAAACCAAATGAATATGTTAAATTTGGTCATTAATCTAATACTACCCTTGACTATGCTCTTCAAATTTATATTCCTGCTAATTGTATATTATAGTATCTATTTTCCCATACCCTAATTACAATTGAATAATTGCAATTTAATTGATCTCTACCTAGATGATGTGCAGGAAATCACTGTGGCTTGTGGTGGTTTCAAATTGCATATACCCCAGAAAAACATGTTTTATTTATTTATTTTATTTTTTTAACCGTGCTTTTTTATTTTTTTAAAAAGATACTTAGATTACATAAAAAATATAGGAGATTCCGATATGCTCTGCTCCCAACCCCTCCCACACTCTCCCATATTAACAACATCTTTCATTGGTGTGGAACATTTGTTACCATTGATGAACACATTTTGCAGCATTGCCACTAAGCAGATTATAGTTTACACTCTCTCCTGCACAATTTTGTTAAGTTTGACAAGATATATAATGGCTTGTATGTGTCATTGCAATGTCATTCAGGACAATTCCCAAATCCTGAAAAAAGTCCCAATATTACACCTGTTTTCCTGTATTCCTCGCCTCAGAACCTCCAATGATCAACTCGCTCCACATCAATGATAAAAGTTCTTCCATTGCTAGAATCACAGCAAGTCTATACTAGAATAACAGTAAGTCTACTCTAGTCAATCATTCATTCTCCAATCCTGAGGATTCTGAGATGCTGATGCCAATTCCACCTCTAATTGAGAGAGGGCGTAGATCCCATGGGGCAAATGGATGGGACTATCTTGCATGCAGTTGCAGACTCTCTGTTCCTTGGGATGGTCATTGTCCATCATCACCTCCTTGTTAGATGTCCTCAGAGAGTCCAATGAACCGGAGAGTAGGTATTGCAACTCTGTTGAGATTCAGGGCCCAGTTGGCACATAGACAGGCCAAAGATTTAAGTCTCTTGGACATACACCTATCAACTCTAGTAACAACTATAGGTTCATATAGAAGGGGTAAAAGAGCCATGTTTAGGAAAACCACATCTTAGTCCAAGTCACTGGGGAGCATAAATTCCCATATAGGGCCCACTGGCAAGGCACTGAACTCCTGAGCTGTCCTCCCTACCTAAAGTGTCTGAATGTCTCCAATATCTGAGGCAATATTTACTTTGCAGTCAAGGAGATCCTACTGAGATGTGCATAAGCATAACCTCTGGAATGACCTCTCAACTCACTTTGAAGTATCTTAGCCATATAAACTCATTTGTCTTTACCCTTTCCCCCTTTTTGTCAAGGTCTTTTTAAGTCCCATTGCTAGTTGGTGCTTGGTAGTAATCCCTTGGTGCCAGGGAGGATCATCCCTGCGGGTCATATCTCATGCTGGGGGAAGGTAATGCATTTATATGCTGAGTACAGCTTAGAAAGAGACCACATTTGAGCAACAAGAAGGCTCTCAGGAGGTAACTCTTAGGCACCCTATAATACTAGACTAAGTTTCAATTTCAAGAGTAAAGTTTCATAAGTATACTCATCAATATTAAGGGCCCATCAATGGTCCATCCTCCTTCGCTAGGCACTGCCCCTGTACTCGGGGGATTCTTGTTCTCCCATTACAGAATGTGGCAGAGCTCCCAAGAATGGGAATTTAATATTCTTTTGGTTATTGTGTGAATCTCCACCCACCATGACAATGCCCCATGAACACTTGAACACATTTCTATGCCTTGCAGGTATGTCCCAGGTGAACCTCCTCCCATGCATCCCCCATCACCAATACCCCACAACAATGATCCTTTCCTGACACAGTTGTAACACTTCTGTGCTCCAAAACTTCTTCATAAATGAAGCCAACAAAATAATGAAATACAAGTAATAAGAAAATGAAATAATAATGATAGTTTTAAAAACAAAAAATAAAATACAAAATTTTTTGACTGGAATAAAAAATACAAAATTAAAAAGAACTTTGAGACTATGTCTTTCATCTCTGTAAATATGTTATCTTGTATATACAGTGACATTTTCTGCCATTTATTCCCCAAGTGTCTTCTTTTTTTCATTTGTCTTCAAGGATGCTTTAGGTTATGGAAAAGTCACATCCAGAATATAGGGGATTCCCATATACCCAACATCCTCCCCCTTCCCCCTTTCCCCTATTAGTAACATTTTATATGTGAATGGTACATTTGTTACAATTGATGTACCAACCATGGTCAATTATTTACATTATGGTTTACATTTTGGATTATCCACTTTTACAAATTTTGATGAAATTTAACATGGCCTGTATCCATCATTGCAAGGGCATGTAGAATACTTCCATTGCCCCCAAAATGCTCCATGTTCCATCTATTCTATTTCTCACTCCCCATCACCTCGGAAACCATGGCAACCACCAAGTTTCACTACTTGAAAAAGAAGAATCGTAGTTACTTGCAACAACATTCAGGGCTTGACATACTGGTCTGTCCTCCCCTAATAGGCACTGTCTATACTCATGAGAGACTCCTGTCTCCGCTATTTGAAAACAGAGTGGGACTCTGCAGGATGGGAGTACACCTTCCTGCTGACTTTGTGGGTCTCTACACACTGATACAGCACACTATGACAAAATGAACATTCACAAATTCCCTAGAAGCCTGCCTCAGGTGCACCCTGGACCGAATGCCCCCCACATCCAACATCCTAAACCAGTAACCCTCCCCTCCCATAGTGCCAAAAAGAACTTTCCCAAAGCTGTAGTTTCAACCATATACCCACAAGTCCCCAGTGTCCATCTGCTCCCCCCACCAACCTTCCCCCAGCTCCATGGACTTTCAAACCCACACTGCCCACCCTAACCCCCTCACAAAACAGCACTGCCCAACCCAATAGTATCACTGCAACACTGTCATGCCCCTCCACTGCACAACTACACACTTCCACCTTATAGATTTTGCCTATATGGGCATTTGCTCACAACCCTCTTCTCCCTTTCTATCCCTGTAAACCTATCTTCTACACTTTAGCTCTGTGAGTCTGCTCAGTTTCCTTAATTCATATCAGTGAGGTCATGTAATATTTGTCCTTCAGTGCTGGCTTGCTTCATTCAACATAAGGTCTTCAAGATTCATCCATGTTATCTGTGTGTAAATACTGTATTCCTTCTTATAGCTGAGTAACATTCCATTGTACATATATACAATTTGTTTATTGATTCATCTGTAGATAGGCATTTGGGTTTTTTCCAACTTTTGGCAACAGGGAATAATGCAGCTATGAACATTGGTGTGCATATATCTTTTCATGTCCTTGCTTTAAATTTTTCTGGGTATATACCCAGCAGTGGGATTGCTGGATCAAATAGCAGTTCTATAGTTAGCTTCCTGAGGAACTATCAAACTGTCCTACACAATGGTTGCACCATTCTGCATTCCCACCAACAGTGGATGAATATTCCCATTTCTCCACATCCTCTCTAACACTTGTAGTCCTCTGTTTCTTTAATAGCTACCAGTCTAATGGGTGTAAGATGGTATCTCATTGTAGATTTGATTTGCTTTTCCCTAAAAGCTAGTGATGTTGAGCATTTTTATATGCTTTTTAGCCATTTGTATTTCTTCTTTGGAGAAGTGTCTATTCAAATTACTTACCCTTTTTTAAATGGGTTGTCTTTTTCTTTTCAAGGCATATGATTTCTTTATACATATCAGATACATGGTTACCAAAATATTTTCTCCCATTGAGTAGGCTGTGTTTTCACTTTCTTGACAAACTCTTTCGAGGTGCAAATGATTTAATTTTCAGAAAGTCCCATTTATCTATTTTTTCTTTCATTGCTTGTACTTTGGGTGTAAAGTTCATGAAACCATTTCCTAATACAAGACCCTGTAGATGCTTCCATACATTATCTTCCAAGATCCTTATGATCTTGGCTCTTATATTTGTATCTTTGATCCATTTTGAGTTAATTTTTGTATAAAGTGTGAAATGGGTGTTCCTCTTTCATTCTTTTGGATATGTATATTCAGTTCTCCAAGCACCATTTGTTGAAGAGGACTTTATCTCCCAGTTGAATGGGCTTGGTGACCCTGTCAAATATCAGTTGACTGTATATGCGAGGATCTATATCAGAAGTCTCAATGAGGTTCCATTGGTCAGTATGTCTATTCTTGTGCCAGTGCCATTCAGTTTAACCACTGTAGCTTTGTAATAGGTTTGGAAGTCAGGTAGTGTGATTCCTCCAATTTCAATTTTCTT
This sequence comes from Dasypus novemcinctus, assembly GCF_030445035.2. Taxonomy (NCBI): domain Eukaryota; kingdom Metazoa; phylum Chordata; class Mammalia; order Cingulata; family Dasypodidae; genus Dasypus; species Dasypus novemcinctus. The sequence continues at coordinate 79,156,881 of NC_080682.1, forward strand.
TTTCAATATTCCTTTGGCTAATCAGGATCTCCTGTCCTTCAAAATAAATTTTATACTTACCTTTTACAATTCAGTAAGAAATCCTGTGGTAATTTTTATTGGGATTGTATTAAACCAGTGAATCAGTTTGGGAAGAATAGACATTTTAATGATGTTTAGTCTTCCTATCCATGAACAGGGAATAGTCTACCATTTATTTTGCTCTTCTTTAATTTCCTTTAACAATGTTGTGTAGTTTTCGGTCTACCAGTCATTTACATCTTTAGTTAAATTTATTCCTAGGCATTTGATTCTTTTAGCTGCTATTGTAAATGGGATTTTTTTTCTTGATTTCCTCCCCAGATTGCTCATTATTGGTGTAAGGAAATGCTACTGATTTTTGAACATTAATCTTATAAACACATTCATAATCTCCAGAAGCTTCAATGTAGATATCTTAGGACTTTCAAGGTTTAGGATCATTATCATCGGCAAATAGTGAAATCTTTACTTCTTCCTTTCCAATTTGTATGTCTTTTATATCTTTTTCTTGCCTAACTGCTCAGGCAAGTACTTCTTGCTCAATGTTAAATAAGAGTAGTGTCAGTGGGCATCCTTGTCTTGTTCCAGATCATAGCTGGAAAGCTTTTAGGATTTCACCATTGAATATGATGTTAGCTATGGGTTTTTCGTATATATCCTTTATCACGTTGAGGAAGTTTCCTTCTATTCCCATCTATTGAAGTGTTTTTATCAGGAATCTGTGCTGTATTTCACCAAATGCTTTTTTTGCATCTATAAAGATGATCATGTGATTTTTTTCCTTTCAATCTGTTTATCTGGTGTATTACATTGATTGATTTTCTTATGTTGAACCATATTTGCATACCAGGGATGAAACCCACTTGGTCATGGTGTATAATTTATTTGATGTGATGTTAAATATGATTAGCAAGTATTTTATTGATGATTTTAGCATCTTGGTTCATTAGAGAGATTGGTCTATAGTTTTCCTTTCATGTGGTGTTTTTTTCAGTATTAGGGTAATGCCGGCATCATAGAATTAGTTAGGGAATGTTCCCTCCACTTCCATTTTTTGGAAGACTTGAAAGCAGGATTGGTGTTAATTCTTTTAGGAATGTTTGGTAGAATTCACCTGCAATGCCATGTGGCCCTGGGCTCTTCTTAATTGAGAGGTTTTTGATGACTACTTCTATCTTGTTAATTGTGATTGGTCAGTTGAGTTCATCAATTTTTTCTTTTGTCAGTGTAGGCTGCTTGTGTGTTTCTAGAAGTATGTCCATTTCCTCTAAATTATCCATCTTGTTGGCATACAATTTTTCAAAGTATCCTCTTATGATACTCTTTATTTCTGTGGGGTTGGTGGTGATACCCCCTTCCTCATTTCTTATTTTATGTATTTGCATCTTCTCTCTTTTTTTCTTTGCTAGTCTAGCTAAAGGTTTGTGAATTTTATTAATCTTCTCAAAGAACCAGCTTTACATTTTATTTTCTCTAGTGCTTTCTTATTTTCAATTTCATTTAGCTCTGCTCTAATCTTTGTTATTTCCTTCTTTCTACTTTCTTTGGGTTAGTTTGTTGTTCTTTTTCTAATTCCTCCAGGTGTGCAGTTATGTCCTTGATTTTAGTTCTTTCTTCTTTTTAAATGTAGGTATTTATGGCTATGAATTTCCCTCTCACCTCTGCTTTTGCTGCATCCCATAGGTTCTGATATGTTGTACTGTCATTTTCATTTGTTTCAAGTAGTTACTGATTTCTTTTGTAATTTCCTCCTTGACCCACTGATTGTGCACGAGTGTGTTTTTTAACTTCCATATCTTTGTGCCTAATGTGCTTCTCTGCCCCTTACTGATTTCCAGCTTCATTCCATTGTGGTCAAAGAAATTACTTTGTATAATTTCAATCATTCTGAATTCACTGAGAGTTGTTCCATGGCCTAGCATGTGGACTCTCCTGGAGAATGATCCATGTGCTCTTGAGAAGAACATATATTCCACTGTATTTGGGTGTAATGTTCTGTATGTAACTATTAGGTCAAGATCCTATGATGTATTATTCAAGATCTTTGTTTCTTTATTGATTCTCTGTCAAGATATTCTTTCTAATGGTGATAATGGTGTATTTAAGTCACCCATTATAATTGTAGAGGCAACTATTTCTCCACTTAAGTGTTTCCAGTGTTTGCCCCATGTATTTTGAGGCACCCTGACCAGGTGCATAAATGTTTATGATTGCTCTTTCTTCTTGATAGATTATACCTTTTATTAGTATATAGTGGTCTTCATTGTCTCTAACAATAGTTTTGCATTTAAAGTCTATTTTGTCTGATATTAGTATAACTAGTCAAACCCTTTATTGGTTATTGTTTACATGTAAAATTGTTTTCCCACAAATCACGTTCAGCCTCCTTATGTCTCTGGGTCTAAGGTAAGTTTCTTGTAGACAGCATATAGATGGGTCATATTTCCTTATCCATTCTGCCAATCTGTGTCTTGCCTTGAGAATTGAATCCATTAACATTCAATGTTATGACTTATTGTGACTCTTGCAATGGAAGAAATTATATCATTGGTGTAGAGACAGTGGCCACAGGAGTTGCTGAAGGCAGGGAAAGGGAAAAAGAGATGTGATATAGGGGCATTTTGGGGATTTGGAGTTGTCCTGAATGATATTGCAGGAATAGATGCAGGACATTATATATCCTGCCATAACGCACTGAATGCACTGGGAAAGAGTATAAACTACAATGTAAACCATAATCCATGCTGTGTAGCATTGTCCCAAAATGTATTCATCAAATGAATGTACAACACTAATGAAAGAAATTGTTGATGTGGGAAAAGTGAGGGGTATGGGGAGTGGGGCATATGGGGATCTCCTATATTTTTTAATCAACATTTTGTGTGATATATGTATCTTTTAAAAATAAATAAAAATATTTTAAGAAAAAAACATTCAATATTACTGTCAAGGAATTACTAACATTAGCCATATTTTCTTTAGGTTTATATATGCCATATGTTGTTTTTATTTCTCTTTTTATCTTTTTAGTTGTTCTAACTGTCTCCTCCATCTCTCTCTCTCCTGTTTCTTTCTTTTGATCTTCAGAACTCCCTTTAGTTTTCTTGAAGGGCAGGTTCCTTATTAACAAACTCTCTTAATTTCTGTTTATCTGTGAATATTTTAACTCTCCCTTATTTTTTAATGCCAGATTTGCTGGATAGAGAATTCTTGACTGGAAGTTTTTTTCTTTTAGCACCTTAACTATGTCATACCATTATCTTCTTGCCTCCATGGTTTCAGATGAGAAATCAGCACTTAATCTTATCAAGCATCCCTTGTATGTGATGGATCTCTTTTCTCTTGGTGCTTTCAGTATTCTCTCTTTGTCTTGAGCATTGGACAATTCGATAAATATATGGGGTAGGCCTGTTAGGATTTATACTGTTTGGGGTGCACTGCACTTCATGGACATGTACGTCCATGCCCCTCAATAGGGTTGGGAAATTTTCAGCCAATATTTCCTCCAACATGCCTTCTGTCCCCCTTCCCTTCTCTTCTCCCTCTGGGATTGCTATAACCCATATGTTTGTGCATTTCATGTTTTCATTCAAATCCCTAAATCCCTGCTGGATTTTTTTCTATCTTTTTATCTATCTGTTCTACCATCTGTTTGATTTCAGTTGCACTGTCTTCCATATTGCTGAATCTTTCCTGACTGTTCAAATCTGCTGTTATGTGCTTCCAGTATATTCCTGATTTCTTGCATTGTGCCATTAATCACCATCATATCCATTATCTTTTCATGTATGTTTACAACTTCCTCAGTAGGTCCTCTGAGTGTCTTCTTAAAATACTTAATCTCATCCTTCACTTCATTAAGTTGATTCATTGTATTTGTTTGGACATCTCTGATTAAGTGCTCCATGTTCTGCATCTCCTTCTGTTTTTTAGTTTGTTCATTGGACTGGACCATGTATTCCTGTTTCTTAGTATGGCCCGTAATTTTTCATTTGTTTCTAGGCATCAGTTTATCTTGAGGGGTTTATTCAGTTGATTAGGTTCTCTTTCTACTCTAAGGCTTTATTTTGTTATTTTTATGTGTGTGTGGTAAGTTTTCACTTTGATACTCTGTTCCTCTTATTCTATTTCCTTGTTGGCATCTATTTTCCCTTGAAAAAAACTTAGGACCAGAGAATAGGAAAGAGGTAAGAAGTGAAAAAGGATATTAGTAGTAATAATAATAGTAAAAGGTAGAAGAGGAACAATGTAAGACCTAGAAAAATGAATAATTAACACAAGAAATACAGAGGAATAAGGAAAAAAAAAGTGGAATAGAAACAATGAAATAAGAAATAGACTTGAGAAAAATTAAAAGGCCAGAATGATGAGAAAAGAGGAAAGAGAGAAAAAATAAGTAAAAAAGAAAAATACTGAGAAAAAAAGGAGAGAGAAATAAAAACAAAACCTGAAGATCAAACAAAAAGAGATGGAATGAAATAACAACAGAAAACAGAAGATAAGAATATGAAGGAAAGAAAAGAAATAGCATAGGTAGGAAAAAATCAATAAAAAGAAAAAAGGGAAACAAAGGAAGGGGAAATACAACAAACAAGATACAAGACAATAGCAATTGATTTTTAAAATAAGAAGAAAGAGGGAAAAAAATTAAAAAAACGAAACAACAACAAAAAAGCAAACACAATGAAAACAGCCTTCTCTTTTAGGTCCCTAAGGAGCTTCTCAACTTGCCAGTGTTCATCACCCTGCAGCCTGCCCTCTGCAGGTTTTAAACCAGGTTTTAGCAAGTAAACTAAGTTAAATTTTTAAAAAAGGAAGTTTTTTTTTTAAGAAAGTAAGAGATCCAAAAAAAACGAATGCAAAAATAATGTCTGTATGTTCCCTGTCATAAAGTATCAGCTGGACGTTTGATGAGCTGGGTGGATCACTTCTCTAGGGATAGTTGGGAATCAAATGAGGGGCTTTGTATATGCAAGGTGGGAATTCCTCCACTGAGTTAAACTTTCTCCTTCTGTTAGTCAGCCTATCATAAAGCTATCTGCCTGCCCCCTTTCCCTCAGGCAAGTTAGATTCTTAGCAGTTTGCAGAAAGGCATATTTTTAAAGTTAATCCATGCCTATGAATGTGGACCCATTGTAGGTAGGATCTTTTGATGAGGCTACTTCAGTTAAAGAGTGACCCACTTTATTCAGGATGGGTCCTAATCCTCTTACTGGAATGCTTTATAAACTGGATGAATTCAGAGAAAAAAAACCCAGAAGCAAGAAGCTGAAAGCAATGAAATCTGGAAGAAAAGGAAGAGACCAGCAGATGCTGCCATGTGGCATAGGAGTCAAGAATTGTAGGAAACCAGTCTTCAGGAGGAAAGCATCACCTTGATGATGGCATCAAAAACTGTAAGCAATAAATTTCCATTGTTTACAGCCAACCCACTTCATGGTATCTGCTTTCAGCAGTCTAGGAAACTAAAACACTGCTTGACTCTAAATTCTCTGATTATTATAATCCTGAACCTTCCCTGTCATATTTATAGAGTTTATACACATTTTTCTGTAAGTTGTATCTATTTTCAGTCTAATTTAACCACAACAAATTCAAGTGGTATATGTATGGAAAAAAATCTGTTCTGTTCAAGAGTAGCTTTTCCTCAATTCTATCTAAAAACTGTTAGATTTAGGAAAGAACAAATCATAAATTTACTAAGACAGTACAATGTGGTTTTCACAATAGCATTATTCAGTGTAGTTAGAATTACTCATAAATATCTCCCATGACAACACAAATACCTGGTGTACAAAATTAATTCATTTACATAGCTACATATTTTTTTCATTAGCTATTTATGGTCAATATTTCCTTGTTTATATTGCATCTTTCTAAGGTAATTATTGATGTTAGGGCTTAAGTTTGCCATTTGATTGTTTTCTATTTGTTTCCTTTCTCTTTTCTTGCCTTCCTTAGGTTACTTGAATACTTTTTAAGGATTCCATTTTGATTGATTTAATTTTTTAGTGTATTGCTTTATATAGTTTTCTTTGTGATCACATATATAGATTGTAATAACCAGAGTAATCACTGTCTATTGGTATCCACATTTTACTACTTTGAATGAAATGTGGAAATCGTAATTTCAGGTAGGTCTCTTTACCTTCTCTATATTGTCTTGAGAATCAGATAGTCTTAATTTTTGTTTCAATCATTAAATGACTTATGAAATTCATAAGGACAAGGATAGTTCTTGTATTTGCCCATATTTCTGCTCTTTTCATTGTTCTTTATATCCCTTATGCTCTGAAGTTCCTTCTATTATCTTTCATTTCTGTTCAGAGAACTTCCTTTAGCCATTCTTTCAGGATAATTCTCTTTCTTAGTGAAAAAACTATTTTAGTTTTTCTTCATCTGAGAATGACTTGTCCCTTAGCTCCTAAAGGATACATTTGCCAGAAAGAATTCACAATTGACAGTCCTTTACTTTCAGCATTTGAAAAATATGTCACTTCCTTCCAGCTGCCATGGTTTCAAATGAGAAATCTGCTGACATTTGAGCATGTTCCCTTATAGATAATGTGTCATTTCTCTTTGGCAGCTTTCAAGATTTTTCTTCATTTTTAATTTTCAAAAGTTTAATTATGGTGTGTCTTGGCATAATTTCTTTAGGTTTATGTCCTATTTGTTATTTGTTCAACTTTGTGAATCTGTAGGTCTTTTGCCAAATTTGGGAAGCTTTCACTCATTACTTCTTCAAATACTCTTTCAGTAACTCTCTTCTTCAGGTACACCAATGATATTAATGTTGAATCTTTTGGTGTGGTCCCAAAGGACCCCAAAGCTGTGTTCATTTTGTTTCTGTTTATTTCCTATTTGTTGTTCAAATTGGGTAGATTCTATTGATCTATCTTTTAGTTCACAGATTCTATTCTCTCTCCACTCTACTATTGTGCCTATTCATCCAGGAAGTTTCAAAAATTTTTTCTATTATTGTATTTTTCAGTTCTATAACTACTTTTTTTAACCAGCCACTTTTTCTTTGCTGAGGTATTCTATCTTTTCATTTGTTTCAAGAGAATTTGTAATTTCTTGTTGAAGCATTTTATGATGGCTGTTTTTAAATCTTGTCATCTTAGACCTGGCATTGATTCCTTTTTCTCATTCAAGTTGTGAAATTCCTGATCCTTGGTATGAAGGGTGATTTTCAATTTTATCCTTGACATTTTGGTTATTATTTTAGAAGACTCTTGGTCCTCCTTAAATATTAATGTAACTAAGTTTAGTACACAGGTCTTGGCCTACTTTTATTGGTATTGGTTCGAATGGAAATTTAATTTCAGCACATTTGTGGAGATATTTTGGAACTGCTTGGATTTTCTGGTACTGGTGGGGTTCCTATTTGTCCCTCCTGGTGCTTCTGGACCAGCAAGTAAGGGAGACTTTCCCCAAGCCAGGCTACCTGGTGCCTCTAGGAGAGGGAAGGGAGTTTCCAACCCATGGGGAGAGTACTTCCTGGGATTAGAGCCTGTTGTGGCAGGATCCCCATGCTATGGCTCCATGGCCACTCAGTCTCTCATGGAGAAGGGGAAACTTCATGCCCAACAAGAAAAAAGTACTTCCCCTAGCTACTTATTATTAATGTAGTTCCTGATCAAGTCCCCCTTGCCAGTGCTACCAGGCTTCCTAGGTGCTGTCAGCAGGACTTTTGTTTAATCTCATGAGAGATATGAGACTACCTAGTTCATCTTTTCTTGCTAGTTTGGGAGCCAGGGTCTAGACTGCCTTTTGCTGGTGGGTGGGTATCATAAGATGCCAAGTCACTATGTTGTTCCTCTACTCCTGAGATTCCTAACCAGTCTGCCTTCCTCCTTCCAACTTTCAGAGTTCCCCTTTGATTGTCTCTTGGGTTATTTCCAGAGTATATAATTGTATTAGGGGGAAGCAACAGGGGCGATTAAATCTGATAACACATGCTGAACATATAAAGTAATGAATAGTACATACAGGTAAAGTGTAGTAAATAGTACTATTATTATTAATATTATGGAAATTGCTGAGATGAAGATAAAATAGTATCAGATTTCAAAGGAGATAGATATAGCATTAATCTGGCTGGTAAACAGAAACTTTATAGAAGGGGTAGCATTTGAGCTATGCCCTAAGTATTCTGTAGAATTATATTTATAAAGATTAGGGGAAAATAATATATTACAATAAAAGTAAACAAACGTGCTTGGAGGTAAGATCATTCCACATGATGGAGAGAGTATAAATAATGGTACAAAAGTAGTAAAGTAATGACATACAGGGATCATGAAATTGTTACAGTACAGGATATATAAAAGACAGCAATGGAAAATAAGGTTGGCTTGACTTGTTAGGAACAAATTTTTGAGAACACTGGACTCCAGGTTAAGTAATATGGGGAATGGATGTTATATAGATTTTCAGCAGCTTAAAGACAAAAAAATAAATAAAACAAGAAAAGGGAAAAGGAAGTGATGGACAGCATTGTAATTTTAGATGATAGTTGGCTCACCAAGAAGGCAATATTTGAGTTAAGACCTAATAGAAGTATGGGAAAAGAGCAGTCTAGATAAAGCTACTAGCAAGTACAAGCATCCAGAACCAAAAGCTTGTCTGGTTTCTATAAGAAATAACAAGAGGTCAGTACATTTGGAACAGAGTAAATCAAGGAGAAAGTAGTAGATAAGGAGGTGAAAAAAGGGTAAGAGGGAGTAAGGAAGTAAAAGAGGTGACCATATTGTGTAAAGTCTTCTAAGTCCAAGATAAGGGCTATAGTTTTACTCTCGGTAAGATGGAAAACTAGGGGGCAAGAGAGTGACATGATCTGCCTTATGTCAGATTAAACTGAATATTAAATCAATTATTACAATGTAATTTATCATCAAATTATATGCCACAATTTTACAAGTTGAACTTAAATTCCTATTTCTCATTGGCTTACAATCAATAAATTCCTATTTAAATAGGAAACTAAGAATGATTTTTATGTTTTAAAGGGTAACTTATGAAACAAAAGAATATATAAGATTGGCCCACAAATGCTAAAATATTTACTAACTGGCCTTTATAGAAAAAGAGTCATCTGATACTACTTTATACTATAATTTCAGAGATGCTTAGTATTTATTATTATTATAATTAATATTAGCTCACATTTTAAAACCTTTTTATTTGAAATACTTTCAAACTCCATACATAGAACTCCAACATACCCCTAGCTAATCCCCCCCCCAGATATCCAGATCCACCAATTTTAATATTTTGCCACATGTGCTGTGTCTATTTATTGATTGATCTATGCAACTCTTCACCAATCTTTTCTGAACACTTTAATGTAAGTTGTATACATCATGCTCCTTGAACACTTAACACTGCCACGTATATTTCCAAAGATCAAGGATATTCACTTACATAACAAACTTAAGTGAAGTTATCAAGTTCAAGAAATTTAACATTGATGTAAAGTTTAGTCTAAATTTCACTTTTTTCATATATCCCAATAATGTCCCTTTGAGCCTTTCTCCTCCCTTGCTAGATCCCATTCATGATCATGTATTGCAATTAACTGTCATTGTCTCTTTAGTTGCTCTTATATACAACATAAACTTTCCCATCTTAAGCACTCCCAAGCACACCATTCAATGGGATTAATCACATTCACAATACTGTGGTATCCCCACTACCTCCCTTTTTTAAAACTTTTCTATTTCCCCAACACCCATGAACTCCCCATTCCCCATGCCCCCTTTCCACCACTTCCTGGCAACCTGTAGTCTAATTCATGTATCTATGAACTTGCACATTCTCTGATTTCTTTGAAGTTACCATGTGGTTTAAATTTAACAGTCTAAATATGTAACAATCTTGTTTGCTTTGTTACCAACTTAACTTCATTAGTATACTCAAATTATGTTTCTATACCCCTCCATCTCTCACCTTTGAATACTTCTTGTCATAAATCACATGCTTATGCATTGTAAGTCCAAAACTGGTTGGTTTGGTCCAGAGTAACTAAAGAAACTTGCCTACCTAATTTTCCAGCCAGGGAAGACTAGATTGTATCAGAACAAATCTTCTGTCTTGGACTAGAAAAGCTAGAATAAAATACAAGCAGCATCCATTTCAAGTCTTCAGAACACAACCAAGCAGCCAGGGCTTAAAAGGACAAGAACCCAGAGTTAAGGAAAAATTTTGAAATGAACCTAACACACCGTTTTTTCCCCTCTAGGAATTTGCTACTAATTCATAACTGACACAGGGAAAGAGAGTTAGTTAAGAAGGTAGGAAACAGAATACATTTTGTATAGTGTCAAGGGGCTGAGAGACCAGAATTGGTCTAGCAGGAAGGCTTGAAAAGCAAATCAAGAGCACAGAGAGCAGAGAAGGCAAAAACAAGTGAGCTTGAATTCAGAGCTGACTACCCTACAAGGCATGTGCCAATTTGTAAATAGTGGCCAAACTATGGAGACAACACACAAATTCTCAAAAAAACTTCTATTTTGAAATAAAAACAGAGCTTCATAAGTCTCACTGTGCTGGGGGAGGGGGGAGGGGAGAAGGAAGGGAGAAGTGAATTTCTAGTAAGACAAAATAGAAAACCTGAATAGTTCTAATACTATTAAAGAAGTTGAATCCACAATTTAAAACTGCCTCCTTATATACAAACAAAAACTCCAGGCCCAGATGTCTTTTCTAAAGTATTCTTCTAAACAGTAAAGGAAGAAATAATACCAACATTACCCAAACTTTTCCAGATAATAAAAAAGAGAGGGAAATGGATGTGGTTCAACTAATTGGGCTCCTGTCTACCATACAGGAGGTCCAGGGTTTGAATACCAGAGCCTCCTGGTAATGGCAAGCTGGCCCATGTGGTGAGCCTTGAAGATGAGGAGCATTGTGGCCATCAGAATTAATGTGGGAAAATGTGGGAGATATCGGAAGCAGGGCATATGGGAATCCCCTAAATTTTTTATGTAACATTTATGTAATCCAAGTTATCTTTAAAAAAAAAATAAAATAAAATAAAACACTTAAAAAAAAAAAAAGAATTTGACAACAACCAATTGAGAGCAATCATCAAAGCTGATCCTCTTAAACTGTATGAGAAATTGCCGAAGAACTCAGTATGATCATTCTACGGTTGTTCAGCATTTGAAACAAATTGGAAAGGTGAAAAAGCTCAGTAAGTCAATGCCTCATGAGCTGACTGAAAATTTTAAAAAAATCCTTGTTTTGAAGTGTTGTCTTCTCTTATTCTGCACAACACCAACGAACCAGTATTTTATCAGATTTTGATGTGAGGAAAAGTGAATTTTATATGACAATCGGCAATGACCAGCTCTCTTTGGAGAAGCTCCAAAGCATTTCCCAAAGCCAAACTTGCACCACAAAAAAAAAGGCACGGTGGGAAGCGAATTTGGCCCAACAGATAGAGCGTCCGCCTACCACATGGGAAGTCCAAGGTTCAAACCCAGGGCCTCCTGACCCGTGTGGTGAGATGGCCCACGTGCACTGCTGATGCGCTCAAGGTGTGCTGTGCCACTCAGAGGTGTCCCCCGCATAGAGTAGCCCCACGCACAAGGAATGTGCCCTGCAAGGAGAGCCACCCAGTGCAGCCTGCCCAGGAATGGCGCTGCACACACAGAGAGCTGACGCAGCAAGATGATGCAAAAAACGAGACACAGATTCCAGGTGCCACTGACAAGAATACAAGCAGACACTGAAGAACAGACAGCAAATGGACACAGAGAATAGACAATGGCGGGGGGGGGGGGGCGGGAGAGGGAGCAGGGAAGGGGAAAGAAATAAAGAAAAAATAAAGAAATAATAAAAGAAGTCTTTAAAAAAAAAAGGGCATGGTCACTGTTAGGAGATCTACTGCTGGTCTGATCCACTATAGCTTTCAGAATCCCGGTGAAACCATTACATATGAGAAGTATGCTCAGCAAATCGATGAGATACACCAAAAATTGCAGTGCCTGCAGCCAGCAATGGTCAAAAGAAAGGGCCCAATTCTCCACGACAACATCCAACCACATGTTGCCCAACCAATGCTTCAAAAGTTGAAGGAATTGGGCTATGAAGTTTTGCCTCTTCTGCCATATTCACCTGACTTCTCGCCAACCAATTACCACTTCTTCAAGCATCTCAGCAACTTTCAGCAGGGAAATGCTTCCACAACCAGCAGGATGCAGAAAATGCTTTCCCAGAGTTCACTGAATCCTGAAGCATGGATTTTTAGGATACAGGAATCAACAAACTTATTTCCCCTTGGCAAAGTCATGTTGATTTTAATGATCCCTATTTTTATTAATAAAGATATGTTTGAGCCTAATTATAATGACTTAAAATTCATGGTCCCAAACTGCAATTCCTTTTGCACTAACCTGCCCTGGATACAAGGATCAATATGTAAAATTCAAATTTCTATAAAGCAGTCATCTGATTTATGATAAGACAATACAGAGCAAAGAAGAAAAATGTTTTATTTTTTTCAATAATTGGAACTGGGACAATTGGATATCCATATGGAAAATTTTTTTATCTTGAGTTACATGTAATGCTATATAGGAAAATCAAATTGCAGATGATTGTAAAGCTAAAAATAAAACAATAAAACTTCTACAAGATAACATAGAAAAAAATCTTCATGACTTTGGGAGAAGATAAGGTGTTCTTAAACAGGACATAAAAGAATCACTAACCAAAAATGGGAATGATTGATTATTTGGCACTGCATTCAGAATACTTTCATTCAAAGAAGTCAATGATAAAATAGCAATTGGAGAAGTTTTGTTTTTTTAAAATATGTGTATTATATAAACTAATGTTCAAAATACATAAAGAACTTCTATTAATCATGAAGGAAAAAGTAGATAACTAGTAGAAAATGTGTGAAAGTCCTGATCACATAACAAACTTACATATGAAAGGTCTTCAATCTGATGTGTCACCTCGGATCTGCATATGTTAAAACCACAATGAGATACTGTTATATCTACCATAATGATTTAAAACAGATACTACACCAAGGGTTGGTGAGGATCTGGAACAACTGGAACTCTCAATGGCTAAATAAAATTGATACAGCCTTTTTGGAAAATTAGGCACTATCTACTAAAATTGAATGTATGCCTACCCTATAACCTAGCAATCCACACCAAAATACATACCCAACAAAAGATACTAAGAATGTCCCAGCAGCATTACTTGCAATAGCAAAAAAACCCACAAAGACTAGAAATAAAACAAATGTCCATTTACTATAGAATAGATAAATAGAGGTATATTCATTTAATGGAATACTAAATGTAATGAAAATTAATGAACTTATGTAATGTGTAAAAACATTAAATTCACAGATATAATTCTGAAAGAAATAAGCCAAAAAGAAAATACATACAACTGATTCTACTTATATAAAATTCAAAGACAGATAAAATAAAATTTGATATTAGAAATCAAGATTGAGATAACCCTTAGGAGAAGATGCCTAGAAGAAGAGCACAAGGGGCACTGAGGTGCTGAATTTTTCGTCTGAATCATAGTTATATGTACAGGCATATCTTGCTCTATTGCACTCCAACAATATGGCATTTTTTTTACAAGTTGAAGGTTTGTGGCAATCCTGCATCTAGGAATCTATTGGGCCTTTTTTTCCAACAACATTTTCTGTCTCTGTGTCACATTTTGGTAATTCTCACAATATTTCAAACATTTTCATTATTACTATATCAGTTATGGTGATCTGTGATCAGTGAGCTTTGGTGTTTCTATTGTAATTGTTTTGGGGTGCCATGAACCACACTCATATAAGACAATGAACTTAATAAATGTTGTGTGTTCTGACTCCTCCATGACCAGATGGTTCCTTAGTCTCTCTCCCTCTCCTCAGGACTTCCTATTCTCTGAGACACAACAATGCTGAACCAGTTAATAACCCTACAATGGCCTCTAAGAGCTCCAGTGAAAGGATGAGTCACACGTCTCTCACTTTAAATGAAAAGCTAGAAATGATTAATCTTAGTGAGGAAGGCATGTAAAAAGCTGAGACAGGCTGAAAGCTAGGCCTCTTGTGCCAGTTAGCCAAGTTGTGAATGCAAATAAAAAGTTGTTGAAGGAAATTAAAGTACTACTGTAGGGAATACATGAATGATAAGAAAGTGAAAGCCTTATTGTTGACATGGAGAAAGTTTTAGTGGTCTGGAGAGAAGATTAAAGTAGCTATAACTTTCTCTTAAACCAAAGCCTAATCCAGAGCAAGGCCCTAACTCTCTTCAATTTTGTGAAGGCTGAAAGAGTTGAAGAAACAAAAGAAGAAATGTTGGAAGCTAGCAGTGGTTGGTTCATGAGGTTTAAGAAAAGAATCTCTCTCCATGACATAAAACTGTAAGGTAAAGCAGCAAGTGCTAATAAAGAAGCTACAGCCAAGTTATCCAAAAGATCTAAATAAGATCATGAATGAAGGTGGCTACACTAAATAACAGATTTTCAATGTAGACAAAACAGCCTTTTCTTGGAAGAAGATGTCATCCAGTACTTTCATAGCTGGAGAGGAGAAGTCAATACCTGGCTACAAAGCTTCAAAGGACAGGTTGACTCTCCTGTTAGTGGTTAATGCAGCTGGTAAATTTAAATTGCAGCCAATGCTCATTTACCATTCTAGAGCCCTTAAGAATTAAGATAAAACTACTCTACCTGTGCACTATAAATGGAACAAGAAAGCCAGGATAACAGCACAATAGTTTACAACATGGTTTGGCAAATATTTTAAGCCCACAGTTGAAACCTAATGCTCAGTAAAAAAAAGTTTCCTGTCAAAATATTACTGTTCATTGACAATATACCTGGTCATTCAAGAGCTCTGATGGAGATGAACATTGATATTAATGTTGTTTTCATGCCTGCTAACACAATATCCATTCTGCAGGCCATGGATCAAGGAGTCGTTTTGACTTTCAAGTCCTATAGTTAAGAAATGCATTTTGTAAGGTTTTAATGGCCATAGATAGTGATTCCTCTGATGGATCTGGACAAGGTAAGTTGAAAAACTTCTGGAAAGAATTTACTTTTCTAGATGTCACTGAGAACATTTGTGATTCATGGGAGGGAGGTCAAAATATCAGCATTAACAGTTTGGAAGAAGATTCCAGCCCTCATGGATGACTTCAAGGGGTTCAAAACTTAAGTGGGGGAAATAACTGCAGATGTAGTGGAAATAGAAAGAGAACTAAAATTTGAAGTGGAGCCTGAAGATGTGATTGAATTGCTGCAATCTCATGATAAAACTTTAATGGGTGAGGAGCTGCTTCTTACAGATGAGCGAAGGAAGTTTCTTAAGATAGAATCTACTTCTGGTAAGATTCTGTGATCACTGTTAAAATGATAACAAAGGATTCAGAATATCATAAAGTTAGTTGATAAATCAGTGGCAGCATTTAAGTAGACTAACTCCAATTTTAAAAGAAGTTCTACTGTGCATAAACTGCTGTCAGACAGCATCACTTGATACGGAGAAATCTTTCATCAAGGAAGTCAATTGATGGGGCGAATGTCATTGTTGTCTTATTTTAAGAAATTGCAAGAGCCACCCCAATCTTCAGCAACCACTACTCTGATCACTCATCAGCCATCAACACTGAGGCAGAACACTCAATCAGCAAAAAGATTACAACTTAACTGAAAGCTCAGATGATAGTTAACATTTTTTAGCAATAAAATATTTTTAATTAAGATATATAGATTGTATTTTTTAGACATAATGCTATTACACACTTAATAAACTACAGTGTATGTAAACATAACTTTTATGTACACTGGGAAACTAAAAAATTCATGTAACTTGCTTTAGTGCAATATTTGCTTTATTGTGGTGTTCTGGAACTGACTCCACAATATCTCTGAGGTAGGCTTGTGGTGTATTCACTTTGAGAAAATGCATTAAATTGTACACTTATGAGTTGTGCACTTTTATGTATGAATGTTATACTTTGACTTTTTTTAAAAAGGTTATTAGAAAGGGAACGAGGGAGAAGTAATGGAAGAAGGGGGAGTAAGGAAAGAAAAAAAGGGAGAGAGTAACCTTTTATCATATACCAGTCTATTTGACTATAAGCCCCTGCTCTTAGCACTAAGGTTTATCTTTAAAATTTAGATTTCACCACTAATTTTAGATACCTTTTCATTTGAAAACTAAGGATCTTGGTGGATATAACGGATAATAAAAACATATGAGAAGGAACCACTCCTTTCAAGTCAAATGTGTCCTTCCTCTTGATTTCATCTAACTGCAGTGGACACATTATCTTTCTCACCAAAACCCAGAGAATATTTTATAATTATGAGCTGTTATAGCTATTCCATTCACAGATTAAAAATAAAAATTAATCATTCAGGGGGAAGTACAACTACGTAAGTCTAACAAACAGTCATACTATTTCTGCAACGTAAATGACAAACACTTGATATTTATTAATGTTTATTATTGTGGAAAAAAGTTTCAAAATTGCATATGAAAAATAATGTCATTTTTTATAGTATAGAATATACAAACACATTTGTAATGGGAATCTGTAATAGAATTTATAAAGATATACAGCAAAATATTAACAAAGTTATCTCTTGATGTTTATGAATGGATTTTTCTTTCCTCCTTATCCTTCTAATTTTCAGTTTTTATCATATGAATTTATTGCCTAAGTGATCAAAAATTAATCTTAAAAGTTGAGTAGATCACACAAGGAATGCACTATACAGCAATAAGAATGAACTAGCTATAACTATTAATACATTCAACAACAGAAATGAATGTCACAAAAAAACAGCCAGGCACACACAAAAAGTATATATTATATGATTCTACTTATATAAAGTTTAAAAATCAAAACAATCACTAGGAGTCAGGATAGAGGTTGCCTTGGGATATGGTAATAACTGAAATGGGGCATAAATGAGGGTTCTAGGGCGCTGGTAATATTCTATTTCTTAAAAAGGGTTTAGCTGGTAAAAATTCATTGAGCTGTGCACTTTTCTGTATGCATATTACATTTCAATAAAACATTTACTAAAAAATGTAAGTAGAGTGCATTCACTACCCTAATATAATATTTTTCCAATTGCTTTGCTTTTTCTCATATACGGTCTTCAATCTATTTTTTTTCCTCCATGGATCACTGGTACACAAGCTGAAAAAAGTGATCACCCTCAAAAAATAGTGTATCTGAGATAAGATTATATTAATAACATTTTTAAAACAATTATTTATATAAGTTTGGTTTATTATCATTTTCTTTTTCTCTTTCAGTCAAAATATATTTTTTTTTGGTTAAAGCAAACCTACTGAAATAAAGTTTCTGGTTATTTTAGTTCAGTTAAAGAAAATCTATGGCATAGAAACCTTGTGAATATAACTTTAATTTAAATGTCAGTTTCGTTATAAGTATTAGTTTATTAATGATATTACTTATAATTACCTGATGAGGTTTGTACCATTGCTTCAAATCCCAATCCCAAAGAATCATCTGGAAAAAAAAAATTCACTTAGTTACAAATTGGAAATAAGCAAATATTTAGACAAAACGCAGCATCTTCAATAATAAATACCTAAAATAACTTAATACTTTGGAAGAGGATTTGGTCAGTGGGCTGTAGTTTGCTAACCCCTATTTTAGATAATACACCCATGCTTAATCACTCAAAAAGCTGTCAATTGTTACCATCATCTCCTTATCAACATCTTTGCAGGAGGTTATCTCCTGCCAGTGAAGAAAATTTATTTCTTCCTGAAGAAATTCCAGACATACTACATTTTACAAAGTGCATGGAACAATGCCAACAAAAGGGCTATGGTGTAGCCACATACAAAATGCATCATATATATTAGATTTATTAAAGTATACAATATTTTATGTGGCACTAAGTGTAATACTGATACAATTATTGCAAGTTGACATTTAACTGGGCACACATTCTAGAGTCTAGGGGCATTAATTAATACAGTTTAAGTTGTTAATAACTTCCCAAGAATACTCACTTTAATATTACCATAAACTAAAGTTTCTTTTGTATTTGAAAACTGCTATGCTCCTTTTTCTCTGTACTGTTCTCATATAATTGGCTTTTTTGATCTAACAACAATATTTTATTTCTGTCCTAATTGTATCTTGTCAAAGTTTCTTTGGCGATTAAGGATGTCCATTAGCCTAGTCATCATTCCTCCCATCAGCTGACATTTGTAAATCTGATATTTTCCAAAGTTCACTAATAAAAGTCAAAATAGACAGGAGTGAAGACATATGATATGTCACTAAAAATTACCTACCAGAAAGGCATCAACTCATTAATTTGCCTTCTGCATTTACAAACTTGCCTAATCATATGATCATCTAATCCATAGGTTGGCATTTCTTCTAGAATACCATCAAATTGTGACAAATGCTTAGATCTCAATTTCCTAATTCATTATTCTAAGTTTAAACTGATTTTCTACTAATTCAAACAGACTTTCATTTAGATAGTTTTCAACATTGACTCAGCCTTCTTCCCCACTTCATTTATCTATATGACTAAATAAAAGTAAATTACATTTTAAAATATTTGTATTCTAATACCACGAATCATATATGAATTGACATCAAGCATACTCAGTGGGGGCCATACTGCCTTCCAAAAGGTGAAAATTGGTTCTTGGGGGTGAAAAAGAATTTTTAACTATAAAAGTGGTTTGTGGCCCTCTAATGGGCTATATGGTACATAAATAGACAGACTGTGGTGTTAAAATTTCATGGGATATATGGGAGGGAGGAAGGAGGAACTTTTAGGGAGAAAAATGTCTAAAAAGGCCTCTTAGGGAATATAATAATGAAAAAAGATATTGAGAAACACTGATAGAAATAGTCCTGTTGCTTACATATAAGAGAATACTTCTTAGTTTACATTCTGATAAAGTTCTCTAATGCACTGAGACTATTCTGAAGCTATCTACTAAGAAGATGCCTACCTACCAGAAATGATAATTCTACCAGTGAAAGATAATACACACCCTATTTTAATTGTTCTTAGATCTCTAAAATCCTTACTATGTATGATGTTATTTTTCTCTATGCTTGTTTTAGATCTCTCAACTGTAGTATATTTTATTGCAGACTATCTCCCTTATTAAATTCACTGCGCTGACCCTTCATTCAATTATTATGATCTCCTCTCACTTGTACTTGCTAGGTTGGCCTTGAATCAACTATTAAGCAGCAGCTCACCCCTATGTGCAGTCACTTTCTTTACGATCAAAAGAGCATTTAACAAAAAGCAGCAGATCTCAGACTGGAATTGAAAACAAACACAAAGAAAGCTGCGGAGAACTGGCAGACTGCCTTCTGTGTAATTTGTTTTGTTTTGTTTTCTAAGATTTATTTTTTATTTTTTTCTCTTTCCTTCCCCCCCTCCCCAGTTGTCTGCTTTCTGTGTCCATTCACTGTGTGCTCTTCTGTGTCTGCCTGTATTCTTGTCAGCAGCACCAGGAATCTGTGTCTCTTTTTGTTGTGTCATCTTGCTGCATCAGCTCTCCTTGTGTGTGGCACCACTCCTGGGCAGGCTGCACTTTTTTCATGCTGGGCAGCTCTCCTTGTGGGGTTTACTCCTTGTGCGTGGGGCACCCCTATGCGGGGGACACCCCTGCGTGGCACGGCACTCCTTGTGCACATCAGCACTGCACAGGGGCCAGCTTACCACATGGGTCAGGACTCCCTGGGTTTGAACCTTGGACCTCCCATGTGGAAGGCGGACGCTCTATCTGTTGAGCCAAATCCGCTTCCCCCTTCTGTGTAATTTGAACTAGAATATTAGTGATACTGAGAAACCAAAAATTTTTTAAGCATAAGTAGTAGATGATGACCCATGAATACCACAACTAGGTATTTAGCTTAGAGTAGTACAAAAGTTTGGTCCACAACAAGAGAAATACAGAACGAATAAAAGTTTAGAAAATTCTATAATAATTTAACTTTGTGGAGACACTTTTGTAAAAGTATAGCTCCACAATAGATTGAGGGAGGAAAACAAATGTTTGAACTTTGCTACAGATAGTTTGATACCAAGAGACCTGAACAAGAATGCTCATAGATGCACAATGAGTGGCAGCAAAAAACTAGAAATAAATGCCCATCAACAGTAAAATGGAGATATTTTGGTATATTCACATGGTGCAAATGAATGTAGTACATTTACTACAGTGAAAATGAATGCAGTACAGTGACATATTCCAGAAATAGTGTTGAATGAGAAAAGCAAGTTAGAAGAATATATACAGTATCATTTCTATTCATATAAGATAAAATATAGACTAAAATATGCTCTTTAGGAATATAAATGTATGGGAAACTATAAAGAAATTCAGGATGTTGACTATCTCTGTGGAAGAAGATAAAGGCACTGGATCCAACAAAGGCACACTGGGAACTTCAAAGTTAATGATTTGGTATGTAGACAGTATTTGTTATCCTTCATTTCTATATTTGATGCTTATTTTATAAATGTTTATTCAGTTTTAAGAAAAATTTTATAAAAATTTAGAAAAGTAAAGAAGTAAAGACTGTGACTAGAGAAAATTCTCACAAAATTGTGCTCTACAAGGGAAGAATTAAATGGATTAAGTTGGAAATGAATGTAGGAATACTAGATTTTTTTTTATGTCATAAATTCTTGAGCATATTTGCATATTTGCTCAAATGACCCAGGAAAGTAGGAGAAATAATGATACAGGGTAGAATGACAGATCTCTCAAAGAGCAAAATCCTTAATTAAAATATTGCCAAATGTCTCTAAAATATTAATATTAGCACTTAGATTAAAATCTCAACTGGGAAACAGTAACAGAATATTAGCTATTATTTATCAAATTATGAGGTGTGACCCACTAGTTGTTTCATGGTGATCTTAAATATTTAGAAGGAAAAAGTAAAAATATTTCATAATTGTGAAATAGAAGGTTAATTCTGATTTCTGCAGAAATCTCATTATCATATTAAAAACCATGATATTCTTAAACATTGGACAGGTGCCTGAAGGCCTGCATTACTGTGTAACAGAGTACAAATCATCTTAGCTAAACTATTTTTATATGATATCAATATTATTGCCTATAACAGTAAAAGTCGCAATCTTTTTATTGTGTTGCATTATATCTCCAACCGAAAATAAATAAGTGACGCAAAATCAGTTTTCTAAAGCCAAATTTATTGATAAAAATAGTAAAATAGAGTTAGGATTTCCAATCCAACATGTAAAGAGCTCAGAAGTCATCACTACCATCCTAACATCAGTAAAAAAGCTAAAAACTGAAAGAAAGATTAAAAAAAACTCTTCTTAGATTCATCAGAGAATTGAGGTAACAGTGAAAGCTGCTGCCCCAAAATCTGGAGAGAAAGGCAAATACGGAAAACCATAGCCTACCTTATGAGAAATCCAGGAAATACAAAAAAAATACAGAATATTCAAGAACTATGAGGCAATTACAAAAGGTATAACATATGTGTAATGAGAACACCAAAAGGAGAAGACACAAAGGATCAGAAATATCTGAAGTAAATAATGGTTGAGAATTTTACAAAATTAGCAGACCTGAAACTACAGATCCAAGAGGCTTAGAAACACCAAACAACAGGGCATATGGGAATCCCTTTTATTTTTTTATGTAACATTTATGTAATCTAAGTATCTTTTTTAAAAAAATTAAAAATATGTTTAAAAAAACAAACAGGATAAATACCAAAAAACAAAACAAAACAAAACACTATACCTAGGCATATCATATTCACACAGCAGAAAATAAAAGCTATAGTGTAAAATCTTGAAAGAAACCATAGAGATAAACACTTCACCTACAGAGGAACCAGGATTAAAATTAAATTGGACTTCTCTTAAGAAACCATGCAAGCAAGCAAAGAATGGTGTGAAATATTTAAAATATTGAAGGGAAAAGAAAACCACCAACCTAAAATTTTGTATACAGCAAAATTATCCTTCAAAAGTGAAGGAGAAAAAAAGACTCTCTCAGATAAACAAAAACTGAGGGAATTTGTTACTGCTAGACCAGCCTTGCAAGAAAACAGAATCATAATAACAATCCTTAAGGTAGGTACATGCACCTAACAACAGAGTGCCAAAACACACAAGGCAAAATCTAATAGAACTGTGAAGGAAATAGATAAACCCACTATTATAATAATTGGAGACTTCAATAGCCTTCTGTCAGTAATTAACAGATTCAGCACATAGAAAATCAGGAGGGATATATTTGAACAGCACCATCAATCAATTGAACCTAATTGGCATTTATAGATTACTTCATCCAACCATAGCAGAATACTCATTTTTCTCAAGCCACATGGAACATTCACCAAGACAGATCATATCCTGGGCAATAAAACACACCTGAACAAATTTAAAGGACTAGAAAGCATACAAGGTATACTCTGAGAACACAATGGAATTAAACTAGAAATCAAAAACAGAAAGACATCTGAAAACTTCCCAAATATTTGGAGATTAAACAATACACTTCTAAATAACACATGGGTCAAAGAAGAAGTCTCAAAAGAAATTTCAAAATATTTTTAAATGAATGAAAATGAAAATAGAACCTATCAAAATTTGTGGGATGCAGCAAAGGCAGTGCTTAGTAGAAAATTTATAGCATAGAATGCTAGAAAGAACAACATTCTAAAATCAGTAATCTAAGCTTCCAGTTTAGGAAAATAGGAAAAGAAGTGCAAATTAAAATCCAAAGTAAGCAGAAAAAAAAAAAAAGAATAAAAATTAGAGTGGAAATCCATGAAACTGAAAACAGAAAAATAATATAGAAAAGCAATAGAACCAAGATCAGTGATACTGTCAAACCTCTAATCAGGCAAACCAAGAGAAAAAGGCATAAACAAATTATTAACATCAGAAATGAAAGAGGGAAAATCACTACTGACCCCTTGGACACTAAAGGAATAATAAAGAAATGTTATGAACAATTCTAGGCCCACAAATTTGATAACCTAGATGAAATGGATAAATTATTTGATAAATTAAACCCACAAAAGGAAAAATCGATAACCTGAATAAGCTTATAGCTATTAAAGAAATTGAATAAAAAAAATTATCTTCCAAAACAGAAAGCAGCAGTTCCAGCTGGTTTCACTGGTGAATTCTACCAAACATTTAAAGAAGAAATGGTACCTGTTCTCTACAGTGTCTTCTGGAAAATAGAAGCAGAAGGAACACTTCCTAATTCATTTTATGAGGCTATATTACTCTAATACCAAAACCAAAGGCATTACAAGAAAAGAAAATTACAGACCATATTCATGTTTTCAAGAATATATATATAAAATCCACAACAACAGCAAATATTAGCAAGTTTAAAAACTAGCAATTCTGAACGTATATGAAAAGAATTACCACCAAGTAAAAGTTATTCCAGCTATATAGGGCTCGTTCAACTTTAGAAATCAACTAATGTAATCCATCCTATCAACAGACTAAAGAAGAAAAACCGTATGATGATATCAATAGATGCAAAAAAAGCATTTGAAAAAAATCCAACACTCATTCATGATAAAAACTCTCAGCAAACTAGGAATAGAGGGGAACTTCCTCAACTTGATAGAACATCTACAGAAAATCCACAATCAACATCATACTTAAGCATTAGAAACTAGATGCTTTCCCCTAAGAGCAGGAACAAGACAAGGATATGCTATCACCATTCCAATTCAGCATCACACTGGAAGTCATAACTAATGCACCAAGACAAGAAAAGGAAATAAAAGGTATTTAAATGGGGCTGGAAGAAATAAAACTGTCTTTGATCACAGGTGATATGATTTGTGTATGTAGAAAATCCCAAAGAACCAATTTAAAAAACTCCTAGAACTGGTAAGCAACTATACCAAGTTTGGAAGATACAAGGATAATATATAAATGCCAGTTGCCCCCACGGCCCACAGATAAAATGACTGCAAGATCTCACTGGGACCTTAAGTGTAATCTTGAGGTCCCAGTTTCTCTATCCGGAACCTCCCTGTGGCCCCGAATATTCCAAACAGCCTCACCATTGTCTCCTACCATTGTCGGGTAACCAACAGCTGGGCCCATGCCCTTATCATTAGGAATGGGGAGAAATAACAGTTTAAAAGGTAACCACAGTGGGCAGAGCTAGCACTCTCTACCTAGAGGAGCCCACACCAGCAAGCTCCGTTTCTTTCCCCATTTCCCAATAAATTCTTTTTACTGGCCTCACAAAAAATAAATAAATAAATAGATAGATAGATAGATAGATAGATAGATAGATAGATAGATAGATAGATAGATAGATAAATGTCTGTTGCTTTCCTATATATCAGCAATGAAGAATTAGAATTTTTTTAATATGTATTTTATTTTTTTAAAAAGATACTTAGATTACACAAAATGTTACACAAAAAAATATAAGGGATTCCTATATGCCCCACTCCCCACACCTCCCACCCTTCCGCACATTAACAACTTCTTTCGTTAGTGTGGTATATTCATTGTAATTGATGCACATTTGGAGTATTGCCACCAGGAAGAATTATAATTTGAAATTAAAATCATGACACCATTTATATTAGCATAAAAAAAGAGAAATACTTTGGTATAAATTTAACAAAATATGTACAGGGAAGCAGACTTGGCCCAATGGATAGGTCATCCACCTACCACATGGGAGGTCTGAAGTTCAAACCCCGGGCCTCCTTGACCCGTGTGCAGCTGGCCCATGCGCAGTGCTGATGCGCGCAAGGAGTGCCGTGTCGTGCAGGGGTGTCCCCCATGTAGGGGAGCCCCACGCTCAAGGAGTGCACCCTGTAAGGAGAGCCGCCCAGCGCGAAAGAAAATGCAGCCTGCCCAAGAATGGTGCCACATACACAGAGAGCTGACACAACAAGATGGCGCAACAAAAAGAAACACAGATTCCCAGTGCCGCTGATAAGATAGAAGCTGTCACAGAAGAACACACAGCGAATGGACACAGCAGACAACTGGGGGGTGGGGGGGAAGGAGAGAGAAATAATAAAAAAATTAAATCTTTAAAAAAAAATGTACAAGATCTATATGTGGAAAACTACAAAACTCTGATTAAAGAAATCAAAGAAGCTGTAAATAAATAGAGAGATAGCCCACGTTCCTGAATAGGAAGACTCAATATTATTAAAATGTAAATTTTATAGCTTCAACACAATGACATCCCAGCAAGTTATTTTTATAGATAGAGGAAAAACTGATTCTAAGTTTAAATGGAAAGGCAAAAGATTCAGAATGGCCAACATGATTACTGAAGAAGTATAAAGTTGGAGGACCAACACTATCAGACTTCAAGACTTTCTATAAAGCTACAGTGATCAAAACGGTATTGTACTGAAGAAAGAACAAATAAATGACTAGAAAGCCCAGAAACAGACTGACAGAAATTATGTCAACTGATCTTTGGCAAAGGAGCAATGGCATTAAAGGGAGAAAGGATAGTCTTTTCAACAAATGTTGTTGGAGTAACTGGACATAAACATGCAAAAAAGTGAATCTAGACACAGACTTTACATCTTTCTCAAAAATTAACTCAAAATGGAACAGAGTCTAAATGAGAAATGCAAAACAATAAAAATTTCCAGAAGAAAGCACAGGTGGCCTTGACTTTAGTGATAACTTTTTAGGTACAATACTAAAACTATAATCCATGAAAGAAAAAAAATTGGTAAGTTGAACTTCATTAAAATTAATAACTTCTCTGTGAAATACACTGCTTAGGCAATGAAAAGACAATCACAGACTGAGAGAAGAGATTTTCAATATGCATATCTGACCCAGGACTTGTATCCTATTAATATACTATTAATATACTATTTAATATACTATTAAAGAACTCTTGAGAAACGGACTTGGCCCAGTAGTCAGGGCGTCCGTCTACCACACAGGAGGCCCGCGGTTCAAACCCCGGTCCTCCATGACCCATGTGGAGCTGGCCAATGCACAGAGCTGATGCGCGGGGAGTGCTGCGCCACACAGGGGTGTCCCCCACATAGGGGAGCCCCACGCGCAAGGAGTGCACCCGTAAGGAGAGCCGCCCAGCGTGAAAGAAAGTGCAGCCTGCCCAGGAATGGCGCCGCCCACACTTCCCTGTGCTGCTGACGACAACAGAAGCAGACAAAGAAACAAGACGCAGCAAATAGACACAGAGAACAGACAACCGGGGGCGGGGGGGGGGGATTAAATAAATAAATAAATCTTTAAAAAAAAAAAAGAACTCTTAAAACTCACAATAAGAAAACAATAACCCAATTTAACAAATGGACAAAAGATCTGAAGACACCACACCAAAGAAGATATACACAAGGCAAATAAACATGAAAAGATGTTCAACATCATTTGTCATTAAGGAATAACAAATTAATATAACAATGAGATACCACTACCCACATATTAAAATGACTATAATCCATAAGATTGATAACACTAAATGCTAAAGCAACAGAAACTCTCATTCATTGCTGGTGGAAATGCAAAATGGAAAAGTCAATTTGACGTTTCTAAAATAGTTATACATAGGCTTAACATCTAATCTAGCAATTGTGCTGCCAGGTATTTACCCAAATAAGTTGAAATTTTATACCCACACAAACATGCACATGAATTTTAACTTCATCTTTATTCGTTATTGCTAAAAATTGGAAGCAACTAAGATTTCCTTCAACAGCTGAATGGATAAACAAACTATGTTTCATCAATACAAAAGATTATCATTCAATGATAAAAGGATATGAGCTATTAAGCCATGAAAAGACATGGAGGAACCTTAAATGCATATTGCTAAGTGAGAGAAGCCAGTCTGAAAAGGCTATGTACTCTATGTACTACATTCTATTCTGGAAAAGGAAAAAGTATAAAAGACAGTAAAAACATCAGTGGCTGCCAGGAGTTTGGAAGTGGTAGGAGGGATAAATAGGTGGAGTAAAGGGCATTTTTAGGGCAGTGATACTATTCTGTATGATATTGTAATGGTGGATGCATGACATTATCCACTGTCAAAACTATACAGGACTTTAGCTAATAATAATAATGTACCAATATTAGTTCATCAGTTGTGACAAATGTACCACATTAATGCAAGCTGTTAATAAAAGGGGAAACTGTGTGTGGGTGCGAGGATGGAAGTGGGTAGGAAGGAGTATTTTCTGTGCAATTTTTCTGTAAACCTATAACTGCTCTAAAATATAATCTAAAATTTTTCTAAAGTAACAGATAATTCAAAATAAATACTAAGCCAAAATCAAGAGCAGGGTGCTAATACAAAAAGAAATATAAATCCACGGGTTTGGCAACATCATCCAAACACAAAACAAAAATTGTTACCAGGACATGAGAGTGACTACCTAAGGACAGGATTTCTTTTTTAGACTGGAAATTCATTTACCCTATATTCTTTTTTTTTTTAAAGATTTATTTATTTATTTAGTCCCATCCCATTGTCTGTTCTCTGTGTCTATTTGCTGCGTCTTCTTTTTTGAATGCTTCTGTTGTTGTCAGCGGCATGGGAAACTGTGTTTCTTTTTGTTGCGTCATCTTGTGCGTCAGCTCTCCATGTGTATGGCGCCATTCCTGGGCAGGCTGCACTTTCTTTCGCACTGGGTGGCTCTCCTTACAGGACACATTCCTTGTGCATGTGTCAGCTCTCCGTGTGTACGGTGACATTCCTGAGCAAGCTGCACTTTCTTTCACGCTGGGCGGCTCTCCTTACGGGGCGCACTCCTTGCGCAGTGGGGCTCCCCTACGCGGGGGACACCCCTGTGTGGCAGGGCACTCCTTGCGCGCATCAGCACTGCACATGGACCAGCTCCACACGGGTCAAAGAAGCCCGGGGTTTGAACCACGGACCTCCCATGTGGTAGACGGACGCCCTAACCACTGGGCCAAGTCCGCTTCCCTACCCTATATTCTTGTGCACTTTGTCTACCTTGGAACTTTATCAAATAATGGCAGGAAGCTATGACATTCAAACAAACAAACAAAAAAACATTTTGGTAAACTAATAGAATTTTTCTAGAACAAGCACATAATGCTTATGAAACTGAAGATTTTTGTTGCCAAAAGAGAAGATACAAAAACTATAGAGGGATCATTCAGATTATGTGCTCTTCCTAGGAAAAGCAGATGAAAAGATAAACTACTGCTGAGAGACTTATAAAAGTATCCACACATATGCTGGAAAACAGAAGAGATCAAATACTTTCTCAAATTTTTTACCATATGACACCTTGGGACATCATATAGTAAATGCATATAATGCAGAAAAGTATTTGCTATTACAATGTGTACACTAGCAGATATTTTACTTTACTGCTGGATGAATGCACTCAAGGGCCGGCTCCCAATCAGTTCTTAATATATGTACAATATACTTAAAGTAGGATGGTAGACAACTTTTATCTATTTATCACAGAAAATTCATACTACAAAAGATACATCATGCCTATTTATACATTATTTTGTGAATTGTGGTAATATAGACTAGAAAATGTGTGTTGGAATCAATTCTGAGAAAGAATCAATTACCTTCACAGCAAGCAAGAGTTTTGGTAAGCAATGAGAGACTCTCAACTGCAAATCCACACACAGCTTCATTCACAGAAAAGAGCTGGTAGTTAAAACACATATGCTGGATGTGATTCAGTGTTAAAGGAAATAGCATAAATATAAATGCATGCAATTTTTGGCCACAGAGTATACACCTTCTCAGTGTGCAGTGGGAAAAAGGGAGCAAATATAAAATATAAATATAAATAGCAAATATAAAAGAAGTATTTTCTTCAGTGAAAGAACCTCTATTGCTGAAGTGTGATAATGCCCATCAGCTTAGTAACTGACACAGCACTGAAAGTAGTCTGCAGTGAGAAATCACCTCATAATTCTAGGATCCATGTTTAATCTAAGTATTCAGACCCAGTAGGCAAAAAACACTTGCTGCATTTGCTCATAAATTGTAATTTTGGTTGGATTTTTCTAGTTTAAAAGGAATAGAAAAAGGAAAAGAATTTGTCTCGATATAGAATTAACCTACAACATGCAAGGTATTTATCATTGAGCTGAATAGGGATCCCTTAAATATTGCAAACAATATTCACTGATATAAAAAATGTAATTTTCTTAGTTTTAAGAAATTGTGATGAATAGTTTTTATACATTTAGCTAAAATTGGTGGGTGCCAACCATGCATAGTTGGTAGATGTATATTAAAAAGTAAAAGAAACATTAGTTGAAACATTCATTTCTCCTATATACATATTATATAGCTCTTCTGAAATCTTACTTCCAAGCTGACAGCATATGCTCTGTATATACGTGTTCCCAAGTCAGTAAAATTTTAGGCATCTAAACTTCAGCCCCAATACTGAAGTAGATCCTGTAAATATTTTAAACATTAGAACAAATTAATAATTTAAATATAGCTAAAATTTGAATAACAGTAAAAAAAAGTTATAATGACTATAGTATTTGAACAGCAGTATAAAATAAGTTATAGTGACTATTGCATGTTATTTTTATAAGGAATTATTTAATGAAAGTATGAAAATTTAACTTGCAGTTTTTAGGAGCTTTCATGACCATATTTTGTTTCCTTCTAAGCTCAAATATAATACACTATCAGAAATTATCTTTGCACATACTTTGGGTACCTGTTCAAAAACTTGTTTTAATAAAGTATTTTCTCTAAGCTAAGTAACATATGAGTTTTACACTATTAAAGAATTTTTTCAGTTGATTTGATAAAGTAAACCCAATAAAGTAAACCTCTTTATTTAAATTCAGCTTTTCTTTGTGGCTACAGAGTTGAATCCTGATAAAAGTTTCTGTTTGAGTATGTTTATAAGTCTAACGTGCTACAGAGCGCTACAAAACCACCAAAACCACAGTGAAACATCAGCAGGACAACCAGGAGATGTTATCAGATTCAATTACGTCAATGAGGTTTTTTTTCATTGTTTCCTATGTAGCCAAAAAGAAAAACATGTATGTGCTCTCAAATAAAATGTACAGACTATTATATTTATGTGAAATATAAATGAGTATTTTTATGGTACAAATGTGAATTAACTGTTGCAACATCCCTTGTCTTCTCCTATTTTTGATGATATTTCACTTGAGCTGTATAAATGTATGCTAATGAAATTTATCAAATTTCAGTATTTCCAACTTTTTCTATTTTTATGCCTTCCAGCTTAGGCCTCATGAAGAAAACCATTTTAACCTTTTAATATGTTTATTTAAAATAAACTAAAAACATAAAATACATGGACAGCCAAAAAGTTTAGCCCAATTAAAGTTGAATTTTGTATTAGTCTAAAGTGCCAAAGACAGTTGTTTTGACTCTAGCATGACAATGAAGGCCCTGGTCAGAAAAACAGAAAGGTGGAAAAAGGAGGTGGTTGGTGGGGACTAGTACTACAGAGAAACTAATCTCATTTATTATTCTTACTATTCAAATAATCCGATAGTGGCAGTGGTGACTTAGACTGCAAACTATATACCAGCATAATTTTAGTCATTTAATATATATTGTCTCCTTTAATTTTTAGTAGAATTCTTTGTGCTAAGAATTAGTATCCCCATTTTACAGATGAGAAAACAAGAGACTGAAAGAGGTAAGATAACCTGTCCAAAGTCACATCACTAGTAAGTAGCAGAGACAAAATGAATCTAAATCTGCCTAAATCCAAAGCTTCAAGCATTATTAATCATTTTACTACAATATCTTCTAATAATTATTATCATTTACTAAATGCTACTATGGGCTAGCCGATATGGCAGGTGCTTGGCAGTACATACAAACAACCCTGCAAGCAGCCCAATTTTAATGTATGGAAAATCTGAGGCTTAGTGATTGTACTAATTTTTCTGCATTTGCTTCCCAAACCCATTCTTTGCCCTTCTTTGGACCCAAGATCCATCCCTTTCTACTACATTTCCTGGCTCCCTAGCAGCTGATTTTTGCTTGGGTTTGGTCAGTAGGGGCACCCAACAGGAAAACTGAAGTCTGGGAAAAGAGAGAGGTTATGATATTTCTGCCCTGTTGCCTCCGGCTAAGCAGTACTTCCTTCAGAGTTTCAACAATTGGCCTTTGGAAACCATTTCCACCCTGTTCCTTTAGCTGCAGGGGAGGTAACGACTTTCACTAGTTGCTAGTCTGAAGTTGCCTAACCATCTTTTGTCCATTCTCTTAATACCATTCATACCTCTCAAAGTAAACTCTTTATTAAATTTTTTTCATTTGAACCATGATGGAGTCTTACTGGGACTCTAAATAATACAAGGATGTTGTAAATAAAATCTGCCACATATCAGCTAGTAAATGGCAGAACTAGAATTTGAAATCAGGTTCATCTTCTCCAATTCCACTCCCTTCTTATATGCAACGAAGATGAGTAGTTATGCTTTTATAGGACCTTTCCAAAAAAATAAAGGTATCTACCTAGACATTGCTTTTATTTATCAAACAAAACAATGTCTGTGCCCATATGCCCTGCAAATCATCCTATTACTATATGAACTGTTTGAGCCCCAGTCTATGGATAGTCTTTTCATACATGCACTCTTATCTACTCAAGGACATTCTAGCAATAATTCTGTCCTTCTCTCCTACATCATCGCTTTCTCTCCCTCTACTAAATCATTCTCATTAGATTATAAACACACTGCAATTTCTCACATCTCATGAATATGCATGCAACTTCTCATGATCAAACTTCCACACAGCCATTATCCCATTTCTCTGCTCCTCTTTACAGCAAGATTCCTCAAAAGAATTGTCTTTACTTATTACTCTCCTCCCAATCGCTCTTAACAATTTCTCTAATTGGGCTTTTAGCCCTTTCTTTCATCAAATCTGTTCTTGTCAAGATCAGTAATGTTAAGCACAATGGTTAATTCTCATTCTTCATATTTCTTGATCTATCACTATTTGCCATAATGTAACACTCTCCTTGAAAGCACTTTCTTCACTTGGCACTTTCTAAATTTCCTTCTAAATCTCCTCTGCTGGATCTTCCTTAGCTCTCTGACATCTTAACATTGCTGTGTCCCTAGAGCCTGACCTTTGACCTCTTCTCTTCTCTCTCACCTAGTCTCATGGTTGTTTATACATGATGACTCACAAGTTTATATAGCTCCCCTAAGCTGAAGAATCATATATCCAAATATCTACTCAGCATCTCCACCGGGATGTCTAATAGATATCTCAAACTTAATGAGCTGGTCTTCCCCAAAAAACATGTTCTACCCATAGTCTTACCCCATATCGAACAACGGCAACTGCATCATTACTGCAGCTTAGGCCCAAAACATGACTCCCCTCTTTCTTACACCCCACAAATCAAAATATGTACAGAATAAAAACACTTCTCATATTTCAATTGTTTCCACTCTGGCCTAAGCTACTCTGATTTCTTGTCCGAATTGTTACCATAACCTCTTAAATATCTCTTTGCTTCTTCTCTTGCCCAGGTATAATCTATTCCCAACATAGCCATTCAAGTGTCCTCTTAAAGTTTAAGTCACATCATATCAATTCCCTGCTCAAAACTCTTCAATGGCTTCCCATCTCAGACCAAATTAAAGCCTAATTTTGCCATGGCCTACAAGGCCCTCCTTTGCTGCCCAGGTATACTGACTTATTTGCTGTTCCATGCACACTCCCGGCAAATTCAATAAGATTCACTACTCCTTCTCTTTCCTCAATAAATTCTACAGGAAATAAATTATACTACACTATTATCAGGTATGATTTTCTAAAACTGTACTGATAATTCAGATTTCATAAAGTAGCACTTGAAATATGCATCTAAGGGTTTTTGTTTTTTCTGTCAAGAAGTATAAAACCAGAAACAAAAATATTTAAAAGGATATAGAATAAATATGGGTTGAGTGAGCAAAATACAAAAATATTGGAAGTTGAATATTGTTTAAAAACAGAGCTTTAACCTGACAAAACTATTGATGGACTAATAAGCATTTTAAAATTTGGGCATTATCTCTTAGGAGGATGTTTTATTTTGTTTTGAGGTCAGGTTTTTTTCCCATTGGATGTTCTGATAGTGAGTAACATAACCACTGTTTCTTTGAACTTAAAAAATTTTAGAACCACTACAAAGTTATGAAAAAGGCCCACATACCCTGGTCTAATTAACGTACTAAGGGAATTAAGGCACAGAGACCATATTCTAAGTATAATATGAAATGGCCTCTATTTCACCATTATATCATTATTCTTAATTGCCTATTCTCTCTAGGGGTTTTCAAGTTTTTACCTACTTACTACCTCTCTTCTAGGCCTCCTGTGTCTTTCTGGTTATCTGACCCAAGCCACAACTGGCTTTTCTATTCTACAAATAAACCAACTATTGTCTATCCCCAACTAAATTCCCATGAAAGAGATACACCTTCTTGGGAGAACATATTGAAAATAACTGAAGAATTTGGGATGTGAATGTTTAAAGAATATAATTTTCATTTTCTTCCTACCTTGGATAAATATGTTTTCCCATTAAATTAAAATATAATTTTCAGTATAAATTAAGCAAGTAAGAGATTAAATTAATAAAAGCCAATATTTAAAATACTTTACTAAAGCACTGGAACAATTCAAGATAACATGAGAAATATCCTGTGAAATAGTCTAGAATTCCAAACATGGTTTATAAACAAGACCAAAAGAGTAAAAAGCCTTCTCACTTCAATAGCAGGGATGTGTTAACAAACTTGACTCCAAGCCTTAAAAGTAAAATTTAAAAGGATATCACAAACCAAGGTTCTTTTGGGGAGATTTGAGATTAACCTTAAAAGGTGGACATATATGACCGAATCAAGAGACATACATCTATATACCTCTATACATGCTCATGTACTCTGATGCCAGAGCCCAAGCTACCTAACACTATCTTACACCCTCTTTCAATGAGCTATGAGAAGGCTAGGTTGCTTTTTTTCCTCCCAATTAGCTCTACACAGCAGACACAACTAAAAGATCCACACATAGCACTGGCATTCAAGTAAAAGAAAGGAACTACTTGGTCATAGGTGGGCAAAACATCCACCCACCAAAGCAAATAAAAATATGTCTTCTTGAATTGCCCTCTATAATTTATCTGGGGACTCTATAATTTATCTGTCCTCTTTAGGCTTAAGAAAGATGAGCCAACCAAAGACACCATCTTTCCTAGTAAAATAGTTACATATCTGTATTGAAGAACAATTTTAAAATAACACATGAAAATTCTCTGCTAGAAGACCCTTTGTTTAGGAATTGTGCTCCTTGGGTCTTTTGATATCTGTCTCCCTAATGTGTTTGTTTTTTGTTGTTGGTTTTTTTTTTTTTAGAAGGTACCAGGGATTGAACCCGGGACCTCATACATGAGAAGCAGTCCCTCAACCATGGAGATACATTGGCTGCCCCCCTGCCAATGTGCCTTAACAGACACAGAACCTTTTATTTCCAAAATAACAAAACAGAAAGTCTTAACGTTATTTTACCATGGGCAGAGAAAATATATCGTAATCTCTGCCTCAAGAGCTGTATTAAAGAGTGTTCAAATACTCGTTTAGGGAAAAGCTTAGAAAGCTTGCAAAGAGCTCAGCTGCAGGCTATGGACTCTCCCCATCCCACCCCAGACCAGGATATGCCACGCCCTACCCCGTAGTCTACCCTAAGTTCTCTGCCTTTGATCATTAGAACTACCAAGGACAGTTATGGGCCCAGATTCATTCTGTTTCCCATTTTTCAGTCAGAGAGTAGAAGTCATTGTTGGTAATATCTAAATATTTTTTGTGTGGGTGTTGTGTGGTGAATGGAACCCTTTAATCAGTCTCTGTCTTTCAGTGTCCTCAAATTTCTCATTGCAATTAAAACAAAGTAACACTTAGTAAAACAAAGGCATCCCAAGTCTGGAAAATCATAGGCAGTGTAAAGCTCTTAGGGTCTTTACTATGCCAGGCACTCTGTTGGGATCTTTATACAAATAGGTATGGAGAGATAGGGGAGATGTGAGGTTAGCCTAGAATTCTGAGAAACTAGGCCTGGAAATTAAAATGATAGGGACAGAGGGGATATCACAGAATAAACCTTATTTTGTAAAGTCTGTCTTACAAGTCTCCAATTAAATTTTAACAGCTTTTGAGATTTCAGTGATAATCCAATTGCCAAATTTCAGTAAGTAAAGAAAAAGTCCTTGAAAGGTATGGGTAGATTTTTCTAAATGATGATTAAACAACTCTAATATATTCCAGAACTTGGCAGTCAGTACACTTTTAAGATTTTCTTTAATAAAATTGTAGAATTTTATTAAAGAAAAAAGAAGTTTTAGCCTCATGTGGAGGAAGGAAGAAAAAAGAACAACTCTTCTATGAACTATAATTGTTCTAATTTTATTTAGCTTGGGTGTAATCTCTCTAGGTTTATATGGATACTAATAAAATAAGTTAGTATGAAATCTGATAAGTCTTTAAGATGATGAAAACTGTAAGTTTTTGGCTAATGAAATTATTACAAACCTCTTTTTAAAAATGTTTTTGCTTAAATTGAAATGAGTAGTAATTTTTTTCTTCACAGATAAGAATGAGATGTGAGACTAAAATGGATATTGAAAGAAGTAAAAGGATTGTGCAAGTGAATTCATAGTCAATGTTAACAAAATTTTGATAAGTTTGTTTTAAAGGAATATGCTGTGCCTAAGATAAGATGGCTGGTTTTCATAAAATCATGGTAGAAATATGTAAAACAAGGCTTGAATGAATATAGAAAATTGTAGAAGGTATTATAGAAGGTAGGATTAAGTAAGAGAATGTTTTGTAAAGGTGAAATTTGTCTTAAGATCACGTAACTGTAGTCCATGTGATCATGGATAGTTATGGGAAGTTTGTAAAAGCATTTTCTAAACTGAAAGATTATAAAGTAAGCGACTGATTCTGGGAAATCATTATTAAGTAGAAATCTAGGAGTTAATATTAATAATATGGTTAATTATAAGAAGTTCGTAAAAGCATTGTCTAAACTGAAGTATTTCAATGGCTAATTCCAGGAAGCCATTATTAAATAGAAATTGAATTGATGTTGATAGCAAAAAGTAACTTTATAGCAGGGAAACCTGTCAGAGGCCACCTCAATCTGCTTATTAAAGTTGTGGTAGGGGGAAGATAATCCTGATTCTACTGGGAATCTTAAGTGTTCATAAAATAATGGAGAAAGTAGTTTTCATATACTGCTAAAGTAAAATACTTCTTTATTAAGGTAATCGTGGTAAAGGTGTAGAAATAAAAAGTGAAGTAATGAAATGGTTGGGTACATGTGATATGTTATAACCTGCATTGGAAGTATTTAAAAAGTGTGCAAAAATTTAGAGGTAGACTTCAGCCTTATCAAACTGTCTTGTGCATTCAAATCAAACCTCCAGTAGCCTGCATGGTGCCTTTCCTTTTAAGTTATTGGTTAGGTTGGTCACTACAACCCCTAAAATAATAAAAGTATCTACCGCATCTCTGGACATGGTTCCTGAAATGCAGAGAAAGTCTGTTGCAGTTTCGGACTACGTAGTAGCCAGTGATGGCTTGACATGGCCAGATTTACAATGGGCATTACCTCCAGACTGGTTCTGTTTCATAGTGCCAAAAAGCACTATGCAAAGGCCAGTGAAAACACTTGGAGCTTCCCTCCAAGGGTCAATGGGGCTGCATTGCAGCATGCTGGCTGTGTGAAGGATATACTGAGTGGAGAAATCATTACCAGAGTAATATAAGTAGAACCTAAACAGACACAATTGACATTATGGCTCCATGGAGAGACAACACGTGTGGTATTATAAACCTGGCGCTTAGCTCCATTAACTGCAGCTCAAAGAGGAACTTGTGCATTCATTAGTATTAAGTGCTGTACCTATATACCTGATGAATATCTCTTCTATTCTAGATCATATGAGGATATTAAACATATTAAAAATCTTTGTAAACTTAATTCATTTTTTAAGTAATTAATGAACATGGCTGTAAGATAAAAGAATGGCTGTCTTAAGTATTGTCTTTATTTTCCTTATTGTATGCTTATCTTGCTGTGGCCTATATTGTCTGTGAGTTTATGTCTAGGGCAGTGTCTCTCCTCATAACTCTTCTAGCTGTTCCAGGCATAACCACCACTGTGGTAACTAGGGGTGGCAGTTCTCTAGACAGTATTTGAAACTTACAAGATCAATCCATCAGCTTTGGGAGGATGTAGCCACTGGAGGTACCTGGCCTTTCTCATTCCCATCATCCAGTATGTCAAAACTGGCCCCCTTTTTGGGGCTGTATACCACCATTTTCTTTATCCTTTTAGTAGAACCCATGTATTTTCAAAATTCTAACTTAAGTTTATTTCTTCCAGAATCAATGCCTTCCCCAGAACAAGGTATTAGTCGTGTGGGGATTTCATCCATTTCCAACCATGGTGCCAGACTCTCCTTCCCTCAACCTCAATAAAATAGCTAGAGAGTTTCACAACTCTTCAGAGAGGGTCTTCTGCCCCTAGCCAGCAGGAAGCAACTACAGAAAATGACCATTGCCTTTCAGCTCCCCTTTAAGAATAAGGGTATGAACTCTCTGAGGGGGTTTGTTGAGGCATGATAGTATAGGAAAGAGGGAAGGCAGCTGGTCAGAATAAAGCCCGCCAAAGATCCTGGTCATGAGGTCTAGTTTGGAAGTCCTGGACTACTTTGTTATCTACTAATGGAAATGTCGCTTATATACTATTCGACCAGCACAGTCTTCCCCTTATTGTTCCTCCTAAATAACTTTCTTTTTGTCTGTAGTGTCCTGGCCAATATTTCTTACCCCTGAGTTGTGTCATTTTACTATCACTGCTAGATATAAAGTGTGCCCCCTGATGATTCTACTGATGGGCCATTTTTGTGCCAGGCAGAAGTACAATTGTCACTGAAAAACACGTACAGCTTTAGCTATTGTCTTTTATACTGTTGCTGTGGAATGTACATGCAATGTTTGTCCTATGGTCAATGTAGGCCACTACATGGTGGTAGACTGTGGGGAGCCAGGCCCCCCTAAGTCTTAAGCATGTAGCCACCTGTGTGACCTAGGCATAAGTTAAAGGTTAACAACCCTCCCCAGAGGGAAGAGAATGTACAGATATTATCCTAAACGATGATCTTCCCAAAGCAGTAAACATCCTTGGTAAGCGTCCTTACTAAGAGTGTAGAGAAAACAGCACCACACCGCAAGTCTATACTTCACGTGACCCTATCAGGAACTCTGTTCTCATACCCTATGGAACGTCTTTGTTTGGAAGCCCTTTATATATCACCCCTCATTTTCCTGTCTCTTTGCAGAGCAATATATTCATTCATTCTATGACCGGCTGATGTCAAAGATTCTCTCCTGTCTGTAAGTCCCAATAAAGCTAATGCCTGACTAAATGCCAGGGTGTTCTTTGGTCTTGCAGCTTCACCAACTCATGCACTTCAGGAGTTGAGTTTTAACATCATTTTACAGATAAAGAAGGCCAGGAGCAAAGTAAGCAAGAAATTTTATTTGGCTTTCTTACCTCTGGGCTTAAAAGAATCCACATATGGGCAGATATTTAAGTGAAACAAAGGAACTATTTGGTACTATATGAGACAACCCTTCTGCCTAATAAAGCAAACATAAATTTCTCTTTGATTGCCTTTTATATTTTTACCTATCAATGAATCTTTCTAATCAAACTCACACCTAACTATCCCCTCAAATCAACGGGGAAAAATATAGCAACAAAAATCTGCTTACCACTTTCTACATCTTACTTGAACCTCCCTGTTTCCCTTGGTTCCTACTCTCTACCTCCTACTCCTTACTCCCAGTTAACGTATCTGACCTCTTAAAATAGAAGAAATACTTAAAGGCCACAATAAATTTTTTTCTTGACCAATAAGGCTTTTTGAAAGTAGCAACTGCAAGTTTACTTAAAAAGTAACCATCAGAAATCAGATTATTCATTTTGAACAAGCACATTCCCCTTGTAAAGATTCAAGAACTCACTGATTCTATCGATTAACTATATCTCCAAAGCCTAAAAAACATTTCATACCAAAAGAGCTATATAGCAAAGTAGCACAGGTACTTTTAAGATTATTTTCTTATCAATTACATGAAATTAAACAATAACTTTCCATAGATAAAATTTTAAATATTTAAAAGATATTTACTAGGCCCTTATCTGCCTTTATTTTAAAACTGAATATTAAACTTAAGAGCTATAGATATTAAAGAAAAATAACCATAAAGCAATTAAAGTAGATTTTAATTAACTAATAAAGAAACTTAATTGATTTATGTTAACAAAACTATTCTTTCATTTAAAACTAAAATTTACCATTTTTACTTAAGACTTTTAATGGCCAAATAGAAATTGTTCAAGTTGCAAGCAGTATCTATTTGACACTACTAAGCATTAGTTGAATAAATAGGTTTTGTCATGGTAACTGAGCTTAAAATTAAGCAAACAAAGAAACTAGCCCCATAGCAACTTGACTTGAAAATGAAAACTCCAAACCTCTTGTCTATTAAAAAAACAACAACAAACACCAGATTCCCTAGGGATCATCGCAGTATCCCAAACTTATTAAATAAATTGTATTAAAAGTTTCATGCTTTGCATAATCAAAATGGCTTTTTCAATAAAATTCAACCAGAATTAAATTTAGGACTACATTATAAGAAAAGCTTTACAATGTAGGAAACCACCAAATACTAATTTTCCCACGTATAAAACAGCAAAAAATAGTATAACTCTGAGAACTATTTAACACTAAATGGACAGTTATTATAATGTCACATCCATCAGCTAAAGAAACAGGGCAAGTCTAAATCACCCTTCAAGTAACTTCTGGAGATCCTATCTAAAGTGGGAGCAACTACCAGCTATTCAGTGTGGAATAATGTTTTTCCAAACAATGGCTTTTCTGGTAATGCAGCACAAGTAATAGTTACTAGCAGTAGCACCAAACAACAACACACAAAAAAACAGATAGTTATATTAAGGTCTGCCAATGAGCAATATATTAGTAGATTCTTTTATGATATTTTGATTTTTAATGCAATATTCATTTTTTTGGAGATAATGGATGCTCATTTATTAGGCAGAAGGTACATATCAACCTAGAATTTGCAGAGATTGATGAATCCACCACTGTGATAAAGTATGCTAACTCTAAACCATACACACACACATACCCTAGCCCTTTTGGTATGCTGATGGTTAATGGGGATAGTGAAATACCATTGGCTGCATGTATGTCCATACAGGCATGGTTTACTAATTCACCAATTATTAATATAAATTAGATGAAAATTATACACCCTTGCTTCCAGGAGGGCAAGGTTTGATATTTTTCCTACTGTGACCCTAGCATCTAGCACAGTGAGTACATAACACGTAACAGCTACTAAATAAATATATGTGGAATGAATGAACCTATATATATGACTCGTCACACTTTACAAATTTGAAATTTGGTTATAGAATCTATTAATACTACCAATAATAACTAGCATTTTTTGACAGCTAACTATAGGCCATTATTTCACTTAAGACTTGGAACAGCCTTGTAGATGCCCTCATTTTTATAGTAAGCTATGGCTGAGGGGTAATAAGGAACTTGGCCAAGTTTACATGCAAGTGAATGGCTGACCCAGAATTCACACTGTGGGCTCACCAAACTTTTAGCCACAATATATCCTGGAATAGTCACAATTTATTTTTATGCTGAAAATCTCCACCACATAAGTCACTTTTCATCTTATAGAAAACATCAGTTTAAAAAGATATGAAAATAATGAATTTCCAAAGATACATAAATAACTGCAATGCATTACTCACCTTCACAAAATTCGGGTAGTGCAATGCATTACTCACCTTCACAAAATTCGGGTAGTTGAGTTCTTACCCATAATAACTGCTTAGATTGGAGAGTAGAACAAGTGGACTACCAATTTAGAATACCAAGGGTCGATCTACTTTTGTCCAAATGTCATTGTAGAAAAGAATGGGCTATCTGCATTAAATTTGTGAAAATAACATAAGAATATACATTATAAAGTGTAAAGCAGGGAAGCGAACTTGGCCCAGTGGTTAGGGCATCTGTCTACCACATGGGAGGTCCGCGGTTCAAATCCCGGGCCTCCTTGACGCAATGTACAGCTGGCCCACCCGCAGTGCTGATGCGCACAAGGAGTGCTGTGCCACACGGGGGTGTCCCCTGCATAGGGGAGCCCCATGCGCAAGGAGTGCGCCCTGTAAGGAGAGCCGCCCAGCACGAAAGAAAGTGCAGCCTGCCCAAGAATGGCACCGCCCACACGGAGAGCTGACACAACAAGATGACGCAACAAAAAGAAACACAGATTCCCGTGTCGCTGACAACAACAGAAGTGAACAAAGAAGAAGACACACAGCAAATAGACACAGAGAACAGACAAGCAGGGCGGGGGGAGGGGAAGGGGAGAGAAATAAATCTTTTTTTAAAAAAAGACTATAAAAAAACATTTTTAAAAAGTGTAAAGCATTTAAAATGCTTATAAAATGATATTTATGTATTGATATGTGTGATGGTTAGGTTCATGTGTCAATCTGGCCAGGTAATTGTGTCCAGTTTCTGGACAAGAAAGTACTGGCCAAATTGTACTGTGAGTACATTTTGTGGATTTAAGTCATCAGTAAGTCGAATGCATCTATGGCTGATTACATCTACATTCAATTAAGGATGTTGCCTTCAGCAATGAGAGACAGTTCATCCATTCAGTTGAAGCCCTTAAAAAGGAGAAGTGATTTCAGCACTCAAAAGAGAATTCCCATCTCTACTTCAGACAGCCAGCTTCTCCTCATCTAGGCCCTTCATCAGAGTTCCTGGCTTGTGCCCTATGAAATTTGGATTCGTGAATCCCCAGAGTTGCAGGAGACAATTAAATTATTGATATAGGCCCACTAAGCAGAGATTCTGGATTCAATCTTGTAGCTCAAGGGGTTAGAAAGTGCTCTAATAGTTTGTTCAGATGGCTGGCTGAAACATGGGTCAAAAGATGGCCGACATTACCTGAAGTCAAGATGCCAGAACTGCCCTGGTACACTGTAGATAAGGGAATCCAAAGGCTTAGAGAAACTGGAATGTTAGAATGAATTTACCATTTAAGCCCTGCTCAACCACCCCAGGAATGTCCAGAGGACATATCTTTCACTAGGACTGTGATGAATAAATATGTGATACTAGCTCCATCTTCCCTGAAGAGCTCTGTGATTGCTCTTCTCTGTAAGTCAGATATTTTCTTAGGAACTGCTGTCACTGAAGTGGGATCCTTAAAAACTATGGAGATGATTGGATCCGGGTTGGCAGAAGTCAAGTGGCAGCACTTAATTGCCAAAGACAAGGTGCATACGGTTACCACAATGAACAGCAGACTCAAAGAAGCAATCAAAATAGTCTGAGCCACAGAGATCTATGATGTTAGCTAATAGATCATGGGGTACTTATAAGGAAAACAGATTGACAGTTGACTGCCAATAGAAATAGAAAGCCAGGTCTCCTCAGGGAAGGACCCTGATACACTGCCAAAAATTTATACTGCTTATCTTCCCCTCAGTCTTCTCCAAAGAGACCTACTGACTTTTACCAGGTAACTGTGCATTGGGGAAAGGAAATGATCAGACATTTCAAGGATTATTAGATACTGACTCAGAAGTACATTAATTCCAAGAGACCTACTGTGGTCCACCTAGAGGTCAAGTGATCAATAGAGGTTTACCTCAGGTCTGTCTCACAGTGGGTCCAGTGGGTCCTTGGACCCATTCTGTGTTATTTTCCTAGTTCCAGAACGCATAATTGCAATAGATATACTCAGCAATTTGTAGAATCCCCACACTGGTTCCCTGACTTGTGCAGTGAAGACTATTATGGTAGGAAAGGCCAAGAAGAAGCCACTAGAACTGTCCAAACCTAGCAAAATAGTATATTCAAAAGAATGCCTGATACCTGGAGGAATTGCAGAGATCACTGTCACCAGCACCATATCGTGCAGAACCACCTGTAAACTTGGAGGATGCAGGAATGGTGACACCCACCACATTCCATTCAACTATCCTATCTGACCTATGCAGAAAATAGATGAATCTTGGAGGATGACAATGGATTATTATAAACTTAACCAAGTGGTGACTCCATTTGCAGCTGCTGTGGCATCATTGCTTGAGCATATCCAAGCATCCCATGGTCCCTGTTATGCAGATACTGACTGCCAAATGCTATTTT
The DNA here is from genome assembly GCF_030445035.2 of Dasypus novemcinctus. NCBI lineage: Eukaryota > Metazoa > Chordata > Mammalia > Cingulata > Dasypodidae > Dasypus > Dasypus novemcinctus. The sequence continues at coordinate 79,200,275 of NC_080682.1, forward strand.
CTCAATTGATGTTAGTAAGGACCACCAGAAACAGTATATTTTCAGCTGGCAAGACCAGCAATATACCTTCACTATCCTACCTCAGGGGTATATCAGCTCTCCAGCCCTATGACATAATATTGTCCACATTGAACTTGATTGTCATTCCCACCCAGAAAACACCACATTGGTCTATTATATTGATGATATCATGTTGATTTCACCTAGTGAGCAAGAAGGAGCAACTATGCTAGACTTATTCGTAAGGCATTTGTATGTCAGAGGATGGGAAATAAATCCAAGAAAAAAACAGGGGCCTTCCACCTTGGTGAAATTTCTAGGTGTCCATTGGTGTGGGGCACATGGATATATCCCTTCTGAATTGAAGAATAAGCTGTTGTATGTGGCCCTTCCTATGACCAAAAAAGAGGCATAATGCCTAATCAGCCTCTTTGGATTTTGGAGACAACATAATCCTCATTTCAGTGTGCTTTTCTGGCCCATTTTCTGAAAAACTGCTAGTTTTGAGTAGGGCCTGGAACAAGAGGAGGTTCTGTGACAGGTCCAACCAAGCTGTTGTGTAAGCTACAAGGCCACTGGGGCCATATGATGCAGCAGATTCAGTGGTGCTGAAGTATAAATGGCAAATAGAGATGCCGTCTGGAGCATCTGGCAGACCCATATAGGAGAATCACAATGCAGATGCTTAGGATTTTGGAGAAAAGCCCTGATATTCTCTGCAGATAAACTACTCACCTTTTGAGAAACAGCTTTTGGTCTGTTACTAGGCAATACTAGAGACTAAACACTTAACCATGGGCCATCAAGTTACCATGAGACCTGAGTTGCCATCATGAGCTGGGTGTTGTCTGCCCTGCCAAACCATAAAGTTGGGCATGCACAAAAGCATGCCATCATAAAATGGAAGTGGTATTTTTGAGATAGGGTTTGAATGGTTCCTGAAGGCGCAAATAAGTTACACGAAGAAGTGGCCCAAATGCCCATGGCCACCACTCCTGACACAATACATTCTTTTGCCCAGTCCACAGCTATGTACTTTTGGAGAGTTCCTTACAATCAATTGGCTGGAGGAAGAGAAAACTCAGGACTGGTTTACAGATGGTTCTGCATGATAGGCAAGTATCACTCAAAAGTAGACAGTGGCAATACTGCAATCCCTTTCCGGGACATCCCTGAAGGACAGAGGTGAGGGAAGTGCTCACAGTGGGCTAAAACCTGAGCAGTGCACCCAGTTGTTCATTTTGCTTGGCTGAGGGTACGTTTGTACACTGATTCATGGGCTGTTGCCAACGGCTTGGCTGGATGGTCAGGGACTTGGAAGCAACATTATTGGAAAACTGGTGATGAAAAGGTCTGGAAAAGAGGAATGTGGATAAAACTTTCTGAGTGGGCAAAAAAATGAAGAAATGAAGATAAATGAAGATATTTGTGACCCACATGACTGCTCACCATAGGGTGACTTCAGCAGAGGAAGATTTTAATAATAAGATGACCCATTCTGTGAACACCATTCCTACCTGTTCTGTGGCTATCATGCCCAATGGGCGCATGAACAAAGCAGACATAGTTACAGGGATGGAGGATATGCATATGCTCAGCAACATGAACTTCTCTCCACCAAGCCTGACTTGACTACAGCCACTGCTAAGTTCCCAATCTGCCAGCACCAGAGACCACTCAGTCCCAGATAGAGCATCATCCCCCAAGGTGATCAGTCTGCTATCTGGTGGCAGGTTGATTACATTGGACCACTTTCATAATGGAAGTGGCAGTGATTTGTTCTAATTGGAATAGACACACACTTTAGACAGGGGTTTGACTTCCCTGCAGGCAATGTTTCTGCCCAAACTACCATATGTGGATTGACAGAATGCCTTGTCCACATAGTGTTCCACATGGCATTGTTTCTGGTCAAGGGACCCACTTCATCATAAATGATGTGTGGGAATGGGCACATGCTCATGGAGTTCACAAGTCTTACTATGTTCCCTGTCATACTAAAGCAGATTGATTAATAGAACAGAAGTATGGCCTTTTGAAGACTCAATTATGGCACCAACTAGGTGGCAATACCTTGCAGGGCTGGGGCAATGTTCTCCAGGAGGCTGTGTATGCTCTAAATCAGTGTCTACTCTATGGTGCTTTCTCCTATAGACAGGATTCACAAACCCAGCAATCAATCGGTGGAAATGGGAGTGGCACCATTCACTATTACTACTAGTGATCCACTAGGAAAATTTTTGCTTCCTGTTCCTGCAACCTAAAGCTCTGCTGGTCTCTAGGTCTTAGCTCTAAAGGGAGAAGTAACTCCCCCAGGAGACACAATGAAAATTGTATTGAACTACAAGTTAAGATGCTATCTGGCACTTTGGGCTCCTCATGCCTCTGAATCAACACGCAAAGAAGGGAATTACTGTATTGGATATTGGATCCTGTATTGATCCTGAATTACTGTATTGGATATATGATCCTGACTATCAAAGGGAAATAGGAGTACAACCACACAATGGAAGTAAATAAGAGTTTGCCTGGAATATAGAAGATCCTCTAGGGCATCTCTAGTACTACCCTGTCCTGTGATTAAAGTCAATGGAAAACCAAAAGCCCAGTCCAGGTAGGACTAACAATGGTCCTAACTTCCAGAATGAAAGTTTAGGCAAAGAACCACAGCCAGCTGAGGAACTTGGTGAGGATAAAGGGAACATGGAGTGGGGAAGCGGACTTGGCCCAGTGGTTAGGGCATCCGTCTACCACATGGGAGGTCCGCAGTTCAAACCCTGGGACTCCATGACTCGTGTGGAGCTGGCCCACGCGCAGTGCTGATGCACGCAAGGAGTGCCATGCCACACAGGGGTGTCCCCTGAGTAGGGGAACCCCACGCGCAAGGAGTGCACCCTGTAAGGAGAGCCGCCCAGCGCGAAAAAAAGTGCAGCCTGCCCAGGAATGGTGCCGCACACACAGAGAGCTGACACAACAAGATGATGCAACAAAAAGAAATACAGATTCCTGAGCTGCTGACAACAGAAGTAGACAAAGAAAAACATACAGCAAATAGACACAGAGAACAGACAAACTATAAACTGGGGAGAGGGGGAAGGGGAGAGAGAAAAAAAAAAGGGAACATTGAATGGGAAGAGGAAGAAGGTAGAGATAAATACAAATTTGTATCACGAGACCAGTTACAGGCATGAGGACTGTAATGGTCATGAATATTTATTCCTCTTTTTTTTTATGGTTATATTTGTATATGTGCATACAATAAATATCTTTTTTTTATTCCCTATCTTATCCCCTTACCATATGACTTAAGTTACATTCATTTTATGTCATAGTATTTACGTTATAGAATGTTAAGTTGAAGAGTGAATATTGGGGAGTGGGTGTAGCTCAGTAGTCGAGAACCTGCTTTGCATGTATGAGGTCCTGGGTTCAATACCCAGTACATCCTAAAAAAAAAAAAAAAAAGAGTGACTATTACCCAAGGACTTGTAGCCAATTTTTTAGGGATTTAGTGATTTCTGTTTGTAGGCAGTATAGTTGAGTATTATTAGGTGAGAAAAAGTATGTTGGTTATTTTTTTATTTAGAGATTAAGTATGGTTTTAGGCAATGATAATGGCTGCCCAGTTGACAAGGTTACTCTGTGATAATTAGGCTCATATATCAACTTGGCCAGTAATGATGCCCTTTTTTTTTTTTTTGTCAAGAAAGCACCAAAAAAATTGTACTGTGAGGCCATTTCATGGACTTAAATCACTGGTGAGTTGATTATTGCATCTATGGCTGATTACATCTATAATCAACTGAGGAGATTGCCTTCAGCAATGAGAGACATCTCATCCAATCAGCTGAAGCACTTTAAGGGGGACGTGATTTCAGCATTCAGAGAGAGAATCCTCATATCTACTTCAGATAGCCAGCATTTCCTGGGGAATTCAAGGAGAGCCTTCATCAGAGTTCTTGGCTTGCAGCCTGCCCTACAGAATTTGTACTTTTGCATCCCCATGGTTGCACAAGACAATTTCATAAAACCTCATAATATTTCCAGATATCTCCTGTTGGTTCTGTTTTCTTCAAGAACCCTGACTAATACAATAAGCTATTGTCTAAAATATATATTGTTTAGATTGTTCATACTTGGAACATTTTACCATGTATTGTTATTATATAAATAATTCTGCTCCCTGTGCCAGCTATTCTCCATTTGTATAAATAAACAGCCTCTTCATTAAACAAGTCTCAATTACCCATTCTCTGTGTCTTTTTTCTTGCTGCGACCCTGGTTCATACCCAAATAGATAATAAGGTCCTTGACGATATAGACTTTGTTTCTTATACTTCTTTCTTATCATCTTTAGCACCCAGCATTAACAGATACATATAAATAGTAGTATATAAGGACACTAGACAGGAAATCAGAATACCTTAGTTTTATTTTCTGTTCTACAAATGACTACCTTCCACTAAATCCTGAAATTTGAAATTGTAAAATAAGGGAATTGGATTAAATTGGATTAAATGCTCATCTAAAGTCTATTTAGTGAATCAGCAATTCCACCTCTAGGAATATAGCCAGAAAAATTGGAAGCAGGGATATGAACAGATATGTGTACAGCAATGTTCACCATGGCATTATTCACTATTGCCAAAAGTTGGGAGCATTCTAAGTGTCCATCAAGAGATGAATGGATCAACAAAATGTGGTCTATACATACAATGAAATAGTACTCAGCTGTAAGAAAGAATGAAGTATAGTCACATGTGATAACGTGGATGACTCTCAAAGACTTTATGTTGAATGAGGTAAGCCACTTACTAAAGGACAAATATTGCATGATCTTACTGATATGAACTAAGGATAAGGAGTAGACTTACAGAGGTAGAGCCTAGAAGATAGAATAACAGAGGATGAAAAGCTAGTAGAGAGTATTGAGCTGATGCTAAGTCTGGGTAGAATCTAGTAAGGTAGATGGGGGAGGTTGGGCAGTGGACAGGGGTGATGGTGGTGCAGTGATTTAAATGTAGTTGATGATGCTGGCGTGTGAGTGTGAACAGGGGTGGGGGTGATTGGGCTATCCATAGAGCTGGGGATAGGCTAGAGGAAGGAACAGGTGAATGCTGGAGAGGTAGAAGAAAGTAGCTGAGAATACAATTGTGGGAGTGTACTTTCGGCAACTCTGGCAGGGGAGGGTCATAACACAGGGTATTGATGGTAGGGGGATAGGTGGGAAAGTGTACACCTGGGGCATGCCTCTTTGGAACATTAATGTGTTCATGTGATCACAGGGTATTATCTCAGTGGGGAGAGTCCCACACAATGACCACCAAAATATTAAATTCCTATCCTGAGGAGTCCTGCTATGATCTCTAATAGAGTGACAAGAATCTCTAGACTCCATAGACAATGCCAAACAAAAGAAATCAGACTAATACACCAAGCCCTCGATATTAATATTTGTACCTATGAACCTTATTCTTGTAAAGTTGAAACTTAGCCTAATAATATCTTGTACTTAGGAGTTACCTCCTGAAAACCTCCTTCATGCTCAAATGTCGACTTCCTCTAAGCCAAACTCAGTAAATAAACTTACTACCTTCCCCCCAGTGTGGGACATGACTCATGGGGATAAGCCTCCCTTGCATGCAGGGATTATTACCAAGTGCCAACCAGTGATGCATTAAGAAAAAGACCTTGACCAAAGGGGGAAATTTTAATACAAAACAGTTTTTATGGCTAAGAGGTTTCAAAGTGAGTCAGGAGGTTAATCCAGAGGTTACACTTATACACGTCTCAGGAGGATCTCACTGACTGCCAAGTAAACAGTGCCTGAAGCAGGGGTGCTCCTGAGAGTTCTAGAGACATTTAGACATTATAAGCAGGACAGACAACTCCAGAAAATTGGCACCCTGTCGGTGGGCCTTACCTTGGAAAATATGATAACCTAGCTCCCCAATGTATCAGTTAGACTCATTTATAATTTTCCCACACACATTTCTTCACCCCTTTTATTCAAGCCTATTATTAGCACTCTACCCATTAAATATATATTCTAGAGACTTAAATCTTCCAGCTGTTCCTATGCTGGTTGAGCCCTGAATCTCAGCAGAGTTGCAGCCAACAACCTACTGTCCAGTTAATTGGACTCACCCAGGACAATTAACAAAATGATGATGACGGGCAATGCCCATCCCAAAAAGCTAAGAGTATCTACAACTGCAAGCAAAACAGTTGCTTCCATCTTCTCCATAAGGTCTAAGGCCCTCTCAATCTGAAGCAGAATGGGCATGACCATCCCAAAATCTTCAAGATTGATGAATGAACAAACATAGAGGATAATGCAACCATGGACCAAAGTAGACTTGTTTACTGTAGTAACAAAAGAACTTGTAACACCGATATAAAGATAGTGGTTACCAGGGGTTCTGAGGGGAGAGGGAGGGAAGAACAAGTGAAAATAGGATATTTTTAGGGCATTGGAATTGTTTTGTATGATTTTGCAATGACAGATACAGGCTATTATACATTTTGCCAAAGCCTATAAAATTGTACAGTGCAAAGAGGAAACCATAATGCAAATTCTTGACCAATGCTTCAATATTTGTTCATCAATTGCAATAAATTTACCATACTTAGGTAAGATGTTATTAACAGGGTAAAATATAAGAGGGGGAGGGGGGTAGTGTATATGGGAATCCTCTATATTTTCAATGTAACTTTTCTGTAACCTAAAACTGCTATAAGGGACAGATGCAGGATAATGTATATCCTGCCATAACTCACTGGATGGACTAGGTGAGAGTGTGAACTACAATATAAACTATGGTCCATGAGATGTGGCAGTGCTCCAATGTGTATTCACCAAATGCAATGAATGTACCTTACTGATAAAAGGGGATGTTGATGTGGGAGGGGTGGGGAGTGGAGTATATGGGAACCTCTTGCATTTTTAACACTATTTATCTTTTTTAAAAAGACAATAATAAAAATTGAAAAAACATTATTATCAATAAAAATAAATAAAACTGCTATAAAAATAAAGTTAAAAAAATAAATAAAAGTCTACTCAAGGAAGCAGATGTAGCTCAAGTGATTGAGCGACTGCTTCCCACATGGGAAGCCCTGGGTTTGGTCCCCGGTGCCTCCTAAAAACTAAAAAACAAACAAAAAGCAAACAAACAAAGGAACCAACTCAGGGGAGCCAATGTGACTCAGTGGTTGAGCAACAGCTTCCCACATTTGAGGTCGTGCTTCAATTCCCGGCCCCAGACCTCATAAAAATAAATAAATAAGTCTATTCAAGGAATGATACAGAATTAATTTTTGCCTTTAATAGTTGAAACCACTCTTAGAGGTTTCTTTGTGATTGATGAACAAGGGCTCATTTCATATAAAAGCAAAAGAATACTTTTTAGCTCTGGGGGTAGCAAACTTTTCATGTCAATATATTAGGCTTTGGGGCAAATTCAAGGCTATTATGTAGATTATCTAACAAGAGAAAAACGTATTTCCACAAAGAGTTTTACTGATGAAATACAAAATATAATACTAGTGAGTACAGTTTTTTGTAATGCCAGGTCAACTAAGGAAAAGAATGGAATTTTTTAGGGGAAGGCATTTCATTTAATTAGGGCTCAAAGTTAGTGTCCTTATCATCAAAATCAATTTTCATCTGTTAATACTCATCTTTGATGAAACTGTGCATACTTCATCTTTGAAAAATGTCTTTTCATACAGATAGGTACTGTAAAATAGTTATCAGTCCATAAGAATACAATTTAATTGAGCATATTCATCACTTAGAAGGTTATTTACAAAATTTTTTTAGATTCTTCTCTTGATAATTGCCTTGTAGCATGTCACTACACTGCAGGGAATCACTTCCAATTAAAGGTTATGTAAAAGTTCCTCAGCTGCACAGTTAACTGAATTTTGAAATAGAGAAAATCTTTACATTTACACCGAGGTTCAAAAAATGTTATGAGCTAAGATTTCATCTAGGAAACACATCTGTGCAAATTTGAGTAGGAATGGAGATCTCACTTTGTTTTAACTTTTTTTTTCCTATGGCAAAATATACATAACAAAAAATCATTTTAACTATTTTTAAGTGTATAATTCTGTGATATTAAAAGCATTGGCAATCTTGCATAACCTTTACCACTATCTATTTCTACAACATTTTCACTAACCCAAACACAAGCTCATATTCATTAAGCGATAACACCCCATTCGCCTCACTCCTTACCCCCTGGAAATCACTATTCTGCTTTTGCATCTATGAAATTACTTATTCTATATTTCATATAAATCATTCAATATGTGCACTTTTATGCCTGGCTTATTTTACTCAACGTGCTGTCCTCCAGGTTCACGTTGGAACATGTATCAGGAATTTATTCCTTTTTCCAGCTGAAAAATATTCATTGTATGTATATGCCACATTTTGTTTACCCATTTATCTGCTGATGGACATTTGGCCTCCTTACACCCATGGCTCTGTGAATAATGCTATGAACATGTTGTACAAACATATGTTTGCATACCTGATTTCAACTTTTTTGGGTATATACTTAGTAGTGGGATTGCTAAGTCATATGGTAATTCTATATTTTAACTTTCTGTGGAACTACGAAACTGTTTTCCACAGTGGCTGTACCATTCTACACTCCCATCAACAGTGTAGAAAGATTCCTATTTTCCCACATCCTGGCCACTGGAATTATTTTGTATGATTTTGCAATGACAGATACTTGTATTTTCTGTTTCTTTAGTAAAAGCCACGTCAGTGGGTATAAAGTGGTATCTCATTGTAGTTTAGATATGCGTTTCTTTAATGGCTAATGATGTTGAGCATCTTTCAATGTGATTATTGATATTTGTATGTTTTTTCTTCAGAGAAATGTCGTTTCAAACCCTTTGCTCATTTTTTAATTGGGTTGTCTTTTTTGGTGTTGAGTTGGAAGAGTTCTTCATATATTATAGATATTAAACCTTTATTGGATATATGGTTTCCAAATATTTTCTCCCATACTATACATTGGGGTTTTTTTCACCTTCTTTACAATGTCCTTTGATGCACAAAAATTTTTAATTTTGATGAAGTTCCATTTATCTACTTTTCTTTTGTTGTTCAAGCTTTGTTTCTTGTAAGAGTTTCATATTAGCTATGTATTAAGCTGCTTGACTCTTTGTGATTCAAACAACATTCACTGTTGTCAAAATGACTTTTTTCACAGTATAAATTTCACATTTAAATTATATTCCTTATAATTTTCAGGTTGAATCCATTAAGAAACATTATCAAATCTGCAGCAAAAGCTAATTTCCAAAGTCATTTAGCATTTGGTAACAGTGATTGAGGGAGGTTATTCTCATTCAAAAAAATTTCCCCTGAGCTCTAAAAGCTACATTTTAAGCAACAGATAATGGGACAAACAATACACAGATTTTCTGTAAAAATTCCTGTTTATTGGAGACCATGAAGGTACAATAGGTGTACATAGCCAAAGGTGACTGAAGAGTTCAAGTATGAGCAGACATGAAAGACAAAGGTAACCTTAATAAAAATAATAAAGGATGAGGAGATATAGAAATAGCAAATTTAACAGGAATACAGTCACATGCAAAAATCCAGATGCATAAAGTAGATACATTTGGATGTGGTTACTCATATCTCTATACATCTTTCATTTTTCCAGGTGATTAGCTATAGAGTTCCTTTAAATAGTGTCATCTATAAGAGGGTTAAATAGTGACATCTATAAAATGGTAATAGTAATAATAATTCTCATAGGTTTTTGAGAGATCAAATGAGATAATTATACACAAAGGGCTTAAGATATTACTGTAGAAACTGATCTCAACAAATGCTATAATAGCACTATTAAATTATTATTATTGTTACTGATATTAATAATAATTTCTCTTGATTTAAGTATTTGTTACACAAAATTAAAGAACAATGAAAATTAAAGCTAAAGGGCTAAAGAAACTGGCCAGTAAAATCAAATGACCAAATTATGAGGGAAAAATTTAATCTCAATTTCCACAAATATCCATGCAACTCAGAAAGAAACAATTTATGAAAAATGAGCCTTCCCTCTAGGCCATGACCTACTTTTTGAAGTTTTTGCCTACATATAAAAGTCAAGCCCCATCTCACATTTTATATTATTTTGTCTAAAGTCTTAGTAAAAACTGTTATAAAAACCTGTTGTATGTTATTTCACATCATCCAAACAGGAAGTTCTTAAAATACAAGCTTTTACATTCATTCTAGCTTGCTCAAAAATATTAATTAATTAATTAATTAAAGTAAATAATATTTTGTAGGTATGAAATGAACCATTTTATGCAAAGTCTTGTTTTTTAACTTCCAAAGCAAAACACCATTTAGTCACCTCACATCATGTAGTGATTTTTAAATCACCAGTGCCTGCTTGAGTTTTCCCAGAAAAGTAATGGTTTTAAAGCTGTTTGTACATCCTACTTACTAAGAAATGCGGACCCTTAATTGAATTGATTGACCAAGCAGAAAATATATTTTTCTTTACCTTTCTGAGGAAAACAAACGTAAATAGGAGAAGATTTTTAAAGTTAATTTTACAAGCTATTTCCATATTATAAGCCTATTCTAATATTACACTAACAAAAAGAAATTCAAAACTCATTATGGTAGCTGTGATCAGCTGAAGAGTTCCTGCTCCCCTCAGATTCTCTAAAAAATAAACTTATGTTTTTCAATTAAATTAACTTACTCTATTATTTAAACATAGAGGCATTTAAAAATTCTGTCTGATTGAAAATGCGGTCACCCCTCGGGCTGAAGTGTGGTTTGCTGGCCTGGCGGGGGAGCAGCCACGGCAGGCCAAGCCGCTGCCCCCATAATAGGGTGGCTGGTCGGACTCACCGCCACCCCTGAAGGGAGCTCGGCATGGGCGCAGAGTGCCCTCGGGTCTCCCCTTCTCGGCAGCCATGCTTCCGCGGCCGCCCCTCCTCCCGGAGGGCGCCACAGGATGCCTGTGGGGCGGCACCCTTCTTCTTCTTTCTCCCTGCGCAGGCGCAGGGCGGAAAATTCCAGTCTGCCCTTTTCCCCTCCCCCGACAGCAGCAACAGCCAGGCGTGGGCGGGATACTCAAGTCTGCCCTCCACCCCAGCAAGAGCAGCCACCAATCCCTAAACCCTGCCCCTTCCCCCAGCAACAGCGACAGCCAATCCCTAACCACCACCCCTCCCCCGTCCAGTACCGCCCACTGACCTTTCGCCGGCAACCAATCAGAACAGGGCGTGGCTTCGACCAATCAGCCTTCCCCAGCCCCTATAAAACTGTTGCCTCTCCCTCAATAAAGTGGACTTGCGTGTTTACCTTGTCTCCGCGGTAGTTCTTCTGCCGTGCGCCCTCCAGTCCTGAGCGCCCCTGACAAGGGCCTGGCCTCCCTTGTCCCCAGTTCGTCGCCTGCTTCTCCGGGCGACCCCTTCGTCGCCGGCTTCGCCGGGCGACCCCGTCAGCCGAACCGCGCAACCTCTGTGAGACCGACCCCTCGTCCCAAGTGGGACCGACCCCTCGTCCCAAGCGGGACCGACCCCTCGTCCTAAGCTGGACCGACCCCTCGTCCCCAGCCAGACCCCACCTCTACCGACTGAGCAAGCCGCCGCAGAAAATGCTGAAGATAAGAAGCTGGTTACTTAGTTTAACCCATGGATATCAAAGCTTTTGGATTCTTAGACAATCAAAATTTTCAATTTAAGGACATCAGAATTGGCATCTGAGAATAATATCAACTTTTTATACCCAGTGATTCAATTTATGATCCCAAGAATTATCAGAACATCAAATATTATTAGAGAAGAGATCTCATTTAAAAATATATCCATCATTTACAACATTCAATTTTGACATTAAAAATTCAAGTATTTGTTTACATCTCCACCTCTTCTACTAGACTCTTTGATGGCAAATTTCTTGCCGTATTTATCTTCAGTGGTTAAGAAGGGTAGATGGTTCATGGAAGACATGCAAGTAAATAATATATTGAATGTGGAAATGAGAAAATAAAAGTCAGTTTTTAAGTGAGCCTAAGAAAACCATAACCTGCTGAAATGTTTACAAAAACATCACCTTCTTCTTGACATGAAAGTGTTGGAGACTTTGGAAAAGTCTCCCCTTAACATCCTAATACTAATGACTAATATTGAGAGATTAGGCTGGTTTGGGATTAATTTCACTTCTTGATTTTTTAAAATAAAATTATTGCACTACTCAAAAAGTCACGCAGCACAGATTTCATTCCTCATTTATGAAAGGCACGTGAACAAAGAACAAATTACCATCATAGTGTTTTTCCAAGAAAACAAGTTTCATGGCTGTGCTGGTGGTAATGCCTTTACATTTGGGATATATAAACCATGACTACTACATCTAAACAACTTTACATCTATAGCACATTAACATAATAAATTTTGCAAGCACTTAACTGTGAGATTCCTATACCAGGAAATAAAACAAAATACACATGCATACTTACACACACCTTTTCATAGTGACTTGCTTGAAATACCAAAATTAACCATGTCTATGGCCCTCATGTAAAACTCTGATTACCAGGCTGACCTCTCCCATCCTTTAACCCAATTTACCTAGCAATGCAGCAGTCACTTTTTCATACTTAATATGATACCACAATACCATTTTCTAATTTTCCCTTCCCTTAAATATTTTCTTTGTGTTGCTCCCAATGATTTTCTTTATCCTTCCTCCCTTTTTTACTTTTCCTTTAGCCATAAAATAAAATGATTTAAAAATATTTACTGAATAAAAATGTATCAACATGTTCTTAAATTTAAAATGACTTGACTCGAAACTTTTATATTTCTCCCTCCAAAGAATTATTATAGATTACTTTTCACCTATAGCAATAGTAAGTTGACATTTCCTATGATCTAATGGCTCATAGCTATGGGAAAAACAGGAATTCTTGGTTCCTAATAAAACATAAATGTGTTATATTACCTCTCCTACATACTATCATTTCTTCATACTGAGCACTAAATAGTTTTCCAGGTTAGCTAAAGTCACTCAATAAGAGTCTCAAGGCTGGGAAACAGACTTTGGCCCAGTGGTTAGGGCGTCCGTCTACCATATGGGAGGTCCGCGGTTCAAACCCTGGACCTCCTTGACCCGTGTGGAGCTGGCCCATGCGCAATGCTGATGCGCGCAAGGAGTGCCCTGCCACGCAGGGGTGTGCCCTGCCACGCAGGGGTGTCCCCCGCGTGGGGGAGCCCCACGCGCAAGGAGTGCGCCCGTTAGGAAAGCCGCCCAGCGTGAAAAGAAAGAGCAGCCTGCCCAGGAATGGCGCCGCCCACACTTTCCGTGCCGCTGACGACAACAGAAGCGGACAAAGAAACAAGACACAGCAAATAGACACCAAGAACAGACAACCAGGGGAGGGGGGGAAATTAAATAAATAAATAAAATCTTAAAAAAAAAAAAAAAGAGTCTCAAGGCAATAGGCTAAATGAGAACAAATGGGATAGTTCAGAATGTGAATGTCAACAGACAATTATCAAAATACTAAATAATCTTTAGAGGAAAGGGAAAGAGGGGTGAGGCAAAAGAAAAGAAGAAAGGGATAGGGGAGCAAAAATTACAAAACAGGAAAATCCTTAGTAGTGCACAAAGACAGAGATGTTTAATGAAGGCTCCAGTGCCAACTAAAATCAAGAAGAAAGTGCAAAAATTGACCATGTCAGCTCAAAGTCTGTGGTGGCCATAAAAAGAAAGTCTGGACATAGTAAAATGTGTCTCCTTAAATTTAAGAAATCATTTCAAAGACATCACAGAAAGTGTAGTCATGATTCCCTCACACCTTTAAGAGAAATTGAAGAAGTAAATTTAAGACATTTAAGGTCAACCCCCTAAATGATGTATGACTTGCAAAAATGCTAGCGACAATGAAAGGGACTTTTTTTTTTTCTAGATTAAACCAAGAAAGAGAAAAAATACATTTTTTTCGGAAGAGAAAGCAGAACTCTAACTACTACATTGACCCAGTTTTCTCTGTCAGGAGTTGAAGAGGTTTGAACAAACATTGTAATGCTTAAAGTCCAAGACAAGTAACTTCAAATCCCATGTCATGGTGAATTACAGTCACAGGATACTGAAATAACTAGCACATGCGACTGCCAAATAAGTATTGGCAAACTGAAGAGTCCTAGAGATAGTGAGGATGTGGGGTGTGGGGATGTGGGAACCTCTTATATTTTTTAATGTAACATTTTTTGTCATCTGTGTATCTTTACAAAAAAAAGACAATTTAATAATAAATAAATAAAGTCCATAAAAGAAAAAAAAAGATAACCTTACTATCTTATTAAAACTATAGTTAGATCTTTTGCTCTTACTATAAGTGTTGAGAGTTATATAAAATTGTTTATAGTACTTAATCAAAATTAATTTCCAACACCCAAAGGTCATAATAGTCTCAAAACTACCAAAAGCATAGCCTATTAGTAAGCCCAGTGAGGCCATTTTGAGACATCTGAAAAGCCAAAAGAATGGAACAGATTTTGGTGCTAAATTATAATTTTGTTCTGTAAAATAAAAGATTTAAAAGTGAAAGAAAAAAAAAAAAGATGAGTGTAACAGGTAATATAGGTATTGAACATCACAGCTCTTCAGCCCACTTTTAGTCATAGCTATAGTGGACTCTTTTGGGAAGACTCAGCTCATGCTAACAGAATGCCACCTCAAATATTCATTTGCCCTTCTTTCCACTTTCTGTCCCAGGGCTTTCCATGACACTACAAGGGCCAAAACAATAAGACTGATATCAATTACTAATAAAGATTTAATGAATCATTGATGAGATGTTAGGTGAATAAGCTGTGAGCAGTTGATATCTATATCTACTCATTTTAAAAATGAGCTATCTAATTTTCTTTTTTGACAAGATTTATTATTACATGGAAGATTATAGAAATGGAGTAGGTAGACTTAATTTCTTAAAACAAGCTTGTGCACAATGGAGAAGTGTGGACTATAACATAACAATGATGTAAAATGATAACAATTTAAATCTAAAGTATGCTGCAAGTCAATTTGGATAGACATAATTAATGAGACATGATGGAATTCTAACTTCTAAAAAATTCTAATGAACCTTATTATAAATGACATTAATGATACAAAATAATGGGGTTCCCAAATATGAATCCATTAGACCAGTGCCAGGCTGTTGCATAATCACCAGGTGTTTCTGATTGACTAAATATGAGGTGATATCTAAAAGTCTGTTTTTTAAAGCTCCTCAGAGGATTCTAATGGGCAGCCCTGTTTGGCCATCTATGATACAGATGGCATGCTTTTATATTTGTAGATGACAGAATTAGGTGAAAAAAGAAGGCACTAAGAGACAGATTCATAAACCACAAAGACCAAAATGGGCCAGAATCAAAAGGTGGACTAATTCCAACCACTATGATCGGGATGCCCAAAAAGCAAATGCGATCTTGGTTTATATGATATAGAAGCAGATGATAATCCACCCCTACTTAGTGCTAGTGGACATCGTATGTGTTAATTTCTAAGATGACACTATAGAAAAAGACTAGATGAAAGGTTCTGAACCAATTTTGGGGACAATAGGCCCCTTCTGCAGTCTGGTAAAGCCTATATGGTTCCTTTTCAGAGAAATAGTCTTTAAAACATAAAGTAAAATATATGTAAGAAAACATCAGAAACCAAATTACCAATAACATTTCTATTTTCTTTAGTAGGTAAATATTTTTAAAACAAACTTGTGATTCAATAATATACGTTTTTCCTACTACATTAAGTAATACATGTTAACAAAATTTCAAGATATTTACAACTGTAGTGCAATATGAAAATAACCATGACTTCTACTGGTACAAAGTTTCAATTGCTACTAATACTACTGCGGTATGTTGCCTCCAATCATAAACTTTTAAAATGCCAAATCTCATTTAGATTTAGTAAACATAAAATATAAATTCTTCCTATCCAAATCCATGGATTCCTTGAATTCTAGTCACAGTCTGGAAACTCCAGGATAAGAATTCCTACTAGAAGCACATTCTAAATGATAGAAGGCCTTTGTGACATATGAAAAATGGCTGACAAAACTGTTTAATCTCAAGAAGAAACCTCCTAAATGAAGAGAGAGATGAAGGGGTAACGAAAGCTGTCCTCAAGTATTTCATGACTGTCACACGAAGAGTGTTTAAGCTCATTTCTATAGTCCCAAGGAAGTCAAGGACCAACGGACAAAAGCAAAAAGAGAACACAAGGAAGCAGACTTTGGTTCAATTTAAGTATTTACTTTCAATTAGTTAATGCTGTCCAAAGATAGAATATATTATCTTCTGAAGTACTGAATTATTATCATTGGATAAGTTCCTGTATAAGCTTCTTACTATTTAGTCAAGGTGTTCAGGAAAAGTCAAGCACTAAGAGGCAGACTAAATGATCTTTCCTTTCCTTTCCAACCAGAATATCCTATTACTTCTCATTTACAGATGCACTAACCTAGATTCATTTAAAAGTTTGATATAAAAACAGAAAGCTCCTTATACATTTTTTAAGTTAGCTTTTCCTTGAGGATCATTATTTTAATACAGATATTTTTAACAATGAGGAGAAAAAAACATTTATCCATCACCTTAACTATAATGTAGTTAATAAATTTAGCTGTCATGAAGACTGTCCAAAACAATAATGAATGATAGAAGAACTAGAAAAATTTAGGTGGTGAGAATTCCACTAGTAATAATTTCCTATTTTGAAATGATTAAAGGATGAATGTGATAATCATTCTTCTATTTTGGTCAAAATTTAAATAATTATTTTATGAGACATTTTATGTGAAATTATTAATAGGATCTTTTTTACTTAGTTTCTAAATTAAGTTAACAAACTACTTATTTTACAAAACTGAGAAGAATATTGTTATATAAATACCATCAGGTTAATGTATATTGATTATACAAAAATTCAAAAAATATTATGACTTTGAAATTACCACTGTACTGAAAAGCCTTCAGGTTTCTGAGAAAGATTAGAAAATAAACAGAAAAAGTATTAGTGTTTTAAATTATGAATGCTGCTTCTTCATGCCACCTGCCTCAAATCAAAACAGCTGCCGTGATAAACTGGGATTGTGGCCAATATGAAACATAAACAGCTACATACCCAGGAGAACAATTAAGTCACATTATGCAACCAAATTTGCAGTTTGAGACTCCAAAGGGGAATTAGACTAATATGGTCTGGAGTAATCCTCAATATTTTGAAACTTAATTTTAAACTATGAGGTCTATTTTTATTAATATTTCAGGTCAATACCATATTAAAGCATGTAGGACATATATAACTTGCTTATAATACTTATTTACACTATAATAAGGCTAAAGGAAACATTATAAGTGATAAAATTATTAAACACAAAATTTAAACACTGAAAATAAGATATGTTTTAATTTATTTTCATTCCATCGGAAAATGACTATTTCTTTCAAAGATTTTCATATTCTGAAACACAATTTTTTTTTTAAACCATCCCCCCAGCATCATGATAACTGCATTTTGGTTGCTTGGTTTTACAGAAATTGTGCATATAACAAGTTTCTTCTAAAAATGTATATTGCACTAAAAGGATTAAAATGAAAACTAAAAGCTTCCTTTTGTCCCTCTGCCTAGAGTCAACCACAATTAACAGTTTCTGTTTTGGTTAGCTTTTACTATCCTGTTCATAGAAGAAATTGCAGCTTATCCTTCTCATTATGAGTTATAATATTTTTTACAATGTTGAGGTTGATAACATTTGTATTATGTTGTATTAGTCTAAAACAGTAAATTAATAGGCAGTCCAATACTATGATTATATAAGTATCATTCACTCTAAAACCATATAGAGCAATTAAACCCATAGAGAAGAAAATGAAATTATATATAATTAAATCTTTGCCATTTCCAGTAGAATCTTCCAAATATTACTGTTTAATGGATCCTCATATTCCTTCTGGTCTCATTCATGTTTCTGAGTCATACTGCACTACTCATTTTTTTAAATACCATATAATGATTAGCCTTGTAACTGAGAGCTAACAGAGCCTGTAGACAACCTTCAAATATCTTAAAAGATCACACCAGTGAAAGAGATTATTTCACATTAGCATAAAAACTCAAAATATTTAGGCAATATTTTTCCTCTGTTTTAAAAAATGCCTAGTACCTAGGCAAGATCAGTTAAAACATTCCTTCAGAGTTGCCCTAAACTAGGGAGAGGGAGGCCTGGCCTTTAAAACTCTATCCACATGTCATTGAATGTGGGCCTTCCTAATAACAAGGGCTAGCTTATTTGAGGCAGCTTTCTTCAGTCAGACAATTCCACAAAAGGGTTACTGGCTAGGAGCTGTCATCTGACAACCTTCCTAGAAGCTAGGGAATAAGTCTTTCAGTCCTGAAGGAAGATCTCAATAACATAACACAGCATCCATGACAGACAGCCTACATTCACATTTCTATATTACTCTGATTAAGGGCCCTAACAAAATAAAAAGAGAATCTAGCCAACAGACATTTGTCCTTTTCCCTTCCCCGTCAATGATCCTAAGCAATCCTTATGAGTGCTATAGATAAGCATGGACAGGGAAAAAGGTTAAAAACAAACAAACAAACAACAACAACAACCAAAAAAATGCTAAAGGGAGAAAGATGGCAGGGTGCAGAGAGAAGAGATTTCTAGCACTATCTGGCTTAATGGCACTGAATTTCTGCTAACTAGTAGCTGTCTAACATTTGAGTTGACAATTAGATAATTGAGTACAAGTGGAAATCAATGCTTCCAAAGTATATTTTTATACAGTTCTGAGTTAAATGGAAATAAATTATGAACACAACAGCAGCTGGGAAAGTGGGAAAAATGTCAAAGTAGATCTGCTATATATGTAGATTTATACTATAACTTAACCAATATTACTCAATCACAGAGAACAACCAAAAATTCAAAACTTTAAAAATAAATGACCAGACACATTATTTTTTCTCTGCATTAAGAAATAATGGTAGAGAAGATGCAAATACACAAAATAAGAAATGAGAAAGGAGGTATCACCACTGACCGCACAGAAATAAAGACTATCATAAGAGGATACTTCGAAAAACTATATTCCAACAAAAATGACAATTCAGAGGAAATGGACAAATTCCTAGAAACACATGAGCAGTCTCTATTGACAAAAGAAGAAATTGACAATCTCAACAAACCAATCACAAGTAAAGAGATAGAATCAGTCATTAAAAACCTCCCAACTGCCTAGAGTGATTACAACTGAAAATGGGAGTATTGCATCCAGCATCCAGGTGGAATCTGAGCCTCCTCTTGACATAAAGGTGCAATGGACACAACCAATCCAGTGTCCACATAGAAGAGGTGGCATTGGATTGGGAAAAGTGGACATAATGGACAAAGGGTATGGGGAAAGGCAGGAAGAGATGAGAGGTGGAGGCGTCTTCGGGACATGGAGCTGCCCTGGATGGTGCTTCAGAGGTAATCACCGGACATTGTAAATCCTCACAGGGCCCACTTGATGGAATAGAGGAGAGTATGGGCCATGATGTGAACCAATGTATATGAGGTGCAGAGGTGCCCAAAGATGTACTTACCAAATCCAATGGATGTGTCATGATGATGGGAACGAGTGTTGTTGGGGGGGGGAGAGGGGGGGTGGGGGGGTGGGGTTGAATGGGACCTCACATATATATTTTTAATGTAATATTATTACAAAGTCAATAAAAAATAAAAAAATTTAAAAAAAAAAAAAAAAAAAAAACCTCCCAACTAAGAAGAGCCCAGGGCCAGATGGCTTCACAGGTGAATTCTACAAAACATTCTGGAAAGAACTAACGCCAATCTTGCTGAAACTCTTGCAAAAAATCGAAACAGAAGGAACATTACCTAACTCATTCTATGATGCCAACAATACCCTACTACCAAAGCCAAACAAAGACACCACAAGAAAGGAAAATTACAGACCAATTTCTCTAATGAACCTAGACGTAAAAATCCTCAACAAAATACTTGCTAACCTTATTCAACAACGCATTAAATGAATTATACACCATGACCAAGTGGGATCCATTCCGGGTATGCAAGGATGGTTCAACATAAGAAAATCAATTAATGTAATACACCATAAAACAGATTGAAGGAAAAAAATCACATGATTATATCTACAGATGCAGAAAAAGCATTTGACAAAATACAGCACTTTCTTGATAAAAACACTCCAAAAGATTGGAATACAAGGGAATGTTCTGAACATAATAAAGAGTATATATGAAAAACCCACAGCCAACATCGTTTACAATGGAGAAATCCTAAAATCCTTCCCTCTAAGATCAGGAACAAGACAAGGATGCTCACTATCAACTCTTCTATTTAACATTGTCTTAGAAGTACTTGCTCGAGCACTGAGGCAAAAACCAGATATAAAAGGCATTCAAATTGGAAAGGAAGAAGTCAAAATTTTGTTATTTGCAGATGACATGATCCTATACATAGAAAACCCTGAGAAGTCTACAACAAAGCTTCTAGAACTCATGAATGAGTTTAGTAAAGTCGCAGGTTATAAGATCAATGTGCAAAAATCAGTAGCATTTCTGTACACCAATAATGAGCAAGCACAGGAGGAAATCAAGGAACAAATACCATTTACAATAGCAAATTTAAAAAATCAAATACCTAGGAATAAATTTAACTAAAGATGTAAAAAACTTATACACAGAGAACTACACAACACTGTTCAAGGAAATCAAAGACCTAAATAAATGGAAGAATATTCCCTGTTCATGGATAGGAAGACTAAATATTATTAAGATGTCTATCCTACCAAAACTGATCTACACATTCAATGGAACCCTAATAAAAATCAACACAGCATTCTTAAAGGAACTAGAAAAATTAACTATGAAATTTATGTGGAAAGGAAAGAGGCCCCGAATAGCCAAAGACATATTGAAAAAGAAAAAGGAAATTGGAGGAATCATACTACCTGACTTCAAAACATACCACAAAGCTACAGTAGTGAAAACAGGTATTGGCACAAGAAGAGACACACAGACCAATGGAACCGAATTGAGAGTTCTGATATAGATCCTCATATATATAGTCATATAATATTCGATAAAGCCACCAAACCCTCTCAACTGGGAGAGAATGGTCTGTTCAACAAATGGTGCCTGGAGAACTGGATATCCATATGTAAAAGAATGAAAGAAGATTACCAACTCACACCTTATAAAAAAATCAACTCAAGATGGATCAAAGACCTAAATATAAGACTCAAGACCAAAAAGACTTTGGAAAGCAGTGTGGGGAAGCATCTACAGGACCTTGTAATAGGAAATGGCTTCATAAACTTCACAGCAAAAGCACGAGCAGCAAAAGAACAAATAGATAAATGGGACCTTCTCAAAATTAAAGCCTTCTGCACCTCAAAGGAGTTTGTCAAGAAAGTGAAAAGAGAGCCTACACAATGGCAGAAAATATTTGGTAACCATATACCTGATAGGAGACTTACAACCTGAATATACAAACAACTCCTCTATCTCAAAAATAAAAAGACAAACAGCCCATTTAAAAAATGGGGAAAAGATTTAAACAGACACTTCTCCAAAGAAGAAATACAAATGGCTAAAAAGCACATGAAAAAATGCTCCAAATCTCTAGTTATTAGAGAAATACAAACCAAAACTACAATGAGATACCATCTTACTCCCAAAAGATTGGCAGCTATGGAAAAAACAGAAGACTACAAATAATGGAGAGGATGTGGAGAAATGGGAACACTCAACCACTGCTGGTGGGAATGCAGAAGGATCCTGCCATTCTGGAGGACAGTTTGGTGGTTTCTCAAAAAACTAGCTATAGATTTGCCATATGACCCAGCAATTCCACTTCTGGGTATATACCACGTAGAACTGAAAACAAGGACACAGACCGATATATACACACCAATGTTCATAGCAGCATTGATCATTATTGCCAAAAGTTGGAATCAACCCAAATGCCCATCAACAGATAAATGGATAAATAAAATGTGGTATATACATACAATGGAATACTACTCAGCTCTAAGAACGAATACACTACAAACACACGTGATAACATGGATGAATCTTGAGAACCTTATGTTGAGTGAAGCAACCCAGGCATTGAAGAACAAATACTACATGACCTCAATGATATGAAATAAATAAACCAAGCTGCCTCAGAGACCTAGAGACCGGATGATAGGCTTAAAGGAAAATGGGGGGTAGAGGAAGGATGTAAGCTGACACCTACATGGGTAAAATCAATGATAAGCTGGAAGTAAGTATTTGTACAAGAAAGGGATAAAATGGGGGAATAGGATTACCTTTGGGTAGGGCTTTGTGGGCTTGAGGGTGGCTAGGGGATGGGAGGATGGGTAATATTGCCCAAGAAATTGGGGGGGAGGGTGGTGGAACATATGATCATAGGAGATTGTCAGGTATTTGATTCAGATTATAATGCTGAGAAAACTTTTTCAAAAATATAATAAGGAAGGTTACCTGTTTAAGACGCTTAAAGGGGATAATCTGATGCAGGACAGGCTTCTTGGGAGTGTGTGAGTGCTCATTTGCCATAGTGGATTATATCATTGGACAGAGATCCATATAATGAGAGTGAAGGTATACCCACATCCTGGGGAGGACTGATGTTCTCAAATAGAGGGAATTGTATCTCTTGAGAGAAATGGTGGCTCCCAATGCATTAGGGCAGTTGAGCATGTCAAGCCCTCAACATTGTTGCAAGTATCTCTGAACATGACCCTTCAAGCAATGAAGATTGACTGTCACTGTGGAGCCTGAGGGGAGGGGGAAGGAGGTATTGAATAGATGGAATCAATGTAACTTTGTGGGCAATAGAAGTGTTCACAAGATTACGCAAGGATGGATATAAGACATGTTAAATTACACCAAAAATGTATAGGGGCTGATAGGCTAAAATGTAAATCATAATGTAAAACAGAAGATAACTAAAACTTTAGAAAATTGTATAGTCTAAAATATAAATCACAATGTAAACCCAAATGTTACCATGTTTGAAAGCTATTGTCTCAGTATCTGTACATCAGTTTCAGCAAATATAGTATAAACATGTAAAAAGATTATTGCTGTGGAAGGAAAAAGGGTTTTATGTTGGATATGTGGGAGTACTGTATATTGTATATATAAATTACTGTGAACTAAAACTTCTGTGAAGATAAGCTTAATAATTAAGAAAAAAAAGAAAAAGAAAGGACGTAGACACTGAAGAAAAGACAGAAGAAGTTGCCTTGCCAATTTTTCATAAGGGCAACACTTAGTGCAGTGATGGAAGGCAAAACATCAAAAACAAAGCTTTTGCATTTTTTAATTTTTTGATACCCCAATTTATTTTTACCTTAATTTTTCTAAATTATTATGTGTTCTATATCTAACCTTTAAACTCATCACTATATTCCATTTTACTATTAATGGAACCTGGCAATATATTGGGTTTCATTTTTGGAGAAGTTTTGGATCACAGAGAGGTTCAACAATGGCAGGGGAGGAATACTGGTGTAGAATGTTATTGACAGGGGACACATGGTTGGCAGGGAGTTCTACAGGGCATATATCCAGGGTACATAAAATTGTTTGGATATTTTCATAGTGGTTACAATTAAAAAAACAACTGAGGGAGTGCTGAGTTCCTAGCCAGGGGAGCTCTATCACAGTCCCTAAAGGAACAGCAACAATCCCCCAAGTGCAACAGCAAAGACCAAAAAAGAAGGAAGGTCCAACAATGAGCCCTTGATACTAATGACTATGCTTGTGAGCCTGTGCACCTGAAATAAGAACAAGGCCTAGAGCTGCAGGGTGCCTAAGAGTTACCTCCTGAGAGCCTCCGTGTTGCTCAAATGTGGCCAGTCTCAAAGCCAAACTCAGCATGTGAATGTGTTGCCTTCCCCCCAGCATGGGACATGACTCCTGGGGATGAGCCTCCCTGGCACCGAGGGATTACTATCAAGTACCAGCTGATGATGTAACTAGAAAATGACCTTGAATAAAAGGGTCAACTCGGACCAGCAGAATATCTCAGTCTACATATAATACCAGGAGTTAAAAATGCTTTTTGACCTTGAATAAAAGGGGGAAATGGAAAGGACAAATGAGTTTATATGGCTATGAGTCTCCAAAAAGAGCCCGGAGGTTATCGAGTGGTTGCCCTTACACACACCTGAAGAGAGTCCCAGAGACAGATAAAGGTAGATGCAATCCCAGGTATTGGTTCTTCTGAGGGCTGCAGAGACCACAGGTTCAATGGTCATGGCAGATGGAGTTCAGTGCCATGTCAGTTGGCCCTACTTTGGAGTTTGTGTTTCTGTGTGATGGAGTTGAACTCAGATGTGATCTTTGTCCACAAGCCTCTCCTGTTACTTTTGCCAGAACTGTAGTTGATGCTGGGGTTTGGTGTGTACCCAGGGGACCTGAACTCTGGACTGACCATGTGATGGCCCTGGGCCTCAACAGATTTGCAGCTCCTACACTCTGGTTTGTTGGACTTGCCCCAGTCAGCTAACAAGGAGGTGAAAAAGGTCAACCACCACACCAGGGAGCCAAGAGTGCCTACAACTGAAAGTAGGAGAATTGCATCCAGCATCCATGTGGATCTAAGCTCCCTCTTGATATAGATGTGGAGTGGACATGGCCATTCTAGGGTCCACAGGATGGAGGAATGGAGCATGGATTAGAGTGGACTTACTGATATTCTATTCATGAACTATTGTGATTAGTAATCGAAGAAAATGTGGCATTGGTGTGGAGAAAGTGGCCATGGTGGCTGGTAGGGGTAGGGAGTAGGAGGAGGAGATGTGATGTGGGGGCATTTTTGGGGGTTGGAGTTGTCCTGGGTGGTGCAGCAGGGACAGTTGCCGGACACTGTGTGTCCTACCATGGCCCACTGGGTGGACTGTGGAAGAGAGTGGGCTATGGTGTGGACCATTGACCATGAGGTGCAGCGGTGCTCAGAGATGTATTCACCAAATGCAATGAGTGTCTCATGATGATGGAGGAGGTTGTTGTTATGGGCAGAGGGGTGGGGTTGGGGGATGGGGGGTAATGGGAACCTCATATTTTTAATGTAACATTAAAAAAATACATTAAAATAAAATTTCAATATATGTATATAAAGAAAGTGGTTAAAAAAAAAAGAACGGTTAGAGGGCAGGTTGTGGCTCAAGCAGCTGAGCACTGGCTTCCCGCATATGAGGTCCTGGGTTCAATCCCCAGCCCCCTGAACCTCAAAAACAACAACAATAACAAAAAACTGTTAAAAGAATCACTAATTTTTCCAAGGTCAGTTTTTACATTTTGTAAATTTCACAGATAATTATAGAATTCAGGGGGAAAAAGTATTGTTATAAAGAATGTGTGAAACACTTGTTCTAGGGCATGAAAACAAAATGTAATCCTCCTCTAGAAAAGGAAAATAGTCCCTACCTTCATGGTATATATGGATTAATAAGAGTGATAAGCACGTAACAAATTATAATATATTGAGTGAGGTCCACTTTAACCCTATGCTCTTGGCTTTAATTCATTGCTGATATTAAAAAATATGTTTTCTATATAACACTGCTGAAATCATCCTTAAAGTTATTTAATGTCCCCAATGTAAGAGTTCCCATGATAATTTTCTCCTAGTTTAGTTCCAGGAAAAAGTTGCTCTCCTTTATAAGAAATATACAAATACCTTGCTGCCCACCCACCCCCCCCCCCCTTTTTTTTTTGGCCTTTTTTTGCCAGGTCATCAGGAGGTTCAGAACTAATTTACTACTACTCAATTTATATTCACTTTGTTTTCTGCATAAACATACTGGGAGCTTAGGAGAAATAATTGGATGGAGATGTATATTTGGGAGTAACAGGCAATAAAATATTAAAAAAGAAAATGCCGAAATCCCAACATATCATCCATTTCATTTCCCTGAGTTGATAATTTGATAAAAGGGAATGAAGTTTGTGTGTCTCTCTCTAGGTATTTATCAAACATTGACACTGTGTTTATTATGTACTAGGCCCTGTTCTAAGTATTTTATAAGGAAATTCATTTCCTCACTACAACCCTAGGAAATATAATTCTTATTATTCTGATTTTAAAATGAGAAAGATGAAGCAAATTGTCCAGTCTATCACAACTACACAATGTGAGTCAATACAGGTTCTTACCGACCATTCCTAACTCTCAGGACCTTTCCTGAGATCATTCTCAAACCAGTTCATTTATTGTTTGTGGAACCCACCTTTCTTCTATCTGAAAATCAAAATGACATGGCCCTATCTCCAGAATTCCAGAATCTCTCCCTTTCTCTATAGTGCCTCAAAGAACAATGGCAACTATTTGCTACTCTCTTTGTAAATTCTCTTTGTAAATTCTGGAAAAAATTCATCCGTATTTGGAAAATTGAAAATAATTATAAATAATCAGGTACTCTTCTGTAATCTTCACTCATCTTGGACTTCAGTTCCTTTATAGCAATTTTGGTTCTAACCTTTCATGTTAAAAACGAAATCACTCTATTTGCTTCAAAATACTAAAACAAAAGGTATTAAAAAGGTCTCTTTTTCATTACACTCAGCATTACAAAATCTTCCCCAAGCAGCAGATTCTTTCAATTTTGTTCTTTTTTTTTTTTTTCAAGGTATTTCTGGCTATTCAGGGCCCCTTACCCTTCCAAATGAATCTGTTAATTGGCTTTTCTTTTTTTTTTTTTTATTTTTAATAGATTTAAAAAATTTTTTTTAAGATACATACAAAATGTTACATTAAAAAATATAAGAGGATCCCATATACCCCACTCCCCACCCCACCCCACTCCTCCCACATAACCAAATTCTTTCATCAGTGTGGCACATTCATTGCATTT
Organism: Dasypus novemcinctus; assembly: GCF_030445035.2. Taxonomy (NCBI): domain Eukaryota; kingdom Metazoa; phylum Chordata; class Mammalia; order Cingulata; family Dasypodidae; genus Dasypus; species Dasypus novemcinctus. The sequence continues at coordinate 79,227,269 of NC_080682.1, forward strand.
GATGAATACATTTTGGAGCACTGCTACACATCATGGATTATAGTTTACATTGTAGTTCACGCTCTCTTCCAGTCCATTCAATGAGGTATGGCAGGATATATGATTATGCTGCATCTGTCCCTGCAAGATCATTCAGGATAACTCCAAGTTCTGAAAATGCCCCATATCACACCTCTTCCTCCCTCTCCCTGCCCTCAGCAACTCCCATGGCCACTGTCTCCACATCAGTGATACAGTTTCTTCCATTGCTAGAGTCACAATAATTCTATAGTAGAATACCAGTAAGTCCACTCTAATCCATATTTTATTGCTCCATCCTGAGGACCCTGGGATGGTGATGGCCACTCTACCTCTAATTTGAAAGAGGGCTTGGATACCACATGGCTGATGGATAGAATTCTCCTGCTTGCAGTTGTAGGCTCTCCACAGAAAAGGCTGTTAAAATTTTATTGGGATTGCATTGAATATGCAAATAAATGAGGGTAGAATTGAAATCTTAGTGCTATTTAGTCTTCCAATCCATGATCATAGAATATCTTTCCTTTTATTTAGATCTTCTTTTATTAGCAATGTTGTGTAGTTTTCTCTGTACAAATCCTTTACTTCCTTAAATTTATTCCTAGATATTTGATTCTTTTAGCTGGTATTTTAAATGGAAATTTTTTCTTGATTTCCTCCTCAGAGTGCTCATTCCTAGTGTACAGAAACAATTCCAATTGTTTGCTGAACTTGTTTATTGACTCTAGTAGTTTTGTTTTAAATATTTCAGGACTTTCTATGTATAGCATCATGTTCATCTACAAATAGTGAAAGTTTTACTCTTTTACTCTTTTCTTTCCAATTTAGATTTCTTTTATTTCTTTCTTTCTTTTTTTTTTTGCTCTGACTACTCTAGGAAGAACTTATAACACAATTTTGACTAGGAATGGTGACAGTAGGCATCCTTGTCTTGTTCCAGATCTTAGAGGGAAAGCTTTTAGTCTTTCACCTTTGAGTATGATGTTAGGTGTGGGTTTTTCATATATGCCCTTTATCATGTTGAGGAAGTTTCCTTCTAGTTCCATTTTTCAAAGTGTTTCTATCAAGAAAGAATGCTGAATTTTGTGGAATGCCTTTTCTGCATCAATACAAATGACCATATAATTTTTCTCCTTTGATCTGTTATTGTGGTTTATTACATTAATTGATTTTCTAATGTTGAACCATCCTTGCATACCTGAGATAAAACCCACTTGATCATGGTGTAAAATTCATTTAACATGTTGTTGGATTTGATTTGCCAGTATTTTGTTGACGACTTTTAATCTAAGTTCATTAGAGAGACTGATCCGTAACTTTCTTTCCTTGTAGCATTTTTATCTTGCTTTGGTCTTAGGGTGATGATGATGGCTTCATAGAATGAGTTAGGTAATATTCTCTCCTCTTCAATTTTTTGGGAGAGTTTGAATAGAATTGGTATTAGTTCTTTTCAGAAGGATTGGTAGAATTCACTAGTGCAGTTATCTGGCTCAGAGCTTTACTTTGTTGGGAGGTTTTGGATGACTGATTCAATCTCATTATTTGTGAATGGTCTGTTGAGGTCTTCTATTTCTTCTTTTGCAAGTGTAGGTTGTTCATGCATTTCTAGAAATTAATAAATTTCATCTAAGTTGTACAAATTGCTGGCATACAGGTTTTCATAGTATACTCTTATAATGCATTTTATTTCTGTGGGGTCAGTGGTGATGGCCTCTCCCTCATTTCTGATTTTATTTATTTACATGTTCTCCCTTTTTTTCTTTGTTAGTCTAGATAACAGGGTGTCAATTTTATTGATCTTCTCAAAAAGTGGCTTTTGATTTTGTTAATTCTCTCATTTTTTCCTCAATTTCATTTAATTCTGCTCTAACCTTTGTTATTTCTTGCTTCCACTTGCTTTGGAATTACTTGGCTGTTCTTTTTCTAGTTCCTCCAGATGTGCAGGTAGCTGTTTGATTTTATTTATTTATTTTTAATTAAAAAAATTTTTTTTCTTCTTTTTTAATGTAGGCATTTAGGGCTATAAATTTCCCTCTGAGCACTACCTTTGCTGCATCCCCTAAATTGTGATATGTTTTTGTTCTTATTTTCACTTGCTTTGAGATATTTACTGATTTCACTTGTAATTTTCTCCTTGACCAACTGATTGAGTGTATTGCTTAACTTCCATATATTTGTAGATTTTCCAGTTCTCTTTTTTTTTTCCTTTTTTTTTTTTTTCCGGTTCTCTTGCCATTATTGATTTTCAGCTTCATTCCATAGTGGTCAGAGAAAGGGCTCTGTATAATTTCAACCTTTCAAAATTCATTGAGGAATGTTCTATGACCTAACGTGCTCAATTCTGGAGCACATGAGATGAATGTATATACTGCTGTTTTGGAGTCCAGCATTCTGTGTATGACAGTTAGGTCTAGTTCCTTTACTCTATCAATCAAGATCTCTTTTTTATTGATCCTCTGGCTATATGTTCTGTCAATTGCTGAGAGCGGTGTATTGAAATCCTTCACAATTATTGTGGAAGCATCTTTTTCTCCCCTCAATTTTGCCAGTATTTGCCTCATATATTTTGGGGCACCCTGATTAGGTGCATAAACATTTATGATTGTTCTTTCTCTTGGTATATTCCCCTTTTATTATTATATAGGGCCCTTTTTTGTCTCTTAAAACTGTTTTGCATTTAAAGTTTCTTTTGACCAATATTAGTGTATCTACCCCAGTTCTTTTTTGGGTAAATCATGGAAAGTCTTTTTCTAGCATTTACTTACAATCTATCTGTGCACTGGGTCTGAGATGAGTCTCTTCTACACAGCATATAGATAGATCCTGTTTTGTTATCCATTCTGCCAATCTATGTCTCTTGATTGGAGGATTTAATCCACCAACATTCAATGTTATTACTGTAAAAGCAGTACTTACTTCAACCATTTTATCCTGGACTTTCATATGATATATCTGAATTTTGTATCTCTTTTTACCCTTTCAGTTGCTCTACTAATAATATTCCTTTCTACATTCTTCTCCAAACCTCTCTATTCTATCTTTTCCTTTGAAACTGCAGAACTCGCTTTAATAGTTCTTGAATGGCACAACTCCTGCTGACAAACACTTATTTTTTTTTTTAAGATTTTATTTATTTATTTCTCTCCCCTTCCCTGCCACTCCTGCCCTGGTTGTCTGTTCTCTGTGTCTATTTGCTGCATGTTCTTCTTTGTCCTCTTCTGTTGTTGTCAGTGGCACGGGAATCTGTGTTTCTTTTCATTGCATCATCTTGTTGTGTCAGCTTTCCATGTGTGTGGTGCCATTCTTGGGCAGGCTGAACTTTCTTTCACGCTGGGCGGCTCTTTACGGGGCGCACTCCTTGTGTGTGGGGCTCCCCCATGCGGGGACACCCTTGCGTGGCACAGCACTCCTTGTGCGCATCAGCACTGCACATAGGCCAGCTCTACATGGGTCAAGGAGGCCCGGGGTTTGAACCGCCACCCTCCCATGTGGTAGATGGATGCCCGAACCACTGGGCCAAGTCCACTTTCCACAAATACTCTCAATTTCTGTTTATCTGTGAATATTTTAATCTCTCTCTCACTTTTAAAGGACAATTTTGCTGGATATAGAATTCTTGGCTGGCAGTTTTTCTCTTTCAGTACCTTAAAATTGTCAAACCACTGTCTTCTTGCCTGCATGGTTTCAGATGAGAAATCCACACTAAATCTAATTGAGCATCATTTGTATGTGATGCAGCTCTTCTCTTGCTGCTTTCAGGATTTTCTCTTTACCTTTGGCATTTGACAATTTGATTAGTAGTATGTGCCTCAGAGTAGATAAGTTAGGATTTTTTTCTGTTTGGAGTACAATGGGCTTCCTGGAAATGTACATCCCGGTTCCTCATAAGACTTGGAAAATTTTCAGCCATCATTTCCTCAAACACTCCTTCTGCCTCTTTTCCCTAATCTTCTACCTCTGGGACAAACATGATGCATATATTTTTGCATTTTATGCTGTCACTCTATTTCCTAAGTCTCTTCTAAGTTTTTCCCTTTTTTTCCTCTATCTGTTCTTATATCTGTAAGATTTTGAGTGTCTTATCCTCTAATTCATTAATTCTTTACCTTACCTGTTCTAACCTGCTGTTGTGTTTTTAATTTCTTCTATTGTGACTTTCATTACCATAAGATGCTATTTTTTTATGTATGTTTACAATTTCTTCTTTTTACTCACCCAGTGTCTTCTTAATACCCTCTATCTCTTCCTTCATCTTTTTTAACTGATTTAAGAGACATGTGTGGACATCTTTGATTCATTGTTCCAAATTATACATCTCCTATAGCTTTTCAGCTCATTCCTTTGTGTGAACTATATTTTCCCATTTCTTAGCATGGCTTAGAATTTTTTGCTGATTTCTAGGCATCTGTTTATTTTGCTAGGTTTACTCTCCTGGTCTGTTTCTCTCTCTTGCCTAGGATTTTATTTTTATTTGACTTGTTGTTAAGACTTCTTTTTTTTTTTTTTTTTTTTTTAGGTTCTGGAGCCAGGGATTGAACTGTGGACCTTGTATGTGGTATACAACTGGCATTCAACCACTTGAGACTGGCCCCCAATATTCTTCTTTGATACTTGGTTCTACTTATTCTAAATCTTTAAAATTTCCCAATCTTTAAAATTTTAACTAAAAAAAACAGAAAAGGGGAAAGGAAAAATAAAAGAAACAAAAAATGAATAGGGAATAAAATTCTAAAAAGGCAAGGCAAAAAAACAAAAACAAAAATAGGTCTCCTCAGGCCACCAGCATGTGGCTAGGCCCTTCCTCATAAGCTGTCTGCACTGCTTGCTCTTTGGCCCCACTGCTCCCTGGTACCCCCTGGGTCCCCCTCACTGATCAATTGCTCTGTGGCCCCACTGCAGACCAGACACCCAGTTGGGCCACCCTCCTGGCTGGCTGCCCTTGCCAATTGCCTCATGGCACCATGGCTCCCCTATTCCCAACAAGCTTGCCTGTCACTTACAGAGGACAAGGCAGCCTGAAGCTCCCTGCTCCACCATCTAGGATCTCCCCTGGCCCTAAGAAAGTTTTATAAAGAACAAGTCCATAGGTTCAATGCTAGGCCTACTGAGTGAGACTCTTAGAAGATGAGTACAGGGAAACAGCATTTTATTTTTGTTTTATTGTCTTTATATATAGATAAATAGATCACACAAAACATTACATTAAAAAAAATAAGCGGTTTCCATATATCTCACTCCCAACCCCCCCCCCCGACTCCACTCACATCAACATCCCCTTTCATCAGTAAGGTACATTCATTGCATTTGGTGAATACACCCTGGATCACTGCCACATCACATGGACCATAGTTTACATTGTTTCACACTCTCCCCCAGTCCATCCAGTGGGTTATGGAAGGATAAACCATGTCCTACATCTGTCCCTGCAATATCATTCAGGACAATTCCAAGTCCCCAAAATGCCCCATATGACACCTCTTCCTCCCTCTCCCTGCCCTCAGCAACTCCAGGGGCCACCGTCTCCACATCAATTATACAATTACTTCCATTGCTAGAGTCACAACAGTTCTATAGTAGAACACCAGCAAGTCCACTCCAATCCATATTATAGTCCTCCATTCCCTGGGATGGCAATGTCCAGTCCACCTCTAAATCAAGAGGGGGCTTAGATCCCATGTGGCTAATGGATATAACTCTCCTGTTTGCAGTTGTAGACACTCTCAGGTCCCTAGTGTGGTGTTTGACCATTCTGACCTCCTCCTCAGCTGACCTGGGTAAGTCCAAATAACCGGAGAGTAGGTGTTGCAACTCCGCTGAGGCTCAGGGCCTAGATAGCACATGGACCATCCAGAGATTCAAGTCTCCTGAGCATACAAAAACTCCAGCACCAACCACAAGTTCAGTAAAAATGACAGAAGAAACAAGTGTAAAGAGATCACATCTGAGTCCAACTCCATCACATTCAGGAAAATAAATTCCAAAGTAGAGCCCACTGGCAAAGCACTGAACTCCAGAGCCATCTGTCATGACCTTAGGACCTGGGTGTCTCGTAGCCCACAGGAGTAACAATACCCGGGATTATATATACTTTTGCTATCTCTGGGGTCCTGCTGAGATGTGTGTGTGTGAGCGCAACCCCTCTGATGACCTCCTGACTCATTTTTTTTTAAAGATTTATTTTTTATTTATTTCTCTCCCCTTCCCTAACCCCAGTTGTCTGCACTCTGTGTCCATTTGCTGTGTGTTCTTCTGTGACCATTTCTATCCTTATTAGCAGCACCGGGAATCTGTGTTTCTTTTTGTTGCTCCTGACTCATTTGAAGTCTCTTAGCCATATAAACTCATTTGTCTTTACCATTTCCCCCTTTTATTCAAGGTGTTTTTCTAGTTGCATCGCTAGATGGTAATGGTAGTAATCCTTTAGTGCCAGGGAGGCTCATCCTTGGGAGTCATGTCCCACACTGGGGGGGAAGGTAATGCATTTACTTGCTGAGTTTGGCTTAGACAGTGGCCACATTTGAACAACATGGAGGCTTTCAGGAGGTAACTCTTAGGCACCCTGCAGTTCTAAGTCTAGTTGAAATTTCAAGCACATAGGCTTATAAGCATAATCATCAGTATCATGGGCCCATCACTGAACCATCCTTCTTCACTGGTCTTTTGTCCTTGCATTTGGGGGATTGTGCTCTTCCACTGGGGAATGTGACAGAGCTCCCCAGGATGGGAACTAGCACTCTCTCACTTGACATGTGTAATTCTATCCACTATGACAATACCCAACAAACATCCGAATCTATATACTCTATATGCATTCCCTGGAGAACTCCCTCCCACCCATGCATCCCCCATCAATGACACACCACACTGTGCTCCTCCCCTGCCATAGTTGAACCTCTCTGTGGTCCAAAACTTCTTAAAAAATGAAGTCTAGTATATTGCCAAATTCAATTAGTAGGAAAATGAAATACTATTGACAGGTTTAAAGATTAGAAATAGAATACATAATAGTTTAGAAAAACTAAAAAAAAGTAAAAAATAAGTTGCGGGTATTGAAAAATGAGAACTATCATAAAACTTTGTTTTTGGTGTTTTGCTTTTCATCACAATAAGAGGTGTTGCCCTGCATGCACAGTGGCAAGGCAATCTCCTCCATTACTTCCTCAGTGTCTACATCCTTTTTTTTTAATTGCTCATATATGCACACCAATGTTTATAGTGGCATTATTCACTACTGCTGAAAGTTGGAATCAACCCAAATGCCCATCAACAGATGAATGGATCAACAAAATGTGGTATATACATACAATGGAATACTACTCCACTGTAAGAAGGAACACAGTACTAACACACAGGAAAACATGGATGAATCTTGAGGACCTTATGTTGAGTAAAGCAATCCAGGCATTGAAGGACAAATACTACATGACCTCTCTGACATGAATTAAGCAAATCAAGCTGTCTCAGAGAACTAGAGACTGGACGATAGGCTTACAGGAAACAGGAGAGGAGAGGAAGGTTGTCAGCTGATGCCTACACCGGAGAAATCTATGATAAAGTGGGGGTAAGTAGTTGTGCAGTGAAGGGATAAGAAGGGGGCACAGGGATACTATTGGGTGGGGATTTGCAGGCTTGAGGGGGGCTAGGGTTGGGAGGATGGTACATGAAATGGGGAGGGTTTGGGGTGAGCGGGTGAACATGGGAGATTGTCAGGTACATGGTTGAAACTATAGTGTTGAAAAACTCTTTAGAAAATATAATAAGGAAGGGTTGCTTGTTTAAGGTGTTTGATGGGGGGCATCTGTTACAGGGTTCACCTGGAGCAGGCTTCTAGGGAGTGTGTGAGTGCTCATCTTATCATATTGTGTTATATCAGTGGGTGGAGACACATATAATGAGCAGGAAAGTGTTGTACCCCCATTCTTGGGTGGACTGATGTTCTCAAACAGAGGAGAGGGTGTCTCTCGAGAGCATGGGTAGCTCCCAATGGGGGAAGACAGACTAGGGTGTCAAGCCCTCAGCATTGTTGTAAATATCTATGAATCTTGTCCTTCAAGCAGTGAAGCTTGGTTGTCACTGTGGGCTCTGAGGGGAGGGGGAAAGTGGAATAGAATAGATGGAAGTGGGGTAACTGGGAGGCAATGGACGTGTTCCACACAATGGATATAAGCCATGTTTAATTCCACCAAAAATTTATAAAAGTGTATAGTCTAAAATGTAAACCATAACGGAACCAAAAATTTAGAAAAGTGTACAGTCTAAATATAATCCATAATGTAAGCCATAATGGAACCATGGTTGGTAGCTGTGTTTTAATATCTGTACATCAGCTATAGCAAATATAACAGCCACATATAAAAGGATCATTGCTGGATAAGTGAGTAAAGGGTTTGATGTTGGGTATATGGGAGTCCTCTGCTTTGTGTATGTGACTTTACTGTGATATAAAACTTTTTGGAAACAGAATTTTAAACACTGCTCACCTGATTCTGACATCTAGTCAGGAATAGAGTCCCTTTCTAGTTCTAAATTCTATGACTTATATAGTTGTGCTTTCTTCATTCTGCTTTTATGATAATGAGAACAATTATAGAAGAATAACTTGGTGTCAGGATTTTACTCAAAATAGCTAGTATAGCAATATATACCATGTTTAGAATAAGTTGATCTACTATCTCATAACATCGATATGCACAGAAATCATAGCAATGGATAAAGGTACTTCACCAGGCAGCCAAAGACATGGCTCAGCTATGAGACACTGGGCAAGTCACATAACATTTGTATACATTATGCTCCTCATCTGTAGGATGCTATTAAGCTAAAATGAAAACCTTGTACAAGAAAAGCCCTGTACATATTGTAATAGTTTAGTATTTAGTACATTAATTAATAGTCAAAGCCTTTTATTAGAAAAAGTTAAATACTGGCAAGCAGATGTTGCTCAAGTGACTGGGCTCCCATCTACCATATGGGAGGTTCAGGGTTTGATTTCCAGGGCCTCTTGGTGAAAGTGAGCTGGCCCCAGCAGCAACCTGGCCCAAGCAGCGTGGTGGCCCATGCAGAGTGCTGGCCTGTGCAGAGTGCTGGCCTGTGTAGAGTGCTGGCCCACGTGGAATTCTGGCCCACACAGAGCACTGGTCCACGCAGGAATGCTGGCCCTCACAGGAGTGCCTGCCCACGTGGAGAGCTAGCGCAGCACGATGACACAACAAAAAGAGACACAGAGGAGAGACAATTAAAGACAAAGCAGACCAGGGAGCTGAGGTGGTGCAAGAGATTGACCACCTCTCTCCCACTCCAGAAGGTCCCAGGATCAGTTCCTGGTGCCACCTAAAGCAGACAGCAAGCACAAAAACAACAAGGCAAGGGGGGTGGGAGGGAGAGAAATAAATAAGTCTTTAAAGAAAAAAGTTAAATAATAACAGCACATTGTGATTATTAATATGAACTGTGTATGTAGTAAATTTTTTGAAGATTTTTCAACATTAGTGTTAAAACAACTGTGCAATGTTTAATTAATCATGTTTTAAATATTCAATAAACTACAACCTTTGATCCATGACATAACAATTGAAGTATTTATTTAATTTTAAGATTACAGATTTACTGTTGAATATTTAATACTCTATAAATTTAAGAATCCAGCTAGGTGGAAGCAGTTGTGGATTTTAAAATCCAATCAAAGGAAAGCTGCAGTATAATAAAGAGAGAATAGAAATCCTCACTTCAGAATACTATTGAGTCTAATATTGACTCTGATGGTCTGAAGTATTTTAAATGCTAATATCTAAGTTGCTTATAGATGGACAAAACTGAAATTTTAGTAAAAGTCCATGTGTTTCCTAATGATAAAAATCCTCTGTATACATTATCTGCTAAAATTTTCTAGTGCTAATTTGTGATTTGAAAAAAAAAACAGTTATAAAAGTAAAAAAAAATTTTAACTTAGGCAATAATATACATTCATTTTGTTCTTGTGAGTTTCTTTTCTTGAAAGCATGCCTATGGACTTTTTAAAAGACAAAGTAATGACAAACACATGTTTTGGGAAAACAGAAATGCCACAAGCTGAGAAAGGTCAGATATATTACATCAGAAATGAACTTTATTTCACAATGGCAAATTTTAAGCATGCATACCATATTTCAGGAAACAGTAGATTTGGGGCACATTTGTCACCTCGTTTTTCACTGAAAGGAGCTAGAACAAAATTTGACTTGGTTACCACAGCTCTTAAAATTTTTTAACCAAGATTATACCCAAAGAACATGGGAAGTAGTTTCTTGGTGATGCACTACCATTACCAAATCTTTTTATACTATTTTCTTCCTTTCCATGTTTCTTCCTCAGCTTTTCTTATATTTTCCCTTGGTTTATAGTACTATTTCACAGACCTCCAGTGATACCCTTAGGTATTGCTTTATTCAACTAGTACACTCAAAACCAAACACGTCTTAAATTTCTTCTTTATAATGGCAATTACCCTAAATTTTTTTCTTGCCATAATTACCATGAGTTTAACTTTAATGATAATGAAAAGAACGACACAAAGGATAAGAGAAAATGGATCGTTAGTCCAACAAATAATCCAGGCCTTAGTCTAAAGACAAAGGAAGTACTGAGAAAAATTCTAGCTCTTAGAAAGCTAAAAGGTGAATTAATAAATATCTAAACATTGTTCTATAAGATTTAAGACATGCTTCCTTCATAAACATATAGTGCTCACTGTAATTAGGTCTGCTATTATATTGTTAAACAAACCAAAAAGTCAATAATAATTAAGATATAATAATTTTCAAGGGAAAGTCAAAAGATATTTAAAATTTAAGTTACTTTCTCCCTATCTGCCTTATTCTCCTGTGACCAGATTACTGTATTATTTTAAACAAAGATATATGTTATATTCAGGGGTTAGGAAGCTTTTACGTAAAGGGCTAAACAGTAAATATTTTAGGCTTTACTCTATGCATGTTCTTTATTTTTTTAAAATGTGCTTTAAAAAACATTCTTAGTTCACAGGCAGCACAGAAATAGGCCATAGGCTGGATTTGCTCCTTGGCCTGTAGCTTACTAATTCCTTTGTTACTATGGATCTGGCATGACTCTAAATATCTACAAATATTAACTCATTCTAACAACCCCAAGAGATAGGTATTATTGCAATCATCATCATCATCATCATTATTATCACCCTCATTTTAAAGCTGGGGAAATGGTAGAGACAGATTCAAATCTAGGCAGTTTGTTTCCAGAATCTGTGCTCTTAACCACTGTTCTGTTACATCTCTATACCAAAGGATTTAAAAGAGTAACAGGTTAATAGTGCCAGTCAGAAACCTTTCTAACAACAAAACAGTAAGTAATTATGATACTGACTACCCTCCTCTAATTAGAGAGAGAGAGAGAGAGAAAGGTAACTTACCAAGAATCAGACTGGCATGCAATTTCCAAAAAGGAAAAAAGAAGACAAAAAAAAAAAACTGGACAAGAGAAGACAACAGAGCCTTCATATTTCTGAGGAAAAACAATGTTGAAGACCTTAGAAACTATAACTTTTTCTTTATCAATCAGGTTTGGGAGTGAATAAAATTATGTTCAGATATGCATGAACTCAAAAAGCACACCTTCCATTCATCCTTTTTTAAAAGGTTATTCAATGGTTTACTTTAGCAAAATGAAGGAGTTCAACAAGCAAGAGAAAAATAGTTAAATATTAAATTATTTAAGAAGTTCAGAGGAAGAAGAGATTATTTCTGAGGGAGTCAAGGGGAAAAGTAAATAGGATTTGATTATCCAAAAATGGAAAAGGGAAGAAAAGAAAGGTGGTAGAGAAGGACAGGGATGGGTATGAGATAATGCAGAGTGAATGACATAAGCAGTTATGTTATCCCTGTGTACTGCTCTTTAGTTAAAAAAGACCAAAATTTAGCATCTGAGAAAAGTCATTCTCAAATTGTACTTCAAAACAACACTGATTTTGTTAAGATCTTCTAGATGGTTTTTTAAGTTCTTTTTTTATTTATTTTATTTTATTTTTTTAATATTACATTCAAAAAATATGAGGTCCCATTCAACCCCACCGCCCCCACCCCCAACTCCCCCCACAGCAACACTCTCTCCCATCATCATGACACATCCATTGCACCTGGTAAGTACATCTCTGGGCATCGCTGCACCCCATAGTCAATGGTCCACATCATAGCCCACACTCTCCCATGTTCCATCCAGTGGGCCCTGGGGGGATCTACGATGTCCCGTAGTTGTCCATGAAGCACCACTCAGGACAACTCCAAGTCCCGAAAACACCTCCCCATCTCATCTCTTCCTCCCATTCCCCGCACCCAGCAGCCACCATGGCCACCCTTCCCACACCAATGCCACATTTTCTCTGTGGACATTGGATTGGTTGTGTCCATTGCACATCTATGTCAAGTGGGGGCTTAGATTCCACATGGATAGTGGATGCAATCCTCCTGCTTTCAGTTATAGGCACTCTTGGCTCCATGGTGTGGTGGCTGACCTTCTTCAACTCCATGTTAGCTGAGTGGGGTAAGTCCAATAAATCAGAGTGTAGGAGCTGAAGTCTGTTGAGGCTCAGGGCCTGGCTATCATGTTGTCAGTCCAGAGATTCAAATCCCCTAAATATATCTTAAACCCCAACACTAACTACAATTCCAGTAAAGTAGCATGAAAGTCTTGTGAAAAGAGATCCCATCTGAGTCCAGTTCCATCACGCAGAAACACCAGCTCCAAAGAAGGGCCATCTGACATGGCAGTGAACCCCATCTGCCATGACCACAGAACCTGTGGGTCTCTTTATCCCTCAAAAGAACCAATACCTGGGGTTGTATCTACTTTATCTGTCTCTTAGACTCTGCTCAGTTGTGTTGGGAAACAGACTTGGCCCAGTGGTTTTTTAAGTTCTTAAGCTTATAGCACAATATGTTTATTTTTGTATATAAAAGCTATTCAAATATCCAAATTTTGTTAAAGCTGTCATTTTAGCAGAAGCATGAAAGGCATTTTCATGCATTAATTCTAGACAAATAATATGTAAAGTATTATCAGGTGGGTCAAGAAGACAATGAAGTACATTGAAGGGATATTACTTAGCCTCTTTGTTACTCAGTTTCCTTATCTGTAAAATAGAGTTGTAGAGAAAGTAATAAGAGTAGCATTGTAGTAAAGACTTTGAACTTGTCATACAGAGTTAAGTTTAAATCCAGGCTCTGCTACTTGGTAGCTTGATTTTTGTCAAGTTTTAACTTTGCCTTATACCTATAAAACTGGAGCTAATAATAGTACCTGCCTCAAAGGATTGCTCCAAGAATTAAGATGTAAAGCGCTTATCATAGTGCTTGTGCTTGAGAAAAGGTAAGTGCTCAGTAAATATAATGATCTATCCTTATAATGGATAGAGCTAACAATATAATGATCTACCAATGTGATTGTTTTTTTGTTTTGTTTTTTTCCCCTATTTGGTTTTGTCATCGTCTTTTTGGTGGATCGCTTAGCCTCATGTTGGGGCCTGCACCTTTCTGCACTGCGCATGTCTGACACACCTTCTTCCTCTTTCTACTAGGGATTGAACCCAGGTCCTCCATATGGTAAACAGGAGCTCAATTGCTTGAGCCACAGCCACTTCCCTCAATGAGGTTTAAGTATCTCCAAAACTTAAGCAATCCCAATACAAGTACAGAAATAAATTGCAAAAATTGAACATGGTGAAAATATTCCTAATTTGATTCATAGTGTCTAAATAACCAGCAGATATTATAGAAAAATGAAATTAACCAATTTCAAAACCTCTACCATAATATCCAGGCACTGAAAATTTCTGACTTTTTGCCTGTGCCACTCACAAGTAATAGTAAGACTATTGTGCCCTGAAGTTCAAAGCAAATATTAACTAAAACCTGAAGCTAAAATCTACGTCCAGTTTTGGAGAGGGTAAAGGAATTTATTCTAATTTAGGTATTCCTCAGAAATCACCTGTTAGCCTAAAATGATTTCCTGACTGAAAGGGTTTATTTTTGAATCACAACATATCTGATATGCTGGTGTATAAGTACTAGCTAAAGGAGAACTGCCAATAAGATTCATTTACAAAATAAATTTTATGTAAGCATATTTAAAATTTTTTAATTCTATGAAAATTGAATCAAAGGTGATCCTAAAACAAAGATATACAGTGAAGTCTACTTCATGAGACAGTATATCAAAAGAATGTCTCTAAGTCAAATTAGTTCTACAAATAACCTACAGGTTATTTAGAATCCCCTTATCTGACAGTTCTTAAGAGAATGTGTTTTTAAGCATATACTTCTTATCTAGTACAGTATTTTGTCTGCAATAAATGAAAAAGGAGAAAAATATTTATCAGTAAAAGTAAAACTGCACCTGAATTTTGCAAGGTAATTTTTTTTTCCATATTTAAATTAGAGGTCTCACTTGGCCACTTATCCACTGTGTTATCTTATTAACTTAACCTCTTCACTCTAGACTCATTTTTCTCATCTATATAATTCTTTATCATTATAAATTATGAATGAAATTGTACATATGAAATTGTATGTTTAATGTTAGTCTCTTCTATTAATAAAAGCCTGAATGAGAATAGAGACTGTCTATCAAGAAAACTGGACTGGATTCATTTCATTAGAAAAAAAGATGGTAGGGAGGATGCTGTTCTAGGCTAAATGAAAGTAAATAGAAATAATCACATGAAATGTGTATATCTTGCATGGTTTAGAAAAATATGAGAGAATTATAGAGAGAGCTTATTTAAATTCATAAATTTAAAAATTAAAAGTCTAATCCTAAAATAACTCCTAAACTTAAAATTCCTAAAAACTTTTTTATTTGCCATTTAAGCATATTGCTAATAACAAACTTTATAAAAACATGCACATATGTTATGTACTTTATAGTAAGCAAGTTGACAGACCTTTCTATACTAAATTAAAGTAACTTGAAGAACTATCACATAAACAGTTCTAACATTCCTTTTCAATGATGCCTATGAGTATGCTTTTCATCACTGTCAAAACGGAATGTCATGAATCCAAAATAGTATATTTAAGAAGTGCAAACCTGATATGGCTACTCTGACACTCTGGAAATGGTAAGCCTTGTAAGGTTAGTAAATCTGCTCAAGGAATAAATAGAGTTTATTATCATAAGCACAAGTAAGTTTAAAACTAAAGTTCACAGCCAACAGAGTAGGTCAAAAAAGACAGAAGGGAAAAAAATGTAATTTAGGAAATAGGTCTATCTCATTCACAAATTTTATTCCAGTCATTATTAAATTAAATTGTCCCACATAGCTCTAAAACTGATTATTATAAAAATAATGGAGTTATCAACAACCCAGTCCGAAACATACATTTATATAATATACGAAATAACAGAGAGAATGGATTTTTCACTTTCTCAAAATGATTGACCAAAGGCAAACTTATTTAACATAATTAGATGAGACATTTGCTTTGTTAGTGCAGAAATAGAATAGCAGAGTGGTTAAGAGCAAAAGCATCTCCAGTCATGTTGCCTGGGTATAAATTACAGTCACTTATTAACTGCAAAAACTTTGAGGAAATTATTCAGACTCTCTGTACCTCAGATCCCTGGATCCTCTGTTAGGGATAATAACAGTACCTGCCTTCCAGGCTTGTTTTGCATATCAAATCAATAAATACATATAAATCTCCTCAAATGATTCCATGTATATAGTAAATGAAAGTAAATGTCAACATCTATTATAATTGCAATTATTTTTACTATTACCATTACTTGAAATGTATCTATGATAGTTACACAATGCAATGAAATCAGCAAGCAAGAAGGGCAAACAGTTGAAAATTCTTAATATAAAATAACTTCGTTTGATAGATTGTTGGAGCAACTTTCCTAGAGATACTCAAATAAACAGAAATCATTTACCAAGGACTCTAATGAAATGGGGGAAGAAAGAACACCTTGTTAGATATAAGGTTTGGGGAAGAAGTTAGTCCTTGCCATCTTGCAAAAAGTCATTCTGACAAGACAAAGATGACTGCTTTTACAACTGCTATTCAGCATTGTACTGGAAGTTCTAGCCAGAGCAGTTAGGCAAGAAAAGGAAATAAAAGGCATCCAAATTGGAAAGAAAAGGTCAAACTATCTCTATTTGCAACTGACAAGATCACAGTCTTATATAGCAAAAATCCCCAAGAATCCATAAGAAAGTTACTAGTACTAGTAAAATAATTCATCAAAGTTGTGGCGTACCAGACCAACACACAAAAATCAGTTGTTTCTGCACACTAGCAATGAACAATTCAAAAGGAAATCAAGAAAACAATTACATTTACAATAGCGTCTACCAGTATAAAACATCTAGGAATAAATTTAACTAAGGATGTTAAAAGATCTGTACACTGAAAACTACAAAACACTGCCGAAAGAAATTTTAAAACCTAAATATCATGATAGCCCATGTTCATGGATTGGAAGACTCAATATTTTTTATGTCAGTCCTAGCTGTTGAGGATTGAATCATAAAGATAAGTTCAAGTCTGAATCCCCAGACCTGTGGGTATGAATCCATTTGTAAATAGGACCTTTGAAGATGGTATTATTAGTTAAGGTGTGAACTCATTCCTGAATAGGATCTTTAAAGATCCTATTTAAATGAGACCAAACTGAATCAGGGTTAACCTTAATCCATATGAATCCATATGACTGGAGTCCTCATAAGCAGAGGAAATTCAGGCAAGTCAGCAGAAGCCAGGAGTGAGAAGAAGCTTGATAATGAGACAGATCACCACGTGATAGAGGTAGATATGTAAGCCAAGAAACTCCAGAAAAGCCAGCACCTGAACTCAAGAGACTCTGAGAGAAAGCAAGACCTAACAACACTGTGATATTGGACTTGTAACCTCAAAAACTGTGAGTCAATAAATTCCTGTTCTATAAGCCAACCCACTGTATAGTATTTGTCATAGTAGCTCTAGCAAACTAAGACACTATTCAAAGCAACCCACATATTCTACTCAATCCTGATCATAATTCTAACAACTTTCTTTGCAGAAATTGAAAAGTCAATCACCAAATTTATACAGAATGGAAAGGGGCCCAAAATAGCCAAAATCATCTTAGAAAAGAACAAAGTTGGAGGGCTCATATTTCTCAATTCAAAACTTACTACAAATCTACAGTAATCAAATTAGTAATGGTACTAATGTAAGGAGAGACACAAAGACTAAATCAAGCAGAATTGAGAGTTCAGAACAAAACCCACATATCTAGGGCCAACTGCTTTTCAACAAGGGTACCAAATCCACCCAAGAGAGAAAACAGTGTCTTCAACAAATGGTGTTGAGAAAACTGGATATCAACATGCAAAAGAATGAAAGTGGACCCCTATCTAATGTTATATACAAAAATTAACTCTGAATGGATCAATCCTAAATATAAAAGCTAGAACTATAAAACTCTTTCTTAGAAGAAAACTATAGGAAAACCTTCTGGACCTTGTATTAGGCAACAGATTCTTAGATTTTACACCAAAAGCACAAAAGAAAAAAGATAAATGGATCTCATCAAATTTAAAATTTTGTGCATCAAAGGATACCATAAAGAAAGTGAAAAGACAACTTACAAAATGGATGAAAATATCTTGAAATCATATACGTATAAGGGTTTAGTATCCTGAATATATAAAGAACACAACTAACTCAAAAACAAAGACAAAAACAAAAAACAATTAAAACATGGGCAAAAGATCTGAAAAGATTTTTCTATATGAAAAGATATACAAATGGCCAATCAGCCCATGAAAAGATGTTCAACACCATTAGCCATCAGGGAAATAAAAGCAAATCAAAACCACAATGAGATATCACTTCACACCCACTAGCACGGCTATTACCAAAGAAACAGAAAATAAAAATATTGGTGAAGATGTGGAGAAATCGGAAGCCTTGTACATTGTTGATGTAAATGTAAAATGGTGCAGCCACAGGGGAAAACAGTTTGGCAGTTCCTCAAAAAGTTAAGTATATCTGTCACAAGAATCCAACTCTTCAGTATTTCCCCCAAAGAAATGGAAGTAGGGATTCACACAGATACCTGTACACCAATGTTCACAGTAGCATTATTCACAATTCAAAAAGTGTAAACAATCAAAGTGTCCATTGACAGATAAACAGGTAAGTGAAATGGTAGTATATCCATACAATGGAATAGTATTCAGTGACAAAATAGAATAATATTCTGATACATGCTACAATACATATGAATCTTGAAAATATGCTAAGTGAAATGAAACAGATAGAAAAAGATAAATACATGATTCTACTTAAATGAGATATCAAGAATAATCAAATTCACAGCAAAAGATTAAGGTTATTGCTGGGTTGGGGGAGGAAGAATGGGGACTTATTGCTTAAGGGATAAAGAGGTACTGTTTGAGCTGATGATAAAATTTTTGTAATGGAAGTGATTTATACCACTGAATCATATATTTAAAAATGGTTAAAATGGTAAACTTTGGTATGTAAACACACTATTAAAAATAGTCACCCAAGGGGGGAGCAGACTTGGCCCAGTGGCTAGGGCATCCGTCTACCACATGGGAGGTCCACGGTTCAAACCCCGGGCCTCCTTGACCCATGTGGAGCAGGCCCATGCGCAGTGCTGATGTGCGCAAGGAGTGCCCTGCCATGCAGGGGTGTCCCCGTGTAGGGGAGCCCCACGCACAAGGAATGCACCCCATAAGGAGAGCTGCCTAGCACGAAAGAAAGTGCAGCCTTCCCAAGAATGGCTCTGCCCACATGGAGAGCTGACGCAGTAAGATGACACAACAAAAAGAAAAACAGATTCCCATGCCGCTCACAACAACAGAAGTGGACAATGAAGAAGAGGCAGCAAATAGACACAGAGAACAGGCAACCAGGGCAAGGGGGAAGGGGAAATAAATAAATAAATAAATCTTAAAAAAAAATAGTCATTCCATACCAATCTTCCAGTTCACTGATAACGATACCTCAGTGTAAGATAAAAGGAGAAAACCAAAATGGATCCCCAGATCTAGAAAATTCTGGGGAATACTTAAGTATTGACTTCATTTCCTCCTTTCAACAATTGCCAAATTCTCTGTTCCCCTTCACAGCAAAACTTCTCAAAAGGAGTTCTCTACTTTGCTCTCTCTACTTTTTAACCTATCATTCATTTTTAAATCTACTCCAAACTTGTTTCCATCCTGACCACTCCACAAAAATGACTCTTTTGAACATCATAAGACCTTCATTTTGTCAAAACCTACAATTAATTCACAAACTTCATCTTAACCAACCTCTCAGCATCATTCAACATAGGTGTAATCCTTTCTTATGGATTTAAATATCATCCATATTTATATTTCATCTCTGACTACTCCTCTGAACTCCAGATTTACATGATCATAAGTTCATTTAACAAATACTATTGAACACAAAAGTTATGTACTATTATTCTAGGCTACTGGAATACAGACATAAACAAAACAAATTCTTTGCACTCTAGGAGGGGATAAATATAATTAGCAAATATATATTAGATAAGTAGAAAGAAGAAAAATAAAGTGGGTTATTTTTATAGGGTGGTCAGGGAAGGCCTTGCTAATGAAGTCACACCTGGACAGAGACTGGTATGAAGTGAGGGAGTACACGTTGTCAAAATATGGGGGGAGAGCATTCCAAGCTGAAAAAACAGGAAATGCAAATGTCCTGAAGGCAGGAATAATCCTTATATCTTGAAGGGACAGCAAAATGGCCAGGTCAGTTCATCTGAAGTGGAATAAAAGAGCATTAGAATATGAAGTCAAAAGGTAGTAACCAGGTTTTATAGATCATTATAGCCATTGTAAAATGTTAAGAAGTTATAGGAAACTATTAGAGCATTTGATCAAGGAAGTGATATGGTAAGATACTAATTTTTAAATTAAATTGCATATTGGGCACCTATTTTAAAGGTAGGGTTGTCAGAATTTGCTAATGGATGGAATATGTGGTATAAAAAAAGAGAAAAGAATGAAAAATGGCTGCTGGGTGTTTTGGCCCACCAGGCTGAGTGAATGTTGGCACTGTATGCTAGGATACAGCAGCAACACTAATCACTGGAATACAAGACATTTAAAAAACAACATTCAAATGTGGCCAGTCTCGAAGCCAAACTCAGCATGTAAATGTGTTGCCCCCCCCAGCATGGGACATGACTCCCGGGGATGAGCGTCCCTGGTGCCGAGGGATTACTACCAAGAACCAGCTAATGATATAACTAGAAAATGACCTTGAATAGAGGGGTCAACTCGGACCAACAGAATATCTCAGTCTACATATAATACCAGGAGTTAAAAATGCTTTTTGACCTGAATCAAGGGAGAAATGGAAAGGACAAATGAGTTTATATGGCTATGAGTCTCCAAAAAGAGCCAGGAGGTTATCAGAGGAGTTGCCCTTATGTACACCTCAGCAGAGTCCCAGAGACAGATAAAGTAGATACAGCCCTGGGTATTGGTTCTTCTGAGGGCTACAGAGACCCACAGGTTCTATGGTCATGGCAGATGGAGTTCAGTGCCATGTCAGTTGGCCCTTCTTCAGAGTTTGTGTTTCTGTGTGATGAAGCTGGACTCAGATGTGATCTTTGTTCACAAGTCTCTCCTGTTACTTTTACCAGAACTGTAGTTGGTCCTGGGGTTTAATATATACCCAGGGGATCTGAATCTCTGGACTGACCATATGATAGCCAGGCCCTGAGCCTCAACAGACTTCAGCTCCTACACTCTGGTTTGTTGGACTTACCCACTCAGCTAACATGGAGTTGAATAAGGTCAACCACCACACCATGGAGCCAAGAGTGCCTACAATTGAAAGCAGGAGGATTGCATCCAGCATCCATGTGGAATCTAAGCCCCCTCTTGATATAGATGTGGAGTGGACACAACCATTCCAAGATCCACAGGATGGAGGAATAGAATATGGATGAGAGTGGACTTACTAATATTCCATTCATGAACTATTGTGATTAGTAATCGAAGAAAATGTGGCATTGGTGTGGAGAAAGTGGCCATGGTGGCTGCTGGGTGTGGGGAATGGGAGGAAGAAATGAGATGTGGAGGTGTTTTCGGGACTCGGAGTTGTCCTGGGTGATGCTGCAGGGACAGTTACCGGACTTTGTATGTCCTCCCATGGCCCACTGGATGGAACAGGGGTGAGTGTGGGCTATGTTGTGGACCATTGACCATGAGGTGCAGCGGTGCTCTGAGATTTGTTCACCAAATCCAATGAATATCTCATGATGATGGAGGAGATTGTTGCTATGGGGGGAGGAGTGGGGTGAAGGGGGTGGGGGGTATAGGGGACCTAATATTTTTTTAATGTAATATTAAAAAATAAAGACAAAAAAATAAATCCATGCTGTGTAGCAGTGCTCCAAAATGTATTCTTCAAATGCAATGAATGTGCCACACTGATGAAAGAATCTGGTGATGTGGGAGGAGTGGGAGGGTTGGGGAGTGGGGGTATATGGGATCCTTTTATTTTTTAATGTAACATTTTGTATGATGTATGTACCTTTAAGAAAATTTTTAAAATCTATTAAAAAAGAAAGGCTGTAAATTCATGATATAAGAATCTATCTAGGAAAAAAACAAAAAACAAGGAGAGATACATTTCAGGGCTCTGTTTCACCACAGAAGTTTTGAGCAACCAGCAAGAACTGGCAGAAACACCTTTCTCAAAGCACCAGAAAACAGTTAAACATTACAATAACAGGGTAAGAGTGGAATCAAGAAAAAGGCTACTTAAAAGCAGAAGAATCTCATGGTGCTCTGCCTGGCCCTTACTCCACCCCTCATCAGTGGAGGTGACCCACACTCCCAGTGTGGAACCATAATCCCAGTTCTGGAGAGAGCAAAGTAACCCGCATGCATACAAGAGCAGGTATGCCTGGTCCATTCAGTCTGAGGGACTTGACAGAATTTTCTCTGTTTATACAAGTTGGCTCACCAAGACCACCTACAGAATGCTGTGGGAGAACAGTCCTGAGGAAGGGATTACTGACCATACAGTATAGAGCCTGGGACTGTAAGGAAACTTTCCTAGTCATGGGGAGACCTTTGAAACCATCAGTGGGGGAATTCCCAGGGCCATTTGTGCATGTCTAAGACAAGATGCATACACAGGAAGGATGAGGGAGCCTATGCTTTGGCCTAGGTCTTTCCCTAAATGCATTATATAGATAAATCCTAAAGGAGAGTACTCCCATAGGTCAGTCTGTAAGGACTGACCAAGGTCTTTTCTTTCTTCACCACCCCCATTCATCCTCCTCCTCCTCCTCTTCTTTCTTCTTCTTCTTCGTCTTCCTCTTCTTTGTTTGCTCCTTGCATTCAAAAAAAGTTCAGTCATAACATTAGCTAGATATAAGCTAAAGGAACAGATGCCTCAGAGTCTAAATTCCAGGGACAGCACAATAAAATATCAAAATGCTCAGGTTTCAACAAAATGTTACAAAACACAAAGAAAAAGGAAGGGCTGGTCTAGGGAAAGGAGAAAATTAATGTATTAAAAACCATCAATGAGAATCAGACCTGGGACAAACCTGAAGAGACTTAAAAAATGCTCCTATTTTTCAATTTCTATATACTAAAAGAGACAAAGGAAAACATAGACAATGAACTAAAGGAAATCAGGAAAATAATGAACACAAAGAAAATATCAATAGAGAGATGGAAAATAGGAAAAAAAAAGACAAACAGAGATGAAGACCATAGTAACAAAAATGTAAAATTCCCTAGAGGTGTTCAACAACAGATTGGAACTGGCAAAAGAAAGAATTAGTGATCTTGAACATAAAACATTTAGTCTGAGGAACAAAGAGAATAAAGAATGAAGAAAAGCCAACAGAGCCTAAGGAACCTGTGGGACACCATCAAGCTGACCAATATATACCTTGTGGGAATCCCACAAGGGAAAGAAAGAAAAGGGCAGAGAGAATATTCAAAGAAATAATGGCTGAAGTCTTCCAAATTTTAATGAAAGACATGAATATACACATTCAAGATGCTCAACAAACCCCAAATACATAAATCCAAATAAATAAGCAAACTGCAAACACTATAAGCCCAAATAGATCCAAACCACAGCATATTATAGCCAAACTGTTGAATGCCAAAGATAAAAAGAGAATTCTGAAAGCTTCATGAGAAGCACTGTTTTACTTACAAGGGAGTCTCAATAAGATTAAGTGCTGATTTCCTATTGGAAATCATGGAGTCAAGAAGGCAGTGAGATGACATTTTTAAAGCACTGAAAGCAAAAAACTGCCAACCAAGAGCTGTCTATCTGGCAAAAATGTCTTTCAAAAATGAGGGAGGTTAAGACATTTCCAGATAAACAAAAGTTGAAGGAGTTTATCACCACCAAACCAGTTCTACAAGAGATGCTAAGAGAGTTTTGCAGGGTGAAAGGAAAGAACAACAGAAAAGAGACTGAAGCTACATAAAGAAATAAAGATCTCCAGTGAGGGTAATGACATGGGTAAATATGAATGTTAGCACTATTGTATTTTTGGTTTGTAACTTCACTTTTCATTTCCTACAGGTTCTAAAAGGCAAATGCATAAAATGTAATGACAAATTAGTGCTTTTTGAATCTTAATTTATAAATGTAATTTCTGACAAGATCTACATAAAGGTGGGAGATAAAGGGGTATAGGAACATAGTTTGTGTATACTATTGAAGTTAAGTTGTTATCAAAGCAAACAAAATTGTTATAGATTTAGGATGTTAAATATAAGCCACACAGTAATGGGAAAGACAATACTGGAGAATATGGAAACTCATAGGAACAGAAATTGAGTACCAGTTGCCAGGGGTAGGAGGAGGGAGAATGGAAAGTTAGTACATAATGGGTATAGGGTTTGTTATAGGAGATGGGAAAATTTTTTAAATGGATGGTGGTAAGGGCACCCACAACCCGGTAAATATGAGTAATGAGTAATCCCACTGAATGGTATGTTTGGGAGTAGTTGAGATTGAAGTTTATATTGCATATATGTTCCCACAATTAAAAGAAAAAGAGCAAGTAAAGAGATAATGACAAATGCAATTCATGATCCTGGATGGGATCTAGCAAGGGAGGAGAAAAGGCCTATAGCAGTTTGATATTATTGATGAATTCCAAAAAGAAATATTGGATTATGTTTGCAAACTACCTTTTCCTTTGGGCATATTAGATTATATTGGATTCATAGGTTCCCTTGATTAAGTAATCAAGTAAATCTCTTGTGCCAGTAGGGCATTGAGTCCCCATCCTTTGATGGGTGGGGACTCACAGATAAAAAGCATGGCAAAGGACAGAGTTAAGGGCTTTTAATTTGGAGTTTTGATTTTGGAATCTGATGCTGAAGCTGGAGCCCCAGGGAGAGAAAGACAGAGCAGATCACCTGATAGTCTACAGTTGACCTTGTGGAGAGAGGCAAAGTCTAGAGAGCCTCATAGTCTACATCTGACCTTGTAGAGAAAACAGAGGAGCTGAGCCCAGGGGAACCCAGGAAGCCTGAACCCTCACAGACATCGGTAGCCACCTTGCCCCAACACGTGAAAATAGACTTCGGTGAGGGAAGTAACTTATGGCCTGGTATCTGTAAGCTCTATGCCAAGTAAATACCCATTATAAAAACCAACCAATTTCTGGTATTTTGTATCAGCATCCCTTTGGTTAACTAATACAAGGCCCAAAGAAATATTATTGGGACATATCAATAATTGGAATATAAACTGTAAGCTTTACATCAATGTTAAATTTCTTGGAACTTGATAACTACACTTTAGGGGTTACATAAGTGAATATCCTCTTATTCTTAGGACATGTACATGGAAGTATTAAATGTTTGAGAGGTATAATATATACAAACCACACTCAAGTGTTCAAAAAATGGATTGATAGACATAAATATATAGGATAGACAAAATGATACAGCAAATGTGGCATAATGTTAAAATCCATAGATCTGGATCTCTGGGAGTGAGGGGTATGTTGAAATTCTCTGTACAGAGTTCACATTATTTTTGTAACTGTCCTTAACTTTGAAAGTATTTCAAAATTTAAAAAATGTTTAAAAAGGAACCAAGGGGGAGAAAAACAAAATCAAATCTAAGAAATATATAAGGGGAAAAATAATAAATTGCAGAAATCAATAAAGTGCAAAACAAACATATAGAAAAAAATCAACAAAGTAAAAAATTAATTCTTTGAAAAGACTAATAACACTGATAATCCTCTAGCAAGAGTAATTTTTTAAAATAAAGATAATCCAAATTACCAGTCCAGAATTTAAAAAAAGGATATATCACTTTGGATCCCATAATCATCGACAAGATAATAAGAGGATATTATGAGTCACTTTAGGCTAAAAAAATTGACCATATGATAACATGCTATAGTAAGTAGTAGCTGGCTTATAAATGGGAATGTGGCTGGAAAGAGTAGTTTAGGGATATAAATGTCAATTGAAAGAAAGCTAGAGAGTAATCTAGGGACTGAATAACAAAGTAAACACAGAGGTGGTTGAGAATTGTGGTTGATGGTACAGATGCAAGTGTCCTTCTATGAACTAGAGCAGATGTACATCCCTATTTCAGGGTGATGGGAATGTAGAGAAGCATGGGAAAAAATACAATTGGTATGACCCGTGGACTGTGGTTAACAGCAATACTGTAATATTCTTGCATCAATGCCAAAGATGTACTGTGTTGATAACGGGGGAGGGGGGCAGGGGGTATGGAAAAAGTGTGCCAAATGTACGCTATGGCCATGGTTGGTAGTAATTGTCTGATGACATTATCTCATAATCTGTAACAAACTTTCCACCACAAAGTGGTGCGTTGGTGAAAGTTTGTTGTATGGGAATTATGCACATGCACATGATTGTCTTGTAAGTTTACAACTTCTTTAACAAAATATTAATAGGGTGGATTGTGAAAAAATACACTAAGTGTAAGATAAGAACTATAGTCTCTTAACTAGTCTTCATATTTGTAACAAATGTCTCACAACAATGCAAGGTGTTGGTAGTGGGTTGATGTATGGGACCCCTATAGGATGTTATTTATGTTTGTTTTATAAATTCGCAACTTTTACTATACACATTGCTTATGTATGTTCATGTATGAATGATATATACGTGAATAAATTTTTTTAAATTTGACCATGTGAATGGAATGAATGCATTCCCCCTAAAATAAGTTACCAAAGCTGATTTATAAAAAAAGAAATTTAAAAAAAGCAATGAAAGTTATCTGTTATTAAAAGCTTTCCCAGAACACTTTCCACTTACTCACACCCCACCCTCCAACCCCTGGCCAAAATGACTTTACCAGTAGATTCGTCTAACATTTAACTGTGTTAATTCCACTGGCCACAACACTTCTCAGGTATCCTCTACTTTGAGAGTACTAAAGCCATGCACTGATTCTTGCAGAATGGAAAAGAGAGAACAGTCTCAAACCAATGTTGCTTAAATGGCAATGTGTTCAAAGTTTTATGAAACAGGTCTCTAAATATTTGCTTATAACACTCTCCTCAATGTTTTTTATATGACTGAGACATAAATCCAATTAGGAGATAGGATTAGGAATAAATCTAAGGAATAGAAACTAAAGTACACTCCAAATTACTCTACTCTGTTCTTTCAACTTAATCTATAGTGAACCAAGTTTATTATACTTAGCTCCTTCTTCCTTTAGGATAAATTGTCTCCCAGAAAAACCCCTGGGTTTAGGCATACAATAAGCCTAACTGAAGGCTTCAATTAGGCTTATTGTATGCCTAAACTGCTCTTTTACCAAGTGTACAAAACATGTCATTTCTGAGACTCAACCTGTTCACACATACAAAACATATACTTATAGACTTATATTTACTTATAATAGGACTTGACCAAAAGGGGGCTAAATAAAATAACCTAGCTTTATCTTTCAAGGGATAATTCTCAGTAGCTATACCTTTCTCATCTAATGAAATGAGTGGTCTTAACCAAACAAGCTCTCCTTTGTTTCTCTCCTTGTACGTTACTACATAACATCCAAATATTGTTTATATTATGACATAGTAGAAGAGTGTTAAACTCTAACTAAATTATTTGTTCTTCCTATCTCAAACACTATATTTAAAAAAAACCAAAGTCCTAGTAAAATATTATACACAAAGTTTAAGGAATTATTAAGAGGCACACATGCATGTTACCTCCTCTGCTGCTTTCACAGCATATTTTTACAACTTAACATTTCACTAAAGATAAGTCAGGAATCAACCAGACCTGGCTCATCCCAAAGGCTAAAAAATAATGAATTGTTCTTCTTCTTATACTTCAAAACCCCCAATAAAAAACTTTTTGTATATTTTGTCTGTTTCCTAAAAGCTACAGTGCTAATAATCACCACATATTTACCATACTTCTCTTTGCTTGTAGCATCAGACCGCACAGTCAGTAGAAAAGATTCCCAAGGCTTTATGTGAACTGGCCCCTGCCTATCTTTCCATCTTTTTTTTTTAATCTTTCCATCTTGAACGCCTTTATTACTCTTCCACCCAATTACTAACCCTTAGCAATAGCCAACATTTTTGGTATTTAAATATACCAAGCTCATCAGTTCTAAGATGTGGTTGAGTTTCTATTCCCACTGCAAGGAAAATCCATCCCCAGATCTTCATAAGACTCACACCTCGTAATTCAGGTCTCAGCCCAAATATCTCCCCACAGAGGCCTTCTACAGCAGTGCAATTTAAAGCACTCCGTTCAGTCACACTCTATCCCATCATCCTCTTTTATTTTCTCCTCAGCACTTTCCATTATCTGAAATTATTAATGCTTTATTTATTGTCTTGTCCAATATCTTCTCCCCTATAGCTCCCCCAACAATGGAATTTAATTTCCATGACAGCAGAGATTTTGATTATTGTCTTGTTCATTGTTATATCCCCAGAGCCTAGCATACAGTAGATATTCGATGTATGATAAATGACTGAATAAGGGGGAAAACAACCTTGACCCTACATGCTGTGAGATGTTTGAGATATATCCTAACTTGGCATGCACCAAAATGCTAAAGTGAAATATTTACAAAAATTTCAACTGTCATTATAGCTATTTTGAAATGTAAAATTGAATGAATATTGCTTATATCTAAATGTCTATTATATGAGCTTAATTTTAATAAGCACAATGAAAAACTCAATAGTATATATGACCTAAAATTTACAATACACATCCTTTTGTTTCTTTGAAAGTGGCCTGCCACTAGTACTTTTCTTTAAAATACATTATATATTGCTTAGTAACACATATATTAAAATAGCCACAGTCAGGTATAGAAGATATAGATGATGTTCCATCACTTTTTGAGTAGTTAATATGTGTTATGGATTTTTCCCCACAAAGACATGTTCAAATCCTGACCCCTGTTCCCATGGATGTGAGTTCATTTATAAATATAAATAGGATCTTTGAGGATATTATTTGTTAAGGTGAGGCCAGACTGAATCAGAGTGGGCCTTATAAGCAGAGGAAATTTGGACAGAGTCAGGAATAGGAGACAGAAGAAGTCAGATGGTCAAGTGATGGAGGCAGAAACTGATTTTTGGACTGCTGGCAAGCCACCACCAGAACACTACAGACTTCAGAGAAATCATGGTCCTGCCAATGCCTCGATTTTTGGACATCAAGCCTCCTAAATTCGGAGACAATAAAGTCATGCTAGTTAAGCCCACTAGTCAGTGGTATTTGTTTTAGCACAGCTGGCAAACTAAGGCTCCATGTGTCAGCATTTCAAATGCATTATCTCATTTAATCCTTACAAAACTACTACGTGTTTGGTACTATCACTATTGGCATTTCACAAATAAGAATGGAGGAAAAGAGTGTTTTAGTTATTGTGACAGTTTGAAGTTATTTTATGAATCCAAAAATAAAAAAATTATGTTCATAAACAAATCTATTCTTGTGGAAGTGGTTCCCTTTGATTGTATTATATTCACTTTAGATCACTTGGTTAGATTGCTTTAATTGGACTCAGGTTGAGTCTCTGCCCTCTTGCTGGGCTTTCCATAAACAGACACAACGATAGAGACCCACAGACAGAAAAAGGAGCTCTGCCATTTTGACCCAGCCATGTGAGAGAGAGGACTCAAGAATTGCTAGCAGCTAGAGCTGAAACATGAAGCCTTCAAGAGTCTGGGCCTATGGAGCAACTCAAGGCTGAAGAGATGGGGAGCCCAGAGGAGAAGGCAGGGAACTCAGCAGTGATTGGCCACCATATTGTTTTGCTATGTGGCAAGACACCAGGATTACCAGCAGCTGACTTTGGTGAGAAAGCATGTCTAATGGTACCTTGATTAGGACATTTCATGGCTTCTACACTGGAAGCTTTTACCCCAAATAAATTTCCCATTATAAAATCCAACTCATTTCTGGTACTTTGCATTGACAGCCCTGTGGCAAACTAAGAGTCTTCTAGGATGCTCAAGAAAATAACATGAAATGGGGCAGGTCAGATTAAACAAAGAGAATTTATTCGCTCAAGGTTTGAGACTGGGAAAAATGTCCAAATCAAGGAATCACCAAAGGCAATGCTTTCTTCCCAAAGACTGTGGCATTCTGAGGCAGACTACTGGCAACCCTTCCTCCTTAGTTTGTCACATGGTAAGGTACATGGCAGCCTCTTCTGATCTCTACCTTCTCCTCCATGTTTCATTAGTTTCAGCTTTGGCTGCTCCCTTGGTGGCTTTCTCTTTCTCTGTCTGAATTTTATTCCACCTATAAAGGATTCCAGTAATAGGATTAAGACCTATCCTAATTGGGCTGGGCCATGCCTTAAGCGAGGTACCCCTCAAAATGTCCTACCTACAATGGGTTCACACCCACAGGAATGGATTAAATTTAAGAATATGTTTTAGGGGGTTACATACAGCTTCAAACCACCATACAGAGCTTACGTAATTTATCCAGGATCACCCAGCAAAACACAAATTTCAGTCTATATTCTTAACTTATAAATCTGTTTATTTAAGCTTTTAGTTTCAGGTGCTGTATAATATAGTCTAATTAAAACTATAGTTTTAATTTTCTACCTTCATCATCTAACTATTTTATTTATTTACACAACCTTGAGTCCATATAAGCATGCAAATTCAACTTTCTCTAACATAAACAAAAGAAAAGAGGAGGAGGCAGAGGAGGAGGAGAAGGGGGGAACAGGTGGCAGCAGCAGAAGAAGAAAAGAGAAAAAGAAAGAATGGTTATTGTTAGCAAGTATGAGGCAAATTATTTCCAGGCCAAAGTCCTGGAGTGCCTGATTCAGCCTATCCTCATTTGTTTACACTCACTCCAGAAGTCTGACAACACAGTCATTGCATCCTATTTTATTCAGCAGATAATTCAACATATATGAAATAGTGTTTAATCTTCTGTTGGCTTTAATAGGCACACATGAAAAATTTAAAGTATTATAGATATATTTTTAAAAATCATATTAAGTTCATTCACCTTATATCTATATAAGTAATGAAAAATTTTCCCAGTAATATACACAAGTGAATGTAATTGTAATACACACTTAACATTCATGCCATATCAATGTTTAAGTAAATGTTAAAATATTTCACTTGTAGGTAAGTCAAGAGTATATACGCACTTCATAGTAAATACTGCGCCATTCAACCATAAACATTATATTTCACCCACTAACACGAATTTGGAGTCACAAAACAAAAACTGGAAGCTACAATTTCATTCCCAAAATTGTTTTGGCCTGTTTTTTCCTACACTAGGTAAAATAGAGCCACATTTCCCCAATTATTGTTTTGCTTTTGTTTTTGTTTTGGGTGCCGTATAATGATTACTAATACCCACTCACACACACACAGTGAAAAAGTTAAAATATTACAATTTTACTTAAAATATTATTTCGATTTTAGAATTGTGGTTTATTACAGCAAACTAAACTGTCAATCAGTATATATCGTAATGTTATAGTAATAAATAAAAGCTCATAAAAGGGAAATAAAATTCTACACTACAGTAACTGGACAAGAACATGAGGTTATCCAACCAAGTGTTTCCACTTTTTAAATCCAGTTTATTAAAGTAAAATTTATATATGCTTTCATTTCTCTTGGGAAAATACCTAGGAGACAATTCCTAGGTCATGTGGTAAACTGCCAAACTATTTTTCAAGGGAATGAACCATTTTATATTCCCACCAGTTGTATTAAAATCTTTTGCCTATTTTTATTGGGCTATTTGCTTCCCTTTTTTGAGTTGTAAGAGTTCTTTAAATATATTCTGGATATAAGTCATTTATCAGATATATGTATTATGAGTATTTTCTCTCATTCTGTCTTGCATTTTCGTTTTCTTAATGCTAATTTTCAAAAGGAAAAAGGATTTTAATTTTGATAACATACAGTTAATTAATATTTTACTTCATGTATTGTGTTTTTTATGTCCTATATTTTCTTCTAGATGTTTTATAGTTTCTATTTTACATTTAGCTCTATTATCAATTTTTTTTTTAATTTTTTTATTTTTTATTGACTTTGTAATAATATTACATTAAAAATATATATGTGAGGTCCCATTCAACCCCACCCCCCCCACCCCCCCTCTCCCCCCCCCCAACAACACTCGTTCCCATCATCATGACACATCCATTGGATTTGGTAAGTACATCTTTGGGCACCTCTGCACCTCATATACATTGGTTCACATCATGGCCCATATTCTCCTCTATTCCATCAAGTGGGCCCTGTGAGGATTTACAATGTCCGGTGATTACCTCTGAAGCACCATCCAGGGCAGCTCCATGTCCCGAAGACGCCTCCACCTCTCATCTCTTCCTGCCTTTCCCCATAGCCTTTGTCCATTATGTCCACTTTTCCCAATCCAATGCCACCTCTTCTATGTGTCTATTATCAATTTTGACTTCTTTTTTTTTTTTTACATTTGTTATGAGGTAAGAGTAAGTATTCTTTTGTTCCCATAAGATTAGCTAGC
This sequence comes from Dasypus novemcinctus, assembly GCF_030445035.2. Taxonomy (NCBI): domain Eukaryota; kingdom Metazoa; phylum Chordata; class Mammalia; order Cingulata; family Dasypodidae; genus Dasypus; species Dasypus novemcinctus. The sequence goes on from NC_080682.1 coordinate 79,259,361, forward strand.
AGTTCCAGCATTATTATTCTGAATCATGTTCCCCACAAAGATATTATAAAAGATCACTGAAGGTCTTTGAAGGAGAGGCCGAACAAAATGTGAGTGGACCTTAATTCAATATGACTAGAGTCCTTATAAGCAGAGGAAATTTGGACACAGTCAAGAGGGGGGAGACAGGTTGCCATGTGACAGGCAGAAATTGAGTTTGGATTGAGGTAAAGCCACCACCAGAATACCACAGACTTCAAGAAAGCATGACCCTGCTGAAACTTGATTTTGGATTTCTGGTCTCCCAAATCATGAAACAATATATTCCTGTTGTTTAATTCCACAGATCTGTTGTATTTGTTAAAGCAGAGTGGCAAACAAAGATAAGTGCATTTGTTTAAAAAAGACTGTCACTTCTCCCTTTGACTTGCCTGTGCAACTTTGCCAAAAATCAACTGATTAAATATGTGTAGGTCTAATTTTGGACACTGAGTTCTACTCCATTGATCTATAATGTCTAAATTATCAATATCAATTGTCTTTCAGTAAATCTTGAAATCAGGTGGTATAAAAGTCTAAGTTATCCTTTATTGCTTTGACTTTGAGTTGCCTTTCTTTCCAACTAATTTTAGAACTAAACTGTCCATTTATTTTTAAGAGAAGAAAAAAGAAAAGACGAGAAGAAAAGACAAGACAAGACTGCTGCAATTTTGGGGGGGATTATACTGAATCTATAGATCAATTTTCAACCCAGGGTTTTTTTAATCCCTGGCTGTACATAAGAATTATCTGGGGCACTTTTAAAGAATCCAGGGTAGATCCTGACCCAAATTCATGATTCTGAAATGTAAGATTAATATGTATTTTTTTTTAATTCTGCTAAGAAGAAAACTATCTGAGACAATTTAAGGTACTTTTTGCCATAAATTTGGCTGACATCTAATTAGAAATTGGGGTAGATGCCCATTTTAAAAATAAGTTTCCATTTGTTATATCTATAGACCTAAAATTAAATTAAGATTCAAAGTAAATATCAAGCCACCTGGTCATTATGCCAAACTTCTTTTAAAAAAGAATAAATTTTGAAAATTTTCAAAAGATGACTGAGGAAGAAAAACCTGTCAATCTAAAATTCTATACCCAGCTAAAGAATCATTCAAGAATAAGAGTTAAAGAAACTTTCAGATGCACAAAAAGAATTTACCACTGGCAGAGCATAACTGAAAGAACTATTCAAAAAAATGTATTTTGGAAGACAAATATTAAACAAGAAAGAAGGAGTATTTCTCCCCTATCTCCCCCTCTCCCTCTCACGCATGCACGCATGCACAAACACACACACACACACACTCCTAAAGAATAACTAATCCCAATTTGGTAAATTGTTCCAGCTAATATAAAAAGAGGTAACAGTACAGACAACAGAAAAAGAGGTAGAACTCAGCAACTTGATCAGGCTACTGTTACCTTACCATCAAAACAAGATAAGAATAGATGTTACAAGAAAGGAACATTACATATCAAGATCTCTTATGAAAACACACTCAAAATTCCCAATAAATTTAAGCAAAATAAACACAGTAAAGTGGGGGTGGGAAAAAGGGAGATAACCTATCAGAACCTAGGTGGGTTTATCCCAGCATTGTAAGAACTGTAAGTATATTTTCCTGTGTGCTTTTACATGTGTTTGAAACACTGTATTTCATAATTTTTCTTAAGCTACAGAGGATGATAAGTGGTTACACATATCAGGGAAAATTAAATCCTAAATATCAGCAGTAAGGGATCAGGACAAAAATAAGTCAGTTTACTCCACAGGACCTTTTAAAAATTAAGACTGGAAGATACAAGTTAACAAGGAATGTTTGGGTAAGATTTCCAACTGAAATTTGGATACTTTGGTTGAAAATCTATATATTTATATTTATAGGAGACTATCTCCATCCTACTCAGTCAAGTGACTACCTCCCTCATACCGGCAGAAGTTCAGAATTTTGTTTTCTGGAGAAAATAAGTGAGAAAAACTCTAAATTTTGAGTCACAGATACCCAACATAGAACAGAAGTGAGTTAACAGGCTGAGATAGCTCCTATGAGAGGCAGGTCAGAAATTACAGGGACTTAAGAAGCCCTGGAGCAACCCTTAACCAATAAAGGACAGATGTTGGTAGACAAATAACCCAGCTTACCCAATCACTGGAACAATTCTCATGTATGTTCTAAGCCAGCTGTGTCCAAGAGAATGTCCTGTTATAACAGAAATATTCCATATTGACATGTCCAATATGGTTACTACTAGCCACATGTGGCTACTCAGCACTTGAAATATGGCTACTATGACTGAAAACTGAATTTTTAATTATATGAAATTTAATTAATTTTAATTTTAATAGTCACATGTGGCTAGTGGTACATATTGAACAGCACAATTCTATATAGTTTCTCAGGTAATCTCCAGATATATTGAGCCCCAGCTGCCTACAGTGGTAACCCACTCAATGAGTGCTTTTTCTTTTGGTTTTCTTTTCTTCCCTGGCACATTTCCCTGATTTCTCACTGTAATTCCTGCAGTCACCTCCAAAATAAGCCAAAGTTAAACTATCACAGAGTCTGTTTTTGGTACAACTAAGCTACCAAGGATCTGATGAGAGCTTCCAAAAGAAAGGTAAAGACCAAAATGAGCAAAAAGAAACTAGGAAGTGGAAAGAAGCAGCAAGAATAGAAAACTTCAATAAGCAATTATTAATAATCTCAGAGGGGTAAGAGTAGATACTCATCCCTAAAATAAAATATAATAAAATGAAAACAGTAAACAAGAAAGCCCTCTGAGAAATTAAAACTATCGTACTGAAAATTTTATAATTCAGTAGTAGGATAGGAAGATAGAGGGAGGAAAATATGCAAAATAAAACAAAAAGCATAATACATGGACTATGAGAAAAACAGACTTTAGAAGATCAGAAAGAAAGAACCAAAAATCAAGGGAAGAGAGAAAATTACTTTAAAAATATAGGAAATTTATTTAATTAAAAGACATTAATCTCCTAAATTTAAAAAAACATCAAATATCTAAAAATAAAAGAAAAAGACACACACCAAGGCACACCACTGTAAAGTTTGTGAATGCCAGGAATATAGGAAATCCTAAAAGCTTCCAATGAGACATCAAAGTGGCATTCGACTTTTCAACAGTAACACGAGATGCTAAAATAAAAAAGAAAAGAAAAGTGGACTACTTCTTTCAAAAGTAAACAATTTTCTACAATCAATGAATGTAAAACAAAAAATTAATTTTAAAATTTTGTTGGATGGAAGAGAATGGAAGAAGAATGGAAGGAAGGGATTTTAAGAGGACTTAATTACCATAAAGGAATTGCATAAGCCAAGAAATTAGCAGAAGAGGCACATTATTTTAAATTATGTGGATAAATACCATTTTAAAAAGTGAGAAAAATTAGAACTGATTGCCTCTAGGAAACAGGACTGAAGAGTGAGGAGAAAGTGGAAAGGGACTGCTGGGTTTTTTGTTTTTTTTTTTCATTTTAAGTTGTTTAATACTACTTGGTTTTTAACTCTATGCATATATTACTTTGAAAGAACTAAAAAATATCAGAAAATGAATAGAAATTTTCTGTTAAAAATTCTCAAGTTTTTGAAACTATTTTTGATGATCAGTTGTAAAGAGATTGCATAATTGAAATCCTAAGAGAAATATAATTCAGGTAATATCTACTACTCACTTTAGCCATCTCATTCAATAGAAGAGAAAATACCACAGAAGATATAGTTAAACCTATTCATTGATGCTGGATGGAATGGAGGTTGAATATGAATACATTTGTTTTTACCATTAAAATAGACAATATAAAATTTTTGAGGATGATTTTAAGGAAAGGGTTAAGTTTAGCTTTCACATGAAGGCGGAGCCAAAGCTGGCCCTGCAGTTGGAGGATGGAGGGAAACGGGTTCTAGCGGCTTTGGCACCAAAATTTGAAAGTGGCGCCAAAGCAAGGGTGGCACCAAAGTGAAGGCAGAGCCAACTGTGAAGTGTGGCATCTAATTTGAAAGCGGCGCCAAGCTGGCAGAATGAAGGGAATGGAAGTGGCCACTAAGAGTATGAACTCATGTAAGTTAATTAGACTTCTCGTATAGGCTGTAACCTCTGAAGTACCTAATCTATGGGGAAAAGGAGAGGGACCTGCGTGTTAGGCTTAGGGTACAAATGTCATTGTTTCTTGTTGTTTGGTGCATCAGCCATTTTATCCAGGTTGCACATCCATTCTTGCAAGATCGTTAATAAAATTATTTTCTCTTTCACAATCGGGTGAGCTTTTGTTCTCTTAGTGGTTCAGCTTTCTTACTAACAGCTTTGGGGGCCCGTCCAGGACCTGAAGCTTCTGAGGGGGACCTCCAGGGTGAAGGAAGGGAAGGTGCACTCCGCTGATTGAGCGACCTCATACTCTGTTGTTGGGGTCCCACCTTTGACAGCTGGAAGGACCTGAGATCAGATGTTTATATCTGCTGATTGTGAATGAAAAAAGGGGAAGGGAAAACCTGTCTCTCATCAACCAGGCAACTCTGTGCATGGGCCAAGGTAAGAAACAGGACAATTAAATATTGCCTTGGTGTGAGCGAAATTCTGATGACTTTGGGGTTGATTGTGTGTGCATGAGACCTGCAACATACTTCACAAAGTGAATGCAGAGTCCCAATTCACATTTCCTTTCTCCCATGAGGGAAAGGGCTGGACGTAGATGAAATAAAAAGATCTGAGAGAAAGAAACCCAGACAAGACTCAGAATGGGGGACAGGGGCAGTAGGCTGGCCAGGAATAGAGAAAAGGGGATGTCTGTAGGGTCCCCTGGGGACATTCCCCCAGACAGTCCATCACGGAGGATGTTGAAACCCTGGACTGATAATGATTAGATCAGGGGAAAGGATAAAAAGAAAATGATTAAATACTGCTGTTGCATTTGGGCCAAAGAAAGCATTTTACCACTCAACGTATTTTGGCCAAAATATGGGGCAGATGAGGATGGGCTTTGTGCTGACCTTGCTTTCATAAATCTTTTTGTGTTTCTCTATTTGTTCAGTGTATGTTTTAATACCTCCAGGTGATAATATTTACTTTCTGAGACAAAATAGTCCCAACCTGATGAGGGGTGCTAACAACTAAAGCTCCCCTGAAAGTCAGCTTCCCGTTCTCTTCTACCAAGAGAGCAGGGTAGAAGAGGCATCCCCTGGAAACAGGACCCAGAATTTTGGAAAGGAAGGTTACAGGTCTCCTTTGACTTCCCCAGATTTGGGTCAGAACCCCCTGAGGCTGTCCCTTTATCTACTGTAACAAACAGGTGGAAAGGTTTCTCATGGGAAGGGGACTAGAACAGGGGCCTGAACCAGTGCCCATTTGAGCCCTTCTAAAGCCTCTATCTCTCCCTGAGAACTTAAACTTTTCATTCTTAATGGGGTACTGAAGGATGATGGTCATTCTTTTGTAACTGCTTCCTGCTGGTTAGGTGGCTGACTGACTCCCAAATTCTGAAGTATGAGGCTATCCTAATGGAAGAAATAACTTGGTATTGACAACAGACCATAGCCTAAACATGGTCTCCTTCCTTTGGAAGGGACCAGACCAAATGGACGCTCCTTGGCATGATTGTTTGGACCTGACTGAGTATCAAACCTGAGTCTGGTCTGGCCTAGAGACCTTCCCTTGCACTGGGGGAAAATTTGTTCATAGACAATTTTTCCTTCCTCTAGGGTCCTAGAAGGAAAGAGGCAAAATGGCTATGCAATTGTAGATGGACTAACTTGTGAGGTGAAAAAGCTGGCCAATTGCCCAATGATCAGTCAGCTCAAACTTGTGGTGAATTGTACACATTAAATCAAGCCCTCAAATTATTAGAGGAAAAGGATGGTACAGTCTACACCGACTCTAAGTATGCCTTTGGGGTAGTCCACACCTTTGGGGAAATTTGGGAAGAGGGGGGATTGACTAACAGCAAAGGAAAAGGGCTAGTCCATGGGGAATTAACAAAACAAGTATTGGCCAATCTACTCTTATGCAGGAAAATATCAGTGGTGCATGTAAACGGTCAACAGAAAGGTCAAACATTTGAGGTAAAGGGCAATAGGTTAGCAGATGCAGTGGCTAGGGAAGCCTCCCTTAGTCACCCTTTGAAGTTGATGATCATGATATCCTCTATTCCCAAAGAGTTTGGGGTCCCCACTATCTCTTAAAAGGAGGTAAAAGAGCTGGAGCAGTTAGGAGCAACCCTAGAAGATCAAGAGAAGTGGCTCCTCCCAGATGGCAGACAAACTTTGAATAAGCAAGAAATGAGAGAGAGATATTAGCAGTCTTATACCAAGGGAGTCATTGGGGGGTAAAGGCCATGTGCGATCTGCTTCTTAAGTATTTTGGATGTGTGGGCCTTTATACTGTAGCTAAACAAATAAGCAAACGATGTACAATTTGCCAAAAGGTCAATAAGAAAGTCTTAAGGAAGCAAGAACAAGGAGGAAGGGAGGCAGGCCTCAGAACATTCCAGAGTATTCAGGTTGATTACACTGAAATGCCCCCAATGGTCAGCTAAAGTATGTTCTGTTTATTATAGATCATCTGACAGGATGGATGGAGGCATATCCTCTGGCCTTAGCCACAGCATAAGGAACTTCTAAAATTATCCTTGAACAAACCATTCTTCATTATGAATTGGTAGAAAATATAGACTCAGACAATGGTAGCCACTTTACCTCCCATATACTGCAGAATATTATACAAAACCTGGGTGTCACATGGAACTTTCATACACCTTGGCACCCACAATCTTCAGGGAGAATGGAGAGAATGAATTAAACTCTAAATAAATTGGTCTTAGAAACAAAGTTACCCTGGATTAAGTGCTTACCCATAGCCCTACTGAGGATTAGAACTGCCCCTAAGAAAGAACTGGGAATCTTCCCTTATGAAATGCTTTTTTGGCTTGTCTTTTCTAGGAGGACTGGAGACCTCCCTTCCTTAGAGTCGAAGAATCTCTTCCTTAAGAACTATATACTGGAAGAAGGGGAAAGATAGTGTTGGATTAAGTGCACCCACATAATCTCTCCTACAAAAAAATGGGTGAGTGGGGGCAAAATCCTGCCTGAGTGAGCTGTTTGGGGAACCCACAAAGCAGGAGGCTTCAGGACATCAATCCGGAGAGAGTGCAACAAAAAGAGTAACTGCTCAAGGAAAAACCGTAAATTTCCAGTGCTTGAGGCTAGAGCTATGGGAAGGCTAAGCCCCTCCCTCAGGACAGGAGTCCATGGCATTCCCTGTCCATTGCTGGTCACCCAGCTGGAGAAGCCAAAAATTCCAAGAATGGGAGGGTTCTGGAAAAGGGTGGAGGGGGACTCCTGAGTATGGGTTCAATTGTCTGGACCCTCTTTTTTGAGCTTTGAGGAGCATATCAGCAGGCTTGAGGAGAAACCAGGAATAGGGGAGAGGCAAATCTGCTGAGGCAGCCTGATTTACCTAATCTACTTGGGATAGGAAAAATTAGTCTGGGAGAAGATGGAGTCAGGCAATTAACCAGTCCTCTACAACTCACCTAAGGGAGGGGGACGGTAGGAAGTGCTTAATAAGCCTCCAAGAGCATAGTTAGGGTTCCCAGCAATATGTCAGTGCTCTCTCTCAAAGATACTGAGAGTCATTTTATTCTGTGGTGAGGTAAATCACAAATCTCCCACTTGAATTTCAAAAGGGAACTCTCACACAGGCTATTGCTTCCTGCTACCCTGAGAGAGAAAGCAATTAGGGAAAAAGGGAGGGAAGGACAGATTCCTAATCAGCAGTTTACCCAACTGGAAAGAGTCAATCCTGCCCCAGGGAAAGGGACTCTTTCTGAAGAGCAAAATCAACCAACAAGAAAGTTTAGCTCAGTGGAGGAGTTTCAGCCTTGAATATACAAGGTCTCTAGTTCAATTCCTGGTTCCTCGTAGAGTAGTGACCCACTGATATTAAACATCTAGCTGATACTTTAGGACAGGGAAAACATAGACATTATCCTTATATTAGCTTCCACTGGGTCTCTTATTTTTCCTTAAAAAAGGTTACTTTTGTTATATAATCTAACTTAGTTTACTTGTTAAAACCTACTTCACAATCTGCAGCAAGAAAGCTCCAGGGTTATTGATAAACACTGGCAGCCTGACAAGGCCACAGGAGCTTAAGAGAGAAATCTGTTTTTCTTAAGTGTTTGGTTGACTCCTTGCTTGTGGGTTTGTCTGTTGTTGTTTTTTTTTTTCTTATCTTTCATTCCTCTTTGTTCCCTCCTCCTTTTTAATAAATTTGATGCTACCAGCTTATTTCTTCTTTGCTGTGTTTCCTCTTCCTCAATTTCCTCTTTTCTTTGTGTACCGATTTTGGCTACCAATGCTATTTCTTTTCCTTCCTACATCTTTCTATCTTCCACTTTGTTGTTGCTCTCACATTCCATCTCTCTTTGTTTAGAACCCAATTTTTCTGGCTTTTATTTTTAACACTTATACTCTATTTTCTATCTTTTATCAACTCATTCTCTTTTTGTCCTTTCTTTTCTCTTTCCCTCTCTCTTCAACAAGCTGGTCTTTTTTTTTTTTTTAAGATTTATTTATTTCTCTCCCCTCCCCCCCCCACCCCAGGTGTCTGTTCTCTGTATCTATTTGCTGTGTGTTCTTCTTTGTCCGCTTCTGTTGTTGTCAGCCGCATGGGAATCTGTGTTTCTTTTTGTTGCATCATCTTGTTGTGTTAGCTCTCCGTGTGTGCGGCGCCATTCCTAGGCAAGCTGAACTTTCTTTCGCGCTGGGCGGCTCTCCTTACGGGGCACACTCCTTGCGTGTGGGGCTCCCCTACGCAGGGACACCCCTGCGTGGCAGGGCACTCCTTGCACGCATCAGCACTGCACATGGGCCAGCTCCACACGGGTCAAGGAGGCTCGGGGTTTGAACCGCAGACCTCCCATGTAGTAGGCACATGCCTTATCCATTGGGCCAAGTCCGCTTCCCATGCTGGTCTTTTAATTCATACTATATTCTTCACCACATTCAGTTTCCCATTTCATTATAGGTACTCCAGTTTTTTATTCCTATAACTCTACACTGCTTACATGAGTTTAATACTCTTTCTCCTAGGTCTTATACAATTCTTCTGCTAACTTTTACTATCAATATTACTATTATACTTTCCTTTTCTTATCTCTTTTGCTTTCCCTGGCCCTAATTGAACAAAGTGTCAAAGAGAAACTTAACACATGAAAAAAAACAGCAACTAAATAAAACCCAAGATTAGAGAGAAAAGCTAATCAACTGAACAAACCCATAAAGAAAAAGTGATGACCAGACAGCAACAAAAAATTACAGACAATACCAATAAACAGGAAGACATGGCCCAGCCCAATGAACAAACTAAAAACTAGAAAGAGGACTAGAACATTGAACATTGAACAACTAATCAAAGCTGTCCAAACAAATATCATAGACCAACTTAATGAAGCGAAGGAAGAGATTAAGGATATTAAGAAAACACTTGGAAAGAATACTGAAGAAATTGGAAACATATGCAAAAAGATAATGGATATGATAGTGCTGAATGGCACCATCCAAGAAATCAAAAATACACTCTCAGCAAATAGCAGATTTGAACAGAGGCAAGAGTTAGTGATGTGGAAGACAGTACATCTGAAATTAAAAAAACAGTAGAATTGATAGATAAAAAGAAAGTAAAAATCGAACAGGGACTTAGAGATTTGAATGACAATACAAAACACACAAGCATTAACATTATAGGCATCCCAGAAGGAGAAGAGAAGGAAAAGGGGTCAGAAGGAGTGTTGGAGGAAATAATGCCTGAAAACATCCCAAACCTATTGAGGAAAATGGATATACATGTCCAGGAAGCGCAGCACACCCCAAACAGTATAAATGCCAACAGCCTACTCTAAGACATATACTTGTCAAATTATCCACTGCTCAAGACAGAGAAAAACCTGAAGGCAGCAAGAGAAAAGAGAACCATCACATACAAGGGAAGCTCAATAAAGTAAAACACTGATTTCTCATCTGAAACCATGGAAGCAAGAAGGCAGTGGTATGACATAGTCAAGGACCTACAAGAAAAAAATTTCCAGCCAAAAATACTCCATCCAGCAAAGCTGGCATTCAAAAATGAGGAAGAGCTTGAAATATTCACAGATAAACAGAAAATAAGATGGTATGCCAATAAGAAGCCTGCCCTTCAGGAAATACTAAAGGGAGTTCTAGAGGTTGAAAGGAAAAAACAGGAGAGACAGAGGTGGAGAAGAATGTAAGAACAAATAAAAAGACAAAAAGAGAAATAAAAACAATATATGACATACATAAATCCAAAGAAAATATGGCGAATGTAAGTAATTCCTTGGGAATAACAACATTGAATGTTAATGGATTAAACTCGTCAGTCAAAAGACACAGATTGGCAGAATGGATAAGAAAATATGACCCATCTTTATGCTGTCTACAAGAAAACCACCTTAGATCCAGGGATTCAAGGAGGTTGAAAGTGAATGGCTGGAAAACAACCTTACAAGCAAACAATGACAAAAAAAGAGCAGGAGTAGCTGTACTAATTCGGACAAAGTAGAATTTAAATGCAAAACTACTGTGAGAAACAAAGATGGACACTATATATTATTAAAAGGGGTAATCTTTCAAGAAGAAGGAACAGTCAAACATTTATGCACCTAACCATAAATGTTGAGATGCAACATTTATGCACTTCAAAACACATGAGGCAAATACTGGAAAAACTAAGTGGAGGAATAGATGCCTCTACAATTATAGTGGGGGACTTTAATACAACATTATCACCATTAGACATAACATCTTGACAGAAAATCAATAAAGAAACAAAGACTTTGAGGAATATATTAGTGGATCTGGACCTAATAGACATATAAATAACACTACATCCAAATACAGTAGGATACACATTCTTCTCAAGCACACATGGATCATTCTTCAACATAAACCACATGCTAGGACACAGAGAAAGTCTCAATGAATTCAGAAAGACTGAAAACATACAAAATAACTTCTCTGACCACAATGGGATGAAGCTGGAAATCTGTAAGGGGCAGAGAACAAGATTAGGACAATGATATGAAAGTTAAGCAACACACTCTTAGACAAACAGTGGATCAAGGAGGAACTTGAAAAAGAAATCAGTAACTACCTTGAAACAAATGAAAATGAAAACACATCATATCAAAATGTATGGGATGCAGCAAAAGCTGTACTGAGAGGGAAATTCATAGCCATAAATTCTTATATCAAAAAAGAGGAGCTAAAATCTAAGATCTAACTGCACACGTGGAGTAATTAGTTAAAAAAACAACAAACTAACCTCAAAGGAAGAAGAAACAAATAACAAAGATCAGAGCAGAACTAAATGAAATAGAAAATAAAAAAGCACTTGAAAAAATGAAAGAGCTCATTCTTTGAGAAGATCAATAAAACTGACAAGCCCTTAGCTAGACTTACAAAGAAAAAAAAGGGGAGAAGATGCAAATACACAAAATAAGAAATGAGAAAGGGAATATCACCACTTACCCCAGAGAAATAAAGAGTATCATAAAAGGATACTTCAAAAAATGGTATGCCAACAGGAAGGACAATTTAGAGGAAATGGACAAATACCTAGAAACACATAAGCAGCCTACACTGACAAAAGTAGACATTGATGGTTTCAACAAACCATTCACAAGTAAAGAGATAGAATCAGTCATTAAAAATCTCCCAACTAAGAAGAGCCGAGGGTCAGGTGGCTTCACAGGTGAATTCTACCAAACAACCCAGAAAGAACTAACACCAATCTTGCTTAAACTCTTCCAAAAAATTAAAGTAGAAGAAACATTGCCCAACTCATTCTATGATGCCAACATTATCCTAATACCAAAGCCAAACAAAGACACCACAAGAAAGGAAAATTACAAACCAATCTCTCTAATGAACCTAGATGCGAAAATCCTCAACGACATACTTGCTAATCATATTCAGCAACACATGAAATGAATTATACACCATGACCAAGTGGGTTTCATCCCTGGGATGCAAGGATGGTTCAATATAAGAAAATTAATCAATATGATACATCACATAAACAGATCGAAAGAAAAAATCACATGATCATATCTATAGATGCCAAAAAAGTATTGGACAAAATACAGCACACTTTCCTGATAAAAACACTCCAAAAGATAGGAATACAAGGAAACTTTCTGAATATGATAAAGGGTATACATGAAAAACCCACAGCTAACATCATAAGCAATGGTGAAATCCTAAAATCTTTCCCTCTAAGAAGAGTAACAAGACAAGGATGCCCACTATCACCCCTCCTATTTAACATTGTGTTAGAAGTACTTGCTAAAGCACTGAGGCAAGAAACAGATATAAAAGGCATCCAAATTGGAAAGGAAAAGTAAAAATTTCACTATTTGCAGACAACATGATCCTATACATAGAAAGTCCTGAGAAATCTACAACAAAGCTTCTAGAACTTAGAGTTCAGTAAAATCGCAGGCTATAAAATCAATGTGCAAAATCCAGTAGCATTTCTGTACCCTAATAACGAGCAATCTGAGGAAGAAACACCAGGTAGTGGTACTCCTGAGGGCTATGGAGACACCCAGGTCCAATGGTCATGGCAGATGGCTCTGGAGTTCAAGTGCCTTGCCGGTGGGCCCTATTTTGGAATTTGTGGTCCTGAGTGTGATGGAATTAGACTCAGATGTGACTTCTCTACACACACCTCTTCGTTCAGTAAAAGTGACAGAAGTGGTTGACGCTCAGGTTGGTGTATGCTCAGGAGACTTGAATCTCTGGACTGTCTGTGTGCCAGCTGGGCCCTGAGCCTGCCCTACCCAGGTCAGCTAAAATGGAGGTGAGGATGGTCAACCACCACACCAAGGAACTGAGAGAGTCTACAACTGCAAGCAGGAGAATTCCATCCACCAGCCATGTGGGATCTAAGTCCCCTCTCAGTTTAGAGGTGGAGTGGGCATCACATCCCAGGGTCCTCAGGAGGGAGGAATAAAATATGGATTAGAATAGACTTACTGGTATTCTACTGTAGAATTAATGTGACTCTAGCAATGGAAGAAATTATATCATGGGTGGAGACAGTGACCACAGGAGCTTCTGAAGGCAGGGAGAGGGAAAAAGAGGTGTGATATGGAGGCATTTTCAGGACTGGGAGTTGTCCTGAATGATACTGCAGGGGCAGATGCAGGATATTATATATTCTGCCATAACCCATTGAATGGACTGAGAGAGAGTGTAAACTACAACATAAACTATAATCCATGCTGTATAGCAGTGCTCTAAAATGTATTCATCAAATGCAGTGAATGTACCATATTAATGAAAGAAGTTAATGTGGGAGGAGTAAGGGGTGTTGGGTATGGGGTGTGGGGTATATGGGAACCTCATATTTTTTTATGTAATATGTGATCTACATATCTACATATCTTTAAAAAAAGAAAAATAAAATAAAATAATTTTTTACAAAAGAATTATATACTGGCTTTTTCCTCTACTTTTCACCCCTTAGGCAACATGGTTTGCTGGCACAGACCCTGTCTCTCAAATTCACTGTCCATCAACGCCAACCTGGCAGTTGGGTCCTAATCAAGTTGTAGAAGTCCAAATTTCAGTCAACCTGTGAAGTACCCTATCAAGTTTTGTTGACAACTGAAAGTGCAGTCCAGACAGCAGAAAGAGGACCAGTACCCAAATCAGATAAGTAGCCAACAACACCGAACAAGTCCTGGAAAATAACTCCAACCTTGGATCCCTTAAGGATCACTCTGCAAAGACAAAAGTTAGTAGAGTATATTAGAAAAGGGGAAGGGATTGCTCAAACTCTGTATCTTACTGATTCTAACATAGTTAATAGTGGTCCTGATTAGTGAACTTTGTAGGAAGATATCCCTCCACTTGAACGTAACTCATAGAGGGCAGGTTCTTACCCATAACCACTTTGTCTAGTGCCTTGGGAGACTGACAGATGAAGAGTTTAAAGCTCAGTCCGAGAATGAGAATAATTATACTAGCTATGATGTTCCTGATAAAGGTCACGACAAGCCCTGTTAAATTGATAGTAAATGTAACCGAAGGCCTAGAGTTCCAGACTGGGCACTCATCACTTTGATGCCTGCCAAGTGATAAAATGTGGGAATTTAGGACATCAGCAGTGGCTGAGTGGGCAAAATAAGTATCTATGCCTGGAGTCACCGAGAGGTTATCTCAACCTCCCCACTGTCTTGATTGCAACTTTGTGTGGTGGACTGCCTGGTACAAGCAGTACTCACTGGAAAGGCCATACTCACTGGAAACTGTTAGAGGACAAAATAGCCTTTCATAAAGGTAATACCCCACCAGACCGCAAAAATCTCCAGTGTAACCCGGTAGTAATAACAATTAGAAAGGCAGACAAATTCAGCAACAACCATTATTTTTCCCCTGACAGAGTCTATGGGATGGGGATGGACGTTATAGGTAAAGATCCTCTGGGGAGGTTCCATATTCAAATTCTTCCTCCCCATGCAGATATGACATCAGCAATGCCCCCTCCAGCTAACCCTTCAGAGATACCAAGGGAAGACCAGCCAAAGGTCAGTTCCCCAATTCAGAATAATCCCAAAGCAGTCAGGGTACTTAAGGAAGAACATCTAAAGCAAACCATAGAAATAGAGACAGGATATGGGCACTCAAATGCCTGGGTAGAATGGGTCTAATATAAAGTCCAGAGTCTGAATAAAGCAACTATTAGGTTTGTGCAATAGGCCAGCCCACTGCTCATATGGTATCCTGTCCATTAGGTATGGAAAAGCATGAAAGGGAGTTTAAGTGCATGCAGGTGCTCCTCTTCAAGAATGCTGCTCCTAGTGAAATTGTAGTATGTTGTCCTCTCTCTTCCCTACTGTCAAAAAGGGAGACATCAAAGCCATACTGTCTTTCTGCCTTGGTCCAGGAAGTCACTCTGCTTGTCTCTCTACCTGGGGAAAAAGGCTCCAGTACCTTGGAACCATGGCCTTGTGTATACAAGTATGGAACATGAGTTAGGATAGTACTGGCAATTTCTCCAGTTTGGCCATACCCCGGCAGATCTTTGCTGGTACTGTGGAAAGGGTGTCCTCTGACTGGTGTTACCCTCAGAAAGGGGGAGGAACCTGTGCTCTGATTCAACTGGCCATCCCATTTACCCTGGCATTTGAAAAAGAGGAAGAAATACAAAACCAGGGAAAGAGAAAGGAAAGAAGTTTACCTGGTTCCTTTGAGGATTGAATTTTTCTAGATAGTATAGAAGTTTTCCAGGGAGTCCCAAATGAATTTAAAGCTAGAAATCAAGTAGCTGCAGAATTTGAGTCATTCTTATTCTGGTGGGTCACCATTAACAAAAATGTAGACTGGATTAATTATATATATTATAATCAACAAAGATTTATCAATTCACTAGGGATGCAGTTAAGGGAAGAGCAGAACAGTTGGATGGTACTAGATGAATGGCATGGGAAAATGAGATAGCCCTAGACATCATGCTAGCAAAAAAAGGAGGTGTCTGTATTATGATTGAAGGTAGTTGCTGTACATTCATCCCAAATAATACGGCCCCAGACGTGACTATCACCAAAGCCTTGCAAGGCTTAACATCCTTATCTGAAGAGTTGGCAGAAAATTCTGTCATTGACAACCCACGCATGGGATGGTTAAAAAGCTGGTTTGGAAAATTGAAAGGAGTACCACTACCTGTCCTGACTTCCCTTCATCATGTCTGGGGTACTCACAGCAGTTGGATGTTGTATCATCCCATGTTTCTGAGGGTTAGCTCAAAAACTCATCGAGACAGCCCTAACCAAACAGATGCCCCTACTATATAAGCAAAATAACTTATACCCCCTTAGAGAGGAAGATCTCTATGATGAAGAATATGAAAAAGCTCTTCACAGATTTGAGAAACTAAATTGTGAAAACTAAAGAGTCTAAAAGAAAGAGGGGGTATTTGTAAGTAAAGGGTTAAGTTAGCTTTCACATGAAGGTGGAGCCAAAACCAGCTTTGCAGTTGGAGGGAAAGGGGTTCTAGCAGCTTTCGCCCCAAAATGTGAAAGTGGTGCCAAAGTGAGGAGGTACCAAAGCGAAGGCAGAGCTGATTGTAAAGGGCGGCACAAAATTTGAAAGCAGCACCAAGCCACCAGAAAGTAGGGAATGGGAGCAGCAACTAAGAACGAGAACCCAGTTAATTAGACCTCTCAGATAGGCTGTAACCCCTGAATTACCCAATCTACAGGGAACAGGGGAGAGACCTGCATGATGGGCTTAGGGTTTAAATGTCATTGTTTCTTGTTGTTTGGCATGCAGGCCATTTTATCCAGGTTGCATGCCCATTCTTGCAAGATCATTAATAAAATTCTTTTCTCCTTCACAATCAGGTGAGCTTTGTTCTCTTAACAGTACCGCTTTCTTTCCGACATGATTACGATGTTATATGCTTAAAATTAATATTAAACTGATAATTATCATGAGCACAATCAGTGAATGAGATGGTCACAGAAATGCTCTGCACATAACAGA
The DNA here is from genome assembly GCF_030445035.2 of Dasypus novemcinctus. Lineage (NCBI taxonomy): Eukaryota > Metazoa > Chordata > Mammalia > Cingulata > Dasypodidae > Dasypus > Dasypus novemcinctus. The sequence goes on from NC_080682.1 coordinate 79,275,965, forward strand.
CTCTCAGCTCTGTAAACTAAATGACTAAAAATAGGGCTCCTAGAACAAGCGGAAAAGCAAGTAAGAATTTAAAATTTACCATGGGTAATATACCAATAATAACTGATAACTGACTAGTGTATATTTAACCACTTTTAGTTTCAGTTTCTTCTTGTTTCTCTTCCAGCTGAACTTTTACCCTTTCACTGTTTGTCTGATTCCCATAAAATAAATTAATCACAATAAAATGCAGAAAAAGAAAGTAATGACATCAGAATATCTACAATAGGAGAGCAAACTAATTTACTCTTATTAGAAGAGCTTACCAGCAACATCTTCTCAAACCTACTGTCACTTGAATGTAAGAAGTGAGAACGCAGAGAGGAAAAAAGGGAAAACTTCATTTGGAAAGAACACTACATTTGGAATTTTAGTAATCTGTTTTTTATTCAGCAAATATTTTGAAATTAATACCCTAAAATTGGGTAAAACTGACAACCCTTTACAATAGATAGTTTTTAAAGCACTGTATTGTTATTTTAATCTTAGGCAAAGAATTAAAGTTGTTAGTTCTTAAGTAATTCAACATTTGCATATTCTCGAAATACTTTCTTTGATAGCTTATCTTGATAATTTTTTCTTTTTCTTGTTAGATAGCATTATTCTATTAAAATTAATTAACTTTCTATTTTTCTATAATAGAATTTTAATAAATTTTCTAGACCAAATGTTTCCAATTCCACTAATATACTTAACCTTCAAAAATTATAATTTTATTCACCCTTAACTATGAAGTCCAATCATACTTAGCTTTATACAAAATCTAAGATGAAATCTCTAATTCTCAGATGAATAATTAATTGTATTAGAGACCACATACTACCCAATTAGATCTGCAGAACAGCAAGAGAATAAGGATCTACTATCAAAGTAAAACTAAAGAAAAGGAAAAGACCAGCAGGCCAATACTTTAATTCCAATTTTTAAGATGACAATGGTTAAAAATAACATATATTTCTTTAAACTAAGTATGTTTCTACATTATCCACAACCTATAATTTAAAGGGCTTTTTAAAAGGCATTAAATACCATATTTGTCAAGAAAAACATATCACTGAGATAGCAATATCATAAGCACTAGTAGTTTTAAATTATCTTTTTAAAAGTTTCTGATTCTAAAATCCTAAGATTTTTACAGAACATTTTTTCAGCTAGAAAGTACTAAATTCTCTAATATTATTCTTTTGTAGGTTTCACTAAATAAGGCTTTATGCTTTAAAACTGAGAAGCTATTTCAAAGAGCCAGACTTTCTAATTAAGTTAACTGGAAATGAGACAAACTTACTGAGGTTTTCATATGAAGCAAATAAAATGTCACTGGCACAATGTAAATTATAGTGACTAAACAGCATTAAAATACTAAAAACTCATAAAGGAGTCAAACACTTCTAATACAATCCTTAAAATTTTTTTAAATAGTTATAGACTGAAAAGTCATTAGGAAACAATTGTTTGAAATCTGAACTCTTCAGTAATCAACAACAAGGCACAGCTTTTTGGAAAAGACTATTCCATATGAAATAAAACTTAAACCTCCTTTTTATAAGAAAGGTTTTCTGATGAAAATGATTGAACCTGGGGAAAAATAGGTACTAGTACAGTCTTAGAAAGCACCTTATATTACCCTTCCATGAACTTTTTCCCATATCCTTGGTCCTGACAGCATAGAATGAATTTCCCCACTTCATCATATACTGGAGAGTCAAAGTTGGAAATAATCTTAACTTTTACAAAGCCAAAGAATTTTTGACAGGGCTTTGTGAATTTGGACAAAAAGGAATCCCAGTAAATTCCAAGTAACCATTTCTTCCCACAGAGGAATGAAACTGATCTCTTCAGTTTTGGAGTGGATGAACTTCCAAGTTGACAGAGCCAACAGAGCCCTCACATACAGCTAAGAAACAATCATCAAGAGTATGTTTCTTAGCCTGTCAGAAGGTACCAGCTTCTAAATTTCTAAAACAACACTTACGGTATTTCTTAAGATCCCTAATAATCACTTAGTCAGTGATTTTCCTCCATGTGTGTTATGCAGCATAAGCTTTGAAGTACAGCAGAACTGGTTTTTAACATCATATTAGCTGCTTCAATTCCCTCAATCATAAGAGAATACAATAGTACCCTGTTCTGATAACTACTTCACAAGCTTTAAAAGAGAGAAATGAAATAATCATCCAGATTAAAAGTAGCAACAACCAATGTTACAGAATTTTTTCAGCAAATAGTGAAATTAGGAATACTTCTTAACTCATTGTATTAAGCCATGATAACCCTAATATCATGGACATTATAAGAAAAGAAAATTGCAAACCAACAATTCTAGTGAACATAGATATTTTAAAATTTTAATGACTTAGCAAGTCAAATCCAGCAATATATAAAAAGAATAAAGTATACAACCAAGTGGGGTTTAAGACTAAAATGTTAATATTCAAAAATAAACCAAAGCAATTCTAACAAAATAAAATACTAGCAAACCGTATCCAAAAGCATATAAAAAGGGTTATAAAACATGAACAAGGAGGACTTATCCCAGGAATGCAAGGATAGTTAAACATAAAAAAATCAATCAATGTAATATACAGTTTAATGACACAAAGGAAAAAAGTCACAAGATCATCTTGCCTGATGCAGAAAAGGCATTTGACAAAATCCAAGAACTTTTCATGATTAAAAAAAAAAAAAAATTAGAAACAAAAACCAACTTCCTCAACATGATGAAAGGCATTTATGAAAAACCTACAGTTAACATCATACTCAATAGTGAAAGACTGAAAGTTTCCCCATTAATACCAGGAATGAGACAAGGATGCCCACTTTCAACACTGCTCTTCAACACTGAAGTGGACATTCAAACCAGGGCAATCAGGCAAGATAAAGATATAAATTGGAAAGTAAGAAATAGAACAATCTCTATTAATAGATGATCCTTGATATAGAAAATTCCAAAAAATCCAAAAGAAATAATTCAGCAAAGTTGCAGGGTAGAAGATTAGCATGCAAAAAAACAGTTGTGTGTCTATATATCATGGCTCTTGGTTTAGAAAACTCATTGTTATTAAATCAATTTTCCTCAAATTAATCTATAAATCAAATGCAATCCAAACAAAAATCCCAGCAGATTTTTTCCCTAGAAATTGACAAGCTGATCCAAAAAATGTATATGGAAAGATAAATGCCGTAGAATAATCAACACAATCTTTAAGAAGATCAAAGTTGGAGAACTTGCATTTCCAGATTTCAAGATTTTCTATAAAATGATATTATGACAATGGCAAACAGCTGAATAAATAGACCAATGAAGCAGAGTTCAAAAATAGACCCACCCATATACAGTAACTTGATTTATGAAAAAGATACCACTACAAGGGAGTGAGTTTAGCTCAGTGGTTGAGTGCCTGCTTTATAGGTACCCCATTTTTTTTTTTGATGGAGTTTAGATTGTTGGGTTTTTTTTTATTTTTATTTTTTATTTTTTTTATTGACTTTGTAATAATATTACATTAAAAATATATAGGTACCCCATTTAAAAAAAAAATAGCACTACAAATCTGTGAAGATGGGAAGTGAATTTGGCTCAACAGATAGAGCGTCTGCCTACCACATGGGAGGTCCAAGGTTCAAATCCAGGGCCTCCTGACTCATGTGATGAGCTGGCCCACATGCAGTGCTGATGCACACAAGGAGTGCCATGCTATGCAGGGGTGTCCCCCACGTAAGGGAGCCCCACATGCAAAGAGTGTGCTCCATAAGGAGAGCCACCCAGCGCGAAAAAAGTGCAGCCTGCCCATGAGTGGTGCCGCACACACGGAGAGCTGACGCAGCAAGATGATGCAACAAAAAGAGACACAGATTCCCGGTGCAGCTGACAAGAATATAAGTGGACATAGAAGAACACACAGCTAATGGACACAGAGAACAGACAACTGGGGGGGGGGGGGGGCGAGGGGGCAGGGAAGGGGAGAGAAATAAAATAAAATCTTAAAAAATAAATCTGTGAAGATGGTCTTTTCAATTGATGATGCTAGAACAACTGGAATCCAATATTGAAAACCAATGAATCTTGACCCCAAATTCAATATGCATAAAATTAATTCAAGATAGATCATAAACCTAAGAGTGAAAGGTAAATTTATAAAGCTTCTGGAAGAAAAAATAGGGAAATATCTTCATAGTCTTGGTATAGGTAAATATTTTTACGTAGTATTCAAAAAGTATTAGCCATATTTGAGGAAAATGGCAATGTTGTAGAAAGGCATTGCTCAGTTCTTTCAAAAATGGCTGAGAAGGGGCAAAATCCTACCCAAGTGATCTGTTTTGGGAATTCAGAGAGCAGGAGGCTTCAGGGCATCAACCTGAGGGAGCTGGACAAAAACATAAAGAGTCCAAGGGAGTTGCTCACCCCTGTGGTTGGAAATGGCTAACTGGCCAGTAAACCCCACTCTCAAGGCAAATAGCCTCCAAGGACCCCTTGGCTCTCACTAGCCATCTGAGTGGGAGGGAGCATTCCCTGGGAGGAAGGGGTCTGGTGAAGGGTGGACCGTAGTTTCCTTTCCATGGGTTTGGGCACAGAAACCCCCTTGGGGTCTCAGGGAGGATACTAGCCAGTACTGAGGTGGCCCTGGGGAGAGGGGAGAGAGCAATCTGCTCAGGCAGGCTGCCACACTCAGCTGACCTGGGAGAGAAGAACTTGCTCAGGCAAGCAGTGGAGACAAGTAACTAATTAGCCCAGCTGCTGAAGACTATTAAACGTCCAATTCACCTAAGGGAAATGGGGACAGAAAGAGTCATATAAGCTTTCAAAAAATCCACTATCTTAGTAAAGGACCTTGATTCCTTCCTCCCAACTCAGCTTTTGTTCTGGGAACAGTAAAGATATGGACATTCTCTTGCATGTTTCTGGGTTTGCACATGAAATAATTTCTCTCAGGTGTTCACCTTGAAATGGAATTGCTGGTTTTTGAGATATTTGAAATGCAACTTGTAAAATAGTGAATTTATTCAGAGTTTAACAATTTACATTCCAAATCACAAAAAAAAAAAACTTTGAAGATCCTCATGTTGTCCAAAACTTAGTACTGGCAGATATGTTAACTATTTTACATTGAACAGGTGAAAATTAGTACCTAATTGTGGTCTTGATTTGCATTCTACTGATTACTAATGATATTTTTCCTTTTTGTTAATTAAATTTCCTTTGTTTGTAAGGTTTTAAAAAAAGCCTATTTAGTCTGTAGAGATGCTGCAGTGCCCTGGGGGAATTCCTGCATTGCATGTAAAAGGTCGCTGGTTTGAGTCCCATATACCAAACAAGAAAAAGGACTCAGGGAAGGTTAAGGCATGCAGCTAACATATTATGATAAGGAACTTACAGACTGAGTTTATACTGTTTGGTTTTGTGGGTTTTGTGGGTTTTTTTTTTCTTTCTTTTTCCCTTATTCTATTCACTAAAACTAGATAAATCCCCTGCAGAAGGTAGGTTGCAGAGTGATTAATTCATGAACACCAGCAGCCTCAGAGGGCTTCTAGGGGCCTAAGAAGGAAGGCTGTTTTTCTTGGATTGCTTCTTTGTTGCTGTTTTGTTTCTTGCTTATTGCTTTCTTTGTTACCTTTTTTAGTTTTTTTTTCTTTGTTACCTTTTTTAGTTTTTTTTTTTTCCAACCTACTTTATTTCTCTTCATTCCTTCATTTTTCTATCTTTTGACTTCTGTTGATTTTCTTCCATTCCATCACTTCTTGTTTGGTCTTCATTTTTTCTTTTTTTCTCTCTCTCTCTCCTTTATTTATTTATTTTTTCTTTCCTTCTATTCTCTTATCATCTAGTCAAACCTTTTAATTCATTTTACTTTTTTTCTATTTTTCTTCTTGCTTTATTTTTCTCTACTCATCTGTCTAGACTTTTAACTCATTCTATTTTTCTTTCTATTTTGTCTCTTATTTTTTTCCTACTCCACCTCTTTTATTCTTATTTATATTTTTTAATGATTTTTACTTTGTCTTACTTAGTTTTCTAGCTCATGCATGGTTTCTCTTCTACCTTTTTTGTATTATTGGTACTATTACTCTTCTTCTTTTCTTATCTCTTTCCTTTTCTCTGGTATTTTTTTCAAGGGAACACAGACATTTGAAAGGATATAGAATAAGAGGAACCAAGTATCAAAATTAACCTTACCACACACAAGAAGCAACTTAATAAAATCCTAAAGTAGAAAGAGAAGCTAACCAAACAAATAAGCCCATCAAGATAAACAGATGCCCAGATACCAACAGTTAAAAGCCATACTAAGTAACAGGAAAATATGGCTCAGTCTAATGAACAAACTAAAAAAATAGGAGGAGATGCAGACTGTAGAAAAATTAATCAAGGATGTCCAAACAAATATCATTAATCAACTTAATGAAATGAAGAAGAGAGGGGGTATTGAGAAGACACTGGAGCAACATCCTGAAGAAATTATAAACATACATAAAAAGATAAAGGATATGATCGTGATTAGTGGCACAATGCAAGAAATCAAAAATGTACTGGAAGCACAAAACAAGAGATTCAACCAGGCAGAGGAAAGAATCAGCAATGTGGAAGACATATCTCTAAAATGAGACAGATAGTAGAATAGATAAAAAGATTGAAAAAATCCAGCAGGGAGTTATGGATTTGAATGACAACATGAAACATACAAACACACATTATAGGCATCCCAAAGGGAGAAGAGAAGGGAAAGGGGGCAAAGGAGTATTGGAAGAAATAATGGATGAAAATTTCCCACTTCTATTGAGAGACATAGACATACATGTCCAGGATGTGCAATGTACCCCAAACAATAAATATCCCAACAGGCCTACCCCAAGACATATATTTGTCAAATTGTCCAGTGCTCAAGACAAAGAGGAATACTGAGAGCAACAGGAGAAAAGAGATCCATCACATACAAGGGAAACACAATAAGATTAAATGCTGATTTCTCATCTCAAACCATGGAGGCAAGATCACAGTAGTATGACATAGTTAAGGTGCTAAAAGAAAAAACTGCCAGCCAAGAATTCTCTATCCAGCAAAGCTGACATTCAAAAATGAGGGAGAGTTCAGAATATTCACAGATAAAAATTAAGAGACTTTGTCAATAAGAAACCTGCCTTTCAAGAAATACTAAAGGGAGTTCTACACATTGAAAGGTAAAAACAGGAGAGAGAGTTAAAGGACAGTCTAAGAATAGCTAAAAAGAGTGAAAAACAATACATGGATTACATAAACCTAAAGAAGGCATGTATAATATAAGTAATTCCTTGAGAGTAATAATATTGAATGTTAATGGAGTAACTCTTCAATCAAGAGCCACAGATTAGCAAAACGGATAAGAAAATACAACTCTTCTATATGCTGTCTAAAAGAAACTCGCCTTAGACCCAGGGACACAAGGAGGCTGAAAGTAAACAATTAGAAAAGAATTTTACATGCAAATACAAATCAGAAAAGGGCAAGGGTACAATACAAATATTGGACAAAATAGACTTTAAATGCAAAACTATTGCAAGAGATAAAGAAGGACACTATATATTAATAAAAGGAGTAATTCATCAAGAAGAAAGAACAATCATAAACATTTATACACCTAATCAGGGCACCTCAAAATACATGAGGCAAACACTGGAAAAGTAAGTGGAGAAATCAATGCTTCTATGCTATGGTGGTGGTTTTAATACACCATTGTCACCACTAGATGGAAAATCTCGACAGAGGATAAAAAAGAAACAGAGACCTTGAATAATAGGTTAGAGGATCTGGACCTAAAAGACATATACAAAACATTACACCCAAATACAGAGGGATATACATTCTTCTTGAGTGCATATGATCATTCTCCAGGATAGACCATATGTTAGGCCACAGAATAAATTCAAAAATACTGAAATTATACAAAGTAATTTCTCTGAAGCTGGAAATCAGTAAGGGGCAGAGAAGCAGATTAGGCACAAAGATGTGGAATAAAACAAAACTGATGGACAATCAGTGGGTCAAAGAGGAAATTGCAAAAGAAATCAGTAACTACCTTGAAACAAATGAAAATGACAACACAACATATCAAAACCTAAGGGATGCAGCAAAAGCAGTGCTGATAGGGAAATTCATTGCCATAAATGCCTACATTAAAAAAAAAGGAGATAAAAATCAAAGACATAATTGCACACCTGGAGGAATTAGAAAAAGAACAACAAACTAACCAAAAGGAAGTAGAAAGAAGGAAATAATAAAGATTAGAGCAGAGCTAAATGAAATAAAAAATAAGAAAGCACTAGAAAAAATAAAACCAAAAGCTGGTTCTCTGAGAAGATTAATAAAATTGACAAACCCTTAGCTAGACTAGCATAGAGAAAAAGAGAGAAGATGCAAATACATAAGAAATGAGGAAAGGGATATCACCACCGACCCCACAGTAATAAAGAATATTTTAAGAGGATACTTTGAAAAATTGCATTCCAACATGACGGATAATTTAGAGGAAATGGACATATTACTAGAAACACACAAGCAGCCTCCATTGATGAAAGAAGAAATTGATGAACTCAACAGACCAATCACAAGTAACAAGACAGAATTAGTCATCAAAAACCTCCCAACTAAGAAGTATCCAGGACCAGGTGGCTTCACAGGTGAATTCTACCAAACATACCAGAAAGAACTAACATCAATCCTGCTTAAAGTCTTCCATAAAACAGAAGTGGAGGGAACATTCCCTAACTAATTCTATGATGCCAACATCACCCTAATACCAAACTTTGGGGATTTATGGTTATGAAGTTGAAACTACAATGTTGTAAATGTTGTTTTGGCAAATATGATAGGAGAGGGTTACTGATTTAGGGTGCTGGATAGAGGGAAATGTGGGACAGGGCATACCTAGGGCAGACTGCTAAGAGTGTGTGAGTGCTCATCCTGTCCTAATAGGTTATACCACTGGGTAGAGAACCACACAATTTTTAAAAATATTTTTACATTTTTAAATTTATTATTCCAATTTTTTTTTAATTTTTAAACTTTTTGTATTTCTCTTTTTAAAACTACCATTATTAATTCATTTTCTTATTAATTGTATTTGGTTATTTTATTGGTTTCATTTTTGAAGAAGTTTTGGATCACAGAAGGGTTATAACTATGACAGGGGAGAATCGTTGGTGCAGTGTCGGTGATGGGGGATATATCAGAGGAGGTTCATCTGGGGCATACATATAAGGCATATAAATATGATCAAGAGTTCATGGGACATTGTACGGTGGGTGGAGATTCACACAATAACCAAAAGAATATTGAATTTCCATCCCAGGGGGCACTGCCATATTCTCTAATGGAACAGCAAGAATACCTCAAGTACAGGTGCAGTGAAGGAGGATGGACCACTGATGGGCCCTTATATTGATCACTGTACTTATGGACCTTTACTTTTAAAATTGAAACTTAGCCTAGTATCATAGGATGCCTAAGAGTTACCTCCTGAGAGCCTTCTTGTTGCTCAAATACAGTTTATCTCAAAGTCAAACTCAGCATATAAATGCATTACCTTCCACCAGTATGGGACATGACTCCTGGTGATAAGCCTCCATGGTACAGAGGGATTACTACCAAGTACCAACTAGCAACTGTAAAAAGACCTTGACCAAAAGGGGGAAAAGATAAAGACAAATGAATTTATATGGCCAGGAGACTTCAAGGTAAGTTGGGAGGTCATTCCAGAGGTTACACTTATGCACGTCTCAGCAGGATCTCATTGACCGCCAGAGTAAATACTACCTCAAATAGCAGCGCTCCTAAGGACTCTGGAGACATCCAGACAGTACAGCCAGGGAAGTAGCTCAGGAGCTTGGTGCCCTGCCACTGGGCCCAACTTGCTAATTTATGCTCCCCAGTGTGACAGAGTTGGACTCTGTTGTGGTTTCCCTACACATGGCTCTTCTGACCCTTCAATTTGAACTTATAATCAGTACTAGAGTTGACAGGTGTACATCCAAGAGGCTTAAATCTTTGGGCTGTCCATGTGCCACATGGGCTCTGAATCTCAACAGAGTTGTAACACCTACTCTCTAGTTCATTGGACTCACCCAGGACCATTAACAAGGAGATGATGATGAACAGGGACAGGATTGCAGTCTGCAACTGCAATCAAAATAGTCCAAACCATCTGCACTATGGGATCGAAGGATTCTCTCAATTAGAGGTGGAATAGGCATCACCATCCTAGAATCCTCAGAATTGGGGAATGAACTATGGAATAAAGTAGATTTACGGGTATTCTACTATGGACTTATTGTGATTTTAGCAAGTGAAGAATTTATATCATTGATGTGAAGGCAGTGGCCAGTGGAGGTTCTGAGGGGAGGGAGAGGGAAAAACAGGTGTAATATAGAGGCATTTTCGGGACTTGGGATTTGCCTTGAATGACACTGCAACAACAAATACAGGCCACTATATATCTTGCCATAACCTATAATGTTGTGTGGGAGAGAATGTAAACTATAATCCATGCTTAGTGGCAATGCTCCAAAATGTGTTCATCAATTGTAACAAATGTACCACACTAATGAAGGATGTTGTTAATGTGGGAAAATATGGAAGGGGTAAGGAGTGGGGCATATGGGAATACCCTATGTTTTTTATGTAACATTTATGTAATCTAGTGCTTATTTAAAATAAATAAATTAATAAAATTTTAAAAGGTATCAGCCTACTAAAAATTATAAATCATACTTCATTATAATTAAGAAATTCTGTTCATCAAAAGATACCATTAGGACTCAACAGACTCCAGCACCTACAATCTGATTTATTGGACTTACCACACTCAGCTAAGATGGAGGTGAAGAAGGACAACCACCACACCATGGAGCCTAGAGTGATTACAACTGAAAATGGGAGGATTGCATCCAGCATCCAGGTGGAATCTGAGCCTCCTCTTGACATAAAGGTGCAATGGACACAACCAATCCAGTGTCCACATAGAAGAGGTGGCATTGGATTGGGAAAAGTGGACATAATGGACAAAGGGTATGGGGAAAGGCAGGAAGAGATGAGAGGTGGAGGCATCTTCGGGACATGGAGCTGCCCTGGATGGTGCTTCAGAGGTAATCACCGGACATTGTAAATCCTCACAGGGCCTACATGATGGAATAGAGGAGAGTATGGGACATGATGTGAACCAATGTATATGAGGTGCAGAGGTGCCCAAAGATGTACTTACCAAATCCAATGGATGTGTCATGATGATGGGAACGAGTGTTGTTGGGGGGGGGGAGAGGGGGGGTGGGGGGGTGGGGTTGAATGGGACCTCACATATATATTTTTAATGTAATATTATTACAAAGTCAATAAAAAAAAAAATTAAAAAAAAAAAAAAAAAAAAAAAAGATACCATTAGGAGAGTGAAAATATAAACCTTATATCAGCACCTAGATCACTGTCTGGCATAATAAGGATGCTCAATTCTGCATACTTTTTCATACTTTCTATAAAACTAACAGAAAATAGCCCTGCTTTAGCTACTATCTCTGCTTGCTTTAACCGCTCTTGCTGTAATCTGTATTTTTTTCATCTATGTTGTATGTATCCTTTGCCCTTCTTGAACAAACTCAGCTGTCTAACAATTTTTGAAATATGCACACATACACAACATTCCTGGACCTTACTTTCCCTAAAACACTTCTCTGACTACATTGCCATTTTTTTTTAAGTGGACAACCTCCACTTTCTCCCCTTTCACTCACTCCTTTACACTTTGCTGTCAAATTCATATTCATTCCTCAGAAGTAACACCAATCCTTTATATCCACTGCCTCCCTTACCTACCTCAATGCATCATTTAAAACTGAACACATCCTCCACCTTTAAATTACCTCTTTTCTGGACTTTCACAATTCTGGTCCTTCCCCATTTTCCTCCCAGCTAACTTTAGTTGAGCTTGCAATGTATACAATTAAGGCAACCTTCTCTAAAGGGAAAAAGTACAAGTACAACATTAAGGGTAAAGATAAATACTTATGGAGAGTGAGGAAAAAATCACATTAGCACAAACATCAAATATTTTTTAAAACGGTAATTTTACCCAACAAAGTCCTTGACACACTTCTAAAATACTTTCTTCCACATTTTTATAGCATTTTCTTTAATTACTCTTCATTTGACAATGATTTATAAGATTTTCTATATAGAGATAACAATATTCAAAAGACTAAATTTCTATTTATATTTTAGAAAATTTTATTTTAGGTTCACAACTTATTTGTTATGTCATGTAAAATTTAATATTGTCAGGGACAAACAGCAAGATGGAAGCAGAGTAAGGAGCTCCTAGAGTCAGCTCATGCTACAGGGTAGTTAGTAATTACCCAAAACTATCTAAAGCACCTGTTTGGGGGCTCCAGGAGACCAGAGAGCATCCTGCAACATCCTTGAATGAATGGAAGGAAGAGACTGCCCCTCTGCATAGAAGATTCATAAGTAGAGCACTCCACGCCCTGGAGGCCAGTGTCCATACTGCACTGTCAGAACAAGCCGCCTTGGGAGCTATTCCCTGGCTGAAACTGGAAGCTCCATTTCCCAAAAATGGGGGGAGAAAGAGAGAGTTGGGTAATAACTTCAGCTACTGATTAGTAAATTCAGCTAGCTAAAGTATAACCCTAAGAACAGCTAAAGTTTGAAACTGGCCAAGTCAGAAAAGGCTGCCATTTTGACTCCACCCTTGAATGAGGGGAAGCAGGGCTGACTGAAAATCACCCTGGTGGTAGGGACTGTCTTCTTTCCACTGAGATCAGAATGCAGCCCTAACCTAGGCTTCAGCCCCACCTCTGGCAGGGAAGAAGCCAGTTGGCTCTATACCAGCCTCCCTGGGTAACTGCAGGTATATTCGGCTGGCACAGACTGAAGAGTTGAAAGTCTACCTGGGCAACTGTGGTCATTGTGGACCCACACAGCTTAGATTGCTGCCCACACCTGCAGCTCCATTCCCACCCCTGGCAGGGGAGGAAGGGCATGGCTTCATCATTCTCTCTGGGCAACTATAGTCCAGACCTGCACTACTTGGATTATTATACATGGTAGTGGCTCTACCCCTATCCCTGGCAAAGGAGAAAGGTGGGAGAAGCTTCATCAGTCCCTATGGTAACGAGAGCAGCGAGCCTCCAAAGCTTACAGCACCACCTACATCCTCAACTCCTACTCCACAATCAGGAAGGGAGAAAGGGCAAGAAAGCCCTAAACTAAAGAAAGAAACTTCACCCAGAATGAATACATCTACTAAGCCAGATTCTATGACACCAACAAAAAACTACAACCCATAACAAGAAACAGGAAGACATGGCCCAGTGAAAGGAACAAGAATAAGCCTGCAGATGACATAAAGGAGCTGTGATAACTAATCACAGATGTTCAAACAAATCACCTGAATAAATTCAATGAGATGGCTAAAAGGATTAAGAAAATAAAAAAGACATTGGATGAACGCAAAGAAGAATTTAAAGGCATACACAGAAAAACAGCAGATCTTACAGGAATGAAAGGTGCACTAAATGAAATTAAAAATGCATTGAAGTCATATAACAACAGATTTGAGGAAGCAGAAGAAAGGATCAGTGAGCTTGAAGACATGGCCTCTGAAAAGGAACATACAAAAGAACAGATGAAGAAAGGAATGGAAAAAAAATTCAACAAGGTCTTAGGGAAATAAATGACAGCAAGGCGTGCAAACATACATGTCATGGGTGTCCCAGATGGAGAAAAGAAGGGAAAAGGGGTAGAAGGACTGTTTGAGGTAGAAAATTTCCCAACCCAATTACAGAACATAGATATCCATGTCCAAGAAGCATAACATACTCCTTTCTGAATAAATCTGAATAGACAAATTCCAAGACACATACTAATCAGAATGTCAAATGCCAAAGACAAAGAGAAAATTCTGAGACCAGCAAGAGAAAAGCAATGCATAATATATAAGAGATACCCAATAAGATTAAGTGCCGATTTCTCATCAGAAACCAGGGAGGCAAGACAGTGGTATAACATATGTAAGATATTGCAAGAGAAAACCTTCCAGCCAAGAATCTTTTATCTGGCAAGACTGTCTTTCAAAAATGAGGGTGAGTTTATAATATTCACAGATAAATAGAAATTAAGAGAGCTTATAACCAGTCTTGAAGTACATACTAAAGGGTGTGCTACAATTTGAAAAGAAAAGACAGGAGAGAGAGGCTTGGCAGAGAGTCTAGAAATAAAGACTATATCACAAAAGTAACAAAAAGACTCAAAAGAGTGGTGAAAATAAAATCTAACAGATAAAACCCAAAGGTCAAAATGGGTGAAACAGAACTGCCTTTACAGTAATAACATTGAATGTTAATGGATTAAACTTCCCAAACAAAAGACACAGACTGATGGAATGGATAAGAAAACATGAGCCATCTATATGCTGTCTGGAAGAGACCCACCTTAGACCCAAAGATATCAATAGATTGAAAGGGAAAGGGAAAAGATATTCCATGCATGCAGTAACCAAAAAGAAAAAAGAAAAAAAAAGAAAATGCTAGAGTAGCTATACTTATATCAGATAAAACAATTTAAAAGACACTAGTAACATGCAATCTGAAGAGGAAGTCAGGGAAATAAAACTCATGTACAACAATGACTAAAAGATTCAAATATTTAGGAATAAACTAAACCAAGGATGAAAAGCACATGTATTCAGAAAACTACAATGCATTCTTAAAAGAAATAAAAAAAGATCTAAATAGTTGGAGGAATATTCCATGCTCTTAGATTGGAAGACTAAAGATCATTAAGATGTCAAGTCTACCCAAATTGATATACAGATTCAATGTAATCCCAACAAAAATTCCACCAGCATTTTTTAAATAAATGGAGAACAATTATCAAATTTATTTGTAAAGGTAAGGGATCCTGAAGATCCAGAAACATCTTAAAAAAGGAAAAAGACAAGTCAGAGGACTCTCACTTCTGGACTTAAAATCTTACATATAGTGTTTCATAAAAACAGCATGGTACTGGCATAAAGAAGCCACTTAGACCAATGGAACCAAACTGATGATTCAGAAAAAGACCCTCATATCTATGATCAAATGATTTTTGACAAGCCTGTCAAACCCACCCAGCTTGGACAGAAGTCTATTCAACAAATGGTGCTGGGAGAACTGGATATCTATAGCCAACAGAAAGAAAGAGGACCCTTATCTCACACCTTATACAAAAATTAACTCAAAATGGATCAAAGACCTAAGTATAAAAGGAAGAAGAATAAAGTTTTTGGTAGAAAATATAGGAAACCATCATCAAGACCTGATGGTATGTGGTGGATTCTTAAAGGCAATCAGAGGAGGGCTAAGATGCTTAATGTAAAGTTTAGAAATGTTTAGAGTTGATGCTAACACATTATAGGAACAGCTGGTTTATAAATGGGAATGTGGCTGGAAAGGGTATTCTAGGGATGTAAATGGCAATTGAAAGAAAGCTAGAGAATAATCTAGGGACTGAAAAACATAGTAAACCCAGAGGTGGATGAGAATTGTGGTTGAGGGTACAAATGCAAGAGTGTCTTTCTGTGAGCTAGGGCAGATGTACATCACTATTGCAGGGTGGTGGGAATGTGGAGAAGCATGGGAAAACTACAATTGATGTAGTTTTGTGGTTAACAACAGTACTGTAATATTCTTGCATCAATGCCAAAGATGTACTGTGTTGATAATGGAGGAGTATAGAAAAAGTGTACCAAATGTACATTATGGACCATGGTTAGTGGTAATAGCTTGATAATATTATTCCATTATCTTTAACAAATGTTCCACCACAGTGTGGTATGTTGATGGAGGGGTGTTATGGGAATTCTGCACATGAGCATGACTGTTTTGTAAGTTCACAACTTCTGTAATAAAAATGTACTTTTTAAAAAAATAGTATGGTGGGTTGAGGGGAAAATACACCAAATGTAAGATACTTTGGTTAGTAGTAACATTTTGAGGATGCTCTTTCATCATTTCTTAAAAATGTTTCACAACAATGTAAGGTATTGGAGGTAGGGTGAGCTACAAGAGTCCTGTATGATGTTAACGCATGTTTGTTTTGGAAGTTCACAACTGTTACTACACACTTATTGTTTATGTATGTTTATGTATGAGTGATATACTTCAATAAATTTTTAAATGAAAAAAAATCTTAGTATTGACTAATTTAAGAAAATATATCATTTTCTTTCACTTAGGAGCTATCAGATTTGGAGAAATTTTCCCAAGATGAGCTTCTGGCTCTGTATATTTAAAAATTAATTTATTTTAACCTACCCACATATTTCCAAAGTAAAGCACCATAAGACATGTTCCTACTACCATGGAATTTCTAGCTTTGCATATTTGTGTCATAACACTAAGTAAGTAGCATAATGGGTAACTGGAGTATTCTCAGATGTCATTTCTATGCCAGAATAGCTAGCAAAAACTTAACCATACTCAGAAAGTGTACACTACCCAAACTAAATATAAGCCTAAATCAACCTTCCCTTAGTTGTATCCCAAAAATACCTGCAGTCACTCCAATGCCATTTGACATGAGAATGTCAAGAATGGATAGAAAGAGCAGCCATAGCTTAAATACCTTACTTTTGGAAATCCAACAGAAACATATGGTCTTGTAAACACCTTCCTCTCAACATCTAGGAAAAATCCCATGAAAGTGAGAGAGACCCTGGAGCTTAAGTTCAATTAGCTTCATGGTAAATCCCTTTCATCCTACCTCTCTGACTCTGCCTTCTTCAGATTCCTTTGTCATGCCCAGACAAAGCCTTTGCCTTTCTCCTAAAATGTGTATAATAAAGAACTTCCTAAAGTTTCTTTGTCCTTAGGTTTTTTACTACACTCCTTTTCTTCCTCAATCTCATCCATTCCCATAACTCCAACTATGATTTTCTATGCAGGTAATCTGCTCTCTAGAATCCAGTTACTAGACTATCAAGTCCACTGGCAATGGAAATGACAGTCTTGTTATCTGCTTTAACTCTTGGACCCAATCCCCAGAAGCTTAGGTAGACCTTCAATAAACATACTGAAAAACTTCTAAAGCTAGGTATCTGTGCATATTCTCTCTTTCCAAGCACCAAACCTGCAATTTCTAAGTGCCTACTGGCCTTTTCCACCTAGGTATCTTCTGACCCCCACAAAAGGCACAGACAAAATCCCAAATTTCAGATGTACTCTGAACTTCATTTTAACACTCAATGATATATTTTTTTATTAAATTGTCTTTTTTGTTAAGATACATAAATCACAAAAAAATGTTACATTAAAAAATATAAGAGTTTCCTACATACTCCACCCCCCACCCCCTCACTCCTCCCACATCAACAATCTCCCTCATCATTGCGGCACATTCATTGCATTTGGTGAACACACTTTGGAGCACTGCTAGACCACACTGATTATAGTTTACATTGTAGTGTACACTCTCCCCCAGTACATTCAGTAGGTTATGGCAGGATATATGATGTCCAGCATCTCTGTCCCTGCAATATCATTTAGGACAACTTCAAGTCCCAAAAATGCCTCCACATCTCATTTTAAACTCTTAGAAAACAATTTAATAGTAGCCTTTCAGAAAATTAAGGCACAATGAAATTATAGGCTTTGATCAAGAAAAAGTCACATTATTCCACCTCTTATAGCATGAACTTCCTTCTTAAAAACAAGATGTGTAAAAAGACAACCTATGGCATGGGAGACAATATTTGGTAGCCATATATCTGATAATTATTTAATATCCAAAATATGTAAAGAATTTCAAAAACTCCAAAGATAGCAACCAAGTTAAAATTTGAAAAACACTTGACCAGACTTTATCTAAAGAAGATAAACAAATTGCCAGTAAATACATGAAAAGATGCTCAATGTCATTAGTAAGCAGGGAAATGTAAATGAAAATCACAACGAGATAACATCTCATACTAATATGGCTACTATTTAGAGAAAAAAAAAGGAAAGTACCAAGTGTTGGAAAGATGTGGAGAAAAATGAACACTCTGTCATTGGTGGTGGGAATGTAAAATGGTACAGCCACTGCTGAAAACTGTTTATGAGGAATCCTCAGAAAGTTAAGTATAGAATTAATATTACCCAGCAGTCCTAATTCTTAGTATATACCCCCAAAATTGAAAGCAGGGACTTGAACAGATTGTTGCACACTTATGTTTATAGCAGCATTATTTAGAATTGCCAAAAAATGGAAGCAACCAATGAATGGAAAAATAAAATGTTATATACATGGAATATTATTCAGTGAACAAAGTTCTGACATATGCTACAACATGAATGAACCCTGAAGGTATCATGTAGAGTGACATAAAACTGACATAAAAAGACAAATACTGTATAAACTCACTTATATGAAATAAGCAGAATATGCAAATTCATAAAGTCAGAAACTAGAATGCAAACTACTTTGGCTTGGTAGGGGAGAGGAATGGGTTGCTAATGTTTAACTGGTACAGAGCATGTTCTGTGGTGATGGAAAAATTTTGGCAATGGATGATAGTAATGGAGGTACAACTTTGTGACTAATTAACACCACTGAGTTGTACATTTGAAAAGTGAAATAAAAGGAAACTTTAGGGGAAATGGACTTGGCCCAGTGGTTAGGGCGTCCGTCTACCACATGGGAGGTCCGCGGTTCAAACCCCGAGCCTCCTTGACGGGTGTGCAGCTGGCCCATGTGCAGTGCTGATGCGCGCAAGGAGTGCCCTGCCACGCAGGAGTGCCCTGCCACGCAGGGGTGTCCCCCGCGTAGGGGAGCCCCATGCGCAAGGAGTGCACCCGTAAGGAGAGCTGTCCAGCGGGAAAGAAAGTGCAGCCTGCCCAGGAATGGCGCCGCCCACACTTCCCCGTGCCGCTGACGACAACAGAAGCGGACAAAGAAACAAGATGCAGCAAATAGACACAGAGCACAGACAACCAGGGGGGGGGGTGGGATTAAATAAATAAATAAATAAATCTTTTAAAAAAAAAAAAAGGAAACTTTAGACTGTATATAAGTTACCACAAAAACATAGAACTGTACAACACAAAGAGTGAACTCTAATGTAAACGGTTGGCTGAAGTTAATAGCATAATTATAATAATATTGTTTCAATTCTAACAAAAGTACAAATTAATGGAAAATGTTAATAATAAGGAATACTGAGTGTGAGGGGTATATGGGAACTCTATTTTCTGCATGATTTTTCTGTAAATCTATTTTTAGTAACTTATTTCAAATCACACTCAGTTCCCTGTACAAAAACAGCTTAATTAGAAATACAAAATCAATAGCATATTGTTATGAAAGATTAATAAAATACTTTTGAGAAAGAAAAATAAATAAAACTAAATATCAATAACAAATAACAATAAGCATGTACACAACGTCTTAAAGTTTGTACACAGAACATACTCAGACAATACAGGGTACACACTCAGTCATGTAGTCTCACTCCACTGAAAGTCCTCATTGTAAACACACTACTAAAACAAAAGAGTTCACAATCAAATAGGAGACAGAGTGTTGACATCAGCGTGGCACTGACGTCTCTGTCTATTTGCCTTCAGTTGCTAGGATTCAGTGTGTCCATTTTTCTCTAAGCTTGAAAACATGCCACTCTTTGATGTTCTGAAGATTCCATAGACAAACAGAAGATAGATGGATTGGCTTGATAATATGAAAAATGTTTTGAATTCAAATCCCTAATTTCCAGAAAATACTCAATGTTTTCCCTAAGATAAAAACAAATATAAATGAAAATTTTAATTTCTTTACCAAATACAAAAATAAAACTCAATTTCAACATAGTGAAAGGAAAAAGGAAACCATATATTTTCAATTTACCATTCCAGAAACAAAATTCTGAGCACAGCTATAAGAAAATATCTTCTATCTATTAAGAACCTCTTTAAATCTGTATAATAAGTAAGTATACATTTTGCTTTATGCAACAAAAGAAAATTTTGTGGTGATCTGAGTAAATTCCTAATACCTGTCTCAATTAGGATCTATTTCACTTTTCGAATTATCATCTTAAGAATATATGCTTGTCTGGGAAGCAGATGTGGCTTAAACAATTGAGCTCCCATCTACCATATGGGAGGTCCAGAGTTTGATTCCGGGAGTGTCCTGGTGAAGGTAAGCTGGCCTGTGAGGTGAGCTGGCCTGAGTGGAGAGCTGGTGCAGTAAGATGACACAACAAAAAGAGACACAGAGGAGAAATGAAACAATAAGAGATGCAGCAGAGCAGGGAGCTGAGGAGGTACAAGAGATTGAGGACCTCTCTCCCACTCCAGAAGGTCCCAGGATGGGCTCCTGGTGCCACCTAAAGAAAAGACAAGCAGACACAGGGAATGCACAGCAAATGGACACAGAAAGCAGACAAGGAGGAGGGGGGGATAGAGCTTTTTTTTTAAAGAGTATATGCTTGTCAATAAGAAAATAAAAAATAATTGTAAGTCATCAATATATCCGTGAAAGAAGAGGCAAAAAAATTTAGTTTGTTAGGCATATAAAAGAGAAACATTGGCAATCCTAGAAGGACTACTTTTACAGCTCCATAAACTATCATACTATTTCAAATTATGGGTGAGGGGAAAAGATCCCCCCAGGAACATCCATCTGCTTTTGGTATAGCCCAGATATTATGCTCCAAATGAGCTTGAAATACCTTTGGGTGGCAACAAAACCAACAAAATTTCCAGGAAAATCTTCAGAAGGTTATCCCAAACTGCCTTAATAGACATATGCACGTACATCCTTAATCTCCACCATTAGGACAACAGAGCCATAGTTTCTACAAGGCAACTGATTGGTAAGAGTTTCTCCTTTGCAAGACTAGTAGTCTTGGCTTTTCTTTGCTAAGGTAACAATTTTCCAAACTCAAATTCTCTTTCATTTGAACATATTATAGTTCTTCATTTTTAATAAAAATACAAATAAAAATTTCTCCTAGAACATTGAACTGGCTTCCCATCCCAATTCAAATTAGGGTCAAGATGTCTCTACCGCTGTGGGACCCCTGGTTAAAAAAAAAAAAAAAAAGATGCCTCTACCCTAACTGTAGATGCTATAAAGAGATACATTTTTTTTCCCTGTGGGGATGAAAAGCAGAGTAAACTTTTACCATAGCTTTGGGGAGGGGACAGTTCTTGAAATATGGAACGGATTTCAATAAGCTGAAGATTCCAGATTTAAAGAAATAACTTTAAAAAGGCATAGGGACTTAAGAGTATGCAATTAAAGTACAATAAAGTTAACCAAATGATTAAGTAATTCATGGAGGATTAACTGACTAAATTATAGTTAAGTAACTATATTTCTCATTTACCTAAAACAAATCTTATTTCAGACACTTTAAAAATGACAACTAACCTGAAACAACTTAGTATAACTCTATAATTTGACCAAATTTTTTTTAAAGTATGGCCTGTGGAATTTTTGTATATTGGTCTTTAACATTACAAAAGACAGTGTTTGAGAATTCCAAAGGGATTCAATGATATTATATGAAATAAATACGAATTAACTAATATACAACATAAAGATATCTAAATTATTTTTATAGTTATGGTTATAGCTATATACTTAAACATAAGTCTGTTGACCATCCATGTCCGTAGTTTTCCTGACTTCCTTGACTAGGCAAAACTAGACAATTATGAGCAGAGGGTAGGAGAGGGTGAATAGAGAAAAGAAAAGAATCATAAGAGGCAAAAAAATTATTTTCTGGATTGTTTAGATTAGCATATACCTTAGATATCCAGCAATTTTAATATGATCAATTTTGCTATATCAGCATAAAAAGACATATCAATCAGTAATTATAAAATGTTTTATATTCTAGAAATCAGGTCTAAAATAACTGAAAATGGGAAGCGGACTTGGCCCAGTGGTTAGGGCGTCCGTCTACCACATGGGAGGTCCGTGATTCAAACCCCGGGCCTCCTTGACCCATGTGGAGCTGGCCCACGTGCAGTGCTGATGTGCGCAAGGAGTGCCATGCCATGCAGGGGTGTCCCCCGCGTAGGGGAGCCCCACGCACAAGGAGTGCGTTTCATAAGGAGAGCCGTCAGCGTGAAACAAAGTTCATCCTGCCCAGGAATGGCGGGATACACACAGAGAGCTGACACAACAAGATGATGCAACAAAAAGAAACATAGATTCCCGTGCCTCTGACAACAACAGAAGTGAACAAAGAACACGCAGCAAATAGACACAGAGAACAGACAACTGGGGTGGTGAGGAGAAGGGGAGAGAAATAAATAAATCTTTTTTAAAAATAAATAAATAAAATAACTGAAAATATTAACAGAAACAATCAAAGTTCCCAGTCACCAAAATAAAGTGCATTTTAGCAACTATAGCATAGCACAGAAAGGTATAAATCTGAAAAATATCATGCACTTTCCAGTTTTTGACACTTAAAGCAATAAAAATTAAAATGCCAGTTATTGTGCCATTAACATTGCCCAATCTGAGGTAACAAAAACAATCTATTCCCTTGATAACAAAGCAAAGATTCCTAAATTCATTTTATATCATTCAAATTACAGTGACTAAAGCGAGCCGAAAATCAAAACTAGTAGACTTTTTCCTATGGTTGCCCACCTTGCAACTACATTTCTCAGTCTTTCTTGCAGTTAAGTGGGGACCTGTGACAAAGTTCAGTCAAATGGAATGTGAACAAAAGTTACTATGTACAACTTTTTGCCTCTCTTCTTTAAAAGGGAATTCTTGTTCTGGGCTCTCTCTCTTCCCCTTCTCACTGGAAAGAAGGTGACTGTGATGATGCCCAAACTTCAACCATGCAGATAAAGACAAAACCCTAGGAGACAGCAGGGTATCATGAAGGAAGGGACCTAGGTCCATGAATGATCCACCAGCCCAAATGTGTGATCTGTTATGTGAAAAATAAATTTCTATCTTCTTCAAGCCACTACATTTGGGTCTCTTTGTTACACTACCTTAACCTTTATCCTAACTAACAGAGCAACAAGGCTTTAGTTCTTGGTTTTATTTCCCTTAAATCATTCTGATTTATTTCATCTCTTAACAAAAGTTGTATGCTTTCCCTTCTTAGTAGGGTCTTTAACAAGATACAGACTATATTGATTGATTCCCTTTGTAGAGAAGAACTATAATTTTTATTCCATTCCGAATCTACTTTTATTTTTATAGTTAGTATTTTGTGCAATTTATAATGGCTATAGAAAGTGTTGCATTCATATAAAGGTAACTTTCACAGATTCACTTGATAGTCATCTATTTAATTACCTACAATACTAAAGATTAGGAATACAGAAGAGGAATAAGACATTGTCTCTATATTTGAGGAACTCAGATTCTAATGAGGAAGGCCATTGCATTCCTACCTAAGAGGCAGTATAAAAATATTTTAACAGTTTATATGCAAAACATTATAACTACTATAAACAAAGGAAATTCTATCCAGAGGGGGATCAGTGAGGGTTGGGGAAGGGCAAAGAAAGTCCCCTGACATAGTTCATCCACTATTATATCTCACTTAGACTACTACAGCCTCTGATCTTTCTGTCTTGCTCTACTTATCCTTTATCAATGGTTCATTAAAAAAACAGAATAATGTTCTTAGAACAAAAATTATGTCACAACATTGTCCCAAGTCTTCCCATTAGAATAAAATTAGAGTAAAACCCCAATGTTAACATGGTTTACAAGACTGTATGTGATCCATGCTGTGACAGTTTGAAGTACTTTTATGAATCCTAAAAGGAAAAAGACTGTTTTTGAACTAATCTATTCCTGTGGGTGTGGGGCCTTTTGATTGGACTATACCAGTAAGCCAGTTCAGGACTCCGACCTCTTGCTGGGTCTAATATAAACAGACACAGAGAAAGAGAAAATGGGAGCACTGCCATTTTTGAGCATGCGATGTGAAAGGAGGACTCGAGGGTCCCTAGCAGCCAAAGCTTAAGCATGAAGCCCAAAGAGTCTGAGTACATGGAGTAGCTCAAGGCTGAAGAGACAAGCTGCATGCCTAATAGCTCACAACTGAACTTGGGAAGAAAGCAGAGCAGCCAAGACAGAGAGGAGGCCAGGTAAGAGACAAGCTCTATGCCTAGTTGCCCACAGCTGAGGTCCAAGAGACAGAAGATTCAGGAAGGAAGGCAGGGACCTCCACAGAGATCAGCAGCCTTCTTTGCCACATGGCCAGACATAAGGATTCAATAGTAACTGGCCTTTGGTAAGAAAGCATTTCTGCTGATGCCTTGATTTAGACATTTTGTGGCCTTGGAACTGTATAAGCTTTACCCTAAATAAAATTCCCATTATAAAAGCAAACCCATTTCGATATGTTGCATTGGCAAACCTTTGGCAAACAAAGACACATGTTCTTCTTAACTCTCCTATCACTCTCTAGGCTGCAGCTTTCTTTTTAACCCCCAAACACACCAAACTCTTTCCAACCATGGTGCCTTTGCTAGTCCTTTGGCTTACAGTGTTCTTCTCCTAAATCTTACATGACAAGCTCTTTCTCAATATTCCTGTGTAAGTTAAAATGTCATGTGGGAATTTCCATGGAAGTTCTCCCCACTAGGGAGCTCCAGGACTCAGCACTTCCACAAAAATAACTATTAAAAAGGCAGAAACTGTCTGAAACATGTATTCTGAAACTACAAGGCCAGAAGAATACTGTACAGCATCCAGGGAAGAGCAGGAGGAAGAGGCTGATAAATTATGGTAAAGAACTGTAAACTACTCTCTGTCCAAGGAGGCTACTAGCATCCATCCCCCACTCTCGCAGCAGGCTGCCTTGCGGTCTAGTCCCTGGTTATCTGAGGATGACAGAAAAGGATGTAAAAATCTTCTTTCCCAAAGACAGGGGGAGCACAGCAAATCACTGATCACGGTTTTTCATTAGCAAATTCGGAATGCTGGGTCCCAGCTCTGACAGCAAATATTGTTTCAATCCAACCAGGACAAAGGCATCATTTCAACCCTCCCCAGACAGAGGGGGAGGTAATGGAGATGTAAAGATTCAATGCTTCCTCAGGGGTGCAGGGGACAATTATCTGAAGTGTTAGATTTCCTGGACAGATCAGGAAAGCTACCCTTTAGGAGCAGTTGGAAAAGCTTTTGGCACCCTTCCTGACCCCCTTGAAAGGGCATTTTGGAGTAGGAATGCACCCAATTCTTGGGTCCCTATCCCTGTTTTGACTGGGAAAGAACTGAATTGGGAAAGATCTCCCTGGGGTGACCCTCCTCCCAGAATTGGTCCCCCAGGCAAAAGCACCATGAGAAAATAAAAGGAGTGCAAAAAACTACAGTCTGGGACCAAGGCCTGGGAGCTTTAAATACCCGAGAGAGGGAGGTCTGTCCCTTGTAAAACACAAAGTCCTATAAACTGAAGAATTCCAAAACAACTAACACGAGAAGTCCAGCATAAGACAAAAGCCCAGAAGGGCAGGGAAACCCGAGCACAGTGCAGTCACCATAGGCAGACCTTCCTGACAGGGGGGAGAAGCTCCAGAAAATCTCTGTCTCACTACCACTTGGTTACAAAACCAAGAAGAGACATCCCAGTGAGTAAATCCCAAAGTTAGCATTTTAAAATTTAAAAATGCACAGTACATCAAAAAAAAAAAAGTTAAAGACAAAGAATCGGGAAATGATGGCCTACAAAAGGAAGAGGATAAAAATACAGAAAACACTAATGAGGAAGATAAGAATTTGGACATAACAAAGTCTTTTTAAAAATGACCTTAAAAATGTTCAAGGAGATGAAGGAAAGGACAGAGAAAGAATGAACGGATATCAGGAAAACAATGAATGAACAATTTAAGAGTCTAAGTAAAAATACAGAAATTATTAAAAAAGAAATCAAATAGAACTACTGGAGCTGAAGAGCACAAGAACTAAAATGAAAAATGCCCAAAAGAGTTTCAAGAACAGACTGAATCTGGGAGAAGAAAGAAAAAGTGACCTCGAAGACAAAGACAAGACACTTAAAATGTGTCAGGCTGAGGAGCAGAAAGAAAAAAATATATTAAAAGCAAGAGAGTAGCCTAAAACACCTAAGGGGCACCATCAAGCACATCAATATATGCATTACAGGAGTCCCGAAAGGAGAAGAAAGAGGGGAAAAGGCTAAAGGAATAGTCAAAGAAATAATGACAGAGAACTTCTGAAAAGATGTGAATTTGCAAATGCAAGAAGCTCAGAGAACATGAAACAGAATATACATGAAGAGAAATACACCCTGTCGTAAATTGATTACACTATCAAATGCAAAGGACAAGGAGAGAGTTTTGAAAGCTACAAAAGAAAAGCAACATGCTAAGTACAAGGGAGACCCAATTGGATAGAGTGCCGATTTCTCACCAGAAGCCATGGAGGCAAAAAAGCATTTGTTTGAAATATTTCAAAGTGCTTAAAAAGAACAACTGCCAGCCAAGAATTTTATATACAATGCAAATAATTTTCAAAAATGAGGAACAGATTAAGACATTCTCAGATAAACAAAAGCTAAGGGAAGTGGGAAGCCAAGATGGAGGCAGAGTAAGGAGCTCCTAGAGTCAGCTCATGCTACAGGGCAGTTAGTAATCACCCAGAGCTAGCTAAAGCACCTATTTGGGGGCCTCAAAAGACCAGAAGAACATCCTGCAACATCCGTGAAAGTATGGAAGGAGACTGCCCATCTGCTGAGAGGATTCATGAGTAGAGCACTGGAGCCGCCTCAGGAGCTAGTCCATGGCTGGAGTTGGATGCTCCATTTCCCAAAATAAGGGAGAAAGACTCAGTGTGGCACCAACTTCAGCTACTGATTAGTAAATTCAGCGGCTAAAGTATAATCCTAGGAACAGCTAAACTTTGAGCCTGTCTAGGTCAGAAGGAGGCCAGTAACCGCCATTTTAACTCCAGCCCGGGCATGAGAGGAAGTGGGACTGACTGAAATCACACTGCTGATAGGGACCAGCTTCTTTCCACCCAGATCTGATTGCAACTCTAGCCTAAGCCCCAGCAGCAGGAAACTGGGGGACCTGCACATCTCTCTGGGAAACTTCAAGTCACTCTGCAGAGGCCAGTGTCCATCCTATTCTAGTGGAGCAAGCCGCCTCAGGAGTTATTCCATGGCTGGAGTTACAAACTCCATTTCCCATAAATGTTGGAGGAAGAGAAAGTTGTCCACCAACTTCAGCTACTGATTAGTGGACTTGGCTGGCTAAAGTATAATCCCAGAACACCTAGGATTTGAGCCTGTTCAAGTTGGAAAGAGCATGGTAATCACTAGTTTGACTCCATCCCCAGCATGAGAGGAAGCCTGCCTGGCTGAAAATCCAGTGAAGTTAGGGACTGGTTTCTTTCCACCAAGATTGGACTGCAGCCATACCTAGACTCCAGCCCCAGCTCCAGCAGAGAGGAAGCTGGTGGAACCTGCACCAGGCTTTCCAGTCCATTGCAAGTGCTTTCCACCAACAAAGACAGAACAGTCAGACACCTGGGGCTTCACCCCTGCACCCCAATAGGAGAGGAGCTGAGAATCCTCAGCCTCTCCAGGCAACAGCAGGCATTTTGGGCCCACATGAACTAGTTTGTTGAGTGCCTTCAGGTCCATCTCTACCTCTGTCCTCCCATGGGATAGGAGGGGGAGGTGTTCCCTCAGTCTCTCAGGGCAAAACTGCAGACATTTTTGGCCTGCACAAACCCGACCATTGGGCACCTGTGGTTCCACTCCCATCCCCAATAGGAAAGAGATGGACAGTTTGCCCAGTCTCTCTGGGTAACTGCAGGTGCTTATGGCCCACACAGCCTGGACTGATGGGTACTTGTGGAACCATGCTCACCCCCAATACGAAAGGAGGGATCTGCTGTTTCCACAGCATTTCTGGGTAACAACAGGCACTTTCAGCCTGCATGGACTGGACTGTTGGATGCCTATGGATCCACCCCCATCCCCAATAGGATAGGACGGGTCAGGGGTCCCCGCAGCCTCTCTGGACAACAAGTACTTTCGGCCCATAGGGCCTGAACTGTTGGATGCCTGTGGATCCAGTCCGATACCCTAATAAGATAGGAGGGGGCTGGTGTTTCCTGAGCCTCTCTGGGAAACAGCAGGTATTCTCAGCCTAAAGGGACTAAACTTTTGGGCACCTATAGAACTACCCCTACCACCCAAGAGGATAAAAGGGGACTGGTGTTTCCTCAGCCTCTCTGGGCAATGGTAGATACTTTCAGCCTAAAGGGAATGAATTGTTGGTCATTGGTGGTTCCATTCCCACCCTCAAAAAGGGCAGAAGGGAGAGTACTCCCTCGGCCTCTCAGGGCAACTGCAGGCATATTCAGCCCACACAGATTAGAATGTTGGGCACTCCAGAGGGTCCATTCCCACCCCTGACAGGGAGGGGTCTGGTACTACATCAATTTACCTGGGCAACTATGGTCAT
The DNA here is from genome assembly GCF_030445035.2 of Dasypus novemcinctus. Classification (NCBI taxonomy): domain Eukaryota; kingdom Metazoa; phylum Chordata; class Mammalia; order Cingulata; family Dasypodidae; genus Dasypus; species Dasypus novemcinctus. Next base: position 79,304,480 of record NC_080682.1, read on the forward strand.
TTTGGACCCATACAGCATAGCTTGCTGCACACAACTATAGAGCCATCTCACTTCAAGGTAGGGGAGAAAGGGGTATGAAGCTTTATTAGTCTCTCTGAGCAACTACAGACAATTTTCTCCTGCCCAACATGGATTATTATACACGGCAGTGGCTCTGTCCCTACCCCTAACAGAGGAGAAAGGTGGGAGAAGCTTCGTCAACTCCTGGGACAACAGGACCAGCTTCAGCCTCCATAGCTTACAGCATCAACTACATCTTCAACTCCAACTACACAATCAGCAAGGGAAAAAAGAAAAGAAAGACCTAAACTAAAGGGAAAAACTGCACCCAGAATAAATATATTTAGCAACCAGATGTGAAAACACCAACAAAAAATTACAATCCATACCAAGAAATAGGAAGATATGGACCAGTTAAAGGAACAAGATAAGCCTTCAGATGACATAAAGGAGTTGAGACAACTAATCATAGATATTCAGACAAATCTCCTTAATAAATTCAATGAGATGGCTAAAGAGATTAAGGATATTAAGAAGACACTGGGAGAGAAAAAAGAAGAATTTGAAAGCATACATAGAAAAAAAGCAGATCTTATGGGAATGGAAGGAGCAATAAATGAAACTAAAAATACATTGAATCAAGAAACAAATACCATTTACAACAGTAAATAAAAAAATCAAATACCTAGGAATAAATTTAACTAAAGATGTGTAAAACTTATACACAGAGAACTACACAACACTGTTCAAGGAAATCAAAGAAGACCTAAATAAATGGAAGAATATTCCCTGTTCATGGATAGGAAGACTAAATATTATTAAGATGTCTATCCTACCAAAACTGATCTACACATTCAATGGAACCCTAATAAAAATCAACACAGCATTCTTAAAGGAACTAGAAAAACTAACTATGAAATTCATTTGGAAAGAAAAGAGGCCCGGAATAGCCAAAGACATATTGAAAAAGAAAAACGAAATTGGAGGAATCATACTACCTGACTTCAAAACATACTACAAAGCTACAGTAGTGAAAACAGCATGGTATTGACACAAGGAGAGACACACAGACCAATGGAACCGAATTGAGAGTTCTGATATAGATCCTCATATATATAGTCATATAATATTTGATAAAGCCACCAAACCCTCTCAACTGGGAGAGAATGGTCTATTCAACAAATGGTGCCTGGAGAACTGGATATCCATATGTAAAAGAATGAAAGAGGATTACCATCTCACATCTTATACAAAAATCAACTCAAGATGGATCAAAGACCTAAATATAAGAGCCCCAAGACCATAAAGACTTTGGAAAGCAGTGTAGAGAAGCATATACAAGACCTTGTAATAGGAAATGGCTTCATGAACTTCACAGCAAAAGCACGAGCAGCAAAAGAACAAATAGATAAATGGGACCTTCTCAAAATTAAAGCCTTCTGCACCTCAAAGAAGTTTGTCAAGAAAGTGAAAAGGGAGCCTACACAATAGGAGAAAATATTTTGTAACCATATATCGGATAGGAGACTTATAACCTGCATATATAAAGAACTCCTATATCTTGAAAATCAAAAGATAAACAATGCATTTAAAAAATGGGAAAAAGATTTAAACAGACACTTCTCCAAAGAAGAAATACAAATGGCTAAAAAGCACATCAAAAAATGCTCCAAATCTCTAGCTATCAGGGAAATGCAAATCAAAACTACAATGAGATACCATCTTACTCCCGTAAGATTGGCAGCTATGAAAAAAACAGAAGACTACAAATGATGGAGAGGATGTGGAGGAATGGGAACACTCATCCACTGCTGGTTTGAATGCAGAAGGATCCAGCCATTCTGGAGGACAGTTTGGCAGTTTCTCAAAAAACTAGCCATAGATTTGTCATATGACCCAGCAATTCCACTGCTGGGTATATACCCAGTAGAACTGAAAACAAGGACACAAACCGATATATGCACAACAATGTTGATAGCAGCATTGTTCACTATTGCCGAAAGTTGGAATCAACCCAAATGCCCATCAAGAGATGAATGGATAAATAAAATGTGGTATATACATACAATGGAATACTACTCGGCTTTAAGAACAATACACTACAAACACATGTGATAACATGGATGAATCTTGAGAACCTTATGTTGAGTGAAGCAACCCAGGCATTGAAGGACAAATACTACATGACCTCAGTGATATGAAATAAGTAAAACAAGCTGCCTCAGGGAGCTAGAGACTGGATAATAGGCTTCCAGGAAATTGGGGGGTAGAGGAAGGACGTAAGCTGACACCTACATGGGTGAAATCTATAATAAGCTGGAGGTAAGTATTTGTACAAGGAAGGGATAAAATGGGGGCATAGAGTTACCCTTGGGTGGGGCTTTGCAGGCTTGAGGGGGGCTAGGGATGGGAGGATGGGTAATATTGCCCAAGAAATTGGGGGGAGGGTGGGGCAACATACTAACATAGAACATTGTCAGGTATTTGGTTGAGAGTATAATGCTGAAAAAACCTTTTCAAAAATATAATAAGGAAAGTTACCTGTTTAAGATGCTTAAAGGGGACAATGTGAGGCAGAACAGGCTCCTAGGGAATATGTGAATGCTCATTTTGCCATAGTGGGTTATATCATTGGATAGAGACATATATAATGAGAGTGAAGGTATACCCACATCCTGGGGAGGACTGATGCCATCAAATAGAGGGAACTGTATCTCTCAAGAGAAGTGGTGGCTCCCAGTGCATTAGGGCAATTGAGCATGTCAAGTCCTCGACACAGTTGCAAGTATCTCTGAACATGGCCCTTCAAGCAATGAAGATTGACTGTCACTGTGGGCCCTAAGGGGAGGGGGAAAGAGGTATTGAATAGATGGAACCAATGTAACTGTGTGGGCAATAGAAGTGTTTCACAAGAGTACGCAAGGATGGCTGTAAGACATCTTAAATTACATGAAAAATATATAGGGGCTGATAGGCTAAAATGTAAGTCATAATGTAAAACATAAGATAACTAAAACTTTAGAAAATTGTATAGTCTAAAATATAAACCACAATGTAAACACAAATGTTACCTTGTTTGAAAGCTATTGTCTCAATATCTGTACATCAGTTTCAATAAATATAGTATGAATATGTAAAAAGATTATTGCTGTGGAAGGGAAAAGGTTATTGTACATATGAATTACTGTGATCTAAAACTCTTGTGAAGATAAGCTTAATAATTAGAAAAAAGAAAAGAAAAAGATAGGATGTAGACACTGAGGAAAAGACGGAAGTAGTTGCCTTGCCAATTTGCATACAGGGCAACACTTATTGCAGTGATGGAAGGCAAAACATCAAAAACAAAGCTTTTGCATTTTTTAATTTTTTGATAACCCAATTTATTTTTACTGTAATTTTTCCAAATTAATATGTATTCTATATCTAACCTTTAAACTCATCACTATATTCCATTTTACTATTAAGGGAACCTGGCAATATATTGGGCTTCACTTTTCAGGAAGTTTTGGATCACAGACAGGTTCAACAATGGCAGGGGAGGAATACTGGTGTGGGATGTTATTGACAGGGGACACATGGTTGGCAGGGAGTTCTACAGGGCATATATCCAGGGTACATGAAAATGTTTGGATATTTTCATAGTGGATACAATTAAAAACAACAACTGAGGGGGTGCTGGGTTCCTAGCCAGGGGAGCTCTATCACAGTCCCTAAAGGAACAGCAACAATCCCCCAAGTGCAACAGCAAAGACCAAAAAAAGAAGGAAGGTCCAACAATGAGCCCTTGATACTAATGACTATGCTCGTGAGCCTGTGCAACTGAAATAAGAACAAGGCCTAGAGCTACAGGGTGCCTAAGATTTACCTCCTGAGAGCCTCCATGTTGCTCAAATGTGGCCAGTCTCAAAGCCAAACTCAGCATGTAAATGCATTGCCTTCCCCCCAGCGTGGACATGACTCCCAGGGATGAGCCTCCCTGGTGCGGAGGGATTACTACCAAGTACCAGCTGATGATGTAACTAGAAAATGACCTTGAATAAAAGGGTCAACTCAGACCAGCAGGATATCTCAGTCTACATGTAATACCAGGAGTTAAAAATGCTTTTTGACCTGAATCAAGGAGGAAATGGAAAGGACAAATGAGTTTATATGGCTATGAGCCTCCAAAAAAGAGCCGGGAGGTTATCAGAGGGGTTGCCCTAATGCACACCTCAGCAGAGTCCCAGAGACAGATAAAAGTAGGTACAACCCTGGGTATTGGTTCTTCTGAGGGCTACAGAGACCCACAGGTTCTATGGTCATGGCAGATGGAGTTCAGTGCCATGACAGTTGGCCCTTCTTTGGTGTTTGTGTTTCTGTGTGATGGAGCTGGACTCAGATGTGATCCTTTTTCACAAGCCTCTCCTGTTACTTTTACCAGAACGGTAGTTGATGCTGGGGTTCAATATATACCCAGGGGATCTGAATCTCTGGACTGACCATATGATAGCCAGGCCCCGAGCCTCAACAGACTTCAGCTCCTACACGCTGGTTTATTGGACTTACCCCACTCAGCTAACATGGAGTTGAAGAAGGTCAACCACAACATCATGGAGCCAAGAGTGCCTACAACTGAAAGCAGGAGGATTGCATCCAGCAACCATGTGGAATCCAAGCCCCCTCTTGATATAGATGTGGAGTGGACACACCCATTCCAAGGTCCACAGGATGGAGGAATAGAATATAGATTAGAGAGGACTTATTGATATTCTATTCATGAACTATTGTGATTAGTAATCGAAGAAAATGTGGAATTGGTGTGGAGAAAGTGGCCATGGTGGCTTCTGGGTGTGGGGAATGGGAGGAAGAGATGAGATGTGGAGGCGTTTTTGGGACTTGGAGTTGTCCTGGGTGATGCTTCAGGGACAGTTACCAGACATTGTATGTCCTCCCATGGCCCATTGGATAGAATGTGGGAGAGTGCGGGCTCTAATGTGGATGGACCATTGACCATGAGATACAGCAGTGCTCAGAGATGTATTCACCAAATGCAATGAATATCTCATGATGATGGAGGAGATTGTTGCTATGGAAGGAGGAGTGGGGTGAGGGGAGTGGGGGGTATACAGGGACCTCATTTTTTTTAATGTAATACTAAAAAATAATAATAATAATAAAAATAAAATAAAAATACATTGAAGGCATATAACAGCAGATTTGAGGAAGCAGAAGAAAGGATCAGTGAGCTTGAAGACATGGTTTCCAAAAGAAACATATAAAAGAATAGATGAAGAAAAGAATGGAAAAAATTGAACAGGGTCTTGGGAAAATGACAGCAAAAGATGTGTAACATATGTGTCATGGGTGTCCCAGAAGGAGAAGAGAAGGGAAAAGGAGCAGAAGAAATATCTGAAGAAATAATGGCAGAAAACTTCCCAACCCTACTGAAGGACACAGATATCCATGTCCAAGAAGCACAACATATTCCCATCAGAATAAATCCAAATAGACCAACTCCAAGACACACACTAATCAGAATGTCAAATGTCAAAGACAAAGAATTCTGATAGCACCAAGAGAAAAGCAATGCATAACATATAAGGGATACCAAATAAGATTAAGTGCTGATTTCTCATCAGAAACCATGGAGGCAAGAAGGCAGTGGTATAGTATATTTAAGATATTGCAAGAGAAAAACTGACAACCAAGAATTTTATATCCAGTAAGATTATCTTTCAAAAATCAGGATAAGATTAGAATGTTCACAAATAAGCAGAAACAGAGAGTTTATAACAAACAGGCCAGCTTTACAAGAAATACTAAAGGAAGTGTTACAGCCTGAAAAAAAAAAAAAAGACAGGAGAGGCTTGGAAGAAAGTCTAGAAATGATGAATGTATCAGCAACAGTAACTAAAAGTATCAAAAGAGTGGTGAAAATAAAACCGAAAGATCAAAATGGGTGAAATAAGTACTGTCTTTACAGTAAAAACATTGAATATTAATGGATTAAACTCCCCAATCAAAAGACACAGATTGGTGGAATGGATAAGAAAATATGAGCCACCTATATGCTGTCTGCAAGAGACTCACCTTAAATCCAAGGATATCAATAGATTGTAAGTAAAAGGTTGGAAAAAGATATTCCATGTAGTAACCAAAAAAGAGCTGGGATAGCTATATTTATATCAACTGATATGGACTTTAAAAACAAAATTGTTATTAGAGAAAAGGAAGGACATTATATATTAATAAATGGGATGATTCACCAGAAAGAAATGAAAATCATAAATGTATATAAACCTAACAAGGATACCCCAAGATACATAAGGCAAACACTGGAAAAACTGAAGGGAGAAATAGACATCTCTACAATAATAGTTGGGGACTTCAATACACCACTCTCAGCATTGGAGAGAACATCTGGGAAGAGGATCAATAAAGAAACGGAGAACTTGAATAATATGATAAATGAACTAAACCTAATAGACATATACAGAACATTGCACCCCAAAACAGTAGGATATACATTCTTTTCAAATACTTATGGATCTTTCTCCAGGATAGACCATATTTTGTGTCATAAAGCAGATTTCAATAAATTTAACAAAATTGAAAATATACATAGCACTTTTTCTGATCATAATGGAATAAAGTTGGAAATCAAAGAGTGACAGAAAAAGGGAAAATTCACATATATGTGGAGATTAAACAACACATTCTTAAATAATCAGTGTGTCAAAAAAGAAATTTCAAGAGAAATCAATATCTCAAGACAAATGACAATAAGAATATCAGAACCTATGGGATGCAATGAAGTCAGGGTTGAGAGGAAAATTTATAGCCCTCAATGATTACATTAAAAAAGAAGAGCTAAAATCAATGACCTAACTACACAGCTGTAGGAACTAGAAAAACAACAGCAAACTAATCCCAAAGCAAGTAGAAGGAATGAAATAACAAAGATCAGAGCAGAAATAAGTAAAATTAGGAACAAAAAAACAATAGATAGAATTAACAAAACCAAAAGTTATTTCTTTGAGAAGATAACAAACTGACAAACCCTTAGCTAGACTGACTAAGAAAAAAAAGAGAATATGCAAATAAATGAAATAAAAAATGAAAACAGGGAGATTACTACTGACCCCACAGAAATAAAAGAGATCAAAAGAGGATACTATGAACAACCTTTTGCCAAAAAAAACTAGACAATGTAGGCAAAATGGAAAAATTCCTAGAAACATACAAACAACCTACACTGACACTATAAGAAACAGAAGACCTCAACAAACTAATCACAAGTAAAGTGACTGAAACAGTCATCAAACACCTCCCCAAAATGAAAAGCCCAGGACCAGACAGTTTCACAGGTGAGTTCTACCAAGCATTCAAAGAAGATTTTATACCAATCTTATTCAAGCTCTTCCAAGAAACTGAACAAGAAGAACTACGAAGATCAGGGACAAGACAAGGATGCCCACTGTCACCACTGTTGTTCAATATAGTGTTAGAGGTTCTAGCTACAGCAATCAGGCAAGAAAAAGAAATAAAAGGTATCCAAATCAGAAAGGAAAAAGTAAAACTTTCACTATTCACTGATGATATGATCCTATATCTAGAAAATCCAAAAAAAAAATCTTCAACAAGGCTGCTAGAGCTAATAAACAATTTCAGTGGAGTGTCATGATACAAGATCAATACGCAAAAATCAGTGGTGTTTCTATACAATTGTAATGCGCAATCTGAGTAGGAAGTCAGGAAAAAAATTTCACTCACAATAGCAGCTAAGAGAATCAAATATTTAGGAATAAACTTAACCAAGGATGTAAAGCACTTATATTCAGAAAACTATAATGCATTGCTAAAGGAAATAAAAAAGAGACCTAAATAATTAGAAGAACTCCATGCTCAGGGATCAGAAGACTAAAGATCATTAAGATGTCAAGTCTATCCAAATTGATATACAGATTCAATGCAATTCCAATAAAAATTCCACCAGCATTTTCTAAACAAATGGTAAACACAATTATCAAATCTATCTGGAAAGGTAAGAGGCCCCAAATAGCCAGAAACATCTTAAAAAGGAAAAGTGAAGTTGGAGGACTCTCACTTTCAGACTTTAAATCTTATTACCTAACTACAGTGATAAAAACAGCATGGTATTGGCATAAAGATGGACATATAGACCAATAGAACCAAACTGATCATTCAGACACAGACCCTTACATCTATGGCCAAGTGATTTTTTACAAGTCTGTCAACCACACAGCTGGAACACAACATCCTATTCAACAAAAGGAGCTGGGAAAACTGGATATCTGTAGCCAAAAGAAAGAAAGAAGATCCGTATCTCACATCTTATACAAAAATCAACTCAAAATGGATCAAACAGCTAAATATAAAAGCAAGTATCATAAAGCTCTTTGAAGAAAATGTAGGGAAACATCTTCAAGACCTGGTAATAGGTGGAGGATTCTTAAACTTTACATCAAAAGCACAAGCCATGAAAGAAAACATGGATAAATGGGACCTCCTCAAACCTAAACACTTCTGTGATTCAAAAGAGTTCATCAGGAAGGTGAAAAGGCAGCCCACTCAATGGGAGAAAATATTTGGAAACCACATATCTGATAAGGGTTTCATTTCCATTTACATAAAGAGATCATACATCTCAACAATAAAAGAGCAAGCAATCCAATTTTTAAAATGGGCAAAAGATTTAAATAGACATTTCTAAAAAAAGGAAATAAAATGGCCAAAAAGCACATGAAAAAAATGTCCCCTATCACTAGCTATTAGGGAAACGTAAATAAAAATGACAATGAGATATCATCTAACACCACATAGAATGGCCAGTATTTAAAAAACAGATAACAGTAAGTGCTGAGAGGATGTGGAGAAATAGGAACACTCTTTCACTGTTGGTGGGATTGTAAAATGGTGCAGCCTCTGTGAAAGACAGTTTGGTGGGTCCTCAGGAAGCTAAATATATCCAGAAGAACTAAAAACTATGACACGCCATATACATGCCATTATATATCCTGCCATAACCTACAGAACTGAATGGGAGTTAACTACAATGTAAACTATAATCCATGTTTAGTGGCAATGCTCCAAATGTGTTCATCAACTGCAATGAATGTACCACAATAATGAAAGAAGTTGTTAATGTGGGGAAGGGTGACAGGTGTGAGGAATGGGACATATGGGAATCCCTTATATATTTTTTGTAACATTTTGTGTAATTAAGTACCTTGTAAAAAAATAAAAAATATTTTTAAAAGGGGAGCCCAGTGGATAGGGCTTCCATCTACCACATGGGAGGTACGCGGTTCAGGCCCCGGGCCTCCTTGACCCGTGTGGAGCTGGCCCATGCACAGTGCTGATGTGCACAGGGAGTGCTGTGCCACGCAGCGGTGCCCCCCGTGTAGGGGGGCCCCCCACGTAGGGGAGCCCCACGCGCAGGGATTGCACCCTGTAAGGAGAGCTGCCCAGCATGAAAGAAAGTTCAGCCTGCCCAGGAATGGCGCCACACACATGGAGAGCTGACACAGCAAGATGACGCAACAAGAGGAAACATAGATTCCCATGCCACTGACAACAACAGAAGTGGACAGAGAAGAATACACAGCAAATGGACACAGAGAACAGACAACTGGAGGGGAAGGGGAGAAAAAGTAAAAATATATATATATGTATGACATGAACACACATCTGCACATCGATGTTCATAGCAGTGTTATTCACAATTGCCAAAAGACGGAAACAAACCAAGTGTCCATCAGCCAATAAATGGATAAACAAAATGTGCTATATACATATGACGTACTACTATGCTGCAATAAGAAGTGAAATTGGGACATGTGATAAAATGGATGAGTCTTGAAGACATTATACTAAGCAATAAGTCAGACACAATAAATACTGCATGGTCTCATTAATGTGAACTAAATACAAAAAATAAATATGTGGAGTTAAAACCTAGAGTACAGGTTATTAGGAAATAAGAGGAGGGTTGAGAAGAGCTACTGATGCTTAATGTATGGAGAAGTTTTAGTTAACCTTACTGAAAAAGTGAAAACGTATAGAGTTGATGCTAACACATTATAGTAACAAAAATCCTGAAATAGCTACAACAAACCTATTAGAGCTAATAACTAAGTTCAGCAAAGTGGCAGGATACAAGATCAACATGCAAAAATCAGCAGTGTTTCCACACAAATAGTAATGACCAAGAGAGTACTGTGCATCATCCAGGTGGGGAAAGGACGGAGAGACAAAGGGGCCAAATGAAAACTGTAAGTTACTCACCCCTGTCTGGGAGCAGTATATACACCCCACCCACAAGGTGAATAGCCTTGGTAAAAACCCCTGGTTCATTGTAGCCAACTGAGTGGGGAAAGAAAGTAAGAAAGTCTCCTCCCAGGGAGGAAGAGGGGTCTGTCAGAGGGTAGAGCATGGCTTCTCTTCACTGAATTTAGCCAGCTGAGCCCCTTTGGGGGAGGAGAAGGGGAATATGATCAGCCAGGCTGTCATACCTAACCACCCTGGAAGACAGAGGAATTAGAAGAGAAGGAAAGCAGGATAGATAGCTGGCAACTGGCAACCCAACTTACTTGAGGAAAAAGAGGGCAGGGAGAGCCAGATAATCTTTCAGAAACCTACCCAACCTCTGGAGTTCTGTGAGGAACATCTACTTCATATATACTAGGACACTGGTTTGATTCCTGGTACTTGCTAAGAGAAGGCACCCAGACAGTGAACCAGCAGGTTGTCAGGCACCCAGATGGCACCATGTGACAGGGAATTTATAGACAGAGATTTATTTTAGATTTTCCAATCTGCTATTTTATTTTATTTTTTTATTTTATTTTTCATTCTCTAAAACCAGGTACCTTACCTGTGAAGGACATGCTGCTTGCCTGATGAGCACCAGCAATCTGAGACCATTCCTAGGGGCCTAATACAGAAGCCTGTTTTTCCTAGGTTGCTTTTGTTTTTTGGTTTTTTTTCTTTTCCTTACTTTTTTCTCTTTAGTTTCTCTACTTCTTTTCTTTCTTTCATTTTTCCCTCTTCCACTGCTTTTCTTTCATTCCACAATGTCTTGTTTGGTCTTTTCTCATCTTTCTAGTCTTTTATTTTATTTTATTTGGTTTCATTTTTTAATCTCACCTTTTATATTTAAGAATATTCTTTGTATTTTTATTTGTATTCCTTTGTATTTTTTATGAATTTTCACTCTTATCACTTATTTTTATGGCTCTTTTATGGCTCCTTTTTTATCTTTTGTCATTATTACTATTATTCTTTTTCTCTTCTCTTTTTCCTCCTCTGTTGTCTTAATACTTTTCGAAGGAATCGGGACAACTACAAGGATATAAAATAAGTGGAACCAAGTGTCAAATATAAACCTTAACACAAAACAAAACAAAATAAAACACTAGAGTTGAAAGAGAAGCTGGCCATCTGAATAAGCCCATCAAGATAAAGAGATGAATAGACACAAACAAAAAATTACAAGCCATACTAAGGAACAAGGAGACATGGACCAGGCTAATAAACAAACTAAAAAACAGGAGGAAATACACAACATGGAACAACTCATCAAGGATGTCCAAACAAATATCATTAATCAACTTAATGAAGTGAAGGAAGAGATAAAGGGCATTAAGAAGACATTGTGGGGAAACGGACTTTGGCCCAGTGGTTAGGGCGTCCGTCTACCACATGGGAGGTCCGCGGTTCAAACCCCGGGCCTCCTTGATCCGTGTGGAGCTGGCCATGTGCAGCGCTGATGCGCGCAGGGAGTGCCGTGCCACGCAAGGGTGTCCCCCGCGTGGGGGAGCCCCACGCGCAAGGAGTGCGCCCGTGAGGAAAGCCGCCCAGCGTGAAAAGAAAGAGCAGCCTGCCCAGGAATGGTGCCACCCACACTTCCTGTGCCGCTGACGACAACAGAAGCGGACAAAGAAACAAGACGCAGCAAATAGACACCAAGAACAGACAACCAGGGGAGGGGGGAAATTAAATAAATAAATAAATCTTTAAAAAAAAAAAAAAAGACATTGTGGGAACATACTGAATAAACTGTAAACATACATTAAAAAATAACAGATCTGATGGTGATCAATGGCACTACGCAAGAAATCAAAATTAAACTGGAAGCACATGACAGCAGATTTGAACAGGCAAAGGACAGAATTAGTGATGTCGAAGATAGCACATTTGAAATCAGACAGATAGAACAGATAGATAAAAAGGAAAAACTCAGCAGGGACTCAGGGAATTGAATGACAACATGAAATGCTGTGAAATAATGTTTATAGCAACATTATTCACAATTGCCAAAGGATGGAAACAACCCAGGTGTATAACAACTGACAAAGAGAAAAACAAACTGAGGATATTATTATTCTCATGATAGAATATTATTCAGCTGTAAGACAACATGGCAACATGGATGAACCTGAAGGACATTATGTTGAGTGAAGCAAGCCAGGCACAAAGCAAGCCAGGCACAAAAGAACAAGTATTGTATGATTTCACTATTATGAACTAAATATAATAAGCAAACTAATGGAGTTAATACCCAGAATATAAATCACCAGAGAATAAAACGGTGTTAGAGAATGGAAAGCTGAGGTTTAATGTGTACAAAAGTTGTTTGTACATGTTCCGAAATGAATAGAAAGGGTGAAAGCACATCATCGCATTTGTAATTAGTAGTATTAACATATGGGTGTGATAGTGGGGTTTTTTGTTATTTTCCCTTTTTTTTTTTTTTTTTGGAGAAATTACAATGTTCTAATATTGATTGAAGTGATGAATAGGCATCTCAGTGATTATACCAAATGATGATTATATGCTTTAGATAAATTATATGGTTTATGAACAAAAAGTAATAATAATAGGATGAGTTGGGGGAAAATATGCCAAATATAAGACACAAACTATAGTTATTAGTAATACTTTGACAATGTGCTTTCATAAATTTGTTACAAATCTTTCAAACATTACAAGATATTTGTGGTGAGGTGATATATAAGAGCATTGAATGATGTCATTCATGTATGTTTTGTAAGTTCAAAACTTTTACTATACACTTATTTTTTATGTATGTTCATGTATGAATTATATAATTCAATAAATTGTATTTAACATGGGAAAAAATCTCCCAAAATCAAAAATGAAAAGCCCAGAATTAGATGCCTTCATAGGTGAATTCTAACCTATCATTCAAAGAAGATCTAATACAAATCTTGCTCAAGCTCTTCCAAAAACTGAACAGGAAAGAACACTACCAAACTCACTCTATGAAGCCAATATGACACTAACACTAAAAACAAATGAAGACAATATGAAAAAAAAAAAAAACCCAGAAAATTAGAGACAAATTTCTCTAATAAATACAGATGCAAAAATCCTCAACAAAATTCTTGCAAACTGAATCCAAAAGCACATTAAAAGAACTGTACACCACAACCAAGTGAGTATGCAAGAGTGGTTCAACACAAGAAAATTAATTAGTATAATGCACCACATTAATAAACTGAGGGAGAAAAATCACATGATCCTCTCAATTGATGCAGAAAAATTACATCAATTACATCAGAAAAATTGACAAATTACAGGATCCTTTCTTGATAAAAACACTCCAATAGGTAGGAAAAAAGGAAGATTTTTCAACATAGTACAGTAAATACAAGAAACACACACAGCTAACATTGTACTCAATGCTGAAGGACTGAAAGCTTTTCTACTCAGATAGGGAACAAGACAAAGATTCCCTCTGTTACCACTGTTATATAATATTGTGCTAGAAGTTCTACCTAGAGCAAGTAGGCAAGAAAAAGAAATAAAAGTCACCCAAATAGGAAAGAAAGAAGTAAAATTTCACTATTCACTGATGATATGATAATATATTTGGAAAATCCCAAAAATCCACAAGAAAGCTACTAGAACTAAGAAATGAGTTCAGCAAAGTGGCAGAATAGAAATTAATACACAAAATTGGTAGAGTATCAATAAATTACTAACAAGCAACCAAAGGAGGAAGTAAGAAAAAAAATCCAAAAGAATCAAATATTTCAGTATAAATGTAACCAAGGACATAAAGGACCTGTATTTAGAAAACTACAAAATATTGCTAAAAGAAACGAAAGAAGACCTAAATAAATGGAAGGGCATTCTGTGTTCTTAGGCTGAATAACTAAATATCATTAAGATGCCAATTCTACCTAAACTGATTTACAGATTCAATGCAATCCCAATAAGAATCCCAACAGCATTTTTTACAAAAATTTAAATGCCAACTATCAAATTTATGTGAAAGGGTAATGGACCCTGAATAACCAAAAATATCTTTAAGAAGAAGGAAGAAGTTGGAGGACTCACTTCCTTGACCTTAAAACATTATAACTTAGCTGTAGCACTGAAAACAGAATAGTGTTAGCATAAAGATAGATATACTGATCAATAGAAATAAATTGATAACTGAGAAAGAGACCCTCACATGTACAGTCAAGTGATTTTTGACAAGGCTGTCAAGCCCACCCAGCTAAGTTAGAACAGTCTGTTCAACAAATCATGCTGGGAGAATTGGATAGCCATATCCAAAAGAAAGAAAGAGGACAACTATCTCAGACCTTATACAAGAATTAACTCAAAATGTAACAAGGACCTAAATATAAAAGCTACTACCATAAAATCCCTAGAATAAAATAAAGGGAAACATCTTAAAGTGGTTTCTTAAACCTTATTACCAAAGCTCAAGCCACAAAAGAAAAAACAGATAAATGGGACCTCCTCAAAATTAAACACTTTCATATTTTGAATGATTATGTCAAGAAGGTAAAAAGACATCCTACTCAGTGGGAGAAAATATTTGGAAACCACATATCTGACAAGTATTTTATTTCCATCTTATAAAAGAGATCATACAAGTTAATGATAAAAAGACAAGGAAACCAACCAAAAATGGGCAAAACACTACAATAGACTTTTTTCCAAAGAGAAAATACAAATGGCCAAAAAGCACATGAAAAAAATGTTCAAAATCACTAGCTATTAGGGAAATGCAAACCAAAACTACAATAATGAGATACCATTTCACACCTTATAGAATGCCTATTATTAAAAAAAAAAACAAAAAAACTACAAGTGCTGGAGAGGAGAAATGGAAGACTCCTTCACTGTTGGTGGGCATGTAAAAAGGTGCAGACAGGAAGACTGTTTTGCAGATCCTTAGGAAGCTAAATATAGATTGCCTAACATATGTAGAATTTTCAATACAGTTTATTGTAAAAGTGTGGAAATGAAAAGAATTGATGGTTACACATTACAGTGAGTATAACTAACACTGCTGATTTATAATGTGATTGTGGCTGAAAGGGGTATGGTAGGGTCATAAATGTCGACTGAAAGAAAGCTAGAGGTTAATCTAGGGACTGTATAACATAGCGAACCCAGTGCTGGATGAGGATTGTTATTAATACTACAAATACAAGAATGTTCTTCTATGAACTAGAAAAAATGTACATCACTATTACAAGGTTTAAGAATATGGTGATACATGAGAAAAGTCAACTAATGTAACTTATGGACTATAGTTAATAGTAACAGGGTAATATTTTTACATCAATGACAAAGAAGGTCCTGTATCAATGCTAAGGGTCAACAATAGGGAAGTATAATAGGGTTTGGGATTCTTCCTTTTGGAGAAATGAAAACATTCTAAAATTGAGTTGATGACAGCACAATTCTGTGATGAACTGAGAGCCACGTAGTATAGACAATGGAGGGGATTGTATAAGGCATGGTACCATATAACACAGTGAACCCTGAGATGGAAGATAGACTGTAGTCAACAGTACAAATATGAGAACATTCTCTCATGAACTATAACAAATATACAAGACTGATACATGGTGCTAACAAGAGCATGGTTTATGGGGGAAATACACCAAATGTAAGCTACAGACTATAGTTAGTAATTTTTTTATGATATTCTTTCATCATTTGTAACAAATATTATGCAACAATGCAAGATGGTGGTAGTAGGATGATGTATGGGAATCCTGTAAGTAACACATGATTGTTTCATAAACTTAGCTCTATTAGCTTTTCTAATAAAACAAAACAAAATGAAGCAAAAGTAATGATGAATATATGTTGTAGAACATAAAGTAAACAAAGAAGTGGTAACAAGTACAAAAAAATAGTGGGAGAAAAGAGAGGTATAGGAAAGGTATGTATGCATTCTATTAAAGTTAATTTGTTATCAAACCAAATATAATTATTATATATTTAAGATGTTCAATTTTAACCTATGGTAACCCCAAGAAAAATGGATGAAAGATATATCCAGATAGAAATTAGAAGATAATCGGGAAGCAGACTTGGCCCAATGGATAGAGTGTCCATCTACCACATGGGAGGTCCACGGTTCAAACCCTGGGCCTCCTTGGCCCATGTGGAGCTGGCCCATGTGCAGTGCTGATGCGTGCAAGGAGTGTCCTGCCACGCAGGGGTGCCCTCCACGTAGGGGAGTCCCACACGTAAGAAGTGTGCCCTGTAAGGAGACCCGCCCCACACAAAAGAAAGTGCAGCCTGCCCAAGAATGGCGCCGCACACACGGAGAGTTGACAGAGCAAGATGACACAACAAAAAGAAACACAGATTCCCATGCTGCTGACAACAACAGAAGCGGACAAAAAGAAGAACACGCAGCAAATGGACACAGAGAACAGACAACTGGGGCAGGGGGGAGGGGAGAGAAATAAATTAAAAAAAAAAAAAAAAGATACTGAACACAGTATGTATTAGTCAGCCAAAGGGGTGCTGATGCAAAGTACGAGAAATCTGTTGGCTTTTATAAAAGTTATTTATTTGGGATAAAAGCTTACCATTACAAGGCCCTAAACAGTCCAGCTCAAGGTTGTTTTCTCACCAAAATCAGATGTTGAAGCAAGATGGTCGCTGATCTCTGGAAGGTTCAGGCTTCCCCTCTGGGCTTGTCTCTCAGGGCTTCCTATATCAGTCTCAGCTGTCTTCCCAAGGTCAGCTGTAAGCTATCAGGTGAATGTCTCAGCTCTCTCTGGGCCCCAGGATCAAACATGACAGAGCTATCTCCAATTCCATGTATCTTCTTCTGTGTGTCTTCTTAAGTGTCTTTTTATATAGCCCACCAAGGGGGCAGGGACTTAAACTGAGCTATACCCTATTGACATGGTTGAATCAAAGCCCTGATCATAATATCATTGAATCAAAGACATCTCAGCTGAATCTAATACAATCAAAGGGGATCATGCCCAGAGGAATAGACTTATTAACAAACATAATCTCTTTTTTTGGAATTCATAAATAATCTCAAACTGCCAGAATGGTACAACACAAGAAAGCAAATATATATAAATGTATGCTTTAACAGAAGTGAGGGACAAAAAACACATAAGACTTACAAAGGCTGTACAGCAAAATGGCAGAAAAAAGTCTGGTATTATCAGTAGTGACTTTAAATGTAAGTACATTAAACTCTCCAATCAAAAGGCAGAGATTAGCAGAATAGATAAAATAGCACGACCCAACTCTAAGCTGTCTATAAGAGAATCACTTTATAGTCGAAGATACGAGCATGCTGAGGGTAAAAGGATGGAAAAAATATATACCATGCAAGTAGTAAGCAAAAAGGAGAGCCTGGCCCCCTCTTGATTTAGAGGTGTAGACATCTTCGTCCCAGGATCCATAGAATGGAGGAATATAATATGGATTGGAGTGGACTTGCTGGTATTCTACTATAGAACTGCTGTGACTCTAGCAATGGAAGAAATTGTATCATTGATGTGGAGACGGTGGCCGCAGGAGTTGCTAAGGGCAGGGAGGGAGGAAGAAGTATGATATGGGGCATTTTCAGGACTTGGAGTTGTCCTGAACGATATTGCAGGGACAGATGCAGGACACTGTTTATCCTGCCATGACCCACTGGATGGAATGGAGGAGACTGTGAACTACAATGTAAACTATGGTGCATGTGGTATGGCAATTCTCCAGGGTGTATTCTCCAAACGCAATAAATGTGCCTCACTGATGAAATGGGATGTTGATGTGGAGGAGTAGGGGGGGGGAGTGGGATATATGGGAACCTCTTATGTTTTTTAATGTAACATTTTGTGTGATCTATTTATATATATATTTTAAAGACAATAAAAAATTGAAATTGAAAAAAAAAAAGGAGAGCTTTGGTGACTACATTAATATTGGATAAAATAGACCTTAAGTCAAAAACAGTTACAAGAGACAAGGATGGTCATTACATACTGATAAAGGGGACAATTCAACAGGAAGATGTAACAATTATAAATATACATGCACCTAACAGTAGAGCCCCAAAATATATGAAGCAAATACTGACAAATTTGACATTAAAAGTAGGAGACTTTAACACACCACTCAAAATAATGGATAAAAGACTAGGCAGATGATCAGTAATGAAGTACAGGATTGAGGGATACACTAAAACAACTAGACCTAACAGATATATAGAGAATATTGCACCCAAAGAAAACAGAATACACATTCTTATCAAGTGCAGATAGATCATTCTCCAGGATAGAATATATGGTGGGTCACAAAACAAGTCTCAATAACCTCAAAAATATCGAAATCATGCAATCTAACCACAATGGAATGAAGCTATGAATTAATAACAGAGGGAGAAATGGAAAATTCCACAAACATGTGGTAATCACACAACATACTCTTTAAACAACCAATGGAGTAAAGCAGAAATTGGAAGCAAAACTAGGAAACATCTTGAGGCTAATGAAAATGAAAATATAATGTATCACAACTTATGTAATGCTGTGAAGGCACTGTTGAGATGGAAATTTATAGCTCTAAATGTGTTATCTACAACTAAAAGCAAAACAGTTCCTTCCATCTGCCCCATATGATCTAAGTCATCTCTCAATCTGCAACAGAGCAGATATCACCATCCCCAAATCCTCAGGATTGAGGAATGAACAAATACAAGGGGAGAATGCTACCATGGACCAAAGCAGACTTATTTACTATAGTAGCAGAAGAACTTGTAACATTAATATAAAGATAGTGGTTACCAGAGGTTCTGAGGGGAGAGGGAGGGAAGAATATGTGGAACATGAGGCATGTTTAGAGCACTCGAATTGTTCTGCATGATACTACCATGACAGATACAGGCCATTATACATTTTGTCAAAAATCTATAAAATTGTACAGTGAAAAGTGTAAATCATAATGTAAATATAGACCTTAGTTAGTAGCAATGCCTCAGTACTTGTTCATCAAATGTAATAAATGTACCACACTAATAGAAGATGTTATTAACAGGGGAATATGTGAGAGAGGGAGGGGAGCAGATGGGGTATATGGGAATCCCCTATACCTACAATGTAAGTTTTCTGTAACCTAAAACTTATGTAAAAATGAAGTTTATTATATGAAAAAAATGTTTACATTAAAAAAAAAAAAGACTTCAAATCAGAAACCTAACCTCAAAACAGGAAAACTAGAAAAAGAGGAGGAAACTAAACCCAAAGCAAGCAGAAGGAAGGAAATAACAGATTAGAGAGCACATAGATGAAATAGAAAAAAGAAAAAAGCAATAGAGAAAATCAACAAACTCAAATATTGGTTCTTTGAAAAGATCAATAAAATTGATAAACTTTTAAGTTAACTGACAAAGAAAAAGAGAGAGAGGATATAAATAATGAAAATCAGAAATGAAAAGAGGGGCATTACTACCAAGTCAGCTGAATTGAAAAGGACTATATATGGATACTATGAGCAATTGTATGTCAATAAATTACATAACCTAGATGAAATGGACAAATTCCTGGCAACAAACTACCTACACTGACTCAAAAAGAAATAGGACAGCTCAACAAACCAATTACCAGTAAAGAGACTAAGTGAGAAATCAAAAACTTTCCAACAAAGAAAAGCCCAGGGTCATATGGCTTCACAGGAGAATTTGACCAAACTTACCAAGAAGACTTAACTCCAATTCTCCTCAGACTCCCCCAGAAAAATTGGAGAGAAAACTCCCTGTATTAATCCACCAAAGGGCTGCTGTTGCAAAGTACTAGAAATCTGTTGGCTTTTATAAAGGGATTTATTTGGGATAAAAGCTTATAGTTACAAGGCCATGAAAAGTCAAGGTTGCTTCTCACCAAAGTGAGCTGCCACGTGTTGAAGCAAGATGGTCTCTGATCTCTGTCTGGTCTCTGCCTTCCCCTCTGGGCTTCTTCTTCCTTTTGAGGCTTCATGCTCAAGCAATACTGCAGTCTTCTCTCTCCTCTCATAGGGCTCATTTCTTTCTGGCCTTCTTTATCAGTCTCAGATGTTCTGCTCTCTTCTCAAAGTCAGATGCAAACTATCAGGCAAATGGTTCACCTATCCTGGGGCCCTAGCCACAGAAGCCTTCTCCTTTCTGTCACATGGCAGGATCAAAAATGACAGAGTTATCTCTTCTGTGTGTCTAAGTCAGCCCTTCTCTGTGTTTCCATTTATATCAGATCCAGCAAGGGAACGGATACCCAACTTGAGCTATGCCTTACTGACATAGTCTTATCAAATAACCTTAATCAAAGACCATGAACAGAATTTAATATAATCGAAGGGTACCACACCCAGAGGAACAGATTAGTTTACAAACATAATCTTTCTCTTTCTGGGATTCATAAATAATTTCAAACTGCCACACTCCCTAACTCATTCCACAGGCAATCATCATCTTCATACCAAAGCTGGATAAAGATACCACAAGAAAACTACACAGCAATATATCTTTTATGAACACAGATGTAAAAATTCCCAACAGAATACTAGCAAACTCAATCGAACAGCAAAGCAAAAGAATTATACACCATGATCCAGTGGGATTTATCCCTGGTATGCAAAGTTGGTTCAACTTAAGAAAATGCATTAATGTAATATACCACATTAACAAAATGAAGGAAAAAAATACATGATCATCTCAATCAATACAAGAAAGATATTTGACAAAATATAGCCTTCTTTCTTGCTAAACAAAACAAAATACTTAGAACACTGAGAATAGAAGGAAACTTTCTCAATTTGATAAAGGGAATATATAAATAGCCCAGAGCTAACATCCTACTTGATGGTGAAAGACTGAAAGCTTTCCCTCTAAGATCACAAACAAGACAAGGAGGCCCAATGTCACCACTGTTATTCAACATTTTACTGGAAGTTCTTGCCAAAGGAATTAGGCAAGAAAAAGAAATAAAAGACACCCAAACTGGAAAGAAAGAAGTTCAACTTTCCCTATTTGCTGATGACATGATCCTATATAGAGAAAATCATGAAAAGTCCACAACAAAGTCCATAGAGCTAATAAATGAATTCAGCAAAGATGCAGGGTACAAGATCAACACCCAAGATCAATAGTGTTTCTATACACAAGCAATAAACAATTGCAAGAAGAAATCAAGGAAAGAACATTTCATTCACAATAGCAACTAATAGAATCAAATATGTAGGAATAAATCTAGCATAAATCTAACATAAAGGACTTGTACATAGAAAACTACAAAACATTGCTAAAAGAAATCAAAGAAGACCTAAATAAATGGAAAAATATTCTATGATTATGGATTGAAAGACTAAATATCATTAAGATGTGAATACTACCCAAAGCAATTTATATATTCAATGCAATCCAATCAAAATTCCAACAACTTTCTTTACAGAAATGGAAAAGCCAATCATCAAATTTATATGGAAGGGTAAGTGGCCCCAAATAGCTAAAGACATCTTGAAATGGCTGAAAACTTATTAGAAAGCCACAGTAATCAAAATGGTATGGTACTGGCATAAGGACAGGCATACAGATCAATGGAATAAAATTCAGATCTCAGAAATCAACCCTCACATTTACTGGCAACTGATTTTTGGCAAGGTGATAAAGACCATTCAATTGGGAAAGAATGGTCTCTTCAACAAATGGTGAAGGGAACACTGGATCTCCATTTGCCAAAAAAAAAAATTTTAATGAAAAAAAATTTTAAACGTTGGAGGGCCTGTACCTTATACTATATACAAAACCAACTCAAAATGGATCAAAGACTTAAATACTGAAAGCTAGAACTATCACGCTCCTAGAAGAAAACTTAGGGAAGCATCTTCAAGATCTTGTGTTAGGCAACAATTTCTTGGACTTTATACTAAAAGCACAAACAATGAAAGAAAAAATAAATAAATGGGACCTCATGAAAATTAAAAACTTCTGTTCCTCAAAGGATTATATCATGAAAGTAAAAAGACAACCTACAAATGGGAGAAACTATTTGGAAGCCACATGTCTAATAAAGGAATAATATCTAGTATACATTTCAACTTAACAAAAAGACCATCAACGTAATTTTAAAATATGCAAAAGACTTGAACAGACATCTCTTCAAAAAAGATATACAAATCATCAGAAAGCACATGAGAAGGTGTTCAACATCATTAGCCATCAGGGAAAAGCAAATCAAAACCACAATGAGATATTATTTCATACGTTAGAAAGGCAGCTGTTAAAAATTAATTAATTAATTTTTTAAAAATGTTGGAGAGAATGGTGGGAATAGGAACACTCATTCATTGTTGGTGGGAATGTAAAATGGTGCCACAACTGTGGAAGAACTGACAGCAGGGTCTAGAATAGATGTTTGCACACCATGTTCATAGCAGCATTATTCACAATTGCCAAAAATATGGAAGCAACTTAAGTGTCCATCCACAAATGAATGGATAATTAAATGCATGGTATATACAAACAATGGAATATTATTCATCCATAAAAAGGAATGAAGACCTTGATACATGTGAAAACATGGATGAAGCTGAAAGAGATTGTGTTGACTGAAATAAGCCAGACACAAAAAGACAAATATTTTATGATCTCACTGATTTGAAACAATTAGAATAAGCAAACTCAATAAATCAGAATCTAGAATATAGGTTGCCAGAGGAGGGGTGAGAATAGGGAATGGGAAGTTAAGGCTGAAAATGTACAGCGTTCCTGTAGCAACTTGATATTGTTCATGAATTCCAAAAATAGATATTGGATTATGTTTGTAAACTGGTCTATACCTGGATGTGATTAAATTATGAATGAGCCGTGTCAGTAGGGTGTTGAGTCCCCGTTCCTTGGTGGGTGGGGACTCACTGATAAAAGACATGGCAAAGGACAGAGTTGGAGTTTTGAAGTTGGAGTTTAGATGCTGGAATTTTGAACTAGAGCCCCAGGAAGTAAGCACACAGAGGAGCTTGGTCATGAGGAAAGAGAAGAACCTAGGAAGCCTGAACCCTGGTAGATGTCAGCAGGTGTTGGTAGATGCTCCAACACATGGCAAAAGACTTTAGGGTGGGAAGTAACTTATGCTTTATACCTGGTAACTGTAAGCTTCTACCCCAAATAAATACCCTTTATAAAAACCAACTGATTTCTGGTATTTTGCATCAGCACCCTCTTTGACTGACTGACACAGTTCCCATTTGGAATACCTGAAAAGTTTTCTTAATGGATGGTGGTGATGGAAGCATAATATTGTGAACAAAAGTTCCATACCAATGCAAGGTGTTGGTGGTGGAGTGGTTTACAGGAATCCTGTATTTTCCACATGATTGTTCCGTAAACCCATGACCTCTCTAATAAAGGAAAAAAAAGTCACCTCCTCAAGAGAGGATTTCCCTGAACATCTTACCCAAAAGCATTATCTCTACCACCCAGGCCCTAGTATCTCTTCATTACATTAATTCTGTTGTATTTTATTTATAAGTCTTATAAAACTTCACATAAATTTTCACTGTTTTATTTTCTATCTCCCTCTGTTAGAATTGCTTAAAGTTCCATTAGGGCATGAATCTCATGTGCCTTGTTCATGGTACTTATCATAGTACCTAGAAAAAAATAGCACACTTCTATGACTTCAATAAATATTTTTAAATAAATACAAATGACATTTAGGCTGGACTTGGGGGGGGGAAACTAAACTTTATCAAGAGAAATGGGAAAAAGAAATCAAACATGTTTCATTTTATTCAGAGCTTCAATTTTCATAGATTTGGGGATTATCTGTAATAGACTCATATTTGAAAGGTCTCTTGAAGGTTTTATCTCATTTTTGCCAATCTGGGGAGGCATGAATATTTCTTAAAATATACTCAGGCTTTTCTTGAATACTTACCTTGGTATGCAAGTCATTATCTCATGAACAAACCCATTCTGATTTAAGCAACTTTAAATGATCAAAATTTTTCTGATAGGAATTCAAAATCTGACTCCCTATTATGTATATACTACTTGACTTAGTTCTGACCCTAGAGGTTCTCCTGAAAATAGGAAGTTAATCCCTATTTCATATGAAAGACTTCCAAATATTTGAAGACAGCTATAATCCCCTCCCTAAACATAATAAAAATAGATAACATTTATTGACAGTGCCTGCTGGGCTCTGGCTAAGTACTTTACATGAATCACTCATTTAATCCTCACAATAACATTGTGATATATTAATGTGCAGATTTTACAAATAAGAAAATAGAGGTCTAGATTAGATCATTTGCCTAAGGTCAACAGAGTGGAAAGTAGTAGAGCCAGAATTCAACTGCAGATGGTCTAACTCAACTCCAGAGCCTACATTCTTAACTGTAGGCCTCACTTTCTAAATGATCCCCACTTTCTACTCATTGTACAAAACCAATACTAGTGAGCCACTCAGTCAGCAATACTGAGGCACAGAACTTAATCCAGTCTCTTCTACCTTGTGAGGAAGACAATATTGATTCTCATGCATTTATAAAAGAATGAAATGATGCAGGATTTAATCAATAAAACTGTGGAAAGATTCGCAAATACTAAACAATCTTTTCATTTTTATGGACTATTATTCCTCTTTGTTCAACATACACTCCAAACTGTCTGACATACTGTCCATTTTTTAACACACTCCTTACTTTCATACTCCTCTACTTTAAAATTCTCTCTTTCTAGACGACCTCTCAACTTCCGCAGAGATTGATTTCTTCTGTGTCCTTCAAGAGCCAAGTATCCTGCATAGATTTGATTCACTCCTCCAAATCCATTCTCTACTCTGTTCTGTGCCCCAGGAAGCTGCCCTGAATAAACCTGTGTGGACAGTTTCCCTTGCTCTCTAGATACTGGCTGGATACAGTCAATGGAAGACTCTGGCAAGAGACTGAAAGTGTGAGCCTGGGTTATTTAGTGCCCCAGCTCTCACAGAAAGTCAGCTCTGATTAACAATGGCCCTCTACCAGAGGCCAAAGCTTCTGTCAAAAGGACCTCTACATAGCTACCATCTGAATCTTGATAACAACGTCCTATCTTTGCCTTTATCTAAGAGTGGTAAGGGCTACCTACTGTTGCTAGCCAGATATGCCACGTTGTTTTCCCTTTTTTACTCTTATAAATAATACCTTCTTTAAATTCTCATTTGTTTACTCATTTGTGTATGCCATCTATTTTCCAGGAAGACCCTAAGACAGCACCACAACTTTCCCGAAGCCTTCTCTGCTTTTTGTTTATACCTCCTTCATGGCATTTTTTTTCCTTTGACTAGACCTCAAATTTCTTAATGGCAAAATATGTATTATTCACATTTGAATACCCCAAATTATTAATTCCTTGCCCATGGTAAACTAAATAAATGTTTCAAGAATGAATGAAAGACTAAATAAATAAATATACAGAACTTGAGATTCCAAAATTAGATTGGGAACCTGCAGGGAATTAAAGGAGAACAAGGCCAGTAGTTTCATTTGGTTCCTTGAAGCAGCAAAAGAATCATCTGTGGAGGAAGGAATTCTCAAATTAAAAGGAACCTAATATGAATATATAATCAAAGATGAACAAACAGACAAACAAATCACTGCTGTGATGGTTAAGTTCATGTGTCACCTTGGCTAGTTTGGTCAAGCAAGCACTAGCCTGGTTGGTGCTGTGAGGGTATTTCCTGGATTTAAATCATCATTAAATAGATTACAACTGGTTGGTTACATCTACAATCAACTGAGGGGACTGCCTTCAACAATGAGAGAAGTGTCATCCAACCAGCTGAAAGTCTTAAAAGGAGAAGTGATGATTTCAGGAATCAGAAGAAAAAATTTCCATCTGTCTCAGCCAGTCAGCTTCTCCTGGGGAATTCATCAAAAAACATCATCACAACTGGAAAATGACCTTATACGGAAGGTTCAATGCGGATCAGCAGAATATCCATGTCTACATAAAATACCATGACTTTAAAATGCTGTTTGACCTAAAGTAAGGGGGAAATGGAAAGGAGAAATGAGTTTATATGGCTACGAGTTTCTAAAAAAGAGTCTGGAGGCTGGCAGAAGGTTTGCCCTCATGCACAACTGAGCAGAGTCAGAGAGACAGATAAAGCAGATACAACCCCCAGATATTGGTTCCTTTGAGGGCTAAAGAGACCCATGGGAGTTATGGTCATGGCCGATGGGGTTAACTACCAGGGCAGATGGCCCCTCTTTGGAAATGGTGTTTATGTGTGATGAATCTGGACTCAGATGGGATCTCCCTTCATAAGACTTTCATGCTAATGTGCTGGAGGTGCAGTTAATGTTGGGGTTTAAGATATAGTTAGGGGATTTGAATCTCTGGACTGACAATGTGATAGCCAGATCCTGAGCCTCAACAGACTCCAGCACCTACAATCTGATTTATTGGACTTACCACACTCAGCTAAGATGGAGTTGAAGAAGGACAACCACCACACCATGGAGCCTAGAGTGATTACAACTGAAAATGGGAGGATTGCATCCAGCATCCAGGTGGAATCTGAGCCTCCTCTTGACATAGAGGTGCAATGGACACAACCAATCCAATGTCCACATAGAAGAGGTGGCATTGGATTGGGAAAAGTGGACATAATGGACAAAGGGTATGGGGAAAGGCAGGAAGAGATGAGAGGTGGAGGCGTCTTCGGGACATGGAGCTGCCCTGGATGGTGCTTCAGAGGTAATCACCGGACATTGTAAATCCTCACAGGGCCCACTTGATGGAATAGAGGAGAGTATGGGCCACGATGTGAACCAATGTATATGAGGTGCAGAGGTGCCCAAAGATGTACTTACCAAATCCAATGGATGTGTCATGATGATGGGAACGAGTGTTGTTGGGGGGGGGGAGAGGGGGAGTGGGGGGGTGGGGTTGAATGGGACCTCACATATATATTTTTAATGTAATATTATTACAAAGTCAATAAAAAATAAAAAAATTAAAAAATAAAAAAAAAAAAAAACATCATCAGCGTTCCCAGCCAGTGGCTTGCCCTACAAAATTTGGGCTTACCCATCCCCACAGTTGTGTGAACCAAATCCTATTTTAAAAATCTCAAAATATTTACATTATATAGATATATACACACATATTTCCTGTCAGTTATGCTTCCCTAGGGAACTATGACTAATACAACTATGAATGAGAGTTAGCAGAAACAATGAACAACAGATTTAGACACTCAAGTCCTTGAGACACTGGAATAGCAGGTACAGAATACAAAATAACTACATAAGAAATGTTTAAAGAAGCAAAAGATAGAATAAAAAAATAAGTAAGCAATAAGTCTACAAAATGATAAGGGAGATTTGAAAAATAACCAAAAATTTTAAAAATTGTTGAAATAACAACAAAATAAATGAGTTAAGAGCAGAATGAACAGAGATCTAGAATTGCTAAATCCACATCTATTCTGCAGCCGGGGGAGATGTTAGGTATAATGAAAATGTCCAACCATACCATAAACAGGAAGCCAAGAAAAAGCAGCAGGAACTCATAGTGGCAGGGATCCCTCCCCCTGGAGCGTATAAATCACTCAATACTAAAACAGCGCAGGGTCTCTCTTCTCCCTCACAAAGTGGAGCTGCCATCTACTGTGCCACTACTAACCCAGACTGGAGCAGCTGGCCTCCCTGGGAGACCTGGCATGATAGAATCTGTTTGCCTGCTCTTTTGGACCCTTCGTGCTGTGTAAACAGTTATATGTATAAAGTGGTCATTTGCTGAAAGTTTTCGTTGTGCCTGAGCCTGTGTTTCCATGACACAACATACAGCAAATCACTCCACATATGGAATACAGAATAAGAATATCTAACATATATCTAATAAAAGTTCCAAAGAGAAGAGGAAAAAAGGGAAATGAGGCACTATTTGAAGAGATGACTACTTAGAACTTTCCAGAACAATGACAAAATAAATTAATACAGGAAGCATAGCATATCCTAAGTAGGATAAATTTTTAAAAATTTTAAATCCATATCTAGACCATTACTGTGAATCTTCAGAATATTAAAAATTAATAAAAGATCTAAAAGCAACACATAAATCATTTAAAAAGAAATGAGAATCAAAGGCAGTGGAATAACATATTTAAAGTGCAGCATGAATATAACTGTCACCCAGAATTGTGAACTTAGCAAAACTTGTTCAAGAATGAGAATAAAAAATTTTCAGATTAAAAAAAAACAAACTTGAATTTATCAATAGACTTATACTAAACAAGTATGTAATGCAAAACTTCTCAACCAGTGTGTTTACCAAGGATTGCAGGTATGTTATGGTATTAATCCCTTCAGCTTATCAGTTGGCATAGGGCCTAGGATAACCTAGAAAATACATTTTCCCTGAAAAACACAATTCACCAAAAGTGACTCAAGAAAATATATAAGTATGAATTGTTCTGTAACCATTAAAGCAGTGGTTTTCTCAATTGGGGGAAATTTTTTCTTATTATTATTTATTTTCTTTTAAATGTTACATTCAAAAAATATGAGGCTCCCATATACCCCCCACCCCACCCACGCCACCCCTCCCACATCAACAAACTCTTCCATTATTGTGGCACATCCACTGCACCCGGCGAATACATTCTGGAGCACATGGACAGTGGTCCACATTGTAGACCACACTCTCCCCCAGTCCACCCAGTGGGCCGCGACAGGACACACAACATCCAGCATCCGTCCCTGCAGCACCACCTAGGACAACTCCAAATCCTGAAAATGCCCTCAAACCACATCTCTTCTTCCCTCTCCCAACCATCAGTGGCCACCCTCTCCACATCACTAATACAGTTTCTTCCCTTACTAATCACAATAGTTAATAGGGGGAAATTTCGACCTCCAGGGGACATTGGGCAATGTCTGGAGACATTTTGATTGTCACAGTTGGGGGACTGGTATTGACATCTCGTGGGTAGAGGCCAGGGATGCTGTTGCTAAACATTTTACAGTGTACATTCCCCACATCAAAGTATTACCCAGCCCAAAATGTCAACAGTGCCAATATTGAGAAAACCTGCATTAAAGAAAACAAAAAGTGCTCTTATAAACCTTCTGAAGAGAAAACACCTTGGTAAAATTGTACTACAGGTAAATTCTGTCAAACATTCAGGGAACGGAGAGTATTCCAATCTTATACAAATTCTTCTGGGGTACATTAAGAATGGAGAAAATACTCACCAAATCATTTTTAGGGGGCCAATATAATTTTGATACCAAAGCCATTCAAGAATAGAACAGGAAAGGAAAATTCAGGCAAGTCTCACTCATTAACACAGGTGCCAAAATTTTAAAATATTTGCATACTGAATTAAATGGTGTGTGTATATATAAATATACATATATATATAAAGGTAAGATACCAAGGTAGGTTTATTTCAGGATACAAGAGTACTGAAACTTCTCAGAAATAATATAATTACTAAATTAATTAATTAACTAGAAAAATTAAAACCCTATATAATCTTAGATGCAGAAAAAAAATTTTTGGTAAAACTCAGCACCCACTCATGACTTTTAAAGAACCTTAGCAAACTACAAAGATACTAAAATCTACCAAAAGCTACATGACTATCAGTCTTGACACTGAAGTAATTATTATCATTCCCTTCAAAAACAAGAAATAAGACTTTTACCACCACTTCTTTTTTTTTACTTTGTTTAAATACCTTTTTTTTTCTTTTTTTGTCTTTATTTTTTTAATGTTACATTCAAAAAATATGAGGCCCCCATATATCCCCCACCCCCCCTCACCCCACTCCTTTCCCCATTGTTGTTACCACCACTTCTATTCCACCACCTCCTTGAAGTCCTAGCTGGCAGAAGAAACAAGAAGAACTAAAAGCTACACAGATTAGAAAGGAAGAAACAAAACATGATTATCAACAAAGAACACCCAATTATCAACACATGATTATGAGAAATAATATATATATTATTACATATAGTATAAAAATTTATTTTGTTCCTATATAAATGCAAAGAACAAATAATATTCCAGATGCAGTGTAATGCAACAGGCTACTTTGGGATATTTGGCAAAAGGAAGACCCAAGAATAACCAAGACACCTCTGAAGAATAATAGGATGAGACCAATTGCCCTTCAAATATCAAGACATATTATAAAACAATCATAATTAAGATAATATGACATTGGCACAGAGATAGAAAACTTACAAATGGAACAGAACACAGAACCCAGAAACAGATGAAACCTGGATATATGGTAAAGGTTAGATTACAAATCATTAAGCAAAGGAGGGATGATCTAGTAAATGGTACTGTAATAAGTGGTTATATGGAGAAGTAGAAATTAATTTCTATTAATTAATTTCTACCTTACACCATAAATAAAAATGAATTTCTACTATAGTAAATATTTACAACACAAAGAATAAAATTTAAAAATTTTACAGGAAAATATAGCAGAATACATTTATGAGGTTGGGGTTGGAAGGATTTCTTAAGTAAAATACAAAGAGCACTAATGTAAAGCAAAGGACCAATAAATTTAACTATATTAAGAAGAAGAATTCTGTTCATCAAAAGGCACCAAAAAGAAAGTGAAATGATAACCTAAAAACTGGGATGAGATATTTGCATTATATCAAAAAAAAATTAGTACTATAGTTATTAAAAATTTTTATTAACTAATAAGAAAATAAAGAAAAAAAAGGACTAGTCATCATAAAAGAGGAAATATTAGTGGCAAATAAAAAATACATATAAAAAGATAGAACTTAACAGTAACAAGATAATTGCAAATAAAAGGCACCATTTATATCCACTAGATTGGAAAAAGTTAAGAAGAAGAAAAAGAATAAAGCATAAAAGATAGGTTGGAAATAGACAAAAGCTCTAACTTATAAATGAACTGCCAGAAGAGCAGAAGAGAGGGAATGAAGCAGAAGAAAATCTGAAAAGACAATCAAAAAGAATTTTCAAACCTGATGAAAGGTATCAACACATAAATTCAAAAATCTCAACAAGCCCCAAGCAGAATAAATTAAAAGAAAATCATATGATGAACATTATCGGCAAATATAGAAAATCAAAGCCAAAATGAAAGTCATAAAAACAACCAAAAGGTGAACAAAAAGGGTGTGAGCAGGGACACATTACTTCAAAGAAGCAGCAATAGGTTTATCCCTGATTTCCCAACAGAAAATAAGAAAGCCAAGAGGCAATAGCCTAGCTTCTTTAAAGTGCAAAAAGGAAAAAAAAAAAAAAATGGCCAACTTGGAGTTCTACACCTAGTGAAATATGCTTCAAAACTGAAGGTGAGGGAAGCAGATATGGCTCAAGCAACTGGATTCGCCTCTACCATGTAGGAGGTCCAGGGTTCGATACCCAGGGCATCCTGGTGAAGACAAGCTGGCCTGTGTGGCGAGCTGGCCCATGCAGAGCACAGCCCGGCACAGGAGTGCTAGCCCACACAGGAATGCTGCCCATGTGGAGAGCTGACTCAGCAAGATGACACAACAAAAAAGAGACACAGAGGAGAGATAATACAAGATACAGGAGACCAGGTTGCTGAGGTGGCACAAGAGAATGATCGTCTCTCTCCCACTCCGGAAGGCCCCAGGATCGGTTCCTGGAGCCGCCTAATGAGAATACAAGCAGACACAGAAGAGCACACAGTGAATGGACACAGAGAACAGACAATGGAGGGAGGGGGGAGAAATAAATAAATCTTAAAAAAAAAAACAAAACTGAAAGTAAGTATATCAGTCAATGTGATTTCAGACTAACAAATGCTGAGATAATTTGTTGCTATCACACCTGCACCACAAGAAATAAAATGCTATCAGATATAACTGCTATCTGGAAGAAATGAAAAGCACCGAAAAGGGTAAATATAGGTTTTTTTGTTGAAATTGATATGCTGGTTCTGAAATGTACAAAGAAATGCAAGGGACCTATAATATTAAAGAACATCAAAGTGAGAGGCCTATACTATCAGATGTGAAGACTTAAAACGACAGCAATAAGTTCAGTGCTTGATGAGAGTAAAAATAGGTCAATAGAACTCAAAGAGCCCAGAAATAGTCATAACAGTTACCTGATTTATGATAGAGGTATCAGAGAATTCAGAGACAGGAAAGGAAGTTTTCTTTTTTTGTATAAATGGTACTGGCTGAACCGGGTACCATACTGAGTAAAAATACACTTTGATCAGTATCTTACACCAGACAAGATAGTTAATTCAAGATGGAAAACCAAATTAAATATGAAAGTTAAAACAATAAAGATTTTAAAAGAAAACATAAGAGAATAATATCATGATTTTGGAATAAGGCAAATATTTCTTAACTAGAACACAAAAACACTAATAAAAGAAAACATCGGGAGTGGCTGTGGCTCAAACAATTGGTCCCCTCTCTCACACATGGGGGGTTCCAGGTTCGGTTCCTGGTGCTTCCTAAAGAGAAGACAAGCAGACACAGAAAGCACACAGCGAATGGACACGGAGAGGAGACAGTGAATGAAAACAATGAGGTGGGGGAATAAATAAATTAAAAATCTTGGGAAGCAGACTTGGCCCAGTGGTGGGGCATCCGTCTACCACATGGGAGGCCCACAGTTCAAACCCTGGGCCTCCTTGACCCGTGTGGAGCTGGCCTATGTGCAGTGCCGATGCAAGGAGTGCCCTGCCACGCAGGGGTGTCCCCACATTGGGGAGCCTCACGCGCAAGGAGTGCGCCCCATAAGGTGCACAAAAGAAAGTGCAGCCTGCCCAAGAATGGCACCGCACACACAGAGAGCTAACAAAACAAGATGACACAACAAAAAGAAACACAGATTCCCGTGCCGCTCACAACAACAGAAGCGGACAAAGAAGAACATGCAGCAAACAGAAACAGAGAACAGACAAGTGGGGTGGGTAGGTGGGTGAGTGGGCAGAAATAAAATAAAATAAATAATAAATAATTTAAAAATAAAAAAATAATCTTAAAAAAAAAAAAAAAGAAATGATAACCTAAAATTTTTAAGAGTGGGGAAGGCAGGCCCTGGTCAAGATGGCAGACTGAGACACTTCAGGGATCCGTCCCCCTACAAAAGCTTTGAACAAATAAGAACTGGCAGAAACATCTTTTTCAAAGCTCTCGAAAACAGTTAAAGGACTTCAGTAATAGGGTGAATGCCAAATCAAGATGAAGGCTATTTCAAAGTGGTAGGATTTCGTGGTGTCCTGGCTGTTCCCTCTCCCATCCCTCCATGGAGCTGGCATGTGCTCTCAGTGCAGGCCCCAGGGCCTGGTTCCAGAGGGTGCACAGTAAACTTCGTGCACATACTGGGAGGATGTATGCCTGGCCCAATCTGTCTGGTGGTGGCCTGAGGGTTGTACCATTCAGAACTTACCCTGGATGTGGAAGACAGCCAATAAAACTCTTTTAGAGAACTGTGTGGGATAATAGTCAAGCCCTGGCTGCCTGGGGCAAGGGATTGCTGGGTGTAGGACACACAGTTCAGAGCCTAGGACCTTGAGGAAATGCTTTACTAGGGAAGAGGGGATATTTGTATCTGAGTAAACAGGGGAATTCTTAGGGCCATAAGTACATGCCCAAGGCAAGATGCATGTACAGAAAGGATCAGGGAAGCCTCTGGACTTTGGCCTGCAGCTATTCTCTAAACTTACTGTATGCAGACAAGAGGGAAAGCATTTGCACAGGTCAATCCACCCAGATTGAGAAAGGTGTTTACTTTTTCCTTCTTTTTTCCTTTTTGGTTAGCTCCTGGCATTCAGGGAAAGCTGCATCATACTACTATCCAGATAAAAGCTTAAGGACAGATGCCTCAGAGGCTAAATTCCAGGAATAACACATTAAATATCAAAACATCCAAGTTTCAACAAAAGGTCACAAAACATACAAGGAAACAGGAAGTAATGGTCTAGGCAAAGGAGAAGATTAAAATAATAAAAACCATCAATGAAGAGAACCAGATTTGGGACATACCAGACAAAACTTTTAAAAAATGTCCAAAATGTTTTCAAAGAACTAAAAGAAAACATGGACAAAGAACAAAAGGAAAGCAGGAAAACAACAGATGAACACAAAGATAATATCAATAAAGAATTATAATTATGAAACCAAACAGAGCTGAGGACCAGAGTAACAGAAATTAAAAACTCCCTAGAGGGGTTCAACAACAGATTGGAACTGGCAGAAGAAAGAAATGGGGAAACTGAAGACAAGACCATTGAACAGAAAGAAGAAACAATGAAGAAAAGTGAACAGAGTATGAAAAATCTCTGGGACACTATTAAGCATACGAGTATATGCATTTTCAGAGTCCTAGAAGGAGAAGAAAAAGAAAGGGGCAAATAGAATATTCAAGAAAACAATGGCTGAAAACTTCTCAAATTTCACAAAGACATGAATATAAACATACAAAATAACCAACAAACTCCAAACAGGATAAACCTAAATAGACCCACAGCATGGCATGTTATAATCAAACTTCAAATGCAAAAGATAAAGGGAGTATTATGAAAGCCAGAACAGAGAAGGAGTGTATCCTGTCCAAGGGAGCCTCAATAAGATTAAGTGCCAATTTCTCATCAGAAACCATGGAGGCAAGAAGATAATGGGGGGGAAGTGGATGTGGCTCAAGCGGTTGGTCTTCCGCCTACCATATGGGAAGACCCAGGTTCGAACCCTGGAGTCTCCTGGTAAAAAAAAAGAGAAAGCATGTCTGCGTGGCAAGCCAGAGCCCATGCGGCAAGCCAAGTGCCCATGCAAGTGCCCACGCGGCAAGCCGAGTGCCCGCACTAGTGCCTGCATGGCGAGCCAAGTACCTGTGTGACAAGCTGAGTGCCCACACAAGGGCCCACATGGCAAGCCAGTGCCTATGCAGCAAGCTGGGTACCCACACAATGAGCCAGTGCCTGCACAAAGTGAGTCACACAGCAGGATGATGACACAACAAAAGAAAGACAAAGGGGAGAGTCAAGGTGAAATGCAGCAGAAACCAGGAACTGAGGTGGTACAAGTGATAGGGAACCTATCTCCACATCAGAGGTCCCCAGGATCGAATCCCTGTGAATCCTAAAAGAGAAAAACAAGACAAGAAGGCAAAAAAAAAAAAGGAGAGAGAAATAGATGCAGAAGATCACACAGCAAATGGACACAGAAAGTGAAAACAGCAGGGCCAGGGGAGGGGGAGGGAGGAAAAAAACAACTGGAGAGGGGGCAGATGTAGCTCAACACTTTCCACATGGGAGGTCCCAGGTTCAGTTCCTGGTGCCTCCTAAGAACAAAAACAAACAAACAACAAGCAAACAAATGTAAAAACCAACTCAGGGGGGCCAGTGTGGATCAGTGGTTGAGCAATAGCTTCCCACATACAAGGTACCAGATTCAATCCCTGGCCCCAGGACCTAAAAAAAAAAGTTTGGAGAAAATGCAAGTTCATAGAGATAGATGACAGGAAAAAGACTACAGCTTGCCGAGGGCAAGGGTAGGAAAAGTGGGTAATTACAGCATAATGGATGTAGGATTTCTGTTTGGGGAAATGGGACAGTTTTAGTAATGGAAGATGGTAAGGGTACTGTAAAACTATAAATATCAGTAGTCCTACTGAATGAAATACTTGGGAGTGTTTGAGATGGGAAAGTTTAAGTCATATATATGTCCCCTTGATTAAAAAAAAAAGAAAAAGCAACTAAAGAGAAAACAACAATTAAATGCAATATATGATCCTGGATGGGATCTAGCAAAGGAGGAGAAGAGGCTCAATGGGACATTATTGGAACATATGAAAAAACTGGAATATAGATGCAAGTTTCATATCAATGTTTAAATTTCTTGAACTTAACTGCATTTAAGGTGTTTATATACATAAATATCCTTGTTCTTAGGGCATACACATGACAGTATTAAGTGTCTGAGGAGCATGAGGTATACAGCCTACACTGATGTGTTCAGAAAACGGATTGATAAATAGATGATAGATGATAGACACATGGACAGATTGATAGAGATACAGATGATAGAAGAAAGAAGAAAAAAGAAAAAAAGAAAAGAAAAGAAAAGAAAAGAAAAGAAAAGAAAAGAAAAAAAAAGAAAAGAAAAGAAAAGAAAAGAAAAGAAAAGAAAAGAAAAAAGAGGGCAAATATGGAAAAATGTTAAAATTGGTGGACCTGGGTATCTGGGAGAGGGTAGGGGTATGTTGGAGTTTTCTGTATGGGGTTTGTATTGCTTTTGCAACTCTCCTGTAAGTTTGAAAATATTTCAAAATAAAAAGTAAAAAAAGTAGCTGGGAGAGAGAAGGACAAAAGATTTTAATAGGCACTTTACAAATTATCTAAATGGCCTAAAACTATACAGAAAGATATTTATCATTATACATCAGGGTTAAAATCCATGATCAGTTACCACTATATTCCCTCACCAGATTGGCTAAAATTAAAAGGCCTAACAAGTCTAAGTGGTGGCAAGAATATGATATAAATGTAAGTCTCATATACTGCTGGTGGCATGCAAATGGGGACAATCACTTTAGAAAACTGCTGCACAGTATCTTCCAAAACTAAATATATTTACACCCAACAGCCCCAGAAATTTACTTCTGATAACATATCAAAGAGTAATGAGTGCTTAAGTCCACCAAAGACATGTATGACAATTTCCACAGCACCTTCATTCATAACAACCACAAACTGGAAACAAACTGAATAGAATAAATAAATTGTGTTATAATCATACCGTGGATTACTACACAGTAATGAAAAAAAAGAATATCCACTGCTATACACAATATGAATCTCACAGACATAAAGTTGAGTGAGAGCAATCAGACAAAAAAAAGGTACATACTATATGAAGTCATATACATTAAGTTCAAAAACAGGCAAAACCCATCTCAGGATAAAAGTCAGAATTGCAGATATGTTGACAGGCTGGCTATTAACTGGGAAAGAAAAAGAGGAAACCAACTAGGGTGGTGAAAATAGTCTAAAGCAGGGTTCTGAGTGGTAATTACATGAATATAAGCATATGTAAAAATTTGTTGAGTTGTACACTTTATGATATG
The DNA here is from genome assembly GCF_030445035.2 of Dasypus novemcinctus. Classification (NCBI taxonomy): domain Eukaryota; kingdom Metazoa; phylum Chordata; class Mammalia; order Cingulata; family Dasypodidae; genus Dasypus; species Dasypus novemcinctus. The sequence continues at coordinate 79,341,852 of NC_080682.1, forward strand.
TACATAGTACATAGTATAGCATCAATAAAAAAGGAAAAATAAATATATCTGGCTGATAATTTTAAAACAACATGGTTAACACTTCATTTACATAGAGGTTCTTTATTGAAACAAGCAAAGAAAGACTCTGAGCAGTCAAATAGATGTTACAAAGTCCAAACACTTTAAGCCTGAGAAAGACTTTGAGGTCTTTTCATCCTTATTTTTATAGCCATTTCTAATTATCCAGGTTAAGTAGTTTCCCAACCCATTGCTGATAATCAGTAACAAACTAGGAAAAGGAAGGTCTGTTAAAGATTGATAACAGTAAAAGCAAGCAAAATAACTATTAAAGAGCAGGTAAGAACTCAAAACGCATTAAAGTCTGAGATCACATACTATAAAGCAAAGACATTTTATAAGCCACTGAGGGTATCACTGTATAATGGCACAGTAAGACGAACAGTATTAAAATGACAACCCCTACTTATCAAAGATATAATGAATTATTTTCATCAAGATGTGTTCAGTAAGCAGAAACAGGGGTAACCATGTGGCAACGAGGAGGCAAAGCCAGATGCATAACGCTAACTGGACTGAGAAAGAGGTTTGGGGTAGTCACTTTTTTTATGTACTGTTTCTCCTCCTTCTGTCACCTTATCTGTTGTCTCCCTCTTACCTTCCTTGAGGTGGGCCTGCATAGCTGTCAACAGACTTAACAGTGAACTACAAAGCAAGAATTACTGGTAAGGCCATTTGTTGATGTTCCAGTACACCTGCAACTCCAAAGTGACAAACTGGAAAAAAAGTAAGATATGATTGCAGCAGCTGACAAATTTTTCCTTTGGTAGACCAAATGTTCTTAACCTTTGACTCTGAAACTTCAAAGATAAGAAATCCAAATTATCCTTTCAAGCACTTTTGAAAACATCACTTGTACCTTTCCTTTATTGTCCTAACTAATACTGAAAATTGCTAAAAGAATTGCTCCCATATAACCCCTTATGCAAAGATTTTTTACTTAATACTGGTTATAAGACAAGTGTCAGGACAATGAAAAGGAATTGTTCTATAGCCTCTTACATGAATGATTACAATAGCCTTCCTACTCCCAATCCTTTGATTCACTGTTCCACCCTGCACATTGTTGATAATCTCCCGAAAATAAAGAAAATGTCTCTCCTTTTCTGAAAATCTTCCAATGGTTTTCAACTAACTGCCTATAAAATTAATCCAAAAATAAAGAATGGCATTCAAGATTCTCCACTCTCAAACAAGCTTCCAGTATGTTTTCCTATAACATCCCTACATAGACTATACCTTCCTTTTATTAACACTCCATTATGGTTTCTACAACAAGCCACGAACTTTCTTTAACTTCAAATATTTTCTTTATCAGTCACAATGTCTATCACTACTTAATCAAATTCAATATATCTTTCAAATGTCTTCTCTTTGAAGACTTCCAAAACAAACCTTCCCACCATTAACTACTCAGTCTGGAAAAACAGCATTAATTCTGTCTTACAGTGAGCTAGTTTACACACCTATCTCTACTAGATATAAACTCCCTGAGGACAGAGACTGCCTTATTCATCTTTATATTTACCAAACAGCACCTAGCACACTACAATGTTCAAAAAAGCATTGTTTAGTAATTGAGAGGGTAATTAAGAGTGTATAGGGCGGTGGATTTGGCCCAGTGGTTAGGGCATCTGTCTACCACATGGGAGGTCCGCGGTTCAAACCCGGGGCCTCCTTGACCCGTGTGGAGCTGGCCCATGCACAGTGCTGATGCGCACAAGGAGTGCCGTGCCACACAGGGGTGTCCCCGCGTAGGGAAACCCCACACACCAGGAGTGCGCCCTGTAAGGAGAGCCGCCCAGCATGAAGGAGGGTGCAGCCTGCCCAGGAATGGCGCCACTCACAAGGAGAGCTGACACAGCAAGATGACGCAGCAAAAAGAAACACAGATTCCCATGCCGCTGACAACAACAGAAGCGGACAAAGAATAAAGAAGACGCAGCAAATAGACACAGAAAACAGACAACTGGGGGGGGGGGGGGGGGCGGGGAGGGAAGAGAAATAAATAAATAAAATAATCTTTAAAAAAAGAAAAAGAGTGTATACACAAAGTACAATATACAATGTGATGGGAATCAATTAAAGGTATAAATAGAATAGTACACACAAGGAATGTTTCCCAGTGTGAGTGAATTTGGAAACAGTTGTTGATCATATGTGAGTATATGTATATGTATGAATATATATATATGTACAAAGTAGCAAATATTTTCACCTGAGTTATTCTAGTTCAGATTTAGAAAAGAAACACAAAGACCTGTTTGGAAATGGGAGAAAGGTATCTTAGAAAAGTAATTAAACTGATGAAAGGACAAGTTTGCAGTCAGGCCATTCCTACCCTTTGTTTTTGTACTTAAGAAAGCTAACAGGGAAAGAGAAAAAGAAATGATCTGGAGTCATATACCGATATGCTGTAAGAACCAGATCTAAGAGTCCTTCACTTTTTCCATATGCAAGATCATACTCTATCTGTGAAACCAGAAAGCCTGGCCAGGACCAGGCCACATCATACCCTAGTAGATAATAAATAATAAATAATTTAAGGGCAATAAATAATATATAGGAGATAATCCTCAAAAGATTTCTCTGAAAGCCTTGAAAATACTTCCCTACCTCAACCCCTGCTCTGTAGCTCCTTCATTCTACCCCACACAACTTTGATGATTGATTTATTTGTCTTCTCAGGAAATATAATAGTACTTGACCCGGCAATTAGTTATTTACAATACAAACAACCCATTTGTGGGGGAAAAATAAATTCCAGCCAGTCCCCACAAGTGTTTATAGTCTAGTAAATGAGATGAGCTGTGTCCACCCACGGATATAAGGTAAAGCATAATGTGATTATTTCAGAGGACTGACAGAAATAAAATCCCATTGAAGTTCACTGGAAGGAGAGATTATTTTCATTTGATATGTGAGATAGTCTTTAGAAAAAGTTTCATCGAAAAAAACTGGCATTTGAACAGAATTTTGAAGGATGGGTAAGGTTTAGATAAAAACAGATGAATATACAAACTTCAGGAAAGGCAATGAGTATGATAAGGGATAGAGTGAGGAATTCATGTGGATCACTTGGGGAAGTGATCTGGTTTGGATGCAGAAATTAAAATTGTGGAAGCTAGGGCTGCAAAGGCAATTTAGAACTGGCTCGTAAAAGGTCCTAAATACTAAACCAAAGACTTAGGCATCATTGAAGGCTTTTAATGGGGCAATTGGGAGTCAAGGGTGGAACGAAAGAGACCATGCAATGGGAGTTGTACTCTCCAGAAAATAAATAGCTGTTTTTCTTAACAGCTTGAATTACTAGCTGTTTTAACATGCATACTTAATACAATTTAAAGTCAGAATGTTTACTTTCCCCTCAAAATATACAAGAACTATTTTTAGCACACTATCTTAATTTTTCCTTCCAAAGTAAAGGTTACTGTTTTCTAGTATTTTATTTCTGGCCTGTTTTCCTCTCACAAATTAGGCATTGTTAGTAATATTTTATAACATCAATGTTTGCTTAGTTTTACCTACATATTTATCATTAGCATGTCTTCTTGATTTCAGTTCTTCTACTTCTTTTGGAGTATATTTTGGTGGTAAAAACTTAATTTTTGCTTGTCTGAAAGGGCTTAATTTTGCTTTCTTTCTAAAAAAAAGTAGTTTTGCTGGGCATTGGTTTCTAGATAGACAGTTATTTTCTCTCAGCACATGAAGGATAATATTCCACTGTTTTATGGCTTCCATTGCTGCTATTGATAAGCCAGCTTTCAGTCTAACGCTGTTCATTCTTTTGTAGGTAATTTTTCTTTTCTTTCTGACTTTTTTAGTATTTCTTTTTCTTTCCTGTTCTGTAGTTTTACAATGATGGATCTAGGGTGGATTTCTTTTTATTTTTTTATTCTGCTTGGGGCTCAATGGAATTTCTGGAAATGAGGATTGGATTTTTCATCAGTTATATAAAATTCTAAGCCATTATTTCTTCAAATATTGCCTCTTCTCCATATTATTATCTCCTTTTGGAACTCCGATCAAATCCATGTAAAACCTATTCTCCTTATTCTCAAGCTTGACCTCTCTTAGTTTCCTTCTCTTTTTCTCTCTGTATCACATTATGGATAATTTCTTTGGATCTATTTTCCACTTCACAAATTCTGTCTCTCAAGTGCTGTTTAATATATGCAGTAAGTCTTTAATTTGTGGTTATTTTATTATCTTTAGAAGTTCTATTTGCTCAAGTCTATATGCTAATTCTCTTAATTCCCTATTTCCCAATAATTTTTCCAAGTCTCAATTTTAAACCTTAAACATGTATTTTTATATTTGGTGTATGGTAAATCCAACATCTAAATCCTTTGTGGGTATCTTTTTTTTGCTGTATATACTTCCTGCAGGTTCTTACTAATAAGACTTATATCCTTGTATGTTTTATGGATTTTGGCCATGTACTGCTCAATTTCCTTGGAATTTTATGGGTGGGAATTATTTGAAGCCTTAGAGAACTTGATTTGCTTCTAGCAGTTGCCTGGGAACACCACCAACATGGGACCACTTTATATTTTTCACTTTAGGTTTCTCAGTCCACGTAGAGAGCATTAATTTGGATCAATAAACTATATGAGGACCATCTTGTTGTCAGACATTCTCAAAGATTTATTTTTTTAATTATAAACAATTCATTAGTGAAAAGAGAAATTATAAAATGCTTAGGATTGAACAATAACAGCACTATGTATCAAAACTTGTGAGATTCAAATAAAGCAGTATTCAGAAGGTAATGTACAGTCTTAAATGCATACATTAGAAAAGAAAATTAATGGGCTTAGCATCCCACTTAGAAAGTTAGAAAAACAAGAAAATAAACTCAAAGTAAGTAAAAATAGGAGGATATAATAAAGATCAGAGCTGAAATAAATAAAATACAAAAAAGCACCAATAAGAGAATCAACAAAGCTAAAAACTGTTGTTTTTTTAAAGATTAATACACAAACATACTTCTGGCAAGGTTAATTAAGAAATGAAGAAAAAAGATACAAATAATATTAGGAATGAAAAAGAGGACATAAATGCATTTGCTAAAAAGATTAAACAGATTAAAAAATTATGAAATAAATTTGAAAAATTAGATCAAATAAATTACTAAAAAAAAAAAAAAAACAGATTTAACAATTTAATTAAAAAGAAATAGAAAATCTGACCAATCCTGGTATAAGTAGCAAAGAGAACAGACCAAGATAACTATATATGTGAATACTAATAAACATTCAAGAAGCAAATAGAATCTTACACAAACCCTTTCAACAAGTAAGAAAGAGAAGATTCTCCAATCATATTATAGGTTAGCACAACCCTAACAATAAAGACTTTTAATGATGGGAGAAAATTATTTTTAAAAAAGAGAAAATTCTAGGCAAAAAATCCCTCATGAGTATAAATGGAAAAATCCTGAACAAAATAGCAGTGGATCAAATTCAGCAAAAAGTAATACCTTATAACCAAATTAGGTGCATCAAAAGAATAAAAGACCAGTTTAATATTGGGAGATTCAATTTAAGTAATTCATCAATTAACATATTACAGAGAAAGAGCACTTGTTTATCGCACTTCAGAAAAAGAAATCAATACAATTCAGTAGCCCTTTAAGATTAAAAAAGTTACCTTGTTAATAAAGCGTATCAACAAAATTCTACATCAAGCATCATAATTTATATAAATCCTAAAAACATTCCCTTTAAAATAAAGAAAAAGACAAAGATGCTCCCTATCATCACAACTATATAACATGGTATTAAAAGTCCTAGCTTGTGCAGTAAAAGAGAAAAAGAAAAATTTTAAAGATAGGGAGGAAGAGGCAGGAATGTCATTATTAATGTTGTCTGTTCTGAACTTTGCTTCCAAATGCTATGGACTAGGAGGAAAGGTGATTTGACTACTGGCTATTTGGATAAAAATAATAGCTATATCCACCTTGAGAAACATATTTTTCTTCTTTTAACATCATAGGCAAAAAAATGACCAAAGGAATACGGTCATGATTGAACTCTACTTCTCCAACATTCCCCTGTGGAAAATGTGCATTCTGAAAATCGGATGGATTTGGATTGCACTTATGATTCTTAAACATTGTGTTAAAAACCGAGATAATTATTCAGCCTGGTCCCCTTGCGTCACTCTTTTTTGGTTTGTTTTTCAGTGCAAAACTCTCCAACTTTTGGAATTCCTTCTAAAAGCTGCTTTCCTGAACTTTAATAGGAGTGAGCTAAGTTTCTCCACTTTGCATGAAGGAGGGATTCCTTAATGAAGATAGTCCACTATAGTTTCTCATTCAGTATTTTATTTTTCTCATTTTGCAGCAAGGAAATAAAAGCCATTAAATAAAAAGAAAACAAAACTCTTTTCCATTAAAGATGAATTTGCATTTCTATTTTTTTAATGAATAGTGTTACAGAAATTTACAAATTTTAACTACCTTTTCGAAGTTTATCTAGATTGACAGGAATGAGAAATTTCTACTTCAGAAGAAATTCAATTTAAATATAAAGTGGCTATCCTGGGACATTTGATGTTAGGATTTTATTTTTACATCTTAAAATAAAATCTGAATGCAATACATTAATATCCCCTGCAAGTGTCCCTATTATGATGAAATTTTCAAGTAAGTAGGCTAAATTGAGGTAAGACATAATAATTTATGCAATTATTACCATAGATATGATAATTTTCCAGAGCCCTTACCATATTTCCTCAAATATTTCCCTGTTCAGATATTCTCTGAACCTAATTCTAATGTTCAACAACAGCATCCTACAAACACAACAGCGACTGAAAATATCAAGATCATGCATGCTTAACAGTTAGAAAATCATTTTTCTTTTGTCATCCAAATGACAATACTGCCATATGCAGGTTCCATCTGACAGATATGTATTTCTAAAAGACAACAAGGCATAGATTAGGAGATTATGATGATGGTAATGATAATGTGTACGTGTATGTGTGATGAACACACAAGAAAGCTGCTTAGCATAAAACCAATAGTCTTTAATTGAAGTGCTTCAAATCCTCTCAAAATCCATCTAATTTGTGATTATGTCTAAATTATCCTGTTACTCAATATGATTAAACTGTTTTTAATTGTGCATTTCATGTATTTTATCAAGCATTGCAATATAGAGGGAAAGAATAAATCTTAACTGCCCAGTGGCTCAAAGAAACAAAACAAAACAAAATAATATAGGTGTATATTTTATGATGTCCAATAGCAAAGTGTTTCTTACTCTTACCATTAGAGGAAAAGATTTGTAAGTTTGACAAACATTAAAATTAATAACTTCTATTACAAAACAAAAAGAGTAAAAAGGCAAATCACAAACTTGAAGAAGATATTTGCAACCCAATAACAAATAAAGGATTAGTGTCCAGAATATATAAAGAACTCAACGTGAATTGTTAAGAAAAACCCAATCACTTGATTTTAAAAAGAGCAAAAAACATGAACAAGTAATCCCTGCATAAGAAACATAAACCATAATCGCATAAAAATACTCAACTTCATTAGTAATCAGGAAAATGCAAATTAAAAGTACAAAGAAATAACATTTCACACCCACCTGACGGACAAAAATTAAGGTCAGCGAAGAGCAATCATTTATTGGTGAGAATGTGAATCCAATGGTGTCTTTAACTACTGCTAGCAAAAATGTAAATAGTATAAACATTTTGAAAAACAATTCTGCTTTACATAGTGTATTGGTTTTCTACTGCTGCTATAACATATTACCACAAGCTCATTTGCATAAAAGAACACAAATTTATTATCCTACAGTTTTGTAGGTCATAAGTTTGGTACAGGTCTTACAGGACTAAAATCAAGGTGTCAGTAGGGTTTTGTTCCTTTCTGCAGGCTCTAGGGAAGAGACTATTTTCTGGCCTTTTCCAGTTCTAGAGGATTCCCACTTTCATTGACTCATAACCCCTTTCTTCCATCATCAAAACCAGCAGTAGCAGACTGAGTGAATCCTTCTCACATTGCATTCTCCAACCCTGCTTCCATTGTCCCATTTCCTTTTCTGACCTCTTCTACCTCATTGTTTTACTTTTTCTGTTTTAAGGAGGTACCAGGGATTGAACCCAGGACCTCATCCATGCAAAGCAGGCACTCAACCACTGAGCTATACCCATTCTGCCATTGTTTCACTTTTAAGAACCCTTGTGATTACACTTGGCCACTTCAGTTAATCCTGGATAATCTACCCATCTCAAGGTCCTTAACTTAATCACAGCTGCAAGGTCCTCTTTGCCATATTAGGTAAATATTCATGAATTCCAGGGATTAGAATGTGAGCATCTTTGGGGAGTCATTATTCTGCCTACCACACATAATAAAGTTGAATATAAACATATCTTGCAATCCAGCAATTCTACCTGGAGATACACACATGTATGCCAGAAGACATTTATAATATATATAATAATAATATAAGAGCATCATTCAAAATAGCAAAAAACTATAAACTACCCAAGGGTCCATGAAGAGTGAAATGGATAAATTTTGCTATGTTTGTACAATGAAATACTACACAGCATTAAGAAAAATGAACTACAACTACCCCATCAGCATGAATCTCAGAAAATATTAAGGAAAAAAAAAGTTACAGAAGAATACATACAGTATAATTAAATTTATCTAAAATTCAAAAGTAATAATTCTTACTTAGGAATATACTTACAGGGGTTTATAATTATAAAGATAAGCAAGGAAAAGAAAAAAATTCAGAATAGATGTGCTACCAAAGTGGGAGAGAAAAGCAGATCAGAGAGAAGTTACACAGGGGGCTTCAAAGGAAATGAGTAATGAGTACATGTCTTTTATTGTTTTATTTTTTTTCTTTAAAGCATATAAAATATATAGATATACAATCTTTTATGTATGGCACTTCTCATTTTAAAATATAAATGTTTACTGAATAAATTTAAAATATGCTGAATGCAAGTTGTAGGAAAAGTAAAGGAGAAAGAGGTAGCCAAACAATGTATTCTAGCTAATGGAGGAAAAATCTATAAAGATAAGATACCTGCTAGGTAAATCAGTGCTGGAGGGAAAGCTCTGAGTCTTACAAGAAAGAGAGTGGGAGATACACACTTCTGTCCCCAACTTCTAAGAACAGGCTTCTAACAACCACCTAAATAAACATGGATCGGCTTACAACTGACAAGCTGAACACCAAACCAATCTTACAAACCGTCAATAACTACCGCAGACTGAACCAAGCTCCCCTAAAGTTTTGTTTGGCAAGCATAGTTGTTTGGTTTGTTTTGTTTAAATTGAATGTCTTTAGGTGAAACAAGCAACAGTCAGTTCACTTCCATTTCTCTTACCCTTCGTTTTACTTTCTCCTTCTTCCTCAATACATTTGTGTTATATGTCTGGTCTGTGAAGGCACTTGGGTTTGAGACCAGCTGTATAAAGTGGTCATCCTGCAGTAAGTATATCAGGTAGTAAGCTTATCCTCAAGGTCATTATTATGAACTATGTGATTTCAAAAGTCCCTCCTGCCTCTCTTCCCCACTTCTCTCCTGCCACTGTTCCCCACCTCCTTTAACCAGGGACATACCCTCTTTTTTTTTCAATTAGAGAAGGGACATAGCCTTTTATCATATAATTGGAGATGGCTTGTGAAGTTTAAGTATTGCCTTAGAAAACTATGACTGCAGGCACATATGCTTGCTAGGGAAAATAGTAGACTAAGAGTCAAGACCTGGGTTCTAGTCCCTGTTTTTCCAATATCTTGCTGCAAAACCCTGAGCCATTTTTATCTCTCTGGGGTGGGGCTTAATTTCTTTCCTTTCTATTAAATGAGCAGGTTTTACTCAGATAAATTCTAAATCTCTTTATATTTGTACAAGCATATTTATATTAAATATGCTTTTCCAACATGTATAGATTCTTCTTGCTTTAGATGGGGGATGGTAAGGGCAGGACAGTGTGCTAGGAAACAAACCAACTTGGTCATTGAAAGGGAAAAGAAGGAGAAAAGGGCCTTCTACTGAGGAGGCTAGAGAATCTAAGGACAATGAAAACATACTTTGCAGTTTACTTACGGTTGGCTCTATTGACCTGCCATTCATATGGGAAAACATAAAACTATTAAGATATTTCTCCCTCATGGGATATAATGAAAATATTCTAAAACCCATCATTGCTGCCTCACCTGATTTATCAACTTTTTTAAAAACATAGCTAATTTGCTGTCATGGAGCCTTCTTCCTGACTTAGGTAGGAATTTGAGTATCACTGTAATGTCTAATGATTTTGTAATCATTTTTGTTGCTTAAAGGAGATTAAAACCAGTAGGAATAGCAAAAGAAAAATAAAGAAAAATCTACAGGCTCCATAAAATAGCAGCCCTCAGCTAACTAGAACCAAGGATGAACATGAGGAGTCAGGAGTTCCACAAGTCCTAGACTGCTTTTTAAAGAACAAAACAAACAAAAATATTAAGAGCAGGTTATTAAGTACTTTGTAAGCCAGGGTCAAGGGCATGAACTTTATGTGGACAATGAAAACACATGATTTTTAAAACAGAAGGAGTGACTTGATTAAATCTGTGATTTAGAAAGATAACTCTGATGGCAAAGTACATATAATATTTACAAAATAGAACATAAAATTATTATAAAAGCTGGCATTTTCCTGAAAAATATTAACATGATATTAGAATGAAATACTCACTCATGAAAGCCATAAAATAAATTTCACATATACTACAGCATTATTAAGGAAATTCACAGTGGAGTATGCAATGCCTTGCAAATTCCTGAGGAGGGGTAAATATTCACTTAAACTTAAAAAAAACGTTTTAAGCCTCACACTACATATATACCTTTTTAAAATAAAATTAACACTTTAAATATTTATGGGCTTTAAGACCACAAAATTTTTAAATATTTACCTAACCATTTGGAAAACACTTAGCATTTTAGGTATAGAAAAGTATCTCACACTCTAACTTACACTTTTCAAAACCTCATATTTACCTAATCTATCACACACAAAATGATTCGGTTGAAAAGCTAAAAACTACATTGTAGAACATACAACTAAAATGGCACAAAATGTCTTCTGTTAAATTATGGCCAAAGTTTCTAGTATAGACAACTGATGTGTGTGTTTTTTAACTTCCTACTAGTTGCAGCTGACTACTGGCAAATATACTACAAACTTACTGCTTCTTTCCATGGGATTTTTATTACCTCACCAAAGCAGAACACAGTCTACAGTATAGATTTAAACTCCAAATCTCTAAATGCTTTGTTAAAAAATAAAGTTAAGAACTAATGCATATATATACAATGCATATAAAAAGTCTAATGTTTTACAAACATGCCATTATTTTTAACTTGGTACCTAAAGTAATATCCCAAAAGTTAGAAATCACTTTAAATCTATTCTTATACAATTAAAAACATTTATATTGATGTATGCTTCCAAGTGGTTTTCTAGGATATTAATAAAAATGTTTAAATTCTTAAGCAAATGAAAGTGTACTAATTTTGTCATCACAAAAATGAATCTACATATACTTGGTAAAAAGAACAGTTCTCTCCAGTGAGAAAACACAGAATATTTTCTCATCTTTTCCAATTATTACATCTTGTAAAATAAAAATCAGTGACATCAACATTCAACATTTAAGTAAACTTCTAAGAACTATTAATTTGTGAAGTTTTAGTTATATTTTTATTTACAATTTATAAAAAATGTAAACTAAGAAATAAATTTTCAAGTTGGAAGGTACTTTAGAGTTCATCTACTGGAATTCTCTGCTTTGACAGGATACCTAGGCTCAGCAAGGGTCACTAACTTTTTAAAGATAACATAGTAGAGCCAAGACTTGACCCTTGATCTTCTGCCCATGATCAAGGGCATTTCCCCTATATCATATTCTCCCAAAAATCTTTTCATCTTCTTTCACTTTCTGAAATAAGAAAAGTTTTTATAATTACCATATACAAAGTTTAGCACTTTTGGAAATCGGAAAATCTCTTGATCTCTTAATCCCATAAAAGTCCTAATTTCTTCTAAATTTCCTTAATATGTTTATACCGTGCCAAAAAAAAATACACAGATCCACTGTTAAACTTCAGTAACAAGCATAAGTAAAAATTCTTGTTATTACAATCTTTGCTGAGTTAAAAATATCCTCTACTTTAATGCCAAAATAGTATTATTTTGTCACACTGAACATTAAGTAACCATTTATTAGTAAATCCCTCAACTATTAGCATATATTTTAAGACCCCAAAACTGTTCCCATTCAAAGAGGAATGTTAGTAAGATTTTTCCACACTAAAAAAAAATTACAGTTTTTAGAAGCACGAATTGTATTTTCCACTAATACAAATAACAGATGAAGTTACCTAGCATAGCAACGCAGCACTTTAAAGGTTGAAAAATGTTGCCATGATGGAAAGGCACCACACTAAGATTAAAAAGAACTTTCTTTCAAAATGCAAGAGAATAGTTATGATATTGTACACCAACTATTTACAGTTAGAATAAGTTAAACTGTAATGTTGTTAAGTTCAGGAAAATTGCATATAAATGTGATGGAACTGTGCTAAAAACAGTTTTTTTACTGTAAAAATGAAAGGCAGCCAGTCCATTCATATATACAAGTGATAATAGTCCATATATATATATATATGCTACTTCATTCTATGAAAACAACTGATACTATATTGCTCAATAGTGAGCCCTCTCACAATTTTTCTTCTGACATACCTTTTCTTAAGCACTGTCAGTTATCAGTGGTAGTGAACTGAGAAAACAAAAGCATGACAAAATTTTTTCAAGCATTTGGCCAAATAACTACAAACTTCAAAAGTGGCCTCTAAAGTCATTCAAGAAAGATAATGTCACCTCATTGGAACACTACAGACCAGTGTTCAACATATAAGATCATTGTGATAGTTTGTACATTATTTTTAATGGAAGAGAAGAGTCAAGACCAGAAGAGAACAGTGGAGAAGAATGCATTGACGTAGTAAAAACAAAAAACTTTTGTTTAAAATATACTGAGTTCAAGTGTAAAATATATCATTAATCAAAAATATCTGAAGATCAACGGTGTAGATAGAGTCCCACTCGAACAAAACATCTCATCCTTTTCAGTGAGAACACAGCATTGAGAAGCTGAAAATCTAGGTTCAAATCCCAGCACCACCACATACTGTATGTGTAAAGTTGAGTAAACTCTGCAAGTCCCAATTTTCTCATCTCTAAAATGAGATTAATGCTACCTACCATAGAGAGTTCTTGTGAGGATTTCAGACAAGATATGTGAAGCATTTTGCATTTAGTAAATGCTCAATAAGTTCCTTGGTGATACAGAACAGGAAGACTTTCCTAGGTTATATAAACATATAAACTCATTCCCTGGCCAAGATTTCAGTTTGAAAAGAAAAAAAAAATTTAAACCTAAGAAAAAAATTGGAAATGCTTTTGGCATCCTTCCAGACATTACTAAGTTTAAAGGCTAAATTGTTCAAACATTCTCCTAATTGTGCAACAACACACAAGACCGACCATGAGTTAGTCTGTAAAAGATTATATTGGTCTATATTGCTGGGATGAATTTTTAAAAGTCTCTAAAAAATTATTTACACAATCTTTTCATCTAAATTAACAAGTCTCACTTCAAAAGCACATCACTGTTCTAATGATAAAATCTCAGAATCCCCTCTGGATTATCATAATAATAATGAAACTACACTGATTAAAACTCACATCAAAAGTCATATTGAATGAGTACCTATATGTGTATGTGTATGTGTAGGTGTGTGTGTACTACATATGTTCATTCTCATGACTGCACCATGTCTTTGGGGAGGCATCATCACGGTAAGAGCAAAAACTAGCTGGCACCAAAAAAATATACATCAGAGTATGCCAAAGTGGGATTAGTCAATCTATTAAACCACAAATAATTCACCTCGTTCTTCTGAGAACTCATCTATTGCATAAACCAAGTCTTTAAAAAGTGCGATATAATTAGTCTATTCTTTCATTAGTACCCCAAGATAGAAGATAGTTCTACGGTACTCGCTTTTGCATTTTTAAAAAGCTTCCTGTATTTTAGGAATTCTTTCCAGAATAAAAGTTATTTTTCCTTTCTTCCCCCACCCTGAGAGCTAACATGCTTTCAAACACGCTCATTCAACTCGGGGATTCAAGCGATAAAACCGCAAACACCTCCTGACCAAACCTTGCTTTCTGGCAACATACCTGTTCTCTGGAAATACAAGGCAAAGAAGGTCTCCTGAACATTTTACAACTGCCATAGTAACTGGCTGAAGTTTCTCCTAACGACACGCAGCTGGACCTCCTCCGGGGTCTGATCACAGGCACTTTTTCCTCCGCGGTACTGTTCAACCGAGGATGATGAGGAGCTTCCCTGATTTGAAAGAAGTGATCCAGCCCCAGGGCCAGCAGACAGCCAGCGCCCCCCACCAGGCAGGAAAGCAGTGGCCTGAGGGCTGAAGGCAGCGATCCGAGGCTGGAGAACGAGACCCACCAGACGAAGCTGGCGAAGAGCAGCACCAGGATGCTGTGCTGGAGCCTCACCGGGTGCACGAGTGTCAGCATACCCACACAGCTCAGCACCGAGAACAACCTGCCCACCGCCGCCGGCTGCGTGTGCGGGGCCGGGGGCGGCGGCGGCTGGGGGCCGCCTGGGTCTCTGTCCCCCCAAAGCGAAGACCACCACTGCCACACCAAGAAGTCCCCCAGGTAACAGCAGGCGGGCAGCGCCAGCAGCCACCAGGAGCCACCGTCGCCGCTCCGGGCCGGGCCGCGGCCCCGCTGGGTCCGGGTCAGGAAGCAGGTGAGGAAGAAGAAGGCACAGGCGATGCTGAACAGGGGGCTGAGACAGTGCGAGCAGACGCTCAGCAGGCTCCGCAGCAGGGCGGCCCCCGCAGCCCAGCTCCCGGGCCCGGAGCCGATCAGCAGGGCGAGGACAAAGGCGGCCAGGGCGCCCAGCGAGAGGCGCGCCGGGGAGAAGGGGGAGCCGCGCCGCGGCTGCTGGGGGGAGGCCGCCGGCGGCAGCAGCAGCTCCACGTTGCAGAAGCGGCAGAGGTGGAAGAAGAAGCCGCGCGGAGGGTCCTGCCGCAAGGGGCTCACACAGGTCTTCACATAGCCGTTCCTCAGACTCTCGGGGGGCGAGCCGGCCCCGTCTGGCGGCTGCGGGTACCGCATGGCTTTGGCGTCTCGCTCGTCCCTCCTCATGGCCGGGACCCGAGGGGTGGCCGCGGCGCTCAGAACGTCGCGATCCGACCCCTGCGGCCGCTCGCGCTCCCCGACCCCCAGCCCCAGCGTTCGGGCACCCCTTGGCTCCACAGCGCGTCAGGGCTGCGCCCGCCGCTGCGGCCCCGGGTCCCCGCGGCGCGGGTGGAGGAACAGCGGAGTCCGCGACATTGCTGGCTCAGGAGAGGGGCGGAAGGGGCTTTTCTCTGGGACCCCTTGGCCGCCCCCTCCTTTTCCCTCGGGCACCTCTCGGGACTGGAGAGTCGGCGTCGCCTCCCAGCTCCCGCTGGCTGCAACAGTTACCTCACGGCCCCTGCCTGGTCCGTTGGGCGCGCGAGCTGCAGGCGGGCGGGCGGCGGGCGCTCCTCCCCCGCGGCTCCCGGGCCCGACCGCGCGCCCCGCCCGCCGCCCGCCGCCCGCCCGCGCGCGCTCGCGCTCTGTCCCTCTGCCACCCGCGCCGCCGCTCGACCCTCCACCCGGCGGGGACGCGAGCCGACGACCCCGCTGGCTGAGCGTCCCGAAGCGGAGATGAGAACCGCCGCCCCAAGACCCGCCAGGACAGGAAGAGGTGGATGGGGTCATCTTTGGATGGAAAGGGGCAAGCCCGCCATCCTGGGAACCCAGTCGCTCAGGTTCCCTTTGGGCACCGATCACCACTGGGTCTTAGGGTAAGGGGGCGTTTGTGGTCCCTAAGGGGTATGCCTAATGCGGATACCAAGCTGGCGGGGGCAGGGCTTTCCCTGACCTCAGCCGCGTTCCGGGGTGGGCCTTCGGACTGTGGGAGTCCAGCCGTGACCTGGTGCGAGTCAGCTTACACCATGGGCCTGGCGAAGAAACCCTCATCGCTGTGGCTAGGCTTGTCTGCAACAACAGCGTGGATTCTTGGGCCACGCAGCAGGCCCAGGATCCTTGCAGTGGCTCTTACAGGAGGAGCGTGCACGTGGAGTGCTCTCTGAGATCATCCAAGAATTTATAAATGTATAAGCTTGTCTTCTCAAGGACTGTCTTCACTGGAGAGGAACAAACATCTCATCCTCCCCTTTGCGACCTTGCCACATAAACCTGCCGGTTCACATCTTGTATGCCCCTCTAACACGACAGAGAAAATGTGCCGTCGTTGCAGATGTTCTTTCCAAATTAAAGGCTTTTTCACTGTAGCATGTTGGGGGGGTTGGGGGGGAGTGGACCCAAGAGTCCTCTCCAAGACCACTCCCCAGTTTGGATTGGTTGGCCTTGAAAGAAACCAAGGTAAAACTAGCAACATGTAGGAAACACTGGCTTGAAATCCGGAAGAAAAGAATTTTGCTGTACCAAAGGGACTGCTCTGGAAGCCAACCAATCATAACTGCCTTAGAGAGTGAACTGTGTTTCCCTCCACCGAAGCTCTCCCTTCAACCTGATGACAGGCCTGCATTTCTCAAAGAGCTAATTCCACATTTTTCCAGGGAGATGAGAAACCTTACTGTGTGGTAAATCCCACAAACAGGCCCATTTTTCACCAATTAATCTCTGCCCACAGCCATGACCTAAAACAGTATTCTCATATATGGGCATAGTTCTCATATAAGCAATTACTGAGAAATTAGCACAAGAATTTGACTGAGATGAAAAAAGACCAAAATTCCCTTTCCTTTTCTATGTATCCGATAAGGGAAAAAATATTTAATATTGTTTTCTAACTGATTTATCAACTGCTTGTCCTAGAAGAAAAAAATCCATTGGGTCTTTTTCCACCATGACAATTGAAAGGCTAAAAATTTTTCTCCTTTCCGCAGAATTCAGCAAATCCAATTTTTAAATGTTATGCCCATAACTCATCACCACCAGTCAAAGATTAAAATAGAATGGATTTTGAGCTTGTACAGAAAGGTACAAAACTAGCACCCACATTATGGAAATGCTCATTATAAATCCTGATAGGAAATAATAATTTGATTGAAAATTAGAACGAATTCAAATTAAAGATTTTTTTAAACCTAGTGTTGCCATCTGAGGTAAGAGAGGCATAGTAATAGAAATAGTAGTAGACTAGAAGTCCAGTTTTGTGCGTTTTAGTTCTGACCCAGACATTTATGACCTGGCCTTAAGCAAGTCACATAACTTTCACAGGCCTCAGTCTCCTCGATGGCAAAATGAGCCAATTTAATTTAGATGACCTCTTTGATCTCCTCCAGTCTTAAAAGCTATGATTTCTATATACCAAAAATATAGGCATCCTTAGGTCCACTGTTCAGATTGCCAAGAGCAACCTTTCAATATCTGCACCACCAAACTAAACCGAACTCTGTTGACAAAAATAAAGGGATTTGTATCAAAGGACAATTATCTGGAAGATGGAAATTCAAACCCTTCCTCTTAGGCAGTTTTACTTCACAATTCTTCAGCCTTCTTTCAGCTGTCATCCCAGGACATTATAGGGCTAAAAGCCCTTCTCTTGCAGTAATCTATCATTGGAGGTTATCCCTCTAACACCGACTCAGCACCTGAGAAGACTCGAAAATAAAATATAAAGACATGACCAAAGACCATCAGAAGTTTCCTTAACTAAAAATATGCACAAAAAAATGAGCTAGCTATGTTTATAGCAACTCCCTTCTCTGTTTATAGTCTTTGTCAAAGATTATTACTAGGCTACATTTCTTAGAGGTCAAATTATTTAATTATTCTTCTGCCAGACTCATACAACCAATGGAATTACTGAGTTCTTGTCTTTAGGTTCAAGAATGTATGGCCATTATCTGCTGTGAAAAAAGACCTAAAGTCTCAACATTCCTTTGAATTCCCTTTACCCCTGCCCCTTTTTACCTGACTTTTTTCTCACATCTTGACCCAAGATCTCTCCACCTAGAATCACCCATGACATGGAATACTGGTGCTTACAGCCCAGCTCCAGAGTAGTCTCGGGCAATGCAACCCTTAGTGTTTTCTAATAATGGGGTCCATGCACTCAAACTCCAAAGGCCCAGTTTGTACAGTGTACAGTTTATTTCGTTCTCTATTTTAAGTACCCACACCAATAAGCTACTAATGTCCCAGTTAACTGTAGAAGAACTTAAACCTTGCCTAGATCTTTCAGTCCCAAGGCCTAAAACTCTGCCTCTCAACACTAGTCTAGTGGCTAAGGACCTTCTAAGATATCACCCACCTGCCAACCTTACTGAACTCTTAAGTGTCAGTTGGGATATCCCATTCCTGGGCTCAGTTCAACAGTTAGAATGCCTCCTTCTTCATCTGGGACATCTGGTGCTAATCATTGCTGCATTGGATTTTTTGAAATTGTCCTCCCTGTGAAATCCCTGCCCTCTCCTTGAACCTTTAGTGTCAGAGAAGCCAAAATAGCCGTTGAATCTCATGTTTGGTCTTCCACCGTCCTGCCCTCCAGCCCTGTCTTCTGGTAAGCGCTAACCCTAACCCTTCCTGCCATACCTTATGCTTCCAACCTTTTTAATAGAAGATAGGATTATTTCCTAACTAAAATCCAGAAATAAAATTTTTAAATAAACATTTCTAGAGCAGGGTTCTCATAAATACCTTTCCAAATTAAATATTTTTAAATGAATCTTAGCTCCACCTATTGGTGACTCTATTATAGTTATTGTAATGGAGTATCTATAGGAATTGGTAGTACAGTTTAGATGAGGCAATGACTCTGTCCAGCCATTGTCATTTGTCAGACAAAAGTCCCATGATCAGGTGTATCCTCAAGATCTGAATTCTTAAAATGATTTTTGGAGAAACTCTAAAGATTTGCTAAGAGCAGTTGATAAACAATGTGTAATGGTTCCCAGTTCTTGAAGAGCTTTTATTACTGTTCCCATTCTACATTGTCATTTCTCAACCATGGTTTTCAAACTTTTTTCATGAGAAACAGTATGCAAATAAAAGCAGGCTGCTCTGGATGAAGTGAGTGGAGGTATCAGGCACAGAGCCTGACAACTCAGCAGTCCTCTGATAGTTTCTACCCTGATGCTCCTCTTTGGAACTCTTTGGTTACTAAAGAAACGAGGGGAGGAGAGGAGAGGAGGGGCGGGGAGAAACCTCTGAAATAGATCATAAAATGGATTGGAATAGGATTTGGGAAAATATCACAGAAACTTTCAGGAATAGCCAGTAAATTAACCAGTATCATTGAGATCCCAGCCTTCTAAAACTAGAGGTGTCCTTTAACTTACATGAAAACCTTAAAACAATTCATGAAAGAATTAAAATTTACAAACTTATATTTGAAAATAAGAACACAGTAGCTTTTCTCCAGTATACAAAACAGCATTCTGTCTTCAATGTACAGTGGCAGCTCTGATGCCCAAGTATGTTACAATACCTATTTTTGTCCCAGCTAAACTTGGAATCTGAGTCTCACTTTGACTCTCTTTACTTATCTCAACAAATATTTATTGAGTGCCCACCAAATGCAGAACACTATGCTAGATGATGTTTAGAACATAAAAGAATTGTATAGTTCCTTTGGAGCTTCCTTAGAGTTGCATCTTATCTGGGAGCTAGGGCATATGCACATAGACTTGTGTGTGTGTATGCGTGTGTGTGTGTGTATTGTTGGTGCGGTTGCTATTGTTGCTTTTAGGAAGTACTAGGGATTAAACCCTGGAACTCATACATGGGAAGCAGGCACTCAACCATTGAGCTACACCCACTTCCCTGCACATAGACTTTTAAAGAACCCAAGAGAATATATGATTTAAATATATATATATATATTGGGAAGAGTGCTTAAGGACTATTAAGGGGGGGAAAAAATCATTCTCTTTCAGAGTCTCCCCACCATGTGATTGTCTCAGCTTAATCTCAAGATTTATTTTTTCTCTAAACTGGGCAGTATATGTCTTTCCCTCTCCTCTCTTCTTCCTCTCTTTCATTTCTATATTTAATTCACCCATTCCTTCTCTCCATATATATATGTGTGTCAGTTCTCCTATATACTACCCTCTTCTACCAACATTTAATCTCTCTCCATTAGTGAATGCATTCATTCATTCATTCAACATTTATTAAGTGCCTGGCATTGTGCTAAATGACAAGCATACAACAATGAAAGGCATGGTTTCTGCCCTTGAGATTTCATGGTATACTGGAAGCTAAAAGAGTAAAAAAACTACTAGAATTCAGTGTAACAGGAGCTGTGATGTAGAGGTAAGTAAATTCAGTGTATGCTGGGAGCTCAGAGGAGGGGCACCTAACCCAGACCTGGGTGATAATAGCAAGTAAGGAGCAGTGCTTTGGAGGAATCAGAGAAGGTGATTTCTGGGCTTAGTTCTGAAAGGTGAGTAGAAATTACTTAAGTAAAGTAGGAAAAAAAAATAATCTGAGCAAAGAAAGCAAGCAAGGGGTAAAATCTCGAAGAGTGCAACGATGGTAACTTTGGGTAACACCAAGTGTCCTATGTGTATTTGCCAGCCAAAGGGAAACTGATGCAAAGTACCAGAAATCTGTTGGCTTTTTAAAAGGTATTTATTTGGGGGTAGAAGCTTACAGTCACAAGGTCCTAAAGAGTCAACTCGAAGTTACTTAAGAGGTACTCTCTCACCCAAAGTCTGTTGCCACGTGTTGATGCAAGATGGCAGGTGCTGTCTGTGAGGGTTCAGCCTTCCTTCTTCCTCTTGAGGCTCCTTGGTACCAGCTTCTTCCGATCTCAGCCGTAGGCTGGCATAAGGCTTGTCTCTCTCCCCAGGGCTCGTTTCTTTCCAGGTTCAGCAGCTCTGTTCTCTTCACAAGGTCAGCAGTATACTATCAGGCTCATCTCTCTTCTCTGGGTATCTGCCATGTCTAATGAGCTCTCCCTCTTCCTCTGTGTTCTTCTTCTCTGTGTCTGCTTCTCTGTGTCTGCTTCTCTATGTACCTACTTCCATGTGAGAGTCTGTTTTATCAGCCCACCAAGGGGACTGGGACTCAAGGCTGAGTTGCACTCTAATGATGTGATTGAATCAAAGCCCTAATCTTAACATAATTTAATCAGATGTCTCAGCTGAATCTAATGCAAATCAAAGGGTTATCATGTCCAGAGGAACAGACCAGGTAACAAACATAATCGCTCTTTTTGGAATTCATAATAATCTCAAACTGCTGCACTATGCCTGGAGTATAAAGTAGAAGGGGACAAAAACAGCAGTGAGGCTAGAGAGGTGGTATGGAAATGGAGTTTATTGTACCTATTGCTTATATAAAAGTTTATATTCTTTTATCATGTTACTTTATTTATATGGCTTGCTCTGCAATATACTGTTCGAACACAAGAAGTCTGTCTCAGTCAGTTTTAGCTCAATGCCTAGACCAGTGCTCATACTACAGCAAGTTTCCACATTTTTTGTTGAATATATTTCTCCAAATTTTTTTTAACCAATCAGATTTTTCTTTTTTTTTGGTTATATGTCCTTTGATTTTATTTTCCTTATTGGTCAATGAATTTTAATAGAAAATGCTTAAAATATGATTTAATAGAAAAAGCTTCAATATTTTTCTTGAAAAAATTTCTTTCTTAGCACCCATTTGCACAAAATTGGTAAAAGAATTCTTTCTCTTAGGTTTAGAGAGAACATTGTACTTGGATGTTTAATTTCATTTCTAACATAAAATGGTTAAGAGATGTGCAAGTGATTTTTTTTTTTACTTCATATGATGGCACCTGGGTTTTCTGCTATGAAAGAGTATATTCTAGTATTTCTAGAATTTTCCCTTTTCTATTTCTAGTTTTCAGAGCAACAATTGAATCTCACACAAACTAATTATATTTTTAAAATATAACAACTGGCACAAGTATTACATCCATATCTGTTAATCTAAAATTTCCTGATTTTTTTTTTTATATTAAACCTAAAACCTGGACCTGGAACAATAAACAGCAATGCAAACTCTTTCCAAGTTTTCCTGTTCCCTCCTTAGACAAGCAGTAGTTTCTTCAGCTCTGACTATCCAAGCAGATCTGAAGGATCACAGCCACTACGGTGGCAGCCTACCGTTGACACTGAACTTGTGGTTAATTGTGGAGTTCTGCCACAAAACCACCTCACTACCACAAGCTGGATACTTGCCCAGGAGAGTGACAAACTGCCAGGCCAAGCAATCTACAAGAGGCAACAAGAGCAAACTGCCTTTTACCCCAGACAGCAGTCATTTCTGGATTCCAAGCAGAGCCAGCAATGGGGCACACAAAAGAAAAATTTAGAAGTGTACTTTCTCCATTAAATCTACTTAAAATGGACTCATGTTGTTTAGCAAAAGAAGCGAAAATAATCCATCCAATTCATTATCTACCATCAGTAAATGTTACACTATTCTTTTCAGTTGTACATTTTTTAAAATATGCATTAGGATTGGGAAACAAAATTATAGTTATATTACTTAACTGCTAAATGAACAACCTACTTACCTTCATTGCAAATAGTAATAAATAATGTGCATTTGTGTGTGTTACTAAACTGCACACATCAGCACAGCAGCTCTGGGAACTTTATTTGAGAGGCAGGGCATCATGATCAGAAGGCAAAAAACTTTAGTGTGTCAGTCAGATCTGGTTATCTCTTTGTAGGTCTCAGTACTCATTTCCTTTTCTTTGAAATGGGATAACAATGTCTACCTCATGGGGCCATTGTTAGGGATTAAATAATTTATATATGTAAAATGACTAAATGAGTAAATGTTCAGTAAATGTAAATTTAGTTAATTTTTCTTTCATTGTATCCTCTTCCTTACTATCTCCCATCCCTTCTGAATTTCCCCATTTTCTATCAAATCAGAGTTTTTCCTAAAGAGATCTCCAGATTATATCATCTGATCAATTCTTTCTCAAGGCTTACATTCAATGCTATTTTGTTCAACCAAACCTTCGTCTTCCTAACTAGATATATTAGCAGCTTTCTTTCATCACGAGGAAGAACTTTACTAGGAATTTTAATGCCTCTTTTCTAATGGTATACTATAAATGCAGAAAATTTTAATAAAATTATTTAGGAATGACTATATATTATTATCATAGATTTGTGGATGTATGTATCTTGGATCTCATTCTGCAGAAAAGATGTTAACTTAAGGGTCATATCTGGTAACGTGGGGAAACTGAAAAAATCAAACTTTAACAACCTATGGTATCCATAATGGCACAAAAATAGAGAACATTCATGGTTCCAAAAGTTTATTCTCTCATTCTACATGTGCGAGGCATTGTCCTGGATACTAAAGGTACTAATATGAATGAGCTATCATCCTTGCCCTTAGTTTGGTGGAGGAGATAATATGTAAACAGGTGCAGGACAGTGTGAAAATGCTCTAATAAGCCTCTTACCAAGTACAATGGTGGCACAAAAAGGAATTAACAGATGAAAAGATGTTAATCTCAGTACTGAAGAATAAATAGGTATCCCAGGTAGACAAGGGAAAGGTAGAGCATCCCAGACAGAGAGATAGCAGTATATGCAAAGGTAAGAAGGCATGAAATGGCATGGGCATTGGGGGAACTGTAATCAGGTTAGCATGGCTTGGAGCCAGGGGGCTGGGATGGAGAGGAGGGTAGGCATGGAGAAATGAGGCTGGAGAGATGAGTGGAAGCCAAATCATGGAAAGCCCTGTAGGCCATTCTGAGGTGCCTAGACTTTATTCTGATTCTGTGGGTGAAAAGGAGCTGTTACGGGTTTTGAAGGAGGGGAGAAGCATACTCAATTTTATTTGTGCATTTCAGAACCCAATCCTGGTACTACATGAGGAATAGTTTGGAAGAATATAATTCCAAAAGCCAGGATAATCATTTAAGAAATGTTTATAATAGACCAAATGAAAGATAAAGATCTTAACTAAGTCAGCATCAGTAAAGTTAGAAAGGATTGAATTAATAGAAAGCAAAAAAATAGGACTTTCTGACAATTCCATGGGTTTAGGATGGGGGTAAAGCATTAGAAGAGAGTGATCCCCAGGTCTATCGTAGGTAACTAGATTAATCTTGACGCCATTAACCAGAATAAGAAGTACCTTTTAAAGGAATGATTGGGAATAAATATTGTTGCCAGGCAAACCCTAGTAAGCTCCTAGATGCACTCAATTATCTTATTATAAGTTCCACTTTGAATATGTATAATCCAATAGGAGATGTTTCTTGGTACTTGAATATATGAGACTGAAGCCCAAGAGAACAGTCTGGGGAAGTGGATTTGGTTCAACAGATAGAGGGCCCACCTATCATATGGGAGGTCCAGGGTTCAAACCCAGGGCCTCCTGACCCATGTGGTAAGCTGGCCCACAGTGCTAATGCACACAAGGAGTGTCCTGCCACGTAGGCATGTCCCCTGTGTAGGGGAGCCCCATGCGCAAGAAGTGTGCCCTGCAAGGAGAGCCACCCCACATGGAAAAAAAGCGCAATCTGCTCATACAGAGAGCTGACACAGTAAGATGACGCAATGAAGAGACACAGATTCCCGATGCCACTGACAAAAATGCAAGCGGACACAGAAGAACATACAGCGAATGGACACAGAGAGCAGACAACTGGGGGGTGAGGGGGGGAGGAGGGGAGAGAAATAAAAAATAAATAAAATCTTGAAAAAAAAAAAAAAAGAGAGAGAACAGTCGAACAGTCTGGACCAGAGATAGAAACTGGAGGCCTATAGTATCTAGGTAGAAGTGGAACCCTGGGAAAAAATGAGATGTCCCCTATAGAACCATAGTATGAAAAGAGAAGATGACCAGTGTCTGAACTCTGAGGAATACCAACATATAAGGGACAAATTGCAAAGGAATTGCTCAAAGGGTAACTGAGAAGAAAGTATCAATGTTAGAAAGAGGGGAGCAGATGTGGCTCAAGTAGTTGGGCACTCACCTCCCATATGGGAGGTCCTGGGTTCTGTTCCCAGTGCCTCCTAAAGAAGATGAGCAGACAAGGAGCAGACAAGGAGCAGACAGATGGGAGCCATGGGGGTGAGAGTGAGGGTTTAAACAAAACAGAAAGAGGACCAGAAGGAATGGTGTCACAAATCAAAATGAGGGAGCTCAAGAAGAGCATAAAACATAAAATACCAGATTCTAAAATGATGAGGACAGAAAAGTGTCCTCAGGAGGTCATTAGTAACCTTATATGGAAGAAATTCAATGCCATAATAGGAACAAAATCCAGATTGCAATGGATTGAGGAATAAATGGATACTTAGTTGACATTAAGAAAAGAATTCATTCTAAAAGGGGTATTCAGGAAAAAGTTTTACCTTTTATTTCATCATTACCTTTATTAGTTTAACTAAAACTCCATAATTTAAATAGCTTACTGGTAAAATATAAAGACACACATGCACACATTTTTCTCCTTTAAAAAAATTTAAAAGTAAGTCTAAAATAGCAATTTCCCCTTAATGGTGTGTCTGTAGTACTCCTACATTTTTACAAATAGGTATTATAAAATAGCACTTATTTTATTCTTGTAGTGATATCCTACAAATAAAGGAATAAAAAAGATAATGGTAAATTACAGATTCGTATAATATGGAATCAAACAGAAACATCTAACATACCTCTGAGAGATTAAAAAAGAACTAAACAATTATTTTCCAGCTTTGGAGAGTTGCTTATCTTAGTCTAGTTGTTTTTCACGCGTCCCCTTTTGAAGTCATTGAGATATCTTGGTTTTTGAAAAGACTCAGATGATAAGACCATTTAAATAGTCTTATTTGACATCCTTTGTTGGGGAGCAGATGTGGCTCAAGCATGGGAGGTCCACATGGTAGGTCCTGGGTTCAATCCCATTGCTTCCTAAAAACAAAAACAAACAACAAGCAAACAAACGAAAAAACAAACTCAGGGGAGCTGCTGTGGCTCAGTGGTTGAGCACCACCTTCCCACATACGAGGTCCCAGGTTCAATAACCAACCCCTGTACCTCAAAAAATAAATAAACTAATTAATTCATTCCTTTGTTTAAAATCACGATATTTTCACCAGCTCTGGAAATAGTAAACAAGCAACTAGATATACTCATGCAGAGCAATTTTTTAAAAATGTCTGGTCAGATAATACAGACAAAAGCAAGGGTATTTTATATCCTTTTTCCTGTGAAATAACTAGATTAACTGCAGTGCTCCAGTTTTTAACCTAACATTAGTCTTCACTAGAATTATGCTTGGACTGTTCCCAGTGACAACTCTCTAGCATGGTTTGGTGCTATATTAAATGTAAGTGCAAACTGTGAAAAATAAGGACCCTTATATAAATTCAAGGTTTTAACACTTTTTTTGGAATGTGTAATCATGTGTAAAAGGATGATTAAAATCCATTCAAATATGACTTTAACCAAATCTAAACTATGACTTTTTAACCAGTAAAGGAAATAGGTATGACTGATTTGATTCTCAGTAACCCCTCCTTTTTACAGGTGAAAAGATTTACATAAGATTTCCTCTCATTATAGCCTCTCAAATGTTGTCTGGACTAGCAACTAAATCTCTTTAAACAAATACCAGCCAACCAAGAAACCATGAGATTTTATTGTGCTATAAAATAGACCAGACATTTCCAAACCTTCATAGGAATGGACCTAACTAAATCTTTACTAAAAATAGTTTCAAAATAAACTACAGGCTCCAAGTTTCTCTAACAATCAAAATTCCTACATCCCTCATCAATCTTGCTCTCAAGTCCTTTTTCTCTTCCAGAGCTCCAGCTCAGTTTCCCTGGCCACATATTCATAATAAGAACTAAAGGAAGGATCCACGTCTGTTATCTTATTGGGATATAAGAATGGAGAAAATGTGAACTTCATTCCCTGTATATACTCACCTTTATTTAAAATTCTGTTTCCAGTTTTCCTGTATACTACCAGCCGCTAAATCATAAGCTACTTATATTATAGCATGGAACTTAGAAACCTGAACTGTGTGAAAAACTAAGCTGGATCTTCAGCTTGGAAAAAATAGATCCCCATTAGTGATTTGGTTCCACTTAGGAAATATTTATTAATTTAGGCACTGTTCTGGGTACTTTCAAGAAGTATAGTGTGTGTGTGTGTTTGTGTGTGTGTGTATGTGTATGCGCGTGTATACATGCATGCATTGGGATGTCAATGACCAGTGGGGAAAATGTACACAAATAATTTTAATTCAAAGTCGAATCCTTTTGAGATAACTTAATTGTATGGGGGATCAGGAAATGTAATATGAATTAGGCAGGATTTAAAATCTGTCTTAAAGGATGGATAGGATTTAGAGATGAGAGAGGAGGGCATTGCAAGAAAAAAGTGTACTAAAATGGAGAAAGCAAAGAATGTGTTGGTGGAACCACTGTTTTATTGGAACATAAGGTAGAGGAATGAAAAAAATAAAAGTAGTCACCTATGGTATACCAAACTCTAATCCTCTATCCCATTCCTTATAACAGTATGTAAGCAATAATAATAATCCTCATTTTTTCAGATGGGAAAATTGAGGGACAATGAATGACTACATACCTAGTAATTGATGGAGCCATGGTTTGAACCCAAGCAATGTGACTCCAAATTCCCTGTGCGTTTTCCATTGTATCAATAGTTTTTAAACTCTTGTGTGCAAGAATCACCCAGATAACTTTTACCCAGGTGGTAAAAATGCAGAATCCTACCCCCAAAGATTCTGATTCAGTATACCCAAAGTGGGATGGAGGAATCTGCAGTCTACCAAATACATTAAGTGGTCCTAATGCAGGACGTCCAGGAAACATTGTCCTAAGTTTGGCTATGGTAATATTGAGTAGGACCTAAAATGGCCTTGAACATACTTAATGATGTGATGAACTAAATTAACTTCCTGCTTCTCTTAAGCCACATACATCTGTCATATATCAGGAGCTGTCCCAAAGAAGATCTCTAATTATCATCACCATCATAAAAGGTCACATCTACATGGCACTTTATAATTTATAAAGCCCCTTCATATGCTCTATTGTACTTGAACTTTGTACCAACCTGTGAGACAACCAAGGCTCAATGAGGCAGTAGAACTTGTCCAGGTTTCATGCAAGTTGTAGATCTGACCTCTGGTCTTCTCTCCCTAAATCTTAAACTTTTTTCCTACATAGCTCAAACACAAACATACACACAATTAAGTACGGTTATTATATAAGAGTCCCACTGGGAAAAATGTCTTTCTTCAGGTCTAGGGAGTAATATGGGAGTAATAGTATCCCTATTTCCCAGTTAACTAAGGTATGATTTCTAGAAATTCAAGACATGTGCCCAAGTGTTAATAAAAAAGATGAGATCAGAATATTGTACAAGATTTCTAATCTCCAGTTCTCTTCTCAAACAGTTGACTATTCTGTAATAAAATCCTACCATTTGTATGGATTAAGATGATGCATTTTGTCCATTAAGTTAAATACATCTGAGTGGTTTTTCTAGTAGTGGGAGTAGGTTTTCTCAGATGCCAAGTAATATAAATTTGTAGAATGCCAGACTGCACAATGACCCATAACTTAATTAATAATAGCAATTGTAAATAGACAAAAAAATGACATAGCAGTTAAAAACAGAGGAAGCAATTCCTTTACTTTCATTTTTTTCTTCTGCTAGCAATTTCCTTATTTGAGATAGCAAAAATAATTAAGAAATTATGAGCTGGTATTCTCAAACAACAGTGTCAACATTGTATGAGCAATTTCCAGAGATCCAGTAAAGGAAGGTAGATTATAAGTCCTCCTGCTTCATACTCTACAATTTTCTTGTTAGCTAAGGTCTCATGTCCACAGTAGCATTGTCTTCGTTTTTGTTCTCTGAGAAGCAGATTAGCTATGCAAGAGATTGATTGGGGGAAATGCCTGTGAAGAATAAAAGGGAAGGAAGCCAGAGAAAGTAGGGAGTTTTCAGACTGTGCAAGTCTGACACCAGTGAAAGAAGGAGGATTGGGCAGAAACAGACTTAGACTACAGCGCAGTTCTCAGAAAGTTTCAACAAAGTCAGTCACATGTTAAAGGGGTCCCTCATCTCGCAGGAGTGGACATGCATTAATACCCCTGCCATACTGTCATTGACTAGAAAAAGCCCAAGGGAAGTGTTACCTCAGCACAGAAACAAGGATGTGTCCATCAGGGTAAAAGCTGAGTCCAATAGTCAATTAGGCTCCTTTCAACAGAAGATTTGAGATGCACATTTCCAAGATTGCCACCATCTACCCCTTTCTCTGGAGAGATCTACTTCTCCATGTAGATTTAGGGAACAGGTCTTCCATGGTTCCTGTGTACCTTTCCTCCAGAGGGAAAATTTAGAAGGAAGAGGTTAGTGAGATGAACCAGAGCCCCCTTGCTGCAGTTGGTCTTGCGGCTGCATCTGTTACTCATCTTCTCCCTCCTTGATTATCCATTTTAAATTCCCCTCACTCTCAGCTGTCACTTTGGCTGGTTTTGGTGGCTTACCTGGTGGTATGACCCAAACCTTCATTCCTAAATATCTTATCCTTTGGCAATAATATCCTTCTCAAACTAGGTTTCCTGTAAATGTCCATTCACGGTTACAGTGGGCAGAGGGAGTACCAGAAGACAATCAAGTAATTCACCTGAGTTCCACACGTATTCCTCCCCGCCTTTATTGTGTAAATACACTACCTCCTCCTGATGATAGGGATTTTTACCCCTGCCAAGGTGGTAACTCCTCTTCTCACCTGCTGGTCTCTGGACACAAGATGTCTAAAGTGCCTTGCCGGCAGCCGTAGTTTGCAATTCAATGAGACATTTGGCATGCCCATGGGTAAGAGTATACCTCCTCTGGGGACAAGAGTCTCTAGCCCAACAGAGCCCAGAGTTGCACATATAGGAAGCCCAAAATCCCCCAGTGGGTTATTTATTTATTTATTTTTTCTATGATCTCTTTACTTTTTTTTTTAATGTTACTTTGAAAAAATATAAGAGGTTCCCATATAACCCCCATCCCCCTTCACCCCACTCCTCCCACATCAACAACCTCTTTCGTCATTGTGGCACATTCATTGCATTTGGTGAATACATTTTGGAGCACTGCTGCACCAGATGGATAATAGTTTACAATGTAGTTTACACTCTCCCCATACATTCAGTGGGTTATGGCAGGATATATAACGTCCAGCATCTGTCCCTGCAATATCATTTAGAGCAACTCCAAGTACGGAAAATGCTCCCCCACAGTGGCTTATTGAGAGTGATAGTAAGTGGGGCCACTCCTATTTCCAATCCTTGGAGTCTACTACCATTTTCCCTCTTAGAGACAAGAACCATACAGAGGTCTCTGATGTAGTACTTTACGCCATGGCATCTACCACATTTGCAACAGCACGCAACCCCCAGCTAATATCCATGCTTATATATGGTTGTAAAGAAGCAGGATCCCATAATGACAAGTTGAAGGAGGAGGGAAAACCTGTGTTTTATTCTGAAAAAGTTAGCACTGTATCCTTCTGTCTCCCTCCAAAGTGTTGCTTCTGACCTGATGTTTCAGTGGTGCCTTTAGAACCTATACTGATATTCTGTGAAGCTGGTTGCTTCTAGATGGTGAGGTATGTAATATGACTAGTGAATCCCATTGCACAAGCCAAATCCTGCCCCTCTTTCACTATGAAGTGGGTCCCCTTGTTGGATATTATGCTGTATGGAATTCTGTATCTGTGGTTCAGGATCATGGTGCTGACTGAGTCACTGCAATCAGGAAAGACAAGTCTGTACCTAGGATAGGTATCTATCCCTGAGAAGACAAACCACTAGCCCTCATTGTTGACTTATCACCAAGTAGATAGTTGGTCTCATTAAGAAATAGTGACATATTGGCCTTGGTCCCTGTTGCTAACAGATTAGACATCCAGAAGCAGCAGTAGCTAGATCAGCTTTAGCAATTGGAAGTCTGTGCTGTTTGGCCCATGCATACTCTGTCTCTGCCACTGTGGCCACTTTGTTCATGAGCCCATCATGCCAGTTCCAAAGTGGCCAATAACAAAGATTTGCTTATGTCAACTGTTCTAGCTATTATGTCTACTTGTTTGTCTGTGCCTCTTCCAAGGTGGGTGCTTTCTGTTGGTCCGTAATGTGTGGTCTAAAATTTTTCATGTGCTTCTACATGCCTCTATACCAGAATTTCTTGTCTCCAATATTCCAGTTCTTTTCTTTCCAGACCCCTGACCAGACAGCCAGGCCATTGGCCACTTTCCAAGTCTATATATATATATTCTTGGGCTACTTCTCATTCCATAAAAATTTATGACTAGGTGCACTATTTGCAGTTCCACCCATTGGGAAGATTTTCCCTCTGCACTCTTTCAAGTATATCCTTGAAGGTTTTTGCAGCTTTGGTCCATTTTCAACTTGTACACACATACAGAACTAACTCATCCATAAATCAAGCTTGGACTTTTCCTTTCCTTCAGCTGGTTGTCCAGGACCCCCTGTAAGGCCATCAGAGCAAGCTGAGGAAGGGTTCTGTTGCAACTGTGTTGAATGACATGTAGGTCTGGGCTACTTGCTAATGAAGTTTATTTGTGTCTTCTATTCTGCTCTGGCTCAATCCCAGATGTCCCATTTACATACCACAATGGACTATTGTTGGGCCTGTCTGACTTTATGACTTGGCATATCCAAAAATGCCTAGCCCGTACGGGGCAGTTCTGGACACATGGCCACTTGGTGCTCCATGGCCAAGCATTCTGCCTCCACCACACCTAATAACCAACAAAGAGCTTTTTCTCAAAAGGCATATAATTCTATGCTGCAGATGTCATGACCTTATTTCAGAATCCCAGGGGCCTGTGTTGTTATTTTCCAGTGGTGTTTGTCCTATAACCTTCACACTGCATTGTTTCCCACTACTGATACCTCCAATATTGTAAGATATAGAGGATTGTATGAACTGAAGTGGCAGTGCTGTTGGTACTGCAGCCTGGACCTCCCCACTCAAAGCTGGCAGCTTTGCCTCTCACTCCAGTATATGGATCAATAATCATAGATGTGGAAGGTGTTACCTCCAGAACCCAAAGAGGCCTCTCCCAGGCTCTGTGCTTCTTTCTTTGGAGTAGGGAATACAAGATGCAAAAATTTGTCTTTCAGTTTTGCAGGAATATCCTGTCGTGCTCCTGATCACTGAACCCCTAAAAATTTCACCGAAGTGTCAGGTACCTGAATCTTAATAGGGGTTATCTCCAACCTTCTGGAATACTGTGTCTTAACAAGGGCTTCATCATACTAACCACGTCTTCCTCATTGTGAAGAATCAGCATGAATATATCAATATAATATGTAAGTGGGATGACCATCAAGTCCTGGTCTCTTTGGAGAACATTATGACAGAGGGCAGAAGAGTTAATATAGTCCTGAAACAAAAGTGTGAGTAAATATTGTTGTGTGTCCCACAGGAATGTGAATTGTTTCTGGTCCTCTCTTCTAATTGGACTAGAAAAGAAGGCAGTCACCATATAAATGGCCACACACCATATACCTGAGGCCTTCTTAATCTGCTCTAGCAATTATAAAATGCTTAGCAAAGCGCTTGCAACTGGGGCCACTAACTATTTGATTCTGAACTCTTAAAAGGCAGGGTAGGTACCCAGTCTTACATATGTTGGTATCTAGAGCACCTAGGACACACCTAGCACTAAGCAGGCAATCTCTAACTGACTATAAATGAATTAATAAATTGGGTATGAAATCCAAGAAGATGTCTACTAACTTAGATTGATTTAGATGACCTGACCCTAGTTCATAAAGTTACTATGAGAATTAAATGAGTTACTAATGTAAGTGTTTAAAACAGTACCTGGTACATAAAAACATTCAACATTATTTTCTTCAGGTTATAGAAAACCATTAGTATAGGATACAGAGATGCAACATAAGGTTAATTCCTTGAACGGAGTTTTAAGTGAAATAAGAGAGATTCGAGTTGCCCTTTAAAATGAAGGCACCTGTAATATTTTCCCTGAGGGTGTAATGTTTCCAAGGAAAACTCAAAAGCAAAGTGATTTCAAAGCTGGAAAGAAATAATTACTTACGGAAACAGACATTTAGCCTAATGCAAAAAAGGATGGTTACCGTGTACAAATTCATTTGCTGTATTTAAGATAATATCATGAAATCTTGAAGTTCAAACTCTTGACAAATGCTTCTCAGAAATAATGAAGTAAAAAAATGATCTTGAAACAAAATAAATGAATACATTTGTCCACTCACAAAAAGGACCTTTTCCATTACATATATATGGTATATTTACATTTTTCATCTCTGCCTGAAATAGATCAATGTAAGAGCCAGTGCAGGAAAATGGAAAGGTGTAATATCAGAACACACACACACAGATTGCCTTCATTAGGACAAATATTATTTTTCTTGTGTAATACTGTGATTTAGGGCAATTTAAAGCTATTATCCTCTCACTTGGTGGTCAAATTTAAAATAATCTTGATGACTGTAAGGGAACTACCAAGTCTCAAAAACTTCCCAGCAGTTATCAAAGTGAGAACTATGAAATAACCCCAGGGTCTCTAAGAAGAAATCCACACTTGCTACTTTTAATATCTGACAAGATCTGAACAGAGCTACTTCCACCTACAGGAAAAGGTGAGCCTCTATGACAAGGCTTCAGTGCCCATTCTCAGTTATCAATATGCACTTCACAGCTAGGCTTAGGTAACATCAAAACTTGTGATATTGCTTCATTGCTTTATTGCCTGTATGTCTTTCAATTCAGAGCTTTCCAGAACAGAATCACCAGATTGAATTTATTCTACCAGTGAGTCAGTTGCTTATTAGCACTTTTGACATCCAGATGGTCTGAGACAAAGGCTAAACCAGGGGCTCTTTCCGAAGTGGAAGCAGTGGAAACTTTATTTTCCTGAGGGACTCTAGTCTACTGGACGATGGGCCGGGGTAAGTGTTGCTTTCACAACTGGCCAGCACTGCAATGGCCTATCCTATATTTCTTATTTAAGTCACATCACCTGAAAGACCAGGAGTTAAACTGACTATACAGTCTGAACTGTGAAGGTTGGAAGTAAATCCAAAAGAACCAATAGCCTGTTTCATGAACAATAAAGGAGTTCAGGCTTGGGACCCTATAAAGTTAAGTCAGTATTAGTTATAGAGGAAATCCTGTATGTTCTTTCTTCTGTTGTACTTGCTTTTTTAAAAAGAACTCAAGCAGAGCTTTTTTGATATGTTATAATGCTTAAAAACACCTTTTAAAATACACACAACACACACACACCAAGAGTGTTTGTGTGCAAATACATTACTACTAGGTACATGAAAATCAAAAGCATTTGCCCAATATCCTTCAAGTATAAAACTAAAAATGCCCTTATTTATGAAATGGGAAATGCTAATCTATGTTCACATGCCATGTAGTCACCTCTATTATGAATATTAAGATAAAGGTTAGTAAGTGATTGCTATTAGAACCCTTTAGTTCTGCTTATTTGGCACAAAGTTCTCCCAATATTCATTGCCTAGAAATTGTATGTAATGAGGTCTGAGAAATACAGTATTTAAACTTCTAGGATGCTAGGGCAATTATTTCCAGTTTCTTTGAAGTTGTGACACCCTATATTGTTTGTGGATTTCACAACTATCCCTCCTCTGTGTTATTGTCTCCATAACCCCAAGGAAAAAAATTAATCTATTATATGACATTTTTTAAAAAAACACAAATGAATTTAAATTACTCTTACTTTTCTTCAAGATTTTGTTCGGTTTTATAATTTCCTCTTCTTTGAAGCCTGAGCCACCCTGAAGCTCCGGCCAAAATTAATCTCTTCTCCTGGTGTATTCTTTTGCCCTTTAAATAAATCTATATTACAGTATTTGGACATCAGATTTTTATTGGTTAACTTTAAATATTTCTCCAAGGTTTAAATGCAAGAACCATGTCATATTCTTTTATTCTAGAATTTCCAGAACAGTGTTTGATACAAAAGGGGATTCAATAAGTATTCACTTAATTAATTATTAATTAATTAATGAGCAATGGTCTTGGAGGAAAAAACACACCCAGGATGTCAGAAAAAACAAGGAGGGAATCATTATTCTAGTAGTTTAAAGATGAATCAGTATAAGATCCTCTGTTCTAGAACTCAAATCCAGTGAGAGGATGAATGTGTAAACACTTTATTAGCTGTGAAATCCTATATAAATGTGAGCATATGTCGCTATTGCTTATTGCTTAGCAGCCTTCAGGAAATATTTTCTGTGTGTGGATCAACAGACTGTAAAAACAAGAATGAACTTGGTTCATTGAAAATATGAGGAACCAGAAGGATTTCTAAATGGAAGCAAACTGACAAGAAATTTTTCTTAAGAGAGTGGGGAGTCCAGTTTTGGAAAACTGGGTCTTGCTGAGATCTCTCCCAAATGCTTATTTTTCTGCATCCTGACCATCTCTTTAGATGCTTAGGATTTAGATAATTCCACATAATGTTTCCAGAAATATGTATTACCAGGTGCAAAACATACATGCTTGATTGGTCAAAGAAACGTGTCACATTTGGATAACTATTGAGATGCTAAAATAACTGACGCATTTTGAAGTGACCATTGGTTGTAAGCTTCAGTGGTTCTGGAAGAGGCAATAAAAAATATAAGGGCAATTTGACAAGCTACTGTGGTTCAAATAGATGCTAGTGGTAGCCAAAGTTCAGAAATTATGTCAATGAAACTGAATTCCATTAAGTCAATCAGTAACTAAGGAAATAGTTAAATGAGATACAATCACAAACTAGAAAAACAGGATAAATTAAAGAGGTAAAAGGAATAATCACATTTCGTGATAGTCACATGCTATCAGGTAACAAAATCTGATGTTTGGAAGATAAAGCAGGCAGTTTTCAAAATGGAAAGGGAGGCCATGGGCTAGAGCATGAGTAATTCCATAAAAGCGATCAAGTGGGAATATTTCTGAAAAGCAGATGACGTTCTCTCATAAAGGAAATGCCCCAAAACTGCTACAACATAGTTCCTATGTTACAAGCATAATCTTCTCAAGGTCATACAGCTCATAAATTGCAAAGCGGGTTTTCAAAACCTTATTGAGTTACACCAAAGCCCATGTCCTCCTCCGTGTGCTGCTTTCTGCTAGATGAGGAACAACAAAGACATGTGTCAAGCTGCCTGGCTGTGTTGTTACTAACTACCTTTTCTGATTCCAGTTTCAGAAAAGTCCTGAATTGTAGCCAACAGGAACAGTAAGAAGCTTTCAGCTTGTCCAGCTTACTTGTTATGGCTTTACATTTAAAAGAAAGCAGGAAATAAAGAGGCTATGGTTGAAATGACACCAAAGAGTTGAAATTCTGAAACGGCTAATCTGTTTTCAAGCTAACCACTAATCCTAGTGTTTATTAAATCCTTCTATATTTTCAGCAAATTAGGGCGAAATAACTATGTATTCATTCTTTCATTTAATAAGAAATTATTGAGTGCTTATCATGTGCCAGTCACTGGAAACACAAAAATTCATAGAAAATGATATCTGCTCTTAAGAAGCTCATGGTTGAGGGAGGAAGGGAGAGACAGAGACAGACAAAGACAGTGAATATGGCATTGACATCGGGTACTAAAAAAGTAATAAAAAGTAATAAACATAGGGAAGTCACATTGGGGGTAAATAACTCCTCCCAATTCCTGATGTTTCCTTTCAGATGGAGGGGGCTCCAATAGCATAATACTCCTAATCTTCTTTCACCCCTTAACTCTTTCCTCCCCAAGAGAAGAAAAATCACTTAATCTGATTGATGGGTATAAAAAAAGAAAGTGGGCATATATAGACAAGCCCCTTGTTTGCTTACTCTTACTCATTCTCTGAGGAGACCGTCTGCCTGCAGAGAAAATGACTTCTGCTCTGCATTACAGGGCCTTATGTTTTCTATAGACAGGCTCCTTATAAGGAAGCCTGCAAAAGTCCATCACATCCTGTGATTAGGTGTTTGCTACTAGGAATCCCTCTTGTTCATAGATACAAACCACATTCTCCAATATCAGTGGTATCAGTAATAAATGTGTTATTTCTCGAAAGGCAGTATGTGTGATGGTTAGGTGCACAGACTCAAGCCAAACTGGTTCATACCCCAGGTTTGCCACTTAATAAAGCCTTGTGACTTTGGCAAGTTACTTAAACTCTCCCCCTACAATTCTCACCCTACAAAACAAGACTAGTAGACGCTATTCATGGAGTTTTCATGAAGATTAAACGAGTTAATATACATAATTTAAAACAATGCCTGGTACAAAGTGAGTGTTCTAGAAGTTTGAGCAATCCTTTCTATTATCATTATTATTTTGACCTCCATTTGTCTTAATCTTTTATTTCTCAATTTGTTGAAAACATGGGCAGAAAAGAGAAGCAATATTGATTGTGATCCTCCAGCTTGCACCTAAAATAGTTATGGAAGTTCAAGAAACCATACACAGTTCTTTGAATCACTGCACCTTTGTTTCCAGTTCTTGGTGCCTTTGCTACATGAAATCTGGAAGCCCTTTATCATTGGATGCCAAATGCGAGGCCAAGCATCTCAGCAACTTTAATGCCAAATGCAAGGCCAAGCAACTTTAGCCTAAGTTGGATTGAAATTGTCAGAGGTAATTAGTTGGGTCAGGTTTTTCAATCCCTGACAGCACCTGCTTTCTGACTTCCCTTTTAAGATTCCCTTCCCAGGCAGGTAGACTCCTCTGATCTCCATGGGTAACGCAGAAAGGAAGCTCTCTACCTGATTCTCAGAGATTACTCCCATAACCTTCAGGTTTTCTGCACATGCCAGAGGCCTCCCCTTGTTCTGACCTCTGCATGTCCTACCCTGGCCTTTGCAGAGCCCTCCTAGGGAAGAAAGGCTCTTTCCTATCTAACCCCAGTGCTTCTTTCCCTGAATTCACACCTGCCCTTAAGGAGTTCACAACTTAATGCGGGAAGCAGACAGCAAAAATAATTGGAATACAA
Organism: Dasypus novemcinctus; assembly: GCF_030445035.2. Classification (NCBI taxonomy): domain Eukaryota; kingdom Metazoa; phylum Chordata; class Mammalia; order Cingulata; family Dasypodidae; genus Dasypus; species Dasypus novemcinctus. Next base: position 79,380,094 of record NC_080682.1, read on the forward strand.
TGTGTTAAGCACAGTTAAAGAGATCTAAATGGTACCATGGGAGTATACCAGTCGGAACAGGAAACAGATGGCATACTCAAAAGGAATGATTAAAGAGTGCTTTTTTTCACAAAGGTGTAGGCAGGGGTATGGATAATGAAGGATCGACATTGAGAAATTGCTCCCACCATAAGGCTTGAAGAGGCAAAGAGAAGGAACTATTACCAAAATCCAGAAAGAAAGCTTTAACTATAGGACAGGACTGCTCACAGGAACTGCATTTCAGTATATTAATACAGCTCCTGCCAATCCAAGACCAGGCAGGGAGGGAGTTAGGGTGCTAATATTGTCTCTTTGCCCTCTGAGTTTCTTCTAGTGCATCCCATTGTTCACATCTACCAGAAAGTCAGAAGGTAACAAAAACTGGCTAATTTTGCTCAAAGAGGTCAGACTCCCAGGACACAGGACAGGATAGAGAAGGGTAAGAGGATCTAGAGGGAAAAGCAAAGATAGCCCAGCACAGAGAGCAAAGGGGCCAACTCTTCCTATGGACTTCAAGGGAGACATTTTAGAGGAGTAATATTTGAGCTAGGTTCTGAAGGATAAGTAAGGGTTTACCATTTGGAGAAGTGAGTAATGACTTTTCAGGCAGGCATAGAATATTGCATAACTCATAGATTTTAAAAAGCATGCATAGTATGTTTAGAAAAGCAATCCTGTTTGGCAGAAGCACGTGACACTTGTGGAGGGATGGTCCTGAAAAGAAAAGTTAGGGCCAGATTATAAATGAGGCAGTTTAGCCAGGGAAATGAGAAGATGAGTCACAACATGGCTGAAGGACAACATGCTGCAAGACTCTAATGAGAACCTTGACCTTAACCCAGTTTCTCTTTCTGGGACCTCCCCTTGGCCCTGGATGTTCCAAACAGTCCTCACCATTGGTGCCCACCATTGATGGGGTAACCAATAACAGCTGGGGCCCTTCCCCTTAGCATTAGCAAGAGGAGGAACAGTCAATTGTTTAATAAAGATAACTGCACAAGCCAGATTGCTCTCTCTGCCTGGAGGAGCCCACATCAAATCTTGGTGCGTATTCACATCTCTTTCTCCCATTTCTCAGCAAGCTCTGTTCTTTTCCCCCATTTTCCAATAAATTCTTTTTACTGGCCTAACTAAACTGGAGTGTACTTAAATTCTTTTATGCAACATAGCCAAGAACCTAAAGGAATCCAACACTTCTCCAGCTTCAAAACAGTTCTTAAATGTCATGCTAAGATGACTGGATTTAACCTTGTAGTTAATGAGGATCCATTTAGAGAACTTCATGGGGGAGAATGACATGAGCATAAAAGTTAGGATAAAAACTCTAATGGCAGTATGGAGGATGGACTAGAGTAGTGAAAGACCAGAGGCAGGAATTCATTTTGAAGGTCTTTGCAATAGTCCAGGCAAGAGAAAGGTAAGGGGCACTAAAGGAGTGGTAGTGTTGACACAGATTTTAGACATATTCTGAAGGTATAAATAAGAGAATTTGATAACCTAATAACTGTGAGGTGTGCCAGAAAGACAGATTCTAGTTGAGTACCCAATTTCCAGGTTAAGAGAGTAGATAGATTGTGGTACTATGAATTAGGAGAAGGAATTCAAGAAAACCAAGTTTCTGGGATACTACACAGAGTTCAGCTTTATACACATGGAGTTTGCTGTGAGTATGGAGTCCTAAGGGGGAAATGTCTACTTAGCAATTGATAATACAGGGCAAGGACTCTGGAGAAAGACTTAGGGGCTAGATATACAGTTTGGGGAACGTTTGTTTTTTTGTAGCCTATGTAAAACATATCCACCAGATTTTTCTCAACCTCTGTAACTAACAATGGAAAAAATGTGACTCATCGTATAATGAAATAAACCACAATGAGAACCATAAATAAATTCACTGCTGTTGCTCCTTGTCATGGGAAGGCTTTTCCATTTGTTTGTTAGTAATAGAAACTCATAACTCAGAATTGCATGGTGGCATACAAGTATTCTTTAGCAAACAAACTGAATCCTATTTGCTCTTTGAATTTAAACTAACTTATTTTGTAAATAAAATCCAATTTCCTTAGAGGAGCTTCATTTTATTATATAAACTCATACCTCAGTGTCATGCAATTCTACTTCAACTGAGGCATTTGACAATACCATGTCCAGCAAAGTGTTTTTTCTCATAGTAGGTACAATACTGGATACCTATATGGACATAGTAGTTATTTACTAGGTAAATAAATGAACAGATAGACAATAGACAAATATAAGCAAGAGATTATATTAATGTTGATTTTGTTATGAATTTGATATGCAAATACAAGTGTGTGAAAAACATAAAGGAGAATTTGAAACTATCTGGTTTTGCTTCATCAGTAGAAGAGAGCTGGAATTAGACACCTGTTAGTTTCTCCTTTGTGTTCAACTGCCTCAACCACCTTACTTAAGAAGAACTGAAATACTTATCTTCCAGTTCCTTGATATATTGAATAATCATAGGAATAGAGTCTCACAATTATATTTACTTTGTATAGTTCTCAACATAATTATTTGAGATCTTAGAAATATAATTCTAATTTTCTGAAACCAATAGCAGACTATTATTAAGAGCACACAATAAGGCACAAGTAGAACCAATTTACCCCTAACTTCATATATGACCAGTATGTAATTTAAGATATCTATAAAAATTACAAAATTATTGACTAGACCCTAATTTGTTAAAATCCTTTTTTCAAAAATTTATTCAAAAAGACTTTAGAAAAAAAGTTCTGCATTGATGGTTGTGCTTCTTGTAAAATTTGGAATGAATCATCAACACATCTCAATCTTAATGTTGTTTCTTTGTCTTCTGGGTGAGACCCCATCAACACTGTACCTTTCATCACTCATCTGCCCCGCCTTCCAAGCCCGTGTAAAATGTTGAAAGATTTCTTCCTGACTTCCACCTCTCTAAAGAAGGAAGTGCAGATACCTGTGGTCTAAGGAGAACCAGATCTCAAGTTAAAACATGATATGGCCCAGATTGTATGATCTCTGGATAAACAGAGGTTCTCTCCGAGTGACTGTGTTAATATAAAAGGAAAATACAGCAGTACTGAGCATACATCACAAACTTTAACCTTTCACTAAATACTTAAAATAGATGTATTCTTATGCCTCTCTCCTAAAGTACTGTCCATTTTCTAGTCATCTATGCATTTTCCTCAGTACCTAACACAGTATCAGTTACTTTAGTAGAATGAATTCAGAAATTACCCCACACATGATTTCCTTCATTCTAATTTTTTGTATTATCCATTTTTTCTTTAATGAATATAATCCTAATTTATAATCAAAATAATTAAAAGTCTCAACTTTTTGTTTATTTTATATAGATAGAGGATGTTGTACACAGTATATATGCTCAAACTTGTAATTGAAAGAAAAGTTTAGAAATACTTTAAAACTGACTTGTGAATCAGCATAATACAATTTGAACATCTTATAATTTCTTAGTTACAGTTCAGAATATTTAAATACTGAACATGTATTTGTGTTATTCTAAACAACAGTTAGCAAAAGACTGAAATGAATGTTTTGATTGTTTTCTTATGACACAACTGGGTGAAAAACAGAACTACACAGAAGTTTCATAACAAAACTCAAACCACCTCCTACTTGTCTATTGTCAGGTTTTGTTACATTCCCTAACTCAACCCAGACTCCCTGAAGCTGGCAAACAGGGCAAAGTTTGAGACCAAATGACGCTCTTCCTTTGAGCTTCAGGAATGAATTTAGAATAATAGGGGAAAACAAAAAAAAACTCAGATATTTTCTTCCAGATGTGGCAAATCAGTCACATTCAGTGTTTATTCAGATTCCAAACTCAGCACAACAAATAAAGACAATTGCCTGGGAGGAGAGGGTGGCTGAGGAAAGGGGAATCTCCCAAACAGATTAAACTCCCTAGAAGAGGGAGCATGTTAGGAAGGAGGTAATACAGGAGAGGGAGGCAGGCAGAACAGGAAAAAAGGGAAGACAGAGAGAGAGAGGGAGGGAAGAAAGAAGGAAAGAAGAAAGGAAGGGAGGGAGGGAGGAAAGAAAGTGTGTCATAACCAAGGATTATAAGCAATCCAATTCTGCAGCCCTGAGACCCAAGAAATAAATCACACCTGACCTAATCATGTTCATCTGTCTAGATGCTGGTTCAATGTCTGAAGCAAGTTGTGTGTTTGTAGATAGTCATTAAAATAACATTTTAAGGCATAGAGTTTTACTCTAAAAAACTCAGAAAAAATCTAATATTGTAGAATTTTCATGGTTGCCCTACCTCTATCATTTATACTTATTCCCTTTAGCACTTTCTATACATAACAAAATGGAAAATAATTTTCATCTTGATTTTCAATTCTTTTTCTGTTTATAACAGTAAGCATTTATTGAATACTATCCTCATTTCAAACACTATTCTAAGTACTTTACATACTTTTATGGGTAAATACTTATTCCCCACTCCTGATATTTCTTTCTGCATGAGGAATATCCATTATAAGAATAACCCTCCTGATGTATATCCACCTTCACACTTACTTCTCTCCAGAAGAGGAGAAGTGACTTTGATGAGTATGGGATGAAGATCAGGGTAGGCACATGGTAAAGACCAAATATAACTGATGTTACAAAGAAAGTGAAAATATAACATAAACAATGGGAGAAAATATTTGGAAATTATATCTCAGACAAGGGTTTAATACCTAAAACAAACAACAACAAAAACTCCTACAACTCAACTACAACAAAAAACAAACAACCCAACTGAAAAACAGGCAAAGGACTTGAGTAGATGTTTCTGCAAAGAAGATATTCAAATGGCCCATAAGCACATGAAAAGAAATTTGTTTTAGTTTGCCAAAGTGCTGCCTATGCAAAGTACCAGAAATGGGTTGGCTGTTATAAAGGGGATTTATTTGGGGTAAAAGCTTATAGTTTTTGGAAATATCCAAATCAAGGCACCATCAGAGGTGCTTTCTCACCAAAGTCAGATACTGTTGATCTTGTTGTCTGGCCACGTGGCAAATCAAGATGGCCACTGATCTCTGCCAAGGTCTCTGTGTCCCCTCTAGGTTCACCATCTCTCAGAGCCTAGCTCCAGAGCTCAGCTGTGAGCAATCAGGCACAGGGCTTGTCTCTTTCTGGGCCTCCTCTATCAGTCTCTGCTTTCTTCCCAGGTTCAGCTGCAAGCTATCAGACATATGGCTCATCTCTCCCTGGGCCTCAACTCTTTGAGTCTCTTGGGGGCTTCTCTCCCTGCAGCCCAGCTGTGATTCAAACTGGATTCCTGTCTCTCACATGACAGGATTAAATATGGCAGTTCCCTTTTCCTGTGTGTGTATCTGTCTCTCTTTGTGTCTCCATTTATATCAGACCCAGCAAGTGGGTGGATACTCAACCTGAGTCACACCTGACATAGTGCAGTCAAAAGGGTTTCACACCAACAGGAATGGATTAGTTCTCTTTTGGGGATTCATAAAGGAACAACAAACTGTCACAAAACTCAACATCATTAATCATTAGGGAAATGCAAATCAAAACCACAATGAGATACCACTTCAAATCCACAAGGATGGCTATTTTTTAACAAAAAGAAAAAAGTAGAAAATAAGTGTTGGAGAGGATGTGGAGCTATTGGAACCCTTGCACATTACTGCTGTTGGCTATGTAAAATAGCACAGCTGCTGTGGAAAATAGTTTGGCAATTCCTCAGAAAATTAAATGTAGAATTACCATACAACCCAGCCATTCCACTTGTAGGTATATACCCCCAAAAAGTGAAAGCAGGGACTCAAACAGATACTTGTATATCAATGTTCATAGCAGCATTATTCACAATAGCTGAATGGTGAAAAGTCACCTGTAACAGTTTAAATTTGGTGAATCCCAAAAAAGATTATGTTTTTAAACTAATTCATTCTTGTGGGTATGAGACCCTTTGATTGCATTTGATTCATTAAGGGACTTTGATTAGATCACTCGGTTAGATTGATTTTGATTGGACTATGTCAGTGAGGCGTGACTCAGATTGGGTCTCTGTCCTTTTACTGGAACTTTATATAAAGAGAGGAAGAAGACACAGAAAAGGGAGCTCTACCATTTTGACTCAGTCATGTGAGAGAGAGAAGACTTGAGGATTACCATCAACCATAACTGAAGCACAAAGCCCAAGAGCCTGGGCCCATGGAGCAGCTCAAGGATGAAGAGGTGAGTCATATGCCTGATTGGCCACAGCTGAATCTGGGGAAAAAGCGAAGCAGCCAAAGCTGAGAGATTCCACTTACATGAAATATCTATAAGCAAATTCATAGAGACAGAAAAGTACAATAGAGGTTACCAAGGGTTGGGGGGAGATGGAATGCAGAGTTATTGCTTAGTAGATACAGAGTTTCTATTTGGGGTGATAAAAAGTTTTGGTAATAGATGGTGTTAATGGTAGCACAACAGCATATAAATAATGTCACAAAATTTTACACTTAAAATAGTATAAATGGCAAGTTTCATGTTATATCTATGTTATATAAAAATATTACCACTTTATTATAGATAGAAGAGAGAGGGAGGGTGATAAATATAGACAGATGTTGATGATGATAATGATAGATGATCAATGATATATATATATAGAGAGAGAGAGATTTGATATTCCTTTCCTGTTCTTCATTCTCTTTCAGATATTCCAGCCTGTAAAAAACATGTATTCTGGTCTATTCTTGGTGAGGCCAACAGTAGAGTTGTAAAGATTCTGCCTCTGCAAAGTTGGTAGCTGTCCCTTATTGGTTGAACCACCTGTGGCTAAATGGGTAAGTTCATCTAACTTTGGATTTAATATTAGGAAGTCCCGTGGCTACTTCATAGCAAAACCATATTCTCCAGCCTAACCTTCTTCAATAATAAATGTAATAATTTTTGTCTATCTTCCTTAACTCCCTATCTAGCTCTTAATTCAGAACTTGAGCAGAGAAAAATAAGGTATCATTTATTGGAAATTCCATGCTTCTACAGTTAGTATATCTGCTAGGAATCCTAAAAAATAGACAAGGAATGGAATTTGAGAAGCACACAAAAATTGAGAATTTGGTAGGTTAAGAACATTCACATCTTGGAAATTCACAAGGGTTTCTATTGTGTCATGGCAATGCGTAGTTTTACAGTTGTAAAGTTAGATCAGTTTTTAATGGGTGTGGCCTGGGCAGGAAAGCCTTAGGTTTTAATAAGTGCTAGCCATGTAAGAAATAGTGAAATTATGTCATACCCATAGGCTAAGAAGAATTTAAGAAGCCCAGTATTGGATGATTATCTATAAGATTTGCTCAGGAAGTCAAGGATGAACCGGAATGGCTTAAAAGATATGCTTCAATCTTCATACATAACAGGAGTCTTGGGAAAATTACAAGATAGAGAAAGAAAGATTGATTAAGTTAGAGGAAGAAATTTCCATAGGAGAAATCTTAGTTCTTAGAAGAGACTAGGCTGATATGAAAGGGAAAATACAATATAACAATGTAAGAAAATAATAAATAAAAAATGAAATGTGTATCCAGGTCTAGCTGCTCAGAAGGAGAGAATTAGAAAGGGGAGATAGTTATGTCATCACTAATCATAAACTGTGACTAGATCCCAAAGAAACTCAACAAGAGAAGAGAGACAGGATTAGAAGGCAGATTCCCAGAATGAGCAAGAATCTGGAAACAATTATTAAGAAGTTCACTCTTAAAGCTACAGACGAAGAATCCATAGTAATGTCAATTGGGAAAACCCCTTGAAGATTGGAACTCCTTAAAATTTGGTCATATAAAATTTGGACATATTTGAGAGGGGAAAGATATGAAGAAAATATAAAATACTCAAAGACTAATAAGTGGGCTGACAGATATTATAGGTGAGTATGGTGGTATTACCTGAGTCCTGAGAGTACATACCCAAAAAATGTGTGGAATTAGGATTCTAGAGGATGGTACTGCAAAGACAAAATGGGTAAAGGGGAGAGAGAAAAGACAGTAAGTCAAGGCCTGGGTAGGAGTTCATCTGCTGAGCGACTCTCCTGGGAGGATTATACAGCTCAGAAAGGTGAAAGAGGATTTCTTTGCTTTTGGCAAACACAGAGTCCATCGATTTCATATTTCTCACAATGGGAGATCCCACAAAGCAAAATCTAGAGGAGTGTGTAAGGAAAATGTGTGTCTGGGTCAGAAAGCAAAAAAGTAACAATAAAATGTCTGTATAAGAAAGCTAAGGGATAAAATAAAATTTAAAAAGAAGATGCTCAAATCCAGCAAATAGTACTAACTTTATATAGGTAGAAAAAGAAAAGGCCCAACCTAAAAAACAGATTGGGCTGATGTAAACTCAGAAGAGACTTTCTGAAAAACAATAGGGAAACAGAGCAGGGAAATACAACACCAGAGGCTAACCTGAACCTGCAGAAAAAAGATGTAGCTGAAGGAAATGCTTCTCAAAACTTTTAACATTCAAAGTGGAGGGAAGACAATGTCTTGACACGACTTAGGTATAGAAACTCAATAGGGGAAACGGACTTTGGCCCAGTGGTTAGGGCTTCCATCTACCACATGGGAGGTCCGTGGTTCAAACCCCGGGCCTCCTTGACCCGTGTGGAGCTGGCCCATGCGCAGTGCTGATGCGCGCAAGGAGTGCCATGCTACACAGGGGTGTCCCCCGCGTAGGGGAGCCCCACGCGCAAGGAGTGCACCCATAAGGAGAGCCGCCCAGCGCGAAGGAGGGAGCAGCCTGCCGAGGAATGGCGCCGCCCACACTTCCCGTGACGCTGACTGACAACAGAAGCGGACAAAGAAACAAGACGCAGCAAAAAGACACAGAGAACAGACAACCGGGGGAGGGGAGGGGAATTAAATAAATAAAAATAAATCTTTAAAAAGAAAAAAAAAAAAAAAGAAACTCAATAGGCCCTTAAGGACACAGATTCCAAGGGAGCTTTCATTCAAATCTATGCTGAGGGTGATTATCCTGTTAAAACAATTGTAGGAAGCAGAAGGAAACCATCTATGAGAGGCAGGCATCCTACGCCATAGCAAGAATTAGAGGCAACAGCCACTGTAGCACAGCACTGAAGTGCACACACATAAGACATCATAGAGGCTATGTAATCATAGAGGTTCCACAGGGTGCCAAAAACATGGGGCTTGAAGGGAAAATGGATATTAATAGGTTTTGGATGTGAAAGATAGGGTGGAAAGGCACTTATTGTAATATAAGGCCCACTGACTATTCTTAACAGAGCAGACTTGATAGTCCCAGTTAATCTTCAGTTCTAAACCCTCCGTTGGCTTCCCATCTTATCAGAGTAAACACTTACAAGTTTATCATGATCTTGTCCCTCTGATCTCATCTCCTATCACCCTGCCTTACTCACTGTGCTCCAGCCACACAGGCCTCCTTGCTGTTTCTTAAACACCCCAGGAACATTTTGCATGCATCTCTGCCTTAAAAAGTTCACTCCACATGGCCTGTTTTTTACCATCCCATAGGTTTTTATTCAAAAATCGCCTTCTCTGGCCATCCTAGCTAAAATTTCAATCTCTCTCCATCATTTTCTAACCCCCAATTTTATTTTTTTCTTCCTTAGCATTTCACTATATATTATATATTTAATAATTTGTCTTATTTAAAGATTATCTGTCCAGTAGAATGTAATTCTTTTCCCAGAGGGCAAGTACTTTTGCTAGACTACCTTCTGGCACATAGTAGGTATTCAATAAAGATTTATAGTGTGAGTGAATGAATCCTGGTGAAACTAAAACCAAGATTCTTTCCATCTACTCACCTTCATTCAGACACCTTTGATATAGCCTTTGGTCTCACCAAGTGACATGATTTGGAAGCATAATTTTCCTTGTGGTAATTGCATTACGATCTAAGGAGGAGTTTGCTTTCTAAATTGTATAGACACTGAGCTAGAACTCTTAATTTTGAATGTTCCCAAAATGTATAAAGTTAGGGATCATGAAGGAAAAATCCACTTTGAATTCTTGAGGGAGCCATATCCATTCCAGGAGCTATACTGCTGAAGGAACCCAACCCCACAGCTACCTTCCCTGAGTAAGACTGAGTAGGATAAGAAATTAGGGAAGATGAATTTTGGACTTTAATCTTTTAAACTTTAACTCAGAAGTCAAGAGAATTTGATTTAGGGCTTTAATCTCTTTGGACTTTAAGTTATTTGGAGTTAGGCTGATACAAGCCAAAGAACATCTAGATTCACCAGAAGTTGCAGAAGCCATGGAAAGATTCTCTCCTTGAACCTTCAGAGGCTCATCACTATCATGTCCCTTGCATCACCAAGTGCCATTGTCAGTACCTGTCCAAATAAGACTACTCCAAGATTATGAGCATGACTTGTTTATTTTTTCAACACATCCTCTTTCCAAAAAATGGGTCAGACTGCAAGCGCTTTTTAGATTATAAATTTACAAAATAATAACAATAATAATATATACACATATACAGAAATGAGTTTCTGTAACTATCATTCTTTTGTGCCTTTGAGTGTCTAGAGGAAGGTAGAAGGCCTGCAATCTCTCTACCAAGGTCAAGGAAGAGAACATGAAACATGGTCCACTCTTCTCTCAAATAAATGTTAAGAGGGGCGATAATGAGTCGGACAACTTTGCTTGCTACTTCCAAATAGATTGGTGTTAGCCCAGTCTTTTCATTAACCAAGACAGTTCTGAGCAAGTGCCCAGTTCTGGGGAACCATCTCCATCATAGTAACTGTGATTCTCTCTCCAACCCAAGTGTAGTGGTTCATGAGTTCCTCTATCTTGCTGGATCCTCTTTCTCTGGTGGGAGGGATTTAAATGATAAATGTGCTGACAGAAGTGGTCCTCTTGAGGACACATTTACCTTTTTGTGCTATGCTGGGCATGAAGCATGAAGCCATGCACCTATAATGAGGAAGCAGTGCTCTACCCTGAGAGGGAGAGGGTTTACTAAATTTTGGATAGAAGTGAAGGGATGGGAAGGGATGGAATGGGAGTAGGGATTGGTCTCATTATCTTTTTCTGACAGCAATCCTTTTACAAGATTTTCTGCTGCATGACGTTACTTGGCTCAAACTGTACAAAGAAGTCTCAAGCAGCATAAAGATAAAGTGTGCAGGTATTGGGAGTTAAACAACACAGATTTTAATTTCCACTTTGCAACTTACTAAGTGAGTAAGTAGCCTTGGACAAGTTACCTGAGCAAGTTCATGGGATTGGGGTTGAAGGGAAGAGAGTGCTCACTTTGCTTCTTTGCTCCTTTTTCTTCTTCCGTTTTTTTTCTTTTAAGGAGGTACCAGGAATTGAAACCCAGGACCCGGTACATGCAAAGCAGGCACTCAACCACTGAGTTACACCAGCTCCCCACTTTTGGTCCTTAAAAAGAAACCTTATTGAAATCAGATTCTGAAGCCCATGGCTTCCAGTTCCCCAGAGTTACCAAAAAGTCAAGAGTCTGACAAGGCCTATATCTTCTCTAGGCCATATCTAGAGGCTGCTAGGCAAGAATGCAAGTGGGAATCATGTAAGACCAAGGGAAGCCATGTAGCTGAGCATAAAGAAGACTAGAACCCAGTTTTGGAACAAGAAGAATCCCTAAAATCCTTGCCTGCACTAGTTTGAGATCTTTGCTCTAGTACTCTACCATTGATCTGACCCAGCTACTCCTCTCATGTTTGTTTCCAACACAAGTCCCACTCCGGCCAAATCAGGCAGCACCCTGGAGTTGGCACTGACCATTTCCATTGCAACACCCTGTGCAAGTTGCATGCATAACTAAGGTCTTGCTGCCTGTATTAGTCAGCCAAAGGGGTGCTGATGCAAAATGCCAGAAATTGGTTGGTTTTTATACAGGGTATTTATTTGGGGTAGGAGCTTACAGATACCAGACCATAAAGCATTAGTTACTTCCTTCACCAAAGTCTATTTTCACATGTTGGAGCAAAATGGCTGCCGACATCTGCGAGGGTTCAGCCTCCCTGGGTTCCTCCCTTCCAGGGTCTTGCTTCTCTCTGGGTTCATTGTTCCTGTCTTCCTGGGCCTTGCTCCTTTTTTTTCTCTGTGTGCTTACTTCCTGGCACTCCAGCTTAAGGCTTCAGCACCAAACTCCAACATCAAAATTCCAACATCAAAAACTCTTGCATCAAAAGCTCCAACTCTGGGGAAGTGCACTTGGCCCAGTGGTTAGGGCATCCGTCTACCACATGGGAGGTCCAAGGATTCAAACCCCGGGCCTCCTTGGCCCGTGTGGAGTTGGCCAACATGCAGTACTGACGCACACAAGGAATGCTGTGCCACGCAGGGGTGCCCCTGCATAGGGGAGCGCCACGCACAAGAAGTGCACCCCCTAAGGAGAGCCACCCAGCACGAAAGAAAGTGCAGCCTGCCCAGGAATGGTACCACACACACGGAGAGCTGACACAACAAGATGATGCAACAAAAAGAAACACAGATTCCCATGCCGCTGACAACAACGGAAGTGGACAAAGACGAACACACAGCAAATAGACACAGAGAACAGACAACTGCAGGTGCAGGGGGAAGGGGAGAGAAATAAATAAAACAAACAAATCTTAAAAAAAAAGCTCCAACTCTGTCCTTTGCCATGCCTTTTATCTGCGAGTCCCCAACCACCAAAGGGCGGGGACTCAAGACCCTAATGATGTGGCCCAATCAAAGCCCTAATCATAGCTCAGTCATGCCCAGTAATAGACCAGATTACAAACATAATCCAATATCTATTTTTGGAATTCATAACTATATCAAACTGCTACACTCCCCAATCCTAAGAGAGTCAACTGACTGTCACCTGAAATAGGAAGTCAGAGCTAAAGTTCTGAAACTGAATAATGCATGGCACATAATGCTATTCACTAGATGTGAATGATTTATTTCCTCATCTAAGATTTAATCCCTTTAATATACCTCCCAAAATATGTTTCTAAAAAAAATAAAATTAAAGAAAGTATAAGAATTATACAAAAGTAGGAAGGGATGCCACCATGAAAGCCAGAAGAAAAATTTTATACAGTTTTGAACCCATGATAACTGTATTCATGCAAGTGACATTTACCCTTAAATAATATGAATGACAACTAGAATCCAACATTGTGCTATGCAAAAACAATTCCAAATAAGTTAAAGTGATATATTATAGTCAATGCATGTAATAATTCTCTTATTTTGAACAAAAAGGTAAAAGTCTAAAATTTCAATTAATTGAAAAACTCAGCTATCCTTATCCTCATTAAAATAAACATTGAACAACTATGTCGAGAATATTGGATTAAAGGAGTGCTACATTATTTTTGCATGTGCACCTACATGCCTTAGCCTAGACATGATTGGAATATAAAATTGAATACTGCTATCCCACCCCATGCCACCAATTCTCCAAATTTCTTAATGTTTCACCCAAAGAGGTGTAGAATCTCTTTATTTGGACTTCCTCACTGCTATAGTGTACCTTCCAAATACTCATGCTCTGACCTGTATGAACACATGGAGGGGTTATGAGGGGTTCCATTATAAGTTGAGACGCTTTGGCTACAAGTAACAGAATCCCACCTCCCACAATGGTTTAAATAATGGAAACATTTACTATCTCTTATAATAAGATTTCCAGCTGAGGATGCAGGTTGACTATACCATGAATCCAGGTTCTTTCGAATTTTATGCTCTGCCATTCTTGTTATTAATTAAGCTTTGACCAGTTCCAGCATTACATGCAGATGCAAAAACATCTCTTCCTGTATGTTTCTCTTTCAAGAGCAGCAAACCTTTCCCAGAAGCCCCCAGACAGACATGCCATTATGTCACACTGACCAGAATTACACAAAGTAACCTATCTGTTTCTACACCATTCACTGGTGAGGAGAGTGGGATGGCCACAGTTGGTTTACGGAAGCACCGGCTCAGTGAAGGAGTGGTTTACAAGGGGAAACATTGGGGTTCTGTGAGAAAAGAGGAAGAAAGAGAACGGATGTTGAGTAAACAACCATCACTGTCTTCTCACCCTTTGGGGATCTGCAGGCTCCTCTGTATGACAGACCAAACTTGACTTCCTCAGGACCACATACAGAACAGCCACAGATTTTGCTGAAGGAAAGGTGATCTTTGCACTGTCTTAGTAGGACAATCTACTCTCTTTCTTTTCCTCTTTCACTCTTAATCTCTTTCTCTTTCTTGCTCTCCCTTCTAGATACTTTTCCTCCTCTACTGCTCTTCTGATAGTACAAGGTTACTTCTGTTCTTCCTGGGATATCTTTTCTTTCCGACTTGGTAGAACCTTTTTTATTCTCATTCCAAATTTTGTAGGCATGTTAGACCCTATGACCTCCACCAACTTCCCAGTCAAATGGGCTAGAAACTTTGTGGCAGCATTTCTATAAGTATATCCATAAAACTCTAGGGATAGTCTGCTACAAAAAGGGAGTCTGTAGCTAAGTAATTTTGTGCAAGTTGCATATGCTTTCCCTCTCTTGTAGATTCCAAAGGCTCTGAGAAGTCTTGCAGTTAAATAAACTAACTCAGAGTGAGTTCTGGAATCAAACAAACTGTGTTCAAATCTGGGTTCTATCATTTACTAGCTGTGAAAGCTCTCTAAACCTCTGTTTCCTCAGTTGAGAAAAGGGAGTCTAATGGTACTACTTACTTGGGAATTACTATGAGGAGTAGGTGAGATAATCCATGTAAAGCTTTTTAGTACAGTGTTTTGCACGTTTATTCATTTAACAAATATTTATTGAATGCCTTCCAGGTGTCAAAGTCCTAGCTCCTGTGGTACCTACATTCTAAAGGAAGATGGAAGGGAAACACAATAACAAGTAAATAAATAAAATAAATTCAGATAGTGGTAAATATTATGAAGAAAAGAAAACAGGGTTCGATGCCCAGGGCCTCCTGTTGAAGGCAAGCTGGCCCACATGGCTAGCTGGCCCACACGGAGTGCCGGTCCACATGGGAATACCTCCCCACACAGGAGAGCTGGCCGAAGCAGAGAGCTGGCACAGCAAGATGACACAACAAGAGACATAGAGGAGAGATAATAAGAAGACGCAGCAGAACAGGGAGTTGAGGTGGCACAAGAGAGTAATCGCCTCTCTCCCACTCTTGAAGGTCCTAGGATCGGTTCCCAGAGCCACCTAATGAGAATACAAGCAGGCACAGAAGAACACACAGTGAATGGATACAGAGAACAGGCAATTGCAGGTAGCAGGGGGGGGTCTGCGGGGGGGAGTGGGAGAAATAAATCTTTAAAAAAAGAAAGATAACTAGGGTGAGAACTGTTGTTTTAGATAGGCAGTCAAGGCATTTCTAAGGAAGTAATACTTAATCTGAAACCAGCAATAGGAGGTAACTGGAGTCACTTATGTATTCATTCAATTGTTGATTTGATAAATGTTTATTGAGCACTTATTACATGCCAAGAATTGTTTTAGGCACTAGGGATAGAGCAACAAACAAAATTAAACAAGAATATCTGCCCTTGTGGAGCTCATCTTCCAGGTCAGGAAAACCAAAATGGAAAGAAAAATATGTAGAATGTCAAAAGGTCTAAGTGTTATAGGGAAAAAGAAAACAGAAAAAAGGAAAAGAGTATTTAATTTTAACTTTAAATTTTAAACAGGGTTGCAGGAATGCCTCACTGAAAAGGTGACACATAAATAAAGACTTGAAAGAGGTGCATTTTAAGCAATGCTGCCTTAGCATTTTTAACTAACCTTCTTGCTCATCCTACATATTAATCAATACCCAAGTGTTGTAAATTGTACCATAGCAGGGCTATATTAGAATATTGCTAATGGGTCTCCAAACTCTTTATTTCATAAGTAACAGTAGGATCAAATAATTCCTCCCCTCAGATAAAAAAATTTCTATTTTTTGTTCGTTTGTTTATTTGTTTTGTAGAATCAAGTCCATATCCAGTACCTGTCAAGGATTTCAAGGTCTCCCTTTAGAGCTCCCTCCACATACTTCTGTTCAGGAAACAAAATGTACAAACTGTTCTCTGAATACCATTGATGATCATAGCTCTATCATTTAACCCATGCTATTTCCTCAGTTTGACTTCTCTTTCCCTGCACTCTCTGCTTGTTGGAATTCTTCTTGTCACAAAGCCAGTGGAATGCCCACTCCTTTCTGAAGTCATGCCTGATTGTCCTAGATAGAATTGGTCACTCCTTCAACCATGTACCCATCAGTGTCACTTGTGCCTCAGTTTGGTGTGTTTGTCAGATTGCCTTCCTGTAGACTTAGTTGTTGTCACTCTCATTAGATTGTAAGCACTTTGAAGGCAAAGGCTTCATGTTTTCTAGAACTAGTACCTAGCACAATTGCTGGCACATAATTAGTGCTCAATAAGTGGCTGATAAATTGAATTTAAAAAGCAGGAATGTGACAAACACCTTTAAGTAGATCACTGGGAAACAAAGAAGGGAATGAATATGGCCAAGCTGGCAAGGAGTTTATAAGTCAATAAATAGTAGCTACTGTTTATCAAGTCCTGACTATGGTCCAGGCACTTTCCAAATCATATGTCATTGAACACTCATAGCAACCCAGTGAGGTAGGTGTTACAATCCCCAGTTAACAGATGAGGTTAAGTAACTTGCCCAAGTTCACAGAGTTAGCCACAGGATTCAAATTTAGTTCCCTCCAGCTTCCAGGCTTGTGTTCTTTTTACTATACATTGTATTAGTTGGGGTCTAGCCAGGAAAATAAACAGGTCTTTCAGAGGAAAGGAATTTGCTTTCAGAGAATCAGTTAGACAAATGAATGGAAAAGTGGAGAAGCCAATTAGGGGATTGTGAAGGAACCCAGAGGTCAGCAACAGCAAGAAGTCACTCCCCTATTGCACGAGGAAGGAGATGGTGTTACCAGACACCAAGAGCCTGGGCTGTCAGGCAAATGGAGCTAGAACACAACCGTGGGGACTGTCCAAGCAAAAGCTGGAAGGGACGGCTATACAGTAGGAACTGGAGCCATAGAAAAGACATAGCTATTGCCAGATTCCATGGGAAGAAAGGAGAGAATAAGAAAAACCCTGACTTCTCCCTTGCCTTCTGCAGGTGCTTCCCATTGGTTGAGCCGACTAAGAGCCAAAGGACAAGGGAGAAAAGAAATAGCAAAGCAGAGCAGGGAAAAGGTGGGAATGGATCTGAGACTAGCAAAAAATATGCTACCTCTCTAGCTGAAATGAAAGGAAATATGAAATGAAATAGTGCTTAATTTGGGACTAGGATAAATGGCAAAGATCTTAAGTAAATTCAGAAGAAGGTGGGACTAAAGGTGGCTGCAAGGGAGAGACTCCTTAGAAGAGGGAAGTCATACTAATTCCCAAAGAAAGGTAGGATTTCTATAGGTAGAGAAAAAAAGAATAGGAGTTTCTAAAAGAGGGAACCCCAAATATTTTCCTGTAGGCAACAAGTACTATTCTTTCTTTTAAAAATTCTTTTTACTGAGCAGATAAAATGGAATATCTATAATATGTGAGTACAGTACAAAGAATTATGAAAAATAAGCATCCATACACATACTATTCAGACTCAGGGAGTAATATATCATTACTTACAAACTACTTTCAAATATATCAAAAAATAACAATGAATGGATGGTTAGGAGGATGTTAATTGATGGATAGACATGTGTAATAAAAGGTTAACAGTGGAATTTAGATGGTAAGTATACAGGCACCTGGTAAATTTTTTCAACTTTCTCATATGTTTCAACAATTTCTCAGTGAAATATTGGGGGAGGAAATCCCATGCTTGGGCCTCAGCCCCAGAGATTCTGATTTAATTGATTGTGTTTAGGCCTGGATGCCAGACTTTTTAAAAGCTCTCTGGATGATTCTAATGTGCAGCCAGTGTAGAGGACCACTGCACCAAAATGTGACATAGGATACAAGAGCCGGGGGAAAGAGCAGGGCACAGGTAAGCAGGAGGGGTGAGAGTGGGGGGCACTTTCTGTGCGCATATCAGAGATGGGACTCTTCTCCCGGTTGAGCTTTTATGTTTGTCATGTGACAGGATAAGCAATGGGCCAGCTCCATGTAAAAGAGGCAAGAGCGGAGCAGATACTGAGTGGGTTATTGGGAACATGGAATCTGCCAGGGTCCTCTGAAGTTCTTAAAATGGGGCTGAAAAGTTTGTCCTTAATTCCAGCTTTCAATTTGACGTGATTCCTCCCTTGCAATGTTTCCTATAGCTTGAAACAAGAATATCCCTTCCTTCAGAATACTTTTAGCATGGTTTCTCCCTTTAGCCCTTGAGAAGCAAAAGATCCATTTTCTGTGTGTATATGCATACATTTTCATGTTTACCAACTCATCTTTAAACCACTGTTATAGAGATGAAAAGTTGGACCAGTTACGGCAGAGAGCAAATGATACGACCTAGACGACCTTGGGTAGGACAGGCCAGCAGGTGAGCCTACCTGTTGGGCCTGGACATTGACAGTTCCAAAGAAGCAGTTGTAACCCAATTAATCAATAAAAAAGGTAATTGACTCTCTCTAGAGAACAATTACAATAGGCACTCTGCAGTCACACTAATGTCTTCTGTAACCCTTCGCCTATCCCCGGCTCTTTTAAATTTTACCCTAGGGGTTATTGTGGTGTGTACAGCTGTCTGTCACTGCAGTAAAGGATCCCAGTCCATTTAACCACGTGAAAGGAGACAGGAACCCTAATGTCTGACCCCGTGTCACGGGACCCAAGCCTGGCTCAATACAAGCGCCAACTGGAGGCAGAACAGGGCCCAAGGGAAAGGCAGGATGGCATAGGAGGAAGAGGACCAAAGGTCCTCACAGAGCTGCGGTATCACAGGTGAGATCTAAGGGAAACTGCTGGGCTAAAAGCAGGAAGCAAACAGAAGTTCAGGAGCCGGAGGAATGCAAGAACACATCAGGAGGGGGGATGCAAGGCAGGAAGAGAATCAGGACTTTAGCCGTGAATGGGGCCAGTGTACCTGAAGTTCATTCTTGTTGGAAGCCTGTCCTGTGGTGCTTGGATGAATGAGCAGGAGTTGGGAAATGCAGATTTCCAACAGTCTAAAAAAAATAAGCACCAAACTGTATTTTCATACAACCTATAAATTGGTGCTTTTATCAATGACCCTGAGACATCCAGAAAAGGTTAATTGTGTTATCCCTTTTTTTAAAAAGTAATGGAAGTGTGTGGCACATTTTAGAAAAATCTGCAAATAATGTGGTTAAAAATACAAGGTCTTTCACACTTGAAGGGATCATCTTCAGCTGCCAGGAAAAATCACATATGTGGAGTCCTACATTGTCTCCATAAATCTAGGTGGCAGGGATTCAGAGAAATGGAGTCACGGCTTTCTGACTCTGGATGTCTCCATTTTCCCAGCTGGAGTGGCAGCTGTTTGCTTTTCTCTCTCATTTCAGAGTTGTGACGTATATGAGCATTTTTAGAGAGTTTTGATCCAATTTAGAAATTTTGAAAATTTTCAAGGAAGGACTACAGTGGGCTGGCATAAAACATGCCGATTTGCTCTGTCCAGGGGCTGTTGCACTGTAATTGGCCTACCTAGGTGCTATCGCTGGGGACTGGGAGAGAGACCGGGTTGGGGAATGGCGACAGAGCCCTGCAGTCAATGGAGTAGGAAAGAGTGCCCCAAAGGAAAACGGGGACTGTTCCCAGAGGCAGGAATGCGGGAAAGAATGCTGGGCCGACCTCTACCACAACCTACCAAGTTCACATAGGTAGTGAGTGAAATAGCAGGGACCAAAGACCCATTTTTGTCTGCCTTTAAACGTTTTTCTCCTACTAACATGTCTGCACTGCTGGGGGAAAGCATTTGCTATTGCTGCCAAACTCCTGGTGTTCCACTGTGCCTGTTCTCTCTCCTACCCTGCTTTTACCCCCAGCCTACAGTCTGCTTGGGTGGAAATGCAGAATGTAATGAGCCAGAGTTAATCATCTGCAGGTTTCCCCTGATAAGTCACAGTATGTTTGCTGCGTTCCTTCCAAGAGTCAACAGCAGCTGCGGGGATGTGCCGAGAGAGGCCTATGTCACTCGAGTGCCAGCCCAGAAGGGAGGCAGTCCAGTGGAGAGCCTATCTGATCACCACCATCTGGAATGTCTCTGTTGCCCTGAAGGCACTTGTCTGCGTGTCCAATGGACACAGCTTAGAGATGCCAAGAACTGAGCCAAGTTCACTGAATGTACAAATGGCATGACGTCAGTGGAATCTGCTCATAATTCAGGCCTCATGTATGATGTACTGTCTGAACTCAATGATCTGTCAAAACAATTAGAGAGGAAGAGGAGAAGGAAGAAGAAAAAGTAGAGAAAAGGAGGAAGAAGAGAAGTAAGAGGCAGGAAAAAAGGTAGGAAAGGAAAAAAAGGGAGGGAATTAGGACATAGCCAGGAACTGTGGCAGGACAGGTTCAGCTTTTGGCTCCCAGGACCAACGGTCCCTGTAAGTTTGTTGAAAATATCAGTGCCAAATAAAACATGGCCTTTTAAAGCAGTGGATTACGTGAGTGCAGAGCTGTTAAAATCAGTGTAGCAAAAATCCAGCTGGGTTTGGACAGTGCCACAAAGTACGAAATGATGATCACTTGTACTGCCAAGACACAAGGTTCCCCAGACGTGGTGGCCTAAGCAGTTAAACTTCGATTTAAAGCCAGACCCCCATTCTTGAAAACAAGGAATCTGCTATTAAGAAATGGACTTCAGTTGCTTTTTGCTTACCTTGTGTCCAGAGGCAGATGTATTGTGACGCTAACGAAGCTTAAACTTCAAAGTCCTTCACTGCACAAGTGTCTGTAGGTGTTGGAAGTTATGGGAGTTAATGGAATATTCTAGGTGGGGAGAGGAAGCCAGTTTGCAATCAAGAAGCATTTGCATATAGGCAAATCTAATAAATTGCCTAAATAAATCTTAGAAGAAAAGAATCTGGATCTCTAACTTTCTAGTAATTTATTATGTGATTTGTTTTCTCATTCCAAACACAAAATCACTTTCATGCCTATATTTATTGAAAAGGGTCCTAAAATTATAAAGTTTCACACAAAATGGGGATCTGTCTGTACATGCATCCGTTGTCTTTCTACTGGTAATCACACCTTGATTTACCTTTGTGGAAACACCTGCTCACTCAGTGATCTGCATGTGATCCAGGCCTAGACAATCAGAGAGGCCATGATTGGTTCAGGAATAAACATGTGACCCAATTTGGGCCAATGAGAATCACTGCTATGATTTTTGCTAGATCTCTCTACCAGGGTTGTTAAGTTGTGGGGACACAAGTCTAGCGTTGTTAACAGCATTTTGCCCCTACAAGAGGAACCTTCCTGAGAATAATGTTAGCATAAATGAAAGCGTAGTTGAGAGATAAAAACAAGCCAAGTCCTAATAAAGTTACTTGAGTCCTTGGATCCAGCTATACCTGAAAATGATATTCATAATCCTGGGATTTTCAGATAGATAAGTCAATAAAGCCCCGCCTTCCTTTTCTCAGGAGGTACTGGGGATTGAAACTGGGACCTTGTACATGTGAAGCAGGTACTCAACCACTGAGCTACAACTGCTCCCCTAAAGCCCCCTTTTTGCTTAATCTAATTTGAGTTGGGTTTCTGTTACTTACAATTAAGCAAGTCTTGATTAATACAAGACCTACCATGCTAAAAAAACAATAAAAACAATAAATATTATTATTTCAGATTAGGAGGTAGTATTTTAGTATCTTTGCCTCTTTTTTTAAAAAAAGATTGATTTACTGATTTATTGATTTATTTCTCTCCCCCCGACCCCCTGCCCCGGTTGTCTGTTCTGTGTCTATTTGCTGCATCTTCTTCTTTATCCGCTTCTGTTGTTGTCAGCAGCATGGGAATCTGTGTTTCTTTTTGTTGCATCATCTTATTGTGTCAACTCTCCATGTGTGCAGCAGCCTTCTTAGGCAGGCTGCACTTTCTTTCGTGCTGGGCGTCTCTCCTTATGGGACGCACTCCTTGCGCATGGGGCTCCCCTATGCAGCGGACACCCCTGCGTGGCACAGCACTCCTTGCATGCATCAGTACCACACATGGGCCAGCTCCACACGGGTCAAGGAGGCCCGGGGTTTGAACCACGGACCTCCCATGTGGTAGACGGATGCCCTAACCACTGGGCCAAGTCTGCTTCCCTCTTTGCCTCTTAATAGTTATAATAATAGATCAGTTACTGATCACTCTTATTAAGTGCTTTACTCACATTGACCTATTGTATTTTAAAAGCAACCTTATATAATAGGTATTAATATTATCATCTTCATTTTCCTAAAGAGGAAATTGAGTGACACAGAAGTTAAGTAACTTGTCCAATTGGCAGGCACTCTGGCTCTAGACTTTGGATTCCTAATCATTACACTATGTTGCTTGAGCCATTTGGTTCAGAGGTTACTAACACAATTTTAAGAAGAGCTCATATGTCAAGACCTCATTAGATGTTGCAGTCTATGGGCCTGTGATGGTTAATTTCATGTATCAACTTGGCTAGGTTATGGTGTCCAGTTGCTTGGTCAAGCAAGAACTGGCCTAATTGCTACTGTGAGGGCGTTTTGTAGATGGATTTACATCATTAGTCAGTTGGTTGCATCTATGGCTGATTGCATCTACAACCAACCAAGGAGACTGCCCTTAGCAATGAGGGGTGTCTCCTCTTCCGATCAGTTGAAAGTCCTATAGCAAGAACTGAGGATTTGAGAAGTCAGAAAGAATTTCTGCCTTATCTTCAGCCAACCTGCTTCTCCTGGGGAATACAACTTCACTTTTCTTCAGAGTTTTCAGCATGTGGCCTACCCTACAGAACTCAGATTTGCAAGCCCCCAAAGTTGTTTGCACCAATTCCTATAATAAATCTCTTTATATACATATATATTTTTATATATTATATATTTTATATCTTTTTTATATATTATACATTTTTATATTATATATATAATATATCCCCGTTCTGATAGGCTACACTTTTCAAAAAGATTATAGTTATCCAAAGTGGTATATGATAGTGTAATGTAAAAGGATTTGAGAAAGGTAATTAATCTCTCTGAGCCAGTTTTCTCACCAATAAGCATGGAAATAGTAATCCTATCCTAAAAGAGTGAAAGAATTAAATAAGATAAAATAAAAGTACCCAGCTCAAAGATTCATCTATTTGAGAATAGGACACAACACAAGCTCCACAGACACCCTTGGTAAACCTAGGCGTCCCAGAAGAGAGACAGAAGTTAACACGCAAATCTGGAGCCTGTATAAAAATCTCTTTTACATGTAACCACTTACATGCATCTGGTGTCAGCTCTTGTTTCTCACCAACTAACCACTGCCCTCTTCCCCCAACCTTCTCTACTTCCTGTTTACATAGATTGCTGCTTCCTGGCCAAGGGAGATGAAGGGTTTGAGCCAAACTGCTCTTGCCCCTGGACCCCTGCCAAGAATACCTTCTTTGTTCTCTATCATTCTGCTTTCTTCTTGTAGCAGAAGACAACACATTAAGAGAGATGTGAGCTTTGAGGTATCCTTAGCTAAGCAGCAGGTTCTCTTCCTACTCACTGATTTGAATCAGATAGACATGAGAAAAAGTATATTAGGTATGGTGTATGCATAAAGATATCTGGCCATCCCTCCTTACCTCAACCCCTCCAAGCTACTGAAATTGATGTCTTTTCCACACAGCTGTGCTAGTCACGACACCTCTATCTTTAGGCCCAGACCTGACCTGTTTGTGTGATGCAGTCCTGACTAAGGCCCGAGGAGAGCGTAGATTAAACTCTACCAGAACACCGGCTGGGAGATGGCTGAAGCGATCTAATTCCCAGTGCTCAGTATGAGGCCATTAACTGGGTCATCTAAAGGCTCTTGCAAAACAAACAAACATTTGGAACTGGAAGGAAGCATGGGTATTTTGAAAAAATCTCAGGTGATAAGGACTTTCCTCACAATTCTAGGCTTAGTATCCTTGACATAGTAGATAAGAATGTGGACTCTGGAGCCTGACTATCCATTTTCAGTTTTTGGCTTTTCTGTGACCTTGGGCATGTTACTTCATCTCTCTGTGCCTCAATTTCCTCATCTGTGAAAGAGTGGTAATAATACCTCCATTCTTCATAAAACCGATGTGAGGAATAAATGAGTTAATACGTGACAAGCACATAGACTAAAATCGTTTGCTATAGCTTCTAGAAATATAATTGTTGTTGTTATTTCCCCGATGGAGAGAGTGGAAATTGGTCAGAGGGTAGGATGCCTGCATCAGGATTTGAAGATGACACAGGTAGAGATGATGGTAGTGTTCATGGTATGAGTGTGTAGTGAAGGTGGAATGGAGGAAAGAGCATAACTGGAAGGAGAAAAATTGGAGTGATGCATGTGATATCTGCAGCTAGTGTTCCTGAGTTCAGATCCTGCTTTCACTGCTCACAATGGTGAGAACATCTTTCCTTGACTGTAAAATGAAAATAATGATAATAATAATGACCCATCTTACTGGGTTGTCATTGAATCAAATGATTTAATACATGACCTGCTTGTTTCTTAAACCAGTGACTGTCATGTAGCAAGATAGGTCTTATTTTTATTGGAAATGAGCAGGTCAAGGAAATGAAGGGCCAATTGTTAGCCAGATATTGATGTTATCTGAAATGACCACAAGGTCTGAGATAAACAGGAAGGCTGTCAACCAGGTGTAAAATTCTTCAGTGAATGAGTGATATGACCAGAAGGCTGGTAATAAAGCAGTAAGAAGAGGGAAAGTCAAAAATTGCCAAATAGCATTAGCCTCCCAGTGGTGGAGACTTTTACACGAGAGTAGAAGCAGCTCCTGGGAGCCAAGAGGACCCCAACACCATATTCTGGCCATGAACTAAGGAAATAAATTAAGGCGCGGAAGCAAAGTGAACAGTCAGAGAATGTGAGGCTACAGGGAAGTTTTCTAGTTAGGGAGTGGCAGTCCCAGTAGTGAGGTAAGAGTCTGGAAAGTGAACAAAAGATGGGGGTAAAGCTACATTTACCAACCATCACAGTAAGTGCTTTGGACAGTGAATGGTCTAGACTAGCACTATCCACTAGAATTTTTGGCAACGGCAGAAATGTTTTTTATCTGCTTTGTCCAGTATGGGGGCCATCAGCAACATATGGCTATTGAGCCCTTGAAATATGGCCAGTGCAATCAGTGTTCCTATACATTCATCTTTTTTGTTTTTTGTTTTTAGGGGTACCAGGGATTGAACCCAGGACCTCACGCATGGGAAACAGGTGCTCAACCACTGAGCTACATCCACTCCCCAATCAACTGTTTTAGATCACTCGTGAACTTATTAAAATACAGAATCCTAGGCCCCCTCCTTCTTCCACTGTATTAAAATCTCTGCAGTTTAACCTAACTTTGCCCCAAAGGAAGATGGATATGCGCTTCTACTGTCCACCACCACCCCTCAAGAAAGTTCTCTGCCTTTCCAGCACGAGACCTCTGCCCTCCTCCTAGGAAATGAACCTGCTTCCTCATGCCCTCTTTGTTCAAGGGTATCAGCCATGTCTCTAGGGCCCCAGTCATTGTTTCTCAAGGTACTTTTTACCATTTATCCTAGAAGGTTTAAGAGTGTTTATACAGGGAAATGGCTGTGGCTCAAGCAATTGAGCTCCCATTTACCATATGGAGGTTTGATCCCTGGGACCTCCTGGTGAAAAAAGAAAAAAAGGGTCCCAGACCTGTGTGGAGAGGCGCAGGCCCCACACAGCGCGGAGAGATACAGGGCATGCACCGTCTGTTTTTTGAGGAGAGTTGCATGAAGCTGCCATACAACACTTCTGTTTATATCTCATTGGCAAGAACTTAGTCACATCACCATACCTAGCTGCAAGGGGGGCTGGGAAATTCCAACCAGCCTTGGGCCTAGCTGAAAACAGGGAATCCTATGGAAGAACGGTAAGGTGGATTTGTGAGGAAAATTTTGAGGATCTGTTACATAAGTCACTTATTGTAAAGATTTAAGTTCTCCATCAATAAATGTTGGTTATTTTAAATACTCTTACTTGAGGAATTACTAAAGAGTAACTTGAAGAAGCAGAGGTGAGAGGGTGTTTTAGTTTCCTGACTGCTACAACAAATACCCACACAATGGGTTGTCTTAACAACAAGAATGTATTGGCTCGTGGTTTCAGAGGCTAGAAGTCTTGCTTCCTCCCTGGGGTCAATAGCATTTTGACTGGCCAGCAATCCTTGGGTTCCTTGGCTTTTCCGTCACATGACAATGTCCTCTGCTTTTTTTTCTGGTTTCCATTAACTTCTGGCTTCCAGCCTCTCCCTGTGGCTTTTTCTTTATAAAACCTCCAGCAATAGGATTAAGATCCATCCTGATTCAGTTGGCCACACCTTAACTAAAATAACATTTTCAAATGGTCCTATTTACAATGGGTTCACACTCACAGGAATGGAATTAATATTAAGAACATGTTGTTTTTATTCTGGGATATAAAACAATCTGCCACAGAGGGGTTCCCTGAATGAAAAGAAGATTGGTTTTCATTTTACCCCTGTTCTTTGTTAAAACGATGACTCACCCAGACATTGTAGCCTACAAGGCGCTGGCTTAAAATTTTCAAAGCTGTTATCTCCTTCATGGATTTAAGTAAGCTGTACTTTAAGGGGATTTTGCTTGTTTTGAGAATTACTCTGGCACAGTGTGGGCCAGTCAGGGTCCCTAGTAACATGACAGGTAGACTCTCAGAAGGGAACACACTGATATTTTAACCAGATATAGTCTCCAGAAGAGATGATTCTCAAAATATCTGTGTGCCCTTAAGACAGAATGTACAAGGCATGAGACTGTATAATACAGTAAACCCTGTGATGGAAGATGGACTGTGGTTAACAGCACAACTATGAGTGTTCTTTCATGAACTATAAAAAATATACAATACTGATATATACTGTTAATATTAGGGGGTGTATGGAAAAAATATACCAAATGTACGCTATGGACCATAGCTAGTGGTAGTAATCTGATGATATTCTTTCATAATCTGTAACAAATGTTCCCCAACAATGTAAGATGTTGGTGGAGGCATGATGTATGGGAATTCTGCACATTATGCATGATTGTTTTGTAAGCTTACAACTTCTTTTATAAAAAAAAGAAAAAAGAAAAAGATCTGTGTGCCTCTTCATACTCCATTCACCATCGCTGTGAGAGTGTCCTTCTCTGTAGCAACTTCTGCTGTCTATGACCTTGTCAGCACCTTCTCCAACATGTGTCTGACTTCTCATCTCCCATCAGTTCACATCTGACTGTGGAGCTTGGAGAATCGTGCTGCTTCTCTTAGTGTTTCCTGCATCATTCATTAACTGAGATGAATTATATGTTCTCTTTTCATTCTAGGACGCACTAACCTTACTAAAGCCTCTGATGCACATCCAGTGAATAACAAATGCACTGAGACAATTGATCAATTAACTGGGGACACCTAGGACACACTTTCCAAAATCACAGGATTGTGCTTGTCAGATTCCAGTTTGATGGTCCTCACATGACTGTTCTAGCAGAACTTACCCTACATTTTTTTCTATTGAAATCTTACATTGCATCCCAATATGTAAAACTGCTAACAGCAGAGCTGGTCTGGCTTAAGATGGGGGAAGACCTAAAGCACTTACCAAGCACCCTTACTCCCAGATGAGGAGTCCCTAGAGGTACATCTATGGAACCGTAGAGCTCATCCCACTGATTTCAGTTTGAACATTCCTATTCTGGGGTCCTAGTCCCTTGTTTTAGGAGCTAGTCAGGTGAAAAATGAAGGAAAAAGGCTTTGGAATCAGACTGGCAAGTTTCAAAGGTTGAGCTCTACTTATACTAGTTGTGTGACCCTTGGGCTTCGATTTTCCCATTTGCAAAATGGAGATAATGAAAGCTCCTTCCCTGCATTACCATGAGAATGAAAGTGAATTTATGCATACAAATATAAAATTTCCTGGCACCAAGTGGGTTCTCAATAAATGTTAGCCCTTTCCTTGTTTCCTTCCCCTTAAAGCAAAATGACAGCTAACGCATTTTTAATAGATGCTTTAATATCTTTTTCCCACCACACTGACGACTTTGTGTATTCATGAGTATGTCTTTATGCATGTATCTAAAAAAGTACAGGTAGGTCACCTCTGGGTAATTTTAGGAATTGGCAGCTTATGACTAATGTAGTTTGTACAAACTACCCAGGCATTAACTGAGTTAATGAAAGTACTATCAGATAAAGCTGTGATATAATATGAATGGACAGGCTTCTTACATTTGAAAATATTCATTAAAGAAAAATTGAATCTGTTAGCCTGGTTATCACAGTAAAAAATCTGAGTATTGTTGAAAATCTGTTTAGGCAGAGCAACAAAAGTGTTCTAATACTCACTGTAAGGTACTCTAGGTCACTTTATATAAAGGTCAAGTTAGAGAGAGGGAGGCAGTCAGGCCAAACACAGACCAGGTCTCTAGGGCATGAGTTTCATGGACACCATCACAAGAGGATGGCTCAGGCCCAGGATCTGAGGAAGTTTACTAGTTTCAGTGCCAATTCTAGAATCAGAGGTTAGGGCCTAATGGCTAATGGGTGTGGTAGGCAGAATAATGACCCCTCAAAAATATCTTCATCCCAATCCCCTGATGAATATCATATTATGTTATATAGCAAAAAAGAAGTTACAGATGGAATTAGGGTTGGTAACCAGCTGACCATGTCATAAGGAGACTATCATGGATTATATAGGTGGCCCGATGTAATTACAAGTGTTCTTAAGTGTAAATGAGGGAGGCAGGAAAGTCAGAGTTAGAAAACGAGATATGACAACAAATTAGAGGTTGGAGTGATTCAATGTGAAAAGGACTCAACCCACCATTACTGGCTTTGAGGATGGAAGGAGGCCTTGAGCCAAAGAATGCAGGTAGCCTGAAGAGCTAGAAAAGGCAAGAAAACAGATCCTGCCCTAAAACCTCCAGAAGCAACAGAGCCCTGCCAGCCCCTGGATTTTAGGCTAGTGAGAACCATGTCAGACTTGTGACCTCCAAAATTGTAAGAGAAAAATTTGTGTTGTTTAAGCCGCCAAGTCTGTGATGATTTGTTGCAGCAACATTATAAACCTAATACAGTGGGTAATAGGCCAAAACTGGGGCATCATACAGGATAACTGGGGAAGGGGCATAGGGCGCAGCTATCCTACTGAGTATAATTGTGAAAAACTATCACAAAAGCCAAGGGGAGTTAAGGCCAAATGTGTCAAGGTTAACAGGCTTACCAGCCATTTCCCTGGCTTATTGGTTAACTTCCTGGTTAAGCTGGAGTTGGCCACTCCGTATCCTCCAGGCCTGGCCCAGCAGTAGTAAGCCTTTTGTACTTGTCTTTTTCAGCCACCCTATGGTCTTATGAGCTATGGGCCTCCGAAACCCCTGCTGTAGTCTCTGCTGGGGAATCCAATAGGCTTCCTGAGGACCGGGATTTCTTCTTGGACACAGACTCACAAGTCCCTGTAAGTTCCTTTATTTCTTTTGTAAATTCTCAGAAACTCAGTCTATCTGGTTGTTTTTTTTTTTCAGAGCTGAGAAGGAAATGAAATACTTCACTCTGGGCAAATAAACACTAATAATGATAGTGTTATTAATCATGACAATATACGCCATTTGAGTTTCCTAAGTACATGTTATAAAAATCTTTACAGACTACATTTCTTTTAACCATCATAATCCCATAAGATATATACTATTATTATCCACATCTTAACGATAAAAGCCCTACAATCCAGAGCAAATTAAGGAGACTGCCAAGTTCAGAGACCTAGTAAATGATACCTAGCTCAGTCTTACTTCAAAGTCCATGCCCTTCAGTACTTTCCCACTGCCTCCCACTGCCTTAATTACTATACTATTTCTCAGGAACTAGCTGCAGATTGGGTGCTGCCTATAGTTCTCCCAATGCAGGGGTACTGGTTTCTAGGGTTCCCATAACAAAACACCACAAACTGGGTGGTTTAAAACAACAGAAACTTATTCCCTCACAATTCTGGATGCTAGAAGTCTGAAATCAGCACAAGGATTAGTTCTTTCCAGGGTCTCTGAGGGAGAATCTTTTCTCTGCCTCTCTCCTAGCTTCTGCTAGTTGCTAGCAATCATTCTCATACTTTGGCTTGTAGATGCATCACTCCAGTATCTGCCTCTGCTGTCACACGGCATTCTCCCTGTGTGTTTCTGTGCCTCTCTTTTTTCTTCTTATGAGAACACAAGTCAATGGATTAGGTCTTACTCTAATCCAACATGACTTCATCTTAATTTAACTAAATATATCTGCAAAGACTCAATTTCCAAATAAGGTCACATTCTGAGGTTCTAGGCAAACATGAATTTGGAGGAGAGGGGATAGTATTCAATCCAGTACACAAGGGCATGGGTTTTGACTGCAAATAACTTCCAATAACCAGGATAATAAAATAACAAACACATTTAGAAATCTGATGACATTATTCCAATCCTGACTTACAAGTCATATTGGCCCACTGTGTAATATTACCTCCTCAGGCTCACAGTCAAATATATCCATCTCTTCTTAGTCTGACTTTCCATTCCCTCTTACCTATTTTTTCTCCAAGTCCATTTGCCATGATGGATGGAGGAAAGAAGAAGGGAAAGGTGATGTGGTAAGGGAAGAAGAATTGGGCAGGGCTGGTACTGGGATAGAGTCATGAGCCCTTTGTGAGGCAGTCTGAGAATGGACAATACTGGTAAGCAGCATGTCCAGAAGCTGAAGCCCAGGGCCCTTTGGTTCAGAGACTAGAGATTCCAGCTTAAGTGGCATACCTCATGCCTCCCTTCTCTGTATGCCTCTACCTTATTCCTGCTTGGGATTCTCAGGCCCATCTTACAGAGGTAAAGCGGTCAGCCTCAGCAAAGAACGTGAAGAGAAATGAAGTACAAAGAAATTCAATAGAATACATGTTCCAGTTCAGTTTCATATATAATCTCTTGAATATCCCCCCAAAAAAGGTCCACCCCCTTCCACACTGGCCTGACTGTGCCCTTTGGAATCCATTTCATCATTAGCCTACTTCTAGCTCTTCCTTCCTGGGAAGATAGGTATCAGTCTAGATGATTAGGCATTCGTTCAACAGATATCATTGAGCACCAGTTCTATGTTAAACACTGTTTTAGTTGCAGGTGATTCAGAGATGAACAAGAAAAACATTCCCATCAAAATGAATCTTGTAGGACCAAAGTCTTACGTAAAGAAATACAGAAAGCCTTTCCAAAGCAGAGACAGCAAAGACACTCAGAGGTACATAAGGGTCTAGGCTTTGAAACAGACTGATAAATTTGCCTAAACAATAAAGTTCCTCAAGTCTGATAACTAAGAGCCTTCAAGTCTATGCCTGATCTTATAAGGACACAGGTCATCATACAGAGAAGATAAAGGTTTCATTTTAGATGCCAGCCTGAATGTTGACTATCTTACATTTTCCATAGTTGTTTTGTATTTGTTCATTTCTCAACAAATTCTAGAGAAGGCAACTGTGGTGACTTGAAGCTATATGTACCCCAGCAAGGCATCTTCTTAAATTTAATCCATTCCTGTAGGAGTGGATACATTATAAATAGGACCTTTGACATGGCTACTTCAGTTAAGGTGTGACCCACCTCATTCAGGATAGTTCTTAATCCTCTTACTGAAGACCTTTATAAATGGAATTAATACAGCAAGAGAGAAAAAGAGGGCCACAGAAGCAAAAAGCTGAAAGTAATAAAACCTGGAAGAGAAGGGAGAGACCAACAGACACCACCACGTACCTTGCCCTGTGACAGGAGAGTTCATGATTATCAGCAGCTGGTCTTAGGGAAGAAAGATGATGCCATAATTTGGACATTTTTCTCAGCCTCAAAACTGTAAACTAATAATTTCCCATGGTTAAAAGCCAATCCATTTCCATGGAACTGGGGAAAGGGCTGGAGGAAGGAACAGGTGAAATCTGGGGATTTGTATGTCTGTGGTTGAAGCTACAATGGTGGGAATGTCTTTTGGCATATATGGCAGGGGAGGGTCACTGGTGCAGGATGTCAGTGGTGGAGGGATGTATGGAAAAGGATGCACATACCTTGCTTTAAAGGGGCTTGCTTTAAAAATTGCTTTTATTTTATTTTTTTAAAGATTTATTTTATTTCTTTCTTTCCCTTTCACCCCCTTCCCCCTCTTCCCCCCTGCCCCAGGTGTCTGTTCTCTGCGTCTATTTGCTGCGTGTTCTTCTTTGTCTGCATCTGTTGTTGTCAGCGGCACAGGAATCTGTGTTTCTTTTTTTTGCGTCATCTTGTTGTGTCAGCTCTCCATGTGTGTGGCGCCATTCCTGGGCAGGCTGAACTTTCTTTCATGCTGGGCAACTCTCCTTATGGGGTGCACTCCTTGCGCATGGGGCTTCCCTACACAGGGGACACCCCTGCATGGCAGGGCACTCCTTGCACACATCAGCGCTGTGCGTAGGCCAGCTCCACATGGGTCAAGGAGGCCCGGGATTTGAACCACAGACCTCCCATGTGGTATACGGGTGCCCTAACCACTGGGCCAAGTCTGCTTCCCCTAACATTGCTTTTAATATTAAGAAAATAAACTCTCATCCTGGCAAGTCCTGCTATGTTCGCAATTAGAGGGTCAATAATTCCTCAAGTACATGGACAGTGCCTAATAAAAGAAAACATACCAGTTTGCTGAGCCCTCAACATTAATGCATGTAGCTATGAACCTTTTTCTTCAAAAATTGAAACTTAGTGGTTGCCATAAGTTCTGAGGGGAGGGGGAAGGAAGAGTGAATGGAACATAGGCATTTTGGGGGTATTAGAATTGTTCCGCATGAACTTGCATTGAAAGATATAAGCCAGGTTCTGACAAAAAGTAAAACTGTACAGTGCAAAATGTAAATCATAATACAAACCAATGACCATGGTCAGTAACAATGCTTCAATATTTGCTCATTAATTGTAACAAATGTAGCATACCTCATAGGATGTTATTGGTAGGAGAGGATAGGGGACATATATGGGAATCCCCTATATTTTCTATAGACTTTTCTGTAATCTAAAGCTTCTTGGAAAATAAAGTGGAAAAAAAAATAAGGCACTGAGGGAACATACAGAAAAAAATTGTCAATATACATAAAAGTAACAGAGCTTACAATGATGAAGGATACAATGCAAAAAATTATTTTATTATTTCTTTTAGCTTTTTTGGGGGGAAGGTTTTAGATTGCAGAAGGTTTGCAGCTGTGGCAGGGGAGGATTACTGGTGTGGGGTGTCAATGGTGGGGGGATGTATGGGAAGGGGTGCATCTGGAGCATGCCTCTATGGAATATGAATGTGTTCATGTGGTCATAGAGTGTTGTCTTAGTGGGTGGAGACCCACACAATAACCAATGGAAAATTGAATTCCCATCCTGGGGAGTCCTGCTACATTCTCTAATAGAGAATCCTTAGGGTACATGGGCAGTGCCTAGCAAAAGAAGACAAACCAACACACCAGGCCTGTAATACTGATGCTTGTATTCATGAACCTCGTTCTTGTGAAATTGAAACTTAGCCTAGTACTATATATTTCCTAAGAGTTACCTCCTGACAGCCTCCTTGGTGCTCTAATGTAGCCTCTTTCTAAGCTAAACTCAGCATATATACGCACTACCTGTCCACCAGCATGGGACATGACTCCTGGGGATGAGCCTCCCTGTCACTGAGGAATTATTACCAAGTGCCAACTAGTGATGCATTTGGAAAAGATATAGACCAAAAGGGGTAAATATTAAGTACAAATGAGTTTTTATGGCTAAGAGGTTTCAAAGTGAGTCAGGAGGTCATTCCAGTTATTATATTTATGCACATCTCAGGAGGATCTTATTCACTGCCACAGCAAATAGTGCTTCAAGCAGGGGTGTTCCTTATGGCTCTAGAGACATCTAGACAATATAGACAGACAGCCCCAGGAAATCAGCACCCTGTCTGTCAGCCCTACCTTGGAATATATGATAACCTAGCTCTCCAATGTGTCAGAGTTAGACTCATTTATAGTTTTCCTACACATGACTCTTCTGCCTCATTTATTTGAACCTATAATTAGAAGTATACTTGTTTTTTAATATACTTTTTATTTTTTTGAAAAGATACTTAGATTACAAAAATGTTACATTAAAAATATAGGGGATTCCCATATGCTCTGCTTCTAACTCCTCCCTCATTTTCCCACATTAACAACATCCTTCATTAGTGTGGGATATTTGTTGCAATTGATGAACACATTTTGGAGCATTGCCACTAAGCACGGATTATAGTTTACACTCTCTCCCACACAATTTTGTAAGTTATGACAAGATATATAATGGCTTGTATCTTTCATTGCAATGTCATTCAGGACAATTCCCAAGTCCTGAAAATGTACCCATATTACACCTGTTTTTCCCTCTCCCTCCCCTCAGAACCTCCAGTGACCACTGCCTCCACATCAATGATGAAAGTTCTTCCATTACTAGAATCACAATAAGCCTATACTAGAATACCAATAAGTCTACTCTAGTCCATCCTTTATTCCCCAATCCTGAGAATTCTGGCATGGTGATGCCCAGTCCACCTCTAAATGAGAGGGGGCTTAGATCCCATGGGGCAGATAGGTGGGAATATCTAGCTTGCAGTTGCAGACTCTCTTTGTTCCTTGGGATGGTCATTGTCCATCATCATCTCCTTGTTAGTTGTCCTGGGTGAGTCCAATGAACTGGGGAGTAGACGTTAGCACTGTATTTTTAAAATATATGTCCCAGAGATTTAAATCTTCTGGCTGTTCATATGCCGATCAAGCCCTGAATCTCAGTCATCAGAGTTGCAGCCAACTGTATCTCCAGTTCATTTGACTCACCCAGGACAATGAACAAACAGAACATATCTATGACTGTAAGCAAGGTAATCCCATCCATCTGCCCTATGGGATCTATGCCCCTTCTCAATTGGAAGCAGAGTGGGCATCACCATCCCCAAATTCTCAAGATTTAGGAGTGAACAGACATAAAGGGGGGATACAACTAGACCAAAGAAGACATTATTATTCTAGTAATGGAAGAAATTGTAACATTGATATAAAGACAGTGGTCACCAGAGGTTCTGAGGGAAGTGAGAGAGAAGAATAAGTGTAACAGGAGGCATTTGGGGACATTGAAATTGTTCTGCATGACATTGCAATGATGGGTACAAGCTGTTATACGTTTTGTCAAAACCTATAAAATTGTGTGGTGCAAAGTGTAAACTATACATGTAAACTGTAGACCATGGTTAGTAGCAATGCTTCAATATGCGCGCATCAATTGTAACAAATGTACCATACTAGTGAAAGATGTTGTTAATGGGCAAAAGTGTGGGAGGAGGAGGGGATGGGGTATAACAAAATCTCCTATATTTTTGATGTAACATTTATGTAATCTAAAACTTCTTTAAAAATAAAGGGAAAAAAACCCAACCCATTTCATAGTATCTGCTTTAAGCAGCCTAGGAAACTAAACAGCAGCATTATCCAGGGGAAGGAGCACTGGAAACAGAGCAGAACAATTTTACTTTCTCTTCTGAAAGGCAGCATGGTATGATGGAATAAGAATGAGATGCCCAGAATTTGATCACAAGGTGCTTCAGAAGTGGGCATTCCACTCTTCCACAGATATCTGATCCTGGACAAGTTATTTATCCTAATTGAGCATTAGTTATCTCATGTGTACAATGGGGCAATGGTACCTTCCTCATGCTGCAGATTAAATGGAAGAAGGTATGTAAAATGCTAGCATGATTCCAGGTAGTTCTTCTACTTTATACCATATATTTGCATTTTTCATCTTTCTACCTTGTATGCCATGCTCAATTCTGACAGATATATAGTGTATTAGTCAACCAAAGGTGTGCTGATGCAAAATACCAGAAATTGATCAATTCTTATAATGGGTATTTATTTGAGGTAGAAGCTTACAGTTACCAGGTCATAAAGCATAACTTACTTCCCTCGCCAAAGTCTTTTACCATGTGTTGGAGCAAGATGGCTGCCAATATCTGCCACAGTTCAGGCTTTCTGGGTTCCTCTCTTCCTGGGGTTCATTTCTCTCTGGACTCAGCTCCTCTGTTTTCTCCACAAGGTCAACTGTAGACTATGAGGTTCTCTAGACTTTGCCTCTCTCAACAAAGCCAACTGTAGACTATTAGGCAGGTGGCTTGTTTCTCTTCCTGGGGCCTTCTCTTTCCTCATGACCAATCCCCTCTGTGTACTTACTTCCCAGAGCTCCACCTCAAGACTCTAGCATCAAAAACTCCAATATCAAAACTCCAACTCTGTCCTTTGCCATGTCTTTTATCTATGAGTCCACACCCACCAAGGGGTGGGGACTCAACACCCTATTGAAGTGGCCCAGTCAAAGCCCTAATCATAATTTAATCACACCCAGGTACAGACCTGTTTACAAACATAATCCAATATCTATTTTTGGAATTCATAACTATATGAAACTGCTACATGTAGCTACTGATAAATTGCCAGTCAAATGCATCACCTTTATCACTGGAGCATAAATCAAAAAAACAACTCATACTAGCTGAAGTAGAGAAGGTTGTATTTGGAAAAAATACAACTGGCAATCTCCTACAATGCTAAAGTGAAGGGATCAGCACAGCCAGGCTGCCCTGGGATGGGACAAAAACAGGAAGATCAGAAACTGTGTCATTTCTTAGGCAGCAGCATGGTCTGCCACCAGTGCTTCTTTGTCTGAGCGTCTGCCATTTTTCTGCTGCTCTCAGCAAACAGGTTTCATCTGCTTTCTCTGGCTTCCTTAGACTCTCACAATTCTGGCTTATACATGGTTCTAGCTTCCACAACATTGATTCCAGCCTGGCTCAACAAAACTATTGCAAATCTGTTGCTTTGTCTGTCTGTCACCATTCTCCTCCTTCCTCTGGTAGTAGGACTGACTTCATCCTTTGGCTCCAGGGTTGGCCTGTGACCCAGTCATGGCCATTAATTCTCTCTCTCCTGAGAATTTGATACTTTCTTGGTTATCTTCTATCCCTTTTTCATTACTCTTTTTGCTGCCTCAAGCTTTTGTTTGTTCAGAGCTCCTGTTTATTCATGGTTTCTGCTTACTCATGATGTCTGAATACTGCCTTCTTTCCATGACTTTCAGCATCTGCTCTCATTGATGATTTTTACTCCTCTCTCCAGTTTTAATTCCTAGAAGAAAATATCTTAGCATCCCAGTTAATTGCCATTTATTGAATTTTTTGTGCCAGAATAGTGTTTAGGCTAATTAATGCACAGCCTACAGATCAGTTGCCCTTAGGTAAAGAAGCCTGGCATTACCCAAGAAGCTGTGGCCAGGGATGCAGAATAAGAAGAGTGCATGTGATATTGAATGTGACCACCTATGTGCAAGGGATTTATATCAGACTGCTTATCTAGACCCCTCTCTTTTTCTTACACCCTATATGCAATCTTTATGAAGAATGCCTAATGAGCTCTAACCCAAAATATATTTAGATTATAATCACTTCTCATCAGTCCACTGCTACCATGCTGCCCCAAACCATGCTACCTTTCACCTGAATTACTGCAGTAGCATGCTAAAAGGTCATCTTCTTATACTCATAGAGTATTCCCAAAACAGCAACCAGAGTGCCTCTTTTCAAACCTATGTTAGGTCATGTGATTCTTTCACTTCATATTCTACAATGGCTCCCCATTTCACTCAGAGTAAGAGCCAAAGTCCTTACCCCCTGTTATTTTCTGATCTCATCTTTACCACTTTACCCTTGCTCACTTCACTTGCGACTTTCTTGCCTTGTTGCTATTCCTTGAATATTCCAGGCATGTGCCCATCTTAGAGGCTTTGCTCTAGCTGCCCCATCTGTCTGGAACACACTTTTCACAGATATTTGCTTGGATAATTCCATTAACTCCTCTAAGTCTTTATTCAAATCTCATTTTTTCCATGAGGCCTACCTGAATACCCTATCTATTACTACAACTGTAGCATTAAATGTACAATAATAAATACTGTAGTATTAAATGCTATAGTCTCCACATATCCATTCCTTCTTGCTCTGTAGTGCTTTGGTTTTGCATTTATCACCTTCCAACATTCTATATCAATTGTTTATTATTTATTGTCTGTCTCCCCCTGCTAGAATGGAAGCTCCACAAAGATAGGAACCTTACCTATTTCGTTCACTAATGTTCATCAAGGTCTTAGAACAGTTCCTGGCCTAAGCACAACATAAGTATTTGTTGATTTGGATTGAATTCCTTTGCAGGGAGCTATAAACATGGCAAGTACACTGAGCAATATATAATAGACCTATACAACATAAAATAGATCTTTCAAGGAATCTTGTTGTACTAAGTGCATATATTAGAAAACAGGAAAACCGGAATTCAATAATCTAAGCTCCCACTCAAGAATGCAGAAAAAACAGAAGGGCAAAATAAACTCAAAGTAAGCAGAAAGGACAAAATATAATAACAAAGAACAGAAATCAATGAAATTGAAAATGGAAGAATACAAGAATACCAAAAGTCAACGAAACAAAGAGTTAGTTCTATAAAAAGTTCAGTAGAATTGATAGACCACTAGCAAGAAGGACAAAAAAAAAAGGAGAGAAGATACAAATTACTAATGTCAAGAATAAAACAGTGGATATCACCACAGACCCTGCAGATAGCAAACGGATAATAAAGGAATATTACAAACAACTCTACACGGATAAATTCGACAACTTAGATGAAATGGAACAATTCCTCAAAAAACACAAACTACCACAACTCACCCAATATGAAATACATAATTTGATAACTATTAAGGAAACTGTTTATATATCAGAGTAAATAAAATAAAATGTAAAAAAAAAATCAAATGCTGATTAGGACATGGTAAAACCAGGTCACTCATATGTTGCTGAAAATGTAAAATGGTACAGCCACTCTAGAACACAGTTTGACAACTTCTTGAAAAAAACTAAACATGCAACTACTGTACAACCAGGTAATTGTACGCATGGGCATTTATTCCACAGAAAGGAAGAGTTATGTTCATATAGAAACCTGTACATAAATGTTTATAGCACCTTTATTCATAATCGGCCCAAATTGGAAACAACCCAGATGTACTTCAATGGGTGAATAGTTAAACAAAGTGGTGTACTTCCACATATGGGTTATTTCTCAGCTTTAAAAGCAAACAGGTTATCCATACACACAAAAACTGGATGACTCTCCAGAGAATTATGCTGAGTAAAAGAGCTACATATATTATGATTCCATTTATATAGCATTTCTTTTCTTTTTTTATTTCTCTCCCCACCCTCCCCCAAGTTGTCTGCTCTCTCTGTGTCCATTCACTGTGTGTTCTACTGTGTCTGCTTGTATCCTTGTCAGAAGCACCGGGAATCTGTGTCTCTTTCTGTTGTGTCATTATGCTGCATCAGCTCTCCGTGTGTGTGTGGCCCCATTCCTGGGCAGTCTTCAATTTTTTTGAGTGGGGCAGCTCTCCTTACGGGGTGCACTCCTTGCACGTGGGGCTACCCTATGCAGAGAACACCCCTGTATGGCACGGCACTCCTTGCACATCAGCACTGCACATGGACCAGCTTCACCACATGGGTTAGGAGGCCCTGGGTTTGAACCTTGGACCTCCCATGTGGTAGGCGGATTCTCTATCTATTGAGCCAGATCTGCTTCCCTATATAATATTTCTGAAATGACATAATTACAGAAATGTAAAATAGATTGGTGGTTTCTCTGGGAGGTGATGAACTGGGCAGGGTAAGGGGTAACAGGATGGAGGTGGGTACCTTTCCAAAAGGGCAATATGAGGGATCCTTGTGGTAATGGAAATGTTCTGTATCAATGTTGATATCTTGGTTGTGCTAATGTAGTATAGTTTTGCAAGATGTTACCATCGTAGGAAACTGAGTAAAGGGTTCAAGAGATCTCTCTATATTATTTCTTACAAATGCATGTGAATCTAAAATTATCTGTAAATAAAAAATTTAATTTAAAAATATATATCTCAGGAAGTGGACGTGGCTCAAGTAATAAGGCCTCTTCCTACCATATGGGAGGATCTGGGTTCGATCCCTGGGGCCTTCTGGTGGAAAAGAAGAAGAGAAAGTGTGCCTGCGTGGCAAGCCAGTGCCCATGTGGTGAGCCAAGTGCCCATGTGGTAAGCTGAGTGCCCGCACGGTGAACTGAGTGCTCATGTGGTGAGCCAAGTGCCCCACAAGTGTCCACATGGCAAGTAAAGTGTCTGTGTGGTGAGCTGAGTACCCACGCAGTGAGGTATCCATGCAAGTGCCGATGTGGCGAGCTGAAAACCCACGTGAATGCTCGCACAGAGAGCCAGTGCCCGCGTGGTGAACCAAGTGCGCGTGCAGCAAGCCAAGTGCCTGTGCAGTGAACAAGTGCCTGCGCAAGTGAGTCGCACAGCAAGATGATGACACAACAAAAGAGAGATGAAGGGGAGAGTCAAGGTGAAGTACAGCAGAGACCAGGAACTGAGGTGGCACAATTGACAGGGAACCTCTCTCCACATTAAAAGTCCCCAGGATCTAATTCTGGTGAATCCTAGAGGAGAAAGATGAGAAGAGAAGACAAAGAGAGAAATAGATACAGAAGATCACACAGTGAATGGGCACAGACAGTAAAAACAGCAGGGCAGGGGAGGGGAAGGGGAAGGGGAAAAATAAACAGATCTTTAAATAAATAAATAAATAAATCTCAATTTTAAGATACTATTTTAGTTTGCTAAAAGCTGCTGGGAGCAGTATACCCAAAAAAGGTTGACTTTTATAATGGGAACTTATTAGGTTAAAAGCTTACAGTTCTGAGGCCATGGAAGTGTCCAAATCAAGACACCATCAAGAGAGGCTGTCTTACCAAGTTGCAGCTGTGCACAATCAGGCATATGGCAGTGTCATATAAAGACGCTTTCTCTCCGAGCTCAGCCATGGGTGATTAGGCACGTGTTGGGGCACAATGGCAGCTCTGCTGTCTCTGCCTTCTCCTTCAGGCTTTCCTTTTCCTTGAGCTCAGCGGTAGGCAATCAGGCATCTGTCTCATCTCTCCCGTCTCCTCCAGGCCTCATCTCTTTCAGCCTCTGGGGGCCTCTTTCTGTGCCCACTGATTCCAACCTCAGGAACGTGTCATCAGCCTCTCTCCATCTCCGCTGCTTTTTTTTCCTTTGTCTGCAGCTTTTTAGTCCTCTGTTTATAAAGGACTCGGTAAAATGGTTAAGACTCACCTCGGGTCATGTAATCTAATTAAAGGCCCTTAACAGAAGCAATTTAATCAACAGTTCCCATCTACAGTAGGTTTACATGCGCAGGAATGGATTAGCTCTAAGAACATGATCTTTTCTGGGATCCCCGAAAGTTTCAAACTTTCACAGATATCATTTGACTACATTTAAATACAACTATTTTGAAGAAGAAGAGAAATACTTTATTAAATTTAATCATTGATTTTAAAAATGAATGTTTCAGAATTGTTAATTATGGAAAAGCACAGCTTAAAAACTAGGAAATCTAGTAAGTGTGTATATGTTTACTTGTATAATTATACATTTCAGATGAAGGAAACCATCTGGAAGAAAATACACCAAGAAAATAATAATGGTCATCTCTAAGTTGTACGACTATGCATATTCTTTTTTTAGCTTATCTGAATGTTCCATTTTTCTACAGTGAACACATATTACTTGTGTAATTTTAAAAGCAAACCATATTTTAAGACATTATTAGACTGATGCTTAATCCATAGCTCATCAATCACCAAATAGTCATTTTAGCCTTTAGTATCATAGAAACCAATATGCTCCCAAAGCAGCCCAGACAGCTCTAATTATTAGAAATGAGAGTTGTTGGAAGCAAGGGTCTGTACTGTTTGTGCCTTTAGAGGATTTAAGGACAAGGGTTCAGTCCCTGTGCAGGTCAATTAACTTGGCTTATTCACAGAGGAAAACTGTAAAGCAACACCCCATATGTGACTCACGTGACTCATGTGACTCAAACATTGTCTACAACAGACATGAATGTGTGCGAGTGAATAGGCAGAGCAAATCCATCTCTGCTAAGAACCCATTCCCCCACTGGGCAATTCCTCATTTCCTCAAATGGTGTTAGCAGCAGGACACATAAACAGATTTTAAAAGAACTGTGACAATAAATAGCCAGGAAAAAAAAGTATTAAAAGCAATCCCATTCACAACTGAGACTCTAAATCTCCATTAAATACTTTAATGCTAACCTAAAAAGACTACAAAGAAATTCCAAAACTTTAATGTCACAGTAAAAGGAAATCAGACTAGATGGATAACTCTCCCTGCCCATAATTGGAAAGACTAAATAAGTAATAAAATAACATTCACCATATTCATAGATTTAGTGCAATGATAATTAAAGAGTTTTATAAAATAGAATTTGACAAAATAATTGCAAAATGTAAATAAAAGAAGCATGCAAAAATGTCAATGTTCTGGGACGAAAATAAAGGTAATGTTACAGAACTTCCCTTTCCTGGGTTTAAAAACATTGTGATGTGATAAAGTAACAATGGTTAAAATTCTTGGACAGTCCAACTCAAAATTGAAAGGGGTCAGGAGAGCAGGTTTAGCTCAGTGGTTGAGCACCTGTTTCCCATGTACAAGGTCCTGGGTCCAGATCCCAGTACTTCCAAAAAAATTTACTCAAAAAAAAACATTGAAGGAAGTCAGCATGGTGAAGGGAAAAAGAAAGGAAAAAGGGGGAAGAGGCTTATGTCTTGGGAGGGGTTTTTTGTTAGCAAGGCAGAGACTTGCTTTAAGATAGCTCAAGTAAAATGAGATTATTTTTTAAATTAATTTATTAAAGTATATCACTCATACAAAAACACACATAAACAATAAGTGTATAATAATAGTTGCAAACTTACAAAACAAACAAACATATATAACATCATAGGACTCTCATAACTCTCCCTACCAACAAAAACTTGCATTGTTGTTAAACTTTTTAAACTAATGATTAAAAAGCATTGT
The DNA here is from genome assembly GCF_030445035.2 of Dasypus novemcinctus. Classification (NCBI taxonomy): domain Eukaryota; kingdom Metazoa; phylum Chordata; class Mammalia; order Cingulata; family Dasypodidae; genus Dasypus; species Dasypus novemcinctus. Next base: position 79,423,239 of record NC_080682.1, read on the forward strand.
CAAAATATTACTACTAACCAAAGTATTTTTCCCCAACCAATCCTATCATTATCTTTATATCATTTATATATAAATATACATAAACAATTAAGTGTATAGTAAAAGTTGTGAACTTACAAAACAAACATGCATAACATCATAAAGGGGTCCCACACATCAACCCTCCAACACCTTGCATTGTCATGAGATATTTGTTACAAATTATGAAAGAATATTGTCAAAATCTTACTACTAATCATAGCCCTTTTTTTATATTGGTGTGTTTTCCTCCAAACCCACCCAATTATTATTTTTTAAATATACTTTTTATTGCAGAAGTTGTAAACTTATAAAGCAATCATGCACATGTGCAGAATTCCCAAACAATATTCCTCCATCAACACACCGCACTGTGGTGGACCATTTGCTACAGGTAAGATAATATCATCTGATTGTTACCATGTCCACAGTATACATTTGGCTCACATTTTCCATACTACCTCATTATCAGCACAGTACATCTTTCACATAGATGCAAGAATATTATATCATTACTGCTAACCACAGTCCACGGGTCATCCAGCTGTATTTTTCCCATGCTTCTCCACATTCCCATCACCCTGCAGTAGTGATGTACATTTGCTCTAGCTCACAAAGAATACCTTGCATATGTACCATCAACCACAATTCTCATCCACCTCTTGGTTTACTGTGCTATTCAGTTCCTAGATTATTCTCTAGCATTTTGTCAATTGGTATTTACATATCTAGACTACCATTTTCAGCCACATCCCCATTTATAAACTAGATGTTATTCAGTATGTGTTATCATCCACTCTATACATTTCCATGCTTTTACAGTAAAGCTAATTAAAACTTCTACATACATTCAACATCAGAAGTCCATCTCAGTCCTCCTCTTATCTTTTTTAAGAATCCACCGCCTACTACCAGGTCTTGAAGATATTTTCCAATAATTTCTTCTAAAAGTTTTATGATTCTCACTTTTATTTTTAGGTTTTTGATCCATTTTGAGTTAATTTTTGGATAAGGCGTGGTATAGGGGTACTCTTTCCTTCTTTTGGCTACGGATGTTCAATGCTTTCAGCACCAATTGTTGAATGGACTGTTCTGCCCAAACTGTGTGGGTTTCACAGGTTAGTCAAAAATCACTTGACCATTCATGTGAGGATCTGTTTCTGAACCATAAATTTGGTTCTGTTGGTCTATGTATCTATCTTTATGCAAGTACCATGCTGTTTTTACCACTATAGCTAGGTAACATGATTTAAAGTCTGGAGATGAGAGTTCACTTTTCCTTTTTATATTGTTTCTGGCTATTCAGGACTCTTTACCCTTCCAAATAAATTTGATGATCATGTTTTCAATTTTTTTTTCAATGCTGGTGGAATTTTTATCGGGATTGCATTGAATCTGTGTATCAATTTGAGCAGAATTGACATCTTAATGATATATAGTCTTCCAATCTATGAGCATGGAATGTTCTTCCAGTTATTTAGGCTATTTAAAATTTCTTTTAACATTGACTTGGAGTTTTCTGAAGTGCTTTACATCATTGGTTAAGTTTATTCCTGACTATTTGAGTTTTATCTGTCATATTTCATTTTCACCACTCTTTTGACCCTTTTAGTTACTTTTATTGATATAATCTTCATTTCAGACTCTCTTCTAGGCCCCTCCCCTGTCTTTTCTTTTTACCTTCTAGCACACCCTTTAGTATTTCCTGAAAAACTGGTCTCTTGTTTAGAAATTCTCTCAGTTTCTGTTTATCTGTTAATATTCTAATCTCACCCTCATTTTTGAAAGACAGTCTTGCTGGATATAAGATTCCTGCCTGGAGGTTTTTCTCTTATAGTATCTTAAATATATCAGACCACTGTCTTCTTGCCTCCATGGTTTCTGGTGAGAAATCAGCACTTAATCTTATTGGATATCCCTTATATGTGTGGTTTTTCTTAAAGATTTTTTTCTCTCCCCTTCCCACCTCCCCCCCCACCCCAAGTAGTCTGCTCTCTGTGTCCATTCGCTGTGTGCTCCTCTGTGACTGCTTCTATCCTTATCAGTGGCACCGGGAATATGTGTTTCTTTTTGTTGTGTCATCTTGTTGTGTCAGCGCTCCGTGTTTGGGGCACCATTCTTGGGCAGGCTGCACTTTCTTTCATGCTGGGCAGCTCTCATTATGGGGCACACTCCTTGTGTGTGGGGCTCCCCTACACAGGGACACCCCTGCATGACACAGCACTCCTTGCATGCCTCAGCACTGCACATGGGCCAGCTTTACACTAGTCAAGGAGGCCCAGGGTATGAACTGCGGACCTCCCATGTGGTAGGCGGATGCCCTATCCATTGGGCCAAGACCACTTCCATCCCTTATATGTTATGCATTGCTTTTCCCTTGCTCTTCTCAGAATTCTCTCTTTGTCTTTAGCATTTGACATTCTGATGAGTATTTGTCTTGGAGTTGGTCTATTCAGATTTTTTTTGGATAGGAGTACATTGTGCTTCTTGGACAGGGATATCTATGCCTTCAATATGGTTGGGGAATTTTCTACCATTAGTTCTTCAAATGTTCCTTCTGCTCATTTTCCTTTCTCCTCTCCTTCTGGGACACCCATGACACATATGTTTGTACACATTTTGCCACCATTTAGTTCCCTGAGACCTTGTTCAATTTTTTCCATCCTTTTCTTCATGTATTCTTTTGTATGTTCACTTTCAGAGGCTATTTCTTCAAGATCACCAATTCTTTCTTTTGTCTTCTCAAATCTGCTATTATATGATTCCAATGTTTTTTAAATTTCATTTATTGCACCTTTCATTCCCATAAGATCTGCTATTTCTCTATGCATACTTTCAAATTCTTCTTTGTGCTCATCCAGTGTCTTCTTAATATCCTTAACCTCTATAGCCATCTCATTGAATTTATTAAGGAGATTTGTTTGACCATCCATGATTAGTTGTCTCAACTCCTTTATGTCATCTGGAGGCATATCTTGTTTCTTTAACTGAGCCATAGCCTCCTGTTTCTTGGTATGAATTGTAATTTTTTGTTGGTGTCTTGGCATCTGGATTACTAGAGTGTTTATTTTGGGTGTAGTTTTTCTCTTTAGTTTAGGGCTTCCTGCTCTTTCTGCCTTGCTGGTTGTGCAATAGGAGCCAAGGTTGTAATTGGTGCTAGAAGCTGTGGAGGTACAAGCTACCCTCATCGCCCCAGGGACTGATAAGTCTTCTCCAAACTTTCTCCTTTGTCGGTGGTAGGGACAGAGTCACAGCTGTGTGTAATAACTGAAGTCGTGCAGGCCTGGACTGTAGTTGCCCAGAGAGACTGATGAAGCTTTATGTCCCTTTTTCCCCTGCCTGGGACAGGGATGGAGCGGCAGGTGTGGACAGCAATCTATTCAGTACAGGTCCAAGATGACTGCAGTTGCTCCAGTAGACTTCTGATTTTCAGTCTGTGCCAGCCAAAGTTACCTGCATTTACCTGGATAGGCTGGTGCAGGGCCTGCCAGCCTCCTCCCTGCAGAGATGGGGCTGAAGCCTAAGTCTAGGGCTGCAGGTAATCTGGGTGAAAGAAACTGGTTCCTACCATCACTGTGATTTTTGCTCCTGGCTTCCCCTCAGGCTGGAGGCAGAGTCAAAATGGCAGCCACCACCTCTTTCTGACCTGCACAGGTTCATACCCAGCAGTTCCTAGGGTTATATCTTAGCCAGTCAAGTCTGTCAATCAGTAGCCAAAATCAGCAGCCAACCATCTCCTCCTCCCCTGTCTTTGGGAAATGGAATTTCCAATTCCAGCCACAGAATAGCTCCTGGGGCAACTTGTGTTTCCAGAGTAGACTTGGCCAGCAATTTCTGGAGGCTGCTGAAGGTTCCTGCAGCTTCCTCCCGGCTGCAGGTGGCACTGGAGCCTAGGCTAGAGCTGCAATCTGATCTGGATGAAAGAAGCTGGTCCCTACCAGCAATGTGATTTTCAGTCCACCACACTTCCCCTCATGCCAGGCACTGAATTAAGATGGCAGCTCCCAGCCTCTTTCTGACTTGGACAGGCTCAAACTTTAGCTGTTCTCAGCTAAAGTTTATACTTTAGCCTGATGAATTTACTCATCAGTAGCTGAAGTTTGTGCCCAACTGTCTCTTCCTTTCCCATTTTGGGAAAGTGGAACTTTCAATTACAGCCACGGAACAGGTCCTGGGGCATGGAACACTCTAGTTATGAGTCTTCTCTGCAGATGGGCATCCTCCTCCTTCCATTCCTTCAAGTATGTTGTAGGAGGCTCTTCTGGCTGCCTGTAGCCCCAGGACAGGTGCTTCAGCTAGCTCCAGAGAGTTCTAGGTATTTACTAACTGCCGTGTAGCAGGAGTTGACTCTTGGAGCTCCTTACTCTGCCACCAAAAGTATCAAAAGAGGGATTATTTTACAGCTATAATGACCTATCTTGCCTCATCTAAGGACCTCATTGTGCTAAAACCAAGGCAGCTCTCTCCATACTTCAGAAACACTTCACAACCCCACTCCAAGTTCTGATCACTAGTTTGGTGACACTTCCTTCCCCTCTGCCCCTAAAGCAGTGGCAGGTCTGGAGGCTGTTTCTACTACCTCTTCACTCTTGTTCTGCAGATACAAAATTTCCATTTTTCTTAGCTGCCCCTTTTCTGCTTTTCCAGCCTTCCAACAGTTGTGTAACAAAATTTAAACTGTTTAACATATCTAAAATGGTTCCTGTTTTCCTGATTGAATCCTGATTGATACATTGCCAGCTCCAATGCTGACTTTAGTTTATTTCTTTGAGCCAGCGTGCACAAACAGCAGGCTATTGCTCTTGTAAGTAGGTATCTATTTCTGGTCCAATACACTCTGTCAAGGGCACAACTACTTTGAGTGGGTGGTCTGTCACCCCAAATTTCTGGTGCAGCTAAGAATAGGACAGCCCAGAAGCTGGTGGAACTGGGGGTGGGGATGGAATAGGGGTGAGGGGGTTTGCAATTGAGGAAGGACTACAAACAGACTTGAGCAACTTTACCCAAACATACAAAGACCAAAGTCTGATACCAAAATCCAGAAAGAAATCAGTGCTAGACAGTCACTGTGGTGATAAAGTGGGTCAAAAGCCAAAGGCAGGTTTAGTCACAGGGAGAAGTTCCAGGAACGGAATTGAGACAGTCTGAGATAGGAGAAGTGGACATCTCAGAAGCGTCAGGGACAACTACGCCAAGATATGCTTACATAAGGGACTGGCAGTGATGACATACTATCCTATGAAGGAACATGGGAATAAATCCCACTTATCTGAATTAGTCTCTAATATGACTGTCTTCCCAACCTTCCCCTTCATCTTCCTCCTCCTCTTCTTCTTCCTCCACTGCTGCTCCTCCTTCTTTATTTTTTTAATAATTAATTTTTATTCTGCAATCAATATTTTTATTTTTTCACCTTATTTAAAGGTTCTCCTTTTTTAAACAATGAATTAACATGTCTTTATTATAATATATTAGAAAACACTTTAAATATATTAACATTATATTATTAAATATAAAATATATATTTATATATTTTTAAATATATTTAATAATATAATTTTAATATTATATATTAAAATGAAAAACATAAAGATCAACTGTAAACCCACCATCCAAAGTTAACAACTCTTCAAATTTTCTTTCCATACTTTTCCACCTCACATATACATATGCATATACCTGTGGTCATACACATATATCTTTTTTTTTTTAAGATTTATTTTATTTATTTCTCTCCCCTTCCCCCAATGTTGGCTGCCCTCTCTTGTCCATTTGCTGTGTGTTCTTCTGTATCTGCTTGCATTATCCAGCAGCACTGGGAAACCACGTCTCTTTTTTGTTGCTTTATCTTGCTGCATTAGCTCTCCGTATGTGTGGCGCCACTCCTGGGTGGACTGAGCTTTTTTCACACAGGGTGGCTCTCCTTGAGGAGCACACTCCTTGTACGTGAGGCACCCCTACACAGGGGCGTCCCTGCATGGCACAGCACTCCTTGTGCACAGCAGCACTGCACATGGGCCAGCTTACCACATAGGTCAGAAGGCCCTAGAGATAGAACCCTGGACCCTCCATATGGTAGGTGGATGCTCTATCAGTTGAGCCATGTCTGCTTCCCAACACATATATCTTTAAACAAAAATTATTCCATTTCTTAAGAGAGAAATAGGGAGAAAGCGTCTAATAACACTGGATTTTTTAAAGGAAATCAATTGACCAAATTTCAGAAATAAGTTTAAATCTGCAAAATAAGTTAATACATGAAAAATCTGGTTATATAAGCCATGAAGAAGGGAATCTCTGTTAAATAATTTAGGGAAAACTAGAAATTATTATTTTTGGAAGAAAATCACTTTATTCTAATTAGTTCACAGATAGTAACATCACAGCAAGTGGTTTAAGGAGATACAAACATTTGTCCAGCCCCCAAATCTATGCCACTCAGTGGACTTCTGTACAGTAAGAACCCTTTCTTCCTTTGTGATTCTGAAGAAAGGAAGCTATTACTGACAGAGGAGAGCTTTAACTAGTGGTTTTACGTTTTATACATTCACTATGAATTCTAGTCTTACATAAAGTTTGGTTATAAGAGCAGATTTTCCATTTCTTCATTTTCGACTTCTTGATTAGGCTAACCATTTGCAAATCTGCACTGCTTCAGCACCTCGCTGAAACCCTCACAAAGCTTAAGGTCACCCTGGTTCTGGGCACACCCCAAAAACTGCTTCATCTCGTGGGCAGCAAGGGCCAAACTGCTGCTGCTGCTGCTGCTGCTGCTGCTGCTGCTGCTGCTGCTGCTGCTGGTGTGCAGCGGGGCTCGCTGAGGCTCCTGGTAAGTGAGGTCGTGCCTTGAGGGCTCAGCACTCCTCCCTCCACTGAAGTCCCAGTGACAGCAGGGCCCAGTGTGAGCCCGACAGCAAAGCCACAGCCAGCCAGCTGCAGTGGTTGCCATCTGGGCCATCGGACCTGGCTCCCGAGGTACAGCAGCAAGTGAGCCAAGTGCTGATGACGGGCTGCTGCAGGCGCTGAGCTGCTGGTGCCGGCCTGGGGGCAGCTCTCCTCTGAGGGGCCCAGCCGGCCACAGGGGACATGCGTGAAGCCTGGCTCCAACTCCGAGGTGGCATCACAACCTTGCACCGGCTCAACTTCTAGAAGGCAGAAAGTCTTAGAAATCATTTTAAAGAATCTAAATTCATTATCACAATTTATACCATATACCACAATAAATTCAGGGGAGGTAAATAATTAAAGTCTATTTTCATTTTAAAATAGAAAATTTATCATAAAACACAGAAGATAATATAATGCAATCATATTTTTGCACACTGAAGCTCATGGCAGCATTATTCACTACTGACAAAGGATAGAAGCAAGCCGAGTGTCCATCAATTAATGAATGGATAAAAAAATGTAATATATACATACAATGGAGTACTATTCAGCTTTAAGAAGAAATGAGGGAAGCGGACTTGGCCCAGTGATTAGAGCGTCTGTCTACCACATGGGAGGTCGGCAGTTCAAACCCGGGGCCTCCATGACCCGTGTGGAGTTGGCCCACACACAGCGCTGATGCACGCAAGGAGTGCCCTGCCACGCAGGGGTGTCCCCCGCATAGGGGAGCCACGTGCACAAGGAGTGTGCCCTGTAAGGAGAGCTGCCCAGCGTGAAAGAAAGTGCAGCCTGCTCAGGAATGGCACCACACACACGGAGAGCTGACACAACAAGATGACACAACAACAACAACAAAAAGAAACACAGATTCCTATGCTGCTGATAACAACAGAAACAGACAAAGAAGATGATGCAGCAAATAGACACAGAGAACAGACAACTGGGGTGGGAGGGGGGAAGGGGAGAGAAATAAAAGAAAAAAAAATAAGAAGTGAAATGGGGATGCATAAGATAACGTAGATGAAACTTGAGGATATTATGCTGAATGAAATAATCCAGTCACAAAAGGACAAAAATATTGTATGGTCTCACTAATATGAATTAAATACAATGAGTAAACCCACAGATGTAACTCTAGAGTATAGGTTAATAGGAGATAGGATGTGGGTGAGAATAGGAGCTGATGGTTATTGTACATAGAATTTTTTTTCATGTTTTCAACTTTACAGTTTTATTCCAGACATGTCTAAATCTCATTAACTCTGATTTATCCATGCTGGTGAAGACAAACTGAAATAATTCAAAATAGCAGAAAAATTATGAGTTTTATATACACCAGTACAAACACATATTTTTTTTCCATCTGCTATACCTTTCTTTTTTTAAGATATTTTTTATTTATTTTTAAAATATACTTAGATTACAAAAAATGTTACATAAAAAAATATAAGGTATTTCCATTTTCCCTACTCCCCATACCTCCCACTTTTTCCCACATTAATAACTTATTTCATTAGTGTACATTTATTGCAATTGATGAACACATTCTGGAGCATTGCCACTAAGTTTGGATTATAGTTTACATTGTAGTTCACTCTCTCTCCCACTCCATTTGGTAGGTTATGGCAGGATATATAATGGCCTTTACCTGTCATTGCAATGTCATCCAGGTCAATTTCAAGTCCTGAAAATGCCCCCATGTTACACCTCTTTTCCCCTCTTCCTGACTTCAGCACCTCCAGTATCCACTGTCTCCGCATCAACAATATAATTTCTTCCATTGTTAGAATCACAATAAGTCTATAGTAGAATATCAATAAGTCCACTCTAGTCCATATTTTATTCCCCAATCCTGAGGATTCTGGGATAAGTGTTGTCCACTCCACCTATAATTTGGAGGGGGCTTCAATCCCATATGGCTGATGGATGGGACTCTCTTGCTTGCAGTTGTAGACTCTCTTGGTTCCTTGGTGTGGTGGTTGTCCATCCTCACCTCCTTGTTAGCTATCCTTGGTGAGTCCAACTAACTGAAGAGTAGGTGTTTCAATGCCACTGAGGCTCAGGGTCCAGCTGGCACATGAACAGCCCAGAGATTCAAGTCTCTTGGACGTACACCTACCAACTCCAGCCACAACTATAGGTTCAAATAAAAGGGACAGAAGAGGCATGTATAGAGAAGTCACATCTGAGTCCAACTCTGTCACACTCAGGTGCACATCTCCAAAGTAGGGCTCACTGGCAAGGCACAAAACTTCAGAGCTATCTGCCATGACCATAGGACCTGGGTGTCTCCAGAGACCCTCAGGAGCCCCACTATTTGGAGTAGGATTTACTTTGGCTGTCTTTGAGATCTTGCTGATATTTGCATAAGTGTTATCTCTCTGATGACCTCCTGATTCACTTTGAAGTCTCTTAGTCATGTAAACTCACTTGTCTTTACCGTTTCCCCCTTTTATTCAAGATCTTTTTCCAGTTCCATTTTTCATTGGTGCTTGGTAGTAATCCCTCAGTGCCAGGGAATCTCATCCCTGGCAGTAATGTCCCATGCTGGGGGGAAAGTAATGCATTTATATGCTGACTTTGGCTTAAAGAGAGGCCACATTTGAGCAACATGGAGGCCCTCAGGAGGTAACTCTTAGGCACCCTACAATACTAGGCTAAATTGAAAATTCAAGAGCAAAAGCTTATAAGCATGGTAATCAATATCAAGGGCCCATCGATGGACCATTCTTCTTCACTAGTCATTGCCTCTGTACTTGGGGGATTGTTACTGTTGCATTAGAGAATGTGGAAGAGCTCCCCAGGATGGGAATTCAGCATTCTTTTGGTTGTTGAGTGAATCTCTACCTGCTGTTGCAATGCCCCATGAATATGTGAACATATTTATATACCTCATATGTAAGCCCAGGTGAACTTCTTCCCATGTATCCCCCATCACTGACACCCCACACCAACAATCCTCTCCTGCCTTAGTTGTAACCCTTCTGTGATCCAAAACATCTTTAAAAATGAAGCCAAGAGGGAAGCTGCTGTGGCTCAAATGATTGGGCTCCTATCTACCATATAGTAGGCCGTGGGACATGAAACCAGGGCCTCCTTGTGAAGGCAAGCTGGCTGGAGCCTTTGGAGAGCTGACGGCCCATGCCTGCAGAGAGCTGGCGCAGCAAGAAGATGCAACAAAGGGAGACAAGCAGACACAGAAGAACACACAGCGAATGGACACAGAGAGCAGACAGCAAGCAAGCCACAAGGGGGATAAGTAAATAAAATTAAAAATTAAAATAAATAAATAAATACATCTTTAAATAAAAATGGGGCCAAGAATGTTGCCAAATTTGATTAATAGGAAAATGAAATAACAATGATAGTTTTAAACATGAAATAAAATATATAATAATTTAGAAAAACTAAAACTAAAGTAAAAATAAAATTGGGGTATTAAAAAATGAAAAATATTTTTGAGATACAGGATTTCTTTATATATGAGGGATATTAGGCTCCTATCAGATACATAGTTACCAAATATTTTCTCCCATTGGCAGGCTGTGTTTTCACTTTGCTGACAAACTCCTTTGAGGTGCAAAAGGTTTAATTTTTGAGGAGGTCCCATTTATCTATTTTTTCTTGCACTGCTTGTGTTTTGGGTGTGAAGTTCATGAAACCATTTCCTATTACAAGGTCCCAAAGATGCTTCCCTACATTATCTTCCAAGGTGTCTTGGCTCTTATATTTAGATCTTTGATCCATCTTGAATTGATATTTGTATAAGGTATGAAATGGCGTGCCTCTCTTATTCTTTTGGATATGGATATCCCGTTCTCCAAGCACCATTTGTTGAAGAGGATGTTCTCTCCCAGTTGAGTGGGCTTAGTGACTTTGATGAATATACAGATGACTGTATATGCAAGGATCTATATCAGAACTCTCAATTTCATTCCATTGGTCAGTATTTCTATCCTTGTGCCAATACCATGCAGTTTTGATCACTGTAGCATTGTAGTAAGTTTTAAAGTCAGGTAGTGTGATTCCTCCTATTTCATTTTTCTTTTTCAGTATGTCTTTGGCTATTTGGGGCCTCTTGCCCTTCTAAATAAATTTCATAGTTTTTTCAATTAAGTAAAGAATGCTGTGTTGATTGTTATTGGGATTGCATCAAACCTGTAGACTAGTTGGGGAGGATAGACATCTTAATGATTTTTAGTCTTCCTACCCATGAACTGGGAATATTTTTTCATTTATTTAAGTCTTCTTTAATTTCCTTAAACAGTGTTGTGTAGTTTTCTGTGTATAAGTCACTTACATCTTTAGTTAAATATATTTCTGGGTATTTGCTTTTTTTAATTCCTATTGTAAATGGTATTTTTCTTGATTTCCTCCTCAGATTGCTCATGATTGGTGTACAGAAATGTTACTGATTTTTTTGCATTGATTTTTTTTTTAAAGATTTATTTTATTTATTTCTCTCCCCTCCCCCCCCAAGTTGTCTGTTCTCTGTGTTTATTTGCTGCATGTTCTTTGTCCACTTCTCTTGTCAGGGGCACGGGAATCTGTGTCTCTTTTTGTTACATCATCTTGCTGCGTCAGTTCTCTGTGTGTGTGGCGCCATTTCTGGGCAGACTGAACTTTCTTTCGCGCTGGGCGGCTCTCCTTACAGGGCACACTCCTTGCACATGGGGTTCCCCTACGTGGGGGACACCCCTGCGTGGCACGGCACTCCTTGCGTGCATCAGCACTACTCATGGGCCAGCTGCACATGGGTCAAGGAGGCCCAGGGTTTGAACCGCAGACCTCCCATGTGGTAGACGGACACCCTATCCATTGGGCCAACTCTGCTTCCCTGCATTGATCTTTTCACTTGTGACTTTATTGAACTCATAAGTTCTAGAAGCTTTTTTGTAGATTTCTCAGGGCCTTCTGTGTATAGGATCATGTCATCTGCAGTAGTGGAATTTTTACTCTTCCTTTCCAATTTGGATGCCTTTTATATCTGTTTCTTGCTTCAGTGCTCAAGCAAGTACTTCTAACACAATGTTAAATAGGAAGGGTGACAGTGGGCATCCTTGATTTGTTCCTGAGCTTAGTGGTAAAGCTTTTAGGATTTCACCGTAATATATGATGTTAGCTGTGAATTTTTCATATATACCCTTAACCATGTTCAGAAAATTTCCTTCTATTCCTATTTTTTGCAGTGTATTTATCAGGAAAGTGTGCTGTATTTTGTCCAATGCTTTTTCTGCATCTATAGAAATGATCATGTGATTTTTTTTCTTTCAATCTATTTATGTGGTGTATTACATTGATTGATTTTCTTATGTTGAATCATCCTTGCATACCCAGGATGAAACCCAATTGGTCATGGTGTATAATTCATTTGATGTGTAGTTGAATACAATTAGCAAATATTTTTGTTGAGGATTTTAGCATCCAGGTTCATTAGAGAGAATGGCCTATAATTTTCCTTTCTTTGTTTGGCTTTGGTATTAGCATAATGTTCGCATCATAGAATGAGTTAGGCAATGTTCCTTCTACTTCAATTTTTTGGAAGAGTTTAAGCAAGATTGGTATTAGTTCTTTCTGGAATGTTTGGTAAAATTCACCTGTGAAGCCATGTGACCCTGGGCTCTTCTTAGTTGGGAGGTTTTTTATAACTGATTCTATCTCTTTACTTGTGATTGGTCTGTTGAATTCATCAATGTTTTCTTTCCTCACTGTAGGCTGCTTGTGTGTTTCTAGGAATTTGTCCATTTCCTCTAAATTATCCTTCTTGTTGGCATATAATTTTTCAAAGTATCCTCTTATGATACTCTTTATTTCTGTGGGTCAGTGGTGATATCCCCTTCCTCAATTCTTATTTTTTGTATTATCATCTTCTCTCTTTTTTTCTTTGTTAGTTTAGCTAAGGGTTTGTCAATTTTATTGATCTTCTCATAGAAGCAGATTTTGTTTTGTTTTTTTTCCTAGTGCTTTCTTATTTTCTGTTACACTTAGTTCTGCTTTAATCTTTGATATGTCTTTCTACTTCCTTTGTTGTTAGCTTGTTGTTCTTTTTCTAATTCTTCCAGGTGTGCAGTTAGGTCTTCAATTTTACCTCTTTCTTCTTTTTTGATATATGCATTAATGGCTGTATTAGTCAGTCAAAGGGGTGCTGATTCAAAATACGAGAAATTGATTGGTTTTTATAAAGGGTATTTATTTGGGGCAGGAGCTTACAGATACCAGGCCATAAAGCATAAGTTACTTCCCTCACCAAAGTCTATTTTCACATGTTGGAGCAAGATGGCTGCTGACATCTGCAAGGGTTCAGGCTTCCTGGGTTCCTCTGGGTTCTACTCCTCTGTTTACTCCACAAGATCAGCTGTATACTATGAGGCTCTCTAGACTTTGCCTCTCTCCACAAGGTCAGCTGTAAACTATCAGGTGAACAGCTCTGTCTCTCTCTAGGGATTCAGCCATGTCTAAGGAGCAGTCTCTATTCCTCTTTGTTCTTCTGGCTCAGGTCCTCTCTTCCCGGGGATTGCTTCTCTTTCCTCTGTGTGTTGACTTCTGGAGCTCCAGCTTAAGACTTCAGCATCAAACTTCAACATCAAAACTCCAACATCAGAAACCCCCAACTCTGTCCTTTGCCATATTTTTTATCCACCCTTGGTGGGTGGGGACTCAATGCCCTAAAGATGTGGCCCAATCAAAGCCCTAATCATAAATCAATCATGCCCAGGTACAGACCAGATTACAAACATAATCCAATATCTATGTTTGGAATTCATAACTATATCAAGCTGCTACAACAGCTGTGAATTTTCCTCTCTGTACAACTTTTGCTGTATCCCATAGGTTTGATATGTTGTGTTGTCATTTTCAATTGTTTCAAAGCAGTTACTGCTTTTTTTTGAAATTTCCTCATTGACCCATTGTTTGTCTAAGAGTGTGTTGTTTAACTTCCATATTTTTTTACCTAATCTGGTTCTCTGGCCCTTATTGATTTTCAGCTTCATTCCATTGTGGTCAGAGAAATTACTTTGCATAATTTCAATCTTTTTGCATTCAATGAGAAATTTTCTGTGACCTAGCATGTGATCTTTCTTGGAGAATGATCCATGTACACTCAAGAAAGGTATATATCCTGCTGTATTTTGGTGTAGTGTTCTGTATATGTCCATTAGGTCTAGAGCCTCTAATGTATTATTTAAAGTCTTTGTTTATTGATTCTCTGTTGAGATGTTATGTCTAATGGTGATAATGGTGTATTAAAGTTCCCCACTATAGTTATAGAGGCATCTATTTTTCCACTTAGTTTTTCCAGTTTTTCCTTCATGCATTTTGAGGTGCCCTGATTAGGTGCATAAATACTTATGATTGTTCTTCTTGAAAGACTACCCCTTTGATTTGTAAGTGCCCATCTTTGTCTCTTACTGTAGTTTTGCATTTAAAGTCTATTTTGTCCATTATTAGTATAACTACTCCTGTCCTTTTCTGGTTTTTGTTTGCTTGTAAGGTTGTTTTCCAGCCATTCACTTTCAGCCTCCTTGATTCCCTGGGTCTAAGGTTTCTTGTAGACTGCATATAGATGGGTCATATTTCCTTATCCATTCTGCCAATCTGGGTCTCTTGACTGATGAGTTTAATCCATTAACATTCAATGATATTACTCTCAAGGAATTACTTACATTAACCATATTTTCTTGGCTTTATATATGTCATATATTGTTTTTATTTCTTTTTGTCTTTTCAGTTCTTCTTACACTCTCCAAATCTCTCTCTCCTGTTTTTTCCTTTCAACTTGCAGAACTCCCTTTAGTATTTCTTGAAGGGCAAGTTTCTTATTGTGATACTCTTAGTTTCTGTTTGTCTGTGAATATTTTGAACTGTCCATAATTTTTGAATGCCAGATTTGCTGGATAGAGCATTCTTAGCTGGAAGTTTTTTTCTTTTAGGTCCTTAACTATGTCATAGGACTGCCTGCTTGTCTACATGGTTTCAGATGAGAAATCAGCACTTAATCTTATTGTGCTTCCCCTGTATGTGATGATTCTCTTTTCTTTCCCGTGTTCAGTATTTTCTCTTTGTCTTTAGCACTGGACAGTTTGAAAGTATATGTCTTGGAGTAGAACTGTTAGGATTTATACCATTTGGTGTTTGCTGTGCTTCCTGGACATGTTCATCCATCTCCCTCAATAGTGTTAGGAAGTTTTCAGCTATTATTTCCTCCAATAATCCTTCTATCTCCATTCCTTCCTCTTCTTCCTCTGGGACACCTATAATGAGTATGTTTGTGCATTTTTTGTTGTTGTTGTTCAAATCTCTAAGTTCCTACTGGATTTTTTCTATCTTTTTATCTATCTGTTCTACTG
This sequence comes from Dasypus novemcinctus, assembly GCF_030445035.2. Classification (NCBI taxonomy): domain Eukaryota; kingdom Metazoa; phylum Chordata; class Mammalia; order Cingulata; family Dasypodidae; genus Dasypus; species Dasypus novemcinctus. The sequence continues at coordinate 79,438,493 of NC_080682.1, forward strand.
TCTGATTTCAGATATACTGTTTTCCACATCGCTAATTATTTCCTCTGCCTGTTCAAATCAGCTGTTTTGTGCTTCCAGTGTATTTTTTATTTCTTGAATTGTGTCATTCATTACCATCATATCCATTATCTTTTTGTGTATGTTTACAATTTCTTCAGTATGCTCTCCAAGTGTCTTCTTAATATCCTTATTCTCTTCCTTCACTTCATTAAGTTGGTCCATGATATTTGTTTGGATGGCTTTGATTAGCTGTTCGATGTTCTGCTCCTCTTCCTGGTGTTTAGTTTGTTCATTGGAGTAGGTCATTGATTCTTGGTATTGTCTGTAATTTTTTATTGCTGTCCAGTCATCTTTTTATCTTGATGGGTTTATTCAGTTAATTAGTTTCTCTCTCTACTCTAGGATTTTATTTAGCTGCTTTATTTATTTTTGCATGTGCTAAGTTTTCTTGTTCTATTTCCTTGCTGTTTTCTATGCTCCCTTGAAGGAAAAAAGATTAGGGCCTGGGCAAGCAAAAGAGGTAAGAAAATTAAAAAAGGATAATAGTAAAAGTTAGAATAAGAACCATTTAAGACCTAGGAAAATGAATATTTGACTCGTGTAAGGAGCGTAAAGTAATAGGAATAAAAAAGTGGAGTACCTACAATGAAATGAGAAGCCAACTAGAAAATATATATATATAGAATGAATTAAAAGGCCAGAATGATGAAGAGAAAGGGAAAGAGTAAAGAAAGGACAAAAAGAAAAAAGTTAATAAAAGAAAGAAAACAGAATAGATGACATAGAAATAAAAACCAGAAAAACTGAAGACTAAACAAAGAGGTGGAATGTTAGAACAACAACAGAAAGTGAAAAATAGAAAGATGAAGGAAGAAAAAGAACATTGTTAGACAAAATTGGTTTACACAGAAAAGGGGAAATCAAAGAAGAGAAAACACGGAAAACAAGAAACAAGTAGCAGCACCTAATTTTTAAAAAGGGGGTGGAGAAAGAAGAAAGAAAAAGAAGAAAAAAAAGAAACAAACACGCACACAAGCATGTAGTCAAACAAAAACTAAGGAAGAACAGTTTTCCTTCTTTGGCCGCTTTGGAGCTTCTCAGACTGCGGGTCATCAATCAATTACCCTGCAGCCTTTCTTCTGCAGATTTTGAAGCCAGTTTTAGCAAGTAAACTAAGTTAAATTTTTTTTTAAAGTAACCTTTATTTACATAAAATAAGACACCCGAGAGATGATAATACAAAAATAATGTCTATGTTTTCCCTGTCCTAAAGCATCAGCTGAATGCTTGATATCCCATTGTATCACTACTCTAGAAGGAGCCAGGAATCGAACTAGGGACCTCATATATCCAAAGTGAAAAAATCCTCCACTGAGCTAAACTTTCTGGTTGAGTCAGTTAGCTCTTCAGAAAGTTATATAGTCATTTTCCCTTGGGCAATTTTGACTTTTTGCATGTGGATAGATTCCTGCTGAGTCTGTCACTGTCCCCTTCCTATTCTCATTGCTTTCTCTCCCAGATCAGCAAGATGTAACAGCCTGTGAGAGGATTACCCCTCACCTCTCCAGATCAGGTTGAGTTCCCTTTCGAAATTCAAATGGAACCCTGCTGACTGAACTCACCACAGGAAAAAGATTCTCAACCTTCTTCCAGACCACACCCTCCCCCCAGGGGATCCTAAATAGGCTCTTGGAAGCTTATTAAGTGCTTCCTACTGCCTGCCTCCCTTAGGGGAGTTGAAGTTTTGATAGTTTCCTGCACAACACTTGTCAATTGCCTGACTCTGCCCTAATTCAGGCCAAATTTCTTTATCCCAGGGCAGTTAGGTAAATCAGGTTGCCTCAACAAATTTGACTCACCCTTCTTCCTGTGCCACTTCAAGCCAATTGGTATGCTCCTCCAACACAGAAACGGAACCCCTCCCCACCCTTTACCAAACCCTCCTTTGGGGTAGCTGGCTGGAACTGGGGCTTGGGGCTTGCAGCTTTGCCTTGAGGGTGGGGCTTAGTCTTTCCACAGTTTGCAGCCTCAGGAGCAAAAAACTCAGGGTTTTACCTTGAGCAATTTATCTTTTTGTCCAGCTCTCACCAGATCAATGCCCTGAAACCTCCTACTCTATGGGACCCCAAAGCAGCTCACTCAGATAGGATCTGGTTCCCACTCAGCCATTTTTGGCAAGAGAGATGGTGAGTGCACACTAAAACTGACACCATCTTGCCGCTTCTCTATACCTTTCTTATATGTAGAATTTTTAATAAGATTTATTGTAAAAAGTGTGGAAATGAAAAGTGTTAAGGGCAACACTTTATAGTGAGTATATCTAATACTGCTGGTTTGTAAGTGTGATTGTGGCTGAAACGGGTAGTCTGTGGACATAAATTGTCAATCGAAAGGAAGCTAGATTGGGAAGCGGACTTGGTCCAATGGATAGGGCATCTGTCTATCACATGGGAGGTCCACGGTTCAAACCCCGGGCCTCTTTGACCCGTGTGCAGCTGGCCCACACGCAGTGCTAATGTGCACAAAGAGTGCCCTGCCATGCAGGGGTGTCCCATGTAAGGGAGTCCCACGCACAAGGAGTGCGCCCCGTAAGGAGAGCTGCCCAGCACAAAAGAAAGTGCACCCTGCCCAGGAATGGTGCTGCACACACAGAGAGATGATGCAACAAAAAGAAACACAGATTCCCGTGCCACTGACAACAACAGAAGCGGACAAAGAAGAACAAGCAGCAAATAGACACAGAGAACAGACAACCGGGGCGGGAGGGGGGGGGGGAAGAAATAAATAAAATCTTTAAAAAAAAAGAAAGGAAGCTAATCTAGGTACTGTATAACAGTGATTTCAATAGTGGATGAAGATTGTAGTTAATAGTATAAATATAAGAATGTTCTTTTAAAAAGTGTTAAGAATATGGTGATACATGGGAAAATTACAACTAATGTAACCTTACAGATGATAGTTAACAGTAACATTGCAATATTTTTGCAGCAATGGCAAAGAAAATATATCAATTCTAAGGGATAATAGTAGGAGGGTATGGAATTTTTCCTTGTGGAGTAATGAAAACTTTCTGAAATTCACTGAGATGATAACAGTGCAACTCTGTGATGCATATGAGAGCCACTGAGTGTACACTTTAAATGGATTTTACAAGTCTCAGGACTGTATAACACAGTGAATCCCGTAGTGGAAGATGGACTGTGGTTAACCAAACAAATATAAGAGCATTCTTTCATGAACTATAACAAGTATATAATATTAATACAAGGTGTTAATAACCAGGTGGATTGGAGGAAAAATGCACCAAATGTAAGATATTGGCTATATTTAGCAGGAATATTTTGATGATGCTCTTTCATAGTTTGTAATAAATGTTTCACAACAAAGCAAGGTGTTGGTAGTAAGGCAATATATGGGAGCCTACTTTTACTCTATATTCATTATGTTTGTGTATGAATGATATACATCTATAAAATATTATTTTTAAAATATGGTATATAGATAATATATACGTAATGGAATATTATTCAGCTGTAAAAATGAATGAAGTTCTGATACATGAGACAACATAGATGAACCTTAAAAACATCAATTTGATTGAAATAAGCTGATATAAATGGCAAATATTGATTTCAATGATATGAAATCATTAGAATAAGCAAGCTCGCAGTCAGAATCCATAATATAGTTTACCAGGGAATTGGGTGGGGCTAGGGAATATGGAGTTAAGGCTTAAAATGTGCAGAATTTCTATGTGGGATGATGGAAAAATTTTGGTAATGGATGGTGGTGATAGTAACACAGAATTGTAAAAGTGATTAACAGCACTGAATTATATATTTGAATATGGTTAAAAGAGGAACTTTTAGGTTGTATAAATTTTAAAAATTTATTCTGGTAAACGGATGTGGCTCAACCAATTGAGCTCCCATCTGCCATATAGGAGGTCCAGGGTTTGAAGCCCAGGGCCTCCTGGTGGAAGGCAACATGTGGCGAGCTGGCCCACGTGGATTGCCAGCCCACACAGGAATGTCACCCCATGCAGGAGTGCCAGCCAACGTGAAGAGCTGGTGCAGCAAGATGATGCAACAAGAGACACAGAGGAGAGAAAATAGAAGACATAGCAGAATGGGGGTTGAGGTGGTGCAAGAGAGTAATCGCCTCTCACTCTGGAAGTTCCCAGGATCAGTTCCCGGAGCCACCTAATGAGAATATAAGCAGACACAGAAGAACACACAGCAAATGGACACAGAGAGAGCAGACAAAAGGGGGAAGGGGGGGCCGGGGGAAGAATAAATAAAATAACTCTATAAAAAATCAAAATCAAAATCCATGGAATTGCACAATGCAAATAATGAACTCTATGATAAACCATGGACTATAGTTAATAGTAAAATTATAAAAATGTAACCTTCATCAATTGTAACAAATGTACCACACCAATGTAAGGTGTTAATAATAGAGTGGTATATGGGAATTCTGTATTTTTTGCACAATTGTTTTGTAAACCCATGACTTCTCTAATAAAATAAATAAATAAGTGGAATAGAAATCCAATCCTCTGGCTGAATCCAATGTATTCCAAGTTTGCATATACACAGGAAATCCTCCAGTAAATCATAAAATTACACAATAGCACTGAAACAATTAAATATTCATCATAAAATATAGAAGACAATACGATAATATACTTTTCTCAACAGGAAACAAGTTATCAATTTTAGAGTATTAAAGCATTTAAGAAATCTCTAATGGCAAGGCCAATGGCTTTATGCTATAAAACAAAAAGTCAATTACTTAATAAGAAAGTAAATTTAAAATAAAGAGCAATAGGATGAGAAACCACTGACATTAAATTGTCAAATAAAGTTTAGTATAATAAATAAGGAACTGATAAAAATATGAAAGATCAATACCCTTTTCTGAGGGATAAATGTCCAAAAGAAATAAAAAACAAAAAATACAAAAAAGTAAACAAGCATTTGAAAATATTCTCAGGCTCACTAATTTAAAACAATGCCAAAACAGCATCCTACTAGCAAAAGTAAAAATGAGAAAAATCCAATGTTAGCATAATTATGGATAAAGAGACACTCAAACATTGCTTATAGTATTATAAATTAGGATAACCTTTCTAAAAGCAGCATGGGAATATATGCCTATTAATCCCCCTTTGGTGAAGAAGAAAATTAATTTTTAAGTATTTGTTTCTAGCTGTACTACTTACTATTGTGGAAAACCTGGATATAAGTCAAATGCCCCAAATACAGGGTTTATATCACTATGAAAACACTAATATATTAATAAGGTGAAATATTGCTAACAAAAATAATAAATCATTGGTTATATGAATCATGAAAAAGTGAAATACCAGAAATTAAAATAGTAGGAATACAACTTGTTAATTACAAGAGGTAAACATAGCTGTATGATAAAGATTTTTTTAAAAAGGAAATGGAATCCTGTAAATGGTGGGTATTTTATGATAAAAGCATTCTTTACATTTTTTGTTCATCTGATGTTTTGGTTCAGAAGCTTTTGTCTTGGGACAACTATAAGTTTGGTTAAATACATATAAATAAAAATATATGCAGTTTTCCATGAATTTTCCCAGATAATCAGCTATACAATTTGGCGGCGGCATCTCATGTCTATCCTCTTACACCCTGTTCCCACTCCTAGGTATGGCTGAAAGTCGGAACAATTTAGTGATTACAGTGGATGTTGTGGTGCACCCGCCAGATTTCCACTTCAGGACTGAGGGGCCCATTCCTCCACTTACTGGGAGTGTTGGCTGACAGCTCTCATCTGAGTGCCTCTCCAAAAATTGCCTTCAACTAAAGAAAGCTGCCTTGCCTAAGGTCACACCTCTATCCCTGAGGGCAAACACTTTCAATAACTTTCCAATGACAGGAAGTAGGGTATAAAAGGCCAGACCCCCTTGTCTCAAGGAAAGACACCCCTGAAGGCCATAACAGCCCCAGTTTTCCCTATGGAAGTTTCGTTGGGACTGGGTAACTGTTACTCCTCCCTCTGTTCCAATATGCCATCAATAGAGACCAACACTGAATCTCCAATACAACCCCATTCCTCCAGGAGACTAACAAGTCATTTGAGAGTCAATTGATTACTTTGGACTTCTTCATCCCTAGAAGGAGCATTGTTTGTTTTGTCTAGAATAAATTCATTTCCTGGGTATCAGTTTGTCTTTCCTATCCTCAGAGCCTCAGCACCACCATCTAACAACGTATAGAGTGTTTGATTCATTGACACAGAATCCTCCATAATATATATTTTTAAATATTTATTTTATTTATTTCTCCTACCCCCTTGTTGTTTGAACTTGCTGTGTCTATTCATCTTCCTTGTTTCTTTAGGAGGCACTGGGAGCCAAACCCAGAACCTCTGAAGTGGGAGGGAAGTGCCTAATCGCTTCAGTCACCTCCTCTCCCTGCCTTGCTGTGTGTCTTATTATGTTTTTCCTCTTGTTGCATCATCTTGTTGTGTCAGTTTGCCATGCCTGCCTTTTGCACCAGCTCACTGTCTTCTTTAGGAGGCACCAGGATCTGAACCAGCGACCTTCCATGTGGTAGGCGGGATCCCAGTTGCCTGAGCTATATCTGCTCCTGCATATATATATAGATCTGCAGATCTATATATATAAAATATATATATTTTTTAAGATTTATTTATTTATTTCTCACCCCACCCCACCCCATTGTCTGCTGTGTCCATTTGCTGTTTGTTCTTCTATGCCTGCTTGTCTTCAATTACGCAGCACCGGGAACCGATCCTGGGACCATCCAGAGTGGGAGAGAGGTGTTCAATCTCTTGTGCCACCTCATCTCCCTGGTCTGCTGTGTCTCTTATTATCTCTTCTCTGTGTCTCTTTTTGTTGCATCATCTGTGCTAGTTCTCCACTCAGGTCAGTTTGCCATGGGAGCCAGCACTCTACACGGGCCAGCACTCCTGTGTGGGCCAACATTCCACTTAGGCCAGCTCTCCACATGGACCAGTTTGCCTTCACTGGGAGACTCCAGGAATCAAACTCTGGACCTCCCATACAGTAGATGGGAACCCAATCACTTGAGCCATATCTGCTAGCCACTGTGTAATATTTTATTGGACCAAGAAACTGATTTCACAATAGAATGTGTTCAGCAAGGACACATGACCATAGTATCAATTGTCAATATTTCATACCACACCACAGAAGTTGTCAACCTGACAGAGTGATGAAATGGCCCTTTGACTATACAAGTAAGGCGCTGCTTTGGAGATGATCTCCTGTGTGGATGGGGTGACATCTTTCAGGATGTAGTATATACCCTAAATGCTACTACATGGGGATAGGTCCTCAATAGGTATAGTCTATGGGCCTGAGATCCAAGGGAAGGAAGTAGGAGTGGCCCTGTGCCCTCCTTACCATCACTCACAGTGACCTACTTGGGATACTTGTGCTTCTTGTTCCTGCAATTCTAGGGTCTGCAGATTTAGATGTCCTGGTTATTGACTTGGTACTCCTAGTGTCCATCTTTTTTTCTCTTATTTTTTTAAATTGTGGGAATATATATGTATATATACAACCTAAATATTCTCATCTCAAATACTCCCAAGCATATCATCCAGTGGGAATAATCACATTAAAATATTTTGGTGCCCTCACCACCTTCCATTACTAAAACTTTCCTAACTCCCCATAGAGAAACCCTATCCCGTTTAGGCATTATCTCCCTATTCCCCTTGCTCCAGGCCCCTGGCAATCTATACTCTACTTTCTGTCTCTATGAGCTTGCATATTCTCAGATACTTTCTTTGTAGTTATCATAGGGCTTAAATTTAACTTGGTAGGTCTATAACAATCATGTTTGTTTTTATACCAACTTAACTTCATTAGTATATAAAAGCTATGTTCCTATACCCCTCACCCTCTCACCTTCATGTAGCTCTTGTAAAATATTACATGTTTATAAATTTCAAGTCCAAAACCACTGATTTATCATTACATTTTACGCATTTTCCTTTTAGACCAATAGGAAATAAAAAGTGGAGTTACAAACCAAAAAATGCAAAAGTACCAGCATTTATACTTAGCCATGTTGTAACCCTTCTAACCATAGCCCTTTCTTTCTTCATGTGGCTTAGAGCTGTTGTCTATTCTCCTTTCCTTTTAGCCTGGAGAACCCCCTATAGCATTTCTTGTATCGCTGCTCTAGTAGTGATGAACTTCCTCAGCTTTTGTTTATCTGACAATGTCTTAATCTTCATCTCATTTTTGAAGAATGGTTTTGCCAGATATAGAATTCTTGGTTGGCAATTTTTTGCTTTCAGTGCTTTACATATGTCATTTCACAGCCTTCTTGCCTCCATTATTTCCTATGAGAAATCAGCACTTAATTTCATTGAGGCTCCCTTGCACGTGGCACATTGTTTCTCTCTTGCAACTTTCAGAATTCTCCTTATCTTTGGCGTTTGATAGTTTGAGCATAATATGTTGCCACGTGGTCTATTTATGTTTATCCTGTTTGGAGTTCATTGAGCATCTTGAATGTGTATTAACATGTCTTTTGTTAATTTTGAGAAGTTTCTGGCCATTATTTCTTCGAATATTCTCTCAGTCCTTTTCCCTTTCTTCTCTTACTGGGATGCCCTTATGTATATACCGGTACACTTGTTGATATCCCACTGATTCCTCAGGCCTTGTTAATTTTTCTTAATCCTTTCTTCTTTCTGCTTTTCTAAGACTGAATGATTTCAATTATCTTATATTCAAATTCACTGATTCTTTTTTTCCTGTTATCTCCAACCTGTTGTTGAATCCATCTAGGGAATTTTTAATTTCTGTTACTACGGTCTTTAGTTCTGTTTGTTCCTTTTCATAATTTCTAATTCTTTATTGATATATCTCTTTGTGTTCATCTATTGTTCCCTGATTTCCTTCTGTTCTTTATCCATGTATTCCTTTAGCACTTTGAGCATATTTAAGAATCTTTGTCTGGAATGTTCCAGGTCTGTTTCTTCTCATTGTTGGCCTCTAATGCTTTAATCCTCTCCTTTGCCTAAACAATCACTTCCTGTTTCTTTGTATGTTTCATAATTCTTTATTAAAACCTCAACATTTTGATATTTTAAAGTGTTATCCCTGGAATTTAGACTCTGATGCATATGTTCCTTAAGCTTGTATCCAGCTAGTTTTATGACAGTTTTCCCTTCAATGTCAGGAGCTAACAAAAAAAGAGAAAGGAAGGAAGACAGAAACTACCTTTCCCAATCTTTGTAGATTAACCTGTGGTAGTGCTCTTCTTCAGGGCATATCCTTATGAGTTTATAGAATAGCTTGAAGCCAATGCATAGGCACCCTCTCAGATCTTTTCTCGGTATGCATCTTGTCTTTGGCATGCACATGTGGCCTGAGGAATTCTCCCATTCACATCGATATGAAAGTCCACTCTTCCCTAGGAAACAGTTTCCTCACAGACATGGACATTGCACTGTGTATCCTACAGCCAGCAATCCCCTGCCTCGGCAGCCCTTGACTTCTCTTTCATAGCATTCTGCAGGAGAGCTCAGTGAGCTGACTTCTACACACAGGGCAAGTTCTGGGACAGTGAATCCCTCAGGCCACCACCAAAGAGAATGGACCATACATACATGCTCTCGGTATGTGCAAAGGGTTGCTCTGCTCCCTCCAGAACTGGAACCAGGAGCCCACACTGGGAGAGGGCCAGTCAGGATACCACAAGATCCTACCACTTTTAAGTTGCCTTTTTCTTGATTTGACACTTGCCCTGTTGCTGTAATCTTTTAACTATTTTTTGGAGCTTTGAGAAAGATGTTTCTGGCAGTTCTTTGTTGTTCAAAGTTCTCTGGGGGGACAGAGCCCTGAAGCTTCTCACTCTGCCACTTTGATCAGGTGCCACTCCCTGTGGCCCATTTTGATGGTAAACGGAAATAAATGCCACAGCCATAGCCAGAGAAGCGCAATGGTAACCAGAGACCACCAGATAAGCCATGTAGACAGCAGAGATGCCAACTGAGGATGAGGAAAACTAAAATGGGTAGTAGGGAAAAGAGACAATGTGTATCACTTGTGACCTTCAGATCCAGGGGCTGTAGTTTGTCCCACTAACCTTCTTCTTCTAAGTTTCCTAGGAAAAGAGATGAACCAGAACCCTGGAGAAGTTGTTTCCAAAACTTATTATAGAAAGTGAGTGGGTTCAGTGCAAAGGGCTGGCTATAGTGGATGCTATAGTGGATCCAGTTCCCCCATTCTGAATTCAGGCAAGTCTTTCCTTAGCTGCTAGGAATACTGGCAGCTGATGGTTCTCAGCCAAGTCTCTCTCCAGATCTTGTCCTTTTCTAAAGATAATCTCTTGGTTGAAGCTCATGGACAGTTCACATCCATCGTGGTCCAGGCCCAGGTATGAAAGCCTAGCCCTCATTTCCGCAAGGCAGGACAACTCCAAAGTTCCCCATAGGATTGACTGAGAGATCTTTGTTATGACCACATTGATGTTCAGCTCTTCTTCTGCCCAGACTTACTTCCTTCACTACTCTTCAGTTAATGAATCACAGGACACTTCCCCGCAAAAATCTCTGCAAGCAAATCTCTATCTCAGAGTCTGTTTCTAGGCAGCTCAACATGCCACAGTTATATTCAGGTTTTATGCTTTGTTTTGGTTTTTAACAGAAAATACTACTGCTTACACAAAGCTTTAAGCTGTGAGACTGTATGTAATGCTAATTATTATTGAGTGATATAAGTCTAGAAAGCTCATTTACCTCACCAGTAATATTGACACTATTTCTTCTTGGTTGCATATGCTGAATACCAGAAGCAGTCAGGAATGCTTTCAGTTTTACATCTGTGTAATTGTTGTCGCCTTTCTCCCTCAGGATCCTGGTTGTATCAGGCCGAGTTTTTCTTTCTTTAATTTCTCTCCCCTTCCCCCCCCCCGCCCCCACTCCAATTGTCTGCTCTCTGTGTCCATTCGCTGCGTTTTCTTCTGTGACTGCTTCTATCCTTATCAGTGGCACCGAGAGTCTGTTTCTTTCTGTTGCCTCGTCTTGCTGCATCAGCTCTCCGTGTATGCGGCGCCATTCTTGGGCAAGGCCGAGTTTTTCTGTTCCATCTTTCCAGAAAGCCACTAGTACTACTAGCTGTCACTTGTCTCCCTCCACCCATGATCATATAAGTTCCAGATGCTGAGAGAGTTGTGGGAATCTCTCCAGTGTTGCCAGCATAGAAAGAACTTAAATTCCTCTGGTTAGCAGTCACCATCTTGTTTGTGTCTTTCCTTTGCCCCATTGCTTTTTCTGTCATGATCACAGATTTACTTCCTGACTCCTGTATCTTCAAATTCCTCTGTCCATCTGAATTTAAACATCTATCTATAGTAAATCCCTGTATTAGTGACTTATTATGCTGTCAAAAATGACAAAACTGCAAATGGCAACTAAGTTCTTATCTTCATTTTTTTCTCTCTCTCCCTTCTTCCCTCCTTCTCTCCTTCCCTTCCTTCCATCTTTTCTTCTTTCCTTCCTTCCTCCTGACAGCAAATATTTCTTGTGTACTCACTCTGAGTCATCCCTTAAGTGAAGCTAAGCTATACCTAACTTTATTTAACGTTGATTTTAGGGAGACAACCATTCCCTCTCAAAACCTCCCCAGGGGTCAAGGTTGGCAGCAGATTGCTAGGTTGGTTGAGTCTTGTGGCACATCCCACTGGAACAACAAACGAGAGCTTATGCCCATGGATGCAGAGTAAGTTAACAGCATCCTCTTTGTGTAGGAAAGCTTCCAAATTTTGTAAAGGTACACTATATTTAGTGTAGAAAAAGGGAATGTCCCTAACCAGTAGGTTTCTATTAACCAGTTTTCAAAGACGAATTGGACAGATGATGGAAACCACAATCCAACCCCCTCCCCAGTGGCTCCTTCCTGTGTACTTTCAAATTTAAAAACTACCTAAAATTGAACTTTCTCCATCCATACATTGTTTTTGCCTTAGTCTTATATGACCAATCCTGAAGCTTAGACAAACTTCTTAACATTTCCTCAACCTCCAGGTTTCTGACCTCACAATTTATTCTCCATTTATTACCTTGCTTCTTCCCAGGAAGTAACTTGGAGTCAGCAGAATGAACTATTACTACCCTTGAGGACATTATCTCAGAGGAGAGCCTTTTCAAACTGAGAAATGTGTAGAGAAAGTATACAAAGATTGTGACTTTTAATGTGATTACTCCTGCAGTTGCAGAACCTGTTTTGTTTTTACTCATCTTTTGTGTCTGATCATGGATATCTTTTCTCTGATTTCACCTTAAACTTTTGTCTCATTTCTGAATCGGGATTCAGGATCATTCATGCTATTCCACTTTTAGTCCCCTCTAGTAAACTTCTTGAAACTCCAGATACCCAAGTCATTCCCCCACAATAAATCCGTTTTCTTTCTCCCTTCTATCCTCCATCCTTTACTCCTTCATTCCCTTCCTCTTTCTTTCCATCTATCTTTTCTTCCTCCTTTCTTTTCTTCCCCATGGCATTTCTATAGGATTTATAATATTGGTATTATAACAAGATTTCAAAAGTAAATGAAGATACTTCATTAAACAATGAAAGCTTATCTCTGATTCCATAGGAAGTTTCATCAAAATAATAATAAAATAATAAAAATTGGCAAAATCCATAAAAATAGGAGAGCAGTAGAGAAGACAAGACAGGAGATAGCAATAATCTTTTGGAAAGATTGGAAAAATTCAAACTGATGGAACAAAGAGAACGGTAGAAGAAGAAAGATTAACTGCACCACAGAATCCTGGAAAACACTGAAACTGAAGGCAGGTCCCTTTAAAGATGGGAGTGTGAGATGTGGTATAGCAGTTTGATATGGTTATGAATTCCAAAAATAGATATTGGATTATGTTTGTAATCTGATCTGTATCTGGGCATGATTGAGTTATGATTAGGGCATTGAGGTCCCACCTACCAAAAGGTGGGGAAAAAAGGCATGGCAAAGAACAGAGTTGAGGGTACTTAATGTTAGAGTTTTGATGTTGGAGTTGGATGCTGAAGCCTTAAGCTGGAGCCCCGGAAAGTAAGCTCACAGAGGAAACAGAAGTAAGCCCCAGGAAGAGAGGAACCCAGGAAGCCTGAACCCTTACAGAAGTCAGTAGCCATCTTGCTCCAACACATGAAAATAGACTTTGGTGAGGGACGTAACTTATGTTTATGGCCTGGTATCTGTAAGCTCCCACCCCAAATAAATATCCTTTATAAAACCAACCAATTTCTGGTATTTTGAATCAGCACCCCTTTGACTGACTAATACATGTGGGTACAAAGAGAAAATTGTTTGAAAGTCTTCATAATGACAAATTAGATCCTGGGAACTTCTTCCTAATGTGGCATAGCCAAATGCCTATCCTTCCACAACCCTGGAAGAAGCTGGGAGGTTTATTCTCCCACAAGGCTGAGTTGAAGGCTCTTGGGGTGGTACTCTGGGCACAGCTGAAAACAGAGTATAAAGTGGAATTTTGCATTCTGAATTATAAAACCCCTTCCCCAGCCCCTTTCCCTTGACATATTCCCAGAAGTGTGGCAGCCAAGTTTATAAACTCCTAGGCAAAAGGATTTCTCTAATGGAGAGCTGGCCAGCCCCCAAATGTCCCAAAAGGATTGTGATCCTACTTTGAAGTTCAAAAGTCAACAACCTTCTTTAACTCCATGTTAGCTGAGTGGGGTAAGTCCAATAAATCAGAGTGTAGGAGCTGAAGTCTGTTGAGGCTCAGGGCCTGGCTATCATATTGTCAGTCCAGAGATTCAAATCCCCTAAATATATCTTAAACCCCAACACCAACTACAATTCCAGTAAAGTATCATGAAAGTCTTGTGGAAAGAGATCCCAACTGAGTCCAGTTCCATCACGCAGAGCCTAGAGTGCCTACAACTGAAAGCAGGAGGATTGTATCCAGTATCCATGTGGAATCTAAGCCCCCACTTGACATAGATGTGCAATGGACACAACTAATCCAATGTCCACAGAGAAAATGTGGCATTGGTGTGGGAAGGGTGGCCATAGTGGCTGCTGGGTGCGGGGAATGGGAGGAAGAGATGAGAAGGGGAGGCATTTTCGGGACTTAGAGTTGTCCTGGGTGGTGCTTCACGGACAACTACGGGACATTGTAGATCCCCCCAGGGCCCACTGGATGGAACATGGGAGAGTGTGGGCTATGATGTGGACCATTGACTATGGGGTGCAGCGATGCCCAGAGATGTACTTACCAGATGCAATGGATGTGTCATGATGACGGGAGAGAGTGTTGCTCTGGGGGGAGTGGGGGGGGGGGGGCGGTGGGGTTGAATGGGACTTCATGTTTTTGAATGTAATATTTTTTTAAAAAATGAATTAGAAAAAAAAAGTCAATAACCTCTGATTATTCACCAGAAGCATTTAAGTGCCCCAATCTTAAATATGAACAGACAGTCCTATATGAAAAGTCACGAATGTGAAATGCAAACAAGTGTTCAGCAGGAGATGACAATATAGAAAATAGAAGAAAACTTCATATAATTAATGCCCTTAGGGAGGTAAGAAAAAATTTTGCATCCATGAAATAAGAACAGAATGCTATTTAAAAACAAAGCAGGGGCGCTTTCATCTTCACCCCAACCAGACTAACACTGAGCTACAACACCGAGCTAAGTGGAGCCGAGTTATAGCACTGAGCTGTGTGCCTCCATCTTTGCCCTGGGTGCATTTCCACCAATGCCTTGACCAAGTTCAAGCTGCAACACTGAGCTGTAGTCAAATAAACATTTGAGGGAAGCAGACTTGGCCCAATGGATAGGGCATCCACCTACCACACGGGAGGTCCGTGGTTCAAACCCCGGGCCTCCTTGACCCATGTGGAGCTGGCCCACATGCAGTGCTGATGCATGCAAGGAGTGCCGTGCCATGCAGGGGTGTTCCCCGCATAGGGGAGCCCCACGTGCAAGGAGTGCGCCCCATAAGGAGAGCCGCCCAGCGCGAAAGAAAGTGCAGCCTGCCCAGGAATGGCACCACACACACAGAGAGATGACACAACAAGATGACGCAACAAAAAGAAACACAGATTCCCAGTGCCACTGATAAGGGTAGAAGCGGTCCCAGAGGAACACACAGCGCATGGACACAGGGAGCAGACAACTGGGGGGGGGGGGGGGCAGGGGAAATAAATAAAAAATAAGTAAACATTTGTAGTGAAAAAAACAAAAAACAAAAAACAAAAACAGGAAGCTATTGCAGAGTGAATTCAACCCAACAAGTAAGAAAACCAAGAGAAAGACAAGATAGAGGTCTAGAAAACAGGAGATTCAAAAAGAGAGATGTAGGTGGCAGACTTGGCCCAGGGGTTAGGGCGTCCGTCTACCACATGGGAGGTCCACGGTTCAAACCCCGGGCCTCCTTGACCCATGTGGAGCTGGCCCACGTTGCAGCGCTGATGCGCACAAGGAGTGCCGTGCCACACAGGGGTGTCCCCTGCGTAGGGGAGCCCCACACGCAAGGAGTGCGCCCCGTAAGGAGAGCCGCCCAGCGCGAAAGAAAGTGCAGCCTGCCCAGGAATGGTGCCGCACACACAGAGAGCTGGTACAACAAGATGACGCAACAAAAAGAAACACAGATTCCCATGACACTGACAACAACAGAAGCAGACAAAGAAGAAGATGTAGCAAATAGACACAGAGAACAGACAACTGGGGTGGGGAGGGAAGGGTAGAAAAATAAATAAATAAATAAATCTTTTTAAAAAAAGATTATAACAATCAAAACAGTATGGTACTGATGGAGGGATAGACACATAGATCAATGGGACAAAATAGACGAACTAGAAAAAGACAGTCTTTTCAACAAATGGTGCTAGAGTAATTAGATATCCATAGACAAAAAACAAACAAAAAAATCCCCTCAATCTAAACCTCATACCTTATACAAAAATTAACTCAAAATGGGTCATAGCTTTAAATGTAAAAATGTCAAGCTATAAAAATTATAGGTGAGACCACAGAAGAAAGTTTTTGGGACCGAGAGCTAGATAAAGAGTCCTTAGAAATGACACCAAAAGCATGATCAATAAAAGAAAAGAAATGATGAATTGGACTTCATTAAATGTAAAAACTTTTGCTTTGCAAAAGATCCTGTTAGAATGAAAATATAAGCCACAGACTAGGAGAAGTATTTACAAACAAAATATCTAACAAAGGACCAGTATGTAGAATATATATTAAAACTCTCAAAAATCGACAGTGTAACAACAAACAATTCAATTAGAAAATGCACAAAAGATATCAAGATACATTTCAGCAAAGAGAATGTGCAGATGTCAGAAAGGCAAATAAAGATATATTCAACAATATTATCAATTAGGGAAATGCAAATTAAAATCACAATGAGATATCACTAGATACCTATTAGAACGGCTAAAATTAAAAATAGTGACAATACCAAATGCTGAAGGAGAACCTTGATCTTTCATACATTGCTAGTGGTGATGTAAAATGGTACAGTTGCTCCAGAAAATATTTTGGCAATTTCTTAAAAAACTTAACATCCACTTATCATATGAACCAGCAATCATATGCCTAGGGGTTTACCCAGAGAGATGAAAATTTGTCACACAAAACTGTGTACAAGAATGTTCACTGTAGCTTTTATTTGTAACAGCCAAAAATTGGGAACAACCCAAATGCCCTTCAATGGGTAAATGGTTAAACAAACTGTGGTAAATCCATACCATGGAATACTGTTCAGCAAAAAAAGGGAAAAAAAGGAACAACTTGGATGGCTCTCAGAGGCATTATGCTGAGTGGGAAAAGCCAATCTCAAAAGGTGGCATAATGAGTGCAGGGTTGGGTCCATTGGTAACTGTGCTGTATGATGTACAGGCTTGGAAGTTTTGAAACTTTGTGTCGCAGAACGGGCTCTCTTCCCCTGTTTACAGCGATCTGTGGGGTATGATGTCTCAACCATGACTTCAGAGTCAGGCTTCAGAAATTTCATTCCAAACTGTCCAAAATGTGGGGATCAATTTTGATGCTGTGTGGAAAGCCTTATAGAGCTTTACCATTGGCTATAGTTATCTCTTCAACCAACCAAATTTCAATGCTTTATTAGAAGGAAAGAAACAAAGGATTATGGTACTAAACATCCTGTAGAAGTAGCCATTAGTTTAGAAGAAACCTGTTCCATCATTGAGGATGTTGTTACTCGTAGATTTAGTGTTTTGGAAACTTCAGAAGGAGGGGTTCAAGGTCACTGATGCCACAGTGCTGCTGGACAGTGAGCAGGGAGGAAAGGACAAGCTGCAGGTACATGGAATTTGTCTCCACCCAATGTATATGTTGTCCAAAATGTTTGAGATACTTGAGGAACGGGGAAAAATTGATACTGATGTGGTTGGGAGAGCAAAGAAATTTACTCGGGGAAAAGTTTTTGTGGCTACTATTCAAAATTGTTCTCTTTCTCTTCTGTAAAGAAAATACCCAAAGATCTCACTTTGGTGCACATGCAGAGCTGCACAGGACCCACACTTTTGGATCAAACCTTCTAAGGCTTATGCAAAAGAAGAACAGTCATGACTGTTTGCTGATGTTTCAGAGACCAGAGAGCTGTTGCAGCTAGCAGATGCTGTAGGACCCAGCATCTGCATACTCAAGACTTAAGTAGATATCTTGAAGGATTTTACTGTGGATGTGATAAAGGAGTTGAAAACTTTGGCAAAACACCATGAATTCTTAATATTTGAAGATCAGAAATTTACAGATACAGAAAACAGAGTAAAAAGGCAATATGAAGGCGGTGTCTTTAAAATAGCTTCCAGGGCCAATATGAAAAATGCTCATGTGGTACCAATGAGCTATGAAAAGCCTAAGGGAGGTGGACCTGCCTTGCATCAAGGGTGCTTATTCTTGCAGAAATGCGTTCCGCTGGCTCCTTATCCACCTGGAACTACACTGCAGCAGTGGTTAGAATGGCTGAGGAGCATTCTGAATTTGTAGTTGGTTTTATTTCTGGCTCCTGAGTAAGCATGAAACCAGAATTTCTTCACTTGATTCCAGGAGTTCAGTTAGAAGCAGGATGGATAATCTTGGCCAACAATACAGCAGCCCACAAGAAGTTATTGGCAAACGAGGTTCTGATATCAGCATTGTAGACCAGGGCATAATAATAGCAGCCAATCATCTGGAAGCAGCTGAAATACACAGAAGAGCTGCTCCAGAGCCTTATTTGAGTGGACTTGATGTTTGAGTACCCCAGATACATTTTTGTGAAGGCCTTGAAGGTTCATGATCTCCTGAAATTCACTGGCTTGAAATAAGCAGCCTTTAATACTCCTTGGATTCTTTCACAGGCCTGTGTTGGAAAGACTTCTGGCATCATCATGGTCTTTAGAAAATACTAAGCAACTTGTAATTCCTCATTGGTACTGTAAGTTCATTTTCAAGCTTTCTTTTATTGAGACATTTGTTAGGCAACTACAGTCCTGTCTGTTGATCAGGTTGCTTTTTTGATTCTTTTCATTGCACTGATTTTAGGACACTCAGAGGCTTAAAACCAATTAAACATTTCTTGTATCCTGTTTTTAAGAAAAGGTTGTATACTGTAGGGTTCATTTATATAACATTCTCAAAATGACAAAATTATAGAGATAGAGAACAGACTGTTGGTTTCCAGGGATTTAGGATGGGGTGGAGAAAGGAGGAACATAGGTGTGACTCCTAAGGGGTAGCATGAGGATCTTTGTGGTGATGGAACATTTCTGTATCTTGAAACTGATTGTGATTACATGAATCTACACGTGATGAAATTGCATGAACCTACACACACACACAAGAGTGCTTGTAAAACTGATGAAATGTGATTAAGTTCTGTGAATTGCACCAATATCAATTTCCTGGATTTGATAGTATACTATTATACTATATAGTTATATAAGATGTTACTATTGGGAAAAACTAGGTGAAGAGTACATGGGACTTCTCTATATTATTTTTTCAAATTCCTGTGAATCTATAATTAGAAAGTTAAAGAAATGGATTGTGTGAAAAATTGTAGGTGAACTCTGTAATAAAACCTAATTAATTTTGGGATTATAAATTTTACCTTTACTTAACAAACCACTTCTTTATAGATTGTATAAAATGATAATTTAAATATTTGAGGGGTTGGTAGAAATTGTAGAAATTCACCTAAGACTAGTGCTTCTTCCAAAACATGGTGAAGGCAAAGACAAGTATGTATGGAGCAGTGCATATGCATGTGTGTATCGTTCCAAGAAGGCGTCTAGTGGATTTCTAAGAGCCCTCACAAAATGGCATTTATTACCATAAAACATAAATCAGGGTGGTCCTCAGATTTCCAGGTTCAAAAACCTGATTTTCCTAACTGACTGAGCATAGATTCACATTAACTGAGCTCACAAGACTGGTGTGCTATGGGTAAAAGTCTCAGCTGCAAACTCAGGTGTGCAAGAAAAATCAAGTTTCTTTCTGTTCTTTAAATGAGCTTACTTTGAACTCCAAAACCCTATCCTGTAAGCTACAATGAAATTCAGCTTGCTTAATTAATTCTTTGCAAAGTCAAAATTGGGCTGGTTACAACCCAGGCATCCACTGTTACAGTCTGAAGGGTACTCCCAGGTTTGGTGACTGTGGTTTTTGTGATGCTTGGGACTTGGGAGACTTCAGTGCCTAGCACCCAGCCTCCCTGGGTACTCCCTTCAGCCAAGACTCTCTGAGGTCTTCCTGCCTTCCCGGCTCTGATCTCTCTCCTCCCCCAGCCTCATGGAGTCAAATGGAGAAGCCTCTTACATCTCTAAGACCCTTTCTTTCCCACTCCTCCAGGACACCTAGCGTCATCTGATCAGTCTGCTTAGTTTTTCCACAAGGACAGAAAACCTACTAACTTGAAGCTGATTCTCTTCTTTGTCCTGCCAAAATCTCTGTGGTAAGGAACCTTCTGAAATGTGGGGAAGAGAAAAAATAAATATAGGGAGAACAAAATCAAATTAATATTTTAACTAATCATGCTGTCAATACTATATTAAACCCTTTGCAGCCAATTAAGCCAACCATCTCCCTTTCCCCTTGGGGGCCCAGTGCACAGTGGCTGCAGACAGCAGCCTCCTTGTAGTGTACATGGTCTTTTGCTTAAATGGGTTGCCCTAAGGGACCTTGGAGACAGCCCTTGCCTGTTGATGGTCCTGTCTGACCTCATACCATCCCTAATCTAGGTTCCAGGTATATGAGGTGCCTTTGGAAAGCTCCAGAGGATGGTGGCCTGAGTCAACATTGGCCAAGTCATCATGTCCATCTGCACCAAGCTACAGAACAAGGAGTATGTGATCTAGGCACTGTGCAGGGCCAAGTTTAAGTTCCCTGGTCACCAGAAAATCCATATCTCCAAGAAGTGGTGCTTCACTAAGTTCAATGCTGACGAGTTCGAAGACATGGTAGCTGAGAAGTGCCTCTCCTGGGTGGCTGTGGGGTGAAACGCATCCCCAGTCGTAGCCTCTAGGACAAGTGCTGGGCTCTGCACTCATGAAAGCTTTGCTGGCAAAGCCTTCTCCCAACTTGTGCTCTCCAATAAATTACTTCCTTGCCTTTTAAATAAACAAGAACTATATTAAACCAAAAAAAAAGAAAGAGAGAGAGAGAGAGGAGGGAGGGAGGGAAGTAAGGAGGAAGGAAGGAAGAAAGAAAAAAGAAACCTATATTAAACCAGAAAAACCACTTTATTAATTTACTATGAGGAATGAATGTCATGGCAACAAATATACTTCCATCCACATGGCTAGCCAATTCTCCCCTTTTAAAAGCAGACTTTCAAGAGCCTAATTAAACTGTTGCATGGTGAACCTGGAATCAGGGCCAGGGGCATTAGAATAATTGAGCCCTTAAGAAGTCACGCTATCATAACTGGATATATCAATCCCACTGTAAGAATACCATGTCATGCTGAGGAAGCTGGAGAAACTGTACGTTCATTGACTATAATCCCTGTATCCAAGTCCACATTGAGAATATACTTGAGGATAGCGTTGCAATATTCAGAGGCATTTGGCTGGGACTCCCTCTCCTTGGAGAGTTCTTGGATAAACACTACCCACATTTGTCCTAGAAACTTTCTTTTTTCTATGCTTCCACAACTGAGTGCCCCTCCCATCAAATAGCAAGCCAGTCTTGCTGACCTAGGAATCATGTCTCTTTGGATCCTTTTGTACAGATCTGTTCCAATCAGTTTCATTGGGACTTTAATTTTGAAGTTTCAAAGAGCTATATAATTTCTTTTTTCTTGGATTAGCCTTCCCCTACCTACCATAGCCTGATAAAACATAGCTATATTATAAAACATAGCTATAATATAAAACAAGCTATATTAGAAGGTCTTCCTTCTGGGATTCAAACACCAGAAGCATCCAAAAGAAGGGAATTGTCCTAAAGTAATTTTCAAATAATTGTATTTTAAAAATTGCAAAATTGTAATTATTGAAGAATAGTTCATTGAAATGTGCATGATGATGGTAAAATCTGCTGACAAATAATCCAATAGTAATGTCACTGAAGTCAGATTCTAAAGTATTGAGTGCACAGAGTAGCCTCATTGTGAAGGTTCTTGGTCATTTATGTTTTGGTCAGTAACAATATCTTTTTGGGGCTGTTGAATGTGCACTGTGTTAAGACAACTATACTTCAGACATTTCAATAATCTGGTATAGGACAGGCAAGTCCATGACATTTCCTCCCAGTCTTTGTAAGAAATAATGGACATACTAATAGAAGTATTGTATTCTGAATTTGCAAAGTGCTTAAAAGTAATTTTGTGGTAATTCCTCACATATATATGTGTGCATCAAGAATTATTACCCTATTTTCTATTTTGAAGAGAGTAAAAAAAAAAATTAATAATGATAGTAATAATAGATAATAAGGTTATTTTACCCATAAAAATTTTAACAAGGTTACATCACCCATAGGAGCAAGAATAAAGCCAAAACTAAGCCCCCTCACATTTTAATTACCTTGCATTCTCTAGTATCCTTTTGCTTGCCTTATGTCTCTTTCCCATTTTTTTTCTTCTCTGATTTTCTTAAAATGGCATCAGCAGGGTACTCATCCTTACTGATGTAATCTTCCCAATCTTAATCAATTCATTATGTCCAGTAAAGCCAGAAAGAACTCTAGCCAACTGTCCTCACGAATGACTTTGTAAGTGCTTTATCTACCAGATAAATGGATCTGCAGTAGCATCTTAGAGCTTCTGAAGTAATTCCAGGACAAGTTTAGGATTCCAAAGACAGTATATGAAAAAGTGAAGTTTTTCCAAGCTCATTTCTACCGGGTTAGGGTAAAACTTAGTATGTTTCTATCAAGTTGTGCTGCTTTTATTTTTATTTGATTACTTGACTATTTAAGAAACACATGAATGTTTATGAAATACATGAGCATATTTACTTTGAGCTTTGCTTTCCTCCACCCTATGCATAATGACCCTTTTTTATTTATGTAAACTTGAAATAATAATAATAAGCTCGATGTCTTCAGCGAGGTCCTTTGAGATGAAGAGCTGCCATCGGAGCCCCAGAGGGCAGCCATATGGTCTCCATTGCCTCTCAGCATGACTATAGGTAATGACTGTGCTCAGAATCTGCTCAGATTGCCATCTCAGCCAACATCCATTTCTATTAGACAGAACACCAGGCTTTGGGGGCAGATGAGACTGAGAAGGTTTAACACGTTTTGTTTTGTTAAAATTAAAAAAAAAACAGCCAGTCTCTCGCGTTATTATTACCTACTGACTCCATCCTCCTGTGGTTGGGACATCAGTCAGGACAAAATCTGTTCACATTCCCACCATGCCAGCCAAGCTCTGGCCTTGCACACACTGAGTGACCCTCATTTTGCCAGGAAGCTCAAAGGGCTCCAGGGAGCTGCCTCCCGTGGCCTTGTGTGAGGTGGCAAGAACATCTCTTTAGATTTGGTTTTCACTGCAGGAAATTACAAAATCAGATTATTGCACACAATGGGGCTCACTCTGAGAGGTTAGAGTGAGATTTAGAAGGCTTTCAGCTCGCTAATCAAAATGCTTACAGCTCCCATCTCATTGCAGATGAAACAACAATGAATATTGAGTAAAGGAAGTTAATCCACATCCGGAGGTTTTTTTTATTAAGTTAAACAACAAAAATTGTGCAGATCTGAAGCAATGAGTTTCATATTAAAATTCAAAACAACACATAAGCACATTTCATCAAAAGCCATAAATAGACATTGTAATTTATCTTTGTCTCTACTGACTCTTATCATGAGTCTGACTGGAAAACAAAAAGTAATAGCAAATGTTATGTTTTTCATCCGTATTTTTCTTATAGCAACATAGCAGATCCTGGACTGATAGAGACCTGTAATATAGTGTAGGCCACAGAGCAGTATCAAAGCATTTTTTCTATACTAAAATTTAATATAAACCTTTATGTTTCTCCTAAAGAAATCTCTTTGACCTTTTAACTAATATAGGCTGTGTGAGGGAAAGTAGGTCAAAATAAAGTAATTACACAGTTGTACTTATTTTTTTTACTTTGTTTTCAATTTTTGGATTTTTTATTTATTTGTGGCTTATAATGTGAATTGATTTCTTTATGTTTGGGAGTGTATGTTACATATGTGTATCTATACAATATGTATAGCCATGTAATGTGTATCTTCAGTGGTGTGCTGTTAAGTCACCTCCTCAGAAAAAGGAAGTCTTAATTACCACCTTTGCTGATTTTCATGCTGCAAATACTCTCAAATGACTGATTTTAAGCTATCAATATGATATCATTGGATGTGGAATTGTGTGAAACTGGGAAGAATGTGCACAATTTGCTCTTATGAGTCAGGACAAGTAGGTTCCATTACACAAATGTACACACACATATATACATATAGAATACATACATATACCTGCATGCATGATTATTTATATATACATACAAACACACTATACACACACCCACACCAAGAAGTCTATGGAGTAGTGATGAAGACTCTAAAGCAAGTACCTGCGTTGAAATCCTGACTCCACCACTTGTTTGTTCTGTGACCTGGGAAAATCATTTAACTTTTCTATTTCCTCATCAGCATAATGAGCATAATAATAGTACTGCTTAATAGACTTACTGTAAATACTAAATGTTAATATAAGTAAAGTACTAACAACAGTAACACATGTGATCTATGTGTGTTAGCTATTATTATTACTTGTATATACATACCTATTTATGTGTGTATATATACACACACACACATATATATATATATATATCAGGATATTGCCCTGAAATCTTGACATTTATCCTGAGTTTTCCAAAGAGTGTTAATTTTAAATATTCTGTCTTTTTTGCTCTGATGTTTTGACATACAAAGTATATTGCCCAGACAGATTTTGATGACAGAAAGAACTAAAAAAAACCCATAGTCAAGATGTCCTTTTTTTTGTTAATTAGAAGATATGGTCATGGTTTCCCTAACCACCACCTTTTATATTCCAGTACTGAAGTGACCAACAGTCTTAATGCCCAATCCCAAATCTATGGTCCAGTTTATACTACTCTTTGAAGCAGTACAAGATCACAAGGTAGAGATGATTTGGAAAGAAGGCAGAGTTCAGAGGAGATTTCATACAATGCCAGGAATGTCACACGTTCCATTCTCATTTTAAAAAAGATTTACTCTATGCCTGTGTGTATATTGTAATAATCTGATACTATTTTTCATTTAAATATAATGGAGGCCAGCAACTTGATTGTTTGGTTTTTCTATTCCACCTCTTAGTGACCACATGTGTATTACCTGCTGTCTACCTAAATCTTAATCAAATGGCATGTGCAAGTAAATGCCCCTCTAAATTGAAAAGTGACTACATTTCTGAAAAATCCCTAAGTCAATTTGAGTTCTCTTACCCTACCCTGTTTCCAACTGACTTAATCTCTGCCTACAACTTTTCTGTCTTACCTGGCATTCAAAGACAAGCTCTAGGAAACATTCTCTCTGAGGAAACTTCAGATCCCACATCTCTGCTAGAGTGCTAAACAAGTTCTTTCTCTAAGTTAACGTCTTCTGTTGAGAAGAATGAGCATTTTAGCATCATTTGATGGATGTGTCTGGGTGGCAGTTGCTGGGGTGGGACAGGAGTAGAATAGGAAAGAAAGGGTCGTAATTGAAATCCTATTTTCTTTTGGAACTCCTACAAATTCCTATAAGAGGAACTCTTATCCCTCTCTTTACAACAGACTCAGTCTAGTAGTTTCAAATAAAACTCATTCCCTTCCACCTAACCTCCTTTATTAAAGAAGGAAACAATTAGAATTAGGTAGAAAGAGCAATAGACTAAGAGTCTAGAGACTTGAATTTTAAACCAGCTCCC
Source organism: Dasypus novemcinctus (assembly GCF_030445035.2). NCBI lineage: Eukaryota > Metazoa > Chordata > Mammalia > Cingulata > Dasypodidae > Dasypus > Dasypus novemcinctus. The sequence goes on from NC_080682.1 coordinate 79,463,938, forward strand.
TCACTAACTCCCCAGTGAGCTTTTATACCTGGGTTCCATGGACCGCCCATTTGAAAGCTTAGGTGGGCATACAGTCTTTTTTTTATTATTTGTTTATTTTTAGTTACCATTAAATGAGTAGACCCACTGTTACATCTTATAAGTTAGTATGCTAATTCAGAAACATATCTACAGTTATCATAAATTTGTTTTTAAAATTTTGATAATTGTATTTTAATAGAATTGGTTTCCTTTGGATTCTTATGTATTTTTTAACATCTTTATTGAGATAAAATTCACCCATTTAAAAGCATATAATTCAATGGTTTTAGTATATTCACAGAAGTATGAAACCAGCACTATGATTGTTTAGAACATTTTCTTTATCCATACCCATTAACAACCACTTTCCATCCCTCTCTTCTTGGCCCTCCAGTTCTAGACAACAACTAATCTACTTTTTCACTATAGATTCGCCTCTTCTGGACATTTTGTATAAATGAACTCATAACTTTTGTGGTCTTTTAAGCTAGCTTTTTTCACTTAGCTTAATGTTTTTAGTGTCCATCCATATATCGGTACGGCATATATCGGTACTATATCCCTTTTTTTTATTTGTTAAAGTTTTTTTTTAATTATTTTTTTCCCCTTCCCCGTCCCCTCCCCTCCCCCCAGTTGTCTGCTCTCTGTGTCCATTTGCTGTGTGTTCTTCTGTGTCTGTTTGTATTCTTGTCAGTGGCACCGGGAATCTATGTCCCTTTTTGTTGCGTCATCTTGCTGTGTCAACTCTCCGTGTGTGCGGTGCCATTCCTGGGCAGGCTGCACTTTTCTCGTGGTGGGCAGCTCTCCTTACAGGGTACACTCCTTGCGCATGGGGTCCCTTGTGAACATCAGCATTGCACATGGGCCAGCTCACCACATGGGTCAGGAGGCCCTGGGTTTGAACCCTGGACCTCCCATGTGGTAGGCGGACACTATCCGTAGAACCAAATCTGCTTCCCTATATTCCTTTTTATTGCTAAGGATACATATACTACATCTTATTGATTCATTCATCAGTTAACAGATGTTTTGTTTATTTACACTTTTTGGCTATTTTGAATAATGTTGCTATGAATATTAATATGCAAGTTTTTGTAGATGTATGTTTTCATTTCTCTTGTGGAGTGGAACTGCTGAATCAGATGGTAACTCTATGTTTAACCTTTTGAGGAACTGCCAGACTGTTTCCCAAAGTGGCTGCACTATTTTACATTCCTATCCAACAATGTTTGAGGGTTCTGATTTCTTAATATCTTAGCCAATACTTGTTATGATTAATATATGTTATTTTGGTTGTATCCATCTTATTGTGTATGAACTGGCACACATCATTGTGGTTTTGATTTGTATTTCCCTAATGTCAAATATTGTTGAGCATCTTCCCATAAGCTTATTGGCCATTTGTATGTCTTCTGTGGAGAATGTGTATTCCAATTCTTTGTCTTTTTTAATATTGATTTGCCTTTATTATTGAGCTATTAGAGTTCTTTATATATTCTGGATACAAGTCCCTTTTCCTTATTCTATGTGCTGCCTTTTTACTTTCTTGATGATATTATATGCAGCATAAAATTTTTAAAATTTTAACGCAGTATAATTTATCTACTTTATGTTGTTGGTTGTGGTTTTGATTTCATATCTAAAAGACCATTGCCTAAGCAATGGTTGAACAACCCTGTTCAAAAATATTGAATTGTACATTTTAAGTGGGTAATTATATTGTATGTGACTTATGCTCAATAAAACTGTCTAAACTGGGAAACGGACTTTGGCCCAGTAGTTAGGGCGTCCGTCTACCATATGGGAGGCCCGCGGTTCAAACCCCGGGCCTCCTTGACCAGTGTGGAGCTGGCCATGCGCAGTGCTGATGCGCGCAAGGAGTGCCGTGCCACGCAAGGGTGTCCCCTGCGTGGGGGAGCCCCACGCGCAAGGAGTGTACCCGTGAGGAAAGCCGCCCAGCGTGAAAAGAGAGAGCAGCCTGCCGAGGAATGGCGCCGCCCACACTTCCTGTGCTGCTGACGACAACAGAAGCGGACAAAGAAACAAGACGCAGCAAATAGACACCAAGAACAGACAACCAGGGGATGGGGGGGAATTAAATAAATAAATAAATCTTTAAAAAAAAAAAAACTGTCTAAACAACAAAAAAAATAGTGCAGAAGAAAAGAACAAAAAGAAAAATCCAGATCTTAGTGTCATTGTTTAATCTTTTGGGAATACAAGCCGATAAATCACCCTTGTTGTTTTAAAAAAACATAAAACTAATCAGGTTCTAAAATTAGATCATGGTGATGGTTGCCACAATTCTGTAAATACACTAAAAACCTTTTAATTGTATACACTTGAAAAGGGTGAATTTTGTGGTATATATATTATATCTCAATACAGATGTTCAAGAAAAGAAAAAGAAGTAATTATCTAATTCATAGTCAAGGAAATTTATCCAATGTTTTCTTCTAGTAGTTTTGTAGTTTTAGCCCTTACATTTAGGAGTGTGTCCATTTTAAGTTTATTTTGAGCTACACACCATACACCAGCTTCAAGTACTAATGCTCTGAAAAAATTCATTCTGAGAGTGAATCCATAGGCTCCACCAGACTCCCAAGGTGGTCCATGACACAGAAAAGGTAAAGAACCTCTGCTCTAGAATCTGGACTATATCTTTACTCTCTGGGCCTCACTTTTCTCCCTTGTATTGCTGGATTTTCTCTAGGTTCTTGGCTAAGCTACATAAAACGAATTTCAAGAGCAAGCGAGGTAGTTAGGCAAGTAATTTATTAAGGAAGAGAGGGAAGAGAAATGGGAGAAAATAACAGATTAAGTGCCCCAGGTAGAGGGGAAGGGGCTGAAAAGTGATAAAGAGGGCTGATTTACAGACTACAATTCCCCATTACAGATTACAAATGCCCACGTTTACTTGCTTGCTATTCCAGGCAGGTAGGAAGAAGGCAGAAGAGGGGGCATTAGGCTTTTGCACTTACTTTTTAAACCATTAATTATTCCACCCTTTTCCTAATGCCAGGGGAGGAGTCCCAGGTGTTTGCTGTTTTCATTGATTACCCCACCCCTCAATCCCCTGGGAGGGCCCAATGATAAGGACCCTAGAGAATATCCAGGGCTTTTCCCGGCTCCCGGAGGAAATCTCATTCCAAATGGGAGTTCTCTCATGTTCTTCCAGGAGCCATCTTGTGGGGTATTAATGGCCACGTGTTTAATGGTGGCAGGTTTTCTGCCAGGTTCCAGATCAATCTACTGATTCCTAATCTAGCCTGCCTCACTTACGAAATCAGGGATAGGATTAAATGGCTTCAAAGCCCTTCCAGGTCTGTGGAACCACCACTCCTTCTACAAAACACAGTGGGTGAAGAGCAATGATAATTTTCTTAAGAAATTACCTCAGGTCTGTGACCCAGCTGCTTATGAGTTATTTTTTAAAGGAAGCCATTGTCTGGCAATCACCAGAAGACTCAGCCAGAGCTTTGTGAAGTGTTATGAGGGTAGAGGTGACACAATAGGGGAAGGAAATGTTCTCTATTGAAAAAGTAGTCAATTGCTTTCAACAAGTTGCCAACAAATTGTTTGGAAAAAAATTTCTTTTCTGGATTTAGCTGAATGCCAGCTTTTAGAAGGTTAATAGAATGGGCCAAATGAGGGAGGAGATTCGAGAGGCCAATCATGCAAATGAACCACCATCAAAAGTGGAACAAAAGTCAGGAAAATGAAGTCAAATCTTTACTTTTACAATTTTACAATTGCTACCCCATATTGTTTACACGCATATATACATATACACAAAAATATATTTAAAATTTTTTAACATGGCTTGGAGGGTTTTAAATATAGATTGGCTGTGTATCTTTCAAAATGAACTAAATGGCAATGATATCAATCATTTGCATTTTAAAAGCGTTTGCATCAAATTCTGTAATCTATTTCATCATCATCTGTTTGTACTGTTATTTCTCCTGGAGTCTATTTCTACACACTTAGAAATACTGATAAGAATGATTTTCAAAAGAAAGCAACATATATATATATTTGCAAAAGTTCCATTAAATATGAAGTTTTAAAAAGATGATGGTATATTTGCAGAAAGGCTAATATATTCCCTGAGGTTCTGTAAGCTATCTACCCTGATATATAGACCATGCCAAATTCTCTGTGGTTCTGCAAATTTTGCATGCCACGTTTTGATGTCCTTTTTAATTAACAATACCTCACCCTTACCAAGGAGGGGAAAAAAAGTCCTTAGAGACTTCAATATCAGGACTTCCACTTTTCCTCTTCCTAGCACCTCTTTCCCAGTCTTCTTCCCCTTTCCCAAAGCTGCCAGCTATGTAGGGAGAACAGAAGAAGCAGGGTTAGAAATGCAAAGCCCAGCCAATCAGTTAAAAGTCAGCTGTCTGTGAGAGAAAAAGGAAGCTGAACTTTTCTTGATCCAACTGAACTGGACAACAGCCAATCTCTATATCCTTCCTAGGCCAGAGTTGAGCACCCCACAGTTCTGCATAAAGACAAAATGCTGTGTAGAAATAGGGTCCAGTTTCACCTTTTTGAGTGAACAGTTTGAGCCAGGTTTCAGCAGTGGGTCAAGGGACAGAGGACAGAGAGGACCAAACTGGTATTTGCTGTGTCAGAAACTTACGGGCTTATTTGGAAAGACTGAAACTAAAGTCCTTATTGGCAAAGGATTCAAGTTATGAAATCTGGTCAAAGACTGCCATATCTACACATCTATATATCTATATATCTATATATCTATATCTATATCTATTCTCATGGCAATGGGGAAAGGAAAGTACACATTTTAATTAGGAGAGAAAACTATTACTTTTAATAAATTCATGACATTTATTATGTCAGCAATTATTGTCTTTTATACAGAACATGGGAATGGTACCCCTAAGTTCTTTCCCCCAAAATAAAATAGGATGTAAAATTCATTTCACAAAAATAAAATGTACATTTTTAGAAGAGCATTAAACCTACATTAGATCGCTTATCATTTAAATAACCTTCCTCGTGAATTAGGCTTTTCTTCAGATTTTCTAAAAGGAAAAGGTGATCTCAATTCTATGTGTTAACTCCTTTTTTGCTTTCATAGTTTTTTTGCCCTCACATTTACTTTCAAGGGTATGTAATACTTAATTGTTCTATGAAAACCCCATTGCAATCTGTCAGGTAGGTTATCAGTACTGAAAAGTTGACACGTATGTCCAGAAAACAGACATTTATGTCCAGAAATGACAGACATTTTTGTTCTTTCGGCATTTAGGTGATCTCAGCCTATTTTCTGGAAACGTGCCTTCAATTAAAAGTGATATCATACCTCTCCTGAGGACATGACTTAACCTTTCCTAAACTCCTGGGTCTAGTTCACTGTGTTTCACAAGGGGGAAGAATCCTGAGGACTTGTTTCCACTGGGAGGAATGTTACCCACTGTAGCTGGATGGAGAGTCCCGCTTTTCATCATCTTAGTTTAAGGGAGACAAGGGCATGGCACAGAAGACAACCTTGGGTATTTGTGGGCTAGGCAAAAAGCAGAGAAGCAAGTACTGAAGCTGAAACCAGAGGGGGGAAGATCTGAACAGAGCTTGGTGGATGGAGAGGGTCAAGGGAAGTGTTTCAATTCTGAAGCCACAAATGGGAAGCCTGTGCCAGAAGGCTCCTTTTATGTTGGCCTTTGAGAGTCAGCTGCTTACATACCCTAAACTCAGTACCCCACACTTACATACTGCCAATCTATAGATATATGATATCTATTTTTATTCTTTTTTATGTACTTCCATACATCCTTTTCAACTCAGTGCTATACAGTTTTTTTATCCTTTAATTCTTCCTGCCATGGGTCCTGTTTTGTAGTTCCCTTCTCTACAGCTCTAGGTTCCTTTTTGAGCTTTTCCTTCCTTCCTTCCTTCCTTCCTTCCTTCCTTCCTTCCTTCCTTCCTTCCTTCCTTCCTTCCTTCCTTCCTTCCTTCCTCCCTCCCTCCCTCCCTCCCTGCTTCCTTCCCTCCCTTTCTTCCTTCTTCCTTTCCTCTGTAAAAACTAGCACTTTTGCAGGGTTTTTTTTGTTCATGCAGTCTGATCTGAAAACCAGGTCTTTACATTGGCCTGGATTTTTCAGCACTCTAATGAACTCTGTGGAAAGTGGAATGGCTTGGCAACAGGCAAGTAATAATAATTAAAAATAACAGTGAACACAGAACTAAGAAATAAGATTTGAAAATAAGAAAGAATGTGACAGAAAAAATGTGACGTGTGAGTACGTCTATTCTGGCCAAGTGAGAAACACCCTTGCAAATCAGTTAATAACATTTCCCTACATGGAGAAAAGTAAAACTGCAGGTAAATTTTACCTCTGAATGTAGAGTTTGCTTTGTGTATTACCTCCTGGTAAAATTTCTACACCCAAACTTTAAGATAAAAACAATGTCTGCCACTAGTAAGATTTCCAAGAGTACTTTTAAAACAGAGTAGATTTGTTCTTCTGGCACAACTATTAAGAGAAGTCCCCACTTAAATCCATGCATGGTTGTTTTATATCTGCCATTACACATTCCTGTTTGCTGAACATAACTTTTGTCAACGAGTTATTTTAAAAAGTACTTTTTGAAATCACCCACACCCCAAACAGCAGAACTGCTGTGTATATACAACTGCTCTGGAAATGCACAAGTCAGGTATTGGGTGTAGGCACAGGACAAACCGCATGGTCTGCCTTGGCAGTCTTGTCCTCACCTGCAAGCTGCCCACACACAGTCCCTTCCAAACGGTGCTCTTCAGATGCCAGTTGGCTGACTGAGCTGCTTTGGGAGGAAGCCTATGGTGTGGTGATGTGAGTAAATCTTTCATACACTAAACTTAAAACTTAGAACTTGATTTACCCTTCCAATCACATTCACATTGGAAGCCCCACTTCTTCTTAAAAATCTTGGGCATTGAAGAGTTAAAGGAGTATGGAAGTTGGGATAGCCTGAGGCTCTCATCCAAAGCCAGCAAGAAAAGGCAGCAGGAAGGGTTTGGTTCTGGCCAAGCTACAGACAGGACATCTGGATGCAGGAAAGGCCTAGAATGCCAGAAGCAGCTTTTCTTTTTGGTGTTAGACTTCATTAAGTCTAGCCTGTAGAGAGCCTTTGGTTTAAGATTCAAACTGAGAGTCTCCTTTGAACAAGCATTTGATATTTTGGATTTTATATTAAACAACTACTATGTAAATCCTTTTGGTAAAGAAGATCACAAAGAGCAATGTATATACAAGTAAGCATACTTAGAAAAGGATACGGACCAGATTTACCAGTCTTATAAATGCACAGAAAATGTGTGTAGTCCTTAAATAATTTTGCCAGGAACAGTAAATCAGTTGTCTTAAAATAAAACTTTTATAGTTTTTATATTGTATCCCTCTGTTATTCTTACGAAGACTTACTTTATTGTTCTTGCTATAGTTTACTTGAAAAAGGCATTATACCACATTGAAATTGCTTTTAGGTCTTTAAAGTTATTTTCCTTCTCCATTTTTGTTTCATATTTAATCATATTACATTTATAATTAATTGTATTTGGCAAAATGCTAGCATTGGCCAGTTGTAATTCCTTTCACAGGAAATTTTTCTTTAGTAAAATTGAAAAAACAAAACAGAAAAAACCCTGCAGGGAAATTATAGCAACTTCCTACTCTATATCACTCATGAGCATACACTCCCTTTGGAAACCACCCTCTCTAATAAAAGATATAATCTATTCTTCCTTAGCTATAGCTCTCTATGTTAGATTTGTATGTGTTATTCTTAACAATTAAAGGAAAAGGTGAATGTAAATTCACTTGGACAAAACAAAGGAGAAAAGAAAAGAATATTTTCCTAAAGAGAATGCTTACCTTAGGGAAGAGAAAATGCACGTATTTTTCCAGGGGGGTGGTGGTGGACTTATTTTTTTCTTTCCAAGGCATTAATTGCCACCTAGCAGCAGAGAAGGGAACTGCGCACTTAGCTTGGAGCTTAGGTCCTAGAAAACATGGGTTTAAAGGGCACATTCCTTTTATTGGGCCCTTGTCGTAGGAATTATTAGTCTACTAGTAGACTAGGGATTGAATTTTTTTCTTTTGTCTTGAAGAAAAGAAAAATAAAACAAGTGAAAATATTCAGGTTATTTATAAGAGTACTCTTTTCCATCACAAAATGTTTCTGTTCATTTTTGTTCTCAGTGGTTCCCCTTGCTACCCCAACAATAGGCCAGAGGAAAAGAAATTCTGACGCCATCCTAACACTGAGTTAAAAATGCTGACATTGGCCCATTAGAGGAAGAAATACCTATATTTTTAATACTGAGAAAGGTTTCCCAGGGAAGCAGATGTGACTCAAGCAATTGGGCTCCCATCTACCACATAGGAGGTCCAGGATTCAATGTCCAGGGCCTCCTGGTGAAGGCAAGCCGGCCCATGCGGCAAGCTGGCCAACGCAGAGCACTGCCCCACGCAGGAGTGCCACCCTGCGCAGGAGTGCCAGCCAACAGGAGTGCCGGCCAATGCAGGAGACCTGACACAGCAAGATGACACAACAAAAAGAGCCACAGTGGAAAAACAATAAGAGACTTAGCAAAACAGGGAGCTTAGGTGGTGCAAGAGAATGGTTGCCTCTCTCCCACTCTGGAAGGTCCCAGGATCAGTTTCCAGAGCCACCTAATGAGAATACAAGCAGACACAGAAGAACTCACAGCAAATGGACACAGAGAGCAAACAATGGAGGAAGGGGGGAGAAATAAACAAATAAACTTAAAAAAAAAAGTTTCCCAAATAATTTTAGAGTGGATTTCTATAAAAATGAGATCAGAATATATATATATTTTTTCAGAGAAATAAACAAATAAATTTTTTAAAAAAAGGTTTCCCAAATAGAATATATATATATATATTTTTAAAGATTTATTTATTTCTCTCCCCTTCCCCCCGCCCCAGTTGTCTGTTCTCTGTGTCCATTTTGTTGCATATTCTTCTTTGTCCGCTTCTGTTGTTGTCAGTGGCATGGGAATCTGTGTTTCTTTTTGTTGCATCATCTTGTCGCGTCAGCTCTCCACGCATACAGCGCCATTCCTGGGCAGGCTGAACTTTCTTTCGCGCTGGGTGGCTCTCCTTACGGGGCGCACTCCTTGCGCGTGGGGCTCCCCTACACGGGCGACACTTCTGTGCGGGGGACACCCCTGCGTGGCAGGGCACTCCTTGTGCGCATCAGCACTGCACGTGGGCCAGCTCCACACGGGTCAAGGAGGCCCGGGGTTTGAACCACGGACCTCCCATGTGGTAGGCAGACACCCTAACCACTGGGCCAAGTCCACTCCCCTATATATTTATTTTAAATTCATTTATTTATTTTCTCATGATGGAAAGTTAAATGTTCAAAAACAAGGACAGAGAAATATACATATAGTGAATACACACTCTTGCATAGACACCCATAAGCTTGAGGAAAGAATTATAATGGAGGACACAGAATATATTTTCTTATGCTAAAACAATAGTAGGTTTATTTTCAAATTTAGAGGACATTTTTATAAAGTATAAAATAATTTCTGGATCAAATCATTCAAAAGTGTTAAAGAAGAGTGTCTTATTTCAAACTTCACATTTTTATTTTTATGGTAGGCTGCCCACCCTGAATGTCAAAAGCTTTAAAGGTAAGTATTATTGTGCTTCATAGATCTTGGCAGCTAAATAAAAATAACTAAAATTTGTATAAAAACCCAGAAGAACTGAGAGCAGGGACACGAACAAACATCTGCACACTGATGTTCATAGCAGGATTACTCACAATTGGCAAAAGATGGAAACAACCCAGGTGTCCATCAACTGACAAATGGATAAACAAACTGTGGTCTATACACATGATAGAATATTATGCAGCTCTAAGAAGAAATGAAGTCGTGAAGCATATGACAACATGGATGAACTTGGGGGACATTGAGTGAAGTAAGCCAGACACAGAGGGACAAATACTGTATGATTGTGCTATTATGCACTAAAAATATTGTGTAAACTCATGGAGCTAATAATTAAAATACAGTTCACCAGAAAATATAATAATGGTAGAGAATGGAAAGCTGAAGGTTAATCTGTGCAGAATTGGTAAAAACGTTGTTTATAAATCTTTGGAAATGAACAGAAATGGTGAAAGTACTTCATAGTGTTTGTAATTCACAGAGCTATTATTTAGGTTTAACAGTGGTTGAAAGGGAGTCTAAGAACATGTATTTTACCAGAAGGAAAGCTAAAAAATGTAACACGGGACTGTGTAACATGGTGAAACTTCATATGAAATACAAATATGGGTAATATTGCATATATAAGACTGTTTTTACAAAACATAAATACAAATAAACTAGAGAGAAAGAAACATTAACAGCTATGTATTGCAGGGAAAGCATAGAGAGATTGAGAGGTGATGAGTTTTGTTTGTTTTTTTGTTTATTACTATTGAAACAATGAAAATGCTCTAAAATTGAAGTGATGAATGCACAACTATGTGATTATATCAAATACCATTAATTATACACTTTGAATGGATTTATGCTTTATTAATATGTATCAATAAAATTGACTTGTTAAAAAAGAAAAAACCGAATGAAAAGAAAGTTTTTTGGTTAAAAGCATACCTTACTTAAGAGATTATATCTGCGGGGGGTTGAGATGGCTCACTGTATACTTCAGTTTGCAATCCTTTATCTAGATAATCAATAGGCAATTTTATGGTATTGATTATATGAGTATATTATCACTGAAGCAACCAGCAATATTTGGAAGGTGTGGTTCTAAAAATAATAATAATAAATGTCTCTCATTGTGTATTCTTTGTTGTTTCTCTTCATTGCGTCATCTCGTTGCATCAACTTCAACATGATTTACCCTTCCAACCATATTCATATTGGAAGTCCTATCTCTTCTTATTTTCTTTTTACCCTTTTTTTCACTTTTTTTTACATAAACAATAAGTGTATAATAGTTGTCAACTTACAAAACAAACATATATAACATCAAAGAAACATATATAACATCTCACCCTACCACCAATAACTTGCATTGTTTTTAAACCTTTTTAAGTATGATTAAAGAACATTGTCAAAATATTACTACTAAACAAAGTAGTTTTCCCCTAACCAATCTGATTGTCATTATCTTTATATCATTTATATGAACATAAACAATTAAGTGTATAGTAAAAGTTGTGAACTTACAAAGCAAACATGCATAACACCATACAGGGGTCCCATACATCAACCTTCCACCAACACCTTGCATTGTCATGAGACATTTGTTACAAACTATGAAAGAACACTGTCAAAATCTTACTACTAATCATAGTCCTTATCTTACATTTGGTGTGTTTTTCCACCAGCCCACCCTATCACTATTTTTTAAATATATATTTTTTATGACAGAAGTTGTAAACTTATAAAACAATCATGCACTTGTGCAGAATTCCCAAATAACACCCCTCCATCAACACACCACTATGTGGTGTGTGATTTGCTACAGATAAAATGATATTATCTGATTGTTACCATGTCCATAGTGTACATTTGGCTCATATTTTCTATACTGCCTCAGTATCAACACAGTATATCTTTTGCATAGATGCAAGAATATATTATTACTACTAACCACAGTTCATAGGTCACTCCAGCTGTATTTTTCCCATGCTTCTCCACATTCCCCTCACCCTGCAGTACTGATATACATTTGTTCTAGCTAACAAAGGACACTCTTGCATCTGTACCATCAACCACAATTCTCATCCACCGCTTGCTTTACTGTGCTACCCAGTTCCTAGATTATTCTCAAGCATTTTGTCAATTGGCATTTATATAACTAGACTACCATTTTCAGTCATATCCCCATTTATAAACTAGCTGTTACCCACTGTGTGTTACCATCCACTCTACATATTTCCACAAATTTACAGTAAAGCTAATTAAAACTTCTACATACATTAAACATCAGTAGTCCACTCAGTCCTTCTCTTATCTTCTTTAAGAATCCACCACCTACCACCAGGTCTTGAAGATATTTTCCAATAATTTCTTCTGGAAGTTTTATGGTTCTTGCTTTAATGTTTAGTTTTTTTATCCATTTTGAGTTAACTTTTGGATAAGGTGTGAGATAGGGGTCCTCTTTCCTTCTTTCAGCTATGGATGTCCAATTTTTTCAGCACCATTTGTTGAATGGATTGTTCTGCCTGAGCTGTGTGAGTTTGACGGGCTAGTCAAAAATCACTTGACCATACTTGTAAAGGTTTGTTTCTGAACCATAAATTTAGGTCCGTTGGTCTATTGTGTCTGTATTTAGGCCAGTACCTGCTGTTTTTACCACTATAGGTAGGTATTATGATTTGAAGTCTGGAGATGAGGGTTCACTTTTCCTTTTTATAATGCTTCTGGCTATTCAGGACTCCTTATCCTTCCAAATAAATTTAATGATCATATTTTCAATTTTTCCTTTAATGCTGGTGGAATTTTTATTGGGATTGCATTAAATTGGTATATCAATTTTAGAAGAATTGACATCTTAATGATATTTAGTCTTCCAATCCATGAGCATGGAACATCCTTCCAGTTATTTAGGGCTTTTTTTGCTTTGTTTTAACATTGAGTTGCAGTTTTCTGAATACAAGTGCTTTACAACATTGGTTAAGTTTATTCCTGACTACTTGAGTTTTATCTGTCATATTTTATTTTCACCACCATTTTGACACTTTTAGTTACTTTTATTGATATAATCTTCATTTCTAGACTCTCTTCCAGGCCCCTTTAAAATTTCCTGAAAATCTGGTCTCTTGCTCAGAAATTCTCTCAGTTTCTGTTTGTCTGTGAATATTCTAATCTCACCCTCATTTTTTAATGACAGTTTTGCTGGATATAAGGTTCTTGGCTGGAAGTTTTTCTCTTGTAGTATCTTAAATATATCAGACCACTGTCTTCTTGCCTCCATGGTTTCTGGTGAGAAATCAGCACTTAATCTTGTTGGATATCCCTTATATGTTATGCATTGGTATTCTCTTGCTGCTCTCAGTATTCTCTCATCTTTGACATTTTACCTTTTAATTACTATGTGTCTCAGAGATGGTCTATTTGGATTTATTTGGATGGGAGTACATTGTGCTTCTTTGACAGGGATATCTATGTCCTTCAATACAGTTGGGAAGTTTTCTACCACTATTTTTTCAAATATTCCTTCTGCCCCTTTTCCCTTCTTTTCTCCTTCTGGGACACCCATGACATGTATGTTTGCACATGCCCGGCTGTCATTTAGTTCCCTGAGACCTTGTTCAATTTTTTTCCATTCTTTTCTTCATCTGTTCTTTTGTATGTTCACTTTCAAAGGCCATTTCTTCAAGCTCACCAATCCTTTCTACTGCCTCCTCAAATCTGCTATGATTCCAAAGTTTTTTTAATTTCATTGATTGCACCTTTCATTCCCATAAGCTATTTTTCTACGTATGCTTTCAAATTCTTTTTTGTGTTCATCCAATGTCTTCTTAATATCCTTAATCTCTTTAGCCATCTCATTGAATTTATTAAGGAGATTTGTTTGACCATCTATGATTAGTTGTCTCAACTCCTTTATGTCATCTGGAGGCTTATCTTGTTCCTTTAACTGAGCCATAGCTTCCAGTTTCTTGGTGTGGATTGTAATTTTTTGTTGGTGTCTTGGCATTTGGCTTACTGGAGTATTTTTTCTGGGTGCAGTTTTTCTTTTTAGTTTAGGGCTTCCTGCCCTTTCTCCTTTGCTGGTTGTGCAGTAGGAGCCAAGCATGCAGTTGGTGCTATAAGCTGTGGAGGTGCAAGCTGCCCTCCTTGCACCAGGGACCAATGAAGCTTCTTCCAATTTTCTCCTTTGCTAGGGATAGGGACAGAGTCACAGCTTTGTGAAATAATCCAAATGCAGGCCTAGACTGTAGTTGCCCAGAGAGACTGATGAAGCTTCTCATCCCTTTCTCCCCTGCCTGGGGCGGGGATGGAGCTGCAGGTGGGGGTAGCAGTCTATGCTGTGCAGCTCCAAGATGACTGCAGTTGCCCTGGTAGACTTCTGAATTTCAGTCTATGCCAGCCAAAGTTACCTGCAGTTACCTATATAGGCTAGTGAAGGCTCTTTAGCCTCCTCCCTGCCAGAGGTGGAGCTGAAGCCTACGCTAGGGCTTCAGGCTGATCTGCCTGAAAGAAACTGGTTCTTATTGACACTGAGAGTTTCAGTCAGCCTGGTTTCCCCTCAGCCTGGGGGCGGAGTCAAAATGGCAGCTACTGGCCTCTTACTGACTTGGGCTGTTTCACACCCCAGCTGTTCCCAGGGTTACATCTTAGCCAGCCAAGTCTACCAATCAGTAACTGAAATCAGCAGCCAACTGTCTCCTCCTCCCCTGTTTCTGGGAAATGGAGCTTCCAATTCCAGCCACAGAAGAGCTCCTGGGGTGGCTCATGCCACCAGAGTAGGATAATCACTGGCCTCTGCGGCTTGGCCGGTAATTTCCCAGAGAGGTTGGCACAGGTCCCCACAGCTTCCTCCCTGCTGGAGGTGGCCCTTGGGCCTAGGCTAGAGCTGCAATCTGATCTGGATGGAAAGAAACCAGTTCCCACCAGCACTGTGATTTTCAGTTCGCCCTGTACGTCCTATCTCTTCTTAAATGTCTTAGGCATTAAAGGATAAAGGGGTATGCAATTTGGTATAGCCTGGGGCCATCAACTAAGGCCAGCATGAAAAAGCAGCAGGATGGGTTTGGTTTTGGCAAGGCTACAGACAGGCTGTCTGGATGCAGGAAAGGCCTAGAATGCCAGAAGCAACTTTTCTTTTTGGTGTTAGACTTCAGTAAGTCCATTCTTCAAGTTTCTCAGGCAAAAAAATACTGGATTCGTCTTGAATCTTCTCTTTCTCCTACACCCCACATCCAATCCATTATCTAAGTCCCCCCACTGGCTTTGGCTTCAAAATATGTCCAGAATCCAACTTCTTCCTATCACCTCACTACTATAACTCTGATCCAAGCTTCTTGCCATCTCTCACTTGGATTATTGTAACTGCCTTGATATGGTTAGTGTGCTTTCACCCTTTCCCCCTATAGCCTATTGTCAACACAGGAATTTAAAACTTTTAAACGTCAGACATGACAGTCCTCTGTTCAAAACCCTCCAGGAACTTTCCAACTCACTCAAAGTCCTTATGATGGTCTAAAGACTCTATACTATCTGAAACCTCCTCCCATTTCCTCTCTGTTTTCATCTTCTACCACTCTTTCCCTGAGGAATTTTTGTCTGTTTTGTTTACCAAGGTATTCTCAGTATGATAGTAATTATGCTTGGCCTATAGTAAGGTGATCAATAAATACCTGTTGAATGAATAAGACTAAAAAACTTGTCTTCTTGACCATTACCTTCGATGCATATATTGGTGGCTCTGTGAGTTCAAGGTGGCTGGCTGGTCTCTTTTCAGCATGGCTGCTATATCCAAGTCCCACTTGTGGACCAATAGAAGTCAAGTTTAGTATCTTGGGGTTTCATGGCTTTTAATACCTTTACACATGATTTGGGATTTGGCTCAGGATAAGTTCTGATTCTTTACCAATAGTTGAAAAACTGATCAATAAAGAATATTTGGTAGGAAGAATAGATCAGAAAAGCTACTGTTAGATATTTCTGGATTGTTAAATATTGAATAAAAATGAATTTTAATAAGAGCCAAGTTGAAAATTTCCCATGGGCATGTAATATTCATTGTGTTGCTCAACTATCTAGATGACGTTCTGTAATAATTGCTTAATTTCTGGAAAAAATATTTCTAAACAACTCTTGAGTATGCCAATGGCTTTTGTACAGGCCCCTCCTTTAGTCACCCACACTGAGGTAGAGAAATTATATTATACAGTTTAGCTACAACTCTAAATTGTTACTCTTTCAAATGATCTATTAATTCCAATTTGCTCTGCTCCAAAATTTAAGTATTACCAAAAGAGAAGCTAAACTTCTGAATACCTAGCAAAAAATTAATTAAATAACAGTAATTATAATAGTAAAAGTGGGGGGAAGTGGATGTGGCTCAAGTGATAAGGCCTCTGCCTACCATATGTGAGGACCTGGGTTCGATCCCTGGGCCCTCCTGGTGAAAAAGAAGAGAAAGCGTGCCTGCACAGCAAGCCAGTGCCCAGATGGTGAGCCGAGGGCCTGCACAGTGAGCTGAGTCCCCATGCGGCAAGCTGAGTGCCCATGTGAGTGCCCACATGATGAGTCGAGTGCCCACACAAGTGCCCGCATAGCAAGCCAAGTGCCCAAATGGTGAGCTGAGTGGCTGCTCGGTGAACCAAGTGCCCACATGGTGAGCCGAGTGCCCACAAGTGCCCATGTGGTGAGCCAGTGCCCACGTGGTGAACCAGTGCCCGTGTGTGAACCAAGTGCCTGCATGGTGAGCCAGATCCCTGTGTGAGTGCTCTCGTGGTGAGCTGAGTGCCCATGTGAGTGCCTGCATGGTGAGCCAGTGTCTGCACAGTTAGCCAGTGCCCGTGCTGTGAGCAGAGTGCTCACGTGACTGCCCGCATGGTGACCCGAGTGCCTGAATGGTGAGCTGAGTGCCCACATTTGAGTGCCCGCATGGTGAGCTAGTGCCCACACAGTGAGCAAGTGCCCACGCAAGTGATTCACACAAGAAGATAATGACGCAAAAAAGAGAGACAAGGGGAGAGTCAAGGTGCTGCAGAGCAGAGACCAGGAACAGGTGGCATAATTGACAGGGAACCTCTCTCCACATTAGAGGTCCCCAGGATCGAATCCTGGTGAATCCTAGAGGAGAAAGATGGGAAGACAAAAAGAGAAAGAGATACAGAAGATCCACACTGAATGGACACAGCAAAAACAGTGGGGAGGGGGTGGGGGAGGGGAAAGGACAGGGTGGGGGAGTGAAAAGGGCAGGGAAGGGGCTGAGAAGGGTAGGGGGTGGGAAAAAATAATAAAAGTGGGGATGAGTGCAAACAAGGCTGGTTTAGAGTGAGCTATCTAAAGGCAATCAAATCTTGGTTAAATAAATCATGATACATTTATATAATGGAATACCTTATGGTTATGCAAACATTTAAAAGTACATGTCATAAAGAAATATTTGTAGTCTAATGGTTAAATAAAAAAGGAGATTACAAAGCAGCGTATAAAATTTAATACAAAATTTTAGTGGCAGTTTATTTTGTTGAGCTATTAATTCTATCTGTTCACCCCTCACTCCTATTTGAGCAGATATCCAGACCTCAGGAATTTCTAAAAGGCAAAAAACATCATTTTCCTAAAGACAACAGAGGTTCTCCCTGTCTTTTGAGATGAGAAGGGGGGAAGAAAAGAAAAGAATGCCTTTGAGAAAGAGGTGAAAAAGAGATTCCTCAAGATTTAGAAGTCAGAAGCCTGTAGTTTGAGTGAACAGTTAGGACAGTAATCTTGCTCCGTGACAGAAGCCCAGGATGTTGCAAAATCTCAAGGAAGAATATTGCATGGGGTACCTGGGGAGAATGCATCCTGGTACAGGCCCTCCCAGATTCACTCAAGATTCGTGAGTTCCAAGGGTGGTAAAGAAATATCAGAGTCATGAGGCCTGAAAGGAAGATGACACAAAAGGGAATTTCAGCACTACATCAAAGTGGACAGATGACCAAATAATTTGTGGTATCTCTGGGTGCTTCTATAACAATTAAAGCTCTAGAAATTTGCACAACCCTGAATGGAGAGGGAAGAGCCAATAATAACTGAGATAGAATTTCACACCAGCATGGCAGGATGGGAGCTCACAGTTAAATTCCAGTTGATTCAAAGAAATGTAGTATTTCTATGGAATGAGACTCACACTCACAACATACACATGTACACACAGACAAATGTATATACGTATCATACAAATTAAAAAATATATTCTCAAAGTAATTTTCATTCCTTCTCTTGATACTATTGGAGACAAAAGACACCAAAATTTTAATGATTTTCTCTAGTTGGTTATTACGGATTATTTTTCATACTGTCTGCATTTGAAAAAAATGTAAAATATGTATTTCTTTTATAATCAGAAAATATACTATAAAATGAACTATTAGCTGACTTTTTCCTATATATTTGAACAGGGGAAAAACAGAGAATGGCATATATCATAACCTTGGGTTCCATTTGCAGCTGTTTTAGACCTATCAATATTAACGTTCTTAGAAGTATAACAAACTCAGCTTCAAGGAACAGGTTTTTCTCATATCAAAATAAATTAAAAAATATGCTGTGTACCACATCTGTATGCACACTGTAAAAATTAAAAATAATATTGTATAACCTAGGGTCCCAGCAAGAAAAAGATGACATGCTCAAAAGGGGTGATTTAAGAGAGTTTAGGGCGGCGGACTTGGCCCAGTGGTTAGGGCATCCGTCTACCACATGGGAGGTCCGCGGTTCAAACCCTGGGCCTCCTTGACCAGTGTGCAGCTGGCCCATGCGCAGTGCTGATGCGTGCAAGGAGTGCCATGCCACACAGGGGTGTCCCCCCACGTAGGGGAGCCCCACGCGCAAGAAGTGCACCTCGTAAGGAGAGCTGCCCAGCATGAAACAAAGTGCAGCCTGCCCAGGAATGGTGCCGCACACACGGAGAGGTGACACAACAACAACAACAAAAAAATGGCGCAACAACAACAAAAAAGAAACAAAAGATTAAAAGTGGACATGGTGGCTGATATGGGTATGGGGAATAGCAGGAAGAGATGAGATGTGGAGGCGCCTTTGGGACTTAGAGTTGCCCTGGATGGTGCTGCAGGGGCAATCACCGGACATTGTAAATCCTCCCAGGGCCCATTGGATGGAATGTGGGAGAGTATGGGCCATGATGTGGACCATTGACGATGAGATGCAGAGATGCCCAGAGATGTACTTACCAAATGCAATGGATGTATCATGATGATGGGAGTGAGTGTTGCTGGGGGGGGAGTGGTAGGGTGGGGGGGTGGGGTTGAATGGGACCTCATATTGTTTTTTTAATGTAATATTTTTACAAAATCAATTTTAAAAAAAAGAGTTTAATCAGAATGTGGGCAAGGAAATAACAAGGGATGGTCCAGCGTCACTGCCAACTGTGGCCAGCATGGGGGGAGGGAGGATAATAAATACTCTCCCTCTCCTGATGCCTTCTGTTCTCCAGCTAGTGTCTTCCATTAGCTGAGCCCAACCAGAAACCAGAAGGGAAGGGAGCTTGCTGATGTAGTCTGTAAAAGGCAAAGTAGATGTAGAGGGGCAAGAGAGAACATCTAGAATAGTGACATAAAAGTGCAAGCAGCTGGGTTGGCGGTTGAGTGGCCTGCGGAGGAAGAGGCCATGGAGTAGGTCAGGGTGACTGCTTAGAGAAAAACTTGTGCGCAACCCTCCAGCATCTGATGAAATTAGTGAATGAGCCAATCAACTATGTCTTACACTCTGGGAATTGGTAGGGACCCTGCCCAGCCAGCCCAGGTCATCTCTTCTGACATCCAAGCGATCACACAATGTTCTGTGGAAATACAAAGGACTCTGAATCAACTTGGAACTCCCCAAGATTCTCCTGAATTAAGGCAACAACTGCAAAAGAAGCAGCAGTACACTAACCAACTTCCCAAAGAAACAGATAAATAACTGAAGAGTTTGGATCTCTTTCTACCACCCCCAGTGGCAGGGACAAAGGAAGATACAAAAGGACTGCTTAGTGGTTGAATTCACATCCTCACTGACAAGCTTTCAGAAGGTCAAGAGGCAAACTGCTGAGAGAGAGGAGTTTGTTGCTCCAGGAAGAGTCAGCTCCAGAGTATCTGGGGGTTTTCGTGAAGACAGTTCAAAAGAAAGGAATCTTATATCCTGGGAAAGCCAAACTCAACCTCAAATGCAGGTACAAAATGAAGAAATTAGAGATGATGACCCCTCCCTCATTCATGAGAGAGAGTCTTCTGTTAGATACCTGGAAGCTGATACTCTGGGTATTAATGAAACATTTAAAGATTTGGGACTGATGACTCATGAACAAGGAGATATGATAGATAGCATAAGAGCCAATGTAGAAAATGCTGAGGTGCACATTCAGCAAGCAAATCAGCAGCTGTCAAGGGCAGCAGATTACCAGTGCAAATCCAGAAAAACCCTGTGCATCATCATTTTTATCCTTGTCATTGGAACTATGATTATCAGTCTCATCATATGGGGAGGGAAAGTCTGAAATTTTAAAGGAGCACACTTTGGCACTACAATACCTAAATTATTTAAGTAAGAAGATTCCTGTAATGGTGTTTGTTTCCTTATTTGTTTTATTGTAAAGCTATTAAGTAAAGGATGGTTCCCATACTTTGTTATTTTTATTTGGGGGGAAGTTTCTTTTGAATTAAATCTGATATTTTCTAATATTGAAAGTTTTAAAAAATATCACTGCTGGCATAACTCCAATGCTTTTCAGTTAAGTAAATGTAGGTTTTGCCCACAATTGTAGATACCTTTCATTTGTAATTGATTTGCCTGTTGATTTAGTCGATATATTTGACTCTACATTACTGATTAGAATTTGTAAATTTAACAGTGTTTATGTCCTGTGCCCATCTCTCTTTCACTATATCACATGCATCCAGATTTGTGTTACTTCAATTAAAAATCTCAAATTTAAAGTTTGATTTTTGGGCCACCAAAGGAAACACTCAATAACTTAAAATATATATGTGTGTGTGTGTGTTCACAACAGCACAAATTACCTTTTTAACATTTACTGCTGGTTTCCTCTTAAGAGCCTTAGGAAATCAGTAAATTATTTCCCAATATATCTCATACCCCTGATGTATGTATATTAAGCATATGCTATGGATTGCCCAGTAAAAGACTAAAGATGGATTGTTTTTATATTGGCTCTCTGCAAGTCTAACATATACTGGGGAAAGTATTGTTGCTATAAATGTTTATTGTAATTTGAAGGAAGAGTACGAAAAATCATTACCTATTGTGTTGGAATTCTAAAGATTCCAACTTTATTCTGCTAACCTATCTTAAATAATGCAGTCTGGTTTTATGAGCCACTATGTACCTTCTCTTACGTTCTGCAGAATAATGGTTACTTTTGTATCCTTGGGTCAAAATTAGATGGGGGAAATAACTTTCCCATGATTATCGATTTTGAGCATCTTACACTTAAAATTTAGAGTTTAACATGTGTGCCATTTTGTACCATTTTTCAGTAGAAAAGGAATTGAATGTTTTGCCAGTTAACTCACTTGCCTTTTTAAGTCAATGTTGTTAATGCACTAATCTGGATACTGTAAAAAAGCACTATCTAGTTTACAGTTCGTATTTTTAAATGTTCTTGCATAACAGTTTGACAGTGAAGGCAATGGTTATGTGGCAAGCTATACACTTAAAATGGGAACAAATAAAAGGTGAAGTAACTAAGTAAACTGTATCTTTGCAATTAAAGATGATCTCAAAGGGAAAAAAAGTGCAAGCAATTCCACAATATTGTAAATATTTCCAAATTAAAAGATTGCTATTAGAAGAATGCTATGAAACAGTGTTCAATCTTCAGTACTATATAATATATTCAGAATTGTTACTATTATTCATCTATTCTTCAATAACATATTTAACTTAATGCAAAATATCTAAAATATTATTTCAACATGTAATAATATAACCATAATTAATGAGCTAATTTACATTTTTTTCCATACTAAGTCTTTGAAATCGAGGTGGTACGCTACACTTACAGCACATCTCAATTTAAATTGACCACATTTCAAGTGGCCAATCACCACATGTAGCTAGTGGCTACTCTATTGGACAGTCCAATTTTTTTAACTTCCCCAGAGTCCTCGAGTGACCTTCTGTATTTGGATTCTGAAGGGCAAGGAGAGAACAAGAAAGATTGCATTGGTAGTTTTATGGCCAGGCAGGCATACAAATGGTAAATCTCACTTGAATCCTCCATATTCCTTTGGCCAGAAGCCAGTCATATTGGCCCCACCTAGCTGCAAGCAGGGGCGGGGGGCGGGGGCAGGTTTGAGGTTGGGAAATATAGTCATCTTCTGTGTCCAAAAAGAGGAAATAGAATTGGTTAGGATCAAGATAATCTCTGCGGCAGTCCACATATCCATGTTACTCTTCCTCGACAGGAAGAACTAATTTATCTCCTTCCCAAGGGGGCTTGACCTCATGCCATCACTGTATGCAGCTCAAAGTCCTGTCATCCACTAACTCTTTTAAATAAAATTTATTGAGCATCTAGTTTTTGTGACACATTAAATATACAAAGGGAAATATGACACAGTCCCTGCTCTCTGGAGGCTTATGATTTAATAGATGGAGACAATATGTAAAAAAAATAAGTTTAATTGTTATATGTGTGTAGTGTGATGTTAAAATGGGACTTTTTATCTGCTTTGGCTGAGGCTCAAGGAAAGAAAAATGCCAACTACTTCCACATTCTACAGTAAGGTGGAAAACACCAAGGTAGAAATAAAAAAAAAAAAAAAAAAGGGGGTTGCTTTTGCAACCCTTAACTGTCCATCCACTTCTAATCAGAAAAGTTTGGAGTTTAGAAGATATTGAGAGGATTGTTAATGTGCTGTATTAACAGCATCACTTTTCCTTCATCTCATCCCTAGCAAGAGGGGCTTTAATGGAACCTTGATATATGACCTTTAGATCTGGGAATGGGGTGTTAGGGGTCACTCTGGACTGGTATGTGACTCATGTCTGGGGAATTAATTAAATATCTATATAGCACTTACTGGATGACAGCTACTACTCTAGATACAGTTGAATACAGTGGTAAACAAAATGAACCAAAATTCTCTGCCTCCATGGAGCAACAATAACTGTATAGTGGTATCTAAACAGCAAGAAATGTTGGCTAGATAATTGCAAATATAAGTTCTGATTTTGGTCAAAGCCTGTATTCCCAGAGGTATGAGGCAAAGCCACTCTGTGGGGATATCTTTCAATTGGACATGGGTTACTAGAGAATGTCACATGGAATAATGAGGTGACTGCCACAGAAAGAAGCTAGAGGTACATGCACAGATGCTGGGAACAGACAGAGAAAATACTGAGCTGCCAGCCAGATGTGATATATTTACCCAAGTGCAAGTAAGAGATTGCCAGAATTTGCTCATCAAGGTAAAGGGAGGATGGAGATGCTTCCAAAGAACCCTTAAAGTAACAAGTGTCAACTTAAACACCTGCCAAGCTCAGAAAATACCAACCTTTATCAAAGAACTGTATAGCCAAGTTAAGAACTTTCTTGTCCCTAGCCACTTCAACTTGGAAGAAGTAAGACAACCTAGTTGTTTGTGGTGGTGAGAAGGGGGCATCAAGAGAGAAATTTTAGACAGCATCATAAGAGAGGAAATCAACCATATCCCTTTTGCCATGGCAGGCTCAAGATGGGGGAGGGAAGAAGATTTACCTTTAAAGTTTTATTATTGTACTAAACATATTAATTACTTATATGAGGCTGTTTAATTGGCTAGTTAACTTTATTGCTTGAATGACCAGAAAACTCTTGAGATTTGTGGTATATTTCAGTTAAGGAGCAGGGAAGAACTAGCTCCACAAAGATGAGATGGGGGTAGCAGACTTGGCCCAGTGGTTAGGGCGTCCGTCTACCACATGGAAGGTCAGCGGTTCAAACCCCGGGCCTCCTTGACCAGTGTGGAGCTGGCCCATGCTGATGCGCACAAGGAGTGCCCTGCCACGCAGGGGTGCCCCACGAGCAAGGAGTGCGCCCCGTAAGGAGAGCTGCCCAGCGGAAGAAAGTGCAGCCTGCCCAAGAGTGGCGCTGCACACACAGAGAGATGACACAAGATGACGCAACCAAAAGAAACACAGATCCCCGTGCCGCTGAAAACAACAGAAGCAGACAAAGAAGACGCAGCAAATAGACACAGAGAACAGACAACGGGGGGGGGGGATAAATAAATAAATCTTAAAAAAAAAAAAAAGATGGGTTGGAACATAATAAGGAGAAAAAATAGGTTATTTTCTAATTGCACCCTATATATCTCATTTAGTTCAATGGTTACATTTCTGAAACAGAATAACACAATGAGATTTACATGTAAATGGGGGAAAACTGCAACTTGGCTTTTATTTATGATTTATTTTTACTTGATTCTAGAAAAGCCTGACATCATTTACCAACAGCTTTTCAATTAAAAATGTAGTGCTGCTTTTACTTGCTCAATTTTTTACAAAACATATTTATTGATCAATTTTTCAGCTCCTGGTTAAGGATCAAGATGTATCCTGAGACAAATCTCAAAAACCACATAAAGGGGAGCTGAAAAACTTTAGTAAGTAATGAGGGCTTTCGGTTTTGACAAAAAGATCAACCAAATGCACCTTCAGTTGTTTACTAGTGGGTAAGCGCCACTCTGAAGAGCTCAACCAGTATCTCACTGAAGGCAGCATCACAAAGCCCCATGTGTGCTTAGGAGATAATCAAAAGAGCATGTTTTAGAGTCAGAGATCCATCCATTCAACAAATATTTGAGTAACTACTATATGCCAGGCTTTGTTTCAGGTACTAAGAAAACCTCAGTAAGTAAAACAAACAAACAAACAGTAAAAAAAAAATCCCTATCCTTGGATGTATATGTAATTCCCTATTATATATTTACAATATCACCCCCCTTCTCCCCAACTTTTACCTAAGCTAGTTTCAGTTTCATTTTTTGTGTGTCCAAAAGGCCCCTTCTGTAAAAGTAACACAGCAACCTAATGGTAGGGAGTTCTTATAAATCAATGAGGAAAATGATTTAAAATACACTTGAGACGAGGAATGAAGTGACAATTCACTAAAGTAATTTAGCCAAGAAATAGGTGAAAAGGTTTTTTACTGGTAATCGAAAAATACAAATAAAATTAAAACAAGAGGCTCATGCCCCAACCTCCCAACCCCCAACTTGATTTAGGTAAAAAAATACAATACCCAGTGTTGGTAAGGATATGAGGAAAGCAGACTTGCAGACACTATAATTTGACTTAACTTTTTTATTTTCAATTTAGCCACATTTATCATTATTGTAAATGTGGGTTCCCTTTGACTTGTAATTCTCTATGAATGAATTCATTGTAAGAAGATAATTAAGGGGAAGCGGACTTGGTCCAGTGGTTAGGGCATCCGTCTACCACATGGGAAGTCTGCAGTTCAAACCCCGGGCCTCCTTGACCTGTGTGCAGCTGGCCCACGCGCAGTGCTGATGCCTGCCATACAGGGGTGTCCCCCAAGTAGGGGAGCGCCAAGGAGTGCCCTGCCATGCAGCAGTGTCTCCCGCGTAGGGGAGTCCCACATGCAAGGAGTGCGCCCCGTAAGGTGAGCCGCCCAGCGTAAAAGAAAGCGCAGCCTGCCCAGGAATGGCACCGCACACATGGAGAGCTGACACAGCAAGATGACCCAACAAAAAGAAACACAGGTTCCTGTGCCGCTGACAACGACAGAAGTGGACAAAGAAGAAGACACAGCAAAATAGACACAGAGAACAGATAACTGGGGTGGGGGAGGAAGGGAGATAAATAAATAAATCTTTAAGAAAAAAAAAGATAACTAAGAGAGTAAATAGAAGAGTCATTATAGCAGTTTTTAGAATAGCAAATTTTGGAAATAATCTAATTGCCCACCAATAAGTTAAGTAAATTATTGTGTTTCCATACAGTGGGATACTGTGCACCTGTTAAAAAATAATATAGATTATTACTTATGGAACATCTGCTTTTATTTATTTATTTTTTAAAAGGTACCAGGGATTGAACCTGGGATCTTGTAAATGGGAAGCAATCACACAATCTCTCAACCACTGAGCTATACCTGCTCCCCAGCACTGAATACCTGATTTTGTTTTTTTTTTAGAAAAAAGGATCTGCGACATGGGACTACCTGAGAATACAAGTAGAAGCAAGGGCCCTGTAAGGCCAGGCAGGTCGCTGAGCCCTACAAGCAGTCATGGGCCAGTGCTGTCCAGGATAAAAGGTTGAGGTGCCTTCAGCTGTATGAGAAGATCTAGACCCAGTGCCTGGGAGGAGACAAATTAGGTGAGGGGGCTGGAGTTCTCCCCCACCCCATCCTGCTGGAAAGGAAGGCTCTCTTTTCTGGCAGCAGGGCCACTAGCAGAAGGCATGAGATTCAGGCTGACCAGAGAGAACCTTGAGATGTCCATTCCATCCCTGCAACAGGGCAAAAGAAAGAGTGGAAGTGTTTGAGAACTCTGCCTTTAGCTGCAGCTCAAAAACATTTGGTTAGGCTGACATGGAAGGGGCAAAGGCCATGATGAGAAAATCCACAAAAAATTACAAGTGAGCAAGAAACCATTAAATGGTTAACCTTACTAGTAATCAAAGAATTGCAACTTAAGATAACATCATTTTTTAATCTACTAAATTAGCAGTGATTTTTAAAAAATGACAATAATCATTGTTGGTAAGTTTAGGATGGCAATCTCATCTACAAATCTTGAGAATATGAATTAGCAAAACAGTCCTTGGTGGCAATTTGTCTCTATTTAGCAAAAGCCTTTAAAATGTAAATTTCATTTTATCCTGCAATTCCATATTTAGGAATTTATTCTAAAGAAAAGAGCATGGTTGTCCATATATATATATGTGTATATATATAACAGTTCATAGATGAGATGCTGGGTGTGGGAGTGGGAATAGGAAAAACGTAAATATTCAAAAATAGGAGATTTGGTTACATCAAATGTATGTTCATAGGGCAGAATAACATGGAAAACGTTCTACGGAACATGGAAAAATGTTCACAATATATAAGTGGAAAAAGTTTTATAACTGTGTTCCTTATTATCACATACTTGTAAAACAAAATAAACATGTACAAAAGAATTAAAAACAAAATCTGAAATAATGTTCAACAAAATATTCAGTCGTTCTTTGAGTGGAATTCAGCTGTTTTCATTTTCCTTTTAATGCTCTACTGTACAATGATCATGTTTCATCTTTGACATACGGTATTTAAAAGTACACTGATATTCTTAGCATATAAACTTTTAAAAAATGTTTTTGAAAGTAGCTACACGAAATGACCCCACTTTTAAGAACTACGGACGTTTTATAGTAGAAAGAGCACTGGACCAAGATTCCCACACTAAATTGTTGGGAACATGAGCGTTATCACTTGAGTGATCTTAATCTGTTCACCTGCAAAATTCAGATTGGACTATAGAGTGTTTAAGTTCTCTCTCAACTCTTACCTTTCCTGAATCTAGGTACTATCCTTTATTCTTTTAAAGACAAGTCACATTAGCAGTGGGCGGATATTAGGTTGGCGGCTGTCTGCAGAGCTTTTTCACTTGAGGAGTCACCAAAAGATGCTTTCAAAAGAGAAAATACGTAAATTCGGGGAAAAAAATCCATTTTTTCCCCTCAGCTGCCTACTCTATCAGGCATGGTTTTGCCCTCATGGAGTTCAGTCTGGTGGGGGAAACAATAATTGTAATAAAGAGTGGTAAATGAAAACAGAGCCGGAAAGATGAGTTCTCCAGGAAGGAAGAGTATTCCAAAGTTAAGAAAAAATACGGACAGAAACAAGACACGCGAGAAAGGCTGTGGTTGACACATACAAAAGGACCATTATTTTGTGGCCTTTGTTTCAGCCTCGTTCTTTTCAGTCAAACCAACACCTAAATTTCTGTGGGCGCTGAATGAGAGGGTGAGCCGCACATGGACGTTCACCGGAAGGGAAGACGACAGCTTCCCTTCGAGCGAGTTCGTACTCGTACTTCCACCCGAGCCAGTGAGAAACCCGCCGGACTTAACAGCAAAGATATTTTCACCAGGATCCGCGAACGCCAGTACTGTAAGGTTCCGCCTCACCGTTTTCTGCCGCCGGAGGCACTTCCGGCCCAAGGATTTCCACCAATCTCAGTTCCTAAAACCTCCGAGGCCCCGCCCATCCCCGGGAGGGGTCACCACTTTGAGGGCGGGGAAGCCAAGGAAGCCTATCGATATCTCTGGACTAGACTGCTCTGTCCTGCGCCGCCGCGGTCAAATTTCCACAGACTTCTCTGTCGACCGCCGAGCGGTAGTTTCGGCAACGCGCCTTGATCCTTAGCTTTGCTGGAGGCCGCAGCCAGTCCCGCGCAGGAGCCATGGTGCGTTAGGTCCCGAGCTCTGGTAGGGTTGGGGCTGAGGTCCGGTATCTTGGTGGATGTCGAGCCGTCTCTTCTGCTATACTCTGAGCGGCCTGGGGCCCTGGGACTTGGGAGCCTCAGCGGACGGAAGGGCCCCGGCAGTGATTCAGCATCTCCGACCAGGCCCGGCGAGGGGCTGTCGGTCGTCGGTGCGGACTTTTCCCCGGGACTTATTTCGCTTTCGGTGTTCTGGACACACCCTACTCGATAAATTAGCTGCGTTCGTCTTCCGAGGTCTTTCAGTGGAATAAATCCCGAGCGGTCCAGTACGACTCCTCGTGCTGTGTGTGAGACAGAGGAGGCGAAAATAGGAAGTTAAGCCCCCCAGTATCTTCAGTCAGGACTTGACCCCAGTTTGGGTTTCTGGACCGCGCCCATTTTCCTGGTGGTATGACTTATCTCACCCCTAGGGTTCTATCAGAAACGGCCTTTTAAAATCACATTGTCCAGTAACCTAGTTTTAAAGATGAGTAAACGAAGGGTGAGAGGGGAAGTGATGGAATGAGGATTACATGATAAGTCTCTAAGCTTCCAGTCCTGTGTTTGCTGTTCCAGTGTTCAACCGCTTATCCCCCGTGATTATTCTCCCAAGTATGGTGTTGCTGGACTTGTTTTAATACCATCGTTTTAGCAGTGAAATTTCTGTTGCTGTAGTTATTTGCGTCCACCTGTAACTTCCTGAGGACTTTTTTGTGTTTATTAGTTCAATATCCATATACTTACAGATACAGGCGCTGTTTTAAGTATATAGTGAAAGTTCAGAGCGAAATCAGACATGTCCCTCTTCATAATAGAAAATACAAAGGGACGTGCGGATAAAGAACTAGGAGTGTATGGGAATTTTGGAGAAAAGGTGGAGAATTCAAGAGCTATTCATAGTTTAAGGAAAAAGGGGTTTGGGGCCATTTTTTCCTGCGGGTTTAAGTGAACAGCGTAGACAAAGACGTGAAGGAAAGCTGATTATATGAACTTTAGTAATTGACCCAATCTAAAGGAAATGTTATGGAAAGTGGTGCAATAGGAAGTTAGGAAGATAAGTCCTATCCAGATCTCCCCGCCCTCTCCTGCTCTTTAACCTCCACCCCTCGTGGTACCTGTCTGTAGCATTGTCTTGCAACAGAGCACAGTAGTAATCTTATGTAAGGTTGCATTAACAGACACATATCGGTATTGGATGGAAACAGATTCAAGGACATTTATTTCTTAATGATAGTGCATGTTAAGAATTGGGATTTGTAATGTTCTTATATTCATCTTTTATCTTTTACTTTCAGTTTCGCAACCAGTATGACAATGATGTCACTGTTTGGAGCCCTCAGGTAGAATAAGATTTATATTTCTACGAAGTAGCTTTTGATGGCTGCAGTCTGTTTAGAAACATATGAGATTGTATGCAGTAAGAAAATGGGATATAATCATTTTAGACATCCCTGGAACTTAAATTTATCATTAAAATAAATTTCCTGGTTTAAAATAATTATTTGAGGTTTATAAACATATCTTCTAAGATGTGTTTCTTTCTTTCTGTTTAGGGCAGGATTCATCAGATTGAATATGCAATGGAAGCTGTCAAGCAAGGTTCAGCCACAGTTGGTCTGAAATCGAAAACCCATGCAGTGTTGGTTGCATTGAAGGTAAGTAAAGCAATAAATATATCTTCTCCTTTAGAAAACATGACTACCAAATGTATATTTCACCGAATAGACAGCAATGTTGTAAACTTGTTTTTAATATCTTAAAATGTTTATATTTAGAGAGCACAATCAGAGCTTGCAGCTCATCAGAAAAAAATTCTCCATGTTGACAACCATATCGGTATCTCAATTGCGGGGCTTACTGCTGATGCTAGACTGTTATGGTGAGTATGATTATTAAAAAACAAAAGAAATATCTGTTTTGATTTATAATTGATTACTTTATGTTCCTAGAAAAGATTCAGATAAAGTATTTTAGGAAGTTGTTTACCAGAGGTGTATAAGTTAAGATTGTAAATCCCTTAGGTGTTTGGGCTCAGTTACTAAGTATTCCATTTCTCCATCACTGTGGACTAACAGAATTGACTATATTGGTATTAATGCTTTTGAGAAGTCACTAATAATGTGATACTATTAAATCAATCTATATCTTTTAAGACCATTTATGTCTAAGACGAGCTTGACAGTTTTCTCTAGTTTCTAAGCATGAGCTGAACCAACCTTGCTTTCTTCCATATGTCAGTTTTTATTAGACTTTTACTTGCAAAGTTTAATGCTAGATAAATCAGTCATGCATCTTGTCCTCAAGAAACTTAAAATCTAACTGTCTATAAGTATAATTTCTATAATACAAGGTAGAAAGTAAAGAGTTTTATGAAAGTACTAAGGAAATTTCCTTGAGAGTCCAGAGGACTAGAGATTATTTCTAATTGAGGAGCAATATGTAAATGAAGAGTTGGAGTCTTTGAAGTCACATAGCTTGAGTTCAGTTTTCACTTTCAGCACATAGTATCTGAGATTGGGCTAGTACTTAAACTCATTTTACTTATTCTTATTTTTCTCAAGGTTATAGTTAAATAGCCTAACTCATAGAGCATATAGATAGTGCTTTTCAGGTAGGATGTGAATGTGTGTGTGTTGAATGAAGGGTGAGAGTTAATTAGCTAAAACTAAATTCTTAAGTCCATGACTGATTAGGAAAGAGTATATACATTAAGGGCAAAATAGTAATGCTGACTTTTAAAATTTGTAAGTTATTCAGCCAGAACCTTGCTGTAAGCTATGTAGTGACAGCATTGTTGGTTTCCATCTACTCTTGAAAATGTAAAATGTATTATATTGCCAAACATTTTCACATAATAAAGGGATTTAAGAAAAACACTTTACATCAGTACTATCCAAAAAATGATATAATACAATCTATGTAAATAAAGTTTTCTAGTAACTGTATTTTTTAAAAGTAAAAAGAAATGGGAGAAAATACCTGTTTTTTTGGTATTACATATTTGAAATTTGATGTGTATTTTGTACTTAAACAGCACATCTCAATTCACACTAGTGACTTCTCAGGTGCTCACTGGCCACATGTGGTTGGTGGCTGCCGTATTGGACAGTGCAGTTTTAGATGCCTTGGGAAATGGACTTAAATAAAAGTATTGAACAAATAACCTGGCACCTACAATTAAAATTTGATCATCAGATATGACATACACGTAAATTGGACAAAACAACATGGAAAGAAAGGAGCATATCCATTTCTTTTTGTTAATCCTTTTGTCTTTATTAGTTAGGCATGAAATGTTCCCAGTGTTATACTTGTTTGAATCTTGGCAGGTTTAACAGTGAAACTCAACAGTCTAGAGTTAAGTATCTTCTTTAGAACTCTGTTAATGGGTAGAAGTAACATTGGCAGGAACATGTAAGAGTGTCTTTTAATATGAAATCTACTTCTTGTAATTGCTGTAGTGGGGAAGTGTTAGTCTTCTTTCAAGAAAAAAACAATATAGGTATTCTTTTGCTGGTTCAAGACCTAGAGTTAAGACAAACTTGCTGACAATGCAGAGGATAAGAGAGGACAGACTTTTTATTCCCTTGCTCAGCCTTCTATTCTCTGTTCAATAAAGTGCTATTAGACAAATGTTTTCTAGAGCTAAGGAATATCTCAGTCTTTTAAAAAACCTCCTTTCATCTCAGAGTTTAGTTAAAAAAATGTATTCTTTATGGCCATGTTTCTCTTACTTTTCTGATTTCCTTATATGGTGGTACTCTATGTAAATGTTTAAAAGAAAGCAAAAATGAAATCCAACTATTTTATTTAGATGGATAAACTCTTCTGTGATTTGAAATGACTGGAAAAATCCCCTTTCTTTTTTAGTAATTTCATGCGCCAGGAGTGTTTGGATTCCAGATTTGTATTTGATAGACCTCTTCCTGTGTCTCGTCTTGTATCTCTAATTGGAAGCAGTATCCTTTCTATGTTCACATTTATGGATATGACCTTTAAAAGGTTTTGATACTAAATCCTTCTATTAGTTATTCAGAGTATATTATAAGCCAATTTCCACATATTGTATGTTAAATCTATTTATATGTTTTGGGACAGTAGTTGGTTATGATAAGTTATTTCTTGGAAGAATGTATTCTAAATAAGGAAATGCATTGACTATTTCATCAACCCTTATAAGGAATTGCTATCTTCCAGATATAGATAAGGTCAATTTCAGGAAAACTATACTAGCATCATTTTTAGAGGGAATTTAAAGCTTCTTGTTAGTGGTTCTAGATGAACCAAAAAGCTCAAAAGTTTTGGACCCCTTATAACCAAAAAAATGAGTTACTAAGTGGGAAGAGATCATTTTGCTAGCATTCATTCTTGAATTTGATGGAGGGTCAAAAATTTAACATTACACCAAAGAAAGACTGCTCTTATTTTCTTGCTGTGTTTAATTTGTGGTGGGTTACACAATTAAGGAAGAAGCCTGAGATCTTGGTTAATTGGCTTGAACTATGTTGAAAAGAAAGATGGTACTTTATTCCTCTTAGAATAGGCTCTTTAACTAATTTAAGAAACCCAGATACCAACACAGCGATATGGCCGAAGACCATATGGTGTGGGACTGCTCATTGCCGGTTATGATGTAAGTTCATGAAGTATTATATTTTACTGATTTTTTTTTTTAACTCTAGAAGTTTTTATAAATTTCTGCCCAACCAAAGTCAAGAATAATGAAGTATACTTTTTTACTTTTGTAGGATATGGGCCCTCACATTTTCCAAACCTGTCCGTCTGCTAACTATTTTGACTGCAGAGCTATGTCCATTGGAGCCCGTTCTCAATCAGCTCGTACTTACTTGGAGAGACATATGTCTGAGTTTATGGAATGTAAGTGATAGCCTTTCTTTTTTGGGGGGTTGGAGGGGTGGGGTGTATTCCTCTCAGCACTCCTACCTAGACTTTGTATCATTAGTAAACACAGTGTCTGAAATAAAACTATCAGTCTTACAGAAAGAGTTTTTTAAAAATATCAAGCCCATTAAGTATTAATAGTATCTGTCACATACTAGTTTTTCCTTTTTCTGGCCACTATGATAGTTTCAATCACATTAGTAATATTTTTTTCAAAATACAAATATATGACCCCAACCTTGAAGATTTTTGGTTCACTTGATCTGAAGTGTGCCCCAGCCAGAGCTGAGAACCTCTGTACTAGATAGCAATTGTAAGTTCTGTTTACAGCTTTTAGTTTTCTATAATTCTGTTCTTATTTTTAGCCACGCAGACATTTCTGTAACAGGTAGTCCAGAAACAATTGTTAAAGGGCATTATAGCTATGCTAAAGAAAGGTTAAAAAAATATGTGAGATGTGATGATAGGGCAGGTTTTCAAGTGCTTTGCTTCATATTGGAAGCTTTAATATTTACGTTTGGCTTCTCATCTATTTTCTTATGGCACTAAGGACACCTTAAGGCCAGGCTTCTTAACCAGGAGTCTGTGAGTTTGAATTGATATTCAGAAAAAACATTCTTGTAGGGATGGGTTAAATAATACACAGCATAGTATGAACTTAGTAAGGGGTCCATGGTTTTCACCTGAATGGCAAAGGGATTCATGGAACAAAAAACGTTAGCATTCTATGAATTTAGAGAAAAATAAGTTCCTTATTAACATTACTCAGCAAATTATTATCATATAATAATAGTTTTAACTTTGGGGAAAGGTGTTCTGTGGTCAAGTAAGCTTGGGAAATGCTGGATTGAAAGTAAACCTTTTATTTATTTTTTTTTTAAAGATTTGTTTATTTCTCTCCCCTTCTCCTCACCCCCCCCCCCCCCACCCTGCCCTGGTTGTCTGTTCTCTGTGTCTATTTGCTGCATCTTCATCTTTGTCCGCTTCTGTTGTTGTCAGCAGCAAGGGAATCTGTGTTTCTTTTTGTTGCGTCATCTTATTGTGTCAGCTCTCCGTGTGAACAGCGCCATTCTTAGGCAGGCTGCACTTTCTTTCGTGCTGGGCGGCTCTCCTTACGGGGCACACTCCTTGCACGTGGGGCTCCCCTACACGGGAGACACCCCTGTGTGGCATGGCACTCCATGAGTGCATTAGCACTGCACGTGGGCCAGCTCCACACATGTCAAGGAGGTCCAGGGTTTGAACCACGGACCTCCCGTGTGGTAGACAGAAACCCTAACCACTGGGCCAAGTCCGCTTCCCAAAGTAAAATAACCCTTTTAAATTATGGTAATCGTGTCAGAGATCCCTGAGATCACCCCCAAACATTTGGAGAGTCACGAGAACTCATGAGACTCCACGTGTAGTTGTATTCTCTGCTAAGATTTATTATAGCAATAAATAATAAATAAGATTTATTATAGCAATAAATAAGGATATACAGCCTGATTAAGGAAAAAAAAGGAATCCATGTGTAATTCCCTATGCTCACTCCCCCCAATAATGGGTCACACAGAGTACACACAGCAACAAATACACAACAGCATGTGTATATGTTTCTGCTCAGGGAAGTTGATTAGAGACTTTGTGTCCAAGATATTCATTGAGGGCAGAAAAGAGTAAGCATTCTGTGTATAGCAAATTCCAATCTGGATAGGGAATTATAAGGATTACTTAAATCTGTAGATCAATTTGGGGAGTATTGCCATCTTAACATCAGGTTTTTGATCCAGGAATATGGGAAGTTTTTCCTTCCATTTAGGTCTTCAGCATCTTTTAACAATATTTTGTAGTTTTCAGTGTACAAGTCTTATACTTATTTTTGCTAAATTTATTCCTAAGTATTTTATTCCATTGCAGACAGGATTGTTTTCTTAATTTCTTTTGTGGATTGTTCATTGCAAGTGTAGAAATATAATTGATTTTTGTATATTGATCTTATATTCTGCAGCCTTGCTGAACTTGTTTAGTAGTAATTTCATGGATTCCTTTTGTTTATTTTTCTTTTTTTAATCTAATTTCTCTGGGTAGCACCTCCAATACAGTGTTGTGTAGAAATAGTGAGGGGACATCCTTGTCCCTGATCTTAGGGGGAATATTCAGTGATTCACTGATGAGTGATGTATGATATTAGCTGTGGGGTTTTTTGTAGATGCCCTTTATCAAGTGTTAGTATTATTTATCATACAACAATATTGGATTTTATCATGTTTTTCTGCATCTACAGAGATAATTGTGGGATGTTTTATTTTTGTTTGGTTGTTTGTTTCTGTTCCTCCTGTAATATCTTTGGTTTTGGTATCAGGATAATACTGGCATCATAAACTGAGTTGGAGACTCCTCTTTTAAAGAGCAAATACAGGGACTAATGTTCACAGAGCACATTCTACAAAACTCTGACCTGTATTATTTGTGAATTAGGACTTTGATTTGCCTAGCATGATAAGAAAAGTTCAGATTTAATGAGAAAATCATGTATCTTCTAATTAAATAAAATAATAGCAGTGTTATTGATTAGAAGATTATATGACTAAACATTAAACTTTTGGCTATTTTGCTATGATATGATATATTTAGTAACCAAGATTTTAGATTGTAGACGGGGCAAATAAGCCTAGCATGAAGATAAAATTAAGAAATAATTGTTACTTTATTACATATAGGTAATTTGAATGAACTGGTTAAACATGGTCTGCGTGCCTTGAGAGAGACACTTCCTGCAGAACAGGACCTAACTACAAAGGTAAATCTCACATTTTCCAGTTGTAGATGTTACCATTAAAATTTAGTCCTTTATTCCATAGATTTAAGGAGGATTATATACTTACAGTTCTTTGACCTGGGAGTGGTTGCTTTGGCTTATTATTTTTCTTGAAGCTATTCATTAAATGATCTGATTTTGAAATGTGTTTTTTTTTAATGTTTTTAATATAAAGTAATAAAACCAGTAAGTCTTATTTAGAATGCCCTTCATATCTTCAGCAGATAGGTATGTCTTGGTATTAATTCAATCAGTAAATATATATATATATATAAATATGGAGAACCTATCATGTACAAGGCACTTTCTAGGCATTGAGAGTATAATAGACCTAATAGGCAAGCATCTTTGCCTTCATGGAACATACATTCTTTTGTGTGAAGATAGTATAACATAAGTAAATTATATAGTATATTAGAAGTTAATGAATACTATAGAAAAAAATAAAACAGGTTAAGAGGAAAAAGAATGACTAATTGGTTGTAGGTAAGTACTGTAGTGGGGGTGATATAATTTAAAATAGGATGGTCAAGAAAGGCCTTACTAAGAAGGTAAGATTTGAGAAGACCTAAACAGAGGTAAGTAAGTCATGCAGTTTCCTAGAGTAAGATCATTTCCAGGAGAGGGAATACAAGTGCAAAGGCCCTGAGGCGAGGTAGTCATAATGTTCAAGACAGAGGGGCTGGAAATGTTGGACTCAGCAACGGGGAGAAAAGAAAAGAGGTCAGAGAGAGAATTGAGACCAGACTGTGTATGTCCTATAAGCCACTGTAGACCTTGAGTGAGCTGTTAGGGGAGTTTGATCAGAGGAATACCAAGATTTGATTTAAGTTTTAAGAGAATCACTCTGGTTGCCATTTTGAGAACAGATTTTAGTGGGTATGTGGGTGGAAATAGCTTTAAAACTGCTGCAGTAATTCAGGTGAGAGATCATGGTGCATTGAGACAGTGATAGAGTTGGAGATGATGGGGAGTGGTTCACTTCAAGGTAAGTTTTAAAATCAGAGCCAAAAAGATTTGCTAATAAAATGATTGTGGGGTATAAAAGGAAGAAGAAGAAGAAGAAAAAAAGGTTGTCTCCAAGGTTTTTGGCTTGATAAGCTAGTATAGAGATTTAAAATAAATTGAGATGAGTAAGACAGTGGGAGGAACAAGTTTTAGACTAGGAGTTTAAAGAGAAGATCAATCACTCAATTTTGGACATGTAAAGTTTGAAATGCTTGATGTTTGTCCAATTGGAGTATAGAGTCAGCTGCTGGATATGTACCTCTTGGAGTTGGGTAGGGTGTGGTACAACCTGGAGATATAAATTTTGGAGTCTATGTGGAAATGGTATTTAGAGCCATAAGATTGGACTTGATGAGATTCTTAAATGACTAGTTAGACAACAGGTTTGAGTACTAGGAATTGGCAGATGAGTAAAAATCAGCAAAAGAAGCTGAAAATGATAGGAAGAGTTGGAAAATGAGGCATCCTTGAAAGGAAATGAAGAAACTTTCAAGGAAGAGGGATAGATAAACTATGTCAAAAACTGCTAATAGATCAAGGAAGATGTGGATTGAGAATTTGCCAGTTGGTTAGCAATGATGTAGTCATTGGGTACTTGGCAAGACAGTTTCAATGTAATGGTGAGATAGAGGCCTCATAGGAATTGAATTAGGAGAGGGTGGTTGAAAAAGAATTGGAGGGAAGCGGATTTGGCTCAATTGATAGAGCGTCCGTCCGCCTACCATATAGGAGGTCCAGGGTTCAAACCCAGGGCCTCCTGTTCCATGTGGTGAGCTGGCTCACGTGCAGTGCTGATGCGCACAAGGAGTGCTGTGCCACACAGGGGTGTCCCCAGTGTAGGGGAGCCCCACGTGCAAGGGGAGCCTCCCCGTGCTAAAAAAGCACAGCCTGACCGGGAGTGGTGCCGCACACATGGAGAGCTGACACAGCAATATGATGCAACAAAAAGAGATGCAGATTCCTGGTGCTGCCGACAAGAATGCAAGCAGACACAGAAGAACACACAGCGCATGGACACAGAGCAGACAATGGGGGGGGGGGGGGCGGGGAGAGAGAGAAATAAATTTAAAAAATAAATCTTAAAAAAAAAAAAAGAATTGGAGACACCTCTTTGGAGGAGTCTGGGTGTCCAGAGAAGTAGGGTGGTAACAGGAAAAGGATGTAGCAAGGATTTTGTTTAGTTAAGATGGGAGAAATTACAATATGTTTGCTGCATGGTTGTAAGAATAGTGAAGTGTAAAGGGAAGAATTTATATTGGAAAAATAGTAAAACTACTGGAGCAATGGCCTTGAATAATACACAGGTAGAGGGGATGGCGTTAGACAGGAATGTGGACTGTTCATTCACAGTAACCGGAAGGGAGAGTATATAGGGACAATTGAAGTGAGTTCAGTTAGCATTGTAAGTCATTTTAATAAAGTGGTTGGATAATTACTATTTAACACCTATGTGAAAATTATAATTATAGCTTGCATAATCTTCTTTAAAGGATTTTTCCTATTGTAAAAATATGAATATTCTTCTTCCCCAAACTAGGGAAATGCATTAAATTGTTATTTTTGTTTAAAATATCTATAGTGCCATCACCCCAAGACAACTATCATTCAAATTGGGATATGCAGTTGACTGTTGACATTCGCAATTTGGAAGTCTGTCTTCCTGATGTCGTATTTTTATAGACTCATAGAGAATAACCTATATGTCCTTATACTCAAGGTTTCACTAAAATTTTAATTTCATAGGAAATGTTTTCACCCTGGTTAGCATTTACTGAACATTTTAAGAATTGCTCTTTAATTTTTCCATGTAGAATATAGTTTGAAGCCCCCATCAAATTCAACATTCTAGAACCCAAAACTTATTCTCTTTCCTAGTTAATAACCAGTCATGTCTTAGCTTGGATAAGAACCAATTTCATGATTTCTCAGGGCTTAGATTTGCTTCCTAGTGAAGTGCTTTGTTCCCTTACACTGATCTCCAGCACATTCCCATTGTGAGCCAACTTGCAAACTTGTAGATGAACTAGATCTTTAGGGTTACTTGTGATAATCAAAACTCTGTATTAAATCTGCAAATGATAAGGGTTTGCAATTTTTCTTATAGTTATTTTCCCTTATACTGGAGTATTTTTTTAAGTCCTACAGATGCTATGTAAATTTTTGTTCTGCTTTTATCACCCAATTTATAAACATTTTTCCAATTTAAATTCTTGATTTTTCTAACCTTTTTTTTTTTCTTCAGAATGTTTCCATTGGAATTGTTGGTAAAGACTTGGAATTTACGATCTATGATGATGATGATGTATCTCCATTCCTGGAAGGTCTTGAAGAAAGACCACAGAGAAAGACACAGGTATATAATATAACAAACTGTAAATACAGGAGACTTTATCATAAGCTACTGTTGCTGTGTAGAAACCTACCACTTTTGTCTTTAATTATTGAGATAGACCCATAATTCAGAGGGTAGTAAGAAAAGTAAGAATGAATAAAGTATCGAGAGGCTAGTGAGCTCCATAAATACAAAGTGGGAGCAGAAGTGATGGTTTGGTTGTCTATTGCTATGTAGTAAGTTACTCCAAAACTTACAGATTTAGAACAACTAACATTATTTCTCATAATGCTGTAGGTTGACTGGGGCTCAGCCAGATGGTTCTTTTGCTGGTCTCACTTGAAATCTCTGTCATTGCAGTTAGATGGTAAATGGGGCTGGGACATCTAAGGTGGCTTTACTTATATTAGGAGGCTGGGTCCTTGGCTGGGGTGGCTGGGCCACTATTCATGTAGTCTCAGGGTCTCTCCTATATCATGGGCTTTCTGGCAGGGTTGCTCTGTCATAGGACTTGCATAAGTTCAAAAGCTCAAAAGTAAAAGCTGCTAGGCTTTCTTAAGGCTGAGGCTCAGTACTTGCATGGCATCAGTTCTGCACATTCTGATGCTTAAAGGGAGTCACAGGAACAGCCCAGATTCTCTGTGGGTGGAGACTAAGAGAAGTGGTTCATAGGTGTCCAGTTTGGAGATTAAATTAACTCTTCACACATAGTGAGAAGAGGATCAGGAAGTGTTGGTAAATATTGGATTAAATATGGGTCTTGTTGGATGTTTAGAATACACATTTATAGATGCTTATTTGATCACTGTGTAATTGAAAGTAAAATGTCCTGTATAGAAATGTCTTTTGTAGCATGAATTGTTTCAACTTGAAAAGGGGGGAGGCAAGGTTTGCATTAATTAAATTGCTTTTGGTTACAAAAACTAGCAGTGTTTGGGAAGAATGCTGTTCAGTGCCACACAGCTGATTAGTTTGTGCTGTATATTGGTGGTAAAGGAGATAAGAATGTCTAAAAAGTACTGACTGTATTTTAAGGCTAATAGTGGTAATCTAAGAAATGAATGCCTTTACTCTTGAGCAAGAACTTGAGATAAAATCATAAATGCCAGAATTTGGAATTGTTCAATGTTGTTTTGGTTTTCAGAACTGTGAAATTTTATCTAAAAAACCCCAAAAAAACTTTTGTCCAGAAATTTTAGGACAATAAAA
This sequence comes from Dasypus novemcinctus, assembly GCF_030445035.2. Lineage (NCBI taxonomy): Eukaryota > Metazoa > Chordata > Mammalia > Cingulata > Dasypodidae > Dasypus > Dasypus novemcinctus. Next base: position 79,504,374 of record NC_080682.1, read on the forward strand.
TTAATTAGTTACCCAAAATATCTCATTTCCTATCCCTTTTTCTCATTAATTTTTAAAATAATGTAATATCTGTGATTAGACATGTATATTGATCGTGTTCTTTTTTTTTTCCTCCTCTTAAGCCTGCTCAACCTTCTGATGAACCTGCAGAAAAGGCTGATGAGCCAATGGAACATTAAGTGATAAACGAGACAATATGTGTATTATCAAATATGTAACAGTGCAGGATCAGTACCTGAGTGACAGTAATCTATACTTCGAACCAAAAGATGCAGAGTGGTGGAATGGTATGTTTTAGGAATCAGTCCAGAAGTGAGTTTTTTCCAAATAACCTAACTGAAACCATATAATGGGGTGCTTTTTCTTTGAGAGGGTCTGTATAATCATTTTCTAGAAAGTATAGTATCTGTACTACTGTTTTTATATGAAGAACCTAGTGTCTCTATGGTTTTAAACTCAACTGTGAAATAAAATTGTTTCACCTGCTGGTATAGTGGGGGTGTTTTTGTTTTGTTTTTAAGTATCTTCAACTATAAATAGTGTCTGGGATTACAATTGCTCATTTGCTGTGTTTGCCAAATTATTTTTAGTGATAGGAAAATAAATATCTCTTATCTATCATAGCCTTGTAACAATTCCTCAGTGAATGGACTGGCTGTATAAGAATCCATGGAGATTTGGTTCGGAATATAAATTCCAAGGTTCAGCCTTGGAGATTCTGATTAAAATCTAAGAAACCATGACTTCCCTACAAAGCTACAAGATAATTAACATAGAACTGCTTTTGTTTCTAATCTGCAGATGGCAGTAATCATAGTTCCAGTCTCACTGTAAGATATTAATGCAGAAATAACAAAAGAGAAATTTTAATCCCAAATCAGCATTTTCTCCTATCTCCTCCAACTCCATTCCAACATAGTCTTCAGACTGCCTTCCCATGGAGCTTTGTGCTCTGATAATTCAGAATAATTTTTATCCTGGACTGTGCAAAATGAAATTAGAGGAAATCTGAGTTTTAAAATCAAACTTGCTGCTAAGAAGCCTAAAGGAGTTATTTTCTGAAATACTGCATCTTTCTGGACAGGAAAGGTTCATTTATGGATAGGAACCAGGATTTTAATCCGAATTTTACCATTTAGCTGCTGTTGGCTTTGGGCTGTTTACTAGGCATTTTCTACTTACTGTGAAGATTAAATGGGAGAATTTATGTGAAAACACTTGTAAATTATAAAATTTATAAAATATTTAATATTTTTTACAGGATCCCCGAAACTTTAAAAATAAAAAAAGCCTTGGTTGGTTTAAATCTGTGACTCCTTGAAGGGAGAGTGGTAGGAAAAACTCTTGGAAGCCTCACTGAGAAAGACATCTGAGTATTGAATTTGTGTGAGATGTCAGTCTCTATTTTGGAAGTAGCCTCAAGAGTTGCCAGCTGCTTAGCCTGGGACTAAGCATGTGGCCATTTGATCTACAGTGGTGTGCATCAAACACATAGAATTTACACACAAAAAATAAAATAGTGAATGAGAAGAACTCCCACCTGCCATCACACTCAATGAATTTATATCCTGAAGAGAGAACAAAGTGAGAAATTTAATAATACATTCTGTCCTAATTAAGGTCTTACTTCCCTGTGCTTTTCATTGTATGAGCTTCTCTTTACTGAGTGATTCTAATATTTAGTGTATGTGTATGTCTTGTTTCTGGTTTTTTTGTTTGTTTTTTTGGTATCTGTACCTTAAATACAAGATGGTGCTCAGCTGAAAAAAACAAAACCAGTGATCTGCATTGTACTTTTGGGGCAATTTTAATTTTTTTTCAATGTGTGATTTTAGTCCTCAGAACTTAAAACTCTCCCACCCCAATCAGATTCATTTCCACAGTATATACAGAGGATACTGTGATGCCCTTTTTAAAAAAAGATATTTAGGGGAAGCAGACTTGGCCCAAAGGATAGGGCATCCGCCTACGACATGGGAGGTCCATGGTTCAAACCCCCGGCCTCCTCGACCCATGAGGAGCTGGCCCGTGTGCAGTGCTAATGAGCGCAAGGAATCCACTGCCACACAGGGTGTCCCGTGTAGGGAAGTCCCATGCACAAGGTGTGCACCCCATAAGAAGGAGAGCCACCCAGCACGAAAGAAAGTGCAGCCTGCCCAAGAATGGTGCCGCACACACGGAGAGCTGACACAGCAAGAATATGCAACAAAAAAACAGATTCCCAGTGCCGCTGATAAGGATAGAAGCAGTCACAGAAGAACACACAGCAAATGGACACAGAGCAGACAACTGGGGGGTGGAAGGGGAGAGAGAAAAATAAAAAATAAATCTTAAAAAAAATGGTATGGATTAAAAAAAAAAAAACTTAGATTACATAAATGTTACATAAAAAATGTAGGGGATTCCCATATGCCCCGCTCCCTACTCCTCCCACATTTTCCCATGTTAAGAACATCCTTCATTAGTGTGGTACTTTTGTTAACAACTGATGAGCACATTTTGGAGCATTGCCACTAAGCATGGATTATAGTTTACATCATAGTTTATACTCTCTCCTGTACAATTTTGTAAGTTATGACAAGATATATAATGGACTGTATCTGTCATTGCAATGTCATTCATGATAATACCCAAGTCTGGAAAATGCCCCCGTATTACACCTGTTTTCCCTCTCCCCTCAGTACATTCAGTGGCCACTGCTTCCACATCAGTGATAAAAGTAAGTCTACTTTAGTCCATAGTTCATTCCCCAATCTTGAGGATTCTGGGATGGTGATGCCCACTCTACCTCTAATTGAGAGGAGCCTTAGATCCCATGGGGCAGATGGATGGGATTATCTTGCTTGCAGGTACAGACTCTGTTCCTTGGGATGGTCATTGTCCATCATCTTGTTGGTTGTCCTAGATGAGTCTGATGAACTGGAGAGTAGGTGGTACAACTTGAGATTCAGGGCCCAGCTGACAAATGGACAGCTGAAAAATTTAAGTCTCTTGGACATATACCAATCAACTCTATTACTGTGTTCAAATAGAAGGGGCAGAAAAGCCATGTGTAGGGAAACCACAACTGAGTCCAACTTTGTCACACTGTGGAGCATAAATTCCCAAGTAGTGTCTGCTGGCAGGGCACCAAATTCCTGAGCTATCTACCCCGCCTATAGTGCCTGGATGTCTCCAGAGTTCTCAGGAGCCCCACTATTTGAGGCAATATTTACTTTGGCAGTTAATGAGATCCTGCTGAAACATGCATAAACAAACTTGGGAATGATCTTCTGACTCACTTGGAAGTCTCTTAGCCATTTAAACTCCTTTGTCTTTACTCTTTCCCCCTTTTGTGAAGGTCTGTTTCCAGCTGCATTGCTAGCTGGTACTTGGTAGTAATCCCTCTGTGCCAGGGAGACTCATCCTGGGAATCATGTCCCATGCTGGGGGAAGGTAATGCATTTATATGCTGAGTATGGCTTACAGAGAGGCGATATTTGAGCAACAAGGTGGCTCTCAGGAGGTAACTCTTAGGCACCCTATAATACTAGGCTAAGTTTCAATTTCAAAAGTAAAGGTTTTTAAACACAGTCATTGATACCAAGGGCCCTTCAATGGTCCATCGTACTTCACTAATTAGTGCCCTTTACTTGGGGGATTCTTGCTATCCCATTAGAGAATGTGGCAGAGCTCCCCAGGATGGGAATTTGACATTCTTTCAGTTATTGTGTGAATCTCTACCCACCATGGCAATGTCCCATGAACACCTGAACACATATATATGCCTTATAGGTATGCCCCAGGTGAACCTCCTCCCATGCATCCCTTATCACTGACACCCCACATCAGTGATCCTCCAGTGCCACTGTTCTAACTCTTCTGTGATCCAAAACGTTGAAAATGAAGCCAACAAAATAACCAAATACAAGTAATAAGAAAATGAAATTATAGTTTTCAAATAAAAAATAAAATACAAAAGTTTTTTAAAATTTTGGAAAAAAATAAAGTATAAAATTAAAAATTTTTGACATTGTCTTTCATCACTGTAAGATCTGTTATCTTATATGTACAGTGACATTTTCTTCCATTTATTCCCCATCTTATTTTTCTCATTTTGTTTTCAAAGAAGCTCTAGGTTACAGAAAAGTGACGTACAGAATGTAGGGGATCGCCGTATACCCAACATCCTTCCCACCTTCCCCTATTATTAACATTCTACTTGTGGATGGTGCATTTGTTACAGTTGATGTACAAATATTGAAACATTGCTAATAATCATGGTTGATAATTTATAAAATGGTTTATATTTTGAACCATAAAGTTTGATGTAATTTAACATGGTTTGTATCCATCATTGCAAGATTTTGTAGAGCACTCCCATTGCCCCCAAAATGCTCCATGTTCCTCTATTCTATTCCTCCCTCCCGCTCCCCTCAGGGCAAGTTCTTGTTCTCAAATTATTTATAATTAGAAAAGCATTCAAAATAGTATAACTACATGCTAGAGAAAAAGTAAGTCCCAAAACAATATGCATGTTTCAAGAGGTCAGGAAGAAGAATTAGTGAGGCTTAATAGGGTCCTGATACCTTTCCAAGTTCTGTTTTTAAGACTACCCAGGGAGTAGATGTGTCTCATACAGTTGAGTGCCTGCCTCTCATGTGGGAGGTCCCAGGTCCGATTCTCTGCTTCCTGAAAAAACAAAAACGCAACAAGCGAAAACAATAAAACCAACTCAAGGAAGCCAATGTAGCTCAGTGGTTGAGCACTGGCTTCCCACATAACGAGGTCCTGGGTTCAATCCCCAGCCCCCAGTACCTAAAAACAAGAACAAAAAAAACTCAAAAATAGATGCACTGTAAAGGTTTTAAAAACATATTACATTTTCTTGCCTTTTAATATTTAATAGTTTCCTTCATTATTCAGGGTCATCATATTAAATATCAAATTTTATTCTGTAACATAATGAGTTTATGAGACAACTGAAGTGAGTACGGTTGGTCCTACATTATAGGTGGCCCTAAACTAAGTCTACGTTTGTGCTTTTCCTTGGTTTCATTTCTTGCTAACAGATTATTGCTCCATTCTAAGTCAGTGGGCTTGGAAATCAGATTATCACATCTGTAAGAATTCCAAATTAAAAATGAATACAATAGGCAGGCAGATGTGGCTCAGGTGATTGTGCTCCCATCTACCATATGAAGGCAAGTTGGCCTGCACTGCTGCGGAGAGCTGACAGCAGACAGAAAGTACAAACAACAAGGGGGGTGGGATAAACAAAACTAAAATCTTTTTTTTTTTAATGAATACAGTAAAATAAGATGGAAAAAAAAAGACTACACCAGGGGTCAGGGATAGTTTGGTGGTTGAGCGCCTGTTTCCCTTGCACAAAGTCTCTGGTTCAATCCCCAGTGCCTCCTAAAGAAAAAAAAAAAAGAATACACCTACACCAGAAATGGAACAAACTGTTGATATATCTTGGATGGATCTCAAGGGGAATTATGCTAAAGTAGGAAAAGCCAATCTCAAAAAGGTTACATTATGGGAAGCAGGTGTAGTGCAAGTGATTGGATTCCCATCTACCATACAGGAGGTCCAGCGTTTGATTCCCAGGTCCTGGTGAAGGTAAGCTGGCCCATGGGGAGTGCTGGCCCGCACAGAGTGCTGGCCCATGGAGCGGCAAGATGGCGTAACAATAAGAAACACAGAGGAGAGACGGTAAGAGACACAGCAGACCAGGAGCTGAGGCAGCACAAGAGATTGAGCAACTCTCTCCCACTCTGGAAGGTCCCGGAATTGGTTCCCAGTGCTGCCTAAAGAGAAGACAAGCAGACACAAAAGAACACACAGCAAATGGACACAGAGAACAATGACTGGGAGAGGGAGAAAAAAATAAAATAAATAAATCTTAAAAAAAGGTTACATTGTATGATTCCTTTTGTATAATATTCTTGAAATGAGAAAATTATAGAGATGGAGAACAGATGAGTGGTTTCCAGGGGTTAAGGAAGGAGAGAGGTAGCCTCCCTGTTGGCTGTGGCTAAGTATATACAAAACTGGTGAAATCTGAATAAGGATGGGTGTTACATCAAATCAATTTCCTGGATTTGATTTTGTACTGTAATTATGCAAGATATTTCTATTGGGAGACACTGGATGAAAAGTACATGATTCCATTATTATTTCTTACAACTGCATGTAAACCTACAATTATCTCAAGATAAAAAGCTTAAAAACTGAATATGCAGGATCAAAGAGACATCTTTATCATTAAAGCGGTGAACACATGAAATTTATGATCTATTTTGGGTGTTAAAATTATTTTATTTTTTGCTTGACAGTTCCAAAAAAGGGAAATCTCAAAATGGATTCTAAATAGATGAGACACTACTTATGTCCTGTCTCCCTGAGGTAAACCTGTTCGTAAAGGCAGGTTCTGTCAACCTCTTCATATCCACAATGTTTTGCTCAAATCTTCAAATGTTTGGTTATTAATAATCAGCCAGGAAACGTTTTTTGTGGAGACGGGGGACCACAGATGGGCAAAAACTTAAGATGCTATAGTTGACTGTAGCTGTAACAATTAGGTTTGTGGAAATAGGTAAAATATTTTTGAAACAGTGACTATCAATTTCCTTTAAGCATAAAATAATTTTAATTTGCTGGATGCTCAGAAAGAGTCACAAAAGGGACCATTACTAAATAAAGAACAGAAATCATACCAGCGTTCAAGCTACTCCAGCCCAATTGCAGAGGCAGAGATTCAGATTACTGAAGATGTTAAGAACTGAAATAGATCTTCCAGATAATTTAGAGTTCCTTATTATATGGGCTGAAATTACTGTCCCAAACAGTAATTAATTACTTTCCCAGTTAATTACTGGGTGAGGTATAAAACAATCCTGGGTTTCCAGCTCCCAATTCAGTGCTGCTTCTGGACCCCACAGCCCTGATAGGAGTCTCTCCTCTCCCAACACTTCCTCCCCTTGGCTGTTTTAGTCCCTGGAAAAAAGAACAATTTCTAAGTAGCGTGTGAGAACAGAACTTATTTCAGTGCTTGACTTGTAGGAAAAACTTAGGATGTGCTTCTACTTTCCCCTGCGGCCAAAATCAACTATGGACGACAGAAAAAACAAACCACAGATTTGCGGCGCGCAACTACAGAACGGAGAAGGAATGTCCTCTCTGACTTGCCGTAGATGCTAGGTGGCTGTGGCCTTGGTCATCTTCCCATCCCGTTCCACGTCAGCCGAGGACTCCGGAGCCTCCGCTGCAGCTGCGGGTTGAAACCGGAATAGACGGTCCCGCTTTTGCTCCGGCCGCTGCCTCTGGAAGCCAGGTAGCGGGCTATTAATCCCCAATCTCGGAGGCATGACGGGCAGAGTAGAGTCCGTGGAACTGGCTCTACGGTGGGAAGATGCGACAGGGGTGACTAGGCCGCTCGCGTCGGGCCTGGCGAAAGGGAGCAGGGGGCTTGGGAGCTCAAGGCCGAGGCCAAATCCCGGCCTGCGTATAGGCCTGGGGGCTTCACCTCCCGGGTTTTCCGGATGCGCCTTTTCAGGCCGGTACACGCTTTGCAGGAGGAAGCTGGGAGTAAAGGTAGGAGGTAGGAGTGGGGGCGTGCAGTGCACCGATTGAGGGACCGACTGATGAGCGGCGCTTTAAGGTTTTGGCGAAAGATTCATACGCAGGGTCTTTTAACTTAGCAGTTCAGATTGTAGGTTGTGTTAAAGATCTGGTAGAGTGGGGTTGAGGGACTGTCACTGTTTTGTGCACCTTACTTGTGAAGTTAGTACAGCATTCTTAAACTATGGGCGGGGTTTGGGGGGGGTGCGGGAATAATATACTTTAGCCTGAGGCTGACGTGTTTGTATCATATTTGAACTTATTTTCATGGGAACACAATATAGACTGACCTTTCCCTTTTAATATTTTAAAACTGTTAAGCCAAACTGAACTTCGAGCAGTAAAGGTCCTGATAGTTACTGGTTTGTGTGTATTTGTGTGTTTTAACATGTAACGATATACCGTATTTATTTTTCTAGGTTTGCTGGCGTCTGTCATCCTTAAGTCTTGTATTGGGTTGCTTATAACCGGAAACCATGACGGCTGCTGAGAACGTATGCTATACGTTAATTAACGTGCCAATGGATTCAGAACCACCATCTGAAATTAGCTTAAAAAACGATCTAGGTAAACTTTAATAAATTTTTAAAATGAAACGGTAAAAAAGAAAAATGTGAAAATAACTCATTTGCGGGTTTTAAGGTCCGTTAGGAATGCTTAATATTTGTTTAAATATTTCTACGATCTCTTCAATAAATTTTCTGTCTTACTAAAAATGAAAACTTGTTACCTTTAGACTTGTGATACTGGGTTTTTGGAAATAGAACATCTCAGTTTAGCTTAGTAAAGCTAGAGAAATGTAATAGTTTAGTTGTTAGGTATGCCCCTATATAAAATAATGGTTTGTGCAGTTAAATATATTATACTTAAATGAAGCTGGAAATTCTCTGTAGGTAGCAGGTTGAGAATGTGTGTTTGAATATCTTATTTTCTTTGTGAAGTTAACTTCATATTCCTTGGATTATAAAACCAAAAGGACCTGTTGAACAAATGAAGTCAACACAGGAATAAAAATGTACTTTCTAGAAAGATTTAAGCTTTTTGTTTTGAAAGCATTTCTGCACAGTAGAAAACAAGATATATATTTGTGAATTTCACAAGTATGTATTGTGTCTTCTTTTTGTGGGATTCTGTTGAGAAAAACTTATCAAAAAGTAATGCACTTTGCACTTTGAAAAGTAATGATCCTTGTTATTTGGACTACCAATAAATATAACTTAACCTGGAACTAGTGTTTAAAACAGAATAGAGAGAAAATTATATTTCAGAACTTGAAACTATATTTCAGAAGGTAAGTCGTTTGCAGTTTGGAAAGAGACTTAACATTTTACTTTTCCCATCTCTTAATCAGCAATAATTGAACATCTGATTTTTAGTTATTTCACATTAGATTTCTGTTGAAGACTGTTAGTAGAGAAGGGAAAAGCCACTCCCTTTTATGACTTTTAAAAATCCCATTTTATACAAAAGCTACATAAACTTTTTTTTTCATTCATGTAAGATAGTAGAATGGAATGGAAACTAGTAAATAAATTCTCATTTCTATTTTTTTCTTATAATTTAGAAGTGTATATTATACTCCCCAAATGCTTATGGTTATAGCTGGAAAGGTAAAGAAGAAAATCTGTCCTTAATTGAACTAATATTTTTTCTTTAATTCCAGCTGCCTTAATTACCCTGCCCCGACCTGTAAATAAATAAGTAGTCTCAAATTTTGTGTTTTTTTTTTTTTTTGCTTTTACCTTGGAATAATTGAGGTGAGAAAAAATTTAGAACTATTTTCCAATTTTGAGAAATAATCAGATACTTTTTTGTTTGGTTAAATATTGAGGTGTTTTAACTATTCATTATTCTTTCCCTTTAGTCACTGGGTATACTCTAATGAATGTACATTCCTTGGAATATGAGCTACTTAGTATATTTTGGCTAATTGAATTGTACTTTAAATTTTAAACTTTATGATAGTGTTCATAGGGAGAAAAAGTTCTGGAAATTATGAAGATGTGGAAAGAAACATCCTTCCCTCACCTCATTTTGAAATGAAATGGTAAAATGGAAAATGGGGTGATGGTTTGAAGAATAAGTGGTATAGATTTTTTTTGGCAAGTTCACCATTAAACTTTTAAGTCTTGAGTTTTTTTTAAAACTTTTTAATCTTTTGTCAAAATCTTTTAGTAACTTGATATTTTGTAAAAAGTAGTCAAAAACTGTAAAAAAAGAAGCATAGTGATAAAATTTTATGCTTTTTTATGTTGTTGGAAATTCCTTTGTCTTATTTTGGCACAAATCTGCTTCATAGTAACTTTTATCCATTAGTTCTAGTTCTGTTTTTTTAACTCATGATAGCCCTATGATTATCGAAGACTTTTTTTAAATTTCAGATTTATTTTTTTATTTCTCTTCCCACCCCCACCCCCACCCCCCGCCCCAGTTGCCTGCTCTCTTGTGTCCATTCGCTGTGTGATCTTCTGTGACGCTTCTATCCTTATCAGCGGTACCAGGAATCTGTGGTTCTTTGTGTTGCGTCATCTTGGTGTGTCAGCTCTCTGTGTGTGCAGCCCCATTCCTGGGCAGGCTGCACTTTCTTGCGTGCTGAGTGGCTCTCCTTAAGGGGCGCACTCCTTGCACGTGGGGCTCCCCTACACGGGGGACACCCCTGCGTGGCAGGGCTCTCCATGTACACATCAGCAGTGCGCATGGGCCAGCTCCACATGGGTCAAGGAGGCCTGGGGTTTGAACTGCGGACCTCCCATGTGATAGGCGGACACCCTATGCATTGGACCAAGTCCGCTTCCCGTGATTATCGGAGACTTTTGTCAGCCCTTTTGTCCTTCCTTCTATAGCTTCTATTTTATGATCTAAACAACTGTAGTAGCAGTTATGTTTGTATCTTATATTTTTGCCTTTGAATTTTGGATCTAAAATATTTTTAGTACCATAAATTCTTCAACATGCAGCAGTGTTAATAATGTGAAATTGTAGGTGGTTTTGCGTAAAATATTTTATATTGCTTAGTTTTTAAGCTGAATAGCAGTAAGTTAGCTTCTTAAGTGTATCATCCTTAATTCCAAACAATGGTTACTAATCTAGAAACATTTAATTTTCTTCCAGTTTTTCATATAATTTCTTAAGAAAGATTATAAAGCTTCATAGTCTATAGAAATATGATGGGGTTTATAATTAATCTAGTTCATTAGTCCCCAACATTTTTGAGTCTGAAGATCCTTTTCCTAATGTTGGAAAAATGTCACTGGTCCCATTCTCCCCACAATGGTGGCTGTAACATTGAAAAAAATACAAACAGAAGCTGTTTTGAATTTAGAAGCACTTATCATAATAGCATCTATATATATATATTTAAAAATATTTACGTGTGTGTTTGGGACATACATTATTTGGTATATCTATAGATTCATGGATTCTTTGTATTAATTCTACGGCCTGTTGGTTAGGGACCAGAAATGTAATCCAGTGCCTTCCTGTTACACGCAAAGAATCTGAGGTTCAGAGATAAATGATTTGTACAAAGACATACAGCTTGTTCATGGCAGAACCAAGTGGAGAAGCCATGTTTCTTTGGTTAGTACCATAATTACCATTGCCCCCGATGAACAAAGTGAGAAAATGTTTTATTTTGTTGACTTGTTAACTGTTTTTCAAATTATCAGGAGAATTTTCTTTCAAAATAATGGCTTTTTTTTTTTTTTTTTTGAATCAGAAAAGGGAGATGTGAAGTCAAAGACTGAAGCTTTGAAGAAAGTAATCATTATGATTCTCAATGGTGAAAAGCTTCCTGGACTTCTGATGACCATCATTCGTTTTGTGTTACCTCTTCAGGATCATACTATCAAAAAATTACTTTTGGTGTTTTGGGAAATTGTTCCTAAAACAACTCCAGATGGGAGACTTTTACATGAAATGATCCTTGTATGTGATGCATATAGGAAGGTAAATTAACCAATGTAATTATTTATGAATATTGCATTGATTTTAAATATTTGTAAAATTGGTGGAATGGGCTTTTTTGGTTTTTAAAATTTAATGTTGGATAAAATGTAAGTTGTAGATATTTAGAAATTATGCGAAAATTTCTGTACATAAAAGTTATAAAGAGTTATTGTAAAAAGTTACTTTTTTCAGACATTCTATGCATTTAAGTGTAATTATTGATAAAAAACTGATGCACATAGACTATAAAACATTGATCAGACAGGCAAAAATTGCTTTAATCAACAAGAATCTGATGGAAACTGATGATCTAGGTCTTTTTCCTCAAACCCGCTTTTTTTTTTTTAAAGGAGGTACTGGTAATTGAACCAAGGACCTTTTACATGGGAAACAGGTGCTTAACCATTGAGCCATATCCACTCCCCAGTGAGAGTTGGGTTTTTCATGTTTTGTTTTTAGGAGGTACAAAGGATCAAACTCAGGACCTCATACATGGGAAGCAGGCATTCAACCACTTGAACTACATCTGCTCCCAAACCTACTTTGTCATTTTTTTTCTGCTGGAAATTTTTGCATTTAAAAACTATGGGTTTTTTCCTTTTATAAAAAGCTGACACTTAGTATTTCATATTTGAATTTTTATATTAGGATCTTCAGCATCCTAATGAGTTTATTCGAGGATCTACTCTTCGTTTTCTTTGCAAATTGAAAGAAGCGGAATTGTTAGAACCTTTAATGCCAGCTATCCGTGCTTGTTTGGAACATCGACACAGCTATGTTAGAAGAAATGCTGTTTTGGCCATCTATACTATCTATAGGTAAATAAAGATTTACTCCTTTCGCTTGGCTTTGTGAGGAACGTTTAGTCTTTCAGACTAGTTTCTAAATCAATTGCTTATAGGCTTTATACAGCTTTCATATCTGTTTTTTTGGTCTACAAAAGTTTGTTTTCTTTAATTTGTCAACATTGAAATGAAAACATATAGCTGTATTGGGTGCTAGTTTCTGCATAACAGCAGTCTGCTGGAATTGAGTGATAGTAGCATCCTTTAAACAGGTTGTATACATTCCAGTTTATAACAGTCCCTCTCATTCTCAACTGCATCCCTCCAACCCACTTAATTCATTTATTGACTTGCTTGGCCCTTATAGACTTAGAGTTTTTGTCCCTGTTTTAGAACCTTTCTTTGGGAAATATGGGTAATGTCTTTTTACCATTAGAGGAGGGAACTTTTTAGTAGGAAGAGCTATACTGCTCAACTGGTTCCTATTCTTTGAAAGCTGAAGAGTTCAGACTTTAAAAACAAAGAACCAGTTAGTATATGGGAACTCTTTGTTTTATGCATGATTTTCTATAAATCTACAACTTTCTCTAATAAAAAAATAAAAAAGAACCAGTTAGGTAAAGCTGAAATGTCTAATTTTTACAATCACTGGTATCCATTAAAAAATAATAATTTTTGTAAGCATCTTTGTACTTCCGTAAATTAGTTGACTGATAAATGATTTCAAAGTTATTTTACTGTTTATGAATTTGTTACCTGTTAGGAAAAAATATTATTCTGATTAATAATGTAATTGAGTTCTTTGAAAGTTACCATATAGACTACACAAAGTTCAGAATTTAAAATACAGTGATAATCGTTCTGTGATTACTTTAAAAAGAAAGAATCCTTTATTTTAGAGAAACATACTGATATATTTATAGATAAAATGATAAACTCTGAAATTTGCTTCAAAATAATATGGGAGGAGGGAAACTGGACTGGGTATGCATGTAATAAAATTGGCTGTGAGTTAGTAGTTGTTGAAACTAGGTGATGGTTTTTTATTAAGCTGGTGTTTTTTATTCTGTGTACTACAAATATTTTTAAATTAAAAAAATAAAAAGTAAGTACAGTGCACAACTAATAAAATAAAAGGACAAACTGTATTTCTCTGATAAATCTTAGTGAAGGATCTTTCTGTACCTTGATATTGTCCTTATAAGCATCAATATTATATTTTGAAGGTATACAAAAGACAATTATTAGAGATTTCAGGTGATAGCATGTTGAATAAATCAGGTTTTCCTGTATTAAACTTGAAAATATCTTACTTGATAATTTAATAGTTGAAATATAATCTTGTGATCCCTACTTGCAAATCTCATTGATTTAAAGTTTCAAAAGGCAAAATAATTGATAGTATTATAAAGTTTGTTGAAGTTTAATTTTGGTATTGTCCAGAAATTACTGAAATAGCAAAGTAGGTTTTTATTAAATATATGTATTATCTATTTTATTTAAAGAAATTTTGAACATCTTATACCTGATGCTCCTGAACTGATACATGATTTTCTGGTGAATGAGAAGGATGCAAGTTGCAAAAGGAATGCATTTATGATGTTAATTCATGCAGATCAGGTGAAGTACTTTTAAAACTTTCATGAGAATTGAAATTATTTCATGGGCCTAGATATGCTTTTAGCAGTTTAGTTAGTAATTTTGTGTATTGTACATGTGACTTTTGTGGTTTTGATTTTTTTTAGATTTTATACTTAATTTAATTTGTATAAAAGTACAATTTTTTCTTAACCCTTCTCTGAAATATCACTTAATGTATATATTCACTTTTTAAAAAGTAAACATTGAAGAGGCTTTAATAACCATTTTATAGTTTTCCTTTTTTTTTTTTTAAGATTTATTTCTTTATTCCCCTCCATCCCCCATTGTCTCTTCTCTGCATCCATTCACTGTGTGTTCTTCTGTGTCTGCTTGTATTCTGATTTGGCAGCTCCAGAAACTGATCCTGAGATCTTCCTGAGTGGGAGAGAGGTGATTACTCTGTTGTACCACCTCAGCTCTCTTGGTCTGCTCCGTCTTCTTTTTTCTCTCCTCTGTGTCTCTTGTGTCACTTTGCTGCACCAGCTCTCCCTATTGGCTGGCACTCCTGCATGGGGCAGCATTCCTGCATGGGCCGGCACTCTGCGTGAGCCAGCTTGCCCTCACCAGAAGGCCCTAGGCATTGAATCCTGGACCTCCTATGTTGTAGACGGGAACCCAACTGCTTGAGCCACATCTGTTTCCATATAGTTTTTCTAGATCGAAATTATGATGCCCATAATCTGTGGCACCCTACTTTAGGACTTCGATTGCCTGTTTTTTTCCTTATGTTGGTATAGGTCTAAAATGGTTTAATATAGAAAAGTAGTAGCTTTGCATAGGGGTCCCTCCTTAGCCATGTCTGTGGAAGTGGGGTAGAGTGGCCTTCAATTTAGATGCATGTCCTTATTATGCTCTTTAAATTTCCTAAGTGGATGTTAACTCCATATCCATCTCTGCTGCTGGTTAAAATGTATGGATCTGCTTTTGATTAGTAGCAGTTCTGCACATTTTGGTATGGCATCTGATCTTGAAATTTTTGCTGTCTAAATAATTATTATCAAAATATGGGAAATAACAGATATGAAGACTGAAAAATAAGGATTCTCACCATTCCTCTGAGATCCAGATACTGTTTTATCCTTGTAAGCAAGATTATGAGAAAGCTGCTTACTTGGACCACATTGTTTTGTCCTCCTGTAGAATTGGTTTTACAGAACATTGCTTTGGTATTATGCTGTTGACCTACAGTAAGGCACATAACAAAAAATAATCCAATAACATTTGTTAATATTTTTCTGTAGACATGTCAAGGCCATAGTTCTTCATATTACAGTGTGGTTTATGAGAACTCATAATAGGTTTTCCTTTTAGGTCTCAGTACTAGGAATAACTGTATTCCTAAGCAATTGGTTTACTTATTATTTACTTATTTATTTATTTTTAAGATTTATTTATTTCTCCCCTCCCCCTTGTTTGCACTTGCTGTCTGCTCTTCTTCCTTTTAGGAGGCACTGGGAACCAAACCCAGGACCTGTTGTGTGGTAGGGAGACATCCAGTCTCTTGAGCCACATCCGCTCCCTGCTTGTTATATCTCTCATTTTGTTGTCTTGTATTATCTTGTTGAGTCAGCGTGCTGCACCAGGCCATCACATCAGCTCACTGTCTTGCTCGTCTTCTTTAGGAGGCACCTGGAACCAAACCTGGGATCTTCCATGGGGTACATGGCACCCAACTGCTTGAGCCATGTCTGTTTTCCAGCTGGTTTATTTTGATTGTATGAGTACCTTGAATCATTTAACACACAGTGTTTTTCTCTTTTGATTTAGGTGCTAGAAAATTCAGATCCATATTTGTGACCCACTTCTAGAAAATATGTTTGATTTTGGGTCTTATATTTTATGTGTTAACCTCATTTGTAGTTTTATTACTTCAATTGTTTTTTCTTTTTCCTGATTTCCTTATTTGTTTTTAGTTACAGTATGTATTTCTTAGCTGTATTTTAAATCCTTTTACTGAATGAGGGTGGAGTATGATAAATATATTCTAATTTTTTTTTAGGATAGAGCTTTGGATTACCTAAGTACTTGTATTGATCAAGTTCAAACATTTGGAGACATTCTTCAATTGGTTATTGTTGAACTAATTTATAAGGTAAGAATGATACTTTGAAGGGAAAATAACTCTAAAAGTTTACTTTAAAACAAAATTTAGATACCTCTTTCTGTGAGGCTAACTAATTGAGATAATTTTAAACTTACAGGATAGTTGCAAAAATAATGCAAATGCCATGCAGAGAGCTCCAACATACCTTTACCCCCTAAGATCTGCAGATCTACCAAATTTAACATTTTGCCAGCTTTGTCATACCTTTATTTT
The DNA here is from genome assembly GCF_030445035.2 of Dasypus novemcinctus. Lineage (NCBI taxonomy): Eukaryota > Metazoa > Chordata > Mammalia > Cingulata > Dasypodidae > Dasypus > Dasypus novemcinctus. The sequence continues at coordinate 79,520,670 of NC_080682.1, forward strand.
TTTCCTTTCTTCCTCTCTTTCCCTCCCTCCTATCCTCTTTCTCCTTATCTATAAGTCTCTATCTATCTATTTTCTGAACATTTGAGGGCATCATACTCCTTGAACACATAATACTTCCATGTACATTTTCTATGAACAAGGATATTTATGTTATCACCTCGTGTGCAGTTATCAAGTTTAAAAATTTTAACTTTGATAAAAACTTACATTCTGTATCCCAGTTTTTTCTTATGTCCCAATAATGTCTTTCTGAGCCTTTTTTCTTCCATTCTTTGATTCCATCTGGTATCATATATTACATTTGTTATTATCTATTTAGTTTGTCTTTCTTTCTTTTCTTTCTTTCTTTCTTGGAAACATATCTTCCCAACCCTTCTCAAACATACCATTTAATGGGATTAATCTCATTCACAATGTTGCAGTTCCCTTACCACCATCTATTACTAAAACTTTCCCTTGACCCCAAACAGAAATCCTACACTCATTTTGTTTTAACTCATTGCCCTTGCCTTCTACCACTGGTAACCTCTACTTTACCTCTTGTCTCTTGTGAGCTTACATATCCTCTGATATTTTCTTTGTGGACACCATGGGGCTTATATTTAACATCTTAAATCTTTAACAGTCTCATTTGCTTTGATACCAACTTAGCATACAAAAACTATATTCCTCCATTTCTCCTACCTTTATGCAGTGCTTGTCACAATTACATGTATATGTATTATGAGTTTACAACCACTGAATTATTACTACATTTTGTTTGTCTTTTAGATCTTGTAGGAAGTTAAAAGTGGAGTTAAATAGCACTGGTATTTATGTTTACCAATGTCATTATCTTTATTGGAGAGCTTTATATTTTCATGTGACTTCAGCTGATTGTCTGGTATCCTTTTCTTTCAGAACTTCCTTTAGCAGTTCTTGTAGCCCCAAGTAATAGAGACTTAACTATGCATATTTTTAAGAAAATATGTTGCTGTATAAATATTTTAGGAAAATCTAATATCATTGTTATCTTCAAGAGAAAAAATAATAATAAGAGGTATTTGCCTCACAGATACAAGCGTTCATTTAGAATAATATAGAAAATTTTAGTTGACTATCCAGTATTGAATATTGTCCCAACTAATAGAAAGTAGTACTTGGGGGGGGAAAGGTTATCTATCTTGCTTGAAGAAGTGGTATTTTCCTTTTATCAGTTATTTAGATTTATGTAATCCATCATGTTTCCTTTTTTTGACATGTCATCGAAGAAATTTAGGACCAAATTTAATATCCTCTTACAGTACCTGTATTAGTATATTTGGTTAATGTGTTACTGTCCTTGCTTTTGTTGCTTTATATTTTCTTTTTCATTTGTGTACAGTATACGCCTTTTATTTTAAGCCACGTGAAAATCTTTTTTGACGCATGGGGCATAAAAATTAATTATGATTGATAAATGAATGAGTAGCTATGAGAAGTATTTGAAGTAACTCTTTATTTCTTTGTGAAATTACCAGTGCTGTGTCACTGTGTTTCACCACATGTTGGCCAACTTTTTTTTTTTATTTTTTAAGTGCAAGCCAGTTTAGTTAGGCTAGTAATTTATTAAGGAAGGGAGGGAAGAGAAATGGGAGAAGATAACAGATTATGGGTCTCAGGTAGAGAGGAAAGGGGCTGAAAAGAGATAAAGAGGGCTGATTTACAGATTATAATTCCCCAATACAGATTACAAAATGCCTAGGTTTACTTGCATACTGATGCAGGCAGGGGGAAGGAAGGCAAGAACAGGGCCAGTTTGGGCTTTGCTCTTGCTTTTGCTTTTTAAACCATTAATTACTCTGCCCCTTTGCTAATGTCTGGGTAGGAGTCCCAGTTATTTGCTATTTTGATTAGTTATCCCACCTATCAATCCCCTAGGAGGGTCCAATGATAGGGCCTTTGGAATATATCTGGGGCTTCTCCTTTATTCCGGAGGAAATCTCATTCCAAATGGGAGTTGTCGCAAGGATCTTCCAACAGCCATCTTGTGGGTTATTCTCAGCCATGTGGATTTCCTGCCAGGTTCCAGATCTGTCTGTTGATTCCCTGTTTTACTAGCTTGTTTGAACTTCCCCCTCAAGAGAGTTTACACCTTTACTCTTAAAGGGGTGCTGCTGATTAGGGGCAGTAGGCCCTATCTGACAAGGTTTAAAACCCTCCTGCTATTCTTTTGCGGTTGGAGGAAGACAAATCTGGCATCCTGGGTGAAGCTGGATGACGTCCCCTTATGGCTAACAAGATGTTGATTCTGGAAGAAATAAGCTTAGAACTTTGAAGATGTACAGTCTTACTAAAAGGAGACTGGACCACAAAAGTAGAAAAGGTGAGGTGCTTTTGAAGGCTGCATCTTCCCAAAGTTGGTGGGTTTTATTTTGCAGATTTTGAGCACTGTTTAGGACTTTTTTCAGAGTGGTTTACATAGAGATGGCATTCTTTCTTAAGGAAGAGACATGTTCCTCCCTGTTCTGCAGTTAGCATGTTAAGTGCCCTGTGATTTTGCAACACTGCTGCAGCAAGAGAGTCTGTTTGCTGTTTTAGAGTTTCTAAGGTATGGCTGGTTTCTTTTATGCAGTTAGTTAGCTCTAGGAAGTGACTGTAATAGATAGTGGGATTTGGTATAAATTGCCAATTCCAGTTTTCCACGGTGATGGGTATGCCTAAGACAACTAAGAGGAAGATGAGAAGAGGCATTGCCTTTTTAGTTATTGTATAGAAAGAAACTACAGGAAATGAAAACAGACAAGATTTTTTAAGTGGTGTCTGGTTTGCCCTCTCCCTAGCAATCAGCTTTTGGGCTAGCGTTAGAGGAAACAGTTGGCTTTGACGGAGGCACTGCTTAGCTTTTTCTCTTAAAGACATATTTCAGGCTGTCCAATGACTGATGTTCACCTGTCCTGTCAGGTGCTTCTGGTGAGCTGACAGCCAACAATTTTAAGTCCTTGAATAAGAATATTCTTAGCTTTAAAATTAAGAAAAGCAACATTCTATAAGCTGACACTTATAAAAAAATTTCATTTCGAAAGAAAATGTTCCTGAGATCAATTGAAACCTCACTGTTTTCTTCTTCAGGTCTGTCATGCTAATCCATCAGAGAGGGCTCGTTTTATTCGCTGCATCTATAACTTATTACAGTCATCTAGCCCTGCTGTAAAATATGAAGCTGCTGGAACATTAGTGACACTCTCTAGTGCACCAACTGCGATCAAGGTACTGCTTATTTTTTTTGTGGGGGTGGTCTAAATTAGATGATAGATATGCTGACTTTTCACTTAAGATTTAGTAACATTGCAGTTTACTTTTTAGTTGCATGGCATTACATGGCATAGAGGAGCAACTACAAATTTTATAAAATTTGCTTTCTTACATAGTCTGTCTGCTCTTCCTCCATCCCTCCCTACACATTTTTCTTACCTCCCCTCCTTCCTTCTTTTCTTTCCTTCATATATATGAGAAAAGACTTACATATCTACTTTCTGAAGAATAATACTGGTATTTTAAGATCTTTCCCCATATTAAATTTCATTGAAAACTAGATCCGGGAAAATGAATTCTGGATCCTAAATGAGGGATGCTGAAAGGGTACTTAGTGATTTTTTTTTTTTTTTATTGACTTTGTAATAATATTACATTAAAAATATATATGTGAGGTCCCATTCAACCCCACCCCCCCCACCCCCCCCCTCCCCACCCCAACAACACTCGTTCCCATCATCATGACACATCCATTGGATTTGGTAAGTACATCTTTGGGCACCTCAAAAATATGGAACGCTTCACGAATTTGCGTGTCATCCTTGCACAGGGGCCATGCTAATCTTCTCTGTATCGTTCCAATTTTAGTATATGTGCTGCCGAAGCGAGCACAGTGATTATTTTTAATAATGGAATGTTACCCTTCTCTTCTTTTTTTTTTTTAAGATTTATTTATTTATTTATTATTTATTTATTTAATTCCCCTCCCCTCCCCCGGTTGTCTGTTTTCTGTGTCTTTTTGCTGCGTCTTGTTTCTTTGTCCGCTTCTGTTGTCGTCAGCGGCACGGGAAGTGTGGGCGGCGCCATTCCTCGGCAGGCTGCTCCCTCCTTCGCGCTGGGCGGCTCTCCTTATGGGTGCACTCCTTGCGCGTGTGGCTCCCCTACGTGGGGGACACCCCAGCGTGGCAGGGCACTCCTTGCGCCCATCAACACTGCGCATGGGCCAGCTCCACACGGGTCAAGGAGGCCCGGGGCTTGAACCGCGGGCCTCCCATGTGGTAGACGGATGCCCTAACCACTGGGCCAAAGTCCGTTTCCCACCCTTCTCTTCTTAAGTTTTTTTCTACCTAGTCTGTGTCAGGAATCCCTAATATATTCAGAGACTGAGTTGCTCAAGAAAGCCAGTTTGTATAAATGGAAGAATTTACTGCTTTATCCACCAATACTTAGGAATATTTTTAACTTTATATTTTGAAACAATTTTAGACTAATAGAAATGTTGTAGAAACAGGCAGGTTCCCATATACCTTCACCCACCTTCCTGTAATGTGAATGTCTGCATAACCATTGTTTAATTGGCATATTAAGAATTAATATTGGAACAATACTAATAACTAGACCACAGGCAGACTATTTGAATTTCACAAGTTTTCCTACCTTTTTCTGGTGCAAGATCCAATCCAGGACCCCACATTGCATTTAGTTGTCAGATATCCTTAGTCTCTTCTATTCTGATATAGTTCTTCAGGTTTTCCTTGTTTTTTATGACCTTGAAATATTGAAGAGTACTCCCCAGTTATTTTGTAAAATATTACTCAATTTGGGTCCATCTGATATTTTCTCATGCTTAGATTGAGGTTATGCATTTTTGAGAAGAATACCACAGAAGTAACTTCTTTTCTTAGTATATCAGAATAGTGCTTGATATTGATATGTCTTAATACAAGTGATATTAACCTTGATCACTTAGTTAAATTGGTGTCTACTGCGTTTCTGCATCGTTGAGTTACTATTTTTGTCTTTGTAATGAATAAATTATCATGGGGGAGATACTTTGAAACTATGCACATATCTTGTTTTTTCTCAAACTTACACCCACTAATTTTATCTGCCAATGGATCTTCTTTACAACAGTTATTACTGTAGTATTATAATAGTGACTTTTTGTTTCCCTCATTTTCTTCTACATTTATTAATTAAAATTCTTCTGCAGGAAAGAGCTGTCCCTTTTCCTTTATTTGTATCAATATCTATTTTATTTCATTCTGTGCGTTATAATCCAATAAGGCCATTATTCTGTTGACATCATTCTGTTATTCACATTTTTCCAGCTTTGGCCATTGGGAGCTCTTTGGGGTTTGCTCCTTTATTCTTTACATTCTTGAATCATTCTAAAATATACGGGTTTTTTTTTTTCCTCTTATTACTAAGTGTTTTAAATATATACTGAAATACTCTCATTACTCAGGGTCATTTTTATATTCTTAGTTGTTCTGCATGCTTTAGTGTGGATGCATTAGACTTTGCCTCTAAACTAAAGTTGCTTAATAACTATACTTTTTGAGATTTTCTGCTTTTTTCTGTTTTTTTCCTTAATGTCAACCCTTAACCTTTCTTTGTCTGTCAAGTATTTCTGCCTGAAGCAACCCTTTTTCATCCTTTTAATGACCAATGCTTCTAGTCTTTTGTACGCTTGAAAACGATATAAGGTTTGTTAGAATTTAGGGAACAGAGGAACATATTCCTCTGAATAAAGTTCATAAACTTCAGTAAAGGAAAATTAGTGAGTATATTTTAGCTTCTTGAGGATATTTTTGTTGTTGCTGTTTTTTTTTTTTTGTTTTTTTTTTTTAAGATTTTTAATATTTATTTCTCCCCCTTCCCCTGCCATTACCTGCTCTCTGTGTCCATTCGCTGTGTGTTCTTTGTCCACTTATATTCTTGTCAGGTGGCACCAGAAATCTGTGTCTCTTTTTGTTGCATCATCTTGCTGCGTCAGCTCTCCGTGTGTGCAGTGCCGCTGTGCGGAGCAGGCTGTGCTTTTTTTCATATGGGGCAGCACTCCTTGCAAGGTGCACTCCTTGCACGTGGGGCACCCATACATGGCATGGCACTCCTTGCGTGCGGCAGCACTGAGCGTGGGCCAGCTCACCACACAGGCCAAGAGGCCCTAGGTTCGAACCCTGGACCTCCCATATAATAGGCGGACACTCTCTCAGTTGAGCCACATTCACTTCCCTATTGCTTATTTTTAGATTCCATGTTTAAAATAGATGAATGTAGTCTTAAAATACATTTCTTTTTCTAAATCAATATAGGCTGCTGCTCAGTGTTACATTGATTTAATTATTAAGGAGAGTGACAACAATGTAAAGCTCATAGTTCTGGATCGATTGATAGAATTAAAAGAGCATCCTGCTCATGAACGAGTATTACAGGTAAGTGTTGTCTGAACGAGAACAATCCTAAATTATTATCCAAATGGAGATCATTCCCAAGCCTTGCCATTTTGATTATCTTAAATGTTTGGATATTGGGCAGTTTAAATTTTGGTCACCTGAGGTATAACTCTTGAATCACCATAGCTTTTGGGGTTATTATCTTTGCCATAAAGAAAAAAAATTCCAAAATGAATTAATATGTTTGCTTTTTTCTGTTATATTTATACTCTTGGGTATGCTTAGCAATAGTGCTATATAATGCTACCAATATTAATATAGTTTATATTTCTTGAAAAGTAATTATCAATTAATTGAAAATAAAAGATCATCACATTCTAAAAAATAATGACAGGTAGATTGAGTCCTGGGTGAGAACAACAAAAAAATTGCTATAAAAGGTATTACTGGCATAATTGGAAAAATGTGAATGTAGACAGTTTACTAGCCAATAGTATTGTTATAAATGTTAAATTATTTTAATTTGATAATTATGTTATAGGTATGTGAAAATTATTGGGAGATATGCACAGAAATGCTTAGTATTATAAAGCAAAAATGGCAAAATATATTAACAATTGGTGAGTGTAGGTAAAAGGTATACAGGAGTCACTTACAAATTTTAGAACTGTTTTATCAGTTTGAAATTTTTAAGTAAAGTTTTCAAGAGGTAAAATCATTTGTAAATTAAGTTTTGCTGTACTTTGAAATATTTATCTGCCATAGATTTTTTATGCATCTTTTAAATATTACATTTTCCTTCAGAGCCAAAATAACATCAGAGTTAACAAAATTGTTATAATTTCTTCATATTATCTAATACCAAGTCAGATCCACATTTTCCCAGATGTCCCAAAAATGCTCATTGGTAGGTAATTTGTCCTTTCACAACTGTATATTGTATATGGTTGTTGTGTCTCTTAAGTCTTTTCATTTTTTTTTAATATGTATTTTTTATTGGAGTAGTTGTGAGCTTACAAAATAATCATGCATAATGTGCAGAATTCCCATACATCATCCCTCCACCAACACCTTACATTGTTGTAGAACATTTGTTACAGATTATGAAAGAATATCATCAGACTATTACCACTAACTATAGTCCGGAGTGTACATTTGGTATGTTTTTTCCCTGAATCCCTATTTTTTAGCACCATGTATTAGTATTGTGCATTTTTTATAGTTCATGAGAAACGTTCTCATATTTGTGCTGTTAATCACCATCCATCTTCCACCATGTTATATAGTCCCATACTTTGTAGATTCTATCCAAAGCGTGCACTCAGTGGCTCTCACTTTCATCACAGAGTTGTATAGTCATTACCCCCGTAAACCTTTCAATGTTTTCCTTAGTCTAATAGAAAAAGTTCCATACCTCTCTATCATTGACCCTTAGCATTAGTGTAGTATATTCTTGACATTGATGCAAGATTATTACAGTATTAGGGATCCAGTGTAGCTCAGGTTGTTGAGCGCCTGCTTCCCGTGTTTGAGGCTGCAGGTTCAATCTTCGGTACCTCCTAAAAACAAAACAAATGGAAAAACCAAATCTCATTGGGGAGCGTATGTAGCTCAGTGGTTGAACACCTGCTTTCCATGTACAAGGACCTGGGTTCAACCCCCATACCTCCTTAAAAAAAAAAAACAACACATTACAATATCGCTGTTAACTGTAGTCACTAAGTTACATTAATTGCATTTTTCCCATGAATCACCATACTTTTATACCACCTTGTAATAGTGATGTACATTTGTTTTAGTTCATAGAAGAACATTCTTGATTTTGTACTATTAATCATAATCCTCATCCACTTCCAGGTTCGCTATGTAAGTCCTTTCATTTTGAACAGTGTCTTTTATTCAATTTGACTTATTAAAGAGACAGGACCAGGTCACTTCTTGATGTGTGCTTTCATTTCGCTTGTACCTCTGACCTCTGTTGCTTGTAAACTAAGTTGGATTTAAAACTTGATAGAATCAAAGTAAACTTTTCTACCTTGAATGCGTCATGTTATAGTCTGTATTTCATATTGCATTATATGAGGAGATACAAAATATCTGTATATTTCACCACTTGTGTTTTGTGTGTTTTTTTGGAATTTAATATTTTCTTGTTTAATGTGTGGGTCTTCACTTACCCACTGAGATATCACCCTGTGATAACTTGAACACATTCATATTCCAGGTCACTAGTGGTTTTATGATAGATAAAAGGATTATGATCATGCAGACAGAACCCTCCATTCTACCATTATGTTTTTCTTGTGAACAGAATGATTGGTATTATTTAGTGATTTTTTTTTTTGCTCTTTTTCAGGACCTGGTTATGGATATCCTAAGAGTATTAAGCACACCAGACTTAGAAGTACGCAAGAAAACTCTGCAGTTAGCCCTGGATCTTGTGTCTTCTAGGAATGTTGAAGAGGTGAAACAAAACTGTCACAGCACTTGTAACCTGTCGGCCCATACACGATATAATTTTAACTTATATTTACTTTTTTCTGCAGCTGGTTATTGTCCTTAAGAAAGAAGTGATTAAAACAAATAATGTGTCAGAGCATGAAGATACTGACAAATACCGACAACTTCTTGTGCGAACATTGCATTCCTGTTCTGTCCGATTTCCAGATATGGCTGCAAATGTTATTCCTGTGGTATGTAAATCCGAGCCTTAATTTTGAAGTTCTCTAAAAATAGAATTTTTAAAAATTTCTAGTTATTCAACTCCAGAAATCACAACTGTATGGAATCACTACATTTCGTGGTTGAAAGGGATATTTATATCCATCTATTCTTTAGCTCAGAAGAATAAGGACTCTGACCTTTCTCAGACGTCCTCATCAAAAAACACATAGTGACAAAAAAAGTAGCTCCATGTGTTGTTAAAATTGATAGTTGTTACAAATATGTAAAGTAAAATTATGCTGTGTATATATATATCATTCAGGAAGAGATAAGTGTTTCAAATAGTTTCAGCTTTTGCAGATTTTTTAATAGGAAAAATTCACATATTTAGAGTTATTTCTCTAATACTGTCAGATAAATGAGGTATGTTGTTATATTTAAAATTTTATGTTTCAGGTCGGAATTTTCTCTAAAATGAGTTTGCTTTTAGTTATATTTTAGAAATATTCAATTTATTTATTTTAGATTGTGGGATTCCAGCTTCTGTCTTTTTGTTTGTTTTTTTATAAAGATTTATTTATTTATTTATTTCTCCCCAGCCCCTTGTTGTTTCTCACTTGCTGAGTCTGTCTTTTTTTTTTTTAATATTACATTCAAAAAATATGAGGTCCCCATATACCCCCATCCCCCGCTGAGTCTGTCTTTGTTGTTTCTTTAGGAGGCACCAGGAGCCAAACCCGAGACCACCGATGTGGGAGGGAGGTGTCTCATCACTTGAGCCACCTCTGCTCCCTGCTTTGTTTCGTCTCTCATTCTGTTTTTCCTCCCCACGTCTCTTGGCATCATCTTGTTGTGTCAGCAGCCATGCCTGCCTGTTGCATCAGCTCGCTGTCTTCTTTAGGAGGCACCAGGAACCTCTGCTTGCTTTTTTGTGTCTCCCACTATATTCTTTTCTTCTTGTGTCTGCTTACTGTGCCTGCCCGTTGTGCCAGCTCACTGTCTTCTTTAGGAGGCACCAGGATTCAAACCAGCAACCTCCCATGTGGTGTGGAAGGCAGGAGCAGTCACCTGAGCTACATCCACTTCCCCCCAGCTTCTGTTTTATACTCAGTTTTGTGATAAACGTAGCTGCACATAAAAACAAGAAGGCTTTGTGTATTTGTTTATATAGTAGTGCTTGTCTCTCAGTTCACATTTTGTTAGGATTTGAAAATTAAGAATTAACATTCTTTGTAAATTTGTTATTTTACTTCTTGCCGTAGATAATCTTTCCGATAATTATGTGATTGTTCTATTTCTCTTTTTTTGTTTCTTTTAGTTAATGGAATTTCTTAGTGATAATAATGAAGCAGCAGCTGCTGATGTCTTAGAATTTGTTCGTGAAGCCATTCAGCGCTTTGATAATCTGAGAATGCTTATTGTTGAGAAGATGCTTGAAGTCTTTCATGCTATTAAATCTGTCAAGTAGGTTTAAAATACTTTTAAATATAAGATTAAGCATTTTATCAGTTTTTATCTTTAAAGGGTCCATTGATAGAAAGTATAATAGAGGGAAGATGGTTCAAGATGAGCCAAAATAGGACAAAATAAAATAAGTCTAATCGTAAACATCACCCTACCCCCACCTTTGGTTAATCTGTACTTTACTGGAAAAATGATTTTTTAGGAGTGAATTAGCTCGTTTTCTCTATCCTGATTTTCTCTAAAATGTGAATCATAAAGTGCCTAAGGAACATATGTTTAAATGGCATCACTTTCGAATGTCATTATTTATATCCCCCTTTAGCATTTGTGGAAGAGAAGTATTGAAAATGCATCCTAATTCTGACATGATATGATTTCCTTCACATAGCCTTTACTAATAAGAAAAGAGCATTGCATCCAAATTTTTCTTCATATAAAGTATCTGATGGAAATACTGTAACAGACAGACAGTATGTCTACCTAGATAGAAAGAAAAGGGCCAGTATAAAATTTATATTTATGATATGAAAATATATTGATATTTATGGAAGAGAGCAAGATTTGCTTCTTTGTAATAATAATCATATCAAAGTTTTGTTTTGACAATTTCAGTCAAACATTATTAACTTTAGCATTTTAAACTAGAGAATTGTTGCCTTCTTTACCATTTTATGTTGTTTTTACTAATCCCTTTTATTCCTTCCTTGTCCAATGTTGTGTTAAGAACTTTGCCTCTTCTATTCCATGATTATCAGTAAAAAGTGAATTACTTTTTACATTAAGATAATAAATTTCTTAGAGTAGTAAGCAAAAAAGCTAAATTTACCTTAAAACTATCCTAAATGGAAGGTAACAACTTTCTGGGAAACATTTTGGTATTTTGTTTTTAATACTGAGTTTACCTAGTTTTAGAATATTCCTAATGATGTTGAATGAAACAGTTTTTTTCCTTTTAATCTGTGTGATTTCTGGAAACAAACAAAAAACCTAATAGTGTTTGTAATATTCTTTCTTAAATGTTTTTCCATATCTTCCATAGTCCCTTAGAACTGCAAAATCTTGAGCTTGAGGGTCTCACAGCATCAAGATTTGTTTGCAAGGCCAGTGTTTGAAAACTTGTATTCTTGTTCTAGAATTTACAGAGGAGCACTGTGGATCCTGGGAGAATACTGTAGTACTAAGGAAGACATTCAGAGTGTGATGACTGAGGTCCGCAGGTCCCTTGGGGAGGTATGTTTTACTTCAGTAAAACCTACTTTATAGGCGATTTGCTTTTGTGTTTCTATTTAATTATAGTGTCTGGGATAAAGAACACTGAGAAAAATGTATTTTAATTACCTAGATAATAAAGCCAGTTTCAAACTGAACTTTGAGGACTTCTCTCCCTCCTCCTTAGGTGCTGTGGAGAATTAGGGAAGGTTCATTCCCAATTTCCCTCATCCCAGTTGAAACATAGCAGCTTTTTTATCTATATTGTTTACTCTTCTCAGTAAGAGTTTGTTTGAACAAAAGGTTCTGTGTCTTAAAAAAAAAAAAAAAGGACAAAGGCCCATAAAACTGTTTCAGTTTTTATGTTCTGGAAGAATTACAAATATAAAAACAAGACTGACTTAAGAATATTTATGTAGTAAAGCTGACATTATCTGTTCATCCAAATAACATACAGTAGAAAAACAACATTGGATTGCTTGGCTAGTCTTTGTTTGGCTAGTAATTAGCTCCAGGACCTTGGATATAAGTTCCTTAACCGGAGTGAATATCAGTTTAACTCAACAACAAACAGATAACCAAATTGAAAAATGGGCAAAGGGCTTGAATAGGCATTTCTCCAAAGAGGATATTGGCTGATAAGCACATGAACAAATGTTCAACATCACTAGTCATTACAGAAATCAAAATCACAATGAGATACCACGTGACACCCACTAGAATAGCTATTATTTAAAAACGAAGAAACTGTGTTGGTGAGGATGTGGAAAATAGGGTCTCTTGTACATTGGTGGGAATGTAAAATGGTATACCTGCTATAAAAAAGTTTGGCAGTTCCTCATAATATTAAGAAAAGAATTACCACATGACTCAGCAATCCCGCTTCTAGTATATACCCAAATGAATTGAGAGCAGGGACTTGGACAGATGCTTGTACACCAATGGTCATAGCAATATTAGTCACAATAACCAAAAGGTGGAAGTAACCCAAATGTCCATCAGCAGATTAATGGATAAATAAAATGTGTATCCATACAAAGGAATGTTATTGTGCCTTTAAAAGGAATGAAATTCTGATAAATGTTATAACTTGGATGAACCTCGAAGACATGCTGCATGAAGTAAGTCAGACACAAAGATGCAGACATTGTATGATTTCACTTTATGAAATAGCATATGCAAACTCAGAGACTGCTTTATTCATAGAAGTAGCGTGACAGTTACTGGGGCGGGGATTATGGTAAGGATGAGAAAGGCAGTGGGCAGTTAATGCATAATGGGTACAGGGTTTCTGTTGGGGGCAATGTGAAAGTTCTGGTAATGGATGCTAGCAAGTATAGCACAACATTGTGAATGCAGTTAATCCCACTGAATTGTTTACTTGGGAGTGGTTGAGATGGGAAAGCTTATATTGTATATATATTTCCACAATTTAAAAAAAGACACTAAAGAGACAATGACAATTAAATGCAATACATGGTCCTGGATGGGGTCAAGTAATAGAGGAAAAAGGCTCAAAAGGACATTATTTGGACATATGAAAGATTTAGAGTATACACTATATAAACGATATCAATATTAAATGTCTTCAACTTGGTAATTATACTTGAGGTGCTTACATAAATGATTATCTTTGTTAATAAAATGTACGTGGAAGAATTACATGTTTAAGGAACATGATGGATACAACCTATTCTGAAATATTCAGAAATGGATGGATAGGAAAATAGAATGATACAGAAACTATGGCACAGTGTTAAAGATGGTAGATCTGGGTATGTAGATGTGGGGTAGAAATTCTCTGTGGGTTTTGTGTTCTTTTTGTAGCTATTCTGTGAGTTTCAAATTATTTCAAAATAAAAGTTGAAAGAAAAAAATAAAATTATTATGTACAAGGAAGTCAGATTTGTTTCATTTTAAAAGGAGTGCTATATTTTGTTAGTATTTTAAGAGAAAAGGAATGAGGTTTAGAGTATCTGCTTTGTGCTAGGCACTGTCCTAGGAATTTTCCTATTAAGTAACTTACGTAGAAAGAATTAAGATTTCGATTTAAAAAGATTTTAATAAACTGAGGCTCAAAGTGGTTTAATTAACTTTCCCTGGGTCTTACAATTAGTGGTAGAATGAGAATTCAAACCCAGGAATGTCCAACTCTAAAGCCCCTATTCCAATATCCACAAAATCCGTTGAGAGAATAACTTGTCTATAGAAATGACTGAATATTGAATATGATTTTGCTTGGTATTGATATTATTACTAAATTGATGTTTCCAATTGATTTTTAGATCCCGATTGTGGAGTCAGAAATAAAGAAAGAAGCTGGTGAATTAAAACCTGAAGAAGAAATAACTGTGGGGCCAGTTCAGAAATTGGTAACTGAAATGGGCACTTATGCAACTCAGAGTGCCCTTAGCAGTTCTAGACCCACCAAGAAAGAGGAAGACAGGTAATTTAAGGCACCTGTGCCCTGCCAGTTACTTCTTTTATTCTTGTGTTTAAAACATCAAATGATTTATTTTCTTTAATTATTTTGTTTTTATGACCAAAATGGAAGTGCATGCCATTTAAAAGGTACTTGAAGAGAGGAGAATTTGTTATTTCCTCCAGGGGTTTTGTTGCCCATTACCATCCAGAAATACAGTTTTAACTTCAAGGTTTTACATAGTTTTGAAGATTTTCCATTTCTGATTAACAGATTAAAATTGTTCATTCTTTCCCCTTGATTTTCCCTGGATTTTGCTTTACATTTTTATGGTGAAGCTGATGAAAATAATGCCTAAAGTTTTATTGAATGCTTACTATGTGCTAGGCATTGTGCTAGTTTTTTTGTCTCATAGTCTTGACAATCCTGTGTGGTAGAGTCTCTTAGTAACGCCATTTTACAGAAGAAGAATTTGAGGATAAATTTATAAATCCTACATTTATAAATTAAGGATAAATTCATAATTTATCCAAAAGGACACAATAAATAGACAAGCTGAGATTTAAATGTTGCTCATTGACTCCATATATATACCCTTAACCATTTTCTCTTTAATAGTTTTAAAGATTCATTTTATTTATTTTTCTCCCCCCCGCCCCCCCCCCCCCCCCCCGCCATTGTCTGCTCTCTGTCTACTCGTGGTGTGTTCTTCTGCATCTGCTTGCATTATCTGGTGGCACTGGGAAACTGCATCTCTTTTTTGTTGTGCCATCTTGCTTCGTCAGCTCTCCGTGTGCGTGGTGCCACTCCTGGGTGGACTGTGCTACTTTCACCTGGGGCAGCTCTCCTTGTGGGGTGCACTCCTTGCGCGTGGGGCTCCACTTGGCGTGGCAGCACTGCGTGTGGGCCAGCTTACCACACGGGTGAGGAGGCCCTAGGGTTCAAACCCTGGACCCTCCACGTGGTCGATGAACACTCTTATCAGTTCAGCCATGTCTCCTTCCCCATTTTCTCTTTTCATATCCATTTGGATCTTGCATCATTTGAAGGTAACTATTAAAGCCATTGCATTCTTTTTCCTTCTGAGAGCTAAAAAGATTGCTAATTGAACTCCTATCAGTGAAGGATAGCAGTGAGACTATTGAATAGACTTAATTGAATCATTTTTGAAAAGTTGCATGCTGCTTAGGAAGTTAATAGGTTTCATTTTCCTTGATTGCTTTGCAGACCTCCCCTGAGAGGATTCCTTCTGGATGGAGATTTCTTTGTTGCTGCCTCCCTTGCCACAACTTTGACCAAAGTTGCCTTGCGCTATGTAGCTTTGGTTCAGGAGAAGAAGAAACAAAATGTAAGTTCATTTATTCTCCATTTATCCAACAAATGAACATTGAGTGGCTACTATATGCAGACAATAGCAGGGACCCAAAAACTTCCTGGTATGGAAAAGCTATGATTTAGTAGAGGAAATGGACACAGTAACATAATATTACTGGGGAACTGACACAGTAATACAATATCAATACATTGTGATTAGTCCAGTGAAGAAGATAAAAATAAGGGTTTATGAAGTCACTTCTGTTTGCTAGCATTATTCAAAGCCCAGTGAAGAAAACGCCTCTCTCTAGCATAGTCTAGTCAAGTCATTTTCTGTTTTATCCCATTTCTATATATATATATATATATATCCTTTTCTATGGTTTATACCTTTATCGTAGCTTCTGACAATTCTGACTGTGCACTTGGCATAATAAACTTCCATTCCTGCACTTCTAAACCCCTACCCCAGTCATTTGTGCTTTTGTCCTACATTTTCTCTATGTCATGTTATAAACCTCAGAATACATTGTTGTTATTTTTACTTAAAATAGTTATCTTTTAATGAAATTTTTTTTCGTTGTGTTGTTTTTATTGGTGGGGGGGATGAGAAAACAGGCTTGTATTTATCCACGTATTTACCATTTCTAGTCCTTTTAATTCCTTTGTGTAAATCCAGAATTCTGTCTTTTTTCTGCTGAAAGAACTTGATCATTCTTGTTCTGAAAGTCTGCTGGTGATGAAGTCTCTCAGCTTTCATTTGCCTGAAAGTCTTTCATTTAAAAAAAAAAGCTCTCTTTGGAAGAATTTGTGAATGTTTATTTTATTTTCATTTCTTTTTTAATATTGCTAAAATAAACAAGAAGGAGGGATGTAATAAAAACTAACAGAAGAAACCAATCACTCGAGGCTATAGCACTCAAATACAAATCTTTCAATATTGTAGTGGAGATAGAAACAGCAAAAGATAGAAATACAATTACATTACTAGATATAATAACATGAATCCTTCCTCTTCCAGAGTTTAAATGACTTCTGTGAAACATCTTTTTCCCTACCTGGTCTTGATTATTCTATGTTTTACAATCTGCAGTTTTATTTAACATTATAGCAAACATTTTCCATGTTATTCTAAACCTTTCCTAATCATAATAATCATAATACTTCATAGCTGTGTCAAACCATTTGGTTTATGATACCTTCTTTTACTTAAGCCTTCCATAAAATTGAATATGTTCATTTTAGATTTGGAATTTTCAGTTTGTTTTTATTTATTTTTTTTAATTCCAGGTTTCAAAAAAAGCCATAAATGAAATTTTGATTACCAAATAATTTACAAGGTGTATTCTCTCTTTCTGATTTGTATATTTTGATTTATGAGTGATAATTTTATTTTGTGACTCTCTGTAGTCATCATTTATTTGGGTCACATCTCAGTGTTATCTTCTTAAATTATGATTTTTGGCAAGTCTCCAAAATTTGCATCTTAGAGTCTAATTTGATTTCCTCTCAAGGACAGCTGCATCACTTCTGGAAGTTGGGAGAGTGGTTATTAGTATCTTTTTAAGAGCCAAATTTCTGTTATCATATCTGATTCATAAAGTTTGCTACGTCTAGTCCAAGGAAGGAGGAAGTTGGGTAGTTTATTGCCTCACCAACTTTCCTTCATTTATGCCTTTTGTAGCATTCTTCATTTCTTGTAGACCTGAGTTCCTCTCTGATGTCATAACCTTTTTTCTAAAGAACTTGTTTTAATTTTTCTTGCAGTGCAAATCTGTTGGCAATTAATGCTTTTTGTGGCTTTTATTTGACCGAAAAAAGTATTTCTCTCTCTCTCTCTCTCTTTTTTTTTTTTTTCGGTTTTTGAGTTACGGGGGCCAAGGATTGAACCCGGGACCTAATATGTGGGAAGCTGGCACTCAACCACTGAGCCACATCGGCTCCCCTAAATTAGTTTTTTTGTTTGTTTGCTTGCTGTTTTGTTTGTTTTGTTTTGTTTTGAGGAGGCACTGGTTGCCTAACCCAGGACTTCCCATGTGGGCGCTCAACTGCTTGAGAAACATCTGCTCCCTTCATTCATTTTTGAAAGATACTTTTGCGGATATAGAGTTCTAGGTTGACAGTATTTTTTTTTTTCATACTTTATTCTTTTTTTTTTTTTTAAGATTTTTTTTTTAATCCTCCCCCCCCAGTTGTCTGCTCTCTGTGTCCATTCGCTGTATGTTCTTCTGTGACTGCTTCTATCCTTATCAGTGGCACCAGGAATCTGTGTTTCTTTGTGTTGCGTCATCTTGTGTCAGCTCTCCATGTGTACGGCTCCATTCCTGGGCAGGCTGTACTTTCTTTCCCGCTGGGCAGCTCTCCTTACGGGGCGCACTCCTTGAGTGTGGGGATCCCCTATGCGGGGGACACCCCTGCGTGGCACAGCACTCCTTGCACACATCAGCACTGAGCATGGGCCAGCTCCACATGGGTGAAGGAGGCCCGGGGTTGGAACCGTGGACCTCCCATGTGGTAGGCGGACACCCTGTCCATTGGGCCAAGTCTGCTTCCTTTTCATATTTTAAAGATGTAGTGCCATTGTCTTTTGGCTTACATGGTTTCCGATGAGAAACCTACTGTCATTTTTATGCCTTTGTAGGGAATGTGCCTTTTTTCCTCCAATTATAGATTTTCTCCTTGCCACTGGGTTTCAGTAATTTGATTGTGATATGCCTTAGTGTGGTTTTCTCCATGTTTCTTTACTTATGTTTGGTTCTTTGAGCTTCTTGGATCTGTGAGTTTATTAGTTTCCATCAAATATGGGAAATTTGGGGTGATTATTTCTCCAAATATTGTTTCAGGCCCCCTCACTTTCTTCTTTTTTTCTGGACACAGTGTCAAACCTGTACTCCTTTCTACTGTTTTTTTTTCCCCAGGCTTCCAGTAGTTTTTTCATGCACATATGCAGATCAGTTTGGCAAGGCTATAGAGGACATGTGTCAAGATAATATTAAATCAGACTTTAAAAATGTTAGGACTTCCAGGAAGATGGTGGATTAGAAAGACATGGGACTCTCTTCTCTCCCAGAAGAATAGCTAGAGGACAAGCAGAAATGGGCTGGAAAAAAAATGTTCTAAGGTTCAGGACCCCAGGGGAAGACCGGATACCACCCAGAAGAGGGGCATAGGAAAAATATCTCAATGGAAAGACTAAGTAGAAGCTGCAGCTGCAGCCATCAGCGCCCTTCCCCACCCTATGAGCAGACAATTTTGAGTTCTTCGGCCTTGGATTTACAGCTACAGGCAAAGACGACCACATAGATGCACCTCCCAAAGTAAAGGGAAAGAGAGGGATGCAGCCTAAGGTTGATTCAGCTTTTGGCCCACAAATTTGGTCTGCTGTGTCCCACTAGCCCTCCCAGGCTGGGAGGGGCCATGCCATTATTTGGCCAGGGAACTGGTATAGAACTGAAGCTTTCCCATCCTTACAATATCTGTCCTTACTGACCAGGATTGGTTGTTGAGGATGCAGAAAGTAGTGGAATTATTTCCTATCCAGATAAAGAGTAAGGGCTGCCAGCTAAGATTGGAGAACAGCCCCTGAGAAAGTTTGAATTGCAAAGCTCTTGGCCTCCAGGTAGGATCCTCTGTCTCGTTGTGCTCAGTGTTGCAGCGAAAACATTCACACCAGACTTTGAACTGAGAGGGCTGCTGAAGAGCGTGCCATCTGCTGATGGACAAAAAAAAATGTGTGTGAGGAAATTAAAAAGTTAAGTACATCAGAGAGGCATTTTCCAACCATTACAGTCTCCCTCCCCAAGGCCCTTGGTAGCAGGTCTGCAACCCGTTACTGGGTTGATGGCCCAGTTTGAGCAACTAACAGGGACAGTCCTAAAGACCTAGAACAGGTAGAGCCAAGAATCAAAGCAGCCATAACACAGTCTTCTGCCACTGTATCCCTACAAAAAAGAGAGAAATTGAGTGTCAGAATAAACTCATCATAATTAGATGCCTAGACATCAGCAAAAAAGTAAAAGCCACACTAAAAAATGGAAGAAATGGCCGAAACAAAGGAATATATCAAAGCCCCAGGTGAAACACAGGATTTGAGACAACTAACCAAAGAGATGCACACAAATTTCCAAACTGAAATTAATGACTTGAAAGGCAGTATGGGGAAGCAGATGTGGCTCAAGCAATTGGGCTCTTGCTTACCCCATGGGACATCTGTTGTTTGGTTCCTTGTGCCTCCTAAAGAAGACAGAGTTGACGTCACAGGCAGGCTCAGCAAGCTGACACAAGATGATGTCACAAGAGACACAACAAAGCAGGGAATGGAGGTGGCTTAAGCAAGTAGGCACCCCACTCCCACATCAGCGATCCTGGGTTCAGTTCCTGGTGCCTCCTAAAGAAACAAAGAAGATGAACAGGCACAGCAAGTGCAAAACAAGGGGGGTAGAGAGATAAATAAATTAAATAATATAAAAAAGACAGTATGGCTAAAGAAAGGACATCAGGAAGACACTGAGTGAGCGAAAAGAAGAATTTGAAAATGTGAACAGAAAAGTAACAGAGCTTGTGAGAATGAAAGACGCTGTAGGTAAGATAAAAAGCATACTAGAGTCATACAACAGCAGACTCGAAATGATAGAATAAAGAATAAGTGATGTTGAAGACATAACAGCTGAACTGGAAGAGAGAGAAGAACAGAGAAAATAATGGAAAAAATGAGCAGGGGCTCAGGGAATGGAACAACACAAAGCACAACATACATGTCATGGGAGTTCCAGAAGGAAAAGAGAAGGGAAAGGGAGCAAAAAGAGTATTCGAGGAAATAATGGCTGAAAATTTCCCAACTCTCATGAAGAAATGAATTTACATGTGCAAGAAGCACAGCCTACCCCAATCAATAAATCTGAATAGATCTACTCCAAGACACACACCACTCAGAAAATATTAAATGTTAAAGATAAATAGAAAATTCTGAGAGCAGTGAGGGAGAAGCAAACCGTCACCCAGTCAGACTTAGTGCATAGTGCAAATTCATCATCAGAAACCATGGAGGCAAGAGGAGAGGGATATGATATAATCATGAAACTGAAAGAGAGAAATGCCAGCAGAGAATTCTTTATCTGGCAAAATTGTCCTTCAAATATGAAGGTGAGTTTAAAATATTCACAAATAAACAGAAACTAAGAGAGTTTGTAAAAAAAGAATCTTCATTTGCAGGATATATTAAAGGCAGCCTTAGGGAGCCTTATAGCCTGAAAGAAAAAGACAGAAGAGAGAAACTTGGAGAGAGTATAGAAAGCAAGAACAGCAGAAATGATAACCAAAAGAGTAAAAGACAGAAGAAAATAAGATGTAGCACCGAAGAATAAAATGGTGGAAGTAGGCGGTGGACTTGTCCCAGTGGTTAGGGCGTCCAACTACCACATGGGAGGTCCGCAGTTCAAACCCCGGGCCTCCTTGACCAGCTGGCCCATGTGCAGTGCTGATGTGCGCAAGGAGTGCCACACCCCTGCAGGGGAGCCCCACGCGCAAGGGGTGTGCCCCGTAAGGAGAGCTGCCCAGCATGAAAGAAAGTGCAGCCTGCCCAGGAATGGTGCCGCACACGCGGAGAGCTGACACAACAAGATGAGGCAGCAAAAAGAAACACAGATTCCTGTGCCGCTGACGACAACAGAAGCGGACAAAGAAGATGCAGCAAATAGACACAGAAAACAGACAACCGGGGTCGGGGAGGAGGGAAGAGAAATAAATAAATAAATCTTTTTTTTAAAAAATGGTGGAAGTAAATCATGCATTTACAGTATTATCATTGAATGTGAATGCATTAAACTCCCCAGTCAAGGCTGACATGTAAGCTGACAGAATGGATTAAAAAAACATGAACCGTCCATATACTACCTATACAAGACTCACCTTAGACCCAGGGATACAACCAGCTGAAAGTGAAAGGTTGGAAAAAAATACTCTACACAAACAGCAACTAAAAAGAGTGTAGGTAGCTATACTAATATCAGACAAAGCAAACTTAAATGCAAAAAAATTATAAGAGATACAGAAGACAAATTTATTAATAAAAGGGACAGTCCATCAGAAAGAAATAACAGTTGTAAATATCTATGCATCTGGGAAACGGACTTTGGCCCAGTGGTTAAGGCGTCCGTCTACCATATGGGAGGTCTGCGGTTCAAACCCCGGGCCTCCTTGACCCGTGTGGAGCTGGCCATGTGCAGTGCTGATGCGTGCAAGGAGTGCCGTGCCACGCAAGGGTGTCCCCCGCGTGGGGGAGCCCCACGCGCAAGGAGTGCGCCCATGAGGAAAGCCGCCCAGCGTGAAAAGAAAGTGCAGCCTGCCCAGGAATGGCGCCGCCCACACTTCCCCTGCCGCTGACGACAACAGAAGCGGACAAAGAAACAAGACGCAGCAAATAGACACAGAGAACAGACAACCGGGGGAGGGGGGAAATTAAATAAATAAATAAATCTTTAAAAAAATATATATATCTATGCATCTAATCAGGGTGCCCCAAAATACATGAGGCAAATTCTGGCAAAACTGAAGGGAGAAACAGATGTCTTTACAGTAATAGTTGGAGACTTCAACATGCTGCACACATTATTAGAAAGCTAGAACTAGACACAAGATCAACAAGGAAACAGAGGAATTGAGCAGTATGATAAACAAGCTAGACCTAACAGACATGTTCAGAATATTGCATCCCAAATCATTGGGTTATATATATTCTCACGTGGTCATGGTTCTTTCTCCAGGATAGACCACATGTTGGGACACAACACAATGCTCAATAAATATTTTAAAAATTGAAATTATATAAAATACCTTTTCAGATCATAACAGAATGAAACTGGAAATCAGTAATAGATGGGAAATGGGGAAATTGGCAAATGTGTGGAGGCTAACCACCACAATCCTAAACAATGATTGGGTCAAAGAAGAAATTGTAAGTGAAATTGGTAAATATATTGAGATGAATGAAAACAAGAACACAACTTACCAAAACTTATGGGATACAGTGAAGGCACTGCTAAGAGGGAAATTTATAGCCCTAAATGCCTATGTTAAAAAAGAAGAAAGAGCTAAAATCAAAGCTCTAACTGAACTTGAGAAACTGGAAAGAGAACAGAAATCCATTCCCAAGCAAGCAGAAGGTAAGAAATAATAAAGATTAGAGCAGAAATCAATAAAATTGAGAACAAAAAACCATAGAGAAAATCAACAAAACCAAAACCTGGTTCTTGGAGAAGATCAGTAAAATTGACAAACCCTTAGCTAGACTAACAAAGAAAGAAAGAGAGAAGATGCAAATGAATAAAATCAGAAATGAAAAGGGTGAAGTTACAACTGGCCCCACAGAAATAAACAATATCATAAAAGGATATTATGAGAAACTATATGCCAACAAATTAGACAACCTAGATGAAATGGACAAATTCTTAAAAATGCTCGAATAACCTACATTGACTCTACAAAAAAAAGACAGAAACTTCAAAAATCAATCACATTTAAAGAGATTCAATCAGTCAAAAATCTCCCAACAAAGAAAAGTCCAGGACCAGATGATTTCATAAGTGATTTTCACCAAGTATTGCAACAAGAATTAACACCAATCCTGTTTAACTTTTCCAAAAAATTGAAGAGGGAAAATTACTCCACACATTTTATGAAGGCAATGTCACCATAATATCAAAACCAGATAAAGATAGGACAAGAAAGAAAATTACAGACAAATCTCTCTCATGAACATAGATGCAAAAGTTCTCAATAAAATACTTGCCTATAGAATCCAACAGCATGTCAAAAGAATTATACACCACAACCAAGTGAGATTTATTCCTGGTATGCAAGGGTGATTCAATATAAGAAAATCAGTTAACATAATATACCACAGATAGGAGGGAAAAAAACAAATGATCATCTTGATTGATGTAGAAAAGGCATTCAACAAAATCCAGCATCCTTAATCAAAACACTTAGAAAGATAGGAATAGAAGGAAAATTACTAAGTATGATAAAGGGCATATATGAAAAATCCATAGCCAACATCATACTCAATGAGGAGAGTTTGAAAGCTTTCCCTTTCAGATCAGGAACAAGCCAAGGATGCCCACCATCACCACTGTAATTCAATATTGTGCTACAAGTTCTAGCTAGACCAACTAGACAAGGAAAAAAAAAGGTATCCAAATAGGAAAAGAGGAAGTAAAATTCTCAGATGAACATCCTATATTTAGAAAATTCTGTAAAGTCTAAACAGAGCTACTTGAGCTAATAAACAAGGTCAGCAAAGTGTCAGGATAAAAAATCAGCATACAGAAATCAGTAATGTTTCTGTATACTAGACATGAGCAATCTGAGGAGGAAATCGGGAAAAATTCCAACAAAAAGATTCAAATTCTTAAGAATCAATTTAACCAAATGTGGTTGTTTGATGTTATTTATGAATTCCAAAAGAGATACTATGTTTCTAAACTGGTTTATTTCTCTGGGCTTGATACCTTTTGATTGTGCAGATTCAGCTGAGGCATCTGATTAAATTATGTTAAGATTAGGGCTTTGACTCAACCATGTCATTAGAGTGAGACTCAGCATTGAGTCCCAGCCCTCTTGAGCTGATAAAACAGACACTCACATGGAAATAGACACACAAAGAACACAGAGGAAAAGAGACAGCTTATCAGACATGGCAGACGTCCTGGGAAGAGAAATGAGCCTGATAGTCTACAGCTGACCTTGTGAAGAGACCAGATCTGCTGAGTCCAGAAAGAAATGAGCCCCAGGGAGAGAGGAGCATTATGCCACCCTACAGCTGAGATCAGAAGAAGCTGGGACCACGAAGCCTTAAGAGGAAGGAAGGCTGAACCCTCACAGACATCACACACCATCCTGCTATAATACATGGCCAATGACTTTGGGTAAGAAAGTACTGCTTATGGTACATTGACTTGGACTCTGTAGGCTTTGTGATTGTTAAACTTCTACCCCAAATAAATACCCTCTATAAAAGCTAACAGAGTTCTGGTACTTTAAGTCAGCATCCCTTTGGCTGACTAATACACCAAAGAAGTACAGACCTGATTTCAGCAAACTACTAAACAATGCTAAAGAAAATCAAAGAAAGCCTAAACAAATGGAAAGACATTCTGTATTCGTGGATTAGAAGACTAAATATCGTGAAGATGTCAGTCCTACCTAAGCTGATTTGTAAATTCAAAGCAATACCAATCAAAATTCCAAAAGCCTCCTCTATAGAAATAGAAAAGGCAAATTAACAAAATTTTTTGGATGTAAAAGTATACCTGAATAGCCAAACGTATTCTAAAAAAAGACTGGTGCGGGAGGACTTTCTGCCTGACCTTGAAACATAGTGCAAAGCTACAGTGGTTAAAACAGCATGATATTGTCATAAAGGTAGACACATTGATCAGTGGAATAGAATTTAGAGTCAAGAAATAAACCCTCACCTCTACAGCCAACTGTTTTTGTTTTTTGTGTTTTTTTAAGATTTATTTTATTTATTTCTCTCCCCTTCCCCCTGTTGTCTGCTCTCTGTCCATTCACTATGAGTTCTTCTGCATTTGCTTCCGTTGTCAGGCGGTACCGGAAAACTGCGTCTCTTTTTTGTTGCATCATCTTGCTATGTCAGCTCTCTGTGTATGTGGCACCACTCCTGGGTGGGCTGCACTTTTTTCACATGGGGTGGCTCTTCTTTCGCTGCACACTCCTTGTGTGTGGGGTTCCCCTACACGGGGGCGCCCCTGCATGGCACAGCGCTCCTTGCACACGGCAGCACTGCACATGGGCCAGCTTACCACATGGGTCAGAAGACCCTGGGGATTGAACCCTGGACCCTCCATATGGTAGACGGATGCTCTATCAGTTGAGCCATGTCTACTTCCCACCAACTGTTTTTTGACAAACCTACCAAGTCTGTGTAAAGGGGGACAAAATAGTCTCTTGAACACATGGTGCTTTGGAAACTGGATATCCATAACCAAAAGGATAAAGGAGAACCCCTATTTCACTCCCTATACAAGAATCAACTCAAAGTGGACCAAAACCCGACTATAAAAGCTAGGACCGTAAGACTCCTAGAAGAAAATGTTGGGAAACATCTTACAGATCTTGTGATAGGTGGTGTTTCCTTGGATCTTACACCCAAAGCATGAACAGCAAAAGAAAAGGTAGATAAATGGGGCCTCCTCAAAATTAAAGACTTTTGCATCTCAAAGTACTTTGTCAAAAGGATAAAAAGGCAGCCGGCTAAATGGGAGAAAATATTTGGAAATCACATATCCGATAGCATATAAGATGCTACAACTCAACAATAAAAAGGCAAACAATCTGATTTTAAAAATGGGCAAAAGACATGAATAGACATTTATCCAAAAAAGAAATACAAATGGTGAATAAACACATGAAAATACATGTTCAGCACCTCTAGTGATTAGGGAAATGCAAATCAAAGCTACAAGGAAATATCATTTCATGACTATTAGAATGGCCACTATTAAAAGCCAAAAACAAAACAAAACAAAACAAAAAAACCCTATAGTGTTTGGAGAGGTTGTGGAGAGATTGGAACACTTACTCACTATTGGTGGGAATGTAGAAAAGTACAGCCACTGTGGAGGACTGTTTGGTAGTTCCTAAAGAAGTTGACTGTAGATTTGTCACATGACCCTGCAGTACTACTACTGGGTACATACCCAGAAGTACTGAGAGCAGTGACGTGAACCAACAACTGCACACCAATGTTCATAGCAGCATTATTTACAATTGGCAAAGGATGGAAAAACCCAGGTGTCCACCAACCAGTGAATGGATAAACAAACTTTGGTATATATACATGATGGAATATTATGCATTTGTAAGAAGAAATGAAGTCATCAAGCATATGACAACAAGGATGAACCTAGAGGACATTATATTGAGTGAAGCAAGCCAGAGACAAAGGGAAAAATACTCTATGATTGCACTATTATGAAGTAAACATATTGTGTAAACTCATGGAGTTACTAACTAGAATATGGTTCATCAGAAAATAGAATGAGGGAAACGGACTTGGCCCAGTGGTTAGGGCGTCCGTCTACCACATGGGAGGTCCGCAGTTCAAACCCTGGGCCTCCTTGACCTGTGTGGAGCTGGCCCATGCGCAGTGCTGGTGCGCGCAAGGAGTGCCGCGCCACGCAGGGTGTCCCCCGCGTAGGGGAGCCCCACGCGCAAGGAGTGCGCCCCATAAGGAGAGCCGCCCAGCGTGAAAGAAAGTGCAGCCTGCCCAGGAATGGCGCTGCCCACACTTCCCGTGCCGCTGACGACAACAGAAGTGGACAAAGAAACAAGACGCAGCAAATAGACACAGAGAACAGACAACCAGGGGAGGGGGGCAGAATTAAATAAATAAATCTTTAAAAAAAAAAAATAGAATGAAGTTAGAGAATGAAAAGCTGAGGGTTAACTTGTACAGAATTGATAAAAAGGTTGTTTGTTAATCTTTGGAAATGAACAGAAAAGGTGAAAGCACAGCATGGTGTTTTGTAACTAGCAGTGCTATTCTATAGATATGACAGTAGTTGAAAGGAAAGTCTAAAGTCATGTATATTTCTAGAAGGAAATCTAAAAAATTTAATGTGGGACTGTATAGCTTGGTAAAAACTCATGTGAAATATGAATATGGGTAATATTGCATATATAAGACTTTTTGTTTGAAACTGATCAAATGTAGGTTAATGTTACAAGTTGTTAATAGCAGGCAAAAGACAAACATTAAGCTAACTGAAAGAAACCAGACACAAAGTATTAAATATTGTATAATTCCATTTATTTAAAATGTAAATATAAATCAATTTATAGAGATGAAAGTCAGTTACTGGTTATCTAGGGCTAAGGAAGAATAGAGGAATTGAGGTGCCTGCTAAAGGGTGTAGAGTTTTTCTTTTTGGAGTAATAAAATTAAAAATTTTTGTGGTGATGAATGTACAACACTGTGATTTTATTAAAAGCCATTGATTGTACATTTTGGATAGACTGGTATGTGAATACAGCTCAGTAAAAATGTTGTTTTTTTAAAAAAAAAGTTATAATTCACTCTTGGAAGACATTGAATAGCCTCCTAAGGAATATGGATTAACATGAGAGCTGTGGGAAGTCACTGAAGGTATTTGTGGAGACAGTGAATTGATAGGTATAGTATAAAGATTAAGATAGCAGCAGCAGGTGATCAAAATTAGCATCACCTGTATTGGGACAACCTGACACTACATGTATGCTGTTGCAATACAATAAGGATTAGAACGCATCGCCTCTATGGTACTGTAGCTACAAGTGGAGATAGTCAGTAAAACAACTGGTCCTAGCTCTTTAGAACATTAAGTGCCGTAAGACAAATAAAAACACAGAAGAACTGGACTAGATTAAAAGAGACTAAAGAAAATACCAGCCAAATAAAATGCATGAAACTGATCCTAGATTAAAAACAGACAATAATAAAAACATTTTTGAGATAAGGAGAAATATTTAATTCATACTGTATATTATAATAGATAAATTTTGGAAGTGTTAAATTTCTC
Organism: Dasypus novemcinctus; assembly: GCF_030445035.2. NCBI lineage: Eukaryota > Metazoa > Chordata > Mammalia > Cingulata > Dasypodidae > Dasypus > Dasypus novemcinctus. The sequence continues at coordinate 79,548,713 of NC_080682.1, forward strand.
AGGTGAGATAATGATATTCTATAAGAAGCTTTCTTTATTCTTAGGATAGATATGCTGAAGTAATTATGAGATGAAGAATCTTTCTTACTTAATGGTCAGCCAAAAAATAAGTATACATATATAGTAGAATGAGAAAACAATATGGCAGGGCAATAGGTAGATAGGCAGGGCTCATCTCTCTTATAAAAACTACAGAGGATGGACAAAAAGATGTCAAGGGAGCTGCTTTGGGTATCTGAAGACCAGGAGAGTTCAGTGCATCCTCCAGGAGGGTGAGGGACAGAGAGATAAAACTGAAATGAAAACCATGAATTTCTAGGCCCCATAGCCAGGAATGGCATCCATCCCTCACCCTCAAGGTGAACTGGATAAAACCTGTAGTTCACTGCAACCAACTGGTAGGAGAGCAGACATCTTCCTCTCTGAGAAGGAGGAGGATGCAGGGGAGAGTGGTTCCTCTTCAGTAAGTTTGGCAAGCAGAGCCTGTTTTGAATCTTGGCCCTGGCCTCCAGAATCACCAGGCAAGTGGAGGTTCAGATACACCTCTGTAAAGATTTCCCAAAAAGCACCATCTGCTGGCAGTCTGGGAAACTTTAGGAAGAAAAAAAAACAGTACTTTTTGGAGTCTCACACATCCCAGGCTCCTTGGATGTAATCTGTGCCCCATTAGTGGGTCCTTGGCCCTATTTTGATAACTTAAACTAGATAATTTTAAAGACTTAGAATAAGGTGAACCACAAATCAAAGAAGAGCTGTGAAACAAAACCACTAGGCAAAAGAGAGGAATTGACCATCAGAGTAATTCACTAACATATTCAGATACCTAGACATCAGCAAAAAATTAAAAGACATAGTAAGACACAGGAAGAGATGGCCCAGCCAAAGGAACAAATGAAAAATCCTGACAAGACACAGGTTTTAAAACAACTGATTAGTAACGTTCACAAAAATCTCCTAAATCAGTTCAAGAAGTTGAAGGAGAATATGGCTAAAGGGATAACAGATATTAAGAAGACACTGGGTGAGCATAAAGAACAATTTGAAAGCCTAAAAAGAAAAGTAAAGTGGGAGGAAGAGATGTATGTTGGGGCATTTTCAGGGGTTGGAGTTGTCCTGGGTAATGCTGCAGGGACAGTTATCAGACATTGTATGTCCTCCCATGGCCCACTGGGTGGACTGTGGGAGAGTGTGGGCTATGGTGTGGACCATTGACCATGAAGTGCAGTGGTGCTCAGAGATGTATTCACCAAATGCAATGAATGTCTCATGATGATGGAGGAGGTGGTTGTTATGGGTGGAGGAGTGGGGTGAGGGTGGGGGGTATATGAGGACCTCATATTTTTTTAATGTAACTTTAAAAAAATAAAGACAAAAAAACACACAAAAAACTAAATACAAAAAAAATGGACAAAATAAGATACTGGGGGAATGTGTGGAAGAAATTGTTACTGTACATTCAAGACAACAGATCTTACAGTGATGAAAGACAATATCTAAAAACTTTATATTCAATTTTTTTTATTTTTTGTACTTTGTTATTTTTAAACTTATATCATTTTCTTGTTAAAAAATAGCATATGGAAATGAAAGACACAATAGATAAGATTAAAAATATATTAGAGGCTGATAGCAGCAGATTTGAAAATGGCAGAACGAATAAGTGAAATCTAGGACAAAACATCTAAACTTGAAAAGACAGGAGAAGAGACAGAAAAGAGAAAGGGGGGAAAATGGAACAGGGTCTCAAGGAATTGAATGACAACATGAAGCGCACAAACATATGCAACGTAGGTGTCCCATTTGGAAAAGAGAACGGACAGTCAGAAGAAAGAATATTTGAGGAAATAATGACAAAGACTGAGTTTTCCCAGTGAAATCAGGAACAAACAAGGATGCCCACTGTCGCTTCTGTTATTCATTATTGTGCTAGAAGTTCTAGCTAGAGCAGTTAGACAAGAAAAATAAAAGGCACCAAAATAAGAAAGGAAGAAGTAAAACTTTGACTATTTGCTGATGATATGATCCTATACCTAGAAAATCCTGAAAAATCATAAAAAAGCTACTAGAACTAATAGACAAGTTCAGTAAAGTAGCAGGATGCAGGGTTAGTATGTAAAAATCAGTAGTGTTTCTATACATTATTAATGAGCAATCTGAAGAGGAAGTTGAAAAAAATTCCATTTATAATAGTGACTATAAAAGAATCAAATATTTTGGAATAAATTTAACCAAGGACATAAAGGACCTGTATTCAGAAAATTACAAATTGCTAAAAGAAACAAAAGGAGACCTATGAAGGCCTAAGTAAATGGAAGGACATTCTCTCTGTTCATGGATTGGAAGACTAAATGTTAAGATGTCAATTTTACTTAAACAGATTCAAAAGTCCCAGTAAAAATTCTAACAGCCTTTTTTTTTTTTCAGAATTAGAAAAGCCACTTATCAAATTTATTTGGATGGGTAAAGGGCCCCAAATAACCAAAAATGTCTTTAAAAAGAAAAACGAAGTTGGAGGACTCTCACTTCATGACTTTTTAAAGCATATTATTTAGCTATAATGGTAAAAAAAAAAAAAACAAAAACAGCATGGTATTGGCATAAAGATAGACATATTGACCAGTGGAGCCAAATCGAGTACTCAGAAATAGACCCTTACATCTATGGTCAAGTGATTTTTGACAAGGCCATCAAGCCCACCCAGCTGGGCCAGAGCAGTCTATTCAACAAATGGTGCTGAGAGAACTGGATATCCATATCCAAAAGAAAGAAGGATTACCCTTATCTCACACCTTATACAGAATTAGCTCAAAATAAATCAAGGACCTAAATATGAAAGCAACAATCATAAAACTCCTGGAACAAAATGTAGGAAAACATTTTCAAGATCTTGTGGTAGGAGGTAGTTTCTTAAACCTTCACCCAAAGCACAAACAGCAAGAACAAAATAGATAAATGGGTCTTCCTCAATGTTAAACACTTTTATTCTTCAAAAGACTTTGTCAGAAAAGTTAAAGGGAACTTAATGGGAGAAAATATTTGGCAATCACATATCTGATAAGGTTTTGATATCCATGTTATAAAAAGAGATCATACAACTAACAATAAAAAACTTAATTAAAAAAATGGGTGAAAGGCTTGAGTAGACGTTTTTTTCCAAAGAGGAAATAAAAATGGCCAAAAAGCACATGAAAGAATCACTAGGTAGGGAGAGGCAGATCAAAATTACAGTGATATACCATTTCACATCTTAAAGAATGGCAATTATTTGAAAACAAAAATCCAGAAAACTACAAGTGCTGGAGAGGAAGTGGAGAAATAGGAACACTTCTTCAGTGTTTGTGGGAATGCTGAATGGTGCAGCCTCTATGGAAGACAATTTGGCAGTACCCCCAAGAAACTGAATATACAACTGCTGTATGACCCAGCAACCCCATTATTAGGAATATATTCAGAAAAACTGAAACAAAGGATGCGAACTGACATTTGTACACTGCTGTTCTTAGCATTATTCACAATTGCTAAAATAGGAAACAACCCAAGTGTTTTATCAGCTGATGAATGGATAAACAAAATGTATATACATAAAATGGAATACTATTCAGCTGAAAGACGAAATGAAATTGGGATGCATGTGGTAACATGGATGAACCTTGAGGACATTATGTTGAGTGAAATAAGACAGACACAAAAGGACAAATATTGTGTAGTCTCAGAAATATGAATTAAATATGATGAGTAAGCTAATAGGGGTAAACTCTAGAGTATAGATTACTTATAGAATGTGGGTTGATGGGAAACGGACTTTGGCCTAGTGGTTAGGGCGTCCGTCTACCACATGGGAGGTCTGCGGTTCAAACCCTGGGCCGCCTTGACCCGAGTGGAGCTGGCCCATGCGCAGTGCTGATGCGCGCAAGGAGTGCCTTGCCACACAGGGGTGTCCCCCGCGTAGGGGAGCCCCACGCGCAAGGAGTGCACCCATAAGGAGAGCCGCCCAGCGCGAAGGAGGGAGCAGCCTGCCGAGGAATGGCGCCGCCCACACTTCCCGTGCCGCTGACGACAACAGAAGTGGACAAAGAAACAAGACGCAGCGAAAAGACACAGACGCAGCGAAAAGACACAGAAAACAAACAACCGGGGGAGGGGAGGGGAATTAAATAAATTAAAAAAAAAAAAAAAAAAGAATGTGGGTTGAGAATGGGAGCTGATCCTTAATGTATGTAGAATTTTTAATAAGGTTTATTATAAAAGTGTGGTAATGAATAGAGTTGATGGTCACACATTGTAGTAATTATAACTAATATTGTTGGTTTGTAAATGTGATTGTGCCTGGAAGAGGTGGTCTGTGATATAAATGTCAGTTGATAAGAAGACAATAATCTAGATACTATACAGCAGTGATTTCTGTGGTGCATGAAGACTGGTTAATAGTATAAATATAAAAATACTCTTTTACAAAGTGTTGAGAATATGGAGATACATGGGAAAATTACAACTGAAGTAATTTATAGATGATATTTAACAGTATTGCAATATTTTTGCAGCAATAGGAAGCTATTACTCAATTCTAAGGGACAGCAATATGTGGGGTATAGGGGGTATGGAATTTTTCCTTTTGGAATAATGAAAACATTCTAAAATTGAAGTAATGACAGCACAACTCTGTAATGAAAATGAGAGCCAGAATGTACACATTGAATGGACTGTATAAGGCATGGGACTATATAACAGTGAATCCTGAGGTGGAAGATGGACTGTGGTTAACAGAATATGAGAACATTCTTTATGAACGATAACTAATATGTAACACTAATAGAGAGTGTTAATAATCGGGTATGTTGGGGGGGAATTCATGAAATGTAAGATATGGGCTATAGTTAATAATATTGTGACAATACTCTGTCATAATTTGTAACAAAAATTTCATAACAATGCAGGGTCTTGGGATTGGGGTGATATATGGGAACCCTGTATGATGATATACATGTTTTGTAAATTCACAACTTTTATTATATACACGCTGTTTATGTACGTTCATATATGAATGATATACTTCAACACAGTTTTTTTAAGGTGGAAAGACAACTATAGCAAACATTAACACTTGGTAAATTAAATTCTTTTAATTTTTCTGTAGTTGGAATTTAAAAAGAGAGCATCAGCGTGTGAGGAGATTGGAGAGAGAGACAGAAGTAAGGGAAAACAATTAAAAAGCCATTGCTAAAAAATAAAAATAAGACCAAAAAAGCCATTGCTGTATTTCATTTGAAGATGAATGAAGATCTGTCTAGAGTGGCAGTTAGAATAGATAGGAAAGTCAAAAGATATTATGGAGATAAAATCTAAAGGGTTTGAAATCTTATTTCGGTGAAATGAAAAATTAAGTTTATTTTTTTGGACTGTGAGTTATATAATAAAGTGACATTATTGTAGTTGAAGAACATTGATGCAATAAATAACCTGTTTCTCTACTTTTTCTAGTCTTTTGTTGCTGAGGCTATGTTACTCATGGCCACTATTCTCCATTTGGGCAAATCTTCTCTTCCTAAGAAGCCAATTACAGATGATGATGTGGATCGAATTTCCCTGTGTCTCAAGGTCTTGTCTGAATGTTCACCTTTAATGAATGATATTTTCAATAAGGAATGCAGACAGTCCCTTTCTCACATGTTATCTGCTAAACTCGAAGAAGAGAAATTATCCCAGAAGGTAAATTGCATAGGATAAGGCCATAAAAATGCTTTGTGTTTTTAAAATGTTGTTGCTTTTTCAGTCCTCATATATGAGGGCTGTCCTTATACCTTTCTTTCCATGTTGAAAAGACATGTATTATTTTCTCAACACAGAAAGAATCTGAAAAAAGGAATGTGACAGTACAGCCTGATGACCCCATTTCCTTCATGCAACTAACTGCTAAGAATGAAATGAACTGCAAGGAAGATCAATTTCAGCTTAGTTTGCTGGCAGCTATGGGTAACACACAGAGGAAAGAGGCAGCAGATCCCCTAGCATCTAAACTTAACAAGGTAACAAAATGTTAAATACATTGGTAGGTTGACATTTTTTTTTTTCTTTTTTTATTGGAGTAGTTGTAGCTTTACAGAAAAATCATGCAGAAAGTACAGAGTTTCCATATATCACCCTTGTACACACACACATATAGTTTTTCTCATTAACATTTTAAAATTATACCTGTTAAGTTGATGAAACATTATTTTAATTATATCACCAACTATAGTCCATAGTTTGCATTACGGTTCACTCTTTGTATTGTCCTTTTCTATTCTGGTAACATATATACAACCTAAAAGAAATCATTTTTGCCATTTTCATGTCACTGGTCGGTTATTTAAATTGGTTACTTAAGGAAAGTAGTAACCAGGAAGTTGCTGGCTCTACTTGTTTTATAAAAGAAAATAGTTAACACAGCATGAGTATTTGTCAAGTCACTATGATTGATGCATTCATTAACTATCAGTAGAAACCCAGAAGCTGATAAAGTACTTTATGATAGTGCTGTAAATCTGTTATATGACTTTATAATCTGGGGAAATTTTTAGGCATTAATTTTAGGTTTTTAAAGGGAAGCTCAACATGCAGAGTTCTGGCCTCTTCGCCCACATCGTGATCTCACTTCCTACTTTAAACAGAGCAACTCTACTTTTATGTTCTTAATATATCTAGTTCCATAATAGGATTTTATTGGGAAAATGATTCTACTCTTTTACAAAATAAAAATGTAAAAAGCAGTGACACGGTTTAGTCCCTTTATCTGTTAGATTGGTAAGCAGTCCCAAATTGATTTTGCTTTCCAAGATAAGTTTAGTAGCAGAATTGGAACTGCTAAAACACTTTTATCTCCCTTAAAATTGGGAAATGCTCTCAACAATATTGCATTTTTAGTGCTTTTATACTTCGAGTGTTTTTTATTTTTATTTTTGGAGCATTTAAAATTTTATTTCTATAACATTACAAGCATTTCTTCCTATTTGGTTCCTGAGTTTGGCTAGCAGGGAGTACCACATGAATTGAATTTTGGAGAACAAATAGTGAGTTTAGATACAGAGGAATTTATCTGAAAATGTATCCAGATCTATTCAGTTCCTAAGTTGGGGTAATGTTTAATATATTTGCTAAACATGTTTAGCATCTTTTTACTGCTGAGATTCTGAGCTTAAAATGACATATATAATAATATCCTAATCCTGAGCTTTTGAGCTTAAACACCAATAGATTCCTGGATATCACCTTTTAAATTAGAGTTTTTAATTCTCTGTTGTTTGAAGAACTTTTTCTTTTAACTATAGGACCTGTTGTTTCTCATGTCCCAGTTTCAAATTCTACTTCTGTGTTATAAAACAATTTTATTATATATCTCTCAAAATGTCTTGTCTAATCTAAGCATCTGTTCATTACCTGTCAGACTTAGTCCTTTGCCAAAATATTCGTGGTTAAATTGTCTCAGTCATTTGATTATCTCTTTATTTTTGTTTGACAGGTCACCCAGTTGACAGGTTTCTCAGATCCTGTATATGCAGAAGCTTATGTTCATGTCAACCAATATGATATTGTCCTGGATGTACTTGTTGTGAACCAAACCAGTGATACTTTACAGAACTGCACTTTAGAGTTAGCTACTCTAGGTGAGGAAATTTACCACAAAAAAAGATATTGTGACATAGTATAGATCTTAATGACAGATTATTAGGAAAAGTACACAATTCAAAAACACTTCTCAGGTTTTCTGTAGTATTTATAGTTTTTGGAAATGCCAAAATATGCTGTATTTCAATGTGATTTAGGTATTTCTTAAGTGATTTAATATTCTCAAATACTAAATCTTGGCATAGCATTTTCTAAACCTATTCCATTTATTTTTATGGGAAGTTAATAATAAAATAAGTTTCCATGTAAGAATTATCTTGAGCCGTTTGTGACATTTTGAATCAATGCTTAGTTTTACATTTACATTTAGTCCCTTCAACTCTTATTTTCTGAATTGCTGTCATATTGACTTTCTCATGTTCTTGGCATAGATTTATTCAGTAAACGCAATCTCACAAATGTGAGTTTTCTAGGTATAGATAAAAGAGCTGTTTAAATTACAAATTTACCTAGTGGCTCACTTACTTTTTAAATGGCTTTGTACAGTGCTAGATACAACTAATGTACATAATTACACATATGTACATAATTATATGTATATATACAATGAATACATACATACATAATTATAATACATATACCTAACACATACCTCCTATGGCCAAGGTAATGCTTCATTATCACATTTAGCAACGTGAGATGTCTTTTTTCTTCTTACTATAAAGTCACATGGGGGAGTGGATATAGCTCAAGTGATTGAGTGCCTGCTTCCTATGTACGAGGTCCCGGGTTCAATACCGGTGCCTCCTAAAAACAAAACAAACAAATGAAAAAAAAAAGTTGCATGAATTAGATTCTCTCTGTCCATTTCTACATCTGCTTTTGAAGTTAGTAAATATAAATTGTATATAGGAACAGTACAGTACCCCTAACAATTCCATATGAGTTAGCCAAGAATTTAAGGGATTTCAAGATATCAAAGAAAAACATAATTCTGCCTGTCTTCCTCAGCATAACTTGATGCCTACTTAAAAAACTGTCTCTGAGAATTTACAGGTCTTTGTGCAGATTGTTTTATCTTTCCTTGTAATGGAGCATATATTTTGATTTAAGCATTTTTGAGAAGTTTGTATTCATGCCTTGATATAAAGTGTGTGTGTGTAGAATTCTGTTGAAAAAATATACTAAAACTTATTCATGAATTTTTGTGCATGTCTCTTGGTGCACATATAAAAATATTTCTCTGGGAAATTTGTCTAGGACATTGATATAAAATTTTATGCCCAAAGTATCCCCAAATGCATATAAGTTACATATAGAATTATTCTGAGATATCTGTTATCTTTTAAAAGAAAATTTATATACGGATGTGAATAATAAGGTCATTAAATGATTTCTTTTTATTGTCCTTATAATATTCGAATCATAATCCTTTTCTTGTTCTTGTTCCTTATTTTTCCAGAAACTATTACTTTTCTGCATACATTTAAGGTTTCTATGGTTTGAGAGCTTAATACAAGTTTTCTTTTAACCATGTCCAAACTTTTTTTTTCCCTCCCAGGGGATCTGAAACTTGTAGAAAAGCCATCTCCTTTGACTCTTGCTCCTCATGATTTTGCAAATATTAAAGCTAATGTCAAAGTAGCATCAACAGAAAATGGAATAATTTTTGGTAATATAGGTAAGGAGTTGTTTTATAGCATTTGACATTTGAATATTCTTATAAAGAATTTTTGTAATTAGTAGCTGTGTGGTATTGCTTGTGGTATTCAGGAGCTGAATCTATTCGTTCATTCATCATTTATGGAATACCCGCTATGGTACCAGGCATTGTACCAAGTTCTGGATATATAGAACCAAAGAGTGTCATTTTCTTCAAGAAACTCTCATTTAAAAAGGAAGAGATAGATAAGTAAAAAGATAATTATATTATAATGTGACAAGGGTTAGTTTATATACTATGTGCTTCAGGATCATAGAGAAAAAAATTTCTGACAGGATAGAAGACTATATAGGAGGAGGATAATGGATAACATTTGAGCTCAGTCTAAAACTTTGTTTAGGTATCTATTGAAAGGTACATAAGGGCATTCCAGACCTAGGGATTAGCTTGTGCAGAGGCACTCTTATGGATTTTTTTAAGCAACTTCTGTGGTAGGGATGGCACTACCATGGTGAAGAAAACAGATATGTAAAATAGATACACCCCATACGTACTGTGAAAGAAACATATAATAAATAAAGTGGCCATCCATATGAAGGATTTAGTTCAACTCTCTCAGAGGGTAGGGATGGGGAGGCAGCTTCAGTAAGGAGCTAAGGCTTCAGTGAGGTGTTTTGTTGTTGTTGTTTTAGGGAGGTATTGGAGATTGAAGCCAGGACCTTGCACGTGAGAAACGATGCTCAACCACTGAGCTGTATCTGCTCCCCAGTAACAGTTAGTTTTTTTCATTTGTTTTTTTAGGAGGTACCTGGGATCTAACCCGGGACTTTGTACATGGAAAGGAAGCGCTAAACCACTTGAGCTATATCTGCTCCCCATTCAGTGAGGTTTTGAAAGATCAGTAAGTGTTCTCTAGATAAGCAAAGATGCAACTATAACAAAAGCATGTAGTGTGATAGATCTAGAGTTAGAGTAAGCTGGAGGGTAATGGAAGAAAAAAATAAAGTTAGGAAGATGAGCAGGAACTATATTTTACTTGCCATGCTAAAGAATTTGGACCTTATCCTGAGTGTAATGGGGAGCCACTGAGGAATTACAAGTGAATGAGTTATATTATTAAATATTTCTGTGGCAGCACTGTAGAATATTGATTGAAAGAGGCAGGGAAATTAACAGGAGACTGTTGTAGTAGGCCAAATGGTAGGCGACAGAGAGCTTGAACTAATGCAGTAGTAGTTGGGATAGAGAGAAGGGATGAATAGGACAGATAGATATTAAGGAGATGAATGCCAATGACATGATTACTGATTGAAGAGGAGGTATCTAGAGAACCCTCAGAATTCTGGAGTGGATTTATGAGGTTGATGTCTCTGTCAATCACCAAAACAGAATATAGACGAGAACAAAGTTGAGAGAGGCCAATAAGTTAAATCCTGACTAGGTTGAGTATTAAAAATATATCCAAGGACAGTTTGATTTAAGTCTGAAACTTGAACAAGAGGTCTAAACTAGAGGTAAATGTTACAGCATGTAGATGAACCATAGAAATGGAAGAAATCACCCAGAGAGGACATAGAGATTAAGATGAAGGAAGATTGAAAACAAAATCCAAGAGACCAGCTGTATTTAAAGCTGGTGGGAGGAGGAAGAAGCTACAAAGGAATCTAAATAGTGGTTAGAGAAGAAAAAGGCTCAAGAAGCACTTAAAAGTTGCAAAAAGATCAAATAACATGAGGTCTGAAAAAGAGGAGTCTTGGATTTAGTGATTGGTGATATTAAAATATTTCCTGTGAGAGAGTTGGTGCAGCTCAGTGGTTGAGCACCTTTTCCTATGTATGAGGTCCCATGTTCAAGTCCCCATATCCCTTCAAACAAACAAACATTTCCTGTGGCATATCTCAGGCAGCATTTGTGAGTTGAAAGCTAAATTGGAGATGAGGAAATAAAGACAATGAGTATAGACTGTTCTTTCTAGGATCTTGGCTTTGATAGGAATGAGAGAGGGCAGTAGCCAAAGAGAAGGCAAGCATGAAAGAGGATTTACTTTTTTAAGGTGAGAGAGCCTTGAGAATGTTTATAGTAAGAAAGAATGTCAGTAGTGAATGGGACAGTCTAAAGACCTAAGCGTGAAAGAGGTGATTGGTGGAGTGGGGTCCTGAACCAAAGTAGGGATCACAGATGGCAGGAAGTAGTTAACCTTGAAGAGAAGATGAGGCAGGTCTTGTCTAACATGAAAGGGAAAGGCATGAGAGACAATTGAGAGAGACTTATTTTTAAATAATGGGGCTGAAAATTAAAGGAACTTCCTCTTGCTAACTTGAGTTTTCTCTGAAAGTATATAGGGTGGAAGAATGTCAGTAGAAGAGGCTAGAGAAAGGAAAGGTAGGTTCCAGTCAGATTATAAAGGATCTTTTCTACTATGGAAGAAATGTCATGTTAGCAAATAATCTTGCATCATTAAGTGCTATGGATTAGCAATATTTATTCAAAATTATTAGTTAAGCGCATCTGTGGGGATACTGTACTAATTGTATATCCCATGCAATGCCCAGCACTCTATAATTACTATATAAGTGGTCACTGAATTGGATTATTTGTTTAAAAACAAACAATTTTTAAAATGTGCCTGGGTTTGAATCCTAGCCCCACCACTTATCAGGTGCATGACCTTAAGCGATTTAATTGTTTCTTTTTAAACAAACTTCATGGTGCTTTAGTTTCCACATCTATAAGATGGAAAATGCTGATACTAAACATAGGATGGATGGTAGTATAACAGGTAATATTTGTAATGCACTTAAAATAGAGCCTAGCACATACTAAGCATTATATAAATATTTGCTGTTATTATCATTTGAAAATATTAAAACGTTTTAAGTTAAAATTTTCCCCTTGTGATTAAGGATCTTTTTATATATGTATATTACAGTTTATGATGTCTCTGGAGCAGCAAGTGACAGAAATTGTGTGGTCCTCAGTGATATACATATTGACATTATGGACTATATCCAGCCTGCAACTTGCACTGATGCTGAATTCCGTCAGATGTGGGCCGAATTTGAATGGGAAAACAAAGTTAGTTCCTCAGAAATTTCCTTATACTCCTTATCGCTCTTAATTTTTTGGCTACTGTTGAGGGGTTCTCTGATAAAATTAATCCCACTAAAAAAAGCCGATGTGAGAAGTGAGCAGTCTTGCAGTATCTGTTCCTGAAAATAACTGGTGAGAATAGGAGTTTTATAGTTAATCTAATTGATCAAGACGTTATAGACAATATCCCAACCCTTCTAGGTATGGATAATAATTTGTCATTGCAGTGTCCAGAAAATCCTTTACAAAGTCAATGGCCTAATGGCCTGCAAAGGAACTTGGTTCCTTCTAACCTCAATTTTTTTTTTTACGTTCTTATTTTGAAATAGTTTGTAACTTATAGAATAGTTGCAAAAATAATGCAAAATCCATACAGAAAACCCTGACATACCCCAGATCTAGTACCCAGATCTACCATATTTTAACATTTTGTCACAGTGGCTGTATCATTCTATCCATCCATCCATCCATCCATCCATCTATTTTCTGAACATTTGAGAGTAGGTTGTGTTTATCATGCTTTTTTTTTTTAAGATTTATTTCTTTCTCTCCCCTTCCCCACCCCGCCCCGCCCCAGTTGTCTGTTCGCTGTGTCCATTTGCTGCGTGTTCTTCGTCCACTTCTGTTGTTGTCAGCGGCACAGGAATCTTTGTCTCTTTTTGTTGTGTCATCTTGCTGTGTCAGTTCTCTGTGTGTGTGGCACCATACCTGGGCAGGCTGAACTTTACGGGGCACACTCCTTGCACATGGGGCTCCCCTATGCAGGGGATACCCCTGCGTGGCAGGGCACTCCTTGTGCACATCAGCACTGCACATGGGCCAGCTCCACACAGGTCACGGAGGCCCAGGGTTTGAACCACGGACTTCCCATGTGATAGACGGACGCCCTATCCACTGGGCCAAGTCCACTTCCCTATCATGCTTCTTGAACACATATTTCCATATACATTTCCTAAGAACAAGGATAACCATTTATATAACCACCTTGTATTAGTCAGCCAAAGGGGTGCTGATGCTAAGTATCAGAACTCTGTTGGTTTTTTTTTTTTTTTGTCTTTCTTTATTTTTTTAATGTTACATTAAAAAATATGAATATACCCCCTACCCCCTTCACCCCACTCCTCCCCCAATAACAACAACCTCCTCCATCATCATGAGACATTCATTGCATTTGGTGAATATATCTCTGAGCACCACTGCACCTCATGGTCATTGGTCCACATCATAGCCCACACTCTCCCACAGTCCACCCAGTGGGCCATGAGAGGACATACAATGTCCGGTAACTGTCCCTGCAGCACCACCCAGGGCAACTCCAAGTCCCAAAAATGCCCCACATCACATCTCTTCCTCCCACTCCCTACCCCCAGCAGCCACCATGGCAACTTTCTCCACACCAATGCCACATTTTCTTCGATTACTAATATAAAGGTATTTATTTGGGATAGAAGCTTACAGTCACAAAGTGCTAAAGAGTCCAACTCAAGGTACCATAAGAGGTACTTTCTTACCCAAAGTCATTGGCCATGTGTTGAAGCAAGATAGCACACAGTGTCTGCGAAGGTTCAGCCTTGCTTCCTCCTCTTAAGGCTCTGTGGTCCCAGCTTCTTCTGATCTCAGCTATAGACTAGCATAAGGCTCCCCTCTCCCTGGGGCTCCTTTCTTTCTGGACTCAGCTGCTCTAGTCTCTTCACAAGATCAACTGCAGACTCAGATTCATCTCTCTTCCCAGGACCTCTGCCATGTCTGTTGAGCTGTCTCTCTTCCTCTGTGTTCTTCTTCTCTGTGTGTCTACTTCTGAAAGTCTTTTATCAGCCCAAGGGTGCTGGGACTCTATGCTGAGTTGCACTCTAATGACATGGTTGAATCAAAGCCCTAATCTTAATGTAATTTAATCAGACATCTCAGCTGAGTCTAATACAGTGAAAGGGTACCACGCCCAGAGAAACAGACCAATTTGTAAGCATAATCAATATCTCTTTTGAAATTCATAAATTATATCAAACTGCCACACACATCAAATACAGTTATCAAGTTCAAGACATTTAGTATTGATAGAAAGCTTACAGTCTATTCCAAATTTTCATATGTCCTTTTGAGCCTTCTTTCCTCCATTACTAGATCCCAACCAGGATCATATATTGCATTTAATTGTCAGTCTCTTTAGTCTCATTTTTTAAATTGTGATAACCTATATACAACATAAGCTTTCCCATCTCAACCACTCCCAAGCATACAGTTCGGTGGGATTAATCATATTCACAGTGTTTTGCTACATTTGCTAGCGTCCATTACCAGAACTTTCTCATCACCCCCAACAGAAACTCTGTACCCATTATACAATAACTACCCTTTGCCCTTCCTGCTCATCACCCCCCACTCCTGGTAACCTTTATTCTCCTTCCTATCTCTATGAGTTTGCATATTCTAGCTATTTCATTTAAGTGGAATTATACAATATCTATCCCTTTGTGTCTTGCTTATTTCATACAACATTATCGTGTTATAGCATGTATCAATTTATATTCCTTTTTAAGGCAAAATAACATTCCATTGTATGTATACAGCACATTTTATTTATTCATTCATCTGCTGATGGACATTTGGGTTACTTCTACCTTTTGGCTATGAGTATCTATTCATGTGCTTATTGGCCGCTTACCTATCTTCTTTGGAGAAATGCCTGTTCAAGCCCTCTGCCCATTTTTCATTTTTTAATTGGGTTTGTCTTTTCGTTGTTGAGTTGTAGGAGTTCTTTATATTTCCTAAGTATTAAACCCTTATCAGACACATGATTTCCAAATATTGGTTTCCATTCTATTGGTTAGTTGTCTTTTCACTTTCTTGATAATGTCCTTTGTTGCACAGAAGTTTTAAATTTTGATGAAGTCTAATTTATCTATTTTTTTCTTTTGTGCTTTTGGCATAATATTTGAGAATCCATTGCCTGAAAAAAAGTCCTGAAGATATTTCCCTATGTTTTCTTCTCAGAATTTTATAGTTTAAGCTTTTATATTTAAGTCTTTGATTCATTTTGAGTTAATTTTTGCATATGGTGTGAGGTAGGAATCCACTTTCATTCCAGGTTTCCCAATGTTATTTATGGAAGAGACTGTTCTTTCCCCATTGAGTAGACTTGGCACCATTGTCAAAAATTCACACTGTTTTGATTACTATAGCTTTGTAATGAGTTTTGAAATTGGAAAGTGTTAAGTCTTCCAACTTCATTCTTTTAATAAGGTTTTGGCTATTCAGGGTCCCTTGCTCTTCCATATGAATTTGATGATTTGATGTGAAGGAGTCTATTAGAATTTTGGCTGGGATTGCATTAAATTTATAAATAACTTTGTATAGTATTACACTTTAATGATATTAAGTCTTTCAACCTATGAACATGGACTATCTTTCCATTTATTTAGGTCTTCCCTAATTTCTTTCAGTATTGATTTGTACTTTTCTGTGTACAAGTCATTCAGAATTTGGATATTTTATTCTTTCAGCTGCTAATATAAAATAGAATTGTTTTCTTGATTGCCTTTTCAGGTTGATGCTTGTTCTAGCCTTGATTTTTTATTAGAAATATTCTGTATGCAACATATTTCTTGATTTTCTATAGAGTTATTTATATTTGAAAGTACTGATACCAACCTGCAGTTTGTTAGATTTTGTAGAAGATGTCATTTACTTTTTGTTGCCCTCCACACTCCTGAATAGTTGGAAGGAGGTTCTTAATATGAAATATCAGAGATTGTTTCCTTGACCTCAAGATAAGAAATTCACAAAATTCACAACTTTCCCTTGTAAAAATTATAATCTCCTTAATTTTTTTATCTTCTTTGTAGGTGACGGTCAACACAAATATAATTGATTTAAATGAGTATTTACAGCACATATTAAAGTCAACTAACATGAAATGCCTCACTCCAGAGAAGGTAAGATTTGACTAGGAACTTCTTAAGTGCGATAAAGAATAATATGATAGATTACTTACTTTCTTGTATTTTTTCTAGTATATTTTCTATTCAGCCTTGGAAAACAGTGTCATTCTGGAGTAACTAAATGTAGTTATCCCACAAGATGTATAAATCTGCTTATCTCTCTACTGGAATACGAGGGCCTACTTGTACCTCGTGTAATTGCCCAGTTCAATAGGCAACCTCATTTTTTCTTTTCAGTGTTCTCTCTCTTTCTTCTGGGCTTATTCCAAAATAGTTTATTTGTGATATTGGATTAGAAAAACGTTCATGACCTCCTCTGTCAGCTCTGGTTGTAGGACAGAATATCTGCCTAGGATAGCATATATCTGCTGAAATACAGAATTGTTAATATACTATGGTTTTCTGTCACGCATATATATATGAAAAAAGACTAGAAAGAAAGAAAAATGAAGATGGGGCTCTAAAGGGACTTTTTTCCCTTTATAAATTTTATATTAATTTTATCAGTAAAAATTAATATAGTCATTCAGCAGATACTGAGGCCCTCTTATATGTCAAGCAGTCTGTGAGTGTATAGTAATGAACAAAATAATTGTGTTCATTCAGGGGGCATAAGATCTGGTGCAGGAAACAAACAAGTAAATGAACAGAGAATATATAAATAAAAATTGGGATAAGTTATTTCTTTCAAGTCAGGTTTATTCATGTATAATATACACACAGTAAAATTCGCACTTCTTATGTGTTGGTTCTGAGTTTTGACAAACTTATATAGGTGTGTAATCACTACCACAATAATGAGTACTATTTTAAGTGTTAATTCACCTATGCTTTTTGATCTCTAGTAAAATATTGAATTTATCACAAACTTCTTCCAGGCCCTTTCTGGTTACTGTGGCTTTATGGCGGCCAATCTCTATGCCCGTTCTATATTTGGAGAAGATGCACTTGCAAATGTCAGCATTGAGAAGCCAATTCACCAGGGACCAGAGGCCCCTGTTACTGGTCACATAAGAATTCGTGCAAAGAGTCAGGTAACAGTTGTTTTTCTTGGAGATCGTATTTGAACTGACCAAAGAATGAAAGAATTTATGTCTGTCTTGTTTTATTTTATATCTATAGTAGCCTCTGTTAAACTAGTGTTTGTGCATTAGATGCGAGTGTGTGTGTGTGATATAAAACATAGTAGAAATATCATTTTCTGGGTTATTTGCTTAAAACCAGATTGATTCCCATGAGACATTTGTGAAATGGGTTCCCAGAGCTTTTTGAAATCCAAGGTACAAATCTAATGACTCTTTGTAAATCTAGCCCTTGTACTTACTAAGTATGTAACCCAGTAACATTTTGTTGAGTCTGTGTTATAGACCCTTGTTTTCATTGCTGATGTGAAGTCACTGAATAGCTAAGATGCAATAACCTATTCGTTGTTATTAGATTCAGGAGTTATAAACATCTTCATTCTTCTTTACAGGGAATGGCCTTAAGTCTTGGAGATAAAATCAACTTGTCTCAGAAGAAAACTAGTATATAAGAATAAACAAAAAGTACTTGTAGCTTTACAGTTAAAATTTAGGTATGGGCTTATTGGACTCCAACATCTTTTGTACTCTTTCATGCTTTATGTTATTTGGAATCTGAGTTCATTCTGAATGCATTCCAGCTGATAGTTTATCTTTCCCTTAAATCAAGATTGAGTTTAAAATTATAGTTTGTCTTTTGTCTTAACAGTTCTGAATGCTGTCCTAAAAGTATATAATGTTTCTCACATGTATGTACCAAGACCATTTTCGTAGTATAATAAACAAATCTATTGCTAAATTTTTATTTTGTAAGAATAAATGTATCATTACATAATTTTAGTATGTAGCAATGGATTTCTTTCAGATTATAGGTTTCTTAAAATTTTTAATTTCTCTTTGAGTTGTGAATTTATGCAACTTTATTAAGAAAATTTACAAAACTCAGTGATATGAGACAGGCCTTGATTTATTTGATTGATTTTTACTTATTTAATATTCCACCCTTGATATCTCTAAAAACATTTTTCAAACTCCAAAAGGCTTTCCTTTGGACTTTAAATCCAGGGATAAGTATCAAAATAACTTGAGGAAACAGATTCATCTTCAGTTATTGGAGTATTATGAATCCTGACTGAAGTAGACACACCATTCTTATTTATCCTGAATTGTAGTAAAAAGTAGTAGGGAAGATAATCTAAAATAGATTTAAAATTTTTTCACATTTAGCTGTGGGTGTTCTTTTATGTTTGTTGGGAATTAAATTGGTTTTAGCCAAATATTAGAACTACTCTGAGAAGATGCAACTCCAGAGGATTCAGAAAACTCCTGTTTCCATTTTACATTCATGTCTTACTCCCTCTTCCTCTTTACTTCACATTTACTAGATTAGGCTTCAAGCAATATTCAGTATGGCATAGATAAGGACTACGAAAGAGAGAAAATAGCATCTCCTATTTCCAGCCCTAGAGAATGATTTGTTTAGAGTGTGAGGAGATTGATACCTTGTATGATGTCATAAACTTTGAAGCCACTTGCTTTTCTAATCAAAAAGAACCAAAGAATATGGATATTTAAAATTCCAGAGCTCTGAAATCTCAAAGCCAGTGAGACACGAAGAATGCAGGAGAGGCGTCAGTTTGATACGCTGAGTCAAGAGATTTGTGATGAGAGCAGAAGAACTAATGCATCTTTGTGTGGCTTAGATCATAATTATCCAAACTCTATTCCATTGAGCATTTGCTTCCTTGGATGTCTTAACTTGTCCCAGGGAATTTTTTTTTCATGTAACATCTATTGATGATACATAGCACAGTAATAGTGTCTTAGAATTTTAAAGATTTCTGTCTTATATTAACTGCCAACCAGTATTGTATTTAAAATCTCAAGGAATTATGTATGTCCTAGAATATATCTCTTTTGATACTCTCAGAAATTGCTGGCCATATTTTTGGAGTCAGATTGGCTCACATTGCCATCTTCTTAAATTTGTGAATAAGAAGAGAAAGAAGTTAATATAGTTTTCAGATCTCTGCACTATGTTAAGCTGTTTACTTCCTTAGCATTTCATTAGCTCTGTTTATATAATGTGAACTGATTTGGATAGCAGCACCTGGTGTAGAGAAGCTGTTTATACTGAGCCCTTTGATTCAAATAAAATATACCTTCAAAGATTGTGGTTGATCACATTAGGAAATACCATATAATTAGGACCATGATGTTTGGTAAGAGAATGAACATAGTATCTGGCACCAATGAGGGTTAAATATATGAATGGATTGAATGAATAAACCAGTAAAACTTGAAGAAATTAAATGGCCCTTACATTTCACTGGTGTCATGACACTAGAGGGAGCTGTACATCATTATTTTCATTTCGAGGTGATTAAAAATTATTAGTTTTATTGGGAAAAAAGCAAGGTAAATTTTTTCTGTTAACAAGGAGATTGGTGAGAGTAATATTTTGCTAGCATTTAGAAACTTGTCCATGATTTATAAATAATACAGGAGACGAACTCATTTCAGGATATCTGAAATGATAAAAAACCAAAATATCTTTAGAAATGAACATATTATCAGATGTAAAATATTTCTGCCATATATTGGGTTAAGTAGCTTGCCTCGTGACTTGTGTCCTTCCACATTTGTAAGTATTCTACCTGGCTAATAATTAATACCTTTTCCCTTATATTAAGGTTGAGTTTGAAATTATAGTTTGTCTTTGGTCCTAACAGTCCTGAATGCTATCCTCGAAGTATGGCCAGACACACCAGCTCTGTGCCTGATTGCCTCTCCCAGATTTTCTGTATACCATCAATGTGCCCTAGCCCTCTCGCAGAGCTCCACTGTCAACTCCTAGGATCTCAGGAGCATAAAGAGGTTACCAGATATAGTGCAGAAATACAGTTAGAATTAGAAAAGTGTGGGATCCTGTCTCTGCCATACTTGTTGTGTGGTCTTAGAAAATGGTAATGGCTTACTTATTGAGTGCTAGGCATAACACTGAGTATTTTTTCCATTATTTACCTTACATCATCTTCACAATGATCCTATGAGGCCAATACTGTTGATATCATTATTTAAAGGTGATGATCACAGTCTTGGAGACTTTATTTGTTTAAAGTCTAATAGCTAGTGGAAGATGAATCCAGATGTTAGCAAGGGTGGCTGACCCTAAAGCCCTGTATATTACCCACAGGTGCCTCTTAGCCTCAAATTTGTTCCTCTCCTGTTTTCTCTGTCTGGTCACTTGTGTTAGAAACCCCAAAGTCACCCTTAATTTTATCCTCACCCCCTATGTCTTACCAGACATAAAGCCCCTTCCTCAGTTTTTTTTTAAGTGGTCTTTTTTCACTGCTCATAGTACCATTACCCTGGTTTAACACTCATCATCTTTAGCCTGGTGTATTGCAGTGATAATAATTCTAAACTTAAAGCCTATGCTTTAACCTTGACTACATGTAACAATAACTGTACAGTTCCTTGACCTGGTTGGGCTTTCCCTGGAAATACCACTTTAGGAGACATACCTGGAAAAAAAAAAAAGTTCAAAGAATTTAATAATAAATTGAAATTGAATAATAATGAAAACTGGCAACAATCCAGATGCCCCAAAATGAGGATTGACAAGCAAATGTTGTTAAGTATCTACAGGGTGTACCAGAGTATCCAGACGATAGTAGATGCTTAGTAAGTATTTGTTGAGTGGCCATATGACTGATGCAGGTAGCCATTAAAAAATCAAGAGTGTAGATTAAATCATGGCATAAACGTGATTGTGGAATAATGTTAGGTAAGAAAAAGTGATACCACTCTCAAAGAATGTATGTCTCCTACTTTCTAGTGAACTAGAATAGGTAATAGATATAATGCCTGTCACTTCAGGTGAACAGAAAATCACATCAGTCATATCACTAGTATATCTTGAAAATAAATGCTCTCCACCATCTGAGGTCATTGGGTGTGGATAAGGTATTTCTTTGGCTGGAGTTCCTGATTTTTAGATCTTTGATCTTGATATCATGATCTTCAAAGTGGCTGAAACCTCAATTTCTTCTAGGCCCACTCACAGAACTGGCATTCCCTTGTGAGTAAGCACTGCATTCTCTCACAGAAGAGTGGGGATAATCTTACCACACCACCAGCCAGGACTTAAGGAAAATGCCTTAACAAGGAGTCTGTCCTGGAAAATTACTCAACTCTTCTAAGCTATGCTAAACTACCAAACCATTTCTTAAAGCCCACCTAACCATACTTTTTTAAAAAGTGAATTTAGTGAATTGTAATCCAAATTTTTTCATTCTGTGAAGTTTGTTTAAGGTCAAAACTTTCCTTCTTAATGACCAAATGGTTTGAGTAAAGGTATAACTGTTTTCTTTTAGTCTGGGAGAGTGGTTTTCAAATTGTCTATCCACTAGAACACTAGTATTCCACAAGCTAGACCAACGTGTTCTACAGCTACAATCAAATAATGGTGTTCTTTTTCATAAGTCCAAGAAAACACAAGTTTGTAGGAAAAATTTTGTCAATTTTATGTTTCTTCTCTACTAATGATTTTAACACTTTAATACTTGCTACCAAACTTTAAAAGTCTTAAAGAAACATTGTAGGAATATTTGGCTAGCTGAATATTCTTGATCTAACAGTTTGTCCTTGTGGCCATTTGTGTTCTTGGTGGTTTTATATATTGCATATGTATATTTTCTGCTAGTAAATTATTTCTAGTTCATCAAATTGAATTAAATGTGTCACTATTTCATGGTGGCAGCAAGGGAAATGTAACTTGTAAAATCCAAATGTCATTATGTAATTCATGAAATCACTCATGAAACTAAGCCTTAGTAATGGTTTATTAGTAAGCCACGATCATGTAGTCCTGGCTTATTATGCCCTCGATATGAAAACCTCTAGAAAAGCCCTGGAAGACTGTGGCCTGGTCTTTAGAACTCAATATATAAGATTTTCCTCTCCTTCCCCAACCTAAGGAGCACTTTCTAGGACTCTAGCACTCTGGCTCAAAACACCTATATGTCTAGTGTTAAGCTATGTCCTGAAGTTATAAATAGTAAGATATATAGTAAAAATAGAGGTGACTATTTCAAGGGCACATAATCAGAGAGAGCACTAGCTAATAAGTCTTTTAATAGAAAAATATACCAGTTGCTATGAGAGCACAGAAAAGGAGGGACTATCAAAATCAGCTATGGTTTCACAAGGAGACATTTGAGCTTTCCAGCCACGGAATGGTTTGGGTAGTCACAGGTGCATGGCACAAACTCAACATGAGGTTTATTTGGATGCAGTGGTAGAAGGTAAGGCTGAAGAAGATAGGCAAGTGTCAGTCATGAAGTTTAGGCTGAGGCATTTGAACTTTGTAGGAAATTAAGAACTACTAAGAATTTTAAACACATGAGTGGCATGATTAGCTTTTAGAAAATCCTCTGGCTACAGTTTGGGAGAATAGATTGGTGGGGGGCGCAATCAGTTAAGAGCCTGTTGCTTCAGGTGAGAAATGATGAGAACTTGAGCTGAAGTTGTGGCAGTTGTGATTAAGCGTAGAAGCCAAATTCAAGAGTTATTTTAACAGAACTTGTTATGGAGAGTGAAACTTGATGGGGACAGGGGATGGAGGACAAGTATGAGCCTAAAAAAAAAGTTACAGGTTTCCCTAAGGGCAAATGCTGCTCCAGGTAAGTGAATAGAGTTCACAAATCTTTTCTTCATATATAAAATAGGAAAGGTTATCCTTACCTTTCCTGTATTAAAGGGTTTCTGAAGTGACAATGAAATGTAATCTGTAAAGGTGTACACAAATAGATAGGAGTAATTGTCGATAGTACTGTCATAGTGATCATTATCCACAAGGCAAATGCCATGAAGTTAAATGATATGAAATTACCTCTTTTATGGGTTAAAAACAGTGAAATACCAACAATGTCGTAATTCAACCCAGGAGTTTGTGGGTTGTTTAATTTTTCCAATTATTTTTTGTCTCCTTTCAGGCCATATCATTGCTTGCTTGATATTTTTTCTTTCCTTCTTTTTTTTAAAGATGAGCAATTAAGTTCATCAAGGGTATTTCCAGTAATGCTGGGGAAGCAAGTGTGGTAGAGAGAAACTGTTCAGGCTTTGGAGTCAAATAAACCTGAATTCAAATTTTCCTCTAATTTATTTAGTGTAATAATTTTGGACAAGTCAATCTGGAAAATCTAAGTAATGCCTTCCTTGTGGTTATTAAATGAGATAACTAATGCCTTGTTAGTACATGGCATATAAAAGGTATTGATATGTTAGTTTCAACTGTTCACTATTCCTCACTCCTCATTTTTCCCGCTTGTTCATAGAAGGTTTGGCATGGAAATCCTAAGAATTACCTGCTTCCTTCTGTCCCCCAAAAAGCTGAGCTATAGCTCCTTGTGAGGGATTTGAATATATGTAAGAAATGTTCATAACTTCAACCCGAAATCATTTAGACTCAGTGGTCATTTAAATTATCATACATCATTCCAAGGAATTGCTTTAGTACACAAATTGTGTCAGGTTTTTTCCATAATGCCACAAGCCTCATCACTTTTCACATCATTCAGGAAGTTACTCATTTAACACAGGCTTCCAATAAACTCATACATACAGAATGCAATTTTCCTCTGAAAGTGTCATCACCCTTTTGTTGTTGATGTGATAACTGCTCTTTACAAAGGAAAAAAAAACCAGTTGAAATGGTATTTAATTCCTTATATTACTGGTGGAATCTAATCCCAAAAGGTGAACTTATTATCCCCTCGCCTGGACCCTTAACCTATAGGTTCCAAAACTCCCTCAACCCCTAACATGCACTCCTGGGTCCTCATAGTGCAACTGGATTTCTGTCTCAGTTTTCCTACTTAAGATTTTTGTTCCCTGAGAAGTTCAGATTTTGCATTAATTTATTGGTTTTTTATTGAGCTACTTGGTACAATACTATTCTTGTCACAGAATGAATAATTGAACAAGACAGACAAAATCTTTGCACACATGAGCTTACATTCTTGTGATGTTAATCAAATAAAGTATTTTCAGAGTGCTTAAGTGCTAAAAAGGAAATAAACAGGTTAATGTATAGATAGTAACTGGTGAAATGGGGCGATAGATGTGAGGAAGTGGGTTATTTAGAAAAGATTGTCAGGGAAGTAAGGCTGTAGTAAGACCTTAAGGTAGAAACGAATTTAGCCTATTTGAGGAACAGAATGTTGTTTTTTGTTGTTGTTTTTGAGGAACAGAATGTTGTATTTTTTAGTTTTGGGGCTTTTGTGTGTTTTTTTTGCAACAGGGAAAAACTGTAGAAGATGCAGTAGGAAAGGTAAGCAGGGGGACAGATAAAATTTATTCCCTGAGTTTTGGCGCCTAGCTGTTCTATAGGTTGGATTCTTTATCTAGTCATTACCTAGGACAATGCTTTAAACAGATGTGACTGCCAGCTGACTCCATCTCCAGTGAATGGAACCCTGCTGCCTTGCCCTACCCTCTTGAATTTGCACCTGACTGAAATCAAGCCAGAGTCCTTGATGTTCCACTGAGTTACGGCCTTTTAAAACTATTACTAAGAAATATGTCTGTTCACTGAAGATAGAAAATGAAGAAAAACAAAAAAGAATTATCCACAATCTCACACCCAGAGATAAATACTTGTATATTTAAGGTATATATTAATTATATACATATTTTTAAAAATGCTCATACTGTAACCTTTTTTAAAATTCAGTGATATTTTGTAAACAACTTTTATGTCAATAAATGAATGTCTGCTTCTACATTACTTTAGTTTCTTGCTGATATACCACAATTGTTTCAATCCATTCGCTGTTTTGGGGAAAATAAGACAATAATTATAATAGTCATACATGTTAGAACTGCTGGAACTTTAGACACATCATTTCTGAGAATAAGGGACTTGCCTAACACCACATAGATGGTAAGTAACAGTGCTGAAGCAGAAATGACATTTGCTAAGCATGTAGAATGGGCTGGCCACTGCTAGTCTCAACAGGGAGATAAGTTCTGCTATTAAACCTCAGATCTCTGAGGTGCTTCAGTTACTGTAATGGGAGATAGGCATCTGGGTGTCCCTTCCCACCAAGACTGCACATAATATACATAGAAATCTGGGTGCTATTAGGAAGGGAGAAATAGATGCTGCAAAACTTGACAGATAATCCATTATAGGTCTCTTAGGCTCTATTTCTGTCTCATGTTTTGGTGCCCATCCTCTGGCTGCACCACCTGGCTCCCATAGCCTCTTTTTTTTTTTTTTCCCATCTTTATTTTTTTTTTAATGTTACATTAAAAAATATATGAGGTCCCCATATACCCCTCACCCGACTCCTCCCACATCAACAACCTCTTTCATCATCGTGGCACATTCATTGCATTTGGTGAATACATTTTGGAGCACTGCTGCACTACATGGATAGTGGTTTACATTGTAGTTTTATACTCTCCCCCAGTCCACCAAGTGGGCCATTGCAGGACATACAATGTTGTGCATCTGTCCCTGTAGTACCACCCAGGACAACTCCAAGTCCTGAAAATGCCCCAACATATCTCTTCTTCCCTCTCCCTCTCCTCAGCAGCTACCATGGCCACTTTCTCCACATCAGTGCTACAATTTCTTCCATTACTAATCACAATAGTTTCATAGTAGAACACCAGTAAGTCCATTCTAATCCATACTCTATTCCTCCATCCTGTGGACCCTGGGATGGTTATGTCCACTCCCCCTCTGTATTGAGAAAGGAATTAGATTCCACATGGACGATGGATGCAATTCTCTGTTTGCAGTTGTAGGCACTCTTGGCTTCCTGGTGTGGTGGCTAACCTTCTTCACCTCCCTGTTAGCTGGCCAGGGTAAGTCCAATAAACCAGACAGTAGAAGTTGCAAGTCTGCTGAGGCTCAGGGCCTGGCTGTCACATGGGCAGTTCAGAGCTTCAGGTCCCCTGAGTATACACCAACCCCAGCACCAACCACAGGTCCGGTAAAAGTAACAGAAGAGGCATGTGTAGAAAGGTCATATCTGAGTCCAACTCCGTCACACTCAGGAGCACAAACGCCAAAGTAGGGCCAACTGACACGGCACTGAACTCCAGAGTCATCTGCCATGACCACAGAACCCGTGGGTTCCCTTAGCCTCAACCTCAATGAGGTTGTGTTTCTTCATCTATAAAATAGATAAACTATAGTTACTGTATTTTGACTGTTAAGCAGGAATAGGGCATAGCCCAGTGACTAGGTTTTCAGGAACGAGGTGGGTGGCTGGACCCCACTAATGACCTTTCAAAAAGTAGGAAGGGAACTGTCATTTTGGGAACCTACGAGATTGAGAAAGAGGAGAACCAGATGGGATTTGGTTTTTCCTCTGGGTTATTTGAAGGAAACGGCAAGGAGTGGAGGGGGCTAGAGATGGGGAACCTCCAGCAACCTCATTCAGGTGTGAAATAATCATTTAACAGGTCATGATGCTTTTAAACCCCTGCAAATTTCCTGGGACAGCTGCTGACAAGTTGACCCACTGCTGCTCATTGGCAGGGCAATCAGTCAATAGAAGGCATCATCGGACAACTAGGAAGTGACTGGGAGACAGAAACTGAAGTATGTAGGCAGTTTGAGTTGTGCATTTGCACCCTGACAGTAAGATGCAGAGAGATTAAACAAGAATGATGCTGCTCCAAGGCAGCCATACCCTTAGCAAAGGCAAGGAGAATAGCTCCCATGTGGGTCCAATGAGGCTCCTTTCCATTTTGGCCTAACTGCAGAAATGGCCCCTAACTGCATGTCTGTGTCTCTGGATTCAGGTGAGCAACTAACTTCTGGGAATGCAATACCTTTCAAGCCCTTCACTGACTTAATGTTTGTCTTAGTTTGCCATAGGTCTGTCGATGCAAAGTACCAGAAATGGGTTGGTTTTTTATAATGGGGATTTCATTTTGGATAAAAAGTTTACAGTTCCAAGGCCATGAAATGTCCAAATCAAGGCATTAGCAGAGATGCTTTCTCACCAAAGGTCTGCTGGCACATACTATAGTCCTACCACATGGTGAGGCAAGCTGGAGTCTCTGGGGGGCTCTCCTTCCTTCTGGAGCTCAGCTGTGAGCAATCAGGCATCTCTCCTGGTCCTTGTCTTCTTGTGCCTCTCTGATCTTCTCTGTCTTTCAGCAGCTATAGGTGAGCCTCGTGTCCTCTCTCTCATATGGCTGGGTCAAAAAGGACAGTGCACCCTTTCCTGTCTGTGTGTGTGTGTCTCTGTTTTTTCAGACCTAGCAAGAGGGTGGAGACCCAAGCTGGTTCACACCTCACTAACATAGTCCAGTCAAAAGGCCCCACACCCACTGAAATGACTGAAATGGATTGGTTCGAAAACAATCTTTTTCGAGGGGTTGTTGGTGGGGGGGGGGCACTGTCATAAAAGAACTTCAAACTGTCACAATGTTCAAGGTCACTTACCGTGTAAAGCTCTCTCAGGCTCTTGCTAATTGTTCTTTCCTCTCTTCTCATACAGCACTTTGTATTTCACTATTATAGCACATAGCACAGATGAACATGTTACCGTGTTTGTCTCCCCCTCTAGACTATGAACTCCAAGTTTGGGATTGTGTCTGATTCATCTTGCTATCCCCTTGTCCAGTGCAGTAAACTAACACAGGATTAGCACTGAGTAAAGATTTCTTGAATAAATGAACCTATCTTTGTTTTCCTACCTGTTAAATGGAGATAGTATTTGCCCTACCTTCTTCCCAAGGCAATTCTAAATTGAGAGTCAGAAATTATGAACTTTGGTGCAAATGCTGCCATGAACTCACTGTGCAATAATGATAATAGGTCATATGTGGATACCACTTCACCGTTCATAATGTAGTTTTGTATCCATTATTTCATTGGTCCTCACAGTAACATAGTTGTTACTTTATCATTTCAGAGACGGGGAAAATTGAGCTCAAGGAGGTGAAGTAATTGGCTGAGGTTGCTCAACAAGTAAATGATGGGGCCAATAATGGATCCCTGATCTCTTTGACCCAGAACCTATCCCCTCTCCAATACATGTTGTTAATTTAACCATTACTGCTGTTAATTTAACCATTACTGCCATTATAAAAGAGACAAAAACCTCTGCTACAAACTTTCTTTAAATTCATGTCATATCACTTTCTCCACCTGCTTGATGGGAAGGGACTCACCCTCAAGACCACACACTCCCAATATCCTCTTCCAATCTCTTGATTAGCTGCTACTATTCTCACATATTTTATATACCATTGGGGCCTCCATCGGCAGCTTGTTATTCCCCATTGGCACTAGCCTACCGCTACACTTCTATCACATGCAAAATTGACTTCTTTTTTGAGATGAATGCCATCCAGCTCAGTCCATCAGATCCTCTGTCCTGGGACTTTAACTCTTGAATGAGTGATCCAAAAAAGGAAGGAATGAAGGGAAGGCTTGTCTTTGGATCTCCTGCCATCCTGCATGCCATCCATTCAGTGATCGTTTTCTTATCACCTCAGTCCCTGAAGATTTTGGTACCTGGCTTATGGTCTTCTCCACTTCGAGTCCTGCCACCATGAGATGACTTCATTATGTGGACATATTTACCGTCCTACCTCTCTATTGCATTATGTTAGCAATAACAACTACTGCTCTACAACCACTTCAGTCAGTCATTTCCATGCTTATACACTGGACCTTCTCAAGACCTGGAACTGCTCTCCTTTTGAGATCTTAAGGTTTGATATACTAAATCTCTGACCATCACCTGCTGACTCCCCAGCTCTCTCACTTTCTTATTCCCTTTACAACTGCTCCTTGACACCCCAGATACTACCAAGCCTCTGACTTTACTGCTTTCCTCCCCTCAGTATTTTCCTTCCTTCTCTATCCTGCCTAGAACTTATAGTGCAGAATGAACACCAGCCTTACTCTTTCTGCCACACCCATTGTGAAAAGTCTCAAGTTTGGATCAGCCCAATCATCCACTTTCACCACCCTGTACTGTGGCTGCTGAGCACAACCAAGCAGATAGGCTCCATGGTGATTTTATAATCTCGATCCTTCACTGAACCCTCATAGGTCATCTCTTCGCAATAGGTATCAACTAATTAGGTAACAAATGTATAACAAGTTGATGTATCAATTCATTTTATGATTATATTATATGCTAGTCAAGGTGCTACATGTGAAACATCTAACAGTGGACAAAACAGACACACAGTGCCTGCCTCCATAGAATGATAGTTGAGTGGACGAGACAGACCTCCTCTACTTTATAGACATATATCCTTACAATTGTGGGAAAAACACCTGAGTATTAGGAGAGCATATATTTGGAAGACCTAATCTAATCTGAAAGATCAGGGAAGGCCTTCCTGAGAAAGTGGCATTTAATTTGAGGCTTAAAGGAATTAGCCAAGTGAAAGAAATATGGGTGGAATGAAAGGGCTTTCTAGGCTGATAGAAGACTATCTGTGAAGGCCCTGAGGCAGGAAGGAGGAATGATGTGACAGGGGACTTTGTAAGAGTATGTGGAGGGGACTGGGGGTCAGGTTAGAGAGGTTGATGTGAGCCAGATCTTTGGGTCAAGGATTTTAAATCAATGTAGGGTTTTAAGCTGAGGGTGGCATGATCTAATTTGCTGTCTTTTAAAAAAGGTCAACCTGTTTGCAGTGTGTTGAAACAGTTGAATGGAGGTAAATAAATCGGATAGAAAGCTTTGGTAGTTGTCCTTTTGAGGGCTGATGGCTTAGTGGAGGTATATTCAAGAATATTTCCCATGTAATCTAAAGCCTCTTTCAAAATTAAATTAAATTAAATTTAAATTTTAAAAAAAATTTCCCTAATTTGTAAAGCCCCATAACATAACCCCACCCCCTCACCTTTGGCAATTGACTTGCTTCCTACTTCTGAGGAAATTAAAAATATCAGGGGTGAACTTCCTCAGTTTCCTGCCTCCAAACCCACAAAATTTAGATAAGTGCAGTCCCTTATATTCTTTCTGCCATTCTCAGAGAAAGAGGATCACTTCTGCATTCTGTGGCTCATTATTCCCCCTTCCATGGTCTCCAGGATCAATACCCTGCTCCATTGTTTATCCAATGCCTCCCCTGTAAATACACTC
This sequence comes from Dasypus novemcinctus, assembly GCF_030445035.2. Classification (NCBI taxonomy): domain Eukaryota; kingdom Metazoa; phylum Chordata; class Mammalia; order Cingulata; family Dasypodidae; genus Dasypus; species Dasypus novemcinctus. Next base: position 79,579,167 of record NC_080682.1, read on the forward strand.
AATTCTCTTCCCATAAACAAAACAAAACAGAAAAATCTACTCATCTCCTATCGCCCCAGCTCTTTCCCTTTATAATAAATTTTATATAGTCTACTCTCCCTATGTCAGAGAAAGTGGTACTCACCAAATACTCCATCTGCTGTCCACATTTCCCAACTCCTTTGCAGTTAGGTAGGCTGAGGATTAGTCTGGGTCAAAGCATAGAAGAGCTGGCATGCAACCTTCCAATGGTCTCTCCCTTGCTAGAGCAGTTGTGGAGGGGTCTTTGTCTTCCAGAAGCTACAGCTTCAAGATGATATAGTCTCCATCACTCTGAGCTTCTAAGTTACTGTGTATAGCAGTCCCCTCCTGGTACATAGCATGTAAGAAAGAAACAAGCCTGTATTGTGTTAAGTCACTGAAATTTCACGGTTGTTACTACAGCAGAAGCCTAACTTAATTGATATACCTATTGTCTATTTCCTCACTTCCCATGCACTATTTTTTTTTTTTGAATAACATTACTTCTGACTTACATTTTAGTCCCCCAGACAGCTCCTCTCCATTGACATTATTTGGGCCAATGTCAATGCCACTATAATTCTTTTATTATTAAATCATTTGCTTGATCATTTGATCACATCATTTGACCCTTTTGGCCACTCTCTTCCTCCTCCGGCTTCTATGATACTATCATGTTCTCTGGAACATAGGTTTGGAGATAAACAGAACCTCTTTTCTTACTCTATCAAAGATGAATCAGATGTCTTTTATCAACTCAAGCCTCTACCTAAAAGACTTCCATAGCTTTCCAAATCTAAGCTTATTTATTAAACAGATATTTGAGACCTTCCATAATTTTACCATAATTTCTAGTAGCAAAATATTGGGAATAAATTAAATGTCTCTAGGGGGACCACTTAAGCAATTTACCATAAAAGCCATGAAATATATACTGTGAAGATGGTGGTGATGTACAGTCATGGAAACTAATCACAATATATTGAGCAAATAAAGCAGTGAGGTATACATAGTCTCGTTTTTGTTAAAATGCATGGAAAATGCTTTTAGAAGTTTGTATCAGGGAAGCAGACTCGGCCCAATGGATAGGACGTCCACCTACCACATGGGAGGTCCGCGGTTCAAACCCTGGGCCTCCTTGACCCGTGTGGCGCTGGCCCATGTGCAGTGCTGATGCACGCAAGGAGTGCCGTGCCACACAGGGGTGTCCCCCTCGTAGGGGAGCCCCACGCGCAAGGAGTGCGCCCCATAAGGAGAGCCGCCCAGCACGAAAGAAAGTGCAGCCTGCCCAGGAATGGCGCCCCACACATGGCAAGCTGACACAGTAAGATGACGCAACAAAAAGAAACACTGATTCCCGGTGCTGCTGATAAGGATAGAAGCGGTTACAGAAGAACACACAGCGAATGGACACAGAGAACAGACAACTGGTGGGGAAGGGAAGAGAAATAAATAAATCTTTTTTAAAAAAGAAGTATATATCAAAATATTAATGGTCACAAACAACAAAAGAAAAGTAAATTGGACATCATTTAACTTTAAAACTTTTGTGCTTCCAAGGACACCATCAAGAAAGTGAAAAAGACAGCCCACAGAGTGGGAGAAAATACTTGTAAATTATATACCTGATAAGGGACTTGTAACTCAAATATATAAAGAACTCAAAAACTCAATCATAAAAAGACAAATAGCCCAGTTTCAAAAATGGGCAAAAGATTTGAAGAAACCTTTCTCCAGAAGTTATACAAATAGCCAATAAGCACATGAAAAGACGCGTAACTTCATTAGTCACCAGGAAAGTGCAAATAAAATCTGTAATGAGATACCACTTCACATTCACTTGGATGGCTATAATAAAAAAAAATACATAAAAAAACCCACAAAGACATAACCAGTGTTGGCAAGGGTGTAAAGAAACTGGAACACTCATACAATGCTGGTGGGAATGTAAAATGTTGCAGCTGCTTTGGAATACAATCTGGTGGTTCCTCAAAGGGTTATACTTAAACTTACGAAATGGCCCAGCAATTCCACTCCTAGGCCTGTAGCCAGGAGAAATGCTAACATACATCCACACAAAAACTTGTACATGAATACTTATAGCAGCATTATTCATAATAGCTGTTATGGGTTGAATTGTGCTCCCCAAAAAGATACCTTGTGTTCCTAACTCCACTCCCTCAGAATGTGACATTATTTGGAAATAGGGTCATTGTAGATGTAATTAGTTAAGATGAAGTCATGCTGGAGTAGAGTGGAAGCTTTTAATCTAATATGACTGGTACCCTTGGAAGAAAAAGAGAAGAGACACAAAGAGACACACAGGGAGAAAGCCAGGTGAAAACAGCAGCAGAGACTAAAGTGAAGTTGATGAAAATGTTTTAAATTTGATTGTGGTGCTGACTGTACATCTCCAACCCCCATTTAAAGGGGGCAGATGCAACTCATCTGCCCAGCTGATTTTGCCCTGTAGGAATGCAAATCCAAAGTTGCTAGATCTTTGGGTTTTTCAAGGAAATCCAAACACTTGATTTTTTTGTGGAATTTCCTGAGTTTAAAAACTCTTTTGGGGCCAACTACTAGTCTCTATGGGCTGTGTCTGCATGCAGGTTTCCAGTTTGCAACTTCTGATGTGTATGGTGGTGGAGGTGTTTTTAGGAGGCACTGGGGATTAAACCCAGGACCTCATACTTGGGAAGTAGGCATGCAACCACTTGCTCCCCTGATGTGCATGGTTTTATATAAATAGAAAATGTTTAGATAGTCCCGAATTTGTCTGTCTGTGTGATTTTAAGTACATTATTTCTCCTCTGACATGTAAAGTAGGGACAATAATCCCAACCTTCACAGTTGCATCCATGAGCTAAATTACATAAAGTGTTCAGGAACTTTCAGTTAAAGATGGTGGATTGAATGTACACATCTAATTTTGCTCCCACTTGAAAATCCACTGTAACCACAATAAAGGAATTTAGAGAAACAAGTCCACAAGAATGGGGTAAAAAAGAAAAAAACAACAACTGAAAGGAGAGAGTTGCAGTAAAATTTTGGAATCTGGAAAGAAGATAGACAAGTAGTAACTGACTTGACGAGATAAGAGAAGATCTTTCCTTGCTACTTTTAAATAAAGGAACATTCAGAGGACAAAAGAGAGACCTTGAAAATTAGAACCATGACAGCAGAAATGAAAAACTTATTAGGGGACTTCCAGGAAGATGGAGGATTAGAAAGGTGGAAGCAGAAAAACATAGAGGACAGACAGAGACTGTCAGGAGGGCTGCTCTAGGGCTCAGGACACCAGAGGATGGTGAGATACCACCCAGAAGAGAGAGGGGCAAATGAGAGGAGTCTCAACTGGCTGAAAAATCCTATAAGTAGAGCTACAAAAGCAGCAGAGGGTGCCCTTTCCTCCACCTATGTAGCAAATAGCCACCTGCAGACTGCAGGAGCTGTGGACTGCAGTGGCTGCAGACTCAGTGGGTTGCAGGGGTACTCTTTCCCAAGACAGGAGAGAGACAGCTACAGCAAATTCAGATTTTGTCCTGTTTTGCCTTATCAAACACCCTCCTTACTGTCCTGGGCTGGTTGCTGAAGAGGCCATGGGAGGGAGGGTGTGGCTGGCCAAGGGTGGAGAACAGCTTCTGAGAAAGTTTGTTTGGGAGGCTTGGGCAGCCTTGAGGACATTGCTTCTGCACTGCCCACCCAGATGAGGAGTTAACACTGAATGCATTCTCCCCTAGCATGTGGGATCTGAACTTGGTGGTCTGCTCAAGGGCACTATCTGCTGGCCAGACCAGAAAAGTGTATGAAAAAAAATGATAATAAATAAATATAAAAAACAAGCAAGTGCCTTTATTGCCACCCTCTCCAAGGCCCTTGGAAACTGGTCTATACCCCATTGCTGAACACTTAACCCTGGTTTGAGCAGTTAAATAGGAGCAACCCTAAACATCTAAAATAAGTTAAACCAAGAGTCAAAGAACAGTGGTAGCACACAACTACTTAACAGTAAATCCCCAGTCAAAAGAGAAAAACTGAAGGTCAGAGTAAACTCAACATCAGAATCAGATGCCTAGACATGAGCAAAAATTACAATCCATACAAAGAAAAATGAAGATATGACTCAGGCAAATGAACAAAGCAAAGCTCCAGATGAGACACAGGACTTGAAACAGCTAATCAGTGAGGGTTATACAAATCTCCTAACTCAAATCAGGGAGCTGAAGGACAACATGGCTAAAGAAATAAAAGACATTAAGAAGCACTGGGTGAGCACAAAGAAAAATTTTAACTCTTGGATAGAAAAATAACAGGGCTTATGGGAATGAAAGGCACATAAGTGAGAGTAAAACTACAATAGACGCACACAACAGCAGATTTGATATCATGGAAGAATCAGAGATGTAGAGGAAAGAACAACTGAAATTGAAGAGAAAGGAGAACAGAGAAAAGAGTGGGAAAAATTGAGAAAGGGCTCAGGGAGGTGAACAATAATACAAAGCACACCAACATACCTGTAATGGGAGTTCCAGAAGGAGAGAAGAAGGGAAAAGGGCAGAAAGACTATTTGAGGAAATAATGGCTGAAAATTTTCCACCTCTCATAAAAGTCATGAATGTATGTGTCCAGGAAGCACAGCATACCCTAATTAGGATAAATCCAAATAGACCTACCTCAAGACATGTAATGTGCAGAATGCCAAATGCCAAAGATAAAGAGAAAATTCTGAAAGCAGCAAGGGAAAAGTGAAACATCATATACAAGGGACATCCAATAAGACTTAGTGAGGATATCTTTTCAGAACCCATGGAGGCAAGAAGGCAGTGGTATGATAAAATTAAAATACTGAAAGAGAAAAACTGCCAGCCAAGAATTCTTTACCTGGCAAAACCGTCCTTCAAATATGATGGTGAGCTTAAAATATTTACAGATAAACAGAAACTAAGAGAGTTCATAAACAAGAATCCAGTTCTGCAGGAAACACTAAAGGGAGTTCTGCAACCAGAAAAGAAAGAGATGAGAGAGAAGCTTGGAGAAGAGTGTAGAAGTGAAGACTATCAGAAAGGGTAGCCAAAAATATAAAAAGATGGGCAAAAATAAGATATGACCTATGATAACCAAAAGATAAAATGGCCGAAGTAAGTAATGCCTGTACAGTAATAACATTGAATGTTAATGGATTAAATTCCCCATCAAAAACATAGGCTGGAAGAATGGAGAAGAAAACATGAGCCATCCATATACCATCTGCAGGAGATTTACCTTATCCCATGGACACAAAAAGACTGAAAGTGAAAGGCTGGAAAAAAATATTTCACACAAAAAGAGCCAAAAGAGAGAAGGAGTAGCTCTGCTGATGTCAAACAAAACAGACTTTAAATGCAAAAAAGTGAGAAGACATGTGAGAGTCCATTATATATTAAATCAGGGATAATCCACCACAAAGGAGTAATAGTCATAAATATATATGTACCTAGCCAGGGTGCCCCAAAATATATGAGGCAAACTCTGACAAAACTGAAAGGAGAAACAGGTGTTCCTGCAATAATAGTTGGAGACTTCAACATGCTACATATATCAATAGGTAGAACCTAGCTAGAAGATCAACAAGGAAACAGAGAACTTGAACATTATGATAAATGAGCTGGACCTAACAGACACGTACAGAGCATTGCACCCCAAATTCTTCTCAAGTGCTCATGAATCTTTCTCAATAGACCACATATTGGGCCACAATACAGCTTTCAATTAATTCAAGAAGTTTGACATTATACAAAGCAACTTTCCTGATCATAATGGAATGAAGCTGGAATTTAATAATAGGTGGGGAATGGGGGAATTTTTAAATATATGGAGACTAAACAACAAACTTGTTTTTTGTTTTTGTTTTTTTAGTTAGGCCAGTAAAAAGAATTTATTGGGCAATAGGGGGAAAAACAGTTTGCTGAGAAATAGGGGGGAAAGATGGAAATACACACTAAGATTTGGTGTGGGCTTCTCTAAGCGGAGAGTGCAAACAACACACTCTTAAATAATTAGTGGGTCAAAGAAGAAATTGCAAGAGAAATTAGTAGATATCTCAAGATGAACGAAAATGAGAACACAACTTATAAAAAATTATGGGATACAGCAAAGGCAGTGCTGAGAGGAAATTTATTGCCCTAAATGCCTATGTTAAGAAAGAAGAAAGAGCTAAAATCAAAGAATTAAATGAACAACTGGAGAAGCTAAAAATAGAACAGCAAACCAATCCCAAAGCATGCAGAAAGGAAGAAAATGACAAAGATTAGTGCAGAAATAAATGAAATTGAGAACAACAACAACAACAACAACAAAACACTAGAGAAAATCAATAGAACCAAAAGCTGGTTCTTTGAGAGATGTCAATAAAATCAATAAACCCTTAGCAAGACTAACAAAGAAAAAAAGAAAGACAATGCAAATAAATAAAATCGGGAATGAAAGGGGGGACATTATGGATGACCCCACAGAAATATAAAGGATCATAAGAGGATATTATAAGAAACTATATGCCAACAAATTAGACAATGTAGATATAATGGACAAATTCCTAGAAATGCATAAACAACATTCATTGACTCTAAGAAATAAAGGGACTCATCAAACCAATCACAAACAATGAGATTGAATTAGTCATCAAAAATCTCCCAGCAAAGAAGAGTCCAGGACCAGATGGCTTCACAAGTGGATTCTACCAAATATTTTTAGAAGAATTAATACCAACCCTATTTAAACTCTTCCAAAAAAAAATTAGAAAGGAGGGAAAATTACCCAACACATTTTATGAAGCCAATATCATCCTGAAACCAAAGCCAGATAAAGATATTATAAGAAAAGAAAATTACATTTCAATCTCTCTAATAGACCATAGATGTAAAAATTCTCAGCAAAATACTTGCAAATAGAATCCAACAGCATATAAAAACAATTATACATCATGATCAGGTGGGTTTTATTCCTGGTATGCAAGGTGGTTTACACAAGAAAATCAATTAACTAAATATATCACATTAACAAATCAAAGTAAAAAAACATGACTGTTTTAGTTGATGCAGAATATGCATTTGACAAAATCCAGCACACATTCTTGATAAAAACACTTCAAAAGATAGCTATAGAAACAAAGTTCCTCAACATAATAAATGGCATATATAAAAATTCCACACCTAATATTGTACTCAATGGAAAAAGGTTGAAAGCTTTCCCTCTAAGATAAGGAATATATAAGACTAGAATGCCCACTGTCACCACTGTTGTTCAACATTGTGCTAAAATTTCTGGCTAGAACAATTAGGCAAGAAAGAGAAATAAAAGGTATCCAAATTGGAAAAGAAGAAGTAAAACACTTACTATTTGCAGATGACATAGTCATACATTAAGAAAATCCCCAAATATCTACAACAAAGCTACTTGAGCTAATAAATGAGTTCAGCAAAATGGCAGGATACAAGATCAACACACAAAAAAATCAATAGCATTTCTACACACTAGTAATGAGCAAACTAAGTAGGAAATCAAGAAAAAAATATATTTACAACAACAACAAAAAGACTCAAATATCTAGGAATTAATTTAACCAAGAATGTAAAGGATCTGTATTCAGAAAACTACAAAACACTGCTAAAGGAAATCAAAGAATACCTAAGCAGGGAAACGGACTTTGGCCCAGTGGTTAGGGCATCCGTCTACCATATGGGAGGTCCGCGGTTCAAACCCCGGGCCTCCTTGACCCATGTGGAGCTGGCCATGCGCAGTGCTGATGCGCGCAAGGAGTGCCCTGCCAGGCAGGGGTGTCCCCGCGTGGGGGAGCCCCACGCGCAAGGAGTGCGCCCGTGAGGAAAGCTGCCCAGCGTGAAAAGAAAGAGCAGCCTGCCCAGGAATGGCGCCGCCCACACTTCCCGTGCCGCTGACGACAACAGAAGCGGACAAAGAAACAAGACGCAGCAAATGGACACCAAGAACAGACAACCAGGGGAGGGGGGGAAATTAAATAAATAAATAAATCTTTAAAAAAAAAAAAAAAAAAAGAATACCTAAGCAAATGGAAAGACATTCTGTGTGCATGGATTGGAAGACTAAACAATGTGAAGATATCAATTGTACCCAAACTGCTTTATCGATTCAATGCAATACAAATCAAAATTTTAACAGCCTACTTTATAGAAATAGAAAAAGTCAATTACCAAATTTATTTAGAAGGGAAAGGGGTCCCAAATGTCAAAAACACCCTAAAAACGAACAAAGTTGGAGGACTCATGCTTCCTGACATTGAATTGTATTATAAAGCTACATTAATCAAAACAGCATGATATTGCCATAAAGATAGACACATTGATCAATGGAATCAAATAGAGAGTTCAGAAATAGACACTCACCTTTATGGCCAACTGATTGTTGATAATTCTACCAAGTTCAGTTTTCTGGTACTGAACAGTATCTTTAACAAATGGTACTGACCAAACCAAAAGAATGAAAGAGGACCTCTATCTTACTCCCTATACAAGAATCAACTCAAAATGGATCAAAGACCTAAATATAAAAGCCAGGACCATAAAACTCCTAGAAGATAACATAGGGAAACATCTACAACACCTTGCAGTAGGAAGGGATCTCTTAAACCTTACACCTAAAGCACGAGCAGCAAAAGAAAAACTAGATAAATGGGACTCCTCAGAATTAAATACTCCTGTACCTCAAAGGGCTTTGTGAAGAAGGTAAAAAGGCAGCGTAACCAAGGGGAGAAAGTATTTGGAAATCACACATCCAACAAAGCCATGATTGATATATAAAGAGATCCTACAACTCAACAATAAAAAGACAAATGACCTAATTTGAAAATGGGCTAAAGACCTGAATAGACATTTTTCTAAAGAAGAAATACAAATGGTGAAAAACACATGACAAATATTCAACATCACTGATTATGAGGAAAATGCAAATCAAAGTTACAATGAGATATCATTTCACATCTATTAGAAGGGCCACTATTAACAAAACAGAAAACTGTAAGTGTTGGAGAGGATGTGGAGAGATAGGAACACTTACTCACTGTTGGGGGTAATGTAGAATTGTACAACCACTGTGAAGGACTGTTTGGTGGTTCCTAAGGAAGTTAGATACAGATCTACCATGTGATCTGGCAATACCGCCACTAAGTACGTACCCAGAAGAACTGAGAGCAATGACACAAACAGACATCCACAAACCTATATTCATGGCAACATTTTTCACAGTTGTCAAAAGATGGAAACAACCCAGTTGTCCATCAACTAACGAATGGATAAACAAACTGTGGTGTATATGCTTGATGGAATATTATTCGACTGTAGGAAGAAATGAAGTCATGAACCTTATGACAACAAGGATGAACCTGGAGGACATTATGCTGAGTGTGGCAAGCCAGGAGCAAAAAGATAAAATTGAATGACTTTGCTATTATGAACTAAATATAATGAGCAAACTCATGGAGTTAATAGCTAGAATATGTTACTACAGAAAAGAATGTTGTTAGAGAATGGAAAGCTGAGGTTTAATCTGTGTAGAACTGGTAAAAAGTTGTTTGTAAATGAATAGAAATGGTAAAAGCTCATCATAGGATTTGTAATTAGTAGCACTAGTATATTGGTGTGGTAGTGGATTTTTTCATTTTTTTGAGTAATGAAAATGCTCTAATATTGGTTGAAGTGATGAATGCACAACTTGGTGATTATACCAAATACCATTGATTGTACACATCAAATAAATTGTATGGTTGATGAACAAAAAAATAATTGAGTGGATTGGGGGAATAATACAGTATATGTAAGATATGGATTATAGGTAGTGGCAATACTTTGATGATGGTCTTTCATAATTTGTTACAAATGTTTCACAACAATCCAAGGTGTTTGTGGTGGGATGATGTATGGGAGCCGTATATATTGTTATGCATGTTTGTTTTGTAGGTTCACAACTTTCACTATATGCTCATTGTTTATGTTTGTTCATGTATGAATGATATACTTCAATAAATTGTTTTTAAAAGGGAAGAAGATGGGACTCAACCAGTTGAGTGTCCGCTTATCACTTGGGAGGTCCCTGATTCACGTACTGGTGCCTCCTAAAGAAGACAAGCTGATGCCCACATCCTGTCACGATGAGCTAGACGCCACAACCTGCCACTGCAATGAGCAGACACCTAAAGGAGCAGATGCCACAAGCCAGCAGATGCTGCAGCTCCCAGGAAGCAGATGTAGTTTGGGCCATTGAGTTCAGTTTCCAGTGCCTCCTGGAGAAGGTGAGCAAACAATGAACAGACAGATGAGAGAACCATCAGGGGGAGGAGGGATAAATTAAATCAAATCAATCAATCAATCAAATAAAAAAACTCATTAGGAAGGTTGGAAATTAAAAGTTTAGGATGTCTCCCAGAAATTAAGGGGAAAATTCATATCCAAAGAGATGGAAAGTGGGAACAAAAAGATAAGAAAATTTAAGGATCACCCTCAGTTCTAAGTAATAGGAATTTCAGAAAGAACAAGAGAAACTTAGAGAAGGAAATCATCAAAGAAATAATTCAAGAAAGTTTCCTGGAACCAAAGGCCATATTCATCCAGTCTACTGGATGAAAATATGCCTATAACAAGGCACATCATGAAATTCAGAACACCAAGGACAAAGAGAAGATTCCAGAAGCTTCCAGAAATAAATGATAGGTTACATACTACCAGGGATCAGAGTGGCTTCAGACTTAACAGTAACAAGGGAAGCAATAAGGAAATGGAAAAATGCCTTAAAAATTCTATAGGCAAATAGTTTCTGACCAAGAATTCTGTACCCTGCCAAACTATAATCAAATGTTAGAAGAGAATGAAAATAATTTCAGATATGCAATATCTAAAAAATATGCTGCTCATGAACCCTTTCTCATCAAAACAAGAGAGTAAACCAAGAAAACAGATCCCAAAAGGAAAGAAATGAAGGGCACCTGACACATGACAGAGAAGGTACATCCCAGGATTACAGCTTTGCACAAGGTGCAGAGGGCAACTGGTCTTGATGAGAGCAAAGTGATTCAAGAGACAGATACGTTGAAGATTGTCTTTGGGTTAAAACTTATGAAGGGGCTGGAGTATGCAGTCCCCCAAACAAGGGTATAAACTGAGAAAGTGGAAGATAAAAATTTTGGGCAACAGAGACGCCAACCCAGGAAAAAAGCAAAAAACAATTCCTGTATGACAGAGGAGGAAAGTTCCAGGACGAGAGCTGTGCAGGAGGGCTTGCATACAAACAATTCAGATAGGAAGATGAAGATACCCAATTGGAGTGTCTTCAAGAGAAAAAATGGAACTGACAGATTACCTGATGCATTTGACCATGAGAAAATCTGTATTGAAAGATTATTGGAAAGAGCCAGAATTGGGGTTTAAGATATATTTAGGGGATTGAATCTTTTTACTGACAATATGATAGCCAGGCCCTGAGCCTCAACAGACTCCAGCTCCTACAATCTGATTTATTGGACTCACCTCACTCAGCTAAGATGGAGTTGGAGAAGGACAACCACCACACCATGGAGCCTAGAGTGCCTACAACTGAAAGCAGGAGGATTGCATCCAGTAACCATGTGGAATCTGAGCCTCCTCTTGACATAGAGGTGCAACGGACACAACCAATCCAAGGACCACAGAGAAAAGGTGGCATTGGAGTGGGAAAAGTGGACATGGTGGCTGATGGGTATGGGGAATGGCAGGAAGAGATGAGATGTGGAGGCGCCTTTGGGACTTGGAGTTGCCCTGGATGGTGCTTCAGGGGCAATCACCGGACATTGTAAATCCTCCCAGGGCCCACTGGATGGAATGGGGGAGGGTGTGGGCCATGATGTGGACCAATGACCATGAGGTGCAGAGATACCCAGAGATGTACTTACCAAATGCAATGGATGTGTCATGATGATGGGAGTGAGTGTTGCTGGGGGGGGGGGAGGGGTGCGGTGGGGTTGAATGGGACCTCATATTTTTTTAATGTAATATTTTTACAAAATCAATAAAATAAATAAATAAATAAATTTAAAAAAAAACAAAGAAAATTAAGCAAAGAAAAACAAAGGCAATTATTACCTTTAGGAAAAGCAAAAGTAGGAAAAGAAATAGAATTTTGATATACTTCATATAGCAAATAGTATTTGTATAGGCATAATAACGTAAGCATTGAATACTGATTTAACCAAAAATTTTAATATATAACAACTCTAGTGGCAGGATGAGGAGAGAAGAAGAAACAAAGGGTATAGGAACATAAGAGCTAAATCCTAATCCATTATAAAAGGAAGTCACTAGGCTATGGCCAAAATTGATTAATCAAAAGGTAGCAGTAGAAACATATTTAGGAAAAACGGAGATGTATAAATGCCAGAAGAAACAGCTAGATGCCTAAAACAACTAAAAATCTTTCCCTTTGGGAAAAGGGACTTGAGTGAATGGTGAGAGGAGAGACAGGGCTATGGACTATTTTTCTGTTGTTATAAGTATTTTCGTTTCTATGGTTTTCTATTTAAAGCCTTGTGAATGTATTCATTTGATAAAAATTAAATGAAAATAAAAGTCTGTAGAAGCATACACAAGCAACTATTTACATTGAATTGGGTATCTCTGAGAATTGTGATTGGTAGGGAGAGGGTTTTTATTTATCATTTGATATCTTCCGTGCCGTTCAAATTTTTACAATAAGCATGCATTACTTTTATAATTATAATTAAAGATAAAATCCGTGTGCTGTCTCTATTGTCTACCTTCTGGAAAATTTCATCCCCAGGCTGCTGAGACACCTGAGGAAATTCTGATCATCACCAGTCTCAAGCCTTGTCTGTGGCTTTAACTCCTTTAAGCTTGAATGGCAGGAGAGCAATGGCTCTGTGTGCTCCACCCTGGTTTCTCTTCTCAAACAAGAGCCCATATCTGTTCTTGGCATACTCCTGTCTTCATGCCATCTCCAAAGTGCAGGAAACTCCGGCTCACTCATCCAAGTGAGTCAATGTCTTACATGCCAAAGAGTCTATCAAATTTATGTGCCGCTGTACAGTATATTTCTCTGTTTAGATGTTTTCCTCTCCTAACCTCACACCAGACAGTCTTTTCCATCTTTGCATTCACAGCTCTTGGTTTCTGTAGCATAATAGTGCAGCTGTAGCTAGCTAAGTTGGTGTTTGGACCATGCAAGAGAAAAACACACCCTAAAATCAATTTCGACACTCATAGCATTGTGGTTAAGGGTTAGGGGTTGCAAGCAAACCTGCACAAGGTCCCCCCCCCCAGACAAAAACATTATCTTTATTAGACTGGTCAGGAAACTTAATCTGCTCTCTGCCATGGTGAGAGACACTCTCTCACTTTCCAAGGCTGTTTGCTCTACAAACATCCTTGAAAAGATAGTCAGGAACAAAGTTGATACAGGAGGTACAGAAATGCCATGGAAAATTGTCCCCCAAGACAGACTCACAGAAACTATGAGATAATAAATGTTTGTTGTTTTATGCCATTAAGGTTTGGGGTAATTTGTCACACAGCAGTAGATAACTAATACAGCCACGTATTTTTCTTCCCAAATGCTCTTTATTTTGTGTAGATCTAGAGTTCCATCTTGTATGCTTTTTCTTCAACCTGAACTATTTCCTTTAACATTTCTTTTAATGCTGATTTGCTAGTGACTCATTTTTTGAGGTTCATCCATGTTATAGTATGCATCGGTAGTTCATTCCTTTTAATTACTGGAAATAATAACGGAGATGATGATGTTCTAGTTTATGGATATACCATATTTTATTTATCCATTCACCAGTTGATGGACATTTTGATTGTTTCCACTTATGGGCTATTATGAATAATGCTGCTATGAACATTTACATATATGTCTTTTTGAGGACATGTGTTTTCATTTATATTGGGAAGATTTATAGGAATTGAATAGCTAGTTCATACAGTAAATTTATGCTTAACTTTTTATGAAACTGGGAAACTGTTTTCCAAAGTGGTTATTCCAGTTACATTCTCACCAGCAATGCTAAGGGTTCTAATTTCTCCACATCCTCACCATCACTTGATATCATCCGTCTTTTTAATTAATACCCCTCTGGTAAGTATACAGTGGCATCTCATTGTGGTTTTAATGTGCATGTCCCTAAAGACTAATGATGTTTAAGTGTTTGGAGCTTTGCTAAGAGATGTAGTTATTTGGAAACAGTTTGATCCTTTCAAAACTTGCTTTGAAACTTGTTAGCCAGGAGCAGAGTCTAGTTTAGGGTTAATTTGACCCGTTACGAGACAATATCTTTCTGGGTACTCTTCCTAATGGCCCAATGTGTTACGGAGTTTCCTCACTCTGGCTGTTGGGAATATGAACTATTCCCAGTCCTATGTGAGTTCCGAGATTTGTTCCATCTTCTTCTTTTCCAATGTTCTTTCCCCAGTCTCCAATAGTTTCCTCACATGCATGCTCTGATCAATACACAGGTGAAGACTTAGAGGGAACCTTCTGCAGATCTCCAGAGCCTTCTTTCTCTCTATGCAACTCTCTCCTCTCTGGTGTTCTGTCTGGAAAACTCTAGCCACCTTGGCTTCTCTCAACTCCCACCTCTGTATCCTCAACTTAAGGAATCTGCCAGCTCTGCCTAGGTTGCCCCTCCGTGCCATGCATCCTGTAAACTCTCTCCAGGCAGAAAGCTGGTACAATGTTAGGATTCACCTTGTTTGTTTCTCCTCTTCAGGGATCACTATCCTGTACTTCCTACTTCCTATTGCCCAAAGTCTGAAAACATCTATTTCATGTATCTTGTCTGGTTTTTATAGTTGTTTAAGGCAGGAGGCTAGATTCAGTGCCTGTTATTCCATCTTGGCTGGAAATGTAAGTCTTCTATTCCAATGGTCTCCTAGAGTATTTCCCCAGGTATTCTCTCTCTTTGTTCAACTTTTGTAAACGTTCACTGAAGTGGAATGGGAAAATTTATATAACAACTGTGGAAAAGAATATAAGAAACTTCCATAATGCCCTTGTCTAGAAATAACTCTGATTGATGTTTTCTATAGTTTCTATTTCTTTCCAGTCTTCTTTCTATCTTTTGATTTTTCATAGTTTTTGTTTTTTACATCAGTTCTTCCCTTACTTAACCTTTTCCCTGCTCTTGTCACTAATGATCACTCTCTAATTCTTAAACTTTTGTTCACTTTTAACTTCCAAGAGAGCCCTCTCTCCTGGTTTTCTTCCAACCCTTCCAAACCCTCAAAACCCTAGTTCAGTCTGTTTCACAGATTCCTTAAACACTGGCTTCTTTCTTGGTTCCCTGCTCCCTTTACAGTCTACTTTTCCCCTAAGTGGTCTCATCTATGACTTAGGTTGTCATCTATTTGCTTGTGACTCACAATTTGTATTTCCAAATCTCTCTTCCCAATACTCCAGACCTGTATAGCCAACTTCTAACGTACGTATGTATTCACATTGTAAACTCACTCTCTTCCCCAACAACTTAATTTGCATCTTGGGTCCATCTCGGTGAATGGCACTAACATCCACCTTTCTTCCCAAGCTAGAAACATAGAAGCCATCCTCAATTTTTCCTTCTTTCTCCTTCTGAACCTCCACACATTTAGTGGGAATATCTATTTCTTGGATACTGTAAATTTCTTGGCCAGTTTATTTCCTAAGTATCTGTTTTCTTCAAACCTACACCCTAGTTTTCCTTCATTCCTGTCATTCACACCTTGATTATTTTTCACTTAAACTATTGCAACAGCCTCTTATCCTGTCTCTCTGCTTCTGGTGTCTCTCCCTCAAACCCATCCTCCACACTGTAGTCTTTTCCAAAAAATGAATTATATTGGGAGGTGGATGTGGCTCAACCAGTGGGCTCTCACTTAACTCACTTACCACATGGGAGGTCCCAGGTTCCCAGGTTCGGGTCCCGGTGCCTCCTAAAAGAAGATGAGCCGTCCAGCTGCAACAAGCAGATGCCACAAGCCAGCAGATGCTGCAACCCTCAGGGAGTAAATGTGGCTTAGGCCATTGGGCACTTGTTTCTCACATCAAAGGTCCTGGGTTTGGTTCCTGGTGCCTCCTGGAGAAGCAAGCAAACAATGAGCAGACAGACAAGAGAACCATGGTGGGGGGCAGGGGGATAAAGAAAAATTAATAATAAATCTTTTCAATAATGAATTATGTCATGCCACTCTCTTATTTAAAGAGCTCCAGTTGTTCCCCATCATTTACAGGACAAACCCAAAACTTTCAGCGTAGTACATTCAAGGCTTTTTACAACCCACCTCCAGACTCCCTTTTCAGCCTTACCTCCAGCTCCTCCAGTTTCTCTGCATTCCAGGTATATTGTTTCCCAAGTACAGTATCTGTTTTGCCTTGTACATGCTCCTCTTTCTTCCTGGAAAGTCCTTCCCCATCTTCTCTGACAGAAGCCGGCTTAAAGGCCCACCAATTGGGTTAATCATGCACTGGACCCTCTTAGGAAATGAAGCATCTCATTCCTGTCATATTTGGACATTTCCTTCACTCAACCATTACAGAATGTGTCACAGTGGCCTATATATAACTAGCGTTTACATCTCTCTCTCTTACTGGACTGTGCACTCTTCAAAAACAGTGGCCTTCTTATTTGTCTATGTACCTGTCCCTCTAACAAGAGTTCAGTATAATAGGTGTTCACTACATGTTTGCAAAAAACTTGGTTTCCTAGCCTGGGGTCAATAGAAGGTTTTGGATGGTTCCTTGAACTCCCTAATATTGTATGTCAAACTGTGAATTTTGAGGTGAGTTTCTTGGAAAGATGATTCATTATGGTCACCAGATTTTCAGAGGGGCACCTGGATTCACAAAAGGTTAAGTAGCCCTACCTACCTTTGGGAGAAACTGAAAACGAAGTTGTTTTCAGAAACCTGAAGTTAGGTTTAGGCCAGAGCCTAAACTTCACAAGGGAAATGGGATGACTCCACTGTTGCTCACCGGTTAGTCCTGTGATGAAGAGAGCGCTGGGGGGAGGGAGGGGTAGCTGATCGCCAGGCTGGTGGGGACATTCCAAAGCCTGACTTCTCAAAGGCCAGGAAATTTCTCTCCTCTCTCTCTTTCTCTCCCTCTCATGCTCATGAGCACACATACCAGGATGCAAACTCGAAATCTGACCACACACATCCACACACACAGTCAGGCACGGACATACCCATTTATCTGCATACACACAGGGAGACCTGCCCACCCACAAACGTGCCCCATGCAAAGGTGCATTCTGTGTCTCGCAGCTCCGCACACACATGCTCTATGTAGAATCACACACGCGACACACATCCATGCAAGTGAGACTCACAGGACGTGGCTCCCGCCCCTCCCTCCTGCAAAGCACGAGCCCTGCCCCTGGCATCGGGCCGCGGAGACAGCCGAGCAGAGCCATCTGTCAGAGCGAGGTTCCTGAGCGCCGCCCATCCTGCCTGAGCTCAGGCGGTCGGCATGCGGGGCATGCGGCCTTACTCTTTCTCCCGCTGAATCATGCTGAGTGAGCTGGCCCGGCCCGAGTTTATCAAATCGGAACAGAATTTTGGCAAAACAGATGACTTGTGAGCTTGGCATTTGTGGGCCTGGGAGGTGGAGACCTGTTGGAGGAGAAAGGAGAGAATGGAGGGGGTGGGGAGGGGAGGGAGGAAAAATAGCTTCTTAATATATTGACAGATGAAGAATTGAGTTCAAGAAGCGGTGTGGCCGAGAGACTTAGGTACGGGATGCAAGTAAAAAAAAACATGGTTCAGATTCCAGCTTTGCAAGTTACTAGCCTTGTGACTTTGAACATGTTAATTTACCTTTCCGAGCCTCAGCGTCTTATGTAACATGGACCAAGTAAAAGCACCTGATGTAGAATTTTACAAGACAGTACTTATCGATTAGCAGAGTGCTAATAAGTACTTAATAAATGGTGGCTATTATAATCAGATAACAGAGGAGCTCAAAGAGAACACAGAGACCAGCTAGCATAGCCTGGCCAGCCTGGAGCTGCTCTTTAGCTCCTCCAACCAGCCTGTCCCCACTGGGCAGCAGCCTCTGTACCTAGTGCGGCTCCCAGTCTTCATCTGAAAACCAAATGTGTTGATCCACTTTCACTCATCTGCCTCTTGCATCATCTTCTGACTACTTTCCAGAGGGGATTCTGAACCAACAATATCTCTCTGATACCAATCTTTATCACCCTCTGGTGATACTTGGGCTGCTTCTGCCTCCCCACCAGGTGTGGGGGGATAATAATGATGAATGATAGTGATAAATGGCATTTACTAAGCCTTGAGTAAGTGCCAGAAATTTGTGAAGCAAATCTAATTTAATCCTCACAAGGACCTATCAAGTAGATACTATATTATGCCCATTTGACAACTGAAGAAACCGAGCTACAAAGAGGTACAAAGTAACTTACCCAATATAAGGTATAACATCAATTTTAAGATACACCATTATCTCATTTAGCACTAAGAAAGAAAAGAGACCGTGACAATTAAATGTTTTACAACTCTAAGATGCGTCCTAATTTCAGAGAAGTTTAAAACATGCAGAGAGAAAAAAAGAATCAGTGAAATGCAGTAGTTGCATTGGTGCCAGCATGTGACATCAGGAGTTCTGCCCGACTCAGTGGTCTGCACTGCACTATTCTATTCTGCCCTCACACTCACATTTACTGAGCACTACTATGTATCAGCCATTGTGCTAAGTTCTTGTATGCATTATCTCATTCAGACCTCATTGACCCTTCCTATTAGGTACTATTCTCCACTTTGTTTCACAAAGGAGAAAGGCATAGAGAAGTTACGTTATTTGTCAAAAGTAGCATCATAAGTGGTAGAATGCTTCAAAGAGTGACAGAATGCTTTGACTCCAGAGTCTTTGCTCTTAACCATTTACAACCTACGTGCCTTATTCTTAGCCTGGATGGTTGTTCCCAGAGCATCCCCCCATAATCTCCTCCGCTGGCCCTGGGGACGGAACCACAGCTATTGCCCTGGTGATTTCCCACCACAGACTTGGTTTTGCTAGGGGAAGGGGAGAGTGCTGCACTGGGCTGGAGGACAGAACACTAGGCTTCTTGTGTTGTTCTCTTTCTGGCCTGGGTGACCTCTCAAGAGCCAGCTCCTGCACTGGACCTCAATTTCCCCAATGGGAAGAATACGCCTACTTCTGGCACCTGCTAAAGCTG
Source organism: Dasypus novemcinctus (assembly GCF_030445035.2). Lineage (NCBI taxonomy): Eukaryota > Metazoa > Chordata > Mammalia > Cingulata > Dasypodidae > Dasypus > Dasypus novemcinctus. The sequence goes on from NC_080682.1 coordinate 79,598,392, forward strand.
TTATATTCTTCCCTGACACCAGACAGGGAAGAAAAGTACATAAGGATTGGTGTATTAGTAAGCTCTATGTAGATATGGCCCCTGACCTGAGTTTAGCCTTAGTTTCCAAAATTTTCCACGAAACTGGAAAAATCTCCAAAGGATATCCTTTGTTCATGCCTTTCCAAATATCTGAAAGGCCTTCTTATCTTCACCTACCATAATCCTACCTATCCATCAAGGCCTAGTTCATAGGACTCTGTGTAGGGGGTGTTCCTAGACTGCTGTCCTTCAAGTGATCCAGTTCTCCTACCCAGTCCTTGGCCTTGCCATAGAATCACTAATGTAAAGGACGTCTCCTCCGTCAAGGTGTTGGTTTTTGCTGGCCCAATATTCTCTCCCCCTTTTGGTAATAGCACCTTCATTTTCCTCTAGTGAACCACCCTCCTGCACTTTGAGACATGCCTCCCTCACATGTTATCGGGATGGCACACCCCAAATCCAGAGGTAGGCATATGACTTAGGCTTTTTCAAGCAGAGTCACTGCAATTGGTTCAGTGATGGGCAGATGACCCAGTTGAGACCATTGAGAATCATTCACTGGCACTTTAGTGGAAACCACTGGAATAAAAAAGCTCTTTTTTGTTGGGATTAGATGTAAACTTGGGGCTGTGAGAGGGTTTTGCATGGATAAAGAATGCCTGAGGATGAAGTCACCCTGGAGCAGATTATAGAGAGAGACCTCATGTGACATTGTTGGGACCATTGGATTTAGATTCAGCCATTCCTGAAGCCAAGACTAATCTGCCTGGGACAAATAAATTCTGTTCCCCACCCATATATTTTTTTTCCATTTAAACTAATTTGAGTTTTATTTCTGTAACACAAAATAAAAAGATCCTAATATATCCTCAGTTTGTTTATGGACTTCAGGGGCACAAAGGCCGTTTGTTTTTCGCTTTGTATTTCCTTGGGACCTAGTGTAGTACTTGGTCCTCAAGAAAGGGTGCTGGTGATTGATAGATGGAGGATCACTTCATTCAATCTCACTTTCTCTGAGCATCTACCATGAGCCAAGCATGATGCTTAGCACTGAGATCACAAAGATTAATCAGACACAGACCTTGCCCTTGATGAGTTCTGAGTTTAGTAAACGAGCAGAAAGATGAAAACAAACATGTTATAATATAACCTGGGCTTTAACAGAAATCTGAACAAACTTTTTGTCTATAGGTTTGTTAAAATGGCATCTAGGAATGTTTCTCAGAGGAAGTGACATCTGAGTTGAGTCTTAAAGGGTGAATAGACATTCATAAATGGAAGTGGGAGTGGAGAGAAGGTATTCCAGGGACAGGGTTTTCCAGGCAGAGGGAACAAGAAGGATGGGGGTGTCACCACCTCCCCCTCTTCCTCTGGCTTCCTCACCTACTCCTTCCTTTTCCTCTGCCTTATTTATTGGCAGAACCATCACAGTGGTTAAGAGCACAGGCTCTGAACTCTGAAAGATTTTGGTTCTACCACTTACTACCCATTGCTGAAAATATTAAATGAGATTACAGATCTAAAGAGTCTGCCTGGCCCAAGAAAATGCCCAAGAAACGTTAGCTGCTCTTATTATTGTCAGAGTTAAGAATCTTTAAGCACCAAGAAATGGAAAACCTAACTCAAAGTGGCTTAAACAGTGAAGAAACTCTTTATCTTGTATAATGGGGAGTCGTAAAGTAGAGTAGGCCCCAACCATGGAATAATCAGGGCTCTGACTGTTTCTCTGCTCTTGTCCCAGCTTTGCCTTCTTCTTTGTATTGGCTTTGTTTGCAGGCTGGCTTCCCTCATTGTCTAGAGATGGCTGTGTCACTATGTCCTGAGCAACTGTGACAGCATGCTTCCTTGTTTGCAGCCATCATGACAGAGTGAAAGACCTCCTGCCCAAGACAGAAATATAAGTTCCTTTTTCCAACCTGTTTAGGCCAGCTTAGGTTATGTACCTGCCCGTGGACCAATAACAGTGACCGGGGGAATTCCCTTTGTTGACTAGTTTAAGAGTAGCTCCCTGGACCTGTCACTGTTAAGTGAAGTTGGGCTGCCAGGATTGGCTTAGACTAATTGGGATCCACCCTAGGATCTAGAGATGGGGTCCAACTTTATCTGGGTGATATGAGCTGCATTACGGTGAGAAGGAAGTTCTCTTAGAGAGAAAGAAGGAGTAACCGGGTGTTGACTCGGCAACCAAAAGCGTCCTCTGCAATTGTAAATATTTTACTTTTTTGCATCCTAGTTAACATGGGGCTCTTCAGGCCTTGGCTGAAACAAAAGGTTTTCCTTGACCATTCGACAAGTTACATGAAACAACACACACGCCAGCCTCTCTTCCCACCCATCTCCTCTGAATTTCCTGTCTCCCTCTCCCTACATTAGTTTTATTGAAAGCATGTGTCCCTACTTGACACGTCATATACTTTTGGGTTTACTTGTTTATTGTGTTGTCCCTCTCTAGAAGGTAAATTCCATGAGGGTGGAGGTTTTATTTTAGTCAATGCTATATTTCTAGCACCTTGAGGAATCCTGGTCCCCATAGTAGGCACATAACAGTTTGTTGAATTAACAAATGATTCTGGCCAGTGCTAGATTCCTCTGAGCATCCTCAGAATCTGTGATCCTATAAAAGGGATTGGGAGAGACCCTGTTTTTTTTTTTGTTTGTTTGTTTGCTTGCTTGCTCGCTTTTTTTAAAAACATTTTTAATTTATTAAAAAAAAATACATAGATCACACAAAATGTTACCTTAAAAAATGAGAAGATTCCCTTCCCACTCCCCACACTTCCCGAAGCCCTGGTCTTCTTCTCTCTGATGCTCTAGTTTTCATCTGTGCCTACTTTCTCTCCATCTTAATTCCCCCTCGTCCTGTGTTTCTGTCTCTCTAATATCCATCTGCTGCCTTCCCAGAGCCTGCCCACCCAAGATCTGTGCCGCTTTGTTCCCCTTAACCTCTGTTTTCCTCCATCCCACCCCCACCCCAAAGCGTGCTGTCTCTAAGGAGGGACACATGGTAGAGGATTCATTCTTAAGATGAATTTTCAACCCTAGGAATGGGAAAGAGAATAATGATCAAAGTAACGACAACGCATATTTGCCCAGCCCACTTTACGATGAACCAAGCCTATAGTACATTTCATAATTATAAAGTTAATATGTGATTGTAACCTATTAGTTGTTCAGAGTAAAAAGTGAAAATCCCTCCATCTTCTCTAATCCTGCTCCCCAGAGATAACTGCTGTTAGCAGATTTGTGCATATTCTTCTAGACTTTTTCTTTGCATGCTTGGCAGAGATGGCTAATGTCTACCAGAATTTGTGCTCCCTGTTCTTTGACACAAGTTCTTGCAAGGAAGCAGCTACCTAGTCAGAGCTGACATTTTCTAGCCACCCTAGCATCGAAGTATAACCATATATGTAGTTTTTGCCAATGGAATGTGAACAGAAGTGATATGTGCCATTTCTGGGTCAAGGCTTTCAGGAAGTGATTATGATTCCTCCACACCCCTTTTCTTTCTGCCTGTTGAGTGCAGATTACTACGAAGCCCTGGAGGGGACGGCAGGGCAACAAGGTAAAAGGATGCTGGGTCCTAGAATCACTGAGGGGAAGAGAGCCACCTGCCAAGCAACTTGGTCATATGAGTGAGAAATAAACTTCTATTATGTTGGAGTCTTTATATACTTTGGGATTTGTTACAACAGCTAGCAGAATTATAATTAATAGAGCATATACAAACACATGTATTTTATGCTATAAAATACTACCCTACCTACATTATAAAGACAAATGGGATTGCACATTACACAATGATGATATTTGACTTGCACTGTTGTGTGAAGCAGTCCTTCTTAGCCCCTTTCTGCAAACACATGACAGGATGAGAGATGCTTTCCAAGAGGATATGGCCAGGAGGCTGCAGAGCCAGAGCCAGAACCAGGGTCTTATGGTCTCTTCAGAACCCCTATGCCAGCTATTAAACTGGTCTTGACCTTCCTCTCTGAAGATGCTAGCATGGAAGAAGGAGTTATGCGTTAGGCATCCTTGATGACTCAGAGCAGCTGCTTTCCCCTCTGATGTGGAGGCAGGGGGGCCCCAGGAAGACTGCCCACCCAGTAGCCTGTGGCTTCCTGCCTTCCTCAGTTCAAGGGTTTCTCAGAGAAAGAACCTCCAAAATGTGCTATTTCCCAGAAGAGAGAGTTTAATTGACAAGCACAGACTACAAAGACTGCCCAGCAGGTGTTGGGTATTGGGTCATGGTGAATAGCAGTGAGATGGGAAGTCTCCTCCAGACCAAACATCAGTGCCCCTCAGCCTCAGTTTACAACTAGTGAGCTATGTCCCCAGAGGTGCCTCCATGTGCCAGGTCCCAAATGCCACCAGAAAGCGAGCTTTAGAAAGCCAGCTCATGGCTGAGGGCAGGGAGAGGGAAGAAGAGATGAGATCTGGGGCCATTTTGGGAACTTGGAGTTGTCCTAAATGATGTTGCAGGGACAGATGCTGGACATTATAGATCCTGCCATAACCCACGGAATGGACTGGGGGAGAGTGTGAACTACAATATAAATTCTAACTCATGCTGTGAAGCAGTGCTCCAAAAGGTATTCACCAAATGCAATGAATGTGCCACATGGATGAAAGAGGTTGTTGATGTGGGAGGAGTCGGGGATGGAGGGGTGGGGTATGTGGGAACCTCTTATATTTTTTAATATAACATTTTTTGTGATCTATGTACCTTAAAAAAAAGACAATTTAATTTAAAAACAATTAAAAAAAAGAAAGAAAGAAAGCCAGCTGGGACTCTTGCCCTTTGGCCAGCCAGAGTCTCCCTGCAGTGTCCTGAGTGCCTGGTGAGCGGAGCCGGATGCCCTGCTTCTGCTCCAGGTCCTCGTCATGGAGAGCAAATGGGTGGAGACTCCCGGCAGCATCCTGGACGATCGCTGCAAGAGATCAGGGGTACTGGTTCAGGGGTACCCAGCAAAATCAGGCTGGGGATTTCCAAAAGGAAGAATAAATAAAGAATCTCCTTTGGGAGCAGATGTGGCTCAAATGATTGAGCACCTGTTTTTCACATAGGGGGTCCCAGTGTCTCCTAAAAACAAACAAACAATAATAATTAAAAAACAGACACCAACCAAAAAAACCAACTCAGGAGTGAATGTGGCTCAGTGGTTGAGGACCGGCTTCCCATCTATGAGGTCCTGGGTTCAATTCCTGACCCTGGTACCTGATAAATAAAAATAAAAAATAAAGGAACTCCCTCATCAATGTGCTGCCAGAGAGGGGTTTAAAGAACCTGGTTTTGATATTAAAATTATATTTGTAAGGATGATTACATTGAACATCGTATCAGTGATCAGCTTGCTCCTTTGTACGTCATTTCAGGAACTCCAAATAGAACAAAATTTAACCCAAAAACCAGAAGAGAAATTCGGAACATTGTGTGGTTTTCCATTGAGAAATTGCCCTGTCATAGGAATGATATGACTCCAAAATCCAAACTTGATTTGGTACCTAACAAATTTTTTATGGCCATTCCATTTATCAGACCATTGAGGTACGTGCTTTCTTGAAGATTTAGAGATTCCTCAGACAGCGACAATGGATTTTCCTTAGCTGATAGTACACTAGCTAAACCCACTGTGGAAAAACTGAGTTGAACTAAATTTTACCACAATCAGCAGTTATTTCCTACTGCAGCAAAAAAACGTGTAATAATCATTCTGAAATGTACAGTCTTCTAAAAGGATAGAATCAAAGCCTGAGGGGAAATGGCAGAAAACAGTATCAAGACTCACCTAATCAGAAGAAAAGAACAAATGGGGTCCACAGTTACCCAGTTAAACAGCAGAATCCCTCGATAAAATGTGGGAAAAACTTCACCCAGGAAAACTTCAGGATAATTTTGAAGCAGATGCTGTATATGACTCACCTTACTCCAGTGAAGACCAAGCAAGTGCTAGAACATGCGAAGGGGCAGTCTGCGGCATGCCATGGACATTGCAAATTCCCATTTTCATGCAGGGCCTTTTTGAGTTTCAAGTTTGATGATAATGTCATAATGAAAATTTTGAACCTTTGACAGCAGCAAATGTATTGTAGCAAGGCCAAGTTCAGAAACCTGTTCCATTTGATTATGTGTCTCTTTGAGCCTTATCTTTCTCAGATGTTTTAAAGACATGCAGGGAGTCAGTGATGTTTCCAAAGAGATTTCTCTCTATGCAGAAGAAAGTGGAAAGCAACAGAAGTTTGCACTGTAAATGGCAGTTATAACCTATTTTTTAAGAAAGATTTATTAATTTCTCCTCCCGCCCCCTCATTGTTTTTGCGCTCACTTCTGCTCTCTGTGTTTATTAATTTTGTGCTCTCTGTGTCTCTTCATTGTTTTCTTTTTTTTAAAAAAGGCACTGGGAACTAAACCTGGGACCTCCCATGTGGGAGGGAGGCACCCAATCATTTGAACCACATCCGCTCCCTGCTTGTTGTGTCTCTTCTTTGTGTATCCTCCTTGTTTCATCAACTCACCATCTTGCTTGTTTTCTTTAGGGGGCACCAGGAACTAAACCTGTGGGCTCCCAAATGGTAGGCAGGTGCCCATCTGCTTGAACCACATCCACTTCCCAGTTATAACTTTTTTTTTAGATATTTAAAAAAATTTCTCTTCCCTTCCCCGCCCATCCCCCCAGTTGTCTGCTCACTGTGTCTATTCACTGTGTTTTATTCTGTGTCCACTTTTATTCTTTGTCAGCGGCACCAGGAATCTGTGTCTGTTTTTGTTGCATCATCTTGCTGTGTCAGCTCTCCATGTGTGTAGGGTCATTCCTGGGCAGACTGCACTTCATTCACACTGGGCGGCTCTCCTTATGGGGCGCACTCCTTGTGCGTGGGGCTCCCCTACGCAGGGGACACCCCTGTGTGGCACAGCACTCCTTGCGTGCATCAGCACTGCGTGTGGACCAGCTCATCACATGTGTCAGGAGGCCCAGAGTTTGAACCCTGGACCTCCCATGTGGTAGGCGGACACTCTGTCCTTTGAGCCAAATCTGCTTCCCTTATAACCTTTCATATAGGTGCACCTTTTCCATGTTTGACTAACTAGGTTTTGTTTTGTTTTTTTAAAATTTTCTAAGGGCATTCTTTCCATGTAATTGTGAATTTTGTTTTGTAATAGAAGAAAATAGTGTTGAAATCATTAAGTAGCCAAGTTATTGGGTATGTTCCATCTGCCCATTACAGTGATTGCAATAATAGTTTACTTAGCTGAAATGCTTAAAAGAGACTTAAAATGCACCATTGCTAAATGAACATAAGTGCTGAAATGTCACAGAAATCAGGATTGCAGCTCATCTGTTTCGGTGACACTGCACATTTCTCTGCTTCTGACCACTTAGGCTCTCTAATCCTCCTCTGCTTGGAGTTTTGTGAAAGATTTTATTTAGAGCTAGCATCTTCAATACAATGTTCATGTTCAAGTTGCAGTCTTAGCACCTCATTCAAGGGTAACATCTGCAGCCTGGAGAGGGATTAGGGCAGGGAAGTGTTGCTGTAATTGTGAGTTGTGCTGCATGCAGTTAGTAAACATGTGAGAATGCTAGAGAAAGGGTTGCAGAGACCCTGGAGGCCAGCACCCAGCAAACTACTTGGGTCTTGTCTTTACCAGCCTGCTTCCAACCCTCTAGACTTGTACAATGGTTGTTTTCTTATGAAAATTTCTTCTGTATTAAAGTTGTATAAATTTGCGTGTAAAACTGACATAATTAAATTTTACATGGCATCTCAATGTTTATGTGTGGAAACCGATGTTGCAGTAGTAGCAGAGATTGTCAAGCTTTTAAAATCGACATGCTGAAGACTCTAGATAATGGAGCAAGAAGGGGAAGTGTATGCAATTTATCCAAGTACAAGCAATGTTTCACTAGGAAGAGTCAGAACATCAAAGTAACATATGTTACTCACTCTTAGGAATGTATCTCGCTCCTTCCTGATTCTTAAATCCAAATAAGAAAGGGTGACAATGCCCATTTTAAGAATGATTTCAATAAATGTTCATTAAAATTTAGAACAATTAATGTTTATATTCACATTTATACATTAAAAGGTGTTTTCCATTCTAGAGAAAATTGCATTTCTTTGAATAAAATATCATGCAATTTCTGTGCTTGACTTTATCTGTACATTATTTATTGAGGTTAAATTTACATAACATAATATTAACTATTTTAAAAGTACAGTCAGTGGCATTTAGTACATTTGCCATGGTGTACATCAGCTTTATCTAGATTCAGAACATTTTTATCTCCTTCAAAGGAAACCTCATATCCCCAAAAGGAGTTACTCCATATTCCCCACTCCCCTCAATTCCTATCAACCGTTAATGTTCTTTCTGTCTTTATGAATATACCTAACTTGGATATTGCATATAAATGGAATCTTTTAAAAATGTGACCTTTTGTATTTGGCTTCTTTCATGTAGTATGTCTTCAAGATTGTTCCATATTATAGCTTGTACCATTACTTCATTCCTTTTTAAGGCTGAACGAAATTCCAGTGTGTGGATAAAACACATTTTGGTTACACACTCACTAGGCGATAGATATTTTGGTTGTTTCTACATGTTTGCTATTGTAAATTATGCTGCTATGAATATTTGTACACAATTACTTGAATATCTCTACAATTTTTGGATATATATATATGAAATTGCAGGGTCACCAGCTAATTCCGTGTATACCTCATTGAGGAAATGTCAAATATTTTCCACAGTGGTTGCACCATTGTACATACCCACCCGATATCTCCACATCCTCACCAACTCATTTTAGATTTTCAAAAATGTAACTCTTGCAGGGGGTGTGAAGTGATGTCTCTGGGGTATTGATTTGTATATCCCTAAATGCTAAAGACGTTGAGCATCGTTGCTTGTTGGCCAACTGCATATATTCCTTGACTAAATTCCTATTTAAAAAAAGAAAGAAAGAAAAAGAATGGTTTCAGCTACAATTGAGAACAATCACCAGGACTTGAAGCGACTTTAGTGTTTTGGCTGCATCTGACCTTATTGACGGTATTTCTTTGGGGGAGAGGAGGATTATGAGCATGTACGTGTGTTGTATGCTCCTGTTTTGTGGGTTTTTAAATCTTTTTTATGTGTGGTATCCACAAACTGTATTTCTGCTTGTAAATATTACAGTAGAAATCTTCATTTGGTATAGCTAAAATGTATTTAATAGAGGCTCTAGTTAACCCAGTAGAACATTAAAAGAGGGCACTATTGTAAGAAATTCATTTGCTATTACTTGTGTTAGCTTTTAAGTGGTTTGATTTATTTATATTTATTTTAATTTATTCCCCCCCCCCAAGTTGTCTGCTCTCTGTGTCCATTCACTGTGTGTTCTTCTGTGACTGCTTCTATCCTTATCAGTGGCACTGGGAATCTATGTTTCTTTTTGTTGCACCATCTTGCTGTGTCAGCTCTCCGTGTGTGCAGCGCCATTCCTGGGCAGGCTGCACTTTCTTTCACACTGGGCAGCTCTCCTTACGGGGTGCGCTCCTTGCACATGGGGCTCTCCTATGCGGGGGACACCCTTGTGTGGTATGGCACTCCTTGTGCGCATCAGCACTGCACGTGGGCCAGCTGCACATGGGTCAAGGAGGCCTGGGGTTTGAACCACGGACCTCCCATGTGGTAGGTGGATGCCCTAACCACTGGGCCAAGTCCGCTTCCCTTGATTTTTTAAAGAGAAGTTTTGTTGATTAATATAAGTATCACCCTATTGGGGCTAAGCAGGAGAATCCATAATTACAGCAGTGCATTTAGAATTAGGCTACCTGGAATCCTGTGTCTTTTTATCTTTTTAAAGATTTATTTTGTTTATTTCTCTCCCTTTCCACCCCCATCATCTGCTCTCTGTGTCCATTCACTGTGTGTTCTGTGTCCGCTTGCATTGTCAGGCAGCATTGGGAAACTGCGTCTCTTTTTTGTTGCAGTATCTTGCTGAGTCAGCTCTCTGTATTTACAGCGCCATTCCTGGGCAGGCTGTGCTTTTTTTCATGCAGGGCAGTTCTCCTTGCACATGGAGCACCCCTACACGGGGGTGCTGCTGTGCGGCACAGCACTCCTTGCATGTGGCCGCACTACACGTAAGCCAGCTCACCATATGGGTCAGGAGGCCCTGGGGATTGAACCCTGGACTCTCCATATGGTAGACGGACACTCTACCAGTTGAGCCACATCTGCTTCCCTCCTGTGTCTTTTAATGTGACAAATAAGTGAATCCCTCTGTGACTTTTATTTATTTATTTTTTACTATGCATTGTATGACTGTTTGGAACCTCCTCTAGTTCTTTTCAAAAATACGACTGCTCTGTTTGGGTCTCCTTGAGCCAAACTTACAGCTGATCCCAGCATTCCATATTTCTGTAAAATTGTTAAGAGACTGAAAACTTAGTTTTGCCTGGCAGGTGAATCATTTTTCTCAATTTCTATCATTCAGAAACCACTTAAGTTTTTGCTGTTTTTTGTATGTGTGAGTGTGTTTTCTTTCTAAAGCAGGGGTTCTTAACCAGAGGTCCACCCCCCAAGGTGTCCGTGGAAAGATTTTAGGGGGTCCATGAGCTTAAGTTGAAAAAAACCAACTTATTATCTTTATTTTCTCTGACCTCTATCTGAAACCTAGCAATTCCTTTACTTATGGATGTATGTAATAAATAAATCGCCATAGTATTCATTTCAACTGCTTGGCAAAGGGGTCTGTAGAACAAAAAGTTAAGAACCCCTAATCTAAAGTGAATATTTTGGTCAGTCTTTCTGGTTCTTAGAGTTGCATTTTTCAGCTCTCAGTACCAGAGCAAGAGGGATTAGTTACCAAAAGTATGGCCTCTAAGGGTACTGAGCCTCTTCAGAAACCAACTAGTATCTCTTTTCAACTCTAGGTAGTTTGACTATGGTACCATGTTGTTGTTGTGCTGTTTCATTTAATGAACTGTGAAACAAAATATTGTTGGGATGGAATTATGATAATTTTAGGCTTTTAGGTCTCTTGACAGCTTGGGATAAAAATATTAAAAGATGGAAGTGATATGAATTAACTGTAAATCTTATATAAGTTGAATGTACTTATTTTTTATGTAGATCTGCTGTATTTATTCATTCAAACCTGTGTATTAGTGTCTCATTGTTTACTTTGAATAAGGCAATGCTTAGCATAGAAACTGCATTTCTCCTCTGAGAAATTTTAGGATGGTTTGAGAAAATCAAATGATAAAGGAGTGTGCTGAATAAGCAATTATTTTTACTATGTGCTGCATTTTAAGAAGCTAGATGAGAAGTTGTGTTGACTATTATTATTATTTTTTATCTTTGAGAGAAAAATAGATCCTTGAATTTGCTTTTTAAGTGTTCTTATGTTCCAACCTTATATATTCCAAGGTACGATGCACTTTGAATCTTTTATTTTTTAAATTTTGTAGGTGCTTTTATGTATAACTTTTGATTTATAAGATGTTAGATGAATTGTTTTTGTATTTAACCATTGTAATCCAAAAGATACAGTTTATACACTTTTCACAAGTTTATGTTAAGAAACAGCAAATGAATGGTTTTAGAATTTCAGTACTGCTCGCCTTAGAAATGAGTGTTTAGAGCAGGGGTTCTTAATTTTTTCGTTCCATGGACCCCTTTGCCAGTCAAGTGAAAAACATGGACCCCTTCTCAGAATACAGTGGCAGATAGTTTTATGACACTCAGCTAGTGTTGGGTCTAACGAATACCATCATTTTGAAGTATGGATGAGTATAAGTGATTTTTTGAGATATGCAACAACTGTAATGTGATATGAAATGAATACTACTGTAATTTATTGCATACATTCATAAGTGAAGGAAATGCTAGATTTCAGTTAGAGGTCAGAGAAAATAAAGATAATAAGTTGATTTTTTTTTCAAGTTCATGGTCTCCCTGAAATCTTTCATGGATCCCTGGTTAAGAATTCTTGATTTAGAGATTTCCAAGAACCTAATAGAACTCTTTAAGCATGGGTGAAATTTGATTAATGAGCTTTGAAAATAAAGTTGCATTTTTTTGTTAATATATAAAAGCAAGTCTCTTATGCTGTCAAAGCAACTGCAGTGACTTCTTACTGCTTTGAGATTTGGAGAGCCCTATTTTTCTATTAAATATCATAGCATAGATAATGAATATTTATAATAATAATAAAATTAATTTCATGGTGTAAGATTGGGGTTTGGTACTTTTCCTTTATGGCTTTAGTAATTTGTATGTAACGTAAAATAAAAACTGAAACCTAAGTGAATAACAACCTTCCACTATTGGAATTAAGAGATTCAACATGTTGTTTTCTCTAGAAGAGTTCAGGTTTGAGTGCATGTGTGCACTAAAAACATTTCATTACCTGCTCCCTCACTTATCTATGTTTTGCTCCCCAACAGTTAACTTGAACATCAAGGAGCAAAGTCAGTTATAAAAATTAGACTTTTTGTTTGGTTCTGGTTCTTAACTATGACAATCTCTTTCGGTTTTTTATCTTTACTTTTATACCACTGGGTCCCCTGCCCCCTAAGAGATTTTGTTTTGATTGCCAGAGAATGTTGTATTCACTTGTTGAAATCTATTGTTTCTGTATTTCTCTCAGGCAGTATTTTCCTTTTATCATAGTTATAACAAGATCAGATACATTTTCTGATTGAAGAAAAATAAATGTTACCTGATTTGAAAAAATTAAAAAGCCAGTTGGCCTCAAGCCTCAGGTCTCAGAGGCTTCTAGGAAACTTCATCAGTTCTAAGAAGCCCCCGTTTCCTGCTTCACACCAGACCTTTTGAGCTCGGTGGGGGAGAGTCAGGGAGGCCCTTACCTTCTGCTCCCTCCACCCCCATCCTCATTTTGGGAAACACCTCTGTGTGCATAGCTGCTCATAGAAAAGCAGCTGGAAGGGATGGGAGGGTGGCCTCTCAGTTTATACAAAGAAGATGCCACATTTCTCTGGGGAACCCTCCACATTCACTTCTCCTAGCTCAGCATCCTTCTGTCACCTTCTGAGCTAAAGATAAGGCCAGAGGTAAGCCAAAGCGACTGATAGCCCAAAGCACATTCCATTTTGTTTGTAAATATTAATAAACTAGTGTTTCCCAGTATATCATTTAGCATTGTTGGGATATGAAATGATTCAAGATTTCTACACAGACACCAGCATTAAATAATATTTAATTACTTTTCAATACTTTTGATTATGCCAAAAAGAATGTCTCAGGCGCTAGCACATCTGTACTGCTTCTCTAATATGAGTTAAGACTCAGAAAAAAAATGAGAGAAGGTACGAGTAAATAATATTAGAAGTAAAAATAGGATCATAACTGATACAGCAGAGATTTAAAAGATAGAGTAGTAATAAACACTTTCTAATGGAATGCAAAAAAAATTTTTTTAAAGGTATCATTTACAAAAGCAACAACATTTTATGTATTTAGAAATAAATCTAACAAAACTTATGTGCCTGGTCCTATCAAGAAAATTGTAAAACTTTAGTTTACAGAGGTAACCAACATACAGAGCTTGTTTGGTGACTCTACATGCTCATGTCTTTCTGGACAACCTGCACACAGCGACCACAGGGGACATTCCTTGTTCCTTTGGCCCAGACAACTTTACTGAGCCTGGTGTCAATGAACACATCTAGCATTCCCATCTCCTTCAGGGCAAATTTTCTGATCTGAGGGATATTGATGGTGCACTTCCTGGTCACAGCCTGATGACAGAATGGCCCCTCTTTTTTTTTTTTTTTTAAAAGATTTATTTATTTATTTTTCTCCCCCCCTCCCACCCCGGTTGTCTCTTCTCTGTGTCTATTTGCTGCGTCTTCTTTGTCCGCTTCTGTTGTTGTCAGTGGCATGGGAGTCTGTGTTTCTTTTTGTTGCGTCATCTTGTTGTGTCAGCTCTCCATGTGTGCGGCGCCATTCCTGGGTAGGCTGCACTTTCTTTCGTGCTGGGCGGCTCTCCTTACAGGGTGCACTCCTTGAGTGTGGGTCTCCCCTACACGGGGGCACCCTACCTGGCACGACACTCCTTGCTCACATCAGTACTGCGCATGGGCCAGCTCCACACGGGTCAAGGAGGCCCGGGGTTTGAACTGTGGACCTCCCATGTGGTAGATGGATGCCCTAACCACTGGGCCAAGTCTGTTTCCCAGAGCAGCCCTTCTTGATACCTTTCTTTGCAGGAACTATTCTCCAGGATTGGGTTGGAAAGGAAGAGTGCAGAGTATTGTGGGAGAAGGAAAGCGTGGGTCACAACAGTGGGTGATTTTATTTTCCACTTTCGACATTGTCAAAATGTACTATTCAGTCATCTTGTTCATTAAAAATCTAATATTAGGCCATGCTTGTTTTGGTTGTCAGGAAGGGAAACTCACTCAATCTTCCTCAAGTAATGTGTATGAGAGAAGGGAGAGAGAAAGGAAGACAATCTTCTCACTGACTCTTAGGAAAGGACCCTGACTGTAGCATGGCTGGACCATTTGGCCCAGAAGGTTGCTCTGGATCCAAAGAGGCTCAAGAGACCTCCACCACAGGGTTTTCCACAGACCTGCGATGCCCTGGGCTTGTTCAGGTGACCGGGTTACTCTTGGCACAGCTACATATCTACTCATTTCCCCAATACTAATTCTCTCATGGCTTCTGGTGCCTCACAGTTTGCTTCCTAATAGCTTTTGCTAACCCGTGGCTCAACTGGTTGACCCAGCTTCTCTCTGTATACTCCTTGAACAGCTGCTTCTGCTGCTAAATGCCTTGGTCTCTCCATGTTTCTCTGTGTAAAAGTCTTCAGTGTGAAAACATGGTTATCCCAGCTTCTCTTTTTGTGCCATTTCATATTATAGTTCATCAGCCAGCCTAAACATTTGTTATACTTAGGCTCGGTTTCCCACTTACACCAATCATTTGTGGCCAAAGGGTCACATGACAAAATAAGTCTACCTTGACTGCCTGTAGCAGGGACAATGAGCAGTATATTTCCCATTAGGAGGGACTGGGTATAAGGGTTACTGAAATGGATGTGCTAAAGTACTATCCTATAAGGTCCGCAGTAACTGGGGCCACCCCCAGGTGCCTGAAGCTGGGACCCTATGAAAATTTCCCATGAAGCTGTGGCCCCTGGGAGGGCCTGGGTCTGTGACCTGAATTGACTCACTTTAGAGCCAGAAGTTCTCAGATAGTTGCTTGGTTGTGGCAAACCGCTTCCTTCTCTCTATCTTATCCTCAACTTCCACTTATCTCTTCCCCGATTTAAAGAAGCTCCTGCAAGGGAGGGAATAATGTCTCCCACATGTGGGTCTCAGAGCCACGAAGAAATACTGCAGCCCTTTGGGAGGAAGCCTGCCACAAAATCTTCTGGAGAATTTCTGATTTTCTGCTTTGGCCTTAGTAATTCGGGGATGATGTGGTCAGAGCCTGGAGACAATTTTGCAATTACACCCTGAACAGCATTGGCTTGGACTCTCACACTCGGGCCATCTCTGACTCAGAGCTGAGTTAAGGAATTAAATTTGCCACCTCCCAAATTTGGCAGGGATGAGGATGGGCAGTGGGTTTGGGGCCCTGGGAATCTCCTAGGCAGGCAGAGTGGGCTTTACTCAGTCATGTGGCAGGGGAGGGGATTTGGAGAATTCCCATCTCCAACATGCCTTCCCCAGTTGCCCCTGAATGCCTAAAATAAGTCAGCAGACTCTTCCTCTTACCTGGAGACTTTGGTCCCAATGAAAATGTAACTTCCTATTCTGCCAAAGGCCATACTCAGTGCTGACATCAGTCTCATGGGCTTCATGGAAGACTGAGTTTCCCATTCTTTCCTCCAGTTAGGTTTGGAGAAGCAGTTGAAGCCTGGGAGCCCTGGTGTGTGTGTGGGCACACATAACTGCAGGGGGTAGATGTGTGGAAGGTAGGACTGAGAGAAGAAACATTCAGAGTTGGGACTGCGGCCCTGCTGAAGGCTGATTATAACAGAGCTGTACCTCTAATTGAGACCTGAGTCTCACCCTGGCCATGCCACTACCCGTCCTTGAGCAAGTCACTTAATCACAGAGTGAGAAGCTTGGGTGCAAGGTCTCTCAGAGCCTTTCCAGCTCTCAATTACTGGACCTGAAACAGATTTGTTTTGGAGGAGAGCCGGAGAGGAGGAAGCGTCCACCAGAATCTCTCTTTTCAGGCTTAGAAATAGTAACAGCAGAGGTGGCACACACCCAGAAGGTAGGAGAAGTGTAGAAGACCTTACAACTGAGCTCACACTACCCCAAATGCCAGCCCCTGCCTGTCTCATCTCCAATCCAATTAGAAAAATATGTCCCTTCTTCAAGATGCTTTACTGCCATCTTTCAGAAAATTGTCTTAACAAATCTACAAATCTACAATGTCTAAAACATAAAGGGGACCCCCTGGAGTTGTGCAAAGCACAACCTGCACAGTCCTAAGCAGTGAACTTGCCATATCACCACATACTCTCCCATGGGTAGAGTGCAGATTTAGGGTGTTGGGTACCACAAAAACTATACTTGGAGCAATGGTATGAACTCTAGTGTTTTCAGAATCACCTGAAAGAGAGCTAAAACCATGAAACTCTAAGAAGAAAAGAGAGAAAATCTTCAGGACCCTTGTATTTGGCAGTATATTCTTAGATATGATGCCAAAAGTGTCAGCAACCAAAGAAAAAATAGATGAAAATTTAAAACTTTTGTGCATCAAAGGACATTATCAACAAAGTGAAGTGACAACTTAAAGAAGGGGAGAAAATAATTGGACACCATATATCTGAAAAAGGTTTAATATCCAGAATATATAAAGAACCCCTACAATTCAACAACAAAAAGACAAACACCCCAATTAAAAAATGGGAAAAGGAGAATAGTCATTTCTCCAGAGAAGATATACAAATGGGCAATAAGCATATGAAAAGATGTTCAACCTTCTTAGTCATCAGGGAAATGCAAATCAAAACCAAAATGAGATACCGCTTTTCACACACTAAGATGGCTATTACTAAAAAATATAAAATAACAAGCAGTAGTGGTGGGAATGTAAAATGATGCAGCTGCTGTGGAAAACAGTTTGGCGGTTCCTTCAGAAAGTTAAACATAGAATTACCATATGACTCAGCAATTCCACTTCTGGGTATATATCCAAAACAATTGAAAACAGGGACTTGAACAGATATTTGTACGTTAGCGTACATGGTAGCACTATTCATAATAGTCAAAAGGTGGAAAGCAACCCAAGTGCCCATCAACAGGTGAGTGGACAAATAAAATGTGGTATATTCCATTATTATTCAGCCATTAAAAGGGATAAAGTCGTGATACATGCTACAACATGAATGAACTGTGAAGACATCATACTGAGTGAGATAAACCAAATATTTTATGATTTCACTTCTATGAAATACTCAGAATAAATAAATTTATAGACACAGAAGGTTAACATTTCCAGTGGCTTGATGGAGCAGGATGGTGAGTTATTACTTCACAGGTACAGAGTTTCTATTGGGTTGATGAAAAAAGTTCTCATAATAGATGGAGATGGTAGCACAATATTGAAAATGTAATTAATATCACTGAATTGTACACACAAAAGTGGTTAAAATGGAAAAATTTTTGTTGTATTTTGGTTACTACAATATTAATAATAAAAAGAGCCATCTGGAAGGCTTGCTAAATCACAAATTTTTGAGTCTCACCCCATAGTTTCTAATTCAGTAGGTCTGGGGTAGACCTTGAGAATTAGTTGGCAGGTTTCCTGGTGATACTGAAACTGCGTGACTGGGAACCGTACATTGAACACTGCCGCTCTGGAGTATTGGAGCACAAAGGAGACTGGAGGTCATCTAGCCCACTCCTCTTCCACCTTACAGACGAGCACAGTGAGGGAAACGGAGGCGTCAGCATCACAGAGCTGTGACCAGATTTCTTAACCAGTCCACTTTCTACTCCATCACTGTGCTGAACCCTTGACAGTGATACTGATGGAAAATCCACACCTTCCTCAGTCTAACTGGAGATCTTTAAGGAGAGGTGACGCTCGCTCAGGGCTCCCCAGAAGCAGGCTCAAACTTAGGCAGTCACAGTGGGAGTTAAGCCTGGACTCCTTACGGCACTGCAGTGCGGGCACCCATGGCAGCTCCATGCCCACCCCAGAGGAGGGGAGGGCCTCAACAAGAACCAGTCGATTCAGAAATAAATGTGTGATGCTGTGGGTTCCTGTTCCAACTCTGCTGCCCATTGCTGACCCTCAGTGAACTGTTCGGCATGGAACCTTGTGTCCCATACCTGAACTCTGAAGCTAGCTTCTCTATGAGGTGTGAATCCTGCCTCTGCCTGATCACCTTCAGTGAATGGGAACTTAAGCCTTCCCAGGCACCATTCTAACTTTGGCTACTTCCCCAATCTCAGTTGGAGAATTTCTTCCTCCTGAGAAATACGTGCATTGATGTCTACAGCTTCCTAAGGCCCTGGAACTTTGTCTTCCCAAGGCCAGAAGGGCTCCTCCATGCCTGTCAGCTAAGTAATAAATAAACATTTGTTACATGAATGAAATGGGATAGGAAAGGGCAGATAGAGTCAAACTTCCTAGAAGATGGCTTTATCACCTGTGACTTATAGGTGCACATCATTCGACCTTTACATGGCTTAGAAGACCTTGTGTGATCTGCCCACTGCCTACCTGTCTAACTTCATCTGATGCTACCAAAAGTAGTAATACTTTTGTAACTGTATATTTATTTGTGTGGCTTTAGAAAAATAATGTTTCTCTCCTCTACCAAACTGGAAGATCTGTGAGGACAGGGACAGTGCCTATTTTCTCACCAGTATATATCTCTAGCATTTAGCATTGTGTCTATTATATAGTGTATGCTCAATAAATATTGTGGAAGGAGTAAAGGAAGAAAGGAAGGAAGGAGAGGAAGGAAGGAATAGGGAAAGGAAGGAAGGAAGGAAAGAAGGAAAGAAGGAAAGGAAGGAAGGAAGGAATTGCCTACTTTGTAGAAGACACTTGCTTAGTTCCCTTAAATGATTGTTTGAATAGGCAAACTATATGTGAATAAATCGGCTGAATAGGACATTGACAATGAGATTAGTACTTCAAGAGAGACTATTTGCATAAAAAAAAGAGATTAGATGGAGTTTAGAGTAAAGGCTAAGATGCTATAAAAAATGGCCCCAAATTCCATGAATTAAAGAAAACAGTAGTTTATTTTTCTCTCAAAAAATAACACCAAGGTGAGTAGACCAGGTTGGCAGAGCCCCCTGGCCCTACGGCCATTAAGAGAGCCAGAACGTCTTGTTCTACCATTCCTAATGCCATGATCTTCATCTGCATGACCAAAGATGGACCATGGACCCCACAGATATTTCGGCTTATAAGAAGGGCATGGAGCCCAGGGCAAGGGATTTTATTTTTAAACAAATGAGGCAAAGACATATCCTCCACTTCTGTTCACAGTCCATTGATGATAACTAAGTCACGTGGCTACATCTAGCTATAAACTGGCTAGGAAATGGATGGCCACTTGCCCAGCTTAAACTCTATTACAGTGAAAGATAAGGAGAAGGGACTTGGGGGGCAGGGGCAACTGGCAGTCTCTGCCACAGGGAGTATTATAATAATAAATAACCATTACTCAGGATATTTAAACTTGACCCAAATTACTAGGCCCAAGCTACTAAATCCCACCAGTTAATTGCCAGAAAAAATTCTTTTCATGGATCTCCCATTTCCGGGAATATTTCAGGTTACTATTTCATGTGCTCAAGAAGAGGTTCTTCCTCAACTTGGCAACATATATCCAAGTTACAAATGTCCATACCCTTCAACCCAGCAATCCCCCTTCTAGGAATTTCTCCAGTAGATATATTTACCCACATGGGAAATGAAATATGCACTGTTGGTAAAAGGAAAAGATTATATAAAATATCCTGTACCCACACAATGAATGCTACATATCTCTTTTTTTAAATGAGGAAGTTCTTTGTGTACTGCTATGCAAAGATCTCCAAGTTGTATTGTTAAATGAATAAAAAAGGTGCAGCACAGCATGCAGAGTGTGCTACTATTTTATAGAATAGAGTAAAAAAGAATATATATATATTTGATTTTATACTCATAGGATATCCCTGGAAGAATTAAAAAGAAATTCACACCAGATGGAAAAAAAGAAAAAAAAAAAGAACCTTGTAACAGGGTGGGAGAGGGATTGGTTGACTGGATGACTGGAGTGTATTTTTGTTTGTCTGTATGGCCTATTTTTTTTTTTGAAGATTTATTTATTTATTTTTCTCCCCTCCTCTCCTCCCCCAGTTGTCTGCTCTCTGTGTCCATTCGTTGTGTTTTCTTTTGTGACTGCTTCTATCCTTACCAGTGGCACCGGGAATCTGTGTTTCTTTTTTTTTTGTTGCGTCATCTTGTTGTGTCAGTTCTCCATGTGTATGGTGCCATTCTTGGGCAGGCTGCACTTTCGTGCTGGGTGGCTCTCCTTACGGGTCGCGCTCCTTGCACGTGGGGCTCCTTTACACAGGGGATACCCCTGCGTGGCAGGGCAGTCCTTGCGTGCATCAGCACTGCACATGGGCCAGCTCCACACGGGTCAAGGAGGCCCGGGGTTTGAACTGTGGACCACCCATGTGGTAGACAGATGCCCTATCCATTCATTGGGCCAAGTCTGCTTCTTCTATTAAGATGGAGGGAAGGAAGGGATGGAGGGAAGGAAGGAGCAGGGAGAGAGCAGGGAGAGAGCAGGGAGGGAGGGAGAGGCCTTTCATTCTCTTGCTCTGCCTGTCTTCCCACGCAGTCACACTGATGCCTCTGCCACCAGGACCCTTTGGGTTGCTGCTCCTTGGGCTGAGCTGTCTTCTGCTGGCAACTGCCACTGACTTTGCGTGGGCTTCAGGTAGGGGGCACTCTCTCTTGGCTTCTCTGGCACAAACGTGAGATAAGACGTTCCCTTTAATTTTCTATAGCCCAGCAGAGACTAGCCCATAACATTTAAAGAGAAGTGACTGATAGTTCAAGAATTAAGAAAGAGGGAAGCAGATGTGGCTCAAGCAATTGAGCTCCTGCCTACCACACGGGTGGTCTGTGGTTTGGTTCCTGGTGCCACCTAAAGAAGACAGCAAGCTGGCGCGATGGGCAGGTATGGTAAGCTGGCACAAGATGATGCAACAAGAGGCACAAGAAGAAAAAAAAACATGAGAGACACTACAAAGCAGGACATGGAGGCGGCTCAAGCCTCCCTCCCACATCAGAGGTCCCGGGTTCAGTTCCCGGTGCCTCCTAAAGAAACAAGGGCAATGAACAGATACAGCAAGTACAAACAATGAGGGGGTGGGGAGAAATAAATAAATAAAGTAAAACTTATTAAAAAAAGGAATTAAGGAAGTAAAGGAAAATAAATATTAACTTCCAACAGTTGCACAAACTCAGATCTTTCTTCTAGGTGTTCCTGGCTTGTCTTCACTATGGCAGGAGTCAATTTTCATCACCACCAGGAGCTCCCAGGAATATCCCCCACTTCAGAGTCCAAGCCAAACTGGCTCTATACGCCAGAGAGAAAAGGAAGATTTTCCCTTACTCTAGTCTACAGGGTAGCTCCCCAGATAATATTTCCAACCTCAGGATTAAACGCTTCTCAAGATCATTCCTTTCAGGGACGCTCACAGGGATATATCTTTGCCTTATGGTCTTCAAAAACCAATCACAATAATCTGACCTGAATATATTTCCAATGTCTGGTCAGTTGACTTTAGATATCAAATTAAAATCAAATTAAGATATGTAATCTGGGATATCAATCGATGAGCCAGGGGAAATATGCCAAAATTAGGGCCATTTTTTTCTGGTCTCTCCTCTTCAAGGACCAATTTACTACATAAAATTAAAAATATAAGTAATGGCCACAACCTTAAAGAAAAGAGAAAACTAAATGGTACCAAGAGCCTCAGATGAGATCGTTGTGGTGACTGAGCACTAGATATAGCTCTAAGATTCACTGCTGAAAGAAAGAATGATGTGGATTGTGTAACTGTTCTTGAGAATGATTATGGATTATGAGAGGGTTTTTGTCCATAAATACAAACTTGTAATTCAAGGAGAAATTCATCACACATCCTTATATAAAGACTATTGAGCAAGAGAGTAAACAGGGTCTTTGATGGTAGTGGAGCAGGAACTCAAGGTAAAACACAAGCCATGCCTAAGAGGCTGCTTCCAGAACTCCTTGGGGGAGTGGGTAACAAGAAAGAGAGAGTAGAAATGTTTTGTTGGGGGTCGGGGGTAGTTCACATCAGGGTAGCGAGGACAGCACGATGTCTCTCGTAGCGACTGTTGTCTGACCTGGGCTAGCAGATTTGAACAGCAGTGTACTCTGAGGAGAGTTCCTTGGAATGTGAATCCGCAGGGGACACTGGGTTGCCTCCAGTTTCCATTTTAACAGAACCAAGATTTCGCTTAGCTATCCACTTCTGCTCCATGTGGCCATTGAGCCAGGGGAAGCAGAGCCCATTCTCAGCTTCGCGGAGTATGCGTGACTGACTGGCCTAAAAGCAGTTCTACCCCCTTGCATGTGACCCAGTTCTGGCCAATGAGAGCTGAGATTTCTGCTGAAGGATTTGGGAAATGTTTTGTACTGAGAATGAGCGGTAAAGAGATGCTTTCTCTTCTTCCTCTGGATTTTGTGTCTAGATTTTGTGCGATGCCTGGAATTCTTGTAGCCATCTTGCAGCTTGAGGATGAAGTAAACACCAAAGATGGCAAAACAGACAGCTGGAAAGAAACTGGATTCTTGATGACGTTGTTGGAAGACTATCATACCTCTAAATTTCCTCTCATGTACAATAACATGTCTCCATCACATAAAGCAAATTTCAGTCGGGGGTTCAGTCACTGCACAAATATTTATGGGAGTCAACTCTTTATTAGGTGCTAAGGAAGCAGTTTTAAATAATAACACATCTCTACCTCCATAGAATTTAGGCATTAAACAACTGATTTCACAATTAATTATTTAATCTTAATAGGGTAGAGTGCTATGCATTGTATGAAGTATGGAACATTTCCTTCTCGATGCCTCTCTTAACTGCGATTTTTAAAAAATTTCAGCTGTGCTTGCAGGAAGGTCATTTATACTGAGTTCTGTGTTTTGCTTCTTGGAAAGTACTTGTGGCATCCATTTGATGACTAAAGAGATATCCATAGTCTTAAGTGTAAGCCTGATAGGCAGCAGATATGACATGCTTCTGTGAAAATTGTAGAGCCTGAGTTGCTTTCTCTTTTGGATGGAAGGAGCCCAACCTGTGGATTGCCAAGGCTGAGAAAATCCCACTTCACTAATCAGCAATGACAAAAAAGAATCCTGGGAAATGAGATAAATAGAAGGGCTGGAGATGGAGTTCAGGAGTGGCTCACAGCAGGGCAACCAAGTTTTGAATAAATGACAAACAAGTGTTGTATTAGTCATCGGTGGATTTTCCTCCCCTTCTTTACTCAGAAATCCCCACACCAACGAGACTAATAAAAAAACACAAACCCAATCTTTGATGAAAGAAGGAGAAATCTGAAACTAAAGAAAACAGATGGACAAATTATCTTAAGAATATAGAGGAAGGTAAATTTGCTATAGCAGATATCTCGGGATGCTTCACTCACTGGCTCGGCCCATCTCTGAGTCCAGCCACAGCTCAAACTCACTGGCACTGACGGCATCTTGCCTCGAGTATGTGACCTGCATATTTTCTCTTTTTGCCCTGAAGCTTCTCTGATGTTGTGAAAGCTACTTGCCTTAAGTGTGAGTAATAGAGTAAGAAAAAGAGTAAGGGTAACCTCAACCGAAGGGGGAGTGGATGGAGTAGATAAATGCTTCAACGGCCAGTCCCACTGCCTATCAGCCCCGCTGCCCACGGGGACAACCTCAATGACTCACTCTTATATTCACCTTTCCTTCTTCCTCTAATTTGCTTCTCTTCATCTCCTCACTCCTGCTTACTGGGATCATCTCCCAAATAAACTATCTGCACCCCAGGACTTGTCTTAGCCTTTACTTTCCGAGGAAACCTAACTAAGGCAGAAGGTATTTGCAGAGGGAGACACTGAAAAGAAGCAAGTCAACCTACTCTGCAGGACCCTGGAACGGCTCAGAAATCAGAGGCATTAAGTGCTTTGGAAGGCAGGGCTGAGATCCTCCAATGAAAAAGCCAGCTGCCAATTAATTATTTAATCATTATTGACCAAGCAAGCCTCAGTGAAACCCTCTAGGCTCCAAGTCCTTTTCATACACAGATTCCATTCAGCACTTTAGTACTATATTCTTTTCCTCCAGAGGAATGTTAAATTTTTAAACTATCCCAAACCCAAACAAAAGTTGCAAGTTTAGTACAAAGAATGTGCAATACAAAGAACATGTCCCCTTGCAACCCCCCCCCCCCCCCCGCCCGGGGGAACTATTTAAGAGTAAGGCCAATATGATAATCCATCATCACTGAGCACTTTAGCTAAGAAGAAGGACCTTCTACATAACCACAATACAATCATCAAAATTAGGAGATTAACATTACTACATTAATATCACCCTATCTTCTGACCCCATTCAAGTTTCACCGGTTGTCCCCATGAGGTCCTTTTTAGCAAAGGGATCCAGTTCAGAATCACATGTTGCATATAGTTGTCATGTTTCAATCTGACACAGTTCTTCAGTCTTTCCTTGACATTAATGACCTTGACACATTTGAAGATTACATTTCATTATTTTGTAGAATGTCTCTAATTTAGGTTTGTTTGATGTTTCCTCATGATTAGAATCAGGCCATGCATCTTTTAATTTCCTGGCTGCTAAAGCAAATAGCATGCAGTGGATTGGCTTAAACAACAGGAATTTATTGACTCATGGTTTTGAGGCCAGGAGAAGTCCAAAATCAAGGCATTAGCAAGGTGATGCTTTCTCCAAGAAGATGGCAGCATTCTAAGGCAATGCACATGGCAGCTTCTTCTGGCCTCTCTCTCCCTCTGACTTTCACTCTACCTATAAAGAACTTTTGTTTTGTTTTTTTTTTTTGTTTTTTTTTTTTAATTTTTTTATTTTTTATTGACTTTGTAATAATATTACATTAAAAATATATATGTGAGGTCCCATTCAACCCCATCCCCCCACCCCCCCTCTCCCCCCCCCTATAAAGAACTTTTGTAATCCAAATTAAAGCCCAACCTAATTCAATGGGGCCACACCTTAACTAAAGTAACATTTTGAGGGGATCTCATTTAATATGAGTCCATACCCAATGGAATGAAGTCCAAGACCAAAAACATGTCCAAACTGGGTATACAACTCAATCCACCACAGCATTATAGCATTTTTGACAGAAATATAACAGCAGCGATGATGTGCTCTTCTTGTTTTCTGTCAAGTGGTGCATGATTATGATTTGTCCCATTGCTATTTTGATTATGTGAATAAAGTTGTGCCTCCAGGCATCTCCCCTGAAAAGTTTCTCTCTTTCCTTTTTAAATTAATAAGTAATTTGTGAGGAGATATTTTGAAACCATGTAACTATACTGTTCCTAATCAAACTTTCAGTTTAATCATTTATTTGTTTATGTTAGTATATACTAATGGTTTTCCTACTTTATTCCATGGGTTAGAATCCATTTCATTTTATTATTTTTTAAATTTTATTTTTTTAAGAGGTACCAGAGATTGAACCCAGGACCTCATGCATGGGAAGAAGGCACTCAACCACTGAGCTACATCGCTCACCAATGAGAGTTCGATTTTTCATTTGTTTGTTTGTTTAGGAGGTACCAGGAATCAAACCTGGGACCTCATACATGGGAAGCAGGCGCTCAACCACTTGAGCTACATCAGCTCTCCAGAATCCATTTTATTTTAATGGGCAGTTTGTTCCAGATTTGGCCAGTTGGAGTCCCTTCAAGCTGGCTTCTGTGTCGTTTTTACATGACCCCATCATTTTGAACTTTTCTGGCATAAAATGATGTTTCAGAATCACTTTGTATTTTTTTCTGACTGAACCCTTTTTCTAAGGATCCCTGGTTCCTTTTAGGCAAGAATGGCTTTTAGAAACCAAGAGCTGAGTGCCAGGTGTGCTCTTGGTGTTTGGGGAACCACTGTCTCTAGACCTAAAAATGTGAAGAGCTAGGCAGTATGTCTACATATATCCGTGCATGTTTGTGTGTGTAGCCTCACACATATTTATATATATAAAATATTTATTTATCTCTGTATCTATCTATATATATTGAAATTCATCAGTTTCCCCCAATATCTCGATTTGTAATTCAGTGCTGCAGGGTTCATTCTAGTCTTTTCCTTTTCCTCATTTGTAACTCCATTCTCTGATAGTGATAAATCTAATGGATATCTACGGTATCTTGTTGAGTAAAAAAGGGAGTTACAAAACCATTTATATGCTATGAGCTCCCCCTTCTTTAAAATTAATATGTGCATAGAACAAAAAGTCCGGAGGAATATATAGCAAACTGCTAACACTGTGTTTTTTCAGAGTGAGATTATGGTGGCTTTGTAGTTTCTGTATTATGTCTATATTTAAGGTATTTAATTTTCTTTCTTTCTTTTTTTTTTTTTTTGCTAAGAGCAGGAATTATTTTTTTTAACAGGATGTTGATGGCTCTTTTCCTGTTGCCCTTCAACTGACACTACAGCCCATAGCAGAAACAATAAAACTAAATACCCACCCTCTTAAAAGAACAGACCACATCCCTCATCCCCACCCCTGCTCCCTGCCCTTCTGTCTTCCCCAGGGTTTACAAACAGGCTGAGAACTGGTCTGGCTGCAGGGGAGCTTTCTTAAGGGTAGCTGGTCTTGTGGAAACTCTAGCATTTGTTTATGGTGAGTCAGTGTTTTCTTCTTTACCTGAAGCCAAATACTGGGAGGTAGAGTCGGAGCTCCAAAAGAATCATCTGTAGAAATTAAGGCTGCCTACAAGAAAGGAAGACCAGGTTTCTACTTCCTATCTGGATATCTGCTTAGACAGTAGATAATTGAACTATCTCCAGTGTCTGATTGAGAAGGAGAGAAGAAAATTGGAGGGAGAAGGCAGGCCAGAGAGAGGGGGCAGGCAGTGGAATAGCGTACATACTCAGTGCTTGCAGCTGAAAGTGTCTGAGTTCCCTGAGGGTCACAAACCCTGGGAGCTTTCGTCTTCTTTTTGTTCTCCTCCCACGAGGGCTACCTGCAGGCAGGAGACCTCAGCAATAAGATGCTGTTAAGTATGCTCAGGGTTGATATTTGAAATACATTACAGCTGGATGACATGTTTACTGCTTAAAAGAATTTATACTTCACATAAGCAACTTTTACAGCAGCACTGCTGAATATTACCCTGGATGTCCCTCTGTACCTGAGGGGTTGTGGAAGAGCAAGCAGGAGCTGGATCACTCACATCGGATGTGCTGATCTTTATCCACTTGCTGCCTGAGCTCAATTCTCCACCCTTCTCTGTCCTGCTCCATGCCCTGGGAGGTTTACTTCCATGGATCTCTTCACCAGGCTCCCTTGCCCTCTGGCTTCCAATGGGTCTGGGTAAAAGGAGACTCTGACAGATCAGAGGATGGGAAGATAGAAAGGTAGTTACTACCTATTCCTCAACCCCAATTCCCTTCTGGTCAGGCCCGGGTTTTACAGCGTCTGCATTCATCTTCCTATGGCCATCGCCTTCCAGCGGTCCCTCTACTGTGGTTATATCTCTCCCAGAGTTTAACAACTTCCTCCCCTTGCCCCTGCCAGCCTAGAAGTGGTAAAGGCCTCTCACTAACTATCCCTGAGGTGCTTCAGCACCCTTGCTGGTGCCTGTAATCTTTTCTATTCCTCGGTAAATGTCCATTCATTAGATTCTCTTCAGTGACTCCCTTGAGGGTGGCATCTGTTTCCTACCTAGACTGTGACTGATATGTCAGACAACTCTGTAGTGGGCAGGTTCTTCCGATTCCCTCCCAAAGATCCCCCACAGATTCTCCACGAGAGAGCTGACTCTTGGGAACCTGCGTCACAGAGGTCATCTGTGGCCAGTCACTGTCAGCCAGAGAAGCAGCAACTGACAGAGAAAGGGCTGTAACTAGGACCAGTCAAACAGAGACACTTGTCCTTTGCCTTCTTCTCACCCCAATAAACTAGAGGAGCAAAGCCAGGGAGAGAGGGCTTTAGAGTCTCTGATATGGTCCAATCATAATATCCCCCTCACTGCTTGGGCTCAAAACAAATTGAGAAATCAGACAAAAAATGATATAGATAGATGGTAACCAAAATGTCACCTTTTTGTGATAAAGGCCAAATTGGGGGATATAACTTAAATTGAGAGCCAAGTGAACTCCAGGATTAGGTAGACTCCACCCTTCAGTGAGGTTAGCCATGGACCCCAGCAGCCTCCAGACATGGGGCCTTGCCCAGATAAGATGCAAAACAAGGAGAAGGAGGAGAAGTCCAGCTCTGAGTGGGCAGTCTCTATCCTAAGGACAAAAAAGAAAAATGAAAGGAGGCACTGAATCAAAAATATCCAAATTTATGAATCATATAAGTCACATTACCTTTTGTGAACAGGGTAAATAAATGGAGTGTGTGACACTAATTGAACCCTCTCATTTTGAAAGGCAACATAAATAATGGGGGGAAAAGCCTTCCCCTTATTATAGGGTGGAGGTGCCTTTGCAGTAGATTTCACCCCTCTCCATCTACTTTAAGCAATCAGGCTCCCCACCTAAGCTTAGGATGGGGCAAGGGAGGAGATGAGCTTTATTCTGAATTTAAGATGAAATCTTTTTAATTCCATATGGATCATAGAGCTAAATATAAGAGCTAAAACTATAAAACTCTTAAAAGAAAATACGGGAGTAAATCTTTGCAAACTTGAATTAGGGAAAACTTTCTTAGATACAACCTCAAAAGGACAAGTGACAAAAGAAGGAATAGATAAATTGGGCATCAAGATGTAAAACTTTTGTGTTTCCAAGATTTCTACCAAGAAAGTGAAAAGGCACCCCAGAGAATAGGAGAAAACATTTCCAAATTGTATATCTGATAAGGGACCTGAATCCAGAATATATATAAAGAACTCTTACAAGTCAATAATTAAAGGACAACCCAATTTAAAATTGGGCAAAGGAACTGAATACTCCAAAGAAAATATACAGAAGGCCAATAAGCACATGAAAAGATGCTCAACATCATTAGCCACCAGGGAAAGGCAAATCAAAACCACAATGAGGGAAGGGGATTTGGTTCAACAGATAGAGCATCCGCCTACCACATGGGAGGTCTGGGGTTCAAACCCAGGGCCTCCTTTTTGCCCCATGTGGAGCTGGCCCATATGCAGTGCTGATGCGCACAAGGAGTGCCCTGCCACGCAGGGGTGTCCCTGTGTAGGGGAGCCCCATGCGCAAGGAGTGGGCCCCATAAGGAGAGCTGCCCAGCGCAAAAGAAAGTCCAGACTGCCCAGGAGTGGTGCTGCACACACGGAGAGCTGACACAACAAGATAACACGACAAAAAGAGACATAGATTCCCAGGCTGCTGACAAGAATAGAAGCAGACACAGAAGAACATATGGCGAATGGATACAGAAAGCAGACAACTGGGGGGGAAGGGGAGAGAAAAAAAAAGTCTTTAAAAACAAAACAAAAACCACAATGAGATACCACTTTACACCCAATAGGCTAGAATCAAAAAGACAGTTAATAGTAAATCATACACCACTAATAGGAATATAAAATGGTACAGCCACTTTGGAAAACAGTTTAGCAGTTTCTTAAAAGGTTAAATTTAGAGTTACCATATGATTCAATAATTCCATTCCTACATATATACCCAAAAGAAATGAAAACATACATCCACATTCAAACATTTTTTTCACATTCAAATTTATATGCAAACTTTTGTAGAAGCATTATTCATAATTGTCAAAAAGTAGAAACAACCCAAAGGTTCATCAACTGATAAACATATAAATAAAACATGGCATATCCATACAATGGGATATTAGTTGGCAATAAAAAAGAATGAAATGCTGATATGTGCTACAATACAGCTTGAGCCTCAAAAACATGCTAAGTGAAAGAAGCCAGAGAAGACTGAAAGAGAGAGAGAGAGAACCAACAACATAGTAGATGAACAAGCAAATATTTGCAATACAGAGTGTAAAGTTTCACTTCCAAGATAAGCCCTGAGTGCTGCAGAAAAGACTGGAGACTGGAGGTGGAGAATCAGTGAAGCCTTTGTGGAGTAGGTGATGTTTTGGGTAAGTTTTGAAGGATGAGTAGGCTAAATGATGAAGATGGAGAAAGACTGTTCTGGGTAAAGCAAAACGTATATGGCATGTGGTGAGTGCAAAGACAAAACATCTATTCAAGAAATACTTGCAGAGCACCTTCTGTTGCTAGATACAGTGGTAGGTGCTGGCATTTGCAGTGAAAAAAATCAGGGAGAGGCTCTTGGACCAGATGTCTACCCTGGACCAATTAGCCAGTGATAAGGATGAGTAATAGAATGATGCAGCAGAAACATGGCTTCTGGGAGTACACTCCTGGGGCGGGGCAGGCAGTTTCTATAGAAAAGGTATTGGACCAATACAACACTTTACTATGTGTCCCACTGGGGCTGTGAGGGTAAGGGCTACATATCCTGTTTGAATCTGGGCATTGCTGCCAGTTTTCTTGGTCTCCTCCACTTTTTGCTCCCACTCTTACCTGTGATGGACAGTGAGTGACTGACCAGGGCAAAGGGCATTCTGAGTCTAAAGGAAGCAGGAAGGGTGAGGATGCAACACCCCTCCAAGTCTGGCCTGTGGACAATTGGGCTGGCCCCAAAGAAGGCAGGGCTGTTTGGGAGGCAGGGAAGATGTGGAAGACAGATGCCTGAGTGTAAATGACTACTTGCTAGCCAGCTCAACTCTGCCTCAGAGTCATTTCCATGAAATTGCCACCCCAAGGCACTAATAAGGTGTTCCTGAAGACAGCTGGTATTTTGCATAATTCCCAGAAGGACAGGATTAAGTGGAGACCAGTGATTGATTTCCTTGTATCTTCCAAGATTAATAAGGGAATGTGGATGGTTGTCATTGTAGGAGGAGAAGCTGAGGGACACCTGGTGGTCTCCTTGTGAGAAACCAGCCCCAGGGACCCTCTGGAGTAGCCCTAGGGGAGGAGAAAACTAGCTTTTAGAATCTTGCCACCAGTTTGTCCTGTATCTGGGCTAGGCAGGGTAACAATAGCATCTTTCTGGCTCTGGGCTCCTCCCTTCAGCCTACAAATGAGCTCAAGCCTCCCTCACCTGCCTCTAGTCTGGCACTCTCTCACTCTCTCTACTCCTCTTGACAGTGCAACTTCTAGAAAGAGTTCTCTGTATCTACGGTTTTACTTCAACAACTCTCATCAGTCATTGGTGCCAAAACCAATCCCTTATCTTCCTTGCTTCTTGGTGGCATTTCACGCTCTGGTCCTCTCTCTCTTGATGTACACTTCCCTTGGCTTCTGTAACACCACTCTCTCCTGGTTCTCGTTCTGCCTCTGATTTCTCAGAATTCTTTTTTTTTTTCCTAGATTCTCTTCTGCAGCCCATTCCTTAAATGCTGGTCATCAAGAGTTCTGTCCTTGGCGCCCTTCCCTTCTTGTTCTGGGTGATCTCATTCATTCCTTTGGCTTTAACCAATCTCTCACATGCTGACAACTCCCAGTTGTATATCTTATTCCTGAGCTTCCAGCCTTTATATTGTCCTGCTACCTGGATGTACCTTGGTCTCTCAACTCAATATTTACACTACTGAACTAGTAAGTAGGTTCTTAAAATTTGCTCCTATGATGTTCTCCAGTTCAGCTGGTGGCAAGACTCTTTTCCTTAGACACAAGAACAAGACACCTAGGTGGCATTCCAGTTGTCTAATGTCCATGACAACACCTCAATTCCCTCCGTTTGCCTCCCTAACTCCCACCCTCAATTTTTATAATCGCTACTTTAATTCAGACCTCATCATCTCTCACATGGATTTGTCAACAACCTGCTTACAGGTCTCCCTGCTTCTCAACTTTCCTTCCCTTCTTTCCATCCGCCACATTATGCTCTAGGTGATCTACTGGAAACAGCAATCTATAACTCCATCAGTTTTGGTTTAAAACCCTTTCATGGGGGAGCAGATGTAGTTCAAGTGGTTGAGTGCCTGCTTCCCACATGGGAGGTCCTGGGTTTGGTTCCCAGTGCTTCCTAAAAACAAAGGCAAACAACAAGCAAACAAATGAAAAAACCAACTTAGGAGAGCTGATGGGCCTTGGTGACTGAGTGCCTGCTTCCCACATACATGGTCCCGAGTTCAATCCTTGACCTGGTACCTCAAAAAAATGAAACAAAACAAAACAAAACAAAAACCTTTCCATGGCTCCCATTTCCCTCATGATAAACTCCAAATCTTTGACCCTGAATCCAAGATGAAGGCATGACCCTGGCCCCTGATCGTGGCCAAAGGGACCTGATAGGATGTTGCAGGGGAAGGAGTCAGGATAATTTTCCTCACTAGTAAAAAGGGATACACAGGAGCAAATTCTCCACTGTTTCTTTGGCAATGAAATGTCTGGAAATGCTTTGGCTATCTTTTAACCATGAAGGGAGATACTGCAGATGTACCAAAGACAGCAGAGCAAAAAGATAAAAAGCACTTGGGTCCTGATAATATCCCTGAACCACTGAGTTTTTCAGCCCTGATCATACATACCTCCAGAATTTTCTGGAGTATGAAATAATAAATGCCATAGTTATTTAAGCTACTTTAGTTGGGTTTCCTGTTATCCTATACATTCACAGTATGTTTCTTTTTTTAAAAAAATAAATACCAAAGATTTTAAAAAAATAGTCTTCTATGACCTTCCTAGGAAGATCCTCACATAGCAATGTGCTCACATAGCAATGGTACCTTCCTGTGTTGTGGCATTTGGAATGGAATTTTTGTTTTGCTTTTGGTTTCTTTTTACTTACTACAGACAAAGTAGTTCCTGCTGCAATGGATAGCTAAATGCATTCCTAAATTCAGTCTCCTACTTAGGCAAACACAAACTGCTCTATCACTCAGAACCACATCCAGCCTGTTTTCGTCCTTAGGTCAGTGCAGGCAATATAATAATAGCTAGTCAGCTACATTCTGTGTGAAGAGCTGGGTGTCACAGCTCATCTCTGCTGAAACATCTAGTTATGCTGGGCTGGTCGTCATGGAGACACAGCTGATGATGTGAGCATATGGCCTAGAGCCTCTGTCTCTTACATTCCCAGTGAGGGAGAGGAGCTGGTACTTGAGAACAACATGACAATGTCCTGTATTATCTGTTGTTCTTGTCAAATGAAGGGGGAGAATAGATTGCTGTGGAGGGGGCTGACTTAGAGGTGCTATGAGGCATTAGAACTTAGAGAATTCTGGTTCCTCTGTGAACACTCCTTGAGTAAGGCCTGAGCATCTAAAATGTGTACAGATGGACCTGTGGAATGTGGAGGAGTGGTGAGAAGGAGGAAGGGGGACAAATGCCATGCACACTCACTCTGTGCCAGACACTGCGTTAAGAATAATAACATAATTATAATTTTGAGCACATAATAAGTGCCAGGGACTTTACAACATTATTTCATTTAATCTATACGATAATCTTAGGATGCTTATTCCATTGTTCTTCCAATTTCTCAGATAAGGAAACTCAGTTAAATAGTTGTCCAAAATCATGTAGCTAGGACATGGTAAATCTAGCATGAAACCCAGGTTTGTCTATCTCTAAAAAATTTGCTTAAACCTATGCCATCGTGTCTGTACTATATTGAATGCTTTGGATTTATTATTTTGTTCAGATATCTTGTTCTGATGTTAGACTGCACACCAAACTGATAAGGTATAGTACAAGGTGCTTGCCTACAATATTCTCACATAAGTAGATGAGAGTCTTTTGAACTGCTAATTGTACTAACATAATTCTCAAGATGATTCTGTGAGGTAGAAAGCATTATTTCCATTTTATAGATGGGGCATCTTGTACTCAGAGAGATCATATAACTTGCCCAAGGTCCCATGGCTGGTGCAGGCTGAAACCAATGGGGTTCATGCTAAAGGCTGGGTTTTATCTACTTCCTACCCTGCTTAGGATCAGGCAGGTCATCTCTCCCAGGTGTCCACTGTGGCTTTTGTTACCTTATGGAGTTAACTCCAAAGCCGAATCCTCTCTTTGACTGAGAGGCCCATCTACCAAACCATTTATTCAACTGCATAGGCAAACTTACTCTGTCCAAATCAAACCAAACCAACAATACCATGACTAGGCACCTAATATATCCAAAGTTGAATTAAATAGCTTCTTCCCCCAAAACTGCTCCTCTGCTAGTACCCTGATCTCAGTAAATGGCATCATCATTCACCCCAATGTTCATTCCAGAAACATGGAGGTCTTCTTAATATCACACTTTTCTTCTCCTTTTTCACATCTAATCCATCATTAAGTCCTGATGGTTCTATTCCCATTGGTCTAGTCTGCTGACTGCACTAGCCCAAACCACTACTATTCTGGCCTGGATCATTATAAAACCTCCTAAGAAACTCCGTGTCTTTACTCTTGTGTCCTTCTGATCCAATCTTCACCCTGCAACAAAAACCACTCTTTTGATTAAATGATTTTCTATTACTCTTTGGAGAATGTCCAAAATCTTTAGCATGGCTTATACGTCATGTTATGATCTGTTTTGTGTTCTTATAGCATCCTCCATTTTGCAGCACCTACCATATTTATGGTTAACCATTTAATTAATTATTTGTGTAATTATCTGCTTTATGTATTTCTGTATTGGAGCCTGAGTCCTACATTCTAGTCCTTACCCTGTGTATTAGTCAGCCAAATACCAGACATTGGTTGGTTTTTATAAAGGTTATTTATTTGGAGTAGGAGCTTACAGATACCAGCCATAAAGCATAAGTTACTTCCCTCACCAAAGGCTATTTTCATGTGTTGGAGCAAGATGGCTGCCGATGACTATGACGGTTCAGGCTTCCTGGGTTCCTCCCTTCCAGGATCTTGCTCTCCTCTCCTCTGTGTGCGTACTTCCTGGTGCTCCAGCTTAAGTCTTCAGCATCAAACTCCAACATTAAAACTCCAATATCAAAAACCCCTAACTCAGTTCTTTACCATGCCTTTTATCTGTGAGTCCACACCCACCAAAGGGTGGGAACTCAACACCCTACTGGCACAAGAGGATTACATAATTACTTATTCAAGTAAACCTCTGAATCCAATATAATCTAATATGCCCAGAGGAAAAGATCAGTTTACAAACATAATCCAATATTTCTTTTTGGAATTCATTAATTATATCAAACTTCAACACCCTGCCATTCACTGTGGCTTAAGTAAGAAGCAAGATATGCCAGTCTCTATTATGAATCTTTGCTTATGTGTCTGCATCCCCACTGAACAATTAGTTCCTTTGGGAAGCACTTGGCTAGAAGCCAGGTCTGTCTGACTTCAATCCAAAATTTCCTAATTCTTGCAGCAGTACAAGAATTAGGAAAATAGAACGGTGGCACACTTGGCCCAGTGGTTAGGGCATCCGTCTACCACATGGGAGGACCGCGGTTCAAACCCCGGGCCTCCTTGACCCATGTGGAGCTGGCCCCGGCACAGTGCTGATGTGCAGGGAGTGCCATGCCATGCAGGGGCTTCCCCTGCGTAGGGGAGCCCCACGTGCAAGGAGTGCACCCTGTAAGGAGAGCCGCCCAGCGCCAAAGAAAGTGCAGCCTGCCCAGGAATGGCGCCGCCCACACAGAGAGCTGACACAACAAGGTGACACAAGGAAAAGAAACACAGATTCCCATGCCGCTGACAACAACAGAAGTGGACAAAGATGTAGCAAATAGACACAGAGAACAGACAACCGGGGTGGGGGTGGGGGGGGGCGGGGAAGAAGTAAATAAATAAATCCTAAAAAAAAAAGAATTAGGAAAATAATTGTGCAGATGAGGAAACTGAAGCCCAGAGTGGCAAACTGACTTGTCCAAGTTCACACAGAGCCAGAGCCAGAATTTTAGCCTCTTGACTTCTGATCCAGGGCTTGTGCCTTTAGGTTCATGGTCTCCCATTGGCAACACCTGGCAGAAGCCAAGGGGAGCCCAAAAGGCTGTTTCCATGTCTGCCTCGGGTGTGTTAGCAGCATAACTACTAGGCTTTGCAGGGTTCTCCATTCACACCCTCCATCCCCCTCTCCAAATCTGTATTAGGGCTTAACTCCTGATGGGTTCTGCAGGTTATCCTTGCTGGACCAAGGCAGCACTGCTCACTGGCTCAGGGTGGGGGTGGGGGTGCTTTGAGGTTCAGGTTATATGCTTGCAGACCCTGACTGACTTCTGACTTTCCTTGGGCCTCAGGCAGGGCTCTGCTAGCTCCTATAACACTGCAGGGCATATTGCAATAAGGCATTCCCCTCTGGTGGACACATGTGAAAGGGAGCTACTTCGGGGGCCTCCATTCCTCTGGCTGGCAGCCTCAGGTGGAGGTGGAGGGTGAGGAGTGGGTAGTGGGCGGGGATCCTTGGCTGCCTGCCCTGCAGCTCGCCTTCCTTCAGGCCACAAATGGCACCACCAGTGCACAGCTTGCCTGGGATTCTGGCCCTGGAAATCTCTCTCCTCTGTCCACTTCTCTTTATCTTGTGCAATTTGTCCGAAGCTTATTCACCACCTACTGCAAGATAAAGTCTGTAAAACTCTGTCTGGACAGCTATTATTCCAACCAACTTCCTGGAATTCATAATCTAGGAAAAAGAGACCAGGTAAAACCTCAGGTGGTTCTGGGGAGACACCCAAATTTTATCAACATTATGTCCTCTCAGAATTAGAGGTTGGGACCTTCATGGGACTCCGTGGGCACAGGCCCTAACTGAGGGTTCAACCAGAATGAAGGGAAGGGGAACCTGAGGATGGGTGTGGGAAGACAGAGACCTGGATAAGAGCATTGGACCGGGTCGGGAGGTCTCCATCCGTCTCGCCCATGCTGTGCAGTCTCAGGCAGGTCTGGTCCTTGGCTGGGCCTCGCTATCCAAGGAGTATGTTAAGATTTTTGGCCCCAGTGATCTCTAGGATCTGTTGGTGGCATGATGGGCTCTGTGAGGGGCTCATCAAACAAGGAGGCAGAGTTTCCTGAAGTGTGTGGTAAGCATAGCCTGTACAGGTTAGACACACATATACATCTTACATGGTACAGAAGATGAGCTTAGATCATTAGAGGATGGACATTTTCTACTTTTATGGATATGTATTTTTACCATATCAGGCAAAATCAGGGAGTGATTTTTTTCTTAAGAAACGATTTTTATTAGACCTTTAAAGAAAAAAATATTAAGTAAAGGTGAAGGAGGCACACAGATACAGCAAAACTCATGAAGGTGACGTGTAAATGACTAATACTTGGGAAATGTGGATTTAGAGAACATTCCACTTCCCTTGAGGTCACTTAACCTGCTTAATGTGCCCCCCCCTTCTGATCTTCTTTTCCAGTAATAATAACAACATATCTGATCATGGTTCTTTTCGTAACTTCACTGTTGGTGAAACTCAGAACTCAATTGGAAACTCAATCTCAGAAACTTTATTGATGTTTATATCGACAGATATATGTTCTTCTTTGCTTTGGACCTGAGTTCCCTGTCATTGTGGATTCTTCCACTTAAAGCTGTAGAAAGTGAAAACTGGTAAGTATATGTAAAAATCACCCCAAATTAGGGAACATTAAGTCCTAAAAAGTGTACACCTGATGAATAAGTACTGACATCAGTATAGTCCTTCACAGTTTACATAGTAGTTTTCAATTATCCTGTCTCATGTAATTTCTGCCTTCATTAATAAGCCTCACGGCCACAGATGGGGAAACTGAAGCGTGCCGCAGCAAGATGACCCGAGTACCATGGGTTGAGAATCAAATCTAGATCCTCCGACTCCAATTTCCAGATTCCTTCGGCCTCACCAGAATTTGTTTTTGTCTTTTGAAAATAAGGCTGACAGACCCTGGGTGGAGATGGAGGGTAGAACGAAGGCGGCGAGGAATGCCAGGGGCTCCTCAGCTTGAAGCACACGGTCCCCGCCGTCCCCGACTACCCTGGCATCCCTCCCTGGCCACGGGCCTCGGGGCTGGCTTGCTGCAATCTACTTCATCTGTGGCTCCTTGGCAGCGGCACGAGGGCTCGCAGCGGACAGTCGGGCTGTTGGCAGACCTGCCAGGTTGAGTTTCTTAGAGTCGCTTCCGCCTCCTTGGCTTGCCCTCAGAGCCGCATACCTCTGTGAACACAGCCTGTTAGCACCCCTTGTCAGCGGTGCTGGCGGCACAGGGTCGCCCGCCCACTTCCCCATGTTCCAGCTCAAATGCCCAGGCCCCGAGCCTGCCTGTGCTCACCGTGGGTTACGACCGTCTGCTGGAGCCCTCCTGCCAGTCAGTCTGTGGTTCTCTAGCTCTGTCCAATCTCTGTTTCCTTCTCCCAGTCCTCTTTTCTGGTACCTGTGCACTTTGCTCTGAGAACAAACGTCTTTGATTTAGTCAGTTCTACTCTAAATGGCTTTTTAAAAAGGGGTTATTTTTCTCATATAACAAGACATTTAGAGGTGGGTGGCAACAGGCTTTGGTTCTCTTGGCCTTTCATGTTTTCAAAGTGGCTGCTGAGGCTCCAATCATATCAGCAGTCAAGGCAGAAAAGGGGAAGGAATAATTCTATTCAGGTCTGCCTTTTTGTTTTCATCATCCCAGAATCATCCCTAGTTGATATAGACTTATGTCTTATTTGACTAGAATTGTGTTACATGGATACCACCACTTGTAAGAGAGGATAGAAAAACAAGTATCTCCCCAGCCTCTTCTGTGAGAGGCAGCAGGGAAGAAAAGAGTTGGTAATTCAATGGTTTCTGCCATAAAGGCTTCTCAAATGTGTTGAAGCTACAGAAACCTTCCTTCAAACAAAACTTTGCCTGGAAGCTCATTTGGAAAAGCTGATGGAAGTGGTGATGTTCTAGTTGGAGTGAGGATACAGGGCTTAGAGCTTTCTGTGGTCAGTACCCTGTCACCCAGTCACCAATATTTCCTGCTTTTCAGCTGTCCAACACCCATACCATCTACCAATGAGTACCCAAGGCTTCCATTTGGGGGATACACATATGTTCACATATGTGGGAGGTAGTTCCACACTAAAGACTCAGATTTCTCCCTCCTTCATCCTGCTTCCTTGTGGAACCTGAAGCATGTGATTTAGGTCCAGCCAATCAGATATCTTTTCCTATGACTTTGAATCATGCATATGTGGTAGTGTGGGTCATTTTCCTCTCAGCAGCAGGGCCACACACACCTGACTGCTCACACTTTATGAGCTGTGGAGTGGTTTCAGCTCTCTGGAATTCTCTTTCCCTGCCTGCTGGTTCTATAGCTTCCCATCAGTTTGGTGAGGCTCTGAGTTTTTCCAGTGCATTGCCTTTTTGCTTAAGATAGTGAGGATTAGTTCTCTTGCTTATAGCCCCTAACCCTGGCTAATACATAGTCACTCTAACAGTTCCAGACACAATTTTGCAGAATTTCTAATATTGCAAGGATTATATTTAAAATCTTCTGCCTTAGGATAAATTCCTTAGAAAGGAATTAAGGGGCAAAGGTATGAATAGTTTAAAATTTCTTGATAATTATCGCCAAATAGCTTTCCAAAAGTATTGTATAAATTTACCTCACCACACTGGGCATTATCATTGTTTCAATTTTTACTAGAATAATGGTAAGGAAATGGGTCTTACTAATGTTTTAATTTGCATATGCATAAAAACAAGTAGCTAAACATTTCCCCTTATGTTGGCTTATAATTATATTTCTATTTATGGGAAATATCTGTTTAGTCAAGCTTTAACTCTTCTTTTTAAGATATGAACTTCATATAATTTGGAGAATCATTCTTTGAGGCTGGCGTCAAACATTTTCTTAGTCTATTTCCTTTTTATTTTTATCTTGTTACTTTTCTTTGTGCAGAAGCTTTTCATTTCTATGTAGTAAAATCTGTTCATCTTTTCCTTTGTGATTTCTTCTTTTACTTCAATGCTTTTAAAGTTATCATTTCTACAAAGGTCTGATAAATAGTGAATTCAATTTCCTTCCAGTTTTTCTGTGATTTGGTTTTGATATATTTAGCTCTTTAATCCATCTGAGATATATTTTTGTGTATGGTATAAAAATATGAGTTTAAACGATCGCACTGCTTTTATATACATATCCTCTTGTGAATTAGCCAGGCCTCTGGGTGTTTTTGCTTTGTTTGGGGTTTTAGTAATGCAAAGAAAATTGTCCAGGGAGGCTGGGGTTTGTTATTGAGAGACATGTGAGTAAAATGGAGAGACAAAGAACCTTAGACAATTGAGATAGAAACAAAGAGAGAACAAGTGAAACAGAGACAGAAAAGCTGAAATAGAGACTAAAGCAGAAACAAAAAGAAGTGAAGAGTCAAAGGGAAAGAACCAAGGGAGGGAAACCAAGATCCAGTATGAGAGAGGGTTTGTATGTCTCAGGCCTGGAGTCCTTATGATTATGATCAAAATATGCATTTATATATACTCTCCCATTTACACAAATGGTAGTGTGTTATACATACTGTTTTGCATCTTGCTTTTTATATTTAAGTAAATCTTGAAGATTGTTCCAAAGTAGTAGGAGTTCTTTGATTTTTTTTGACTGTATAGTATCTCATTGTATGAAGTTACCTTCATTTATTTATGTATTTGACCAGTCTCCTATTAATGGATATTTAAATTGTGTCAATCTCTATTACAAATATTTCTTCAGTGAACAGTCTTATATCTATTATTTTGTACATGTGTGAATACACCCATTGAATAAAGTCTTAGATTTGTTAGGTCAAAGAGTATGTGAGGGAAGCAGAGTTGCCTCAACTGATGGAGTGTCTGCCTACCACATAGGAGGTCCAGGGTTCAAACCCAGGGCCTTCTTACCTGTGTGCTGAGCTGGCCCACACACAGTGCTGATGCAAGGAATGCTATCCTACACAGGGGTGTCCCCCACGTAGGGGAACTACGTGCAAGAAGTGTGCCCCATAAGAAGAGCCACCTGCACAAAAAAAGTGCAGCCTGCCCAGGAGTGACGCCACACACACAGAGAGCTGACGCAGCAAGATGATACAACAAAAAGAAACACAGATTCCTGGTGCCGCTGATGAGAATGCAAGCGGACACAGAAGAACACACAGCAAATGGACACAGAGAGCAGACAACAGGTGGGTGCAGGGGCGGGCGGAGAGAGAGAAAGAATTAAAAAATAAATCTTTAAAAAACAAAGAGCATGTGAATTTTAAATTTTACTAGGTATTACAAAACTGTATTACTAAAGAATGTATAGGAAAACGGACTTGGCCCAGTGGTTAGGGCGTCCGTCTACCACATGGGAGGTCCCCAGTTCAAACCCCGGGCCTCCTTGACCCATGTGGAGCTGGCCATGCGCAGCGCTGATGCGCGCAAGGAGTGCCCTGCCACGCAGGGGTGTCCCCCGCGTAGGGAGCCCCACGCGCAAGGAGCACGCCCCGTAAGGAGAGCCACCCAGCGCGAAAGAAAGAGCAGCCTGCCCAGGAATGGTGCCGCCCACACTTCCTGTGCCGCTGACGACAACAGAAGCGGACAAAGAAACAAGATGCAGCAAATAGACACAGAGAATAGACAACCGGGGGAGGAGGGGATTAAATAAATAAATAAATCTTTTAAAAAAAAAGAATGTATACGTCTCAGTGTGGGTTCTCTGAGAAACACATTATCTCTGCAACAATGGTTCTAATAGGAGGATGGTGGAGTAGGAGAGGAGTGATACGGGAGGGACCGGCAATCAATAAAGGGTGTATCATTAGGATAGCTACTACAGATGTTGACTAGAACTTAATCCTACCTGAAAACTATACAAAAACAGTATAAAATACTTGCTTTGGGGTTTTCCTAACCACAGATGAGGGATATGCAACTCCCAAGAGTCCTGGGTTGAAGGCTGCTCTGGGAGGGTGGGTGGTCTGATGGTGGCCAGAGTGATCTTCTGCTGTTCAGAAAAAGACTTCAGGCAAAGAGATGAAATTCTATGGGGCATTGGACCCCTGAATTTATAGAAAGGTCCTAGGATATGAACTGGGCCTCTGCTACAGGGTTCAACCAGCAATGAATGAAAATGCCTGTTTCTCCATACCTTTGTTCCATAGCATTACCAAATATTTGATTTTGCCAATTTGTAGCTGAAAAATAGTACTTCAAAATCAAAAACAGTAATTCTAAGTAGTTTTAATTTTCACATATATTATAATTGACATGGACTTTAAGAATAATTTAAAATTCACATCTATCTAACAATAATGCCTTTCACAGGGTAGGGTGAGGATGAGATGATCTACTACAGCATGTAAGAATCCCTGTGAGTAGCTGATATTGTTATTCTCATTTAAAAATGACTAGGGAAAGGCTCAAAGAGGTTTAGTGACCTGCACTAAACCATTCAGTTTGTCAATGGTGGGGATGGGACTTGAAGTCAAGTTTTCTCACTTCAACCCCCAGTGTTCTTTCTATTGTACCAAGCTGTCCTTTGTAAAATCTTTTATCTTCTAAATAGGATAAAATAGACCAGGACACTAAACCTTTCAGGAGTTAAATTTCTTGATCTATCTATTAAACAGAAAGCAGAGAATATCTATTGTTTATTCCTCCCCAGCATCTGTTTGCCATTCTTCATGTTTTTTGTGGCTCTATCCCTTGCCCCATTTTCAGTCCAGGTGGCTCATGTGGGACTAACCCCACCCGTGTATCCAGGGCAGGCATTGGTCTCATGTTTGGCCAATAAGAGCTTTGGTTCAAGGAATGGGCACAAGTCCAAACTTGGCCAAGACTAGTCAATGAAACTCAATTGGAAGGAGTATGGGTAATGGTGTGGTTGGAAAACAATTGGGAGAGAGAATTTCCCTTTCTTTTCTTCTGGAATTACTTAGTTCTCAAAATGTGGTCCCAGGGAAGTGGATGTGGCTCAACTAATAGAGCTTCCCCCTACCATGTGAGAGGACCTGGGTTCGATCCCTGGGGCCTCCTGGTGAAAAAGAAGAAGAGAAAGTGTGTTTGCATGGCAAGCCAGTGCCTGCACGAGTGCTAGTGTGAGTGCCCGCGTGGTGAGCCAGTGCCCTGCGCAAGTGAGTCATGCAGCAAGATGACGATGCATCAAAAGAGAGACAAGGGAAGAGTCAAGGTGAAGCACAGCAGAAACCAGGAACTGAGGTGGCACAATTGACAGGGAGCCTCTCTCTCCATCAGAAGTCCCCAGGATGAAATCCCGGTGGATCCTGGAGGAGAGAAAATGAGAAAAGAAGACAACACAGACAGCAGAAACAGCAGGGCAGGAGGAGGGGAAGGGGGGGGAGGAGATAAATAAATAAATAAATCTTAAAAAAAAAAAAGTGGTCCTAGACCAGCAGCATATCACCAGGGAATCTGTTAGACATG
This sequence comes from Dasypus novemcinctus, assembly GCF_030445035.2. NCBI lineage: Eukaryota > Metazoa > Chordata > Mammalia > Cingulata > Dasypodidae > Dasypus > Dasypus novemcinctus. The sequence continues at coordinate 79,641,961 of NC_080682.1, forward strand.
CCAGTTCTTGGGCTTAACCCCAGACCTGCTGAATCAGAAACTCCAAGGGTATGGCTCAACAATCTCTCTTTCTCTCTCTTTTTTGAGGCACCATAGCCAGGGATTGAACCCTGAACCTTGTATGTGAGAAGCCAGTGGTCAACCAATGAGCCACATCAGCTCCCCTGAGTTGGTTTTATCATTTGTTTGTTGTTTGGTTTTTTGTTTTTAGGAGGCACCAGGGAACTGAGCCCAGGACCTCCCATGTGGGAAGCAGACACTCAACACCTAAAGCCACATGCGCTCCCCAGTCTATATTTTAACAAGCCCTCCAGGTAATTCTGATTCATGCTACAGTTTTAAAACACTGGCTTAAGGGTCAGAATGTAAGTGGAGCCATCTTGCCAACCCCAGGGGATATCCTTAAGACTAGAGCCACAGAGAACAAAACAGAGCTGAGAGACACAGGGATCGAAAGAGTCCTGCAGACTAGCCATGCGTGGAGTTAGATTTACTGCTGTATCATTTAGTCTGATGAACCAATACATTCTCTTTTTCATTTCAATTTGAATTGGGTTTCTGTCACAGTAACCAAACAAGCCCTGACCATCTAGGGGAACATTTATTCCTCACTTCTTATGTTTCTCTACGTCCTTAGAGTAGTGGTTCTCAAAGCATGGTTCCGGGGATCAGTTTCAGCAGCCCCAAGAACTGGTTAAAAAACCAAAAATTATCAGGTCCTGCCCCAGACCAAGTGAATCTGTGTTTGAATAAATCCTCCAGGTGATCTGATGCCACTTGAATCTAGAAATCACTAGATTTCCTCTCTCCTCTTGTTCATTCCTCCCCAAGGAGAAGGCACGAGCTATCTGATTAGTGAGTTTGGAAGAATGACTTGGGTATGCTCAGTTTAACTCTTCCTTCTGTTCTCTGTGGAAGTCAGCCTGACTAAGGGGGCAGGTATCTTGTGTTCTTCCCTTGCTGAGAGTTTTATAGAGGCAGATCCCATAAGAAAACCTACAGTTTTTTCAGCCCTGCCTGTAATTAGGTAGTAAATTTTTTCTAGGGAACAGTGTAAGCAAGCCCATTTGAACTTCACCTCTAAGCCTTCAGTCTAGCTCTTATCTGTAATAAACCTGACATTTTAATTCTTTTTGTTGGTCTCCTGTATCCTATTTATCAAATGTTTCAGAACTGGCGGGGGTGGGGGGGGGGTGGAGAAGGGGATGCTATTCATCAGGCCCCTGCATGCTCCAATGCTGATTAATCCATGGAGGCTCGAGTAGGTCTCTTGGGCTCCTTGGCAATCTAATATTCTAGGACACTTAGATGCTGTGTCTCACTCTCTCACGGGATCCTGAGTGTCCCAGGAAGAAAACCGTGTTTGTTCTCACCAGACCGCTGGGTGTTGCACCTGAGGGAGACAGAAGAATCCTTTGCCCCATGGGGGACAGGAGGGAAGATTACAGTCACAAAGCATTTCCTTTCAGTTCTCTCCTGAAACAGTATAATTATGTGGAGCAGGGATGGGGCCTAGAAACCACTGCATTTGTAAAAGTTTTCTGGGAGCTGTCGCTCAGGATCTGCCGGCTGCCTAACCTAAACCAGATAGCTGGGAAGCGGACGTGGCTCAAGTGATCGAGCTCCCCCCCACCACATGGGAGGTCTGTGGTTTGGTTCCCCATGCCACCTAAAGAAGACAGAGAGCTGGTAAAACAGGCAGGTGCGGCAAGGTGATGCAACAAGAAACACAAGAAGAGATAGAGAAACATAATGAGAGATACAACAAAGCAGGGAACAGAGAGATGGCTCAAGCGATTAGGTGTCTTCGTCCAACATCAGACATTCTGGGTTCAGTTCCTGGTGCCTCCTTAAAAAACAAGGAAGACAAATGCACAGCAAGTGCAAACAACAAGGGGATGGGGAGAAATAAATAAAAATAAATAAATCTTAAAAAAAAAATCCAGATAGCTGCATTTGAGGCAGTGCCCTCCCTATTCTGAAGGCTAGAGATGTCGTTGGTCTTTTCTCTTCTCAATTCTACTTTGGCTACTCCCTTTTGGTCTTTTCTGAGTTCTTTACAAATCTTTAAAATAGTCCTGGTCCTGGTAAGGAGCATGGATCAAAGAAAGACCAGTTTGGAACCCAATAAACCAGGCCTGTGGGCTAAAAGGAGCTTGATTTTTGATTTTTAGGGATCAGCCACCTTACAGCAGTAGGCATGCCTCTCTTGGGAAAACTGCTTCAGGGAAGAAATAAAAAGCCACTATCACAATTCAACCTTAGTGATTGGGTCATAAGTATTTACTATCTATCTTCCCTGATTCTCAGTCTTCCTGGAATAATTAATTTTACCTTAAACAGATGATCTAACTACCCTATAATTTTACATAGTTAGATCATATATATACAACTTTGGCTCCTGCTTTCCCCATAACATTAAAAATCCTTCAAAAAAACATTATATATTTTTAGGTTAAACAGTAAGGTAGAAAAACAAAACATAGGAGATAAAACTCACCTGTGATCTTACAATCTAGAATAACTGAATATTTAGCATCTACCTACCTCTCTATTTTTTTTTATTAGATCCATGCATTGTAGTTGAGTGCAAGGGCTCTGGAACTCAGAACTTTAGGTTCAAATATTCATTCTACCATTTACATCTCTGTACTGCAGCTTCTTTGTAAAGTGCAAATAATAATAGAACCTATTTCAAATGGTTGCAATGTGGATTCAATTGAATAATGCATCTTAAGGGATTAGCACAGTGCCAGGTTCATGGAAAGTGCTCAATAAGTGGTAGTGGTATATACAGCTTTTTATAACAATTGGTATTGCACTGTATACACTGTTTTATATCTTGCTTTTATAACTTGATATATTATTAACATTTTCCTATATAAATAAAAATTATTGTTAATGGTCACACAGTATTCCATTGTTTTTGGCCCTAGCATCATTTATTTAATGAGGCCTCTGTTGTTGGAGATTTAATTAGTGTCCAGGTTTTTCATTATTTTACAAATCCTGTGGTGGACACTCTTGCTTTAGTCTTCCTGGAAGCTACGCCCCAGAAGAGGAGCATAGCTCTCCCCTGGCCCAGCCTTCTGGACTAAGGCAGGATGCTCCATCAGATTGGGTCCTGGGCTGGCAGACAGGATCTGCGCCTCAGTCGTGCTTCTGCTCTACCTCTAGGCAGCACTGGGACTGCCCCTCTCTTCTCTGGGCCTTTGCTTCCCCATCTGTAAAAGGAGAGCTTTAGAGGGGATGATCTCGGGGTGCCTTTCCTGCTCTAAGGTTTCTGATTCTCAGATGATCCTTCTCTAAACTCTGGATTCCACCAGCTCTGTCGTAGCCTTTCTCAGGGCTGTGTGTGTGTGCACGCCTGAGCGTGTGTTTCAGTGTCTATTCTTAGCAGCGTGATTTTTAAACAAGGAATAGATTTGTGCGCCTGTCTCATCTCAGATGCATGCAGCTCCTGCTGGGCTGTTTCATTCTGCACCAGTCATTTATTCACATTAGCAGTTGAATTTCCTTGGCCCATTAAGGAAATAAGTGGGTGATGCTTTTCTATCAACCTGGTAAGGACTGCATCCTCTCTTATCTGGGGGCTTGGTCCTCTTTGGTCACTAGGCGTCGGCTCTGTCTGACTCAGGTATAGATGAGGTCAGGGGAATATTGGTTTCAGGGTCTCCCTCCCCACTCCATCCCCAAATCCTTTCTTTGGGATGGGCCAGGGATACCATTTGGGCAATTGTGATTTTTAGAGATGAGGAATAAACAACATTCCTCATGAGAGGATCATTGTCCTGAAATAAAGAGTGGACATGGATGAGTCCATTCTCTTCCAATAGTTCTCAATCTTGGCAGTGTCTCAGAGTCACTTTGGATATTTTAAAAAATACAGATTATGAGTCCACAACCTTAGAGATTCTCATTTGGCAGGTCTGGGGTGGAGCCTAGGTTCTTCATTTTTAAGAAGTCTCGACAGGTGATTCAATATGTGTCCTAGGTGGAGAACATGGGTATGTAGTAGTCAGATTTGCAAACTCTTAGAGCCCACAAGGATCCGGCAGTTAATATTAAAGTGAAATAGGTGGCTGTGATACAAGAGATCGCTAGGGCCTCTGGTCAACAGGAGCATCCGTACCTTTCCTCAAGGACAGTCAGGACTTAACTTTAGCCAGTTATTGCCACATGGTAATGCCAGCCCATTGTTGCTAGATAGTCCAATTAAGTTTTTAAAAGAAGAGTTAGTAATTCAGATCTTTATGTGAAGGATCCTATTTTTAAATGTTGGCAACCAATTCAAAAATTTTTTTTAAAAATTGAATTATGGGCCAAAACATATTTGCTGACCAAATGTGGCCCTGAATCTGCCAGTCGAAATCTCTCGACAATACTTTAGCCAGCCGGTCCATTTAAGCCAAGTAATGGATCCAGCAGCCCTCGTTTTGATTGGCAGCATCAGCACTGTCTCTGCTGTGTTGCAAGGCTCTGCTGGGATCTGGATAACACCCAGTTTGGCATGGGGCAAAGTACTCTGAGGAGAGGAGTCAGGAGACCTGTGTCCTAATTCCTACTAACCACTTGTTGAGTGATGTTGGGAAATTCCTTCCCTAGTCACAGGATATCTGTCAGGTAAGGAGGATGATCTCTAGCATTTTCTCCAAGATTCATTCTTCTCATGAAGATTTGTGTACTTACCTATTGTCTCCCAGGTACGGCAGAAGGAAACTTTTCAGGTTAAGATGAAAAATCACTTTGAATTTGGCACAACTTGCTCTTCTCTCCCACATTCTAGCACTGTGGTGATTTATATTTGCAGGGCAGTTTCTTTTTGCTGTGGGCTTTTGGAGTGCTTTCTAAGAACAAGAAAGCCCTTTGGAAATATGCTCGGGTGGAATTGAGCACATGGGCTTCTTGCTTGCTGAATACTCAGGTTTGAGTACAATCAAAAAACCATGGAAGGAATAGGGTGGATGTGGATGTGGTCCTGAGGAATTACGGTTCATTCCAGGGTGGGCAGGCACTGAGAGGTATCTGTGGGCAGAATAGCTGGCCCTTTTCAGCCCTGTCTTGTCACGGCTCTTCTTTTCTCTCTCTCTCTCTTTCTTCATTTTCTACTTTCTTTTTTCACATTGACAATAATATGTCATTGAAGTCTATTCTGATTACTACTGCTGCATAACAGATATCCAAAGAAAACCTCAACCAACTTAAAACCACCATTTTGTACCATATTAAAGGAAGGTAAAGAGATTTGACAAATAATGCAATGCCTGACCAGAGACTAGATCCTTTTCTGGAGGGGAAAAATGCTCTAAAGGACATTACTGAGTCAACTCACTAAATTGGAATATGAATTCTAAGTTAGACGTAAGTATCCATATCAATGTTAAATTTACTGAAGTTGATAACTGTGCTAATGGTTATGTGAAGACTTCTATTCTTAGGAAATACACACTGAAGTATTCAGGAGTAAAGAGTCATGGTAAAGGGTCATGATGTATGTCACTTACCCTGAAATGGTCCAGAAAAGAAATGATATTTCCATATCACATATATCCCTATCATTTATCTGTCTAGAGGTGAATGACAAAGCAAGTGAGATAAAATATTCACAACAGGTAAATTTGAGTAACAGGTATTTGGGTGCTCTTTACACTTTATACATTGAAATTATTTCCAAGCAAAATGTTAAAAAAAGGACAACCATTTTACTCTTTCATTTTGCGCATGATTTTGCTGGTCATGAATTTCAGGCAGGGCTCAGCTGGGCAGTTCTTGCTTGGGTCTTTCATGTAGTGTCGGTGAGATGCTGACTGGGGTTGTGGTTATCTGAAGACTCGATGCGCTGGGTGTCCAAGACGGCTCACTCAGATGGCCGGTGCTCTCTGTTGGTGGTCTGCTGGGAGCTCAGCTGGACTTTGGACTGGCGTGCCTATATGTGGCCTCTCCAGCATGGCAATCTCAGGGTAGTTCAGACTTCTTACTTTGTTTTCCCCAGTGTGAGCATCCCAAGAGAACAGGTGAAGCTGCCTGGTCTCTCCTGACCTAGTCTCTAAAGTTATGCAGGCTCTCTTCCCCTGCGTTCTACTGGTTCCAAGTGAGCCATTAAGGTCACCAAATAGTGCTCAAGAGCTTGAAGTCATGCTCTTGGTTACTACGTGCCAGACACTGTTTTATGTGCTTTATATGTATTGATTCATTTGATTCTTATTAAAAAAAAAAACAAAAAAAACCACGAGAGAAGTAGTCTTATTATCCTTATTTTACAGAAGAGGAAGCACAGAGGTTAAGTTCCCAATACCATACCATCAGTGGCAGAGACGAGATTTGAATTCAGGCATTCTGGCCCCAGATCCTCTACCCAGAGCTGCAATTCCTGCTACATTTGGTTAAACTGACGTACACACAAATCATCTTTTCATTTACAATCAACATCATACAATCTCCCCCAACATTCAAAATCATATGACAATCATTCCTTCTCTGCTCTAGCTTTTGCATATGTGGTTTCCTCTCCCTGGAATACTCTTCTTCCAATTATTCTTCTTCTATCTTATTTATACATGTAACCCAGTACTCATGAAGTCATAGCCTTTATCTTTAGGCCTTGTAATTTGCCTGTTGCCCTGGCTGTTTCCCCCACTGGACTCTAAGTTCTCTGAGGGCAGGGACCTTCTTTTATTCACCAGCACATCTCTAACATTGAACACAGTGCCTGGTATGCGGTGTATTCAATAAGAAAAACAAATCTCTCATGCTCACACTCCTTAGATACAATGACCACATATTTCTCTCTCACACACATAGCCACTGAGGTATTCTGCTGACACATTCAGAATCTGTCACCTTCAACTCTTGTCCACACATGCTCAATCACTGTGACTTATTCTCACAGCCACTGTCACATTCCTCACACTGTGACCCCCACAATTCCATCACACACAATTTCTGTGACAGGTCTGATCCTCAGTCACTGTCATAGACTATTTTTCACACTACCACGATCACTATCTTCAAACACGATATTTATTCTCCTACACATGAAATTAAGATGACGCACATATGCTGTCACATAACGTATTTTTCATGCACACAATCCGACATACACAATAACGGTCACACCCAGTCACTGACACCCCACTTCCACACTCCCACACACACACACTCTGTCTCCTCTCGCTCTCTCACACGCGCGCGCACACACACACACTCAGAGCCCAGGGATTGGCGAGGCACCCGGGTGGGGGTCTGGAGCCTCCGCCAACTCCCGAATCTCGGCGCCAGGCCCGCGCGGCCCCGCCTCGCCCCCGCCCCCTCATGCATATGCAGCCCTGCGGCCCCGCAGCCCGGCCCCCAGACGGCCATTTGTAGCGGCGCTGGAGGCTGCGTTCCGCGGGCACCACCGAGACCCGAGGAGGAGCGCGCCCCCCGGCCGCCGCCGCCCCTGCCCGGGCGGACCCGCTGCTGCTCCGCGCCTTGGGCGGGACCGGCCGGCCCCCGGCGCCGCGTCCCGCGCAGCCCGGCCCTCCCGGCGGCTCCCGGCGCCCGGGATCCCCACCCGGCTGCTCGCCCGCAGCCCGCCGGCCGCACACGTCCCCCGGGCCGGGCCTAGGGCGCGCGGCGACGGCTCGGCGCGGCCGGGCTGGGCTCGGCGGCGGCCCCATGGCCGCGACCGGCTGGCGGGACGGCTCCGGCCAGGAGAAGTACCGGCTGGTGGTGGTCGGCGGCGGCGGCGTGGGCAAATCGGCGCTCACGATCCAGTTCATCCAGGTGCCTGGAGCGGGCCTGCCGGGGCGGCGGCGGGCGGGGGCTCGCGCTACCTGTGGCGGGGCGGGCGCCGCAACCCCGCCCCGGAGGCGCCGCGCGGGCCGGGGGCGGGGGCCGGGGGCCGGGGGCCGGGGCGGAGGGCGGCTGGGCGCGGGGCGGGCTCTGCCCTCCTGCCCTGCGGCTGCGGCGCCGCGCTCCTGCTTGCCCGGCGCCCGGGCCGGCGTCCGCCGAGTCCGGCTTCTCAGGAATGTGGCGGGAGGGCGGAGCTGGCAGGGTGGGGAGCGCGGATCCACCTTATCGCTGCGGCGGGGGCCGGAGCCCTCGGGAGAGGCAGCGCCGCGGGGCCGGGCTTCCTGCCCCCGGGGCCCCGGCGTCGGGCGTGCGGTGGGAGCCCCGCGCGCTGCCTGGCCAGCGGCCCCCGCAGCGCCTTCTGCACCGTCGGTGCGAGCGCGGTGGCAACTTGGCTGCAGCTCCGCGTGGTCTCGGGGCTTTGCGCAGGCTGAGCCGGAGCTGCCCGCTTCCAGCAGTGTGTTTTTTCTTTGTGTGTGTTCGTGCTTTTCTTTTAAGTCATCCTTTAGGTAATTCGTTCGGGCGGGAGTGTGTGATAATACCCTAGGGAAATAGTGGCTTCGAGGAAGTTAAAACTATTCTCCGATAAGGGTGAGACGGTTTCCTAGGAATTCCTGATGTTTTCGTGCTTCTCTGTGTGCCAAGGTGAAGTTTGGGATGGGCCAGGCTAAGCGCAGATTGAGGCGTGCGTTCCCAATTACAGCCACCCTCTCCCCCACCCCCACCCCTCTCTGGTTGCTAGAGGCCGAAAGTCAGGGGTGGTGGTAAAGAACAGAGAGGTGAAATTCTCCGTTCTTTGACTTTGCTTTTGGCGAGAGGCTCCCCTCATCAAAAAAAAAAAAAAAAAAAAAAAGAGAAACCTGAATATCTTTATACTTTTCTCAATATGAAAGGGGTGGCATTTGTTTTGAAAGAACCAAGGTAGTCCGTTTTAACAGGTAACAAAGACATTCATACTGTAGGGAGAATAGTTTAAAGCCGCTTTGGTGAAATACTTTATTTCTGATTTCTGTTTCACCCATTTGCCATCAATTGGAATACTCGAATAGCTCATTTCATTTCACTTAATGTTCATAGTGACAGTAACAGAAATGTGATTGTTACCTTTCATGTTGACAAAACAAGCAATCATTGCTGCTGTAACATTTCGGAGAATTAAAAGCTGTTTTAGCACTTTCGATGAAATTTAGTGAGATGCTGCAAAAACTTATGTGTCCAAGAAGAGAGGGTATTTATGTAGTGAGCATTTATAGTGTGCCCTTTAGTGGGTTAAAAAATTACAGTAGGAGGGGAGATTGGTTTCAGTTTAGCAGGCTTCAGGATCAGGGATGCTCTCATTTTGCCACCTCCCTAGGGCCAAGAGAAACTAACTAATGGCAAACAATTTATAGTTTTCTAAGGGGACTGTACTCTTCTGGTTAGTGTTGGGAGGGGAGGGTTGGGTGAATAATCCTAGTGTCCAGTATTGATAGTGTTACCTAAAATATTTAAACTACAAATATTTCTTAACTTTTTAGGGGGAGCACTATAACTAAATGCTCTAGATAATATCAAAGAAGTGCATGAGAAAGACTATGCATACCTAGAGAACGAGTGTGAACTTTAATTCATACAGACTTGAGTAAGCATGTCCTTTTCTCTTTTACTGGCTGTGAGAACATTGCCAAGATATTCAGCCTCTCTCAGCCTCATTTTGCCCATCAGTAAAATGGGTCCAATTACACATTCATTGTAACTCTTTAAATTATGGGAAAGTTCTTAGCATGGTCTCTATGATTTAGTGGGTGCTTAGTTAATGGTAACCATTATTATATGTGTGTATATGTATGGTTCTATAACGAACAGTTAAATGCAAAGGGAATTCAGAATCACAGAGAAGTCAGTTTGGGAAGAGTTGATAGAAGTACTTTGTAGGCTTAGTGGTGAGGAGAGAGTACATGTCCTCTCTGAGTAAGGGAGAGGAGGCAGGCAAGCAGGGGAATGAAGTAGCACACTTCTTGGGGCCAGTGACCAAAGAAGGATCATGGGCTCTCCAGGTGAGGAGACTTTCGGGAGAGACAGGAGCCAGATCACCTGGCTAGAGTCAGTCCCATCCCTGCCTCTTGCTGCAGGTGTAAGTGTAAGCAAGTTACTTAACCTCTCTGTACCTCAGTTTTTCTTATCTGTTAACTGGGGAAATACAAAGTACCATATACAGTTGACATGAAAATTGAAAATTAAATGAGTTAACATGTGCCAAGGCCTTAGGACAATGTCTAGAACCTAGCAAGACTGCCTACATTATTATTCTGCTGTTATTCTGTCAAGCTTAGAGGATGGAGCTTATCACCAGCACTTATCAGGACAACTGTTTATTGTCTTACTCTTGGGGAGTTAAAACCTCTTCTGCTCTGATTGTCCAGCGGTAATAATTGGAGTAAAAGGAAAGAGCTAAAGGGTAATCACTCTAACAAGGGAAAGTCAGTTCTCTTTGTATGAAATTAGGATGGCTCACTTGTTTTTTATTTATTTATTTTATCACAGCTAAAATGACGCACTGTTTTTACAGTTTTCAGTAGACATTTTGTTTTCTAATAAATAATCTTTAACAGAGTATATAATGAACAGATTTGGGGAGTGGAGAACTTAAAACAACCTTGCTTCTAACCCTGACTTTCTTAGACCTCAGATTTAGTTGTTCCATTCTATGTTGATGAACAGCTGCAAAATTAGGAAATTAAGGTAATGTTTATTTAATTAAGGTACCTTTTCCTTTTTAACAATGAATATAAAGTATCACACTATATACATATTAGTGATGAAGGAATGCAAAGTATTATGTTATTAAAAGTTTATGTGTGTACATGACCTCCTTGTTTTTCTCTTGTCTTTGAAAACAGTGTTTTAAGTTCTTCTGGTAAGTAGAATACCTAAATGATGAGTAAACTCTAGGTGGGAAGTGATCTTAACATTGTGCAAAATGGAATGTTGCAGATCTCTATCCAGGTGACTGGGCAAATTGCTTCATCTCTTCAGGGCTTCAGTTTCTTTGTAAAATGTTAGGCTTGAGTGAACAAATATGCATCTTTGAAATTTGAAGTATTTCTTACTTAATTAGCTTTGTGTCTTTGGTTGAGTTCTTAGGCTCTCTAAACCTCTGTTTCCCCATATGAAAAGTGAGAATAATAATAGTACTTTGGGGTTTTTGGAGTAAAGAAAGTAATGCATGTAAATCATTCAGCACAGTGCCACCTACAGAGTAAGTAATAATTGTTACCTGGTTTTATTTGCTGCTATTATTTCCTTATCTTGGTGTCAAAATTTGTAATTTATTTGTTTTTTTCCTTGACGTAATTTGGTCTGCTATTTTAAATCTTCATGCCTTCTCCAACCCTGTACTCCACTCCTTAGTTTTCTTTTTTTTTCAAGATTTAATTTACTTCCCCCCCTCCTTCCATTACCCCCTTCCTCCATTGTTTGTACTCACTGTGTCTTCAATGTGTGTTTGTCTTCTTTTTAGGAGGCATTGGATCTGAACCTGGTACCTCCCATGTGGTAGGCCAGTGCCCAACTGCTGGAGCCACATCTTCTCTCCCCTCCTTAATTTTATTTGATAGTTAAATGATGTCAAATCATTTAAATGATTTATTGAATATTGATTCAATATTGATTCTGTTTGAGTTGGGGAAAGTATCAGTTGGGATCCAATTTTAGGAAATAATGGAATAATCAATAGATTTTTATTTTTCCCATTTTAACCATTTTTATGGGTGTACTTCAGGGGCATTAGATTCTCAGTGTAGTGCCACAGTCACCTCCATCCATTACCAAAACTTTTTCATCACCCAAATAGAAACTTCGTACCTATTGAACAATTCCCCTTTCCCCTCCCCTACTTACATCCCCTGGTAAATGCTAATCTACTCTCTGCCTCTGGATTTGCTTATTCAAGATATTCCATATAAGTGGACTCATACAGTATTATCATTTTGTATCTGGCTTTTTTCACTTAGCATAATGTTTTCAGGTTTCATCCATGCTGTCAGTTTTATCAGATCTTTATGGCTGAGTAATATTACATTATATAGCCATACCACATTTTGTTTGTCCATTCATCTCTTCATCCATTCATCACTTGGGATGTTTCCACCCTTTAACTTCAGTGATTAATAACTGCTGTGAACATAAGGGAACAAGTATATTTTGAGTCCCTGCTTTCATTTCTTTTGGGTATATACCTAGAAGTGGGATTGCCAGGTCATGTGGTAACTCTGTGTTTAACTTTTTGAGGAACTGCCAGACTTTTCCGTAGTGGCTGCACCATTCAGCATACCCATTAGCAGCACAGGGGTTCTAATTTTTTCCACATCCTTGCCAACACTTGTTATTTTCTGTTTGTTTAATAATAGCCATCCCAGTGGGTGTGAAGTGGTATCTTATTGTGGTTAGCATCCTAACCTTTTTTCCTGGAGTTTGTCAGATTTTGAGCTATGAAGAAGTTAGTAGATTCCTCAGGTCTTGACTTTTTGGTCAGCCTGTTAGCTGAGACCTGACTCAAACATTGCTTTTTATTTACAGTTTATCTCTTGCTAAGTGCTGGGGCAGAGACCCTGAAAGAGATTTCAAGACTTATGTTAATAGTTAATTGGTCCATGTGTGAAGGTTATGAATATAGATTCCTGAATTGCTATTGCATAACTACATCTTGAGGACTCTTCCTGCAATTAGAAATCACTTAAAATAACTGTTAACTTTTATCTGTGAATTTGAAACTTCATTTATAGTCTTAGTTTTACTTTGCAGCATTCTTGCTTTGTATTTTCAGAGTAATTTACAAATGAGTTCCTAGCATTGAGCACATCTCCCCTGCTGGTATATCCCAGAGATATCCTTTGTTGTGGTAATAGTTGAAGTGTTACCTTTTGGCATTTCCTGGATACAAATTCTAGGCACTGGAAGAAGAACATTTTCTTGTAGAGCAGGGGTTCTTAACCTTTTTTGTTCCACGGATCCCTTTGTCAGGTGAAAACCACAGACCCCTTACTAAGTCCACACTCTACTGTGTATTATTTAATAAATATATCACACCTGTACCAACACGTCCCCACAAGAATAATGTTTTGTTTTTTTTTTTTAATTTAAATTCTAGCTCACGGACCCCTGGTTAAGAACCCTTTTTGTAGAGGATGGCTGCATTTGTCAGAGGAGAAGCAGAAGGAAATTCTAACCTAGGGTTTCTTGACTTTAAATCCATTCTTCCTGTGTCTTCTGTCCTTCGAGTGTCTGTGTGCCTGCCTGCCTGTCTTGGAGTAGACAGGAGTGTAATGGGGGCGCTTCTCTTGTGTAGGTCAAGGATGCTCCTTTCCCTTGATAGAATCCATTAGAAGACAAAGTGAGGACAGGTTGCTCTGTGTGGAAAGAGATTTTAATTCATCTGTACCCCTGAAATGTCATGCATCTATCGTAAGCTTGGAAATGAAAGTAGTCTGTTTAATTCACTAGGAAAATAAGTGGGTAACTTTAAAAGTGGGGGAAGAATGGGGAAAGAGTCTTTATTAAAGCAATTAAAAAAAACTTTTTAAAGTTTCCTTTTTCAAATTAAAATTGCTCTTGTAAGATTGACACAGATTTTGTCACTCCATGGAAACATTTATTCCTTTGTGGGGAAAAATAAGGTATTTCAGTGTATTAGTTCTACTGTGCCTTCCTTTACTGAAAAGTGATAGTGAGTAAAAAGATTTTCACTTTGCTGGTAGACAGTATGGAGTTAATAGTTATTGCATCTTCTTGAAAGGCCTTGATCTTGACATACTTTGAGTAGAGCAGTTGAGTCTGTTTGGGATTGAAACTTAGTTTATACTAATGTCCTTGGTAGGCCTTTCATTTAGTTCTGTTTCCCAAAGAGAAATGTGTCTCAGGCTTTTGTGAAAAAGACAGAACTTAATACATTTTTTCACATATTTTCTGTGTGGTCCTAAAAGAAGCAATGAAATGTAAGTTTGTCTACAGTTATGCTCCTGGGGACATAATTAGACTGAGTTCCTCAAAGCCCTTGCAAATTATATTTTTTATGTTTTATTAAAGCTGTGTGATTTTTATTGGTGACATAGCATTAAATCATAGATTAATTCAAATATAGTCACAGAACTTATTGTTTGTATTTACTAGTAGTTTAATATTGTCAGCTAACATTATTGTCAACTCAGACAATAATGTGTTTTCTTAGGTAAAAGAGTGCTGGATACTGTGTAAGTAAAGGTCTGACATCCCTTCTTGCTTTTTCTTAAAACTTCACTGATATTTCCTAAATGCTAACATTTTACCATGTTTACTTTATCCTTCTCCCCCCAAATCCAAAAAACAAAAGCATTTACTTCCATAAACTTAGCGCAGTAACCACAGTCAGAAATTAACATTGATACATTACTATTATCCAATGTGTAAAAGTTTTTCAGATTTTGCCAATTGTCCAGTAATGCCCTTCATAGCAGAGGAAAATCTCAGATTTATGCATTGCATTCTGTTTTTGTTTCTCTTTATTCTTTAATTTGTAACATTTCATCAGTCTGTGCATTTTATCATATTGGCATTTTTGAAGAGTATAGGTGACTTATTGGTAGAATTCTCTAAATTCATTTTGTTTTGGTTTTTGTGTTTCCTCAGATTAAATTCAGGTTACGCATTTTTGGCAGGGATAACAAAGAAGTAATGTTGTGTTCTTCTTAGTACATCTTATCAGGAGACTTGTAAAACAAATGTTGATTTGACAACATATGTACTTACCTTTTGACTCAACAATCCCAATTCCAGGAATTTACTCTGAAGACAGACTTCCAACAGTATGGGAGCATACATATATGAGGCTGCAGCATTGTTTGTGATTACAGAAATTAGAAACGGTCTACATGATAGGAGAGTGGTGAATAAAACATGGTGTATTCACCCAAAGGAGCATTATGCAGCTGTAAAAATGAATGAGAAGGATCTCTGTGAACTGATGTGGTGGACTTTACAGGATGTATTGTAAAGTGACAAAAACAAGGTACAAGAGGAAGTACACAGGAAGGATAAATCAGAGATTGAGATTGGTTACCTGTAGGGCATGGGTGAGAATGGGGTGGGAAAGGATAGAAGGATTGGGAGCTATGGTGGTTTGAACTGCATGTACCCCAGAAAAACATGTTCTTAAATTTAATCCATTCCTACGGGTATAAACCCATTGTTGAAAGGGCCTTTTGATGAAGTTTCTTTAATTATATTGTGACCTACTTCTATCAGGATGGGTTTTAGTCCTACTACTGGAGTCCTTTACAAGAGAATGAAATTTAGACAGAGTGAAAGCCACAGGAAGCAAGCAGCTGAAATGGACCTGGAAGAGGAGAGAGAGAGAGACCCGCAGATCTGCCATGTGCCTTGCCATGTGACAGAGGAGCCAAGACTTGCTGGCAGTCAGCCCCAGACCGCCAGTCCTCAGGAAGAAAGTACCACCTTGATAACACTTTGATTTGGAATTTCTTTTAGCCTCAAAACCTAAGCTAATACATTTCCATTGTTTAAACCAGCTTATTTCATGGTATTTGCTTGAGCAGCCTAGGAAACTAAAACAGGCGGAGACCCTTCTGAAGGTAGTAGCTTTCGTTCTTTTGGGATCATATATGTTTCACATTCTCAGGATATGAACATATACTCAAAATCAAGTAATGACAAATGATGGGGACAAAAATACTCTAAGGTGGAATACACACAGAAACAAGAGAATGACATTACCACACTTATTTCAAGAGAATGACATTACCACACTGCCTTAATTTGCCAGACTGCTGTGAGAAATATCACAAACTGGTTTCAGCTTAAAGGCTCATGGTCTTGAGGCTAGAAGGCTTGCTTCCTTCTGGGGTCATTTATACTTTGGTGCTGGACTGCCAGCAGTGCTTGGGATTCCTTGGCTTTATTTCTGCTTTCTGTCACATGGCATGTCCTCTTCTTTCCTTTGGATTTCCCACTTCCTGCTTCTCCCTGTGGCCTTGTCTCACTTTGGCTTCCAGTTTCTTCCCTTTTATAAGGCTTCCACTATTCTCAATCAAGACTCACCCTCAATTAGTTGTGCTATACCATAACTAAAATTAACACCTTCAAGAGGTCCTATTTACGGTGAGTTTATACCCCGATGATATGGATTAAGATTAAGAACATGTCTAAATTGGGGTTTGCAGTTCAATCTACCATACATACTGAAGAAGGGACAGACAAAAGCTAATTGAAATAAATTTCGAGCCTAGTGTTTGGACTGTGACCTCAGGAAAAAGACAAAGAGAACTTGAAACAAGCATTGAACCCTAATAGGCTTTTTTTTTTTTTTTTTTAATAATTAGCACTCTGTTTTAATTTAGTTGTACCAAAGGCAAACTTTTATATTTAAGAAGAAAATTAAATTACAGATGCACAAAGAACAAAAGTTTAATATACCAAAGACACTGTTACTGTTGTTTGATTCACTTAATGTTTATATTTGGAGTGATTTTTAAGACTTTCCAAAAAATTGGCCTTAATAGTAGCTTGTACAATATTTAAAATAACGGAAGAGGAAGATGAAAACTACCATCATACCATATTTGTACATCTTGTTCTGGGAGACAGCAAACTCAAGTTCAGTTGTTTTTTCCTTTGCTTTAAAATAAACTACCAGTAATTCTAACCAGTCTAAAATGTATTGTTCCTGTGCCAGATACAAACATTTATATTTGCAAAAATGTTTTGCTCTTGTACCTTGGCCTCTACAAAAAAGTATAAAATAGCTAAGGAGAGACTAGGGTTTGTTTTCAAATACTGTGACTGACTTCCAGTAATCCCTTATCAGTAGACGTATTGGCAAAATACCAAATATTTAGGATCAGATTTAATTCTTTGGTATAAGCATGAAACTGTTATTGACAGCTTTCTAGGGCTAGCTTCTTAATAAACCAATGAAAATATTTTGCTATTTCTGTTTCTTGTATTATAGATATGACTTTTAATGAAGGCTGCTTAAGGAGAAAATCTCTGTGGAATTCTGAGGGCAGAGAAGTCTGGAAAAGAGAGTTTGATGCATTTAGATTAGACTAATATAAATTTTGGCCATGGATTGCAGTCTTCAGCATAGTGATTTTCCTCCCTTTGCCATAGAGTTGATGTTGTTTTTCTTGTATTCTGTGAGGTTTTGAAAAGTAGACTCTTTTTTTTTTTTCCTACTGGGATTTACCTTAAAATCTTCATAATCGTAAACGTAATTAAGAAATCAGAATAATAGTGTTTTAGTCCTGGTTATGGAACATGAGGAATTTAGCAGTTTTGTTTGCTTGTTTTCATTCATTCTTCCATAAGTTTAATTTGGTCCCATTTAAAGCAATCAAAAGTATATATGTTTGCAGTATTTTTAAAAAATTGTGTGTTTTTTTAAAGAGGTACTGGGGCTTGAACCCAGGACCTCGCATGTGGGAAGCAGGCACTCAACCATTGAGCTACATCCCCTCCCACATTGTTTTGTTATTATAATTATAGTAGTTAATACTCAGTGGTATTGATACTTCTCATTAAGGATTATTGCTTTTATTTCCTATTTATTATTTTACCTGGTTTTAGTGCTTATAAACCATCCTTATCAACTGCTTATTTTATTTTGAATTATGATCTACAAAACACTTTCAAGTTCTTTTTTATTGAAAAGATATTTAGGAATATATTTACTTTTGCATGATAAATGATAATTTGTCTGGGTATAAAATTATTGGATCACAGGGGATTTGTATTGAGACAGTTGAGATACTGCTTTATTTTCCTTATCTTATATTCATCTGGCTGTTCCCAAGTTTCTATTTGGCAGGAGTAATTTGCTTTCTATTTGAATGCTGGCAGTATTCTTTAGCATTGGCAATGAAAACATTTATCAGGTTATGATTTGAAGTTTTTCTCTGTTTACTAATTTTCCCTGAAAGAGGATGAAACACTTTCAGGTCTGGAAATGTTTTCTCTATTTTTGTATTCATTTTCTCAGTTACCTTCTAAAATATCTATCATTATTTCATTGATTTCTGTAATCTTGTTGTTTACCATACTGTTTTAAATTAATGAATGAAAAGGATATGGTATTCTCCATTCTGAGAGAATTTGTCAAATTTGCCTTCTTTATCACCAGTAAGATTTTCTGGCGTCAAATTCAGTTGCTATCTCTCCAAAACAGATTTGGTGCTTTTGATATCTCAGTCTGATATTGAACAGTAGTTGAATGTTCTCTTGTCTTTGCTTAAGGTCACAGAGTTGGTATTTTTTAAAAAACTTGTTATTGTTTAATGAAGCAATTCCTTCTAGGGGAAGAGTTTTCCTTGTTTGGCATAATCTCTTCCCTTCCCTATCTTCCCCTCCCCTCCCCTCCTTCCTTTAATTCTTTTTGTTCATGTTCATCATCCCAAAAGAGTTGTTTTTAGCTGTTACAGCTCTTCTTGGTGTTGGATGTTAAGAGCTGGTCAGCCTTCAAAATTGCCCCTGGGCTTGAGAGATTTCCTTTTTGTTTTGATGCTGAAGTCTAAGTCAACAATTTGGAGCTTCAATTTTTGAATAATATCAATAGCAGAATTTTAGCAAATGAGAAGTTCCATTAAATCCTCCAATGTGTGCAGGCAAATTTGGGCCTTTAACTAAGAGGTGCAATTTTGGAGAATTGGAGGTGAAAGTTAAAGGGGTAGTTTTCATGTTTAAATTCTTATGTTTAAGCTTTCTGCACTAAGGCAAATGGAAGAGGCTAGGGAGATCATTGTGTGTGTGTTAAGCTGTAAAATGCAGATCTAGGCAAATCTTTGCTTGCGGTGTGTAAAGACATTAGAATGGTCTGGAAGCAAAAGGGAGTCCTACTTCAGTAAGTGTGTGTGTGTATGTGTATGTGTCTGTGTGTGATTGGAAGTTTGCTTGTTTTGTGTTGTGTATAGAATTTTTCATGATCTCATATGTAAACTTTTTTTGTTACTTTCTCTTTTTGAACAGGGTTAAATTGCCATCTATTTCTCAAAATACTACAAGTAAATATATGCTATAATTTGTATTTTAAATTTGTATTTCCAGAATATTTTCTTATATTACCATTATTCCAAAGTCTGTAGTACTTTTAATGATGTTTGGAAAGGCATTGCAGGTCTGATTTTTGCCTTGTTTACTTTAATTAGAAGTTTTGCTCTTTTTTATTAATTCCTAGATAATTTGTAATTAGTTTTGATATTCTATTACAGCTTTAGTAGTTTAGGTTTGGGGAAAGGTTGAATGGATTCTTTTGGTTATAAATTTCTAGATTTGTTGGGTTAGAGTTAAGAAAGTAATCTGTAAGTTCTCTCTTTTGGAATATTAAGAATTTTTAATAGCCAAAGTTACTATTGATTTTTGTAAATATTCCAAGAACACGAGAGATAAATGAGTATTTTTATCTTATAAGGTACAAAGTTTTACATAAATCTATTAAAATGGAATTTGTTGATTGTTTTACTCAAATCTGTTTTTTTAATTTTCTCTTACCTGTTTAATCTGTGAAACTCTGAAATATATTTATTAAATCTCCCACAAAAATTGTGTTTTAATTTTTCCTTTCCTTTCTAATTGATTTTGAATTATGTATTTTGATGCTGTATTATTTGATGCTAAGATTTATATTTTTTTCTTTTATCATTAAATGGTTCATTCTTGATATGTTTTATTGTTGGTTTTGCCCTGTGATACTAATATTGCCGTCCTTCTTTTTGTTCATATGCATTTTCCTGACTTTAGTTTAACTTTTTATTTTGTCTTTTTATTTTACGCTTTTAAAAATGGTATATATGATCTTAAATCTGAGATCTTTGTCTTTTAATAGGGAGTTCAGCACATTTACATTTATTGTATAATTAGGTTATATATTTATGAAACAATGTAAACATTTGTTTTTATTCCTTTCATCATTTTTGTATCTTATGTTCTTTGTTTTTTAACAAAAAATTTTGTTCAATAATGAAACAAAAATCAAGTTTGTTTTTATCATTTTATTTCCTCTGCATGAGTATATAAAAGTAGAGGTTGTTTAAAAAATAGAGGCTGTTTCTGAGTGATTCCTTGTGATTTTCTTTGTCATAGTCATACTTACTCTAAGGAAATTAAACCCCATAGCTGCCCTTTTTTTTTTTTTAAAGAGGTCTTAGATGTTGACACACTCATACTGTTTATCCGAGAAGAGGCAGCTTGAAGTAGTGAAAACAATCCTTGTTGTGAGTCAAGAAATTTACATCTTGGTTAGGCTCAGTAGTGGCTGTATGACCTTGGACAAGTCACTTCACTTTTCTGGGTTTCAGTTTTTCATTTCTTATATAGGGCTAGACAACAATTCTGTGTCTGGTTCACTTTTTTTTTTTTTTTAATTTATTTATTTATTTTTATTGACTTTGTAATAATATTACATTAAAAATATATATGTGAGGTCCCATTCAACCCCACCCCCCCACCCCACCTCTCCCCCCCACAGCAACACTCGTTCCCATCATCATGACACATCCATTGGATTTGGTAAGTACATCTTTGGGCACCTCTGCACCTCATATACATTGGTTCACATCATGGCCCATACTCTCCTCCATTCCATTCAGTGGGCCCTGTGAGGATTTACAATGTCCGGTGATTGCCTCTGAAGCACCATCCAGGGCAGCTCCATGTCCCAAAGACGCCTCCACCTCTCATCTCTTCCTGCCTTTCCCCATACCCATCAGCCATCATGTCCACTTTTCCCAATCCAATGCCACCTCTTCTATGTGGACATTGGATTGGTTGTGTCCATTGCACCTCTATGTCAAGAGGAGGCTCAGATTCCACCTGGATTCTGGATGCAATCCTCCCACTTTCAGTTGTAATCACTCTAGGCTCCATGGTGTGGTGGTTGTCCTTCAACTCCATCTTAGCTGAGTGTGGTAAGTCCAATAAATCAGATTGTAGGTGCTGGAGTCTGTTGAGGCTCAGGACCTGGCTATCACATTGTCAGTTGTCTGGTTCACTTTTGCATTATTATGAAAAGCCCTGAGAAGACTAGAATGTAAGCAAAAGTATTTTAGTAGAGGATTTTCTAGATTTGGAATATTTTGCCAGAATTTGTGCCTCTCAGTTGTATTTGTACATTTTGTTCTTCATATTTAGATTGTGAGAATCATAGACTAGGAATAGGGTTATTTCTTTGTCATGCAGATCTAAGCACATAGCATAATGTTTTAATATTTGTTAATTGCTATTATTGGGTAATCAGTGGAACATAGGATATAGATGAAAAATAAGAGGTCTTAGAAAAGAAGAGTTTTCACAGCAGCTAGTTACTTGAAAGGACAAAGAACTGGCTTTCATTTTGGATTTCAGAGTTTCTCTGTAATTATAAAAGATTGTCTTATGTGGCATATATACACTTGAATCCTGAGTGTTACAAGTTTTAGCATTTGATCCATAACATTTTTTCATTAAAATTTGTCTTTAGGGAAGATAGTCTTATTTTAATTTTTCTGTGGGAATTCTGACTCATGAAAGCAACCTGAGAGTAAGGTCTTAAAGATTTATTACTTTTGTCATATTTTCTGGTGGTTTTTCTCCTGATGCTTTCTTTTTGGTTAAATGATGACATGTGGTTGAAATTACAGCATCAGCAATCTGTCAGCTTAAAAGAAAAGAATAGTAAGCAGGTAGTCAAGTTAGACTGCAAAGGAATGCTTGTGATAGATATAACATTTAAGTTTCAGAAATCTTGTAGAAAAGGTACGTGATTTAAATTTGTACTTTTGACTGAAATTAAGAAGTGTTAAGTAAATAAGATTGTGAAATTGGCCATGTGTGTATGTGCATGAGTGCACCCTGGCATATGTCTTATTTAAACGGAGGGACAAGTCAGTTTCCAGTAGGTAGAGATTGGTACATAGATTTGTGGAATCAAAAAATGGAGATAAAAGGTGAAACAAAGGTGTTTGTGAGAATTTAAAGAAGATTTACAGAGTTTTAAATGAATGGCTGTAGTAGCTTGCTTGAACACTACCTGAATTTATTATGGTCATTTTATTCTCAGGTATTAGTATGGAATTTCTGTACCGACAACTTGGTTTAAAATAACTACTTTTTAATTAGCAAGTTATTTAATGTTAAAAATCTCTTATAACCACTGCAGTGTTTTGTGACAAAGCACTTTCATTAATTTTGTATTTAATCAGTAATTGAAACTTCATCCAATGTTGACTCTTGGGGTTATTTCTTTATCATTATAAGGTCTAAGAGGTCCTATGATCATAATCTTGGTAGGTCTTAAAGTAGTTGGAAAATCTGTTTTAATATTAGATTGTGATTCTCAGCTTTTCACTTTGTATTTAAAGACAGACTGGGGTTTTGTTTATATTCTCTTCTTCCTCAAATCATTGCAAATTGTGCATTCAGTTTAGGTTTCTTTGTAGCAAACAATTTCAGGAAGGAGCCATTGGCTGGTTAGTCAAATGAAGTTGTCTGACATGGGTTACTTTAGTTTGTGGTTTTAGATGAACAGTAGTTGGTGCACAGCTGTCGCTCCAACAGCTTTGTTCCAGCTGTCTGACTGGCCTGTCACAAAATACCCCACATTCCTTTTTTTTTTTTTTTGGTAACTGAACCCCTCATAATATTCTATACTTTATTACTAAAAATGGATCCTAGTAATTACTTTAATGACTTTTCTTCACTTTCATGCCTATCAGTTGCCATTTACTTAGAATGATGCCCCACATGGATTATGCATCATGGATTTAAGCCTTATCACATTTTTAATTTTTCATTCTGAGTTAAAGTTGCAGTTATGAAATATTTATACAAGTGGTTAAAACATTGAAAGAAGCACCAAACTTTAATAATCTCCCTAAACAAGTCTCTGGTATATAGATAATGCAAATGGCATCTTGTATTTTATTATGACCTTGAGTTTGTATTAATAAGTTTTAATAGAATTGAAAAATTAAAAACCATAATATTATGTTTATGTAACTTGTTTAGAATCAGTTTAGTCAGATCTTGGTTTATGCTTTTGGTAAAGTGGCTGGTTGGACTTCAGTTCATTTTCCTGTCCTACACGATAACCGCATACTAGGGGTTTGAGGTCTTTTGGGGGGTAGAGTGGGGAGGGTGTTTTTGTTTTAAGCACCAGGGGTTTATGAGGATTACTTTGAATTAATAATTTTAATGTATTGTGAACAGTTTTCTTGTGTCAGACACCATGTTGAAAGCTTTACATGCATTGTGTTATTTAATCCTTACAATTTATTTTTTCCAGTTTACAGATATGGAAACTGAGGCTCTTAGGCTTGAATCTGACTATAAAATCTCTAAGCACTACCCTAAACTATCGTGCCCAAATAAATCACTTTTTATTTAACAAGTTACCTTAATAATAAAGAATCTTATATCTAAGTTTTTCTTAAAAAAAAAAGGTTAGGTTTATGTAGCATTTTCTGTTTAGCTCAGGTTAGGATACCTGGGATTGCATAGAGTGTGCTGTTTAGTTGTTTAAAGAACCCCTTTGCCTCTCTCTCTGCATCCTTCTCTTGCCTATCTGTGATCCATTTCCCATTACTCCTACAAATTCTGCTCCGTCTATGGCTCCTTCCCCCACCTGACAACCCCCAGACCTGCTTTGATTCCAGATTTAGCTGTCACACCTGCCCCTTCCCTATTTGAAATTTCTATTCTCACATGGCATATTTAAACTCTTGGGTTTGGAGAAGCGTAGTCTGGTGACACTTATTCACAATCTGTGTGAAATGTCCTACATCCATGACTTTACTGAGCTGTACCCTTCATTCACCAAGAATGTTCTTATATCTGACTAAATCTTAGTCATCTTTCTAGACCTGACTCAGGTTTCATTGTACACTGGGTGCCCCTCCCATGTGCTCCCTGTGCATTTTTTCCTGACCCTTTTGAAAATAAGTTGTAGAAATGATATCCCTTTAGTGTTTATTTTCTGAAGAACAAAAGAGGGAGATGGTCTTTTATATAACCTTAGTATGGTTATCTAAATAAAAGTATTGCAGTACTGTTCTCTAACTTTATTCAGATTTTACTAGTTCTTTCACTAATGTCTGTTAGAGTAAAAAGGAAAAAAAAATTCTGGCCCAGGGATCCCATCCACGATTGCATGTTGCATATATTTGTCATGCCTTTTTTTTAAGGAGGTACTGGGGATTGAACCTGGGACCTTGTACATGTGAAGCAGGCACTCAACCATTGAGCTATATCCGCTCTACTGTCATGTCTTTTTCGTCTTAAAATTATTTTGTAAAATATCCCACAATTTGAGTTTTTCTTATGTTTTCTTATTGAAATCAAATTTGGCAGAAATATCACACATGTTTTTGTTGTATGTTTTTCCAGTGCATCATATCAGAAGCACATCATATTGTCTCTTTGTTCCATTACTAGTGATATGAAATCTGTTCACTTCGGGTGGTATTTGCAAGGTGTATATAAATTTTAGTCCTTGGGGTTGTGTCTCTTTCTCTTTACTCTTTTCTTGTTCTCTTTTTCCTTCTTTCTTTATTACTTTTGCTGTCTCCAATTTACATATGTCACGTGATTTTTAAAAAAATATCCCCCAAAAATTCTTGCATGGTATTATTATTTTCTTTAGGGGGAGAAGCCCCAGGTTACTACATTATCTTACTCAGTAAAAAGATCTGTACTTTCTTGGCCTGGCTTTCTTCATCTGTAAAAAAAGGGGATGAAATTGATGGTGTTTAAGGTCCATCAGATTCTAAAATCCTATGGTACCTGAAAACTTACTCTATTTACTGAATTGTTAGGTGGAGTTTGTCTTTTTTTTTTAAGTTTTAAAATAGTTTTTGTACTTCTTTCTGTACAATACAGAAATGTCTTGTTGCTTAGTTATAATATCTGTCCTTATATTGACTGGGAACGTGATCAGTATTAAACTGGAACAAAATGCATATTAGAGGGGAGCTGAAAAAAGTGATAGATACTAATTTTCTAAGTGAAATTCTCTGTTATATGACTGTTGTTGGTACAAGAAGAGCACTGATTTGGGAAGAGGGGAAGAGGGAAGAGTGAATGAGGTTTTGACAAAAGGTTGCTTTTGACCACTTGTCATGTTTCTGCTAAAAATGCTAATATGGCTTCTGAGGAATGCTAATATGGGGTCAAAGATTTGTAATGGTATCACTTCTAAAATGAAGCTTAGAAAAACTGAGGTATTCATTCTATAAATACCACTGTTTATAAGAATAAATGCATGAGAATGATAAATGCCAATTCAATATATTGTTTACTTCCTGGGGTTGGGAGAGGAAAGATAGGAATGTGATTATCAAGGGATGTATCACAGGTCCTCAGTCATACAGTCAATGTTTGGTTTTATGAGCTGGGGGACGGGTACACAGATGTTCTTTTTATTTTTCTTCATAATATCTTCTGAGATATTTTATATTTGATTAAAAGTAGAGAATATACTCTGAATTGACTTAAATATATAATCAAATGGAAACTTTTAGCCTTTCATTTGATATTAAAGTATTATGACTTGGTTGACAAGACACAAGTGTGTTCTTTGGGGTTTCCCTGCAGGGCGAGAAACTTGTTTTCCCTGTCTGCTCAAACAACAGATAAAATGAGTACAATTCTTACTATAGTAAAAAGTTCATGTTAGGGTTTGTGGGTAAAACTGTTCTTTATGAATGTATGTTTGTAAGTGTGTGTTGTGATTTGCTTTTAAAATTGCTATACATGGTTTCTGAAGATTTCTCCTTAGTACACAGTGTCTAATTTCATCTCGGTGGTTACTGGAACTGATGATTAATTTTGCCTTAAATTTCCTGTATGAAGAAATGATGTCTTTAACTTTTCCCAGCCCCAAATTCTTAACGCTGCTTGTAGACCTACAAAATGAATCCTCCTATCTGTGGTTTTAGGTAGGTGTGAGGTAAAGATGAAAAGAAAGTCTAACATGCCGTATCCCTGACCTGTACTCTGTTTGCCCATGTAATTTACTTATTTATAAAGTGGGTAGCTTTTGAACTGAGAACATTTTCACCAAGAGCTGAGGTCTTTTTTTTTTTTTTTTTAGGGCATTATTTATTTGTTTTAAGACTGTGGTACCCTTTTGGTGGCCTTGTGGATGAAAGAAGTCTTATTTTCAAGTTTGGATGATGATGGGATTAGAAAAAATACAGTTGGTGGTTATTTGTCTAAAGACTTAGAGCTTTTTAGGGAGATAGGAAGGGAGAGAGAAAAGGAATTCTGTGTTCTTCCAACAAGAATATAAAAGTATATACTCACTAAAATGTTGCTAAATTTTTCAGTAAAGAAATTGGTGAAATATCTGCTTTAGGGACATCTTTAGGTTGCATATTTTAATGTAAGTTTAAGAGGAAGTGGATGGGGTGGATAAAAGGTAGAAAACTGGGGAAAGGTAGAATAAATGCTCTTGTTCTTGAGTTGAGAGGTCTGAGTATCTCCATTTTAGGGATTACCTACAAATTAACTCATGATATAAATTAGAAATCCTGGATGATTTTGGATGGATTCTTAATTAGATCTAATGACTAGATTCCTTTAATATTGATCTTTGAGAATTTGAAAAGGTGTTTTGTTTCTGGCATGGGTTAATTTCTTAGATATTATTTCTCTGGTGTCTTCTCAGTCATAACCATCCTTGCCATTCTAGTGGCCAGTGGCAACTCTGGTTCATCAAGACTTGTTAAACAGACTGAATTTGGAAAATGCTCTACATACAAGAGTTCTTAACTTTTTTATATGGAAAGCACTCTTCTGGCAGTCTGGTGAAGCCTGTGCGCCTTTCAGAGTACTGTTTTTAAAATGAATAAAATAAAATACATAGGATTATATAGGAAGCCATTTACATTTAAGTACAGTTATCAAGATATTAAAACTCAAAATTCCTCCTTTAACTCATGATAATTGTAAATGCTATTCTGATTTATCTGCAATAAATGCTATATGAAAATATCTGATTTCTGTTGGTAACAATCATAAGTACTGCTATGGTGGCTTGTTGAAGGAAAAGCTAATATTCAGTTAGAGGTTAGTGACAATAAAAGTATACTTTTTCCTGTCCACATTTTTGAATTTTTAATCCTAAAACCCTGCTTTAATGAAATAAGAAAAGAACCAAATTTGGAGCCAGAGGACTTTGAGATTGAGTTCCATATTCACAATTTACTATTATCTATATTCTTAAGGAAAACTGAGCCTCAATTTCCTCATTTTAGTGCGGAATAGTAACATTAACAGTACTTGGGGAATTTTAGCTTTTTTAGCGACTGTGCTAGGTATTATAATACATACACATAACTTATACTCTATTGATGCTGTCATTTTACCAGTTTGAGCAATGTATAGAAACCTTACCTCCCTTTACATCCCTATACTCTCTTCTGTCTATAATTATTTTAAAAATTTCCTCAACATACATTTAGAGCCACATCCAACAATGTATATGATTTTTGTTTCAACTATAAAACATAATATTAAAGAGCTCAAGAGGAGAAGTAAAGCCTTTTGTATTTATTCATATTTTGACTTAACCATGTTGTTTCTTCCTGATGTTTCAAGGTTCCTTCTTTTATCATTTCCTTTTGGTTCCTATAACTATTTTAGGGTAGGTTTTTTGACAACAAATTCTCTTAGATTTCCTCCATCTGATAATATCTTTTTTTTAATTTTTAAGATTTATTTATTTATTCCCCCTGTCCTTGCCGCTTGCGCTCGCTGTGTCCATTCGCTGTACATTCCTCTGTGTCTGCTTGTCTTCTCGTCTTCTGTTTAGGAGGTACTGGGAACCGATCCTGGGACCCTCTGATCTGGGAGAGAGGTACTCAATTGCTTGAGCCACCTGAGCTCCCTGGTTTATTGTGTCTCTCACTGTCTCTCTTCTGTGTCGCTCTTTACTGCGTCATCTTGTTGCGCCAGCTCTCTGTGCGGCATGAGCCAGCTTGCTTTTTACCAGGAGGCCCTGGGAGTTGAACCTGGGACCTTCCATGTGGCGGATGGGAGCTCATTTGCTTGAGCCACATCCACTTCCCTGATAATATCTTGATTTCACCATAATTCCCAAAGAATCTTTTTTTGCTGGTATAGGATTCTGGGTTGATTTTTTTTTTTTTCAGCACCTGAAAAATATTGTGCCATTTCCATTGTCCTCTATGGTGAGAAATCTGTGTCATTCTGACTTCCCTCTATAGAGAGGTATTGTTTTTCTGAATGATTTCAATATTTTTTCTTTGGCTCTAATTTTCATAAGTTTAATTGCTATGTGTCTGGGCATGGTTTTCTTTGAATTTTCCCTGTTTGGGATTTGCTCATTTTCTTGAATATGTAGGTTTATATCTCTTGCTATATTTAGGAGGCTTTCGGTCATTATTTCTTCAAGCACTTTTTCAAAATTTCTTCTCTTCTTCTGGTACTTCGATGACATGAATGTTAGATTTTTTTTGTGGTAGTCCCACACTTCCTGAGGTTCTGTTCATTTCCACAGCTCCCCCTTCTCCCCCCAGTCTATTTTTCCTCTATAATTAGGTAACTTCTGTTGTTCCATCTTCCATTTCACTGATTATTTGTTCTCTCCTTTCCATTTTGCTATTGAGGTCAACTACTGAGCTTTTTGTTCAGGTTTTGTATTTTGGCTTTGTAAAATTTGCATTTGATTCTTCTTTGTGTATTTATTTATTTATTTGTGTATTTGTTTATTTTGCTGAGACTTTGTTTCCTTGCTGAAGCTTTCTATTTCAAATACTTTGTTTCAGTTGTGTTTATAATTACTTGCTGAAACATTTTTTTTTCAGGACTGCTTTAATACCTTTGCCAAATAATCCTAACATTTTTGTCATCTTGGTATTAGCATCTGTTGACTGTCTTTTTACATTCTTCAGTTTCAGATCTTCCTCATTCTTTTCCATTGAAACCTGGATATTTTCCTATTTTGTTCTGAGATTCTGGATCTCAGTTAAACCTTCAGTTTTAGTTTTGTTTTGTTTTGACACTGCCCTAGCAAGGGAAGGGAGGCCCTACCTTATTACTTCGAGGTACCAGTAGACACATAACTTCCCCGCTTGGCCTCCTTTGAAAGCCAAGAGAGGGACATTCTTTGTCTCCTGGGTGGGGATGGAAGCCCAGGTTTCCCATGTGGTCCCCATCGAAGCCATCGTTGGGGGCCTCATTAGCTGCCGTGGGGTTGAAAGTTCCGGCTCCCCAGTTGGCGTTCTCTGACATCACCATAGGGGTTTGGTTGCCTCATTATAGCTTTATTTATAGGCTTAATCTTTATCTACAGGCTCACCATTGGATTTTCACTGGTGTGGGTGGGACCACACTTTTTCTGTGGTATTTGGCTGTAGTAGAGTGGTTGTTTTTCATCTTACTTGGCTGCTCTCTCTTGGTCCTTTAACTAGAGAGAGCAGACTTTTGTTGGGGCTTTTTTTGGCCTTTGGCCATTGGTGTTTCTGGATTACCAGCCTCATTTCCAATTCTGGGATAGATGCAGCAAAAAGGAAAAAAAAAGGAACTCACCAGTGTCATTCCTTGGATTCTGAGGTTGTTAGCCAGACTCCCCTTTTTCTCTCCAACTTTCATACTCTTCTTATATTTATTTTATATAGAATACCAAGGATTTTTAGTGGTACTTAGCAGGAGTAATAGCTAAAAGTATCTCTACTACAACTTCCTGGAAATACATGTTTTTTCGGTTGTTTTGTTTCTCTCTCTCTCTCTCTCTTTTGTTATATTGAGTAATTCTGTAATTATTTTCTCCAAAGGTTTAATTTTGTTTTATTTTTTTCTCTTGATTTTAGATTCTTAGCTAAAAAAAAAGTGATAATTTTTATGCCTTGTTTCGCATTGCAAATTATGTCATTCAGTTTAATTTTATAAAGAATTTAGTTCTGTGCCTTTTTTTTTTTTTCTGGAAAAATTTTTTTCTTCATTTTTAAAGAAGCTTTAGATGATCTGTTACATTGAAAATGTTGGGGATTCCCATATCCCCCTCCCCCTCCCACACTTGCGCCATTAACATCATTTCATTAGTGTGATACATTTGTTACAATTGGTAAACACATGCTACTAAGCATGGCCTATAGTTTATATTATGGTTTACACTTGGCACTGCACAATTTTACAGGTTTTGACAAAATGTATAATGGCTTGTGTCTGTAATTGCAATATGATACAGAACATTTTCAGTTTCCCTAAAATGCCCTGTGTTACACCTCTTCTTCGCTCTCCTTCCCTAGTTCTGTACCTGTTGAATTTGAGGTGCTTTAGGGGTAGCTACATGAAGGTATACACCCCTTTTTATAACTAGAACAGTAATGTCGAAAGATCCTGGCAGAGAGGGATTTGGGAATCAAAAGTAATAGATGATTATTGAAGATGGTTGGTGACATGAGGTTCTCCCATGTTAAGGAAGTCAGCATGGCCCAAGAAGGAACTCTGGAAGACTGTCTTTGAGACGAAGGCAGGAAGAGAAAAGGAACTAGGTGACTGAACAAGGTAACTGAAAAGAACCTACTAGAGATCTGGAGACAAAATTTGTGTTAGCTCCTGCAGAAACTAGGAGAAGAGTTTCAGGAACAGCTATGATTATTCAACAGAGTCATGGTATTAGTTTGGTGAAGTAATCTAATGGTGAAAATTTCAAGACTGGATTTGCATGAATAGGTAACAGCAGTATTAATGGAATAATGTGACTACAAGTCAGATTCACTGAATGGGAGGTCAAGAACAGTGTCGATGGATGAGAAAGAAAGAAGGTTAAAGTGGAAGATATGTATGTTCTTAAATTTAAAAGAGGTTTCTTTTTTATATGCTGAGGAAAAAGAGCTAACGTGAGAGGAAAGATATAGAGGAGGTATAGTTGATGGCAAGGACCAGTGAGAGGGTAGGAGAAGACCAGATCTTTACTAAAAACTGAAGGATTAAAAAGCTGGGTAGGAATAATGATGTATATTTTTTCTCTCCTAGAGAGTTGGAAAGGATATTCATAGGGCTATGATTAAGGATCCAGGAGACTTTGTAGAAGCAAGGGAGAATTTGATGGGAGTCCCAGTTAGATATTTTCTTCAAAATAGGAGACAAAATAATCTGTTATATGTGTGTGCATGTATCCTTTTCAAAAAAGTTTTATTCAAATCAGTAATTTAATAGTTTATATTACAGGGCATATGAGAATTACATATCTATCTATTTTGTTGATACAAGCAATACTTAATTCTTAATAGAAGAAATGGCAACAGGTATGAGCAGACAATTGAAAAAACATGTAAATATTTTCAGTAATTATCTCTCACTGAGTTAAAAAGTACACATTGGCAAATATTAATAAAAGGTCACCTATTGTAGGTAAACGTATGGTGATATGGGACAGTCTTACATTGCTATTGAAATGGTAAAAATCAACAATCTGAATCAATCTTGAATTTCATAAACTTTGACCCTGTATTTATTTTTCAAGGAATTTTTCCTGATGAAGCAATTTTCTATATTTGTAAAAGTTCATATACAAAATTTTGGGAATACTTATATGATCAGTAATAAAGATGTGTTAAGTAATGGTCCATGTCATTAAGATTTTTAAAAAACTACTTGGCAAAAGGGAATGCTCATCAAGTAGGGGAGCAAAAGCAGATTTTAAAACCAAGTACATAATACAATACAGGTTTAATTATATGGCCTGAGTTAAATTGAGAATGAAATACCAGGATGATGGAATTATGGATGACTTTATTTTTATTTTTTTCTTTCCAATGTCTCTGGATTTCCCTTACAGGACATGTAACTATATTCCATAATAGGGAAAAATAATTTTAAAAAATTTAGTGCTGCCAGGGAATATACTTGGTATAGATTTCTAGAGTAAGTTTGGTATTATTTATTTATTTAATAACTTATTTTTATTAGATTTGAGCTTGTAAAACAATCATGCGTAATGGGCTGAATTCCCATCACCCCTCTACCAATACCTTACATTGTTGTGAAACATTTGTTACAAATTATGAGAAAACACCCTCAGATTATTACCACTAACTGGTATATAGCATACATAGTATTGTTTATTAATAGTAATAGCCTAGCCTTAAAATTATGTTCATACCTTTTGATTATTACACCTCCAAGGATTTATAGGCAGGATATGCGTAAGGAACCATAAAAGGTCTATATACAAAGATATTTTATCATGACATGATTTAAAATAGTGACATGCTGGAAGTTTCCTAAATAGGTCTATGGTTAAAATATACTACACTGCTCTAGTGGACTTAGTGCAGATCAACACAGCTTATGAAAAATGATTTTATAAATATGTACAATAACATAGCAAGTTGCTTAAAATGTGGTTTAAATGAAGAAAATATAAAATGGTGTGTTAATCTTGTCCTGTTTTTCATCCTTAATTGAAAAAATAATGGGAAGAAATGTTTCCATTTAGGAGTGATTTTCTTTATACTTTTATAAAATTTTCTACAGTGGTTATTTTATAATTAGAGAGAAGTATGTAAATTTACTAATTGATATTAAATGCTGCTTCAAGTTTGTTTTGTATTATTATGATTTCTGGAGAGTTTGAATTCTTATTTTAACTGTTATATAAAGACTAGATCATGTCTTTATAGGGGGGACATGATTCAATCCCCCCCCCCATAGTGATTAAATGTCTCTAAAGCTCCTTTTCTGGAAATCGGGATGACAGTAATACCTGTCTTGTAGGTTTGCTGATATTATTAGTCTTTAGAATTTCTGCCAGTGTGAAGCAAAAGAATGCTATTTTATTGATATATTTGCGTTTCCTGGTTCACCAGTGAAATCAAATATCTTTTTATATGTTTGATGTGTATTATCGTTCATTAATCTTGTTCCATAAATTGCTTACTCATATCCTTTCCCCATTTTTGTTTGGTGTTTATCTTGTAAGAGTTTTACAAGAATTCTTTTACATGCTGTTTGTCTTTTAATTTTGCTTTTGCCATATGGTTTCAACTTTTTATAAGGTCATAACAATCTTTTCCTTTAAAGATTTCTGAGTTTTATGCTTTCTTCAGGAGGGCCAGTCCTGCCTCAAGATTATAAAAACATTCTTCTAGGTTTTCTTTTAGTACTTTTATAGTTTAGATATTAACTTAGGTTTTTCGCACTGCCCCTCTGGTGTTTCTATTTTACATGGCTTGAGATGGAATTCCCTAAATAAGTGAAAAGTCCCATTTTCCAGCACCATTAAAAAATTATCTATTTATACTCCACTGGTTTTTTTTTTAAAGCTTTATTTTTATTTATTCCCCCCCCCCCCCCATTGCCATTGTTTATGGTTGCTGCCTGCTCTCAGTGTCCATTTGCTGTGTGCTCTCTTTGCTCGTCTTCTCTTTAGGAGGCATTGGGAACCGAACCCAGACCTCCCATGTGGAAGAGAAGCTCTCAGTCACCTGAGCCACCTCAGCTCCCCGGTTTGTTGTGTCTCTTTTGTTGCGTCATCTTGTTGCATGAGCTTTCCATACCTGCCCGCCATGCCAGCTCCCCTTCTTCAGGAGCCACTGGGAACCGGACCTCCCATGTAGTAGGTGGAAGCTCAACCATAGCCACATCCGCTGCCTTCTCCACTGATTTGTAATGCATACAATAAATTTTTATATCTACAAGATGGGTCTTAGATTAAAAATGTGTTTTTTTTCTTTCTGATTTTTAAAATCTATTTTGCGCTGTGTTACCTGCTGAAGTTTAGGGTACATTTTACTGTTGTCCCCCCTTCTGTCCTATATTTTTCAAGAGTTTTTAAAGTCCCTCTTTTGCTGGAGAAAGTCTAGTTTTGGTACACTTACCCTTTCAGATGAACTTTAGAATTTGCCAAGTTACAAATTCACATTGGGATTTTGATTAGAATTGCATTGAATTAATAGTTTAATATGGATGGTTTTGTTATCTTTAACACAATTGAGTCTTCTTATTCGGGAATTGGGATGACCCTCTAATTAATTAGGTTTAAAAAATCTTTGAATAACATTTTATTTTATTATATAGGTTTTGCATAATTTTTTGTTAGAGTTACTCCAGGAATTTTAGACTTTGTTATTGGGTGATGATACCCCCCCCACCCCCACGTAGTATTTTTTTCATTTGATAGAGTGCTGATGTTTGATAAAGCTGCTGACGTTTCTATGTGCATCTTGTAACCATCTACCTTTCTGAGCTCTTCCATTATTTCTAATGATTTTTCAGTTGATTCTTTTGAATCATTCAGTCATTTTATCTACAAAATAAGAATTTGGTCTATAGCTCCAAGCAGTGGTAGCTGACATTTTTGTCCTAGTCCTGATTTGAATTGTAGTAGTATTAATATTTTGCAACTGATAGTTTTATTTCAAGGTTAGTTTTCTTTTCCTAACCTTCCCCTACTCTTTTTCATAGTCAGATATGATTTAGGGTCTCTTTATTTATTTATATATACATACATACAAACATACGTACATGCCTGAGATTGAGCCCAGCACCTCGTATATGGGAAGCAGGTGTTCAGCCACTGAGCTACATCTGTTCCCAGGGTCAGTTTAAAAAATATGTTTGGGTTGTATTAAATCTAAAACTATCTGAGAGAATTTTATATTTCAAGGTGTTTAGCATTCATACTTAACATTGTATAGCTTTCTTTCCATTTATTTTTGGCAGGGGCTGGCAAACTGCAGCCTATAGCCTACAGTTTATTTTGTAAGGCCTAAGATGTTAAGGTTTTTTTTTTCCTTAAAGATTTATTTATTTCTCCCCCCTCCCTCCATTGTCTGCTCTCTGTGTCCATTTGCTGTGTGTTCTTCTGTGTCTGCTTGTATTCTCATTGGGTGGCTCCAGGAACCCATCTTGGGACCTTCCAGAGTGGGGGAGAGGCAATCATTCTCTTGCACCACCTTAGCTCCCCTGGTCTTCTGCATCTCTTATTATCTCTCTTCTGTGTCTCTTTGTTGCGTCATTTTGCTCCACCAGTTCTCTGCCTGGGCCAGCACTCCTGCGCAGGGCCGCGCTCCATGTAGGCCAGCACTCCGTGTGGGCCAGCTTGCTACATGGACTAGCTTGCCTTCACCAGGAGGCCCTGGGTATTGCATCCTGGACCTCCTATATAGCAGACGGAAGCCTAGTTGCTTGAGCCATATCCGCTTCCCAGATGCTAAGATTTTACATTTTAAAATTATTGTCAAATAAAATCAAAGACTGCAACAGAGGCGCTACGTGGCCTGAAGAGCTAAAATATTAACTATCTGGCCCTTTACAGAAAACTTTTGCTGACCCTTGATTTAGGGCCTTGTTAAAATTCTCAGTAACTTTTTTTTTTGTAGATGAAATAAAGATCTTAATTTTTTAAAATTAATGTTTGCAGTAATTGTGAGTTTTGAGTTGTAAGTTTGTATCCAACTAATTTACCATACTTTTATTCTTACAGTATTAGTTGATACCTTTTGGTTCTTATAGATGCATTCATGTTATGTGAATATTGGTATTTTTCCTTCCCTTTAAAATGCTTTTTAAGAAATCAGCTTTATTGAGGTATAAGTTACATGCAGTAAATATATAGTTATGTGAGTTTTGACAGCTGTATACCCCTATTTAACTGCCAGCACAGTCAAGATACACAACATTTTCATTACCCCAAAAAGGTTCATTTTGCCCCTTCCTAGTCAGTAACCTCCAAAGGTAAACACTTTGCTGACTTTTATCACCATAGTTTAGTTTTGCCTGTTCTCAAACTTTATATAAATGGAATTATACAGTATGTACTCTTTGTGTCTGTTATATTTTGCTTGGCATAATATTTTTGAGGTTTAGCCACGATAATCCTTGTTTCAGTAGTTTCTTTTTACTGTTCTGTAGTACTCCATTGTACTATAATTTATCTGTTTGCCTGTTGAGGGAATATTTGGATTGTTTACGGTTTTTAGGTTTAATGAATAAAACTGCTCTGAACATTCATGTTCAAGTTATTGTATGGACATATATTTTCATTTATCTTGGCTAAATACCAAGGAATGGGTTACTGGGTGATATGGTAAGTGTATGTTTAACTTTGGAAAGCAGTTTGGAAGTTTCTTATAAAATGGTTGTACCATTTTATATTCCCACCAACCTTGGGTGGAAGTTCCAGTTACTCTGGGTCTTTACCCAGAGATGGTAGTTTAGCTAATCTAATGTGTGTGCGCGTGCGTAGTGGTATCTCACTGTGGTTTTACTTCACTTTTCCCAGATGACTAATGATGTTAAGCATCTTTTCATGTGCATATTGACCATTTGTACATCTTTGGTGTCTGTTCATCTCTTGCATATTTTAAAAATTGGGTTGCTTATTTTTATTGAGTTGTAATGGTTCTTAATATATCCAGAAGACGAGTCCATTGTTATCTATATGTGTTATAAATATTTTCTCCTTGTCCATGGCTTGCCTTTTCATTTGTTGCTTCTCTTAATGCTTATGCCTTATTTCTGTATCGAGTTGTATTGTTTTGGTTAGAACTTAAAAAATAACAAAATAGTTAAAGCAAAACAAACAAGTAGATGCCCTTGTTTTGTTTCTGATTTTAAAGCAACTCTTGTTTCTGTATCATGGATATTGTTTTCTTTTTCATTTTTTAAAATAAAATTTTGTTGAAGTATATCATTCATGCATGAACACACGTAAACAGTAAGTGTACAGTAAAAATGTGAACTTAAAAAGCAAACATGCGTATCATCATACAAGCTTCCCATATATCTCCCCACCACCAACACCTTGCCTTGTTTGAAACATTTGTTACAAACT
The DNA here is from genome assembly GCF_030445035.2 of Dasypus novemcinctus. Classification (NCBI taxonomy): domain Eukaryota; kingdom Metazoa; phylum Chordata; class Mammalia; order Cingulata; family Dasypodidae; genus Dasypus; species Dasypus novemcinctus. The sequence goes on from NC_080682.1 coordinate 79,678,592, forward strand.
AGGAAGGAGCATCATCAAAATATTACTAACTATAGACCGTATCTTACATTTGGTATATTTCCCATCCTACTGTCCAAATGATTTTCACCCTATATTAGTATTATGTATTTGTTACCATTCATGAGAGAACATTCTCATATTTATCCTGCTAACCACAGTCTGTCTTCCACTTCTGGATTCCCTGTGTTATACAGTCCCATGCTTTGTACAGTCCATTCCAAGTATACATTCAAGTGTCTCTCTTTTTGTTTCAGAGTTGTGTTGTCATCACTTAAATCAATCTTAGAACGTTTTCACTATTCCAAAAGGAAAAATCCTGTACCCACTTAAACCCCCGTTTATTATTGTTGAAATAATAATCTTTTGCCATTGCTGCAAAATATTACAGTATTACTGTTAACTGTCATCCATAGTTACATTAGTTACAATTTTTCCTGTGTATTACCGTATTTTTAGCACTGTGTAAAAGAAGAGCATTCTTTATTTATATTATACACAGTCTTTCAGAGCAAACTCTTGCTTCTATATCATGGATAATGATTTAAAAAAAATTTTGGATGTTATATTAAAGTATGTCATTAATGGTTTCGTTTAATGTTGTTAACAATGTAATTTTATTAGATGTTTTAGCATTTTTAGAAATGGGTCCTATTTGTTTTTATTAACCCATTAACGCTGTCTTTTTTCATTTAAAAATTTTTTATTGAAGTATGTTATTCATACATGAACATACATAAACATAAGTGTATGGTAAAAGTTGTGAATTTACAGAACAAAAATGGCTAACATCATAAATGGCTCCCATCCATCACCCCACCACCAGTACTTTGCATTGTTTTGAAACATGTTACATATTATGAAAGAGCATTGCCAAAGCATAGTATCTTTTTTGTTGTTGTTGGTTCCCTCATCTGTTTTGCCCTTTGTTTGCTCCCTTATTTTTGCTCATTGTCTGCTCATTTTTTTGTTTTATTTTGTTTTTCCTTTGTATTTAATTGTTTTCTAAAATCTTTTAGTTAGTTGCTCTCTCTCTCTTTACATTTAGTTCTGCACTTTTTTTTCCAGTAAGCATTGTCCCTTGTATACCATTCTATATCAGAATATATAAAGTCCCATCCTTTTTACCAACTATGTAATGTCCCATTTACTGGCGTATTACAATGTATTTATCCACTCTCCTACCAGTGCCTATTTAGATGATTTACAATCTGTGATATTAAATAGAATCTTTCAAAGAATAATTTGTACAAATGTCATTTTAAACATATGTGGTCTGTTGCTAGGACAAATCCCATAGAATTTGAATATCTCTTAATATTGCGTGTTCTCTTTCTTTGCAAAAGTCAGAAGACCAGGTTTGTATCTTCAGTTCAGAGCTCTCCTCTGAGCACCGATCCACTGATAAACTATTTATTTAAAATATCTGCATGGCTATCTCAAACCTATTATGTCAGAAATTGACTTCCAGTTTTTCCCATTGTCTAAATGGTACCTCACAATGGTGTTCACTCACAGTACATTATTATTCAGCCATAAAATGAACATATTCAGAGTTTTGAATTTATCTGTGAATACTATGCTAGTCATTTTGATATTTGTTGAAATCTTATTTTAATTTTCTAAATTAAAACTTTTCTCATTTGAATTGTTTTTTGTAATAAAATGTTTACGATTTGAAATCCTTGTTTTTTTTCTTTAGTTTCTGGCATTATGTCCAGAGATATGTTTGTTAGTTTATTTAATTTAGAAACTTTAGTTTTTAAAATTTTAAATCTTATCTGGTTTTATAACTTTTATATGCTAGAGAAGATACGTTCTCTTTCTTTAGTGCAGGGACAGATCCAAGTGTAAGAGGACTAAAGCTAATACTTTTAAAGAAAGTCTGCAAAATTACATACATTTTGTAGATGGGTATCTGTTTAGATTGAGAGAAGAAGGCATCTGTGGAAATGAAGGACTTCAAACCTAAGCCTTATTCATTTTTGTGGCAAATCTGCCTCTGGTTTAAATGGTAAAATTTGGGTTTATCTAAATTTAATCTTCATTAATTTTATTCATGTCCTTTGTGTCTTATATTTTGACTACTTTATATGCCATAGATCATGCTCTTCTTAACCTTTAGTATTTCTAATAGTTTTTGCATTGATTTATACTTTTTGTCCAAATACATTATTTTTATTAGTTTTTGTTTTGCATAATTGCATTTTAACATCTCAATATACTTTTGCCAAGCTTCTCTATTCTTGTGAGGCTCTTAACTTTATCACAGTTAACATTTGGTTTAAGTTTGGCTTGTTTTTTAACCCTCCTCCCACCCTCCCCATTCCTTTCTTTGAGTTTTTTTTTTTTTTTTAATTTATTTTACTTGTAAAGACCAGCAGTATGGGGATGTAAATAAACAGTTTTTTCATCAGTGAATTTTTTTTTTCCTGATGAATTGTGAATGTAGTTAAGAACTAGATGTAAATCTTTGAAGAGTTGGTTGGGACAGATTAAAATTATGTATTGCAGGGGAGCAGATGTAGCTCAGGCAATTGAGCTCCTGCTTTCCACGTAGGAGGTCCCAGGTTCAATTCCTGGCCCATGTACCTCAAAATAAACAAATAAATAAAAAATTATGTACTGCAATTTTCTTTTTCCCTAAAGCATTTAGAGAATTGGTAGGGGAGAAAATGTTTGTTTTTATTTTGCATTAATTTTGATTTAAATATAAATATAATTGCAACTTTAGCTGTAATTTTATTGATAATTTGACGTAGGGATAAATCAGTGAGAGTTACTATGGTAACCACTTATTCTCCTGGAGTAATGTTTTAATCCCCGCATGGTTCTGGGGATCTTTAGGTTGTGTGTGTGTGCTTAAACTCAGACAATGCAAACTTTTAGTTTATTAGTGCAAATTCAAAGGCCGTTCTCCTGGTACTGCTAAAAATGTTCCAAAGCTATCATAACAGCGCTTCCCTTTTTTTAATGTTAATAATGGTGAATTGTATTTGTTCTTTAAACAGTTAGGAAGGATATATAATAGAATTAGTAGATGGAAGGAGACGCACAACCTCCCCCCCCCCCCACCCCAGGCTTAACTCTAAAGAAGACAACTTCCTTTATTTTGCATTTTTGGGTGGTGGTTATAGCACTTGTTTTGAGGTTTGACCATCCTCTGTTCAGCTATTTTTATTTTCACATTTGCTTTGAGTGAGTACACTCAGTGGCATTTTAATCGTAATATCTTCTGTAATGAAATTCATGCATGCATATTACGGCTTAAAACTCCATTGCTGTTTTGACTTAATTTGTCTTGATTGGCTTATGCTATTTCTGCTTCATCTGAGGGCTTTTTTAAAAATTTTTAAACAAGTGCATAGTTTTCTGTGGCTGAACAGATAAACAAAATCATATTCTTAGTAGATTTGCAATGCTTGTTTTAGCCATTTAACATTGATTTGAGATAAGGTTTGTTATCCCAATTGGTTGTTATGTAGTAGCAGAGAAGTCAGGTGTATGCAGTATGGAAGGCCAGGACAGGAGAACTCTGAGAAGCAAGATGGTTTATTTTGACCGGCCGGACTTGGCGGACTCCTGTCCTCATAAAAACCGAGTCCCAAATAGAATTTTTGGGTTCCTTTTATACAGAGGAAATAAGAGTGATTTAACAGTTATTGAGATAACAACCAATTTGAGATGGATTGGTTGCTGAGTGGTGGTCCTCCCACAAGAGGACAGACTTTTTGCTAAAATAAGGTAGAATAAAGTGCTTTCATCCCTTAAAATTGTTCTTTTAGGGTTGCTTATCTTTCAGAAGTTTTACTAAACAGCCTTAGAGTCCCTGAAAATGTGATAATTTTATGTTGCATATTTATAATCTCTTCTGAAACTTTACTAGTATTCGAAAGCTTATAGTCACAGAAATAAGATTTACCACCAAAACAATTTATGTGGTTGAGGTTTAGCTGATGTGCTATAATTTTATTTATCTGAAATGCTATAACTTTTAATTTATTTATTTTCTTAGAATAAAATTTAAGCATCATTTAAAATAGTCTACAATGGCATACTTCTTGACACAAATTCAGTATACAAAATGTTAAAAAATTATACAATAGCAGCAGCAGTTAGAAGCTGTGTAACAGCCCTGTATTTTTAAACTGTCACTGTTTTCTATTTTATGAAAAATGATTACAGTATTTACCCTTAGATTTTCAGATTTGTATGTATTCCATTTTGATGAATGCTTTTCTAAAATATAGAGAAGCTCACTGGATTCCAAACTCTGTTTTCCCACAAAATGGAATCAACTGTTGCTTCTTCTGCTCCCTTCCATTCCATGATTGGACAGTAGTACTTGCAAAAATGATCGTTTTTTCACAAACTAAACAGAAGATAATGAAAGATGAGATCCCTTGTACAACAGCAAATAAAAAGACAGTATTTCAACAAACTTAAAAATATATATATATTACGTCTATATTAAGAAACCTAAAAATGTTATCAGAGTTCACAGACAGGCTAAAAGCACATCGTTTCTTGGTTTGGACAATTCAGATCCTTAACTGTCAAATCTAAAAGTTAATCCACAAATTTAATGCCATCCTAAAAAAATACAAAAAGAATTATAACAAAAACTAGACAATTATTCTGTTGAGGTAGGTATTAATGTAAGTTCGTTTTGTAGATCAGTACAGTGGCAGAGAAATCAAATAATTTCTCCAAGGTCAGAAAAGTAGGGAGTAGTGAAGCAAGGCTTCACTTAAAGGCAGATTTGAGGGCTTAGATATAATAACTGCAATTAATTAAGATTTCCTGTTTACAGTGTATTTTATCAATTTATCATTTAGAATAATGTCAAAATATATTTAGAAAATCAGATTTTGTGAGGCTTTTCTAGGGAGGTTTTACTTGCATGCCGTATAAGTAAAGGTTTATAGACTCTTTATAACTCCTTCTCCTAATTTCAGTTTTCCCATATGCATAAGCACTTTTCCTAGCATAATTTGTTGAGTAGTCTGTCCTATGATCTGCTATTCTACCTCTTCATAATCAGATTTCATATAGGTATAGGTTTGTTTGCATGCCCTCTGTTTCATCAGTCTCTGCCGATTTCTGTGTCAGTACCACTCTTTTAATTTCTTTAATTTTATAATAAGTTTTTATAAATGGTAGGATAAGTTCTCCTGCTGTGTTGATTCAATAAATATTTCATTCAACAAGTGTTATTGAATGCTGGCTATGTGTCAGGAATTTTGTTGGTGCTGGGAAAATAGCACTGAACAAAATGCAAAAAAATCCTGTTCTTTTGGAACTTACACTCATAAAGAATTTCTAGGTTATTTACCTTCATTATAAATTTCAGGATCAACTTGTCAAGTTCCATGAAATATCCTATCATATATTCATTTTAAATTGGATCAGGATAGGGAGAAAATGGGCTTCTCTTGACAGGTGTATCCATGAACATAGAATATTTTTCCATTTGTTTATGTTTTCCTTTTTTGGCCTTTGTTTAAAGCTTTACATTTCCATAAATATATAGTATAAAATTATATTTATTCCTGCTTACCTTATATTTGCTGTTGGTTGCTGTTGTAAGTGGTATCTTTGTTAGGTTTACCTAGTTTTACCATATGTTTGCTATTGCTATTGTAAATTATCTTTCTTACTTATGTTTTCTAATGGCATATATACAGAAAAATGCTGTTGATTTTATTTTTTATATAGATTTTTGTATCCAAACACCTTGCTGAATTCTGAACTGTAACTCCAATAGTTCCAATAGTTATTCTGTATATTCTTTTAAGTTTTCTATGTAAATAACCATATTATCAGTAAATAATTTTGGTTTTTGTTTTCAATGCTTAGATCATCTTCTTTCTTATCTTACTCTATTGGCTAAGACCTTCAGTACAGTATTGAATAAAAGTAATAATAGTGGATATCTTTTCTTGTTCTTGATTTTTTACAGGTTTCACTGTCAACAAAAAACTGTTTGCTGTAGGTTTTTGGGGTTTTTCAAGATCCACTTTATAGATTTTTAAGATACATATTGGATATTTTCTCATGCTTTTGCAGCATGTCTTATGATCATATTGTTTTTCTTTAATTTGTTCATATTACCCTGTGTTACATTATATTCACAAAATGTGAATTACGTTTTGGTTTTTAAAAAGACCACATTTCATTGTGTTACAGGGATAAAGTTTGTCCAATGCATTTTCTTATTTATATGCTGTTGCATTATTTGATAATTTTTTTGGGGGAGGTACTGGGGTTTGAATCCAGGACCTTGTACATGGGAAGCAGGCACTCAAACACTTGAGCTACATCTGCTCCCTTGATAATATTTTGTATAGAGTGGAATTGGTCTATAGTTTTCATTTTTCATAATGTTCTTGTCTGGTTATACTGGACCCATATAATGAGTTAGGGGATATTTAATCTTTTTCTGTTCTCTGGAAGAATTTGTGTAATACTGGACTTACCTGCTCCCTGAAACTTTGATAGAAACTGCTTTTACAACTTCTGGACCTGGTTTTTATGTAGATGTTGGGGAGGTTTTTTTTTTTCTTTTTTGTTTGTTGGTCATAAGCCTATTCAGCCTTTCTAGTTGTTCTTTAATGTTTTGATAAGTTATATTTTTCTAGGCATTTGACTGTTTTGTCCGTGTTTCACATTTATAGCATAAAGTTGCTCATAGTATTTTCTTATCTTCTAAATCTCTCCTGTAGCTGCAGTTATGTTCATGACAATCTGTTTTTAATTTCTCTTCAACGATGTCTAATCTGTTGTTTAGTCCATCGATTACATTTTTTATTTTTTTTATTTTTATTTTTTTGCCCCATCATTTCCACCAGTTTTTTGTTTCTTTCAGAAATTGGAATGGTCATTTTTGATAGCTTATTTGTCATTCGTTTTGTGATTCCATTTATGTCTTTAACAGTTACATGTTTGGATAGTATTTGATATTTCTTAGTAGCAGCTATCACTAATTTGATCAGGTATATTTGTCTCCCTAGTGAAACTGTGATCTCTTTTGGAGCAAATGCTTTTTTTTTTTTTTTTTAATTTTAAAAAAAGTTATGATATACTCAGTGTATAGAATGGTGGCTTAGATAATACAGGTAGGCAATTTGTTAAACAGCTAGATAGTAAGATTATAAACCAATTAGACAAGGTTCGATTATAGTTAATTATTATTAATAATTGTCAAAGTAAGCTCTCAGTGAAGAGAATGATACTAAAGCCCGTCAATAACTACATCCTGGATTAAAATATACCTTTTTAATGCATTGCTAAGTTTCATTAGAACCAAGAAATTACCAAATGTGCTTCCCACCTTACTCTCCCCAAACAAGGGTGAGTTCAAACAGAAGTAGGGAGTACTTAGTGATAAGACTAGGGAAGGCAGAACTTCAGAAATCATTCCGAGTTTCAATCGGAGACCAGCGAAAGGGTTCTAGGGGCGGGGGTTGGGTCGGTGGAGGAAGGGAGCTGAATCTGAAGCAGGATCCCTTTCACTGGGCTAACTGGTCTTAACAAGTAGTCTGGTTCCCTACTCCCACTCAATCCTGGATCAAACAGATATGTGCTAATAAATCACAGGACGTGGCAGAAATAACAAATTTAGTCCCCCATCCCCCACTACCAAAATATGCAAGAACTTGAGATATTTTGACACATCTTGATCATTCCTCAGAGTGTAAGTATAAAGAATGAGATTTCAGTACCCTCCTTGTAGAGTTCCTGCCCCATCTCACACCCCTCCAGGAGGGGAAATTTATTGAGAAAACCTAAAATTAGCTCATTATCAGTCAAATTAGTGTATGATGAATGGTATGGACATTCCCCAGTGGTTTTTTAAGCATTGACATGCATTTACTGGTTTATAGTTTATAAACAGTTTATCCATTATCGTTGTCTTACTTAACTTACTCTTAACAATTAACTGATGTTTTTGTGGTTTTTCTGTATTTTACATTCTACTACTTTTCATGACTTTCTGGTTTTTAGGATCTTGAAAAATGAATTTTGAAATAAGTATAAATTATTTGGTCTTTTTATTTTTACCAGTCCATGCTATCTAAAATAAACTGGGGCTACATTTTATGCCTTTAAAAAAGTTCATTTCCTGTGCTTTTAAGCCATTTCTAGCTAATGTTTTTCTATACCTTTTTTCAGAATGCAATACAAAATTATTAGGAGTCGTCTTTGGGTCAATCTCAAGCTTAATATTTATGCACTTCTGTAGTAAAAACTGTCTACTACTTTTCTTTTGTTTTTATATTTGAAATGAGCTAAATGAGAGTAAATGAGAGTTGCTTAACTAAAGTCCATTTTTAAATTTTTGACTTGATTAGCTTCCAGTGCTGGTGCCACTTGACCTCTGACTTTTGGTACAAAAAGCAGTGACTCTAGACAAGCCTGCTGTCATTCTAGGTTTTGCCATTTAAGAAAACAGCGTTTAAAAGGATCCGTTAGAACATGGGAAAAAAAAGATAAAAAAAGATGTTGCACTCTTGTGGTTTTGTCTAGGGTACCTGAGGCTCAGCTGCTTGTATGTTTAACTCAGTTGCTTTCTGTTCAATGACTAGGATCACCACCATGCATCACAACTTTGCAGACTCATTGCAAAGGAAACTGCAGGAGGTAAAATGACCTCAAATTAATGTGGCTTTTTTGTGGGGTAGGCGGGCAATGCTACAACTAAATAAACAAATTGAATTATGCAGGAAGACAACCTTTATTTAACTCATTTTTGTGCTCTTCTCACACTGATTTGCTTTGGCGTCCTTCCTTGTTCTTTAAATGTTTTTACTATAGTTCATTGTAAACATATAATTGTTTAGTAGTTCTTTGAGTTGTTTAGTTGTTTTATATCTTAATTTATCATCATTTCTCCATTAAACTGTTTCCATTTCTCTTTTGAGTTGCCGGCTTAATTAATATGAGCCCAGAAAGATTGGAAATCTTAGCCTTACATGTGGGATGAATGGAACTGAACCCCTTTTATGTTGTCATTTTGGATTCTTCTGCATCTGTTTTTGCTAGTTTACTTTGTAAGTTTCTATTGTTTTTGGTCATACAATTATTTTCTACTCTAAAAAATGAATCTGGTATTTGCATCTCTCCACCATAAGACTTTGGGGTAGATTCATGGTCTTTCATCAGTTGAGTATTGGGTTTGAGATAATTTTGAAAATATTTTAAAGGGGAAGAAGGGGAGATCCTTAATGAGTATGACAAGCTTGCAGTTATCTGTCTTAATAGCAGGGAGAAGGGGGCCTGGATAGTTTATATAAATTTTTATTGCAGTGCAGGTCATACACACATATCAAGAAAAACTTCTTTGTCTGCTTGCCAGCTTGACCTTATTACCAGAAGCTAGGGTTGGCTTGAATATGAGGAGGGAGAGGGAATAGAGAGAATCTGGATATTTTAGTCCATAAATAATAGAGAAAAATAGGGCAGTACGTCCATTTTGATTTCTGAAAGTAGCTCTCAAAGTGATGTAATAGTTTGGGGCACAGACTGGAGCCAGACTGTTTGAAATCAATCTCGGCTCCACCACTTATTGGCTGGGCCACTTTGGGCAAGTTCTTTAACCTCTTACATCTCCTTTTCCTCCTGTGAAAACGGAGACCATAATAAGAGTAACTTCCTCCTGGACTTGTGAGGTTTCCATGAATATAAGTAAAACACTGAGTGCCTACTAGTACATAGTGAGCTCTAAAGATTGGGGAATGAACAATGGACTAAAGTAGACTTATTATTCTACTATAGATTTACTATTATGCTAGCAATGAAAGAACTCTTATCATTGATATAAAGGCAGTGGCCACCAGAGTTTCTGCGGGATGGGAGAGGGAAGAATAGGTGTAATATGGGTGCATTTTCGGACGTAAGAGTTGTCTTGCATGACAGTGCAGTGATGGATACAGGTCATTATACATTTTGTCAAAACTTATAAAATTGTGCATTGCAAAGTGTAAAACTTAATGTAAACACTAGACTATGGTTAGTAGCAATGCTTCAATATGTGTTCATCATTTGTAACAAATGTACCATACTAACGAGGATGATGTTGTGTTGTTGATAAGGGAAAGTATGGGAGGGAGTGCGGCATATGGGAATCCCTTATATTTTTTATGTAACATTTATGTAATCTAAAGCTCCTTAAAAAAAAAAAAAAAACTGAAAAAGGGAATGATCCTAGCACGGAAGTGTGTCCCAGAAGGCTGGGGCAGAGGCCCACCTAGCCGGGTTCAGGAGCCCTGCCACGAAAGAAGGGTTTTATTTCTGTTATAAGAGCACCTAACTGACCAGGTGCCTAGGAACTCTGGTGTTAAAGGAATTTAATATTTGTATAGGGTTTATAGACTAGTGATTCATTCATTCACCAAATATTTCCCTAGGGTTTATGTGCAAGACCTTCCTTAAGGAGTGTGCAAAGACAGGGTTTTCCTGTTCTGAAGTGGCGTCCTAACTGGGGTGAGAATATCATGAAAATGATTGCTTTGTTCTCCTGCTTCTTCTAAAAATGACCCAATTCGTTATCCTCTTCATGGATTTAAAAGTTGTGCTATGATTTGTTTTATAGAAGAGGGTCAAGAGGAAAAATTGATAATTTCTCTTATCTTCTGTTCCTTGTTGATTAAAAGGCTACATATTCTTGAAAGTGTAGGAATTACTGTGGATTTCGTTTCCCAGTATTGTCAACATGTATTTCTTCATGTTGGCTTTTAAATTTTTATTCATAAAGATATACTGTCTCTTTACAGATCTGTCCAGCATTTTTCAAATAAATGTGTTGTTGACAAGATAAATATATATATATATATATATATTTTTTTTTTTTCCTATATTCCTCTCCATCACCTCCACCCCTCCTTTCCATTGTCTGCCCTCTCTGTCCACTCTGTGTCTGCTTGTCTTCTCTTTAGGTGGCACCAGGAACCAATCCTGGGACTTTCTGAAGTAGGAGAGAGGTGCTCAATCTCTTGTGCTACCTCAGCTCCTGGGTCTGCTGTGTCTCTTACTTGTCTCTCCTCTGTGTCTCTGTTGCACCATCTTGCTGCGCCAGCTCTCCGCATGGGCCAGCACTCTGTGTGGGTCAGCACTCGTGCGTGGGCTATAACACCGCATGGGTCAGCACTACACACAGGCCAGCTTGCTGTGCATGGCCAGCTCACCTTCACCAGCAGGCCCTGGGCATTGAACCCTGGTCCTCCCATATGGTAGATGGGAGCCCAATTGTTTGAGTCACAAGATATGAATATCTTGAATGCTATTTCCCCATTGCCTTAGAGGATTAAGAATCTGTGCACTCCCCCAAACACATATAAAGGTAGAGCATACTTATCTGTGCTCCCATAGTATCTTGTCCTAAACCTATTCTAGCACCTATCACTAAGAAACCATAGTATCTTATCCATTCTAAGGCATATATTTGAAACATTTTCTTATTTTAACTTCTTTGAAATGTTAATATCTTCTAATTGATGGCACCCTAGGATCAACAAAATATGGAATTCATTTTCTTGTCTTGCCTCCTACACTTGATTATGAGTGGATTCCTTGAGGACAGGAAGTGATACTGATTGATTGATTGTGTCTCCAATGCCTTGTTTGCTTTTAAAACCCTGCTTTTGTGGAATTACAATGTAGTTATTTTTAGGATGATTTCAAATGCATGTTAGTTGAAATGAGAGTTTCCAGTCAGGATGCTTTTGCCAGGGGAAGGCATATAAAAGGAGGCCTGGTATTTGCTGATAGTAGTTAAATGCTATTTCTACTCATTTGTACCCTTCTCTTTTGGTTTATTCTCTTGCTTTGTACTGAGGCATACCTTACCGACAAAGCATTTTGTACACGTTATGTGAATTCGTTGATTTTAGCAGATGGCCTGAAGTGACAAGAGTAAGAAATTTTATATTCTCATTTTTGATGTGCTATTACATTTTTGGCCGTCCTCTGGATGTTACTGTACCATAGTCATCTTCCATTTTGCAGTGAGGAAATGAATATAATGTTTAGTCCCTGGTGGTGGAAGAAGGTCCACACTGCCTGTTGAGGACCTCTGATCTCTGTGTGATAACATTCAGTCTGATTTAAAAGAATTCTCCTCGGAATTTCTTTTGTTGTTGTTTTGTAAGTGAAAAATTACCTCATTTATTAATAACTCTGATTATGAGATTTTTCTGGAAATGACTTTATTTTTTAAAATAGACTTTATTTTTTAGAATAGTTTTTGATTTACGGAAAAATTGTGATGATAGTAACAGAGTTCCTATACTGTGCCTAGTTTTCCTTTTTTAACTTCTTACATTAGTATAGTACATTCGTTATAATTAATGAACCAGTATTTATGCATTATTGTTAACTCCTTACTTTATTCAGATTTCCTTAGTTTTTTAAAAAAACTTTTGTGCTATACACACACACACATATATATATACACACACACACATGTATGCAGTTTTTACCTAAGGTCCTTTTTCTGTTTCAGGTCACCACATTACTTTTAGTTGCCGTGCCTTCTTAGGCTCCTCTTGGCTGTGACAGTTTCTTAGACTTCTCCTTGTTTTGATGGCCTTGATGGTTTTGACTATTACTGTTCAGGTATTTTGTAGGGGCCTCTTTATTGGAATTTGTCTGATTTCCCCCTTCATGATTAGACTGGTCTTACGGGTTTTTTTGGGGGAAGACCACAGAGGTAAAGTGCTGTTTTCCTCACATATCAAGGGTACGTACACCAGCGTGATTTATGACTGTTGATGTCGGAACTCCATCACCTGGCTGATGAAGTGTTTGTTTTGTTTCTCCACAGTCAAGTTACCCTTCCCACCTCCCCCTTTGGAAGGAATTCAAGAAGTGGGGTGCCCTGTAATTTTGAGTAAACATATTTAAATGATAGAACTTGACTTTGAAAGTTTACTTGTAATCAGTGAGATTTCCGTTTTTAACAAAATATGGCTGTTGAAATAAAACACTTGAAAACACTTGAAAAATGTGCCTGCATTCAGATATCTGATTTGGCAAAAATTTCAAGCATTTTCTCATTGTAAATGTTCCAGCCTTTGCTATCACATGGCAGCTGTTACATGTTCCTCTTTATTTACGTGTTATGCCATCTAATTAATACTTATTTTAAAAATATCAATGAGAGGGAAATGTAGACAATTATTAGTCAAAAAACTGTTGTGTAAAATTTGTTAATATTTTGACTTTCTTCTATTGAGAGCTTTTCTGCACTTACAAATATTATTTCTAAAATTGAGGACTTAGTTGATATGTAAATTATGATTAGAGACCAGAACAGTTGAGGACCCAAAATGATCAAGGGAAAGTACCTGTTGGAAACCCCCATGACAATAAACCTCTCCTTGTAGTTCCCATTTGTGTATTTCAATTATATGGCTTATGTTAAAATTAGATGAGAATTTCCATTGTATACTCTCAATTTCATAGTTATGTAACTGTCACATAAATTTGATTGTAAACAAAGCCCTTTAATAAGTGTCTTTATTTGAACAATTTAAGAAAGGGTTATTCAGCACAAGGGTCTAAAATAAATGTCTAGTTCCATACTTTTAGTTGATAAATTGTGGAGACAGACTTTGGTTCTGAAGGTGATTTTTATGTTTCCTCATCTGATTTTCCAAAATTTCTAGAATGAGCATCCATTATTTTGTAATAAGAAAAGACTAAATTAAAACAATAAAATTAACTTGTTGAAGTCTTTTATTGTTCTTTTTGTGGTCACTCTTGATACTTAACCACATTTTAAAACAAATGATTATTTTGGCCACTTTCCCCAAACTACTAGAACCTTAGAATCATTTAATTCTGTTTATCCTCTTCCATCTTTGTGTTTTAGTTGACTAATTGAATCTCCTTAGTTCAGAGAATAAAAAGAGCACTTTCCTCTAAGTATGCATGTATCCATACAGTTGATTTAGTGGTGGTACTGTGAAGGTAGCTCTATATTTGAGTTCCAAAAGCTTACAAGTATCCTACTGTGCATGCCTCTTGGAATTTATAATCTACATATATAAAATAGGAAGAAGAACTTTGTTGGTGAGTAAGCCTCTTTCTGAATCTGCTAAGCATCTGTGGGAGTACTTTTACTAAATGGAGTAATAGTTATCGAATCTGACCCTAATATGCATATAATAATGTGATTCAGAATTTAGTTGCATGTTTACTTTCTCTTTATGTGGTTTACAATTGATGTGGCATTCTTTTTCCGTGGAATTAGGCTGAACACATAGACAAGCTATAATTTGTGACTTTAAATGATGTGCACAAGATTTTAAAATCTATGAATACATGCCATTTAGCTCTTGACTTTTTAAACCTACATGCTTGGGTATATTTCTAAGATGGATATTTTATATGGTTCCTTTTGATATGAACCATGCTTGCACTTAAAAGAGTTTAAATTTATCCAGTAATTCAGTATGATTAGTATTTGTGTACTGTACGAAGAGATTTCATAGAAACTACTGGGAGTTGCTGGGTAGATGAAAGAGGTTAGATAATCAAAAGTAGAAAGGGTGGGCCTTAGTGTGACTACACAGAGCCTCATTCTGAGAAGTGCTAGCCTCCACCTTGTGGTTTGGAGGGAAATACTGGTGAGAACATTCTTTTCTCCTTTGAAATGAAGGCCATGAGGGATTAGTTGTTGTTGTTGTTATTATTATTATTATTAGGGAAATAAAACCACAGTGATAAGTTTGTTTCCAAGTTTAGTTGGGCTATAGACCCATAGGTAAAATATTTGACTGTGTAATATTTAAAAACAACAAGTCCCCATCCCCAACCCATTCTCTGTCTACATTAGCTAGTTTTATATATTTGGTATCACTTATTTTGAAAATTGTCATCTTTATTTTGTTTGCTTAAATATTGTATACCCCACTAAATTGTAAGCTCCACAAATGCCAGAATCATGTCAGTTTTATTCTTATTTAGGACTATTTCCCAGTTCTTTGGTAGTAAGTACTCCACAAATACTTGTTGAGTGAATGAACTTAATATATCATGGAGACTCTTGAAATAAGTATTAATACATAGAGACTTATCTCCTTTTGATAATGACAGTTTACTATTCTGTGATGGATATAACATGATTTATTTAACCAGTCCCATTATAGACATTTAGAAGGTTTTTCACAGTAACAAACAAAGCTGCTGAGAGCATCTTGTGTGTGTGTGTATGTATATGTGTATCTGTATATATATCTTTAGTAGTTTATAATGTTAATTTCTTTCATTTCTGGCTATGTCCCTACAAAATAATTAAGCACATCTTACTGAAAGCATATCTTACTGAAATAAGCATATCTTACTGAAATAATTTTACTCCTTGAATAAATGAAGATCCTTTGCCTCAAAATCTTGGAAAGAATGTCAAAAGCAAGGTGTATGTGCAGTGCTTTAATTGGTTAATTCTTTTGAATAGGAGTATCTGATAGGGACGGAATCCTTCTGTCCATAGGATAGTCAGGCTGAGAAGAAAAGCAGCAACCAATATAGAGTAACATTAGAATACCAAGTAAGAGATTAAGAAGAACTCCTTCCAGGGCTAACAGGTACTTCACCTTAACCTTAGGGTCATCATATCTCATTTTGCCTAGATAGCTGTTCTGATGTAATTATCATGTGCATCTTCAGTTCCAGTTTGTCAATAAATTATTTGGTCGCTTTATTTAGTCTCTGTCCTTTAGTTTCCTCATGTATAAAATGGAGATATAACAGTGCCTGATAACCAACCAGTGCCTTGTAGGTGTTTGCTGTTGTTGTTGTTGTTGTTTTAAAGATTTATTTGTTTATTTTCCCCTCTTCCCTTCCTCCTGCCCTGATGTTTTTGCTGTCTGTGTTATCCTTCTCATTTTCTTTCCTAGGATTCACCAGGATTCGATCCTGGAGACCCCTGATGTGGAGAGAGGTTCCCTGTCAATTGCACCACCTCAGTTCCTGGTTTCTGCTGCACTTCACCTTGACTCTCCCCTTGTCTCTTTTTTGATGTGCCATCATCTTGCTGCGTGACTCACTTGCACGGACACTGGCTCCCCACGCAGGCACTTGTGTGAACACTGGCTTGCTGTGCGGACAGTCGCACAGGCACTAGCTTGCCATGCAGACACTCAGGCAGGCACTGACTCACTGCGCAGGCACACTCTCTCTTCTTTTTCACCAGGAGGCCCCAGGGATCAAACCTGGGTCCTCCCATATGGTAGGCAGAGGCTCTGTCACTTGAGCCACATCCACTTCCCTGTTGTTGTTGTTATTTGACCTACCAACAATATTTGCTAACAGCTTTTCCATTCCCTCTTCCTTGAAATAGTTTCTTTACTTTGCCTTTTAACTACCATTTTCTTTGATCTCTTTCTACTCTTTTGGCTACTCCTCCTAGTTTCCTTGCTGGATCCTTCTCATCTTGCTGACCTCGCAGCACTGGGATGCCCCAGGTCCCAGTCTTGAGCCCTGCACTCCTCTCTGTCTCATCTAGGTTTGTGACTTGATGCCATCCATCTGCTGCTGACTTCCAAATTTTTGTCTTCAACCCTACCTTCTCTATAAATCTGAGGCTCATTTCTGTAGTAGATGTCTTAATAAACATCGTAACGGAACACATACAAAACCACTCTTAATCCCTGTCTTCATACCCTATGCTTACCAGTCTTCATCCCAATTAATGGCATCACAATTTTTTCCCTAGTTAATTAGGGAAAAAAGGAAAAAAAAAAACAACCCACAAAAAAACCTTGGCACTATTTTTGACTCTTTTCTGACAGGCCTTATAGCCATGTCCATTCATTCCATTAGCAAATCCTTCTGGCTCTTCCTTGGAAATTCAGGCAGGTCTCGCTGCTTTTCACCTCTATCCCGGATGGATTTATGATAATAGCTTCTTCAGTGGTCTCTTCATTTTTACCTTTGACTCCTTATAATCCATTCCTCCCACAGTCAGTGCTGGTTTTAATATTTAAGTCAAGACATTTTATTCCTCTGCCCCAACCAAACCCGCCATTGGTTGTTTTCATTTCACTCAGAATAAAATCTATTCAGCTAACCTTCTGAATTTGATTGCCAAGTGTCTCTTGCTTGCTCTGTTGTCGCCACACTGGCCCCTTTGCTCTTTCTCAGCTGTGTTAGGCATGCTCTCACCCCATGCTTTAACTTGATGTACCCTCTGCCTGGGATGATCCCCTAGACTGTGGCATGGCTTAGTCCCATAGCTGATGTAGGACTGTCTCCTCAAATGTCCCACTGCCAGTGAAACCATTTCTGGCCATTTTATGTAATTTCTTCTCCTCCCCTCTACCTCACTGCTACTGTCAATCCCCTTCCCCTCCTTCTTTATTTGTTTTTTTCTGAGCACACATCACTTCTAATGTAGTAAGCTTATTTGTGATGGTCAACCCTCCAGGAAACCACAAGCTCTGTGAGAGCTGGGATTTGATTCGCAGTTCCTGATACAGTGCCTGGCACAGTATAGGCATTCAGCATTTTTGGTTCGAGTGGATAGTTGAATGAACCTAAGGAGGTTTTATGTGGAAATTTTAGCAGTCGTAGGATATGGATTGCAAAAATAACCACCTCCTTTTATTTGTAGTTTTTTTTCTATAGGCCATTCTCTGATCTAGAAGAGAAGAGATGAAAATAGGGCTTAGGATATTGGCAGGCAGCAGTGGATAGAGGGGAAAGGAAATGAAAAAGGGAAGTAACAATTCAAGCTGTGGGGAGTGAAAGGTACAGCTACAAGTGTGATGTTGGTTGGCTACCTGCTCACAGGCAACCTTTTGTCTCTAAGTTTGTTAAGCAAAAGAGAACCAATTTTTGAAAGCCCATTCTGAGCTGTAGCCCTTTCAAATAATAATATTTTTTAGGAGGTACTGGGGATTGAACCCAGGATGGCATACATGGGCAGCAGGCACTCCACTACTCAGCTACATCACTCCCCAATGAGAGTTGGTTTTTTCATTTGTTTGCTTCGGTTTTAGGAGATATCGGGGGTCAAACCTAGGACTTTGAACATGGAAAGCAGGTACTCAACCACTTGAGCTACATCTACTTCCCATCGAATAATAATTATTATGTCCATTTTATAGGTCAGGAAATTGAGTCTTAAATGATTAAACAAGGTTCCCAAGGTCATAAAACAATTGAGTGGAAAATCCAGATCTGAAGCCCTCCCAAAATGCATGTTCTTTCCTCTCCTTTATTCATTCTTTTTTTTTTAAGATTTATTTTTTATTTATTTCTCTTTCCTTCCCCACTCCCCAGTTGTCTGCTCTCTGTGTCCATTTGCTGTGTGTTCTTCTGTGTCCACTTGTATTCTTGTCAGTGGCACCGGAAATCTGTGTTTCTTTTTGTTGCGTCATACTGCTGCGGCGCCACTCCTGGGCAGGCTGTACTTTTTTCACGTGGGGCGGCTCTCCTTATGGGGTGCACTCCTTGCGCATGGGGCTCCCCTATGTGGGGGATACCCCCGTATGGCATGGCACCCCTTGCTCTCATTAGCACTGAGCATGGGCCAGCTCTCCACACGGGTCAGGAGTCCCTGGGTTTGAACCCTGGACCTCCCATGTGGTAGGTGGATGCTCTATCCATTGAACCTCATCTGCTTCCTTCTCCTTATTCGTGATACCTGAAGGGGAAAATATCTTTAACGATAATTTGTATTTTATATAGTGCTGTAAACTTTACAGAACATTTTCACATGTTATTTGAATTCTTAAAACAAACTTATGAAATTAGATATCACCTCTTCTATATAGGTAACAAAATTTGGTGTCAGTGATAAGTGATTTGCAACAAATTATATAGTTAGAAAGTAGCAGAGCTAGTGCTTTAAGCAAACCTTCCTGACTTAAAATCTCCTGTTCTTGCTACTGTACCACAATTAACAACAACAAAAAAGACATTTTCCATAACTCTTACAAATTATGCTTGGCATATGATAGTGCTAAAGATGTTGTAATAAAATTATAGAGCTGGAAATAATCTTAAGCAATCATAAAGAACAAATCCCTTATTTTTAGCTAAAATCCAAGAGATTGACTCATCCAGAAAGACTCAGCTAGTTGTTGCTAGAACTGGGTTTAGAATCTAGGTTTCCTCATTCTCCAGGCTCTCTGCTTTTATTACTTAAGAGTTCATATTTTCAACAAATGGTGCTGGGAAAACTTTTGGTGCTGCAAAAGAATGAAAGTGACTGGACCCCATCTCACATTACATACAAAAATTAAATCTAACGCCTAAATGTAAGAACTAAAACTAAAACACTTTTAGAAGAAAACATAGGGAGTGTCTTTGGGGCCTTGTAATAGGCAGTGGATTCTTACACTTTATACCAAAAGAGTGAACAACTAAAGAAAAAATAGATAAATTGAACTCCATCAAAATTAAATTTTTCGTGTGTGCATCAAAAGACATTATCAAGAAAGTGAAAAGATTAACTTACTGAATGGGTGAAAGTATATGGAAACCACATACCTGATAAAGGTTTAATACCCAAGATTTATAAAGAACTTCTACAATTCAAAAACTAAGACAACCCAATTTTTAAAAAATGGGCAAAGGACTTCAATAGATACTTCTCCAAAGAAGATATACAAATGGCCGATAATAAGCATATGAAAAGATGTTCAACATCATTATCCATTAGGGAAGTACAAATGGAAATCACAATGTTGTCCCATTTCACACCTACCAAGATGGCTATAGTCAAAAAGATAATAACAAGTGTAGACAAGGATATTGAGAAATTGGAACCCTGAAGCACTGCTGGTGGGAATGCAAAATGATATAGCCATTTTGGAAAAGAGTGTCATTTTCTTAAAAGGTTAAACATAAAATTACCGTATAATCCAGTAATTCCATTCAAAGATATGTACTACAAAAAAAAAAAAAAAAAAAAGAGAGAGAGAACATGGTCATGCAAAAACTTGTACATGCATGTTCTTAGCAGCATTATTCATAAGAGCTAAAAAGTTAGAAACAAACCAAATGTCCATCAATTGATGAATGAATAAATACAACATGGGTTAACAATGCAATGGAAATCCGAAAAAGAAATGAAGTACTGATACATGCTACAACATGGAAGAACCTTGAAAATATTATGCTAAGTGAAAGAAACCAGTCATAAAAGAGCACATAGTGTATGGTCCATTTATATGAACTGTTCAGAATAGGCAAATCCATAGAGACAGAAAGTGGAGTAATGTTTGCCTAGATTCAGGGATGTTTGAAGATAAATGGGGCATGACTGCTAATGGTTATGGGGTTTCTTTGGGGATGATGAAAAGGTTCTAGAACTAGATTGTGGTAATAATTGCACAACCTTGTGAATATACTGAAAACCTTTGAGTTATATACTTTAAATGGATAGATTGTTTGAAATTTGAATTATATCTCAGTTAATGCTCTTAAAAAAATGCAAGTGAGGCTATGGTTCAAGGAAGGGCCTGGATTACTTAGCAAATAATGCTAATGCTAAAGAATGAGTATGTTGATACATACTCCTCAGTACCTGAGTTAAGTAAGCTTGTCTTACCTAGAAATAGTTTGCATGCATGAAGAGTATTTGTAGTCGTGGTCAACTTGTTGACCATTTTCAAATTCCACTAGTAATTAAGAGCTAAAATGTTTCATATTATCTTGTCTACTCAATGGGTTTGTTTCATAACTTACCCCGACAGAGGGTAAGGAAGAAAGAGAAAAATCTCCTCTTTTTCTCTTTACCCTGTGGGTTTGGAAAGATAAGAGATATGAAGAATAGCTTAATGCTCCCTGAAATAGAAACTGACATCATGGAAAGGTGGTTCCTTCCTTCCTCCTTAATAATGTTACCTCCATAGGGTCTGAAAGCTTTTCTGTTTCCTTTTGCCCTTTGCCTAAAATTTCACTGTAGATTGATTTTGATTTAGAATTTTGCTTATTAAAAGAGTAAGCATATGTTAAATGGTTGGAACTGATAATTTTCTACTTAGTATCTAGGTATACCATGTTAGCTTTCCTGAGGCGGGGTCATCAGTTTTAATTTGGTAGTATAAGGAACAGTTGGAAAAGAAGTAAGGATTTTATACTGTTTTTAGGAGGAGACTCAAACCAGGGGATGGGTGTGGTGGGGGCGCGGTTAGGGCAGCGTGAAAGAGGGTGAGGTGAATGTACTAGGGTGCCCCAAAGATAAGATCTTCGTACTTTTAAGTGTTGTCCAGAGCTAGCTCTGTACTCTGGAAACAGAAACGTAATTCTTTCCCTTTAATTCGTGGGCAAAATGACTCTTGCTTCAGAGGTTAGAATTTAGGGCTAATGCTGGAACAGGACCTGTTTCAATGGTAACTTTTGTGGTCTTATGGATATGACCACAATCTATAACAATGTTTCCATGGGGAAATGAACTCCAAATAATTGACTTAAAAGCAAACTTTTGTAACAGAACCAGTTTTTAAGTTGACTCTGTACTGTACTTTTGCTGGTTGCATACCACACCCATTCTTTTGCAACTAAATACTATACATTAGGTGTATATAGCATAGCTGAAATTTTACAGAAGTCACGTGAAAGGCATCTTGTGGCTTTAGACAGTCTGAGACAATTAGCCACATTGATTGAAGGCCTAAATTTTGTTAAAAAAGAAACCAAAAGACTTGTTAGACTTTCTGTAGTTTTTTTATTCTGCATTAGAGTACTGGGGGGTATGTTATGGAGATAACTATAATTATACATTTTAGATTAAAGGAAATTCCAGTATCAGTCAGGAAAAAATATGTACTTGAGAGGAGGAATATCAAGCATATTGGAAACATTTGACGTAAAAATAAATGAGTGTGTTGCCGGGAACAAAGGTTCTCTGTGACCTGACAGCTGCCGTTAAAAAGTGACATAAGGGAGAGTGCTACTGTGGCTCACAGCTGCCTGAGGTGGCTGCAGTCTTCTCTAGTGTTACCAAAGGAATTTGCCCCTGCTCTTGTTTTAGAAAATAGAGGCTACTGATAGCTAACGAGGTCCTTATATGTGTTCTGCGAAATTAATCCCTAGCTCATTTAACCATCTTCATCATTACTGGGTTTTCCAACAGTCAGAATTTTTTGAGGTTCCAGCTGTGTGCAAGATGCATTGCTTAATTCCAAGGAACTTCTAAAAAGCAGGAGATGGATCTTGGGTATCTCAGATCTAGCTGGGCATAGATAACAGGATTTTTTTTTTAAGGCAGTTTTATTGAGATATATTCACATATATAATCCATTCAAAGTAGATAACAGGATTTTAACAGGAACTCTATTCTAGTTTCTGTTGGAGTCCCAAAAGCTGAAAATTAAAGCAGTGGTGCCAAGATTCCTTCATATTCCGAGGACTTGGACTGCACTGATTTGCTACCCTTAGCCCATACCTACCTCCAGGGAGTAAGAGCACTGAGAGTTAAGGGTTCTATGGCAAGAATTTTTTTTTGAGAGAGAGAGCTTATTCTGAGATGTGTTCTGTGCCCCTCCCCATACAGGGAAGGGGAGCAGGGCAATGCATCTCTTAGGCCCCCTTCATTTAAGCCAAATGATGGGGGAAGCCTGGAAAGAATCACTCTGAGAATTTGACATATAACTTCTGAAGTTTGGGTTTATATGCAAAGAGAGTTCTGTTGATCGCAAATCATATTTCCAAAGAAAGTGGGTTAAAAAGCATGTTTCCCTGAGCTTCTGGATGGAACCAGCTTGAAGCCCAACTAAGGGGATGCTGCACATGACCACCTAGAGCAGGGGCTCTTAACCCTTTTTAGCCCATGGACCCCTTGCCAGTCAGGTGAAAACCACGGACCCTTGCTAAGTCCACACTCTACTGTGTATTATTTAATAAATATATCACACCTGCAACAACACGTCCCCGCAAGAATAATGTTCTTTTTGAATTTCAGTTCAGGCTCTTGGACCCTTGTTAAGAACCTCTGACCTAGAAGGTAACATGAACCAGTAGAGGATGCCGGGACTGAGGACTGGAGATGTAAATGGCCAGGTCCCATTCAAGTCCTGGGAGTTACACTTAGAAGGTCCCAACTCGCGATGCTCCCAAGAAATCCCCAAGTCCTCACGAGAGTTAGCAAGGATGTCAGATTTCATTGGTTTGACCTTTTCAGTCCCTCTTAATTCTCCCCATTCCTTCAGCTCCAAACCCAAAGGGTCCAGAGTCAACCTTCTTGGGGAGAGAAGAGATGCTGAATAAGATGGGAAAAGAGACAACCTGACTGCACTCCAATCTCAGGCTCCCCAGTTCAAGCTAGGAAGGAGAGACGCTTTCATTTGGATGGGTATTGTCTAATGCAGTTAAGACACTGTACTGTGCATTTTAATTATTGCAGTTCCAATGTTCTTGGGGCTGCAAATGACCAACGGACTATTTAAAACTGAAGAATGACTGGAAAAAAATGAGACTCGCCTTAGATTTCATTCAGGAGCAAGGAAAAACTTGTCCCAGAGGGGCTTTGAAGGAAAGTTTTATACATACTTGCTACTGAGTATAGCTCATTCAGTGTATTGGTTATTTATACATTCATAAAACCCATACATAAGAAGATAAGCAATTATGAAAGGAAATTGTAAGTATCAATTACTTGGAATAGATACTTTCCAATTCACAGCTCTATAATAAGGCAGAATATAATAATTTATTAAGGGCTTCCTGTGTGTCACACTATGCCTGTACATTTAAAAAAACTAGAATATTTTTACTTTCTACAACAATCCTACAAGGTTAATATTATTCCCATTTAATAGACAAGGAAACTGAGATTCATACAGGTTAAATGACCTGCCTTAGTTTCCCACAGTTAGTTGAAAGTGGTGGGACGGGAGCCAGGACTGTCCGACTTACAGTGCATGCTCTTTTCGCTGTGCTCTGCTGCCTCTCTGGGCGGCCACACACCCACCACCAGGTGGCTGGTGGAACAGGTGGTAACCTCAGCAAACAGTGAGAGGTACGCAGTAGTCACTGGTGATCACAGTTCTTACATCCTTCTCGGCAACTTCCAGTGGACTCTCACCTGGGGAATGGGGGAACGGGAGGTGTTCTTTGCACCAGACTTCTGGGAGACTTTTCCTTTTCCATTCTTTTTTTTTTTTTTTAATAAATCCTCTTTGAAAAAAAAAGATTTATTAACTTATTCGCCCCCCCCCTCTCCTCCCACTCTGCTGTTCTTGCTGTCTGTGTTGTCTCTCTCTCCTCTAGGATTCACCCTGGTTCAAAATTGGAGACCCCTGATAGGGAGAGAGGTTCCCCGTCAACTGTGCCACCTCAGTTCCTGGTTTCTGCTGCACTTAACCTTGACTCTCCCCTTGTCTCTCTTTTGATGTGTCCTCATCTTGCTGTCTGACTTAGTTGCATGGGGCACCAGCTCACCACAGGGCACTCACACAGGCACTGGATCGCCACGTGGGCACTTGCGCAGGCACTGGCTCACCAACTGGCACGCTTTCTCTTCTTTTTCACCAGGAGGCCTCAGGGATCGAACCTAGATACTCGCATATGGTAGACAGAAGCTCTGTCACTTGAGCCACATCAGCTTCCCTTTCTTTTAAAAAAGGTACAGAGATCACACAAAATGGTACATTAAAAAATATGAGGTTCCCATATACCCCACTTCCCACACCCCCCTCTCCTCCCACATTGACAACTTCTTTCATTAGTGGGGTACATTCATTGCATTTGATGAGTACATTTTTGAGTACTGCTACACAGCATGGATTATAGTTTATGTTGTAGTTTACACTCTCTTCTAGTCCATTCAGTGGGTTATGGCAGATCCTGCATCTGTCCCTGCAATATCATTCAGGACAACTTCACCACATCTGAAGTGAGCATTGGAATAGGTCCTCCTTAAACTAGCCCAGTGCTCACCGTTTACATGGCTGAGGAACTGCAGGTTAGAGATACTGATGAATTTACCCAAGGAGTGAAACAGCTGGGAAGTAGGATGGATTCTGGATTTGAATTTCAGGTCTGTCTGACTCTACCATCTACACATTTTATTCTTAACATGCTGCCTCCAGTGAAGGTTTTATAAACAACTCTATTAACAGAAAGCAAGTCCTCATAAAATCTCAGAATTCTGTTTATCTTAAGTTGTTAAATGTCATGTATGTTTTGTGGATAGACGTGAAAATAAGGAAATGCTTCTGCTGGTTTAGAATGAAGAAGAGCAGAGAATCCCAGAATTTTAGGCCTAGGATGTTTCATTATCGGATGTCTGTAAGTAGCGTGGGGGGAAGGGTTGAGGTTACAAGATCTCAAAAAGGGAGACAAAAGGAATGCGAATTTCACTTAATCTTGATTTTACTGGTTTCGTGAAGTGAAATACACAGCTTATTTCTTGTAGCACTTTTGCTCTTTATTTTATAAGCCAATGAAGGAATGAAAAATCTGGAATTTTACTAGTTTTATTAAATTAGCACAATTTTTGAACATGAGCTTGGGGTCAGACCTGGATTTAAATTGTAGTTCTCCTACTTATTAATGGAGTCACATTGAAGAAAGTGCATTAATTCTTCTGTGCCTTACTTTAAGAGGAAAGGAAATAGATCTAAAGGGCCATTCTATGAGTTAAAATGAGAAAATATTATATATACATAATAGCATATATAAACTGCTTGTCACTTGGTAAATGCCTAGTAAGTGGTGACTGCTGTTTCTGTGCTTGAAGACATTTCATTATTTTGTGGGAGCAATGGAAGAAGGAATGGAGGAAGAGTATGAGTGTGCCTTACCTCAGGTAGAAAAGTGTTAATAGAAAGAACCTTGGAGAAGGAGCCAGGAAACTGAGTTTAGTACTGGACCTGCCAAGGACACGCCAATGACTTGCTGATGAAGCTTATATACTTGCTGATTGAGGGAAAAGGTGGCAAATAAAAGTAAAAAAAATTCACAAATATATTATGAAACGCATGTTATTTCTAGGTATTTGTATGTATGTATGTATTTCCTGGAAAATACTCTGATCAAGGGAAAAATTCAGGCTTCCAGATCAGTTGGATTCAAGTAGAGTGAGTTGAATATCAGAGTTTAAAAAGATTCCTTATTCTGGTCCCTTGATTTGACTCTTTTGTGGTATCACCAGATTTTTAAAAAATTATTTTAATATGAAAATTGTCAAATATATGTAGAAATAGAATAGCAGAACACACACCCATATTCAAGTTACCAAGATTCAGTAGTTTTCAAGATTTTCCCACATTTGTTTCATTTATCTCCTCCTTCCTCCCCTCCCTCCCACCTCCTTCCCCTCCCCACCCCTTAGGTTTTTAGAGGACTCCTGAGACTCTCCTCTGAATGGTGCTGTGCTCAGAAATGTCCTGAAATTTGTTTCCTTTACTCCCCAGTGGTACCTTAGACCTAGCCACCTATCGTTTTTGTATGTGAGGGACTGAGGACTAAACCAGGGTGCTGGATTCAGTTTCCCAGGCTCCAGGAAACGCCAGCCCCGGAGTGGAGGACAGGCACCGCGCTGTGGCAGGCCTGGAAACTGCACTTTCACCAGGAGCTTGGTGCCCCGGGAAAGTAGATCGTCACTCCTGCCCGCTGAACATCCGCTCTCTTTCCTCCCCTTCCCCCTTCTTAATCTTCCTTCTTTGAACGAGAAGATACCTAGTCGGCAGTTCTCTTAGGAGGCCAAGCAGAACTCCTGTTGTGCCATCTAACTGCATGCAAACAACAATATTCCTGCTATTTCAGCCTACTAATCTTGTGTTAGTAGAGGCTTCTGACACTATTCCCCAGATCTGGCTTTATCTCCCTGTCTGAGTGGGATAGCTTCCCTAGTCCTAAACTTGCTCACAGCTTATAACCACCTTAAATAGACCTACTTCCTTAGCCCTTCTTCCTGCCTGGAAGACATCCTCTGAAAGGGAGCGTCCCAATTCCGGTTCTTCCCTGCTAGATCCTCCTGCTTGCATCCTTTCATGTAGTATCAGGAAAGCACAGGGCTGTCTTTATCCTCCTTCCATCTTCCTCCCCATTTCCCAGCCCAGTTGTTCCTCTCAACTCTTTTGTCTCCCTCTCCTGCCCTTGCCTGAACCTCTACTGCTATCTAGTACAGTGCTATACTGTGCTTGTACTTTTCCCCCTCCTCCTCCCTTCCTCCCCCCCCCCCCTTCTTCTTTTTACTTTCTGCTACAGAATATCCTTTCTAGGCTGTGGTTGGGAACTTTTTTCAACTTCAGGAGAGAGCTTTTCTGGCAAATTGCTGTGCCTCTGAATTTATAGGCGAGTGCACACATAATTCCTATGCATAACTGCAGAATCAAGACCTTAAATTTCCTTGCCTTCTGAATAATCTATTGGCGCTTCACGCTGTCTCTGCTCGTTGGCCTATACATTTAACACTCTCTCGCCATCCAGTGGTAGCACAGGTACTGAGTGTTACGTTGAAGGCCGGGGCTCTGTGAGGGTGGGGATCTTATCCCCGTGGATCACATAGTAGGCATTACATAAATAATTGCTGAACAAATAAATGAAACTAAAAGCAAGAACAGAATTTCAAGTAGTGGAAAATAAGACTTTGAATGGCATAACTCAAATGGGAGGGCTTTGAATATTGAGCTAAAGAAACCACTGAATCTCGAAAGCAACAGGGAATCATTTTATTTATTTATTTTATACATATACAAATGCACAGAATCTTAAGTGTATAGCTTGATGAATTTTTACACATGTGTATACCCGTGCAGTTATGACCTGGATCCCAAAAATATTTCCATAACTCCAGATGGAGAGCTGTTTACCTTGATTCACATTTTAGATATCAAGTCTTACAGAGGTAGATAGGTTGGGCTAAGATCACATGGTTGGTCTGTGTTGTAACTAGGACTGGAAATACTATAACTCTTCCCAGGAATAGCAAATCTTAATCCGAACAAAAGTGCTAGTTCAGACTCTGACAAAAGCAATTAGTTTTTGTTATGGTTAACATTTATTAATCATTAGCATCTCTTGTTACTTCATCTACAGTACTTCATTTAATCTCCTCCACATGGCTTTACTGTCCCTATTTTACAGATGAGGATGCTGAAGTTAGAGAGGTTAAATAATTCGCCTCAGGTCCACCATTAGAAACTGGTAGAGTTAGAAACCCAGAACTCCATCACCAGACTCTGATTTCTTCTTGGTGATCTGCTGCCTCCAATACGTGGTACCCAAGTTTAAGGGAAAAAAATGTCTTTGTGGTAGGAGGTGAGGGTTGTGTTTGTTCCCTGCACACAATGAATGCTCTTTTTCAGGCCTCTTCTGACTGATGCCTTAGACTTGTGAGAGGGAGTGGAGTCCTTGAGTTCAGTGACAGGCGCCAGAGTGATTTTCCCTGGGAGGGCTCTTTAGGAGGAGGAAGGTTCTTTCAATGAGGACAGCTCTTTAAAATTGATATGTAGTGAGAACGTGTTTGTCTCTACAAATTATGAAACAGGACACAGCAAAGATGAAACGTGGACCTAAGTATCTAGAAACTCCTCCAGCAATTGCTTTGTCTTAAAAATTGATGAGTGGAACACACGCATGCCAGTGTTGGTTAGCAAGGTGGCAAAATTCTAACATAGTTTGTATTTCAAGAGCTCTAAAGAAAATATGAAACTTCCACATGCCTCCTAAAGGAAAAGCAATCTATTGTAATGGCCTCCAAGTTGCTTAAAGCCACTATTTTCTACATGTGCTCATGTTGTAGTCATCTCTGTGCAAAACACCCTCACAATGAAAGAGTTCTAGCTATTATGCATGACTTGGATATTTGTAAAAATAAATTTAATATTTGTACGTTCATTAGGTTTTCAGACAAAGTAAGAGGTATGATACAGCACAGTTAGGCATAAGCTGAGTACTCAGTGAAAGTCAGGTTTTATAACATGAAAGCATGGCAAGAAGTATCAGATTGCTATGGAGAAACATGTTACAGGAAGCTAATCTTAAGAAAAAATATAAACAGCATACCTTATTTACCTCGTTTGGTGGAAGACTGCAGTTTTAAGTTATTTAGAGTAGTGAGAACAAAGGATGCTGTTGTTAGTTGTGTTTAATTTTTGAAGAGGTGTGGGTGCCAGAACGTAAGTTCAGGGGGAGCGGATGTAGCTCAGGGGTTGAGTGCTTGCTTCCTATGTATGAGCTCCTGGGTTGGGGTTTGTTCCCTGGCACTTCCTAAAAACAAACAAACAAAACAAATGAAAAAAGCAACTCTCATTCGGGAGCAGATATAGCTCAGGGGTTGAGTGCTTGCTTCCCATGTACAAGGTCCTGAGTTCAACCCCTGGTTAAAAAAAAAAGGTTCAGGATTGTTTCGATACCTGTTTTTTTAAAAAACTGGTTTTATTGAAACGTATTCATAAATCATACAGTCCATCTAAAGTGTACAGTCAGTGGCATTTGGTATAATCCCCAGAGTTGTGCAATATCACTTTAATCAATATTAGAGCATTTCATTACTCCACACACAAAAAAGAAAAAACAAACAAAAATTTTGCCCCTTAGTAGTCACCTCCCAATCTCTCTATCCTTCTCCCACCATATATAATGCTAATCTATTTCCGCCTCTATAATTAATATGCTCTACATTTTGTGTAGATAGTCAAATAATATGTAGTATTTTTTGGTCTAGTTTCTTTCACTTAGCATACTTCCTTTTTTTTTAGATGTCTTTCTCCGCACCCCCTCGTTGTTTGCGCTTGCTTGCTGTGTCTGTTCATCTTCCTTGTTTCTTTTTTTCCCTCTTCCCCTCCTCCTCCCCACCACCCTGTTGTTTTTGCTGTCTGTCCATTTGCTGTGTGATCTTCTGTATCTATTTCTCTTTTTGTCTTCTCTTCTTGTTTTTCTCCTCTAGGATTCACCGGTATTTGATCCTCTGATGTGGAGAGAGATTCCCTGTCACCTGCACCACTTCAGTTCCTGGTTTCTGTTACGCCTCGCCTTGACTCTTCCCTTCTCTCTTTTGTTGCATCATCATCTTGCTGCGTGACTCACTTGCACAGGCACTGCCTCACTGCATGGGCATGCTTTTTTACCAGGAGGCCCCAGGGATCGAACCTGGGTCTTCCCATATGGTAGGCGGAAGCCCAATCATTTGAGCCACATCCGCGTCCCTCCTTGTTTCTTTAGGAGGTACCAGAAACTGAACCTGGGACCTCCAATGTGGGAGTGAGGTGCCTAATTCTTTGTGCCATCACCATTCTCTGCTTTGTTGTGTTTCTGATTATGTTTTTCTTCTTGTGTCTTTTGTATAATCTTGTTGCATCAGCTTGCAGCATCTGCCTGTCATGCCAGCTTGCAGTCTTCTTTAGGAGGCACTGGGAACTGAACCAAAGACCTGCCGTGTGGTAGGCAGGAGCCCAACTTCTTGAGCCACAGCCACTTTCCAGAATACTTCCTTTTATTTATTTAACCATTGGTGGAAGGTTTTTAATATATTACTATACACTACTGTCCATAGTTTGCTTTGGTTGCATTTTTCCCCAGATAGCACCCTATTATTAACATCTCGTAACATTAACGTATATTTGTTCTGTTATGTTTTGATGCATTTTTTTAATTTTAATTTTTAAAAGAACAGTCAAGCATACCATACAGGATTCCCATACATTGCCCCACCACCAACACCTTACACTGTTGTGACACATTTGTTAAAAATGATGAAAGAACATCATCATAATATTACACAGTATAATGTTAGTTTTGTTTGTAGCAATATCTATAAATGGGCATGGGGGTGGGGTGGGGTGGGGACAAATTTCTACTAAACTGCTCTGGTTGGTAAATATTTATCTTATAGACTGCTTAATAAACCATACATTTCAGTGAAACAATTAAAAAGGAAATAGTATTATGGATACTGATTTCTGTAATAAAAGTAAAAAAAAAAAAGAAATAAAATGTGGACAGTACCCCTAACAATAAAATAAAATTAAAGTTTATATATGAAGCCATGGTAGGCAGTGCAGTGGACTTCCCCACACTACTGGCAGGGGTTGCTTTCCCGTCCTGGCCCTGTTCACAATGCTGACTTTTGAGTAGCTTTCTGGTGTTTGCGTAGGTCACCATGCCAGGGTTTATCACTGAAGACTATGGCATCCATAGAGCCTGAAGTCCAGCTGCCAGCAACCTTTGCCTGAAGAATGGGTATCGTGGAACCCCCTTGGCACTGGTTCCCAGGATTAAGCTGTCTTCCTCAAATCAGTCCCTCCAGTGTTTCAGTGAGCCTATGGAAACTGGGATATCAGGGTTAGTCCAGAGGAAAGCAAAGGAGATAGAGCAGAAGAAGGATGTGTTTAGTGTGATATCGTTAGTGCCCTCCTGTGAAAGGGGAGGAGGGGTACATTCTTTCTAAGATTGTCATTGCTGTTGTTTTCTTTTCTAGACCTTTTCCGAAAGCTGTGAAATATAATGCTCGGACTTATAAGTGCAGTTGCCATTATTCTTTCCTTTCTAATGGTGATGATTTCAAAAGATAGCAGTGGGAGGCTTTGATGATGAAAGTAAAATTTAAGATAAAAAAAACAAGAAAAATACCTGTGAAAGAATAAGTTTGAGATTCCTGCAAGTAAGGAAATAATATTTCCTTATTAGAATATACAGGGCAGCTGAGAGGGGAGTAAAACAAAGCTTTTAAAAAGTGTAAGTAAAGAAATGGAGCAAAAAAATACAGAGGATGGATTCTTTCAGGCCTCAAATTTTTGTTGTCTCCATTTGTTTCAAACTATTTTTGTTAGAAATGATGCTTACCACCATGTTGCATAGTCAGATGCCTGATTTTATACCTTAATGTGTTTTTCTAGAATTTGAGATCCTGTTTCTGACGCATAAATAACTATGAAAAGAAACTGCAGTGGACTTTTGCAATCTTCTTGCATATTTTAGATATGGTAATTTTTAGATATTTGGCACCTTTTAACCATTTGGAAGGTTCTCTAAAGGGATTGCATTTAGTGGGGAATTAACATAGTAGGATGAACTCTGATAGAATGAAAATATTTGATTAATTCGTGGATAAGTGGATTTAATAAAAGTGTATTGGTATATAAGTAGGCCAGTAACTGTAAGTTTTAAAATAAGGCTATTTTTCTTACAGTCCTATTTTGTGACGGATTATGATCCAACCATTGAAGATTCGTATACAAAGCAGTGTGTGATAGATGACAGAGCAGCCCGGCTAGATAGTAAGTAATCTATCCTTATTTAATAGTTTGCATGTCATATTTTTAAAAATGTAAACTATGATATTTTGCTACTATAATTGAAATTTTAGATCATCTTGAATATAAGCTCCTATCTTTCATTAGCTTTGATTGATGAATCTGCATATCGGACAGTTTAAATATTCCTGACTCCATAAAAAGTAAAACTGTAATTGGATTGCTCTTGTATTCTGATGCAACTAGTTTTATCATTGTAACTTGTTAAAGTTATATTTACAAGTTGTATTTATTGGATGTTTGGTAAAAACATACCAGGTTTCAAACTCCTCCTACCTTTTGGCGTAGGCTAAAATTGTAAAATGGGTGAAGTGAATATTACAAAGTTTCAATATTTGTTACTTATTTAGATGTATATAGGACATATGCTTTAGCAAATAGTGTTCTGTGCCTCATTAAACATCCTACTTCCCTGCCAAAAAAAGCTCTGTTTTGTTAACTTGTATGATTCTTTTATTCACAGAGATTAAGATATTACATTAGAACTTGCACTTTCTACGGTATTTCCCCTGAAGGGGAAAAACATCTGAACGTCTTTAGAGGTTGTATCTGACTCCATTTGCCTAGATGTATTTGATATTTTTAACCTTGTAATTGGTATGCTAATGTATTCCAACCACAAAATCAACCTGGGTTGATGAAGATAAACTTTGGAACTGCCTTTTTAGAGTACATTTGCCTTTAGTATTGAAAATAGAGTACTAAGAGGGGAAAGCCGTTTCTTCTTATACTAAGTATGATGCTCTTTAGAGGACCCACATCAATTGGGGCTGCACGTGTGGGGAAGTGGTTTATAAAATGAAACACAAATACAGTTACGTCTGCTGTTTTCTTTCTCTTTAGTTCTGGATACAGCAGGGCAAGAAGAGTTTGGAGCTATGAGAGAACAGTATATGAGGACTGGCGAGGGTTTCCTGTTGGTCTTTTCAGTCACAGATAGAGGCAGGTTTGTACCAGAATTAAAATGTGGATCCGCTGTTCATGTCTCGATCACTACTTCATTGAATTTTCTTGTTTTTATAGAAAAATGAAAAGAAATAAAGCACTAAATGGGGATGAGACTTGGCTGAAATCTGATACTTGACCAAATTGAGTGATTTGTTTTTCTTTTTCTAGTTTTGAAGAAATCTATAAGTTTCAAAGACAGATTCTCAGAGTAAAGGACCGTGATGAATTTCCGATGATTTTAATTGGTAACAAAGCAGATCTAGATCATCAGAGGCAGGTGAGAAGGAATTCAGCTTGTTGGAAACCAATTGCTCAGTATCATACTTGAACTGATATATTTATGAAACAATTGAAAGTGCCTCGAATAAAAAACAAACTATGCTGTATGCCACTTAAATGTTTATAGCTGAGTTTGGCACATTGGATCTTACAGAAGTCACAAGGTAAGCAATAAAAAGGGAGGTAGATTTGGGAAATTTAAAGTTTTACGTAGCTGTAAACAGAACTGATTTCTACAAGTTCTCTTCACATTTATAATATCTTGGGTAGCATCCAAGATCCTAATTTAACTAGATAATCCAAATTACCTTGAAAGGCCTAATTTATTCAGTATTATACTAAATTACTTTCATTTTGAAAATGGCTTTGATTTAAATAATAGTAGTGGGATTTTTCCTAAATTCCATTAATGACTGAATTTTTTTGTTTATTCTTCACATTGGTTAGCTCTAATACCAGTAACCTGCAAAAAAAGAATATTTTTAGTATTTAGTTGCAGACTAGTTTATTTTTACTTATTTCTTACCCACTTAACTCAAATTAATTTATTTTGGTATATACTGTACACTGTCAACTTTTTTTGGGGGGAGGGGAACAAGGTCAGATGTAAATTAATGAAAGCTCTACATTATTTGTGTGTGTTGTGTTTTGTATACATCTTTATTTTAGGTTGTAAGTCACTTCTCCATGTCAGAAATATAATTTTAAAAATTATTTCTTAACTTTTGCAGGTATTTAAGTACTCTTATTTTTATATAATCCCATGTTGCATATTCTTAAGATTTTGTTGAAAAAGTAAGAACATCAGGAAAAATAGGCAGCAATGAGGACAGCCTTCCATTTTGGAGTTTATTCTTGTGTTTTTTTTTAACTGTTTAAAGCACATCTTTTTAAGAAGGGTTGTTTCTCTTAGCTGTTATTAATAACTTAGAACATCTTCATAACGTTTTGCTTACTAACTGAAAAGCATTTTTTTTACAGCACATTTTAAATTTAAACTTCTCCAGAAAAAAAAAAAAAGAAAAAGTGCTCAACTCATATTCAGCCAGAATTACTTTGGTAACAAAACCAGGAAAGGACAGCACTAGAAGGAAAATTACAGGCCAGTCTTACTCATGAACAGAGATTCCCAAATCTTCCATAAAATACCAGCAAACCAAATCCAACAGTGTGCAAAAGAGATAAAACACTAAGACTCTTATTATCACAGGAATTTAAGGATAGTTTAATATTAGCAAGTACATTCATTTTATTCACCGTAATAATCGATTAAAAGAATAAATCAGGATTATCTCAGTAAATGTAGAAAAAGCATAAAGCACAGTCTTTAATTTGTGCTTGATTTGCAAAATTTTGTTGGCAGCATATATCAAGTTTGAAATATTGACTTAGAATGGGATTATTGTTCTAATGCTAAGATTTACAAATGTTTACTGATAATGCTTGGTGTAGAATATATTTTATTGCTAGGTCTCTTTCAAAACTGAATGATTATATTGTTAAGTTTAAAAAATTTCATCTTCATTTCAAACCACTGTACACTGTTTGCAATAATTTATAGTGCATTTCACATTGCTCACGTTTGTGTAGATAGTCCACCTATAGTTTTAAAAATTCTGTTCTTTTGGCTATTTCCTTGTGGATTTTTGAACCTAATTATTTTTATTAAATGCTGCCCAGTAGGCCTGTCTATTGCTTTTCTCGGCTTTTTCTAGTACTAGAAACACTTTTATATGTAGTTGGATCTGGGAAGTGGCAGAGTAGATAAGCAGAGTTGGTGTACAAGGGATTCTCCTTATCTGGTGCTATGTTCTGCCCCACCCCTAAGTGCTTCCTGCTGTAATTGTAGAAACAGGATTTTTCTCTAAGTTTTCCGTGCTGGTAATGCTGGCAAAAGAATAGTTGGAAAAACCGGGATGAGGTGGGGGGTCTCCTTTAGGGTAGGCACAATGGCAGATTTGGGGTAGGAAGGCGATGTGTTCCCGCTAGTATCAAACAGGCCCTGCTATGATTAGCTTTGGGTGGGGGTCTCTATGAGCTATTTTTAAGTCATCTGTTTATATGTTGAAGGCTGCAAATATTTGGCATGCACTTTCCATCTGTCTGCAGATACTCAAAATATTGTGGTACCTTGGCTTTCTTTTTATATATCATAGAACTACAAAAATTTAACTTCCTATTTTTTATTTTTTTGTAAACTTTTTTCTTTTTATAAAAGTAGCAGATTCTCAGAGTAAAATAAAAAGCAGTGAAAGAACCAGTATAGGGAATGAAAAGGATTCTGTATTTCTGTCTTCTTTATATGCGCTGCTAATTAGCTTGGAGTGAGTTCTTCCCTATTTGTTTCTCTACCCAAACTATATACATAGGCATAAATTGTTTATATGCCTAAGGGAGAAAAGTAAGTGGCTCAAATCTGATTGCTGATTCTAACTCTTCGAAGGATAGACCTGAAGGAAAATTTTATTCCTCCTTATGCTTCCTCTTCTCTTTCTTGGGTTCTTCTACTTGGCATGCTCCATCTCCTTCACAACTGTGCTCGGCCCTCTCGGCTGTTCTCAATTTAGACTCACGGTCTCTAACCTTCAGTGGGCCTGTATTTGGCATAGCCTGCCTTTCCCTATTCCATTTATTTCCCACCTGTTTGAATGACTGTTGCTTATTTTCTCATTCTTCCTAAGTCTACAACACTCTCTCTCCCTTCCTTACTCTCAGGTGGCCGGAGTAAAATTGTCCTCTTTCACTGAGAAATCCCTACATGCTCCCACTTCCACATCTACTGACCTAAGTACACTGGGCCCATCAGTTCTGCTTTCCATGTACATGGACACATTGTTCACTCACCCACAGCTGGCCTCTCCACTAGGGCACTGGACCCCATTCTTTCTCACCAACTCATGGGTGTCCCCCAGCAATTGTTCCATTTCTTTCCTACATGATCAATCTTTTCCTCTCAATTGGATCATTCCCACCAGCATACAACATGTTACAGTGTTTTGCATCTTTAAAACAAAAATAACAGTAAAAAAAGTTTTCATAATCTCACATTCCCCTCCGAGTACCCTTTTTCTGTTCCTCTTTAATAGCAGAACTACTTAAAGCATTGTGTACACTCACGTGTTCTCCTTTCTTTCCTGCCTTTCTTGCTTGTTCTGACTTCAGGTGTTCAGTGCCAGTCAGGGTCCTACTTAAGCAGTTGTTGGTAACATTTAACACAGTGATCACACTCTCCTTTTTGGAACACTTTCTTTACATTGCTTCTGGGACTCAGTTCCTTAATCATTCCCTCTCTTCCTCGGTGCCCTGTGTTGGCTTCTCCTCATCTTTCCTCTGTAGATTAGGGTGTCCTGGGCTCATTATACTGACCTCCAAGCTCCAGACATACAAAGACAAAGATGCCTTACCGCCACGTCTCAAGGGAATACTCAAGATGCATTTGCAATTGAGATGCTGTCCTCAAGGTTTTTACCTTTTTAATGTTTAAAGACATTCTGTAATATCTTGGTATTCTTAGTTACTCTTATCAACTCAGCATGGACAGGGAGGGCACACAAATGCCTTTCCCCTGTTAAGAGATGCTTACCTTTTGGTTATGTCTTTAGGCTCTAAGTCAGTAACCAGCTGGCTTTCTCTCAGTTGCTGACCTAGCTTGTTTATTTCTGCTTTTGTCTTAGACATGATCCTTTGGACTCTCTCTAGCTTCTAGCATGTTTTCTCTTAGAAAGCAAATGCCAGTTCCTCTTGTTCTGGGTTACTAAATCACATTAGGAAGGGGAGATTAGTCAGGGGAGGTTTCTACCTGCTTCCTTTTGACTTCCATATCTCTGTGGACTTGGCCTCTTTCACTCATCCATCCACTTACCATATATTTGTCAGACACTTTTTCCTAAACACTAGAGATAGAGAAGTAGACAAAATAAAGTCACTGGAGTTTTAACATTAAATAAAAAGAGATTTGTAGAACTTGATTATTTAGTATTATCACATGCATGGTGCCTTAGTGATATAATGATCATTTTGCTTATACTGTCAGAGGTGTAAAGTTAGGAAGAAAACTAGGGAAATGACTTGCTTGCTCTTGCTGAAATGCAGAAATGGGTAAATATGACAGTACATAGATTCTGAAATTCAACACAGCAATGTGTGGCCTTGGAATGCAGACTTTATGTCTGAGTTGAGGTACCTTGTCCTTGATTCAACCATGCAAGGAAAATGTTTCCCCAAACAATGGTTTTTGCTTTCACCCCATTGTCCTCCTTCCCTTCCTGGCCTACACCAGCTTCCCTTCCCCTTTACCGCTTTTTCACTGCTTGATTGCTAATGGTCACCGTTAGAGAAAGGAACGCATTATACTTACAATCGAAACCTAGGTGTCCAAACCCCATTCCTCCTGCTTGTCAGTGCCTGGCCCACAGTGAGCCCTGCTTCTGCCTCTTAGGAAAAAGGACACTCTTCGCCCACCACAGAGTAAGGCTCTTCCAGTCTTATCTGTTTGTGCCCTATCTGCATCTAAACGTTAGCACCATGAGGGTTCAGTTTTGATTGATCACTTTTGTTCATGCTTTATTCTTAGCACATAGACAAAGGTACGTACTCAGTAAATTTCTGTGCAATGAGTGAATCAAGGCCTGGTGTTAATGCGATGATTTTGTCTACGTAATAGATATTTTTGGGAGGAGGGGAACGGTTTTGCTTCTTTAAACTTAAGTAATTTATTAACTTGACCAACACTTTATTGAATATTGCAGACATTGTAGTATATTCATAATAAACAGTTTTGTTCAGATAAATTTGCTCTCATTATTCCCATTTTGCTCTTCTCTATTTGTAAATATATAGCACTAGATAAGATTATATCATTTTGTGGATTTCTGCTAATACTCAATTGGGCCTTTGAATTGAGTGTTCCTTGGAGGTTCCCAAATGTGGGCCCATGGATTTCTTGATTCAGATCCACCTGGTAGTTTGAAACAAAACATTTCTGGGTAGGGATCAGACTTACCAAATCAGAGTATCCAAGAGATAATACTGAGTAGTTGGTTCTTTATATCGTCCCTGGATTGGGGAAGCTCTAGGAAACTCTTGTTTGGGTAGCTTTCTGTTTTCTGTTGACTTCTGACTTCACAGTGCTGTGACTTGGTTCCATATGGGGTTATTTTGGTTCATTTTTGTTTGTTTTGGTGGTAGTAATAATATTTCTACTTGTTAGTTAAAACTAGGCTATGTCAAAATTCAAAAGCAGCTTTACATACGGTTAGAGAAGGCAGTGATATGAAACCGTACTTGGGGGTAAAAGAAGCACATAAGCAACCTTAGCAGTGTGATTGTTTTATCATTTAGACCATTAATTTCTTTATTGCTGTGTAAAAAGAAAGATCATTTGCCTTTCCCCTCTAGCTAATTTATATTATGTGTTACAGGCAGGGCCAGGTATCTTTTTGAGGAATAGTTGAGCAGAACCACTAAGGACATATAGCAAATAGCAAAACCACTAAGGACATATATTTTCCTCTCATCAAATTTATATTAGAAAAGTAAGTAATTTATTGAGATTGACTTGTTTCAATCTTGTTTATTTTTATTTTTCTTCTTGTATATTTTTTTCTACTTTGTGATTTACTTATTTGAATAGTCATACTCCATTTACACAACATATATTTATTTAGTTAAATGCTGTGCACTCTTCTAGGCTCTGCGTTTACCAAGACAAATCTGCCTAATTCCTTTGCTTCAAAGGACATATATAATATCAGGACAAAGAGAAAACAAAAACAAAACTGTAGTGTAGTATGTTGAGTTGTGTCAGTGGTAACCCAAGAGAGTAAAAGGAGTTCTGAGACAGTACTTTTTAAATAGCATCAGAACTAAAGGATAAGGGGAAGTTTCTGCTTTCTCAATTCTTGAAGGATTAGTAAGAATTAGTTGGACAAAACAAATTAAGAGTATAGGCTTGGAAGAGAAGGGATAACATCCCAAGAAGGCAAAAATTAACGGGACTACAAGGCAAAATGAAAAAATTCACATTTATAGTCAGAAAGTTCAATAATAGAACCGTTGAAAGAAAATCAGTAAGGGTATAGATGACCTGAATAACATTATCAAACAATATAACCAGTTGACATTTTTTTTTTTTTGAGGTACTGGGATTGAACTGCCTGAACCTTGTATGTGGGAAACTGGCACTCAACCACGGAGCCACATCGGCTCCCCTGAGTTGTTTTATCTTTTGTTTGCTTGTTGGTCATTTTTGTTTGTTTGTTTGTTTTTTTAGAAGGCACTGGGGACCTGAACCCAGAACTTCCCATTTGGGAAGCAGGTGCTCAGCTGCTTGAGCCATATCTGTTTCCCATCTAGTTGACATTTAATAACACTCCTCCTAACAAAAGCAAAATACATATTCTTTTCAAATGCACACAGGTGATAAAATGAGTCTCAGTAAACTTAAAAGGATTCTAGTAATGCAAAGTATGTCTCTATTTATTTCCCAGCTGCTAAAATAAATACCATATAATGTGTTGGCTTAACAGGAATTTATTGACTCGCAGTTTCGGAGGCTAGAAGGCTTGCTTCCTCCTGCAGTAGGTATCTTCTGGCTAGCAGACAATCTTTGAGGTTCCTTGGCTCTTCCATCACATGGCAAAGCACATGGTGATGCCTTCTCTTTTCTCTTCAGAGTTCCATTGACTTCTGGCTGCTACCCATGGCTACTCTCTGCTTATAAATGACTCCAGTACCTTAGATTGAAGCCCAACCTGATTCCGTTGGACCACAGTTTAGTTGAAGTAACATCTTGAAGAGTTCTTTTACCAAAAAAAAATTTATTTATTTATTTATTTATTTATTTCCCCCCCTTCTTTGTTTGCCGTGCGAGCACTGGCTTACCACGCGGGCACTGGTTTACCACGTAGGCACTCGCACAGGCACTTGGCTCACCATGCGGGCACTCAGCTTGCCGCTTGGCTGCTTGTGTGGGCACTTGGCTCACCATGTGGGTACTCCCATGGGCACTTGGCTCACTGTGCGGGTACTTGGCTACTGTGTGCGCACTCAGCTTGGCACGTGGGCACACTTTCTCTTCTTTTTCACCAGGAGGCCTCAGGGATTGAACCCGGGTCCTCCCATATGGTAGGCGGAAGCCCTGTCACTCGAGCCACATCCGCTTTCCTTGAGGAGATCTTATTTACCAGGGGTCCACACCCACTAGAATGCGGTCCAAGACCAAGAGCATGTCCAAGCTGGTGTACACAGCTCAATCTACCACACTGACCACAGTGGAAATAAATTGGAAATCAATAACTGGAAGATACCTGGGAAATTGCCAAAAATTGGGAAAGTAGATAACGTACTTCTAACTGTTGGGTCAAAGAAAAAAATCAAATGGGAAATTACAAAGTACCATGAAGTGAATTAAAGTTAAAACACAACATAAAAATTGTGGGATTCTGCTAAAGAAGTATATTTAGAGAAATTTATAGTACTAAATGCTTATATTAGAAAAGAAAAAAGGATCTCAGTTCAACAACCTGAGCTTCTTTCTCCCTTAAGAAACTAAAAGAAAAAGAACAGATTAAAATCATCATAAGCAGTAGGAAATATTTAAAAACTGGAAACCAATGAAATTGAAAATAGAAAAACCATAGAAGAAATAAATAAAAATTGAAAACTGGTTCTTAAGATCAGACTTACTGGGAAGCATTGGGTCAACTGATGGAGTGTCTGCCCTACCACATAGGAGG
Source organism: Dasypus novemcinctus (assembly GCF_030445035.2). Classification (NCBI taxonomy): domain Eukaryota; kingdom Metazoa; phylum Chordata; class Mammalia; order Cingulata; family Dasypodidae; genus Dasypus; species Dasypus novemcinctus. The sequence goes on from NC_080682.1 coordinate 79,719,768, forward strand.
TCCAGGGTTCAAACCCAGGGACCCCTGACTGGTGTGGCGAGCCGGCCCACATGCAGTGCTGATGTGCACAAGGAGTGCCGTGCCATGCAGGGGAGACCCCTGCATAGGGGAGCCCCACGAGCAAGGAGTGCACCTCTCACAGAGAGCTGCCTCGTGCGAAAAATGTGCAGGCTGCCCAGGAGTGGTGCCGCACACAGGGGAGCTGATGCAGCAAGATGATGCAACAAAAAGAGACACAGATTCCCTGTGCCGCTGACAAGAATGCAAGCAGACACAGAAGAACACACAGTTAATGGACACAGAGAGCAGACAACTGGGGGAGGGGAAGGGGAGAGAAATAAATTTAAAAATTTTTTTTAATTTTAAAAATTAAAAAAAAAATCTTATAAAAAAATAAAAAATCAAACTGACAAATCTTTACCCAGACTGATCAGATTAAAAAAGAGAGGGAGAGAGAGAGAAGCCAAATTGTCAATATGAAGAATGAGAAAGGTGCCATCATTTCAGATCTGATAGATATTAAGAAGATAATAAAGAAATACTGTAAACAACTTTATGCCAGTGACTTTAGCAAGTTAGATAAAATGGATAAATCCCTTGAAAGACAGAAACTACCAAAGATCACTCAAGAAGAAATAGATACCCCAAATAGCTCTGTATCTATCAAATACTTTGCAATCGTAATTAAAAACCTTTCCTCAAAGAAAACTTAAGGCCCAGACAAATTCAGAAATACTACCAATTCTACACAAACTGTTGCAGAAAATTGAAGAGGAGAGAATTCTTTCCAGCTCTTTGTATGAGGCCAGTGTTGCTCAGAAACCAAAATCATGCAAAGACATTATTAGAAAGGAAAACTACAGTCCAATATCTCTCATGAACATAAATTAAAAATTCTTGACAAAAGTTTAGTAAAAAGAATTTAACTATGTGAAAACTACAACACGACACGCCTGTGCGACACCTTTCTTGCCTGCCTCTGTCGATCTCCAGTTGTAAGCACTGGGAAGGCCAGTGATCCTAATTACCCATTTACCCCATGGCTTCTGAGACGTGTCCTCCTCTCCATCTTCAGCTCTTGCCGTTTTTTCTCTTTGCTTGGTGTTTTCCAGCGGTTCTGGGTGTCTTTCAGTTCCTCGCCGCCCTCCTGCATGCTGTTTCCTTTGTCAGAACTACTCCCTCACTGCACCACTGGCATACTCTTTATTTTGTTCTTAGCTTAAATACCTCTTCCTCAGGGAACCTTTCCCTGATGTGCTCTCATAGCACCATGCCCTTATCCTTACCAGAATTTGTCACCGTCATATTCACTCCTTTTTGTACCATCCTTAGAATGCCTTGTTTGCCTTTGTGCATACCCTGGACTTGTTTAGGCTCTGAAGGAATTACTGTTTGAATAAACAGAAATTTGGTAAATGAATTACCACCAGCTGGAGGATTTGGCCTTTGCATTTTAGTAAATCTTTGCCCTATGAAACTAGGCGTGATAATGTCTCCATCACAGTTACGTTCTGAGTTGTTCTGCAAAGGTGGGCTTGAGTTTTGTGTTGAGCTATTCAGTCTGTTGGTTCATCTTAGGATCAAACAGCTTGGCTTCTGGTTGGGTAAGTAGCCCACATCTGTGGTTTAGGATTAGATGGAGTAAATCTAATTGTTAACACTGTACCTCACACACAGGTAACCCAGGAAGAAGGGCAGCAGTTAGCACGGCAGCTGAAGGTAACATACATGGAGGCCTCAGCAAAGATTAGGATGAATGTAGATCAAGCTTTCCATGAACTTGTCCGGGTTATAAGGTAAGCAGAAGTTTGTTTTAACTGATAGAATTTGAACAGGTAATCTAACTGTGCTTTTATAAACCACAGGAAAAAAGGTACCATTAAATATTTTCAATAAATAAGAGGAAGTTTATGAGTGAGTCTGTTCTAGGGGTTAATGCAAATTGCATGTTAAAAATTTTAATTGACTATATAACATAGTCTAGGCACGTTCTGTACATAAACTCTAATTTAATTATGTTGAAGTAGAAAGCACACACAGGGATTTTGAAAACCCTAAATGCAGCTTCCAGAGGTGGCAGTGGTATGACGATGGCGGCTAACATTTGAGTGGTAATATGTGCCAAATACTGTGCTAAGTGCTTGTCCTGTATTACTACTCTCATCCTTACTGCAACCCAAGAAACTAAATTTTTTAATTAAAGGTACTGGGGTCAGGATTGAATCTGGGACCTTCTAAGTGGGAAGCCGGGGCTCAACCACTGAGCCACGTTGGCTCCCTGAGTTGACTTTTTCATTTGTTTGCTTGTTTGTTTTTTTAGGAGGTACTGGGAACAGAACCTGGGACCTCCCACGTGGGAGGCAGGTGCTCAACTGCTTGAGCCACATCTACTCCCCTAAATACTTGTTTTTTAAATCCCCACTTTCAGATGAGAAAACTGAGGGGCAGAAGAGTTAAATAACTTGTGCAAGAGTGAGGTGTATTAAAGGCAAAACTTGAATCCACAGCTCTGTGATTCTCTAACCTGAACTCTTCACCTTGCCTTTCACCCAGCTCTTCCTCGGATAAGAGTTAGTCAGGCAGCAGAGATTCTGCAGTTCCACGAGGCAGGAAGTACAATATCCCAGACTAAGAATTTTCTGTCAAATGGCCTACAAAGCCCCTGTAGTTCAAAATGTTTTGATGAGACCAGGAAGCTTGAGGTAATGGGTGAGATCTGCAGAAGTTATTATTTATTATGTTTATGTGTGAGTAAGTTTAAGTTGTTTTAGTGAAAGGGGCTTGATTTGATTATTTTGAGACTTGGTGGCCTGGTCCCTACTTTATCACCTGCTCGCTAGGTCAACTGGGTTTCTCTGCCAATGAGATTGTTTGACAGGTATGTGGGATGGGATCTTATTTACTGTGAATCTAAGATGAATTGATCTGAGCTGTGGGCTTCTTGGACTTCTTAGCCCCCTTGTTAGGATTTTTTTTTTTCCTGTGAAGACAAAAAGGAGAACAAAGGTTACGGTTTTTGTTTTCTGTAGTTTGTTAAAAATCCCAGTCCCATTTTAGTGTTAACTGATGAACCAGTGCCTTCTTAAAATAATTTATTGTTGCCTCTTTGAACTATTTTGTCCTTGGTTTAGATCCCTAGAATCTATCCACAGCCATCAATTAATCAGGAGTAAGAAAAGGGGTAGAAATCCATTTTCATGCCAAGCACTATTAGTTATTTAAACATAAGATCATCTGTAAATCCTCATAGCAACTGTTTTTATTATTCCTTTAAAAAAAAAAAAAAGCCCTAGAAAAACAAAAAAAGAAAAAGACAAAACAAAACAACAACAAAAAACTGAAGCTCAAGGTCAGCTAACTTGTCTAATACTGACCTGCAGCTAAGAGGTGGCAGAGCAGGGTGTAAGAAGGGAATTTTATTTTGTGCTCTAGTGATGGATGCTCATACCTCCTTTGAGTCAGGACTTGCCCATTTACACAACTCAGACAACTCCGCTTACGCTGGTATTGAAGCTTCTGGGCTGCTGCTGCTGCTGTGTGTGTGTGTGAAAGATATGTTTTGATTTCCAGTTGAAGTTTAGCCTTGAAAAATGTTTGTACTTAAACTTGTCCCCTAGACAGCCTGCATTTGTAATACCAAGAAGACAATTATATTTAGATTTTTCTATCTTACAGGAAATTTCAAGAGCAGGAATGTCCTCCTTCACCAGAACCAACACGAAAAGAAAAAGACAAGAAAGGCTGCCATTGTGTCATTTTCTAAGAATTCCATGAATTTTAGCTACCAACTGCCGGAAAGCCCTCATCTTCTCTTTCTCTCCTTACAGTTTACATCTTGTTGGTACCTTTTTAGCCTTAGACAAGCAAGTCTGACAAATGATCACCATGTTAGCCTTAGACCAAGAAGCTGGCTAATCCTTTCCATGAAGATAATACTATGGTCATTTCAAGACAACTTCAAAGGAAACACTAAGGCTGCTTCTAAGATTATCTGATTCCTTTAAAATATATATCTATATACACAGACACGTGTTTAAGGGCTTACATTTTAGAGGGATGAATCAGTTTTGGAACCCAAGCTGTTTGCCACGCTGAAGTCTTAGGTTGTGAAATAATTTTTAACTTCTGGAATCATGTTGCCTATTGTTACTCTAAATAGAAACTTTGAGAGTTTTTTTTTAATGTGAATTTTTGCCCATCTTTAACAATTTTGATGTCAGCTTTAGTTAACTTTAGATACTCTGAATTGAATCTACGAAAGTGAGACATCTCAGCCCTTTACTGATGCTACAGCTTTTGTTTTCCAGTGGCCCAAATTACCAAAATGTCTATTGTATTTCTGGATTCAAAACCACTTATAAAGCCTTTATTGTTTATCCTACTCTGGAAGATGATAATAGTCTATGTTGCCAAATATTTAGGTTCGTTTTGGAGGTAAACTTTTCACTGCTCTTAGTTTTTTAATTTAACTCTTTTTACAACCATGTGGAGGGTAGAAATAAATAATTTCCGTGTGTCTTCCTTTTCAAGTGTTTCTGGATAAGGGATTCGAAATAAAAACTAAAACTTTTTTTGTTTGATGTAATATAAAATATGGAATTGATCTTACCAGGGTCAGAGATGATTAATGTTTTTGCTATATACTTTTATACATTATTTTCTTATCAAACTAGTTAACAAGTATTTTTATATGTTTGTAAGCAAATATGCTTTCACAGCATACCTTGTGTATATGTAAAGATAAGTATTTAATTCTCACTGTTCACTTTTAACTGACAAAGAAAAAAAAGTGGAAGCTACAGGAACTGTGGTAGAACTTTCCCTGCTGTTCTGGTCCTGGTTGTACCCACCTCTGGCCAGTCACACACCTACTCAGAGCTTCCCAGTAGAGTACAACTTACAGGATGAGAATCTGAAATCACTTTCAATATCCCCTACTACATACTGACTGTTATATCAAGTATTAAATGTAAATCTTTTAATTGACAATTAGTGTAACTGTGGACGACTTCTGATTTTGTCTTTAATTCCGTGGATTGTGTTTAAACAATTCAAAAGTATGTTTTCCTGATTTCGAGATACTAAGTGGTATTGCACAGTTGTCACTTTATTGAATGTGTACAACAGTCCCGTGAAGTTTATAAAGCGTACCCTTGTATAGCTTCAGGTGCTAGTATTAAAGGTGACCTGTTATCACAAGTTGATGTTTGGTTACTCACCGTGTTATTTTTATTCGGGTGGTTTGTTGAGGAAATGAGTGTTGGGGGAAACTTCTTTCACTGCTCTACGCCTTTATCCCAGCATTGTCTTAGGGTTTGGATCTAAAGATCAACACTGATCATTTTGTAAGTAAACTTGGTGGTTTCTTGAATGTTTCCTTAATCAGTGTTTCTTAAACTTTGTGAAGTGCTTCTCACAGAACCCCAACTCTACAGGAGAGAAGAGGGTAAATATTTATACAATAGGCACATGGGGGTGAGACCTAAGGCTCCCGAGGCAAAGCACATAGTAAATTTATTTGAAGACTAATAAAAAATAATAGTTTTGCATTATATTTCATTATGTACTTGCTTTAATTTATAATTATTTTCCTTTCAAGTCTTGTAGTAAAATTACTACCCAGGAAGATCCCACATTTATACTGTGACTTTTTTTTTTTAAAGATTTATTTATTTTATTTATTTCTCTCCCCTTCCCCCCCACCCCGGTTGTCTGTTCTCTGTGTCTATTTGCTGCGTCTTCTTTGTCCGCTTCTGTTGTTGTCAGCGGCATGGGAATCTGTTTTTCTATTTGTTGTCATCTTGCTGTGTCAGCTCTCCGTGTGGGTGGCGCCATTCTTAGGCAGGCTGCACTTTCTTTCGTGCTGGGCGGCTCTCCTTACAGGGCGCACTCCTTGCGTGTGGGGCTCCCCTACGTGGGGGACACCCCTGCGTGGCAGGGCACTCCTTGCGCACATCAGCACTGCGCATGGGCCAGCTCCCCACGGGTCAAGGAGGCCCGGGGTTTGAACCGCGGACCTCCCATGTGGTAGACGGGCGCCCTAACCACTGGGCCAAGTCTGCTGCCTATACTGTGACTTTTTGTTACCCATAGCACTATCACATATACTTGGTAGTACTTTGAGTTGGAAACACAGGCTTAAGTTAATTTATCATAGATAACCTCAGATAATAAGAGACTGCCTTGTATCCAGATTTAATGGGAGGCCTCCTCCTATTATTCTGTTTTATTTTTATTTCTTTCTTTATTTTTGAGGTACCAGGGATTGAACCTGGGACCTCATATGTGGGAAGCCGGTGCTCAAGCACCGAAACACATTGGCTTCCCTGAGTTAGTTTTTTCATTTGTTTTGCTTGTTTGTTTTGTTCATTCTCTGTTTTTTCTTTAGGAGGCACAGGGAACTGACCTGGGCGCTCAACTGCTTGAGCCACATCTGCTCCCTGCTCATTTACGTTTTTTTGTTTTTGCTTGTTGTCTGCTTGCTGTTTTGTTTGTTGTCATGCTCATTGTTTTTACTCATTGTATGCTGTTGTTTTTGCTCATTGTCTGTTCGTTGTCTGCTCATTGTTTGTCTTCTTTAGGAGACACCGGGAACCAAACCCAGGACCTACTGTGTGGGAGGTGGCAAGCACTCAACTGCTTGAGCCACATCTGCTTTCCTGCTCTTTGGTATTTTATTTTTTTTCAGGAGGCACTGGGAACTGAACCTAGGACCTCCCATGTGGGAGGCGGGCACTCAACCACTTGAGCCACACCTGATCCCCTCATTTTCTGAATAGATGATTTGTAGCACAACAGCCTAAAGTCAAGTTTTATTATTGCAGTTGCCTTTTTTCTCTTTGAACTTCACTTTGAATAGCTTTTACTGTTATGTTTTCAAGTTCATTAACCTTTTGCATTTGTTTAATCTGCTCTTCTATCATCTCGTAAATTTTTCATTTCAGATGTTTTAGGGTTTTATTTTCCCAGAAGCGTTATTTGTTTCTTACGTTCTGTTTTTCTCCTCACTATGTTGCTCTAAGTGAACCAATCTCAACTAGTTTCCCAGAGAATTGAGCCTTAATGTCTTTAGATAGCTACTGTGTGTAATGAATTAACTTCTTGCCTCTGCATCTAGAATGGTACTAGCTATGTACCATCCTTGGGAGAATTGAGAAAATATTACTCAAATAATTTTCTTTGGGGCTTAATTCTTTGAAAAGAAGACTGATTAAGAAAAACTGCTTTGAATATTTGAACTTGGTTATAATAGGTGTTTTAATAAACTTGACACTGACCCCATTGTCTCTATCATTTCTGGACTTTTTTCTATTGACTGTATTTCCTCTAGCTATAGGTCACATTTTCCTGCTTTTTTTTTTGCATGTCTATTAAGTTTTTAGTGGATGCTGAACATAGTGTATTTTATGTTGTGCAACTGAATTTTGTTGTCTTCCTCAAATGAGTGTTGGATTTTGTTCTGGTAGTCATTTAATTTACTTACAGTTCCATTTGATCCTTTCAAGACTTGTTTTTAAGCTTTATGCAATTTCAAGTAACCTTTTCCCAGGACGTTTAGTGCTACTACTAAGCTGTGGCCCTTAAGGGGTCTCTCCTGAATGCCCTGAATGGTCCAGGAGTACTTTCCACTTTGGCTGGGGAGAACGCAAACAATTCCTAGTTCCATGTTGACCTGAGAAACTGTCCTATTCATAGGCCTGAGGTCATTCTTTGCCAAGCTTTCTTTCTTTCCATTATTATTTTTTTGAAGAAGCTTTAGATTACATGAAAAATATAGGGGATTCCCATATGCCTCACCCCTCCTCCCACACTTTCCCACATTTACAACATCTTTATTAGTGTGGTAATTTTATTACAATGGATGGACATATATTGAAGCATTGCTACTATGGCCTATAGCTTATATTATGGTTTACCCTCTGCCCTGCCCAATTTTATAGGTTATGACAAACCATATAATGGCCTGTATCCGTCATTGCAATGTCATCAGGACAATTCCAATGCCCCCAAATGCCCCGTGCTACATCTATTCCCTCCCTCCCCTTAGAACCTGTGGTGACCATTGTGTTTATAAGAATGATAAAAGTTCTTACATTGCGAGAATTAGTCTATAATACATTAATAAGTCTACTTTAATCCATTGTTCATTCCCCAATCTTGAGGATTTGGGGATGGTGATGCCCACTCTGTTTCTAATTGAGAGGGGACTTAGATCCCATGGGGCAGATGCATGGAGCTACCTTGCTCGCAGTTGCAGACACTCTTCCTTGGGGATGGGCATTGTCTGTCATCATCTTGTTAGTTGTCCTGGGTGAATCTAATGAGCTGGAGAGTAGATGTTACAATATGAACAGACCAAAGATTTAAGTATCTGGAAAAATAAATAAATATATATATATAATCATAGTTCATGTAAAAAGGGCAGAAGAGCCATGTGTAGGAAAACTTGAGTCTAACTCTTATATTGGGGAGCATAAATTTCAAAGTAAGGCCCACTGACAGGGTGCTGAATTCCTGAGCTTGTCTGTCCCGTGCCAAGCTTTCTTGAGTTTCCCTCTATACACATACATCTTAATAATCAGTCTCATTGAAACATACATATATTTGAAATGCTTGTTTTTTTTTTAAATTTGGGTTGTGACCTTAGAAAGTAATTTATAACATACAGGATTCCCATACATCACCCCACCACTAACACCTTGCATTGAATATTTGTTACAAATATTGAAAGAACATCTTCAAAATATTACTGCTAACTAGTCCATAGCTTACATTTGGTGTATTTTTTCCATAACTCCCCCTTTTAGTAACGCCATGTGTTAGTATTGTACATTTGTTATAGTTAATGAGAGAACATTCTCATGTTTGTACTGTTTACCACACTTCATCATCTACCACAAGGTTCACTGTGTTACACAGTCCCATGCCTTGTGCAGTCTGTCCAAGTGTACACTCAGTGGCTCTCATTTTCATCACAGACTTGTGTAGTCAGCACCTCAGTCAATTTTGGAACATTTTCATTACTCGCAAAAGGAAAAAGCCCGTATCTTTTACCCCGTTATTGTTGACCCTTACATAGATGCATTACTTTCTTTGCCATTGATGCAAGAATATATAACAAAGTTGTTAGCGATTGTCCATAAATTATATTAGTTGTATTTTTTCTGTGCATCACCATCTTCTTGACACCTTGTAATAGTGACATACAATTGTTCTACTTTGTAGAACATTTTTCAATTTGTTCTGTTAAAACACAATCCTATCCACCATCAAAATCACTGTTATACATTCCCTAGATTGTTTTCTAGCTCCCTTTCCATAGACATTTATGCCCGTAGATAATTGTTTTCAGCCACAATCACATTTATAGATCAACTCTTCCTTTCCATACTTTTGCAATAAACATAATTAAAAATTCTGGATACATTAAGGGCCAGCTCCCATTCTCAACCCACATTCTATCTCCTTGGTAACCCATATGCTAGAGTTCACCTCCATGAGTTTACTCATCGTATTTAATTCATATTAGTGAGGCCATACAATATTTGTCTTTTTGTGTCTGGCTTATTTCACTCAACATAATGTCCTCAAGGTTCATACATGTTGTCATATGCATCCCGATTTCATGTCTTCTTACAGCTGAATCGTATATTCCATTGTGTGTATATACCACATTTCCCCACATCCTATCCAGCACTGTATTTTCTGTTTTTAAATGACAATAGCAATTCTATAAGGTGTGAAATGATACCTCATTGTAGTTTTGATATGCATTTCACTAATGCTAGTGATGTTGAACATTGTTTGCATGTGCTTTTTGGCCATTTGTATTTCCTCTTTGGTAAAACGTCTATTCAAGTCTTTTGCTCAGTTTTTAATTAATTGGGTTGCTTGTCTTTGTATCATTGAGTTGTATGGTCTCTTTATATAACATGGATATCAAATGCTTATTGGATGTGTAGTTCCCAAGTATTTTCTCCCAATGAGTAGGCTGCTTTTTACTTTCTTGACAAAGTCTTTTGAAGAACTTAAGTATTTAATTTTGAGGAGGTCCCATTTATCTAATTTTTGTTTGGTTGCTCATGCTTTGGGTGTAAGGTTTAAGAAACTACTGCCTACCACAAGATCTTGAAGATGTTTTTCCAGATTTTCTTCTAGGAATTTTATGGTGGTCACTTTTATATTTAGGTCCTTGATACATTTTGAGTGAATTTTTGTATAAGTTGTTGAGATATGGGTCCTCTTTCTTTCCTTCAGATATTGTTATCTAGTTGTCCCAACAATATTTGTTAAATAGACTGTTCTGCCCCAGCTGGGTGGGCTTGATGGCCTTGTCAAAAATAACTTGACCGTAGATGTTAGGGTCTGTTTTTGAGGTCTTGATTTGGTTCTGCTGGTAAATCTATCCTTATGCCAGTACCATGCTGTTTTTTGATTGTTTGTTGTTGTTGTTTTTACCACTGTACCTAAGTAATATGCTTTAAAGTTAGAAATTAAGACTCCTCCAGGGAGCCTCCGCCTACCATATGGGAGGACCCCCGAGTTTGATCCTGGTACCTCCTGATGAAAAAGAGGAGAAAGTTTGCCTTCAAGGTGAGCCAGTGCCCATGTGACGAGCCAGTGCCCACGCAGTAAGCCAGTGCCTGCGCAAGTGAGTCATGTAGCAAGATGATGATCATGCAACAAAAGAGAGACGAAGGGGAGAGTCAAGGTGAAGCGCAGCAGAGACCAGGAACTGAGGTGGCACAATTGACAGGGAACCTCTCTCCACATCAGAAGTCTGCAGGATCAAATCCTGGTGAATCCTAGAGAAAGACAAGATGAGAAGACAGAAAAAGAGAGAAGTATATACAGAAGATCACACAGCAAATGGACACAGAGAGCAAAAATAGTGGGGAAGGGGAGGGGAAAGGGGAGAAGGAGAAAGTAGAGGGGGAAGTGGAGGAGGGGGAAGGAGAGGGAGGGAGGGGGAGGAAAAAATAAAAACGCATTCTCAAAAAAAAAAAGACTCAAGCTTCATTCTTCCTTTTTAAGATATTTTTGGCTATTCAGAACCCCTTACCCCTCAAATAAATTTGGTAATCGACTTTTTCGTTTCTGCAAAAAGGCTGTTGGGAATTTTAGTCTTCCATCCATGAACACTGAATGTCCTGCCATTTATTTAGGTCTTCTTTGGTTTCTTTCAGCAATGTTTTGTAGTTTTCAGAATACAGATCCTTTATGTACATGGTTAAGTTTATTCTTAAATATTTGATTCTTCTAGTTTCTATTATAAATGGAATTTTTTTCCTGACTTCTCAGATTGCTCATCATTAGTATATAGAAACACTACAGATTTTTGCATATTAATCTTGTACCGTGCAACTTTGCTGAACTCATGTATTAGTTCTGGTAGTTGTGGATTTTCAGGATTTTCTAGTTGTAGGATCATATTATCAGAGAATAGCAGAAGTTCTTCCTTGCCTGTTTGGGTTCCTTTTATTTCTTTTTCTTGCCTAATTACTCTAGCTAGAACTTCTAGCACAACATTGAATGACAGTGGTGACAGTGAGCATCCTTGTCTTGTTCCCTGTCTCAGTGGGAAAGAATTTAGTCCTCCGCTGTTGAGTACAATGCTAGCCATGGGTTTTTCATATATGCAGTTTGCCATGGTGAGAAAGCTTCCTCCTATTCCTATCTTTTGGAGTGTTTCTATCAAGAAAGGATGTTACATTTTGTCAAATGTCTTCTGCATCAATCGAGGATCATGTGATTTTTCTTCTCGAATCTTATTAATGTGATTTAGTACACTAATTGATTTTATTGTGTGGAACATTATTTACGTTGTCAAAGGGGTGCCGATGCAAAGTACCAGAAATGTGTTGCCTCTTATGAAGGATATTTATTTGGGGTAAAAGCTTATATCCAAGGTTGTGAAAAGTCCAAGTCAAGGCACCATAAGAGATGTTTTCTCATTCAAGTCAGCTGTCACGTGTTGAAACAAGATGGCAGGCAATCTCTGCCTGGTCTCTGCCTTCCCTTCATACTGTACTGTCTCCCAGAACTCAGCTATGGGCAACCAACCTTTGGGCTTCTTTCTTACTGGGCCTCCTCCCTCAGGCTCAACTGTTCTAGCTTTTTTCCGATTTTAGCTTCAAGCTATCAGGCATATGGCTCATCTCTTCCTGGGGCCTCAGCTCGTTAGCCTCTCCTTTCTCTCACATGGTAGGATCAAAAATGGCATAGCTCGGGAAGCAGCTGTGGCTCAATTAGTTGGGTTCCCATCTACCACATGAGAGGCCCGGCATTCGCATCCTGGGCCTCCTTGTGAAGGCAGGCTGGCCCGTGTGCCGCGGAGAGCTGGCGTAGCAAGATTACCCAGCAAAGGGGTAGGGAATGGGAGGAAGAGATGAGATGTGGAGGCGTTTTCGGGACTTGGAGTTGTCCTGGATGATGCTGTAGGGACAGTTACCGGACATTGTATGTCCTCCCATGGCCCACTGGGTGGAACGTCGTAGAGTATGGACTATGATGTGGACCACTGACCATGAGGTGCAGCGGTGCTCTGAGATGTATTCACCAAGTGCAAAGAATGTCTTATGATGATGGAGGAGTGGGGTGAGGGGGTGGGGGGTATATGGGGACCTCATTTTTTTAATGTAATATTAAAAAAATAAAGACAAAAAAAAAACGTGCAGCAAATGGACACAGAGAAGAGACAGGAAAGAATGGAACAAGCTGCAAGGGGGGGGATTAAGTAAATAAATAAATCTTTTAAAAAAAACAAAAAACAGGCATAGCTCTCTTTTCCTGTGTGTCTCCATTTTTTAAATTGGACCCAGCCAGAAGGTGGAGACGCAACTTGAGCATGCCTCACTGAGGTGGTCCAATTGTGAAAATGTCTCACACTCACAGGAGCAGCCCACAAACAAATCTTTCTTTTTTGGGGATTCATAAAATTTCAAACTGCCACAAACCACCCTTGTATACCTGGTGATTGTGGTTTATAATTCTTGTAATGCACTTTTGGATTTGGTGTACAAGTATTTTTTTGAGGATTTTTGCATCTGTATTCATTAGAGTAATTGGTTTGTAATTTTTTTTTTTTTTAAGTATCTATCTGGTTTTGGGATTAGGGTGATGTTGCCTTCATAGAATGAGTTTGATAGCATTCCTTCCTGTTCAACTTTTTGGAAGAGCTTGAGCAAGATTAGTATTAGATTGTCTTTGAATGATTGGTAGAATTCATCTGTGACACCATCTGGTCCTGGACTTTTCATTTTTGAGAGTTTTGTTTTTTCCCCCCAAAGAAAGAGTTTTATTGGTTTTACAAGCAAGCAATGGAGTACAGTGGCTTTTTGGTCCAAAACTGCCTCCCTGATCTGCAGAAATCCTAATATTTTATAACAACAAGGTGCTAATGAATAGCTGGGGGGAGCTGGACATGGGTTCCTTCACTGATAACCATTAAGAGGTTGAGCAAGCTGGTGGTGGACCCCAAACTAAGGGGAGTTACAAAGTTAGAATCATTTTCAGAGATCAAGGTTCTGAGATAGGAAAGTACAGAGTAGAGTTCAGTCACAAGGTTTTCCTTATAGATACTAAACAGAGGAGGGTGGGGTGTTTACCATCCCAATACTAAGCATACACTAGGGCAGGGATTCTTAACAAGGGGTCCATGAGCTTGAATTTAAATTAAAAAAAAATATTCTTGGGAAACATGTGGCTCAAGCAACTGGGCTCTCGTCTGTCATATAGGAGATCCAGGGTTCGATGCCCAGGGCCTCTTGGCGAAGGCAAGCTGGCCCATGTGGTGAGCTGGCCCATGCGGAGTGCTGCCCCATGTAGAAGTGCTGGCCCACGTGGAGAGCTGGCACAGCAAGATGACACAACAAAAAGAGACAGAGGAGAGACAATAAGAGACGCAGCAGATCAGGGAGCTGAGGTGGCGCAAGAGAATGATCGCCTCTCCCACCCTGGAAGGTCACAGGATCGGTTCCCGGAGTCATCTAATGAAAATACAAGCAGACACAGAAGAACACACAGCGAATGGACAGAGAGGGTGGGGGGAGAGGGGGGAAATTAAATTAAAAAAATTCTTGTGGGGACATGTTGGTGCTAGTGTAATATCTTTATTAAATAACACACAGTATAGTGTGGGCTTAGTAAGGGGTCCATGGTTTTCACCTGCCTGGCAAAGGGGTCCATGGAACAAAAAAGGTTAAGAATCCCTGCACTAGGGTAAAGTTAGAACTAGAGTGATCCCACCCCTCTAGCCAGCATTAGTAATTTCAGGTATTGACCTTTTGCTATTTTATAATTTAAAGGCATCTATATAATGATTTAGCAATCATAATAATTTGTTAATTCTTAACAAATTCTCCCTCTCTATTTATAAAATTCCCAATCTTGAGGATAATCTGGAAATCGTATCTTTCTGGCTGCTTCATGCTGAAAAGGGGTGTCGACACTGTGGAGTAGAGAGGGAACTGGTTGTGACTTGGCCACTGGCTTCCATGGATTGTCTGGCCTAGCAATGATTCAGAGACTTTTAATTTGACTCATGAACCTCACTCTTTTGGTGTAGTTATTTTTGTGTTTTCCATTCCATGCCTTTGGTTTTTTACAGCTTTTAAGATTTCCTCTGGGTTCAGTGTTGCCTGTAATACACAAACTTGTGCTTGGAAACACTTTTAAATATATAAAAATTAGATAGAAAGTTATCTGAGTATTGTTTGGTTAACAGATCTTTTAGCAAGGGAGGTATTTTTAGGAAGCTATGATTTAAATATTTGGTTTTCACTCAGTAGTAAGTCTTCCCTCCTCACTTTTGGCCCTTTCATTCCAGATTTTTCTGTCTGTTACTGCCCACAGTCTTTGGGCTTTCTATTTTATTAAGAATGTCTTCCATCCCTTGAGGGGTGGGTGAAAGGGTTTTACTTTTTGTTCTAACCCTTCTCTAATCTACCTTGTTCACTAGAGTTTCTAGTAAGCCCCTGGCTTTTCTCAATTTGGCCTTTAAGGAATGGTAAGGAACTTTTCCTCAGTTTCTGTACAACTTTACTAAAATTTCATTTGCACCTTGGAACAATTAAGTTTTTTTTTTAATTCTGGAGATGTTTACTGGGAGGAGTAGAGATTTTGCTGGCTCAGCTCCCGAGTTTAGAGAGCTCTCCTGGCTGAATAGAGATACAATATTCTTTTCTAACAAGCCATTTTCCTCAATAGCCATACTGAGTTATATATACCTTTGCTACAGGAAAAACTATTTCCTGCTTTTTCATAAGCTTGTGGCTAAGATTTTCCAGTCCTTTACAATATAGTCTAAAGGGCATTTTTAGGAATGCTAGTAAAATTAGAACTTCCTATTTTAAAGGATCTTAGTAACCAGTAACCTTTTAGGAACACTGGAGTAATTTAGATGCAATTAAACACCAATTGAACAGTTTAGACAGGTACTGAACCTTTACTATATACCTAGGTAACACATACCATTTAATGAACAGCCAATTAACACTTCCTGTATTCTGGATTACTTTTCAGGAGTATACTTAACCAATAGACTTCAAGGTTCAAGGGTCTATCCGACAGACAGACTTAACGTGGGGACTTGAACCCCAGACAGAATGGTACTGTTGCTGGCAGCTGGGTTCTAAGTTCTTGGCTATGTCGCAAGAAAGAATTCAAAGACACGCCAGGATAACGAGCAAGTAAAAGGGTTTAATGAGAAATAAGAGAAAAGGGCAAGTGCACACCTGAGATGTGAATGTGGGCATCCTCCAAGCAGAGAGACATTTGGGAAGTGTTTGATGACTGTTTCCATCTCTTTACTTGTGATTGGTTTGTTGAGGTCTTCTGTATCTTCTAGGGTCAGTGTAGGTTGTTCCTGTGTTTTTAGGGATTTGGCCATTTCCTCTGCGTTGTCTAGTTTGTTGGCATACAGTTGTCACAGTATGCTCTTATCTCTCTTATTTCTGCAGGGTCAGTGTTAATGTCCCTTCTGGTCTCATTTCAGATTTTATGTATGTGTATCTTCTCTCTTTTTTTCTCCTTTGGTCTAGCTAAGGATTTGTTGATTTTCTTGGTCTCCAAGAACCAACTTTTGGTTTTGTTGATCCTCTCTACTGTTTTGTTGTTTTTTCCCCCCTTAATTTTACTTATTTCTGTTCTGATCTGTGTTGTTTCTTTCCTTCATCTTGGTTTGGGCTTAGTTTGCTGTTTTTCTAGTTCCTCCAGGTATGCAGTTAGGTCTTCGATTTTAGCTCTTTCTTTTTTAATGTAAGCACTGAGGGCTATAAATTACCCTCTCAGTCTGCCTTTGCTGTATCCTAAAGGTTTTGATATGTTGTATTTTTGTTTTCATTTGTCTCAAGATATTTTCCGATTTCTCTAGTAATTTCCTCTTTTACCCACTGATTATTGAAGAGTGTATTGTTTAATCTCCATATATTTGTGAATTTTCTCTTTTTCCATCCATTATTGATTTCCAGTTTCAATCCATTATGATCAGAAAAAGTGCTTTGTATAATTTCATTCTTTTGAAATTTATTGAGACCTATCTTGGGATCCAACATATGGTCTATCCTGGAGAAGGACTCATGAGCACTTAAGAAGAATGTATATCCTGCTCTTTTGAGATGTAATGCTCTATAAATGTCTGTTAGATCTAGTTAATTTATCATATTATTCAAGCTCTCTCTTTCCTTATTGATCTTCTGTCCAGATGTTCTATCCAAGCTGAGAGTGGTGTATTTAATTCTCCAACTATTATTGTAGAGACATCTATTTCTACCTTCAGTTTTGCCAGTCTTTTCCTTGTGTATCTTGAGGCACTGTGGTTAGGTGCATAAACATTTATTATAGTTATTTCTTCTTAGTGACTAGCCCCTTTTATTAATAGCCCTGTCTTTTCAAAAAAGATTTATTTTTATTTATTTCTCTTTCTTCCCCCCCCCCCCCCCCATTGTCTGCTCTCTGTGTCCATTTACTGTGTGTTCTTCTGTGTCCGCTTGAGTTTTTGTCAGGCACGGGACTCTGTCTCTTTTTGCTGTGTCATCTTGCTGCGTCAGCTCTCTGTGTATGCGGTGCCACTCCTGGGCAGGTTGTGCTTTTATCACGGGGGGCAGCTCTCCTTTACAGGGCGCACTCCTTGTGCCTGGGGCTCTCCTTCTCAGGCAAAACCCCTATGTGGCACGGCACTCCTTGCATGCATCAGTACTGCGTGTGGGCCAGCTCACCACATGTGTCAGGAGGCCCTGGGTACTGAACTCTGGACCTCAGCAGATGCTCTATCAGTTGAGCCACATCCGCTTCCCAATAACTCCTTGAAATATATAAAGGCATTCTTCATGTCTTATAACAGTTTTGCATTTACAATCTATTTTGTCCAATATTAGTATCACTACTCCACATCTTTTTGGTTACTGTTTGCCTGGGGTATCTTTTTCCAACCTTCTCTTTCAACCTGATTGTGTCTTTATGTCTGAGGTGAGTTTCTTGTTGACATCATATAGATGGCTCATATTTTTAAAATCCGTTCTGCAGTCTTTGTTGAGTGGGGAGTACAATTCATTAACTTTCAGTGCTATTATTGTAAAGGCATTCCTTACTTCATCTATTTTATCCTTTAGCTTACTGTATTAGTCAGCCAAAGGGGTGCTGATGCAAAATACCAGAAATTGGTTGGTTTTTATAAAGGGTATTTATTTGGGTAGGAGCTTACAGATACCAGGCCATAAAGCATAAGTTACTTCCCTCACCAAAGTCTATTTTCACATGTAGCAGCAAGATGGCTGCTGACATCTGTGAGGGTTCAGGCTTCCTGGGTTCCTCTGGGCTCAGCTCCTCTGTTTTTTTCCACAAGGTCAGCTGTAGACTGTGAGGCTCTCTAGGCTTTGCCTCTCTCCACAAGGTCAGGCGAACGGCTCTGTCTCTTTCCCTGGGGCTCCAGTTTAAGACTTCAGCATTAAACTCCAACATCAAATCTTCAACATGAAGAACCCTCAACTTTGTCCTTTGCTATGCCTTTTATCTGTGAGTCCCCACCCACCAAGGGGTGGACACTCAATGCCCTGATGATGTGGCCCAATCAAAGCCCTAATCATAACTCAGTCAGTCACACCTAGGAATAGACCAGATTACAAACATAATCCAGTATCTATTTTTGGAATTCATAACCATATTAAACTGCTACACTTACCATTTTCATGTCTTACCATTGCCTGTCTTTTTACCCTTAAGTTACCCTTATTAATAATCTTCATTTTTACACTGTTCTTCAAGCCTTTTGCCCTTGTTTTTTGTTTTTGTTTTTTTCATTTCAGGCTGTAGCACTTCCTTTAGTATCTCTTATAAATCTGGTCTTTTGGTAACATACTTTCTCAGTTTTTGTTTGTCTGTGAAGACTTTAAAATCATCCTCATTTTTGTAGGATAGTTTTGCTGGATAAAGAATTCTTGGTTGGCAGTTTTTCTCTTTCAGTACCTTAAATACATCGTAACATTTTCTTCTTGCCTCCATGGTTTCTGATGAGAGATCAGCACTTAGTCTTATTGAGCTTCCCTTACATGTGATGCATTACTTTTCTCTTGCTGCTTTCAGAATTCTCTCTTTATCTCTGATACTTTCCATTCTGAATAGTAAGTGTCTTGGAGTTGGTATATTTGGATTTATTTTGTTTGGTGTACATTGTCCTTTTTGGATATTGGTATTATGCCTTTCATAAGGTTTAGGTAGTTTTCAGTCATTATTTCCTGAAATATTCTTTCTCCCCTTTTCCATTCACTTCCACATCTGGGATATTGATGACATGTATATTTGTGTGTTTTGCCTTATCATCCAATTCCGTGAAAGCTGTTCCATTTTTTCCCATTGTTTTCTCTTTTTGTTCCCCTGTCTGTTCAAGTTCAGATGCTTGGTTTTCCAAGTCACTAATTCTGTCTTCCGTCAATTCAAATCTGCTGTTATATGACTCTAATGTCTTTTTAATCTCACCCATTGTGTCTTTCATTCCCATAAGTGTTGTTACTTTTCTTCACAAGCTTTCAAATTCTTCTTTGTGTTTACCAGTGCCTTCTTAATATCCTTAATCTTTTTAACCATCTCATTGAATTTATAAAGGAGATTTGTTTGGACAACTGTGATTAGTTGTCTCAAATACTGTATTTTGTCTGGAGGTTTAGTTTCTTCCTTTGACTGGGCCATGTCTTCCTGTGTGTTAATATGGTTTGTAATCTTTTGCTGGTGTCTTAGCATCTGATTTTTGGATGTGTTTATTCTATGCTCAGTTTCTCTCTTTAGCTGATGACTTACTCACTGGCTGGCTTTTTGTTAAAGTTCCTCTTTGACACTTGGTTCAACTTATTTTGAAACTTTATAATAGCTTGTGCTTAACTAATCCTATTTTTTCAGCTCTTATTCATCTTATACTTTACCCTGAACATACAGTACTATTTTTGAGATAGCATTATTTGTGCACTTATTTCATCTCTAGGAGAAAACTTCCTTTCCCTGTTCCTCCTCTGGAAATGTTAACCTGCTTCTGTTTGTTTTTTATTTGTCTCTATGTATTTTAAATGCTCCTTTCATTTTATCTAGGCATTATTACCTTGAGGCTAATTTTGGTATGTGTATTGCCCAAGAGACAACCATTCCAGTCTGATTTCCCAGCCAAAACAGGCTCAGGGACCCATGAAGGTGAAGTAGATTGATTCGTGTGCTCCAGGAAGGAGACCCTAAAGGACACCAGCCATCTCTTTGACATCTGCCCAAATCTATGCTTTTCTAATATTCTCTGCTAAGGTGTTGCTGTGCTTTTAATTTTCATGTGACTTAACCTGATGGGGACGTGGTTGAGACTGAGGCTGCCAGCCTGGCAGGAATGAAATTGTTTCAGAGCTCCCAGCCCCTGGGATGTGAGTTCTCTAATCCATTGCCACAATGTGCTGGGCCCCCTGAAGTGGGCAGGCTGAATCTGCCTGTTCTTGCCCTGAGAGAGTGTTCAGACTATACCTTGCTCCCTCTCCTGGCTGGGACGTGCTTGGGCTGGGACCGCTGACCCTTTAAGGTAGGCGGGGTGAATCTACTCGCTCTGCTCTGAGAAAGTGATCAAACCGCATCCAACTGCCCCACTTGCCTTGCACAAGGGCCTAACAGTGGCCACTGGCAGCTCTCCAACTGGTGCATTGAACCGGATCCCTACCGTCTAGTGTGTTGTTCAATCAACTCTCTTCCACTCCTGCTAGGGATGCAGATAAAACAAGGTCTGCTGGTTCCTTGTGGCTTGAGCAGGTCCATACTTTACCTGTGCTTGGAATTGGAATCCAGCCAGCTGAATTTGCTAATCGATAGCCTTCATGGGTGCTAGGTTGTTTCCCCTCCCCTGCCTTTTGGAAAGGAAGCTTCTGCTTCCAGGCAGGGTGTGGCTCCCAGGTAGCCCGCCTTGCCAGTGGTGATAGGCACCAGCCTCTACAACATGGAGGCATCTACTCGTGAATTTTCACCAAAGACTCACTCTTCCCATTTCATTCTTGCCTGGATGGTAGACAGTGTTCTGGTCTCCGGAGTCCCCCAAGCAGTTGATTCAGACAGATCCTGACTGATTATTAGCTGCCCTGGGGGGCCAGCTGACTCTTAGAGATCTCTACTTGGTCACTATCTTGGATCTCCTTCGCTTTGTCCTTCGCTTTGTAGCTTCTTCATCTCCAGAACTTATTCCTTCAACTTCCAGTTGCCTCATATTCCCTGATCTCAAATGTCTGTCTTTTCACCTCAAGCCCTGTTTTGGATCTCCTACCTCCTCTGCAGTTTGGAATGTGCCTTCAGGCGGAAAGCCAAAACACTCTTAAGGTTTACTTTAATTGTTTACCTTCCATCAGGGATTGCCATTGTGAACTGTCTGGTGTCCAATAATTAAAAACAGTTGTTTCATATATTTAGACCACGTTTTTAGTTGTCTAAGGTGGGCGAGTAAATCTAGCTTTTGTTACACTGTCATGTTTTGTTAAACAATAAAGAATTTGGGAAGTGGACTTGACCCAGTGGTTAGGGCGTCCGTCTACCACATGGGAGGTCCGCGGTTCAAACCCCGAGCCTCCTTGACCTGTGTGGAGCTGGCCCATGCGCAGTGCTGATGCACGCAAGGAGTGCCGTGCCATGCAGGAGTGTCCCCGCATAGGGGAGCCCCACGCGCAAGGAGTGCACCCCATAAGGAGAGCCGCCCAGCGCGAAAGAAAGTGCAGCCTGCCCAGGAATGGCGCCGCACACATGGAGAGCTGATGCAGCAAGATGACGCAGCAAAAAGAAACACAGATTCCCATGCTGCTGACAACAACAGAAGAGGACAAAGAAAAACATGCAGCAAATGGACAAAGAGAACAGATAACTGGCGTGGGGGTGGGGGTGGGGGGGCGGTAATAAATAAATAAATAAATCTTTAAAAAATAATAATAAAGAATTTGGCCTTTTTCCTGGCTCCTGGGTGGGGTAAACTCTAAGCACTTGGAGATAAATACTTAGAGCAGTAGGAGGGTCTTTTGCTATTAATGGTGCCTGCACCCCCCCACCTGATAATTTAGGCTAATGAGATGAATCTAAGTAAAGTCAACCACACCTGTAGTTTTAGGGACAGGGCTAGCACTTTAGAAAGACTTGTCATGTGATTAGAGGGTTGGGGCTTTGAGCTCTTACCTCCTGGGAGGCGAAGAGGGGTGAAAATGGATTTCAGCCATGTGGAGATTAATTAAATCAGTTATGCCTACATTTTGAAACCCCAGTAAAAAAACAAACAAACAAACAAAAACTGTAAAAAACTCAGATGAGTTTCCCTGGTTGATAATACTTGCTGATGTGCCAGAGTGTTACATGTCCTGTCTCCACAGGGAAAGAGCACCAGAGGTTTCACCTTTGGGATCTGCCAAGACCTTGTCCTATGTGTTGCTTCTTTTGGCCTTTTATTTGTATCCTTTTTGCTATAATAAAACAGTAATCCTAAATATTGCACTTTCTGAGTTCTGTGAATTGTTCTATGGAATTACCAAACCTTAGGAGTTAGTGGGAATTCCCCAGTCTGTAACCAGTTGATCAGAAGTGAGGCTGGCCCTGGGACCCCCTGCAGTTGTGGCTGGTTTCTGAAGTGGAATCAGTCTGATGGAAGATTGTGCCCTTACCCTGTGAAGTCTGCACTAACTCCAGGTCCTTAAGTGCCACAAGTTGGAAGCAGAAGTCTGTCCTGCTTGATTTCTATCATGCAATCAGAATGCCTTGCAGCCATCTTAATCTCTGACTTGTAATCTTTTCTCATAAAGGGGTCCAGTCCCCTGGCATTAATAATCCCTTCCTGTGTGGCCATACTTTGTCTATTGCAAGGGTTGGCAAACTTTTCCTGTAAAGGGTGAGCTAGTAAATATCATCTTAGGTTTTGCAAGCCGTATGGTCTCTTTCCCAACTACTCAACTCTGCCATTATAGCACTGACACAGCCATAAATAATATATAAACAAATGAATGTGGTTGTATTCCAATAAAACTTTATTTGTGGGCACTGAAATGTGAATTCCATGTAATTTTCATGTGTTATGAAATAGTCTATTGCTTCCGCCCTCCCCCCCCCCACCCCCCCATTTAAAAATGTAAACACCATCTTTAGCTCTTGGGCTGTACAAAAACAGGTGACGGGCTGTATTCGGCCCATGAACTATGGTTTGCCAACCCTGCTCTTTAGTACTTTAGCATTTGAGGTTACATTCCCAACTTCAGAATTTCTCATGTCTTTTTATGTATAAGGAAGTTCTTTCAAACAGTGTATCTTGAATTGATAGTCATGAAGTCCTTCTTAACATAAAAGTTATCTGAATTCAGAAAACCTGATTGAGCAAATTTCTTGGTGCAAGTCCCATTAAGTATTCTGGAGAAATAGATACATGTGGAACTTTTCCTTCCTTCAGGCTACTCAGTGTTTAGTGGAAGAAGATAAAGATTTACTGAAACAAATGTTGGAGCAGGCAAAAAGGGCTGTCAGTTCCAGTGGAAGGGATGGTACAGTCCTGGAAAATTGGAGAGAGCTTCTTAATTAGAAGTGGCATCAAGTGGAACTTGATGAAATGGTAGGTTTTGATATGGGGAGAACAGGAGGAGAGTGAAGTGGTAGAAAGACTGAAAAATGCCTGGGCGAAGGCACAGGTGGAAGAAGGTAGGGTGTGTGCTGGGATTGTAGCCTTTTTTTCTAAAAAGCTTCTAAGTGTAATGGAAAAAAAAATGGTAAACTAGACTGGAAATGGGTTCTGGAAGGCTTTAAATAGAATGATCCTTCTGTACATAATGGGAAGTAGCCAAGGATTCTCAACAAGGAGTGCCTCAATCTGCTTTCGTGGTCGTATGAAGAACAGAGAAGTACAGAGATTTAAGGCAGGTGGTCCAGTGAGAGGTTACTGGAATCAAGGAATCTATTTCTCTGCCAGATTTGTCCAAGCCCCTCTTAAATCACTCCCAGATTATTAAGATGGCCTCTGAAGTTGTCTTTCTCCGCCTGCCTCTACTATGCCATTCTTTTCAGTGCAGCCAGAGAGATTTATTTAGACCATAATTTAAATGTTACTCTGCTGCTTAAAAATCTGTTGAAATCTCAATGCACTTTGGCTAATATCCATTTCCTTATTGTAGCACACAAGAAAAGCCCCTTGCAGGATCTGTTGTCTTCCTACTTCTCATTTATAGTTTAGTTGATTGGCTTTCTTACACCCCTAGAATATATCAAGTGTTTTCCAAATCAGTTGCCTCACTCAACTATTCCAATTAGCCATTTTCATCCTTTAGGTCTTGGCTTAAAAGCCACCGCTTCAGAGTACCATCTTTGATCACCCATTCAAGTATAACACTGCCTTATGAATGTACTTAATGACCTTTATCTGGGATTATTTTGTTTTTCTCACCTGGCACCACCTTAATATCATAAACTCTGTGAGAGCTGAACCATGTCTGTTATATTTACAGTTTTACCCATATTGCCTGGCATGTACATTGTGCAGAAAAATCATTTGATGTATGAATGATTTCAGTGGGAGATGAAGGCCTGAACTGTGGTAATAGGAGGGAAAAGGGACTGAAGATAAGAGGTGCATCTAAGAGATGTTTGGGTCTTAAGGTATTGAGGCTGAGTGACCAGGAAGGTAGTGATGCTGTGAATTAAAATAGGGAGAAAAGGCAGTTCTCGAGTTATAGAAATATATGATGTTTATGGCAGTCACCTTTAGGATTAGACCTGGAGGTATTTGGGAATGGGGATTGGAGTTCTTTGAGCAGCGTTAGAGTAGTGGGAAGGGCATTTGTCACAAGTGGCCCCTCTGCCTTCCTGATAGGCTAGTAAATTCCGGGTTAGGATCACCGGTAGGAGTTACATTCCAACTTGAGGAGAAAAAAAAAAGGGAACTCTACTGTTACAAACTCCACTTGCTGTGAATGAGTCTGTTGACTTGAATACGATGTTTGTCCTTTTCCCTTCTGCTAATACTTAAAATTATTTGAGATAAAGGAAAACTGTTTAAACATGTAATGCTTAACATATGAGAACTATTGCAAATCAATTTTAAAGCCAAAAAGTTGTTAAGAACATATTCTGGGTTTTATGAAGAATTTAGAGTAAAATGAGAAAATGTTGGTGAATGCTATCCTATTTTATGACTTTATGAATATTATGAATGTGAAGTGAAAACAGTCTGAAATTGCATTCTGCTCTGATATAGCTATGCAAAAATGATGCATTGATATTTTATTTGTCAGGACTTTTTCATTTAAAAGAAATGCAACTCAAACCAAAGAGCATTTACTGGTTAATGAACAAGTGAGGGGCTGGTGGGGTGGAAGTGGCTTTGAATGATTCTCCTACATCAGAATAATTTCAGAATTCACTGTTGAGGTGAGAACTGGTTGAATTATGAAAGTAGGGATTGAGAAGTCCTTTAGTGTTAGAAAGCTTGTGTCAAAGTCAGAGGCCAAAAAAGGTAATAACTGGCCTGAGCTTTCCCACTACTCAGTAGTGCAGCAGTGACTTGAGCCCAGGTTACCTGTGATCTGAACCCAAGTTACCTATGCTTAAGCACTGCACAGTTTCCGCCTCTCCACCTACAGAGTGCCGTAAAGCTTTCTGAACCAACAAGGCTTCTATAGCAGGGACATGATTGTTTACATTTGATATTTTAGTATAGATCTTTTGCTCTCAGATTTCAAAGGATTTAAATTGAAAATTATCTTCAGGCTAATTAACACTCAGCTGTTATTTATAGTTTATTACACATCTCACTGTCTAAAAGGGATTGCTTTCTTCTTATTCATTTGCTCTACTTTGGGTAATGTGAAGAACAAAATGAATAACTTTTATTATCAAAATGAATAGTACCATATAACAAAACCAACGGAAAAGCCTACATCTTCCTTGATTCTGTGTTGTAACTAGGGATTAAACTTTTGTGCTTAGTCTTGTTTGGACAAGAATGTCCATTTCTGGAATGAACACCCTTAGTACACTTTAATATCTAATACTTTTTCCACAAATAGCTCTATGTAGCTAAACTTCCAAAGACATGTACTTTGTTCCAGGTCAGATTCCACTATAAAATGATCTGGAAAAGCCAGGTTCTGTTTCCTTCTCCCTCTTCCCTCTCTCTGCTTCCCACACCACTTCCCCCCCAAATATGTAGGCAGAGTAGTTTCTGGAGAACTGTAGAACTGCGAGAATATGCAATGTGCCTTGAATTCCTGCAAGAAGTACACAGACCCTATGCCTAAAATGTGTTTAAGACACAAGTTTCAAATTAAAAACAGCACAAAATCTTTTTAATTTTTTCAGTTCTGGATCTTAGGAAGCCCAGGTTTTACTGTCATTTGCTATAGCCGATTTCCTCCAACTAATGCCTTGGCAAGATAACGGGTGAGTGACCAGCATCTGGTTGGGAAATTATCTCTGCTTTTGATTGTCTTCTTAAATGTAGACATAAATTGGATTACAACTGGTGTGGCATTGATTAAAAACCTCTAAAACTGTTATAGCTGTTCTGTATGTGGCAGTTTTTATGGGGTGCCTTATGACCTGTTTGCCATCTCAAGTGGGAATCCAAGAAAATTTCAGTTTTGTAGTAAAAAAGTCTTTATTTCCAAAATGATTGAGTAGCCCAGAAAACTATAAGCTACCTAACACATGACTTTGGTAACAAAGAGATTTGATGCTTCTTAGAAATCACTATCAAACAAAAACCATTTATGTGATATAAGAATCACGTCTTGATAAGTGTTACCCCTTCTTAGTCATTATATACTTGGTTTTTAGCCTCCAAAATTTGGATTAAAAATGTACCCAACTGGGGAGCAGATGTAGCTCAAGTGGTTGAGTGCCTGCCTCCCATGTATGAGGTCCTGGGTTCAATCCCTGATACTTCCCCCCCCCAAAAAATGTACCAACAGGGCTCAAAAGGGACCATGAGACACTAGGATGGCTTGTCCTTAGAGTTCCTTAGGAATCACTATCTTGAGGGAACTTTGATTTTCATGGGTTGAGAATAAGTGTGCATCTAGATAGCTGAGGGCAGATGCTGTATCAGAACTATTTTTGTCCAAGTAGGAAGTAGACCTCTTATTTCTTCATATTATGCTTCTTTGGGGGAAGCATTTCACATTAGGATTAAAAAATAATATTGCAAACAACTCGAAGCTCCAGGAAGCTCAGGAATGTGGTAATCATGGCCTTTCTAGAATGTGGGAACAAAAGCTGCATCCATTATAGAAAATGATTGAGGTGGATAACAATTGTAAAAGGCCCCTCCTGCTTCTCAACACTTAATTGGCTTAAAAACACAAAAGCCAGACCCATTGAGGTTTTTTTTTTTTATTGAACAGTCTCTCTTGTGTTAAAGAAAATAGTACATATTCAAGGCTATAGCATATGTCTGTTGTGTTTGGAAATATCCTGATATGTTTAATGCGAATTCTTAAAGTAGTGTATTCAAAGTATTGTATGCATCTCATCCATAGTACATATTTGGAGTAAGCAGTCAAAAAGGCCTGTAACAGAAATGAAATATATAATTTTAACAATTAAACGAATGAGTAAAAACTGCTGATGGACTCAACTCAGTAAAATGCTTTTACACTAATCCTTGGTAGTCCACCTCTGAGTTTGGTGAGCTTATGAATGCTTGGAAGGGGATGGAAAGTCCCTGGCCGTCCTGATAGAGATACCTGAGGCCCAGAGCCCTGGCGTGGAAAGCTGGGCACAGGTTTGGCTTCCCATCACATTCCTTTGTTCAGCTGGATACCTTGATATTCCTTTTCTCTATATTTTCTGCCTTAGTCTCAGAAACACTTTTTCTCTCTACACATAAACTTTTATGACTAGAAGATAAAGCACAGAGATAGTATATTTGTTGGAGGGAAGGCTTGGTAGATGTAGGCAGATTTAGCAAAATGCATAAGCTAAAATAAAAACTTTATTAGAAACTAGTTTGAAAACTTAAAGTCTATATGTGTGTAGACAAATTTCATAAATTCAAGGTTGGCGCTGCTAGAGAGGCAAATTTTGCTGCCTTGGCTTTGGTTCCAGTAAGGATCTAGTACCAAAGTTTCATAAGGCTGGCTTCCTAGGGAACTGAATAAAAAATACGGGAAAAATACTTTCTACACATAGTACCTTTTACTTCAGGTGTAAGAACTGGTTACCCTGCAGTCACATAAACCAGCCATCATTTTTTTTTTTCCTTTGAGGTATCAGGAACCAATACTAGGGAGATGAGGTGAATGAAATCAGAATTTCTCAGTGAAAGAAGAAAAGCCACTGAACATCAGTGCTCCTTCTTCTTCAAGCCTACCAGCTCTATTTTCCCCAAGAACCACTGATGACTAAGGACGCTTAACAACATACCTAAAGGCCCACCAAATGAAAAGAGATGGGCAACAGTCGTTTGCTGGAAGAGGGGACAGGTCAGAAATGGGATGAGGGCAGCGTGTTCTCTTCATCTGATTGGGAATTGTTTTCTGCCTGCTGCTCTGTGGGAAGGAGGCACAGAGGCATTTCCAGACACAATTGCCTCTCCAGGTGGAGGCAGCCAGGGTCTCACTTCTACCTGCCCAGGTAGATGTTCCAGAGGGACACAGTTTAGTAGAAGGTGGATGATACTACTCACTTCTGTGCCGGAAGTGGACAAGCTGAGGACATGGGAGCCCCACTCAGCCTGTACCCATAGAAAAGTATTTGGAAAGGATGTCCCTTGCATCCATAAAACTATTGGGCGAACCATACTGCAGAAATGAAAACTAGTGTACACAATTTAATTTGCCTTAAACAAACAGGAAAATGAACAATCCAGCCATTGGTGACTCTGGAATCTAGAGTTGCAGCCCTGGGAACTCATACCCTTGCTAACAAGGGTGAACGTTGCATGCTCTGATCTCCTTCTTGTCTTTGCAGCTGGTAAACTGGGAGCTTTTGAACCTCTTCTTTACAGTCATGTAGCGCTCCTGAATCCCACCTCCACACAGTTTGGTGCATTCTGACCAGGCCGTCCATGGGCGCATCCTACAACCTGGAAGCATGAGAAGGCCTGATTAGGCCAGCAGCAACGGGAGACAGTACAATTTGACAAATGGCCAGGATTTGGATCAGTGTCAAGTGTAGCAGTTTTCTCGACTTTTCTACCCCTGTACGCAATGATTTGTTGAATTAATTTAGGATTACAGCCCTCATTAGGAACTGCTAGCTCATATGTGACAGATTGCAACAAATGGCCAAAAAGTCTTTGCTGCTCCTCCCATCACCCTCTTGAATCTGGGCTTGGCTGTATGGCTTGCTTGGACCAATGGCTTGAAAAGTGTTTGTACATTGGGGCATGCCTTCTTTTGCTGCTGAAAACCCTTCCACCCCTGTGTGAGCAAGCCTGAGTTAGTCTGCAGGAGGGACCACGTGGAGAGATATCCCAGCCAACCCAGCTGAGGCCCCAGAAATGCTAGTAAGGCTGGTTTAGACCTTCCAGCCCCAGCTGAGCCGCCAGTTGACTGCAGCTACGTAGATGAGCCTAAGCCAGACCACAGGGGAAAGGCCCAGCCAGGTCAGCCCAGCACACTGACCCACAGCATCAAAAGCTAATTAATGGTTTAAAAATGCCACTGTTTGAGGGCAGCTTGTTATGCAGCAACCATTTAAGGGGCATTTTACCACTTCTCTCTCTTAGGCTTTGCTCCTCAAGAATTCAGCCTTCCCAATACTAAATAAACTTAAGTACAATTTATTTTTCCCATGCAGCTTAAACATGCCTTTCTCAAAGAAAACTTCCCTGACTCCCAGAGTTCAGCTTAGGTCCTTTGTTTAAATGCTTCCATGGCACTCTAATTTATCCTTTTTAGAACCAACCACATTTATGATTATCCAATTCAACATCTGTTTACCACACTATACTATCAGTTCACGGAGGAGAGGACCATGGTAGAGTTAGCCTTATTGAATGTTTGTTGACTGGCTGACTGACGACCATGGGCAACAGGTAACATTTTGATATGCTAACAGCTCCCTAATGAAAAGACAGTGAACTGTCAGGTAGCCTTGCACCTTCTCCATTTCTTTCATTGTCCTAGGTGGAGGTGGAGTATCTTAAAGAAGAGAAAAGAAAAGGAATAAAAGAGTTAGAAATTCAATGTGCCCATTAACCCTCAATTTTACATTGGCACCATCTTACCCATGGGAATCCAAAGAACATCCATCAACTGTGCCCAAAGCTGAACCACAATCTTCCCTACTCATTGTTTCATCTGTTGCAGATGACTCCTATCTGAGAGAGGATTCCAGAAAGTGCACTCTTGGCTTGGGACACCTTATTCAGCAGTGACGTCCCAGGCAAGGATTTTTTCAATTAAAAAAAAAATTTTTTTTTTTGGTAAAGTCATGATGTTCTTTTGACTTCTTGGTCATCATGGACCTATTCTCAAATTATGCTGGAGAAGGGAGACACATAATAATCTCATGGACTATAAACAAAACTTAATAACTGACCTTTGTCCCTCTGTTTTTGTCAACTCCAAGCCATCCAACACAACAAAAGGAAGACCTTCTGAAATTCCGGTCTGTTCAAGTCACTCTCTCAACACCTTCATCTACAGTACCAAGTTGCAAACCCTCAGCAGGTTTCCTGGCATTTTATGTTCTGGTCCCCCTCTCCAGTCTTTTTTCCTGATTCCCCCCTCCTTGTATTTTGTGCTCCATCCACATCCCATTTTATTGCTCAAACATATCATGCTCTGTGCCTTTGCAGTGACTATTCCTGCCACCTGCAGTGAGTCCTCTAACTGGCATACTCGTACATTCTTCAAGACCCACTTGAATTCCCTCTTCTCTGACATCTCACCACCCTAACTACTCCAGGCAAAGTGAGAAGCTCTCTTAGCACTTGGCTCATCATTCCAGGGGAGCATTTATTACATAGTTATTTGGCAAGCCTGGGTCTATATTATTATTTGGGAAATAAAACTCAAAGCTGATGACTTTGTGGCTAACCTTGCAAAAACAACTAATGAAGCCACAAGCCAGGGCTGTCTTGTCTGAGCCACATCCTTAATGGAGGGTGCCTTGTTCTAAGAGGCCCTCAGGAATATTCTCTAAACGAGGCCGAGACATCTTCGATACATCTGTGATTACTTTCTCCTTTTGCAAAGAGTAGTTACTAGGTCATAATTTATTTTGAGCAAGGTTTGACATGACTTACCTGACTCTTTCAAGATACCGGTTTTATATGTGTAGAAAGGAAGAACTCTGTAATTCCCAAAGGCTCTTTGCTTGACTCTTTTGGACAGATAATTATGTTATCTAAAGATTCTTTTTGATAAAGAGCCCTGGACCCTTTCTTCTTTATAAATTATGCTTGCTTAATATATTTTTGGGAAAACTTGCACCTAAAGAACCAAAATATGGCCTGAAGACTCCAGAAAATGCTACCTTCCCCCACGCCATCCCCCCACCCCAGTTTTTGACTGGCCCTAGAGTTGGCCCCACACGTGGGGGTGATACCTGGAAACTGCTCCCCATCGGCCTCTTCCCTCAGCTGCTCACTCCTCCGGCTCTCTCGGGCCTCCCTCCAGCGCAGCTTCTGGATGGATGGATTTCGAAGGCATTTCCGGACGCGGCACTTTTTTCGCTGCACCGTCTCCGGGCAAGGAGCACCTCCAAACTGAGGCTCCATTTGGATCATCCGGGTTCGAATCATGTGTCCTTTTCCGCATGACTTGTTACATTCTGACCACTGGGACCACTCGGTTAGCTCACAGTCAATGGCTGGCAAGACACAGATGGACATGAGTGTATCTCATGTGTGAAATAAGATACCGTCACATACACGCTCCTCGGAGCATTGTAACAAGCTTGTGAGGAAG
Source organism: Dasypus novemcinctus (assembly GCF_030445035.2). Classification (NCBI taxonomy): domain Eukaryota; kingdom Metazoa; phylum Chordata; class Mammalia; order Cingulata; family Dasypodidae; genus Dasypus; species Dasypus novemcinctus. Next base: position 79,751,144 of record NC_080682.1, read on the forward strand.
GCGAGGCAGGGGCTGCTGTCCCATTTTCCAGATGCAGAATTCAGGCTCCAGGAGGCAGGCTGACTTCATCCAGCCTATATAGAACTTGGGTAGTAGAGGTAGGATCAGTGCCCAGGTCACAGCCCACATTCTAGTGCCCTGCAGAAGGCTCTGGAGGACTGTGAAGATGCGGTCAGTGCCTCTTGCTCTGCGGGCTCCTAGAATATTGCCAAATCAGCCTTGAGTGGCACAGACCAGCCTCTTGCAGTTTCAAGTACATAGATTTTCTCTGAGTGGCAGAGCTCATGGGTGCTGTCTTTCAGAGCAATGCCAACGAGACCCCCCCTGCTGCCCGACCCCTGTGGTGAGAACAAGTCAACAAGCTAACAGGTGCCTCACGCCCTGTGCTCCTAAATCAAGAGCTCTGTGGCTTTTGTAGTGAGAACCAGGCAGCTTTTCATTTTTTTTTTTTTTGTTCTCAGCATCATTCTGTGTCTTTTACGTGGCAGTCTGTGAAAATCACAGGAGCTGGAAATGGGGAAATCATTAGAAAAGAGGGATGGGAGCGAGCAGTGTTTTATGGGTTATCATGGTTCAAGAGCCAGCAAATCCTTCTTGGTAAGCCAGCATCTCACAAATTTGTAGGGGAAATGACACCTCAGTCTGATTTCCAGGATATGTCTTAGGGAAGCAAGTGATTGCAGACTCTCTGTTGGCCTGACAAAGCAGAGGCAAGGCTGGGTATAGTAAGTGCTTAGTTTTACTCAGTGCTTTCTCCCTGCACACACTCAAGCAGTTTTCTTATCTGCAAAATGGGGATAATGGTATTTTTCTCTCTTAAGTTGTGAGGATTAAAGGACATAATGTTCTCAGCCCAGTTTCTGCCCCAGGGGAAGTCTTCCATAAACGTTCATATTCTTCTCCCTCCCTTCAGGGGCCCTTAAGGAGTTTTAAGTTGGGAACAGTGTATCAGTCAGAGGTCCTGGGGCCCACCTCTGGGGAGCCGGTTCAGCTATGGGCCCATCTTAGTTAGCAAGAGCCCCAGACAATAGTCAATGGTCCAGGTCATCTCCACACATGGCCGGGTCTAGATTAAAAGAGCTCAGGAACAGTAATACATAACATCCGGGGGGGTCTGTGATGGGCTGATTTGTGTCCCGAACCCCTGGTCCTGCGAACGTGACCTTATTTGAAAATAGGGTCTTTGAACATGTTACTAGTTAAGGTGAGGCAAACTCAATTGTGGTGGCTAGGTGACTGGTGTCCTCATAAAAGGGGGAGAATTGGACAGAGACTGACAGAGAGGAGATAGCCACGTGGGGACAGAAGCAGGTGCATCTACAGCAAGGAACCCCTGGGGCCACGAGAACCCAGGAAGTAAACCGGATCCTCTCTAGAGACCTCAGAGGGAGTGTGGCCCAGCCGACACCTTGGTTTTGGACTTCTCACCTCCAGAACTGGGAGAATATACCTTCCTGTCGTTTGAAATCCCCCAGCCCCCTGGCACAGCAGCCACAGACACTGAGACGAGGCCTCTATATGTCAGATCCAGCACTTGGTGTTTTACACCAATTATTTCATTTACTCCTCAGAGCAATCTAGGAAGTGTTTCCAACTCTTGCAGATGAGGAAACTGAGGCACAGGGATGCTAAGTAATGTGCCAAAAGTCACGTAGCCAATGAGGGACAGAACTGGGCAGGCAACCTGAGTGATGCTAAGGGAGAGGGACCATGGACGACTGCAAGGGTGCTTCAGAAGAAGCCAGAACCCAGATCAGAGCAAGCCTGCCTGACTCCCACCACCAGAAAGAGGAGGCCTCTTGGAAGAATAAGCCAGAAAAATGGACTTCTCTCCTTGGAAATCAGTTCCCATGTAATAAAAGCAATTGGCTACCGTCAGGAGATTTGGGGGGAGGTAGGAATGGGCAGGAACTTTTGAGCAGTGGGCTTGCTTTCCTGCTGGTCCTCCTACCAGGGAACCAGTGATTCAAAGTGTCCAGCCTCTGGTCATGGGTGAACAAGGTGGTCACAGGGGAAGGAATAGAATTAAGATGCTTAGAAAATCCATGGGTCAGACAAGCCCCTAACTGGGGGAAGGGAAGGACCTAAGGTTTACTGAGCCTATGCAAAGTGTTTTTCATACAGTCCATGATGTTGACTTCATAGCAACCTGTAGTCTATGTGGTTTGTAATTAATAAAGGGGATTCCCACTTTATTAATGAGGCTGACTGCAGAGTTTAACTGATTTGCTAACACAGATATATAAACCCCTTGTTCTTTCTCCCTGTAAACAGTTTAACTGTATGACCTGCCAGTATTGTCATAGCTCAGGGCTGGTTCAGGGACCCTCCATCCCCTTCAGGCTTCTAAGCCCAGAAAGGGTAGGAGGACAGAGGCTTCGGGGCCCCGGGACCCCAGGACTTACGGCATTCGGGCAGCATGCACTTTTCCACCTGCTCCAGCTCCTCATTGCAGTCTCCCAGTTCAGCCAGAGACTTGAGCATCCGCTGGCGGGTCCGCATGCCCTTCCCACAGGTGACGCTGCAGTCGCTCCACTCGGACCACGGGGACAGCAAGCACGGGATGGTGTCTAGGCCAAGAGCCAGGTTTGCCTCTGCGAACGGGCTCCCTCTGCTGCCTTTGATCTTCTCGGCCCCACAGAGGCCCCCACCCCCTGACCCAAGCCCTGTCCCCTAGAGAAAAGTGGAAGTGACCCATGGGTCTGATAAGAAGGAACACCAAGCAGGAAGGGGCTGATCAGGCCACGGCTCTTCCTGTCACTGTCCTGCATCTCCCCTTGTCCAGCTGGTGGTGATGACATGGCACTGGATGTGGCTCAGTAATAGGGGTTCACAAGTTCCCACCTGGAACCCACCTGCTGGGTCTTACTAAACACAGAAACATCCCCCACTCCCCAAGAGTCACACACTGATAGGCTCAATGCTGTGTTGTTGGACATTGTGGTGCTGACATTCCCAGGATGTGTGTGTCCTCGTGTGCATGCACACATCTGAGTACTGATGTGAGCAGACAGCAGGGCTGTTAATGCTTTATGGGGCCAGGCAAGGCCCATGAAAAACAAGAGGGGCTGGGGACTTAGGGTCTGGGCCTATAAAACAGTTGCAGGTGAATTCCTTACAGAGAGCACAGCTTGCTGTACCAGGGGTGCTCCCCAGAGGCCAGTGTCTCGGGATCTGCTTGACAGCCACATGCCTGCGGCCTGCAGGTAAGACCAGGCTTTCCTCCTGCACCCACCCAGCCTCCCACCTTGACCGGGTGGTGAGGGGTGCTGTGGTCCTCCACACCCATATCCGCTCTCTCGCCCGAGCCTCGTGCCCTCCCCCAGGCCCACCCCACGCCCACTCACGGCACTCGGGCATCATGCACTTCTCTGCCTGGGAGGTCTCTGCCTTGCACAGGGAGCCGTCAGCCGGGCTCATCTTGACCATGCGGTGGCGCTTCTTCATGCCCATCCCGCAGGTGGCGCTGCACTCGTCCCACTCGCCCCATTCGGTCAGCAGGCAGCTGCTGGGAGCTGGGGGATCCCGCGGGGTTGCAGAGTCGCCGACGGCCTCGGGGTCCCGCGCGCCCGCCCCACCCGCCGGGTCTCCGCCACTCACAGCACTCCTCGTTGACCGTGCACTTCTCCGTCTCCTCGGTGGGCAGCGTGCACACGGAGCCGTCCTCCGGGAACTGCTTCACGTACCTCTCCCGGGACCGCATGCCCATGCCGCAGGAAATGCTGCAGGGCGACCAGGTGATCCACTCGGACATGGTGCAGGTGGAGCCGTCTGCAACACACGGGAGCGAAGCTGCAGCCCGGGCGGACGCCGGCCGGGAACCGCGCGGCGGGAATAACCGCGGGCAGGAACCAAGACCCGGAAAGGAACCCGCTGGCATTCAAGGGGACTTAGGCAGAGGAGGGTGCAAGCGAATATTGAAGATACTAGTCTTTAAACCAGGACTTGTTCTCAAAGAGGAAATGCCCCTTTTTCAGGTGCGCAAGGCCTTCAAGATTACTTCTCATCCCATGACAAGACACTTGACAGATGCAAAGATGGTTATTAATAAACAAGCAAATAAAATGTGCTATAAAATATAGTTTACATTAATATAAGATCATTCATAATCCATTTGTATGGTCAAAGATACAACATTATTAAATGTCTAAGACCACTACCTAAAATTAAAAATTAAAAATCTACTTCCCCAGTTGTGTGTGGCTAGTAGCTACCATATTGGATAGTGCAGAGATGGAACAATTCCTTCATCCCAGAAACTTCAATTGGAGAGCAGTGGAAGAAACCATCTATATTTTGGGATATGGTGTAAACGCTTTTGCTCAGAAGAACCTGAAATGTTAGTTACTATCTAAAGCTGCCCATTCCTAGTCTAGAAAAACAGATGAGAAAATTTTATTCCAAAAACAGAGAGTGTGATTGATCTTGGGATGCAGGGTCCTGAGGACATAGGACTCATCTGTACCCAGAGATGACACTAAGTGGCCATAGATCTCTCAGTGCCTGAGTGGAGGTTGGTAAGAAGGAGGAGAATGTCCCAGCTGTGAGGAAGGGCAGTGGTGGGGTGAAGGGCCGGGGGGGAGTATGTGTACCAGGAAAGGGAGATGCAGACAAGAATGAGGGACTCTAAAGTCAGCTTTTTGTGTCAAGACCTTGCATCATCCAACCCAGGAGATATACTGGGCCATACGGTTCAGCCTTTCCGTCAGTGGCTGTTAGGAGACACTCTGGAGGTTGGTGGAAAGATAACTGAACCTCTCAGCAAGGCTTGGTGGCTCTATTCCCAGCAGGGTGGTGGGGTGCTAGTCCAAGTGGAAACAGATGTACATACATGTGTATGTGTGCACACAGGTGTGTTTGCCTGCTCAATTCTAAGAAAGAAGAGGGAACTTAAACTACATATGTCACCCATCCATCCATCCAGTCACATCAATAAGATCTACTGAATGCTTTGTGGTATGCTCTGAGGTTCCAAAGATGCATAAGCAATGGTTCTTGTCCTACTCTAGACAGGTGGGCACATGAACAGATAGTAATTCCAGATATTAAAAATACAGAGGTGAACCCAAGAGATTGGAGATGGGGCACAGATGAGGGAAAAACCTCCTTCTGGGATTTTTGGGAAAGATTTCACAGATGAGGGCACATCTGAATACCCTTTTTTTTTTTTTTTTGGATAAAGTACATGTTCATTTAAGGCGAGGGAACAGCTCTTGCAAATGCTCCTGTACAGAGTTTGTATGTGGCTGTGGTCTTAGGAGATGAGGCAAGAAAGGTCAGAGGGGGAGGCTAGCCTGCACATGTCCACAGACTGTCACTTGCACATGTGTGAGGCCTTGTCATTGTTATTTAACCTAGGGGCAGTGTGGGTAGGGACAGTAAGAAACCACAGCTGGAACACACACGTGCAACCCAGGGGCAAGGCTAACGAAAAGCAGCCTATGCAATCAAAAGAGACAACGATGCTCCAGTGTGATATGCTTGGGAGTATGGGGCTTGGCTAGCTCTCAAATTCAGGCTTCCTGTGACCCAGCAAGACCTTACCTTGGGGAGACAGAATACTGCCACTGCCCACCTGAGTGTGTCTTGAAAGTCAGTGGTTGGACTCAAGAGGTTCCACTCTTCAGTATCTCTCGAATTGATGCCCTCAATGTGTCCTTCCAGTGTTGGCAGTATAATGTTAATTGTGATGCATGTGTCCCAGAGCTAATTTTCACCAGGCCTCCACCACAGAACCACCTGGTTCTCTGCAGGACAATTTCGCCAGTACATTAAGCTGATGAGTTTGTTCATGGGCAATAAAGAGCCACAGGTTTTTCAGCTGGAGAGTGAGGTAATCAGTTCCTTGTTTGTAAAAGATTCCTCTAGTGATAACTTGGAAGGTGGGCAGAAGTGGGGAGAGAAGTCAGGTGAGAGACAAGGCCTGAGCAAAAGGGTTTGGTCCAGATAATTAGGAAGAAACTCTAAGATGTAGTTGCCACAATAAAAAGATAATTCCTTATCTTATAAATTAATTATCTTATAAAGATAATTCCTTCCAAATGACCAAAGGGGTCTCTGCTTCCCTCTCATCTACCTTCCCTCTCCCCAGTTATTAAGTACAAAAAGAAACCTGATGTGGACACCAGAGAACTCTATCTGGTTCTGGGCAGGGTAGCTTCTGGGGAGCACGGATGGGTGCAAAAATCAGGCACAGCCTGACATGTTCTAGAACTGTCAGCACCACCCAGGAGCCACCTGAGCTGGTAGGACAAAGGACCCTTTCCCTGTGGAGGGGCAGGTTAAAGACCTCACCGGCCCTTCAGGCCTCAGACAGGCCCTCCCAGACCTAGCACCAAGAAAGAGAGAGAGCCTCCAAAGTTCACAGGCCAGCCTCCACGTCCTCTCTGCCTGTTTGTAGGAATGTCCTCGGCAGGGTTCTCTTGGGATGAAACTGATAACAACCAAGGACCGTGGGAGCACAGCCAGGAGAGGTATTTAAGACCGACACCCAGGAAGAGCCAGAGAATGAATGACCTACAGGGGAGTCAGCTTTCTTCATTGAGTCTCAGCTTAGAAGCTGCTTAGCTATTTTCCTCCTGTCATAAACCAGCTGGGTCTATGCATCCCCTTCCATTGTCCCAGCACACTTCTGAGGCCGGTAAGATCAGAGAACAGACTGTCTATGTGACCAGGCATGTCAGACATGCCAGAGAGAGAAGGCATGTCCTAGGAAGGAGGCCATGGACCTTGGTAGAGCAATCCGCTCAGTGCAGTATTGAAGCTTGAGTCGCTACGACCTAGATGATGGAGAACGAAGATCTGTACTTCCCTGGAATTTGAGCGGTTTCAGAGAGGCTGTGAATTTGCTACAATCATCCCCAAAGGTTCTGGCACGAAGAAGTGAGGGCTCTGATTCCAGCTGAGGCCGGACACGTGAATGACACAGAATTAGGGCAGTGGATCTACATTCAGTCTTGACCAACTTGCTCATCTGCTCCTTAAGAAAAGCTAGCAGCTAAGGCCCAGACGCAGGCTGCTTGTTATTTGTCATGTGTCATAAAATGCATCTATGTTTGTTAGGTCTTCAGTAACTTTCATATGTTGTACTCCATGGGGATGGCAATTCTTCTGATGTCACGAAGGCATATTTTGTGTTCAGAGCCCCCAGGACACCGTAAGAGCTGGGGGTCTGCCCTCAGCAGACCCCACTGACAACTGTAGCCAGGGGTCTGGTGCCCCCAGCAGGGTGCCACCTGACCGGGTGGGAGGGGCCTGCGTGACCAGGCAGTAGCCTCCGGCCCTGCGCCTCCACCAGCCGCACCCAGGCTGTCTCCTCACCTTCATCGCTGCACCCCGGGCCCATACAGGGCTGGAAGTCCTGGGTGTCAGGGCAGGGGACGCTGAGGTCCAGCTGCGCCTTCAGCATGCGCTGCCGCATCCTCTTGCCTTTGTCGCAGGTGGCGGAGCTGCAGGCGGACCACGGGGACCAGTTGGAGTAGATGCAGGTTTCGGGCGTGTCATCTGAAAAGAGGGTTTGACATGTTTTCCTTGGCGGCCTGGGGAAGCTGAGACTGGCACCATTCTCCAGACAGGCTCACTTGGGGACATGAAAGAGACCCCTGTGGCCTGACCAGCCTCAGTGAGCCTGGGTAATCCTAGGATGGAAGGAGCCACTCACTTCCCCTTAAAAATGATAATTTTATCACCCCACTAAAAAATATTTAAATATTGTGAAAAAGTCTCTTACCATCCCTTTATCTCAACATAGGAACGCCTTTCCATTTCCAGTCCCTGACCGTGGCAGACACCATTGCACACAGATGCAGTTTTGTAAAGCCCAGGATTTTGTGTGCGTGTTGCAGCTTCATCTTCCCAGGGATGCCATACGTGCGTGTCGTGAGAAGAATCAGGGCCGCCTGTGTTGGTGAAGCACTTACTAGGGCCTAGCGTCCTTCTAAGAATCTCACGAGTCCTCAGGGATTCTCTTAGTATCCCCATTTTGCAGTTGAGGAAATCAAGGTAGAGTGGTTAGCTCTTTGCCTAAGGTCCCAGAGCAGAGCACCCAGGTGGTCTGGCTCCAGGTCTCCTTGGAAAACTTGAGCTCCAGGCATGGCTCTGCCACTCACGCCTGACTGCGGGGTCTGAGCCTCACTTTCCCTGCTGGGGAGGTGGACATACCCACGCCTGCCTCACAGGCCAGTGTGAGACTCAAAGCAGAGAGTGTTCTGATACTGCGAAGCTTATTTTTCTTACATTACCATTTCATGGTCATGTTAAGGCCTGATACTATGGAATAGATAGAAATGATTCTCGCTACTCCTAGTAGTTATGTTCTACAAAGTCGCTGCAAACACTGAGTTAGTGAATTAGTGAATACTGAACTATGGCTCCTGGGGAAATACAGGCGCAGTTTCCTGCCAGCCTCTGGTCACAACGTTTTCATCAACTGATCAGTACATAACCTTGTGTTATGTGTGTTTCTGTTTGAAGACACCTTACTTAATATATCTTTTTGATTCATTAGCATTGAATTCATGGTTGACAGCACTATAACTCATGCCTGAATGCAGCTTATTTAGCACATGTATTTTCTCCATAAGGCACATCACAGCCTTCTTGTGCTTACACACATTAGACAGTATTTCAGCACTAAGCTTGGGAGTCCTTTTTCTTTTTAATTAGAGAAGTTTACAAAAAAATCATGCATGAACTATAAAGTTTCCGTACACCACCCTATTATTAATACCTTGCATTGGTATGGTATTTTCTTGCAACTGATGAAAGAACATTTTTATAATTGTACTTTTTATAACTGTAGTCCATGGTTTACTTGAGGATTCATCATTGTGTTGTACTGTATTATTGCTATATTTAAAACGTTTTATACTAGTAACATATACAACCTAAAATTTTCCCTTTCAACTACATTCCAATATATAATTCAGTGCTGTTAATTACATTCATAGTGTTGAACAACCATCATCACCATCCATTAACAAAACTTTTCTATCATCCCAGATGGAAATGCTGTACAACTGAATCATTAACTCCCCATTCCCTACCTCTACCCTGACCCCTGGTAACCTATATTCTAGTTTCTGACTTTATGATTTTGCTTATTCAAATTATTTCCTATCAGTGAGATCATACAATATTTGCCCTTTTGTGTTTGGGTCCATTTTATTTATTTATTTATTTATTTATTTATTTATTTATTTATTTATTTATTTCTCTCCCCTCCCTCCCCCCAGGGTGTCTGCTCTCTGTGTCCATTCACTGCGTGCTCTTCTGTGATCGCTTCTATCCTTATCAGCGGCACCGGGAATCTGTGTTTCTTTTCATTGCATCATCTTGTTTTGTCAGCTCTCTGTGTGTACTGGCGCCATTCTTGGGCAGGCTGCACTTTCTTTCACGCTGGGCGGCTCTCCTTACGGGGCGCACTCCTTGCGCGTGGGGCTCCCTTACGCAGGGGACAACCCTGCGTGGCACAGCACTCCTTCACGCAGTGCCAGGTCCACACGGGTCAAGGAGGCCCGGGGTTTGAACCCTGGACCTCCCATGTGGTAGGTGGACACCCTATCCATTGGGCCAAGTCCACTTCCCTGTGTTTGGGTCCATTTTAAACAGTGAAATCACCAAGAAAAAGCATAAAAATGTGAAAAAATGTGGTATTAAATATTCTACGAAAATGACACTTGTTCCCAGTAGGAGATCTGAAATGAGAAGGAACAGCACTGTCTTGTTTGACCTCAGTTGGGAATGGATGCATTGTGTGTGTCTGTGAAGGTACTGTGAGTATTGATTTTGGGGTTACAAATAAATTTTAGCAAGTAAGAGAATTCGCAAATACAGAATCTGTGAGTAATGAGGATCAACTGGATTCTGATGTCATCGTTTCACCTATTGTCTTATAATTTGTGTCTAGTCTTATGCTTAACCATGTTTTGGCTAACTTCTACAGGAGAAATCCTCCTGGATGGGATTACCGAGTTGAAGGATGTGAGTATTTTTATGGTTCTTGAAACATGCTAGCAAATGGCTTTCCCAAAGGGTTGTGCCAATTTACTTGGCCACTAGCAACAAAGGAAAATACTGTACCTTCATCTTTTTCTTCTGGAGCCAGGTCTGCTACGATATCATCGATGTTGTCAGGTACAATATTGCATTGCTCACCCTACAAAAGAGAATTTACTTGGAAGGCTCACACCAGAGAAAGAATGGACTGGGGATAGCAGTGGGGAGGATGAGGGAGACTGTATCATCTGATTCCCACCCTTGATACAAATCCTAGGCCATGGTGGAAATGACTGAAAAAGAAATGCCAAGAAAGCAGGAGTGGCTAACCAGGGTTGGCAAATACAGAGCTTGTGTACCACCTCTTCTCCAGTTCCTGGCCCATGGCAGACTTCAGTCATTTTTTATGGAACTCACAATGAAATCTTTTTTGCCAACCCTGGATCAAACCATCCAGCTGAGCACTGGGCCCCATTACTGGGTTCATTTTAACCATTTGAATCTTAGGAACTAATTGGCATACGAGAAACCCTTCGAGACCCCTGAGTTCCATATCCTGAGTCATTTCTCCCATGACTGAGGAGCAGAAAGGAGTGCGGGGTCCTCGGCACTCCTGGTGGGCACTCCTGGTGGGAGGGGCCTTGCCAGGAGGAGCTCTAGTCCAATACCTTCCGGGCAATTCTCTCGATAACAACTCTGGCTACTTGAGTGATGGACCCGCCTTCTGGATCGTAGAAAGGACTCTGAGGATGGTCCAAACTGGTCAGGGGCCGAATTTTCTCCTGGGGAATCGTCGGCTTGTTGGGTGACTGCAGTGGGAAAACAACCACAGTTGTAGAAAGCGAAAAGAAAATGGTGAAAGCCACAGAAGCAATCTGAGAACCCACTCGTCTTCTGATGACCCTAGATTTCCAGACATGAGAAATAGGGACGTTCGGGATAGAATCCAAATTCTGTCCAGGCCTTCGGAATCTGGCTCCAGCCTTGTACATATCGACTTCCTGCTGTTATCCGTGCGCTTTTCTTAATTATCCCTTTATTTTATTATTATATATATTTTGCCCGCTGTTCCCTTGCTTCCCTGGGAACGGCTGTTTAGCAGATGCCTTCTCCGGGCACCCGTGCTGGAGGCACAGACACTGCTCAGTGCCCGACTCTACTGAGCCTGCGTTGCTGACCTCTCCTGCCCGCCGCCCACCCCGACCGAGCGTTCCTCTCGGGCAGAGCCTGGGCCGTGTTCACATCTGCGCAGAGCGGGCCTGGGCGCGGAGGCTTGCCGCCCGCAGTTCCAGGCACGCACCTACCTCGTAGGTCACCCCGCTGTCGGTGCCGGCGTCCCAGGGAATCAGGTCTTGCACTACCTTCTGGACCCAGCCGCATTCCTTGGTGCACAGGTCCTCCGCAGACAGGCCCACGTTCCAGTCTGGGCTGGGGCCCATCATGGTGAGGAAGGACATTAAGTGGCGCGTCCTGTCCACTGAAAATTCAGCCGAGGGCGCTGCTCTCCTGGAAACCAAACCCAGAGCCCGTTAGGTTTGGGGCTCCGGAGGCACCCTCCCTGAGGGACATCTGGCCAGATGGTGGCTAAAGGGCCAGAGGGCCAGCGCATAGGGTTCTCAGTCTCTCCTGACCTCTGCCTTTAGCCACTGCTGGTTTGCATGACTGGGCAAACCTGGGGAGAACCATACGTTACCATCTTGCCCCATTTTCCTGTGTCCAGGGCACTTACTATTACTTTGTATTTCCTTGCTTACTTATTTGCTTAGCTGATTATTGACTGTTTTCCCCCACTGGAGTGTAAGCAGTAGGAGAGTAGAGTTTTTGTCTGCCTAATTCCCATCTTCTATTCCCAGTGCCAGAATGGTGCCTGAACAGAGCAGATGCTCCGTACATGTTTTTGAATAAGTCAGTGAGCTAATACTATATGCTCTGTGTGTGCCCAGCTGTGATGGATATGAGATGAACTTTACCAATTCAAACTGCTGTACAATGCCCCGGGCCCTTTCTTACACATTTTCATTCAATCCACATGACAGACCTGGGGTAAGGATCACTGACTCCAATTTGTGGATGAGGAAACCGAGGCTCAGAGGGGTTATGTAACTTGTCCAAAGTCACAAACTGAACCCGGGTTAATATTAATTCAGGGTCAATGCTCTGTACAGCATCAATTCATTCCTCCCTGCCCTTTCTTCACTCTGCTGAGCGCTACCTCGTACCACCCAAGGGGGCGTCTCCCCAGCCTGCTGCCTCCACTGCCCCCAGGAGGCCGCCTTCGGCAAGGCCCTGCCCTGGCACAGTGCACTCATCGACTCAGTTGGGTTCCCAGCTGTCTCCTCCAGAGCCTGGCAGGGATCCAGCGGCGGGCTGACATCCCTAGCCAGGGGAGATAAAAACCCAAGTCTACAACTACAAGAGCCAGCTTTTTGCCCTCTATTGCCTCATGTTGCTGAGAAATCTCAGGAATGGTCAGGGTTGCAAGAGATAAATGCCCCAGCCAGGGGAGCCCCACCAAGGGGCTGGGGAAGAAAGAGTTGTAGTCACCTGAATGCACTAGGTGCCAGGGCCACATTATTTTATCTTCCCTTTATGACAACCCTGTAGGGTTAGAATGAATAGCCCGTTGTGTAGAGAGGAAGCAAAAGCGTATAATGGTTAATTTACTTAAAGGCCCACCTGGTAGGGGGCAGAGCTGAGATTTGAAGGCAGCTCTGCCTGATTACCCTCCACCCCACCCCAGGCTGCTGATTGTGGGGAATCCTGGCTGGCGACCCACTCGGCTGCTCAGTCCAGCTGGGCCCTGGCCTGCCTCAGCTGTTTGGGAGGCCTCGTGCTCCCTGATGGGACCAGCTGCTTCTGGCTGCCTTCCCCTGTCCCCAGGAAGTGATAACTACAAAACTCGTTGGTCCTTGGAACTGGACCCTTTGGGTTCAGGCAGCCCAGATGGGATCAAATAATGAGCAGAAGGAAAGGGCAGCCTGCGTGCGCCTCCTGGAACCACCTCTTACAGCTGTGCACCCTCGGGCAATTTGCCAAACAAAAATTACAAAGAAATGTGCAAATTACAGAAGGCTGTGCCTCTGCATCCACATCCATAAGGTGGGGATCATGCCTTCCTACCCCCAAAGGATTATTGTATTAAATGAGATAATAATTTGCATATAATGCTTAGCCCAGTGCCTGGTACCTGGTCCATCATTACTCTTCCTGCTACTGAGAGAAGGGCTGTAGGGTCATTTGGAGATTGGAAAGGAGAGGGAAGGGCTGCAAGGTCTCCCCGAGTGGACTTCACATTTTAGCCTGATGCCTGTCCAGGCTCTGGCATTCGAGGTGAGGAAGAACCTGAAACCAGCTCTGGCTGTGACAGGCAGGCCCACAACGGCCTGGTCACTAACTCCCACTCTGGCCTCCCCACTTCTGCCCTGCCCACTGCACAGAGGTTCCCTCTGCTCTGGCCAGGCCAGCCACGTTGCAGGTCCCATGGGCACTTGCATCTGCTAGGAGACCTCTCCGGTGGCTCACAAAGCATGGTTCGTGGCGCAGCAGCGTCGGCATCACCTGGGAACTTGTCAGGGGTACAAATGGTTGGGCCTTTCTCAGGTTTACTGAGTCTAAGACACTGGGGGTAGGAACCAGCAGTCTAGTTTAATAATCCCTCTGGGTGATTCTAATTGCACCTCAAGTTTGAAAATTACCGGGGCCTACTTCTCTTCCAAGCCTCAGGTGAGATGGTGCCATGGCTAGGAGGCCTGTTGACTCCCCAGGATGGGGCAAGTGCCCTTGGTGTGCAGGTCTCTGTAGCTCTACCCTATGGTTTTATCCACCTCATTGCTGTCCAGGCTCCCCCACTAGGCTGGGAGCTCCGGGGCAGGAAGTTTCACAGCTGCATCCCCAGTCCCGAGGCCCTGGGCTGTTGTCCAGACAAAGGAATGCATGCTGACCTGAGCTCTGCTACTTCCAGGTTCTTGGAGCCTCCTGCCTTCACCTTTGTAATGGGGATAACAATACCTTGCAGTGTTGCTTCGAGGACAAATGACACTTTATTAGGAAGCCTTTGTAAACTGCTAAAGGACCACCGTTGGCATAGTCTACTATTTAGGTAAGCACAAATTGGGAGACTTTCTTTCCTTGGCCTGTGTGTGAGCTTCTGGCATGTGAGGCAGTGGTTTAGCAGCTTCTTTAAAGGTCTGGCTTCTGCTTTGGATGCAGCATGGGCAGCTGCGACATTGCTCACTTGGAAGTAGTGGGACCTGGCTGAGGGCCTGCCTTCCAGTGCTTGCTAGGGAGAGAGCACTGGCCTGTGAGTGTGCTGCTTTCAGCCCCGGCCTGGGAGTCCAGCAGTCCCCTGGGGTGCAGACATCCTCTTCCATCGTCACTCACCTCTCCCCTTCATATCTATCTCCCTGCGCATGTGATTTGGAATTGGGTTATTTGTTCGTGCCTGTACTCTATGGGTGACACTATTCACCAAGACAGTTGTGCCACATTAAATTATGCTCCTCAAGAAAAGGTATGTCCTTAAATTGGTGGGTGTGAGCTCATTTGTAAGTAGTATCTTGGAATATGTTAGGGTGTTCAGGGTGTGGACTCATTTGTGAACAGGGTCTTCTAAAGCCCTCTTGGTGGGTCTTAGTCCCTATTATTGGAGGCCTCATTAAGAGAGGAGCCAGAAGTCCAAAGTAGTGGAAACTGGAAGGGCAAATGCAAGGAGAGTAAGCTGCAAGGGAGATGTGACGGGAGGCTCGAGGCAAGCCAAGGAACCCCAAGGATGGCGGCCAGCCAGCACCAGGGTGCTTTGGACTTCAACAAGGAAGCACGTCTTGCTGACAACTTGATTTTGTATTTCTCTGAAACCATGAGACAAGAAATTCCTGTTGTTCAAACCAACCTGTTAGGTGGTATTTGTCGTAGCAGCCCTGGCAAACTAAGACAACAGCCTAAGGGGACAAAACACAGCTCTACTTTGGAACCCAGTGCTGTTCAAACAAACACCTATATCCCACATCATCCTGATTCTCTGCCCAGTGAATGGATGCAACCATCGAAGAACTGTGCTTAGTATTTCCAGGCCTTTCTGCAAATTGTTCTCAGCAAATACATTTCAGTTCTATTTCAGATCTATTTTGGTCAAATCTGTAACCTAAGTGAAGCCTCCTTAAATGTTTCAAGGGGCAGGGAATTTTGGCCAACCAATCCCTGCACAAAATACCTGACCTTATGCTGGGTAATCTGAGAGTAAATTGGAATCTGTAAGGGTCTGGGAGCAGTTTTCTAGCACCTTCAGATACGACCAGCTCTTTTCTCCTGGACTGGAAAATTGCTCTCCTCACCTCTAGCTTAGATAACCCTTCTAGGAAGAAGCATTTCCTGGACTTCTCCCCAAATTGATTAGGACCCCGTTATACCTTTCCATGACATGCTGAACTCCCTCTTTTAAAAGAGTTTCTTTTTAAATCTCTGTCTTCCCTACTAAGTTCAAATAGGGCAGGGGCAATTTTTGTTTTGTTTACAACTGTATCCCACTGCCTGGCTTGGATCTGGGCATACAGTGGGTTCTTTCCAAATATTTGTTGAAATAAATGAATTAGTCTAGAAAATGAACATGAAGCTCTTGTAATTCATTTGACCTTCAATATTTAATTTAAAATCTCTCATAGCATTTATTACTTCTATAATAAGATGTTACTGAAAATAATGAAATGGAGATCAGTATATGTAAAATTTCCTTAGGAAATGCTAGCTATCACTGAAGCTCTTTAATTTGTAAATACCTTAATAAATCTTTGTATTAATGCTATCTTGTATGCCATACTCTTCCCACATATGATATTTTGTTAATTTAGTTTCATTTTTTCAGCTAGAATTTAAACCTGCATTGATTTTCTAGCAAAGACAGTTGATCTAGCAATATTATAGCTCAGGGTATTGTATGGCATGATAATCAAAATAGTGTGATAATCCAGGTAAAAGAGAAATACAGATCAGTGGCACAGATGGAAACCTCAGAAACTATATTTATGGATTTATATAAAATAGGCTTCTTAAGTTAGGGGGGGATGGAAAGATTGTGCAACAAATGGAGTTAAGCTAACCTAATTGCACTTTCCAAGAAAAAAATAAATTTGCATCTAAGATACACTAAAAGTAAAACCAGAGTCAAATAGAAAATAACCAGATCATGGAAGAAATTCAGTTTGCAGGACTTTCGGAAAAATGCAATTTTTTTTAGCTTTGAAGCAATAAAAGCAGTGAAAAAGGAAGTGATTGATGGAATTACAAATCAATTTAAAACACTTTCTTAATAAAATACTGAATTAGAGAGAAAAACGATGTATTGGCAAAAATATCTCCATCTGATAAAGGGTTAATATTTGTATCAGATACAGTTAATCCAAATCTGTAAGAAAAATATCACAATCGCAGTAGATAAAGCAAAGTTATGAAAAGACAATGCACACAAGAAAAACAAAAAATAAGAAAACAAAGGAGGTAAAGAAACGGTTGACCTTTTGACAGAGGGGCCGTGTGAGAGGGTCCCCGGGCAGTGGAATACACAGAGCTGGGCTGGAATCTTGGTTCTGCCTCTTATTAGCTAGGTGAGGGGCTTGCTTATACTTCGCTTCTCTTTGCAGTTACTACATCTGCAAAATGGAAGTAAAATCATATCTACCCCAAGGTTTTTTTTTTGAAGAAATTACATATCCTTAACTGGTACTTAACAGGCCCTTGGTGAATATTGAGTTCCTTTTTGCTCAACTTTTCCAAACAGAACTTCCAAAAACACCACAAAAGAAAAGAGGCAGTAAAGGATGTTCATGCTCCTTCTAGAGCATTTCCCCCAACTTCTAAGTTACAGAGCCACACCAGTGAGACTCAGGAGGGTTTCCTAAGCCACCAGCAGGCTGAGTTCTGTCCCTCATCAAGTATTTTAATAAACCCCAATAAAGAGCTTCTGTAGTTGCAGAAACTCAACATTGCCATTAGGGGGCACTCGAGCCATGCACTAGGCTGAAGTCGTGGGTGGTGGAAGAAGGTTTGAGTGAGATTCCTGCAGCCTCAGAAAACGTGGCCTTTATAAGCAGAAGGACCAGAAGGCTCTGGGTCCATCTGGCCATGTAGATCTGTCGCCTGTGTGCCTAGTTCAAAGCCCGTCATCCTTTATAATCCCAAGGACTTCCAATGGACCTGGGCAAGTGCTGCGGGAGGCAGGGGGACCTGAAACTTTCAGCCCAGTTCTGGTCTCCTGGGGAACAGCGGCTTAGGCTGATTATGGAGGCACAGACCCTCGGGCAGCAGGATTATTGGAGAGGGTGGCCTTGCCTCTGCGCCACCTCATCTGCCTTGCAACATGCACCATTGTCTAATCCAATGTTAATTAAACACAGTAGCTGGGCATAATTAAGGAGGCGACAGTCTTCTGCAGTTTTCCTGCTGAGAAAGGAAATAAAAATTATTTTTAAAAGTTCCTGTGATTTTTAGAATTCAGAATACACTGGAGGGACTGGTGATGAAACTTCAGAATTGATTTTCAGGAAAACAGGGCATGTTTTTAACTTGGGCACTGAGGAACTAGTAAAGGATGTGTGCCGGGCTCAGCACCCGTCTTTCCTTTCTCTACCTGCGCTGTAGGCTGTTGGAGCCGCAGCCTGATTTATTGAGCTAAACAAGTCAGCAGCTAATTTGTTCATTCATGGCTGTCCTCTGAGAAGTGGTCCTGGGGATAAAGATGAAGATCATTGAAAAACAAGTCAGTTTCGACGGGCAGGACCTCACAAAGTAGGTCAGCCTGGCTTTCCACTGGGCCGAGAGACGCTGGAATCCCATTAACCTCAATCGAACAGGCTCAGTGAGGAGGGGCAGTGCTGTTTCTGCAAAACAAAACTTGGCTACATGTAGTCTTCCTAATTTGACTTCCTAATGAGATTTAGAAGAGGAAAGAGGAGACTGGAATATGGGAAAATCAAAGGAAAAATTCCTTTCCCCTAACAAGCTGGTAGCACTGAATGAAAAGGGCTTTTGGGTATTTGGGAGGTCTGAGTGTTTGCCATCAGTTAATTCTGTTCCACTGGGGACTCAGGAGGAGTGGAGGATGGGAAGGTGTTGCCAAATATGTTTTCCGAGTTTTTGGAAAGTCTCTTCCATCTTTAAAGAAAGGAGGGAAAACCTCCATGGACTCTTTCCAAACCACTGCCTGTTCTCTCTCTTCTTTCACCGCAAACCTCACAGAAGAGTTGTCTGTGTTAGCTGCCTGCACATCTTCACTTCCTGCTCACAGCTACCCTACTCAGCCCCATCACTTTGCAGAAAGGACTTTCCATAAGGTCACCAATGACCTTCATGACAATAGATCCAGAAAGCATTTGCAGCCCTCATCTTGCTCTCTCCACTGTATTGAGCATAGCTGACCACTCTCTCCTGGTTGAAGCACTTTCTTACCCTGATTTCTCTGATAGCAAGCTCTCCTCTCTAATCTCTTTCCTGCTCCTTTTCTGTCTCCTCTGCAGGCAAGTCCTTCTTAGCATTAAATGCTGGAGCCTCCCAGGACTCGGTTGCAAGCCCTTGACTCTTATTCTGTCTCTCATCCATGCCCTTGGTGTTGGTTGTCTCCCATTCCCAGTTTTATATCTTAGCTTAGAATTCTCCCACTGGGTTTCAGAGCCATTTAGCTGACTGTGTACCTGGCACCTTCAACTGGATGTCTTCTACTTATCACAACCAGAAATGAAGCCATGATCTTTCCAATCAAACTTTATCTAATGTTCCCAGTCGTCTAGTGGCTCCACCAACCCACTAGTTTTTCCAGCCAGACCCCTGGGAAGCATCTTGACCCTGTGGTCTCCTTTGCCCTCTTTATCCAGCCTCTCACTCTGCACATGAGCACAGCTTCTCCCCTGCTCGTCCTCCCAAGAGGTACCGCTGACCTTAATGACATCACTGGCACATGACTGGTGGCCAGTCAGTGGGAAACTCCAAGTACCAGGCTGGGCTGGGCAGGATACTTACACATTGAGAGGTTGCCAGGCTGGCCACTGGGCTTTGGCTTTGATGACAGTGAGGACCTCATCACTCTGCAAAAAAGGACCAAAGATATTTAGTGAGGAGGACTGGGCTGGGGTAACAAGAGGGTTTTGACCTGGTGGTGTTTTCATCCTGCTCTGGTTCTAGCCCAGCTGGCTGAGCCATGGGGGCCTGCGTTGTGGGCTCTGCCTGCCCAGGGGTGGAGCCATCCTGCCCCAGGATGCAGGGAGGCTGGAGCTCAGCCACACTGGGAGGCAGGGCTGAGTGTCCAGGGTGCCTGGTGAGCCCTGGACACTGATGGACCCACTGAGGTGTACCTTTAGTTCCCAGAGCTCTGATCTGGACCACCCCCCCCATCCCCCTTTTGGCTGGCAGAGCTTCTATGTTGTTTCCAGCCCGGAGCACCAGGCACAGACTCTGGTCAGATCAGTAAGAACTGCAGTGCAGCCACCCCCTGACCCTGTGGCCCATCACCCTGTGGCCTCTCCTGCTTTTGCGACCTACACACTGGTCAGGCTGTCTTGCACCAGGAGGTCAGAACAAAGCTTGGGCCCACACCTCTTGGGCCACGCATGCGATTCTGCTCTGATTTGCTCTGCACAGTGTGTGGAGCACCACTGAAGCACGAGTACTTCATAGATTTTTTTAAGGAAGCGTTTGATAATTAGCATTTTGAAGGAAAACATTAAGTAGTCATCATGGAGAACTTTGTTGGTCCTGCTGCCTGTATTTGCAGTTTAGTTGGGTTTTTATTTTGAATTACATACTGGGGCGAGGGGTATCATCTTTTCAAGGTACAAGGGCCACATTTGTCCCTGGCTTGGGGCTTTCCCCAGAGTAGAATCAGCTGGTCCTTGATTTCCCCTTCCCCTGGTTGGTCACGGCATTCTCAGATTGCACATGGAAAATCCCAGAAAGTCACCAGCTGGGGAGGGAAGTACTTGTTGTCAACTGAACCAGTCACCAAATTCCAAGGGGGCAGAGACATGCTGGGCCAGTTCACAGCTGTGCCCCAGCCTTAGGGCAGAGCCAGGCATGGCACCAAGTGAAATTCTTCTTGGTTGGGTACTTTGCCCAGCAAATCCCACAGCCCTGAGAAAACTTGGAAGAAGGAGGTCAGGGTGTCTTCCAGGTTCAGGCCCAAAGATTAGAGAAAGTTTCCGACCCAGAGTGCCCCTCTGCAGCTCAGGGAAGGCGTCCTTGGATGGTGGGCCTCAGAGAAGAAGGGAGTGCCAGCTAGACCTGGCTTGGCACTAGAGTGAGAGAGAGTCCTGGATGGGGCAGAGGGTAGGAGCCAGTTCATAGGGACAAACTGGTAGATGCAACTGTAAGGGAATTCCCAGCCACCTGTTAAGGAGCCATGGTCAGGACCTTACCTCCCTCCACCGCCTTCTCTGGGGAAGTCACAAACACACGTTTAGAGGCCATCCTTCGGCCTTCTGCTACCCACAGCTTCTTTTCTACCGTGTGCCATTCCACAACCTGAGGGAGATGTTAAGTCTAATGAAAAGGCTTGCCTGACCTTAAACCCAGAAATGGGGAGGAAGCAGCCCCAAATGCTTTTCAGAACAGGAATTCTCCAGGGGATAAAAGCCATG
This sequence comes from Dasypus novemcinctus, assembly GCF_030445035.2. Classification (NCBI taxonomy): domain Eukaryota; kingdom Metazoa; phylum Chordata; class Mammalia; order Cingulata; family Dasypodidae; genus Dasypus; species Dasypus novemcinctus. The sequence goes on from NC_080682.1 coordinate 79,771,756, forward strand.
CTGGAACAGTGCAGATTTGCCCCTTTCTCCTCCACGAAGTGGGGCATGCGGAGCTGCCATCTACTGACCCCCACCCGGAGCAGTTTTGTCTACCCTGGGAGACGCCTGTGTGGGGACGACTTCCCCTGTGCCTTCGGATTCTTTGTACTAAGCGACAAGTAGATGTGCCCTCTCGAGACTCTCTCTTCTGTACAATAAAGGGGACATTTGCTGAGACTTTCTGTTGTGCCTGAACCTGTGTCCCCACAACACACCGTCGTGGTAGCTTGCTCCATAGCCACCCACAGGGGAGCTCATCAGGTTCCCTCTTCCAGGCCGAGGGCAGAATCTTTGCCTGAAGAGACACGCTACATTCCACGTCAGCAGGAAAAGCTTTTGGCAGGCCCAGTGAGTAGTTTACATTTCCCATGGGAGATTTGTTTATTTGTTCATTTCTAATAAACATCTGTTGGATGACTGAGAGAAGCTGCTTGCCATGAAGTTGCACGTGCGACACAGCCTATCTGCCGAATGCCAGCTCTGTGTGTCCCCTGACCTGGTCTCCTGGAGTCCCCACTTATGCTCCGTGTCCCATGCTGAACTCTGCATTTACCAGCAGGGCACTGCTCTTCCCGTGGGCACCCCCAGGTAAAGGAACAGCCACTGCTGCCTGTGCCAGCGCCGAGCTCCACCAGTGTCCCCCCATCTCCGTGCTGCTCACATGGGTCAGGCTCCAGGACCCACTGCATTCACGTCCTCTTGAGTTTTTCTCCCCAGTCTCCTCATGGGTCACCATCTCCAGCCCCCTTTTACTCTCCCCCAGCCCCGCCTCCACACTGCTGCAAAGCTGACATGTCTGTTCACAGCCAAACCTTTCAATGGCTCCTGTAATATCCCAGGCCACTTCTTTTTTTGTTTTTAATAAAATTCTATTGAAGTATATCATTCACACATGAACATACATGAACAATAAGTGTATAGGAGAAGTTGTGAACCTACAAAATAAACACACACATCAATACAAGGGCTCCCATGTGTCACCCCACCACCACTACCTGCATTGTTGTGAACCATTTGTTACAAACTATGAATGAGCATCATCAAAATATTACTACTAACTATAGTCAATATCTTACATTCGGTATATATTCCCCCAACCCACCTGATTAACACACTGAATTAGTATTATTTGTTTCAGTTCATGGAAGAATGTTCTCATATTTGCCCTGTTGACCGCGGTCCATCTTCCACCACTGGATTCCCTGTGTTATACAGTCCCACGCTTTCTACAGTCCATTCAAAGTGTATGCTCAGTGGTTCTCATTTTCATCACAGATTGGTGTTGTCAACAACTTCAATTTTAGAACACTTTCATTTCACCAAAAGGAAGAACCCCATATTCCCTTATAGCTCACCCGTTGTTGTCCCATAGATTTGATATATCTCCTTTGCAGTTGATGCAAAAATATTGCAATATTACTGTTAACTATCGTCCATAAGTTATATAAGTTGTAATTTTCCCATGTATCACCATATTCTTAACACTTTGTGAAAGAAGAGTATTCTTATATTTACACCATTAATCACAATCTTCATCCACCACCAAAATCACTGTTATATAGTCCCTAGATTATTCTCTAGTTTTCTTTCAAATGACATTTATGTCCACAGACTACCCCTTTCACCACGATCTCATTTATAAATCACCAAGGCCACGTCTTAATTACTTAGATTCACCTGTAGGTGGGCCCTTGTGATCTGGCTCTGGCTTACTTTTTTTGGATCTTGTAGAATATTTTAGCATTCCAGAAGAACCCAATGTCATGTTGAACACATTCCACACCAGTGTCTACCCTGCCTCCCTCCTCATTCTCCTTCTTAGAATGTTAAGCAGTTTGGTGTGCATGTTTTCAGAACTTTTTACTTAGAATCTACAGCTATATGTGCACATGCATGCTACAGACACCTTTTCCACAAAAATTGCATCTTATTATCTTGTTCTGCAATACACCTTTTAAGCTTTTCCTTAATACTGTTTATATGCAGAATCATAGTTCTCCTATTTTTAATTTTAAAGTGTTGTAGAGCTTTAAATTATAGGTCAAGACTCCAGAAATCCAAGATGATCTCTAATGAGATATTGTCTGATGACAATCCTTTTACTCTTTTTTTTTCACTCAGGAAGATTTATTTTCCTTTTACTCTTAAAGAAATACTTTCCTAAAAATATCAATGTAGGAAGCAGATGTGGCTCAAGCAGTTGGGCTCCCATCTACCATATAGGAGGTCCAGGGTTTGATACCCAGGGTCTCCTGGTAAAGGCAAGCTGGCCCGTATGGTGAGCTGGACCATGCGGAGTGCTGCCCTGTGCAGGAGTGCTGCCCCACACAGGAGCGCTGCCCCAAGCAGGAGTGCTGGCCCATGTGGAGAGCTGATGCAGCAAGATGATGCAACAAAAAGAGACACAGAGGAGAGGCAATAAGAGACCAAGTAGACCAGGGAGCTGAGGTGGTGCAAGAGAAGGATCATCTCTCTCCCACTCTGGAAGGTCCCAGTAGTGGGACCTTCTGGAGCTGCCTAATGAGAATATAAGCAGATACAGAAGAACACACAGTGAATGGACACAGAGAACGGACAAAGGAGGGAAAGAAGAGAAAAAAAAAATCAATGTGTGTGGAGTTAAGGCAGTCACTCAGCAGGCGCTGCAGATTCTCCTTGCACTGCAATTAAACCTCAGGTTTTGCATCCCAACTAATGATATATTGATTTTACTTTTGCAATATACAGCTAGACAAAAATAGTTTGGCTTCTCCATTAGTGTTGGTTTATGATGAAATTCCGACTGTATTTTTTAGAGCTATGGGGGCTCCAAGGATGGTGGGTGCAGCATGTGGGCATTAGAACAGCTTTTTGCTGTAAATCTTTTCCTTTAGTGGTTACACAGCCTCCACAGGATATGCAGCTAATAGTTCCTTGTTTGTGGTTATTCATGTTATTCAATTAAATATGAAAACAGGAGCACTCGGGAAAAGTTTATTTTAATAGCTAAATATTTTGTTGAAGCATCGACATTCTCTGGTAGAACCTATGTACAGGTATTTGTTGAAAAGCAAAGCCACATCTTTCCTTTTTATGCCTGCACAGAATTCTACAGCATGGAGGTTCCCTAATTTATATAATCAGCATTATTGATGGATATTTAGATTGTTTCCAGGTTGTGCTCTTATAAATGATGCTCATGTACATATTTCTCTCTTCATATCCTGTGTGACAGATTACCAGAAGTGACCTAGAGATGAAGCAAATTTAAAATTCTTGTAGGGCCTGGTAAATTGTCTTCCAAATGTCTATACCAATTATACTCCCAGCAAGAATGCATATATGCCCATTTCCTCCTAACTTTGGATACACTGGATGCTACCAGACTTTTAAATATTTATTATTCTGCAGGCAAGATAATAGTGATTGAGAGGAGCACCTCTAGAATCAAACCTGAGTTCAAATCCTGACTGCACCATTTACTAGCTCTGTGTCCTTTGGCAGGTGTCTGGACCTTTCTTAATTTCTTATCTGTGAAATGGGCTTAAAAATAGTATCTACCACATGGGGTTGTTAGGGGGACTAATGTTGTAACCCATGAAACGTGCTGGCATTCTGCCTGACCTGTAGAGAGTACACCAGAACCCTTAGCTGTCGTCATTCTTATTCTTATTTGCCCTCAGGCCAGGCTGATATTAGAATCGATATGTATTGCTTGAGAACAGAGTGTGGCGCACACAGGCGTGTCCAAAAACCAACAAATCTTCAGAAGAACTTTCCTCATTACAAAACCAAGCACTGAGTCCCAGGAAATATATAACTGGGTGGGTTTATGTGGCCGGATGAACCTTGGATGGGCCACTGGGGCACAGGGCATTTCACATTCTCAAGAATGAAGGACTTAAATTCAGAGTGAGAGGTCCACACTTCAGACTTAAATGAAAAGCTGTTTTAACAAGTCTCTAAGGCACAGAAAGGATCTTTCAAGAATCCTTAGAGCCCTTTTACATCTCCCATAGGACCCTTTTCAGACAAAGTATTTCAGGGCATTCAGAATTCATGACTCATTTGGATGGCGTTAGCACTTTCCCAAAGAAATGCCAATTAAAATAAAAAACCCAAATGAAACTACAGGTCACTCCCACCTGTCTTCGAAGGGGTGAGTTTTCTCATTCTGCTTTTGGTAAACCAACTGTGGAGATGGTGTGGCTGAAAGTCATACCTCACAGCTACTGCCCCAAGCAGGCCACCGGGTGGGGTCCAATCTGGAGGGGGGGGGTCATGCGGAGGAAAAGCAGGCCCAGGGCAGGTGGGCGCAGAAACCACATTGTACCAGGAGATGCTGGAGGGTTGTACCTGAGCCCACCTTGTTCACCCAGACCTGCTCTCCACACAGTCCAGAGCCAGCGCCCACCACGGAAGAGCTCTGGGCCTCACAGCCGTGTCCACTGCATTGGGCCAGGGTCTGTCCTCTCCTCCCTGCCTTGTCCCTTGCCTCCTCTCTGTTCCCGCACCTTCCTGGCTCCTGATTTTCTGACCTTATCTCCCACTCCTGAACCCCAAGTGTTATATCATCCCAAGGTCCCCTTTGTTCCTGGCAGTCCTGAGACTAAGTGGCCTCACCTTATCAGTCCTGCCCCAGACCAGTGACCTTGCCCTCAGCTCAGTCCACTTGCCTGCTGCCCCCGCCTTGCCTCCTCCCCCCAGGGAGGCAAATGGGACGCCTCAGTCTGACCTAGAGACAGCCGATACTTGTCACTCAGCACCTCTGGACCCACGGGGAGGGAGCTGGAAGGGCCAGCTGTGGTCCAGGAAGGTCTGGCCGCTCTGGAAAGGGTTGGCGCCATGCCCTGCCCTTCTTCCGCTGACCTTCAAGGCATGCCTTAGCCTACTCTGAGTGCATATTACAGCCACACGGGGGGATTCTCAGACAGTGCTTGTGCTACCGTGGAAGGTAATGCTGTCCAGGAAGGAAGGGGGAGACAAGGGCACTTGGGCTGGAAGGAAACAGTGTGTTATTAAAGAGAGGAAAACCGATGACACTAAATGCACGTGCAGTGATATAGACATAGAGACTTCCCCCAAGCCCCCTAATTGTACATTTCCCTGTCACCAGCTTATTTCTCATGAGCACCTTTGGGAATAGCTACCACAATGCTTCTTTTGCAGATGAGGCAAATGAAGCTCAGGAAGCCAAGACCACCCAGGGACCCAGATTCCAGAACAGGTGCGCCTGGCTCCAAAACTCATGCCCTTTTCACTTTTCCTGACAGTTCCTTCCTCCCATCCTTCTCTTTTCAGCCCCCTGCCCGCCCCCCACAACCTTGCTCATTTTTCAGTAAGAGCCTGGCTGAACCTGGCTGGCAGTTTTTGCAGAGGAGCCCTTGCTCTTCTGCACAGGTTCACGGGGTGCCCTCTGGGTGGGCTCTGCCTGACATAATTGCTTAACGACCCCACTGAGCACTGTTTGTCCCCATTATTTGCTTCTGTCTTTCCCCAGAATTTCCACCAATAAAAAATGCCAGTCCCGATGGCTTCTACCCTGATGGGAAATTTTCGTCCCGTGGAGAGCATTCTGGCGATGAGCAGCAGGAAATGAACCATTTTATGAGGTGACAGTGGGGCCCTAAGCATCTTTAAAATCAATTGTGACAGAAGGTGGCTTATTCCTATCATTTCAATGGTCTCTGGGTTTATTCAGAACATAAACAAAAACAGGTAGGTCACATTTGGTGGCACTTTACAGTGTGTCCATCATCTCCTGGGGTCCACACTGTAGACCTCTCAAGTAGTGAGGCTCTGGTCCCCATTTTTCAGGTAAGGTAACTGAGACTCACCTTTCCTCTGAAACTGCTCCTATCAAGGTGACCAACGACTTCTCAGCGGCCAAAGGCAATCACCAGTGCCCAGCGCTCAGCGTCCACTGACCTCTCAGCAGCATTTGACACAGTTGATAGCCTTCTTAAGACATTTTCTACTTGGCTTTAGGATCTGGTTCCTCGGTTTCTTCTCACCTCAGTGGTCATTCCTTCTCATTCCTTCCTCTAAATACTGAAGTGCCCCTGGGCTAAGTCTCTATTCTATTCACACTCCCCTGGTGATTTCAACTAGTCTGATGGCTTTAAATATCAACTATATACTGATGATGCCCAAATTTTCAAATCACCTCAACTTTGCCTATGAAGTCCAGACTCCTAACATTTTTTTAATCTGGATGTCTAATTGGCACCTCAAACCTAACATGTCTGAAACCAAACTCCTGATTTTCCCTTTTCGAAACCTGCATCTCCCTCATTCTTCCCAGCTCTTGAATGGCAATGCCAGTTTTCCAGTTGCTCAGATAAAAAACTGTGAAGTCATCCTTGATGCTTCTTTCTCTCATATGCCACATCCAATCCAAATCTGGTCAACTCTACTTTCAAAATGTTCATGATCCAAAACTTTCTGTCCCTTGCCTGGCCACCATTCTTGTCCACATTTGTCTATTAATGCAATGACTGCCTGGCCCATTTCCCTGCCCCCTCCTGTCACACACCAGCCACAGCAATCAAAATCCTCCATGGCTTCATGCTCACAGCAAAATCCAGTGATCTGCGTCCCCATCCATGTTACCTCACGAAATTCATCTCTTAATACTCTTCTCCTTGTTCACTTTGTTTCATCCGTCCTGGACTTCTTTCTTTGACATGCCAGCACACTTCGCACTTGTTACTCCCTGAGCTGGGATGCTCTTCTCCCAATGTCAGACCACTTACTCCTTTCCTTCCTCCAGGACTTTCCTCAGGTGTCGGCTTCTCAGTGAGACCTTCCCTGACCACGCTTTTCAAAATGGCAATTCCCTGCCCCCTCCTCAGCCTGGCACACCCCCATTACTTTCTCTGATGACCTTTTCTCCAACATTTGTCACTATCTGATATGCTGGGTGTTTCGCTTATTTTTTTGTTTTGTTTGGTTTTCAACTTAAAATGTCTTTATAAGAGAAAGGAGGGGGAGATTTGGACACAGAGACACAGAGGAGACACAGAGAGAAGAAGATGGAGGCAGGGATGGGAGCGACGCAGCTCCAAGCCAAGGAATGCCAAGGATTTCTGGCAACCACCAGCAGCCAGGAGAGAGGCATGGAAAGGCTGCTTCCCTAGAGGCTTTGGAGAGGGCCTGGTCCTCCCAACACCTTGATCGCAGACTTCTGGCTCCTTGCGTGCTATTCCAGGTGAGCGGGGGAGGGAGAAGGAAGAGCAGAGCTTATTTACTTTTTTAAAAAAGATTTTATTTATTTATTTTCCCACCTTCTCCTCCTCCCACCCTGCTGTTTTTGCTGTCTGTGTTGTCTTCTTTTCTCATTTTCTCTCCTCTAGGATTCACTGGGATTTGATCCTGGAGACCCCTGATGTGGAGAGAGGTTCACTGTCAATTGTACCATCTCAGTTCCTGGTTTCTGCTGTACTTCACCTTGACTCTCCCTGTCTCTCTTTTGACGCGTCATCATCTTGCTGCATGACTCACTTGAGCAGGAACTAGCTCACCATGCAGGTACTCAGATGGGTACTGGCTTGCTGCGTGGGCATACTTTCTTTTCTTCTTTTTCACCAGGAGGCCACAGGGATCGAACCTGGGTCCTTCCATATGGTAGGTGGAAGCTCTGTCACTTGAGCCACATCTGCTTCCCCTTATTTACTTTTTTCAAAATTTTTTATTCACCCCCCACTTGCGGCTTGCATGCTGTCTGCTCTCTGTGTCCATTCACTGTGTGCTTGTCTCCCTTTTTGTTGCATCACCTTGCTGAGTTGGCTCTCCACGGCGCTTGTGGGCTGGGCAGCACTTCGTGGTGCTTGTGGGCTGGTGGCTCTCTGAGCATGTGGGTGAGCCTGCCTTCACAAGGAGGCCTGGGGATGTGAACCCAGGGCCTCCCATATGGTAGACAGGAGCCCAACTGATTGAGCCACAGCCGCTTCCCACCCTTGTTTATTTTTATTGTCTGTCTTTCCCCACTAGGATGGAAGCTCCATGTGGGCAAGGGTGCTTTTTTGGAAGGTACTGCACACTGGTGGTTCTTGAAATTCTAAATAACAACACAAATACTTTGGAGTATATCAAGTAGTCCATGTTTTAGCAAATATCTACGATAATTTCTTGATTAGATTTTCCAACTAATATGCTGTTAAACTAAAATTATTACTGAACCATTAAAAATTTAAAACAGGTATTCATAAGAAATCTTACAAAAGGTCAAACCATGTGTTTTACAATATTATAAGTATTATAATATTTATATTTAAATGTCGAATGAGGCTATGCTAAAATAAAGCAATAGGATTTTTTAAGCTTCCTAGGAACAGTGAATTTTAAATTTGTAAATGTTTCTAGATTATGGATTTGTAGACCATGGTTTAGTTCTTTTCAAGGCATTATTGTTCTAGTGAAATTGCTGACAATTGTGATATTGTAGGTAATAATTCAGTTGCTAGAAATACATTCTAAAATTTCTTCATAGGTTTTAAAATTTTTTAAAAATTAGAATAGTTGTAGGTTTATAGAAAAGTCATGTAAAAAAATATAGACTTCCCATATGCTCCCCTACTGATGACACTTTGCATTAATGTGGTACCTTTGTTACAGTTAATGAAAGAATATTAAAACTTTACTATTACTATAGTTCATAGTTTGCATTAGGTGTATTTACCCCCCTATACCATCTTATTATTAACACCTTGTATTAGTGTCATACATTTGTTATAATTCATGAAAGAACATTCTTATATTTGTACTGTTAATTATAGTCCATCATTTATAATAAACTTCACTGTATTATACAGTACTATGCTTTATCTTTTAATTTTTATCCTAGTAACAAATATATGACCTAATATTATCCCTTTTAACCACATTCACCTATATCAGGGGTTCTTAATAAGGGATCTGTGAGCTTGAATTTAAATAAAAAAATATTATTCTTGTGGGGACGTGTTGGTGCAGGTGTGACATAGTTATTAAATAATACACAGTATAGGGCTACGGAGACACACAGGTTCTATGGTCATGGCAGATGGCTCTGGAGTTCAGTGCCTTGCCAGTGGGCCTGACTTTGGAATTTGTGCTCCTGAGTGTGATGGGGTTAGACTCAGATATTCTCTCTACACACACCTCTTCTGTCACTTTTACTGAACCTGTGGTTGGCGCTGGGGTTTGTACATGCTCAAGAGACTTGAATTGTTGGACTGTCCACGTATCAGCTGAGCCCTGCGCCTCAGCAGAGTTGCAACACGTACTCTACAGTTAGTTGGACATACCCAGGTCAGCTGACGGGGAGGTGAGAATGGTCAACCATCACACCAGGGAACCAAGAGTGTCTACTCTTGTAGGCAGAAGAAGCGCATCCATCAGCCATGTGGGATCTAAGCGACCTCTCGATTTAGAGGTGGAGTGGACATCGCCATTCCAGGGTTCACAGGATGGAGGAATAAAATATGGATTGGAGTGGACTTGATGGTATTCTATTATAGAACTGTTGTGACTCTAGCAATGGAAGTGATTGTATCGTTGATGTGGAGATGGTGGCCACGGGAGTTGCTGAGGGCAGGGAGAGGGAGGAAGAGGTGTGATATGGGGCATTTTCAGGACTTGGAGTTGTCCTGAATGATACGGCAGGGACAGATGTAGGACATCGTTTATCCTGCCATAACCCACCGGATGGACTAGGGGAGAGTGTGAACTACAATGTAAACTATGGTCCATGTGGTGCGGCAGTGCTCCAGGGTGTATTCACCGAATGCAATGAATGTGCCTCACAGATGAAAGGGGATGTTAATGTGGGAGGAGCAGGGGGTGGGGTGGGGTGGGTAGTGGGGTATGGGAACCTCTAATGTTTTTTAACATAATGTTTTGTGTGCTCTATTTATCTTTTTAAAAAAAGACAATAAAAATATACACAGTATAGTGTGGACTTAGTAAGGGGTCTGTGGTTTTCACCTGATTGGCAAAGGGGTCTGTGGAACAAATAAGGTTAAGAACCCCTGACCTATATAATTCAGTGCTGTTAATTATACTCCCAATAATGTGCTACCATCACCATCATCTGTTTCCAAACCTTTACAATGGACCTAACTAGAAAGTCTGTCTAAATTAAGCATCGACTCCCTATTCTCCTTCCCCAAGGAATTTTGTCTGTTTTGCTCACTGCTGCACTCTAAGTGTTTTGAACAGTGCTTGGAACATGGTAGGTGCTTAATAAATATTTGTTGAATGAATGAAGGGCTGTGAGGAGGATGCAGCCAGTGTACGTCTGTGCTCCAATCCCCCTGCATTCCAGGGGTATGGATGAGCCAGACCTATGGCCAGGTAGGTGAAACAGGTAGACCTGGGTGTTGAGCTGGTGACCCCGGAAGAGCTAGTGGAGAGCACCAGCCACAGCACTTGGCTTGAAATGCCGGGCAGTAGGAGGAGGGAGAAAGGACAGGACCCAGAGGCCACACTGGGGACCGTGGTCAGAGCTCCTGCAGGTGGAATGCACATCAGAAAGGCACCTCGGCAGCCAGGGCTGGCTATTTATAAGTGCCCATCCCGCGCCTTGCCCCTGCGAAGCAGCTGACATCACAGGCCGCTGTCTGATAAGCTATTTCACAGCCAGAGAAGGTATCTGAAGCCCATTAACAGATCCACGAGAAGATGATGCAGTGGCACAGAAGCATTTCAAATTCAATTTCTTTTTATTTCTTTTCAAACACAGTCTGTAATTCTGATGGGAAAATTGCATAATGCACGAAGATAACAATTTTCCCTTGAGCTGGTTTTGTGGAGGCAGCACGGCATTTCTGAAGCTGGAGAAGAAGGGCCCGTCAGAGCCGCCCGGCTTGGCCCTCTGCCCGCCCGCCCACGTCGTCCCCGGTCACTGCGCCCCCCTCCAATGAAGACCCGAGAGTGACCGCCATCCTCCACCTGCCTGCGGGCCACGGGCACGGCCTTAGCGCATCCTCGGTGACCTGAGCGCTGATCCTGGGTTTAACCTAGACTTGGGGATTTTTATCGTGTCCCTTGCAACGCCCATGAAAGTTCCCCGCTCTTCGGAGTCAAAAGGTGAGCTGAGCAAAAGGAGCTGAAGGAGGTGGAGGAGCCGCAGCTTCTCTCCCATCCCGCTGGCCCCTCACGGCCTGACCTTCCCCGGGCTGACTCCCCACCTTCTCCTCTGTCTCCAGCAATTAGCAAACCACCAGTGCCCAGGCCACGGCAGAGGACAAAGGGCCTGGCCAGGCGAAATTCTAACAGCATGTAAGTGCCACCAATGCTGTTAGAATGATCATCATTGATAATTGATAACTGCTTATAAAAAGGACACGCCAAGTGGGGGTTGCGTTCTGCTCTCAGGCAGGCGAGGGGTGCAAGGAAACGGAGCTGGGGAGGATGAGCCAGCCCGGGTCTGGCTGAGGGTGCCTCACACCGTAAGGGCGGCGCCTCTTCAGAGCCCTGGCCTGCCCTCTGGGAGCCGCTCCTGTGCTCGGGAAGGCTCAGCATTTGACACCCCTTGCCCACTTCCCACCCACCATCCTGGGGGCAGGTCCCACCGGGAAACCAGCTGCAGAGCAGGGGCAGGCTGCATCCTCTCTGCATCCCCGGCACCAGCCTGGCTTGTGGGAGGTATTCACAAATGTTTCAGGGATGAATAATGGATGAATTAATTAAACAATTAATTAACGGCAAGCTAGAGGAAGCCCCTGGCCTTCGCTGTCCTCCCAAGGAGAACTTAGGGGCTCTTATTCTGAGAGTGGTGGGACGCCACTGAGGGGTTTGCGAGCAGAAGAGCGACATGATTTGATTTACGTTTTTGGAAGATTTCTCTGGCAGCCGTGTGGAGAGTAAATGGCAGTAAAGCAATGGGGAAGCAGGGAGACCATTAGGAAGCCACTGAAGCATTGATGTGACATTGAACCCGGTGCTAGCAATGCAGGTGGTGAGAAGGGGTCAGCTGCAAGGCATATTTTAATGGTGGAATCAACAGAATTTGCCGATGGATTGAATGTGGGCTATAAAACGAAGACAGGGTCAAGGATAATTCCAAGGGGAAGTGTCATGGAGGCAGGTGGATAGATGAGTCTGGGAGATGAGTTCAAGGGAAAAGTCCAGGCTGTAGATAGAAATGTGAAGTCGTCAGCATGTAAATGGTGCTTAAAGTCACAGGATGAGAATACCTGAGGGTGAGTGGAGACAGAAGAGGGGAGGGAAAATCCAAGGAGCAGAAGAAGGAGCGGCCAGCAAGGCAGGGGACACCAGCACCTGCCCTGGGGTCTCTATCAGAGCTCTGGTGCTGCCCCCACTGCCTCCACTGCTGCCCTTTCTGTCCTTCCTCTGCTGCCTCACTGTCCCCTGCTTCCCTCTTGCTGCCCCCACTCTGCCCCATGCCCCTGTCGCTCTCCCTGATGCCCTGACTTTCTCTGCTGCACCTGATGCCACCACAGTTCCACTGGACACTTTGAAAACCCAAATGAACTAGACAGGAAGGTGACTAGAGGTCAGGAAGTGGAACCAGGGATCCCAGGCAGCTTTTTCTGAGGTGGGCTGAAGAGGAGTTGAGAAAAATGCCTGTGGCAGGAAGAGCATATGATAGTTTTTTTTCAGAGATTGATTCTAGGGTAAGTGTGTATGTTAAAGGGCGTAATCCAATCTAGAGGAGAAACTGGTGCTGCAGGAGAGAGAGGGCGTGCTCGCAGGAGTTCAATCTTTGAAAAGACAAGAAGAGATGAGCTCTAGACCTGAGATGGAGGGTGGTCTTGGCAAGAGGATGGCAGAGGAAGGCAGAGGAGGGCAGCTGCTGATGCTGGAACTGAAGGGCATTGCTGGGGGCCGGCCGTGAAGATTCATCCACCCAGAAAGTACTTATTGAGCCCCTACTCCAGGCCAGGCACCGCTCTGGCGCTGTAGATACTGCCCTGAACCCAAGAGACAACCATGTCTGGCCTCATGGGGTGTTCGTACTAGTGGGAGAAGGCAGATGGCAAATGAATGAACAGCTACACAGTGTCAGTTGCTGATTAGTTCTCTAGGGAAAATGAAGTGGGGCTGGATGAGAAGGAGGACCAGGGGTGGGGACAATTTTACAATTTTTATTTATAATTTTAAGTATTAAAATGTGTGTGTGTGGGGGGGGGGAGGTAGGCTTTACTGATAAAGGTACTTGGGTGATATGAGAGGTGCTAATACATATGAAAAGGGCCAGTAAATGAAAGCATACCTTATATGCTAAAATATACTAAAACATACACGTGTGTATATACATATATACACATAGATACAATTCCTATATAGTCTTTTGTATTTTTTTTTTATATTGCTATATGGGGTTTATCACTTAAAAGGGTCAGATCACAAATGAGATTATCTCTAAGACATATTTTTAAAAAGCAAGAGGTGGAGAGGGGGTGTAGCTCAGTGGTTTGAGGGCCTGCTTTCCTGGTACGAGGTCCCAGGTTCAATCCCTGGCACCTACTTAAAAAAAAAAAAAAAGCAAGGTGCATGATAAGCTATCATTTGTGCAAAGAAATGGTAAGGATTTCAGAAAGAATGTATTTGTTTCTATTTCTGTTTGGATAAAGTATCAAGGGAGGGGACCTGGGAGCAAAGAAAAGGGTAAGAGTTTTCACTGTATACCCCGTACATATCTCTTTAATGTTGAATCGTGTGAATATATTACCATTACAGATAAGGGGAAAGAAAAAAGAAAAGGCTACCACTGAGGTTGCTGGCCACCATTTTCTCAACCATGCAGCAAGGAAGCCTCTGGAGGTGGGCTGGGGTCCGGGTTCCCAGGCTGGTGTTGATCGGGGAGGGCTGGAGGGCTACTGTCTGGGAGCCGCTGGGCTCAGAACCTTGGCAGTGACAGAGAGGGTGGGGAGAAGGGACAGAGGAGCCATTGCGGGGGCAGAATTGAACAAGAGCTGATGGGTTCTTCACTTCATGATTTTAAAGCCTCTTAGGCTTTGTAAGGCCAGGAGTATCTTTACAATAAAAGCTGTTTCATAAAAAATGAGAATTTATCTGCACCCTAAGATCTCCCTCGCCTTCTTTCTTTCCCTACTGAGAAGCTTCTCACCCAGGTATTGTACTGTCAGCCTGTATTGTGGGGCCCTGAAATATAATAACGTTTAAAACCACTGATTTAGCCACTGATTTCCATGAAAAGCTTTCAAATTATTAAGTAATGGAGCTCTAGATGACCTGGATGGTGGGGTGCTTTGTGTGCCTTAAGGTGCTCAGCAGGTTTGTATCCATTAGGTGCCTGGGAATGCTGCTTTCTTAAACTGTGCTATTTAAATGCAAAGTGGCAGCTCTGATAGGCTGTGAGAGCTTAACCCTTTTCATTCTTGGGACCCCCACATATTGACTGGGGCTTGGGGAGAGAGGAGGGGTATGGTGATAGGAGAAATTTGGTGTAGCTGGCTGACATCAAGGGGTATCCCTAGTTGTTACTGGGGCATCATGGAAGTGGAGTTAGAGAGTGGTGTGGTAGAAGGCAGACTGAGGTTCAAACCTTGACTCTACCACTGACGTGCTGTGCAAGTCTGGGAAAGTTGCTTATCCTCTCTGAGTCTGCTCCCTTATCTATAGAATTCATTCATTCAACACGTATCTCTTGAGATCTTTTTTGGGGCCCCACACCATGCTGGGCACTGGGCACAAGACAATGGACAAGACAGACCCTGTCTCTGCTCTTGTGGAGCTTGTCTTCTAGTGGTTTAAAAATAGTACATCACACTAGGGAGCCAAAAGTGCCTACAACTGCAAACAGGACTATTGCATCCATCATCCAAGTGGAATCTAAGCACCCTCCTGATACAGAGGTGGAGTGGACATAACCATCCCAGGGTCCACAGAATGGAGGAATAGAGTATGAATTAGAGTGGACTTACTGACATTCTATTCTGGAACTATTGTGATTAGTAATGGAAGTAAATGTAGCATTGAGATGGAGAAAGTGGCCATGGTAACTGCTGAGGGTGGGGAGTGGGAAGAAGAGATGTGATGTGGGGCATTTTCAGGACTTGGGGTTGTCCTGGGTGGTACTGCAGGGACAGTTACTGGACATTGTGTGTCCTTCCATGGCCCACTGGGTAGACTGGGGGAGAGTGTAAACTACAATGTAGACCATTGACCATGAGGTGCAGCGGTGCTCAGAGATGTATTCACCAAGTGCAATAAATGTCCCATGATGATGGAAGAGGTTGTTGCTATGCGATGAGTGGGGTGAGGGGGTGGGGGGTATATGGGGACCTCATATTTTTTGAATGTAACATTAAAAAATAAAAGACAAAAAAAAAAATAAAGGTAGCTTTCCCAGAATGCAACTACCATGTAAGTGAGAGAGATTTTAATTTGTTAAATTTAGAATGTTATCAAGGGCTGTTTCACCTATAGAAAATTGACAATAGTAATAACTCTGTGATATTTGAGTTGAATATAATGTAATATAATATAATAATATAATAATCAAGTCAGCAGCCTATATTTGTAGATGTCATATTGCCGATAGGGGCATCATCTGATATTTTATTAAGTCTTCTAGGCTGGTTGTGTGTCAGTAATTATATGTAATAAAATATTTGTAATAAATAATAATAGTGTATATAACAACATATTTCTAGAAATATGTTATTTTATTGAATTAGGATTTCATTTTATTATAAATAAATTTTATTTCTTCCATTAAAAAAATAGTACATGAGGATTCACTGAGATCATGTAAGGAAAGGGCCAGGTGAATATTAAGGAGACACAAAGGGTAGCTGTTATTACTTACAGTTCCATTTGCAGACTGCCCACTCCCCTTCTTTCTGTATAGTCTCTCACTGCTGCTCAGCCTACCCTTTGCAGAATCCCTGACATTAGCTGACCTACACTGAGCTTGGCAGTCTCAAGGTTCCAGCTTTTGCACAGGCTTCCTTTGCCTGCAATGCCCTTGTGCCCAACTCCTCCAGCGGTTACTCTTCTGGGAAGTCTTCCTGATGCCCTAGACCCTGAAATCCGCTTTTTCCATTCCCTCAGTTATGTTTCACCATGGTTATTTGTTCCCTGATGAATCTGTGTCTTCCCCACCAGAAGAGTTTTATTCCACCCTCCGCTCATAAGTTTAGCGAAGTACCTGTCTCATAGTAGGTGCTTGTTAAAAAAGCATTGAATGAATGTTTAATAACTGAAAGTTTTTATTCTCAAATGTGATGTGTGAATTATGAGAGGATCTGGAAATTGTTTTGACTGCCACCCAAAGAAGCATTCATAAAATTTTGTGATTTGCTCGCCATGGAGATATCACAGGTTTATATAGCAATTTGCAGCAGAGGAAGCTGGAACTGATGCCTGCTAATGTTCCTTTTCAGAGTAAGGTCTGAGGATCCCCGGGAGTCTGAGAATACATTCTAAGGGTCTTCTTAGTTCTCTGTGAGACTTTACATTCTTTATATTTTTATGATAATTTTAAACACTTTAAGCTTGTTATGAATCATCTCAAAGATCTCATAACCACTACCAGGCAGTTTCAGCGGCCGGGAAGCCCTGCGTTTCCGTCCCACTGCTGCCTGATAGCACAGCTTTATTGTGGGCCAGCGTGGCGGCTGCTGGCATGCTGCCAGCTCCTCCTCGGGGACTGAAGGACTTACTTCCCCAGATGCTGAGGGATGGCCTGTACCTCTCATTGCTTTTTGCTGACTGTGGTGCATGAATAGAACTGCCGCCTATGAGGTCACGCTTCCTTCCAGGGGTGGCCCTCGCCACAGTGATCAACTTGGGGGCACAAAGGCCCTTCACCCCCAAATCAGGACAACTCTAATGAGCCATTCCAGCATGGCTGGCTTGGCAGAAGCCTCCACTGGGTCGGCATTCAGGCTCAGCTTTTCCCTCTGCCCCTCCCGGCTTCTTCCCTTCCATGCATCCGAGGTGCTCTCTGATAACCTCCTGCACACTGATCTCCATTCAGGGTCTGCTTCCTAAAGAACCCAACAGTGACAGCTAGTGCGACCAAGAGAAGCAGAGTTAAATAAATGCACATTCTCAGCAGGGAAGGCCCAAAGGATATGCGGGATATATGATGTCCTGCCTCTGTCCCTGCAATATCATTCAGGACAACTCCAAGTCCCCAAAATGCCCCCATATCACACCTCTTTTTCCCTCTCCTGCCTTCAGCAACTCCTGTGGCTACTGTCTCCACATCAATGATATAATTTCTTCCTGCTATAACCCACTGAATGGACTGCGAGAGGGTGTAACCTACAGGCAAACTATAATCCATGCTATGCAGCAGTGCTCCAAAATGTACTCATCAAATGCAATGAATGTACCCACGCTAATGAAAGAAGTTGTCCATGTGGGTGGAGGGGTGGGGTTGGTGAGTGGATAATCGGGTATATGGGAACCTCCTATATTTTTTAATGTGTGATCTATGTATCTATGTATCTTAAAAAAAAAAGATACGCGTTTTGCTGTGTGAAGAATGCATTGCCATTGGTTTGGAGAGTGGTGGGAGAAATGAGTTTGTTCAAAGGAACCGGGTATACAAGCGCCCAAACCCTGACAGACCCAGGCCAGGGAGCGGCTATTGCATCTAGATGGTGAGAAGCTGTTTAATTCCAGCAAAACAGCATCCCCCACCACATTAAGTCGATGTTCTTAATTAGCATTTTAAAGGGTTTGTCGTTTTGTTTGCGTTATTATTATCATTACTTTGTTTTTATAGTCTTATGAGAGCTATAAGCATAAGGAGTTCAGAGCTAGTTTTATCTCTGCACACATTTAAATAATATAATGATAAAAAATAATTATGGCTCATCCCTGGGGGTTTGCGAGCTTATATTTGCCCTTTAAAAGCGGTCCGTTACTCAGGTTTGGGAATTATCCAATTCTCTCCCCTCATTTTACAACATCAGTGTGGTTAAGGGTTTCGGTTTAGGAGGATGACAGAGTTAGGTTCAAATCCTGGCTCTGTTGCTGAACTGTGTAACCTTTGGCACGTTATTTAACTTTCTGAGCCGTGATTTCCTCATGGTAGGCTTACTGCAAGAAATAAGTGCATCATAAATGAATGCAGAGTGCTTATGCAATTTTTGGCACATAGTAAGTGCACAATAAATGGGGGCAGACAGGATTGGCGGAACAGGAAATGACGCACCTCTCTGAAGCCCTTTCCAAGGCTGGCCTGGGAAAACCCAGCTGCTTGCACCCACCCCTGACAGAAGCTGGAGGAAAGGGTTTTAGGTTAAATTACTTCCAACAGGGAGCCACAGGGAAATTTGCTCAAAAGCTAGGAGGCAAGTGAGTAAGCAAACAAAAATGAAAGCCCCAAGGCACATAAAAGTGAACGGTTAAATACAGAAAACCATAGAGCTAGGGCCTGAACTGAAATTCAGGGAATTTCAAATTCAAGGACAACTCAATAAATGAAATAAATATTCTTGTGGAAGGCCGAATAATGGCCCTGAAAGATAAGCACATCCTAATCCCCTACAGGAGTGACTAGTTTAAGTCTTTTGAGATGGTGAGATTTCCTGGATCATCTTTAGGGGCCTTAAATGTAATTGCAAATATCCTTGTAAAATGGAGGCAACAGAAGAGGAGACAGTGATGTGACGATGGAAGCAGAGATTGGAGTGATGTGGCTGCTAGCCCAGGAAGGCTGGCACCCACCAAGCACTGGAAGAGGCAAGAAACCCCCTGGGCAACTCCGAAAGGTGCCACCTCAACCAACACCTTGATTTTAGCTCTGTGAGGCTCATTTCGGACTCCTGGCTTCCATAACTATAAGAGGCTAAATTTTTGTTGTTTTGTTACAACAGCATTTGGAAACTAATATAAGTCCTGTGGGTCTTAGCAGACCTTTCAACTGAGAATGATATCAAGAAGACTGGAGAGAAGTGAATGTGGCTCAAGCAATTGCGCTCCCACCTACCATATGGGAGTTCCCAGGTTTGGTTCCTCATGCTCCCTGGAGAAGATGAGCAAGACAGCAAGCTGGCATGACAAGCTGATGCAACAAGATGATACAACAAGGAAACACAAAGAGGAGAGACACAACGAAGCTGGAAGCTAAGGTGGCTCAAGAGAGTGAACGCCTCTCTTCTACATAGGAGGTACCAGGTTCAGGTCCTGGTGCCCCCTAAAGAGAATATGAGCACACAGCAAACAGACACAGAGAGCAGACAGCAAGTGCAAACAATGGAGGGTGGGGGTGGGTTGAGAGTATAGATAAGTAAAATAAATTTTGAAAAAAAAAAAGAAGACTGGAGTAGAAAGAGCATGGTGATTTGAGTCTGAAAAGTTAATTCTAAATACTGTCTCTCTACTTCCTTTCTGTGTGATCATGGTTCAGTCAATTAGCTTCTCTGGGCCTCACTTTCTTCAAGTCTAAAATGGTACTCAAGTTAACCACAGGGAAGTGGACTTGGACCAGTGGATAGGGCGTCCGTCTACCACATGGGAGGTCCGCGGTTCAAACCCCGGGCCTCCTTGATCCATGTGGAGCTGGCCCACGCACAGTGCTGATGTGGGCAAGGAGTGCTATGCCATGCCGGGGTGTCCCCTGCGTAGGGGAGCCCCATGTGCAAGGAGTGCGCCCCGTAAGGAGAGCTGCCCAGCGTGAAACAAAGTGCAGTCTGTCCAGGAATGGTGACGCACATACAGAAAGCTGACACAACAAGATGACACAACAAAAAAAGACGCAGATTCCCATGCTGCTGACAACAACAGAAGTGGACAAAATGAAGAACACTCAGCAAATGGACACAGAGAACAGACAACTGGGGCGGGGGGGTGGGGTGGTGGGGGGGGAGGGGAGAGAAATAAATAAAATAAATCTTAAAAAAAAAAAAGTTAACCACAGAGTTGTTGAGGATTAAATGAAAGGCTGCATGTTAGAACATGTCATAAAACAATGTGCACTATTTTTATCATTTTTGTTCCTGTTTTTTTTTAAAAAGCAAAATTGAAGATTTTAATCAAGATGCCTCTCTTAAAAAGTGGATCTAATGAAGCATAAAATCTGTATTCGAGGAAGCTCCATAAATGTTTGATCTGGTATAGAGACTCAGCATTTTGGAATATGGTGCTGAAAATCTTAGATGTTAGACCCCATCTATATTTCTCTCTGAAACCCC
This sequence comes from Dasypus novemcinctus, assembly GCF_030445035.2. Classification (NCBI taxonomy): domain Eukaryota; kingdom Metazoa; phylum Chordata; class Mammalia; order Cingulata; family Dasypodidae; genus Dasypus; species Dasypus novemcinctus. The sequence continues at coordinate 79,791,897 of NC_080682.1, forward strand.
GGGGGGCCACCTGCAATTCCTTACTTTTAAAACCCAGGATGACATTGGTGATATTATTATCACTTGGACGTCTCTCTGTGAGATGTTTAATTTTCTTCCAAGAGAGAATATCAATAATCCAATCATCTCTAACTATTGAGCAATTTTTCTGCACTTGGTGTTTCCTGACCTATAAATCATGGAATAATCCATGCATGAAGCTATAACAATAAAAAACTACTATTATTTTTCAAACTCAAGACGGTTCACACGTCTCTGTTCCATCTTCACTGGCACAGCACAATGTCCCAAAGCAAAAGGAAGAAAACAGTGTAGAAGTTTGAGGTTGGATTCTATCAGCACTTTTCCCCCATTTGTAATTCAGTCCAGCATTTCCTTACTCAGGTAGTAAGGAAGGCACTGCTGTTTTGATTGAAACTAGCATTTTCTAAAGAACCAATTTTATAATGGACTTTTTCCTTATTACAAAAATAATATGTATTCATTGTAGAGCATTTTGAGAACAGAGATAGGCAGAAAGAATAATATAAAAGCAACCTCTAATCCCACCACCCACAGATAAGCACTGTTACGTTTTACATTTTAAGCTGAAAAAAAGACACTTCAGTGTGCCTGAATGTGACATTTGTAGAATCACCAAAGCAGCTTCATTCCAATTATAATAAGAACCTGGATTCTGTATTTCTCCATCTAACAGGGTCCTGCTGTGCTTGGGTAGACCTGATTTAGGAAAACTCACAGCTCAAAGTCTAGGAAATAATGGGGAACAACTTCCACCAGCAGCTCTCTGGAGGGGCCCAGGCTACTCCAGCCCCACCATTTTGCCCTCATCCCATCTTTCCATTGGTGCAGGAGGCTTCTAATGTGGTTCCTGTGTCCTGCCCACCTCCAGTTTCACTGCCTCCCCTCTCCCCAGTTCAACGGAGGGCCTTTCTAAAGCATGATTTGACCGGGTCACACTGTTTCTTGAAATTCTTTTAAAACATGACATACCAGGGATCATCCTCTAGCCAGTGGCCATCTCCGGCCTATCTTCCCCCTTTATCCCAACCACTCTCTTCTTCATCCTTATCACCAAACCAGCTGCCAATTATTGGGCATGTCCTATTCGCTCGGTACCACATTGAATATTTTATTACCCAAAGGTCTTCTTTTTTTTTTTTTAAGACTTACTTTTTATTTATTTCTCTCCCCTCTCCCCTCCTCCCCAGTTGTCTGCTCTCTGTGTCCATTCACTGTGTGTTCTTCTGGGTCTGCTTGTATTCTTGTCAGTGGCACCCAGAATCTGTGTCTCATTTTGTTGCATCATCTTTTTTATTTATTTATCTATTTATTTCTCTCCCCTTCCCTCCCCCTCCACCCCGGTTGTCTGTTCTCTTTGTCTATTTGCTGCATCTTCTTTGTTCACTTCTGTTGTCAGTGGCACGGGAATCTGTGTTTCTTTTGTTGCGTTATCTTGTTGTGTCAGCTCTCCGTGTGTGCAGCACTATTCTTGGGTAGGCTGCACTTTTTTCACACGGGGCAGATTTCCTTACGGGGCACACTCCTTGCACATGGGACTTCCCTACGCAGGGGACACCCTGCGTGGCATGGCACTCCTTGCGTGCATCAGCACTGCACATGGGCCAGTTCATCACATGGGACAGGAGGCCCTGGGTTTGAACCTTAGACCTCCCATGTGTAGGTGGATGCCCTATCCATTGGGCCAAATCTGCTTCCCCCAAAGGTCTTTTAAGGTGGGGTTTATGGATGAAGAAACTGAGGCTCAGAGGAGTCAAATGTGTCCCTCACGTTCACATGGCTAACAAGCAAAGGAGCCAGAATCTGAGTCCAGGGTTCTCTGACATTAAAGTATAACCATTAGGATGGCCTGACTCCCTACTGAACCGCTTGTAGTTTCTTGAACTAGTTATGCTTTTTCTAACTTTTATACCTTTGCATAAGCCACCATTTCCCTGAGATGACTTTTAACCTTTTCTCACCCAGGTAATGCCTACCTGTCTTTTAGAATGTGGTTCAAGTCTTTCTTGACCTCTGGGTTTGGTATAGTCTTCTGTGCTCCCAAGGCACCCAATGCCACTGAACTGCAGTTATCCTCTTACCTGGCTTTTATCAACTCCATCCTCACCCACCCAATGCTAGTGCCTCAACGGGAGGAACTGTGTCTTATTCATCTCTAGCCTCCTTTCCTACCGTTTGGCACAAGATTTGGCCCAAGGGAGGCATTAAGTAAATGCCTGTTTAATAAATGACTGAAAGATCAGCAGCTCCTAGAGCCTTCAAATAAGCACCAACAGATCAAAACTTGATTTGCTTATAATGTTCCTGCCAGATGTGGCTCAGAGACTTAAGAAAAAATGAACTCCAGAAAGAATTCTTCTCCTGCAGAGCCCTTGCCAGATTGGAGCCAGATGAAAGAGCCCATCATCTGTAACTAACTACAGATCTTCACTGATGCAGAAGGGAAACTGAGCCCTCCAATCTTATTTTGTTAGGTTTAATTCTTGTCATTTGGCTATTTTGTTGTTTTGTGACCCAGACAAGGTCCAGGGGGAGGACACCTGGCTTTGGAAATTCTTGAGAGGCAAAGAACAGAAGACAGAAAGAAGGAAACTATGTCCAGGGTCTATCTCAGGGTAGGGGTGGGGCAATGGGAGGTTGGGGGGGGGTAGAGGATGGGGTGTGGGAGTGGGGGGAAGGTAGGGGTGTGGGGACAATATTAGAGGGCCTTTTGCTCCAGGCTTCCCATTCACAAAAGCTTCAGATTAGAGGATGGCATTATCTCCAGAGTCAGAGAGACACACCAACAGGACTGAATGAAGGCATTCATCTGACAGCTTTTAACACATCCTGCTACTGAAAGACTCCCATCTATGGTGAAGTGCAAATAAGTATTTCTATAATTTTTATAAAGTGTCTTGAGATTAGCACAATTTTACTGCACTGTAATTTTTTAAAAAGTTTTTTTATTATAGTACCATATATGCAACTCAAAATTTCCCATTGTAACCACTTTCAAGGATGCAATTCAGTATTAATCATATTCACAATATTGTGCTGCCATCACCAACATCCATTACCCCAACTTTTGCTTTACCTCAAACAAAAACTCTGCACCCATTAAATAATAAATCCCTCTTCCCACCCCCTCACCAGTGCATTGTAAATTTTGTGTTAAAAGCATTACTCCAATTTTGTGAATCCTGTTACAGCATTTCCCCCACTTTTTAATACGCCAAAAGCTTTGAAAAATGGAGCCTCAACATCAGAAAGGCCCTGACTGTATTGTAGGATCTAAGAGAGACCTCTGCTTCTTGGGCAGTAGCTTGTTTGCTCTTTGGGGAAAAGCAAGAGGGTGGTGGATAGTGCTATGCCAGAACAGATTTGTCCTGGCTCACGAGAGCTGACTATATGTATCTCTTCTGAATTCCATGTTCAGTGACATAACATTAGTGGCTTGAAATTGGTACAAGTTGTTACACCATGGAAACTGGCAAACATTACAAATCAGAGCTTTTAAAAAATTTTTTTAGGGTTGATTACTAAACACTTAATAACATACCACTAGTGGTGGAAGAGGAAAGGGCAGCCTCACATTGGAGGCTGACGGTGTTTTTCTGACCTACTGATGATGAACATGAGGGAAAGAGGGCTCAAGTCACTCACTTGGTGTCAAGATGTAGGAACATCCAAATTCCTTTGGAAACTTTATCAGAGTTCATGGGCAGAGGATGTATGTTAGTGCTTCCCAAACTGGCTGTGCTTCAGAATCAGCTGAAGACTTTGTAATTTACTGAAGATCATTTCCCACCTCAAAGCTACTGAATTAGAATCTCTGGATGGGGCACACAGGAGTCCGTAGTTTCAAAAATGTTCTCATGGCATTCTGGTCAGTGGAAACAGCATACTGAATCATTTTTATGTGTCTGAAAGTATGAAGATCTCTCCAGAAGAAGATAAGATGCAATCTATGAGGACAGAGATTTACTAAGCAGGTCCTCTGTTTCTTCATGTAATGCCTCTGTCACCTGTCACAGTTTGATGACCATAATGGAAAGTAGTGGTGACTGGTTCTTGACTGGTTTCATGGAATAATAAAATCTCTTATGGTACCCACATGATTCCACTATCCATAGTATCTGAAAGTGGTCCTAGTTCCAGTAAGAGCTGCTGCCTTGGATTGGAGAAGAAGACAGTGATCCCAGGGCCAAACTCTTCAGTGAGGCCTGGAAACATCCAGAAGCTGATAGATGGCAAAGACCAGGAGAACAGAGGGTGGTAGAGCTGGATGGTGGGAGCCTCAGAGGAGCGGAGATCTCCTGAGATGAGGTGTAAGGAGGGGATGGAAGTGAGGTGAAGCCCGACCCCTCCTCTTGCCCTGAATTATGTGAGTGTGGAAGAATGAATGCTCTCCACTGAAGAAGACTAAAGGAGAGGAGCAGAGCTTTATTAAGGAGAAAATGGAGGGAGAGCTATGTGATGGGGTTAAGATGTAAATGAGATTTGGAGTACACCTTAGGAGTACGCAGACATTTCCCACTGTCCCAAAATGTCAATGAGTCTACCCTGGGCAAGACATGTTACCTGTCATATCCTCTGTTTCTTCATGAATAAAATGGGCATAATAACTCTATTTACCTTATGGGTTGTAGTGAAGAGTAAGTCAGATATTATCCAGAAGCCTCCATATAATGTCTGAGATATAGCATCTTCTCAATAAGCCTTGACCCTTCCTCCTTGACTAAATCATCTTCATTTCTCTAAGGTCAAACACCATACACGGTTTCATGATGATGTACAAAGTACCTGGGTTGAATGAATGAATGGGTGAGTTGATAAATCAAAGAATGAATGAATGCTACTTTTCAGAAAGATGTGTTGTTGAGGAAACCTGATGCAATCTGCCTTTGCTGAAAAGGCTTCTCTTGAAATTTTTAAAAAGCATTTAACCCAGGCCAGGTCCTCTGTCACATTTCAAGGTCTGAACTATTGTCCTGACCTTGGCATAATGAGCCATGAAAAGCTTGCAGCCTTTTTCTATTTTAATCCTTCCATCCATTTAATGGGGTATATTTTTCCTGAAAACAGTGGGGTGAACATCACCAAGATAATGGGTAATGTTAACATTACCACTACTGGCATGATCCAGATATTATTCAATTAAAGTAATAACTTCTAATGCATGGAGGAATTGTTTTTATCTTAAGAATCCAAATTAGTTAGCACCAGCTCACCATCATATTCAAGTGACAGAAATTACCTTTAAGTCATATTTCTGTAATGAGATGTTGAAATGGATTTCTAATTATATTTTATGATGCTATATTATAGACTTGTTAAGGTTGGAGTGTACAGCTTGTAGTGTTTTCAGTTTCTAACATCAGGCAATTTAAATTCCTTTAAAATATGTAATGAATAAAATTTAGAAAGTTTTGGGAGAAAAATCACTTCAAAGGATTGCTTAAACAGCCTAACAATGTCATCTTAGTAAGAATTTTTAAAAAATTACTATGATTCTTACTTAACTTTAGTATTGGTCCTTGGAAGACAGAGACAGGGAAGAAAAATCACCTTTGCAGGGTTCAGTTTAGAGCTACGTTACCTAGGATGCTGGCTGGACCACACTGAGAGTGTGGTTCTCTCTTTCTCAAGATGTATAAGACACTCCCAACTTAAACTGATTCTTGAGACTTAGGGAGAAAAGAAAAGCCAAGTGGACTCTGTAAACTCATGAGCGCTGGGCAGCACAGACTGTACATGTGAAAGGCTTTTTGAGAAGCCACATTTCTTAGCAGCATATTGCCTGGGAAGCACAGCATTGAAGCAAAGGAGTATAGCTGATCAGTTTTAATGGCCGGAGTCTTGGAGCTATCTGAGTCAGATGCATTTACCTCCGTTATGGAGTAGACCTGACTTACAGACCAAAACATCACCATCATGTCAGCTGGCCATGATATCCTCTGCCCTGAACTGCATAGAAGACCCTGAAAAATTCCTTCTTCTTGGTCATCCCTTTTCTAGAGGCCATGCAGACCACCCCCTTATAATCTCCACCTTCTTTCTTCAGACAGGTACAATACAATACAAATAGGTGACATTTTTATAGCAAATACTTTTAGAGTTTAGAGGATCTGCCCTAGTCATGATGATCTCATAAGCCAGATCACAGGGTCACTTCTGCACATGGTTTAACTTATCCTTTCTGGGAGAATTCTTCCTCCTTTAGCTCTTAGAGGGTGTCTGCTTTCCTCATTATGGAGGCCCCTCACCATAGCCCATTGCATATTGTCTACATGTTCATTTTGAGAGAGATTGGGGCTAGGATAACATCCCCTCATAGTTTGAATTTAACTGTCAAAGTTTTCTAGAGAAAAATGAATTTCCTGCTGCTTTTCAATAAAGTTGGATGTGACCACAGCAGGTAGGAACATCATCATGGGAAGTAGGAAGGCTCCATAAATTAATGTGTTGAAGAAGAAATCTGTGTTCTATTTGGTTCTTCCAAGTGATGGAGATGAATGGCTTCCAGCATAGGTAGCAGTGAGTGGGGGACAGGGTGGGGAGCCGAATGGCTTTCTGTAGTGTGAAAGGATCTGGAAAACATGAATTCAGAGAGAGTCCCAGAGTAGAGCCAAATTCTTCTGCTAAGACTGTGTTCAGTGCCTACCTCTCCCACTGAGGGCTTTGTTCAGTTTCCACAGTGGAGAGCAGAATTCAGTCCTCAACTGTTAAGAATTCATGAAACAGCAAAGTTATTCTAGCCAAATTGTCAACAGAAAGAGCTCATTTCAACCTTGCCAGCAACTAGGAAAACAAATTATGACAGAGAAAAGAAATGGATATTTGCAGTTTGCTTTTCCTAATGTGGTTCCCATCTGCTGTGAGACTGTCACACAGCTTTCCTCGTGGCACTGAACTGAACCAATGGATGGAGAAGGTATGGCTCTGGTAACATTTCACAGCCTTCCAGATAACCCCGTTGCCTACTTGTATTGTTACCGGGACTAGAAATGTGTTGGTTGCTAGGGCATGCCTAACACTTGAATGCTTCAGGAAGAGACGCGCCTTTGATTTGAGGCTGACACTTCATTCATTCACCACCCATGTATTAGGTGTTTACGAAGAGATGATTAAGACATGGTTCCTGCCATGTCTTAAAATAAAATAAAATAGGGCGCTCCTATTTTATCGGGTGAGGGGGATGGTGCGGACTGGAGCACATAATGACAAGTCACTGAGATGTGAGTATCAGCCCCAGGAGCTGGGGCTGTGCTAAGGAGGGGTTATTCATTCTTTCTGGGAGTGCTGAGTTCTCACTAAGTATTTCACACACTGCTTGACAGAGGCAAGCTGCAGACCCTTAGGAGAGGAGGAGAGGACCTGGGAGGGAGGAGGAGGAAAGATATTTTGTTTTCTCAAGTCTCCTATTGCCCATCTCCTTGTGAGGAAAGGTTTGTGAGAGCTGCAGATGTCATATGTGATCACATCAATGAAGATTGTAAGGGCTATCACCAGACACAGTGGAACTGGGCAAGTCGGTATCTGTTCAGCACAGATTATTAGCTGCCATGTAATATGGATGTGACAATCATATTATCCATTTCTTGAACACCTAGACCAGTGTTTCAGAAAATCAGGGCTCAGTAAAATAGATTTTTGGACTCTATCCCTAGAGTTTCTGATTCAGCAGTTCTGTCAGGGGTGGGGCCGGATTAAGAATTTGCATTTCTACCAAGTTTTCAAGAGAGAACCGCTGATGTAGATGGTTACCTGGCCATAGTAAGGGCTCAATAAATAATAGTTAATAATAGTATCAGGCACTACGCTTAGCTTTTTACATAAATTAACTAACTTTATACTCATCCTAACACTATATTTCAGGAATTATTATTCTTACTTTATACATGAGAACATGGGGCTTCAAAGATCTCCATATTTTGTCCAAGGCCACATAGCTAATATGTGGCAGAGCTGGTATTTAAATCCAAGTTGTTTTGACAGGGAAACTCATGCTCTTTCTGCCATTCTACTCTGTCTCTTTGATAAAGAAGTGCTTTATTTTCTGTTCATTCTTTTTGTTTTAATACAGAAGCTAAAGAGATTCTACTATAAATAAGCAAAGTCTAGAGTCACAATTGCCCTTATTCCATTTCAAATATTTCCCCTGAATATATTAAAATTATCCCTCAAGAACCAGTGGAAAGACCATTTATTTCTTGAAAATAGTTGTAAAAATATATGAGCAAGCAAGAGCTGGCTGTTCCCTGAACTCAAGTAGCCTCCTAAGCCAAGAGCTATCAACTTTTTTTAAGTAGTGGAACATATTTTGTCAAAAAAAGTATGTTCAGAACCCCAATATATAAAGCAGACAGAAATAAGCTGCTTTTAGACCTATGCAACAAATGCTTGTGCTAGCTGAAGACAACAGAACTGTCAGCATTTATGGACAGACAGCTCGAGCTCTTCAAGGGAAATGTCTGCGCTGATACAGAGAAGAGACCGATCTGACCTGACTAGGAGTGGGGTGCAAAAATGGGGTAGGTTTCTCAGAACCAGGAAGAGAACAGAAGAAAATTCCAGTGGAGACCCATGACACATGCCACCTTCTCCTAGGGAAGGGCTTCACCAACACCCTATGAGGTGGAATTGGTTGGTTAGATCAGGCTAATACTGTTGTTAGGCTGGCCATGTAGCAATGGCCCTCATGCTACAGTTAGATATGCACTTTACAATTACAGTTGAGATGCCGTTTAGTCAACTATTTAGCTCATTCTTCACCAACTAATTCTCTTTTGGTTTTTTTAAACTTCTGAGTAAGGAACATAGTCAAATATTGCCAAGATGAAGGACTCCACCAAGTGAACCTAATGATATTTTCTATTATTTTTGACTGAGACCGTCAAGAAAGCAACTACTCCTCATAGAAGGGCATCTGCATATTTTCTGTTTCTTTTTGGGTAAATGACCCAACTCTTACAGATGTGTTCAGAGGCTCTTATGATTTACTACACAGCCCCAGGTGTGAAGACCCACCACAGTTTTAGGGATTATTCATAAACCACCCACAGATACCAGTTTCATTATTTCGAATAGAAGCTCATTCATTACCATCCGTTTCTTTTTGGGCTATCAAGAGAGACCAAGAGGTAATTGTCCTCCAATAACCATTCTCCTTATCTTCCTTCTGGTAATAGAAACTGCTGACTTTTAGTTGGGACATAGCTTGTTAACTAGAGAACGATTTTCTCAGCTTCTCTTGCAGCTAGGTATGGTTATGGCACTAATTTTTTGTGATGAAAGCAGGAGGGATGTGCATAATTTCTAGATCATATTTTACAAAGAAGCTGTTTGTCCTCCACTCTCATTTTCTCTCTCTTAATGCTTGGGAAAGAGTAGCAACTGGAGCATTTGTCTTAAACACAGATCTGGAAACCATGTGCTAAATTTGGCAGAAACAGCCCACCAGCCTTGCATTATTCACCTCTTGTCTATTATGTAGGAGAGAAATAAGCTTGTATCTTCTTTCTTTCCTTCTTCCTTCCTTCCTTCCCTCCTTCCTTCCCTTTCTCTCCTTCCTTCCTTCCTTCCCTCCCTCCCTCCCTCCCTCCCTCCCTCCCTCCTTCCTTCCTTCCTTCCTTCCTTCCTTCCTTCCTTCCTTCCTTCCTTCCTTCCTTCCTTCCTTCCTTCCCTTTCTCTCCTTCCTTCCTTCCTTCCCTCCCTCCCTCCCTCCCTCCCTCCCTCCCTCCCTCCCTCCCTCCTCCCTCCCTTCCTTCCTTCCTTCCTTCCTTCCTTCCTTCCTTCCTCCCTTCCTCTCTTCCTATTAAGAAGTTGGGTTCTATGTTCTCTTCCTTTGAATAAGAGAAGTTTTGTGACTATGTTGACCAGTTTCTGGGCTCAGGCCTTAAGAAACTGGCAGCTTGTACTTTCTGTCTTTTGGAATAGTCTCTTTGGAAGTTCTCAGACATCACGTAAGAAGGCTGGTTCCCTGAGACCACCATGCTGAAAAGACCATGTGCAGGCACCCCAGTTAATAGTCTCAACTGAGCCCAGCCTCCAGCTGCCCCGCCAAGATACCAGGCATGTGAACAATGACCAGCCCATTTTTAATCTGAACACCATGAGTTACCTGGTCAATACCACACTAAGCAAAAGAGTCACCCGGTTGTTACAGGATGAGGCAATATATGGAGCTGCTGAAGTCATCTTGTGGCCATGAGGTAAGTCACTGGTGACACATTAAAATAGGCAGAGCAAATAGATGGAAGTGTCTGGAAGTGTCTTAGTTCCTGATGACAGCAACAAGCCACTGTACTAACCTTGGAATCACCTACCTCCAGATTTCTCATTTAGTGAGATAATAAAAATCGTCATTGTTTAAGCCACTCTTGGCTGAGCGTTCTGTTAGTTATGGCTGAAAGAATTCTAATGAACACATTTCCCACATCTTGTCTCATGGGAGGAATCTGTAACAGGGGCAAGAGGATTTGGTTGAGCTCAAAACTGTCCTTTGATTTCCTTAATAAATTTATTAATAATGAATGGTGTGAGGCTTCAACCACCAGGACTGATTTATCCTGCAGCAGCCCTCTGAGGCACTCCAGAAACTTGATGCATGGCCCCAGTTATTCCAGCCTGATGGCTGACACAGCAGGTGGAGCTCCACGGCACATCATCTTACTTGCCTTGCCTCCCCCTACTGCTGTGGGTGAGAGGCAAGACAACAGGGTCCTTGGGATGGTGAGGAATATCAGGTGTATACTGTAAGTATAGGAGGAATCCTGGAAATGTACTTGGATCTTTTCTCTCCCCTTTAACATCTTTAACATCTTTAGAAGAAGAAGCACATTCAGGAAGCCTCTTAAGTTCCACACCAGCAACTCTGTCCTACATTCGGAGATGAGCTGACTGTGAAGGGAACCACTGCCTATGCAAGGCCATTATTTTTGTCACATTCCCCAGGAAGGAAGGAGAAGCCTGGACTACTTCCATGTCTCCTGGATGCATAATTAAGGGAATTCTTCCAACTACTTCCTAGGGATGGCTAGGGATATGGTCCTATGGACAGAAGACTGGAGCTGAGAATTTCTCATCCAAGGCAACATGGAGGAAATGGCTAAAAGTCAAGGAAGGCAGAAGAACCAAAACCATGTAGGAAAGACCAGACCCAAGAAGCCACACCTGGGGTCATCAAACTGAGGAGGACCAGTGGTAGATGTAGGAGCAAGGGTTTGGGGCTGGACAAATGCAATGATGGAAAGGAAAGCAAATACATGTGAATTGGGAACAACACATATGTAGGTGCGCTTGTGTACACACACAGGATTGGTGGAATGGCCTAGAATAGCTGCTTGCGTTTGCTGACATCTTGGACATAGTGCATGGGTGTGTTAGCTGGCTTACATAAGAGAATATGGGGAGCAGATATGGCTCAAGTGGTTGAGTGCCTGCTTCCCACACGGGTTCAATTCCCAGTGCCTCCTAAAAACAAAAAAAGCAAACAAGCAAACAAATGAAAAAACCAATTCAGAGGAGCTGATGTGGCTCAGTGGTTGAGCACTGGCTTCCCACATATGAGGTCCTGGGTTCAATCCCTGGCCTGGGTACCTAATTAAAAAAAAAAAAGAATCTGGGGGAACATGTGCTGATATAAAACCTGCACATGGTTCCAAAATGCAGTTCAAATGCAACTTGCTTGTCAGGTACTTACTAATTCATCCAGGAGATCTTTGCTCCTATCGGGTATAGCTTGAGACCTGGTTCTAGGTTTTATTTCAGTTTTCTTTGTATTACACATGGTCAATTATTTGCATTTCCCCAACTGGACTAAAGGACTTTTGAGGGTAGAAACTCTTATTCTTCCTTCATAGTATATATCACAGTGCTTCACACATGGTAAGTGCTCAATAAATATATTTTGATTAATTGGCATTGTCACCTTTTTGGCTTGTTTTTCTGTTGACATTTATAAATGGATCAGGAATTTTTTAATAGTGCGTTTTTCTCTAAATGACAGAATAAACACAGAAATCCATCAATAAGGAGTCAAAAATAAATTTTAAGCAGAATAGTTAAACATATTTAAGAAAAAAGGGGGTAGAGGGACAAGAGAAGGATTTGGTGGCTGAAAGTGTTTCTCCGTCTCAGATCAGCTCCAGGCAAATGAATGCCCTCTGAAAACCTCATCGGTCTTTGCCTACACAAAGTGTTTTCTGCCCAATTCTGTGTAGTGTCTCTCCTATTTGGACACAGAGTTTCATTTATTAATCAAACATAATTGGGACCCATCTCAAAAGGATGAACAAAGCCTGTTTTGTAATCTTATTCAAAAGCTGGGTTCAGTCTGGGTCATGGTATTTGTCAGCATCTCTGTTTCCGTGCCCTGAAGGGCTGGATGCTGGGACAGGACAATTGGAGGCTGGTTGGTCAATTTCCCACTCCCAGGGGCCCTTGAATTGGGCTCTCCCCAGCTCTGGAGCCTGCCTTCACTGATTATGGCAGGAAGGCCCACACCTCCACATCCCACTTGGCAAGAAGAATCCAGCTGGCCACTGGTCAATTCTGTCATTTCTCACAGCAAAGAACTGTCTTTTGATGATCTGTCTACAAATCACGCCTAGATACTCAATTATCAGAGCTGATGTTCTTTCTTCAGAAATCCTTCAGTGGATCCCTCTTGCTCTCAAATAGGCTATGAAAAATAGACCACCTATGCAAATATAATTAAGAATAAAAGAGAAAGGAGACCAAGAAATAGAATTCTAAAAGAGAGCACTGTAATATCTTTTTTTAAGATGGTAACCATGAAAGATCATTTCATATAATGGAAAAAATATTTGACATGGTGTAAGCAAAGAAGGCAGACTATAAAGTTGTGTGTACAATTTGACTGCAACTATATAAAACTATAAATGCATGTGTTCCAGACCTGGAAAGGAGTTCATAAAAATGAAAACAGTAGTTAGAGGGTTGGGATTGGGGATGAGTTTTTTCAGGGACTGCAAACTCAAATGCGATCAGGCTCAGGCAGGTGAAAATGCATGGGATAAAAGAGTGTGTGGTGGGGAAAGATGGTAGACTGGAGAGTCAGGCTCAGCCTAAAGACATTCAAATAAAACTAAAACACTAAACATTTCTTTTTGTGGAACTTCTTTGAATGGAGCAAGGGTGTGGGCCCAGGAGCTATATCCCACAAATTCAGACCCCCCATCCATGGAAGTCTTACCCTGAGGGATGTGCTGGGAACTGGAGGCCCTAGGGGCAATTTGAAGCCAGCAACAGGGAACCATGTGATGATTTTAAGTTGAGAAATGCCTCAGATCAAATTAGCAGGTTAAACCATGCCAGTTTAAATGATTGCTATTGTCCCTGAATGAGCTTTCAATGTGTGACTGCTGCACAATATTTCTTTCAATGTTGCTGTAATAGTTATTTTTACAAAAATGAAATTCAAATCCCAAACAGAACTAGTCAAAAGAAGTTATATTCTTTGTTAACGTAGAGCTGGTTTGAGTTGGTTATGAGTCTGTGGCTGTGTCTTTGAATTCCTTCTGAATAAAGTTGTTTGGGGAAATGCCAGGTTGCTATCTAGTGGTGAATTAAATAGCAATGCATTTATCCATTAAGTTTTTATTGAGCACCCATCACATTCCAGGTCCCAGACGAAGACAGAGGAGGAAAGAGAAATTAGACAAGGACTCTAATCTTCCATGCAGTCTGGTCCAAGATTCAGACATCTATAATGATACCATATAAATCGACATGCAGAAAATGCTGTGGGAATATGGCTAATTGCTGCTAAAGCAGGAAGAGGAGTGCTCAAAAGGCAATATTTGAATAAGAATACAGATCTACCTGACAGAGAAGAGGGAAGGAAGAACCTTTCAGGAAGAGAGAATAGCTCAGGGACTTGAAAGAGTAAGAGAAAAGAAAGCCTTTAGGCGTGATTGGATTACAGGGGTGCTGGGGGAGGCAGGAGAGGTAGACAAAGATAAAGAACATGGAGGTTCACTGCCCTTTCAGTTGGCCCTTCTTTGGAGCTGGTGTTTCTGTGTGATGGAGCTGGACACAGATGGGGTCTCTTTTCACAAGGTTTTCATGCTACTTTACTGGAATTGTAGTTGGTGCTGGGGTTTAAGATATATTTAGGGGATTTGAGTCTCTGGACTGACAATATGATAGCCACACCCTGAACCTCAACAGACTTCAACTCCTACAATCTGATTTATTGGACTTACCCCACTCAGCTAACATGGAGTTGAAGAATGTCAACCACCACACCATGGAGCCTAGAGTGCCTACAACTGAAAGCAGGAGGATTGCATCCAGGATCCATGTGGAATCTAAGCCTCCTCTTGACATAGATGTGCAATGGACACAACCAATCCAAGGTCCACAGAGAAAATGTGGCATTGGTGTGGGAAAAGTGGCCATGGTGGCTGATGGGTGCGGGGAATGGGGGGAAGAGATGAGATGTGGTGGCATTTTCGGGACTTGGAGTTGTCCTGGGTGGTGCTTCAGGGACAATTACCGGACATTGTAGATCCTCCCAGGGCCCACTGGATGGAACGTGGGAGAGTGTGGGCTATGATGTGGACCATTGACCATGAGGTGCAGCGATGCCCAGAGATATACTTACCAAATGCAATGGATATGTCATGATGATGGGAGAGAGTGTTGCTGGGGGGTGGGGGGAAGGGTGGGGTTGAATGGGACCTCATATTTTTTGAATGTAATATTTTTACAAAATGAATTAAAAAATTTAAAAAAAATATAAAACAAACAAGCAAACAAAAAACAACAACAACAAAAGAACATGGAGGATCTCATCTGGATTTTATCCTGTTGGCCATTCCTTTTTAAACTTTGTTTTTATGTCTCAAAACTGTTTGTTGAAAACCTTACTTGGAAGCACAACTAGTAGAACAGAGAGGAGAGGAGACCTTCTCCACCTGGAGCAGAGGGGATGGAATCGTGAGAATCCTCAGCAGTGGAATCCCTGCAGCCCCGAGGGGCAGGCTGACGTCAATAGCTATAGGCAGAAGGAGCCACACAACGGTTTTGGACAAGGGAGTGACCCGACCAGACTCGCAGGGGTCAAACAGCAAAAGATTGCCATTATACAGAAGACAGGTCCTTGGCAGTAATAGCACAATTCCCTCAATGTCTGATTCCTTTCTTTTTTCTTTTTTTCTTTTTTTTTATGGTACCAGGGTGGGGAATGAGCCCTGGATCTTAAATGTGGAAAGCTGGTGCTCAATTACTGAGCCATATCGACTTCCCTGAGTTGGTTTTTTTCATTTATTTGCTTGTTGTTTTGTTTATTTGTTTTGAGGAGGCACTGGGGACTGAACCCGGGACCTCCCACGTGGGAAGCTGGTGCTCAATTGCTTGAGCCACATCCGCTCCCTCATTTCATTTTTTCTTTTTGTATTGGAGCTGCTAAGCATTAGCATTTTGGATTTCCCTGCTCCCACTGCCAGAATGATTTTACCAATTTTTGAAAAGTGGAGACGGAAAGTCCTCTATATTAACATCTCCCCTTTGCCAAGGCAGCTAACACTAACGCATCAATCGACATTGCATGCTCAATCCTTTCTTTTAACTTGGTGCATAAAAATTGCTGGGCTGAGGTAGTGTATTCTGTGTGCATCGATTCATAGGCCCTGGGAAGCAAGGGACCTCTGCGCCGTCTCCTCTCTCCCAGCCCCACTTCAGTGAGCCAGCGGGTACTACTCAAATTACCTGGGCCTGCCTTGGCTAGGTGCAGGCAGGCGCTTACGAGTTTAAAATTTTGTTTTCTTTAAAAGCTCAAATTATCCATCTGCCATCTCCACTCTGGGTCACTGTGTGTGATTGGGCGTCTGGCATAATGCTCTTTCAGAATGGACATCTTGATGTACGATAATCATCTCTTGAGGACATTTACATTGCACATTTCTCTTTCAGAGGATAAAATACGAAGATGTTCAGGAAAGCAGGTGCCGCTTCTTCTTGCCAAATCCTGCCTCGGGTATTAACAGCAGCCCACCTAACAAGGAGACCCGGGAAATGCCAGCAGCTATGTCTGCGCATGAGGCCAATAGAGCCAACGAAAATAATCTTGCTGGAGAGGTGATTAGGTGATATTAAGTGTCAAGATCTCAATGAATTACCCTCAGAGGTTTCATAAAATAGAAACGTGGTCTTTTTTTCTATTGCTGCTGTGTCACACCAAAACATTCCTGTCAGTTCCTTTGCAGAGAAATGAAACTGTTGGCTTTTGATTTTGGAAGAGAGTCTAAGGAGGAATGACAGTGGCGACCAACCTCCTAAGGCAGGAGTTATTGGGCCCTGGTGGTGGCGGACGAGGTGGCTGGTCTTTGAGGACTGCTCTAGTGTGTTTCCTGTAGTCTGGCGTTTATTCTTTTGGCATGGTGAAGGGTACGTCGAGGATGATTATAGGCAGACACTGCAGAATTAGTACGAGTGCAGCAGAGGCGACAGCAGTACGGCTTCCAGGGGACCCTGTAAAGAGCAGAGCCTGCACCTCCGCCTGACTCTGCCCTCGTAATCAGGGATATACAGGCGTCCGCAGCGCGACGGCCGAGACTTGGATGAAGACAAGGATTACCCTCCGAGAGTTGCATGAGTGAAATAATCGATGGTATTAGCCACCTGCGGAGATGGTGGTAAAAGACAGGATGTTTCCCTAAGGGTTAAGCACGAACAACAGGGTCTGGAGTGATTAAAAGTGGGAACGAAACTGAAAGCTAATCAGCGGGTTTGGCTCAAAAGGAAGGATAGGGAGCAGAAGGGGAGGGGCCGAGTAAACTTGGAAAGCAGAGTCCAGAGACGGACTGTGGTGGTTTGTGACTGGGTCTGCTCAAGCACTAGCTGGGGGCGTGAGAATCCCACCATTAGACGGGGCTTCCTCCCCGCCCCCTGCCCTGCTGCCTCCCTTCGGCCTTATTTTCATTCAGCACAGGTTCACTCAACCCGACTCTGGACCCCCGTGCCCTGCTCCCGGCGTGGGGAGTGCAGTGGACAAGACGGAGAGGTCCTTGTGCCCACGGGAGCTGCTGACACTAACAAGGAAACAAAGGTACACGACGGTTTCAGAGAGTCATAGGTACCATGAAGGAAATCCAGAGGATGACGGCAAAGGGAGGAGGCCGTTCTCAAGAAAGGATGTGGGGCAAGTGACTTTTCAAGCCTCAGCTGGCCCTGGAGGACAGAGCCCTGGGGAGTTCCTCCCCCCTCTGCTGGGACCCCTGCTGTTGACAGAAGCTGCGGGGCCAGGCTTAGGTCCCGAGAGAGGGAGGCCCCGGGGAGCAGACGTGAGCGCTGTGTTCACCAGCGAGGGCTTCCTGCCCTGGGAATGGAAAGTCAGCATCTGGCGGAGACCAGTCTTCGGTGCGGTTGGGTAGCATGACTCTGCCTGTCACGGCAAGCACTGACTAAGTGTCAGTGATTAACTGTGTGCTGTTGACGCTATGGGCTCCCTCCCACCCCCTGGTAGATGTCTCCTCTGCTATTGACATTTGAAAAGGGACGGTGTCTTCGACTCATGCTTGGCTCCCACAGTGTTCAATTAGAGCCTTCCATTTAGGATATTAATCCATACTAGAATCAAATCTTGCCAGACATTCATATTCGAGGGAACTTTATTGCATTTAGAACTATATCTTTGCAAACAAGTCAATATATTGAGGAATTTGTCCTTTAATATATGAGGAATTTGTCCTTTTCATAGGTGAAGAAATAATCTTGTAGCTTAATTATAAGAAAAGGAGCTAAATAGGTGAGGAAAAAATGGTTTCTCTATTATCTCATCGTATTACTAAGTTCTCAGTGAATTTGTTGTTTCCCCTTTATTAGGATCCACTAATTTATAGTCACCTACTAATGAAGCAATAACCTCAGACTGGATACATGGTGTTAGGCTTTGTCCTTAGAATAATAATCCTTTATTGACCACTTATGTGTACTTGCTCAATTTTATGTATTTTCTCATTTAAATTTCAAATTAATGCCATGGAGTTGATATTTTTATTATTGTCATTTTATAGATGAAGAGATTGAGGCTCAGAGAGGATAGGTAACTTGCCAAAGCCCCACAGATGCTCAGTGGCCAAAAGTGGAAAAGGTCTGTTCCACTTCAGAGAACAAACCTTTTCCCACCATCACTATAGTGGCCTCCTTTTGGAATCTGGACCCCACTTAAGTTCCTACAAATCCTCTATATATCTTTACACAAATCACCAAAAGTAAGAATGAGAAAATTAGCCAAAAGATCTTTTGCATAAAGACTTTAAAAATGCATAAAGTATAGTAAAGCCTTATAGAAGTTAATTAGATGGATGTTAAAAATATTGGATTCTTTTGTACAGCTTTGATGGAAAGGTAATGATTACTTATCATTCAGATTTTGCACCTTTCTTACTTACTCCTTTCCTTTCACAAATGTTTATCAAATTTCAGCAAATTCCTAGGTTGCAAAGCACTGTGTTAGACGCTGAGGTCTTAAAAATTAATAATTTAAAGTGCCTGGTCTCAAGGATCTTACACTCTAGTACCCAAGACAAGTTACAGACTTTAATGTTCTATTAATTAGAGATACATAGAGCAGGAGGCAAGCCTAGGGGAGGGACATCTAAAGCAGAAATTAGAGGTGTGGATGGATCATGGAAGGCTTCCTGGAGGTGGTGGTTCTTAAGCAATGATTTGAAGCCTTGGTGGGTGCTAAATGGGTGGACAAGGGTTGTGGAGAGTGTTCAAGGAAAAGAGAGCAGCACGGCTTGTGCAAAGGCAAAGAGACATGGTCTTTTGGAAGTAGAAGGGTTGAGGTTTGGGGTGTGGGGAGACTGCAAGCAGTTTGGAATAAATTGGTACACAGGGCACATGTGGGTGTTTGGGAGGGGAAGAGACTGGACAGGTGGCCAGAGTGGGCAGAGTTTTGTACACAAGGCCAAGGGGCTTGGGCTTTATCCTCTAGACTGGGGGTCTGAGCTCACACTCTGGAATGATGAGATGAGCTGTGTGGAAGAAGGCAAGCTTATAGCTGGCATGTTGGGAATCATGCATAACCTGGCTGAGTGAAGGACCCTCAAAAGCTGGCATGTGTGTTTAGCAGGGAAAAAAAAAAGTGGAGAGCCACTGCTGAGGGTAATAGAAAGCACTGAGGAATTTTAGCAGGAGAGCGATATGGTCAGATTTGTGCCTTGAAAGTTCTTTCCAGCAGTAGTATGGAACATGGACTGGGTGGGGCAATTGGAGATTGGGAGAAGCTGCAGCTGGGGGCAGTGAAGAGAAGGTTAGGAGGGTGTTATAATAACCAAGGCAAGAGGTGATGAGGCTTGAACCAGGGAAGAGACAGAGGATGAAGAGGAAAAGACAGATCTGAGAGATATTTTAGGATACAGACCTAATATTCTTTGGTGGTCAACTGCAGTGGGGGTGAAGATGATTACCTGGTGTCCTGACCAAATACCTTGGTGGAAGGTACTGCTATTTTGCAAGCAATTTTTAAATAAAGCAATTCAGCTATGCAGATATTGGAGTAATGGAGTTATTCCAACCTCCTGAAAGGTGTATTAAGTTAGTAGTACCTATATATCTTTCTAAGAAAGTACCCAAGGGAACCAAATATTTTTGGACAATTGTGACCTCTCTGTCAAGGCTGTACACGATTTATGTATACCTGTAACCCATGTGCCTAATGCAGGTCTGATACTTAGGCTTTTAGTAAATTTGTACTAGAGGAACTCTTTTTTTCTCTCACAAAGGAGTAGACTGTGCCATGAGATTTTAAACTGGAAAGGCTATTACTAATATTAATGTCATACTGGATTAAGTATCAGGTCGGGGAAAAACTTGCTGAAGTCCTGAGATCTACTTAGTTAGATTCTGGTTGTGTTTTGAAAATCTCTTTGCTGTCTTAGTTGAGTCAGTGTTTAAAAATATAGACAAAATGGAAGCATCTTTTGTCCTCTAAATTTCAGCTTTAAATAAAGGCAGTGATCACCAAAAGTTCTGTGGGGAGGGAGAGGGAAGAGTCAGTGCAACATGGGGCATTTTTGGGACATTGGAATTTTTCTGCGTATTGCAATGACAGATACAAGTCATTATACATTTTGTCAAAACCTATAAAATTGTGTGGTGCAAAATATAAACCATAATGTAAACTACAGATCATGCTTAGTAGCAATGCTTCAGTATGTGTTAAATTGTAAGAAATGTACCACAGTAATGAGAGAAGTTAATCAGGGAAAATGTGGGAGGGGGAGGGAGTGGGGTACATGGGAACCTTTTTGATGTAACCTTTATGTAATCTAAAGCTCCTTTAAAAATAAAGAAAAACATAGATATGAAAAAATAAATGGAGCCAACACTACTAAATAAACAATTTCATTTCAAAAATCCTTTGCTTACACAAAACAGAGTAGTTGTATAAAAGAAACTTTTAAAGGGAGCGTTGAGAACACTCCATCAGGTAAAAGAAGTCATTTGGTTGCAGCAGATGCTGAACCCGGTCCACAGGCTTGAGAGCAATGTTGAGTCATGGGGCCACATCAGAAACCCCGGTTTATAGGACACCAACTTTACACAGAGGAGTATATATGGGGACCTGGTCAAGTAAGACAGGCTGAAATCCAACGGAGATTTATGGAGCACCTACTGTATCAGATCCTTATCTTTCAGCTTTGAAGGGTATCATCTTTTAAAATTCCATATCAACAAACAAATCTGTTAATATTTATTAAGATTATAAAGCTTATTTTAGTATTAAAATAAGATGGAGAGGGGCTGTGAGAAGATGGCATCATACTAACAGCAGAGTTTAATGCTCTCACAAAAACAACGGAGAAAGAGCCAAAAGCTATCCAAGTGACCTTCTTTGGGGGTGAGCAGACCAGGACAGTGCTCAAAACTCCCAGGAGGGTGAGGGACAGAGAGACAAAGAAACAGAAACAACAAACGTGAGTACCAAGCCCCTGAGTAGCTGGGAAGGGCTCCCCTCCCCCACACCCAAGATATTCGGCTGGGGTAAAACTCCTGGCTCACTGTAGCTGCCTAAGAGGAGAACAGACACTTTCCTCCCTGTCAGCTGTTTCAAGGAAAAAGGGAGAGGGAGTTGGGGGGCTTCTCTTCAGTGAATTCGGCCAACAGGGCCTGCTTTGAATCTTCAATCTGGAGATTCAAAAGAGGAACACAGAAAGTCCTGACTGAAACCTCTGTGGAAAGGTGCACTGAGGAGTGCCATCTGCTGGCTGGTCTGGAAATTGCATGGACAAAACAGTTCTATCTGTATCCTAACCCCTGGAAGAGAATCTCTGCCCCACTAGTGAGTCCTTGGTCCAATTTTGATAACTTAAGCCAGGCAGTATTAAAAACTTAGAATAAGTTGAATCAAATATCAAAGAAGGGCTGTGAAAGAAAAAAAAAGGCAAGAGAGAGAAATTGGCCATCAGAGTAAATTCACCAATATACTGAGATGCATAGAAACCAGCAAAAAATTACAAGCCATACTAGGAAACAAGAACAGATTGTTCAGCCAAAAGAACTAACCAAATATCCTAAAGAGATATAGGATTTAAGACAATTTAATTAGTGATAATCACACAACTCTCCTAAACCATTTCAAAGAATTTAAAGAAAATATGACTAAAGAAATAAAGGATATTAAGATGACTCTGGGTGAGCATAAATAACAATATGAAAGTCTAAAAAGAAAAGTAACAGACCTTATGGGAATGAAAGACACAATGAATGAGATTAAAAATACATTAGAGGGAAGCAGACTTGGCCCAGTGGTTAGGGCATCCGTCTACCACATGGGAGGTCTGCGGTTCAAACCCCGGGCCTCCTTGACCCATGTGGAGCTGGCCCACGTGCAGTGCTGATGCGCACAAGAAGTGCCATGCCACGCAGGGGTGTCCCCTGCATAGGGGAGCCCCATGCGCGAGGAGTGTGCCCCTTAAGGAGAGCCGCCCAGAGCGAAAGAAAGTGCAGCCTGCCCAGGAATGGCACTGCATACACGGAGAGCTGACACAACAAGATGACGCAATAAAAAGAGACACAGATTCCCATGCTGCTGACAACAACAGAAGTGGACAAAGAAGAAGATGCAGCAAATAGACATAGAGAACAGACAACTGGGGTGGGGAGGGAAGGGGAGAGAAATAAACAAATCTTAAAAAAAAAATACGTTAGAGGCCAGCTAACAGGGAGATGAAGAAGGTCAACCACCACATCAGGGAGCCAAGAGCGCCTACAACTGCAAGCAGGAGAATTGCATACATCATCCATTTGGAATCTAAGCTCCCTCTTGCTATAGAGGGGGAGTGGACATAACCATCCCAGGGTCCACAGGATGGAGGAATAGAGTATGGATTAGAGTGGACTTACTGGTGTTCTACTATGGAACTATTGTGATTAATAATGGAAGAAATTATAGCATTGATGTGGAGAAAGTAGTCATGGTAGCTGCTGATGGTAGGGAGAGGGAAGAAGAGATATGATGTGGGGCATTTTCAGGTCTTGGAGTTGTCCTGGGTGGTACTGCAGGAACAGATGCTGGACATTGTACATCCTGCCATGGCCCACTGGGTGGACTGGGAGAGAGTGTAAACTACAATGTAAACCACTATCCATGTGGTGCAGCAGTGCTCCAAAATGTATTCACCAAATGCAATGAATATGCCATGATGATGAAAGAGGTTGGTGATGTGGGAGGAGTCAGGTGAGGAGGATGGGGGGTATATGGGGACTTCATATTTTTTGAATGTAACATTAAGAAATAAAAATAAAAAATAAAAAAATACATTAGAGGTATATATGAGCATTTCTGAAATGCCTGAAGACAGAATTAGTGATTTAAAAGAGATCATCTGAACTGGAAAAGACAGGAGAACAGAAAGAGAAGAAAATGGAAAAAAAATGGAATGGTCTTAGAGAATTGAAGGACAATGTGAAATGCACAAACAGTCACATTATTCGTGTCCAGAAGAAGAGAATGGAAAAGGAACAGAAAGAATATTTGAAGAAATAATGACTGAAAACTTCCCAACTCTTATGAAAGACAAAAATATCAATATCCAAGAAGGACAGCACACCCAAAACAGAATAAATTCAAATATACCTACCCTGAGACACCTACTATTCAGAATGTCAAATATCAGAGATAGAGAATTCTGAAAGCATTAAGAGAAAAGCAAAGCAACAAATACAAGGGAAACTCAATAAGGTTAAGTGCCAATCTCTCATTAGAAACCATGGAGGAGAAAAGAATGTGGTATGATGTATTTAAGGTACTGAAATAGAAAGATTACCAGCCAAGAATTCTGTAGCCAGCAAAACTGTTCTTAAAAAATGAGGGTGAGTTCAAAGTCTTCACAGACAAACAAAAACTGATAGAATACATGACCAAAAGACCAGAATTATAAGAGATACTAAAGGGAATGCTGCAGTCTGAAAGGAAAAAACAAGGGCAAGACATTTGGAGAAGAGTTTAGAAATTAAGATGATTAGGAGGGGTAAACTAAAGGGTAAGAAGACAGACAATAAAATGATATGACAACAAAGAGCTGAAGGACAAAATAGATGAAGTAATGCTTTTAGTAAAAACATTGAATGTCGATGGATTGAACTCCCCAATCAAAAGACATAGACTGATTGAATGGATAAAAAAAAAAAAAGACCCATCTCTATGTTGTTTACAAGAGACCCACCTCAGATGTAAGGACACAACCAGGTTAAAAGAGAAAGGTTGAAAAAAGGTATTCCATGTGAATAGTAACCAAAAAAGAGCTGGGGGAGTTATACTAATATCAGACAAAATAGATTTCAAATGAAAAACTGTTATTATGATGAAGAAGGTCATTATATGTTAGTAAAAGGGGCAATTCAGTAAAAAGAAAAACTATACTAAGTATTTATGCACTTAGTCTGCATGCCCCAAGATACAAGAGGCTCACACTGACAAAACTGAAGGGAGAAATAGATGTCTCTACAATAATAGTTGCAGACTTCAATACACACTCTCAGTATTGGATAGAACATCTGCACAGAGGTTAAATAAAGAAACACAGAAATTGAATAATATGATAAATTAACTAGACCTAACAGACATCTACAGAGCACTGCACCCCAAAACAGCAGGATATATTTTCCTTTCAAATGGTCATGATCCTTCTCCAAGATAGACCATATGTTGGGTCACAAGACAAGTCTCAATAAATTTAAAAAGATTGAAATTATACAAAACACTTTCTCTGATCATAACAGAGTGAAGCTGGAAATCAATAACTGATGGAAAAAGGGAATATTCATGACATATGGAGTTTAAACAACCATCTCTTAAATAACCAGTGGGTCAAAGAAGAAATTGCAAGAGAATTCAGCAAATATCTTGAGATGAATAAAATGAGAACACAACATATCAAAACCTATGGGACACTGCAAAGGCAGTGCTGAAAGGGAAATTTGTAGCTCTGAAGGCTTACTTAAAAAAGAAGAGCTAAAACTGAAGCTCTAACTGCACACCTGGAGGAACTAGAAAAAGAACAGCAAACTAACCCCAAACCAATATGAAGGAAAGAAATAGTAAATATCCGAGCAGAAATAAATGAAATTGAGGAACAAGAAAACCTTAGGGAGAATCAATGAAACCAAAAGTTGTTTCTTTGAGAAGATCAACAAAATCACCAAACCCTTAGCTAGACTGACAAAGAGAAAAAGAGAGAAGATGCAAATAAAGTCAGAAATGGGGAGAGGGGAGCAGAAATTACCACTGACCCTGCAGAAATAAGAGAGAGCATAAGAGGATACTATGAACAACTGTATGGCAAAAAACTAGACAATGTAGAGGAAATGGACAAATTCCTAGAAACACAAACCACCTACATTGACCTAGAAGAAATAGAAGACCTTCACAAACCAATCATAAGTGAAGAGATTGAAACAGTCACCACAAACCTCCCAAAGATGAAAGGCTCAGGACCAGATAACTTCGCAGGTGAATTTAACCAATATTTCAGACGATCTAATAACTTGCTCAAGCTCGTCCGAAAAATTGAACAGGAAAGAACACTACCAAACTCATTCTCAGAAGCCAACATCATCCTAATACCAAAACCAGATAAAGATAATATAAAAAAAAGAAAATTACAGGCCAATATTTCTAATTGATATAGATGCAAAATTCTCAAGAAAATACTTGCAAACATAACCCAAAAGCACATTAAAAGAATTATACATCATGATCTAGTTGGTTTTATCCCAGGTATGTAAGGGTGGTTCAACACAAGAAAATCAATAGGTGTAATAAACCACATTGACAAATTGAAGAATAAAACTCACATGATCCTCTTTATTGAAAAGGCATTTCACAAAATACAGCACCTTTTCTTGATAAAAACACTCCAAAAGATAGGAATAGAAGGAACCTTTCTCAATATGGTAAAGTGTATATATGAAAACCCTACAATGAACATTCTACTCAATGGTGAAAGACTGAAAGCTTTTCTGCTGAGATCAGGAACAAGACAAGAATGCCCACTATCACCACTGTTATTCAATATTGTGCTAGAGGTTCTAGCTAGAGCAATTAGACTAGCTAAAGAAATAAAAGGCACCCAAATAGGAAAGGAAGAAATAAAACTTTCACTATTTGCTGGCAATATGATTCTATATCTAGAATCTCTTGAAAAATCCACAACAAAGCTACTAGAACTAATAGACAAGTTCAGCAAAGTGGCAGGATACAAGATTAATACACAAAAACCAATAGCATTTCTATACACTACTGATGTGCAATCTGAGGAGGAAGTCAGAAAAAATCTCCATTTATAATAGCAACTAAAACAATCAAATATTTAGGAATAAAACTAAAACATAAAGGACCTGTATTCAGAAAACTACAAAACATTGCTAAAAGAAACTGAAGAAGACTTAAATAAATGGAAGGACATTCTGTGTTCATGGATTGGAAGACTAAATATCATTAAGATGTCAATTCCACCCAAACTGATTTACAGATTCAACACAATCCCAATAAAAATCCCAACAGCCTTTTTTTGCAGAAGTGGAAAAACCAATTATCAAATTTATTTGGGAGGGTAAGGGGCTCTAAATAGCCAAAAAAAAAAAATCCTAAAAAAGAAGAAAGAACTTGGGGGACTCTCACTTCTGGAATTTAAAGCATATTATGTAGTTACAGTGGTAAAAACAGTATGGTCCTGGCATAAAGACAGACACATTGGCCAGTGGAACTGAATTGTGGACTCAGAAATAGACCATCCCTGGGAAGCGGACTTGGCCCAGGGGTTAGGGCATCCGTCTACCACATGGGAGGTCCGTGGTTCAAACCCCAGGCCTCCTTGACCCGTGTGGAGATGGCCCATGTGCAGTGCTGATGCGCACAAGGAGTACCGTGCCACGCAGTGGTGTCCCCCATGTAGGGGAGCCCCACCGCAAGGAGTACACCCTGTAAGGAGAGCTGCCCAGTGCAAAAGAAAGAGCAACCTGGCCAAGAATGGCACCGTGCACACGGAGAGCTGATGCAGCAAGATGACGCAACAACAAAGAGACACAGATTCCCGTGCCGCTGACAACAACAGAAGTGGACAAGAACACGCAGCAAATGGACACAGACAACGGGGAGGGAGGAGGAGAGAAATAAATAAAAATAAATCTTAAAAAAAAAAAAAAGAAATAGACCATCTCATCTGTAGTCGAATGATTTTTGGCAAGGCAGTCAGGTCCTCCCAGCTGAGCCAGAACAGCTTATTCAACAAATGATGCTGGTAGAACTGGATAGTCATATCCAAAAGAAAGAAAGAGGATCCCCATCTCACACCTTACACAAAAATTAATTCAAAATGGAACAAGGAGCTAAATATAAAAGTGACAACCATAAAACTCCTAAAAGAAAATGTAGGAAAATATCACAAAATTTTGTGGTAGGTGGTAGATTCTTAAATCCTACACCCAAAGCATAAGTAAAAAAAGAATAAAATAGACAAATGGGATCTGCTCAAAATTAAACACTTATGCACCTCAAAGGACTTCGTTAAAAGGGTGAAAAGGTAGTTAACTCAATGGGAAATAATATTTGGCAATCACGTATCTGATAAGGTTTAATATGCATGATATATAAAGAGAGCACACAAATCAACAATAAAAAGACAAACCACCTGATTAAAAAATGGGCAAAAGACTTGAAAAGACAATTGTCCAAAGAAGAAATACAAATGGCAAAGAAACACAGGAAAAAATGTTCAATATTACTAACGATTAGGGAAATGCAGATCAAAACTACGATGCACTATATCATACCTATTAGACTGGCTGCTATTAAAAAGTCAGAAAACTGTAAAAGTTAGAGAGGATGTGGAGAGATAGGAATACTTACTCACTGATGGTGGGATTGTAGAATGGTACAGCCACTGTGGAGGGTTGTTTAGAAGTTCCTAAGGAAGTTGAATGTAGACTTGCCATGTGACTCAGCTATACCATTACTAGGTATATATATAGAAGAACTGAGAGCAGAGAAATGAACAGACATCTGCACACTGATGTTCATAGCAGCATTATTCATGATTGCCAAAAACTGGAAACAATTGAGGTGCCCACCAACTGATGAATGGATAAACAAATTGTGGTGTATACTCATGATGGAATATTATGCAGCAGTAAGAAGAAATGAAGTTGTGAAGCATATAACAATGTGGATGAACTTGGAGGACATAATGCTGAGTGAAGCAAACCAGACACAAAAGGACAAATACTATATGATTGCACTATTATAAATTAAATATATTGTATAAACTCATGGAGTTAATAATCAGAACATAGGCCACCAGAAAACAGAACGATGTTAGAAAATGGAAAGCTGAGGTTTAGTCTGTGCAGAATTGGTAAAAAAGGTTGTCTGTAAATCTTTTGAAATGAATAGGAATGATGAAAGCATATCATGGTGTTTGTAACTCGCAGAGTTATTATATGGGTATTACAGTGGTTGAAAGGGAAAGTCTAAAGATATATATATTACTAGAAGGAAAGCTAAAAACTGTAACATGGTACTATCTATGACAGTAAAACCTCATGTAAAACATGAATATGGGCAATATTGCATATATAAGACAGTTTTTACAAAATGTAAATTACATTACAGAGAAGGAAGAAGAATAGTAGCTGGGAAGTAGATGTGGCTCAAGCAGTTGGGTGCCTGCCTACACCCAACTGTAGGCAGTCTGATTTGGTTCCCAGTTCCTCCTAAAGAACATCTTGTAGTCACGACAAATTGGAATGGTGAGATGATGCAACAAGATGATGCAACAAGGAAACACAACAAGCAGGGAGCGGACATGGCTCAAGTGATTCAGAGACTCCCTCGCACAAGAGAAGTCCTGGCTTTGGTTCTCAGTGCCTCCTAAAAAGATGAGCAGACAGCAAACACAAACAAAGGGGGTATGTGTGTGCGTGTGGCAGAAATAAATAAATCTTAAAAATAAAAAAAGAATAGCAGCTATGTACAGTAAGGGAATCATAGAGAGAAAGAGGTGATCAGTTTTGTTTGTTTTTTGTTTACTATTATTATTGGGATAATGAAAATGCTCTAAGAATGACTGAAATGATGAATGCACAAATATCTGATTACACTGAATACCATTGATTGTACACTTTGGATGGATTTATGCTTTATTAATATATACCAATACAATTGATTTGTTAAAAAAAAATGAAAATACAACAAAAGACAATAAATTCTAAATAAATCTTTAAAAATTAAGATAAAGTAGCCCAAGTATCTATCAACAGATGAATGGATAAACAAAAAGTAGTATATACATATAATGGATATAATCAGCCATAAAAAGGAATAAAGTTCTGACACATGAGGCAGTATAGATGGACCTTGAAGACATCGTCCTGAGTGAAAGGACACAAAAGGACAAATATTGTGTGACTTCATGTATATGAAATAATTAGAGCATACAAATCCATAGAAGTCAGAAACTGGACTACAGGTTACTAGGGTAACTAGTAGTACTACAGAGCCAGGGTAGGGGTAGGGAAAGAGGAATTCATGCTTAATTGGTACAGCATTTCTGGTAATGGATTGTGATGATGGTGGCATAACATTGCAAACGTAATTAACACCAAATATACAAATATACTGAATTATACTTTTGAAAGTAGTTAAAAGGGGAAATTTTAAGTTGTATAAATGTTACCAGAATAGAAATGTTTAAAAATCATAGGTAGAAGTGTACAACACAAAGAGTTAACCTTAATGTAAGCTATGGACTATACTTAATAGTCTAATTATAGTAATACTATTTTATCAATTTTAACAGGTACCACACTAATGCAAAATGTTAATAATAGGGAAAACTGTGTACATGAGTACTTCCTACATGATTTTCCTGTAAACCTACAATTCCTCTAATAAAAATGAAAAAGAAAAGGGGGGGAGGGGTGCAGTAAATTCCCCAGGTTCCCACTCTTCATTCAAGCTGCAGATCTGAGATCTTTCCTAAGGCAAAGAGATTTTTAGGCCCATACTTTCATACTTTGCTTCCTTCAATCTAGCTTAGTTTTCAAACGTGAGTGTGCCTGGGAACTGACAAGGTCTTACATGTAAAACCACAAATTCTGTACTTAACAAGTTATTTACAGGATTTTTAATGACAATTATGTCTAAACGTAATTTCAATTACGCACCGATTTTAGAGCCTGACCACCCAGATGGGATGCCTATGTAATCATCTAGTCATTGGCTTGGTGAAACGGGAAGTTAAACAATTACTTAAACTCTCCCTATTTTTAAGAAGAATTGGAAGGCTGGGAGGTATAGAATGCTAAACTGCTTCTAGCAATGGACATTTAAACATAAAAACAAAATAAAATCCAATTAAAAGCAGTAAGGAAATGAACATAGCCAGCAGTAGGCTTACCAGGAAGCTTATGAAACCTGACTTTCAGGAACCCTCTTGCCCAGGCCCCTTCTGAGACCCTGCACTTAATCTGCATTCATAATTTTGTGTTCCTCTTTTTTTTTTAAGATTTATTTTTATTTATTTAATTCCCCTCCCCTCCCCCGGTTGTCTGTTTTCTGTGTCTTTTTGTTGCGTCTTGTTTCTTTGTCCGCTTCTGTTGTCGTCAGGGGCACGGGAAGTGTGGGCGGCGCTATTCCTGGGCAGGCTGCACTTTTTCTTTCGTGCTGGGTGGCTCTCCTTACGGGTGCACTCCTTGCGCATGGGGCTCCCTTACGCGGGGGACACCCTTGCGTGGCAAGGCACTCCTTTGCGCGCATCAGGGCTGCACATGGGCCAGCTCCACACGGGTCAAGGAGGCCCAGGCTTTGAACCGCGGACCTCCCATGTGGTAGACGGACGCCCTAACCACTGGGCCAAGTCCATTTCCCTGGTCCTCTTTTTCTTAAAGAGGACACCCTCCCATACTGAATAAGCTTTGAGCTCCACAGAATCTGAATCTGCCCCTGCATGCAGTAGTCACTACTATTGAGCCCTAAATTTAGCGTTGTGTTTCCAGGTATGGAGGTCGAAATGAGACCCGAAGAACCATACCCAGTGAAACTTTAGGAGGTCAATCAGAATGCCCGAAATACCAGTGTTGAGTTGACAGCTGGAGAAAATTAGGTATCGATGTGGGGAAATAACACCATGTCTGTGGCTTATTAGTTAATATTTAATTCACTTGTGGTTCACCAGTGGTCCAGCAAACAAACATTCATCAACTGCCTACTTTGTGACCAGCTCTGAGCTGGATATGTAGGGGAATTATAAAAGACTAAAACTACAATTCTGTTTTATCCTTTACTCAAAAGGTTTGAGAAGGGACTGATCAGTGTGTACTGGAAACAAATGACTGAAACAACAGGAAATGGTGTTGGGATAAATTATAGACAAGCTCCACTTTAGTAAAACTGTTAAGAAAGTGGAAAGAGTTTAATGGGTTGGGAATCAAGAAAAAGGAGTGGTATTTATTCTTTTTTAAACTTGATGCATCTATGGTTATTTTCCATTTTCATTTTTAATGTATATTTGTGATTTTTCTTCTATTATGACTGTTAGTTAGAAGTTTATTAATTTTATTTTTCCCCGAAGAGTCAAGAACTTGATGTTATTTATTTTTCAGTTTCCCTGTTTTAAAATTAACTGATTCATAATATCCTTAGTAACTCTTTTTTCTGTTTATCTTGTTTTCCTTTTCTTGCTCCTAGCTTCTTTAGTGTAATGATTAATTCACTCAATTTTTTTAAAAAGGATTTATTTGTTTATTTATTCTGTCCCCGCCCCAACCTGTCATTGTTTGTGCTCACTGTCTGCTCTCTGTGTCTGCTCGTATTCTTTTTAGGAGGCACTGGGAACCAAACCTGGGATCTCCCATGTGGGAGGGAGGCACCCAATCATTTCAGTCACATCACATCCCTGCTCGTTGTATCTCTCATTGTGTCATCTCATTGGATCATCTCACCGTGCTGGATCATCACATCAGCTCACTGTCTTGCTCGTCTTCTTTAGAAGACACTGGGAATGAAACCCAGGACTTCCCACGTGGTAGGTGGGCTTCCAACTGCTCAAGCCACATCCACTTTCCTTCAGTGTTTTTGATGGTGGGGTTATGCTGTGTTATGTTTAATAATTCTAATTCTAGGCTTTTTCACTCTTTTTTGTCTTTACTATTAATATTCTACACTTTCATTGTCAGCGAGAATGCCTGACACTTATTAAAAGGCATCTTCAGACCTACTACGATCAAATAGAAATGACTTCATTAAGATCTCTGCCAATCTGATTGGTCAGGGACAGCCATCTCCCTGAACCTTCAATGACATTTAAGAGAAGTATAATTAAAACTTCAAAACAAATTACTATCTTTGTATAATTTTAAAAGGCAGAGTACATACTTTTGAGAAAGGCATTATTTCTAACTATTTAGTAATTCTATATGGTGAGGCTGCTAAATTAAATGATAATATGTGTAGCAAGCACCATTACTTTCCATCCCACCTGTTACCATTCAAGATATTTCAATATCTCAGTGACCCTGGCTGACAAGGATTATCATGTAAACAGTTCATAGACTGCCCACTCTAGTATTTTCAGGAATTCAAACATGGTTTTCTTTCTTTGTTATGCATTAAAGGTAAAAAAATTATTTACTTTAGTTTTGCCTTTAAATTTAGGGTTCCCTTTATAATAATAAATACATTAGTAAACTAACTAAATAAAATGTTCCTCAATCTGAAAAGTCAGTGTTTTACCCTAAAGAATTTTTAGAAGAATGCCTTTACATTCAGTTTGAGGACAACTAATTGTTTCTCAGCTAACTTAATTACTCTGTAATTAGCTTACCAGAAACAGGAAAGAGGGCAAAATAAATATCTTGTGATCAGTCCCTTGTAATGAAATAGATGAGTGAATAAACACACACATTTATTCATCTGCATGTGAGACAGTAAATGCTAATGTACCAGCCAGCCAAGGCAGGCCTGTGTGTGTGTGTGTGTGTGTGTGTGTGTGTGTGTGAAGTAAGCTTGGATTATCAATCCTTTCCCATTGATTTTTAGCTGTCTCCTTCTTGAAGGCCTGCTATGAGGGTTTAACTGTTGAAATCTGTCCTTAAGCATTAAGGTGACCCAGTGGCTAGCACTTGCCCTTCAAGTTAGAGCCACTAATGAAGGTTAGTTTGCAAATATTCCTTAGGGAGCTAAAGGATGCCGAGGACTGTCAGATTACTCAATTACATGTCCACGGGCTTGCTTCATTAGGACCCATAGGAAGGGGAATCTAGAGCTTTTGCCAAATACCCTGGATACTGCATCTCAGATACCCTTGGAAGACTTCATAGGCATATTCTGCCTTACAAGGGAGGGGTGGGTGGGAAGACAAAGTTCGGGGTGAGGTAAAGTTTCATCCTTAAAGGGTGGTACATGTTAAGGGGGTGAAACCATTGACTTGTGCCAGGGCACGGCTTGAGGGGCCCGAGAGGTAACTACGAGTACAGGCTTGTTTTCCAAAGGCAGTCCCAAGGGCTCTGAAGAAGTTTCTAAAGAAAAGTGTTCCTTGTACAAGCCGTACAGCAGCCCAGCTTCATTCGGGGGGTCAACAGATAACCTAGTGTAAGCCACTAGGTTAAGCTACTCAGGGAGGTAGGAAACCTGGAAAGCCACTGACGGCCACTGCTGTCCAGAGGCCTTGTCGGAATCCTCCACAAGGATCCTGTGTGGCACAAGGCCTCACAGACTGGGCCTCTCTGCTGTGGACCTCCCTGGATGGTCTTCCTTGGTGAGAGTAGACACTGATGGACTTTCAGTATCTCCTCACTAGGAGAGTAACAGTTTCTCACCAGGACACTGATGTGGTTGGAAGCCCAGGTGGGGCCCAAGCTCAGGCCCTATACCTGGAAGGATAACCCACCTGCAGATTTCCACTGGAGGCCACTGCCTGAGAAGAGGCGAGTGCCCGCATATGTTCCCTTCCATTTACCTCTGTCCCATAGAGACAATGATCAATGCCCTGCCTCTTACTACCTTCCTTCTCTAGGGTTCAAGGTAACACGTGGCTAATCTTAGGGAAAAATTCATACTCTGAGCAGAACAGTGGTCTCAGCCAACTGGACCGCCCCGGCAGCCTAAGCTCCCTTAGGGCTTGCCAGGCTTCTGAAGACAGTGTCCTGGCTCTGCTTGACTGAAGCAAAGGGAGCGTGGCAGGTTAGAGGAGGAAGACCTCCTCTCCATGCATCCCACACAGCACCCTTCTGAAAGCAAGTCTCACCAAAGGGGAATTCCAAAGGCCACTTAAAGCAAAATCAATGTCACTGTCCCCTTTATCTGTGGGACAAGTGGGGCTCGCCCTCCTCCAAGGCCCTGGAGCTGCATGATTCTGTTTAGTTTTTACAACTCCTCCTGGGCCTTGCACATATTCTCAAACTATCCCGGGTGAAGTCAGAGTGCAGTGACTTTAAGACTGGGGTGTTGTGGCAGTGGGGGTGCGGCCAGGACCTTCTAAGGAAGCTCTATCTTTGCAGAACTGCTCTGATCATTTTCCTTCCTGCCAGTACTTCCTGGCTCTGAAGTTAGAATCTCTGGATCACTCGGCTCTTATCCAGTTCCTGACACTGCTTTCCTCCATGCCTGTGGCCTTGGCATCGTTGAAATGCTTCTCCTTGCCTGACCCCATCTGTGTCCATTTTTTGGTTTCACTATTCATTTCTTGGAGCTAACACTCCTGGGACTTGCTCTGCTGGGGCACAAGTTTAGACTTTCTTTTGCATGTTGTCATTACTCCATTTTTTATAGTATCTGCATGCATTCCCCTAGGATATCTTCTAATGCACATACTGGGTTGGTGGGAGACACCAATTCAGATGCCTGCACTCCATCTTGGGAATTCCTCTAGACTTGTCCATGTGAGTGCTCTTTACTCATCAGCATCTCTTGTTTGATTCTTTTTTTTTTTTTTTTTTTCAATTTTTTTTTTTTTTCTTGTTTGATTCTTGACCTCAGCTACAAATTTCCATTTTATCCTGAACTTGGAATATTGGGTTTGACCTTGATGTTGAGTCTCCTTCTGGGCACAATGTACAGTCCTACCTGTTTGTCAGACACTGTATCCTCTGATGAGAGGGACCTGACTCCCACCGTGTCTATCCTTGGGACACATGGCCTGACTGGATCTGTTTTATGTGTATGGTGGTGGATTGAACTGTGTACCCCTGTTTGGACATGTTCCAAACAGGAGTGGATATAGCGCCTGCTTCTCATGTATGAGGTCCTGGGTTTGACCCCTGGTACCTTTTAATAACAAACAAACACATGGAAAAAAACACACCAAACTCTCAATGGAGAGTGGATATAGCTCAGTGGTTGAGTACCTGCTTTTCTCCTAAAAAAAAAAAAAAAAAAAGAAAGAAAAAGAACACCACTCTTTTTACTAAGCCAACAAGGGCAAAATACAATTAAATCCTCAAATAATTACCAAAACACTGCTGTGCAAACTGCATGGCTGGCTGGTATTTGGTGTTCAAAAGATAGTTTAGAGGGATCAATGTTTAAAGCATGAAAGCAAAGTTTATTTGAAAGTTGAATATAGGAAATACAGGGCTCCTTGGATCTTGAGTGCTTCTTGTCTGACCATTTTGGCTTTTGTAATTGGCATAATTCTGGCCAAAAAAAAAAAAAAGGATTTACAGCTGTTTCAAGTCACAGATGTATTCTTTTCTGGGTTCTGAAAATATGCACAGGCTGTTTTCTTAAGTTTTAAATCAGAATTCTCTTGATAGATTTTTGCTTTGATTTGGAATCCTTTGGCTCGGGATTGTTTGCAAGAGTGAATGAATTGCAAACGTACTCTGGAAGGACATTTCTGGAGCCAGAAAGTCACACAGCCCTTTCTGTCTCTTCGCTTGCATTTATTATTTCACAGTGTGTGCCTGATGCTGAAAGTTCGTGAAGAACAAAATGTGCCGAACTGCTTTAAGGGTGTGCAGAGGCTAGGAAGGTCTGTGGGAGAGGAAGAGAGCATAGGAACAAGTTCATAAAGTAAGGAAAAATTTAAACAGCTATTGCACTGTCTCTGTATATAAACTTAATCTATGAAAACTCCTCAGGCAGAAATTGGTTCTTATATATCTGAACTCGGTCTCTTCTGGGGCTAATGGATTGATGCAGGAGTTGGGTTTCCAGCCCAGGGCTAGGGTGGACCATATAAGGCTTCAGGGGACCCTGGGAGTGGAAGAGGAACAAAATCCTCTATAGAAGAAAGGTGTGGCAGTTTGAGATTAATTTCTGAATCCCCAAAAGAAATAGATTATGTTTGTAAACTAATCTATTCCTTTGTGATACCCTTTGACTGTATTAAATTCAGTCAGGGGTCTTGGATTGGATTACCCGATAAGATTATTTTATGGCTTTTGATTGTACTAGGTCAGTGAGGTATGACTCAGGTTGAGTCCCTGTCCCCTTGCTGGGTCTGATAGAAATGGGCTCACAAGGACAGACACAGAAAAAGGGAGCCAGCATATCTGATTCTGCAATATGAGAGAGAGGACTGCTTAAGCACAAAGCCCCCAAGAGGCTGAGCCCCTGGAGAAGCTCAAGAAGAGACCAGCCTGCTATATGCCTGATAACTTACAGCTGACCTTGGGAAGAGAGTGGAACAGGTAGACTGATATAGGAGGCCCAGAAAGAGGCAAGCCCTATGCCTGGCTGCTAAAAGCTGAGCTCCAAGAGACGGTAGATTCTAGAGGGAAAGGCAAAGACCTCTGCAGAGATTGGTGGCTATCTTGCTTCTCCACATGCCAACAATGCCAGGATCAACAGTAGCTGATTTTGGTGAGAAAGCATCTCTGCTGATGCCTCAATTTGTACATTTCATGGCCTTGGAATTGTAAGCTTTTATCCACAATAAATATGCCTTCTAAAAGTCAACACATTTCTGGTACTTTGCATTGAGAGCCCTTTGGCAAACTAAAACAAAAGGTAAGGCCTGGAAACCTGGATAGGGCATAGAAGACAGATTGGTGGGAGGTGGCCTGGAACACTGGAAAGAACAAAATCTTTGGAGCCAGTGGACCTGAGTTCAGATTCATGCTGTGACTTTTGGACAAGTAAGTTATATAGTCTGCTCTGAGCCTCAGGTTTTTCTCATCTGTTAAATTGGGATGTTAATAGTACCTACTTCATAGCAGGGTTATAAGGACTCATCAAAGCAACGCATGTCAAGAATGTAGTATGGTGCTGGATGCCTACCAAGCATTCAATACGGCAAAGTTTAATGACTAGATAATGACAATAAAGTCTAAAGAGGCTTAACTAAAAACTCAGTACCAATGGTCATTAAGCATACAAAAATGGGAGATATTCAACATTATTAAAAGTTAAGAGGATATGAATTAAAACAATAATAGCTTTGACTATAAGATTGGTAAAAATATAAAAGGAAAATCTCTACTGCTGGTGAAGGAGAAGGAAAAGGAGCACTCTCATACACTATTGGTTGGAATGTGAATGGTTACAATCTATTTGGGAAGTAACCAGTCATATTTATTATTGCTAAAAGGCCTATAACATTTGACTCAATGATCCCACTTCTGTGACTCTATTCTAAATATATAATGATACAAATATGTAAGTACATCTACACATATATTTATGGTTTACTATATACTTGTTCATAAGAGTAATAGCACAAAAACTGAAAACAATAAAATGTCCATCAATAAGAGCATCAGTAAGGGAGTGTTTGAATTAATTATGAACCTTTAATTTGAGGGTATACTAACTGACCATTAAAAATAATGAGGTAGAGTATATTTGAAAAGGTGCCCATAATAGGTAAAGTAAGAAAGTTGTGGGGACTAAAAAGTATAGCATAATTCCATTTCTGTAAAACATGCCTGATATACAGATAGGTAACTTTATATAAATTTAAGGAAGAGTTGGGACAGACACACATCTGTCTATTTAGGGTAGTTACCAACTCTAGGGTTTAGAAGGTGGGATTGGAAAAGAGAGATGCTCATTTTCTTTCTTTATGTACTAAATGATGGGATTAGAAGGCTTCATCTTTTTTTTTTTTCAGTATTATAGACATGATACTGAAGAAAGGAAAGAAGGAAGGAACATGGAGCAGGATGGACCAACACGAGTTGCCTTTGTATTCCTAGTGTTCAGTAGAGGGCATGTGGCCCTCAATAGGTGCGGAGTAAAATGGAGTTGAAATATTGTTGTTCAGCATGTAAAGCACCATTTAAAAAGATTAGACCCGATTTGCTTTTTTTCTTTTTTAAGATTTATTTATTTATTTCTCCCCCTCCCTCCATTGTCTGCTCTCTGTGTCCATTTGCTGTGTGTTCTTCTGTGTCTGCTTGTATTCTCATTAGGTGGCTCCAGGAACCAATCCTGGGACCTTCTGAAGTGGGAGAGAGGTGGTCATTCTCTTGCACCACCTCAGCTCCCTGGTCTGCTGCCTCTCTTATTGTCTCTCCTCTCTGTTCTTTTGGTTGCGTCATCTTGCTGTGTCAGCTCTCTGCGTGGGCCAGTATTCCTGCATGGGGCAGCCCTCTGCATGGGCCAGCACTCTGCATGGGGCAGCTCGCCACACGGGCCAGCTTGCCTTCGTCAGGAGGCCCTGGGTCTTGAACCCTGGATCTCCTATATGGTAGACAGGAGCCCAGTTGCTTGGGCCACATCTGCTTCCTCCTATTTGCTTTTTTGTTTTAATAGTATGTGACATATGCCGCGATTGTGAGAGGGATGCACTCAAGGTTACTGGCTGGAAGGGCTGATGGGGCCCTGGACAACCTGAGGGGTTCACGGAGGGTTTCCGTACAGAGCAGACCTAGGCCATTCTGAATCCAGATGCTGGTGCTGAAGAGAAATGCCCAGTTGTGAAATTGTCCTTAGAGTTGAAAGAGCCAAAGCCAAATGCTACCCAGAGCCTGCCAAAGCTAGGAGATTACAAAATGCAAATAATTACACAAACACAAGAGAAACCAAATGCTATCTCTCTTAGGCATCATGAAAGAAGAAATTTCAGTTCACACAATAAAGGTAGTGACTTGACTAGACTTTTCTACAGGCTAAATGCTTGTATTTGTAACTTCATGGAAGCCAGCTCAGAAATGACATAGTTTAATAAAATTTCAGCCCTGACTCTTGAGGAATTTCCAAAAGCACTTAAGCCCCCAAGACTCTGAGTCCAAGTGTAAATGGCTTCTAAATAAACTTTAACACCTAAACTGATCTTTAACCCCTTCATTCAATTTATTTGGATGAACACATTTA
The DNA here is from genome assembly GCF_030445035.2 of Dasypus novemcinctus. Lineage (NCBI taxonomy): Eukaryota > Metazoa > Chordata > Mammalia > Cingulata > Dasypodidae > Dasypus > Dasypus novemcinctus. The sequence continues at coordinate 79,830,694 of NC_080682.1, forward strand.
GGGCACTCAAGAAAAGACTTCCTCTAACTTAGAAGGACGCAGCACAGTGGATCATAAATAACCAAAGAAGAAGCTGGGGTGGGAAGAAAACAGGGACTTGAGGGGGTGGCAGAGCTGAGGAAGATGCTTTTGCAAGGCAATCTGGGAGACACCAGAGACCTGAGGCAAAGAACACCAGTCTTGGAGAGAACCTTTGTTTCGGCAGGGCAGAGGGCTGAGATTTGTCTCTGAGAGGCTGAGGCAACTGAGTGAGGCTGTGCGGGTGGGCTGGGGCACGAAGTCCCCTGGGCAATACCAGACGGTGCAACTCTGAATGGGAGCAAAGAGGATGGTCTTTGGGTCCTGTAGGGCTGCCCCACAGAGAGGAGAGGTTGGATGTCAGAGGTGGGAGCTAATGCAAAAAGATGCTTAATCCTGGATCTCCTTTATCATTACCCATTTGAAAACATTGTTTTGAACTCTGCATTTCATGCTCATTTAAAGCATTTTAGAGCATCAGCAGACTATAGTAGCTCTCAACAATCATTTGCTCTTGGATGTTGAGGTCGCTCCTAATTTGTCACCATTGTAGTTATCCAAGCCATGAGCCTCTTTGTGCATTATGCAATTCCTGTACTGAGGACAATTTCCTAAGAATAGATTCCGAGAAGTGGAACAACTGGGTCAAAGGATATGAACATTTTTATGTCTTAATACACAATGAAAAGCATTTGGAAAGCCAAATTGCTTTCCAAAAGGTTGGTTGAACCCAATCACTTTTATTTCAAACAAGATTTTATGGGTGACTATGCAGGCTTTCTAATGAGATGTTTGGCTAAGAAATGATAGTACCAAAACTGACATTTATTCTGCGCTAATCATAGCTTTTCTGTTCACTGTCTTATTTAATCTTCACAACCACCTTGTGAGGCAGGCATTATTATCCCCATTTTACAGACAAAACAGGCCCAGAGGAATTAAATACCTTCTCAATGTCACATGGTTGGTGGAGTGCCAGAGCCACTTTTTGAACCCAGGCCTGCATGACTTCAAAGCCCTGAATTTCCCGGGCCCCACTGTCCTGCCTCTAGCAGTTTTGTAAATACAAATCAAAGAACAACCATTATCCAGAGATGCTGATTCTTGACAGATAACATGGCACAGTTTGCAGGAAAGTTTATTTTCAGAAGAAATATATATTGCTTCACAGTGAAATGAGTTGATTCCTTCTGATCGTATTCTTTCCATTTCCACCACTACTACTTTAATTCAGACCCTTATCACCTTGCTTTGAATCATAAAATTGGCTGCAAAATTCTGCCTCTTCCTGCAACCTCTCCACAGTCCGGGATGAAATAGGCAGGATAATTCTGAACTGGGTCCCAGGATTCATCTTCTGTATTCTGACCATGTCATTCTCCATGTTTGTAACCATCCTGAAACATTCACTGGCTTCCATTGTTTAGGATCAGATATGAATGCTGGTGTTGGAAGTCTTCTAGGACACTGAATCAACACTTGTACAGAGAATTCCTATCTGCGGTACACCCTTGGTTCCCTGGGAGTTGCTGCAGGCTGGCAGTATGAGGCAGGGTCTAGGTTTCCCAGGGTTGACTAGACATTCAATCCAAGGGTGACCAAAGAGGAAAGAGATAAAGGGGTAGGTTTAGATTATAAGAGCTGTTAGGGCCTGGTTTGTGCTTGGGAATCAGGCCATGGGTCAGACAGCTCAGGTTCAAATCCCAACTCTACCACTTATTGGTGGTATGACCTTGGTCCTTAACTTCGAGCTTCAATTTCAACATCTGCAAACTGTGGGTAAGAACTATGTCACTTCAAGGGGTTATTTTGAGTGGGAATTGAAAAGCAAACCCCTGAGGTCAAATATTAGAATCAAGTTCTCAGGGCCTGAGCAGGGCAGTGAATGGGAAAAGAAGCCAAGATTAGGTGACAAGCTGAGCCAGGATGGTAAAGGGTGGCCTGGAAAAGGCAGGAGGGGGTATTGGACAAAAGGCATGACCATCCTTGGAGTGTAGCTTATTTTTCAGTTGGTTGGAGCATGTGGCATGGGTGTGTTGGACTTGTTAAAAGGACAGAGTCAGAACAAACCTCATTCACAATTTCCTACCATATCAACCCTTGTCCTCCCTCCCCAATCAAATGTCCTCTGGACAGTCTCATTACTTACCCTGTCCCCCCATCTCTGCATAACTTACCTTCCCTGGAATGCTCTCCCCCTGGCAACCCAAATCCTAACTGTCCTATAAGATGCAGAACAAATCTCTATTCATCCATAAAGCCTCTCTTGAGCCTCATTCTAATCCCCCTTGCCCTCCGCCCCCAGGCTAGATCTGAGCTCTCCCCTGTTCATCCTCTCCTGGCAATTACCCTTTTCATAATACACTTGGCAATTAATCACATTCTGTGGTGCGTTTATTGTTGTTGGCTTGAACAGATAAAAAATATCTTCTATGCCTGTTTAACTTATCACATATGTTTGGCTTGCCTTTCTGAATGGGGAAACCAAAGGAGAAGCCAGGAATCCCAGATGGGGAAAACTGCTTTCAGAAACAAACGAATAAATAATATCAACCAGGTCTATACATTTTTCAAATTCATTTTACGTATGTTATTTCATTTGATCCTTACACAACCTGGGAGGTACATATTTTTTATTGGAATTTATTCCCCAGTTTAATAATCTTTATTGCCTATAAGATCAAATGCAAAATTCTGGCCTTCATAGCCCTCCGGGTCCTGCCCTAACATGCCAGATCTATTTTACTGACAGAGAAAGAGGGACCCTTCACAATGTGAACATCAGCTCTGATTTCAGGAAGCGGCCGGTCTAACAAGAAAGGGCGTTGTTCAGCCTGGGTCCAGATACAGATCAACAGAAACCACAGACCCATCAGAAAGACATAGGGAGATCAGGCAGGGCCAGGGCAGCTCAACCCAGCCGGCCTGGGCCCAGGGCGAGCGCAATGCGTCTCGGAGGGACTTTTGTCTGGAGTGCCTGTATGCTGCTTGCTTGGAGTCGCGTGTGTACACTTTTCCTGTTTGGTAAACTGTATATACCTCGTTCTACCAGGTAGGTCTAGGGCTAATCGACATTCTCACTGTCATTACCATCTCTGTTGGAAAGAATCACGTCAGTTTCTGATAAGAAGTGTCCAATGAGCATATCATCCAAGGAGAAATGAATGGAATTCATGAAAACCAAAGCTCTGTGGTTAGTGGCAGTGCTTCAGTATGTTTTCATCAATTGTAACAAATAGACCACACTAATGAAAGATGCTGTTAACGGGGGAAAGAGTGGGAGGGGGAGAGGGTGGGGTATATGGGAATCCCCTATATTTTTTATGTAATATTTGTGTAATCTAAATCTTCTTTAAAAAAATAAAATAAAAGCACCTCAGATGATTCAAATGTTAAAAACAAAACAAAACAACAAAACAAACAACAAAAAACAAAAGCTCTAAATTGTATGGAAAATTAAAAGGAGCTGAATTCTGAACCAAACCCTTACCTGTTCCCATTGTTCTTTCAGGAGAATGGTTGCAAGATTCCATGGGTGACTTATGAGAGCAACGAAGTCTGGCTGAGAAAGACTCTTTAGGAGAAAGGGGTAAGGGGCACAAAACTTGCACAACAGTCAAAGCTGGTGGTAAAGGAGGGAAACAGTTCATATAGGTCTTGGACAGTAAGGATGGGGGATATGCCATGGCCAAAACTGCAAAGTGAACTCTGCCATCAAGAGCAAAGAACAGTAGTCATAATATTTGAGAAAATGATTGGCCTCGCAGATATGGGTTTCGGGCAGACCCAGTGATAAGAGGAACGTGTGATGCTACGTTTTCTTGATGGGAGTAATTCAGCAACAGCATGCGATTTGCATTGGTATTACTTTCGTCTCTAAGCAGAAATGCCTCACTGCTGAAAGAATGGCAGAAGAGAGCTGAGTGGCCCTTTGAGGATCCCCTGTCTTACCTGCGAGAGCTGGATATAAATGGGGGTTGGGAGGGGTGGGCTGGTGAAGGGTTTGGGTTCTCCCTGGCACACTGCTGTTGACTTTGAGCATCTGGAGCTTTAGTGTTTTTTGGTTGCTTGAGGAAGATTAGGCTGACAAGTTTGCAACAACCTCAGAGACCCCAGAGCCCAGTAGCACCAACAGTCCCATTGTTTGCCTATCTTGCCTGGCTGGCTCTGAGCAATTCCTGGGCAGAAAATGGTCTTGGGGAGAGAGGAGGGCCAGGACCCTCAGATTGGGTGTGAACCCCAGTAGTGTGGGGAAAGCAAGGTCAGTGTCAGGCCGAGACAAAGGAAGGGGTGAAAGATTGCCCCTCAGTGTGCGGGGTGCAGTTTGGAACAACTGTGATTTGTGCCGTGACAGTCTTAGCACACTTGTACGTATACAGTGAAGTTCACTTTCTCTATCTGGGTGATGACAGCTCACCTTCCCTCCCTAGCTGGCATTCTGAGAGGAAGAAACATTCCAGTTAACCTCGATCTCATCTCCTTTCAACCGTTTGATGTTTCTAAGGTAATACGAATTAATGATGATTGTATCAGTTATGAGTCATTGATCCATCCATTAATAAATTGATCTCTTTCCTCATTCCACAAAGGATCTGAGGCAGGAGTTACTAGTAACATTTATCATGGACTCAGAGAAAATGATGATAGCATTGCAAGGAACCTGGACAAATGGTAATTGCAATCATGATTGTAATAGCTGTAAGTTAACAGATCGATGCCAAGTGCGATGATTATTTGAAAAAAGAATTTATGTTAATAGATCTGTGAGGAAACAAACTTGGAAGAGTGAATCTGTAAGTGAGCAGGGATTGCATAGGTGGAAGGTTGCCAAGAACTAAGACTGGTTGAATTGACTGTGAAATGAAATTATCCTTTGTTGAGTGTTTCAGCTCTGGGAAGTGTGCTGGGCGCTTTACATAGCACTGTCTCATCGAGTACACATATCAGCCTGCACACCTCGGTGGCGGTTTGAGGTTATTTTATGACTCCCCAAAAGAGCAAGATTATGATTGTAAACTAATCTATTCCTCTGGGTGTGATACCCTTGGACTGTATTAAATTCAGTGGAGGGGCCTTGGATTAGATTACCTGTGAAGATTGTTTTTAGGGCTTTTTGATTTGACTGTAAGGCATGAACCAGGCTGAGTCCCTGCCCCCTTGGACACTCACACAGACACACAAGAGAGAGCTCTGTCATTTTTGACCCTGCCATGTGACAGAAAGAAGAAGGCGCAAAGAGCTGAGTTCCTGGGGAGAGATGAGCCATTTTGCTTGATAGTTTACAGCTGAGAATGGGACAAACACAGAACAGCTGAGACTGATATAGGAGACAGGGGGAAAAAAATAAGCCCTATGCCAAGAGAGAGGACTGCAGGATCACTTCAACATGAAGCCTCAGGAGGCTGGGCCCTCGGAGCTCAAGAGGAAAGGGTGAGCCTGGCGGGGAAGGCAGAGACCAGCAGAGGTCAGCGGCCATCTGGCTTCAACACGTGGCAATGCCTGGTGAGAAGGCACCTCTTATGGTACCTGAAGTTGGACTTTTTTACAGCTTTGGAAATGTAAGCTTTTACCCCAAATAAGCCTCCTTTGGAAAAGCCAAAAAATTTCTGGTACTTTGCATTGGCAACCCTTTAGCAGACTAATATACCCCTGTTTACAGATGGGGAAACTGAGGCAGTTCAAGAGTTGCAAATCCATCACATCACCTTTTCATGAGCAACTCCTCACCATATTGTCTTTTCTTCTCCCTTTGGATCTACTTTATCTTGGAGTCCCAAGCATAAAGTTTTACCAGTGCTCTCTCCAAACCTCTTATGGCATTGGGCATATGGTTTCAACGCCATGGAAGGCAGGGACACCAAGCTTTAGGACAGATCCCACCGAAGACCTCATGTCTTCATGAGAGGACTTTACCTATCACATATGTATAACACTTTATCTTCTGCAAAGGACATTTACATTCATTATTGTATTTGATATACACAGTGAAATACGAGGGGGTGAGAATTAGTATCATCTATTTTTGTAGTTGAGGACCCTGATGATCAAAGTGTTAAACTGATTCTCCAAGTCAGTAAGGGGTAAAGAGAGCTTGGCAGAGTGGAAAGAACACACGCTTTGGAGTCAGACCTCTGTTTAAATCTTAACTCCAGAACTTGCCAGATGTGTGACCTTGGGCACTTTACTTACTCTCTCTGAGCCAAAGTTTCCCCATTTATAAAATGGAGATAATAACCACAGCTCACAAGACTGTTACAGGAATTAAACATCTCACACAGAACTTGGCAGATGGTAGGTGCTCAATAAATGTTTGTTCCTTCCCCCCTCTTCAACTCTAACAATAGAAGGCTGAGATAGAATAGGCACTAACTATGATTCTCAGAAAAATAAGGGAAAATACTTTCTGACTCTAATGAGATCTTGAAGTTATTTCAGCAGTGGTGTCATACTACCCAGATGTTGTGTCCGCTAGCAATACTTATAGTTCAAGTGTGAGATTTTGTGCAGTAAAAGGTCTATACCTCTAATTGCACAGAAAGTTGTGTTCCATGAAGACTGCTAAGCAGAAGAGGGGGGAAATAGCTCTTCTTCGGCTTCTTCTGCAAGGAACACTGAGACGATCTAATTAGCATGCCTGGTGTCTTCAAAATTGAATTCAACCTAAGAGTACGCTATTAAAGGCTCCCACATTAGACAGGAAAGTAATTTGAAATGACTGAGCTATCTGCATAAACACCTTAATGTTACCCTAATGAGCCCAGAAAAAGGATGACATCAAATACAGTTAAAAGGAATTTAAGTTTAATTGCTACCTAATAAAATTATTAGTACATTTTCCTCACCATAAAGCTATTTCACAGTCATGGATAAGAGTTTTGCAATTTGACAAATGATCAGGCATGGTTTGGTTATTTATAGGTCTTTATGTATTTTGTTATATTCTTCCCTTGCAGAATCATCAGGTTAGATGCCAGCCAATGGCTGGTCTCTCAACACCTGTGCTCACGTGGGCTCATCAATTGTAACAACTGTACTACACTAATGCAAAATGTTAATAAGAGAGGAAACAAATGTGTATGTGGGGAGTATATGGGAATTCTCTGCAGTTTCTGTGCAATATTTCTGTAAACCTAAAAATTGCTCTAAAAATAAAGCTTATTAAAAAACAAGCCCACCCCTATCAAAATGGTGGAGTGAGGCATTCCAAGGGTCTGCTGCACAATAGAAACTTTGAATAACCAGCAAGAATTGCCAGAAACATCATTCTCAAAGCTATGGAAAACAGTTAAAGGATTCTAGTAACTGGGTGAACAGGGTAAATGCCGAATCAAGAAAAAGGCAACTTAAAAATGGTAGGATTCCTGGGAGGCAGCTGTGGCTTGGGCAGTTGGGTTCCAACCTACCACATGGGAGGTCCTGGGTTTGGTTCCCAGTGTCTCCTGAGGAAGACAAACAGGAGAGTGAGCTGATGTGACAGACTGGTGTGGTGAGCTGATGCAACAAGATGATGCAACAAAAGGCACAAGGAGGAAAACAGTGAGTGGGGAGTAAAGATGGCTCAAGTGATTGGGCATTTCCCTCCCACATGGGAGGTCCTGGGTTTGGTTCCCAGTGCCCCCTGAAAGGAAGATGAGCACATAATGAACAGACACAGCAAGTGCAAACAACGAGGGGTGGGGAGAGAAATAAATAATATATTTAAAAAGTAGGATCCCTTGCTGGACCCTCCCCCATCCTCTCACCAGCTCAGTGCACAGCTAGACTGTGCTCCCACTGTGGGTCTCTTGTCCTGGTTCTGGAGAGAGCAGCCTAATCCTTGTGCACATATCAGGAGCATGTATTTCTGTGACAGTCTGTCTGGGTGGCAGCCTGAAAGACTGAACCAGCATGCCCACTGCAGTTTTGCCATCCCAGACCTTGTCCTGTGTGTAAAGAAAGCTCATGGACTTCTCCTAGAGAACACTATCGAAGAGTCAAATTGCAGCTGCCAGGGGGCAAAGGTTTGCTGGTATGGGGCATACAGTGTGATGGCCAAGACCATGAAGAAACAGCATTTCTTAGGGTAAAGGGAACTTTTGGATCTGTGTAAATGGGGGAATTTCTAGGGCCACATGGGCATACCCAGTACCAGATGAATGCACAGAAAAGACCAGGGAATACCTGTACTTTTGCTTTGGGCAGTTCTCCAAACTCATTTTAGGGCTAAGCTCTGAGCTCTCACACAGGCCAGTCTGCAAAGACTGGGAAAGGTGATTACTTTCCTCCCTCCCTCCCTCCCTCCCTTCCTTCCTTCCTTCTTAAATCCTAACATTCAAGGAAAGTTCTATCATAACACTAACTAGATATGAGCTGAGGAACAGATGCTGTAGCATGTAAATTCCAATGATAAAACATTAAAATTACAAATTTCCAGATTTCAACGAAGGATTACAAAACATATATAGGAACAGGAAGTGATGGCTCAAGCAAAGGAGAAGATTAAAACTTTAGAAACCATCAAGGAGGATGGATATCTCAGAAATACCAGACAAATACTTTCTAAAAATGGTCCTAAATATGCTCAAAGAGCTAACGAAAAATGTGGACAAAGAACTAAGTGACATTAGGAAAATGATGGAAGGACACAAAGAGAATACCAGGAAAGAAATGTAAATTATGAAAAGGAACAAAGTAAAGATGAAGACCACAAAAACAGAAAATAAAAATTTCTGAGAGGGGTTCAAAAGCAGATTGTAGCTAGCGAAGAAAGAAACTTAACTTGATGACCCACAATTGAAATCATTCAGTCTAAGGAGCAGACAGAAGAAAGAATGAAGAAAAATGAACAAAGTCTAGGGGAACCTGTGGGATATCATCAAACATACCAATATATACATTGTGGGAGTCCCAGAAGGAGAAGGAAAGGGGCAGAGAGAATATTTAAAGAAATAATGACTGTAAACTTCCCCAAAGTAATAAAAGACATGAATAGACCTTTCCAGGAAGCTCAACAAACTACAAAAAGATAAACCCAAATAAGTGCAACAGTGATATACAATAATCAAATGGTTGAATGCCAAAGATAGAGAAATCTGAAAACTGCAAGAAAGAAGCAAAGGAGTCTCAATAAGATTAAATGTCTATTTCTCATCAGAAGCAATTGAGGCAAGGAGGCAATAGTATGACATATTTAAAGTGCTGAAAGCAAATGTTTCAAACCAAGTATTCTTTTTTAAAAAAGATTTATTTATTTATTTATTTATTTATTTATTTATTTATTTATTTCTCTCTCCTCCCCCTCCCCCACCCCGGTTGTCTGTTCTCTGTGTCTATTTGCTGCATCTTTGTTCACTTCTGTTGTTGTCAGCGGCACGGAAATCTGTGTTTCTTTTTGTTGGATCGTCTTGTTGTGTCAGCTCTCTGTGTGTGTGGCACCATTCCTGGGCAGGCTGCATTTTCTTTCGTGCTGGGCGGCTCTCCTTATGGGGCACACTCCTTGTGTGTGGGACTCCCTTATGCAGGGACACCCCTGCATGGCAGGGCACTCCTTGCATGCATCAGCACTGCGCATGGGCCAGCTCCACATGGGTCAAGGAGGTCTGGGGTTTGAACTGCGGACCTCCCATGTGGTAGACGGACACCCCAACCACTGGGCCAAGTCTGCTGCCCAAACCAAGTATTCTATCTCTAGCAAAACTGTCTTTCAAAACTGAGGGAGAGATGAAGACATTCCCAGATAAACAAAATCTGAGGGAGTTCGTCACCACTAGACTGGCCCTACAATAAATACTAAAGGGAGTTCTGCATGTTGAAGAGAAAGAACAATGGACAACAGATTGAAGCTGCATGAAGAAAAAAATCTCCAATAAAGGTTATAACATGAGTAAATACAAATGCCACTATTATGGTATTTTTCATTTGTAACTCCACTTTTTCTTTCCTACAGAATCTACAAGGCGAATGCATAAATGTGATGATAAACTAGTGGTTTGGGAGTCATTATATGTGACAAGAACTACATTATGTAGTGGGGGGGGCAGAGGGATATAGGAATATAGTGTTTGAATGCTATTGAAGTTAAGTTAGTATCAAACCAGATGGGATTGTTATAGAGTTAGGATGTTAAATTTAAGCCCCATAGTAATAAAAAAAATAAATATTGGAGAGTATGCAAACTCACAGAGACAGAAAATAGAATACAGGGAATACAGTCTACCTAGGGCAGGGGCCAGGGGGAATGGGAATTATGGCAAAATGATATAGGGTTTCTTTTTTTTTTATGTTAATCTTATTTTAAAAAATTGTTTTTGTCTTTGTTTTCTTAATATTACATTAAAAAAATATGAGGTCCCCATATACCCCCCACCCCCCTCACCCCACTCCTCTCCCCATAACAACAATCTCCTCCATCATCGAATTCATTGGATTTGGTGAATACATCTCTGAGCACCGCTGCACCTCATGGTCAGTGGTCCACATCATAGCTCACACTCTCCCACATTCCACCCAGTGGGCCATGGGAGGACATACAATGTCCAGTAACTGTCCCTGCAGCACCACCCAGGACAATTCCAAGTCTCCAAAATGCCTCCACATCTCATCTCTTCCTCAGGGTTTCTGTTTGAAGTGATGGGAAGCTCTAGGAAAGAATGTGGTGAGGGTACTACCACATGTGAATGTGATGAATAATCACTGAATAGTATACTTGGGAGTGGCTGAAATGTGTAAATTCATGTTGATATGTCTCCACAATTAAAAAGAAAAAAAGAAAGAGCAACTAAAGAGACAATGAACATTAAATATAACACATGATCCCAGACAGTGTCTAATAATGGAGGAGAAGGAAAGGCTCAAAAGGACTGAGAGATATGAAAAAATTGGAATACTGACTGGGAGCTTTATATTAATGTTAAATTTCTAGAACTTGATGAGTGCCCTTAAGATGGTTATATAAGTGAATATCCTTGTTCTTAGAAATGTACATGGAAGTATTATGTTTTTAAGGAACATGACATATACAACCTATTCTAAAATGCTTGGATGTATGGAGACAGAGAGAGAGACATACACACAGAATGATAAAGCAGATGTGTAAAAAAATGTTAAAATAGATGGATCTGTTATCTAGGGATGGGGTGGGGATATGCTGGAGTTCTCTGTATGGGACTTGTATTATTATTGCAACTCTCCGGTAAGTGAAAGTATTTCTAAATAAAAAGTTTGAAGAAAAAAGATCATGTCAATAATATAAACATTAACTAGTTTTTTAAAAAATGGAAACCTCTTAAATTCCTTTTAAAAAATTTTTGGTGAACATGGAGATGAATAAGTAACTACCAGAAACTATGGTGTAGGAAATATGGAGTCCAAGGAACAGGTACCAAGGATATATAAAAGAGTTTAAGGGTGCTAGAGACTCCTCTCCATGTGGAAGACTTATGAAAGCAGATGATAGAGTCAAAGAACATAGGCATATCCATACTTTTCTAGAGACTCACAGCAGCTTTCAAATTGCCATCTTTTAGCTTTCTTAGCCGGCTTGTGAATAGAATCATCACTTTCCCCAATATCCATTGGTAGTTCTATTTTATCCTGTTCAATGTACCTTTGTCCTGCTATTGAAAAGTAATTTTTAAAGGGCACATTTGAATTTGATTTCATTTAAAACAATCCTTGTGAGAGTTATTATAAAGAAATTCACAATGGGGAGAAAATATTCTTTGTCAGACCAGTAGTGTCATTTTAGGAAACACAATAGAAGTCAAGAGATGGAAAGAGAGATAAAATGTACCGAACATATTCTGTGTGTACTAAACATATTCTTCTCCTTTTAGAGATCAGAAAGCAGAGTCACAGTCAACTGGGATCAAGCAACTTGTAGGTGGAAGGGCTGGGTTTGGATTCCAGGTTTGTGTGACCATAAGCCCTTGGACCTTTTCTCATTGCACACGTATTCCCAGCAACAATCACTTATGCTCCAGTCTTCTCTCAGTTTCTCCATCCTGCCAAGCCCCTTGAGGTCTTATTTACTGCTAGGCTTTCTACTCAACTTGCCATAAAACTTTTATAGGAGACAAAGTTATAGGCTGTTGGCTGGAAAGGTGGTTGAAGGAAATGTATGAACTCTGCCTGCAGCCTGACTTCCTGCTGAAATGCAGTGGAATCTGCATTGTCAAAAAGACCGCCAGCTGCTTAATGAAGCGCTACAAAAAGACTAAACCACTATAGAAGTGGAAATGACACATATTTCTTCTCTTTGTAGTGGAAAGGCCATCTGGTGTAGCTCTCTTCCCAGGTGCTAGTGGCCTTTATATTCAGTGATGTAGGGAATCTAGTTGAGCATTTTCTTAGATATGTAAGCAGCCTTTGGACAGAAACCCTTTTCCTTCTGGAGCTTATGTCTATAGAAAAGATCAATACTCCAGTGATGTCCAACTGATAATGACCTGGGGGACAGCATGAGCTATGTGTAGGTCTGACAGCTGGTTCCTTGCCCATTTCACATGGCTGGGGGAAGGGAGGAACAGAGGGGAAGCTTACGTCATCCTCTATTGTGCGTCTCGTATCTAAAGAAAGATGTATATATTCAATTATTTATTTATTCATTCATTCATCCAAAATATTTATTTGAGCCCTGTTGTATACCAGGTGCTAAGGGAGAAAATGAAGAAATAAAGAGGTGCTTCTCTTCTGCCTTTGAGGAGTTTACATAGTAGAGGGGGGTGGTCGCAAATACCTACAACTATTCATTCATTCATTCAACACTGAGCACTTACAGTGTGCCAACTTCTGGAATTACAAAGATAAAGAAGACATAGTCCCTGTCTTTTAAGACATTAAGGTCTATTGGGGGTAGACAGACCATGATCATAGTGAAGAGTAAAAGTATTCAGGTCAGAGGGAAACAGGATGCTATGAGAACACAATAGAGTTCATGGGAGAATTCTTAGTGTAGGAAAGGTGTTAGGAATGGAAATGACCATTGCACGGAGAAGGAACTGCAAAGGCAAAGAGAAAAAAGAAGCTGGGAAACAGCATGAAATATCTGTTGAAGTACCAAGAGCCCAGCGTTGACAGGCAAAGGGCGTTTGTGTTTGCATGGTGAGCAGGAGGGAATGGTGAGGATGGAGGTATCAAGGCAGGCAGGGCTTTGTGTGTTACACTGATTCAGTTTATCTTGGAATCTTTGAGGCACAATTGAGAGCTTTTTAAGCAGGGGGTTTAGGATGACTAACTCATCCTGATTTGCCCAGACCGTCCTGGTTTTTAAAATGAAAAGTCCTGCATCTGGGAGCGCCTTGGTTCTTGGGCACACTGGGATGGTTGGTCACTCAATGGGGAGGGGACAGGAAAGATCTTTGTGGAAGCCTCCTGAAAGAAGCAATGAAGGGAGTCTGAGAGGAAAGCAAGGAGATGGGTAAAGAGGCTGTTGCGTTAATCAAGTGAGGAATGAAGAAATCATGTGTGAATCAAGGCAGTTGGCAGTGGCATTCCCAGTCAGATATGTTTCCTCTAAGGCCTTCTACTCTTTCAACCGTTCCCCCACCTCCACTCTAGAAAATAGGGCAGAGGAAGTGGCAATTGAGGCTGGACTTTGAGGGAAGACGCCGTGTTGTCAAGTGACAAGGGGAGAGAATGGAATAGCGTAAACTAAGATCCAAGGGTATGAATGAGTGTGGAGTGTTTTGGAAAATCCCAAGTAGTTAAGAATGTCTTTGGCTCTGTCTCAGTGAGACAATAAATAAACACATATGCATGTCAGAGTTAATTGTTCTTGGCTCTTTTATGCAGAACATCTGCAATGATGGTGAGATCCTGTCTCTTATCTTACCCTGCTCATTGGACTCTAATGTCTACGTAAAACAAACAAAAGTAATTTGATGTCATTTTTTCATGGTTTCTAATCTTCTTGCAATCCCAATGGTTTGTCTATATTTCCCAATGCAGTTGACTGAGTTGTGGTGAAATGAACTGAAAAAATTGTATATGTGCAAGTAGAGACCACTACACCCTGGATTTTGTTTTCCTTTCAGGAGTTCTTTTGTTTCAGGACAATGAACTGGGAGTGAAAGTGCTGCTCTCATGTAGATGTAATTAAAATGGAAGTGGCTTCCGTCTTCCTCAGTGATTCAGGTCATAGAATTAATCATCATTGGGCAGTCTAGCAAGCTGCCACAGTCTCTATAGGAAATGTATCTCAAGGTGTCTGTTGCAGCAGCAGCAATTAAAATCTATTGAGCGATGGAATAAAATGAATCAGACACTTGCCACAATAGCAGAGGCACTGGATAAATCAGGGAAGTGTAATTAACAGATAACTTGAAATGGGGCCGGGGGCTTCATGCATATTGACAGTTGAGTGCTTTTAATGGGAACCATCTGATGGTGAAAAATTACTTTACCAACTCTAGCTGTGATTTATTTAGGCATTTATTGCATTTATTACTGACTTCTTCAGCATGATGGGTGAAGTCTTGGAAATATCTATTCTTATTTCCTTGCAGAATATGTATCAATTTAATCCAAGAAAAAAAAAAGCAAGCTGATTTACATTTTTCCCCCATTTGTGGGGTGGAGGTGGGGATTGGTGGGAAGCTGAGGCCAAGTTTGTGTAGGATTCTTCTTAGTTTTTGACTTAAAAAAATTTTTTTTTGCAGTTTCTGACTTCTAAACTCTCATATAATGGAATAATTGTATGTAGAATCCAATAATCTATGACAGCAAATGTTGCCACGTGAGACCAAGGTCTGTGTGTGTGTTCTCAGACAGTGCAGTAAAGAAAATGAAAGTCAGAGAATCCTCCATCTAAATGTAGTTCAAATGGCACTTACCCTGGAAGGGAATAAGAAATGAATCTCAATCTGTGAAACATTTTTGGAATTCCTACTTATGTCAGTTAGGATTAGGTTTGGCTGCATATACTTTAGAAACCTCAAATACACTAGCTTAAAAGAAGAGTAAACATTTACTTGTCTCTTATGTAAAAAAGTCTGTAGGTGGACAGTCTAGGGGGCGAAGAGGGCTAAGCCCCTTCCCTTTAAGTATTCCTCCAGGAAACAGCACATGTTATTTTTCTTACAACTTTTCGTTGAGAATTTAGCTTCCCAAGTGAAACTGGGAAATGTGTAACATGTATCCAGCTATCATTTGGTGTTGTTACTAAAAGGTGTGGGAGAATGGATACCTGGGTACATACATATTAGGGGTATTTGGTAGTGGGGCTTAACTTTATCCACGGGCTTTCTCTAAGAGTTTGCCATTTCAGCACAGCCAGAAAATCCATCCTAGATGGCATTTATTCAGATTAACAAATCTGTTCTCAGAGTAACGGCTAACAATGGCTGAATCAGTAACCCTCCTGACCTGTCCACCCCATATCTGTCAGTCCAATACTGACATTTTAATAGAGTTTTTCCAGAAGTCATGATACTTAGCACCAAACAGTGACCATGAGGTACTGTCCAGAGGGGTTATTCATTGGTGTGTGTGTGTGAGAGAGAGAGAGAGAGAAAGAGGGATAGAGAGGTGGGGGTGGGGGTGGGGGTGGGGAGCAGAGTTCCCAGGAAATAGATGACTTCCGGCTTGAAAGACTTAAGAGTACAAGCCACCCACTGTCAACAAGGACACGTCCATGCTGGGAAAAGGAGCCTCTACAGGGGGGTGGGTAACCAGGGCTGCTGCTAAAGGGTGAGGCGGATTGCAGAGCCCCTTTCTCAGGGAAAATTATGGAGGGCAGCAGCTCAAGGGAGCGTTTGGTTCTCAGCATAGCATGGGCATGAGGAATGGTAGCCCAGGAAGCAGGATTCAAGCATGCTGTAAGTTTCTAGAATCTCTGTTGTGTTTCTGCATGTGTTTCTCTTATTCTGTGTCTCCACAGTGATGACAGTAAACTCCTTAAACTCACCAAGAGCTCACAAAGATGTCTTCTTCAGAGTCAGTGAAGAAAGAGGGTGCTCAGGAGGCTGGGACTCACGCTTCACCAGGCTCAGGGGGAGCATCTGGAGGCCTAGAGAGAAGGTGGTAACTCTCAAAAAAACAGGAAAGTGGCCTGAGTGTATGGATGCTGAGTGGAGCCGAAAAAGAGGAAAGTGCCAGTTACATTGTATTTACACAATTTAATAAATTTTTTGAAATTGGTATGAATGAAAAAAGGAAGATGTTATGTTATGCCCGTGTTGAAAGGGCTCAGTGAAAGCAAGTCACTGAAAATATTGTTGTATAATTAAATAAGAGCAAGATAACTATAAAAGATTGGGGAAAATTGTAAATATCGACAGTTTTACACTCAGATTTCTTTGCAAGTATCTTTAAGTTCTAGATTCATTTTCAAGAAGTCCTAGGAATCAGGGTTGATGAATTACTGGTGTGATTCACAATTGTGATTGAAAGTAAACTTCAATGATTTAAGTTAAAATATTTTATATATTTATTAATTTTTATAATAAAGTTTTCTGCTTTAACAGATTTTTTTTTAGATTATACTAATCCACCATAATCTACTGAACTATTGTTTCCAAATAAATTGGATTAGAAGGCATCTGTACTAGACATTCCTGTGTGTACATTGGTTGGCTCTTGATATGGAGCCACCATACTTCATTTTATATTTTCAGCAAAATCATCTTTATTTTTAATGTAATTTCTTTTCAAAGACATCAAAGAAGTCTTCAATAATGCCTGAATCACACATCTCAAAAATTGAGAAAAAGCATCAATTTTATGACATCTTAGAGGTAAGAATCAATTAGTGTCCTACTAGTTGATTTATTTTAAAAAATTGTTGATTTTAAAGCCATAGAGGGATTTTTTTTCAATTTTAAGAGCTTGAATATTTGGAAAAGTCAAAACCCAATTTTCTTAGCATTTACCATGACTTAATTAGCAAATCTGTCACTTATATGCAAGGAGAGCCAATAAATCAGAGAGCAAGTCGAAGTCAGCTTGGCTGAGTTCAAACTCAGGGGCAGGTGATTCCTCTGTAGTGGGGTATACAAGTGAGAAGTTAGACCCAAAAAAAGAGTGTTTTGATTAGTGGAGGTGAGGATTCCTAGTAGCAGTCAATCCAGAGGAAATTCTGCCAATCAAAGCACCAAAGCATTTAAGCTCCTTCCCCATTGCAGAAGATGTTTTTACAAGGCACTCACATTGAATGAAGTCACACCAGCATAATACTGCATTTTCCAATATGAATTAGAAACAGAAACAAATAGCAAGAAATGTAATTTAAGGGCAGAACAATAAAAGATTGCAGACAGAAAGACAGTTCTTCACACTTAGCACATTAGGATTGATACCAGACAATGGGGTTGGGTTGGAGACCCAAGATTAGAACAATAATCAGAAACACAGTTTATATGTTGGAGAGACAAAACCCAAATGCTTAAAGAGATTATAGTTCTTTAGCCAATGATGATGGACTAGTTCGTATCAGACCAAAAACCTGCTAAAAACAAGTAGAAAAAGCAGATTAAAACAAACAAAACAGGGAAACGGACTTTGGCCCAGTGGTTAGGGCGTCCGTCTACCACATGGGAGGCCTGCGGTTCAAGCCCCGGGCCTCCTTGACCCGTGTGGAGCTGGCCCATGCGCAGTGCTGATGCGCGCGAGGAGTGCCCTGCTACACAGGGGTGTCCCCCGCGTAGGGGAGCCCCACGCGCAAGGAGTGCGCCCATAAGGAGAGCCGCCCAGCGCGAAGGAGGGAGCAGCCTGCCCAGGAATGGCGCCGCCCACACTTCCCGTGCCACTGACGACAACAGAAGTGGACAAAGAAACAAGACGCAGCAAAAAGACACAGAAAACAGACAACCGGGGAGGGGAGGGGAATTAAATAAATAAAAATAAATCTTAAAAAAAAAATAAAAATAAAACAAACAAAACAAAGCATCTTGGTCAAAAGCACTGAAGAGCTCTCAATGCAACCAGGACTTGAAGGCTAACATCCGGAAGAGAAGCGAAGTACAGCGAGGTGAGTCAGACATTCTGAGCTGCCTTTCCCCTTCAGGCATTCATTTTTTCACCAGCCATACAAGCCCGAGTCTGAGAAGCTGAGCATAGCTTTTGGCAGTGTCACAGGGCTGAGGAGAGAAAATGACTTAAACCAAGATCCTGAAGAGGAGCGAAAGACAGAGAAGTGAGCCCAGGGTTTGGCACTGCTTTTCTGTGTGAGGCAATTGCTGAATTGTGGGAGTCACAGGGCAGAAAGTTTGCAAAGCTGAGTAGAAATTAGTGGCTGAGAGTTTAAGCAGAGCTTTCAGCAGTCTCAAATTCTGGGAAGATGAAAATGGAAAAGAGACACTGGCAAACACCTCAGGCTTTTCAGTTAGGAATCTTGAAGAGATACGCCCTTGGAGTAAGGGTGAACCAAAAATATGTCAGTGCCCACAAAGACTGAATTCCAACCTCAAAACAGCCAACCCAAGACTTGGTTAAGGCGATCTGTCCCGACAATAACTGCTTGCTGGAAGCAGAAGTAAATCCTCTATGGAAGAAGAGAATGTTATCTAGAGTCTCTATAATTTTTCATACATAATGCCTGGCATTCAATAAAAAATTATCAAACATACCAGGAAATTAGATTAAGGGAAAAACAGACAATAGTAACAGACATTGTAGTTATCAGACATGGATTTAAACAAAAACTTAGTTAATATGTTCAAGGAAACAGAAATCAAGATGGAGAATTTTTTTTTTAGGATGGAGAATTTTAGCAACAAACTGGAATCTATTAAAAAATCAATCAGAATTCTACAACTGAAAATAATTAGAATTAGGAATTCTTAGATAAGTTTCATAAGCAGCTTATACCAGGAAGAGAAATAATTAGGAAATATCTAGATTAAAGTATAGAGATAAAAAAATAATGAAGAATCTAGAAGAAAGAACATAATACTCATTGGGAAATGGTGACAATATTTAATGTGTGTAATCAGAGACCCAGAAGAGGAGGCGAGAAACAATGGGGACAGCAGCAATACTTGAAAAGAGTAATGGTCAGAATTTTCCAGAACAGACAAAAGACATCAAGCCATGCATTCAAGAAGTGCTCCAAATTCCAACAAGAAAAAATACAAATAAAACTACACCTAAGCATATGGTAAGACTGCTTAAAACTAAAAGTAAAGGCAAAAATCTTAAAAACAGCTATAGAAAAAGACATTCTTTGATCAAAAGAGCAAGAATAGGACTGACAGATGACTTTTCAACAGAATCTAAGAAGCCAAAAGACAGCAGAATGTCTTTAAAATACTGAAAGAAATTAACTGCCAACTTAATTACTAAAAATACTCTTCAAAAATGAAGGCAAAATAAAGACATTTTCAGACAAATAAAAACTGAGTATTCGGTGGAACAATAAAATGAAGCTCTAAACCAGAATGGACACCCAGAATCCCTCCAACAAACACTCCTGCTGTCTTATGACCCTAGTTTGGAGGGGTTGGTGTTTATACTCAGAGTCTTGGTAGTTATGTTTTTATGTTATATGTTCTTGATACACACACATATATAGTTGCTTAAGTTGGAGTCATTAATATGCATGGAGATAATTCAAAGGGGGTGAATTTTCAATAATCAGTAAATCCACTTGAGAAAGAAAACCCTTTGGACATTGGTAGAGGGGAAAGCCTCATCTCAAAAGACCCACCCTATGATAGCAGTCATGGTCTTGGATCATAAGCCAGATGAGCACATCCCTTTTTTTTTTTTTTTTTTCATTTTTTAAATTAGAGAAGTTGTGAGCTTACAAAACAATCATTGCATTGTTTCCTGAATACATTCTGCAGGGAGGTACTGCATGCTAAAGAATGGATTCATTTTGCTCCAGATAACATGTACATAACTGTCAGTACTTCTTAGTTAAATGTATGCACCTATGAAATCCTATGAAACAGTCTCTACATCACATTACTGACAAGCAAATAGTCTCCCCTCCCCTTCTCCTTATCAAAAAATTCCCAGAAATAATCTGATGTGTTTCCATGCATTTAAAGTCTATTTCAAAATAGATTCCAGGTCCCCCAATGCTACCCCAGAGAGATGCTCTCAAGAGATGTAGTTGCCAATGAACAGTCTACCCATAATGTACATGGATCAATGCCCTTTGGGATAGTACTGGTTTGCCAGTTAATAGACTTTTGATTTTCTTTAGTCATTGACTAATGAAGCAGTAATTTTGCTTTTAAATAGGAAAATAAATTAAGAAGTACTGCAATTGGGACCTCTTGGGAACTAGGTTGTAGATTGGATAACTGGTGGTAGCTATGGAGACAAAGGAGGTAGAATGGCTGGCTTTGCTAAAGCAATCTTCTGCCAAGGAACTGAGGCTAATGCAGTCAAATCAATCCAGCAGACACTTACTAACTATGTATTATGAACCACATGCAAAGTCCCACTGGGCAGAGGTAGCTCAGATTGACTTCTACATCTGCATCCTTTCTTCCAGAGATGGACACATGCACCCGTAACGCAAAGCAGGCAATGTAACAAAGAGGGCTGTGAGATGCTCTGGAAGACCCAAGGAGGCAGAAACGACAGGCATTTGGAAAGAGCAGGAAAGGCATCATGACAGGGATGAGGCAAGAGTGGGCTCTGGAAGACTGGGGGATATCCCAATGGGTGCAGATGGGGAACGAAAGGTCTTCTGGGGAAGGAAGGGCAGCACGAAGAAAAGTAAAGAGAGCTGATGCACAGGAAAGAATTCAAGTCCCAGGCTACTGATTATTAGTTGTGTGATCTCAGGTTAGTTACTTCATTTTTCTGGGATTTGGGTTTCTCATCTGGAAGATGAAAATAATAATAATCCCCATGCCTGGCTGTTGGGAAGATTACCTGAAATAGGTAAGCCGATAAGGAATCTATCTCAGTGCTTGGGACAGAGCAGGCACTCAAGAAAGGGAAGCCCACGCCATCTGCTGTAGAAAAGCAAGAGATGCCTACACCCTCCCCTTCTTGCTTCCCCGCTGGGGAGGAAGAGGGGTGGGTACAGTGGGGAGCTGGGGTAAATGTTCGGGAGGTGGGAAAAAGACATTTTTATTTTTGAATCTCTGTGTCTCTTTCACATACAATTAAAGGAAGGAAAAAAAAAAAGGAAAGAAAAGCAATAGCAAGGCTTTGAAAGAATCGCTCCTATTTGCCTTCTTTTTCTGAAGTAAATCCAGTGACTGCTTTGTGGGTTTTCTGCCTATCTGCACTTTGAGCGCGCGAGTTCCTGCAAGGCTGGAAGCATGTCTCATGTACCGCTGTAATTCCCCTGCTCACCTCAGGGTGTGCATCTTAGCAAGTGCACAGGAACTGGTTGTGGGAAGAATGAGAGTGGAACGAATGAGTGAATATGTTTCCCCTATTCCATCTCCCAGTGTTCTCTTATCACTCCCAGACAGAGTCACTTACGGTTGCATGAAGGTGTAGGCATGTTTCCCAGCTCTGTGCAGCCTGGCATGCCTTTCCCCGGTGTCCACCTGGAGAACTCTCTTTATTCTTCAAAATTCAGCTTAGGATTTGGTGAGGTCATATTCATCTCAAGACAGAACTGGACAGAACTGACACTTTCCCCTTAATGCCTGTTTTAGTTTCCTGGCTGCTAAAACAAATACCATGCAATGGGTTGGCTTAAACAATGAGAATTTATTGTCTCATGGTTTTGAGGTTAGGAGTCCAAAAGCAAGACATCATCAAGGTTTGCTTTCTCCCAGAAGATGGTGGCATTCTGGGGCCGGTTATTGGTCATCC
Source organism: Dasypus novemcinctus (assembly GCF_030445035.2). Taxonomy (NCBI): domain Eukaryota; kingdom Metazoa; phylum Chordata; class Mammalia; order Cingulata; family Dasypodidae; genus Dasypus; species Dasypus novemcinctus. The sequence goes on from NC_080682.1 coordinate 79,852,417, forward strand.
TTAGTCCCTGGCTTTCTGCCACGTGGCAATGCACATGGCGGCCTCTCCTGGCTTCTCCCTTCTTTTCTGAGTTCCGTTTACTTCTAGCTTTTGGCAGCTCTCTATAGTCTTCTTTATAAGGCCTTCAGTAATCGGATTAAGGTCCATCCTGTTTCAGTTGGGCCAACCTTAACTGAAGTAACCTCATTAAAAGGTCCTATTTACAAGGGTTCATATTCATAGAAATGGATTAAGATTAGGAATATGTTTTTCTGGGTACATAATCCAAGCACCATAGTGCCCCCCATGTAACCTTATAAATAACTCTACCATATGTGTATCTCATCAGCTTGAAATTGCTTGCTTTTCCCTCTGTCTCCCTTTTTCCTTGAAGCCAGGCATTCTAAGTCTTATTGGCTACATGGGGTCAAGGGCACCTGTTATAATGTAGAGGTATCTTGACTGAAGGGCAGGATCTGATGTGACAGCAAAATAGCTCTCCATGAGATAACACTTTTTTATTTTCATCCCTTTTTTTTTCTTTCCATATTTCCATCTTAAAGAAAAATTGCTGTTTACATAGTTACAGAACAATTGGAACTGTGACTTATGGCTTGTATTTCTGGAGCTAATTTCCTATACTGTGAAGTTTCAGAGCCAATTTAATTTCTTTCCTCCTGCGATTCAAGGATTTTAAGTTGTTGCATGGGGTAGAGAGTACATTACAGCCCAGGGGGCATGGCGTGATGTGTCTCCCTCCAACCTGATGGTGCTGACACTCTGCCGCTGGGTCTTATAACTGGGCTTTCCAGACCTAGCACAAGGTCTCACTCAGTGCCTTGCAGACAAAAGATGTCAATACTTACTGTTGAATGAAGGAAAGCCCTGGTCTCTGATCACTTTCCTGCTCAGAAACCCTCAAAGGCTTCCCGGTTCCTACTGGTCTATGCATAATTTCCACAGCCTGGTATCGAGTTGGTTTATGAGATGGCCCCAACCTCTGTTGATCGGTCCATTCCTTACCACTTGATACCAATCATCTTTCACTCCAGACAAGCTGGTCTACTGGGGCATGGGCTCTTGGCTCAAAGGAGGGCATCTTCCTTGGCCTGGGAAGAATGTGTTTGCCTGGAGATGGTCAGGCTTACCTTCAGGGGAGCTCCCGTTGAGAGAGCTGAAGAACTACATGGACAGGAGGAATGTGCCACAGTGCTCTGACAAGAGGAGGGATGTGAGCAATGCATTCTCAAAACAGGTCTGGAGGCCAGAAACCGTGTTGGCAGGGTACACAGCCACCTCATTCAGCCAAAGAGCATATATTGGCTGTATGCCTAACATGCTCAGTTAATGAGCCCATCCTCAGGCATGGAGAAGGTGACAGTGAAAACTGCTCTTCTGATCCTGACTGTTTGCAGCAAGAGCAAGACCTGAGGAAGCTAACATATATATATTAATTTTTCTTACGGCAACATATTTGTAAGTATAATTTTCCATTTTAACCACTCTCAAGTGTACAATTCAGTGGTATTAAATATGTTATGATGTTGTGCCACCATCACTACCAAACATTCCCACAACTTTTTCAGCACCATAAATAGAAACTTTGTACCCATTAAAAAATAACTCCCCACTTCTTCCCCTACCCCACTCCTAGTAATGTGTAATTTGCTTTCTGTCTCTATGAATGTGCACATTCTAGGTATTTCTGGAGCTAATATTTTTGAGCATCCATGGAGAATTTTAAAAAGGATTATAATGCCCCTCCTTAGAACTCCAACTTAAAGAAGCAGGGGGAAAGGTTCTGCTCTCTGTTCCCTGTGCCCTGTACTTGACTTTGCTAGCCCTTATTGCACTGTATTGTAATCACCTATTTATATTCAGTCTTTCCCAGGAGGTCCTAAGCCCTTTAAGAACAAGTGACCTCCCAAATATGGCATGAATGAAATCTGCAGTAGGTGCACATACCTTTTTACCACTAGATGGTAAATAGTCATTGCAAAGTTCAACTCTAAACAGTGTCGAATGAAGAATCTGGTGGAAATTAAGTACATTTTTTGGCACCACTGGGCATCCAATAGGGTGAAATTTGGGGGGCTATCTATGTCTCCTCTCTGTTTAGCAGAGAGAAGAAAAAGAGCAACAAAATGGAAGTCCAGAGACCCAGTTCCAGATCTTGTACTGCCATTTGAATTTGGGCAAGGCACATTTCATAAGCCTCAGTTTTTTCATCTTAAATATAAGTAGACTGAAGTAACCTCAGATAAACAGACATTTATTAGCATCTACTATATGCCAGTCCCTGAATCAGTTGCAGGAATTAAAGAGGTTACTCAGAAATGACCCCTGCCCTTTTGGATAATGCTTATCAATTCTATTGTAAAAGACTTGTGAAAAAAAGCAAAGCATACAAAATCCAAGTCCTGGTTTTTTATTATTAAGTTCCTTGGACATGGTCAAATTGCAATAAAAGTTTCTAAATGCTTATTCTTGTTTCTGGACTCACCTCACCATGGGCTGGTAGCAAATGGTTTGCAGATTGGCACCAGTCCATGCAATGCACTTGCAGGAACAGTGATTTAGGAGCTCACACTCTCACAAGGGAGACTCTACAAAACGCCCTGCAGGATTTGAGCTCACAAATGGAGGACAATGCCACAGACAAGGCTCTCTCTTTGGTGGAGTATTAAACACTTAAAGCCTCAAGTTTCAAAAGTGTAGAGGGAGGCTTGGGAACTTCTGGAACCTTGAGAAGGTTCTAGCCAGTCCTCTCTGGTCCTTTAGGAGTCCAGGCCCTCCTAGACTATGCAGCTCAGCTGCCAACACATCAGAACAGGCTCCCCACACCTTTCAGCCTTCCCACACTGTCTCCAGCTTCCCTGACCTCTGACTTCTGTGTTGCCTCTCCTATCAGACCTATGGCCAAGCACCTACTCTGACCTTTGCTCTCCTTCTTGGCCTTGATTCAGACTCTTTAAGTAAACTGCTTTTGGCCCTCTGGATAATAAATCTGTATTCCTGACCAAACCAGTCCCTGGGACTGTATTCTTCAGTGGAGGACTTCAGGGGACATTCACCAGTCCCCTGAGTGGAGCTGAGAAAGCTCTGCTGGTCACCAGGATGATAAGCGTCCACTGAGACCACACAGAGTGCTTTAATATGGTGTTTCTTACAGCTTCCTAAGCTTGAGTGTGGGTGGATTGGTTGGCTTATTCATTTTTTTATTCAACTACAAAATAATCTCATTTTTCAAGAGATAACACAAAAACATGGCACAACCTTCAAAAGGCACCAAAGGGAGTACAGAAGAGATTAAGGTCCCCGTCCTATGCCTCAGTTCCCTGCTCCAGAGGAAACCACTATTAATATTTTTATAGACACTTTAAGAGATGTAAGCATATGTCTCTACAGTGATAACACAAATGGAACACACCATAAAGTCTCTGCTGTGCTTTCTTTTTTAATGAAATGATTTGTCTTGGAAAGACTTACTATCAAATTCCCATTTTTATACTTGATATTAGCCAAAAGGCCGAGAAGCAATAAATTCTCATTTTTATTTTACCAGTTTCCTATTCACAGAAATTTAAGTTGTTCCACTCTTTGCATTACAATGCTCCATGAACAGCTTTGGGCCTATGTGAGAGTATACCTGTATAAATTCCTGTGTATGTGTGTGCATTCCTGGATAGGGAGCTGCAGATCAGAGAAATGTACTCTCCACAAAGTTGTACCAATTACACAGACACAATCAGCACGTCAGTGTCTGTTTCCCCATACCTCCGTCAAGTTACCCTTATCGAAAGGTTTGTTCCTTGTTAACCTAGACAACATACTGTAGCTCCATGGAATTAATTTGCATAATCGTAAATAAAGAACATATTTTCAAATATCTAAAAGCCATTTGTATTTCCTTTTCTGAGACATGCCTGTTCATGTGCTTTGATCAGTTTACTATTGGACTGTTGGTCTTTTAAAAATCAAGCCCTAAGAGCCTTCAGTATAGTAAAGAAGGTAGCTCTTTGGTTATTGAATAGGTTATAAATATTTCCCCCCCCAATTTTCCTCTATCTTTAAAATTTTTTGTATAACGTTGCTCCACATTTGAAAAACAATTTTTAGTTTACTTTATCAATGTTTTCTTTTATGACCTCTGGGTTTTGTGACATGCTTGGAAGGGATTTTGCACTAGATTATAAAAATAATTCGTGTTTTCTTCTAATGCTTTTATGTTTTCATTTTTTAAATATTTAAATCTTCAATGTATTTAGAGCTTATTTTGGCTTAACGATTGAGGTATGGAGCAAAAGTTTTTGTTTTTTTGTCCCTCAGATGGCTTCCAGTAGTGCTGTTACTAGTTATTACATAATCTCTTTCCCCAACTGATATGAAATAATTTGGGTGAATTTGTTTATTTTTGACCTTTATATTAGATTCAACTGATCTGTCTATTTATGCTCTAGCTTCTCATGGTTTTACTTAATGTAGTTCTTTAAAAAGTTTTCTTTTTTTTTTTTTTAAGGAGGTACTGGGGATTGAACCTGGGGCCTTGAAGTGTGTGCTCAACCACTGAGCTACATCCACTTCACAATGTTGTTTTATATTTAAAGTCTGCTTTGGCTAGTGCCCCACCCCCAAATATTAATCTTTAAAAACACTTTCTGGATATTCTTGACTATTTCCTATTGCCATGTTATCAGCCCATATAATTTTAAAAATATTTGATTGGGACACATTAAATTTACAGATGAAGTTATAGAGTTGGTCTTTTTGTAATATTCAGTTTGTTTTCAAAGTTTTTTTGGGGGGCTTGGTTTTAACTATTCTTTTAAATAGGTGAGATGTAGGTATGGTAAAATTCAGAGTCAAAAAAGACAGTTGGTAAAATGTGAACACTTCTTTCAGTCCTGACCCCTATACTCTGTTTGCTCTAGAGACAACCAATTTCTGATGTGTCTTCATAGAGATATTCGATGTCTATAAAAGTATATATGTGCATATAATCACTTAACTCTGCCCTGCCTGTTATTTCCCCCAGACGGCAACAAGCTGTACATACTGTTCTGCTTTTTCCCACTTACGAACATACACTGGGGAACATTCTCTATCAGTATAACAAGATCTGCCTTCTGCCTTTGAATACCAGCATGGTATTTGATTGTATAAAAGTAGACAGAATTTTTAATATGTCCCCTATTGATCAAAAATTAGCTTGTTCCATCTTTTGTTTTTAATAAACATTGCTGTCATGAATATCTTTCTTCATACATCTTTGTGTGAGAATATTTCTGAAAGACAAATTACTAGCTATGGAATTACTAAGGCAACGTATAAAGTAGATATACAATTTTGATAGATACTACCAAATTACCCTCTAAATCTTCAGACAGTTTACTAATTACCCCCATTTAAATTTGCCTTCTAGTTGGAATATTTTGGCTCAGTGACTGTAAAAATAGATTTTCAATGAGTTGAACAACCTGTGAGTTTTGAATAAAATTGTCCCATATTCTCTAATACAAAGCTTCTCAGAAAGACTCCAGGGATCTGTGATGCTCCTGTGTAAAACTGTGGACATTGGAAATTGCTGCTAAGAGGCAGGCTCTGTACCCTTCCAGCAAAGCTCCTTGTGCAGGTTTTATTAAAGAACAGGCATTGCTCAATTACTTTGGTTGTTTATCCTATTATGATTTGGATTTGTTTGAAGACACAACTGAAAGCAAACCATAGCTTTTAAATAATGTTCTGATATCTGTATCAAGTGTTTGTGACCAAGAATCTTTAAAGCTTTTCTTCATCCTACCCTTGGCATCGCTTTATTTCTATCAACCACAAGTGCCTACTTATATACACTATATGGAGTTAAGCACTGAATGAGGTGGGAGAGAAGGACAAAGGAGGTATATACAATGATCATAATGTAACCCAAATAAAATTGGACACCTCTGAGGGCTGTTTGGTGTGAGATGACATACCTAAAAATATATATACCCAATCTGACTCCAAGAAGTCTTGAAAAGTACTATAGGTCTTTACTGAATGTTTTTTTGAGGAAGCAGCAAAGGGCAAATGACATCACACAATAGTCTGCAAAGTGTATTGCTAAAAACTCTCCCTTGTCATCTCTTCTTTTAGAAAGCGAAGTTACTAAAAATCGTCTTTGGACCTTTCCTTGATTTCCACTCCAAATTACAGCTGCTCAAATATATCTCTTCTCATCCCTACAACTCCAATACTGTCTTGCCTTCCTGGACCTGCTCCTCTCTTCACTTCTCTTTTCCTGGTTTCTATTCTCTAGTAATTTTATGCGGCATGATTTACCTCTTCTTTCAGTCGCATTCTCATCCACAAAACCAAAATGACTTCTTAGAAGGCAGAGGAAAAGGAGGATTTTAAATCTTTTAGATTTAATGGTTCTGACCCACGTCTGGTATTCAACATGTATTTCTTTGTAGCCAACATACACAGATCATATTCTTACTTTCAGCATTTTGCAAATGAGGAATCTTATTACATGACCTACTCAAGATCAAAGACTTAAGAAGCCATATTAAAGCTCACCTGGTTGTCCTGTGCTGTATCTGCAGGTCTTAAGTAACAATGTAGGGCAGCAGGTGCAAGTACAACTAAGTGCTCTTGACTGTGCTCAGTCCTGGTCTCCTTCCTCTGATCTCTGCTTCCCAGACCCTCATAGTTAGGGCTAGTAATGTCTGCTGGTCCCATCTCACTTGCTGAACCAAGCTCTAGATCCAGCATTTTGTAGCCCAGTTGGCTCAGCTCTGCCTCCTTGGTTTCTGCTGATCGTCCCTCTCCTTTGAGATGAACTTCTGTTCTCTTTAATGCCTCTCCCTCCTATTGGACTGCCATCTTGCCTTGAATTCCCAGTCCTTCAGCTGAGGCTCTGGGATGTGTCCAGTTCTTACCAGTCCACTGCTGTCCTGCAATGTCAATTATTTTGCCTTCCCTTTCAATTCTCCTTTTAGTGTACACTGACCTACCCATAGTCCCTTTATGAGGAGATAGCCCGGGTGGTTCTTTATGTAGGCATGGTCATGACTCGACGAGACATCAGTTTCTGTTGCAGTGGGCACTGATGCACAGGCCATCCAGTGATCAATCTGTCTTTCTAGTATTTCAACTAAGTCACCAGACCTGCTTAGCTGGCTGTGTGAAGCCAATATGGATGGTCATGTAAGAATTGTTTGGGGCCATGCACAATATAAGGAAGCAGAGGTAGCAGGTCTACTGAGAAAGGACAGGGGAAGAGATGCACATAAGGGAGCACAGAAAAGGTCACATGACTGTGGGAAAGGGGGAGAGCAATGGAGACAGTGGTTGCCTCAGTCTGATGACTTCCAGTTCCAGCTCTCATGAGAATTTTCTGTACTCAGTATAAACTTGGATTCTCATGAGTCCTACTTTCTACCTACAATAAAATTTCTTTTCCTTTTTTAAAGCCAGAGTGGGTTTCTGTTGCTTACTATCAAAAAAGACTTCAACAGAACACCTTTTCAGTTTGGGAGTCTTGTTCCCATTCCAGCCCCTTGGCTGGTGTCCTGTTGCAAAGGGAAAGATCTCCCACTCTTGGTGTTCTTTAGACCTTCTGCAGGAGGTGGCACTGAACTAGCTCTTAAGGGCATTGCAGGAAAGGCCCTTCCAAGGATGGGGCAGAGGATGAGCACAGGAATAGAGTTGGGAAAGGGCATGGAGTTGGTTGTGGCTCCTTTTATTGAGGGCACAGTTCTTTTCTTTAAGTTGCTCATGGTCAAGTTTGGGACAGAGAATTAGGGCACACTGGGAGATGAGGCTATTGAACGGGAGTAAGAGGGGGCAGGCAGAGAGACACGCTTGGGGTGATAGGGAATGCCAGGCAAAGAGTTGTGGCCTCATGCTTTGGGCATCCTCAAACTGAGGAATGACATGATGAACTTGAACAACTAGAATCATATTTTCTCTTTCCTGTGAGGACTCTTAGGACAAATTCCTCATTTTACTGATGAGGAAATAGATTTAAGAATGAAAATATAATAATGGGTTATATTTAGTGAGCACTTTCTACAGGGTAGGCTCTACTCCAAGCTCTTTACACATATACAGCCATTTACTCTTCACAATAACTCTATAGTGTTGGCATTATTATAATTCTCATCTCATAGAAGAGAAAACTGACGCACAGAGGAGTTAGGTAACAAGCCCAAAGTCATAGAGTAAGTGGTAGAACTAGGATTTGAACACAAGAAATGTTGATTCAGAGCCAGTGCTTTTAGCCATTATACCAGACTACTTCTTACAGGCACTAAAGATCATTGATGTTTTATTATTACAAATTAATTTGGTAAAGTGTGTGTGTGAGTGACTTTCTTAACTAGGTGTGGCAACATGTTGTGATCCATGGAAAACATCGGAAATTAGGCAAAAAGTTTTAATTAGAGGAAAGTGATGAAAAGTTTAGAAAATTAAAAATTGGGAAAACCAAAAGTTTAGTAGACATATATTATCTCCAAGACCTAAAGGAGATGAGAAAAGAAAATTATATAACTTTTCTACCAGTTCCTGGAACCTTATAAACTATTTCAACCTCAAAGAAAAAGAATACCTGCTTGTGTTTTGGTTCTCATGCCACAGGTGGTACGACCATCCTGCTAACTGATTTCTGTAATTCTCCAAAGCATGACCTCCTGAAGAAGAAATAATCAGTGCTTGTATTAGCCCAAAGGGGGGCTGATGCAAAGTACCAGAAATCTGTTGGCTTTTTAAAAGGTTATTTATTTGGGATAAAAGCTTACAGTTATAGGGCCCTAAAGAGTTCAACTCAAGGTTAGTTCCTCACCAAAATCTGTTACCATGTTTTGAAGCAAGATGGTGGTGACATCTCTGAGGGTTCAGCCTTCCTCTTTCCTCTTAAAGCTCCATGGATCCAGCTTCTTCTGACCTTAGCTGTAGGCCAGAGGGTTCATTTCTTTCTAGGCCTGCTCAGCTGCTCAGGGCTCTGGTCTCTTCAGCTACAAACTATCAGGTGAGTGGCTCATCTGTCTTTACAGGGCTTCAGCTGTGTCTATGGAGCTGTCTCTCTTCCTCTGCACATTTTCTCTGTGTTTCTACTACTGTGTGTCTCCTTGACTGAGCATCCATTTATATAGCCCACAAAGAGGGCGTGACTCAAATTGAGTCACCCTAATGACGTGGTCAGATCGAAGCCCTAATCTTAATATAATTTAATCAATGGATCTCAGCTGAATCTGATACAATCAAAGAGTATTACACCCAGAGGAACAGACCAGTTTACAAACATAATCTCTCATTTTGGAATTCATAAATAATCTCAAATTGCCACAATGCTCATATTCAGGTACACCATTATCTGACTTCTTCTGGTCAGGGAAGCCATGAGTCCAGAGAAATTTCAAAGTTGGAATGGTTTTCCTAGAGCATGATTCATGGATGGGGAGGCATGCAAAGCTCATGGTTTTATGTAAGAGACATTCACGGCTTGTTAATTAGTCAACTCGTTGATTCAAAATATATTTACTGAGCACCCACTAGGTGTGAGACACTGTATTAGGTTCTGGAGATACTCTGATGAACATCTGAAAACATGGAAGACTGTGCCAATGCAAAAGGTTCTACCTCCTGCTATAAACACATAGATTCTGGACAAAATATAGTAAAATCAATTTTAAAAATTAAATAACTGAGTTTAGAAAAATTCCCCAGATGCCAGAAGTGGGGAGGAAAGTCTAACCCAGAATAGTAAGCAGGACCTGGTGCATGGTGACCTGTCAGGGTCCTGGTCTGGAATATGGGCCCCAGGAGCTATAGGTGGGGGGTTGGAACCCCATTCAGGGACAGGAGGGGAGTTTCTTGAGTCACCGTGAGGTGGGGTATGGGAAGCCACTCTTCACAGAAAGCTGGATGTTTTTGAAGGGCTGCCCAGTTTATGAAAAAGTTCTAAGAAAACTCTCCATCAATCACCTGGAGAACATAGCAAGGAAGAGTGCCATCTGTTCACAGCTCTAAGTGGAAAAAAGTCACCAAGAAACAGAACCCCAGCCTCTTCCACATGTAAGCAGAGTCCACACTGCACTAGCTGAGCAGGGGGGAACCCTGAGATGAGAAATCACATAGCCACCTGGGTTGCACCAGGAGAAGAAAATACAAAAACACTCAGAAGAGGCTCCACAACCTGAGCACAGAGGACTTCTAAAGGAAAAAAGGGAAACAACAAACCAGCAGAAAATGAAACAATCCAAAATCAAAAGAGGGAACTAGTGACAGGAGGAGAGAGCAAGTTCAATTAAAAATAAAATTATCCCTAAGATCCTGAAATAAAAGAAGATTTTGAAAGATACATGTTTAAAATGAATGAAGAGATAAAAGTAACAGTAATGACAGAGCAGGAGGTATGAAAAGAAGCAAAGGTGGGCTTGAAAAGGGGCAGGAGGGAGGAAAACCTGCAAGGTGCCTGCCTTCAAGGGGGCTCGCAGTGACGATTCAGTGTAGGAGAGGGACAGCACAGGGAGCTGCAGAAGCCCGGGGAAGGGGCACTGGAGCCGTCTTCCCGAGGAGCTGATCTGTAAACTAAGATGGAATGACACAGGTATTCACTGACAGGAGCAGGAGGAGAGGTCTTTGGTTAAAATCTGGGGTCACTCAGAGAATGGCCCATTCCAGAACTGCCACAGTCCAATGTGAGTGCACATTTCCCCTGGTAATGCAGAGATTCCTCTAAAGAAACTCCAGCATTACATAGAGGGAGTTATTTCTTACCCATTCTGTGATTTTTTTTCAGAATGAGAGTGAAGTGGTCATTCATCAGCTCTCCGATCTCATGTTGTGCCCCACTCCCTCGCACCCACCCTCCTCTTGCCACACGAGTCTTCTCCTTGTTCTTCAAGTACAATAAGCGCTTTCTTGCATCAGGGCATTTGCACATTATCTGGAATAATCTTTCCCTCATGCTTTTCTTTTGGATTCAGCTTAATGGTCGCTCATCAGGGATGTTCTCCCTGCCCATGTTATCCAAAGCAGGCCATTCTCTGACACTGTTCTCTATGGTACCCCTTGTTTCACTTACCACAATTTATCATCATTTAACTTCTTTTTTAAAATTTATTTTCCACAACTCTTCTATTAGAATGGAGGTCACACAAAGGCCTGCACAGTGAAATGTGATGATTGCAATGACAGAGGAGGCACAGGGTGCTGGGTGAGCACCTGGCAAGAGGACTGATTTACTACCCAATCAGGAAAGGCCTCCAGGAAGAGGCAACATTTGAACTGAGACCTTAAGGATAAGTAGTTGTCCAGTTAAGGGGTGAAGGAAGATGCTCTAGGCAGAGAGAAGCCCCATGCAAGAGAGGCATGGATCTTTGGGGAAAGTGAAAGAGATTCTGCATGGTCAAAGCTTAGAATTGCAACAAGAAATGATTGGAGACGTAAGGCAAGGCCAGGTCATGGAGGGTTTCAAGCAGTGACAGGGGGTCTGGACATCATCCTAGAGTATTGGCCTTGGGGCAGGGTGGAGACTAGGAGGAGGGGAGAGGAGATGAGGGCGGCTCAGACGGGGTGGTGGCAGTGAGGGTGGATATAAGAGAGGAGAGACTTGAGGATGGGGCAGTGCCTGTTTCTAGCATGAATAACTGCATGGATGGAGGCATCTTTGGGTCAGTATCCAGCAGAGAACCACACACCTAGTAAAGACCTTGTAAATCTATACTTACAGAAGTAGAAACTAAGTGGGGTATAGAGTTTTCAGAACTTTGACTCTATCAGCTCACTCTTGGTTCCCATGCCTATCTGCAAGGGTGATGTACCATTTTCTGCCGGCCTTGGATTACCCACTTGTGAGTTGCCAGCATAACCAGAGTTTAGTAGTTCTAATCCCCAGTCCCCACTGGCCACCAGGAGGCATTTTTCCTCTGTCCCCTTATTAAGGAGTATGCACTGTAACTTCCCCCGACTCTTTCCAGCCACCATTGTCAGGATGGCCAATAACACTACTGTAATTTTTATTAATTTTCTTGGTATTTTAGAGTTATTATAACATTAAAATTTATATGCAACAGTATTGTAATTTTCCACTACTAATGGAATTATTACTTTTGTCCATTTGTGTCTGAAAGTCATTAGCATAAACTTTACCTCCAACAATATGTACTGTGATTTTTAATGCCCTTGAAACTTGCAGTGAGTGATAAATCTATCCTAAGAGAATTCCAGTAAGCATATAAATGTCTTTCTTGGGAAAAGAAAGCTTTTTATTTTCATCAGAGTTGGACTCAAGTTCTTTGATAGAGCAATTGGTAGGAGAGATGGTATTAAAAGCTGAGAACACTGCGTTCATTTGTAGAGCTGTTTGAGCACATTCCCTGGTTGTTCAGAGGACAGTTTTATATTCTAGGAGTATTCATATTCTTGGTCCTTTTTATGTTTTTCTTACCTGACTAACAAAAATATAATAAATTTCATGCTTGCAAGGAATAATATTTAAAACTGTGAATTGTTTGGAAGTGCCAGGACCCTGAAATCACTCAGTTTGAATGACCTTCCAAGGAGCCAAGGAGCTCGAGCTATTGGAGCACTGGAAACAGGGCTTATTTCAGAGGCTTACCCCGGAGGCTGGTGAGGGCAGTTTTGTGTGGGGCAGTGAAGGTTTCCCAGGCAGACCTGGCTGCGTGGGTCTGAGACCTGCGGGCTGCCCCTGAGCCTGTGCTTAGTAGGGCCTCGTGCTTGGTTTGATGTTCTGCTATTATTTTCTTGAATCTTGTTTTGATCAAGAGGTTCCACATATTCATTCTGCACTGGGGCCTGCAAATTAACTATCTGGTTCTGTGTTCAGGCCTTGGAGCCAGAAAGACTTGGCTTTAAGTTCTGCGTCTGATATTTTCTAGCTATGGACGGTGCTTTGGTTTCTTTAGCTATAAAACTAAGATGATAACATTGTCCAGTTAGGCTAGATGTGTGGGGTAAAAATGGATGCCTGGCATTCAGTGGACCTGAAAGGTAGTGCAAGACCCTGAGACCTGCCCAGTGGAAGCCTTAATTTCTATAGGCAGTACTCATAAACTTATTTTTATGACTTTATGTCAGGAACACAGGCCACCTGGGAAAGGCTGACAATTTGTGGCATAGGAGTGCATCCCGGGTACGCCGGTTAGGAACACGCCAAGCAAGGAATGTTTTCCTAAGAAGGATATTCCTAAGACTGGGAGGTCTCACCCAGCAGTTTTCAACCTTTTTAGTTCTATGTACCTGAGAGAGATAATCTTCACCAGCACAATGTAGTTCCAGTTTCTATAATCCCTGCATGCTTCCCTTCTCTCTAGAAACCTCTCAAGAAAGCCAAGTGAGACAAGCATTATTAATGAAGATGCTTTGACCCTGGTCTAATGTAGTTTATTAATTTATTACTTAATGTCTTCGTTTATTTTAGCTATTATCTGGAACAAATTGTTGTCAACATATCACCCAGTGGATCTCAACAAGCCAACGTGTCACAGTTCCATGTCTGAGAATCTGGAATAGGATCCCCAGGATCCCAGACAAGAGTTTCCTGCTGCCCCCCATGGCAGGCCAGGCATAGTAGGACCAATATGAAGACCTCTCTGATTTTGAAGATGTATGTGGCCGTGCTACAGTCTGAATGAGCAATCTCCATTATTAGGCATGGGAACCAGCATCAAAAAAACATGAAGGCGTGAGATGGATAAATGTTTGAAGAGCAAGTGATCTTGAAATATCTGGTAGAACATTTTTTCCCAGAAAGGAGAAAACACTTGAAATCAGATTAATCAGAAACATAAGCTAATTCCTGGGCATTTTTAACTCTGGGCCACAAAAGATTCCTCAGAGGATTAAGTAGGAGTCAGGATGGCCTTTGGTGGACTCAACTTGGGTGTTGGGGTGGTTTGGAGTCCAAATGGTAGATTGCAAGGGAAGGCACTGGGGCCTCAGCCCCCACTCACCACCCTGTGCTGAGCATGTGTACTTCATGCCAAGAGGGGCAGACACGGGCCTCTCCTCCAGTCCCCAGGCCACTGAGACACGGGGTCCCCCGCATGGTCTCAGGAGACATGAGACAGGATCACGGTTCAGGCAATGGTCTCTTGGTGACTGTTTTGTGAAATGACCACATCCCAAACAGGTATTACGCTTTCCTAACTCCCCCCAGAGTGCTTGGTGGGCAGTGAGACATGGCTGCCCACTGAGCCCTCTCAGGCTGCAAAGGCTTTTGTGGACAGTGACGGCTGAGGCTTATGATTGCCTCTCTGTGAAGCATGTAAACAGCCATCAAAAACCCATGCTCTTCCAAGATCCTTTCATCAACCTCTTTCTATGCTACCGGATAAGGCTTTTCATGAGGGGTGGTGGCATTGTAAGCCCAACAAATCTAACAGAATGATGGTGATTTCTCCCTTTTCTCTCAGTGGTATTAGTGGATGCCTAGACAAGGGCACAGCTGCTGGCCCACAAGACATGGTACAAAAAGTGCTTCAGTCCAGAATGATTACGACTAACGACCAACTAATTTATCAAACCCCTCAAGACGTAGTTGCATAAAGGATGTACCAACACCCAAGTGTTTATTTTCCAAGATGGCAATTTTGCCTTAGACAGCTTGAATATCACTCCCCAGATCCTCTCAAGGATTATAGGAAGAAACTGTCATTCACCACACTGACTCTCAGGAGACCCAAGACGTGACAACCCCACAATGCAGCCGCAGCAGCAGCTTTTACCACAAGCTGAAGAAAACACAAATGCATTCAGGGAGAAGCTAGAGACAATGAGATGTACATCTCTGCCTCCCTCTGTTCTCTACTTAACATAAACCCCCCAAACTCAGCAAATAGATTTAGCTAGGGTACCAATTTCCCAGCACGCTGTTCTGCAAATACCAAGCTCCTAGGGAAGAAATCCAAGGAATATGTTAACCACATTTCTGGTTTTTGATCACTTTGTGGTTTTTTTTTCTTACCTGTTGTCGAATTTCTTCCTCCATTTTTACTGGTGAGCCCAGTTCTGCCACTTGTTTGACGCCTTCGCTCGCATATCCTCCATACTCCCACAGCACGTAATTCTTGGAGTGGGATCCACCGATGATTGCAGACCAGTGATTGGCCCGACCTGGGAATGCCAATCAGAATGCAGTTGTCAGTGTGGCTGTGACTAAAATGCAAGTCCCTTAAATGACGGGGAGGAGGTGTTGTCAGATTACAGTTCAACCAGCTCTGTGTAAAGCCCTGTGCTATTCAGTGATGAATAAAACAGGCCCTGTTCTCAAGATGTGGTCAGTCTTGGGAATATGCAGATAGGGAGATGGCAGATGCTTGAACGAGGCACCGAGGAAACCCAGAATGATGGATTCTGTCTGGGAGGGTCTCAGAGATGGGGACAGCTTGAAAGAATTGCCAAGGCCAATTAGATTTGTAGGGCAGAGTACAGGGGAAAGGCTATTTTTGGCAGACTCAGAAACATCAAGTAACATTGTGTGTTGCGGAGCCATAAGTAATTTAGTAAAGTGCTGTGCCACAAACTGTCAAGGGGAGAGGTAGGAAAGGAAATGATGCTAGGGAGGTAGGAAGGAGCTTGCTCGTGGATAGCCTTGTACTAAATGCTTTGGGAATTTGGATGTCATTTGTATTTTAGATACAGGCAGCAGTGTGAAGAATGCATGAAAGGAGTCAAACTGGAGTGTAGAAACAGAGGCAAACAGGAACAAAAGGTAAAGGATTTAAGTGGGGAAATAGCCTTAGGCAATTCTCAGGAATAAGCACTGCTGTCCTCAGCTGGCTTTACGTACTTGCCAGGATCACTGGCAGGTAGGCTAGCCACGTTTAAAGGATGGAAATGGACAGTTTGGAGAAGTGGAAGCGATCAGTCCACAGGGGTTTGGTCATGATCATGTACAACACAAGAGTAGGGGAAACAGAATAAGCTTTGAGTAAGACTGAGCAAAAGATGACCTGTGGATTTTATCCAAGTCCCCGGGGAAGAGAAGGGGGGATTGATAGTCAATATCAGCACAACACTGGATTTATTTTTGCATGTAATGAATACAGATACATATATATTTATAATTGACAGAATTACATATTGTTCATCATAACTTTGGCCCAGTTCTCAGCCATTCTTTATTTGGTTTTAGAAAGCCTCAAAGAACATTTTCAAGCATAGCTGAAGAGGAAACCTTGAACTAGGTGGACCCAACTGACCTTTGCAGTTGACCATACAATGGCCCTGATTGTGCAGAGCTCTCCACTCTATTTCTCTACCTAAGGATATGATTCTGAACAGGTGTTTATACCTGCCACCTGCTGCTACCCTAGGGACCTCTGCTTCAGGGCCACATCAAGAACATAGGCACAAAGTCAGACTCCACCTCCTGGCTTGCTGAATGCAGCCATCTGCCACCTTGGGCAGATGACATCACCAGGAGGATCTTCCAGATTTCTTGCTCATCATTTCCTACACATCCAGGGAAGTGAAAACTCCAAGTTTATTCCTCAGCTCCCCAGAGAATACAGACAGGAAATGATGCCAGATGTTTTTGTAACTCATTTCCTGGGTGGGGAGACTGTCCTAGCTGCATCTAAGCCCCAAGTGCTGTTTGCAGAGGGACAAGGGCTGACTGATGCAACTTTGGTTCATTATACGAACACAGGAAGACTCATGCCTATTGCTCCCGCTGCCCTGTTCCACCATGATATCTCCTTGCTCCAGGCCTATCCTATCTGCAATCCCACACTTTAGTGGCTTAGCTCATGCTGTTGCCTTTGGGCTCTCCCCCTTCTTAGCGTGACTAATTTTCATTCTCCTTCATGACTTACTTTTGTCCCCTGTCTCCACACAGCACAGATTATATTTATTATCATGGTTACATGTCTGTTTTCCCATCAGACTGTAAGCTACCTGCAGAAACCTGTCTCATTGCTGTATCCCCAGTGCCTATCACTGTGCCTGATGTTCTGTGAGTTCTCAGGACACATTTACTGAAGTATATCATCCAAACCATAGCATAGGAAGGTGGCAGTGTATGTGCTGACCCATTTGGGAGCTGACTTGCACAGATTTGATTCAATTTGATTAAGTTCAAGTCTCAGTTCAACAGAATTTCTGACACCTTCTAGGGTAAAGCACTCATCTATCCTGTATACTGTTAAATATTAAAAACAAAAAACAACAACAAAAACCCCCCAAAGACATTGGTCTTTGAATTGGAAGACACAGATTCAAATCCCAGTTTTGCCACTTAACTAGCTGTGTAAACTTAATCCAGTTCCAATTAGTTAGCTTATCTGGCTCTCAGCTCCTTCCTCTGTATTTCAAGGATGATAATGCCTACCTCTTTGATAATACCCAACTCTCTTAACTTTATTGAGAATTAAATTAGATTATCTTAAACAGATAATGTATGTGATATCATACTGGCATACAATAGGCACTCAATAATTATAGTTTCTACCTCCCTGGTATTAGGGAAACTACAAAAATGTATATAACACAAAACCTGCACTTAATTTAGTAAAAGAGTTAAGAAATATGAGTAATATGGGATAAGATGAGTTAGAATGGGAGCACGTACAATCATGGAAGGAAAAGGAGATGGACCCAGATGAGTCTTCCTGATTTATTCACTCTATTTCCATTAATGATGCAACAAGCACAGCAGGAGGTGCCTAACAAAGACAGGATCAGACTCACAGTCTGGGGATGGGGGTGAGGAATAAATTGCAGATTTATTGCAATCCAGCATCATTAGGGTTATGATAGAAAAAAGAACATGGATGAGGAACTTGAGGGTCAGAAAAATTGTGTAACTTTCCTGCTCACATCTAGCAAGAGGTAAAGATGTGTTTCAAGCCCAGATCCACCTGACTCCAGAGCATATGCTCATCAAACTGCATCCCACTGACAGGTCAGGAAACTGAAGAGAACATTTTGGTTACCAGGAGAGGTGAAGAACAAAGCGATAAAGTGAAAGAGAAAGTCAGGGCTAAGTTGTTGAGGATGCTGAGTTCCTATCTAAGATGGTTAAGCTCATGTGTCAGTTTGGCTAGATAATGATGCCCAGTTGTTTGGTCAAGCAAGCACTGGTCAAATTGTACTGTGAGAACATTTAGTGGATTTAAATCCTCAGTGAGTTGATTGTATCTATGGCTGATTACATCTACAGTCAAATGAGGAGATTCCCTTCGCAATGAGAGATGTCTGATCCAACCAGTTGAAGGCCTTCAAAGGAGAAGTGATTTCAGCACTCAAGAGAGAGAATTCCCATTACTTTAAACAACTAGCATTTCCTGGGGAACTCATTGAAGACTTTCATCAGAGTTCTTGGCTTGTAGCCTGCCCCAGAGAATTTGGACACATGCATCCTCATGGTCACATAAGACAACTTTATAAAGTCTCATAATATTTACAGATATCTCCTATTGGTTCTATTACCCTAGAGAACACAGATTAATACACCATCCATAGTAAAAGGCTCAGGAAAGGGGGATGTATGATGAAAGCATCCTTCTGGGAAGAATGACCAACTATTCCTACCACTTACTGAACATCAGTTACATACAAGGCCCATGCCAAGGACTTGACTTACATTATCTCACCGAATATGCAAAAAGAAAAGTCTCTTGATACAGATACCATCATAATCCCCATCTTTTATATGAGAAAATTTAGAGAGGCTAAGCAGGTGAGTGAAGAAGCTAGAAATAAACCTGAGTCTGTCTGGCACCAGTGCCCCCTCTTCTCCACCACAATGTGCCATATCTCTTATAGGACATGCACTGTGGTAGGAAAAGAGGAAGGCCCAAGGATGAGGACACCGACCAGGAGGTCCTTCAACACATTCCCTCATGGGTTGTATACAGTCTGAGTTGGAGAAATAGTAGTGGAAATGAAAACCAAGGGTCTGATGTATGAACCAATAAGAGGGAAAATTGGAAAGTCCTTAGGAGGTAGTATGGTAAAATAGTTGAAAGTTTGGTTTTTGGATTCAAAGCAATGTGTATTCTAATCTCAAGTCTGCAACTTGTGAGCTCAAACAAGTCATTTAGCCACTCTCAAACTCAGTCATTTGTTCTGTAAAATGGGGATACTGATATGACCAGCTTTTAGTGTTGTTTTGAGGCTGAAGTCGATGAGGTCATGTCTAGTGGTTGGCACATAAAATGGGCTCAATTAAATAGTAATTGGTTGAATTAAATCTAAACGGGTGGGAATATGGTATCGGAGTAGGCAGGGGCTCAACTCTCTCACAAAAACAATGTAGAAAGAACCAAAATCTGTCCAAGGAACCTGCTTTGGGGGTCAGCAGACAAGGATGATGCTACACAATTCCCAAGAGGGTGAGGAAAAGAGACATGAAGAACCTGAAACAACAAGTGTGAGTTATCAAACTCCCATGGTGGCTGGGAAGGATTCCCCACCCCCACCCCCAAGATATTAAACTGGGGTAAAACCCCTGGCTCACTGCAGGTGACTGATAGGGGAACAGACATCTTCCTCCCTAGCTGTTACAAGAAATAAGGGAAGGGGAATTGGGGAGCTCCTCTTCAGTGAATTCAACCAGCAGAGCCCACTTTAAATCTTGGCTCTGGCCACATCAAAACACAGGAAATGGAGCTTGAAACATTTTTGTGGAAAGGTGTGCCAACAAATGCCATCTGTTGGCTGGCCTAGAAATTGCATGGATGTACCTATTTTTGGTTCTCCCTGTACCCCAATTCCTGGGAGAAAATCTGTGCCTCAGTGGATCCTTGGCCTGATTTTGATAACTTAAGCTGGGCGATTTGAAAGATTTAGAATAAGTTGAACCAAAATATCAAAGAAGAGTTCTATCCATCTGCCTCACAGGATCTAAGGCCCCTCTCAATCAGAAACAGAGTGAGTATCACCATCCCATAATCCTCAAGACTGAGGAATGAACAAACGTAAGGGGTGAATGCAACTATGGACTAAAGTAGACTTATTATTATTCTCATAATGGAAGAACTTGTAACAATGATATAAAGGCAGTGGCCACCAGAGGTTCTTAGGGGACGGAAAAGGACAAGTAGGTATGACATGGGGGCATTTGGGGAACTTTGGAATTGTCTTCCATGACATTGCAATACAGATACAGGCCATTATACATTTTGTCAAAAGCTATAAAATTGTGTGATGCAGAGTGTAAACTACAATGTAAACTATAGTCCATGGTTAATTGTAATGCTTCAATATGTTTTCATCAATTGTAACAAATGTACCACAGTAATGAAAGATGTTGTTAATGGGGGAAAGCGTGGGAGGGGGAGAGGGTGAGGTATATGGGAATCCCCTGTATTTTGGATGTAATGTTTATGTAACCTAAAGCGTCTTTAAAAATAAATAAATAAATAAGTAAATAAAAGAGCTGTGGAAAATAAATAAGCAAGAGAGAGAAACTGGCCATCAGAGTAAATTCACTAACATATTCAGATGCTTAGACATCAGCAAAGAATTACAAACCATACTAGAAATAGGAAGAGATGGCCCAGCCAAAGGAACAAACCAAATATCCTGAAGAGATACAGGATTTAAAATAATTAATTGATAATAATCATATAATTCTCCTGAATCAATTCAAAGAATTGAAAGAAAATATGACTAAAGAGATAAAGGATATTAAGAAGACATCGGGTGAGCATAAAGAATAATATGAAAGCCTGCTAAGAAAAGTAACAGACCTTATGGGAATGAAAGACACATGGTGGGAAACAGACTTGGCCCAGTGGTTAGGGCATCTGTCTACCACATGGGAGGTCCGTGGTTCAAACCCTGGGCCTCCTTGACCCATGTGGAGCAGGCTCCATGCGCAGTGCTGATGTGCGCAAGGAGTGCCGTGCCATGCAGGGGTGTCCCCTGCGTAGGGGAGCCCCATGTGCAAGGAGTGTGTCCCATAAGGAGAGCTGCCCAGTGCGAAAGAAAGTGCAGCCTGCCTAAGAATGGCGCCACTTACACAACAAGATGACGCAGCAAAAAGAGACACCGATTCCCATGTCGCTGATAACAACAGAAGCGGACAAAGAAACAAGATGCAGCTAATAGACACAGAGAACAGACAACCAGGGTGGAGGGGAGAGAAATAAATAAATCTTTAAAAAAAAAAAAAGACTCATGGGTGAGATTAAAAATACATTAGAGGCATATAAGAGCAGATTTGAAATGCTGGAAGACAGGTTTAATGATTTAGAGGACAGAGCATCTGAACTGGAAAAGACAGGAGAACAGAAAAAGAATGGAAAAAATGGAACAGTTCCTCAGGGAATTAAATGACAATATGAAATGCACAAACATATGCATTATCAGTGTTCCAGAGGGAGAAGAAAATGGAAAAGGGGCAGAAAGAATATTTGAGGAAATTATGACCAAAAACTTCCCAGCCCTTATGAAAGACAAAAATATCAATATCCAAGAAGGACAATGTACCCCAAACAGAATAAATCCAAATAGACCTACCCTGAGACACCTACTATTCAGAATGACAAATATCAGAGATAAAGAGAGGATTCTGAAAGCAACAAGAGAAAAGCATTGCATACATGGGAACCTTGATAAGATTAAGTACTGAATTCTCAGCAGAAACCATAGAGAGAGAAGAAAGTGGTATGATGTATTTAAGGTACTGAAAGAGAAAAACTGCCAGGCAAGAATTCTGTGTCCAGCAAAACTATCTTTCAAAAGTGAGGGGGAGTTCAAAGGCTTCACAGACAAACAAAAACTGATAGAATATGTTACCAAAAGACCAGAATAACAAGAGATATTAAATGAGTGCTGCAGCATGAAAGGAAAACGCAAAGGTGAAAGACTTGTAGAAGAATGTAGAAATGAAGATTATTAGGAAGAGCAGATTAAAGAGTAAAAAGACAATAGTACAATATGACAACAGAAAGCCAAAGGACAAAATGAACAAAGTAAGTAATGCCTTTACAGTACTAACATTGAATGCTAATGGAGTGACCTCCCCAGTAAAAAGACATATACTGATGGAATGGATAAAAAAATATGAGACATCTACATGTTGTCTACAAGAGACTCACCTCAGGCATAATGTTGCAACCAGATTAAAAGTGAAAGGTTGGTGGAGCAGATATGGCTTAAGTGGTTGAGCACCTGCTTCCCACACACAAGGTCCTGGTTCTATCCCTGGTACCTCTTAAAAACAGAACAAACGAACAAAAAAAACAACTTGGGGGAGCCAATGTAGCTAAGTGTTTGAGCACCAGCCTCCCACATATGAACCCATATGTGGGAGAAAAAAAAAGTGAAAGGTTTGCAGGGGAGGAGATGTAGCTCAAGTGGCTGAACACCTGCTTTCCATATATGAGGTATGTGCTCAATCCCCAGTACCTCCTAAAAGGTTTTTGTTTTTTTTTTTAAAGTGAAAGGTTGGAAAAAGATATTCCATGCAAATAGTAGCCAAAAAAAAAAAAAAAAAAAAAAAGAGCTGGAGTAGCAATACTAATATTGGACAAAATAGATTTTAAATGGAAAACTGTTATAAAGGATGAAGAAGGTCATTACATATTAATAAAAGCAGCAATTCACCAAGAAGAAATAACTATACTAAATATTTATGCACCTAGTCTGATTGCCATCAGATACATCAGGCACAAACTCACAAAACTGAAGGGAGAAATAGATGCCTCTACAACAATAGCTGGAGATTTCAATACACCACTCTCAGTTTTGGATAGAACACCTGGAGAGAGGATAAATAAAGAAACAGAGAACTTGAATAATATGATAAATGAACTAGATCTAACAGACATCTATAGAGCATTGCACCCCAAAACAGCAGGATATACTTTCCTTTCAAGTATTCATGGATCCTTCTCCAAGATAGACCATATGCTGAGTCAAAAGACAAGTCTCAATAAATTTAAAAAGATTGAAATCATATAAAATACTTTTTCTGATCATAAAGGAATGAAGCTGGAAATCAATAGTAGAAAAGGGGAAAATTCATAAGCATATGATATTAAACATCACACTCTTAAATAATTACTGGGTCAAAGAAGAAATTGCAAGAGAATTCAGCAAATATATTGAGACCTATAAAAAACAGACTACAACATATCAGAACAATGGGACACTGCAGAGGCAGTGCTGAGAGGAAAGTTTATAGTCCTCAATGCTTATATTTAAAAAAGAAGAAAGAGCTAAAATTGAAGATCAACCTGCACACCTGGAGGAACTAGAAAAAGAATAGCAAACGAATTCCAAATCAAGCTGATGGAAAGAAATAGTAAAGATTAGAACAGAAATAAATGAAATAGAGAACAACAACAACAGCAAAAAACAATAGACACTGCCTATGTTCTCGAGGGATTCTTGTCCCTTTAATTGAGAACATAGCAGGACTCACCAAGATGGGAGTTTAATATTTTCCTGTTTATTGTGTGGTTCTCTACCCATTGAGATACACTATGGCAGTATGAACACTTATATATTCCACAGAAGCATTGTGCCCTATCTTGTATATCCCATCACACCCAACGACCTATACCAGTAATCCTCCCCTGCCATATTTGCCAAAAAAAACCCACATTCCCAACATTATAGTTTTAACCACAGACATGCAAACCCCCAGAGTTCACGTGCTCCTTTCCCCAACCCTCCCCCCAGTTCCATGGAGAGTCCAACCGAACCCCCCCCCCCCCATCCTACTACCTGTCACAGACTAGCACTGCTGAACCCAATCATTTCACTGCACCACTCTCATCCCTAACCACTGCTCAACCACATCCTTCCACCTTATCATAGATTTTGCCCATATGGGCTTTGGCTCACCACCCCCTACTCCCTTTCTATCTCCCATAAACCTATCTTTCGGACTCTAGTTTTGTGAGTCTGCACAATTGCTTAAGTCATATCAATGAGGTCAGATAATATTTGTCCTTCAGTGCCTGGCTTACTTCACTCAATATAAGGTCTTCAAGATTCATCCATGTTATTCCATGTGTTAATACTGCGTTCCTTCTTACAGCTGAGTAATATTCCATTGTATGTATATATCACAGTTTGCTTATCCATTCATCTGTTGATGGACATTTGGGTTGTTTCAAACTTTTGGCAATGGTAGAATCTCATTGAATGCCACATTAAACAGTGCCTCAAACAATGGGGATTTTGAGGGCTCTAGAGACATCCAGGCACTATAAATGGGGCAGACAAGCTCAGGAACTTAACACCCTGTCAATGGGCCTTACTTTGGAATTTTTGCTCCCCAGTGTAACAAAGTTAGATTCATTTACAGTTTCCCTACACATGGCTCTCTGCCCCTTTTATTTGAAAGTATAATTAGCACTATAGTTGTTAAACATATGTCTCAGATACTTAAATCTGGGTCCAGTTGTCCCAGTCGAGCACAGAATATCAGCAGAGTTGCAACACCTACTCTCCAGTTCATTGGACTCACCCAGGACAACTAACAAGGAGATGATGATGGACAATGCTCATCCAAGGAACAGAGAGTGTCTGCAACTGCAAGCAAGTTAGTTCCATCTGCTCCATTGGACCTAAGCCCCCTCTCAATTAGAAACAGAGTGGGCATCACCATCCCCAAATCCTCAAGATTGGGGAATGAACAATGGACTAAAGCAGACTTATTATTATTCTATTACAGACTTAGTATTATTCTAGCAATGGAAGAATTTTTATCATTGATACAAAGGCAGTGGCCACTAGAGGTTCTGAGGGGAGGGAGAGGGAAGAATAGATGTAATATGGGGGCATTTTGGGGACATTGGAATTGTCCTGCATAACATTGCAATGATGGATATAGGCCATTATATATTTTGTCATGACCTACAAAATTGTGTGGAACAGAGTGTAAACTGTAAAGTAAACTGTAGTCCACAGTCAGTAGAAATGCTTCAATATGTTAATCAATTTTAACAAATGTACCACACTAATGAAAGATGTTGTTAATGTGGGAAAGTGTGGGAGGTGAAGTGGGTGGGACATATGGGAAGCCTCTAGATTTATTATGTAAAATTTATGTAATCTAAAGTTTCTTTTAAAAAAATAGAATTAATAAAACTTCTCAAAGTTGGTTCTTTGAGAAGATCAACAAAATAGACAAACCCTTAGCTAGACTGACAAAGAAAAAAGAGAGAAGACACAAATAAACAAATCAGAAATGAAAGGGGGAACATTACCACTGGCCCCACAGAAATAAGAGAGATTGTAAGGGGATACCATGAACAACAGTATGACAAAAAACTAGACAATGTAGAGGAGATGGACAAATTCCTAGAAACACATGAACCACCTACACTGACCCTAGAAGAAACAGAAGGCTTCAAAAAACTAATCACAAATAAGTCATCCATGGCCTCCCAAAGATGAAAAGTCCAGGACCAGATGTCTTCACAGGTGAATTCTACCGATCATTCAAAGATGATCTAAAAAATTGAACAGGAAAGAACACTGCCAAACTCATTCTATGAAGCCAACATCACCCTAACCAGATAAAGACACTACAAAAATAGAACATTGCAGACCAATATCTCTAATGAACACAGATACAAAAATCCTTAAGAAAATACTTGCAAACAGAATCCAAAAGCACATTGAAAGAATTATATACCATGATCAAGTGGATATTTTCCCAGGTATGCAAGGGTGGTTCAACACAAAAAAACCAATTGGTGTAATAAACCACATTGATAAAATGAAGAAGAAAAATCACATGATCCTCTTGATTGATGCAGAAAAGACATTTCACAAAATACATCACCTTTTCTTGATAAAAACACTCCAAAAAATAGGAATAGAAGGAAGCGTTCTCAATATAGTAAGTGCATATATGAAAAACCAAAGCTAGCATTCTACTCAATGGTGAAAGACTGAAAGCTTTTCTGAGATCAGGTACAAGACAAGGATGCCCTTTGTCACCATTGCTATTCAATATTGGGCTAGACATTCTGTCTAGAACAATTAGGCTAGACAAAGAAATAAAAGGCACCCAAATAGGAAAGGAAGAAGTAAAATTTGCACTCTTCACTAATGATATGTTCCTATATCTAGAAAATCCTGAAAAGTCTACAAAAAAGCTTCTAGAATTAATAGATGAGTTTAGCAAAGTGGCAGGCTGCAAGATTAATACACAAAAATCAATAGTGTTTCTATATACTAATGATAAGCTATTTGAGAAGGAAATGAGAAAAAATTCCATTTATAATAGCAACTGAAAAACATTGCTAAAAGAAACGAAAGAAGACTTAAATTAATGGAAAGACATTCTATGTCCATGGATTGGAAGACTAAGTATCATTAAGATGTCAATTCTACCCAAACTGATTTAAAGATTCAATGCAATTCACAATAAAAATTCAATAGACTTTTTTTTTCAGAAATGAAAAAGCCAATTATGAAATTTATTTGGAAATCTAAGGGACCCCAAATAGCCAAAAATGTCTTAAAAAAGAACCAAGTTGGAGGACTCTCATTTCCTGACTTTAAAGCATATTACTTAGCTACAATGGTAAAACAACATGGTACTGGCATAAAGACAGACGGATTGACCGATAGAACTGAATAAAGAACTCAGAAATAGACCCTCACATCTACAGTCAAGTGATTTTTGACATGGCTTTTTAAAGCTCACCCAGCTGGGCCAGAACAGTCTATTCAACCATGGTGCTGGGAGAACTGGATAGTCATATTCAAAAGAAAGAAAAAGGAGTCTTATCTCACACTTTATACAAAAATTAATTCAAAATGTATCAAATATTTAAATATAAAAGCAACAATCATAAAACTGGTAGAAGATAATGTTAGAAAACATCTTCAAGATCTTGTGGTAGGTAGTAGTGTCTTAAAACTTACAGTAAAGTACAAGTAACAAAAGAAAAATAGATAAATGGGACCTGTTCAAAATTACACACCTATGCCCCTCAAAGAACTTTGTCAAAGGGTGAAATAGAAGCTGACTCAATGGGAGAAAATATTTGCTAATTACATATCCAATAAGAGTTTAATACCCATGATCTATAAAAAGGCCATATAACTCAACACTAAAAGACAAACTATCCAATTTAAAAATGGGCAAATGGCTTAAAAAAAAGAGAATTGTCCAATGAAGCAATACAAATGGCAAAGAGACACGAAAAAATGTTCAACATCATTAGCGATTAGGGAAATACAAATCAAAACTATGAGATATACTCCCTTACTAATCTGGCCACTATTAAAAAATTGGAAAACTAAATATTGGAGAGGATATGGTGAGATAGGAACACTTAATCACTGTTGGTGGTGATATAGAATGGTATAGTCACTATGGATGACTGTTTGGCAGTTCCTAAGGAATTTGAATATAGACTTGCCATGTGACCAGGCAATCCCACTACTAGGTATACACCCAGAAGAACTGAGAGCAGTGACATGAATAGACATCTATACAATGATGTTCATTGCAGCATTATTCACAATTGCCAAAAGCTGGAAACAACCCAGGTGTCCATCAACTGATGAATGGATAAAAAATCTGTGGTGTATCTATATGGTGGAATATTACGCATGCATTAGAAGAAATGAATTTGTGCAGTATATGACAACATGGATGAACTTGGAGGACATGATGTTGAATGAAGCAAGCCAGACACAAAAGGACCAATACTGTTTGACTGCACATTATGAACTAAATATATTATGTAAACTCATGGAATTAATAATTAGAATATAGGTCACCAGAAAATAGAATGAATGTAGAGAATGGAAAGCTGAGGGTTCATCTGTGCAGAATTGGTTAAAAGCTTGTTTGTAAATCTTTGGAAATGAATGGAAATGGTGAGAGTACATCATGGTGTTTGTGACTAGCAGAGCTATTTATTACATGGGTATGACAGTGGTTGAAAGAGAAAGTCTAAGGATATGTATGTAACTAGAAAGAAAGCTTAAAATGCAACATGTGACTGTATAATACAGTGAAACTTCATGTAAAATATGAATGAATGATATTACATATATAAGACTGTTTTTAAAAAGTATAAATACAAATAAACTGGAAAGAAGTAAACAGAATAGCAGCTATATACAGGAGGGGAAGCATAGAGAGATTGAAAGGTGCTGAGTTTTGTTTATTTGGCTGATTTTTGTTTATTATTATTATCGTTACTAGAATAATGAAAATGCTCTAAAATGATTGAAGTGATAATGCATAACTATGAGATTATACCAACTACCATTGATTGTATACTTTTGATGGATTTATGCTATATTAATACGTATCAATACAATTGATTTGTTAAAAAAAAATGTTAAATAGGGACAAGGCAAATCCAGACAAGTTTTAGGAAGGAATGGGGACTGAGGGGAATCTAATGAGGTGATTGGGTGGCAGTTTGACTTAAAACAGGAGGGTGGAGATAACAGGAATGTCAGATACAAGGACATGAATCTGAAAGTCTGGACCTCAAGAATGAGGTGGATAAAACGCCCCAGTTAGCTGTGCCATAGAGGAGTTTTCCCTAGGGCCCATCACCTTTGGGAAATAGGGGAGGAGACAGAGAAGTGTCCCTTCCCTAATCCAGCGATGGTTCTTGCATTTAGATAACTTCTTAAATTCTTTTCCATTTCCATTGAAGCCTCCAACAATATTATTCTATTCTATTCATTCATTCATTCAATACAAATTTACTGGGAATCTACTATGGACTAGGCTGGGGATCAGCAAACTTTGATCCCTGGGCCAAATCCTGTCTACTACCTGTTTTTGTTCCAATAAAGGTTTATTAGAATACAGCCATGCCCATTTGCTTACATACTATTTATTGCTGCTTTCATGCTACAATGGCAAAGTTGAGTAAAAGCAATAGAGACTGAATGGTACACAAAGCCTAAAATATTTACTATCTAGGGCTTATAGAGTTTGCCAAAACCTGTGCCAAAGCCATGGAGATTCTGAGATGATTCAGACTTAGTCCCTGTCCTTGAGATGTTCAGTCTTGAGGGTGAAGTGCAGGGCATGAGGGTTAGAGCATAACAGGCAATTACAATGAAGTGTGATACAGCTTTGAGAAAGGCAAATATAGAATGATATAAAAGCACGAGCAGTGGACACAATCCAGATTGTACCAGAGAAGGCTTCCTGAAGGAGATGACAGCTGAGACAAATTTTGAAAGAGAAGGAGGAATTAGCAAGGTAAATTGGGGGTTGGGGGGACGGAATCCTTGCAGAAGGAACGGTATGTGCAAAAGCAGAGGTATAAGAAAAATCTTGAAGTATGTGGAAAACAAGTAGATCAAGGTTGTGTGTGTGTGTGTGTGTTTGTAAGGCAGGGATAATCTAAAATGTGGCCATTTAATCTCATAAAGTGATGTGAATGTTTTGATGTGCTCACATGACTTCTGTTTCTGACTCTGGGAACAAATGGCACTGGACTAGCACTCTAGCTATAAGTAACTATAAAACTGAGCAAAATATTTGAAGCACCAGTTTACAGCTGTTGGAAAACAGACAGCAAAGTTGCCCTGAAAGAAGGGCAACACAAGGAATGAGTCTCATGTTTGTCCTGACTTTCTGCCTGGGACACTTACTGGTTTGTGATACAGGAATGTGGGGTACAAGCAGAGCAGGGCAATCCAGTTCAACTGAGGAGGTTGAGATAGGAATGAGGGCTGCTGAGGTGGATGGATTTACTGGTAAGAATTACAGAAAGGAGGGAGATGCACAGTGGAAAAGTATAAAAAATATATGTAGGGGTCCCCTTAAGTCTTTGACCAAAGGTTAAGCTGCACATGTATAGGGTAAGACTCCACAAGGCCTGGCAGAGAATAATTATTGGGGAGTTATGAGCCAAATGGAGATTCCTGAAATCACACAATGCTGGAGATGCAGGAGTTCCAACTGCCCAGATTAGAGAAACTTTGCTGACTGCTCTGGGTATTCACTTGAGACCCTAGAAAGGCCACAACTTGGAATAGAGTTATTTTATAAAGGACTACTCTAGATCCACCCTACCGAACTTAAAAAACAAGCCCTGAAGGGGAATCAAGCAGATCCATTAGTAAATTAACTTGCTCCCAGATCTGGACACTCCACAATGTAGCATCTATAATGCCCTTCTTGCAATAAAAAGTTGTGTAGAAAATAAAACAAAAATAACAGCAACAAAAAAGCCACGAAAAAAGTTGTATAGAAGAAACAAAATGTGACCCATAACTAGGATAGAAACAGTTCCTGGGATGACTACGATATTAAGATTAGCATACAAGGACTTTAAAACAGTTATTACAACTATGTTCAAGGATTTAAAGGAAAATATAGACATAATGATAAATAGATCAGAGAATCTTAGTAGGCAGATAGAAACTGTTTAAAAAACCCAAATGAAAATTCTAGAACTGAAAAACATAATATCTGTATTAGGGCACAGCAAAGGAAAATATCAGTAAACTGAAAGACAGGGCAATAGAAACAATTAAAAATGAAGCACACAGAAAAAAGATTGAAAAATATCAACTGAGTCTCAAGGACTTGTAGGGCACTAATAGGTAGTTTAACATATGGGTAACTGGAATCACAGAAGAAGAGGAAAGAGAGATTGCATTAGAAAAACATTTGAGAAATAATGCCTGAAAATTCTCCAAATTTGATGAAAAATATCAACCTACAGATTCAAGAAACTTAACAAGCCCCGAGCAAGGAAAACACAAAAATGACACCAGACACATTATAATCAATTGCTTATAACCAGAGATAAAATCTTGAAAGCAGTCAGAGAGAGAAAGAGACCTTTACAATCAAGGAAATGCAGATGAGAATGACTTCAAAACAAGGCTTCAGAAACAAGGCAAACCAGAATGACACCTCTGAAAGGAAAAACAAATCCTGTCAACCTAGATTTCTGTATCCTGCAAAAAAATTCCTCAAAAATGAGCGAAATAAAATATTTTTAATAAATGAAAGCTGAGTGAACTTATTAACAGCACACCTATACTATATGAAATACTAAAAGGAAGTTCTTCAGGGTGAAGAGAAATGCAAACATATGGGAACCTGAGTCTCCATGAAGGAAGAATGCTGGAAATGGCAAATACATGGGGGAGGTACACTTTCAATTTGTTCTTCACTGAAGTTTCTCCCTTGAGGCAAAGAGGCTCAAGTTTTTTCATTCTAGTAAAAAAAAAACTACCATCAATGCTTTTTTCTTAAAAAAGTCTACCTTTTGTCTTTCCTGCACTTCCAGACTTTTCAGGAATATCAGACTGAGCTCGCTGTTTCTACTTCCTCTCCTTGAACTCTTTCTTGAATCCTTGCCATCTGAACCTGAGCTTCTACACGAGCTTGTTTCTTCCACAACGTCTTGAAAATTTGACTTTGCTCTCCTCTATTCCCACAGTTGGACGATTGCTGGGAGTAATCAGGGGGAAATTACTATTTGCTTTTTTTGTTTTCTATTTTAAAATGAAAGTATAAATTAAATAAAACTCTTTCTTTTTAATGTATAGTCTATCAAGTGAGATTTGACAAACGCATACAGTCATATAACCTCCATTACAACAAAGATATAAAATTGCTCCATTATGGCCCCCAGTTCTTCTTTGTGTAACAATCTTCTCCCTCTACCCCAAGCTCCTGGCAATCTCTGATTTGTTTTTTGAAAAGTTTTGCTTTTTCCAGTATATTATATAAGTGGAATCATCCCATATATAGCCCTTTTTTTTAAAAGATTTATTTTTTTAAAATGTATTTCTCTCCCCTTCCCTCCTGCCCATACCCCATTGTTTGCTCTCTGTGTCCATTCACTGTGTTCTTCTGTGTTCCCTTGTATTCTTGTCAGTGGCACCGGGAAACCGCATCTCTTTTTTTGTTGTTGCTGTTGTTGCATCATCTTGCTGCGTCAGCTTTCTGTGTATGTGGCACCACTCCTGGGCAACCTGCGCTTTTGTCGCGTGGGGCGGCTCTCCTTACAGGGCGTGCTCCTTGTGTGTGGGGCTCCCCTATGTGGGGACACCCCTGAGTGGTATGGCACTGCTTGCGCATCAGCACTGCGCATGGGCCAGTTTGCCACATGGGTCAGGAGGCCCTGGGTTTGAACCCTGGACCTCTCATGTGGTAGGCAGATGCTCTATCAGTTGAGCCAAATCTGCTTCCCCCATATATAGCCTTTTGAGTCTGTTTTTTTTCCTCACTTATTCTGATGTTTTTGATATCTATCCATGTTGTTCTATCAGTTCTTCTTTCTTTTCAATGATTTTGAAAGAAAGAAGGGGTTCCCACTGGCTGAAGGTCATCACTACTATCCTGTTTCCACCATTTACTGGCTGTATGACCTTGAGCAAGTTGCCCAAGTTCTCTTTGAGTAGTCAGTCCTCTTGTCTACTAAGGTTTTTATGGGAGGGAACCCATAGGAAAACACTAAGCACAGTTCCTAGTACATAATAAATGGCCAATGAATGATTATCTTTAAATATTAATATCCCATTTCTTCAAGGAAGGTAGGAATTGGGAGGAAACTGGGACATGATAGGACCTGTCCATTAGGAGAGAGCAAGGTCTTAGAGGATAGCCAGATGGTTCGATTAGTGTGACCACCTTACGTGTGGTTCAGGCAGCAGTCAGCACTGGGGAATATAGTATCCCATTGGGTGGGTGGAGCAATTGGTGGGAAAATGGCAGCAGAATGAGTCAGGCATATAGACAGAAGTTCCCGGAAGCAAGTAGTAGGGTCCCTGACAAAGGCTGGGGGTCAGGGTTCAGGCCATCTCTGTTCTGAGTCCTGGGGGTACATGGGCAGGGACACCTTGAATGTGAGACAATTTAGGAGTCCAGAGATGAGCAGCAAGGGGCTCAGGGCCTGGATCTGGGAGCTGGAGGCACTTTCAGAACTGCCTGCCTCCCATAGGAATTGCCCAGGGAACTAAGATATAATACAAAATAATCATTAACACTTAGTGAGACTGGAGGACACAGAATGGGTTTGGTGTGCCCACAAAGCTATATCTCCAAGAAACTGTCATGATTTGATCTGCTGGGCAGCTCTCTGTGAAGCTCCATTCTCAGGAACTATCTTTATTTGTCCTAACTCAGAACTTGTCAAGTGAAAAATAGTCCTATCTTCATGGCATTTATACAAAATAATCAGCAGCAATGACTTAGCACCTC
This sequence comes from Dasypus novemcinctus, assembly GCF_030445035.2. Classification (NCBI taxonomy): domain Eukaryota; kingdom Metazoa; phylum Chordata; class Mammalia; order Cingulata; family Dasypodidae; genus Dasypus; species Dasypus novemcinctus. The sequence goes on from NC_080682.1 coordinate 79,885,532, forward strand.
AGCTGCATGAAGTAGCATTATAAAACAGTCCAAAATCTTAAAATGAAAAACTGGGAAATGAGAAGTCCAGAAGGACTTTAGAAAGCTCTGACACATTCTGGGTCATCTAGAAGGTCATATGCGTGAACAAAGATGAGGCAATACCCGGGAAAGCTCTGAGAACAACCGAAGCTCTCACTTCTGGCTGACATTGAAACTCTACACAAGCATGAAGTGATGACTAAGAAAAATGTATAAATTGCCTTCCAGAACATTGGAGGTGTGTCCAGTAGGACCACAGATCAGCTCAGCAAAAGCTGTGAAATTGAATATTAACAAATAACTAACAACCTTGATGTATGTTAACCTTTTGAAGTAGTTAGAATCAAATATCAGGATGTTAGCCTTTGAAGCAGCTGGAGGAAATATCTGTAACTGTTATAATTCACTAAAACTTGCTTCTTTGATGCTAATACTATACTTTGTATTTGCATAATCTTTATAGTTGTAACTGGACAGCCAGGGGTTCACTTGTAACTGACCCCACTTATATCCCATTATCTTACCATACAGGCCCCACCTGGATTTTGTCAATTCTCAATAATCTTTAATCATCTACTTTGTTTAGCTTAGTCTCTGTACTTGTTACTTCTTGTTAAATAAGTTATTTACAACCATTAAAAAAAAAAAACAGTGAGATTTTACTGTGTGCTTTACGTATCATTACTAACTGAATCCTCAAGACAAGTCTATTTTACAGATTAGAAAGTTAAAGCACAGAAAGAAAATGACTTGCCCAGGGTTTCCCAGTGAGTAAGTGGCAGAGCCAGGATTTGGGCCAGACAGGCTCATGCTAGAGCTGCCTGGCTGAGTTTTCCATGAAGATGGCAGTGTTCTATACTGCACTGCTCAATGTGGTAGCCATTTGCCTTATGTGGCTATTAAGCACTTGAAATATGGCCAGCATGACTGAGGAACTGAATTTTTTATTTTGTTTAATTTTAATTGATTTAAATTTAAATAGCCACATGTATAAATTGGCTATCATGTGAACAGCGAGCTCCAGAGTTTGGGGTAGGTCTGAGTATTGCTAGGTTAAGGATCAACTGTGCAAGCAGCCCACTCTGGGAATATGGAAAGGGAGAGTTTAGAGCCTCCTGGGGACTGGGGACTCTCACAATGGTTATGAATTGCATGTGGCAAGTAGACAGCTCACAGGAGTAACTTGCACTCAAACCGAGAGAGGACACCATCCATCCACCTCTGATTTCAGTCACAAGAATAGTGGGCAGAAGCCAGCCAACGCTGTCAGTGAGTGTCCACGGCAAGTGTACTGTGCTGCTTCTCATTTCCTAGTACACTTCCAGTGCGCTGTGCTCCTTCCTCATAGCCTTTTCTGAAGCTTAAGAACCCTTTTAGCCAACAAACTAGTATCTGGGAGTGCAGGGAAGTTAGTGTCCCTGGAGATAATCCTCAGTCTGTGGGATGTTGGAGGGTGTCCTTGCGGACAATTCTGGAAGGCCTTCTGTACATCTCTCAGAGGCTGGCAGAATTGAGCCTCCTTATGCCTAGAGCAATGACCACTGCTAAGAAAAATTATGGTAAAAGCATAGATAGCATAAGTATCACCATTTCAACACTTTTTAAGTGTACAATTCAGTGCATTAATTACATTCATGTGCTAGGCAACCATCACCACTATCCATTTCTAAAACCTTTCATCACCCAAACACAAAGTGTTCCCAGTAAGCAATAATTGCCCATATCACCTTTCCCCTTGCTCCTGGTAACCTGGAATCTGCTTTCTGTCTCTAGGAATTTGCCTAGATATGTTCTAGATATGTCGTGTAAGAATAATGCTCTCTTATATTGACTCCTCCTCTTCCCTTGTACCTCACTCCCTACTCCTGCTTGCTGGATCACCTGCAACAGAAACTGCCTGAACCAAAGTCCTTGCCTTAGGCTCCGCTTTGGAGGGAACTGGAATGGAGACATGGTTCACCCGACTAAGATCGTGTGTCTGGGCCCAGGAATCCCTAAAATACCAGTGTGGGGACAGGGGCTGCTCCTCCTGTTTCTGTCAGCAGAGTGGTCTTGTAGAATACAGATGGTCCTTCACTAGGGCCGTCGTCTGCCTGTTACTGTCATCACCACTGTCATTGTTTCCATCATCAGCAATATCATTATTTTCACAGTCATCATCATTTCTTGAGCATATTCCCCAGCACCATGCACTTCACGGGCATTAGCTAATCTCCTCAGTCCTCGCAGTGGTCCTGCTGGCTGGGTCAGTTACCATCTGCCTGCTACGGATGACGGAACTGAGCTGCCAGTCAGTGGCAGTGCTGAGCTCTGCCATGGGGTCTGCCAAAGTAAGGTCGTGCTCTTTCTACTCCACTGGGGAGCTGCCTGAGGCACCAGATACAGTTAGGGGGTCATTCTGATGTCACCCACGGCTGTCTCCAGAATCAACACCAGGGGAGAAGGACAGTGCCTATCCAACACTGGGGACACTGGCCTCTTGTTCATTAAAAATTTTTGGTCTTCTTTGGACTCAGCCTTCCTGGCTCAATTTTTCTGAACTTCTGAATTACCTATTTATTTAGATATCTCCAAAGCCTAGCCAATCACCTTCTGATTCTCATCTCAGAAGCAAAGAACATAATCTCAATTCCCCCTCCCACCCATCCCCAAATTCCCAGACCCAATGCTGATGTGGAAGCTGGCTAAAGGTTTTTGTGCACTATAGGGAGCACTGGGGTTGTATTTCTAGAATGGGAAACTTTATTTAAAAGTGTCTTTCCAAGCTGATTTTTCCACATAAACATTGTTACATATGGGAGAGAGGATATATTCCTGGACAACTTCCAAATATTTAATAAACCATTAACACCTAAGTTTGAGGCCCCCAGGAAGGAACTACAGCATTTTGGATAAAAATTCTAGCAATGTTTATATACTTTAAATTAATATAATTTTAGAGCTTGTACTTAAAACTCAGCAGGAGCAGTAAATAACTTTGCTTAGTTTTTTAAGGTATAACAAAAAGAATTGACTTTTCCTGCCCTCATTAGTGCATTTTTCAGGTTTGACTCAACTCTTTCAGCTAAACCCTATAAATAAGTAAGCCAGTACTTTTCTACATTTGAAAACTTTTTAAGCAGCAGACAGGAGTATTAGTGGGAAATAGGATTTACTGAGTACCTACTTGTATCAAGTGCTTTCAGATGTAATATCTAATTTACTTAGTCTTATTTCATCAGTGAGGAAACAGGCTCAGAGAGGGTTTGTAATTTGCCAGTGGACACATTGTCAGTGAGTGTTTGACACAGGAATTGCATCATGATTGGTCTGTATGTTAGTCAGCCAAAGGGGTGCTGATGCAAAATACCAGAAATCGATTGGTTTTTATAAAGGGTATTTATTTGGGGGTGAAGCTTACAGTTACCAGGCCATAAAGCATAAGTTACTTTCCTTACTAAAGCCTAATGCCACGTGCTGCCAAAATCTGCCAGGGTTCAGGCTTCCTGGGTTTCTCTCTTTCCAGGGCTCATTTCTCTCTGGGCTCAGCTCCCCTGTTTTCTCCACCAGGCTGGCTGTAGACTGAGGATCTCTAGGCTTTGCCTCTTTCCACAAGGCCAGCTGTCAACTATCAGGTGACCAGCTCTATCTCCTTCCCTGAGCTTGACTCTCTCCAGGCTCAGAGGCTCTGCTCCTCTGTGACTTACTTCCCAGGCTCCAGCTCAAAACTCTAACAACTTTGCCATGTCTTTTATCTGTGAGAACCCACCCACCAAAGGTGGGGGAACTCAATGCCCTACTGACATGGCCCAATCAAAGCCCTAATCATAATTTAACTAAGTAAAAGTGAAACTTCAGACAGACCAGTTTACGAACGTAATCCAATATCTGTTTTTGGAATTCATAAACAATAAATTGCTAGTTTGTCTTGGGGATGTATTTTTGTTTTGTCAGTGAGAGAGAAGTTAGAGGCTCTGGGAAATTTTGTTAAGCTAATAATAGAAGCAAAGACTACTGAACCAAGCCTATATATAGAACAAAAGGGGGATCAGACTAGGATAAAAAATTCCATCTCAAACTTGAAGGTAAAAGTGAAGGTAGAAACATAGTCTCTTTCATGTCCATATATTCAAAATCCACAAACAAATTATTAGCAAACCCTACATGGAGTTATTCAGAAAAAGTATACTATATCACAACCATGCAGAATTTATTCCAAGAATACAAGGGTGGTTTAACATTCAAAATTCAGTCAAGGGAAGTGGACTTGGCCCAGTGGTTAGGGCGTCCGTCTACCACATGGGAGGTCCGCGGTTCAAACCCCGGGTCTCCTTGACCTGTGTGGAGCTGGCCTACGCGTAGTGCTGATGCACGCAAGGAGTGCCCTGCTATGCCGGGGTGTCCCCGCGTAGGGGAGCCCCACGCGCAAGGAGTGTGCCCGGTATGGAGAGCCGCCCAGGGTGAAAGAAAGTGCAGCCTGCCCAGGAATGGCACTGCACACACGGAGAGCTGACACAGCAAGATGACACAACCAAAAGAAACACAGATTCCCATGCCGCTGACAACAACAGAAGCAGACAAAGAAGAACACACAGCAAATAGACACAGAGAACAGACAACTGGGGGATGGGGAAGGGGAGAGAAAAAAAAAATTCAATCAATGTGACAACCAGTAAGATGGTGGTGGAGTAAGGAGCTCCTAGAGTCAGTTTCTCCTACAGGGCAGTTAATAAACACCCAGAGCTCTCTGAAGCACCTGTCTGGGGCCTCCAGGAGACTAGAAGAGCATTCTGCAACATCTTTGAAAAAATGGAAGGAGGAGACTTCCCATCTGCAGAGAAGATTCATAAGTAGAGTGCTCCATGCCATGAAGGCTGGTGCCCATCCTCCAATGAAGGCATAAGCTGCCTCAGGAGCTGTTCCAGAACTGGAATTGGAAGTTCCACTTCCCAAAAACAGGGGAGGAAGAGCCAGTTGGGCACCAACTTTAGCTACTGATTAGAAATTCATCAGGCTAAAATGTAGTCCTAAGAACAGCTAATGTTTGAACCTGTCCAAGTCAGAAAGAGGCCGGTAGCTGTCACCTTAACTCTGTGCCTGGCACAAGGGAAAGCAGGGCGGACTGAAAATCATAGTGCTGGTAGGGACCAGCTCCTTCCATCCAGGCCAGATGGCAGCTCTAGCCTAAGCCTCAGCCCCTGGCAGGGAGGAAACTGGGGGGCCCTGTGTCAGCCTCTCCAGGAAATTATAGGCCATGCTGTGGAGGTCAGTGATCATCCCACTTTGGCAGCACAAGCTGACCCAGGAGCTATTCTATGGCTGGAATTGGAAGCTCCATTTCCCAAAGACAGGGTAGGAAGAGACCGTTGGCCACTGATTTCAGCTACTGATTACTAAATTCTGCAGGTTAAAGTATAACCCTAAGAAGAGCTGTGGTTAAACCTGTCCAAGTCAGAAAGAGGCTGGTAGCCACCATTTTGACTCCACCCTTAGCATGAAGGGAATCCGGGTTGACCAAAAACCACAATGATGGTAGAGACTTGTTTCTTTCACCCAGACTGGCCTGCAGCCCTAGCCTAGGCTTCAGCCCCACCTCTGATAGGGAGGATGCTGGCAGACCCTGTTTCTCTATCAGGTAACTTCAGGTACATTTGACAGGCACAGACCGAATAATCGGAAGTCTACCGGGGCAACTCTGGTTATCTTAGGCCTGCACTGCATAGATTGCTGCCCACACCTGTAGCTCCATCCCTACCCCAGGCAGGGGAGAAAAGGGATGTGAAGCTTCATCAGTCTCCCTGGACAACTACAGTCTAGGCCTACACAATTTGAATTATTCAAGACAAATAAAAATCAAATATTCAGGAATAAACTTAACCAACAATGTCAAGCACTTGTATTCAGAAAACTACAACTCAATGTTAAAAGAAATTTAAAAAGGTCTAAATAATTGGAAGAACATTCCATATTCAAGGATTGGAAGATTAAATATCATTAAGATATTAATTCTACTCAAATTGATATACAGATTCAATGCAATCCTGATAAAAATTCCACCAGCATTTTAAAGGAAAATTGGAAACATGACTGTTAAATTTATTTGGAAGACTCTCATCTCCAGAGTTTAAATCATATTACTTAGCTACAGTGGTAAAAGCAGCATGGTACTGGCATAAAGTCAGACACATAGACTAATAGAACCAAACTGATGGTTCAGAAACAGAACCCCATATGTATTGTCAAGTGATTTTTGACTAGCCTGTCAAACCCACCCAGCTTGGGCAGAACAGTCCATTCAACAAATGGTGCCAAGAGAACTGGATATCTGTAGCAAAAAGAAGGAATGAGGACCCCTATCTCACACCTTATCTAAAAATTAACTCAAAATGAATAAAAAATCTAAATATAAAAGCAAGAGCCATAAAGCTTCTAGAAGAAAATGTAGGAAAATATCTTCAAGACCTGATGGTAGGTGGTGGATTCTTAAAGGAGATAAGAGGAGGGCTGAGATGAATTACTGATGTTTAATGTCAGTAGAAGTTTTAATTAGCTTTACTGTAAAAGTGTGGATATGTATAGAGTAGACGGTAACATATAGTGAGTAACAGCTAGTTTATAAATGGGGATATATAAATGGCTGAAAATGGTAGCCTAGGGATGCAAATGTAATTGACAGAATGCTAGAGAATAATCTAGGAACTAAATAGCACAGTAAACCCAGAGGTGGGTGAGATTTTCGTGGTTGGTGGTACAGATGCAAGAATGTCCTTTGTCACCTAGAGCAAATGTACATCACTATTGCAGGGTGGTGGGAATGTGGAGAAGCATGGTAAAAATACAACTGGAGTGACCTATGGACTGCGGTTGGTAGTAATAATGTAATATTCTTGCATCTATGCCAAAGGTGTACTGGGTTGATAATGGGGCAGTATGTAAAATGTGTGCCAAATGGACACAATGGCTATGGTAACAATGGATATGGTAAAATATGATATAAGATGATATCATCTTATAATCTGTAACAAATTTCCACCACAGTGTGGTGTGTTGATAGAGGGGTGTTGTTTGGGAATTCTGCACATGTGCGTGATTCTTTTGTAAGTTTACAACTTCTGTCATAAAAATATATTTAAAAAATAATAATAGGGTACATTGAGGGAAAAATACACCAAATGTAAGATAAGGACTGTAATTAGTAGTAAGGTTTTGACAATATTCTTTCATAATTTATAACAAATGTCTCACGGCAATGCAAGGTGTTGGGACCCCTGTATGATGTTATGCATGTTTGCTTTATAAGTTCACAATTTTTACTTTACACTTATTCTTTATGTATGTTCATATATAAATGATATAAAGATAATAATAGGGTGGTTTGGGGGAAAAACACTTTGGTTAGTAATATTTTGATGATGCTCTTTAATCATTAGTTTAAAATGTTTAACAACAATGCAAGGTATTGGTGGTAGGGTGATGTGGGAGAGTCCTGTATGATGTTATATATGTTTGTTTTGTAAGTTCACAACTATTACTATTAAATTCAGTGTAATTCATCACATTAATAGAAAAAAGAAAAAATATAAGAATATCTTTTTGCAATACAGAAGCATTTGATTATATTCAATACCCATTCAAAAAAATTATCAGCAAGTTAAGAATAGAAGGGTTCTTAAATACATCTACAAAAAGCTTTGACAAAATTATTCCCAATAATGAAATATTAAAAGCTTTCCCCATAAGACTGGGAATAAGGCAAGGATGCCCACATCACCACTCCATTTCAACATTGTACTGGAGGTTCTAACTAGTGTCATAAGGCAAGAAAAAGAAATAGAAGGCATGAGATTTTTAAGGGAATTATGTGTAGAAGACATAACTGTGTATGTGAAAGTTCCAAAAGAATTTCTATATAACTAATAGGATTAATAAGTGATTTTAGCATGGTCTTTGATTCTAAGTCAATATACAAATAACAATTTCATTTCTATATACCAGTGAAAATCCAAATTACAATAGCAAAACACACACAATATAATACCTAGGAATAATTTTGTGAAAAATGAACAAGACTTCTCCACAGAAAACTATAAAGCATCATTGAAGTGGGAAGTCAAAGGTTAACCTTGCATATTTTAAAGTTCAGAGGTCAGGTGCTCTCTGCTAGGAGCTCAGCCCACGTGGAGCCATTAGCCAGAAATTGTAAAGTTGGTATCTTTATTCTGTGATTTGATGTGTCAAGGAGGCAGCTTGGTAGAGAGAGTCTTGGTTCATCTTAATTTGACAAATACTCACTAACGACCTTATTTTACTCTAAGTCCTACACAGGGATCTAGGGATTCAGAGCCAAACCAGATAAGGTACTGCTCCTGAGGACCTCTCAGCATAGTAGAGGATTCAGACATGTGAACAGGCAATTACAGAGCAGCACGGAAAGTGCCTTTCTAGACTAGTCACAAAGCTCAGGCAGAAAAGGGGAGGGCTGCTAATCCAGACTTGGGGAATGGGAAAAGGCTTCCTGAGGCAGTAGGGTTTATGCTGAGAGTGAAAAAATGGGCAGTAATTAGCCAGATGAAGGGCAGATTGGACAATGTGTTGCAAGCACATGAAATAGCATGTACAAAAACCTGAAGGTCACCCTGTGATAATATTCCTGTTTGTTTTGTAAGTTTACAGCTGTTAGTATACACATATTATTTATGTATGTTCATCTATGAATGATGCACTTCAGTAAAATTTTATAAAAAGCAAGCAAACCTGAAGGTCAAAATAAGCAGGGTGCTGCTTAGGAGCCTAAGCATGGATGTGGAGGCACGAGTGCAAGCTGCAGCAGGGAAAAGGGAAGGCTGGGCCAGCCCAGGTCCTAGTGAACCTAGCGAGCCCTGCTGGATTTTATATTTAACCCAGGGTCACGTAATTGAATCCTGAACCTCCCCCTTCTGAACTCTGTGACCTTGAGCAAGTCCCTTCTGCTTTGGTAGCACCAGAACTTTATTAGTTTTGCCTTCAGTTTTAGCTTTCCCTCCAATATTTTTAAAGGCATATAAGGAGATGACGTGTTTTCTAAAGATCTACACGAGGTAGGTGCACCCAGCGAAGTTGGTTGATGGATGAGTGTTCCAGGGCTCTGCAGCTAAGGAGGACAGCAACTCAGCCTTATTGTTTAGGAACACAAAAGCTGGCTCAGACCCACACAAACCACCATGCAGTGGCAGCTGAGTACATTGCACGGGCATTAATCAGGTTAGAAAAAATTTCCCTTTCCAAGTTCCTGAAACCTGCAGCCAAGGTGGCAGCTGGTGGCCTATTATTTCCTGGAGCGCTGGTGAAACGGAAGAGTTCTATTTATACAATTCTAGGCAGGAGAGGCCTGCTTTCGCTCAGTGAGGGACAGTTTACCATGGGAAGGATATTTCCTTAGTGTTTGCTTGAGCTTCTTAAGAGATTAAATTATTGCAGTAAGGGGGCAGCAGGAATTCCTCTGACTTGATAAAGTCTGGCTTCCTAGTTCTTCCTTGGAGGGAAATAAAGTGTTGAATAATTTATTCATTGCTTGAACAAATGTCAAGGGTGCTGTCAGAATCAAGACCAGACAGCTGAGCTTAAAGACTAGAGCAAATGGCTGGTGGTGTTGGTGAGCAGGCAGGTCAGGAAGCTAACGGCGTTAGGTGAGACCAGGGAAGAAGGGCAGATGGCATCAGAGAGACACTGAACTTCAAGCAGGCCTGGGAGCAAGGAAAGGCAGAATTCTAGGGTTTGGAAGGACTGGTAGGAGCAAGGGAGGAACTTCAGTCCTGAAGAGTTAAAGACAGGGCTCCTGTGTAGGTCACTGGGAAACAAGGCAACATTTAAGGCTGGCTGGATAGTAGTCAGTCCCTAAATACCTACGGAATCAACCCATGTATGAAGACTGAGACCCAACTATGAGAACTTAGGTCCAAGGCAAGAACTGGATCATGGAAAAATGAGTTAAAATAATACTAAGAGCTAACAATGATATCAACACTTGCTCTATGCCAGGTACTCCTCTAAGCCATTAACGAAGTAATTCATTTCATTGTCACAATAGTCCTGTGAAGTCAGTATTGCTATCCCCATTTGTATAGATGAGAGAACCAGGTACAGAGAGGTTGAGTGACTTGCCTAATATCTCACTGATGCTAAGTGATGGACGCAGGATTCAGTCTGGCTCCAGAGTCCATACGCTTCACCATTATGTGTGATGACCTTGTTAGAGCTGAAACAATGCTTGGTCTTTAAGCATCTTCAATATTCTTCCAAAGGAGGAAAATTGCTGGCCCCAGAACCTGGGCACTGGACTGAGTCTGAAGGAGGACTCAGCAGGTTCACTTTTCAGGAGCAGTTTTGTTTGTAAGAGCTATTTGTCATGCATTATTTTCTAAGCATATAATCTCTAATAGCTATGATTAGCATATCTAAGACCTTGGCCTTCCTGGTTTTGATTTTTCTTTCTTTCTTTTTTTCTGCAAGATTTGGTCTGGCAGCTAGGAGGTCCAGGAAGGAGAGCTGTTTTCTTGCTTTCCCTGATAGAAATATCTGACTGACAACCTCCCAGGTTCCCAGTGCAGCTGGCACAAAAGGTACTGTGTTCCATTTTTCAAGAGCCGAACTGACATCACAATTCTATTAACTTGTTTCCATGCTCTTTGGTTAAAAATCCATGTCACTTTGTCAACTGAAATAAGCGTTTCAAAACAGAGTTAAGATGTTGCTCAAATCAGTGTGGCTTAAGTAACTACTAATGAAGGATAGGGCCCACATATATTGGGGGCAAGAGGTATTTCACTGCCTGATTTCTAACGTGAAATCCAAGGATTCTTGCACATTTGGAGGATGTTTGGCAGGACTGAAGTGACTGGCACAAAACATGCAGCAATTCTATTCATGATCATGAATAGTCGGCCTTATTTGGCATAAACCATTCTTTGGGGTATATTTTCAACTCATTGTTTGGAAAACTTAAGCACATAAATACTGGTAGCCTCAGCAGTTTCGTATGTACCATACTGAGTAACCTTATGACTACTAGAACATATACATTCTTTCTCCCTACCAATGCCTTTTAAGTAATTAGAATAGTTTCTTAAAGATGGAGAAGACTTTCACAGCAAGTGAATTGAACAGTGTGTATTGAGCAATGACTCCATATCAGATACACGCTGGGGCTGGGGATACAGTGATGGTCCCAACCAACTCTAATGCTTTCTTCACAGTCTGCCCTAAAACCAGTTTAGATGCGGGGGAAGGAGGGGGGACGATGGACAAAGAGGACACAGGGAATTGAAAGGAAAGAAAAGGATTGTTCATTACATAGGAAGTTTTTCCAAATTTTTTTTTTGGGTAACAGAAATTGAACCTGGGACCTCATATGTGGGAGGCTGGTATTCAGCCATTGAGCCACTTTTGTTCCCTTGAGTTGGCTCTCTTGTCTGTTTGCTCATTATTTTTGCTCATTGTTTGCTCATTGTTTTGCTTGTTGTTTGTTTTTGTTGGTTTGTCTTCTTTAGGAGGCACCAGGAACCGAACCTGGGACCTCCCATGTGGGAGGCAGGTGCCCAACTGCTTTAGCCACATCTACTCCCAGCCAAAGTTATTTCTAACACATATATTACCCTGAATATACTACTTATAATTGCATGTCCCAGTGTTGAGGGTAATATGAGAGTTTTTTTCCAGGCATGAAAGATTAAAGGAATCAGGGTGAATTTAACTAAAGTAGATTTAGAGAGGGTTTAGATTTCATCCCATGAGACATTTCCTTGATAGCATTACTAGGGATGCCTGGACCCTGGAAGCCCAGTTCATCTATCCATCCTTTCACCCCTCAACATTGTGATACTCATGAGTGTCTATTCTGTTTTGCAGAGGCTGGGAGATAGTGATACAGTCACTATGAAAATGATAAAGCTACACCAGACACATGAACAAGACATGCTTCCTACCTTCAGGCAGTTAATAGTCTAATGCAGTCAGGATCTATATCATGATGTAGGATTACAAAGGATGTGATGGAGGTCAGAGGAAGTAGAAACTCCTGTGTCTCTGAGATGGAAGAAATACCTATCCTTCCTGCCCATGAACAAAAGAAAACTATTCTTCTTTTGGGGTTCTCAGAAGATGTCAGTTTCTACCCCCCTTAGTCCTTCCTGGTTTTCTCAAGTTCTAATGGGCATTGGTTGTACTGCAATGAACAATGGGTTAGTTTCTGGAAGTTATCCTTTGCTGAGGAAGGCAGCTAAGTTAATTAAAAAATAATTTCAGAGGAGTCTCCTTTTATGTGGATGTGAATCATAGAGTGTAGAAATACATGAAAAATATTAATAATGACATATAAAAAGAGACATAAAATATTAACAAAGTCCCTCTGTGCATAAAACGTAAAACAATGTAACTTCCCCAAATTAAAAAAAAGTTGTCAAGAATCACAATTTCAAAGCTGGCAACTGAGTGAATTTTAAGCTGTATCACTTCATAGCTAGTTTAAAAAAACACACTTTCAACCTTTTCTCAGGATTAATCTTGAATTTTGCAAGCTTTAAATTATATGGATATCCTTAGGAACAACCCTAGGGAAACCTGCAAAAACTGAACTGAACAATAGTTCCAAAGGTGTGAAGGACTGTAGAGGGGCTTTGAGAAGCAGACCCCATCCAGTATGGGGTGTCAGAGAAGGCCTCCCGAAGAAGTGGCGATTTAGGCTGAAATAAGAAGGCTGGTTAAGATCTGGCTAGGGGAAAGTGGATGTGGCTCAAGCAGTTGAGGTCCCGCCTCCCACATGGGAGGTCCTGGGTTTGGCTCCAGGTGCCTCATAAAGAAAACAAGCAGACAACAAGCAAAGACAAAGAGAAAAAAAAAAAAAAACAGCAATGAGTAGACAATGGACAAAAAATAATGAGCAGGCAATGAACAGACAATGAGCAAAACCTAACAAAAACAAGCAGACAATAAGCAAAACAAGCAAAAAGAAACAGGCAAACAGCAAGCAAACAATGAGCATACAGATGAGGGAGCCAATTAAGGGGAGCTGATGTGGCTCAGTGGTTGAGTGCCAACCTCCTGCATATGAGGTCCCAAGTTGAATTCCCAGGCCCAGTACCTGAAAAAAAAGATCTGGCTAAGCAGAGAAGGGCGTCACTGAGACACAGCTCATCAATTGGATTGACTTCCTTACCTCATCCCAGGTCGGCTTCTTTTCTAATTGGTTGGTCCTCAGTCCCTAATATACCTCAAGGCAGATCCCATCTAAGAATTGCTTATGTGGGTTTGGGGTGGTGGGTGGAGAAACATGGAAAAGAAACAAAGTAAAACTGATCATGGCCAACAGAAATTGCAGAACACATAAATTCCTAACTCTGTTTATTTTCCTTAGCTTATTTAAAAAAAAATAAGTAAATACTAACTTGTAATTAAATTAGCTGACTAGTTCCATGTGTTTGGCTGATTATGAAATATATATTGTATTTGTTATTAAATTTCTTTCTAAGGGGGAAAATCACAAATGCAGGCCTTTTGTAGTATAAGAGCTTTTGTAAAGTGTTTTTAAATTTAATATGCAGGGCTGGTCATCTTCAGAAGTATTTGTAAAGTTATGGATGATGAAATATACCTGAAAATCAGCCCTCTCTCCACTAGGGACTATAGAGATAATTCAGGAGCCAGGTCAGAATATCAGCAAATTCTCAGATAATGGAAACCAATCCAATGAGAGGACTTGTTTGATATGTGACTATGAGGTCAGAGCTAAATCCTAATTTAAAGATTGAGAATTCAGGTGGTATAAGGATAGGCAGGAACTAAGGACATTGTGGCCATAGCACTCACTGTGTGTGTCTGATACTGTGCCAAAAACTGCTGCGGCATTAGCCCATTTTAACAATAAAGACCAATACTCCGTGAACTCTTCTTAGAGTCCAAACCTGCTCCAAGGGCTGTAAGAATATTGATTCATTTAATCCTACAATAACCCAACGATGAGATTCTGGTTCACTGAGAGGTAACTGAATCTCAGAGAGGTGTGAAGGTATCTTTTCCAAGGTCCTACAGCTAGTAAATGGTAGAGCCTAACTTTGAACTCAGTAAATGTTCAAAACAGTCTCATGAAGTACCTGCTTTTATTATTCCTGCTTTTCAGATGAGGAAACTGAGGCATGGAGAGGTTAAGCAATTTTCATAAAGTCCTCTAAGCATCAGCTTCAAGAGTCCACGTTGGATATGACTCCCAAATCCTTGATGTGCCCACTGTATCCAGTATATACTACCTCTCAGCAGAGTGATGACCATCAGCTACTCTTTTTTTCTTCAGGAAAGGAAAACGTGGATTACAGTTTCTCTCACCTCAGAAATGCTGTCTCAGCACTCACATTGCTCTGAAATTTGATGTTGAAATTCAGTATTCCAGCAAGAAGCTGCTCCCTCCTGCTTTGCAGCTTCAGTTTATTTCCCAGGCTCTCAGCCTCCACGCTGAAGGCTAGCCTTCTTTCATTTTTTCAGATAAGTTTGCTTTCAGAATGCAGATTAAAGTTTAAGAGGGAGGCAGAGTTAGCTCAGGAGCTGGGAGCCACTCAGGTCTGAATGCACGAAATGTTTACCTGAAAACTCAGTCAATGGAGCGAAGATGGAACCAGAAACTCGAAAAGCAAAGCCAAATGAATCCACGTCGGCTGAAGTAGGGGCAGCCAGACATATGTACAGAGCTCTCTTCAAAGGTTGCTTAGGGACCCAATAAACCTGAAAAGACTGTGCCCTGAATCTCAATGTGGGTGGGCGGATAAAGAAACATTATTCCTCTTCTTCCTCTTGGTTTTCCCAGGGTGTGCACGACAAAGAAAAGGCAATTTGCATTCAATGACTGAAAGCTACTCACATCTGTAAACACTAACTGTCCCAGCCGGCAAAACCCTCCAGAAAGCCTCTTAGCCCCATTTGGAGGAGCCAGATGTGAAGAGAAAGCCTTCTGCTTTCCATTGTTCTTTCCACTCGAGCTTCAAGACCCTGGGAAACTCCATGTGCAGGGAAAGCATGGTACATTTTGCTCTTAAATCGAACCAAGCTTATTTTGTTAAGAGAAAGTTTAATTAAACCCTTGCTGGCTGCCGTGAAAAAGGTTTCACATACTCCCAATCCTTTCTTCATGCGTTCCCTGCAGGTAGTACACACTTTTCCCTTCCAATGGAAGGTCATTAGGACCATATGAATATGCCCAGACTCGGGAAGTCTCCAAGAAAACCTGGGGGCATTTGACTCATAACTTGCAATTTAATCTATCAACTCAATGGTACAGTAAAGGGATTACAAAACTATGGAACTCCTTTAGCACAGGAGACCTGGTTTACTGCAGGGCCACTAGTACTAATCCTTTTCACTAAAAATAAGGCAGGGCCACTTGCTCTGTGATTCCTATATCCTTTGTCTCTTATATGTTTGTTCTTT
This sequence comes from Dasypus novemcinctus, assembly GCF_030445035.2. Lineage (NCBI taxonomy): Eukaryota > Metazoa > Chordata > Mammalia > Cingulata > Dasypodidae > Dasypus > Dasypus novemcinctus. Next base: position 79,900,979 of record NC_080682.1, read on the forward strand.
CACTTTGGATTTAACTGAGGTTAGGAAAAAGCTGCAAGTATTTCTTAGGACTCTTGCTTCACTTCCAACCCCAAACAGTAGAGTCTTACAGATTGGGAGGGATGTTTTCCAGGACTATAGTTCCTGGCACAGATTTTTGAAGAAACCCCACTTGCGATTATAAATAGTTGGCTTTTCTGGGCACAAACAATTCTTGGGGGCTGTATTTTTCAACTCATTGTTTGGAACACATAAATGCCATCAGCTTTAGCAGAGTTTTGTGTGAAAATTCCTAGGTAACCATACATAACACTGTTGCTTAATGGATTTTGTATAGTTTCCTTCCTACAATTTCATAAGGCTTTTTGGCATTTAGATTATTTTCTCGCAAAGGCAAGATTAAGTCTTTATTGTTAAAGCATGCATTTCTTGGAATCACAACACAGGAATTGGCAAATAAGTTTGAAGGAAATAGAAAATGAAAAATGCGTGTGTTGGTGTCATACTTAATGTTAATTACATCCATTTTCCCAGGAAAATTGGTAGCATTAGAGCTTACAAAATAACTGATCCATGACTTGTCAATGAGTTCGATCTTCTTCTGCCCAAATCAGTTCAAAGCAAATAACTATTTAATCTACATAAATGAGATCAGGAAACATGTGCTCCTTAAACTGCCAACTAAAAGGAGTAAATGGCAAGCAAGTTATCAAGAAATTAACTTACCACTATCAGTGGTATAGATATATGGAAAAATACTTTATATAATGTATGACTTTGAATGAACGGTCAATTCAATACAGGTATACCTTATTTAAGAAAGGATAAGCTCCAGAAATAGAGTTCGTGGACTTAGAGAAGCGCAGAGCGTGAGACTGTGAGCTTTCTGATTTCAAGTCCCATTAAAAGGCCAATAAAATAGTCTGAAGCAAAGATTTCAGAAATAGCAATTATAACCATCACGTGACATCCAAGGAAGAAAGGGGGGAAAAGTGATTATGAATTATTAAAAATGTTTTACAGTATGAAAGAAGAAAGATATATTAAGAACCAGAGTGTGGGGTGGGGTGGGGGTAGAGTCAGTAAATCTTAAAATGAAATGAGAATCAGACTAGAATTTAGAGAATAGTTGTAATCTAGTCTTTAAATGTGGAAGAAAGACATACCAATTTAAGGGAGCTCATTATGGAAGGAAAGGTTAGGAAGAAGTAGACAATGATAATATTGGTAAAATCTGGAATTGGATGCTATAGGAAACAAAATAGAGAAAGTGAAAATGACCTAGGGAAAATATGCAGAGTAAAGAAAGACAGATACGAAAAAGAATGCAAAAGAGGATGGGTCTGGAGAATGGAGCATTCTGAAAGCAATAGGAGTTCCTAAAGAAAGAAAAGGAATACATTGAGCACACTGTCTAGTACACAACAGATGCTCTAAAGAGGTTTGTGAAAGAGCAAACAATAAATAACTTTTTAAAAATTAAAGATTAAAAGAGAAAATGATCCAGCAGAAGATAAATGTCACCACTAATAGTCGAAGGTGTACATAGAGCCCAATTTAAGATCCCATTTTAAATGACTAAGTTTTACCAACATACATCATTAGATATTTTAATTCCAAGACAAAAAGAAAGCATTCTGCAAGGAGCTAGGCTACAGATGCTGTGTAAAGGAATATCACTCATAAGTGAATAGGGACTGTCGTTTTCTTTCATTGTAATGGTAACCCATGTACAAACCATTGTCAGAGGAAAAAGCTGTGTACTTTGAGTTTTTATCCAGTCACATTGTTATCCAAATGCAACTACTTTCACGGTTTTCAAAGTCTTCAGAAATTTGTAAAATTTAAAGTAGGTTAAACACACTTAATGGACAAGTGTTGGCTTCAAAGATCACTTAAAAAAAATCCAGTCTTAAAAGTCAGACCTGAGAAAAGATGATGCTGTTGAAAATAGTAAGAACTCTCTGAATTAGTATCAGTCGAAGAGATAAATAACTAATAACAATAACAGGTAAGATATGTTTGTGATAGAAGTTGAAGATTAGGAAAATTGCTGGAGTAAAAGTAGATAAAATAAATCGAGCAGCAATTTAAATCAATGGAGAATGGAAGCAAGACGAGAGCTGAGAAAATGAAAAAGAGCAATTTTTTCCCATAAAAGTGAAGCAAAAAATACTATTCTGATAAGGTATGTATATAGAGATAAAATAGCAAATAAATTTTTGTTGTTTATTTTAAATGGACAGCTAATTAAATGAAAAAGACAATAGTCACCAAAGGGACATAAAAACAAGCAAAACCAAAACCAAACAGAAGTATTAACTATACAGTACCAAAGAAAGCTTAGAAAAAATAAAACAAGTTAACTCTAAAAATTTGAGAGGTAAAAATTAAAAAGGCAGAAGAATAAACTGAACAGGACTGAAATTAAAGTAAGTGTTTGTTTAATTAACCACATGGGAAGCAAAATAAATAAATAAAAAGAGTTCTTCCAGTTGGATTAATGAAAGAATTTTCTGAAAAATCTTTAAAAAGGCTAAAAAAAATAAATTGTAGAAACACAACAAGATAAATTAATTAAGTGAATAAAATCCAGGTGGAGTTACAGACAAGGTGGAATTTTAGGCAAAAGATACTAAAGCAAGCTAATTATGTTAATTTTGTGGTAATAAAAGTCAGAGTTAATAACAAGAGAATAATGATATTATGTTTAAAAGTCCGGAGTACATAGCAACAAGAATAGAGGGTAACCACTGCTGAAAATCAAAGAGGATTTAATAAGTAAGCAATTTTAGAGCAAGGTATTAATAACCCATAATCAGAATATGATAAATCAAGAAGAAAGCGATAAAGTGATAAGGAGCCTGAAAAGCATAATTAAATGTACCAGAATACAGCTGATGGGTATATATTGCTAAGAATTAAATGGACTGAACAAAAAGGAAAATTATTTCCAGCAGTCTTCCGAAAGTCTGTTGCAGGTTCCTGATGAGATGGGGAATTAACACGCACTCCTAGTCTAAATTCCACCCTGGGGCAACTTCAGAGAGGGAAGCAGAGATCCAAGGAACTAATAGAGAAACGGATATAAAGGAAAGATCAAAAGCTGTCCTGAACTGGAGGTTGGAGTAGGGTGGAGGCAGCTCGAGGTGGAAGGTGACCAGACCAGCAGTGGGTGAAGGAAGACAGATGAGTACTCCTCTTTCCTGTGACTGAGCAGTGGGAGGATGGATGTGGGAGAATGCTGGAGAACACAGATGTCTGCAGGACCAGCCCATTCCCATTCTGATCCCAGCCCAGAGTATTATCGGGGCAGCAAAATCCCTCCTGTGGGGAGGAGGGGATGAAGGCAGACCAGCAGCTTTGGGGTATGCGCTCCTCTGTCCTTTCCTGCTCCAAGCTTACAGGTTAGAACCTAAGGAAATCACCTCCTTCTAGTCCTACTTTGTCCTAAGGGTGTCTGGAAGAATCAGTGAAGGGAGGTTAATATGTTTGGGTTCTACAGGTTTTTGTTCTACATTTAATTGATTATCTACCCTAAACTTTATTTCCTTCCTTGTTATTTTAAGTGTATTCTGTGGCTCTTTTTCCAACTTCTTGATTTGAATATTAGCTTGTTTATAATAAAAAGAATTATTCCAATTGGATTAATGCCAGAATTGTTCTGGGAAATCTTTAAAGAGGCTTAGAAAATCTAAAAATATTTATAATGGCTCTAGAATGGAAGCAAATGGAGGGAGTTGGTAGCAGTGATGTGATGTCTGGGGCTCTCTGCCTTGGGTGTTGTCTCCTTCCTTTTCCTTAAATACACCAGCAACGACAACAACTAGGAGTTGGCCCTACCCCAACACATATTGCCAGGCAAAATAGTTTTATCACTGGAGAAACATGAGACCACCCGCCACAACAAGTAGCTACCAAGGAATACAACCAGTAAAAGAGAAGGCAGACTGAACATGAAGCAGCTTTATTGCAGCAGATGGCCCCAAAATTTAACATAGGCTCAATACATTTCCTCAGAGACATAAGGGAGGATATTAGTAATGCAAAGCAAGAACAGAAAGTAAAGAAAAAGTACCACATGTAAATTAGTTGTCAAGCAAATATTTATAATGGCTGTGGTATTCCTGCCAAAGATGCACAATCTGAATCTAATCATGAGGAAACATCGGACAAACCCAAATGGAAAGGGAGTCTACAAGATAATACCTGGTACTCTTCAAAAATGGCAGCCCATGGTTTAAAAAGGCAATCTTCAGGGAAATTATAAAATTCTTAGAACTGAATGACAATTTATATCCTGATCTCAGTTGGTTATAAGTGGGATAGAGCTAAAGTAGACCTTAAAAGAAAATTTATAGTTGCAGATACATTGAATAGGAAACATCAAAGATTTGTGAAAATAAACAAGCTAATATTCAGATCAAGAGGTTGAAAAAAGAGCCACAGAATAAACTTAAACTAACAATAAGGAAGGAAATAAAGTTTAGCATAGATATCAATTAAATGTAGAACAAAAACCATAAGAACCAAAATGGTAGAGAATATCAAAAACTAAAAGCTGGGTTTATTGACTAGCAACATAAAGATCTCCAGCAAGCAGGATTAAGAAAAAGAGAAAATTTGCAAAAGGACACAAAGCACAGAATAAAAAAGGAATAATAATAGAGAAAAAAAAGTGATTATGAACATATTCATAAATTCGAAAACTTAGGAGAAAAAATACACTTCTTAAAACATGTACAGTGCTTAAACTGCTGCAATAAGAAATTAAAAACTTTCATAGCTCAACAAACCTTAACAAATTGAAATAGTAATGAAAGACCTCTCATCCCTAAAACTCCAAACCTAGATTACTGGTTAGTGAGTTTTAACCAAACTTTCAAAGAATGGTTAATTCAAGTCTTACACAAGTTGATCCAGAAAATAGGAAAAGAGTAAATGCTTTCCAGCTTATTTCATGGGCTCAGAGTAATCTTTAAAAATCATATAATAACAATACAAGAAAAGTATATAGGTCCATTTCGCTCGTTAATGTAAATTCCAAAATCCTTATAAAATATTAACTAACCACATCCAACATTGTACTTAAAATAATATATCATGATCAAGGAAGATTTGTCTTAGGAATGTGAACATATTTAACATCAGAAAAATCTATCAATGATAAACTAAAGAAGAAAAATAAAATGAAAAATCTCAAAAGATGCAGAAAATAATTTGATAAAGTTCAATATTTCATGATTAAAAAATAAAACCAAACACCCCTTAGCAAACTAGGATTAGAAAAATACTTCCTGGGACACGGATGTGGCTCAATAGATAGAGCATCCACCTACCATGTAGGAGATCCAAGGGTTTGATACCCAAGGCCTCCTGGCTCGCATGGTAAGCTGGCCCACGCACAGTGCTATTGTGCTTAAGGAGTGCTGGCCCATGCAGGGATGCCCCTCTGTAAGGGTGCCTCCCACGTAAGGAGTGGCCGCTGCACAAGGACAGCTGCCCGGCGGGAAACCACGGCCCACCCAGGAGTGGTGCTGCACACACGGAGAGCTGATGCAGCAAGATGACACAACAAAAAGAGACAGATCTCCAGTGCCGCCTGATGAGAATACAAGCTGACATAGAAGAACACACAGTGAATGGACACAGAAAACAGACAATGGGGGAGGGGCGGGTGGTTGGAATAAATAAATAAATCTTTAAAAAAAGAAAAATACTTCCTTAACTTGATAGTGGATATTTTATTCCCAAGTTCTATTACAAACATTTGAATAGAGAATTTTAGATACATGCTCTTAAGTTGATAAACAAGACAAGGATGTACAGTGGCTGCTACTATTTAACATAGTACTTCAGATCCTAGCTGATGCTATATGGGGAAAAAAACCATAATGATTTGAAGACAGATGTACAACTGTTATTTGCAGATTGCAGTATTATTATCTGTAAAACCAACAGAATCTATAGACAAACATTAGTACTAATAAGGTGGTTCAGCAAAATTGTTAGAGATGAGATCAAATTGCAAAAATCAATGGTATTTATCTACACCAGAAAAAACGAATTGTTTGAGAGAGGAGGCAAGATGGCGGCTGAGTGAACTTCCCGGTTACTAGCTCCTGGAGGGAATCGGCTGGGAGGCGTCGGAGACTCCTTGGGACCGGGCTGTTTCGGGATTTTCCCTGGTCCCAAGGTGTTTAGACATCGATTTGGAGGGAAGGTAACAGAGAGGATCCATCCGTGAAATATACACGGAGATCCCAGCTACCTGTGGAGGATTCCCTCCTTGGGTAGGCAGAGCCGAGGCAGCTAGCACGGCGCCAAGCCCCGGCGGGCGGCGGCCAGGGTAGCCTAGCTGGGCCGCGGTGGGCAGCGGGCGGGGGATCCGAGCCACGCCGCGGTGGGCGGCAGGCGGGAGAGCCGAGCGGCACTGCGCTGCGGCGGGCGGCGGGCAAGGGAGCCGAGCCCAGCCTAGCTGGGCCGCGGTGGGCGGCGGGCGGGAGAGCCGAGCCGCGCTGTGCCGCGGAGGGCAGCGGGCAAGGGAACCGAGCCCAGCCGAGCTGCGGCGGGCGGTGGGCGGTGGGCGGGAGAGCCGAGCCTAGCCGCGCCGTGGCGGGCGGCGGGCGGGGAAGCCGAGCCGGGCCGAGCCCAGCTGAGCCGCGGAGGGTGAGGGGGCCGAGTCCAGACGAGCTCAGTCGAGCCCAGCCGCGCCGCGGAGGGCGGCGAGCGGGAGAGCCGAGTCGCGCTGCGCAGCGGAGGGTGGCGGGCAGGGAAGCCGAGCCCAGCCGGGCCCAGCCGAGCCCAGTCGAGCCGCGGCGGGCGAGGGAGCCGAGCCCAGACGAGCTCGGCTGAGCCCAGCCGCGCCGCGCCGGGCGGGAGAGCCGAGCCTCACTGCGCCGCGGCGGGCGGCGGGCGGGAAAGCTGAGCCCAGCCGAGCCCAGCTGAGCCGCGACGGGCGGGGGACCCGAGCCCAGCCGAGCCTAGCCAAGCTCAGGCAAGCCCAGCCGAGCCGCGGAGGGCAGGGGACCGGAGCGCAGCCGAGCCTGGCGGCGGGGTTTCTGTTCTTTGTTTTTTGTTTTCTTTTGTTTTTTTTTATTTTTTATTTTATTTTATTTTTGTTGTTGTTGTTTTTTTTTTTTAATCCTCTCTTTCCTGTCCCCAATATTCTTCTTATACTATTTTATCTTAACAATACAATAGGTCCTACAGGAAATACCTCACATTTGCTGGGTTTCCTCACCCTCCACTGCCTCATTTTTCTGTGAATAGATTTAGCCTATCTACACTATCCCCTTTCCCCTACAACTTGATATCCTCCACCATCTGCTATCTCTCCTATATTCCATCTCCCTTTCTTTGATCCGCAAAGTGTCTAACTCTTAATTTCTAATACCTTTGTTTAGTTTTCCATCTGGTATTCGTCCCTGAAACTATTACCTTTCTTTTCTCTTTCCCTCTCTCACGGAAACAATAGCCTCTTAGTACGTACCACATTCCTCCCATATTCAGTCGTCTACCTCATTATAGGTACTTTCCTACTACTATAACTCTACACAATTTACATGATCTAACCTCCATCCTCCCAGAACTCATATTGTTGCTTTGTTAACATATATCACCAATACTACTTCACACTTTTTCTTCCCTTACACAATTGCCTTTCCCCAGCACTAATACTTTCCTTTAAAGTGAGCTTAACTAGCAATAAGAAATTGGAATAAGAAGAACAAAGTGACAAAGAGAAGATATAACACTTACGCAAAAACAACAGCTAATTAATCTCCAAGACTAGACAAAGAAGCTAAGGAACTGATTAAACCCGTCAAGAAAAAATGTTGACAAGACAGCAACAAAAATCTACAAACCAAACCAGTAATCAGGAAAACATGGCTGAATCCAATCAGGAAGGGGGGCAGGACTTCGCACAAGCAATGAAAGATCTCAGATCATTTATCACCGACAAATTTGATGAAGTAATGAAAGAGGTTAACAGCGTGAAGACAACACTTGGAGGGGAAATTGCAGACATGCGCAAAAAAATAACAGATATGATGGAAATGAACACCACAATTCAAGAAATCAAAAATACACTTGCAACAAATATCAGCAGACTAGAAGAGGCAGAGCAGAGAATTAGTGATGTGGAAGACAGTGCATTGGAAATCAAACAGATAGTAGAAGTGGTCAATAAAAAGGTAGAAAAAATCCAGATAGGACTTAGGGACCTGAATGATAACGCAAAACGCTCAAACATACGTATTATAGGCATTCCAGAAGGAGAAGAGAAGGGAAAGGGGTCAGAAGGAGTGTTGCAGGAAATAATGAATGAAAACTTCCCAAATCTACTGAAAGAGACAGATGTACATATCCAAGAAGCACAGCGCACTCCACTGGTCATAAACCCCAACAGGCCCACCCCAAGACATATACTTGTCAAATTATCCAATGCTCAAGACAAAGAAAAAATTCTAAAAGCAGCAAGAGAAAAGAAAACCATCACATACAAGGGAAACTCCATAAGATTAAGTGCTGATTTCTCATCTGAAACGATGGAGGCAAGAAGGCAGTGGTATGATATAGTCAAGGTACTAAAGGAAAAAAATTTCCAACCAAGAATACTCTATCCAGCTAAACTAGCATTCAAAAATGATGGAGAGTTCAAAATATTCACAGATAAACAGAAACTGAAAGAGTATATCAACAAGGAACCTCCCCTTCAAGAAATTCTTAAGGGAGTTCTGCAGGAAGAAAGGAAAAAACAGGACAGTCAGAGATGGAGGAGAGTGTAAAAGCAACAAGAAAGACAAAAATAGAAGGGGAAAATAAAATAATACAAACAAAATATAACAAACACAAATCCAACCAAAATATGGCTACCATAAATAACTCTCTAAACGTAATAACACTGAATGTCAACGGACTAAACTCACCTATCAAAAGATTCAGACTGGGACACTGGATAAGGAAATACGACCCATCTATATGCTGTCTACAAGAGACACATCTTAGACCCAGAGACTCATGGAGGTTGAAAGTGAATGGCTGGAAAACAATCATACAAGCAAACAACAACCAAAAAAAGGCAGGAGTAGCTATATTAATATCAGACAAAATAGACTTTAAATGCGAAACAATTGTGAGAGACAAAGAAGGATACTATATTTTAGTGAAAGGGACAATCTGTCAAGAAGATCGAACAATCATAAATATTTATGCTCCTAACAAGGGCGCCTCTAAATATGTGAGGCAAACGCTGGAAAAACTAAGTGAAAGAATAGATGCATCTACAATTATAGTGGGGGATTTTAATACACCACTATCAACTCTGGACAGAACATCTCAAAAGAGAATCACTAAAGAAACAAAACATTTGAACAGTATATTAGAAGAGCTGGATCTAATAGACATATACAGATCATTACACCCAAACACAGCAGGATATACATTTTTCTCAAGCACACATGGAACATTCTCCAAGATTGACCATATGCTAGGCCACAAAGAAAGGCTTAATGAATTCAGAAAGATCGAAATCATACAAAACAATATCTCTGACTACAGTGGAGTCAAGCTGGAAATTTGCAAGGGACAGAGACCCAGACTCCACATGACAATTTGGAAATTAAACAGCACACTCTTAGAAAAACAGTGGGTCAAAGAGGAAATCTCAAAAGAAATCAATGACTACCTTGAAACAAATGATAATGATAACACAACATACCAAAATTTATGGGATGCAGCAAAAGCGGTACTGAGAGGGAAATTTATAGCCATAAATTCATATATCAAAAAAGAAGAAAGAGCAAAAATTGGAGAACTAACTGCACTTTTGACAGAATTAGAAAAACAACAACAAAGTAACCCAACAGGAAGAAGAAGGAAGGAAATAACAAAGATAAGAGCAGAACTAAATGAAATAGAAAATAAGAAAGCACTTGAAAAAATAAACAAGACCAAGAGCTGGTTTTTTGAGAAGATCAACAAAATTGACAAACCTTTAGCGAGACTAACAAAGAAAAAAAGAGAAAAGATGCAAATACACAAAATAAGAAATGAGAAAGGTGATATCACCACTGACCCCACAGAAATAAAGACTATCATAAGAGGATACTTTGAAAAACTATATTCCAACAAAAATGACAATTTAGAGGAAATGGACAAATTCCTAGAAACACATAAGTAGCCCATACTGACGAAAGAAGAAATTGATGATCTTAACAAACCAATCACAAGCAAAGAGATAGAATCAGTCATTAAAAATCTCCCAACTAAGAAGAGCCCAGGGCCAGATGGCTTCATAGGTGAATTCTACAAAACATTCCGGAAAGAACTAACACCAATCCTGTTGAAACTATTCAAAAAAATCGAAACAGAAGGAACACTGCCTAATTCCTTCTATGATGCCAACATTATCCTAGTACCAAAGCCAAACAAAGACACCACAAGAAAGGAAAATTACAGACCAATTTCTCTAATGAACCTAGACGCAAAAATACTTAACAAAATACTTGCTAATCGTATTCAACAACACATTAAACAAATTATACACCATGACCAAGTGGGATTTATTCCAGGTATGCAAGGATGGTTCAACATAAGAAAATCAATCAATGTAATACACCATATAAACAGATTGAGAGAAAAAAACCACATGATTATATCTATAGATGCAGAAAAGGCATTTGACAAAATACAGCACCCCTTCCTGATAAAAACACTCCAAAAGATCGGAATACAAGGAAACTTTTTGAACATGATAAAGAGTATATATGAAAAACCAAAAGCCAACATTGTTTATAATGGCGAAATCCTGAAATCCTTCCCTCTAAACTCAGGAACAAGACAAGGATGCCCATTGTCTCCGCTCCTATTTAACATTGTCTTGGAAGTACTTGCTCGAGCACTGAGACAAGAACCAGATATAAAAGGCATTCAAATTGGAAGGGAAGAAGTCAAAATTTCATTATTTGCAGATGACATGATCCTATATATAGAAAACCCTGAGAGATCTACAACAAAGCTCCTAGAACTCATAAATGAGTTTAGTAAAGTCGCAGGTTATAAGATCAATGTGCAAAAATCAGTAGCATTTCTATACACCAATAATGAGCAAGATCAGGAGGAAATCAAGAAACAAATACCATTCACAATAGTAAATAAAAAAATCAAATACTTAGGAATAAATTTAACTAAAGAGGTAAAAAACTTATACATCGAGAACTATACAAGATTGTTCAAGGAAATCAAAGAAGACCTAAATAAATGGAAGAATATTCCCTGTTCATGGATAGGAAGACTGAATATTATTAAGATGTCTATCCTACCAAAACTGATCTACACATCCAATGCAATCCCAATAAAAATCAACACAGCCTTCTTTAAGGAACTAGAAAAACTAACTATGAAATTTATTTGGAATAGAAAGAGGCCCCGAATAGCCAAAGACATATTGAAAAAGAAAAACGAAATAGGAGGAATCACACTTCCTGACTTCAAAACATACTACAAAGCTACAGTAGTGAAAACAGCATGGTACTGGCATAAGGAGAGACACACAGACCAATGGAATCGAATTGAAAGTTCAGATATAGAACCTCATGTATATAGCCATATAATATTCGATAAAGCCACCAAACCCTCTCAACTGGGAGAGAATGGCCTATTCAACAAATGGTGCCTGGAGAACTGGATAGCCATATGTAGAAGAATGAAAGAGGATTACCATCTCACACCTTATACAAAGATCAACTCAAGATGGATCAAAGACCTAAATATAAGAGCCAAGACCATAAAGACCTTAGAAAGCAGTGTAGGGAAACATCTACAGGACCTTGTAATAGGAAATGGCTTCATGAATATCACACCAAAAGCACGAGCAGCAAAAGAACAAATAGATAAATGGGACTACCTCAAAATTAAAAGCCTTCTGCACCTCAAAGGAGTTTGTCAAGAAAGTAAAAAGGGAACCCACACAATGGGAGAAAATATTTGGCAACCATATATCTGATAAGAGACTTATAACTTGTATATATAAAGAACTCATATATCTTGAAAACAAAAAGATAAACAACCCATTTAAAAAATGGGAAAAAGACTTAAACAGACACTTCTCCAAAGAAGAAATACAAATGGCTAGAAAGCACATGAAAAAATGCTCCAAATCTCTAGCAATCAGGGAAATGCAAATCAAAACTACAATGAGATACCATCTTACTCCCATAAGATTGACAGCCATGAAAAAAACAGTAGAATACAAATGCTGGAGAGGATGTGAAGAAAGGGGAACACTCATCCATTGCTGGTGGAAATGCAGAAGGATCCAACCATTCTGGAGGACAGTTTGGCAGTTTCTCAAAAAATTATTCATAGATTTGCCATATGACCCAGCAATACCACTGCTGGGTATATACCCATCAGATCTGAAAACAAGGACACAAACCGATATATGTACACCAATGTTCATAGCAGCATTGTTCACTATCGCCAAAAGTTGGAATCAATCCAAATGTCCATCAACAGATGAGTGGATCAATAAAATGTGGTATATACACACAATGGAATACTACTCAGCTGTAAGAACCAATATACTACAATCGCACGTGATAACATGGATGAACCTTGAGAATCTTATGTTGAGTGAAGCAACTCAGGCATTGAAGGACAAATACTATATGACCTCAATGATATGAAATAAGTTAACTGCCTCAGAGAGCTAGAGTCTGGAAAAGTGGCTTACAGGAAATCGGGGGGTGGAGGAAGGATGTGAGTTAATGTCTGCAGGGGTGGAATCTGTGATGAGCTGGCGGTAAGTATGAGCACAAAGAAGGGACAAAATGGGGGCAAGGGGTTACCTTCGGGTGGGGTTTTCTGGGTTTGAGGGGGGCTGGGGATGGGAAGAGGGGTAATATTGTCCAAGAAATAGGTGGGAGGGAGGGGCAACATACGAATATGGGAGAGTGTCAGAAGTTCGTTGAGAACTAAATGTTGAGTAAAACGTATCAAAGTATAAGTAGGAGGGTTACCTGGTTAGGACGCTCAGGGGGTATGGTCTGATGCGTGACGGACTCCGGAGGGATAGCTGAAGGCTCATTTTGCCAAGGTGGGTGGGGTGGACCCATATCCTGGGGAAGACTAATGCCGTCGAATAGAGAGAACTGTATCTCTCGTGAGAAAGGACGGCTCCCAGGGCATTAGATTGGCAGGCATTGTGGGCCCTAAGGGGAGGGGAAAATGGACGTGCAATGGATGGAACAAAGGTAAATAAGGGGGCAAAAGAGGAGTTATGTGAGAGTACACGAGGATGAATATAAAACAGCTAATATTACACCAAAAACATATAGGGGACGACAGACTAATAATGAAAACCATAAGACAAAACATAGGATAACTAAAAAATTAGGAAACTGTACAACCTAAAGTATGGACCACATAGTAAGCACAAATGTTACCTTGTTTGAAAACTATAGTTTCGGAATCTGTACATCAGTTTCAGGAAATATGATATGAATAAGTTAAAAGATTATTGCTGTGGAAGGCAAAAGGTTTTATGGTGGATCTGGGGAAATACTCTTTATTGTATATATGAATTTTGGTGATCTAAGACTCTTCTGAAGCTGACATTATGTTGGGATTCACTTTACGGGAAGTTTTGGATCACAGAATGGTTCAACAATGGCAGCGGAGGAATACTGATATGGGATATTATTGACAGGATATATATGGTTGACAGGGAGTTATACAGGGCATATGCCCAGGGTATATGGTAATGTCTATATATACTCATAGTGGAAACAATTAAAAACAACAGCTGGGGGGGTACTGGGCTCCTGGCCAGGGGGTCACTGTTGTGGGCCCTGGGAGAGCAGCGGCAATCCTCCAGGTGCAACGGCAAGAACCAGGAAGGAAGGAGGGCCCAACAGTGGGCTCTTGATACTAATGGCTATACTTTTGAGCCTTTGCACCTGCAATAAGAACAAGGCCTAGAGTAGCATTGTGCCTGGGGGTTTCCTCCTGACAGCCTTCATGTTACTCAAATGTGGCCACTCTCACAGCCAAACTCAGCGTGTAGATGTGATGCATTCCCCCCAGCGTGGGACACGACACCCGGGGATGAGCCTCCCTGGCACTGAGGGATCACTACCACATACCAGCTGAAGAAGCAACTAGAAAATGACCTTGAATTAAAGATTCAATGCGGAACAGCAGAATATACCTGTCTACATATAATAACATGACTTCGGGAAGCAGTTTGACCTAATGTAAGGGGGAAATGGAAAGGAGAAATGAGATTATAAGGCTGTGAGTCTCTAAAAAAGAGTCTGGAGGTTGTCAGAAGGAATAGCCCTATGTACAACTGAACAGAGTCTAAGAGACAGATAAGGTAGATACAACCCCAGGTATTGGTTCTTTTGAGGGATAGAGAGACCCACGGGTTCTATGGTCATGGCAGAAGGGGTTCACTGCCATGACAGATGGCCCTTCTTTGGAGCTGGTGTTTCTGCGTGATGGAAATGGACTCAGAGGGGATCTCTTTTCACAAGACTTGCATGCTACTTTATTGGAATAGTCGGTGCTGGGTTTAAGATATATGTAGGGGATTTGAATCTCTGGACTGATAATATGACACCCAGGCCCAGAGCCTCAACAGACTTCAGCTCCTACACTTTGATTTATTGGACTTACTCCACTCAGCTAACATGGAGTTGAAGAAGGTCAACCACCACAACATGGAGCCTAGAGTGTCTACAACTGGAAGCGGGAGGAGTGCATCCAGTACCCATATGGAATCTAAGCCCTCACTTGACATAGATGTGCAATGGACACAACCAATCCAATGTCCACAGAGAAAATGTGGAATGGGTGTGGGAACGGTAGCCATGGTGGCTGCTGGGTGTGGGGAACGGGAGGAAGAGATGAGATGTGGAGGCATTTTCGGGATGTGGAGTTGTCCTGGATAGTGCTTCACGGACAATTACAGGACATTATAGATCCCCCCAGGGCCCACTGGATGGAACGTGAGAGAGTCTGGGCTATGATGTGGACCATTGACTATGGGGTGCAGTGATGCTCAGAGATGAACTTACCAGGTGCAATGGATGTGTCATGATGATGGGAGAGAGTGTTGCTGGGGGGGGAGTGGGGGGTGGGGGCGGTGGGGTTGAATGGGACCTCATATTTTTCATAGTGTAATTAAAAAAAATAAATAAATAAATAATTAAAAAAAAAAAACGAATTGTTTTATCATATGAAATAATACACCAGTAACTGTAGCAACACCAGCTATATTGTATTTTGGAAGTAACAAAGATTACATAAGATCTCTATGGAGAAAAATTCTGAAATCTAGTAAAAGACAAAAACAATTGGAAACAACGGCAATATTACATACTTTTGAATGCGATGGTTCAATTTTATGAAGACACCAATTTTCTCTCTATAAATTCAATGCAGTTCTAAATTAAATAGCAGCTGGAATTTTTAAGAGCTGAGCAGACTTTGAAAAAGAAGAGTAGAAAAGCAGAAGGCACTAAATATCAAGACATACTTCTAAGAAAAGAAGGACAGGCATCCACTACAAGTAGTATATACAATTAATAGCTCTAGTAATAAAAAATAGTAGAATATTGGTGCAAGTACGGACAATGTGAGATCAGATCACTTTATCCCAAGCAGATCAACAAAACTTAGAATGCTGGGTAATGTCAACTATTGCCAGGGATGTGAGGAACAAGAACCCCCATGCACTTTCTGGTTAGTATTCTAAAATGTTTAGCTCCTCTGTTGTTCATTGACAACAACCTGGAGAGGAATCAGAAGTACTTAGTCAAAATACGTGTGTGTAATCCTCATGATCTAATAATTTCTTTTTCTCAATAGATCTATCACCTATCTGACAAAAATCCCTATATTGTTTAATAAAGGAACATGGAAAGGTGTTTGTCCCAGCATTTTTTTTCTTTTTTGTGGAGGAGGGGCTTGGAGGCAATCTAGGTGTCCATCTCTGGAGGTGTGCATTATGGGATAATATATACAATTAGAAGCAATGAACTAGATGTATCCATGGCAACCTAAGTAGCTCTTAAAAAACATAATGCTACACGAAAAAAGCAAGAAACAGAATATTTTAGCACTATACACTTTTATAAAATAAAAGACATGAAAACAAAATAAACAAGATATATTTAACAAGAACAGATACAAATGCAAGAATACACATTAAGGATGGAATGGGAAGATGCTAGGAGTGGAGAATGGGAGAAATGGAATAAAGCAAAAAATAAAACTATAGGTGCCCTGCATAGACCAATGATGTGAATATGCTGTGAAATGATACAACTGAGTAACACATGCCTTGGCTCCTGAGGTGGAATAAGAAAAAAGAGTGTTTCTAAAGTAAACACACACTAGGCTATTAAAAAAAACAACAACTCAGCAAATAATGAAAAGTGGAAATTACATATAACCACATTCTCCTGGCAAAACAAAATAAGAAACAAATTTAAGAATAAACATATAAATTCCAAATCTCTGACTGCTTGAAAATTTTAAAACACTCTGCTAATTAACAAATATGTCAAGGAGATAAAATGCCCAAAAGCAGACTATTAAGAAAATAATGAAAATGAGAACTACATATTAAAATCCCTACAAGAAGTTCAGAGCTCTACTAGGAAGAAAATACACAATTTTAAGTGCATTCTTTATTAATAAAAGAAAAATGGGGAAATCAGCATACTAACAGTGTAAAAATAACAATATAAAAATTTACCAAAAAGGGGAGTGATGTGGCTCAAGTGGTTGAGCACCTGCTTCCTGAATTAGAGGTCCCAGGTTCTGTGCCCAGTGCTTCCTCAAGACAAAAACAAACAACAAGCAAACAAATGAAAAAACCAACTCAGGAGAGCAGACATGTCTCAGTGGTTTAGTGCCGGCTTCCCATATATGAGGTCCTGGGCATAATTCCCAGCACCAGTACCTCAAAAAACAACAGCAACAACAAATAAATAAATAAATAAATAAATAAACATTTACTAAGGAACAAAAGGACAATCTAAAAGAAATAAGGGGCAGAGACTAGTATATATAAACCAGATAGGTGAACTAGGAATAACAATAGCATTATCTAATTAAATAAACAAAAATTATTAGGTAAAGCCAAAACAGGTAAATTTAGTCAAGAAATAAAGGGTAATGATCTTATTGTAATCTTTAATTGAATGCTAGAGACTATGAATATCTGATTTAAATGGATGACTTTTGGATGGCTTTTAAGGAAAGAAATAAAAGCCTAAAACTAACACAAAAGAAAGACCCTGGATCAGAAATAAATGGTGATGAAATTGGATGGGGACTTGGGGGTGAGGTAGAAGGAAAAGAGTTTGTGGGTAATTCTTTCAAAATGTCAATCCCAGTAGAAGTTGATTGGTAGTAACTAACCAATTTATTCTTCAAAGCTAATGTCTTGAGACTAAAATCTGATCAGGGATAGGTTTGAAATTCAGAAGTTATAAACCAATTTCACACTTGCACAGCGATGTGAAGAGTTTGAAGTTGTTATTGGTAGATTATGACTTTACAGGAGAGGCATGATGGAAAGGGCTCTGGGACCCTAAGGAGCTGGAGTTGGAGCCTGGTTCTGCCACACATTTGCTCTATAAACTGGACCTAATAACCTTCCTGGTACTCAATTTCCTCTTCTGTAAACAAAAAATATAAAATCCTCCTATGGGGCTGAGGCAGAATTATTGACAATGTATATAAAAAATTAATATAATGCTTTTCAAATAGTATATAATAGCAAAAGAAAACTAGTTTGGCATAGGTACTAAAGGGAAAAAAAACGTACCATGATCAAGTTAGGTTTGTCATGGAATGGAAGAATAGTCTAGCAAAGGTAAAACTATTAATATAATACTCCACAACAAGAGATTAAGTAGTAACAATCAGATGTTCATACTGGTAGTTGCCAAAATGCCATTTGAACAAGCTAGCATCCATTAAAAAAATTAGAATTAGACATCTTGATTTAACAAATTTGAAGCCAAGAGTCAGCATTGTATCTAATTAAGAGAAATGAAGGGCATTTGAAATACAAATAAGAACAAAACAAGTCTACCCACTTTGACCATTATTACATAACATTGTACTGGAAGTTTAGTCAGTGAATGAGAGGCAACCTCAGAAATAACAGAATAGTAATCAGAGAAAAGAGAAAACATATTGCTTTTTACAGGAAAATTATGATTACTTATATTACTAATCCAAAGAATTTGGAAGAAACTATTAGAAATAAAGGCATATAAATATAACAAAAATGAATAAAAGATCAACAGCATTCTTATATACTAAATATAACCTGCTAGAAAACATAATGACAACCATAAATCTCATTGGTAATAATAACAAAAATAGAAAATAATCCTAAGACTTAACCTCACGAAAGGTATATAAGAAAAATCAAAGCTTTCACGGAGGAAAGATTAAAATTTTTTACATGTATCAGTTTTCAGATAAATTGCATATATTTTTAACCAGGAAATACAATCTGGCAACTGCATTCCCCTTCCACCCTTATTAATGAGTGCCCTATTAGTAAAGTTCCAAAAATCTTTTTTTTTTTTCATTTATTTCTCTCCCCTTCCCCCCATTGTCTGCTCTCTGTGTTCATTCACTGTGTATTCTTCTGCGTCTGCTTACATTATCAGGCAGCACTGGGAAACTGCATCTCTTTTTTGTTGCATCATCTTGCTGCGTCAGCTCTCCATGTGTGCGGCGCCAATCCTGAGCGGGCTGTACTTTTTTCATGCAGGGTGGCTCTCCTTGTAGGGCACACACCTTGTGCGTGGAGCACCCCTATGGGGGGGCGCCCCCGTATAGCAGGGCACTTCTTGCGCGTGGCAGCACTATGCGTGGGCCAGCTCATCACATGGGTCAGGAGGCCGTGGTGATCGAACCCTGGCCCTCCATATGGTAGACAGATGCTCTATCAGTTGAGCCATGTCCACTTCCCCAGAAATCTTCTAACAAACATATATTTTGAGTGAGATGAAAGCCTAGTGTTAGGAAAGGGGGGAGGGAATCAAAGCATTTGGGAATGAGATCTGAATTGAAATTGGAGTTTAGCCATAGTCCCAGTGAAAAAAAGACTGTCCCATTCAGATGTTCCTTGGTCTAGAGGAGCAATGGGAGGGCAGCAGCATGGGGTGGGGGGGCAGAAGGGTGGAGAGTAAAGGGATTCTGAGTGAGTCAATGACAGTGGTAGTATAGTGGGGTGTAGTTGTTACCTATAGTGAAAACTGATTTCATTGCATTTAAAAAATTTTTGCTTTTCCTTTTATCAAATTAACAAATGTACAGAGTCTACAAATCAATCTCTGAAAACATGGCTGTGTTGGTCAGGGTCCCACAGGAAACAGATGGCATATTCAAAAGGGACAATTGAGGAGCATTTGACAAAAGGACAATTGACAAGGGGACAGCAGGGTTCAAGGAAAGCAATAAGGGAAGGTGAAGCTCCCAGAGAATCATGACCACCTCTAAGCGTGAAGTATCTTTCTAGGGGAGGGAGTGTTTTCAGGATCTAGGAGAGAGCTATAGCTATAAGAGAAGGGCAGCACAGAAACTGTGACCTCTGCAAGAGGAGCACAGGGGGCCAACCCGCAGCCTCAGTGGGAGGGAGCATGGGAGTAAAGACTGACCTCACTCTTCTCTGTCCTAGGCCTCACACTGACCAAATACAACAGGAAGACAGCAGCAGAGCCCAGCAATGAGGCAGACAAGGGGGGTGAGTACATCTGGGGTCAGAATAGAAACCCTGAAAAAGCTCTGTGCAAAATACCTAGAAGTGCTGGAAAAAGCAAGAGAAATCTCCTGGGGTCTCACCAAAGAGGGAACCAAAAACTGAACTGCAATTGTGGATGGATACTGTGGCTGCCCTGGGGCTTATTTTCAGGGGCAGACAGGGATAGGACCAGACCTTGTGCTCCTTTGAACCAGAGCCTTTGTAGAGTCAGACTTTCGATGAAAAAAATCCAACAAGCATATGCAACAAGCTTATCTGTCTCAGCCTGGGCTCTGAGCCGAATGAAAAATGTCTCCTCTGAGAATTTACAGCACTGTTTTGGAGTTTGGAATTTGACATGACTCCGTTGGCTTGGAGCTTTGGTGTTGCTCTAGAGAGATCTGATGCCTTCTGTTTCCGATCCTTCATTAATACCTGTTTTTCTGGATGCTTTAAGGTTTGACTCTATGCCCATCATTCTAAAATTCCTGGTCTCAGTGTTGGTGGTCGTCCAATTAGACCAGTTTGAAGTACGGGAGGCTCTGATGGGCAGAATTACTCAGCTTAGAGACGAGGGAGTGGGACTGCTATTTGCTGAATATTTAATTTTGTTTCTGAAATCAAATTTAGAGAGGAGGCCTGTGGTCCACATGTGTCTCATCACTGTTCTGGACACTGGACCAAGGGAATCCACAAATGGTCTTATTCATAAGTGGAAAGAAACCGAATGAGCTAAATACAATAAAGCTAATAATTCTTTCCAAGGTAAGTCTGGGATTTAATGTAATCCCACTTAAGAAGTCTGACACAGGGGGAGTGGATGTGGCTCAAGCAGTTGGGTGCCTGACTCCCACATGTGAGATCCTGGGTTTGGTTCCCTTAGCCTCTTAAAGAAGGGACCCGCCATGAGTGGAAGTGGCTCAAGGGGTTGGGCACTCACCTCCCACATGGGAGGTCCTGGGCTCAGTTCCCAGTACCTCCTGAGAAAGATGAGCAGACAGATGAGGGAGCCACCGGGTGGGGGCGGGGGGGGGGGGGGGGGGGAGAATGGGACTAAAAATTAAAATAATAATAACAAAAATTTAAGAGGTCTAACACAATCCTTTACAGAACTTGATGAAATAATTTCAAAATCATTTGTAAAAATAGAAAGCCAATGATATAAAAAAATATTTTAAAAAGGAAAAGCACCTCCATTTCCAAGCTGGAAGACTGGTTGTCAGCTCTGTTGTTTCTTTCTCATCCTTCCACATTCAATCCATAATAGAATTTACCCCTAAAAGATATCTCAAATCCATCCATTCCCTCCATCATCACTTCCACCATAGTCCAAAGCCACCACCACCTCCTGCTAAATTATCGCAATATCTCCCTAACCCATCTTCCCACATTACTTCAGCCACATCCATTCTGCTCTCTTAGTCCAACCTCTCAAGTGGATTTTCCTTGCTCATCTTGCTCCACTGTCATCCTTGCTTATTTTGTTAACTGTTTCTTATTCATTCATTAATTCATTCAACATTTATTGAATGCTTTCAATGTGCCAGACAATGAGCTAGGTCTTAGGGAGATAATCAGCAAAATCAAACTTGCTTCTTACCAACACTTGAATGATTTTAAAGACAAAGGATAATAGCTGAAAAAATATTTTTAAAAAAGGCTCAAGTGTGTTAATAATTAAACCAATGTCAATTTAAAATAAGATTAATTTTTTATTACCATTAAATTGGCAAAACCAAAACAAAATGACTAAATAAAATGCTGGGAGAAACAGATGAATATATTCATTCCTGGTAACATGGCGAATTGACACAAATGTTTCAGCAGATACTTTGGCAAGAGGTCTCAAAAGCCAAAAAAATGTCATATTCTTTGATCTAACAGTCTTAGTCCTGGGAAATAATTTCAAGAAAATAATTCAAAGAAAGGGGGGATGAGGGAAGGACTTCTTTACCTGTAGGTTTTTATTGCAGTACTTTCTATGATAGAAAAATAGCTGATACTACTTAAATATTCAATAAAAGAATAGAAAAGTTGTTTAAAGCAAGGTGATGTAGTATTATGCAATAATTTAAAAATTATAACATGGAAACAAAATCAAATGCAAAAAAGTAGGCTACAATATGATCAAATGTGATGTGAAAACTCTTTATATGGATGAAGTTTGGGTTGACCATGAAAAAATGAAAACAGTTGCCAGTTAGAGTGAAGGTCTCTCATGTGATTAGATTTAATAATTAATAATTTTTCTGATTAAGTGTCCCAATGAAAAAGATGACTGAATTTCACTGTGAAATTAATTTTGATTATGTAAAGCATATTTCCCAATGGCCATTTTTATATTATAGGCAATGTGTTATCAAGGGAAAAAAAAGCTCTCGAGAAAATGGTATTTTTATCAATATGTATTTGCTAAATGGTATTAAAATTGATGACATAGGAAAAATGGGGAAATTTATGTCACTTACATTGTCAAGGGAGATAATAGGGTCTCTACTGGGTAGAACTATTTGCCAAAAACTCAGGGAGTTTTAGTCAGAGCTGGAAAGTAAAGAGATACAGCATCTATTAGGCAAGTCCCAATCCACTGGCAAGGCCTGGTCATGACTCCAATCCCTAGATTATCCCTATGTGTTAACACTGCCGGGTTACTGTGTTCCTATAAAGCAGATGCTCCTGGTGCATTCTGGGCACTTACAGTCACAATTTAGAGGACAGACATTGGGGGACTTGGACTTCTGAATATTCCAGGAGTTCAAGAGCTCTCTCTAGTTCATCATATCCAGGTCTTCTCTTTCATACTTCTAAGTTAGTATCTCTGCAGAGTAGGTTTCTGACAATGGAGCAAAACTATTCAGTATGGAATAAATTTTGGTGTAAGTTGAGTCCACGTTATTTCAGCAGGGTCTTCTTAAAAGAAGCTTTGCACATAAGCTATTTCATTTTATTGCAGAGAAAAGAAATGGCAACCACCAGAAAAAAGTAAAAGGGAATCAGAAGACATGAGTTCTGGTATTGCTTCCAACACATCCAGCTATGTGATCCGAGCCTGCAACTTCTTTGTGCTTTAGGTTTTTTTCATTTATAAAATAAGGAGATAAAACTTGCATGATGCAACTTTAAAATGGACTTGCAGGAGCTACTTGGTTTTAAAATGATTTCATTATTTTCAGATGGCCAGCAGAGATTTATGGTGTTATATTTCTTGGAAAGAAGGAGGTCATGAGTGCAAAGAATACTCTGTACTCCAAGCCCAGAAACTGAATTTGGAACAAACCATTTTGATAATAGTTGAGAAGAGCCACTTACACAGTCATGGCCCATCAGAAGAGATACCTGAAAGTACAGGGGTGTTGCCAAAACTTCCACATAGAGCCCAATGTGAATTCTCAGAGGTAAGTTAGACAAAGAGAACTCAAGGGCAGATAACTTAGCTTGCCATCTTACTTGTATTAGTTTCCTAGGGCTGCCGTAAGCAGGCACCACAAACTGGGTGGTTTAAAACAACAGAAACTTATTGTCTCACAGTTCTGGAATCGAGAGCAAGGTGTCAGCAGGGCCATGCTCCCTTCGAAACCTGTAGGGCAGATTTCTTCCTTCCTGCTTTTAGCTTCTGGTGGTTGTCCAGCAATCCCTGGTGTTTCTTGGCTTACAGCTGTAGCCCTTCAGCCTCTGCATCAGTCATTACTTGGCCCTCTTCCCTAAGTCTGTCTCTTCTCTTCTTTCTTACAAATGACACCTATTTAGGGGCCTGCCGTAATTCCATGTGCAATGGCCCTATTTCCAAATAAAGTCACATTCTGAGGTACTGGTAGTTAGGGGTTCAACATATCTTTTTGGGTGGACACAATTTAACCCATAGTATTACCCTAAAGCCGACATTCTCAAAGTGTGGTCCACAGACCCCTGAGTACCCTGAGACACTTTCAGTGGGTCTGTGGGGTCAAACTATTTCATAATATAAGACATAATTTTCCTTTCTCAATGTGTTGACATTTACACTGATGGTGCAAAAGCAGTGATGAGTAAAACTGCTGGTGCCTTATCACAAATCAAAGCAATGACCCCTAAAAATATCAGTGTATTCTTAATTGCCGCACATTTGCAGTAAACAGGACCAAAAATGTCAAGTTTCACTTAATGCCCTTGACGAAACAATACAAATTGTTAACTTTATTAAATCCCTACCTTTGACTACACAACTTTTTATTATGTGTGACTAACTGGGAAAAATGCATAAAGCACTTCTACTACTAAAGTACTATGATTGTCTTGAAGAAAAGCACTTGTTAGTTTGTTGGAGATAAAAGCTGGACTAGTCACTTATTTTTAAAAAAGATTTATTTCATTTATTTATCCTCCCCCACTTGCCGCTTGCTTGCTGTCTGCTCTCGCTGTCCATTCACTGTGCATTCCTCTGTGTCTGCTCGTCTCCCTTTGCTGTGTTATCTCGCTGCGCCAGCTCTCTGCGGGTGCAGGCCGTCAGCTCTCCACGGTGTGGACCAGCTTGTCTTCACAAGGAGCCTCCCATATGGTAGACGGGAGCCCAATCTATTGAGCCACAGCTGCTTCCCTGGACTAGTCAATGTTTAATTTTCATAAAATAACATTTTCACTTGAACAAACAAATGACAGAAAAATTGTGGCTATTCAGACTTGGAAATTTGGCAAACATTTCTCAAAAATGAAGTGAGCCTGTCAGTTCAAGGAAAACAACTGACAGTATTTGTTGCCCATCCTAAAATTCAAGCTTTCTAACAAAGATTAGAAGTTTGGAAAACTTGTGTCCATTACCAAGAACTTGGCAGCTTTCAAATAATTAAAGGCTTTTCTGATGAGATTGGGAGGGATCTTAATGAATGTGATTTTTGATAATGTATAATGAAATATCTCAACATTTGGATGAGCTGTATTACTCAGTAAACTAATATTTCCCAAATGACCAATGTACAACAATTCAAAATCATGCATTGGTAAAAGATCCATTCAAAGTGCAAGGTAAAGCAATGGATTTTAATATAATGGAGTACAAGTTCACTGATGCAGTTTTATATTCCACATTGCAACTAACCTTTAGCCATTTGTAGAGTTTTGGTGTAGTATCAAAGAAGATTATTCATAATTATCTGAGAAGATTGTTAAAATACTTCTCTCTTTTCCAATGACATATATGTGTGAAATGGAATTTTATTCTTACACTTCAACCAAAACAGACATTGCAACAGATTGAATGCAGAAGCAAACATGAAAGAATCCAGCTGCCTTCTAGTAAGCAAGATATTAAAGAGATTTGCAAAATTGTAAAACAATGACACTCTTTTCTAAGTTTCTTCTCTTTAGACAAAGTAATTACTTTCATAAACTATGTTATTTATGTTAGAATAATGGGTTTATTATTAATTTACTATTACTATTTTTAAAATTAATATTTTAAAATCTCTTAGTTTTAATTTTAATATACTGAATATTAAAAAATAGAATGCAAATAAACAAAAGTGTGTTGAGCCCTCAATAATTTTTAAGCATGTAAAGGGGTACTGAAATAAAATCTTGAAAACTGCTACACTAAGATCTTGGGGGCAAAAAATGGTGTTTTGAAAGACTAATTAATAAAGGAGAAAAGGAATCACCATTTGTTGGTTTACACCATTGCAGGTAATTATCTCTGGGTTTAATGACAAAGACTGGTTAACTAGGCATCATCATCCCTGGAAAGCAAAAAGAAATTCATCTATTACCTAAGATTGGTGGAAACCACTCTCGAGAATTAACTTTCAAGTTCCTGATTGGTTCTTCCTCGTGCTCTTCCAAATGGCTCTCATCCCCTGAAAAACCTCTTTCCCTCCAAGGAAGGGCTTGGTTCTATACTTCCTGCCCAGTATTGGCCATCATGACTTGCTGTATGTTAGAAATATGCCTCCCAGTTCACAGCTAACATTACTCTGAGTTCAACATCTAGTACATAATAAATCCAGATGCTAAGGATCAAAGATAAACATGTCAGGTTTTGTCTAGGAGGACTTAATCTGTTGGGAAAGAAAGACTCTTGAAAAAATAATTACAGTATAATGTGATAAATGCTGTTCAGCACATAGTGATCAAAGTTGTCCAACAAAATGTTGCAACACATCTGACAATGCAACATAGCTATCTGACAATGGGCTGATCCTGGGGGGATCTGGAACATGTCTGTTTTATTTATGAAGAAATGCCCAAAGACTCCACAGAAATTCCATATAGATTTGTACTTGAGTTGGCTCAAGGGCCCACCAACAATGTTTTTAAATCTTTTCATTCTTTTTAAAAAAAATTCTGGGAAATGACAGTGGCAAAAGACAGTAGAAAAGAGCAAGAAGGTCCTTAGGATTACAAAATATGAATAATGAGTCCCTAACATTTTATTTCCCTGGGTAAGTGGGTGAAGGCACTGGAAAAAATTGTTTTCCATCATCCTTCTTCCAAGTGGGTTTTTTTTTTCCCCAGGCAGAGAATCCAAGTTTGCTCATGCAGGTCTCCCACATTAGCTTAAGCAGATCAGTACTGAATCCCAGAGTAGGAAAACTGAATGACTAAGAGGCTTCAAAGACCCCAAGCTTTGATACATGTGGGCAAATTAAACAACAGGGTCCTTGCTTGCCAGGAAATGTTGGAGTCCCCTCTGGGTGGGCTGTCTGAGGGCCATGGAGGGTTCTGGTCTGGTCTGGGTCATCTGAGGCCCCAAGCTGGTGCCCTTCTCTCCCCTTTCCTTTGGGGCCTAACCCAAATTTCTCTTTTTAATCTTTTTCTCCCAGTTACACTCTTTTCTTCCAGCTATAGCTATGCCCAAGTGAAATGAACAAGAACAAAAGAGACAATATACAGAGATAGCATGCTTGTGCCACACACAGGCAGCCTGCCACACAGATTTAGAGAGAATGGGCAAGGCAATCCAAACCAAAGGCAAGACAAGAAGCCTGGGAGTTTTGAACCTGACAATTGGGATTTGAATCTTGTACTCACTACTTGACTATGGATAAATTATGAGATCTCTCTGGTGCTCAGTGTGTTCATCCACATAAGGTGATTTTGAGAAGTAAATGATATAACACTGCTTGTTATATCATAAAATGCTTGTTGCACAGTAAGTCCACTATTCATATTTATATTTTGCATGTCTTTTTATGTAATTATTTGTAATGTCTATCTCTCCTGTAGCCTCTGAGTGGCATGGGGACATAGCTGTGTCCTTTTTTTGTTCACTATTATATCCCCAGTGCTTAGCATAGTGCCTGGCACATGTTAGGCATATGTTGAGACAATGGTATGATAAAAGGGAGTTGGTAGGGACCTGATTGAGGCTCTAATGCAATAGCAGCTTTGGAATCCTCTGACAACTCTCATTGATTGGCATTAGCTGTGGGGAGTACTGTGTAATAAATGATTCTAAGGCGACATTGGAAATCAGCCAGGAAAGTGCATGCTGACTGATTTCCAAGGCCTGCCATGGGTGAGGATGTTGAGTATTTGTTGACCTTGGTCTGTGGAGTCAAGAGCAGGTTCCTTCACCAGCTATTTCCAGCATAAATAGGTCTGTTGTGTAATTCATGGATAGGACCATTTTGGGAGAACTGAGGTTATCAAATGCCTGAAATGAAGATAAGTAACATGACTTCAGGAACATATTTTAAAATCAAAGATAAGAAAATACTTAGTCCACAGTTATGCAAAGAAGATAAGAAAAAATAGTATTATCATGTCTGTTTCATGTCAGAATTTGCTTACTTAGAATGTGTGTTTCATGAACAATTGAGAAAAGGGAGGATACCTAGTACTAATATCAGCAAGTATTTCCCACAATCCCACAGACCTCTGCAACGTGTTTTCCCCCAAACCATCAAGTAGCTACATTACTCACGAGGGTAATCCTTTGGATGCATCTTCTCAGACCAATTCCCATAAAATGTGAGCCTGTACTTGGCGGTTCCACAGGCACAGCAGTCTAAGATCGGCTTGTCAGTTACCCCATCAATGGTGGAATCTGAAAAAGAGTCAGGAAGGTCACCAAATTAGGAGCAAATACAGGCTGTTTATAGAGCAGCATTCTCTCAGTCTCATCCTTAACCCTTGATTAAGAAGACCCAGAGCCTCACTCCAATCAAGATGACAAAGGGAGATGCTTCAGGACTCTGTCTCCGCAAAGAAACTTTGAACATCCATCAAGAACTGGCAGGAACATCTTTCTCAAGCTCCAGTAGGAAAAGACTGCAGTAACAAAGCAGGCACCAAATCAAGAAAAATGCTATTAAAAGCATAGGACTTTTTGACACCTTGGCTGCCCCACCCCCACCCCCCGCCACTTGTCAACAGCTTGGCACAGAGCTGGCCCAAGTTCCCAGTACAGATTCCTGGTCCCAGTTCCAGAGGGAACGGAGTAACCATGG
Organism: Dasypus novemcinctus; assembly: GCF_030445035.2. NCBI lineage: Eukaryota > Metazoa > Chordata > Mammalia > Cingulata > Dasypodidae > Dasypus > Dasypus novemcinctus. The sequence goes on from NC_080682.1 coordinate 79,929,161, forward strand.
TGCACATACTGGGAGAATGTATGTCTGGCCCAATCTGTCTGGTGGTGGCTTGACAGACTTGCCATCCCAGTAGAGCAGTCAAGTGGCTGCCTGGGGCAAGGGATTTCTGGCTGTTGGGCATACATTGCAGTGCCTGGGACTATGAGGAAATTGTTTCCTAGAAAAGAGGGGACATTCATGCCAGTGTAAACATGTACATGCCTGAGACAAACTGTATTCACAGAAAGGATCAGGGCAGCCTCTACACTTTGTCCTCAAGCTAGTCTCTAAACTCATTGTATGGATAAGCTCTGAAGGAGAGTCCTGCACAGGTCCATCTATAAAAACTGGAAAAGGTATTTTCTTTCTTTCTTTTTTTTTTTTTTTTTGGTCTTAGTTCCTGGCATTCAAGGAAAGCTCTGTCATAAAACTAGATGAATACAACCTTAAGGAGCAGATGCCTCAGCATTTAAATTCTAGCAATAACACACTAAAATATCAAAATATCCAGGTTTCAACAAAAATTTCAAAATATACAAAGAAACAGAAGTGATGGTCCAGACAAAAGAGAAAATTAAAACTTTAGAAACATTTAATGAGGTGAACCAGACCTGGGACATAACAGACAGAGAATTTTTAAAACTTGTTCTAAATAGGCTCAAAGTGCAAAGGAAAACATGGACAATGAAGCAAAAGCAATTAGGAAAACAACAGGTAAACACAAAGAGAATATCAATAAAGAGATGGTAATTATGAAAAGGAACCAAAAAGAGATGAAGAGCACTATAACAAAAATTTAAAATTCCCAAGAGGGGTTCGACAGCAGATTGGAGCCAGCAGAAGAAAGAATCAGTGAATGCAAAGATAAGACAATTTAAACTATTCAATTTGAAGAGCAGAAAGAAGAAAGAATTAAGAAAAGTGAACAGAGCCTGAGGAACCTGTGGGACACCATCAAGCAAGCATACCAATTTACACATTGTGGGAGTCCCAGAAGGAGAGGAAAGAGAGAAAGGCATAGAGAGAAAATTCAAAGAAATAATGACTGGAAACTTCCCAAATTTAAAGAAATACATGAATATACACGTCCAAGAAGCTCAAAGAACTCTGAACAGAATAAACCAAAATAGATCCATACTGTACTATATAATCAAACTGTCAAATGCCAAAGATAAAGAGGGAATTCTGAAAGCTGCAAGAGAGAAAGCTGCAATGTGTAACAAACAAAGCAGCTTTAATGAGATTAAGTGCCAATTTCTCATTAGAAACCATGGAGGCAAGACAGCAGGGAGATGACATATTTAAAGTGCTCAAAGCAAAACACTGTCAACCAAGAATTCCTTTTTTTTTTTTTAAGATTTACTTATTTATTTTATCCCCTTCCCCTCTTCCCACCCTGTTGTTTTTGCTGTCTGTGTTGTCTTCTCTTCTCATTTTCTCTCCTCTAGGATTCACCAATTCGATCCTGGAGAGCTCTGGTGGGGAAAAAGTTTCTCTCAATTGTGCCACCGCAGTTCTTGGTTTCTGCTGCTCTTCACCTTGACTCTCCCCTTGTCTCTCTTTTGATGTGTCATCATCTTGCTGTGCAACTCACTTGCGTGGGGCACTGGCTTACTATGCAGGCACTCACGCGGGCACTTGTGTAGGCACTGGATCACCACGCAGGCACTTGCATGGGCACTGGCTTGCCATGTGGGCATGCTTCCTCTTCTTCTTTTTCACCAGGAGGCCACAGAGATAGAACCTAGGTCCTCCCACATGGTAGGTGGAAGCTCTATCACTTGAGCCACATCCTCTTTCCCAAGAATTGTTCATCTGGCAAAAATGTCATTCAAAACTGAGAGAGAGATGAAGACATTCCCAGATAAACAAAAACTGAGAGAGTTTATCACCACTAGACCAGCCTTATAAGAGATGCTAAAGAGAGTTCTGCAGGTTGAAAGGAAAGGATATTTGACAATAGATCAAAGCCACATGAAGAAATAAGAGTCTTTGGTAAGGGTGACAACATAGGTAAGTATAAATGCCAGTACTATTGCTTTTTTGGTTTGTAACTATACTTTTACTTCCACCAGGACCTAAAAGGCAAATGCATAAAATGTAAGGCTAAATCAGTTGCTTTGAATTCATAATATATAAATATGCAATTGTGATAAGAACTACATAAAGGAGAGGGGACAGAGAAGTATAGGAACACAGTTTGTGTATAACATAGAAGTTAAAATGGTATCTAAGCAGACAAAATTGTTATAAATTTGGGATATTGAATTTAAGCCCCAAAATAACTACAGAGAAAATATTAGAGAATATGGAAGCTCATAGATACAGAAATTAGAGTACAGGTTGCTAGGGGCAAGGTGCAGAGGGAATGACAAATTAATACATAGGAGTAGGGTTTTCTGGTTGGGAAGATGGGAAAGTTTCAGTAATGGCAGGTGGTGAGTGTACTGTAACACTATAAATATGAGTAATCCCACTGAATGATGTGCTTGGAAGTGGTTGAGCTGGGAAAGTTTAAGGTATATATATATATGTGTGTATATTTCCATAATTTGGAAAAAGGGAAAAAAAGTATAATAGTAACAAAGAGACAATGACTATTAAATGCAATACATTATCCTGGACAGGATCTACCATGGGCAAATAAAAGGCTCAGAAAGGCTTTATTGGAACATATGAAAAAATTGGAACATAGACTGTAAGCTTTATATCAATGCAAAATTTTTTGAACTTCATGACTGTACTTAACATGGTTACTTAAGTGAACATCCTTGTTCTTAGGAAATTGTACATGGTGGTATTAATAGTTCAGGAGCATGATGACACAACCTGGATCTCAGAGACAGCCAAAGTAGATACAACACCATGTAGGGTTGCTCCTGAGGGCTAAGGAGACACCCAGGTCCTACGGTCATGGCAAATGGCTCTGGAGTTCAGTGCTTTGCCAGTGGGTCCTGCTTTGGAATTTGTGCTCCTGAGTGTGATGGAGTTTGACTCAGATGTGACCTCTCTACACATGCCTCTTCTGTCACTTTTACTGAACCTGTGGTTGGCACTGGGGTTGGTGTATGCTCAGGAGATTTTCATCTCTGGACTGCCATGTGCCAGCTGGGCCCTGAGCTTCAGCAGAGTGGCAACACCTACTCTCCGGTTTGTTGTACTTACCTAGGTCAGCTAACAGGGAGATGAGGATGGTCAACCACCACACCAGGGAAGTGAGGGCATCTACAACTGCAAGCAGGAGCCATGTGGGATCTAAGCCCCCTCTTGATTTAGAAGTGGAGTGGACATCACCATCCCAGGGTCCTCAGGATGGAGGAATAAAATATGGATTAGAGTGGACTTACTGGTATTCTACTATAAAATTATTGTGACTCTAGCAATGGAAGAAATTGTATCATTGATGTGGAGACAGTGGCCATGAGAGTTGCTGAGGGTAGAGAGAGGGAAAAAAAGTTGTGATATGGGGACATTTTCAGGACTTGGAGTTGTCCTGAATGATATTGCAGGGACAGATGCAAGACTAATCCTGCCATAACCCACTGAATGGACTGGGAAGAGTATAAATTACAATGTAAGCTATAATCCATGCTGTGTAGCAATGCTCTAAAAGGTATTCATCAAATGCAATGAATGTGCCACACTGATGAAAGAAGTTATTGATGTGGGAGAAGTGGGGGTGGGGTGAGGTGGGGAGTGGGGTATATGGGAACCTCAAATTTTTTAATGTAACATTTTGTGTGATCTATGTATCTTTAAAAAAAAAAGACAATAAAAATATTAAATAAAAAAAAATACCCAGGCAAAAAAAAAAGTGTTCAGAAAATGAATTGATATATAGACAGATAGATGAATAGATAGATGGATTGATATGTTGATGGATACGGTAAAATGATATGGCAAATGTAGCTAACAGTTAAAATTGGTAGATGTGGCTATCTGGAAGGATAGGGGTATGCTGGAGTTCTCAGCATGGGGCTTGTATTATTTTTGTAAGTTGTCCTGTAAATTTGAAAATATTAATATTTCAAAATAAAAAGCTTTAAATTAAAAAAAAAATAGTGGAGAAATTTCCCTAGCTGTGGTCAGAGAAAGAAGCAAGCAGTCTCAGACAGATGCAGCTTTTCAGAGGAAGGGGGCTTTCAGCCAAGGAATGCAGGTGGCCTCTGGAAGCTGGGAATAGACAGACAAGGAAATGGATTCTCCCTCAGAGCTTCCAGAAAGAAACGCATCCTGCCAACACCTTGCTTTTAGCCCAGAGAGATCTGTGCCAAACTTCTGACCCATGGAACTAAAAGATAATAAATGTATGCTGTTTTAACACCCCTGACACCCATAAAAAAAAAAAAAAAGACCCAGAACCTGGTCAGCACTTTGGGCTGTAAGGGATTTTGTATACCTCTAAGTTTGGTAACTATATTTCACAAGTGAAAAAAAAAGGGCAAACTTTTTCTCTAATAACTTGAGGATATCTATGGGACCATTAAGGCAACATATGTGAGATGGGGACTACCTTGGGAAATCAGGGGTAAAATTTGTCCTCAGTCTTCTCACCACCATGACTACCACCAAAGGATTTCTCCACCAAATTTTTTTTTTTAAGATTTATTTATTTTATTTATTTCTTCCCCTTTCCCCCCTCCCCCCCATTGTCTGCGCTCTCCGTCCATTCACTGTGTGTTCTTCTGTGTCCCCTTGCATTCTTGTCACCGGCACTGGGAATCTGTGTCTCTTTTTGTTGCGTCATCTTGCTGCGCCAGCTTTCCATGTGTGCAGCGCCACTCCTGGGCAGGTTGCACTTTTCTCACATGGGGCAGCTCTCTTGTGGGGCACACTCCTTGCACGTGGGGCTCCCCTACACAGGGGACACCCCTGCGTGGCAGGGCACTCCTTAAGCGCATCAGCACTGTGTGGGCCAGCTCATCACATGAATCAGGAGGTCCTGGGTTTGAACCCAGACCTCTCATATGGTAGGCGGACACTCTATCAGTTGAGCCAAATCTGCTTCCCTCCACCAAATTTTAAGGATAATATGCATAGGTGTGTTTTTCACTAAGAAATATTCTCTGGGTCCAAATAGTTGGTACCAGAAGGAGCTGCTTTGAAGGAGAGTAGCAAGGACAAGTACATAGAAATAAATAACAGCTGAAAATTAAAAAAAAAAAAAGTTATGTATATATAGTCACATTGCTTCTTATCAAACTTTTAGAGATTTTACTAGGAGGAGTTGGGGTTGTGGGAATATGTTCATAAGTTCGGATTTCCTTCTGGGCATAGAAGCTGCCAGGAAAAACTTAACAAGATTCCCTCCCCGCTCCCATTTTTAGCTGTGAATAGCTGATAAATAGGGAAAGAGAGATTGCATGAATAAATTCAGTATGTCTGATTGTCAAGCCCACATCCCTAACCGTGCATTTTTTAAAAAAGATTTATTTATTTATTTCTCTCCCCACCCCAGTTGTCTGTTCTATGTCTATTTTCTGCGTGTTCTTCTTTGTCCGCTTCTGTTGTTGTCAGTGGCACGGGAATCTGTGTTTCTTTTTGTTGCGTCATCTTTCGTGTGCGGGCCTTTCCTGGGCAGGCTGCACTTTCGGCTCTCCTTACAGGGCGCACTCCTTGCGTGTGGGATACCCTATGCGGGGGACACCCCTGCGTGGCACAGCACTCCTTGCACGCATTAGCACAGCTCGTGGGCCAGCTGCACACGGGTCCAGGAGGCCCAGCGTTTGAACCGCGGACCTCCCATGTGGTAGACGGACGCCCTAACCACTGGGCCAAGTTAGCTTCCCCATAACTGTGCATTGTTGCTTTTAATCTGTTCTGCTTCTTGCAAGATGAAAACAAACTACAGACTCAATTTGCTTTGAATGCTGTTTCTTCAGTTACCCTAACAGTATTAACAAATGTTTTTTTTTGCCAGTTGGACATTTTTTCTTAAATATTATACATAGAGCAGGGACAAAGAGTATGAATATCTTTTTGAGTGTCAGGAAGAACATTTTAAGTTTTTCTTTTGGCAAACACTGCGCTCATTTGGTTTAAATATGCAAAATCAATGACGGAGGAAAGAAGTGAATTCTGCGTTGCAAGATGCAGACCAAAGTATGAAACCTTGTAAATAAGAACTATACTGTACTGAGTTCTTATATGTGCCAATCCCTTCCCATATTTTATTTCATTTAATCCTAACTGTCCTAGGAGGTAGATAGTTTGATTATCTCCATTTTATAGATCAGTAAATTGGGGTGATTAATTAACTTGCCCTAGGTGAAAGGGTTAGGAAGTGGTGCAGGCAGAACTGGAGCCCAGAGCCGCTGTTGTCAATCTCTGTACTATACTGCCTCCAGAAAGACATTCTCTGGCTAGGTTTGCATAAACACTAAAGAGCAAAAAACTTTTTTTTTTCATTCTGTGTTTCCTTTTTAAACGAAGAAGGGATCATCTCAATAGCTGCCTATATAGCTCCAGGATTTCTAAATAGCTCCCAAAGAAGAGGGCTGAAATTACCCAAAGCAGAAGTCATTGTGTGGCCACAGTGTCTATCCTCGAGGGATACCAGAGTTAGGGACAGGCTGTCAGCTTTGCTTACTGGGTGAGCCACTTTGAAAGTTAGAGGGACAAGACCCATTGAATGTACTTCAGGAAAGGTAGCATAAATCAATAATTCCTGAAGAGGTCATTGTTTGCATTCCTATTATGCTCAACTATCATGTTAAAAAAAAAACCCACTTCGTTTTGAAAAAGGGATTCAAAACTAAGAGAGACATTCTGGGGCTTCCATTGTAACTACCAGACTTTGTTAAATGAGGCAGCAATAATTTCTGAAAAAACCCAAATAAGGCAGACTGATAGTTTGACCTTACTAAAAGGGCTTCATAGGTAGTAAACTTAAAGATATTCCCAAGGGCTGAAGGGAAGACACTTAAAATAAACCTTCTGGAATTCCAAAGAAAAATAAACTTCTATTTAAAGAATAAAATTTTAAGTTTGAAAATAAAAACGGACATACACTTTCCTATTGAGGAAAAGTCCATTAGGAAATGAATCAGGTTTTCAAAGGGCATTGATCACAAGTGTTAACTTACTCCTCTTCTCCCAAGAACTGCAGAGTCTGAGAACAGGTTACCTGAGGCCATGGAGCCGAGCTTCCCTTGCTGCCCCGTTTCTACTCTTAATCCACTAACTTCCTTTCCACTCTCCTCCTTTATTCTTTGTTTTCATCGCTTTTTCTTTCTTACCTCATTATCCCTTCTCTGCTTTTCCTTTCATCTTTCTCTCTCTTTGTCTCTGCCTTGATTGTATATGACATGGTTTTAAAGTATGTATGTATATGAATGCATTTATTATTCATCACATTTGGAAAAATATTTTATTATCATTATTTATAATTATTTATTTTATGTTTCTCTGATCTTAATTGTGAGTAATGTGTTATGTTTCTTTTTTAAAAATCACAGAATGCCATCGCTTTTTTATCTATGCGGCTTTTCATTTTTCCCCTGTGGATTAGTGGTTTCAGTTGGGAAAAAAATAATAGATACATGTTTCTCTCTCCTCTTCCTTGGTAGATTTGATTTGAGTTAACAAGGAAGCAAAGAGCATAAAGACCTTAAGGAAGAAGCTAGAGATAATTAAGTGGGCATGCACATTAAAAAAAAAAAACAAAAAAAAAAACCTTTGCCCTCTGTTTATACCTTATAGACTTTCTTAACGTGATCTGTTTTGCTCACTGATGGATTTCTATAACTGCACCTCATAACCCCAGGTCCTGCTGGGCCTTTTTTTGCTCACCAAGTTGCCGAGAAAAGCAGTCTTTTTGTATAGATGCTTGCCTGGTCATTTTGATAGGATCTCTACCTCAGAAGTGATAACTAATAGAGACTTGACATGCCATCTATTGACACCATATTTGCAGAATTTTAGCACATTCAAGCTTAGGTAAGGCTTCAAATAGTCACATCAGGATTGAGGCTTTGGACAGTATGCTTTAATAATTATTGTCAGCACATGGGGACATCAGTGAAGTGTCTCCTAAGAATCCTCAAATCCAGGAAATAAGGTTGTCCTCTGGCAGGCAAACTCACAAAAACATACCACAGCGGCTGTGGTTAGCTGTTTGCAGCCATAGACCAAAAGATGGCTTTTAAATGTGCTAACCCAGAACACCCTAAACTAAGCCATGGGATCTGGATGGCATCTCAGGGAGGGCAGGGCAGAGACGTGATTGCCCTTCAGGAACCAAAAGCCTCATCGGTTGAGATGGTTGGATGCTCCATTTTTTGGAGAAAACCTGAGCAAACATAAGGATCAACTGAACACAGGAAAGTAAAGCCCCAAAAGCCACATGTGGGGGTACCCTCCCAGAAGTCAACCAAGGCACTGGTCAGTAGGCTGTGGTGCTCTGGCCCTAATGCAAACCACCCAGCTCTCTCTGTTTCCATGCTCACCAAGCTATCTTCCATTTTGGACCTAGTTTCTGCTGTAGCTTCTCTTTTGGGAGACAGTACATTGCTCTGCCAAAGGCAACAGCACAAGCTACTGAACTGGGAGACAGTCTCTTTGATAGAAGTGATTAAGGGCACTGGCTCTGGCGACAGCCAGCCTGGATTCAAACTCTACTCTCTATACCAGCCATATAAGCGAGCCACTTAACTTTTTATGTTGCTATAAAATAGGGATGATATAATAGTCTCTACCAAATAGGGTTGTTGTACAGATTGCATGGTTAATATACATGAAGTGTTTAGAATAATGTGTAGCAAGAATTTAAAAAATTATTGGTTATTATTATTTTCCCAAAAGACCTTTATAACCTTTCCTTTCCTTAGCTTATGATATACCAGAGTTGGAGAGAATTATTTGTTCTAAAAGCACTAATCGCTCCAAATGCAAATATAAGCTCTGCAAATATGAATAGAAATGAGATAGTTAAGATGTATAATGATAGAACTCTTTTTATTTTTATTTAGTTCTCTAATGACTTCTAAATACATTCAGATTTTAAGGGTCTTAATTTTTTATGGTAGATTAATAAACTTTCTGATAGAGATAATACTAGTGAACACTTACATATGTTCCAAGGAGGCAGGATACTATTTTAATATATTAAACTGCAAGTTCACATAGCTAGAAACGGCAGAGGGAGGATTCAAATCCGGGCCTGATCTGAATCCATGCCCTTGCCTAACCTCTCCACTCTACTTGGAATCTATGAGGCTTGTTAAAATGCCTTGCACCCAAGGAGAGAGAGTTGATGAGCTTGCGGACCTAAGAACCAGATTCTGGACTGCAGTGAAATCACAAGGTCAATACTTCCTTGGTATTCCACTGGCCTTCCCTGGAGAAAATCCCCCCATATTGCCTGGGAACCACACAAGTTCCTGCTGCAGTGATTATTCCAGAGAACCACAACGGACTTTTTAAAGGTACACAATTGTGTAGTCCTTAATTAAGTTCTGTGAATTATTCCAAGGAACCTCTTCAAAATAATCACTGCTTCACAAAAATAAGAAGACAACACCAATATAAGGTACATTATCTTCTACCCAGGGAATCAAGCTGAGTAATTAGAGCTTAAGGCGGATCCAATTATCCTGAGCACACAGCTAGATTAAAAATCAGAGCTACATGAAGAAGCAGAACTCAGTCCAAGTTCCTTAATTCCTGTGGCCAAATTCATCTGCCCCAGTCGGCTTCAGCCCCTTCTTACCTTGTTCACAAAGTTTCTTGGTCAGAGAGCCCTCATCTTGAAAGTAAATGATGCGTTTCTGTACGATGCTGGCCCTGTAGGGAAAGAAGACATAGTACAATGGTGAGGGCAGGTTTGGAGGTCAGTCAGACCTGGTCCTTGCGTGGCCACTTTTAGTGAGAAACCCCAGCATTCTATGCCTCAATTTCTTCTTCACAAATTGGCATAGTAATGATTTCTTCCTCATGGGGTTGCTGTGAGGATTAAATAAGAAAATGAATGTCAAGAGCTTAGGGCATACCTAAAAATCACTCAGTAACTTAATTATTGTGTTGGTGGTGATGGTGCTGAGATTATTGTTAAGGTATGAGAATGAACTAACAGCACTTTCAATATTTTTTTCAATGGTTCATTCTGCTCTTTTTTTTTTATATCAAACTATTTATAGGCCATTTACAGATCGACCAAATTCGAATTGTAGAAGCCTGTCAAACCTTCTTCCTGAAGGGGTAAAGAAGGGATTTAAAAATATATTTTGATTTGTTCTGAAAATGTCATTCTACATCTTTCCTGAGAGTCTAGACGAAACTGTCTCCTACATTCTGAACAAAGACAACTTTAGCTGTTATATCTCTCTCTTAAACATGTCAAACACAGGATCTTAGAATTTGGAAAGAATATTTTGAGGTTGAAAAATGACTTACTTTTTTGGCCAGTACATATTTTCTTTTTAATAAGCCTCCTTTCCTTTAACCCTGCCTGCGGTTTAATTTCATCTGACCTCACAGAGGTTGAATCTTAAGGTTGATCCAATCATTTGAAGCTCTACTACATTTAAAATGGAGATGGTGTCAATGGATCTTGGACCATTTCTATTGATTTTCTTGAGCAGTGTTACTCAGTCAGAAGGTAATTTTCACTTCTATTTACCCTAACAGATAAAGGGAGTCTTTGACTTCATCACAGCTGACCACACTAAACAAGTGATGACACATGTGCCCTGTGTCACACCATCTCAGATCCAGGAATGAGCCCATGTGTACATGGATCTGCTGAGTACAGAGGCAATTTTCTCCATGGTCTGAGCTTAAGCCAAGATGACTTTCCAAAGAAATGTCTACATCCAGTATTGCCCAAAAGAATACAACTTAGACTAGCCTACAGATGTCTTTTATAGTCTTTTCCCACCCAAGGAAGCAGAAGTTTTGAAATGAGTGAATGAAATATGCTTTCTGTCTACACAAAGTTACTTTGATCATTTATCCTTTATGCAAGCCATTAAAGAAAAAGTTTCCTGAGGCAGAGAATAATTCTTACCCCCATCCCAAAGTCAAATAACAAAACCATTTGTTAGTCAGAACATCCCATCATTTACAATAATGCTTTTAAAAGGGTTCTCAACCAGGAAAAGTGCCCTGAGGACCCGTGTGAAGCACAAGGAGTAGGCCTCGTGGAAGCATCCCAAAGCCATATGCTTGCTTCACCTTGAGGCTTGGCTGGAGTCTCCATCCTCATTTCAACCAAAGCAACCTCCTCCCCCATTTGTTTTCCTAAAGTATTTACTGGTGTATTTGCAACAAATAGTTGGTGGGAGTCTTAGTAGTGTCCAGACACTGAAGGAAGTGCCAGGGACACGGTAGGGAAAAAGACAGATGGGGTCACATTCAATTTTCAAACTTTTTAGCACAGTGAGGAAAAAGTATCAAAGGATTAAACTCACAGATAAACATTAAAAAAAAAATTAGAGTTGTGGGTTTACAGAAAAACCATGCACAAAAACAGAGAGTTAACTATAGTCTATGGTTTAACTTTAATTCCAACGATTAATTTTTTGAAAAACTTTAGTACCATATATATAACATAACATTTCCCCTTTTAACCACATTCAAGTATATAATTGAGTACTGTTAATTACATTCACAATGTTGTGTTGCACTCACCATCATCCACTACCAAAACTTTTCCATCATCTCAAAAAGAAACACTGTACATTTTAAACCTTAACTCCCTATTCCCTGCACCCACTCCCTCCCCTGGTGACCCATATTCTGGATTCTGCTTCTTATGAGTTTGCTTACTTTAATTATTTCATTTCACTGAGATCATATAATATTCGTTCTTTTGTTTCTGGCCTATTTCACTAAACATGATGTCTTCAAGGTTCATCCACATTATTGCATGTATCAAATTTCATTCCTTTTTATGCCTGAATAATATACCATTGTATGTATGTATACCACATCCATTTTTTATCCATTCATCAGTTGATGGATGTTTGGGCTGCTTCCATCTTTTGGCAATTGTGAATAATGCTACTGTGAACATTGGTGTGCAAATATCTGTTTGAGTCTCTGCTTTCAATTCTTTTGGGTATATACCTAGAAGTAGGATTGCCAAGTCATATGGTAATCCTGTACTTAAATTTCTGAGGAACTGTCAAACTGTCTACCACAGTAGCTGCTCCATTTTGCATTCCCACCAGCAATGAATGAGTGTTCCTATTTCTCCACATCCTCTCCAACACTTGCAATTTTCCACTTTTAAAAAATAGTAGCTATTCTAGTGGTTGTGAAATTATATCTCATGGTGGTTTTGATTTGCATTTCCCTAATGGGTAATGATGTAAACATCTTTTCATGTGCTTTTTGGCCATTTGCATATCTTCTTTGGAGAAATGTCTGTTCAGGTTCTTTGTCCATTATTTAAGGTTGTTTGTCCTTTTGTTGTTGAGTTAAAGCATTTCTTTATATTTTCTAGATTTTAAACCCTTATCAGATAAGTGGTTTACAAATGTTTTCTCCAATTGTGTAGGTTGCCATTTTATTTTCATGGTAAGTCCTTTGAGGCTCAGAGAAAATTTTTAATTTAGATGAGGTCACAGAGATATTTTCTTTTGTCACATGTGCTTAGAGGGTGAAGTCTAAGAAAACATGCTTATCACAAGGTCCTGAAGATGCTTCCCTACATTTTTATCTCGGAGTTTCATAGTTTTGCTTCTTATATTTAGGCCTTTGACCTATCTTGAGTTGATTTTTCTCTGTGATTTGATGTGATGTAGGGGTCAACCTTCATTGTTTTGCAAATGGAGATCCAGTTATTCCAGTACCATTTATGGAAGAGATTATTCTTTCCCCATTGTCTTTGCCTCCTTGTCAAAAATCAGTTGTCCTGGGTGGTGCTGCAGGGAACCAGACATTGTATGTCCTCCCATGGCCCACTGGGTGGAACGTGGTAGAGTGTGGGCTATGATGTGGACCATTGACCATGAGGTGCAGCAGTGCTCAGAGATGTATTCACCAAATGCAATGAATGTCTCATGATGATGGAGGAGGTTGTTGTTATGGGGGGAGGAGTGGGGTGACGGGGTTGGGGGGAGCATATGGGGACCTCATATTTTTTTTAATGTAATATTAAAAAAATAAAGACAAAAAAATCAGTTGGAACTTCAGGGAAGACAGAAGACAAGGGGCTCTATTCTCTCCCAGAAAAACTGCTAGAAGAGAGGCAGAAACAACCTGGAAAAAAATCTTCTAGGGTTTAGGACACCAAGGGAAGCCTGGACACCACCCAAAAGTGTGAGGGGCAAAGGGAAAAAACCATGATGGCAAAACTATGAGCTAAAAACCACAGCTGCAACTGCTAGCATCCTCCCTCACCCTATAGACACTTTTGAATTCTCAGGCCTCTAGGGTGGTGGCGACAGATAAAGGGGGCTACAGGGATCCACCTCTCTAGGAAAGGGGACAGAGAGACACACAGCTTAATGTGGACATAGCTTCTGACACAAAAATTTGGGCTGCTGTGTCCCATGAGCACTTCCAGGTTGTGTGTGTGGGGGGTGCCATTATTTACTTTGGGAGCTGACAAGGGACTAAAGAGATCTGACCCTCTCAGTCACCATCTTTACTGATTGGGACATTTCTACTAACTGGTTGTTGAAGATGCAAAGGGGAGGGGAATTATTTCCTACTTGGGCAAAGGGAGGGGACTGTCAGCAAAGGTTGGAGAACTGCATCTGAGAAAATCTGAATTATAAAGCCTTTAGCTTCAAGGCAGGATCCTCTATCTCATTGATCCAGTCCATGTTGCAGCAATCATACACCCACCAGGCACTGAATTGAGAGGGCTGCTAAAGAGTGACATTTGCCAACAGACCAAGGAAGTGCACAGGAGGAAATTAAATAAGCAAGAGAGGCTTTTTCTGCTCTATACAGGAGGTCTGCAACCCATTATTGGGCCCAGGGTCCAGATTTGAGCAACTAACAGGGACAATCCTAAAGATCAGAACAGATTAAATAAAGAATCAAAGAACAGCAGTAAGACACAGCCTCCTGCCACTAAATCTCTATGAAAGAGAGAAAAATTGAGCATCTGAGTAATCTTACCATCCTAATCAGATGCCTAGACATCAGCAAAAAATTACAAGCCATACTAAGAAAATGGAAGAAACTACCCAAAAGGAATATATTAGAAAAGGTATAGGATTTGAGACAACTAATCAAAGAGTTGCACAAAAATTTTGAAAATCAAAGTAATGAGTTGAACTACAATATGGCTAAAAAGATAAAAGACATCAAAAGACAATGAATAAGCACAAAGGAAAATTTGAAAACATGAATAGAAAAATAACAGAGCTCACGGGAATGAAAGAGATGATAGGTAAGATAAAAAACACAATAGAGACATACAAGCAGTTGTGAAATGACAGAAGAAAGAATAAGTGACACAGAAGACAGAACAGATGAAACAAAAGAGAAAAAAGAACACAGAGAGAAAAGAATGGAAAAAATGAGCAGGGGATTAAAATATTCACAAAAAAACAGAAATTAAGAGAGTTCATAAAAAATAATCCAACTTTGCAGGAAATATTAAAGGAAACCTTATAGCCTAAAAGAAAAGGACTGGAGAGAGAGTCTTGGAGGAGAGTATAGAAGAAAGAATAACAGACAGGATAACCAAAAGAGTAAAAAGACAGATGAAAATAAGGCATGTCATATGAAAATCAAAGAATAAAATGGTGGAAGTAAATAATGCAATTACGTAATACCATTGAATATGAACAGATTAAATTCTCCAATCAGTCATCAAAAATCTCCCAACAAAGAAAAGTCCAGGACCAGATGGCTTCACAGGTGAATTCTACCGAGCATTTCAAGAAGAATATCACCAATCATGCTTAAACTCTTCCAAGAAACTGAAGAGGAGGTAAAATTACTCAAAATATTTTATGAAGCCAACATCACCCTAATATCAAAGTCAAATAAAGGTACTACAAGAAAAGAAAATTACAGACCAATCTCTCTAGTAAACACAGATACAAAATTCTTGCAAATGGAATCCAACAGTGCATCAAAAGACTTATATATCATGACTGAGTGGAATTATATATATATATATATTATATATCATGACTGAGTAGAAAAGACTTATATATCATGACTGCATGGAATTTATTTTTGGTATGTAAGGGTGGTTCAACATAAGAAAGCCAATTAATGTAATATACCACATTAACAATTTGAACGGAAAAAACACATGATCATCTCAATAGATGCAGAAAAGGTATTCAACAAAATCCAGTATTCTTTCTTGATAAAAATACTTCAAAATGGAGTGAATGTGGCTCAAGCAATTGAGCTCCTGCCTACCACATGGAAGGTCCCAGGTTCAGTTCCTGATGCCTCCTAAAGAAGATGAGTAAGACTGCAGGCTGACGTGATGGGTTTGCATGGTGAGCTGGCACAACAAGATGACACAAAAGACACAAGGAGGAAAATATAATGAAAGACAAAACAATGCAGGGAACAGAGGTGGTTCAAGTGATTAGGTGCCTCCTTCCTACATGGGATGTCCGGGGTTTGGTTCCCAGTGCCTCCTTTAAAAAAAAGGAAGATCAGCACACAATGAACAGATACAGTGACCACAAACAATGGGGAAAGAGAAGAAAGAAAGAAATAAAATAAATCTTAAAAGAAAACCAAGCAAAAACAAAATGAAAAACCAACGCAGGGGAGCCCATGTGGCTCAGTGGTTGAGTGCTGACTTCCTGTATACAAGGTCCCAGTTTCAATCCCTGGCCTCAGTACAAAAACAAAACCCAAAATAAAACACTTCAAAAGATAGGAATAGAAGGAAAATTCTTCAATATGATAAAAGGCATAAGTGAAAAACCCACAGACAACATTGTACTCAAAGAAGAAAGCTTGAAAGTTTTCCCTCTAAGATCGGGAACAGGATAAGGATGCCCACTGTCACCATAACATGGTACCAGAAGTTCTAGCTAGACAATTGGACAAGGAAAAAAAAGGCATCCAAATAGGAAAAGAGGAAGTAAAACTCTTCACTATTTGTGGATGATATGATTCTATATTTAGAAAATTCTGAAATGTCTATGACAAAGCCACTTCAGCTAGTGAACAAATTCAGCAAAGTGGCAGGATACAAAATCAACACATAAAAATCATTAATGTTCCTGTACACTACTACTGAACAATCTGAGGAGGAAATCATGGAAAAAAATTCTAGTTACAATAGCAACAAAAAGACCCAAATACTTAGGAATCAATTTAACTAAAGAAGTACAGGACCCATATGCAGAAAACTATAAAACAGTGCTAAAAGAAACCAATGAAGACATAAACAAATGGTAAGACTTTCCATGTTCATGGATTGGAATACTAAATATCATGAAGATGTCAATCCTATCCAGACTGATTTATAGATTCAATGCAATACCAAACAAAATTCCAACAGCCTACTTTACAGAAATAAAAAAGGCAATTACTACATTCATCAGGAAGAGAAAGTGCATCGAATAGCCAAAAACATTCTAAAAAAGAAGAGCAACGTGGGAGGAATTTCACTGCCTGATCTTGAAACATATTACAAAGCTACAGTAATCAAAACAGCATAATATTGGCATAAAGATAGACACATCAGGAGAGTGGATGTAGCTCAAGCAGTTGAGAGCTTGCCTCCCACATGAGAAGTCCTAGGTTTGGTTCCCAGTGCCTCCTAAAAGGAAAAAAATCAAAGAGACAATGAGCAAGCAACCCCCCCCCCCAAAAAAAAAAACAAAAACAAAACAACGAACAGACAATAAGCAGCTAACAATGCAAAAACAACAAGCAAACAGACAAGGAAGCCATCTCAGGGAGGGGGGAAGGGGATGATAGATACATAACTGAGAGTCGAGAAATAAACCCTTACCTCTACAGCCAACTGGTTTTTGACAAACCTACCAAGGCCATGTTAATAGGACAAAACAGTCTCTTCAACAAAGGGTTGGAAGAACTGGATATGCATAACCAACAGAATGAGTGAGGACCACTATGTCACTCCCTACACAAGAATCAACTCAAAATGCATCAAAGACCTAAATATAAAAGTCAGGACCATAAAACTACTAGAAGAAAATGTAGGGAAACATCTTAAAGACCTTGTGGTAGGTGGTGGTTTCTTGGACCTTACATCCAAAGCATGAGCAACAAAGGAAAAAATAGATAAATGGGACCTCTTCAAAATTAAACACTTTTGTATCTCACAGGACTTTGTCAAAAAAGTGAAAAGGCAATCACATATCTAATAAGGGTTTAATATCCATAATATAGAAAGAGATCATACAACTCAAAAAAAAAAAAAAAAAGACAAACGACCCAATTTAAAAATGGGCAAAAGACTTGAAAAGATATTTGTCCAAAGAGGAAATACAAATAGCACAAAAATGAAAAAATATTGGACTGTACTAGCAATTAGAGAAATGCAAATCGAAGCTACAACAAGATATCATTTCACACCTATTAGAATGGCCACTATTAAAAAAACAGAACCACAAGTGTTAAGAGAGGATGTGAAGAGATAGGAACATTTATGTACTGTTGGTGGAAATGTAGAATGTACATTCACTGTGGAGGACTGTTTGGCAGTTCCTAAATAAGTTGAATATAGATTTGCCATGTGACCCAGCAAAACCACTACTGGGTATATATCCAGAAGAACTGAGAGCAGTCACACGAACAGACATGTGCATGCAGATGTTCCTAGCAGCATTATTCACGATTGCCAAAAGTTGGAAACAACCCAGGTGTCCATCAACTGATGAATGGATAAACAAACTGTGGTGTATTCATACGATGGAATATTACGCAGCTGTAAGAAGAAATGAAGTTGTAAATCATATGGCAACATGGATAAGCCTGCAGGACATATTGCTGAGTGAAGCAAGCCGGACACAAAAGGAAAAATAATGTATGCTTGCACTACTATGAACTAAATATACTGTGTAATCTCATGGAGTTAATAACTTAAAATAGGTAGCCAGAAAATAGAATGAGGTTAGAGAATGGAAAACTAAGGACTCAGTTGTGAAGAATTGGTAAATAGGATCTTCGGAAATGTTTAGAAAAGGTGAAAGTTCAAAAGTTCAACATAACGTTTGTAACTAGCAGTACTATTATTTGAGTATGAAAGTCATTTAAAAGAAAGTCTAAGGTCATGTATGTTACACTAAAGGAAAGATAAAAACGTAACATGGGACTGTATAGCATAGTAAAACTTCATGTGAAATATGAAAATGGATAAAGTTGCATATGTAAGACTGTATTTGAAACTGAACAAATGTATAGTAATACTATCAGATATTAATATCAGACAAAAAAGAAACCAGACACAAAGAACTACATATTGTATGATTCCATTCATATAAAATATAAGTATAAATCAATTTATAAAGATAAAATTAGGTTAGTGATTATGTAGGGCTGGGAAAGGACTGCTAAGGGGTGTGGAGTTTTTCTTTTTGGAGTAATGAAATTGTTCTATATTTTTTTGTGGTGATGAATGCACAACATTGTGATTATACTAAAAGCCATTGATAACACACTTTGATGGATCTATGGTACATGGATATATCTCAATAAAACTGCTTAATAAATAAATAATTGTGCAAGAAGAGCCAGAAATAGCTGCTATGTCCAGCAGGGGAAGGATAGAGAGATTGAGAGAATAATTTTCTTGTTTCTTTTTCTTTTTTTTTGTTTATTGTTATTATTGACATAATGAAAATGCTCTAATAATGATAGAAGTGATGAATGCACTTCTATGTGATTATACCAAATACCACTGATTGTACACTTTGGATTAATTGTATACTTTATTAATTTGTATCAATAAAATTGATTTATTTTTACAAAAATCAGTTGGCTATAAATGTGACAGTTGGTTTCCGAACTCTCAATTTGATTCCATCGGTCCATATGTCTGTCCTTATTCCAGTACTGGACTGTTTTCATTACTGTGGCTTTTTAATACATTTTAAGCTTGGGAAATGTGAATTCTCCACCTTCGTTCTTATTTTTCAAGAGTGCTTTGGCTATTGGGGGCCCCTTACCCCTCCATATAAATTTGATGATTGACTTTTTCATCTGCAAAGAAGGCTGCTGGAATTTTGATTGGGATTGCATTGAATCTGTAAATTGCTTTGGGTAAAATTCACATCTTAACAATTTTCAGTCTTCCAATCTATGAACATAGAACTTCTTCCATTTATTTAGGACTTCTTTGATTTTTTTTAGCAGAAGTTTTATAGTATTCTGTATACAAATTCTTTACATTCTGGTTAGATTTATTCCCATATATTTGATACTTTTAGTTATTAATGTAAATGGAGTTTATTTCTTGATTTCCTCTTGATTGTTCATTACTAACATAGAGAAACACTACAGATTTTGGAGTGTTGATCTTGTACTCCATCATTTTGCTGAATTCATTTAATAGTTCTAGGAATTTTGTCATCGATTTTAGGATTTTCTATGTATAAGATCATGTGCAAATAGGGCAAGTTTTATTTCTTCCTTTACAATTTATATCTTTTATTTCTTTTTCTTGACTAATTTTTCTGACGAGAACTTTCCAGTAAAGTGTTGAATAATAATGGCAACAGTAGGAATCCTTATCTTGTCCTTATTTTAGAGGGAAAGCTTTCAGTCTTTCACCATTAAGTATGATGTGAACTGTGGGTTTTTCATATATGATCTTTATCGTGTTGAGGAAATTTCCCTCTATTCCTAGTTTTCCAAGAGTTTTTATCAAGAAGGGGTGCAGGATTTCATCAAATGTCTTTTCTGCATCAATTTAGATGATGTGATTTCCCCCCTTCATTCTGTTAATATGATGTTTTGCATTAATTGATTTTCCTATGGTGAATCACCCTTGAATACCTGGGGTAAATCCCACTTGATCATGGTGTATAATTTTCTGAGTGAGCTGTTGAATTTGATTCACAAGTATTTTGTTGAGGATTTTTGCATCTATGGTCCTAAGAGATATTGTTCTGTAATTTTCCTTTCTTGTGATCTCTGTCTGGCTTTGGTATGAGGGTGATGTTGACCTTGTAGAATAAATTAGGAAGACTTCCCTCTCTTCAGTGTTTTGTAAGGTTTTGAGGATTGGTGTTAATTTTGGGGGGAATATTTGGCGAGTTCTTTTATTTCTTCTTGAGTCAGTGTAAGTTGTTTGTGCATTTCTAGGAATGTGTCAATTTCATCGAGGTTGTCTAATTTGTTGGCCTAAAGTTGTTCATAGTATTCTCTTATATTCCTTTTTATTTCAGTGGGGTCTGTATTAATGCCCTACTTTTCATTTGTGATTTTAGTTATTTGTATTCTCGCTCATACTTTGTCAGTCTAGCTAAAGGTTTGTCAATTTTACTGATCTTGTCAGAGAACTACTTTTGGTTTTGTTGATTCTCTATTTTTTTTTAATTCTCTATTTCATTTATATCTACTAATCTTTCTATAGTTTATATCTAATCATTTATATCTAATCTTTATCACCTTTCTTCTGATTGCTTTGGGTTTAGTTTGCTCTTTCTTCCTAGTTCTTCCAGTTTTGAGGTTAGGGCTCTGACTTGAAATCATTCTTCTTTTTGATGTAAGCATTTAGAGCTATAAATTTCTCTCTCATCACTGACTGCTGCATCCATAATTTTTGGTATGTTGTGCTCCTGTTTTCATTTGTCTCAAGATATTTACTGGTCTCCCTTTTAATTTCTGCTTTAATCCATTGATTGTTTAAGAATGTGTTGTTTAACTTCGATATATTTATGAATTTCCCATTTCTTCCTATGTAATTGATTTCTAGCTTCATTTCATTGTGGTGGAGAAAGATATATTGTATGATTTCAACTTTTTGAATTTACTGAGACTTGTTTTGTGAGAAAAGATATGGTCTATCCTGGAGAATTATCCATGTGCATACAAGAAGAATGTGTATTCTGTTGCTTTTGGGTGAAGTGTTCTATATATGTCCATTAGGTCTAGTTGGTTTGAGTATCCTTCAGGTTTTGTATTTCCTTATTGATTTTCTGTCTAGATGCTCTATTATTGAAAATGACATATTACAGTTTCCTACTATTAATGTAGAATCATCTATTTCTCCCTTCAAATCTGTCAGTATTTGCTTCATATATTTTGGGGTTCTGATGTTAGGTGCATATATATTTATAATTTTTACATCTTTGAATAGACTACTCTATCAGTATAGAATGACCATCTTTGTCTCTCACAACAGATTTTTTGTTTTGTTTTCTTTTGTCTTTTTGAGGTACCAGGGACCAGGAATTAAACCTGGTACCTCATGTGTGGGAAGCCAGCACTCAACTCCTGAACTGAGTTTTTAAATTTCATTTTTCAGCTTCCCTGAGTTGGTTTTTTCATTTGTTTGCTTGGTGTTGGCTTGTTTTTAGGAAGCACCAGAAAAGGAACCTGGGACCTCCCATGTGGGAGATGGGTGCTTTACCACTTAAGCCATATCTGTTCCCCTCTCATAGCAGTTTTTTACTTAAAGTCTATTTTATCTGATAGTAGTATAGCTACTCTAGCTTTCTTTTGGTTACTACTTGCATATTACCTACTTTGTCTTTAAGGTGAGTCTCTTGTAAACAGCATAGAGTAGGGCCTTGTTTTTTCATCCAATCTGCCCATCTCTGCTTTTTGACTACAGAGTTTAATCCATTTACAGTTCAAGTCACTAATGATAGTGTAGGACTTTTTTCTGCCATTTTGCTCTTTAGTCTAGTATATTTTAACTTTTTGTCCCTTAATGTACTTTCACATTTTTTATTTTGTGCCATATTAAATCCCTTCTCATTTCTATTTAGATATATTTTTCATATAATTTCCTTGTAGTTACCAGGTGGTTAAAATTTAACATCCTAAATATATGAGACTCAAATCTGACTTGATACCAACTTGACTTCAATAACATACACATACCTGTACCTAAATTCCTCAGCCCCCTTTTTCGTACTTGTTACAAGTTAAATATTTTGTGTTAGTTAGGTTTCTCTAGGGAAACAGAACTGACAAGAAATATCTGTAAATAGTCCAAATTCTATAGGGCAGGTTGCAAGCCAGGGACTCCAATGAAGGTCCTAGATGAGTTTCCCAGGAGATGGTGGCTTAAACAGAGATCAGAATTCTCTCTCTGAATGCTGAAATTAATTCTCCTTTTAAGGCCTTCAACTGATTAGATGAAATGTTACTCATTCTCCTCAAATGATTGTAGATGTAATCAGGCATATATGTAATCACTTCACTGATGATTAAAGTCCATGAAGTGGCATTGTATTACAATTATCCTAGTACTCGTTTAACCAAACAAGCGGGCAACATTACCTGATTGAGCTGACACATTAGCTTAACCATCACAGCTCACCCCTTGTCAACTTGGCAGTCATGCACATCACAGTAAACCATACTTAATCTCTAAATTTAAAAAATTGTATATATATATATGTATGTATATATGTATATGGGGCTGAGGGTGGGTCTCTGCGACTGGCAGATTGGGCACTCAAAACTGGCTGTAGCCAGGTCGGACTTGGTGACAGGAAGTCCATATTGCTGAGCCCATGCACAACCTCCATGCCCACCACGATGTCCACTTTATTCATGAGGCCATTGGGCAATGATAGACATGGCTGGGGAAAGAGGCAGAATGTTATCCACAAAATGAGTCATCTTTTCCAATTGATTGTTAAAATCTTCCTCTGCCAAAATCACCTCTGGTGAGCCTCTACATGGGACACAAATATTTTCATGCTTTTTGCCCACTCAAAAAGGTCTATCTGCATACCTCTTCCCCAGACCTCTTTGTCACCAATTTTCCAATGATGTTTCTTCCAAGTCCGTGGCTACCCAGCTAAATCATTAGCAACAGCCCATGAATCATATACAAATGTACCACCAGCCATTTCTCCTTCCGAGCAAAATGAACAACCAGATGCACTGTTCAAAATTATGTCCACTGAGAGGGTTTTCCCTCATTACTGTCTTTCAGGGATGTCCCAGAAAGGTGCTATAGTGCCACAGCTGTCCACTTTTGGATGGTACCTGCATATTGTGCAGAACCATCTGTAAACTAGGCATAAGGTGTCTCTTCCTTGGTTAACTGATTGTAAGGAACTCCCCAAAAGTCCACAGCTGTGGGCTGGGAAAGAGGAGGTAATGTCACAGATAAGGTGACCATGGGCATTTGGGCCACTTCCTAATCTAACTTGTGGGTCTGCTCAAACCCAGTTTCATATATATGACTTCTGCTTCCTGATGGAATGCTGTTGTGCACACCCATCTCTATGATTTGGCAGCCACATAATACCCAGTTCATAATAGGCAACTTAGGTCTCGTGGTAACTTGGTTGCCCATGATTATGCATTGTCTCTACTAAGGCCCAGTAGCAGGCCAAAAGTCATTTCTGCAAAGGATGGCAGGGATTTGCTCCAAGGGCCTGTGCTGTGATTCTCCTATAGGGGCCTGCTAAAGGCTCCAGACAGCATCTGTTTGCCAATGGCACTTCCAGCACCATTATATCTGTCAAATCATACAGCCCAAGTGGCAGTGTAGCTTGCACAGCAGCCTGGACCTATCACAGAGCCTCTTGTTCCAGTCCCCACTCAAAACTAGCAGATTTTCTGGTCATTCAGTAAATTGGCTGGATTAGCACACCTAAATGAAGACTGTGTTGTCTCCAACATCCAACAAGGCCAACTAGGCATTGTGTCTCTTTTGTTGGTCGTATGAGGGACCAGATGCAATAGCTTATCCTTCAATTCAGAAGGGATATCTTGACATGCTCCACACCACTGGACACCTAAAAATTCACTGAAGTGGAAGGCCCCTGTGTTTTTGTTGGCTCTATCTCCCATCCTCTCTCACACAAGTGCATTACCAATAAGTCTGGAGTAATTGCTACTTCTTGCTCATTTGGTCCAAGCAGCATGATACCAAAATAATGGGCCAGTGTGATGTCTTTTGGGAGAGAGAGATGATCAAGGTCTCTGTGGACAATATTATGACATAAGGCTGGACAGTAGATATACCCCTGAGGCAGGAGAATGAAGGTATATCGCTGACCTTGACAGCTGAAAGCAATGTGTTTCTGGTGGTCCTTACAAACAGCAATTGAGAAAAAGCATTTGCCAGATCGATACTTGCATATACCAGTGGATGTTCTGAGTTGCTGAAGCAATGATGCCACATCTGGAACAGCAGCTGTAACTGGAGTCACCACCTGGTTGAGTTTATAATAATCTACTGTTAACCTCCAAGTTCCACCTGTTTTCTGCACAGGCAAAATAGGAGAGTTGAAGGGGGATATGGTGGGACTCAGCACCCCTGCATCCTTCAATCCTTGATGGTGGCACTGATCTCTGCAATCCCTCCAGGAATCCACTATTGCTTTTGATTTATTATTTTGCTAGGTGGGGCAGTTCTAATGGTTTCCACATGGTCTTTCCTACCATAATAACCCTCACTCTACAATTCAGGGATCCAATGTGGGATTCTGCTAATTACTGAATATGTCTATTCCAATTATACACTCTGGAACTGAAGAAATAACAACAGAATGGATCTGGGAACCCACTGGATGCACTGTGAGATGGACCTGAGCTAAAACTACATTGATCCCCTTACCTCCATAAACCTCTGCTGACTGGTGGACCACAGTGACATTTTGGTTCTCCTGGAATTAACTTCACCTCTGAGCCAGTCTAGTAATCCCAGAAATATCCAGTCATTTCCTTTTCCCCAGGGCACAGTTACCTTGGTAAAAGGCTATAGGTCTCTTTTGGCAAAGCTGAGAGGAATATTAACAGCATAAATCTTTGGCAGTGTAACAGGATTCTTCCCCAAGGGGACTTGGCTTTCCCTTCTTTCAAGGGGCTCTGGATCTGTAAACTGCCTTACTTCTGGAAATTAAGGGGCCATGCACTCTCTTTCTATAATTCAAGTTAGGATTTTGTTCACTCATCTTAGAACTCTTCTGCTTACACAGATCAAGTAGGAATTTAGTAGATTTCCTACCTATATTATTTCTAGTTACCACATGATATATTAGCCTTCCCCATAGGTCTATGCAACTCAGACTATTTTGAGTCTGTTGTTCATTGTTGTAGCCATACCCACCTTGTCTTTGGTGATTTAGTGCTGCTACCTGGCTTCTGCCAACCTGAGATCCAATCATCCCCATAGTGTTTAAGGATTCTAGTTCTGTGACAGCATCCCATGGTAATATCTGACCTATATAGAAGAGCAACCACAGAGCTCTTCAGGGAAGACGGAGTTAATCTCAAAAATTTATTCCAAACAGTCCTTGTGAAAGGTATGTCCTCTGGAGATTCCTTGGGTGAGTGGGAAAGTCTTAGATGGTAAATGCATTCTAACATTCCACTGTCTCTAAACTTTTGGATCCCTTCAGCTATAGTATACCAGGGTAATTCTGACTTCTCAACCTCAGGCAGTGTCAGTCATCTTTTGGTCCATGTTTCAGCCATCCACCCAAACAAATCTTTAGAGCCCTTTCAAACCCCTTGAGCTATAACACCTAATCCAGAATCTCTGTTAGTGAGCCTAAATCAACAAATTCAGCCTGACCCAACATTATATTCCTTCCATCATTATCCCATACCGTTAATATACACTCCCACACATATTCCACTGATTTCTGTCTATATAAATTGGAAAACTCATGCTGTTCTTTTGGAGTGTATTATACTTCCTCATGGGTCACACTTTGAACTTCATCTCTGGAGGCTTATTGTGCCTTTAGTCTGGTTATAGGTCTGGAAGAAAAGAGAGGTGATGGGGTTGGGTGAGGAGAAACATTAGAGATGTCTTGCAAGCCAATTACTTCAGGGCATTCCATTGCAGTTTCATCTGGTGAGACAGGATTAATATCTTCAGGTGGGGGTTGGATGACAGACTCCTCACAGTAGGGAGGAGGTTGGAACTCCTTGAGGCGGGCGGGAGCTTGACTTGATCCAGGCTTGCCATTAGGTGGTTGTTTCCTTAGGGCAGGGAAGAGGTCAGGAGGCTGTCTCCTCAGATTGCTCAACAGTAGCATATGGAAATGTTTTTTTTTTTACATATTAATCTTGTATCCCACCATTTTGCTGAACTTGTTTATTAGCTCTAGTGGCTTTGTTGTGGATTATTCAGGATTTTTTATATATAGGTTCATATCATCAGTGAATAGCAAAAGTTTTCCTTCTTCCTTTCCTATTTGGGTGCCTTTAATTTCTTTTTCTTGCCTAACTGCTTTAGCTAGAACATCTAACACCATATTGAAAAACAGTGACGACAGTAGGCATCCTTGTCTTATTCCTGATCTCAGTGGGTACATTTTCAGGCCTTCACCATTGAGTACAATGTTAGTTGTGGGTTTTGCATATAGACACTTTATCATGTTGAGGAAGTTTCCATCTACCCCTATCTTTTGGAATGTTTTATCAAGAAGGGATGCTATATATTTGTCATGGCCTTTTCTGCATCAATCAAAATGATTATGAGATTTTTCTTCAATTTATTATTGTGGTGTATGACCTTGATTAATTTTCTTGTGTATACCTGGCATAAAATCCACTTGATTATTTTAATGTGTTGTTGGGTTTGATTAGCAAGTATTTTGTGGAAGAATTTTGCATCTAGGTTTATTAGAGAAATTGGTCTGTAATTTTCTTCTTCTTCTTCTTTCTTGTAGTATCTTTAACTGGCCTTGATATTAGGGTGATTTTGGCTTAATTGAATGAGTTTGGTAGTGCTCCTTCCTATTTAGTTTTTTAGAAGAGTCTGAGCAAGATTGGTATTAGATCTTCTTTGAATAATTGGTAGAATTCACCTGTAAAGCCATCTCATCCTGGGCATTTCATTTTGCGGTGGTTTTTGATGGCTATTTCAATCTCTTTAATTGTGATTGGTTTATTGAAGTCTTCTGTTTCTTCTAGGGTCAGTGTGGTTCGTTCATATGTTTCTAAGGATTTGTCTATTTCACCTACTGTTGTATAGTTTGGTAGCATACAGTTGTTCATATGACCTCTTTTTATTTCTGTAGGGTCAGTAGTAATATACCCCCTCCCATTTCTGATATTATTTATTTGCATGTTCTCTCTGTTTTCCTTGGTCAGCGTAGTTAAGGGTTTGTTGGTTTTGTTGATCTTCTTGAAGAACAAACTTTTGGTTTTGTTGATTCTCTATTTTTATTGCTGTTGTTGTTCTCAATTTCTTTTATTTCTGCTCTATTATTTGCTATTTCTTTCCTTGTGCTTTCTTTGAATCATGTGCTGTTCTTTCTCTATTTCTGCCAGGTGTGCAGTGAGGTATTTGATTTTAGCTCCTTCTTTTTAAATGTAATCAGCACAGGCTATAAATGTCCCTCCCAGCATGTCTTCCCTGCATCCATAGGTTCTGATATGTTGTGTTCTCATTTGCATTCATCTTGCAATATTTATAGGTTTTCTTGCAATTTCTTCTTTGACCCACTGATTTTTTAAAGGTATGTGATTTAATCTCCATGTATTTGTGAATTTCCCCCTTTCCCACCTACTGATTTACAACTTCATTCCATTATGATCAGAGAAAATGCTGTCTATAATTTCAGTCTTATTTTAAAATTTATTGGGACACGTGTTGTAACCCAGCATATGATCTATCCTGGAGGAAAATCCATGAGCACTTGAGAAGAATGTATCCTGGAGTGCAATGTTTTATATATGTCTGTTAGGTATAGTTCATTGGTCATTTTGGCAGTTTGAGATCTCTTTATGAATACTAAAAAGAGAACAATTATGTTTGTAAACCAGAGGTCCTTAACCTTTTTAGTTCCACAGACCCATTTGCCAATCAGGTGAAAACCACAGAAAATCTATTTTGTCTGATATTAGTGTAGCTACCTCAGCTCTTTTTTGGTTAATATTATATTTGCATGGAATACCTTCTTCCAATCTTTCACTTTCAGCCTATTTGTGTCCTTGTGTGTAATTTGAGTCTCTTGTAGACAGCATATAGATTGCTCATATTTTTTAATCCACTCTGCCAGTCTGTGTCTTTTGATTGAGGAGCTCAATCCATTAACATTCAATATTATTACTGTAAATACAAAACTTTGTCCATTTTACCTTTTGGTTTTCCATTGTCATATCTTAATCTTGTCTACCTTTTTATCCTTTTAGTTACTTTTACTAATAATCTTCATTTCTACACTCTTCTCCAAGCCCCTCTCTCCCATCTTTTCCTTTCAGGCTGTGGCACACCTTTTAGTATTCTTTGTAAATCTGGTGTCTTGATGACAGCATTTCTCAGTTTCTGTTTATTTGTGAAGATCTTAAACTCACCTTCATTTTATTTTATTTTATTTACTTTGTAATAATATTACATTAAAAATATATATATATGAGGTCCCATTGAACCCTACCTCCCCCACCCCACCTCTCCCCCCCCTCAGCAACACTCCCTCCCATCATCATGACACAGCCATTGCATTTGGCAAGTATATCTCTGGGCACCCCCGCACCCCATGGTCAACGGTTCACACCATGGCCCACACTCTCCCCCATTCCATCCAGTGGGCCCTGTGAGGATTTACAATGTCCGGTGATTGCCTCACCTTCATTTTTGAAGGACATTTTTTCTGGATAAAGAATTCTTGGCTGGCAGTTGTTTTGTTTTGTTTTTTTTCTTTTCAGTATCTTAAATATATCATACCACTGCCCACTTGCCTCCATGGTTTCTGATGAGAAATGGGTACTTAGACTTATTAACCATTCTTATACGTGATTACTTGCTATTCTACTGCTTTCAGAATTCTCTATCTCTGGCTTTTGATATCCAGAATAGAATAGTAATAGGTGTATTCAGATTTATTTTCTTTGGAGTGCATTGTCCTTCTTGGATATTGATATTTATGTCGGTTATAAGAGTTGGGATATTTTCAGCAAATATTTCCTCAAATATTCTTTCTGTCCCTTTCCCATTTTCTTCTCCTTCCAGGACACCCATGACACATATGCTTGAGCATTTTGTGCTGCCATTCAATTTCCTGAGACCCTGTTCAATTTTTCCCCCCATTCTTTTCTCTGTCTGTTCTTTTGTATTTTGAAGTTCAGATGTTCTGCCCTCTAATTTGCTTATTTGTTCCTCTGTCATTTCAAATCAGCTGTTATATGACTCCATGCATTTTTAGTCTCATCCATTGTGTCTTTCATCCCCATAAGCTCTTTTACTTTTCTTTGCAAGCTTTTAGATTCTTCTTTATGCTCACCTTAATATAATTTATCTGTTTAGCTATGTTTTCCTTCAAGTCCTTAAATTGAAATAGGAGATTTGTGTGACCATCATTGATTAGGTGTTTTACATTCTGTGTCTTGGCAGTATTTTTAATTTGTTCCTTTGCCTGGGCCGTATATTCCTGTTTCTTAGTATGGTTTGTAATATTTTGCTGATGCCTAGGCATCTGGTTATATTAGTGAGTTTTTTGTAATGGTCAATTTCCCTGTCTTGCCTAGTACTTTGGTTGCACAGCTCTTCTTTGATTTTTGGTTCAACTTATTCTACGTCTTTAAAATACCCTGTTTAAGTTATCAAAGCAGGGCCAGCAACCCACTAATAGGGCACAGACCTGACCCAGGGAACTTGGGGATTGGGACAAGAGAGACTCCAAAAGCCTTTTTTTTCCCCTTCACTTTCCCAGTCTGCCAGCAGATGGCACTCCTCAGTGAATCTTTCCATGGAGTTGGCTCTTTGAACCTCCACTGGCTGGTGTTTCTGGGCTGGTTGAGCCAAGATTCAAAGCAGAGATCTGTTGTTTAAACCACACTCAGCCCTCTGCTGCACCCTCATCTTCCCAGGGTGGAGGACGTCTGCTCCCCTCTCAGTTGGCTGCCATCAGCCTTGGATTTTACCGTGAGGGTGGGGGATGGGTGCTGTTCTCAGCTGTGGGGGTGAGTAACTCACAGTCTTCATTTCAGCCTCTTCATTTCTCTGTCCCCACTACCACCTGGACAATGTGCGTGGCACCCTCCTGATCTGCAGATCTCCAAAGCCACTCCTTCGGACAACTTCTGCCCTTTCTCCACTGTTTTTGTTAGAGAGTTGAGCCTGCTGACCTACTCCAGCACCATCTTCCTCAAATATCCAGATGCTTTTTTGAATTCTGAATTCAAATTTTGAAAGTTAAGATGGCACATAGATCATGTAACACCCCTATAGTGAAACACATCAGTATGCTGCAGCCCAATGTACGAATACTCATACTAAGAGGCCAAATAAAAACTATGCATAACTTCACATCTGCCTAGATCGGGTTTAATAAGCTTATCGAAAACTTTTTGTTTTTAGATTGATTAAGATGAAGGTTTGTGGCCCATAATTTCCACTCCTACCTTACAGGTGAGATCATTGGGATGCAGGGTGATTAAACAACTTGCCCAAGGTTTTGAAATTCTTCTTGTCTACCTCCAAATTCCATGGTTTGTTTTACACTCAAGAGTGGTTTTAAGAAATAGTGGTAATTATGTATATAAAGTACAACTTCCTTGTGAGGTAACTATTACCATGAAATATAACCCCAAATTGATGTTCCTTGGATTTAATTTAGTATCCCATGGAGCACAATGTGGGCATCTGTGACCTTGTGGAACTCCTTGGAGTCTAGGCCATGACCATCGGAAGCTCCCAGGAAAGATTTTCCCACATGGCCCTTGGCCAACCTTCTGTATCGTGGTTTTTTTTCCCCCAACCTCAGTGCAGATCAAATGTGGAACACAAGGCTCCTTCTGACCCGGGCTTCCTCTGTCCAGTCACTCCTAAGTACGTTATCCAAGCCATACCCTATACTTGCCTCCATGCTCTTATGTGCCTGGACCTCTGTCCATGGCGCTCCTTCTACACATCCTTTGGCTCCTGACTACATGCAAGCATGCACACACACTTACTGGCACATACATGCACCCACACACATACACACACATGCACACACACATACATATACACTTCAATTACCTAACTTAAAAGCAATAAGCAGTTATTTCCTTCACGTTGCCTTCCCTGTTGAGATGCCCTTACGAAGAGAGCCACAACCTCTTGGGTTTCTACGATAGCACTTATAGCCTGTTTACTTTTCTGTGGTAGATTATAAGCTTCTCAACAGCAGGAACTGTATCTTACTTATTTCTGTAGGTATTAGTATCTTTCCAATACTGGGATTCAAGGAGAAGGAACAAGTTTATGGAAAAGGGGGGAATTTGAGATTGTGCTGCTGTAGGATGTGATGGTCATAAAGTCTAGTGGGCAGTTAAACATATGGACCTATAACTCCAGAGAGACATGAGGGGGTGGGAGCCTGGATTTGGGAGTCACTAGAGCCCAGGTAAGAGGTGAAGCATTTGGAGCAGCTGGAGTCAGCAGGGAAAGTGTGTGGTGTGAGAAGAGAGCCATCCCAAGTTTAGAACCCTGGGGAAGCCCCACATTCACCTACAGATGTGTTGGCAGAGACCAAGACTTTGGTATGTTTGGTTGCAGACGATGTTTTCTTTTTATTCCTCATTTGGTCAAGTCCTGAGAGAATTTTGTATTCTGAGAAATTGCATTTCACTTTGAGGCTGTTCCTACAAAAAGTATAAAACTCAGCTGAGATTTATAAATCATATTAGAGTTCAGAAAAATAATAGGCTTACAGGATGAGAAAGCTGTTAGTAAGAATTCCCTTACCATTTCAAAATGACAAATTTCTCCCATTCTGTGTTGCAATTTGGCAGCCCTGTTACATAGCATTTATATACTAAATGTTCCCTTATCAGGAAAGCACATGTTAAGAGAATCTAAATTAAATTTCCCAGTATGTTAGCGTCTCAAACTTTGGAATATTGAGGTTCTAAATAACTCACTAATCATTCTAAAAGTTTTCTTTCCCAAAGCAGAACATTTCCAGAAATTTCATCCTGGTTCCCTTGGATGCTTGGTAAGGGCTCATTCACTTGCTGTTCTTTTTCCTTGGGGAATTTAACTAAGGAAGTGAAGCTAGAACTTGGTAAGGTTGTGGGTTTGCTGTCTAGTGCCGACAAAAGCTGGCATTTCTGTTCTCACCAGAAAGGGAAAGGGAGACTTCAGGAACTGAAGGACTTGGGAGCAATCAGGTCATGACATATGCATGGCTCCTCAGTGACTGGGCCACTGTGTGTCGAGATAACTTCATGTAGAGGGCTGAGTACCACAAGCTGTACCTAGTACACAGTCAGCACGTGGTAGCCATTATCGTTACTATTGTTAAACCGCTAGCCCCTAACAAAGTGCCTCACACATAGTAAGTGCTTAGTAAACAGTAGCAGTTATTCTGATTGATGTCAGCTCTGTCTCTGCTGCTTGTGGAAGGAGTACTGGTTCAGTCCCCTGCTTCAGACAGACAGAGCAAAGAGCCAAACGAAGCTTACGTTTGTGGTCTTCAGACTATTTTCATGCCAGCCCTCTTTCCAACTCCAGTAGGTTCCCTATTACTGAACGTTTCTTGGAATGCTTTACAAAATGCTTTGCAGAATTTCTCTATGATCCCATGGACATTTTCCACTGAGGTGATCCAGTTAATAATGAATAACATCTATTCCCTTCTATCAATGAAAGTAAAACTCAGTTAACTCAGTAGGAGGATGCAGGAAAAATACTGAAACACAGTGATGGTAATATCAGGAGCTAGCTGATCTGCATTATTTTACTTCACAGGGATGCCAGCTGCTAACTTGACCCTGGCCTCACTTAATCACCACATATTTAGTGTCTGTGTGCATTCATTCCATGATCCCGACTCTCACCAACCTCTTATTTGGCTGAAGGTGGATCTCAGGAAATGGGGTCATGTCCAGGAGGTCACGGGCATCCTGACAGCCCACGGTAATGTGCCCAAGGGAGAAGAAAAGTGAAAGCTTATTTGCAGGGCTCTGTCGACAAGACACACAGGAACCACACGGCTGCCCATGAGTAAGGTCACGATCCAGGCTTGGGTCACAGCGTTACAGACTCAAACTGTTAGAGTCGTCTACCACCCATGCAAAGAAGCAATTCTACTAGCTGCCACAAGATTATTCCTGCTTTATCACTCATTCATAAAACATTTATTGAGTCCTTATTTTATGCCAGGCACTTTGTTAGAAGCTGGAAATTGAAAGATGAAGAAGAGATGGTGTCTGCCAGGAAGGAGCTCCTAGTCTGGTGGGGAAAAAGAGAAACAGACAAAGGTAACTGGAAATTGATGTTGAACACAAAAATGGAGGTGTGCTGGGAGACAGGGGGGCAGTGACCAGCTCCACAAGGGCAAGGCTTCCCAGAAGACGGAGATGGCAGCACTGCAGCTCCGAACTGGAAGGGCGGCAGTGAAAAGAGAATTGGTGAGACCTGCTGTGGGGAAATGTGTCAGAACTTAGCAACTTAACAGATCTGGGGCAGAAAGAGAAGGTTGTGTACCAGGTACTTGATTTATTTTTTTGTTTCTTCATTAATGAGCACTCCTCTAAGTATTTCACAAATATTAACTTATTTAATCCTTGCAATGACCCCATGAGGTAGGTACTATTTTATACCTATTTTACAGATGAGAAAACTGAGGCAGAGGGAGCTAAGTAATTGACTCCCCATACAAACCTCATTGACTAGAAGAAGGAATGGTAATGCCACAACTAAAACAAAGGACAGAGGGAATAAAGAAGGTTTTTTTAAAAATTTTACATTTTGAAATATTTTATAGAGATAATTAAAGAGTTACATGCAGTTTAAGAAATAATACAGGTGGTGGACTTGGCCCAGTGGTTAGGGCGCCCGCCTACCACATGGGAGGTCCGCGGTTCAAACCCCAGGTCTCTTTGACCCGTGTGGAGCTGGCCCATGTGCACTGCTGATGCGCGCAAGGAGCGCCGTGCCACGCAGGGGTGTCCCCCGTGCAGGGGAGCCCCACGTGCAAGGAGTACGCCCTGTAAGAGAGCCGCCCAGCACGAAAGAAAGTGCAGCCTGCCCAGGAATGACGAAGCACACACGGAGACCTGACACAACAAGATGATGCAGCAAAAAGAAACACAGATTCCCGTGCCACTGACAACAACAGAAGCGGACAAAGAAGAACACGCAGCAAATAGACACAGAGAACAGACAACAGGGCTGGGGGTGGGAAGGGGAGAGAAATAAATAAATAAATAAATCTTAAAAAAAAAAAAAGAAATAATGCAGCGCTCACCTGTACACCTTGCCAAGTTATCCCCAATGGTAACATTTTGTAAAACTATAGCAAAATATAACACCAGGATAGTGACATTGATACAACCCACCCATCTTATTCAGAATTATTTAGGTTTAGCGTACTCATTTGTGTGTGTAAGTATTTAGTTCTGTACAACTTTATATACAATTTTTTATACAAGAAAACTTCTTGTTGCTTTTTTTATAGCCATGCCCACTTCCAGCAACCCACACCCCAGCTCCACATGCCCCATGCCCTGTGACAAGGACAATTTTTGTTAAGTTCTATTCCATCTTTGAGAGCTCCTAGGTTTGTAGAAACTCTCAAGGGAGAGAGAAAAAAGTTTGTTTTTACATTAACTGTGCTCAGGAATTACTTAAAAAATCAGAAATGGTAATAGCTGAAAGTGCCCTACTAGCTTTATCTGTGTTAACCCCCATAACAAGTGTATGATTCAGGTCCCACCGCATCCCAAGCACACATGGTTAGTACTGACAAATTCAAGACTCGACCCAGGCAGTCGGGCTTCAGAGAATTAACCACTATGCAAAATGGGTTTTCAAAATGAAAGAGTACTGTACCCTGAAAGCTGAGTGCCCCTGTACGTCTGCTTTACTGATGACCTTCACTGAGGACACCAGAATAATCTCTTACCATAATATTTTCAGACAGTCTCTAGAATGTAAGGAGTAAGGATCAAAAAGGATTTTAAATGAGGATGAAAAAAGTCTTTTACCGTGGAGCATCACATGAGGATGGACCTGGAAATACAAGAGATCACACACCAATCTAGGTAATTAGTGGTTCTCTGAGGCTGTAGAGAATGGGGAGCTTTCACCTACTGTTGCATATCAGAGGAGTTGCCTGCCTTGGGCTACACTGAAAACAGGCTAGAAACTGTGTCAAGATGGACTACACATTTTCTGGATGGCAACTAGACTTCATTCATTCATATTCACACTCATTTGTTCAATCAGCAGGTATATTTCATGCATGCTATTTTCCAGGTACCATGTTAGGAATGGGGATTCCTTGAGGAATCAAACTTCCTTGTCATGGAATGGTAGAGGAAAAGACTAAACAAATAAATAGAGACATTAACAAATTGTGAGAAGTGTTATGAAAGGAGAGATTTGCCACTGTGTGGTATACAGTGCCTGGTATAAGATAGGCACTCATTAAAAATTCATGGACTGAATGAATGATGCATGATTAAATATAATGGGGAGCTTCCAGTTCTGGACGACCCTTCTCCCTGTTCCTTCTATTAAGTAGAAGTAAAAAGCTTGACTGTTACATCTAGACAAGCATAAGACTCTGAAAGGTATAAAGAAGGCGGCAGAATAGCTAGGGACCTTGGGACCCAAGGCATGATGCAGCTCTAGAGTGGTGTCCAGAGGTCTAGAGAGAATGAGAATTCCCACCCCTGCCCAGCAGTAATGAGGCATGCTCCCCTCCCCCAGAGTGTCCAGACACAGGCTTTGAGGACCACTTCACCACCCACCACAGGGTAATAAAGCAGTGCCCCTTTCTCCCACTGCGATAGTATCAGAAGAGGTCTATGTGGTAGCTTGAACTATGTACCCCATGTTCTTAATCTTAATCCCATGTCCTATGGGTGTGAACCCATTCTAAATAGGACCTCTTAGAAGATGTCATTTTTGTTAAGGTATGGCCCAGCTGAATGAGGGTGGGTCTTTTTTTTAATTAAAATTTTCTTAAAAATTTAAGTCTATCATTCATTCATGAACGTGCATAAATAGTAAGTGTGTAGTAATAGTCGTGACCTTACAAAACAAACATGCATATCACCATTTAGGGCTCCCTTACATCCCCCCATCACCAATACTTTGCATTGTTGTGAATCATTTGTTGCAAACTACGAAAGAGCACTGCCAAAATATTACTACTAACTATAGCCCATGTCTTGTCTATTATAGCCCAAACCACCCGATTAACACCATGTACTCATATCATGTATTTTTTACAGTTCATGGGAGAACGTTCTTATATTTGTTCTGTTAACCACAGTCCATCCTCCACCACTGGATTCCCTGTGTTATACAGTCCCATGCTTTGTCCAATCCACTCAAAGTGTACACTCAGTGGCTCTCATTTTCATCATAGAGCCGTGCTCTCCTAACCACACTCAAGTCTAGAACATTTCATTACTCCAAAAAGAAAACTGAGGGTGGGTCTTAACCCAGATTACTGGAGGCCTTATGAAGAGAAAGCCACAGGAAAGAGTCAGAAAAGCAAGCCAAGGAACCCCAAGGATTGCAGCAAGCCAGCACCAGAACGCCAGCAGCCCAGGAGGCCAAACCAGTGTGTGATGTTGAGACAGCATCTTAGGCAAACTAACACAGGCCGCCTAAACAGAAGAATCATGTAAGATCCAGAGTCTTTTACCACAAATGCCTAGGATGTAATAGAAAATCACTTGACATACCAAGAACCATGAAAATCTCATGAAAAATGAGAATGAGGAAAGACCACCAATGGACGCCAACAAGAAGATGACACAGATGTTGGAATTATCTGACAAAGATTTGAATGCAGCCATTATAAAGAGGCTTTACTGGCAAGTATGAAAATGCTTGAAATAAATGAAAAAATAGTTTAGGCAAAGAAATAAAAGATACAAAGGAGAACCAAATGGAAATTTTACAACTGAGAAATACAATAACAAAAACACTTAAAAAGTTTAATGGATGGTCTCAATAGCAGAATAGAAAGGACAAAGGAAAGAATAAGAAGATAGAACAAT
This sequence comes from Dasypus novemcinctus, assembly GCF_030445035.2. Classification (NCBI taxonomy): domain Eukaryota; kingdom Metazoa; phylum Chordata; class Mammalia; order Cingulata; family Dasypodidae; genus Dasypus; species Dasypus novemcinctus. The sequence continues at coordinate 79,966,145 of NC_080682.1, forward strand.
AGAAATGACCTAATCTGAAAAACACAGAGAAAAGAGACTGAAAAAATAAAAGGATCAGAGCCTTGGGTATCGGTTAGACTGTAATGAAAGCTTTAACAAACATGTCATTTCAATACCAGCTTCAAAGAGCTGCCGAAGTCAAAGTGATATCGTGGCCATGCAAGGCACTTCTGCAGCATTAATTCATTTCATTATTCATTCAACAAATACATTTTGAGTAGGTGCCAAACCCTATGCTAGCCCTGGGAACGCAGTGGTAAACAAACACAAAACCACAACATGGTCCTTGCGCTTTTGGAAGTGATAGTCCAGGATACGAGACAGTCATTGAACAAATAAGTACAATTCTGATCCTTATTCTAATTAGGAGAAGCAAACATATTGTGAGAGAAAATAACGGAAACAGGCATCTAATTAAATTAAGAGATCTGAGGAGGTCTTTCCAACGATGACCTGCGAGGTGAGTATAAGTTAACAGATAAAGAGTGGGGAAAGTTCTTCCTGAAAGACATGAAAGCACATGCAAAGGCCATGGGGCAAGTGAAGACTCAAAATAAGGCCAGGGAGGCTTGAGGCTGGTGAAAAAATAGTGTAGTGGGGTTAGACAAGGGCCAGATCATGCCATTCCAAAGAAACTATACCTATGACACTTTGTCTGGCATCATTTCAGAACCATGCTAAACACCAAACACATACCCAAACTACTCTCAAAAACACCCAGTGTTTTAGAACCCCAAAGACTCAGAGGTGGGGACGGTACTTCTGGTGGGGATGAGGTGGAGTTGGAGGGATCGTTGGTAGGAATGAGGTCAGCCAGGAATAACTTGGAGAAATGGCCCTGGAGCTGGACTTGGAATTCCAGAGGTGAATCTGAAGCAGGGATGGGCTCTTTGCAGCCATTAGAGCTACACACCAAGAGGTCCATCATCCATGGGTCCTGGAAGTAATGCCACCTGCTTTACACTGACATCTCAAATGGAATCAGGGGGTCAGTTCCAGGAAGAGCCAATAGGCTCTGCACTCACACGTCAGTTGGATTAGGACCAGCAACTGGCTAGGAGGTCTACTGGGTTCTTAATAAGACTACAACCCATTCCTAACCTTGTACAATTATGGCATTTCTGGAGTTCTTGATTTTCATTACTGAAAAAAATTACATCTACAAAGCCCTGATTCCAATTTTAATAAAAATTAGAGGAAAATTTACTTTAGCATTCAGTTTATTTCCTCTTAGAATGACCCTGGAGATAACGAACTTACCATGATTCTATTTTCTTTTTATTGTCCTCTTCTTTATCATAAAACTTGTCAATATTACTGTTCTAGCACTTTAAACTTTACCCCCTCCCCAAAAAAATCCAATGGAAAATTAACAATGGGTAATTCATTTCCATATTGTAAGAGAGAAGTAAAAAGAAGAGAATAAAAACTGGATTGTGTTTTAAAAGAATTAATTTAGCTGTGAGAGGCATTAAAAGCAGCCAGACATTCATTTACTCATGTATTTGCTTAACAGCGTAGGTGCCACAAAACTAGGAATTGAAGGTACAGAGATGAATAAGCTGTAGTCTGTGACAGCAAATAGTTGATGGCCTGACAGGAGAGAGACATATAATCTGATGAATCATAATACTGCATAGCAAGTAGTAGAGTCTACCCAGTATCTATTCTTTCCTTTGTCCATACTTACAGAGCCCTCATTTTGTTTGGGGTAGTACCAGGGAGGCCAATTGTGATAGTCCTGCTTTCTACTTTTCCAGCCTTTCCTGCAGATGGGGTTGGAGGGAGGGAGCATCTGAGGTGCATCAGATGCAACATCAGTAATATAAGGGGAGGTTTGCAGAATGGAGGGAAGAGCTTCAGAGAAAATTTTGCTTTCCAGAGAGAAGAAATTAATGAGGTAACCCTGGCTTGTCTCTCTTTTTTCAGTTTTGATTACAAAAGCAATTTGTGAAACATGGCAGCCATTTTGTGACCATGAAGAAAAGGGGAAGAAAAAACACAGAGACCCTGACTTTGGCATTATTTAGTGACTGAAGCAATATCAGCACTCACCCACCTCTGGTCTTCTTTTTATAGAAGAATAAATCTCTATTTGTTAAAGCTATTGTTAGTCAAGTTTTCTAATGAACACTACTCTGATAAGCATGTCCAACTGATTCAAAGAACAAAGTACGAACAAAGTATTGTGGGAATAGAGGAGAGGACAGTCCAAGAGGTAAGGAGGAGCAAGGTCCTGCACAGCCTACATCAGATCAAGGAGGGAGGTGGGCAGTGATGGTCTTTGGTGGGTGCGAAGGGCAGGGATGCTTTAATTGAAGAGTCTCTGAGAAAGACAATTCTGGTTGAGGCTATAAAAGATGGTCTTGGACTTGGCAGCTGGACTGTCACTGCTGCCTTTTGCTGGGGACTTTCTGTGGGTGTGAGTAGCAGCCAGCTTTTCACAGTGACTGGAAAGAGCAAGCAGACCTACAAAAAACTCCAGTTTGAATAGAGATGTGACTGTAAAGGGAGGAAGAGGGGTGTTGGAGTTTGGTAAGAAGGCACAGGTGAGGGAAACAGCCTCTTTACTAGGGGAGGTTTTCATGACCTATAAGCCCAAGCAGAGGAAACAGTGGAAACCCTTGGAGGCACCTGTAGATCACTGGCTGGAAACCTGTCAGCTGCTGGAAAAATCTTAAATAAACTCATGTGCACAAACTAAATAGGCTGCAGAATGTAATCCTAGGTATGGAAGCTCTAACAGGTGGGCAGTTCTGGGTAGTGCTTTCTCTAATTGCTTTTATTATTTATTTATTTCTGAAAAGATTTATCTTATTTATTTCTCTTCCTTTCCCCCCATTGTCGGCTCTCTGTGTCCATTCGCTGTGTGTTCTCCTGCGTCTGCTGGCCTTATCAGGCGGCACTGGGAAAGTGTGTCTCTTTTTGTTGCATCATCTTGCTGTGTCAGCTCTCCATGTGTGTGGTGCAACTCCTGGGTAGGCTGTGCTTTTATTACGCGGGGCAGCTCTCCTTGTGGGGTGCACACCTTGTGCTTGGGGTACCCCTATGTGGGGGTGCCTCCGTGCAGCACAGCACTCCTTGCGCACGGCAGCACCGCACGTGGGCCCACTTACCACAGGGGTCAGAAGGCCCTGGGAATCGAACCCTAGACCTTCGTATGGTAGACGGACACTATCAGTTGAACCACGTCCACTTCCCTGTAATTGCTTTTAAACCACATTATCTTTTTTTTTTTTTCACCCAGCATCTTTTGACTCTTAATGTTTTCCTCCTTCTGGCTTAAGTTATCCATGGCATTTCCTAGCCTTGCAAAAAGATATATTTTTAACCCATGGGCCTGAAGTGAAGGCAATATCTCACAATACATCATTCAGCCAGGAAATCTTCTCTTTTGATATTCCTGAAAAAATGTTTTTTCAATCAGCCTTAGCAAGTTAGCCAGCGTTTTGCAGTATGATTATTGTATCCGGAGGATTGCTAGTCAGGAGACTACTGACAATTTTGTTCACAGTTTCTATGTTGTTATGCCCCCATGATTATTTATGTCTCATAGGGTTAAACTGGCAGTCGGCAGCCTGCCTGGCTTTCCCCTCCAACTTCTTCACATCTATAAATCCCCACCGGGAAGTGAACCCTCTAGCCCAGGGACTATATCTTATTCATTGTTGCATTTCTGAAAACTAGTAGAGGATCTGGCCAAGACTTAGCGAACCTGGGGTTCTAAATCTGGGGTCTGCAGATAGGCTTCAAGTGATGAAATTTTATATGCTGTGTGCCAGAGCATTTTTCTGGGTAAGAGTTCATACCTTTTATCTGCTTCTCAAAGCGGTTCCTGACCCTGAAAAGCTGAAGAACTAATATTAGAACTAAAATGCATGATAGTAGATATGTAAAATGGCATGACTGTCATTTCATTTAATAAAATCTCCTCCAACTAGATACATGCTTTTTTCTGAAGATTAAGATTAAATTTTTATTCCAAGCACTTAAAGCTTCAACTGCTTTCTCTCCAGATTATGCTCTGATTCAAGATAGAACCTGTCTCTAGTGGAAAACAACAAATAAAAAGAGGCATTGCTCCTGGGTTTTGGGTGTGTGGTGCAGAGTCCTTGCTGCTCCGTGGCAGGGTGTGGGTGTAATTGCATAATAGCTCCGTCTCCAAGGTAAAGGAAATGCTGCCACATGGCAGCTCCCTCCAGGCTGGGTTCACACAAGTCATTACTCTCTAGGCATCAGACTCTGCCTTGGCTCAGCCACCTCCCCTTCTGGGGGTTGCTGGAAGCCAGGGCTTGCAGCCAGAGCATGTTCTCTCAGGTGTAAGAAAACAGAATCCAGGCCAAGAGAGAAGGGTCCTTAAGCACAAACCACCTCCCAGCCTTTCTGTTTCCCAGAGAGTCTGCCTGACAATCACTTGGGTTTTGGCTGTAGAAAGGGAAGCTTCTGGTCGAGTAGCGGACCTGTGTGGTGGGAGGTGCCCCCTCCTGTAGACTGGGCTAGGTTGGGGGAGGGGACAGGACAGGGGCTATTTTACTTAGCCTGGGATTCATGGTCAGTGAATGGGTTTCAGAGGATCCTTGAACCCCGAAAAACTGCACGCAACATTGTAATTACCTGTGTGACTTTGGGGAGAGATTCTACAAGAATGACTGCTCTAAACTAGGAGGCATGCTTTTCATGTCAGTTAGTACTCACACCAGGTTCCTCTTCTCCCAGCCTCAGAGAGGACATGCACAGAAGACTAAATGAAGGAGTCCCTTGTGCAGTTACTGCAGCAACACTCCTAATGGGTCTCCTCTTCATGAGGACCATCCAATTTACCTACACTCTGCCAGAGAATTAATCATTGCCGCCAGCACATTATAACTTCCTTTTTCAGATTATCAGGCACAATGGTTTCATAGTCCTGATGATTGCTGCCCTGCCCCACATGCCCCTGCCTCCCAGCACAGTATCTGGCACACAGTAGGTATGCTCTAGACAAAAGTTCCTCTTTGATTACAGTTCAAACACTTGGTTCCACAGCCACAATCCTGAACACTGGGTTACATGCTGCCTTTCAGGTCAGACACTCTCTGCTCTTCCCAACTACTTGAACTCAGCCCTTCATTTTCACAGCATGCAAATGCATACCACACATCTGCTCCTGACTTTTGCTTAGCTGCTCAGTGCACTTGGAACTCCCCTGTCTTATCAAATCCCACTCATCTGTCACCTGCTCACCTTCTCCGAGACTGGAGCTGACCTGGACTGTAAGAAGTGACCTGATCCTATTCTGGGTTTCTAGAACATGGTTTATCCTTGCAATTCATTTGGCCTCCAGGCTTTGGGTACTCTTGCTGTTGCTTGAACTTTACTACCCTGTATTACCATTTACCTTACTGTGTGCTTACATTTTGTACCTCTGGCTGAAGTCTGAGCTTTTTGAGCATAAGGGACTTACACCCTGGTGGCCCCTCTAGCAATTAGCAGTGTCTTTCTTGTAGGAGGCATCCAAGACATGTTGATCTGATGTTTCCATAACGTGACCTACCTGCAATTCAACACTTTAATGTTCAACACATCGAGTGTCTACTTTATGTCCACAGTCTGGCAAGAAGAATGAACTCCTCTGTATCAGCAGTGCCATCTAACCTGCTAGGTGATCAGCAGACTGTGTCTGGTTGGAGTCATGAAACTTTTCCCACTGCTTACAGGTCAGGGATGTCTGCTGTGCTTTGTTCAAGCTAGGCAGTTTGGCTGACACCCATCATTGTTCTCAAAACGAATCATTCAGGTTGAATTCAAAATCCCTTCACAATGTTGGGAATCAGCAGGATGATGGTACATCTGCCAGGAGGAGGTTAAATCAAGGACAGAAATTTCTTTGCGGAAAAGACATTCGCTGATTCCCCTATGCATTCTGTTTTGCCCATCCCTTGAGTTGTGACCCTTCAAAAAAAGGCACCCATGGATCTTACCTCTTTGGCTCACTCTGGATTTGTCCCATGTAATTTTTTTCACCATCTGCATCTTCTTGTAGCATATGACCTAATCCTTGTGCCACATGAACTCATAAGAATTAAGTCACAGATCAACTTGGGCCCCCTCAGATTTCTGGATATGTTGTGGAGACCACACATAAACTATAAAATCTGGGCTACTTTGTCCTGTTTTCTAGTCTTTCTCATAGAAGTTACTTACAGAGATAAGTTGGAAGGTGAGGAGAGGGGAGGGGAGGGGAGAGGGGGGGAGGGAAGAGAAGAGACGAGATCAAGAAGTCTAGTTTTCTGAGTTTAAAAAAAACTGGAAGCGAAATTAGTGGGACTTCATTTTAACCAGAGTGAATATAAGTGACTGATTTTTTAAAAAATGGCAAACGACTAATGCTTAAGATGGGGCACCTGGGAAATGATGCTGGAGCCCCATATCCATGCTAAACAAGGTAATGAAGTATTTTCTTTTTTCACATAAGGAATAAATTAAAACCCAACAAGTCAATAAAAGTAGTGCCTCTAAAAGTGACAGTGTAATCCCATTTACATGTTGCATGTCTTGGAATGATGAGGGGGTTGAACTTTAGATCATTTTTTCCTGGGAAATGCTTAGAACCTTCACAAAGTAGGGACAGGAGAAGTCACAGTGGACATGAAGAAAGGGTGGTGGGAAGGTAAGGTCTCAAATTTCAGTCTGTGTTTGGGAATGGCAGTAAAAACCAGATGGTTCCCACCCCAGAGGGCAGCACAGCAGATATGCTGACGCTGGCCCACCAGTGTCGTAGATGCCACACATCAAAATGCTCCCAGTGTTTGGGCCCTGGTCAAAGCCCTGCTTTGTGATTTCAAATGAGGGAGCATGTGCCACCACAGAGGGGTATGCATTTTCCTAGTTTTCTTGATGGCTCCATGCTAAGGATGTTTCTGATGCAAAATGAGGTACATTTCAAGAAAGTGAACTAGCAGAATCCTTCAGGATTCAGCAGAATCCTGAAATATCTAGGAGGATATTTCACAATGATGGTTTGGTATTGGCACTTTGCATTATATTTAATTCCTCTCTACCTCCATCCCCCATGCATCAATATGCATAATATTTCTTTGAGCTTCCATAGCTAATCTTGAAAATCTATCATTCAACCTCCTGCTGACTTGGTTTCTTCTCTGTTCAGGTTGTCCTAAGGATGACCACATGACACCCCCAGAAGTTCCTAATGGCCAGAGGTCTAATGTCACAGACTGATCCAGTTTGCAATGCCATTGTATTGGACTATCAGTAGGAAAAGCTGATAAATCCTGGTGACTTCCATGTACCTGGTGCCCTCCTTGGAAGCCCAAATCAGATTGTCAATCCATAACGTGTTACGATTTGTGCAACATGTTTTGGATGAAACCAATTAGCTGCAACTGATTGGACTGGAGATCAATACACAAGCCAAAGACAACCATAGATGGATTGGACATGAGGGATGCTGGCCATCTCTGGGTGATAATTTTGACCAGTAGAGGGTCTGTATACTGAGGGGTGCAAAGTGGCCTATTTGAATTCTCTTTCAGAAAAAAATAAATGTCATTGTTCAGAGCAATGGGCAATTGTCCAGAGGACTTTTTTTGCTCTTCCAGAAATATGGCATAACCCATTGTGACCCAGTATGATTGCAGGTGGTGATGCAAGTTGCCATGCAATCCCACATCCTGTGTGTTTGTGCAGTAAACTCTGACACTGAAGGTCAACTGTGCATGACAGTTACCACATCTAAGCCTGCAGTTAGCAACGTCCTCATTGGGATCCTGTAGGGCTCTCTTTTTCCATTTTTGTTAGGGCTCATCAGCATAAAAATGAAGTTGTTTTGATTAGCTATTATCTGTCTGCTATCAGAAAACTGTTATTAGGAAAATCATATTAATTAGCAACAGCTGAGGGGAGGACAGGCTATTCTGGAGCTGCAGCTGCAAGTCTCTTTGCAATCTGACTGTTGAGTACATTTAACAATTAACAGAATAAATAGTCTCTGAGTGTATTTAATCATGTTAATTTTGTTTTCCTCTATTTATATTACTGTTTAGGACTGTTTGTTAATCTATGTTAAATACTCTGATAACATTTGCACACTTAAGGCATAATCTATTTCCTCTATGATTTACTGGATGTGCTATATTGTTTAGCTTAATGCTAATTTCTAAAAAAACTATACATAGGAAAACAGAGAGGTAAAACTTACCCAAAACATTGCCCTTTTAGCCAAAGTACTTAATTAAGCTAAAAATCATATTTTAAACCATGCTGGGTATGGTGGTTTAGAACTGTTATGTACCCCAGAAAAACATGTTCTTAAGCTTAATCCATTTCTGTGCATGTGAAACCATTTTAAGTAGGACCTTTTTGATGAAGTTTCTTCAATTAAGGTGTGATCCAGACTTATTACAATAGGTCTTAGTTCTGTTACTGGAGTCCTTTATAAGCAGAATGAAATTCAGACAGGAGAGAGAAAGTAACAGGAAGAGAGAAGCTGAAGTTCAGTGAAGCAGAAGAGGACAGGTCAGGAGAGGCCACCATGTGCATTGCCAAAGAAGAGTCAAGGACCGAAGATCACCAGCAGCCAGCCTCAGAGTGCCAGTCTTCAGGAAGAAAGCATCGCCTTGATGATGCCTTGACTTGGACTTTCTCTTTGCCTCAAAACTGTGAGCTAACAAACTCCCATTTGTTTAAGCCAATCCAATGCATGGTATTTGGTTGAGTAGCCAAAGAAACTAATTAACAGGATAACAGAATTAGCTAGATGGATGGAAAGCTGGAAGCACAAGTGGATAGAATGACAGGTACACAGAATAATAGACAGACATACAGATAGATACATACATACATAAATCTTAGGGACTGGGATTTAAACCTTTGAAATTCTAATCCCAACTAGTGCATTACTTCTCCTTATAATCACCATCAAATCAGTGTGGCTCACTAATATAAGATGCTGCTAATGGGGGAAAGTGGGGGAGGGAGAAGGAGTGGACATATGGGAATCCCCTAATTTTTTTTTTTTTTTGTACTGGGGCTAGGAAAGAACCCAGGACCTCATATGTGGGAAGCTGATGCTTAACCACTGAGCTACATTAGCATCCCAGAGTTGGTTTTTTCATTTGTTTGTTGTTTGTTTTTTTTGGGGAGGTATCTGGAATTGAACCCAGGACCTGGTATGTGCGAAGCAGGAACTCAACTGCTTGAGCTACATCTGCTCCTCCCATATATTTTTTAATTAATTTATTGAAGTATATCACTTATACATAAACATACATAAATAATAAGTGTATAATAATAGTTGTGAACTTATAAAACAAACATATATAACATCATTCAGGACTCTTATAACTGACTATACCACAAATAACTTGCATTGTTGTTAAACCTTTTTAATTAATGATTAAAGAGCACTGTCAAAATATTACTACTAACCAAGTATTTTTCCCCCAACCAACCCTATTATTATTATCTTTATATCATTTATATATGAACACACATAAACAATTAAGTGTATAGTAAAAGTTGTGCACTTACAAAGCAAACATGCATAACATCATACAGGGGTCCCTTACATCAACCCTCCACTAACACCTTGCATTGCCGTGAGACTTTTGTTACAAATTATGAAAGAATATTGTCAAAATCTTACTACTAATCATAGTCTTACATTTGGTGTGTATGTATGTATGTACATTTGCTCTAGGCACAAAGGACACTCTTGCATATGTACCATCAACCACAATTCTCATCTACCTCTTGGTTTACTGTGCTATTCAGTTCCTAAATTATTCTCTAGCATTTTGTCAATTGGCATTTACATCCCTAGACTATCATTTTCAGCCATATCCCCATTTATAAACTAGCTGCTACTCTACATTTCCACACTTTTACAGTAAAGCTAATTAAACGTCTATATACATTAAACATCAGTAGTCCATCTCAGTCCTTCTCTTATCTCCTTTAAGAATCCACCACCTACCACCATGTCTTGAATACATTTTCCTACAATTTCTTCTAGGAGCTTTATGGTTCTTGCTTTTATTTTTAGGTTTTGATCCATTTTGAGTTAATTTGTGGATAAGGTATGAGATAGGGGTACTCTTTCCTTATTTTGGCTACGGATATCCAGTTCTTTCAGCACCAATTGTTGAATGGACTGTTCTGCCCGAGGTGTGGGTTTGACAGGCTAGTCAAAAATCTCTTGACCATACATGTGAGGGTCTGTTTCTGAATCATAAATTTGGTTCCGTTGGTCTATGTGTCTGTCTTTATGCTAGAACCACACTGTTTTTATCACTATAGCTAAATAATATGATTTTAAGTCTGGAGATGAGGGTTCACTTTTCCTTTTTATGATGTTTCTGGCTATTCAGGATCCCTTACCCATCCAAATAAATTTGATGATTGTGTTTTCAATTTTTTTTAAATGATGGTGGAATAGTGATCGGGATTGCATTAAATCTGTATATTAGTTTGAATAGAATTGACATCTTAGTGATATTTAGTCTTCCAATCCATGAGCATGGAATGTTCTTCCAATTATTTAGGCCTTTCTTAATTTCTTTTAACACTGAGTTTCAGTTTTCTGAATACAAGTGATTTACATCATTGGTGAAGTTTATTCCTGACTATTTGAGTTTTATCTGTCATTTTATTTTCACCACTCTTTTGACACTTTTAGTTACTTTTATTGATATAATCTTCATTTCAAGACTCTCTTCCAGGCCCCTCTCTCCTGTCTTTTCTTTTTAGCCTCTAGCACACCTTTTAGTATTTCCTGAAAAACTGGTCTCTTGCTAGAAATTCTCTCAGTTTCTGTTTATCTGTGAATATTTTAATCTCACCCTCATTTTTGAAAGACAGTCTTGTTGGATAGAAAATTCTTTTTTTTTTCAGTTTTTTTTTTATTGACTTTGTAATAATATTACATTAAAAATATATATATGAGGTCCCATTCAACCCCACCCCTCCACCCAACCTCTCCCCCCGCCCCCAGCAATACTCGTTCCCATCATCCTGACATATCCATTGGATTTGGTAAGTACATCTTTGGGCACCTCTGCACCTCATAGTCAATGGTTCACATCATGGTCCATACTCTCCCCCATTCCATCCAGTGGGCCCTGTGAGGATATACAATGTCCGGTGATTGCCTCTGAAGCACCATCCAGGGCAGCTCCATGTCCCAAAGACGCCTCCACCTCTCATCTCTTCCTGCCTTTCCCCATACCCATCAGCCACCATGTCCACTTTTCCCAATCCAATGCCACCTCTTCTATGTGGACATTGGATTGGTTGTGTCCATTGCACCTCTATGTCAAGAGGAGGCTCAGATTCCACATGGATGCTGGATGCAATCCTCCCACTTTCAGTTGTAATCACTCTAGGCTCCATGGTGTGGTGGTTGTCCATCTTCAACTCCATCTTAGCTGAGTGTGGTAAGTCCAATAAATCAGATTGTAGGTGCTGGAGTCTGTTGAGGCTCAGGACCTGGCTATCACATTGTCAGTCCAGAGATTCAAATCCCCTAAATATATCTTAAACCCCAACATTAACTGTACTTCCAGCACATTAGCATGAAAGTCTTATGAAGGGAGATCCCATCTGAGTCCAGATTCATCACACATAAACACCATTTCCAAAGAGGGGCCATCTGACCTGGTAGTTAACCCCATCGGCCATGACCGTAACTCCCATGGGTCTCTTTAGCCCTCAAAGGAACCAATATCTGGGGGTTGTATCTGCTTTATCTGTCTCTCTGACTCTGCTCAGTTGTGCATAAGGGCAATCCTTCTGCCAGCCTCCAGACTCTTTTTTAGAAACTTGTAGCCATATAAACTCATTTCTCCTTTCCATTTCCCCCTTACTTTAGGTCAAACAGCATTTTAAAGTCATGTTATTTTATGTAGACGGGGATATTCCGCTGATCCGCATTGAACCTTCCGTATAAGGTCATTTTCCAGTTGCATCATCAGTTGGTAGTTGATAGTGGTCCCTCGGTGCCAGGGAGGCTCATCCCCGGGTGTCATGTCCCACGCTGGGGGGAAGGCATTGCATTTACATGCTGAGTTTGGCTTCGAGACTGGCCACATTTGAGTAACATGAAGGCTGACAGGAGGAAATTCCCAGGCACAATGTTGCTCTAGGCCTTGTTCTTATTTTAGGCTTATCAACTCACAAGCATAGTCATTAGGGATAGAAAATTCTTGACTGGAAGTTTTTCTCTTGTAGTATCTTAAATATATCAGACCACTGTCTTCTTGCCTCCATGGTTTCTGGTGAGAAATTGGCACTTAATCTTATTGGGTATCCTTTATATATTATGCATTTCTTTTCTCTTGCTGTTCTCAGAATTCTCTCTTTGTCTTTGGCATTTGACATTCTGATGAGTATGTAACTCGGAGTTGGTCTATTTGGATTTTTTTGGATGGGAGTACATTGTGCTTCTTGGACATGGATATCTATGTCCTTGAGTAGGGTGGGGAAATTTTCTACCATTATTTCTTCATATAGTCCTTCTGCCCCTTTTCCCTTCTCTTCTCCTTCTGGGACACCCATGACACATACGTTTGCATGCCTTTTGCTGTCATTTATTTCCCTGAGACCTTGTTCAATTTTTTCCATTCTTTTCTTCCTCTGTTTTTTCTGTATGTTAACTTTCAGAGGCCATTTCTTCAAGCTCACCAACCCTTTCTTCTGCCTCCTCAAATCTACTATTATATGATTCCAATATTTTTTAAAATTTCATTTATTGCACTGTTCATTCCCATAAGATCTGCTATTTTTCTATGTATGCTTTCAAATTCTTTTTTATGCTCATCCAGTGTCATCTTAATATCCTTAATCTCTTTAGTCATCTCATTGAATTTATTAAGGAGATTTGTTTGAATATCTATGATGAATTGTTTCAACTCCTTTGTGTCATCTGGGGGTTTATCTTGTTCCTTTAACTGGGCCATAGCTTCCTGTTTCTGGATTGTAATTTTTTGTTGGTGTCTTGGCATTTGGCTAACTAGAATACTTATTCTGGGTGCAGTTTTTCTCTTTAGTTTAGAGCTCCCTTCCCTTTCTCCTTTGCTGGTTGTGCAGTAGAAGCCAAGCATGTAGTTGATTCTGTAAGCTGTGGAGGCTCAAGCTGCCCTCATTGTGCCAGGGACCAGTGAAGCTTCTTCTAACTTTCTCCTTTGCCAGGGGTAGGGACAGAGTCACAGCTGTGTGGAATAATCCAAGTCATGCAGGCCTATACTATAGTTGCCCAGAGAGACTGATGAAGCTTCACATCCCTTTCTCCCCCGCCTGGGTGGGGATGGAGCTACAGGTGTGGGCAGCAATCTATGTGGTGTGGATCCAAGATGGCCGCAGTTGCCCCTACTGGGCTTCTAATTTTCAGTCTGCGCCAGCAAAGGTACCTGCAGTTACCCAGAGAGGCTAGTGCAGGGTCCACCAGTCTCCTCCCTGCCAGGGCTAGGGCTGAAGCCTAGGATAGGGCTGCAGGCCAATCTGGGTGAAAGAAACCAGTTTCTACCATCACTGTGATTTTCACTCCTGGCTTCCCCTCAGGCTGGGGGCAGAGTCAAAATGGCAGCCACCAGCCTTTTTCTGACTTGGGCAGATTCACACCCCAGCTGTTCCCAGGGTTATATCTTAGCCAGTCAAGTCTAGCAATCAGTAGCCAAAATCAGCAGCCAACTGTCTCTTCCTCCCCTGTTTTTGGGAAATGGAGTTTCCAATTCCAGCCACAGAACAGCTCCTGGGGCGGCTTGTGCCGCCAGAGTAGGACAATCACTGGCTTCCACAGCTTGGCAGGCAATTTCCCGGAGAGGCTGGCTCAGGTCCCCACAGCCTTCTCCCTGTGGAGGTGGTGTTGGGGCCTAGGCTAGAGCTGCAATATGATCTGGATGGAAAGAAGCCGGTCCCCACAAGCACTGGACTTTCAGTCCGCCCCACTTCCCCTCATGCCAGGTGGGGAGTTAAGTTGGCAGCTCCCGGCCTCTTTCCGACTTGGACAGGCTTAACCTTTAGCTGTTCTCAGGATTATATTTTAGCCCACTGAGTTTACTCATCAGTAGCTGAAGTTGTGCCCAACTGTCTCTTCCTGCCCCATTTTTGGGAAGTGGAGCTTTCAATTCCAGCTGTGGAACAGCTCCTCTGGTGGTTTGTGCCTCCAGTGGAGTAACAGCCCGGCCTCTGGGGCGTGGAGCGCTCTACTTACAAGTCTTCTCTGCAGACGGGCAGTCTCCTCCTTCTCCTTCAAAGACGTTGCAGGATGCTCTTCTGGTCTCCTGGAGCCCCCAAACAGGTGCTTTAGCCAGCTCCAGATAGCTCAGGGTGTTTACTAACTGCCCTGTAGCAGGAGTTGACTCTAGGAGCTCCTTACTCTGTGGCCATCTTGCTGGTTGTCTCCCCGCCCCACCTCCCCCCCCATATTTTTGATGTAACATTCATGCAATCTAAAGCTTCTTTGAAAATAAAAAAATTAAAATAAAAAAAATCAGTGTGGTGACCTCTGTGGTCAGGCAGATCAGATTTGATCCTGATTCTACTTCTTCAGTATGTAGTATGTGCATTACATCCCTGAATCTCAGTTTGCTGCCCTACAAACTGGGGTTAATACCTATTTTACAGGGATCTTGTGAGAATTAATAAACTAAGCTGTTGTGGAAAGTTTCTAGCACATAGTAGGTGGTTGAAAAGTGTTAACTTCCTTCTACTTAAACTTTGTGGCTACTTAACTTCTTAGGTATTTATGCCTTCTCTACCCAGCTAGTGAGTTAATTAAACCCTTAGAAGGTAGGAACTCTTTCACCTCTGTACATACCCATAGACTGCACAGAGCACTCTTGGGCCCATTGGATGTTCATACCAATTTATCAGTGCTAGTCCATGTGCCTTGGCTTTATCATCAGCCAGTATAACAGGAATTGCTAACATCTACTGAGTGCTTACTATGTGCCAGGCTCTCTGTATTAAACATTTTACATAATTCAGGGGTTCTCAGCCCTGGCTGCTCATAGAATCATTTGTAGGCGCTTTTAGTAAGTACTGATGCTCTGATTCATCCCAGACCAATGAGATCAGAATTTCTGGAGCTGGGGTTGGAACACCTGTGATTTAAGAAAACCTGCTCAGGTGATTTTCTAACGTGCAGCCGGGGTAGAGAACCAATGACATAAATTATCTTGTTTAATTCTCCCATCTATTAAGTTTGTACTATTATCTTCTTTTGCAAATGAAAAAAGAGGCACAGAGGGATTAAGTAGCTTACTCAAGTTTATCCATCTCTTAAGAGGTGGAGCCAGGGTTTGGAACCCAATGAGTTTGACTCCACAACTCAGACCCTTACTCAAAGGGCCCTACTGCCTCCCATCTGACGCACAAATCTCAAGTTAGAAGTGCTGAGCAGAGAGTGTGTTGGCATCCCCAGTGTTACTCGGTAGATTTCAATCATCATCAAAGGAAATGTGTAAAAGCAAAGCAGATCCTTTTCCATTTTAAAAGTGGTGGTGGAATCCAGGTTTCTATCCTTTTATACTCAGGGCCCATGTGACCCAGCTCAAATCCCGTTACCTCCCTGAGCCTTCCTTTCCCATGCTGTTAACCATGGCCTCACAAGAGTAGCTTGGATATAAAGTGGGAAGGTGCTCTGTAAAACCTACGCTACTTTAAAAATGTAAAAAGGTACTTCCCATGCCTTAGCTCCTTATCCTCATTTTCTAGGAGAGAAAACATGCTCACTGGGTAGAGCCAGGACTCCAGCTTTGGCCCATCTGACCCAAAGCCCATTTGCAAGAGGGCAAACTTCATCTAATGGGCCATTTTCAACCAGTTAAGACCATCTCCAAAAGTGCCATTAGCAGGAGAATCTCCAGTGAATGCCAGAAAGGAGTGGAAAGGGAGGCTCTTCCTGTCTGTAGAACAATTAGACGTTTCTTAGAGTTGTTTCAGAGATGGAAGTGGCAGCGGCTGTTAAGGAAAGCTTCCTCTTTTTCAACCCCCTGTCCATGACTGTTTTTTACTTCCTGGCTTTGTTCCAGGGGCTAAAGTGAAAATGGAAGCATGGCCTTGTTCAAAAGAGGCTTTGGGTTCTCAGACGAATAGTCACATACCAGTCCCACTGCCTGGGTCTCTCTTTTATCCTTCCCTGTACCTAACACAAGGCCTGGACATGGTAGGTGCTGACTGAATGTTTCTCAATTGAATGACTGAGCCCTGTGTAGTGTGTGTGGGGGTCAGAGATTGTGAAAAAAATGCCTTGATATTCCTTCCTGTCTAAGGTCAAATGTCCCTATGGCAAATAGCCTCTTACACTGTTGGTTTAATCTCCATCTTGAACTGCTGGCTCCTGCCCACATTGTGTGCCCAGGTTCTTTCCCTGTGAAGACCTCTCCTGCTGAGGGGTCTCTAGACCTCATCCTCACCCCTGCTTTTCTGATTTAACCCTTTATTGCCCAATTCCACTATCAACTGTCCTGGCTCTCCAGTTACATAGGGTAAAACCACCGCCTGATCCAGCCCAGGTTCACCTGGTCCCATGGTAGGCAGGTCTCACACGGCTGCTGACAGTACAGGCAAGAGAAGGCTGTGAGTGGGATGAAATGGAGGTGTTCGACCAATAGGTCTCGGACCACAAATACCACCTACCCCCCATTTGCCCCTCCAGTTAGAGAACTATTAAAGCCTGCAAGCCCACTTTATAAAAGACAAGTCATCCTGGGAAGAGGTAAGCCTCATTAAAGATGCATTCACACGCTGCGGCAGATCAAAGGCTTGGAGTTAAATTGCTCAGGGTTCAGTTCCCAGCTGTACTACTGTGTAGACTGAATTATGTACCCCACCAAACACACGTTCTTAATCTTAACCCGCATCCCTATGGGTAAACAGGACCTCTTGAGGATGTTAGTTAAGGTGTGGCCCAATCAGATGAGACAGGGTGTTCTTCCACATCCCTAGAGGCCTTATAATGAGAAGAAACTGGAAGCCAGAAGCTGGAAAAGGCCACACAGGAAGAAGCCAGAAGTCAGTGGAAACCAAAAGAACAGACAAGGAGAGTGAGCACGCCATGTGATGGAGGCAGAAATACAAGCCAAGGAAACCCAAGGATTGCCTGTAACCAGCATCAGAATGCTACAGACTCCAGGAGAAAGCAAACTTGGCTGATATCTTGATTTTAGACTTCTTGCTGCAAAGCAGTGAGCCAATAAATTCTTGTTGTTTAAGGCAAACCATTGCATTTTTTTTGGTAGCAGCTTGGCACACTAAGACAACACCTATGAGCTGTATGATGTTGGGCAAATTGTGCCTCAATTTCCTCCAATGTAAAGTGGGGAAAATAATAGAATCTTCATTATATGGTTGTTGGGACATATTTTAGCTGTTATTATTATTACTGTGGTTTAAATTTAGATCACTACCTGGCTCAGAGAAGGGATGTTTCAGAAAAAGAAGGGAAAAGAAAGAGAAGGAAACAGGAAAACTCCCATTTGTTGAGCGCCAACTTCTGGCCCTGTCCCCACCCTGCCTGCACCCTTTCCTGCTCTACTCCCATCTTCCTACTCCCTTCAAAGTCCTTTCTTCTGCAGAACCATTTGAAAGTTGTTGAAATGAGGTCCAATCACCTGGAGAACTTTTAGTGTGTATTCCCTACAAAGATATCCTCCTACGTAACCACAGAAGGCCATCCATTACTACCATCTGTCTAGTCCTCAGACTCCTTCAAGCTTCCAAGAGGCTAAAAGCAGTTTTCATTTAGATTTTGTCTCTTCAGTGTACTTCAATCTAGAATAGCTCCTCAGTCTTTTCTTAACTTTAATGATTTTGAAACTTTTGAAGATTATATGTCGGTTATTCTGCAAAATGTTTGCAGAACATGTTTTTCTCATGATTAGATTCAGGTTATGTGTCTTTAACAGAAATATCATAGAAGCGATGCCATATTCTTTCCATCATCACATCGTAGCAGGTAGCACATGATTTAAGTTTAGATTTGTCCATTACTGGCATCTGCCAGAGTTCTCCACTCTAAGTTCTTGTTTTTCCCTTGGTTATTAAATATTTTGAGGGCAGGTGCTTTGAGATTATATAAATATCCTGTTTCTCACCAAACTTTCCAAATATTCATTCATTTATTTAAATTACCTATATATTTATTTATATCAGATGACCTATGGTTTTCCATTTTGTTTGATTATTTATTTATCATGTGTTTATTTATTCTTGTAATTCTTTAATAACTGCATGGGAACTTAGCACCCATGCATAATGTACTTGATCTTCCTCCCATTTTAACATTCTATTTTAATTTTAATTTTCCCTGGTCCTGATTTCCTAAATTTAACATAATTATTTCATTTTACGGTTTTCTTAATGTCATGTCATAGTCTTTATAGGAATTGGCAAGGAATCGCCAAGCAAAAGGAATGGAGACCCAGTGGAGACTGGCACTTAGTTTTTGAATCTAGAAAAACACCTTTTTGTCTTAAGTGCCAGAAACTGAAATTGACTTCTGGGGTGAATCACTTCTTCATTTTGGAAAACATCTACATTATGATCTTTAGTTATGCAAATGTAAAATAATAATAATACTATATCCCCATACAGAGCATCCTCTGTGCCAGACACTGTTGCAAGAACTTTATATTAACTCATTTGATCCTCACCACAACCCTACTAAGTAGGTGTATTAGTCAGCCAAAGGGGTGCTGATGCAAAGTACCAGAAATCTGTTGGCTTTTATAAAGGGTATTTATTTGGGGTAAAAGCTTATGAGGCCCTAAAGAGTCTAGCCCAAGTGTGCTTTCTCACCAAAGTCAGTGGCCACGTGTGGAAGCAAGATGGTCATGGATCCTGCGAGGGTTCAGCCTCCCCCTCTGGGCTTCCTCTCTCAGTAGCAGGCTGGCATAGGGCTTGTCTCTCAGGGCTTCCTCTCTCTCCTGGCACAGGGCTCGTTTCTTTCTATATTATCTCTTCCCAAGGGCATCAGTGAACTATCAGGCAAATGGCTCATCTCTCCCAGGGGCTTTAGCTGTTTGAGCCTTCTTTCTGTCATGTGGCAGGATCAAAATGACAAAGTTCTCTCCTCTTTCCCAGTGTCTTCCTAAGTGAGTGTCCTTTTATATCAGCCCACAAAGGGGGTGGGTTCTCAACCTGAGTGACCCTTTAGTGATGTGGTTGAATCAAAGCCCTAATCTTTGCAGGTAATGTAATGAAGGGCCCCTCAACTGAATCCAATATACTCAAAGGTATCACACATTATCTTTTTGGGATTCAGAGGGTGGAGTATGACAGTTTGAGATTATTTGATGAATCCCAAAAAGATAATGTTTGTAAAGTAATCTGTCCCTCTGGGTGTAATAGCCTTTGATTGCATTAGATTCAGCTGAGATGTCTTTGATTAAATTTCCTGTTAATAATTACCAGTAAGGCATGACTCAGGTTGAGTCCCCACCCCTTTGGTGGGCAGGTATAAATGGACACTCGCTCACAAAGAGAAGCCAGAGGACAGAACTTCATCATTCTGATCCTGATGTGTGACAGAAAGGAGAAGGCTCAAACAGCTACAGCCCCAGGGAGAGAGGAACCATTTGCCTGATAGCTTATAGCTGACCTTGGGAAGAGAGTTGAGACTGATATAGGAAGCCCTGAGAGACAAGCCCTATGCCGGCCTGCAGCTGAGACAGGGAAGAAGCTGGACCCATGGAGCCTTAAGAGCAGGGATTCTTAACAAGGGGTCCATGAGCTTGAACTGCAATTCAAAAAAAGCATTCTTGTGGGGACACGCTGGTGCGGGTGTGATGTATTTATTAAATAACACATAGTATAGTGGGGACTTAGTAAAGAGTCCATGGTTTTCACCTGACTGGCAAAGGAGTCTGTGGAACAAAAAAAGGTTAAGAACCCCTGCTGAAGAGGCAGAGGAAGCCCAGAGGGGGAGGTTAAAGCCCAGCAGAGATCACCCATCATCTTGCTTCAACACAGGACAGCTGACTTTACTGAGAAAGTACAACTTTGAGTTGGAATTTTAACAGCCTTGGGCCTGTAAGCTTTTACCCCAAATAAATACCCTTTTAAAAGCCAACAGATTTCTGGTACTTTGCATTGGTATCCCCTTGGCA
This sequence comes from Dasypus novemcinctus, assembly GCF_030445035.2. NCBI lineage: Eukaryota > Metazoa > Chordata > Mammalia > Cingulata > Dasypodidae > Dasypus > Dasypus novemcinctus. Next base: position 79,986,250 of record NC_080682.1, read on the forward strand.
AACTAATAGTGTAGGTGCTATTAGGGGCAGCATCTGGGGCACTGGGAGTTTAAAGTGAGTTACAGAAAGTCCTTAGTAGGTGATGGAGCCAGAATCAACCTCAGGCCCTGACCTGTGAGTCTACCTTCTTCACTACACACTAAACCAACTGGTCTGGAGGAGAGTTGGGTCTGGAATTAGAGGCAAGTGGGACTTGGACAGGTGCATTTTTGGGGAAAAGTAAACTGGCCACTGGTGTTAGGCAGGGAATCTGATGTCTACCAACATGAGACAGGAGGTATGAGAGCCGGGAATCCCCAAAAGGGACTTGGGCTTGTAGGCCCTGAGAGTCGCCAAGCCTATACCTAGTTATGAAGGTTCTCTGCATTATGATTCCCTCGTGGAACTCCCCAAGCTTTCAACAGTATCTTTATTAACCACTGTGGTATGGCCTTAGCTGTGTAATGGGCCATTAAGGGATGGATCTGAGTCCAAGATTGGAGCAAAGATGGGGGAGCAGCTGCCTAGAACCAAATGGATGGTCAAGGGGTCAACAGCCAGGACTTCAGGGGTACATGTAACAATTTGCCACAGATTCCCAGAAATTCTTGTGAGGTCAACCTGGCAGAAGGCTTGCCTTTCTGTAGTTAAATAAGATTTGACTTGTGACTAAACAATCTGCAAAAAATTTCGATATAAAAAGTTTGAGGACTGCCCTTTCAGGAGTCAGACTTACTCCTCAGAGTCCACGTCCTTTGGTTCTTTTCAAAATGCCCTCTGTTGCTTCTAGCCTAGTCAAGTGAGAGTGTGGATCATCCCTCTATCAAACTGTTATTTAGGAGCTGGGATCCAGGACATTTGCCAAGTTTTCCCTTTGGGTGGCTTCTTCTTCAGCGCAGCATATATCACTGTTGTCAACTGAGCAAGAAGGCAAGGCGAGTCTTCCATTTCAGTGTTCAAAGAAACAAGTAGAAAAACCTGTGTTATTGCAAATAGTGTCCCCACTATAGAGGCATTGTCCAAGAGGCCATTGATCAGACAATGGATAGAAAATAAAAGGAAGCAAAAGCCAAGTGAGGCAGCCAAAAGCCAAACACAAAAACCAAGGGTAGAGAAATCAGACTGGGGATGTGGCGGGTTTACCCAGCAACACAGCTGGTGTGAAGGAAGATTCCTCCAAGTAACGCAGACTGGAACAGTACATACTGACTCATCAGATTTCTACATGGAGCCACAGATGTGTTTAATTTTATACATTGAGACCCATTGCATGAGAGGACATGAATCCAGCTGTCCGGGACTGCATAAGCATGGTAGGCACAGAAGAGTGCATGGGAGACCCTGCCGCCCTTCCGAGCGCTTGGTCTGCTTGCTCCTGCCGGTTTCCTGAATCCACAGCCACAAGACGAGGGTCAGCCCCGCGGCTTTCCTCTGGGGCTGTGGCCCAGGCACCTATCATTCATCACTCACTCCCTGGTTTTTCTCTATACTCTGGAAGGCTTTTCTGGGTAGCTGGAACTGTTGCTAAGAGTGTGGGTGTAATTACCACAAAACAGCCTCTGACTTTGGTGGGGTGGGGGTAGAGAGGGGTGATGGACTTTGGACCATGTAAGAGATGATAGCTAAACGGTCCTGCACCCAAAACTGCAATTAGAGCAACTCTGATGTCATCGTTAATCATGCCGATTTATGTTTTGAAAGGAAACCAAATGATGAATATAATGATTATTTCTATTTCTGCTTCCCCCTCTCCTTTGCCTCAAAAAAAACTGGCTATAGCACTAAAGTCAAATTAAACATCTGTTTGAAAAATAAACCGGAGTGCTAGTGACAGCTGCTCTGGACTTACAAATGCACCCCAGCTGTCACACTCCTAAATTAACAATGATTTTCATTTATGACTAGCATAGGACTAAGAAATAAAGGAGTGTTTTCTCCTCTGTGTTCCCAGCTTCTGAGGGTTGTTAAGTGGGAAATGTTAGGGAAATGCCCTAGGAAAAATGAAGCTGAAATCAGCTCACAATAATTAATCATGGAGGGAAAGGGGGACAGACTTTCTTCTTATGTAATCTTATTTCTTCTCTGAGTTTATACTAGGGATTCTTGGTGGCAAGCAAGCTTGCAAGGAGGCAAATAATGCAAGAACAATTCTTTGATTTAATCGTTGAAGGGTACAGTGATGGAGATGCTTGGTGAGCATGGAGAGATGAATGCCATCTTCTATAGCATTGACAGTTTTCTGAGCATCATTTGCATCTTCAGCAGTTTTCTGGTTCTTACTCCTTCCAGACCAAGTAACTAATGCCTGAGTATATGACTTTGATGTATCGTAGTCCCGTGGTGAGTGGAAAGGGTCTAATCAAGCCATTTTAGTGACAGGATAAAATATGCCAAACTATTTCACATTTACCTCATGACTCTGGAAGACAAAGTAGGTATGAAACCAGTTCTTTGTCCTTTTCTGTTCCTGCCCCAGAGCCATCATTGTCCTTCTTAGGACGGGGCCAGGCTTGGGGGTGGGGCAACATGTTTGTTGTATTCTCTGGTTAAAAAGTAGGGACTGAAAGGTTAATGATTTGTTTCTTAGGGTTGATATCATCTGGTATTTTTCACTGTTGTTCAAAGTTCCCATTTTGATGATCCTCTGACAAAAATGTCCTACAGGGTCAAAACGTCTTGTTTTGATCCCACGTGACCAGGTCATGGAATATATTGGCATCTCCTGCTCCATCAATGGAGCCATTAATCTGCTCTTGCTGCCATTAATCTGAGCCCTGGTGCAAAATTGGGCAGGCCATGTACTCTTGTATGCCCACCAAGTCAAAGTCGCTGCGGCCCCCAACGTTTTAGCACGGTCCACAGAGCAGGGCTTCAGTTTCCCACCCGAGCGTCAGTTTACTGCTATGCTGGGAGCTCTGTCTAGTGCCTGCTCCTCTGCGGCCACACTTCCTGTTTCACTCTTGCCAGTTTCCTCCCCTGGGGGCTGGATTCTGCACCTGGAACCCCAACTGCTGAATGAAATTTTGCTGTCATTGAACATCTCCCCAGGAACTGCTCCTAGTGGACTCCCAGAGGCCCCTGGCATCTAAGTTCCGGTGGATGGTAGGTCCTAGGGTGCCCAGGTCTTCCTGGACTGCTGGGATTGAATCAGTCCCCCATAAAGACACAAGTCTTAATCCACATGCCTGTGGGTGTGAACTCATTTGTAAATAACAAGGTGGTATGATTGTAAAGTAACAAGATATTATTATTAAAGTATGGAGTCATTTGTGACCAGAACCTTTGAAGCTCCTATTTAGACGAGGCCAAATTGAATTAGGATGGGACTTAATCCATATGACTGGAGTCCTCACAGGAAATGTGGATGTGGCCAGTTGGAGCAAGTCAAAGGAAGAGACCTGGCAGCCAGAGCACCAGGGGACAGAACCGCGCTGCAAGTCAAGGAGCTCCAAGGCCTGTGACAAGCCAGCACCAGAACGTTAGCCACTCTAGGAGAAAGCAGGTCTGCCGCGACTTTGACATTGGACTTCCAGTCTTCAAAAACTGTGAGAAAATAAATCCCTGTTGTTTGGGCCAATCCACTGTGCAGTATCTATTGTAGTAGCCTGGACCAAACACGTCGCCCCTTTTAGCCACGGTACTGATTTTCAACCGCTCTGCCACAGGTTCGAGTTTTCCTTACCCTTTCTCTGTTGACTCCTTGCTTCCACCGCTGGTGAGCATTGCTGAGGCCCTAGCTTGCCTGAAGTGAAAGGCACCCTGACTTATGCCAGAAAAATTGTGGGGTAAGTCTCACCCCAGCCACATCAGATCCTCCTAACCCTGCCAGTTTCCTCTAAATCACACACAGAGTCCATCTTATGTGGGTTTTCTATATATTTTTTTGCTTTGATGATAAAAAGAGTTGGTGAGCCCTATGAAGTTACAAAGTACTACTAATTTCTCTTTAATACTCATTCTCTCTTCCCACTAACAAGCCTTTTTTCTTGCCAGGTTCCTGGGCTTGTTTTCAATTTTCTAAATGATATTTAATTTCCTCACTTGGGGAACCCCCCCCCCCCCCCCGGCCAGGCGATGCTTTACTACACTGTTTTACAAGAGGGGCTCTGCCCTGCTCCTCACAGACCAGCTGGAGCAGAAGGAGGAGGAGTGTCAAGCTCACTCAGTAGTTTAGCAGTTTTAGTTATCAAAAGAGGTTTTGGAGTCAGCCAGAAGTGGGCTTAAATCCCAGCTCCATCATTTAGTTTACATTTACATTAGTGAATGTAAACTCTAAATCTCAATTTCCTCATCAACAGAATGGGAATAATATAGTAAAAACCTTAGAGGGCTTTTGCAAGGATGAAGGAAGATAAAGCATGCAGTGCTGCAAGTAGAGTGCTGCGCAATACATTTAGGCTACTGTGATGGTTCGGCTAACATGTCCACTTGGTTCTGTTTCCCCAGAGAACCCTAAGTGATACAACTACTTACACCTGTGTTCATATTAATCAAGGTATCGGACACCTCCATGCACCTCCTCACATCCTCTCAGCCCAAATCTGACTCTATCCACTGTTGCAGTGATCACTTCTGCACAGACTTTGGCCAGCTTTGCCCCACTGTAATCGAATGATTACATCACAGCTGGGTAGTGTACCTCTTGCTTCCCGCCTGAGCGTCTGTGATGCTGCAGTCAGTGTTCAGAATCTGCTGAATGCTCCCACGTGTGCTACCCAGAAGTATAAAGAGTTAATGCCGATGGAGCCACCCTTGATAAATGGGGGATGGAAGCCAACCGGTAAGGGTCCCCTTTCATTCCCAGGCATACTGTTCTGAGAAATATGTCATAAGATTCCTCAAAAGGTCCCAGCAGGACCAAGCACTACTTGCCTGTGGTAATGGCCAAGTCAATAAAACTACACCAAATTCCCACCGGATCCCCTACCCTCATCCAGTGTCCCAGGACCAATTCCCAAATAAACAACCTGCTGGCATGTCTTTGTCTCAATAGGGCTTTCAGGATTTAGCAATTACTGAGTTAGCATCCCTGAGCCGTGTATTAGAACAGGAGATGGCAAACTTTTTCTATAAAAGGGCAGATAGTAAATATTTATAGGCTTTGCAGGACATACGTCTCTGCTGTAACTTCTCAACTTTGCCTCTGTAGGGTAGAGCAGCCATAAAAGCATGTAAATGTATGATCATGGCTGTGCTCCAATAAAACTTTATTTACAGAAACAGGTGGTAGACTGGATTTGGACCACAGACTGTAGGTCACCAACTCCTGCATTAGGGCCACAAAGAGGAATGAAATTGATCACTGCAATCATGTAGCTCACAGTCTAGAGTGAGAAGGAGGAGGAGTGCCTAGAAATGAGTCTGGAACGGTGGCTGGCACAAGTCATGAAGGGCCTTGAACACCCATGCTAAGGAAGTTTGACTTTCTTCTTTGGTGATGGGGAACATTGAATAATTTCTCAGATCTTGTACATGCTGCAGCTGGGAAAAGGTTATTTCACTGGTAAAGAATGAATTGCTTCTTTTTAACATTTCTATAAAACTCACTCTTCCAGGGGTCTGCCTGCTCCATATTCCTCCAGCACCTTGAGAGATACTTCCATTACCAAACTTTCCACACTAGGTTGCTCTGAAAGGGCAAGTTTTTGTATCTGAAATTTTTGAGATCAGGTGTGTTTTGGAATTTAAAATATTTTGATTTCAGAAAGACAATACAGTGCACATTCCATATATTTTGGAAATCCTCCATCAGGGTTTGAGGCAGCATTTCATAATCAACCACATTCATATTTACACTAAATATTTAGACTGGAAGGCTATAAATAACTTCAAGTCAATTCAGGTCAGGTTTGGGCCCTAAATGAATTACAAAGGGCTTTTGGCTTTAGGGCTCTTTGGATTTCAGACTTGCTGACAAAGGGCCCTGGACCTTATTTGTTTTGTTTGTGTCTACCCCTAGGCTGTGACATCCTCAAAGAAAGCCTCTAAGACCTCAGTGCCTGCACACAGAAGGTGCTCAATAAATGTTACCAAGAGAATGAGCAAACAAGAATGTATGGAGCACAGGGTTCATGGAGGCATTCAGAAGATACTGGGCAGCGACTCTGCTGATGTATATGGGGAAACGTAAATGCTCCCACCAAGATTGTAGACTTTATCTAGAAGGTGATAGGGAGCCTGTTGGGGTTTGTTGGGGTGCTCAGCTGTGTATGAGCACTCCAAGTCTTATGCCAGTGTGAAGAAGGACGAGAGGGCGAGGAACTGGACTGATCATTCAGGAGGCTACTATGACAGGAAGGCAAGAAGTGACAGCATCTGTGAATGAGGCAGTGAACAGAAAGTGAGAAACAGCAGAGACACCTCTTAGAAGTCCAGCTGAAAGATGGGCCTAGACAGCTGAAGATGTTTGGGGAAAGGAGGAGGACCCAGCGGCACCAGGTTGAAGTGGCCAAGGGCAGTACTAAGATCACAGACTCTGGAAACCAACTGCTTCGGTTCAAATCCCAGCTCTGTCACTCGACCTTGGGCAAGGTACATCACCTCTCTGTGCTTCGGTGTCCTCAGTATCTGCTTCAGAGAGCTGCTGTGAGGATTAAATAAGCATTGGTGATGCATTTAGAATAGTGTTTGGCTCGCGGCTTTTATTACCGCCTGCAATCAATCATTGTTTCACAAGGTTGAGTTCCCCGAATCACTCACCCAAATAGTTTTCTCCTCAGGAGAAGGATGACCCACATCTCAGACCTTTCCAGGAAGGGACAAGTGGGTGTTAGAAAGCTTTCCAAAGATAATAAACACACGGAGAGAGGATTCCTCTAGAGGATATAACTTTTGACAGGCTTAAGGGGGCCGGACTTCCCTCTGGTGGGTCTGTAAACCTCTCTATGTACAGGGACTTTTTCTTTTAATCACTGGCTACTTTGCTATAAAGGTTTGCAGCATGCTGGCATCATCGTCATGTACCTGGGAAACATTAAGCTCTGGGTCATTCATTCTTATGGAGAAGGCTATACTGGAAAGCCTGTAATTTAGAAATGTTCAAATCTTTGCATCCAAATGGAAAATGGAAATGGTGTCAGGTTTGTGCCAAAAGGAAGCTTGTAATTGCTGTGTACTTCTCTTCCCAGCCCTCCCAGGCAAAAGAACACAACTAACCAAGCAGGTTTTAGAGCCATCATCTGGAGACAATGAGCAGACCGCAGTTTATTCTACCAAGCTGCCTTTTCCCAACACCCCCTTTTGCTAGTGGGACTCTGTGTCAAAGTTGGTATCCCCACTTTCATCCATACTGAACTTTGCTGCCAGATTTAAGCATCCTGATCTTTTAACAAACCTTCCTTCCAGTGTGTTAGTTCACGTTTAATAACTACTAATGATTCTCTCTTTCCGTTTGAATCAAGTTTGGTCTCCATTTTGACACTGGAGAACCTTCGTGACTTGGCACCAGTTTTTGGCCCCCAAAGACCTTCTAACATCCTCAATTCAGTCTGTTTACTGTCTGCCAGTGATGCCACATTTATTTTCAACTCAAGCTCTCACTTTAGTTTTCACTCTCTCCATCACCTTACCTGGAATAAACTCTTTCCTTTTGTCTATTTATCTAAACCCTACACTTGCCTTCAAGATATAAACTCTAAGGTTTCCATGCCTCACTCATCTCTCTGAACTCTAACCATGTTCAATTCATATCCACTTCATGCCTGTCTTGGGTTGGCTAACTCTTGTATTTTTTTTTTAACTTTTTATTTTAAAATAATTTCAAACTACAGGACAGTTGTAAAAATAATACAAAATCCATACAGAAAACTCCAACATACACCCCACATTTGCCACATTTGCCGTATCATTCTATCTATCCATCCATCTATCTATTGAATAACTATTTTTATTTATACCACAACTAGATTGAAAGAGCCTTGAAAGTCAGGATCATCCTTTACACCCTGAGTCTTTCTCAGTGCCGATATATTCTGGGCACATGGTGGATGCACATGTAACACTGGTTGGCTTATTGTCTGATAGACTGAATGACTAGTTGGTATCCCAAGTACCACTGTGCAACATGGCAAAGAAGGAAACTCTTCAACTTGATAAAGGCCTTCTTCTATTTGATTAATGACATTAATTTGAAACCTCTTCCACATATGATTCTTAAAAGTGAAAGAGAATAGTATTCCCATTAAAATCAGGAAAAAATATGAATATCACTCTTTAATATTGTATTAGAGGTGCTAGATAGTGAACTAAAACATGTAAAAGAAAGAAAAGGTATGCATATTCATTATTTTCAGATGATAGATTTACATCGACAATGCCAAATGAAAGAAAGAATAAGCCATCAAAACTATTGAGAGTCTAGCAGTATCCAGTTCAAAGTCAAGGTACAAAACCACCAGCTTTCCTAAACACAAGCAATCAATGATTATAAAGTATACTAGGAAAAAATATACCACTCACAAAAGCAATACAACTATAAAATACCCATGGGGAAGTAAGCCTCACGAGAATGTGCAAATCTAAATGAAGAAAAATTACATACTTTACTGATGGACACAAAAGACCTGGATAAAAAGACGGATATTTGATGTTCCTGTAAAGACATATTTTTGGGGAGTCTGGCTTTCCCCACATTAAACTATTAATTCAATCCAACACCATTCAAAATCCCTATATAAGCTTTTATTGAACATGACAAATTTATTCTACAATTCATCTGCAAATACAAATCTGCTTGAGTGTCCATGAACATTTTGAACCAGAAGATTACTGAGGGGTGCCTTGCGATCAAAACATAATGTAAAATTATACTATAAAACGATAGGGATTTCATGCCGGAATGGATAAAAAGATGGACAGAACAGATATGTAAGAAAACTTTATCTTTGGTGAAGTGGCAATTCAAACTGTTGGTGAAAGAATAGAGGTTCCCTGGGAATAACTGGCTGTCCATTTGGGGGAAAACAGCAAGATTTCAGCTTTACACCCATGGTTTGCCCCTGCTACCTCCTCTGTCCTTCTGCACCCTGAGCCTGGCAAGAGAGGACGGTTATCTGGGCTATATCGGTGGGCTCTCTTGTCCTCTTCGGTCGACCTGGGCCAAAGGGAAGACCTAGTAGGGAATCAGCAGGAAGGCAGTGAGGTTGGGGTCCCTGTGGGGTCACTTCAGGCTGGCTGCTTCCCTTACCCTGACAGCTCCCGTGAGGTGGGAGGCAGTCTTCTCCAACCCTATTCTCTCTGTTCCTCTTACCCACTAGGGCTTGGGGTGGTAACGTCTCTCCTACTGTTCTATTGCCCAAGCCATTGTCAACGTCCCCCTTATTATAGCCTTCTTTTGGCATTTCATCTGGAGTGTGCTGTCTTTTTTGCTGGAGCTTAATGATACCATATTATTCACAAAATTAAATTCCAGGGGGATTAAAGAGAGAATTTATTTAAAACTCTATAGAAATACAAAAAGTATGAGAATATGTTTGTAACCTTGCATGTAAGAAAGTTATTTTTAAATAAGACCCAAAATCAAAATCAAAATAAAGGAAAAGATTGGAGCATTTGATTTAAGGAGATATTTGATACACTTGATTAAATAAAAATTTAAAAGCTGTGTATGATTTGACACCCATAAGCAAAGTTGAAAGGTGATAAGACATAGTTGAAGCTTATGGCAAAGTGTTGTTATCTGGACTACTGCTACAAATCAATTTTATTAGAAAAATTGACAAGGACATGAATGGACCATTCACTGAAGAGGAAATGCAAATAGAATAAGTATATGAAAAAAATTCTTAATATCACTAGCAATTAAGGAGGAAATGCAAATTAACGTAAGATAAAAATTTTAACTATCCAATTTGCAGAATTTTAAAGCTTGATAATATTCAGGACTGTAGAGCAAATAGGGAAATAGGCTCTTGTTCATAGTCAAGGAGAGTGCCTAAGATGGCAAGCTGTTAGGAGGAAAATTTGGCAGTAGCCATTAAAATTACAAATGTGCATCCCTTATGATCCCATTTCTTGGCATCTACCATGAACAAAAATTTGCATATTTGCTCAGAGGCATATACAAGGATGTTCATCAGAGCATTATTTGTGAAAATAAAAAACTGGAAACAATCTAAATGTCCATCAGTTGTGGAATAATTAACTGTGATACATCCACACTATAAATTTTATGCAATAGCTAAAAAGTAAAGTAGATCTATAAGTATTCACATGAAGAAATCTCTAACATGCTTTAGTAAGTGAAAAACCATTCATGTTTAGAACATTATGTATACCATGGTACCATTTGTGTAAATATAAATTCCCGTGAAAATGAAACGGCATACTTTTAAAATTTAGTTATAATGCATATGATTAATGTATTTTATTTACATTTTATTTTTCGTTACATTGTTCCTTATATTCATATAATAGCACACAAAAATCTGAAGAGTATATACCAAATTGATAGCTTTGCTACTTCTGGGTAGGAGACTGGGATTTATTGAGGGGGAATGTCAGGGATTTCTCACTTTTTCTGTGTTGCTGGAAATTTTAAATATGAGTGCCTTCACGTCTTACCTATGAAATTGTTATTTCTTTAATGAATAGTTGTAGCTTATATTTAACGCCTTCAAAAAATAAATAAATCAAAGAAAGAACATGAGCTTTGGAGTTAGACCTATGTGTGGCTTCGAAAAATGTGTATAATTCCCTGGGGCTTGGTCTCCTCATCTGCTGAGATGATTAAATTAGCTAATGCCCACCAGATGCTTAGAGGAGTTCCTGGTACATAGAAAGTATTGGTTGACCTTTTCTCTCTTCCCGCGTTTGACCTGTGAGAACCTCGGGGACTTATGACATACTCTGTTACCTGTGGATCTGGTGCCTGCGTAAATAGAAGCTCAGTTACATTTGTCGAAAGAACGAATGAATGAACAAACCACATGTGTTCATTGTTATTGGATAAACTTATGTTCACATATGTTCATTGTTAATGGGTAAACAAGAGATGCCTTTCTGGATTCCACTAGGAAGATCAATTACTTCTGGTTTGTGAGAACAATACATCAAAGAAATCCAGGAATCTGGGCCCTAGGGATAAGGGTTTCTAAAGCAGAAAGACCCATTGCAAAGACCTGAAACTTTCAAACTCTTCTGTAGAATCCCGGGCTCTGTGGAGTGACTGGGTATGCCATGGACAGGGGTGTGGGTACTGGAGAGCCAAGCCAAGGGCCCAGTCTCCAGGATGAGGGATTTTACCAATGACACTGGCCAGACCATACATGACAATAGAACTGACCCAGAGCCAACCATGGCAGCCAACAGCCCAGAACAGTCAGGACTTAGTCAACAACTGCCAGCTGCCAGCTTCTTGAGACTCCCCTCCATGCCCACTTCCTCCCCGCTCCCCGCCCCTGCCGCCCAGGTTCCAACACAGGCCCATTAAAGAAAGCCAAATATCCCCCCCTAACCAATCCCATAGGATTCCCCCACTTCTAGTTAGCCCACGGCCAGCTGCCCCATGCCAGCAACCTCCAATCAGAGAATACATGACGCTTCCCCTTTTTTCCACTGTAAAGCTTTTCCACCTCCTTGCCTGCCTTAGCGTCTGCCAAACACAAGTGACCGCAACTGACAGCCCTACTATATAGCAAGTTCTGACTCAATAGCCTCTGGTTATTCTCATTTGGGTGCTCATCATTTATTTCCACAAGGCCTTCCTTCACCCACATTTCAACTAAATACTAGGGACATTTTATCTGGTGCATATACTGGGGTTTATGCATAAGGCTTCATTAAAAAGAAATTCTCCTGCTACATTTTATTTTTAAATTACCAATGTAGATTAATGCTAAGAGCCAAACTCCCCAAGGAATCTCGAGGAAGGATGCTCCTCTTGCATTAAGCTAAAAAAGACCAAAAAAAAATTGATGGCCAGGGAGAGGGCAGCAAAAGGAAGCCAGACAAGATGAGGCTGAGTCTGGACGATGGGAGAGGTGTTCAGGAATCTTCTGTGGAGCTCTTTTCCCTAAGCCGGGCTCAGCGGAAGCCCAGGACCTGCAGGCACTGACTGGAAAGCCTAGCTGTATCAGCACCTTCTCAGGGGTGGCCTGGAGTTTACCACAGTCATAAATCTGTCGGAATGTCAGAGGGGCCGACAAATGAACCAAATACATTAATTAGGACTTGGGGAGGGGCGGTGGTTAAAGAAGATGGTTAGGAAGCTCTCGGTCCCCACCTCCAAGGAAAAATGACTTTCTGGAAGCTGGGACTGGAGCCCTGCTCATCAGCCCATGACTGTTTGCCTTCTGAAATCCTGAAATTCCCAGCATTCCTCTCTACAGACCTTTAAATCTATTTAGAATTGATATGGCTGTGGGTTCTCCAATGACAAATGTTAACAGATGCCCCAGCAAAAAAAAAAAAAAAAAAAAAAAAAAGAAAGGGGAGCTCTTCTGCCAAATAAAACTGGGAAATGCTGGGTGAAACCAAGTTAAACAGATTTCTTTTGGGCAGGATTTTGCAAAATCTCTAATGTGCTAATGTGTGCTGTGAGTCTGAAAGAGAGGGTTAGAGTATGCTGCATTTTCCAAACTTACTTGATCACAGGACCTTTTTTCCTGTCCATCTCCCAGAATAGCCCTCTATGGCATGTGATCTGGGAGACAGAGGTTTGAAGCAATTCTATTTTTCGGAGGAAAACTACTAGCTTGTTGACACCTATTATCTATTGTAATTCACCAGAAAGGAAGATCATGAAGTCCAAATAGGAAGTGGCACCAGAGGGCAGTTTTGATGGGGAAGGAAGATAGGATCATAAAGCCTACAGTTGGTCCCCAGGTCAGCCTAAGAACAGTGTAAGGACACGAGGTGTGAGGGGTTCTGAGAAAAGAAAAAGTGGCAAATTGTAGACAGAGTAGGTCAAAGAGTATCCTCCCCGAGTTCATACTTTTTCTTAGCCAGGCCCCTAGTATCATCATCCATAGGAAGACAGAGAGAGGGTAGGAAAATCATTGAATTATGTGAAAATAATGATTCAGACTAATGTTTCTTTATGTGGCCCTTCACCAATGATGGGCCATTGTCCCTGTTTTAGGGGCCAGAGAGGTGATGCAACTTGCCAGTGCCCTGTTAAAGCCACTTTATTTTTGCATCCACACCATGAAGTCTTTGTTGAAGGGCAGAGATGGGAAATGAAATGCTACAAGGATTCCACCTTCACTTACTTTAGAATCACACAGCCTGTTCCCGCTGGTGGCGCTATCCAAAACACCTGGATCCGGGTCCTCCTCCGCGGTGTGCTCTCAGTGACCGCCACGGGGCAACTACTCATAAACTGTGTTTCTTCCTCATCTATGATCTATGGAAAACAGTGGAAAACAAACACATTAAAACTCAACGTCACTTTGAGAGGATTCCTCATTTGCCAAGTTGACACTTCGTTAATTTTATGTTTAAACCTGTCATTTTGTCTCAGCAGCTCCATATCCCCCAGACACCAGAATAGAGCCTGACCTGGAGGCACAGTCAAGGCTTGCTGAATGCACATCCTATGAGGACAAGGACTGGGCACCTCCTCTCCTGTGCTCTGGGACCAGGGATCTTGTGTCAGCACTTTGAGGAAATGGCCACTAGGTGATACCTTGCTCTTTTCACTGGAGCAAACTGTGCCCTACTTCTTCAGGGAAGGAGGAGGAGGAAAGGGAAGGAATCATTCAAAGCAAATACTCTTTATAGCGCTGGACATTTTAATGCGGCTACCATTTTATAACAAAAATAAAAATTTTTTAAAGAAATTCCCCTTTGGAGGAAGTATACCAAAGTACATAAAGTCCCCTGGCATCACAGCAATTTTTATTTGTTCAGTCTCTACTTCCTTAATTTGTGCATTAGATTTACTAATTGGTGTTTACAGTTTTCTATGACACTGCAGAAAAGCTCATAGCCATTCCCATTCCCCAAGGCTGTTTGAGCTCTTCTGCCTGCCTACTTCTGGGTCTGCTGCCAGTGATATTTCATCATACTCTAGTAGAACCATAGTATTAGACTCAGAAGATGTTGGTGGGAAATCATCTAAATTCAGTTGGTCTTCAGTGCCAACTCCAATTGATTGGTAGTAGCTATGTCATGCATTGTGCTAACAAAATTCATAGGTAGTATTTATTTGAGTGTTTAGTATGTGCTAGATACTGAGCTAATTGTTCTACCTGAATTAATCTTCAAATATAATCCAATGAAGTCATTATATCCATAATAGATTTATTTTACTTTTTAAAAATTCCTTTTCTTTTTATGACACAAGGTGAAAAGAATTAAATCCCTCAAGTTCCTTAGTTCACAGTATATTTTCATCATTCAGCAAAGCAAAAGTAATCTTCTATTACATTTGGTTTGCCTCTACTTTCTCCATCCCTTTTGCCTTTCCCTCCTCTATTTAGCACCCACTCCTATGTACTTAGTATTTAATATATGTCCTTTTGATAGTATGTATGCATGTGTATATATATACACACACACTTTTTTGCTGTTAAATAGAATTGTTTGTTTTAATGTGTCACATTATTTCTTTCACTGGACTTAATGTTTTTGAGATATTGATGTTACTATATGTGAATGTCCTTCATTGCTTCTGACTGCTGCCTAGCATTCCATTTCCATTGTATGCATAGATCATAGGCTACATATCCAGTCTCCCAGTGATGGATACTTGGATGACTTCCAGCTCTTTGCTTTACAAACATTGCTACAATAAAGATCTTCATGCTGTTCTCTGTGTCAACCCATGTGAGAGTGGGATTGCTGGGCTGGATTGTGGCTATAATCATTATCAATTCACCAAGTACTGCCAAATTGTTTTGCAGAATGACTAAACCTACTTCATTTCTATCAGCTATCCACAAGCAGTCCCATTTCCCCACATCCTCATCAGTACTTGTTATACTGGTCTTTCTAATTGCTTCCAATCTGATGACTATAAATTAGTATCTTATTGTTTTAATTTAATGGTAGCAAAGTTGAGCATTTCTTAATATATGTATCAGGTTTCCCCTTCTGTGAATTACTTATTCAGAATCTGCCAATTTTCCCATTGGATTTCCTGTCTTTTTCTTACTGATTTGTAAAACTGTCTAGATAGGAATCTCTCATCATTTACAAATACCTCTTCCTTTCTGTCACCCATTGCCTAATCTTATCTTTTGCACTCTGCATTTAACAAAAATAACCTTGATAAAATAAAATTAATCAATATTCCTCCTGTGGTTCACACTTTTGTGTTCTTCCTAAAAAATACCCTGAGATTACAATGATATTCTCCAATACATCCTCTTATTTAGCTTTATAAGTTTACCTTTCACATTTAGATCTTCAATTCATTCAGGGTTTATTTTTTAAATATGATATAGTAGGAATCTAACTTCATTTTCTCCATACTGTGAGCCACTTTTTAAACACCATTTAATCCATCTTGCCCCATTTTTTTGTGATACCACCTCTTTCGTATATAGGGTGACCATATACTTTATTATGAAATAAGAAAGAAAAGCGTATTTTTAATAATTGTTCTTGAACAACAGACCAAACTGATACTGTCCTAGGTTAATCAGACCTACATTCAACCTAATCATATACCAGGTTCCCAAACACACATGTTGTTTCTGGACTTTCTATTCTTTAATTTTTCTCACTTCTTTCTTCTGTAGCATTGTAATCGGGAAGGGCAACTACCCTGTCCTTTCTTTTCTTTGACAACATTGTCTTAGCTATTTGTGGACCTTTGTGTTTTCATGTAAAGAATAAATACCTTAAAAACTCTCTCACCTTTTGGTCTTTTATTCTTCCTAATGTGATAAAATCCAACCCCTAGGACAAACTGAATTATGCACTACCTCTTTGCTCACACCTGTGTAGCTTACTGCTGCTGCTGAATAAAGGTCACTTTCGGAGTAAGTGACTCCTAGCTTCAACTCTTCTAGATACATACTGCTGTATCCATCTGATAAACCCAGTTCTTTTCCCACTCTTGAAAATATCGACCTCAAATTTCCAATCTCTTCAAACCTCCAACTTCATCTTTCCTCTTTCACTCTTATGTTGCCTTGCCTACTACAGAAAAATCGAGAGTCATCATGTAAAGGCCCTCATATTCCTATCTACATCCATCCTGTCCTCCTTCATTCCATTGTAACAGAAGAGCTTTACTTCTCTTTCATCTCTGCTTTGGTCCCATTCCCTCTTTCTGACTCTAAGAATTATCTCTTTCTCTCCTCCATATTCAACTTCTCCTTTGAACTGCATCACTCCCATTGGCCTTTTAAATATACTCAAGTCTCTCACATTTAAAAATTAAGAAACCTTCATTTACCCACTCATCCCCATCTAGTTATGGTCCTAACTTTCTCGTCTCCATCATGATCACATTACTTGGAGTTGGCTGTGTTCACTGTCTTCACTTCACCTCCCACTTATTCCTTAATACTGTCCTGCCACATCATTTCTTCTCTGAACTAATATAAAACAATTCTAACTAATCTTTGTATATCCTCTCTTTCCTTTTTCCAATTTGTTCTCTATCTTGCAAGTGAGTGTGATCTTTTAAAAATACAAATATAATTATAATATCTCCTGCCTTAGATCAATTTGACAGCTTTTCATTGCCTCCAGATTCAAGACTGAAATCCTTAACAGCTTTACTTTCTGCCTTCCTCCTCTCTAGCACATCTTATACAATCCTACCATCTCCCTCCTTGTTTTCTATACTCAGCTATACTGGCTGTGTGCTTTCTCTTACCAAATCAATTGTCAACTGATATTTCCTTCTTCACCTTCCTTCTCTTTCCCTTAATTCCTTACTTCCCTTGATCTCAGATCAATCATTCTCATCATTCCTTTAATAGAAAAGCCTTCCGTGACTTCCTTGACTACAGCAATTCCCTTTCTTTTGTATTCTGTATTCTCACAGCATTTATCCTTCTCCTTCAAAACACATTTATCCTTCTCCTTTGAAACACTTTATCTCTCTTTTGGTTTTACAGGTAGTTGTGTGCTTCTTTGATTAATGTCTATTTCCCTAGTCTGTAAGCTACATGAGGTCATGCATAAAGTCTTTCCATTTTATCATTGTTTCTCCAGCACTTAGTGCAGTGTCTGGTACACAACAGGTGTGAACTGAAGAACTAGGTGCACTTGCCTCCTTGGCCTTCATTGGTAGATTTCTGGCTCCCTATCTTGGCTGCAGTATCTGCGTTAACTCCCTTAATTAGGCAACACCTTGGACAGCTTTCTGACTTTGGACTTGGTTTTCCTAGATAATAATAATAGCTCACATTTTTTGAAACTTACTTTGTAATATTATTTCCATTCACCCTCCAGCACAGAAAAGTAAGTATTATTAAGCCTAGCTTTGAGGGAAATACTGCAACAAAGATGGGTTAAATAACCTATCCAAAGTCCTACAGTGGCAGAGTTATATTTGAACCTAGCTTGACCTGCTTCTAATGCCTCCACTGTTTCCCCTACACCACAAAACCTCCTGACAGTGTTATATTCCCTGTGTTAGAAAAGAATATGCATTGCTAGCCATGTTTAGTCTCATGGAGTCACATACACAGGACCAGTCCACAATGCCTAAATACCTTCTAACATACACACATAAACACACACACACACACACACATTCGGTAAATTATTACTTTTGCTTCATGCTTTCTTGGAGGGGTCCTTTGATCCCTTCAGCAACTTTGTTGGTGGTATTAGGGTAGATTTCCAAACAATGTCACTAGCATGTGCATAATTGACCTCCAGTGAGGACCCCATTTCTAGGGGTTACAGGGTACTTTTTAACTCTGCATCTTTAAAATACTTGCAAAGTTATGGGTGACTACATCAGGAAAGCCAAAGGGAACTAATATTTATTTAATACCTAGTATGTGCCAGATACTTAAGGTCACATCATTGAATTCTTGGTAGGAATAATAATTCCCATTTTACAGCAGAAGAAATCAAGCTCAGAGTGATCTGGGCTGAATTCTGACCAAAGACTGTTTGAGACCAAATCTTTTTTTTTTTTTTTTTAATGTTACATTCAAAAAATATGAGGTCCCCATATACCCCCCACCTCCCTCACCCCACTTCTTCCATAACAACTACCTCCTCCATCATCATGGGGCATTCACTGCACTTGGTGAATACGTCTCTGAGCACTGCTACACCACATGGTCAATGGTCCACATTATAGTTTACACTCTCCCCCATTCCACCCAGTGGGCCATGGGAGGGCATACAATGTTCAGTAACTATCCCTGCAGCAACACCCAGGACAACTCCAAGTCCTAAAAATGCCCCCACATCACATCTCTTCTTCCCTTTTCCTACTCTCAGCATCTATCGTGGCCACTTTCTCCATTTCAATGCTACATTTACTTCCATTACTAATCACAATAGTTCCAGAATAGAATATCAGTAAGTCCACTCTAATCCATACTCTATTCCTCCATCCTGTGGACCCTGGAATGGTTATGTCCACTTCACATCTATATCAAGAGGGGGCTTAGATTCTACATGAATGATAGATGCAATTCTCCTGCTTGCAGTTGTAGGTACTCTTGGCTCCTTGATGTGGCAGTTGACCTTCTTCACTTCCCTGTTAGCTGGCTGGGGTAAGTCCAATAAGAGACCAAATCTTGTTCTCTTTTTGCCTCTGGCAAAGATCCCAGAGAGGGATAAGATGAAGACTTCTGGCTCAGAATAGAAACAAAGAAGAATGTTTTCCAAGTCACAGAAGCCACCTCAGGTAAATATGGTTGTTTATCCACAACCTCGGTTACCAGATGGCAATTAAGCAGCGAACAGAAGGGATTGTTTCCTCGGATTCAGAAAATGCTACCGAAGTTGTTTCCCTCTCAGAAAATACCAGCTTCTTCAGACAGCATTCGGTCTATCAGAACCTGTTCTTGTATCCACCCCACATATCCACACTTGCCACAGTCTGGAGTAGACGTTAGAATTCACTAACTAATTAGATCCACTAACAAGTCTTCACTACTCATTTCAATTTATGGTTTCTTTCTGAGTATTTGAGACCAGAAAATTAAAGCATTATTACAATGGAATGGTTGTATCTGGTAGTAACATTACGTATGATTTTTGTTTCCTTCTTATACTTTTTATATGTTCTAAATTTTCTACAATGATGATGTATTCCTTTAACTGTTTTTAAAAATCTTTTTTATGGACCTCATTACAATATTCCATGGATAATATTTCCATTATTTTGTACAGGCTAAAATTAACTTTCTCAGACTAAACTAACCTAGGAAATTGCAACTCAAGGAAAATGGCTATAGGTAAAAGCTAAACCATATATACCAGCACCCATTTTGGGAAAGATTTATTGGTAAGGCAGGTTGTTCCCTGGAAGAGGGGGAAAGGTTTGGGGATTGTGACTGGTCCCCATCTAGCCAAATGAGACAACCATTTGGGGGCAAACCCAGATATTGGCCAAGGTTTAGACAGGAAGACAAGGTTTAATTTCCAGAGTATGTGGCAATCTACAGTTAAAGCAACTTATTGCACTGGACTGGCCGATCATTAACAGGCCTTTTCAAACATTAGATACATGTTCAAGTGATCTCATCAGCATGACTTTAAAGCTTCCAACACCATTTCGTTGATCACAACCTTAGTCCTGAGCCATATGCCATGCCTTTTTTCCGCTACTTTTATACTCCTTCATCCTACTTTTGGCCTCACTTTTCTTTTCAGACTCTAACACACAATTCTTTCCTAACTCTAATCTTGATTTCTGAGGAGGTTTATTTTATGAATCCCAAAAAAGAAAAAGATATGTTTATAAATTAATCTATTCCTCTGGGTGTGATATCCTTTGATTGCATTAAATTCAGTTGAGGGGGCTTTGATTAGATTACTTCATAAAATCGATTTAGGACTTTGATTACACTACCTCAGTGAGGTATGACTCTGATTGAGTCTCTGCCTCCTTGCTGGGTTGGATATAAAAAAACTCACATGGACAGACACAGAGGAAAAAGGGAGCCAGCATATTTGACTCCACAATGTGAGAGAGAGGATTGCTTAAGCACAAAATCCCCTAAAAGGCTGGGCCCAGGAGAAGCTCAAGAGGAGGTCAGCCCTGCTATATGCCTGAGAGTTTACAGCTGAACTTGGGATGAGAACAGAGCAGCTGAGACTGATAAGAGGCCCAGAAAGAGTCAAGCCCTATGCCTGGTTGCTCAAATCTGAGCTCCACAAGATGATAGATTATGGAAGGGAAGGCAGAGATCTCTGCAGAGATTGCCCGCCGTCTTGCTTCAACACATGACAGCTGACTTGGGTGAGAAGGCACCTCTTATGATACCTTGAGTTGGACTTTTCACAGCCTTGGAACTGTAAGCTTTTACCTCTAATAAATATGCTTTATAAAAGCCAACATATTTCTGGTACTTTGCATTGGCAGATCTTTGGCAAGCTAAAACAGCTTCCCTTCTCAACTCTCATCTAGATTCTCTCTCCCAATATTTTGCCTCTCCCTTTCTGGTCCTATAGACACAAGCCTCAAGGGATGAGTCTGAACAGCACAAAGGTCTCAGATGAAGGCGCACAGTTTTTAATAAGTGGTGGACCATTCTAGGAGAATACTATTCAGGCATCCTGGATGTCATACGTGGGACACATGTCTTCAGGAAGCACAGCCCCAGACACAGAGTTTAGGGTCGCAGTCAGGGTCAGGCTCCATTTGCACATGGGAACTGGGAATAAGTTAGATCACTGGAACAGGAACTTGGAATGGCATCCAAAGCAGGATGTCATGGACATAGGCTCTGAGCAGAGTTGGCAGGAGAGGATAGGTTTGGAAACATGAGTCTTGAGAAAAGGAGCTTAAGCTGTTGAGGGAAGTGAATTGTGATTCAGAGAAACTCAGGAGCCCAGTAGTCCATGCTGGGGCACCAAGACTAAGGATATCTCTCAGGGATCGTTATGTCTTAACCCCCACATGCAGACTGAAGTTGCTCAAGGTCTGATTGGGCTGAGCACTTCGTGGGCTGTGACTGAAGGAAAGGGCACTGGTGTGTCTAAATATGGATCATCTAAGCAGGGAGTACAGTGGGCACTGACAGGGACCAGAGTGTGGGGTGCAGGACATGTCCAATAGGATAATCTTGTAAATATTTCTTCTCTGGAGGTTTTCTGACAAGCAGAGTAGTAGAGTGGAAAAGTACACGAATGTTTTTGTCAAGTAGATTTGGATTAAATCTTGACTCTGCCACTTTCTAGTTGCTACTTGGTGGACAGGAGGCATGAACAAGAGTATTTATAAAGCATCCAGCACCTTTAATGAGCCCTCAATAAATTGCTGGACCCCTTTGATGCTGAGCATCACAGCCCTAACTGGTCAAGATCCACATCCCCAGAGGGAGGCGTTCACCCATGGACTGGTCTCCTTCCAAAACAGTATTCTCTAAGCATTTGCCCAATGTTCACTGGGAGGAGAGACTGAGTGCTGAGCAGGCAAAGGAGGCAGAAAACTGCCAGCTCAGCGCTGCCAGCTCTCCATCACCCTAAGCAATTCAACTCCCAGTGCTCAACTCGCACACCTCACCCAGCAAACAAGAGGCCTGGAGGCGTGGCCCCTCCTGTCTTGAGGGCAGCTGAGACACCACCTCCTGTTCCGTAAGCACTCCTGAGGGTTTGGCCCTACACCAAGAGGCACAATGGGAAGGGCCTGGGAGAGTCTGTCGGCCTGTTCACTAGTTGGGTGACTCTGGCAAATTACTTGACTTTTCTGGACCAAGTCTTCTTATCTGTAAATAGTGTCCATCTCATTGGACTGAAAAGATTTAAATGAGGCCGTATCTGTAAAGCATCTATAGACATTCCTGGCACAAAACAATCACTGAATAATAATTATTACTATTATTATTATCCTCATGTCATGCTCACTTTCAACAATTGTAGAAAAGATCATTCTCTCCCTCTCTTTACATTTTTAGCACCATTTTAGTGCTCTTTACAGGCTGGTTTCCTGGGCACCAGCCCAGCTGGCCTGCACCTCAATCCAGCTTGGCTTCGAAGCCTAAGAGTACAATGGAAAGGCTCCAGTGGAGCTGGTATGTGTGTGTGTGCTTGTGTGTGTGTGCACACACCCACGTGCATGCACAGAGGGGTCGTTTCCCAATCCCTTTACCCACAATGTAAAAAGAAAAAGTCTCGTCTTCCACATGAGGATAGGGAGATGGTGAGGAAGGTAGAGTTGGATTTTGGAGGAACTGGTAATTTGCTAGGGGTGGGTAATCCTCAATAAGAAAAGCAGTATCTCCTTAGCCAAAACCAGGGAGAGAAGGAAGAAGTGTCCTTTAATCCAGGTGAAATATGCCACCCTGGAATTCTAAGAGGCAGTGTGGGGTAGTGAAGAGAGCATGTGTGTTCCGGAGCCAGGCAGCCCAAGCCCAATTTCTGTCTCAATCATTGAATGGCCTTGAATTAAGTAACTAACCACTCTGTGCATCCAGTATCCTTATTTGCAAAACGTCTGTGTTGTGATTTTGAAAGAAGATGCTCCCCATAAATTGCCCGTGACTTCCTCTGAGTTCTTAAAGCGACAGTCAGGGACGGTTCTGACAGCACTCTTGGTACCTAGACTCCAGTAGGTGATGGATACAGATGTGCCGAGTAACTAAGGAGAAAGCCAGGGGATCCCAGAATGCTCAGTTGCAGCAATAAAATCTAGCATTTCTTGAGTGAGTAATCCATATTCCTATTAACACTTGGTTTCCATTATCTTGCATCTCAGTAATCCTGTGAAGTAGGAATCATTCCCACTTTACAGATGCAGAAACCAGGGCTAGGAATTGGGGAGTCTGGACTCAGTCTGCAGGAATCTAAAGCTAGCGCTCAGCACCACTGAACCTAACTCATTGTCCCCTCATCTCCCACTTGGGTAACTGCTGCCAGTTTCCACTCAGTGCTAGAAAATCACTCTGACAAACAGGTTTAAACAAATAGAACCATATAATTGGGGAGTGTTATGCTAGGTAGTTTAATGCCTAGGAAATAAATCAGTCTTTAAGGTTTGGACTGCAATACAGTTGAAATGTTTAATAATTATTGCCAGAGAGTGGTATAATGCAGTACTAAAAATGAGTAACTGAAAAGCCCATCAATGCAGATGAGGCATCTTCTCACTGAATTGCTCTTGAATACTTTACATAATTATTTCATTCAGATTTATGATCACCTCGGCAGAATATGCATCCTTCTATCCTACTCTGCCTTTGGTTGTTCAGGAAGCCTTTTTATATTGTACTAACACCTCCTGGGATGGCCAAATGAATGTCTCTTGTACACTAATAGGGTTTTCAATGATTTGACTATATTTAGGAAAGGAAAAAATTAGGCTTGAAAACTAGGTTTGCTGAAGACTTTCTGGATCTCAGTCACTGCTGGGGTTTTATACGTTCTAACTATGTTGGCTCATTTAAAATCCCCAAGAGTACTAGGAGGTGACTGTACTTTCCATCTCACAGAAGAAACTGAAACTTGGAAAAGTGGAGTAACTTGAACAAAGTCGCAAAGCTCACAGTGGACTCACACCCCAGCAGTGTGGCGGTAAAGGAGACCTTCCCGCCTGGAGGCTGGTGCCTCCAGGAAGACCCTGTGTGTACAGATAAGGCTTCGAGTTTTGTAATATCTAGTGCAGTGAGACTCAGAAGAAAGATGATCCCTGCCAGATTTTCTTTGCATCTCTGACTCTTTAAACATCTGAGCTGTGGGACCCAGCCCCCTGCCCTAATTCCTCATTCCTTCATTTCTTATAATGTCAGCACCTCTAGGCAGAGAGGGATCCAGACCAGTCTGGACACAGTTTCCCATGGATTCAGCCTCTCCACCCTGCCCAGATCAGGCTCTGTATCAGAGGTACATGCTTATCATCTTGCCTCTGCCGGGAACCTGCCTAGTGGGAGTTCTTGGCAAATCCAGTTCACTGGCAAGTGTGGACAGATGGCTGCCTGGATGAGACAGCAACCTTTGTTTCTGGACTCACCCATATGTCAAAGTAGCCAAAAATGGGGGAAAGTGGGGAGGGAGGAGGAGGAAAAGGATGGGGCTGCCTCTAGTATCTGTTTTCTCACAGGTAGGAAAAAATAATGTAAGCTCTAAAAAATTGCATTTAGATCATAAATAGAAAGGGACACTCTCTAAACTCTTCCCACCCTGACATAGGACAATGGCCTGTCCAGTACAGCCAAGTGATTTTTCTTTAGCAGCACCCAGTATGCTTCTCCTCACCCTGACGCTTGGTTGTACTCTCTGCTAAGTCAGCATATGTCCATGCAGGGTCAAACACATTTGTGTTTCTCTCCCTTCTCCCATCTGCTTGCCTTGAGAATAACTTAAGGTTGTGCTGGGGGTTATTTCAGAAGGGCTTACATGGGGACTTGAAGGTCTTCATTCTCTAGGATATAAAAGCATTGTTAGATTTCCCACTTGTTTTAGACTGAAAATGACAGGCATCATGAACTCTTATCTTACTAAATATGATACACATCTGTGAATTACTCCATACTTAGGGGAAAAAAGCCATATTTTGATTTAATTATATTTTAACACCAAGAATCACTCTTAAAGAAGTGGATTCAGGACAAATCTCACTGGTTATTTGTCAAACATATCCAATGCTGTTACTGGCCAGTGGGTACTTAGCAGTTGCAAAATGAAGCAAATATTTGGAGAGAATGCATTTTGTCTTTGTGCTTCTGAAAGTGGAGGGTTGGGGGAAGTACACTGATCAGATCACACAGAAAAAGGTCAGAGGCACAACCCTCTGCTATAGTGAGGCAAATGAGCTGGGAGCCGTGGGGAGGGAGAGGAAAGCCTCCTTATGCCTTGCTGAGGAGGGTACATGGGAGCAGTTGAGCTGATGAAAGACAGGAAGAGGCTCTTTTGGACAATTATTACAAGCAACAGAATCAGCTGTTGTGCTTCAACATGGTGTATTGTGGGAGAAAGAACATTAACAGGGAGTGAGTGGAGCAGGGAGGACAAAGGGAGAGAGAAAACTAGGCAAAGGACCCCTGGATTGAGAACTCATCACTGACCAAGGACCACCTCCAGCCCTCACAGTGATTCCATGCAGGTCTCCAGCCTTCCCAGAAGTGGTTCCCACTTTTCCTGGTGGGAACAGCTCCTACTCATGGTCTCACTTTAACTTCCACTTCCTGAAAACCCAGAGATTGCGCTCGATGAGTTTCCATGCCACCCAGTCACCACCCTCATCACTGTTAGAATCACCCGGGGAGCTTTTATTTTCATTAAAAATTTTCATTTGAAATATATCACTCATACATGAACATACATAAATAATAAGTGTATAGTAAAAGTCGTGAACTTACAAAACAAACCTGCATAACATCATACCAGGCTCCCACACGTCCCCCCACCACCAATACCTTGCATTATTGTGAAACATTTGTTACAAGTTATGAAAGGGCATTACCAAAATATTACTACTACCTATAGTCCATATCTTTCATTTGGTATATTTTCCCCCAACACGCCCTATTATTAGTCCCTGTATTAGTATTATACATTTGTTATAGTTCATGAGAAAACACTCTCATATTTGTTCTGTTAACCACAGTCCATCTTCCACTGTGTTATACAGTGCCTGGGGAGTGTTTTAAAGAAGGGATGTCTGAGCCCCTCCCCAGACCAGCTGAATCAGAAGCTCTGAGAGTGAGGCCAGGGCATCAATGATTTTTCAAATACCCCAGGTAGTTTTGATGGACAGGATTGAAAACCATCATAAGTCTAGTCCATCAATGTAAAAGCAGTGATCTTGCTCACTGTTGTGTTACGCTAGCACTGTGTTGGCATGTCATGGACACCTAATCAGTATTTGTGGAATGAATAAATAAATCAAGGAAAATCATAGAAATATTATCGTCCCCTTTTAAGAGAAGAGGAAATGATCCATGGAGATCAAATAGCTGACATAAGAGATGGACCTAGAGTAGAAGCTTTGCGGGGGCAGGGACCTTGTGTGTCTGACTTCATTCATTCTGTGTCTCCAGTGCCCGGAGCTGAGCTCAGTGCTTATTTATGAATGAATGACTGCACCCAGGTTACTCTTACTTCAAAATTAATCTCTAACCACTACATCTTGCTATCAGACTTGCCTCTGCCATTATCTGTGCAGCTTTGCACAGGCCCCTTCTCCTCTCGGGACCTAAGTTTCCTAAAGTGAGGATGTTGGAGGAGATGGCCTCCAGAAGACTCCTGCCACTTCTGATCACAGCCTATTGCCCTGACATACCTGTTTTCACTTTTACGGATGCAAAGCCAGTATTACGCCAGTACCTTCTGCATATAGCAACATGCTTACATTCTTCTAGAGGCCCCAGACATACTCTTTTCAGTCTTCTTTCCGATTTCTCTTCCCTCCGTTCCTGCTCCTGCCTCTCTTCATTTCTCCCTTCTCTGGCATGTTTTCCCACTAGGCAGGCTGCTTGGAAAGCAGGCCTTCACCTCCTGGTCAGCCCTCACCCCAAAGAGCAAACCCACAGCTGAGAATATGTGGTTATTAACTTATCATCCCCCTAAGTCCAATTCCAGAGGAAAGCATCACTTTGTTGCTATAGTTGTAGCATGAAGGAAGACAGGGACTGTGTTTGTTGAATGTCTACTACACGCTTGGAACTTCATTTTTATCATACTTAAATCTTACTGCAAGGACATATATCAGGTTTGCTTCCACAATATTTCTTCCCACCTGTGCTGCCAGCACCCCAAAGCACCAACTCTCAGTCTCCTAACTTATCTCTCTGCCTGCATACTTAATTTCTACAATCCAATCTCCCTGTGAAGTCAGAGAGCATGATTAAAATAATAAATCAAATCATGTCATTTCCTTTTAAAGCCTTCCAAGGCACTCAAAATAAATCCAAATTTTGTAACACCATCTCACAAGACCCCACCTGATCTGGCTCCTGCCAACTTCTCAGACTTCATCTTCTGTTGCTCTGTCTCTTCAACCACGTAGTCTCGTACACATGCCGAGCTCACTCAAAGCCAGGCCCCTTGAAAGTTCCCTTTTGTTGTCCTCACCCTACACCGAACCCACCCATAGACATTAGGGAGCTGGGAAGGAGAAGAGTGGGGGGCAGGTTTAGAGGTGCTTGAGACTGCTGTGGCAGATGGTTTGCCAGCTGAACCAACAGGAGCCTGCTCTTAGTTTTGCTCTTCACCTTTGCTTTTTCAAAGTTTTTCAAAGTTTTTCAAAGTTTTTGCTTCACCTTTGCTTCACCTTTGCTGCAGGTGGATCAAGCAACTCAAGGCGTTCTATGGATCAAGTCAAATGTACTGCAAAAGGAGCGTAAAAAAACAGACAAATGAAACTCACTGCCTTCTCTTCACCTACTGCAAGATCTCAGTAGTTCATAATTTGTTTTTTGGCACGATCAGAAGTATGAATTAAGGGAAAAGAAGGTTGAATTTATCAAGCTTGGTGCCAGGTCTTATGAGCACTGATTTTTTTTTTTTTAAGATTTATTTATTTATTTATTTCTCTCCCCTTCCCCTCCCACTCCGGTGGTCTGCTCTCTGTCTATTTGCTGCATCTTCTTTGTCTGCTTCTGTTGCTGTGAGCGACACGGGAATCTGTTTCTTTTTGTTGCGTCATCTTGTTGTGTTAGCTCTCCGTGTGCGGCGCCATTCCTGGGCAGGCTGCACTTTCTTTCGTGCTGGGCGGCTCTCCTTACGGGGCACACTCGTTGCACGTGGGGCTCCCCTACGTAGGGGACACCCCTGCGTGGCAGGGCACTCCTTGCATGCATCAGCACTGCACACGGGTCAAGGAGGCCCGGGGTTTGAACCGCAGAACCCCCACGTGGTAGACGGACGCCCTAACCACTGGGCCAATTCCGCCGCCATGAGCACTGATTTGGTTGAGTCATTATAAGTACTCTCTGAAATAGACATTATGATCCCCATTTTACAGAGGGGGAAACTGAGGAGCACTTCGCTTTCCTAATCGATAGAGCCAGGATTTTACTCTCTCCTCCACCACACCTCCCTCCTGTCACTAAGCACATCCTACCTTCAGAATGAAGCCTAAGAGTAAATAACTATTTATGGCTAAGATATTATATATATATAATGATTAAGATATAAGTGGGATGGCAGCACAACATTGTGAATGTAATGAACAGCACTGAATTATATATTTGAATGTGGGTAAAAGGGGACATGTTACGTTGCACATATGATACTAGAAAAAACATTTTTAAAAAAATCCATGGAACTGTACAACACAGTGAACCTTAAATTAAACCATGGACTATAGTTAACACTACAATTATAAAAATGTGCTTTCATCAATTGTAACTAATGTACCACACCAATGCAAGGTGTTATTACTAATAATAAGGAGGGATATGAGAATTCATGACTGTTCTATAAATCCACATCTTCCCTAATAGAAAAAGAACCATAGTTGCTTTTGAAATACGAACTGGAACCTCTGGTTTTTAAGTAGAAAATAGACGATGTTAAAAACAGGGGTGCTAATATTTTGCTATT
Source organism: Dasypus novemcinctus (assembly GCF_030445035.2). Classification (NCBI taxonomy): domain Eukaryota; kingdom Metazoa; phylum Chordata; class Mammalia; order Cingulata; family Dasypodidae; genus Dasypus; species Dasypus novemcinctus. The sequence continues at coordinate 80,014,804 of NC_080682.1, forward strand.
CTCTCTTTGTTCAGTTTAGTAGTATCATTAGAGAACTCTGTGGAAATTCTTAAGCTGTCTTTTATTGAAGTTCCGTTGGTTATGTCATAAACATAGAACAGATGCCCCTGTTTGTGCAGTACCCAGCATACACACATGTAAACTTAACTAAGAGTTCATGGCCAGCTTTTAGCGGCAGCTTGCTAAGCTGCACAGTCTAAATTGTACTGCTCAGGTAGGGTTGAAAGTTCAAGTCGAAAACCCTTAAGACAGGGATTGTTTCGTGGGAAGCTAAATAGCACAGCGTGCCTTACCAGCACAAAGTAGTCAGCATTCGACCATTCTAAAGTGGGAGCCAATCTGGCTTGTGTGCATCATTTACAAATATACCCCAAAGCATTTTGTCTATTCAGTTACAGAGTGTTATTTTCATCATGATCTCTTAGGGAAAAAGCTATTTAAAGGCACAATTCATTGTCTGATTTGAAGTATGATAAGACATTAGCCTCTATTTACAAGTTCAGCACAAATTAACCTTTATTTTTAGGTTTTCCCAGGGTAAATTACTGGGTCCAATAAACCACTTAGAAAAACAAAGGACAGCTAACTAAGAATTGGCTAATTAAATACTGCTCTACTCTTATCACACTGTGTTTGAGTCCAGATATCCTGGGAGATAGCTAATTACGACACATTTTCAAGTTTAGGAAATATGACAAAATGACATTACATGTAAATCTAAGGAAGAGGTGGTTCAACCTTAATGCAATAAGTGCTATGTCAATGCCATTATTTTTTAGCAATGGAAGTCTGCATATATAGATCTCTTCTTGGAAGTAGCTTTTAGAAATATCTACCTTAGAGAACCTATTGTTATCTTTTTCAAAGAACTAAAATCCCAGGTATATAGAGAAAGGGGGTAGTGGAATCTCATTATTTACAACAGGAAGAAACCTAAGAGTCTAGTAACCATTGTGTTGGCTGTTTAACAAACATGAGGAAAAGCTGTTTTCCAAAAGCACATTTGAAGCAGCCTCCACTCACCTGTGCTGATGGTAATATCCTAACAGCAAGTTTTTCTTAAATGTTAGCTAAATTGGTTGTCTTAAGGACCTGTGAGGGCCTGTTCCTAAGAGCTCTGTTGGCTGATATTTTGAATTCCTAAATTACTTGAAAATGATGAAATGCCATTTCTTCCAAAGCATTTATAGTATAGATAGGTAACCAATTCAAAATGACCCTTTGCACAGTTAGTGCTTTTTTGCCTTTTTCTTTTATTCTTCAGAACCATGAGGTCAAACTTCAACAGTGTCACCTGCTGAGCCCAAGGCTGGTCTCTCTGCTGGCAACGTGTTGCCAGGAGAACAAATCTCAGTTGTAACAATAAAACAACAATCACTGCTTGCACAAAAGCTTTAAGGACAATGGGAGGTGTGGGTGAGTTAATTATGCTCTTAGAACCTTTGTTCTTTATAAATAAAGGGCAACAAGGGATCAGTGAACTTTAGAAATGCACCTCACACAATATAGTTTAATGCGTTTCTTAGGGACCTAATGAATGTCCTTTCAAGACAACATCATTTATATCAGAATTATCCACAACGTTCACTCCCTAGAGGAAGTGGCCAGTATTAGAGCAGGAGTTGGGAGACCTATGTCCTCTCCCCACACGTCAGGTCCTGTGGGGACTTGGGCAACCCACTTTACCTTTCCCAACCTTGGTTTTCTCATGTAAAAAGAGCTCAATGGCACTGAAATCCCCCACAGTTCTAAAGTATGGTTTTACTCTCAGATTCAGCCTGTTTGGGAAGCATTGACTAGAGCCAGGGATTGGATCCCAGTGTTTTTGGGTCTAACTCGCACTTTTACTCTTACGTTGTTCACATTCTGGAAAAGTGCAGTGTCCTCACAGATGACCAATATGACCCTTAGCCCTGACCTTCTCTGCACATCTCTGCCTCCTCCTGCCGGAGGGATGCTCTGGGACTAGTTGTTTCTAGAACTGCTGTATCTTCGAAATCTGGTCTATGACATTTCCTCCTAAACACAACTTCTTATTTTTATTCATTCATTTGACCAATATTTATTGCCTACTTGTAATATGTCAGATGACTATGATAGGTCCTGGGCACATAGTGGTGAACAAAACAGAAATGGTCCTTGCCCTCATGCAGCTTATGATCCAACAGAGGAATCAGATATTAAATACCTTTGTCTTAAAGATAAGGAGTACAGAAATATAAAGTAGGAACTAAATTCTGCCCATGATTCCATCTCCCAGATAAAATCACTGTTTATTGTTGGATGATATTATCTTGCTTTCTATAACTTTTTTTCTCTTAATATTTCATAGACAGCTCTCTGTTTTCACATATTTGGTCCATATAGTTTGAAATGACTACATAATAATGTATGCCTGGAATAGTTCACTCTATTTCACTTGTGCTAATTTCTTCAATACTCCACAATGGTTCTAGAAGTCAGTACTATAATTAGCCCATTTTACAACTAAGAAAATTGAGTTCCAGAAAATTTCCTGAGAACTAAGATCACACAGTTGGTAAATGGCAGGGTCAGAATTCAAACCCAGACAGTTGGATTCCAGACCTTCTGCTCATAGCCACTGTGCAGAGCATTCCATTGCCATGATGGACCACCATTTGTTTTAATTAATCCTGTATGGATGGACGTCTAGGTTGACTACCTCACCTTTAGGCTGCAATCAATATCCTTGTACCTACATTAGCCTATACTTGTCTAATTCTGCTTATTTGATTAATCCTAGAAGTAAAATTTCAGAGTTAAAGGGTATGAGTTTTTTATATTTTGAAACACATTGCCAAACTGATAGAAATGTTGAATTAATTTGCGGTCCCACCAACATCACATGATGGAAACCACAGTCTCTTTATTTGGTGACCTTGGTGCCTCTGAATCTGTGCTGGTAAAGTTCCCCATGACCTCCTTTCTGCCAAACCTGACAGCTCTTCACAATCTCATCCTGTTCAAGTGCTCCACCACATGACCCCCTATAGACTTGCCCTCCTGGAAGCTCTTGCTGGGGTTCCCTGGGGCTCCTCTCTGGCTCTCTTCTCCTGCTATTTCTTGGCATTTGGATCTCTTCCCTGGCCCCTCTTCCTCTGTATGATCCAGACATGCCATGGATTCCAGTATTCACCCCTTGTCCTCTTCTTGTTCTTAATGCCCTCTCTCCTTAGCTGTGGCAGACTTTCTTCACTGCCTGCCAACAGCCATTCTCTCCTTCTTTCTTACTAAAAGGAACTGCAGTTTTGATCAGGGCTTATAATCCAGCCTGAGGATGAATCACGAATGGTCTAGACCAACCATGGTAACCTCATTTTGCTTCCTCGCAGCTACTGGTGACCCAGTTCTGGCCAACAGACCTAAGGGGAAGTCTGCTGGGGGTGCTCTGGGATTTTCTTCTCTGAAAAAAGGAGAGAGGCCTGTGAGTGGAGCATTTCCTTCCCTCTCCCCCACTAGCCTTGTTCCCTCCCATTTGGAACACTGTTGGTGAAAGTAGGATGCTTTAAGCTATAGCTGCCATTTTATGGACCACTGGGTAAAAGCCAGGTGGATCATAAAGCCACCAATCCAGGGGCCTGACATCACTGGACTGCTGAAAGAATGCTGAAGTCACTTATCTCCAAACTCCTTTTTAAACAGTAAAAGACCCTCTGATAAAAGCCTTGGTTAGATTTTCTGTTTCTTATAGCCAACTACCTTCTAACAAGTACATAATGGTCATCTGAACCTAATACTCTCCCTTGATGGTGCCAACCCAGGTCTCTCTTGAGCCTCAGAACTGTGCATACTGACAATAATAATTGTAACTAATTATAATAATGACAAGTATTTATTAAGTGCCTGCTAAGAGATAAGACTTGTTCTAAATTATACATATATATACATATATTTCATTTCAAATCACTGCAAATCTATAAAGTAAGTACTATTGTTATCCCCATTTTATTAATGAGGAAGCTGAGGTACAAAAGGGACTAGGTAACTTGCCCAAAGTGACCAAGCTAGAATTCAAACTAAGACAGTCTGATTTCAGAGTCCATATGGACAAATACTACATTACTATGCCCCTTGCTACCTAAATGACTGAAGAGACCCTGAAGTTAACATGCCCCAAACTGAGCTCAGTATCCCCCTTCCTCATACACCGGCTCTACCTTCATTCTCCCTGTCTTAGGCAAAGCAGAAATCTAGGAGTCTTCTTGAATTTGTGCTCCTCCCTTCTAGCTCAGTCCAATCAGTTACCACATGCTGACAATTCTACCTTCTAAACATATTCTACCCTTCTGACTACAGTAAATGCTTAATAACTGCCAGATAGTATAACCAAGCTCTTCATGATTGACTGCTTGTGCCTCTTGTCTTTCACCATCCAAAGCCCTCCAACCTTCCGAGTTCACCTGGTACACTGGCTATTCCTTGTGCCTTTGGCTATCTTGTCCCCCTCTGTCCTGAATGCCCTTCACTACACTCTTCCTAATTAATTCTTTTACAATTTAGTCCAAATGTCACATCCAAGAAGCCCAAGGAGGCCTTCTCTGATTCCCCACCCTCCACAGATTGTCCTCACAATGCTGTGCAGATCTACATTGCAATCCTTATCACACGCAGTTTAATCTTTGGTCTACCTGTTTCTCTGCGGGGTCACTCTGCCCCAACCCTCAAGCAGGTTACAAACGCCTCAGGAGTAGGACATAATATCTCAAGTTCAATTCCTCCTCTTCCCTCAGTTCCTACCCCTTCTTCATTCTTCATCATAATTACAGACACCCTCAGAGTAGAAATTTCCATGTCATCTTTAAACTCTCACAAGGAAACTTCTGCTAAATTGTTGTTTAAATCCATCCTCTCCTCTCCATTCTCAGGTGACTACCTGCAGGCTCTAAGATCTTAGTCTTGATGTCTTTGACAAAGTAGATCCCTTTTCCATTTGGGATCTCGCAAGACCTTTCTGCAGGCTGAGAGTTGGAGCTGGTTGTCTGAAAGGGAGGTTTCAATTTGAGCAGGGGGCCTCTGGCCATTTGTAGTTTTTTTTTTCTTTTTTAACATAAAAAGGTTTTATTTACAAGGAAGCAGAAAATTAATGGAACGAGCCAAATCCCATACTATCATCCGACTCTTCTGATTGCCCCTTCTTTTTCTCTTTCTTCTCTGCTGCAACTGGGGCTGAGCTGGCTGCGGGAGCGGCAGAGCCCGGGGCAGCGGCCAGGGCCACAGCCCACCACAGGCACGATGGCCAGCTTGCCAATGCCTTGGGCAATTAGGTCTTCCACGTTTTTTCCATTTAGCTCACTGATGGCCTTGTTGAGCCGGTCATCATCTGCCTCAATGCCCATGCTGTCCAGGATCTTCTTGATGTCCTTGGCACCGAGGGAGGTATCGCCCCCGAGGGCGGCCAATAGGTAGGTGACATAGTGCATCTCTGAGCCCAGAGCGGCCTCACGCAGGTGACCTCGGTGGCATCAAGGAGGGAAGGGGTCATTTGTAGATTGACTACATTCATGCATTATAACGCATTTTACCTCTTTCCAACCGCACATTAGGATCAAGACCTAACTATTTTAATCAGTACCTTGCTCTGGGGTTATTCCATAAGAGAAGTGAATTAAAGAGCTGCTCAGTAGCTCTGGCCAAGTACTCTAAACCAAGTGGAATATAATTCCATCAATCAGGCAAGTGATCAGTAAAATAGAACATCAAACAACATTCAGTAGTAGTGAGCTGCTCATTTCAAATAGCCCATGATTTGAGTTAGATCAATACATTACAAAGATGTAACAAGTATAAAAACACAGGAGCCTCAAAACACTGAGTTGATGTAATGCATTTGTAATGCTAATGTACATATTTTATAAAATATTTAGCTAGTTTCAACTAACTCAATAATTAACCTTTGCGAAGATGGTGGCTGAGTGAGCTTGCCTTGCCGTCTCTCCTGGGAAGAGGCAGCTGGGCACCGCTGGAGGTTCTCCGGGACCAGGCTTTTTCAGGATTTTTTCAGGGCAGGAAGTGTCTGGACATCGATTTGGTGGGAAGGTAACGGAAAGGACTGGTCTATAAGATATAATTTGGGACTTTTCAGGAGGGGGAGGCAAGATGGCGGCTGAGTGAACTTCCCGGTTACTAGCTCCTGGGGGGAATCGGCTGGGAGGCGTCGGAGACTCTTTGGGACCGGCCGTTTCAGGATTTTTCCTGGTCCGGAGGTGTCTGGACATCGATTTGGAGGGAAGGTAACAGAGAGGATCCATCTGTGAAATATACACGGAGATCCCAGCTACGTGTGGAGGACTCCCTCCTTGGGTAGGCGGAGCCGAGGCAGCTAGCACCGCGCGGAGCCCCGGCGGGCGGCGGCCAGGATAGCCTAGCTGGGCCGAGGTGGGCAAAGGGCGGGGGATACGAGCCACGCCGCGGCGGGCGGCGGACGGGAGAGTCAAGCCGCGCCGTGCCCCGGCGGGCGGTGGGCAAGGGAGCCGAGCCCAGCCGAACCTAGCCGCGCCGCCGCGGGTGGTGGGTGGGAGAGCCGAGCCGCGCCGAGCCCAGCCGAGCCTAGCCGCGCTGCGGCGGGCGGCGGGCGGGAGAGCCGAGCCGCGCTGCGCTGCGCTGCGCTGCGCCGGGGGGCGGGCGGGAAAGCCGAGCCCAGCCGAGCCCAGCCGAGCCGCGGCGGGAGGGGAAGCCGAGCCCAGCCGAGCCGCGGCGGGCGGCGGGCGGGGGACCGGAGCCCAGCTGAGCCCAGCCGAGCCTGGCGGCGGGGTGTCTGTTCTTTGGTTTTTGTTTCTTTTTTTTTTTTTAATTTTTTGTTGTTGTTGTTGTTCTTGTTGTTCTTTTTTTTTTTTTTCAATCCTTTCTTTCTTGTCCCCAATATTCTTCTTATACTATTTTACCTTAACAATACAATAGGTCCTACAGGAAATACCTCACATTTACTGGGTTTCCTCACCCTCCACTGCCTCATTTCTCTGTGAATAGATTTAGCCTGTCTACACTATCCCCTTTCCCCTACAACTTGATATCCTCCACCATCTGCTATCTCTCCTATATTCCATCTCCCTCTCTTTGATCCACAAAGTGTCTAACTCTTAATTTCTAATACCTTTGTTTAGTTTTCCATCTGGTATTCGTCCCTGAAACTATTACCTTTCTTTTCTCTTTCCCTCTCTCACAAAAACAATAGCCTCTTAGTATGTACCACATTCCTCCCATATTCAGTCGTCTACCTCATTATAGGTACTTTCCTACTACTATAACTCTACACAATTTACATGATCTAACCTCCATCCTCCCAGAACTCATATTGTTGCTTTGTAAACATATATGACCAATACTACTTCACACTTTTTCCTTCCTTACACAATTGACTTTCCCCAGCACTAATACTTTCCTTTAAAGTGAGCTTAACTAGCAATAAGAAATTGGAATAAGAACAAAGTGACAAAGAGAAGATATAAAACTTATGCAAAAACAACAGCTAATTAATCTCCAAGACTAGACAAAGAAGCTAAGGAACTGATTAAACCCGTCAAGAAAAAATGTTGACAAGACAGCAACAAAAATCTACAAACCAAACCAGTAATCAGGAAAACATGGCTGAATCCAATCAACAAACTGAAAATCAGGAAGTGGGGCAGGACTTCGCACAAGCAATGAAAGATCTCAGAACATTTATCACCGACAAATTTGATGAAGTAATGAAAGAGGTTAACAGCGTGAAGACAACACTTGGAGGGGAAATTGCAGACATGCGCAAAAAAATAACAGATATGATGGAAATGAACACCACAATTCAAGAAATAAAAAATACACTTGCAGCAAATATCAGCAGACTAGAAGAGGCAGAGCAGAGAATTAGTGATGTGGAAGACAGTGCATTGGAAATCAAACAGATAGTAGAAGTGGTCTATAAAAAGGTAGAAAAAATCCAGATAGGACTTAGGGACCTGAATGATAACGCAAAACACTCAAACATACGTATTATAGGCATTCCAGAAGGAGAAGAGAAGGGAAAGGGGTCAGAAGGAGTGTTGCAGGAAATAATGAATGAAAACTTCCCAAATCTACTGAAAGAGACAGATGTACATATCCAAGAAGCACAGCGCACTCCACTGGTCATAAACCCCAACAGGCCCACCCCAAGACATATACTTGTCAAATTATCCAATGCTCAAGACAAAGAAAAAATTCTAAAAGCAGCAAGAGAAAAGAAAACCATCACATACAAGGGAAACTCCATAAGATTAAGTGCTGATTTCTCATCTGAAACGATGGAGGCAAGAAGGCAGTGGTATGATATAGTCAAGGTACTAAAGGAAAAAAATTTCCAACCAAGAATACTCTATCCAGCTAAACTAGCATTCAAAAATGATGGAGAGTTCAAAATATTCACAGATAAACAGAAACTCAAAGAGTATATCAACAAGAAACCTCCCCTTCAAGAAATTCTTAAGGGAATTCTGCAGGAAAAAAGGAAAAAACAGGATAGTCAGAGATGGAGGAGAGTGTAAAAGCAACAAGAAAGACAAAAATAGAAGGAGAAAATAAAATAATACAAACAAAATATAACAAACACAAATCCAACCAAAATATGGCTACCATAAATAACTCTCTAAATGTAATAACACTGAATGTCAACGGATTAAACTCACCTATCAAAAGATTCAGACTGGGACACTGGATAAGGAAATACGACCCATCTATATGCTGCCTACAAGAGACACATCTTAGACCCAGAGACTCATGGAGATTGAAAGTGAATGGCTGGAAAACAATCATACAAGCAAACAACAACCAAAAAAAGGCAGGAGTAGCTATATTAATATCAGACAAAATAGACTTTAAATGCAAAACAATTGTGAGAGACAAAGAAGGATACTATATTTTAGTGAAAGGGACAATTTGTCAAGAAGATCGAACAATCATAAATATTTATGCTCCTAACAAGGGCGCCTCTAAATATGTGAGGCAAACGCTGGAAAAACTAAGTGAAAGAATAGATGCATCTACAATTATAGTGGGGGATTTTAATACACCACTATCAACTCTGGACAGAACATCTCAAAAGAGAATCACTAAAGAAACAAAACATTTGAACAGTATATTAGAAGAGCTGGATCTAATAGACATATATAGATCATTACACCCAAACACAGCAGGATATACATTTTTCTCAAGCGCACATGGAACATTCTCCAAGATTGACCACATGCTAGGCCACAAAGAAAGGCTTAATGAATTCAGAAAGATCGAAATCATACAAAACAATATCTCTGACCACAGTGGAGTCAAGCTGGAAATTTGCAAGGGACAGAGACCCAGACTTCACACGACAATTTGGAAATTAAACAGCACACTCTTAGAAAAACAGTGGGTCAAAGAGGAAATCTCAAAAGAAATCAATGACTACCTTGAAACAAATGATAATGATAACACAACATACCAAAATTTATGGGATGCAGCAAAAGCGGTACTGAGAGGGAAATTTATAGCCATAAATTCATATATCAAAAAAGAAGAAAGAGCAGAAATTGAAGAATTAACTGCACATTTCAAGGAATTAGAAAAACAACAACAAAGTAACCCAACAGGAAGAAGAAGGAAGGAAATAACAAAGATAAGAGCAGAACTAAATGAAATAGAAAATAAGAAAGCACTTCAAAAAATAAACAAGACCAAGAGCTGGTTTTTTGAGAAGATCAACAAAATTGACAAACCTTTAGCGAGACTAACAAAGAAAAAAAGAGAAAAGATGCAAATACACAAAATAAGAAATGAGAAAGGTGATATCACCACTGACCCCACAGAAATAAAGACTATCATAAGAGGATACTTTGAAAAACTATATTCCAACAAAAATGACAATTTAGAGGAAATGGACAAATTCCTAGAAATACATAAGCAGCCCATACTGACAAAAGAAGAAATTGATGATCTTAACAAACCAATCACAAGCAAAGAGATAGAATCAGTCATTAAAAATCTCCCAACTAAGAAGAGCCCAGGGCCAGACGGCTTCACAGGTGAATTCTACAAAACATTCCGGAAAGAACTAACACCAATCCTGTTGAAACTATTCCAAAAAATCGAAACAGAAGGAACACTGCCTAATTCCTTCTATGATGCCAACATTACCCTAGTACCAAAGCCAAACAAAGACAACACAAGAAAGGAAAATTACAGACCAATTTCTCTAATGAACCTAGACGCAAAAATACTTAACAAAATACTTGCTAATCGTATTCAACAACACATTAAACGAATTATACACCATGACCAAGTGGGATTTATTCCAGGTATGCAAGGATGGTTCAACATAAGAAAATCAATCAATGTAATACACCATATAAACAGATTGAGAGAAAAAAACCACATGATTATATCTATAGATGCAGAAAAGGCATTTGACAAAATACAGCACCCCTTCCTGATAAAAACACTCCAAAAGATCGGAATACAAGGAAACTTTTTGAACATGATAAAGAGTATATATGAAAAACCTAAAGCCAACATTGTTTACAATGGCGAAATCCTGAAATCCTTCCCTCTAAAATCAGGAACAAGACAAGGATGTCCATTGTCTCCGCTCCTATTTAACATTGTCTTGGAAGTACTTGCTCGAGCACTGAGGCAAGAACCAGATATAAAAGGCATTCAAATTGGAAGGGAAGAAGTCAAAATTTCATTATTTGCAGATGACATGATCCTATATATAGAAAACCCTGAGAGATCTACAACAAAGCTCCTAGAACTCATAAATGAGTTTAGCAAAGTCGCAGGTTATAAGATCAATGCGCAAAAATCAGTAGCATTTCTATACACCAATAATGAGCAAGATCAGGAGGAAATCAAGAAACAAATACCATTCACAATAGTAAATAAAAAAATCAAATACTTAGGAATAAACTTAACTAAAGAGGTAAAAAACTTATACATCGAGAACTATACAAGATTGTTCAAGGAAATCAAAGAAGACCTAAATAAATGGAAGAATATTCCCTGTTCATGGATAGGAAGACTGAATATTATTAAGATGTCTATCCTACCCAAACTGATCTACACATCCAATGCAATCCCAATAAAAATCAACACAGCCTTCTTTAAGGAACTAGAAAAACTAACTATGAAATTTATTTGGAATAAAAAGAGGCCCCGAATAGCCAAAGACATATTGAAAAAGAAAAACGAAATAGGAGGAATCACACTTCCTGACTTCAAAACATACTACAAAGCTACAGTAGTGAAAACAGCATGGTATTGGCATAAGGAGAGACACACAGACCAATGGAATCGAATTGAAAGTTCAGATATAGAACCTCATGTATATAGCCGTATAATATTCGATAAAGCCACCAAACCCTCTCAACTGGGAGAGAATGGCCTATTCAACAAATGGTGCCTGGAGAACTGGATAGCCATATGTAGAAGAATGAAAGAGGATTACCATCTCACACCTTATACAAAGATCAACTCAAGATGGATCAAAGACCTAAATATAAGAGCCAAGACCATAAAGACCTTAGAAAGCAGTGTAGGGAAACATCTACAGGACCTTGTAATAGGAAATGGCTTCATGAATATCACACCAAAAGCACGAGCAGCAAAAGAACAAATAGATAAATGGGACTACCTCAAAATTAAAGCCTTCTGCACCTCAGAGGAGTTTGTCAAGAAAGTAAAAAGGGAACCCACACAATGGGAGAAAATATTTGGCAACCATATATCTGATAAGAGACTTATAACTTGCATATATAAAGAACTCATATATCTCGAAAACAAAAAGATAAACAACCCATTTAAAAAATGGGAAAAAGATTTAAACAGACACTTCTCCAAAGAAGAAATACAAATGGCTAAAAAGCACATGAAAAAATGCTCCAAATCCCTAGCTATCAGGGAAATGCAAATCAAAACTACAATGAGATACCATCTTACTCCCATAAGATTGGCAGCCATGAAAAAAACAGTAGAATACAAATGCTGGAGAGGATGTGAAGAAAGGGGAACACTCATCCATTGCTGGTGGGAATGCAGAAGGATCCAACCATTCTGGAGGACAGTTTGGCAGTTTCTCAAAAAATTATCCATAGATTTGCCATATGACCCAGCAATACCACTGCTGGGTATATACCCATCAGATCTGAAAACAAGGACACAAACCGATATATGTACACCAATGTTCATAGCAGCATTGTTCACCATCGCCAAAAGTTGGAATCAATCCAAAAGTCCATCAACAGATGAGTGGATCAATAAAATGTGGTATATACACACAATGGAATACTACTCAGCTGTAAGAACCAATACACTACAATCACAAGTGATAACATGGATGAACCTTGAGAATCTTATGTTGAGTGAAGCAACCCAGGCATTGAAGGACAAATACTATATGACCTCAATGATATGAAATAAGTTAACTGCCTCAGAAAGCTAGAGTCTGGAAAAGTGGCTTACTGGAAATTGGGGGGTGGAGGAAGGATGTGAGTTAATGTCTGTAGGGGTGGAATCTGTGATGAGCTGGGGGTAAGTATGAGCACAAAGAAGGGACAAAATGGGGGCAAGGGGTTACCTTCGGGTGGGGTTTTCTGGGTTTGAGGGGGGCTGGGGATGGGAAGAGGGGCAATATGGTCCAAGAAATAGGTGGGAGGGAGGGGCAACATACAAACATGGGAGAGTGCCAGAAGTTCGTTGAGAACTAAATGTTGAGTAAAACGTATCAAAGTATAAGTAGGAGGGTTACCTGGTTAGGACGCTCAGGGGGTATGGTCTGATGTGGGACGGACTCCGAAGGGAATAGCTGAAGGCTCATTTTGCCAAGGTGGGTGGGGTGGACCCATATCCTGGGGAAGACTAATGCCGTCAAATAGAGAGAACTGTATCTCTCGTGAGAAAGGACGGCTCCCAGGGCATTAGATTGGCAGGCGTTTTGGGCCCTAAGGGGAGGGGAAAATGGACGTGCAATGGATGGAACAAAGGTAAATAAGGGGGCAAAAGAGGAGTTATGTGAGAGTACACGAGGATGAATATAAAACAGCTAATATTACACCAAAAACATATAGGGGACGACAGACTAATAATGAAAACCATAAGACAAAACATAGGATAACTAAAAAATTAGGAAACTGTACAACCTAAAGTATGGACCACATAGTAAGCACAAATGTTACCTTGTTTGAAAACTATAGTTTCGGAATCTGTACATCAGTTTCAGGAAATATGATATGAATAAGTTAAAAGATTATTGCTGTGGAAGGCAAAAGGTTTTATGGTGGATCTGGGGAAATACTCTATATTGTATATATGAATTTTGGTGATCTAAGACTCTTCTGAAGCTGACATTATGTTGGGATTCACTTTACGGGAAGTTTTGGATCACAGAATGGTTCAACAATGGCAGCGGAGGAATACTGATATGGGATATTATTGACAGGATATATATGGTTGACAGGGAGTTATACAGGGCATATGCCCAGGGTATATGGTAATGTCTATATATACTCATAGTGGAAACAATTAAAAACAACAGCTGGGGGGGTACTGGGCTCCTGGCCGGGGGGTCACTGTTGTGGGCCCTGGGAGAGCAGCGGCAATCCTCCAGGTGCAACGGCAAGAACCAGGAAGGAAGGAGGGCCCAACAGTGGGCTCTTGATACTAATGGCTATACTTTTGAGCCTTTGCACCTGCAATAAGAACAAGGCCTAGAGTAGCATTGTGCCTGGGGGTTTCCTCCTGACAGCCTTCATGTTACTCAAATGTGGCCACTCTCACAACCAAACTCAGCATGTAGATGTGATGCATTCCCCCCAGCGTGGGACACGACACCCGGGGATGAGCCTCCCTGGCACTGAGGGATCACTACCACATACCAGCTGAAGAAGCAACTAGAAAATGACCTTGAATTAAAGATTCAATGCGGAACAGCAGAATATACCTGTCTACATATAATAACATGACTTCGGGAAGCAGTTTGACCTAATGTAAGGGGGAAATGGAAAGGAGAAATGAGATTATAAGGCTGTGAGTCTCTAAAAAAGAGTCTGGAGGTTGTCAGAAGGAATAGCCCTATGTACAACTGAACAGAGTCTAAGAGACAGATAAGGTAGATACAACCCCAGGTATTGGTTCTTTTGAGGGATAAAGAGACCCACGGGTTCTATGGTCATGGCAGAAGGGGTTCACTGCCATGACAGATGGCCCTTCTTTGGAGCTGGTGTTTCTGCGTGATGGAAATGGACTCAGAGGGGATCTCTTTTCACAAGACTTGCATGCTACTTTATTGGAATTGTAGTTGGTGCTGGGTTTAAGATATATGTAGGGGATTTGAATCTCTGGACTGATAATATGACACCCAGGCCCAAAGCCTCAACAGACTTCAGCTCCTACACTTTGACTTATTGGACTTACTCCACTCAGCTAACATGGAGTTGAAGAAGGTCAACCACCACAACATGGAGCCTAGAGTGTCTACAACTAGAAGCGGGAGGAGTGCATCCAGTACCCATGTGGAATCTAAGCCCTCACTTGACATAGGTGTGCAATGGACACAACCAATCCAATGTCCACAGAGAAAATGTGGAATGGGTGTGGGAACGGTAGCCATGGGGGCTGCTGGGTGTGGGGAACGGGAGGAAGAGATGAGATGTGGAGGAATTTTCGGGACGTGGAGTTGTCCTGGATAGTGCTTCACGGACAATTACGGGACACTGTAGATCCCCCCAGGGCCCACTGGATGGAACGTGAGAGAGTCTGGGCTATGATGTGGACCATTGACTATGGGGTGCAGTGATGCTCAGAGATGAACTTACCAGGTGCAATGGATGTATCACGATGATGGGAGAGAGTGTTGCTGTGGGGGGAGTGGGGGGCGGGGGCGGTGGGGTTGAATGGGACCTCATATATATTTTTTAATGTAATTAAAAATAATAATAATAAATAAATATTAAAAAAAAAATTAACCTTTGCAATATCCTGAATAGGGAGGATTTTTGTGAAGTTCTTCCATTTAAATGTCCGATTTCTCGAGTATTTGGAAAGGCAGCGTGGTCCCATGGAATATGCCTGGACTAAGGGTATGTGGCTCTGCCCCTTTCTGGCTGCGTGACCTTAGGCAAGTTGCCCGACCTCTGGTTCTTCATCTGTGAAATTCACAAAAGAACCCCAATCTATCTCTTCCCAGGACCATCACAGAGCTCAAGGAAGAGGATGACTATGAACACGATTTAAGCACTGCTAAATTCTCTAGAAATTAAAGTAAGTTCTCTAGAAATGCAAAATGCATTTGCAAAATCATCTCCAAACTAGCCAAAATGGAGATGAAAAGCTTTATTCACAGATTACTCAACAAAAACAATGATAATTAAGCTCATTAAAAATCCTTTCCTTAATGCTTAGTCCAGAAACAATGATGTTAATTAAACCAAAATACACTTTGACGCTGAGTTTTAAAATCAGTATGCTTCATTTATCTCACTATTTGGCTCTCCTTATTAACTAAAGGGTTGAGGAGTTTTAAAATTAGTTTAGCTGTTTTTATTTGTGACCTCACTAGTTTTCAATTTAATGAAAATATTTTAAAGAAACAATGTCATGATTTGGGGGACTTGAATTCAGTTATACTTGGCCCTTGGTTTAGTCTCAACTTGAAAAGGGGTTTGTAATATTTGCCTTAATAATTCATACTTCTGGAGGGTAAAATTAAATTTCTCATCTGGTCACAGGAAAATGCTACATGTTCCAGGAAGGTCATTGCCAACAAAAACAAGCCTGACACCAACACCTGAATGTACGAAAGTCTCCCTCAATAGCTCAGCAGTCCAGGGCTGCCGGCCAAGGAGAGCTAAAGGCTGCTTTGCAAAGTTGTGATACCCTTTGTCTATCTTGGAAGCAAAAGTCTGCTGATCTGTCGCCAGCTGCTGGGCAATACATATAGAGGTCTCACTAGCCAAATGCAGAATCTGGCATTAGGAGGTGCTCAAGAAGTGTTGCCTGAATTAAGATGAATATAATGGCACATTATCTTCTGCAGAGGTAAAAGCAATTGTGGGAGTCCAGGCCAAGCTTCCTGACTTTTCCAATTAAGTCACCCAAGCACTACTAAAAGATTGTTTTAAAATTCTATTTTAAAAGGATTAATTTTAGATTAAACAAGATATGAGCTATCTTAAATTCTTTTTGAGAAAAGTTGTGTATATATTTCTTTTTTTAATGTGAATATAAAAATATAACCAAAAAGAAAAAAAAAACCCAATTCTAAAAACTTGCTTTAAAACACCGATTCACAATAAGTGAACAGTCCGTTCATTTGACTGCTAATCAAATTTAGGGAAAACACCAAGGCTATAGTTGCAAGGACCCTTTTCCAAATAAATGAGCAAATAAGTTGACTGATATAAATGTCTACCCTGGTGCATATATTCTGGCCTTATTGCTGAACACTTAGCACAATGGACACCAATTGATGGATCCAACTGTTTATTTCGCTAGTTAAATCCCCTCACAGGCTAGTCCAAGTGGAAAGTGCACAGAATCGTAAAATCTCCTTACTAGCATCATTGGTCTCGTAGTCTGGTGTGGCTCAGTTGAATGAATTGTATTAAATGAGCAAATGTATGAAACGTGCTCCTGTGAAGGGTTGACAGTGCTCCCCACAAAGGAAAGGAAATTCTTAAGGCATCCCAGCAGGGCTCCAGGAATAGGAAGCTGCTGCAGGCAGAGGATTCCTCCCCGCCTGCCCCCACCCCCCAGTTTCTTCTTTCCCCTCCCATGCAAAGGAATATAAAAAGATCAGTCCCAAGATTGGATGACCCCAAGGAATAAGTGATCAACCATGCAGCTCTCTCTGCCCATCTGTCCATGAACTTGAAGAAAAAGCAGTGGTCTGACACTTGAGAGAGCCCTCCGGGAGTGCTGGTAGCAGAGAATTGCCCTAGCCTGCTACAAGCAATTCCACCCAGACAGGTAAAGCCATGGGGACCTAGAGCCTGAGGACTGCCCGAGAGGTGGGGATCTCTAGGAGCCAGAACCCCTGACACACTGCACACATGCAGCACGACTTGCTCTACTCCTAGCAAGGGGAGTTGCCAAGCACCCAACATAGCTGTCCATTGAGATGGTTCCAATAGTGCCTTTTTTGTTTTTTTAGCAAACTTTTTCTTTTGAAATAATTTCAAACTTACAGGACTGATGCAAAAATAAAACAAAATCCATACAGAGAATTGCAACCTACCCAAATACCCATATCCACCAACTTTTTAACATTTTGCACAGTTGTTTTATCATTCTAGCTATCACCCATCTATCTATCCATCTATCGATCCATCTATCCATCTATCCATCTATCTAATCTACCTACTATATGTCTATTCATCTATATATTTTCTAAACATTTGAAAGCAGGTAGTGTACATCATACTCTTTAAACACTAAATGCTAGTAGTCTTTTGTTCTTTGGCAGCAGACATACGACGGCTTTATTACTGAGCTTAAATTTATCCATAGTTAAAAGCATAAATTAAGCAATCCTATGGAATATCAATTTGAAAATTATCAAAAATTTTAAGGATGTTCATACCCCTTAAAATCATAATTCCACTTCTAGGAAACCACCTTAGTGAGCTAATCTAAAACATAAGAAAAATCAAAGATGTTTATTAAAGTACCTATACCAGCGAAAAACAAGAACTAATTCACAAGTCCCACATCAATGAGGAAATGTTAAGTAGACTCTTTTTTGTCCATTAAAAATAATGCCTATCCAGCATTCTACTTTTTAAATTTACTATATAGATACACAAATATGTGTGTATATTTATGCACATGTGTATACATACACGTTTATACAAATACATATTCCTGCATATACCTACACAATATCCACATTTGTTCTTAATAGAAAAAAAGTTTAAAATAATTGATATGACCATTAATCATGACACCCATAAAATGAAATACTAGATAATTATTAGAAAAAAATGAGAAGTTTCACTTGAGAATTAGAAAAATCAAGTTGAAAAATACTCCTCATCAGGAGTTCTAAACCAGGGGATATGTGAGACTGAGTTGAAAAGAATCAACTTATTTATTTTCTCTGACCTCTAACTGAAATCTAGCATCTCCTTCACTAATGAACATATGCAATAAACTACAGTAGTATTCATTTCATTTCATATTACAGTTGTTGCATATCTCAAAAAATCATTTACAGTCATCCATACTTCAAAATTATGGTAGTTGTTAGACCAGACACTAGTTGGTATCATAAAACTATCTGCCACTACATTCTGAGAAGGGGTCCATGGTTTTCACCTGACTGGCAAAGGGGTCTCTGGAACAAAAAAGGTTAAGGACTGCTCTACATAGTATGATGCCACTTTTGTAAAAAAAAAAAAAAAAAAGCATATAAATGTGTACGTACATACATACATACATAAATTTGCTTATGCATGAATAAGACTAAAGGATACAAACTGAATTAATAATGGTGGCTATACCTGGGATGTGAAATTTGGGTCAGGAATGAACGATTTTCAATTTTTTTTCATATACATCTGAACCTTTGTTTCACAACAAGTCATCAAACTAACATTTTTTAAAGTTTTTTAAAAGACCAAATTCACAGAGAGGAGAAGGGTCTCTGACTTGTCCCTCAGTTGTGTCCCTCAGTTACAAGTAAAAACATGACAGGTATTTCTCCCATCACTACCAAAGATAGGGGGTGAAGGTGCAAAGGTACAAATGCCTGAGGCTGCAGCCTCTGTGCCAGCTCCTCTGACCCTTGAAGCCCCAACTTATTATTCCCTCCCACTGTGCCAGGACACAGCATCAAACTTTCTCATCCCAAACTCCAGAAAGTGTCCACCAATTTATCAGAATTGACACAGCCTACTATAGTCCTTGAATCTAAGACACAATTATGAGACATCCGTGATATAATAACAATTTATCTTTGGAAAAGAAATCCTACATTTTTTTTTTTTTAATTAATTTTTTTATTGACTTTGTAATAATATTACATTAAAAATATATATGTGAGGTCCCATTCAACCCCACCCCCCACCCCCCCTCTCCCCCCCCCCAACAACACTCGTTCCCATCATCATGACACATCCATTGGATTTGGTAAGTACATCTTTGGGCACCTCTGCACCTCATATACATTGGTTCACATCATGGCCCATACTCTCCTCTATTCCATCATGTAGGCCCTGTGAGGATTTACAATGTCCGGTGATTACCTCTGAAGCACCATCCAGGGCAGCTCCATGTCCCGAAGACGCCTCCACCTCTCATCTCTTCCTGCCTTTCCCCATACCCTTTGTCCATTATGTCCACTTTTCCCAATCCAATGCCACCTCTTCTATGTGGACACTGGATTGGTTGTGTCCATTGCACCTTTATGTCAAGAGGAGGCTCAGATTCCACCTGGATGCTGGATGCAATCCTCCCATTTTCAGTTGTAATCACTCTAGGCTCCATGGTGTGGTGGTTGTCCTTCTTCACCTCCATCTTAGCTGAGTGTGGTAAGTCCAATAAATCAGATTGTAGGTGCTGGAGTCTGTTGAGGCTCAGGATCTGGCTATCACATTGTCAGTCCAGAGATTCAAATCCCCTAAATATATCTTAAACCCCAACATTAACTGCACCTCCAGCACATTAGCATGAAAGTCTTATGAAGGGAGATCCCATCTGAGTCCAGATTCATCACACATAAACACCATTTCCAAAGAGGGGCCATCTGCCCTGGTAGTTAACCCCATCGGCCATGACCATAACTCCCATGGGTCTCTTTAGCCCTCAAAGGAACCAATATCTGGGGGTTGTATCTGCTTTATCTGTCTCTCTGACTCTGCTCAGTTGTGCATGAGGGCAAACCTTCTGCCAGCCTCCAGACTCTTTTTTAGAAACTCGTAGCCATATAAACTCATTTCTCCTTTCCATTTCCCCCTTACTTTAGGTCAAACAGCATTTTAAAGTCATGGTATTTTATGTAGACATGGATATTCTGCTGATCCGCATTGAACCTTCCGTATAAGGTCATTTTCCAGTTGCATCATCAGTTGGTAGTTGATAGTGGTCCCTCGTTGCCAGGGAGGCTCATCCCCGGGTGTCATGTCCCATGCTGGGGGGAAGGCATTGCATTTACATGCTGAGTTTGGCTTCGAGACTGGCCACATTTGAGTAACATGAAGGCTGACAGAAGGAAATTCCCAGGCACAAAGTTGCTCTAGGCCTTGTTGTTATTTTGGGTTTATCAGCTCACAAGCATAGTCATTAGTATCAGGGGCTCACTGTTGAACCCTCACTCCCTCCCGATCCCCACCACTGTACCTGGGAGACTGTCGCTGCTCCCCTAGGGACCACGACAGAGCACCACTGGCCAGGAACCCAGTACCCCCCCTACTGTGGTTTTTAATTGTTGCCACTATGAGTATATCCAAACATTACCATGCACCCTGGACATATGTTCTGTACAGCTCCCTGTCAGTCATATATCATCTGTCATTGGTATCCCATACCAGTATCCCTCCATTGCCATTGTTGAAATACTCTGTGATCCAGAACTCCCCGAAATTTGAAGCCCAATATAATGTCATAGAAATCCTACATTTTATATGCATATCAATTGTAAGTTCCATTCTGATTTCTAAAATGTTACAATGTGGAAAACAGGCACTTTAGAATTGGGCAAATGCTACCATGGCCCTCTCCAGTCTGTGATAGTCCCCCTCTTCTTCAGCCACTGATGAAATTCTATGCTTGCTGCCATCTGGTTTACTGTTATGCCACAGCGCAGACATGAGTCACTGGGCTGGGCCCTCTTAATCCATTCTTCCAGGGCTCAAAGGTTCAGAAGAGCCAGAACACAGAAATCTCTTGCAGATTCAGTTAGGCTGGAGGCAACTTGGGCTGGGAGGGAGGCGAAAGAATACAGGTCTCATGCATAGGCTGTCTCCTCCCCAGCATTAACTTCTAATTTGACAAGAGTTAAAACTCCTCAAAAGAACCCACTTTCTCAAATTACTTATTATGCTTCCCTTTCTCTTAAACTCAGAGTGACTGCAAACAGGCTTATTCTTACTTTCTCCTCCCCATAAGGCACTCAAGAAAAAATACCCCACGAGTTTGGGAGTCATTGCTACATGGGCTTGAGCAAGCATATAGCCCTTCTGAGTCTGCCTCCTCATCTATAAAATGCTCATAACACCTTCCTCATAGATTGTTGGAGAAGGTTAGAATTAAAGTTGACAGGACACCCAGTATAAAGCCTGGCATACAGTGGGTGTTCTGTAAACATCGAGCAGCACGGTGATAAACACAGCAGGAAATCGGTAAACATTTGTAAATACACCAGTGTGAAATTACCACTGTACCCTCAAAGGGGTGTGTATGAGCTGAATGGTCCCAAAGCCCTAAATACAAGCACTGGCATGTCCAGATATTTCAGAATTGTTTTCTACAATCCACCTTTCCTGAGAAATAAGTGCACTGAGATGCACATAAAATTTAATATCATGAGCTAGATTTCCCTCAGTGGGGTACCCTGGTTGTTGAAGAAGCAGTGAATTCAACTTAGTAGCAACAAGGTCTGAACTAAACTCAAACTTCCAAAACTACAGTCAAGCTGCATATAACCCAGGAAGATCCCACTCAAAATTCACACAACACAGGGAATGGGATTTCTGGCCACAGCAGGAACAGATTATTCCATGATTCTACGAATTTGGGGAAACAATTGTCACAAAGCCCTTTAATTCCTCCCTCCTTTTTTTCAAACAAATCCAAATTTGATTAATTTGCAGTTTTACTCAGAGAGTGCTTCAAAACTGACTACTTATCCCTCCCTTACTACTAGGCAGATGCTGTATTCCCAAATCCAGACAAATGGCTCTAGAGTAGAGTGGGCTTAGCTTTCCCAGTCTTTGTATCCTTCATGTCCACACTTTTGGGAGAGCTACTAATGAAATAAACAAGGTTGAACATGGAGAGTTTACAGGAGGAATAATCAGCCCAAGAATTAGCAGAAGTTGTGAGACAAGGACCTTCTGGGGCTGCCTGCTCCGTAGTGCCAGCCTGCAACTTATATTCAAGGAGAAGCAAAAACCTAGGTTCATGCTGGAGGAAATCACATGTTGAAGATGGGGCTGCTGTTAGAAAGAGAATCACAGGGAAAAATGTAAGGAATATCAGAGTAGAGTTGTCTGGGACCATTTTATGTGGGGACAAGCAGCACCTCTTCAGTAAAATAGGATTTGTAAATATAGACATCTAATATTTGATAACCAAAGAAAAGGGAATAAAATGTGGCCATCCTTTTGTTAAACAAGCATTATTAACTATCAAGAAATAATTTTTGCTCTAGGCTCTAGGGATTCCAAGATGATTTGAACACTACTCTGCCTTCAGGGGACTTACATCTAGAATAGGGAAGTAAAGACCTGCAACTGTAAGTGAAATTCACCCATATGAGGACAATGGGAAGCCGAGAGGGCGCTTGACCTCTGCGGAGGGTCCTGGTGGGAAGAAGGAACAGGAGTGGCTTCACAGAGGAGGTGCCCTTGACTTGAGTCTTAAAAGAGGAGTCTGGGGAGTGGATGTGGCTCATGTGTTTGAGTGCCTGCTTTCCATATACAAGGTCCCGGGTTCGATCCCTGGTACCTCCTGAAAACAAAAACCAACTATTATTGAGGAGCAGATGTAGCTCAGTGGTTGAGCACCTGCTTCTCATTTATGAGGTCCTGGGTTCAATCTCTGGTACCTTCTTAAAAAAACAAACAAATAAAATATGAGAGAAGTCTGTGATTACTGGGCAAACTGGGTAAACACTGTTACTACTTAGAAGACTGCAAGATGCAATCATTCACTTATGGCAAAAAGCTCATTCCCTAGCACACAAGATAAATGTGGTTTCCTTGTTGCCACAGTGAATTGTTCTATAAGGGAGCAGGTATTCATCTGGCTCCTAGATAGATCTCACCAGGGTCAAAAGCTGACTCCCAACTGGGGTGCCAGGAAGCACAGCTATGACACAGAATCAGCCTCCCCATCTTGGTCCTGTGGTTCCAGGTGAAAGACCAAAGTAGAACAGGAGGTGCCTGTCAGCAGGGCTGGGTCATCTTGGGCTGCAATGCCCATCAGTACAAGGAGGTTTTGCAGCAACAAATTACTGATTAGGGGGTAGGTGGAATGTCTGAGTTGAAGGCCTTTGGAAGACTGAGCAGCAAAGTCCTGCTTGGAAGGAAGGGGGACGTGTCAGCGCATTCTACCAGGTGGCCTATAAGGCCTTGGGGACCTGACCCTCAACTGCCTCCCCATTATTTGCATATTCTTCTCCTGTTTTCTTGGTGCCAGACTCTATGCTAAGCAACTTCCATGCTTATGCATTGCTTCACCTACACCCACACATTGAGGATGGTGTTATTATCGCCATTTTACACATGGAAAAAGTGGGGTTTTGGAAATTGTCCAAGGTAACTGGGTTAATAAGAGGTAGAGCCAGATTCAAACCCTGGAATATCAGACTCCAAAGCCCATGCTTTTTCTCCATTCTCCACGGTTCCCTCAAACCTCCAGGCCAGTAACACTCTCCCTGCTTCATCCTCCTACGCACCCTAACTCCTATTCATCCGTCAGGTCTTCACTTCTGTAAGTTCTCCCAGAAGCTTCCTCTCATATTCTCAGCCCCATATGCCTACCACATCCTTTACTTCCCACATCATACCACTGGGTTCTAACTGATTGCTTCATCTTCAGATGGGAGAGAGCCTTTGTCACTGTATCATTCCTAGCCTATACCCCAGAGTGTTGTACATAGAACTAGTGCTATGATCCAGAGGGATCTGATCTGAGAGAGGGGCCAGTTCTGGGCAGGGCTGTTGGTGACTGTCAGTCCCGAATCCATGCTTTAAAGGAAGAACAGGACTTGGACTTGATCCAGGGCAGCACTAGTATCCAAGAAAAGGGCATGTCACAGAAATGCAGATCAGGAATGATATTTGACTTCAAGCAGAATCATCATTCCTGGTTCCAGGTGTTGGAGGCCTCCAGTCAATTGCTGGGCACTGGGTGGGGAGCACGAAATTCATCCCCCAAGGGAGAGGCTGGAAATAACAGGGCAGGACACATTGCTGTGGTCTAAGAGGAGTCTCTCCACTCTTCACATACAGGCTTGTGTTATATGTCCTCTAACAGAGTGGTACATTTGATCTCTAGGGAAACCAATTTTGGTTTCCAGGACCAGGGAGAGTGATGCTGAAGCAGGTTTGATTCCACAGAAGCAGAATGTACCATAGTGACAAAAGAAGATGGGAGAATGATAAGGGGGCTGACCCCCTCCCTGCCATGTAAGGACCCTTGGCGGAGCTGAGATGGAGTACTGTGAACCTTGTCTCTAGATGTCTAGAGGGGTGTCAGGTTCAAGATGGGCTATATTGAACCTGTAAAGCTTGCACTGAAAAATGGAATCTAAAAGGAGGATGGTGCTGAAAGAGTCTAAAAGAAAATTTCCTAAAGTCACAGCTGCATAAAAGTGGAATATTAGGTAGGTGGTCAGATCACGAAGGGCTTTTAAGATATGCAAAGGAATTTGGACTTTACTTGGGAACAATAGGAAGTTGTTAATGGCTTTAATGGCTTTTAAGCAGAATGAAAGAATGATTTGTGGAAATTTCACCAGAGAGCAAAGAGGGGAGATCCTCCAATGCAGAAATCCATGGAAGAGTTGAGGGTCTCCTAACATAAAGGGAGACATAGATAGGCTTCAGGAAGTCAGAGAATGCCTAAAATTATAAGCAAAGTATTGCCTGTAAATGTGTTTTTCTGGTGAGAGGGAACATGGCTTTCATTTGATTCTCAGAACCATAGTACTTTGCCATACTTCCTCTGAAAAAATTGTCCAACACCAATAGCGGGCCGTACCTGAAAGCCACAAAGACACAAAATTGAATCAAGAATGAAAAGTAGCATAGGAACCTTGTTTTCAGTAGCATCTAATGCTTTTTCTTCTGCACTTTTCAGCTAAATTCCAACTCACACAGAGTTGCTGAGAGGGCTGAGGTCTACTCTGGGCCTGCATGTGCAAATCACGTTCAGCTGCCCTGGACTGGAGTCACGTTCTCTGCAAACAATTTTGGTCCTGGTCTGTCCTGGTCAAGGAGAGTAATTAAGAGGATGTAACAGGCCCTTAAAGGCTCCCTCTTAAACCAACAAACAAGTAGGTTACAAGGAACATCAGGATTTGCTAAAGCAATGTTTTATTTTAATACCACTTACCAAGGGCATCTCATTTTCCCCTAGCTGGGGGCCAGTTTCATCTGTAGTTGACTGAGATTCTGAAAGGTGACAGTAACACATCCTCAAGCCCCCAGGCAGGTAGACTAGAGCAAGGTAAGATGGTGCAGGTTGGTGGAAAGAGCATAGGCAGAGGCTCTGAATCCAACTCAATAGCACATCTAGAAAAGAACCTGCCTTACCTACCACAGAGAGTTTGGGTTGCTGGGAACAGGTGAAAGGCATTCTATTGAGAAACAGATTGACACTGAGAATACACACTCATGCAGCTTACCTGCTTGGCCTTGTCAGCAGAAGCTTCTTTGCCTCAGAAAATCTAAATCCTCTCGATTTTTAACAACTCTCATTTCTACCCGTATCATCTCCTTCATGCTCATCTGGCCCCACCTGCTTCATGTCCTCCTCACCCTCTTCCCTCCCTTCTGTTTCCACACTTAGCTCTGTTCACATTTATCTTTAATATCTATCCCTTCTCCTTTTGAAAATCAGCTCCAGTCTGCTCTTAATCCCACCACCCTCTCATCTCTACACACTAATCCCCTTGTATCTTTAATCCTTTCTGTCCGCCACAGTTTCAACAATCACCTAAGTCTAAATAGCTGACTTGAACTCTTTCTCAAGCTCCTAATCCAAATTTCCAATGGACAGTGGATCTCTTCACTAAATTTTCTGCGGGGATACCAGTTACTAAGACACTGTTTCCTCATCCTGTATCTGATCCCAGTCCTGCCAGTAATTCCATCATCCATTCATTTATTCCGGCAATGTAGATCTGTTGAGCATCTATATGTGTCAAAAAATGTGCTAAACTCTAGGGATATAATGGCCCATGTTCTTAAGGAGTTTGCAGTTTGATATGAAAGCTGGGCCTTTATCAAACAATCACAAAACACAAGTATAATTGTAACGGGAAATTTTTTACAAAAGAAAGACATACGTGCTATGAGATAATATAATGGGGGAGGGAAGCACTAAGGAAAGCCTTTCTAAGGAAACTTGCAACATGTGAGTTGAGATCTGAAGCTTGAATAGTCATTTACTAGAAAAAATAGAGCTGGGTGAGGGGCAGGGAGAGTGTTCCAAGAAATGGGAATGCATTAATTTATAAAGAGTATTCACTGAAGACCAGTGGGTCTAGAGCCAAGAAGCAAGAAGGAGTTGACATTATAAGAGACAGAAGTAGGACAAGGACTTACTGAACCATATAGGCTGTTAAGGAATTTTGTCTTTTTCATCAAGATAGGAAAAAGTTACATGACTACCTTCAATAGCCATTTATTGAGCACTTATTATGTGCCAGGCACTTTCCTAGAGGCTGGAGATATAAGGAATACAGCAGGGAATGAAACAAAGTTCCTGCCTCATAGAGCTGGCATACAGATCATACACATGACTGAAGGATGCAGAGCAGAACCATTGTGAGGTGAAAAAAGTGGGTGCAGGGATGTTACTGTGGTCTCCCAGGATAAATGATGATAGAATGGACTAAGACTGGACTAAGAAGAAAAGAAGTTGGTGGGTTAGAAAGATATTTAGAAGGTACAGTGAGTAAGACTTATTGATGGATTGGTCAGGGGGAAGATATTTGTTTATTATAGGATTTCGTTGTTGTTAAGAAGGGAAATTTATGATGGAAGAGTCCTAAGACTTGAGCTGATGGAAAGGTTCTAATCAAAAGGAAAAAGCTTACTCTCCAAGAGACAAGATTCCTGAGAGGGCAGGAGGGCTGGTATCCAGAGTCTAAGTAAAAAATTTAGCTTTAGTTAGGGAGAAGGAACACTCCATTATTTTAATAAGAGGGAAGGGAAGGAAAGATGCAGGTGCTAGGAGGTGTCTTAACTTGGTACCAGGAAGTCAAAGAGTTCTGACTCAGTGATTTCCTTTTTGTCTCCCCGCTCCATCACCCTCCTCCAAGAAAGAGGCACGGCTATTCATTTAAGAATGATGTTGAAAGAGGTGGAGAAAGGGTCAAAAATTTGAAAAAATGTTATTCAAGGGAGTAGGAAAGAGCTCTTTCTGGAATATTTTATATTGCCAGGCAGGTTGACATCCTTTTGATATCAGTGTCCTGTATGGATGTGGGTCCACCAGTTTGCACTGAAATCTGACTTTTTCCAGGTTCAGGTCCAGGTAAATGGGTGCAAAGACAAGGGCAAAGAAGTTTTGAGATAAGGTGGAAGTGCTACTGAGACAATGAGCAAAAATAATAAGGAAAGAGAAGCGAGGAGGGGGTAATTGGAAGGAGAAACAGTAGTAAGCTCAATAGACTCGCTATCCATTATCTGAGGCCCAAGCAAAAATCCCCAGGGTCCTACTCAGTCCTTCATTTTCTCCTGCATCCAACTGGCCAGGAACCCTGTCCATGTCCAGCTCTTAAATATCTGTAGCATTCATCTCTGGATGGGCTTCCCTTGTCATCTCTCAATGGGGCTCTGGCCACAATCTCCTAGCCAGTCTTCACACCCCTCCTCTTACTTTCCTCAAATTCTCTTCTCAATTGATGAGATTATCTTCCTAAAATGCCAATCTGATCATCACATTGTTTCCCAGTAGGAATGGATGAGTCTAACTTAGAGTGTAGAGAGAGGATGGAAGAGGCTACAGGGCTGAGTTTGGGGGAGTGCAGCATTTAGAGCAGTGGTTGTCAACCGAGGACACCTTTCCCCAGGAGACATCTGGTAAAGTCTGCAAACATTTTTGGTAGTCACAACTAGAGGGTAGGGTGCTACTGGCATCTAGTGGGTAGAGGCAAGGGATGCTGCTAAACATCCTACAATGTACAGGAACCCCCCCTCCCCCAATAAAGAATTATCCTGTCCAAAACATAGAGAGTGCTGAATTGAGAAGCCATGATTTAGAGGTCAGAGAGTGGGGAAGAGCACGTGAAGGCACAGCCAGAGAGAAAAATCAATAAAACCAGGAAGACAGGAGAGTGATTTAGGAAACAGGGAGGGCTCATGCCTCTCTGTGATGCTGAGATGATGATGGCAGTGTACTGACAGCATGGAGGCCACGGAAGAAACTGACAAGAGCCGTTTTTGGTGGACTAAGACTAAACCCAGGCTGGCACGTGCTGACACATGAATGGACAGTGAAGAAGTGGGGAAAACACGAGAAGGCACAGCTCTCATGAGATGCTTGGCTTGGAAGGGAGGCAGAGTAATGAGGTGGTGGCTGGAGGGGACGGGGCCAGAGGACCTTTCCCTTGTTTCATAGGGGATGCTGGGGCATGGCCCTCCTCCTGGCCCTGGCCTCGGGCTGGCCTCTCACTGGGGCCTGCTTCCCGCTCCCCCGGCTGGACGCCGGGCCCTCCCATCTTCCACTGTACTCCTGGGTTTCCCAGCCCTGGGAAAACCACACCACCTGTTCACTTGGCTCCTGCAGCCTCCAGGCTGAAGGCTCTCCCTCGGAATGTGTGTTTTCTAAATGAGGTCCCTCTGTTGCCAGGCAATTCTCCCATCCATCTCCACAGACTCCTGCAGGCCTCCCACCCTTGTCCCAGCCTCTTCCCTGCTGCCTGCCAGCCCTGAGCCCTGCCCTTTCCCTGCCTGCAGAAGAGCCTGCCTCTGCCTACTTGAAAAGTATGGGTTGAGCCTGTTTCAGGCCAGGCTCTGAGCAATATCCGTATATGTTTCTTTGGGTCACCTGTATCAGATTCGCCTGAGGTGCCTGTTCAAAATGCACGGTCCTCTGCCCCAACTCCTCACCTCTTGAGGCCCATTAAATCAGCGTCCCTGTGGGAGAGCATTACAAACAAGCACCCAGGTGAGTCTGATATTCATTACAATTTGGCAGCTATTTATTAAATGCCTACAGTGTGCCAGATGCTGTTGTAGGAACAGAAGGCCAAAGAAAGCAATGCCTCCTCCTTGTGGAGTTCATGTTCCAGTGAGGGGAAAGAGATAATAGCAAGCAAACATGTGACATGTCCAGTGACAGGAAGTCAAATGAAGGACCCTAAATCAGGGTGAATGGGATTAAGGGTGATTTGAGCAGCACCTGGAAGAAGTGAGGGAACAAGCCTTATGGGCATCTGGGAAAAGAGCATCTCAGGTAGAGGGAAGAGCAAGTACAGAGTGCTTGAGGCATACACTAATGGCTTAGCCGAGGATCTGCAGATGACATAAATCTGTGAGGACAGTGACTAACTGTGTTGGATAAAAAGATGCCAAATCTAGAAGGATCTTGCAATGCTGGAGAGCTGGACTGTGTTGAATAATTAACAGGGAAAAAAACACAAAGTCTTGAACTTTTTTCCAGAAGGTAATTGCACAAAAACAGATTCGAAAGATGTGGTTTAGTAACCACAGGGTAGATGGTTGTAAACCTTTTCCAGCCAACACCCTGGCCTCCCTGAGCACAGAGGATTATGAGACATCATGTATCAGCTAAAAGTTCGACTAGAAAGACAGTTTTATATTCAAGAATGGAAACCAACACGAAGTAACTTGGCAAAGGTTAAGCACTCTCTCTAAAAGTAAGCTCTGAGTCAGATTTCTAATCAAATTCCTACTTGATCAGATGTGATGGAAAGCAATATAATGGTATGTGAAATGTTCCAACTCTGATGCTGTAGCTTGGGTCTCTATCCTATGGAAATAATCTGACATATAGGAACATAATGTCCATGAGGGCAAGGATTTTTGAGGATATAGTTCAAAACTATATCCTCAGATAACTGACACATAGTAGGCTCAAAAAATATTTGTGCAATATCTAAAAAAAAAATGAAAAAGATTTTTATAAATTTGTGTCACTAAGTTATTTATAATATTAAAAAGTTTACCTAAATGTCCTACAATAGATTACAGATTAAGTAAACTATGATCCATTCACTCTTTGGGTTTCATTCTGTTTTAAAAGGCAAACTCAATGGCTTAATTATTCACAAAACCAGAACTATGACCCATCCCATATTAGATCTGAACTGGAGGCTTATTGCTCTCACTTTAAAGATGAGATTAGAAGGCCACACAGTGACTTACTGGCATTTTTAACTACTTAATACATAAGTGACAAAAGGGTTTGGGGACAGTGAAAGTTAAATATTATTCCAAACAATTTCATAATGTATTTGAAAACAATTTCCAGACCTTTAGAAAATAGATATGGAAACAATGCTACTTCTCAGTTAAGAAAGCGTAAGAGGGAAACAGATGTGGCTCAAGTGATAAGGCCTATACCTACTGTATAGGAGGACCCAGGTTCCATCTCTGGGGCCTCCTGGTGAAAAAGAAAAGAAAGAGTGCCTGTGTGGCAAGCCAGTGCCCACATGGCGAGTTGAGTACCTGAGTGGTGAGCCAAGTGCCCATGTGGTGAGCCAAGTGTCACATGGCAAACCGAGTGCCCATGTGGGTGCCTGCACAGCAAGCTGAGTTCCCACTCGGTGAGCCAAGGGCCCATGTGAGTGCCCAAGTGGTGAGCTGACTGCCCAGGCGGTGAGCCAAGCACCCATGTGGCGAGCCAAGTGCCCATGTGGCCGCCCATGTGGCGAGCCAAGTGCCTGTGTGAGTGCCCGTGTGGTGAGCCAGTGCCCATATGGTGAGCGAGTGCCCATGCTAGAGCCTGCTTGGTGAGCCGAGCGCCCATGCAGTGAGCCAAGTGCTCACATAAGTACCCACACGGTGAGCTGAGTGCCCACAGTAGTGCCCACGTGGCGAGCAGAGTGCCCGTGCAGCGAGCTGAGTGCTCGCATGGTGAGCCAGTGCCTGTGCAGAGAGCCGAGTGTCTGTGCTAGTGCCCATGTGGCAGGCCAAGTGCCTGCGTGGTAAGCCAGTGCCCATGTAGTGAGCCGAGTGCCCACACAGCAAGCTGAGTGCCTGTGCAGTGAGCCACTGCCCGCACAAGTGAGGCAAGCAGCAAGATGATGATGCAGCAAAAGAGAGGCAAAGGGGAGAGTCAAGGTGAAGGCAGTAGAGACAAGGAACTGAGGTGGCACAATTGATAGGGAACCTTTCTCCACAGCAGAGTTCCCCAGGATTGAATCCCAGTGAATCCTAGAGAAGAAAGATGAGAAGAGCAGACAAAAAGAAAAATAGATACAGAAGATCACACAGCAAATGGACACAGAAAAAACAGCAGTGTGGGGGTGGGGAGGGGAAGGAAAAAAAAAAAAAGAAAGCATAAGACCATCTAACGCTAGCTAACAAGTGTGTAGGACTAGAAATTCCAGCAACATCCCTCTATTTGGAAGGCATTTATCATCTTGCCAATGTGCCAAGCCTTGGTGACGCTGTGGGAATACTGAGATGGTCGTGGTCCAGCTGCTACCTTTTTGAGGAATCTTGTGGGGGGAATGGGGATTTAACATACCAAGGCAACAGAACATGTTAAGGACTTTCACAGTGGGAAGTGCCAAGTGTTTGAGAGTTGAGAAGTGGGGTGAAAGTAAGACAGGATGTCAGGTGTGATGGATAATTTTAATATGGCACCTTGGTTAGGTTAAAGTGTCCAATTGTTTAGGCAAGCACTGGCCTGCTTCTTATTGTTAGGGTTTTCAGTGATGGGATTTACATCCACAAGAAGTTGATTGCATCTATAATAAGCAAGGAGATTGCCCTCAGCAGTGTGGGTAATCTCATCCAATCAGTTGGAGGTCTTAAAAGCCAAAACTGAAGGTTTCAGAGGTGAGAAAAAGAGTTTCTGCCTCAAATTCAACACTGGCTCTAGCTGGAATTTCTAGCCTCCAGATTCTGCTATGGAACTGAGACTAAGGACTTCAACACCAGTTTCCACCTTGTAGCCTGCACATGGGTGTGGACTTGCCAACCCCCATAATTATGTGCGCCAATTCCTTATAATAAAATTCCTCCCTCCTTCCTTCCCTCCCTCCCTATCTATATAGATATACAGATAAATAGATTTATAGATACATAGATATATGGATATATAGATACATAGACATATAGACATAGACATAGACATAGTTATAGATTCCGTGTCTCTGAAGAACCCTGACTAATATATCAGGAAAGAGAAAGGAGATGCATTTGAAGGGCTGAGGCCTGGAGGATAAAGGATCTGTGAAACAGATAAACCTGGTGTGATTGCTGGAGTGATGGACCTGAGCACACCAGGCCCACAAGGGATTTTAGAGGGACTAAGTAGTCAATTTCTGTCTTTGTCTCTCCCATTTTCACTCACCGGCTCTGTGTCCTTGGTCAAATTTCTTATCTGCTCAAAGTTATGAGCCTTCCCCTTTTCTGTGTGAAGGGAATAGTAATAATGCCTACCTCTTGACAGGAGATTAATCAGCTTATTTATTTACATGACCAATATTTACTGAGCACTGGCCATGTACCAGGCACTGCATCAGGTGCACGGTGGCCAATGAAAGCAGCAGAGTCCCTGCTGTCCTAGAACTGACAGCCTAGAGGGACAGAATTAAAGTTATACGAAAGAATAGTGCCTGAAGGGGGGAGTCAGTTTCCCCTTTCTGCTCATTTCCCTGGAATGGAGCCTTTCACCAAGGTATAATTTGAGCCACGATTTTGATGAAGCTCCTCTGTGGAAGGAGACCATAAAGCCAGTAATTGAGCCCAGTCAAGCACCTACCTCCCCCAAGGGACAAAGTTTTATTTTTCTTTACTGGTTATCATGTATCCAGTAATGTTTAAAATTTTCATTAAGTATTATAGCTAATACAACGAAAATAGGATTAGAGACCCATCTCTCCTCCCACCCCAGTCGAGCTAGATTGACAGCTGGTCAGTTACACATAGGGCGACATTTGTCCCTGCTCCCTGTGGTCCCTGACAGCCTGTGACTACAGAGGGATGGAGTTTGAGAGTCACTGCCCTCAGCGGACGTGGTGAGAGCACACTAGGTGCTGGCTCAGAAGTAAAAGGCATTGATTGAGGGTACTTTATGGGCAAGCACTGTGTTGGCATTTTACATGCATTATTTCATTTTTTGATTGCTCTTTTAGAAGTGCAGCTCCACAGAGGCATTTCCTTTGGAATGAGTTCCAGAAGGTAAGAGGTGGGCACAGCATGCCATTCACCCCCTGTTCAGTCTTTCAGTCTCTCAACTTTCCCTCCCTCCCTCTTCGCCGTCCCTCCCTCTCCCTCCCTTTCTTCCTTCCCTCCCTTCTTTCTTTTCTCTTTTATTTTTCTTCTCTTTTCTCCTCTCTTCTTTCCTCTTCTCTTCTCTTTCTTCTCTTCTTTCTTCTCTTCTCTCTCTCTCTTTCTTTCTTTCCTTTTCTTTCTAGAAAACTTACTTGATGGCTCTATGCAATTGTCAAAGAAGATACAACAAAGCATTAAAATAGGACAAGTTTAAAAGAACAGTTGTGAAGAAAGATGAGAGTAGCCTTTACCACATCCTTCCTCTTCATTTCTTGCCCAGCTCCAAGGAGGAAACTCAAAAATTATCATCTCTGTAAATCTCTTCTCTATCTTCCCTAATTAGCACTCTCTCTCTACTCCCTGCAAACGATGTTTCCTGACTTGCACACACGCAGCAATTATAGCCCCTAGAATGCTTCAGTACTGCATAGTTCTTTCTATACAGGTGTCTTTATGTCATGCAAAGGAAATGATAGTAAATGTAGGGTAAACAGATGAAGTTACCCCAGTATCTGAAGAAATAAATGTCTAGGGAAACGTATGTGTGATCCACCAGTGGATGTAGCAGCACATGAGGTTGGGAAGCTCTGCTAAAGAGCTTGACCTGCTAACACTAGGGCCTAGGTCTTCTTTATTCATATTGGTCTCAGGACCTAGTCTGTGACAGTCATTCCTTCATTCAGCCAATATTTATTGAGTCTCCACTATGTACTAGATACGGTCATAGTTGTTAGAAATACAGTAGCAAATAAAACAGATATGGTTTTTGCTTACAGTTTGGTGGGGCAGAGCAATGTTAAGCAAATAATCCTATGAACAAATACATAAATAAAAACGTAATAATCCCTGTGAAGGAAAAGTAGAGAGTGCTATGAATTCTATAAAAATCCTAGAATGTATGAATGAATATATGAAAATGAAACCTGTGTATTTTATACTTTGATATTCACTTACTAGAACAGTGTACTCTACAGAGAATAAGAGAGGATACTATGGACTCTCAGGATGGATCAAGACTCCCATGAGAATATCTAAAGCCTGTGTTCTGGACACCCTGCTCCTATGATGCCTCCTAAAACCTCGTGTTTCCTGTGGGCCGTCTCATTGACGATGTCTTCTGAATGTATCCACTGGTAGTTAAATGTACGTTTTTGATATATTTGTTTGTTTGTTTAATTTGCTGCCATAAAGCCAAATCTGTCCTCTTGTACTTGTGCAATTGGTTATTTGGATCTAAGAAAGAAACTTTATATGTTCTTCCATTAGCTTTTATCTTCTTAGATATGGTCTCTCAATTTCATATGCCAAAATCCTGTGATGTCCAGTCCTGATCTCACATTTATGTTTCCCTTCACATCCTTTCGTTATCAGTGGATGTGGTTACCATGATGCAATGCCCAGATTCGGGTTCTGAAAAGGAGTGATGAGTGAATTTTTTTTAAAAATCACCTTGGCAATGCACATCAAAAGCATAAAAATGTCCATGTACTTTTCATTTGTAATTGCACTTCTGGGAATCCATCCTGGGGAAATAATTCCAAATAAGGAAAAAAGTTTGATGCAAGAAACTGTTTCCACTCCATTATTTATGACAGTGAATGGCAGTTAAAAACTCCTAGTATATTATAAGGGCATGATTAAGCTTCCCTGATTGTGATGAGAGAAAGTTTTTCTATAAACTCAGAGAATTCCTGAGAACAGGCTCACAATAGCATTTTATTTTTAGAAGAGTATGTAAAAAACTTTTAGCTTCTCACATAGATCAGCATTCATTAGATGTTCATACATATTTATTTTAATGATAAAGATAATAAGAGAATTGAAAAACAGGTGATCAGGAATATTGAAGAATTAATTACTAAAAGATACTTATTTGTATAGTATTGAAAGGGTAGCTCCTCTGGCACAAAGCCCTTTATAATGAGACTTTCTTTATTTGATTGGCAGACTGTTACTTCAATTAATTGAAGCCTATAAACCTTAAATTAAAAATAAAATAAAGAAGTGATATTGTAAATTAGTAGCTTGAATTCTCAGGTAAATACTGGACTTACAATTTCATCAGTAAATATTTGTGTGCCTACTACTGTGTGGCTCCCACAATTCTAGGAGCCAGGGATACAGAGGTAAACAAGGCAGGTAAAAATCCCTGCCTCATGGAGTTCGTCTCAGTTGGCCATGCCGCTATGACAAATACCACACAACAGGTTGGCTAAACAACAAACATTCATTAGCTCACTGTTTCAGGGTCTAGAAGTCAAGGTGTTTGAAGGAAATGCCTTCTCCTGGAGTCTGTAGCATCCTGGTGCTGGCTTGCCGCTACCCTTGGGGTTCCTTGGCTTGCATCTCTGTCCCCCCTCACATGGCAATCTCCCTCCCCGTGTCTGCTCTTCCACTTTCCACTAACTTCTGGCTTCTTTCTGTGGAGCCTGCTCTGACTTCTGGCTTCTGGTTTTTTCTCCTTATAAGGCCTCCAGTGATAAGGATTAAAACCCACATTGATTCAGTTGGCATACCTTAACTAAAAAAATCCTTCAAAAGGTCCTGTTTACAAATTAATTCACACCCACAGGAAGGAGGATTAGGACTAAGAACGTGTCTGTCATTGGGGCATATAATTTGGCCTACCATGGAGTTGATAGTCTAGCAGAAGGAGGAAGATGATACACAAATCAACAAGTAAAATGTATAGCACGTCAGATGGCAGAAGTGCTGTGAAAACGAAATTAAATATGGGAGAGGGACAGGGAGCCAGTGCAAGAGTGAAAGTGTGTGTACGGGAGAATGAATTTTAAATAGAGTGAGCAGGCCAGGTATCCCCAGAAAAGGGAATTCTGAGCAGAGATCTGAAGGAGGCAAGAGAACCATCTGGGCAGGTGGCTGAGCCAAGAGCATTCCAGGAACAATAAACCTTCAAAATATAAGTTTAAAGGATGGGTGGGTTGCTTTTGTACAGGCAGTCCAGCCCCTGAACTCCTGGCCACACTCAGTTAACATGAGTATGCTCAGTTAGCTTGTCATAGAGAAATCCATGTCTCTCCCCTCAGACAAATACCCTCGTGTGTGCCAGTGCTGCTGGGCTGGCATCCACTGCTGGCACCCGAGGGGACAGACCTCCTGTCCCCTACTCGCCAGGCTGTCTGCTGGGAGTGGGGAGTGGAGAGAGCTGTAATCTCTCCTCACTGAGTCTAAGGGGGTGGGAAATCTGGCACACCAGCACTAGGTGTCAACTATCGCTATTGTTGTATGCTAGGCATTTTCACATTTTTATCGCACACTGATCTCTCTATGGCTGGAGATAGGAGAAGACGATTGCGATGATGGAAGACTTCATATTGGGTCTCATTACAATTGTTCTCAAACTTGAGTGGACATCAGTATCACCAGGGGGCTCTTTTTTTTAAAACATATTTTTTATTTTAAAAAGATACTTAGATTACATAAAATGTTACATTAAAAAAACATAAGCAATTCCCATGTGCCCCACTCCCCACACCTCCCACCCTTCCCCACACTAACAACTTCTTTCATTAGTGTGGTACATTCATTGCAATTAATGAATACATTTGGAGCATTGCCACTAAGCATGGATTATAGTTTACATTGTAGTTTGCACCCTCTCCCACTCAATTCTGTAGGTTATGGCCATACATATAATGACCTGTATCTGTCATTGCAATGTCACTCAGGACAATTCCAAGTCCTGAAATTGCCTCCATATTACATCTCTTTGTCCCTCTCCCTGACTTCAGCACCTCCAGTATCTCTGTCTCCACATCAATGATATAATTTCTTCCATTGCTAGAATCACAATAAGTCTATAGTAGAATAACAGTAAGTCTACTCTAGTCCATATTTTATTCCCCAATCCTGAGGATTCTATGATGGTGGTGCATACTCCACCTCTAATTTTCAGGGGGATTCAGTCCCATATGGCTGATGGATGGGCCTCTCTTGCTTGCAGTTGTAGACTCTCTTGGTTCCTTGGTGTGGTGGTTGTTCATCTTCACCTCCTTCTTAGTTATCCTGGGTTAGTCCAATGAACTGGAGAGTAGGTGCTGCAACTCTGCTGAGGACCAGGGCCCAGCTGGCACATGGACAGCCCAGAGATTCAATTCTCTTGGACATACACCTACCAACTCCAACACCAACTATAGGTTCAAATGAAGGGGACAGAAGACGCATGTGTAGAGGTCATATCTGAGTCCAACTCTGCCATACTAGGGAGCATAAACTCCAAAGTAGGGCCCACTGGTAAGGAACCAACCTCCAGAGCTATCAGCCATGACCGTAGTACATACTGAGTATCTCCAGAGCCCTCAGGAGCCCCACTGTTTGGGGTAGTATCTACTTTGGCTATGAGATCCTGCTGAAACGTGCATAAGCATTACCTCTGGGAAGACTTCCTGACTCATTTTGAAGTCTTTTAGCCATATAAACACATTTGCCTTTACCATTCTCCCTTTTATTCAAGGACTTTTTCCAGAGGCATTGCTCATTGCTGTTTGGTAGTAATCCCTTGGTGCAGGGAGGCTCATGCCCAGGAATCATGTCCCATGCTGGGGGGGAAGATAATGCATTTATATGCTGAATTTGGCTCAGAGAGAGGCCAAATTTGAGCAACAAGGAGGCTCTCAGGAGGTAACTCTTAGGTACCTTACAACATTATGCTATGTTGCAACTTCAAGAACAAAGTCTCTTAAGGATAGTAGTAAATATCAAGTCCATCAATGGACACTAGTCATTGCCCCTGTACTTGGGTTATTGTTGTTGTTCCATTAGAGAATGAGGCAGAGCTCCCCAGGATAAGAATTTAATATTCTTTCACTTGTTGCGTGAATCTCTATGCACTGTGGCAATGCCCTAAGAACACTTAAACATATTTATATTCCTTATATGTATGCCCAGGTGAACTTCCTCCCATGTATCCCCCACCACTGGCCCCCACACCACTGATCTTCCCCTGCCATAGTTGTAACCCTTCTGTGATCCAAAACTTCTTCAAATATGAAGCCCAGAATATCACCAAATATAATTATTAGGAAAATTAAATAATGATAGCTATAAACACAAGAAATAAAATGCATAATAATTTAGAAAAACTGAAACTAAAATAAAGTTTTAAAAATTGGGATATTAAAAAAAATAATGAAAAATATTTAAACAATTTTTTTGGCATTTTGCCTTTCCTCACTGTAATATCTGTCATCCTGTACGTACGGTGGGATTTTCTTCCATTTCTTCTCCAGTGTCTTCTCTTTTTTTGCATTTTGTCTTCAAAGAAGTTTTAGGTCACAGTAAAATCACACACAGAATATAGGGAACTCCCATACACCCAACATCCTCTACCTTGTCCTCCCTCTTGTATCAATAACCTTTTTACATGTGGATGGTACACTTGCCACAACTGGTATACAAATATTGATACATAGCTACCAACCAGGGTCAGTAGTTCACATTATGGTTTATACTTTAGACCATACACTTCTTTAAAGCTTTTGATGAAATTTAACATGTCCTGTATCCATCATTGCAAGATCATGCAGAACACTTCCATTGCCCTCTAAATACCCTCTCTTCCATCTATTCTATTCCTCCCTCCCCTTCCCCTTGGGGCCCATGGCTTCACTCCTCAAAGATTCATAGATACTTGCTACAACGCTGAGAGCTTAACACACTCTGTACTTCCCTTTTAGGAACCGCCCATGCTCTCAGGAGACACCTTCCCCTCTGTTTTGAGAACTTATCAGGTCTCCCCAAGATGGGAGTCCAACTCCTTCCCGCTCATTATGTGGGTCTCCATCCACTGATAAAACACACCATG
Organism: Dasypus novemcinctus; assembly: GCF_030445035.2. NCBI lineage: Eukaryota > Metazoa > Chordata > Mammalia > Cingulata > Dasypodidae > Dasypus > Dasypus novemcinctus. The sequence continues at coordinate 80,053,990 of NC_080682.1, forward strand.
ACAAAATGATCACTCACACATTCTCCAGAAGACTGCCCCAGGGATGCCCTCTCCCAAATGTCCCCCTATCCAACACTCTAAACCAGTAACCCTTCCTTGTTATATTGTCAAGAGAGGTTTCTCAACATTGTATTTTCAACCACACACCTGTCAATTCCCAGTGTTCACCTGCTCCCTCCGCCAGCCCTCTCCACAGTTCCATGACCCATCCAACCCATCCTCCCCATCCTCCCCTCCTGTCAAGCTTGCACCACTCAACCCAATATATCCCTATACCCCATCATATCCCCTCACTGCACAACTACTCACTTCCACCTTATCATAGATTTCGTTTATATGGGTGTTTACTCACACAACCTTCTCTCGATTTCCTATAAACCTATCTTCCAGACTCTAGTCCAGAGAGCTCTTTAAAACACAGATTGTCTTTAAAAATCAGTGTTTCCAATTCAGGAGACCTAGGTGGGGCATGAGATATTGCATTTTTAACAAGTTCCCAGGTGGTGCTGATGCTGCTAGAACTACTGTGATAAACTTTCAAAATGCAAGTTTAAAGGATGGGCGAGTTGCTTTTTTACAGGAAGTTCAGCCCCTGAAAGGATGTCAGGAGCTCCGAGAGAAGAGTGGAGGATGGATGCCTAGGGATAGGAGTTCTGAAACAGTCCCAAACAGGACTGAGCTATGGACACTTGTAGAGAGTCACTCCTTCATTCATTTAACTAATATTTACTCTCTGCCCACTGTGGGCAGGGCCCACATTTACCAATCAGTTGCAAGAACCAGGCTTAAACTGAACAAAAACTAAAGTGAGTCAGAGAGGATGTCAACTTGGACTGAATTAAGACAGAAAGAAGCTATGTTCCCATCAGGCCTGTCCCTAAACATCATTTTAAAGCAGATAAATTTTGTCTTTGGTGAAATTAAGCTCACACTCTTCTCTTTCTTCCCCTGCTCTTACTTTCTGGTTAGGCAAGTGATTTAATATCTTTAGTTTCCATTTCCTGATCTGTAAAATGGTGCTAATTGTTCTCACCTACTAGGGTTGTTTAGAGAATTACACTAAGATAAGGTAAACTAACTATACAACGATAAGATAAACTAGGATAAAGTAAAGCACTTAGCATAGTGCCCGGCATAGTGTATGTGTCCAACAAATATTGGCCATCCCTTAGTATCATTACTGGGTCTCTCCTTCAGATAACCTGCCAAGAAGTTCCTGCCATCTGTGTATATACAAGGACAATATGCATGGAGTTAACAGTCCCACTAGGCCACAAACCCAGAATGCCATACAATGGGGATTTTTTTTTATCACAACTTGGCCAAAAAGGCTTAAAAGATCCCTTGGCACAGGAAAGATATTTTGCAGCAGGGTCCTCTGCCAAACCCTCAAATGTACCAGAATCCCCAGGAGTTGACTACAAGTATAAGCATTCTTCCTGAGTTCTTTTTCTTCTGAGTTTGAAAATGCCAGAAAACAATGAATTCCACAATAATGGAAATTCTAGATGATGACAAATGGTTACTGCAAATCTGGCCAGGCCTCCTCCCAGGATTGCCCCAGTCTTTCTGGGATATGTTCTGACAACTTGCCCGCCTCTTTCTAAACCTCCGAAAAGGGATGCTGTTCCCGCCACTTCCCTTGGAAGAATATTCCACACTGAAATATGACTCACTGTCAGAGCCCTTGCCTTTGAGATTCCCTTTCTTCTCCTGACCCACTTTCGTCTTGCTGTGCCCTTTGTACAAAGTCAAATGAAGCTGCCCCTTGAGGGGGGAGCGCTGTGCAGACTGACATTTTAAGACCGTTACCTCCTCTTAAACTCGGCCCTGTTCATTTAACCAAGCAAAGCATGGTTAACTCCTTTAATCTTCCCTCATAAATCAATCTCTTCATTCCCTTCATAGTCCTCCTGTGCTTTGAACTCCCTCCAACTGGCCATCCCGAGCTCTTGTTCCGTTGGCACTTGAGAATCACCGATCATTCACTAAATTACTGTGCAGGAAAAACAGGCGAACCTAGCCAGGGTTCTGAGTGCTCTCGCCGTGCTGGGTGGCCTGCTGCCCAAAGACACTATTAATCCAGAGATGGGAACCAGCAAGAAGCCCTGCCTCCTGGCCAATTCTGAAGGCTGCTAAGATAGGCTTGAGGCATTTGCTGCCTACTCTATAGTGGGCCTTTTAAATGGACCAGACACACCTGGGCAACAGTCAAGAGACTTGCATGTGAAACCACCTGATGCTTGCACCTCTCCTTTAACCCAGGTTCCTCAGTATGGTCCCCTTCCACTTGGTTCTACCTGCCAGAGCAAGGGAGGCTGTGGGATAAGTCCAGGAGGGTCCTACCTGGAAGGTCCCGGCATGGTCTTCTTCTTTATCACCCTCTCTGTTCTCTTTGAGGGCAATCAATGTAAATCCTCTGAAGTAGGAGGGAGGAGCAGCTGAAAGTGTCACTATGGATAGAGAAGAAATCAGATTATAAGCAGAGGAATCTACTGTCTTCCATTTGTCAAACAGGATGGACATGAATTCCCCATCAATATCCCGACCTGTGGGTCAGAGGGGCAGTGGACCGTGGGAGAGGCTTGTCCCATTGACTAGGGAACTTTCATCCTCTCTGCCCAGCTTCCTCTTATATTTCAGAATCTGCTGAATGCCTTAACTGCTAGTTTACTTGGGAATTCTTAAACTATTCATGGCTGTGGTGAGTGCTCTTCCAGTAATTATAATTTGATGAAGATTTCCCCTAGTCAGATACTTCAATCTTGATAGTCAGCTAATGTTTTCTTCCATTAGACGAGCCAAAAGGAAATCCAGCTGCTCAGAGCACCAGCTCCTATAGGATGCACTTAGTGGCAGAGACTGTTGTGTGTTCGCCAAAACACATTTCCTTTTTCTCATGGGTACCCAACAAGATCGTATTTCCCAGCCTTCCTTGTGGTTAGATCTGCTTGTGTTCAAGTTCTGCTAGTGGAAAGATGCATGCCACTTCCAAACACAGTCCTTAAAGACTTCCCACATGACCTTCCACTCTCACTCTCCCACCTTTGGCCAGCATATCCAGCAGGAGAAGGATGGTAGAACCACAAGCTAGAAGGAAATTGAGTTTCAAAGTAACCACACAGAGAATCATCCACTGCCCAGAAGCAACTATTCCACAACCAGCAAGGGAGAAAGGGCAAGAAGCAGATGAAAAAGACCTGAAAATTTTCAGATTGACTAAACATGAGTCACTATAAAATTGCAAATTAAGTTGAACCAAGTATCAAAGAGGGGCTGTAGCAGAAAGCCAATCAAATAGAAAGCCCTGGGCTAAAGAAAGAAAAGAGGCCAAGAATAAATACATCTATTGAATCAGATGCCAAGACACCAACAACAATTACAATCCACACCAAGAAACAGGAAGATATGGCTCAGTCAAAGGAACAAATTAAGCCTCCAGATGACGGAGGAGTTGAGACAACTACTTACACATGTTCAAACAAATCTCCTTAATTAAATGCAATGATATGGCTAAAAGATTAAGGATATTAAGAAGACACTGGGTGAGCACAAAGAAGAATTTGAAGTTATACATACAAAAAGAGCAGATCTGATGGGAATGAAAGCACAATAAATGAAATTAGGAATACAATGGAGGCATATCACAGCAGAATTGAAGAGAGAGAAGAAAGGACCAGTGAGTGTGAAGACAGGGCTTCTAAAAGCAAAGGTATTAAAGAAGTAGCATCCCACAAAATAGAAGAGTACTTAAGATGCTAAGCACATAGACCCTGAATTATAAATACATTGGAAAAATGAATGTTAAATCTACCAGCTCATCAAGACAGCTTTCACCTTGAATTGGTTTCTATTTATAGTAACAGAATACACTAATATATGTATATATTTGTTAGGTTATTGTGCTGATATAACTTATAGGCTATTTTTATAACTGCTAACTTATGCTGGGGTCGTAGAATACATGCTGATAAGAACAGATTTTTACTTTTTGTCTAAAATTATAGTTATCTATTTTTAAATTTGTTGTTAGAATATATTAACACATCTGTATTTGCTTGCATATACACACAAAAAAAGGTCTGAACAAGAAACTAGTAACTGAGTACTTGAGTCTGGTGGGGGAGATCAGTAAAAGGCAAATAGTAGATGGGGTGGGAAGGGGACTTCACATTTTTTTTTTTAATGTTTGAACTATGTGACTATTAAGTATTAAAAAAATTAAATGAAAATTGTACATAAAATTTTTTTGGTCTGCTGTGTCCCAGGAGCCCTTCAAACACCACTGTTTGCCTTGGGAGCCAGTAAGGGGCTAAAGAGATACAACCCTCTCAATTTCCCTCTTTACTGACTGTGAATGGTTGTTGAGTATGCAGAGGGGAGGAGAATTACTTCCTACCCAGGAAAGGAAAGGGGTTGTCAACAAAGGTTGGAGACTGCCTCTGAGAAAGTTTGAATTATGATGCTCTTAGCCTCCAGGCAAGAACCTGTCTCACATTGGTCCAGTTTGTGTGCAGCAAACACACTCCTAGGAGACATTGAACTGAGAGGGCTGCCAAAGAGTGCCATCTGCTGGCTGAACAAAGAAGTGCATGTGGAGGAATTAAAAATAAATATGAAAGGTTTTTTCTTACCTTTACAACCTCCCTCCCCAAGGCCCTAGGACACAAGACTGCAACCCATTACTAGGTCCAGGGCCTAGATTTGAGCAACTAACAGGGCCAGTCCTAAAGGCCCAGAACAGGTTGAACCAAGAATCAAGGAACAGCAGTAATACACAGCCTCCTGCCACTAAAACTCTATCAAAGAGAGAAACAGAGCATCTGAGTAAACTCACCACCCTAATCAGATACCAAGACATTAGCAAAAAATTACAAGCCATACTAAGAAAATGGAAGAAATGACCCAAGAAAAGGAATACATGAAAGCCCCAGAGGAGACACAGGATTTGAGACAACTAATCAATGAGTGGCATGCACATTTCCAAAAGCAAATTAATGAGTTGAAAAACAATATGGCTAAAAAGAAAGGACATCAGGAAGACACTGAGCGAGCACAAAGAAGAATTTGAAATCCTGAATAGAAAAGAGCTCATGGTAGTGAAAGACAATAAGTGAGCTCAAAAATACATTAGAAGGAAGTGGACTTGGCCCAGTGGTTAGGGCGTCCATCTACCAGATGGGATGTCCGCGGTTCAAACCCTGGGCCTTCTTGAGCCGTGTGGAGCTGGCCCACGTGCAGTGCTGATACGCGCAAAAGAGAGTTGTGCCACGCAGGGGTGTCCCCCACATAGGGGAGCCCCACGCCCAAGGAGTGCACCCCGTAAGGAGAGCCACCCAGCGCGAAAGAAAGTGCAGCCTGCTCTAGAATGGCACCGCCCACATGGAGAGCTGACACAACAAGATGATGCAACAAAAAGAGACACAGATTCCTGTGCTGCTGACAACAACAGAAGCAGACAAATAAGAACACACAGCAAATGGACACAGCGAATAGACAACTTGTTGGGGGGGAGAGATGGGGAGAGAAATAAATAAAAATAAATCTTTTTCTTTTTTTTAAAGAGTATTTAGGAAATAACAGCTGAAAATTTCCAACTCTCATGAAAGAAATGAACTTACAAGTCCAAGAAGTGTACCTTACCCTAATCAGAATAAATCTGAATAGAACATACTCCAAGACACAGAGAATTCAGAATATCAAACATCAAAGATAAAGAGAAAATTCTGAGAGCAGCAAGGGAGAAGCAAACCATTACATAGAAGGGATGCCCAGTAAGACTTAGTGTGGATTTCTTATAAGAAACCATGGAGGTGAAAAAATAGTAGTATGATATAATTCGGATACTGAAAGAGAAAAACTGCCAGCAAAGAATGCTTTATCCAGAAAAATCGTCTTTCAAATCTGAAGGGGAGTTTAAAACATTCACAAAAAGAAACTAAGAGATTCATAAAAAAAAATTCACTTTTGCAGGAAATATTAAAGGAAGCCTTGCAGCCTGAAAGGAAAAGATAGGAGAAAGAGGCTTGGAAGAGAGTATAGAAGAAAGAACAGCAGAAAGGACAATCAAAAGAGTAAAAAGACAGATGGAAATAAGGTACGACATATGAAAACCAAAGAATAAAATGGTGTAAGTAAATAATGCATTTACAGTTATATCACTGGATATGAATGGATTAAACTCCCTAATCAAAAGGTATAGTCTGATCGAAAGGATTAAAAAAAACATGAGCCATCCATATGCTGCCTAGAAGAGACTCACCTTAGATCCAGGGATACAAACCAGCTGAAAATGAAAGGTTGGAAAAAGACATTCCACACAAACAATAACAAAAAAAGAGCAGGGGTAGCTATACTAATTTGGACAAAACAGGCTTTAAATGCAAAAAAGTTATGAGAGATACAGAAGTCCATTATATATTAATAAAAGGGACAATCCAGCAGGAGGAAATAACAGTCATAAATATTTATGTACCTAACCAGGGTGCCCCAAAACACATGAGGCAAACTCTGGCAAAACTGAAGGGAGAAATAGACATCTCTACAATAATAGTTGGGGACTTCAAACAGACATATACAGAACATTGCACCCAAACTCAGAGGATTATACATTCTTCTCAACTGCCCATGAATTTTTCTCCAGGATAGACCACATATTAGGTCACAATGCAGCTCTCAATAAATAGAAAAAGACTGAAATTATACAAAGCATCTTCTCAGATCATAATGGAAATAAACCAGAAATCAATAATAGACAGGTAAGAGGCAAATTCACAAATATGTAGAGACTTAACAGCACACTACTAAATAATCAGTGACTCAAAAAAGAAATTGCAAGTGAAATCAGCAACTATACTGAGATGAATGAACACAAGAACAAAAGTTAACAAAACATATGCAATAAAGCAAAAGCATTTTGGAGAGGAAAATTTATAGTCCTAAATGCACATATTTAAAAAGGAGAAAGAGTTAAAATCAAAGATCACAACGTATCAAAACTTATGGGATACAGAGAAGGCAGTTCTGAGAGGGAAATTTATAGCCCTTAATGCCTATATAAAGAACAGGAAAGAACTAAAATAAAAAAATATAATTGAACAACTGGAGAAACTAGAAAAAGAAGAGCAAACCATTCCCAAAGCAAGCAGAAGGAAAGAAATAATAAAGATTAAGCAGAAATAAATCATACTGAAAAAAAAGAGAGAAAATCAACAAAACCAAAAGCTGCCTCTTTGAGAAGATTAAAAAATATTGACAAATCCCTAGCTAGACTACCAAAGAAAAAAAGAGAGAAGATGCAAATAAATAAAATCAGAAAGAAAAGGGGCAACATTATGACTGACCCCACAGAAATAAAAAAGATCATAAGAGAATATTATAAGAAACTATGTAAACAAATTAGGAAACCTAAAGGAAATGAACAGATTCCTGGAAGTGTACAAACAACCTACACTGATGCTACAAGAAACACAAGAACTTAAGAAACCAATAACATTTAAGGAGATTGAATCAATCATCAAAAATCTCCCAACAAAGTCCAGGACCAGATGGCTTCACAGGTGAATTCTACCAAGCATTTTGAGAAGAATTAACACCAATCATGTTTAAACTCTTCCAAAAATCTAAAGAGGAAAGAAAATTACCCAACACATTTTATGAAACCAACACCAACCTAATACCAAAGCCAGATGATGACACTACAAGAAAAGAAAATTACAGATGAATCTCTCTAATAAACATAGGTACAAAAATTCTCAACAAAATGCTTACAAATAGATTCCTAAGGCATATCAAAAGACTTATATATTACAGCCAAGTGGGATTAATTCCTGGTATGCAAGGGTGGTTCAACATGAGAAAATCCATCAACATAACACACCACATTAACAAATCGAAGGGAAAAACACACATGATTGGGAAGCAGATATGGTTCAAATGATTGAGCTCCCGGCCTACCATATGGGAGGCCCTGGATTCAATTCCTGGGGGCTCCTGGTGAAGTCGAGCTGGCCAGTGCCACAGAGAACTGATGGCCCACACCATGGAGACCTGGCGCAGCAAGATGATGCAATAAAGGGGGACACAGAGGAGAGACAGTGAGAGATGTAGCAGAGCAGGGGGCTGAGGTGGCCTAAACAATTGAGTGCCTCTCTCCCACGTTGAAGGCCCCAGAATTGTTCCTAGTGCCTCTTAAAGAGAAGATGAGAAGACAAGCAGACACAGAAGAATGCACAGTGAATGGACACAGAGGGCAGACAGCGAGCACAGGTGGCAAGGGGGGGAATAAATAAAATAAAATAAATCTAAAAAAAAAACCACGCAATCATCTCAATTGATGCAAAAAAGGCATTCAACAAAATTCAGCATCCTTTCTTGATAAAAACACTTCAAAAGATAGGAGTAGGAGGAAAATTCCTTAATTTGATAAAAGGCATATATGAAAAACCCACACATAATATCGTATTCAATAGGGAAAGGTTGAAAGCTTTCTCTTTAAGATTGGGAACAAGACAAGGCTGCCCACTGTCACCATTGTTGTTCAATGTTATACTAGAAGTTCTAGCTAAAGCAATTCAACAAGGAAAAAAAAAAGCATCCAAACAGGAAAAGAGTAAAACTCTTACTATTTGGGATGACATGATCCTATATTTAGAAAATTCTGAAATGTCTATGACAAAGCCAGTTGAGCTAATAAATGAGTTCAGCAAAGTGGCAAGATACAAGATCAATACACAAAAATCAGTAATGTTTTTGTACACTAGTATTGAACAATCTAAGGCAGGAAAAAAATTTCCATTTACAATAGCAGCAAAAAGACTCAAATACCTTGGAATCAGTTTAACCAAAGAAGTATAAGACCTATATGCAGAAACTGCAAAACAATGATAAAAGAAATCAATGAAGGCAGCGGACTTGGCCCAGTGGTTAGGGCATCCGTCTACCACATGGGAGGTCGGCGGTTCAAACCCCGGGCCTCCTTGACCCATGTGGAGCTGGCCCATGTGCAGTGCTGATGCACACAAGGAGTGCCCTGCCACGCAGGGGTGTCCCCCGTGTAGGGGAGCCCCACGCGCAAGGAGTGCACCCCGTAAGGAGAGCCGCCCAGCACGAAAGAAAGTGCCCCCTGCCCAGGAATGGCACTGCTCACACAGAGAGCTGACACAACAAGAGGACCAACAAAAAGAAACACAGATTCCCGTGCTGCTAACAACAACAGAAGCGGACAAAAGAAGACACAGCAAATAGACACAGAGAACAGACAACCGGGGTGAGGGGGGAAGGGGAGAGAAATAAATAAATAAATCTTAAAAAAAAGAAAAAAAGAAAAAAGAAATCAATGAAGACCTAAACAAATGGAAAGACATTCTGTGTTCATGGATTGGAAGACCAAATATCGGGATGATGTCAACCCTACCCAAAAAGATTCATGGATTCAATGCAATGCAAAACAAAATTCCAACAGCCTACTTTACAAAAATAGAAAAGACAATTACCTAATTTATTTGGAAGGGAGAGTGCACCCAAATAGCCAAAAGAAATCTAAAAAAAAAGAGCAACATGGGAGGAATTTCAGTGCCTGACCTTGAAACATATTACAAAACTACAGGTGTCAAAACAGCGTGGCATTGGAATAAAGGTAGACATATTGATCAGTGGAATAGAATTGAGAGTTCAGAAATAAATCCTCACCTCTGCAGTCAACTGGTTTTGATAAACCTACCAAGTCCATAGTCTCTTCAACAAATGTTGCTGGGAGAACGGGATAACAATAACCAAAAGAATGAATGAGGACCCCTACCTCACTCTCTATACAATAGTCAACTCAAAATGGATCAAAGACCTAAATATAAAAGCCAGGACCATAAATTATGAGAAGAAAATATAGGGAAACATCTTAAAGACCCTGTGATAAATGGTGATTTCTTGGACCTTTATCTAAAGAAAAAACAGATAAATGGGGCCTCCTCAAAATTAAACACTTTTGTACCTCACAGGAATTCGTCAAAAAGGTGAAAAGGCAGCCAACTCAAGGGAAAATATTTGGAAATCACATCTTTGATAAGGGTTTAATATCCATGATATATAAAGAGATGCTACAACTCAACAATAAACAGACAAATGACATGAGTTTTAAAAATGGGCAAAAGATTGAATAGACATTTGTCCAAAGAAGAAATACAAATGGCAAAAAACAAACAAACAAACAAACAAACATGGAAAAATGTTCAACGTCACTAGTGATTACAGAAATGCAAATCAAAACTACAAAGTGGTATCATTTCACACCTATCTGGATGGTGACTACTAAAAAGACAGAGAACTACAAGTGTTGGAGAGGATATAGAGAGATAGGAACACTTACTTATTGTTAGAATGGTACAGCCAATCTGGAGAACTGTTTGGCAGTTCCTAAACAAGTTGAATATAGATTTGCCACATTACCCTGCAATACCACTACTGGGTCTATAACCAGAAGCAGTGACATGAACAGATATCTGCAAAATGATGTTCATAGCAGTGTTATTCGTGATTGCCAAAAGTTGGAAACAACCCAGGTGTTCATCAATTGATGAATGGATAAACAAACCGTGGTATATTCACATGATGGAACATTATGTAGCTGTAAGAACGAAATAAGTCGTAAAGCACATAACAAGATGGATGAAACTGGAGGACATTATGTTGACTGAAGCAAACCAGACACAAAAGGACAAATCCTGTATGAATGAACTAAATACATTATGTAATCTCATGGAGTTACTAACTTGAATATGGGTCACCAAAAAATAGAACGATTTTAGAGAATGGAAAGCTGAGAGTTTACTTGTGCAGAATTGCTAAAAAATGATATGTGTTAATCTATGGAAATGAAAAGGAAAGGTGAAAGCCCAACATACTGTTTGTAACTAGCAGTACTATTATGTAGGTATGAAAGTGATTTAAAGGGAAAGTCTAAGGTCATGTCTATTAATAAAAGGAAAACTAAAAAATGTAATATGAAGCTGTATAACATAGTAAAACCACATGTGAAATATGAATATGAGTAAAATTGCATATGTAAGACCATTTTCTTTGAAGTTGAACAAATGTAAGTTAATTCTACAAAATGTTAATATCAGACAAAAAAACACACATTATGATAAGTGAAAGAAGCCAGACACAAAGTACTCCATATTGTATGATTCCATTTATATAAAATGCAAACAAATCAATTTATAAAAATGAAATTAGATAAGTGGTTATGTAGGGCTGAGAAAGAACTGCTAAGGGGTATGGAGTATTTCTTTTTGGAGTAATGAAATTGTTCTAAAATTTTTGGTGATGATGAATGTACAACATTGTGATTATAATAAAAGCCATTGATTATACACTTTGGAAAGATCATATGGTATGTGAATATATCACAATAATACTGCTTAATAAACAATTGTGGAAGAAAAAAATGAGAGTGAGTTTAGAATATTCACAAACAGAAACTGAAAGAGTTTGGAACAAATAAACTAGCTTTGCAGGAAACACTAAAGGGAGTGCTAAAAGAAAACGCAGAGGAGAGAGGCTTGGAAGAGTGTCTAGAAATGAAGATGATATCACTAAAAGTAACTAAAAATGTAAAAAAAAAGTGGTGAAAACAAAACACAACAAAAAAAATTGGGTAATAACATTGAATATTAGTGGATTTAACTCCCCAATCAAAAGACAGAGACTGGCAGAATTGATAAGAAGATACAAGCCATCTACGTGCTATCTAAAAGACATTCCACCTTAAAACAAAAGATACAAATAGATTGAAAATGAAAGACTGAAAAAAAATATTTCACACATGCAGTAACCAAAAAAAAAGCTGGAGTAGCTATACTTACATCAGATGAAATAGACTTTAAAAGCAAAGCTGTTATTAGAGACAAGGAAGGTAATCACATACTAATAAAAGAGGCCACTCACCAGAAGGAAATAACAATTGTAAATGTTTATGCACCTAACCAGAATGCCCCAAATTACATGAGGTAAACACTGGCAAACCTTAAGGGAGAAATAGATGGCTCTACAATTAGTTGGAGACTTCAATACACTCTCATCACTGGATAAATCATCTGGGCAGAGGATCAATAAAGAAACAGAGAGCTTGAATAATTTGATAAACAACACCTAATAGACATATTTAGAAAATTGCACCCCTAAACAGCAAGATATACATTCTTTTCAAGAGCTCCTGGATCTTTCTCCAGGATTGACCATATGTTGGGTAACAAAGCAAATCTCAATAAATTTTAGAAGATCAAAATTAAACAAAGCACTTTCTCTGATCATAATGGAATAAAGCTGGAAATAATCACCTGGCAGAAAAAGGGGAAAGTCACAAATACATGGAGATTAAACAGCACATTCTTAAATAATCAGTGGGTCAAAGAAGAAATTTTGAAAGAAATCAATAAATATCTCAAGATGGATGAAAACAATAGCACAACATATCAGAATATGTAGGATGCAACAAAAGTAGTGCCAAGTGGGAACTTCATAGCCTTCAATTCTTACATTAAAAAAAAAAGAAAGACTAAAATTAATGACCTAACTACACAGCTAAAGGAACTAGAAAAAGAACTGCGAAGTATGCCTAAAGCAAGCAGAAAGAATGAAATAGCAAAGATCAGAACAGAAATAAATGAAATTGAGAAAAAATAAAAAATAGAATTAACAAAACCAAAAGTTGGCTCTTTGAGAAAATCAACAAAATTTTGACAAACCCTTAGCTAGACCAACAAAGAAAAAAAGGGGAGAATATTCAAATAAGTAAAATCATAAATGAAAATGGGTACATTACTCCTGAACCCACAGAAATAAAAGAGAACATAAGAGGATACTATGAATAACTTTATGCCAACAAACCAGACAATGTAGATGAAGTGGAAAAATTCCTAGGAATATATGAACAAACTACACTGACCCTAGAAGAAATACAAGACATCAATAAACCAATTGCAAATGAAGAAATTGAAACAGTCATTAAATAGCTCCCAAAAGGAAAGCCCAGGACAAGATGGCTTCACAGGTTAATTCTACCAAGCATTTTAGGAAGATTTAATACCAGTCTTCCTCAAGCCCTTTCATAAATTTGAACAGGAAGGAATGCTACAAAGCTCATTCTATAAAGCCAACACCCTAATAACAAAATCAGATAAAGATATTGGAAGAAGGCGGCAGACTTGGCCCGGTGGTTAGGGCATCCGTCTACCACATGGGAGGTCTGTGGTTCAAACCCCGTGCCTCCTTGACCCGTGTGGAGCTGGCCCATGCGCAATGCTGACGCCCGCAAGGAGTGCCGTGCCACGCAGGGGTGTCCCCCGCATAGGGGAGCCCACACGCAAGGAGTGCTCCCGGTAAGGAGAGCCGCCCAGCACGAAAGAAAGTGCAGCCTGCCCAGGAATGGTGCCGCACACATGGAGAGTTGACACAGCAAGATGAAGCAACAAAAATAAACACAGATTCCTGTGCCACTGATAACAACAGAAGCAGACAAAGAAGAAGACATAGCAAATAGACACAGAGAACAGACAACCGGGGTGGGGGGGGGGGTAGGGGAGAGAAATAAATAAATAAATAAATCTTAAAAAAAAAAAGATATTGGAAGAAAAGAAAATTACACTCATTACTCATTTCCTCATGCAAAAATCTTCAACAAAGTATTCGCTAATCAAATCCAGCAACACACTGAAATTATTCATCATGATCAAGTGAGTTTTATCCTAGGCATGTAAGGGTGGTTCAGCACAAGAAAATCAATTGGCATAATACACCACGTTAATAAATCAAAGATGAAAAAGGTCATGATCATCTTGATTGATGCAGAAAAGGCATTTGAAAAAATCCAGCATTCTTTCTTGATAAAAACACTCCAAAAGATAGGAATTAAAGGAAACTTTCTAACATGATAAAGGACATATATGAAAAACCCACAGCTAACATCGTACTCAATGGTGAAAAACTGTAATCTTTCCCATTGAGATCAGGAACAAGATAAGGATGACCACTGTCACCACTGTTGTTCTACATAGCAGTAGAAGTTTTAGTTAGAGCAATCAGTCAAGAAAAAGAAATAAAAGGTGTCCAAATTGAAAAACAAAAAGTAAAACTTCAGCTATTTACAGATGATATGATCCTATACCTTGAAAATCCTGGAAACTCTACAACAAAGCTACTAGAGCTAATTAATTCAGCAGAGTGGTAGGATACAAGATTAATATGCAAAAATTGGTAATGTTTCTATACTCTAGTAATGAACAATCTGAGGAGGAAATCAGGGGAAAAATTCCATTTACAATAGCTATGAAAAAAATCAATATTTAGAAATAAACTTAATCAAGGACATAAAGCACTATATTCAGAAAACTACAATGTGTTGCTAAAATAAATCAAAGATCTAAATAAATAGAAGAATATTCTGTGTTCATGGATGAGAAGACTAAATATCATTAAGATGTCATTTCTATTCAAATTGATACACAGATTTAATGCAATCCCCATAAAAATTCCAACAGCCTTTTTTAAAGATAAGGAAAACCCAATTATCAAATTTATTTGGAAGGTAAGGGGCCCCAAATAGCCAGCAACATCTTAAAAAGGAAGAATGAAGTTGAAGGACTCTCATTTCCAGACTTCAAATCATATTATCTAGCTACAATGGCAAAAACAGCATGATAGTGGCATAAAGATAGACGTAAAGATCAATGGAACGGAATTGATGGTTCAGAAGCAGACCCTCACATCTGTGGTCAACATAGCTTTGACAAGACTGGAGCAGAACAGTATATTTAACAAATGGTGCTGGGAGAACTGGATATCCATATCCAAAAGAAAGAAAGAGGACCCCTACCTCACACCGTAAACAAAAATTAACTCAAAATGGATCAAAGACCTAAATATAAAAGTGAGAACAATAAAACTCCTGGAAGAAAATTTAGGGAAACATCTTCAAGACCTGGTGGTTGTTGGTGGTTTCCTAAACCTTACATCAAAAGCACAAGCCATGAAATGAAAAATGGATAAATGGGACCTCAAACTTAAAACACTTTTGTGCTTCAAAGAGCTTTGTCCAAAAAGGTTAAAAGGCAACCCTCTCAATGTAAGAAAATATTTGGAAACCACAAACCTGTTAAGGGTTTTATTTCCATTCTGTATAAAGAGATCATACAACTCAACAATGAAAGAACAAGCAATCCAATTTTTAAAATGGGCAAAATATTTAAATATAAATTTCTCCAAAGAGGAAATAAAAATAGTGAAAAAGCACATGCAAAAATGTTCAATATCACTAGCTATTAGGAAAATACGAATCAAAACTACAATGAGATATCATTTCACACCTTATAGAATGGCCATTATTGGGGGGGGGACAAAAACAAGTGCTAGAGAGGATGTGGAGAAATAGGAACCCTCCTTCACTGTTGGTAGTAATGTAGAATGGTGCAGCCACCGTGGAAGACAGTTTGGAGGTTCATCAGGAAGCTAAATATGGAACTGCCTTATGATCCAGCAAGCCCTCTACTGGGAATATAACAAGAACTGAAAACAGTGATGTGAACAGACATTTGCACACCAGTGTTCACAGCAGCATTACTCCCTGATAAAAGATGGAAACAACTAAAGTGTCCTCAACCAATGAATGGATAAGCAAAATTTTCTATATACATACAATGGACTACTATGCTGCCGTAAGAAGAAATGAAATTGGGACGCATATGTTAACATGGATGAACCTTGAGGACATTAGGCTAAGTGAAAAAAGTCGGACACAAAAGGACAAACATTGTATAGTCTTCATTAATATGAACTAAATACAAAGAATAAACATATGGAGTTAAAACCTAGACTATACATTACTAGGAGATAGGATGAGGACTGAAAAAAGGTATTGATGCTTAATATACGTAGAATTCTCGGTTAGCTTGACTGTAAAAGTAGGAAATGGATAGAGTTGATGTTTGCAGTTTATAGTGAATATAACTAATACAGTTGGTTTACTAATGGGATTGTAGTGACTGAAATGGGTAGTCTAGGGATGTAAATGTCAGTTGAAAGAAAGCTAGAGACTAATCTAGGGTCAGAATAGCATAGTGAACCTGGAGGTGGAAGAGGACTGTGGTTAATGCTACAAATACAAGAATGCTCTTCTATGAACTGGAACAAATGTAGGTCACTATTATAAGGTGGTAAGAAAATGGTGATGCATGAGAAAAACACAATCAATGTAACTTATGGACGATAACCAACAGCAATATTATAATAGTCTTGCATCAGTGTCAAAGAAGGTACTATATCAACATTAAGAGTCAGGAATAGGGGAATATGGGATTTTTTCTTTTGGACTAAGGAAAACGTTCAAAGGTTTACCAGGGCAAGGACTATACAGCTCTGTGATGAAAGTGAGAGTCACTGAGTGTACACTTTGGATAGAATGTACAAAGTATGGGACTGTATAGCACAGTGAACCGGGTGGTGGAAGATGGACTGTGGTTAACACTACACGTATGAGAGTGGTCTCTCATGAAATATAACAAATGTACAATACTAATACATAGTGTTAATAATAAGGGGTGTATGGAAAAATATATCAAGTGTACATTATGGACCATAGTTAGTGATAAAATCTGATGTTCTTTCAAAACCTGTAACAAATGTTCCACAACAATGTAAAGTGTTGGTGGAGGGGTAATATAGGGGAATTCTGCCTGTTATACATGATTGTTTTGTAAGCTCACAAATTCTCAAATAAAAAATAAATTTTAAAAAAGTAAGGGAGAAAGGAGGAAGGAAAAAGCACAGCAAAGTGAGGAAGAATTCAAAAAATATGGTTCTTAGCAGTGTCAAGCAGCAAACTGTGGATATGATGCCAGGAGACAGAGCTACCATCTGAGGGACAGAACAGCCAGCCAGCCCCAAAGCAGTTTAGGTCTGTCTGAAAGCAGGCCTTGAAGGCTATTATAACTCAATTCTGGAGAAAGGGGAACAGAGAAAAAGTACTTCACTCACATCTCCTCAAATTCCTTTCTATCATTTTTACGTTGACCCTGGGGCGGATGTGTTTTGCTTCCAGCATCCAGCACCTTAGCTCTTTACTGAAGCCTGCTTTGCCTAATATGACAGGCTCTCAACCTTGCCTCAGGTGAAAGCTCTGAGGGGTCACTTATGCTCCAAAATGCCCCTGCAGAAACAGCCTTCAACTTCCATGATGGACCTTGCCTGGGAACCCTTCCAGGCCCCGCTTTCCCTAACTCCCTGGTTTCCTAAACCCTTGGATTAATGAACCCCTTGCACCTGGGGAACCGGCCCTGTGATCGATTATCAGTCCCTGCCCCACTGCCACTGATTCCGGAGAAAGCTCAAACTCCCTTATCTGAAAGGCCCTTAGGCTCTGCGACCTCTCCAGTCCCTTTGCCTACATGCCCGTCCTCCACCACCCTCCACTTCAGCCCTGAATGCAATGTTAGTTTCCTGAAAAGCCATATCATTTGACCCCGCAGTATTTTTCATATGCTATTCATATGCCTGGAATGTTCCACCTCCCCCATTCATAGCAAACTATCAGAAACCAGCTAAATTCACACATTTGTGTGATATTTCTTCTGACTACCCCATAATGACTTGGGTGCTCTTTTTTCTTTGACCCTATTTGTAGCAGTTTGATATGGTAATGAATTCCAAAAATAGATATTGGATTATGTTTGTAATCTGGTCTGTACCTGTGCATGACTGAGTTCTGATTGAGGCTTTGATTGGGCCATGTTATTAGTGCATTAGATAAAAAGGCATAGGTTGTCATTAGATAAAAGACATGGCAAAGGACAGAGTGGAAGGTTCTTAATGATGGAGTTTTAATGTAGGAGTCTGATGCTGAAGTCTTAAACTGGTGCCCCAGGAAGTAAGCACACAAAGGAAAGAGAAGCAAGCCCCAGGAAGAAAGGAACCTTGAACCCAGAGAGAAGCAAGACCCTGGAAGGGAAGAACCCAGGAAGCCTGAAGCCTCACAGACATCGGCAGCCATCTTGCTCCAACATGTAAAAATTCTATTTTCACATGTTGGATACCAGGTGCTTTATAGCCTGGTATCTGTAATCTCCTACCCCGAATAAATACCCTTTATAAAAACCAACCAACTTCTGGTATTTTGCATCAGCAGCCCTTTGGCTGACTAATACACTGTTATTAAAAACACCTATATAATAGCATAATAAAAGCAGCTACCTCAAAGCATCAGTGTGCAGGTTAAGTGACTGAATATGTATAAAGCCCTTAAAAGCATGCTTGGGATATAATAGGAATTTAATAATACTAGCTGTTATTATTATCAGTGATCAGATTATCACAATGTACTATACTTTGTATTTAAGTGGGTGTTTACCCCTTTGTGAGTCTTTTTAGGGCAAGGACCACATCTGAGCTCAGCATAGTGATCAGCAGAGTTAAAAGGCAGTTAAATTTACTGAACAGTGTTCATGGACTGATAGACTCAATATTATCATCTCTCCTCAAATTTATCTATGGGTTCAGTGTGATCCGAATAAAAATCCCAGTATGTTCTTTGTAATATAGACATACTGATTCTAAAATTTATATGAAAATATAAAGGGTCAAGAATATCAAAGGTAATGCTGAGAAAGTACAAAGTTGGACTACCAGATGTTAAGAAGCTACAGAAATTAAGCCACAGAATTATAGCAAGAAAAGAAAATTAGGCCAGTTGAACAAGTTGGGGCCCAGAAAAAGTTCCACAAATATATGAAAACTTAATTCATGATAAAGGAAAAACTGTGAAACATCAGGAAAAGATGATCTTTTCAATAAATGGTGCTAGGACAAAAGGATAACCAAGTAGGGAAAGGAAATCCTGACCCTTAACTCACATCATACAGAAAATAAATTACACTTAGATTGAAAAGTAAAAGAATAAAGTTTTAAAAAGATAACATAGGATAATATGTTAGTGACCTTGGAGTAGGAAAGAGTTGTTAAACAGGATATTAAAAAAGCACTGGCTAAAAGAGAATGTATATAAATAGTATGATAACATTTTGCTCATCAAAAGACACCATTAAGAGTGAACACCAAGCCACAGATTGGAAGAAGATATTGGCAATCCATAAAACCAACAATTGGCTTTTTTCCAGGATATATAAAGAACTTTTTCAGATCAATAAGAAAAAGACAGACAACCCAGTAGGAAAAAATAGGCAAAAAGCAATGAATTAATACTTCACAAAAAGAATAAATAAACATAAGAAAAGACACCCAAACTTATTAGTCCAAAGGGAAATTAAAATTAAACCACAATAAAATTAAAAGGATTAAAATATCAGATGTTGACAAGGTAATAGAATAACTGGAACTCTCTCTGCTGATGGAAGTAAAAATGAGCAGTTTTCATTGGAAAACTCTTTGGCAGTATTTACTGCAGCTGAACATATACATTTGATGATCCATCATTGCCACTCCTATTATCAACAGAAGTACATACATAAGTACACCAAAAGACATCTGTAAGAATGGGCACAGTGGCATTATTTGTAATAGCACCTAGCTGGTGACATTAAATGTCCATCAGCCGTAGAATGGACATATAAATTGTGACATATTCATATAATGGGATACCTTTGAGCAATGAACATGAACAAATTACTGTTACATACTACACAGATAAATCTCACAAGCATAATCTCCAGTGAAAGAAAACAGACACAAAAGAATACAAATTATATGTAAACTTCAAAAACAGGCAAAGTAATCTATGGTGCTGGAGGTCAGGATAGTGGTTATACTTGGGGAAGAAGGGAGGGAATACTGATTTGAGGGGACCCAAGGGATGCTTCTAGGACACTGGTCAAGTTCTACTTCTTGATCTGGGTATAGAGGTGTATATATCGCTATAATTTATTAAGTGGTGTGATTTGTGGGATTTTTGCGTAAGTTATATTTTGATAAAAATTCTTAAAAATGTTTCTAAATGAAAAAGAACCATCTTTT
Source organism: Dasypus novemcinctus (assembly GCF_030445035.2). Lineage (NCBI taxonomy): Eukaryota > Metazoa > Chordata > Mammalia > Cingulata > Dasypodidae > Dasypus > Dasypus novemcinctus. The sequence goes on from NC_080682.1 coordinate 80,074,003, forward strand.
AACATCTGTGAGGTACACTTAAAGGGGTAATCAAAGCTCAGCTTCCCAAAATGCTACAGTCCTGCAGGTTTCAGAAAACTAAGATTTCTTTCTACTTTATTGAATACAAAATACAAGATGGTGGCTCTAAAGGCTGAACTCACGTAGGGTTTCAATCTGCAATTATCACTGGTGATGGTGGTGTCGCACAGAATAATTTTAAGAGGAGGACCCTATTCCTCCAGAGAACCCCATTAATGGCTTCCTTCTGAAAGGAACAAATGTGCAGCATGTTCTGAACCCCAGTAATGACTTAAGATGACTGCTTTGCCATAAATAATAGAATCTTCTCTCTAATGATTCCTCTCAAGTATCTCCCAAGAGAGGCCGTTAGGAGACCCCAAGACATACAAGAATAGTGCTTACATCGGATTAAAGATGAAAAAATTCCATTCCAGGCCAGTCTGTGAGCACATACAAGGAACTGGTTAAGAGCAAAGATTTAGGATTAGAACCCCAGAGTCATCACTTATTAATTGTGTGACCTCTGGCAAGTTATTTAACCTCCTAGTTTCTTTATTTATAAAAAGAGGCTAATGAGGTTGCTTTTCTCATAGGAATGTAGAGAAGATTAAATAAGAATTTAGCACCATGCCTGGCACATATAAAAGGCTAAATAATTGTAAAGGATGATGTTTTTGTTGTTGATGATAATGATAGTGGTGATGGTGGTGGTAGTAGTAGTAGCTGTAATGATGATGATAAAGACAATGATAATTTTGATGAAGATGACACTTAGCAAGCTGATTAACCAATAGCGAGTTTCAGAGAACTGGTCCTCAGGGACAACAGTTGAACCTCCAAAGTAAAATTCTAGCAGGCACCTATGAAGGACCTCTGGGAAAATTCAATGGAGATAATTGGTCTCGGTAATGATCCTCACAGGCCCAGGTTATGGAGAAATCTGAGCAAGTTCTTACAACGAACAGAATCTTCTTGCAGCCTATCATCAGACTCAGTATAGAGTAACCCTGTGAGGACCTCCCAACCCATCCACCTCTACCCAATATACTCTCTATCTCCATACAATACAACACTTCTTTGCTTTTCCTGAATACCTCTCATTCAAGCTCCATGATAACACAGACTATGTCTTTACTACTTAGCATAGCTCTTAATACATAGTAGATACTCAAAAAATATTGTTGAATGATGGAATGAAAAGGGATTCATGTGTCTCGAATGACCGAATGAAAAGGGATTCATTTGTCTCCAAAGGAGTTTACTTATCCCTCTTCCAGTGCCTATGGGTTACCATGCATAATATGTCATTCTCCTTTTTTTAAGGAGCATTTGCTCTGTGCCAACCCAGTGCCAGGTCCCTGGAGACAAAAGGAGAAAGGAGATAACCTCCACCATCTAGGAAGATATCATCTAATAGCTGGGAGAAAAAGATACATAAGCAGCTAATTCTTATAATATGTGATAGGTGTTATCATGGAAGTATGAAGGAGGTCTTCTGGGATCCCAGAGGAGTGAGCATCTGAGTCTAACTCAGGGAATTAGAGGAGGCTTCAAGGAGCAGGTGGCATTTGGGGTGCAAATTGGATTAGGAATAAGGGTTTGTGAAGTGAACAAGAGAAATGACAGGATCCCAGATAGAGGAAAAGGCATGATGGGGCAGTCTTCACCTTGGAAACCAGAAGTAATTCCACATTTCCTAAGTTGAAAGAGCATAAGAGGCTAGGGACAGAAGATAATGAGAGGAAGATGGCCAAAGGTCTTTAACCCCTTGCTAAGAAGTATGGATACCACCCTGAAGGTCTCTACCCAGGGCTGTGTTCTCCCCATTCTTAGGGAGACCTCCCATTCCACCTAATTCCCAACTAGCTTCCTGGGTCCCCCAAATGTGGATGTGCCAATCATCTAACAGAAACTCTAATGAACTTTTATCCAATTCATCTTCTATGCATATTACCCCTATTGGACCTTGCCCAATGTCATTACCACCCGCACTCTAGCTACGGGGTTTCAGAATCTGAAGTGCAATCTCAATGAGAAGGTCTCAAGCCATTGTACATCCCACACCCCATCATCTACCCATTGTGTACTGAGATGCTTCAGCCTTCATGCCCAAGACCTCAACCACAGCAAGCTTCAGCTTCTCCCTTAAATTGACACATGGTGTTTTTAGGACTGTGGAGCATTAAGTGATCCACAGAGGTCCCCTCCTCACTTAGCACAACTTTCCAAGCTCTGGAGAGCTATCAATCACATGCTTCACCTAGAAGTTGGCACAACAGTTCAACCCACTCTGCCAGGATCAGGCAGGAGAAGACTTGCTGGTAGTGGGTTGGGAGATAGGAGGGCAGGGCTAATAGTGCAAAGGTGAGGGGTTTGTATGGTGGAGCTAGGTTATGCTGTCCCTTGTATGAACTTCATCCAGTGTTCTCAGCTGACACATTTCCAGACTAAAATGAAATCTCTCCCATTCCAAATTAAAAAGCATGCATATTTAAAATTGTAGGGTAATTTTCCATCTAGGGAGACACTGTGGCATAATGGATGTAGCTAACAGACATGGGTTCAAATTCTCCTCCATTTACTAGATAAGTAACTTGGGCAAGTTACCTCGCTTTTCTTTGTCTGGACTTCTTTACCTGTAAAGTGGCAATAACAGTATTTACCTCATACTGTTATTATGACAATTAATAAATTAATATTTGTAATTGTAAGCATATATAAATATTTGTTAAATCAATAAACTATATTACAAAATAAATCAGACTCCTTTATTAATTGGGGATCATTATTATAATCTTATGAATGTGTCATGAAGATTAAAGGAAATAATGCATATGAAGCACATTGTAGCAGCTTAATAAAACTTTATTCTTTTTCTCATGAGTTACTCCATCATAGGATAACTGGAAGCCAGATGTATGGGTCCTGAGCTGAGAAATAAGTGGCTAGAAAGAGGAATGATGAAGAAGGATATTACTGGGGTGCTGGTGAAATATCAGTCAAGAAAATGTGGGCAGGAAGCTTCAGGGAACGTGTGCTCTCTAGGATCCCCACTTCTTTCCTTTGGGGCTGCCAATCACAGTCCTCCTATCCCCTGAAATCTCAAATCACAAAAGGGACTGTGGCCCAGATCCAGCCAATCTCCATGCCCCTTGCCCCTGCACATGTGACTCAAGCTAGGTCAATCAGAATCTTTCCCTGAGATTTTTCAGTTTGAAGTCAGAGGGGAAAGAGCTTTGCTTTTAGTCACAGAAATGACTGAAAGGCTTTTCTTTGAAGGTTGTTGGCAGCCATCCTCCATCATTTAGAAAAGGCTTGTCTGTAGTAAGGAAATGAGGATAACACACAGAAACACAGCCAAGAGACGAAGGGAAGGGAGCAGGACAGCAAAGATGGAAAAGAAGGTTGGAAAAGATAGAGAAGGAAAGAGAAAGTAATAATCCTACCTGAGTCCCTAGAATCATCTATGCCTGAAACTAGATCCATCCCTGGATTTTCCAAATATGGAGTCAATGCATTCCCTTTTTTGCTTTCGTTAGTTCGACTTTGTTCCTGCCATTTGCAGTGGAAAATGTTTTAACTAATTTTGAAGTAAATAAAGAAAATCATCCTGCCTAGGCTATAAGAATCATAGCAGGCTAAGGGAACAGTATTTGCAGGTAAACTGGGGTGGCAGATCAGGAAGGACAGTTGGTGTACAAATATCATTAACTTTGAAGTTGACTTCAAAGCTATTTAACTAGAGGCCAGTTTGGGGGAAAGACTCTAAGTATGTCAGGAGGCTCTGCCTGAGCCCTGGCCTACTCAACATTCTTACCAGCTTCTTTGTTAACGATTTTAAAGCTATGCTCATCAAAATTGTGAGTAACCCAAAACTAGATTGCATAGATAAGTGTTTGAATGACAGAATGCAGATTCGTGTATGATTAACAGCTACAGGGACCAACCAAACATGTTGGAATAAGTCTAATGGAGAACCATATAAAATCGTATGTTATGTTCAAGGAATAGTTACACTAGGATAGGCTAAGAAGGGCAGCAAGCCTTCCCAGCAAATCACAGGAGTCTGAACTGGCTGCAAGTTCAGTATGATCCCAGAGTACAACAGAGCTGCCAAAACAGCAAACCTAAACCCTGGCACACTTAACACACACAGACAAGGGAGGTAATCATCCTGCCACGTTCTGCCCTGGCCAGAGCACATCTGGAATGCAAAGTTCAAGGGAACAAGAAACAGCATCCTAGAAAGAATGGTTGAAGAAATGGGACTTTAAAGAGAGAAGAGAAGCCATAATAGCTATTTGTCCACAGATGCCTAAAGAGCTGACACATGGCAAAGGGAAGAACTTATTTTGGTTGACTCCAAATGATAGAATCTGGACTGATGTGTAGAAGTTACATGGTGTTTTAGTTTGCTAAAGGCTGCCAATGCAAAATACCAGAAATGGGTTGGCTTTTATTGGCAATTTATTAGGATAAAGTCTTACAGTTCTGAAGGTATGAAAAGTCCAAATTGAGGCATCATCAGAGATGCTGTCTCACCAAAGTTTGGCTGCTGGCGACCCTGGACTCCTGCGATGGGGCAAGGCACAGTGAGGGCCAGTGTCTGCTGAGGTCTCTGCCTTCCCTTCCAGACCCACTTTTTTCTGACCTCCGCTTTGGACGATCAGGCATATAGCTGGATTCTTTCCTCCCCTCTGGCCTCATCTCTTTCAACCTCTCAGGATTTCTCTGTCTTCATCACTTTTCTCTGTGTGTCTCTGCTTTCAACCCTCAGTTTATAAAAGACACCAGCAAAAGGGCCAAGACCCACCTTGGGTCATGCCTCACTGAAGCAAACCAATCAAAGTGCTCCCAACTGAATCCAATCCAATCAAAGGGTCCCATGCCCAGAGGAATGGATTAGCTCCAAGAACATGATCCTTTCTGGGTTCCCAAAAAGCCTCAAACTGTCACAAATGGGATACAGACTTTGGCAGCAGAGAAGTACAACTAGGTCAACTCTAGCTCCAATGTTACCAGTCTATATTGTCACCTAAAGGAAATTCATGGTTCTTCTCCCTGCATCATTTTACTGCCAAGGCAGGGGAATGGTGTTATTAACTGTCGACTCTGAGGACATTGCACTGGTCACTGCAGAGTCACAATGTAACAAGACAGTGCAGGGTTATGAACAGGTTCTAAAGTATGGGGGAGTATAAGTGGTGATAGGGACTCACACTTATAATAAAATTAACACCTTTTGGTCACCTTTTTTTTGTGTGTCTCACTGTTTTGATTTAAAGAAAAAGAAAGAAAGAATACAGATTCCTGGAATCCAGCTCTTTGTCAAGTTGGGGCTCAGGAAGCTTTATTTTCCCCAAAATTCTACAGGTAATCTGATATATAACTAGGTTAGGGAACTACCATAAATGGCCCCACAAAGTACTGGTTCCATTAATGTCACTTTAACAATTGGTGCCTGGGTTAGATGGATCAACAACCCTAATAGCTGAGTGTAGAACATCTGTCCTACTTCCCCATATAATCAGAGCCAGTTGGCAGCTCTTGCCTTTTGTTCTTGTTTGCTGTTTGCTGTTTTACACCTCTGAACCATCACTATTTGCACTTTCCATCATATAGACAACTGCTGGTCTCTTCCCTCCCAGCAGTCTTCACCCTAGGTGCAGACTATCGCAAGCTCTAACTCCAGCCAATGTCCCCGGGCACCAGGCATCCTTTCTGCTGCCACCAGCCAGAGCCCCTTACTTTCTGTCCCCCATTCTATGGTGCTCACCTTTCCCTGAGAAAGAAATGCTTTCCCTTCTTCTGTTCAGCTTTCTTCAAAAGCATTCTCACACCAGGGTTTCTTGGAGTTTAAATAATACATTAAGTTTTTCAGCAAATAATAATTGGTGTCTATTATGTTTGGGGACCGTTCTGAGTGCTGGAGAGGAAATGGCAAAGAAGACAAGGTCCTGCTCTCCAGCTCTAGCTGGAGAAGGAAAATGATAAACAGGATAAGTTCAAAGAGGAGTTAAGGTCTATGAAGAAAATAAAGCCAGGCCAAAGGGATGGGAAGCATAAACTGACGGTCAGAGAAGCCTCTTTGACGACCTGGGGAAGAGCATTCTTGGCATGGAGAAGAGTAAGCACAGAGTCCCTGCAGTGGGAATGAGTTTGGTGCATTGGGGAAATGCACAGGGCAGTGTTGCTACTGCAATAGCTGAAGAAGAGGGGGCGGGGAGAGGGAGGAGGACGAGGAGGAGGTGGAGGAGGAGGAGGAGGGAAAAGAGGATAAGAAATGAAAGAGGAGGAGGAGGACAGGAGAAGAGGTGGGGGAGGGGTCCAAACATCTCCCCATGGGTCTCCTGGGTCTCAAGCAAATGAGGAGATGTGGGTAGATCTCAGTTTAAGCCTCAATGAACTCTATGACAGTTTTGAACATTGGGTGAAAGTTGGAAGCCTTATCTATGTCGAGCTCACAAATGACCTCTGGCCATGACCCTCAACTTCTTACCCTGTTCTGTCAGCCTCAACATCAGTCCAGTAAAGGCACCTTGCAAAAAGGGGAAATTTCATACCATCAGGAGCTGGCTAGCAACACAAAATGCTTTTATGTGAGGTAGTGAGTGCCCTGTTACTAGGTGCTCCAGGAGAGGTGCATTCGGAGAAAAGAATAGAAAGAGGAAATAACACTTCAAATAATTTGGGCACTTGCCACTCCATGCAATGAATGTATGTGCCAAGCTAAGCATAAGATGAGACCCACAGTTCCCTCAATCCATCATGATACACTGAGTAGTTGGCACTTGTCATTTTGTTAAGGATGGAGCAAACCAATTGTTTTTATCTGGTTCTCAATTGAAGGAACATTGATCTCTTCCTAAGTTGGAATTAAAAATAGAAGTAGGGAAGCGGACTTGGCCCAGTGGATAGGGCATCCTTCTACCATATGGGAGGTCCACAGTTCAAACTCCGGGCCTCCTTGACCCGTGTGGAGCTGGCCCACGTGCAGTGCTGATGCGCGCAAGGAGTGCTGTGTCATGCAGAGGTATCTCCCGTGTACGGGAGCCCCACGTGCAAGGAGTGCGCCCTGTAAGAAGAGCCGCCCAGCACGAAAGAGAGTGCAGCCTGCCCAGAAATGGCACTGCACACACGGAGAGCTGACGCAGCAAGATGACACAACAAAAAGAAACACAGAGTCCCGCGCCGCTGACAACAACAGAAGCAGACAAAAAGAAGAACACGCAGCAAATGGACACAGAGAACAGAAATGGGGGTGGGGGCAGGGGCAGGGGGAAGGGGAGAGAAATAAACAAAATTAATCTTAAAAAAAAATAGAAGTACTGGGAGTAGATTTGGCTCAATCAGTTGAGTGCCCACCTCCCACATGGGAGGTCCCAGGTTCAGTTCGCAGTGCCTCCTAAAGAAAACGAGCAAACAATGAGCAAAAAAGAGTAAACGACAAACAGATGAGGCAGCCAACACAGGTGAGCCAGTGCGGCTTGGTGGGTGACACCAGCCCTCCCGCATACAAGGTCCTGGGTTCAAACCCAAGCCCTGGTATCTAAAAAAAAAATAGAAGTACTGGACTTATTGAGAAATGCCAATACTTTTCTATTCCCCTACCAACAAAAGTATCTAGAAGGGTGCATAAGTCTAGTATCTGAGTTGTATGCACAATTTCAGAGAATTTTCAAGGAATAATTTTGATTTATGTGATTTTGCTTTCCATGGTATCTTTTCAATCTAACCCTCAAGTAAGATGGGTCTCCACTGTACTCAAACTATTTCTTTCATTTTCATTGTGAATGTATACCCAATGGGTTTTTCATTTTCTCTCCTCTCCTCTCCTCTGCTCTCTCCTTCCTTCCCTTACTCTCCCTTCCTTTTTTTCCTTCCTTCTTTCTTTGAAGGAGAGGGTAAGATAGAACAGGTTTATTCTGGCACACACCCGCAGACACACATACACATAAATCAAAACTCCTTTCTCTCTTGATTTATTTGTCAGGAATATCAAGTTCATATGCTTTAGAGGAGGTAACATTTCACTGAGATAACATTACATATTGTGTTTCACATGACTGTACAGTAAAACATGTTGCACAACTAGTTTCCCCCTCAAATCCATTTTCCCTTTCATACTTCTGTAAAATAAATCCCTCCCTCAAGTTTTAGCTAGACAGGTGGCTACCCAGCTAAATGAGATATTTCCCAGCCTCCCTTGCAGCTAGATGTGACCAAGGGATGGAATTCTCACCAGGGAAGTGTGTTCAGAAGTGTTGGGTATAATTTCTGGATCACATTATTAAAAGAAAGCTGCTTCCTTCTCCCCACAACCCCAGCCCCTACATGCTGACTGGAACCCAGCTGTTGTGGTAGGGAGCAGCTATAACCAAGCTGATGCAAACATGACCCCAGAATAGTGCTGTCCAATAGAAATAAGTTCAAAACAGGTGAAATTATTTTAACAATATATTATTAACAGGTGTCCAATAGACATAAGTGCAAAGCAAGTATATTAGTTTCCTAGGGCTGCCATAACAAATTACCCCTAACTTGATGTCTATAGCCAACTTTTATTATTTTCCAGATCTGAAGGTTGGATTTCTGAAATCACATAGCAGGCAGGGATCCTTACTTTCCTCTTTCTAGCTTCTGGCAGCTCAGTGCATTCCTTGGCTTATGGTAGAATCATTCCAATCTCAACCTACCTCCATCTTCACAGGGCCCCCATCTCTCTTATTATTACAAGGACACCAGTCATTGGGTTTAGAGCCAACCCTGATCCATCTTGATCCATTACTAATTATATGTGCAAAGACCCTATTTCCAAATAAGATTGCATGCTGAGGTTCCGGATGTACATGAATTTGGGGGGGACACGATTAAACCCTTGACGATAGACAAAATTAATTGAAACAATTTATTTTATTTAACCTAATGTATACAAAATATCATTTCAACATGTAGTCAATATAAAAGTTTAAGGGTATATTCTTTATTTCATACTTTAGATCCAGTGTGCATTTTATATTTACAACACGTCTCAATTTGGACTAGCCACATTTCAAATACTTAATAGCCACGTGTGACTAGTAGCTATGTATTAGGACAACACAGTCCTAGAAGATGGCAAAGTAACAAAATAGAAGGAAGCTGAGCCGAGCTGCCCATCATCTTGGACCTCTGATTTACCTTCTGTTTGAAACACTGTATTTCAGATCCACCCCTCCCCTGAAATTGATAATGGATTTGAGGGGGAAAGTAGTTGTCTGTGCAACATGTTTTATTGTACAGTCATGTGAAAACACAATATGTAATGTTATCTCAGTGAAATGTTACCTCCTCTAATCAAGACCTACATTTGACATTCTGTGTAACACGCAAATGAATAGTGTAGTAATGAAAAGGTCTTGATGTATCAGGTCATGTTTGTGAACATATGGGCAATTATTGCCTGAAAAAATCCAGCTGTAATGGAACAATAACTGTGAGTTTTGCTGGTTTTGATTTGTTTTGCTTTGTTTTTACAATGCAGTACAGGGGTATGACATGGTTGTCAAAATGTGTATGGGGAAGTACTCAAGTGTTAAACCCTGAAAAATTCCAATTTGATATATTTTCATTTTTATGTTCTGATTTTTTTATTTAGAGAAATTCAAAGCAATAAACAATCTCCAAAATCATTGGTATTTAGCTATCTGTAGATTTTAATTTTTATTATTAATTTGAAAAACTACTCATTAAAATGGAGAAAAGGTTAAAAAATACATATTTTAAAAAGGGAAAAGGGCAAGAAAAGAGAAGAGGTGTGTAATTTACAATTAATTACAATATTTATCAGCAGTACTTAATTTTTAAAAGCACCCTATATAAGAAGTGGTTTTTTAATTAAAAACTCACCTGGCTTAAATTTCTAAGATCAAACATGTTTTCATAGGTAAGGTCATATAATATATGTGTGTTAAAACAAAGTGATAGTCAAAGCAGTTTTTTTCCCCTATCCAGTTCATTTCTGTCCCCCCCCAACAAAAGGAATCAGTTGACTACTGATAAGGTTTTATATGTTCCTAAATTAATCCAATGATTTATGGGGAAATGCAATACTGAAGTCTATATAAAAAAGAAAAAAGCAAATATAAATAAAGACCCATCACTTTATTATTAATACTTTGTATTACCTTTCATCTTATTATCTTGATTTATTGTTACTGTTTTCCTTCAATGAAAATTCACCATCCAGAAAGTTGACTGTGAACTCAACTCATTTTAATGAGCCAGTGTATTGATTTAGGAGTCAGACAGACCTGAAGATTGTATCCTGATCCACTGATTAACTGTGGGACCATTGGCAAGTTACTAAACCTCTGTGACTTAGTGTCCTCAACCATAAAAAAGAATAACTTGCCTCAAAGTACTGAGGGAAATAAGTGAAATGAGTAGAAAATATTTAACATTATGTGTAATCCAGTTCTTCCCTGCCAAATGATTTTCTATTTCCAAAATGATCATATATGTGTGTGTGTCTGTGTGTGCGTCAGTCTCTTTTGACATGAATTATCTCTAAATCTGACAGTAATGCTGAAAATTACAAAAAAAGGGCGGGAGGGGTATTATTACCATCCCCACCCTTCATTTTTAAAATGGGGACATTTTGGCTCTGAGGGGAAGTGGCTTGCTTGAGGTCACTCAGGGAATACGCGACCGAGCAGGAATTGACTGACCCACCTAACACCAAAGCCTGTGCTCTTTCCACCCGGGTGAGCCACCCACTACTGCGGAGAGTGCGAGTCCCAAAGTAGGACAAAAAAAGCGAAAGCCAAGCAGCTTTGGAGGTCTCCAAAATTCCCAGTTTTAAATAAATCCCCCGATTATGTTTGAAGTTGGTCAAGCTTTTGAAATCTTACCTAGAAGGTCTTTTCAATTTCTGATGTTTCCCTTTAAAGAGCATCTAGGAAATGCCTCTCTCACTAGTCAGGGTCTGACTTTATTTCCCTAATAAACAGATTTTTGGTTGGACCAAAAAAAAAAAAAAAAAGAAAGAAAGCCTCTCTTATTTTCAATTAATTCTTGAACATTTCTGCTGATTTCCTTCTATTTGACTTGAAATTGCAATCTGGGAAAGGCTGGTCCTATAAATTGTCCTCCTATAAAGGAAGCCCCTTGAGGATCCCCAGCCTGTTATTTTTAATCACTGTAATCTCCTTTTCAAAGGAGGCCATGGTCAGAAACAGAGCAGCCCTTTCAGAGCTTCTAAAACACAATTACTGCAGGGCTTGGGGGTGGAGGAGGAAAAGAGAGAGGAAGAAGAGAAAAGTGGTGGGAGAGAGGAAGACGTCTATATAATACGAACCACTTGTAAAAGGCTGAATAGTAATCGCAACAGGACCCAGGCTGTGGGGAAGAAGCCCCATGTTTCAGCACTTTTTAATGGTGATTATTATTTTATTCCAGTCTAGAATACCAACAGAATGTACTGGAGCAGGGGTGGGACGCAGAAGGCAGAAGCTGTTTGGGGATAAACCAGAACCCTGGGGCAATTAGAGCATCAGGGAAAGATCTGAGGCAGGAAAACCAGCCATGGATCCCAAGGATCATGTGAGACCCTAATTCAGGAAAAAATAGGAAAGCAAATAGAACACCCCAAGTCAATACAGCAAGCAGAATGCACTAGATTTCCTTTTAATATTTTTATTCCAAGAAAACATAAGGCCAGGGTCCCTTTTCTCCTAATTTTGAGTGATGGGTTCAGGTTTGCTACTCACAGAGTATTTACTCAGAAGGACTCAGCATGGTTTCTGCAAAATCCTCCTTTCTGAACTCTTAACCACTAGGAAGGAGAAAAGATGATTTGCCATTGACAGTCTGAGCAGGGCGTCATAGTTCAAGAAGGGTCACTTTAAGCTAGCGTAGGCCATAGGTGGACTGGTGGTGGACGCTTACCTAATCAGGCAACTTCCCTGGCCGTCTGCATGCCCGGTGTCTTCTCCTTCCCACCTCCCAGTGCTGTGCTAAGGCCACCATCTGCCAGTGTTCTTCCAAACATGAGGATTAGAATCAAGGATATGCCTGGTAGGATACTTGGCCTATACTCCAAACTAGGCTAAGTCACCTAAAAAATCCCCCAAGATTTAAATTAGGAACAATCTTAGGAGAGGCTTCTAGGATGGAGAAATCATTCATTCATTTGAATAATTCATGAGGATCCAGTTAATGACCACTCACTGGTAGATTGGACAGGAGGAATGCTGAGGAAAACTACTTTTAAACAAACACACACACACCAAACAGCAAAACCCATCTGACCGTCTCATCCTCCATTAGTAAGCCCATAAGGCCTCCTGTCCAACTCCATCTAACACACATTGGAGGCCGACAGTAGGTTCAGGTACATTCACCTTTGTTAACTGATTTACACTCTGAGAGGTTAGAATAAAGCTCTTTATACAGCTGAGAAATAGGTTCGGAGAAATGAAATGACTTGTACAAGGTCACACAGCTACTAAACTCAGGTCCGTTTGATTCCAAAGCCACCCACTCTTTCCTCACTATGTGGAGCTGGGACAATCCCCCCAGAGAATCCAGGTCCCAAACGTTTGAGAAGGACTGGAGAAGCCAACGAAGTTACGCCCGCGCGTTTCCCTGGACTCCAGGGGAATGACCGGGCTCCTCCCGCCTTGGCCTAGAGGCCGTTGGCAGACTTTGGCTCGGCTGGCTCCAGACACCAGGCCCACCCGCCGGCCCCCTCCAGGGCTGGGCGGGTGTTCTCCTTCCAACGTCTTCCGGGAGTACCGAGGATCCCGCGGCCCCGCGCTCGGGTCTGAAGGGCGCCTCGCCAAGTGCTAAGCGCTCCAAAGTGCGGAGGACTCAGGGTAGCTCTGGATGGAGAAAGTCAGGACACCAACCCGGGGAAACGCAAGGAACAGACTGACAAATGGGTGCCTGGGTTCTGGTGGCTGCGCCGCGGACAATGCCCCAAACTTTCTCCGGTGTTTCCACCGCTCCCTCCCGCTACCCTCTAGGAAACTGGAAGACCCCACCAGGTGCTCCAAAGACGCGGAAGCGGCTCGCTCTTCCCTGCCGGGCACCAGAGCTGGCTTATGAAGGGACGCGGGCGCGTGGACGCGCGCCCTGTCGCTCACTGCCCGCGGGGCCCAGATGAGGCTGGACAGGCTTCTTCCCTGCCGGGTGTCTTTTCTCCCACGCGGAAAGCGGCGGCAGCTGCACCGGGGAAAGATGTCTAAGGAGATGATCGGACTGAAGAACGAGGCAGTAGAGGTTGGGGTGGAGTGAGGGGTTTTAAGTCCGCGCGGATCCGGCTACCAGGAGGCTCTCACCTGCTCCGATACCCCCGTCTGCGCTCCCAATACCCTGAGCTCAGGGGAGCTGCCGTCCGGCGCGAAGCCCCGGGACTGTGGAAGCCAGGGCCCCCGGCCTCCAGGTAGCATGCCCCGGGAATCCGGCTTTCCCTTTCCTCTCCATCGGGTTCTCTGCCCCACTTGGATCCTGCATAAATCTCTTCAGCCACCCCGTTCCCACCGGGAACCCATCCTAGAAATCCAGGGTTCTCTCCTTCGCCTGGGACCATCAGAGAATAATTCGGGGTGCTTTGCAGGCACGCTTGGGAGGAGCTTCAGGCTCTTCCCCCCTCCGACTCCGTCCCCACGCCTCGGGACCAGTTAGAGAAGTCGATGTCTCTTCTCCTGAAGGCACCAGTCCGGGGAAGCCAGAGTGACCGTCTCTCCCGGAGCGGGTCTGCGAGAAGCCGGTACCCTCTTCAGGGACCGGCCAGAGTCCCTGCCTTAATTGGGACTCGACTAGGGAAGCCTGGGTCCCCTCCACCCCAGAGACCCCAGAGTCCGGAGGAAGGCGGGTCTACAACCCTACTAGAGTTGGCCGAGGCGAAGCCGGATTCCCTCCTCGCCAGGCTAGCGTGACGCGTCGCGTCGCTGAAATCCACGCCTGGGAACCCCGCGCCGGAGCTCCGGGCTGCCTCGCCTGACTGCGGCCCCCGCGACGGCCTGGGATGCTAGTTCGGAATCCGCGGCGAGCTCGCGGCTAAAGGGACTGAGGGCAGCCGGGACCAAGGGTATCTTCCCCGGCCGCGTCGGCACCGTGCGCCCGGGCACCGTGCGCCCTCCTTCGGCACCGCGTGGTCAGTGCCCTCCGGGGACCCGGTCCCGCGCCCCCAACGCTACGCCCGGCCACTTACCGCGGTAGCTGGTTCCCGGCTTGTAGAAGTCGGGGTCCCCCTCCACGCGGAGGCTGAACTCGGTGTAGCCCTCGCGCCGCGTACCCTGGGCGCGGAGGATGCGGCTGCAGTAGCCCTCCGACTTGGGCACTTTTTCCAGGGTCTCGTCGGAGAAGGCCAGCGCCGCGGCCAGGGGCAGCGCCAGGGCCAGCAACGCCGGACTCCGGCTCAGCCTCAGCGGCGCCGAGGACAGCCTCATTGTCGGGGATCCCCAACTTTGTTCCGCGGCCGCCGGCCCTCGCCACACTACTCCTGCCCGAAGGGGTCCCCGCGGAGGCAAGACCAGCAGAGCCCGGGCGCCGGGCGGGAGCTCGAAGCCTACTCTGGAGACTCAGACCCCGTGCGGGCCTTGGCGGCGGCGGAGCTGCGCTGCGCTGCGCTATGCTGAGCCGAGCGAGCCCAGCAGCGCGAGCAAGGGAGGGAGGCGGCGAAGGAGGAGGAGGGAGGGCTGATTTTGCCAGATCCCGGAGCGCAGCGCTGTTTTGTTTCCGAGCTGGCGATTAGCGGGGCGGCGGTGTTTATTTTGCTAGGCTGGGTTCTCAGGGTCTGGTGAGAAAATCGTAGAGCAGAGGGACACCGCACGTTCTGTCCCACCTCCAGAGAGGCTTCTGCCCCAACTCCTGGCTAAGCTAATGACACAGCCTGTGACAGGGGAGGCTCTGAGAAGGGAAAGACCGAGAACGAACTTTTACTGCCTGTCTACTCTGTGCCTAGCAATGTGCTGGGTATCTGCTCGTCTTCTCCAAACGCTCATCTTACACTGCTAACATCACTTTCGTTCATTTTATAGATGAACCAACTGAGGCTTGCAGCCAGACAGCCAAGGCAGGGTTAGATGCCACTAGTATGTGACTGCATTGTCCTTCCCAAGGCCCTGTTGAAACCAGTGCGACTGGAAGATGAGAAAGGAGCAGACGGACTTACCCAGTAGGCCTATTAGGCTCAGAAGACACAGTGCCCAGTGCCCACAATACTTTTAGGCCCTAAAAAGGCTTTAAGATCAGAAGGAAAACATTAGGTCAAAGAAAATGTTTTAATATCATTAATATATTTGGCTTTATACCAATACAGTCATAATATATAATTTTTAATATTTTCTTTTTTTTTTTTTTAATGGAGGAAGGAATGAATGGAACTGAAAGCGCCTAAGGTCCACAGAAATCATCACGCAGCCCTGGAAAGGAGTTCTGAAAAGTTCGGAACTTTTAGTTAAGGTTGCCAGTCTTCAGTGACATGTTCCGAGCTATGTGGAGCCCGGGGGCTCACTGGGTAGAGCCAGCTGGGAGAAGACTTAATGTGTAAAAATCCCTTTCCTTGTGACCCTTGGGAAAGAATCAAACCTTTGTCACATCATTCACCCATGGTGAGACTTGGGCAAGTTATTTAACCTCTTGAAGCTTCACTTTCCTCCTCTAGAGAAGAAGACTGCTAATAAAACCGTGCTTTGGGGGTTGGTGTTGTTAAATGAACTGATGCATATAAAACACTTGGCCTGGCAACTATTGAATACAGAGTTATACAGATCTTTTCAAACTATAATTGTGGTATATGCTGTACACTAAAATAAGTGGTTCATGAGAGTATGTGTCAGAGGTCAGAAAACTACAGAGACGAATAAAATGTACTCCCTGTCTTCACGGAGTATATCATTTTATGTTCAATAGTTTAAGCATGTGGTCTTGAATATCTTTTCATCAAATCTAAATCAACATATCCAAATTTAAGATGGAGGTGGGTGGGCATGGAGCAGGCAGTGACATATTTCATTACTTATTGAACACTGACAATGTGCTAAACCTTATGAACATTAAGGCCTCAGGAAAACCATGTGAGGTTGGAAATCTATTACCCGCCCCCGCCCCCACCCCCCCATTTTCCCAATTTCCAGATTAGGAGCCTATTTAACTTCCTGTCTGGGTGCCATGGCTAGTAAGGGAAAAAGCCAGGATTCAAACCAGGCGTCACCAAAATGGGGTTCCTCCTCCATGCAGGGTTGACTCCATCATTTGGTCTATGACAGCAGGCTCTAACCAATCCAGCCCCTCCAATCCACCAAGATTTCTCTACCAGCTCTGCTGTCACTTGGTAACTCTGCTCTCATCCACCATCCAATCCATCACTAAGTCATGGGTGCCTTTAAGGTGCCCATATCCTGGTCTCTTTGCATCTGCCCGGTCATGCTAGGTCGTAGCTCCCGGACTAAGCGCTCAGCCCAGTCCCGCCCCACCCCACCCAGCTGGGACCCCGGCATCCTCTGCTTTCAATCCTGTCTCAGCTCCTTTGCTTGTAGCTTTCCCATGGCCTAGAATACCTTCCCTCCTCCTATCTATTGAAATTCTTCTCTCTTCTGTGGCATGAGATCCTGTAGTCTCTTCTCTGGACTTGAATAGAACTCATGGGGAGAAAAGTTTTCTTATTTTGACCATTATGTTCCAGTAGACTGTCATGGACTGCTGAATGGGTCTATGTCTCATCTCCTAGCAAATGAATCCAGTTTACTTTCTGTTTAATTTCCTGTTCAGATGTTTTTCTCTGTTGTAAAATACACTGGACGTCAAGAAATCTCTCTCCAGTTTTGCAGCCTAAGGCAGAGCTGATGTTAGTTGCTAGGGTGTTGCTAAGGAAAGTCATCTACCCAGGACAGATAATTAACTTTATCAGAGTGTGTGGGTAGGTCATAGAAGAGAAGAGCTAGGGGTTCCACTGCTCCAGAAAAAAAATTCCTTTGATTGGTAGGAGGCAAGATCACCCTTCTTTTTCCTCCTTCCTTTAAGAGAGACAGGAAAAGTGATTTTCTAGATTAGGGTTTTTCTGAATGTGATCATTGAAACACCAGCATCAGATGTTTGCTTCAAATACAGATTCCACAATTTCATCCCAGACCTGAATCTGCACTTTGAACAAACTCAAACTAAAGTTTATAGAACTGCTGCTCTACAGCTTGGAATTCAGACTTGAAGGGCTTGGTTCCAGCTTAGCTCTGCCATGTTTCACTGTGTAAAGCTGGGTGATTGTGTGAAGTCATAGGACCCATCTATACTGCTTACTTGAAAAATTGGGAATGGTTGTACCCATCCTGCCTACCTCCTGGAGCTTTGGCAAATTAGTGGTTAATTGAAAAAATAATTTGCAAACTGAAAAATATTAGCTATTATTGTTATTCTTATTTTCTTAATTAATTTAGAACAAGAATCCAGAAATGTTATGTTTTTGTTTCCCCAATTCATAGAGTTAAAATCAGAGTTTTATGGGAAGAGATAAAAGAAAGTAGACAATAAAGTTGAATTGTACCGACCAATCTATTTGTTATTGATCAGGAAGGAAAAGCCTGAAAACTGTCTATCAGTAAGCCAGCAAGTTTTAAGACTAACTTACACATGATGAACATGAAAAGTAAAGAACATACTAAAAGCAGAAGTCATTACTTGATTGTAAAATATTTATTCAGCACCTGCTTTGTTCTAGGCATTGGCCAAATCATATACCATCATTCAGAATTCTGAAGTTGATTGGGTCCTTCCCATAACCCCATCCCATAATCCCCATCTCCTTCGTTCGCCTGATATTTTCAGACCTTTGGTCTCTGTTCAGTTTTGTCTTTCCCTCTGCTCTCTAAAGACCATTGTCTATGGCCGATAAATTTTTCTATGTCCATAATCTTTCCCTACAAGCTTGGTTTTAAACTGGCTTTAAACAGCAGAACTCTTTCTACAGGTGAAGTCTTGCTCAGCAACACAAATAGATAAAATGAATCAAGGGTTCTGATTTTAAAGCAGGAATACGGAGAGTTGGGGACAGCATTCCTCTACCTGGTTCGCACTGCCATTTCCACATCAGTGTTCTATAATATCCTGCGAGACCCCTCTTATTTTAAAGCTCACAGCATCCTATTTATACTCCCTTATTCCCCCTAGTCCTAGCTCCATCATTTGTAGTCTTGAGGTCACTCCCATGCAGCCACAAAGGACTCTGCCCCTGGCTCCCAGTTTCCTACCTGTCCTTCTTCATGATATAGGCCTCGGAGACTAGGAAGTCCAAGCAGATAATTCAGTCAACACTCTAACCTCCTCTACGTCAATGAACTTGGCCTTCCTCTGTATCTGCAGGCCTCTCCTACAAAAACGCCCTAGGCTTTGTCATTACCTTGGAAATCTGGAGCTCTCAACAGCCCCCTTTCATTCCACTTCCAGCTTTCCCATTCCTCATCCCCTTGCCTTCATCTCTCTGTCACTCAGGCCTACAGCCTTAATCATTTCTGATTTTCCCAGCCTATCTTGTTATCTATTCCTTTCCCACCCAGGCTGGACACCATGTTTAATCACTTAGGCCACATCTTCACAGGCACTCTTCATTAGCTCTCCTCCTTTCTCCGCTTGCTCTCACCCCCAACACTAGCTCAATCAATCAAAACAGTGGCCTCTCCCAGACCATCCCACTACAGTCTCATGAGTTCTGTCCCCATCTATAATTCTTACATTTATTCCTAATCCATTTCCCATTCTTCATGGTGCCATATCACTTTCTAGCCCTTGCCACCTTTTAAGTCTGCTGTGCCACTCTTGGGAGGTGACCTGGTCTCATTCCATTCCCCAGAAAGAAAACATTAGGCACGAGCTCCCTCAAATCTCTGTCTCCTCTATCTTTAAACCAAACTCTTGGAAAACCCAAGTTCACTTCTCGCCTCAGAGGAAGAAGTGTTTAGACACTTCAGTTCTTCCATGGCTAACTCCTCATTCCTACCTGCTTTCAGCTGAACACCACTCTAGCTCTTATCCTCTTTCCCTCTTGTATTTTGTTTCCTCCCGAGGGGTCCTGTCTGTGTCCTTAGCCTGCAGACATGGGCAAGCCTCCCCCATCCTGGGAAGGGAGGTAGACTGGGGGTTCAGGTAGCAATAGGCATGAGACTGGACCTTTCATTGACCTTGTCTCCCATTCCAGCTATTCTCTTACTACCTTCAGAATCAAACTTGTTGAAAAAGTAGTCTTCACCTGCTACCTCTGCTTCCTCCATTTCCATTCATTTCTTAAGTCAGTGCAATTTGGGCTCAGTTCATATCTCTTTATTCCAATGCTCCAAAGGAGGCCATCTAAGACCATAAATCTTTGTCTGAATTAAAACAGATAAAAGCAGCCAGTAAAGGCCCTGTCACTGTACAGCAGAATGGCAGCTCACCCCTGGGAAAAATTAAAGAAAAGCACACAGTAGGAGGTCTTCCAAGGTATAGATCCCTGCTCCTAGCCTAGAGAGCTCTCAGTCTGTGGACTGGAGAAGCACTGTGACTGAATGTATCACAGCACATTATGTACAGCTGTGGGCAGCTCCCAAGAGCAAACCCTTGCAAGTCCAGCCATGCACAGAAAACAGATAGAGCCCACAGTTCCGCTGTGGTTTCCTTGCTGTTAATCTACCAGGTCGGTCCAAGCAGAATCACCTTTGTGAAGTTCTGGAACTTCTTAGGTTGAAATCTATGACTATAGCACAGTACTGCCACCTGGTGACAATGAATCGAAATGCAAAGGAATTAAGTAAGGAACTCACAAGTACCAGGTACGCTTTGAAGTCACCATCTTGGTCCTGTTTTAGACTAGATTGTTTGCTCTTTGAGAATGGTGTCACTGAGTTTTCTACTGTGCTTAGAATAATGTGTCTGCATGAAGTGGATGTTCAGTGAATTTCTGTGAAATTGAAGCCTTTCATTCATTCAACAAGTATCTATTGGTTAACTAGAAGCTATGGATAACCTTTGATTAATTACACAGAGATAAGTAAGACATAATTCCTGCCTTTGAGAAGCTCTGGAGACAGATAAAGCAGATATTTTTAAAATGAAGGGTCATATATAGTAATCTTATGGGAACACAGAGAAGGGAGTGACTAATTTTTCTTGAGGTGAGGGTCTAGAGAATAGTAACATTTCAAAAGGCACTCAGCCTCTTAAAGGAAAGATAAGAACTTGCCAATTGGACAAGGGGAAATGAGCACTGTAGGCAGAGACAACTGTCTGTATGAAGGCACAGAGGTATGAAAAAGCAGGATCTACTCTCGGAGCAATTGCATCGCCTTTTCAGCAGCACTGTAAGAAGATGCATTGCTGAGCAAGAGTCTGGGGGCAGAGAGAGAGAGACATTAAGAGGCTTTACCAACAGTCCAGATGAAAGCCATGGGCTAAAGCTAGAGAGGAAGGGATGAAATAGAGGGTTGTTTAGGAAGTGGGGCGAAGAAGAACTAGTGCATGACAATGTGTAGGAGAGGAGAAGGGAGTCAAAGATGACTTTGTGACTTGTCACTTGGGCTACTGGATGGTTACTGGTAGCATAATTACCTGAGATAATAAACTCAAAAAGAGAAGCTATGGGGTGTGTGGGAAAGAGAGAAGGGGTGGAGTGAGATGATATAGCTTCAGCTGTGGAAATGTCACACTTAAGGGAGCTTTCCAAGGGAGCTGTCCTGTGCACCATCAAAGACAATAGGTTTTGAGCTCAGAAGACAGGTGGGAGCTGGAGACAGAAACCTGAGAGTCAGTAAATTATTCTGGTCCAGCACTTCCTTGAAGATCCTCTGAGGTTATCTCTCCTGTGTGGCTTCTTCTCAGCTTTGTGCTCTGATTTCTAAACCAGCAGACCAGTTTGATAGATGTACCTTTGTCAGGGTACTAATAGAAAAAGAATAATCTCCTTGTGTTACCAACCTGGCTCACCAGGTGACATATGTGGCTGTTCACAATGATCTCTTTATGGTGAGCCAAAGATGTGGGGTTCTAGATTCTATAACCTAGAAGGTCCTCATAGTCTTGAGAAGCTTCCAGGGCTTGTGGGCAGATGTCTCCTCTGCTCACACAGAAGGCTAGTACTGGAGGGAGGCACCAAGAGGAAAACAGAAGAGAAAATGAGCCTATGGCCCTCCAGCCTGGTGATATGCAGAAAAAGAGAGAGAAGGGAGGGAAGAAAATACAGGGGAAAGAGATGAAAGTAATGAGGGAAGAAGGTAGAAATGTCTAGAAAAGATGTTAAGTTCATAATGGAATTAAAGAAAGGAATACACAGAACAAAGAAAGGCAGAGGGGAAGATGCTCCTGCCTTCCTATTACCATGATGAAGAGCCCATGTGCAGCAATAAAAAAGGGACTTCTTTGCCTTCCAATTAACCATGATCCAAATTCATACCTCTCCCTATTTGGACAAAAGAATACCAAAGCATCAGGTTTACAGACTGAATTGAAATAAGCTTCTTTCCTATTGTTACTTCAAATATACAGCCCAAAGAACTAGAACCTGCAAAAAAAAAAAAAAAAAAGAAAAAAAAAAGGCCACATAATTCAGACCCCAAGCTCATTCATCTTAGAAAATTGAACCCAAGTCTGTTGGTCTGAGATTCAAGAGGGAGTAAGAATAAAACACATTTATTGATTTATCATATAGTGGTCTGTTGTTACAGCCCAACTCCTGGAGGGCATGAGTTGGTGCAGCCACAAGACTGAAGAACACACTGGCATTTAGTCAGGCATACATTTTATCGGGACTTACGGACAGGATAGAATCTCTGATGGCGGTGATTCGGAGAATGAAGATAGCGCTCTGCAAAGAGATGAGAAAATGAAGAACAAAGACATTCCATAGGGTATGAGAACAGAGCTCCTGCTAGGGTCACGTGAAATGTACACATGGGGTGTGGTGATGTTGTCACTAAGCTCTAGGAAGGAGGTTTACCAAGGACGTTTGCCGCTTGGGGAAGATAATAGTTTATGATACCATCTATGCATTCTCTCCCCTTTGAGGATGGTTGTTAACCTTTAACTTATGTCTGGGTCACGCAGGTGGCCATGTGCTGAGGACCTGGGGGGAGGGTCCTGAGTCCCCACATGATTGTATGATACTGAACCCTCTATTGGATCCCTGAAGGACAGGAAGGCACGCCTTCTACCTACAAAGGATTTGCAGTCATGCCCACTATGGGTCAGGCAATGTTCTAAATGCTTTGTGCTTATGAACTCACTTAATCCTCACCAAAACCAGGGATCTGGGTACTTTTATTACCCCCATTTTGCAGATGAGTAAACTGAGGCATAAAGAGGTTAGATGACTTGCTTGCTCAAGATCTCAATCTATTTGAGAGCCTATGCAAATCTATAAGAGTCATTTTAGTACCAATTAAAGAATAAAATAAATGGTCTCTGTGTTCCTCTCAGAGTCCCAAAGGGAGAAATCCTTGCAGGTCGCAATGCTTTAAAGGGTTCAAGGAGGCAGCAGAAGTTGACTGATAGGTAGTATTTGGGGAGAGATGGAGAAGAGGCATCCTAAGTAGAGCAGACTGTAGGAGCCTGGAACACTGGCTCGGTAGTGAGGGGGCCACCCTGTCTGGAGCATCCTGTCAGGAGGTCATGGAAGAAGCTGTCGTGATGGGAGAAGAGTTGCAATGAGCCTGTGGATTGCAGTTCCTCTTGAGAAGTTTTAAATGTGAAATGAGCTTTAGTTCTTGGCCCAGTACATTTTAATGCAGTGGCACAAGGAGCCAGGATTCAAAGTTCACTCATTCATCAGGCTCCATTAACTCATTAAACTTGCATTTCACTTTTGTCTGTGTTCCTTCATTCTCCTTAACAAGTCCTGGCACCTCAAACACTGACCTTTTGGAAAGAGTCTTATGCAGATTATCAGTCCCCTTCCTTATCCTTGAAAATGCAGCTCAAATGGCGCCTCCGTGGAGCCTGCACTGACCATCCCAGACAGGGTGGTCACCCCTTTGTGCATCAGGCTTCTTCTGCATAACTCTTTTATAGCACTTATCATTCACATGGTCACTATCTCTCACAGGATCCCATGGTCCTTAAAAGATGGAACTGCTTACTCTGTATCCTTAGTGCCTGCACAGTGCCTGGCACTAGTAGATGCTCAGTAAGTGGTCTGCTGAATGAATGAAGAGACGGATGAATGAATGGATGGGTGACTGTCATTACACTGGAAGGAATCTGAAGGATTCTCTGGTTCAAACCTTTTCCCCTTCTATGAATCCTCTGTAAAACCAAAATAGCCCACCCTTTTTGGTTGCTATTGCTATTGCAATAACCTTTTTATTTATTGCCACCTTTTTTTCCTTAAAAGTTATTTATTCAATTTTATAATTTATCAGAATAGGATTTTACACAAGTTTGACTTATTTATTTGGTCATATCCATATTCTTTTTTTTTTAATATTTTTTAAAATTTCTTTTTTTAATGTTACATTCAAAAAAATATGAGGTCCCCATATACCCCCTACTCCCCTGACCCCACTCCTCCCCCCCATAACAACAACCTCCTCCATCATCATGAGACATTCATTGCGTTTGGTGACTACATCTCTGAGCACCGCTGCACCTCATGGTCAATGATCCACACCATAGCCCACACTCTCCCACAGTCCACCCAGTGGGCCATGGGAGGACATACAATGTCCAGTAACTGTCCCTGAAGCACCATCTTACACTCATCACAACTTGTAATTATTGTGCTTCACTTGTTTGCTTGTTTACTGTATTTCTTCCTTAGGAGAGTATAAAGGCCATTGTACGGTCTCCACATCTGTCTTGCTTACTGTTATGTCTACAGCTCTTTCCACAGGGCATGGCACATAGTAAATCCTCAACAGATAGTTGTTGAATTAATGAAAATATCACATCTCCAGTTAACTATCCAGATTTTTAAGGATCTCTCAAGGGAGACTCATCAATTCCTTCCTGTTTTTTCACACTACTCCTAATTATTAGGGAAAAAGAACTTTTTTTCTATTGAAATGAAAACTACCTTTTTCAGTTTCAGCCTTTAATCTTGGGTTTGTCCTCTGGCACCTTACAGAAGAAGTTTGACTCTTTTCCATGAAGCAGCCTGTAGTGGTTTTGAACTATGTCCACAAATGTTTGGATATGCTTCCCTGAAAGAGGTAGAGCTAATTTCCCTGCCCTGAGTGGACTGGACTCAGTGATTACCTTGTAATGAAGAGAATAAAGCAAAAGTTATAGCATGTGACTTCAGAGAATAGGTCATGGATTGTTTCTTGGATTGTTCACTCTGGGGAGAGTCGACGGCCATGTTGTGAGAACACTCAAGCAGCCTGATGGAGAGGTCCATGCTACAGGAGTTGAAGCCTCCTGCCAATGCCAGAAAAGAACAGAGACCTCCTGCCATGTGATGGAGCCACCTTAGAAGTGAATACTCCCCTCCCCCCATCAAGCCTTCAAATGACTGCAGTCCCTGCTGACACTCTGCCTGCAAATACCAGAAAAACCCTGAGGTAGAGCCACTCAGTTAAGTCACTCCTGAATTCCTGACACAGAGAAACCATAAGGTCATAAATGTTTGTTGTTTAAAGCCCTAAGCTTTGGTGTAATCTGTTATGTGGCAATAGGTAACTAATATACAGCCCTTTAAATATTTGTTGAGTTACCATGTTACCCTGTTTCTTTCTCTTTTCTAGGTTAGATGTGGTTTCTGGATCTCTTGCCTGCCCCGTTCTCTCTCCTAAGAACACATTACAGCTTGTCATCAACCCTGGAAAAGGCTGGCACCCAGAACTGAAAAGAGAACTTCAGGTATTGTTGTGCCATCCCACAGAGGTAGGGCTATAGCTTCCCCATCTAAACATAGCCACATCATGCTGCCAATTTACATTGACCTTTCCTCCCATTTTATTACAAAAAATTTTGAACGTACAGAAAAGTTGAAAGATGTTTTTACAATGAACACCCATATGTCCACTACCTAGATTCAACAAATGAACATTTTACTGCACTTGCTGTATCACATATCCATCTTTCCATCCCACCATGAAATCACCAGTCCTGCTTATTTGTTTGATGCATTCCAAAGATATCCACATGGACCTTTCAAATAACTAAAATCTCCATGTCCTTTCATTACTTGCTGCCCTCCCCTACTTATTTCTTCCCCATCTTCTGCTTGCTCCCAAAATAGAGGACTTCCATTTACTAGCACAGAAAAACAGAAGGGTATAGGGGGAATCAAATAAGTTTTGAAGACAGATAGATCTTGATATGAATCCTTGCTCTTTAATTTCTAGCTATGTAATTATTAGATAAGTTACCCAATCTCTTGGAGTCTTGGTTTTTCTATCTATAAAATCAGAATGGTAAGAAAACCTATGTTAAGAGACAATGTATGGCAAGCATTTAGCATAATACCTGGCATACCATAGGTGTTCAATAAATGATAGTTAATATTGTTTGTCCTGTCATTCTTCCTATCTAGATAATTTTGGATTTCTAATCTGTCTTCGAGGATATTCTTTAGCCCTCCAGATTTACATCAGGTTCAAGTCTATAAAGTCTATTGGATTCTTATCTCAGAATTAATGTGAAGCATGATTAGGCCAAGGACTGAGTCATGTGTCAATTTTAAATATGGTTATTGTTCATAAGTCTGATTAATTAAAATAATACAATGCATTAATGAAAGCTATTGCTTATTGAGGTAGTATTAACTTTTTTTTTGTATTATCCACCCTCACCCGGCTTTGTGGCTTTTTACAAGCTGTCTGCCCTCTGTTTCCATTCGCTGTACATTCTTCTGTGTCTGTATTTTATTTTAATTTATTTCCCCTTCCCTCCTTGCAGTTGGCTTGCTGGCTCCTCTCTGTGTCTGTTCGATGCATGCTCTTCTGTGTTTTTGCTTGTCTCCCTTTTTGTTGCATCACCTTGCTGAGTCGGGGCTCTTGGCACTTGCAGGCCAGTGGCTCTCCACAGCATGCGGGCAAGCCTGCCTTCACAAGGAGGCCCTGGGGTGCAAATCCAGGGCCTCTCAAATGGTAGACGGGAGCCCAACTGACTGAGCCACAGCGGCTTCCTGGTATTAACTTTTGATGGTCTTTCAACCAATCTACCTTACTCTACAGTCATGTAATCCATATTTCTCCATCTTGTCTTTAAGAGTATCACAAGTCACTCTAAGTGCCCTGTAGATTGATAAATGCCTGTACTACGTCTACCAGACTTTCCATTTCTACCAGACCACTAATGTTTTCATTAAAGAAAAGTAGATTAATCTGCTGGGCAGTTTCTCTGCAAACTCATGGTAATCTCTAGTGATTGAATTTTTCTTTTTTTTTTTTTTAACGTGCTTTTAACCCATGCCTTGAAAAATCTGTTGTGGGAGAGACTTGCTCTTTGCTTACGCAGTATCAATTCTCCTCTTTAGTAACAAATCCCTGTATTGTCTGTGTGGGAGCAGCAAGGTGTCCAACTAAAAAATGTATTTCCCAGCTTATTTCACAGGCACTGGCAGCCATCTGATACAGTTTTGACCAATTAGTTGATTAGAGCTTTGGGGAAAGTTCTTTAAAGGAGGAGCAGAGTCAGCTGGCTCACTTGCTTTTTGTTCTCATCTTTCCACCTTCTTTCTGACACTTTTCTGGTGAAAGAGGAGACATCTTGGGACCATGAGTGACAGTGAAGGAAAGTTCAAAGGGATCTCAAAGAACGCAGTCCTGACATCTTTGAGCAGCTGAACTAATGTCTGCCTTAGGACTGCTCTCAGAATGAGAAGAAGAAGTCTCTAACTTGGTTAAGCTATTCTTCTGTGAGTTTCAATTACTAATAGTCATTTGTAATTCCTATCGCTGTCCTAGGATTCTGACTGGCATCATCCCTATCTTATTCCACGATGTAGTAGTTTGATATAGTTATGAATTCCAAAAAATAGATACAGGATTATGCTTATAATCTGATCTGTACCTGGGCATGATTGAATTATGATTAAGGTACTGAGTCCCCACCCCTTGGTGGGTGGGGACTCACAGATAAAAGGCATGGCAAAGAACAGAGTTGAGGGTTTCTGATGTTGGAGTTTGATGCTGAAGATTTATGCTAGGGCCCTAGGAAGTCAGCACGCAGAGGAAAGAGAAGCCAGCCCCTGGAAGAAAGGAACCTTGAACCCAGAGAAAAGCAAGCCCCAGGAATGTAAGAACACAAGAAGCCTCAACCCTCACACATTTTGGCAGCCATCTTGCTCCAAATAACTTTGGTGAGGGAAGGAACTTATGCTTTATGGCCTGGTATCTGGAAGCTTCTACCCCAATAAATACCTTTTATAAAAACCAACCAATTTCTGGTATTTTGCATCAGCACCCCTTTGGCTAACTAATACACATGATATAGAAACCAAGATGCTATTCAACTATTTCTATTTTTCAACAACTGAATTCCCCACAATTCCACTGTTTCCATGTAGATGATTTGTTGACACTTCTCTTCGTGCCCAGGAAGATCATTTGTTTAGGCCAGGAGACTTGGCCTCATTTGGAGCAACTCAATTTTCTGATCATTTCTCTCAGGCTGCAGGTCTCTGGTGCCTGTGTAGGTTCCACCCTCTCCAGTCCTTGACAAAGGCAGAGGCCAAATAGAAGAGCTGTTCTGTTTTCTCTCTGTCACCCACCACTCTTACCACCCCTTCTTCAGTCACAAGTGCTGAGCTCTTCTCTTGTTATCCTTCTGGACAGAAGACAAAAGTCTGTTTTATTCATCTTGACATTTCTTGCATGATGACTGAGGTCAAGGACTGAGTCGTCTGGTAGGAATCCTTGCTCTTTCATTTTTAGCTATGTAAATATTAGATAAGTTACTCAACCTCTTGGAGTTCTGGTTTTTCCAAGTTTGGTCTCCAACCTTCCTGACACTATTCCTAATATGTGTTTGCAGAATGAAGGAAAGTGTCTAAGATGTGAACAAACTAATAAGTTCAATCAACCATGGAAATTCAACAGGGAATGCCTGGTCTCTCAGACAGTATAATATCGCTTGGTGTTTTGTTTTTGCTACGTGTACAGTGTGTACTGACTGTACTTCTCAACTATATTCATGAAACGTTTGCTATTCAGAAATACTTGCGGCCTTAGTAGAACATACATGGAAATCAATCTATAAGAAAAGTGAATGCCTGAATTATCGTTTGGGCCAGTTCTCTTCTCTGCCAGGCTATATCCAAGTTCTCTGCTTTTATCTTCTAACTATTTCAGTAGCAGCAGAGGATGATTCCATCAGGCCCAGGCTAGACCCAATTAGAAACACACTACCTGATCTATTAGGCATTCTCCATGTTAAAGTTCCTCACACTCTAAAATTTTAGAAGGTACTTGTATCAGTCAGGGCTCTTTTGTTTATGTGAAACAGAACAGGGGTTAACAAACTTTTCAGCTAATAAATGTAGGCTTGGCAGGTCATATGACCTCTGTAGCAACTACTCAGATTTGCTATTCTAGTGTGAAAGCAGCCATAAATGGTACATCAACAAATGAGCATGATTGTGTTCTAATAAAATTTTATTGATGACTCCTGAATTTTGAATTTCATGTAATTTTCATGTGTCATGAAACAATCTTCTTTTGATTTTTTCCTAGCCATTTAAAAATGTAAAAACCATTCTTAGCTCCTGAGGAGAAGGCTGGATATGATCAGCAGGCTATAGTTTGCTGGCAGGTAAGAGAGATACTGTTAGAGCTGGTTCAAGAAAAGGGTTTTCTGTAAAACTATAGCAAAAATATATGAGAATTGGAGAAGGCAAATATAAAGCTTTCAGGAATTTAGTCTATGTTGTGCCAAAAGTGGTTTCTGTCATGGCTTTTCTGTATCATTTAGCTCTTGACTTCTTCTCCAGGTTCAACCAGCTACCCTTCTGCACTTAGAGTCTCCACAGGTTAATCAATAGACAATCCAATATGATGGAACAAATGCAATGAAATTGGTATCGATGGGGTGTCACCAGGGATTACAGAAGGTCAGTAGCTAAAAAGTAAGGGCTAAGTTAGGGAGGGGAGTCAGTGGTCAGAGGTTTGAGGAAAGCAGGTGACTTGGATAACTTGTGGAGAATGAGAAAAGGATTAGAGCAGGGGAACAAAAAACACTCACAGGTATCATTGAAGACCACGTGATGCTGAAGAGTGTTAGCATTTAGGGAGTGTGTCAGTTTAGTTGCCTTGTTAACAAATAATAGGAAATCTTCCCAGAACAGCTGAGGCACTAAGTTCACTGGAAGGTAAGTGTCATACGTGGAGAAAACCTGTCCACCTTGTTTACTGATCCAGCCCCAGTTTCTAGGACAGTATCTGGCACATAGTAGACATCCAGTAA
This sequence comes from Dasypus novemcinctus, assembly GCF_030445035.2. Classification (NCBI taxonomy): domain Eukaryota; kingdom Metazoa; phylum Chordata; class Mammalia; order Cingulata; family Dasypodidae; genus Dasypus; species Dasypus novemcinctus. The sequence continues at coordinate 80,103,355 of NC_080682.1, forward strand.
ATGTGTGTTGGCTGAACAAGTGAAAGATCTCTCCTAACAGCAAGATTAACTCAGTGACTCATTAACATCATTAAGGATTCAGATTCAATCTATCTTTTGGTGAGTCAGCTTTGTCTTCAGTGTAGACTTCCATGGCTGCAAGATAATGGCTACAGTTCTGTTCTTTACAACCAGATCCAAAAATGTTCAAAGAAGGAATGAGCACTATCTACTCCTTGGGTCTCCTTTTTTTAAGAGTGTGGAAATCTTCTCAGAAGCCTTGGCTGTCCACAGAATGGAGGAAAAGAGTATAGATTGGAGTGGACTTACTGATATTCTACTGTGGAACTATTGTGATTAGTAATAAGAGAAACTGTAGCATTAATGTGGAGAAAATGGCCACGGTAGCTGCTGAGGGTAGGGAGAGGGGAGATATGATGTGGGGGCATTTTCAGGACTTGGAATTGTCCTGGGTTGTACTGCAGGGACAGATGCTGGACATTGTATGTCCTGCCATGGCCCACTGGGTGGACTGGGGAGAGCGTAAACTACAATGTAAACCACTATCCATGTGGTGCAGCAGTACTCCAGAATGTATTCACCAAATGCAATGAATGTGCCATGATGATGAAAGAGGTTGTTGATGTGGGAGGAGTGCAGTGAGGTGAGGGGGGTGGGGAGTATATGGGGACCTCATATTTTTTAACGTAACATTTAAAAAAAAAATAGAGAGAAAAAAAAGAAGCCTTGATTAATTCCCTCTCAGTACTATTGGCCAAAAATGCATTACATGCCAATGTCTAAAATAATTACTGGCAAGGGGGATGTGACTATGTTAGTTTAAACTGGTAGCTCTCATATGGAAGCAGTCCCCCCACCCCAATCCAGGAAACACTGGTAACATCTAGAGATTTATTTGTCTGTAATGACTAGGGAAGGGGGTGCTACTAAAATCTAGTAAGTAGAGACCAGGGGATGCTGCTAAACCACCCTACGATGTACAGGACAGCCTTCCTGCAATAAATGAATTACCTGGTCCAAAATATCTATAGTGCTGAGCTTCAGAAACATTGGCTAAGACCAATCAGAACCCACCCCTGGAGCTCAGGCTGTGGCCACCTTCCTTGAAACCTCTAACTCTTTGAAGCAAAGAAGGGGCATGAATATCTGTATGAAATCAGGGTTCTATAAACAGAAGAAAGTGAAGAGAAGGTAGGGAGTGGACAAAAATGGATGCTGGGTAAGCAACCAACTGAGTCCACTCCAGAGGGATTGATTGGATTTTCCAATTTAGCAGAGAAGTCAAATAGCCTTTGGAAAGATTTTTAGAAATGCAGGATAAAGTGTTCCTGCTTTCTGTAAACAAAATAAAGAGTCCCTGCCTTTTGAGACAAAATTAAAATTATAACCTGCTGAGCATTCATCACTTCCAGTAAATAAACCCATGGAAACATTAGAGGATATGACTCACCTCTAGTGAGTACCAGTATCAGGAGTTCCCAAGATGTGCAGAAACCACACTAGACTCTTACACATGTTATTCCACATAATCCTTTCAACTACACAGCAAGGCATGCATTTTCATCCCTATCTACAGATGCAGAAGCTCAGGCCCCTGGTGATCTGCTGGTGAGTTAGAGAGCTAGGATTCTCTACCACATTCTGCCCAGAGAACACCTTGTCTGAGTTTAGGATATGGCGAAAGACCCAGCATCTTCAGAAGTAGCATAGGTAGAGAGGACACCATGTCCTGATTGCTGGAGTCTGGTGCCCCAACATTTTAAAGGACAGAACCAGCTGGGTCAGAACCATTCTAGAGGAAGGATCTTTTGGCAGAGAGCTTCCATTTTTGGTTTATAAGGCCCAGAAGAATTTCTGAGTCTAAAACTTTATGAATTAAAATATTTCTTTAAAGACTTCTCTACCTTCCTCTTCTCCTCAGCTTGGCTTTATATCATCTACTTCCTGATCCTGATTTGGGGCAGCGCGGGGGATTAGAAGTGAAAGAAAATAGAGCCAAGTTTTTTTCTGAAGTATTCCTGGAAGACAGTATTGGGCCTCTTGACGGTGTTCACCTAGTTGCTGCTGAAAATCTTCCCTGAGAAGCGCCCTTTTACTGCCTGGAATTAGGATTCAGGCCGGGCCTGCTGACGTGCATGCAGGGAGGTGGCGGCAGTGGTGGGAGAAGGGGGCAGTCTCAGCTGTCCAAACAGAGGGGCCTTCGAGGCCTTTGTCTCTTATGAGACCACTGAACTCCATGGTGATTTTCAGCTCTCACCCACAGGGTCACAGAGGCTCTCCCTGCTCCTCTTTCTTCCCACTAACTTTGTTTCTTTTTGGAGATGAAGGGGTTGTGGTAGGGAAGCTGCAGGTTTGGGACTGGGTCTTGATAGGAACAAGAAAGGAACAACGGCTTAACTATAATGCATTCTGGGTCCCATCAAGGCAGCTGGTTCCACCCTTAGAGTAAATGAGAGATGTTTGGGGCACATAAACTCACAAATCTGGACTCCATGGAAAAACAGGGGTTTTTAACACAACTCTTTTGGCCTGAGTCAACAGGCTTGCCAACTGAGTCCTGCTTCTGTCAATCCCACCTCACATAGTCAGTGTGGGAAATCAAATGAAATATAGGTTCCTAGTTCAAAATAGATGTCCAATTATGTCAGTTCATTAGCTAATACATTTGTATTGAGCTATTCTGATTGAAGCTCAGTTTCAGAGATATTTTCCGAGTGTTCCTAACACACCACCACAAAAGATGGTGGTCTACAGCAACCATTTTAATTACCCATGATTCTATGGGTCAATGTCTTAGGCTGGGTTCAGGCAGGTGGTTCCTACACTGGTTTTGCTTGGGGTCACTTATGTGGCTCCAGTCATCTGTCAGCTTTTTGTGACTGGATGGTCTAAAATGGCTTTACTCACGGGTCTGACATTGGCATTGGCTACTGGCTGGGCTGTGTTCTCCAGCCAGATATAAGCCAAAAGCAGTGACGGTGAGGGCAAGCCCCACTGTGCAATCTCAGGCCTCTGAGACTCAGGTTGGCTATTGTTCCATTGGCTTAAACAAGTCACAACGCTGAGTGGTTGTGCTCAGCGGCAGTGGGGGAGAGGATCAAATGAGCGTGGGGACACCAGGAAACAGAATTCACTGGGGCTATTACTGTATTAATCTACTTCAGTCCCCTTTCTCCCATAAACTTTTCCCTTGCTTCTCACTGGGTATCACAGAAGCCAACTATTGGTTCAATGAATATAAATTTCAGTTAAAATTCAATTTGGCTGAACTCCATATAATTTGTATTAAAAGGGAAGCGAATGTGGCTCAATTGATAGAGCGTCTGTCTACCATATAAGAGGTCCAGAGCTCAAACCCAGGGCCTCCTGACCCGTGTGGTGAGCTGACCCATGCGCAAGGAGTGCCGAGCCACGCAGGGGTATTCCCCATGTAGGGTAGCCCCACATTCAAGGAGTGCGCCCTGCAAGGAGAGGCTTCCCACGCAAAAAGTGCAGCCTTCCCAGGAATGGCGCTGCACACACAGAGAGCTGATGCAGCAAGATGACACAACAAAAAAAAGGTGACACAGATTCCCGTGCCACCTGACGAGAATGCAGCAGACACAGAAGAACACACAGCGAATGGATAAAGACAGCAGACAATGGGGGGGAGGGGGGGATTATTAAAAAGCTATGAAAAGGTTTTTAAAAAAATTTGTATTAAAAGACTCCTACCTCTTCCTGATGGATAGTGGAAATTGAACTTAATTTTTAGTTCCAACCCACACCCACTCCCAATTCCTGGAAGTCCTGTCCAACTTGGAGGTTTGGGAAGCATAATCTGCTCTGGACATGACAACATTTGCAGAGATCTTCTTGCTCTTTGGTTGAGGGTCCATGCAGTTGCCTTGAAGAAGCATTTATTGAACACAGTATGTGCTGGGCATTATACTTGGTTCTTTTTTATAGAATTCTACTTTAATCTTTCCAATATCTCTGCAGGTAGGTATCAGTATCACCATTTTGAGGACAAGGAAAACTGAGAACCAGGAAGCTTATGAACCTTGCATGAGGCCACAAAACTAGTAAGTGGCAGCGATGGGTCTTTTTTTTTTTTATCTTTATTTATTAATGTTACATTAAAAAAATATGAGGTTCCCATATACCCCCCACCCCCCTCACCTCACTCCTCCCCCCATAACAACAACCTCCTCCATCATCATCAGATATTCATTGTACTTGGTGAATACATCTCTGAGCACTGCTGCACCTCATGGTCAAAGGTCCACACCATAGCCCACACTCTCCCACATTCCACCCAATGGGCCATGGGAGGACATACAATGTCTGGTAACTGTCCCTGCAGCACCACCCAGGACAACTCCAAGTCCCGAAAATGCCCCCACATCACATCTCTTCTTCCCACTCCCACTCCCTACTCCCAGCAGCCACCATGGCCACTTTCTGCACACCAATGCCACATTTTCTTTGATTACTAATCACAATAGTTCATGTATAGAATATCAGTAAGTCCACTCTAATCCATAGTCTATTCCTCCATCCTGTGGACCTTAGAATGGTTGTGTCCACTCCACATCTCTGTCAAGAGGGGGCTTAGATTCCACATGGATGCTGGATGCAATTCTCCTGCTTTTGGTTGTAGGCACTCTTGGCTCCATGGTGTGATGGTTGACCTTCTTCACCTCCATGTTAGCTGAGTGGGGTAAGTCCAATAAACCAGAGTGTAGGAGTTGCAAGTCTGTTGAGGCTCAGGGCCTGGCTATCACATGGTCAGTCCAGAGATTCAGGTCCCCTGGGTATACATTAAACCCCAGCACCAACTACAGATCTGTTAAAAGTAACTTGAGAGACTTGTGGACAAAGATCACATTTGAATCCAGCTCCATCACACAGAAACACAAAGAGATGGGTCTTTATCTGAGATGGTCCTATCAAGCAGAACACTTTCATAATACCCTGCAAGCAAAGCAGGCAGATAGTGGCGTTCCTCATGATGCATGGACTCTGTAGGTTATAAATACCTCCAGCCCTCTAAGTTTCTACCCTTTTCTGGACTGGGACTACAATCCAGGGAGCTACCTCAGCTTTGAGTCCCACTGGTCTGTGGGGCTCCCTAATGTTTACATATTCAGCCTCACCTTGGGACCCTGTGAATTGTGCTTCTTACATAGAGGGGAAGAATTAGCCTTTCCCCCACCCTGTGTCCCGTCCAACTCCAGGAACATCAGCAACCACAGTCTTGACAGTGGGGATCTCTCTCTGAGCCTCATCCTCCTTTCCCAGCTCATACAATGCTGGGGGTTCTCACAGAACTCTCCTTTTCCTCTTTCTTTTCGTGGCGTTAACAATACTTCCGTTCAGCACATCTTTCTTTTAGAGAATGGCCTGACAGCTTTACTACTTTGGCTTCTTTATGGGGAAGTGGAAGAGTGAGGGGATGGGAGAAAATCAATACCAGGCAATGGCAGGCCCAGGAGAAAGCCTGGTTCCTGTGCTCCATGACCCCCTTCCCCCAGTCAGAGTGAGCAGAACTTATATTTAAAAAGCAAGACTGGGGAGCATCAAGAGTGGAACTGACCAGATGCAGGGAGGTTGTAGGGGTAGGTCATGACCATGGATTCATTTGTACAGGAGGTCTAGGCTGCTGGGAAGGGGTGGGATCCGGGCTGGGGTGGTGAAGGAAGAGTTCTTTGAACTCAATGGTTGGCAGAATGCTGTGGATCGCTTCCTCCAGAAGCAACAGGATGGGAGTAAGAATGATAAAGAGAGAGAAGTGTCCCCTTGAGGCTGGAGTGATGGGGCAGCCAGATCAGCAACAGGCATTGAGGGGAATGTGAATCTTGGTGATAAAATCAGGCTGTTCTACCATGGAGAGCTAGGAAATCTCTGTTAATAAAAAGGCCATGTTTTCCTTACAGTGACTTCCCACATCAGGAAGTAAGCACCTTCCACTTAAGAAGCATCCTTGATAGACAAATGAGCCCTAGATGCACCCAGGTCCCCTCTGCAAACAAGGTATCCTGGATGTTAGGATAATGAGTGCAAACCTGTGGCGGAGCTAGCCTCTTGCAGATAGCCCTGAAGGAAAAGTACCAAACTGACAGATGGTTGTGGAATAGTAAATAGGAACATGTGACCACTTCTTAATTGGAACTCCCATGAGAAGAAAGTAATTCCCATCATGGAGTTATGATAAATTCCCAAGCAGTTCTATCACTGTGTTAAAAGGCTGTTAAGTGGAATTGCCCTTTGGTGGATAATCCCACCTAACACAAAATTCCCTGCCAAAAGGACTGTACCAACTTACATCATCACACGGAATTAGACCTGCCTCCCTGTGGACTTGGGTTTTTCTCATATTTAATATGCCTAAATAAGGATAGGCATACTAACCAATGGTTCTGAATTGAGAGTTCTGATATAGATGTGCACATATATGGCCAACAGATATTCAACAAGGCCACTAAGCCCACTCAACTGGGTCAGAATATCCTCTTCAACAAATGGTGCTGGTAGAACTGGATAGCTATATCCAAAAGAATGAGAGGCTCACCATCTCATGCCCTATACAGAAATTAACTTAAGATGGATCAAAGACCTAAATATAAGAGCCAAGATCATGCTTCCCTACATTAGGAGATAATGTAGGGAAGCATCTATGAGAGCTTGTAGTAGGAAATGGTTTCGTAAACTTTATATCCAAAATATGAGCAATGAAAGAAAAAATAGATAAATGGGACCCTCTTACAAATTAAAAACTTTTGTGCTTTAAAGGAGTTTGTCAAGAAAGTGAAATGACAGCCTACTCAATGGGAGACAATACTTGGGAACCACTTATCTGATACGGGTCTGATAACCAGCATGCATAAAGAAATTCTGCATCTGAAAAATAAAAATACAGGCAACCCATTTTAAAAATGAGTAAGAGATTTGAATAGACACTTTTTCAAAGAAGAAATGCAAATGGCTAAAAAAGCACCTGAAAAGATGCTCATTGTCAATAGCTATTAGGGAAATGTGAATTAAAACTACAATGAACTATCACATTACCCTTATTAGACTGGCTGCTATTTAAAAAAACAACAACAGAAAACCACCATGTTGGAGGAATGGGAACACTTATCCACTGCTGGTGGAAATACAGAATGATGCTTCCACTGTGGAGGATGGTGCTGGCATGAGAGGGAGAGCAGGGTTGGGGTGGTTGAACTATTCACGGAACTGAGGGGAGGGCTAGAGGAAAGAACAGGTGAACTCTGGAAAGGTGGGGGTCTGTGGTTGAAAATACAATTGTGAGAATATTCTTTTGACAAATATGGCAGGGGAAGATCACTGGGTGTCTGTTGTAGGTAGATATATGGGAAAGGGTGCAGCTGGAGCATGCTTCTATGGAATATGAATGTGTTCAATTTGCCATAGGTTGTCATCTCAGTGGAAGGAGACCCACACAATAAACAACAAAATATTAAACTCCCATCCTGGGGAGTATTGCTGCATTCTCATAGAGGGGCAAGAATCTTTCAAGTGTATAGGCAGGGCTTAATGAAAGAAAACAGACCAACATGTCAAGCCCTCAATATTAATGCATGTAACTATGAACCTTATTCTTGTAAAATTGACACTTAGCCTAATAATAACTACTGCCTGAGAGTTACTTCATGAAAACTTCCTTATTACTTAAATATGGCTTCTCTCTAAGCAAAACTCAGCAAATAAATGCACTGTCTTCCCCCTGGCATGGGTCATGACTCCTGGGGATGAGCCTCCCTGGCATTGAAGGATTAATACCAAGCACCAACCAGCAATGCATTTAGAAAAATACCTTGACTAAAAGGGGGAAACATCAAATACAAAAGAGGTTTTATGGCTAAAAGATTTCAAAGTGAGTCAGGGGGTCATCCCAGAGGTTACATTTATGCCTGTCTCAGGCAGTTCTCACTAACTGTCACTGTGAACAATGTCTCAAGCAATGGTCCTCCTGAGGGTTCTAGAGCCATCTAGACACTATAGGCAGGGCAGACAACCCCATGAAATCAGCACCCTGTTGGTGGGCCTTACCTAGTATATGGCAACCTATTTCCCCAATGTAACAGAGTTAGACTCATTTATAATTTCCATACCAATGATTCTTCTACCCCATTTATGTGAGCCTATAATTAGCACTATACACATTAAATATATGTCTCAGAGACTTAAATCTTCAGTCTATTCATATGCCAGTTGACACTTGAATCTTAAGAGCTGTGTCCAATACCTACTCTCCAGATCATTGAACTCACCTAAGACGAGTAACAAAATGAATGATGATGGACAACCCTTATCCCAAAAAGAGTTTCTACAACTGCAAACAAAAATGTTCCTTCCATCTTCCCCATAAGATCTAAGCCCTTTCTGATTCTGAAGCAGTCCAGGCATTACCATCCCCAAATCCTAAAGGTTGAGGAATGAACAAACATAATGGGGAATACAACCATGGACAAAGTAAACTTATCAATATTGTATCAGTGGAAGAACATGTAGCATTGTTATAAAGATAGTAGTTACTACAGGTTCTGAGGGGAAGGAGAAGGAATAATAGGTGGAAAATAGGGTATTTTTAGGGCATTGGAATTAAGTGTAAACTACAATGTAAACTATAGACCTGGTTAGTAACAATACTTCAATATTTATTCATCAATTGTAAATAGCAAATGTGGGAATCGTACTTGGCCCAGTGGTTAGGGCATCCGTCTACCACATGGGAGGTCCTCAGTTCAAACCCTAGGCCTCCTTGACCCATGTGGAGCTGGCCCATGTGCAATGCTGATGTGCGCAAGGAGTGCCATGCCATGCAGGGGTGCCCCTGCATAGGGGAACCCCATGCACAAGGAATGCTCCCTGTAAGGAGAGTCGCCCAGCACGAAAGAAAGTCCAGCCTGCCCAGGAATGGTGCTGCACACACAGAGAGCTGACACAACAAGATGACGCAGCAAAAGGAAACACAGATTCCCGTGCCACTGACAACAACAGAAGCAGACAAAGAACATGCAGCAAATGGACACAGAGAACAGACAACTGGGCGGGGAGGGAAAAGAAATAAATAAAAAATAATAAAAATCTTAAAAAAAAAATTGTAAATAGCAAATGTACCACACATTTGTAAGATGTTATTAATAACGGAAGGGGGGAGAAGAAGGAGAGGGTGTGGAGTAAATGTGAAGCCCTTATACTTTCAATGTAACTTTTCAGTAATCTAAAACCTCCTTTAAAATAAAGTTTATTATATTAAAGAAAGGAAACTACATGAGTAAAAATTTTTTAAACTTTTTTTTAAGTTTGCTTAAGTTAATGCCATTTTTTAATTTTAATTTTAATTTCTTTGCTTTTTAGTGAGGTTAAATGTTATTTTTCCAGGTTTGTATTCCCTTTTCCTTTTTTTTTTTAAGATTTATTTTTATTTTATTTCTCTCCCCTTCCCTCCATTGTCTGCTTTCTGTGTCCATTTGCTGTGTGTTTTTCTGTGTCTGCTTGCATTATCAGGTTGCATGGGGAAACTGGGTCTCTTTTTTGTTGTGTCATCTTGCTGTGTGTCAGCTCTCCATGTGTGCAGTGACACTCCTGGGTGGGCTGCACTTTTTTTCACACAGGGAAGCTCTCCTTGCAGGGCGCACACCTTGTGCATGGGGCACCCCTCCACGGGGGCACCCCTGCATGGCATGGCACTCCTCACACACGGCACACTGCTTACCACATAGGTCAGGAGGCCCTGGGAATCGAACCCTGGACCCTCCATATGGTAGACAGACGCTCTATCAGTTGAGCTATGTCCACTTCACTACCTTTTCCTTTTATATTCCCTTTTGGGTGAATCTAAAACCCGACTGCGAAAATGGGAAGAAATGCCCTTGAAACACCAATGAGAAGAAAGGAGAAAAAGGAAAGAGAAGAGGCGAAACAAGAACTCTCCTATCAAAATTAAGCAGGCTGCAGTAGAACAAAATACACAGTCTGGAGTCAAAAACATCTCAGTTCAAAACACAATTCTACCAATTAATAGAGCTGTAATCTTGGCAAGTCACTTAACTTCATTTGTAGGTTGGAGATAATTTTAGTTCCTGATTCATAGGATTATTGTAAGGACTAAATGAGCCAATGTATTAAAAGTATGTAGTTTAGTGCCTAACAATTGCAATAATAATTAATATTAGAATAAATATACAGTATTGCTATAAATACAACAATTATAAATGTATTATAATGCTTTTATAGTTGCTATTATAATAATTATTATTATACAGGCATTAACCTAGGCCAGGGGTTCTTTTTTTTTTTTTTTAATATTACATTCAACAAATATGAGGTCCCATTCAACCCCACCGCCCCCACCCCCCACTCCCCCCACAGCAACACTCTCTCCCATCATCATGACACATCCATTGCACCTGGTAAGTACATCTCTGAGCATCACTGCACCCCATAGTCAGTGGTCCACATCATATAGGCCAGGGGTTCTTAACCTTTTTTTGTTCTATGGACCCCTTTGCCAGTCAAGTGAAAACCACAGACCCCTTCTCAGAATGTAGTGGCAGATAGTTTTATGATACTTAACACTGGGGGTCAGAGAAAATAAAGATAGGAAGCTGATTTTTTTCAATTCAAGTTCATGGATCCCTGGTTAAGAAGCCCTGGCCTGGGCAGTGTTTATAGGTGCTTATGATACATTTATAATAATAAGGTAGAGATATAGTGAATACAGTGCAGTGTGTGAAACTGGACATGACTAGAAATGAGTCCTAGATCTGCTATTTACTACCTGTGTTACTTAAACACTCAGATTCTGTGTTTGCATTTATTAAGTAAGGATAAAAATAACTTACTAGCAATTTACATGAACTAACTAGAATATACAAACTCATAAAGATGGAAAGTAGAGTTTAGGTTACCAGGGATGGGATGTGGGGGTGGCATGATGGGGAGTTGATGTGTTAATAGGTGCAGGATTTCTGTTTTGGAGTAATGGTAAAATTCTGTTAATGTATGATGGTGTGGGTAGCACAACATCATGAATGTGATTTTAGAATCCCACTGAATTTTATGCTTGGGTGGGGTTTAGAAGGAAAATTTTACGTTCTATATATTCTTCCAAGATTTCAAAAAATGAAAGACTATAGAGATAATGACAATTAATTATAATACATGATCCTGGACTAGTAATGGAGAAGGAAATGCCCAAAAGAACATTATTGGGACAAATGAAAATATTGGAATATAGACTGTAAGCTTTTTATCAATGTTAAATTTCTTGAACTTGTCTGTACTTAAAGTGGCCATATAAGTGAATATTTTTGTTCTTAAGAAATGTACATGGAAGTATTAAGTGTCCAAGGAGCATGATGTATGCCACCTACTCTCAAATGTTTAGAAAATAGACAGATGATAGATAAATGATAGATAGACAGAAAGAGGGAGACAGACAGAGAGAGACTGATACAATAAATGTAAAAAAAAATGTTAAAAGTTGGTATAGCTGAGTGTCTGGGTGGAGAATATGTTGGAATTCTCCATATGGGTGTTAGATTATTTTTGCAACTGTCCATTAAGTTATTTCAAAATAAAAAGTTTTCAAAACTAAAATAACTGGCAAGCAGAATGTATGTAAAAATTAAACAACATAGATATAACCTCAGGCACAGTGCCTGGCAAGTAGGAACTAAAGTAGTCTTTGTCATAATAGCAACTAATCTTCAAGGAGCACTTACTATTCCAGGTCATGTGCTAAACATTTTACATATATTATCTCATTATAACTCTTGCAAAAGGTTGTGAGGGAAATTTTACAGATGAGACAATGCAAGCTTAGATTGGACTACCTGAGTTGTACTAGATCACTTACCTTGCAAGTGGCAGAGCTGGGATATGAACCCCAAATTCTTTGACTATTGGCACATACTGTAATAGCTTTCAGTAACCTGCTTCTTCATTTACCCTTCCCTATTATTGCAATACTCGATTCTATCTTTATTTTCTCCACTTGTCACATAGAATTACTATTAGCTATGTCTGTCTTGGCCTTCCTCTCTAGACTGTGAAATCCAGAGCTTACTCCTGTCCTAATGCCTAGTATCTAGCACCACACCTCACTTCCACCCCAAGCATATGGTAAGCCTTTATTGCATGTATGTGCCCTTCCTAGTTGATCTCCCCACCTTTGTACAGTCCTCTGCACAGCCAAGGCCCCGGGTTCCCCTCCAGCACACTCTGCTCTGACTTTGTACCCACACCAATTCCACCTGCAGGAGCAAGATTGAACTTGGCAGCCCCACGTTCTAGAGCTCAGCATCAAGTCTTCCATTGCTGCTCCTTGGACACTGGGGTGTCCACAGGTTTCTCCATTGGTACCTTCTATGCACCCCCAGCCAGTGTCCAGGTCAGAGGGGAAGAGACAGTCTTCCTCCTGTAAGAACAACTCTTCCACCTCTCTGGACCTGAAGGAAACAACCCTGGTCCTCCCATCCTGTGCCTATGGTGAGAGCTGCAATCACTAACCGTGAGGATATGCCAGTTAAGATGACTTTCCTAGAGCTTTCAACTCAAGCATAAAGAAGCAAAGACCCTACCAGTACTGTAGAGGAGGCCTGATAGTGGTGTCTTAGTTTGCCAGAGCTGCTGTCACGAATACCACACAATAGGTTGACTTGAACACTGGAAATTTATTAGTTCATGATTTTGAGGCTAGGAGAAATCCAAAATCAAGATGTTGGCAAGGCTTCCTTTCTCCCCTAACTGTAGTATTGTGATGCTGGCTGCCAGCAATCCTTGGGGTTCCTTGGCTTGGATTTCTGCTCCATCATGTGAAAATGTCTTCTCCTTTCCTCCTGCCCTTCTGGTCTTCACTGACTTCAGGCTTCTCCCTGTGGCCTTCTCTTTATAAGGCACCCAGTTATCCAGATTAAGGCCCACCTTGGTTCAGCTTGCCACACCTTTACTGAAAATAACATCTTCAAAAGTTTCTATTTACAATAGGTTCACACCCATAGGGACAGGATAAGATTAAGAACATGTGTTTGTTGGGGTACATATTTCAACCTTCACCAGTGAGGAAGCCAGCTAGGAAGGATGTGTTCATTTTGACCCTGTTGATGGACATTTTGTATTTCAGACCCCATGGTTAGATAGCCTAAAACCTTAAATGGAGTTCATCTCAGCAGCAATTATTGAGTCCAGTTTGCTCCAAGCTTGTGGAGGGCACTAGGATGACAGAAATTAATTAAACCCAGTCCTTGTTTCAAGGTGCTCACATCCATCTGGTCTATATTCAGACTGGTCCAAGTTTACTGTGGTGCTAACTTTCCTCTTATATATAATTATACTTTACATATAGGTTTTTAATTTTAAAGAAAATCCACTAGAGAACCATGCCATCTGTGTGGATTTCCTTTTACAGCATTTAGCTCTGTGCCGTGGGCCCAAAGGCAATTAATGTAAGCTCTTTGATGATATTGAACTTCCTGGAAGCTTCAGGCATTTGCTTTCAGTCATCCTAGTTAGTGTCTTAATGCGATAATAGGTTGATTGATTTTTATGTATGTCTTAATCACCCATCAGATGTTCAACCTGAAATTCAATTCCAGCTCCATCAACCATGTGACAATGACCTTGGCCAGGTTACTTAATCTCTCTAAACCTCAGTTTCCTCACCTATTAAAATAAGAATAATAAAACCCAAAGCACAGGCTTGATGTGATAATTAAATTAAATTAAATTAAATCCCAGATCTAAGGTTATACACACTCCTAAAATTCTCTTCAGTCACATTTATTCAGCACATATCCTGGTCCTGATTCTATACTAGGCCGTGGGAATAGCAACAATCCCCATTCCCCCCAAATCCACAAGGTACCAGGTAGAGACAAATGTCAGCAGGTGTTATAACACATTAACTTGCTAAGAGGAGTTACTTGGTGGCAACAGGGAGAGAGGGAATAAATATTTATTGAGCATCGACTATGTGACTTTGAGCAATCCTTAACAAGTGCCACTGTGGTGTGTGTATGTGTGTGTGTTTCCATAAACTCACACTCAGTTTGGACTTTGCCTCCTCCACGGTTCCCTGGATGACTGGCTTTCCTGTAATAAGTATCAGGAAGCCAATCTCGAATCTTTTTCCCTCTGGAGCAACTGCCTCCCCAAGAACAGCAGAGAATGCTGATGACCAATAACAAATTCTGAACCCAATCAGCCAAATCTGGGACTGGATAAATATGCAGACAGACTCCCTGTTGACCCTTCCCCTGAATGCTTTTCCCAGCCCTGCTGTCTCCTGCTGCCCAGTAACCCGTTGCCGTGGGAGACAAGGGTACTTTGTGTGACAAGTCACACTGCACCCTGATCCTCCTCGATCCCATGTCAGGCTGACCCGATGCAGCGCCAGCTCCCCCAGTTACTGAAGGCAGAAGGCGTTTATATTTAAATGCATCATACATTTCTATCAGACCTTCCCTTGGGTAATCATATTGCCTTTTGCCCTCCTTGCAGGGGCCTGCAGACGGACAGCTCTTGCCTGGCCAACACCTCTGTGGATACCTGGGTTGATTCCTTTGCTGTTATCCCCACCTCCAGAGTGTCAGGTTCAAACCACCCAAAGATGAGCCTGGATGGGCCCCTTTCTTGATGAGACAAAACACACTTCCAGAATACAAATGGTCATGCTGAAATAGGCGCTATAGCAGCGCTGGAGATGGAAGGAGTGGAGATAAGCAAATTCAGGTAAAAGGAGGCAGACAGGCTTAGTGTTTCTGCAGCTTGGCCTGCCTTTTTTTCCTTTGCAGCAGAGACAAATTGCAACATTTGGCAGCCCTTCAAATATACCACATGCCCTTTACAATATTTTGCTTCTAGAGTTTATTATGGATGATAGGAACAGCTAACATTTATTGAGCACTAACCATACATCAAGCACCTTATCCATGTTTAGTTCAGTTCATTCTTACAGCAACGCTATGAAGTAGGTATCTGGATTAGCCCCACTTTACAGACTATGCAATTGAGGCTTAGAAAGTTTGATTCTTTTGCCATGCTTACCTGGTAAGTGGTGGAGGCAGCAGTCAAATCCAGATGTTTAACTCCAGAGGACACACTCAACACTTGTGCTGCATTATTGCTAAAAAAGCAGCCCGGGAGAGAGCAAGTATGGTGGCTCTAGGGTCAGACTACCCAGCTCTGCTACCTACCACCTGCCTGATCTTGGACAAGATACTTAATGTCTCTGTAAAATGCCATTCCTAGGTTGACAGTAGTAGTCAAGGAATTAATCTTCATAAAACATTTAGTATCATGCTTGGCACAGAGTAAGGATCCAATACATGTTAGTTATTTTTATAAACGGCTAAGTCCCTTCAGGTTAGTAACCTTATCTTAGTACTCTTTGGATCTTTACTTCCAAAGTACAGACCGATTTAACATTAGTGGAATAAACTAGGAGATTAAATATTCTAGAAGACCAGTCATAATTAAACTTTATTTTTATAAGTGTTTTTGTTATTTACAAAATGCTGCCATTTAGTTTGATTTGGTATAAGGTTTGTTTTTGAATTAAGACACCAAGAAAACTTGACCCAGCAATTCTACTCCTAGGTATATACCTAAGAGAAATGAAAACATATATCTGCACAAATACTTGTACACAATTGTTCATAGCATCATTATTCATAATAGTGTGCAAACAATTCAAATGCCCATCAACTGGTGAGTAGTAAGCAAAATATGGCATATTCATACAATGGAATATTATTTGACTCTAAAAAGTAACAAAATACTGGTACATGCTACAAGATAGATGAAACTTAAAAATGTTATTTTAAGTGAAGGAAGACAGTTGAAAAAGAGCACATATTATATGATTCCATTTATATAAAAATGCCCAGGATATGTAAATCTGTGGGAACAGAAGCTAGATTAGGGGTTACCGAAGACTGGGAGCAATGGGCAGGGGTGGGGTGGGGGCAGGGAGGAGCAGTAGAGATGTGATAACTAAAGGGTACATGGTTTCTTTTGGGCATAGTGAAAATGTTCTAAGATTGTGATGATGACTGCACAACTCTTGAATACAATAAATATAATATAAACTACCCTTTAAATGGGTGAATTGTAAAGTATGTGAATTATATCTCAAAATGCTGTTGCAAAATAAAAAGTGAAAAAAAAAAAAAAAAAAGAGTGTTGTCTCCAAATCAGAAGCTCAACAAGGGTGAGCTGGCCGTCTTACCATACTTCTTATCCCTCCATGTGTCAATTTAGGCACCTGCACAGACATATCCTCATCAAAGAAGACCAAGGAGGGATATAAAGACCAATAGCCTATCAATGATGGGGTGAAGTGGGAAAAAAAATTAAGTTATTCTTCTAGTCTGGTCCAGCTGCTCCTCAAATGCCTCTTTAAATTTTGCCCCCTGTCTAGCTCAGTTGGGCAGCATGAAAGACTGGTGGGTTGGTCAATCCAGTGGAGAACTGGGAGGTGCTGCGACAGTCTGGTCTTTCTCAAAATTAAATGCAAGTTCCAAAGATAGAAGTCAAGGCTAGGAAAATCTAAACATCAAGTCTAATAATCATTAGCAAGCCATTTCCCTCCCCATGATCTTATCTCAGAAATAAAGAAAAAGCCCCACCTTCTGGCATTCTCACTGCATCCTTTGTTCTAATGATGTTTTTCAAGAACTTGTGCAATTGCTGATGGAAGGGAGAGAAGTCACTGTTCTAATTAAGTTTCCCAGTTTGAAAGTTGTAGAAGATTACCAGAAGGATTCCAGAACCTATCAATATTTAAAAGTGAAAACAGAGAAAAAAGGATGCTTGGAATTCATAAGAGTAGCTATGAAGTTAGATAGTTGTGACTGAAACGGAAATGTAATTTTATCATTTGAAAATCTATTGCTTTGCTCTACTTTTCACAGTGATTCTATATATAGACATACTCACAAAGGAAATTTCTTAGGTTAAAGGAAAAGCACAAAGTAATAGTTTCTGTTTTCCTAATAAGTGTTAGTATTGTTCTTTTCAACACAAATATTTATTAAGTTAGTGATACTGAGAAGATTTGCAGATGATATGTTGGTTTTGCTAAATGATGACTACTGACCTTTAAGTACTTTCAGCTCCTCAGCTGTTTTATCTCCATCCCTTTAGCTGCCCTATGAGGTGGCCACTCTTTTGTTGTTATAATACTCTATTTTACACATGAAGTAAGGCTCAAAGAAGTTAAGTAACTTGCCCAGGGTTGCATCCCTAGGATAAATGATGGAACTGGAATTTAAACCCAGTCTGACTCCAGAGCCATATTCTTAATCACTCTGATGTTCCACCTCCCTACTAAATTGACAGTTCTTAATTTTACTGGATACTTCTACCTGAAGAACTGAACCTGTTAGAATATTGAAAAGAAATATTATTGCGCAACAATATACCTTTATTTATTGAATAAACATTAGCATTTTCTTTACTGAATAAATGTGTGTTGGGGTCTTTCTGTAGGCACTGCCAGCCAAGTGGTGACAAGCCTCAGGGAATTGGCATACGTTATTCCCTTGCCGGCAGGCCCTGCCCTCTCCATTCTTGACACTGCGTAGCTACTGTCTACTCAACCTTCAGAGATCAACTTAAAATATCACTCCATAAAAGCTGTTCCTGACCTCCCCTTCCCTTACCCTTCTGTTACACAGTCACAGATCTTTCTACATCTGTCTTTCCTAGCACTTTCCCAGCTTGAAATCAAAGGTGTGGTTCGTGATAAAGGGCTCTCTCCCCTGCTAGATTGCAGGTTCCATGAGGGCAGGCATCATGCCTGTCTCATTCATTCCTGCCTCCCCTGCGCTTAGCAGAGAGCCTTCTGTGCTTAGTTAATGTTTGGGCAGAGAATGAATGAATGAATGAGTGAATGAATAAGCCAGGTATCAGCCGTGCCCTTTAGTGCGCACATTTTAGTAGTGTTGCTCTACAATCACAAACCTACAGGGGGAAGAATAGAGGTTTAGAGGGAGGAAGCACTCATCAGAGTAGGTGTTCATCAAGACCAGCTCTTGGACGTGGGCCAACATTTCAGACAGTTAAAAATCAAGGGCGGGCATGGAGCCAGGCGAGCGTGGCCCACTGAGCAATTGGCTGGGGTGTATTGTATTTATTTTTTTTAAAGAAAGAAAGAAAAGAGTAAAACAGCAAATATTTTCCCTCTATCTGAAAACATTTAGGTCTAGACAGTCTTTTGGGACCTAAAGACAAATGGAATTCCTGATTTTATGTATTGATGAAAGTAATAAAAGCCAACATATGAAATATAATTCGTGCTTTTGATCCATATACTATCCCTTATTGAGAGGGAGCAGAAAAGAGGCATGAATTTCTGAGAATAAATGGGTACGATGTCTCCTGTGTTCCTCTGCTTCACGCCAATTTCCTATCCCAATGAGAAGGATGAGTGTGCAGAATTTCTTAGCCAAGTTATTAAGACTCTCTTAAAAACCATATCCTCGCTTTTTAAGCCCAAAATCAATAGAAGAAATCACAGAAAGATCAATAGATTTGACTCCATGAAAATTAAAAATTATTCTATGTCAAAACACTCACAACTCAAAAGCAAACAAAAAACTGAGAAAAATATTTGCCACCACTATGACATCAAAATTCAGTTCAGTTCAATTCAATACATTGGAACTGTGCACCCCCCCCCAAAAAAAAAACTAACTAGAACTGTAAGGTATGGAGGTTGCAGCACTCAGTATGACACAATTTCTTTTCCCATGGAGTTCTGCTGAAAGAGTGGGACATACTAATTGACAATTCCAATGCAGTGTTTCAAGTGTGAGGATCATAACCACACAAGGTACTACAGAGAAAAGAGGAAATCTAGTCTAGATTCAGGGAAAGGCTCCTGAAGATGGGGTCCTTGACTAATAAAAGTTGAGTAGGAGTTATCCAAGGCAACAAGGGTGAGAGGAGAAGTGTATTTAAAACTGAGAAAAATTAATAAAGGAATTGAGACGTGGAAAAGCTTGTTGTGTACGTGCGTGAAGTTGGGATGGTGAAGATGAGGCTGGACAGGTAGAAAGGGATTAATGTATATAATTCTGAATTTATCCCATAGGACATAAGGTCATAAAAGGATCTAACAGGGGAATACAGTTTGTGGTTTAGAGAGATCACTTTGACAGCAAAATGAGGACAGGGTTAGAAGGGGTAAGATTGAAGGTAAGGAATCCTTATGGGCTTCTGTGGCAAGAGCCATATGAGAAAATCGGCTTGTACAGAGGTGTTAGATATGGAGTCACACCATGGATTCAAGAGATAGGTGGAGGTGGAATTGTCAGTGTTTGTTATTGCTGTGTTGGGCTGAGGTGAGGACAAGGTAAGGGGGACAGAGGAGTCACCCGGGATTGTCCTCAGGGTGGATAGTAGTTCTCTTAGATGAAATGGGCAGTCAAGAACAAAACCAGTTTGTACAGGCTGAGGGAAGAGTGGATGTATTCATTTTTAGACATCCTGGATTTGAGGGACCCATGAGACATCCAGGTGGTGGAATTCATCAGGACTTGGACATCTGAGCCTGGAACTCAGACCAGATGAGAACTAAAGAGAACAGGGATGCCAACGGCCACAAGAATGAACAGAGTTTCTCAAGAAGAGCATGTGGGGCTGAATGAGGGTTGAGAAAAACACTGGGTATAGGATGGAGGAATGGGCATACCAAGTGTTTAGGGACAAAGAGAGGAAAAGGAGGCAATGTGACACCAAAATTTTTATTTGACCTCTTCCTCAGATAAGTGATCTTTTCAAAGTTTCAGGTGAGAGATTGTGTAGGCAGAGAGGACCTATCATTGGGGAAGAACAGTTCTGTTGTCTGAAAAGCATTCGATATCTGGTCTTAGGTCCCAACCAGTTTCGAACATTAGTTATTCACAGTCTTACCTTGCAGGAGTAGGTATTTCTTTGACTAAGAAACAAAGGGATTTTTGCTTGGTCTCAATCATGCTTCTCTTTGGCACAAGAAAGTGTGCCTGGTCCAGTGTTGTTTAGCGCAGGGACATGAAATTATATTGGTTTCTTGCTTCAGTGTCCTACCCATATCCTACTGTGTCCCACCCCCTTCATGGTGTTTTTTTGCTAAATAAATCAGACTTTTAAAAATGCCTGTTGGGATATGGGCTTATTGTGACCTTGAATTGTGTGGTTGGGTGGAAGGAATGGATTCTAGAGCTAGCCCAACAGCTCTGACTAGAGAGCAAGGTTCCCCAAATTGTGGGGAGGTGGGAGGCCTTCCATGTGGGGCACTGAGGAAGGAGAGACGTAGTCTGGGGCGTAGAGAAGAGTGCTGACCTCAAGATGAAAGGAGTAGACTGACTCTTTGGGGGAAACATAATGGGATCCTCTGGGAAGGGCTTGACTTTTTTGCTATCCCTTTCCCTTAGATCTTCATCTGTGTCCTTTTTGGTGTAGGATTGTATTTTTTCCCCCTTTATTGAATGATTTTAGACATACCAGCACAGATCTCTGAAAATAAGGTTTTAGGAATTAGATGCTTGAGCAGTGAAGGGCAAGGTGGCCTTCACAACGTGATCCATCTACTGAGGTGACTGTTAGGTAGCAGCTCTGTGTGGAGGGAGACAGAACACAGGGGCCAAGGGAGATGGGAAAGGCAGGAGGAGAGTGGACCATGTCTCAGTAGCTGCCACGTAGATTCCAAGAACAATCCCCCTCTTATTCCCCAAATATGTCAAAGGAAGGTGACCCTTGGAGAAGGCAAACTGACAATTGGGTTGCCTCTGTATCACTGGGGAACAAAAAAAAAAAAACAATTTTGGAAATCAAAAGAGTTCTTTAAAAATATTCTTCTAATTGTTCACATATATTATGCAGGGAGGCAGAAAGAACTAGGTTAAAATGAGTAAGAATAGCCTACAAGATCCTTAACTGATAAGGAAAGACAAAGTCATTTAATTGGTGGCTGTCTTGAATAATATGTCTTGGAAAACGTATAATCTAAAGTAGCACACAGAGTAAGAAAAATAACCAAAAAAATAAGGAAGTAGTCAAGAAAAGTTCCATAAATTAAATCATAGTTTGAAAGGATAAAGTCATGTTAACACTCATTACCATATTTTAATTTCATGGTGATTAAAATTATAATGTAGCATGTATTACCTCTTAATTGATCTGCCAACATCAAGTATTTGCAAGTTTCTTTTTGTTCTCCAAAGTCATAAACTATCTATTCTTCACTGCATAATTTCAGACATAATTTTAAACCATAAATATTTCTCTTTATTAAAATTCTCAGGAAATTAGAAACTTGATAGCTATTTATTTATATCAGCTTTGGCAAGAGGCCAGGAAATTCATTTTCTTATATTTTGAACTCACAAAATGAAAGTGCTAAAGAATTTTATCTATTAATCTTCATGCTTCCTTTTATGACATTTTTACAGCTTAATCACAATGTTTAGATGCCTGAAGGCGACTAGTTAGCTAAATTCCATTAAAACTGAGTATTTTCCTTTGATAGAAAGCCCCCCCTTGTTGAGTCTAAAGACCCATCACTGTCAAGGCCTGCACCCGACTACCATTCCCAGGAGAGTGTTGCTGCCTGGTAAGACCAGTCTCCAGAGACCTGGCTATAGCCAGAGCCTTTGTTCTTCTTGGGTACCCGGACCTCACATGCCCCCTTGGCTGAGATGATGCTTCCTGCTCTCCTAGAGTTGACCCTTTGCTGCCAACTACCCTGACCCTTCTAAATGCAGCAGTGCCCAGCCTGATTTAGCTCACCCTTCATCAGTTGCATCTGTGCCAGGCCACCCTGGTTCTGGACGGAATAAACAGGACACATATGCCACTGTAGAGCCCCATGAGTCTCTTTAGATAAAAATAAATTTGGAAAATTGCAAACCCTTCCAGATTCAATACCTTACTAATGATCCCTGTCCATCACATTGACTAATGACCATCCAAATTGACCACCTGGCATAGCTCACTGTTGAAATCAAAAGCAACATATTTCCAAAAGCCAGGGACTATCTTTTGTGTTGTGGAATCCTGTTTGCCATGGTGGTTGGGGCAGAGTCAGTAGGGGGAATTATACCAATTACAGATGCAGAAACTGAATCCTAAAATTTATTGAGTGTTCTGCTCTACCTGTGTGTTCTCTAGTACAAATATCTTAGGACTCTAATTCATTATAATTAATCATTATAATTGGTACTCACACTTAGCAGAAAATGGTTAGACTAAGGTTGGCCAAATATTTTAAGACCAGTTGAAGTGGAGAAATGCTTCACAGAACACTTTGGCATAGGCTACCTGAAAGTTGAAAAAAAAAAAAGACAACAGAAACAGCCTATTTTACAACATTGTTAAAAGCTATGACCAGAGAAATCTTCCTTCATGGTAGATTCAGGATTTGACCACTTCCTCTAACATTCTTTTATATGGTTTTGATGGGATTTACAATTGGGCACACATAAAACTTGTGCATAGGAGCACCATCCCATGGCTATGTAGCAGAGGCAGAGTCAGGGACTATTTGATTGTATGAAAGAGAAACTCACTAAAAATGATGAGATCCAAAAAAAATTAAGGTTAAGGGCCTACATGGTCTGTCAACTACCTTCCTCTGTAGTCCACTTCCAGTGGACCCATGAGCTGAGCCCAGGCTCCTGCTCCATCTGACTTCCAAGGTCTAGCATTCAGATGGACTAACTCAGTCTCTGAGTCTCTTAGTTTAAGTTCAAAAGAGAGAGAGAGAGAATTGAATTGGTCATTGGTCAGTCAATGGATTTGATCTCCCTGGATCAAGTGGCTCAGAACTTTGTGTGGGGCAACTGTAATTAAAGAGGCACCTGAGCAATATTAATAAATTAGTGAATGTGTCTGTACAGGCAATATGTCTAATCAAGAGGGGCTCTGGCATCCCACTTTTGGAACTTAATGGGGAAAGACTATGCACTCTATGAGGAGTTTCAGTTTGTGTTGGACCCTGGGATTCAAAGAGGGAGGAGCTCCACAAGGACTGTAGGGAGCAAATCTAACCCTGGGATGAGGAGAAGCACAAAGCTACAAGGGCAGATGTGAGACAAAATATGGGAAATGACTGGGTCAAGATCACAGGGAGAGGAGAAAGGATCAGTCAAAGGGAAAAATATGTATCATCTCAGCATGAGACAGGGGTCTTCTAGGTTAATCTTTACAAAAAATCTCCTGTGCAGGTAAAGGTGTCATTGTGTGATGATTAAGCACCCAGGCTCTGGAGTCTGAATGCGTGGGTTCAAATTCCAGTTCTGCCATCTACTAGCTGTTTACCTTGCGGTAGTTATTTTTCTTTTTATGCCTCAATTCCTTGTCTGCAAAATAAGATAATAATATAGCACCAGAATATATTTCCAAAAGTCAGGAACTGGGAAGCAGATGTGGCTCAAGCAATTGAGCTCCCACCTACCACATGGGAAGTCCATGGCTCAGTTCCCTAAGGAAGACAGCGAGCTGGCGAGATGGGCAGGTGCAGCAAGCTGACATAAGATGATGCAACAAGAGACACAAGAAGAAAAACTAATGAGAGACACAACAAAGCAGGGAGTAGAGGTTCCCAGTGCCTCCTAAAGAAGACAAGCAAGACAGTGAGCTGATGCTAAGGGCAGTCATGACAAGCTGACGCAACAAGCTGACACAACAAGAAGAAAAAACATAATGAGAGACCCAACAAAGCAGAGAACAGAAGTGACTTAGGTGATTAGGTGCCTCCCTCCCACATTGGAGATCCCAGGTTCAGTTACGGTGCCTCCTAAAGAAACAAAGAAGACAAACAGACATAACAAGTGCAAACAATGAGGGGGTGGGGTGAAATTTTTTTTAAAAAGTCAGGACCATCTTTTATGTTATTTTATAACATTGTTTAAAGTGTTCAATGAGCTAATTCATATAAGACACTTAGAATAGTGCCTGCAATTTAGAAATCACTGGATAAATGCTTGCCATTATTATTATTATTTCTATTTTACAAGTAGGTAAACAAGTACAGAGAGTTTGCTCAGCTAGCACCTGGTGGAGCTAGAACCAAAGCCCTTACTCTTTCTACTACATAACTGGGCTTCCAGCAAGGAGTTAAATCCCATTCAGCTGCTCACTTCAAGGTTAAGCAAGATTGGGAAAGGAAGGAGAGTAAAAAATGAGAGAACTAATTTTTGCTTAGTAATTTAGTAAGAGCCAAAGCACATGCGTGTGCTTTTACATTTCAGTGAATCTGCAAATCATCAGAGAAATTATTAGAGCTGAGATTTGAACTCAGACTGTCTGTCTGACTCCATCATCCATGCTTTATCCACTACTTGATGTGATAATGTGGATGATAACAGGAAGGACACCCTTGGGAGAGAAGCAATGATAACATTTGTCCCTTTGACATCAGTTACATGGGCTTCAGGTAGCTTAGCTGGGTCACTCTGTCTACATTCTGCCCAACTCTTCCAGTTATTCTTATCTTCTACACTGCAGCTAAAACAAATAGTCTAATAGCATAAATATGATCAGGCCACTACTTCAGTATGCTTGGTGAATCCTCATCATCTACAAGACCAAGTCCTGATACTTTAGCCCAGCACATATGGCCCCTCCCAAGCAGCCTCAGCTCCATTTCTAGCCTCATATCATGCTCTCCAACTCCTCCCCTTCATTCTTTCTCTCTTCCAGCCTTAACAAACTGCTGTTCTCACTAATATTGCCCTTTCATACCCGCATTGCTTTTGTGCATACTGTTCTCTTTGCCTTAATTTTCCTCTTTCTCTCTCCCACTCACCTCCTTCTGCCCCCTCCCCCTCTCTCTTTTTATTGGCAAAAACTCTTCATCATCTAGACCAAATATCTCTGGCAAACTCAAGATCTAGTTCAAAATATCCATGACTTCTTTGGGCTGTTAGCCCCTCCCAAAACTCTTAATATACCTCTCTTATAGCACTTGTCACACTGAATTACAGTAATTCCTTTGCATGACTGCCTCCCTCACCATATCTAGAGGGTGGGCCTGGGTTTTTTTCATCCCTGCATCTCCACGGCCAAGGACAGTTCCTGGCCTAGGGTGGACTGGTAATCAATATTTGTTGAATGAATGCAGTCACTGCAACTTTCAAGTTCAGTGTGTCTTAATTGGTATTGTGCAAGGATTTTATTCCACCCCCTCTAGTGGAAACGTGTTCATGTTTAGACACAGAAGTAAATATGGAATAATGTTGCTGTGGAAACAAACTGGGAAGATGACTTTCTTTGCTCCTTTGTATGAATGCAGGAGTCATACTTCCATGGCTAAGCTGAATACGAATGCTTCAGCAGTGGCTTGAGGACATCCAGCTTGCTCTTGAGGTGCTCCGGGGCAGTCAGCTATGTAGACCACTGAACTCTTTCTGTGTGCCATTCTAGCACGTAATCTTTCTCACTTTGATGCACGGTCACTGAGTTAAATGTTACTTTCAGTGTATCCTGCAATGAAATTACCACATTTTGGTAGATTTATGTTTGTGTGTTTTAAATGTTTTGAAATCACATGGCATAGCAAAATTTTCACAAGAAAACAAATCAGTTCTCCATTACTTAGAAAAGATCCTTTCAAAAGCTTCTCTTCTGTCTTACGTATTTGGGATCAGCCCACATGGAAAGCTTCCCTTAGGACCTTATAGAAATCGTTCCCTTTCCTCCCATAAACTCCTACAAGAAAGGAACTAAAGGTAATAGCAAAATACTTTGCATTTTGAGATATTTCTCCTTGTGGAGTGATTCTTTGTATAACTACTTTTTCTCCTGACCAAATATATTACTGGAAGGAATATGTGGGAATTTTGCTACTTTTCTCAACTTCATGGACCAGAAGATCATTTTCATGTATTGAAATCTCCTATCCTGTCTGATCTCTAGGGTCCTATAGCTAGACTTTCATCATGTTGGTAATTTCCCTGGTCCTAAATCTAAATCACAGTGCCAGTCCAAATATCCTTACCTCAAAACTGTAAAAATGGGGGTTTTTCATTTTAATCTGTATAGGACATTGCATAGCTTTTAAAAAAACCTTCATGTTAGTACTCAAACTTTCTCCACATTTCACACAAGAGATTCTACTCATGTAATAAATGTACATGGAGCAAGTTGCTGTATGGTGAGCTGCGGGAACCCAGGCTCAGGCACAGCAAGGACTTTCAGCAAATGACCACTTCATTAAGCACACACACAGAGTTCGTAAGAGCAGGGGAAGGGATCCCATCATGGCCAGTCTCCCAGCGAGGCCAACTCCTGGAGCCAGGGTTCAGTGGAGGCAGCTCTGCACACTCCACTTTGAATTGGAGAGGAGAGACAAATCTGTGCTACCTGAGAGTGGGAATTTGTATAATCCAGGGGTTGGGGGATCTGCCACTGAAATCTCCCCATTTCCGGTTTTCAGGTATAATTAGACCTTTTCATTAGACCTAACATCTCTCCCAGCTGCAGAAGAGAAACATGTTGAAATGTCTGGAAAGGAAGCAGGGGGAGGGTTGTCGCGGATAGGCAAGGGGCTGAGAGATGGCTGCTGGTGCGCCCATGACTTTCCCTAGCGATGTATAACCCATGTGGAAGTAGGTCTGACAAATGGTCCCAGAGGCTGCACAAATGGGAAAGCCAAGACTGGAAGATGGGAAATGCCTAGGCTTGTCTAATCAATAGAGTCCAGAGAAAGAAGATTAAACTGATCTCTCAAGGTTGATAAAAGGGTAAGTAAGATACTAGATGGGGATAATGTAGGATTCCTTGGGATTCTGTCCTGTTCACTTTGTGTATTCTACACTAGGCCTGGGTGACCCCATCTACTTTGGAGTATGTGTGTTGTGTATACAATACATATGAAGTTTGGATTGTGTCCATGAATTCCAGACCCCCATGTTCATCTGTCTACCTGGATTTTCTGCAATCACCTCAAACTTATCATTTGCAGAACCAAACTCATGTTTGACCTTTCCAAAGCTACTTCTCTTCCTGTATCTCCATATTAGTAAACATCACTGCCATCTAAGCCAGAGATCTGGACATCCTCAGCTACCTTCTTGTCCCTGCCCTTGCCCACCCTTCTTTTCCAATCAACCACTAAGCCCTGTTGATTATAGGTGCACACATAACTAGAAACCAACCTCTCTTACCCATCTTTTTGCCATTGCCTTGATCAAGACCTCTTCCCTGGATGAGATCGCAGCAGGTTCTGGATAGGTCTCCCCACTTCCAGTCTTGCCCTTCAATTCAGTCTACACTGTAGCCAGAGTTAACCTCTCTAAACCATATACCATCTCTCCTTAAAAACTTATATTGACTCTCCTGTTCCCATCTGGACAAAGTCTAAGCTCTTTACAACACCTTTATTATCTTTTCTCTGCTTTCCTCTCTACTCTCCTCTTTTTCCATCCCCTTCACCCGCATCCCACACTGCTACCATACTGAGAAACTTTCAGTTCCTCAAACACACTAATATTTCTCTTACCTCCAGGTTCTTGCACTTGCTTAGACTCAAAAGAGAGGGTTGAGATGGTGAGCTCTACTACAGACAGAGAGGGGAAAATGTAGGATTTCTCCTCTGATTCTCTTTTTAGAGAACTGTTTACACTCACTTCTCCCTTGAACTCCAGGCCTATATTTCTAACTGTTCTCCTGACATCTTCATTTGGAAGTTTAACAGACATCTCAAAATTAACCATGTCCAAAACCGATTTATATTTTTTTAGGAGGTACTGGGTACTGAACCCAGGACCTCATATATGTGAAGCAGACACTCAACCAGTGAGCCACATCCACTTCCCCAAAACTGATCTTTAATCCCACCATTCTCCTTAAAGCTTATCACAACTCACAGGCTATATATTTTACGTATTTTTTTACTATCTGTCTTCCCCACTGAAAGGCAAGGTCCAACAAGTGGAGTAACTTCTTTTGTTCAATGATGAATTCCCAGAGCCTAGTACAGTTGCTGACAGATACGGGACACCCAGTAAATGTTGGTTGGATGAATTAATGATCTACAGCAATGCAAAGAAGATAACTGAAACTTACCCAGAATTCCTCAGGTGTGTATAGTCATGGCACAGTAGAAAGATTATAGATTATTTCAGGCAGGCCTGTCTTGTTGTGTGACTGGGTAACTCATTTAATTCATTTGAGACTTTTTGCTCATTTGTTAAAATGAAGATAAACTATCTGCCAAGACTGTTGTGGGTTAATGACTGGCTTTAACCTTACCACGGTTGGTCCTCAATAAATGTTACTCCCTTCCCAACTCCTGGCTTGACAAAGACTATTAAAAGCCTTAAAAACTTGGCAAGCTGAGCAAGTCTTATCCAAAGCAGACCTCAGATGCAGCAACTCAGAAATTAATCAAATTGTGTCCTATAAGGGGTTCTTTTTATTAAAAGTGTTATAGCTTTTACTAGGAGGGACAGGCTTTAGTGTAAGGGTCAATTGAAAATCAAATGCTTATAAATAGTGCTCAAGGCATGGTCTCCTTGAGAAGAACTGGGGGCAGGAATTCCCCTGGCCATCTATTTCTCCCGGCTCATTGGGAGGTGTTCATTAGAGACACTGTAGAGCATGAAAAGCTGTGGGTTGCCCTATTGAATAGCTCCCAATAGCTGTGTATTTATTTATAAAATTTTCTTTCTTACAGTGTAGTCAACAGGCTTACACGATGGGTAGAGTAGGAAGGGAAGGAAGGTGGCACCAAAATTTTAGCCATGCTAGGGAGAGGCTCAGAGTTTCTGGGGAAATGGAACTAAAACCCAGTTTTGGCCCATGCTTAGGATTGTCAGGGAAAAATTAAACACAATCTTCTTCTGATGTGAACTTGTTAAGGTACTGCTCTGTGGGGATGTTGGCAGATACATTGCAACACCACTGATGTTTGCTGACATTTGCAACTTATAGGAACCAAGCATGTTGGACATGGAAGGTACTGAGACATCGTATAAGAACCCTCCTCTAACCAGGAATCTTTCATTCTGAAGTTAAGGAGAATGAAGCACAAGAAAAAATGACCAGATGATGGTCACACTGCTAATAAAGAGTAGAATGACAGCTCAAACCCTGATGAGTAGAGTCTCAGACCTAAGCTCTTTCTACCGCAGTGTGCTTAGAGCAAAGACAGAGTTCTAAAGTTGCTGACTTCAGTTTCAATGAAATTTTTAAGATTTTAATAATGGAAAGAGTACAATGACCCAAAACAGGTCGGCATTTAATAAACAAGATAATGTAGATGACAGTGCATTGTAAATTGTAAAATATTGCCTAAATATTGTGTCAATTATTGATTGAATCAGTGAAATTAATAACTAAAAGAGTCTGGCCAGATAGATGTGATTATACAAAGTTAAACGTCATGTTTTAATGGCTATCAAACACTTCAAAGTGATTTCACCTGCTTTGTCAGCTGTTCCTTCAACTTTTTGATTCTGACTCCAGAGTAGATAATGCATTGATAACAAATTTATACAAGAAAACTATGCAGGCAAAATAATTTGTACGTAGTGTTTCTTTATTAAAATTTTTCAACTATAAAAAGAATACGTATGTGCTTGTTGTAGAACATTAAAAAATATGATATAAAAGGGAAAATTAAAATTACTTGTAAAACTATCTCCAGAAACAATTTTACTATTAAAATTTTGGTATAATATTTTTCTAAAAACATAATACTCATGTCAGTACACACTCTACATGCAGTTTTAAATGCCATATCTTCAAACATTTAATGACAATTTTTTGTTCCATTAGTCTTTAAGAAGATTATAATTGGGAAGCAGATGTGGCCCTGGGGCCTCCTGGGCACGCCCACGTGGCGAGCCAGTGCCCACGGTGCTAAGCCAAGTGCCTGTGTGGAGAGCCAGGCCCACAGCAGGCCACGCAGCAAGGTGATGACACACAGAAAGAGAGAGGAAGGGGAGAGTCAAGGTGAGATGCAACAGAAACCAGGAACTGAGGTGGCAGAAGTGACAGGGAGCCTCTCTCCACATCAGAGGTCCCCAGGATCGAATCCCAGTGAATCCTAGAGGAAAAAAACGAGAAGAGAAGACAAAAAGAGAAATAGACACAGAAGAGCACACAGCGAATGGACACAGACAGCAAAAACAGCAGGGTAGGGGGGGAGAGGGCAGAAAAGAAAAAAAAAGAATACTGTAATTATCACACATTATTCTACCATACAGACCTACATTAATTTATTTACCCCCTTCTATTGTTGAACATTTCCTCATTACCAACTTTTACTATCATAAGTATATCTGAAATGAAAACTATACTTCTTTGACCACACATCTGATTTTTATTTTCCCTAGCATAGACTCCTAAAGTTGAATTATTAGATCAAAGACTATGAATATTTTTAATTTTCCTCATATGGATTGCTCAATTGATTTGCAGAGAATATGATCTATTTATACTCCTACTGGCACAGTGTGAGAATGTATATCTCACCACATTCTTGTCAGCATTGCCACAAAGTACTTCTTAATATGAAAGGGGAAATGAGAGCTTTACAGTAGAAAAACCTGACAGGCCACCTTAACCAAGTGATCAAAGTTAGTATCATCAACCATGCCACAGACTGACATCATGATCCTCATTATCTGATGCACTGAGAAGGGCATAATATCACTTCTGGGGTATTCCTGCCAAAAAATGTGTAACCTGAATCTGATCACTGGGACCCATCAGACAGACCCAAATTAAGAGAAATTCAACAAAATAAATGATCTTTACTCTCGAAAAATGTTAATATTATGGGGCATTTAGTATTTTAGGGTTCTATTGTGAACGGAATCACTCCCCTTTATATTATCTGAGTGGTTATTGCTGCTACAGAGGGAACTTACTGGAATTCGCACATTTTCCTTGTATGCCACCATTTTGCTTATTATGAATTAATATAAAAACCTTCAGCTTATTATCTTGCAGTTTTTTAAAGACATATAATCATACTGTCTGCAGATAGTAATTTTTGTCTCCTCCTTTCCAATAATTTTGTCTTTTATTTCTGCCTCATGTCCTATTGCATCAGACAAAATTTTCAGAACAGTGCTATACAACAATGAAGAAATCCAACATCTCTATCTTTTGCGGGTATTAATGGGACTGTTTCAGGTGTTTCAATATTAAGATGATACCGGCTGTCAATATATCACATGTTAAAATATCTTTTTAAAAAAGATTTATTTTATTTATTTATTCTCCCCCCACACACACCTTTTTATTTTGCACTCACTATGTACTCTCTTTGTCGCTTGTCTTCTCTTTAGGAGGTACCGGGAACGAAATCCAGGACCTTCCATGTGTGAGAGAGGCACTCAGTCTCTTGAGCCACCCCAGTTACCTGCTTTGTTGTAGCTCTCATTGTCTTTCCTCTTTGTGTTCCTTGTTGTGTCAGCTTGCTGTACTTGCCCATTGCGCTAGATGACTGTCTTATCGTCTTCTCCAGGAGGCACTGGGAACTGAACCCAGGACCTCCCGTGTGGTAGGAAGGGGCTCAGTCTCCTGAGCCACATCTGCTTCCCTGAAGTATGTTTTTAGTCCTATTTTTCTAGGAGGATTTTTTAAAAATTAGGCATGAATATTGAATTTTTTTCTGAATACCTTTTTGTCATATATTGAGAGTCTCATTTAATTTTTCTCATTGGGTTGTTGTAGTGCTATTATTATAGTAATAGATTTTTTGAACATGAAACTATCCTTCCCTTCCTGGAGTAAACATGATTTAGCTTAGTGGTAGATTGTTCTTTTAATATTTCATTTTGCTATTATTATGTTTTGTGCTTTTGCAACTCTGTGGTGGATTTGGATTGCACCAACTTAGTTCAATTGGAACTGTGTTTCTGGATATTTCCGTCTCAAGACACTCACCTTAGCACATCAAGCAACTGTGACCATCGGCAACAGTTGGTTTTTATAGTTGCCAGGTGGGGGCATGGTAGCAACTTCTTTATTGTTTATTTAAAATTAAAAAAAAAAAATTTGTGATCGCAATATATAAAACACAAAATTTTCCATTTTAATCACTTAAAGGGTATAATTCAGTGGTATTAATTCCATTCACAATGTTGTGCTACCAAAACTCTTCTGTCACACCAAAAGAAACTCTGTGACCATGAAGCAATAGCTCCCCATTCCTCCTCCTCTCACCTGGCCCCTTATCTACTCTCTGTCTCAACGAATTTGCTTGTACTTTGTATTTCATACAAGTGGAATCACACAATATCTGACCTTTGTGTCTGACTCATTTCACATAACATGATGTCTTCAAAGTTCATTCATGTAGCATGTATCAGAACTTCATTCCTTTTTATAGCCAAACAAGATTCCATTTTGGCTATCCAATCATCTGTTGATATGGGTTGGTTCCAAGTTTTGGCTAATTGTGAATAATGCTGCTATGAACATTGGTATACAAGTATCTGTGCAAGTCCCTATTTTCAATTCTTTTGAGTATATACCTAGAAGTAGAGTTGCCAGGTCATATGGTAACTCTATGTTTAACTTTTTAAGGAACTGCTGTACTGTTTCCACGCAGTGAGTATACCATTTGACATTCCCACCAGCAATCACAACAGATGAGTTCCAATTTCTCCAAATCCTCACCAACATTTGTAATTTTACAGTTTCTTTTGTTATTGTTTTTAATAATACCCTTCCCAGTAACAACATCTCAATTCCTTGGAAGTGAGCAGGGAATCAAAACACGCTCAACCATCTTCCCTGACCTTTGCTTCTCTGGCCCTTCCACTGGCATTTTTGTTTTCCCCAATTTTTTTTTTTAAGATTTATTTTGTATTTATTTCTCTCCTCCTCCCCCTCCCCCCCCCCCGGTTGTCTGTCTATGTCAATTCACTGTGTGTTCTTCTGTGTCCACTTGTATTCTTGTGAGCAGCACCAGGAATCTGTGTCTCTTTTTGTTGCATCATCTTGCTGCGTCGCTTTCCCAGGCAGGCTACACTTTTATCACATGGTGCGGCTCTCCTTGCAGTGCACACTCCTTGCACGTGGGGCTCCCCTACACGGGAGACACCCCTGCTTGGCATGGCACTCCTTGCACACATCAGCACTGCACATGGGCCAACTCACCACATGGGCCAGCAGGCCCTGGGTTTGAACCCTGGACCTCCTATAGGGTAGGCAGACGTGCTGTCAGTTGAGCCAAATCCACTTCCCTCCAATGGTTTTTTAAGTATGTGATTCCTTGTCCTAAACCATATTCTGTCTAAAATACCCAGAGTGCTTTGGTTTCCTGACCAATCTCTAACTAATACAATAAATAGAAAGAAATAGAAAGCCTGAATAGGTAGTATTATTTTTCATTGTGTGTGCAACAAATAATCCATTTTGAGACCGCAAATTTTATTATCATGTCATTCTCTTAAAATTTCAAAATTCTCCCTGTATCCATGATATACTGCACTAAGTCTTAGTTTTATTTATTTGATTTTTTGCTTTAAAAAAAAAGCTAGATTTGCCAGAGGTTTTGCTTTTTATGTTGACAGCCAGTTCTTTGGTTTGTATACTGTCTGAGTTAGAAGTATATTTAGCTGCGTGTATCAGAAAATGAAACTAACAGTGGCTTAACCAAAGAAGCATTTCTTTTTCTTCTATAACAATAAACTCAGAGGTAAATGGTTGGTTGCTGGCCTTCTTCAACTACTCTACAGTGCCATTAGGGATTGAGATTTATCCTGTTTTTCAGATTCACTCTCCCTAGCCCATTTGTTTCCCTCCTCATATTTGTATCTTTGTGGCTATATGGTCCCAAGATGGTTATTACAGTCTCAGACATCAGGGCTACATTCAAGACAGTAAACGTGGTTGGGTAAGAGAGAAGCACTGCACCAGCTCCACCTAAAGCCCTTTTTATCATAAAAGCAAAAGCTTTCTAAGAAGTCCCCTCAATTAGCTTCCATTTACATCTCAGTGGTAATATTTATTTCACACGGGCACTTCTAACTGCAAAGGATTGTGGGAAATTAATTATTTAACTTTCCCGCTCCTATAGAAGAAGGAAGAGAAAATTAGGCAAAGATTGGGTATTAAGAAAATCATTCTACAGTCTCCACCACGTGAATCTATTCCACTCCATTTGTTTTTATATCATTTTTATCTTTATTATTTGCAAAGTTATTGAGTTGAATAAAGAAGTTTACTTATTTCATTTTGTTATTGTTGTGATGAGATCACTTTAAGCTATGAATATGACTGTGAAGACAGCTTTGAAACATACCCTGAGTTTTAATGTGCAGATTTTCACTTGTTTCCTAAATGACCTATAGTTGCACTTTTGATTTCTTCTTTGAATGATAGCTTTTTAAGAAAGGGTTTTTAATTTCCAGAAGGCTGAGGGTTTTATGCTTAAATTTTTATTCTTGATTTGTAAATTTACACATTTTAGAATTGCAGTTAATACAATCTCTACTTTTGAGGATTTTTTGAACTTTTTATTTAACTCGTTCTAGTATAAAACCAGTTTTTATAAATGTTTTTCAAACATTTTTAAAAAGGCATATTTTTGTTTATAGAATTTTATATTGTAATATATAATGTATTGTTCAAATTCTCTATAATCCTCATTTTTTTGGTTCTAGTATAACTGTGGAAGTTACCCAAATAATTGTACCACTATTCATTTCTTCTTCTATTTGTTAACTATTTTTTAAAATCCGATTTGATGTTTTGAAATTTGGCACTTAAATTTCATGACAATACATTTTTTTTTTTTATTGCTGAGACATTATAAAGATATGGCAGTTTTGATTTCTAATAGGAGGATCTCATATTTCTGAACTGTAGGAACACAGTGAAGGAGGGAATTTAATCCTGACTCTCTTACTTACTGCTTTTGTGGCTCTGAGCATACTTAAACTCTCTGTCTCTCTATTTCAACATTTGTAAATTAAGGGAAATGATAATTCCTACTTCATTGTGTTGCTGAGAGGATTAAATGAGTTAATTCACGAAAATGTTTATAGTAGTGCATGGAAAGACTGAATAAGTGTTAACTACTATTATTACTATTATTATTTTCAGCCTAAGAAGACTTGTAGTTTCTAGCAGAGTCCGGGTAGAATAAAATCTGAAGTTGATGTAAATTAATCCCAGTTTCTAGCAACAGTTTGACAGTCTTAGCTGGTATTTTAAATGTGTTTTTGACATTTTCTGTCTTCATAGACTCTTATTGGGAGTTTGGAAGAGGTTGTGTCAGGGGTTACTAACCAGCCACCTTTCAAACCAGAACACTTGTATCTAATTTGTAAAATAATCTGCTTCAATGTGATTCGATTTAGATGGAGATTGACTCTATAATTCAATTGTGGTGTAGAAATAGCCATTAATACACTTTTCAGCTCTGGCCAGGTACTTTCTTAATGGCTTCAAAAGATTTTGTGAAATATTTCAGAGAATCTTTTTGTATTTATCAGGAGTTCGTTTGAGAATTT
Organism: Dasypus novemcinctus; assembly: GCF_030445035.2. NCBI lineage: Eukaryota > Metazoa > Chordata > Mammalia > Cingulata > Dasypodidae > Dasypus > Dasypus novemcinctus. The sequence continues at coordinate 80,138,832 of NC_080682.1, forward strand.
AGGTCCCTTTTTCTATATGCCACATGAATGTCAGAACTATCTTTCTGAATCATATCTGATCTACTCTATAAAACCAATCACACAACCATCTCTAAAATAGCATGCCTGTCCAATCAGAGTTCCCTGTTAAGAATAATAAGTCTAACAGGCATCACACATTTTAAATTGAACATAGACTGCAAAGCAGCCCTCATCCATTAGCCCAACTGACCTTTGAATAACCCAGACAAGAAAAGAATAAGGCCATAAATCTCAGAAAGCTCTAATCCTGGCTGGGCCTTGGTGATCCTGCCAGCCCAGGAGTGGAAACAGCAGTTGAGCATGAAGAGGGAATTGTTCTCACATAAAAGTCAACCTCAGACAATAAGAGCACTTGAGTAGGAGTCAGAAGACAGGGGTTGTAGTTTTTATTTCAACACATACTGCTTTTTGTCACCTAACTTTCCGGAGTCTTAATTTTCTTGTTTATTAAATGAGCTAATCCTCTAGGCCATGGCTACCTCAACACTCTCTTTTCCTGCCCCGAAGGAGCTCACAGTCAGTGGAGGGACTATAGGGTAAAGTGGTGGAGTGGGTTGGCTTTGGAGATAGACAGGTGGGGATTTGAATACCAGTTCTTTCCATTTATTAACTGTACAACTTTGAACAAATTCTATGTTCTTGGTGCCTCCATTTCATCATCTGTAAAATGGGGATAAAAATAGGGCCTATGGCATAGTATTGTTTTGAGGTGTAAATGAAATAATGCACAATAATCACCTAGTTCCTATAATAGACAATCACCAAATAAATGGCATGTACCTAAAATGAGACTGGCCTTCTTTGAGCAGCCTTAGATTTCACTTGTGGTTTGTTCCATCTTTCCCAATACCCCCAAAACATCCAACTCCAAAAGCATTGGCAAGTAATACAGTGTTACTGAAGATTTTATGGAGATTCAGAGTAAGGAATAAAATAATAATAATAACAGTTAAATTTTATTGATGCTTTCTACATTTCAGACAGTGTGCTGGGTACTTCCCATGCATGATCTAATTTCATTCCATATGATACAGCAACATTTAAGATAACTTTCCCTTGGCTTTTTCAATTCTTTCTCTACAGTGTTTTCCCTTTAGATTGAAAAGGCACTACTCAAAACCCCCTCTGCTCTCCCAAACAATTCAGCTTTTCCCCTCAAATTTCACCCCGGCCCCCATTCAGCAAAACCAAGGCCAGATAATGAGACTGGCTTATCCTTCCCTAATTCATGCTGCTTAGAAACATCTCCATTTGTCCAACCAACCCTGCTGTTAGCAGCTTTAGGAACAGGGGTTCTTACCACTCTGTGCAGTCAGGAAGAGTGTCCTGATTTCTTTCTGGCTTCCTATTTGATCTCCTGCACCTAATATAGTATCTGTACGTGGGGGCTCTTTGGTCAACATTTATGGAATGAATACACATATGTTCAGTTAAATATAGAGGCCAGAATGAACCAGGTGTTTAACAGTGGCAGGGGCAATATGCTATGGGATACTGCGACAAGGAAGGGTTGTCTTGAGTGGCATTTCTGCTCCCAAAACACCTGGGGATATCAGTCATATGCAATAGGGATGTGTATGTCCTGTTCTTTGTAAGAACTTTTAATGTTCAGTTATAGAGAGGAAATTAGTTATTATAGAAAATACATCACAGATATTAAACCTTCTAATCAAGGTTGAAATGTCTACTCTAATTGAGTGGGTAAGTATATTCATAAGCCCAAATTCTGAGAAAAGAAAAAGGAGGAGAAGGCCAATTTTCAGGCTCTGGGAGGACCCTCGCCATTGCTCTTTGCAGAGCTGCCACTTGTTCCTGGCAGGTGCTTCTATTGTTAATTCTTTGACAATCTTCAATACACTTCTAGAACATCCAGCATCTGAAACAATAAATATTTCTGTTAGTTCCTGACACCAACATCTCCTGAATGGTATGGCCACCAATATATGTCTGCTCTAGTGGCCAACTTGTTTTCTTCCATTATTTTTATTCATCAGTTTTTCAAAGAAATGTAAATCTGTGGTTAATTCTGGTATCATATCATCATCATGTAAGCTCCCCCTACTTTCAGTGTGGTTTTTTAAACAAAATTCCATGCACTTGCTTTTCCCCAGTTTCTCATCTCACATTCTGTGCTTGGCCCACTCCAGTTGGTCTTTGTTCCTACATTCCTTGTAAATGGCTCTTTCTGAGGTCACGAAGCCCCCCAGTCTTGCCAAAGCTGGGTTCAGTTCTATGTAAAACAATGTTTAAATTATTTCATGCCCATCTGAATGTGCCACAAGGGCAACAATAGTGGAGAGAAGGAGGGGATCAACATTGATAACAAAAATAATAAAATAGCAAGAATGTCCACAGCAATTAAAAACTGATTGGATGGGGGGGAAAGGATAGGATAACAGTCAAAGATAATTTACATGTTCTTGTTTGGGTGTCTGAAGGATGATGATGCTATTTGTTAGAAATAGCACTTGGATTTGAGGTGCTATTATTTAGTATTTGGCCAGAAAGTCAGGGTTAACTAGAGAGAGGCATGCAAAGAAATAATGGCAAATAAAAGAATAGGACAAAGCAGATAAGGAAATCTACCTAATTTTGCTGCCTCTTCCTCCTTCAAAGCTCCAACTCAGGATTCAGCTCTTGTCACACTGATCACATGGACGGAAGAAGCAAAGAAGAAATTGAGAGAGCCCAAGACAGCCAGGGTGATGGCTGGCCTTTATTGCTTTAGTCACACAGAAGAAAGAGACAGACATGAGATGGAGGGTCAGGCCTGCTGGATGGGAGAAGACCCTGGGTCAGTGAGCTACTGTTGCCACACTGCAGGAAGAAAAACCATTAAGAAAATCCCACCAATGTAGAGACCTTCTACAATAGAGTTTGGCAAACTACCAACTGTGGGCCAAATATGGCCTGCTGCCTGCTTTCATACAACTCTTGAGCCAAGAATTATTTTCACATTTTTAAATGTTGGTGGGGGGCGGGGGGTTGGGGGAAAAAAATGCTATTTTGTGACATATGAAAATTATATACAGTTTAAATTTCAAAGTCTATACATAAAATTTTATTGGAACACAGTCACACCCATTTGTTTATATTTATTTATGCCCTTTTCAGTTGCAATAGCCTACAAGGTCTGTAATAATTACTCTCTGGCCCTTTACCAAAAGAGTTTGCCAGCCCCTGTTCTAAAGCTCAGTGATGTCACCCAAAGAAAACAGGGCCTAATTAGATTTTTAAAATCCAACTCATAGGGCACAGAGTTTCTGTTTGGGGTGATGAAAAAGTTTTGGTAATGGATGGTGGTGATGGTAGCACAATATTGTGAATGTAATGACTATCACTGATTTTTACACAATTAGCGGTTAAAGTGGGAAATTTTGTTGTGTATAAGTTACCACAGTTAAGAAAAAATAACCTGGCCCATCTATACCAGTTCCTCATCTCTGGAAGAATCAAGGAAGAGCATGGAAAGAGGAGAGAGTGGTCTCAGACTCCTTCCTTAAAGGTGACTGTGGGCCAAGATCAGAAAGCAGGAAGAGGAGGAGCAAGTTTCAAAGAGGCAGAGTGCAAATTTAGTCTGCGGTGCTTTGGTGACATCTGTAGTCTAGGAGGGGACTAGACTTTTTGGTACGAGTCTCAGGAGACGCAGGTAGAAATATGGATTTGTGAGAGTTGTCTACATAAGGAAGGGTGAGTCTGTTGATCTGGTTGCCCAGGGATGAGAAGAGAGCTGGCTAGAGTTGCCAGGTAAAATAAATATGCAACCCTACTGGGGACAGAACCTTGGCATTTAAGGTGTGTGAGTAGAAAAAAAAAGGAGCCAACAAGCAAAAGAAAAGGGAAAATCTGAGGAGTAGAAGAATCTTAAAAAGTACCCATTGTGGTCCCTAGGGGAGCAGCGACAGTCTCCCAGGTGCAGCGGCGGGGACCGGGAGGGAGTGAGGGTTCAACAGTGAGCCCATGACGCTAATGACTATGCTTGTGAGCTGATAAGCCTAAAATAAGAACAAGGCCTAGAGCAGCATTGTGCCTGGGAATTTCCTCCTGTCAGCCTTCATGTTACTCAAATGTGGCCAGTCTCGAAGCCAAACTCAGCATGTAAATGCAATGCCTTCCCCCCAGCGTGGGACATGACACCCGGGGATGAGCCTCCCTGGCACCGAGGGACCACTATCAACTACCAACTGATGATGCAACTGGAAAATGACCTCATACGGAAGGTTCAACGCGGATCAGCGGAATATCCCTGTCTACATAAAATAACATGACTTTAAAATGCTGTTTGACCTAATGTAAGGGGGAAATGGAAAGGAGAAATGAGTTTATATGGCTACGAGTCTCTAAAAAAGAGTCTGGAGGCTGTCAGAAGGATTGCCCTTATGCACAACTGAGCAGAGTCTGAGAGACAGATAAAGCAGATACAACCCCCAGATATCGGTTCCTTCGAGGGCTAAAGAGACCCATGGGAGTTATGATCATGGCCGATGGGGTTAACTACCAGGTCAGATGGCCCCTCTTTGGAACTGGTGTTTATATGTGATGAATCTGGACTCAGATGGGATTTCTCTTCATAAGACTTTCATGCTAATGTGCTGGAGGTGCAGTTAGTGTCGGGGTTTAAGATATATTTAGGGGATTTGAATCTCTGGACTGACAATGTGATAGCCAGGTCCTGAGCTTCAACAGACTCCAGCACCTACAATCTGACTTATTGGGCTCACCACACTCAGCTAAGATGGAGTTGAAGAAGGACAACCACCACACCACGGAGCCTAGAGTGATTACAACTGAAAGTGGGAGGATTGCATCCAGCATCCATGTGGAATCTGAGCCTCCTCTTGACATAGAGGTGCAATGGACACAACCAATCCAATGTCCACATAGAAAATGTGGCATTGGATTGAGAAAAGTGGACATGATGGCTGATGGGTATGGGGAAAGGCAGGAAGAGATGAGAGGTGGAGGCGTCTTTGGGACATGGAGCTGCTCTGGATGGTGCTTCAGGGGCAATCACCAGACATTGTAAATCCTCACAGGGCCCACTGGATGGAATGGGGGAGAGTGTGGGCCATGGTGTGGACCATTGACCATGGGGTGCAGGGGTGCCCAGAGATGTACTTGCCAAATGCAATGGATCTGTCATGATGATGGGAGGGAGTGTTGCTGGGGGGGGGGGAGAGGTGGGGTGGGGGTGGTAGGGTTCAATGGGACCTCATATATATATATTTTTAATGTAATATTATTACAAAGTCAATTAAAAAAAAAAAAGTACCCATTGTCCCAGGAACCACTTGTAACCTTGGGGAGGGCGGTTCGATTGGAATAGTGAGTTCGGAGCCAGTAGCTTGGAAGGAGGAAGAAACAATGAATGTAAATTCTTCTTCCCAGAAGATTGCCTGTGCTGCAGAGGAACACAGGCTGGCAGATTGAAGAAGGATACGGGGTCGATGGCGAGCCTGTCCCTGAAGGGGGAAAGACAGTGGGAAGCGGTTGCAGCTATGATGGAACGATTTTGTTGTGCTAGTGGTAGGTGAGCCTGGGCTCCTACTCCCACAAGGGTGCTCTCCTTATCACCATCATGATCCCTACCATGCCCACCCCTGGAAAAGACAACAGCAGTTAAATCACTGGTAAAAAAAATAGACACTTGAATCTGTCCTGCTTTATAAACTCTCCTATGAGAGCATTTCATCCATGCTTTTTCATTCTTCACAATTAGACCCGACTGGCTCTTTGGCCATCCAAATGCTCACCTTAAGCCACCCTTCTTAGAAATTCTACCCAGGTGGGAAACAATAGCAACAACAATAATAGTAAGGATAACATTGATAGCAAACACTTAGCTAGCACTCCCTCAGTGGCCAGTACTGTTCTAAGGAGAGAAAAAGAGGACTGATCCCTATGTGCAAATAGCTTCGTGGCTACTTCTTTTTTTCTCTCTTCTTCCCTCCCCCTCCCCTGACCTGCTGTTTTTGCTGTCTGTGTCCATTTGCTGTGTGATCTTCTCTATCAACTGCTCTTTCTGTCTTCTTGTCTTTCTCCTCTAGGATTCACTGGGATTCGATCTTGGTGACATCTGATGTGGAAAGAGTTTCCCTGTCGATTGCACCACCTCAGTTCCAGGTCTCTTCTGTGCCTCACCTTCTGTGCTCCCCTTCATCCCTTTTGTTGCATCATCATCTTGCTACATCTCCTTGCATGGGCACTGGCTCACCACACGGGCACCCATGTGGGCACTCGGCTCACTACGTAGGTACTCGGCTCACGACACAGGCACTGGCTCCCCACGTGGGCACGTTTCTCTTCTTCTTTTTCACCAGGAGGCCCCAGAGATGGAACCCCGTTCCTCCCATATGGTAGGCAGAGGCCTTATCACTTGAGCCACAGCCACTTCCTTTTGTCGCTTCTCAGTGATAATAACAAAGTAGCAGCCAACATGAGTTGAATTCTGATGTGTCAGGCACCATGCCAAGCATTTCATTTGCATGATGATGGAATGATATTTGATAGAGCAGGATTGCTATGGAGATGGGAGGATTTTAAAATACCATCTAAAGGAAAAGAACCAGATGAAGAGAATTAGCTCTGGGCAAGAATAGGGAAGCTCTTGCTCTGTGGCAGGAGGGAGGGAAGAAAGGTGTGACCAGGTGTCTGTCGAAAGGACAGTCACGGCGAGGGCCGGGCTTAGTGGCATCATTTCCTCAGGGAAGCATGAGGCTCCTCACCTGTTATGAGTGAGAGGTTCTAAATCATTAATGTATTGTAAATTACTGAACATAGCTGCTGTGTCTTACTTCTTCCGACTTCAGACAAGGAATAATCGTGTAGACTGAAGGAAGGATTCTCTAGTTTTGGAAACAAGGGCATGGCCAGGCAGCCCCACACCACGTCCGAGGCTGGCGCCCAGCTCCCGGCTGATGCTTTGTGTCCCTCCAGGGACAGTGCCCACGTGCTCGTGCCGGCTCTGGCCTCTCCCTAGCCCTATGTCTCTGCCCCATTTCTACTTCCTGAAATTCCGGGGTGTAAGTTTGGACCCACTTAGTGTAGAGAAGGAAATGTTGCCATCTCGCTGCAGCAACACAGGAATGTTGCCACACACCTCTGTTTTGTCCCTGAAAGCGCTGTTCTCCTCCAAGGACCCCTCCATCTCCTGGGCACGTCACGGGGTCAGTCCGTCCGAGATGTGCTCGTGGGCAAGAGCAGGCAAGGAGAGGCGGGCCCACCCGTCCCCAGGAACAAACCGGTGCTGCTGAAACCCATCTTTACGGAAGGCTCTTCTGGTTGGGAACCTATAATTTCATTGACAACTTTCGTAAGATAATTACATGATGCTAGTGAGAGACAACTTGATGAATAACTGTTTATTTTCAAAGGAGACATATTTCATGCACTCGATGCATAATGGGTCAGAGACACAGTAAGCTGTCACCATGTTTTCAGTGTAATCTAATCTCCTGCCGGGGTTCTACAAGGGAAGCAGAAAATCTCTTTACGATAGATGATATCATATCCTGGCCTTGCTCAGAAGCCATATTTCGGAGGCAAAGTTTCGAAGTACCTTAACGTCATTTGTCAGACAGTACATGTCAGCCTTGTGCCATTTCAGCTCCAAATTCAGCCTCTGCCCTATCCCAGGTCCTAGCACAACCCAGCTGGGAGGCAGATAGTAAATAAACAACCTCAGCTCCCCACCTGATGCGCCTCAAACACCCAGGATGCAGTGAGGACGGTTAGAGCCACTGAGGCCTGGGCCGACCGCCATGTTGTTTTCACTGCAGATCAGATCCAGGTTCTAGAACCAACCCCCTCAATGCTCAGAGGTTTTGCAGAAACTTAGAACACCACATACTATAAAAACACATCAATAATGAATTAAAAGTTTGGACCCAAAAAAATAAGAACTAGCATAATGTGAATATTTATCAGGTGCTTACTATACTAAACCCTGTACATGGATCAACTCCGAATCCTCACAAGAAGCACGAGAAATAAATAATAGCATTATTGTTATTTTAGAGATGAGGAAACTGAGGAACTTGCCACAAACTTTTCAGTCAATAGTGATTGAGCCAGAATTCTATCTCATGGAGTGTGAGTCTGGAGAGTAAGAGCTTTTCCATGATGTTATATTGCCACCCTGTAGGGGACGCTGTGACGCGACACCCGGACCCCCCACCTTCCGAATCAAAGCACCCATTTCCACAGCTGAGGGGAGTGTCGACAGCTGACAGCCCAGTGCCTCCCTGACCCACCTTGCCAAGGTCAAGCCTCACCAAAATTATACCACCCACCCAATAACTGGCCAGTGGAGGAGCATAAAGACCAGGGCAGTTGGGAAGGGCCATCCACATTTCGGAGCTCTCAGAGCACCAGCTGAGAACTTCTCTTGTGATTACACTGCAGATCTGCCCCACCCTGCTTCCTTCCCTCCCCTGAGGTCTTATTATTAACAGCATGTGCCGATAAATTTCTTGCATCTTAGAGTCTGTCTCTCCAGAGAACTTGAACTGCAAAACTCCCTACAACAGAGCTCAACAGAAAAATTAAAATACAAATGTGCAGGCCGTAGACTTGCTACGCTATTATTAAGGGTGAGTTGCCAATTTACCTCTGAATTTCCGGACAGCTGAAGACAATAGAGCCAGGAATCCTGGGACCATCTTGGAGGCATTCTTGGTATCCCAAAGTCAATTTCTTTTTTCTTTTTCTTGTTATCACAATGAAAATAGCTTTGTTGATTTTTCTTTTATGTAATTAACATACTCACTGGAAAATTTTAAACAATACATAAAGGTATAAAGTAGAAAATAAAATCACCTCAAATCTCACTGCCCATTAACCCCCAATAACATTTGGCTCACTACCCTTTCATGCATCCTTTGGTGCATGCACATATAAATAATTTCACGCAGATGGCTCATCCTTCAGTATACATCCTCAATCCTACCCCTTCTCACCACCTCCACCAGTCCCACACCAGTCCAAGTCACCAACCTTCTCTTGTTCAGATGACAGCAATATCCTCCATACTGGTATCTGTACAACCTACTTTCCACCCAGGAGCCAGGGTGCTCTTTGAAAATATTTAAACATATCACATCCCCGTCCTGATGAGAACCTTCCAATGGCTCCATATCACTCTTGGAATGACCGTGAAACCCCTTACCAGAGTCTACAAGGCTCTCCATGGTCTTGCCCTGCCTTCCTCTTTGATCTCATCAACCTCCTGCTCTGCCCCTCAATCACTCAGCTTCTTTCTCAGGTACTTACACCAAGCGTGTTCCTCCTAGGGGCCTTTGCTTTGATGCCTGTCAACTTGGAACTGTCATCCCCCAGCTACTTGCATGGCTTTCTCCTTTACGTCATTCAGGTCTCTGCTCAAATGTCACCTCCTCCAAATCCCTGGCAACTTTATCAAAATTAGCAGCCTCTTCCCCATTTATTTATCTCTCCTTAACCCCTCACCCCAATTAGTTGTCCTTGTTTAATTGAGTTTTGCTTGAAATCATATGAAGCTGGTGAATTGGACCGGTGTGAGACTGGTGGAGGTGGTGAGAAGGGACAGGACTCAGGATATATACTGAAGGAGGAGCCATCTGTGTGAAATTATTTATATGTGCATTCACAAAAGGATGCATAAAAGGATAGCAAGCAAAATATTGGTGGCTAATGGGCAATGAGATTTGAAATGATTTTATTTTCTATCTTATACCTTTATGTATTGTTTAAATTTTTTCAATGAATATGTGTTATTTACATAAACAGAATAAATTATGTATTTATTGTCACTCTTCCATTAGAATGTATATTCCTTGATGGCCAGAGTGTTGTCTTTTGTGTTTATCACACATGCATAGAATAGTGCCCGGCACATGACAGGTGCCCAATAAATGCCTGTAAAATAGAATAATTAAGTAGATAAATAATTCATTTAGATGTAACGATATGTGTCTCATCTTCCCTTATCTTGAGGTCCCTGTTCTGATTTGTCAACTACTTCCTTCAGATAGAATATTTGAGTGCTATATTACCAATTCTTTGCATATTAGCAAGGATATATCTTGGTTGGGTACAGGATTCTTGCATCACAGATCTTTACTCTCAGTGGTCTGTAGATTTTATAACACCATCTGCTAGCTTTCAGTGTCGCAGATGAGAAGTCTGATGCCAAGCCAATCCTTTTTCTTTTGTAAATGAGCTTCATAAAATGGACAGAATTGTCTGAGCCAGGGACAATCACAGGACTTTGCTGTGGCCCCCAAGCAGAGCCATTTCATCCTCTGTTTTTTGGCTCAGTCCATATCCCTGGGATTTTGTCCTGGTCCCTGAACCTGAGTTCCAAAAGATACCGCTCCTTCAGACCCTCTTGGACCAGGGGAGAGTAGGTCCCCTTCCTGCAGCTACCAGGGAACCTAGTGGAGCTGTTTCAAGAGGACTTCCTTCTCAAATCCTGAGGGGATCTGCTCGTTCACTCTCTCACTCTCCCTCTCTTCTGATTTCCTCTCTCTTCTTGGCTACTTCCCTTCTTGTTTTCACTCCTTTTCCCTCCTATCTTGACTAAAAATGAAATGATATGAACTTTCAAAGTGAGGTGCTAAAATACCATATGCAGATTTTCAACAGAAATAATTGAGAATTGTTTTCTATCTTGAACCCACTTGCCCTCTTGAGAGAGCAAAGAATTTTGTGAGGAAGGGATCTTTGGGGAAAGCTGTACTGTGCTCCCTGTCCCCACCCTGCCCCCAAATAGGAGGGAAGCCCTTGAGTGCTTGTCCTCTCACCACAAACCTAGTGAGCAGGGGCTTCCTCAGGGCCACCCAGGGAAAACACACACACACACACACAATCTAGAGGATGAGAATAAGGGGCTGATTAACTGCATTCCTGCTGAGCCAGGGGAGGCTGCTGCCTTCAGATCCCCTGCACTTCTAGAGATTGTCAGCACCAGGATAACTATTTTCCTGTGAACCATACGAGAACTGCACTCAAGGACAGGCTGGGGTTCTAATGCCTGACTGGAGGGCAAGGACTTTACCTCCTGTAAAAAAAGATACATGTTCCCTGGGTGAAGAGAACTTCAGGCGAGAGGGCCCAATAGGAAATCTCCAAAGAGTCTGAGAAAACACCCAGAAGACGAAAGTTCAGCTCAAACATCCAGTAGGTACTAGGAACATATTCAGAAGTGAAAGCAAGGAGAGCAGATATTTGCACACAGATGTTTATAGCAACATTATCCACATTGCTAAAAGATGGAAACAACCCAAGTATCCATCAACTGATGACTGGATAAATAAAATGTGGAATATACACACAACAGAACACTATTCAGCTGTAAGAAGAAATGAAGTCTGGATGTATATGACAACATGGATGATTCTTGAGGATGTTATGTTGAGTGAAATAAGCCAGACACAAATGGACAAGAAATGTATGTTCTCACTAATATGAACTAAATATGATGAACAAACTCATGGAGTTAAACTCTACAGTATAGGTTACTAGGAGATAGAATGTGGGCTGTGAAGGGGCAACTGATTCTGAATATGTAGAATGTTTCATCAGGTGGATTGAAAATGTGGGGAAATGGATAGATTTGATGGTAACACATTATAGTGAGTATAATGGGGTAGTCTAGGGAGGTTAATGTCAATTAAAAGAAAGCTAGAGGATAATCTAAGGACTGTACAACATAGTAATTTTGGTGGTGGATGAAGATTGTGATAAACAGTAAAAACACAAGAATGTTCCTCCGTTAAAGGTGTTAAGCATATAGAGATACATGGAAAAATACAACTAATATAATGTATAGATTATAATTAACAGTAATATTGTAATATTTTTACCACACTGGCAAAGAAGGTACTATATCAGCGCTAAGGGTCAACGTGGGGGTGTTTAAGAGGATATGGGATTTTCCCTTTAGGAATAATGAAAACATACTGAAATGGACTGAGCAGATGACAGCACAACACTGATGAATCTGAGGGTCAAGTGTACACTTTAGATGGATTGTACAAGGCAGAGGACTATATAGCACAGTAAACCCCATAGTGAATGATGGACTGTGGTTAACTATGCAAATATGAGAACATTCTCTCAGGAACTATAACAAATATACAATACTAATACATGGTGTTAATAATAGGATGGTTTGCAGGAAAAATACACCAAATATAAGCTATGGACTATAGATAGCAGTAATATGATGATGTGCTTTCATCAATTGTAACAAATGTGTCATAAAAATGTAAGGTGGTGGTGGTGGGGCAATGTATGGGAATCCTGTATGGTATGTATGACAGTTCTTTAAAATTTTGAAATAAAAAAGGAAAAGTTTTTAAAAATTAAAAAAAAAAATCTAGCATGCCCAGGGATCATGATGCCAGATGAGACAGCACATTTCAAATAAGACCTTTCCTATCCCCACCCAACTCCACCCTCTCCTACCTAGGAGGTTGGATAATGGGGGAGACCATGGTGGAGAAATGGGGACCCAGCCACACCATCACCCCATTTGACACTGCAGTCTCCCATCCTGAAGCCAGCCCCAGCTAGAGCAGGGGGAGGAGAAGACTCCAAGCTAAATCAAGATTAGAGTTTGGGACTGGACATTATAATGACTAAATTAGACAATGTTTGTAATTTAAAGTGACTTAGGAATATCTATTATTTGAGCCTGAGCAGAATAACTGTGGGCTTGCTGGAGATTTCACCCAGGGGCATGGAGAGATTTATCCCTACTGAATAAATTGCAAAAGGGTTACGGTAGACAAAAATAATAATGTATTTTGATTATACCACAAGTGGTGCTTGTTCAATAGCCTGGTTGCAATTGTATGTGTGATTCCCACCTGAGCTGGCTTAATGCACCTGTGTGGGATGGGCAAGGGAAGGAATTTGCATATTTTCCAGGGAACTTGGGCAGCAAAGGAGGTCAAGGGAACAAAACTGGGGAAATAGTGTCCCTGGGGAGAGAAGCAAGAGGGCAAGGGATTCCTTTCTCCTACAGGGAAAGGCTTAAGAGATTGCGGGAGGGCGCTGCTTCTACCCTGCCCTGGCACTGAAGGTCAGCCAGGCCCAGCAGAGAGGGCTGGTGCCCCCCTTTTGATGGGGGGAGGGAGCCATGAGAAACAGCACCGAGAGAGCTGAGCTATAGCCCCTCAGCGCGCGCACACACACACACATACACACACACTTTGCCTAGCCACAGTAACCTCAGCTCGCGGTTCTGTTCTAGCATCTCTCTCCACCTTGCATCCTACAACTAACGACTTGTGGAACAACTGAGAGGTATAAGTAAAAATGGAGGGAGGGGCGCTGTCACATTCTGTTCCCTCTGCCTAAAACACCTGCTAAACCAGTCAGGATCCGACAGGAACAGGTGGCACACTCAAAATAGTCTAACTCAAGGAGGGTCTGTTTACAAAGGGCCATTTCTGAGGGTGTAGGTGAAGGGGATGCACAAGAGATGGTGCGGGGACCTGGGCCTCCCACACAGGGACGAGGGAGCTGTTTCTAGAAGGCAGGTTCATCCCACCCATTCTCGGGGCCCAGGGCAAGAGAACAATGGAGACCCCTATACCATGTGCCTAAATATTTAAAAGTTATAATTCAGACTAACAAACTGTTGAAGAAAATATACTGTATCTCTTGACCCTGGCAAATACACCTTTATAGCAACATGGAAGACTAAGCTTGTATTCACAAGGCTCAGGCCACCCGGCGTTCTGTGCAAGAACATGGCGATAAGGAAACACGTGGCCCTGGCCCATGGCTCACAGCTGCCCTCTTCTCCTCCATCCCTACCTCTGACTACAATTGCTCGGGCTGCCCCCGCCCTCACGCCCACCTTCCCCCACAACCCACCGCATACACACAGCTGCTGTTTGGCCAGCCCTCAGGCCCAGCGCTATGAACCCTGCTGGTGAAGTCTATGCTGCAAAGGAGAGATGGGGTGCTGGCCACAGGAAAGGAGGGGCAGGCAAAGCAGGAGAGGTGCCTCTTACACCTGGGGGCAGAGGTGCAGCTGGAGGAAGACCTTGCTCTAAGGTATTTCACTTGGGGCAGGGGCCCTCTTGCTGGTCTCCACTGCTGGAGGCAGAGGGAGAAGAGTGGCCTTCCACTAAAGAACCTGGCCAGCTGGAGGCGACGCCACAGGGACAAACATGGGGGAATAAACACCCTGACTTCAGGCTCTTCCCTCCTTCTGATTTTCTAGGGGCTAAACCCCGGGGAAAGCCAGAGAAGGGAGTGCAACTATTGATGTCACCGCAGGAGGTCAGCCTCGGGGCAGAGAGCAGGATGGGGTAGGGTGGAGAGTGGATTCAGAAGGTGTCTTTTCTCGCCTCCTCCCTTTCTCTAGTTAATTTTCACTCAAGGGTTAAATACCAGTTCAAGTGAAGCTCCTTCAAGAAAACCCTCCCTGACCTCAGAACTAGAGCAGTTCTTTCATGGGGCAGCCCCATGTTTCCTTGTCCTTGTCCTCCAGGGCACTCACTGAAGTTTCTCACGATAATCTGTGTGATTACTCTGTTAATGGCAGGGGCTCCACCAGACACAAGTTCCATGAAAACAGGGACTGGGTCCATTTGGCTCCTTGCTGGCACAAGCTGGCACGTCGTGGGCTCTCGATGCCCTTGCTGTTCCACTTGAGGGTCTCTCTACCCCCTCTGCTTGGGTCAGAGCTAACTTCTCGGGCAGGGGTTCCTAACCTTTTTAGTTCCATGGACCCCTTTGCCAGTCAGGTGAAAACCACAGACCCCTTACTCAGTCCACACTATACTGTGTATTATTTAATAGATATATCACACCTGCTCCAACACGTCCCCACAAGATTAATGTTTCTTTGAATTTCAGTTCAAGCTCATGGACCCCCTGAAATCTTTCCATGGACCCCTGGTTAAGAACCCCTGTTCTAGGGATAAATCTGTGCCCCGCCCCCCTCCCCAGGAAGTACTGGGAAGTAAGTGAACCTTGGAGGGTTAACATCCAGATCCCACGTAATGGATCAGAACCATCATCACCTTAAAGAGCTAGAAAGGCTCCCAGACCTAGACAAGAATTAAATAAAATGTCATCACATCCAAAGAAAAAATGTGTGAATGAGCCAAAGGGTTGCTCAGGCGTGGAAGCACAGAAAAAAGAAGCACTGTCCAATAGTGGTGTCCTGGGGAAAAAGTTCCCAGCCTGGTCAGGGAAATGTCCTTAATGGGAAAATAGGAACATCCGTTTTTCAGAACCTGATGCCATTAAACTTTCAAATTTCATAACTCCCTTGTTCTGCTTCTGTACTCACCAAGTACCCATCTGATAATTGGCTCCTGTGTAGCTGGCCAGGATCACACAATGATGGATTCGCCCTGTCAGGGGTATGGCTCATTATAAATTAAAAAATTGGTGTTCTAGTTTTATCCCCACTTTTTAGGGATTTAGTTAGCTCACATGGGTATTCTCCATGTGATCTTAGGAGGTTGGCTTCCTAGCCTGCAAGGCTGAGGGTCAGATCCCAGGCTGTGCTAAGCTCACAGGAACGATACCTGGCAGAGAACCCCCACCAATCTTAGCCATTAAAAGTTTTTCTTTTGTGAAGCTGAAACAATGACATATCAGGGAAAAGAAGGCGGCATACTGAGTTGTCTGCAAATAGAAATGTTTTTGTTTTTTAATTGACTTCCCTAGACCTAAATTGTCTTTTCAGCCAAAATACATAGTAGGAAAGAAATCAGTGATGACTGGGTCCTGACGGCTAGTTGGGGGAAGGCGGGGTGATGGCGCACCCTGAGGGAGGATTGGGGATGGGGTGGGTGAACTGACAGGGAGTTCCCCAACCACTGATGGCAGGACTGTGCGTGTGGAGAATATGGGCAGTATGAGAAGTTCTAAGTTCATGGTCTGCATCAAACCTGAGAAAAATTTGGAGAAAACCCAGGAGAACTTAAGAAACTAGAGGCCAGGGGGGTTGGGAGTGAAACAGGGTGAGGTATAAGGAGTGGCTTTTTATTCAAATGTTCTAGTCTCCCACTGAAATTTGTTGTAGCTGTTGTTTGTTTGTTTGTTTAATATAAAGATTAAATGCAATGTGGCATGCTGGATTGAATCCTGGAACAGAAAAAGGACCTTAGTGAAAAAACTGGTGAAATCCAAATAAAGTCTGTTATTTGTAGTATACCAATACAATTTCTTAGTTTGGATAACTGTACCACAGTTATGTAAGATGTTAAGAGTGGAGGAAACTGGGTCAAGGGTATGGTATATGGCATCTTTGTGATTATAATTTTTATACACATCTAAAATTATTCCAAAATTAAAAGCTCACATATATACATATTTGGTTTAATATCTATATTTTGTGTTTATATTTATGTCTGTTTTAGCTCATGAAAATTTAAAATTAATGTCTTTGATTATTGCTTCTATTTTATTTATCAAAAATTTCCATAATTCTTAGATTGGTTTCTATACTTTTCATAGCTATCATATTATTCCTAATTGTTTTCATTTCTTTTTTCTCTGAATTCTTTTTTTTTTTTTTTTTGTATCAGCAGGGTCTTTTTTAATAATCTTTTAAAAAAGTTTTTTAAAGATACACATATCACACAAAATGTTACATTAAAAAATGTAAGAGGTTCCCATATACCCTACTCTCCACACCCCCCATTCCTCCCACATCAACAACTTCTTTCATTAGTATGGTATTTTCTCTGAATTCTTGGAGACCTTCTGCAATTTGTTCTCCATATTACTGATTTATTTTTCTGCAGTGCCATTTTGGTTTTAAGTCTTCTAATGTAGATATTAATTCTGCTACTGCATTTTTTGTTTCTTTGCAATTCATAGTGCAGGTAGTCTTTATCTTCATCTGCTCCAGCAGATTTTAACTGCATACTAGCCTTTTCTGTCACTTTATGTTGCCATTTCCAGAGCCCACAGCTATTTACATTCTAGCACACATGTATCTTGCATGACTTTGCAAAATATAAACAGGCACTCTGTCTTACCCTTAGTGACTGCCCCTTTGCTAAGGAGCACATGAAAACATACAGTCACAGAATGAGCAAATCTAGAACGCATTTGCTTGTGGATATAACATTGTTGAGAGTTTGGATTTTTTTTTTTTAAGTACTGGGGCCAGGAATCAAACCCAGGACCTCTATGTGAGAAGCCAGCACTCAACCACTGAGCTACTTTGGCTCCCCTGAGAAGTTTTTTTTTCCCCTTGTTTGTTTGTTTTTAGGAAGTCCCGGAGACCAAACCTGGGACTTCATATGTGGGAAGCAGGTGCTCAACTGCTTGAGCCAGTTTGGAATTCTTGATCAAACTCCCAGAAGAAAGTTGGTGCTCTGTAATGCTGTAACCAGGCCTGTGTGCAATGGGACCTTATGGTTAGCAGGTAACTCAAGGATAGTGAGAGTGTGACCAGCTCCACCACCACCAGGAACTGAATCAGGAAAAAAAAGACAAAAAACCTTTTGCTTTGCTGTGATTCCTCTACTTTAAAAAACATTTCTGTTGCTGTGTGTCTCATAGAATGAGGTATTGTTTAGTATTTGAGATATTATTCCATTGCAATCTAAATGGACAAAGCCTACCTTTGTGATTCTCATCTGAAGAGTAAGGTTCTTCTGTGGGTCTGATTCAACCACCAGACTTGCTGGTCAGCGGGAGCAGGGGACTAGACTAAGGAGGAGGGCCGGAGGGGAAGTTGGCCCCATTCTTGAAGGGTCAAGGATGGCCAGGAGACGGGTTTTTGGATAGTGGGGCTAGACTAGGAAGTGTGAAAGAAGGAAGATAGGAGAGACCTATGGTGTGAAACACCCCAGCTTCTGCGGAATAAAATAAGCACATACAAAGCAGCAATTTGAAAGCTTATCTTTGTGCCACTTGTACTTTCCACACGTTTTTCCTTTTAATTTTTCATTATTTAGAGAAGTGTCTTTAGGAAGTCAGCCTGCCTCAGAAGATATTTCCATTTCTGCAAGGCCAGTCTTCAAAGATCCTGTGAGGCATCGTCAGGAGTTTAGTTAGGGTGACAGCAGGGATCGCGTGGGAAACCCCTAAGGGAAGGAGAATTTAGGTGTGACTGGAGGGGCCCTGGCTCACCACAAACCCTCCCTGCTCCACCTGGGACAGGCTGTGGTTTGCTTGAGCAAGGAGCCGGTTCTGGCATGGTTATGTAGGCTTGTCATTCCCTCCCACTTTTGAGCTGCTCTCACCTGCTCTTCCTGCCCTTTCCAGTACCACAGAGAAAGCCGCATCATTGCCTGCCAAAAAGCTGTCCTGTTGCTTCCTTGCCACCAACAGTGGACATTGCTGACATTACCTGAAACTTGTGAACTTTCCTGTCCTTTGCTGGATAAGGGATTTGCTTAATTAAGAAAAGAGTTCAATAAGTTCTAGAACTGCTTTGCATTTTTAAAGCACTTAACCCACATGCATTCTGTTTCAGCAGAGTAGTCTTCATCTTTTATTTTGTATAAACAATTATTTGACAGGACTCTAAATCCGTAGATTAAGGATTTTAGCCATAAACTGGGAAAATTTCTTCACCTAGTCACAAATTCCAGGCTTCCATATATTTCTCCAGCCAAGGTTAATTATTGGCATTCAGGTTCAGGGTTTAGTGCCCACTCCCTCCTCACAATAAAATCCAGGAGTAATTGCTAATATTTATTGAACTTATTTGCTGGACATTAAATGTTTTACGTGTAACAACCAAAGGAGGGAGGGTGGTATAACAATGAATTTTGGAGATAGATAAACCTTTTGCAAATCTCCACTCTGCCACTTACACACCCTACGTAATTTTGGTCAAATGTCTTAACTGTTCTGTCTCAGTTTCCTTATCTTTGAAAAGGTGCTAATATTAATACCTACTCTCCAGGACAAAGATTCAGAGAAATAATGTATGGAAAGAATGCTTGCCCCATAACCAGAGTCCTTCTCCTTTCCTCCTTCTGATGGAGGTACAACAAAATTGAGTGGTTAGTTTTCTAACTTCTGATAAATGGTCTCATTAATTTTCTGGCACAGAGGGAAGAGTAGGGCTGGCAATTTGCCAGGGCTAATGGAGTCATTTTGTAACATTTGGTGGCTTGGTGTTGATGAATGAAATTCTTATCCACCATTAATCTTCAGGGCAGAGCAATCCAAAATAGATACAATTATAGAAGTATGCCACCCAAAGGTGTGGGAGGAGCGTTGATCCTAGGGAGTGGTTCTCACACCAGGCTGTGGATTACAGTCGCCTGGGGAGCTTTGAAATGAAGCTGCCTGGACTTCACTCCCTAGACGTTCTGATTGGCCTGGTGTGGAGTGAGGCTGGGGCATCAGTACATTTTATAGTGGGGTTGGCAATCACACGTGAGCCCTTTGAGGTCAGAGGTCTAGTTCTACAGCCGTTGCCTCTAGATGTGGATGTCAGCAGTCTCTGCTGCTGCCACCACTAACTACGCTGGGTGGCTGCTGCATCTCACCTGCCTCTGCACGGCCAGAGATGGGTCATAGCCACCATCAGAATGTCTCCAGCCCTTCCCTCACCACCTGGGCCCATTTCACCTGGCTGCTGCAAGAGGGGCTACAGGAGGGGGGCGCATATTCTCACCCCACTAGTCCACCTTGGGAACATTTCTCAAGATGGATGACTACTGAGAAATTTACCCTCTTCAGGGAAAAATCACACCCCACCCACCAGAGTACAGTCTGTGTCTGTGTTCAGTGTTAGACATTGTCCAACATCATATTCAATCACTTCCAGGATGGCCTTGGAAAAGAGAACCACGTGCAGTTCACTCCGACACACTCCAAAGACCCACAGTGGGTGTGAAGCTCAGTCTCCAGCTCATCTTCACAGAGGACCTGGTGATAAGGGTCCAGCGTGACCAAGGAACTAGTCAAAACGTGGTCCTCCCTGTCGGGTTCCATGTGCTTGTGCTATATGCACATGCCAAGCTGAAATGTTCTATTTTCACTTTAAATCTTAGTCTGTATTTATAGACTTGCTTAAAACAAAGTCTTTAGTACTGCTTTTTACAGAAAGCTTATCTTTTCCCTAGGGTATTACCATTTTATCATTTCATGCATCATGCAATCCAATTTAAAAACGATTTTTAAAGTGTTATTATAAGATAATATAAATTCTTTGAAATATTCAAGCCATACGAAAGTGAATAAAGAATTTTCCTTCTTCTCCTCTCACAAATGCTACTCCCTAGTATTAACTAATTGATTTGGTGTACAGCCTTCCAGATTTTTTCTAATACTTATAACTAAAGAGTATGCACACATTTTTGCATAAAACATTTCATTGTAATTATCTTCCCAGTCTCTATAACCATTCTTCTAAACATTTGGATGCTAGTCTAATAAGTGGAAATACCATAATTAGCCATTTACTGAGTATCAGTGAGTTGGAAAAGTTTCCAATTTTCGAGATTATAAATAATGCTATGACAAATATCTTCTTGCAAAACTTTTATTTTCATTTAAGAGCATTTACTTTGGTTCGAGTCCCATAAATGGATTTACTTAGCGTATTAGGGTTCTCCAGAGAAACAGAACTGGCAGGAAATATGTATGTATATGTAATATAAATATTATGAGATTTATTATAGGAATTGGCTCACATGACTGTGGGGATTGGCAAGCCTGAATTCCATAGAACAGACCACAAGCTGGGAACTGATGGAGGTTTCGATAAATTCCCCACAAGAAACTGACTGGCTGAAGTCAAGATAGAAATTCTTCTTTCTGATTTCTGAAATCATCAGTTCTTTCTTTAAGGCCTTCAACTGATTGGATGGGACTTCTCATTACTGAAGGCAGTCTCCTTTGTTGAGTGTAGATGTAATCAGCCATAGATGCAATCAACTGACTCATGATTTAAATCCATGAAATACCGTCACATGAACAATCAGGCCAGTGCTTGCTTGACCAAACAACTGGACATCATAACCTAGCCAAGTTGACACATGAACTCAACCATCATATTTACCGAAATAGTATGAGCAATCTAAAGGAGAATTTTACAATTTAATGGGGGTATAGGAAAATAGGAAAGATTTATGGCTAATCAATCTATTTGGCTAAATAAATTATAGTTTATAATTGAATACTATGAAACCATTAAAAATAACACTATGGAAGAACATATAATATCATGGAAAGATTTTCAGTGTGTTTTAGGGAATTTATAAAACAAGTTTAAAAAGTTTTAAAATAATTTCTATAAAAACATTTTTATAACCAGAATATATCTGAACAGAACTTATATGGAAATACAAAGGTTCAAAGAAGAGCCAAGACGAGTTTCAAGAACACAATTGGAAGGTTGCTCTACCAAAAATCACGATTGATTATAAAGCACAGTAAAGTAATTTACTGTACTATAAAGTACAGTAGTTAAGACTGTATAGTATTTGTGCAAGAATAACTTTTTAAAATAAATAAAAAGGAACACAATGCAGGAGTCACAAACTTTTTCTGCAAAGGACCAGATAGTAAACATATTAAGCTTTGCAGGTCATATGGTCTCTGTGACAACTACTCAACTCTGCTGTTGTAGTAGAGAAGCAGGCATAACCACAGTGTAAATGAATGGCATGCCTGTGTGCCAATAAAACTTCATTTCCTCAACAGGCAGCTGGTCTTAGTTTCACAATCCCTGGAACAGAAAATCTAGAAACAGAGTCATATATGTACATGTCATTTGAGACAAAGATGGCACTAAAGAGTAAAGGGGAAAGAATGGTCTTTTAAATAAATGATAAAGAGTCAATGGATAGCCATATTGAAAAAATTGAACTTCATCCCTACTTCCTATCCCACATAAAAGTAAATTCCATCTCAATTATAGATATAATGTGAAAAAGCAAATGATAAAGCTTCTAGAAAATATATAGGAATATATAAGTAAGACACAAAAAGCACTAACTATAGAAAAAAAGACATTGGGCTATATTAAAATTATGAACTTTTTGTGCATCCAAAGGTATTGGTAAGCTACAGTGTGGGAGAAGATTTCAGCAACACATATAACCAAAAAGGGGCTCATATCAATAATATATTTTAAATGCCTACAAATCAATTCTTAAAAATAGAAAATCCAATAGTAAAAACAGGCAAAAGATTCAGATACTAACTGGACAAGAAGAGAATATTTCAGTAGTCTATAGATACATAAAGAAGTGTTAAAATCCATTAGTTGTCAGGAATATGCAAACGTAAAACATGATATAATTGTTAAAATATCAAGTGTTGTTGAGGATATGGAATACTGCTGATACTGTCAAACACTGCTAGATGTGAACTGGAACAGTCCCTTTAGGAAGATGGTTAGAAGTGTCTACTAGAGCTGAGCATACTTGTACCCCATGACCCAGCAATTGCGCTCCTATGTTTATACCCAGTGAAATGTGTTGTTATGCATATCAAAAGACGTACACATTGTACTCCTGTACACATTCGCAGAAGCATTATTCATCACCTCAAACTGGAAACTACTCATATGTCTCTAATTAGTAGATTGGATAAATAAAATGTAGTCTATTCATAAGGTGGAAACTATATAGTAGTAATATTCTAATGAATGAACTCTCCTTCACATAACAAAATGGGTGACTCTCACGTACATAATTTGCATGAAATAAGCCAGGTTCAATGATGAGAGAATTTAGCATATTGAGAGAGGGGTTAGTAATTGGGAGTGAGCATGAGAGGGAGTTTGGGTTCCTGGTAATATTCTATTTATTGCTCTGGGGTCAGTTACATGGAATATTCACTTTGGGATAGTCATTAAGTTTGACATTTATGATGGATATATTTTTCTATATGTATGTTATATTTTAATTTTTTAAGTTTTTAAAGTGTATCTGAATAGAAACAGAATTAAGGCATTTGAAATTGTCTAAAGTCCATAAATCAAGAAATAAAGGTAAAAGCATATTTTTATCTAGAACAGAACTATCCAATAGAACTTTCCATGATGACAGAAATGTTCTCTATTATCTGAGCTGTCCAATACAGTAGCTTCTAGTTATACATGATATTGAGCACTGAAATGTGACTAGTGTTCAGGAAAACTGAATTTTTTATTTCATTTTAATTTAAATAGCCATGTGTGGCTAGTGATCAGCATATTGGATAGTGCAGATCAAGAACTATGGAGGCAGGGGAACAGCTGTGGCTCAAGCAATTGAGCTCCTGTTTACCATATGGAGGACCCAGGTCCTCCTGGTAAAATAAAAAAAAAAAAGGAAAAAGGCATCCCAGACCTGCGTGGCGTGGAGAGGCACAGGGCGCCACATAGCAAAGTGACACAATCAGATAGAAAAAACAAAACAAAACAGGGAAATAGTCCACTAAATTGGTGGGACAGTATAAAGAGGTTGACATGGGGTCATGTTGCTTTTATCACACTCTTCTATCCTATATGATAAATAACTTTCTGCATGTGTTATGCTTAAATAGAAATTAAAATTTAATTTTAAAAAAGAGAACTCAAAGTACATACTCAAAACTGTTTACAGTGGTTAACTTTAGGTAGTAGGAATTATGGTAATCTTTTTCTTTTCTTCCTTTTTAAAAAGGGATCCATATTTTCTAAAATGTTTACCATAAGCAAACATGGAAAAAGAACAAATTAATAAGTGAAAAACTAAAACTAAATACTGACTACAAATCCAGAAATTCCTTAGGGGCCTATATGTGCTTTTACTATTAAGGCAATAATCTGTGTAATGAGAATTTATGGCAGACCATATTTTTCTTTTCAACATTTAATATCTAAACTTGCTGGCTAAGCAGAGATTTCACATAAAGCATTGCAGATTTCTGCTGCTCTCCACTTCCTCATTAGGTACATAGATGTTTGCATTGGGGCTGAAACAACAATGTGGAATTTGGTCTGGCTCACCTTCCATTTGGCTTGAGCAGGTATCTTTGGAGGAATGGTCTCACTTTCCTACTCTATTGTCTTTTAGCTCAACAGGAAGGTCTTTCAAGGGCTCGAGTTTTGGTAAAATTTATAACAAGTTTGAGGTGAAAGTTATTATAGTTTCCTACCTGGAGATGCAACTACCAAATGGACCTCCCTCCACTGTATGTTTTACAGGTCCCTCAAATTCAGCAGGTCCAAAACCAACCTCATTCATCTTCTCTACCAAACTTATACTTCTTTTAGGAGTATACCTTCAGTAAATGGTACCATTTTCCACCTAGATAGCCAAGCTAGAAGCCTGGAAGTCTTCCTTCACTACCTGGCCTTTTCAACTATGGCTCTGTGTTCCAGGCTTTCCAATCTACTCACCATTTCCTGCTCGTTCCAACTTTGTGCAGCTTTGTACTTACACATGATGTTTCTTAGCTAGAATGTCTATCTTCCCTTTTTTCCTTCCTGGTGAATACTAAATCATTCTTTTTTTTTTTTTTTTTTAAAGATTATTTATTTATTTATTTAATTTCCCCCCCTCCCCTGGTTGTCTGTTCTTGGTGTCTATTTGCTGCGTCTTGTTTCTTTGTCCGCTTCTGTTGTCGTCAGCGGCACGGGAAGTGTGGGCGGCGCCATTCCTGGGCAGGCTGCTCTTTCTTTTCACGCTGGGCGGCTTTCCTCACGGGCGCACTCCTTGCGTGTGGGGCTCCCCCACGCGGGGGACACCCTTGCGTGGCACGGCACTCCTTGCGCGCATCAGCACTGCGCATGGCCAGCTCCACACGGGTCAAGGAGGCCCGGGGTTTGAACCGCGGACCTCCCATATGGTAGACGGACGCCCTAACCACTGGGCCAAAGTCCGTTTCCCTAAATCATTCTTTAAGACTCTTATCAAATGTTATCTGTTCTTAGAACCCTTCTATATTACAGATGCTCATCACAGTGTCTAAAAATCCACAATCCCATCTAAGTGTAACTACTCAACCTTCAGCACTTGCTCAGAGGAGCATCATATGACCTAGCCTCTGGTCACAGTGGGGGTACCAGACATAGGGATGAGCTTCTGACCAACGGCAACTCATCCATAAGTTTGTATATGGTCTAGTGCAAAATTTAAACTAGGAAATGGGTGAATTTTTTGGCATGCAAGTTATCCCTCAATAGAGCTATTTTTAAAAATTAAACCAGGAATTTTGAAACACTGTGGTATTTGGTAGTTGGAGTTGAAGCTGAAAGCCTGGAGGTAGTTTTGGGCCCTGAGAAGCCAAGCTGGTCATTTACAGGCTGAATCTCTGTGGAGGCAGGATCTATGACTAAGCAAAGAAGGCAGCCAGTAGTGAGAAGAGAAAGAGAAAGAGGGAAGGGGTGATTGATGCCAAGAGAGAAACCACAAGACGCAGAGTGATGGAGAGAGCAGCTAGCCCATAGAAGTGCCGCATCTCTCAACAATTTTCCAATTTCAATCCCTGTCCTATGTTTTCCTTTTAATTATCCCCACACTTGTACTGAACTAATTTGACTTGTAACACAAAGAAGCCGATGGTAACAACTTTCCTGATTACCCAAAGCAGCGTTTCTCTCTCCCTCCTTGGTGCTCTCAGTGCCTATAGATGTTGCCATTATTTGTGTATACATGTATGGAGAACGTGCTTTATTGGAAAGAGGATGGCTCTGGCACCAGAAAGATCTTGGTTTTTAACCTTTGCTCACCACTTATGAACTCAGAATTTGGGGACATGACTTCTCTTTGAGCCTTCATTCTCTTATCTGTAAAATTGAAATAACCCTGAGTGTGAGGATTTACTGAGATAACATATATCACTGGGGACTATGCCCAGATCCTCCTAGGTGCTCTGTAAATGCCAACTTAATTCCTTTCCACTTCCTCCCTCACAGAATTCTGAATTCCTGAGGGGCAGAAATGGTGTCTTGATCATTTGGGATTCCCCTCTGGCATCCAGCTCTTTGCAGGGCAGATAGAAGGCATTCATTGAACAGTATTTAATTTAATTTAATAGGGAAATGGACTTGGCCCAGTGGTTAGGGTGCCCGCCTACCACATGGGAGGTCCGTGGTTCAAACCCTGGACCTCCTTGACCTGTGTGGAGCTGGCCCACACGCAGTGCTGATGTGTGCAAGGAGTGCCGCCCCACGCAGGGGTGTCCCACATAGGGGAACCCCACACACAAGGAGTGCACCCCATAAGGAGAGCCGCCCAGAGTGAAAGAAATGCCCAAGAATGGTGCTGCACACACGGAGAGCTGACATAACAAGAAGACACAACAAAAAGAAACACAGATTCCTGTGCTGCTGACAATGAGAGAAGCGGACAAAGAACACGCAGCAAATAGACACAGAGAACAGACAACTGAGGCAGGGGGAGAAGGGGAGAGAAATAAATAAATAAATCTTTAAATAATAATAATAATTTAATTTAATAATTAAATCCACTGAATCTGGTAACCCTGCTCAGGTTACCAGAGTCAGCAAATAAAAAGACATCACGTGAAGTTTGAACTTCAGATAAACAATTAATAATTTTTAGTGTAGGTCCCCTGGCATTCAATGATAAAAAAATTATTTATTGCATACCTGAAACATAAATTTTACTGAGCATCCTCTACTATCTGGTGACTCTATTTCCTAGCTGTTATGTTCTCAACAATTGACACATTCTGTTTATAGGTATGAGGTATTTACTTCTACAAAATTCACCTTTTTCCAGAAGGAAAAAGAATTGGGTGAGTGCCTTTTTCCAACTGTGTGTTTCCCATTAATAAATCCTGGGAATAGTGACGATTTATATGAGCACTTCCTGTACCGGGGGACCATATGAACCATTCTGCTGTGGAAAGTCCCGATTCACCCTGCTGTCCTGGTGTAATTATGAAAAGCTCCCCGCTTCACTCTCAAAAGTCCAGCATTTTGGATGATAAAGTACATGACCAGGAAATCAGCCCACATTTCCTCTAGTGTGCAAACACTGCCCGGTGGTAGGTGCTGCCACTTCCTAAGGCATCACACCAATGCCTCTCGCTCACACGGGGGACTATTTTACCCACAAGGAAACTGAGTCTTAGGGAGCTGACACTCCCTAAGTCACTGTGACTGCACCTGCCCAGTTTTCCAGTGCCACCTGTCCCTGTGTTACGGGACTGTTGCTCTTTGATGCTTGTTTTACTCTCTTTTCCTTCACGCTCTACTGATGATCCTTGTCTTCTGTTTTCTTCTCGTATTTCTATACTATGTGAGGCCTTCTTTTTCTCTCTGCTGGGTCCCTCTGACATTTGCCTTGTGCTTTTGAGTCTCCAGTCTTCTCTTATGCCCAACTTTTCTGTGTCTTCATTAGTTCCCTGTGACAGTTGGTCCTACCTGTCCACTTGGCTAAGCTATAGTCCCCAGTTATAATCCAACACTGATCTAGGTCTTGCTGTGAAGGTGTGCTTATCATCTGCAATCGGTTAGCTTTAAGTGAAGGGGAGTCCCTTGATAATGCATGTGGACGTCATTCAATCAGTTGAAGGCCTCAAGGCCTCAAGAGCAAAACTGAGGATTCCCAGAGAAGAAATTCTGCCACAAGACTGCAGCCTGAAATCCTGCCTGAATTTCCAGCCCTTCCCACAAAAATTTCATACTCAAAACTGCAACATCAGTTCTCATCTGGGTTTTCAAGTGGACTTGCCCGACCCTGCAGTCTCGTGAGCTATAGGGGAGTGTGCATGTACACCCATTTATTGTTTGTTTCTCTGGAGAATCCTGACGGCTACATTCCCCAACCCCACCGCCACTTCACTCCACTCCCAAAAGCCTACTGCAAGGTTAGTACCTGCTATTTATTGAGCATTTACTATTTGCTGGAAACCAAGAAACCACTGTATCCTCATGGGCTCATTTGGTCTTCACAAGAACCGTCCCCATCCCCACTGCCGAAAGTCAGATTCAGACCCACATCTGAGTTCTTAGCCCCCAGGGGGCAGCACGGGCCTACATTTCTAAAACAGATGTGTCCCGGTGCTGCGCCTGCAGTTCTGCACATTTATGAACCTGCAGTTGCAGGAGAGGGGATCAGACTGGACAACAGGAGCAACCATCCGAGCTGAGCTGTGAGGACATCTGTCCAGGCCTCGGCACATGATCCCCCTGCATCCTCCCAAATGCCCGCTGAGGTAAGTAGCACCCCGTTAACCACTTTATAAAGGGGGAAACAATGGGCTGGGAGCTGGGATTCAGCCCAGGTCTTCGCCAGTGAAATCTATGTTCTTCTAACATACCGCATGCGACTCTCCAAATTGCATGACTTGGAACCTGCCCCCTGGGCAAGGGGGAGAGGCCACGACTAGGTGAAAATGGCAAGGATCCTGACGAGGACACTCGAAGCACACCTTCCCGAGAGGGGCGAGGCCTACAAAGCCCCCGCTGGGGGGCGCGAATGTCCACACGCGCTTACCTTTACCAGGAGAATATTTGCCCAACCCCAAGACCGCCACAGATTGTCCACTCCTTTTCCCAGCTTTGCTAAATATTCAGAACAGGTGGGCCTAAATAAGGAACAAATGCCATCTAATCTGAACTTTAACACCCTCCTCACAGCCCAGTGCTTCAGTCAGTCCATGAGGAAAATCAGTTATTACACTCCAGCTAGCACAGGGACGGGCTTAGGAGGCAGCGTCGGGGGCGCGATGGTTTAATGGCAAAGAGATGGGAGGTTTAAGAAAAATCAGTGTTGTTAAAAATAAACAGACCGTAATTCCCCTTCCTGATCAGAGAATATTTCCAAGGCAAATGGATAATGGCATGGCATTTTAGGTTCCTGGAAACGGCGCCAGAGTCATCTTTACGACACATTACCAAATACCAAGTATCTGAGCATGGCATTCAAGATCCTCGGCAGGCGGCCCCTGACTATTTCCCTCTTCACGGCCTGCCTCATCCCTGCATGAACCTGGGCTCAACCATTTGCAGTTCTCTGAACGTGTTGTACACGTTCCTTTATCATTTGTTGCAGCCATCGTCATTTCCATGGTCCTTCCAGAGACAGCTTCTTCAGTGCTCTCAGAGACCCTGGTACATGTTTCCATTAATGATGCATATACCACATTAATTGAATGTTTTTTTTTTCCCTATACTAACATTTATGTGGTACTTCTTCTGTGCCAGGAAGGATTCAAGAGCTTTCCCATGCATTTTGACAGTTTGTCTTTACAATAATTCCACGATGGAGGCAAAATGTTTATATTCCTATTTTGCAAATAAGGAAATTGAGGCATAGAAAAGGGAGGCAGGTTGTTCAAGGTCACACAGCTATGGTGATGAAGCCAGGACTTGACCTCAAACAGCCAAACTTCAGAGTCTACACACCTAACACTCTACTGTATTTTCTGTCTCTTTTGTGAAGCAATGGGGCCCAGGACCTTATGCCTAGAAAGTGCTTGATAAATATCAGTTGAATAAACAAATGAAGGAAACCTCTTTCTTGGTTCCCAGAGGCTCTGGGCTCCTGATGTGTAATGTCTGCTTTCCTAACGCAGCTGCCGCCATCACAAGTCCTCGAACGTGAGGTGGAAAAGAGATTCCATCTGGCTTCCACGTTCCATCCCAAAGAATCTGCCTGGACACACACAGGGGCAGTTGCAGGGTTGGCACAGACACCCCTTGATCTTTAAAAGAATGTCTGCATCCACTGAAACAGGTAAATTGCTTCAGGGAATGACAAGTTACCCCCAGCCCCCACTCTGAAGATAGAAACGGTTCCTTCAGCCTGGAGTGAGTTAGTTGGAAAAAACTGATTTCACGCTTTGCTGAGTCTGATTGTCCTTGAACACCAGAGCGCATTAGCTGCCTGCCTGTGCTGGCTAAGTGTGAGGGCTGCTGCGGCTGCAGTTCAAGGGGCACAGCTGGGCTCTGCTGGGGGCACATCTCAGATCATGCGCCTTCGCTGGACCCCCAGGAGCTCTGGAAGAGCAAAGCCAGCCAGGAGGTCGTTTTTATGACTGCAATGCCACTTACCTTGCCCTTTCCTCCCCTTTCCTCTCCTCCATCTTTTCCTGTTTCCTTCCAGTAGCTCCAGACCGTTTTCCCAGTTGCTTGCCTTTAGGACTTTCCCCCTTGGTTGTCCCATTGGGGCCTCAGTCCTCACATGCCTGAAAGGGGGCTTTCCCCCAGACCTGCTTTGCTTGCGTTCCCATTCACGTCACCTTTGTCCAACCAGTCCCCTAGCCAAGAGTCTGCCTAGATCCCTTCCCCCCTGTGTCCCCCTGATCCTGACTTTCCAACCGCAGAGGATAGCCCCCATCCCTGCCTCCAGTCTCCTTCCAAAGAACTGTTGAATGCCCCCTTCGGACAGAAATCCCATGGCATCAGGCCCAGCTGGAGTGGGCTCTCTGGTCTGGGCTGTAGCATGTGTGGTCAAGGGCGGTGAGGCAAGAAAATGAAATCAAATCCAAGCAGCCTAATGGTCAACCCAGGGGTTAAGTGGAATAGAAGAATCCAGCTAAGGTAATAAGATGAGAGCTGGGAAACCAGATGGAGGAGGGAAAACAAAACAAAACCAAAATTCAACATCACTGATGGGGGCGGGGGAAGGAAGGGTGTTCCTCTGACAAAGGAAGTTTGGAATGCTGAAGGGAAAACAGTTATTTCAGTACTTCTTTAGGTGCCTTTGGATAAAATTCCTGAAAAGATGATAGAGTTCAGCAGAGTCACTTGATGAGTTTTGGGATGAGCAAAGATAATCCAGGGATTCAGTTGTGGTAGGGTGAATAGTCAGGGTTCTGAGCTCAAAATTAATAGGATTTGGGTGGTGAAGGTGGGAACTGGTAGCAAGGGAGGGAAGGGGAAGATTCTCAAGCCTGAGAGTAGCCCTGAGAAGATGACCGCAAAGCCTCATGAGAAACCTGGCTGGCAAGAGATGTCCCAGGGCAGGAAAGGTCCATCAGCTATCTAAACGACGGCACACGATTCATGACCTTTGGTGGTGAGCGCTAATGTGTTGTGCTATAGCCTACATGTTTACCCCAAAGCCTTCAGTAAAGCCTACTCTGTAAGAGGCCTTGTATTAGGAGCAAACTAGGGAGAAATGGAGCAGATAGGGTGATGCCAGGAATGGAACAAGGAGGTGTCAGAGTAGAGATCAAGAATCCAGGAAAGGAAGGACACTGTGGATATTAGTAAGCGCTGTGTCCCTCCTCACATACAGAATAGGGTTTGAGCCCTCTTTCAGTATCTGTTATGAGATGGAAATGCTCCTGCAGGTTAGAGGATTGGGGACATCCAGGTGGCTGACATCTGTGTTATATTACAAACAAGAATAGGAAGATTTGAAGCAGAGAGTGGGAGAGGGAACTTAAGCCAGGAGGAGATTTTTTTTTACATTAAGTGTCTGAGTACAGAAGATGGATGGGGAGGGAGCTGTTACTGGCAGTCAGTAGCCTCAACAGGCCTGGAGCAAACAGAGAGAAACCTGGCCAGAGAATGGAGCCAGTCCTACAAGGTTATAGACATAGAACAAAGAGAAGTGAAGGAGGACAGCTCTGTGCCTGGTGAAGAGAGTGGGATGACAAGGGTCCATCTGGGATGTACGTGTCAGAGGTGCCAAAGGAGGTGGCTGGGGACAGTCGCAGTGGGGATGTACAGGCAGCTACTCTGCATCTGCTTGGGGCTGAGCTGGCTTGCATTTAACACAGCCCCATCCAGCTGATGGAGCAAACACCAGCGGACTCCACCTGGCTGTGTTCTGTCCCTGGAAACCCCAATCCTTTGGCAAAGCGCAGTTCCTGGCAGGTCTGCTGCGGGACGAAGCCCAGGTAACAGTTTGCCAGGCCCCGGACTGGTCGCCAGGTCCTGCCACTCTGTCTCCCCAGTGGCTCATTTCCTCCCAGTGCTCCCTTCTTTTCCTTCTCCCGGTGGGCCTGCTGTCACTCGGCCTGACACTGTCCAGTCCTCAGGTTAAGCCTCAGACCTCCCTTCAGGGGTTGGGCACATGACAGCAAG
This sequence comes from Dasypus novemcinctus, assembly GCF_030445035.2. Classification (NCBI taxonomy): domain Eukaryota; kingdom Metazoa; phylum Chordata; class Mammalia; order Cingulata; family Dasypodidae; genus Dasypus; species Dasypus novemcinctus. The sequence goes on from NC_080682.1 coordinate 80,170,765, forward strand.
GGCTCATAAATACAGAAGTGAATAGTTTCTGATCAAGAGCCAACCCCTTGTGTTCTGTGCTCTCCACCACACACACACACACACACACATTCTCTAGCTTCTAGAGTAGTTACCTTTCCTTAGAAAATCACACCCACTGCAGTTTCACTCTTATATTTAAGTGTATAAGTGAAGTAAAATTTGCCAATTTGGGAGAACAGGGGCATCTTGCAATGCATTGCTGAGACTCACAAGTCCTACTGCTTTCTCTGTATCCTTGTGAGCATTGGGGGATCAGGAAGCCACTCTGCTCCTCCAGGACAGATGACACAGTTGTCTTTAAGCTCTTCGCTCCCGAGAAGAAGGAAGACAGCCTTCCTTATTCCACCTTCTTCCTCCCCCCCTACTCATCTTCTTCATTTATTATTTTCTACAATGTCAGGCACCATAATAGGCTCTGTATATAACTTGCTTCAATCAATCTTTAAGCTTGCTTATGGAAAATCCTGACCACCTTCTCTCAGAAGATAGATTTATTATGATCCTTAACAAACTGCTCTTTGATTCTGTTATCTGCTTCTGCTGCTACAATCATGTCCGATTTACAACTCAGCCTTCAGAACATGTTACCCAGAGACCAGGGCACCACAGACTTTCGGTGATGTTTTTGAGCAAAGGGCAGGAGCAGAGTTAGAGCATGGGCTCACAGGTAAATAGTGCCAGGTCTGATTCTGCACCTCTGTGTCCAGTTCTGTGACCTTGAGCAAGAAGCTCACCTTTCTGAACCTTAGCCCCTTGTTCAGAGAATGAAGAAAATAATAATAGCCATTCACTCTAGTACGAGGATTATATGAGGAATGCACATAAAGGGATTAGCATACTGCCATAACGAAGTAAGTCCTAAATAAATGTTGGCCATTACTGGTGGTGGTGGTGAATGATTGCATTCTTCTGGCCTGACTCTATTAGACCATCCTACATAGTTACCTAAATCTTCCAGGCCTATTAATGACAATTCCTTTGGACCTTTCTAATTGTCCCATCCAGCTCTCACTTGACCACATTCTGTGACTCTCTACTTTCTGTAGATACCTTGATTCCAAGCCTGCCTCTGCCTTTTGCACGTGGAGTTTGTGTTTTGTTTCCTAGTGCTGGACTTGGATTCTCCCTCATGTTCTTGAGCATGGATGGGTCCATTTGGTTCTTCTTACCCTGCCCAATTTCTAGCTTAAGGCCTTAATCCTTTGCACCTCCTATTTGCTCTTCTACAGAGAAATGGGAAAAATGGAGGGAAAGAAAAAGGGAGGAATGTAGAGCAGAATGAAGAGTTTACTTTAGTTAGGCGGTCCTAACTCTTCTCAGCACTCATTTATTTAACTCTCACTACCAACATATGAAGTAAGTAATAGTACTAACTGCTTTTAAAGAAGAGCTGGCCTACAAAACACTTGAGCAACTGCCAAGGATGCACGGTTAGTAAAATAGCAGACCTGAGGTTCCTATGAGAATGGCCACTTGAGATGAAGCCTGGTTGCCATCTTTGAATTAGACTGTGAACAGACCCTTCCAGTGAGGTTTAGGTGCTTTTGAGGCACCTACTCAGGTTTGGCTACAACTCGTGGATTTGGGGTAGGATCAGCATTTGTGCTAAGCTGTCACCCTACTCCCCTACACAAATTTGCCCCTGAAGAGCAGTCAAATTTTGAGAGGCCCTTGAGCCAAGAGGCAAGGTCTAATGCCCTGCTGTCTTCCCCATCCTCACACACATACACATGTGCATGTACATACCTGCAAACACACACACACACAACCATGAATTTCCACAGGCCAGGGACTCTGTCTCTCTTTTTTTTTTTTTAAGATTATTTATTTCTCTCCCTTTCCCCCATTGTCTGCTCTCTGTGTCCATTCACTGTGTTCTTCTGCATCTGCTTGCATTATCCAGCAGCACTGGGAAACTGCATCTCTTTCTTGTTGCATCATCTTGCTGCGTCAGCCTTCTGTGTGTGTGGCGCCATTCCTGGGTGGGCTGTAATTTTCTCATGCAGGGCAGCTCTCCTTGCAAGGCACACTCCTTGCGCATGGGGCTCCCCTATGTGGGGGACACCCCTGAGTGGCACCGCAATCCTTGCTTGCTGCAGCACTGCACGTGGGCCAGCTCACCACACAGGTCAGGGGGCTCTGGGGATCGAACCCTGGACTCTCCATATGGTAGACAGATGCTCTATCAGTTGAGCCATGTCCGCTTCCCTCATTTGTCTTTACACATCCCTTACGACCCTACCTAGTACAGTGCCTGACCCAACACATGCTCTGATCACATATTGTTAATAATAGTGATCACTCCTGGTTGTACTGATAATTTACTGTAATAATATTTGTAAAAGTGTCTTATAAAATGTTAAGTACTGTTCAAATAAGATTCATCATCATCACTATTTTTATTGCTGTCTCAAGAAAATTTCCAACTCTTTGAGAGGCAATGAAGAATTTTCGTACCACTGGAAAAGTAACTAGGAAAGAAAGTCATTCTACTAGTCTTTCTTGTTAGACAGAGCACAGTCATGCAGTTTCTTTCTAAGGAATCAAATTGTGGTTTGAAGACCTCTTCAAGCCTAAATTCTTCTCTTTCTCAGACTGTGTGGAGAAGGAGCAGCCTGGGGGCCCCATGTTTGCCCCTCTCCCACTATGTGTGGCAGGACCCTGGAGCATACCACCCTCCAAAGTGGCCACTTAGTCCTTGACTTCAGTCTATAAACAAATCCGGGAGACTGGGTAGCCCGAATGGATGTTTGTACAGAGCAGTTGAGGAAACATTCCCAGCCCAGGGGACACAGCTGGGGTGGTTGTCAGAACAATCTGGGCCTCTGGGAAAAGGTTAGGCTTAGCCCAGCAAACATGGCCCTGGGCTCGGCTTGACCTCTGGATACCACGTGTCACCTTCGGTGGGAAAATAAATAGTCCTCTTGTCGGGAATGTGCACCCCGTCTCTTGTGGAACATGGGAAACAGACAGCAATTGTACGGGAGGAAAAGGCTGTCTGCAAGCTGTCCTCAGAGCCTGTGACAGGCCTTCCCGTTGGCAGGTCAATGCTGCTGTTGTTTGCCTTGATGGTAGTGCCTGTCACTCAGCCTTCTGAGATTCAGGCTTTAGGTTCCAGGACCAAGAAGGCAAGTGTCCACAGCCTTTTTAGCCAGAAGCTGCACTTCTAAACCTCTAAGATGAAGAGAAGGCAAATAGCTTGTATCTTCAGAACTAAGTTTAACTAATTGTTATGTCTACCAGGAGCATTGTATTCCAGGTATTCTAATGCTGGGTTCAAGCACAATGGAAAAGTGCCACAATGGATTAGTAGCATCTGCCGTAGATTTGACTGGGAAGGGTTGGGATTGTCAGAATGTGTGCTGCTCTCTGCCATCCCTGCTCTAGCCCTCCTTCCACATGCATCCTAGTGGCTGCCAGAGTCCTTCCCTTCCTTGGGCCCCTCCGAGGGCAGCCTGAGGTACTGTCTTGTCTGCTTTCATCCACCTCTAACCTACCAGTGAAAAATGCATTCCATGTCTTAAGCCAGAAACCTAAATCTTATCATGAACTTCTCCTTCTTCATTTCCCTGCAGAAATGGTAATTTTCAAATCCATCTAGGGCTACCTTCTCAAGGTCTTTTTAATCCATTTTCCTCCCTTCCCCATGCACATAGCCTTTGTCTTAGTTCATCTTTCACTTTGATGAGTACAGCACCTTTCTAATGGCTCTGACTTTGATCTCTGCCCATTCAGTTTGTCATCCACCCTGCCACAAGGCAGCTTATGTCAAGAACTGGAGACTCAGAAAGACTTAACACAGAGAGGAGGAACTCTTCAAATGTGAAAGAGCTGTCTGAGATGGCTCCCGGCAATTCATAACCCAGTGGCCTCCCAGTGGCTAAAATTCAAGCTAGTTCCCTAGTTTTCCTTACTTGCTACACTCTATTCTCATACTCCCCCTACTCTTTTCCTCTTTCTTCCTCTCTTTTTCTCTCTCCATTTACCTTCTTAACTGATCTCCTTAATGCATCCAAGGCATCCTTATTTATGTATTTATTTTTTAAAAAAGATTTATTTATTTATTTAATTCCCCACCCTGCCCCAGTTGTCTGTTCTCTGTGTCTATTTGCTGCGTCTTGTTTCTCTGTCCGCTTCTGATGTCGTCAGTGGCACGGGAAGCGTGGGCGGCGCCATTCCTGGGCAGGCTGCTCTTTCTTTTCACGCTGGGCGGCTTTCCTTACAGGGCGCGCTCCTTGCGTGTGGGGATCCCCAACGCGGGGGACACTCCTGCATGGCAGGGCACTCCTTGCGCGCATCAGCACTGCGCATGGGCCAGCTCCACGGGGTCAAGGAGGCCCGGGGCTTGAACCGCGGGCCTCCCATGTGGTAGACGGACGCCCTAACCACTGGGCCAAGTCCATTTCCCAGGGCATCCTTATTTAAATGTGAGGAATAACCAGTTCAAGGAGCTTCTTTCTGTAAGTACTGGATTCTAGAGAAGATAATAACTTTCCTTTGTCTTCCAATAGTTCCATCATCTGTTCTGGCCAGTTTGCTCCTGCCTGCAGAGGAGTCAGGTGCCCAGAGGAAAGCTCTAGTAACACATGGCTGACTACTGAAAGAAAGCCATGGCAGGTCGTCGAACACAGGCAATTCCCTTCTGGAGAGCCAGTCCTCGGCACACGGCCTGCCCTGGCTAGCAGAGAGTAATTGTAGTTTGTTCCAGTCAGCTACAAGGGGATGATGTATCCTTGAACAGTGGGGTGGGCTTCACAGGCATTAAAGAGGAACAAAATCATTGTGTAATAAATCCATCCAATGCCTTTGCCCAGTGGAAGAAAAGCTCAGTGATTCAGACAGTAAACTGTCAAATTTTGGCTAGACACAGATCAACAGCAGATATGCCCTTGCCTAGGGAAGAATGGTTCCTAGATTCTGAGGTCTGAACCACCTATTCAGGATAAATAGGGCAGCTTCCAGAGCTAGAGGGCCATGTGTGGAGAGAGCCAGGGATCCAGCACACCCCTTTTGGATCTAAGAGTGCAAAATCTAAGGTGCCAATTTTTATTTCGATTAGCAAACAAGGCGCATTGTGCCTGTGTGTTGCACATGGCAGGAAAGGTAGAGCTTTTTTTTGGGATTTCCAATGGACTTATTATCTGTTTGGCTCATTTTGTTGGTGTCTTCAGAAGCATCCTTAAGCAGTAGGAGAGATTGACAGCAGGAGATGCTAAGGAAGGGTGATATGCCCAGGAGGGTGGGAGAAAAGGTTGGAAGTACTAAGATCCATCAGAAAGGAATTATCTGGGGAGTAGATGTGACTTAAGTGGTTGAGCGCCTGCTTCCCACATGGGAGGTCCCAGATTCAGTTCCTGGTGCCTTCTAAAACAATAGCAACAACAACAACAAACAACAAGCAAAACAAACAAACAAAAAAAACAACTCAGGGTAGCCGATGTGGCTCAGTGGTTGAGAACCAGCTTCCCACGTATGAGGTCCTGGGTTCAATCCCTAGCCCCTAGTAGAAAAGAAAGAGAGAGAGAGGAATTGTTAGTGCTTTTTCTAGATAAAAGCTGAGTGAATTTTTGAAATAATTAAAAGTTAATGTTAAATACTTTTTCCCATTTTTAAAGGAAATTCTTTCAATACTCTTCAGGGAATCTTTCCTTATCCCCTAAAACTGGATTAGATGGTCCTATTTTGCAAATCATTACCTCCTGTAAAGCAGCTCTCATAATTTTTAATCATGCATCTATATGTTTCCTCATGTATTTAATGTCTGTTCCCCACTTGACTGTAAATTTCATGAGTGCAGCATCAGGTCACCTTTTCCCTCTGTTTTATCCCCAGCACCTCGCACTTGCCTGCAACTTAGTCTAAATTCAAAGAATATAGTGATGGACTCTAAGATGACTAGGGAGGGAGATGAGGACATGAGGGGTAATAAGAGTGAGAAGTGGGAGAGTCTATAGTTTGATGATCCCAGTGAGGATGAAGAATGAGTTACTACAGTTCAGGTACTAGGGGGTTAGCAGGAGGTGGTGGGAGACTTGGAATTAAGATTTCAAGGTGCAGTTATTAGTAATGACAAATTCTAGATGAGAGTGTCCCAGGACTCAGAAGGCTGAGTCTTCTCCATGGATATTAACAAAATGATTGTTAATGTCAGGAGCAATGTGGCAAGCTGAAGCCTTCAGTGAATGGTAGGGTGTGGGGAGATGGTGGATGACAGCAAGGAGAGTAGCAAGTGGTATAATCTGGTGGCCCCTGCTTCTCTCATTTGGCCCTCATCCCTGACCCCTCTCCAACTTCATACCTGACACTTCCTCCTCGTTCCCCATGCAAGCACACTTGCATTCTTTCTTCTTGCTCCCATCTCAGGACTTTTGCATTTGCTGCTCCTTCTGTCTGCCATCTTCTTGCTTTACCCGTGGCTCCTTCCATTCATTCCTTCTTAGAGAGGCCCTTCTTCTCCTGCCTTCCCTAGGTACTTTTTTCCTTTTACTGTGTTTTATTTCCTCCATAGCATTTATTACTATATATGCTCTCATTTATTTTCTACCCTTCTTTACCAGAGTGTAAGATCCCAAGAGAGCATGGACCTTTTCTGTCTTTATTCACCATTTTATCTCCAGCATCAAGAACAGAGTCTTACACAAAGTAGGGAGCACCATAAATATTTACCAACTAAGTGTCTGAATAAATGAATATTTTAAGTTGGCAACTGCTACTAGGTATTGGGTAAAGTCATGGTCAGATTCCTTTGAGCCTTTAGGAATAGACAGGCTGACATATTATGAAATGAAAAGTCACTCAAGGTTCTTCAAACAAGACATTTTTTTCTGATGCAAATTATTCTGAATATCATAAAACATTTCCAAAAGATGAAGCTTTGCTCATAAAAGAAACTATCTTAAAACGTAGTTTCCCAAACAACAATTCTAGTTAAATAAAACATGGCAAACAATGGATCACCTATAAATAGGTTTCCACAAGGAGTCATTGCACAAAACAAAAAGCCACCTACTGTTACCTAAAATATCTCAGGATTTTTTATTTTAAATGGAAATTTTAGAGTGCCATATACTCAGGCATTATTGAGGTTTAATGACAATCTCTTGGCCAAGATTGTTGTAGTCCACATTTTGAGTATATATTTGTTGTAAAACTATTTTCTAAAAGAGAATTTCCTTAGGAGATTAAAGTGGGTTTGAGTTCTCCTGAGTAAATCTCCCCAGAACTGAAGATGGGGCAATAGTCATAGCTATGGACCAGAGAGGGAGCCATTACTGTTTCCTGAATTGTGTTCAAAAGAAGGCTGGTGTCCCTTAGCTAGAACAGCACAGAATAAGAAAAACTCTTAATGTAACATTTTTTTGTCAATATATCTTTAAAAAAAAAAGATAATAAAAAATATGTATTCTTTAAAAAAAAAGAAAAGGGTGAATATAGGGGAGGATGGTATTCTGTCAAAATAAATCTGGTCATATTGGTATTAAAACTAACTTAAACAGTCTTCTGTAGGACTTCCATACTTTTGGGATGTTCCTGACCTCTGAGGTGAGGAATTATATCCATTCTATTGACCTCAACCCTTCCCTAGGAAGCAGCTACTAAAGTAGGTCATGACATCAATGATAGTTGCATGATTCTTTGAATATTACCTTGGTTTCCATGTATTGTAGCATCAGGGCTGAGTAGTGGGTTGTGAAAGTGATAAAAGATGGAGTCAATACCAGTGGAGGGAAGGTGAACGGCAAAGATGTAGCTTTGATGATCTTTTATCTAGAAGGGCACAGGCTGCAATAATTGAGGTGAGAATCTGGGAGGTATTGGGATTTTAAGCAAAATTCATGCTGGCTAACCACCCTACCTGGCAGATGCTTTCAAGCCTTCCTTTGCTCCCGGTAATTTGTTTGGCTAGAAGCCACTTTCCTGATACAAGCATTTCCTTATCTAAGATCTGTAGTCATTTTGCATTCTATTTTGGTTTGAGGCTTATTATTTTTGATTCGTGTAAATTTAGATAGAAAAGAACCTTTCCCTTTCCCTTCATTTAATACCATAACCAACATGTTCGGAGAGGAAGGGTTTTAAGCACCAGCTTGGTGTTACAAAATATGTTACATATATATATATATATATATATATATATATATATATATTTCTATATTTCTATGTATATATGGAATACATCTTGTACTGTTTTTTGTTACACTGAAGAATTTCTTAAAAATTCTTTTGAGTGGCCCATAGTTCTTCTGGGCATTGACTGGGGTAGTGTTGGGTCAGAAGGAACTAATTAGCAAGCCACAGCAGCTCTGAAAGGAGGTGTTATGGGTGAACTAGTCAGGAGGTAAATCATCTGAAGGCTGCTGTGCCTGGGAAGAAAGGCCAGTTGTGCTGCTGGTAAGTCTGGCAGCCCTCTTTTGAAGGCCTGCAAAACCAAGGATGCTGGTCCCATGCCTTTCAATAAACTATGGGGAGAAAATAAGAAAATTCCACCCACAGCATAACTCAAGATAGTATGTAAAGGGCATAAGAGAGGATAAAAAATTTACATGGTTATAGAGAAGAAAGAAATAACACATGATTAGGGGCGAGTTCAAAGGATGAAAAAAATACACCCCTGAGATGAAAGAAGGTATAAGGGAAAGACATTGGGTCAGACTGTTCCCATGTCAGAATACCCAGTCGGGTGAACTGATTAAGATAGATTAGGGTAGATGGGGCACCAGAGTATGGCATGGTTGTGAATGGCATCTTTCTAATTTGGAGAGTTTCCAAGTGCTCATTCTACGTTTGATCCTGGAGGACTTCAGAATCAGGCAAATCAGGGTTTGACATCAAGCAAGTTATATAACTTCTTGATCATCCATTTCTCCACCTATAGATCGAAGGTAATAAGACCTTTCAAGATCATTGTGAAGAGTAAATGAAACCGGTGGTTAGAAGGTGTCAGCCCAAACACCTGGCATATAGCAGGTGCTTGATAATTCTCTCCCTTCTGCTCTAGAGTGAAGGACACAGTAAAGTAACTCGTAGAAATTAGATGTCAAGATCCTGCTTTGTCTTGAATAAAAGAAAAATGCAGGTATTAAGCACCTCTTGATGGCATCCCACATACCCAACAGGAAAGAAAAAGTCTTTTAGTTCCTTCTCAGCAATGAAAATGCTTAATTGAAGTAGCACATCTTGGTTACCAAGTCTGTCCAGTCTTCAATGGTGCCAGTTTAATTTCTAGTACTTCAGTGTGTGTGTGGAGGGGTTACATTAGTCAAATAGGAAATGCCAATGAGGTTTTTCTTATAATTCAAAATTTTATTGCAAATTCTAGAGGTAAAGGTGCCAAAGATGTCAAAAGTACTATTTGTGAAGGAGGAATATGACATATACTAGTAAGCACAGCTGCTATTGGCCAAAAATGATCTAGGAAAAAATTGAACTCATTTTTTGAAAAAAGCTTAGACTCAAGATTTGGATTATAGTACTAAAAATAGGAGATAATGTGTAATAATTATGCAGATGAAGATGAGAGGTAACAAAAAAAAGGGGGGGAATGGATGTGGCTCAAGTGACTGGGCTTTTGCCTATTGTATGAGAAGACCTGTGTTTGATCCCTGGGGCCTCCTGGTATAAGGGAAAAAAAAGCGTGCCTATACAGTAAGCCGAGTGCCCGTGCCCCAAGCCCGTGCCTGCACAAGTGAGTCACATAGCAAGATGATGACACAATAAAAGAGAGACGAAGGGGAAAGTCAAGGCGAGGCACAACAGAAACCAGGAACTGAGGTGGCGCAACAGGGAACCTCTCTCCACATCGGAGGCCCCAGGATCGAATCCTGGTGAGAAGACAAAAAAAGAGAAATAGAAATGAAAGATCACACAGTGAATGGACAGACAGCAAAGAACAGCAGGGCGAAGGGAGGGAGGAAAAATTTTAAAACTTTTAAAAATTGAAAAAAAATGTGTGCTTTAATCCAGTGTTTATTTTTCCTGAAAGTTATTTCTAAATTAATGGTTTACCTTACAATTGATGGTGTCTTGAAGTCTAGGAAATCTGTTCTTTTCTGGTTTGGATCCAGATGCCCTTTCTTTGTCATTCCTTCTTCTGTCATGGTCACTAACCCCATGTTAGCCTACACCAGTTCCCATGACACCAGCCACACCCTTGGACTAGAATCCCTCTAGTCAAGAGTCTTTTTCTGCAATTGCTCAAAGTTCAGTCTTCCAAGAACAAAGTTGCCACCCGTGGCAGTTTAATTCTAGCTATCAAGGTATCCCTTTTGTTATGCCACTCATCTGTATATACAATGTAGAGGCCTAAGTGTGAATAGCCTGTTTAAAAACTCCTGCATTTTAATAAATGCCCCCTGCCCCCACCTGTAGTCTTGTAATTATAAGCTTTGGTATTGGATTTCGGAGGGAAACTAGTATGTTTTGTGTTAATTATAAATAGGATGGATTTTTCCTCATTATTTAGAAGACCTTTTTGGTTTGTATTTAATTTCCATACTCTGCTTTCAAATATCTCTCTGACTATAGTATCTGGAGTTAAAAACTCTTCATATTTACCTCACACAGAAGCAAAAATATGGTTTGCTTCAGATGCTTTCTCACAAGTTCCCTGTATATACAATGAGTTTACTTTTATAACTAGAAAACTATAAAAGAACTTGTTTTAAAGGCTTGTACATTTATCTATGTCCATTTTACTTCCTTGCATTTATAATGTAAATTACTTGGTTTATTTAATGTATACAATGTGTATATAAAAGGATACCGTATATATGAATCTGTAACTCCCTGAACAATGAAGTCGGTACCCCTTGAAAAAGGAGTTACATCTTATTCTGTGCCTCCAGCACCTAGCAGGATGTCTTTGTAAGTGCACAATAAATCTTTGCTTATTCTAGTTAAAAGAAACTAATTTATTTCCAAATCTCTATTTAACTTTTTTTGGTTAAAATGTTATGCCCAGTGTTAAGTATGGATTTGTAACTGGAAGCTTTTTTAAAAGATGTCAATTTAAGAGTGCAAGTTGTTCCTGAGACTTGGTTCAAGTCACACATAGAACATTTGCAATACTTGTGCGAGGGAGCATGCTACTCTGCTTTGGGATTCAGAGGATAATTACTGCCTTTTAAACAGACAGTTTGAGAGATCAAAAAGTCAAAGGGTTTCTCCCACCTTCAGAAGGATCTCAATTCAACATGACTGTTTAATTTTTTATTCCTGCTATGCAGAAAAACAACTCAGGAAACTGTAGAAAGACAAACACACGTTCCTTTGAATAGGTCCTAGAGCTCTTGTTTGAATAGTTAAATCAATTTCAGAAAAAGAAAGACCTTAAGGCTTTTGATGCAAGTGAAGTCAGGATGCTAGGTAACTGTGGCAAAGGAGAAGGTATACAGAGTGCATCTAAGAGGTTATTTTGTTTTTAAAAATGGACAATATATAACTAACATAGAAATAGTGCTTTGTTAATATCACTTCGTTTCCCTGTTTCAATCATACTTGTATTTTATAGTACCTAAGTGAAAAATTATACACGCAATCTAAATATGAGGGAAAGTAGCATCGCAGTTCAAGCCATCTGTCCAAGAAACCTATTACCATCTAGAGGTCAGAGATTTAAATTGCAGGGAAAGTTCTCAAGGCAGAAGAGAAACAGACTTTGAAATATTTAACTGGCAAACTTTAATTATGAAGTCATGGAAAACATCAAAATATCAATGGGCATATTTCCATTGGTACATAAGCAAACATCTTGCAAGTAACTTCATTTTAAGTATTCTGCAAAATGAAGCTAACAGCATCAGTCCCATTGATTCTACTTCTACCCCCTTCCCTACCCTGGCATGCACATAATGTCCTTGTCTTCTGGTGAACTCCAAACGTTTTTCAAGGCCCAACACAGGTGACACCTTCTCTGTACTCCCTTTGCAACCTCTACATACCCCTCCAATAATACACAAAAGGTTACTTTTTGGTGATGAGTTTGTCTGTCCCTCCTCTTAGTTTATAAGCATATAAGGAAGAGAAACATTTCTCCTTTGTCCCTGTGCTCTCAACACTAAGTGTGAGGCTTGGTATGGCAAGACAGCTCAATAAACATTTGCAGACTTGAAATGAATATGGGGAGGGGGTAAAGAGGAACGAAGTACAGAATGAGGAGAATGAGCTCCTCAGTAGCTCATCTCTAGAGCTCTATGACAGTGGAAGAAACAGAAATTTATATGCTTGGTAAGTATGGAGTGCCTCCTATGTGAAAATTTTTGTTCTAGCAATACATCAGTGAACAAAGCAAACAAAAACCTGTGCCTCTGAGGAGCTTATATTCTAGTGGCATGAGAAGATAATAAACAATAGGTAAGTAAATTGTGTAGTGTTTTAGAAGGTGATAAGCAATTTGGACAGAGAAAATAGAGACTGGGAAAGCCAATGGGGTGCAGTTGCCGGTTAAATTTCCAATAGAATGGACAGGAGATGACATAGAATGAAGCCTGGAAGCAGGTAGGGCATCAGTCAATTCTGCTTAGAGCATTCTTAGCAGAAGGAATAGCCAGTGCAAAGGCCCTGCAGCAGGAGTGTGTCAGGTATGTTCAAGGAACTGCAAGGAGGCCGATGGAGCTGAAGCAGAGAGAGGAAGTGGGATTATGGGAGGAGATGGTGCTACAGAGCCTGGGGGCACAGAAACTGTTGGGGCATGTAAGCTATTGTGAGAATCTCACCTTCACTCTGGTATCAAGAAAGCGGGGGTGGGGGGTGGGGTGGGGGGGTGGCAGCATGAAGCATTTTAGCACATGCAGAAAGAATGTGCTAAAAATCCCTCTGTCTGCCTCCCATAAAGCTGGTCCTTTTCCCCTCCAACCTCACCCCTTCCTGGAGCCTTATTCACTCCCATCTGTGCCACCTTCAGATTTTCTCCCTGCTTCTTTCCTTCCTTCATCTAAATTTTGCACAAGTCAACAGGCTTTTGTCATCCTTCTCCCCTACTCTTGCCCTCCCTCCACACCACCCTGGATTTTGTTCATTTGCTTAGTATTTTAAAACTGAGATGTTCCAAATAAAAATCCATTTTTTCATACTTTTCTTTTAAGAAATGGGAAGATGTGGCAATACTGAGCCTGCATTCTCTCATGGCCACAATCCGTGGGATCTGGGCAGCATCTGATCTGACAGGGGTGCTTGGGCTCCAGCTTAGCACAGGTGCCACCTCTCCCTACCACCTTATACCTGTCCTTCAAGTTACCCGCTGGACTATTATAGGCATATGACTTCGTGACCTTGCTCTGTAGACACCCCAATGCCCAGCCTCACTTTCTGCCAGTGGACTCAGCTCTCTGACTTCCATAGCTACATTCTTTCCTTGAATGGCTTGTTTCTGCCATTAGCCATAGCATGACTCAGCCCTGCCTGCAACCCCGGCCAGCTCTGGCTTCCAACTTTCCTGGGCTTTGTCCACAAACGCAGTCCTGCTGGCTAGTCTTGCCAGGACTCCCCATATTTGAGTGCTACTGAAGGCCTAGGCCAGAAGGTCTCTGGGAAGTCTGCCAGACAGCGGAGCCCGAGCTCTCTCGTTCAGGCAATAAGAGAGAAGTGGAGCAGACAGGTGTTCAGCTTTCCTTTAATAGATGCACTTTTCATTCCTTTGGATTTTAAATTTGCATGGAGTTGAAAGGCTGCTACACTCTGTTCTAGTTCAACTCTCCACGAGTTCTGCACAGGGCTTTGTTGGCTCCAAAGGGAAACATTGCAGAAAAAACAATTTTTCTATTTCCTTTCTTCATAATTAAAGTGTCCTGCTGCCAATAGTAAATCTATGGGAACTGAATGACTAATCAAATTTTACCTCTCACCTATTCAGATTTTAAAACATAAGCCAGAAGGAAGAAAAGGAACCAGGGAGGAAGAGAAAGAGGAAAAGAAGAAAGGATGGAAGATTATTGGGGTCTAAGGAATATAGTTTGCTAAGATTTAAATTCTGTTTCATTTCTTGTCAGATCAGACAATGAGAAATGGTCCACAATCTTGGGGCCTAAGAAAAGCCCTTCAGAATTGAAACAATACTATGAGAAATTAGGAATCTGGCTGCCCATCTGGTTGCTCCAGTCAGTTTTAATTCCAGGGCCCTTATGGATTTTGCCTTTTGCTTTGTGGCATTTCTTGTTTGATCCTTGGCCTTAAATCTGGCTTCCAATCTCCCTATCCCCAAGTTTTGTGTCTGTCTGTGCCCTTTCCAGCCTGACCCTCCCAGTTGTCCACTGATTCTATGATCTTTTTCATTAGACCTCAATAGATTGTAGTTTCTTCACTCTGTAATGGCTGGTTACTTGTTTAACTTTCCTACCAACCTGAGTCCTCCTGAGGTCAAGAGCACAACCTGTCCCTTCTTTCTCCAGGTTTAACACAGTGCCTGGCACATAGTAAATGCTCAATTACATTTTGTTGAGTGAATGAATGCAACCATTTTATCCATGCATTTATTCAAGATTCATTTATTGAATCACTGTCACGAGGTACATGGGGGATTAGGCCTTGTTTTAGTTTCCTAGGCTGCTCAAGCAAATAGCAATGCAACAGTTAGCTGAACAATGGAACTTTATTCAGTTATGGTTTTAAGGCTAAAGGAATGTCCAAATCAAGATGATGCTTCCTTCCTGAAGACTGGCATTCTGGGGCTGGTTGCCAGTTGGTCACTGGCTCCTCTGTCACATGGTAATGCACATGGCGGCCTCTCCTGACTTCTCCATTCTTTTCCAGATTCTGTTGAATTTCAGCTTCTTGCTTCCATGGCTTTCATTCTCCCTCTGTCCCAGTTTCATTCTGCTTATACAGGACTACAGTAATAGGATTAAGATCCATCCCAAATGAGAAGGGCCACACCTTAACTGAAGTAACCTCATCAAAAGGTCCCACTTGCAATGGGTTCACACCAACAGGAATGGATTAAATTTAAGAACATGGTGGCAGACTTGGCCCAGTGGTTAGGGCGTCCATCGACCACATGGGAGGTCCACAGTTCAAACCCCGGGCTTCTTTGACCCGTGTGGAGCTGGCCCACGCGCGCAGTGCTGATGCGCGCAAGGAGTGCCCTGCCACGCAGGGGTGTCCCCCCCGTGTAGGGGAGCCCCATGCGCAAGGAGTGCGCCCTTTAAGGAGAGCCACCCAGCGCGAAAGGAAGTTTAGCCTGCCTAAGAATGGCGCCGCCCACACAGAGAAATGACACAACAAGATGATGCAGCAAAAAGAAACACAGATTCCCGTGCTGCTGACAACAGAAGCGGACAAAGAAGATGCAGCAAATAGACACAGAGAACAGAGAACCGGGGTGGGGGGGAGGGGAGAGAAATAAATAAATAAATAAATACATCTTTTAAAAAAATGTTTAAAAAAAATAATTTAAAAAAATTTAAGAGCATGTTTCTCTGGAGTACAAACAACTTCAAACCACTACAGAGCTAGAGAGGGAAATAACAGGGACATGCTGGGAATTCTGTGGTGCTCACAGCATAAAGGAGGAGACAGACTTACACAAGTAATCCCCCAGAATATACCCATTACTACAACTGTGATAAGTGGTAGATGGTAGAAAAGAACAGGAAACCCTGAAAGGGGTAACAGGGAAGGCAGAGAAGCCTCCCTGAGTGATATTTAGTCACACGACAAGGGACTAGTTGTTAGCCAAGACACCACAAGCAATATGCTGCCTTAAACAGCAGGAATTTATTGGCTCATGGGTTCAGAAGCTAGAAGTCCAAAATCACCATGTCAGCAAGACCATACTTTCTTCCCGAAGTCGATGGTGTTCAGGTGCTGGCTGACCAGAAATCCTGGGCAACATCCTCCACTTTCTCTTCCAGTTCCCAATGAATTCCTGATTTTGGCTACTTCGTGGGGCCTTTTCTTTATAAAGCTTCCAGTAATCTGGATTAAAGACCATCCTGCTTCAGTTGACCAAACCTTAGCTAAAATTAACATCTTCAAGATGTCCTGTTTACAATGGATTCATATCCCTAAGACTGAGGATCAAGATTAGGAAAGGTTTTTTTTGTTTTTGTTTTTTTCTGGGATACATAACCACAAGGAGGCAGGGCCACAGCAGGTGAGAGGAGGGGCACTTCAAACGGGAAGGATGGGCCCATGGTACTGAAAACTGCTGCGATGTTTTCATCATGTGAGAACAGAACTGTAGAAGGTCTTCTGTGGGGTTCTGAAGTTCAAACCAGAATCTCAACCTCATCTAGTTACTAGCCATTATTCCAGAGAGCTGGGAACAGTCCATCTCCTGCTTCCATGCAGGCACACCTCCCTGAGTTTTTTCATTTAGACTAAGGATCCCTTGCATGTGTTAGTTTGGGTAAGGGAAGATTTGGAGCTCAAATGAAGACAGTTGAGTTAATCATATGCCTCAAGTTATGACGGGCTGTCATTTTCAGTCCATGCAAGGTGCCTCTCTAGATTGATTGATTGATTGGTTGATTGATTATATCCTTTTATCTCTATTCTCCCTTCCCAATCTCTACTCCTCTGAAAGCAACCTTTCTAATGGGTTGTGTGACCCCTTCTAAAATATGAAGTTCTTTTTACATGTGTACATTTGAAAATGGCACTATACTAAAGACCTCATTCTATTTCTTAGCTTTTTCTCCCAGGTAATATTTTAAAAATCTGTTCTTATTGGCATGTGGACATGAAATCGTTTGTATAGCCACCCCATGGGGACAGACACTTACGTTTGTAGATCGACACACATTTGAGTCTCACAACAGTCTAAGAGGAAAGAACCATTGTTTCCATGTGACCAGTGAGGTAAGGTAACAGGATCCCACACATCACGCTGGGTACAGGAGAGTCTCTGGTCCTGGCAGCCACATCACACACAGCATCAAGGTCTGGGTGTCCTCAGGCAGGAAAGACCTGCTCCAAGATCTGTGTCGATCAAGTCCAAGGCAGGGAATCCACTGAAAGGTAAAGCTGAGAGCAGCTGGGCAACCCCACCCATGTGCTGTGCTCCTCCTCTGAGATGCTTCCGGAGGGCCTTCACAGGCCAACTCCCGGAGGGGCATGAGAAGATGGTAACAGTGCCTTTCCTCTCTCTTCTTTCTTCTCTCTTTCCACTCATCTCTTCTTCCTGCCAAGTCAGTGACCAGACTTTGGTGGCTTGTGTGTGGGCAGTCCCTTTGGCTCTGGGAGCTGAATATGTCAAGCAGTGCCCAAGGAAAAGGGGACCGCAACTGGCTGCTTGGACTTAACGATGTCCAAGGCCTTAGTGGGGAGGCTTAGGGGGCGCCTTGAACTTCCTATCCTCTATGGCCACACCTACAATGGTGGAAAAGTAGGGCAGCAGTGGAGGTGGGGTGGGGTGGGGTAGATTTTGGCTGACTCCAATCAGGAGTAAAGAGTGAGTCTATATCCCCTATATTGGACGTCCCAGGTACCTAAGAGGATAAAAAGCTGACTGGAGGGGAAGAAATCCTAACATTAGGAAATCCTAATGATTTCACTGCTGGGTGTGTGTTGAGCGAATGAAGGGCTGATTCTCTGGTGTCCCATTCAATAGCTAAAAGACAACCCAGGAGGCTGTATCTGTGGTGCTTTTTTAAAAATTGCCTTAATCAGGAGCCATTTTAAAGTCTAAAATGCTCACTGACTCTCCCTGACTGGGTAGAATTGGCCTTCTCTAAAGAAGCAGAGACAAAGAAAACTTCTTTTCTCTTTTGATTTGTGAGCCTCTGGGTTGCTTGAATGCTTCTCTTCAAAGATTATTTTTTTCCATTTCATGCCAGGTGTTTTATTTCCTGATACCTGCTTAGAAATAACCTTGTCTTTCAGGTATTTAGTTATACCACATAAATCCTTTGCCTTTTCAAAGAACCCACAAAACCCTGCTCAGTCTTCCTTGAGAGCCTGAGCTCCTTCAGCACAGTCCAGCACTGCCACCTAGTCTAGCTTGTTGCAAAAAAAAAAAATTAAAACGAGCTTTCTCCTGATGAGTCGGATGGAATTTGTAATATGGCTTTTAATTGGGCCTGAATAAACTCCAATTTAAAATTCTTCACACATCAGCCTCTGTTCATGGGTAACAACAGTACGCATTCGCTCTGATCTGTAACTGAAGCTTAGTGCCACAGCCTGTGCGAGGAGCGGAGACGGGACAGAGCCCCTCCCCCTCCCCGGCCCCGCCCACCTCCCCGGCCCCGCCCACCTCCGCCCTCCCGAGCTGAGCTGTCAGTCACTCGCCGCCGCTGCCCGGGAGAAGCCGGAACGCGCGAGCCCTCTCTCCTAACAGAGGCAACCAGAGCTGCAAGGAAGCCAAGACGAAACTTTTTGACAAAATTATAAGCTTCCGTTCAATGAAGAGCTGTTCTGGTTAACGGCTGCATAATGCCCTTTGACTTCATGCTGCCTTCGTGCAACTTTAGAAAATAGGGCGCTATCATTTGATATCGATAGAGGGAATAAAATTAGAGCCCTGATTAGTGAACGCTTGAGAGAGCTTTGCAGGAAAGCCTGTCCCTAATCCAGAGGTTTACCACAGCACAGGGACTCTGTGAAAGGCACAAAACTGGACAATGGGAGGGGCGGGGCAGACGCCTGGCTAATCCTGGACAGTTATTTGTATATACCTGTAGATCCCTGGAGCAAGAGAGGGCAAGCAGAGGGAAGGGCTGATCGGATGGCAGACTCTTTCTCCACTTCTGGAAATGGAGGCATGCCAAGAATCAGGATGGCAAATAGAGTTCATTTCATGTGCCAATCCAGTGGTAGTGGCTGCCTGGAAGATTGTATTGAGAATTTCAGTTCTCTCTGTGGGCTCAAAGAGGAAGGGGGACTACACTTGTTAATCATGTGCCGTGATTCAGACTGGAGAGGTAGCTTTACCCAGCCCACAGGTGGTGAGTTAGGGACGTCTGGGGGGATAGCCAATACCTAGTTGCTTTAGGAAACCGTACAAATAACATAACACATAAAATCCTCGGTGACATGGTCCTGGTTGCTTCTCCAGCACGGTGTTTCCTCTCTGACTTTGTACACGACTCGTCGTTCCCTGAACACTGTCTTCGGCAGACAGAAAATCCACAGCAGGGCTCCCTGGAGCTCTGCTCCTTCAGGGTCCGGGGCAGAAGTCTCAGCGGCCCAGTGCAGATGCTGGAGCCCCGATGCTGGGAGCTACCAGTCTCACAGAAAGCAGAAGCAAGGATGAGTGCCTGGGAGTGCTGGTGGCAGTAATGCACCCTGAGCCAGATGATTGGAGCCCAGCGAAGCCTTCAGACCAGAAAGAACATCAGGAGAAGAAGTGTTACTGGGCAGACCCCGCCCTCGCTGTCATTTGAGAAAAACCATCAGTCAGGAAGGGGAGGGCCAAGCTGAGGTTTCCTTAGTGGAGGAATTGAAGACACCAGGTATTTCCTTGAGCAGTGCCCTAGTAGAGACGCAGGGGACCTACAGACCTGACATAGTACAGAAGGGGCCATGAAGGCCTGTCTTCAAGCCCACCCATTATAGTGCTCAGCCCCAAAGAGGCAAACATGGGGGGAGCTCCACAATCCACACGTTCAGCTGCGTGAACCACGGGCAAGTCATTTTAGCCTCTGAGTTCGGTTTCTTCACCTGTAAAGTGGGAACAATAAGACTGATGTCACAGAGTTACTGTCTATTTGTTTACTCACTCAGTGAACATGTATTACGTACCTGCCAAGGGCCAAGCAGTGAGATAGTTGCTGGATGAACAAGACATAGTCCCAACCCTCCATGGTCTCCCCTCTAGCCAGGAAGAGAGGCACACAAGCAGAAAAATCACAACACTTCTCCCATTTTATGCATATATTTTCTAATACCCACTTGCACATGGATTATAAAGGGGACTAACACAGGGCCTGGCATATACGGAGTATTTGTGCAATAGTGGTTGAGTCAGAAGGGGGCATGGAAGTTGGTGGGGAAGGGGAGTGGATGTAAGGGGAGGACTCTTTTGCCCAAACTGCCTTAGGATAAGGGGCTTTCGGTGCCCATCCTTATATATGGCTTCAAAACTTGTGAGCCCTCTCCTCCACCCCTAGAGGTCTTCCAAGTCCCAGCAGCTCAGATCCCTGGGGCCATCCTTCTTAAACACTATACAGAAGGAGCCGCTTGTCCCACGGCCAGAATTTGCCAGTCTCCATTCATTTTGGTTGGTTTCTCTTCCAGCCACTCCTCTTTATTGACCCAAGATGCAAAATAACCAAAGACCATGGAAATGGCAGGGAAAGCATTCAAATGAACAACTCAGAAATTCAGAAAGGATTGATAATTTGCCTTTTCCAGTAGCAGAGAGAACAATACTTAGTGTCTCTAACGCCTACTAAATGCATATGGAACAACTTGGCCAATGGGCGGATAATCAAATTGTTCTGAATACGCCAATTCAGTGTTTTCCTGCTTCTTCTTCATGCTAATTTATTCTGACATGGATTTTCAATAATGAAAATCTGTTCTTGCTGAATCCATTTCATCAAGATTTTCCATATTAAAATGGAGATGGAAGTGTCGTGGAGAATTAGATTATGTGTCCTCATTCAGGCCCTTGGTATTTCCTTGGGAGGTGCCTTTGTCTCACAGTGGAGGGCCAGATGGCATTAATTTGAGAGGAGCCTGCGTACCTTCCTTAGCAGGTCTGGCGACTGGTTTTAGTGTTGTTTCCATCTAATGGAAAGCCCCTTGCCTCCACAGACTTAATTTGCTCTTCTTGTTATGAAATGGGTTAATATCCCAAGTGTTTTTGTCCCTTATCATTATCACCAGGGTGAAAAACCAGTTTAATAAACCCCTCAGGGACTAGAATGTATTGGTGTCCCATTACAGAAAGCTACTTTCTGGGCAAACCAAATCTTTAGCATCAGAAGCAAGAGGGCCGATTGATAAATATACGTTCAGGAACCACCTACAAGGCCAGTCTCTGTGCTAGGCGCTGAGAGAACAAGAGGGAAAGAGATACAATTTCCATCTGCCAGGAGCTGAGGTCTAACGTGAGGTTCTAAAGCTTCAGTGTACAAAGGATTCATCTGGGGAACATGTTAAAAGTGTGGATTCTGGCATCCACTCTCAGAGATTCTGAATCAGTTGGCCTGCAATAGACATTAGCTGCCAAAGGTAAAATGCATATAGTGCATTCTTCATAAATTTCCTTAGGGTGTTTACTTCTTCATATAATAGTATCTGGTTGGCGTAAGTCCCCATTCTCTAGCATTACTGGGAATATCTTAAATATGGGACAAACACTCTTTCCAAAAATTTACGTAAACAGTGTTTAACTCAGATCAAGTGATATTCGTTTGGTTATTGCTGTAGCAATACCAGAACTTTGGCCCTAAAGTTCTAATCTTACTCATTTTATCTAGTATAACATTAGTTTTCATTGATTGTACAGCACTTCCTCAACTGTCATACAGTTATGCTAATTTACCCCTTCTAGGATCTGTTTCTAAATAATAGTATTAATAATAACAATAACAGCAACAGCAATAATAACTGTTTCCTGACAACTTACTACATGCTGCTAAGTACTTTGCATGTTCCATCTCATCTACTTCTCACATCCACCCTATCTGACAAGTCCTGTTGTTCTCCCTCATCTTGTAGATGAGGCTGCTGCATCAGCGGAGGAGCGCTTCCCCAGCTGTGCCTGGAGTCACAGGGGTTAGCCCGGCCATCTACTGTTTCTGGGGATCTCCTCTCCAGGGTGATCAATTGTCTCTGTTTTCCCAGGACTGGGGTGTTTCTAGGGACTTGGGACTTTCAGTTTTGAAACTGGATAAACCAGAACAAGTTGGTCACCCTACTCTTACTTAAGATTTGTGGGGACATCAAAATCCAAAGAAACAATGAGTTTGTGTTCTGAGTGGAGAGTGAGGTCTTCCGAACCAGAGAGGGAATCCCAGTGGTTCATCCAAACTAAAGAGACAAGCAGCAGGGCAAACGCCATGGTACAGGGCCAGGGATGCTCGGGGCAGGAAAGTTAATGTGAGAACACAGGGTCTGAATACTTGGGTGTGGTCTGGGACAATTACTGAATACATGTGGATTTGCTAGCTGTAGCTTGGTACGTGGTGGGTCAGCCATATTTAAAGGGCCAAGGCTCAGGCAGACATGTCTCTGTTCTCTTCTTGTCCATTTCCCTTCGGTGGATGGTCCTGAAGCTTATCCAGGAATGCCTATGGTATTTACCACATTGTGTTTCAGTGTAATCTGGTGTTTATCTCCACCATTGCCTCTTAACTCCACCTTTTCAAATCTGTCAGGAAAAGCAATGGCAGGAGCAGTGATTTAATTCACATTGCCTGGGAGCATTGGACAACGAGCTTTATTCTCATCTCTCTGCCGGAATAGGGCAAGTTGCCCTATAGCCCTTTGTTTTGTACCACCTCAATGCACTTACCAAGTGTCAGTTGTAGAGATACACCCCTACCCCCACCCCACTCTGCCCAGCATGATGGGAAGCCTCAAAGGTCATGGGTTCTACAAACACCTGAAGTCTTTACCTGCCTAGAGGATTTCCTCCAGAAGCAGCCTAAAGCTGTTGGGCATGCAGAAACTGAGGAGCAAGCAGAGCATAGAATAGATTGATGAGTCCAAAAAAATAAAAGCCAAGGTAGAAAGTCCTAAAGGTTTCCAGAACCAAAGAGGCCAGGAGTAGCAAAGAGGACCATAGAACCAAAAGCTGGAGTTTGATATCCAAAGCAGCCAGGAAAGGTCTAGGGCAATTGTCTGGATTAAGTGCCACTGTCTGCAGCTGGTTGTGTGACCAAGTACTGCCTAGGGTGTGTATGTGTGGGCAGCTGTGTTTAAAGAGTCAGGTAGTACAAAGCCATGCTCAAATATGTAGAAGACTCTCTGATTTCATAGCAGAAGGAGAGCAAATTTTCTTTCTTTGGTGCTTGCTATTGTTTCTGTCCTTCTTCCCTATTCTGCTTCTGCTCCTATCAGAGCTTTACTTCCAGCCTCCAGGGCAGGTTTTCCTCCTCAACCAACCTGCAGATACCTTTTGCCTACATTCATTCTATATTTACGGAATGTCCGTTGTTTCAGTTATCTATTGCTGTGTAACAAACAACCCAAAAACTTAGTGGTTTAAAACAACAATTTAGTTGATGATTCAGTGAATCAACTGAACAGTTCTTCTGGTCTGGTTTTTTTGTTTTGTTTTGTTTTGTTTTTTGTTTTTATCTCTGTAGTCAGCTGGGTCTGTATGGTCTAGCAAGGCCTCATTCACATGTTTGGCAGTTGGCAGGTTGGTTAGTCTAGGGGACTTTAGCTGAGATAGCTTATCTGCATTCCATGTGGGATCCTCCAGGAGGCTAACCTGGGCTTTTTCACATGAATGTGGAAGGGTTCCCAGCAGCAAGTAACCACAAACCTCAATGCTCCCGCACTTTTAAATGCATTGCCTTTGCTAATGTCTCTTTGTCCAAAGCAGTCACATGGCCAACTCCAGATTCAAGGGGAGGAGACTACAAAGAACTGGTAACACTTTCCCCCAGTTTACCACACCTATTACAAACCAGGCACTGTTCTGTTCTAGGTACTGGGGATATCCCCATGTAAAAAGCAGACACAAGTCCCTACCTTGTATATGCATCAGAATTATAGCAATATATGGCAGCTGCATAGATATTCTATTATTAATAATATATAGTGACTATGGGGAATAAATAGAAAGTAAATATAGGAAGAGGTGATATACAGTGGGCATTTTGTTTTACTCTATGCTGTAACGTTATCCTTTTCTGGATTTTTTTCTCTCCCAACTCTTTTTTTTTTTTTTTTTTTTTTTTTTTTAAAAGATTTATTTATTTATTTAATTCCCCCCCCCCCCCTCCCCTGGTTGTCTGTTCTTGGTGTCTATTTGCTGCGTCTTGTTTCTTTGTCCGCTTCTGTTGTCGTCAGCGGCACGGGAAGTGTGGGCGGCGCCATTCCTGGGCAGGCTGCACTTTCTTTTCACGCTGGGCGGCTTTCCTCACGGGCGCACTCCTTGCGCGTGGGGGCTCCCCCACGCGGGGGACACCCTTGCGTGGCACGGCACTCCTTGCGCGCATCAGCACTGCGCATGGCCAGCTCCACACGGGTCAAGGAGGCCCGGGGTTTGAACCGCGGACCTCCCATGTGGTAGACGGACGCCCTAACCACTGGGCCAAAGTCCGTTTCCCCCAACTCTTTTTAACAGTTTTATTGAGATAAAATTCACGTGCCATAGTTCACCCATTTAAAGTGTACACATCAATGTTTTCAAATATCTTCACAGGATTGTGCAACCATCACCACAATCTAATTTTAGAACATTCTCATCCCCCCTAAAAGATACCCTCTACCCATTAGTAATCAGTCCCCATTGATCCCCCTTATCCAAACCCTTCACCCCTCACCCCCACCCAACCCTCCCCATCTAACTCTTGATTGGATGTTAAGGAAGAAAAAGGTAGATCAAAAATCATTGGGGAACAAAGGCAGATAGTACTAGAATTAGAAACTAAATGCAAAGAGGCACAAAGAGAAACTTCATCCTGGATCTGATTGCCCTCCAGTGAGTTCATTCAACCAGTATATATGTATGGATTTGAAAAGGAACAGCTAGTTGTGTCTGTCCGTCTATTCAGGAGTGATCACTGACCCAGGCTTTGGGAATGCAGGCAAAGGTACAGACTTGCTTCTGGAGGAGCTCACACGAAGACGGGAGACTGAGGGGTGGGGGAGGAGGGGGAGGGGGGCACAATATGGCAAGTGCCAGGAGAACAATGTTAGTTCGATGTGCTGGGGGCTGCCTCAGCCACCAGGTAAGGAGCTCCTGTCTTATGATAAGGCCAAAGCAGAGGGGAGCAAACCTAGGCAGGGAAAGGAGAATGACAACATGCTGCTGACATTGTCAAGAGATCTACATCAAGCCATTCGGCAAATGTGCCTCTAGATTTCCTAGGTTCTTGACACAATTTCCTTTTTTGTTCTCTCTAATTTATGTCAGGCTTCTGCCACTTGCAACGAAATCAAACATGTTCAAATTAATGCACACGCTCGGCTCTTTCCTGCCTCCTTTGCTAACCTTGAGCAGAATTTTAAAGTTTGGAGAAGCACCTACGCCCCCCCCCCCTTACTATCTGCAGAGACCAACTGAAATGCTACCTCCTTCTAAGGTGCTTTCACCACGGCCAGCTGTTAGAACTGCTGGTTTCTTCTCCAAATGCCCTCGGTTGTTTGGGAATTAGGAGAAACAAAGATGGAAAGGCAAGTGGAAGCCACATAGCAAACAAATGGGGAAGGGCATGAGCTATGGCGTTAGAGGAATCCAGATGACTTAATTTTCTGAATTTGTAAACCGGAAATAATATTACCTACTCACAAACTTGGGTAGGAATTAAATGAGATAATATATGTGAAAGTGCTGATCACAGCAGTCCATTTAAATTAGTTCCCTTTTTCTTTCCTCCTCCTTGATTAGATTTCATAAGGGAGAGAACTGAAGCTGTGGGAACCCAGGTTAAACAATTTTATTCAGTTCACTCATTTCAATCATTTATTAAGCACATTTTTGCCACAAATATAAACAAAGCATTACCCTCTACCCTGAGAGATCAGAACCATTAACTTAGCCTCCTGCAGAAATAGAGATGGTGAGAGGAGATGGGAGAGAGCTGCAATCCCAGAGACAGTGGAAGAGCTTCCAGTGGGACAGTGGGGAGGGGGCGATGGGAGGGGGAAGTCACCTGGAGGTGATCATGAGTGTTGCCCAACTGTGTCAAGAGCTCCACAAAACTTGAAAATGTGACGGCTGTGGCCTCACTTGTCCTGTGTGATTTTTCTCCAGCAATGCTTTGATGCTGGTAGGCAGAGGCAAGGATGTGATTGGCAAGGTGACGCCGTGGACACACAAGGGACTGAGGACCAAGTGGATATTATAGAGACCATAGAGTGCAGACTGCAAGGCCAGTAGTTCTGGGCTGAGGACAGCGGCAGTGTCATTCATGACATTACACTCTACGACAACTGTCTCGGCTGAGAACCTGCAGGTTTTCCCATGCAGTAGTGACCAGGCATTCCAGCCTCTCTAGCCTGGACCACGCAAACAGATAGAGCTTTGGTTGTTTGCAAAGAGGGCATCCCGATTGCAGAAAAGGCTCAAGGTTTTTTTCCATGGTGTCACCTGAGGCTGCTGCTTAGACAGATTTGGACTCAGTACAGCTATGGGGAGGAGCAGCTCCCTCGTTTCTTCCTATGAGCACCAACCAGTGGCAAGGGTCCAAGCAGGGAGCAGGAAAGAGCTAGCAAGCCACAGTGCCCTGTGTTGATTGCTTACCAAGGAGGCTGCAACTTGAGTTTCTGCCAAGGGTAGAGAGATTGGGTTTCAGCTGGAAAGATAGGTATCCTGATTTTGAGAACTATTTGGGGGAGGGAAGCAGTCTGCTCCCAGACACCTAGGGAACAACTGTGCCATTCAGGCAGGAATAATTTGCTTCCGAAAGAGTTGGGTGGGAGCATTTTGTACCCTCAGGAGAGCTGTGTGGGGGCACACAGCATGAGTCACTCGTGGCAGCTTCCCACTCACAACTCAAACAATCACACCCAGCGAGAGATTTCTGGGCAAATAGTGAGCAGAGCAAAGGAGCTGTCTTCAGGGACAGGTGATAGGTGAAATTTTCCATTCTGTGCTCTGTAGACACCTGAAGGGCTCTAGTTAATTGAGGCATCCTTTTTCTTGCTCCCTCTGATTGCTTTTTGAGTGGTTTCATGGAGGATTCCAAGGCGCTTTTGGAGTTAGACTTAGCTGGGTTCAAACCTGGCACATCCATAGTAGCTGTGTCAGCTTATTGGAGTTGCACAGGTTCTCTGAGCTTCATGTCCCTCTACTGGAAAGTGAGGATAATAAAACCCTCTTGGAATTATTGGGAGGTTTCAGCATGGTCTGTAATAGGGTCACAATAAATGCTGAATCCCCCCTCTTTTTTGGATTTCCTGAGTGCCTATCCCTTTAAGGAAGAAGCAGCAATACCTCCGCTTATCCCAGGCACAGACAAGAACAGTGTTAATCAACACAGTAAACAGAAGGAGGGGATTGATTTGTTCCCCTTCTCAGGCAGAGCTGAGCACGCGACAGGTTGTGGTTTTGAATATTAATGCATTTGAAGTGAGAAGAACCACTTATAACAGAAACTGTCTTGCTTGCAAAGATTTATTCCCATGTAGTTTTTCATGGCTCATAAAAGGTGATGGATGAACATAATTTTTAGTTTAATTTCTTGCCATGTAGTTCAGTAATTTTTGAGATAAACTCAAATTACTAAGGATCTGGAACTGTTCAAAGCAATGAGGAGCCATGCACCTCTGGCTACACATAGGACACAGCGTGTTTAATTTTTCAAGCTGACCAAGAAGGGGTGATTAGAAATCCCGTCACACATGTGAGCCGTGTTATCTTTAAGGTCCAGTTTTGCCACCTCAAAATGCAAGCCACACCTTCACTTGAAAATAATGTGTTGGCATTTTAGGGGGAGGAGGGTTAGGGTGGCAGACGGATAAGAAGGGCATATACTTTTTTTCTTCAGTATTTTATATTTTCTCCTCAAAGATATATATCTGAAAGTTTCTAAAACTGAAAAAGCAGCACTTGAGACTATGAAAAAAATATTGGGGCTTCTAAAATTTATTTTGCTTTGTTTGTGCCTATAGGATTTAAATCTCCTAAGGTGATTGAGAGCCTGGTTCCTTTAAGAAACTGGCAACATGGTATAGTGGGGAAACCCTGAACTTTGGAATTAATCAAAGCAGAGAATGCACAGGGCCAGTGATCCTGCTGTGAACTGGCGCCTGAAGCGAGAACCAGGCACTAAGAGGATGCAGAGGGGCCAAAGGGCAAAGCCACAAACACCAGTCTTCTCTGCAAGTATTGAAAAATAAATAAAACTACATAAAGTGAAATAAATAAAAACAGAGTGTGGTTAAGTAGTGACCAAAAGCAATTAAGATTGTGACAAAGGTTAATAATTTTTAGTAAAGATCTATGTTTTTTAAAAACAAATATTGCTCTATGTTTTATGTTTCCTTAAATGTATTCATACTTATTAAACAGTGTTAGGTTAAATAAAATATGCTCCTGCACTAATGAAGATTTTTTTCATTCTTACAATCTTTCTGAAAGCAAAGAGAAAAAGATAAATGCTCAACAGCTACATGTTTTGCTCTCTATCACTGACAATAACCTAAACAGAATTCTTCTATATCAGCAATTTAACCGCAATGACATTGTACACTCCCAGAATTACAATTTTAGTCTGGAAGGCAATATGGTATTTTCAGCATGGCAGACACTGCCAAAATGTTAGAAATAGAGAAAGAAAAATCTCTATACTGTTATAATTCTAGTTCTATGGCAAGAACATTCTTCAGAATTCAGATAATTGTGCAAGTAAAAGTAATAAGATATAGAAGGTAATGATATAAAAGAAACTATTGTGACAGTTTAAAGTATTCCAAGTATAATAATCGCTTTTGGGATGCTGGATGCCCTTTAAAACTTGTATTGATGAGGCGGGGAAGAAGGGTGAAGCAATGACCTATAATCTCACCAAGGCTAGTATAAACAAGAGGATATGACATAAAATAAAATGAGCTACAGTCTGATCAATGTCCATTTACTTATTTATCCCTCATACACCACAGATTTATGAAAAGGATTTGAAGTAGTTTTTAATAAAAAGATTCAAAGATATTATCCACCTAAAATAAAATAACAAAGTCAAGAGTTCACATAACAAAGGGAAATTTGGTCCTTCCTAGGTATCTTAATCTCTCAGGTTTGCCCTCACGCTGAGCAGCCGAACCCCCTAGAAACAGCACTTCCACACTGCGGTCACCAGTCGGGCTGAAGTGTGGTTTGCTGGCCTGGCGGGGGAGCAGCCGCGGTAGGCCAAGCCGCTGCCCCCATAATAGGGTGGCTGGTCGGACTCACTGCCACCCCTGAAAGGAACTCGGCATGGGCGCAGAGTGCCCTCGGGTCTCCCCTTCTAGGCAGCCATGCTTCCGCGGCCGCCCCTCCTCCCGGATGGCGCCACCCGATGCCTGTGGGGCAGCACCCTTCTTCTTCTTTCTCCCTGCGCAGGCGCAGGGCGGAAAATTCCAGTCTGCCCTTTTCCCTTCCCCCGACAGCAGCAACAGCCAGGTGTGGGCGGAAAAATCCAGCCCGCCCTTTTCCCCTCCCCCGACAGCAGCAACAGCCAGGTGTGGGCGGAAAAATCCAGCCCGCCCTTTTCCCCTCCCCCGACAGCAGCAACAGCCAGGCGTGGGCGGAAAAATCCAGTCTGCCCTCCACCCCAGCAACAGCAGCCACCAATCCCTAAACCCTGCCCCTTCCCCCAGCAACAGCGACAGCCAATCCCTAACCACCACCCCTCCCCCGTCCAGTACCGCCCACTGACCTTTTGCCGGCAACCAATCAGAACAGGGCGTGGCTTCGACCAATCAGCCTTCCCCAGCCCCTATAAAACTGTTGCCTCTCCCTCAGTAAAGTGGACTTGCGTGTTTACCTTGTCTCCGCGGTAGTTCTTCTGCCGTGCGCCCTCCAGTCCTGAGAGCCCCCGACAAGGGCCTGGCCTCCCTTGTCCCCAGTTCGTCGCCTGCTTCTCCGGGCGACCCCTTCGTCGCCGGCTTCGCCGGGCGACCCCGTCAGCCGAACCGCGCAACCCCTTGTGAGACCGATCCCTCGTCTGCTGCCGGACCGACCCCTCGTCCCAGGTGGGACCGACCCCTCGTCCCAAGCGGGACTGACCCCTCGTCCAGAGCTGGACCGACCCCTCGTCCGCAGCCAGACCCCACCTCTACCGACCGAGCAAGCCGCCGCAGTTGGCGCCCAACGTGGGGCAGACCACCCCCACCGCCACCGACTGAGCAAGCCGCCGCAGCTGGCGCCCAACGTGGGGCAAGGCAACCCCACCACAGCCTCACTCCATAACCTGGCGGCCCCCCCCTCCTCTCTTCTCACCGTGGGACTTCTCTCGTGCAACATTGCTGCTACCTGAGCCTTGGCTACCTCATACGATCCACGGCGGTCTGGGAGAATCGCTGGATGGCTTTCTCCTTCCATGTCGGGGGCTTATACCGACCCGCTATGATTAAGAGGAGCCTTGGATTTCTCGGGAGCGTGCGCTTGCACGTCTGAAGTAATCCTACCACAGCCCTACCCCCTCCTCTCTTCTCACCTTGGGACTTCTCTCGTGCAACATTGCTGCTACCTGAGCCTTGGCTACCTCATATGATCCACGGCGGTCTGGGAGAATCGCTGGATGGCTTTCTCCTTCCATGTCAGGGGCTTATACCGACCCGCTATGATTAAGAGGAGCCTTGGATTTCTCGGGAGCACGCGCTTGCACGTCTGAAGTAACCCTACCACAGCCCTACGCCCTCCTCTTTTCTCACCCCTATCTTTTCGCTCTGCATTGCTGCTCCTGAACCTTGGTGACCTCATATGATCCACGGCGGTCTGGGAGAATCGCTGGATGGCTTTCTCCTTCCATGTCGGGGGCTTATACCGACCCGCTATGATTAAGAGGCGCCAATAAAACTCTCAGGAGCACGTGCCTGAGCACCTCCAACCCTGCCTTCACCTCTGCCTTCTCCCCTCTGCGCTTGCTCCCCTTTGCCTTGCTCCACTGCTCGTCGTCCCGCCCTCCCCTCGTCGGGGCCTTCTCTTGGCCCGCGACCACCGTCGGAGCCCCACCGGCTCCGACCCCTCGTCTCACCGCGCACCTCGGCTCCCATCGCCGCGCTCTCAAGGTAAGGGCCCCTTTTCTTATCGGCTCCAAAAGGCCATTAGCAATGGGTAACATCCTATCTGCTAAGCAAGCCCCACAAGTTCGGGCCCTCACCGGTCTCCTAGACACTCACCGGTGTAAGATCTCTTTCAAACAGTTTCAAGTATATTGGGACCTTCTTCTCCCCTTTAATCTGTGGCTTACCACGTGTCAGCTCTGGGACCCGGACACCTATACTCGCCTTATAGATAGGGTCACTTTTGCTGTGGAGCAGGAAGGTAAAAGATTCCCTCCTGGCTTATTACAGGCAACATGAAGTCCACAAGAAATCTTGAAGGGTATAATCTATGATATGCTATATAAAAAAAGATTTAAAAGCAGCTATACCAAGAAAGTAAGAATTATGAGTCAACTGTAAATAAATTATATATTTCTGTTAATGTGTTGTAATTGTTCTGTGTTTGTCTGTCTGTTCGTTCAATGTCAACGTATATTGTGATACCTCCGGATGGTAAATATAAATTACTAGAAATCTTTAAAAGAGCTCTATTCAAATGGCCAAAAATTAAATAAGCGCTTATATTAATACTTAAGTTTATTATATTAATACATAAGTTTAAATGTTAATAAGATATCTACAATTTAAAAAAAAAATTGTAAGTCTTAATTAACAAAATTAACTGTACGTCTTCATAAAAAGTTGTTCTTGCCTAGATTAAAATGAATAACTTATTTTTCTTCACAGGATAATATAAAGAATGTAAAACTTATATGAATATTAAAAAGGTTAAAAGTTTGTAAAAATGCTAACGGAAATGTAATAAGTTTTGCAAAAAGACGTATTTTGTCCTAAAGTAGGATGGCTAATTTTTCATAAACTCTTGAAATTTAATTTGCATGCGGCAAGTGTAAAAGGTATTGTGATAACTTTACGTAAGGGAATGTGTTCTGTAAAGATAAAATTTATCTTCAATAGTTTACATTAAGGTATTAAATGGCTAATTCCAAAAGGTCATTCTTAAATATATATATATAAAACTAAATTGATGATAATAATAATAAAAGGTAATTTTGTAACAGGAAAGATTAACAGCAACCAAGCTCCCCTGCCAACTTGCTTTTAGGAAACGGTTTCTAATATTGCATGCTACTAAGTATTTAAAGAAAAGTTATTCTTAAGGAAACAGAGGATGATTTTGTCTTTGCAGCCATTGTCTACTTAGCAACACCCCTCGCTATCGGCCTAGCCACTGTTGCGCCGGACGATTGAAACCTTAAACAAAGACTCCTCCTCACTGTCATCTTCCTATCTATCGTTACTATATTTACTGCCCTCATTCTCCTTCGTTTATAAAGCAGTCTCCTACAAACCACAAAGCTTCTGTCTTAAACATACCATTCTCAACCCTATCCTCTAAATGATCTTCTCACTTCCCCCACAGCCTTTAATACTCTATTTCTTTCTCATAACCTTTGCTTTCTTGATAATATTTTCCGCCATCTGTCTAGCCACTACCACCCCAGAAGATTGTAACCATGGCCCCCCATGCCGCCATCGCTCTCAAGCAGCTCCAGCCCCGCGAAACGGCCCGCAACCTGCTTTCCCCGGCCTGCGGCCTGCTTTCTAGCATCTAATAACGTTTCTGCTTTTAACAGCTCCCCATACTTCTGCGGAGCTTCCTCCTGTCTCGACCTCACTCCTCTTCTCAGCCATCCAAAGCGTCCTTTCTCGTCCCCCGCCCCCCTCCTTTTTTCGCTTGAACCCCTACTGCGTTGCAGATTGGGCCGCCCCATGTCGGCCCGCCCCATTAACATCGGCCTCTCTCGCACCCGTGAAGACTTTGGCCTTCTTATTGTCCTCGCCTACGTCTCCACCACTCCCGACGCTGCTGCCACCACCGTCGCTGGTGCCCTGATGCAACTTGTCCTCACCACTGCGATCCTCCAGACCATCACACAGTCTGCCTCTGCCGCTCTTCGCCACCAAGAAGAGATCAACCACCTGTAATGCGCTATCATCCTGGACTTTTAACAACAGATAGACCTTATAGCCACCGAGATCAACGGGAATTGGACATTGGCCACCCTTGCTTGCAACGGCAAGATACCGCCCCCCAAATTGTACATTTGTATCCCCGTCATACTCACCTCCCTCTTCAGCCCCACTTCCCTCATTGCTTACTGCCTCTTGGGCCTCGGCTACTTGTTGCTGCTGCCATCCTGGCCCTTATTTGAAAAGAAGGGGGAAATGCGGTCACCAGTCGGGCTGAAGTGTGGTTTGCTGGCCTGGCGGGGGAGCAGCCGCGGTAGGCCAAGCCGCTGCCCCCATAATAGGGTGGCTGGTCGGACTCACTGCCACCCCTGAAAGGAACTCGGCATGGGCGCAGAGTGCCCTCGGGTCTCCCCTTCTAGGCAGCCATGCTTCCGCGGCCGCCCCTCCTCCCGGATGGCGCCACCCGATGCCTGTGGGGCAGCACCCTTCTTCTTCTTTCTCCCTGCGCAGGCGCAGGGCGGAAAATTCCAGTCTGCCCTTTTCCCTTCCCCCGACAGCAGCAACAGCCAGGTGTGGGCGGAAAAATCCAGCCCGCCCTTTTCCCCTCCCCCGACAGCAGCAACAGCCAGGTGTGGGCGGAAAAATCCAGCCCGCCCTTTTCCCCTCCCCCGACAGCAGCAACAGCCAGGCGTGGGCGGAAAAATCCAGTCTGCCCTCCACCCCAGCAACAGCAGCCACCAATCCCTAAACCCTGCCCCTTCCCCCAGCAACAGCGACAGCCAATCCCTAACCACCACCCCTCCCCCGTCCAGTACCGCCCACTGACCTTTTGCCGGCAACCAATCAGAACAGGGCGTGGCTTCGACCAATCAGCCTTCCCCAGCCCCTATAAAACTGTTGCCTCTCCCTCAGTAAAGTGGACTTGCGTGTTTACCTTGTCTCCGCGGTAGTTCTTCTGCCGTGCGCCCTCCAGTCCTGAGAGCCCCCGACAAGGGCCTGGCCTCCCTTGTCCCCAGTTCGTCGCCTGCTTCTCCGGGCGACCCCTTCGTCGCCGGCTTCGCCGGGCGACCCCGTCAGCCGAACCGCGCAACCCCTTGTGAGACCGATCCCTCGTCTGCTGCCGGACCGACCCCTCGTCCCAGGTGGGACCGACCCCTCGTCCCAAGCGGGACTGACCCCTCGTCCAGAGCTGGACCGACCCCTCGTCCGCAGCCAGACCCCACCTCTACCGACCGAGCAAGCCGCCGCACCACACCTTCCCACAGTCCCGGGTCGTTCTTCCTGAACCCTTTGACCTGAGAGTTTCATGTGGCAGCACCTGACCAGCTTCTGATTCTCCAGGCAGAAGTCTGACTTTCCCACTCCCCGCCCCATTCACCATGCACTCACCTCACCTCAAGCCCTTCTGTTTGGCACCACTCCTTTGACTTTGACCTTCACTTTCTCTCCTGGATTATCCCTCTGGTTTATTATGCAGGAGGAAATTGATCCAAGATCATGGAGAGAGATTTAATATGAATTACTACTGACAAAGTATACCAATTTAAACATGTATTGACTCTAACAAACTATGTTCAGCCAACCCAATACTGCACACTCATTGAAACAGTCCCTCCTGCCTGTATGCTGGGGCAGCCACTGCTCACTCAAGGGACAGTGACTTCAGCTTAGTAAGGTGTCCTTGCTCAGAAGTGTCCAGTTTTTGCCTATCTTTCGGTATCACCCAGTTTTGGTCTCTTGTGTTGCCAGTCTTGTCCCTGACTTCATAAAATAAATTCAGGGTTCCCTACAGGCTCAAACTTTTTTGACCCAGAGCCTACGATAACAAAATATATTTTTCATCACAACCCATTAAACACACACAAACACAAAGCAGAAGTTTCACTTAAGCCAACCAACCTACCTTTACTACATGGGATGCATGACTTTGTTTTCTATTCTATTTTATTTTATATAAAAAATACTATGGTCAAGATGCTTTAAATCAGTTTGACAACCTATTAAAATCATGTGCCCACAGTTTAAAGCACTCTGATCTAGGGGAGTGAATGTAGCTCGAGTGGTTGTACACCTGCTTCCCAGGTACAAGGTCCTGCATTCGATCTCCGATACCACCTAAAAACAAAAACAAAACAACAACAACAACAACAACTCTGATCTAGTGTGATAGAAAGGTCTCTCTTATCTGCCAGGGAATCAGGCCCTGATCTACATTATATTGTTTTACTTTTAGATTGTCAGGCTATCATTGAATAATTATCAAAGTGTTGCTGAAATTTACTAGTAGTATGAATACTGGTTTTAGGAACTCCTCAGTAAAACACACACACACACTCCTGCATACTTTTGCCCTTGTAGCATTTCTGATTGGTCTTTTCCTGTTATAAAACAACCACAATTGTCTTGGCCACAATTAGTAATAGAGATTTGCTGCCTCCAGTCATCCTGGTAACCTACATTGCTCAGATCCACCAGCACAGATCCATCTGATACCCCCTTGCTCCTCAAGCTTGACCCTAATTGGAGAGCACTGAATATCTGTCCTGGAATGTAACATCCAGCTCTAAAGGCCCTGGAAGTCAAGGCAAAGAATAAGGATCATGTATGTCATCTAAGAGCATTGACATAATTCTCATTAACTAATAAAAGTAAATACATTTCATCAGGAAAAACAAACTGTTTCCCAGGAGTAAACATAGAGAAATTTATTGCGATATTCTTATATCTTCACTATACACTGAAATGCATAAAAGCTGCTAGAACCTTAGGGTGTGTGTGTGTGTGCACGCGTGCACATATATATAATTCTACAGTTTATGTCTTGGTTCTATCAGTATTGATGCAGTTTAGTTTTCTAAGTTTATCTTTAAAGTGTTCTAGAATTATTCCTAAATTCCCTCTAAGATCATTGATTTCACTAATTGGCTTAGTTGATAGCCCCTACAGCAAGTCTAAAAGAGATTCAGCACTTGCTGCTGTACTTCCTCACCACCACCCACCCACTCTTTGATACCGAGCACCACAACGTGACTGCTCTCGATCTGGAAGAAGTCTGACTTCAGGGTCTCGCAACCAAACCTTCTTTCTAAGTGACCGTATTAGTCAAAGATAAGGTAAGTTATGCTACAGCAGCAAATAATCCTAAAGTCTTAATCCCTGAGTGAGGATTAGATACTTTTTAAGTATCTTAAAAAGCAAGATATATCTATCTCTCAGGTTATGTGTGTTCATCCTACATTGGCTGGAAGGTAAGGGGTCTCTGCCCAGGCATCCTCACTCAGGGATTTGACTTTAGCTGATGAGGTATCCGTATCTTAAATGTCACTCTGATAGGGAGAAAGAAACCTGGAAACTTGAGTACCAGCTCTTAAAGTCTTCTGCTTCAAAGTGATGTATGTCACTTCTGCTCATGGTTTATTCTTCAAAGCAAATTACATGTCCATCCCTAACATCCTAGGAAGGGAAAGGAATTGCCCTTTTACTATGTTCTCAGGAGAGAGATCGAGAATTTCTGTGACAGCCCTCCTCTCCATTAATATATCAGAAGCTTCTCAGACCTCATTCTCCTCTGCCTCTCAGTACTATTGGACTCTGTAGACCAATACTCTTTCTTAAAACTCTCTTCTCCTTTAGCTCTGATCACTTCTTTGACTCTATTACTCTTCTTTTCTCTCTGAAAATGTCCCTCATCTTCTGACCTAAAATTTCATCCACAATGTACCAGCAGGGGTCTAGAAAAGGTCAACTTTAAACTTGTGCCTTTGATCCTTCAAAGAACAATTACCTTAGAAAAATAGGACAAGAAATAAACATGCATGGGTTTACCAAAAAAAAAATCACTTTTATCTCCAAATCTTTTCTTTTTTAATGGAAATACAACCAACTGTCCAGAAACCCCACTTTGAAGAATCTATCCAACAGGGGAAAAGCTCCAATACCTAAAGATACATGTACAAGGATGTTTATTATATCATTGTTTATAGAAGCAAAAGCCTGGAAAGAAATAAATGCATAGCAATAAGGAATATTTTTGACTCATCATATATAGTATGGCTATATAGCTGCACTATGAACTATTATGCAATCATTAAAAAGAAATAGATCTATCTCTATTGCTCATGAATTATTATTAAATGAGGAAAGCAAATCCCTTTATCAGATGATTCCATTTTTAAAAAACAAAGAACGGCAGCATGGTTACATCAAGTCTATTGTTTGAGCATAAGGGAAACTGTGGAAAAGTTGTTATGTCATTAGAATTGGTAACCTTGGAAACAGACTTGGCCCAGTGGTTAGGGCGTCCGTCTAGCACTTGGGAGGTCCACGGTTCAAAGCCTGGGCCTCCTTGACCGGTGTGGAACTGGCCCACACGCAGTGCTGATGTGCGCAAGGAGTGCCCTGCCACGCAGGGTTGTCCCCCGTGACCAGACCCTCTTATCAGGATTTCTTCCTCTCCCATACCTGAGATTCTTTCTGAGCTTATTTTACAGGCAGCCAAACTCAGCCATAAGCAGGAGACTGGAGCATGCATAGAAATATTTGTCCTCTGAATGACCCTTGAGACCCTAAGAACAAAACTCACCTTTCTTGGAACCAAGATGATAGTGATGAGGAGTCAAAGGAAGCAAATAAAATGTGAGGCATCCCTCAAAAGGAAGGTAAGATGTGACCTGACGGCATGTATCTACCATATATAGACAGTCCTATAACAACCTATCAGAATAGGCCAACCTGAATCCCCATCACTGTTCCACTTCCCTTTGTTTCCATCCTATAAATCTCCCTTAGGTCTTAGATTGGCTAGACAGGTTTGAGCTTGCTTCCTGTCTTTTTGCTGGTCAACCTAATAATAAAACTTTCTTTTCTCAAAATCCTGGTGTCCTGGCATTTGCTTCTGTGCAGATCAGGGAGCAAGCTCAATACTCAGTAGCACATTAGTAGCCATTATTTTTCATTTGTTATTTTTACTTATCTTCATAATAGGTATTTTACATAATCTGTTACAGTTTTTATGGAATACTTGGTTTCTTTGGTCTTTATCTATGCATTTCTATAGCTAAAATTTCTCCTTTTAACAATCTTTGTTAGTCTAAGTAATGTTTTCCAATATTTTAACAGAGCTATTTGAGTTATATAGTTTCTGGAAAAATTCAGATCTTAAAATGGCTTCTGGCAGCGGACTTGGCCCGGTGGTTAGTGCGTTTGTCTACCACATGGGAGGTCCACGTTTCAAACCCCGGGCCTCCTTGACCCGTGTGGAGCTGGCCCGTGTGCAGTGCTGATGCATGCAAGGAGTGCCCTGCCACGCAGGGGTGTTCCCACATAGGGGAGCCCCACGTGCAAGGAATGCGTCCGGTAAGGAGAGATGCCCAGTGCGAAAGAAAGTGCAGCCTGCCCAGGAATGGTGCCGCACTCACGGAGAGCTGACACAACAAGATGATGCAACAAAAAGAAATACAGATTCCTGGGCTGCTGACAACAACAGAAGCAGACAAAGAACATGCAGCAAACAGACACAGAGAACAGACAACCAGGGTTGGGGGGGGAAGGGGAGAGAAAATAAATAAGTAAATAAATCTTTAAAAAAGGAAAAAAGAAAGAAGACACAGCAAATAGACAGAGAGAACAGACAACCAGGGTGGGGGGGGAGGGGAGAGAAATAAATAAATCTTAAAAAAAAAAAGGCTTCCTGTTACTTTCCTGAAGGAATAATAACTTAAATAGATATAGTCAATTTGTTTTACTCTCCTTTTCTTTTACAATTCTGAAATTGAATTCATTGTCTCCTGACACTGAAAGCTGTAGTAGAGGAATATGAAACTATCCTGATGAGGGCCCACTGGAATATTTTATACATAATGCATCTGGATGTGATAATGCATAGCTAGAAAGAGAGTAGAGAGATATTGTGAAAGATACATCAATATATATATCACCAATTCTAGTCCCCCATCCACTTGGTTTCTAACTCCACCTCACCCCAAGTAAGGACCATTACTATATCTAGCAAATAAATACAAACTCTGGAAGAAGTTTCTTCTTCATGAACAAAAAAAATTAATATATATTCTTATTTTCTTCTTACAAAAGATGTAGCTTCTCATGTAACCAGTTCTGTGTCTTGATTTATTTTATATGTCTGTGTGCATGTAGACACACATATGTATACATGTTCATTTATATAAGTGAACGAGTCTCCTGATGATGCACACTTGGATTGTTTTCAATATTTTGCTATTACAAGCAAGACAGTATATTTTGATCATATCTATCCACTGTATCACTGCTATAATCTTCCGTAGTAGCTATTTTACTTTTTTACAGTTTCCTGTGATTCTTATTATTGTAGAGCAAAATTCTAAGATGCTCTGTTTGTGTTTATAACTGCCAGTTCCTTGAGACTAGCTCACAGGTTTTGTTTTATTTTAATTTTCATGTAGGTCATGAGATACAAAAGAAGAACAAAAATGGTTTCAAAAAAGAAAATCATCTCTGTTACTAAAGAATTCTCAATTTAGAAAAAGACAATATCTAAACAAATATATAAAAGCTAGATAAAAGCAGCATAATATAGGAGTACATAAAGAGGGAGTAAGTCACTGTGCCAGGAGTTGAGGAAGATAACATATGATGTTAGCTAAAGACGATCTTGCTGAAGATAACCTTATCTCCATAAGAACGTGTAGCAGTTTGACATGGTTATGAATTCTGAAAATAGATATTGGTTTATGTTTGTAATCTGGCCTCTACCTCGGTGTGATTAAGTTATGATTAGTGCTTTGATTGGGCCACATCATTAGGGCATTGGGTCCCCACCCCTTGGTGGGTGGGGACTCATAGATAAAAGGCATGGCAAAGGAAAGGGTTGAGGGGTTTTGATGTTGGAGTTTTGATGTTGGGATTTGATGCTGAAACCTTAAGCTGGAGCCCCAGGAAGTAAGCTCACAGAGGAAACAGAAGCAAGCCCTAGGAAGAGAGGAACCCTGAGCCCAAGAGGAAGCAAGCCTTGGGAAGAGAGGAACCCTGAACCCAGAGAGAAGCAAGAACCTGGAAGAGAGGAACCTAGGAAGCCTAAACCCTCACAGATGTCAGTAGCCATCTTGCTCCAACACGTGAAAATAGACTTTGGTGAGAGAAGTAACATAAGCTTTATGGCCTTGTATCTGTAAGCTCTTGCCCTAAATAAATACCCTTTATAAAAACCAAACAATTTCTGGTTTTTGCATCAGCACCCCTTTGGCTGACTAATACAGGACAATAGGATAGGAGGCATTCTTAATAGAGAGAACACCACTAACAAAGATATGTTGACACGACTGGGAAAGGCATGCTAGGAATATGGTGAGAAGAATGTACGTGAGGAAAATTCACCATGATTTTTCCTGTAACTCAACTTGAAATAGTCTTTAGTTCATTGTCAAATCCTTTAAGAAATATATCATTTTTAAAGCATATCAATTCAAAATAAGTATATCTTAGGCTTCAAATCAACCAAGATGCCAGTGTAAGACTCATCAGAGTGCCAATCCCACAGAATCTTTGAACAATTAGAAAAAATTAGCAAAGCCAACTTCCTCAAATCTCCAGAAAAGGGTTAAAGGCAGTAAATAGGTGAGTGTTAAATAAAGAAAATGCAGCTTTAAAAATGGTAGGAAATACTTTGGGGGAATATGGTGGAATAGGGTGTTCCAGGTCTCAGTTTTTCAAACAAAACTAATAAACAGGCAGAAACTGTCTGAGGAAGAGATTGATACATTCCTATAAAAAAGAGTAAATTGTTCTCTTAGAATGGTAGTTACTGGCACCCATTTCCAACTTTAGTGCCAGGCCACCATGGGGTCCAGTCCCTAGCTGGTGAAAGAAAAGAATGTAAAAATCCTGTTCCCCAAGAAAAGGGGTGGGCATGGTCAATCACTGATCACAGCGTTGGATTAGAGAATTCAGATTGCAGGGGGGTTTGGCTATGAGAGAGGCTATTGTTTCAACCTGCCCCAGACAAAGGCAACAGCAGGCATTGTTGCTACCCTCACTGGAAGGGGTGGAGAAGGTGAGATTTAAATGCAACACTTCCTCAGGGTTGTGGAGGACTGTTAGCTGAAGGGCTGCATTTGCTGGGCAGGCCAGGCAAGCTAAGCTTTGAGGAACCATTGGAGAAGCTCTTGGTGCCCTTCCTGATCCCCTCCCCAAGGCACTTTGGAGGCAGTCTGTGCCTTTTCATGCATCCTTAACCCTGTTTTGTCTGGGAAAGACTGACTTGGGAAAGTCCTTTCCAGGATGCTCCTCCTCTCAGAATTTGCCCTCCAGCAAAAGTAGCTTGAGACAATGAAAGGAGTATAAAAAATATAGAGAGGCAGGCTGTCTGGGACAAAGGCCTGCTGGCTTCAAACACCCAGGGGAGGGAGGCCTATCTCCTGGGAAACAGAGTGGACAACCAAACATCGATAAAAGGGAGAACTCCAAAACAGCTAACAAGCAAAGGCCCAGGACGAGACAGAGGCCCAGAAAGGCAGGGAAACCCCTGCACATGCAATCCACCTTGTGCAGATCTTCCTGAAAAGAGGGCTGAAGCTCTTACCACTAGCAATCAAGAAGCACACATCTCAGGGAATAAATCCCAGAGTTCACATTTTAAAATATTAAAATGTGCAGTGTACAACAAAAGAGTAGAAGACAAACAAAGAAACAGGAAATGCTGGCCCATACAAAGAGAAGGATAAAATTACCGAAAACACCAACAAAAAGAAGAGAATGTGCATATACCAAACAAAGACTTCAAAAAATGATCTTAAAAATGCTCAAGTTGATAAAGGAAAATACAGAAAAGAATTAAAGGATATCAGGAAACAAATAAGCAATATGACAGTCTAAATAAAGAGATAGAATTTTTAAAAGGAACCAAACAGA
Organism: Dasypus novemcinctus; assembly: GCF_030445035.2. NCBI lineage: Eukaryota > Metazoa > Chordata > Mammalia > Cingulata > Dasypodidae > Dasypus > Dasypus novemcinctus. The sequence goes on from NC_080682.1 coordinate 80,212,435, forward strand.
ACTACTGGAGTTAGAGTCCACAATTACTGAAATTAAAAAAAACACCTAGGAGAGTTTCAATATCAAATTGGTGCTGGCAGAAGAGAGAATAAGTGAACTTGAACACAAGACACTTGAAATGAGACAGGCAGAAGAGCAGAAAGAAGAAAGAAATATTAAAAGAGAAAATAGCCTAAGACACCTCTGGGCCACCATCAAGCAAGCCAATATATGCATTATGGGAGTCCCAGAAGGAGGAAAAAAAGGATAAAGGGGCAGAAAGAATATTCAAAGAAATAATGACAAAGAAGTTCCCAAATGTAGCAAAAGGCATAAATACGCACATCAAAGAAGCTCAGAGAACACCAAACAGGATAAACATGACATCCCTGTCATATATTGATCACACTATTGAACACAAAGGACAAGGAGAGAATTCTGAAAGCTGCAAGAGAAAATCAATGTGTTACGTACAAAGGAGTCCCAATTAGATTGAATGCTGATTTCTCATCAGAAATGATGGAGGCAAGAAGGCAGTGGGTTAAAATACCTAATATGCTGAAAGAAAACAGTTGTCAGTCTATATATATATATATATATATATATATATATATACACACACACACACATATATAGGTACTGGGGGCTAGGAATTGAAGCCAGGACCTCATGTGTGGGAAGCTAGTGCTCAACCACTGAGCCACATCAGCTCCCCTGAGTTGGTTTTTTCAATTGTTTTGCTTGTTCTCTGTTTCTGTTTTGTTTTTTGCTTTTAGGAGACCCTGGGAACTGAACCCAGGACCTCCCATGTGGGAAGCAAGTGCTCAACCACTTGATCCACATCCATTCCCTCATATATCCAGGGATACTCTTTTGGGAAAATGAGGGAGAGATTAAGACATTCTCAGATAAACAAAATGTGAGGTTAGTTCATCACCACTATACTTGCCCTCCAAGCAGTGCTAAAGGGAGTTCTTCAGGCTGAAAGGAAAGAACACGGACAGTGGATCAAAGCAGCATAAAGAAATAAAGACCTGTGGTAAAGGCAACCTTTTGGGTAACTATAAATGCCAGTGTTCTGTATTGTATTGTTTGGGAAATAACTCTACTTTTCACTTCCTACAAGTGCATAAAAAGTAATGATAAATCTATGTTTTTGGACATAACAATGAACAAAGATATAAGTGTTAAGAAGTGCAACATAAATGGTGGGGAATAGAGAGATAAAGGAAAAGAATATGTGCATGCTATTGAAATTTTTTATCAAACTAAATATGATTGTTTCTATATTTAGAAGGGTAAATTTTAACACCATAGTAGTCACAAGGAAAATAGATGAAAAACATACACAGATAAAAATGAGAAGGCACTTAATATGATACAATGAAAAAAAAAAAGCAAATAAATATAAAAATAGACATTACTGGAAGTGAAGGACAAAAAAGGTCTAGACTTACAAAGACTAAATAGCCTAAGAACTTAAAAAGGCTATCTAGCAAAATAGGAGAAAGAAGTCCTATATTAATAGTAGTGACTTTAAATGTAAACTCTTCAGTCAAAAAGCAGAGATTGGCAGAATGAATAAAGAGAAGGAAAAAAAAGGATGACCCAGTTATATGCTATCTGTAATAGACTCACAGATATAAGTACAATGAGAGTGAAAGGATGAAATATATATATATATATACACCATGCAAGTAATAACCAAAAGAGGGCTGGGATGGCTATACTAATATTAGATAAAATAAACTTTAAGTAAGAAATAGTTACAAAGGACAAATATGGTCATTATATACTGATAAAGGGGACAATCCAACAAGAAGATGTAACAATTGTAAATATATATGTACCTAACAGCAGAACCCCAAAATACATGAAGCAAATACTGACAGATTTGAAGGGAGAAATTGACAGTTGTATATTAACAGTAGGAGACTTTAACAAACCACTCTCAATAATGGATAGACCATCTAATCAGAAAATCAATAAGGAAGTGCAGGACTTGAATGAAACACTAAACAAACTAGTCTAGAATGAAACACTAAACAAGCTTATAGAACACTGCACCAAACAGCACATACACCTTCTTGACAGCACATGGATCATTCTCTAGGATAGACCATATGTTGGCCCACAAAACAAGTCTGAATAAATTAAAAAATATTAAAATCACACAATGTATATTTTTGACCATGACAGAATAAAGCTAGAAATCAATAACAGAGAAATGGAAAATTTACAAATATGTACAAATTAAACAGCATACTCTTAACCAATAGCTTAAAAAGGAAATCAAAAGCAAAATTAGGAAATGTCTTGAGGTGAATGAAAATGAAAATACCAAAACTTATGGGATGCAGCAAAGGCAATGCTGAGAAGGAAATATATGGCTCTAAATGCTTATTATATTGAAAAGAAAAAGAATGATTTCAAATCAGAGACCTAACCTCAAAACTGGAAGAATAAGAAAAAGAAGAGCAAACTAAACCCAACGCATGCAGAAGAAAGGAAATGACAAAAATCAGAGCAGAGATCATTGAAACAGGGGGAAAAAAAAAAAAAAACAGAACAAAACCAAAAGTTGGTTCTTTGAAAAGATCAATAAAATTGACTAACCTTTAGCTAGACTGACAAAGAAAAGAGAGAGGATACAAGTAACAAAAATCAGAATTGTAAAGGACCATGCTGAAACAAAAAGGACTATAAAAGGATACTATGAACAACTATGCCAGTAAATGAGATAACCTAGATGAAATGGACAAATTCTTACAAACACAAAAATTACCTACATTGACTCAAGAAGAAATGCAAGATCTCAACAAACAAATTACTAGTAAGGAGATTGAATCAGTAATCAAAAATCTTCCAACAAATAAAATCCCAGGACCAGATGACTTCACAGGGGAATTCTACCAAACACTACAAGAAGACTTAACTCCAATTCTGTTCAAAACATTCCAAAAAAATTGAAGAGGAGGGAACACACCCCAACACATTTTACAAGGCCACCATTACCTTCATACACATGCCAGATAAATAATTGGAGTGCTAAGAAATCTCACATTTATGGCAAACTGATTTTTGACAAGGTGGCATAGATCATGTATTTGGGAAAGAATAGTGTCCTCAACGACTGGTGCTGGGAAAACTGGATCTCCATTTGCAAAACAAAGAAGGACCCCTACATTACCCATATACAAAAATTAATTTAAAATGGATCAGGGAAGCGAACCTGGCCCAATGGATAGGGCGTCCACCTACCACATGGGAGGTCTGCGGTTCAAACTCCGGGCCTCCTTGACCCGTGTGGAGCTGGCCCATGCACAGTGCTGATGCGCAAAAGGAGTGCATGCCACACAGGGGTGACCCCCGTGTAGGGGAGCCCCATGTGCAAGGAGTGCGCCCTGTAAGGAGAGCTCCCCAGCGCGAGAGAAAGTGCAGCCTGCCCAGGAACGGCACTGCACACACAGAGAGCTGACACAAGATGACGCAACAAAAAGAAACACAGATTCCCGGTGCCACTAATAAGGATAGAAGCAGTCACAGAAGAACACACAGTGAATGGACACAGAGAACAAACAACTTGGCGGGGGAGGGAGAAATAAATAAAAAATAAATAAATAAAAAATAAAAAATAAAATGGATCAAAGACGTTAATATAAGAACTAGAGCTATCAAACTTTAGAAGAAAACATAGGAAACATCTTCAGTACCTTGTGCTAAGCAATGGTTTCTTATAATTTACACCCAAATCTCAAGCAACAAAAGGAAAAATAGATAAAAATGACCTTATCAAAATTTAACTTTTGTGTCACTAAGGACTTTGTCATGAAAGCAAATCAACAATCTATACAATAGGAGAAATATTTGGAAACCACATATCCAGCAAAGGTTTAATATCCAGAATATATAAAGAAATCCTTCAACTTAATAACAATTTAAAAATGGGCAAAAGACATGAACAGATGTCTCTTCAAAAAAAGATATACAAATCACCAGAAAGCATATGAAAAGATGCTCATCATCATCAGCCATCAGGGAAATGCAAATCAAAACCACAAAGAGAAACCATTTCACATACATTAGAATGGCTGCTATTAAAAAATGGAAAATACCAAGTGGTAAAGAGGGTGCAGAGAAACAGGAATACCCCTTCACTGCTGGTGTCAACGTAAAATGGCTCAGCCACTGTGGAAGACATTTGATGGCTCCTAAGAAAGCTAAGTTTAGAACGACCATATGACCAGTGGTACCAATGTTTTAATTTGCTAAGCTGCTAAAAGCAGATACTATAAAATGCATTGGCTTTAACAATGGAATTCATCAGCTTACAACTTAGTTTTAGGCTGAGAAAAAAATGTCCAAATCAAGACATCATCAGGCAGTGCTTTCTTCCTGGAGACCAGCTGCAGGTGATCCTGGACTCCTCTGTCATATAGCATGGTGGCATCTGCTGGTCTCTCTCTTCTCTTCTGGGTTTTTTTGCTTTGAACTTCTTGCTTCCATGACTCTCTCTCTTCATCCCGTTTATAAAGGACTGCAGTAAGAGGATTAAGATCGACCCTGAACCACTCAATTGAAGTAACCTAATCAAAAGGTCATACTCACAATAGCTTGACACCCACAGGAAAGGATTAGCTATAGTAGCATGCTTTTCTGGGGTACGTACAATTTCAAACCAACATATCTGGCAGTCCTCCTACTAGGTATATATCCCAAAGAATTGAAAGCAGGGATTCAAACTGATATTTGCACATCAATTTTCATAGTGACATTATTCATAATTGTCAGAAGATGGAAGCAACCCAAGTGTCTATCAGCCAAAGAATGGTTAAATAAAATGTGGTATGTGGTATAGACATACAATGGAATATTATTCAGCTCTAAAAAGGAAGTTCTGAGATATGACAACATGGATGAAACTTGGAGACATCATGCTGAGTGAAATAAGACACATAAGGACAAATAGTGTCTGATCTCACTGATATGAAATAATTAAAATCAGGAAATTTATGGAGTTAGATATTAGAATACAAGTCAGGGTAGAAAATGGAGAGTTAATGCTTATTTAGTACCGGGTTTCTGGATGGAGTGATAAAAAAGTTTTGGTTCTGGATGGTGGTGATGGTACCACAAGAATGCAAATGTAATTAACAGCACTGAATTATATATCTGAATGTGATTAAAAGGGGAAATTTCAGGTTCTATATATGTTACTAAAGTTTTTGAAAAATACATTGAATTGTGCAACGTAATCAGTGAACCCCAATGTAAACTATGGACATAGTAGTATAATTATGATAATATTGTTTCTCTTTCATCATCTGTAACAAGGGTAACATACTAATACAAGGTATTAATTATAGGGACAACTGCATGTGTGAAGGGTATATATGGGAACTCTATTTTCTGCATGACTTTCTCTAAATCTACAACTTATCTAATAAGAAAATTAATTTTCTTTAAATTCTAAAAAGATTGAAAATCCTTGATTTTATAAGTGTAGCTTCAGGATGCTCCCAGAACACACCAATATAACATCAACATTCCAGTGTGATAAGAGGTGGGAGATAGATTTTCAACTGTCAGAATTGTGATGGAACTGTCAAAAGTAGATGAATTCAGCTACATAAATATCACAGGTCTACCTACTCCTCTGTGACAGCATAAAACTTCAAACTTTTTATCAAATTAGGACATAAAAACAAAGGAAAACTCCCGTGTGTCCTCTCACGGAAGATCCCGCCACTTCCATACCCAGATTTTCTGTACCTCCTTTCCCCAAACATTTTTTATGCTATGTCTCATTTCACTAGACAATCTCTCTCCTATGGGTCTTCACTTGGTGCTAGAATTTTACTTTTTTTGGAATACTAAAAATCTTAAAAGAACAAATAATATATTTTGAGCTGGTATTGTATTGAAAAGCCAATATTCTTTCCAGTGCTTCTATAAGAGAGAATCTATGAGAACTGTGTAACGGGCAATGTTGAGCTAACCTCACTGGGGCTAGGACTCACAGATGGGGAGACAGATCAGATTTGTTGAAATGTAAATGTATCTAACTCCCTCCCCTGCCATGCCTCCTCCAGTAATGGTGGACCAGGAAACAAGAGTGTTGAGGGTGACTTTTGTGTAAATAATGCATGATAGCCTGGGACAGTTGTGGCTCTTAAGACTAATATTTCTCAGAAAGACAATGGAATTAGATTGTTTGGACATTTCAATTAAATCCAACTAATATTTATTCAAAATTTTACATACTGTGGCAAGTTACTGTGACAAATCTGCCCCACCTTCTGCAGAGGCTGCTGAGATAAAACAATTCAGTCTCTGTCCTCAACAGCTTAAAACCTAGATAGGGAGACTGTCCTGTTCCCTAAAGAGGAATAGAATGCAGAAAATACAAATGCCATGAAAGAGGTATAAACAATATTTTGTGGGGGTTGAAAGGAGACAAGATCACAAGTTGTTGAGGGGATCCTGAAGCAGATGTCAGCTGAGATGGATCTGAAGTATGGGGGACCAACATTTTTGAAGGCCAGCTTTGTGCCATGCATTAACATGCAACATCACCCTAATCCATCCAACAACCCTCCAAACAGGCATTGCCATCCCCATTTAACTGATGAGTAAAGTGAGGCTTTGGGAGGCAAAGCAACTGGCCCCTTGTTGAGGATTGAATCATGCCCCCCACAAAAGGCATGTTCAGGTTCCAATCCCTGCTCCTGTGGGTGTGAAACCATTTGTAAGTAGGACCTTTGAAGATATTATTAGTTAAGGTGTGCCCAGACTGAAAAAGGGTGGGCCTTAATACAATACGACTGAAGTCCTTATAAGCAAAGGTAATTGGACATGAAAGGGAGAAGCCATGGGCAGAAGCCAGAAGGACAGAACTCAGAAGAGACAGAGATGTTTCCATGTGCATTGGCATGTTCCAGAAAAGCCAAGGAACCCCCAAAATTGCCTGCCAGTCAGAAAGTACCAACCCTAGAAGGAAGAAAGCCTTCTAGCCTCTGAAACTGTGAGCCAAAAATTTTTCATTGTTTTAAGCCAACCTATTATGTGGTATTTGTTTTATTTTTTTATTTTTTAAAGAATTATTTTATTTATTTCTCTCCCCTTCTCCCTCCCACCCCAGTTGTCTGTTCTCTGTGTCCATTCTCTGTGTGTTCTTCTTTGTCTGCTTCTGTTCTTGTCAGTGGCACAGGAAAAGGAAGCTGTGTCTCTTTTTGTTGCGTCATCTTGTTGTGTCAGCTCTCCGTGTGTGCGGCGCCTCTCCTGGGGAGGCTGCACTTTCTTTCGCACTGGGCAGCTCTCCTTATGGGGTGCACTCCTTGCAAGTGGGGCTCCCCTACGCGGGGAACACCCCTGTGTGGCATGGCACTCCTTGCACGCATCAGCACTGCACATGGGCCAGCTCCACATGGGTCAAGGAGGTCCAGGGTTTGAACCATGGACTTCCCATATGGTAGACAGATGCCCTATCCATTGGGCCAAGTTCACTTCCCCTGGTATTTGTTTTAGCAACTGAGAAACTAAAGCACCTGCATACTCACAACTGATAGAACATAGAACCAGAACTAAGCCCAGATGTGTCTTTCCCTACAGCACTCAACTGATTTTTCCAGGGGCCAAAATGGGGAAGATCTTCCAAGGTAAGGAAAGAGCAAAAACAAAGACATGAAGGCAGGAAAGGACAACATATATTAAGGAAAAAGAGAATGATCCAGTTGATCTTGGGAAGAAGAATGGGGTTTGATTGGGCTTTGAACACCAGGGTGAGAAGTTTCTACTTTGGCAACAGGGAGCATGAAAAGTTCAGCAAAAAATGGCATGGTTGGATCAGTGTTTTAGAAAGTTGACTTAGACACATTGTGGAGGGTGAGGTGAGCATGGGGAAAAAACTAAAATTTATTAAAATAGTTCACAGTTAAGAAGATACCAAATTTTGGTGGAGGGTAAATGTGTCCAGCTTCCTCTTTCTCATCACTGCCATCTGTAGTTGAAACCACTTCAAGCCTATCTGTGAGCTTAAACCCATCTTGTTCTTTGAAGAATTAGCCACTCAGGGAGTAACTCTGTGTGCCACTTCTACTACTAAGGCTACTGACCTATTTGCATGATACTGCCTGCACCCCATTTAATCCTATTCTTTTTCTCTGTGTAGGTGAGTAGGAATGCTCATACCTATACACACAGAGACACCCCACCCTTAATGCTAAGTCCTCCAGACATCTTCCCTGCCAAGCTCGTGGCAGTCCCCACACCTGCCAGAACACACACGTGTTCCCTCTTGTACAGGAGGGCAGGGCCACATGACCTGCCTAGACCCTGAGCTCCAGGAACTGGACTCCATCCCCTCCACCCCCAGCACCTCACTTTCTTTCATCTGCTCCACCCTAGATGCATATCTTGTTCAGCATGTTCTGGTCCATCTCACTATCTTCTGCATCTCCTTTCTGCAGAAGCAAGGGATGTGGACAAGTAGGGATGAGTGTCAGAAATAAGTGAAGGAAGAACCAACTGGGACTTAGAGACAAACTGAAAAATGAAGTGACTCGGTCACAGATGACTCATTCAACAAATATTGTACATGTCTCTATGTACCAGGTACAGGGCTAAGTTCTGGCTATGGAGAGACGCAAAAGGCATAGTGCCTTTGCTGCATTTATAGATTAGTTGGAGAGATAGACATAAAATAAATAAATAAAAATTGGGGTAAAGGCTCTGAAACCCAAGAACAGAATGCCATGAGAGTAAACTTTGAGGGAACTACTTGAGCCTATGTGGTCATGAAGCTTCTCCTAGGAGGGGATAGTTGAGCTGACACTTGAAAGATGAGGAGGAATCAGCAACATGAAGAAAGGGGGTGAACATTAAGGAAAGGGAAAAGCCTGTTGGAATAACTGTGTCAGAACCAGTTGGGGGCCTTCAAGGAACTTTGTTCTATAAAACAAAGGGTCTTCCATTAACAGGGACCACTCTCTTTAGAACACACACAGGGACCACGTTTTGTTACTTTAAAATGCCCTTAAGGTCTCACTTACCAATTCCCCACCCACAATCCACTCTCCCCACACTCCTTACTGCCTTATTTCATCCAAACAAATACAGTAGAAGGTTGTCCCCAAGAATTCCAGCCATAAAATGTTCTCTATCTTATTACAAGTTATTTATACATATACTCAGAACAAACCACCATTTCAAACATAATGGCACCCAAATATGTCCATGTCCTCATCCCCAGAATCTGTGACTATGAAACTTTGCATGGCAAAAAGGACTTTACAGATGTGATTAAGTTAAGAGAGATAGAAAGATCAGCTGGACTGCTAGGCAGTCCCAGTGGAATCACGAGGGTCACTGTAAGCAAAAAAGGGGAGGCAAGAGAGTCAGTGTCAGAGGTGAGAAAAGCTCTGCCAGCCATTGTTGGCTTTGAAGATAGAAAAGGGCCACAAGCTAAGGAATGCAGGGGGCCTCTAGAAGCTGGAAAAGGCTAGAAAGCAGATTCTACTACAGATTCAGAAAGGAATGCAGTCCTGCCCAGTGAAATCCTTTTCATCTTGTTGACCTCCAGAACTGGAAGTTAATACATTTATGTTGTTTTAGCCACCAAGTATTACAATGAGCAATACATCATCTTTGGGGCCTGAATAATTTTTTGTTTTGGAGGGGGAAACACTTCAAAGCAGCCATTTAGTTAGGCAAAGAGAAAGCCTCTTCTATTAGTTTAGCATGCTGCCGTTGACACGTGGAGCAGGTAAGGTACTCTGTACACGGATGTCATAGGTGTCTCTATTGGGGGTGGGGGAGAGGGTGACTCCTGATGAGGACAGGGAGGCTTTCCCACTCACCCTCCTTGTAGACCCCAAAGGAAGTTTGAGGGCTGAATTTGGACAGAGGGGATGGCCTTAGACATTTGTTTGGTGGGAGGATAGCATAGGAGGCCAAAGAGTTGGCCAGCGTCTGTAAAGAAACCATGTCCTGTGGTGGCTAGTTGCTCAGATTCCTGGGACCTTGATTAAGATTTATTTTCCGTAGGCAAAGCTGTTACCCCTAGACCTTTGAGTTTTGTTGAAATCTGTGAGTTGGTCTTAACTGTGCTCTGGAGAAAGAGGAAAGGAAGGGCCTGTGCCTACCAGAATAGGAAGAACCTGGAAAAACTGGACAAAGGTGGCCCACAGATCCCAGGGCAGCCTTTTGGAGCATGATGGTTGGCTGAGGTAACAAGCAAAAGTAGACCCATTTCTGGCTCACACAGACATTCTTTGAGAAATCTCAAAGATACTTCTTGAGAAAAGAAATATGAAAGCTGGCATCACAAGGGCGGGAATCTTGAATCATTTTACTTGGGTATTTAAAGAAAGTGTTTCTATAGGGTAGAGAGGTTGAGGAAACCTGAATTTTATGTTGTTTTTATTTTAATGTCTTGGTTTTAAAAACAGCATGGGTAGAAGGAGTTTTTGTTTGAACAACTCTATTTTAGCTGATTATACTGAGATAGCTCCTACACCAGATATGCATTTATTTATTTGTTCTTTCAGCAGATTTATTTAATATTGCAAAATAATTATAAGTTTTCCTGGCTTTGATCTTTGTCTCCTTTGTCTCCTTTCTCCCTTTTTTCCCCCTTTCCTTTTCTTATTCCTCTTTTTTTTTTTTTTTCAATCTTTTGCTTCCTCCCCAACCCCCCAAACCTTGACTAGCAGACAAGCCACAAGGCTTCAAAGTAACAAAGTAAGTCTTGAAGAACAGCTGTGGCATTACATCAACAGTCCTGAACAGGAGAAACATAAAACTGGAACAATCTCCAACAATTCCCATAGCAAGTTTCACAGCAGTTAGCGACAGAAATGGCCTCTGAGCCAGACCACGAAGACCCAACCCCTCCCTTCTGCTCCCCAAGAAACCACAGTCCTGCCATGGCTTGGAGAGCCCCCTGGTCTTCAGGTGCTCCCCGAGGGGCTTCAGCTGAATGAAATCTCTAACCTCCATTTGAGTTACTGAAACTATTGTTTTCCTTGTCACATTCTTCTGTAAGTTGGGCACTTCATTAGTGCATTATATATATACTGCCTCATTTAATCATCAAAAGTAGAATGAAGTAGAAATATTCCTGTTAGAGGCGTGCAATAATTAACAAGCTGTAGGTCAGTTTCCCCTGATAGGCACAGGGGAAAGGCTAACCCCATCCTGCATAAGCCTACAAGTCTAAGGGCATGGCACTTCCCCACTGGTTAAATAAAGAAACCACACAGAAATGGGAGTAAAGGGAAATGGAAACCTTCCCTACCTGCATATCAGAGGGAGATAAAATCCCTACAGATTAAAGAAACATCTGCTCCTGCAGCATTCTAAGAAACCATAACTCCCTAACCCACTATCTTCTACTCACTATCAGGGAAAATTTTCACCTCTAGGACTTCCTATTGGCCCCTGCACCTCACTTGGACCCTCAACCTCCTCCCACCAACTATTATTTCCCCACCTAGGAAAGTTCTGTATAAATTCAAATCCCCTCTTCCAGGAGTGGGCTGAAGTCTGTCCTTCAGACCCCCTCTGTTGGGAGAGCTTCCCAATAAATTCTTTCTCCACCTGTGGTCAGATCAGTCTCCGTGTCCCAGTAAGCGCTGTTTTTCTCCAATAATTCCCCTTTTCAGATGTCAGTCCTGAGGCTTGAGTAGATTGGATAACCTGCTAAACTCAAACCAGGAGAAAGTGGCATCAAGGAAGCTGAGAAAGAGGGAGACAAGGAAGTTCTGACTTCCCGCTCTGCATCAGGCCCTAAACTATCTGCTTTTACACACTCCATTCTCATTTAACCCTCATAACCCACTAGAGTGGACATTGTGATCTGCAATTTACAAATGAGGAATGGTGTTCAAGAAGGAAAGTAACTTGTCTGAGCTTATCCAACCAGGCAGTGCTTTGGGCTCCCTCTGCTCCCCCATCCTGGGGACTCTGTTCTGCCAATTGCCTTTCCCACACATACCTTCAGTGACTCCTCCTCCACTTGCGGGCAGTTTCCTCTTAGCTCTGAAACTCATGACTTCCCAAAGGAAACACTCTCTAAATCTTATTCCCCCACTCCAAGCTACTGCCTCATATCCATTCTAGAAAAAATAAGTTTATATTCACCACCTTCATTCCCTCACCTCCCATCAACTCATTTCGGTCTTTCTTCTGCCCTCAGGACTCCACTGAAACCAATCTTAGGCTACTAATGTTCAAACCAAATGGTTGCTCCTCAGCCTCCCACCTTCCTGAGCCTTCTACGGGTTTGGAAGTGTCTCTGTAGAGTTTATATATAAAACAGGCAGCAGTGGAGGTCCTCTGATTATAACCTGGGAGCGGGCCTGACCCACCCTGCTCAGCCTCCCTCCAGGATTCCCTGAAGCACGAATCACGAACGGCCTGGAGTTCTGAGGAGCAAAGATTGAAAACCACTCTAGAGAGAAAAAGAGACCAGGATTTGACAACAGACAGACACAGGTTAGAAACCTAGCATCCCCAATTCTACCCACGTGACCCTAAGCAGGGGTAAAGGAAGCTGGTGGTTGGGTTGATCCAGGCATGGGTTCTAGCTAGAAGCAGAAGGTGGGTGGTTCAAGGGGGTTGACCAGTAGACAAGGGAAAAAGAGACTTAACACCACCTGAACTTGCTTCAGGAACATGGGTAAGGAAAACCTTCAGGCAGAAAGAACAAAGCTCATTAGGATTTACCTTCAATATCGAACACTTAAAATGTCAGTGCATTCGCATAATTCACAAACTCCATAGGTTGTGAGCAATTTGAGGGCAAGGACCAGGTCATCAACTTCTGTGTCCCACAGCTTGAGGTGGACCCTTAGGGGAGGCTCCATAAACTCTTGACGAGAGGTACAAAATTGAAATCCACCCACACACGGTGTACATTCTCCTTCCTCCATTAAGCCGCGTTCGGCTCTGAGCCCACAGCTCCTCCTGGGTCCAGGGAGCAGCTAGTGCTGCTATTTCTATATTTGTATTAGCCATTTCCAGCCAGTTGCCATGGATATCTAAGAGGTAAGCAAGGTACCAATGTGGAATGAAATTAAACTTTGAAAAATCTTGTACAACTGTAGGAAAGTTTGCTTGTTTGTTGGACAGTTGTTAACACATTGAAGGCTTTTACAGCAGTTACTCTGTTTTGCTGTCAGAGGAATGAATAAATGAAGGGAACTTGTGCTTGGCCTGGGAATTCAGAAAAGCCTGCCGTATGGTGTTCCCTTTTTTACCCTTTTACAGCGCTCAGTACCTGTCAACTTAACTCACACAAATTCAGAGTGAGGCACTTTCTCTCCATTTTACAAGTTTTATGACAATGCTATCTATTTCCTGTCAAATTAGCACAATTCCCTTTTTTATTAGCCTTTTGTTATGTAGATATATAGATAATTTTAATTCTATTGTCCTTGTCTTTATTAAACCGATACCCTCGACTGGATTAAATTGGATCATAAAAACGGTATCACAGTATTTTATGTAGCATAAATATAATATCGGTTGCTCAGTGTACTGACAAGTCTTTCACTGCCTGCTGAGAATTCTGACTCTCCCTCCCACAACAAGATTGTGGCTAATACCGACTATTTTTAAGCTACAACATCTCTGCTTTCCGGGAAGAATCACCTGGTGAGACAATCACCTATTCTATTCCAATCTAATTGTATTCTCTCTCCACTGAAAAAAAGAAAGAAAGAAAAAGGAAAACAAATCCACAGTAGCCTCGTCTTTGTTCAAATTTCCTTATGGAATAGTTCTTAGGCAGTAAGAAATTGAGTGCTCTATATTTTGAGAACATACATGATTTCTTAGTCAGTGACCTGGAAGATGGGACCTACTTCTTCAGTCTGCAGTGTCCTGTGATGCCATCTGAGGCCATCTCCTAATCAGCCAGGAGCAGCTGCTAGGGTCCTGGATGCCAGAAAGAACTGGGGCTCAATCCTAATGAGACAGCGCCCTCAGAGGACACTTTGGGAATGGCAAAGTGTAGGAAATTGAGTGAAGTGCAATCTGGAAGGCTCCAGAGAGGCAAACCACCCTGGTTAAGCAAGAAATCTCCAGGGAAGTAGATGTAGCTCGAGCAGTTGGGTGCCCGCCTACCACATGGAAGGTCCAAGGTTTGCTTCCCAGTGTGCCACCTAAAGAAGACGAGCAAGACAGCAAGCCAACATGACAGGTTGGCAAGGCAAACTGACTCAACAAGATGATGCAATGACACAACACAACCAAGAGACACAAAGAGAACACACAATGAGGAAAACAACAAGCAGGGAGTGAAGGTGGCTTAAGCAATTAAGCACCTCCCTCCCACATGGAAGGTCCCAGGTTCAGTTCCTGATGCCTCCTGAAAAAAAAGAAGACGAGCAGACAATGAACAGACACAGAGAGCCGACAGCAAGAACAAACAATGGGGTGGTCGGAGGAGAGAAATAAATAAACTAAATCTTTAAAAAAAAAAAAAAAAGAACTCTAGTGCTTGCCAGGAGTCTTTGGACAGGGATAAATCTTTCTGAGGAAGAAGGAGCCTCTGTTCATTAAGCTCAGAGGACAGTAAAGAAAGGAGAGCTAGTGAGCACTACTTTCTGAAATAAAACTGCATGCTTGGTAGCCACCAGGGCTGCCTTTATCCATCTCATGAGAAGGCCAAGGACTAGAACACAGGAAGGACAGCAGACTCTTTAGTTCTTATTTCTGTGGGAGGAGAGGGATGGGGTGGGGTATGGGGTATATGGGAACTTCATATACTTTTTAATGTAACATTTTTTTGTGGTCTATGAATCTTTTTTTAAAAAAGGCAATAAAAAATAGCCCATTTTAAAAAAAAAAGAAATAAGAGCAAACCATGCAGCTGGGAAAGAAAAGGGAGGGTGTACAGAGCTGTCCCGGCATTAGAAAGGAGTCTGGGGCAGAGCAGCAGGAAGGCCTGGCTAGGTTCCAAATATCATTGTCCGTGCCTGGCCTATCCAGGACAAAGAGTCCTGGATTCAAATCTCAGCCATCATTGGCTGTGTGAATCTGGGCTGGTTTCCAAATCTTTCTGTGCCTTTGTAAAGTGGGCACACATAATTCCAACCTCTTAGAGTTGTTGATTCTTTTTTTTTTTCATTTTTCTCCCTGGTTTGATATCAAAATTTCTCAGAAATTTTTAATTCTCAAAAAACAGGTAGCCTTTAAAGATATGGGGCAGCTGCCTGGTCACCTCCTCTCTGAAGAGCCAGAGTCCAAGAGCAACAGGGAGGGCCTGCCACAGGCCTGCCTTTGGACCTGTAAGGGGAGGGGTGGTTCAGAGTTCGTGCTGCCGATTTCCAAGGAAACCTCTGTTTCGTTAAGGGCAACAATATCTATTATTCCATTTATCTTTAGATTGGATTCTCATATTACACTGTGTTCCCAGGCATTCTTCATCTGACTTAGGAGGGACTGTTTTAAACAGTGATAATGAAAGCAGGCAACTCCCAGGAGAAGGTTACTCACAGGCAGAGCTGACAGGGCCCTGAACAAGTGAAGGGATCTGGCAGGGTGGGGAAAGTAAGCTGTTATACAAACAAAGCAGAAATGGTGAGCTGCCACAGCCCAGGACAGCGGCACAGGTGTCTGGGCCTGTGAGGTGGAGGGTAAACACGGGTCGAGGTGGCAGCTGGACCTCTCTAATGCACTAGCTTGATTCAGACCCTCTGTCACCCACCCAGCCTTTAGCAATAGCCTCCCATGAAAGAGCACAAATAAATCATGGAACTTCCCAGATTTGAGAAGGAGAGGAGAATTTGGCAAGCAGTCATCACAGGTCAAAGAATCCCCCACCAAAGACTCTATCTCTTCCTTGGGACCCTTTCTCTTGCTTTTCCTGCCACAGCCACCATGCAGACCCCTGGGGGCAGGGGGAGGTAGAGCTCCCATGTTATGGTTCTGGTCTAAATAAGGGCTTAAATCCCTACCCTTAGCACAGCCAAGAAAGATGGAAATTCCAAGGAAACGTCATTAAATCCAGTGAGAGAACAGTATAGAAATAATTCCTCAAAAATGCAAATAGCATAAAAATAGCCTGATTTGTAGAGGTTTTGAGGCTACAAAAATTGCTGGCTTCAAAGGAACTGTCAGATTTCCTGAGTCCATGTTTCCAAGATGGCAGCCGGAAACTCCAGGTCCTGAGAGCCACCAGGCCTCACCAGTCCCTGGACACATTGTTTTTACTCCCAGCTCCCAGACTATATCCATCAACAAGGATCATTTTGTGTTCTATCATATTAATTGGGTTCCTAGTATATACTACAGTCTCTCTAGTTTCTTCTCCAGGTGGGACCAAAAGAGGCCAAGTCTTCACCATTCTTCCAGAGCCCACATCAACCCTTCTCTATGCCCTGTTTTCCTGTCTGAGGTGCACACCTCTTCTATAGGTTATTGACGGGTTTGTTATTGACTGGGTTATGTCACATGGGGGGAGGAAGAAATGCCAGTAATACGAAAAGACTCACTGCAGTTCAGGCTCATCAATAGGAAGGACGAGTGTGGCCAATAGTCTCTATCACATCTCAGATAGCCACATCCACATCTTGTCTTTATGGCAGAAGTGAACTATATTTGATTGGCTGGGGAATGGAATGGGGGGTACTAAGTGTTGGTGGGAAAAAAGAAGTCCTTTTTCAAAGGGGCCAAAAGAATAAGTGAATTTAGGTTTGGACAACTTTTCCCTGGCCAATTGAATCACTTCTTTATGAAGCTTTTCTTGACCTGTGGTAGTCTTCAAAAATGTCCCCCATACATTATTTTCTTCCCTCTGCATGATTGCCTCTCCACTCACTGAGAAGTAAAAGCCATGAATCCGCCCTGGACCTATGACCTCCTTCAACAATGTGGTATAGTGACATTCTGGGACTTCCAAGTTCAGGCTGTAAGGGAACTAGTAGGTTATGTTTTCTCCTTCTTAGAAGCCAACTGCAAAAAGAAGTCTGACTGTTCTGAGATGACAATGCTATGAAGAAACTCAAGCAAGACAGGTGAAGATGCCACATGGATGAAGAGAGATGCCTGGCCAGCACCCTGCTCTTCCAGCCATCCCGAATGAATGACCAGGCATGCAAATGAAGAGGCCGTCTCGGACTTTCTGGGCCCAGCAAACAACACTTGGAGTAGGGGAGAGTCTCCTAGTCAAGCTGAGCTCAGATTGTGGAATCTGATAAATCAAAAATTATTGCAGTTTTAAGCTACTATTTTTTGGGTGGTTTGTTATATAGAAGTAGTTAACTAAAATACCACCCCATGCCAGAGTAAGTTACCACCTCCTCTGTGCTATCTAGGTATTTTTGTACAAACTTTTGTAATTTTTGACTTATTGGTTAGTCTTCTCAAGCCCTTGAAGACAAGGGCAGTGTCCTAAGTATCTGTGACTGCCAAAAATAGCAGGTGCTCACTAATCGGTTGTTGGGTGAATGGCCTACTAGATGGATGGATGGGTGGATAAGAAATAATTAATATAGGAGCACTTCTTCCTCAGGACAATAATGGGAGTGGCTTTTCTCTAAAGAAGAGTGTCCTCCCACAATCCCTTCCTCTGACATTTAGAAGAAAATGAAAGGATTTAACACAGAGATACAGAGGATTTGGAACCTGAGGGAGAATAAAGGAATGGCATCATACCAGTCAGCTTCCTTCTTATCAGTGTTGAAGGATGTATGGTCATCTATTGAGGACAATGGTGGGGCAGTTCGATGATAGGGATTTAGATAGAGAAAGAGACTGGGGAGATATTATAATGATAAAAAAGAGAACATTTTTGGAAACATCAGTCTTAGGCAAAGACTGATGATAGAATCTTCTAAGAAGGATACTTTGCCTTCCTACTAGGAAGAAGGAATATATTCAAATAATAAATGAAAGCCCATTACCTAATAGATAGAGATGGTTGAGATTCATATTTTAGAGAAGTCAGCAGATTGCCTGAAAGGTCAAAACGATATAACCAATGAAGTGAACTCATGAATAAATTTACAAAAATATTGTATGACTTCTTTTGGAAGTAATAATACACAGAGTGCTTGGTAAATTTTGTAGATAAGATGGGGCATGCACAATCTGTGTAACAGAAATTGTTGCCAAATGCTTTCACACATATTAATGTTTAAATGTGTCATCAGGTCAAAAAAGAGAGATAGAAAAGGCTAGAGATTTTAAAATATAAATATTTGCAAATTACTTTGAAAATAAAAAGTTACAAGTAAATAGTAATAACTGGTTATTAGGATCATCACTGATTCTTGTAAAAACATAAAACACACATGTAGCAGGTATTAGTTTATAATCACCATACACTGATAAGGAAGAAGCTTATTTTTTTCTTAAGATTTCTTAAAATTGTATTAAACCTGACTCTACTTACACTAGCCAATCCCCGTCCACTTTCCCCCAGGGCCTCACACAGTCTAGAATATTTGGTTACTGCTGATATGTTCACATACATATGGTTCCCTGAAGATGCAAGGTTCCATGGATTGGCCCCAAGGATATTTGTGGAGACTGCAAGCCCCAGTGCAGAAGATGCAGTCTCCCTAGGAGTCCCATGCAGTCTTGCCCTTTGAGAACCTATCACTTCCCAAGAAACCATCTTCTTCCAAGTTTTAGGGATGTTTATCCTTTCCCAGATTAGCTACTTCATCAATTGCTACTCCTTTGCATCAATTAGGATGCTTTCGACTAAAAGTACCAAAAACATTAACCAAATTGGCTTAAAAAATAAAGGGAATTTATTGGCTCACCTATTGGTGAGAATGGCTTCAGGCATGGTTATCTTAGGACTCAAGGCCCACGTGTAGTAGTTTTAAACTATGCCCACAAATTCTTTAACACTTCTTTCTTAAAAAACTGAAGCCTAATTCCTTTCCCTTTGAGTATGGACTGGATTTAGTGACTCACTTCTAATGAATAGAACATGATAGAAGTAACGGCATGTGCCTTCTGAGATGGGAACATAAAAGACACTGCTCATTTTCTCTTTCAGATTACTTAATCTGGAGGAAGCCAGCTGCCATGCCACGAGGATACTCAGGCAGCCCTACGGCCAAGACCTGAGGCCTCCTGCCAACAGCCATTACAAACTCGCCATTACCCAAATGTGCCCTCTTAGAATCCATCCCAACCCCAGTCAAGCCCTCATATGACTGCAGCCCCAGCCAACATCTTGAACAATCTTGTGAGAGATCCTGAGCCAGAACCACCCAGCAAAGTCACTCCCACATCCTCATCCAAAGAAACTGTATGGAAATACATGTTTTCGTTTTAAACCACCTAGCTTTGGTGTAATTTATTATACAGAAATAGTTAATAAGCCTCATTTCTGCTATTTTTTTCCAATCTGCCTTGTACCACTTGTCAACTTTTTCTCAAACCTACTTCCCTCATGCGGGGAAAATAGCTGTATTAGTTCTAGCTTTAACAAATATGCACCACACTGTCCAAGAGGAGAGGCTGCATATGTACCCCAGAATACCCAGCAAATGTCTTGAGCTTCTGGTGACTCGGGCTACCCCTGGACAATCCCTGAGAATGCCATGTGCTGACTGATAAAGTTTTGGATCACCTGAACTGTGACAAGGAAGCTGAGATTAACCCACCTGCAAGCCACCTGATACTCTGCACACTTGCCTGGGAGGTGCTTTTCAGAAACCTTAGCCTTTTGAAGACAAAAGCAATGAAAGCAGATTGGCTTTCCAGCAGTGTGTGCTTTCCACTGCCAAACTACCTCTGAGGCAAAAGCAAGCAAAGGCCTGACTTCCTTCTTTGTCATGAGGGTTTATGAATGAAGAGGGAAAGTATAACGACAAGAACATACAAATTACTACCTCAGTAAATTAACTTGCTCCATATTTTTGTGGTTTCTGATGACTCCCAAATTTATATCCGTATTCCAGACCCTCTTCTCAAACACCAGACTCCAACTGTCTCCTGACATCTCTACTTTGATGTCTACTCAACATCTCAAACTAAGCATATCCAAACTAAGATGCTGTTTCTCCACAGGTTTGCTCATGCTCCACATCCAATCCGTCAGGAAATCATGTTTACCCTGGCTTTTGGAATAAATCTAGAGTCCCGCCGCTTTTTACCACATCCTGTTATCACTGGCTCACCATCCTCTCTTCTTACCAGGTCCTGTTATCACCGGCTCACCATCATCTCTCACTTCTATTACTGCCCTCTAGCGAGTGCCCCTCGCTTCCTAACAATCTATTTTCAGTACAGTAGCTGGGAATCCTCCCATGTTCAAAACTGGTGTTCAAAATCCTGGAGTTAAAAAAACAAAATTCTTACAACAATCCTAAGGTGCTACATGATCCCCTAAACCCCATTCCGCCACCCAGGCCCGTTTTCTTTCTCTGCTCTAGCTGCACTGGCTTCCTCACCCTCAAACACAGCAGGAACTTTCCCACCCTGGGGCCTTCGCACTGACCCTTCCCGCTACCTGGGAAGCTCTTCTCCCAGCCACCCACTTGGTTAATTACTTCATTTCTTCAAGTCTTGGCTCAAATCTCACTTTCTCAGCAAGGCCTGCCACGAGTCCCCTCCTTGCATTTAACACTGCACACTGCACAGCTCCATCCTGCCCTCCGCCCTGCCTCCCCATTTCCTCCTACCCAATCCTATTTTCATTTTTTCCATAGCACTTGCCATTTTACATGTAATTTACTTCTTTATTATGTTTATAGTCTAACACCATCCTCTGCATCACCTACCTCCTATGACAGCAGGAATCTTTGTTTGTCTTTGTCACGGCTGTATCTAAGCACCTAGAAGAGTGCCTGAGGATTCGGAAACTCCTCAAGTGCCCAATAAATATCTGATGAGTGAACAAGTGGCTGGCCGGATGACACACCAGTCCTATAATGAGGGACCCTTTTCATCCTCACTGAGGAGAGGTGCAGGCACTTGCAGGAGGTCACGGGAGGGAACTGAGGTTAAAGCCTAGTCCAAATTCCCCCCCACATACCCTTCCTGCAGCAGCCCTCATAGAATCTCTATAATTAGACCCTTCCTATTCCTTCACCCATAACTTGGAACATAATTATGAAGATTTTTCTATCAGAGAAGATTTCATTAAGTTAAAGAAAATGTAAAAATTATGAAGCTGGCCCAAGGCTAGGAATGCTCTCAGTGAAATGAGACTCTTAACATGTGATTTGACATCTGGAAATATATTAGTAATCACTTTTGTCTTGAAATATGTTAACAGTGTCCTAAGAACATGTCTTCCCCTTGATGTTTTCCATCTTCACCTAGGCTTATTGGATCTGTGCACAGAAAAAAAAAAAATTTAAAAAGGAACTGATGAGGGAGCAGATGTGGCTCAAGCAGCTGAGTGCCCGCCTCCCACATGGGAGGTCCCAGGTTCGGTTTGCAGTGCCTCCTAAAGAAAAACAAACAATGAGCAAAAACAATGCGCAAACAGATGTGGGAGCCACCTCAGGTGGAGGGGGGGAGAGGAACTGATGACTCCCTAAACATTTTCTTGAAATATTTATGCTCAACTTTCTGACCTTGCTTCTTCATCGATTAATAAATTGGAGGGAAAAAAATGTGTTTCCATTTTATCAGAGGACGTCCCAGGAACATGTGTCATTCTGGGGAGAAGTAAACTTTTCCTCTAGGGAAAGACTGACAAGTCTGGAAAAGGCCAGTATTTGACAACAGTGAAAGTCAAGGGCAGGGCTCACAACCCGTCAGCTGCTGAGCCCTCCATGACTGTCCGACGCTGGGGCGGCCCCCCTGGGGGAACCTGCCCCCTGGGGATGGTGTGTAAACCAGTGACTGACGAAACGGTGGCACCCACACAAGTCCGTCCACGGCAAGCGGGCTTACCTCAGGCCTTCCGTGTACGACCTGATTTCCGATGTTAAAATTCAAATGGAATTAGGTGGACGGCCATGAATTTCCAATGTACCCCAACTCAGCACTTAATTCACTGTGTAATTAGAGCTTGTTTCCTTGGTTTTGTCTCCCTTTAGGGTCCTGGAGAGTGGAGCCTTGTCTGGCTCATTTACCCATGTAATCCCTATGCCTGACACTGCAGAGGCAACGCGTAATTTATTTAATGCTTGTTGGAGTAAATAAAAATGAAAAGATATTTTAACATTGATAATGTAGAAAAGTTTCTTTCAGCTTCACAATTTGTCTTAGTAATGCCACATAAGTTTCTAGAATTGTCTCCAAAACTGAGAAAACCTCTATTAAGTTTCTTTCATATATGAGCTGTAACGTCTCAGGACATTTCAAGCTTTTCTGTTCAGTGATTAAATCGAAATATTCTTTGAATTGACAATGCTTAATTTTTTGTTAATATCTTATTGTATTGGCCTTTATTGAGCTTTTTCACCTTCATTGATATTAGTGTTTTCTTGTCAAAATAACAATGTGTTCATATAAATCACTTGTCTTCCTTAATTGGAAATTTAGGAATTTCAGATATGCTGGATCATTACCTTTATAACTTCTAATTTAAATTTATCTCTTTCTCTTAATAAATCACAGCTTGCAGTATTCACTTCTCAATATCAAAATGTTTTCTATTGGTTTCATTGTTCATCGTCATGGCTTTTGTTCCATATTCCAATGATTTTTATCTAAATTTCCTTTAGTTCTTTAATAAATACATTTAAAGAAAAAATGATACCTTCAAAAACATTCAAAACAACAGACTATAATTTCTCACTTGTTTTAAACAGTACAAAATACATTTCTAAATTGTAGTTACAATAGCATATTCATACATTACCAAATACATATTTTCATCAAATACATATGTAGTAATTATCATTATATATACTCTACCATCGAGTATATTCCTGAAAGGAGAGAATAACCATTCTGACTTGGCCTCAATGGAAATCAGACCCTCTGTTTACAATCTTATATATCCGATGATTGAAATAGTTTTCCACAGACTAGTTTCTGGTAGCATATATTCCAACCACGTTTCTCCTGGCCTACCTAAATGTTTCCAGTGCCAGGCTCCAAAGAATACATCCATATCATAAAACTTCCAGCCTTGAACTTCACGTCTGGGTGTTGGGTGAGTCAGCATATTGAATAACAGAATATTCTTCTAGCCATTTCTATACCAGGATGACTAGAAATAATATAACTAAGCACACAGATGACTGCAAACTACCCACACAGTTCGTATTTCCAACTCAGCTTCTCCTTTGCTGGATCCTAAAAATACCTGCAGCAACTTCAAAGTCACCTGACACAAGAGGAAAAGGTGACAGAAGGGAAGGGTGAGTGGAAAATTACAGCATCTTAACCAATTACAGTTAATATCTGATTTTGCAAATTTTACAAAACTATATGACCATGTGAACCTTCTGCTAAGGCCCCTCCCGGAGTCTTGGCAGGGCCATGCACAAGCAAGGGGTCCTGAGGCTTAAGTTTCATTAGTTTCATGTGCTCTGCTCATGACATTCTCCCTGTCTTGCACATGTAAGCCTTTCCCTTATTATTAAGTCCTTCCCCTTCTGGCCCCACAGCACGGAGTTCTCCCTGATTTTTCTCTCATGCTCATATCCCATATTCCATCTCATTTCAAATCATGCTGATAGTGCCTTCAAAATATATTCAGCATCTGAGACCTTCTCACCACTGCTTAGCCTAAGTGCCATCAATCTCTTGATGGGATAATTGCCATAACCCCCATCTCTCTCCCTGCTTCTGTGCTTATTCATGCCTGTCTTCAACACAGCAGTCAAAGGGGTGGTATTAAAAGGTAAGCCATATCATGTCCTCTGCTCAAAACCCTCCAATGGATTCTGATCCCATTCTTAGTGAAAAATCAATACATTTTAAGGCCCTCCAGAATCCGGACCAGTTATCTCAGCCATTTCCTACAGCATTCCCTTCTTGCTTTGCTTGTGACTCTTCCTGGAATTCTCCCAGAATGCTCTGCCTCAGGGCCATTGCCCACATTATTCTTTTTGCCTGAAATGCTTTTCTACCAGATAGATCCATGGTTCACTCCCTTGCCTCCTTCAGATCTTCATTCAAACATCACCTTCTTAGTGAGGCCTTCCTTGACCACTCTATTTAATATTGTGTCCCCCTAATAATTCCTACACTGGTAATTTACTTTGGGCATATTCTACAGCTGCATAAGCCCCAGATACACGGTTAAATAAAATAGCAACACTGTGTGCATTGAATTGGATGCCAGGCTTGGAAGATAATAAAAGAAAAGTTTAAGAAACAAAAACCACCTCCTTAAATTTCTTTGTAGCTTCATGAGCTGTGTTAATAGCCATCATTATTGAGATTTGGTGACATCTGTATTCCTAAATAAAGGAGGGGCCAGTGGAACTGGCATTTGGGGCTTTTGGATAGCTTTCAAGAAATAAGATTTAGAACCTTTGTCTAAACTTAAATATTCAGAGAACAGGCACATCAGCTCCCCAACTCAGGCTGCCACAGATTTTTCAACAGCCTTTCTCACCCTGCTCTCAGATGGCCCCAATATTTCTTTGAATATGTACATCCTGCCTGTTTTAATACATAGTATTTTGCAAGTTTTAATCATTTCAACTGGAGTGTGGGCAAAGGTGGGGGTGGTGTGAGGGAAGAGATTCTCACCAAGCAGAAGTTTGAGAGTAGTAGCTATTCAAACCAAAATTGTCTGTATTTCCTCTAAACTCCATGAAATACACCTCAAAGGAAAACATGTCACAATGCCCAGCATGTTGTGGGGTCTCAAAAACATACTATTGAACAAATTAATATTTTCAAAACTGTAGTCAGGAAATATTTCAGGGAGGGCCGTACCACTTCAGATTAGTAAATAGAATTGAGAACACCCAACCAATTTAATTATTATACTTATTTTGATTTGGCTTGTTTGATTGTAAATGTAACCCAGATGATCTCAAATCCACTAACCTTTTGAGGTCACTCTTTTTTTTATTAAAAAAAAAAAGGTGTGTAGGCATGCATGCATGCAAAATAAAACACACATGGAAAAGTAAGCAAAACACAAGTATACGACTCAATTACTCACCACAAAGTCAACATGTGCAGACAGCATCCCTGTCAAGTAACAGACACTGTCAACACCCAGGAGCCCCTTCCTATTCCCAAAGATCACCACTATCCTGACTTTTCTCATCATTTCCTTGCATTTCTTTTTATTTTAACCATTCATGCATGCACCCCTAAATAATATAGTTACACCTGTGTGTTTTTCAGTTTTTAAAGAATACGTTATGTTTTCTTCTGTCTCTTTTCTTTAGCTTAATATTATATTTGTGAGATATATTCACGTTGTTGTGCAAAGCTATACTTCATTCATTTTAGTTATTACAGAATATTTTATCATATAACTACCCCACAACTTACTGATAACATAAGCATGGCCAGTTTGGGATTATTACAAATAATGCTGTTATGTCTATTCTTACAAGTCTCAAGATGCACATGTGTAGGAATTTCTGTGGGGTATATACCTAGAAATGAAATTGCTGGTTCATACAATATTCATACCTTTGAGTTTAACAGATAATATCAAACAGTTTTTCAAAGTGATTATACAAATTTCCACTCCCACCAAGAGAATATAAAAATTCCAGTTCCATGTCTTTGCCAAACCTTGAAAATTATCCATCATTTTAATTTTGGCAATTGGGACAGCCATATAATGACATCCTATTGTTGGTTTTATTTTGCGTTTTCTTGATTATTAATGAGATTAGGCATCTTTTCATATATTCATTGGTCATTTGGGATATGCTTTTCTGAAATATCTATTCTGGCCCATTTTTCTATTAGACTCTTGCTTTGTCTTTTTTCTTACTGATTACATATGTGAATATATATGTGTATTCTAAATTTGAGTCCTTTATTCACTATATGTATTCTAAATATATTATTTTTCTGTCTTTACTTTTAGTATTTTTCCATTTTAATAGCATACTTTGATAAACAGAAATGTGTTAATTTTAATGTATCCAAGTTATAAATCTTTCAATCTTTTTCTTTATGCCTTTTCTCTTTGTGTACTGTTTAAAAGGTCATTTCTATCTCAGAGTTACAAAGATATCCAATCTGGAAATTTATGTCTACATTTATATTTGCATTCATATCTACAACTTACTTGGAGTTAATTTTCATACACAGTGAGCTGCAAGATTTAAGATTTGCTTTTGCCATATGAATACAGTTGACCTAGCACCATTTATTTAAAAAACTGTCTTTCACCACACCCATTGTTTTGCAGGACTACTTCTGTCATAAATGAAGTATTTCTATGTCCATGTATCTATTTCTGAGCTATTCTAGTCCATTAAACCATTTGAATATCTTTGGGTCTGTACTTCACTATCTGAATTACTACAGCTTAATGTCTTATTGTCTAGAAAAGCAAATCTTCCCACATTTTTCTCCTTCAAGTTTATTTTGGCTCTGCTTGGCCTTTTGTATTTCCATAAAATTTTTAGAATCAGTTTGTTAAAGTCCATAAAAAAAAGTGTTGGGATTTTGATTGGGATTTCATTGGAACTATAGATCAGTTAGGGAGATAACTGATAATTAATTTTGTGTGACATGAAGTTGATGTTTGTTTTTTTCAAAATGATATGTTTTACATAGAGTTTTTCAAATTCATAAATATGCTAGGTCTACCCATATATTTAGTTCATCTATATAATTTCTCTTCATAAATTTTATATAGTTTTCTGGGTAGAGGTCTTAGACATCTTTTTTGTTCATAGGTATTTAAGAATTTTGATGTTGTTCTAAATGGTATATATATTTTTTTGAAATCGGGACAATAGCTTTATTATTATTTCTTTACTTTTGCAAAAAACACATAATACACCAAGTTTTGAGAGTTAATTGACACTTGGTAGACAGGCCAATAAATGGTATATTTTAAATTATTTTTAACATTTGACTGAAGGTATGTGTAGTCTTGTACTGAAGATACATGTAGATCTGACACCTTGCTAAATCCATTTTTAATTCCAACAATTTATTTTTTATTCTTTTCTCTTATCTAGGTATACAATCATATTATCTGTGGAAGGAAAGTAATGGCAGCAGCAGGAAGAGAGGGGGCATAAGCCAAAAGAGCAGGGAAACCTCCTGGAATGGATATAGAACAGCTGGCCACCACTTTAGCATCCATTCAATCACTTGTGATGGAGAGTGGCTGTATCAGTCAGCTATTGTGGTATAACAAACTGGCCAAAATCTCAGCGGCTTAAAGCCACAAGTATTTGTTATCAATCATATTTCGGAAGATTGGTTGGCTTAGGCACTACTCCCTGGTTCTCTCCTTCTCCTGAGTCCAGCAGGCTAGCCCAGGCATGTGAAAAGTTGAAACCATTTTGGATAAACAGATGGCAGCTTCTCATAAACATTAAACATAGAGCTAGCCAATGACCAGCAATTTTACTCCTAGGTATGTACCCAAGAGAAAAAGAAACATGTATAAGTCAGTGAGAGAGTTATACTTGATAGGAGCCAATTGAAAGAGTTTCCAGTGGCGGCCGAAGTTGGAACAATTGAGCAACAAAATACATAAAGCAGTATTGGATAAAAACCCAATGTATAAAATACATACCTAGAGGCTATACTGATATAAATAAATCATTGAATAAATAAATAAATGAGAGTGTTCTGATTTGAGTCTTTCATGGACCCCAGAAAAGATCATGTTCTTGGAGCTAATCCATTCCTGTGAGAGTGGGACTCTTTGATTGGATGAAATCAGTTGGGGGCCTTTGATTGGTGAGGTGTGGCCCTGGGTGGGTCTCATCCCTCTTGCTGGAGTCTTTTATAAACAGGAGAAACATTCAGAGACACACAGAGAAAGAAAGCTGCCATTTTACCCTGCCATGTGAGAGAGGACTCCAGGTTCACCTACAGCTGCAGAAAGAGAAACCTCAAGAGGTTGAGAGAAAGACCAGAAGCTGGAGGTCAGCAGAGCAACCCTAAGCTGAAGAGACACAGCCCAGAGAGATGAGCATATGTCTGATCGCCTGCAGCTGACCTAGGGGAAAAAGTGAACCCAGAGGAGAGACTGAACACCATATTGCCTTGCTACACAGCAGGAGTCCACGACTACCAGCAGTTGACCTATGATGAGATGGCATCTCTGATGATGCCTTGATTTGGACATTTTCACAGCCTAAGAACTGTAAGATTTTACCCTCGTAAATTCCCATTATAAAAACTAACCCATTTCTGGTATTTTTGTATTGACAGCCTTTAGCAAACTAAAATAAAGGGCTAATAGATGAATTTCCCATTCAGAAGAATTCCAGATACTCATTACTCAGCCTTCAAGGAGGTGAAGCAAAACTCTCACTCATAAGTATGGACTTTGTATAGTGATTTCCTTCCAAAGAAAACAGTACAGAAAGGTGCGGGCGGGGATAACTTTACAGTAGAGAAACCTGGCAAACACTACCTTAGCCAGGTGATCAAGGCCAACATCAACAGTGGCAAGTTATGTTGCTAGTATGAACTTTTGATATGATGTGATGATAACCCTAATCTAATTATTAGAAAAACATCGGACAAATCCCAATTGAGGGAACTTCTACAAAACATCTGACCTCAAAACTTTGAAATCATCAAAAACAAGGTAGGTCTAAGACACTGTTGTACCCAAAAGAAATCTAAGGAGGCATGACGATTAAATGTAATGTAGACGGTTGCTGGAATAGGACAAAAACATGAGGTAAGAATCAAGGAAATGTGAATAGTGTATCGATATTGGTTCACTGATTGTAACAAATATACCATATTATTATTATTAATAATAGGATAAACTGGTGTGGGGCTGTGTTCTGTGTTCTGTGTTCTGTGTTATCAATCGCAATTTTTCTGTACATCTAAAACTAATCTAAAATAAATATTGCATTTTAAAAAAGAGTTGTACATGAATATTCTATATCAGCTTTATCAAAACAGCCAAAGCTGGGAACAACCCAAATGTCCATCAACAACTGAATAGATAAATTTCTGGCATATTCATACCATATTATTACACAATAAAAATGAACAAACTACTGATACAGCATGGAGAATAGAAAACAATATTTGAAAAGGTACGTAAGAAGTTCGCAGAGACCTCTCCTAGGAGAGGGCACACCCAACGTCAAGCAGGGCCATGGTCTCAGTTTCTGTTGTTGCCCCTTCTATCCTAAGGTTTCAGCCCCTGGAGGAGGGCACAGTTCAAGGTTCCTTCTCAGACACTCCCACCAACAATTAACATTGTTTCCTTCCTGAATCACTTCCTCAGTGCTCCAACCCAGTGACTTTGAGCTCTCGTGTGTAAAGGGGAAGCAATCTTAGTCCATAAGAAACTTATTGTTGACGCCTAGAATCAACTTTAAAGCTCCAAAGCCAAAAATCTACTTATTTCTATTCTCTTTGCATTTCTACGGAAACCACCAACCAGAAAGACTGGGGATGCTGAGGTCTAGTTTCAAATATGTTAGGAAAAAATTATGGGGTTGGGGGTAGGGGGAGGAGGACGGTTACAGGAGAGAAACATTTCAGTTATTATTTGAAGGAATTAGCCCACCTCATTTACTTCTTGGAATAAAGTATTCCTTTTAACCAGAAGTTAAAAGTAAATAAATAACTGCTCTATATTACAAAGGGAAAAATGCATTTCCTAAAGTCTTTGCATTTTGTGAGTATACAATGTCAGTGGGAATTCCCTAGTCAGTTCTCTTTGGGCCCTTTTTCCAAGTTGTCAGCATTTTTTATAAATTACATTTGCCCCACTCCCCACCCCCCCCCCCCAAAATGCTTTAGCTCTGAAAACATTCTCAATGAGCAGCCTCACAGTAACCGGAAGAGGTGGCAATGAGCTGACGTTAATCACTTCCTGGAAACATTCCATTTTCCCCACCAAGATGTCGGGCTTCTTAGCTATCCTGATCTGTAAGCCCCTGTTGTGGGGGCAGGTGGGGGGGGGGCAGGTAATGCTATTTCAAATATTCCTAGTAAAAAATAGAGAAGGGAAGCAGGGAAGCAGACGTGGCTCAAGTGATAAGACCTCCGCCTACCATATGGGAGGACCCGGGTTCAATCCCTGGGGCCTCCTGGTGAAAAAGAAGAAGAAGAGAAAGTGTGCCTATAGGGTGAGCCAAGTGCCCACACAGTGAGCCAGTGCCTGCACAAGTGAGTCACGCAGCAAGATGATGACGCAACAAAAGAGACAAAGGGGAGGGTCAAGGTGAAGCACAGCAGAGACCAGGAACTGAGGTGGCGCAATTGACAGGGAACCTCCCTCCACATCAGAGGTCCCCAGGCTCAAATACCAGTGAATCCTAGAGGAGAAAGACGAGAAGAGAAGACAAAAAGAGCAATAGATACAGAAGATCACATAGTGAATGGACACAGACAGCAAAAACAGCAGGATGGGGAGGGGGAAAATATATATAGAGAAATTATTCTAGAATTCAAACAATCTAACACCTGGAACTAATTTTCTTGCACATTCTTAATGACAGCTTCATTAACTGAATGTAGTCACCTGGAGGCAAAAATCATGTTTTCCTTAATGACCTGTCAGATGATGGATTAGTTTGGTTACTTACTATACTCCTGAAAATTTTCAAAGGAAACAAAAAGAAAGACAAGCCCTGGGAGTCATACCGTATATTAGCTTGATGAAGAGGCCTCCTGGGGTCTCCATGAGCCAGTGTGAAAACACAAGGAAGGCTTTGTAGGCTGGGAAAGCTGAATGAAGTTGTTAGGAGCCTCGATCCTCAAGGTGAGGTCCATGGGCCAGCAGCAGCAGCATTGCTGGGGAGCTTATTAGAAAAGCAGCTTCTCAGGTTTCACCCCAGACCAACTCACTAGGAATGTCCACTTAAGATCTCCAGGTGATTCTCAGGCACACTCACACTTGAGAAGCACTGGCTAGGAGCACAAGATCTGAAGTCCAATGGACTTCGGTGGAATTCCAACTCCACTTGCTAGTAGCTATGAATGAAGCGTGTTATTTAACCTGTCTTAGCTTTAGATTTTCATCTATAAAGTAGGGATAATGGTACCAGTCCCATGGAATTGTGAGGATCAAACAAAATAAGCACTTAGTATCATTCCAGGTATGTAATAAATGTTAAATAAATCATAGGTAATATGTGGCTTCTCTTGTCCATTCCATTTTGGAGAAAGAGTATCCTTTTATCAGTCTGTTCTGAGTTCAAATCCAAATTTTACAACATATTAGCTGTGTGATCTTGGTCATATCACCTAACTTTTCTAAGCCTCAATTTCTCCGTGTAGTAACTGGGCATAATGTTAATGTCTGTTAGGGCCTCCTAAGTCCTAAGATACAGACCAGATTACACAGTGTAGAGAAATAATAAAACTTCCCATGATTTCTGCCATTCTCATGCTGTATCTACCGAAGGTGTCCCTGTTCCCCTCCATAGGTTTCGGGATGCAAAGTTCAGACCTTTTAACAGTCTCCACAAGAAATCCACTAGCACTAAATATTTTGTGCGTTGGGTAGAATTTTCTAAAGACTTGGGGAACAGGTCCAAGGAGGGATCATATTGTGTGGGGCCTTATTCCATCTCCCTGGCTCTTCCTTTTCCTCCCTCATCACTGCCACCCTCAGAACAAGAAAACTCCACGTCTTGTCATCCCGAAGGAAGCTGAGCTTCAGCAGATGTAGTGGAGCAAGCACTGGTCATGAAGTGAGAGGAAGTGTGTTCTCGTTCTAGTGCCACTACTGTTCCCCGGGCCTCCATTTTCTCATCTATAAAATGGAGCAAGGATGCCTCAATCACAGGGATGACTCCCAGGAACTAAAGGAGATGCCATATTTGAAAAATAGTTATGGGGTGCCTGCTGGCTACTAAGCCCTTGTCTCTGGGCTCTACTTTTCCCTTCTTTTAGGCTCTGTTTTTTGATGCTGGGGCGGGGACCCTTTGCCACCTGGCTTTTAGTTAGGTTCTGGTAGAGGTTGCATGAAGACTGTGGGAAGGACCGGGAACTTGCTTTTTTCCGTTTACTTCCTGTTCCTCTCAGGGTTGCCCAGCAACGTTCTTCACCCTGACAGCCGTAATTGGTTCCCTTGGCACAGCTGGTTCTAGCGTGCAGCGGCCCCACACCCTTAGAACCAGCGTCACTGTGCCTCTCGGGGACAGCACCAGCCGTTGGCACCTCCTCCTCAGAAGTCTGAATCCCAGTGCCACAGGCCTCTTCTCCAAGCTCCAAGCTCTGAGGTACCACTTAATTTGAGCAACACCATCAGAGGGCTAAAACCTAGCTCTGTGGACTCCTTCAAATTTCTAAGTTTTGGTAATCACTTGGTTCCCCTAGTCCGAAGGTAGGCAGGTGCTTCCTGTAGCTACTACCTTTGCGATACCTCAGTGTTTCCTTTTTGCCTGTTCAGCTCTCTTTTACCTGGTAAATAATTCATTATATTAAATTCCTTCTGCTGAAATAATGGTGTGGTTTCTGGCTTCTAACACCACCCAGCAAGAAAGATACTAGTTTCCTTCCAAGAAATCTACCTTCTAAATATCAAGTTTTGCCACCGATAAGAATATTCACAAGAA
The DNA here is from genome assembly GCF_030445035.2 of Dasypus novemcinctus. Classification (NCBI taxonomy): domain Eukaryota; kingdom Metazoa; phylum Chordata; class Mammalia; order Cingulata; family Dasypodidae; genus Dasypus; species Dasypus novemcinctus. The sequence goes on from NC_080682.1 coordinate 80,245,002, forward strand.
CACACCAATGACTTGAAAAGCAATTTCCAAAGACAAAATTTTCCAAACTATTTTGGGCTCTGACAGCATTGTTGGAATAGAACAGTAATCCTGAGCATTTGGAACAAAGAGTCAAAACATGTTTCTAGGGAAAGAAATGCAAAGTTGGACAGAACTCACCCAGCAGAGCTGATGCAATATCTGAAGAAATACCACCCTTAAAGACACTGGTGCGGGTGAGGACAGGTGTGAGGGCATGTAGGGGCCAGCAAAGAACCTTCATGAACCAGGTGAAGGGTGCAATGTTTTTGGAGATCAAAGAGGTCTCCCACCAAGGTCAAAACAAATGGGATTTTAAAAAAATCTGGAAATAGCAGGCTGCTAAGACTAGTAACACACAATGGGTTGGCTTAACAACAGTAATTCATTGGCTCATGGTTTGGAAAGCCGGAAGTCCAAACTGCAGGGGGCAGTGAGGCCTTTCTTTCTACACAGTGTCCGGCATGCTGACATCCTTGGGGCTCCTGGCTTGATCCCTGCCTCCTGTCACATGGTGATTTCTCTCCTGTGTCTGGTTCTTCTGGTTTCTGCTGATTTCCTTCTAGCTTCTTCCTATGTGGCCTTCTGTGGCCAGGCCTCCAATAATACCAGATTCAGACCTGCTCGATTCAGCTGGGCCATACCAAATAAGATCTTAGAAGACTTTATTCACAAACAAGTCCACACCCTGACTCACCTTAACATATTCAAAGATGCCATTTACAAATGGTGTCACACCCACAGAATGGGGATTAGGATGGAGAACGTGTCCTTGCTGGGGTAAATAATGCAATCTAGCACAAAGAGTTTAGTTAGAGATGCAGGCCATATCACAAGAAATTAAACTTGAAGAGGACAGCCAAGACTTACGTAGAAATTGAAATGAAATGCTAACCATTTTATATTTATTTAATGAGCAAAAATAAATTGAAAGTCATAGCCTTCAATGTAGTGATCTTGCTCTAAAATAGGCACCTGTACATAGAGTTGGTGACAGTGTATATAATACAAGATGATGATAGCAAGAAAGAATCATTGTGGGGAAGCGGACTTGGCCCAGTGGTTAGGGCGTCCGTCTACCACATGGGAGGTCCACGGTTCAAACCCCAGGCCTCCTTGACCCGTGTGGAGCTGGCCCATGCGCAGTGCTGATGTGCGCAAGGAGTGCCCTGCCACACAGGAATGTCCCCCGTGTAGGGGAGCCCCATGTGCAAGGAGTGCACCCCATAAGGAGAGCCACCCAGCGCGAAAGAAAGCGCAGCCTGCCCAGGAATGGCACCACCCATAAAGAGAGCTGACACAAGATGATGCAACAAAAAGAAACACAGATTCCTGTGCCGCTGACAACAGAAGATGACACAGCAAATAGACACAGAGAACAGACAACCGGGGTGGAGGGGAGAAGGGGAGAGAAATAAATAAATAAATCTTAAAAAAAAAAAAGGAACCATTGTGACATTTATCTCCTTTGACCCAGTTATTTGCTTATTGAAAATTAGTCCTAAGGAGGTCAAAGAATTTTTTTTAAAACTTGTATTTATGGAGATATTCATTGAAGTGTTATATGTAAGAGTTAAAAATAGCAAATCATAATTAATAAATAAACAAGTAATAATTTAAAATACAGTTATATCTACTTGATGAAATATTAAATTAGGACAATTTGAAGATCATGTAAAATCATGAAGGTTGTGATATGATATTAAGTGGAATAAAATCAGAATTTAAAATATAGAGTGGACAAGAGAAAAGGGTACAAAAGAGCAAGTTCAGTAATATTCCTTGCTATTGGCAAGGACGCGCACATGGAGCACTCTGAGAGTCTTATACCAAGGCACCATACCAACAAAAGATAGAGAAGCCACTCATGAATCTTCACCACACTGTGGATTCGCTGTAAGGTGAAACAGATCTCTTGATCTGAATATGGAGAGCTCTTCAAATAATCCTCAGGACTCTGTGTGTGGGAACATGGGTATGTGCAAATGTTTGACTAAAGGTAACATAGTTTTGTTATAGACAGCTCTCCCTCCCTTCCATAATAAGAAGTGGAATTCTAAGGTTACACTATGGAGACTTTCTCCCCTTAGATCAGCACTGAAGGCAGTTTTGTGCCAGCAGAAAAAAGAAAGGGAAAGAAAACCAAGAGTAGAATATGTGCCAGACAGAGCTGGCATCTCAGAAGAGTCAGTATATCTCAAGTAGGGCAGGAAATGATAGACCACGGAGTTAAACAGCTGGTCAGTGAAGAAAGGCAGTAACAGTTGGTCAACCAATTAGTTCAAGGGACGATTGGCTGCATGTGCTAAGTTGAGCGCCAAGTCTGGCTGCTAACCAAAAGGGATTTTACCAGTTCTTGGTGTCTGACCACCTGGACCTTGCAGGGGCCTTGGCTTGCCAAAGGAGAGCTTGGAGGATGGACTTCCTGAGAGCCTTCAAGATTTCCAGAGTTCTAAAAGTCATATGGAATTGGGCTGCAATATAAGGCACAGAAGTTACTCCAAACAGAAGAGAGGATGAAGTTGTATTCTAGAGTAGTATTGAAAGAAATTCAGTTTTCCTGGTAATATTTGCTATTACTGCCGAAAATTCGTGACGGTTGATTTATTCATTGAGATTAACCACAAGCATTTGGTGAAAAAGAATAACCAGGGTTGGAGGTTCCTGTAGGAAAAGTCTGGTTCTCTTGGTTGCTGAGGGAATTGCCTATCAGAGGATGCGGGGACCCACTTGAGTGAGTGACCTGCCACCAAAACCACTCATATGTTCAGCAAACATTTGCTGAACCTCTGTTCTCCACTAGGGGACACAAAAATGGAGACAATTCCAGTAAAGGATAACTGCTCTTTACAATCAAATACCATGGCTGCTAAGAGACAAGAATAGCTAATTTTTTTCAAGGGGGCCATCTAAGAGGTTTCTTGAAAGAGGTGCCATCTGACCTGTGTTTTGAGTTAAGGAACTAGACTGTACCGAAATGGCAGGAAACACTGAATGGTTTTAAGCAGAGTGAAGAGGTGATTAGACTGGCATTATTTTTCTCCAGTAGGGAACTGTCTGTATGGAGGATTGTCTGTGCAGGAGATTGAGATTTGAGCGTTATCAGCATAGAGGCAGGGCCAGAGGAAGAGAGATGGCCATGATCCAAAAGTAATTTCCACTTAGGATGAATCCCCTTGAAACAGGGGCCAAAATATCGCACATAGTAAAAAGAAAATAAGTATAAGAAATAGGAACTAGGAAATGAAGGAAGAAAGGAAAGGAGGGAGAGGGAGGAAAGAATTGGAAATTTATCTAGAAAATAAAACTAAAAATTCTGAGAGTAAGTTTATTTCATATTTATCAAACTTTTGGTGATGATTGCATTGATGCATAAATTCTTAAAACTAGAAACAAAGCTTGTGAATTTTCTAGGGTTTGTTTCTCTGATAAAATTGAATAAAACACCATATCATATTGTAGCAGAAACTGTTGTCAAAATCTACTCTTCTCTCATTCTTGGTCTAATGGCTAGTCACATTTCCACAGGACTAGACCTAATATCACTCCTTGGGATATGCATGGCCCTGTGATCAGGTTCCCACAAAAGGAATGTGAGAGAACTAATATGTGCCACACCCAGGCCATGATTTTTAAAAGGCTGCTCCACAATCTTTTTCTCTTCCTATTGGCTGGAAATGACTGGCATGCTATCAGAAGTCACGGGTTGAAGATGGCAGAACTTAGGTCAGTAAATAATTATTGGAGCAAAGTTCTTGCTGACCTAGACACCTGGATTGTTACATGTGAGAGAAATCCACTTCTGTTTTCTAGCTAGTTCACTTTTGGACTACTTGTTTCAGCAATTTAGCTTACCCTCCCTAGTGAACATAAATATTTTTACATTTGCCTTTCACAATACAATCATAAAAGGGCCTTTTCTAGAAAAAAGTGCTTAGGATTTCTTCAGTTTCTCTAAGGAATTTTCAATTCATTGGTTTTCAGATAATCCTCTTTTCTCCTTCCCAGTCATTCTCTTTTGGAGCATCCATGGCAGCACCGTTCCACAGAACCTTCTGTGATGATGGACATGTTCTCCACCTGTGCTGTCAATGCAGTACTCAGGAGCCATGTGTGGCTCTGAGTGAGAACTTGAAATGTGGCTAGTGAGACTGAGGACCTGCATGTTTTATTTTAACTTAATTGTAATTAATTTTAAATTTGAATTTAAATAGCCACACATGGCTGATGGTTACCATCTTAGGCAGCACAGATAGTACCATCACACATGCTTTTCTTTTCTGCAATTTCTGGTCTAACTCTGCCAGATCCTTATTTGTTAATAGCTTGCATGTGATTTAAGCAGTTCTCCCATATCGTTTGCATGGATTCCATGAAATTCTGCATCCTCGGCAAGATCTGAAAATTCACTTAAATAATTTGCTTTGCATTAGCATCATAACTTGTAATGATTGATGAAAGATTGGTCTCAAATAAGTTGATGCAGGTGGGTGGGGACAGTGGCTAATGTTCAGAAGGCAGGAATTTTTGAGTGGAGACAGTATATAAGTGGTCTGTTTATTTGTGACTATTTCATATTATGATAAAATTGCCTTCCTTCACACTTGCAATAATGAAAACTTAAATAACGTGACCTTGGATGGGGAGGTAGGGGAAAATGGAGAGGGTGATGGGAGGAGAGAGATCAAAGCCTTGCTTTTTCCATCTTCTCCCCTTCCTTCCCTAACGCTGATGCATACTTTCCTTCCAGACTCTAGCAGTCCCTTCAGGATCAAACGGCTGCCCGCCTGCTATCACTTGCTGCCAATAGTCTAGACCTGGCTCAGGGCACAGATGCTGACATGTAGAAGGGTCATTTTGGAAAGACCATGTAATAGGACAAAAAGAGACAGGCTTGGGAGTCAGAGGACAGAAATTCAAAATCCTAGTGCCACCATTTGCCAACTAAGGTATGTTGAACAAATCATTTAAGCTAAGCCTCAGTTTTCTTATCTCTAAAATGAGTGCTAAAATAATAATAATCCCTGTTTCATAGGGCTCTTGTGAGTATCAAATGAGCTATGGATTTGATTAGCAAGGGAAATTTATGTGAAAGTTTTTTGTAAGCTGTGCATATAAAATAATATAATAAATATTCTTCCAATAAATACCCAAGACTGATGAAAGATTAACATATTTTCAAACAAAATATTAGTTTATTAAGCTTAACTGTAATATTTGTCCCTTCGGATTTTTGTGTTTTTTTGAGGTACCAGGGCAGTATTGAACCTGGGACCTTGTATGTGGAATGCTGGCAATCAAGCACTGAGCTACATCTGCTATATATATATACACACACACACACACACACACACATATACATATATACATTTATATATACATATATACATATATATTTATATATATAAATTTTTTCCAAACAAAAGGTCCCACATATTTATCACTGAACCAACTTATTTATGCCAAAGCATTAAAAAAAAAACTTTTTCTTCCAATGAAGTCCAACAGTTAAGAAAGAAAGGGTGTCCTTCGACAAGATGGAAGTGAACTCAATACAGCACAAACATGTGAGTTATTACATGTGCGATTCCTTACAGACCCAGCTTGGTTCTTCTCCAATGTCTTCTCTTGGAGCTGTACCTGATTTTATTGCCAATTTTCATTCGAATCCACTGAGGAATGGGACGATTCTGGTTTTATTTCTTGGACAGGAATTGCTTGATTCTAAAAGTCTTATGAGAAGACATGGCGAAGCTGGAAGTCAAACGCACACACGATGGCAGACGAAGACAGAGAAAGAGAGGTATTATATATAATATATAAATATATATCTTAATAGCACAGCTTAAATATTTCAAATGGACAAAAAATTAGTACCATTTGCAGTATCTTAAGATAAAATGCCTTTGAATGGGAGCTTCCTTTCCAGTACCTTGAGGTCTACAAGATGTATATAACTAGCCAATAATCAAAAGCTTATTGATCACAGATGTCTAAAGGGTTTTCAGTTCAAATTCAAAGATGGTAACAGTGCCAATAATACCATGTGGGGAATTCTTATGTTTTCATAAAAAAAAGAACACAGAGTTCCAAATATATGAAGTACCCCCAAATATAACCTAGATGTGAGGAGTCTTTGAAATGTTTAACATCAGCAGACATACTGAAACAGGAGTCTCAACATTTGTTTTTAATATTTCTGTTACATGGAAATTCTCTGTTGATAAGCATAAAGAGAATGATAATCTCATAAAATGTCTATTTGTAATTGATATAAATATTCCTCTTAGGGCCTTCCTGGAGACAGTGTTTTGCAATTTTTTTTCCTAATTACCACCCATGAAACTTTAATACCACAGACACACTGTTCATATATGGTGTGTATATTTGTGCTTTTTTACACAAAGCACATAGCCAGAAACCAATATTCATAAAACAAACTGTCTAATTTGTCTTCACATCATAGCTGATGGCAAACACATTGGATGTGTACACCCATTTCTCACGGAAACCTGGACATAATAAAAAACGTGGCAGTGGCCCCAGCTTGAAGCCAAGCTTCGTTACCCTGTAAGTTAGAGCTGATTGATCTTGTTTTGATGACTGAAGAGACCGTTCTACTAAGAGCCTATTTTCATGAGGGGCCAGGGAGTCTCCTGGGAAGAAATTCACCCTACAGGAAAGAGCACAATTTTGCTCCAAGACAGTGGGCCAGGGCGTGGGTGAGCAGCAGGTATGAGTACAACATGGAGTCTGTTCCATAAATTGTCCCTCATCCCAATGGAGTCATGCTGAATCCTATAGGAGAAACAAGGCCTAAATATCCTATACTATCCCTGCCATTCTTTTCCATGGCATACTAAGAAACGTGGGGCCAGCGGCAGCAGTACAAGGAACCGCAAGGGTGGAGCAGGCTGAATCCTTGATACTTATCCTGATGCCAGTCTCCAGCTCCCCTCAGCTGTGTTGCCTGGAAGCCACAGGTCATACCCACATTGCAGTGGACGTTGAAACCCTGCACTAGCATCCAGTGTCTTAGCACACCATTCAAGGCTCTTCATTTTGAGCTCTGCCTTTGGAGTCAGTTACTCCAAGATTGATTTCCATCACCTAGCTGTATGATCACAGGCACATTACTTAACTTCTCTAAGTTTCAGTTTCCCCCTCTGTAGAATGGAGATAATAACAGTATTGGGAGGATGAATTTAGATAAGGTATGTAAAGTCCTTTGCACAATGTCTAGCACAAGATAAATATTCAATAAATGTTAGCTATTTTCAGCTTCCATGATCATGCCACTCAATATTCCAGCCACATGAAACCGAGGACAATTCTTCTGTGCCTTTGTACATTTTCCTCTTCCTGGAAAGTTTTTTAAGGACCCTTACCTGCCTACCCTGCACTGCCCCTGCCTTAGGCCCCAACTCTAATGTCACCAGTTCTGAGAATGAGATTCTAGAAAGCTCATTGAAGCTCACTGCAACATTTTTCTAATCCCATTAGATTTCCTAACCACACTGTAGGTTAATTCTTTCTATCCCGCCCCCCCCACCCCACTGGACTGTGAGCCCCTTGAGTAGAGAGTTTGCCTCATTCACTTTCGTATCAGAATATAATACAAAGTCTAGACCAAGAAATATTTGATGTGTGACCTAATGATTATATTTCTAGGGCAATACCTGACTCCAGGTGTCCCTGTCCTGCAAAGCCTACTCTAAAACCTCATAGAGCCTAAGTCACTGGTTTTCTACCACTAGAAGTCCTCCAGCCCAACCAAAACAATTTTCTTGTTTGAGATCAGGATGATATGGAGATGAATACCCCATAGATATTTCTATGTATGTCAGTCTTTTATGATAAAATGTGTATTTAAATTTTTGTAACACTTAAGTAACTATTATATGCCAGACACTCTTTCAAGTCCAGTTCAAAGTCACAGAGGCTCAGAGAGATTAAGTAACTTCTCCAAAGTCTCTTAACAGCAGACCTGGGATTTAAGCCCAACGTATTTTGACTCTTCATTCCATGTTCTTTCTATGACATCCCAGATGTCTGTCTCCAATACTGAAGTAGACTTGGTGGTTGAGGGATGGTTGAGTCTACTTGTTTCAGTAAGGCCTTTGAGGGGAGGATGGAGATGTCTGCTGCTCATAGAATTGGGGTTTAGGGAATGAAAAGGTGGTAGTAGGGAGTTCACTTTCATACATCTGAAGGCTCCCTGCTCTCCACAGGCGAGGGACCTGAAGCCTCCCCCTGCCTCCACCCACCTGTATTCTCATCCTTCCCAATTCCAGGTACACTCACACACACACACAATATCCAGGTAGAATCAAAGAAAGAATAAACCTTTGAGTAAACACCAACAGCCAACTAGAAGAAAGCTGAGCTCAGTTACTAGCAAAGGCCTAAGGTGATGAGCAAATACAGGGGTAGCCTAGAGTGAGGCAAGTTGCTTGGAAACTGTTGGCTCTCTAAAGTAGATCAGAGATTTCCCCAATTATCTCTCTTAAGGTATGGAATCTACCCAGTAGTATCTTTATATAGAGAAAAATGCCTAGTAGAAAGCTGGCCCAGCCTGTGGACAGATGGACTTTCACTCTTTTCCTGGCATCTGCGGCTCCCTTCTGTGGCATCAGGACAAGGCACAAAGGCTCGTCTTTCAGTGACTCTGAAAGCATCACTGCACCTGTGAAATATGAAAGAGTGGTCTGTGGGATTGCTCGAAGGCAGGCCCTAAGCCACTGGCAGTGCAAGGCCAGCTGTCCCTACCCCAGGGTCCTTTTCTAGACCAGCTACGTGCCTCTAGGAACTTCATTCAGCCTTTTCTATGAGCTTCAGGTGGGCAACTGAGAAGACATGGTACAGAAGGCAAACCTGGGCCCAAGTCCTACTGCCACTTAGAGCTGTGAGACCGTGGGCAAGTCACTTCACTTGTCTGATGAATCTGTTTTTCTCATATTAATAGCATCGACTTTTGGAGTTATTGGGAGGTTTGCATGAAATTCTATATGTGAAGTTGCACAGCACCAAGCCTGGTTCACGACAGGTGTGATTAGTTAACATTTAAAAGAAGTACGCAGACACGGTGAACACCACTGTGCTTCTCTGACTCTCCCACTCACCTCTTTCCTGCCAGTCTCCTCTGCCCTCTGTGACCTTACCCAGATCAACACTGGATGTCACTACGTCACAGTCTGGAAAATTCACACCAGCAACTGATTTCTCCTCTGCTACTGGCTCTTCCAGAATCTTCCGCACCTACCCTGAGGGGTCAGCAAAGTCTCCATGAAGGCAGAGACCTGAAACGGAGGAAGGCACAGCTGAAGGCACCGCCGACGGCAGCGGCCGGGGAAGGAGCATCTCCAGGGGAGGTGGCGGCTCCGCCACAGCACGTGCATGGCAGCCGGGGAGCCACCAGAGCGCCAGCTGCGGGCGTGGTTCCGCCATGCTGCCCCACGACCTCCCAAGATATGCAGCCTTTCAGAACTATGTTGTTGGTAGAAAACTAGTGAGGACAGGCTTTGATGCTACCTTAAAGGTTTCTAATTTGGAAATTGTACCCTTTTGTGCTGCTATTCCCTATCGCACACACACACCCCCCCCCCCCCCCACACTGGGTTCCTGGTCAGAATTCTTCCACATATGCAGATGTGCAGGCTCATCCTTGCTGCTTTGGTCCCATCGCCATCCATCTCATGGACCCTAATCGCTATGCCTCTATTTCTTTCCTGTTCTTGGGGCACATCACCTCCCTCAGACAGGTGAACCCCTGAACCCTAAGGACAGACGTTCTGCAGAAGCTCTGCAGCAACTTCAGATGGCTGAGCAGACTTAATTAGGAGAGGCAGTGCTTACATGCATTGCACAATGTGAAAGCTCAATAACTCTACCTCCAAAACAGGGGTCATCCTGTATTTCTCACCTGGGGAATGTGGTACAATAACTTTTGAACTTCCCAAAGAATTTAAAAAATGAATTTAAAATCACCTTAATCTGCAATTTTTTGGTAATGTAACTGAGTTCATTTTATATTTGTTCTTTGTTGTGATGGTCTTTTTTTTGTTCATTTTATTTATTCCCCCACCCCCAACCCACCCTGCGGCTTGCTTGTTGTCTGCTCTCTGTCCATTCGTTGTGTGCTCTTCTGTGTTTTTTTTTCCTTTTCTTCCTTTTTGTGCGTCATCTTGCTGAGTCGGCTGTCCAAAGCGGCTTGCAGGCCGGCAGCTCTCTGCAGCGTGTGGGCGAGCCTGCCTTCACAAGGAGGCCCCGGGACGTGAACCCAGGGCCTCCCATATGGTAGACGGGAGCCCAACTGATTGAGCCACAGCCGCTTCCCTGTTGTGATGATCTTTTAACTCATCTTAGATCTGAAAATTCTTTGCCCTTTTGCCACAGAACCAGACTCTGCCTCCACCCAAGAGCAGCAATTACTTAGAAATTCACATGAGCTCAAACTTCAGGAAACTCAGCCTCAATTCCACCAAGACAGACTGAACCCAAGCAAGGAGAACAACCCACCTGGGGGAAGAAACTTCTGACTGAAAAAGGAAAGTGTATTTCTTAACAAACATCACAAAATAAGGGCCTGAGACACGGAGCGCTTGTGCGAAACACGTTGTCTGGGGACTTTGCAACAAATGCTGACACTGATTTAATGCCAGCCATAAGAATCAAAGCCCAGCAGTATTTCTTCTTGGAACATTTATTTCTTCTATTTTCTTTGGATTTTTAGGAGACAGTTATGCAAGAGCAGCAATACAAATTGTCCCTAGGGCCTTCTGAGGGGAAGCGATGTGAACAGAACTTCCAAGAGGGGAGAAATTCTGGGTTGGAGGAAAGTCCACTCTTGAGTTCATGTCAAAGGGCCCCCAACCAGTAGGAACAGACAGGTCTAGGGGAGCACGTGTTTCTGTCTGCCCCTTTTGGGAGCCGGGATTATGACTCTACTTTAGACACTGAGCTACTGTCCTTAATAATGAGCTAACAGTCCTGAATTCACAAACACTTACTTAACGTCTACTCTGTGCCAGGTACTGAGATAATGGCTCAGCTGTTTATGAACTGCAAGGCCCAGTACTAAGGGCCTTACCCTTTTCCCCTGGTACAAATGAGATCACTGACACTTGGTGAGTCTAAGCAATTTGCCCAAAGTCACAGTGATAGTGGCAGAGTTGGGATTCTAACCCAGACACCCGAGGGGAGAGTTTTGGTTCTCAGCCCCTTTACTAGAATGCGAACAACCACTAGGGACATTAACCAGGGCACAATCATCTCCCTCCCAAAGAGTCCAGAGTCTCTCAGGAAAAGCCCAGGCAATAATACTTACACTCCTGTCTAGTAAGGACTACAGTAGTATGCTGTTCAAGAAACACTGATGACACCAAAAGCACAGGCAAAAAAAGACAACAATTTGAAAATGGGACTTAATAAAAATTAACAACTTTTGTGCTTCAAAGGGCACCACCATCAAGAAAGTAAGAAAACAGCCCACAGAGAAAAAATTGCAAAACATATATCTGGGACATGTATCTAGACTATACAAAGAACAATTAAAACTCAAAAAGACAAGCAACCCAATTAAAAATGTGCCAAGGGAAAAGCGGATGTGGCTCAAGCAATTGGGCTCCCTTCTACCCTATGGGAGGCCCAGGGTTCGATTCTTGGGGCCTCCTGGTGAAGACAAACAGGCCCATGTGGCAAGATGGCACATGCAGGAGTGCTGGCCTGCACAGAGTGCTGACCTGCATAGAGTGCTAGTCCATGCAGAGTGCTGGCCTGAGTGGCGAGCTGGTGCAGCAAGATGACACAACAAAAAGAGACACAGAGGAGAGACAATAAGAAATGCAACAGACCAGGAAGCTGAGGTGGCACAAGAGATTGAGCACCTCTTTCCCACTCCAGAAGGTCCCAGGATCGGTTCCTGGGACCACCTAGAGAGAAGGCAAGCAGACACAGAAGAACACACAGCAAATGGACACAAAGAGCAGACAACAAGGGGTGGGGAAAATAAATAAATCTTTTTTTTTAAATTGGTAAAGGACTTGAATAGACATTTCTCCAAGAAGGTCTACAAATGGTCCAATAAAACATGAAAAGACGTTCAACATGATTAGTCATTAGGGAAAAGCAAATCAAAACCACAGTGTGATATGGCTTCATACCCACCAGATGGCTACAAACAAAAATACAGATAATAACAAGTGTTGACAAGGATGTGGAGAAATCAGAACTCTCATTATTTGCTGGTCGGATTGTAAGATGGTGCAATTACTTGGAAAACACTTTGTCACTTCCTCAGAAGGTTAAATATAAAGTTATCATACAACCCAGTTTTCGTGTATAGAAAAAACTTGTGCACCAAGTTCATAGCAACACTATTCACAATTACTAAAAGGTGGAAACAACCCAAATGTCCATCAGCTGATGAAGTGATAAACAAAATGTGGTAATAGAGTCCTACAATGGAACTTTATTCAGCAATAAAAGAAATGAAGTATGTACTACAACATGGATGAATCTTAAAAACATTATGCTAAGTGAAAGAAGTCAGTCACTAAAGAATGCATATTGTTTGATTCCATTTATGTGAAATGTCCAGAATAGGCAGATCTGTAGAGACAGAACATAGATTAGTGGTTGCTTAGTACTGGGGGTGGGGCAGGAGGTTGAGGAGAGAATGGGAAGTGATGAGTAAGGGGTCTTTTGGGGATGGTGAAAATGTTCTAAATTTGACTGTGGTAACAGTCGTACAGTTCTGTAAATACACTAAAACCTACTGAATTGTACACTTTAAGAGGGTTAATTGTGTGGTATATGAATTAAATCTTAACCAATCTATTATTTTTAATTACCCGTTGACAAATAGAAGGAAGATGGGCCCATGTCAGTAGATTCTTCACTTCCTACAGCCTAAATATTAAAGAATGAAGAAGAATGAAGAGGAGGAAGCATCGAGGGAAAAGCTCTGAGGCTTGCAGCACATTTGAACATGGGCCAACATTCTAACTGAACATACACTAGTAAATGGATTAGTCACAGCTCACTAAGTCGTTGTCATTAAAGAAACAACAAATACTTCCCAGGTACAACTGAAGTGTAACTAAAGCAAGGCACTGGGTTACCAACCTCTCATCACTACGACATTAATCAAGTTGCCACAGAGCATGACCAATTCCGTGGCATCTTTAGGTCCACTTTAGGCCCACCTTCCACGTCAGCCCACAATAGGACAACTCTTTCCTTTGGAGCAGATGATACGAATTGCAGATAATTCTGTAATTCTTTCTCTTTCAAGCATAGGTCAATTTCTGCCTCAATTACTCTTCAAAAACTGTTTGTCTCCTGCTCTAGTTATTTCTAAAGGTTCCCGTTGCAGGCACACAAATGCTTCCCAATACAGAGTTTAGCCTAGGCCTGGCACACATCGGTCTTGACAAATGTGAGGGTACTCTGAAAAAGTCCACACCTCCTTTCCCGGAGGCACTCACTTCAATACAGCCCTCAGCCTCCTCCTGCTTAGGGCACAGATCCTCTTATGTCAGGTTCTAAGCAGCCTCAACCAATCCTTTTCTGTGTCAGAGCTGCATGATTCTTAATCTCTGCTGGAACTGCATAGGACCAGGAAGCAGTCTTCCTATCCACACAGACTTTCCATCGCAGAGGTTAGGCTAATTCACCCTTATTATTCATGCCTTGTCTCTTAGAGAAAAAAAATGAATCAAATCAAACAGCCAGTCAACAAACTTTATACGGAACCTGTTGCATGGATCAGCCATTGTGTCTAATCCTCTGTCGATATAGGAGAAGAAACCAGTTGATAGAGGAGAATCTGTAATCTCTGAAGAGCGTGAAATAATAGAAGTCAAAATTTTTTGTTCAAAAATGACTTCTGCATTACATTTTGGCAAGGGAATCAGTTTCTCCTTCATCGACAGAGCTTCAGGTCACATATTTTAAAAAGTTAAAAATCCTAACTATGAAGAGACCCCTAATGTTTTATTCTTCTAAACAAAACTGTGACTCCTTTATAGATTATAAATGTGTTACTGGAGAAATCCTGTGACTTCTTTCAAATTTGTGCTACCACTACCCTTTCAAACAGCCATTTTGAAATTTGCCAAAAATTTATAGGCACAGGCTCACTTCCCCCTGCCCTCCCTCATGAGTGCCACGATGACTCGGCTTCACTCCCTGAGTGGCACAAGGGCCCCCCACCCTGCCGACCGCCAGGCAGGCCTTGGTGGGGTCGTGGTCCTACTCAGGGGGTAAAGGGAAACCTGGAATTGTGATGGTTAAGGAACTGCGTGGGGTGGTTGCAGAACTTGGCAGGAGCATTCTCTTCCTCCCTTTCTGCCATGAAGTTTTACATGGCGGTGTCTTGTTTTCAAATTCTGAGTCTGTGGTCATTCATCTTCAACAGTATCACTTAATAGCTTGCAGTCTACTAGAGAGGAAGATTCCAATTTTTATCTACCTGGATGACTTTCTGTCTTCCCCTAACAGATTCCATGCTTATAAATAGTATTTGTGATTGCTTAATAAATAAGCCAAATTTAGAACACAATGATTCATTTCCCCTTTCCTCATCAAAGTAACATAGGCTTGCTAGTGAGGGCTTCTGGTCAACCCAAAACAACCAGCATTTACTCATTAAGTGGTGGAAATTGCAGTCAAAGGCAAAAAACCTTGCTGTTTCCTTTAACCTGCTTGGCCTAATGGACAGTAATTGCTCACTCTCTCTGTGTGGCTTCCTAAGGGAGGGAATGTGTGATTCTAGTCTGGGAAAATGGAAGAACTAGGCCACGCTGAAAGAAATGGAGAATAAGGAAAAGGATGGAGGAAGGGAAAGGAGAGGATGATATCCACTGGGAATGTATTTTATGGAGGAAGCAGAAGGCTCCTGATTGGAGATGTGCGAACTATGCATCCCATTATTCCCACATTTGTCAAAGCATTGTAACATAGTGGGGCGTGCCACGCACTGTGCTGGGGGGAGCAGCGATACTGAAGTTAAACAGATACCACTTCTGCCCTCAGGTTGGCCACAGCCTAGCCAAAATGCAAGGTGAGTTCAGAGAACTGTGAGAAGATGAGCATCTGGGGAACACAAGTGTGCATGTGGCCTTAGGAGGTCCTGTGAGAGGCAAGCCCAAGAGCGTGGAGCCAGAGATATGAAGTCGCTTCCAGGAGTAAAACTGTAGAATTGATGTACTTTGTAGAACAGAGAGATGCAAAGTCTCCAGGAGCAAAACGGTTCCCTGACCCGTAGGCTTAGCTGGTGCTCATTTCTTTTTTCTCTCTTTTTTTTTTTTTCCCCTTATCTTTTTTTTTTTTAAAAGATAAATAGATCATTCAAAAAATTACATTAAAAAATATAAGAGGATCCCATATACTCCACACCCCACTCCACTCCTACCATATCAACAACCTCTTTCATCAGTGTGGCACATTCATTTCATTTGATGAATACATCTTGGAGCACGGCTGCACTGAATGGATTTTAGTTTACATTGTAGTTCACACTCTCTCCCAGTGCATTCAGTGGGTTATGGCAGGATCACACGGGCCATTCATTGAGTAGACACAAGGATACTGCTAAACCTCCTACAATGTTCAGTACAGACTTCCCCATGACAAAGAATTATCTGATCCAAAAGTCAGTAATACCCTTGTTGAGAAACTCTGATCTACAACAAGAACTATTGATCAGCAGGGAAGGGTGACATCTTTCACAGAGGTAACTTTAGCAGTGACCATCCAAGAGCTATTTATGGGAGAAGACATCTTGGCCAATGGACTTTAGCTAATCCCTGGATGCCTGACGTCATTCTGTCCCTCTGTTTCCCTTGATTCTGATTCCAGACTTAGCAAATTATAGATAGTTATGATACTCACCCCCACCCTAGCCCAGGGAAAGGATATGCTGACTTTTAGCACAACTGCTCCAGCCCCAATGCTTTTCCGGGCTTGAGCACTCCCAAATGCTGATAAGAGATGCTCTCCATCCTCAGAACAGAGAGCCAGCTCCACCTGGCCTCAACTTAAGCCAGTGGTTCCCAAAGTGTGGACATGGTGTGCACAAGAAGGGGTCCACAGGAACTTCCTCTGGAGTGCAGGAAGGAAATATGAGACATTATTTAGAACTTCCATAAAGTTAGTAGTAAACCCAGGTTGAATAATCAAATTGACTATATGAATTGACAACAGAACTTGTAAATAATTTATGAATAAGTACACACTGTGGGTGCATGCTCCAAAGCAATTTCAGTGAAAGGAGTCTGTGGTCCCTACCTTAGACATGACCTTAGATAATAGCATTGCCACTTCTCTGATCTGCTCTTGCTTGAAATGATTCATAAAAGCACTCAAGTGCCGGCCTTGGCAATTTAGCGTTTATCCTGTGAGATGTGAAAGCCCTCGAGGGATTTTAAGTAGACTAGAGACTGGAGCAATTCTGCAGCATAGTAATTAACAATGTGAACTCTAGAGCCAGCTTTAATATTTTACTAGCTGTAAAATGTACTACCTGTTTAACCCTGGGCTAGTTAGCCTCTATAAGACCCTGTTACCTCATCTGTAAAATGGGACAATAAGATTCAACACATCCTGACATTGCGGTTAAGGATTAAAAGAGATAATGCAAGGAAGCAGATGTGATTCAAGTGATTGAACTTCCGCCCCCCACATGGGAAGTCCCTGGTCCAGTTCCCAATGCCTCCTGGAGAAGGTAAGCTGGCACAGCAAGATGACACAACGAAGAGACACAAAGAGGGAAGGCAATGAGAGACAGCCAACCAGGGAGCTGAGGTGGCTCAGGTGATCGAGCACCTCTCTCCAACATGGGAGGTCCCAGGTTTGGTTCCCGGTGCCTCCTACAGAGAAGTGAGCAGATACAGAGAGCAGACAGTGACCTCGAACAACAGGGGTGGGATAAATAAAATAATTTTTTTTTAAAGGAGAGATGATGCATTCAGAGCACCTGGTGCAGAACTTGGCACATGGCTAGCCCTCCGTGAATGTTAGCTGTGTTTCTATTTTAGGATACCACTCTCCTGAACACACCTCTCAATGTACAATTCAGTCCTCAACCACTACATTTTAGAACTAGCTCTTTAAATATAGGTGCAAGCTGCCTAAAAAGCAGTACTGGAAGATATATAAATTCTTTGGTTCCAAACCTTTTCTGCCAAAACTCTGTCCTGGGCAGAGTAGCTTTGAGGGCCTCTGATCACATTCTAAGTTATGCATACAAGGTGTAAGCCCTATGGTAAGCTCTGAAACTAGTTCCTCATCAAATGGCTTTTTCTTTTTTAACATCAAAAAATTATTAATTCCTGTTTTAACATTACAGCATTGGGGCTGCACCTGTCTCCATGGCTAATCACCATTAATTAGATTTTTTAATCCACATGAAAAAAATGACAGATGGTGTTATGTTCTGAGTGACTCGCTTCTAACTGGTTTTTAAATTGCATTCCTCTCCCACCGGAAAATCCAAGTCATTTTCTCACTTTAAGTACAGTATTTGCAGCTGCTGAATTTGTTCTTGTAGCTCAAAATGAGGGGGGATCCTCTGCCAAATTACATTCAAGAGCGCCACCTCCTGGCCAAAGTTCAAAATAAAAGCAAAATGAAGGAGCAAGCAGGTACCTAAATGGTCTTGTGCCTTTAATCAGCCACTTAACTACTTAACCATGAAAATAAGCTTCCCAGGGCTAACCAGAGTTGCCCAATTGGCAGAAACCGGGTGATTATTTTTGTACCAGAATTTTCCAGCTGCCTGCCTCCTGCATCCTTTACGATGTGTAACATCTGTTTGTGATGCATTGTTGATGTGAGGTATATGGTTTTGCTTCAAGGTCTCTCCCAGCAGCTGAGGGGCAGAGCAGGAGTTAGGTCTCCTGGATTTGAAAACCTGATTCAGGCATCCAGAGAAACTTCTGGGCCCAGCCTGTTAGGACCCAGGATTCAGGTACAAGTCTCTTTATATTTCAATACTAGACAAGAAAATAAGACAGGTTGAACTTTGATGATAGTGGATAAAAACAAAGAAATGAATGTGAGGTGAAACAATATGGCCCAGGGTCAGCACATCCATCGCTACTAACATTCTGCTTTTTTAAAAATGCAGGTGTTTCTGCAATAATGAGATATGTGTGTTCTGGGGAAAAAATGCTTTTTCTGCAAAATTGCACACTGAAAATAACAAGACTTATGGGAAAAATAAGATTGAGGCAGACAACTAAAAACATATGCAACTTTGCCACCAAAGCACTAACAAAGGCAATAGCAATCTTAATTTAAAAAAAAAAAAGAAAAAAACCTGCAGAGTTTAAAAGGAATGTCCAGTTCTTAATAAATAAATATAGCAAATAAAGGACTTTGCCTTAAAAAGGATAAAGGTAATTTGATGGAAGACAATGTAAGAGCAATTGGAGTCTTCTGAGTCAGGATATGAGGGAAAACTGCACAAGATTAGGGGGAGCTGTGCAATAGGCACTCCTAAGACAGAGATTATCGCTTTTGGATTCAAAGGGAGACATGGGGCACGTGAGCACGACCGCAAGCATTGCATCCTCCACAGCTGGCTGTATTCCGTTGTGTTCATGAGCTTTGCCTTCATCTTCTTGCAGCTGCTGCAAAAAATGATGATGGGCTGGAACATCACATAAGAACCATCACAACTTTCACATTTTCTGACATCATCCCAGCATCAATCACAAGTGAGTGAATTTATGTTATACCCAAACACACAAATGTTGTAGCAAAATAGAGTGAATGTGGCATGCTTCCCTAGCACATATCTTGACACTAATCCCTGCTGACAGGACGGATTCTGCCAGCACTGCTTCTTCCTCTGGTCTGTCTCCCTAGAGCCACAATGTTGGAATCACAGATGTTCCCACTTCCCAGTCCAAAGGGCCCAATCATGTCTCTGGGCTCCAAGGCTTCTATCGTGTCTAAGGTGCTGCAGTTAGGGAGATGACATATTATTTGCCAGGCTCGTTTTGGTTGCCAGTGAGAAAATATCAATCAAAACTGTTCTAAGAAAAGGAGAAAATTTTTGCTAGCCTAAGTAAGAAGTCCAAGTATAGGTGTGGCTTCAAGCTTAGCTGAATTCAGGGGCTCAGATTTGGTCCCTGTGTCCATCTCTCTTTTTGACCATCACCCTTCCCCATTTTCTGCTTTCCTTGGCATTTGCATCATCCTTTTCCAGGCCCTGCCCAAATGATGGCACCTGGACCTTCTAGGTTCATAATCTTTGTGGCTCACAATCCCAGAGGAAAGAGAGCTTCTCTTTTTTTTTTTCAGGAGGCAATTCTATTTTATTTTATTATTTATTTTAAAGAATTATTTATTTATTTGTTTGTTTGTTTATTTATTTACTTCTCTCCCGTTCTTCCCCCCAGTTGTCTGTTCTCTGTGTCTATTTGCTGCGTCATCTTTGTCCACTTCTGTTGTTGTCAGCGGCACGGGAATCTGTGTCTCTTTTTGTTGCATCATCTTGCTGTGTCAGCTCTCCGTGTGTGCAGCACCATTTCTGGGCAGGCTGCACTTTCTTTCGCGCTGGGCGGCTCTCCTTACGGGGTGCACTCCTTGTGCGTGGGTCTCCCCTACGCGGGGGACACCCCTGCGTGGCAGGGCACTCCTTGCGCGCATCAGCACTGTGTGTGGGTCAGCTGCACACGGGTCAAGGAGACCCAGGGTTTGAACCGTGGACCTCCCATGTGGTAGACGGACGCCCTAACCACTGGGCCAAGTCCGCTTCCCACGAGAGCTTCTCCTTGAGGACCACTTTTACAAAACAAAGCTAAAACTCCAGGAATTGTCTTACCAGTGTGACTTGATGCAGGTGCTCTCCAACCTTGAACCAGGAATGAAGCCTCTCCTTGGCCAGGTCAGGGTTGCGGGTTGACCCCTGGCTTCAGGGGTTGAGTCAGCCACACCCAAGCTAGGTGCACAAAGATAGGACGAAGTACCCCAAGGAAAAACAGGTGCAGACCCCAGAAAGGGGAATCAGATCGACACAGGCCCCCATCACCCATGAGGGTTCAAGCCAGGCACCAGACCAGCAGCCTGTGAGATGTGGGGAATCTGGTTTGTGATGAACATAATATCCAGTAGGAATTATTTCTCTTAGACTTAAAGGAACAGAAAAAGATGGTTCAAAAATAATATCATTGCAGTATTCATGAATTTATAAGCAGATCTACTATGGAGGTAAACTACAGGCATACCTCACAGATACTGCGTTTTTTTATAAATTGAAGGTTTGTGGCCACCCTGCATCTATCAGCGCCACTTGTCCAACAGCATGTGCCCACTGGGCATCTGTTATGTCACATTTCAATTAAGGTGTTAATGTTAATTATTTAACATAATGTTATTGCACACTTAAACCAAAAGACGGTGTAAACATGATTTTTATATGCACTGGGGAACCAAAACTTCCTGTGACTCACTTTATTGCAGTGGTCTGAAACCAAACCCACAGTATCTCCGAGATATGCACGTATACATAATTACAGATTCTATGGCAGCAGTTTAAAAACTCTGGGCCGACACGACCTGCAGGTGTATTTTGTTTGACTCGACAGTGTTATTTTTGTTTGTTTGTAATTTGGTGCCAACATTTAGAACTAGCAGAATTGGGGGTTTCCCTCAAAAAAATAAGAAATGGGAGCCATACTGGGCCCATTTTTCTACATATGATAAGAGGCAGAGTCGAGTTGCTGCCCTCCCTGTGTTGACTCATCCTCCCCTGTTCACCCCAGTGCCCACCACTCGCTGGCTCCCTCATCCTTTTCCAGTTCATTCATTTTGTTCCCTGCCTGCCCTGGTGACATTTGCATCTGCAGTCCTGATCAGCCCTGTGAGCTTAGCTCTGGCCACCCAGCCTCTCCAAGGACCAGTTGGCAAGAGTTTGCTAGTGAGGGAAGGCGGGGTCCAGTGCCTTCTGTCTTGCTTGACTGTCCTGTTCTCACGCTGTTTAACACACGCCTGATAGCGAGTCAGTGGTCATGTACTCTATTGCTAGAATTTTGCTGCCTCGGCTTTAAACCTTTAGAGGTAATTAGGTAATTTTTTGAGATATTTATTCTAGCTTATTCTTCCAGCTGTAGGCGAAAGAAAAAGTCATTTTTTCCTCCCCCAGTCCTGGAAGAACAACTAAGCATTGTGTCCTAGAAATCTAGGTGACCTTTGCCTTATGGAAGAATTAACAGGCTTTTGTTTTCAAAGGCCTAGTCACACAGAACCTATACAGCCAGATTGTTTCAGAGCAGAAAGAACTCCGAGGGTTGAAAAAGAGGGAAAACACTCAATCCAAAACAGAATTACATTCTCTGCTATTTGGAGGATAAAGGAGAGATGCCTGGTCATAAACGACCATGACCTTGGCCTCACACCAAGTCCCCCAGGAGGGGCAGTGTTCAGTATCTGTTAGGATTCTTTCTAATGCAAATGACAGAAAACACAGACAAACAGGTAAGTCAGATAATTTATTGGTTTATGTTACTGAGAAATACAAGGGTAGGACTTCAGGTATGGCTTGGTCCAGGTACCCAAAAGCTATCACAAGGACTGTTTCTATCCATCTTTCAGCATTGCCTTTCCCTCTGCTGGCTTCATTGTCAGGATTCACATTATGGCTTCCAGGACCTATCTCAGACCAAAAAAAAATCTCAAAAGTTTCTGAGTAGAATATATATAAATTACTTCAGCCATGAAAAACAATAGACTAATTGGCAGTTACATGTTCCTTCCCTGAAACTCGGGGAATTGGGACACTATAACTGGAAAAAGAAGGGAATGTGTGCAGAGCAGCAAAATCTACTAATGATTATTAGAGACTCCAAACAAGAATGGCCAAGGACACAAGGCACCAGGCACCAGGGCTTAGGAAACTTGGCCAAGGTCCCTGTGCCTGAGCTCGGTGTTTAACACAAATGGGGGCGCTGCTTCTAATGGCTCAAATGACCTATGGAATAAGGACTGAAAGCTGCACCTGCAAGGAGCCTTCTTTTGGGGATACCCGCCCATCCCCAGGATTCTAGCCTGGTCAATAGGCAGGAAAGGAGGCCACGTGCACACACGCAGGCACATACATAGACTTCGTTTTCCTCACTAATCCTGGCAGACAAAGGACTAAGCCAAATCTGTTTGGTTTGGAATGTGATAATTCTAACACCCAGTTATCCACAGCAGACTCATTTTCATCCTATAGACTTTGTTTCCAAGCCACTGTCTTCTCTAAGTCAGGGCCCCCCAGGGCTCCTTTACCCCGGGGCAGGGTCCTTGCTCGGCCAGCATTCCAGCTCTGTACTATACGGAGTCCCGGATGCCACCTTCTAATTCTAATCTACCCCGTGCATGGCGATGGCTGCATCCCTTCAAAATGTTTCTTCATTTATGTTAGAAGGAATTGGCTTCCTGACCAATACCATCTATTCTCCAACTAGAGATTTTTTAAATGATCATAAAAAATGTATAAAACAAGCACTTCTTCATGATTTCCTTACTCCAGAACAGGATTTTTCAACCATTTTAACCTCTGTCCTTTTGTGCTACACATAAAAGTCTCAGACCTTGTTCTTCTAAGGGAATCTGAAATTTTAAACTAAAAAAGAAATTACTTCAACACAATGATACTTTTAGACAACACTCACAGACCCCAAGAGGATTCTGATTAGACCCTCGGGAGTGGAGCTGTGTGTCCATCCTCATGGAAAACTCATGGCCGTGAAGCAGCTCCCAGCCATGATAAATAAAGCAACGACTTCATATCATAGCTCTCTCAGGTTTCATGGGTTTTATCACTTTTTAAAGCCCTTCCTGTTCTCCAACAAATTTTACTTAACTAATGTTAAATTTGAAAAGCAAGTGTGGACATTAGCCAAGCTGAAGCCTCTGCCTAATGCATATAGATATATTCATGCCTACACAGACACACATGAACACACAGATGTTACATATGTTTGTAAAAATACTCACCGATGTGTATATAGTTTGTTCATTCCCTCAACAGGCACATATTGGACTGGCAGGTATCTGACACTGTGCTTGAGTCCCACAAATGGCAAAGACTGCACACGGTCCTGTCCTCATGGAGCTCACAGGCTAGTTGGAGAGACAGGCATTGAGGAAATCATCTCACAAATGTGAGAATGGAGCTGCCCCAGCTTGACGGCCTTTTCAAACTGGTTTCATCCAGCCCTGCTGTGGATAGAGCAAGGGTTCCCCCTCTTGCCCCGTGCGCCCCTCCCGGCACCAACCCCACCTTACATGTGGGGGGGGGCGTTAATGGGGTGCTGGGTGATGGAAAGGGGGCATGTCCACAGGGGGTGGTAGGTGCCTCAATCTGTCCTTGTCCCTCATCTTCTCCCCAGAGAAAGATTTGACCACTTTTTAACTCCTCTCCTGGAAGGGAAGACAGAACACCTCACTCTGCAAGTTTGTCCTAGAATATCTCCATCTTGTGCTGAGACCAGCAACATTTTCTTCTTTGCTTACAGTTGAGTATCTGTAGGCTTGCTTCCAGGTCCACAGCGGGGGACTTCTTCTAGCTGTTCAGACAGGGTGGGGAAGAGGGCCTCAGAAGGACAGTCAGTGCACTGGGTGAGGAGGGGAGAAACAAGCTCAGAAATATTTTGAAATGTGTTCCATGGCCACACACACTAATGTGTGGCAAGTGCTTCAGCGTGGCATTGTAAGAGTCAGGAATAGGAGTTGTCATACACGTGTGGAGAATTAAATGGAAGGGGGCAAGTGTGGAAGCAGGGAGACCAGTTAGGAGGTTGTCAGTGACAGGTAAGGAGAGAAAACTCTAGAGTGGTGCAGTGGCATTGCAGTGGAGTGGGTGGATTTGAGCTACGTTTTGAAAGCAGCCCTGACGGGAATTGCTGAGGGATTGGCTGTCACGGGGAGGAAAAGGGTAGATTGAGAATGATTCCTAGATTTCCAGCTTGAACAAACTGAGAGGATGGTGTCTCCATTTACTGAAATAAGGAATGCATGGGGAGGAACAAGTTTTGGGAAAGGATGGGGTTTAAAGAGCCTTAATTTGAAACAACTCATTTCTTTATTTGATTTGTCTTCGAGTCAGAAGTTGCTTTGCAAATGCAGTGTGTGCTAATAGGGGAAAGGGGCAAAGAAAGGCAAGGATTTAAATTCTAGTTCTGCCATCCACACTTGTTGGACTTTGGGCAAAGTTAATCACCTTTTGGTGTAACAACCCCTTAATTTGCTGGGTTAAATGGAATACTGAAAGTGAACAGAATTTCTTGACTGTATTTATTTGCTGCAGCTGATAATCCTGAGAAGCTGTGAGAGCATGGGTGGGGTATAGAGAGGCTCCAAATGGGGCAAGGGGGAAGACGATGGCCAAGGTGGGGAGAAGAAAGTGCTGACAGATCCCTGGCCCCACTTGAGGGAGCTGTTTGAGCCATCGCCTAGGAGGGCAGGGAAGAGGGTCAGATGCTGAAGACGCTCTGTCTGGGAAGGCCTGGGTGCTGTTTCAGGAGGCAGGTGCATTCGGCACCCCTGCTGAGTGCTCAGGTAAACACCAAGAGAGAACAGCTGTGCCTGGCCAAGCAGTTTTATAATAAACCAAGGGCACCATTTGCAGGAACAGGATGGTTTGCTGGCACCACCCTGTATCCATGAGTATGGAAAACCATGAATGGACTCTGACCTGAGCCCAGGTAAGCAGAAATAGCTGGAGATGGCTTTGAGAGCATCTGGAACTCCTCTGTGAGCAGTAGGAACTCACAGCTTTCAAGATATGAGAGTAAATGTCAGTTTAATTGCATTTCACACCGTCAGTCTAGTGAAGCCAGGAGGATTTGGCCAGAAAATAGTAGGCATGGCATATGTGGCAGCCCACCCTCCTCTTTGTCCCTTCTACAATAGAGGCCCTTTTGACCCAGATTCTACTGTCATGGCCCTTCAGTAAGAATCCTCAGTAGTTCACCATATTGGCATCATCTTGCATGTAGCTCAGTTCCTCTATATTATACTGTGTATAAAGTGAATATGCATTCTGTCTCTTGGCAACATAAGGAAAAACAGATACACGAGGTTAAGGGAGTAAATGGAAATGATATTCATTCAACAGCTATTTAATAAGTGCCTAATATGTAGAAGGCATTGTGCTGATTCCAAAACAAAATGTATATTTATTTCAAAATAAACCTGATAGAAGAACTGGCACATCTAAAAGGAAAAGGGTATCTTCTAGATGGCCAAATACTTTTTGCCATTTGTATGAGATGTACTATTGGGAGAATTATTATTTAGCACTTACACTTAAAAAATACAACAACAACTTAGCAACTGCTGGCTAAACATCATAACAGCAAGCTCTGCTTTCATATACCATTCACTTTTATAATTGTGTTTGGACAGCCCACCCCTCAAATGGGCAATTACTGAGCATGATCTGGGTTCTGGTATATGCGAGGCATTATGGGAAGCACCAAGAAGCACTGCACAAAGATCCTTTCCCAGGAGGAAAGATAAAGGACACAGATGAAATAACTACATTTCCCCCAAAAAGGACAGGAGATTTGCCTTGGACAATAATCCTCAGGCAAGTGTTTGCTGCACTCTACCTCCTCGGTACTCAGCAGGATGACCTTTCTAGCCCCCTTGTGAGTTGACAAATTTGGTGTCACCTAGTGTCACCAAGCAATTGTCCATGCAAAACCGTCCAGGGTCTCTTTTCCCTTTGGTATAGTGACTGACAAAATTTGAATTGTGGAAGCTCCAACATGTGAGGCCCCAAGTGTTCACCATGAGCATAGCCCCCTGCTGACCCATGATGGATGTATAGCAGGAATGAGAATTATGCTTATTATTGTTTTAAGCCATTGAGCTTTGGAGGCTGCTCATTACCATACCAGAATCTAGGCTATTCTGACTGAAACATTAAAAAGGATGAAATGGCCAAACCTCTAGTGCACTTTGCAGAATAGAAGATCTTAAAGAACTGAGACTAGCAAAAGCAGCGGTGTTTTTTATAAAAAGGGGTATTCCAAAAACAACAGGCTGCCAAGTTTGATATTTACTCACTGCAAGGGTCTAGAAGAGGTAAAAAGAATGGTTTGGTGAGCACTTAGAAAAAAAAAAAAGAAGGGAAACGGACTTTGGCCCAGTGGTTAGGGCGTCCGTCTACCATATGGGAGGTCCGCGGTTCAAACCCCGGGCCTCCTTGACCCGTGTGGAGCTGGCCATGCGCAGTGCTGATGCGCGCAAGGAGTGCCGCGCCACGCAAGGAGTGCCGCGCCACGCAAGGGTGTCCCCCGCGTGGGGGAGCCCCACGTGCAAGGAGTGCGCCCGTGAGGAAAGCTGCCCAGCGTGAAAAGAAAGAGCAGCCTGCCCAGGAATGGCGCCACCCACACTTCCCGTGCCGCTGACGACAACAGAAGCGGACAAAGAAACAAGACGCAGCAAATAGACACCAAGAACAGACAACCAGGGGAGGGGGGGAACTTAAATAAATAAATAAATCTTTAAAAAAAAAAAAAAGACATCACAAGGAGTCAATATGGTTCACCAATGACAATCACAGACAACTAACACTCTTTGCAAGCATTTTTATATCAGTCAGGATCTTGACAGATAATTTTAAAAGACAGTATTATTAAAGGATTAAATGCAAAAGATGTGAGCCAAGTGTAGGAAAACCTCAAGAACTAGTACAGCACCCTGGCTAGTAAAACTGAGGATGTTACTATGCCTAAGCCTGAAGAGGTGAGAGGTTAGAGTGCAAACCTGGAGGCAGGGGGGCTGTGTGAAGAGCCATTCCACCTTTGGCCAGCCTGAAATGATTCAGCAGTAAGGGAGTTGGGAGAATAAATAGCCCAACTCACCCTTCTCTTTCCCTCCAATCTATTGTCCTTGCTCCCCACTGGCCAAACTCAACTGGAGACCCAACCGGAGGGCAAAGGAACCATTGATGCAGTCCACATGGGCCAGCTTCCTGGGGAACAGAGCAGAGTGGAGAAGGGGAGAGCAGACCTGGAGGGACAAATAGAAGATATCTCCGGAGACTTACTAGGAAGATGAAATATACAGAATATATCTAGATTTGAGCAAGATATTTGACAAGCGTTGCTAGGAATTGCTTGAGGAAAAGGTGGAGAAATACAGGCTGGATGCATTCATACTTGGTTGAACACAAGCACATGTCATTGATGTGATAAAAGAGTAAGAGAGCAATTTATAGATAGTAAAGTAATAGCCTATAGAAAGCAAAGATAAGATTTATTACCATTATTTTTATTATTGTACAACTACTAAAAGATGCTAAATAAGGAAACAATATTGGACACACCCTCTTCTGTGCTCCCACAGCACTTTGCACTTAACCTCTGAAGTGGGTGGAAGTAACCATAGTTTATCTTCCCAGCCTGCTTTTCCACCTCACTTTGGCAATAGCATCCTACAAGGAACTTACCCTCCATCTTTGTATTTTGAATGTCATCAATTGCCATACTTTGTCTTCCCTTAATCCCTAACTCCAAAAATTGTGTTGGGGATTGAATTGCATCCCCCATAAAGACATGTTCAAGTCTTAATCCACATTCTTGTGGGTCCCATTTGTAAATAAGACATTTAAATATATTATTAGTTAAGGTGTGGACTCTTCTTTTTGAAGATCCTATTTGGATGAGACCAAATGGAATCAGGGAGGGTCTAAGTCCATGTCATTGGAATCTTTATAAGGTAGAGGAGATTCTGGTACAGCCAGTCAGAAGAAGCCAGAAGTCAGTAGAAGCCAGAGCTCAATTATAAGAATCCAGAAGCAGGAGAAGCCAGAGTGATCACTGTGAGACAAAGGATTGCCATCACTAGGATACCACAGACTTTGGAGAAAGGATGGCCTTGCCCAACACCTTGATTTTGGATTTCTAGACTCCAAAACTGTGAGCCAATAAATTTTTGTTTTTTAAGCAAAATGGTGTATGGTAATTTTCATAGCAGCCCTAGAAAACTAAGGCAGGTGGGCACTTGAGTCAGCCAGAGTTCTTCTGGGAACATTTCTGCTGAAACTAGTGAGAAAGGTGGTATCTTGCCTTTGGGATTACAATACTAGAAAGATACAAGTTTGGAAGAGAGGATAGCCATTTTCCCTAGTTCAGCAAAAGAAGGCACTTACAGTAAGAGAGTTTGTGAAAGAAGGAAAAAGATGAAGAAAGACAATTCTAATAATATTGTCTGAGTTTGTGGATCAACTGTTCTTGAAGTCAATCATCTCTAAATTTCTTGTTAAATGAATAGTTACATTACCTTTTTCATTTTTGCTAGCTTGAGTTAGGTTTGTGTTGCTTGCAACAGAAATCTCTGACTATTCTACTTGCATTATAAAGCTTTCAATATTAATCTCATAGTGTTACTAACTTTTATTTATTATAATACATTTTAATCCAAATAATAAAGATTAGCACAATGATGATACAACTACAACTACAAGGTATTTAGTAAATGTTCATGGGATGAATGACTGTCACCAAGATAAAAGCCTCATCAAAAGGCATTTATGTGCTAAACCAAACTCAGCATATAAATGCAATATCTTCTGCGGCGGCTTGCTCGGTCGGTAGAGGTGGGGTCTGGCTGCGGACGAGGGGTCGGTCCAGCTTAGGACGAGGGGTCGGTCCCACTTGGGACGAGCGGTCGGTCCGGCAGCAGACGAGGGGTCGGTCTCACAGGGGTTGCGCGGTTTGGCTGACGGGGTCGCCCGGCGAAGCCGACGATGAAGGGGTCGCCCGGAGAAGCAGGCGACGAACTGGGGACAAGGGAGGCCAGGCCCTTGTCGGGGGCTCTCAGGACTGGAGGGCGCACGGCAGAAGAACTACCGCAGAGACAAGGTAAACATGCAAGTCCACTTTATTGAGGGAGAGGCAACAGTTTTATAGGGGCTGGGGAAGGCTGATTGGTCGAAGCCACGCCCTGTTCTGATTGGTTGCCGGCGAAAGGTCAGTGGGCGGCACTGGACGGGGGAGGGGTGGTGATTAGGGATTGGCTGTTGCTGTTGCTGGGGGATGTGGCAGGGTTTAGTGATTGGTGGCTGCTGTTGCTGGGGTAGAGGGCAGACTTGAGTTTCCTGCCCACGCCTGGCTGTTGCTGCTGTCGGGGGGGAGGGGAAAGGGCAGACTGGATTTTTCTGCCCACGCCTGGCTGTTGCTGCTGTCGGGGGAGGGGAAAAGGGCAGACTGGAATTTTCCGCCCTGCGCCTGCACAGGAAGAAAGAAGGCATCGTGCGGCGCTATCTGGGAGGAGGGGCGGCGGCGGAAGCATGGCTGCCGAGAAGGGGAGACCCGAGGGCACTCTGCGCCCATGCCGAGCTCCCTTCAGGGGTGGCGGTGAGTCCGACCAGCCACCCTAGCTTACTGCGGCTGCTCCCCCGCCGGGCCAGCAAACCACACTTCAGCCCGAGGGGTGACCACAATCTTCCCCTTGGCATGGGACATGACTCCCGGGGATGAGCCTCCCTGGCACCAAGGAACTACTATCTAGCACCAACTAGCAATGCAAGTGGAAAAAGACCTTGACCAAAATGGGGAAAGAGTAAAGACAAATGAGTTTATATGGCTAAGACACTTCAAAGTGAGTTAGGAGGTCATTCCAGAGGCTATGCATATGCATGTCTCAGCAGGATATCATTGACTGCCACAATAAATATTACCTCAAATAACAGGGCTCTTGAGGGCTCAGAAAACATCCAGACACTATAGGCAGGTCTGACAGCTCAGGAGTTTGGCACCCTTGTCTGTGGGCCCTACTTGGGAATTTATGCTCCCCAGTATGACAGAATTGGACTCAGTTGTGGTTTCTCTATTATGTCCAAGACACTTAAAATCTTTGGACTTTCCATTAGCCAGACAGGCCCTGAGTTCAAGAGAGTTGCAACACCTACTCTCCAGTTCATTGGACTCACACAAGGACACCTAACAAGGAAATGAGGATGGACAAAGACCATCCCAGAGAACAGAGTGAGTCTACAACTGCAAGCAAGATAGTCCATCCATCTCCCTCATGGGATCTAAGCCCCCTCTCAATTAGAGGTGGAGTAGGCATCACCATCCCAGAATCCTCAAGATCGGGGAATTAATGATGGACTAGAGTAGACCTACTGTTATTATACTATAGCCTTATTGCTAGTCTAGCAATGAAAGAACTTTTATCATTGGTGTGGAGCAGTGGCTACCAGAGGTTCTGAGGGGAGAGAGAGGGAAAAATAGGTGTAAAATCGGGGTATTTTTGGGACATTGAAATTGTCCTGAAAGATGTTGCAATGACAGATACGGGCCATTATATAACTTGTCATAACTTACAAAATTATGCAGGAGAGAGTTTAAACTATAATGTAAACTCTAATCCACACTTAGTGGCAGTGCTCCAATATGTGTTCATCAATTTTAACAAATGTACCACACTAATGAAGAATGTTGTTAATGTGGAAACGTGTGGGAGGGGTAGGGAATGGGGCATATGGAATCCCCTACATTTTTTATGTATCATTTATGTAACCTAAGTGTCTTTAAAAAATAAAAAAATAAAAATAAAATGAATATAAGAACAAAAATAATTTTAATTGCAAGTTAAAAAAAAAAAGGCAGGGTAGGGGGAACAGGTGATTGAGTGCCTGCTTCACATGTACAAGTCCTAGGTCCAAGCCCTGGTACCTCCAAAAAAAAAAAGAAAAAGAAAAAAGAAGCAGGGTAGGGCCCAGCTGAGACTACTTAGTCCTTTGACTAAGGAATTTCAGTTCCTGCCTGCCCCATATAATACATGCCACTATTGGAGCAGTTACAGAAGGGGAGGAAGGTCACAGTCGGTTTCTTCCCTCTTCTTTTCCCCACTGTTTTCCCCTCACTCAAACTGCCATTTTGAGCCTTCTCCTTAGTTATATGGAGAGTGGAACAGGAGGAAGGCAAGGCCTTCCATAGATAGTGTTGTAATCCGGCTTCAGGATCCTCTGGGTGGCTCTTTCTCTCATGGAGTGCTTTTGTGGGTTTCTCAGAGACCCCCCTCCCTGGGGCCCTCCCACTGCACCATCCTCTGCCACGAGTGATGCAAACCCCAGCTGACACTTACAACTGCCCCTCAGCCCCTCCTCCTGAAGTCCATTCTACGCAGCTTCTCTGTACTGGCTGGAGGTCCTCTGGGTTGAATCCTTCAAGATGACAAATATCCCATAGAGAACATGCCCTGTGCCCTGCCATCAGCACAATCCACTCTATTTACTCTGCAGCCCTTTCCTTACCTGACATCAGGGTCAACTCTAGCTTCTCCAGGCAAGAGTCAGACATCAGTCTCTGTATTGTACAAACTCTTATTAAAGTCCCCTTCACTTGGTTTAAACTGGAGGAAAGGGACTACCCGTCTTTCTTCCAGGGATTGGGGAAAGAAATCACACAGTCCTCCAAGAACTCTTTTCAAAGAAGTTCCCTCTCCCTAACCCTCTTCTGCCAGTTCCATTCCTCTTACAAATGGTCTGGACATGGATGATGGGCTAAGGGAGGGTCACAACCAGTTGGAAACTTCCAATTAGCAAGGCCTGCCTAGATGGCCAATCCTCTCTTTGGAACTGCACTAACACAGTGGCTGCTAGCCACAGGTGGCTAGTGAGCATTTGAAATGTGGCTAGTCAAGAAAAGTTGTGCTGTAAGTGTAACACACACATTGGCTTTTGAAGACCTAGTATGACAAAAAATGTAAAACTTCTCACTAATATTTCATATATTGCTTTTATTTTTTATATATTGGATTAATAAATGATCAAAATTCACCTCTTTTCCCTTTTTTTTTAAAAGGTGTCTACTGGAAAATTCAGAATTACATATGTGGCTCACATTATATTTCTATTGGACAGCACTGCTTTAGAATGTGTGGTCACAGAACTTTGGGACCCGGACCAAAACTCAGCAACAGGAAAAGTTCCATTTAACAGTCTGTTCCACAGTGTTTGTAAATCCCTGAGCCTGCTGGCACATGTTAAGCACTCAATAATTAGGATAAGAGAGAGTCGGAGGTGGAAGAAGAGGCGGCGATGTTGTTATTTTTGTGATAGTAGGTGATGTTGTTACTGATATTATTCATCTCCATTTGCCAGTCTGTAAAATAAGAATAACAATCACTGCTCTGCTGACTTCACAAGGCTGCAAGGCAGTTTGAGTGAAATAAAAATTCTTTCAAACTGCAAATAGATGCATAAACAGTGGTTGTCACGGTAATAATAATTATGATGGCTGCTGTAATACCCTGGCTCATGCCGGGAGAGATGCCGTAAGCGGGCCTCATTAACCCAGCTGCTCTGACTGGCTGGCCTGGGGCCCAGGAGTTCTTTCCATTGCATCAGAACAGGAGCTCCTGGTCTGCTGCCAAGCTGCAGTTCCCGCCTGGTGCCCTGAAGCACAGCCACACCCAGCCTTGGAAGACGTGTGGGTTCCCTGAGGACACCTGGGTTAAGCACTTGAACCTTGGTGCTAGCTACTGTGAGGAATTCAAAGAAGCTTATAAAACATGGTCTTCTAAGAGCTGCAGAGAAACCAAGTAAATCAACCCCAAGCCAGTCGATCTAATAGAGGACATCCCTGCTCCATCAGGGGAGCCTGAGGGAATCGGGAGGCTCTTCCAGAGACTGTGGCATTTGAGCTGGGTTTTCACTTGGTGAAGAAGAGGGTCAGGGGCATTTAAGACAGAGGAACAGCAGGTGGAAAGGCTCCAAATATGAGAACCCCTGGAACATTTTGTAAGCAGTGAGGCCATTTGGAATCTAATAGGGAGGGGTGGGTGCTGCCGGGATTTAGTGAGTGAAGACCAGTGAAGTTAAATGCCCAGAAATGTGCAGGACGGTTCTGTACAATGAAGAAATGTCCTGCCTGAAATGGCAGTGGGGGCCGGGTTGAGAAACATTCCAAACGGGGGAGGAGAAGCTCAGGTATGAGATGGAAGTGGAAAGATAAAGTAGGGCCAGGTCATGAAGTGCCTCCCTGTCAGGCTGTAGACCTTGGGCGTCTTCCAGGTGACACAGCTGCTGAATTCCTTCCCATCTGCAGGGAACTGGCTCCCGTTTCGAAAACCCAGCGTGCGTCCCTGCCGGGCTCTGGAGGGAGACGCTGCCGCTGAGGCTCACCCCTCCTTCTGGGGCTCTCGCTCAGATTCCCAGTCACCCTGCTCCTGGCCCCAGAATGATGCCATTCTCCCTTTGAAACTCCAAACTAAGTTTGGATGCAAACAAGCACTTAAAAAACATTTGTCGAATTGAATTCACTTCAAGGGCTGTGAAAGCAAACCCTTATTCCATGTAGTACTGCACATTTAGCCTGAGAAAAGTTGGAACCCTTTGGCTGTAAGATGATCTTCATCCTGGGTTGGGGAGTGGGATGTGTCAAAGAACTTGCTCTGCCAGGCTTGCCTGTTAATAATTAAAGAGCTAGTGTTTATTAAGCAGCTTTGAGTCAGGCACTCTCCTGGGTACTTTGCATACATGACTGCAATTCATCTTCACAACTCATTTTACAGATGAGGAAACTGAGGCTCAGGGAGATTGAGTCACCCAAGGTGCCCAAGTGGCAGATTCAGACCTTGAACTTAGCTCTGTCCAAGTCCAAAGGCCTTTTGCTCTTTCCCCTCAGCCAAGGGGAAATGGTGGTTTTCTGAGGAAGAGGAAAAGCACCAAGATCTGGCAATGAGGACAGGCTTCTTCCCTCAGCTCCCCAGGTGGGATGTGGCCTGCAGAGGGCTGCAGCTGGTTCACTGAAGCGATGCTAAGGGCTCCAGACCCACTATTTTCCTGACAGTCACTCATTTCAGAAAGGGGCCAAGGAGAGCCATGAAATGGAAGCAGGAAGTAGAAGAGAACTTGGGGCAATTCTTCACCTTGGGCTGGGGCCTTGACTACACAAGAATGTTTTGATTCAGGAGGCTTGTGGTGGGGAAGATTAGCTTCTGCATAGAGACTGCTCCTTGTAGTGCCCTGCTTCTCTCTCCTCAGGGCACCTTAAAGGCCCATGGCTCACAGGCACAAAGCCATTGCACAAGCCAGATCCACCAGTGGTTGTTTTTCTCTGCAACTTCCTGGGTGAGGGCCAAGTCTCTCAGTATCTCACTGTTGACAGAGCTATTATCCTTCATGAAGAAACAACAGAGACTAATTGCTGCTGGGACTGGCCTGTGCAAGACTGCCGTGGCCTCTGCAAATCCCTTGGACTCAGTAAAGCATCAACAGAATAGTCATTCTCCATCCATCCATCCATCCATCCATCCATCCATCCATCCATCCATTGATTAATCATCTGCTATTTCCCAACACTGTACTTAGCCCTGGAGAGCAAAAAATGAAGCACAGGCCTTATCCTCAGAGCTAGGGGTTCAATTGTGGGAGACTGGTAAAAATATAAACTCAGTGTTCCCCAGTCCTCACCAGCCTATGAATACAAATAAGGGCTCACAAATTCAAATAACTCACTCAGAGCCATTCATTCTCTTCAAAGTGTTCCTCAAATATTTTTTTGAAATCCCTAAGGAGTGCTTAACATGAAATCATGAACCAATCCATCAGCTGTTTGGTTGGTTTTTTTGTCTGTTTGTTTTGTTTTGTTTTTGGAGGTACCAGAGATTGAACCCAGGACCTCATACATGCAAAGCAGGCACTCAACCACTGAGCTACACCCATTCCACTAATCCATCAGTTTTAACCAGCCCTTGACTCCCACAATCCATCCTGCCAGGGTTCTCCCTTGTGAATGCCCTCTGCTCTCAAAGCTGCATAAGAAAGCCTCTGCACCCCCAGAAAGGAGAGTGTCATTTCAGAAAGAAATGGCTATACCAAAGTGCTTGTCCCCAGACCATCAGGCTAACTCCACAAAGTAGAGAAAACCCTTCCTTCAGGTGGATTTGGGCCCCATTCCCAACCCCTGGTCCATGTGTCCATGTGTAGGTCACAACTTGTGCAGTCACACATTGTAGGGCTGGGTGCAAGTATGCACCTCAAACCTCTAGTCGTCAGGGTTCCAGAATGATACTGAATTCTAAGCAGAGGAAAAGAGAATGGTCTCTCCTTAAATTTGGGGTGAACTGTCACCTGAGGACTTCAAAGCAGTGCTGTTTAAGCCCAGAATCAAACAAAGTCTCTAATTAATCTCTCCTCCAGGACTCATAAACATTTCAAGGGGTTTGGCAGAGAATAAATATGAGAGTACCAATGTCTTCCCGTCTTGGATCTTTCTCAGTCTCCCAATCCCACACTTAATGCTTCCCCCACAGTATGCTCTCATGCATATCAGCTCATGCAAACAAACTCCAAGAGGGCACCAAGTCCACCCATCCTGACTCCCAGTCTGGGCTCACCTAGAATACTCTTCTGAATAAGTAATTTTGCAATACAGTGTGACAAGAGCTATCATAGTTGCATACACAGAGAAGGGGCATGTAAATTAGACAGGTGTGTCTCAGAGAAGGGACATCTGAATTGAACCTTAAACAATGAGTAGGGAAATTGAAGGGAAAGTAGAGGAATGACATTTCAGACGGAAGGAACAGCATGAGAAAAGTTGCAGGGGAATCGGCTTGGTGTTGCTGGAGTGCAAAATGCAAGGCAGGGAGGGTGAGGAGAGAGGGGAAGCTGGAAGGGTCAGCAGGAGCCTGATCAAGGATGGTTTTATAGGCTATATTGAGGAGATCACGCTTTATTTTAAGGCAGTAGGGATCAATTGAAGGTGTCTAGCAGAGGCATGAGATGATCAGCTGTGTGCTTTTAGAAACCTTGTTCTGTCCATGTGAAATGAATTTGGGGAGTGTCAGAGAGGTGGAAGTGGAGCTGTGGAGGAGGCTACTAGTGTGATTGAGATGAGAGGTGATAAGGATTAAGACAAGTTCATAAGTAGAACCACTCCCATTTTTCTGACTTGGGCAACCACACGTACCGAAACAAGACTGACACAGATAACAAAAGAGAAGAGTGAATTGGAAGATAAGGAAGTTTCCTAACTGTTAAAACAAATACCATACAATGGGTTGGCTTTACAACTGGAATTTATCAGCTCATGGTTTCAGAGGCCAGAAGGCCTGCTTTTTCCTGGGGTTGGTATCTTCTGGCTGACCAGCAATCTTTAGGTTTCTTGGATTTTCTGTTTCAAATGGCAATGCACATGGTCATGTCTTCTCCTTTTTCCTCCAGGTTTCACTTTTTCTGGCTGCTCCCTGTAGCTTCTCTTCAATGCCAAATTCCTTTGCTTATAAGGACTTCAGCCATATTGAATTAAGGCCCACCATCATTCAATATGAACACCTTAATTAACAATATCTTCAAAGGTCCTATTTACAAATGGAGTCACACCCACAAGCCCAGGGGTTGGGACCTGAACATGCCTTTTGTGGGGGACATGATCCAATCCCCAAAAGAGGTGCCTATAATACATACTTCAGGGATAAAAGGAAGACTTCTGGAAATACGAATCTGAAGCTTGGTAGAGATGTCTGAGCTGAGGATATACAGATCAGAGGGGAAGTCATACTTGTAAGTGGGTTGCAGCCAAAAATAAAGGAGAGAAGAATGCCAAGGACAGAGATTTGCAGGGCATTGACATTTAAGGAGCAGGCACAAAACTAATGTCAATTAAGAAGACTAGGGAAATTCAGATATACTGGTGTTAGGAAAAGCCAAGGAGAGTGGAATGATCAACCGTGCCAAATGGTGTAGAGAGGTCAAATGGAATAAGTACTTGCTAAAAAGTATCATTTATATGACTAGCAATATGACTTGCAAAGTGTTGAAATGTGGGTGAAAAGGGAGCAAGTTGAGATGAAAAAGATAAATTAAGATTGGAAGTGAAAGGGGAGAAAAAAGAAGGTATTAGAGTAAGAAGGAGTCAGAGTGGAGGGAGAGCCTATCTCTGGATGGAGTCCATTTGAGAAGGTTGCTAGCCTAAAGAAAGTAAACAGTGGAGGGCAAGGGGTTAGAATTAATACTTGACAGAGATACCCTGCAAGAGTAAAGAGGAGAAAGGTACCTGAGCATAAGTGGAGGGCCTATCTTCGAACAGGAGAAAGAATGCAGCTCCTGAGACTCAAGGAAGGGTGGTGGCACTTAGAGCTGAGACAGTAGTGAAGGGGTGTTCCATGCCTAAGGCTCTCTGTTATTTAGGGGAAGGGAGTCCGGACTGATGTAGGAACTTGTAGAGAGTGGACAAGATACAAACTGACCATAATGGGGAGGGAGCTAAGCATTCCACAAGGGATGGTCAGAAGAGTTATGTTTTGTCTTTGTTTTTTTCCACAGCCCAGGTCAAGAGAACTTGCCTCAACAGAAAAAAAGGTAGTCTTAGAGTCCATGCTAATCCTTTTTCCTTCCTCTTTTCTCAAAAAGGCAAGTGTTTTGTGCAACTTTTACCTACCTTTTTCATACCATATATTCAGCAAGTACCAGGGCCTTGATGGAAGTCCTACAATTTCTCAGAAATAATATTCCTATTGCAGTTTCCAAAAGCCCTCCTCAGGCCTCCCCCAGGCCCACTTAGGCAAATGCCAGGCAAAGCCTTGCCTTTTGGAACACTGTCTGCATTGACATCAGATCTTCCAAAGGCCTTCTTTCCTGGCAGCCTGACTAGTAAGCAGATATTCTCCACATAAGGGAGCTGTGTCTTCGGGGCAGTTTGGAGGCCGGGAAAACATTTCCAAGTTATACAACCCTGTAGAAGAGTTTGGGGACTTGCCTCAAGCTCTCCAAACAGCAGAGGCCTGGGAAACAATGGCTGCAACTCAGAGGCAGATCCAGGGTGTCTCCTTCCTTGGGAGGGCCTCTGCCACTGTCAGGCAGCCTCCCTTCAATTGGTTTGGATCCCTCAGTTGAGGGTCACAGCCCAAGTAAAGCCTCCAAGGTGGGTGCCCATTTCAGGGCCCACCTCCCTCTTTCTCATCATTGTGACTTTCTCTGCTTGAATACACTGGTGGGCAAGCCCCCCACCAATTCTGTAATCCAGACTCCTCCTGGGACAGCACTTTAGGGAATGAAAGGGGAATCAGGAGCACAAGGAAAGAGTAAGGAACCACCAAGTAAGCCCCTCTGAGGAAGGACATTTAGAAATAGTGCCCTCCAGGAGGAACTTGACACTCCCTCCACTATCTGAATCCGTGCCCCCTCCCACCTGTTACAGACACTATTGAGACCCTACTCTACTCCAGCACTACCCAGCCACTGTTTCCTCACCCCTTATTTCTGGATTCACTGAACCATCCCCAGTCCCTCAAAACTCAGCCACACCCTGTGCCCAAACACCAGAGTTTTGAGCCAAGATTCCCATAGTTCCCAAGGCTTACCTCTCCTGTGTCCACCCCCATGCACATGAGCCCAGGATTGAACTCTTCCTTTGGCAGCCATGGCTGCCTAACCATGCCTAGTACTTTCCATCACAGGCTGACTTCTCAATGCCCCCAACCTGCTGGACAGTCAGCAGTGGGACTGACTGACATATCGAGGTCCTCTTGCTGTGGGTCCAATCATTTGCCTAAATCACACTGAGAGCTGCTGTGTCCTTCCTGAGTTGTCACCCCATTGACTATGCGTTCTTTGAGGCTGAGGATGGTGTTGGAGTTACAGTCCTCTCCTCAGGACCTGACCAGGAGCCTGGCACAGGAAACATTTGTGGTGGACATATAGAGAGTGGGCAGTTGGATGATGCCCTTCCTGCCTGCTGGAGTTTGCCAGGAGACCCCTGCTCCAACATCACCGCAGCATATCTCCATATTATTTCAGTCCTAGCTGCCTTCTGGTTGTTTTGAAAGATGAGTTCAGTTGGCTCCAGAATTTCTAGATAGGAAGGGCTTAGAAGTGACAATCAGGTTAGAAAAGCCAGGGGATTTGTGTAACAGTTGTATTTGCATATAAAGCACCTTCATACGTAGACATAGAAAAAGGTACTATCCACACTCCCCTTGCTGTTCAACTGCAGACAGTGGAGTCAGCATACAGCCTTCCATGGTAGCTTCTTCAGGCTCTGCCTCAGCTGCCATAAATAGATGCCATGTCCAAAGGGGTAAAATCAGTAAACTTGAAGGCAAGAATAAACTATCCAATAGAAAAACCCAAACTGAAGTACAAACAGAAAAAGGAATGAAAATATAAACACAGCCTCAGTGACCCATGAGATAATATTAAGTTGTTTAATATATGTGTATATGAGATCCCAGAGGAGAAGAGAACAAAATTGGCACAGAAATTTTTTTTTTTAAGAAATAAGGGTGAACGTTTTCTAAATTTGATGAAAGCGATAAACTCACAGATCTCAGGAGAAGGTCAATAAAACCCAACTAATATAAAAAAATTTTTAAAATCCTAAGCACATCCACTATAGTAAAATTGTTGAAACAAAAAATAAAGCAGTCAGAGAAAAAGAGGCCAATCATGTGGGGACCAATCATAAGAATTATCACTGACTTTTCATGAGAAGCAATGGCAATGAGAAGACAATAAGACATTTTTAATGTTCTAAAGAAAGAAACTGTCAATGAAGAATTCTTTATCCAGGGAAAATAACCTTTAAGATGAACATGAAATAAAGACATTTTCAGACAAACAGAAGCCAATTGAATTCATTACCAGAAATGTAAATGTTTCAGGGTCAAGAGAAATGGTACCAGCTGAAAACCAAGACATACATGAAGAAATGAAAAATTCCAGAATGTTAAGCATGAAAGACTTTTTCTTATTCCTTAAATCCATTAAAAGAAAAACAATTGACTATTTAGGCAAGAATATTAACAATGCATTGTGGTTTATAACATTTGGAAAAGTAAAAACAATTACAAAGACTGGGAGGGAGGTAAATGGAAATACAAGATATAAGGTCCTTACATGTGAAGTAGTATACCGTTAATTCAAAGTAGTCTGTAATAAATTATTAGCAAACTGAATTTGGTAGTGTATACAAAAGATAATACACCATGACAAGTTGGGCTTAATCCTAGAAATGTAAGGTTGTTTGTTATTTAAAATTGATTAATTCACCACATTAAAAAATTAAAAGAGAAAAATAATCATTATGTATTTCTTGTTCTGTCCTCTTTTATCCTGACAAGCTAACTGTGGAACTGTTTTAACATGAGGCCACTTAGAAATGCACACTTCGCAAGAGTTGGCAGATATTTAGCACACAGGACACACTTCTGTTTCTGCACCCAGAACAGACATCACTAATGATCCTGCATGACATTCTCTTCTGCTGAGCCCATCTTAGGCACCAAATTTACTCAACACAGCTATCAGTTATTAACTGGCAATAATACCTATAATGGTTAATTTCATGTATCAATATGGCTAGGTTAGGATGTCCAGTTGTTACATCAAGCAAGCACTGGCCTGATTGTTACTGTCAAGCTATTTCATAGATGGTTTTATTTTTTATTTATTTATTTTAAAGATTTATTTTTTATTTATTTCTCTCACCTTCCCCCCACCCCCACCCCCAGTTGTCTGCTCTCTGTGTCCATTAGCTGTATGTTCTTCTGTAACCACTTTTATCCTTATCAGCAGCACTGGGAATCTGTGTTTCTTTTTGTTGCGTCATCTTGTTGTGTCAGCTCTCTGTGTGTGCAGCGCCATTCCTGGGCAGGCTGCACTTTCTTTCGTACCGGGCTGCTCTCCTTACGGGGCGCACTCCTTGCGCGTGGGGCTCCCCTACACGGGGGACACCCCTGCGTGGCAGGGCACTCCTTTCGCGCATCAGCACTGTGCATGGGCCAGAGTCAAGGAGGCCCAGGGTTTGAACCGGCGGACACCCTATCCATTGGGCCAAGTTCACTTCCCCATAGATGATTTTAAATCACTAATCAGTTGATTGCATCTGTGGTTGATTAGATCTACAATCAACAAAGGAGACTGCCTTCAGCAATGAGGGGAGTCTCATCCAATCAGTTTAAGGCCTTAAATCAAGAACTGAGGATTTCAGCAGACAGAAAAAAAAACTTCTGTCTCTACTTCAACCAGCCATTTTCTCCTGGGGAATTCAACGCCACCTTCATCAAGGTTCCAACTTCTGGACTGCCCTATAGAATCTGGACTCACCAATTCCCATGGTTGTGTGAGCCAATTCATATAATCTCTCTTTCTCATAATCTCTTTATAAATGTGTATATGTATATGTTCAATTTCTCTGAAGAATCCTAATAAAATTCCTAAGATAAAACCTGTTTGTGATCCCTTGTTTGGAATATGAGAATGAAAGTGTAGAATGGGGTTTTATCAGAACTATAGGAGCACTTCAGAGCAATACGGTGGAAGACTAATCTTACTTTTATAGGTAATAGTAATGCTAATGACAACAATAATAATGAATTAATTATTCATTAACTGCAACCTAGGTGTTGGAGAAAATACAGCCCTTACTGGGACATGGAGACCGAAATGACTATAGACAAAGATTTTTTGAGAAGCTCTTCCAACGGAGGGGGTCTGAAGAATAAACTTCAGCTCCCCCTTAGAAGGGGGAACTTGAATTTATACAGAACTTCCCTAGGCAGGGGAATGATAGTTGGTGGGAGGGGGTTGAGTGACCGAGTGAAGTGCAGGGGCCAATAGGAAACCCTAGAGGTGGAACTTTTTCCTGATAGTGACTAGACGATAGTGGGTTAGGGAGTGATGGTTTCTTGAAATGCTGCAGGAGCAGATGTTTCTTCCTTCTGTAGGAATTTTATCTCCCTCTGATATGCAGGTAGGGAAGGTTTCCATTTCCCTTTACTCCCATCTCTGTGTGGTTTCTTTGTTTAACCTGCGGGGAAGTGCCATGCCCTTGGACACGTAGCCTTATGGGGGATGGGGTTAGCCTTTCCCCAGTGCCTATCAGGGGAAACTGAGCTACAGCTTGTTAATTATTGCAAACCTCCAACATTCCTAACTCTTTATATATATATATATAGGGGGACCTGGGTATTGGAGTATAAGGTACTGGGCAGGATGGGAGGGTGAGGGGATTTGGGGTGTCGGTTCGGTCTGGCTACTTCCTGCTGTCAAGGGGCAGAGAAAAGAAGTTCCCTCCAATCCTGTACAGTGGGCTGTGGTTTCAGGTCCTGCAGGGGTTGATATTGTTGTTCACGCAGCATAAAGACACCGTTTACGTATTCCTGGGTTATTGACTGTACAATTCGGTGTAGGAATTGGACAAGAAGCTGTAAGAGACAAGGACCAAAAAGAAGCAGCAGCAATAGTACTAATAATGGTGTTATAATGGGTAAAAGGATTGATTTTAAGGGTGAAGAAAAATAAGAAAGGAATAAGGATAGCCGTGACTGATTTTCATAGTTATTATCTCGGGCTTTCTGAATGATTTTTATGTTTTCTTTCAGGACTTTAAGTTTTTTTTCTACCTGACCAGTTCCGTTAATGTAAGAACAAGTTTCATTTCTGATTGCACAGGTGCCTCCCATGGCTGCTGTGAGAACATCCAGTGCTCTTCTTTTTTGTATGACAACTGAAACTAGACTACTTATTTTTAACTGCTGTCTATGTATGTTTTAACTGCTGTCTATGTATGGTTGCATTCCAGGATAGTTGTAGTTGGAGGGAAATATTTAAAATTGATCACTCTAATAGTGGATTCCTGCAAACCAAAATAGGCTGCGGAAGATAGTGTGTCCTATACCGGGTTTTTTTTAAGATTGGATTGTTAAGGGCATGATATCCAAATTATGGGTTTCCTAAGAAATGTTTTTTTTTCATTCATTTTGTTTTTGAGGTTGAAGTGAAGTTTCAAGAAAGGAACCAATATTAGGTATCTATCCAGAAGAAGCCATTTCTTAGGGTTTTAGGATGGTGGCATTAGGAATAATAGGTACTATAGTGCAAGTTCCCATCCATACAGTAGGAGTGTTAGATATGCAGTATTACCACACAAAAAATAGAAACCTGTGTCTGCAAGTGTTAGTGCTGTTGAGGGGCCTGACTGCAGGGGATAAAATAGGAATGTGGGTGATTGGGAATGCTGAAAAGTTGGGTCCCGCCCATATACTGCATTAACAGGTAAAGGAAAAGTAGTGGGTTGGAAGTATTATAGGTTAGGTTAGTTTGACAGAGATGATTTCGGAAAAGAAAAATGAAGAAATTTTTTGTGTTTTTTGCAGGTTTTAGCCTGGTTAAATTGTATGGTTGTCCTGTGTTCCTACTCCAAATAACTCAGTTTGTTTGTAAGAGCTATTGAAGCACAGTACATTTTCACTATAATTTTTATTGCTTATTTGTGTAGGTAGTGTTTAATTGATGCCTGAGTCATCTCAAAATAGAGTTGAATTAAGATGTTTGTTTGGCATTTTTAAATTTGCCTGCTAGTGCAATGTGGTAGTGTTAAAGAGCAGGGTATGATTACAAGATGTAGTGGGTATATGTTCTAAAATAGTTGCATAAAGTCGTGTGGAGATGTATTTAAAGCATAAAAAAAGGTCTATCCATTAGGACTGTGACCATACCAATAGAATGTGAATTTTCTCCTAAATGAGAGATGTTTAAAGCCTGATGGAGGATGAGTTTATTTTCATATTCTGCTAAACTTGCTAAACTAACCCATCCGCCTCCAAAACCAGTGTATTGTGGTTGGACATGTAGGAGTTTCTGGACTTACAGGAAAGGCAAGTGGGATATGGTTTCAGTGTGGGTGTGCTCAGGGCATATCCAACAATCAGAGTGGTTAATTGCAGTTGCTATGGTTTGGATGGTGTTTGT
The DNA here is from genome assembly GCF_030445035.2 of Dasypus novemcinctus. Lineage (NCBI taxonomy): Eukaryota > Metazoa > Chordata > Mammalia > Cingulata > Dasypodidae > Dasypus > Dasypus novemcinctus. The sequence goes on from NC_080682.1 coordinate 80,288,734, forward strand.
AAGCGGATGATAAGGGGTTTTTTGAGTGGTTAGAACAAAGAAGGGTAAATTATAGGACATTCATTGTACAGGGATTTTAGTCAGTAAAGAAAACGAAGAGGGTTACAAAAGAGAAGAAAGTGCAGGCTGCCCAGGAATAGCACCGCACACACGGAGAGCTGACACAAGATGACGCAACAAAAAGAAACACAAATTCCTGGTGCCACTGATAAGGATAGAAGCGGTCACAGAAGAACACACAGCAAATGGACACAGAGAGCAGACAACTGGGCGGGGGGGGGGGGCGGGGGTGGAATGGGAGAGAAATAAATAAAAAACAAATCTTAAAAAAAAAAAATTAAAATAAAAAAAAAGATGTCATAACCCATGTAAGAGACATGCTGGTCTTCTCAACAAGGACAAGGAAGATGAAGGGAAGTTGACATATCCCCAGAATGTTAAGAGAATAGAATGGAAAAGACTTGGTGACTGATGTGCCATTTAGTATAAGGAAAGGGAGGTTTAAAGACTGATTCCCAAGTGTCTAGCTTATTGGGGAACTATGAGATTCTTACCAACCAATACAGGAAGAGACCTTATGGGATGAAGATGAGAGGTGCAGATATAAGAGGTAATTTCCGTTTAAGACAGCCTTGAGCAGTCTTACAGAGTTGAGTTGGCCTTAGGGGATATATGAAGGGTACCATATTGAAGTGCTTTGACTCCATTGCCTGACATATAATAAGCTTCTTGTGTGTATGTGTGTGATGGGGATGTATGGATAGAGGAAGGCACGTGGGGTAGAAAGAGTGGAAGGAGTTTCCTGCAGGGAAAGAATTTGCCTTCTGGATGATGGTGGGAAGACCAAATGTGTGGACTCAGCAATCTGCTGTATATGTGAAATAAATGTAAAAGAGCAATTATGATTCCCATGTGTATTATTAGTTAACCAAAAGGGTGCTGATGCAAAATACCCAAAATTGATTGGTTTTTATAAAGGGTATTTATTTGGGGTAGGAGCTTACAGATACCAGGCCATAAAGCATACGTTACTTCCCTCATCAGTCTATTTTCATGTGTTGGAGCAAGATGGCTGCTGACGTCTGCAAGGGTTCAGGCTTCCTGGGTTCCTCTCTTCCCAGGGCTTGCTTCTCTCCAGGCTTAGGGTTCCTCACTTCCAGTTTAAGGTTTCAGCATCAAACTCCAACATCAAATCTCCGACATCAAAACCCTTAACTCTGTCCCATGCCATGCCTTTTACCTGTGAGTTCCCACCCACCAAAAGGTGGGGACTCAATGCCCTACTGGCATAAGAAGTTTACATAATTAATCAAGTAAACCTGTGAATCCAATATAATCTAATATGCCCAGAGGAAAAAATCAGTTTACAAACATAATCCATTATTTCTTTTTGGAATTCATCAATAATATCAAACTGCTACACCATGTAATGATAGTGTCTCCACATCAGGTACTACTGACAAGGGAAGTAGCAGCCAACCTAAAAAGGAGAAAAAGGCAGTGAAAAAAATGTCAGGTTCAGGAGGCTTTATTCCACCTCATTTGAGGTCCTGAAGCCTACCAGTGGAAGATACTGACACTGCTAAGATGTAGATGAGGAACTGTATCAGACAGGAAACAGATGACACACCCAGAAAAGTAAAAGTTTCAGGAATGGCCTATCTACAACAGTATGTGCAGAGTAAAGGCATCCAACAAGGGATGGTGAAGCATAGGAGAAAACAGTGCGAAGAGCTGCCAGGCAAGAGAAAGCAGTTGTTGGAACTGAAAATGAGAGGCCACCCCACAGAAGCAGCAGCACTTGGTAGAGTAACACAACCATTGCCAGAACCCGAAGTGACTTAAGAATAAATAGTCCCATCCTCTCTCCTCCTGTCTTCTACTCCTGCTAGTGCCTCCTTTGGTTGAACAGAACTGGAAGCCAGAGGGCAAGGAAACCCAAGTATGCCATCCACAAAGATCAACCTGTTAGGGCAAATGGAGAAGAGAGCGGGTTTGCCCTGGCAAGAAGAAAACATTCACCAAAGGAACCCTCCTCTTAAAAGGGCAATGAGGTGAGGGTGTGGAATTGACTGCCTCCGAAGTAGGGACTATGAATCAGAATTAGAACCTTACCTGAAACAACTAGAAAGTTCTAGTCAAGGAAAATGGTAAAAGTTAAACAGATTTGTTTTTTTGAATGTACTGGGTTAAACTGCAACTAAAGAAAAAAAATTTAAACCTAGAAAAACCTAGCAATTGAACGTGAAAACACTGCACTTTCTCCTTTGGAAACGAGAAAGGGTGAGAAAGCTGTACGGAATGCCTGGAAGCAGTGAAGACCCAAATCTAGAGCTAAGAACCTGTGATTTGACAATTTCAAAACACATATACTCTGCAATTTCCAGCAGTAAGTGGAAATCTTTTGGTGAAGAATTTTAGGTTGAGGAAGAAAACTGATTCAGATTGGAAGATTTTCAGTGTGTATGCACGTGGGTAGAATGATTTCCCTTCTTTTGGTTAACCGGAAGTTAATTTGTTTCTGGAGAGTTTAACGCTTTTTCAACTACAGAACACAGATAGTCCTGTGTCTTTCAAGGTGGTTAATTTCTCAGTGTTGAGAACTACAGGGCTAATGGAATGTGAAATGCTTTTAGGAGCCAAGTTATGTAACAATTTAAAAAAAACAGAGTTTTCCATTTCAGGTTTATCTAAATACTCAGAAGCAAGAAAGGGGAAACTCCAAAAATGTTCTTGGAACAAAACCAGGAAGTCACATACTATAATCCTTTCAACCTCAGAAGGAAGAGAAGACAAACTATTGTTTGCTTACAACCAGCTGGCTAGATACAGTAGGAAAGAAGGGTGAGTTGTCTCAGGGAGGAGCAAACAAAAAATCTGCAGAGATGGATGGTTTGGGAACTGGCCATTTTCAAATAATTTTTCTGCCCTAGGATGAAATGAGTAAATGACAGTTTTATCCTTGGGTGGGGAAGTTTCAAAACATTCTTTCATGCAAGCCCAGTAAGCAGTTATCAGTGGCAGAAAAACCACGGTGGAGAGGAGTGCTCAGGTAAAGTGATGATAACATTGCAAGAGAAACAAATGATTTTTTAAAATAATTTTACTTAAAACGTTCAGTATTTGTAGTCTTTGATGATAACAAAATTGATAGAAACAAAATATGAGAAGTGGGAAAATTATGGTATAAAATTGGAGAACATTAATTGGATTGCATTAATATTCAAATATAATTCATTCCAGACTTTTTTTTAGTGATTTTGAGGGAATACTTACTAAACACTTACTATGTAACATGCTTTCACATTATATTCATTCTTAATCCTTACAACCATTCTACCAGGTAGGTAGTTTCACAGATGTAGAAACTGAGGCTGAGTGGTTAAATAACTTGCTCATAGTCACACAGCTAGTAAACTGCAGTCAAGGCATATCTAATCTTGCAGCAAAATGAATGCTCTTTCCTCTATACAAGTTTGCATTTCCATTCTTATGAAAGTTTTGTTATTATATATATTTTTTTAATTTTAGAAATGACCAGGTACTTGTGTTCTGCAGTCATCATTTAATAGAGTTAGAGATGCAGATTTGGAATATTTATTTAAAAATACAATCAGAATGTTTGTACTGAAACGGCAGTGAAAGTTGCTTTAAAAATGATAAAGAACTGCAAGTGTGCACATTTCTTTTTTTTTTTTTTATTTTTTTTTTTTTTTTTTTTTTTTTAAAGACTTATTTTTATTTATTTAATTCCCCTCCCCTCCCCCGGTTGTCTGTTTTCTGTGTCTTTTTGCTGCGTCTTGTTTCTTTGTCCGCTTCTGTTGTCGTCAGCGGCGCGGTTAAGTGTGGGCGGCGCCATTCCTGGGCAGGCTGCTCCCTCCTTCGCGCTGGGCGGCTCTCCGTATGGGTGCACTCCTTGCGCGTGGGGCTCCCCTACGCGGGGACACCCCTGCGTGGCAGGGCACTCCTTGCGCGCATCAGCACTGCGCATGGCCAGCTCCACACGGGTCAAGGAGGCCCGCGGCTTGAACCGCGGACCTCCCATGTGGTAGACGGACGCCCTAACCACTGGGCCAAAGTCCGTTTCCCTGTGTGTGCACATTTCTGTCATCTACTTTTGTCCTATTTGGAAAAAGTTTTAAGTTTTTTTTTTCAAGAGTGGCAAGAGACATCTTGGAAAGGTTTGGGACATTCTTGAACTGCCCCAAGTATATCAAATCATCCACAAGGCTTGTTATAAATAGATACCTGGTCCCCATCCCAGATCTCTGTGATCAAATGGCTCCTGGGCTAGGCCAGACATCTCTATGCCTACGGAATTCCTCAGATAATTCTGCTGCACACCACTGGCTTAGGGCAGGGAAACACAAACCTGATCATCAGAACCACTTGGAAAGAACTTTTAAAATTCAGATACCTTAAGCTTCTCCCAAGATTGAACTAAAAGAAAACTCTGGGGGTGGGCACTGGGAACGTTTGTTTAAAAAGTAACCCAGTAATTTTGATCACTGGCTAGGGATTACCTGTAATGAACTCTGGGAGTGTGGGAGTTGGTAAATTTGCAAGGGTATCTGCATTATCCAGGGAGATGGAATTTTTAACTTGGGCTTTAACCCTAGCAATAGCTCAAAGAACGTGAGCTCCAAGGAATTATCCAATTTATTTATTTATTTATTTTTAAGATTTCTCTCTCCTTCCCCCCTGCCTTGGTTGCCTGTTCTCTGTCTATTTGCTGCATCGTCTTCTTTGTCCACTTCTGTTGTTGTCAGCAGCACAGGAATCTGTGTTTCTTTTTGTTGCATCATCTTGCTGTGTCAGCTCTCCAGGTGGGCAGCGCCATTCTTAGGCAGGCTGCACTTTCTTTCGCGCTGGGCGGCTCTCCTTACGGGGTGCATCCTCGCGCGTAGGGCTCCCCTACACGGGGGACATCCCTGCATGGCAGGGCACTCCTTGCGCGCATCAGCACTGCGCCTGCGCCAGCCCCACATAGTTCAAGGAGGCCAGGGGTTTGAACCGTGGACCTCCCATGTGGTAGACGGATGCCCTAACCACTGGGCCAAGTCCGCTTCCCGAAATTACCCAATTTAAATAAGAATTAAAGCAGCATACAATGCTTCACAAATTGTTTTTTAAAAATTGTTTTATGAAATATTACTCACATTTCAGGGCAAGTTTTCCCTCCCTCCCCTAATACTTTCTTTCTCTAAGAGTGACTTTTATTTGCTAAGCTATCTACCAAATACAAAAGGGTCAGTGATAAAATTGGATTGGGCTTATTAGCAAGTTAGCAATGGATATTCAATGCTCTGAAAGAATCCCTTTACAAACGAATGTTTAACTGCTTAGTTATTACCAATAGCAGCAAAGTCTTTATGTGAATTTATGTGCTTTCAATGCAGACCTTATAGGAATCCAGTCTCCCAGGTGAAAGAGCCCAATCCTCTGCAAGAATGTCAGATGATCCAGAAGGCCCAATGCCACTTTCAAATGGGAGATGGGGAAGGAAAGAGCAGACAGAGAGCCAATCAAAAAACTATATGACAAAAGGCATAGTAACAATGGGACGAGAATGGGGAAACAAGCAGCAGTTGCTCTCAAACAGATGAAGCTCAGTTTATACAACATACCCAGGCTTTGTGAAAAAGTCCCTGAACTGTAGATTTAGAATGCTCAATATCTTCCCCATACATGTATTTTTCTGTGTAAAGTGTGTCCATTGTGTAGTTTTTAACTTGAGGCATTTGCATTACCTATTTTGCTAGCATCTTTAGGTGAGCAAAAAAAGAAAAATAGAGCAGGAAGAGGTTAACAATCCTGTGACTGATAAAAGGACAAACTTCATTCTATCAGTTAAGTTGAAACGTTTATTGAGTAACATCTATGTGTCAGGCATCTTAAGAAACAGGCTCTGCTCTCTAGAAGAGCTCACAATCTAATGGAGGCAACAAAGTTAACAGGTAATTTCAATAGGTCCTGTTTTTAGAGAGGTTAAGGCAAAAGAACCCTGAACATTTCCTATTTCCTCAAACAAGACATTCTAAAAATAGAAGTATTTTCAACTGCCTGCACCATGTTATAGTAGTTATAAGAGGCACAAGGAGAGGGAGGTTGACAGGTAGAGACGTTCCTATAGCATGGACTCTAGAACTCAGTTTTACAGGGTCAGAAATACTCTCTCAGTCTTCCAAGAGATGAGCCGTCTCAGAGGGAGGTGAGTCTCTATAAACTCAAACTTGTAATTGATTTATATATTAGAATGCCCATGTAGCATTACAATGGGGAACCAAGTCAGCTGGAGAACTGGAATTATTTGACTTTACAGCAGGACGTACATACTCTAGGTTACCAAGGCCACCAGAGAAAGACCGTATCAGAAACTGGTAAGCACAGAAATAAATAAAAAAACAAATAAAAAAAGACCTGGACACAAAACAAAAGGGCTATGGCAGCCTAGTAAATTGTTTCTCCTTATTCACAAGACAAAAATTCCATCATCTCAAGATCTGGAGCTAAAAATCCAAAGCAAATGGACTCTCTTAGAGAAAAGACACATTTTTTAGGCTAATATTATTTTTCTAAATTCCATGTACCCTCATCTATAAGTTACTTTAAAACAAAAACTTCGCTTTAGTTAAAAACAAAAAAACCTAGGTTCATTGTAGAAAACAAAAAAAATGGGAAAGGGGCAAAAAGCTTTATTCACCTGCAACACTATAAGACTAACTTCTTTAACATGTATGCATGTATGTCTGGTTATCATGCTTTACGAATTCTCAGTTTCAAGCAGTACTTTCCTGACCTTGTCCCACATCCTAAGAATGCACCCTATTTGGACATTGTTAGTAATCTGTCAAATTCTGATTATATACAGCAGCAGTTTTCAAACCTTAGTGTACTTCAGAACTACCTGAAGAAATGTTAAAACATTGCTGGGCATTACTCCCAGAATGCCGGTAGGCATAGAATGGGGCCCAGAGTTCTCTATTTCTAGTAAGTTCCCAGGTGATAATGCTGCTGCTGGTCAGGGGGATTTTAAGCACTGGTGTGGTATGTGTTCTCAAAGACTTGGGAACACTACACCAGCAGACACTTTCCTCTTAATTTCATTTGGAAAGATATGTAATCAGACAATTCTTTTAAAGTCCAACCTATTCCTACTTGGTAGGAATTGGATGTATTTTGGCTAGGAAAACCTTTTGAATGTTCTGAGTATTTACTGACAGGCATTCCATAGACTACAAGAATTCCAAGCATGCAAACACCCTTCCCAAGCTGGCCCCCAACTACCTCCCAAGACTTATTTCTCCTTAGTCATCTTATCCTTTAGCATCAAAAAGTTTCCTTGCTGAGCAGATGTGGCTTAAGCAGTTGAGCACCTGCCTCCCACATGAGAGGTCTCAGTGCCTCCTAAAGAAAACAAAAACAAAACAAAAACAGACGAGTAAAAACAATAAGCAAAAAAACCAAGCAAACATATGAGGGAGATTGGGGTGTAGGAGAAAGTTGCCTAAGGAAAAAAAAAAAGATTACAAAAAATATATATATATATTTATATATATATATATAAATGCTTATAGTAGAGCCTGATGCATAGTGCTAGACAAATGTTAGCAAGTATTATTTCTACAATGTAAAAGACACAAGGCTGGTCTTTCTCTCAAGATGCTAACATACAAGTTGGGAGAAATAAAAGGAACCTGTGAAAGATGTAACATATAGCAGGAAGTTATATATTAAATGTCAAACAATTAAGTACTGGTAAGATAAATAAATATACAATTTCCCCAGATAATTATTTTGAAGAAAACTGTACTCATCTGTAAGATTAGGTTCAGGTGTGTCCATTAAAATAAATTAAATAAGCAGCTATAATACTAGGTTGAGTCATATAAGGGTTGTCTTTATAGGTTTATAGGTCAAAGACTATCAAATATAGTATTTTTATATGCCTCAACCTCACTGTCCACTCACACCTTGCTCACAACTGAAGGGAAGCTCTCTAAGATGGCGGGGGGGGGAATGGGGGGGGCGGGGGGGGCAGGGAGAGAGAATGAATTAGATTTTCTCTACAACAACAGAAATTCCGCCTCCAAAGCATCTTTGGAGGACACCTAATTCAACTTCATGGAGCTGTAACAGGAAAACTAAATTAAATGTCTAGAAGAAAATCTTAAAGACTTCCAAGAGAATTGTAAGGAATGTCTGCATATTTTAATGATTTTTTAAAAATGCTGATTGCCTCTCTTCCCCTTGTGTAACATTATAGGTATGTCTATTGTCTAGGATCTCTGCATCTACCCTCCAAAAAACTTTTTATATAACTTTATTCCTCTGAGTTGAGACCTACACTAAAGATAATTAACTCATGATTTGGGGTTTTTCTAAATAAAAGTATTTGAGTCATCAACTTGCAAAGGAGCACAAAGTTACTAAAACTTTTCCTTGGTAAAGAAACAGCAAAGGAATTATTTAACTATTTTGAACAACTACATTCATCTGATAATGATTAGGAATCTGAGATTGCTTAAGGGTACCTGAGATATACCCAGATACCCACCATAAAGAGAAAATTCTATCACTAGAAAATGTTTCAAGACAAAAATAATTCAGAAGGAAAATATGTAATATTTTTTATAACAGATACTATTGACTTAATTAACTTGCTTTTATGTGAAGTTATGGTAGTGTACATATCCATTCCTTTTTCTAGTTTTTCAACAAGGATTAGTTTTCTCAAAACAGCAAGATGACCTATATAAATTATGTTCTGACACACGCTACTATATGGATGAACCCTGAAGAAATGATAGTAAGTCTCATATGAAAGGACAAGTATTGTGTAATTCCAGTTATACAAAATAAGAAGCACATACTATTCAGAGAGACAGAGGTTAGGCTGCAAGTAGACTAGACTAATCAGAGGCAGGGGGGAGGGACATAGGGAGTTAATGCACATTACAAAGAGGGTTTCTGTTTTCGGTGATGGAAAAGTTTTGGTAATGGATGGTGGTGAGGGTAGCACAATATTGTGAATATGATTAATTTTATTCAACTGTATGCTCAGAGCGTAGTTGAGATGGGACATATTATGTGGTATATGTTTCCACAATTTAAAAAAAACTAAAGAGATTAAAAAATGCAATACACAATTCTGGACTGAATCTAATAATGGAGGGGAAAATACACAAATGGATATTATTGAGACCTATGAAAAATGGAATATAAACTGTATGCACTATAGCAATGTTAAATTTCTTAAGCTTGATAAATGTACATAAGGTAGTTGCATAAATGAATAACCTTGTTTTAGGAAATATATTTAGAAGTATTAAGGATTAATGGAACATAGTGTGTGCAACCTCTCAAATATTAGCAGACAGACAGATAGATATAGATAAAAATAGAATAACAAATGGAAGATGTTAAAAGTTGGTGTATCTGGGTAGGAAGTTCTCTGTATTGGTTTTGTATCTTTTTGCAACTGTCAATTAGAAATTATTTCAAAATTAAAAAAAAAAAAAAAGGGCAAGAACCTTTTAAAACTGTCCAAGTCAATACTAAAGATTTCAAATTTAGAGTCAGCCTGGAAGAGCATGCTCACAGGCCATTTACACCCACCCACACTCCAGCCTGATGCTCTCTCCATTCCCACCCCCCAGAAGATTCAGTTAGGGAAGTGGATCTGACTCAACTGACAGAGCATCCGCCTACCACATGGGAGGTCCAGGGTTCAAACCTGGCCCGTGTGTGGTGAGCTGGCCCACGTGCTGATGCACACAAGTGCCGTGCCACGCAGGGGTGCCCCATGTGTAAGGAGTGCACCTTGTAAGGAGGGCTGCCCGGCGCAAAAAAAGTGCAGCCTGCCCAGGAGTGGCGCCGCACACACTGAGAGCTGACGCAATAAAAAGACTCAGATTCCCTGTGCCGCTGACAAGAATACAAGCGGACACAGGGGACATACAGCAAATGGCCAGAGAGAGTAGACAACTGGGGGTGAAGGGGAGAGAAACAAATAAAAAATAAAAAATCTTAAAAAAAAAATTCAGTTAATCTCTATTATGAATGAGTGATCCTTTATACTTATCAACAGATAGATAAATTACTGCAAAAGCATTCAACATGAAGGACAGCCGCTGGAGACTAATGACACGTTGGAGGTTTCCCTGAAATGTTTTAGAAAACAGAAAGCCACCGCATGCTAGCTAATATATAAAACAATACATTAGCAAAATGTATTTATCTTGCTTATATGTTTCTCCTCAAATGCTGTTTAAGATTAAAATTAAATAAAATTAGGATATAGGAATTAATGAGCACACTTTAAAAAGACAAAAAGTGTGAGGACTTTTTCATGTAATCCTAACCAAATTAACTGACAAATAATTTTCAGAATGCAAAAATACAATAAAAACTATAATGGAAATATAGGGATTCATTTATTACTTTTTGGTTTACAAACAAAGGCACCCAATAATGCTTCTATTTAATTCTTATAAAAGATTATCAATTTACATTTAAAACAAACAGAAACAAAACAAAAAATCTCAAACCAGTTCCTGTAAACACAAAAAAGCCAGAGAAATAAGATCTTTCTTCCCTGTCCCCCAAATATTTTATATATATTGTGTACAATTTATTTTGTATTATCTTGAAGTAAAAAATGTATTGTCACACTTTTCTGTGTTGAGTTTTAGGTTATATTATTATTGCATAATGGCCTCACAATTAACAAATCCATATGCCAGAATTGTATGGTTTCAGAATGAATAGGGCAAGAAGTCCCAAACGTTTTAGATTACAGCTTTATAAAATGAGTTAAAGAAAATAATAAGTTTATTTAATATGCCATTCTGTAAAGTAATAAAAGCTTGTGTAGAAGATATAATCAAAAATAGAACTAAAAAACACGTCCAGCAAATGCCCACTAGTCGCTGGGGATTAATAATCTATGGACTCTTCATACAAATTCTAGAACTTTACATTCCAGAATGCTACCTATTTATTTAATTTATTCATTAACTTTCTGACAAAAAAAGAATTCTAAACATACAAAATTAATGCAGCGGCCTCAACACCCTCCCAGTTGGCATTTCTTTAAAATTAGATTATAAGAACATTGAAACAGTTCAGAAGACATACACTCCATATGCATGTCACAAGCCAGCTGGTACTGTAACTGATTCTTTTGCAAGATACAAAGACAATTCATGTGATTCTAGGTATATTTGACAGAAGTATAAAAGTCATAGAAATGTTAGCATATTTTCAACACATTATGGAAATAAATTTTGAGAGATGGAGTAATCAATGTATACAGCTTCTATAGTTAATTACATGGGCCACTTAAATCAAAGGCATTATCATTTATTTCATTTATAGACACTGTCATAGTCTCTCATACCGTACACAAGGTATGGTCCTAGACCAGAGACTTAAGTATCATTCCAAAGAATATATATATTTATATACATACTTCCTTTAAAATTATGCTTAGAAGTTTTACTACAGAAAATTGGCTTCGGCATGGAAGCAATTTTCTTTTTTAAGATTATACACCTGCATGGAAGAAGGTGATTTCCTTTATGTTTAGTTTTTTCACAACAATAACAAAATAAACTTCTTGTACATTACATTTATATTGATAAAAGAATTAACTTTTTGTATTGTGAAATGACCTCTTTAAACATATTCAAGATACTCTGCTGATGATTTATATATAGTACTTGATCAGCTTAATTAGGACAGTATTATGCTGAACAATCTGTTAAACCAAATATATGTTCAAACAGTTACATAGAGTTTACTATTAAGATTTAAAGGGAATTATAATGTATCATTAAAATATACATCATTTTCTTGCTATTCTATCTAAAATTCACTTCTTTCTAAAGCTAAAACTACATGCAAAAAATAGATGGTATCTTCAGACATTCAACAGTTTACTTTATGTGTTATGTAAATAAAGTCCTTTATTTAATTTTATACACATTATTTTATGCACTGTTTAATTTTTCTTGAAGGAATTCAGCTTTCAAAATAAAAAATTAGTATATGTTTATACACATGTGAGTACATTTTCTTAATGTTATTACTCTGCAAATACATTCTTCCATAGTAATGCACTTTCAGTTCTCACTGGAAAGACAGTCTAGTCTTTTTAAAGTTCTATGAATAAAATTTATAAGGGAGGAGAGCAAAGTTATGGTGAATCCCTCCCCGCCTTCCCAACCAAAGTTTCAAGAAATTCTCCTGCTGGGAAACATGAACAAAATTTCATAGAACTGATCTTTATTTGATCACAGTATGGACAGAAAAACGTCTATTCTTTTCAAAACTAATCATTTTTATTGAATTTGCTGTCACTTTCCTTCAAAAAACACAAAGCATGTGTTGATAAGGATTCTCAAACTCATTTAGATCCAGTAGGGTCATTAGAATAATACAGCCTTCTGATTATGAAAGCGATTGACTGCTTATAGAAAAAAATATCTGCATCAGAACTTTACTCAGAAAAAAAAAAAGAGAATATGCCTTTATGTCTGAGACCACTCAAAAATTTACAGAATGATGTAAAAAGAGTGGCTTATAATTTTAACACAAGTGAAACCCACTTAAACTGACGTAAAAAAATCAAACACTGAAGAATCAAATTTATCTACCAACTGAGCTAGTATTCCTATCCAAATAAATGCTTTCCATTGCACTGAATATCAGAATTAGAAGTTCATTATATGTTAAGGCATATTTTAATTACTATGTTTTAGAATTGCACAGTTATACTGGTCACTGTTCCTACTTCCCCCACTTCTACCCTCACCCCACCTCTTTCCTCAGGGACCAAAATGGTAAGTTTTGGTGGTTATTATAGATTTGAGCTGGCATACCACAGTGTGTTCGCTAGGTTTTTCTGAGCATAAACATTAAAATGTTACATAAAATGTACCATAATTTACTCCACACTTGGATCTAAGATGGTTTAATGTCTTGACAAAAGATAAGATGACTTAATTACATTTTACATTTCGTTGTATTTAGATCACCATATGCATAGATGTTCTAATGCTAAATTCTTGCCTTCAATATCTCATTGTGCTGGATGCTCGGAAGTAAGACAGAAACTTGTAACACAGACTAACCACAAAGTACCAAATATTTCTTGCCATTTGTGATCTTGCAATAAAAATGCGCCAGATCAGGATCACAAGGATAGTGTTAAAACCGTAACGTATGTTCCTCAACCTGGAAAGCAAATCAAGAGATATGTCAGACAATTTTTTTCTAGAACAAAATAATGTTGGATGGCAGCTAATTCTCTTTAATGCTGTTTTTTAACCAAATTATAATTCAAATCCTTAGTAATCTGAAACTTATTTTAAAACTATACAAGAGGTCTATAAATAGAAAGTTAGCAAAATCAAATAAACCTGACTATCCAAACTCTGGATGACAGTATATCAAACACATAACCTATATTAACAATGAATTTCACAAAGTCTTTCATCACGATATATTTGGGATGCAAATTATTTATAACGGTACTGTGTAAGACATCAAGTAGATTGTAGGTAAAACAAACATGCTCCTTGTACTTCCTAAGGAGGAAAAAATCTCAGGTTTGTTTATTTTATATATTACAGCACAGACAAAATACAATAAACATTTTTGACATCTTTAGCTGCTTATGATCTGTCGGACAAATGAACTACTTCTATAGTTACAGCTGACAGGATCAAAGGCCACCTGAGAAGTCCTCAATCCAAGACTGAAACATGGCCCTGACTCTGTAAGAGAGGACCTTCCTATTCTTAAAGAGTAATGTGCATTTTACCTTGCTTAAGTTTCAAAACACTTTTGATGGTGTTTGAAAGGAAAACAAACCTTAGAGATATACAATAATGTTATATAAATTTCATTAACTTCAGTGTGAGACAGGACTGCAATTTACGAATAATGTGTGCAAAGAAAAAAAATACTGAATTAGGAGCTAACAATTAGTATTCTAGTTCACTTTCCTACTTAATACAATATGACCTATGTAAACACAACGTCTCTGAGCCTCAGTTTCCTCATTTATTTATAAAAACAGTTCCCTTGCAAAGCCTCAGAGAAATATAATAATGTGAAAGCCTTCAAAACAGTTGTAAAAATCGAATAAAAGGGAAGCAGTTGTGGCTCAACTGATAGGGCATCCACCCACTTTAAATTAACTCTGTTCAAAATATATTTTTATTTTCTCCTAATATCTCTAATTCTTCAGTAGTATTGTAACAGAGTATAATAGTGATTTTTAAAACTATATTCCACATGAAATTCATGGTAAGGAATAATACAGTAACTCTGAACAATTTTAAACTAAATCAATACTACTGTAGTTTCAGACCAAAGATAGGTTCTTTTCCTAAATACGACAGATTAGCAGTATCATTCCTTCAATAAATCAGCTTATTAAAAAATTGTAAAGTATGTCATAAGCAAGATAAGAAGAATTCAAACCCATGTAAAACTTACTTGTTTAAATGTTTTCTAGCTGCAGGGAGACCAGACATTTCTTCATTCAATACATATTTCTTAGTTCCCATACAGTAGTTCTCTATATACTCTGCCCAATGTAACTGCCGTACATCAATATTGAACGTCTAAATGGACAAAAAAAATTGGTAACTTTCCCAAAAAGCTTTTTTAGCACAAATATAAAATTATTTATTTTTCCTAAAGGTCAATTCTAAAAGACATAATTAGAAAAGTTTAAATATTATTTCAAACATAATTTTAACTTTTAAAATTTTAATGTTAGTCACAAAAAAGTTCTTCTTTCTATTTCACACATTCCATTAAAGAGAAATATTTGAGAAGACAATCTGAAAGTGCACATCAGCATGTGAGAAAGATGAAGAAGAGTGTATTAAATGTAAGGAGGAAGAAGCCTGCACCATTAAAAAACAGACAAAACCCCATTGTAGAAACACCCAATTCTATGTATTCCTCACCACTTTATGCAAGTATTCACATATTTATTTCCAGTTCCTTTCTATCCTTAGTCTCGCCTTTCTTCACAACATCCTGCATAATACACAGATTAACTTTTCCTAAAGAATATTTTTGACATCAAGAGAAAGGTTGTAGGAAGCAGATGTGGCTCAAATACTTGAACTCCTGCCTACCATGTAGGAGGTCCTAGGTTTGGTTCCTGGTGCCTCCTGGAGAAGACGAGCAAAGAAGTGAGCTGGCACAACAGGCTGGCATGGCGAGTTGATGCAACAAGATGATGCAACAAGGAGACACAAAAAGGAAACACAATGGGAGAGACAATAAAGCAGGGAGCAGAGGTGGCTGAAGTGATTGAGCACCTCTCTCCCATGTAGGAGGTCCCAGGTTCTGTTCCCGGTACCTCCTAAAGAGAAGATGAGCAGACACAGGGAGCAGACAGCAAGCGCAAACAACAGGGGAGTGGGGGGGGGGGGGGAAGGGGGGAAGGAGGGGGTGTAAATAAATCATAAATCTTAAAAAAAGAAAGTTGTGCTATGAAAGCTGTCTTTGGAGTTTTAAGTAAGTGACTAGGCCATTTGATGAAAAGGAAAGATAAATCCAGAAAAGAAAGCCTTACAGAAATGCTACTCTGTAGAAAATAAGAAGGCTATGCACCACTAAGTGCTCATTAACACATTTGGTGTGACAGATTTAATATATACCATCACTTATCAAAAACAAGTTCTAGGCCCTCAAGCTACTATAAATAAATCATTACAATATGAGAAAAGAGTAATACCACACTAAACTGGAAGGCCTGAGTTAACATTAGAGACAAGATGAGGTGCTCATACATATGTGTAATTAGAGTTCCACAGCAGGAATGTGGTGGTTTGGAACTGTATATACCCCCAGAAAATCTCATTCTTAAAGCTAATCCAATCCTGTGGATGTGAACCCACTGTAAGGAGAATCTTTTGATGGGAGCTACTTCAGTTAAGGTGTGATCCACTTCACTGAAGATGGGTCTTAATCCTCTTATTGGAGTCTATTATAAACAGAATGGAAAGAGAGAGAACATCACAAAAGAAAGAAAATGAAAACAAACCCTAGAAATGAAGGGGGAGACCAGCAGATGCCGCCATGTGACTTGCCATGTGACAGAGAACTAAAGGATCACCAGCAGCTGGTCCTCCTGAATAAAGCATCACTTTGATGATGCCTTGAACTGGACACTCTCACAGCCTCAAACAGCCTGCTAACAAATTCCCATTGTTTTAAGTTAATCCAATTCATGGTACCTGCTTTGAGCAGCCTAGGAAACTAACAGATTTTGGTACTGGAAGAGTGGGATGCAGTTATTAAAAATACCAAATATGTGGCAACAGCTTTGAAATTGGGTAATAGGTAGCAGCGGGAAGAAATGTGAGGTCTTGATAGAAAAGGCCTGGATTGCTTTCAAGAGACGTCTGGTAAAAATATGGACACTAAAGGTACTTTCAGTGAGTCCTCAGGCAGAAATAATGAAAGTGACACTACACACTGGAAGTAAGGTGACCCTTGTTTTAAAGTGGCAGAGAACTTGGCAAAATTGAGTTCTGATGTCAGATGGAAGGGAGAATTTGAGAGTGATGAAGTTGGATATTTAGCTGAGGAAATTTCGAAGCTACGTGTGGAAAGCGCAGTCTGGCATCTCCTTGTTTTGGAAAATTCTGAACCTCTGGAAAGCGAGTCCCCAGAGAACAGTGCTCCATGTGAGAGTTTAATTGAACATGGAACCAGTCAGCCATTTCAGCACAAGTCAGGATTGGAAATGCAGTTATCCAGAAAAGATTTGGAGAAAGCTACTTTGTCTGATGGCTTGGATCCCTGTGTACTTACATGACAAACTGAAAAGTTTTTTGTGAGATTTGTATGAACAGAATCACTGCCAGCCTAGACTAAAAGGGACGGATTAAAGGGAAAATCACTTCAAGGGCAGAAGCATGGATTGAAGACATCTTATCAGGCCAAGAGAGCAGACACACCCATGTCCCATATGTGTGAAAAGGGTGAGTATGCTGTGGCACTTGGAC
The DNA here is from genome assembly GCF_030445035.2 of Dasypus novemcinctus. Taxonomy (NCBI): domain Eukaryota; kingdom Metazoa; phylum Chordata; class Mammalia; order Cingulata; family Dasypodidae; genus Dasypus; species Dasypus novemcinctus. The sequence goes on from NC_080682.1 coordinate 80,305,776, forward strand.
TAGGTGAGCCTTTGCCCTGTTGTTCAGGAAGAGTTCAGGAAGAGTGTTACCACCCCAGTCTTCAGAGGGGACGGGCCATATTCCCTGGGGATTGAGAACAGCCTGGCCATTACTCCAGTGTTTTCAGAGGTTGGCACCTTCATCCCAGTGTTCAGGGAGAGCATGGCCACTGCACAAACACTTGCAAAGAGTGAAGTTCCTGCTCTATTAGGCCCTATTGCAGTTTGATATTGTTTATGAATTCCAAGAATAGATACTGGATTGTATTTGTGAACTGGTCTGTTCCTCTGGGCATATTAGATTTGACTGGATGTAGAGGTTTTACTTTTACTTGATTAATGATTAAGGCTTTGATTGGGCCACGTCAATAGGACACTGAGTCTCCGCACTCCTTGGTGGGCAGGGACTCAGAGTAAACAATATGGCAGAAGAGAAAGTTAAGAGTTTTGATACCAGATCCTAGGGAAGTAAACTCACAGAGAAACAGATAAGTCAGGAAGGAGAGAAGGCTTCATTAGATATGGCAAAGGCCCCGGCAAGAGAGGGAAGCCATTAGCCTGATAGCCTACAGCTGGTCTTGTAAAGCGAGCAGGGCAGCTAAGCCCAGAGAAAAAGGAACCCTGTGAGAGAGAGATGAGACTTATCCCAGCCTACAGCTGATACTGGAAGAAGCTGGGACTACGGAGCTTTAAGAGGAAGAGGAAGCCTGAACCCTTGCAGATGTTGGCAGCCATACTGTTCCAAACCATGGCAAGAGTCTTTGGTGGAATGGAAATGTTTATCCTATGCCTGTTCCTCCTTTGTATATTGGAAGCAGATAACTTGCTCTCTAGGGTTCACAGGTCCTCAAATAGAGGGGTATTGTGCCCCAGGACAGATCACACCTATCAGAGATTTTGATGAAGTTTTGTACTTAGTATTGTTAGTAAAAATGTCTTAAGGCTTTTGGGATATTGTGATGTAATGAATGTATTTTGCACATGGAAAGAACATGGCTTTTGGGGGTCCAGCGGGAGTGTGATAGTTTAGAACTGTACATATCCCAGAAAATCATGTTCTTGAAGGTAATCCAGTTCTGTGGGTGTACGTTAGTACAAAGAAAATATATGGTAACCACAAAGAAACTATATGAAAATATAGAGAGAAAAAAATACAAAGGGACTCAAAATGTTACAATACAAAAAAAAAAGTCAAAAAAAGTCAAATGTGAGCAGGTTATGGAAGAATTGAGGTAAATAAATGGACGGACATTTTTTGTTCATGAGTTAGAAAATTAAATATTGCTTCAATGACAATTCTACCTAAAGCAACTTACAGATTGACCATAATCCCCGTCGTCAAAATTTCAATATCTTCTTTGTAGAAATTGAAAAATTAATCATCAAATTTATTTGGAAGGTTAAGGGGCCCCAAATAGAAAAAAAAAAAAGCAGAATGAAGCTGGGAAGCTCACATTTCCCACTTTTAAAAGTTACTACAAAGCTACAGTAATCAAAACAGCATGGTAAGTTATTACAAAGCTATAGTAATCAAAACAGAATGGTACTGGCACAAAGACAGACATACAGCCCAATAGAATTGAATTGAGAGTTCAGAAATAAACTCTACCACCTATGGCCACCTAATTTTTGACAAGGGTGCCTAATCCATTGAAAGGATTAAAGAATAGTCTCTTTAACAAATGGTACTGTGAAAACTTGACAATCCGCACACAAATGAAGTGAACCCCTACCTCACAACTTATACAAAAATTAACTCAAAAGTGGATATAAGACCTGTATTAGTTAGCCAAAGGGATACTGATGCAAAATACTGGAAATTGGGCTGGTTTTTATACAGAGTATTTATTTGGGATAGGAGTTTACAGATACCACGTCATAAAGCATAAGTTACCTCCCTCACCAAAGTCTATTTTCACGTATTGGAGCAAGATGGTTACCAACATCTGCAAGGATTCAGGTTTCCTGAGTTCCTCTCTTCCAGGACTTGCTTCTCTCTCCTCTGAGTGCTTACTTCCTGGGGCTCCAGCTTAAGATTTCAGCATCAAACTCCAACATCAAAACTCCAACATGAAAAACCCTCAGTTCTGTCCTTTGCCATGTCTTTGATCTTTGAGTTCCCACCCATCAAGGGGTGGGGACTCAATGCCCTCCTGGCACAAGACGTATACCTGATTACTTAACAAACATGATCCAATATTTCCTTTTGGAATACATCACTATATCAAACTGCTCCAAGACCTAAATGTAAGAATCAAAACTATAAAACTACTAGAAGAAAACAGAAGGACCTGGTGTTAAGTGATGGTTTCTTAGCCCTCACACAAAACCATGAGCAACAAAAGAAAAAGCAGATAAATGGGATCTCAGCAGAATTAAAATTTTTGTGCAAAGAACTTTCTTATGAAAGCAAAAAGGCAATATACAAAAGAAAAAGATATATAAAAAAGCAATCTACAAAATGGGGGAAAATATTTGAAACCACATATCCAATAAGAGCGTAATATCCAGAATATATAAAGAAATCCTACAACTCAACAATACAAATAACCCATTTAACAAATGAGCAAAAGATGAAAAGACATTTCTCCAAGGATATACAAATGGTAAAATGCAAATGAAAAGATGCTCAATATCAACCCATTAGGGAACTACAAATCAAAACCACAATGTGATACTATAGTACAACAACTAGAATGACTATTATTAAAAAAAAAAAAAGTATTGGAGAAGATGTGAAGAAATAAGAACACTCAGTCATTGATGCTGGGAATATAAACTTGCAGGCACTGTGAAAAAGTTTGATGGTTCCTCAGAAACGTTTAAGTATATAATTACCGTAAGACCCAGCAATCCCAATTTTATACACATACCCATAAGAATTAGAAGCAGAGATTCAAGCAGATATTTGCCCTTTGTCATTATTCATAATTGCCAAGATGGAAACAATCCAAGGATCCATATCAAGAGAAAAATGGATAAACAAAATGGGGCACATACATACAATAGAGAGTACTATTCAACCACGAAAGGAATGAAGCCCCAATACATGTGACAAAAACAGATGAACTATAAAGACATCAAGTTGAGTGAAATAAACCAGATATGAAAGGATATTATATGATCTTACTCATATGAAATAATTAGAATAAGCACATCATTATAGTCAGAAACTAGAATACAGGTTACCAAGGGCAGGAGTAGGGGGTAGGGGATAGGGAAAGGGGAGTTAATTCTTAATTGGTTGAGTTTCTGGTTGGGATGATGAATGGTGGTGATACTAGTACAACAATGTGAAGGTAATGAACACCACTGAATTACATATTTGAATGTGGTTAAAAGATGAAATTTTAGGTTGTATCTATGTTCTCAGAATAAAAATTTATATTAGAAAACCCATAGAACTGTACAGCACAGTGAACCCTAATGCTAAGAGAATAATTATAAAAATATAGTTTCATTAATTTTAACAAAGTTACCATACTAATGCAGTGTTAATAGGGAAACTGTGTGTGAGGAGGGCATATGGGAATTCTGCACAGTTTTCCTGTGAAAATACATCATAAGTTAAAAAAGAGTGTGTGTAGTATGTATACACACACACTCACATAGAAGGGTTGAAAATAAATAGAAGAAAAAAGATATACCACACATTTCTACCAACATTTGATGAAAATAACCATTTGTTCAGGGCCTCACCAAAGTATGTTTTCAAAGTTTGTAATTCTGCAAATCTGATAAGAATAAATAATGTCTAAGTCTAGTTTTAATTTGCATTTCCATTATTATAAATAAGCAAGGTTGAGTATCTTTAGAAAAGTTAATAATTATTCACATTTTGTCTGTACTATTCATCTCTAGCCCATTTTTCAATCACATTGACGTTTTTCACTATTTCTAGATATTCTTTATGTAGTGAGAAATGCATACTAAACCTACTTTGAGATAACACCATGCACCCACCAAAGTGGCTAATATTAAAATGTAAGCATTCAGGAGGATATGGAATAATGGAAACATTCATACACTGCTAGGTGGAATATAAAGTGATACAATGACTCTGCAAAATTCTTTAGCATTATCTATTAAATCAAACATATGCACACTGTATTATGTGGTGATTCTAATCCTAGGTATATACCCTATACAAATGTGTTCACATGGACATCAAGAATGTACACAGGAGAATATCCCTAAGAGTCAGAAACTAGAAACAACTCAAATGTCTTTCCAATGTAGAATTAACAAATTGCATCTTCATATAAAGGACTATATCAAATAATGAAAGTAAATGAACTCAGTAATAAATAATATGAATAATCTGATGAACATGTTAAATGGAAGAAATCAGCAAAATACTGTATGATGCCATTTGTATAAACTGAAAAACATGTAAAAACAATTTATTGTTAGAATTAAAGTTACCTATTACCTTTGGGGAGGAGAGAAGAGGTAGTGATTAGAATAAGGGGACCTCTGGGGTCATGATGTTTTATTTCTTCACCTGCGTGCTCACTTTCTAATAATTCATTAATCATGAAGGGGAAAAAGGAAAGGAAGGAATCAGCAGAAGGCAAAAATCTTCTAACCTGAGATAATCTCAAGACTCTGGTGACCTAAACCTGCTTTGAAGACTGCAGGCAATGAGCAAGATTGGCCTAGGGTACTGGAAGTTGAGGATTATTATAGAAAGGCTGTATCATCAGAGCAAGGGTGAAAAAGAAGCAAACCCACGACACACGGAAGTGGACAAAGAAACAGCACAGATGGATGATCTGGTCATGATCAGTAGAATGGATTATATCTGTATTGTCCAGTTTAGTAGCCACATGTACTTCTTGGGCACTTGAAATATAACTAGTTCAAATTGAAATATGTTATATAGTAAAAAATGCATACTGGATTTCTAAGACAATATGAAACAGAATGTAAAATGTTCTCTAAATAATTTTTAAATTTTTTATTACATGCAAAAAATGTTACTATTCTAGACAGAGTCAGTTAAATAAAACATATTAAATTCTTTAAAAGAGAAGTAGGAAGAGGAAGGAAGCAAGTATAGGAGAATGGGGGAAAAATTCTCTTTTAAAAGCTATAAAATTTCTTTTAAAAGCTTATAATCATGAGCCAACCCTAGAGTCTATTAATTAAGGCCTGCATTCATCTGACTTATGCTAAAAACCTAATCAGATATTTTAAAGTTGTCCTGCCTTTTTCATGCCACTAGTCTATTTACTGGCAGAAGCAAAGGCAAACCCTGATTGGAAAAATGCAATTTCAGTCTAGGCCTCAAAAAATTTCCACAGAAATTGTCAAGGAACATGAAGTCATAGTAAAATGAACACATACACACTAGATGCCAAGAGTGCTCAGCTTAAACAACAGATAGCTGAATCAGACACTGAAAAGCTTTTAGGAATTTGAAGTATCAGAAACAAATTTAAAATAACTGTCTAACATGTTTTAAGAAAAGAAATTCTAGAAAATTCAAGAGATGCTTTTCAAAAACATTGATATTTGAAAGTTAAATACAATTTCTAAAACTAAAATAATAATAACTGAAACCCTAAATTCAATTCAGTGGTTTAGACAAAGCTATTAAATTGGCCTATAGAATGTGAAGGCCAATCCCACCAGAATCAGTATTTTAAAATAACACCAACACATCCATAGTGAACTGAAGAATACCAAACTGAAAGAGATAACGTGAAAAGGAGCCAGGAATAATAGATCATTTATAAAAGAATAGCAAATTAGACTGGCTTTTCAATAACAACAATATAAGACAGAATACAAAAAGCAAGTTATCTTTTTTTTTTTTTTTTTTTTTTGCAAGTTATCTTTAATGAACTGAAATTATATTACAGAAATGGGTGAAATATCAGATAATAAATGCTGAGTATTCATTACTAACAAACTTCCTACTAAACCACAGTAAATATTCTAAGCAGAAAGAAAATAAAACTAAAGAGAAGATCTGAGATATAAGAAGGAACAGTCAGCAAATACACTGGTAAATATGTAGTTAAATCTAAATAAAAACTAATAAGCAAAATAATAACTTTTAATTATGAGGTTTAAATAAAGAACTAAAGTAACAGACAACCAGATAAGTTAGTAGGGGTAGTATTCATAAATAAACATTTTAAAGTCCTAAACATCATTAAGAAAGAGGCATTAGAAATTGCTTAGCTTTAGGCTTTGATAGGTATGCATTGTAAAATATCTAAGGCAATCTTAAAAGGAATACAAAGAGCATAAATTCCAAACTAGCACAGGGATAAATAGGGAATGATAAAAAGTAAAACTTCATATGAAAATTTCTTAGAGAAGATTTTTCTTAAAACTCAGAACAAAAACAATGTTTGGGGAGGGGGAGATGCATAAAGAAGGCAAACTTCCCTTTGAACTCAACATGAAAAGGAAAAAGAAAATCAACATTTCAGTCAAAATTGAAAATACCCTTGCCACTCTCAAATACTTAAACTGCAAATCCTAAGATAAAGCAATTTTAATTAACCAACATTTATGACTGAAGCTTTAATGAACAGACTATAAATAGAGCATTGATTTTCTTGCTGTCTAATGATTATGGAAAACATTAAATTATTCCTCAGATTGCTAATGGTTCTCTAATTAGTATGCTGTTTAGTTTATAATAGAAAATAGAAAATACTTGCCTTTTTATCTTCAGCATTTAATTGATTCATTAACATATTAACATTGTCAGTATTCCAAACCCAAGAATTACTTGTAAAATATTCAAGAAACACCATAGCTTTGTGAAGACGAGTTATTGTTTTCATCATCCTGTATTGTAACAAGAATTAAGAGATTCTTATTTTGCATAGATTAGGAAAACTCCTACCCATGGTACCAGTTTCCCCCGCTAATATTAAAATTACAATGCTTAATTCAATAAGGATACCAAATCAGCAGGGAATAAGAATATTTCTGTATCTTGGAATAGCCTTTTTATAAATATAAAGTGAAATTTTTAAAAACTGAAGCAGCAGCAAATGAATTTAATACTGCCTAAATTGAATTCTGCTGATACATGAAATTAATTCTCAAAGGAAATTCAATACTAGGCAAACAAATTACTATTCTTATTTTTTTCTTTGTTCCTTAAACAACATTTTAGTTCAGCTGCATTTACTCACATATTCTGTGAATTCATAACATACTGCTTACATTATAATCCCAACTCTTCAGCATCATTGAAAAGTATACAGAAATATTCGTTTGCCATTTAGTCAACTCTACTTTAAAAACGTTTTCTTTAGCACTGATTGGCACCACTCTTGATCATGTGGATGTGCTACGAAATCAATGACTCAGTTTGAAAAGTTTCTGAAGCAGACAAAGTACTAATCACCTCACACCCACCAATATCCATCCTTATAGAAATAAGGGAATTTGATAATTTTTTGGTTTCTTTTTGGAGCCTTAATCTTTAAATCTGTCATTTTATATATCATGGTTCATTGAAAGTCATTGATATCATAACACTAACCCAAGCAGTAATATCTACACAATGTAATAATTACTTATGATAAGTAGGGAAAGGATAGAATTTTTGGAAACAAAATATACATCCCAAAAAAACCCCAAATTCTGATAAACAGAAACATAATTGTAAAGAAATGCTTAAAAAGAATTCCATTATTTTTCTCACAACAAAGATTAGAATTACATGTAGTTCTGAAACCCACAAAATTAAGGAGGAACATTTGAAATGGGAGAGGGGAGGGTCATAATGGGAACATTAGCAAAGCAATTCTGATAACACATTTAGTACATTTAAGAAGAAACCCTACATATAGATACAGAGAGAAAATAAGGCAATATAGACTATGCCAAGAAAAACAATGGTTTGTGCAATAAGCAATTCTAAAGTAAAACCCCATTAAAGATACAAAGACTTATTGCGCATCAGAGGATGTTTGTGGACAGGCCTTTATTATGAACTGTAATTAGTTCATATAGAGAGAAAGGACTTGAGAAAATAAAAGACATACTGCTTTTAGAAGGAGATTATTTTCTTCTAAAAAACAAAAAAAGATGTAGCAGATTTGTAGCTAAATCCATATATACTATCACAATCAGTACAGTGTATGCCAATCATACACATACCCTGTCAACATGGTTTTCCAACATACATTTTATTTTTAAAATTTTTCCTTCCTAACTCCTTTTTCACGGGCAGTTCTCATCTAGTCTTATCTTCAGATTCATGCAAGGACAGAATTATCCTAAAAGTAATCATTGATTCAGTCACTCAAAAATAATTACAATTAAAAATTGGGTATGGGGAAAGAAATTAAAAAGGCCATATATATGTGTAAACTTTATAAAATATCAGGGAATAAAAGTACTGGACTGAATACTATTGGGAATAAGAAGAAACGTAAAACTCTGTTCCATACTCTTTGGACAAGCATGCCATAAGAGCAGACTTTATGACTACATTAACATGCATATTCTGAGTATTTATTCATTCTTTATTACGGCAACCTTCAAAATAGAATCAATCATAATCCTTTACAGTGGGTCAAGACTGCAAAGATTTTCTAGACCAGAGTTTTTCAACCTTGGAACTATAGACATTTGGGGCTAGATAATTCCTTGTTCTGGGGGCTGTCTTGGAATGATGCTTGGCAGCCTCCCTGCCTCTAGCCAACAGATGCCAATAGCACCTTTTCCAGTTGTGATAACCAAAAAATGCCTCCAAATGTTGTCACATGTCCCCTGGGGGGCAAAATCATCCACAGTTGAGAATCACACAATGAAAAATATCACAATCAAAAATATCAAAATCAAGCTAGAGAGAGTTAAACTAAATAGCCAAAAATAAGACCACGGAGCCAATTTTTTTAAGATGTCATTTTAGACACTAAGGAAATGTCTACTGTATTTCAAGTGCTAGGATGAATAATTCATACTGCTTCTACATGTAATATGCATCCTAGTCCCCAATGACAATCAGGAATCCATATGATGTTTTTCTGAGTTCTACTTTTTATAAATAGGTCAAGAAATACATTAGACGTTTTTATATTAAGGCCCCATTATGTAGTATAAAGCTCAGAGACTTGCTCAGTAAAGAACTAAAAAGAATTAAACAATGGAAGTTTTAAAACTGTACCTAACATAAAATTGCCTAAATAAAAACTTTTATATCTCTTCTTGCTTTTAGATTATAAACTCCCAGAGGTTGAGGATCATTCCTGCCTTGTGCAGGACAAACCTGAGGTAATGAGATTCCTTACTTGTTGCTTCCTATTTTAATTTTAATTTCCAAGGCGGCTATAACTGTATCTTCCATCCTACATGCCTACATCCTAATTTTGTCTTCCCATAAAGAGGGCAAAGTAACTCGTAACCAACAGATTTCTGAGGCTAGTTCAGAAGAAGTGATGGAACTTTCTGTCTTCCTCACTGGAATACTTACTTACCCTTGAAGCCTTTAGCCACCATGTATGCAGTCCACTCCCCCTGAGGTTGGCATGCTGTGAAGTAGCCCAAACTCCAAGTGGAGAGATCACAGGAGAGGGTCTGAGACTACTTGGAGAAAGGTATCCAGCCACCCCAGCTTCTCTGCATCCTTCCTCCTCTTTAAGCCTCCCTCCACACTGTTTCTGCATTAGTCCCTGTCTAACTTCAATCACCTGAAAGACCCCAAGCCAGAAGCACCTAGTCCAGCTGTTCTAGAATGCCTGACCACAGAAACTGTGAGAGATAAACAATTGTTGTTTTAAGCAACTAAGTTTGGGGCGATTTATTGTGCAATGCAGATTACAGGAATAGTCAATGGGGGGAGGGGCGGGGATGAGTAATAAAAACCTGAAACATGTATTGACCTTAGAAGCAGGTGGTAGACAATCTAGAAAGGTCTTGAGAAGACTTTTAGTGAAACTCAGAAGGACCACGGAAAGAATGTTCATGGAAGCCTAAAGGGCTTTGATAATGTTACTGATGAGGGCCTAAAAGACAGCAAGGAAAATATTGTTGGAAATTGAAAGACCCTTCTTTTGACTGAAAATTTAATAAAACTGTCATCTGCAGTGACATGGAAGTTAAGACAATGTACCTAATAAGTGATGATCTTGCCAATAAGATTTCCAGGCAGTATTAAAGGTGCTGCATGGCTTTCCTTAGCAAAATGAGAGAGGAGAAAGACAATCTTAAAAAAAAAAAAAAAAAGAACTATTTAGTTGAGTGGAATTTGGAGGAAACGTAAAGTGACAACCAAGAATTTTTTAATTAAGAAATGATTTGTGAGCATATATCAAATCCTGGGTGGGGCTGTAAGAGCCTTTGTTAAGACCTCAGAAAGCTCTAAAGTAATGCCTCTTAGAACCTTTCAGATAGGCAAAAGGCTTTCTCCAGATCTTAAGGACCATGTCTCACAGAAACCCTAATGTTAAAGACTCAGAATATGGGCCTGAAAGGAGTTGTCTCACAGCAACCTCAAAGGGAACTCAAGATAGAGAAGGGCATGTCTTAGAACTGTCGGTGTGCCTTTGATCTAAAGGAATAGATTGTTTTAAAATGAGTAGACAGGAAATCCATATAATTTTTAAAGAAATTATGTCAGTTTGCATTTAAAGAAACAGAGACAGTATGAAATGAAGAGAGGCCTCTGGACCAGGGGTCAGCAAACCAGGGCCTGTAAGCCAAATCCAGCCCACCACCTATTTTTTTAAATATAAATTTCATTGGATCATAGTAGTCATGCCTATTTGTTTATATATTGTTTATAGCTGCTTTCATGCTATGACAGCAGAGTAGCAGAGTAGCTGCAACAGAAACCATATTGCCCACAAAGCCTAGAATATTTATTATGCAGCCCTTTTACAGAAAAAATTTGCGACCCCTGCTCTGGACTCTCAACCTTTTATGGGCAGGAAGCAAGCTAAGAAGGCTAATTAATTGCAAACACAGGTTATTTCTTATAGAAAAGGAAGTATGACTCAAATGGTATAACCAAGAACCTAAAAGGCAGAGTCAAAAGCCCAGAACAAGAGCCAAGAGCTTCAGAGAACTTCCAGAGAGTAGAACTGAGTCCTAATCAAGACTCTGTCAATATGTACGTGGCTGGATTTCAGAAATGTTATGGATCCACGACTGCAGTGTATCTTCCATTTTCTCTTTTTTTGAGAGAGAAAATGTCTAAAGTCATTATCCTGTGCTTATCTCACCATTGTATGCTGGGAGTTTAGATGACAGATAACTTAGCTCTTTTAATTCACAGGTTTGCAGATCAATACTTAAGGAACTATACTTGAGGAGCTGCACTCCTAAAACCACTTCTAAAGAGACTCATCCATAACTGGACCAGATTTAGATAACAAAATCCTAAAAGATAACTTTTAGCTGATGCCATAGAAGTCTTGGAGGAAAAAGGTGAGTGTATTTTCCTCATGGAAGGAACTGTTGTGGTCAGAGGGCTGACTGTAGCAGACTGCTCTTTCCAAAAATGGCTACAATAGTATTTTCTATTTCGCTTAGTCATTTATAACAGCATGGCCTTAACCACTCTCTCAAAAGATGAAAGGGGTCTATATCCCTTTTCCTTGAATCTGGGCAAGCTTGTGACTTGCTTGTGAAAGAGAAAGTAGACGTAATGCCACATGACTTCCACAACCATGTCAGAAAAAGTTATGTACCTTCCACCTCGCTTGCTGACATAATTCCCCTTGAAGCCTTCAGTCACTGTAAATAGTCCAGTTCCCTAAGGCTGCCACAGTACACACAATCCTGAGAATACATGAAGTGATCCCAGGCAAGGCCCAGCTATCCACTGCCACTCCCCTATTCTTTCAGCTCCAGATACCAGCTGATTACAACCACAGCTGATAAAAGACCCCAAGCTAAAACTTCCCAGCCAAGCCCTTCCTGAATTCCTGATCTAAAGAGAAATCATAAATTGAAAGAAATAGTAAAATGATTTAAGCCACTAAGCTTGAGATGATTTGTTATGCAGAAACATCTACTCTGAAACATTTGTGAACTTTGGTCATTCACTCATTTTTCTAAGTTTACTAAACCTTCTTTTTCTGCATAAAACATTGAGATTCATTTAACCTGTTTTACTCTCTTGACCCAGTTTCTATTTTTCTGCCCTAAACTGCAACAATCTTATTAATATCAAGAAAACATTCATTGTTTTCACATTTGTAAATGTAAGTCTGTTTTCTAGCTGTGAAAGAACATTAACAATGATACTGTATTTTTAAGATCATTCCATAAATTTTTAAAAATAATTTTGATATATCTCAATCTTTTTTCCATTAAGTAATTCTTCACCTATTCTAAAGCTGTTCAAATCAATAATCTCACATATTTCAATATTTAATTATAGGGTTAGGAGCATCATGGACATTTAAATCCCCAAAATCCCTACAAGTAACTCAGATCCTGATACACTGTAACTGGCGGTACCTCACTTTTATTTTTGAGCAGTTGATGGAAGTTCTGGAATCAGCATCTTCTTTATACATAGATACTCAAATCCTTAACTCTCCAGTCAAATGCTCCACTGTAATGCCAATGTAGTTAAACAAAATAAGTATTTTTATAGTATGGTTCACTGTAATTATGTGGTAAAGACAGGAGGAGGGCTTTATTTAAGTTTGTGGGGGTCCAATAAAAAAAAAAGAAGAAAAGCTAAAACAACTATAAGAAAATAGAAAGTTTTCCATTTGCTAGTAACTTTTTTATCATTTTCAACTTGAAAAATTAGTCAGTAACTGTAATTACCGTATTATAAGCTGAATGGGCAGCCTGAGATATTTCAAGTATTTAATTTTTTAAAAGCATCCTCTATTTTCCACATAAAACTGCACCATCCACTTAAAGCAAAGCATTTTACCCTTAATCCCCTATAAAAACTTACCCTTAAGTTTTTAAAGGGGAAGAGAAGAAGGGCTCAATTTCAGCTTATAATAACAATGACAACCTTGACGTTGGACATTTCCTGTATTATGGGATTCAGGAGGATCAATGGCCCAATAAAATGAGATCCACAGTAAATCTTCCCAAATATCCTCAATTCTTAAGAAATGTCCTGGCATCCTGATTGTGATTGTGATTAACTGGGTTAGTAATTCTAAAGGTAAAGCTCATGCTAGTGACTTTTCGTCTCTCCAGCAAGCTTCCACCACCTTACCAATACATAGTGTATTTACTGCTATTCTTCTTACCACGGTTTCTGACCTGTCAACCTGAGTGCCAGATCGAGCAATAATGCAGGTACTGTATGTCTGACACCCTTCCAATAATGAAGCAATAGGTTGTTGGAATACAACTTAATATTGGGGCGCCTGAATACTTGGTTTAAAGGATTCATCTTGAAGAAATGATTTAGATAATATCCTGTAGGGAAAATAAGGGTCAAAGCATTTTGAATATTACTTATTATTCAGAAAAAATACCCTAAGTTAGACCTAGAATTCAAGACATGACAATAATTTATTACCAAACTTTAGAAAAAATTAAAGTGACTTACAAGACTACCTTTTCTTTTTTGACAAAGTCTTAAATTCAAAGTCTTCTCATTCACAAAAGGCCATTAAGCCTTATCATAAGCATAAACAAATACAAAGTTAATTAATATGCATTTTAGTGTAAGCATGGGTTGTTCAACAGTCAGAGGAACAGATAAGACAGAGCTAGTCACCATTACCTTGGGCTTCTTCCAGTCATCCTGAGGTAGATATCATACAGGAATGCTGCGGCCTTATGGCTTACAGCAATCCAGTAATGATATACAAGGTGATTGGAGATTAGATTTACATTGGGCCGTCTGAAGGCCTGTTCGAGAGGATTCCTCTTGAAAGTGGAAATTACATGGTATTCTGAGGAAGAAAAGTTGTGTAACAGCTTTGATAATAACCATGTAATGAAATTTTGAAAAAAAAAAATGATGTTTTTACAATGCAAAATATTTTACCAAAGATGTCAGAGTTAGCTCATTGAAAAACTTTCCTACTCTCTATAGTAGCTAAGAAAATATGGGTATTAGACTGCTGAACTGAAGTGATTTTAGAACTATCACTATTTGTGAATTTTAAGTAGATGAAGGAGTTTTTGCTAAAATTGACTCTTAAAATCCTTTTAATGTTTTACCTATGTCAGTTTACAATGTCACTTTCTATAATTCACCTCTCACAATAGCTTCTTTCTTTCTGTTCCTCTTTCCAGACTCTTATTACTGTACTTATTTAAAAAAGAAAAGGAAAATCATCATCCTTTGCTTATGAATAATTAAGTTGCTCAAATTAGCATATATCAACAAGCTTAAAACAACCCAAAATTAACTTCTGCTGTAATTTACTTAGGTTATGCAATGTCAACACTTAATCAAACTTAACTTCATCCATGTTAATATTTTAATGGAAATGTATATTGAGATACCCACTAAAAAATGCTCAATTTGACTTTTACTAAGATTTACAAGGCAATGAAAGAGTATCTAAAACCTGTCTCATTTAAAATGTTTCAAATATTCTTATAGGAATACTACATTAAATAATCATAAAATTAGAATCACCCTAGAGCTTAGTTTTTTCTTATATGGTCTAAAAGTCAATCTTTAAGTTGAACTTAAAATGCCACAGAAAAACCCTAGGAGAGAATGACATATAAAATCAAAACTGTTCTGTAAGATAATAAATATGGCTCAATTAGAGATAAAATAAGACCTATTACTGAATCAATATCATAAATATATTTTATTTTAAATTTCACTATTCCTATTTTAGAACTAATAACAGGATACATGCTACTCACTGTGAACTTGTGAGCTTAAATATATTAATAAAGAGAAAATATCGATTACTTATTACTACTCTTGGGGCCACTTGCTATCTCTTGGGATATACCAACTCTTGTAGTTGGAAGTGAGACTGCCTATGGATAAGCAACATCAGGGCTGAAAAAGCCCATGAGGGAGGTGTAAAAAACATAGTTTTCATGCCACAGGTGTCTATGAAGATTGCTGCAGATGGCAGCAAGAAAAAAGTAAAAGTCAGAAACGGATGGGGTGGGCTGGGGTGGGAAAATATAGCAGCATGTTTTTTAACTTGTGAAATATTATTAAGGAGCACAAGGCAATATTGGTAGATATTATTTCCAAGATGACAACTGAAACAAACAAACTGGTAACTCAGTGGCCTTAATACCTCATGGGTTATTCTAACACATAAACTCAGTAAGCAGTTTAAGTTCTTTAAGATTTATTGTAACATTCAGAAACATAAGTAAAATCATACCAACTTCACCCCAATGGAAAGGATTAGTGCTGCCTGTTGTGCAATTATACACCATGATGTTTCTTGGTCTGCAAAGACAAAGATCGAAGCAATGAAACATAAAACAAGGCCAAACTTATCTAATCTAAATCACAGAAAATATTCAAGTAGGAAGAAATGAGGATGGATATCTTTTCTATACTATTTGTTAATTTATCCTTATAGAATTTTTATGTTTGAATGACTATAACTATTCCCTTTCTCCCCCTACCAAAAATGTTACTTATAAAAAAAATATAGTCTTTTTCCCCCATTTTTCTTCCTTGCATTAGAAGGGGTGCTTGTTTTTAAATGTAAAACATCAACAAATGAGCTTGGCTCCTCCTATCCCATCCATTTTCAGAGGCTCTTATTGAAAAAAACAATTACAGACAGAATTCCTGTTTGCCAAAAACAATATACTCATATAATCATATCCCTCTCTCTTTAGGATATATAATATTGACTTTAAAATAAGGGTCATTTATCAGTTTAAAAAAAAGAAAGCTGTTTATAAGTTTATAGTTTGAGTTTATCTGTAAATGCTACTATTCCCTTTTAAAAGAAGGATACCCATAGGTTGATTAAAGCTGCTCTGGTGTGCCATGTTTGACTTTTGTAAACCAAAATCTGTGAATCTCAAATATTTATATATGCCAAGTTTATAAGTAGTTTTAGTTCAGATAAAAAAATAAATCCTTGAGGATTGAAGGGCTTTTTTTTTCCTGTTTAATTCCTAATAAACTTGTTTATCCTGTAGGTAGTACATGAGAATTAATGTTAATTATTAATTACACTGATGGGACTACATCTATTGCCTGTGATATACCAACTCTTGCAGTTAGAAGTGATACTGCCTATATACATTGGTATGGCAATACCAGGACCGAGGAATTTGTTAACATTAGTTAGTATCTCTATTTTCCCTTCTCAGTTACTATATATTTAAAAGCGACATTGTCACCTCATATACCTATTAACTCCGGAATACCAGGCTGCCGCAAGACTCGTGTTGACAACTACATCTACAGGAACAAGATCTGCAAGGGCATTGTTGGAGGCACGCATTGTTCGAAGAATTCCTTTCCCTGCCTTTGTTGAAATTAAAAACAACACCTTAAGATATATAAGCCAGAGTGTGTTGTGTATATATATATATAAAGATACACAGAAAACAGAAAAAAATATATATAACATTAAATAAATCAAAAGGTTTACTTACCGCAATAAAGAGACCACTAGGTCCATTAAAGTTATCAATCCATCCCTAATATCAAAAATTAAAAAAAAAAAAAGGGAGGGGAAGCTTAGAAATATTATGGCACTACACATAAATTATTTGATATATATAATCTCAAATATATATATATTTGATAGTTTTTCTCTAAAAACTAAAAAAATAAGACTAGATTCAAATCTGGCCAGAACATTTCTCCCAGTCCCATACAGAAGTAGTCTTCCTTTGGGATCACAAAAAAACTAGATAAATCAACCATGTGGGATGTAAGAGCCCTCTAGATACAGAGGTGGAGTGGACATCACCATCCCAGGGACCTCAGGATGGAGAAATAAGATATGGATTACAGTGGACTTACTGGTATTCTTCTAGAGAACTACTGTGACTAGTAATGGAAGAAATTGTAGCACTGATGTGGAGAAAGTGGCCACGGTAGTTGCTGAGGGTAGGGAGTGGGAAGAAGAGATGTGATGTAGGGGCATTTCGGGACTTGGAGTTGTCCTAAATGATATCACAGGGACAGATGCTGGACATTATATATCCTGCCATAACCCACTGAGTGGACTGTGGGAAGAGTGTAAACTACAATGTAAACTATTATCCATGCAGTGCAGCAGTTCTCCAAAATGTATTCACCAAATGCAATGAATGTGCCACAATGATTAAAGAGGTTGTTGATGTGGGAGGAGTGTGTGTGTGTGGGGGTAACCTCTTATATTTTTAATGTAACATTTTTTGTGATCTATGTATCTTCAAAAAAACAAAAAAGAAGAAAAAAAACTAGGTTAAAACTTTTTCAAAGGGTTACCTACTCTTACATTAGCTCTCTGAAAAGAGTTTAAATAAAAGGAGTTTATACTTATTAAATACTTTTGCTAAAAGTTAAACTGGTTCAAGCTTGATTTTGTGCTATTTACTGATATAACATCATAACATTAGGGGGAAATACTATATCATCCTCAAAATTACTGAATAAGAGGAAAACAGAATAATTGGCAAAGCACCTAAGAGAGATGCTATCACTTATTACCATTACAGAAAACTAGGTTTTCTACTAAATTAATTTACCTATTGGTTTACATCTGCTTTCTCTTATTCCAGAGATTCACAAATACCATTATGCCCTGTTTTTTAAAAATAACAAGTTATCATAGCATTCTCTTATATCTTTATTAACTTGTGATCTATACAGGGAGGGTCTCCCTTTTGGAGGGCTTGCCTCTTTTGGTACTAAAAAAGCAATAAAGTAAGACCCTCAATATTCTCATCTCTATTCCTTCACTTTTGCTAGGGAAACTAATCAGCAAATAACCTAAAAGGCCAAGAAATGTTGTTGTGTCAGAGCCCAATCTCTTGTCAATCACAAAGAAAATTCATAAGGCATGGTCTCCTTTGACTTGAGGTGATTTCATAGCCTTGATTTACCTTTCAAGTAGGATTTTTAAAACATTGGTTTTAATTTTTACACATTCAGCATTACATGCAAAACAAAAGTACTAATATCTCTTTCTATGAACAGAAAACAGCTTTGCCATAGTGAGCCATGTTCAGTAAATAATATGTACTCTTTAACAACTGCCAATTCTCTGACCCAAAATTATGACTTAAAATCCCCAAATCCAATTACTCACAGATTTCCAAACAACTTACTGGAAAAGGTTCTTTCCAACTGGCACCAACAATCGATGGCCTTACAATTGCCACGTTTAGCTTTGCTCCTTCTTGTTGCACAACATATTCTGCCAATGCTTTTGTGTATATATATGTATTAGGTCTGTCTCCTATCAATTTTGGGGTGATATCATTTACTAGGCCATCATCCATCCACCTGGTAAACAACAACAACAAAAACAACAAAACAATTTCCGAAGGTTTACTAAAAGATAAAGGAAAAAAAACATTTAACTACACTTTTCACATTCAAATATATCTGCTGCTTTGAATCTAATGTTTTGATGACTTTTAAAAAATAAGTCTTAATTTTCATTAAACATGAACTACAGGTCCACAATCCATTGCCTGTGAATTTCATATCCAAAAAAGCTTGGAAAACTGAGTCCTTTCATGAATCATATGGTAGACAGCAAAACTTGACTTGAACTTATTTTTTTTTAGTAAAACTTAGTGTAAATATTCATACATTCATATGTGTTTGATCAGGGATGCTACCCCATATCTAGCTGAAGTTAGTTCATATTACATAGTACATATGTTTCCTTCTTAAAGTTCAAATAAACTCCAAAATACATGGGGCTCCAAGGTTTCAGATTAGGAATTACAGATCTGTATATAACCAAAGAGAGTAACATGTAAATTATATACATATGCAATTAACATACATTTATAATTAATATAAAAGGTCCAGTAATTTCGATATTGAAGGTAAAGCAATGAATAGTACATGATCTCACTAGTGAGAATGACAAATATTAAACAATAATTTTACAATAAAAATTTCATTAGTGACCTACTATGAAGTCACAAAATTCCTCCAATTCTCTCAGTGCCTCTGAAGAAAAGGTCCACTCTTTTCACATGTTAAAGGATGGTAACATACTGATACCTCTGGTCTAAATTTCTGATGCCAATGTTAAGTACTTGCCTTCTGAACCTTTTCTTATTGTCTTTAACACTATGCATACAAGTAGAATCAATATACTATCACATACTGATACACTAACTGATGAGGAAGCATGTAATGGAGATTATTGAGATAAAAATTTTCACTCTTCACAAGGACTTTTTCTGTGTGGAAGGAAACGAATGCTAAGTTAAAGGGAAGTTGCTACCCAACTTAAGAAGAGAATTCAACTGGGAAAGTGGGGGGTGGGAGGTAGTAACTAAGGAGTTGAAAGTGGATAGAAGGAAACAGATGTGGCTCAAGTGCTAAGGCCTCTGCCTACCATATGGGAGGACCCGGGTTCGATCCCTGGGGCCTCCTGGTGCAAAAGAAGAGAAAGCGTGCCTGCATGGCGAGTCAGTGCCCATTAGGCAAGCCAAGTGCCTGCACAGCAAGCTGAGTGCCCATGTGGGTACCTACACAGTGAGTCAAGTGCCCATGTGGTGAGCCGAGTGCCCATGCAAGTGCCTGCACAGCATTCGAGTGTCACTGTGAGTGCCTGCGTGGTGAGCCAATGCCTGCGTGGTTAGCCAATGCCCATGGTGCAAGCCAAGTGCCCACATAGCAAGCCAAGTGCCCACACAAGTGAGTCATGCAACAAGATGATGACGCAACAAAAGAGAGAGGAAGAGGAGAGTCGAGGTGAAGCACAGCTGGGAAGCAGACTTGGCCTAGTGCTTAGGGCGTCCGTCTACCACATGGGAGGTCCGCGGTTCAAACCCCGGGCCTCCTTGACCCGTGTGGAGCTGGCCCATGCGCAGTGCTGATGCGTGCAAGGAGTGCCATGCCGTACAGGGGGGTCCCCTGCATAGGGGAGCCCCACACACAAGGAGTGTGCCCTATAAGGAGAGGTGCCCAGCACGAAAGAAAGTGCAGCCTGCCCAGGAATGGCGCTGCACACACAGAGCACTGACACAACAAGATGCAACAAAAAGAAACAAAGATTCCCATGCCACTGAGAACAACAGAAGATGACAAAGACGACGACACAGCAAATAGACACAAAGAACAGACAACTAGGGCGGGGAAGGGAAAATAAATAAATAAATAAATCTTTTAAAAAAAAGGTGAAGCACAGCAGAGACCAGGAATTGAGATGGTGCAACTGACAGGGAACCTCTGTCTATATCAGAGGTCCCCAGGATCGAATCCCAGTGAATCCTAGAGGAGAAAGACAAGAAGAGAAGACAAAGAGAAACAGATACAGAAGCTCACATAGCAAATGGACATAGACAGCAAAATAAATAAAAATTCTAAAAAAAAAAAAAATTAAGTGGCTAGAATCTCTGGGAAGAAACAATAACGGGAAACAGAGAATAAAGAAGGGAAAAGTCCACAGGGATATTCAATGAGGATTTACAAATATGTAAAGATACAATGGATACTAGAATGTTCCTAAAATTGTAATCTATTAAAAGAAAAAAGGTCCCCATTTATTTATTTTTTATCTGATCCTTATTGTTTGTTTGAGCCATGGTATAAGCACCCTTCAACGTATCCATCAAATACATTTTTCAAATATAATTATATTTTAATGTAATAATAACTGAGAAGATCCTAATCCTCAAAGATTTAAAAAAAAATACTATGAAGAAGTAATTCAAGGACCATGATTCTTCCAATTCCCTTGTAATTAAAGGCCCCTCTATAGACATACTCCATTGTGATAAACAGACAAGGATAATCCTATAATAAATTAAAAATCTACTATTAAACAGGCAATCACTGGTGTCCATGAGTAGTAGGTACTTTTTGGTTACTAAGATTGATTCCCTGGAAAATAAAGTCCCTAATATCATGGGTGAATTGTTCAGAGCCTTCCTCGAGGTTTCGAACCATCATACCTGGTCAGAGTGAAAGCCCCACACTGATTTCATTAATAGCCATTTATTAATTCAATCTATACAATAAAAAGAATATAGTAGATACTCAATAATTTACTGAATAAAGGAAGAAATAGATGCATGCATATATGTGTATATATGTGTGCATGTGATTATGTAGAGAGAGAAAGACAGAGATGGAGAGACAGAGAAAGAAACTGAGCTACACCAAGAGACACATATAGATAAACCTAAATCCAAAATTTGGGGTTCAAAGCAAATGTATATAAGTTTTTAAACTAACGTACTCTAGAGAATCAATCAGCTTCTTGGGATCCACAGGGGGTGGATAGACTACTTCATCAATATGTTTTCGATTGCAGTATGCATACGCTGTTGAAACATACATGAACACTTCCAGATTCCTCATTTGTTGTGCAAGGAGAATTAGCTGTCTTGTAGCAATCACATTTAATTGAACGGCATCTCTGTAAAAGAAAAAGTGACAACGAAAAGTTGGAAGGTTATGTCATTTAATTTCCCTGCTAAAACATCTTATTTCCTTTAGAGAGGTACAGACAGACAAAATTCTGTTTCCTTACTACTAACCCTTTAGCTCCAGTTTTGTGTATTTTATTTCAATATTACTCTATCAGATAGGTGTAAACAATTTTCTGATACAGGATTTTAAAAGTACAAATTTGAAAATTAAAATCAAAGATAAACATGAATAATTTCAGTCTTCTGCTTTTATGCATATATTATGAAGCCATGCTAGACTTTTTTTGTTCTTGATTTTTAAAGAAATAACCTGTCATGATATGCATGTGCCTTAAGGAGAAGACATTATTATGGTTAAGTAATTTTAAAATGCTAGGGCAGAGTCACCAGTAAGGGTTAGTCATCAATCTTAAGAAAATCCAGAAACATTAATTTTATTAACATATAGTCAACAGAAAAGGCTTAATTT
Organism: Dasypus novemcinctus; assembly: GCF_030445035.2. NCBI lineage: Eukaryota > Metazoa > Chordata > Mammalia > Cingulata > Dasypodidae > Dasypus > Dasypus novemcinctus. Next base: position 80,327,721 of record NC_080682.1, read on the forward strand.
TTTCAAGCAAATTAATCCATCAAATACCTCTTTAAGACTACCATACAAAATTCAAAGTGATATTATAATAAAACTGATAATCTGTCACAATAAGGACATGCAAGATCCCAAACTGATTTATATATTCCCTTGTTGGAATTTATTCAAAGTATTAATAATACCACAAAAGCAAAAGTACGTATGCAAAAAATAACCATTGGAAAGCATTATCTAATAACAGCAAATGCCTAGAGTCCAAATACTCACAACAAATAGAATGGTTTAATAAAGTGGGAATTTTACCACAATGAAAGAATACACCAGTAAAATAATTATAAGAAGACAATAAAAACATGGAACATCTATAGGAACAATACAAAATAAAACAAACATTATGATATGAAGCAGGATTAGAACAAGGCTCTAGCATCAGACCATGGTTCAAATCCTGGCTTGGTCTATCTATTAGCTAGGATAAGGTGACCTTGGTAACATTATTTAAAGTACTCAGGCCTGTTTCTTCACCTGTAAATGGGAAAAATAATGGAATCTACCTACTATAATTTGCAAAAAATTAAAAGAAATAAATAACTTGCAAGTATTTAGCATGAGTCCTGATAAAGTCCTGAACAGGTAGTCAATATTAGTTATTATGGTAGTGAGATGGTGGAAAACTTTTGCTTTCTATTAAAATTTTCTTCATAGTCTATTCTTTTAAAAAAGAGAGAAAGTTTGAAATACTTAAGACCAATAATACTGTGATAAAACTAGGAAGTAATATGCTGTCAGAGAAACAAAACTGATACAACTGATCCGAAAGGTTATCAGGAAAGAGTACTAGGAATTACAGAACTGGTACAGTGATTAAACTACTGATATTAATAAAGAAAAACATGTTCTAATCTTACTTTTACAAAAGAAGGAAATTAAAATTCCCTAAGTATGCTAAACTAAGTGAACATTACATAAATTGTGCTATATCAACATGATGGAATAAATAAAATCAGTAAAGTTATAATGATGAAACAAATTTGAAATATGGAATTGTTTCTATATTAGGTTAAAAGCAAAAATTAGAAATTCTATGTTAACAATTAAAAACATATGCTCAAAGATAGACTAAAATATATTTTAAATGAAAATAGTTATCTTTCAAAGCTTTTATATTTTCAGTATTTAAGAAGGGAAAAAAATCCAACTGTTCTTTTAACAGGCCAGGATATTACAAAGATAGAATTCTGTCCAGCTGACTCAAAAGCAGTGCTTTGATGTCTAACATATTTTCAAAACAATGAGGACAGGGAGGGCACTGTTTTGAGAGAGGTATACAGAGAATATTCTATTACAGGTTCCTGAGGACAGCACATCTAGTTCTGGGTCAAGGAATCACTCAGGAAAAAAAAAAAACCAAACACCTGTGTTTTATTTTTCCTTTTAATTTAACAGTATCCAAGAACCTATGAAAACATACTAGAAGGAAAAAAAAAATGAATGAAATAATTGAGTTGGGGGTATTACAATAAAAAATATATCTTTTTTCCTTCTTATTTTCAATCAGGGGGAAAAAATCTGTTCAAATGGAAATTCAGCAAGACACTTCACAGAGAGGATACAGTCCACTATATTAACAGGGAATATGCTATTTTCTTTTGGGTTTGCAGAACAATGGGGATAGGGAGGGTAATGTTTTGGGAAAAGTAGACAAAGGATATTCTGTTACAGGTTCCTGAGGATGGTGACAGAGTTTCTGGGTCACTTTGTAAATTAAGAATAATGAGAGGAACAGGCCTGTGCTCTGCTTCCCCGCCCTCCCCCACCTTCTCCCCTCTCCCATCCCTACCATTTGTACCTGAGAGCTCAAACCTGAAGTCAGTTTTGTGCTCAAATAAGTAACTTAGTATCTCTGTCAGGCTAGTTAACCTTTTTCTACTTTAACCTCAATCCAATTTCTACTCCACTTAACTTCAAACTGACACCCTGACATGTTATAAGTCTGAAAGCATTTTGTACTAAAGAAAAATAAGGTTCTCATTATATATTTGTTATATGGACTCGTAAATGTATCTTAAATAAGATTGGTTCATACAAAATGAACAAAGCTTTGCTATTATCATTAATATAGACATAGAAACCAGTTCAAAAGAAAAGAGAGCTCAACTTGAATTGCCAATAATTTTCTCACTCCCCTGTCTTCTACAGGTATCTTGAGTTCTTAAAATCTATGTTAACACTTCTAAGACTACAAACCAGGGCTCTCAACTAGCAAAAAACACATCTGGGAGCTTGTTTAAAATGCAGATTCCTGTACCTCATCCTCAGACACTTTTTAATAGGTGTCAACTGAGGCCTGGGAAACTATATTTTAAATATGCTTGCTCCCCAGGTGATTCTGACACAAAGAGTTCTCCCTCCCTCCTTCCTTCACCTCTAAGAAAACAGTGCCTAAATGAAATCTCAATGCTATTGCTGCTGCTTCTTAATTTTTTCCCCTTTAATCAAAACATAGATACAGATGTCCAAGGATCAATGAATCAATCTTAGGGTAGAGAGCCCAGGTATCTGTAACTAGAAAATCTCTCTAAAGTTGATTCTGAGAGTAGTGATTCTATAAGGTCCAACAACTAAATCATGCCTAAGGCTCGTATTGAAAATGGGGATTCCTAGGTATTATCACATAATTAGAGGGTCAGAATTAGGCAAGTACTGCCCAGTAATATGTATATTTAACACATTTTCCAATAATTCTTAAGAATCACAAAACATTATAAAATTTGAGAATCAATGCCCTTAAAACAATACTTTCTTGATTTTTTCTAATCATCAGTCTGTATTTACTTGTACTTCCATTCCTTTCTGAAAACATATCCCTATTACATCCTGGGCCTTATCACCCAGACCTGCTTGATCTCTGAAATCCTATACTATGAATTTCCTCCAGACTACTCCATCTGTCCTTTTATCTTTAATTCTTTATTCTCAACTCTATCAGCCCCATTCTACTTTTACTTCCATTATTTAGGTAACTTCCTTCATATGACCCTAAATATAATTTCTCCTCTCACCTTTTGTTGGTATTTCTTTATAATTCCTATTCTCGATACCAATTATTTTCCCACCTCAGGATTTAAGAACCCCCATATCTGAAGCCAAATGAGACTTCCTTTCCTCTCAACTCTCACAGTACTTAATATAGATCCTCTGGTAATTCCTTATTTTCTATCCTCTATAATGATTATTTAAGCATATCCTATCTCCTTTATTAGACTACATGGACTTTGGAGAATAGGATCTGTGTGCTTGGCTTCTCCACAAAATACTGGACAAAACACTGGGTTAGAATAAAATCTGGACTTTTTTCCCTGGTAGTAAAGGCTTTGTACCATTTTTATTTGTAGGTTAACTTAAAAAAGGGATTCTAAAAGAGCAATTGTTTTATAAGTAGTTAGTATAAGTCAACCTAGAGTGTTTAGAATTTCTGGCCCAAATACAATGTTGTTCTACCACCTCTTAGAAGTCAAAATATGTTAAAACGGCTCCACAGAACACAATAATTTCAAGTAATGACTAAGGCTAGGCCAGTGAACATGCAAGGAAGAGAAGAAAAAATACAGTTATCTACCCCTTCTACAATTGTTATCTCTAGTAAAAGAAGAAAAAATATTAAGAAAGAAATTTCCCTTGTTCACCCAGAGAACAGAAAGAAGTAGTCCCTGAAAGCACTCTGGTCCTCCTCCTAAGATTGCTTTGATGAGTTTTGTCCTAATTAATAATGCCAGTTAGCAAACCAAAAGCATTTAATTTCCCTTTTAAGCCAATGGGGACTATAATGAAATTAGCCAGTATCTATATACATATTTTCTTGAAACTATGCTATTTCATATGGCTGCATGAACTCTTTTGATATGAAGAAAAAAATGAAAGCCAGAATTAACAGGGAAAATATCCATTAGATCAGGGGTTCTTAACCTTTTTTGTCAGTCAGGTGAACCACAGATCCCTTACTAAGTCCACACTATGCTGTGTATTATTTAGTAAATATACCTGAACCAACACATCTCCATAAGAATAATGTTTTTCTGAATTTCAATTCAAGCTCACAGATCCCTGGTTAAGAACCCCTGCATTAGATTGACTATTTCCTACTAAGGAATTTCAAAAACATTAACTAAAAATCAGGGATCATAAATAACCTCAGAAATATTATTTAAAAATGAATTGTTAGAACTATATATGCAAAAATATGTACACACAAGGAAAAACATTTTAACATAAAAAGGAATGTTGTTAGTTGATAAGAATATAAATTCCTTTAAGTTTTAAGTGTTGCTTTTAAAAATAATTTTGAAAAGTTATTTTCTTACATCTTTTTAAAAAGATTAATACATGTTCACTATGTGAAAAATAATATACAGATAAACTAAAAACCTACCTGTAATCATGCTATCCAAAGACAATAAATGGCAAATAAACAGAGCCTGTACATAAATACACAAAAATGTATACATATACTTTATGAAAATAAGATTATATTATAATCAAACAATTCTTTTTTCACTTTTGAATGAACACAAAATGACTGCACAGTATTCCACTATTTCACCTGGTAACTGAACAGAAAGAACCAAAAAATAAATAAAGCAACTGTCACAGATTCAAAAATTCTTCAGTGGATAGATGAACTTGGAAGTCATTTCAGCTTTTTCAAGGAGGAAAAATAATCCTTTGAGAAATGTTATTTCATAAGGAAACTGAGGCTCAGAGAGGTTAATAACTTGCCCAAACTTACCAGCTAATAAACAATAAAGCCAGATCACAACTAAGAGGTAGGCAATTCCAAAGTTCATGCTCTTTACATTACAGTGGTGCCTCAGCTTCCTCAAATGTAAAATGGATTTGCCTATTAATATTACAATGGGTAAGGTTAATATTAAATAATGAGCAAATCTTGAAACCTATAAAGTACTGCTGCAGAAATATAAAGAACTGTTACAGTGGCCTCACCTGAAATAAAGTTTTTTAAAAAATCACTACAATACAGGGGTTCTTAACCTTTTTTGTTCCCTGGACCCTCTTGCCAGTCAAGAGAAAACCATGGACCCCTTCTCAAAATGTAGCAGCAGGTAGTTTTATGACACTCAACTAGCACTGGGTCTAACAACTACCATAATTTCAAAAGGCATAAACAATTTTTCGAGATATGTAACAACTGTAATGTGATATGAAATGAATGTAATTCATTGCATACATTCATAAGTAAAGAAAATTCTAGATTTCAGTTAGAGGTCAGAGAAAATAAATATAATAAGTTGTTTTTTTCAATTCAAGCTCACAGACCACATGAAATCTTTCCACACACCCTGTTAAGAACCCCTGCTATAATGCTTTGGCACTGAACTATCACCTTATATAATTATCAATTAAGGCTGATAGTTCTTTATTAGGTATAGTTAATGAATAATCTTAAAACCTTTTCTAATCAGAACTTAAATCAAGAACATTTTAACAAGGCCTTTAAAAGCAGTTTGAAACCTAAAAAGTCTGCCCCATTTTAATTGGCATGAAACCACATAATTATATTAACATTATAAAAATTATATTTTGGGAAATATTATCAAAAATAATGCTCTAACTTAAGCACCATTATTTTAAATGCATATTCATTAGGTTCTTTTAAATAATAAACATTTAACATGTTATTTCTTGAAAAAGTCATCTTAAAAGTCAGTCCAAATAATTTTTTAAATTAAACCTATGTCCTGCCTTTAGCCCTGCTACAGAAGTTTTAAAACAAAAGCAAGGTATGACTTAAATTTATAGGTTGTTTTATCTATCCTGCAAAACCTTTGTTAAATTTCCAGAAGAAAACGCCATGGAGTAGAATAAAGCCTCTGAAATATATGCTTCTGAAAGAACAGAAAGAGGAGGACACATACACTATTAGCTGAAGACATATTTCTAAGAAACTTCTTTCTTAAATTCATGGCAGCTTCTTCTAATAAACATATACTAGTTATCCAATGTTGTAAACTGATAACAAGACAAAAATTCTTTTAACACCCTATAGGACAATAAAAGCCACACTTAATATACAACAAAGAGTTTCAAAACATTTTCAAAATAACGTGACTAAATATTAAAATTAAAATCAGGGGAAGTGGCTGTGGCTCAATTGATTGGGCTCCCATTTACCATATGGGAGGCCCTATGTTCGCGTCCCGGGGCCTCCTTGTGAAGGCAAGCTGGCAAGCTGACAGCCCATGGCCGCAGAGAGCTGGTGCAGCAACATGATGCAACAAAGGGAGACAAGTAGACACAGAAGAACGTGCAGCAAATGAACACAGAGAGCAGACAGCAAGCAAACCACAAGGGGGGGGGAGGAATAAATAAATAAATCTTAAAAAAAAATAAAATCAGACTTTTAAAAATTCATGAATAATCTAAATACCTGCACTTACCTTAAATTTTCATTAAACCTTACTGTAGCTGCACAGTGGAATATAATATTGATAGAATCTATGATGACCTCTTTATCTTCTTCACTAAGAGCCAGTTTAGGCTGAGTGAGTTCACTGTTGATTGCTATAACTTTCTCTCTAAAATCTGGATTTTCATCTCTCAATCTGTCAAAAAGCTATCAAGGAGAGAAAAGATTTTAGGACAGTATTTTTCAACTTTCTAAAACCCATTCTTACTCTCTTTTGCCACCAAGAATTACTATTTAAAAATTTTACCTATGCAGTTCCTAAATGTGCTATTCTTTGTTATTATTCTGTATAGAATACACCCTATGAGGCCCACACTATTATCTCATTTTACGTAGGAAGAATCTTGAGACAGAGAGAGGTTAAGTAATTTGCCAAGGACACAGGCTGGTAATTCGCAGAATTGACCTTAACTGTCCATGTGTTAGTTGATTAGATAATATTACCTCTCAGGGTGGCGGACTTGCCCAGTGGTTAGGGCGTCCGTCTACCACATGGGAGGTCCGCAGTTCAAACCCTGGGCCTCTTTGACCCTTGTGGAATTGGCCCATGCGCGCAAGGAGTACCGTGCCACACAGGGATGTCCCCCGTGTGGGGGAGCCCCACACGCAAGGACTGCGCCCCGTAAGGGAGAGACACCCAGCGCAAAAGAAAGTACAGCCTGCCCAGGAATGATGCCTCACACACGGAGAGCTGACACAACAAGATGGCGCAACAAAAAGAAACAGATTCCCATGCTGCTCACAACAACAGAAGTGGACAGAGAAGACACAGCAAATAGACACAGAGAACAGACAACCGGGGTGGGGGGGGGAGGAAGAAGGGGAGAGAAATAAATAAATAAATAAATAAATCTTAAAAAAAATATATTACCTCTCAGAAGAGACTTAGGCAATACAGACATTAGGACAATATGTAAAATGATCATTCAGATTTTTAAAATCCAGATCTTAATTTAATAATTAATTTGATTTTACTCCCTTTTTTGAGATCAAAATACCACAGTAAACATTTTACCTAAAATCTTGGAACTGAAAACAAAATACTAAAGAAAGAAAAAGTTGGTAGACAAATATACACGTTTAGAAAATGGACAAACTTAAGAAGTGTGGTAAAGATAGGAATCTAGTCTGCAAACTCAGCATTCCTTAAATATACCAAAGCAACAAAACTTAGAAAATTATTTGAATCATAAGATTATTATAGTGTAAAGATACATTCTATTATAAGCCAACTTTTTTATCTTAGATTTGATGGAGGAACACTGACACTACTTCCAGGTCACTGCCCTATCACACTTCATTTGAAGCCCATACATACAATTTAACCAGGATTGCTAATCTGAGAAAAAAATTCTATAAAACATATATATACACTCACTTTTCACCTCCCTAGATGACTTTGGTATATAGGCCTTCCCTCCCACCACTGCCAGTTAATGAATCCAATATTAATGTGTTCTCTTTTTATTTTTGATTCTTAAAGTGGAAAACGTGTTTATTAACATTCAAACTCCCCTCATACAAGGTCATATAAAAATCCTGAGCTTTTTGATTATAGATAAGTCTATTATTTTCTACATAGTTACAATGATATATAATTTAGCTTTTCATAATACATTGTTAAAATACATCATTAGTTCTGTTAAACATAAGCATTTATTTTCAAATCCAATACTTGAACAATTTTCTTCTGTACATAGTTAGCAGGGCTAATAAGCATAAGATACTCTTTATTAGGAGGTACATGATTTGAGTATCAACAGTTGCTAAATTTAGTATTTTTATGCAGCATTTTCCTTTTGCTTTGATCACAACCACATAAACCCTTAAAGATACTGAAATTCAGTAAGTAAAGTTCAGAGACTTATTACTTTAGCTGCTGAATCAAATTTATATATAACACTATAGTATTAAAAACTTTAAAAAAAAAAAACTTTTGAAATCTACACTAGTAAAGATAGTTCCTATCAGGATAAGACTATTTGGGAAGAGGAAGGAAAAGACAGCTTTAAGTATATATGTTTTTCTTTGTGGAGTTGATACGAGGAAAAAGGCAATAAAATTGTATTTTGCTGCCTCTCACTAATGGTGGCAATTTGGGGATATACCATAAAAATAGATGTTATTCAACTCAACAACTGTGTAACTTTATGGAGGTGGGAGCTGGCTTAGCTCAAGGTGGCAAGCAGCATGGACAGTTAGTGTAGGAAACATTTGCATATTGTGATCTAGGTCTGCAAGCTTTACTGAGGAATTTTTTTTTTTAATGTTTTGGCTATATATTTTACTCTAAAAGGAGAGGTGATTTGATGCTTGAGGTACAGCACCTTTCCGTTACTTATTAGTGGAATGAAGTACATTCCTGCAAATAAATACTGGATCAAAAAACCTGTTTCGGTATTTGAATAAACTGTAGAATACTAAAGAGATTTCTACAGAAATCTCTGAAGGGAGCAAAAATATCGAATTATATACCTAAAACATTTTAAAGGGAATGAAAACAATTGCCCTCTGAAGGTCAAACAGTATTTGCTATGTTGAAATCCCATTCACCACTAGGCTGCAGCTGGACCACGACACTATGTTCATTAATTTCATTTTCTGCATCACTACTGTCAGTATCTTCATTGTCATCTTCTTCATAGTCTGAAGATTCTGTCATGTTCTGATGTGAGTGCGACTCTGACAAAGCGCCAAAGGACTGGGTGCTGACAGAAGCCAAAGGTCTAAGTAAAGGGGTATGTTCTGACACTTCATTTTCTTCTTGACTACTATCTGTGTCAGAGTCTGAATCGCCTTGAAAAGGAACAACTTTTTGCTTGCAGACTGGACAGGATTTTTTTGTTTTAGTTAGCCAAGGGTCAACACACTTGCAGTGATAAGCATGGTAACAGGGAAGGATTCTGAGCTTATATTCATCTTCATATTCATAGAAACATATTGCATATACATCATACTCATCTCCTTTCTTGAACTTACGTATAGGGAGTTTCTTAAGTTGATCTTTACGAAGTCTGTTTCTTCTAGCTCTGTGTCTGTCCTGGACAAATTCTGTGATCATGAAAATGGCTATCAAGATGAGACAGATGCCCACAATGATAAGGAAGGGAATGAGGTAGTATTCCGGAGGAAGACTAAATTCTGGAACTAAAATAACGTGGCCCCTTTTTCATATATGAATTCATCTTTCAGGGAATTAGCTGATGATTCACCAATAAAGAAAGATGGAATATCAATTTTCTTTAAAACATCAATGTTGTTGGATCCCATGCTAATGAGTTTGTCAGAATCAACATTGTGAACTATGGCTGCCTTGAATCCTACTCTCCGTGCATTTAAAACCTTTATATCAAAATTGCAATCAAGTCTTCTAATTAACACGATGAAAGTGCCTGATGAATTATCTTTTAGTGGTGGAGGCACTATAGGTTCATAGGCATGCTCTGGTTTTGAGTTAATCAAAAAAACCTTTAAACCTTCAGCTGGAAGTTTATAACCCAATCTTGCAGGAAGATCATCAAATGTCTGAGATGCATTTTCAAAATTATATGCTAAAATGTCTGCTTCTACAGGCAGTAGGTTTAAAAATGCAAAGAATTAGACAGTCAAGATGGTGTAGACTTGTGTGGCCAACAGCATGAGCATTCCTATGGAGAGCAGCATCTCGTAAAATCACCTAGAAGCCCCTCGCTCACCGGCCACCCAGCTGAAGGAGAAGCCCCTACCGAGACTTCATGACTAATATGTTCTTATATTAATCATAAACTATTTACTAAGCATTTCTCACATGGGCTAATGACCTTCGAGGCACTGTGAAAACAAAGAGATGGTCTTTGCCCTCAAATCCTTGAGAATTGAATAGGAAAAACTGGATGACAAAACAGTGTTAAAAGTAGTAAAATAGGGGTAACCTATTACAGCACTACATAGGAAAAAGAACTAACCTAGCTTGGGTGGGACCAGAGACAGCTTCTCAGATAAAATGACATTTATGCTGAGACCTCAAGAATAAAAAGAATATGTATGTTTGTGAGTGGGTACATGCATGAATCCATTTGTGCAAATATGTTGGGGGTTGGGGGGGGGGAAGATCTGCAAGAATAAAGAAAAATAGTGACCTGGGCAAATGTAGCAGCCTACATGATGACCTACAAGTGAGAGGGCATGTGTTTGGAAATTTAAAAAACAGTTCAGTAAGCCTGGAACACAGAGTATGAAGAGAAAAATAGCTAAAGTTCTACAAGAGGTAGGCAGGACCAGATAATTGTTTTCTTTTTTTTTAATGTAAATACGCATACAACATAAAGTTTCCCATTTAAACAACCTTCAAATATACAAGTCAGTGGTATTATTTATGCACACAATGTTATGCTATCATCACCACCATCCATTACTGAAACTGTTCTCTCAGCCCAAACTCTTATACCCATCAAGCATTAACTCCCTATTCACCACCTGACCTCCCATGGTAACTTGCAATCTATTTTCTATTTCTATGAATTTGCATATTGTAATTATTTCACGTAACTGAAATCATATGTCTTCACGGTTCACCCATGTTGCAGTGTGTATTAGAACCACATTCCTTTTTACAGCTGAATAATATTCCCCTGTATGGACATACCACATTTTGTTTAGCCATTCATCTGTTGAAGGACACTTGGGTTACTTCCACTTTTGGCTATTGTGAACAATTCTACTATGAACACTGGAGAACAAATATCCATTTGAGTTCCTGCTTTCAATTCTTTTGGGTAAATATCTAGATGTGGAATGGCTGGGTCGTATACTAATTCCATACATAACTTTCTGAGGAACTGTCAACTGTTTTCCACAGCAACTATATCATTTTACATTCCCACCAACAATGTATGAGAATTCCTATTTCTCTGCATCCTCACCAACACTTGTTATTTTCCATTTTTTAAAAAATATGAGCTATTACAGTGGGCACAAAGTGGTATCTCATAGTTTTGATTTGCATTTGCCTAATGGCTAATGATGCTGAAAATCTTTTCACATGCTTAAGTTAGTCATTTGTATTCTTCTTTGGAGAAATGTCTATTCAAGTCATTTGCCCATTTTTTTAAATTGGGGTGTTTCAGTTTTGTGTTGATGTATTGAAGGGGTTCTTCACGCATTCTGAATATTAAACCCTTACCCACATACATGGTATCCAAATATTATCTCCCTTTTTGAAGGCTGTTTTCACTTTCTTGGTAATGTATTTTGATGTGCACAAAAATTTTAATTTTCATGAATTCCAATTAATCTATTTTTTCTGTGGTTGCTCATGCTTTTAGTGTAAATCTAAGAATCCACTGCCTAATACTGCCTAAAATTATTCCCTTATATTTTCTTTTAAGAATTTTATAGTTTTAGGTCTTATATTTAGGTCATTGACCCATTTTGAGTTAACTTTTGATATGGTGTCTGGCACATTTCTATTGTATACGGATTTGTTTTCATTCTTTTGCATGATGATATCCAATTTTTGAAGCACTATTTGTTGAAGAGACTACTTTTTTCCATTGACTGAACTTGGCACTTTTTTCAAAAACCAACTGCAGGAAGTAGATGTGGCTCAAGTAGTAGGGTGCCTGCCTACCACACCAGAGGTCCTGGGTTTGGTTTCTGGTGCCTCTTAAAAAACACGAGCAAGACAGCAATCTGACGTGACAGGCTGACACAACGAGCTGACACGACAAGATGACACGAGATGATGCGACAAGATGACACGAGATGATTCAACAAAAAGACGCAACAAGCAGGGAGTGAAGGTTCCTCAAGCGATTATGCGTGATTAGGCTCCTCCCTCCCACATGGGAGGTCCCAGGTTCAGTTCCCAGAAGACGAGCAGACAGAGTGGACATAACAAACCAGCACAGAAAGCAGACAGCAAGCACAAACAACAGGGGGGAATAAATTAAATAAGTAAATAATAAATCTTTTTTAAAAAATCAATTGCCACAGATATGAAGGTTTATTTCTGAACTCTCAATTCTAATCCATTGGTCTGCATGTCTTTTCTTGTGCCAGAACTAAAGTTTTGTACTAAGTTTTAAAATTGGGAATGGTGGGTCCCTCAATTTTATTCTGTCAAGATGATTTTGTCTATCTGGAGCCCTTTGCCCTTCCATATGAATTTCATAATTAGCTTCTCCATTTCTGCAAAGAGGCTATTGAAATTTTGATTGGGATTATACTGAATCTGTAAATCACTCTGGGTAGAACTGACATCTTAATGATATTAAGTCTTCTCATCCACCAGCACGAGATATCTTCACATTTATTTAAGGTCTTTAATTTTTTTCAGCAATATTTTTATTGCTGAAATAAAAATTCTCTGTGTACAAATCCTTTATATCTTTGGTTAAATTTACTTCTAGATACTTACTTTTGGTTACTTTTATAAATGGAATTATTTTCTTGATTTCCTTTTCAGATTGTTCCTTGCTGGTGTATAAAACACTACTGATTTTTGTGTATTTCTCTTGTATCCTGACACTTTGCTGAATTTATTAGCTCTACAAGCTTTCTGGTAGATTCTTCAGGATTCTCGATATGGAGGATCATGTCATGTATGAGTAGGCAAAGTTTTATGTCTTCCTTTCCAAATGGGGTGACTTTTATTTCTTTTTCTTGACTAATTTCTCTGGTTAGAACATCTAGTACAGTGTTGAACAGCAGTGGTGAGAATGGGAATCCTGTCTTGTTCTTAATCTTAGGGGGAAAGTGTTCAGTCTTTCACCTTTGAATATAATGTTAGCTGTGGGTTTTTCATAGATGCCCTTTATCATGTTGAGGAAATTCTATTCCTATGTTTCTGAGGTTTTTGTGTTTTTTTTTTAAATCGGGTGCTGGGTTTTGTCACATCTTTTGTGCATCAATTGAGATGACATGATTTTTTTTCCTTCATTCTATAATGTAAAGTATTATATTATTTGATTTCCTTATGTTGAATCACCCTTGCACTCCTGGTATAAATCCCATTTAGTCCTAGTATATAATCCTTTAAATGTGTTGTTGGATTCCGTTTTCTATTACTTTGTTGAGGATATTTGTATCTATATTCATAAGCAATATACAGGTTCGTAGTTTCTTTTTTTCTGATACCTTTATCTAACTTTGTCTACTAAGTAGTTTTCATTTTAAAAAGATATGAAATGCAGTTTGGTCAATCTTCTCATATGAGGGAAAAAGATGAAAATGAACTTTATACCTACCACCTTTTAAGATGGCAAATTCTTCAAGGGCAGTTATTATGCAACTACCTTTCATATTGACGGTAATATTCAAATACTAACTCATATCTTACTTTAAAAAATAAGTAGAAAGTCCATGTGACAAATGTTTTAATTTAAGAGTATAAAGTTAAAACTATCTACACTTTTCTCATGTAGAAGTAACTTTTTTGTCTGAAGCCCTCTTCCTCAAGTCAAGGAAGAGCAATTTTTAAAAATAATAAACTAACACTTCTCATTGTATTTTAGGAGGTAAAATCTCACTCAGGGATGGAGACAGGAGATCAGCAGAGAATACTCTAATACCTAATATTTACTTTACACAGTTTCCACAGCACCGAGTAAAACAAAACCACAGATTCCCCTAAGGCTCTTTAATTATACTAAGCAGTTCCCACCTCATAGTCTTGCCCTGCTTTTCCCTCTGCATCCAGCTCTTCCTCCACATACACACAAGGATTCTTTCTCACTTCATTCAAACCTGTCCAAAGATCACGTCAGAGAGAACTTTTCTGACTACGCTATCTAAAATAGCGCCTCCATCACTTTCGACCCCTTTTATCTTGCTTTACTTTCTTCACAGCATTTATCACTGTTCAACATATTACATATTTGTTAACTTGTCTTCTGAACTAGAATGTAAATTCCTGAATGCCAGGACTTGCTTTGTTCATTGTTCCATTTCTAGTAACCTGAGCAGTTCCCTAGTATACAGCAGGAACTCAATGTATTTTTGTGAAAGGGAGAAAGAGATGGAGGGACACAAATGGACAAGAGTGTGGTAATGGGAAGAACATTAATACTGTATAATTAGCCATGTGAGGTATGCTCTGAGTAGAGTTCTCAAAGGAATCGATTTTAAAGAATTTCAGAGAAATGAAGTTTTTCTGGTTTATATAAGGATTATTTAAAGATTCCATGAGGAGACTAATTTAAAAAATAATGGACATAGATTGAGAGGTAAAGAATTTTCTTGTTTTTTATTATTTTTATTATGGAAATAATGAAAATGCTCTAATAATGACTGAAGTGATGAATGCACAACTATGCAATTATACCAAAAACCACTGATGAAATGTATGCTTTATTAACTTGGATGAATTGTATGTTTTATTAATATGTATCAATAAAATTGATTTGTTAAAAAAAAAAAGGAGACTAACAATTTCACAGAGAAAACTATTTTTATCCTTTAAATTACTATTAATAGTGTAAAACTATTTCTTTTTAAAAGGAAAAACATAATAAATAATTCATACCTTGCTCTTAAAATCCCATGGGTTGGTATGACCTATGGACTATAGTTAACAGCAATACTGTAATATTCTAGCATCAATGCCAAAGATATACTGTGTTGATAATGGGGAGGTATGGAAAAAGTATGCCAAATGTACACTATGGACCATGGCTGGTGGTAACAGTCTGATAATATTATCTCATAATCTGTAACAAACATTCTACCATGGTGTGGTGTGTTGGTAAAGGGATGTTGTATGGGAATTCTACATATGTGCCTTACTGTTTTGTAAGTTCACAACTCTGTAACAAGGGTGGGTTGGGGAAATACACCAAATGTAAGACATGGACTATAGTTAGTAATATTTTGATGAAATTCTTTAATAATTTGTAAAAAATGTTTCACAACGCAAGGTATTGGTGGTGGGGTGATGTATGGGATCCCAGTATGATGTTATACATGTTGTTTTGTAACTGCTTACTGATTATGCATGTTCATATATGAATGATATACGTCAATAAATTTTTTTTTAAAAATCCCATGGGTCTCAGATGTGTTCTTTATGAGGAAAAAACGCAAATAAGAAAATCATGACTGCTTCATATATAAGTGAAATTTGTCCTTCTGAACCAATTTGAATGGGAATCTTTCTTAAATGAACCAATGCCTCAATAAAGAAAACATTCTAAATATAGTTTAACTTTTTCTTAATTTATCTTAAGTCATCATAGTGAGTATTGATTATTGTTTTATTATAATGGTCTGATGTTAAAACAATTAAGTCATGTTAAAACACTCTTACTCTGCTGTACAGGTCTTACTGTGTATCTTTAGTCTTTTCTCTCATAATTATTCTCCACTGTCATATTTCATCAATCCTAGAAGATATGCTTCCCATTATTCATCCTAATCTATCACTTGACTCTTCTTCCTGCTGTGTAACCTCCATTATTTTCTGCCCTTCATTCCATTCCTTTCTGCTGTTTGTCATCTTTGCTTTTAATTATTTTTTTGATGTGTTCTCCTGATCAACCTGGGCACCAACTGCCATTAGTTTTGGAATTGCTACTTTTTACCCAAGGTTCAAATTCTTATAAGTAGTAAACCGTCCAATTCTAAAGACTACTCTTACTTTGTACCACAAAGTCTTATGTCATTTTTTCCCTTACTTTCTTGTCTAATGGAAAGTAATATAATAAAGTGGAAAGAGCACCGGGGACCTGTTATTAGGTCATCTATGTTACCTCCAACATCTATCAGCTAGATAACCTCAGACAAAAATATAACTTATGAAACTCTGTCCACATCTTAAAAATATGGAAAATATCAACACCTTCCCCTAACACAGCATGACCTAAGGTTTGCAAACATTGGCTCTAACACTTACAACTACATGACCTTGTAAAACGGAAATAAGACCATTACTTCCCTGAGAGGATTGCTGTGATGATAAATTACATATAAGGTGCTGTGTGTAGCAACTGGCACAATGTAAGTACTCAATAAATGTTAGTCATTATTAACTACTTTATGAATTTATACTGAAGGGCAAAACTAGAATGCGAATATGTATTTACTGTTCATGTCTAAACAATTATTTACTTATTAATTCTAGATAGCAGTTAATCATATCCTTTGGCACCTTTTAGCAATTCTTTGGCTGCTCAGAGTGACTTGGAAAAAATTTTTTTAAAGGAGATACCAGGTATTGAACCCAGGACTTTGTACGTAAGAAGCAGGCACTCAACCACTAAGGTACATCCACTAACTGGTTTTGTTTTTTTAAACATAGGGCATAGTTGCTCTTGAAGGTTAAAAGGTACCAAGATACCAAATAACTAAAAAACTAAGTAGCTACTATAGTAAACTTACTATCAATGAATGTCAGATACATTCATTCATAGTGAGAGAATTCGCAAGCTTATGATTGTGATAACTTTACTCCAGCTCATTTCTATTTCTTCTTGACAATATTTTTCTAAAGGTTCAAAATGTATGACATATTGTATTCTATAGGATCCCACTGTCATTGTGTTCCTATCTGAAAAATGGGACTATGTGACATATCTACCTCCTAATACTGTTGGGAGTGAGGAGAAAATAGTGCTTACAAATTTTAAAATGTTACCAAAGTATGGTGTTTCACAGCATAGCAGTTAGAAAATACCTCTTAAAATAATAATAATTATTATTACTATATAAAATATGTAGTAATTACTTATGGCACAAATGTTTGAAAAACACTTTTATATCTACCATACAGTTAATTTAGAACTTGTTATACAATTTTGCCCATTACAAACTTTTTTTCTCCTACTTAGCACAAGTTATATCTAATTTATTGTCATCCTGTAGGAATCCAAGGTTAACATTATTTTTTTCAGGATACTGAAGAAAATATACCAATCTATTAATGATGATAAAAATTATACAGATATTTTTTTCTCTCCTCCAAATGAACATTTTCCACACTTACCTTGCCACTAATAACTTCTTCCACTCGCTCTTGGGGGGTTTGTCCAGCTTTCTGCCTCACCAAAACATACACTGAATTCACCTTAGGACAAGACCTGAGCAACTTTTCCAGAAGCACCTTCCCTAGAAAGCCAGTAGCTCCGGTGAGGAGGACATTCTTGCCTTCATAGTATTCTGGGATTGAAACCATTCTGACCCTAAGAAAAATACGGCAAATGAGCATTAGTACAAAGATTTACATTTATTCCTAAGTGACTAAAAATCTCTTGATATTCATATAAGTATTTGAAAGAACAGGAAAAATCAAAGTTTAATGTTAACAAAAGAGAGCTCTAACCTTTAGTTCATTCTAGTAAGGTAGAAAAAATAATGAATTGTAACAATAGCTTCTAAATGCTGTGTTTTCTCCTGGATTATCTCAGAAAAGTCACTCACTTTCTCTAGGCCTGAGTTTCTTTAGTACAGTTTGTACTAAATAATCTCAAAAAACCCCTTCCAGCTATACAAATGCAAATTTGCACTTAAAATCAGTTAAACTCTAAAACAGAATTCAAAGGTGTTTCCCTTCTCTGAAGGGATTTATAACAATAAATAGAGGTCAGTAGCAAGATTAAGACTCAATTGCCTAGAGCTTGTATAACAAGGCTAGGTGTCATATTCACTTATCATCACTCATTGAAACAAGAGGTAACACCAAGTCCTTTTCCTATATGTCTATTAATAACAATAAATTCAAGTGCTTAAATCTCCCTTTTTAAAAAAGTCCTAATAAGAAATACATGGGTTGACTTACCCTACTTACCCAATTCCACCGAAATTAGCAGAAAAAATACATTAAGAGAATGAACAAAAGAAACCTGACATGAAAAAAATATGCAGTCATACAGTATGACTACATAAAGCTCACATTATAAAAACAATGCTCTTATTGGTTCAAAAACACACATAATACATACATAATAAAATATTAATAGATACCTGAGAGGAAGTATAACACAATCAGAGAAATGAATGAGCTTAAATTTATTTGTAGTATTTTACTTAGGCTGGGGAATATTTATGTCTTATGTCCAAATTTTTCATAATTAAAAAGAGAATTCGTAGAATATTTAAACAAGAAATAGTGTCACTAACAAGCCAAGATTTAAGAAAAAAATTTTTTAAAGTTTCTAGAAGAAAAAAAATAAGAATGAATTGATTAAAAAAAAAAAAAACATAGCAAAAGAAACGGCAATCCAAGTATATAGGAAAGGACTATAAGGAGGCAAGAGCTGTCCTTACCAATCCCCTAGAGTCTGGAAGAAAAACACCAAGCTCAGGATCAAGAAGCTGGATTAAAGCATAGAGAAATCAAAGTAACTAAAGGATTGCTCACAGAACAGCAAAGCCACCTCATTGCAGTCTTATTGCCTACATAAACTTTGGCTCCCAGGCCTAGTATCCAGTTTTGCTTGAAAAAGATTATCCAGAATGGGTACTGGGGACAAAAGAGAAGCAGGGCTGAGCATGAAGTTACTGCAAACATTCCTATAAACAAAGGTACAGGAGTTGGGAGATAGGGAAAGAAGAAATAAAAACAACTGAAAAAAAAAAAAGGCATTATAGTACTTGGACCCCATAATAAACAAAAATCTGACAATTTATAGGTCCTCAGCCTATCTGTCTGCTGCTGGTCCTTAAATCAAACTTCTACAGAGCTCTCAATCAGCAATCCCAAAAGGAAAAGCTCTTTTGGAAGAAGAGACACAAATAACTGAAATGAAACCAACTAAGAGCTACCAAAATCAAACATATTTGTTCTTCATAACTATGAACAGATAACCAAAAGATCACCAGATGTATGAGAAATATCACCAACATTAAGGAGAAGAATCAAAATGAAAAACAACTGAACCAACAACAAAGGAAATTAGGATAATAAAAAATTTAAAGAGAGCTTAAATTATAATAAATATTCTCCAAGCCATTCACAAGAATATTACACCACAAAATAATTACTATGAAAATGGAGCAAAGAATAAGAATGCACTTGGAAAGCAGAAATTCAGACATACAGAAAATTTATTAAATCAAATAAACTTTTATAATTACTAAGTGAATTTAATAAGGTCACTGGATACAATGTTTATATGGAGAAAATCATATGTATTTCTACATATCAGGAACCAACAAAATGAATGGAGGAAAAAATACACACACACACATACACATACACCATTTACAATACCATCAAAACACCAAAAACTAGAAATAAATCTAAAAGGCATGTAAGACCTCTATACTAAAAAGTAAAACATGGAGATAAATTAAACAGTACCTAAATACACAGAGGGATATAATAAATTCCTGGGTTGAAAAACTTGATACTGTGAAGATGTCAACTCATCATCCTTGGAATCAATACAATTCCAATCAAACCCAAGCTATATGTGTATAAGGAAACTGAAAGATTTTTATTAAAATGCAAAAGGCCAAGAACAACCAAGACAAACTTAAAAAACAACAAAGCTAAAGAAATTATACTACCATATTTATTATAACACTATAGGAACATAGTATATTGGGACAAAGAAATAATGGTGCAGGAGTCAACTGGACATTAACATAGAAAAAAATGAATCTTGACCTCTACCTCACATCATACACAAAAATGAATTCCAGGTAGACTAGATCTAAATGTAAAAAGTAAAACAATGAAACTAGTAAGGTAACAGAGAAGAAAAGTTCCATGACTGTGGGGTATGTAAAAATTTCTTAAATAGGACACAAAAAATGCTAACCAAAAATGAAATACTGATATATTGGACCACAGTAAAATAAGAACTCCTGTTCATCCCAACACATTACTAATAAGGAGAAAGAACAAACCACAGTAAAAGATATTTTAATGTGTATAATGACAGATTAATATCCAGAATGTGTAAAAAAATTACAAAATCAGAGGACTGGTGTCATCAACACGCAATGGAAGACATCCCCAGGGTAAGTTTCCCCTCAGAATCACCTAATAAAAGGACAAATCCCACTTGCTTGTATCTCTGAAGTACTATAGAGACTGGGAAAAAAAAAAACTCCACAAACACTGAATCACAGAAAAAGAAAACAAACACCAAAGTCAAATAAGAAATTTATGTCCCAGACGCAGCACAAGTCAGGACTCCTCTCTGTCACGCAGTCCCATGCAGCTTGGGAGTCCCTTAGAGGCAGCACGGGCCAGGTCCCTACAGCCACAGATGCATACAAAAGAGTAACCAACAGCAGCAAGTTGGAACCCCTCACATATCCAGGCACAGGGACCCAAGTCCACAGAGACCCAGGGTAGAAGACAAGTATAGATTGTGTAATACCCCAGGGTAACCACAAAGGAAACAGAAATGAGAAAGGGATCGTCAGAAACATCATAAAAGATCAACTATTCAGATAAGGAAGCTGTACTAAAGGAAGATACCAAAAAGAATTAGGGAAAAATATCTGAAGAAAGTATTGCCCTTACAATAACACTGAATGTTATGGATTAGACTCCTCATTCAAAAGTACAGATTGGCAGAATGGATTTTTAAAACTTTAAAAATAAAGACACAGAAGCACAATTCAATTATATGTTTGTTTACAAGAGACTCATCTTATGTCCAAAGACAAAAAAAAAAAAAAGGTTGAAAGCAAAAGGATATAAAATAATAATCCATGCAAATACTAACCAAAAAAGGGCCAGGGAAGCTACACTACTATAAAACAGAACAGATGTTAAGTCAAAGGTTGTTAAAAGAAACAAGAAAGGATACTATATATTAATAAAAGGGCCAATTTACCAAGAAGAAATAACAACAAATATTTATGCACCTAGCCATGGTATCCCAAAATACATGAGGCAAACACCAGCAAAACTGAAAGGAGGAATAGACACCTCTACAATAACTGTTAGACTACAATACATCATTCTCCTCAATAGAGAGAACATTTACACAGAAGATCAGTAAGTAAAAAAATAGAGAACTTGAGTAATAATAAACTATATCTAACAGAAATAAAAACACTACACCCCAAAACAGCAGTACACATTCTTTTCAAGAGCACATGAATCATTCTCAAAGTTAGACCATATGTTGGGTCACGAACAAGTCTCAGTAAATTTTAAAATACTGAAATTACACAAAGCATCTTTTCTGACCACAATGGAATGAAGCTAGAAATCAATAGAGAACTGGAAAACCAACAAATATATAGAAGTTAAATAACATACTCTTAAACAATCACTGTATTAAAAAAGAAATTACAAAGGAAATCCATAAATATCTTGAGAAAAATAAGAACATTAATTATCAAAACTTACGGAATGCTGCGAAGGCTGGGCTGAGAAGGAAACGTATAGCCCCAAATGCTCGCATTAAAAAAGAACAAGGAACTAAAATCAAAGACCTAACTGTACACATACCTGGGGGAATCAGAAAAAGAACAGCAACCTAAAACCAAAGAAAGCAGAAATAAAGAAATAAAAGTGATTAGAGCAGAAACAAATAAAATAGAGAATAAAAAAATGATAGAGAACATTACCAAAACCAAGATTTGGTTCGTTGAAAAGCCAACAAAATTGACAAACCCTTAGCTAGACTGACAAATAAAGAGGTCACATATAAATACTGATTCCACAAAAAGGATCGTCAGAGGATACTATGAACAATTATAAGACAAAAAATTAGACAACATAGATGAAATGGACAAATTCCTTAAAAACACACAAACAACTTACACTGGCTGTAAAAGAAAAAAAAAGATCTCAACAAACAAATTTCAAGTACAGAGACTGAATCAGTCATCATATAACAGTCAACAAAGTAAAGCCAAATGGCTTCACAGGTGAATTCTACCAAACATTCCAAGAAGAATTAATTCCTATCCTACTCAATCTCTTCCAAAAATTTGAAGGGAATACTACCTAATTCATTCACTGAGGCCCAACATCAACCAAATACCAAAGCCAGATAAAGATACTATGAAAAAAGAAAAGTACAACCCAGTTTCTCTTATGAATGCAGAAATCCTCAACAAAATAATAGCAAATCGAATCCAACAGCACATTAAAAGAAGTAGACACCGGACCAGGCTTCCTTCTGCAACAGGAGTGGGTTACGCTCTCGCTTGCTCGCTCTTTCTGCCGCCATCTTGGTTCCTGGTTCGCCACACAAAATGCCTGGTGAAGCCACAGAAACCGTCCCTGCTACAGAGCAGGAGTTGCCACAGCCCCAGGCTGAGACAGGGTCTGGTACAGAATCTGACAGTGATGAATCAGTACCAGAGCTGGAGGAACAGGATTCCACACAAGCAACCACACAACAGGCCCAGCTGGCGGCAGCAGCTGAAATCGATGAAGAACCAGTCAGTAAAGCAAAACAGAGTCGAAGTGAAAAGAAGGCACGGAAGGCTATGTCCAAACTGGGTCTTCGACAGGTTACAGGGGTTACTAGAGTCACTATCCAGAAATCAAAGAATATCCTCTTTGTCATCACAAAGCCAGATGTCTACAAGAGCCCAGCATCAGATACCTATATAGTTTTTGGGGAAGCCAAGATTGAGGATTTATCTCAACAAGCACAACTAGCAGCTGCTGAAAAATTCAAAGTTCAAGGTGAAGCTGTCTCGAATATTCAGGAAAACACCCAGACTCCAACTGTACAAGAGGAGAGTGAAGAGGAAGAGGTTGATGTTCAGGTGTGGAAGTTAAGGACATAGAATTAGTCATGTCACAAGCAAATGTGTCAAGAGCAAAGGCAGTCCGAGCCCTGAAGAACAACAGTAATGATATTGTAAATGCTATTATGGAATTAACAATGTAACCATCTGAAAATGAGGACTTTTTTTTGTGTTTCAGAAGAAAAACTGCAGCTTGGTTTGAAATTTGTACTGTTTCTATCATTAATAAAGTTATGGCTTCTTGTTGGATGAAAAAAATAAATAAATAAATAAATAAATAAATAAATAAATAAATAAAAGAAGTATACAGCATGATCAAGTGGTATTCATCCCTGGTATACAAGGGTGGTTCAACATAAGAAAATGAATTAATATAATATAATTAGCATAATAAAGGGAAAAAAACACATAATCATCTCAATTGACACAGAAAAGGCATTGACAAAATCCAGCATTCTTTCCTGATAAAAACACATGGAAAAACAGGAATAGAAGAAAACTTCTTCAACATGCTAAAGGGCGTATATGAAAAGCCCACTTCTAACATCCTCATTAATGGTGAAAGATTGAAGGCTTCCCTCTAAGATCTGGAACAAGACAAGGATGCCCACTATAACCACTGTTATTCAACACTGTATTGCAAGTTGTAGCCAGAGCAATTAGGCAAGAAAAAGAAATAAAAGGCATCTAACTGAAAAGGAAGAAGTAAAACTTACACTATTTGCAGATGGCATGATCCTATATGTAAAAAGTCCCTCAAAAAATCACAACAAAGCTTCCAGAGCTAATAAACTCAGCAAAGTGGTGGGGTAGAAGCACAAGCAACAAAAGAAAAAAAAAAACAGATAAATGGAACCTCATCAAAATCAAGAACTTTTGTACATCAAAAGATGTACTTTATCAAGAAAGTGAAAAAACAGCCTACTCAATGGGAGAAAATACTTGGAAACCACATATCCAATAAGGGTTTAATATCTAGAATATATATAGAAAAATCCTACAACCCAACAATAAAAAGACAACTCAATTTAAAAATGGGCAAAAGACAAACAGACCTTTCTCCAAAGAGGATAAAAAATGCTAAAAAGCACATGAAAGGATAGATGCTCAATATCATCAGCTATTGGGAAAAGCATATCAAAACCACAATGAGATATCATTGCAAATGGCTATTATTTAAAAAACAGAAAATTTTAAGAGGATATGGTGAAATAGGAACACTCATTCTTTGCTGATGGGAATGTAAAATGGTGTAGATGCTGTGGCAGATAGTTTGGCACTTCCTCAAAAAGCTAAGTTTAGAACTGCATATGATCCAACAATCCCACTACAGTACTAGGTATATACCCAAAAGAAGTGAGAGCAGGGATTGAACAACTATCTGTACACTGATGTTCACAGCATCATTATGCACATTTGTCAAAAAAGATGGTGGCAGGGAAGCGGATGTGGCTCAACCGATTGGGCTCCCGTTTACCATATGGGAGGCCTTGGGAAGGGAACTTGTGAAAAGCAAGCTGGCCAGCGCGTGTGGAGACCTGACGGCCCGCACCCACAGAGAGCTGACAGTCCACGCCCACGGAGAGCTGGCACAGCAAGATGACGCAACAAAGGGAGACGAGCAGACACAGAAGAACAAGCAGTGAATGGACACAGACAGCAGACAGCAAGCAAGTGGCAAGGGCGGGGGGGATAAATAAAATAAATCTTTAAAAAAAATATGGAGGAACCCAATGTGTGTCATTGGGATAAATAAAATAAATCTTTAAAAAAAAATATGGAGGAACCCAATGTGTGTCATTGGCTGAATGGATAAACAAAATGTGGCATAGACACACTATAGAATATGATTCAGTAGTAAAAAGGAACTAAGTTCAGATTCATACAACAGGGCTGAACCTTGAAGACATCAAGTTGAATAAAATAAGCCAGACACAAAAAAGGACAAATATTTTATAATCTCAATTTTATTAAATTATTAAAATAAGCAAATTTATAGAGTAGGAATCTAGACTATAAATTACCAGAGCTAGGTTGGGGGTAGGGAATGGCTAGTTAGTGCTTAAACCGTATAGAGTTTCTATTTGGTAATGGATGGTGGTAATGGGAGCACAACATTGTGAATGTAATTAACAGTACTGAGTTATATATGTGAATGTGGTTAAAAGGAGAAATTTTAGGTCATACTAGAATAAAAATTAAAAGAAAAAAACATAGGACTATATAACACAAAGAACCCTATTATAAATGACAGACTATAGTTAACAGTACAATTATAAAAATATCCTTTCATGAATTATAACAAATATATGTAACTAATTCTAAGTGTTAGTAGTAGGGTGGTATATGGGAACTCTGTATTTATATATTTCATGCATGATATTTCTGTAAACCTACAACCTCTCTAACAAAAAATGATTGACAAAGAACTACAAAATCATAAAACGACAGACAAGGCAAAACTTGAATAAACGTATTACAAAGGGTGATATCCAAATGACGTTACAAAAGAGGATCCAAATGGCCAATCAGCAAATGTAAAGGAGCTCTACTTTATTAGTTACCAAGAAAATACAAATTAAAACCACAGTGTAGTTTTGATAACAGATGGTGATGATAGTATAGAACAAGCATTGTTACTGCAATTAAAACCACTTAATAGTGTAATTGAAAGTGGTTTATATAGGAAGTGTAATATATATATAATATTTTAAAATAAAACACACAATGTAATCCCACTATACCGACCCCACCACCACCACTATCACTACACCACAACAAACAGTTAAAACGAAAAAGACAAATAATACATAGTACTGGTAAGGATGCAGAATAACTGGAATGCTCTTATCCTGCTGGCTGAAGTACAGATTGCACTACACTTAGGAAAAGTGGTATTACTTACTAAAGCTGAACATTCATATTTCTTATGACCTAGCAATTCCACTCCTAATTAAAACCCAAGAGAAATACGTTCATCAAAAGGCTGTTTATAGCAATCCTATTCCTATTGGCCCAAAATTAAAACATCCCAAGTGTTCATCAACAGTACAATGTATAAATTGTAATGTATTTTACAATGCAATACTATACAAGAATGAAAACGAAGAAACTCTTGCTATACACAACATGGATGGGTCCTACAAAGAGCACTGAGCCAAAGAAGCCAAAAACAAACAGTATGTACTATATGACACCATTTATATAAATTTCAAAAGCAAGACAAAGTTCATCTATGGTTTAAAGGACAATGGTTGGTTACCTGGGGGGGAGAAGAAAGTACAGAGTAGGAGGAGGCATGAGGAAGACTTCTGGGATACTAAAAATATTTTAGTTCTTCATTTGGGTGGTTCATTTTTTAAAAACTCATCAAACTGTGCTCTTAGGATTTATGGACATGCATGTATGTTGAACCGTATTTATATACTCAATAAAAAGTTTTCCTTAAAAATGAAAGACAAACATACACTGATCATATGTCCTGGTTTGCCTGGAACATGCCTAGTTTAAGCTTGCTCTCCCAGCTTAATTTTTAATAGATTCCCCTTTCATTCTCAGAAGTATTCCAGTTTGGATAATAAATTATATGGCCACCCTAGCTATAACCTGTTTCAGGTCTTAGACCATTCAAGATTTCAATGACTGAAAGCCTAATTAAAACTAAGGAACAAAATTAAAAGGTAAATAACCTCATATGGCAGACGGGAATAATTCTGCATCAATATACCTAACAATTATTAGAAATTTACTATCAGATTTGTTAATAACTATATTAAACACATAGTGTTCTGACACCATGATCTAAAACCAGTTTTCTAGTTGTCTGAGCTTCATTTCCTTCATACGTAAAAATTTATTCAACAAATATTTATGAAGTGTTTACTAAATACCAGGTACCAGAAAGTATTCCATAGGTTTCCAGAAAAAGATAAAGTTTTCCCATTAATAACTGAGACTGTATAGCCTATGTGACTAGCTCAATCAAAAAAGAGGAAAACACAACTACTCTCTTTCCTCATTTACATCTTCCCTACCAGTGCCTGAACAGTAAAATCTATTAACACCAAATAGTAGAAAACTTTACCAACTTAATTCTTTCTCCTCAGGGTTAACAGTACAAAGATTGTTTGCTAAGAGTGTTGTAGAATGAAACTGCTTTTTACTGTTCTCAGGCAACTAAGTCAAAGGTAGGATAGGTATATACATATGATTTTATCCTATTATAATGACTTAGAAGGTCTTATTCATGGAAGGTAAAAACAGAATTCCCACAACCCCCCAATCTTACCATGCTACCACCAAAACCTTTATAAGCAGAGTGTTTTTAAACTCTGTCCCTAGGTATTCATGTTTCCCCAATCCAATCAAATCCAATTCCTACTACTAACTTATTGGCAAAGTCAGTAAAAATGAGGACTCTTAAGAGAAACCCAGACTTGTCACATTTTACACATAGTCCTTCCACTGTGACCAGAAACTATTAGAAAAGCAAACCCAGAAAAGGAATGCTGCCAGTCCTTCCAGAGGATGTTGTTTAGATACCTACTGTATGGTTTTACTACATAGCAAGATACCTAAAGCACCTACCATCTGTTGAAAAGTAGCTCCAGAGCTGTCACACTGAAAAAAAGCAGCAGCATTATCATTTGCACGTGAGGGGGGACTGTGCAATGTAATTCTTACTTATTTTCACTGTGCTCGATTGAGCTGCCTTAGGAAACATCCAGTGGCAGCTAGGTTTTTCCTTCAAAAAAACACTATCTTTTGATTCAAAAGTTAAAGAGGTAGAAATCTTTTTAAAGACCAGCAAAAATGCAGGGTGCCAAATATCATCATTACTTCCAAGGAATTCACCGAGGCTTATTTGCCACAGTGTGTTTCCCAGTGACTGT
Source organism: Dasypus novemcinctus (assembly GCF_030445035.2). Classification (NCBI taxonomy): domain Eukaryota; kingdom Metazoa; phylum Chordata; class Mammalia; order Cingulata; family Dasypodidae; genus Dasypus; species Dasypus novemcinctus. The sequence continues at coordinate 80,355,720 of NC_080682.1, forward strand.
ATTAAAAATTATTTTTACGTATTTCATTTAAAATTAAGAGACATTTTGTACAAAGCTACTTAAATCAAGGAATATTCATGACAAAGGAGCTCAAGTAAAGACTCTGCCACTTAGAAGCCATGAGATCCTAGGAAAAACTACTACTCTGACCCTGTTTACTTAGCCATAGAAGGACAATGTGCAGGTGTTGTAGACAAAAAGATGGGCTGGAGCCTGAAATAACCACAAAAGGAGAAAGAAACCACAGAGAAATTCCGAAGGTGGTAAGAACCCCACTCCACATAAACTGCACTCTTGTAATATAATTGTACTCTCTTAATAAATGCCCTCCTATTACTGGAAATCTAATCAGATTGTCTCATTTAGTTTTAGATACTTAGATAAGAGAAATGATAAAAGACATAATCCTCCCTCTCTCATTTTCCACTCAGTTTCTTTAAATAGACAACATTAAATTAAAGTGGGAGATTGGGGTATTTCAATAACAAGAAAACAACAAAAATCTAGCATTAAATAAAAGATAGTTTTCAGTACCAAGAAATGGACATTCCTTTGCCTTTTTTAAAGATAAAAACAATCAAAACTAATTAAAACTTAGAATATAATGCCAGCTGGTTGTTTCAAACACTTGCTAAGCAAAAAGACAAACATGAAAAAATGTATGGAGAGTAGTTTAAAGGGAGGAGAATGGAACGAGAGGCAATTCCACAGCCCAGGTAGAATAAAAGCAAAGTTTTACAAGATTCACCAGTGACAAAAATATATATATATACAAAATGAAAAAAGAAAAAGAAAAATTTATTAGGCACAAACTATGACCTCGCATGTTTTCACAACTACAATTTCCCACAAGACTCCATAATAACCTTTCTTGCCTAAGGTCACTACATCCATGAATGCAGCAAAGCCAAATCTGAGCCAGTATCTTCTAACTAAATCCTACATTTACAGAGGGCACAGTCCTTCTTCTGAGGTAAAAGCTTAAGGACTGAGTGTACAGCACTTGAAGAGAAGTTCAGAGAAAGTAAAGGGTTTGAAACAAATGCTCTTGGTCATTTCCAGTTGCAAACATATTTGAAGAGCATTCTTCACTACGGGACCTTCTTGGCTTTTAGTTATTGCATAAAATGCATTAATATCTGCCCCACAGAAAATTTAGACATATGAAATAAGGGGATATCCAGCTGAAGAATCCCTAAAATTCCACATAATTCCACAATGAAAGTCAATGGGCAAAACTAGCAACACTATATAGAAAATTGACTGCTAAGTGATTAAGATAGACTCTTAAAGAATTAAAATTCAAAGGCAACTAGACTTTACCAGGATTTCCCTGACTGCCATTTGTAAAGACAGTCAACAAAAGAGAAGACAGGAAATACATAGTCAAACTTGAGGCTCAAGACCATTTAGGTAGATTCTAAGGGGACTTAATTATTGCCACTACCCATTTGAATAAGAAGTCATAGTTCTCAGGTTAAAAAATAAGCAGATATCAAAGGCCAATGGATTTATTTTCAACCTCACCCTATCCAAACCATTAAAAGATCTCATATGGAGAGAGAGAGGGAGGGGGGAGGGAGAGAGAGGGATGAAAGGAGGGAGGGAAAGAGAGAGAGAGAGGGAAGAAGGAGGGAGGGAGAGGGAGGAAAGGAGTGAGAGAGCCATTTCTGTCAAAAAGTTGATTAGATGTAGAGGAGTATGTATACCCAGAAAGCCAGACAGCAAATAAACTCCCTGCCCTGGCACCCATCCCCTGCGTGACCATCATGGGCTCTCTGGAGCTGGTACTGGTGGGAAGGAGTGTGTAGGATCCTGTCTGGAACTTGCAAGGAGGGATGACTCTGGGGATTCCAGAGTCTACACTGGTAACTCAGCAGAGGAGAGAGAGGACATCCCACATCACTTAAACCATCTTGATTCACTAGGTGCAGTTCCTCTGCAGACTGTCAGGCCCATACCAGCTCCAAACAACGGAGTTAATCCCTTTATTTACACATGAAGAAACTGAGGCTCAGAGAGGAAGGGATGTATGAGTGTTCACAAAGTGAGTCAGAAATTTTATCTGGTCCCTCTTTCAACCCTAAACACAGGCTAAAGGTGAAATAGGAAATCTAATCTCTCTATTGCAAAAGGCCTATGAGGAATCAGTGGAAGTAGGGTAAAAAAGTCTAAAAACTCTGGGTCTCTCTAGGTTCTGGACAAGAGTAGGACCAGTGCAGAGCGCAAATCTCTGATGTCAGAGATGTTCCTAAATCTTCTGTGACCCACAGAAGTTTCTTCCTCTGGCCTCAGACTCCCAATAAATGAGGGCATTTATCTCCAAACAATGTAAGAATCCTATAAAATGACATCTACAAATATTTTTATAGCATATTTATTCAAAATAGTCCCAAACTGGAAAGAATTCAGGTTTCCATCAACAGGAGAATATATAAACAACTGGTGGTAATTCATACAATTGAAAATTACGAAGCATTCAAAAGAATTAACTACTGATATGTAAAACAGCCTTATCCAAGAGAGTTCATAAAGTATTATTTGATGAATATGAATTCCTAGGACAGGAAAACTTGGTGGAAAACAAAATCAGAACACTGGTTGTCTTTGTAGGGATAGAGGTCAGATTGACAGATTGAGTAGGTGAAGATGGACATGAGAGAATTTTTTTTCCCAAAGATTTATTTATTTATTTCTCTCACCTTCCCCTCTACCCCGCCCCCGGTTGTCTGTTCTCTGTGTCTATTTGCTGTGTCTTCTTCTTTGTCTGCTTCTGTTGTTGTCAGCGGCACAGGAATCTGTGTTTCTTTTTGTTACGTTATCTTGTTGTGTCAGCTCTCAGTGTGGGCAGTGTCATTCTTAGGCAGGCTGCACTTTCTTTCACGGTGGGTGGCTCTCCTTATGGGGCGCACTCCTTGCGCATGGGGCTCCCCTACGTGGGGGACATCCCCGCGTGGCAGGACACTCCTTGCACACATCAGCACTGCGCATGGGCCAGCTCTGCACGGGTCAAGGAGGCCCGGGGTTTGAACCGCGGACCTCCCATGTGGTAGACGAACGCCCTAACTGCTGGGCCAAGTCCGCTTCCCGAGAGAAATTTATGGAGTGAAGTTTAGTGGTCTCTAACTTGATACGGGTTTATAACTTCATATGTAGTATATAAGTATATTTGTTAAAGCTCATCACTTAAGATACATGTGTTTCATTATATGTAAATATTTTAAAAAATGGGTGGATGGGAGGAAGGAAGGCCTTATACCTGGTTAAAAATCATTTATTGGAATATCACAAATAAAATCCTAGGACAGTGGAGGTAAGAATATAAGCTAAAAGACAAGGAATTCTAAGTCTTGTTTAAAGTTAATAACTAAATTTAAAAATGTTTCCATAAATATCTATATCAATGAAATCCTATGAACATAGTAGACTTAATACCTTTGAAAAACATACTGTACTTTGAAAGTACATATTGGACTCAACGGCCTTTGAAAAACATAATGAGCTATTAGGAAACTAAATCTCTAGTGAAGTCCATTTTCAGTACTGCATGAAATCAGGTCCTGCTATAAATTGTTTCCTACTAAATAAGGTAGGCCCTCTGTGGAATGAAGCCCTTTCAGATAACCCAATGCCATGATTTGGTAGAAAACACTTGGGCTCTGAGTCTAGCAGGCCTGGGTTAAAATCCAGGCTCACACAGGGGCTTACTTACCTGTCTGGTTCCATAATTTCCTAAAATACAGATAAAAGACCCACCCATTCCTCTCCACCCTAGAGCATTTGTGTGAAAATTAAATGTAATAACACATAAAATACCAGAAAGACAATTAACATTTCTTATTCATCTAACCTTTACTCCTTTGGCAGTGATTCTCAGTATGGTACTTTAACAGTCAGTCAATTCTGTAATTTTCCAATCTAAAATATTTTAATGGTTCCTGTTTTCTGGAAAGAATAATTTATTTATGAGAGTTTAGACAAGGGGAAATTTTTTTAATAACCTAAAAAAAACAATAATGTAGCCATTTTTCTCTCCGGATTAAACATTATTCTATCGACATGCACATATACCAATTTTTTATTTTGGGGAAAGAAATTAATGACTTTAGTAGAAGCAGGCTTAAACCAAACCTCTGAGGGTTTGATAAAACAATTGACAAACCATTTCTACTCACTGGCTGAAAGAAGTTGGTAAATACACTTTCAAATACCTAATGAAGTAGAATCAGGATACAGACTTAGGGCAGCTTTATTAGGAGAAATATACCTAGGTAATCCCTCTACCCTGCGATTTTCAAACTTGTAGATAAAAGTGTGAACAACTGGAGCTCTCAGAACACTACAAGTACAGTGCAAATGGGTACACTCACTTCAGAAAACTGTTTGGCAGCATTTATAAAAGAAAATACGCATATTCTATGGCCTTGCAATTTATTTTCAGGAATACACCCAACCAAAAGATAATGAAAAAGAAGGTTCATAGAAGTATTATTTTCAAAAGCCTGAAAGTGAAAACAACCCAAACATCCATCAACAATAAAATGGCTAATGGCATCCATTAACAGCATCATTAATGAAATGGGAAAAACGCTCAACTATTAGTCAAAGAACCCAAATGCAAAAAAAAAAAAAAAATACATCCTGTGTGATTCCACTGAAATATAAGCAAAATTAACCTAGGCATTAGAAGTCAAAGAGTGGTTACCTGACTTGAATGTGATTATGTGAGCTCAGTTTAGGATTATTGCTCGATTAAACTGTACTTGTAAATTTCTCTGCATTACACTTCAAAAAGTTGTTTGGTTTTTTTAAGATGCCAATTCCTACATCATCAAAAGTTGTTTTTAATGTTGTTTTTAATGCCTCTCCTTGGGTTCCAACAACAGTTCTACAGTAAGCCTCCCAAATTTAAGAAACTCAGTTGATTCTACAGCAGCTTCCTGCAGACCACACTTTGAGAAAAAATGCCTATGCCATTTTCAAAGTAAAGTAGAGGAATTCAACAGGATTCAAAAGAATCTCTGCTAACCCAAACCTGTCCAGCTCAAGTACTAAAAACTTGAGCATGACAGCTAAGCACCATTCTGAAAAGGCCAGATTTCACGGGCAGTGTGGAACCTAGAAAAGTCTGCTGCCTTAAATCTGGAGTCTGTTATGCTCTAGATGAGCATCTGAGGCATCTATGTGCTCAAGGGGCTACAGCTTATTCCCTATTCTCATACCATAAGCCTAGAGCAGGCAGTGCAAACTATCTCCCAAGGACCAAATCCTGCCTACCTTCATTTTTATGGAAAAAAAAAAAGTTTTATTGGGAGTCACTAGACACAGCCTCACAAATCACCTATAGCTGCTACAGGGATGGAGCTGAGCGGTTGCAAAAGGGACTGTACGGCCCATGAAACCTAAAATATTTACTATAAAGTCCTTTACAGAAAAAAGTTTTATATACCAAAGGGGAAAGATTAAGTCAAATGTTCAGACCCCAGAACAAATCCTCAGGATATATTCCTGACTGCACATCTGTACATTGTCAAACCTCGTTCTATAACAGCTTCCACAAGAGTAGCGTTCTGGTCATCTACAGCTACGTAACAAAATCACTCTAAAATTTGGTGTCTTAAAACAATAAAAATCATTTTATTATCTTTCACAATTTCTGTTAGTTAAGAATTTGGGAAGGTCTCCAAGCAGTTCTAGCTCCAGGTCTTAAAATGGTCACTCCACATTAGGTAGTTTAGGCTTCCTTATGTTATGGCAGCCTCAGGCTAGTCGACTGCTTACAAGGCTGCTCAATATTCTATAATGAGCTAGGTAGAAGTTTTGCTCATATTTTCTGACCTAGCCTTAGAAGTCACATAACATAATTACTTTTGCCACATTCTGCTGGTTACAAGTTATTCACAAGACTACCCATATACAAGGAGAAAGGATACTGACTCCACCTCACCATAGGATCAGAGTCAAGGTCACACTGAAAGAAGAGCATGTGGGATAGGAGATAGTATTGCAGCCATCTTTAGAAAATACAAAAGTAACATCAAGTGAAGTAACTGCTTCTTTCTCTTGATATTGTCAGCCAGTAATTCACGTTGAACTTATTTCATGGGGCTAAAGAACAACAAAGAATTGTTCTTTATTATGTATTTTCTCAACCACCCTTTAAAAAAATTATGTCCCATCTCATACTTGGAAATATTTTGTTTACCCAACAACCTCATTTACTGAATTTCATTCTCCCATGTTCAATTAAATGTTAAGTTCTAAGCAGTATTTTACTACTTGGAGTGGATACAAATCTAGCCAAAAGTGAGCCAACTAATTTTAGTTAAGACTATGAAGAAACTGTACCTTTTGGCTAAGTATATACTGTTGTTTAAGATTTTCTGATACACTCCCATCTGGAGGTATACTGGATCCAATCATCTATTGTCTTCTCATTTTGGTAATTCTGGTATCCTTACTTATGGAAGAGTTTTGAGTAAGACTCAATATAAAAGAAAACCTCCTCTGAAAATAAAGCAGTAAACTAGGGCCAAAATGCAAACTCAAAAATACAAACTATTTACTGTAGTCAAGCTGATAAGAATAGTGTGTTCCTTTTTACTTTTTCAAAAATTAAGGTTGATATAGCATTTTTCCACAAACAGAATAGCTGTAACATCTTGGTTAACATTACTTCTTTCAATAAAAGATGCTAGTGTCCAACACTGTTGTAAGCACCCATTGAAGGAGTATAATGGTCACTCTGTTTGCCTACACAGGCACTGATATACCAATATTTAACTCTCTGTGCCCTACTTTCCTTCTTTCCCCAATGTCCAAGGTACTTTTTGGTAGTTAAGGAATCTAAATAAGTAGATTAGTTGTTAGACCACTATACAACTACTCTGTTACAATATAAACATGGCCCTCTGGCAAGAATTAAAATGGCTCTAAGATCTTATATCATGGAAAATGTTAGCCATTGGGGAAAATCAGATTCAGAATTCCTTTGACTGATATAAAAATCAAGTGCAAAGATACCTTAAAAAGTCAACTTCTAACCCATTAGAAAGGGGAAAAAATGTCAATTACAGAGCATTAAAATTTTCTAAGAAAATTTTATTTTTTTCAATTATATCCATTTACTTTGTTTTTGTCTGTCCTCAAGGCCTGTACCAGCAGCAGGGTAACTTGTCTACGGTAAAGTCTACAGAAGAAGAACACTGTCTCGATCTTTGCTCCTGTTAACACATAGCTAAAAATAATAAAATAAACAGGAGGAAGTATCCAAAATAACAAAAAAGTAAGCATTTCTAGTAATTAGCTAAGTTACTGAGACTGGGTGGGTGGGGATGAGTTTGCACTGCTTGCAAGAAAAGTAATTCCTTTAATTCATACTTTTTAAAAAAAGATTGTGCTAAAATCTCTCCTCATCCTAATAAAAATGTTTTGATATTAAGACACGAAATTTTATGGGAAGCAGATGTGGCTCAAGCAACTGGGCTCCCGTCTACCATATAGGAGGTCCAGGGTTCGACGCGTGCTGTCCCGTGCAGGAGTGCTGCCCTGCACAGCAGTGCTGCCCCGCACAGGAGTGCTTGCCCACGCAGAGAGCTGGCGCAGCAGGTGATGCAACAAAAAGAGACACAGAGGAGGGAAAATAAGAGACATAGCAGATCAGGAAGCTAAGATGGCGCAACAGAATGATCACCTCTCTCCCACTCCGGAAGGTCCCAGGATCAGTTCCTGGAGCCGCCTGAGAACACAAGCAGACACAGAAGGACACAGAGCAAATGCGCACAGAAAGCAAATAAATAAATCTTTAGAAAAAAAGACATGAAATTTTTATCCTAATACTTTCAGATTCTTACAAGTGAAACATGGTGTTCCAACACAAAAATGCAAACTAATACTTTAAGTGTGCTACCAAAGGCAGGGTTTCTCAAACTTTTAGATTACATATAGGTTTACCCAACAAATTGGCTCTGGCAAGTAACTAATTATGTATTTGTGCAGTTGCAGTCTTCAACTACTGAAGCCTATTCACAAAGATTAATATCTTTCAGAACAAACTGGTAGAATCAGAACAATATGGGGTTATTTTGCTGGTTTCACAAGAAGTTAAGACTGTCTGATTATTACAGCAAATGACTTGGGCCCTAACAGCAGAAAAAATACTCTGCAGTTGCTGCTTCATATGTATGCTATTATTTCCTCTATTTCTTGTGTATCACTTTCTTATGCTGCATTCTGAAACTGTTCTTCTCAAGGTTAAACTAACAACAGGCTCCAGTCCTCTAAGGCAACATTTTCCAAAGGGTGGTAAATGGAATTAGGAAACTGTATATTTTATCCTCCACCGGGAGATTAACAAAGTACATTAGGATATAAAAGACTATAAAATGTGCTAAAGTAAAGAAACCTACTGAACTCTAGTTAAGCCTAGCCCTTCACAAATTTCCCAACACTGCTTGGGAAATGATGCTCAAGAAAAGCTCTTGATTACCACAGCAGCTTAAGGTAATGATTTTCCAAAAATGGGCCAAACCTCTGGATGAACTATAAGTGATTTAAAAAGCATGAGCTTCCACTGGTCCAAAGGGCTACTTACAAATAAACTATTAAACCGATCACTGAGAGCTGCAAAACTTGGCATGATATTAGAACGAACCAAAGATTTCGATTTGTATTTACCTAATAAGACTGGCTGCTGCAACTGACAAAGCTGCAAAGCTCCTACCACATATGCACACCCAAAGCTAGAAATCTGTAATTTTCAAGAGGGGCACTCACTGTCAGTGAAGTGTTCTCTTTAAGTGGTCATGGTTTTAATTATTATTATTTTTGCTTTTTAATTAAAAATTACCATTAGTTTAGTTGTTTTATTAAATTTGCAGAGAATGTATTATACAAGTGCAACACCAGAAGTTGGGGTCTACAGTTTTCTAGTCTAAACTTTGAAGACAAGTACGATTTGTGATTTTACTAGGAACCATCCATACCCCTATTGCTGAAGAAAATCCCTCTACCCAAAAAATGCTTATACATTCACAATTATTATTTCACTAAAAAGTGGAAATTACTAAGGGATGACCCAGCTAAAATGCTGGGTCATATTGTCCCACTGTGCTACCTCTTTGCAAAGTCACATCTGCCAGGGTCCCACCAGCAGTCCATCCCCAGTGGATGGCTGAGAAGATTAGCCTCCACCTATAAGCACATTGGGTGGCTGCATCTACCTGATCCCAAGAGCCAGACAGGCTTCCTTCCTTCAGGACTCATTCCCTGAACTTTTACAGCCTTTATGGAGCAAAGCACTCAGGAATTCTTCCTTAGCCCTCTTTTCAAAGGTTATCCCCTTCTTCATGGGTGTGAAGACCATTTCCTCTGCTAGATTCAGCATTCCTCAAGGAATGTGTCTTTTCATTTCTTGCATATTAAAAAACAAAAACAAAAAACACTGACTCTTAGAGCCGGAGAGTCCTTGGAGATCACCTGGCCCAACATATTCATGGAAAGGAGATGAATCGAAGACTCAAAGAAGTCAAACATTACTGAGGTCATACCACAAGGGAGAGGCAGCTTCAGGAGCAGAACCCCTGGCCCCTGTTAGGTGCAATAACTCCAGGTTTAATCGATCTGAGTTCATCTATTCAGGCAGAGTGCAGCAGAGGAGGGAAGAAGAAAAACAATTACTGAAAGGTGAAAGGCTAACCTCAGAGGCACCATCCCTGCTGTACTCCCCCAACCCAACTTGTTGAGGAGAAAGTGGTTTGTGTACATGGTGGGTGTGTCACTGCCCCAATCTACTCCCCAGCATGTGTTAAAAATTTTTTTTAAAAAAAGCTTGGGAGCCAGTGTTCTAAGGTCCTCACCTCGGCTATGGGGTCACATTCAGAATCTTGTAGGACTCTTTCACTCCCAACTATTCTCAGAGCTTGTCCCTGGCCCCCTTGTCCACACCAACCATGTGGTACATGGACTCTGACTGAGGCCCTGTCCTGGGAGTAGTAGTAATTTCTCTGACCTGGATGTCAATTATGCTTCCAGTCTCTGAGTGACATGGGAAACCAACTGGGAAGGATTTGCTTGCAGAAAAAGTCTTAAAATGACTACCATAAACAAATCCTCTTCTCAAGTCTTTTCCTGTTTCCTCTTTAAATTTTTGCCAGGTTTAAAGAAACGGTTTGCAACTAAATGTTATCAGGCAGGGATCAAATAAGATTGGGGGTGCTCAAGAGAATAAACCATCTATGAAGTCTTTGGCAAAGTGTAGCTCCTCCTATGATCCAGCAAGGAAACAGTAACTTTAATTCCTATAAATTAATAAAATTACAATAGAAACTATGCTTGAAGTGTTTGATAACTTTCAGGAGTCTTAATATCTATTTCCACTGTGATATTAACTTGCGCTCTTAAGAAACCTACCCCAACAAGCCTTGTAACCTTGGGTTTTATGCTAAAGTTGGGGTGAAAATACAAGTATGGCAAAAAAAAAAAAATTAGAGCATAAAAATTCAGGGAAATCTTAATTTATGATTGAGAAATTCAAAGTGCTAAAAAACCCTACTGTTAAGATACTTCCTTCTCCAGATAACGAATGAAAAAGACAGCAAAAATAACAACAGATTTACCAAAAATTAGACAGAATTATGAATAACCACATTGTTGGGATTGCCACTAGCCAACTGACCTTGCGCAAATCAATTAATCTCTCTGGTCATTCAGAAGATTCACTGAAGAGGAGGCCAGATCACTGAGTATTTGCTAAAGCCTCTTCTGGCTCTCAAAGCCTGTAAGTTATTTCTTCGTAGTACATTAGATATTTGGAAAATTATTAACTCCAAAAGGTCACAAGGGTTATCATTTTAAGCAATACACCTAATAGCCACTGATCTTCAAACAGTCTATGCAATGTTCTACAAAGTCAAGTGTCCCATTACTAATTCATCTTTTCCTATTTCCTGGGGCTTCTGCTATGCCAATAACCATTTTTAAGTGAACGCCACAAGGCTTTAAAACTACATATATCTAAGAAACTTATATAGAATCATCCTTCAAACTAAGAGGATGGTGAACACTAATAATCTCAGAGCTCCTCTGAGAATCATTCCTTTGTCAGCCAAATACACCTTTCTAAGACCCTATGGGGAGACGGACTTTGGCCCAGTGGTTAGGGCGTCCGTCTACCACATGGGAGGTCCGCGGTTCAAACCCCGGGCCTCCTTGACCCGTGTGGAGCTGGCCATGCGCAGCGCTGATGCGCGCAAGGAGTGCCTTGCCACGCAAGGGTGTCCCCCGCGTGGGGGAGCCCCACGCGCAAGGAGTGCGCACATGAGGAAAAGCCGCCCAGCGTGAAAGGAGAGTGCAGCCTGCCAAGGAATGGCGCCCCCCACACTTTCCGTGCCGCTGACTGACGACGACAACAGAAGCTGACAAAGAAACAAGACGCAGCAAATAGACACCAAGAACAGACAACCAGGGGAGGGGGGGGAATTAAATAAATAAATAAATCTTTAAAAAAAAAAAAGACCCTATGATACTTTTACGAGTTACTTCAACACCAATATGAACCTCAAAATACTTTAATACTTTTAATACTTTTTTACTTTTTTTAATGCTTTCTTTGACAGATCTTAACTATCTACAGTTTAAGCAGGTCAAAGAAATTTCTCTGAAGAAATGTTATTTATGCATTCAATCATTCTTACATCATGTATTCTACTTCCTGGTAATTCATGTGGGAGAAGAGCCATTACATATAGCGCCAGAAACCTATCCCAAAATCTTTAGTAAAACTACTATTCCTACATTTATTAAACTGACTATAGTTTGTTTTTCTTCAAGAATCCAATGAAGAATTGGGCTGTTTTTTAAATTAGGCATTTGTAGAATAAGCTTTATATTTTTATTACTCCTCATAATTAAAAACAGTTGTTTGTAAAAGGTAAGCAGTACACACAAATGTCACCAAGTTGAATTTTAGCATCAGGCTATTTTCCTACACATTAGGTAATGGGTTATTAAACCAGGAGCCACAGACATATCACCACTATCACCATCACCAAGGATGCCTGAATAAGCTGAAGGTTTAAATAGCTCCCTAAAATTATATGAAAAATTAAGTGTGTACTTTTTTTGAAGAGAGAGCATGAAGATTGAGAAGCTCAGAGAGGTTCATGACCTTTGACTGAGAATCTCTGTATTATGGAATATACTTTAAGATTTTATTCTGAGTCAGAATGCTTCAAAATAATAAGATATAATGGTAAGAATTCCTTAAATTCAAGGATTTTTCATGTGATCATCATAATATTTCTGGCAAGAATCCTAGAAAACATGAAAATGATCTAAACTAAATATTTCCAAGTAATCTTGAAACGGTCAAACAATTAACAAACAAGCACACATACACATTCTAATAGAATGGATTCATTGATAGCTATGATATTAAGACATTTAAGTTTTTTAACTGAATGTACCAAACAATTCACCACAGACAGCAATATATACTCAGAAAGTAGTGTCTTCTAATTTGTGATACAGCAATTGGTTTTTTTCTAGAATTTATATAAAATCTATGTCAATATCTTGTAGGGGTCTAAAAGAAATAAATAAATGCAGATTTAGATACAACTTATCCTATGAAGCCAAAGTCAGTTTTTTCACTGTATGCTTTACCCATGTGATCACCCTCACTTCACAAATGTTCTTTCTTCCTCTGTCTTCACCTGTCTAAATCCTAGTTCCATACAGAAATAATGTTGGTTCTAACACTATCTCCAATATTGACACATGAGCCTGTGTTGCTACATTCTGTTTCACATGTAAACACAGTCTCCCCAATTATATCTGCCCTACAGAACTTTATTATATTGAATTTCTCTTGTCCAGCACAGTATAATACACACGCATATTATATGAATATAATTCATATAATTATATGAACTAATTTCTACCTCACTTAGATTAATGTGTCTATTGTTACACTTATGCTGTATGAAAATAACTAGTAGAGATATCTAGGGATCTGCTTCAAAGTAAGAGAGAGAAGTGGGCAGAGGTACAGATGAAATAAGACTGACCACAAGTTGATAATTGTTAAAGTTGTTAATGCAATTGGTAAAGTTGGTGGATACAAAAAAAAAAAAAAAAAACGCATTATATTTTTGTTTATGTTGGCAATTTCCGATAATAAAAGTTTAAAGCCACCCCTACCAGAACAGCAGAAAGCTTCTTAAAAAACAGTGTCCATGAGTTTTCTTCTCTGTACCCCTGCCCAGTACAGAGCAGATGAATTGACTTTAAAACCTTTAGGAGGTACTGGGAATTGAATCCAGGACCTCATACATGCAAAACCTACGCTCCATCAATGAGCTACATAGGCTCCCAATACATTTTATTCTTCAGGCAGAATTACCTTTCAATGAAATTTCAAAGCTTTTTGATGGTACTTTAATGATTTTTTGGTTAACTCAGAGAAAACACACATCACTCATTCAACAACAATTTACTGAGACTACTTTCTAAGATCTCCTGTCTTGCTAAAGGCATCAAAGCAAAAATAAGTCATTCCTTCAAACAAATTAAAAATCTCACAGTACCCTCAAGAATTCACAGCAAAAATGGGAGAACAGGGACATAAAGAGAAAGAATAGAAAAAGCAATAAATACAGATTTAAAGAAAGAGCTCTAAGGCATTTACTTTTTCAATGAGGAAGAGGGCATACAACTTTGTTCAAGCTAGGGAGGCCTAAAAGTTCCCCTTCCTCCTCCATTTTACAAATGAGGAAATTAAAGCCCAGAGAGGGGAAGTGACTTGCCTAAAGTTACATACCAAGTTGTAACAAAACCAAAATTAAAACTCAAATCTGCTGATTCACAGTTCAACGTGAATTTTTCACCTAACACTTTTGTCTTTACCATAATATCTATTAATTAAAGAGAAGGAGCTATTCAGTTATTAATATATACTTCAACTCTACATTATACCAAACCACAGAAGAAAGTAATAGGGTAAGTAAGGGGGATGTGGTACAGAAATGGCTAGAAAGAAAATGCACACAACAAACTCGTAAGACAGGAAGATCATATATATATACCATACTTTCTCAAGTTTGAGACACAGTTGACTTAAGACATAATATCCATTTCATAAACATTGTGAAACAGACCCTATAAAATACATCTTAATTTTTTAAAAAATAGTGAAATGTGAAAACATACATCTCTAAAGCAAGAAAATGTAATATAAAGTTTCAAAACACAAAAATCACTATCATTTATTTAGGGTCCTTAAGTATACAAATACACACAGCAAGAGTCCCATTTTCTAAGGTAACAAATAGTTACTAAATACTAAGCTTACATGATATTATTTTTCAGTTGTAGGTATTAATACAAACAAGTCCTTCTTGCCGTTTACCTCATAAGCATAAGTTTTTGGGATGAGACAATGCAAGGTTTGAATCTCCGCTCTGCCATTTAGTAACTCTCCAACCTTTTCAGTTTATTTCCTCATCTGTAAAATGGGATACCCATTTTAGAGGGCTGTGTGAGAACTAAATGTGATAATATAATTAAGGAACATATCACCATGCCTAGATGAAATAGGAAACCCATTAATATTAACTTTCTTTCCACAGTCCCTCTGCGCCAAATGAAACTAAATTGAAAACTAGATCCCAAGCATAAATCTTTACTGATGTTAGGGCAAATCCTACTAGTCTACTTGGGAATAATTATTTGATAAGAAAACTTACATTCTTGAAATCCATCTCTTTTCCTGTTCAAATTGGGAACAGAAAACAATGATGAATTTAAGTTAAATACATAAATTCAGCACGTTCATTTTGTCTTACTGATTTGAGGCTGTGTATCAAAATAAGCCCATAATAAACCCACCAAAGTTAGGAACTATAGAACCAATATGTGGGAAACGGGAAGAGTGTAGAACCAAAAGAAATAGTTAACATGGCTCAAGTCTATGAGGTTTTTTAAACCTAAAGTTCACCTACTAAACCCTAAGAAAACAAATGTTCATCAGTCAAGACGGTATCTTTATGAGTCAGGGTGCTTTAGTAACCTGATCCCTCAGACTAAGCAAATGCCATCTTTCAGTAAGTAAAGTTTCAGTATGTTTCCACCAATAACAGCCCAGTTATTACCAAGATGGCACTAAGCCTATCTATAAGCCTATCAAAGTGACTTGTATGGAACAGACATAGAAATAAGATAATCTTTTCTACTACCCCAGACACAGTTCAGACTAGCCCACTCACATACTCCCTCACTATTAACCCATTTCAGTTCAGTAGTTTGCCAAAAAAACTATAAAATATACAGGTTCATTTTAGAAAATTAGGAAAATACAAAAATTATAAGCATTTTTAAACCACTCATGATCTCACCAGCTAAAGACATACCAACACCTTTCCTACAAATTTGACCATAATTGAAACCATATCAAATATTGAATTTTGTATAGACTATTTTCTACGAAACATGATTAATTACTGGCCCACATCTTAATATCATCATTCCAGCTTTCCAGAGACTAATTTCAAACTAATTTTTTTCTTACTTAACTCAATGGTTTCTCTCAATCTTTGTTTTTTTTTTTTTCAGTCTCTCAGCTATGCACATACTTTGCTGCTGACAATATCTTCTTTTGTAAAACTATTATATCAGTTTTTCTAGGAATATTATTCCACAGTGTCCACAAAAAGCTCTCCAAATAATCTTTTTCTGTGTCTTCACTGGTTCTTCTTCTACTAACTCCTGATGATCTCTAATTTGACCTTTGGATTTTCTTGTCAACTTTGAATCCCCAACATTTAGTACAGTCCCAGGCATCACGGAAATGCTCAAGAAACCTGACTAACTTAATCAACCTTGACCCTGCCACTTATTAGCTATGTGACTTTAGGCAAGCTATATCTCTCTGTGTCTCAGTTCCTTCATCTATGAAGTAGGGGTAATTAAAATGAGATGATGCTTGGAAAGCTCAAAACACAGGCTAGCACCAACAGCACCCAATAAATGTTGCTGTAATTACCAACTTACTTACACCACATGATCCTAACTATCAAAAACTATTTGTGTGCTCTTTCCTTTACTACCTATCTCCAGTACACCAACACCTGTTCAAATTCTTTTCTCCTAGCCACCATATAGGACTATAATTTATCAATTAAACTACAACAGACTTAGTTGATTTCCACACCCCTAATTTATCTTCATTCAAAGCATCCGTTTTTTTAAAAACAACATTTTTAGTTTGTTATTCTTGTCCAGTTTCTTATACCCTGTCCAAAACACTGGAATGTTATTCTCATGTCTTCCAATAACCTGTGCCCCTAATTCAAAACCTTCTGTGATTAACTGCATGGCACCTGGATTACGTCTCTGCTCTGGGTTGCCTCAGTAATTAGGTATTCTGGTTTCACTATGGGTAAAATGGGATCACAGTAAATAGAATTACCAAGAAATTATTTCCACAAAATTATTTCTACAACTTAAAAAATGGCTCATTAGTTATGATACTTTCTGATCTGGTTATAAAAAACATCCAATACAACAAATGCCCTCTTTAATTTCTGTCAACTCTATGTCAAGAAAGTGTGTAACTTCACAATCCTTCCTATATTATACTTCAATATCTATCACTTTCTCCCATTTAAATCTACTAGAAAAATGGCAGTGGGCCACTTTCTTCCTATCTCTTTTCTGCTCCAACCTCCACCCACAAAGAAAAATTCCAAAAGCTTAAAATAGGCAGAGCAGTGATACACACATATCACCTCTTTCTTTCCTCCAAGTGAAAAGAACTTTGATCCTATTTAGCTACCAAACTCTCCTCAGAACTGTGAAAAATTTTCCAAACGTGTATGACACATAGTCAAATTCCACTGCCTTAAAATAGTTGATCCCACAAAATTACAGAATTGTACCTATATGATAATTTATCACTGGTGCTACCTACCGCAAGAGGTCCTGCATCACTTTATGCATATAGTACACATGCCCAACAAGATAGTTGAGAAACTGCCCTATAGGGCAGATTTTCTTGATGTATGCCCTGATGCTGACTTTAAACCCAACATTCTTCTTTCTTTATGTAAAAAATTAAGCAATTTCTCACTGCCATTCAATCATAAGCAAACAATGCTTACACCTTTACTTCTGAGAGGGTTAGTTTGCTGCTGAAGCAAAACAATTAGAACTATCATGAAGGGGGAGAGGGTGACTATCAGCCTCAGCAGCGAAAGTTAAGGAGTCTGTGAGTTTAGCCCTCAATGAGAAGGCAACGAACCTATGAACTTGGCTGACTCCTATCTGAGACATCTGGCTCTCCTGTCTCGGTGCATCTTCCAAAACCAACAGCTGTAGTTGCTCACCTGCTCACAAAAGATCCACACCCTTCAGCTGCCATATATAAATCTATCTCGTTTGCGTCTTGTATACTTTCTCCTGGCCAACTAACGCCTCCTGGTCAAACAGCCTCGTCCACGATTCACCAAAAACCTTCTCTCAGTCACCTTCCGGTTTCAATGAATGCCTCAGAACCACGAGTACCAATTTGCCCAGAGACCTTAACCTTCAAAACCCAAGCCTGTCCTTCCTTCACTCCCACACAGCTCGTCTTCCCCTTTATCACCTAGCAATTCCTTTTTCCAACGGACCAACCATACTCCCCGGCTTCGCACCTTCTCTCTGGGGACCCTTTCCTCAGCATCGCTTTTTTCCCGTCACTTTTTTCCTTCTTAGACCCGCAATACTCCCGTCACAGGCCTTTTTTTGTTCCCACCCTCAAGCACCCGAGCCCGCTCCTCCGTTAACTACCCGCTCTACCTTCTCTACCTCTACGCGGCCTCCCCATCCCAGGCGGCGCCCCTGGGCTCCGGCTGCAAATCGGGCCCTTCCCTACGTTCCCATTTGCGGTCCCCGGCCTCCGGAGGGCGGCGGCCTGGCCAAGCGGCGCTGAGACCAGCGGGCTGAAGCCAGCGCACCCCGCGCTTAGGGGAACAAGGGTAGGGACGAGGGTTCAGAAGCGGGTCTCCGCCTCCGCCTCGGCCGGGCCTGACGTGCCGGCTCCCGCAGTCGCAGCCGCTGGCCAAGCCAGGCGAAAAGCCCGCAGCCCGGCCTCCCCAGCCCGCGCTCCTGCCTCTCACCTAGACACAGAAGCTCGGGCCTCGCTTTCCCGTGGACGTCCAGCGATGGCTCCGCCGTCGCGCTTTCTCCACTCGCTTTTTCACCGCCCCGGACCGGCTGCTGAAGAGCTGACGGACACCGACACGCCCATTGGCTGCGACCAGCGAGCGCGTCAGCCAGTCCCGACCCAGACCTCGGGATGTAATTGGCTGGCGCGGCGCCTCTTTTTCACGTCTACACCTGATTGGTTCTCTCGCGCCCCTTACCAGGGTACCGCTCACCCTCCTCTCGCTGGAGCCTTCCACCCCCCAACCCTGTTTCCATCTGGACGGGAGGAGGGCGGGCGGGGGACCGGAGCGAGAGCCGAAGGAATACGAACAGCCAATGGGGACGCGGAGAGAGGCCTGGGAGGTGGGTTCTGCGGCCGAACGTTCCGTGAAGGAAAGCTCAGCCAATGGGCGCGCGCCGCACATTCCGGGTTTGGGAGCGCCCCTGTCGGCTGCTCTCGTCGCAGCGGGGCACGCCGGGGACCACGCCTGACTGCATGTCGCGCGGGAGAGGCGCGCACTCGAAAGGTGGGGAAGATGGGGCGAGGTCCGCGCGGAAGACCGCCGGGCAGCCATTGTGGCGTTTTCGGGCACTGCCTACGTGGGACCACGCGCGCCTGTTAGTGGGGCTTGGGGGCCTTCTGGCCATTTGGTGGATATGAGGGACCCACATGAAAAACTACCAGTTTGGTGGGACTAGTTCTGGTCGAGGAGAGCGGCGCTGTCGCCTTCTGAAAACCTGGAACTCCCGCGTCCCCTGGAACCGAGCCTCGGTCTGGTCCAGCCCCTTGGGACCGTGGGCCAAATCATTCCACCTTCCACTTCCTTCAAAATAGTTTCGTACAAAACGAATTGATGGTCAGAGAAGTTATGCTAGTGGTTTCCTCTGGACGAGGGGGGATGTTCACTGGGAAGGGACAAGAGGGAACCTAATGGGAGCTGGAAACATTCTGTATCCTGATCTGGGTTGTAGTTTCAGGGATGTATACATTTGTAAAAATTCATCGAACTGTATATTTACGATTAGTGCACTCTATGCTCTCTATATAATATAATTAAGTTTTTTAAATAAAATTAACCTAATAAAGGATTGTGAGAATTTAAAATGAATGAAAGCTCCTGGCACAGTGAATAGCACACACAGGTGAGTAATTTGAGGATGGGCCAGGATGGGACCGCGTGAATTTTCTTTAGGGATTCCATTTCTTTCAGGGCCAGGCTCTGCCAGTAGTGCAGAAAGAATTCACAGTGCCACACCTAACTCGAACTACAAAAGTTTGAGCTACCAACATTGTTGCAGACTTAAATCCTGAGCCTAGGAAATCTTGATTTGAATTCCATGGTTTCGGCCATCCAGCAGCTCACAGACCAGAATTAGGAATAAAGAGAGTACAGAATGAAAAAACAACACAACTGCTTACCCTCAGGGATGATACATTCCTCAAAGTTAGGCAAGAACTATGTGCATAGAACACAGTACAAGAGCAAAATTTTGAAATAGCCACCAGGGTCAGGTGAAGCACTTCTTAGATAAGGTTGCATAGCATTCTCTCCAAAACATACAGGAGATATCTGAACCAAAGGTCTAGCCTGTGAAAAAGGCACCAACAGGAAAACAAAGATTACAGTACTTACATCAGGCATTCTTAACCTTTTTTGTTCCATGGACCCTTTTGCCAGTTAGGTGAAAACCACTGACCTCTTACTAAGTCCACCCTATACTGTGTATTACCTAATAAATACATCACACCCATACCAACAGTGTCCCCACAAGAAAAATGTTTTTTTGAATTTAAATTCAAGCTCAAGGACCCCTTATTAAGAACCTCTGACTTAGATTTGTTAATTAGCCTTTACGTTGTTCAATTCAGATGAATGCCTTTCTTTAAAGTGCTTGATCCTGAACTACATATATAAAGTTGGGTAAGACAGTATTTTCCATGGAGTGTAGTGTAAACAGATAATTCCAATATAATGCAGGATGAGGGAACACATAGAGGACCCAATCCAATCCAACAAAGGGGTTTAGGGGCATCTTCTTGTAAGACATGATGCTAAGTGAACCACTGGTAAGGTTTAGGCACTGTTTCCTGAGAACATTTTGTTTACATATTTTTTTATTTTATGCAAATATGTTGATTTTTGAAAGATATATATGCATATAAGTATGAAAGCATAAATTAATGCTTAGTCCTGAGGAAAACACATAATGAAATTAAGTAATTTTAATGAGTATATTAAGATTTCAAAAAAAGCTTTAGAGTTCAGAGCATCAAAGCATCTTACTGGATTCAAGTCAGTGTGTACTTCCAGCAGGGACCCCTGCGAATGGGCCTAGTGCTTTTTGGAGGAGGACTTAAATAATCTAAGGACTTCCTCTCCAAGGTCATACAATCTCATTGTAGAGCATGTTGTATAGCCAGAATCATCCATACTGCATCATCATTCTTAAATAAATACAGAACATTTTTATATCTACAAAAAGTGAGTGATTGTCTTTACAAAAGGCAATGAAGACTGCATTGCCAGAGTTTAAACTAGAACTTGTGGTAACACCAAAAAAACTAATCATTCAATCAACTACCTTTTCCATTTTTCTCCAATAAGAACCCTGAAAGTTGGCTTACTGTATATTGGGATCAATTGCATTATAATTTTATTCAAATATGAAACACCCTTGTGTGCTTTCGATACATGTATAGAAACATTATTGTGCTGTAAGTGAAGGTAAATTATACCTAGCCAAAAATGTATTATGGTTTACAGCCTACAGAGAGATATCATATACATCAGAATAAACACCCAAATTGCTCTTGTTTTAATATAATTGTAGCTGTTATCAATCCCACAGAATTTCATAATTTCTTTAAAAACAAAAAACAAGTAAGTCAAGCAAATGCTACCTCTTCCTGCTCTAAGCAAACCCTTTGCTTATGGCATATGTCATTTTCTAACTCATATTTTTCCACCAACATATTATTAAAAAGTTTTGTGGTTTGCTTCTTCACTCTTCCCTCACAACAACCCTTTGCAAGTATTCATATAGTCATCTGAACTTTGTATAAGAAGATGAGACCCAATGAGACAAGAAGCTTGCTTACAGTCACATAGCTGTTAGGTAGCAGAGGTGGGATTGAAACCTAAGTCTGTTTGATACCAAACCCCATAATCTTTCTGCTTGTGCTCTATTTTCCTTCCCCAAAACAAGAGTAACTCATTATTTCTTGTCCTTGTACATTATTGTATTCCCTACAATGCTTAGCACAGACTCTTACACATGTCACTCATGAAATTCACTGAATTAATAATTATTTTTTCCATGATTTATCTTTACATATTACGTGACAATGGGGAGTATGAACAATTTAAAATGAACTGTTTCACATTTAAAATGTTTATTTTGACAAAATTAAAGAAAACAAACCTTTCATTGTAGTTGCAGGGGAGAGCTCATTGCAACTATCTACAATGCATCTGAATGATCAGAGAATGTTGTTCACTTTCCAGGCATAGGAGTTTCAGACAGCTCTTCTCAAGTGAGCCAAATTCTCTTGACACTCTTTTTTAATAGTGAGTGCAGTTATTCTCTGGAGTTCATTTGGTGATCTCTACCTTGCCCTGCACCCAATTGTTTTGTTTTAAAAATAGTTGTAAAGCCTATTAGAGGAAAAAAAAGTTAGGAAAAATAATATCAACCTAAGAATGTAAAATCCTTTCAGATTTCTAACATTTCCATCAATTGCCCAGTATGGATAAGTATGCACAGGTCCTCGTAGCTTCATTTCTTCATCGGTAAAAAGAAAGTCAAAGATATATGCAGTAGCTGTTTTGTTTCAGGCTGATGTGAAGTAAGTTTGGTTTCCACATAGACATGAATGATCTGGCCCTTATGTACACAACAGCTTTAATCTAAGTGTTCCTGGGTCCTCTAAAGCAATCCTGTGTCCCAACAAAGGATTCCGGTTCTCATTTTTCTCCTCTGGCCCTGTTTATTTATAAAAATGCCCTGGTGTTACCTAGCTCACAGGTGTTGTGAAGAAGAACAAGACTTGCAACATTTTTTAAGATCTCACCTGTTACCTGTTTTGCAAGTATCACCATGAAAAGAAGAAACCATCTTGCTGACCAATTTCTTCCCACATCTAATTTGATAATTATTGCTATGCCTATCTTTTGTGGGTAACATTGTCACTGTTTGGATCTCATTTGTGCACAGTAATAGATCCCTGAGACCTGGGGATTATTATTTTCTTTTTTGTGTCTTCTTCCTTTCCTTTTCTTTCTTTTTAAGGGATTTACTCCCTCTGCACATGATCAGAATACAGCTGCTGCAGATGCCCAGAAATGGGAATCACTAATTTGTCATTTCCTTGTAACATAACATGTCCAAAGTATAAGCTGCAGAGTCTGACTCACCTATTTCCTGCTCTTTGGGTGCTGTGCTTTTTTTTTTTTTTAAAAAAAGTTCCTACAGAAACATCTTCAAAAGGAAGAACAAAGTTGGAAGACTCTTACTTCTAGACTTTGAATCATATTACCTAGTTAAATGGTATACCCATAGCCAAAAGAAAGAAAGAGGACCCCTATCTCACACCTTATACAAAAATTAACTCAAAATGGATCAAAGACCTAAATATAAAAGCTAGAACCTCAAAGGTCCTGGAGGAAAATGTAGGAAAACATCTTCAAGACCTGGTGGTAGGTGGTGTATTCTTAAACCTTACCACCAAAAGTATGAGCAGTGAAAGAAAACATGGATAAATGGGACCATCTCAAACTTAAATACTTTTGTGATTCAAAGGATTTTCCAAGAAGGAGAAAAAGCAGCCCACTCAATGGGAGAAAATATTTGGAAACCACGTGTCTGATAAGGGTTTAAGTTCCATTCTATATAAAGAGATCATACATCTCAACAATAAAAGAGCAAACAATCCAATTTAAAAATGGACAAAAGACTTAAATGAAATTTCTCCAAAAGGGAAATACAAATGGTCAAAAAGCACATGAAAAAATTTCAATATCACTAGCTATTTGAGAAATGCAAATCAAAACGACAATGATTTTAATGTAACATTTTGTGCGATCTATGTAACTTTTAAAAATAAATATATTTAAAAACAATGAGATATCATCTCACACTGCACATAATGGCCATTATTAAAAAAAGAGAAAATAGTAAGTGTGTTGGATAAGACATAGAAAAATAGGAACATTCCTTGACTGTTGGTGGGAATGTAAAATGGTATAGCCTCTGTGGAAGACAGTTTGGTGGTTCCTCAGAAAGCTAAATCTAGAACTGCCATATGATCCAGCAATTCACTACTAGGAATATAGCCAGAAAACTGGAAACTAACATGAACAGACACCTGCACACTTATATTCACAGAAGCATTATTCACAATTTCCAAAAGATGGAATCAACCCAAGTGTCCATCAACCAATAAATGGATAAACAAAATGTGATATATACATATGATGGAATATTATGTGACTGTAAGAAGAAATGAAATTGGGGATAACATGGATGAACCTTGAAGACATAACAAGCCAGACAAAAGGACAAATATTGCATGGTCTCATTAATATGAATTGAAGAAGAATAAATACATGGATTTAAAACCTAGATTAAAGACTATTATGAGACTAAAGGTGGACTGAAAGGCATAGTGATGCTTAATGTATGTGGAAGTTTTAGTTAACTTGACTGGAAATGGAGAGATTTGATGGTAACACATTATAGAGAGTAGAACTAACGTAGCTGGTCTATAAATGGGATTGTGGCTGAAAAAAGTAGTCTAGGGATGTAAATGCCAATTGAAAGAAGGCTAGAGAATAATCTAGGGACTGAATAACATAGTGAATCCAGAGGTGGATGAGAATTGTGATTAATAGTGCAAATACAAGGATGTTCTATGAACTAGAACAAATGTACATCACTATTGCAAGGTGGTAAGAATGTGGACAATCATGGGAAAAATACAATTAATGTAACTGATGGACTATAGTTAACAGCAGTATTGTAATATTCTTGCATCAATACCGAAGATGTAATGTGTTCATAATAGGGGGGTACAGAAAAAGTATACCAAATGTTCGCTAGAGACCACAGTTAGTGGAAATAGTCTGATAATATTTACTCATAATCTGTAACAAATGTTCCACAACAATGTAGTCTGTTGATGGAGGGATATTATATGGGTCCACACATGTTCTTGATTGTTTTGTAAATTTGCAACCTCTCTAATAAAAGTATATTTTAAAAAATAAGCAATTGTGGCCCATGCGCAGTGCTGATGTGCGCAAGGAGTGCCGTGCCATGCAGGGGTGTTCCCCACGTAGGGGAGCCCCACGCACAAGGAGTGTACCCTGTGAGGAGAGTCGCCCAGCGTGAAACAAAGTGCAGCCTGCCGAGGAATGGCGCCGCACACACGGAGAGCTGACAAAAGATGATGCAACAAAAAGAAACACAGATTCCCATGCCACTGACAACAACAGAAACGGACAAAGAAGACGCAGCAAATAGACACAGAGAACAGACAACTGGGGTTGGGGGGGAAGGGGAGAGAAATAAATAAATCTTTTTTTAAAAAAAAGCAATTGGCTATTAAAAAACAAAAATACAGAAAAACAACAGTGCCTTGAGTTTCTAGTGAGAAGCCTCCTACTAGATATATTTGCAAATAAATGTCCTAAACTGGGTGAACCTTAGGCAGTGAACCACATCTTGGTTTAAAAGATTGTCAGGGTAAAAAGAGGTATGACTCTTCAAGAAAATAAACTTTATATTTGATGCAGATCATAGTCTCCTATTTTCTACAGCAGAGAACAGTGCTGAGATTACACTTTCTTCCTTAAACAAAGCCATTAAATCTCTCTGTTATGGCATTTCTTAGAGCAGCCAATTGTAGGTTTGTTCTAATGAAATTGGCATGGGAAGCAGACTTGGCCCAGTGGATAGGGCGTCCGTCTACCACATGGAAGGTCCACGGTTCAAACCCCGGGCCTCCTTGAACCGTGTGGAGCTGGCCCATGCACAGTGCTGATGCCCGCAAGGAGTGCCCTGCCACTCAGGGGTGTCCCCCGTGTAGGGGAGCCCCACGTGCAAGGAATGCTCCCCATAGGGAGAGCCATCCAGCGTGAAAGAAAGCGCAGCCTGCCCAAGAATGGCACCACACACATGGAGAGCTGACACGATATGATGATGCAACAAAAAAAGAAGCACAGATTCCCGGTGCCACTGATTAGGATAGAAGAGGTCACAGAAGAACACACAGCAAATGGACACAGAGAGAACACAACAGGGGAGGGGGGGGGAGAGAAATAAGAAATAAATCTTAAAAAAAAAAAAAGGGAAATTGGCAATGATTGTCTTGAGGAGAATGACGTATAGTGCTAAGAGCCCTGACTCTAGAATTGAATGCCTGGGTGTGGAATCCTAGCTCTGTTGCTACCTATGGGCCAGCAATTGAGCAGAGGATGGCATGTGGGGTTATCGAACCCCTATCTATATGCTAAACCAAATCATCCACTTACAAGCCATGGTAGAAATAATAACTAATGAAACTGCCCATGCTCTAAACTTAGTAGCCCAACAACAAACTAAATTCAAAAACGCTATCTATCGAAACCATCTCGCCCTAGACATTTCCGGGCAGCTGAAGGGGGAGTTTGTGAAAAATTCAATCTCTCTAACTGCTGCCTTGAACTAGACAGCACTGGAAAGGTTATTTTTGAAATTACAAGCAAAATGGTAAAAATTGCTCATGTTTCAGTGCTGACCTGGAATGACTGGAATTTAAGTAATCCCTTTGGAAGCTGGCAGTCAATAGTAAACAATTTCAAGCTTCTACTGGAAATAATTGCCTTCCTTATAGGAGGATGCACCATACTTCCTTCCTTCCTCCCTTTCATCGTAAACAGAATGCGCACCCTAATAAATGGTATAGTGAAAACGCAGACAGCTACCCATCTCCTGGCTCTATATACCTACCAGTCTAGTCCAGAGAGACTCTAAAAATAGTGATGCTAAAGCTTAGTAACCTTAAGCATGCATCAAAGGGGGGAAATAATATAGCCTGTGCATAAATTCAAACTCATTTTATATCCAAATACGCCTAGAAAGCCAATTGAGAAGTATAAACTCTATATGCTTTCTATATTCAGGGAGGATACAAGCCAAATGTGTCAAGCTTACCTGGAATGTGGGGGGTTGTGCTAAAAACTTATCTGGAATGTAGGGGATATGTGTTAACTCAAACTTATCTGGAATGTGGAGGATATGTGTTAACTCAAGCTTACCTGGAGGAAATAATCTATCTAATACTCAAATAAAACACTTGAAAAAACTAAGAAAAAGTCCTTTTGCAGACAAGCACCGTTTGACTCCCCACTCTTATATCCTCTGTATAAAAGGAACCCAAAAATTCTATTTGGGGCTCGGTTTTTATCAGGACAAGAGTCCATCAAGTCTGGCTGGTCGAAATAAAACTTCCTTCTCAAAATTCTCATGTCCTGGCCTTCGATACCATGTACACCCAACTTCTCTGCCACTACCACCTTAGGCAAGTTCTTTAACCTCCAAATATCAGTTTCCCTTGGGTAAAATGGAAATGACAACAATAACTCTACCTCAGAGAGTGCCATGAGGCTCAAATGACTTTAATTTTTTAAAGCACTTAGAATAGTTTCTGCAACATGGTAAGCACTATCTAAAATGTTTGTTGACTCTTAAGAAAACAGGTGAATAATATCCATTTTAATTTGCCAAAGGGCTGCCAATTCAAAGTACCAGCAATGTGTTGGATATATTTTTGTAAGATTTACTTTATTTATATCTCCTTGCACTTACTGTCTGCTCTCTGTCCATTTGCTGCATGTTCTTCTGTGTCTGCTCCTCTTCTCTTCTCATCTTTTCTTTAGGAGGTACCAGGAACCAATCTTGGGACCTTCTGATGTGGGAGAGTGGCACTCAATTGCTTGAGTAACCTCAGCTCCTGGTTTTGTTGTATGAACCTCTCACACTGCAGGAACTAACATGACAGCTCCCTTTTTCCTCTGTTCATGTTAGTCTGTCTCTCTCTTTGTATCAAACCCAGCAAGAAGGCGGAGACTGAACATGAATCATATCCAATGATGTAATCCAGTCAAATGGGTCTCAGACCTGCAGGAATGGATTAGATTAAAGCATAATATTTCTCTTTTGGGGATCATAAAATAATTTCAAACTGCACAATGCCTATCTTCTATTTTTTTAGAAGATCTCCTAATATACCAGATACTTAATATACATTTCCAAACTTTACTATCTCCATTTTACCAATAAGGAAATGGAAGATCAGGGAATTTATTTTAATTGAATTGCTTATGATCATACAATTGAATAGGAGAGTTGGATTTTAATCAAGATGGGTCTAATTCCAAAGCACGTGCCATTCTGCCTGACATTACCTCCTAGAACTTACTATCTGTCCTTTCATTGTTTTTCATGACCTTTCTCCAAATGCTCTGTGTTTATTTATACCCATGCTATTTTTGAAGTGGTTTTACCTTAAGAGTCACTTCACCCATTGCTTCTTTTTACAAATAGGTAATAAAAAGCTAAGTAATTTCCCTAAAACTACTTAATTATTTAATGACTATTAAGTAGCCATTGAGTGCCAACCAATTGCAGGGCATCAACCATTCTCTAGTAAGGAAAGAAATAAACTGTTACTTATATCACTTATCATACTTGCTTTCACACGGTAAGCAATCAGTACTAGTTATTTTTTGTCATTGTTCATTTATTCATTTGTTCGTCTAACAAGCATTTATTAGGCATTTTTTACAAGTCAGCACCTGGGGAATACAAAAATGAACAAGATATGATTCCTTTTGAGGCTCACACCAGCTGTCCAATACAGAAGCCATGAACTTCATGTCGTTATTGAACTCCTGAAATATGGCTGGCTAGTCCAGATTGAGATGTGAGTATAAAATACACATTTCAAAGATTTAGTACCAAAACAAGGTAAAATACTTCATTAATAATTTCTTTTAATTACATGTTAAAATAATATATAGGACATATTGGATTAAATAAAATATATTATTAAAATTAATTTCATTTGTTTCTTTTTACTTTTTTTTTTTAAGTTCAGTCAGTAATTTATTAAGGAATGGTGAGAAAAGAAATAGGAGAAAATAAAAGATCATGGGTCCCAGGTAGAGAAGAAGGGACTGAAGAGTGATAAAAAGGGCTGATTTACAGGCTACAGTTCCCCATTACAGGTTTTAAATCCCCAGGTTTACTTGTGTATTGATTTGGGCCAGGGGCAAAGAAGGCCAGAACAGGGCAGAAGGCCAGAACAGAGGGGGAAAGGCAAGGGAGGGCTCTTTTTACCTTTTTAATGTAGCTACTAGAAAAGTTAAAATTACATGTGCTTCTATTGTATTTCTATTGGACAGCACTGATCTAGGTGGCAAAAAAAGATAAACCCAATAAAATTTAATTGCTATAAGCAGATTAAATAGACATTCTGTGGGAGCACAAAGGAGCAACTATCTAGGGAAGTCAAACAAGGCTTCACAGAGGAGGTAACATTTGATATGAATCCCAAAGGATGAAGAAGAGTATTGTCAGATGAATATTTTTTCAGGCAGAAGATGAGCATGTAGAATGTCACATGTTAAGACTGAAAGAATAACTAGCAAGATCAAGTATGATAAGAGCTTTGTTTTTCTCAAGTTTGGGATAGAGGTCAGAGAGCTCAGTGAGAACTACTAAGAGATGAAGTTGGGGAAGTAGGTTGAAGCAAGATAATAACCATTTACTCTTAACATTTTATGATAAAGAGAACTGATGTGATTTTATTTTGTTGAGAAATAAAAAGCATAACCTTCCCGAAAAATATCTAACAAGCCACTCCTGCCCCCTCTTCTTAAATCAGCCCATAAAACATGGCCTTGTAGGAGAATATCTAATGAACCACTCTTGCCCTGTGCTTCTTAATATAACAAACCATTCCTGACCCCTACTTCTGTAAATCAGCCCACAAAAGCATGACCTTGCACCTGCCTTCTGCTTCTCTAACCCCACTTGCAAAATTTCCCCTAGCAACGTGCTAACCAATGAGCAAGAGCCTTGCTAGTCCCACATAAAATCCTATATAAACCTATGAAACCTGAGACATGGGGCTCAGAATTTGGAGATTGATTCTCCTCTGGGCCCACACATAATAAATCTATTCCTCCACCTCTCCGAGTCCTGTTTGGGTTTTTCTGTCACTTAGAACTCCTGGCTTTGCTGTAACATTTGATTCCCTGACCAGGAAACCCAACCGAACAGGCTCTTTGAGCCTCGAGTTTGGGATTGGTGGGTGTAGCTGGCAGAGATCTCCACATGAATGAGGAGGTGCTACCTGTCCTCTCGACGGGGCCTCCTTTGGGGAAAAGATCCCTGTGGGCTGCGTCCTCTGACCTGGCCTGACTGGGTGGTGGGGTGGCTTGAACAACATCAGAAGACACTGGAAAGGTAAGACCCCGGGGTTCTGAGTCCCAGTCAGGCCTGTCTCCTGATGGAAGGGGAAAATGATCACCTCCTAAATTCTCAAGATTCAAGATTCCAGGATAAGGTAGTCCCTTGGGTGGGACTGTGTAACCTCTGAGTGATTGCATGAATGAATGGGGACTGCAGAGGCTTGCCTCTGCTGATCTAGTCTGTGGCTCCACAGCCTGTGCTATGGAGTCCAATTGGGCCCCAACCTGTACTCCGCAGCTACGTCATATGGCATAACGGCTAATCTGGACTCTACACCAATTCCTTAGCTAAGATGAGCCTAAGGTCTTGCAAGAGACGTGGACAGGTGGGCATCTGAATGGCCTTGTGAGAGACACCCCTCCTTTTTTTGTCCCACAACACCAGTTCAAGGATAGGAGCATCACAATCCAAACTTACAGTCTTTGACTGTATGTTAAAAAACTTCAAGAAAGACTTTTCCGGGGATTATGGCATCCATATGTCCCCCAGAACTCTCCAGACCTTGTGCAAGTTGGAGTGGCCCACATTTGGTGTTGACTGGCCCTCAGAAGAAATCCTAGATGTAACCAAGGTTCAGGCAGTGTGGTGTGTAGTCACTGGGACCCCTGGCCACCCTGATCAGTTTCCCTATATTTGATTCTTGGTTAGAAATCACCCAAACCCTGCCCCTTTGGGTCTGATCCTGTGTCAGAAAGAAGGGTCAGAGTAGGGTCCTAGTAGATCAAATGGCTGGACCTTGAAAACCTGTTATTCTACAAGGACCTCCGAAAGAAGACACTTTACCCCCACTGTATGTTCCAGCCATTCCAGGGCATCTCCCTGTCCTGGAGTCTTCACAAGCCAATCTCCCTGGGCCTGTCATACTCCCCAAGAGGGATTCCGAGACCCCTTTGGCAAGAAGCTTCAGTCGGCATAGCCTGCCCTTCAGATGCCCCTCCATGAAACACAAAGTCCAGTCCAAATCAGTGCAGATGGGATGGTCCCACCTGGGGGGCCAAATCTGTTTTATCCCCCTTTCACAACTACAGATCTTTTAAACTGGAAGCACCACACCCCTTCACATTCAGAAAAGCCTTAGGCTCTTATCGACCTCATGGTGTCCATTTTTCAAACCCACCGCCCCACTTGGGATGATTGCCGCCAACTCCTCCAAACCCTGTTCAATATGGAGGAGAGACGCCCGATCCTCACAGAAGCCAAAAGTGGTTGCAAGACCAGGCCCCTACAGGTATCTTAGAGGCAAAGAAATAGGCCGAAAAGGCAGCACCAGAAGCCCAACCAGCATGGGACTTTAACACAGATCAGCGACAGGCTGCTCTTCAGTGGTATTGAAAAGCCCTCCTTAGAGGTGTACAGGAAGGAGCAAGGCGGCCCACAAGCATTCCAAAACAGCCTTCATCACTGAAAAACCTGAAAATCCCCAGGACATTTTATAAACTACTCTGCAAGACTGTCAGGATCTACACCCCCTTCAACCCAGAAGGCCCAGAAAGCCAGAGGATAGTCAACAAAGCTTTCTTGGCCCAGGTAGCACCAGACATCAAACAGAAACCTCAGAAGCTAAACGTGTTTGCAGAGATAAACATCTCCCAGCTCCTCAAAGTTGCAAACAAAGTATTCATCAATTGGGACAAAACTGCTGAGAGGGAAGCAAAAAAGGGAATAAAACAGCAAATCTCCCTATTAGCATCAGCCTTAAGGAATCCAGACCCGACCAATCAAGAAAGGCCACCCCAAAAAGGCGGGATATTTCACCCTGGAACCCTCCATTGCTGCTAGTCAAAAGCCTAACAATACCCCCTATGGTCCCTAACCCATACACCTTAATGGGGCAATTACCACCTGGGGCTGTCCACAGGTGTCTCCCCAAAGCCAGTCTCTATTTGCTTTTTCTGTTTAATAGAAATGTTTCCTTTTTTTTTGAAACATTTACTTTTTATTTATTTCTCTCTGCTTCCCTTCCCTTCCCTTGCTCCCGCCCCCCAGTTGTCTGCTCTCTGTGTCCATTCACTATGTGTTCTCCTGTGTCCACTTGTATTCTTGTCAGCAGCACCAGAAATCCATGTCTCTTTTTGTTGCGTCATCTTGCTGCATCAGCTCTTCCTGTGTGTGGTGCCACTCCTGGGCAGGCTGCACTTTTTTTCGTGCTGGGTGGCTCTGCTTACAGGGCACAGTCCTTGTGGGGCTCCCCTACACAGGGCACACCCCTGCATGGTATGGCACTCCTTGTGTGCATCAGCACTGCACATGGGCCAGCTCATCACATGGGTCAGGAGGCCCTGGGTTTGAACCCTGGACCTCCCATGTGGTAGGCAGATGCTCTATCCATTGAGCCAAATCTGCTTCCCTCTATTTGCTTTTTTTTTTTTCAGTTTTTTTCCTCTATATATTTTTTAATGTTACATTCAAAAAATATAAGAGGTCCTCATATACTCCCCACCCCCCTCACCCCACTCCTCCCACATCAACAATGTCTTTCATCATCATGGCACCTTCACTGCATTTGGTGAATACATTTTGGAGCACTGCTGCACCACATGGATAATGGTTTATATTGTAGTTTATGCTCTCCCCCAGTCCACCCAGTCTATTTGCTTTTGAATAGGAAAATCCCAGGACTCAACAAAAGGCTCAATTAACTTGGACTCGAATCCCACAGGGCTTTAAAAACTCCCCACCTGTTTCAGAGAAGCCCTGGCACAGGATCTGGCTTCCTACCCACAGGAAAACTTAAATTATACTCTCCTTCGGTATGTAGATAACCTCTTCCTGGCTAGCAAAACAAAAGAAGTGTATGCCAGTCATCCCAACCTCCAGAACAGGCCACTTCCTTGCCCAGATCAAACCCTATTCACAGATGGCACCAGTTTTATCAGAAATGGAGAGAGGCTTGCTGAATATGCAGTCACCATGGTTAAACAAGCAGTGGAAGCAGCTCCCCTACCTAAAGGGTGGTCTGCACAGTGAGCAAAACCCTTGGTGTTAATTCGAGCCCTACAACTGGCCACCAGGCAAATGGTAAACATTTATACTGACTCTAAGTATGCATTTGTTACTGTACATATCCATGGAGCAATTTATAAGGAAAGGGGACTCCTAACTGCAAGGGGAAAAGAAAACAAAACCAAAGAAGAAATCCTTCAACTATTGAAGGCAGTCTGGAAGCCAAGTGGGGTCGCCATCATACGCTGTCAGGGACATCAGAAAAAAACAAATGCAGTTACTAAAAAAATACACTAGCCAATGTAGCAGCTCAACAAACAGCGAAAAAGTCCTCAAACTGCAGGCCCTGCTGCCAGCACCTCACCTGTTCCTTCTAGAGCAATGCATTAAAAAAAAACTAAACTATACCTGGGAGAAAGAGGAGTGGGCAAAAAGAGAAGAAAGGCACCAGACCCCAGAGAAAGACTGGTTACTACTGGATAGCCGAGTCTCCATCCCAAAGGGGGCTGCCTACACCCCCGTTCAACTGTACCACCAGCTCACCCACCTGGAAAAAAACAACTGATTTAAAAGCCCTGCTCAGGAAATATTACTACGTTGCCCAGATGGCCTCACTCTGTACCACCATTAGCAGCTGATGCCAAACCTGCACTAAAAACAACCCCTCCCAAGGTCCCCAGGCCTGGCCAGCATCCAACACATAGAAACTGCCCCTTTTGAAAGCTCAACAATGGACTTTACAGAAATAAAACCAAGTTGAGGGTATAGGTACTTATTAGTAATTAGGTGCACCTTCTCTGGCTGGTTCAAGGCCTTTCCCACATGCACTGATAAAGCAAGAAAAGTAACAAAAGCTTTGCTCCAAGAAATAGTCCCCCACCACGGGATACCCTTATCCATAGGCAGCAACAATGGCCTGGCTTTCATAACAGCCATCATCCAACAGCTAGCAAAAATGTTAGGAATTAAGTGAAAGCTCCACACAGCATATAGGCCCCAGAGCTCAGGGAAAGTGGAACACAGAAATCAAACCCTCAAAACCACCCTAGCCAAGTTCTGTAAAAAAAGAAAACTGCCTCCTGTGAGGAAAGCTGCTCCCATTAGCCCTCCTTAGAGTCAGATGCACCCCCAGGCCCTCAGGCTATTCACTTTTTGAAATTCTGTTTGAATGACCACCCCCAATTATTAAAATCATCAAGGGAAATCTCAGGCTCTAGGAAAAACTGGCCAGGATTCTACCCTCCAGCAGTTGGGAAAAACACTAGCTCAAATACACAAAACTGTCCTGTCTCAGGATCCCATCCCATTTGGCCACCCAGTACACCCACACTTACCTGGAAACCTAGTTTAGATTTTTTTAAAGTGGAAAAAGAAGCCCCTCTAACTCACCTGGACAGGCCCACATACTGTTATCCTTGTAACCCCCACTGCTTTCAAAGTTTCAAGTATAACCCCTTGGATTCATCATACCAGAATAAAAAGACACACTTCAATGAAAAATAAGATGTCTGAATAACTCACCCTGTACCTGACTGTCACTTGAAAATCCGAATTTTCTAGTGCCACCAAAAATCACCATCACCTGACTGGATGGATTCCTGTTCCCTGTGTTTCCTGCACCTCTTCAAACTGCCCTGCTTACTGTTTGGAACTAAACTAACAACTACAGCTCCCAGAGACTGGGATGTAGTTAAGAAGATGCTAATATTAATAACGTACTTGGGTCTTATAAAACGCTTTACTAACTTAAGTTGTTTTTCCACCTAGCTTGAGTGACATCCTATAAAAATTATAAGGGTGTTAAAAGGGGAGGAATTGTTGAGAAATAAAAAGCATAACCTTGCAGAAAAATGTCTAACAAGCCACTCCTGCCCCTCCCACTTCTGTAAATCAGCCCATAAAAACATGGCCTTGCAGGAGAATATATAACAAACCACTCCTGCCCCCAGCTTCTGTAAATCAGTCAACAAAAGCATGACTTTGCACCTGCCTTCTGCTTCTGTAACTCCACTTGTAAAATTTCGCCTAGCAATGCAATAGCCAATGAGCAAGAGTCATGCTAGTCCCACATAAAATCCTATATATAAACCTATGAAAACTGAGAAATGGGGCTCAGAATTTGGAGACTGACTCTCCTCTGGGCCCCTGCATAATTAACCTGTTCTTCTGCCTCTCCAAGTGCCATTTGGGTTTTTTTCCACTCAGAACTCTTGGCTTTGCTGCAACAATTTAAGCTTTAGAAAAATAACACTAGTTATGGTTCCTGTGGAGATCAGCCTAGATAAGGGAAAAGACTTGGGATAGGAGAGCAGGAAACTGAGATAAGAGGTTTAGATGGCCATGATTTGAGCAATGGTAGTGGCAATACACAGAGGAAGATGAGGCTACAAAAGAGTTCTCAGAAGCAGAACTGATGAGACCACTAATTCATATGCATGAGGCAATACAAAACAAAACAAAAACAGAGATCAAGGGAAAACACCCAGTTTTATTTTCACTAGGTCATATGGCCACATATTGAAAATTTCCATTTGTTCATTCGACAAATATTTACTCAAGGCCTACTTATGTGCCCGATAGTTGTGGTTAATAGGTTCCTGGTGACCATGTAGTAACATTGTGTAATTATGTTTAAAACATTTACTAGGAATCAGAAAAGAATAAATTATTAAATCCATACTGAATTATTGGTCCATTAATGAACATTTTCTTTTGCTTCTGTGGAATTATATCTTTTTCTCAGGGGCCCAAATTGATCAAAAGTCCTGTTCTATGGTGAGAGTTTGGGGTTCCTTATCTAATGAGATGGCCAGTTAGAGAAGGAATCTGGTCCTCTAGGGCAGAGGTCAACCCATAGACTGACAGGCATAAAACCTGGTAACATAAAGTTTCTGGGAGGCTGTAAGGAAACAGGAACTCCTTCATAAACTGCTTGTAACTTAGTACTTTGTACTTTGAAGAGTAATTTGGCAGTTTGTTATAAAATTGAAAATTTGCCTTCCATAGAACTCAGTCATTCAACTTTTGTATTCCTGAAGACTCCTCTACAAAACAAGACACCAGCACCCCCAGGGGGAGTGTGGAAGCAAATGTGAGAACTTCTAATTTCACGTATTTTAAAAATATATATAGGGAGTGGAGGTGGCTCAAGCCATTGGGTACCTCCCTCCCACATGGGAGGTCCCAGGTTCAGTTCCCAGTGCCTCCTAAAAGAAGAGTAGGCAGTGAGCCCAAACAATGGGAGAGGGAGGTGGGGGGAAACAAATAAATAAAATAAAATCTTATATTTATTTATTTATTTAAAAATGAAAAGGAAATGTAATTTTACTATGGGAAACAAAGGCATGTTGTTTCCATGGAAGCAAGTTACTTCCTTGACCACCAAGTCATGCTGTCTCCATAGCTATACGTGCAGGACATAAGTCTAGCAAGAAGATGTGTACATTCAGGTGGAATGAGGACTAGGTAGAACAGGGCGACCCAGGCAACAAGATTTATGGGTATACTTTCTCAACAATATAATAGAACATTGAAATTTTGTACTTTGAATTAAAACCGTAGATTTTAATCCATTGTGTTACACAGGTTGAGGTAATGGGAATAGTTAGCTAGTATAGTTGCTGGTACTCACGATTGCTTGGGGTATATAAAGAAGCCCCTGAGATTAATCAACTTGTCTGATGAACTTGAGGCTTCAAGGCTCTCAGATCCCCTGATCCCAATCTCTCTTTGTCTTTCATTCCTGATACCGTTTGGGTCCGTGACTCCGACACTTTACTAAAATTTGGTATATGGATTGAGACTGGAGCCTTCATTCGGTTTGTATGTCAGATACCATATGGATGCTGATGGCTTCCAAACATCCAGGCTTATCCTCTCCCCTGAACTTTATATGTTCACTTGAAATATACAATTAAAAAGATGAGAAAACTAGGAAGTTAAATAGATGGTTTATTAATAACATGGATGGATCATTTAGCAGCATATGCGTATTATTTAGGTTTATTGAGATAAAATTACGGAATTCCACCTTGAGGTGCCAGAAACATGTCTTCCCCCACACTGCAGTCCTGACAAAGAAAGTGGGCTTCCCCCAGTGCCAAGTTACTGGCCTTGAGTTGAAACCCTGGTGCCTGAGAGAACAGCATGAGAGAGTAGGGTGTGGGATTGTTGAGGAACAAGACTGACAGGAACTTTAGGGTTAAGGAGCTGGCCAGAGATTAGTGGAACAAAGAGTTTAGACAAAAGTTCTATGGAAAACAGAGAGGCAATATGTTAGGGAGTGGGAGAATTCGGGTAAGAAGATGTATTGGGATGGGATTTTGCCTTTCTCATCCCTTCTTCTCTTCATAAAATCTCAGCTTTAAAAGTTTCCAGTCCAGTCACACTTTCTTGTCCACAGGGGTAGTGCAAAAATTAGGAGGGAGGGAAGGGAATGATGAAAGCAACAGCACGATGGGCTTTTCCTTCTCTTTCTTTTTTTTTTCTTCTGCAGAGTACACTTTTTTTTTTTAAACAAAGAAAGTCTAACTATATTTAGGGATTTAAATATAGGGCAGCTTAGGCAAAGGCAGAGAAGATATTTAACAAGGGTCATTCTCTAGAGAGCTTGCTTTCTTTCACTGACCAGTAAAATCTGCCAAAGAAATCATGAGCCTTTCCCTTTATGCTTGTGTCATTTCTTTGCCAAAGAATGTCTCTATGACACTGAAACACTGGGGTGAGTTGAGGGTTCTTATGTGTAGAGAAACGTGCACAGTATCAGAAAAAAGGGTCTCCAATGGCTTGTAGATTTGGAAAAAACTCTTCAGCCACTGTTGGCTTCTTCTTTATTAATTTGAAATTTTTCCTTTTTGGTTCCCCTTCTTGGTATTACAGTTTCATACTTATCCACTAGGAAAGTGGTCTCTGTGGAAAACCATACAGGGCTGTTTCCATCTACCTGGGTCACTTTGGTAACCTGTATGCTGCAGTAATTTTTTTGGAGATGAAGGAAACGTAAACAGAGAAGATGTCATTGGGCTGTCCAGTAATGCTGAACTCCAGGCTGCCACTCTTAATTTTGGCATCAGTCACTGGCAGGCACCACTCCAAGGTATTTTGTCCACTGTCATGTTAATACTCGCCATCGATCTCACCAATCACAGGTGCACCAACACCAGATGGGCATGGAATGGTGATAACAATATCATTCAGTTCTAAATTCTCTTCTTGTAGTTCATATTCTTGTTGACATCACAGCCATTTCCACTTTTCCAAGGGTCAGCAATTAATTGACAGTGGAATAAAAGATTCTTCTGTGGTTTGTAGTCTCCACTTTAGCACTCCTACATCACTGTTGACTGGAAATGATTTCTCTGGATTCTTTAGGCGAATTAGAGATTCTGCAGTGAAAGGTTTTTTATCCACATTTGGATGAGTTTGTAGCTGCACTCCCTTCTTATCTTCATTTTCCACATGAAGTTGAATTCGTCCAAATTTATCATCTGAGATCCTAAGCATGATAATGCCATGCAACTCCATATTCTGTAATCCTCCATCTCGTCCACAGGTTAATGTGATTTTTTCCTCAATCTTCATATGCACACTTTCCATATTAATAGGTGGAGTATGTACTTTGGTTGCTTCAGAGGTATGTTTTCCCATATTGGAGGACATGATCGTTTCATCTTCAGATTTCAATTTGTCCACAAAGTTATCTACTTCTTTTCCTTTGGCTCCAAGTTTCAAAGTCTTGCTGGGGCCTGAAGACCTGGCTGGTGCAGGTGCCACTTTTGGTTTGTCAGTTTCAATGATGGTCTCTGTGATCATGGCAGTTGTACTGCCTCCAGATACTGCAGAGATTCCAAATCCTCCAAATCCTGATGCTTTCTTACCCTGTCTCTCTGCATCTCTTTGAGCCTGTTGTAATTCTTCTGCTTTAGGCTGCATCTCAGCCTTGGCTTCACGTTCTTGAGTCTCTCTGATTGCTCTGAACACCTTCTCTTCATGAGAATCCATTTCTTTAAAGGTTCTGGTCTGTGCCAGGTTAACATTCTCCCGGTATCCCAGGGCGACAATTTCATCAAAAGCAAAAATCAAATCAAAGCGTGTTCAGATATTTCATTCTCCTCTAAGGCTCCACAGTATTCAGGAATCACTCTTGAGAAAAGCCTTTGGGTCTCCAGGTCTTCTAAAATCTTGCTGTTTTTGGTAGTGATCAGGACCAAGTATAGTTTCTCCATAGGTTGGTAGACATATCTTATGCTCTCTATTTCAACAAATGTATGCTGTTTTCCACTGTTCATAAGCTTTGGAAAAGCTGCTAACAAGCCCACAATCCGAGTTTGGGTCATCTCTACAAACTGTCGACAAACAATAGCCTTTCCTGCTTTTGTGCAGACCACTGCTACCAACATCACCATGGTGAGGGTGGTGGCAGGGGACACCCTCACGGCCCGGCTCCCTGGGGCCAGGGCTGGGGCAGGGGAAGGGGAGCACCGGCCACTCTGGACCTGCTGCCCCCCTGACAGGAGCCGCTGCCTCTTTGCCTCCTGCCAAAATGGCAGCCCCACGCCACCTCCTTCTCTTTCTTGCTCACATCCCTCTTACCTGTCTTATAACTGGCACTGAACAAAAGTGGGAACCTGAATGGAAGGGGAAACTAAGTCAAGGCCCTGGGAACTTGGCAGGGGTGGCAGCTCCCAGAGGGAAGGAGAATGGGGAGGGGTTAACTGCCAGTCCACAGTGTAAATGAAAGAGAATTTCCCAGTCTCTTCCTAGTCCTGGGAGAGGTCAGGCATTTCTAAGCCACAGTTTGTCTGTAGTAATAATTATCAGTCAAAAATTACTTTTGCATTTCTTTAAAGTCAAAGGTAGTTAAGTACTGTAGTGATCACCAAGAAGGTTACATGTAATCAAGTTGGAAGAATGAAGAGGAAACAAATATTCATCAACCTTAGTTTTCATTCTGGCTTACATGATTCTCTGTGTGCCTCATGCTTGCCTCACTGACACATTGCAGTTGTCAGTCTAGGTTTTGGTGACCCTTGAGTGGTAAAGAAAAGCTCTCTGTTTATAATAGTTACTAAAAATTATTAGAACCAGGTTAGAATATTTTGAACTTGTAGTTCAAGACAAAGTTTTAGAAACTATAAAAATAAAGTGAGAAAGTGGGAGGAAGGGCCTCCCACTTTTCATCTCTGAAAAGTGGCAATTCAGGTCATACAGGCCTTCAAACAGCATGATAAGGAAAAGCACAAGCAAAGTACACAGAGATTAAAGAAAAATTAGTAACAGGGAAGAGAAAGAATAAAGTTCTTTCTTTTTAACACAGTAAAAAACTGTTAGAGATGGATTCTATTTTTTTCTTTTTCTTTTCTTGCTTTTTTTTAAAAAGAGTATTGGAGTCCTTGTTTATATTATCCCTAAGGCCCATATGAAACATGTTTTTTTAAAGATTTATTTTATTTATTTCTCTCTTCGCCCCCTCTCCCATTGTCTGCTCTCTGTGTCCATTTGCTGTGTGTTCTCCTGTGTCCGCTTGCACCCTAGGAGGCACCAGGAAACTGCATCTATTTTTGTTGTGTCATCCTGCTGCATCAGCTCTCTGTGTGTGCAGCACCACTGCTGGGCGGGCTGCACTTTTTTTGTGCCGGGCGGCTCCCCTTGCAGGGCATGCTCCTAGCATATGGGCACCCCCAAGCAGGGGACACCCCTGCGTGGCACAGCACTCCTTGCATGTGGCAGCTTTGCACATGGGCCAGCTCACCATACAGGCCAGGAGGCCCTGGATATCGAACCCTGGACCCTCCCATGTGGTAGGCAGATGCTCTATCAGTTGAGCCACATCTGCTTCCTGAGATGGATTCTAGAATCATTGCTTATGGTGCTGTGCTCTCAATTTTCCACAGCCACATCTTTTACTTCATAAAAACATCAAAAAGGTAAGGGGGGAGTGTGGCCACTTCTGAAAATGGGAGAGACTGGTATTCACATTATTCAAGAAAGTAAAATGGATGCCAAAGGATCAGAAGCAAGCTCTACTATATGTATCAAGGGTGCTATTGCCGGAGATGGTGCTGGGATACCTGGCTGCTGAGAGACCTAGTGGGGGAGTGGAATTCACCAGACCACAGGCTGTGATTTTGAGGCTACCTGGCCCAGAAAGGAGACTTCAGACACTAAGATGAATAGATTTCAATGAGAGACTGTGGCAGTATGACATTATTTTATGAATCCTAAAAAGAGAAAAGTTATGTTTGTAAACTAATCTATTACTCTGGGTGTGACACCCTTTGATTGCATTAAATTTGGCTGAGGTATCTTTGTATTACCTGTTAAGATTATGGCTTTGATTCAATTCGACGTGGGCGTGACTCAGGTTGAGTCTCTGACACCTCACTGAGTCTGATATAAATGGACACTCACACAGATAGAAAGACAGATACACAAGAGAGAGCTCTGTCATTTTTAATCCTTCCACTTAACAGAAAGAAGGCTTGAGTGGTGGTGGCCCTGGGGACCACCTGATAATTTGCAGCTGATAATTTGCAGCTGACCTTGGGAAGAAAACAGAACAGCTGAGATTGAAATAGAAGGCAAGGAAATAAATGAGCCCTATACCAGAAGAGAGAGGACTGCAGGGTCACTTGCACATGAAGCCTCAAGAGGCCCAAGGAGCTCAAGAGGAAAAGGAAGCCTGAAGGGGAAGGAGAAACCAGGCAGAGATGTCCGCCATCTTGCTTCAAAACGTGGCGGCAGAGATGTCCACCATCTTGCTTCAAAACGTGGCAGCTGATTTCCAATCAGGGGATTCATCTTTCTAGTGACTGGTTGCTCTGTGCCCCCTTGAGGATATTTCTTTTCCCAGAACACAGCCCTTTGTAGGCTGAACTGGTAATGCAAAGATGCTAGGAATATACGGAATTTAAGCAAGGAGGTAGTTATGCCTGAGGCATACTTCAGCCAACTTCTCATGAGGCCTGGGAAAATATCCCTGACCCACATCAGAGACGTTTTCTTGTATTAGACACTCTGCCAGAGTTTTCTTTTGTGAACATTGTATTAGTCAGCCAAAGGGGTGCTGATGCAAAATACCAGAATTTGGTTGGTTTTTATAAAGGGTGTTTACAGATACCAGGCCAGAAAGCGTAAGTTACTTCCCTCACCACAGTCTATTTTCACGTGTTGAAGCAAGATGGCTGCCGACGTCTGTGAGGGTTCGAGCTTCCTGGGTTTCCTCTCTTCCTCAGGTTTCTTTTTCCTGGGCTCAGGGTTTCTCTCTTCCTGGGGCTTGCTTCTGTTTCCCCTGTGAGCTTACTTCCCAGGGCTCCAGCTTAAGGCTTCAGCATCAAACTCCAACATCAAAACTCCAACATCAGAAACCCTCAACTCTGTCCTTTGCCATGCCTTTTATCGGTGAGTCCCGACCCACCAAGGGGTGGGGACTTAATATCCTAATGATGTGGCCCAAACAAAGCCTTAATCATAACTTCATCATGCCCAGGTACAGACAAGATTACAAACATAATCCAGTATCTATTTTTGGAATTCATAACCATATGAAACTGCTATAAACATGCTTATTCTTTTTGCCTTTTTTTTTTTACTTTTAGAATAATTTTAGATTAATATTGCACAGATAGTTTAGAGAGTTCCCATATACCGTCACCAAACTTCCTTTAAAGTTTGTATTTTACATAATCACAATACTTT
This sequence comes from Dasypus novemcinctus, assembly GCF_030445035.2. Classification (NCBI taxonomy): domain Eukaryota; kingdom Metazoa; phylum Chordata; class Mammalia; order Cingulata; family Dasypodidae; genus Dasypus; species Dasypus novemcinctus. The sequence continues at coordinate 80,398,059 of NC_080682.1, forward strand.
TGTTAAAACAAAAAAAATTAACATTGGTATAATGTTATTAACTATAGACATTATTCAAATTTTACCAGTTTTTCCACTGTCATTTTTTTGTTCTAGGATCCAAGCCAGAATACCACATTGCTTTTAGTCATTATGTTTCCTTATCTTCTTCAATCTTTGACAGTTTTTCAATCTTTCATGACTGAAAATTTTGAAGAGTACTGGTGAGGTATTTTGTGACTGTCCCTGAGATTGGGCTTCTCTGTTGTTTTTCTCATGATAAATCTGGAGTTATGGCTTTTGGGAAAGAATACCACAGAGGGAAAGTGTCCTTATCACGACATCATTTCAGGGGGTAAATGATATCAACATAACATCACTGATGATGTTAACCTCATTTATTTGTTTAACATGATGTCTGCCAGTTCTCTCTACTGCAAAGTTACTATGTTTTCCCTCTCTGCATCATTTTTTAAAAAAATAAAGTCCCTATATCCAGTCCACACACAAGGGGAGAGAAATTAAGCTCTACTACCTGGAGCAGGGAGTATGAAATGGCAAAGAAAAAATTGCGCTGACCATCACTACAAGGAAACAACGAAGTTTTTTTTTTTTAAGTACCACTGCAGCAAGGAAGAAAGACTAGATTTCAACATCTTTTCAGGCAAAGGATGGGAGTACTGGAATGACTATACAAATAGACAAGACTTTAAGACAAAAATTATTTTAGAGACAAAGAAGGACATTCTATAATGATAAAATGGTCAATCCATCAAGAAGACGTAACAATTGTAAACGTATATGAACCTAACAACCGAGCCCAAAGATGCATGCAGCAAAACCTGACAGAATTGAAGTGAGAAAAGAACAATTCAAAAGTAATAGTTGAAGACTTTAATACCTTACTTTCAATAAGGATTTGAACCACTAGACAGAAGATCAATATGAAAATAGAAGATTTGAACAACACTAAAACCAACTAGACCTAGCAGACATCTGTAAAACACAAGAGTAGAATACAAATTCTTCTTAAGTGTAGACAGAACTTCTCCAGGATAGACATTAAAGAAATTAAAGAGAAAAAAAGAAAAAAGGAAACATCTTATTGCATGTTTTGGAAGACTTAATATTATTAAGATGATAACATACCCCAAATTCATCTACAGAATCAATCAATGCAATCCCTGTCAAAAACTCAGCTGCTTTTTTTCCCCACAGAAATTGACAAGCTGATCCTAAAATTCATATTGAAATACAAGAGACCAAAACATTCAAACAATCTTGAAAAAAGAGAACTAAGTTGAGGAACTCACATTTCCTAATTTCAAAACGTATTATAAAACTAGAGTAGTCAATATCGTATGGTACTGGCATAAGGAAAGACAAGGATTAATGGATAGACTTGAGAGTTCAGAATAAATCTTTTCATTTATGTTCAATGATCTTCAACCATTGTGGCAGAACAATTCAAGGGGGAAAATAGTCTTTAATAAAAGGTGTGTGAACAACTGGATAACCTCATGCAAAAGAATTAATTCATAACCCTACCTGACATCATATGTGAAAACTAATTCAAAATTGATTATATACCCAAATGTAAGTGCTAAAACCATAAAACTCTTAGAAGCAGTAGTTTCTTTGATATGACATCAAAAACACAAGCAACCAAAAGAAGAATAGATGCATTAGACTTAATATTAAAACATTTGTGTTTCAAAGAACACCAACATTGTGGGGAGCCACCCGCTGTGAAACCTATTTACAACCTCCTACAACATGGCGGATTTCACAGCTACTACAGCCCTACCCCGCCACTTCCTTCTTCTTCCTCTTCTTTGTCTCTTTGTTCTCCCCTTCCCGCCACAACTCTGGTAACCACAGCAGCATGCATGCACAAGGCCCAAAACTCTGCAGACCCAGTGCGAACTTTCAGCCAATCCCTCCTTGGACGCCTGCTACCCGCAAAACCAGCCTATCACCTATGGACGCGCTCCCTTCCCTCAGTATAAATCCCAATGCTCTACCACTAATAAACGAGGCTTGATCAGAATCCTGTCTTGCCTCCATTCTTCTCATCCCCTGCCCCCACTTCTTCCCCACAGGCCCCTCGACTCTGCCCCCGCCGGATCGGACACAACATGAAAGCAAAACACAAGCCTTGCGATGGAAGAAAATGTTTGCAAATATTATATCCAAAAGGAGTTAATATCCAGAGTATATAAAGGCTCTCTAAGTCAACAATAAAAGACAAATACCCAATTTAAAAATGGGCAAAGGACTTGGATAGACCTTTCTCCAAAGAAGACATACAAAGTGCCAATAGACACATGGAAAGATACTCAATGTCAGTCATTAGGGAAATGCAAACCAAAACCAAAAGGAGATACCAATTTACAATCACAGGGATAATTAAAGTGAAAAAAAAAAAGGCAGTAATAAATGTTCACAAGGTCTGGAGTAAAACCCTCATAACCTCATACATTGCTGCTGTAAATGTTAAACGGAGCGGTCACTTTGGAAAACATCAGCAGTTCCTCAAAAAGTTAGTCACCATATGACCCAGCAATTACTTTCCTAGGTATATGTCCAAAAGAAGTGAAAGCATATGTCCACACAAAAAGTCGTGTGTGGGTGTTCATATCAGAAAAATGGAAGCAACCTAAATGTCAATCAACTGATGAAAATGTAGTGTATCCATAGACTGGAATGTTTTTTCAGTGATAAAAAGGAATAAAATATTGATACATGCTACAACACTGAACGATCCTTGAAAACATGCAAAGTAAAACAAGCCAGAGATAAAAAAAACTCCATGTTGTATGACTCCATTTATGTGAATTATCCAGAATTGGTTAATCCATAGAGAGAGAAAAAAGATTAGTGATTGCCAGGGCTTAGTGGAAAGGGAAAATAGGTAGTAACTGTTAATGGATATAGGGTTTTTTTTAATGTGATAACATTTCCCTGAAATTCAATAATGATGATGGTTGCACAACCTTGTGAATATAATAAATCCATTAAATTTCATGCTTTAAGTCAGAGGTTCTTAACCTTTTTTTGTTCCATCGACCCCTTTGCCAGTCAGGTGACAACCACGGACCTCTTCTCAGAATGTAGCGGCAGATAGTTTTCTGACACTCAATGTCAGAGGTCAGAGAAAATAAAGGTAATAAGTTGATTTTTTTTTCAATTCAAGCTCACAGACCCCCTGAAACCTTTCCATGGAACCCATGGGGATCTGTGGACCCCTGCTTTAGATGGTTGAAATTGGTGGTATAAGAATTATTTCCCGCACTCTCTCGCCTTACTCTTTTGCCTGCGGACCTGTCCTGGCCTCTGTATGCCGCTGTTGCCATATTTCCTCTGCCACGTGGCCATGCAAGGAACCCTGGGGACTTATAATGTATAATGGGGAATTGTAGCTTATAAATTAGCCCTCTTCATTCCTTTTTATCCCCTTCCTCTCTACCTGGGACCCCTGCTCTGTTATTTTCTGTTATTTTCTCCCATTTCTCTTCTTCCCTACCTGAATAAATTACTGAACTTACTAAGAAAAAAAAAATTACTATTTCCCAATAAAGAAAAAATAATCAAGGAGTGTGAGGGCCCATGTATTGCCCCTGTTTGGGATCATCTTCTGTGCCACACTATGCTAAAACCTGATACTGAGAAAGGAAATAGCTATACTAATATGACCCTTTTCCCTTTTCAAAGTAGGGAATGTCCCAAGACCAAGCTCATAGAAAAGACAAAGCTCATGGAAATTAAAAGTATCCAGCAGGGCTAAACCTCCCCTGACCAAGAAGTTGGAGTCTTTTTTGGAGAGATTTCAATAATTTCTGCTCTCAATAAACAAAGAAAAGCAGAACAGTACACTTTTCCTAAGCAATTTTCCTCACCTCTTTGGGTTGCAAGGAAAAGAGAATCATCCAGTAACAGAGTTATAGGAGGTGTTGGCATATTTGTGGGGGAAAAAAGGACAGGAATTTCGATTCTGTGGGAAGGCAACACAAAAATAGATAGAGACACCTTGTTGGGCAGTGGACAATTTTTGGGTTAGCTTCCCAGTATTCTTTCCCCCTTCTTTTCTCAGCACCCCAACTTTAATTATTTATTTATTTTTGGAATTACTTCGTCTACTTTGATTAGTTTGGCAAAACCATAATCTGGACTTGGCTTGTCATAGACCTTGAGGGCAGGCCTCTGACACAAGTCAGGACAATTATGTGCTGCTTCCTTGGCATTTGAATCTTCAGCCCTGGGATAAAGGGACTGAAAACTTTCAATGATCAAGTTTCCCTTCTGTCTGAGTGGCAATAATCTGCCCAGATCGTGCCTGCAATGAGACCACTATTGTCTCCAGCTGCCTTGGTTCCCATCAGTTCTCAAACCTTTCTTTTCTAGTCACCTGGAAATTTGGTTATATCCCTAATACTTTGTCAAACAGTAAATGCTTTGTCAAAATAAATTCCCTTCTGCTTAAATTAGAGCCTTTTTATGCAGGTTGCCACAGAAGATTCACTCATAAATGGCAGGAAACATAATAGGACTTGGTCCAATGGATAGGCCTGGGTGATCATAACGAATCCACAACAGCTCTAAGATCCTCAGCAGTAGAAATTCAAGAACCATCTCTCTAGTATGGCATAATCAGTTACTCTTGACCTCTCTGCTCTTCTCTGTACCCTTTTCTCTCCCCACGACCAGTGCACTTCCTCCCCCTTTATTCTACCTTTTCTCTAGCTCTCAGTTTCTGTATCTTCATAACTTTTCATTATTCTCTTCAACACACTCGTGGTCCATCTGGTCCTTTCCTTTGGACTATTGAGCTTCGCTTTCATCTGTAACCTATTAAATATTTTGATAGCGTCCAATTCAAACTTGTGAGAATCTGTTTGCCAAGCACATTCCTTAAGAATCCAAAGTGCCATGTAGGGCTAGATTAGAGTGAGACCAGGAGGGCACCCAGGACAAATGTTTATGGGGCACTAATGCTGAGTTGCCCAACCCTGCACTCGCATAACCTGAGAGTAAGTATCTCCTCAAATTTTGCATCCTGGGTGCCTCCCTTGCCTCACCTTGATGATGGTCCTAGACAGCGACAGCATGATGTTTAGAAAGCTGTACACTAGCCTACTCCCATGCTGAGGGGCAGCCTAATTCTTGCCACAAGAGTACCCTTGAACAAGTTTTTCCTAAGGTCCTATCCTCAAATTCCCAAGGCTTAGGGGGGGGAAATTGCTTGGCTCTTTCCCATGAGTCCTAATTTTCTGCTCCAGAATTTGCCTCTTCCCAGGGTGATTGAAGGTAGAAGCACATGTTCTCTTCACCACCACCCCTCTCCACATAAGCAATCGCCTTTCCTTCCCTTAGTTCTTTCTCATCAGGACACCCCTCCAAAAATCACATACAGTATGTTTTCCAAAATACCACATATGGGCTTTCAACCAAACAGTCAAGTTCATTTTGACAAGTGTGGCTTGTCTCTATTTCTAATTTCTTATTTTTAATTGCTTGGGCAAAATCACACCCATTTCTTCAAAATGGTGATTTTTTTTTTTTTTTTTTTAAGGTATGGGATATTCTAATTCCAGATTAGGGGGAAACACGTTTAAGATATTCAGGAAAGTGGTCCTACTAAAAGATAACATCAAATTTACTTTACTAAATCAGATACTCAATTTTTCAAGATAAATCCTCTCTATCCGGTGTTTTCACTGCTTACCCCAAGAAAAATCAATGGATGCAATGACTTTTATCCGTGTATCTAAAAAAGCATGCAGAACTTATACCTCCCAGAACCCAGTAGGAGTCTCCCCCAAAAGCAAGCTATTTCTCTATTCTAGGTAGCAGAAAGTCTTACAACATATAAAATAAAAGTTTTCCTGCATCTAACTTTGTTTTTTAAGTTCAAATCTTTACAGCACAAACTCCTACCTCAGTTAAAGCAAAGCATTTCATGCAGTCTGCTTTTCAGCACATAGGCCAACCTATGTGTGGGCTGTTCTGCAGTCAGAGGCCTACCTGCCTCCAATTAACTGTAGTCCTGGGGCATGGGGTGGGGTGGTCAGATGATACAAAACAGGTCAGCAGGGGCCATGGATGGGCCTAAGAACACGGCAAATATTTCAATGACTCTCTCTGCCATCCAATGTAATTCCATGTAAGTCACAACCACAACAGAGAGCTTGGTGGAGAAGAAGAGAGAACAAAACAGTGTTCTAAGAGTTGGCTTAAGGCCCCTTCCTTCCTGTCCGGAAACTGTGCAATCCAAGTTCCTCTTTGGAGATTCTGCTTTTACTGAGCAGCTCTGTGTATTTGTCACAGGCTGCCCTGGACATAGGGTGAGTGTCCATAAACCAGAGCAGAGATGGTGAAAGAAAATTCATTAAACAGTGATGGGGCTTTAGAGGCCTTTGGTCATCAGGTGACAGGTAACAAGAATGAGGTGCCTGATTTACACCACTAAGTATATTGCCCTTTATTTGATCCTTTGCGTTTTCTTTGTGCAGGGAGGTAGAAAGAAGCAAGTGGGAGGAAATGCTAAGGGGCTACCTCTGGCTTAGAATTGCATTAAACAGAGCATTACTTTGCTTTTCATTTTTCTTTCTTTCTTTTTTTTTTTAATTTGAAAAGATGCAAAGTTAACAGAGGAGGAGCCAGAGGATGGAAAATGTTTTGAATTTCCTTTACTTTTACCTCCACTTCGAAGTAGATTTTGGCTTGGGGTTTGGTTGCTTGTTGGTTTTGTTTCTTAATATTTGTGTAATTATTATTTTATGTCTGAAGTGCGTTTCTCTGTGACTTGAAATTGTAACTTCCCTACTCAATTCCAACTCTGCTTTTGAGAAAAATTCTTACTTTCAGAGCTTGGAAATTTGCTAATTTCACCTGGGGGGAGGGAGTGGATATTGGGGGGGAGGGAATTCTTCCATCTTATATTACTACTAAGCAGTCTTGTAGAGACTGTAGTTTTACTGTATCTTTGCATCTCATCTCCCAGTCACCAAATTACTTTGACCAGAGTTTTCCAAAACTTCTTAGTACACGATCAGTAAACCTGACACTTCAGCTTGAAAGAAATTTAAACCAAGTCCTCAAGCCAAATTTTACTATTCCCCATGTTTGATATGTAGATTCCTATGGAGCATTGAGTAGGGAAACGAATATAGGGAAGCATACTCTAATACTTCCATTAATACTAATAACGACCATTTGTAGAATATATGTTCTACTCATGAATATATGTTCGACTCACTGTACAAAATGCTTTCTATTTAATCCTCGTAGCAACTCTATGTGGTAAGTGAAATAAACCCCACTTTACAGGTGAGAAAAAAATGAAATTCAGAAAAGTTGGGAAACCTATGGACCCAAAGTCTGTAGGAGGCAGAGATAAAATTTAAACCCTGATCTGTCTGGTTCTTAACACAATAGTTTTCTCTTGCACTTCTTGAGATGATGACTGGGTAACAGTTACATACAGCTTATAAATTTGTTTTGGTCTTATGCTCACACTGTTTTTGCTAAATACTTGAAGAATTTGGGTTCTATTTTAAGGCTTGTTAATCTGACATTTCAAATGTCTGTCTTTCCATCTTTAAGAAATGACTCTTCCTTAGATTTTTAAAAAACATATTCAAAGTTTAAATAGCAGATTTTCCTCAATTTCTCTAGCACCATCATGGTTTGATTAAACATCCTACCAAAAGTTTTCTGTATAGCTGTCTTCCAAAGTATAACTCAAATAGGTTTTTTTTTTTAAGATTTATTTTATTTTATTTATTTCTCTCCCCTTCTCCCCCCACCCCAGTTGTCTGTTCTCTGTGTCCATTTTGCTGTGTGTTGTTCTCTTTTTTTTTTTTTTTTGTCCACTTCTGTTGTTGTCAGCGGCACGGGAATCTGTATTTCTTTTTGTTACGTCATCTTGTGTCAGCTCTCCGTGTGTGCAGCACCATTCCTGGACAGGCTGCACTTTCTTTCGTGCTGGGCAGCTCTCCTTACAGGGCGCACTCCTTGTGCGTGGGGCTCCCCTACGCAGGGACACCCCTGCGTGGCACTGCACTCCTTGTGCACATCAGCACTGTGCATGGGCCAGCTCCACACGGGTCAAGGAGGCCCGGGATTTGAACTGCGGACCTCCCGTGTGGTGGACAGATGCCCTATCCACTGGGCCAAGTCCGCTTCCCTCAAATAGGGTTAGAGCTGCTGGCTGATTCCTTCACCTAAGAGCCTATGAGACTAAAGGTAGGAATATCTTTTACATAGTGCCAAAGATCCTCAGGCCAAATAGTGAATCTTTAATCATATCTGAGATTGAGCTGGGATAGTATGGAAACGGTTTTCCATAGTTAGGATTACCAGAGGCTGCTGTTAGTTGAAGAGCAAAAGAAGTGAGGAGATCCAGCAAAGGGAACAGGAAGTTTTCACACTTAAGTGTACCTAAGGAGATTCTGATGCATAGGCCTGGGATCGAGGCTAGTTATCTGGATCACTAACCAAAACCAGCTCTGATTCCAATTCGAGGATCCCTGAAGAAGGGTGTCACTGAAATCAGAAGGTGTCTGATGATAAATTCCCTATAAAATAGAAGGAGAAGGGAATATCTGTGGCTGGGATTTGACCTAATTCCAGCACAAATTGGTGTAGATGCCTCTGTCCCATTTAAATGGGCAAGGATTCAAAATAGAGGTTGAAGAAGTAGAGAAAGTTGGCTTATCACCAAAGAGTTTCAGAGGGGAAAGTGGAATAGGGAGGTTGCAGAGAAATATGACATCATATCATTAGATGATGCCAAAAGTCATATATTTTAGTACATCCCATCTTTTAAAATTCTTGTTGACCCCACTTTCCCCTCCAAAAGCTACTGTTCCTCAATTTCCATTGACTGTAAAACTCCTCACAAGGGTTTTTTTCCTCTTTGTTTCTACCTCCTCTCCTCCTATTCACTCACATAGGACTTTCACTCCAACATCTTTGCCAAGGTTATCAATTTTCATGTTTCCAAATTCCATGGTTATTTATCAAGGTCTCTTTATTAACCTCTCAGCAACATATGACAGAACCAATCTTCCTCTTTCATGAACTATTTCTTCACTCAGGTTCTAGGGCGTCACGTTCTTTTACTTTTTCTTCTACTACACAGGCCACCCCTTCAGAGCCTTTATTGTTGATTCTGCTTTCTCTGTCTGGCCTCTCAATGTTGAAGTATACCAGGGCTCATAGCATAGCCCTCTTCTCTCTCTGCCTTCTCATCACTTTAAGCAGCATTTATATGCTGATGATTTCCAAATTCCTATCTCCAGCCTTGACAGCATTCCTTACTCCCAATTCAAATCCTTTTCCAACCCCAACTTGATAAATCCACTTAGAGCGTGCAAAACACTTCAAATTTACATCTTCAATATTGTCTTTCTTATCCCAAATCTGCTCTTCATATAGATTTCTTATTTTAATCAATGGCAACTCCATTCTATCAGGTGCTCAGTCCGAAAAAAAAAAAAAAATCCTGATTCTTCTTTCTTATACCTCACATCCTATAATGGTAGAAGATATTGCTTCAACCTTTGACACAATACCTGAGTCTGACCATCTGTCATCACCACTAGTGCTGACACTACTAGTGCCCTGGTCCAAGCCACTACAACTCCCTTCAATTATATTGATAATCTCCTCAGTGAACTTCCCGTTTTTATATCCTCCTCCCATAGTACATTAGTCTATAGTAAAAACAGTAGCCAAAATGATGAGTTTGAAACATAGCTCAGATCCTCTTACTCTGCAGACTAACTCCCTCCTGCACCCAGCTGCAGCCATCCCCAACCATTTCATTCAAAGTAAAAGCCAAGGTCTCCACAAAATCTGGCCACAGACTCTTTCTTTCCTATTTCTCCCCCAACCACTCACTCCCTACTGGCCTGCTTGCTGTTCCTGAAATGGGCCAGGCATGCTCTGCACCCTGCTTTGGCATTGCCACTAGGTCTTCTTTCTGTAGGGAATGCCCTTCCCAGATATCTGCAGGCTAACTTCCTCATTTTCTTCAAGCTTCTGCTCTGGTCAGCGAGGACCAACAGGACCCTCTACTTAACACAGCAGCCTCTCTCTCCACCTGAACTTCTAATCTTCCTTACCCTGCTCTGCTTTTCTTTTTCTATAGCACTTAAAACTTTCTCACATGTGAGATAATATACATATTTATATGTGCATGGGTACTATTTTGGAGACAGAGCTGAGCTTCCTGAGGTGATGATGTTGTAGAAGTTGAGAGAGGTTCAGTTATTTGCGTATAGATAGGCCAGGACTCAGGAATGATTTTGAGAAGGAAAAATGATTTACTGATGGTCGGCCAGACTCGGGAGTTTCTTGTTTCAAACCTGAGCCCCAAACAAGAATTTTGAGTTCCTTTTATACAGAGAGGAAGGGCCAAATCATTCTTTGTTTCAGTGCTCAATACGCTTGAATTAGCATATATATCTTCCACATCCTAGGTAAGCTTTTAGCATGGACTTTATACATTCTAGATAAGCTTTTAGCACATTTGGTTTGCATTTTCCCAGAATATTTAAAGTTTATAGGGTTTGTATTGATAAACTGTTTCTCAGGACTGGAGTTGTTGCCATGGTCACCAAGGGCAGGACTGCAGCCTCTACCATCCCACACTCACAAGTCAGGACACAGACAGGTTAGGTTATCTACGAAGGGACGAACAGCCTCCTACCCATAGCCCACATCAATGACACCTGAGTAGCAACCTGAAAGAAGTGAGGGAGAACGTTCCAGGCAAGAGATGGATGCTGCAAAGGCCTTCAGGCTTGTCTACTTAAAGTACAATAACTTATTCTATTCTCTGGTATTTCCTAATAAAGAGGTTAAAATTCCTTCTCTTTATTTTTATTTTATTTAAAACAATTTTTTTGCACTGATATTGCATGTACACAGTGCAAAATTTAAAAGGAATAAGAGGATGACTCCCAAATCATCAGAAATCCCAATAATGTTTAATAGGTCAACTATCCCTGACCAAGTCAGAGAATCTCAGACTGCAGTTTTTTAAACTAACTCCAGGTAAGTGTTGTATTAAAAAAAACACATCAATAACAAAATGAGAAAAGGGGCAATCCTAGAGCGACCAACCACCTTTCCCTGGGACCCACAAATATATCCTGTGCTCAGGATCAGATACATCAGCCTGGCGAGATAAAACACAATCATAATCCCCTAGTAGAAAAGGAGGCTGCTGGTACAATCCTTCCCCTACTGTCCCAAGCATATGTAAACATTTACTGGAGAGAGTCTGACTCTAGTGGGCATGTTTTATGACATCCAGCTCACATCCTGATGGTATATCTATCCCTGGCAGGAAGGGAGCAGTGTGCCATCATTACGGTAGCACACAAACAAGGGAGGGAGCCATGCATAGAATACCTTGCATCAGTCACAGATTGAGACCCACTGGCTACGGGGACCAATGCTCACTAGTGAAGATGACCTTACTCTGTCTCTTCTCTACAAGAGTAAAATATCTTTCAATCAGAGGCTGTGTAAGTTGTTCTTTTGCGAACAACCCTGACACCTGTATTGGAGTGGGTTGATATCTTTTTAGGTGTTTTTCCTTCTTACCATCACAAAATGACAAGAGAAATGTTAACAAGAATAAAGTAGGTGTAACAATTAGAAACCAAAGGGAAATGCATTAATGAGGATGAAGAGAGAAGTTACACATATTACAACATAGTTAGAAATATATGAAACAAAAACTGAGTAAATCTGTAAAACAGAATTTTTACCCACCTTTCTCACAAATTCCAGACCAAAGGGATGAAAACAAAGGATGATAATCCAAAAATCTTGCTCTAATAGCTACATCTAGAACTTTATACTCACAAGCTGAGAATATTCATTCTTCTCAAACATTTATGGAAAATTAATAAAATGTAACCATGTATTCGATAGAATAAAAGAAATCTTCAATAAATTAGAAAAAGAATTCAAGTAAGTCCTATTCTCTACTTACTATGCTCCCTCCAATGAAATTAACTACTAAAAGAGAGTGGAAAAAATCAACAACTTGTGGGTGACATTGTTGGTTGCCTCCCCAATAGTTATTTCCTATCAGTCATGCCCTGCTCCCTATCCCCGCCTCCAACAATTTCCTAGTTAACAGAGCCTCCTATTATGGAGACAGAAAATAATAGAAATTCATTTCTACTACGAATTTCTATTACGAATATTCCACACTTCTCTTGCAGTCAGGGCAATAGAACATATCTAGACAAACCAATGCAACCTGAGGGGAAGTCTGCTAGATAAATTTCTAATAATAATTTTCCTCTATGATAAAATTATTCATACAAGTTAAAAACTGCCTTGAGATGTGATTTGAGAGTATAGGACACATGACACTGTGGTAGCTATTAGTGATCATGAAGGAATAAGTTTGAAAATGAAGCCAATTTGCTGAGGATTTCAGAGTAAAATGCAAAGAGCCATTGCCACTGAGGACATCTCTGAATCACTGCGTCAGTCCTGAAATTTTTCTGCCCCCATGCTTCTCATCTGAACTGGATGGATTTATCGTTTAATCGACTTTCAGTTAGGTATTATTAACTTGCAGTTGAAAACATCCTATCTGATACAACACTCTTCTAAGAACCTCCTCAATTAGCAAGGAAATAAAAGCCTAATTAAATTGATGAAAAAGTTTTGGAAAAGTAATGGAAGGTGGTAATGATGGCATGACATTGTAAATGGAATTAGTACCACTGAATTGTAAAATACATAAAAATGGTTAAAAAGGCAAATTTTATGTTAAAAATTTTTTTAACAAAATTAGAAATGAATTATACTCATAATAAATCTATGGTACATGGCTCAAGCAGTAGCAAAGGAAAATATACAGATTTAAATGCACTCAGAAAAGAAGACAATAGACCAAAAAAATATTCCACTCAAGAAGCTGGTGAAAAGATCTATAAAGTAAAAGAAAAATTTTGCTTTAACATGGCAGTTGGACAAACATGTTTACCTGTGCCTCTTCTTAATATGCATTGAAACAGTAGTATAGAAATACAGATACAAATTCACAAGGAGAGAAAATGTGGAAGGTGAAGAGAAAAAGTAGGGGAGAGATGTTAACACCAATGGGGAAGATATAAAATTAATGAATGAATAATTTCAGCTTATTCCACTTTGAAATTTAAGTACCTATTGTGGGGAGAGATAGGGATGATCTAATATAAAGATATGTATATAGATATAGATATATATTCGTATTCAATAGAGATTATACTTTATTTTGAAATAATTTCAAATTTACAGGACAGTTGCGAAAATAATGTAAAACCTATACAAAAAAACTCCAGTCTACCCCCACACCTAGATAGTCAGATACACCAACTTTTAACATTTTACCTCATTCACTAAATGATTTGTTCTATCTATCTATTATCTATCCATCCATCTTTCTATCTTTCTATCTAAGTCAGTCTGTCTATTTATCTATTTTCTTTCCTCATTAAGTGGATTTGGCACCCTTGTCAAAACTCAATTGGTGGAAATCTGATGTGGCTCAACCATTTGGGCACCTTCCTACCACGTGGGAGGTCTCAATGCCTCCTAAAAGAAGATGAGCAGATACCACCTCCCATCACAACAAGCAGATTCCACAAGCCAGGAAGTGCCACAGCCCATGGGAAGTGGATTTGGCTCAGTCTGTTGGGCACTCACTTCTCATGTGGGAGGTTCCAGTTTCAATTCCCAGTGTCTCCTGGAGAAGGCGAGCAAAACAATGAACAGACAGATGAGAGAACCATTGCGGGGTGGGGATAAATGAAGAAAAATAAAATAAATATTTTAAAAAATCAATTGGCCATAGATTGTGTGTTATTCTGCACTTAAAATTATATTCCATTAATCTATATGACTGTTTTGATTATTGTAGCTTTGTAATAAATTTTGAATCTGGGAAGTGTGAGTTCTCTAATTATGTACTTCTTTTTCAAAAAGGCTTGCCATTCCCTAGTAAGGGACCATGACATTATATTGGGCTTCAAATTTTGGGGAGTTCTGGATCACAGAGTGTTTCAACAATGGCAATGGAGGGATACTGGTATGGGATACCAATGACAGGTGATATATGGCTGACAGGGAGCTGTACAGAACATATGTCCAGGGTGCATGGTAATGATTGGATATACTCATAGTGGCAACAATTAAAAACCCAGCAGGGGGGGTACTGGGTTCCTGGCCAGTGGTGCTCTGTCGTGGTCCCTAGAGGAGCAGCGATAGTCTCCCAGGTACAGCGGCGGGGACCGGGAGGGAGTGAGGGTTCAACAGTGAGCCCCTGATGCTAATGACTATGCTTGTGAGCTGATAAACCTAAAATAAGAACAAGGCCTAGAGCAACATTGTGCCTGGGAATTTCCTCCTGTCAGCCTTCATGTTACTCAAATGTGGCCAGTCTCAAAGCCAAACTCAGCATGTAAATGCAATGCCTTCCCTCCAGCGTGGGACATGACACCCGGGGATGAGCCTCCCTGGCAACGAGGGACCACTATCAAATACCAACTGATGATGCAACTGGAAAAGGACCTTATATGGAAGGTTCAATGCGGATCAGCAGAATATCCATGTCTACATAAAACAACATGACTTTAAAATGCTGTTTGACCTAAAGTAAGGGGGAAATGGAAAGGAGAAATGAGTTTATATGGCTACGAGTTTCTAAAAAAGAGTCTGGAGGCTGGCAGAAGGATTGCCCTCATGCACAACTGAGCAGAGTCAGAGAGACAGATAAAGCAGATACAACCCCCAGATATTGGTTCCTATGAAGGCTAAAGAGACCCATGAGAGTTATGGTCATGGCCGATGGGGTTTACTACCAGGGCAGATGGCCCCTCTCTGGAAATGGTGTTTATGTGTGATGAATCTGGACTCAGATGGGATCTCCCTTCATAAGACTTTCATACTAATCTGCTGGAGGTGCAGTTAACGTTGGGGTTTAAGATATAGTTAGGGGATTTGAATCTCTGAACTGATAATGTGATAGCCAGGTCCTGAGCCTCAACAGACTCCAGCACCTACAATCTGATTTATTGGACTTACCACACTCAGCTAAGATGGAGTTGAAAAAGGACAATCACCACACCATGGAGCCTAGAGTGACTACAACTGAAAATGGGAGGATGGCAGCCAGCATCCATGTGGAATCTGAGCCTCCTCTCGACATAGAGGTGCAATGGACACAACCAATCCAATGTCCACATAGAAGAGGTGGCATTGGATTGGGAAAAGTGGACATGGTGGACGATGGGTATGGGGAAGGGCAGGAAGAGATGAGAGGTGGGGGCGTATTTGGGACGTGGAGCTGCCCTGGATGGCGCCTCGGGGGTGATCACCGGACATCGTGGATCCTCACAGGGCCCACTGGATGGATTGGAGGAGAGTATGGGCCATGATGTGGACCATTGTCTATGAGGTGCAGAGGTGCCCAAAGATGTACTTACCAAATCCAATGGATGTGTCATGATGATGGGAACGAGTGTTGTTAGGGGGGGAGAGGGGGGGTGGGGGGGTGGGGTTGAATGGGACCTCACATATATATTTTTAATGTAATATTATTACAAAGTCAATAAAAAAAAAAAAAGGCTTGCCTATTTGGAGTCCCTTACCCTCCCATCTGAATTTGATGACTAGCTTTTCCATTTCTGTGAAGAGGGCTGCTTGACTTTTGATTAGGATTGCCCTGAATCAGTAAATTGCTTTGTGAGTATTGACATCTTAATGATAATGTCTTCTAAGCCATGAGCATGGACTATCTTTCCATTTATTAGGTCCTCTTTAATTTCTTTCAGAAATGATTTGTAGTTTTCTGTATGCATGTCCTTTATATCATTATTTAAATTTATTCTTTGATATTTTCTTTTTTTAGTTACTATTGTAAATGGAATTGTTTTCTTGATTTTCTTTTCAGATTGTTCCTTGATGGTGAATAGAAACACCACTGATTTTGTATTGGTCTCGTACCCCAACACTTAGCTGAATTCATTTATTAGCTCTAGTAGTTTTCTTGTAGATTCTATAGTTACTATTTGGTACATGGTGTGAACACAGGCTCAGTCACAACAGAAACTTTCAGCACGTGACCACTTTATTACTTACAAAGCATAAAGGGTCCAAAACAGTAGGGGAAGAGATATAATCATGGCTAGTCTCCAGGGAAGGCTCAGGTTAGAGTTGGTGGATGGCAACTCTGTACACTTAGCCTTACATTGGAAAGGGCAGACAAAGCAAATCTGAGCTGCCCAAAGGTAAGGTATTCATGCACTCCAGGGCAGTATACCCTACCACCAAAAGTTCCTGCCCTGATAAACTGCTGGAACTGTTTGGGATTTAAGGTATGGTAAGGCAGTTCCAGTAGACCTAACATGTTCTCTGGACTGTGGAATGGAAATCTACTGAAACATCTTTACCCAGTAGTGCGACGGCTTGCTCGGTCGGTAGAGGTGGGGTCTGGCTGCGGACGAGGGGTCGGTCCAGCTCTGGACGAGGGGTCGGTCCCGCTTGGGACGAGGGGTCGGTCCCACCTGGGATGAGGGGTCGGTCCGGCAGCAGACGAGGGATGGGTCTCACAAGGGGTTGCGCGGTTCGGCTGACGGGGTCGCCCGGCGAAGCCGGTGACGAAGGGGTCGCCCGGAGAAGCAGGCGACGAACTGGGGACAAGGGAGGCCAGGCCCTTGTCGGGGGCTCTCAGGACTGGAGGGCGCACGGCAGAAGAACTACCGCGGAGACAAGGTAAACACGCAAGTCCACTTTACTGAGGGAGAGGCAACAGTTTTATAGGGGCTGGGGAAGGCTGATTGGTCGAAGCCACGCCCTGTTCTGATTGGTTGCCGGCGAAAGGTCAGTGGGCGGTACTGGACGGGGGAGGGGTGGTGGTTAGGGATTGGCTGTCGCTGTTGCTGGGGGAAGGGGCAGGGTTTAGGGATTGGTGGCTGCTGTTGCTGGGGTGGAGGGCAGACTTGAGTTTCCCGCCCACGCCTGGCTGTTGCTGCTGTCGGGGGAAGGGAAAAGGGCGGGCTGGATTTTTCCGCCCACACCTGGCTGTTGCTGCTGTCGGGGGAGGGGAAAAGGGCGGGCTGGATTTTTCTGCCCACACCTGGCTGTTGCTGCTGTCGGGGGAGGGGAAAAGGGCAGACTGGAATTTTCTGCCCTGCGCCTGCGCAGGGAGAAGGAAGAAGAAGGGTGCCGCCCCACAAGGCATCGGGTGGCGCCATCTGGGAGGAGGGGCGGCCGCGGAAGCATGGCTGCCGAGAAGGGGAGACCCGAGGGCACTCTGCGCCCATGCCGAGCTTCCTTCAGGGGTGGCGGTGGGCCCGACCAACCACCCTATTATGGGGGCAGCGGAATTAGGCCTACCGCGGCCGCTCCCCTGCCAGGCCAGCAAACCACACTTCAGCCGGAGGGGTGACCGCACAGTAGAAAAGGGGGTGGGAGTAGGAAAGGGTTGGGAGATGGCCACTAGTGGTGTCTGTGACCTCACGATTATGATTATGCCATCCATGCATATGGACAGTTTTACTCCTGCCTTTCCAATTTGGATGCTTTTCATTTCTTTTTTTTCTTTTTTTTTTTTTTTTGCCTAATTGCTGTGGCTAACCCCTCCAGTACAATATTTGAATAGGAATGGTGATAGCAGGCATCCTTGTCTTGTTCAATACAATTTATTCTTACACACATAGAACATAAATAAAAACAGATAGGTACTAGGCTAGAAAAGAAACATTAACACATTGCGAACAGTTAATATTATACAGGCAACAATTATTGACCACAATGCAAATAAAGTTAAAAGTTCATAAAAAAGATGGGTCAAAAAAAATCTATTAACATGAAAATTGAAAAAAACACCAACGAGTTAACAAAGTTATCAAAATAGAAATTACAAATGATTTGGCACAAAATGACAATGAGAGTATTATGTGACAAAATATGTGAACTGGATCCAAAATATTTGCAGAGGAAATTGTATGTGCAAATGCATATCTGAGAAAATAAAAGAGAAGAAAGTAAATTAACTGCACATTTATCTTAAAAGTTTAAAAAAGAACAATAAAATAAGCCTTCCCAAAGAAGGAAACTTAACTAAGACAAAGGCATAAATTAATAAAATGAAAAACAGATAATTAATCAATAAAAAAGTATATGGATCAATAAAACCAAGAGCAGGTTCTTCGGGGGAATAACTAGAAAAATAAAACAACAACAACAACAACAAAACCTATCCTTTCATAAACATGATCAACATTATCCTTCTGTTGTCCTTCAGATCCTTGTTAATAAGACAAGAAAAATCAATAATGAATAAGATAAGAAATATAAAAAATGGGGAGAAATTCACCAAAAAATTTATTCTTTTTATATAAAATAATCATCTGTCTAGAAAAATACAGACACATCAACAAATAGACCATTGGAATTAATAAGAACTTTCCACAAGGTAACCAAATAATAGGATACATAAAAACAATAGTTTCTCTATCAACAATATTCAAATTTAAAAATTGAACATAAAAATTTATAATAGCAAGTAAAAACATAAACTATGTATGACAACTACTAGAAATTTTCCAAGACCTTTTTGAGATAGCTATAAAACTTTATTAAAAGGTATGAAAAAAGACTTGACAAAATGGATAATTACTATATGTCCATGAATGGGAAGGCAGAATATAATTTAAAATTACATTCCCAAATTAATATATTAATATATCTCAATCTTAATTAAATCCTACATGATTTTTTATGGAATTTAACAAATTGATTCTAAAGTTTCAATGGAAGAATAAATATTTAAGAAAAAATCAAGACAATTTTTAAAATCAAAGATGGGGATTTATTCTAACTATCATTAAAATGTATTATTATGCTATAACTAAAACTGCTTGGTTATTGATACAAGAATAGTCATGTCAGTGAAAGAAAATAGAGGATATAGAATATAACTGCACATAATGGGAACTTAGTAATTTTGCATTTCCAATCAGTAAGAAAAGGGCACACTTTTTAGTAATTGGCTTTGGGTATAATTGGCTATCTCTATGGCAAAAAATTAAAGTAAGAAATATTCATTAGTTTCCTATTACTGCTATAACAAAAAATTACCACAAAAGGGCCTAACACAAATTTATTTTCTTGTAGTTCAGGAAATAAGTCTAAAATCAAGATGTTGGCAGGGGCCATTCCTTCTGGAGACTTCAGGGAAGAATCTTTGACTTTTTTAGCTCCTAGTGGTCACCTACATTTCTTAGCTCATAGCTCTTTCTTTTTTTTTAAATTTATTTATTTCTCTCCCCTCCCCCCCCCAATTGTCAGTTCTCTGTGTCTATTTGCTGTGTGTTCTTCTTTTGTCCGCTTCTGTTGTTGTCATCGGCATGGGAGTCTGTGTTTCTTTTTGTTGTGTCATCTTGTTGTGTCGTCTCTCCGTGTGGGCAGTGCCATTCTTAGGCAGGCTGCACTTCTCTTTCGTGCTGGGTGGCTCTCCTTATGGGGTGCACTCCTTGCGCGTGAGGCTCCCCTATGTGGGGGACACCCCTGTGTGGCAGGGCACTCCTTGTGCACATCAGCACTGCGCATGGGCCAGCTCCACACAGGTCATGGAGGCCCGGGGTTTGAACCGCGGACCTCCCATGTGGTAGACGGATGCCCTAACCACTGGACCAAGTCCGCTTCCCTCATAGCTCTTTCTTTACATCACTCCAATCTCTTGCTTCTACTGTCACATCTCCTCCTACTAATCACTTTGACCCCCTACTTTCCTTTTATAAGGACCCTTGGTATTATATGAGGCCCTTTCAGATAATCCAGGATAATATCTAAATCCCTAAATCCTTAACCTAATCACATCTGAAAAGTTCCTTTTGCCATATAAGGTTAATGGGAATTAAGATATAGATATGTTTGGGGGGAACCATTATCCAACCTACCACAATTTCTTTCTCACATTATTCACAAAAATAAATTTTGGTGGATTACAAACCCATACTTTAGAAAAGGGGTTCTTAACCAGGGGTGGAAAGATTTCAGGGGGTCTGTGAGTTTGAATTGAAAAAAATCAACTTATCATCTTTATTTTCTCTGACCTCTAACTGAAATCTAGCATTTCCTTCACTTATGAATGTATGCAAAAAATTACAGTAGTATTCATTTCATATCACATTACAGTTGTTGCATATCCCACATGAGACATAAGTGAAAACACTGGAGTAGAGAACTCCAAAGGCAATGCATAAACTAACAAAAATGTCAGAATCAATTTTTTAAGTTCTCTGGAAACTTCTCAAAAGTTAGCAGCAATCAGGCCAATGCTTCATTTTTAAAAAATAATTGAATCTTGGTAAGAGAGCTTTATGGTACTTACAGTAGCCCCATTCCCCAGTCTCCAGTTAGGCAGTGACCTTCAAAACAACTTGTATCCCCCGTATAAACTTCTAGTAACAGAGGAAGAAGAATGGGACTTAACCACAAAAAATTGCAGTGATTTGTTTTGATATGTCTGGTGACTCCCTGAAGGATCAACTCAAAGGCTTAGTCTTTATTTCACCTACTGTAGATCTCTCCCAGAGGAGACCCAGCTGCCAGGGATCATTTGCTGAAACAAGTTAAAGGCAAATGCTGTTGCTTGGGGCAAAGGATAATAGTTGGGACAAGTAGTAGACAAACCAGAAAGTTTGGGAGGAATGGCTGGAGAATGAGATGCTTTGTAAAATAAGGGCTTAGAAAAGTTCCCACATATTCCCAGGAATTCAGATGGCCAGGAGCATGCCTGGGCTCAGGAGAGACCTGAGAAAGCTCTAAGTTCTCACCTCTGGATGACATTCAGGTTTTGTGCATGCCGGAAGTGAAGGCTAAGGTAGAATTGTAAACGTCTGATTGAGTGTTGAAGACATGGCTCAACATGCACACAGACCTTATCCACAAAGACCAGACTTAATTTTTTAAGTTCCATATAATTCAGGAAATTTCTGTTGAACTACCAGCTGACCATTAAGCTAACGGAAGAAAGACTTCAGTGGCTTCACATGAAAAAAATACAGACTGTGATGGTTTGAAGCTGTATGTACTTCAGAAAAAATATGTTCTTAAATTTAATCCATTCCTATGGGTGTGAAGCCGTTGTAAGTAGAATCTTTTGATGGGGCTACTTTGGTTAAGGTGTGACCCACTTCAGTCAGGATGGGTCTTAATCCTATTACTGAGTCTTATATAAGCAGAATGAAATTCAGACTGAGAGAAAAAGCCACAGAAAGTAAGAAGCTGAACTGGAACCCAGAAGAGGAGGAAGAGACCAGGAGATGCCACCAAGTGCCTTGCCATGTAAAGAAGAACCAAGTATCACCAGCAGCCAGCCCCAGAATGCCATAGTTTTCAGAGAGAAAGCATCATCTGATGACACCTTGATCTGGACATTTTCTTGGCCTCAAAATCATGCGCAAATAAATTCCCATTGTTTAACCTAACCTGTTTCATGTTATTTGCTTCAAAAGTATAGGAAACTAAACCACAGATTTTGCAAAATTAATCTTCAAAAAGTCACTAAACTAAACAAACAACTACTACAATAACTAGCAACAAAAACCCTAGAGGGGGGGAGAATATGATGTCTGGAGCTGTTAGATTATAATATTCAAAATTTCTAGTTTTTAACAAAAAAGTATAAGTCATGCAAAGAAACAAGAAAGTATGGCCCATATACAGTGGGAAACATGAATTGAAACAATCCCTGAGTAACCCAGACATTGGACTAAACAAAGACTTTAAATTAATTATTTAAAATATGTTCAGGGAAACAGATGTGGCTCAAGCAATTGAGCTCCTGCCTACCACATGGGAAGTCCCAGATTCAGTTCCTGATGCCTCCTAAAGAGAAGATGAGCAGACACAGAGAGCACACAGCAAATGGACACAGAGAGCAGACAGTGAACACAAACAATAAGGGGAAGAAATAAATAAATTAAATTAAATTAAATTAAATTAAATTTAAATATGTTTAAAGAGCAAAAGGAAACCATGTACAAAAAACTCAAGGATCTAGGAGATTAATGTCTCCCCAACAACAATACCAATAGAAATATAGAAATTATGAAAAGAAACCAAATAGAAATTCTAGAGTTGTGAAGTATAATAATTTAAGTGGAAAAGTTCATTGAAAGGGTTCAACAGCATACTTGAGCAGACAGAAGAAACAAATAGTGAACTTGAAGAGAGATTAATTGAGATTAAACAATCTGAAGAGCAGAAGTAAAAAAGAATGAAGAAATATGAACAGAATCTAAGAGACTTGGGGCCACTGCCAGGCATACCAACATATGTATATTGAGAGTCCCTGAGGAAGAGTACAGAAAGGATCAAAAAGAAAATTTGAAGAAATAATTGTCCAAAACTTGCAAAATTTGATGAAAGATATTAATCTTCACATGAAAGAAATATAATGAACATCAAGTAAGATAAACTCAAAGAGATTTACACCAAGACATGTTATAATCAAGCTGTTGAAAACCAAAACCAAAGAGAGAATCATGAAAGCAGCAAGAGAGAAGTGACATGAAACACCAGGAATCTTCATTAAGATTAAGGGCTAATTTCACATAAGAAACCATGGAAGCCAGAACGCAGTGGTATGATATTCAAATTGCTGAAAGAAAAAAAAATTACCAGGAAGCGGACTTGGCCCAATGGATAGGGTGTCCACCTACCACATGGGAGGTCTGTGGTTCAAACCCAGGGCCTCCTTGACCCGTGTGGAGCTGGCCCATGTGCACTGCTGATGCATGCAAGGAGTGCCCTGCCACGCAAGGGTGTCCCCTGTGTAGGGGGGGCCCACACACAAGCAGTGCACCCCGCAAGGAGAGCTGCCCAGCACGAAAGAAAGTACAGCCTGCCCAAGAATGGCGCTGCCCACATGGAGAGCTGACACAACAAGATGACGCAACAAAAAAAACGCAGATTCCCAGTGCCACTTATAAGGATAGAAGCAGTCACAGAAAAACACACAGCGAATGGACACAGAGAGCAGACAACTGAGGGTGGGAGTGGGGAGAAGGGGAAAGAAAGAAATAAAATAAAAAATAAATCTTAAAAAAAATTGCCAACCAAGAATTCTATATTTGGCAAAATTAGCCTTCAAACTTGAAGGAGAAATTAAGACTTTTCCAAGTATATAAAAACTGAGAGAGTTTGTTACCAGTATTCCTGGCCTATAAGAAAAGTTAAAATTTCAGACTGAAATGGAAGGACAATAGACAGTAACTCAAAAGACAGAGTAAAGAACACTGGTAAAGGTAACTACATAGGTACATAAAAACTCATCATTAATGTACTTTTGCTTTGTAACTCCTCTTTTGGTCTGTTTGATTTAAAAGACAACTAAATAACATAATAATTATGGGTTCAGATTGCACAAAAATGTAATTTGTGACAAGAACAGCATTAAAGAAGGAGATAGAGCTATATAAGTGCAAAGTTTTTTGTTTGCAATTTTACTGTGGCTGTACAGATATAGTTATAAATATATATATAACTAAAACATGCCATTTTAGCCATTTTTAAGTGCACAAGGCAGTGGTATTAATTATTTTTACAATGATGTGCAACAATCACCACTTACAATTTCCAAAACTTTTTCACCCCAAACAGAAACTCTGTACCCTTTAAGCAATAAGGAACAAAGTTTGTGTATACTTTTTAAAAATGTAACGTATTTTATCACCTCCACCGTGAGATGGCCCCCTCATCTGTCTGCTCATTGTGTCTGCTTGTCTTCTTTAGGAGACACCAGGAACCAAATCTGTGACCTCCCATATGGAAGGCAAGTGCCCAACTGATTGAGCCACATCTGTTTCCCAATTTGTGTATACTATTTTTTTTTAATTTTTTTATTTTTTATTGACTTTGTAATAATATTACATTAAAAATATATATGTGAGGTCCCATTCAACCCCACCCCCCCACCCCCCCTCTCCCCCCCCCCAACAACACTCGTTCCCATCATCATGACACATCCATTGGATTTGGTAAGTACATCTTTGGGCACCTCTGCACCTCATATACATTGGTTCACATCATGGCCCATACTCTCCTCTATTCCATCAAGTGGGCCCTGTGAGGATTTACAATGTCCGGTGATTACCTCTGAAGCACCATCCAGGGCAGCTCCATGTCCCGAAGACGCCTCCACCTCTCATCTCTTCCTGCCTTTCCCCATACCCTTTGTCCATTATGTCCACTTTTCCCAATCCAATGCCACCTCTTCTATGTGGACATTGGATTGGTTGTGTCCATTGCACCTCTATGTCAAGAGGAGGCTCAGATTCCACCTGGATGCTGGATGCAATCCTCCCATTTTCAGTTGTAATCACTCTAGGCTCCATGGTGTGGTGGTTGTCCTTCTTCAACTCCATCTTAGCTGAGTGTGGTAAGTCCAATAAATCAGATTGTAGGTGCTGGAGTCTGTTGAGGCTCAGGATCTGGCTATCACATTGTCAGTCCAGAGATTCAAATCCCCTAAATATATCTTAAACCCCAACATTAACTGCACCTCCAGGACATTAGCATGAAAGTCTTATGAAGGGAGATCCCATCTGAGTCCAGATTCATCACACATAAACACCATTTCCAAAGAGGGGCCCTCTGCCCTGGTAGTTAACCCCATCGGCCATGACCATAACTCCCATGGGTCTCTTTAGCCCTCAAAGGAACCAATATCTGGGGGTTGTATCTGCTTTATCTGTCTCTCTGACTCTGCTCAGTTGTGCATGAGGGCAAACCTTCTGCCAGCCTCCAGACTCTTTTTTAGAAACTCGTAGCCATATAAACTCATTTCTCCTTTCCATTTCCCCCTTACTTTAGGTCAAACAGCATTTTAAAGTCATGGTATTTTATGTAGACATGGATATTCTGCTGATCCGCATTGAACCTTCCGTATAAGGTCATTTTCCAGTTGCATCATCAGTTGGTAGTTGATAGTGGTCCCTCGTTGCCAGGGAGGCTCATCCCCGGGTGTCATGTCCCGCGCTGGGGGGAAGGCATTGCATTTACATGCTGAGTTTGGCTTCGAGACTGGCCACATTTGAGTAACATGAAGGCTGACAGAAGGAAATTCCCAGGCACAAAGTTGCTCTAGGCCTTGTTCTTATTTTGGGTTTATCAGCTCACAAGCATAGTCATTAGCATCTGGGGCTCACTGTTGAACCCTCACTCCCTCCCGGTCCCCACCACTGTACCTGGGAGACTGTCGCTGCTCCCCTAGGGACCACGACAGAGCACCACTGGCCAGGAACCCAGTACCCCCCCTACTGTGGTTTTTAATTGTTGCCACTATGAGTATATCCAAACATTACCATGCACCCTGGACATATGTTCTGTACAGCTCCCTGTCAGTCATATATCACCTGTCATTGGTATCCCATACCAGTATCCCTCCATTGCCATTGTTGAAACACTCTGTGATCCAGAACTCCCCGAAATTTGAAGCCCAATATAATGTCATGGTCCCTTACTAGGGAATGGCATATAGCGATGAGTTTAAAGGATAGATAAAGAACTTGGATAAAGTTAGATAAAGAACTTAGATAAAGAACGTTGACTTGAAAAAATTCCACATCCTATTTTTTTCTTTTTCCCCCCCCCCCCCTAATTATTCAGCTTTTCTTCACAGGAGTCCTAGACCACAGCAATGTATATATATAATATACAGCACTCCCACACATCCACCAGAAAACCTTTTCCCTTCCACAGTGATACTCTTACGCCCTATTCATATCATATTTACTTAAAGTGATGTACAGAGTCTGAGACATTAGCTTTCTAACAAGGTGACATCTGTGCTTACATTATGGTGCATACTTTAGGATACACAGTTCTTTACATTTTTAGTTATCCTATGTTTTACATTATGGTTTACATTATCAGTCTGTCATCTCCTATATGTTATGGTGTAATATTACATGTTTTATATCCATCTTTGTGTACTCTCAAGAAACTCCTCTCTTACCCCCCATTTACTTTGGTTCCACACATTTAACGTCCATTTTCCCTTCCACCTTGGTGCCCTCAGTGATAGCCAACCTCCGTTTCCTGAGGAGCCACTTCCAGAGATAGATGGAATAGTGTTCAGGGCCTAACTTGCTCAACTGCCCCAATGCCCTGGGAGCCACCCTTTCTCTCGAGGGATACAGTTCCCTCTATTGGATGGCATTAGTCCTCCCCAGGATGTGGGTCCACCCCCACTCTCACTACTTGGGTTTCTACCCCATGGTGTCACCCACTCTGGCAGAATGAGCATTTAGACATTCCCCAGGAGCCCGTCCTGCATAAGACCCTCCCCTCCGAGCATTCTAAACAGGTAACCCTCTTTATTATATTTTGATATGATTTTCTCGGCATTTTACTCTCCACCAACACCTGACCCTCTCCTGGTTCGTATGCTACCCCTCCCTCCCCCCACTTTTGGGCAACGTTACCCATCCGTCCCTCCCCAGCCACCCTCAAACCCGCAAAGCCCCAAGCAAAGGCAACCCCTTGCCCCCCTTTTATCTCTTCTTTGTGTTCATACTTACCACCATCTCGTCTTAAATTCCACCCCTGCAGACATCGGCTCATATCCTTCCTCCACCCTCCGATTTCCTGCAAGCCTATCGTTCAGTCTCTTGCTATCTAGGGCAGCTTGTTTATTTCATATCATTGAGGTCATGTAGTATTTGTCCTTCAATGTCTGGGTTGCTTCACTCAACATAAGGTTCTCAAGATTCATCCATGTTATCACATGTGTTTGTAGTGTGTTTGTTCTTACAGCCGAGTAGTATTCCATTGTGTGTATATACCACATTTTATTGATCCACTCGTCTGTTGATGGGCATTTGGGTTGATTCCAACTTTTGGCAATAGTGAACAATGCTGCTATGAACATTGGTGTACATATATTGGTTTGTGTTCTTGTTTTCAGTTCTGCTGGGTATATTCCCAGCAGTGGAATTGCTGGGTCATATGGCAAATCTATGGCTAGTTTTTTGAGAAACCGCCATACTGTTCTCCAGAATGGTTGGATCCTTCTGCATTCCCACCAGCAGTGGATGAGTGTTCCCCTTCCTTCACATCCTCTCCAGCACTTGTATTCTTCTGTTTTTTTCATAGCTGCCAATCTTATGGGTGTAAGATGGTATCTCATTGTGGTTTTGATTTGCATTTCCCTGATAGCTAGAGATTTGGAACCTTTTTTCATGTGCTTTCTTGCCATTTGTATTTCTTCTTCAGAGAAGTGTCTGTTTAAGTCTTTTTCCCATTTTTTAAATGGGTTGTTTATCTTTTTATTTTCAAGATATAGGAGTTCTTTATATATGCAAGTTATAAGTTTCTTATCAGATATATGATTGCCAAATATTTTCTCCCACTGTGTGGGCTCCCTTTTTACTTTCTTGACAAACTCCTTTGAGGTGCAGAAGGCTTTAATTTTGAGGAAGTCCCATTTATCTATTAGTTCTTTTGCTGCTCGTGCTTTTGGTGAGATATTCATAAATCCATTACCTATTACAAGGTCCTGTAGATGTTTCCCTACACTGCTTTCTAAGGTTTTTATGGTCTTGGCTCTTATATTTAGGTCTTTGATCCATCTTGAGTTGATCTTTGTATAAGGTGTGAGATGGTAATCCTCTTTCATTCTTCTACATATGGCTATCCAGTTCTCCAGACACCATTTGTTGAATAGGCCACTCTCTCCCAGTTGAGAGGGTTTGGTGGCTTTATCGAATATTATGTGGTTGTATATGTGAGGTTCTATATCAGAGCTTTCAATTCGATTCCATTGGTCTATATGTCTCTCCTTATGCCAATACCATGCTGTTTTCACCACCGTAGCTTTATAGTATGTTTTGAAGTCAGGTAGTGTGATTCCTCCAATTTCGTTTTTCTTTTTCAGTATGTCTTTGGCTATTCGGGGTCTCTTTCCTTTCCAAATAAATTTCATAGTTAGTTTTTCTAGTTCCTTAAAGAAGGCTGCATTGATTTTTATTGGGATTGCATTGAATGTGTAGATCAATTTTGGTAGGATAGACATCTTAATAATGTTCAGTCTTCCTATCCATGAACAAGGAATAGTCTTCCATTTATTTAGGTCTTCTTTGATTTCCTTGAACAATCTTGTATAGTTCTCAGTGTATAAGTTCTTTACATCTTTAGTTAAATTTATTCCTAAGTATTTGATTTTTTTATTTACTATTGTGAATGGTATTTGTTTCTTGATTTCCTCCTGATCTTGCTCATTTCCTCCTGATCTTGCTCTGTGTATACTATTGAAACTACTTTAGTATTAATTCAAACTAGATTGTTATAAATAAAGATTTTAATTGTAATGCCTAAGGCAACCACTAAGAAAATAAAAGATATATAGTAAAGAAATGACAAGACTATTAAAATTATATACTGGAAGGTATGTATTTCATACAGAAAGAAGTCATGGAGGAACTGAGGTAAAAATAAATAAATAGAAAGACACAGAAAAATGGAATTAAAATCTTAATCCATCTATGTGCTCTCTACAGGGGACTCACCCTCGATCCAAGACACAAATAGATTAATAATGAAAGGATCGAAAAAATATTCCATGCAAACAATAGCCAAGAGAGAGCTGGAGTGACTGAATAAATAACAGATAAATAGACTTTAAGACAAAAATTATTACAAGGGACAAAGAAGGATATTCTTTAATGATAAAAAGTCAATCCATCAATAATTTGCAACAATTATAAATAAATATGCCCCTAGCAACAGAGGCCCAAAATGTATGAAGCAAAAACTTACAGAATTGAAAGGAGCAATAGGTCAACAATAATAGACGGTTCAACATCCTATTTTCAATAATGAATAGAACAAGTAGACAAAAGATACAGAAATAGAAGACTTGACCAATACTACATATCAATGATACCAAACAGACATACATAGAACAATTCATCCAACAACTGCAGAATATATATTCTTCTCAGGTGCCTATAGAACATTCTCCAGGATAGACAATATGTTAGGTTATTAAAACAATTCTCAATAAATTTTAAAACATTGAAATCATATAAAGTGCCTTCTTGGATGAGAATAAAATGAAATTAGAAGCCAGTAACGGAAGGAAATCTGGATAATTCACAAACATGTGTAAATGAAACAACATACTCTCAAAGAACCAATAGGTAAGAGAAGAAATAACAAGGAAATTTATAAACATAGTGAGATGCAAGAAAATGAGAACAAAAATCCTAAAGATTACAGTGAAAACAATGCTCAGGGAGAAATTTATAGATGTCAATGCCTACATTAAAAAAGAAAAAAGATCTCAAATCAATAACCTAAACTTCTACCTTAAGGAACTAGAAAAAGAAGAGCAAACTAAAAGCAAAACAAACGGAAAGAAGGAAATAATAAAGATTAGGGTGTAGATAAGTGGAATACAGAACAGAAAATCAATAGAGAATTAGCAAAACTAAAAGTAATTTTTTGAAAAAAAGCAACAAACTTGACAAATTTTGTTATATTGATCAAGAAAAAAGAGAGAAAACTCACATTACAAAAATCTGGAATGAAAATGGGGAATTACTGTTGACCTTAATTAAATAAAAAGAATTATAAAAGGATACTATGAAGAGTCATATGCCAACAAATAACTTTCATGAAATGGACATATTCCTAGAAGCACACAAACTACCAAAGCTGACGCAAGAATAAATAGAAAATCTGAATAGACACATATAAGTTAAAAGATTGAATCAGTAATCAAAATAATTCCATCCAAGAACAGTCCAGGATCAGATGGCTTCACTGGTATAGTCTATCAAACATTTAAAGAATGGACACCAGTACTTAAAACCAATATTTCTCAAATGCTTTCCAAAAATGGAAGATGAGGAAGAACTCCCAAATTACTGTATAAGGCCAATTTTACCCTGATCCCAAGGTCAGACAAAGCCATAATAAGAATGAAAACTATAAATCCATATCCTTTATGAATATAAATGCAAAGAGAATCCTCAAAAAGATATCAGCAAACTGAATATAACAGCATATTAATGGGGGTATATGGGATCCTCTTACATTTTTTAATGTATTATTTTGTATAATTTAAGGATCTTTTTAAAAAATTTTAAATCTGTTAAAAAAAGCGCAAAAACCCCCCCAGCATATTCAAAGGTTTATACAACATGACCAAGTAGGATGTATCCCAGGAATGCAAGTCTGGTTTAATATACCAAAATCAATCAGTGTAATATACCTGTGGTAGTTTGAAACTATATGCACCCCAGAAAATCATGTTCTTAAAGCTAACCCATTCCTGTGGGTATAAACCTATTGTAAGGAGGACCTTTTGAATAGGTTAGTTTGGATAAGGAGTGGCCCAGGGTGGGTCTTAATCTTACTGGAGTCCTTTATTAAAAAAGAATAAATACAGAGAAAAAGAAAGCTGTGGATGCAAGAAACTGAAAGCAATGAAACCCAGAAGAAATGGAAGAAGTCAGCAGAGGCTGCCATGTGCCTTGCCATGTGATATAGAAGCCCAAGATCTCTGGCAGCCAGTCTTTGGAAAGAAAGCATTGCCTTGATGGTGCCTTGAGTTGGACATTTTTTCTCAGCCTCAAAAGTATAAGCTCTGCAAGATGGTGTCTGAGCGAGTGCACCTCATGATCTCTCCTGCAAAGAGGCGGCTGAGTGGGGTTGGAGTCCTGCTGGACCAGGCTGTTTCGGGTGCTTACAGGACAGGAGGTGTCTGGACATTGATTTGGTGGGATGGTGATGGAGGAGATTCTTGCAGGAGGTGCTGCAGGGAGCACTTCACACTTGCTGTGTTTTCTCATCCTCCGTTTCCTCTTTTCTGTGTGTATTGATTTTGGCCACCTACACTATCCCCTTTCCCCAACATCTTTCTATCCTCCATCATCTGCTGTTTCTCTTACCTTCTACCTCCCTTTCTTTGGCCCCTACCTGACTTTTTATTTCTAATACGTTTGTTCTGTTTTCTGTCTCTTATCCACTCTTGATATTATTGTCTTTCTTTTCTCTTTCCCTCTCTCATGAAAACACTGGCCTTTTAATTCATATTATATTCCTCCCCATATTTAGTTGACTATCTCATTATCAGTACTCTACTTACTGCTATAACTCTACACAACTTACACGAGTCTAATATACATTCTCTTAGATCTCACATAGTTGCTCTGTTAACATTTATTACCAATACTACTTTATACATTTTCTTTTCTTTCTCATTTTGCTTTCCCTGGCCCTAATATTTTCCTTCAAAGCGAACTTAGCCAGCAACAAGAAAATAGAGTAAGAAGAACACAGTGACAAAGAGAAGACATAACACACACAAACAACAACTAATTAATCCCCAAGACTAGACAAAGAAGCTAAGGAACTGGTTAAACGCATCAAGATAAAATGATGAGCAGACAGCAACAAAAAACTACAAACCAAACCAATAATCAGGAAGACATGGCCGAATCCAATGACAAACTAAGAACCAGGAAGAGGAGCAGAACATTGGACAAGTAATTAAAGACCTCAAAACATATGTTAGAGACCAAGTTAATGAAGTAAAGGAAGAGATTAAAAATATGAAGAAACCACTTAGAGAGGAATTTGCAGACATACACAAAAAGATAACAGATACGATGGTGATGAACACCACAGTTCAAGAAATCAAAAATACACTCTCAGCAAATAGCAGCAGATTAGAAGAGGCAGAGGAGAGAATTAGCGACGTGGAAGACAGTACATCTGAAATCAAACAGATAGTAGAATGGATTGATAAAAAGATAGGAAAAATCCAGCTAGGACTAAGGGACCTGAATGACAATGCAAAATGCACAAACATACATATTATAGGCATCCCAGAAGGAGAAGAGAAGGGAAAGGGAACAGAAGGGGTATTTGGAGGAAATAATGGCTGAAAACTTCCCAAATCTACAGAGGGAGATGGAGGTACATGTCCAGGAAGCACAATGCACCCCAAACACCATAAATCCCAACAGGCCCACCCCAAGACATATACTTGTCAAATTATCCAATGCTCAAGACAAAGAGAAAATTCTAAAAGCAGCAAGAGAAAAGAGAACCATCACATACAAGGGAGGCTTCATAAGATTAAGTGCTGATTTCTCATCTGAAACCATGGAGGCAAGAAGGCAGTGGTATGATATAGTCAAGGTACTAAGAGAAAAAAATTTCCAACTAAGAATACTCTACCCAGCTAAGCTAGGATTCAAAAATGATAAAGAGTTCAAAATATTCACAGATAAACAGAAATTAAAAGAGTATGCCAACAAGAACCCTGCCCTTCAAGAAATATTAAAGGGAGTTCTGCAGGAAGAAAGAAAAAACAGGAGAGGCAGAGTTGGAGGAGAGTGTAAAAAGACAAAAAGAGAAGGAAGAAACAAACAAACATAATACAGCAAACACATGTCCAAACAAAATATGGCTAACATAAATAATTTCTTGAAAGTAATATCACTGAATGTCAATGGATTAAACTCACCTGTCAAAAGATTCAGACTGGAAGATTGGATAAGGAAATATGACCCATCTATATGCTGTCTACAAGAAACACATCTTAGATCCAGCGATTCATGGAGGTTGAAAGTGAATGGCTGGAAAACAATTTTACAAGCAAACAATAACCAAAAAAAGGCAGGGGTAGCTATAGTGATATCAGACAAAATAGACTTTAAATGTGAAACAATTGTGAGAGACAAAGAGGGATACTACATATTAGTGAAAGGGATAATCTTTCAGGAAGAATGAACAATCATAAATATTTATGCTCCTAACAAGAGTCCTTCCAAATACGTGAGGAAATACTGGAGAAGCTAAGTGAAAGAATAGATGCCTCTACAATTATAGTGGGAGACTTTAATACACCACTATCAACTTTGGACAGAACATCTCAAAAGAGAATCAACAGAGAAACAAAAACTTTGAACAGTATATTAAAGGAGCTTGATCTAATAGACATATACAGATCATTACACCTGAATACAGCAGGATATACATTTTTCTCAAGTGCACATGGATCATTCTCCAAGATAGACCACATGCTAGGCCACAAGGAAAGGTTCAATGAATTTAGAAAGATTGAAATCATACAAAATAATATCTCTGAACACAATGGAGTGAAGCTGGAAATCTGCAAGGGCCAGAGACCTAGATTTCATGCCAAGATATGGAAATTAAACAGCACACTCTTAGAAAAACAGTGGGTCAAAGAGGAAATCTCAAAAGAAATTAATAACTACCTTGAAACTAATGAAATGATAACACAACATAGCAAAATTTATGGGATGCAGCAAAAGCAGTACTGAGAGGGAAATTTATAGCCATAAATTCATACATCAGAAAAGAAGAAAGAGCAAAAATTGAAGAACTAACTGCACATTTGGAGGAATTAGTAAAAAAAACAACAAAGTAACCCCACAGGAGGAAGAAAGAAAGAACAAAGATAAGAGCAGAACTAAATGAAATAGAAAATAAGAAAGCACTTGAAAAGATAAACAAAACCAAAGTCTGGTTCTTTGAGAAGATCAATAAAATTGACAAACCCTTAGCTAGACTAACAAAGAAAAAAAAAAAGAGAGAAGATGCAAATACACAAAATAAGAAATGAGAAAGGAGATATCACCACTGAACCCACAGAAATAAAGACTATCATAAGAGGATACTTTGAAAAACTATATTCCAACAAAAATGACAATTCAGAAGAAATGGACAAATTCCTAGAAACACATAAGCAGCCTATATTAATAGAAGAAAAAATTGATGATCTCAACAAACCAATCACAAGTAAAGAGATAGAATCCGTCATTAAAAACCTCCAAACTAAGAAGAGCCCAGGGCCAGACAGCTTCACAGGTGAATTCTACAAAACATTCCAGAAAGAACTAACACCAATCTTGCTGAAACTCTTACAAAAAATTGAAACAGAGGGAACATTACCAAACTCATTCTATGATGCCAACATTACTCTAGTGCCAAAGCCAAGCAAAGACACCACAAGAAAGGAAAATTACAGACCAATTTCTCTAATGAACCTAGATGCAAAAATCCTCAACAAAATACTTGCTAACTGTATCCAACAACACATTAAATGAATTACACACCACGACCAAGTGGGATTCATTCCAGGTATGCAAGGATGGTTCAACATAAGAAAATCAATCAATGTAATACACCATATAAACAGACTGAAGGAAAAAAATCACATGATTCTATCTATAGATGCAGAAAAAGCATTTGACAAAATACAGCACCCTTTCTTGATAAAAAAAACACTGCAAATGATCAGAATACAAGGAAATTTTCTGAACATGATAAAGAGTATATATGAAAAACCCACAGCCAACATCATTTACAATGGTGAAATCCTAAAATCCTTCCCTCTAAGATCAGGAACAAGACAAGGATGCCCACTATCACCTCTTCTATTTAACATTGTCTTGGAAGTACTCACTCGAGCACTGAGGCAAGAACCAGATATAAAAGGCATTCAGATTGGAAAGGAAGAAGTCAAATTTTCATTATTTGTAGATGACATGATCCTATACATAGAAAACCCTGAGAGGTCTACAACAAAGCTTCTAGAACTCATAAATGAGTTTAGTGAAGTTGCAGATCAATGCACAAAAGGTTATAAGATCAATGCGCAAAAATCAGTAGCATTTCTGTACACCAATAATGAGCAAGCTCAGGAGGAAATCAAGAAACAAATACTATTCACAATAGTAAATAAAAAAATCAAAGACCTAGGAATAAATTTAACTAAAGATGTAAAAAACTTATACACAGAGAACTACACAAGACGGTTCAAGGAAATCAAAGAAGACCTAAATAAATGGAAGAATATTCCCTGTTCATGGATAGGAAGACTAAATATTATTAAGATGTCTATCCTACCAAAACTGATCTACACATTCAATGCAATCCCAATAAAAATCAACACAGCATTCTTTAAGGAACTAGAAAAACTAGCTATGAAATTTATTTGGAAAGGAAAGAGGGCCCGAATAGCCAAAGACATATTGAAAAAGAAAAACAAAATTGGAGGAATCACACTACCTGACTTCAAAACATACTACAAAGCTACAGTAGTGAAAACAGCATGGTATTGGCATACGGAGAGACACACAGACCAATGGAACCGAATTGAAAGTTCTGATATAGATCCTCATATACATAGTCATATAATATTAGATAAAGCCATCAAGCCCTCTCAACTGGGAGAGAATGGCCTATTCAACAAACGGTGACTGGAGAACTGGATATCCATATGTAAAAGAATGAAAGAGGATTACCATCTCACACCTTATACAAAAATCAACTCAAGGTGAATCAAAGACTTAAATATAAGAGCTGGGACCATAAAGACTTTGGAAAGCAGTGTAGGGAAACATATACAAGATCTTGTAATAGGACATGGCTTCATGAACTGCGGTCACCCCTCGGGCTGAAGAGTGGTTTGCTGGCCCGGCGGGGGAGCAGCCGCGGCAGGCCAAGCCGCTGCCCCCATAATAGGGTGGCTGGTCGGACTCACCACCACCCCTGAAGGAAGCTCGGCATGGGCGCAGAGTGCCCTCGGGTCTCCCCTTCTCGGCAGCCATGCTTCCACGGCCGCCCCTCCTCCTGGGTGGTGCCACACGATGCCTGTGGGGCAGTACCCTTCTTCTTCCTTCTCCCTGCGCAGGCGCAGGGCGGAAAATTCCAGTCTGCCCTTTTCCCCTCCCCCGACAGCAGCAACAGCCAGGTGTGGGTGGAAAAATCCAGTCTGCCCTTTTCCCTCCCCCCGACAGCAGCAACAGCCAGGCGTGGGCGGGAAACTCAAGTCTGCCCTCCACCCCAGCAACAGCAGCCACCAATCCCTAAACCCTGCCCCTTCCCCCAGTAACAGCGACAGCCAATCCCTAACCACCACCCCTCCCCCATCCAGTACCGCCCACTGACCTTTCGCTGGCAACCAATCAGAGCAGGGCGTGGCTTTGACCAATCAGCCTTCCCCAGCCCCTATAAAACTGTTGCCTCTCCCTCAATAAAGTGGACTTGCGTGTTTACCTTGTCTCCGCGGTAGTTCTTCTGCTGTGCGCCCTCCAGTCCTGAGAGCCCCCGACAAGGGCCTGGCCTCCCTTGTCCCCAGTTCGTCGCCTGCTTCTCCGGGCAACCCCTTTGTCGCCTGCTTCTCCGGGCAACCCCTTCGTCGCCGGCTTCGCCGGGCGACCCCGTCAGCCAAACCGCGCAACCCCTTGTGAGACCGATCCCTCGTCTGCTGCCGGACCGACCCCTCGTCCCAAGTGGGACCGACCCCTCGTCCAGAGCTGGACCGACCCCTCGTCCGCAGCCAGACCCCACCTCTACCGACCGAGCAAGCCGCCGCAATGAACTTCACACCAAAAGCATGAGCAGCAAAAGAACAAGTGGATAAATGGGACTTCCTCAAAATTAAAGCATTCTGCACCTCAAAGGAGTTTGTCAAGAAAGTGAAAAGAGAGCCTACACAATGGGAGAAAATATTTGGTAACCATATATCTGATAGGAGACTTAGAACCTGCTTATATAAAGAACTCCTATATCTTGAAAATAAAAAGACAAACAACCCATTTAAAAAATGGGAAAAAGATTTAAACAGCCACTTCTCCAAAGAAGAAATACAAATGGCTAAAAAGCACATGAAAAAATGCTCCAAATCTCTAGCTATCAGGGAAATGCAAATCAAAACTACAATGAGATACCATCTTACTCCCATAAGATTGGCAGCTATGAAAAAAACAGAAGACTACAAATGCTGGAGAGGATGTGGAAGAATGGGAACACTTATCCACTGCTGGTGGGAATGCAGAAGGATCCAGCCATTCTGGAGGACAGCTCGGCGGTTTCTCAAAAAACTAGCTATAGATTTGAAATATTACCCAGCAATTCCACTGCTGGGTATATACCCAGTAGAACTGAAAACAAGGACACAAACTGATAGATGCACAAAAATGTTCATAGCAGCATTGTTCACTATTGCCAAAGGTTGGAATCAACCCAAATGCCCATCGCCAGATGAATGGATAAATAAAATGTGGTATATACATACAATGGAATACTACTCAGCTTTAAGAACGAATACACTACAAACACACGTGATAACATGGATGAATCTTGAGAACCTTATGTTGAGTGAAGTGACCCAGGCATTGAAGAACAAATACTACATGACCTCAATGATATGAAATAAATAAACCAAGCTGCCTCAGAGAGCTAGAGACTGGATGATAGGCTTAAAGGAAAATGGGGGGTAGAGGAAGGATGTAAGCTGACACCTACATGGGTAAAATCAATGATAAGCTGGAGGTAAGTATTTGTACAAGGAAGGGATAAAATGGGGGAATAGGATTACCTTTGGGTGGGGCTTTGCAGGCTTGGGGGGGTGCTAGGGATTGGAGGGTGGGTAATATTGCCCAAGAAATTGGGGGGAGGGTGGGGCAACATACGAACATGGGAGATTGTCGGGTATTTGGTTGAGAGTATAATGCTGAGAAAACTTTTTCAAAAATATAATAAGGAAGGTTACCTATTTAAGATGCTTAAAGGAAATAATTTGACACAGGACAGGCTCCTAGGGAGTATATGAATGTTCATTTTGCCATAGTGGGTTATATCATTGGATAGAGACCCATATAATGAGAGTGAAGGTATACCCACATCCTAGGGAGGACTGATGTTCTCAAATAGAGGGAATTATATCTCTCGAGAGAAATGTTGGCTCCCAATGCCTTAGGGCAGTTGAGCATGTCAAGCCCTCAACACTGTTGCAAGTATCTCTGAACATGGCCCTTCAAGCAATGAAGATTGACTGTCACTGTGGGCCCTGAGGGGAGGGGGAAAGAAGTATTGAATAGATGGAATCAACGTAACTGTGTGGGCAATAGAAGTATTCCACAAGATTATGCAAGGATGGATATAAGACATGTTAAATTACACCAAAAATACATAGGGGCTGATAGGCTAAAATGTAGATCATAATGTAAAACATAAGATAACTAAAAATTAAAAAAATTGTATAGTCTAAAATATAAACCATAATGTAAACACAAATGTTACCTTGTTTGAAAGCTGTTGTCTCAATATCTCTACATCAGTTTCAGTAAATATAATATGAATATGTAAAAAGATTATTGCTGTGGAAGGGAAAAGGGTTTTATGTTGGATTTGTGGGAGTACTGTATATTGTATATATGAATTATTGCGATCTAAAACCTTCATGAATATAAGTTTAATAATTAGGAAAAAAAAGAAAAAAGAAAAAAATAGGATGTAGACACTGAGGAAAAGACAGAAGTAGTTGCCTTGCCAAGTTGCATACAGGGCAACACTTATTGCAGTGATGGAAGGCAAAATATCAAAAACAAAGCTTTTGTATTTTTAAATTTTTTGATACCCCAATTTATTTTTACCTGAATTTTTCTAAATTAATATGTATTCTATATCTAACCCTTAAACTCATCACTATATCCCATTTTACTATTATTGGAACCTGGCAATATATTGGGCTCCATTTTTGAAGAAGTTTTGGATCACAGAGAGGTTCAACAATGGCAGGGGAGGAATACTGGTGTGGGATGTTATTGACAGGGGATAATGGTTGGCAGGGAGTTCTACAGGCCATATATCCAGGGTACATAAAAATATTTGGATATTTTCATAGTGGTTAAAATTAAAAACAGTAACTGAGAGAGTGCTGAGTTCCTAGCCAGGGGAGCTCTATCACAGTCCCTAAAGGAACAGCAACAATCCCCCAAGTGCAATGGTAAAGACAAAAAAGAATGAAGGTCCAACAATGAGCCCTTGATACTAATGACTATGCTTGTGAGCCTGTGCACCTGAAATAAGAACGAGGCCTAGAGCTTCAGGGTGTCTAAGTGTTACCTCCTGAGAGCCTCCGTCTTGCTCAAATGTGGCCAGTCTCAAGCCAAACTCAGCATGTAAATGCATTGCCTTCCCCGCCAGCGTGACTCCGGGGGATGAGCCTCCCTGGTGCCGAGGGATTACTACCTCATACCAGCTGACGATGTTACTAGAAAATGACCTTGAATAAAAGGGTCAACTCGGACCAGCAGGGTATCTCAGTCTACATATAATACCAGGAGTTAAAAATGCTTTTTGACCTGAATCAAGGGGGAAATGGAAAGGACAAATGAGTTTATATAGCTATGATCTCCAAAAAAGAGCCAGGAGGTTATCAGAGGGGTTGCCCTTATGCACACCTGAGTAGAGTCCCAGAGACAGAAAAAGTAGATACAACCCCAGGTATTGGTTCTTCTGAGGACTAGAGAGACCTACAGGTTCTATGGTCATGGCAGATGGAATTCAGTGCCATCTCAGTTGGCCCTACTTTGGAGTTTGTGTTTCTGTGTGATGGAGCTGGACTTAGATGTGATCTTTGTCCACAAGTTGCTCCTTTTACTTTTACTGGAACTGTAGTTGTTGCTGGGGTTTAATGTATACCCAGGGGACCTGAATCTCTGGACTGACCATGTGATAGCCAGGCCCTGAGCCTCAACAGACTTGCAACTCCTACACTCTGGTTTATTGGACTTACCCCACTCAGCTAACATGGAGGTGAAGAAGGTCAATCACCACACCAGGGAGCCAACACTGCCTGCACCTGAAAGCAGGAGAATTGCATCCAGCATCCATGTGGAATCTAAGCCCCCTCTTGATATAGATGTGAAGTGGACACAACCATTCTAAGGTCCACAGGATGGAGGAATAGAGTATGGATTAGAGTGAATTTACTGATATTCTATTCATGAACTATTGTGATTAGTAATCAAAGAAAATGTGGCATTGGTGTGGAGAAAGTGGCCATGGTGGCTGCAGGGGGTAGGGAATGGGAGAAAGAGATGAGATGTGGGGGTGTTTTCGGGACTTGGAGTTGCCCTGGGTGATGCTGCAGGGACAGTTACTGGACATTGTATGTCCTCCCATGGCCCACTGGGTGGAATGTGGGAGAGTGTGGACTATGATGTGGACTATTGACGATGAGGTGCAGTGGTGCTCAGAGATGTGTTCACCAAATGCAATGAATGTCTCATGATGATGGAGGAGATTGTTGTTATGTGGGGAGGAGTGGGGTGAGGGGGTTGTGGGTATATGGGGACCTCATATTTTTTTAATGTAATATTAAAAAAATAAAACAATGAAAAAATAATAGGGTAAAAAAAACACAAAAAACTATAACCTCATATGTTAATATATTCCCATTGTTAAAAAG
Source organism: Dasypus novemcinctus (assembly GCF_030445035.2). Taxonomy (NCBI): domain Eukaryota; kingdom Metazoa; phylum Chordata; class Mammalia; order Cingulata; family Dasypodidae; genus Dasypus; species Dasypus novemcinctus. Next base: position 80,438,371 of record NC_080682.1, read on the forward strand.
CCAATGCATTTTATGGTATCTGCTTTAAGCAGCTTAGCAAACTAAAACAATGCCATATTACTAAACTGAAGAAAAACACATAATTATCTCAATTGATGTAGAGAAATATTTGACAAAATGGACTACCCTTTCATGATTTAAAAAAACAAAACTCAATGAATTAAGAAGGGTGGTTCATATCCAGATGCCCACTCCAAAAAAAAAGGTAACTTTAAAAATCTAATAAAGGGCATCTATGAAAAAACACACAGCTAATATCATATTTAATGGTGAAAGGCTGAAAACATTCTCCATAAAATCAGGAACAAGACAAGGATATCAGCCCTTACCTCTTCTATTCAACATTTTACTATATGTTCTAACTAGGGAATTAGGCAAGAAAAATGAATAAATTTCACCTACTAGAAAAGAAGAACTAAAACTATTTCTATTAGCACATGACATGATGCTATACCTAGAAAATGCTAAAGAATCCACAAAAACTTTTAAAGCTAATAAATGAATTCAGTAAAGTTGCAGGATGCAAGGTCAATATATAACAATCAGTTGTATTTCCATAAACTAGCAATGAAAATGAAATAAAGAAAACATTTTTATTTAAAATAGCATATGAAATAATAAAATACTTAGCAATAAATTTAACAAAGGAGATGAACACTTGTACTAAAAATTATAAAATATTGTTGAAAGAAATTAAAGATCTGAGTAAATGGAAAGACATCTTGTGTTTATAGATTTTAAGATTTAATATTAAGATTGCAATAGGCCCCAAATTGATTCACAGATTCTATGCAATCCCTACCAAAATCTTTTTTTCTGCAGAAATTTAAAAACTGATCCTAAAATTCATATAGAAATTTAAGGGACTCAGAATATTCAAAACAATCTTGAGGGAAGCAGCTGTGGCTCAATCAGTTGGGCTCCCGTCTACCATATGGGAGGCGCTGAGTTCACGTCCTGGGGCCTCCTTGTGAAGATGGGTTTGCTGCACACTGCAGAGAGCCACCCCAGCCGCAAGTGCCAGGGAGGGCCGACTCAACAAGGTGATGCAAGAACAACAACAAAAAAAGGAGATAAGCAAAAAACACAGAAGAGCATGCCACAAATGGACACAGAGCAGACAGCAAGCAAGCCACAAGGGGGAAGGGGAAATAAAATAAAATAAATACAGACACAGAAGAACGCACAGCGAATGGACACAGAAAGCAGACAGCACACAAAAAGCCACAAAGGGGAGCGATAAAAAAAAAAAGAACAGAGTTGGAAATCTTATACTTCTTGATTTCAAAAGTTATTGCAAAATTAAGGAAAGACAAATGGAATTAAAGGATAGAACAGAAAGTCCAGATATTTATGGTCAATTGATTTTCAATCATACTTTCAAAACAATTCAATGGGTCAAGAATAGTCTTTTTAAAAAAATGGTATGTATACAACTGAATAGCCTCATGCAAAAGAATGAATTCAGATTGTTACTTGACACCATATAAAAAAATTAACTATAAAATTGATCAAAGACCTAAAATAGGAGTTAAAATTTAAATAAGGAAAACATAGAAGTAAATACTCATTGCCTTGAATTAGGCAATGTCTTCTGAGATATGATACCAAAAACACAAGCAATGAAAGAAAAAATAGATAAGTTGGACTTATTCAAAATTAAAGATGAGCTGACTGCATGCCCTTTTAGAGACGCATCAGAGCAGAACAGTGTAACTAATGAGAGATTTTGATTGTTTTCATAACACCACATTTTTCTAAGAATAATTAAAACTATAGCCAACAATATCATCATGCAATCAGAATTTGGAAAGAATAGACAATGAGAACTTTAAAAGTTTTAAGAATTTTATACAGTCCCCAAATATATAAGTAAATTATACATTTAATTTCACCTTCATGTTTTCTTTTTAAGAAAGATACTGTTTATCACAAAGAAACTTCAGCAGTACCAGAAGAAAACTATTTTTCTAGTAAGTTTTATAAGAACCTAAGATTCCCAATGGAATCAAGATTATCTTCTTATTATCATTTTATAAATAATATTTCCCTTGGTAGTAAACATATGTCCACAGTATTTTATGACAACCCAGTTTAAAAAACAAACAAAAACAGATGCTTAACACCTTGATAAAAATTCTGATCAGAATAAAATGTGACTAAAATTTACAATATTGTCAAGATAATATCCCATTTAGGTTTTTCCACAGTTTATGCAAATATTATATTTTTCACTTTTGGAATATAATTCCCATTGAATTAAAATATATTGATAATGTTAATTTTCATTAACATATATGTTTAAGCACCTCACCCTTTACAAGGTGAAAGAACAGATTCTTTTGTAACAGTTTACAATTAAAGACATCCTTCACAGGTTTATTAGAATATTGGAGGTTGTCAAGTCTGAACATTATATTTACACAGGCCTCTATTTATCACAGTGAAAAATAAGTTAATAAAATAGTTTGGAAAAGACTTAACTTTCAAAATAGCAGCTCTGTATTTTTTAAAAATCTTTAAGGATATCATGAAGCCATTCTGATAAAGCAGAGATTCTTTGTTCTTTAGATAGGTAGGTAGGTATGTAGGTAGATAGGTAATTTCAAAAGGGCTTTTATATCCTTCCACTCAAAACAGACCAACCATTTAAGAAAACTGTTATTTTAACAAAGAGAGAAAGTCAAATTTTAGTTTTGCATCAGTACACCGTTCAGTAAACAAATCTTAGCATAGATCATAACAGATTGAGGTGGCAGATTGAGCAGGTTTTTCTGCTATAAAATTACTTTTTTGTTACCAATATCATTTTGCAGATTTTTACTTATAATTTGGCAAAAGGATAATTAATTACTTTCATCTCAAGCCTGTTAAAAAGGTTAAAATTGGGGAATTAAGGACAAACTATGCAAATTAAGATTTATTCTGTAACATTTTCGCTGTCTCTATCATCCTTATTTTTCAAGCCTAGTAGACAGAGTTGTAAACTAAACTTAAATTTCCTTATCTTATCACTCCTAGCCCTTCCCAATCACTCTCTCAAAGTGAAGGCCCTGGGACGAGGGGTGCGCAGGGAAACAGAGTAAGTCAGGGAGCCTAAGAAAAACTCTTTTTTTTTCCCCCAATAGTTTCTATATTCAGATTCCTGTATGACCTTTTCATCCTGCTTGACTTTTCCAGAAGGGTATGAGCACACCATATATAGAAGGTGCCTCTGAGGTCAGGGTTTTGACACAGTGCCATGAAGGTCTGAACGTAAAGCACCTCGGTCCATTTTGCCTGTTGCTTACAGTAAAGGTCTAATTGGTGTAAGGCATTATAATTAAGCATTCCATTTTCAGATTATGTTTCTCCATCCTCCAGTTTATATCATGGCCATACAGTATTACAGAAAAAGATTAGTCCTTTTCCACTTCACGCCGCTCAGCTGGAAGGTGCTCCAGTGTTTCAAGAGGCACCCAAGGGGGGAGTCTCTGGGTACATAGGGAGAATTACATATGTCCTGGTCTTCAGCTAGGCCCATATTAACCTACGAAAGAGGAAGATAAGAAAAGAGAGAGATAGCAGTCCCTCACGGAGGGTTTCCGAATGAGTTTGGCGTCCCTCTAAGGGCTCCCCCTTCACTTTCTGGGTTCCAGTTTGAGACTGGCATCCTAGGTCTTTACTGGCCAGGGGCCCCCAGGAGTCCCTGGGGCCAAAAGATTGCTCAAGTGTTTCTGAAGTTTGAGACATTAGGAAAGTCGTAGCTATCCAGTCACCTCCAGTCGAGACAGATACAGGTTAGAAGGGTTTCTTTCTAGCGTAAAGAAGTGGACATGTCCCTGGAGGATGCTTTCAAGGGTAAATGAATGATCTTTAGGGTGATACACAAGGATTTGGAAAGAAGGTGCCTTGGTCATATGCTGGGTCATAGCCCATGACCACCACCACATCCAGCTTTCCCAGGGAAATGGTGAGGTCAGGGATCGTGATGACAAAGGAGCACACGACAAGGAAAAAGCAGCTAACTACTGATAACGTGTCATCATTAAGGGGTGGTTAAATGAGAGATCCACAGGCTCAGCTGTTTGTAGTTGGACTGTGGTTTGCCACAGAAACAACAAAATCCCTCTGAATGGGGACCTGCCATGTGAAGGAAGAAGCTTGCCATCTCAGAACCAAGGAACATATGTAAGAAAAGCAAGGTCATGAATCATAAAACGGGAAAACAGCCAAGAGGTCCTTGCATGGCCGTGGGACAGTAAAAGTGGCCTGTGAATGCCTTCTTGGTTCTGGTAATTTCCCAGTCAGACCCCTGTGGACGGTGTCAGTTTATCACCTGGGTGACCCTTGAATTTGCACAGTATGAGGAATAAGTCTTCCACTACTCTCCAGGGAGGGGAGCCATGGTCAGGCGGGGGATTGAGATTATGTTTTGTGGCTGAAAGGACAGAGCACAAAGGAGTCAGTAGGAAAAGCCAGGGCCCAAGTAGAAAAGGCCCCGGGGGCAGATATTTACTTTTCCTGTCTGTTAGTCAGTCACCAAAATCTGATGTCAGAGAGGCCCTAGGAAGTCTTGGAGAAAGACCTCAACCTAGTGTAGAAGGGTTCTTAACATAAGTGTGAGAAAGTAGCAGGAGACTTTAATGTAAAGTGCAAGTACATACTCGGGCAAGCTGGGACAACTGCCCGAGTCACCAAGTATTAACCTTGTAAAACACTGACCTTCTGTGAGTCAGCAATTCCACTTCTCCATATTTACACAAAAGAAACATTATAGGTATTCAAGGAAGAGTGAACAAAGACTTTCATCACAGCAATGTCTGTAAAAGCAAAATTGAGAAACAAGCGAAGGAGTGTGAAGAATTAATCTGTGGCAGAGCCATACCACAAAATACTATGTAGTCATGTAGTTTATTTATGTTAGTATGGAAAGTTCTCTAAGACTTACTGTTGGACAAAAAAAAAGCAAGTTTTGGAACATTCTTCATTTATATAAAATGCTAATCAAGCTACAAAATAACTTAACATTTCCTGCGGGAATGTATGTACATATATCAATGCAGAGAAAGTTTGATAGGTACAAATGAAAGGGATATCAATGGTTATCTAGAGGGATAGATCCAAATGTTGATCAATTTGTTATTCAAGTAAGGTTTAAACAATGTTTACGCCTTCCTTAAAATACTGTTTACGTGGGAAGATAATATTGTTTTTTTTAAATAAGAAAAAAGTAAATTCAAAGCCCAAGATTTAAATTGTGAATATATCTTAACTAAAGATAACTGTGAACTGGTCAATGTGACTTGGTTAACCAAAAAGGTTTGTCTTCCTAAGAAGAGAGAGAATGAGGAGGGCAGAGAAAACATATTAGACTAATTTCTGATATTATACTGCCAAATAAAATCCTGAATGTTTTAAGTGCCTTGAATCAATTATTAAGTCATACTAAGGACTCATTAGAAAACGTCAAATATCTAAAACCTAAGATAATTCATTGGCAAGGAATGATATCTCCAAATAATCTTTCAAGAAACATCAAAATCTCATCAAAATCTCTTGATGAGATAAAGAATACTAAGGAAAGGCTGTTGCATGTCATTATTCAATACAATGACCATGGAGGGGGGGACAAGTTAAAAAGCAAAAAGGTACATTGCAAAAAGCAAAGAAATATTATTTTACAATGTCAGTTGTGACGTAACAAAAACAGCATAGAATTTGGAGACAATAACCTAGATTAGTTTTGACTCTACCACTTTCTAATTGCGTGACTTTAGGCAAAATACTTAACTGATTTGTAAAATGAGAATAGGAACACCTATGTTGCTTACCTCACTGGGTTACTGAAAAGGGCATTATAAGTGGAAAAGTACTAACAAGATCAAAAGGATTCAGAAGGGAGTAAAAGAGAGCAACTCAGTAATATAAACTCTTCAGAGGGTGAAGAGTTGCCAAGAGACTTGGGACAGGCTATCTAGAGAGACTCATTTTGGACAAAGCACAGTTTTATTCTTTGTTCATTGTTCTTCCAAAAAGATACATTGAAATCCTAATCCCCAGTACCTCAGAACATGACCTTATTTAGAAACAGGTCTTAGAGTGGAATTACACAAGTTTAAAATTAGGTCATAATGCAAAATCCAGTATGACTGGTGCCTTTATAAGAAGAGGAAATTTGGACACAGCCAGTGAGTAGATGGCCATATGACAATGAAGGCAAAGATTACAGCCCAAGATTTTGGGCAAACCACCAGATGCCAAGAGAGGGACATGGAACCAGATGATTCCCCAGAGATGCCAGAGGGAGCATGGCCCTGCTGACACCCAAATTTTGGACTTTTAGCCTCCGGAACTGAGAGATCACAAATTTGCATTGTTTTAAGCAATCTAGTCTGTGGTATTTTGTTACGGAAACCCTAGAACACTAAGATACCCTGCACAGTAATGGATGCTTGCCTAGGATTATCCCCTTGTTTCCCTTCTTGTTTTAGGAAAACTGCTCTGGAATTGCCAGCTGAATAATTTCTATTAACACAACTGTGCCTATCTCACAGGATCACTGACATAGCTAAAATATATTAGTCTCCCCCACTCACCCAGTTTTTGAAAGTTATGTATTCAAGTGAGGCAGTATCAGATAATAATTACCATGGGGACTCTTGGGTCAGATTGTCTGGGGTTAAATCCTGCCTCCACCACTTAACAAATAGACAGCCATGGAAATATTGCTTGACTTCTCTGTGTTTCACTGTAACGGCTTAGGAAAAGGACTCAATGTGTAGAATTGTTATGCAGTTAAATAAGAAAACAAATATAAGCTTTTAATAAATAAAACAATGTCTTGTATATATTAAGCACAAAAAAAACATTAGATCTTTATTAGTCTCTTTCTCTTCCTGGGTCACATGGAAACTAAAAGGGCTCTTCCTGGTCTGTATTGAGAAAATTTATTCCTGTTCCCTGTGAATGAAAACACCATTTGGACTTTCATTTTCACTTAAAAGAAACATATTTGATTTTTCAATTTCTGTATGTCCCTATATTCTTAGATCTCCAAAGTAAGTTGGAGCCTAAATAGAATACCCATTTCACCAGCAAAGCTACCACTCAGTGCTGATCATGGTACATCTGTGAAGTTTATCTGCTCGTGTGTCATCTTGGTTAGGTTATGGTATCCTGTTGCTTTGAGAAGCAAGCACTGACCTGTTTGTTACTGTGAGGATAGTTCATGGATTTAAATCATTAGTTGACAGCATCTATTACTAATTGTATCTGCAATCAACAAAGGAGATTGCCTTCAGCAATCTCATCCAATCATTTTAAAGGGAGAACTGGTGATTTCTTCAGTCAGAAAGAAGAATTTCTATCTCTACTTTAGCCAGTTAGCTTCTCTTGGGGAACTCTTCAAAACTTTCACTGGAGTTCCTAACTTGAAAAACCCTAAGGAATTTGGACTCGCCAATCCTCATGGCTGCACGTGCCAATTCTTATAATACACCTCACAATATTTACATACATATACATATACATATATGTTTACGCACACACATATATATATACACACACACACATATATTTCAGTTTTGTTTCCTAGCAGTTCAGTTTCCCTGGAGTACCCTGACTAATACTCAATGCCACCCTAGAGTACTCAGCAACAGTAGTTTATTGATCCTCACTCTGATATTCTGCAGTCAGTATGCCAGCTATTTCGTATTCTCTCTATATGCCTGTTTCTTTACCAAATGACTTTCTCTTCTACTCTCACTATGTCTTTTGTGTGCCTTGTAGCTTTGGCTTATTCATAGTTTCTTTGAAAATTGTGTTGTGTTTACACATATGTATTATAAAATTTTCCATTTTAACTATTGTTAAGTGTACAAAATTCAGTGGCATTAATTATATTTACAATGGTATGCTACCATCATCAGCATCCAGTATAAAAATGTTTTCATAAATCCAAACAAAAATTCTCTACTCATTAAGCAATAACTCCCACATTTCTTCCTTCCCCCAGCTCTTGGTAACCTTAATCTACTTTCTTTCTCTATGAATTTGTTTATTCTGGATATTTCATACATCAGTGGAATCATGTGATATTTGTCATTTTGTATCTGGCCTATTTCACTTAATATGTTTTCAAGGTTTGTCAATTTTAAAGTATGTATCAGAACTTTATTTCTTTTCATTGTTGCATAATATATTCCATTGTATATATATGCCACATTTTGTTTATCCATTCATTAGTTGATGGGTTATTCTACCTTTGGCTATTGTATATAATGCTGCTAGAACCTTGGTGCACAAGTGTCTGAGTTCCTGTTTCCATTTCTTTTCTTTTATTCACAGGTAATTGCAGTTTGTTGACTTCTTGAGAAAATAATCACGCTATAAATTTTTATTACAAATTAAAAAGGCATTATTTTGAAAAATCTCAACTTGACCAGCTAGGAAACAATTAAAAAACCTTTAAATGTACATTGAGAAAAACCAGGCTTTTTTAAAAAAACAAGTTCGTTATTATCAAAAAGAAATAACTTTAGGTAATAATAATAACTCTTTAAAAAAAAACCCATGCTACATAGATTATGCCAATAATTCTAGCTTTCTGGTCAACACACAAAAAGCTGGCATTTAAGGTTCTTGATGCCAATCTTTTTTTCATTTCTTATTTCTGGGATTTCCTATTTATTTCTTCCTATTGGATGACTAAACCTGATAATGGTAGAGATGGTAGCTGGCATTTCCTCATCACGGGAGGAATTCTCAGCTGGTGGGTAGGCTGGCTACTTTTATCTCTTTGCCATCTTGTGTTTTTGGGTTTTCTGGGAGTCTGCAGCTGGTAATTAAGTTGTGCATGTACGTGAACTTTAAGAAAAAGGTGCTGACCTTGAGTCTTCTCTTCTTGATTTTCCTTATCCTCTTCACTGCCCTCATCTCTAGGCTGTCTTTGATGAGGATGGCCCCTGCAGAATCATGGTCTATAATCTCAAAACATATTCTGTCTCACTGGTCTGCCCTTTTCTCCTGCATCCTGATTATCAGCAACCTCCATCATTTCTTCCTGCACAGGAAGGTTGGAATATTGTGGTTGACACCCATAGGGCTTCCACATGTAGTGGAATGGGAACTGTCCAATGGCAGGGCTTTTGGGAGCATTTTCCCAGCCTCCTTCTTTTTCCCATTCTCACTATTCTGGTAATTCTGCTGGTAATTGTGTGGAAGATCCCTATGCCATGAATAATGTCTGCAATGGTTCTGGTCTGCTGCGTATTTACTGCCTTGCTCTGGAACTCCACCACCATGTCCTGTAACATCTGCTGCCCTTTTCTCTTCAACAACATCAAAGTCCACAGTCTCTCCATCTCCTACACTATGAAGGTACTATCTGGGGCAATTCTTTATGACAGTCTGGTATAAAAATACATCTTCCTTGATGTCAGTCTTGTTGAGAAATCCATATCTGTTTCTTACATTGAACCATTTCACTCTTCTCAGAACATCCTTGAGATGACCTTATTGTCTCTGCTGACAGTTGCCAGATAGGAGCTCACCCAGGCTGCCATCTCCTGCAGCACTGCTGGTGGTGCCAGGTGGCTGCTGGGTCTTGGCCTTGCTGCTCATGGCTGCAGTGATGGTAACTGGGGTCAGCGGGGGCAGCTGGGTCTTCTTCAAGAGTGTTATGGTAACTAGACCTGCTGGAGCAGTAGAGTTGCTTAGGGATCTCTGGGATTTGCTCTCCACACCTTCTACTGAATGAACTCTATGCTTAACTTTGGAGGAACCACCAAACTCTTTTCCACAGCAACTGCACCATTTTCCATTCCACCAGCAATCTATAAGGGTTCCAATTTCTCCACATCCTTGCCAATGCTCATTATTTTCCCATTTTTAAAAATAATAGCCGTCCTGTGGGTATGAAGTGGTATCCTGTTGTGGTTTTGATTGCATTTCCCTACTGATTAATCATATTGAACATCTATTCATGTGCTTATTGGCTACTAGTATACCTTCTTTGGAGAAATACCTATTCAAGTCCTTTGCCCATTTTTAAATTGGGTTGTGTGTCTTGTTGTTGAGTTGTATTGAATTGTAAGAGTTCTTTATGTATTCTGGATATATCAGATATGCTATTTATCTGAAAAGCACTTTGTAACTATTTTCTCCCATTCTGTGGGTTGTCTTTTCAGTTTCTTGATAATGTCAGTTGAGGCACAGAAGTTTTTAATTTTTATGTAGTCCAATTTAGCTATTTTTTCTTTTTTAGCTCATGCTTTGTCATTGAAGAATCTATCACCTAATCCAAAGTCATTAAAATTTCTCCCTACATTTTCTTCAAAGAGTTTTATGGTTTTAGCTCTTATATTTAGGTCATTAATACATTGAGTTTTTTTTAATATGGTGAGAGAGAGGCTCCAACCTCATTCTTTTGTATATGTAAATCTCAGCACCATTTGTTGAAGAGACTATTCTTTTGTATATGTAAATCCAGCACCATTTGTTGAAGAAACTATTCTTTCTCTACTGAATGGACTTTGCACCCTTGTCAAAAACCTTGTATTGATTTATTTTTTAACTCTAAATTATATTTCATCAATCTATATATATATGTCCTATTTTGATAACCATGGCTTTGCCGTAACTTTTAAAATTGGAAGTGTGAGTTTTCCAATTTTGTTCTTTGTTTTTTTAAAGATTTATTTTATTTATTTCTAACCTCCCTCTCCCCCCATTGTCTGCTCTCTGTGTCCATTCATTGTGTGTTCCTCTGTGTCTGCTTATATTTTCATTAGGTGGTTCTAGGAACCAGTCCTGGTATCTTCCAGAGTAGGAAAGAGACAATTATTCTCTTGCATGACCTCAACTCCCTGTTCTGCTACATCTTCTTATTTTCTCTCCTTTGTGTCTCCTGTTGCATCATCTTGCTGCACCAGCTCTCCACATTGGCTGGCACTCCTGTGCAAGGTGGCTTTCCCATGCTGGGTGGCATTCCCACACAGGGCCCACACTCCTGCGTGGGGTGGTGTCCCCATATGGGCCAGCTCTCCACGTGGGCCAGCTTGCCATGTGGGCATCAAATCCTAGACTTCCTATATAGTAGATGGGAGCCCAATTGGTTGAGCCACATATGCTTCCCCAACTTTGTTCTTTAACAAGATTGTTTGGATTATTTGGGCCCTTTGCGATTCATTATGAATTTGAGGATCAGTTTTTCCATTTCTGTAAAAAAAGACTGCTGGAGTTTTACTTGTAATGCATTGAATTTGAGATTGTTCATATAGAAACACATGTGATTTTTGTGTGTTGATCTTATATATTCATAGTATTTGATCTCTCTGTCTTTACACACAGTGAATCATGGCTTTGAGAACTTTTCTCTACATTGAAAATATTATGATTTAGTTGTCACTAATAATATGCCTCTATTGTTAATTATTTTTTTTGTTGTTCTATGGGAGAATAAATCACATTTTCCCAGCTCATATTTTCAGGGCAGATTACACCATAGTTTGTGATCAGTCTGTAGATTGGGTACTGCTTATGCCTGATATAATTTATGACTATGACTGTGGTGCAAGATCAAAGGCCCACATTGAGAAACAGTACCTCTGAAGATTACAGGTGCTGAAATCAGACTCTCATACTGAAATCTGGTCCTTACCATGTACATGTCCATGGTATTCTCTGTGGGCTTCCATTTATCATCTGTAAAATAGAGGCAATAACTGTGTCTATTCCATAGGCTTGTTAAGAGTCTCAATTGAGTTAATACAGGCAAAGCATCTGTATTAGTTAGCCAAAGGGGTCCTGATGCAAAGTACCAAAACTCTGTTCACTTTTATTGGGGTAGAAGCTTACAGTCACATGGCCCTAAAGAGTCCAACTCAAAGTACCATAGAGGTACTTTCTCACCCAGTCATTGGACACATGTTGAAGCAAGATGGTGGGTGATGTCTGCAAGGATTCAGTGTTCCTTTTTCCTCTTAAAGTTCTGTGGTCCCAGCTTCTTCTGATCTCAGCTGTAGAGATGAGCATAAGGCTCATCTCTCCCCCAGGGGTTCATTTATTTCCGGGATCATCTGCTCTGTTCTCTTCACAAGGTCAACTGTAGACTGTCAGTCTCATCTCTCTTCTTGGGGCCTCTGCTGTCTAATGAGCTGTCTCCCTTTGTGTTCTTCTTCTCTGTGTATCTATTTCCATATGAGAATCTGTTTTATCAGCCCACCAAAGGGGTAGGGACTCAACCCTGCATTCCCTAATGACATGGACACACTCTAATGACTAGATGAATCAAAGCTCTAATTTTAACGTAATTTAATGAGATATCTCAGCTGAATCTAATATAATCAAAGAGTTATTATGCCCAAAGGAACCAACCATATATGTAAATAAATAAACATATATTTACAAACATAATCAATATTCCTTTTGGAATTCATAAATAATACCAAACTGCCACAGCATCTATCACAGTGCCTGGCTCAGAGTAAACAGTTAACAAATGTTAGCTATTATTACCACAAGTAGTAATATTAGAGAACTACCCTTCAGCAGTACTGTGGGTAGGAAAGCTTTTCTTAGAATGGACTGTGAGAGGGAGGACAGGCTCTATGAATGATGTTTCAATTACATAAGGATATTCTGAAGCTGCTTAGAATTGGAGATATGGATAGCTATATTTCATTCTTTAAATTAACCTTATTCTTAACTGGTTTATCTGAATATACATTTGTTCCATTATAATTCCAACTCTCTCCACACTACAGATATAGCTTTTTGAAATCACAAAACTGATTATGCTCCCATTGCTCTTAAAAATATTGAAAATTCTCTCTATGGTCTTGAATGGTCTGGCTTCCCTACTTTCCCATCCTCATGTTGGCTTTTTCCCATTTCTTCTTTTTACACCAGGTTAGTTCCTTTTCCACAATAGAATTTAGAACTATTTTGAGTATCAGCAAAGCAAAAGTTGCCTCTTTGGAAGAATAACAAAATTCCTAAATTTCTGGTGTCTATATCAATTTTAAAAAGAGAGTGAAGGCATAAATTACCCACATCAGTAAATACAACTTAATAATAGGCATAAAGAGGTCATAAAAATATTATGAACATCTTTATGACTGTAACTTTGCAAATTTAGATAAAAATTTTATATTCCTAGAAAAATAAAACTTTCACAAAAGAAGTAGAAATCTGAACAGTTCTATACGTATTAAAGAAATCAAATCCATAATTAAAAGCCTTTCAAGATGGTTTTACTGGGGAGCTCTTCCAAATATTTAATGAAGATGAAATTATATAAAATTTCTGAGGAAGATGATGGAGTAGGGAGTTACAAGAGCTATACTCCTCCTACAAAAACAGCTAGTGGAAGGCAGAAACTGTTGGAAACAATGGTTTGGGGGCTCCAGAGACAAGGGGAACACAACACATCATTCAGGACAGAGCAATATGGAAGACAGAAGCTGTGGTGGGAAAAAAAATTTTACTGTGAGTGAATGGCTCCAAGACAGTAGTCAGCACCCACCTCCCACCCTGGAGGCTTGTCTTGGGTGTGGTCCATGGCTGGTTGCAGCAAAATGGAGAGGGACCCTAACGCCTTCTCTCTGGGAACAGGTGAGGCATGCCTGAGGGCTGATCATGACTTCTGATCTGCAAGTTTGGATCACTGGGTCCCACCTCTGAATTGCAATTCTAGCATTTCCCATACAGGAATAACCACAGCCATTGTTTCAACACTGCCCTGTGGAGGTTGAAAAAACACACTCCCTTCTTAGGTTTCAGGGAACAATTTGCCAAAGAGTGCCATCTGCTGGGGAGTCCAGGAAAGCACACCTTTAGGAGCTGATGAAAAAGGCCTTTTGGTGTCTTTCCTGACCCTCTCCCCAGGGCTGTTTGGAATTGGTCTGCGCCTTCTTTGTGGATCCCTGGCCCTGTTTTGGTCAGTTAAATATGGCAGTTCTAATGATCTAGAATATATTGAACCAAGTGTCAAAGAAGAGCCTTAACACAAAATCAATCAACAATAAAACCCTAGGCAAGAGAGAGAAACTGACCATCAAAGTTAACTCATCAAATTAATCAAATGCTTAGACATCAGCAAAAAATTATAAGCCGCTCTAAGAAACATGAAGGTATGACCCAATCAAAGAAACAAAAAGCCAGAGGAGACACAGAATTTGGAACAACTCATCAAAGAAATTCAAACAAGTCTCCTAAATCAATTCAAGGAGATAAAGGAAAATATGGCTAAAGAGATAAAAGATACTAAGGAAAATAAATTGCAAGAGGAATCAGTAAATGTCCTAAGATGAATGAAAAGAAGAAGACAACACATCAAAACGTATGGGATGCAGCAAAGGCAGGGCTGAGAGGGAAATTTATAACCTTAAATGCCAACATTTAAAAGAAGAAAGGGCTAAAATCAAAGACTAAACTGTACACCGGAGGAACTGTAAAAAGAAGAGCAAATGAATCCCAAAGCAAGCAGAAGGAAAGAAATAATATATTAGAGCAGGCATGAATGAAATTGAGAATAAGATAAACAACAGAGAGAATTAAAACCAAAAGTTAGTTCTTTGAGAAGATGAATAAAATTAACAAACATTTAACTAGACTGACAAAGAAAAAAAGAGAGAAGATACAAATAGATAAAGACAGAAATGATTGGAGGAACCTCATTACTGACCCCACAGAAATAAAAAGTATCATAAGAGGATACTATGAACAACTATATGCCAACAAATTAGAAAACTTGGATGAATTAGACAAATTCCTAGAAATTCACAAACTAAACTGACTCTAGAAGAAATACAAGACTTCAACTGACCAATTAGAAATAAAGAGATTGAATCAGTCATCAAAAACCTCCCAAAAAAGAAAAGTCCAGGACCAGATGGCTTTGCAGGTGAATTCTACCAACCATTCTAAGAAGAATTAATAACAACGTTGCTCAAAATCTTCCAAAATTTGAAGAGAAGGGAACACTACCAAACTCAAATCTGTGAAGCCAGCATTATCCTAATACCAAAGCCAGATAAAGATAGTACAGGAAAAGAAAATTACAGACCAGTTTCCCTAATGAATATAGAAACAAAAACCCTCAACAAAATACAAGCAAATTGAATCCAAAAACACATAAAAAAATTATACACCATGATGAAGTGGGTTTTAACCCAGGCAGGGAAGGTAAAATCAACTAATGTAATCAATTAGTGTAATAAACCACATTAACATATTGAAGGGGGAAAATCAAGTGATCATGTCAATTGATGCAGAGAAAGCATTTGGCAAAATTCAGCATCCTTTCTTGATAAAAACACTTCGAATGATAAAATGAAGGAAGATTCTTCAACAGGATTAAGGGCATATATGAAAAATCCACAGGTAACATTGTATTCAATGGTGAAAAACGGAAAGATTTCCCTCTAAGGTCTGGAAAAAGGCACGGGTGCCCACTGTCACCATTGTTACTTAATATTGTGCTAGAAATTCTAACTAGAAGAGTTAGGCAAGAAAAGAAATAAAAAGCATCCAAATTGGAAAAGAAAAACCAAAATTATTGCTGCTTGCAGATGACATGATCCTATATTTAGAAAGTCCTGAAAAATCTACAACAAGCTAATAAGCAAATTAGAGCTAATAAGCAAATTCAGCAAAGTGGCAGGGCACAAGATTAGCATGCAAAAATCAGTAGTATTTCTACACATTAGCAATGAGCGATCTAAGGAAGAAATCAAGAAAAAAATTCCATTTACAATAGCAATTAAAAGAATCAAATTTCTAGGAATAAATTTAATCAAGAAGGTAAAGGCCTTGTACACAGAAAACTATAAAATACTGCTAAAAGAAATCAAAGAAGACGTAATAAATGGAAGGTCATTCTGTGTTCATGGATTAGAAGACTAACTATGGTTAAGATGTCAGCTCTACCTAAAATGGTTACAGATTCAACAAAATCCCAATCAAAATTCCAACAGAATTTTCAGAAATGGAAAAGTCAGTTATCAACTGGAAGGGTAAGAGGCCCTGAATAGCCAAAAACATCTTGAAAGAGAAGAATGAAGTTGGAGGACTCGTGCTTTCTGACTTTGCATATTACAAAGCTATAGTGATCAGAACAACATGGTACTAGCACAAGGATAGTTAAATTGACCAATGGAATTAAAACCAATTTCATATTTGACAAGGCTGCCAAATCCACCCAACTGGTAAAGAAGAGTCTCTTCTACAAATGGTGCTGGGAGAACTGAATATCCATATCCAAAAGAATGAAAGAGGACCACGACCTCACAGAAGAGCAGGGAGAGCATAAATAATCAAGTGAACAAAACTCTGCAACAATTTCAGATAATAATAAGTACTGTGAATACAAAGTTGAGTGAAGGGGTGGAGAGTGAAGAGGGACTAGAGGTTATTTAGATGGGGTGGACAGGAAAGGCCATTCCGAGGAGGTAATATTTGAATTAAGACTGGGTTGAAGTGAGGCAGTAAGTCATGGAAACGTTTGGGAGCATTTCTGGCAGAGGGAAGAGCATGTGCAAAAGTTTTGAAGTGAGAACTGTCTTAGTGTATTTGAAGAACAGCAAGACCAGCATAAATGGAGTGAAGTGGAGCTGGGAAAGAGAGGGAAGGGAAAAGTTTGGAGAGGCAAGCAGAGGCCAGATCATGTACGGCCTTTTGGAACAAGGCAAAGACTTAGGATTTTATTCTAAGCGTGATGGAAAGTCATTTAAGAGTTGAGATAAAAGCAGCAATATTATCTGATTTATTTTATAAAAGAATTACTTTGGCCCCTGTGTAGAATAAAGACAGTAGAAGTCCAAGAGTGAAAACAGAAAGATCACTTAGGCTATTACAACAATCAGACATGGAATGACAGTACTTAGGGTCAAAAGATAATGGTGGAGGAGGTGAGAAATGACTGGATTTGGGATGTATTTTGATGTTAGAGATAGCAGAACTTGCAGACAGACTGGACACCCACAGGGAGAGAAAGTGGAGAATTAAGGATGACTCCTAGTTTAGAGTCTGAACAACTGAGTGATGATTATGCCATTAACTTAGATAAAGAAACCTAGAAGAGAAGCAGATTTGGGGGTTGGAAGAAATCAAGAGTTCTGTTGAGGGTATGTCACATTTGGCAGGACTCTTAGATATCCAAATGAAAAATCTGTTAGATATTCATATAACCTAGAACTCAGGGGAAAGCCATTTTGTTCTTAAAATCATGGGGCATTCAGGAAAGGGTTGGGGGATTAGTAGATCTGTGGGGGGCATGTACCTGATTGCTTCTAAAGGAAGCAAGATTATCAGCTGAGAGTAAGGAAAGAACAGGATAGAGGAGATTTAAAGAAAGAGGAAGGTGAAATGATTTTTGGAAAGGGAAGGATGATTTAGCACAAACATATCTGACATAATTGAATGATGGCAAGTCTGTATACAGCAGACCATGTACATTGCTTGAGGCTATATAAATTGGTGGAAGCAATCTGGAGGTCTAAAAGATAAAAAGGAATGAGAACAATAATTGTCTTCCATTCAGTCTTGTTTCTGGGATGTGGTCCAAGGTAATAATTGAAAAAAAAAAGTACTGTTCATTAAATATTGGCCTAAGCTTTATTAGTATAATTTATAAAAGTTTTATTCTATGTGTTGGCAGCCCTAAATGATAATTTGTGTCTTAGCCCACTGAGGGACCAGTCAGAGGGCCCCAGTCTTCAATCATAAGAGTGAAAGGGAAATTGTCTTCCTATCGCTGCTAAAATAATTGCAAGTCATACAGGGCATCCCTTCCTAGCTCCTGTGGATCTCTTTAGCCTCATCTCCTACTGATGTCATCATGCACTTTATGCCTTAGAAACACTGGATGGTTTATATTTTCCTGCACACAAGGCATTTAGCTATAAATTAGGACAGGGCAAAGGTCTGTACTCTTATGTGATCAGTACTGTTGCTGCATTCTGATTAAAAGACAGACAAGAGACAAGAGACAAAGAGTATGGATTGTCATTCTTGTAGCATTTGAGTTCTAGGTGATTTTGACTAGATGTTCTTTTCTCTAGTCATCCAAAGCCAATCATCTGGGATTGAAACAGTGAGGCTTGCTAGTCCCAAAAATAACCTGCAAATATCTCTGAAAATGGTTCGATATTCACTTGACCCAGTAAACCTCACAACATCATGTAAGTTAAGAGGTTCAAATTTTCATGTTCACTTTCAGAACACCTGAGAAACTGCTAGGCCACCAAGGTTATACATATTTGAAAAGCCACCAAGTATCTGAAAGATGTCACTTTACAGAAGCAATGTATGCCATTCCATCATTAAAATGGTGGCACTGGTAGATGTGCCCAGGCAAACAGTGGGACTGGTCACAGGGTTAGTGGCCCAGAAAGAGTGCTGGATTTTTATAACATGCTTAAAAATGCAGAAAGTAACACTGAATTTAAGGGTTTAGAAGTAGATTCTCTGGTCATTGAGCATATCCAGGTGAAAAAACTCCCAAGATGCTCTACCATACTTACAGAGTTCATGGTTGGATTAACCCATACATGAGCTCCCCCTGACACATTGAGATTATCCTTACTGAAAAAGACAAATTGTTCCTAAACCAGAAAGGTGGTTGTTCAAAAGAAAAAGATATCCCAAAAGAAAGTGAAGAAACAAAAACTTATGGCTTGGTACTATTAAAAAGACAGAAAAATTATGTGTAGGAAAGGATTTGGAGAGATAGGAATGCTTATTCACTGTTGGTGGGAATGTAGAATGGTACAGCCACTGTAGAGGACTGTTGGGTAGTTCCTAAAGAAGTTGAATATAGATTTTCCAGGTGACCTGGCAATATCACTACTACACATATACCCGGAAGAACGGAAAGCAGTGACACAGACATCTGCACACCAATACTGACAGCATTGTTATTCACATATTCACGATTGCCAAAAGATGGAAACAACTCAGATGTCCATCAACAGATGAATGGATAAACAAATTGTGGTGTATATACATGATGGAATATTATGCAGCTATAAGAAGAAATGAAGTTGTGAAGCATATGATAACATGGATGAACCTGGAGGATGTTGAGCGAAGCAAGCCAGACACAAAAGGACAAATACTGTAAGATTGTGCTATTGTAAACTAAATATATTGTGTAATTTCATGGAGTTAATAACTAGACTATAGGTCACCAGAAAATAGAATGAGGCTGCAGAATGGAAAGCTGAGGTTTAATCTGTGCAGAATTGGTAAAAATTTGTTTGTTAATCTTTGGAAATGAATAGAAAAGGCGAAAGTACATCATGATATCTGTAATTAGCATTAACAAACATATTGGTATGACAGTGGTTGAAAGGGAAAGTCTAAGGTCATGTATATTACTAGAAAAAAGCTTAAAAATGTAACATGGCTCTATATAGCATAGTGAAACCTCATGTGAAATATGAGTATGGGTAATATTGTATATATAAGACTGTTTTTCTTTGAAACATAACAAATGCATGTTAATTTTATGAGATGTTAATATCAGGCAAAAAAACAACAACAACAAAAAAACATGCTAAGCAAAGGAAACCAGACACAAAGTATTACATATTGTATGATTCTATTTATATAAAATGTAAATATAGGGGGCATATGTGGCTCAAGCATTTGAGTACCTGCTCCCCACATGAAAGGCCCTGGGTTTAGTTCCTGGTGCCTCCTAAAGACAAAAAAACAAACAACAAGTAAACAAGCAGAAAAACCAACTCAGGGGAGCCAAAGTGGCTCAGTGGTTAAGTGCCGGCTTCCCACATATGAGGTCCCAGTTTCAATCCCTGGCCCCAGTACCTCAAAAAAAAAAAAAAAAAAAAAAAAAAGAAAGTAAATATAAATCAATTTCTAAAGATGGGGTTAGATTCGTGGTTATGTTGGTCTGGGAAAGGATAGTGGGACTGAGAGGTAACTGCTAAGGGATGTGGAGTTTTCTTTTTGAAGCAACTAAATTGTTCTAAAGTTTTTGTGGTGATAAATGCACAACATTGTGATTATACTAAAAGCCATAGACTGTACACTTTGGATGGATTGTATGGCCTGTGAATATATCTCAAAAAAGCTGATTTTTAAAAACTTATGACTTGGAAATAACTTCAGCATACAATAAATGCAAATAAAAGTTAAAGCAGGAAGAAACAAACAAAAACAGTAAGTCTTTTCAGGCCTCAGATATATTTGCTTTCTAATTTCTGGCAAGTTTTTCAAATATGTAGGACAATCCTTGTAGGAGGTCTGTAGCGGTGAAGAGAAAGTCAGGGCTTTGTGTCTTGAGCATGTAAAAGATCCCAATTTGCTCAAGAGGCAATATTGTGCAGTTTGTAAAATCACAGACTACCACCAGACTGCCTGGGTTTCCATCCCAGCTTTGCCATTTACCTGGTGTAGAACCTTGAGTGACTCTCTGCACCTCAATGTCCTCCTGTTAGAATGGGGATAATAGAAGCATAGATTCCATACAGTTGTTACGAAGATTAAATAGGCTTATATATAGAAAGTGCTTAGAATGGCTCGTTGTTCAAGGTAAGTGCTACGTTAAGTGTTAGCGACTCTTCTAATTCGGGACATACTGAGTCCTGTCAGAAGTCAAAGACTAGGAGAGTTCAGCTGGGCTTTATGTGGACTGAGTTGGTTTTTCTCCTCAGGTAACAGAGAACTTCAGAAAGCTTAGAAAAATTCCTGTCCGGAAATTTTCTGTCAGTTTGTGTTTCCACTCGTTCTGGAAGGCTTTGTCAACTCTAGTTCCTGACACTATCCTGTTGAGTTACTGAAAAATGTCTTGAGTAAAGGGTTATACCTCTTGGTGTCCTCCCACCTTTCAGTTTCCATGGTAACCAACCTAGAGATGTGTTTGACCACATTCTTGCTTTGGCCATGGTAGTAAAGTCTTTAAGTTGTAAAACAGCAAACTTTAAATGAGATTATATTAAGCTAATACCACCTACACAGATCTAACAAATTGAAGGCATAGAGGTGCTTAAGCAAAAATGCTAGTAGGATAATATATCAATGAGACATGGAGTATTGCAGAATATAATCTTGAGATAATGATTACATCAGTTCTTTTTTTTTTTTTTTCTATCTGGTTGCCATGCAGGGGCCTGAGCCTCACCGCACAGGTCTGGGACGCCTTTTTTCTTTTTTTACCACTAGGTCCAGGAGAAGAACCCAGGCCCTCCACATGGTAAATGGGAGCACAATTGCTTGAGCCACAGCTGTTTCCCTGTATCACTTCTTAATGGCACTATCCAAAATTGTTCCTTAACCTTGATCAATATCTCATCTTCTCTGGCTCAGGCTTATTTTGTTTTCTAGGTTGGTATATGTCTCCCAGGTTAGAGCTCTTACTAGGTTGCCCTTGGATTTATGATAAAGAAATTTCATAAACAAGTGAACAAATGGTAATAATGGAATGGAAATGAATAGATTTGTTTGAGAATTTCTTCAAAGAATATACCTGGAAGGACTTAGTGGCAGCCGATTAGATTTAGGCAATGACGTGGTGGTGGTGGTTGGTGAAATCTAATGATCTTATGAAATAGTTATTATGACTAAGAAATTTAATTGAAAAGAATCTGAAATGGAGTGTAAAGTGAGCCCATACTAGCGTATTCTGTATTTGAGATGATGGAATATCCGACTAGATATGCTTTCTAGACAGGAGGAAGCATGAGCTGGAGGACAGTTAACATGATGAGATGAGGATAGAAATGGCTGTAATACCAGTGAGTAAGAATAAGTTTTTCATGAAGCACTCATAAATTTTAGGATAGCCTAGGGTATTCCTCTAGGTTGTGGTGGGAAGAGAGAGGAGAGTACGAGAGAAATAGAGAACAGGTGATCAGGAGACCCAGGGTAGTATAATCGCAGAGAAGCTGTGGAGACAGTTCACAAAAGGGCACAGGCAATTGTGTGTAATACAGTGTAGACATTACATGTGAAAAAGGAAAATTAGCCTTCAGATGTGGCAACGCAGGAGTCCTTGGCAAGATCAGGATGGGTATTGAAGTAAGGAAAGAAGCCAACTTTCAACAATTCAAGAAACGCTTTATCTGGGAGATGATTAGTACAGATCACTCAAGAAGTTTCACAGTGAAGAGGTGGGCTGAGCACACACAAGATGCTCAACATATCCTTTCTATTTTAAAAGCGTTATATTTTATTTATGCACATATTTTTTTCCCTTGGAAAAAAGATTCTGTGCTAATGTGAGAGTTCTTTAATTCAACCTCAAGATTAACACCAAATAGTAAAGAAAGATGATGAAAGAATTTTATGGACTATTTTTATTGAACAGTCTTATTCAGCACTCCATAATTAAGCAAAAAAGGAATAATCTCTCTGCCATCTGGCTAATATTTATCCATGACAACAAAATTATCACATGGTGCATCTGAAAAGAAGAACAAACTTCATGATATTCTACATTGTCTGTTTTATATTATCCTTATAAATAATAATAATAATATGCATATAAGAGTAATATGTGTATTAAAGTTAGAAATTTATCCTATGGCTTTCAATTGCCTCCTTCTGACTAACAACTTCATGGAATTTCACAGTGCAAATGAATAATAATAAACTTGTTCGTAATTATCAATATTCATTCTGAAATATTGTATCACAATCGTTTGTGAGGTGTATTACAAATAATATATTATTAAGAAAAGTTAGGGAAGCAGACTTGGCCCAATGGATAGGGCATCTGCCTACCACATGGGAGGTCCGAGGTTCAAACCCTGGGCCTCCTTGACCCGTGTGGAGCTGGCCCATGTGCAGTGTTGATACGCACAGTGAGTGCCCTGCCACGCAGGAGTGTGCCCCACGTAGGGGAGCACCACATGCAAGCAGTGTGCCCCGTAAGGAGAGCCACCCAGCGCAAAAGAAAGTGCAGCCTAACCAAGAATGGTGCTGCACTCATGGAGAGCTGACATAAGATGACGCAACAAAAAGAAACACAGATTCCCGGTGCGGCTGATAAGAATAGAAGCGGTCACAGAAGAACACACAGTGAATGGACACAGACAGCAGACAACTGGGCGGGGGCAGGGGGGAAGGGGAGAGAAATAAATAAAAAATAAATCTTAAAAAAAAAAAAGTTAAAATACCTACGTTTAATCCCAGCTGACTACTTTTCAGAAACTGACAAGCTGATTCTAAAATTCATGTGGAAATCCAAGGGTCCCAGAATAACCAAATCATCTAAAACAATCTTGAAAAAGAAGAAGAAATTTGGAGGATTCGTCATTCACAGTTTCAAAACTTTCTACAAAGCTAAAGTAATGAGGATAGCGTGATACTGGTAGAAGGTAAGAAATATAGATCAATGGAATAGAATCCCAAGTCCAGAAATAAACCCTCACATTTATGGTCGATTGATTTGCAACAAAGGTGCCCAGACAAGTCACCAGGAAAAGAAGAATCTTTTCAACAAACGGTACTGGGACAACTGGATAGCCACATGAAAAAGAAGGAATTTGGAACCCTACCTTACACCATATACAAAAAAATTATTCAAAATGAATCAAAGACCTAAATGTAAGAGCTAAAATTATAAAACTTAAAAGAAAACATAGCTCTAAATCTTCAAGTCCTAGACTTGGCAAAGTTTTCTGAAATTTGACACAAAAAGCACAAGCAACCAAAGGGAAATAAAAGAGATAATAAACTGGATACCTTCAAAACTGAAAACTGGATACCATCAAAACTGAACCTGGGGCCTCCCAGGTGGCAGGTGAGCACTCAACTGGTTGAGCCACATCCACTTCCCTTGAAAACTTTTGTTTCTCAAAGGACACCATCAAGAAAGTGAACAGACAATTCCCAGAAGGGGAGCAAATTTTTGCAAATCATACACCTGATAAGGGACTTGTATCTAGATTATATGAAGAACTATTTCAACTCATTAATAAAAAGACAAATAACCCTGTTAAAAATGGACATATGATTTGAATAGACATTTCTTCATGAGAAGAAGACAGATCTCAACAATGTTCTAGAAAATGGAAAATGAACAAAAACATATTACTAGATAAGATAACAAAGGAATCCACAGCCTAGAATAAGCTCCGAAGGGGCCACTATATAGCCAAGAGGGAAAATATCTGCTTGGCAAATCCAGAAATACTCTGGACTTCGAGACAGCAGAGATGACTGACAGCAAGAGTAAGAGGTGCTGTTAAGAAAAGGGAATTCATTTAAAGCTTAAATGCATGTGCAAAGGCAGCAGGTCATGTAATTCCCACCACTCTTCCCCCCACAAAAGTCTGGGGTGGGAGGAGGAAGGAGAGGAAGTTTCTTCTCTGAAATATTAAGTACCTTCCATCATTTTCCTATACAGGTTTAGGTAAAACGTACTTTTTGTGTCCCAAGCGAGCCATAGTCCCTCAGCTGAGCTTGAGTTTTAGCAGTGGCTCTGGTGGGCAGTTCCCATGTACAAGTTCTTCCACTTCTAGGTCTCCTTGTGCTTCGATGTTCAGCCTCAAGGATTTTCCTGAAGCCAAGGAAGTGCTTTCATCGCCCCACAAGGTAGCCCAGAAACAGTCCTGGGAGCAAACCCTATCGAGGGAAGGCAATCAGTGGAAAATATGCCCCAGCCTCCTGACCTTGAGAAGGGCAATTCTGAGGCACGTTCTATTTGGTTCATCAGAGGGTGCCTGAAGGACTGAGCTTCAGTTGCCCATCGTGTAAATAGCTTAATAATATACCCTTTATTGGCTGTTTCTCCTCATTTGTCTCTTCTCTTTATTCCCTCAATCCTGCTTTCTGGGATCACCTCCTACATGCAATTCTTTGTTCCTGGCTCTGCTTTGTGGGAAAACTAAACTAAAAGAGTAGTGCTGTTATGTTTTTCTAATCTGTATATTATATTTTCTTTAAGATGGGTCAGGAGACAATTTCAGGTATCCAGATAACTAAATCCATTGTGCTTTTTGAGTGGGAAATTGTTGGAATGACAGTGAGCTCATTAGCATTTCACATAATGCTGCATGCAGCTATACAATCATTGCACACATGTTGGGGCACTGGTAACAAGACTTATGTCAGAAGACTGACACTGCCTCGAGGCCTAATGTTGAAGATGCATCCAGATTGCTTCAAGGAAACTGACCCATCCAGGCCTTCCCCTTCCCATAGCAGGTGCTAGTAACATGACATTTCTTTGTTTTAAATCTTACACCAAAGTCAATAATAAGTCCAGTATCAGTCATTCTTCATGGCTCCCTTTTCTTCTTTGGTTTTACCAGGGTTCCAGAGATTATTCAGTTCCAGAATAAACAGGTGAAAGGCCTCTGACCTTCGATTTGCTGTGGTCACTGCTGAAGATGTGTTCAAGGCCCAGTCTTGTTCAGTCCTTTAAGGGTAGCTGCTCCAGTTGTGCCCACTCAGTCACAAGGATCTTTGGCATAGGTTTCCAAACCTGTTTTGACACAGTCACCTATATCTTTGTGCATTATATTTGAGTGGTTCTAATTTTGACCACCTAAAGAAACCCACTACTTCCCCACTGTATTAATCAGCCAAAGGGGTGCTGATGCAAAATACCAGAAATTGGTTGGTGTTTATAAAGGGTATTTATTTTGGGTAGGAGCTAACAGATACCAGGCCATAAAGCATAAGTTACTTCCCTCACCAAAGTCTGTTTGGAGCAAGATGGCTGCCGACGTCTGTGAGAGTTCAGGCTTCCTGGGTTCCTACATTCCTGGGGCTTGCTTTACTCTGGGTTCAAGGTTCCTTCCTTCCTGGTGCTGGCTTCTCTTTCCTCTGCGTGCTGACTTCCCAGGGCTCCAGCTTAAGTCTTCAGCATCAAACGCCAACATCAGAAAACCCTCAACTCTGTTCTTTGCCGTGCCTTTTATGTGTGAGTGCTCACCCACCAAGGGGTGGGGACTCAATGCCCTATCATAACTCAATCATGCCCAGGTACAGATCAGATTTCAAACATAATCCAATATATTTTTTTGGAATTCATCAATAATATCAAACTGCTACACCCACTCACACCCCATTCTATCTCCACCAGCCTTCTCCCAATTTTCCTAACCTCATATCTCAAGGGATCAAGATTTTATTCCTCCAACACTTGAAAAATCACCCAGGCCTTCTTTTACCTACTATTTTCTTTCATAATGGGCTTAACAACATATTAGGAAATTCTAGATATTTTAAATAAGAAGGACCCAAACTTAACATCATAAAAGAATATTTTTCTGGGTATAACATGCTCTCAGTCTTTAGAAAAGTAATAGCCAGTCTCTCAGGGATATGCAACATTCTGCTTCTAAGCAACAAAAAATAAATAATACAGTTGAGTGTTTATATCCACCTCTTGTTCCATTTAATTCTAAATAAATCACCCTGTTGCACACTTGTCTTGGTTTAAGTGGCATTGTTAGTGTTTTCTGGCTAATCCAGAGGCTAATTAGTCCTTCATAGCTAGAGAAGATTGGCATGAAGAGGTAATGACCAAATGATCTAAGCCTATTTGTATATGGCATCCTTAGAAGCTTGGAAATTAAGAGAAGCTTGATGAAACATCTAGAAAAAAATCTTCATATATATATGCTGTTAAGTATTTGGGTTGGGTAAAAGGCCTTCATGTTTAGGAGAATGCCAAGGGAAATATACCATGAATCTGGGCTATGCTCTTGGCTGATATAATGTGTCAATGGCAAGGAAAAGTTAATCACAACATGGACATATGGAGAATTCTAGGCTGGCTTCTCCAGTTAAGCCCCGACAGAGGTTACCACAAGACTCATCAGACAGTCCCTGTTAACAGTGAAAGAACTGGGATATTGCTGAAACCCTGTGGCCTAAGCTTAAAGAACATCTTGTTTTCAGAGATAATACTGTTTTCTTTTGTTGTGCTACCCTACTCCTAACGGGCAGAAGGAGAGAGATAATTAAACATGTCAATAGAACTTATTAACTTAGTATAGCAAAGGAGTCAGGGAATATTGGGAAGGGAGCAGACAAAAAATAAGAAAATTGAAATATTGTGCAGGCAAAGTTGGTGCTATTCGCTGCAAGCCTGACTCTGAGAGCACACGCAACTGTTATCAGCTCTGCTGGCAGAGTGCTGACAGAAGGGGCAGAATGCTCAGGTACTCTGTCACAGGTGATGGCAGTGGGTGTGAAGAACCGTGCCCACGCCACCTGGCTGCTTGGCAGTGAAAATGTAACGCTTCCAAATTGGGGATAAAAGAACGTTGGATGAAGTCAAATTGTGAGGGCTGAGCACTGATGTGATCTGGCTATGGTTGGCCATTATAGGTAAAATAAACATCTAAAGAGTGGAGAGGTGGTACTTATCCAGCTTTATCCTCTGGGACACTGGGAAAAACTTGATGAGAGAAGGCATCCTCAAAGTCAGAGCTTTTAGGAAGACCTCTTCTACTTTCTTGGCCTCATACTGCTGAAAGATTTCTTTGCCCACAATTAATGTTGTAATAATCTTATCATTTTATTTCAAATTTTTATGTTCATTGTCAAAAAATAAGAAAGTTACAAATGAAAAAATCAATATGAAACACCTATAATATCTCCACTAGGAGGTAACTGCTATTGGTACAGTTTTTGTGTACAGAGACAGGCAAACAGGCATATTTTTTGTCAGAACAAATTATATGGGCTCAAACAGCACATATCGTTTTGTGACTTCCTTTCCTGAGCTAGTCTTTTAAAAATTATTGTGGTTACTACAAAGATTTGTCAGTTGTTTCAAATGTATCAGAGATATATCTGGTCTTCCTCAGAAGACCCCAAAGAATTGGATGAGTCTGGAGATTTGTAAGGTGAGTTCTGAGACTGATACAGGAGAAAGAGCCATGGCTTCTCTCCTCCCCACAGTCCTCACCCCCTAAATATCAAGAGCTGAGTCATGGAGCTCTTGACCACGAGGTCAAGAGACGGACTGACAGTAGAGGAGCAATGGAAAAGGCCAATTCTACTTCATTTAGTCTTCACCTATAAAGTTCTTCCCACCTTATTAACCACTGCTTCCTTTAGTATATCTTCTTTATGGTGAGGCATTCTGATCCTACTGTTTTCACCCCACAGTTAAATTCTTTGTAGTGTCCAGAACTAGTCACTTTGAGATTCCCTTTAAGATAATGGGAAAGCTCCAAGTCAGCTGCCCAGGAAAACCCTTACCATCTTGAATAATTCCCTGGGCTAGCTCTGGATATAGTGTGACAGGAGGCAGTCTAAGTCTAGTAGGATGGTTAAGAACATGGCCTCTGGGGCCAGGACGACCTGAGCTTCCATCCTGACTCTGCTGGGCACCTGTTGTGTGACACCAGGTAAGTTGCTTAACCTTCCTGTACTTCAGTTTCCTGAATTGAAAAATAGGAGTGATTATATTAGAACTTACCTTACCAGGCTGGTATGAGGTTTAAATGAATTTTTACACAAAAAGTACTTAGAACAGGGCCTGATGTGTGGTGAACACTTCTTAAGTGTTGATTATTAATAGTGTCCTAGGTGCCCTCAATCTTCATTCTTCCTCACTCAGAGAGGGTGCTTCTCTCATACACCCAATCATTCACCTTCTTTCCTTTGCCCCAAACTGCTCACTAAAAAGCAACCAAGAGGGTTGCAGTCCAGCAGGCCTGCCTGGCTCTGCACCCCGGGCCTCCCAGCTGGGGACTCTGTGCTTGTGCCCACTGCCTTCCAGGCTGCCTCCAAGTCTGGATGATCCAAGGGCTATGGTAAGGACCATGAAGACAGATTACAGCCACGAGCAGAGCAAAAATCTGAAGGCGCTGGACTCCATCACATATTATCAGAAAATCCATCCAACCTCACCATTGCTGCCATCTGAGGCTGGAGAATTGAGGAAAATGTCCACACCACACTCAAGTTACTTATACTGATAAATACCCAGATGAAACTAGCCTTTAAGAAGCATTCTCCCAGAAAAATCTAGAAGATAATGATGTCTCAGATATTTTTAAATTTTTAATACCACAGAACAAAATCTTTACTTCAGTCACAGCTATGCAAGAAAAATTAAATGAAATAAAAACTAGAAGAAAAGAAACAAAACACTGAAAATCAATTATTTTATGCCTTCCAGTGATAATTGAGCATTTCTTAAATTGGAAGGCCAAATTTGATACAGAACTTTTGGAGATGAAAAAGAAACAAATGAAAGAACAAGCAGGAAAAATAAGTGGGAAGCAACTATTTGAAACAGATCATAATCTTGACACATCTGATATCCAGTTCTTGGAGGATGCTGGAAACAACGTGGAGGTAGATGAACTTTTGTTCCAGGAAATGGGCGACTTGGAGCTGGAGGAGATCCAGACCATAATCCTGTTGACCCAAAGAGTAACTTGAGTGACTAATGAACTATCCCCATCTGCAGAGAGGTTTGACTGCCACAGCATCTGTGGATTTGTTGAGAGGGTTTTGATGTTTCTTTCTTCTTTCTAAGAAAAAAATGATTTTCAGGAGAATACTCCTCTGGTAACTTTCACGATTGAACTTAATAAACTTGAAAGTTAAAAAAAAAAAGCAACAGAACATATTGTGCTCCAGGGTAAAAGCCTAGGGGCATTTGCAATGTCACAAGACTTAATTTGAACCCTTAGACCTAGAGTTGTAGGTGATGCTGATGTTCCGAACTTGCCTCTCTCCTACAGAATCACTCTCAAAGTTAGTTATCTCCAGGTCAATAGGGAATAGGGACTTTATTGTTTATAAACAGTGGTGTAAATCTGATGGCTCCACATTATTAAAATCTTGAAATCCATAAAGGGTACACCCTAAAGATCAGATTTCATTACAGCCCACTCAAGTGAAAGTGACTCATTCTCCCATAACCCTATGTACTTCTGTATATAAGGGACAAAAGGAGGGGTCAGAAACCTCTTTATTCTCTATTTTTCCCCAGAGATTGTTCCCTTGCCTGTCTGCTTGCAATGTTTGCTCATTGTCTGCTCATTGTCTCTGCTTGTTGTGTTCTCTTCTTGTCTGCTCATCTTCTTTAGGAGGCACTGGGAACCGAACCTGGGACCTCCCATGTAGGAAGCAGGTGCCCAACTGCTTGAGCCACATCTGTTCCCCTCTTCTCTAATTCGTAATGCTGCTTTTTCACCATTACTCCTCCAACTGCTTGTAAAAAAAAAAATCCCTGCTTTTCATTTGGCTGTATCACCTTTTTTCTTCCTTATATCTGTTGACCTAGCTCTCATTCTAAAGACTGAGCCACTCAGTTCATAAAACTTCCTCTCCATCTTTATAACTGCCACCTACTTGGGTGACTGTAATATCTAGAGAGTATTAACTATCCAAAATCCTGGCTTTCAGATAGTTAGTCTCTTTATTTTCAGTGACCTCCTCTACCCTTTTCACCACAGCCACATACTAATACTATTCTGCCTGTATAATCACTAAATCAGATAACCCTTTCTTAACCACCATCTCCCCTCACTTCCACTTTTTTTCGTATCACTTCCCATAGACTTGTTTTTCACACTAATTTCTAGTCAGTTGACACATACTTCTTAACTAACCAATTGTCTCCTCTTGTCCTCATTTCCTTTAAATCCAATTGTAAACCTGTCATTTCTGTCATTCTCTTGTTAATGGTCTATATTTCTTTGTCCCTTTGTCTTTTTGGCTCACTTAAAAAAACAAACAAACAAACATACAAAAACATGACTCCCGGATAAATAAGTTCCTGAATGAAAATTTGAATCCCACCTGCCTTTGCCATACAGACCCATGGGCTTCCAAGCACAGTGGGGAAAAAAAAATCACTATAACCAAGCTGTATTAGTCAGGGTTCTCCAGGGAAACAGAATCAACAAGAGATATCTGTCAATACTATGCGATTCTATAAGAGTCTCTCACATGACCATGGGAATGCCCAAGTCCAGGTTCTGCAGGCAGGCTGCAACTAGGGGCTCCAGTGAAAGTCCAGTGAAGGTTCTTGATGAGTTCTGGGAGACGTTAGCTGTCCAAAGACAAGCTGGGAAATTCTTTCTCAATGCTGGAATCACTTCCCCTTATAAGGCATTCAACTGATGGGTTAAGCGTCACGCATTGCTGATGGCAATCTCCCTGACTGATGTAATCAGCTACCTATGATTTATTACTGCAGTAAAGTCAATGGTGACTAGAGTCCATAAATGCCCTTGTATTACAGTTAGCCCAGTGCTTGCTTGACCACACAACTGGGCACAATTACCTAGCTGAGTTGACACAATAGCCTAACCATCACACAAGCCTATTGCCATCACTATAAATGTTCATGGTCATCAAGCTTAGCTGAGCCTTCAGCACTTCCCACGACTGCTGCTGTGTCTCAAATTGTATTGCTCTTCTACTCTTTACAGTGACTATATCCAGCTTCCCTCTTCACCTCCAACCTCCCCCTTCCCACTCCTGTTCCTTCATCAGGTCTCTGCAAATGAATCCGACAGCTATTTCACTGTGAATGTAGAAGCCAATAAACAGGTGCTCCTGGAAGTTCTTCATACCTACCTGCATCAGGACCTGTTCTTCCCTCTGCCACTTTTATTATAATATAATAGGTGTCCTCCTCCCTTTTACTTAAAGCTAATACCTTCATGTTTGTTTCTTTTCCTTTTGGCAGTTTTATTAGTTGGGGTTCTCCAGGGAAGCAAATCCAACAGGATGAATATTTTCAAATTTATTATGTGAATTGACTCATGCAACCATAGGAACTGGCAAGTCCGAATTCTAGAGGGAAGGTTGCAAGCTGGGAACTTCCATGAAGATTTCAATGAATTCCCCAGGAAAAGATAGCTGTCTAGACAGGTAGAAATTCTTTCTCACTCCTGAAATCAAGAGTTCTCCTTTCAGGTCTTCAACTGATTGGACAAGATTTCTCTCATTGCTGAAGGCAATCATCTTTGTTGATTATAAATGTAATCAGCTATAGATACTATTAACTGTACCATGATTTAAAGCCACAAAACACCTTTACAGTATAGGCCAGTACTTCCTTGACAACACAACTGAACACCATATTCTAGACAAGTTAACACTTGAACTAAACCATCACATCATTATATTCAGCCACTCATTGCCAAACACACTTTCAAGGGTTTTTTTTCCTATGTTTTAGTTTTAAATTTTACATGTAGGTGTATGATGTTCTTCAAGAAATTTTAAGGATGGATGTATTTGTATTTACATTTATAGCGCCTATTCTTTTTTTTTTAAGGAGGTTTCAGGGATTGAACCCAGGACCTTGTGCGTGGGAAGCAGGTGTTCAACCACTGAGCTACATCCACTACCCAATAAGAGTGGAATTTTTTTCATTTGTTTGGGGTTTTTTGTTTCTTTGTTTGTTTTAGAAGTTACCAGAGATTGAACCCAGGACCTTGTACATGGGAAGCAGGTGTTCAACTTCTTAAGCTCCATCACTTTTACTGTATTTGAAATGCAACTTACTCTGCTGATATGTAGGAATGTGTTTGAATTTTGTGCATACTCTGTATCTTGTAACCTTGTTAAACTCACAAACTTTCACACTTTTTCATTTTGTAAATGCTTTGAAATTTTCTGTCTAGGCAATCATGTCATCTGCAAATAAATACAGTTTTATTTCTTCCTTAGAAAGAGAAAAGAATATGGCCAAAGTATTATGTTGTTCAGCAACAACTTTTGTTATTTACATATAAGCAAGTACTAATCCATTGAGTTGAATCTCATTTCATATTTTTTCTTACAAAACTTCACAATCTTAGGCTGGTATCCCACAAATTTTCATTATTATGTCCTGTTCAAATTTCTAGAGTCTATGCTGAATTATGTGCCCAAGGGTCTTTACAAATTATTATATTTTCCAGTCTGAGTTTTCTGGTGTGAAATCCACATGAATATTTTTCCATTTTGACTTTATGATTGTCTTCTTCTCAGTGGAAGACCATTGTTCCTGATTAAGGAATGAGTGATCACTGAATACCCTCCTTCATTCATGACAACCAGGGTGTTTAATATAGTGTGTATCCTCACATGCCCTATAATTATTTATGTATGGATATGTGGTTTCTCATTATTTTTATTGACTAACTTCTCCAGCATAAGTTATGTGGCACTTTCCCAAAGAGTTTCATCCTACTGAGTAAAGTATTTTCTTTCTTATTTTTTTGCCATAGCAGTTATTCTTACACCATATTTTCTTTTTCACACCAAGGCTGGTGCTTGGTTAAACATATAGTGATTACAGAACTTTCATTTTTCTCCCATGGGGTTCACTAATTTTATTTAAAGGATGCATTACAAGTTAAGGCATTTGCACATTGAATACACAGAATTTCTCTCACATAGAATTTCTCTGGTTTGTTTATGTGTTAGAGAGGTTGATGAGGATGCTGCCACTTTTATTACATTTATATTGTGAATTATCTCATGCAGTATATCATCAGACCAACTGAAGTTTTGCTATACAGATGACATTCATATGGATACCTTTTAGTATGAATTCACTTAGATTGACTGAAGTAGTCGGTATAACTAAACGCTCATATACATTGATTACAAACTTAGTATTTCTTCTGTGTGTGAGATGCTCTTGCATGTTAAATGTTAGTTCTATGGCTAAAAATCTCTTCTATATTCAAAATATTTATGGTGTGAGTTTTCTCACATCATCGTGTTGTCATTCAAGGCTTTCCAACATCAATGATTTGATAGGGTTTCTCTACAGTATGAGTTCTTTCATGTTTTTTAAGGTCAGAATAATAAGTGAGGGCTTTCTTACATAGGTGACATAGATATGGTTTCCCTCCATTGTGAATCTCTCATGTTGCCTAAAAGTAGACAAATGAGAGAAAATTTTCCCTATGCACAGCATTTATAGAGTTTATCTCCAGTGTGAGTCCTGTCATGTTTACTAAGGTCAGAACTTTGATTGAAAGCTTTCCTACATTGATTACATTCATAGGGTTTCTCTCCAGTGTAACTTATCCCATGTTATCTAAGGAAAGAAGAACGAATGATGGTTTCCCACAATGATGACAAGCATAGGTTTCTCACCTTTGTGAGTCTTCTTATGTTTTCTAAGGTGAGAATTACAAGTGAAAGTTTTCCCGCATTGATGATATTCATAGATTTTATCTCCAATGTGAGTCTTCTCATGTTTTCTAAGGTCAGGAAAAAGAAATGAAGGCTTTCCCACATTGATGACATTTATAGGGTTTTTCTCCAGTGTGAGTGAACTCATGCCACCTAAGGAAATAACTATGATGAAGGTTTTCCCACATAGATGACATTCATAGGGGTTCTCTACAATGTCACTTCCATTGTATTGTCTAAGACCAGAGGTCTGACAAAAGGTTTTATGACTTGGATGTCATTCACATGATTTACATCCAATGTGAATTTGCTTGTGTTGAATAAAAGATGACTGGTTACTGAGGGCTTTTCCAAATAGTTTTTTTAAAAGATTTATTTATTTATTTCTCTTCCCTTCCCCCTCACCCCGGTTGTCTGTTCTCTGTGTCTATTTGCTGTGTCTTCTTTGTCCGCTTTTGTTGTTGTCAGCGGCACAGGAATCTGAGTTTCTTTTTGTTGCGTCATCTTGTGTCAGCTCTCTGTGTGTGCGGCACCATTCTTGGGCAGGCTGCACTTTCTTTCGCACTGGGCGGCTCTCCTTATGGGGCACACTCCTTGCGCATGGGGCTCCCCTACACGGGGGACACCCCTACGTGGCAGGGCACTCCTTGCGCGCATCAGCACTGCGCATGGGCCAACTCCACGTGGGTCAAGGAGGCCCGGGGTTTGAACCGCGGACCTCCCATGTGATAGAAGGATGCCCTAACCACTGGGCCAAGTCCGCTTCCCCCAAATAGTTTTTTGAAATAAGGTTTCTTTCCCATGTGAGTTAATACATCTTGAGTCATGGTGGCTCTCTGAGTGAAATCTTGCAAATCACTACATTTAAAGGGATTTTTTCTAATGTGATATATCAAACACATAATGGTAGATGTATCTTTCAATGATATGTTGCATGGATGTCATTTCTTCTTTTTAAAAACCACTTGAAACAGATGATTAGTATTCTCCAGCATCACACTTCTGAACAGCTTTCTCTGAGTTATGTCCAAGAGCTCACTCTTCTTGAGAAAAGTCTACAGCTACATCTTTGAAAGTCACTGACTCCTTGGTTTCTGCAAACATCATGATCTTGATTGAGGCAGTCTCCTGTCCTCCATAACCTAACATTAAAATAGCTTTTGTTCTTTAGTTAGTAAACAAAAGTGCCCAGCTTGGTTTGAAGTGAAAATGAAGTCTGAAGTGTGGAAGAGGCGCCAATTGTCCCAGAGCTATGGCACCTCCTGAGTTAGCCTCCCCATTTTTGCTTTTTTAAAAAAAAAAAGCCAGCTTTTTTTTTTTTCATTTTTCTTCCTCCCCTCCTCCTCCCCTTTCCTGCTGTTTCTGCTGTCTATGTCCACTCACTGTGTAAGCTTCTCTATTTCTCTTTTTGTCTTCTCTTCTTGTCTCTCTCGTCTAGGATTCACCAGGATTTGATCCTAGGGACCTCTGATGTGGAGAGAGGTTCCCTGTCAATTGTGCTACCTCAGTTCCTAGTCTCTGCTGCACTTCACCTTGACTCTCCCCTTTGTCTCTCTTTTGTCACCATCTTGCTTCTTTTGTGATCATCTTGCTGCTTGAGTAACTTGTGAGGGCACTGGCTCACTGCACAGGGACTTGGCTCACCATATGGGCACTTGACTTACCACAAAGGTATTCAGCTTGCCATGTGGGCACTCAGATTGCCACGTGGGCACCCACATGGGCACTTGGCTGACCATGTAGGCACTCTGCTCACCGTGCAGGCACCTACATGGGCACTTGACTCACCAGGTGGACACTCAACTCACTGCATAGACACTTGGCTCTCCATATAGGCACTGGCTCACTGCATAGGTATGCTTTCTCTTCTTCTTTTTCACCAGGAGGACCCAGGGATCGAACCTGGGTCCTCCCATATCATAGGTGGAGGCCTTATCACTTGAGCCACATCCACTTACCTCCCACTTTTGCTTTCAATACCATTCCTCATCTTTTCTTAGTAAGCCTGCTCTGTTATCACTCTTTCACCTATATGATCAACAGCTCCCTCTCCCCTTTGTCTTTTCTCCCTTAATACCTCAACTTTGGGATGGAAGTTCCCTTCTTTCATCTCAAATCAACAAGGCAAAAATGTAATTTTTTAAAATGAATGGACTGGAGATAGCTGGTAACCACCTAGAAAATGATCAAGCTATATCCATAATTAACATGGAAAACACCAGGAAAAACTCCAAGTGCATTAAAGATTTAAACTTAAAAATGAAAGTATAAAAGTGCTAGAAGAAACTATGGGAAATTCTTCTACAAATTTAATGTATGAAAGGTCTTCCTAAACATAAGTCAACATGCAGAAGTCATTTAAGAAATGATTAATACATTCAACTAAACAAAAATAAAAATAATTTCTACTTGGTTAAAAAAAAAACAAAAAGAATAACAAACAAAATATAGAAAAACACCATAGGTAAAGTCAAGAGACAAAACAAAAACTGGAAAAAATATT
The DNA here is from genome assembly GCF_030445035.2 of Dasypus novemcinctus. NCBI lineage: Eukaryota > Metazoa > Chordata > Mammalia > Cingulata > Dasypodidae > Dasypus > Dasypus novemcinctus. Next base: position 80,474,948 of record NC_080682.1, read on the forward strand.
TGTAACTTTATATCACAAACAAATAGCTAATATCCCTAATACATAAAGAGTGCCTAGAAATTGAGAAGGAAAAGGCCAACAACTCAAAAAAAGACAGACAAAGGCATAAAGAGTAAAACTCTGTGAAACAAGGTTAGCTATAAAAGAAATACAAATTAACTTTAAAAAAAAAAAGATTTATTTTATGTATTTATTTTCACCACCACCTCCCCATTGTTTGCACTTTCTGTCTTTTCTCTGTGTCTGTTCATTGTGTCTTCTCTGTGTCCACTTGTCTTCTTTTTAGGAAACAACAGGAACCGAACCTGGGAACTCCCATGTGGGAAGGAGGCACCCCATTGCTTGAGCCACATCCACTCCCTACTTGTTGTCTCTCACAGTGTTTTCTCATTGTGTCTCTTCATTGCATCATCTCATTGCATCATCTTGTATTAGCTTGCCATACCAACCTGTCATGCCAGCTTGCTTTCTTGCTTGTCTTCTTTAGGAGGCACTGGGAACTGAAACCAGGACCTCCTATGTGGTAAGTGGGTACCCAACTGCTTGAGCCCACATCCACTTCCTTACAAAATATCTTTAAACATATGAAAACATGTTCAAACTCTTTCATAAAAAGTGCAAAATAAAAGTATGTTAAAATACCAATGAACAACACATTGAATTAGGAAAAATCCAAAAGTATACAGCATTTTCTACTGCTAAGGGTATGGAGAAACAGACATTTCCACACATTCCTTGGGAGAAGAAAATGTTACAAACCCTGTGGAAGGCAATTTGGCAATATTCATCAAAATTAAAATGCATTGGTCTTTGATCCAGAAATTCCACCTCTGGAATTTTAGCTTAAAAATGCACCAACAACAGTTTGGTGGTTCTTTAGAAAGCTAAATATAGAACTGCCATATGATCCAGCAATCCTTCTACTAGGAATATATCCAGAATAACTGAAAACAGTGACACAAACAATCACTTGCACACCAATATTCATAGTGGCATCATCCACAACTGCCAAAAGATGGAAACAACCCAAGTATCCATCAACCAATGAGTGGATAAACAAACGGTGGAATACACATACAATGGAATACTATGCTGCTATAAGAACAAATGAAATTGGGACACATGTGATAACATGGATGAACCATAAAGACATTATGCAGAGTGAAATAAGCCAGACACAACAGGACAAATACTGTATGATCCCATTACTATGAGCTATATACAAAGAATAAACACAAAGTTAAAACCTAGAGTATCAGTTACTAGGAAATAGGATGAGGGCTGAGAAGGGGTACTGATGCTTAATGTATGTAAAGTTTTTAATTAGTTTGTAAAAATGTGGAAATGGATAGAGTTGATAGTAACATATTACAGTGAGTAGAACTAACACAACTGGTTTGTAAATGGATTGTGGCTGAAAGGGATACTCTAGGGATGTAAATGTCAAATGAAAGAAATCTAGAGAATAATCTAGGGACTGAAGAAGACAGTGAACCTGGAGGTGGACGAGAATTGTGGTTAATAATACAAATACAAATATGTTCTATGAACTAGAACAAATGTATGTCACTATTACGAGGTGGAGCTGCATGGGGAAAATACAATTAATGTAACATGACTATAGTTAACAGCAATATTGTAGTATTCTGTCATCAATGTCAAAGAAGCTACTGTGTTCATAACAGGGTGGTATGGAAAAAATATCCCAAATATACAGTATAGACCAAAGTTAGTGGTAATATTCTGATGATGTTCTGTCATAATCTGTAACAGATGTTCCACATTTGTAGTAAGGTGTTTATAAAGGGGGATTGTATGGGAATTCTGCACATTATGCATGAATGTTTTTAAGCTCACAACTTTTTGAATTTAAAAAAATGAAAAAAATTCATCAAAGGAATTATTAGTAAAAATATAAGGAGCAGAATTACATCTTAAAAAATTTAAAATGTCAGAAAAAAAAGAACTCTTTACCCTTTATGGCTCCCCTTCCTATCCTCCATGCCCCTACGCCAGCCCTAAGTTATGACTAATCTACTTTTTGTCTCTGTAGGTTTTCCTGCTCCAGATTTTCATATGAATGGAATCATATAATGTGGTGCTTTGAAAAACATGTTCTCAAACTGAATTGATTCCTAAGTGTGTAAACCCATTTCAAGTAGGACATTTGATGAGGCTACTCCAGTTAAGGGGTGACCCACCTCTTCAGGATGAGTCTTGATCCTATTACTGGAGTCCTTTATAAATGGAATGAATATATATAGAGAGAAAGCCATGGAAGCCAGAAGCTAAAATCAATGAAAACCAGAAGAAAAGGGAGAGAGTAGCCCACACTGTCATGTGCCTTGACATGTAACAGAAGAGACAAGGATTGCCCACTGCAGCTGGTCTTTGGGATGAAAACATCACCTTGATGACACCTTAATTTGGAATTTCTTTTAGCCTCAAAACAATAAGCAAATAAATTTCCATTGTTTAAATCAACCCATTTCATAGTATTTGCTTAAACAGCCTAGGAAACTAAAGCATATCTATACATGAATTTTGTGACTGGCTTCTTTCATTTAGCATAGTGTTTTCAAAGATACATATTGAAGCATATATCTACCCATCATTCCATTTTATGACCCCATAATATTCCATTATATGGATATTCCACATTTTGCTTGTCCATTCACCCACTGAAGGACATTTGGACTATGTCAACTGTTTAGCTTTTATGAATACTGCTGTTTTAAACATTCATGTGCAATTTTTGTGTGGACATTTGTCTACATTTCTCTTGGATATATGCCTAGGAGTGAAATTGCAGTCTTATGGTACAGTCCATGTGATTCTTGAATGCCTCTTCTCTGTAAGGTAGAGGCAGGCAAATATTAAAAATAAACCACCTCTTGAGTAAGAATTGGCTGAATTGACAAAGCAAACTAGAAGTTGAAGGAAAAAAGAAAAAGAAAAGAAAAGAAAGATCCTGATATGGAGCTGGTCCATCTACTTTCAGCTAATGACAGCATTTGAATGTGAGATTCAGCTCAGCAGAGGTGGCCTTCAGAGATATCTTATCTGTTTCAATAACAAAAATATTTTCAGACTTCTGGAAAGATGGAGGATTGGAGAGACACAGGACTACTCACCTCTCTTCCAGAAAAATAGCTAGAGGACAAGCAGAAATGACCTGAAAAAATGTTCTAGGGCTTGGGACATCAGGGAAAGGCTAGACACCATCCAGAAGAGAAAGGAGTACAGGAAAAGAAAAAGAATCTCAACAGGAAAACTCCGTGTTTAAAAGCAGCAGCTGAAGCTGCCTGTGCCTATCTCCCACCCCCTGCAGCAGACAACTTTGAATTCTCCAGTCTCTGGCCAGTGATTACAGACAGAGGGGGCCACAGGTGGCCACATCCCCAGGAAAGGGGAGAGAGAGGAGTGCAGCCTATGGCTGATTCAGCTTCTGGCCAACAAATTGGTCTGCTGTGTCCCATGGGACCTTCCAGGTCTGGTGGGGCTGTGCCATTATTTGACCTGGGAGCTGGCAGGAGATTAAAGAGATCCAACTCTCACAAACATCCTTACTGACCAGTAGTGGTGGTTGAGGACACAGAGGGAAGTGGAATTATTTCCTACCAGGGAAGAGGGAGGGAGCTGTGGGCACAGGGAGGATAATAGCTTCTGAGAAAGTTTGCTTTTGTGAGGCTCTGAATAGCCCTGAGACAGGACCCTTTGTTTCATTATTCCAATCACAGTTACATTGTTTCTGTTCCAGTTACAGTGAACACTACTGAACTGAAAGGTCTGCCAAAGAGCACCATCTGCTGGCAGATCATGAAAGTGCATACAAGGAAAATAAAAGTAAATTTTAAAAAGGCTTTTTTTGTACCTTTACAGTCTCCCTCCCCAAGGCACCTAAAAGTGGGTATGCAACCCATTACTAAGTCTATGGACTGTATTTGAGCAACTAAACTTGGATGATCCTAAAGAGGTTGAACCAAGAATCAAAGAACAACAGTAACACACAGGCTCCCACCACTAAATCCCTATGCAAAAGAGAGAAATTGATTATCATAGTAAACTCACCATTATAATTATTAATATATTCCTATAAATCAGTAAAAAAAATTATAAGCCATACTAATAAAAAGAAAGATATGGCTCAGGCAAAGGAATATATCAAAGCCCCAGATGAGACAGAGGATTTGAGACAACTAATGAACAAGGTTCATAAAAAATAGCCTAAATCAAATCCATTAAATTGAAATATGGCAGAAGAGATAGAGGACATCAAGAAGACATTGGGCAAGGACAAAGAAGAATTTGAAAACCTGAATAGAAAAATAGAAGAGCTATAGGAATGAAAGACAGAATAAGTGAGATTAAAAGCATATTAGGGGACTTCCAGGAAGATGGCATCAGAGCACATAGGCAGGGCTCAACATTCTCACAAAAACAATGGAGGAAGGGCAAAAAGCTATCTGAGGGAGCTGCTCTGGGGATCTGTAGACCAGAAGAGTGCTGCACATCATCCAGGAAGGAGAGGGATGGAGAGACAAAGAGAGCAAATGCCAAACATGAGTTATTCATCCCTGTGGCTGGCAACAGCACATAAACCCCAGCCTCAAGGTGACTAGCCTCAGTAAAACCCCTGGTTCACTGCAGCCAAATGAGAAAGGAAAGAAGGTCCTCCTCCCTGAGAGGTCTGGTGGAGGGTGGAGAGTAGTTTCTCTTCAGCGAGTTCAGCCAGCTAAACTTGCTTTGAATCTCAGCTGTAGCCAGCCCAGCAAGGTAGAGGTTGAAAGAGACCTATCCATGGGGGAGTTGAACAGCAAATATGTGTGGGACTGGGACCCAGCAAACTCAGAGAGAGAGTGTGTAAGGGTGCAGGGAGATAGGGTAGGTGGAACAGAGGGGGAAAAAAGACCTTAGCCAGTGCTGAAGCAACCCCAGGGAGAGGGCAGGGGGATCTGATCAGGCAGGCTTTCACACCCACCTGCCCTGAGAGAGAAAGGAACTAGGTCAGTGAGGGGTAGGCAGACAAGTGTCAAACAGCCCAGGAGAGAAGGAAGCCAGGAGAGACAGCCAGCAAACTGTTAGAAGCCCAACTTGTCTGAGGGGAAAGAGAGTGGGGAGAGCCAGGTAAGCTTTCAGAAGCCTACTTAACCCCATAGAGTAGGTATAGCTCAGCAGAGGAATGCCTGCCTCACATATGCTAGGCACAGTTATATGATATGGATCAAACAGGAGATGAGTGAGTCTACTAAGACCCAAGAATGTGTTTATCACTAATAGACAAATCTGCCCTATTTAAAATTCAAAAGCTGGGGCTAGGATCAAACCTCAGGAATGAAAATTTTCTTTTTTCCCTTTCACTGCAGGTCTCCTGCTTTCCTCCTAATTAATGCTGCAATTTAACTTCAGTAAGGGTCAAACATGTATGGAATATTGTGGGAAATCTCCGATACCTCCTAAGAGAAGGGGTCCAGAGAATGGTCCAGCAGGCTGTCAGGCACCCAGCTGGCACCTTGTGACAGACAACTTATAGACTGAGATTCTTAAAAATCTATTTTATATTTTATGTTATTTATTTATTTTAATTCTTTATATTCGTCTCTAAAACTGGGTACATTACCTGTGGAGGGCAGGCTGCAGGGAGATTGACTGATGAGTGCTGGCAGCCTGAGACAGTTCCTAGGGGTCTAAGAAGGAAGCCTGTTTCCCCTGGGTTGATTTTTGCTTTTTGTTTTTCTTTTTCATTGTTTCCTCTTTTCTTTTCCTCCTTTTTTCTCCTTAGTTTTTTTACTTTCCTTCATTTTCCCATCGTCCATTGCTTTTCCTTCATTCCATCTCCTCTTATTTGGTCTTTTTTTTTCCTTCTGTTTTCATCTTTCCAGTCTTTTACTTTATTCTATTTTTTTCTTGCTTCATTTTTTCATCCCACTTTTCAAATTCTTATTCCTTTGTATTTTTTATGATTTGTTACACTTATTACTTAAATTTTCCTAGCTCTTTTATGGTTCCTTTTCTTTTTTTATTATTATTGCTATTATTCTTTTTCTCTTTTCTCTTTTCTTTTCTATGGATTTAATATGTTTTTCAAGAAAAGAGAAACAACTACAAAGATATCAAATAAGTGGAATCAAGTGTAAAAAAGGAACCTTAACACAAAACAATACAAAATAAAGTCCTAGAGTAGAAAGAAAAGCTAACCATATGAATATACCCATCAAGATAAGTAGATGCCTAGACATCAGCAAAAAATTACAAGGCACACTAAGAAACAGGAAGGCATGGCCCAGTCTAATGAACAAACTAAAAAACAGGAAGAGATACAGAATTTGGAACAACTAACAAAGGATGTCCAAACATTATCCTGAATCAAGTTAATGAAGTGAAGGAAGAGATAAAAGATATTAAGAAGACACTGGGGGGACTCCCAGGAAGATGGCAGACTAAAAAGACACAGGACTCTCTTCTCCTCCAGAAAAATAGCTAGAGGATAGGCTGAAACAGCCTGGGAAAAGATCTTCTGGGATTTAGGCAACCAGGCAAAGGCTGTTCACAGTCCAGAGGAGAAAGGTAAAAAGGAGGGGAATCCTGACAACAGAACTATGAGTTGAAACTGCTGCTGCTGCCAGCACCCTCCCTCACACTAAAGACATGTTAGAATTCTCAGGCCTCTGGGCCTGCCACTACAGACAAAGGGATCTTTCTCCAGGGATCCCTTGCCCCAGGAAAAGGGAGAGAGAGGGACACAGTCTAAGGTTGACTCAGTTTTTGACTCACAAATTTGGTCTGCTATGTCCCAGGAGCCTTTCCAGGCTGGGTGGGCTGCACCATTGTTTGCTTTGGGAGGCAACAAGGGGCTAAAGATATATGACTCTCCAAATCCCCTCCACTACTAACAGGAACTGATTGATGGGGACTCAGAGGGGAGTGAAAAAGGGATGGGGCTGCCAGAGAAGGCTGGAGAACTGTCATTGAGAAAGTTTGAATTACAAGGCTCTTAGCACCCAGGCAAGAAGCTCTGTCACATTGCCTCAGTCTGTGTTGCAACAAATATACTCTTTTTTTTTAAAGATTTATTTTTATTTATTTATTTCTCTCCCCTCCCCCTGCCCCAGTTGTCTGTTCTCTGTGCCTATTTGCTGCGTGTTCTTCTTTGTCCGCTTCTGTTGTTGTCAGTAGCTCGGGAATCTGTGTTTCTTTTTGTTGCATCTTCTTGTTATGTCAGCTCTCCATGTGTGCGGTACCATTCCTGGGCAGGCTGAACTTTGTTTTGCGCTGGGCAGCTCTCCTTACAGGACGCACTCCTTGCGTGTGGGGCTCCCCTACGTGGGGGACACCCCTGCGTGGCTTGGCACTCTTTGTGCACATCAGCACTGCACGTGGGCCAGCTCCACACAGGTCAAGGAGGCCCGGGGTTTGAACCGTGGACCTCCCATGTGTTAGACAGATGCTCTAACCACTGGGCCAAGTCCGCTTCCCACAAATATACTCTTACCAGGCACTGAACTGAGAGCTTCCAAAGAGCACCATCTGGCAGACCTAGGAAGCACACATTGGAAAATTAAAAATAAGTAATTTTTCTGGCCTCTGGTTTTTCTGGTTTTTCTGGCCTCTATAACTTCCCTCCACAAGGCCCCAGGAAGCCAGTCTGCAACCAATTACTGGGTCCAGAACCCTGTTTTAAGCAACAAGCAGGGACAATCCTAACAATCCAGATTGAGCCAAGAATCAAAGAGCAGTAGTAACACAAAGCTGCTGCCAATAAATCCCTATAAAAGAGAAAGAAATTGAGCATCTGAGTAAACTACATCCTAATCAGATGCCTAGACATCAGCAAAAAATTACAAGCCTTACTAAGAAAATGGAAGACATGGTCCAAGAAAAGGAATATATCAAAGCCCCAGAAGAGACACAGGATTTGAGAGAACTAATTAGCAAGATGCACATAAATTTCCAAAATCAAATTAATGAGTTGAAAGACAATGTGACTATAGAGATAAATGACATCAAGAAGATGTTAAGGGAAACGGACTTTGGCCCAGTGGTTAGGGCGTCCGTCTACCATATGGGAGGTCCGCAGTTCAAACCCTGGGCCTCCTTGACCCGTGTGGAGCTGGCCCATGCGCAGCGCTGATGCGCGCAAGGAGTGCCGTGCCACGCAAGGGTGTCCCCCGCGTGGGGGAGCCCCACGCGCAAGGAGTGCGCCCGTGAGGAAAGCCGCCCAGCGTGAAAAGAAAGAGCAGCCTGCCCAGGAATGGCGCCACCCACACTTCCCGTGCCGCTGACGACAACAGAAGCGGACAAAGAAACAAGACGCAGCAAATAGACACCAAGAACAGACAACCAGGAGAGGGGGGGAAATTAAATAAATAAATAAATCTTAAAAAAAAAAAAAAAAAAAGAAGATGTTAAGTGGGCACTAAGAAGAATTTGAAATCTTGAACAGAAAAGTAAAAGCACTCATGGGAATGAAAGACACAATAAGTGAAATAAAAAACGAATATAAGCATACAACAGCAGGCTCAAAATGAGAGAAGAAAGAATAAGTAATACTGAAGACAGAACAGCTAAAATTGAAGAGAAAAGAATGGGGAAAAAAATTGAGTAAGGGCTCAGAGAGTCGAATGACAACATGAAACACAACAACATATGTGTCATGGAGTTCCAGAAGGAGAAAAGAAGGGAAAGGGGGCAGAAAGTGTATTTGAAGAAATTAATAGCTGAAAATTTCCCAACTCTCACACACAAAAAATGAACTTACATGTCCAAGAAGTGCACTATACCCCAATCAGAATAAATCTGAATAGACCTACTCTAAGACACATACTACTCAGAATGCCTTATGTCAAAGATAAAGAGAAAATTCTCAGAACAGCAAGGGAGAAGTAAACCATTGTGTACAAGGGACATCCAGTAAGACTTAGCACAGATTTCTCTTCAGAAACCATGGAAGCAAGAAGACAGTGGTGTGATACAATTAGGATACTGAAAGATAAAAACTGCCAGTTGTGAATTCTTTATACAGCAAAATTCCCCTTCAAATATGAAGGTGAGTATAAAGTATTCATAAACAAACAAACTAAGAGAGTTTGCAAAAAAGAATCCACCTTTGCAGGAAATATTAAAGGAAATCTTAGAACCAGAAAGAAAAACACAGGGGAGAAAAGCCTGGAGGAGAGAATAGAAGAAAGAATAGGAGAAAGGATAACCAAGAGTAAAGAGACAGTAAAAATATGATATGACATAAGAAAACCAAAGTGAAAATGGTGGAAGTAAATAATGCATTTACAGTAATATCATAGAATGTGAATGGATTAAACTTTTCAATCAAAAGATACAGGCTCACAGAGTGGATAAAAAAACATGAGCCATCCATATGCTGCTTACAAGAAACTCACCTTAGACCCAGGGATACAAACCAGATGAATGTAAAAGGTTGGAAAAAGATACTCCATGCAAATAGTAGCCAAAAAAGAAAAGGGGGTAGCCATACTAATATTAGACAAAACAGACTTTGAATGCAAAAAGTTATAAGAGATATAGTAGGCCATTATATATTAATAAAAGGAACAATCCACCAGGAAGATATAACAGTCATAAATATCTTTACACCTAACTAGGGTGCCCCAAAATAGACTTTGAATGCAAAAAGTTATAAGAGATATAGTAGGCCATTATATATTAATAAAAGGAACAATCCACCAGGAAGATATAACAGTCATAAATATCTTTACACCTAACTAGGGTGCCCCAAAATACAAGAGACAAACTCTGGCAAAACTGAATGGAGAAATAGACATCTCTACAATAATTGTTGGACATTATCACATCATTAGATAGAACAACTAGACAGAACATCAACAAAGAGCAGTGAACTTGAACAATATAATAAATGAGTTAGACCTAACAGACATATACAGAATGCTGCATCCAAACTCAGCAGTTTATACATTCTTCTCTAGTGTCCATGGATCTTCTCCAGGAGAGACCACATGTTAGGGCACAATGCAGTTCTCAATAAATATGAAAAGATTGAAATTATACCATGCACCTTCTCAAATCATAATAGAATGAACCTGGAAATCAATAATAGACAGGAAAAAAGTAAATTTGCAAATGCGTGGAGGCTGAACAACATAGTCCTAAACAATCAGTGGGTCAAAGAAGAATTGCAAGTGAAATCAGTAAATATATTGAGACAAAAACGAGAACACAGCATATCAAAACTTATAGGATAGAGCGAAGGCAATCTTGAGACAGAAATAAATAGCACAAAACACCTATATTGAAAAGGAAGAAAGAGCTAAACTTAAAGATTTAAATGAACAAGTAGAGAAAACAGAAAAAGAACAGCAAATCAATCCCAAAGCAAGCAGAAGGAAAAAAATAATAAGATTAGAGCAGAAATAAATGAAATTGAGAAAGAGAAAAAAAAATAGAGAAAATCAACAAAAACAAAACCTGGTTCTTTGAGAACATCAATAAAATTAACAAACCCCTAGCTAGATTAATGAAGAAAAAAAGAAAAAAGATGCAAATAAATACAATCAGAAATGAAAGGGGGGAAGTTACAACTGACTCCACAGAAATAAAAAGGATCATAAGAGGATATTATGGGAAGCAGATGTGGCTCAAGCAATTAGGCTCCTGTTTACCATATGGAGGGTCCCAGTTTCAATTTCCAGGGCCTCCTGGTGAAAAGCAAGCTGGCCCTCATGATGCAGAGAGCTGGCTGGCCTGAGCAGCATGGAGAGCTGGCACAACAAGATGACATAACAAAAAGAGACACAGAGGAGAGACAGTGAGAGAAACAGCAAAGCAGGGATCTAAGGTGGCTTAAGCGAAAAAGTGCCTCTCTCCCATGTTGGAAGGTCCCAGGATTGGTTCCCGGTGTCTCCTAAAAAGAAGACAAGAAGGAAAGACAAGTAGACACAGAGAGCAGATAGCAAGCACAAGTGACAGGGGAGGGGGGGATATTATGGGAAACTATATGCCAACAAACTAGACAACCTAGATGAAATGGACAAATTCCTAGAAATACATAAACAACCTACACTGATGCTACAAGAAATATAAGAGTTTAACAAACCAACATATTTAAAGAGATTGAATCAGTCATCAAAAATCTCCCAGCGAAGAAAAGTTCAGGAGCAGGTGGCTTCACAGGTGAATTCTACCAAGAATTTCAAAAAGAATTAACATCAATCCTGTTGAAACTCTTCCAGAAAACTGAAGAGGAGCGAAAATTACCCAACACATTTTATGAAGCTAACATCACCCTAATACCAAACCCGGATAAAGATACTACAAGAAAAGAAAATTACAGAGCAACCTCTCTAATGAACATAGATGCAAAAAATCTCAACAAAATACTTGCAAAATGACCAAGTGGGATTTATTCCTTGTATGCAAAGCTGGTTCAACACAAGAAAATCAATCAACGTAATAAACCACATTAAAAAATGAAGAAAAAAACCACATGATTATCTCAATTGATGCAGAAAAGGCATTTGACAAAAATCCAGTATCCTTTTTTGATAAAAACACTTCAAAGATAGGAATAGAAGGAAAATTCCTCAATCTGATAAAAGGTATATATGAAAACCCACAGCCAACATCATACTCAATGGGGAAAGGTTGAAATCATTCCCTCTAAGATCTGGAACAAGACAAGGATGCCCACTGTTACCATTGTTATTCAATATTGTACTAGAAGTTCTAGTTAACGTACAAGAAAAAAAAAAAATTAAAGGCATCCAAATAGGAAAAGAGAAAGTAAAACTCTCACTGTTTGCGGATGATGTGATCCTGTATTTAGAAAAGTCTGAAGTATCCATGGTAAAGTTTCTTGAGCTAATAAATGAGTTCCGCAAAATGGCAGCATATAAGATCAACATGCAAAAATCAGTAATGTTTTTGTACACTAGTACTGAACAATCTGAGGAGAAAATCAGGGGGGAAATTCCATTTAATTTACAATAGCAACAAAAAACTCAAAGACGTAGGAATTAATTTAACCAAAGAAGTACAGGACCTATATACAGAAAACTATAAAACAATGCTAAAAGAAATTTACAAAGACCTAAACAAATGGAAAGATATTGTGTGTTCATGGATTTGAAGAATAAATATCATGAAAATGGCAATCTTACCCAAACTGGTTTATAAATTCAATGCAATACCAATCAAAATTCCAACAGCCTACTTTACAGAATTAGAAAAGGCAATTACCAAATTCATTTGGAAGGGAAAGTGCCCCTGAATATCCAAAAGCATTCTAAAAAAGAAGAGTGACATGGGAGGAATTTCACTGCCTGACCTTGAAACATATTACAAAGCTATAGTTGTCAAAACAGCATTGTACTGACATAAAGATAGATACATTGATCAGTGGAATATAATTAAGAATCGAGAAATAAACTTTCACCTATATGGTCAACTGGTTTTTGACAAACCTACCAACTTCATGTTAACAGGACAAAACAGTTTCTTCAACAAATGGTGCTGGGAGAACTGGATATCCATAATCAAAAGAAAGAAAGAGAACCCCTATCTCATTCTCTATACAAGAATCAACTCAAAATGGATCAAAGACCTAAATATAAAAGCCAGAACCATAAAACTACTAGAAGAAAAATGTAGGGAAACATCTTAAAGACCTTGTGGTAGGTGGTGGTTTCTCAGACCTTATGCCCAAAGTACGTGCAACAAAAGAAAAAAATAGATAAATGGGACCCCTTCAAAATTAATACTTTTGCACCTCACAGGACTTTGTCAAAAAGGTGAGAAGGCAGCTGAATCAATGGGAGAAAATATTTGGAAATCACATGTCCATTGAGGGTTCAATATCCATGATGTATAGAGATGTTACAACTTAACAATAAAGACAAAAAAACCCAATTTAAAAATGGGCAAAAAAAAAAATTGAATAAACATCTGTTCAAAGAAGAAACGAATGGCAAAAAACCACACATGAAAAATGCTTAACATCACTAATGATGAGGGAAATGCAAATCAAAATTACAATGAGATATCATGGCCACTATTAAAAAGACAGCGAACTGCAAATGTTGGAGAGGATATGGAGAGATAGGAACACTTAGTCACTCTTAGTGGGAATGCCAGACTGGTACAGCCACTGTGGACGACTGTTTGGCAGTTCCTAAAGAAGTTGAATTTAGACTTCCTACATGACCCTACAATACCACTACTGGGTATATACCCAAATGAACTGAGAGCAGTTCACAAACAGACATCTGTACAACGAAGTTCATAGAGGCATTATTCATGGTTGCCAAAAGCTGGCAACCACCCAGGTGCCCATAAACCAATAAATGGATAAACAAATTGTGATGTATTCACATGATGGAATATTATACAGCTGTAAGAAGAAAAGAAGTCAGAAAGCACATGACAACATGGATGAACCTGGAGGCTATTATGTTGAGCAAAGCAAGCCAGACACAAAAGGAGAAATACTGTATGATTGTATTACTATGAACCAAATACTTTGTGTAACATATTGTATGATTTTTTAAAAATTTTAAATGGACTCACAAATCTCAAGCACAAAATTAGAATCTTAAAATGAAATTAAATATTACATGATAAAACCAAAGAGTGAGAAAATAAAGTTCTCAATCATATTCAAGTCTAGTATATATGTGTTTTTTAAAGATTTATTTATTTATTTATTTCCCTCCCATTTCCCCCACCCCATTGTCTGCTCTCTGTGTCCGTTCACTGTGTGTTCTGTGTCTGCTTGCATTCTTGTCAGTGGCACCAGGAATCTGTGTCTCTTTTTGTTGCGTGATCTTGCTGCATCAGATCTCTGTGTGTGTGGCACCACTCCTGGGCAGGCAGTGCTTTTTTTCGCAAGGGGCCGCTCTCCTTGAGGGGTGCACTCCTCATGCATGGGGCTCCCCTTTGCAGGGACACCCCTGTGTGGCGTGGCACTCCTTGTGTGCATCAGCACTGCATGTGGATCAGCTCACCACATGGGCCAGGAGGCCCTGGGTTTGAACCCTGGACCTCCCATGTGGTAGGTGGATGCTCTATCAGTTGAGCTAAATCTGCTTCCCAAGTCTAGTATATTTTGATGGACTTCACAGAAGAATGTATAAGAAGACTTAGATGATAAGTAAGCAAAGATTAAAGGCATATTAACAAATAATTATACTATTGTGAGGAAATAATAGCATCTTTTACTATGAGCTATGCCAATGAGTTAATTCCTTTACATAGATAACCTCATTTGAGGTGTAAATTGTCCTTCTGAAGTAGGCACTGTTCTTTTTTTTTCTTTTAAAGATTTATTTATTTATTTATTTATTTATTTATTTATTTATTTATTTATTCCTCTCCCCTTCCTCCCCCCACCCCGGTTGTCTCTTCTCTATGTCTATTTGCTGCATCTTCTTTATCCGCTTCTGTTGTTGTCAGTGGCACGGGAATCTGTGTTTCTTTTTGTTGTGTCATCTTGTTGTGTCAGCTCTCCGTGTGTGCGGTGCCATTCCTGGGCAGGCTGCACTTTCTCTCGCGCTGGGTGGCTCTCCTTACGTGGCACACTCCTTGTGTGTGGGGCTCCCTTACGCTGGGGCCACCCCTGTGTGGCACAGCACTCCTTGTGCGCATCAGCACTGAGCAAGGGCCAGCTCCACACGGGTCAGGGAGGCCCAGGGTTTGAACCACGGACCTCCCATGTGGTAGACGGACGCCCTAACCACTGGGCCAAGTCCGCGTCCGGCACTGTTCTTATCTACAATTATCTACAGTAGATGGGGACACTAGGACTTTGAGAAATTAAGTAATTTATCCAAGAAAATACAGTTAGTGGACAGCTATCATTTGAACATAAGAAGTCTGATCCTAAGTCCACTTTCCTATCCCTTATACTACCCTGTCCTACAACAATCTGTAAAGCTAAGACTTTACTCAGTTTCGATGTCTACAGTACAGATCACATGGGGTTAAATTCCAAAGAAGATAGGAAATAGAGTCCAGGCTAGCTGAAGATTTCACTGTGTTGGGAAGCAGATGTGACTCAAGTGATTGAGCGCCTGCCTACCACATGGGAAGTTCCAGGTTTGGTTCCTGGTGCCTCCTGGAGAAGGTGAGAAAGACTGCGAGCTGGTATGATGGGCAGGCACAGTGAGCTGATGCAACAAGATGATACAACAAGGAGACACAAAAAGGAAAAACAATGGGAAACACAACAAAACAGGGAGCTGAGGTGGCTCAAATGATTGAGTGCCCCTCTTCCACATGGAAGGTCCCAGGTTTGGTTCCTGGTGTTTCCTAAGGAGAGGACAAGCAGACAGAGAGTGCACACAGTGAATGGACACAGAGAGCAGACAGCAAGCGCAAAACAAGGTGTGTGGGGGGGAATAAATAAATAAATAAATAAAAAATAAAGATGCATTGGGAGAAAAGAACTCACTTTAAAAAAAAGATTTAACTGTGGGGAGAGATTACAAACTGAATAAAGAAGTGTGATCTTTAATCTAGTAGTTATCACATCATGACATGCTTTAAATAGATTATCTCAAACTTCAAAATACAGGATTGTAGGGATTATTTTAGATGAAAACACTGAGGCTTAGAGAGGTTAAGCAATTTATCCAATTGGAAGATTCATGGTTTTGGTTGCAGGTAATAGTCTTAATAAAGAAATATATTATCCTACTTATTCAGTTTAAAGATAGGGCAGCCTTTGGGGGTAACACATCTGGGTTCCAGCTTTACTGCTTTGCAAGTAAAGGATTGGGCTTTAATCTCAGGCTGATTGGAAGGGGCTGAAGCAGTTCCAGGCATCTGATTTAGACATGACCATATCTAAAGGAAGAGGGACCATCTCTTTCTGTCTGTATGTAAGGAATGAAGAAATCTTTTTCAGAAATTTCCCAGCAGACTTCTCTTTCATGTCTCATTGCCAGGACCAGGCTATTCATAGATGATCACTAGAAAAAGGAATGGAATTACCATATTTGGGCTTGAGGTAGATGAGTATAAAGGAATAATTAACTGAGACCACTATATAACAATATACTTGCTGAGTCCCCAAGCAATGTCTGTAAATTCTAGGACATCCTTGTTCATTTGTGGCTCTGAAGGCCTGCTCTGGTCCCTGACCAGACTATCCTTTACCAGGGATCCATCTCTATCATTTCTCAAAACTCCTTGGACTGAGACATGGAGATACCAGGTCCAAAAAGCATTATACCTAAAGGATGAGAGCTAAGTCATGATTCAGAATCAGGGTTTTAAAAAGAAAATTCTTAAGGGTCTCATCACTCAGGCCACAGCGATCAGACAGGGAACAGAGACCCTAGGAAAAGAGTGTTGGTAAAAGCAAGGCAGCAGGAGCTAAACTTGAAGAACAGCAGGGGAGAGGGCACCAAGACTAGGGCATCAAAATTAACTGGATTCCATTAAGTTCTTCTGGGAACCTGAGCATGATATAAGGACTTGCTAATCAAAGCTAAAATTTCTAGGTTGAGAAGAAAAATGTTACTAAACTTCATCATCTATGTAGATTTGTGATGATTTCACAATCCTATGATCTTATCAGGTTTGGGAGTTAGAGCAGAGCAGTCCCTCGAGAAGACCATGACGCAACGGTCTTCAGTGGAAGAACTGGGAGGACAAAGGTAGGGGAACCAATGACAGTGTTCTCCCTGATTGAAAGTGGAAACAAGCTGAAACTCTGTTCAAACTATGTAAGGCCCTGGAATTTTGGACAGGTCAAGGACCATCCTTATGGAAAAAGCCATAAGACAGAGATATTGCATCTGACATTAATGTCGATGAAGGCACTAGCCATTTTTCGAAAAATAAATGAGTTCTGATCGTATATACTGATTTTATGGGACAGTTTATACTGGTTATACATATAATGGAATACTGACCAGGTGATAAAAACGATGATACAGATATACAATTATACATTTACTTACATGGAAAAATGCAACATTGTTGAGGGGGAAAAAGCAAGTTACAAAATCGCGTGTATACTCTGATCCCTTTTACATAAATGACTCACATAGATCAGTAACAAGTAAGCCCTGCTCTATTTGCTTTGGTATAAAATAAAGTTATATTTCTTTTATCGTTCAAATAATAATATCCCAATCCTAGTCTGATCAATTTAACAGAAAACCCAGTATTCCTCCCTGGATCTCCCTCCCTAAGGTTCCTCAATGTCAACCTGGGTTTCTTATGGAGATCTTCTGAGTCAACATCCCCAGCCACTGCTAGAAGAGTTTGAGGATTCAAATGCACTGCTACTTTGCAAAGTAGGTCTTGGCTTCCAAAATTATAGTACTTTAGTGACAGACTTAAATTGTGTACATACACACCACTCAATAGGGTCAAAAGCATTCTCTCATTAAAAATTTTTTTAAAAACGGAAATGGTGCAGATGTTGCTGTCTGCTGCCTTAGACCCTAAGCCTTCTACAATCTACTTGCAGGGCAGAAGCCAGTCCACTGCCTTCGCTGTTTTTATGATCATAGGCATTTTTGTCTCAGGAGACCAGTTGCCTGCCACACAAGCTTATCCAAGACCGCTGCTTCGATAACTGAATATCAAAGAAGGATCTGGAACTCTTACCTCAGAGAGGCACCAGTGCTCTCTATATAAACTTTCTTCCCCACACCCCCTGCAGTAAATTTCAGATTCTGCATATAATATACATATATAGAGAGAGAAGTATGATTATTAGAAGGATTTTCACCAATATGTTAACTATAATCGAATAATCTGGGTGATTTTTACTTTGCTTTTGTTTTTTTTTTATTTTGATCTATTGAATTTTCAGAATGATGAGCATATACAATTTTTATAAGAATAATAAACAGCTAATAAGTACAAACACTTTACCTTTAATCCTCACAAGACCTCTATGAAGTAAATACCATTACTATCCTCATTTTACCAATGAAGAAACTGAGGCAGTGACTGGTCAAGTAACTTGTTTGGTCACACAGCTGGGAAGAGGCAAAGCCATGACACAAATCCAGAGAATGTGGTTCAAGTCTGTGTTTTTAGCAACTATGTATAATGTATAAAGGACTTTTTACTTGGGATGTGAGGGGAAAAACTGGTAAGAACCTAAATAATGTAAATTATGTCCTCAGTATATTAAAGTTAATTTTTTTGGAAATTTCTAAAAGACCAACATTCTGGTTGGGCCAAAAAGTATATTTCAGGATCTTGCCATTTTTTCATCACTGATAAAATCTACGAAGTATTTAATTACTACAGCAGCATATTCTCATGCATGATGAAATGTTCTTTGTTTTCAAATTTGTTAGTTTGCTCAGCAACACTAAGTGCTTACTGAAATCATGCTTATTGTGAATTTAGAAACTTTTTCTAACACATTTCTAAAGACCTGAAGCAAAACTTAAAATGATCACTAGACATTGTTAAGTTATAGGTCTACATATAACATTCTGTAATTTAAAGCAATTTGCAGCTTTACTGAGATGTGCCATCTAACCAGTCAATTTTAGAAATTATTTTTTCAAGTTAAGAAAATATGTATAATTATATAGTTAATCGTATTTAAAAGCACATGTATATGAACAGGAAAGTGAAAATGACAAGATTAGTATACTGATATGGGTGGAGAGAACAAAGGGACTAAGGTGACTTGCAGATCTTTGATTTAGATGATCAAGTGTCTCCTGATTTCATCAACCAAGATAAAACACAGAGTAACAGATTGTGGGGAAAATAATGAACTTGACTTCAGGCACTCAGTTCTGAGGCAGGTGAGGAATGTCTAGGTAGGATTGGCTGACAGAGTGTTGGAGAAACAGATTCACACATCTGGGACTTGAGATGTGTGGGCTACAGATGCTTGTGCAGAAGTAGTTAGCGTATATGCTGCAAGTTGTCAGAACCTCAGGGTCCTATACTCAGGTTCTCTGGGTGTTAGGATCTTATCTAGAAAGTAAATATGATGATAGTTTGCTAGCCAAGACATTGTGAGGATTGGATCAGCTATTGCATGTAGAGTGTTGGCACATGGACCAGCACGAGGCCAGCATGATCCAGTGACTATATGAGTGACATTAAGAGGTGGATCACTGATGAATGGAGACAGGTGTAGGTGGGGCAGGGGGTCTTATGGCATTATCAGATAGAGAGATTGAGCACCTCTGAACTAGAGTGGGAGGACTTCTGTACCATTACATTTATATAAATTTGATGAGATTGCTTATATCCAAGTTTTCTGTGCATAACTGTTCCCTTGGAAGCAGAGACCTAGCAGAGAATTTGTGACAGAGAGTAAGTGATATATGTAAAAGAATTTTAAGAAATATAATCTTGAGCAAATATTATGCAGAAGAATAGGTAAAATATAAATAATAAAAAATATAAATGTAATAGTTTAGCTATAGTATAGATTTTAAAATTACTTTCATTATTAGTTTTCTACTGTAATTGGCACATACAGCCTATAAAACAGTATGTTTGAGTAGAATGAGCAGAGGGTTTGGAGTTAGAACCTGGAATTGAGTTCTGGCTCCATCACTTACTACCCCAAACCCTGTGCTCCATATGTTAATATGGGAGCATTACCATCCACCCAGTGACTCAAACTTGGAGCCATCTTCTCTCCTTCCTTTCTGCTCTAGTTTGCTATAACTGCTCAAGCAGAAAGCATGAAATTAGTT
The DNA here is from genome assembly GCF_030445035.2 of Dasypus novemcinctus. Classification (NCBI taxonomy): domain Eukaryota; kingdom Metazoa; phylum Chordata; class Mammalia; order Cingulata; family Dasypodidae; genus Dasypus; species Dasypus novemcinctus. The sequence goes on from NC_080682.1 coordinate 80,494,630, forward strand.
GGCTTTAACTATGGGAATTTATTCTCTTACAAGCTTACAGTTTCAAAATGTCCAAATCAAGGCATCATCAAGGCTATGCTTTCTCCCCAAAGATCAAATGCTTGCAATCTTGGACTTCCCTGTCACATGGCAAGGCACATGGTGGCATCTGCTGGTCTCTTCCGTCTCTTCCAGGTTTCATTGCTTTCAGCTTATGTTTCCATGTTTGTTTGTTTGTTCTCTTCTCATTCTCTCTTTGTCTGAATTTCTTCCTTCTATAAAAAAACCCAGTAAGAAGATTAAGACTCACCCTGAATGAGGTGGATCATATCTTAAATTTAAGATCCTACCCACAAAAAGATCCTACTTAAAGCTGGTCCACATCCACAGGAATGGATTAACTTTAAGAACATACATTTCTGGGACACATACACCTTCAAACCATCACACTTTCCATTTAATCCCCCAAATCCAACTGATCACCCATTTCTGACAAGTAGTTCTGTCTCTTCATCATCATCCTAAAACATACATTATGGTTAGGTCATGGCCCTGGGTGACACTGTCATCATCTTGTGTCTAATCATTCCAACTAGTCTACTACCTTCAGCAAAACTTTCCACATGGGCTCTAGAGTTATCTTAAATATTGCTCTGCTTATTTTGTAAGTAGTGGAAATGCACAGACATTTAAAAAATACAAACTTTTAGCCTGGCATACAGGCCATTTATAATCTGATCTCAACTTTGTTTTCCAGGCTCAACCCCCATGCCTTCCCACCAAGTACCTAAAGCTTTAGTCAATGGACTTCTTACCATTCTCTCGCTACCCCAATCTTCTGTATGTCCATATCTTTGTATATGATAATTTCTCTATTTGGAAACCTTTCCCCCCTCTTTTCTATATGGCAAATTCATTTACGCTTTTTGAGATCCAACTCTTTGCTTTTAGATAATGTTTCCCAATCTATGTGTTCTTTGTAGCATAGTTATTTTACACATTACACTGAAGTTATTCACCCTTGTATTCCTGGAACCTGGCCAAGGGTGTTGTATATAACAGAGGATATTCAATTTTTGAAAATAAATCAATTTTATCGAAACATATTAATAAAATTTACAATTCATCTAAAGGGTGCAATCAATGGTATTTGGTATAATCACATAGTTGTGCATTCATCACTTCAATCCATTATTAAAGAGTTTCATTATTTCAATAATAATAATAAACAAAAAAAAAACAAGAAAATTCTTCACCTCTCAATCTATTTCCCCTACTATACATAGCTTCTATTTCTGGCATTTCTTGCACAATTATTTATTTATTAAGCGGTTTTATTGAGATATATTCACCTACCCAGAGGATATTCAATCTTAAAGCACTTTCTTAAAAAGTAATGTTAGGCAAATTCTAGCTTCTCTGAGCCTCAATTCCCAGTAATCTGCAAAAAAGTACTTTGTAATCCTTATTATTCAGTAACGTTTAACTTTTGATTATAAAGTTATGTCTCCAAGTAGCCGTTATTTATGTATCAGTTTAACACCTGAAACATAAAAGAGTCTTATAATGCTTGTTGAATTATATCTAGTTCGAACACTTTCTGCATTGGCCACACTGGTCACTGATGAAAAGAAAGGGTCAGGAGCCAAGGAGAGTTTGAATGAGCAAGAAGCAGACTGCACTGTTGTCTCTCGTGCTCCCCTGGAGATTTTCTTCTTTCCACTTGATGGCAGCATTGCTTAAGTCCAATAACAAGAAGCTACGCCAGGGGGATCCCTTGTATTTTCCAGAATTCTGCAAAAAGTCCTTCACCAGTCTGAATACTTCCTTTCCCTGGCTTCTCGAGTAAGGTATTTGCTTTCTTTTGGAACGAACCAATAGAGAAAACTCAAAACAAGGCACAATCCTGGAAATAATACCTTTCATTTCTATCAAAGCATTGTCTGACATTTTATTAGTTTTACAGTGTTAAAATTCTGACAGGGAGGAATTAATTTCCTTTTACTAAGGGATAAAAGAAACTAAGAGACATCTTGTCATTCAACTGAGGACTACAATATACTATTTATTATCAAAAGGTTTTATCCCAAGCTTAGCTAAATAGAACTACCTGAGAAGGCAAACATTTAATCATCATTTTCCCCGGAAGAACTAACAAATAATAAGTTCAGGAAAAACAAAAAAGTGCATTTGGTGATTTTCTTTTTAAGATAAATAGCTACAAGTTATCATGAAAGGGCCCTAAATAGGGAGTCAAGGCAGGTTCTAATGCTGGATAAACTTCTAACTATTGCTGCTTGTATGATCAATCACATTTAGACTTCAACTTCACCTTTTAATGAGGTTTTTGTCTGATCCTCTTTTTAAAAATCAGAATGAGATATCATTTACATATATATTCATCGATTTTAAGAGCAATGTGATGAGTTCTGAAATATATCCTATAACCACCACCACCATCATGATAGAGAGCATTTCATTTCTATCACCACAAAAAAGTTCCTTTGTCTTTGTTCCTCTTTGTAGACACTCCTTTCCCCCACCTCTGGTTCCTGGGAAATACCAATCTGATTTTTATCACTAGGGCTTTTTTTTATTTTTTAAGATTTATTTATTCACTTTATATTTTCTTATCATTCTCCCCCACCCCCACCTCCACCCCCACCCCCCCATCCTCAGATGGTTCTTTCAACAGTCTGCTGCTTGCCTTCTCCAGGAGACATGGGGAAACAAGCCCGGGACCTTGCACATAACGAAGTCTGAGTCACATCCCCTACCCATGCGCTAGTGTCTGCTGGCTTATGGCACCTGCTCGTTGGGGTGGGGATGGAGTCTGCACTAGAGTTTTTGCCTTTTCAAAAATTTCATTCTGGTGTTTTTCATTTACTACCATGTTTTTGAGATTCATCAGTATTTTGATTCTTTTTATTGCTAACGTTCCATTGTTTGAATATACCACATTTTTAAATGTATCCATCAATCGATTGACTTTTGGGTTATTTCTAGTTTGGGTTTTTTTTGTTTTTTGCTATTTTTTTGTTTTTTATTTATTACTCTCCCTTTCCCCCCTCCAGTTGTCTGCTCTCTGTGTCCATTCGCTGTGTGTTCTTCTGTGACTGCTCCTATCCTTATGAGCAGCACCAGGAATCTGTGTTTCTTTTTTTGTTGTGTCAGCTCTCTGTGTGTGCAGCACCATTCTTGGGCAGGCTGCATTTTCTTTCACGCTGGGTGGCTCTCCTTAAGGGGCACACTCCTTGCACGTGGGGCTCCCCTACGTGGGGGACACCCCTGCATGGCACGGCACTCCTTGTGTGCATCAGCACTGCACATGGGCCTGCTCCACACGGGTCAAGGAGGCCTGGGATTTGAACTGTGGACCTCCCATGTGGTAGGCGGACACCCTATCCATTGGGCCAATTCCGCTTCCCTTTTGCTATTATTAATAAAGCTACTACGAAGACTCATATAGCTAATATGAAGTCTCTCTCTGAGTGAATATATGCTTTCATTTCTCCTGAGTAAACACCTAGGAGTGGGTTGCTGAGTCATATGATGAATATATGTTTAATTTAATAAGAAACTGCCAAACTGTTTTCTGAAGTGGCTGTACCATTTTCACTTCCACTAGCATTATATGAGAATTTCAGTTGTTCCACATTCTTGTCAACATTTGGTATTGTCAGACTTAAATTTTAGCCATTCTACTAGGTGTGTAGAGATATCTAATAATGGCTTTAACTTACCATTCCCTAATTTTCAGTGATATTGAGCATCTTTCCTTGTGCATATTTGCCTGTACATATCTTTTTCAGTCAAATAAGTTACCTTTAAGTATTCCATTTTCTGGATTACATTGTTTATCCTTTGATTGAGTTCTTTGTATATTTTGCATATATGTCCTTTATCATGTTTTTTAAAAATATTTTCTCCCAGCTTGAAGCTTGCCTGTTCAGTATTTTAACAGCGTCATTTGAAGAGCAAAACCACTGGTACATGTGTGAACATTCAAAACGTAACTTCTTCAAATTTAAAATGAGGTCTTTGAGTAATGTTATTTTTTTTATAACAACCTGACAAAGATACACTTCACATAACATAAAATTAGCATTTTTCAAATGTACAGTTCAGTAACTATTAATATTAGTATAGTCACAGAATTCTGCAATCACCACTTTTAATTTCAGATTATTTTCATCAACCCAAAAAGAAAACTCTGTGCCCATTAACAGTCATTTCCTATTCTTCCAACTTCCCAGTCTCTGGCAACCACTAATCTACTTTCTGTCACTATGGATTTCCCTATTCTGAATATTTCATATAAATGGAATCATACAATATGCAGCCTTCTGCGTTGAATTTGATGGATATTTTGGTTGTTTCCACTCTTGGCTATTATGGTTAATGCAGTTATAAACATCTCTGTATAATTTTTGTGTGGACTTGTTTTCATTTATTTTGGGTATATTACCTGGGAGTGGAATTACTGGGTCATATGGTAACCCTATTAAGTTTGAGAAACTGACAAACTTTTTTCCAAAGTAGCTGCACCACTTACATTCCTTCCAGCAAGGTATAAGCATCCAATTTCTCTAAATACTTGTAAACAATTGTTAATGTGGATTTTTATTATAATAATCATCCTAGTGGTGTGACCTAATAACTCATTGTGGTTTTGATTTTCATTTCTGTAATGATTAATCATGTTGAGCATCTTTTCTTGTGGTTATTGGTCATTTACATATCTTCCTTGGAGAAATATCTATTCAAATCCTTTGCCCATTTCTTAATTATATTGTTGGTCTTTTTATTGAGTTATAAGAGTTTTCTATATATTCTGTATACAGCTCTTTTATAGGTTACTCATATTACATATAAATGTTCTCCCATTCTTTGGGTAGTTGTATTTTTTAAAATACATTTTTTATTTTTCAAAAAGATACTTAGGTTACATAAAATGTTACATAATATGATATAAGGGATTCCCATATGCCCTACTCCCACACCTCCCACTCTTTCCCACATGGACAACTTCTTTCATTAGTGTGGCACATTTGTTGCAATTGATGAACTCATTTTGGAGCTTTACCCCTAAGCATGGATTATAGGTTACATTGTAGTTTACACTCTCTCCCACTCAGTTCTGTAGGTTATGGCAGGATATATAATGGCCTGTATCTCTTGTTGCAATGTCATTCAGGACAATTCCAAGTTCCCAAAATGCCCCATATTACACCACTTTTTACTTGTCCCTGCCGTCAACACTCCAGTGGCCACTGTCTCTGCATCAATGATGTAATTTCTTCCATTGCTAGAATCACAATAAGTCTATAGTAGAATACCAGTAAGTCCACTCTAGTCCATATTTAATTCCCCAATCCTAAGGATTCTGGGATGGTGATGCCCATTCCACCTTTAACTGAGAGGGGGCTTCGATCCCATATGGTTGATGGATGGGACTTTCTTGCTTGAAGGTGTGGATAGACTCTCTAGGTTCCTTGGTATGGTGGCTGGCCATCCTCACCTCCTTATTAGTTGTCCTGGGTGAGTCCAATGAACTGGAGAGTAAGTATTGCAACTCTGCTGAGGCTCAGGGCCCAGCTAGCACATGGACAGCCCAAAGATTCAAGTCTCTTGGACATATACCTGCCAACTCCAGCACCAACTATAGGTTCAAATAGAAGGGACAGAAGTGGCATGTGTAGAGAAGTTACAATTGAGTTCAACGCTATCACACTCAGGAACTCAAACTCCAAAGTAGGGCCCACTGGCAAAGCATGAAACTCCAGAGCTATCTGCCATGACCATAGGACCTAGGTGTCTCCAGAGCCTTCAGGAGGCCCACTATTTGGGGTAGTATCTACTTTGGCAGTCTATGAGATCCTGCTGAGATGTGCATAAGTGTTACCTTTTGGGAAGACCTCCCAACTCACTTTTTTTTTTTTAAAGATTTATTTAGGAATTTATTTAATTCCTCCCTCCTCCCCCGGTTGCCTGTTCTCTGTGTCTATTCGCTGCGTCTTGTTTCTTTGTTCACTTCTGTTGTCGTCAGCGGCATGGGAAGTGTGGGCAGCGCCATTCCTGGGTAGGCTGTACTTTCTTTCGCGCTGGGCGGCTCTCCTTATGGGTGCACTCCTTGCGCGTGGGGCTCCCCTACGCAGGGGACACCCCTGCGTGGCACGGCACTCCTTGCGCGCATCAGCACTGCGCATGGGCCAGCTCCACCATGGGTCAAGGAGGCCCAGGATTTGAACCGCGGACCTCCCATGTGGTAGACGGATGCCCTAACCACTGGACCAAAACCGTTTCCCCCAACTCACTTTGAAGTCTCTTAGTCACATAAACTCATTTGTCTTCACCTTTTCATCCTTTTATTTAAAGTCTTTTTCCAGTTGCATTTCTAGTTGGTACTTGGTACTAATCCCTCGGTGCCAGGGAGGCTCATCCCTGGGAGTCATGTCCCATGCTGAGGGGAAGGTAATGCATCTATATGCTGAGTTTGGTTTAGAGAGAGGGTGTGTGGGTTTTCTTTTATTCTCTTGATGGGGTTGTTTTTTATTCTCTTGATGGTTTTGTTTGCAGCACTAAAGTTTTAAATTTTGATGTAGTCCAATTTATTTACTTTTTCCTTAGTTGCTCGTGCTTTTGGTGTGACATCTAAGAAACAATTGCTTAATATAATGTCATAGAGATTTGCTCTATGTTTTCTTTAAGACTTTCATAATTTTAGCCCTCACATTCAGGTCTTTGATCCATTTTGAACTAATTTTGTATATAGAGTGAAGAAGGGATCCAATTTAATTCTTTTGCATACAAATATCCTGCTGTACCATCACTATTTGTTGAAAATGCCATTATTTCTCCATTGGATTGATTTGGCACTGTGGTTGAAAATTAGTTGATCATAAATTTAAAGATTCTGGAGTCAATTCTATCCATTAATCCATGTTTTTCCTTATACCAGCACCATGCTATCTTGATTGCTACAACTTTATAATAAGTTTTCTTCAAGGTTGTTTCAAATGGGTAATATTTTTAAGTTTCTTTCAACTCCAATTTCATTAGATAATCACTTAAGGAACATCTGTAATGCACCTAAAATTTACATATGTGTATCTCTTTAATCTTCACAAAACCCTCTAAGATAGTAGTATGATTTTAGTGTTAAACAGTCATATTTTTTAACAACTATTAAATGCCGGGCATTGTGGATGCAAGACATTAGGAATACAAGATGCAACATGATCCCTTTCCTCACACATAAGGAAACTGAGGTTCAGAATGGGTAGGTAACTCTCTCAAAGAGCACAAATGGATTATAATGCAATTCCTTTGACTCCAAGCCCATGGTCTTTTTCACTACGGCAAGGCTGATACATTGATTCCTTTTGTGTAGTTCTTAAACTTTTCCTGCCCTTTCTTTCTGACCCAGGCTAAGTGAGTGGCCACTTGAGTGGCATAAGGGCAGGGTTAAATAATGATTCTTTCAAACTTCTCAATTGGATGGAAGTTCAGTCATTTATTAAACAGTATTTCTTTTTTTTTAAGATTTATTTATTTTATTTATTTCTCTCCCCTTTCTCCCCCATCCCCTCTGTTGTCAGCTCTCTGGGTCCATTTGCTGTGTTTTCTTCTGTGTCTGCCTACATTCTTGTCAGTGGCACTGGGAATCTGCATCTCTTTTTGTTGTGTCATTTTGCTGTGTCAGCTCTCCATGTGTGTGGCACCACTACTGGGCAGGCTGCGCTTTTTTCACACAGGGCAGCTCTCCTTGAGGGGTGCACTCCTTGCGTGTGGGGCTCCCTTATGCAGGGGACACCCCTGCATGGCAGGACATTCCTTGTGCACATCAGCACTGCGCATGGGCCAGTTCACCACACAGGCCAGGAGGCCCTGGGTTTGAACCCTGGACCTCCTATGTGGTAGGCACTTGCTCTTATCAGTTGAGCCAAATCCGCTTCCCAAACAGTATTTCTTAAGAACCTACTGTGTGCCAAGAATCAGTGATACAACTAAGAATAGACAATATTACTATCTTCACAAAATTTACTTTCATATATAAGAGAGATACAATAAGAAATTTAGCAAATAAATAATAATTGTAGTAAATCATTGCAGATTTGAGGCAGGATAGAATAAGGTCCTAAGGAGGAGAGGCAGAAAATGTAATAAATTTCCAAACAAACACTACCCAGTAAGGAAAAAAACTGGAGCAGCATCCTGCTGGACTCACATAAGCAAGTTATCAGGAAGCTGCTGGTGCCTGCTGATGTACACAAACAAGTCATGGGAATGCAGCTTGCAGAATCTGCCCAGCAGAAAAAGGAGAAATACAGTAAATTCCCACACTACCCACCTATGTTCATAAGGCCCTTGTGCAGCAAACTCCAGCAGGGCTCAAGAGCAATAGCCAGGAGCTAATCACCACCAGATAGCAAATCATAATCCCCTAAAGAATCAATCACCCAATAGAGTTTCCCTGCTTTGTCTCAAATATGCCAATCAGCACAGACCCTGGAGTCCTGTACCCCCATAAAACAGGGAACCCCAGGGCAGAACTTCACATTTCTCTCCCTTGAGAATGCCTGCTTTATACTCTAAAGGCATACTTCTGTTCTCTTGCTTTACTCCCTAAGGAAGTCTTTGCTTGCCTGATTAATTTGTGGCTCATCCTTGAATTCTTTCTCTCAACAAAGCCAAAAACTTAGATAACAGATTCCTGTAAAGGAAAGGAAAATGTGCTGTAAAAAGAAATAAAACAGGGTTGGTTACTATGGCTAAGATTTTAAAATGGAGTTGGGAGGCTATTCGGGATGTTGCTCTTAAGTAAATCTCAGTCAACTATCACAAACTGCCGAAGTACGAAGTACGAAGTACGCAAAACCTCGAGTAACAATGTTCCTCAAAACCCTAGAGGCTTCCAGACACATAAACAAACTACAAGATAAAGAACCCAGTAAACTAACCTGAAAGACATTTAGAATACCCCCAATATCCACCAACAGCAAAAAACTTATCTAATCTTTTTCTTTAAAAACACTTGCCTGGAATAGCCAAAATGAACATAATTTGGGTTGTGTTACCTGAACCTGGCTTCCCAAACTGCAATCCTAAGACCTCCAAATAAATACCTTTGTTGCCTAGCAGCTCTGTTTGTTATTTGAAATATTGAAAAAATCAAAAACAACTGCTTTAAATAAGAGTTTCACAGAAGCTTAAAAATGTGCTAAGTCATTAACAATAAGGCAGAACTAGCCCTATCAAGAGCATTGCAAGCAGAAAAAGCAGCAACAACAAAGTTCCTGAGGTAGGTATGAGCTAAGTTTACACTAGGAACTGACAGAAAGCCATTGCACCTGGGGTGTACTGAGTAGGATGGAGAGTAATATTGGTGAGGTAAGCAAGCACTCCTACACAGCACTGTAGCTCAGCTGAGAGAAGTGATTTGTTCAAAATGCAAAGGGAAATCATTAAAGGGTTTTAAATCAAAGAATGTTACCTGATTTACACTTATAAAAGCTCCCTCTGGCTGATATGTAGAGAATGGATTGGCATAAAAGATAAGCAAGAGCAAAATAAAGTAGTCCAGTCAGGAGGCTCTTGTAGCTGTTAAAATGAAAGAAGTAGATGGTGCTAGTGGAGATAAGTGGAGAGAAATAAGCAGATTCTAGATGTATTTTGGAAGTAGAATTAACAGACTGACGACACTCAAGTTTCAGGCTATAACTCATTGGATGGTGGCAACATTTACTGTAGTGGGGAAGAGCAGGAGAGGACTAGAGAATACATAAGTGAAAAAGAATAATTCCATTTTAGACATGTTAAGTTTGAAATGCCTATGTATTCGCCGGGTGCAGTAGATGTACCACAATGATGGAAGAGTTTGTTGATGTGGGAGGGGTGGCATGGGTGGAGTGGGGGTATATGGGGACCTTATTTTTTTTTATGTAAAATTTAAAAGAAAATAAAGAAGAAGAGAAAAAGGCATTTAGGAAAAGGGTCAAGGTCTTTCAGCAAGAAAAGTAGTTGAGGAAGAGAGCTTACATTCTGGTGGGAAGCCTGACTCCCTGGGCTTGGGACAAGTACTAAAGGGAAGAAAGCCATTGTCCTGGAGAGCACAGAGAGGTAAGAATCAAGACCTAACAGCGCTATTTCAGCTTATCTTAGCATATATTTATTGAGTACGCATGAGAACCATCCTGAGGCTACTCTCAGGTATTAGAAAGAGGCATGAACTTGAAAAAAGACATGGTTTAAAATCTTGTGACTTCTGCAAATTTTAAACTTCTTTGATTTTGCTGAACAGTCATGTTTGCGTTATACATTATGGAAATAGGCATTATTATGAGCAATGAGCATGAAAAATTCTGTACACATATACTATTTCTTTCTAAAACAGCAAATGACTTTGGTGTTGACTTAACATATTCAAAATAAATGTGTTTTGCCCTGCACAGACCAGCTTTTATATCATGCAGGCGAAGCAGATCAGGACAAAATGATCCCCGGGAGATTAACATGTGTACCCTGAGCTCCCATGTGGGTGAAGAACACCCCTTAAAATCCACATTTCTCAGCAGATCTTTGCCCTGATTGCATGTGACCTTGACTAACAGTCGCAGATTGATTACACTGGCTGCAATCTCTTTGCTATTGTACCACAAACACATCAGGGTGTCATCTGAATATCTTACCTTTTCCTTCAGAGCCCCACCTGTCACCATTAGCCCACAACCTTGGAAATGCATACCAATGATGGTTTCCTTTCCTTTCTGTACAGTGGTATATTCTGACTGCTTTGACAAAATAAGGTCTGCCCCCAGCCACATCACTTTTCTCTACCCATGTAAGAAACTCCGTTTTTCTCAAATACAAAGTACTTTCACATTGTCAATACTTTATTCTTTATTTAATTTTTTTTAAAATTTATTTCTCTCCCCTTCCCTGCCCCCACCCCCCCACCCCAGTTGTCTGCTCTCTGTGTCCATTCACTGTGTGTTCTTCTGTATCCACTTGTGTCAGCGGCATCTGGAATCTGTGTCTCATTTTGTTGCCTCATCTTGCTGCGTGAGCTCTCCGTGTATGCGGCGCCATTCCTGGGCAGGCTGCACTTTTTTCGCGCTGGGCGGCTCTCCTTACAGGGCGCGCTCCTTGCGTGTGGGGCTCCCCTACGCAGGGGTCACCCCTGCATGGCATGGCACTCCTTATGCACATCAGCACTACACGTGAGCCAGTTCATCACACGGTCAGGAGGCCCTGGGTTTGAACCTTGGACCTCCTATGTGGTAGGCGAACACCCTATTCGTTGGGCCAAATCTGCTTCCCAATACTTTATTCTTACAAAGGCTCCTTTGATGTAGAATATCACCTTTTTGTTGATCTACTATTAATATTTACAGGCTCAGAGATATGTAAATTACCATTCTTCTCAAAACATACAAAAGAATTCATTGCATCCACATCTTTATTTCCATTTCATTCTATTTTTAATTCAGTATACTTTTTCAACAAATATTTTATAAATACTTGCTGAATGTCAGAAGCTTTTAAGATGCAAATGACAGAAACCTAAATCCAAGTAGCTTAAACAAACTAGCTCACCTTGTTTGCATCCTCACCTATACTTCCATTGTACTTTCTTTATAATTCCATATAGTCGGCAAACATTTATAGAATACTTGCTGAATGCCAGAACTCTTTTATTTTTTTAAAGATTTATTTATTTATTTAATTCCCCCCTCCCCCGGTTGTCTGTTCTTGGTGTCTATTTGCTGCGTCTCGTTTCTTTGTCCGCTTCTGTTGTCGTCAGCTGCATGGGAAGTTGGGCAGTGCCATCCCTGGGCAGGCTGCACTTTCTTTCACGCTGGGCGGCTCTCCTTATGGGGCGCACCCCTTGCGCGTGGGGCTCCCCTACAAGGGGGGCACCCCTGCGTGGCAGGGCACTCCTCGCGCGCATCAGCACTGCGCATGGGCCAGCTCCACACGGGTCAAGGAGGCCCGGGGTTTGAACCGCGGACCTCCCATGTGGTAGACGGACGCCCTAACCACTGGGCCAAGTCTGCTTCCCTGCCAGAACTCTTTTAGATGTGAATGACAGAAACTCAAATCCAAGTAGTTTTAACAAACTAGTTCACTTAACTAAAAGTAAGTAAACACATGATGAGATCAAGGAATTCAATGTTATTGATGTTATTAGTAGTCCATCTCTCTTTTAGACAGGCTGTGTGATGAGTAGGTTCCAACGTCAACTTGGCCTGGTTATGGTGCCCAATTGTTTGTTCAAGCGAGCACTGGCCTAATTATTACTCTCAGGACATTTCTTTTTTTTTTTTTTTGTCTTTATTTTTTAATGTTACAATAAAAAAAAATATGAGGTCCCCATTTAACCCTCCCACCCCCCTCACCCCACTCCTCCCACAGCAACAACCTCCTCCAGCATCATGGGACACTCACTGCACTCAGTGAACACATCTCTGAAGCACTGCTGCACCACATGGTCAATGGTCCACATTTAAGTTTACACTCTCCCCCAGTCCACCCCATGGGCCATGGGAGGACACACAATGTCCAGTAACTGTCCCCGCAGTACCACCCAGGACAATTCCAAGTCCTGATAATGCCCCCACATCACATCTCTTCTTCCCACTCCCCACCCCCAGCAGCCATCATGGCCACTTTCTCCACCTCAACGCCACATTCACTTCCATCACTAATCACAATAATTCCAGAATAGAGCATCAGTAATCCCCTGCAATCCATACTCCACTCCTCCATTCTGTGGACCCTGGGATGGCTATGTCCACTCCACCTCTGTATCAAGAGGGTGCTTAGATTTCACTTGGATGCTGGATGCAGTTCTCCTGTTTGCAGTTTTAGGCACTCTTTTCTCCCTGGTGTGGTGGTTGACCTTCTTCACCTCCCTGTTAGCTGGCTGGGGTAAGTCCAATAAACCAGAGTGTAGGAGTTGCAAGTCTGTTGAGGCTCAGGGTCTGGCTATCACATGAACAGTCCAGAGATTCAGGGCCCCTTAGTATACACTAAACCCCAGCGCCAACCACAGGTTTGGTAAAAGTGACAGGAGAGGCTTGTGAACAAAGATCACATCTGAGTCCAGCTCCATCACACTCAGAAACACAAACTCCAAAGTAGAGCCAACTGACATGGCACTGAACTCCATCTGCCATGACCATAGAACCTGTGGGCCTCTGTAGTCCTCACAAGAACAATACCTGGGTTGCATCTACTTTACCTGTCTCTGGGACTCCGTTGAGGTGTGCGTAAGGGCAACCCCTCTGATGACCTCCCAGCTCTTTTTGGAGACTCATAGCCATATAAACTCATTTGTCCTTTCCATTTTTCCCTTTTGTTCAAGGTCAAAAAAGCATTTTTAACTCCTGATATTACATGTAGGCTGAGATATTCTGCTGGTCTGAGTTCTCTCAGGACATTTGATGGGTTCAAATCATCAGTGAGTCGATCATATCCACAGCTGATTACATCTACAATCAACTGAGGAGAATGCCTTCAGAAACGAGAGATGTCTCATCCAATCAGTGGAAGGTCTTAGAAGAAGTGATTTCAACAGTCAGAAAAGAAAATTCCCATCTCTACTTCAGACAGACAGCTCTTCTGGGGAATTCATCCAGACCTTCTTTGGAGTTCCTGGCTTGCAGACTGTCCTACAGAATTTGGATTGGTGCATCCCTGCAGTTGTGTGAGGTCATTTTATAAAATTTCATAGTATTTACAGATATCTCCTGTCAGTTCTGTTTCCCTAGAGAACCCTGATTAATCCAGCCTGAAAGAGAGCCTGAGACAGAGATTCATAGGAAAGTGACTTATTAGGGGGGTGCTTTCAGCAAAAGCTGCATGAGAAAAGCAGTTTAGGGCAGGAGAAGAAAGCTAACTAAGGATGCAGTCTCAGCTGGACACTAACTTTAGCCTGGTCCCAAGGCTAAATATCTGGAGCACAAATCACACAATAGAGTTTGACCCTTCTTTGGGAAAGGGGACCCACTTTCATTCCCCCTTGTCGGTCAGTCAAGAACTGAGGACATGGAATGGGGAAGGACTGTGTTAATCTTCCCAGCGAAGGAAATCTGGGTGGGACACCAACAACATCCATGCAATTTTCTACTCTAAAGTGCTGACTGAAAAGTTCTGGGGAGAACTCTATTGTATACAACTCTTTTGCAAAACAGATGGGGTCAGAGCCAAGGAAACCATATGGAGTGTAAGCTTTCCTGGAAAGAGGATCCTTTTTATCAAAGAAAGAGGAAGAATGCTAGGTAGCAAAGATAAACATCCACTCTACCCACCATGTACCAGGCATTCTTAGTAGCAAGAGGTACAAGCATAATTTAAAAATTATGCATGTCCCTGTCCTCATGGAGCACATTAGTATTGTTTAGTGGCAAGACAGAGTCACAAGAAACTACTTTGATAAAAGAAGTACAGATTGCTTTAGACACGTTATAGAGGAGAGGCCACCTCACTCTTCCAGAGGGCCCATATTTTATTCAGTTTTATATCTCTAGTGCCTAGATAGTAACTGGAATATTACAAGTGTTTAATGAATACATGCAGCTTGGTTTGTGGATTCAAGGATTTGAGGAAGACAGTAACACCTCTCCAGAAGTTGTCTTTTCAAAGTTTTTGAGCCATGCATGTGAGAAAATCACTCATTTCTTTATGGACACATTATGCCGTGAGTGGCATAATATTATATCTGGCTCCTAGTGACGTTTTTTACTATTCCCAAATTCTGAATCCATTTTCAAAGGGTAGATCTGCCAACTTAAAGGATATTTAATTTCTCTCAGTTTAATTCAACATATAAGTCTTTAATTATAAACTGTGTTCAGAGAGTGCTATGTTACAAAGGATACAAAGACCAAGAAACCTTAGTACCAATAAGCTAAGAATTTAGGACTGCTGCCTAGCAGTGATAAATGTAATGACGTAATGGTGAGGAATATAAATTTCATTTTGTATGTTTTCTGGACGGCTGACAAAAATTCCCTGGATTGCTAGGGTAGTTGCAGATTTTTAAATGTGCATTTGAGGACCATTGACCATATAGTGCAGCAGTGCTCAGAGATGTATTCTCCAAGTACAATGAATGTCCCATGATGATGTAGGAGGTTGTTGTTATGGGAGGAGTGGGGTGAGGAGGGTGGAGGGTATATGGGGACCTCATATTTTTTAATGTAACATTTAAAAAAATAAAGAAAAAAAAAAGTACATTTGATCATATTTAATAGTATCACTTAATCTAAGACCAGAACAAAAACCCAAAGAAAGAAGCCTTTAAGGAAGTGTTCTTAAGACAGAAATAGCACCAGAGAGTCATCCTTGACTTTTATCTCTTTCTTACCCCCCAGATCTAGTCTAACCTACAGATCGAATTTTCATGCCACCATCCTAGTTGAAGTCTGCATCTCTCACCTGAACTCACTTGTACCTCTCACCAAGAAGGAAGGGATTTCCATATGCCTCTAAGATGAGGCTCACTTAATCAGCTTTCTCACCTGGATCTTATAAAAGTGATACACACATAGTAGGCATCTGAAACGTGTGCTAGATCTAAACTGATGCTATGTCAATGATGCTGTACATATTAATATGGGCAGGAGAGGTACCTGGGATGCAGGGAAATAGCACTAAATTTAGAATAAAAGATGTGGCCTTGAATCCCATTGTGTGTGCTAACAGGAAAGTCTCCAAATAACTTTTCTTATGTATTCTGGATACTAAACCCTTATTGAATATGTGGTTTCTGAATACTTTCTCCCATTCTGTAGTTTGTCTTCTTACTTTCATGATATAGTCTTCTGATGCACAAAAGTTTTTTATTTTGATCAGGCCTCATTTGTATATTTTTCCTTTTGTCCTCATGCTGTTTTTTGTGACGTCTAAGAAACCACTGCCTAATACAAGGTGCTGAAGATGCTTCCTTATATTTTCCTCCAGAAGTATTATAGTTCAGATTCTTATATTTAGGTCTTGGGCCCATTTTGAGTTAACTTTTGTATATGGTGTGTGTTTTAGTTTGCCAAAGAGGTGCTGATGCAGAGTTCCATAAATGTGTTGGATTTCATAAAGGCTCTTAATATTTATTTGGGGCAAAAGTTTACAGTTCCAAGGCTGTGAAAGTCCAACTCAAGGCACCACAGGAAGTGCTTTCTCACCCAAATCAGCTGCCACCTGTTGAAGCACGATGGCAGGAGATTTCTGCCAAAGTGTCTGCCTTTGCCTCAGGGCTTTGCTGTCTCCCCTTGAGCTGTTCTGGGATCCCAGCCTCTTGGGGCTTCAGGCTTAAGCGATCTTCTAGTCTTTTCTTCCCTGGCATAGGGCTTGTCTCTTCCTGGTCTCCTATATCAGTCTTGGCCAGGGGTTCGTCACCTCTTTTGTCACAGATCCCTTTGCCAGTCAGGTGAAAACCATGGACTCCTTACTAAGTCCACACTATACTGCGTATTATTTAATAAATGTATCACACCTGCACTAACATATTCCCTCAAGAGTAATGTTTTGAATTTCAATTCAAGCTTGTGGACTGCTTGTTAAGAGCCCCTGATCCTGGCTGTTCTGCTCTCTTCCCAAGCTGAGCTGTGAGCTATCAGGCAAATGGCTCATCTTTCCCTAGGGCCTCAGCTCTTTGAGTCTCCTTTCTGTTTCATGGCAGGATCAAAAATGGCAGCTCTCTGCTCTTGGGTCTGTCTGAGTGAGTCCATTTAGATCAGACCCAGAAAGAGGGCAGGGACTCAACCTGAGTCCTGCCTCCATGAAGTAGTCCAACAAAAAGCTCTACAGCAATCTTAACATGTAATATAATCAAAGGCTCCTCAACTGAAGTTTATGCAATCAAAGGGTATCACACCCAGAGGAATAGATTAGTTTACAAACATAACCTTTTTCTTTTGGGGACTTAAAATAATCTCAAACAATCACAGTGTGAGGTAGAGGTCAACCTTCATTCTTTTTCATGTGATTATCCAGTTTTCTCAGCAACACGTTTTTAAAGAGACTATTCTTTCTCCATTGAGTGGACTTGGCATTCTTGTCAAAAATCAATTGGCCAGAGGGAAGGGCAAGATGGTGGCTGAATAAGGAGCCCGAAGAGTCAGATCATGCTACAGGGCAGTTAGTAATCACCCAGAGCTATCTAAAGCATGTGTTTTGGGGCCCCAGAAGACCAGAAGAGCATCCTGCAACATCCTTGAAAGTATGGAAGGAAGAGATGGCCCATCTCAGTGAAGTTGTATGAGTAGAGCACTCCAGGCCACAGAAGCTGGTGCCCACTCTCCACTGGTGGCACAGGCTGCCTCAGGAGCTATTCCATGGCTGGCATTGGAAGCACCATTTCCCAAAAATGGGGGAGGAATAGACAACTGGCCACCAACTTTGGCTACTGATTAGTAAATTTGGCTGGCTAAATTATAATCCTAAGAACAACTGAAATTTGAACCTGGTCCAAAGCAGAAAGAGGTTGGTAGCCACCATTTTAACTCCACCCCTGGCATGAGGGGAAGCAGGGCTGATTGAAAATCACAGTGACAGTAGGGATGGGCTTTGTTCCACCCAGATCAGACTGTAGCCCTAGCCTAGGCTCCAGCCCCACCTCTGGCAGGGAGGAAGCTAGCAGGACCTGCACCAGCCTCTCCGGGTAACTGCAGGTGCTTTTGGCAAGCACAGACCAAATAGTCGCTCACCTGGGGCTCCATCCCTGAACCCAATAGTTTCCTCAGCCTCTCTGGGCAATTTCAGGCACTTTCAGTCCATACAGACTGGTTTGTTGAACACCTTCAATTCCATCTCCACCCTCCCTTTCCCCCCATAGGATAGGAGGAGCTGATGTTTCCTCAGCTTATCTGGGCAATGGCAGGCACTTTCAACCTGCATGGACTGAACTCTTTGGTGCCTGTGGATCCACCCCCTCGAAAATAAAATAGGTTGGGGTTGGTATTTTCTCAACCTTTTCATGCAACAGCAGGTACTTCCAGCCTGCAGAGACTGGATTGTTGGGTTCCATTCCCCACCTGCTCAAGGGCAAAAGTGACAGTACTCCCTCAGCCTCTCAGGGCAATTGCAGGTGCATTTTTTTATTGGCCCACATGGATTAGATTTTTGGGTACTCCAAAGGGTCCATCCCCTCCCCTGGCAAGGGAGGAGGGGAACCAGTGCTACATCAGTCTACCTGGGTAACTGCAATAATTTTGGACCCACATGGCATAGCTTGTGACCCATACCTGTAGCACCATCCCCACACCAGGCAGGGGAGGAAGGGGCATGGAGTTTCATCAGTCTCGCTGAGAAACTACAGACAGTCTTGGCCTGCATAACTTTGATTATTACATATGGCTGCAGCTATGTCCCTATTCCTGGCAGAGGAGAAACATGGGAGAAGCTTCATCAGTCCCTGGGGCAATATGAGCAGTTTCAGCTTCCATAGTTTACAGTGCCTATTACATCCCTGGCTCCTACTATACAACCAGCAATGGTGAAAGGGCAAGAAAGTCTTAAACTAAAGGTAGAAATTGCATCCAGAATAAATACATCTAGTAAGCCAGATGCCAAGACACTAAGAAAAAATTACAATCCATACCAAGAAACCAGGAAAATATGCCCCAATCAAAGGAACAAGATGAGCCTCCAGATGACATAAAGGAGTTGAGACAACTCATCAGAGATCTTCAAACAAATCTCCTTAATAAATTTAATGAGATGGCTACAGAGATTAAGGATATTAAGAAGACATTGGGTGAACACAAAGAAGAATTTGAATGCATACATGGGAAAATAGCATATCTTATAAGAAGGGAAGGTGCAATAAATGATTTTTAAAATACACTGAGATATATAATAGCAGATTTAGGAGGTGGAAGAAAGGATCAGAGAGCCTGAAGACATGCTCTCTATAAGTGAATGCACAAAAGAATAGATGAAAAGAATGGAAAAAATTGAACATGGACTCAGAGAAATAAATTATGGCAAGGGTCATGCAAACATACATGTCATGGGTGTCCCAGAAGGAGAAGAGAAGGGAAAAGGGGCAGAAAGAATATCTGAAGAAATAATGGTAGAAAATTTCCCAATCCTATTGAAGGACAAAGATATCCATGTCCAAGAAGCACAACGTACTCCCACCCAAATAAATCTGAATAGAACAACTCCAAGACACATACTAATCAGCATGCCAAATGCCAAAGACAAAGGGAGAATTCTGAGAGCAGTAAGAGAAAAGCAATGCATAACATATAAGGGATACCCAATAAAATTAAATGTCAGTTTCTCATCAGAAACCATGTAGGCAAGAAGGCAATGATATGACGTATTTAAGATATTGCAAGAGAAAAACTGCCATCCAAGAATCTTACATCCAGCAAAATTGTCTTTCAAAAATGAGAATGAGTTTAGAATATTCACAGATAAACAGAAACTGAGAGAGTTTGCAACCAAGAAATTGGCTTTGCAGGAAATACTAAAGGTAGTGCTACAGCATGTAAAGAAAAGACAGGAGAGAGGCTTGGAAGAGAGCCTAGAAATGATTATATCAGCAAAAGTAACTAAAAGTATAAATAGAGTGGTGAAAATAAAATATGACAGATCAAACCCAAAGGTCAAAATGGATGAAATAAGAACTGCCTTTACAATAGTAACATTGAATGTTAATGGATTAAACTCCCCAATCAAAAGATATGGACTGGTGGAATGGGTAAGAAAATATGAGACATTTATATACTTTTTTCCAACAAACTCAACTTAGACCCAAGAATACCAATAGATTGAAAGTGAAAGGCTGGAAAAAAGATATCCCATGCATGAAGTAGCCCAAAAAAAAAAAAAAAAAAGCTGGAGTAGCTATACTTATGTTGAATGAAATAGACTTTAAAAGCAAAATAATTATCAGAGACAAGGAAGAACATTATATATTTTAAAAGGGTAAATTCACCTGGAGGAAAAAAAATCATAAATTTATTTGTACCAAACCAGAATGCCCCAAAATACAGGAGGCAAATACCTGGAAACTTAAGGGAGAAATAGATATCTCTAAAATAATAGTTGGAGACTTCAATACACCACTCTCAACATTGGATAGAACATCTGGGTAAAGGATCAATAAAGAAACAGAGAGATTGAATAATATGATAAATGGACTAAACCTAATAGACATATACAGAATATTGCACTCTAAAACTCAGGATATACATTCTTCTCAAGTGCTCATGGATCTTTCTCCAGGACAGACCATATGTTGGGTCACAAAGCAGGTCTCAATAAATTCAACAAGATTGAAATTATACAAAGCACTTTCTCTGATCATAATGGAATAAAGTTGGAAATCAACAAGAGGTGGAAAAAGGGAAATTTCACAAATATATGGAGATTAAACAACATGCTCTTAAATAATCAGTGGATCATGAAGAAATTGCAAGAGAAATCAATAAATATCTTGAGACAAATGAAAATGAGAACACAATGTATCAGAACCTATGGGATGTAGTGAAGGCAATGCTGAGAGGGAAATTTATAGCCCTCAATGCTTGCATTAGAAAAGAAGAAAGATTGCAAGCCTCTAGCATGGTTGGGTATGCACTGACCTTGTGCATTCCTAAAGTGCTTGAAAGAACAGTTTTGAAATGGTTTAAGGCCTTGCTCTGCTCCACCTATGGAGCAATTTATAGGAATTTCAGACAGTTGCTTGCCTGCTCCTGAATCTCCTGTACCAGGCATCTTATCTGCACTGTCTAATATTGTAGCCACCTGGCCATGTGTGGCTTGTTTAAAGCAAATTAAAATTTAAAATTCAGATTTTCAGAGGGTCTTAGTCTACAGGATGTTCTATTAGAGAAATGAAGGCTAAGTTTTTACTGCAGAGCTGAATGCCTAAGGAACTAAGGGAAGGTGAGAGCAGGGTGAGCTGATTTTAATGGAAGACTATTGGAGAGTCAGGCACGAATGTCTCCTGAGCACATATCTTGTGTCAAACCTGCTGATGCTCAGCTTAATTTCAAAGTTGAGGCAAATAGTTGTAGCTCCAGCACAGGCACTGAACATGTTGGACCACAGCAGGGTTCCTGTTGGTGACAAATCTCGGCTATGATGTCTTCCCACCACAGTGCATGGCACTTCAGAGTCTACCATTCCCCTGGTGTTTGAGCAGCCAAATTCCCATAATGCCAGAACTGGAAGACCCTTGAAAGGTGTGGCCATCAACTTCAGTGGCCATCAGACTCTTCCACAAAATCCATGCAGTGATGAGGAAGTGGGTATTTAGAGTCACTGGAGGGAAGTGGATATATCTCAAGCAGTTGGGTGCCTGCCTACCACATGGGAGGTCCCAGATTTGGTCCCAGTGCCTCATAAAGAAGATAGCAAGCTTTTTGTCATAAGATGATGCAATGAGGAAACACAATGAGAGACACAACGAGCAGCAAAAACAGGGGTGGCTTAAGCAATTGGGTGCCTCCCCCCCCACATGGGAGGTCCCAGGTTCAGTTCCCAGTACCTCCTAAAAAAAAGAAGACTAACAGACACCACAAGTGCAAACAATGGGGAGGGATAAATTACCAAAAAAAAAGTCATCGGAATTTGATTCTTGGAGTAACGCTGGTGGGTAGAGGGTCCAACTGAGGCTTAAGTCTGGGGTGGGGTGGGAGTGGTTCAGTAAATGTGGTTTTAAATCTGTGAGAAAAAAAAGGAAAGAAGAAAGAGCTAAAATCAGTGACCTAACTATACAGTTGGAGGAACTAGTTGGTTGGTTCTTTGAGAAGATTAACAAAAATTGACAAACTCTTAGCTAAACTGACCAAGAAAAAAGAAAGAAAATGCAAATAAATATAATAAAAAAGGAAATTGAGGACCTTACTACAGACCCCACAGAAATAAAAGATCATAAAATAATACTAGGAAGGAAGCAGATGTTGCTCAGGTGACTGAGCTTCCACCTACCACATGCGAGGTCTGGGTTCAGTTTCCAGAGGATGAGCAAGACAGTGAGCAGACGTGATGGGCTGGCATGGTGAACTGATGCAACAAGATGATGCAACCAAGAGACACAGTGAGGAAACACAATGAGAAATGCAAAAAAACAGGGAGCAGAGGTGACTCAGGTGATTGGGAACCTCCTTCCCACATGGGAGGCCATGGGGTCATTTCCCAGTGCCTCATAAAAAAAAGAGAAGACCAGCACACAACAAAACAGACACAGCAAAATGCAAAAACAATGAGAGGGTATGGAGAGATAAATAAAATAAACCTTAAAAAAAAAAAAGAATACTATGAACAACTGTGCATCAACAAATCAGACAATGTAGATGAAATGGGAAAATTCGTAAGAATGTATGAACAACCTACACTAACCCTAGAAGAGATAGAAGATCTCAACAAACCACTCACAAGTAAAGTGATTAAAACAGTCATCAAACAACTCTGCAAAATGAAAGCCCTGGACCAGATAGTTCCACAGGTGAGTTCTACCAAGCATTCAAAGAAGATTTAATACCAATATTACTCAAGCTATTCCAAAAATTGAGTAAGAAGGAACACTGCCAAACTCATTCTTGAAGCCAATATCACCCAAATACCAAAGCCAGATAAAGATATTGTGAAAAAAGGAAAACTACAGACCCATTTCCCAAATGAATATCAATGCAAAACTCCTCAACAAGATAGATGTTAATTGAATCTAACAACACAGTAAACAAATCATGATCAAGTAAGTTTTACACCAGGTATGCAAGGGTGAATCAACACAAGTAAATCAATCAGTGTAATACACACATTAATAAATCAAAGAAGAAAAATCACATGATCCTATTGATTGAAGCAGAAAAGGCACTTGACAAAATACAGTATTCTTTCCTGATAAAAATACAAAAGACAGGCATTGAAGGAAATTTTCTCAACATGATAAAGGCCATATATGAAAAATCTACAGCTAACATTACACTCTGGTGAAAGATGGAAAGTTTTCCTATTGAGATCAGGGACAAGACAAGAATGCCCACTGTCATCACTGTTGTTCAAAATAGAGCTAGAGGTTCTAGCTAGAGTAATCAGGCAAGAAAAAGAAATTAAAGGCATCCAAAGTGAAAAGGAAGAAGTAAAATTCCCCTATTCGCAGATGATATGATCCTATACTAAGAAAGTCCTGAAAAATCTACAACAAAGCTGTGAGAGCTAATAAATGATTTCAGTGAAGTGTCAGGATACAAGATTAAAGTGCAAAAAACAGTGGTGTTTCTATACACTAGTAATGCATAATCTTAGGAGGAAGGCAGGAAAATAATTCCATTTACAATAGCAACTTAAAAAATCAAATATTTAGGTTAAACTTAACCAAGTATATAAAGCAATTGTATTCAGAAAACTAGAATGCATGGCTAAAAGAAATTTTTAAAAGACCTAAATAATTGGAAGAACAATCCATGCTCATGGATTGGAAGACTAACTATCATTAAGATGTCAGTTCTAACCAAATTAATATACAGATCAATGCAATCCCAATAAAAATTCTACCAGCATTTTAAAAACATAATTATCAAATTTATTTGGAAGGGTAGAGGGGCTCCAAATAGCCAGAAACATCTTAAAAAGGAAAAGCAAAGTTGGAGGACTTTCACTTTCATACTTTAAATCATATTACCTAGCTATAGTCATAAAAGCAGAGTGGTACTGGCATAGAGATAGATACATAAACCAATGGAACCAAGATAATGGTTCAGAAACAGATCCTCACATCTACAGTCAAGTGATTTTTGACAAGCCTGTCAAACCCACTCTACTGGGGCAAAATAGTCTATTCAAAAAATGGTCTGGGACAACTGTATATCCATAGCCAAAAGAAAGAAAGAGGATCCCTACTTCACACTTTAATTAACTCAAAATGGATCAAACACCTAAACATAAAAGCTAGAACCATAAAGCTCCTAGAAGAAAAGGTGGGTGGTGCATTCTTAAACCTTACCACCAAAAACATGAGCATTGAAAGAAAACATGGATAAATTGTTTCTCCCCAAACTTAAACACTTCTGTGATTCAAAGGACTTCTCCAAAAGTTTGAGAAAAGGCAGCCCATTCAAAGGGAGAAAATATTTGGAAACCACATATCCAATAAGGGTTTGATTTTCATTCTATATAAAGAGATCATATAACTCAACAATGAAAGAGCAAGCAATCCAATTTTTAAAATAGGCAAAAAAACTTAGACTTTTCTCCAAAGAGGAAATACAAATGGCCAAAAAGCACCTGAAAAAACACTCAGTATCTGCGGCGGCTTGCTCAGTCGGTCGAGGTGGGGTCTGGCTGCGGACGAGGGGTCGGTCCAGCTTTGGACGAGGGGTCGGTCCTGCTTGGGAGGAGGGGTTGGTCCCGCTTGGGACGAGGGGTCGGTCCGGCAGCAGACAAGGGGTCGGTCTCACAGGGGTTGCGCGGTTCGGCTGACGGGGTCGCCCGGCGAAGCCGGCGACGAAGGGGTCGCCCGGAGAAGCAGGCAACGAACTGGGGACAAGGGAGGCCAGGCCCTTGTCGGGGGCTCTCAGGACTGGAGGGCGCACGGCAGAAGAACTACTGCGGAGACAAGGTAAACACGCAAGTCCAACTTTATTGAGGGAGAGGCAACAGTTTTATAGGGGCTGGGGAAGGCTGATTGGTCGAAGCCACGCCCTGTTCTGATTGGTTGCCGGAGAAAGGTCGGTGGGAGGTACTGGAAGGGGGAGGGGCGGTGATTAGGGATTGGCTGTCACTGTTGCTGGGGGAAGGGGCAGGGTTTAGGGATTGGTGGCTGCTGTTGCTGGGGTGGAGGGCAGACTTGAGTTTCCCGCCCACGCCTGGCTGTTGCTGCTGTCGGGGGAAGGGAAGAGGGCAGACTGGATTTTTCTGCCCTGCGCCTGCACAGGGAGAAAGAAGGCATCATGCGGCGCTATCTGGGAGGAGGGGCGGCCACGGAAGCATGGCTGCCGAGAAGGGGAGACCCGAGGGCACTCTGCGCCCATGCCGAGCTTCCTTCAGGGGTGGCGGTGAGTCCGACCAGCCACCCTATTATGGGGGCAGCGGCTTGGCCTACCGCAGCTGCTCCCCTGCCAGGCCAGCAAACCACACTTCAGCCCGAGGGGTGACCGCATTTCCCCCTTCTTTTCAAATAAGGGCCAGGATGGCAGCAGCAACAAGTAGCCGAGGCCCAAGGGCAGTAAGCAATGAGGGAAGCGGGGCTGAAGAGGGAGGTGGGTATGACGGGGATACAAATGTACAATTTGGGGGGCGGTATCTTGCCATTGCAAGCAAGGGTGGCCAATGTCCAATTCTCGTTGATCTCGGTGGCTATAAGGTCCATCTGCTGTTAAAAGTCCAGGATGACAGCGCGTTACAGGTATTTGATCTCTTCTTGGCGGCGAAGAGCGGCAGAGGCAGACTGTGTGATGGTCTGGAGGATCGCAGTGGTGAGGACAAGTCGCGTCAGGGCACCAGCAGTGGTGGTGGTGGCAGCGTCGGGAGTGGTGGAGACGTAGGCGAGGACAAGAAGGCCAAGGTCTCCATGGGCGCGAGAGAGGCCGATGTCAATGGGGCGGGCCGACATGGGGCGGCCCAATCTGCAACGCAATGGGGGTTCAAGCAAAAAAGGAGGGGGGCGGGGGATGAGAAAGGATGCTTTGGATGGCTGAGAAGAGGAGTGAGGTTGAGACGGGAGGAAGCTCCGCAGAAGTATGGGGAGGCAAAAGCAGAAACATTATTAGATGCTAGAAAGCAGGCAGCGGGCCAGGGAAAGTGGGTAGCGGGCCATTTAGCAGGGCTGGAGCTGCTTGAGAGCGATGGCGGCATGGGGGGCCACGGTTACAGAAGACTTCAGGCACCTGCGGGAAGAGTGAGCAGGAAGAGGTCGGTTAGGAGGAGGCCGAGAAGATGAAGTGGGAGGGGTGTCCTCGGCAGTGGCGAGTCACTGATAGCTAAGGAGAGAGACTATGTTAATTGGCTCGCCAGCATGGTGAAGGGTGCGGCGTCTGCACTGACGGTAGAGTGCGAGCAGCAAATGGACTTCAGGGTTGGATGGTTGCCTCTCGGGGTGAAGGGTGAGCTGGCTCAGTTGGTGCTGGATCACTCGCATTTGGCGCTGTTCCCTGCGGGACATCCGCTGCAGAGGTGGCGGGGAGGTAGGCGGAGGTGCCCCGGCGGGGGAGGAATATGGGTCCAAAAATAGGCCAGAGGGGGCCGCGCGTGCGGCAGCTTGCCACGGATCGGATGGAGGGGGCCGCCCGGGGGAGGCGGAGCCAGGGGGGGCCGCTAGCGCGGAGGGCGCGAGAGGAGCCATTGCCCATGCAGTGCTACAAAATGGCTGCGGGCCGTCCCCAGCGGTACTACAAAATGGCGGCGGGCCACAAAATGGCCGTGGGCTACAAGATGGCTGCGGACCGCCCTGCGCGGAGGGGTAAAATGATGGGGAGGGAGCTTCCGGCCCACTCAGGCAGGAAGTCGCCGGGGGGAAGGAGGGGTAAAGGGACCTCCCCTTTTCGAGCGAGGAAGAAGGCGGAAGTCCGCCATCTTGAGAGTGCCTCCCCTTTTCGGATGGCGAAGAAGGCGGAAGCCCGCCATCTTGGGAGTGCTTCCCCTTTTCGAGTGAGGAAGAAGGCGGAAGTTCACCATCTTCACCGGCGCTCGGCACTGCAAGATTACACTGTTTAGGGGGACAATCTTTGAGCACGTTATTAAGGCGCTCGACAAGCGACTCAGAGTCGGAGTCGGAGCCGGCATCAGGATCCCGATCAGGATCCCTGTTAAAGTCACCGTCCTGACAATCATGGCGGCGGCGGTGGCGCGGCCGGGGGGAGTTGATGGTAGGGGCGCCTTGAAGGCAGGAGCGGATGGTAAAAAGCTCCGGTAATAAGCCAGGAGGGAATCTTTTACCTTCCTGCTCCACAGCAGAAGTGACCCTATCTATAAGGCGAGTATAGGTATCCGGGTCCCAAAGCTGACATGTGGTAAGCCATGGATTAAAGGGGAGAAGAAGGTCCCAATATACTTGGAGCTGTTTCAAAGAGATCTTACACCGGTGAGTGTCTAGGAGACCGGCAAGAGCCTGAGCTTGCGGGGCTTGCTTAGCAGAAAGGATGTTACCCATTGCTAATGGCCTTTTGGAGCCGATAAGAAAAGGGGCCCTTACCTTGACAGCGCAGCGATGGGAGCCGAGGTGCGTGGTGAGACGAGGGGTCGGAGCCGATGGGACTCCGACGGTGGTCGCGGGCCAAAGGAAGGCCCCGACGAGGGTAAGGCAGAACGACGAGGAGTGGAGCAAGGCAAAGGGGAGCAAGCGCGGAGGGGAGGAGGCAGAGGTGAAGGCAGGGGTGGAGGTGCTCAGGCACGCGCTCCTGAGAATTTTATTGGCGCCTCTTAATCATAGCGGGTTGGTATAAGCCCCCGACATGGAAGGAGAAAGCCATCCAGCGATTCTCCCAGACCGCCGTGGATCGTATGAGGTCACCAAGGTTCAGGAGCAGCAATGCAGAGCGAAAAGATAGGGGTGAGAAGAGAGGAGGGTGTAGGGTTGTGGTAGGGTTACTTCAGACGTGCAATCATGTGCTCCTGAGAAATCCAAGGCTCCTCTTAATCATAGTGGGTCGGTATAAGCCCCCGACATGGAAGGAGAAAGCCATCCAGTGATTCTCCCAGACCACCGTGGATCATATGAGGTAGCCAAGGCTCAGGTAGCATCAATGTTGCACGAGAGAAGCCCCACGGTGAGAAGGGAGGAGGGGGGCCCGCCAGGTTATGGAGTGAGGCTGTGGTGGGGTTGCTTTGCCCCACGTTGGGCGCCAGCTGCGGCGGTTTGCTCGGTCGGTAGAGGTGGGGTCTGGCTGCGGACGAGGGGTCGGTCCAGCTCAGGACGAGGGGTTGGTCCCGCTTGGGACGAGGGGTCGGTCCCGCTTGGGACGAGGGGTCGGTCCGGCAGCAGACGAGGGGTCGGTCTCACAGGGGTTGCGCGGTTCGGCTGACGGGGTCGCCCGGCGAAGCCGGCAACGAAGGGGTCGCCCGGAGAAGCAGGCGATGAACTGGGGACAAGGGAGGCCAGGCCCTTGTCGGGGGCTCTCAGGACTGGAGGGCGCACGGCAGAAGAACTACTGCGGAGACAAGGTAAACACGCAAGTCCAACTTTATTGAGGGAGAGGCAACAGTTTTATAGGGGCTGGGGAAGGCTGATTGGTCGAAGCCACGCCCTGCTCTGATTGGTTGCCGGAGAAAGGTCAGTGGGCGATACTGGATGGGGGAGGGGTGGTGATTAGGGATTGGCTGTTGCTGGGGGAAGTGGCAGGGTTTAGTGATTGGTGGCTGCTGTTGCTGGGGTAGAGGGCAGACTGGAGTTTCCTGCCCATGCCTGGCTGTTGCTGCTGTGGGGGGAGGGAAAAGGGCAGACTGGATTTTTCCGCCCACGCCTGGCTGTTGCTGCTGTCGGGGGAGGGGAAAAGGGCAGACTGGAATTTCCCGCCCTGCGCCTGCGCAGGGAGAAAGAAGAAGAAGGGTGCCGCCCCACAAAGCATCGTGTGGCGCCATCTGGGAGGAGGGGCAGCCGCGGAAGCATGGCTGCCGAGAAGGGGAGACCCGAGAGCACTCTGCGCCCATGCCGAGCTTCCTTCAGAGGTGGCGGTGGGCCCGACCAACCACCCTATTATGGGGGCAGCGGAATTAGGCCTACCGTGGCTGCTCCCCTGCCAGGCCAGCAAACCACACTTCAGCCCGAGGGGTGACCCCAAGTATCAGTAGCTATTTAGGGAATACAAATCAAAATGACAATAAGATATCATCTCACACTGCATAGAATGATGATTATTTTAAAAATGGAAAACAGTAAGTGCTGGAGAGGATGTGGAGAAATACGAACACTCCTTCACTGTTGGTAGGATTGTAGAATGGAGCAGCCTCTGTGGAAGACAGTTTGGTGGTTCCTCAAGAAGCTAAATATAGAACTGCCATATGATCCAGTAATTCCTCCACTAGGAATATATCCAGAAGAACTGAAAACTCTGACATGAACAGACTTCTGCACACCAATGTTCACAGTGGTATAATTCACAATTGCCAAAAATGGACAAAACCCAAGTGTTCATTAACCAATAATGTGGTATATACATAGGATGGAATGCTATGCTGCAGTAAGAGGAAATGAAATTGGGACACTTATGATAACACAAATGAATCTTAAAGACAATATGCTAAGTGAAATAAGCCAGACACAAAAAGAGAAATATTGCATGGTCTCACTAATATGAACTAAATATGAAGAATAAACACATGGAGTTAAAACATAGAGTATAGGGTATTAGGAAATAAAAGGAGGTCTGTGAAGGAGTACTGCTGCTTAACATGTAAAAGATTTAATTAACTTGACTGTAAATGTGTGCAAATGGATAACATTGATTGGTAACAGATTATAGTGATTAGCAGCTGGTTTATAAATTGGATTTTAGCTGAAAAGAGTAGTCTAGGGATGTAAATGTCAATTGAAAGAAAGCTAGAGAATAATCTAAGAACTGAATAACACAGTGAACCCAGAGGTGGATGAGAATTGTGGTTAATAGTACAAATGCAAGAATGCCCTCCTGTGAACTAGAACGGATGTACATCACTATTGTTGGGTAGTGGGAATGTGGAGAAGCATGGGAAAAATACAATGAATGTAACCTATGGACTATAGTTAACAGGGATATTGTAATATTCTTGCATCAATGCCAAGATGTAATGTGTTCATGAAAGGGTGAATGGAAAAAATATGCCTAATGTATGCTATTTGCCCATAGTTAGTGGTAATAGTCCGATGATATTATCTCATAATCTGTAACAAATATTCCACAATGGTGTGGTGTGTTGGTGAAGAGTTGTATTGGAATTCTACATATGTGCATGATTTTTTTGTAAGTTCACAACTTTTGTAGTAAAAATATATTAATAAATAATCAGGGAGGCGAACTTGGCCCAATGGATAGGGCATCCACCTATCACATGGGAGGTCTGTGGTTCAAACCGCAGGCCTCCTTGACCCGTGTGGAGCTGGCCCATGTGCAGTGCTGATGCGCACAAGGAGTGCCGTGCCATGCAGGGGTGTCCCCCATGTAGAGGAGTCGCATGTGCAAGGAGTGCGCCCCGTAAGGAGAGCCGCCCAGTGCGAAAGAAAACATAGAAAGCCTGCCCAAGAATGGTGCCACACACATGGAGAGCTGACACAACAGGATGACGCAACAAAAAAAGAAACACAGATTCCCAGTGCCACTGATAAGGATAGAAGCGGTCACAGATGAACGCACAGCAAATGGACACAGAGAGCAGACAATGGGGGGAATTGGGGGGAAGGGGAGAGAAATAAATAAATAAATAAATAAATAAATTAATTAATTAATTAATTAAAAATAAATCTTTTTAAAAAATCAATCAATTGGCCATAGATGTGAGTTTATTTCTGAACTGTCAATTTGATTCTATTGGTCTATATATCTGCCCTTGTCCCATTATCATGTTGTGTTGATTACTTTAACTTTGTAATAATTTTGAAAATCAGGATGTGGGAGCCCTCCAACTTTGTTCCAATTTTTCAGTGTTTTTGGCTATTTGGGTCTTCCTGCCCTGACATATGAATTTGATGATTGACTTTTCCATTTCTGCAAAGAAGGCTGTTGAAATTTTTAAAGGATTGGATTGAATCTGTGACTTTGAAAAGAATTGACAGCAATATTTTGTCTTCCAATCCATGAATATGGATGCCTTTCTATTTATTTAGGTTTTCTTTTATTTATTTTATCAATGTTTTGTAGTTTGTGTTTTTAAGTTCTTATATCTTTGGTTAAATTTATTCTAGATTTATGATTCTTTTATTGTTATTTTAAATGGAATTTCTTTCTTGATTTCCTCCTCAGATTGCTCATTACTGGTGTACAGAAATAACGATTTTTATTTATTAATCTACTTTACTTTTTTTAACTGAAATGTGTTTTTACACCCCCCTCTTTTCCTCCAAGATGGCTACCTCATCTGCCTGCTGGTTTCCACTCACTGTCTGCTCATTGTGTCTGGTCATTGTGTTTGTTCATTGTGTCTGCTCATTGTCTGCTCATCTTTTTTAAGAGGCACTGGGAACCAAACATGGGACCTCCCACATGGGAGGTGGGCACCCAACTGCCTGAGCCACATCTGCTCCCCAATACTGATTTTTGTGTGTTAATCTTGTATCCTACAACTTTACTAAATTTATTTATTAGCTCTAATAGCTTTGTTGTGGTTTTTCAGGACTTTCTAAATATAGAATCATGCCATCTGCTAATAGTGAAAGTGTTACTTCTTCCTTTCCAATTTGTATGCCTTTAATTTCTTGTCCTTGCCTACCTGCTCTAGCTAGAACTTCTAGTGCAATGTTGAATAACAGTGTTGATAGTAGACATTCCTTTCTTGTTTCAAGATCTTAGAGGGAAGACTTTCAGTCTTTCAATGTTGAGCACAATGTTATTTGTTGGTTTTTCATATATGTCCTTAATCCTGTTGAGGAAGCTTAGAAGTAAGCTTTTGTGCCTATCTTTTGAAGTGTTTTTTATCAAGAAAGGATGCTGGATTTTGTCAAATGCCTTTTCTGTATCAGCAGAAATGATCATGCAGCTTTCTCTCTTTAACTTGTTAGTGTGGTGTATTAAATTAACCGATTTTCTTATGTTAAACCACTTTTATATAACTGAGATAAAACACACTTGATGATGTATATAATTCTTTTAATGGGCTGTTGGATTTGATTTGCAGGTATTCTGTTGAGGATTTCTGCATCTATATTCATATGAGAAATTGGTGTTTAATTTTCTTTTCCTGTGGTATCTTCATCTGGCGTTGGTATTAGGGTGATGTTAGTCTCACAGAATGAGTTAGGTAATGTTTTCTCCACTTCAATTTTTTGGAAGAGTTTAAACAGGATTGATTTAAATTTTGTCTCTTTTCCTTTATTGCAACCTGCTTTTCTGTATAGTTGGTCTTTTGTGATGTGTCTAACTGATCCCTTTCTCATTTATTTCTATGTAAAAAAAATACCTTCTTTGTAGTTACCCTGGGTATATTACAAAACCTACATATATAATCTATTAATTTGAAAAGATACCATTTTTGCTTCAATAACATATACTCTCTCTGCTCCCATACCCTGTTTCTTCTGTTTCCCCTCTTGATATTGTTTTGTCCCTTACTTTACCACTTTACATTTTGCATATCTACTATCAGGAAATATGCCTTTTACTTATTCAACTGTGTTCTGACTCTCATAGGAATTAAAGAGTAGAATTGAATATTAAGGATACAGTATAATTGGGTTTTGCATTAACCCTTATAGTTAACTCTCACTGATAATTTTAATTTCTTCACAATACTCCTAGTCCCTCTCCCCTGTCTTTTACTTTTAACCTGCAGGAGTTCCTTTAAAAATTCTTACAGGGCAGGTCTTTTGTTGATGAACTCCCTCAGTTTTTGTTTATCTGTGAATATTTAAAAATCTCCCTCATTTTTGAAGGACAGTTTTGCCAGGTAAAGAATTTTGAGCTGTCAGTTTTTCTCTTTCATTACCTTAAATATACCAAACCACTGCCTTCTTTCCTCTTAGTTCCTGATAAGAAATTAGCACTTAGTCTTATTGAGAATCCTTTGTATGTGACAAATAGCTTTTCTCTTGTTTTTTTTTTTTTAGAATTTCTCTTAACCTTTGGCATTTGACCTTCTGATTTTTATTTGTTTTGGAGTACGTCCATCAGGGTTTATTCTGTTTGGAGTGTGTTGCACTTCTTGGGCATGTATATTTATGTCTTTCATAAGAGATGGGAAATTTTTGGTCATTATTTCATCAAATATCCTTCTTCCCCTTTTCCTTTCTCTTCTCCTTTTGGGACACCCATGATGCATATGTTTTTACACTTTGTGCTGTCACTCAAATTGGTAAGACATGTTCAAATGTTTCTCTTCTCTTCTCTGTTCTTCTGATGGTATCATTTCAGTTGTCCTATCTTCTAGTTCACTGAGTTTTTCTTCTCCTTGTTCAAATCAGAACTATTCAAATCTGCTGTTATATGCCTCTAGTGTATTTTTTTAAGATTTCTTAAAATGTA
The DNA here is from genome assembly GCF_030445035.2 of Dasypus novemcinctus. NCBI lineage: Eukaryota > Metazoa > Chordata > Mammalia > Cingulata > Dasypodidae > Dasypus > Dasypus novemcinctus. The sequence continues at coordinate 80,527,716 of NC_080682.1, forward strand.
TTTACTTTGTTTTTCTTTATTTATCCCCCCTTCTCCCTCAGTTGGTTCACTTGTCTGTTTGCTCACCTTTTCCAGGAGGCACTGGGAACCAAACCCAGGACCTCCCACATGATAGGTGAGTGCCCAGTGGATGGAGCCATATCTACTCCCTGTGGGCTATGGCATTTGCTGGCTTGTGGCCTCTGCTTGTTGCAGCAGGGACAGAGTCTAGCTCTGTTATGGAGGGGGTGGCATCTAGTTCTGTTGTGGTAGTGTCTAGCTCTGTTGCTGGTGGGAGGCAGCATCTGTTCATCTTCTTTTAAGAGACACAGGATCCAAACCCAGGACCTCTCATGTAGTAGGCAGGTTCCCAAGTGGTGGACCACATCTGCTTCCCATAGTGCTTTGGTTTTCTTTTTCAGATTTACTTATTGCTGCCCCTCCCCCTTTGTTTTTGCACTCACTGTCTGCTTTTTATGTCCATTAGCTGTGTGTTCTTCTGTGTCTGCTGGTCTTTTTTTTAGGCAGCATCAGGAACCAATCTTGGGAACTTCTGGAGTGGGAGAGAGGCACTCTATCTCTTGTGCCACCTCAGCTCCCTGCTCTGCTGCATCTCTTATTGTCTCTCCACTGTGTCTTTTTTTGTTGTATCATCTTGCTACGCCAGCTCTCTGTGCAGGTCAGCACTCCATGCAGGCCAGCCTCCTGCATGGTTCAGCATGCCACCTGGGTCAGCACTCTGCATGGGCCAGCTCTCCACTTGGGCCAGCATCCCTTCACCAGGAGGCCCCAAGAATCAAACCCTGAACCTCCTATTTGATAGATAGGAGCTTAAACGCTTGAGCTACATCCACTTCCCTGTCTTTTCAATCTACATTATTTTGCCTTTCATCCCTATAATTTCTGTATGCTTCTTTTATACTTTCAAATTCTTATTTTACTCACATATTGTCTTCTTCTTTTTTTTTTTTAAAGATTTATTTATTTATTTAATTCTCCTCCCCTCCCCCGGTTGTCTGTTCTGTGTCCATGTGCTGCGTCTTGTTTCTTTGTCCACTTCTGTTGTTGTCAGCAGCACGGGAAGTGTGGGCGGCGCCATTCCTGGGCAGGCTGCACTTTCTTTCGCGCTGGGCAGCTTCTCCTTACGGGGCGCACTCCTTGTGCATGGGGCTCCCCTACGTGGGGGACACCCCTGCGTAGCACGGCACTCCTTGCGTGCATCAGCACTGCACATGGGCCAGCTCCACACGGGTCAAGGAGGCCCGGGGTTTGAACCGCGGACCTCCCATGTGGTAGACGGACGCCATAACCACTGGGCCAAGTCTGTTTCCCTTGTCTTCTTAATGTCCTTTATTTATCCATATTTTCCATCATTTCTTGAATTGAATTAGGAGATTTGTTTCAACTTCTTCAATTAGTTGCTCAAAATTCTGTGTCTCCTCTCAAGTTTTAATTTGTTCCCTTGACTGAGCCATATCTTCCCATTTTTAAGTATGGCCTGTAATTTTTTCCTGATGTCTAAGCACCTGATTATCTTGATGCATTAACTCTAAGGTCATTTTCTCTCTTGCCTAGTGTTTCATTGTTGGCTGGTTTTGTGTTAAGGCTCTTCTTTCACATTTGGTCCAATTTATTCTAGACCTAAATTTAGAACAGGCCATGTTTAACTGATATTTTCTCAGTTCTCCTTCAGCTAATTTTTGCCCTGGATATGTGGCACAATTTTGAAGATTTCATTTTTTGTGCAATTGTTTCACCCTCAGGATAAAGCTTCCTGTAGCAGTTTCATATAGTTATGAACTCCAAAAATAGATTTGAATTATGTTTGTAATCTGTTCTATTACTGGACATGATTGAGTTATGATTAGGGCTTTGAATGGGCCATGTCATTAGGGCATTGAGTCCCCACCCCTTAGTGGGAAGGAACTCACAGATAAAAGGCATGGCAAAGGACAGAGTTGGAGCTTTTGATGTGAGGGTTTTTGATGTTGGAGTTTTGATGTTGAGTTTGATGCTGAAGCCTTAAGCTGGAGCCCTGGGAAGTAAGCTCACAGAGGAAGAGAAGCCAGCCCCAGGAAGAGAGGAACCCTTAGCCCAGGAAGAAGCAAGCCCTGGGAAAGAAGGACCCTTAAACCCAGAGAGGAGCAAGCCCCTGGAAGGGAGGAACCCAGGAAACCTGAACCCTTGCACACATTGGCAGCCATCTTGCTCCAATGCATGAAAATAAACTTTGGTGAGGAAAGTAACTTATGCCTTATGGCCTGGTAAGTGTAAGCTCCTACCCCAAAAAAATACCCTTTATAAAAACCAACCTGGGCGGCGGACTTGGCCCAGTGGTTAGGGCGTCCGTTACCACATGGGAGGTCCGCAGTTCAAACCCCGGGCCTCCTTGACCTGTGTGGAGCTGGCCCATGTGCAGTGCTGATGCGCACAAGGAGTGCCCTGCCACACAGGGGTGTCCCCCGCGTAAGGGAGCCCCATGTGCAAGGAGTGCGCCCCGTAAGGAGAGCCGCCCAGCGTGAAAGAAAGTGCAGCCTGCCCAGGAATGGTGCCGCACACATGGAGAACTGACACAACAAGATGATGCAACAAAAAGAAACACAGATTCCTGTGCCACTGACAACAGCAGAAGGGGGCAAAGAAGAAGACACAGCAAAGAGACACAGAGAACAGACAACCGGGTGGGGGGAAAGGGGAGAGAAATAAAAATAAATCTTTAAAAAATAAAAAACAACAACCAATTTCTGGTATTTTGGCTGACTAATATAGAATTTGGTACCAAGGACTGGGGAAGTGCTTTTGCAATTACTGATATGCTGGAATGGTTTTATAAATGGGTATGGGGTATTTTTTGAGGAATTGTGAGATGCTTGATAGAAAAGGCCTAAATTGCTTTGCAGAGACTGTTGGTACCAATATGGAGCCTGAAGTTATTTTTGATAAGGCCTTAGAAAGAAATAATTGTGAGATGGATGCTAAAGAGATTTTTTATGATATCTTAGAAGTTAATGATGAAACTACTATTGGAAACTGGAGAAAAGGCAATCTGTGTTTTAAAGTCACAGACAAGTTAACACGATTGACTCCTGGTGTTTTACGGAAGGCAGAATTTGAAGATGGCGAGCCTGGGCATTTAGCTGAAGAAATTTACAAAGTAAACCTGGAGAATGCAGCTTGGCTTCTCCTTGCAGCTTATAGCAAAATGCTAGATGAGAGAGATATGATGAGTACTGAACTGTCAGGCATGAAGAAAACAGAAACTGATTCAAGCCTCTGAAAATCAAGCTCCCAGAAGAAAGTGCCCCATTGGAGGACTTAACAATGCTTGAAACTGGTAAATCAAGATTGAAGATGCAGTTATCTAGGAAAGACTTGTGGAAATTTTTACTGTCTGATGGCTTGGAGCTCTGCTTCCTGCATGCTAAACCAACAAGGTTTTTGAGAGACTGTATGAACAAAGCCACTGTCAGTCTGGAATAAAAAGAACATGGTAAGGAGAGAATGAAGGAGAAACAGTTTTAAGAGGAAAACCGTTGTAGGTGAGATCTAAAATTAGGCCATCACCTAGGGCCAAGAGAGGAACCCCACCCATGTGTACAGAGAGGGTGAGTTTGCCCTAGCACTTGAAAAGGGTGGATGTTCCTGTCCATTGTTCTGGGAGAGTTTTGCTGCCCCAGGGTACAGAGAGAGTGGAGCACATTCCCCAAGGATTAGGGTGGTTAAGGTCAGCACCCCACAGGTCTGAGAGGGGTGGACCTGTCCCCCAAAGGTTTGGGAAGGTCAGGTGGTCAACTCGTTGCTCTGAGAGGGTTGAGTCTGTATGCCAAAGGTTCGGGGAAATGTTGTCTTCACATCACTATACTAGAAGGGTTAAGACTCTAACCCAAAGATTGGGTAAGGTGTGGTAATCACCCCAATACACTTGGAGGGAGAGGTCTGGAGCTTGGTCAACACCTAGTTGCTTGATGAGGGTGAAACCAAGAAAATGGCCATTGGGCAAGATGTGGAAAAGGTGAGTTCCCATAAGGCACCAAGGAGAAGAAACTACTATCTTAAGAATGACTCTCAGACTGAAATCAAATGGAGGAAGCCGTGTAGGTTTACTGAGCTGTATAGGACTGGTGGCTCATGTTTCCCTCCCAATTTCTCTTTATTGTAATGAAAATGTTTATCCTTTGTCCATTTGTGTACTGGAAACACATAAATAGTTTTGTAAGTTTCAGAGTCTGAAGGAGATGAGATTTTGCCCTAAGACAAACTGTATTTCTTTAACTTGATTGTGAAATGATTTTGTACTTGCATTGCTACTGATTTAAGGTTTATTTGAATATTGTAACGTCTTTTTGGAATTCAGAGGGTGGAGTGTAGCAGTTTGATATAATTATGACTAATACACTTCCTTTCCTCTGTTTCTTCTCTGAGAATTTTGATCTGTTCTGTTTCTTTAGTGCAGAATTTTCTCTCCAGCTCCTTTGATTTGTTTAAATTCTCTCCCTCACTCAATGCCCCATTTTCCTTACACTTTTCAGATCTGGGACCCTCCAGTCTTACAACAGTTCAGTTTAACTCCTTCCCTTTTTTTTTTCCTTCTATGAGGCTTTTCTGCCTGTGGTTTCTTAGCTGTTAGGATATCCTGCCCCAGGGAGCCTGATAGAGTCAATCCAGAAAAGTCCATTTTGCAGTTAGTTGGTCCAGCCAACAGGAATTGGATTGAGTGAGCACATCTCTTGCCAGCCTTTCTACTTTGGTCTTCTCCTAGTCTATCCCCAGAGGCCCTTTTGTATACAGCAGTCCTCGGGTGACTCGTGTTCCACCCTGGGTCTCTGTGGACTTGACTCCCTGTGCCTGGATATGGTTGAGGTTCTAACTGGTGTGAATGGCTCTATAGTCTGTGTCTCCAGTGGGAAGGACCCAGGTTACTGCATCTGAGCAACTCCCAAGCTATGTGGGACCGCATAAGGGGAAAGGAAGTGTTCGAGTTCAGGATGGAAATTTCCTACCTTATATTTTTCTTTTTCTTCTATTTAGCATTTGTGGAGTCCTTCTCCAGTCTTTACTGTCATCCAGAGTTTGAAGCAAGTGGGAATTATCATTTTATTCACTGAGTCTCTCCATCCTATGTTTTTATTTGCTAAATCTGGAAACCCTTATAATGCCAGAACCTGAACTCAGATCTTCTGACTCCAAATCGAGTGTTTTTTCCATTACATACCTCATGAATATATTTGGAATTAAATTTCACCTGAATTTTCCATATTTTATTGGTGCCTTACATCTGAAGAATGGAGAGAAAATATAGAAACTCATCTTCATGCCTCTTTTTGTAACCTTTAGAACATTCTTCTGGACATTTTTGTTTTGTTTTTGTCTTTATTTATTTTTTAATGTTACATTAAAAAAAATGAGGTCCCCATATACCCTCCCACCCTCCTTACCCCACTCCTCCCACAACAACAACCTCCTCCATCATAGGACACTCCCTGCACTCAGTGAACACATCTCTGAGCACTGCTGCACCACATGGTCAATGGTCCATATTTAAGTTTACACTCTCCCCCAGTCCACCCCATGGGCCATGGGAGGACACACAATGTCCAGTAACTGTCCCCGCAGTACCACCCAGGACAACTCTAAGTCCTAATAATGCCCCCACATCACATCTCTTCTTCCCACTCCCCACCCCCAGCAGCCATCATGGCCACTTTCTCCACCTCAATGCCACATTTACTTCCATCACTAATCACAACAATTCCTCTTCTAGATACTTTTGTTGAGTTACACCCAGCTGAAGATTCTCTTCAGGATTGACAGAAGAAGTCAATAACACCCTAGAATTAACCTTTGGAATAACTATGTAATATTGTTTGAAATGCCATACAATCAGATTAGAAGGGACATACAGGAAGCTCCAAACTGGAATTATATCACCTTAGAAAGATTCATGAAAAGTGTTATCATTAATAATGATTTTATTTTTTAAAATATTTTTATTTATTTATTTCTCTCCCCTTCTCCCCCAACCCCCCCCCCCCCCGCCCAGTTGTCTGCTCTCTGTGTCCATTCACTGTGTGTTCTTCTGTGACTGTTTCTATCCTTATCGGCGGCACCTGGAATCTGTGTTTCTTTTTGTTGCGTCATCTTGTTGTGTTAGCTCTCCACATGTGTGGTGCCATTCTTGGGCAGGCTGCACTTTATTTCACTCTGGGCAGCTCTTCTTACGGGGTGCACTCCTTGTCCGTGGGGCTACTACACAGGGACACCCTTGCGTGGCACAGCACTCCCAGCACACATCAGCACTGTGCATGGGCCAGCTCCACATGGGTCAAGGAGGCCTGGTGTTTGAACCGCAGACCTCCCATGTAATAGGTGGATGCCCTATCCATTGAGCCAAGTCCGCTTCCCAATAATGATTTTAATTAATACCATTTATGCAGTTGACAGAGTGCTTTCATATACTTTATTCTATGTGATCTTTCTAAGAAGCCTATGGGATATTTTACCTATTTTTCTGTAGAAATTAAGATTTTTGTACTGTAAAATGACTTATTTGGGTTGTGCAGGTAATAAGTACTGGACCCATGACATTTACCCACTCCTGCATCCAGATCTAGAGATCTTTCACTGCATAGCCTGCCAGGTGAATATGAAAGAAGACAGCTTCTGGGGCTACCAGCTGATTTGTTAACTTGAGTCCACTCTCTGAGTATACTTAGCACATTTTGTAACCAACAACACAAAGATATCCTTCATTTTAGTTTAAGTTTTACAACATTCCTTGTGCAATTAGCAAATTCAAAATGATTTTTCAACAGTATAACTGCCCACCACTTCAAAATTCTTTGCATCACAGAGACAGCCAGCGGCTGTCAGCCCAGAGGTTGACACATCTGTGAAGAACCTATCTGAGGGAATGAGGAGGAGACACTTTCCTCTCAGATTTAGATTCAACATGCATTTTTTGAATGCAAATTGCATGCAAATCACTTTCACATATGGTAGCTTATATGTGAAAGCTCATAACTCAAAGGAGAGGAGGCAGTATTAAACTTTGAGATGTGGAAATTGAGACTCTAAAGGTTAAAATGCCCTAAGGTTAAAAAAATTTCATGTGAAAATAAAACTCAAGGGGAGGGTTATGAACAGTGGAATTACTACTGTTTCTTGCCTGGCCAATTATAGTTGCTCAACAAATCTCTACTCTATTGAATTGAAACCTTAATTTAGATTGCAGTGTCGGCATTCCTAAATTGTGGGTCTGATAACAGATTATCTGATTTAGAGTTTCACTAATGAGAAATCAATGCCCATTGTCTTGCTATTTTTTCCACACTATTTCTAAAACACAGAGGGAATAATCAGAGTACACAACCTACTAGGTCCAGTTGAACATTGGGAAGGGATGTGAAAGACATTTTATTCTTTTTGTTGTTTTTCAAGTTGATCGTGATATTCTATCAAAGTAAAGGGAGGGTAGAGCAGAAGATTATCTGTATAACCCAGGGGAAGGGCCACTTTAACTGAAGAGAATATATTATCTGAACCCCAAATTGTAACACTTGTTTTAAAAAGTATAAGTACATTTATGGAGCAATTAAAGAGAATATTTACAAATTCAAGAATGAGGGAAGAGTTGAGCATTTGTCCAACAAACCTGGCTTCCTCTCTTCACTCCTACGGGCTGCCCACCCTCTGTCCCTCTCATCACCCAGAATACCTTCTATCATGGCCAGCTCAGAAATTTCCCACTTGAACAAAGGCATCAAGCAAGTTTACGTGGCTCTTCTTCAGAGTGAGAAAGTCCAAGCCATGTATATCTGGATCAATGACATTGGAGAAGGACTGCGCCACAAGACCTGCGCCCTGGGTAGTGAGCCCAAGTGTATAGAAGAGGTGCCTGAGTGGAATTTTGATGGCTCTAGTACTTTTTTTTTATCCCTCCCCACAACTTCTTTTTTTTGTGTGCTGTCTGCTGTGTCCATTTTGCCATACGTTCTTCTGTGTCTGTATTTATTTATTTATTTTCCCCTCCCCCCCCTTGCAGCTTGCTGGCTGTCCGCTCTCTGTGTTCATTCACTACCGGCTCTTCTGTGTTCTTGTTTGTCTCTTCTTTTGTTGCATCACCTTTTTGCTGAGTCAGCTCTCCACAGAATCTGCAGGCCAGGTGGCACTCCGCAGCAAGCGAGACTGTCTTTACAAGGAGGCCTCGGATCACAAACCGAGGGCCTCCCATATGGTAGATGGGAGCTCATCTGATTGAGCCACAGCTGCTTCCTTGGCTCTAGTACTTTCAAGTCTGAAGGTTCCAACAGTGATACGTATCTCAACCCTGTCACCACGTTTTGGGACCCTTTCTGCAAGGACCCCAATAAGCTGGTGTTTCATGAAGTCTTTAAGAATAATTTAAGCCTGCAGAGACCAATTTAAGACATACCTGTAAATGGATAATGGACAAAGTGAGTAACCAGCACCCCTATTATGGAACAGTGCAGGAATATACCCTGATGGGAACAGATGGATATCCCTTTGGCTGGCCTTCCAATGGCTGGCTGGGACCCCAAGGCTGATACTACTGTGGTGTGGGAGCAGACAAATCTTATGGCAGAGACATTGTGGATGTCAAGATTGCAGGAATAAATGCTGAGGTCATGCCTGCCCAGAAGGAATTCCAGATAGGACCCTGTGAAAGAATCAAAATGGAAGATCATCTGTGGGTGACCTGTTCCATCTTGCATCATGTATGTGAAGACTTTGGTGTGATAGTGACCTTTGATTCTAAGCCCATTCCTGGGAACTGGAATGGTGCAGGCTGCCATACCAACATCAGCACCAAGGCCATGTGATTAAAAAAAAATGATCTGAAGTACACTGAGGAGTCCATTGAGAAACTAAGCAAGTGCCACCAGTACGATTTTAACCCCTATGATGCCAAGGGGGCCTGGATAACACCCAGTGCCTAAATGGATTCCATGAAACCTTTAGCACCAATGATTTTTCTCTTGGTGGCCAACTGTGGCACCAGCATATGCATTCCTTGAACTGTTGGCCAGGAGAAAAAGGGTTACTTTGAGGACTGCCACCCCTCTGCCAATTGTGACCCCTTTGCTGTGACATATGTATGTGCCTTCTCAACAAACCATTGATGAGCCCTTCTTGTACAAAAACTGAGTGGACTAATCCTCCAGCCACCAAACCCCTCCCAGTTCTTCATTACACTCCCACTTTTCCTTTCTTACAATTGTCACATTAGCTGTAACTCAAAGGACAGAATAAAAAAGATCTTTTTTATTCCTCATGTACACAGTTACTCTTGTTTTTTTGGGCCAGGGTAGAGGGGTCAAGTTCTTAATCTTTGCACACCCACCCTACCCCACCCTTTTTTTCCCTATCACTGAAGTGTTTGAAGACTGAGGAAATAGTGCATTAGTAAAGAGGGGGGTTGGGAGACATAACCACTGCTTCCCTTTTATCAGGTGTGTTTGTCTAGCAGGCATAGCTATCTTGACAGAGAGCATGTATTTGTGAAGTGAGAGCAGGATTTTTTCTCTGAGGTAGCTGAAGGTGAGGGGGTGACTTACTTAATAGTTAGCTTAGAACACCTCTCTCCTTTTGGTAGGAAGTTCTATTTTTAAAAAGATTATAACCAACTTTCCTTTAGAAGAGGGAATTAGTAGAGGAAGGTTAGGGAGATAGGAGAAAAGTGCTCCTGGTCTCTTGGGTATTATACTTTCCTGGCTTGGGGCTAAATGCCTAGCCTGAAGACAAAGCTCAGAGGATTAACTGATGGATATCCCTACCTTAAGATGAAGAAAAAAATCCTATCACTTAATCTTCCATTTATAACACAAAGCAGAGTAGTATTTTAATATTTAAATTTAAAAACAATAAAATTATATATATATGAATTCATGGATATGTGTATTTTTCTAAAAGAGAAAACCATTCTAAGCACCAGAAGGCAAATTTGATGCAAGTAGTCTGATTAGAAATGAGTATAACCTTTTGAATGGGTGTGGGAAAGGCATTGCTTGAAAAGTTAGCTATTTAGGGCCATTATTCCCTCCCTATTACTTAAAGAGTTTGGCTGTGCCCTGCCCACGCTTCTGGAGTGGAAATTGGTCCATTAATGAGCAGAAACAGTTCACTGGTAGTGACAGTCACCTGAGCCTGTTAGTTCTGGTTTAAAAGATACAATATGCTTGTACACACACAGGGGTTTAGCAATATGAGTTGACTGGTCAACTTAAGCATGCTCCTGATAAGGGGAACTGGGGTTATTTTCTGTGGGGAGTAGTATGTCACTAAAGCAGGTCTTTAAATATATATATATATATATACACACACACACACACACACACATACATATACATATATATCTTATATATATATGTCTTTTTAAAAATATATATATTTAAATAAATAAATATTTTTATTTATTTTTAAAGCAAAGCAAGTTTAGGTTTTAATCATATTTTTAGGGTTTCTAAGTCTTTCTATTTTACAGAATTACTTGTTGGCTTCAACTGTCTTCTTCCCAACTATGCCCTTTGAGGAGATGGGGAAGGCCTGGAGTCATACAATTACAATTTTGTATTCTTGTGTCTTTTTCTATGACTGCAAGATATTTCTTTCCTTTAAGATTTCTGAAGAGTTAACTTTTTTAAAATTATAATAAAAAACAAACCCTACCTTAATCCTTAAATCTTTCCCTATGGTTCTCAGGTTATTTTTGTGTTGGCTACAGCAAGTGGGCTGTGGTTTTCTCTTGCCAAGACAACTTCTAATTGTCATGTGCAGTAAGTTCATAGACAATACCTCACTGTAAACAAACTGTGTAACTGCCAGAGCAGCTCTTATAAATCAACCTAACATTTAAAAGGAAAAAAAAAGAATATTTACAATCAGGAGTGCTAACTGCAAGTGGTCTGGTCAACTCACTGAAAAGGGTCACCAATAATGGGAAGATTCCTGCTCTATTAAATTACTATGTCTGTCCATCTTCCTTATGATTCAAAAGGAGATGAAACTCAATTGAGCCTATTTCTTTCCCTCCACATCTTTAAGAAAGCAGAGGATAGGGGTAGATTGTATCTCATGGAGCTTTGAATGAGGACACTCAAGGACATGTTCCATTTTTTTTTCCACCTCCCCCTCCCCTGCCCTGCTGCTTTTTGCTGTCTGTCCATTGGCTCTGTGATCTTCTGTATCTATTTCTCTTTTTGTCTTTCTCTAGTATTCACTGGTATTTGATCCTGGGGACCTCTGATGTGGAGAGAATTTTCCTGTCAATTGTGCCACCTAGTTCCTGATCTCTATTACGCTTCACCTTGACTCTCCCCTTCATGACTTTTTTGTTGTGTCACCATCTTGCTGCTTGACTCACTTGGTTGGGCAATGGCTCACCGCAAGGCCACTGGCTCATTGCACAGGCACTGGCTCACCACGCAGGCACTCATGTGGGCGCTCGGCTCTCCAAGCAGGCACTCACATGGGCACTCAGTTCACCACATGGGCACTTGGCTCACCGTGTGGACACCCACATGGGCACTAGGCTCACCGTGAGAGCACTGGTTCACCGTGCAGGCACACTTTCTCTTCTTTTTCAACAGGAGGCCCCAGAGATTGAACCCAGGTCCTCCCATATGGTAGGTGGAGGCCTTATCACTTTAGCCACATCCACTTTCCCATGTTCCATTCTTTATGTGTGTCACAGAACATTGTAGAGGCATCTGCACAACTAGACAAAGATTCCTTGCTGTTTGTAGAAAGAATGTCTCATCTAAGTCATCTGAAATCTCACCATTTACCCTCAGTCTACCTCTAGAGGTGCCTCTTTTTGACTGTAAAAACAGTGCATGCCATCTTAACACTCCTCAAATCCACATAAACATGCAGAAGGTTGAAAACACTTTCATGGATTAACATTCATTGATATAATGGATAAAAAACAACACATATTTTATTTGTGAGGTGGCTTCATTTAAAGGACTACTACTCATCTGTAATGGATCCCAAGGTTTATAACAGTTCATGAATGAAAAGAAATGGATTATTAAAGTCTGGCTATTAGAGACCCATATCCACAGTAGCCTTCAATAAAAGGTTATGGAGAAAGAAAAATAAGGAACTGATTATTACCAAAAACAAAAACTTTGAAAATTCGTCAGTTATTATGTGTTAAGTTCTTTTTAGCATTTTTGTATTTTGTCTCTAAGTAGAAGCAAGTTGAGCCTGGTGAGATGAATGGGGAAAAGTTTCTTTCTGACAGATCATAAAGGAACTCAGTAGCTCAATATTCCATGGAGGTGCTTAAAGCAAAAAAGTAAGTCAACTGTTAAGATAAATACCATCCAATCTGTCCAAAAAACTTTGAATTAGGAGAGCTGGAGCAGGATTTCCCAACCCTGGAAGCCTCTATTTAATGCAAAATATCCAAAGTCATACTAATTCTCAATGAGCAAACAGAAGGAAAAATTACCAGTCTCAAATTAAACCCCCCAAAGACAGTAAGGCACAATATATGTCCCTTTACCCTTCCCAAATGTGAGGAAAACATTAGGTTGTCTGGTCCTGGCTTCAGAGAACTTTAGAATGCTCAGAAAGGCTGAGCTTTTCAAAGCAAAAAGCTGAGCTCAGCTCTTTTCCCTGTTATTGTGTTATCAGCCTCCTGTGCCCACATAGCCCCTAGTCTTCTTAATCCTAAATGCTTTCCTTCTATCTACTCCCCACAATTCCAGAGCCTGATGGTTCAGATAAATGTGTCAAATCTTGGTAGTTATGCCACTCCTTCATGGGAAGGTCAAGCAGTCCTTTGAAGACTCTGAAGGACACTAATATACTCCCAAGTTTAGAAAGGGCTACACGGTAATACTCCTTGGCATACATAAAGGCTTTCCACAATTCATACCCTAATTACTTCTTTAGGATCTTCTCTCATTCCCCCTATCCTTCTACTAGCATAAACTCAACATTCAGTCTTCAGTGCCTCCATGCCTTTGCATATGCTGTTGACTCTGTCCTTTCTCACCTTTTCTGATGGAAAACTCATGTCCATCCTGAAGACACTTCAGCTTCTCAGTAAAACAGCTTTCAATTCATCCAGGGAAAATTAGTCACTTCCTCCTCTGTGCTTTCATAGGACTTTGTGCAATCTCTATTATAACACTGATCCTATTATATTACAATTATCTGTTAAATTTGAGGGCAGGGATTATATCTCAAGCAAATAGTGATTAACATAACCCCTAGCATATAGTAGATATTGAATGTTTTTGAATGAATCATCTTTGTCTAAGAGAATTCGCTTCATTTTTCTGTAAAATTTGTTTTATAATATAGTTGCTTCCAATATAACAACTTGTTCTATAAAAAATTGTAATAGAAGGATGACAGCAAAGCTCTAATTGTATCACCCCTGGAAGGCTATCAGTTTATGTCAAACCAACATAAGGAAGTGGGAAAAAATATCAAAATGAGAATGTTAAGTATGGTTTTATTACAACAATGAAATTGTGTTTATAAAACCATTTGTGGGAAACGGACTTGGCCCAGTGGTTAGGGCATCCGTCTACCATATGGGAGGTCCGCGGTTCAAACCCCGGGCCTCCTTGACCCGTGTGGAGCTGGCCATGCGCAGTGCTGATGCGCGCAAGAAGTGCCGTGCCACGCAGGGGTGTCCCCCGCGTAGGGGAGCCCCACACGCAAGGAGTGCGCCCTGTAAGGAGAGCCGCCCAGCGCGAAAAGAAAGTGCAGCCTGCCCAGGAATGGCGCCGCACACACTTCCCGTGCTGCTGACGACTACAGAAGCGGACAAAGAAACAAGACACAGCAAATAGACACAGAGAACAGACAACCGGGGAAATTAAATAAATAAATAAATATTTAAAAAATATAAATAACTAACACCATTTGCATTTCCAATTCTCCTTTCTCTCAAATTCAGCATAACTGAGAAATGCCACACATCATTTGTACACTTTGCATCAGAATAAGTCTTGAGGAATAACAATACCATAGATTTTTACAATCAAAAGTGGTCTTGATCTAGTTCAACATCCTACTATATATGAATCTCTACAAAATCCCTGACAAGTACTTATCATCATTCTACTTCCAGTGGAACCCTTCCAGTGATGGGAGCTCATTACATAAGAAGGTACTTGATTCTATATTTTGATAGTTATGATGTCTGAGTTATGTCCAAATCAGCCTCCTTTACCCTTCAGTTACAGATCACAGTCCTAATAGTTAGTAGGAAAGGGGATGACATGAGGCCTGGGTAAGACCAGAATTAAGAGAACTGTTCCAGTTCCAGGAATGACACTTTAGTTGGGAGGCAAGCTGCCCAAATGAGCCCCAGATGCACTGAGGGCATTCAAGGAGGTTTTTTTTTGTTTTTTTTTTTTAATTCCTCCCTGCCTTGTAGCTTTTGGCATGCTGTCTGCTCTCTGTGTCCATTTGCTGTGCGTTCTTCTGTCTGTATTTATTTTATTCCCGCCCCCCCGCCCCGCCCTTGCGGCTTGCTTGCTGTTGGCTCTCTACGTCCATCACTGCACTCTTCTGAGTTTTTTGCTGTCTGCCTTTTTGTTGCATCACCTTGCTGAGTCAGCTCTCAGTGGTGCTTGCGGGCCGGGTGGTACTGCATGGCGCTTGCGGGCCAGGTGGCTCTCTGGAGCGAGCAGGTAAGCCTGTCTTCACAAGGAGGCCCCGGGACATGAACCCAGGGCCTCCCATATGGTAGACGGAGCCCAACCAATTGAGCCACAGCCGTATCCCCCCATTTAAGGTGTTTTGATCTGGTAGGTGGTGACCAAGCTCAACCCCTGGGCAAAGGGATTGCAAACGGCCAATCAAATTAAAGTCAAGAAGACTGAGTTGTGAAGAAGGGCTACATTTCAAGGGGGAAACTAGAGTAGAAAGTAAGAATCAAAATGGCTCTGGAGTCATAAGAACCTATGTTGAGTTTTGACCTCTTCACTTTCTAAACCTGTTTCCGCATATAAAAATGGGGTACAGGGAAAGCGGATGAGGCTCAGGTGACTGGATCCCCCCTACCGCATGGGAGGTCACTGGTTCAGATCCCGGTGCCTTCTAAAGAAGACAGTGGGCTGGCATGACAGGCAGGTGTGGCAAGCTGATACAACAAGAGACACAACAAGAAAAGAACATAATGGGAAACACAACAAAGCAGGGAGCAGAGGCTCCTGGTGCCTCCTAAAGAAGACAGTAAACTGACACAACAAATGATGACACAATAGGAGACATGGGGAGGGAAAAAAGAGAGACACAACAAAGCAGGGAGTGGAGGTGGCTCGAGCGATTAGACACCTCCCTCCCACATCGGAAGTCCCAGGTTTGGCTCATGGTTGCCCCCAAAGAAACAAGGAAGATGAACAGATTCAGCAAGTAAAAAAAAAAGGGGGTGGGGAGAAATAAATAAAATAAATCTTTGAAAAAAAAGAGGGGAGGTACAATGGTGCCTACTTTAAAGAATGCTGTGAGAATTTAGTGGGATAATATATGTAAAGTCTGGCTTATAGTTAGTGCTTATCAAATATTGTTAGGCAATTAAAATGCATAAACAAAGTGTAAATTAAAAGTATTTTAAAAGCATTTTCATTTTGAAGTGTTTAAAAATGATTATGTACTGAGCATTTTCTTAATTTTTAACACTTCCTTTAAGAGAAGTACTATATCTACATTTTTTTTGAAAGATGACCAAGAATGCTAGGTATTGGTTGGAAATTGCTTATAAAGTGTATATAACATACTACAATTCATCATATTCCTAATAATAAGTATACCAATAGTACAGTTAGAATAAGTACATCTTATCTTTAGATTTTACTTTCAAGTAAAATGATGCCTTTATCATGAATCTTTGTAATCAATCTTTTTTGTCATTTAAATCCAGATTCATCAATCCAATCAGAATTTTTCTAGGTGGTATAACTTAATACTTATTAGAATCTACACAAGCCCTTTTCCCAGCTCCACATTATTTTTCTTTTAATATCCAATTATCTAAAACTTAAGAGGAGTGGGCACCGCCCAATGGTAGGCGTGTGCTGCTCTGATCCTATAGCTGTGAACCAGAAAAATGGGAGTGACATCATCTGTAACAAAAAAAGCTTCTCTTGGTCAGTGAAGACCTATATATAAAAGCCACATTTAAGGGTCTACAGTCCAATACATCAGCTTTCTAAAGTTCAGTCAACACTAAGAAAGCATCAGCTGCTAATATACCTGAAAGAGGATCCTGTCAGAAGACATTCCATAGTGAGTTATCTTTATTTTCTGTTAAAATTAATATGAGATGTTTGGTAATTAAGCAATTATTTAATGAGTACTGTTTTCTACAAATATGCTACTCAAGGTAAAATGTTAAGGGGGGATGAATAACGTTTAATATAAAATGTCACAAAACAAACTTGTACTACTAAAATGCTTTTAAATAATTTATTTTTGTGTTTTAACTCTTTTAAGATGACTTGCTTTACTTAAAATCATCTGAAATTATTGGCAAAATAATCAAAATCTGATATGTTTTAATGGAATTGTTATTGAAATTTTGAAATAAAATAGCCTTAATGACCAAAAAATTCTGATATAAATAACCAATATAAATTTATAAAGTACAGTTAAAATTCCATTTCCCCCTACAGAGTATCAGAATCTAGATTGTTTATTTTATTACTAATAGAAGCTGACTGCTGAATATTTATGTGAATCTTTTAACCTAAAAGAAAGTCTTTTCTAATTTTCAAATGTGAAAACTTGTACATGAATTTTATGGATGTTTTACAATTGCTTTTCAACAATTTTTCACGATATTCTTTTAAGAAGCCCATCCCTCCCTATTAAGAATAAGGAAGCAAAGTAGAATTGTCTAAGATGACTAGGTGAATGTTACAAAGCTAGGATTAGACAGCACTGCTCCCTGTCCTCCAGCTACAGGGCTGGAGGACAGAAATCAAAACCAAATACATTCATTTGTCACTCCATCAATAGCTTTACATTACAGAGTGAAAAGTTATGTAGCAGATTATAATGTTTCTCATATTACTTCTTAATGATGAAGTTTTCCTTTAAAATATGAGTACACAGCTACTCGATGTATATATTAAAAGGGGGAACACCACATAAGAAAAAGCACTTCTTTAATAACAGGCTTTGCAATTGTTGTAATGCAGATGACGACAATAATATTCTACACTGATAGGAAATTTTTGAGCAAAAGAGGAAAAAGCTAAAAATCATATTAAAACATTATGTAAAATAAGTTGAATTAGATGCATACAAGCATTTTATTTAGAGCCAAAGCTCTAACTTACACACTTTACATCAGTGTATAAGGATACACTAATGTGTACTTTTCAATGCTTTGACACATTCTTTTTATTGTAGAAGTGTGCTCATTAATTCAGTAAAAATCTCTCATGCTCTGTGCATAGTTGCATAGTTATAATTGTAAACTACTATAATGTTAATTATATAGTTTGGAGTATTGAAAATATTTTAAAATCCCTTCTTTTTGCCTTTGCTTTTAGTGAAGATGATGTCCACAAAAGACATGGTTAAAGTAATGATTGTCTTGTTTGCAATTTGTTTTCTTACAAAATCAGAGGGGAAAACTGTTAAGTAAGTACTATAGCCTATTTTGCATGGTGAGGGATGGGAAACGGATTTTTAAGTTGCCTTTACGATGTGGAAGTGGAAGCTAATGGAGTGCCCCTCTCTTTTTTTCTGTTACTCCCAGGAAGAGATCTGTGAGTGAAATACAGCTTATGCATAACCTGGGAAAACATCTGAGCTCAATGGAAAGGGTGGAATGGCTGCGTAAGAAGCTACAGGATGTGCACAATTTTGTTGCCCTTGGAGCCCCTATATTTCCCAGAGTTGGTGGGTCCCAGAGGCCCCGAACAAAGGAAGAAAATGTCCTGGTTGACAGCCATCCAAAAAGTCTTGGTGAAGCAGACAAAGCTGACGTGGATGTATTAATCAAAGCTAAATCCCAATAAAATCAGCTATGATCAGAGCACAGCTCTAGATAGAGTAGGGCAACATTATTACATACTGCTAATTTTTTTAAGCTTTAATAAAATTAAGCATCAATATTTCTAATATTGTCAAATTTTACATTGTTAGCCATGATAGATGAAATTTTAATAGACTGTTTTGATTCCTTCATTAATTTAAAAAGCTGTTTTATTCTATTGCTAGTTTATTCTTTTAAAAATGTTATTGTTTAACTTATAAAAGAATAAAATTGTACTTTTTAACTTCTCTTCCATCTTACTATGAAAAATAAAAATTTAATTATCATGATTCTAAATAAATGAAATTATTTTTCACTTTTTACAAGTATGACTTTTTGGTTATGACTGACACCAATATGTTTAAATAGACCATTACTATATTAAAACAATACAAAATGTTTTATAATCATTCTTTACATCATTTTGATCTATTGAACATAATCCTTTTGAGATCACAAAAATACCAGGTCCCCAAGTTCTCTATAAATAGATACTATGTCCTCTTCTTTTCAGATAAAGAAATGATGAAATGCTCAGCAACTTCTGTTTTTGTTTTTTTTTTAAAGACGAAATGGCCTGAAACTTGAATGCAAAAGCCTTGGCTCATACATAAACTCATTGATCATATTTTCTAGTCTGGACTCAAAATTGCAAGGGTTAGAAATTTCATATTTATTAGAAGATAAATTCATTCATTCATTCATTCACTCATTCATTCATTCAACCAAGATTTATTTATTACCCCTTATTTGTCATGTACTTTATTAGGGAGCTGTACATACAGTGGTGAGCAAAAGAGACAAATTTCCTATCTTCACGGAGCCTACAATTTAGTGGGAAAGATGGACTTAATTCCTTATGAACTTTGAAAAAAATGTTATGAAAGAAACGTACAAGATACTACAAGAGTATAAAATACAGAGCCCTTAACTATTTAGGTAAGTGCTCAACAACAGAATTTTCTCAAAATATTAAACATAGAATTACCACATGACTTGGCAATCTCAATTCCAGGTATATGCCCCAAAGAATTGAAAGCAGGGACTCAAACAGATATTTGTACATTCACGTTCATAGCAGCATTTTCCACATTAGCCAAAAGGTGGAAGCTACCCAAATACCCATCAATAACTGAACGGATAAACAAAATTTGGTATAAACATACAATGGAAAAATATTCAGCTGTAAAAAGGAATGAAGTTCTGATACCTGCTAGAACATGGATGAAACTTGAAGATGTTGAGTGAAATAAGTCAGACACAAAAGGACAGATATTATATAGTTTCACTTATATTAAATGACTAAAATACATAAATTCATAGAGACAGAAAATAGATTACAGATTATCAGGGATGGTTAAGTGGAGAATCAGGAATTAATGCTTAATAGGTGCAGATTTTTTGTTTGGGGTGATGGTAAAATTTTGGTAATGGATTGTTGTGATGATAGCACAACATTGGGAATGTCATTACTACCATTCAATTGTGTACTTGAAATGGTGGAAATTATGTTACCACAATTAACAAAAGAGTCCACAAATGCTTGAGAATATTTCTGAGCTGTCCATGTTATTCCATTGGCTTTTTGTTTACTGTTGTGCTAATACCATAATGTCTTAAATCTACAGTTATCTGGTGGAACAATTCATTATACATTACTCTCTTCATAAGTATTTAGGTTATTCTCCACCCTTTGTATTTTGAAATATGTTTTAGAATCAGTTTACTAAATGTTTCCCTTCTAACACATACACACGCCTGTACATACACTCAAAACTTAGTTTTTGCATTGATACTACAGTTTTAGGTAATTGGTAACTTTATAATATTGACACTTCCAGTCCATAATATCATTCCTCTCTCCAGTTATTAGGGTGTTACAAATTTCTCTCAAAATTAGGATCTTATAAATTAGAATCTAATTTATAAAGTTCTCTCTTATAAATTAGGGTTTTAAATTTCGTGTGCTTATAAAATTTTTGTTACCTACCAAATTTAGAATTGGTCAATTTCGCAGTTCTGTTTTCAATTTTCAGAAGTATTTTTAAAAATAAACTAGAACAGAGGGATTAAAATATAAAGATGGGATCCTAAGAATTGACTGAGTCTGATTCTGATGTTTATTTTCTCTAAGATTGTTTTCTCTTGACTTTTAGCATGCCTTGTAATTTTTGTTGAATGCCAGACATGATGTATCTAGTAAAAGAACTAAGATAAGGTTTTTAGTGTGAGGTTTTGTATTAATCTGGCTAGGATCTGGGCTGCATTTAATGTTTGCTCTAACTGTAGGCACCAAAGGCTTAAGTTTCCTTCAGTTTCCATGTTTGTCTTTTGTCCCTTCTCTTGTTGACTTTTGATTTCCCTAACAAACCCTTCATAAGTAGAATTTTGTCTTGACACTCTCTAAGTTGCAATCCACTGTTATTAAAACTGGAGCCCTGTTGATATGGTGGGAAGATATTGGGGAGGGGAAGTGTTCCATACGCCTATGATTAAATCTAAGTTATTTTTGTGGGCCTGAGTTTCTGAGATGTGACTTTCATAAGTGCTTCTAAGCCTGTTTTTTTTTTTCCCTCTCTCTCTCCTTACTTGAAACAACTTTAAATGTCCTTCCCCCTTGTCAGATATGGCTTTGGTAAAGTAGTTTTCCTTAAGATGGGTCTTGTTATGGAGAACACTCTTGCATATTCATAATGACTACCTTTTCCCCTGATCCTGTCCAAAGCTGGAGGGAATTCTTCTCTGATCTTCACTGTGAGAATATGATGGAGGTCCTGGAGGTAAACACCATGAAAGTGTAGGGACTCCTCTAAGACTGAGACCCTAAAGTTTTTAACTCTCCAACTAGTCCACACTTAGACTCAAGCAATTCATGAATTACCATTTAAGTGTTCTTACCAGGTACTCAGGTACTGGGCTCCAGTGTCTTCTGTTCCTGGTAAGCTGATATGGGCTGTGATTCTTTGTATTTACCTGTCTCTCCAGTTTTTGGGTCGTTGTTTGTGCCGTGACCTCAATTCTCTCATGGAACTGAGAAAAGTCATTGATTTTCAGTTTGTTCAGCTTTCTTCTTTTGGTAAGGATGGCAGGGATGACTTCCAAGCTCTTTGCTTGTTGGAGCTTAAACTGAAAGTACTTCTATTTTCTCCTTAGAGTTTTATAGTGTTAATTGTTGCATTTAGGTCTTTGAACCATTTTGACTTTATTTTTCTGTGTGATATAAGGTAGGGTTCCAAATTCATTCTTTTGTATGTAGTTATCCAGTTGGCCTGGTACTGTTTGTTGAAAAAATTGTTCTTTCCCCGTTGAATTGCCTTCATACCCTTGATAAAAAACCAATTGACCTTAAAGATGAGGGTTTACTTCTGGACTCTCAGTTCTATTCTATTGATTTAAATGTCTAGTATTATGCTAGTACCACACTGTCTTGATTACTGTAGCTTTGTAGTAAAATTTAAAATCATGAGGTATAAGTCTTCCAACTTTGTTCTTTTTGCTCTTCCCTTTTAAAATTATTTTGGCTATGCTAGGTTCTTTGCATTTCCATATAAATTTTAGGATTAGTTTTGTCATTTTCCACACCAAAAAAAAAAAAAAAGAAAAAAAAAGCCAATTAAAGGTTTGAGAATTTACCCTATGGCAAGCTATTAATAATTATAAAAGATCTAAGAATTGACCTATTGAAAGCTAACAAATTACAAAAAACCCCTGCAGACTGCTGCTTTAATCTAACATTTCAGGACCACCTTATATCCCAATTCCAACCTATTTTTCTCTCATTACTTCCTATTCATTTCTTTTCATTGCTTAGCCATTTATATGCCTTTGTTGGTCTTTCTATTCCTACTCTCTTCAGGTGTGAATCCTACCTATTCTTTAAAGCCCCAGATCAAACACTGTTCTGCTGCACTTTCTTCATCTCTCCAATTAAAAGCAATTTTTCCTATCACATTAACTCCTATCACATTAACAAAAACATTTGTTTTCCTTCATATTTGTTATTATATGTAATTTTTATTAATAGAATCTGCATATTAATAATGTACCTCCCCTACTATTCTTAGAGTCTAGATCAAGAAATATGTTTACTGAATAAAATATGTGAATGAGGTGGGGAAAGGTATAGAGTTCTTTCTGTGTTATTTGTGATTTTTCTGTTCCAACTATGAGATGGCAGTGCTTAAACTTTGTAGTACAAAGAATTTTAAATCCCAGAGTTTAAAGTTAAATAGGATTCTGGATCTGGATTATTATTAATTTGATCAAGTATTCCAAGCAGAAGTTATTTTATTTATTCTATGCCTTGAAACAATCTTGCCTTAGCAGGCTATGAGGTACAATAATATAGACAACTAAAGGATCTTGTTTGTTCATTGTTTCTATATGAATCTTCCATTTCTGTATTGACCTCTTTGGTACATGTCTTGATATTGTGGAAGAAAGACTTTCATTAAGGGTCTGAACCTTAGCCCCTTCAGTCAGCAAACTAGCATTTATAAATTATTATGCAGAGCAGATTTGAGTTAGTCCAACCCAGTGGTATTACCTATCAGATGTATAGCAGCTACCAGTGCTCTCAATTTCATATTGAATTGTTTTTTGTTTTTGTTTTTTAAAGCAAAGGACAGTGGGAACTTTATTAGATTTTCTTGTTATTTCTGTTTATTTTAAATGAACAGAATTAACTAAGTTCCAGACTTCTCAAAGCAGGTTAAGATGGTTTGAACAGATTCCAGCATGGAACAACAAAGTATCTGTATTTTCCCTGAAATCTTTCACTGATGAGTCTTTCAATATTTCTTAGAAAATTCCCAGAGCTTGGACTAAAACTTGTAAATTATTCCAAGCAGAGCACCTGATGGACTCACATCAGGATTAGAACTACTTGGGTTTTGTTTTCCTATTAAGTGACAGGCTTTTTTGATGTCTGAGAGTAGAGTGAGCCAAATGAAACTACAGTATACAAAACTATAATAATGTGAAAATAATGAGATTGGTGGAAGACTTCTGGTGAAATATCAGAGACTTTCTTTAGAAAATGATGGCTTTTACTTTTATTCTTTTTTGATGGCTTATATTTTGATATGGGGAAATGTTTTCTGTTTCACAGGACTCACTAACCCTAATTTAAACTACAGAATCACCCCACTTCAGGCATAGCGTACAGGAGAAAACGTTGATAATAAATTAATATTGGTGTAGTTTTTGTTGTGTTTTTTGTTTTTTTTTCTTTTTTTGCCTGAGATTTTCTTGGAGTTTATCCATGAGATTACCTTTATGTATTGCAAAATTCCGTTTAGATTGCTCTTACTCAAAATTCTTCAAAGATTGACAATCTCCAATTTAGAATATTAATAATATAACAATAATAATAACATGGTATACGATGAAAATAGCCTATTTCCCCTAGATTTCTGACATTTAAGTGTCCTTACGGGAGGAAGAGGATGGTCACTACCCTGTAACTGTCCAGCTCAACTGCTCACCTACTTACCATAAACATTGGTTTAGAAAACACATTGGTTATGACACGTAGGAGTCATGGAATTATCTTTTCATAACTAATCAGTGATAAAAGGCTTTTTGACAAAGTTCTCCACGCAAATTCTGTTTTCATACCAAATTTCTCAAACCAGGCCCTTTTCCTCGTTGCTTACTCTGCTTGCACACTCTTCCCTCTCTTCTCAAAACGCGGGAACTCTGTCATTCTTCAAGATCCAGCTCAAATGTAACTTGCTAGTGGAGGCTTCCTCAACATGGCATATAGCTTTAATCCCTCTCTGTTCTCAAATTCACTGCGAGCAGCAAGGTTTTTAGCACGAAGTAAAGGGATCATCTATTTTTGTGTTGGCCACGCCCCAGGCTGTGAGCTTCAAGTGAGGAGGCTTTTTTAGTTTTCTGCGCTTTGAATAGTCTAGCATTCTAGCACATGGTAGGCTTCGCAGCCAGGGAGCATGTCTCGCCCAGGTTACTCTTGAAATTCCATAAGCGGCAAAACGGCAGGAATTTCCTCATCACATTGGTTCCCGCCAAACTAACGTTCAAAAACGAGCAGTGGTGCACACTAGGGAATAGAGACTCTCTTATGACTACTACTGCCTTTCACGAAACCGGGTCGGTCAAAGTAGGAGTGATTTCTTAGCTTGCTCTATTGAGGCAAACGCTCTCCCTGAACTAAGTCCCAGGGGTAGTTACCCAACTCCGGTTTGGAGAATCTATC
Organism: Dasypus novemcinctus; assembly: GCF_030445035.2. Classification (NCBI taxonomy): domain Eukaryota; kingdom Metazoa; phylum Chordata; class Mammalia; order Cingulata; family Dasypodidae; genus Dasypus; species Dasypus novemcinctus. The sequence goes on from NC_080682.1 coordinate 80,551,949, forward strand.
CGCCTTTTTCTAACAGTGCTAGGCAGTCAAGGGGGTCGACACTCGCCGTCGACCCGAAGCTGACGTCTGTGAAGAACGGTCACGCGGGGGCTTCCTCTCAGGCCCGGTACCTCAGACGTGGAAGGTCTTCTCCAGGTATCCGCCCCCAAGCCATCAGACATTCGGCGCCCCGCCCACTTGGGGCGGGGAGCCACCATTCTCGCGAGAAGACAGTAGCCGCGCCTCTCCAGGCAGTAGGCTCTCGCGAGAAGTTGTGGAGCCGGCCTGCAGCTTGCTGGGGCGGGTTTGGTATCCGCCACCGCTTGGGTGTCCGCCGCTACAGTCACCCGGTGAGATATTCGGTTGAGGAGGAAGCGGAGGCGTCGCTGGCCCTGGCCTTTGCCTGGATCGTCAGTGGATACTCGAGGAGGACTACAGGTTCGAAGGTGACTGGACTCAGCTGGGGAATTCGGTGGGGCGGCGCCGGAGGCAGAGCTTGGCGGGGGCGAAGGAGCGAAGTGGGCGGAGGGCGAATCAGGGTTTGGTAGCGGGGCTGCTGGGGTGATGGTCTGGGGGCAGGGACCTTGCTAGGGCGTGGGTGAGGATCTGGGGCCCAGCCGCTGGCACCCAATTCGGGGAGGAAGGGATGGGATATAGGTTTTGGGGTGCTGCTTTTGGGGTCGAGTCCGGAGGTGTTTCTTCCCCACGGATGAAGGAGATACTCTTATCCCACTTCCCAATGCAAAGTAACCCGCGCCCCGCCCCTTGCCTGTCATCTCTGGGCCAACGCAGCGACTTCCTGAGGAGGGCGCATCACAATAGGGGATAAGGTGGCAGGCAGTTTCTCTTTGGGCGAAGAGGAGTAAGACCCTAGTAATGTACTGCGCTGTTTTATTCTCTTAACAGTATCACGTATGGTGAAGCTTTGTTTTCCCCAGACTTGACAGAAAAGGTTATTTTTTACCTTTTTTAGGACTCGAGTTTCCTAAGATCCTTTCTTCTTGTGAGTGGGGTGTGTGTGTGTGAGAGAGATATTGCTTAGTAATTTGTTAGTGTGGGGCAACGTGACTATCTTTGGGTCTCAAAGATTTCGTATTTCTCTTTTCTCCCCGGTATTTTGAATCCATGATGAAAAGTCACTAGTTCAGACATGCCAAAGACAAACCGTCATCTGCTAGTCAGTTTGTGCGCCTCTCAAATAAAGAGAAAAACATCTTTTTAAAATCTTGAGCCTTTTATTTAAATTAATCTGAATGAAGCAGCACGTTTATTTTATTTACACAGCTACATAAATTTGGTCAAGATTTTGTAGAGAGGGGTTTAGGGATAAATTTTGACAAAAAGCTGTAAAAATTAGGATAAGAGTTATAATAAGGTATGCAACTATAAGGGCCAAAAAGTTTCTGAACTGGAGAGCCCAACCGGACAGAAGTCTGAGTCTTGAGACTGAACATGTATTTGTCACTTGAATATGAGGCAAAATCAGTGAAAATATCCGGGAAACGATTTGGTGTTGCATTAAGACTGTTGAAAAAGTGTTTGAGGACAACTATTTTTGAATGTGTAAATGTGTTTCATGAATTTCCCTTACATTTCTCAGAATTAATGACTTAACTGCTGTTCTTTCACATCAGGAGAAAGTGAGAAGGGAGGTTCTAAAGCATGGACTAAAGCAAGGAACCATGGAATACCGTAATGTTCTATCCAGAAAGCTTTTAGAGTCTCAACTGTCTTTTTGAGCTCTTTCACCTTTTTTTCTCACTCAGAAAAGCTTTCAGATGGGGTTTTTACCTTTAGTTATCCCTACACTAGTCTGACTTCTTTTTTCTTCGTCACTGTTCCTTCCTTCCCTCCCTGCTTCTCTCTCCCAGTTTTCAGGCTCACTTCATGGGTGATATACACGAATATGGGCCCAGTGTTGTCATATCTTCAGGCTTCTCAAGAGAACACAGAAGTCTAGATTTTTGGTTGCAATTTCTTGATTTTAAAAATATTAACTAATCTAAAAAAATTAAAAAATAACATCATGTATCATGTGGCTCAAATAAAGCCATCTGTAGTTATAGATTTTTTGGGGGAGGAAGTACTGGGTGTTAAACTGTGGACCTTGTAAGTGGGAAGCACTTGCTCCCCATGTAGTTGTATCTTGCTTACCATTTAGAACCTTTGTTATAGGTCAAATTTATACATTTTACAGCTGAAAAAAAGGTATTTAAAGTGGTATGCTAATTAGCTTAGAATTTAAAACCTAGGAGGATTTGGTAAAATGTCAAGTCTAATTGAAACCAGTAGATATATTTAATAGTCTTTAAATATAGTAGGACAAATTGAACTGGGAAGAAAATGCTCTCATTTATAGTTTAGCAACTCAGAGTTCTGAACAAAGCTGGTTTATAGGTGTCTTGTAAGGAAGCACTTTATTGTACTTGCAACTAATACATAAAATGCAATCCAGTAGACCCTTTACAACCTATCTCAGATTTTGAATGTTATTATTTGCCATCCCACATTGTCTCTAGGCTTTGACGTCAAAAAAAAATTGTTTACTTTTTATTTTGAAATACTTTCAAGCTGACAGGACATTTACAGACATAATACAAACCCCATACAGAGAACTCCAACAAAGCCCTACCCTCCCAGATGCCCAGAGCCATCAGTTTGAACAACTTGTCACCTTTTCCGTATAATTATCTCTTCTTCCTACATTTCATGCCTATTTACCAATTTATTTTCTGAACATTTGAGTGTAGGTTGTATACATTATGCTCCTAAGAACAAGGATATTCACTTCTGTAACCACAGTTATCGAGTTCAAGGAATTTGACAGATAAAGCTTGTAGTATATGTTTCAGTTTTTCAGTATGTCCCAAAAATATCCCTTTTGAGCCTCTCCTCCTCCTTCCCTACATCCCATCCAGGATCATGTATTGCATTTATTTATTTATTTATTTTTAATTTTTTTTTTTTAATTTTTAAAGATTTATTTTATTTCTGTCCCCTTCCCCCCGCCCCTGCCCCAGTTGTCTGTTCTCTGTGTCTGTCTGCTGCGTGTTCTTCTTTGTCCACTTCTGTTGTTGTCAGCGGCATGGGAATCTGTTTCTTTTTGTTGCGTCACCTTGTTGTGTCAGCTTTCTGTGTGTGCGGCACCATTTCTGGGCAAGCTGACCTTTCTTTCGTGCTGGGCGGCTCTCCTTACAGGGCGCACTCCTTGTGTGTGGGGCTCCCCTACGCCGGGGGCACCCCTGAGTGGCACGGCACTCCTTGTGTGCATCAGCACTGTGCATGGGCCAGCTGCACATGGGTCACGGAGGCCCGGGGGTTGAACCGTGGACCTCCCATGTAGTAGAAGGATGCCCTATCCAATGGGCCAAGTCCGCTTCCCATGTATTGCCTTTAATTATTATTGTCTCTTTGGTTGCACTTTAAAAAATTTTTTTATTTGTGGGAACATATATACAACATAAACTTTCCCATCTCAACCAAACATACCATTCAGTGGGATTAATCACTTTCACATTATTACGGTACCCTTACCATCCTCAATTACTAAAATTTTTCTATCTCCCCAAACAGAAGTTCTACACCCATTTTGTGTTACCTCCCTGACCCCCAAGGGCTCTGTCTTTCACAACCAAATTTATCATGACTCCTGCAAAGAATACATAGGATACCAGTTGTTAATCAGGACTGCTTTGGAAATTTCCAGATTTAAGTTTCTTTCTTTTAGCCTAGTCTTATCAGATCAAGCTAGTCTAAGATCTTTTCATCCAGTCCTTGTCTCTGTCTGTTCTAGAAAGTGAAAAAGGGGGAGATAGGGCATTTTGTTTGTGAGGTGTTACAGTTTGAGAGTTTCAAAAATGTTTCTGAAGAATCTTCTATGTATTTATGGAGATTGCATTTGTAAAAGGTTGAACAACCATGCATAACATGCAGAATTCCCAAATATCATCCCTCTTCCAACACCTTACATTTTTTGTGGAACATTTGCTATAGATTATGAAAGAATATGATCAGTCTGTTACCACTAACTATGGTACATAGCATATACTTGGTATATTTTTTCCATATTTCCCCTATTATTAACACTATATATTAATATTGTACATTTGTTATAGCGCATGAGAAAACACTCTCATATTTGTATGGTTTTTTATTTTTTTTTAAGATTTATTTATTTATGTCTCTCCCCTTCCCCCCCGCACCCCGATTGTCTGTTCTCTGTGTCTATTTGCTGCGTCGTCTTTGTCCGCTTCTGTTGTTGTCAGCGGCACGGGAATCTGTGTTTCTTTTTGTTGCGTCATCTTGTTGTGTCAGCTCTCCATGTGTGCGGCACCATTCCTGGGCAGGCTGCACTTTCTTTCGTGCTACGTGGCTCTCCTTACGGGGCATACTCCTTGTGCGTGGGGCTCCCCTACGCGGGGAACACCCCTGCATGGCACAGCACTCCTTGCGCGCATCAGCACTGCTCATGGGAGCCAGCTCCACACTGGTCAAGGAGGCCCAGGGTTTGAACTGCGGACCTCCCATGTGGTAGATGGGCGCCCTAACCACTGGGCAAAGTCCACTGCCATATTTGTACCGTACCACAGTCCATTGCCAGTTGTATGGTTCACTGTGTTATACAGTCCCATGCCTTGTACATTTTATCCAAAGTGTACCCTGAGTGACTCTCACTTTCATCACAGAGTTGTGTAATCATCGACCCAGTAAACCTTTGAATATTTTCCTTAGTCCAAAAGAAAAAATCCTATACCTCCTATTAATGACCTTTAGCGTTGCTATGGTAGTACCTTTTTTTTTTTTCAAGATTCATTTATTTATTTCCACCCCCCCTTCATTGTCTGCTCTCTGTCCATTCGCTGTGTGTTCTTCTGTGTCTGCTTGTGTTCTCATTAGGCATCTCTGGGAACTGATTCTAGGACCTTCTGGAGTGGGAGAGAGACAATCATTCTCTTGCACCACCTCAGCTCCCTGGTGTGCTGCGTCTTGTATTATTTCTTCTCTGTGTCTCTTTTTGTTGTGTCATCTTGCTGAACCAGCTCCCTGCATGGTCCAGCACTCCTGTGTGGGGCAGCACTCCTGCGCATACTCCATGCTGGCCAGCACTCTGTATGGGCCATCTCACCGCATGGACCAGCTTGCCTTGACCAGGAGGCCCTGGGCATTGAACCCTGGACCTCCTATATGGTAGAAGGGAGCGCAATTGCTTGAGCCACATATGCTTCCCAGTAGTATCTTCTTTGACATTGATTCAAGAGTATTACAATATAGCTGTTAACTATAGTCCTTAAGTTACACTATATTCTTATACCACCTTGTAATAGTGATGTACATTTGTTCTTGTTCATAGATGAACGTTTTTTATTTATATTATTAACCACAATCCTCATCCACCTCTGGGTTCAGTATTTTATTTAGTCTCTAGATTATTCTCTAGCTTTCTTTCAATTGGCATTTATATCCCTAGATTATCCATTTAGCCACAATCCCTTTTATAAACAGCTGTGTTAGTTATATTCCCTATATTGTGTTACCATCATCTCTATGCATTTCCACAGTTTTACAGTTAAGCTGATTGAAAATTCTACATATATTAATTATCAGTACCCCTTCTCAGTCCTCATCCTGTCCTGTTTCCTTTCTTTTAGCCTAGTCTTCTCAGATCAAGTATACTCTAGGTTTTAACGCTGTACATTTATTCTTTGTGTTTAGTTCATATTAGTGAGACCATACAATATTTGTCTTTCTGTGTCTGGCATATTTCACTTAGCATAATGTTCTCAAGGTTCATCCGTGCTATCATATGTTTCACAATTTCATTTCCTTTTACTGCAGCATAGTATTCTATAGTATGTATATACCACATTCTGTTTATCCATTCATTGGTTGATGGACACTTGGGTTATTTCCATCTTTTGGCAATTGTGAGTGATACTGCTGTCAACATTGGTGAGCAAATGTCTGTTCACGTCACTGTTTTCAGTTCTACTGGATATATTCCCAGTTGAGGGATTGCCAGATTATATGGCAGTTCTATATTTAGCTTCCTGAGGAACCGCCAAACTGTTTTCTACAGAGGCTGCACCATTCTACATTTCTACCAACAGTTGAGTGTTGACATTTCTTCACATCCTCCCCAGCACTTGTTGTTTTCCTTTTTTTTTTTTTAAATAATGGCCATTTTATGTGGTGTGAGATATCTCATTGTAGTTTTGCTTTCCATTTTCCTAATAGCTAGTGATAATGAATGTTTTTTCGTGTGCTTTTTTTGCCATTTGTATTTCCCCTTCCTCCTTAGATTTCTCTTTACAAGAGTATAGAAACACTACTGATTTTTGCTATTAATTTTGTATCCTAACACACTGCTGAATGCATTTATTATTTCTTGTAGCTATCTAATTGATTTTTTGGGTTTTTCTAGGTATGCGATCATATCATCTGTGAATAATGAAAGTTTTACTTCCTTTCCAATTTGGACACCTTTTATTTCTTTTTCTTGCCTGATTGCTCTAGCTAGAACCTCTAGTATTATATTGAACAACAGTGTCAACAGAGGGCAACCTTGTGTTGTTCCCAATCTCAACAGAACAGCTTTCAGTCTTTCACTATTGTGTATAATGTAAGCTGTGGGTTTTTCATATATGCCTTTTATCATGTCGAGAAGGTTTCCTTCGATTCCTATCTTTTGGAGTGTTCTTATTGAGAAGGATGCTGGATTTTTTAAATGTCTTTTTTTGCCTCAATCAAGATGATCATGTGAATTTTCTTCTTTGATTTATTAATGTGACATATTATGTTGATGGATTTTCTTGTGTTGAGCCACTCTTATGTGCCTGTTATAAAACCTACTTGATCATGATGAATAATTCTTTTAATGAGTTGTTGGATTCCATTAGCGAGTATTTTTGTTGACGATTTTTGCAAATGTATTCATTAGGGAAATGGGCTTGTAATTTCCTTTCTTTGTAATAGCTTTATCTTGCTTTGATAATAGGGTGATATTGGCTTCATAAAATGAGCTTGATAGTGTTCCTTTGTGTTCAGTTTTTTTGGAAGAGCTTGATTAAGATTGGTATTAAATCTTCTTTGAATGCCTGGTAGAAGTCACCTGTGAAGCCATCATCTGGTCCTTGGCTTTTCGTTTTTGGGAGATGTAGGTTTCTTCTGGGGTCAGTGTAGGTTGTTCATATGTTGCTAGGGATTTTTCCATTTCATCTTCATTGTCTAATTGGTTGGCATACAGTTGTTCATAGTGTCCACTTATGATCTCTTTTATTTCTGTGGGATCAGTAGCAATTTCCCCATTTTCATTTCTCATTTTGCTTATTTGCATCTTCTCTCTATTGTTGTCAGTCTTGCTTCAGGTTTATCAATTTTGTTGATCTTTTTGAAGAACCAACTTTGGTTTTGTTAATTCTCTCTATTGTTCTTTCTCAATTTCATTTATTTCTGCTCTCATCTTTGTTATTTCATTCCTTCTACTTGCTTTGTGCATAGTTTGCTGTTCTTTTTCTAGTTCCTCCAGCTATGTATTTAGGTCATTGATTTTAGCTCTTTTCTTTTTTAATGTAAGCACTGTGGGCTATAAATTTTTCTCTCTTTTTTAAAAATTCAATTTAAATTTAAAAAAATTTTATCCTCTCCCTCCCCCAGATGTTTCCTTTGTCTGTCTGCTCTTCTTCTTTAGGAAGCACTGGGAACCAAACCCAGGACCTCCCATGTGGGAGGCAAGTGCCTCACCACTTGAGCCACTTCCACTTTCAGCTTATTGTGGCCCATTGTGGTTCACCTTCTTTAGGAATCACCTGAAACCGAACCTGGGACCTCCCCTGTGGGAGGTAGGTGCCCAATTGCTTGAGCCATATCCTCTCCCCCTATAAATTTCTTTCTTAGCACTGCTTTCACTGAATCAGATAGGTTCTGATATGTTATGTTCTCGTTTTCATTCATCTCAAGATATTGATTTCTCTTGCAATTTCTTCTTTGACCCATTGATTATTTAATAGTGTGTTGTTTAATCTCCGTATATTATTGAATTTTCCCTTTTTATGCCTGGTGTTGATTTCCAGCTTTATTCGATTATGGTCAGAGAAAGCGCATTGTATAATTTCAGTCTTTTTAAATTTATTGACATCTGTTTTCTGACTCAACACATGGTCTATCCTGGAGAAAGGTCCATGAGCACTTGAGAAGAATGTATATCCTGCTGTTTTGGGGTTCAGTGTTCTGTATTTGTTTATTAGGTTTAGTTCATTTATCATATTCAAGCTCTCTGTTTCTTTATTGATCCTCTGCCCAGATGATTTATCCAGTGATGAGAGTGGTGTATTGAAGTCTCCAACTATTATTGTAGAGACATCTATTTCTCCCTTCAGTTTTGCCAGTGTTTGCCTCATTTAATTTGAGGTATCCTGGTTAGATGCATTTACATTTATGATTATTTCCTCCTAGTGAATTGCCCCTTTATTAATACATAACGAACCTTCCTTGTCTCTAATAACAACAGCTTTGCTTTTAAAGTCAATTTCATTCAATGTAAGTATAGCTACACCAGCTTTCTTTTGGTTATTGTATGTGTGGAATATCTTTTTCCAGCCTTTCACTTTCAGTATATTTGTACCCTTGGGTCTAAGGTGAGTCTCTTGTAGACAGCATATAGATGGCTTATATTTTCTTATCCATACCACCAGTCTGCATCTTTCGACTGGAGAGTTTAATCCATTAACATTTAATGTTATTACTGTGTAGACAGTTCTTACCTCATCCATTTTGATCTTTGGGTTTTATCTGTTTTAGCAGTTTGATATGGTTCATGAATTCCAAAAATAGATATTGGATTATGTTTGTAAACTGGTCTGTACTTGGGCTTTGATTGGGACACGTCAGTAGGGTGTTGTGTCCCTGCCCCTTGGTGGTTGGGGACTCACAGATAAAAGACATGGCAAAGGACAGAGTGGGAGATTTTCATACTGGAGGCTTGAGCTGGAGCCCTGGGAAGTAAGCACACAGAGGAGCTTGGTCTTGAGGAAAGAGAGAAGGCCTCAGGAAGAGAAACAAGCTGTTTGCCTCTGGTAGTCTATAGCTGACCTTGTGGAGAGAGGCAAAGCCTAGAGAGCCTCATAGTCTACAGGTAACCTTGTAAAGAAAACAGAGGAGCTGAGCCGGGAGAGAAAAGAACCTCAGGAAGAGAGGAACCCAGGAAGCCTGAACCCTGGCAGACATTAGCAGTCATCTTGCTCCAGCACGTGGCAAAAGACTTTGGTGAGGGAAATAACTTACGCTTTATGGCCTGGTAACTGTAAGCTTCTACCCCAAATAAACACCCTTTATAAAAACCAATTTCTGGTATTTTGCATCAGCACCCCTTTGGCTGACTAATACATCTGTTATATCTTGTTTTCACCACTCTTTTTACTCTTTCAGTTACTTTTACAGAGAGTCATTTCCAGACTCTCTTCCAAGCCTCTCTCTTGTCTTTTCAGTCTATAGCACCCCCTTAAGTATTTCCTGCAAAGCAGGTCTCTTTGTTACAAACTCTTAGTTTCTCTTTATCTGTGACTATTCTAAACTTGTCTTCAGTTTAAACGACAGTCTTGCTGGATATAAGATTTTTGGCTGGCAGTTTTTGTTTTTCAATATTTTAAATGTATCATACCACTGACTTCTTGCCTTCATGGATTCTGATGAGAAATCAGCATTAATCTCATTATGTATCCCTTGTGTGTGATGCATCTCTTTTCTCTTGCTGCTCTCATGATTCTCCCTTTATCTTTGACATTTGACATTCTGATTGGTATGTGTCTTGTAATAGGTCTATTTGGATTATTTGAATGGGGTTATATTATGCTTCCTGGACATGGATATCAATGTCCTAGAGGGTTGGGAAATTTTCTACCATTATTTCCTCATATTTCTTCCGCCCCTTTTCCCTTCTCCTTCTGGGACATCCATGACACATATGTTTGCACATCTCTTGCTGTCATTTAGTTCTCTGAGACCTTTTTCAATATTTTCCATTCTTTTTTTTATTTGTTCTTTTGTATATTTGCTTTCAGAGGTCCTGTTTCGTATACACTAATCCTTTCTTCTGCCTCTTCAAATCTGCTGTTATATGCCTCCAGTGTAATTTTTATTTCATTTATTGTGCTTTTCATTACCATGAGATGTGCTTTTTCTATGTATGCCTTCAAATTCTTTGTGCTCTTCAGTGTCTTCTTGGAAGTCCTTAATCTGTTTAACCCATCTCATTGAATTTATTAAGGAGATTTGTTTGAGTACCTATGACTAGTTGTCTCAACTCTTTTATATTCTCTGGTGGCTTAGTTCCTTTGACTGGGCCATATCTTCCTGTTTCTTAGATGGATTGTGTTTTTTTGCTTGATGTCTGGCTTCTGACTTACTAGATGTATTTATTTTTGGCTCCTTTTCTCTCTTAATTTAGGGCTTTCTATTTGATTGACTTTGCATGACAGCCCTTCTTTGTTACTTGGTTAAACTTAATTTGGAACTTGGGAGTGGCTCATGTTTAATCAATCTGAATATTTTCAGCTCTTTTTCATTTGTTTCTTGCCCTTTTCCCCTTGCTGGTTGAGGAATAGGAGCTGAGGATGCGGTTGTTACTGTAAGCTGTGGAGGCTGAAGGTGCTCTTGTTTCAGGAACTTATGAAACTTCTCCCACTTTTCTCTCTGCCAGAGGTAGGGATGGAGCCACAGCTGTGTGCAGTAATCCAAGCTGTGCAGGCCAAGACTGTCTGTAGGTGCCCAGAGACAGTGATGAAAGCTCCATGCCCCTTCCTCCCCTGCCAGTGGCAGGGATGGAGCTATGGGTGTGGGCAGCAAACTATGCATTATGAGTCAAAACTGACTGCAGTTGCCCAGGTAGACTGAGGAAGGCTGAGCCCCCTTCCTCCCAAGCAGGAATGGAGCCTCCTGTATGCCCAGCAATCTAGTTTGTGTGGGCCAAAAGTGATTGCAGTTGTTTGGAGAGGGTAAGAGAGCTTTGTAACTCCTCCTGTTCCGGGGACAGGGATGGAGCCACAGATGTGTCCAATAATCTAGTTGTGCAAGCTGAAAGCAACTGCAGTTGCCCCAAGAGGCTGAGGCTCTCCTCCTCTTGCCCTGTCAGGTGTGGAAATAGAGTAAGAGATGTTTCCAACAGTCTATTCCATGCAGGTTGAAAATGGCTGTAGTTGCCATGAGAGGCTGAGGGAGCATTGTCCCTTTTGCCCTCTCATCTCCCTCCTCCTGTCTTCTCAGTACTGTACCAGTAATGCACCAGGAGAGGTTGAGGAAACAGTGCCCTTCTCCTTTCCTATTGGGGCCAGAGATGTATCCACAAGTTTGCCCACCAGTCTAGTCTGTGTGAGCTCAAAGTGCCTGCAGTTCCCCGGGGAGGCTGGTGCAGGTCCCCCAAGCTTCCTCCATGCTATAGGTAGCACTGTAGCCTAGGTATGAGTTTGAGATTACTTGTGAATCCCAAAAAGAGAGATTATGTTTGTAAATTTATCTGTTTCTATGGGTGTAATACCCTTTGAATGCATTAGATTCAGCTGACATGTCTTGATTAAATTACCTTTTGCAATTAGGGTTTTAATTCAACCATGTCAGAAAGGCATGACTCAGATTGAGTCCCTGACCCCTTGGTGGGCTGACAAATGGACACTTTCTCAAGAAGTTACACAGAAGAGAGAGCATTTGGTCATTTTGACCCTGCCATGTGACAGAAAGGAGAAGGCTCAAACAGCTAAAGTCCCAGGAAGAGTGATGAGCCATTTGCCTAATTTGCAGTGAAGAGAACAGAGCAGCTGAGCAGTTGAGAAGGCTGGAGAGACCAGGCAGAGATTGTCCACCATCTTGCTTCAACAGGTGGCAACAGACTTTGATGAGAAAGTAGCCTTGAGTTGGACTCTTTAGGGCCTTGTAAGCTTTTACTCCAAATAAATACCCTTTATAAAAGGTAGCAGATTTGCATTAGTACTCCTTTGACTATTACACTAGGCTAGGCTGCAGTCCAACCTAGGTGTAAAGAAGTTGGTCCCTGCCTTCACTGATTTTTAATCAGGGCCCCTTCCCCTCATGCCAGGAGTGGAGTTAAAATAGAGGTTACCAGCCTCCTTTGGTCTTGGACAAGTTCAAACTTCAGCTGTTCGTAGGATTGGACTTTTACCAAGTGAATTTGCCAATCAGTAGCTGAAATTGGTACTCTCCTCCATTTTTGGGAAATTGAGCTTCTAACTCCAGTCATAATCTTCACTGCAGATGGGCAGTCTCCTCCTTCTCTTCTTCCAAGGATGTTGCCCTGTGTTCTTTTGGTCTCCTGGACTCCCCAAATAGGAGCTTTAGGGAGCTCTGGGTGATTACTTATTGTATCGTAGGGTGAGCTCACGCTTGGAGCTCCTTACTCTGCCTCCATCTTACTTCCTCCTCCTGTCTGACTTTTATTTTGTTTCAATTTCGGTTCAGAACTTAAAGGAAGGGGAAAGAGGTAGTTCTAGATGTTCATTAATGGAGAAAGAAGTACTTTTAAGTTGTTTTTCTCCCTTTTGCATAGACTGTTCATTAGGGCTCAGATTTGGGACCCTTGAAACTAAGACCAACTTTGCTAAGAAGATTATCAATCTAGAACTTGGAGATGGAAGGTAAGAAATTAAAATTTAAAGAGATACTTTCTGGGAGAAGAATAAGAGGTTGGTAAGTATTAGTAGGCAGTGGGAATACAATGAGCTTGAAATAGTAGAAACTTGAACATAAAGGGGAAAGATTTATGTCAAATCAAACATTATGTCACGGTAGGATTCTGGAGACAAGTGAAATGCTAAAAGGTATCTTTGCCATTAAAAGCATCCTTATTAAGAGTTTAATTATATTATTTTGTTTAAAGCTGTAAGGTATCTGATCAGGTGGTGCTTATTTTTATTTTTGTCATTGAAATGAGTAATCTATTAGTATTTTTGGTTGCACTTAAAATTAAAATTTAATATTTAGTTGGGGGTGCTAGTCTGTCATAGTGAATCACTGGTTGATGTACTTGATTAGAAATTATGAATCATAGTATCCTAAGGTCATTTAAAACTGTTTTCATACTTTTCTGCTTGGAATATAGTGTTTGGGATTATTTAGATCTTGATTTAGGTGTAAATCCCGCTATTAGTTCTATGACCTTAAAGTTACTTAGCCTTTCTGAACCTCATGAAAAATGGGTGTAGAACACAATTGCCAGTTTAAGAATGAAAGAAATACAGTTCATAAAAGTGTTATGTAAATAGTAAAACGATGATTTTTAGTTTGCCAAAGGGCTGTGGATGCAAAGTACCAGAAATGGGTTTGCCTTTTTTTTTTTTTCAGAATTTACTTCATTTATTCCCCTGTCCGCTCACCCCCCTTTGCTTGCACTTGTTGTCTGCTCTCTGTGTGTATTTATTGTGTGTTTCTGTGTCTGCTCATCTTTTTAGGTGGCATCAGGAACGAAACGTGGGACCTCCCATGTGGGAGGGAGGTGCCCAATTGCTTGAGCCACTTCTGCCCCCTGCTTGCTGTATTTCTCTTTGTGTCTCCTCCTTGTGTCATCTCATTATGTCATCCTGTTGCATTGTCTTGTTGTGTCAGCTTGCTGTGCCACCCCCTTGTGTCAGCTAGCTGTCTTGTTCATTAGGAGGCACTAGGAACTGAACCTAGGACCTCCTTTGTGGTGGGCAGGCACCCAACTGCTTGAGCTACATCTCCTTCCCTGGGTTGGTTTTTATAAAGACAATTTATTTGGGGTAAAAGCTTACAGTTCCAAGGCTGTGAAAAGCCCCAACTGAGGAGCTTTTTCATCCCAGTCAGGTACTGTTGATTCTGTTGTCTGGGTACTTGTTCCAGGCACATGGCCGAGCATGATGGCTACCTATTTCTGCTGATGTCTCACCCTTTCCCTCCGGCTCACCATCTCCTATGGAGCTGCTCTGTGGGCCCAGCCTCTAGGGGTCTTTGTGCTTAAGCTATCCTCTAGTCCTCTCTCACATGGCACAATAAAATATGGCAGCTTCCTTTTCCTATGTCTTGTGTGTTTCTCTCTGTGTGTTCTCTTTTTATCATACCCAGCAAGAGTGCAGAGCCTCAACATGAATCATGCTCCACTGATACAATACAGTCAAGAACCGAAAAGCAATCTAACCTTATCAAGTGATCTAATCAAAGTCCCCTCAACCAGATTTAATGCAGTCAAAGGGTATTACACCCACAGGAAGAGATATAGTTTAAAGAGATATAGTCTTTTTGGGATTCATAAAATAATTTCAGATTGCCACAATGATATATAAATATAAATTTTTAGCACCTTGTTCTGTGTTTAGAAAATAGCATGTGGTGGTTTGAAACTGTGTGTACCCATTCCTTTGGGTATAAAACTATTGTAAGTAGAACCTTTCAAAGTAGAACCTTTTGAATAGGTTCCTTCAGTTAAGGTATGGCCCAGGGTGGGTCTTAATCCTCTTACTGGAGTCCTTTTTAAATGGGATGAATTTGGGGGTGTGGTGAGGGGGAAGGAAGGGGGGGGGGGCAGGAGCCACTGAAGCAAGAAGCTGAAAGAAATAAAACCCAGAAAAGAAGGGAGAGACCAACAGACGCTGCCAGAGCTCTAGCTATGTGGCAGAGCCGCCCAGGGTCACTGGCAGCCAATCTTTTGGAAGAAAGCATTGCCTTGATGATGCCTTTATTTGGATATTTTTCTTAACCTCAAAACTGTAAGCCTATAAACTAGTAAATTCCCATTGTTAAAAGCCAACATATTTATGGTTCCTGCTTTGAGCAGCTTAGCAGACTATTAAACTTTTGAAAGACAGTCTCCTCACTGGATTTAAAATTCTTGGTTGGCAGTTCTTTCACTTAACACTTTAAGTACTTCACTTTAACACTGAAGCCTTCTTGCCTTTTTGAATTCTGAAAGTGGTACTTAATCTGATTGAAATTCCCTTGTACACAACATACTGCTTTTTTCATACAACTTTCATAACTCTCTCCATGTACTTGGTGTCCAACAGTTTGATCAGTATGTATTGGGGCTTATTTCTTTTCAACTTTACCCTGCTTGGTATTTGTTGTATTTCTTGCATATGCATATTCATGTCTTTTGCTAAGTTTGGGAAGTCTTCTCTCATTGTTTCTTTGATTCTTCCTTCTGCCCCTTTATCTCTTATTTTGAAACTCCTATAATGTTTATATTGATATGCTTCATGGTTTCACAGGTCTCTTAGGCTATTTTTGCTTTTTATAATTATTTTTTTCTTTCTGCTCCTCAGCCTGACTCATTTCAATTGTCTTATCTTTGAATTACTGATTCTTTCTTCTACCAGCTACAATCTGCTGTTGAAACCCTCCAGGAAATTTTTCCTTTCAGTTATTATGGTCTTTACCTCTAGTAGTTCTGTTTGGTTCCCTTTTCGAATTTCTTTCTCTTTATTCAGATTCTCTTATTGGTCATTCATTGTTTCCCTGTATCCTTTACTGCTTTCTCTGTGTTTTCCTTCATCTCCTTGCACATATTGAGGAAAATTTTTTTAAGTCTTTATCTGATATGCCCACTTTCTGGTCTTCATTGATTTTTCTAGATTTTTATGTTTTTCCTTTGGATGGGCCATGATTATTTGTTTCTTTGTCTTGTAATCTTTTTTTTTTTTGTATGCAGTGTGTGTTAGAGTTTTTTTTAGAGGTATAGAAGTGAAAGGAGAGATCTGTAAATATTACGATATTTTTAAAAATTGTCTCGTGACCATAGGGATGCATGAGCACAGATTCCATAGAGCAACCTATAAGCCAGGAACTCTGAAAAATTCCTCCAGAAAAGCTGTCTGTCTGAAATAGAGATGATAAGTCTCTCTTCTGACTGTTGAAATCACTTCTCCTTTTAAGACTTTTAAGTCATTTGATGAGCTCTCTCTCATTGCTTAAGGCAATCTCCTCAGTCGCTTGTAGATGTAATCAGCCATAGATGTCATCAACTCGCTGATAATTTAAGTCCTCAAAATGTACTCACAGTGCATTTTGGCCTGTACTTGCTTGACCAAGCAACTGGACACGATTACGTGGCCAATTTGACACATGATCCTAACCATTACACTGTACATTTTACTATTCTGATTTGTTAATTCTGGAATTTAGTCCCTGAGATGTCTGTTTCTTGAGTTTGTATCCAGTTAGAGATATGACAGATATTTTTGAGTGTCAGGAACTAACAAAATCAAACAGATATAAGCAAAAAATACCTTTCACGGTCTTTCCAACTTGACTTTGTGCCGACTGGTGCTCTCTTTCAGAGGTCAGATTTCTTATTAAGGTCAGCCCAAGGCAAATGCAAAGTGCAAGGTCCTCCCTCTCTTTTCTGATCCAGTGTCTTGTCCTAGACCTGTGCTTGTTTGTGACCTTATGAGTTTACCTGTTTACATGAATTTGAATGCCCCCTCTACTCCCTAGGTCCCTGTTCCACTGCAGGACCTAAAGAAGCTGAACCTTTGCTCCTTACTGTCTGATTCAGTTTTTCTTACTCTTTTTTAGCAGTCTTAAGTTGCTTTTGCCTGGAGAGCAAATTCTGGGAGGTGGGGCACACTGGAGAGGAGGTTCTCAAGTCAGTTTTTCCCAGCTGAAACAAGGGATTGACAAAGGGATTGCAGGCTGCCTTCAAATTCCTTTGAGCAGTACTTGTGGGAGGGGCCAGGAAGGGAGCCATGAGCTTTTCCCACTGTTTCCCAAAGCCGTTCTTACTTGATGTGGCTCTGCTGAGCAAATACAACCCTTCAACTCTCTTCTGCAGTTCTGAGAAAATGTACTATCTTTAAGTCGTCTGTGTCATCTTTGGAGTGGGCTGGAACAGTGACCACCCTTAGAGCTGGGTCCTCAGCCATCTAAAATAGTAATCAAAGCAGTTATCAGTGATTGAGCTTTACAGGCACTCATCTTGGAGAACTAGGTCTTTTTGTTTGGGGGGTAGGTACCAGGGATTGAACCCAGGACCTTGTACATGGGATGCAGGTGCTCAACCACCGAGCTACATCTGCTCCCCAGAGAACTAGGTCTTTATGTCACATCCTGGCACCAAACCACTGCACTGGGGGCCAGGTTTGAGTACCTCATTGGTCCCAGCCACAGGACTGAGTGATGGCCTACAGTTGCTATCACATGGAGATTGCATTTCACCTGTCTTTACTGTGATTCATCAGCTTCTTCCTCCCACTTTTCCCTGCATGCTGCGCAGTGTTCTACTGGGTTCTGGAGATTTGATATAGTTGATTCAGACAGTTCCTGCCAGTTCAGTAGTTTTCTGGTAGAGGAACTAATACCTTGAGCTTCTTACTGTGCCATCTTCTCTCAATTCACTGTTTAGTTTTGTTATTTTTCATATAATAAACTTCATTTTTAAAGCAGTTTTAGAGTACAGAAAAGTTACATCTAAAGTATAGGGAATTCTAATGAAATCATTACTTTATATTTTGATCCTAAGAACATTTTTCACTTAAAACTTGTAAAGTGGTAACATATATGCAACACAGAATTTTCCCTTTCAACCACTTCCATGTGTACAATTCAGTGGCATTAGTTATTTACACAATATTGTACTACATCACGACCACCCATTAACAAAACTTTTTCATCACCCCAAACAGAAAGACTGTACCCACTGAGCAATACTCTGCAACTCCCCCACACCACCACAGCCCATTTACTATCTGTCTTTATATATTTGCTTATTAGGTTATTTCATGTAAGTGCAATCATACAATATTTGTCCTTTTGTGTCAGGCTTGTGTCATTCAACATGATGTCTTCAAGGTTCATCGATGTTGTGTCATGTATCAGAATTTCATTCCTTTTTACAACATTGTATGTACATACCACATTTATTTATCCACTTTTCTGTTGATGATCTCTTGGGTTGCTTCCATTTTTTGACATTTTTTGCCTCTATAAATGTTGATGTACAAAAAAAAAGTATAGGGAATTCTCATATATCCTGCCCATCCCCTTCCTAGATTTCCCCCTATTATCACCTTATGTTAGTGTGGTACATTTGTTACAATTGATGTACAAATATTGAAGCATTGCTACTAACAGTTTACATTATGGTTTACACTTTGTACTGTACAAATTTGTCGGTTTTGACAAAATGTATAATGGCCTTTATCCATCATTGTAATATGATGCAGAACAATTCCAGTGCCCTAAAAGTGCTCTGTGTTCTTCCCTTTCCCCTAGAACCTCTGGTAAACACTATCTTTATATCAGTTACAAGTTCTTCCATTAATATAATAATAGTATGTCTACTTTGATCTGTGGTTGTATTTCCCTCTTAACATTTGTTTATTCCTCAGTCTTGAGGATTTTGGAATGGTGATGTCCACTCTGCTTCACATTGAAAGGGGCATATATCTTTTGGGGCAGATAGAAGGAACTGTTTTGCTTGCAGTTATAGATACTCTTTGTGTTTTGGGATGGGAGTTATCCAGTATCATCATTTTGTTAGTTGTCCTGGGTGAGTCAGAACTGGAGAGTAGGTGTTGACTGTAACTCTGCTGAGATTCAGGGCTCAACCAGCATATGAACAGATCTAAGATTTAAGTCTCTGGGATGGATGTATAATATACGTATATGTATATGTATACATAAACATGCACAAATACACACACACACACACTTTTTTTAGGAGGTATCGGGGATTGAACCCAGATCTTTGTATATGGGAAGCAGGTGCACAACCACTGAGCTACAGCTACTTCCCTTGGGGACATATATTTAATGAGTATAATGCTAATTACAGGTTCAAATAAAAGGGATAGAAGGATCATGTAGGGAACTTATGAATGAGACTAACTCTGTTACATTGGTAAATAGGTTATCATATATTCCAATGTAAAGCCCACTGATGGGGTGCTGATTTTATGTTTGTGTACCTTGCCTATAGTGTCTTGATGTCTCTAGAGCCCTCAGGAGCACCCTGTTTGAGGCTTTTGTTTACTGTGGAAGTTAGTGAGATTTGCCTGAGAGATGCATAAATACAACCTCTGGAATGACCTTCTGACTCACTTTGAAATCTCTTAGCTGTCAAAATTCTTTTGTATTTAATATTTCTCCCTTTTGGTCAAAGTCTTTTTCCAAATGCATTGCTGGTTGGCACTTGGTATTAATCCATCATTGCCAGGGAGGCCCATCCCTGGGAGTCATGTTCTACATCAGGGAGAGTGAGGGGAAGGTAGTGCATTTATTTGCTGTGTTTGAGTAACTAGGAGGTTTTCAAGAAATAACTCTTAGGCAGTAGATATTCTTAGACTAAGTTTCAATTTTGCAAGAATAAGGTTCATAAGTACAAGCATTAGTATCGAGGGCTTGGCGTATTGGTCTGTTTTTCTTTTATTAGGCACTACCTAGATACTCTAGAGATTCTTATCAATCTATTTGAGAACGTAGCAGGACTCCCTAGGATGGGAAATTAATATTTTATTTGTTATTGTGTGGTTCTCACCCCCTGAGAAAGAGCCTTGTGACCACATGAAATGTTCATATTCCATAGAGTCATGCCCCAGATGCTCCAATCCCCACACATCCCCCCACCACTGACACCCTGCACCAGTGATAAACATTTAGATTGGTTCCAGATTTTTGCAGTGACCAAAAGTACTGTATACTGTGTCAATACTGTATACTCCAAAAAGAAGATGTGTGCATTTGTATGTATGTATATGTTAATATAGTTTTATATATAATTAGAGCAAGGTTTGATCATAATTTTATAGTTTTAGTGTAATACATAGGTAGAATTTTTTTTTAAGATTTATTTTATGTATTTCTCTCCCCTCCCCCCGACCAGTTGTCTGTTCTCTGTGTCTATTGCTGCGTGTTCTTCCTTGTCCACTTCTGTTGTTGTCAGCGGCATGGGAATCTGTGTTTCTTTTTGTTGTGTCATCTTGTTGTGTCAACTCTCCGTGTGTGCAGTGCCATTTCTGGGCAGGCTGCACTTTGTTTCGCGCTGGGTGGCTCTCCTTACGGGGCACACTCCTTGCGTGTGGAGTTCCCCTACATGGGGGGCACCCCTGCGTGGCAGGGCACTCCTTGTGCACATCAGCACTGCGCATAGGCCAGCTCCACACGGGTCAAGGAGGCCTGGGGTTTGAACCGCAAACCTCCCATATGGTAGACAGATGCCCTATCCACCGGGCTAAGTCTGTTTCCCATAGGTAGACTGTTTTGAGTAATGTGGCAACAGATTCTGAGAGCTCTTTCTAAGATGATTCCCATGATCTTCACCTCCTGGTGTCCATAACTTTATGTAATCCCCTTTTTTTTTAGTTTGGGCAGGACCTGTGACTTCCTTCCAATCAAAAGAATGTGGCAGAGGTGCTGAGATGTCATTCCCATATTTATTTTACATTATGTAGGACTTCATCTTGTTAGCAGACTTGTTCTCTGTCACTGGCTTTGAATCTGTAAGAATATGGATTTTCTTAACAATCTGAGTAAGCCTTGAAAGTGGGTCTTTCCCCAGTTTTGTCTCCAGATGAGAATGTAGCCCATGTCAACATCTTGATTGTAGCCTTGTAAAGGACCAGGTAAACTGTGATGGTTTCCTGACCCAGAGAAACTGTGAGATAATAAATTTGTTGTTTTAAGCCACTAGGTTTGTGGTAATTTGTTAAACAACAAAGATACTATCATGTCCAAAAGAGAGAAATATTTTTAAAACTTAATCTTCTTGGATACAGCAAGGAGATTCAGATAAAAAAATAACTGAAGGAATTTTTATGGAGTATAAAAACTAGGATGCTTTCTTTGTCTGTTATCCCAGTGATTAAAATATTTTTATGGTAAGTATGAATTCTGTTTTCATCTTAGTTACTGTAGGAATGACAAGAAATTTGATTTAGTTCCTAAATCTGTTACCAGAGATTATGTCCAAGGTTTATGGCTGTCTGATGATCCTAAGATTTTTTTGTGTGAAGATTTATTTTTATTTATTTCTCTCCCATTATTTGTTCTCTGTGTCCATTCGCTGTGTGTACTTCTGTGTCCACTTGCATTCTTGTCAGCGGCACTAGGAATCTGCATCTTTTTTTGTTGTGTCATCTTGCTGCATCAGCTCTCCATGTGTGCAGCACCACTTCTGGGTGGGCTGTGCTTTTTTTCGCACAGGGCGGCTTTCCTTGAGGGGCGCACTCCTTGTGTGTGGGGCTCTCCTATGTGGGGGACACCCCTGTGTGGCACGGCACTCCTTGCATGCATCAGCACTTCACGTGGGCCAGCTCACCACATGGGTCAGGAGGCCCTGCTGGGTTTGAACCCTGGACCTCCTGCATGGTAGGCGGACGCTCTATCAGTTGAGCCAAATCCACTTCCCCCTAACGTATTTTTGATGTTAAGTAAAACCATGGGAGGTCAAGTTGACAATGGAGAAATTAGGAAAACTCAAAATGAGTGGGAATCCTACTCCTCTTAAATCATTGTTTCCTGTCCCCTGTATTATGAGTATTTAAATTATTATTTTTTGCATAAACCAGCGCCTCATTAGATTAACATTTATGCCAGTCAGCTTTGTGCCTGGAAGTGTGTTATATAAAGTAATACTTTCTGATTTTTTCTTCATAATAGTGTGATTGGCAGGTATAGTAGCAAAAAATAAATTAATGATCAAGAATTTGAATTTAAGAAAATTGGTGTTTCAGAGGTTAAGCTTAAACAGGGTCATATAGCTAGTTTTACCTGATTTAAAAACCTCTTAGACATTCACTATTGTGGCAGAAGTAGTAAAGGTCTTACCAGTTTTCATTATCAAAAGTTTATCCATGTTGTTTGTAGCATGGGAAGATGGCTCCTGAATTAAATACACTTGGATGGAATTGGGGAATTTGGGGTTTTTGATCAAAATGTGGCTTAAATATGCTTTGCTAATGTGTTTGATACTTATAAGTATTAAACATCTTTGCAGAGTTTTTCTGCTTTTCTTTTTACATTCTTTTTAAATCTACATGCAGTGCAATTCTCTTTCTGGTGTACATTTCTATGAGTTTTGACAGATGGATGCAATTGCACAACCACCACTGCAATCATGATATAGAATCATTCTGTCACCCCCCAAAATTGCCTTTTGCTGCCATGGTGTAGATCCCCCAGCCCTAATCCTTGATAATCACTGATCTGTTCTGCATTCCTATAGTTTTTGCCTTTCCCAGAATGAAATTACATGGTATATAACATTAGAATCTGGCTTCTTTCACCTACAGTGCTTTTGAGTTTCATGCAAATTGTTGTGTGCATATCAGTAGTATATCCAAGTACTTATATGTTGTCTCTGAAGCTCTGTTCATTTTTTTCAATCTTTCTCTCCATTCTTCGGATTGGGTCATTTCTATGGATCCATCTTCAAATTCACAGATTTTTTTTTTTCTTTTGCCACCTCTACCTGCTGCTGTGCCTAGCTGATTAATTTTTCATTTTAGTTATTGTACTTTTAAGCTCTGGAATTGCCATTTTTTTTTGATAGTTTTCACTTCTCCATTGAGATTCCCTTTCTGTTACTCATCAAGACTGATTTCTTTGTTTATGTATATTCAACACATTTTCCTTTGTTTGAATATATTTATAATAGCTGCTTTTGAAGTCTTTGATTGCTATATCCAATATCTGGGCACACTTGGAGTTATTTCTGTTGATTGCATTTTTACTGCTTTTCTTCTTGGCATGTGTCAGTTTTTGGTTGAAATCTAGACATACAGTGTTTTTATATTGAATATTCCTTTTTTTTTTTTTTCCCCTAGTGTGTTATTAACTTGCCTGAACTCAAAGTGCAAACTTTCCTTCCCCTGCAATTTATAGCAGGTCATATCTTTTCTCATTTTTTATAAACTGCTTGTTTCTTAGCTTGATCTTTGCTTGGTATGGAGAGGACTCTCAAATGTACATACTTTGGTGGTCAGCCAAGGGTTTGAGCAGAGATTATACTAAGATTTTGGAGCTCATTATCTATGTTGTTCACTTACTTCAGAGGATTTCCTTCTAATTTTCAACTTCTCTACTAATGGTGGTCTCTGTCCTCTGACATCTCAAGTAAGGCACATATAGCTGTTGAGCTGTGTGTGCCTGGGGAATGAACTTACTTAAAAAGCATCAAATTGATCGACTGATGCCTTGCAACTTTTATTTCAAGGGTGGAGTCTTCCATGTTCTCTGTTTGTTTTTTTGTTTGTTTGTTTGTTGTTTTGTTTTGTTTTTGCCAGGTCCCCTGGGGTCTCCTCATCCACTCCAATCTACTCCCAGACTCCCTGCACATGTAATTTAACTGTCATCCAGGAATTTTAGCAGAGTTTATAATCAGATTTTGGTCTTCATCTGTGATTTTTTTACTCTCAGAAGGTCTGCCTTAAATTTCCATGTGCTCTTCCTGCTCTGAATTTTTTTTTCTGCCACTTTGAGCTGTGTGGTTGCCTGGTTTTCTTCTCTGTATTTGTGGGGGATGGGAAGTGCCCGCAGGAAAAGACACTTTGAACTGGACTTGCAATTTTGTTTGTTCCTTTCCACATGTAGTTTTTAAAGAGTAAACTCTTCTTTCACTATTACCTGTTTTTGGAAATGTTCCAGTGATTTTTAAATAATTTTAAAAAAATATTTTATCCAGATTTAAATAATTATTGTCTGTAAAAGGCTTACATGATCACTTCACTTGGCAGCATCTGCGTGGTTCCTTTGCAAGGTTTTCTTTTCTTTACAAAGTTGTTTCCACCTATCCTTTGTCCTTCTTGATTGTGGTATCCAGTCCCTCAGCCTCCTCCAGTTCTTGATGTTTCTAAAACTTCTCTGTTCTTTTTATCAATTTAAGGATTTATGTGATGCTTCATGGTAAAATTTAGAGTGGAATCTCAGACATGAGGAAATTATAAAAACTTTCTAAAAATTTTTCACAGCTTTCATGGTACTTATATTCATATCATATGTTTTCTTCCTTTTTTTCCCTGAAGGATGGAGGCTCATCGAATGATCCTCAGTTCCTGGCTCTTCAGATTTCTTCTTCCATCAAGGCCCCTCTGAAGACCTTCTTATAGTTAGTACAGAAGTAACTACGTGAACGTACAGGTGTTTGCTCTTTTGTCTGGCATTCGCAAGTGATTTGTTTACTCTCTGGGCATACCTGTCCTCCTTTTTACCTTTTCCACATAGCAAAGGTTACTTTAGGACATTCGCTAGTACGCATCATCTTGGCTACCTTGTGGACAATTTCTACCCCCCACACCCCTATGTTTTGGCTTCCTGTCCAGCCAAAGGCAGTCATTGCCTGCCAGCCCTGTGATCACTATGGGAATCTACTTTCTTCACTCTTCTCTTTCTTGTCTCTCAGGGCTTTTTCTTTAGTGACTACAATACTTGGATCACTTAGTTTGCAGAACTAGATGAAAATGGTGGTGAAAATAATTTTGTGCTAGTTAATAGAAAAGCTCTAGTGTAATGACAGTATTTAAAGTGAGGTCTCAATTAGATGGTCAGAGCTACAAGGTGGCCAAGGCTTAAAAGAGACATTCTACCTGCTGGAAATAAGGAGCAGAAGTATGAATTTCTGTGCATCAGCAAGAGCATGGACTTTTGATGAAACTGGAATTTTAACCTTAGCTCTAAGATTTACTCATTTATGAAACAGTAATATATGGTTGTTTTGCACTTTAAATAGAAAGTATATAAATTATCTAGCATTGACACATAGTAAGGACTGAGTAATTGTCTATTTCTTTTCTAATCCTTCTATGACTCATTGACACTTCGTTAATACTACTTGGGAATAGTGTACTTATATATTATGTTACTGTAGTTCTGAAGATTTTATTCTTTTTCCTTCTTCTTAGATACTAATATTTTAGAGAATGAGAAATAGTTTAATTACCCTTTTCTCAATTGACTTCAGTCAGTTTCCCTAATGGATGTCCTTAGCCAACAGCCTTGGTTTCAGCTTATGTATAATAACTTATTTCTATTGTGCCTAAAAATAGTAGTGAACAGTGATATATTTTCTAGGTCACAGTTGAACTTTTGTTTCCAGGAGTCCACTACAAATAATATATTTTGAATATCAGAAGATCCAAATAGCAGTAAACTTTAGTTTGCCTAATGTGAAGTAGTCATTGGTGTTCCAACCACCAGATTTTGAAGGAAGCTTTTAGGGTAAGGAGTTTAGTTATAGGAAATGGAGACCATTAAAAGTTTGTAGAAAGATAATTGTGAATACAGTAGAGTAATTATGAAATTGATGGTCAGTGAGGAGGTCAGTCAAGAGGTTTATTGATTGATGTTAAGCCTTTAAATGAAGGCAGCAGCCTTATAAATGAAAAAGGAGAGATTCAAAAGAAAATTGGAAAGTAAATCTGATGTTCGTAAATGAGAAGTCAGGGATGTCTACAAGGTTTTTTATTTGGTGAATAGAGATGACACCAACTGATTTAGGAAGCCAAAGTAATGAGTCTGGCTTTTTGAGTTTGGGTGCCATTGAATAATTCAGATAGAGATGTCAGAAACAGAATAGAGAGTATGTATTTAGTCTGTAAATCTGGTGTTCTGAAGGATTTGAGCTTTGCTTTCCTTTCTTTCTGCTGCTTCCCTGAACCTAGCAAGCAGAGAAGAGAGATGTAAATGGAATCCGAAATAACAGCAAGATCTAATGGGGATGAAGGGTGGGTAGGGTAACAGTGCAAGAACTTGAATAGAGGTTACAAGTAGAAGAGACATGCAGGAGAAAGTGGCATATGGAGTCATGAGCAGTCTTTTTTCCTAGGATGAGATTTTTGAGCATAGGAACAATGTTTGACTTGCTTTAGTATCTTGTAAAGTTCTTGGCATATTGTAGTTAAGTGTTCAGTAAGTGCATGAATGAATGAAGACAGAACTATAATGTTTATGTATATAAACAAATATAAAGTTTGGTGCAGCAGATGGTTAAAACTGAAGAGATCATTACACATTACAGAACAATATATAATGTGTGTTAGTTGCCTTAAAATTTGTGTTTTGACATTTGCAGTTGTATCTATGGCCTACTGATAAGCTTAAAAAATATAATAGCATTTGTAGGCAAACACTAGGCAGAAGTGTTTCCCCAAATTGCTCAACCTGAATTACATATACATCCCTATGACTCTTGGGAATCGGGTGGGGAGAAATATTTCTCATGGTGATTGTTTCAGTTTGCTAAAAACTTGGGGAACAATTTACCAGAAATGGGTTGGCTTTTACAACTAGAATGTATTATTAGGTTAAAAACTTAGTGTTCTGAGGCTGTCAGTGTA
Organism: Dasypus novemcinctus; assembly: GCF_030445035.2. Taxonomy (NCBI): domain Eukaryota; kingdom Metazoa; phylum Chordata; class Mammalia; order Cingulata; family Dasypodidae; genus Dasypus; species Dasypus novemcinctus. Next base: position 80,578,210 of record NC_080682.1, read on the forward strand.
TCCAAATCAAAGCACACTGTGGGTGATCAAGCACATGGCAGCATCTGTCAGTCTTGGTCTCTGCCTTCTCCTCCAGTCCTTCTTGCTTCCAGCTTTGGGCTGCTCCATCTGTGGCTTTTCTCTCTCCTGGGTTTGTTGACATCATCTTCTGGAAGCTTCCTTCTGTCTCTGCAGCTTTTTTCCTATGTCTGTGACTTCTTATTCCTCTATTTATAGAGTACTCCCATAAGAGGATTTAGATCCACTCTGGGTCACACAATTTAATGAAAGACCCTTAACTTAAGTAATTTAATCAAAAGGTACCACTGGGTAGCCAGTGTAGCTCCAGGGATGAGCACTGGCATGCCTCCTTTGTGGTCCCTGGTTCAATCCCCTGCCTGAGTATCTCCAAAAGAAAGGTCCCACCTACAATAGGTATGCATGCAAAGAAATGAATTAGCATTAAGAACAGGATTTTCTGGGTTCAATAAAAGCTCCAAATTGCTACAGTGATATTCGAGTTTTATTGACAAATGTAATGTGAGTATGACTTTCCAGTTGAATTTTTGATTGCTTTCATCCAAAGATTGTTTACCTTCTTGTGGCTTGCTATAAAATACATGTTCATTAATTTCAGTAGGATTGATTAGGAAGACATATTGGTATACCACTGCTGCTAGGTACATGTCACCCAGTGTAATAGTGATGGAAAATCCGAATTTATCATATCCATTTCTTGGGGTTATATTATTTTGGACACTGTTTCTCATGGTTTAGAATCATTCTTCCCTCTTTGGATATCTGTGGCTACCCTGTTTGGGGGACATCTGAGAGATATGTATAAATCATTTATAAAGTAATCTTGTAAAGAAATGTTAATCCCTGAAATAACTTTTTGGATGATTTATAGAATAAGAGTAAAATTCTCTAAAATTCATTCTTTAGAACCTGCTAAGCTTCTCTTCTTCTTTCTTTTCCCACCTTATTGCTTTTTTCACCTACTATTCTTTATACCCTTTTTGTCTCTCTTGCTTAGTGACCACATTTTTTAGTCTTTCTCCTTTATCTCTCTGATTTGTTCTTTCTCCCATTTCTTCTGCTGCTTCAGTATAGAAAAGTGGCTATAATTATAAAATTGAAATTCTTAAATTTTCTGTAGTAAAGACAATTAAAAATTTATCTTTAAGAACGCTCTTGAGATTGAAATTTTTGTTTTCAAAATTGATGTTTTTTGTGTTTCTCTAACACCCAATTGATTTTATATGATTTGATGACCCTTAAGGAAATGAGTTTCCATTTGCAGGAGAATTCAGATAAACTATGTGACATTTGCTTATGAATTCTATTAGCAGCTCTCTCCTTTCCCTTTTTCTTTTTCTATTATTTTTATTTCGTTCAATGATTTACTTAATTATATATTCATTATATTAAAATGTTCTTTTCTTAGAAGATTTTCACTGTTTTTAGAAAGAAGGCACTAAGTAACTGAGAAGGAAATTGTAAAATAGTAAAATGTTTTCTCTAAAATGAAAGCATTTCTTCTACTGAGCTCTGATGTAAACTCAGAATTGCTAAAGAGTTTATCTTTGTCATTCTTTGTGAAATTGTACTGGAATGCCGTATAAAATTCAAGAAGGCAGAGCATTTTTCCCAGTTCTGGGATTTCCCTTTTTTTTTTTTTGAAATTCACACCCTCTTCACCTTCTTACACACACACATGCCTCCATCAAATCTGGCTTGGGAAAGTATGTAGAAAGCACACAGGGGTGTGTATCAGGAACCTGGGTTCTCGGTCAGCCTATATAACTATTCACTTTATTTAACTCATTTTACATTTGCACTTCGTAAATGTCAAATCCAAACTGCTATCCCAAACAAAACACTATAGCCTGAGCCATTTTCATAATTGAGGCTTTTTATTCTATACATAAATTTACCATTTACCAGCATTGCAATCTTTGGCAAAGTTTCTAAAAAATTCTGAGGCTCATACCTTTCATCAGTGTATAGTAGATTGTAGATTGCTGATTTTCTCTGAGTGGGGTAGTCCTTTCTCATCGAGTTCACCTGTGCATTCACAGAGTTGGAATGCTACTGCCCATCTAAATACAACATGGACTTCTTCACATGTTCTAGGGAAAACCAAAGACATTTCTTTTTTTACCGTGAATGTGAAATGAAAGACATTGGTTGTCATATGCTCTTTACTCTTAAGAGAGACCACTTCACTGTATACTCTGATTTGAATGTAATTGTCCTGAGTAATGCAAGCCTATGAAGAAAGAAACAGCAATGATACAACCTCAAGAGGTTTCTGAAACCTGTTTTGTATATGGGGTAATGCCTGCCTTGTAAGGTGATTGTGAATATTGAATTAGATAATGAAAATGCTGTAAAGTACTTAGTTCAGGTATTCTATAAATCTGTTATTAGTGGATTTTCTTATGTTTTCATGTCTGTAGTGGAAATCATAGTCACAAGCCTCATATATGAAAAGTCATGAAGTGTACGAATTGTATTGATAAAACATCGTTGTGGTAATTACACTGGAGAAACATTAGAATGTTAATATACTTTTTTAAGCAAATATTAAATTTATATTAAATTTTTATTCTGGTTAAATAATAACATTGTTGTTTTGTATTAATAACCTTATCTTGTGTTACTAGATGCTTTATAAGCATCTTAAACTTTTCCTTTAGTAATTAAGAAATGTATTCCAAATGAAAGTTGATCTAAAGTAAGTGGTTTTATGGAATTATTTTTGCCCTTTCAGTACCATATCGCTGTTTGAAAACATGACGTACCTAGCTGGCAATTGTTTGTTTATGAAATATAAACAGCACACTATTAAACTGTTATATTGGGGTGGTAAGTTTAATAGAAGAGCCAAAAGAAAGGTACTTCAAAAGACTTCTCGTTATTTTAAACCAGTTTGTGGCATTTTGTATACCTAGTATTTAATAATTTATGCCTTTTAAAATGTCACAACAGTATTATAAAATATATAAAATTCTCTGACTTTTATTCTGTATGGAATAGATTTAAAGGTCAACACTACTCTTTCACGTAGGTTGTGGGTGCTACATGTGTGCTTTCAGAGCAGTAGTGTGAGGAAGCTTGAAGTGGGATGGCAGGACGGCCTCATCCCTATGACAGTAACTCCAGTGATCCAGAGAATTGGGATCGGAAATTGCATAGTAGACCTCGTAAACTTTATAAACATTCAAGGTAGGTAGAAAATATATATTTCACATATCAAAACTCTGATAAAACTGATTATAAAGACTATTGCATTTGGTTATGGTAAGTCCTGTCAGATGAAAGGAATGGTTTATAAAATGTTAGGATGTTTGTTTTTTCCTTAATTAGCTTTTAGAGAAAGATTTCTTTCTAATTTTCCTATATTTGTATTTGTTTGAATTTTTATTTCTGTCTAAATAATTTAAAAATCTCTTATGTTGAACCCATGAGTAAATACTGCAATTGATTTAATTGGGACTGTAGCAAGTTAGGTTAGTTCTATATATTTAAAACTCTAAAATAGAAATTTATTTAGTGTTCTAATAAATACATTGTGTATGCAGATTATGTATTTGTAAGTTTATAGTACTTATCTCCATACATTTTTAACTACATAGATTTATTTATATTGCTTTCTCGTCTTGATCCTAATGGGAAACTTAATCATTCTGGAATGATTCTCTTGGTTTAATGGTTGATTTAAAGTTTGAAGCATTAAATGAAATTCATTTCAAAAGTTTCAACCCATTTATATATTATCTTTAAAGCTTTCATTTCGTACTGTGTGAATTAATGAGGAACCCCTTATTCAGAACAGTTTATATTCTGATATTTTAGTGTATTAATTGCTCATAAGCCTCACATATTACAGGTATGTAAAAGCATGTTTTCAGAGAGGATTTTGGTTTATGAATATTACTTAGGGGATAGTAATGAACGTTTAACTTACTTGAATGTAAAATTCCCCTGATCACTGCAAATACCAGCTTCTTTGAAAAAGATATTGAAATCCTTTCTGCAACTCTAAAGGAATAATTTGGGCACTTTTATACAGTATGCTATAGCTAGAAAATATGAGCAACTGGTATTTCTTAACTTTCCTGTCAAGAAACCCACCTTTATTGTGAACCTTTAATGTGGTGAGGTCTAAAATTAAATGTTAAATTGACATTATTAATTTTTAAGTACACACCAAATGGTATAAGTGTTTTTTGGTTTGTTGGTTTGTGTTTTGTGTGTGTGTCCTTTAACTGGGGCTCTAGTTATCCTTTGCCACTCCATTACATAGATAATTATCTTCTCTTTGAGATTTAAAAGTATTCATTTTATAACGTTAATTGTGAAACTATAGTTCCAGTATATTGAATTTTTTTTTCAGGTTAATTATATGTTATCCTTCCTACTTCTTGATAATTCCTTCTACTTATGTATAGCACTGCTTTATTTAATATAGTGACAAGGGTAAAAATAAGCCATATGCATAAAGTGAGAAAAAAAGAAATTAACAGTACATACATGTTTTATTTACTGCTGTTTCATATCAACAGCAAATATCACAGCTCTTATTGATATTATTATCATCAGTAACTCTTTGATGCTATTGTTTCCAGGCAGGTTACTATAGTATTTAGGACTGTTTGAGTGAAAAACACTGAAGAGAAATAGATAAATATCAATAAATGGACTTTCTTTTTGAATGGGAAGACCATGAAATATTTTGAATGAACTTCTTTTAGCCTTGTTAGTGGAAAATCTCCTCTTTGAAGCTGCAGAACGTCTTGTCCTTAGTTCTTTGCAATATATGGCTTAGGATACTTTAAAAATAACATACTGGGAAGCGGATGTGGGTGGATACTTTAAAAATAACATACTGGGAAGCGGATGTGGCTCAAGTGATAGAGCTTCCACTTACCATATGGGAGAAGCTGGGTTCGATCACTGGGACCTTCTGGTGAAAAAGAAGAGAAATTGTGCCTTCATGGCAAGCCAGTGCCGCACGAGTGAAACAGACAGCAAGATGATGACACGTCAAAAAAGAGACAAGGGGAGAGTCAAGGTGAAGAGCAGCAGAAACCAGAAACTGAGATGGCGCAATTGACAGGGAACCTCTCTCCCCATCAGAGGTCTCCAGGATCAAATCCCAGTGGATCCTAGAGGAGAGAAAATGAGAAGAGGGAAATGGACTTTGGCTCAGTGGTTAGGGCGTCCGTCTACCATATGGGAGGTCCGCGGTTCAAACCCCGGGCCTCCTTGACCCGTGTGGAGCTGGCCCACGTGCAGTGCTGATGCGCGCAAGGAGTGCCGTGCCACGCAAGGGTGTCCCCCGCGTGGGGGAGCCCCACGCGCAAGGAGTGCGCCCGTGAGGAAAGCCGCCCATCGTGAAAAGAAAGAGCAGCCTGCCCAGGAATGGCGCCGCCCACACTTCCCGTGCCGCTGACGACAACAGAAGTGGACAAAGAAACAAGACGCAGCAAATAGACACCAAGAACAGACAACCAGGGGAGGGGGGGGAATTAAATAAATAAATAAATCTTTAAAAAAAAAAAAAAAAAGAAAGAAAATGAGAAGAGAAGAGAAGACAATGCAGACTGCAAAAACAGCAGGGCGGGAGGAGGGGAAGGGGGGAAATAAATAAATCATTAAAAAAAAAGCACTATTAGGCTTTTCCATTTTTGGACTTAATTAAAAATTTTTTTGATTATCTTAATTTAGTATTTAATTGCTTTAGCATTTTTCAAATTAAGATAGTAAATTAATTGGCTTAGCGATTTTTATATTTATATATTTTATTAGAAAAGTTGTAGGTTTAAAGACAACAGTCATGCATAAAATCAGAATTTCCATATATTACCCTATTAATACCTTGCATTAGTGTGGTACATTGGTAAGAATGGATTAAAGAACATTAATAAAATGTTAATAAAATATTTTCATTTTATTTACTAATAAACTCTTAGTTAATAGTCCATGATTTATGTTAAGGTTTGTTGTTTGTGTTGTCCAGTCCTGTGGGGTTTTTTGTTTGTTTGCTTGTTTTTGTATTTTTTTTTCTTTATTAGAGAAATGTAGTTTTATACAACAATCTTGCATAAACTACAGGATTCCCATAGACTACCCTACCACCTGTACCTTGCATTGGTGTGGAACATTTGTTACAATTGATGATAGCACCATTTTATAATTGTTCTACAAATGATAAAGTCCATTGTTTAACTTAGAGTTCACTGTGTAGTGTAGTTCCATGGACTTTTTAAAAAATTGTTTATTCTGTTGCCATATATACAATCTTAACATTTCCCTTTTTAATCATATTCAAATATGTATTTCAGTGCTATTAAACTCTATTCACATTATTGTGCTACCATCATCTCCATCCATACCAAAACATTTCCATCATTCCAAATAGGAACCCTAACCCCACCCTGGCTACTGGTTACCTGTATTCTAGTTTCTAATTCTATGAGTTTGCTTATTTTAATTATTTCATATCAGTGTAATCATACAATATTTGTCTTCATGTTGTGTCTGTCTTATTTCACTCAGTATGATACCTCTAGGTTCATCCATGTTGTCTAATATATCAAAACTTCATTCCTTTATACAACTAAATAATATTCCATTATATGTGTATACTATTTATCAGTTGATGGACACTTGAATTGCTCCCATCTTTTGGCAATTGTGAATAGTGCTGCCGTGAACTTCAGTGTGCACATACCTCTTCAATTCCCTGCTTTCGGTTCTTTTGGATAGATACCTAGAAATGGGATTGCTGGGTCATATGTAATTCTATACTTAACTTTCTGTGTTCCACAGTGTCTGTACCACTTTGTATTCCCACCAGTGATGAATGAGAGATTCTGTTTCTTCACATGTTCTCTAACACTTGTAATTTTCTGTTTTTTAATAGCAGCCATTCTAGTTGGTGTGAAATGCTATAGGGTGTGTTTTTTAAAATAAAATTTTATTGTAGTACGTCATTCATACATGAATATACATAAACAATAAATGTATATTAAAATTTGTGAATTTACAAAACAAACATGTGTATCATCGTACAAGGCTCCCATACATCTCCCAACCACCAACACCTTGCATTCTTGTGAAACATTTGTTACAAGCTATGAAAGAACATGGTCAAAATATTACTACTAATTATGACCCATGTACACCCACATTGGTGTATTTTTCTTTCAACCTGCCCAATTGTTAACACCCTATATTAGTATTATATATTTGTTCAGGAGAAATGTTCTCATATTTGCCCTGTTAATCATAGTCCCTCAACCACCAATGGATTCCCTGTGTTGTACAGCCTCTTGCTTTGTACAGTCCATTCAAAGTGTATGCTTTGTGATTCATTTTCATGACAGAGATGGACTGTCATTACCTCAGTCAACTTTAGAACATTTTCATTACTCCAAAAGGAAAAATGCCATACTCTCTAATACCCACCTATTGTTGCCTCCTTAGTATTGAAAAAAAAATCTTCTTGCCTTTGCTGCAAAATATTGCAATATTATTGTTAACTGTTGTCCACAAGTTAAATTTGTTGTAATTTTCCCATGTGTCACCATATTCTTAGCACTTTATAAAAGAAGAGCATTCTTAATATTTATATTATTAATCACAATTTTCATCCATCACCAGAAATCACTGTTACACGTACCCTACCTTATTCTCATTTCCTTTCAGTTGACACCACATACTACCCCTTTCAGCCACAATCTCACTTATAAATCAACAGTGTTAGTTATACTCATTATACTGTGATACTCTTAACTATTCATTCCCACACTTTTACAATTAACTTTATTAATAATGCTACATATATTAAGCATCATCTCCTGTTTTCAATCCACCATCTATTTCTTAGTAACCTATGCTCTAGAGTTTACCTCCTTGAGTTTACTCATCATATTTGGTTTGTATTATTGAGACTGTACAATATTTGTCCTTTTGTGTCTGGCTTATTTCATGCAATATATCCTCTAGGTTCATCCGTGTTGTCACATGCATTCCAATTTCATTTCTTCTTACAACTGAATAGTATTCCATTGTGTGTTATACCACATTTTATTTATCCATTCATTGGTTGATGGGAACTTGGGTTGTTTCCATATTTTAGCAATTATGAATAATGCTGCTATGAACATCAGTTTGCAAATGACAGTTCACATCCTTGCTTTTAGTTCTTCTGAATATATTCCTAGTAATGGGACTGCTGGATCATACAGCAGTTCTGTATTCAGTTTCTTGAGGCTCTGCCAAACTGTCTTCCATGAGACTGCACCATTCTACATTTCCACCAACAGTGAAGAAGTGTTCCTGTTTCTCCATATCCTTTCCAGCACTTGTAGTCTTCTTTTTTTTTTCAATAGTGGCCATTTATAGTGTGAGATGATATCTCATCATAGTTTTGGTAATAATAGTAATGTTGAACATTTTATCATGTGTTTTTTGGCCATTTGTATTTCCTCTTGTGAGAAATGTCTAGTCAAGTCTTTGGCCCATTAAAAAAAAGTTGTGACTTGTTTTATTGTTGAGTTTCATGATCACTTAATGATTTCTTAATATAACATGGATATCAAACCCTTATTGGAAATGTAGTTTACAAATATTTTAGACTGCCCCCTTTTTTTTTTTTTCTGAGGTACCAGGGGCTGGGGATTGAATCCAGGACCTCATATGTGGGAAGCCAGTGCTCAACCACTGAGCCACATCAGCTCCTCAGAGTTGTTTTTTTTTCTTTTGTTTTCCTTGTTTCTTTTTGTTTTAAGGAGGAGCTGGGGACCGAATCTGGGAACTCCCATGTGGGAAGCAGGCGCTGATCCGCTTGAGCCACATCCACTCCCCCTTTTTATTTTCTTGACAAAGTCTTTTGAGGAACACAAGGGTTTAATTTTGAGGAGGTCCGATTTATCTATTTTTTCTTTTGTTGCTCATGCTTTGGGTGTAGGGTTTAAGAAACTACCATCTATCATGAGATCTTGAAGATATTTTCCTACATTTTTTTCTAGGAGTTTTATGGTTGTTGCTTTTATATATAGGTCCTTGATCCATTTCAAGTTAATTTTTGTATAAGGAGTGAGATAGGGGGGTGTCATCTTTCTTTCTTTTGGATATGGCTGTCCACTTCTCCCAGAACCATTTGTTGAACAGACTGGCCCGGCTGGGAGGGCTTGACAACCATATAAAAAATTACTTCATTGTAATTGCGAGGGTCTATTTTTGAGTTTTCAGTTTGTTTCCATTAGTCCTGTCTGTCTTTATGCTACTACCATGCTGTTTTTACCGCTGAGCTAAGTATTATGCTTTAAAATCAGAAAGTGAGAACCTTCCAACTTCCTTCTTTTAAACCATTTTTGGCTACTCAGGACCCTTTACCCTTACAAATAATTGGATAAATGACTTTTCCATTTCTGCAAAACACGCTGATGGGGTTTTTATTGGGTTTGCATTGAATCTGTAAGTCAGTTTGGGTAGAATTGGCATCTTTACAATATTTAGTCTTCCACTCCATGAATATGGAATGTCCTTCCATTTCTTTAAGTCATCTTTGTTTGTTTTAGCCATGTATTGTAGTTTTCTGAATACAGATCCTTTATGTCCTTAGTTAAAATTTTTCCTAAATAGTTCATTCTTTTAGTCACTATTACAAATGGATTTTTTTTCTAATTTCCTCCTCAGATTTCTCATCAATTGTGTATAGAAACACTACTGATTTTTGCATATTAATCTTGTATCCCACCCATTGGCTGAACTCATTTATTAGTTTTAGTAGCTTTGTTGTGGATTTCTCAGGATTTTCTAGATATAGGATCATATTAGCAAATAACAGAAGTTTTACTTCTTCCTTTTCTATTCAGTTGCCTTTTATTTCTTTATCTAGCTTAAAATTGCTCTCAATCAAACTTCTAGCACCATATTGATTAGCCATGGTGACAGTGGGTATCCTTGTCTGTTCTCTGTGTCTATTTGCTGTGTCATCTTTGTCCACTTCTGTTGTTGTCAGCGGCATGGGAATCTGTGTTTTCTTTTTGTTGTGTCATCTTGTTGGGTCAGCTCTCCGTGTGTGTGGCACCATTCCCGGGCAGGCTGCACTTTCTTTCGCGCTGGGTGGCTCTCCTTACGGGGCGCACTCCTTGCACGTGGGGCTCCCCTACGCGGGGGACACCCCTGCGTGGCACGGCACTCCTTACGCGCATCAGCACTGTGCATGGGCCAGCTCCGCACGGGTCAAGGAGGCCCGTGGTTTGAACCACAAACCTTCCATGTGGTAGACGGACGCCCTAACCACTGGGCCAAGTCTGCCGCCCTCTATCCTGTTCTCTTGAAGTGTTTTTATTAAGAAAAGAAGCTATATTTTGTCAGATACCTTTGCTGCATCAATGGAAAGGATTGTGTGATTTTTCTTCTTCAATTTGTTAATGTGGTTTATTGCACTGATTGATTTTCTTGTGTTGAAAACCCTTGCATACCTGGTATAAAACCCACTTGATCTTGGGTTTAATGTGCTTTTGGGGAAGCAGACTTGGCCCAATGGATAGGGCGTCCGCCCACTACATGAAAGGTCCCTGATTCAAACCCCGGTCCTCCTTGACCCGTGTGGAGCTGGCCCATGCACAGTGCTGATGCGCGTAAGGAGTGCCGTGCCACACAGGGGTGTCCCCCGCGTAAGGGAGCCCCACGTGCAAGGAGTGCGCCCCGTAAGGAGAGCCGCCCAGCGTGAAAGAAAGTGCAGCCTGCCTGCCCAGGAATGGCACCGCACACACAGAGAGCTGACACAACAAGATGACACAACAAAAAAAAGAAACACAGATTCCCGTACTGTTGACAACAACAGAAGCGGACAAAGAAGATGCAGCAAATAGACACAGAGAACAGACAACCGGGGTGGCGGGGGAAGGGGAAATAAATAAATAAATAAATAAACTCTTAAAAAAATAAAAGAAACACGATTCTCCGTGCCACTGATAAGGACAAGCAGTCACAGAAGAACACACATAGCAAATGAACACAGAGCAGACAACTGGGTGGGGCAGGAGGGGAGAGAAATAAATAAAAATGAAAAATGTGCTTTTGGATTCATTTGCAAGTATTTCGAAGAACTTGGCGTCTCTATTCATTAGGGATATTGGTCTGTAATTTTCTTATTTCATTGTATCTTTATTTGATTTTGTTATTAGAGTTATGTTGGCTTCAGAGAATGAGTTCAGTAGTGTTCTTTTCTGTTTAATTTTTTGGAAGAACTTGGACATGATTGGTATTAGATTGTCTTTGAATGATTGGTAGAATTCACCAGTGAAGCCATCTGGTCCTGGGCTTTGCATCTTTGGGAGAGTTTTGATGACTGTTTAAATTTCTTTACTTGTGATTGGTTTGTGGAGGTCTTCTCTTTTTTCTAGGGTCAGTGTAGGTTGTTCATGTGTTTCAAGATATTTGTCTGTCTTGTCGACCCATTGTCTAGTTTTTTGGTGTACAGTTGTTCACTGTATCTTCTTATGATCTCTCCTATTTCTGTGGGGTCAGTGTTAATGTCCCCACTGTCATTTCTGATTTTATTTCCATCTTTTCTCCTTTTTTCTTTGTCAGTCTAGCTAATGGTTTCTCAATTTTGTTGATCTTTTAAAAGAATGAACTTTTGGTTTTGTTGATTGTCTCTATTCTGTGTTCTCAGTTTCAGTTATTTCTGCTCTGATCTTTATTATTCATTTCCTTCAGTTTGGTTTGGGATTGGTTTGCTGTTCTTTTCCGAGGTCCTCCAGGTGTGCAGTTAGTTCTTCAGTTTTTGCTCTTTCTTTTTTTTTATTGTAAGCATTGACTGCTATAAATTTCTCTCTCAGCACTGCCTTAGCAGTATCCCATAGGTTTTGATATGTTGTGTTCTCATTTTCATTTGTCTCAAGATATTTGCTGAATTCTCTTGTAGTTTCTTCTTTGGCACACTGATTTGAATGTGTTGTTTAATCTCCATATATTTATGAATTTCCCCCTCTTCCATCCATTATTCATTTCCAGCTTTATTCTGTTGTGATAAGAGAAAGTTTTATATAATTTCAGTATTTTTAAATTTATTGAGACCTGTCTTGTGACCCAACATATGGTGTATCCTGGAGAAGTATCTATGAGTGCTTGAATAGAGTGTGTATCTTGCTGTTTGGGGATGTAATGCTCTATATCTGTTAGATCTAGTTCATTTATCACATTATTCAAGCTCTCTGTTTCTTTATCCTCTGTGCAGGTCTTCTGTCCAATGCTGAGAGTGGTATATTGATATCTCCAACTATTATTGTAGACATGTCTATTTCTCCCTTCTGTTTTGCCATTGTGTGCCTCATATATCTTGGGCCACCCAGATTAGTTGCATAGATATTTATTATAGTTATTTCCCCTTGGTGAATTGTTCCCTTTTAAAAATATAATTTTCTTCATCCCTTATAACTGTTTTGCATTTAAAATCTATTTTTCCATGATTAGTATCACTACTCCAGATCTTTTTGGTTACTATTTGAGTGGAATATTTTCTTTCAACCTTTCTCTTTCAACCTGGTTGTGTCCTTACATCTGAGGTGAGTCTCTTGTAGACAGCATATAGATGGGTCATATTTTTTTATCCATTCTAGCAGTCTGTATGCTTTGATTGGGGAATTCAAACCAGTAGCATTCAACGTTATTATTGTAAAAGACATTACTTACTTCATTCCTTTTATCCTTTGGCTTTCCCTTGTCATCTCTTACTATTGTCTGTCTTTCTACCGTTTAGTTTACCATTCCTAATAATATCCATTGCTACACTCTTCTCATTGTTCTCTTATCCTTGTTTTTTCCTTTCAGGCTGCAGCGCTCTCTTTAGTATCTCTTGTAATTCTAGCCTTTGATGACATATTCTCAGTTTTTGTCTGTAAAAACTTTAAACTCACCCTCATTTTTGAAGGACAGTTTTGCTGGATACAGAATTCTTGGTTGGTAGTTTTTATTTTTCAGAACCTTAAATACATCATACCACTTTCTTGCCTCCATGGTTTCTGATGAAAGGACAGCACTTAATCTTATTGAGGTTCCCTTGTATGTGCTGATTTGCTTTTACTTGTTGCTTTCAGAATCCTCTCTGAGGATTCTGATATTTGTCATTCTGAATAATAGGCATCTCAGAGGAATTCTGTTCAGTTTTATTCTGTTTGGGGTGCAGTATTTGTCTTGGCTATTGATATTTATGTCTTTCAGAAGGGTTGAGAAGTTTTTGGTCATTATATCCTCAAATATTCTTTTACCCCTCTTTCATTCTCTTTCCCTTCTGGTACACTGATAACATACATTTATGCATTGTACCTTGTTATTCAGTTCCCTAAGGCCCTGTTCCATTTTTTCCCATTCTTTTCTCTTTCTCTTCTCCTGTATTTTCAAGTCCAGATGTTCTGTCCTTGATATCTCTAATTCTTTCTTCAGTCAAATCATATCTGATGTTATGTGTCTCTAATGGATATTTAATCTCATCCATTGTGTCTTTCATTCCCAGAAGCTCTGTTATTTTTCTTTGTGGGCTTTCAAATTGTTCTTTATACTCACCCAGTGTCTTTTTTATAACCTTTATCTCTTTAATCTTATTTCCCTTCAGTTCTTTGAATTGACTTAGGAAATTTGTGTGATTATCATTGAATAGTTGTAAATCTTGTGTCTTGTCCGGATATTTGGTTTGTTTTTTTAGCTGGACAGTCTGTTCTTGTTTCCTGGTATGTCTTGTAATTTTTTGCTGGTGTCTAGGGATCTGAATATGTTGATGAGATTGCTCTGAGAGTCAGTTTCTTTCCCTCTTGCCTAATGATTTTTGTTGTTTTTTTCTTCACGGCTCTTCTTTGATTTTTGGTTCAACTTTTTTTTTTTAACTTTTTCGTACATTTAATAATTGAAAATATAAACAATTGAAAAAAGAAAACACAGTTGGGTAAAAACATACATTTCTTAATTGAAAGTACTGGATGCATATAAGTTTTTTTTTTTTTGAATCATGCAATATGTTACACAGTGTATTTGGTTCATAGTAATGCAGTCATACAGCATTTGTCCTTTTGTGTCTGGTTTGCTTTGCTCAACATAATGTCCTCCAGGTTCATACATGTTCTCATATACTTTATGACTTCATTTCTTCTTACAGCTGCATAATATTCCATCGTGACTACACCACCGTTTGTTTACCCTTTCATCGGTTGATGGACACCTGGGTTGTTTGCAGCTTTTGGCAATTGTGAATAATGGCACTATGAACATCAGTGTGCAGATGTCTGTTTGTGTAACTGTTCTCACTTTTTCTGGATGTATAGTCAGTAGTGGTATTGCAGGGTCATGTGGCAAGTCTATATTCATCTTCTTTAGGAACTGCCAGACAGTCCTCTCCACAGTGGCTGTACCAGTCTGCATTCCCACCAACATCGAATAAGTGATCCTATCTCTCCACATCCTCTCCCAACACTTTTACTTCTCTGTCTTTTTAATGGTGGCCATCCTGGTAGTTGTGGAGTGATATCTCATTGTAGGTTTGTATTTACGTAATCATTAGTGATGAGCATTTTTTCATGTGTTTTTTTTCCATTTGCATGTCTGCTCAACTCTTTTGCCCATTTTTAAATTGGAGCATTTGTCTTTTTATTGTTGAGTTGTAACATTTCTTTATATATCCTGAATATTAAACCCTTATTGGACATATGATTTCCAAATATTTTCTCCCATCGAGTTGGTTGCCTTTTCATCCTTTTGACAAAGTCCTTTGAGGTACAAAAGTGTTTAATTTTGAGGAGGTCCCACTTATCTATATTTTCTTTTGTTGTGTGTACTTTGGGTGTAATTTCCAAGAAACCACCACCTACTACAAGGTCTTGAAGATGTTTCTGTACATTTCCTTCAAGTAGTTTTATGGTCCTGGCTTTCATATTTAGGTCTTTGATCCATTTTGAGTTGATTCCTGTATAGGGAGTGAGATAGGGGTCCTCTTTCCTTCTTTTGATTATAGATATACAGTTGTCTCAGCACTGTTTGTTGAAGAAACTCTTTTGTCCCATTAACAGGGACTTGGTGGACTTGTCAAAAACCAGTTGGGGAAAGTGGATTTGACTCAACTGATAGAGTGTTCACTTACCACATGGGAGGTCCAGGGTTCAAACCCAGGGCCTCCTGACCTGTGTGATGAGCTGGCTGATGCGCAGTGATGCACACATGGAGTACCGTGCTACGCAGGGGTGTCCCCTGTGTAGGGGAGCCCCACGCGCAAGAAGTGCACCCCCATAAGGAGAGCCACCCAGCATGAAAAAAGTGCAGCCTGCCCAGGAATGGTGCCGCACACACAGAGAGCTGGCGTAGCAAGATGATGCAACAAAATGAGACACAGATTCCTGGTACCACTGGCAAGAATCCAGGTGGACACAGATGAATACACAGTGAATGGACACAGAGGGCAGACAACAGGGTAGGGGGTGGGGGGGAACAGGAGAGAAATAAAAAAAATAATCTTTTAAAAAACAAAACCAATTGGCTGTAGAGATGAGGATTTATTTCTGGACTCTCAATTCTATTCCATAATCGATGTGTCTGTCAACTTATTCTAAGTCTTTAAAATTGCCCAGCTTATGTTATCAAAATTGGGACAGGGACTCCATAATGGGATGCAGATTTTCTCCTAGGAGTTCATTTTAAGAGCAATCTAAAAGTAGTTTTTCTCCTTGCAGTCTCCTAACCGGCCAGCAGATGGCAAACCTTTCCATGGAGGTGTTTCTTTCATCCTCTGTTTTCCCATGTTTCTGGTCTGGACAGAGCTGAGATTCAAAGCAGGCTCTGCTGGCTGAATTCACTGAAGGGAAACCACTGTGCTCCCACTGCTGCACTCTCCCTTTTCCCAAGGCGGAAGATGTCTGTTCTGCTGTCAGTCACCTTCAGTGGGTAACAGGTTTTATCCAGGCTCTATGCCTTGAATTGGGGGATGGGTGTCCTTCCTGGCTGTTGCAGGGGTTTAGTAACTCAGCGGTTCTTGTTTCAGTTTCTTCGTCTCTCCCTTGCCCTCTTGGGAGTTGTACACCACTGCCCTCGTCTGCTGAACCCTGAGGCAGGACCCTCATACAACTTTTGCCCCTTTCTTGGTTGTTCTTGTTAGAGAGCTTGCCTGCCTACTCCTATCCCATCTTCCTGGAACTCTGTCATTTGGTTTTGATTTGCATTTCCCTAGTGGCTAATGATATTGAGCATCTTTTCATGTGCTTTTTGTCCATTTGTATATATTCTTTAGAAAAATGTCTATTCAAGGCTGTTGCCCATGTTTTAATTGAATTGTTTGTCTTGTGTCTGAGTTTTTTAGGGTTTCTTATAAATTCTAGACATTAAACCTTACCAGATATCTTGTTTCCAAATATTTTCTTTGGTTGTGTAGGTGTTTTTACTTGCATGATAATATCCTTTGAGGCACAAAAGTTTTTAATTTTGATGATGTCCCATTTATCTACTTTTTTCTTTATTTGCTTATGCTTTGGGTCTAAAATCTTGATACCATTGCCTAAAACAAGGTTCTGAAGATGCTTCCCTACATTTTCTTCTAGAAATATTATAGTTCTGGTTCTTAAATTTAGATCTTTGATTCATTTTGAGTTGATTTTTCATATGGCATGAGGTAGGGGTCCCTATTCATTCTTTGCAAATGGAAATCCAGTTTTCCTAGCACCATTTGTTCAAGAGACTGTTCTTTCCCAATTGAATGGTTTTGGCACCCATGTGAAAAATCAGTTGACCATACCTACTTAACTTTAATAGTGTACTCATAGATCATAGACTATTCCTGTAACAGCCTCGCCCCCCCACCCCCACTGTTTTTTTTTGTATTCATTATAGATATTTTTGTACATTGTTATATTCAACATGATGGGCTCTCATTTTTTTTTTTTTTTTTTTTTTTGAGGTGCTGGGACCTCATATGTGGGAAGCCAGCACCCAGCCACTGAGCAACATCAGCTTGCCTGAGTTGGTTGTTTCACTTGTTTGCTTGTTGTTTGCCTTTGATTTTAGGAGGCACCAGGAATCAAAGCCAGGACCTCCCATATGAGAAACAGGCTCTCAATTGCTTGAGCCACATCAGCTCCCTCATTACTTTTTATGCATTTGCATTTTAGCACCTGTAAAAAGTAAGTTAAGTTACATACCAAAGCACACAATACAATAGTAGTAGCATATATAATTACCTTTATGGTTACCTTTACTGGCGGGTTTTCTTTCTTTCTGCAACTTTGCTCCACTGTCTTTTCTGCTCCGTAGCTGGCTCATTTCAATTGCCTTGTCTTTGATGTTACTGATTCTTTCTTCTACTAGTACAATCTACTGTTGAAACTTTCCAGGAAATTTTTCATTTCGTTTATTGTGTTTTTTACCTCCATAGTTCTGTTTGGTTACCTTTCCTAATTTTTTTCTCCTTATTGCGATTCTTTTATTGATCATTCGTTGTTTTCCTGACATCCTTTACTTCTTTGTCTTTGTTTTCCTTCGTCTCCTTGTACATTTTGAAGCAAAAAAAAAAAAAAAATTTAAGTCTTTAGCTGGTGTGCTCTCATTCTGGTCTGCTTTGTTGATGTTTTCTAGATTTTTACGTTCTTCCTTTGGATGTACCGTCATTACCTGTTTCTTTGTCTTGTAATCTTTTATTGCACACTGTATATTTTACTATTTTAAAGTGTTAACTCTGGGATTTAGTGCCTGAGATGTCTCTTTCCTGATTTATAACCAGTTAATGATATGTGAGGTTTCTTTTGATTGCTAGGAGCTAACAAAACCAAACAAATATAAACAGAAACACCTCTTTCAGTCTTTAAAAATTGCCTTTTTGTTGACAGTGCACTCCTTCAAAAGTCAACACTCTTATCAAGAAGGTCAGCCCAAGGTGAAGTCAAAGTGCAGGATCCTCCCTATCTCTTTTGAGCCTGACTTGTTCTGGACTTGTGCTTGCTTGTGGCCTTAGGATTTCCTTTGTTTACAGGAATTTGATAGCTCCCTCTACTCCCTAGGATATAGACCTTCTCTTTCTTCTAGGTACTGTGCTTATAGTAGCTAAGCCTTTGCTGCTCTACTATATTGTTTGTTTCACTGCTTTAGCTGCCCCAGGTTCATTTTTTGCCTGGAGGGCTAATTCTGGGGTGGGGCCAACCAGAGAGGAGTTTTCTAATCAGTTTTTCCCAGAGAACAAGGTTTGGGACCCACAAATGGGAGTACTGGCCTTTTTTTTTTTTTTGGAGTACTGGCTTTTTGCACACTGTATGGGACTAGAAGGGCCAAAAAGAGGGCCACAAGCTCTTCTGGCTTCTTTTTAAAACTTTTTAAAATTTTATTTAGCTGCAGTGCTTTTTATTTTTACAAAAAAGGATTTGAGGAGGATGAGAAAAATAGGGAATGGTAAGATACGATATAAAGTGTGATGTATCCCTAAGATACCACCCCTCTCTTTCTGCCCCACACCCAAAAGTCATTAATAATTTAAATAATACCAATTACAGTACCAGAACACCATAAAAAACATTGTTTTATCAGGGTCAAAACTACAGTGATTATGAATGTGCAATGACCAGTTATGGAATTTTATAGGTAACCTAACTATGGTCAGCAGTTCAGTGGTATGCATAGTGCATTCAGCCAGTGCCCTTGAACATAATTTATATTATGGCAAGGTCTGCACTCCCAAGAAAAGGCTAAGTTAAGCATGTCATTTCTACATTTAATTCTGGAATCACAAGACCCTTTTTAAAAGAAAAGTCACAATGGATAAGAGATGTGTATAAAAAATAACAAGACATCCCTTTCAAATGTGAGGAATTACAGGACGACATTTATTTCTTTTATAAGATGCTGTTGAGAAAGGACAGAGAATTCAGTTTGTATATGCTACAGACTTATTGAGTGCATGAGTATATTGCATGTTTTGGTAGTCTTCAGGCTTCCTTTCATTTTCTTTTTTTTAAAGATTTTAAAAAATTTATTTCTCTCTCCTTTCCCCCCATTGTCTGCTCTCTGTGTCCGTTCTCTCTGTGTTCTTCTGTGTCCACTTGTATTCCAGGTGTCAGTGGCACCCGGAATCTGTGTCTCTTTTTATTGTGTCATCTTGCTGTGTCTGCTGTCTGTGTGAGCAGCACCTTTCCTGGGCAGGCTGTACTTCTTTCGTGCTGGGTGACTCTCCTTAACGGGGTGTACTTCTTGTGCGTGGGGCTCCCCTACGCGGGGGACACCCCTGCGTGGCACGGCATTCCTTGTGTGCATCAGCACTGCTGTGGGCCAGCTCATTACACGGGTCAGGAGGCCCTGGGTTCGACCCTTGGACCTCCCATGTGGTAGACGGACGCCCTATCCATTGGGCCAAATCCACTTCCCATTTTCATTTTCTACGTAGCCCCAGTTCCCGTTAGGGTAAAACGTGAATCCTGAATAAACATATGAAAATGCATTTGCATCTCTCTTCTTGAATTTTGTGGACTTCAGAGCTTGCATGTCATCAGTGATGACAGTTTTTCCTTTAGTTTTGTACAACTTCTCTTGTGTAACAGTGCATTACAAAAATGTACAGGCCAATACTGGTTTTAATTTATACAGTTTCTATAATAACTATGGAGTAAGAGAGTTGCTGACGGGCAGTGTATATCCTTATTTTACTTAAAAAAATTTTTTTTGAGGTACGGGGGCTGGGGAATGAACCTGGGACCATTTATGTGGGAAGCAAGCACTCAACCATGACCTCCCTTGTGAGTAGCAGGTGCTCAACTATTTGACACATCCTCTCCCTTTTATTTTTCATTTTAAAGTCTCTGCAGGTATCTACTTTCATTAGTTATCAACAATCTTAACATACCAGCACTGATCAGAGAACTGAGTAACATCCCAATAATGTTAATGGCTATATTATTTCTTTTTGAAATACTGGGAAATCCTAGTTTTAAAATACTATTAAAACATTCTATCATTAACACACTATGAAGAATTAAATATCATGAAATAAAAATTTCTTCAAAAATAATCTTACATTGCCCTTTTAGGCATGCTTTGAGATGTTACCACCAAACATCCATACCTTGAAAATATGTCTGTCACATATCCATGCATCCCAACTCAGGCATACCTAATTCCTTAGACTGACCCAAAAAACCCAAAACAGACACACCTCAGCCCTTACCCCACATACTGAAAAATCAATAGTTTTTTTTCTTTTTCTTTTTCTTTTTTGTTAATAGTTTTTAAAAAGAAGTCTTTTTCTGTTTGTATCTATCCAACTGGATGTTCTTCGTGTAGATGATTAAGTATCAATTAATTGCAGATTATGTTAATGACTGCTAGAAATCAAAGTAGTTCTGCAGGTCTGCAGCTAAAATAAACCAGTTTTGATTTCAGCTCAGTTCACCTGCTTTCCTGTATCTCAAGTATTAGAGGTCATTATTGCGAACATTCTTGAAATTCTTTTCTTTCTTCAGAAAGTAATGTATTTGTATGCATCACTTTTAGTTCTTTCTTTTCACTTGGATTACAGTAATTGAAAAGTTTCTTCTTTGTACAGTTGTTGTGGAAGGTATTGGCAGCTATTAAACAATTTGATTTTTTTCTTCAGATCTTTATTTATTGACATTCTTACTTTAAAATCTTAATACAGTTTGGTATTAGTTATGCCAGAACTATTAATAGTGCCAGAAAAAGCTATCACTGTAGTGCAAGGGTGCATAAAAGTGCTTGTTAATATCCTTAATCATCTTCAATTTAGTTTCCTAAATGCCTGGAGTTTCTCAGAATCCTGTGCTCGCCAAATTTCCATTTGGTCTGGCCTATTGAAGCTCCTTTTTCTCAATTTGGCACTTGTCCAGTAAATACAGTCCCTTAAGTGTTTTCTTTAGTTTTGAGGAAAGGTATTGTCTTTGTCTCCTCTACTGCTTCTGTCTGAGGTGGGTTGGAACAATGAGTACCCTCAATCCAGTTCCCCAATATTCTGAAGTAGCTGCTCAAAAGCAGTTATTAGTGATTGGACTACACACGCCCAGATTTGGGAACTAGGTCTTTGTGTCATATCCTGGCACCATCATGCTACACCAGGAGCCTGAGTTGAGGATCCCACTGCTGCCTGCTGTGAGGTTGCAGGATGATGGATGGTAGCCAGTATACAGGGTGAAATTCACCAGTATTTACCACAATTTACCAATCTCTTCTTCCCACTCTTCCCTAGATTCTGTACAATGTCCTTTTAGATTGGAGTATCAAAATAATTGCTTCAGATAGTTCTTGTCAGTTCAGTAGTTGTTCTGGTTGTGGGCTGATTCCTGGAGCTTCCTATTCTGCCATCTTCCCCCTTCTTAATCCACCATCTTCCTGAATGAGAGGTTCTTAAAAAAACAAAGCTCAACAAGTATTGAGAACCTTTCCTCAGTTCCTGGGAGATTAGAAGTGTGACAGGGTACTGTGATGGGATGCCTAATACCCATGTATAGAATGATTAGATGACAATAGTGTATTTAAAACTGTAGTTCTGAGTTGTAATAAATTAAGTGTTCAGAGAAGAAATCAGTGTCAGTTTGAGTAGGTGAAAATGGGACTTGAACTAATCTTTGGATGATTAGAGGATTAGGTAGGTAGAGGACATTTCTGGCAGGGATCTTTATTGAAGGTAGAGCTCTGCTGATAGTATTGCTATTCCATTTCAAAGAAGAAAAATATGAGGTTAATAAATTTGTTGCAGGCCATCCAGCTTGTAAGTGAAAAATTGGAATTTAAAAACAAGTTTCTCATTCTTTTGATGTTTTAAAAGTTTTAGTAACTTGTACATTTCAAATACATGCCAAGTAAGAGAGAACAGTGTAATGAACCCCTGTGAACCCAGATTTATCAATTTATGGGTCAGTGTTGTTTCATCTGCTTACTCTTGTATCTCAGGAATACAAGAGTATTCTTTTTTTGAATCTTGCGTATTTTATTTAGGGATATTTGAGTAAAAGAAAACCAGGCTTGACATTTACTTGGGGGTTTATTTTTCTTGTACATAAGAAGTCCATCAGTAGGCAATGTTTTAATGTTTAGCAGCTTAAGGATGCCAGGATCAAAAATCTTTGTGATTCTTTTAGCATTCATGATCATAAATGGCTACTGAAGCTCCAGCCATCACATATACCTTCCAGACAAGAAGGAGAAAATGGGACCTTGTTTATGTCAAGACATTACATTTCTCAGAAATTCCAGTAGGCACTGGCTTTTATCTTACTGGATGCAACAATATTATATGGTCATCTCTGAATATCAGGGAGACTGAGAAATTTAAACTGGTTCACCCAAAATTGGGGATTTAGAGTTACAAAAAAAAACCAATAATCATACTTTTCTTTATGTCCACTTTTTGTAGATAATTTATAAGTTGTGTTTTTTAAATTTGTTTTGTTTTTCTTGACGTTTTCAAATAATTCAAAATGAAGTTGCTTTTTTTCTTTCTTAAAAAAAATTTTCCCCCTACTTTCTTTGCTGTCAGGAATAAAAATAAATTTCTTGATTTCTAAAAGTAGCAATATTAGTTACTATTTTTTGTGTTCTCACCTTGATGTTTTGAAAGTTTCATGGGCATTGCCTTACATTTTCTAAAAATATTCTATCAAATAGAACTTTGTATCTTTTAGATGTAGGTTTGATATGTATACACATTCTGTGATATAAAAAGACAAGAAGAGATAGTTAGGGAAGCCAGTCTGGACATAGATGGATTTCACAATGCCAGTGATTTCTTAGAAGGTGCATAAAAATGAGTTAGATGTTAAGAAATAATAAACTTTGTTTCTGTCAGAATAGTTAATACTTGTAGAGAGGTGTTAGATGGTTTAGTGAAGATTTTTAAAGATCATTTAATTTGAAATGCATTTGGCCTGAATTGTGACAACTTCCTTTAAATTATGAAAAAGAAATTTTGCTATTTAATATTTAAAAAAGAAAAATATGTATGACTAATGTTAAGATATCTAGATTAACAATATGCTAAAAACCTGTAATTGAATTTGGTTATGTATGACTATATAAAACTCAGATCTGCCATCGGCTTAGGTTACTAAAGATAAATGCATCATACGTTCAATATCAGACTTTGCTGCAAGGTTTCATTCCCACACAGAAGTACATATGCATGAAGACTAAACTTTCCATTTTCCCCTTTAAGTCATTCTGTACTTCCAGCAGCAGATTAGAAATAGAAAAGTTTGTTGCTTTAAAGAGTAATTCTTGAATGGATTCTAAGGGAGAAATAATATTCTCTGTTTGGTTTTAAAGAGAAACCTCCCTGCCCAGAATGGGTACACAATAAAATATTGAAAGGAATAAAGAGAAAGTTAGTTGCATCCTAGTTTTAAAAAATCTGGCAAGCTCTAAGAGCTAGAATTAGCTTTACAGATAGCATTTGACAACATATCTCTGAGCTCTCATCTCCTGAAGTTTCTTTGGCCTGTCTGTCATTTATAATGTCCAATCGTTGCTCAGAAATGGAGAAATGGGATGATCACAGCTCACACGATGCTGTTTGGTTAGAAACGTCAGTGCTGCACAACCCACGGCTGAGTCAGTGCCTGTGAGAAAATGTACTGAATTAATATAGAGAGAAGGTTGTGTCTTTCATAATTTAAAGCTTGAATAATATTAATAGCATTATTACACAGTAGAGGGAGGAAAGCTAAAGGAAGTCTATAGATAGGTAAGGTAGGGAGAGACTCGGAGATTTTCTGATTATTCGGAGGAATCTTGAAGATGATGGATATATCAGATGTGCTAAAGTTTCCTAGTAATGCCCAAGAATGCTGACCTGGCTTTCAGTGCTGCATTGTTTGAAAGAGCAGAGTCTGTTTATACTCTGATTTCAAAATTTTTTTCTTGTTTTTGTGTATCTACCTTGGCATATACTAAAGGAAGGTGTGTATTCATTTATTACATGATATCTGTCGGTTATAATTCTATACATATATGAGTATGAAAGCGCTTGAGGGAGATATGTTTGGCCTTCGTTTCATTGTGATCATTTACATTTCTCTGTAAAAATCATATGATCATATGTCTGATTGTCAGTTTAATGGCAAGTTATTTAAAATAAAAGTGTTTTTATTGTTCTTGTGGGTTTGATCCTTTGTTTCTTATTTTGTTAAAGTCTTAGTAGAATCTTCGTGTAACTTGAGAATGCATTGTTTGATACTGTCTTTTATGAATATCATAAAAATTACTTTGAGAGACTAATTTAGAAATATTTTTGATATATGTGAAAATAAGATTAATTTCCTAAAGAAGGAGTTGAATGTGTCTTTACTTTTAGATGAATTAAGGATTAAATAAACCACTCTTTATAGTGACATTTTACAGGACTAAATATATTTGAATGGTAACGCTTTAAATGCTTGAAATCACATTCTTTCTAGTCTTTTAGAACATGGTCTCTGAATAGATAGATGATCTAGATACTGCCACTGAAACAGAGGGTAAGCCAGATAAGTTTTTGGATTAGTATAAATTGATTTTCAGTCAAACAAAATTTTTAATGTAAATGTAATTGTTCTTGCTGTGAGATCTTAAATTTTAACAGGTGACATTGCTTACTTTATTAGAAATTTTACCATAATTTAATATATTTTGACTAATTCTGTTTGTCCTTCTGTTTCATATCTCCTGCATTTTTTAGAATTTTTGATATATACAAGAATTTTAAACTATTTTACTTTTAATATTTGAATAGTTTATCCTTCTTTTGAAATACAAGTAATTTCTCCTATGTTAATTCCTAAAAGTCTAAATGGTCATCTTGATGGTTGTCATGGATTTACTTTTATAGTTAGACTGCTAATATTCTGTATTGGCTTTTTGTGTATGGGTGGTTTGGGTTGCAGGCATGTTTTTCTAAGCTTATTATAGTAATAGCATTATAAAAGCAGAACCTTAAGATAGACCTTTTTATCTTACACTTTGTAGAGCACTTTCCTCTGGTTTTGCTAATTCTTTTAAAATAATGATGCATGTATTCTCATTGTAAAAGTGATGTATTCATGCATAAAGTTTGGTAGGTACAGAAAAGTACGTAGAAAATTAAAATGTTATTCTAATGTCAAAAGAAAAATAATTATTTTGGTATATAATCTTTTTTTTTCTGTGTATGTATAAAATATAAAATCACATACAGACTTAATGATTTGGTGATATTACTGTATATAGTTTTATAGCCTATTTTTTCAAAAAAACATAGTCATGAACATCCCTTGTGTCATGAAATAGTTTACTATATCATAATTTTAATGTCTACATAATGTTCTCTGAATATATATTTTATAATATTTTTCACTAATTTGAGTTCTGATTATTGATGAGAGAAAAGATTGATATGATTCTATGGCATAAATTTCTCCAAAAATAACGTTTTAGGGAATTAAGAAATAATGTAATTTTTTTTTGTTTTTCTGACAGCAAAAGGTCATTAGTGTGACTTTTGAAGCTCAGGCTTACCCATTACTTTTGAAGCAAAGAAAATAGCTAAGATAATCTAGTATAAAAAAAAAATGTTGGAAAAATCAGGAAAAAAGAGCTCAGATCAAGCTGATGCTTTAACAAAAATGTTAAAACCAAGCAAAAGAATTTCTTATATTACATTCAGTGTAAGTGATCTAGGAAAGGTGATATAGCCATGAGGAAAAAAACTTCCTCAGCTCTTCTTTTGTTGGAGTTTCTTTGTCAAAGAGGAAGAGCAAATCACTACCACCACCACTAATAATATAATAATAGCAGCAGCAAAACAAACACTGTTACTAAGGGCTTAAAAACCAATGTAGGTGTAGAGGTATAGAATTCATCTAATTAAATGAGTTGTCTTCTGGGCCAGATGAAACATCTTATGGTTATGAAAGAATTTGCCTGCAACATCTTAAAACTGTTGGTCTTATGGAGAATGCAAGAAATGCTAAGATGAAAGATTGTATGTTGGCTTTTAAAAAGGATAGAAGCTTTTAGAACAAAAAATGAAAAGAATAATTTATGACTAGCTTGAAAAAAAAATTAAAGTAACCTGGAATGGATTAGTAAAAATTGTTGACTGACCTTGAATTTTTTCTGATGCCATTTCTCGACTGGTGGCAATGCAATATATTTGAACTTAAGCCTAGCTTTTAGTAAAGTGTCCTTTGATAGGGTGTAAAGAGAAGGAAAAATAAGTTAGGCGGTAGTTGATTGTGTTAATTATGATGTTATCCAAGGGTTGATTGACCTTGTAAAGTGGCTTTGTTCTTTGCTATATCTTATTGCTTATCTGGAGAAGGCAAATAACAAATTTCTCCCTCAGAGTGAAGAAAGAAGGGTAGTAAATATATATACTAAATGATATAAAATTATCTCTAAAGCTCAAATGCTGGTCTAAATTTAAATGAATATTTTAGAAGTATGCATAAAACCTGAAAAACTATAGTATATAAAGTAGCATGGCTTTACAACATCATATATGAAAAACACTTTAGGATGGTTGTTGGCAGTGAACTCGGTAAAAGAAAAGTACAATATGTCTGCCATCAACCCATCTTATCCTTCAGAAAATACTGCAATTAATGAAAAAGAAGGGTAGAGACATTCTTTTGTACACTGAATTATTGTCTTTAGTTCTATGTATTTTCAGAAGGAAGGGTGTGAAAAAATTGGAAACCTTACCAGTTTAAGGAACTGAACTGAGAATTAAGAGAAGTCTTGGTGCAGTTGTGGGTAGATATTAAGGAATCTTGCAGACTATCATCAACTATTTAAAAGAATTTTCTTTTGGAAAAGAAATTAGACTTGGTTTGAGCCAGACTTGTTTAAGAACGTGTTAAGAACATGAGCTCTGAAATTGAACTTCATGGGTCACATCTCAGACTTGCTAATTATTAGCTATATAATTGTAGACGAGTTTCTTAGTTTTTAAGCTTCCATTTTCTCAATTATAAAATGGGGATGGTTGTGACGATTAAATGAGAATAAAGTGCTCAGTATTGTGCTAGCCATGTACTATATGCTGAAATGTTAGCTTTATTATTGGTGTTATTTGGTCCCAGCTGTAGAACTAGGGCAGTGCTTCTCAGCCCAGGGTCATTTTGTCCCCCATTTGAACATTTGGCTATGTCTGAGACAATTTTTGGTTGTTACAATTGGGGTGGTGGTGGTAGAGTTAGGGTGAGTGGGTGGGAAAGGCAATGAGGGAGAACTACTAGCATCTACTTGATAGAGGCCAGAGGACAGCGCCTTTAACAGGTAAGTTTCTGGTCCAAAAATCTGAACAGTGTCAGGTAAAAAGGTTTACGCTTTAATGTTAAGGAGAAACTATCTGAGAGTTTTCCAAAAATAGGGCTAATCATTTAAAGAAGAACAAATTATCCTTTCCCTGTAATAAGCAGCAGTAGGTCAGTCAATTCATAGGGATTTTATAGATGAGATTTGAAAATTAAATAGGTATTTGGACTAGATTTTTAAAGAGGTTTTTCTTAAACTTAGAGGTTAGGCCATATTGAATGACCAAATCAAAAGGTCTCTGATACAAATTCTCCTAGTCTTTAATTTTATCAATCTAATATTTTGGTAATTTAGGTTTTAAATTTTAACATTTGGGGTTTTAGTATGAGGCATATGGTAGGGAATTTAATAAAACAAAATGTTTGTGTTTTTAAAAGGCTGTTTGGAAGTAGGAGGGATTGTGGGATAGCTGTAATTTCTCTAGAACTGTTTTGTAAAACTAATTTGTTAAAATATAATCACATGAGAAATATTTGTAAAACTGTCTTGTATTTGTACTTTTTATGTATTTTTGCATTGATTTTATTTTCTTTTGTATCTTTGATTTCCCCAATTGATTATGAATTTACAGGATGTAATTATATCTCAATAGAGCTGTTATATTAAAAAAAGTTAATAGAAATAGAAAAACAAATGCCACCATAGAATGTAGCACCTTAGAGGCAGCCACCTTCAAATATTTTAGCTGTTTCTCGTTATTTGTCTCCATATTTCTATTTAATATGTTTAAATTGCTTTTTTTTTTGACTTTTCAATTTTAAGCATTATTTTCTATAGTAGAAGATACCTAATACTCTCCTACTGCCATCCCAGTCACATACCATAAAATTCACCCATTTAAAATATTCAGATTCAGTGTTTTTTTAGTGTAGCCATTACCACAGTCAATGTTAAAACATTTTCATCACCTAAAAAGGAAACCCCACATCCTTTAGTCTATCCTTCAAGCACTCTAGCCCTAAGCAGCCCCTAATCTACTTTCTGTCTCTCTGGATTTGCCTGTTCTAGACATATCATATAAATGGAATCATATATGGTCTTTTATGACTAGCTCCTTTCATTTAGCATAATGTTTTCAAGGTTCATCCATGTTTTAGCATGCATCAGTATTTCATTCCTGTATATGGCCAAATAATATTCCATTGTACAGATATACCACATTTTCTTTATTAATATAATTTGGATTCTTTCCACCTTTTGACTGTTGTGAAGAATTTCACATAAACATTCCTCTATCAGTTTTTCTGTGAACCTGTATTTTCATTTCTTCTAGGCTTACACCTAGAATGGGGTTGCTCATTCATATGGCAACTCTTACGTTTAACTCTGAGGAACTGCCAGACTGTTTTCCAAAGCAGCTATACCATTTTATGTTCCCACCAGCACTGTATGATCCAATTTCTGCTCATTCTTTCCCATACTTTCATGTTGGTTCTTGAGACTCTTTTTCTGGAAGCTTTCAGGATCTTGTTTATCCTTGATATTTGGAAATATCATGATAATGTACCTGGTCAAAGGTATATGTGTTTATGGGGGTGATGATGGGAAGGAACTGTTGAGTTTTCTGGGTATTTGTTAGGCTCTTTGAGTCTAGAGATGTACAGAATACATTGTGAATTGTGGTCCCCCAAGAGTTGTATAAAGGCTGCAGTACCACTTATATCAGTTTTATCCTGGAAGTTTTTCTTATGTTGTTTCTTCGATATTTTTCTCCCCTCCATTCTCTCTCTTTCTCCTGGAATTTGTATTAGTCGAATATCAGACCTTCTTCATTAATTTTCTAATTTTCCTACTACTTTATTTCCTCTATGTCTTTCTTTTCCTTGGAGGATATTCCCAATTTTTTCTTTCAACCCTTCTAGTAACTTAAAATTTTTTCTGCATTTGTGTTTTGAAGAAAGAACTTTCTTTTTCTCTAAATGTTCGTTTTAAAAATAGCATACCTGTCCTTGTTTTATGGATACAGTATTTTTTTAAAATGTATTTTCTTTTTCTTTTTTTTTAAAGATTATTTTTATTTATTCCACTCGCTCTTGTTGTTTGTAGTTGCTGTCTGCTCTCTGTGTCCATTTGCTGTGTGCTCTACATGTCTGCTCCTCTTCTCTTTAGGAGGTACGAGGAACTGAACCTGAGACCTTCCATGTGGAAGAATGGCACTCAGTCACTTGAGCCATCTCAGCTCCCTGGTTTGTTGTGTCTCTCATTGTCTTTCCTCTTTGTGTCTCTTTTTTTATGTGATCTTGTTGCGTCTGCTTGCTGCTCCTGCCCACTGTGCCAGCTTGTCTTCTACAGGAGACCCCGGGAACCGAACCTGGGACCTCCTATGTGGTGGGCCGAAGCCCAGTTTCTTGAGCCACATCCACTTCCCTGGGTACAGTATTTTTAAAGTCTAGGAAGTTTATTGATTTTGGTTTTGATTATTTTTTTTCAGTCTCTGCATTGTCTATTGCTTTTTTATTTTCTAGGTATGTTTATTAAGCTTTTACATTTTGAAATAATTTAAAAGTTATAAGAAGTTAAAAAAAATAGTACAGTGAATTCCTGGGTACCCATCTTTCCTCAGTGATGACATTTTATAATGTATGAATATCAAAACCAGGAAATTGATATTGGTACAATAATACTAAATAAACTATGATCTTATTTGAATTTGATCTGTTTTTACATGTACTCTTTTTTTCCCCTGGTATATAGTTCTATGCTATTTCATTACATGCATAAATTCATTAACTACCACCACAGTCAGCATACAAAACTGTCCCATTACCACAAAAAAACCCTCTTGTGCCATCCCTTTATGGTCAAACTCCTCAACCCTAACCTCTGGCAGTCCCTGTTATGTTCTTCATCACTTCAATTTTGTCATTTTGAGAACATGATGTAAATGAAATCATATAGTATGTAAACTTGGGGGTTTAGGCTTTTTTCCTTCAGTCTAATGTCTTTGAGATCTATTCAGCATGCTGCATGTGTTAATATTTCATTTTTAAAAATAATATACTTTTTAATTTTTTAAAAAGGTACTTAGATTACATAAATGGTACATAAAAAAATAAGGGATTCCTCTATGTCCCACTCCCTACCCCTTGCACATTTTCCCCACATTAACGGCATCCTTTATTAATGTGGTACATTTGCTACAATTGATGAACATTTTTTTTTAAAGTTGACTATTAATACTAGGCACAGTGTTGGCCATTTTTAAAAAAAATTTATTTATTCCCCTGCTTTGCGGCTTGCTTGCTGTCTGCTCTCTATCCATTTGCTGTGCATTCTTCTATGTCTGCTCATCTCCCTTTGTTGTGTTATCTCACTCCGCCAGCTCTCCGCAGGCCTGGGCCCTCAGCTTTCTGTAGGCATGGGACAGCTTGCCTGCACAAGGAGGCCCTGGGACGCAAACCCAGGGCCTCCCATATGGTAGATGGGAGCCAAGTGGATTGAACCACAGCTGCTTCCCTGATGAACATTTTGGCGCATTGCCACAAAGCGTGGATTATAGTTTACACTGTAGTTTACACTGTCTCATACAATTTTGTAAGTTATGACAGGGTATATAATGGCCTGTATCTGTCATTGCAACATCATTCAGGACAATTCCAATGTCCCCAAAATGCCCCAATATTACACATATTTTTCCCTCTCCCACCCCTCAGAACCTCTGGTAGCCACTGCTCCCACCAATGATAAAAGTTCTTCCATTGTTAGAATAGCAATAAGTCTATAGTAGAATAACAGTAAGTCCACTCTAGTCCATTGTTAATTCCCCATTGCTGAGGATTCTGGGATGGTGATGCCCACTCCGCCTCTAATTGAAAAGGGGCTTAGATCCCATGGGGCAGATGGATAGGACTATCTTGCTTGCAGTTGTAGTCTTTCTCTGTTCCTTGGGATGATCGTTGTGCATTGTTGTCCATCATGATCTCCTTGTTGGTTGCCCTTGGTGAGTCCTCTGAACTGGAGAGTAGGTGTTGCAACTCTGTTGAGATTCAGGGCCCAACTGGCATATGGAAAACCCAAAGATTTAAGTCTCTCAGATATACATCTATCCACTGTAGTACTAACTATAGGTTCAGATAGAAGGGGCAGAAGAGGCATGTGTAAGGAAACCACAACTGAGTGTAACTCTGTCACACTGAGGAGCATAAATTCCAAAGCAGGGCCCAATGGCAGGGTGCCAAACTTGTGAACTGTCAGCCCTGCCTATAGTGTCTGGGTATCTCCAGAGCCCTCGGGAACTCAGCTATTTGAGGCAGTATTTACTTTGGCAGTCAAGATCCTGCTGAGATTTGCATAAGGGTAACCTCTGGAATGATCTCCCAACTCACTTTGAAGTCTCTTAGCCATATAAACTCAATTGTCTTTCCCTTTTCCCTTTTTTGGCCAAGTATTTTTCCATTTTCATTCATTTTTTTTTCACATTTCCTGACTTTTTCACGGTTGAATAAAAGCAAACATTTCTCAATTAAATGTCCTGCATACCTATAAAAATTTTTTTGAATCATGCAATATGTTACACAATATATTTGGTTAATAGTAATACAGTCATACAATATTTGTTCTTTTGTGTCTGGCTTGCTTCACTCAGCATAGTGTCCTCCATATTCATCCATCTTGCCATATGCTTTATGACTTAATTTCTTCTTACAAATACATAATATTCCATTGTGTGAATAGACCACAGTTTGTTTATCCTTCCATCTGTCAATGGACACCTGTGTTGTTTCTAACTTTTGGCAATCGTGAATAATGTCTTAGCGAACATTAGTGTGCAGATGTCTGTTCGTGTGACTGCTCACAGTTCTTCTGGGTATATACCCAGGAGTAGTATTGCAGGGTCACATGACAAATGTCTATATAAGTCTTTTGTCCATTTCTTAATTGGATCGTTTGTCTTTTTATTGTTGAGTTGTAACATCTGTTTATATATCCTGATGTTAAATGCTCATTGAATATGTGATTTCCAAATATTTCCTCCCATTGAGTTGGCTGCCTTTTCACCATTCTGACAAAGTCCTGTGAGGTGTTTAATTTTGAGGAGGTTCCATTAATCTATTTTTTCTTTTGTTGCATGTGCTTTGGGTGTGAGGTCCAAGGAACCACCACCTACTACAAGGTCTTGAAGATGTTTCTGTATATTTTCTTTTAGTAGTTTATGGTCCTGGCTTTTATACTTAGGTCTTGGATCCTTTTTTTTTTTTTTTTTTTAAAGATTTATTTATTTATTTAATTTCCCCCCCTCCCCTGGTTGTCTGTTCTTGGTGTCTATTTGCTGCGTCTTGTTTCTTTGTCCGCTTCTGTTGTCGTCAGCGGCTCGGGAAGTGTGGGCCACGCCATTCCTGGGCAGGCTGCTCTTTCTTTTCACGCTGGGCGGCTTTCCTCACGGGCGCACTCCTTGCGCGTGGGGCTCCGGGTGGCTTTCCTCACGGGCGCACTCCTTGCGCATGGGGCTCCCCCACGCGGGGACACCCTTGCGTGGCACGGAACTCCTTGCACGCATCAGCACTGCACATGGGCCAGCTCCACACGGGTCAAGGAGGCCCGGAGTTTGAACCGCAGACCTCCCATATGGTAGATGGACACCCTAACCACTGGGCCAAAGTCCGTTTCCCTAGGTCTTGGATCCATTTTGAGTTGATTCTTCTATAGGGAGTGAGATTGGGGTCCTCTTTCATTCTTTTGGTTATAGATACCCAGTTCTCTTGGCACCGTTTGTTGAAGAGACTGTTTTGTCCTGTTAACATGAACTTGGTAGGTTTGTCAAAAACCAGTTGGCCATAGAGGTGAGGGTTTATTTCTGGATTCTAAATTCTATTCCACTGATCAGTGTAATTATTTTTATGCCAGTACCATGCTGTTTTGACACCTGTAGATTTGTAATATATTTCAAAGTCAGACAGTGAAATTCCTCCCACATCACTCTTCTTTTTTAGAATGCTTTTGGCTGTTCAGGTGCACTTTCTCTTCCAAATCAATTTGGTAATTGCCTTTTCTAATTCTGTAAAGTAAGCTGTTGGGATTTTGATTGGTATTACATTGACTCTAAAAATCAGTTTGGGTAAGATTGGCATCTTCAGGATATTTATTCTTCGAATCTGTGAACATGGAATGTCTTTCCATTTGTTTAGGTCTTTTAAAATTTCTTTTAGCATGATTTTTTAGTTTTTTGCACATAGGTTCTGTAATTCTTCGGTTAAATTAATTCTTAGGTGTTGGAGTCTTTTTGTTGCTATTGAAAATGGTATTTTTCACCTGATTTCTTCCTCAGGTTGTTCAGTACTAGTGTACAAAAATAATACTGATTTTTGCATGTTGATCTTGTATCCTGCCATTTTGCTGAACTCATTTATTAGCTCAGTTAGCATTGTTGTAGATACTTCAGGATTTTCTAAATACAGGATCATGTCATACGCAAACAATGAGAGTTTTATGTTCTTTTTTCCTATTTGGTTGCCTTTAATTTTTTTTCTTGTCTAATTGCCCTAGCTAGAACTTCTAGTACAGTATTGAATTACAGTGGTAACAGTTGGCATCCTTGTCTTGTTCCTGATCTTAGAGGGAATGCTTTCAACCTTTCCCCATTGAGTGCAATGTTGGCTGTGGGTTTTTCATAAATGCTTTTTATTATAGTGAGGAGTGTTTCTTCTATCCTTATCTTTTGAAGTGTTTTTATCAAAAAGGAATGCTGAATTTTGTTGAATGCCTTTTCAGTGTCGATTTAGACGATCATGTGGGTTTTTTCCAGTTTGTTAATGTGGTGTATTATGTTGCTTGATTTTCTTATGTTGAACCAGCCTTGCATACTAGGAATAAATCCCACTTGGTCGTGATGTATAAATCTTTTGATATGCTATTGGACTCGATTAGCAAGTATTTTGTTGAGAATTTTTGCATTTATGTTCATTAGAGAGGTTGGTCTGTAGTTTTATTTTCTTATATCTTCATCTGGCTTTGGTATTAGGCTGATGTTGGCTCCATAAAATGTGCTGGAGTAATTTTCCCTCCTTTTCAGTTTTTTGGCAGAATTTAAACAGGATTGGTGTTAATTCTTTTTGAAATACTTGGTCAGATTCACCTGTGAAGCCATCTGGCCCTGAACTTTCCTTTGCTGGGAGATTTTTGATTATGGATTTAATCTACTTAAATGTGATTGGTTTGTTAAGTTATTGTATTGCTTGTAGTGTTAGTATAGGTTGGTTGTCCATTTCTAGGAATTTGTCCATTTCATCAAGGCTGTCTAGTTTGTTGGCATACAGTTTCTCATAATAATTCCTTATGAATCTTTTTATTTCTGTGGGGCCAGTTGTAACTTCCCCCCTTTCATTTCTGATTTTATGTATTTGCATCTTCTTTCTTTTTTTTTCTTCATTAGTTTAGCTAGGAGTTTGTCAATGTTATTCATCTTCTCAAAGAAACAGCTTTTGGTTTTGTTGATTTTCTCTATTTTTTGTTCTCTCTCTTTTTTTTTTGTTCTCAATTTCATTTATTTCTGCTCTAATCTTAATTATTTCTTTCCTTTTGCTTCCTTTTGGATTGGTTTGCAGTTCTTTTTCTAGTTTCTCTAGTTCAGTTAAATCTTTTGAGTTTAGCTCTTCTTTTTTTAATATAGACATTTAGTGCTATGAATTTCCCTCTCAAGACTGCCTTTGCTGTATCCCATAAGTTTGGTATGTTTTGTTCTTGTTTTCATTTATCTCAATATATTTACTGATTTCACCTGCAATTTCTTCTTTGACCCATTGATTATTTACTTATCTGTGAATTTACTTTTTCTTTGTCTATTATTGATTTCCAGTTTCATTCCATCATGATCTGAAAAGGTGCTTTGTATAATATCAGTCTTTTTATATTTATCGAGAGTTGTATTGTGTTCTAACATGTGGTCTGTCATGGAGAAAGATTCATGAGCACTTGAGAAAAATGTATAATCCACTGAGTTTGGATGCAGTGTTCTGTATATGTTTGTTAGGTCTAACTCATTTATCATATTGTTCAAGTTCTCTGTTTCCTTGTTGATCTTCTGTCTAGTTGTTCTATCTAATGATGTTCTATCCAATGATTATTGCAGAGATGTGTATTTCTCCCTTCATTTTTGTCAGAGTTTGTCTTATGTATTTTGGTGCATCCTGGTTAGGTTTATAGATATTTATGACTATTATATCTTCTTGGTGGATTGCCCCTTTTATTAATATATAATGGCCTTCTGTATCCCATAACTTTTTTGCATTTAAAGTCTATTTTGTCTGATATTAGTATAGCTACCCCTGCTCTTTTCTGGTTATTATTCACGTGAAGTATCTTTTTCCATCCTTTCACTTTCAGCTGGTTTGTATCCCTGGGTCTAAGGTGAGTTTCTTGTAAGCAGCATACAGATGGTTCATGTTTTTTTATCCATTTTGTCAGCCTGTCAGCCTGTGTTTTTTGATTGGGAAGTTTAATCCATTCCCATTCAATGATATTACTGTAAAGGCTTTCCTCCATTTTATTCTTTGGTTTTCATGTCTTATTTTTGTCGTTTTTTACTCTTTTGGTTATCCTTTCTGCTATTCTTTCTTTTATACTCTCCTCCAAGCCTGTCTCTTCTGTCTTTTTCTTTCAGGGTTTAAGGCTTCCTTTAATATTTCCTGCAAAGGTGGACTCTTTTTTGCAAATGTCTTAGTTTCTGTTTGTTTGTAAATATTTTATGCCAACTTTCATATTTGAAGGACAATTTTGCTGGATAAAGAATTCTTGGCTGGCAATTTTTCTTTTTCAGTATCCTAATTTTATCATACCACTGTCTTCTCGCCACCATGATTTCTGAAGAGAAATCTGTGCTAAGTCTTACTGGATGTCCCTTGTATGCAACGTTTTACTTCTCCCTTTCTGCTCTGAGAATTTCTCTTTATTTTTGACATTTGGCATTTTGAGTAGTTGTATTATTGAGTAGGTCTATTCTGAGTTATTCTGATTGGGGTGCCATGCGCTGCTTGGACATGTAAATTCATTTCTTTTGTGAGAGTTGGGGAGTTTCTAGCTGTGATTTCCTCAGATACTCTTTCAGCTCCTTTTCTCTTCTTTTCTCCTTCTGGAACTCCCATGACACGTATGTTGTGTTTTATGTTGTCATTCAAGTCTCTGAGCCCCAGTTCAATTTTTTACATTCTTCTCTCTCTTCTTTTTTTATCTTCAATTTTAGCTGTTCTGTGTTCAGAACCACTTTTTCTTTCTTCCATCATTTCTAGTCTGCTGTTGTATGCCTCTGTTGTGTTTTTGATCTTACCTATTGTGTCTTTCATTCCCGTGAACTCTGTTACTTTTCTGTTCGGGATTTCAAATTCTTCTTTGTCCTCACTCAGTGTCTTCTTGATGTTATTTATCTCTTTGACCATGTTTCTTTCAACTCATTAATTTGATTTTGGAAATTTATGCACATCTCACTGATTAGAGTTCTCAAATTCTGCATCTCTTCTAGGGCGTTGATATATTCCTTTCCTTGGGCCATTTCTTCTTTTGTCTTAGTGTGGCTTATAATTTTTTACTGGTATGTAAGCATCTGATTAGGATATAGTTTACTCAGATGCTGAATTTCTTTCTCTTTTGTAGGGATTTAGGGGCAGGAGGCTCTGTGTTACCTCTGCTCTTTGATTCTTGACTCAACCTGCATGGTTGGGATGGTCCATGTGGTTGCTCACAACGAGGCACTGGTCCCAGTAATTGGTTGTATAGTCATTTCCTAGCACCTTGGGGAGGGAAGCTGTAGAGGTCAGAAAAAGCCTCTCCTTATTTTTAATAAGTTAATAAGTTTAATAAGTTAACTGAACTTGCATGCAGTTCCTTGGTCTGCCAGTAAATGGTGCTCTTTGGAAATGCTCAGGTCAATGCCTGGTTGGAGTCTTTGTTGCAACACAGTCCGGATCAATGTGATCGAATTTCCAACTGGATGCTATGAGCCCTGTAATTCAAACTTTCTCTGAGACAGTTCTCTAGCTCTATCGGGCAGCCCCGTCTCTTTTCCAGGGTTGGAAATATTTCCACTCCACTCTGAGTCCTCACCAATCAGTTCCTGTTAGTAGAGGAGTAGATTGGGAGGGTCGTATATCTTTAGTCGTATATCTTTAGCCCTTTGCTGGCTCCTAGGCAAACGATGGTGCAGCCCCACCCAGGCTAGAAGGGCTTCTGGGACAAAGCAGACCAAATTTGCTAGTCAGAATCTGAGTCAGCTTTAGATTGTGTTCCCTCTTTCTCCCCTTTCCTGGGCTGTCCTCAATGTTTAGTTCCAGTTAGAAGAGAGGGGCATTGCAAGGGTCGGGTTTTTCCAGTCCTTCCTATGTTCCCAGGGCAAACCAGTGTGAGGTCTCACCTGGCCTGGAAGGGTTCGTGGGACACAGCAGACCAAATTTGTGGGTTAGAAACCGAGTCAGACTTAGGCTGTATCCCTCTCTGTCCTCTTTCCTGGGGTATTAGATCTTTGGAGCCCCCTTTGTCTGTAGTCACAGGCCCAGAGGTTAAAGAATTCTAAAGTGTCTTTAGTGTGAGGGGTGATGCCAGCAGCAGCTGCTGCTAGGTTCAACTCACAGTTCTGTTGGGATTTCCCTTGTTCCTGTCTCCTGGTGTCCAGCCTTCACCTGGTGTCCTAAACCCTAGAAGATCTTTTTCTAGGCTGTTTTAGCCTATCTAGCTATTTTTCTGGAGGAAAAGAGAGTCCTGTTTCTTTCTAGTCTGCCTTCTTCCCCGGAAGTTCATTGATTTTTATTGGTACTACCGAATACCAACTAGCAATGCAAGTGGAAAATATTTCATTCATTTTTATTGCAGAGTAGCATTCCCTTGTACAGGTGTACTATTTATTTTGTATTAAACTTCACAGTACTGTTGGATATTTAAAACTCTGAATATTGTACTTGAATGTTAGGTTTTTTTCATCTATGTATCTGTGAATTCACTGACAAAACTATAAAGACCCTTAAATTTCTCTTTAGTCCTTAGAAACCTGCCTATCAATGTGAAGGCTTGGTGTAATTAGGACTTTTAAACTAATTAGTTTATAATGTATGTTGAAGGTCATGAAAGATTAGTGTTCTGAAGTTTGCTGTAAGTGTGTTTGCTTTCAAGAGTGATTCAACTTAGGCATCAAAGAATGATTTTGACTTATAAAAAATTGGTATAAAATAAATCAGAGAAATGTTATTAGCTTATAAGTTTCAAAATTTAAAAATGAAGTACTTTATATTCTTTTCACAAGAGTGTTGAGGGTTTATTTACATAACATAAGTGGTGCTGGAAGTTGATGAAAATTGTGGTCTGAGAGGATTCATAATTAAGGGTGCTGATATTGTTGTAGAAGTTGAGAGAAGTTCAATTGTTTGTGTATAGAAAGGCCAGGACTCCAGAATAATTTGGGGAAGGAAAAAGATTTATTTATGGCAGGCCAGACTCGGGAGCTTTCTGTTCAAAACCCAAGCCCCAAACAAGATTTTTGACTTCTTTTTGTACAGAGGAAGGTCCAAATGGTTCTTTGTTTCAGTGCTCAATAAACTTGAATTAACATATATCTTCTACATCCTAGATAAGCTTTTAGCACATTTGGTTTGCATTTTCCCTGAATATTTAAAGTTTATAGAGTTTGCATTGCTCAGCTGTTTCTCTAGGACTGGAATTGTCATGGTTATCAAGGGCAGGGCTGCAGTTCTCACTGTCTCAAATGCACAGCTCAGGACACATACAGTTCAGGTTATCTGCAAAGAGGTGGACAGCCCCCCATCCATAGCCTACATCAATATGGCTTTTGTTATTTTCTTTGAGCCCCGGTTGAAAATGAGTTGTCCATATATATATGGATCCTTCCTCTATCTGGTCCTCTGCTTGTCTGATATTATGCCAATAGCATACTGTGTTCATTACTGTAGTTTTATAATAAGTCTTGAAAAATCAGGTTGTGTTAATCTTCCAAATCTTTTTTTTGAAGTTGTTTTGGCTTTTCTAGGTCCTTTGAATTTCCACGTGA
Organism: Dasypus novemcinctus; assembly: GCF_030445035.2. Lineage (NCBI taxonomy): Eukaryota > Metazoa > Chordata > Mammalia > Cingulata > Dasypodidae > Dasypus > Dasypus novemcinctus. The sequence continues at coordinate 80,617,496 of NC_080682.1, forward strand.
ATTTTAGAATCTGTTTTTCTCTTTTGACAAAGAAGCCTACTTGTTTTTTTTAGTGGGACTGTGTAGTACATAGATCAACTTGGAGAGAATTGAAATCTTAACACTGTTGAGTCTACTGTCTCATGAACTTGGTGTGTCCCCATTTATTTAGGCATTCTTTAATATCTCTCAGCAATGTTTTGTACTTCTTGTATGTATAGGTCTTTCACCTCTTTGGCAGATTTATCACTATGTACTTTAATTTTTTTGATATTACTGTAAATGGTGTTGTTTTTTATATTTTTAAATAGTTTATCTTTCCCTATCTCCTTGTTGTTTGCACTTGCTGTGTCTATGCATCTTCTTTGTTTCTTTAGGAGGCACCAGGAACTGAACCTGGGACCTCTGATGTGGGAGGGAGGCACCTAATTGCTTGAGCCACATCCTTTCCCTGCTTTTAGTGTCTCTCCTTATGCTTTTCCTCCTGTGTCTCTTGTTACGCCATCTTGTTATGTCAGCTTGTCGCACTTGCCTATTGCGTCAGCTTGCTGTCTTCATTAGGAGGCACCAGGAACCTCCACTCCCTGCTTTGTTGTGTCTCTCATTATGTTTTTCTTTTTGTGTCTCTTGTGTCAGCTTGCTGTGCCTGCCCGTTGCACCAGCTCGCTGTCTTTAGTTGGTACTGGGAACCAAACCACAGAATTCCCGTGTGGTAGGCGGGAGCCCGGTTGCTTAAGCCACATCCACTTCCTGCATTGCCTCTTCTAATTCTTTCCCTTGTCCCTCCCTTCCTCCTCCCCCACCGCCGACTGGCATAGTTTCCTCGTTCAATGCTTGAGGAGTACTCTTTGCAGATCTCTGAGTTTTTTTTCTCTCCAGTTGCTCTCTCCTTCTGGTACTCTTTCTTGGGAACTCTAGCCAACTGTTGACTCAAACCTTTCAGCTGCATTTCCCTATCTCAGAATGTCAGGTTTGGCACGTTTCACCCTGCACCATGCCTGTGTCCATGTCTTGAGTGTGTGCTTTCCCTTTTTCTCATTTCTCAATAAACTCTACTTGCTTGCTTACCCTATGGCATGTCCTTAAATACCTCTTAAAAAAGAAAAAAGCAACAAAAAAGTATCTGTCAGGCTTGCCTGGATTCCCCCTCTCTCTATTTCCTCTAGAAACTCTCTGAAGGTAGTATTATGGGGTATTTCTTGGGCTTACCTTATGCATATTCTGTCTTTCAGTGATCACTCTTCTTCCTTGCCTGATGTAATGTGCCTTTCAAAGCATTGTTTCATGTATTTTATCTGTTTTTTTTTTGTTGTTGTTTCAGTAAGAAGAGTAAATTCAGTGCTTGCTGCCTTTTCTCGGCTGGAAGCAGTCAGTGGGGCTGGAATATTCTTCATCTCCTTACCTGCCCTTGATTCATGTCTTTCAAATTCTGTTAAACTTATCCTAAATCAGAACTGTCTGCTCTGAACTTGCTTGTCCTCATTTTCCTTTGCACATATTGTTTTTGCTTTCCTGATCTAAAATTATTTAATTATGTAGAGTAGGACATAATTAGTCTTCCATGACATCTGATTTTGATGGTCTGATTCAGAGTACCTTCTATTTGGGAATGAAAAAATGGAAATGTATTATGGTACTTGAAATCTAAGCAGTTTAGAAATGAAGCCAGTATTTCATCAGAACTTATATTATTAATTCATCTGATTGGCCCTTAATCAAACTGAACATTTAGCCTACATTTGCCTTGGTTGTATTGGAATTTTTTTTTTTTCTATATTCCATCTTTGATTTTTTAGTATGGATTCCTTTTTTTCCCCTATTTTAGGAAATGAGCCAGAAATTCCAATGTTCTTATTCTACGGTTTTTAATATTAATATGAATGCAGTAGGTTCTTTTCATTCTTTTTATTTGAAGAAAAGAATTGTTGCAAGGATACAAACTTACTGTGATTTTCCCCACTAGGAAGAAGTTGGGAATAGAATTATTTTCTTGGAGGTTTCTGAAAGACAATCAATAAAGGCTCATAATTTGGTTTTATCTAAAAGGAACTTTCAGGGTAAATGCAAAGTTATCCTTGTCTTTTGTACTTGTAGTCCATGTGAGGTAGTTACTGATCTTCATAATGGAAGAACCACTAAAATAACAATAAAAATAATTGCTATAGCTACTAATAATAAGCCAACAAAGGAGATGACTTCTGAGGCATTCCAGGATTTAAAACTGCTTTCCAAATGATCAAGAAGATTAATTACATTTTAGTTAGTGTGGTATTGTTGAAAGAGACCAGCTTAATGCTATGGAGGGCGCCCAGGAATGATTATAGCATTGCTGCTGAAGACTGTGTGACTTTAAGCAACTCATGTAATTGAACTTTAACATGTTCATCATAACTTAGTATACTAACATTTAGTGGGTGATTCTATTTTGCCAAGTACATTGCACTGTTATACTTAATTTAATCTTCAAATTAACCTTAGAAAGTAAATGTAATCCACATTTTACAGATGAGGAAACTAAGATCTAAAATGTTAAGTAACACTCAAAATGCCAAGCATTTAAGTGGTAAAGGAGTGACTTAAATCTGTCTTTATTACTTAAAGTCATGTATTTGTCATTTCTAAAAGATGTGTTATTATTTTTAAACCAGGATTATATGCTAAGATGGTAAATTTCCAAATTACCTTAAGACTGGCTCCTCATTTTTGTTCCCATCAATTTGCCTACCTGCAATGTATTCTGACTATTGAAATCTTATTTAGTTTTTGTCAGGGCCTAGTGCAATAACAACTAACCTAATCTATAGTGATGTCATCTTCCTGAGAGATCCTAAAACATTTGTTATGACTCATTCATTTAGTAGTTCTATATTAGGGATGTATTTAGTAGTTTTATATTTGGAATTTGGGATAACTCTTGAATTATTTAAATTTTTATATGTTCATGTCTTACACCACTGCATTTAGATCATAAGCTTCTTGAGGAAGCTTCTCTTCATTGTCATTCAGCATAGCATTGTGTATAGACTGCATATAATTTAATAATTGTATAAATAATTCTCACTGGACTGTTTTAATTAGCATTTTCTGTTATTCACTCTGATGGGCAGTTTTATCCACATAAGATGTTTATAAATTTTTTTTTTTTTAAGATTTATTATTTATTTAATTCCCCTCCCCTCCCCCGGTTGTCTGTTTTCTGTGTCTTTTTGCTGCATCTTGTTTCTTTGTCCGCTTCTGATGTTGTTAGCGGCACGGGAAGTGTGGGCGGCGCCATTCCTCGGCAGGCTGCTCCCTCCTTCGCGCTGGGCGGCTCTCCTTATGGGTGCACTCCTTGCGCGTGGGGCTCCCCTACGCGAGGGACACCCCTGTGTGGCAGGGCACTCCTTGCGCGCATCAGCACTGCGCATGGGCCAGCTCCACACGTGTCAAGGAGGCCCGGGGCTTGAACCGCGGGCCTCCCATGTGGTAGACATACGCCCTAACCACTGGGCCAAAGTCCGTTTCCCTATACATTTTTAAAGTCTTTGATTTTATTTACATAATTAGTGCAGTTTCCAGAGAAATGTTTTCAAACATTTTTTTTTTTTATCATATTTTGAAAAGAGTTCTCAAAATGAGATTAGTGTATATACTTATTTTATTTGTCAGGGAGACCAGTTTCTTTGCCCCACACCTCAGTTTTTAACAGTTCCAATTCTGGTTTCCTTCCATTTCTTTTCCTCCCAAGAATCAATAAAATTGAAAAGATATTTGAATAATATTTAGATCTGAGTAATCTCTACTATTGCCACTACAACTGCTACCAATTCAAAAGTCAACCTCTTCTGAGCTTTAGTTTTCTCATGTATAAAAACTGAGTTGAATTTTATGACTTTTAAAGATATTATTGCATAATTTATGAAACTTACACCTTTGAGGTAAATTATGGTTTCAAAATTGTAAAGTAGCAGGAAGCAGACTTGGCCCAATGGATAGGGCGTCTGTCTACCACATGGGAGGTCTGGGGTTCAAACCCTGGGCCTCCTTGACCTGTGTGGAGCTGGCCCACGCGCAGTGCTGATGCGCACAAGGAGTGCCGTGCCACGCAGGGGTGTCCCCATGTAGGGGAGCCCCACGCGCAAGGAGTGCGCCCCATAAGGAGAACCTCCCAGCACAAAAGAAAATTCAGCCTGCGCAGGAATAGCTCCACACACACGGAGAGCTGGCACAACAAGATGACGCAACAGAAAGAAACACAGATTCCCATGCTGCTGACAACAACAGAAGCGGACAAAAGAACACGCAGCGAATGAACACAGAGAACAGACAACTGGGGTGGAGGTGGGGTGGGGGCGGGGGGGTAAGGGGGAGAGAAATAAATAAAAATAAATCATAAAAAAGATTGTAAAGTAGCATTTGATTTTTGTACTTCAAAATATTACTGTTTTTATGTTAATCAGGTTTTCTTTTAAAAGCTTTTGTGGTCTTTTATTTGGCTTTTATGGTTAATTTTCTTTTTTAATTTGTCAGTACTTCCTCACGTGTTGCTAAAGGAGTCGACCACACCAAAATGAGTCTACATGGTGCTGGTGGGGGTCATGAGAGATCAAGAGATAGACGAAGGTCAAGTGACAGATCACGAGATTCATCTCATGAAAGAACAGAGTCTCAACTCACTCCTTGTATTAGAAATGTTACTTCTCCGACACGACAGCACCACGTTGGTATGAAAAATTATTTAACTTTCCCAACAGTTCTTAAAACTGCATTCACCTTTTTAAGCTAGTATACGTAATGAATTGTGCCTAATACTTCAGAGTTAAATTGGTTCTTTTATTCAGTTTTTTTCTATTTCAGCTTAGCTTGGTGCTTGCAGTGAATTAAACAACTTATTAAATACAATTTGAATTTTTAAAGAATCTGGAACAATCTTACAGAAGTAATTTGAAAAGCCTTTAAGATTGTGATATATAGATTTTTTCAGAATTTTCAATTTGGTTTTTATCTTATGGGATATAAAGCAGTGGTTTACTTTTAAGTAGTTGTAGTATAGTAAACGATCGATAGTAATCTCTGGATTAATCTTATCAACAGAGGAAATGGAAGCTAGAATAACCAGCAGGTTGGAGTTGTTTTGATTTTTGACAATATTTCAAATTACGTAATAAAAATAGAATACAAAAGAAAAGATGTAGCATGTTTTATACTCTTGGTGACTAGCTCACATCCTTTTCCAAATGTGTGTTTAATGTGACCACAGTCTTTGTTATTAGTCTGAAGTAGAGGTGCTTCAGGAATGTAAGCTTACTGATTTTTCATTTTCTCCTGGAAAAGGGATGAATTAAATATCTTGACTTAATATCTGAAGTAGTTTCTGATAATCTGTTGTAAATCAGAATCATTTATATTACTTTTTAACATACAGAAAGATTGTCAATATCTAAATAGGTCTTTGAAGTCAGACTGATACTTAAAAGCCAAAAATCAACAAAAGTAAATAAAAGTTGGTAGTTACATATAAAGTTCAGTATTTGGAAGATATTATTTTGCTTTTGGGATGCTATCAGCATTGTGGAAATTGACAATTTAAGGGAGGTGTCAGAGTATCTCTGGAGAAATAGCAAACCTAATTATATAATCAGTAATGCGTATGGAGTGTTCTAAATAGGCTGAGTCATGGAGGAATTTAGCAAAAGATGATGAAACTGATAACATGGAAGTACATTTTTAGGTCAACTTTTAAAGTGTAGCGATCTAGCCTCTAAAGGAAACTTTTTATTATAAAACCTTAGTTCTTATTTCCCCTTTGTAGAATATTAAAACATCTAACAGAAATTTTCTGGATTTTAATATTTTCTGTCAGAATTATAAACAATAGTTTTATAATCCTATAAAATATAAAATTGCTTTACTCAGGAAAAGTGAGAACAAGAAGAAAACAGAAAATCATCAGCTATTAGAGTAATTTTATTTGATATATATTAAAAGTCATTTGAAAAAATAAATACTTGCTGTCCTTAGTGAATTGGTTTTTTTCTTTCTTTTGAACCTTCCTTTTGTGAGATAAACTGCAGGTTTTAGAATATCCTCATTAACATAGTGAAATTCCAAAGTTCACATTTTGTATTCTCAGGATAGTGTTAATACTTCTAATGTTTAGGACAATTAAAATTGATATTTTTCTTAGTCTCTTAGGAATTTTCGGTGCATATTTATTTGGCTGTGTGAGAATATTTGTTTTCTTGGATTTTGGTGTATTTTCTAAATAGAGTTAAAACAAAATTTAATTTTAAGTCTCAGTAATTAGCCAGCTATACATTTTTTTAAAGTCCACAACCCAAAATTAATTATTATAGGAAACATTTTGATGTTTTGGGTTTTATTCCTAGGAAATAAATTATTTATAGTGTACTGTGAAAATGTGTGTTATTTGAAATTAAAAAGCATAAATACTGTGATTTAAAAGAAATTTTAAGTCGAAAATTTTAAAAGGTATAGATAGATAATAAATTTTTAAAAAATTGTTTAACCTTATTTAACATCTTTCTCTTTCAGAACGAGAAAAAGATCACAGTTCCTCTCGTCCAAGTAGTCCTCGGCCTCAAAAAGCATCCCCAAATGGTTCCAGTAGCAGTGTTGGGAACAGCAGCAGAAACAGTAGTCAGTCAAGTTCAGATGGTACCTGTAAAACATCCGGGGAGATGGTATTTGTGTATGAAAATGCAAAAGAAGGAGCTCGGAATGTAAGAACATCAGAACGAGTGACACTGATAGTAGATAACACTAGATTTGTTGTAGACCCGTCCATTTTTACTGCACAGCCAAATACAATGTTGGGCAGGTTTGTATTATTTCATTTCTTTATATTACTAATTATAAAGCAATTTTATATCCATTTTATTTTTTCATTTAAGTTTTAAAATAATTTTTTGTTAGAATGTAGTGTTCTTTTGTGTGTGTATGTAGATTCTTCCCTTATTTTTTTTTTTGTCCTGAACTGTTAATCATAATTTGGGCTTCTTGGGCAAGGGTTTTTAATATAATGGGGGCTTATCTGCTCAAGTAAAGGTTATTAATATAGATAGGTAAGTGGTATTCAAATTGTGGACGTAATAAACCTTGGGAAATGTGTAGCACATTTAATAATGACTCTGTCACCTGTCATTTAAATTCTTATCTTAAAGACCAGAATATGTTTCTTTTTCCGTGTGTGTGTGTATGTGTGTGTGTGTGTGTGTGTGTGTATGTATGTATGTATTTTTTCTGGGTTGCAGGTTTTTTAAAAACAAATCAGACAAGCAGATACAGAGAGCACACAATGAGTGCAAATGGACACAGAGACCAGACAGTGAGTGCAAACAATGAGGGGGGAGGTAAATAAATAAAACAAAACAAAAACAAAAGCAAACAACAAAAAAATCAATTTTATCAATACATAGTTATAAAGGATGCAATTCATCCAAAATGTATTATCAATTGTGTAATCACAGTTGTGTATTCATCACTTAAATCATTATTAGAGCATTTTCATTGATAATAATAATAAAAATCAGGCAAACAAACAGTAACAGCAACAAAACTCATCACCTCTCAATCTTTCTATGCTTTCCCTGTCATATATAGCTCCTATTCTGTTTCTCTCTCTAGTTTATCTGTATAGTTATTTTGTATAGACAGAGTCAAGCAATATGTAGTACCTTGTGTCTAGTTTCTTACACTTAGTATAGTTCCTTTTTTTTTTTCCACCCTTAATGGAAGGTTATTAATATAATGCTGTCTGCTACTGTCCATTGTTTACTTTGGTAGAATTTTTGCCTGATATTAACATCTTGTGACATTAACGTATATTTGTTCAATTAAAAAAAACGGTCCTATATTTGCCATATTACACACAGTCATGTTTCACATGAGGTTTCACTATGCTATACAATCCCATGTTACATATTTTAGCTTTCCTTCTAGTAATGTATATGACCTAAGACTTTCCCTTTTAACCACTATCATACTCATATGACAATGAGTATGTTTGCTAGTTACAAATGCTATGATGTACTTTCACTTTTTCATTCCAAAGATTTACAAAGAACCTTTTTACCAATTCTGCAGAAGTTAACCCTCAGCTTTCCATTCTCTAATGTCATTCTATTTTCTGGTGACCCATATTCAAGTTATTAAGTCTATAAAATTATACACTATATTTAGTTCATAGAAGCGCAGTCATACAGTATTTGTCCTTTTGTGTTTGGCTTGCTTCACTCAACATAATGTCCTCCAGGTTCATCCATGTTGTCATATGCTTCACAGCTTCATTTCTTCTTCTAGCTGCATAATATTCCATTGTGTGTATATACCACAATTTGTTTATCTCTTTATCATTTGATGGACACCTGGGCTGTTTCCATCTTTTGGCAATGGTGAATAATGCCTCTGTGAACATCAGTGCGCAAATGTCTGTTTGTGTCATTGTTCTCAGTTCTTAAGGGTATATACCTAGTAGTAGTATTGCCAGATCACATGGCAAGCCTATATTTAACTTCTTTAAGAACTACCAAACAGTCCTCCACAGTGGCTGTATACCATTCTACATTCCCACCAACAGTGAATAAGTCTTCCTATTTCTCCACATCCTTTCCAACACTTGTAGTTCTCTGACTTTTTAATAGTGACCATTCTAATAGGTATGAAATGATATCTCATTGTAGTTTTGATTTGCATTTCCCTAATTGCTAGTGATGTTGAACATTTTTTAAATGTATTTTTTTGTTATTTGTATTTCTTCTTTGGACAAATGTCTGTTCAAGTCTTTTCCCATTTTTTAATCAGTTCATTTGTCTTTTTATTGTTGAGTTGTAGCATGTCCCTATATGTAATGGGTATTAAATGCTTAGCAGATATGTTATTTCCAAATATTTTCTTCCATTGACGTGGTTGCCTTTTCACCCTATTGACAGGGTCCTTTGAGGTACAAAAGTGTTTAATTTTAAGGAGCTCCCATTTATCTATTTTTTCTTTTTGTTGTTTGTGCTTTGGTTGTAAGGTCTATGAAACCACCACCTACCACAAGATGTTTCCCTACATTTTCTTCTAGTAGTTGTATGGTCCTGCCTTTTACATTTAGGTCTTTGATCCATTTTCATTCGATTCTTGTATTGGGAAGTGAGATGGGGATCCTCTTTCATTCTTTTGATTATGGATATCCCGTTCTCCCAGCACCATTTGTTAAAGAGATTGTTTTATCCCATTAACATGGCTTTGGTTGGTTTGTTGAAAACCAGTTGGTTTTATTTCCAGATTCTCAATTCTATTCCACTGACCGATGTGTCTATATTGATGCCTATACCATGCTGTTTTGACAACTGTAGTGTTGTACTATGTTTCAAGGTCAGGCAGTGAAATTCCTCCCACGTTGCTCTTCTTTTTTTAAAATGCTTTTGGCTATTCAGGAACACTTTCCCTTCCAAATGAATCTGGTAATTCCCTTTTCTATTTCTGTGAAGTAAGCTTTTGGAATTTTAATTGGTATTGTACTGAATCTAGGAATCAGTGTGGGTAGGATTGGCATCTTCAAGATATTTAATCTTCCAATACATGAACATGGAATATCTTTCCATTTATTTAGGTCTTCACTGATTTCTTTTGCATTGTTTAGTAGTTTTCTGCATATACGTCCTGTACTTCTTTTGTTAAATTGGTTCTTAGTTATTTGAGTCTTTTTGTTGCTATTATAAATGGAATTTTTTCCGTGAATTCCTCCTCAGATTCTTCAATACTAGTATACAGAAACATTACTGATTTTCGTTTGTTAATCTTGTATCCTGCCACTTTGCTGAACTCGTTTATTAGCTCTATTACCTTTGTCATGGACACTTGGGAATTTTCTAAATGTAGGATCATGTTATCTGCGAATAGTGAGAGTTTATTTTCTCTTTTCCTGTTTGGATACCTTTTATTTTATTTTTTTTTCTTGTCTAATTTCTCTAGGTAGAACTCCTAGCACAATGTTGAATATCGTTGGTGACAGTGGGTATCCTTGTCTTGTTCCTGAAGTTAGAAAGCTTTCAACCTTTGTGGGTTTTTCACATATGCCCTTTATTATATTAAGGAATTTTCCTTCTATTCCTGTCTTTCAGAATGTTTTTATCAAGAGAATGGATTTTGTCAAATGCCTTTTCTGCATCAATTGAGATACTCTCGAGGTGCTTTTCTTTCAATTTGTTAATGTGCTGTGTTAATTGATTTTATTGTATTGAACCATTGTTACATACAAGGAATAAATCTCACTTGAACATGGTGTATAATTCTTTTGATAGATGCTGTTGAATTCTATTTGCCAGGGTTTTTTGGGAGAAATTTTGTATCTGTGTTTATTAGAGAAATTGGTCTGTAATTTTCTTTTCTTATGGGGTCTTTATCTGGCTTTGGTATTGGTGGTGTTGACTTCATAAAATGTGTTGGGTAATTTTCTGTCCTTCCAGTTTTTGGAAGAGTTTAAACAGGATTGGTATTAATTCTTCTCAAAATGCTGGGTAGAATTCGCCTGTGAGGCCATCTGGTTCTGGACTTTTCTTTTTGGGAGATTTTTGATAACTGATTCAGTTTCTTTAAATGTGATTGGTTTGTTGAATTATTGTATTTCTTGCAGAGTCAATGTAGGTTGTGTGTTTATAGGAATTTGTCCATTTCATATAGGTTGTCTAATTTGTTGGCATATAGTTTCTCATAATAGCCACTTATGATCTTTTTTATTTCTGCAGGTTTAGTCATAACATCCTCCTTTCATTTCTGATTTTAATTATTTGCATCGTCTTTTTCTTTGTTAGTCTAGCTAAGGTTTGTTAATTTTATTGATCTTCTTAAAGAATCAGCTTTTAGTTTTGTTGATTTTCTCTTTTGTTTTTTTTTCCCTCAATTTCATTTATTTTTGCTCTAATCTTTATTATTTCTTCCTTTCTGCTTGCTTTGTGATTAATTGGCTATTATTTTTCTAGTTCCTCCAGGTGTTCAGTTAGGTCTTTGATTTTAGTTCTTCTTTTTTACTATATGCCTTTAGGTCTTTAAATTTCCCTCTCAGTACTGCCTTTGCTTTATCCCATTGATTTTCATAAGTTGTGTTCTCGTTTTCATTTGTTTCAAGATAGCTACGAATATGTTTTACAGTTTCTTCTTTAACTACGGGTAGTTTAGGAATGTGTTATTTAGCTTCCACACATTTGCATATTTACCCCTTTCCCATCTATTGTTCATTCCCTGCTTTATTCCATATGACTAGAAAATGTGCTTTGTATAATTTTTATATTTATTGAGTCCTGCATTATGACCCAACATGTGGTCTATCCTGGAGAAAGATCCATGAGCACTTGAAAAGAATGTATAGCCTTTTTTTTTTTTTTTTTAAAGATTTATTTATTTCTCCCCACTCCCTCCTTGATTGCACTTGCTGTGTCTTCCTTGTTTCTTTAGGAGGCACTGGAACCGAACCTGGGACCTCTGATGTGGGAGGGAGGCACCTAATCCCTTGAGCCAACACCATTCCCTGCTTTGTTGTGTCTCTCATTATGTTTTTCTTCTTGTGTCTTTTGTTGTATCATCTTGTTGAATCAGCTTGCCACTCCTGCCTGTTCCGCCAACTCACTATCTTCTTTAGGAGGCACCAGGAACCAAACCAGGGACCTCCTACATGGTAGGCAGGAGCTCTATCACTCGAACCTTATCTCCTTCCCAGTTCTATCTTTTGATGTGAGTGGTGTGTTGAAGTCTCCAGCTATTGTTGCAGTGATGTCCATTTCTCCTTTCACTTTTGCCAGAGTTTATCTCATGTATTTTAGAGCACCCTTGGTTAGGTGTATAGATACTTAATACTGTTATTTCTTCTTGGTGGATTGTCCCTTTTATTAATATATAATGACCTTCTGTATGTCGTAGCTTTTTTGCACTTAAAGTCTGTTTTGTCCAATATTAGTATAGCTATCCCTGGTCTTTTTTTGGTTACTGTTTACATAGAATATCTTTTTCCAACTTTTATTTTGAGCCGACTTGTATTCCTGGGTCTAAGGCCGGGATTCTTAACTGTTTCTGTTCCACGGACCACTTTGCCAGACAGATGAAAACCACAGACCCTTTACTAAGTCCTACTGTTATTATTTAATAAATATATCATACCCACACCAACACATCCCCACAAGAAAGTTTTTTAAAAATTTCAATTCAAGCTCACAGAACCCTTGTTAAAACTGTGGTCTAAGATGAGTCTCATGTAGCGGTATATGCATGGCTCATGTTTTTTTTAATCCATTCTGTCAGCCTATATCTTTTGATTGGAGATTTTAGTCCATCCACAGTCCATGATATTATTGTTAATGTATTATTTACTTCCACCTTTATTTCTTTGATTTTCATATGGTGTAGCAGTTTGATGTCGTTATGAATTCCAAAAATAGTTCTTAGATTATATTTGTAATCTGGTCTGTACCTGGGCATGATTAAGTTATGATTAGGGCTTTGATTGGGCCACATCATTAGGGTGTTGAGTTCTCACCCTTTGGTAGATGGGGACTCACAGATAAAAGGCATGGCAAAGGACAGAGTTAGAGGGGTTTTTGATGTTGGAGTACAGAGGGTGAGTTTGTACCAGCAGTTGAAGAGGGTGGATGTGCCCACGCAAAGTTCTGGGAGAATTTTGCCACCCCAGGGTACAGAGAGGATGGACCATATTCCCCAAGGATTTTGGAAGTTAAGGTCAGCACCCCACAGGTCTGAGAGTGGTAGACCTGTCCCCCATGTATTAGGGAAGGCCAGGTGTCAACTCGTTGCTCTGAGAGCATTGAGCCCACATATCAAAGGTTAGGGAAGGCCAGATGGTCAACTCATTTCTCTGAGTGTGTTGAGCCAGTTTGCCAGAGGTTAGGGGGAATGTTTTCTCCAAGACACTATACTGCAGGGGTTAAGACTCTAACCTGGCGACAGACTTGGCCCAGTGGTTAGGACATCCGTCTACCACATGGGAGGTCCGCGGTTCAAACCCCAGGCCTCCTTGACCCGTGTGGAGCTGGCTCATGCGCAGTGCTGATGCGCGCAAGGAGTGCCCTGCCATGTATGGGTGTCCCCCCGCGTAGGGGAGCCCCATGCACAAGGAGTGTGCCCCGTAAGGAGAGCCGCCCAGCGCAAAAGAAAGTGCAGCCTTCCCAGGAATGGTGCTGCCCACATGGAGAGCTGACACAGCAACATTATGCACCTAAAAGAAACAGAGATTCTCCTGCCGCTGACAACAACAGAAGCGGACAAAAGAAGATGCAGCAAAATAGACACAGAGAACAGACAACCAGGGTAAAGGGGGAAAGGGAAGAGAAATAAATAAATAAATCTTTAAAAAAAAAAAAAGACTCTAACCTAACAGTTGGGTGAGGTGTGGCAATCACCCCAACACTCTTGGAGGGTGAGGTCTGGAACTTGGTCGACACCCAGATGCTTGATGAGGGTGAAACCAAGAAAATGCCCCTTGGACAAGCATGTAGAAAGGGTGGGCTCCCATATGACACTAAGGAGAAGAAACCATCTTCTTAAGAATGACTCTCAGACTGAAATTGAATGGGGGATGCCCTGCAGATTTCTTGAACTGTAGAGGACCCATGACTCACGTTTCCCTCCCAGTTTCTCCTTATTGTAATGAAAATGTTTCTCCTTTGTCCATTTGTGTATTGGAAACATATAAATTGTTTTGTAAGTTTCAGGTGTATAGCAGAGAGGACTTTGCTCCAAGACAAACTGTACTTCTTTAAATTGTGATATGATTTAGTATTTGCATTGTTACTGATTTAAGGTTTTTTCGAATATTGTAATGTCTTTCTGGAATTCAGAGGGTAGAGTGTAGCAGTTTGATATGGTTATGAATTCCAAAAATAGATATTGGATTATGTTTGTAACCTAGTCTGTACCTGGACATGATTAATTTATGATTAGGGCTTTGATTGGGCCACATCATTAGTGTGTTGAGTCCCCACCAACAGATAAAAGGCATGGCAAAGGACAGAGTTGAGGGTTCTTGATGTTGGAGTTTTTGATGTTGAAGCCTTAAGCTGGAGCCCCAGGAAGTAAGCTTACAGAGGAAAGAGAAGCAGGCCCCAGGAAGAGAGAAACCCTGAGCCCAAGAAGAAGCAAGACCCTGGAAGAGAGGAACCCAGGAAGCCTGAACCCTCACATATGTTGGCAGCCATCTTGCTTCAACACATGGAAATAGACTTTGGTGAGGGAGGTGACCTATGCTTTATGTCCTGGTATCTGTAAGCTCCTACCCTAAAAGAATACCCTTTATAAAAACCAACCAATTTCTGGTATTTTGCATCAGCACCGCCTTGGCTGACTAATGTATATGGCATATCTTTTTCTTTTTTTAAGGTTTATTTTATTTATTTCTCCTCCCCACTCTCTGTGTCCATTTGCTGTGTCTTCTTCTCTGTCTGTTTGTCTTCTCTTTAGGTGACACCAGGAACTGAACCTGAGACCTTCCAGAGTGGGAGAAAGGTGCCCCATCTCTTGCACCACCTCAGCTTTTTCGTCTACTTCCCCTCTTGTTGTCTCTTCTCTATGTCTCTTTCTGTTGCATCATCTTCCTGTCCAGCTCTCTGCTCAGGCCAGCCCGCCGTGCACACCAGTTGCCCTTCACCAGGGGGCCCCATGAATTGGTCCTCCCAAATGGTAGATGGGAGCCCAATCACTTGAGCCACATCCACATATCTTATTTTCATCTAACATTTTACCCCTTTGGTTCTCCTTTCTGATAATCTTCCCCTCTGCCCTCTCCTCCAAGCCTCTCTCTCTCCTGTGTTTTCTTTTCAGGCTGTACCTGCTCCGTTAGTGCTTCTTGAAAAGCTGTCTTCTTTTTTATGAATTCTCTTAGTTTCTGTTTATTTGTGAATATTTTAAATTCACCTTCATATTTGAATGAAAATTTTGCTGGACAAAGAATCTCGGATGACAGTTTTTCTCTTCCATACCTTAATTTTGTCATACTATTGACTTTTTGCCAGCATGGTTTCTGATGAGAAATCCTCAAATAAGTCTTATATGTAAATTATTGTCTTTCATGAGAGTTGGAAAATTTTCAGCCATTACTTCCTCAGGTGCTCTTTCTGCCCCTTTTCTCTTCTCACCTCATTTTGTAATTCCCATGCCATATATGTTGTGTTTTGTGTCATCCTCAACTCTCTGCACCCCTGCTCAATTTTTTTCTTTCTTTTCTCTCTTTATTCTTCTATCTCATCTATTTCAGCTGTTCTGTTTTTTAAGGATTTATTTATTTATTCCCCCCCCCCCCAAGTTGTCTGCTCTCTGTGTCCATTCTCTGTGTTCTTCTGTGACTGCTTCTATCCTTATCAGTGGCACTGGGAATCTGTTTCTTTTTGTTGCATCATCTTATTGTGTCAGCTCTCTGTGTGTGCGGCACCATTCTTGGGCAGGCAGAACTTTCTTTTGTGCTGGGCGGCTCTCCTTACGGGGCACACTCCTTGCGCATGGGGCTCCCCTACGCGGGAGATCACCCCTATGTGGCACGGCACTCCTTACACACATCAGCACTACGCATGAGTCAGCTCCACACGGGTCAAGGAGGCCCGGGGTTTGAACCACGGACCTCTCATGTGGTAGGCAGACTCCCTATCCATTGGGCCAAGTCCACTTCCCCATGTTCTGTTTTTGCACCACTAATTCTTTCTTCCATCATTTCGAGTTTGCTCTTGTATTCCTCTAATGTGTTTTTGATCTCACCTATTGCGTCTTTCATTCCCATGGGTTGTTATTTTTCTATTCTGGTTTTCAAATTATTCTTTGTCATTACCTAGTGTCTTCTTGATGACCTTTATTTCTTTAATTATATTGCCTTTCAACTTGTTGATTTGATTTAGGAGATTTGTATGTACCTCATTGATTAGTTGTTTCAAATCTGGTATCTCATTTTGGGCTTTGATATATTCCTTTGCTTGGGCCATAGCTTCCTTTTTCTTCGATTACTTGTACTTTTTTGCTGATTTCTAGGCATCTGATTATGATGTTGAGTTTACTCTGGTGCTCAATTTCTTGCATAGGAATTCAGTGGCTAGAGGCTGTGTATTAGTGCACATACATTTTATGATTGTTATTTCTTTCTAGTGATTGCCCCTATTATTAATGTGTAATGTCTTTCCTCACTTCTTAACAGCTTCGCTTTTAAAGTCTGTTTCATACGATGTTAAGTATAGCTACTTTAGCTGTTTTTTTAGTTACTGCATGTGTGGAACATTTCTTTTCAGCCATTCATTTTCAATCTATTTGTATCCTTCAGTCTAAGGCAAGTCTCTTGTAGGCAGCAGATAGGTGGCTTATGTTTTCTTATCCATTCTCCCAGTCCATGTCTTTTTACTGGCAAGTTTAATCCATTCAATGTTATTACTGTAAAGGAAGTTCTTCACTTATTTTGAGCTTTGGGTTTTATGTCATATCTTATTTTCACCATTCCTTTTACACTTTCAGTTACTTTTACTGATATAATCTTCATATCCAGACTTTCCTCCAAGCTTCTCTCTCCTGTGCCTTTTTTTTTTTTCCAGTCTGTAGCACTCCTTTAGTATTTCCTACAAAACTGGTCTCTTCATTACAAACTCTCTGTTTCTCTTTATCTGTGAATATTCAAGAATTCTTATTGGATGTAGGATTCTTGGCTGGCAGTTTTTCTCTTTCAGTATCTTAAATATATCATATACCTCTGCCTCTTGCCTCTGTGGTTTCTGATCAGAAATCAGCACTCATCTCTTGTATGTGATAACATCGCTTTTCTTTTGCTGCTCTCATGATTTTCTGTGTAGCTTTGGTATTTGACATTCTGGTTACTGTGTGCTTTGGAGTCGGTCTATTTGGATTTATTTGGATAGAATACTTTTTTCTTGGACATGGATATCTATATCCTTCAGCAGGGTTGGGAAATTTTCTACCCATTATTTCCTCAAATATTTCTTCTGCCCCGTTCCCTTTTCTTCTCCTTTTCTTTATCTCCTCTTTTGTATGTTTGCTTTTGGAGACCATGTCTTCAAGTTCACTCATCCTTTTTTTTGCCTCCTCAGATATGCTGTTATATGTCTCCAGTATATTTTTTATTTTATTAATTGTGCCTTTCATTCCCATGAAATCTTATGTTTCTCTACGTTTGCTTTCAAATTCTTTGTGCTTATCCAGTTTTTTTTTAATAACCTTAGTCTCTTTAGCCATTTCATTGAATTTATAAAGACAATTTGAACATCTTTGATTAATTGTCTCAACTCTTTTATGTCATCTGGAAGCTTAGCTTCTTTGACTAGGCCATATCTTTTTGTTTCTTAGTATGGGTTGTAATTTTTTTTATGTCTTGGCATCTGGTTTACTAGATGTATTTATTTTTGACCCCTTTTCTCCCTTTATTCGATGGCTTTCTATTTGATTGACTTTATGCTCTAGTCCCTTTATGATAATTGATTTAACTTAATTTGGAACTTTATAGTGGCTCGTGTTTAGCCAGTCTAAATTTTTGCAATTCTTTTCATCTGTTTCATACCCTTTCTGCCTTGTTGTTAGTGTAGTTAGCTGTGGATGCAATTGGTACTGTAAGCTGTGGAGGCTGAAGCTGCTGGCATTGTCTCAGGAACCAATAAAACTTCTACCACCTTTTTTCCCTGCCAGGGGTAGGGATGGAGCCACAGGCATGTGCCAGTCATCCAAGCCAGGCAGGCCAAACTGTCTGTAGGTGCCTGGAGAGACTGATAAAGCTCCATGTCCCTTTTACCTTTGCCTGGGGTGGGGATGGTGCTGCAGGTGTGGGTAGCAAACTTAAGCTGTGCAGATCAAAAGTAAACGCTCAGGTAGACTGTTGAAGCACCAGCCCCTTTTCTCCCTTGCCAGGGGCAGGGATGGAGCCTTAGGAGCGGGCAACATTTTAGCTGGTGTGGGCCAGATGTGACAGCAGTTCCCCAGAAAGTGTGAGAGAGCATTGACCCTCCTCCTGCCCTGTTATTTACAGGGTTGGAGCCAGTGGTGTGCCCCCTTACTTAGTCCTTGTGCCTGAAAGCTACTGCAGTTTCCCAGTGAGTCTGAGGGAACAGTGTCCCTCCTCTTACCCTTTCAGAGGCAGGGATGGAGCCAGAGCTGTGTCTTTTAGTCCTTGTGGGCTGAAAGCAGCTAAGGTTGCCCAGAGAGGCTGAGGAAACACTGTCTCCTCCTGTCTTATTTGGTGTGGGAATGTAGCCACAGGTTTGCCCAACAATCTAGTCCATGCTAGTGGAAAGTGACTACCCTTACCTGGAGAGGTTGATGGTGCAGTATCCCTCTCCCTGCCCTGGTAGGGTAGGGATAGAGTCAGAGATGTGTCCAACAATCCTTCCATGCAGGCCAAAAGTGGCTACAGTTGCCCAGAGAGGTTAAGGAAGTGCTGTCCCTTCTGCCCTTTCAGGGCCAGGGATGCTGCCACGGGTGTCCATTCGTCCAGCCAAGTGGGCCCAAAGTGCCTGCAGTTGTCCAGAGAGCCTGAGAAAACATGATCCTCCTCCTGTCCTATTGGTGAGGCAAGATTGGAGCCACAGGTGCCCAGCAGTCCAGTCCATGTGGGCCAAAAGCACCTGCAGTTGCCTGGAGAGGCTGGGGAAACCCTTACTCCATCCTGTCCTTTTGGGGGAGGGGGAGCGGGTAGGGATGCAGCCACATAATTCCAACAGTCTAGTCTGTGTGGGCCAAAAGTGACCACAGTTGCCTAGAGAGACTGGTCAGGTCCCCCTAGCTTCTTCCTTGCCCAGGTCAGGCTGGAGCACAGGCTAGGGCTGCAATCTGACCTGGGTGGAAAGAAGCTCGTCCCTACCATCATTATGATTTTCAGTCAGCCCTTCGTCCTCTTCCACTGGAGGGAGAGTTAAAATGGAGGCTACTGGCCTCTTTCAGATTTGGATAGGTTCAAACTTAGGATTTGACTTTAGCCAGCCGAGTTTACTATTCAATAGCTGAAGTCAGCGCTTGACCGTCTCTTCCTCCCCTGTTTTTGGGAAATGTAGCTTCCAACTCCAACCAGGAAATAGCTCACGAATCGGCTTGCAATGCCAGTGGGAGATGAGCACTGGCTTCCGTGGTGTGGAGTGTTCTACTCATGAATCTTTACCGCAGATGGGGAGTCTCCTCCTTCCTTTCTTCTGAGGATGTTGTAGGATGCTCTTCTGGTCTCCTGGCCCCCCCAAACAGGTGCTTTAGATAGCTCTAGGTGATTACTGACTGCCCTGTAGGATGAGCTGACTCTTGGAGCTCCTTACTCTGCCACCATCTTTCCCCTTCCTCCTATGTTGTTCCTATTTACAGATAAAAGAACTAAGCTTCATAGGTTAAAATAACCCAAATTAATACAGCTGAGAGAATGGTAGTGTCAGAGCTTGAACTTGGTTTTATTTCTGACATTCTTTGTGGTATTGCAAGAATATCAAATGTCTTATATAATGAAGTCAGGTACTGAAAGATCTCTACAGTTGAAACCATAGATTGTTAAATTTACCTTGCTAGATTCAATGGTAATTGTTATATTTGGGCTCTTGAATTCAACCACCGAATACAAAAAATATCCACACTGTTTACAGAAAAAAAACAACACTTTGGTCAGATGTAAAGTCAGCAAGAATTGTCTGATGTAGATATTGGAAAAAAAACTACAACCAAAAAGGAATGCCAGTAATAAGTAAAGGGAGTCATTTTAAGGAGAGAATAGTCATTTTCTAATCTGTGCTCATCCAGGTTAATAATAGCTTAAAGTTTGTGGTTGTGGGAACCACAGTCTAAGAAGGATATAGACAATATAAATTTGATTTTTCAATATATCCTAAAGTAGGATCAGTTACACTTTGATGTGTGTCTTTGTATGTTCACTCTCACATATAATGAAGAGGCATATAAATTAAATAGGTGCTTACATGACATAAAAATGCTGTGGTTTTTTCCTAGAGTCTATGTGACTATGTATTTGGGATATGTTTGTGTGTGTGTGTATGTGATTTGTCAGTGTCTCAGAATATAGAATAAATGCTGGCTTTATGGTACTTACTATATGCATTTGATTACCTAAATATTTTCTTTTAATATTGGCACTAGAGTTTACATTTGTGGGAAAAATACTTGTACTTATGTATTTTTATGTATTTTTAGTAGTTTAGGAAATCTGTTGATGGAAGCTGTTAGTAGGATGACTTGACACTTGTTAATACCTTATATGTTAAACTGCAAAGAAACACTCAACAAAAAATTAGATACTTGAAATTTTGCTTCACCTGTTAGGCTATATTTTCTTTAATATATATGTATATATTTAAAGTATCCATACTAATCTGTAAAGTTTTTCCCATTGTAAAATGTTCACTTGAGGAAATTGTGTGACATTTGATTCCTGACTTTTTTTTTCTTAATCAGTGAAGTCTTTCATATCAATTATATACAACATATCTTTGGGGCTGAAATTTAATGGGAACTGTTAAAAAAAACAGTTGGCATCCCTTTGGAAAATCTGACATATAAAAGTTTTGTTCTTTATAAGTTTTTGTGTTACAACAGAAAGAAAACCAGTAAACTGGGAAATTGTTGAGTAGAATACTTAGACCAGGCATATTTACTTTAGGGATGCGGGGGTAGCAAAGCATTCGTAGTCCAACTTTCTTAATCACAATTTTTCAACTTTCTAGGAAGTCCCACATTAAACTTTTTATTGTAAGGGATATAACTTGCAAATTGCCTTTTTTTCTAAATATTGTTAAAGGGCCAAAAACATTACTTGATAAGACAAAAATCCAATTCTGTTTTTCTTATATAAACATTAATATTGAAAACTTTTTGCTCATTTGTTTAAACTTTTCATTCTCTTCACTTCTTCATTCCTCCCTTTCCAGCATTTGAGTACTTATTTTTTGGTTCTAGGATGCAAGTATAAGATTTTTTAGTAGAATTTCTTACATTTATATTTAAGATTATGAAAAGTAAAACAACCTACCCTGCCTGTAACATCTTACTTTTTTACAATTTATTTTGCTGTATGTGCTGTATTTTAGCATTAACTTTATAATGAAGACTTCAGTTTTAAGGAAAAGGCATAGATACATGGTTTCCCTTTTTTTTTCTTTCTCTTTTGTCTTTTAAAAAAAAATTTATATATGTTACATGTTACTCCGTTAACCCAAGACAACTACAGTAACAATAAATCTGCTTTAGTCAGCATTTACACTCGCCCCTTCTTTTTGCTCATTTCTCAGTCTTGTAAGATTTGGGACGATATCCACTCTGACTACTTCAGGCTGAGAATGTGTATAGATATTACGGGGCAGAGGAATGGAATTGTTTTGCTTGCAATTGAAAATACTCCTTGCTTTTGGGCTAGGGCTGGTCTATCATCATTGTTTTGTTAGTTGTCTAGGGTAGGCCCAAAGAGCTGGAGAGTAGGATTTGGCCACTTATCTGTTGGATTTTAGCTCCACTGGTGTAGGAACAATCTGAAGGCTTAAGACTCTGAGAATAATAAGTAAATTGAAAATTATAGGTTCAAATAAAAGAAATAGAAGAATCATGATTAGGGGATTTATAACTAAGTTAACTGTTATATTGTGAAAATAGCTTTTCATATTTTCACAGAGAACCTGCTGAGGAGATGTTGATTTCCTGTTGCTGTATGGCTTTCCTTTAGTGTCCAGACGTCCCTAGGGCTCTCAGGAGCACTCTTGTTTGTGGCTTTGTTTACCATGGCATTTTGTGGAGTAACCTTCAGAATGTCCTCCTAAATTGCTTTGAAATCTTTTTGTCATAAAAACTCTTATTTTAGTATTTCCCCCTTTTGATCAAGGTCTTTTTCCAAATGCATCACTGATTAATGCTGCGTTATAATCCCTTGGTGCCAAGGAGGCTCATCCCTGGGAGTCATGTCTCATGGTTGGAGGAAAATAGTTTATTTGCAGTGTTTGCCTTAGAGGCCACATTTTAGTAACAAGGAGGTTTTTAAGAGGTAACTCTTAGGTATTAATTATAATTAGGCTTTGTTTCATTATTACAGGAATATGCTTCATAAGTGTGGTCATTAAGATTGAGGTCTTGGCTTATTAGCCTGTTTTTTGTTTTTGTTTTTTAAAGATTTATTTATTTAGTTTTTATTTATTTCTCTCCCCACCCCCCACCCCCCCAGTTGTGTGTTCTCTGTGTCCATTCACTGTGTATGTTCCTCTGTATCCACTTGTAGTCTTGTCAGTGGCACTGGGAATCTGTGTCTCTTTTGGTTATGTCATCTTGCTGCATCAGCTCTCCATGTGTGTGGCGCCAATCCTGGGTGGGCTCTTCTTTTTTTGTGCTGGGTGTTAGGCTGTTTTTCTTTAGTAGGAAAGGCTTATATGTTCCAGAGTTTCTGGCTATCTTATTTGAGAAAGTAGTAGGACTTCCCCAGGAGGGAAGCTTAATATTTTATTCATTACTGTTCTGGCCTCTGTTTATCCAGAAAATATACCTGTGGCAACAAGGCTACATTTATATCCCATTGAAGTATGTAGCTATATAACGCTTAAGCTGTTCAAAAAACCCTCTCTGTCTAGACATCTGACTGTGTAAAACAGTTTAAATTATAGGAAAATTTGGTTGTTTCTGTGACATATAGCATTTCTCTAATCCCCATTATTGTTGACATTGGCATTGTACCTCTGTTAATGTTTGATGTAAGAATGTTATAATGTTACTGTTAACTGTGGTCCATATTTTGCTCTTGTTTTCCTGATATGCCACCCTTTTATTAACACCCTGTACCAGTGCTGTACTTTTGTTTTAGATGCTGAAAGAACATTCTTACATTTTTATTATTAACTCCATTCTCGCTTACCACAGGGTTCACTGTGTTCTACAATCCCATGTTTTATCCTTTTAACTTTCCTCATAGTAACATATATGACTCAAAACTTTCCCCTTCAACCACTCTCATTCACATCCTCAGCACTGCCATCTACGCTCAGAATATCATACCATCATCACCTCTGTCTACCCCCAACCCACAGTAATCAACCTAATTATAAATTCTGCACAGGTTAAGTATCAACCCTGCATTTTCTCTCCCCATTCTATCTCCTAGTAACCTACCTACTAGATTCTGCATCTATGAGTTTGCTTATTATAATTAGTTCATATTAGTGAGAGCCTACCATATTTATCCTTCTGTGCCTGACTTGTTTCACTCAAGATAGGTCCATGAGGTCCATCTGTGTTGTCACATGCATCAGTATTTCATTCCTTCTTAGAGCTCAATAATATTCCATTGTATATATGTATATATCACATTTTGTTTATCCAGTCATCTCTTGATGGGCATTTGGGTTGCTTCCATCTTTTAGCAATTGTGATTAGCGCAGCTGTGAACATTGGCTTGCATATATCTGTTCATGTCCCAGCTTTCAGTTCTTCTGGATATATACCAGTAGTGGGATTGATGGCTCAAATGGCAGTTCTGTATTTTGCTTCCTGAAGAACCACCACAATATCTTTTACAGTGACTGCGTGATTTTGCATTTCCTCCAGCAGTGAATGAGTGTTCCTGTTTCCTCACTCTTCTCTAACACTTGTAGTTTTCTGTTTTTTTTTTAAAGGTGGCCAGTCTAGTAGGTGTGAAATGATATCTCATTGTGGTTTTGATTTGCATTTCCCCGATAGCTAGTGATGTTGAGCATCTTTTCATGTGTTTTTATCCATTTGTATTTCCTCTTTGGAAAATGCCTTTTGAAATCCTTTGCCCCATTTTTAGTTGTTTTTTTTGTCTTTTTATTGTTGAGTTGTATGTCTAATATTTATGTATACTAAATATTAGACCCTTATCAAATATATGGTTTCCAAATCTTTTCTCCCATTGAGTAGGTTGCCTTTCTACTTTCTTGACAAACTTCTTTGAAGAGCAAAAGTTTTTAATTTTGAAGAGGTCCCATTTATCTAATTTTCCTTTTGTTGCTTTTGCTTTTGGCATAAAGTTTATGAAACTGTTGACTACTATAAAGTATCAAAGATGCTTCCATATATTTTCTTCTAGGAGTTTTTATGGACCTGGCTCTTACACTTAGGTCTTTGATCCATCTTGAGTTGATTTTTGTGTACAGTGTAAGATAAGGGTCCTCTTTTGTTCTTTTGGATGTGGATACCCAGTTCTCTCAGTACCATTTGTTGAAGATTCTTTGCTATCCCAGTCAGTGTACTTGGCAGCTTTGTCAAATATCAGTTGACTGTAGATGTGTGGGTCTATTTCTGAACTCCCAATTTGATTCCATTAGTCAATATGTCTATCCATGTGCCAGTACTATGCTGTTTTGAAAACTGTAGCTTTGTAATATGCTTTAAAATCAGGTAAGGTGAATCCTCCAATTTGTTTTTCTCTTTCAAGATGTTTTTGGCTTTTAGGAATCCCTTACCCTTTTAACTGGGTTCTCCATGTCTACACAAAAGGCTGGTGGACTTTTTATTGTGATTGAGTTGAATCTGTAAATCAATTTGGGTAGAATTGACTTAACAATATTTAGTCTCCAATCAATGAACACGGAATATCCTTCCATTTATTTAGGTCTGCTTTGATTTCTTTTAGGACTGTTGTGTAGTTTTATGAGTACTAGTCCTTTATATCCTTAGTTAAATTTATTCCTAGATACTTGATTCTCTTAGTGGCTATTATAGATGGGATTTTTTTTTCTGAATTTCCTCCACAGCTTCCTCATTACTAGTATATAGAAATGCTACTGATTTTTGTGTGTTGATCTTATATCCCACCACTTTGGTGAACTTGTTTCTTAGCACTAGAGTTTTGTTGTAGTTTTTCGGAACTTTCTATATATAGGCTCATGTCATCTGCAAATAGTGGATGTTTTACTTCATTCTTTTCAATTTGGATGCCTTTTCTTCTTGCTTAACTGCTATAGCAAGAACTTCTAACAGTGGTGAATAAGAGTGGTGACAGTGGTATCCTTATTTTGGTCTGGATCTTAGAGAGAAAGCTTTCAGTCTTTCACCATTATATATGATGTTAGCTGTGGGTTTTTCATATATGCCCTTTAACATATTGAGGAAGTTTCCTTCTATTCCTATCTTTCAAAGTGTTTTTATCAAGAAAGAATGCTGGAATTTGTTGAATGCATTTTCTGCATTGATAGAGATGATATGCAGTTTTTCTCCTTTTTGCTTTGTTAATATTGTGTATTACAGTAATTGATATTCTTGTGTTAAACCACCCTTGCATACCTGGGATAAAACCCAGTTGATCATGGTGTATAATTTGTTTAATGTGTTATTGGATTCTATTTTCCAGTATATTGTCGAGGACATTTGCGTTTAAATTCATTAGAGAGATTGGTCCGTAATTTTCTTTTCTTGTTGCGTCTAACTAGCTTTGGTGTTAGAATGATGTTGGCTGTATAAAATTAGCTAATATTCCTTTTTGAAAGAATTTAAGGAGGTTTAGTTCTTTTGGGAATGCTTGGTAGAACTCACCTGTGAAGCTATCTGGTCCTGGTCTCTTCTCTATTGGGAGGTTTGTGATGACTGATTTAGTCTCTTTACTTGTGATAGAACTATCGAGGTCTTCTAGTTCTTCAAGCATCACTGTAGGTTGTTTCTGTCTTTATAGGAATTTCTACATTTCATCTAAGTTGTCCGGCATATAGTTGTTCATAGTATCCTCATGTGATGCTTTTTATTTTTGTGGGGTTAGTGGTAATATCCTCTCATTTTTTATGTTGTTTGCGTCTTCTCTTTTTTCCTGTCTATCTAAGGTTTGCCAGTTTTGTTAATCTTCACAAAGAAACAGATTTTGGTTTTGTTAATTCTCTCTATTGCTCATTTTATTCTCATTTTCATTTACATCTACCGTGATCTAATATATCTTTCCTTCTGCTTGCTTTGGGATTTGTTTGCTGTTCTCTTTCTAGTTCCTCCAGGTGTGCAGTCAGACCTTTGATTTTAGCGGTTTCTTCTTTTTTAATGTAGGCATTTAGACCTATCAATTTCCTTCTCAGCACTGCCTTTGCTGCATCCCATAAGTTTTTATATGTTGTGTTCTCGTTTTCATTAGCTTCAAGATATTTACTGATTCTCTTGCTATTTCTTCTGTGACCCACTGATTGTTTAGGAGTGTGTTGTTTAATTTCCATGTGTTTGTGAATTTTCCAGCCCACCCTTTGTTGATTTCCAGCTTCCTTTTGCTGTGGCCAGAGAAAGCGCTTTCTGTAATTCCAATCTTAATTCTTTGAGACTTGTTCTGTGACCTAATATGTCATCTATCCTGGAGAGTAATCCATGAATACTCAGGAAGATTGAATATCCTGCAGCTTTGGGGTGCAATGTTCCATATTCTGTTAGGTTTAGTTCCTTTATTATATTATTCAAGATTTGTTTCTTTTTTGATCTTCTGTCTAGATATTCTGTCTCTTGCTGAGAGTAGTGTGCTGAAATCCCCCACTATATTTGGATAGGTGTATTATTTCTACCCTCCGTTTTGCCAGTGTTTGTATCATGACTTCTGGGGCACCTTATTTAGATGCATAAATATTTTTATTGTTTTTTTTCTTCCTGGTAGATTGCCCATTATTACTATATAGTGTCCTTCTTTGTATTTTATAACAACTTTACATTTAAAGTTCATTTTTTGTCCAATATTAGTATAGAGCTATCCCAGCTCTCTTTTTGGTTACTGTTTACGTGGAATATTGTTTTCCAACCTTTCACTTTCAGCCTATTTGTGTCCTTGGGTCTAAGGTGAGTCTCTTTCAGACAGCATATGCATGGATCGTGTCTTACTTGGGGAGTTTAATTCTTAACATACAATGTTATTACTGTAAAGACAGTTCTTCAACTTTTTTCCCTTAGGCTTTTATATGTTATATCTGAATTTTGACTCTCTTTTAACCCTTTAGTTACCTTTACTAATAATCTTAATTTCTAAACTCTCCTCCACACCTCTCTTACCTGTCTTTTCCTTTCATCCTTTAGTGTTTCTTGTAGAGTAGGCCTCTTTTTAACAAATTTTCTTTCTTTCTGTTTACTGTGAATATTTTAATCTCTCCCTCTTTTTTTTTCAGATTTCTTTCTTTCTTTCTCCCCCTTCTCCCCGTTGCCTGCTCTCTCTGTCCATTCACTGTGTGTTCTTCTGTGTCTGCTTGTATTCTCATCAGGCAGCACTGGAATCTGTGTCTCTTTTTGTTACATCAGCTCTCCATGTGGGTGGGCTGTGGTCTCACACAGGGTGGCTTTCCTTGTGCAGGTGCCACTCCTTGCACAGGGGGCACCCTTATGCGGGGGCATCCCTATATGGGCTGGCACTCCTTGCATGCAGCAGCACTGCACATGGGCCAGCTCACCACACAAGCCAGGAGGCCCTACGTATCGAACCCTTGGACCTCCTATATGGTAGGCAGACGCTCTATCTGTTGAGCCACGTCCACTTCCCTCTCCCTCATTTTTGAAGGACAGTCTTGCCAAATTCAAAATTCTTGGTTGGCACTTTTTCTTTCAGTACCTTAAATGTGTCACACCACTGCCTTCTTGCCTTCATGGTTTCTAATGAAAATCAGCACTTAAGATTCCCTTGTATGTGCTGGATCATTTTCCTTTTGCTGCTTTCCGAATTCTCTGTCTTTGGCATTTGACAATCTGATTAGTATGTGTTTGGAATATTTCTGTCAGAATTTATTGTTTGGATTATGCTCTGCTTCCTGGATCTATATATCCATGTCCCTCATAAAAATTTGGAAATTTTCAGCCATTATTTCCCCAAACACTCCTCTGCACCTTTAACCTTCTCTTCTCCTTCTGAGGCACCATACAGTATATTGTGCACTTCATGCTGACATTCAGTAACCTGCTCAATTTTTTCCATTTTTTTTTTCATTTTCTGTTCTACGTGATTTTGAATGTCCTGTCTTTTTTTTTTTTTTTTTTTTAATTAATTTTTTTTTATTGACTTTGTAATAATGTTACATTAAAAATATATATGTGAGGTCCCATTCATCCCCACCCCCTGAATGTCCTGTCTTTAATTCATTAATTCATTCCTCTGCTGTTGAATTCTGTTGTTGTGTGATTCTAATGTAATTTTAATCTCTTCTGTTGTGCCTTTCATTCCTATAAGACCTGTTATTTTTCTATGTGTTTTCAGTTTC
Source organism: Dasypus novemcinctus (assembly GCF_030445035.2). Classification (NCBI taxonomy): domain Eukaryota; kingdom Metazoa; phylum Chordata; class Mammalia; order Cingulata; family Dasypodidae; genus Dasypus; species Dasypus novemcinctus. The sequence goes on from NC_080682.1 coordinate 80,645,620, forward strand.
TTCTATATGGTTTCCCAGTCTCTTCTTAATATTTTTTATCTCTTCTTTCATCTCCTTGATCTGATTTAGGAGATTTATATAGACATCTTTCATTGGTTCCAAATTCTGCATCTCCTCTGTCTAACTTGTTCCTTTCATTGGGCCATATCATCCAGTTTCTTAGTTTGGCTTGCAAATTTTTGCTGGTCTCCAGGTATCTGCTTATCTTGATCCATTTACTCTGATGGTCAGTTTCTCTCTTATCTAGGGTTCTATTGTTTGTTTTTTTAATAAGCCTCTTCTTTGATACTTGTTTCAGCTTATTTTAATTCTTGCCTGTCTTTAACTTATCCCATCTGGACCAGGGACCCACAAAGGGGTCACTGACTAGTTCCAGAGAGCCATTTCCTAAGATCCAGTTCCTCTGTAGAACCCTTCTCAGTCTCTGCATCCATCACCGTCCTTGATGTTGTACCACAGCACCCTTTCCTCTGGAGTCCAAGCACTGCCTCTGGCTTCCCCCTGCATCTACCTGCACCCATCTATACCCAATGAGACCTTTCTCATGCACTGCCCATGTTGCTCCCTTACCGCTTCCCCATGCCCAGCAAGGGCACCTTCACAATTCTGCAGCTCCCCACCTTGCTGCCCTCCATGTTCTTCAAGGCCACCTTTGCTGCTTTCCCCCGCTACTTCCCTAGCACCTGGTAAAACCACACTCATTACTTCCTACCTCCACTGGCAAGGCCACTTTGGAGGCCTCTGTGCTCTCCCTCATTCTTCCCGCCTTAATCTCCCCCTCCTCCACTCCTGGTGGGGGGCTTTCCCACTGCTCCCCATTCTTTCCTCATGATTGGTGGGGATGTCCACCTGGCTTGTCTGCGCTGGTTCCACAGCAGTCTTCTGCCACTCTCCCCCTGCCCAAAGGGGCCACTTCCACACTGCTTACCCTGGTACTAGCATTGCTGCCACATGAGCTGCTCCCATTGCTCCCCTGCCCTTTCCCTTGATTGGCGGGGCTGCTCCCCTGCCCCTTCTCCCTTGACCAGTGGGGCTGCCCTCACAGGCCTCCTGTGCTGCTCCCTCCACAGTCCTCTGCCCTTCCCCAACTTTTGGCAAGTCTATGCTCCTAGCAATTCTGTCTATCCTCTTGATGTTTCTGGAGGACAGGTGTACCCTACTGCTCTCTACTCCACCATCTTGGATCTCCCTCCCCTTTTTTTTCCTGACAAGATTAGTATAAAAATCATCTTTTCCCATGGATTGATTCATTTCTTTTCTGAGAAGGGGCCAGAAAGTAGTTTAGCTTCTGAATTTTATCATTGTTTTGGTTTCCTAGTTGTTAAAGCAAATACCATACAGTGGGTTGGTTTAACAATAGGAATTTATTGACTGATGGTTTCATAGGGTAGAAGGCTTGCTTCCTCCCAGGATCAGTGTCTTCTGGCTGGCTGACAGTCTTCAGGGTTCCTTGGCTTTTCTGTCACATGACAGTGCACATGCCAGTGTCTTCTTTCTTTTCCAAGTTCTGTTGACTTCCAGCTTCTAGCTTCCAGTGGCTTCTTTTCTGTGTCCGATTTTCTGTGCATATACAGACTTCCGCCATATTGGATTAAGGCCCACCCTCATTCAGTTTGGGCACTCCTTAACCTGTAACATCTTCAGAGGTCCTATTTTCAAATGGGTTCATACCCATAGGACGAGGAGTTGAGACCTGAACATGACTTTTTTTTTTAAAGGTTTACTTATTTTACTTTATTTCTTTATCCCTCCACACCCTGTTGTTTGTGCTAGCTGTCTGCTCTCAGCTCTCTGCAGCAGTGTGAGCCATCTGCTCTATGTGGCAGCACGGGCGAGCTGGCCTTTACCAACAGACCCCAGGAATCAAATCTGGGGCCTCCCATATGGTAGATGAGCCACATCCACTTCCCTGAACATGCCTTTTGAGGAGGACATGATTAAATACCAACTAACATTTAGTTTTATTATTACTTAAAAGGAATCTATACCACTATTCTCTCCTTTCAAAAAGGGAATATTTTTAATACTTCATTTTAATGTTTGCAGAATAAAGTTTTATTAAAAATTCTTGAACTGATTTGATTTCATGCTTAAATTATAATTCCTTTTCACTTTTGTGTGTGAAATCAGTTTTCTCTTTTGAAGAAAATATCTTGTGATGTGTTTCTCAATTATTTGCTGTCATAGGATGTTTGGATCTGGCAGAGAACATAATTTTACACGCCCCAATGAGAAAGGAGAGTATGAGGTGGCCGAGGGAATTGGCTCCACTGTGTTTCGAGCTATTCTGGTGAGTTTTTGTTTCTTATGTTGACTTAATCATAAGGTCCCTTCTGGGTAAGTACTTGGTATGGAAGGAGAGTTCTAGTTGAGTGTCTCTGAAGGTTTGCAGGATATTGTTTCTCTAAATAAATACCACTGAATTCATCTTTATTTTAGTATATCCAGATGTAAAAAATGAATTTGATGACCTTTGGGAAGGTAGGGCCATTGGGAAGAGCTGCTTAGTCTAAGGCCTGCATATGCAGTTCTTTCGGGTCATTTAATGGTAACATTTCTGGAGTCAGTACTCTTCCCTTCTTAATTCTCTCAAATGTAAAATCTTCATCCTTTTTGCTACCTGAGAAGGAAAGTGGCTATTTGAATTTTAATATATTGATAAAGAACCAGCAATATGGAAACTTAAGAATATTTAAAAATCATCTCTAAAATACATGTTAGAATCTTTGTTTTTGACCTTTTCTCTTGAGGTTTTAACTTTTAATTTGAAGAGTATTTGAATTATCCCTTCTTGTCATTTCAACTCAGTGCTAAAGATTTGATTATAGTGTGTGACAAATTCTTTCCACAGTCTGAAAATAGAATTTCCTCAAAATGTTTTGGGGCAAGAGGGGAGGGAAGAGCCTGAAGAAAGATAGGAAAGGTGGTTGATCTTTATCAAGTTGTTAGTACTTGGACAAGCAGCAGGAGACATCTTACTTCCATTGATATAGCAACCTTAGAAACTGTGTTACTGTGGCTCTGAACCTCAAGATGTTTGAGATAAGTCTTAATTTTTTACGGCCTGTTGAAAAATATGTTTTTGTCTGTCCATACTTATGGTTGACCCCATATGAAATTGAAAAGTAAAAACTTTTATGACTCGGCGTTAGAGTAACTTATGTGGCATCTGTAATTTTGGGACCAGTCCTAACAACTTTTATTTCTTTGGGGTTTTTTTTGTTCTGTTTTTATTTCTTCCTTCGTTTTTTTTGTTTTTTGTGTGTTTTTTTTGCCTTTTTTTGTTTTTGTTTTTTCTTATTTTCTTGTTTGTTTTTATTTTATTTTTTTCTTAACTTTGAAATTAGGTTTTGGAAATAATTTCTATTAATTGTTTGTAATAATATAGGAAATACCAAAGAATAGTATTAGGAAGAACAATATCTAATTTTTCATTATTTTGCTTATTTTAATACTTGGATATGAGTTATAGTTTTTTACTAAAAACCTTAAACTTTGTTAAATTTTCTAGATAATTTTTAGGATAACTTAGAATGTATCACTCAATTTCCTTACTTTAAAAAAAAAAGTTTTAAAAATATATGGTAGGGGAAGCAGCTGTGGCTAAATCAGTTGGGCTCCTGTCTACCATATGGGAGGCCTGGGTTAGCATCCGGGGCCTCCTTGTGAAGGCAGGCTCACCCACACACTATGGAGAGCTGACTCAGCAAGGTGATGCAACAACAAAAAAAAAAAGGGAGAAAAGTAAAAACACAGAAGAATACACAGCGAATGAGCACACAGCAAATGGACACAGAGAGCAGACAATAAGCAAGCCACAGTGGGGGGAATAAATAAAAATAAATACAGACACACAGAAGAATGCACAGCGAATGGACACAGAGAACAGACAGCAAGGAAGCCGTCGGTGGGGGGGGGGGGACGTAAAAATGTATGGTAGGTGTGTAACATGAAAAATGCCTTGGTGAAGGGGGGACACATATATGGTTAGTGTGATGTAGTAGTGAGAAGAGGAATGTAAGAAATTGGAAAATCTGGGTTCTAATCTTACCTCTACTGTTAAATAACTGTATGCTGCATAAGCCATCTGGGCTTCAGTTTTTGTTATCTGTAAAATCAAAAAGATGTTAGGTGAACCAAGGTCCCACCTACTTTAAAATTCCGCAGATCACAAATGTTGAAACACCACTATTTTAGAAAATGTTGTCATTTCAGAAAGTTTTAGCTACCTTGTGACCCAGATATATTACACATTCTTTACTTTTTTATTTCAGGATTATTATAAAACAGGAATAATTCGTTGTCCTGATGGCATATCTATTCCTGAACTGAGAGAAGCATGCGACTATCTCTGTATCTCTTTTGAATATAGTACTATTAAATGTAGAGATCTCAGTAAGTATGATGTTTTGTGTGTGAATGATTTCTAGAGCTATCATATATTGAAATGAAAAGCCTAAAATAGTAGTACTATTTACCTAGTTAGACCACAGCATGTTAAATTGATTGTAAAGTATTCTGGTACAGTGAAGATTCTCTTAAGTTCCTTGTGCAATTTCCCAAAAAATTTTTTTTTAATTTTAAACTTTTTATTTTGAAATACTTTCAAAATTTCAGGACAGTTTAAAAAATAATACAAATCCCATAATGATATATACCGATTTTAACATTTTGCCACATCTGCTATATCATATCTATTCATCCATTAGTCTGTCAGTCCATTTATCCATTTATCTGCCTGTGTGTCTGTTTACCAGTCCATTTTCTGGAGACATGCATGCTCCCAATATGTGCGTGAGGGTTACTCTGCTCCCTCTGGAATGGAGACCAGGGATCTGCACACTAGGAACATAGACTGGCATTATGCTGAGCAGTTGAGGGGTACGGAAGGGGGGGCCAGCCAGGGCACCACACGGTCCTACCTCTTTTAAGTAATCTTTTTCTTGGTTTAGCTCTGCCCTGTTACTTCAGTGCTTTTACTGTCTATTTAGAGCTTTGAGAAAAATGTTTCTCCCAGTTCTTGCTGGTTGTTCCCATCTTCTGTGGGGGGACTATAGCCCTGAAGCTTCTCACTCTGGTGTTTTGATTGGGGCAAGGCCCCAAAACTTTTCTTTTAAGCTTTGTGTGTGTGTGTATAAATACCCTGCCAGATTTCCTCCTTGACTTTTTCTTCTGTCATTTGTACTATAATATCTGAGCACTGTGGAAGAAACAAATAATTCTCAAAAGATCTTTGATTGATCATTGTCTTTGTTTATACATAGGGTTAAGTGATTTTATCCATGAAATATAAACATAAAGTAAGATTGAGAACATTGGAATCCCAACTCTTTGATCACTACTCTCCTCATTCTCTTCCCTACTTTTGCACCATGCTACCTGAGAAAAAGAGATTTTATAGAAAAAAAGGTTTTATAGAAAAAAAGTCAAAACAACATATGAGAATTATCAAATGTTGACTTGGATATTAAATGGTTGAGGAAGTTCAAAGGAAGGAAAAGTCATTTGGGGCTAGAGGGATCCAGGGACTGGTTCAGAGGCGACAGGCCGTAAAGAATGAATAGGAATGATTTAGAAAGAGAAGAGCAAGGAGGTTATTCCTAGAATTGAGGTTTTTGGAGAAAGATGCAAAAGGTATACTTTGGAAATAATGGAGTTTGAGTGGAAATTTTATATTAAGATCAGAAGAAAATGGAAGTAAAAAGTTGGGGCCAGATTATGGGAAATCTTTAATACTAATATAATATTAAATATAACAATCCTTCATGCTCAGTTATGATCTAACTCATTGAAAATCAGTGGCATTATTAAATCTGTCCCTTAGTACCATGTTATTTTTGCCAAACAGTCTTTAAAGTCTCCATGAAAATATCAGTAGATGGAAAAACTAGTGGATGGTTAAACTCTAGTATCAGTAAGTAGAACAGAGAAGTGAATAGTTAACTTCTGTGTCCATTTCTTTATAAATGACATTTAAAAGTTTAGAGTCAAATAATTTGGGCAGCAGTATACCACTGTAAACTTGATAAGAGTTGCTCTTTTTTCATACTTCTAAAATGTTTCCATTTGAAACCATTAGTATTAATTACTCTAATTTTAGATCTTTGACTTTAAATTTTGTGTCTTTTTATTCATGGAACCATTTTAATTAAAATTCATATAATTGGGTATTGAATTTTGGTGATGTTCACATTTAAAACAAACAGTTTCTTACAGATAATGTACAATTTAGTTATGTATACCTTTGGACAAAGCTTACCTTGTCATCACTATTAAGTATCTTTTATTTGTTATGGAATTAAAGATAAGAATATTTATGTAAAATGATATATATGATGTCCCTAAACTTTTGGCTTTTAAATTACATGTGTAATTATTTCTAGATTACTTGGTATTTACTAAAAATTTAGAGATTTTCAAAGACCTTATGAAAAAACTATGTAAAATTTGAAGAGATAGAAGTGTTCTTGCAAAACTGTGAAATGGATACTGCAGGTATAGACATGAATCCCAAAGTGATTTTTTTTTTCTACAAATATATCCCCTTACTGATTATTTGGAGTAGCACTTTACAGTAAAATATCTACTCTTGTCTCTTAACTTAAAAAGAAAATATACATATTCAAATGTGGTTAAAAGGGGAAATTTCAGGTTGTATGTATGTTACCAGAATAAAAATTAAAAAAAAAAATTGATGGAACTGCAAAACATAATTGGTGAGCCTTAAGTTAAACCATGGACTATAGTTAGTACAATTATAAACATGTGCTTTCATCAATTGCAACAAATGTACCATGTCAGTCAAGGTTTTAATAATAGGGTGGTTTATGGAAACCCTTTATTTTATGTGTGATTTTTCTGTAAACCCACAACTTCTCTAATGAAAAAGAAAAATTAAGTACTAAATGGTCATTGAATAGAGAGACCTGGCTTTCTAGGACAAGTTACTTTTTTTTTTTTTTTTTTTAAAGATTTATTTATTTATTTAGTTTCCCCCCCTCCCCTGGTTGTCTGTTCTTGGTATCTATTTGCTGCATCTTGTTTCTTTGTGCGCGTCTGTTGTCAGCTTCTGTTGTCATCAGCGGCACGGGAAGTGTGGGCGGCGCCATTCCTGGGCAGGCTGCTCTTTCTTTTCACGCTGGGCGGCTTTCCTCACGGGCACACTCCTTGTGCGTGGGGCTCCCCCACGCGGGGGACACCCTTGCATGGCAAGGCACTCCTTGCGCGCATCAGCACTGCGCATGGCCAGCTCCACACGGGTCAAGGAGGCCCGGGGTTTGAACCGCGGACCTCCCATATGGTAGACGGACGCCCTAACCACTGGGCCAAAGTCCGTTTTAAAACTCTTTCTTGTTCCCCATATTTTTAAAATGGAGACAATAATATTACTTACCTCACAGGGTTGTTGTGATGATTAAATGACTAGTATCTGGCTCATAGTGTTTAAATAAGAGTTTGCTATTTAAAAAAGGTAGCAAAATTAGAAAATAAAGGGTAAATTAAAAGAAAAATATCAAAGGATCTTATACATGCCATTTTATATTTCTACTTGGAAATGTTTTGTGACTGTATTAGTAAATATATTTTAATAACTTTTTAATGGTTACATAATATACTGCATATTTCCGATCACTCACTTTATACCAGGTCTTGGGTGTATAAAAGGGAACAGAAAAATTAGGGCCCCTTTTCTCATGATGACTTCAGTGTAGTGGGAAAGACAGACAAGTAGATTATAATATAACAGAGGAAGAATAGCATGCTAAATGAGCATGTGAAGGATTGGGGAAGCTTTCTGGAGGGGAGAAAAGTGTGTTCCAGGAAGAAAGAATGGCATACTCAGAGGCAAGAAAGATTGGTGAATGGAAGAACCTACTTTTCAATCTTCTGTTGTGGAACTTAACCATGTAGTGAAGGAAAGCTATGATAAGTAGTAGCTCCCCAACTAGGGTCTAACAAACTTTCAATCCAGAAGAGGTTTTGGAGAACCCCAGTGAATTCTGGAATGAGAACCTAGGGCCAAAGGAAATGGAAAATACAGTGTTCTTAAGTGAAGTTGGGATGGATAATGAAATTTAAAGTCTGAATAAAGCATCAATTGATAAGGCCTAGGAAGAAGACACCATAAGTGTAGGAGACAATGGGACTGCAACAAAGAATACAGGGAGAAATGGAGATCAGAGGCAGAGCCTGCTTCTGAAGCCTGTTATTTAGAGACTGGGGGGCTCACTTGTACATTCTTTGTCTCTCTCTCTCTCTTCTCTTTACACTTAATCTTGTTCTGTTTTTCAAATTGTGACGTTAAATCACTTTGGAATTTAAGGGCAGGACTATACCTTTTTTACTTTGTTGAATGAATAAATAATTCCATCATCCCTTATACTTTTTAAGGATCCCATTCTACTTGTTGACCCTCTAGTATTGGTACTCTTTCCCTCTCCATATGTAGTAATCCTTAGACTTAAATATGCTCAGATCTGAGCTATGTCCATTTGAGGCCTTCAGAAAAATTTCTCATTAAAATAAAATGAGATTTTCATTGGAATCCTTTGAAGTTAATTTTAGAAGAATTAACGTATTTACTATGTTGACTCTTGCTCCAAATGCTATGTCTTCCCATTTATTCAAACTTTTCTTTTAGGTCCTCTTTAGGTAGAATTGTATCCTTTTCTTGATATAGTTTCTGCTCTGGTTTTGTTAATTTTATTCTTTGGTATTATTAATTACAACATTTTTTATATCTTTTTAGTATACTGAATTGACTATGGTTTTGAATAAAGTTAAATCTATTGGTTATTCTAGCATCCCTGTCTTTTAACACATTTCATTCAGGTTTTACTGTTTCATCCATTTCTTCTTGATTCTCTCTTCCTTTGGATCTTTTACATTCTCCTTTTAGTTCTTCTCTTAACCATCCTTTCACTTGCTCCCTGGTCTCTCATTCCTTGAATGTGGTTTTTACCTACTGTTCTGTCCTTAGCTAACCTTCTCTCTAAGAGAATCTATACACTCATCCTAAGTGATGCCATTCATGTCTGTGGCTTCAGATACACTGAGGCTTTTCAATTCTTTAACTCTAATCTTTCTTCTAAATACCAGGAGTGTGTGTTTTAGTTTATACCATTTAGCTGGACATTATCTGAGTTAGTGAGAGTAAAGTTGAGATCTCAAGCATTGGCAAAGGAGGGAAGTAGCTGACTATTCCAGGTAGCAGAAATGGTATTTGCATAGGATTTTGAGTGGAATAGAGCATGATGCGTTTAGGGAAATGAAAGGTGGCATGTGTGGCTAGAGTGGCGGGACAGAACAGGAGAAGTGGAAAGAAGACAAAATTTATTCAGTGAGAAAATATTTAATGACTGTCTACTCTGTACCAAGCACTGTTATACATTCTGGGGATGCAGTATGAACAAACTAGGCAAAACGTCCTGTTCTAATGGAACTACATCCTACTAGGAAAGACTGGCAGTAAACAAGGTAAACATAATATGTGGGTATGTTAGATAGTGATAGGTGCTGAGGAGGAAAAAAAAAGTAAGAGAGATATAGTGGCCATAGTAGCTATCACTTAGAAATGAAAATGTCAGTGAATTCTAAGCAGACATAAACAGTGAGTGCAATTGTTGAAGGAGCTTATCTGCCATATTTGAGGACAGCTGAGAGGCCATTATAGTTGAAATTGAAGTAAGATGAAATCAGTGAGAAAACAGGGGAGCTCAGTAATATAGGGCAGCTGTGGACTTTTACTCTGAGTGAGATAGCCACTGGAGGATTTTGAATAGAGGAGTGATATGATTTGTAAAGGCATTGTGTACCATTTCCTGGGGATACTTCATACAGAATTCTTTGTAGAGTTGTACAGGGCTGTAGTCATGTTCTGACTTGGCTGTTGTGTCAGAAATGGACTGAAAGGTGAATTAAGGTAGAAGCAAAAAGATCAATTAGGAAGCTTTTGCAGTGATCCAGGTAAGAGATGGTGGTGTCTTGGATCTGGGTGGAAGCAGTGAGAAATGGTCAGATTTTGGATATATTAGAAGGTAGAATTGTCAGGATTTACTTGTTGATTGAATGTGGGATGGGAAAGCAAGAAGCTTTAATTAAGGGGGGAGATTTCATGGGAACAGAAATTTAGAAACTTGATTTTAGGCATTTTAACTTTGAAATATCTGACTAGACATCAAGTGAAAATGTTAAGTGGGGCACTTGGTATATATGTCTAAAGCTGAGGAGAAAAATATGGGCTAGGTATTTATGTTAACTTGTTTTGTGACATTAGGCAAATTATTCATGGTGTGTAAAATAGAGGACTTGCTGTGTGCTTTAAATTGTCCTTCCTTGCTATAAGAGTCTACAATTCTGTGAGAATCTTTCTCTAGGAAAAGTTTTGATGACAAGAAAATAGCCACTATACTATATGTAAGGGTACCAAAATAGATGGTGGAGTTGTTAGTACTCTACTGCTGCTCTTTGTTTATCAGTCATGCTAAAAATAAAATAAAAATATTTTTGTGGGTTTCATTTCAGGTGCTTTAATGCATGAGTTATCAAATGATGGTGCTCGTAGACAATTTGAATTTTATCTGGAAGAAATGATTCTCCCTCTTATGGTAGCCAGTGCCCAAAGTGGGGAACGAGAATGTCACATAGTGGTGCTTACAGATGATGATGTGGTTGATTGGGATGAAGAGTATCCACCACAGATGGGAGAAGAGTATTCACAAAGTAAGTATCATGGCATGTTTTCTTTCTCTTGAATCATCACATATTGTGTATCTTTATAATATGGATCAAAGGACAATTTCTTAAAAAGAAAGTGCATTGAACCCTTACCTTATACCAGGAGTCAGCAAACTATGGGTGGGCTAAATCCAACCCACCCAGCCCACTGGCTATTTTGTAAATAAAGTTTTATTTACACATAGCCACACCCATTCATTTATGTATTGTCTATGGCTGCTTTTGTGCTATGGTAGCAGAGTTGAGTAATTGTAACAGAGACTGCATGACTGACAAAGACCAAAATATTTACTATCCATCCCTTTACCAAAAAAGTTTGCCCACACCTACTGTATATAGAAATAATTTGTTCTTTTTTGAGTCTCAAGATCTTGATAGATTTTTCCTTTGTATTTAGAAGCATCCTAGAGAGTAGAAGTACTTACTATTAAAAAAAAATAAACTTTTTTAAAAAGTGTATCTTTGTTTATATATAAAATGAGATATTTTAACTCACTGATTTCAAGGGTAACTTTAAGTCCTAAGGTGTTCCTTATTAAACATCATATGTACTCCTGGAGGATACAATGAGCCTTCAGAAAGCTTTGTGGTACTTAAGTTCTTTTAGGTGTTTCTGACACAAACAACATATCTTGAGCAGCAATGGCTAACTTTTTTCTTGTTTTATTTCTAAACTTTTTCAGATTAGAGCCTTTCGGGGTTTTTTGTTGTTACTGTTAGAAATGTTATATTATTTTTCGTGACACATCAAATACAGTATTTTTAATCAGTTGCATAGATTGAGAAGATCATAAAGTTGAAAGAATGACTCAAGGAACTGAATATAATAGCCTAGCATCTTAGTTTTGTACTGTAAGGACTAAGGTTTAAGTAAAAAAAAGTAAAAAAAGGAATATAGAAAGGTAAAAACCTTTTAGTTCCAGATTCTCCCACATACTTTTTTCTAAAAACAAGAGAGCAGACTCCAAATGGTGTTCTTTTTGACTTCTAAACAAGATTTTCAAAAGATTACTGTAATGCAAGTTGTGTTAGCACTTTTCATGGTTTATACTGAAGTGTTTCCTTTGCATGATGTACTTAAATGAGTGTTGTGATTCTTTTGTGGATAGTTGTAGTAACAGATATTTCTGTTTCTATAGTCTCAGGCCTAAGCTCTTTGCTATCTGTGTTTTTTAATAATAATATATGGAATAAAAAGAACAAAATTTAGGAAAAATTAAAGATTCCCCCAAATCAAAGGGAATATACTGAATTATTTTCTGTTAAGAGGATGGAAAAGCTTATAATTTGTATTTTAGTTTTCAAAAAGTTGACTCCAAGAGAGTGGAGCTAACTATGGAACATAGAAATGGTATCATAGTGATATATTATAGAAATTATAACAGACCTGATTTTTCCTTTTCAGTTGTTGAACTTTCCATTTCATAGTTTTTGTTTCTTATTGTTTTATCTTAAGCTTTGAAGCTTAAAAGGATTGAAAGTATTTTTACTTAATTTGTCTAAATATATTTCACTTTGTGTCAAGATATTTCAGCATAAAGAGGATTCATTTCAGAGATAGCCTCTTAAGCCTGATTTTAAATGAGACATTGTGACACCATCCATTCTGAGACATCAAAGAAACTTTATCTTAAAATACCAGTAATCTTGAGGATATACTAATAATCATAAATTTTCCCCATGAATAACATCTGTATACTTATTTTCCTTTTATTGGCTCTTATAAACCAGCGTGTTTGGTTTGTGAGTGTGTTTTTCTTTTTTTGATAAAACCTTTGCAGTTCACCTTTTAAGGGAGATAACTCCACCTGAAAGAGAGAAGGCGAGGAGGGTCCATCAGTCTAACTCCCTGAAGTTTCCAGCACATTTGGAAGACTCAACATGTTGTCAGTGGAATGTCTGTCCTTTGCAAAACCAGTTTGCTCTAAACAGACTAACCTGGGCAGAACATGCTCGAATCTGCCATTTTTAACATTAGTATTAAGTGGGGCTGTTCTCCTGAATGGAAATAAGTTTGTGGGGTGGGTCTTTGGCCTTTTGGGGAATTATTAATAGTTGCTCAATCCATGTGATATTAAATGTCTGTTTTGTACTCTTTGACAAGGCAGTGTTTTGTTTTTTATCTATCTAGATTAGTCTTTTTAGGCATCATAGCAGAGTTCTTCATGTTGCCTGCTTGATGATGTGATACTGATATTTTTTGGTTCTTTTATTTGAAGAAACCTGGGGAAGATCCCACTCCTCTAAATCTATATGATGTATCTTTCAGAAGGATATTCTTCCTATGGATTGGGTTACCTGATTGGTTATCAAAGCTTTTCTTGTTTCAACCTAAGTAGACATTTGCTTATACATTAACTGTACTGAATTGTTCTGTCATGTTGGCTAGTCATCCTTTGGCATCACTGCATCCATTATTTGGGCTTTTAGGACTGTCAGACCCCTTTGATGACCAAGATAAATTTAGATTCTTCTTTAAGTACTTTGATTTTAATGAAATATTTTTGTCTTTTTGTTTCCAGTTATTTATAGCACAAAACTGTATAGATTTTTCAAGTACATTGAAAACAGAGATGTGGCCAAATCAGTTTTGAAGGAGAGGGGTCTTAAGAAGATTCGATTGGGAATAGAAGGTAAGAAATCTTCACTTTCTATTAGTTTTCTTTTGAAAAACAAAATTAAAAAATTGGATTCCATTTAGAATATATTTGAGTACTTTGAGGAAAAGTCTAAAAAATAATTACTGAATGCTCATGCAATAGCCTTATAAATAAGAAAAGTCATCTTCCTTATCTGAGAAAACAGGTAGAACACCTTTAGAAATTATTTACTCCATAAGATTCCCTAGCAATGTAGGGATATGAACTTGTCTTTTCTGCCATAGTTTGTCCTAATTTGCTTTTGGCAGAACCTATGTGGTGTGTGAGAGTATGTATACATTCCCATAGAATTAGCCAGGCTCTGCCTCATTCTTGAGAGTAGGAGCAGTGACCATTGGAGCTCCTCAAAGCCCAAAAGAGCAAAAACTCCTTTCTGAAAATTCATGGAAAAGCAGTACTAGTACCTTACTGCTAGTATCTTAAGGTATGCTAATAGCTTATTTTCAAGTTAAATATAAATTGCAAAAATTATTTCATCTGATTCAAATGTATACATTTTTAGATTGCTTTTTACTTTATGGGTTAAATGAACTTTTCTATGTGGCGTGTCAGATGCATTTTTTTTTCCATGTCCTTTCCAGAAACAAAGTGTTTTTGTTATTATAACATGACATAGTATAAAGAATACAAGATGTGGAGCCAGGTTACTTGTGTTCAAATCCTAGTTCTGTGACTTTACAATTGTATAATCTTTTTTTTTTACTTTGTAAATATCTTTTTTTTTGTCTTTATTTTTTTAATATTACATTAAAAAAATACGAGGTTCCCATATACCCCTCACCCCCCTCACCCCACTCCTCCCCCCATAACAACAGTCTCCTCCATCATCATGAGACATTCATTGCATTTGGTGAATACATCTCTGAGCACCGCTGTACCTCATGGTCAGTGGTCCACATCATAGCCCACACTCTCCCATGTTCCACCCAGTGGGCCATGGGAGGACATACAATGTCCGGTAACTGTCCCTGCAGCATCACCCAGGACAACTCCAAGTCCCGAAAACACCTCCACATCTGATCTCTTCCTCCCATTCCCTACCCCCAGCAGCCACCATGGCCACTTTCTCCACACCAATGCCACATTTTCTTCGATTACTAATCACAATAGTTCATGAATAAATTAACAGTAAGTCCACTCTAATCCATACTCTATTCCTCCATCCTGTGGACCTTGGAATGGTTGTGTCCACTCCACATCTATATCAAGAGGGGGCTTAGATTCCATATGGATGCTGGATGCAATCCTGCTTTCAGTTGTAGGCACTCTTGGCTCCATGGTGTGGTGGTTGACCTTCTTCCATGTTAGATGAGTGGGGTAAGTTCAATAAACCAGAGCGTAGGAGCTGAAGTCTGTTGAGGCTCAGGGCCTGGCTATCACATGGTCACAACTGTATAATCTTAACCAAGGCACTTAAACTCCTCTGCCTGAGTGTCTTCATCTACATTGGGAGCATCGTAGTATCTATTTTATTGGGTTTATTATGGGGATAGAATAAGCTATATATTAAAAACCTTTAGAACAGGACCTGTCACATAGTAAGTACTCTCTATACGTTATGATGGTGATAATGAAAATAATGGTTTTAATGGGTTGCTGACACAATATAGGGAAGAATGACCAGAAATGGGCTCTATGCAAGAAAGGGAGGAAATCTGGGCATTAAAAAGGAGTGGAATTGGTAACTCATTAGCTTTACCAGTATTTGCCCGTCTGTCACTTTCAAACAATAGGATTTTGCAGTTCTGTAGAAATTCCTGCTACTTTAGATTGGGAGCTTGGGGAAGATATCTCTGAGGAGGACACCTTCAAGCTGAAGCCTGATGACAGAGGGGGTTCTAGGCAGAGAAAACAAGTACAAAAAATCATTGAGGTAGAAATAAGTTTAGTGTATAGTTTGATGAATAGAAAACATAGATATGGCTGGTATAGTGATTGAAGAGGAGATTTGAAGGGGTAGTTGACTTGAAAGTTGGTAGGAAAGGTAAGATAGGGTCAGAAGACAGAGTTTTATAGGTCATGGTAAGGAGTTTCCTGGCTAAGTGTCTTTAGGCAAGTCTCTCAGCCTTTCGGAGCTTCAGTTTCCCCATCTGTAAATGGGTATAATACTTATTATGTCTTAGAGAATGGTTGTGATGATCAAAAGAGATTTCCTTATATGATCTTCCTATCCTATTTTTCTTTCTTTGCATGGCTGCTACTATTCAGCCTTCAAATCCTCTGTGAAACCTTCTTGGAAACTTCCAGGAAGTTGCTCCTTATATATAGTTGCAACTTGCTATATGATACTTCTGTCTGTCCAGACATGTAATATGAGCTCCTTGTGGGAAGTTAAGGAGTATGCTGTATACTTGACATGCAGCCTCTGGTTCTCATATAGTGAAATGATTTATGCAAAAGCTATATATAAATTAGTTCTTGAAATATGAGGACTTCTTTCTCTATTATGAGGGATTAATAGAATTTATTGTTTATTTACTATGTTATAGGCATTGAGCTAAATTCATGAATGAATTTTATATGATCATAAGGGCCTGATGACAGGTATTTATTATTAATTCCATTTAAAAGTCATTTTAATAGTACATTATATACATCGTGATATTGCACTTTTAAGTATTTTAATATGCCTCTTTTAAAAACTATTTTATCATGAGCATAATTCCTTAATATTATCCTATATCAGTCTACATTAAAATCTTCTTCATGCTTGTCAAAAATGTCCCTTCTATATAGCTGGTCTATCCAAACCAGGATCTAGACGAACCCTTGCCTTGTAACTACTTATTATACTAAGTCTTTCATTTCTAGAATAGTTTCTTGTTTATGGCCCTGCCCTGCTGAAGAATCTAGGCCAGTAGAAATCCTTGCTTCTCAGTTGGCCCAATTACTTACTTGTGATGTCCTTCAGTTTATTCCTCTCTTCTGTAGTTCCTGTAAACTGTAAGTTAGATTTAAAGGCTTCGTTAGATTCAAGCTAAAAATTTTTGGCAAGAATATATCATAGATGATATGCATTTCATATTACATCCCATCAAGAGATACTCTTGTTGTTCCAAAAGTAACAATACTAAGATTCTTTGTTGATTAAGAGGGTGACAGCCTGATCCCACCGTTGTAAGATTACGTTGTTCATTGGTGTGGTATTGGAGATTGTAAGAATGTTCAGTTCCTCATTGGCCTGTAACTAATACCAGTTAGTAGTAAACCTTGCCTGAATCGAAATTGTAACATTTTTTTATTGTGTATGTGTGCCACAAACCCCTTCTCAGAATAATGCTTTTAAAAGCATAAAATAAAATATATGATTACAAAGGAAGTAAATTATAATGAAAGGCAGATATAATAGAATATTTTTAAACCGATTGCAATATAATAATATATGCTTAATGAATGCAGTACATACAAGATCTAATAACTGTCATTTTGACTTGATGTTGGTGTGAAACATAATTTGAGGTATCTGTAACAACTGTAAATCTGTATGAAAATAACTGATTTCTATTTGAATGTCATTGGTACTGCTGATATTACTGTGGACTATTACCTTCATTCATACATTCATATTGGAAGGAAATGCTGTGTTTCAGTGAAGGTAAAGAAGTAGTTTTTCCCCCTTCAAG
Organism: Dasypus novemcinctus; assembly: GCF_030445035.2. Lineage (NCBI taxonomy): Eukaryota > Metazoa > Chordata > Mammalia > Cingulata > Dasypodidae > Dasypus > Dasypus novemcinctus. Next base: position 80,662,640 of record NC_080682.1, read on the forward strand.
CTTATGGATGCTTGGTCTAGTGAGAGGGAGTAGAATGCAAAATGAGAGAAGGGTTAGGATTGAATCTTAAGGAACATAGCATTTAGTAGTCAGGTAGGGGAGATTGTACTAGTAAAGGAAAGTGAGAAGGAACAGTCAGGAATCAGCTCATGATTTTTTTTTTAAGATTTGTTATTTATTTCTCTCCCCTTCCCTCCCTGCCCCCACCTGATTGTCTGCTCTCTGTGTCCATTCGCTGTGTGTTCTTCTGTGTCCGCTTATATTCTTGTCAGTGGCACTGGGAATCTGTGTCTCTTTTTGTTGTGTCATCTTGCTGCATCAGCTCTCTGTGCGGTGCCATTCCTGGGCAGGCTGCACTTTTTTTGCACTCGGTGACTCTCCTTACAGGGCGCACTCCTTGCGCACAGGGCTCCCCTATGCAGGGGACACCCCTGCATGGCATGGCACTCCTTGAGCGCATCAGCACTGCACATGGGTCAGCTCACCACACGGGTCAAGAGGCCCTGGGTTTGAACCCTGGACCTCCTATATGGTAGGTGACACTCTATCAGTTGGCCAAATCCGCTTCCCTGATTTTTTTAATATGGTATGAGGTAGGGATCTCACTTCATTTGTTTTTATGTGGATATCCAGTTTTCCCAACACCGTTTGTAGAAGAGACTATTCTTTCCCACTGTATGTACTTAGTACACTTAAATCATTTGGCCATAGATGTGTGGTTCTATTTCTGGACTTTTAGTTCTGTTTTACTAATCTATTTGTCTATCTTTGTACCAGCACCATGCTGTTTTGATTGCTATTGCTTTGTAATACAGTATGAAATCTAGATGTGTGAGTCTTCTAACCTTTTTCTTTTTCAAGATTGTTTTGGCTATTTGGAGCCCCTCGAAGTTCCATATGAATTTGAGAATGGTTTTAATTTTAATAGGGATTACATTGAATTAATTATATTGAATTATATTATTTTGACATGTTAACAATATTAACTCCAATCCATTCAAAAATTTTCAGCTCTGTTTTGTTGTTTCCAGTCGTTTTAGTTTCCAAGGCTGCTCTAGGAAATACCATAGAATGGGTTGACTTAAACAATGGGAATTTATTTTCTTAGTTTGAGGCTGGGAAAATGTCCAAATTGGGGTATCACCAAAGCAATGCTTTCTTCCCAAAAACTGTGGCATTCTAGGGCTGGCTGTCAATGATCCTTTGCTTCTCTGTCACATGACAAGGCAATGGCAGCATCTCTTGGTCTCCCCCTTTTCTTCCACGTTCTGTTGATATAGTTTCTTTCACATCCTATGGCTTTCTCTCTGTTTGAATTTCATTCTCTTATAAAGGACCCCAGTAATAGGATTAAGAGCCATCCATTTGAAGTGAGACACATCTTAACTTCATCAAAAGGTCCTACTTAAAATAGGTTGACACCCACAGAAATGTATTAAATTTAAGAACATATTTTTCTGGAATACTTATAGCTTCCAACCACCACATCATTATACAGGTCTTTTGTATCCTTAAATTTATTTCTAATTTTTTTTTTCGTTCTGATGATATTGTAAATGGCATGGTTTTCTTAATTTTCTCTTTGGATTGATCATTGCTAGTGTATGGGAACATAGTTGTTTTTTGTGTATTGATCTTGTTCCCAGCCACTTTGCTGAATTCATATATTAATTTGGACATTAATTGGCCTAGTTTCTATATTGTTCGTGTCTCAGGCAATAGGGAGGCCCAAGGAGAGGGAGAGAGACCAGAAACAGCCAGTCAATGAAGCAGTCAGAACACACACAACATTTATCGATTAACAAATAATAAATATAACAAATATAGTAATAATGAAAAAGTTTTCAGTGTTGCAGAAAGTACTAAGATGTGATAAAGAGACACAAAGTGAGCATATGCTGTTGGAAAAATGGTGCCAGTAGACTTGCTTGACACAGGGCTGCCACAAACCTTCAATTTGTAAAAAATGTAATATCTATAAAGCACAATAAAATGAGGTGTGCCTGCCTGTATTATCTAATTTTGGGGGGTACAATTATTCATAATATTCTCTGATAATCTTTTTATTTTTGTAAGATTAGTATTGACATCATTTTCCTTTCTGGTATTAGTTACTTGCATCTTTTTTGTTTTTTTCTGTCAGTCTAGCTAAAGGTTTTTTTTTTCCCCCCGAAAGACCAACTTTTTGTTTATTCTGTTGTTTTTCTATTCTCTCTTTCATTTATCTCTGCTCTAATCTTTGATTGCTTTCTATCATTCATTCTACATTTATTAGTTGGTAATGGTTTGTAAAGTAGAGCTTTGCCCTATCTCTGGAAGCTCTTTAGTTACCCATCATTTTCTATATTTTTAAGAAGGAACTAAAATTCAAGAGGATAAATAACTTACTTATGGCTTTATTAGGAATATAGCAGAGCCACTTATTGAACCCAGGCCTCTGTGATTTCAAAGCCTGTGAGCTGTTTTGAAATATTACATTAAACTGAAAAATGTTTAGAGGCAGTATACAACGTTATTTGCCTATGTACTTCAAACTTGAATAAATTGGGCTTGACTTTGGTAGGATAGTAACTAACCTGGTTATTCTACTCTTCTTCAATAAATGCTTCTAGATGTTGAAGCATTCTGTTCTTTTCCAAACTGATGTATAGACCAAAAGCCATATTTTCCCATCAAGTCTCTAATTTTTCAGCCCTGTTTTGCTTTTACAATTCTTTAATCATAATATCTGTTAAACCATTATCTATTGAATGAATAGCTTGGCAAGCCTGGAAGCCAGGCACAGGTTTTATTTTACATTAGTTAATTAATTAATGTATTTGAGGTACCAGGGCCTGGGATTGAACCTAGGACCTTGTATGTGGGAAGCTGGTGCTCAACCACTGAGCCACATTGGCTCTCCTGTGATATTGTGGTGTTTTTTTTTTCCATTTTTTTGCTTGTTGTTTTTTTGTGTTTAGGAGGCACCAGGGACTGAACCCGGGACCTCTCATGTGGGAAACAGCTGCGTAACTGCTTGAGCCACATCTGCTCCGTACTTTATCTTTAAAGGAAAAAAAAAATGTTACTCTTCAGTAAGACGGATATCCATGGAGAGATTATTGCTTGCAACTGATATATACTGATAGGTCATTCACTCATTGCTCAAATATTTACTTAACACCTACAATGTACCAGGCACGATGGTAGGCACAGGGGTATAGAGATAAAGACAGTGGTTCTGCCATATAGGAACTCACTATTTAGGTAGAAGAGTCAGACATACAAAAGGATAATTACAATTTAGTGCTGTAAGTATTATTATAATAAGAGTGCAGTGAGCATAAAAAGTAAATGCTTAACTCTGGTGGAAGTTGGGGTGGCCCCAGTAGGGGAACAGGTAGGAGAACACATGTGTAAAATCACCCAGCCATGTTTAGGGAAAAGTGATGTTTCGTGTGGCCAGTACATTTGAGAGCTGTAGGGTTAAAGAGAATATAGCGAGATAGTAGACGAGATAAAGTAGGTTAGAACCAGGTTGTGAAAAGCCTTATATACTAGGCTAAGGAGTATGGATCTTCTCTTGTAAGCACTGAACCACTGGCAATTTTTAAGCAAGGATGTAATATGATTACACTTGTCTTAGAGAGGTAATTTTGCATGGAGGACAGGTTAGAGTACAATGAGATGGAAATTTTGAAAAATTTTTAATAGTGCTGAAGGAATCAAGGACAAGGGAAGAGATGGACTTTTCTGATCTTTGGTGCTGCCCTACAGATGGAAATTGACCAGAAGTGTGAAAATGGAGAGGACATTATACCAGAGGTCTTTAGAAAGTTTTTAGCCCTGCCTACTTCTACTCTCTCCCCCATCCACACCATATACACACACACTCCACATGGCTAAATATACTATTAAGTAATAATGCCTATGTATATTCTCTTACATAATAAGCATAAATCGAGTCTCTACTATGTGAGGCCTTCCTTTTTATTTCTAACTATGGTCTAACTGTTATGGCCTAGGGGCAAAATCCAGCCCACTGCCTGATTTTGTAAATAAACTTTTATTGGAGCACAGACATGCTAAATCATATATGTATTGTCTACGATTGCTTTCACTTTATAACAGCAGAGTTGAGTAGTTGCTATAGAAGCCATAAGGCTGCCCACAAGCCTGAAATATTTGGCCCTTTATATAAAATGTTTTCCACCTCTGTTTGAAATTAGCAGTTTTTGCTACTAGGAAGATGGGAAGTGATCTGTAATAGTTTCTAAGAAGAGTTTATCATTAGAGAATTGCCTTACTAGTAAATACCTGAAAATTGTCCTTTCCAGTTGTTGCTTTTCCATGATTATTATCCAAGGGGAAGGTGTAGTTCATCAGAGAAGGTTGGTTTGGAATTGCCAATTTGAATCAACTACTTGGTTGGAAGCAGTAACATTAAAATAATATGAGGGTAAAATACTGGCTTTGCTGACTTAGGTAGGGAAGTACCTAAAATCAGTGAAGCTGGAGAGTTTTATAGCTCTTTGTCACTTAAAAAAAAAAAAGAAAGAAAGAAAAAAACAATCCTGAACAATGTAAAGATGAGCTTTAGATTTAAGGAAAGTACAAGGTTAATGTGTCAGTAAATTGCAGACCTTGAGGCCAGATAATCCCACAAGGGAAAGGGGTTCAAGGATATTAGAGCTCAAGATCGTACCAGATTATACAGCAGTGTTATTTCAGACTCACTTCTTTAACTCCCACTTTAAGAATACTTTCTGGTGATTGTAGTATGAGTAGCTGAGAGGATGGTAGAAAATTTTATAAATTACATCAGTAGGATTTCATTTTCTGGCTATTGAATTTATGACCAGGTGGATGGAGTACTGGTTTCCTTTCTTGTTTTAATTTCTGTTTGTTCAAAAACTACAGCCAAAAACTATCTGTAGGCCAGATTGGGTAAAAAATATTTTATGTGTGTACTCCTTGTTTCTAAAACTTGTCTCTCCTCCAGGTTATCCTACCTACAAAGAAAAAGTAAAGAAAAGGCCTGGGGGACGCCCAGAAGTGATTTACAACTATGTCCAAAGACCCTTCATTCGAATGTCCTGGGAGAAGGAAGAAGGAAAGAGTCGGCATGTAGACTTTCAGTGTGTAAAGAGTAAATCTATTACCAACCTTGCAGCAGCTGCTGCAGACATTCCCCAGGATCAGCTAGTAGTCATGCATCCAACTCCGCAAGTGGATGAGCTGGATATTCTTCCTATCCATCCCCCTTCTGGCAACAATGACCTCGATCCTGATGGACAGAATCCAATGTTGTGATGCTGATGTTCCTTGAAACCATAGCATGCTACTCTTCACAGTGACGTTGTACTCTCCTTATTCTGCACTGCAAGGCCACTCTTCTTCATTGTGAGATACACATAACAATGTTTAGGATATTGCAGTGTAGGCTTTTTTAAAGACCAAAGGTAGCTGAATGGTTTTTAAAATGAGTGCAACTCTAGTATCCTGAGGTTCCAGTTATATAAATGTATTTGTTTACCAGTAGGTTTATGAAGTTGGTTCTTTGTATGGAGGACAGTCCTTTTTCACGTCTAGAACTTTTCAGAAGTGGTGGAAATTGGCAGCTGGGGTACCTTGAATCTAGATTGACATTGGTCACATCCCAGGTAAAATGCAGAATATGGTTGCACTTTATAAATGGGGGTTAAGTGGAACTGCTCAAGCAATTTTTGTAGTTCTGATGCACAATATAACTTAAAACAAGTGCTTCTGTCAAAGTGTTCCTTCAGTAAGCTGTATGTAGTTTGCTGCCCACTGATGAGCTCAAAATGAATATCAGTGGGCTTATTTGAATGATTAGGATTCGATCAATGCCCATATCTTACCAGTTCAGATATCTTCAGTGCCATCTTCACCCTTTTAGACTGAGTCACATACAGGGAGTGTGAACATCAGAGGTGGTTTATTATCCAGTCTGCCTTACCCTTAATTTGTTCACAGATATTTATTTACTAATGAGTTTTTTCTTAAGTGTTATGGGATAGGAAAATGAAGTGTTTGCTCTTCATTTACTAAATGATTGTAAACTCAAGTTTTTCATCAAAATAAAATTCCATTGTTTTAATGTTTCTGACCAACTTTATAACCACCTTGATCAGATTTTTAACCTCATAATTATCAGACTTCTTATATTATTGATGTAAGCATAACTAGAAACCAAATATTAGCTCAAGGGATTCCAATTTGTTATATGTATGATGATGCAGATTCCCTACGAATTGTAAAATATACTATTAAAAATACATATATACACACACACAGTATTAACCAAAAACCAATTAGAACTGAAAAGAATGAGCATTTTCTAGTCTAACGTGATATGAAAGGTAAAATGACTTTAGATTATATAGTAATCCTTACATTTCAGAGTCAATTTCTAACACTTATTCAGTGGTTTTTCCATTAAACTGTGCTGCTCTTCTTAGCAAATTATTCATGCAAATTCTATTTTTTAAAAATATTTTGCTGCCCAATTAAGAAATCAGAAATATTTAGGTGCTTTGGGTCTGGGGTCACTTAATGTTTGAAGCCATATAACTGGGCTTAGAGTTCACTGACCAGTTTGTTTTATCTAATCTTGAATTTATAATTTCAGAGGATATGATATTTGTGTTTATGCAGTAACATCTCTGTTCTCACATAAAGCTGCAACAATTTTGAAATTAACTCTTTCAACAATACAGCTAAGCTTCAGCATGTGGAAGTTATGTAAGTTCCAGAATTGTTATGAAGGTCAGAAAGGCACTGCAAATGTTATTGACATGGATCACCTTTAAAAACCTATTACAGAAAATGGAGGTAGCATGTAAGTTTTTTCCCTAATTATTTGCAATGTGAACAGTATTTATAGAACAAGGGAAACATTTATTAAAAATATTTAACTGTCTAATACATTATACTTTAACCCATATTTATAGTAAAGGATTCTTACAAGGAAGAATAAATGACTTTATGATACAATTAGTATAAGAAATATCCACATGGGGGACTTCTTTGTAGTGTAAAAACACCATACATCTGAAATGACCATTTGCATATAAAAGCTACCAATGATGCCTCTGTGCACAATGATTAAAAAATTCAACACAAACAGAATCCAAAATATACAATTAATGCAAGCTATCCACAGCTAGCCCAATAATCAATGATGAGGAAACACTGGAGCAGGCTTAGTTCCACTTTGTCTGAAGTTACACATAGTAAGATTGACTTGTATCAATGGCTCTGAGATGGCTTTTATGAAGACAGTACATAAAAGCTATTCTCTCCTTATCCAATAATCTTCACAGACTGTAAAACTCCACCAGTAATGCACTTTGATACCATAGCTTGTTGCTAAAGCAACATGTAGTGTTTACAGTGGCCATGGCAAGTCACTAAAGTCAACAGGACCACCCAGCCCAGCATCTGCTTCCAGAAGGCTCATGATGACGGCCATTGCTGCTTCATCGTTACTGGGACTACTTGAGCCTTGGTCGTTGTCTATCATGTCTATTCCTATGTGTGGGTTCTCACCTGTGGGAAGAGAGAAAGGCTGGCCAGTGGTGAAAAATACCAAAGCATATTTAACTTTTCTAAACAAGTCCTAAGCATACTTTTTAATAAGAATGTTATATTTAACAGTAGGGTGGGAGAGGCTGCTGCTTAAAGCTGCATTGCAATATATATATATATTTAACTTTGGCTTTTTTTTTTTTTTGGAAGAACCAACTTTTTTTAAAAAGTGCTTAAAATTGGTTAACTATTAAAAGTATTTGAGTTGACCTCATTTTAATATTCTGCTATAACCCAGTTAGGGGAGAGATAAAGAAAAAAGATCTAGAAAGAAAAGTAGAGGAAAAGATAGATGGGATAGGAAGAAATACACTCTTCAACACATGGTTTTTAGTTTTGTTTTTTTTTAAGACCCATTTTTTATTCATTTCTCCCCCTCCCCCATGTCCATTCTCTGCGCGCCTCTCCATGTCCACCTGCACTCTTGTTAGCGGCATCGGGAATCTGTGTCTCTCCCTGCCGCGCCATCTTGCTGTGTCAGCTCTCCATGTGTGCGGTGCCACTCCTGGGCAGGCTGCACTTTTTTCACTCTGGGCGGCTCCTTATGGGGTGCATTCCTTGCATGTGGGGCTCCCCTACGCAGGGGACACCCCTGCGTCGCATGGCACTCCTTGCGCGCATCAGCACTGTGCATGGGCCAGCTTACTACATGGCTTAGGCCCTGGGTTTGAACCCTGGACCTCCCATGTGGTAGGCACATGCTCTATCAGTTGAGCCAAATCTGCTTCCCTCACATGGCTTTTAATACTCTCTAAAAGTGCTTCTTAGTCACCCTTCTAGGCTTTAACTGCTTTTTATTGCTAAAACTTCAGCAGTTGTGCCTCTGAAGCAGTGCCCCACATTGTGGGAGAAAGCCTGTCTAGGCTGCTGTAGCTTCCCCTTGAGGTCCAGGGACACAAACTTGGATCCCCACCAGAATTTAACCATTAAAATCAACTCTAAATTAGAGGTTTAAATTTTTAAAGCTTTACTTTGTTCTTATTAAATTTACCTAGGACTAGCTTGTTTTATACAATTCAGTTCTTAAAACTAACTTTATACAAGATGTTTTAAAGCTCATTACAATGGAAATGAATAATGATGCCACTTACCAAGAATAGAAGAACTATCAGAATATGGATAACCTGGGTTCTCCTGAGCCTGCCCTGGTAGTAGGCCACTGGAAGGAATGTCTGGGGTCCCTCCATTTAAAATCTACAAACAAAAGAGAAAAAGTCTGAAGTTTCCATTCTTAAATGGAATTTTCAGTCAGCATCATGTGCAGTGCCACCACAGAAATGAAGCATATGGGAAAGAGGAAATTGGGGGAAAGTTTCAAATGACTTCAGTTTGTAGGATTCCTAGTGGATGATTCAAACAAGGAACAGTTAGAAATGGCCATATTAAGGGAAAAACCTCACCCCCAAACTCTTGTTTTCTATTCATTCAATTCAGCCCACACAGGCAATTTAAAGGCTGAATAAAATCCCCAGAGCATTTCATTACCTTGGATCATGCTGCCCACCTGTTTCTTTAAGGCCAAGGACTAAACCTCAATGAGCCCAGCTGGGCAGTTCCCCTGCAAGGGAGTAAAACATCTTATAGCAACAGATGTTGCTGAAGAAGAAATAAGCGGGGTTGTTAAGCTGTGAAGAGACACAGCTCTAAGGAGTCACAAATTAACAACAGAACACTAAAGCCAGGGGTTCTTAACCTTTTCTGTCAGTCAGGCGAAAACCAGAGACCCCGTACTCAGTTCCCACTATACTGTGTATTATTTAATAAATGTATCATACCTGCACCAACACATTCCAAGAAGAATTTTTTTGAATTTCAGTTCAAGCTCATGGACCCCTTGTTAAGAACATTTGCACTAAAGGGGAAACGCTCATCACTAGGTATGCTACAGATGCTAACTAAAGTAATCGGTGGTTGAAGTTCTTAAGATAGGCCACTGAGGAACATTATTACCACTCCTTCCAAGCAGAACTTTAATTCTATCTCAAAGTAACCATTCCTACCCACCCTCATACCCCCACTTCCATTCCCCCTAAGTATCTCAGCATCCTTTCCCTGGCTGAATCTCATTATAGAACATCTTTTGAAAAGGATTTGGATCCAGTTAAGTGAAAAATAGTTTGGTGGCTGCTGATTTCAGGAGAGGCAGAGATTTAGAGGCTGGCCACTATGTGGCATGACAACTTTAATGATCTCTGTAGTATGAATACTTTTTGGTACTGAGACCCCTTTACAGTCTTAACTTACTGAGGACTCCAAAGAACTTTTATGTAGGTTATAGGTATCAGTATTTACTATATCTGAAATTAAAACTAATATATTTATGTGTTAATAAGCAATATCTTAATTATAACTTTTCTAAAACAAAAATCAGTGTCATTGTTTCACATTTTTGCAAATTTAAATGGATTTGCATATTTCTTTCTCTGTTTGCTCTGTTTTGATGTTGTTTTGGTAAAGTATAAAGAAAATCCAGCTTCCCACAGATAAGCAGTTGGAAAGGGGTGGCGTATTTTAATAGCCTCTCCAGATAATCATGGTATTCTTGGATGTTACATCAAAACCAGACAAATGTTTTTGTTTAAAGGTTAGCTGTAAGGTGTATTCTGAAACCATATCACTGAATTTTTTGTACTCTGTTATGTTAAAAGCCAATTGATATATCTTGGCACTTAGGATCGGCCTTTTACCTTTGCATGAATTTGAAACAGCGTGCATTGGTCATTTGGAAAATAATGGTTCAATAAGTTATGTAGCTCTTCCAAATGTTGACTCGTTTCATTATGCAAAATGAAAACATCACCTTTGTTAATATCACCTTTCTCATCAGAAAAATCCTCCAAGTTTTTAAGAAGCTGTTGAGCTCAAAGTGGCAATACAGGTATTCTTGAAAGCTCTAAAATTTTATCACTGGCATCAAATACTGTGAGTTGTTTTCCTTAAAGTGACAAGTGTGCTGCTTTGCTTTCAAAGAAAATATATGCTAAATACCCCAGTCTGAATAACTATGCTTTGCTATAAAATGGTATCCCATAAAAAAAGTAGCTAGTTCAGCTCATTACTTAATTGCACAAATGCTTTTCCCAGAGATAATCATTATGCTTCAGCATGCAGAAGTGTTTTCTGCATACTTCCCATTTTGTCACATAAAATATTAAAAAGATGTATACTCAAGGATTTTAAAAAGTAATGACCTTTAGTGCTTCATTCAGGGCATTTTTAAGTACAACTGGCTATAAAACTTAACTGATTTTAATGTGAGTGTGTGGCAGTGAGGAATACAATGACGACTGGTAGTGTGGTGCTGCTGCTTTGCTTTGTGCTAAAGCAGAAGCAGTTTTACCCAATATTGTATTTGTACTAACCAGTGCACATGCCAATACAGTAGAAACATATATAATGTTTTAGCATTACTGTGAATATAGTTTTGACCTCATAGACCCCTGAAAGGGTCTTGTATATATCCCCAGGTGACCACAGACCATACTTGGAGAACTGGTGCTTTATCTGGACCTGTCTTAGTGCTGCTGGATGTTTATACTCTCCTCAGACTGAGGCTAACTTTGCCTTCCGTTTTAGATTGATCATGACTGAAACAACTGGCAGGCTAAATGGTTCATTTTGGAACTGCCAAATTTGACTGGAAGTGGCTGGGAGCATGGGGTCACCTTTAATCTTGTGGGTCTGGTGAACCATTTAATGCTGCTGTCACTGTTAACATCACTTTGTTTAGGCTGCTTTTTGTTAACTCCTGCTGCTGAGAACTCATAAGACAATGCGTTCATAATTTCTTCTCCCAGATACCTTTTTTAAAATTCAAAGCAGAGGGAAAAATAAATCATAAATGTCTCAGAAATACTTGGGACTTTGTGATATAGAGCACAGTTTTGGACTTCTGGCATTCGTTGATGTGAGAAGAATCAGAAGTCAAGAGACCTAGTTTAGGATCCTGGATTTTGCCACCTATGGAGTTATGAGGATCAGATGAGAGAATGTATATGAAAGTTCCCTGAGGGATATTTAATCACTACACTGGAATGAAACCTCTATGTAGTGAGATTCTTGGAAATGTCAGGAAGTTAAGTGCCTAAAAGCTGAGTTTAGAAGCAGAGAGGGGAGAGCCCCCTAAGTTGATGAATCAAAAACGGGAAGAAGGATCCAGGGGCATGCCAGGAGAACAGCCTGCAAGCAGTGAATGAGAATACTTAGGCCAGACTTCATCTAACGATGACATTTTCTGGGTCGTTACTAAAGGCCAGGGACTTTCACATATATCTCATTTGATTGCCATTTATCTTTTGAAGTAGGTACACCTTTAGCCCCATTATTAAGAAAATGAAGGAGTAAAAATTGTACAAAGTCACATAGCACATGGCAAAGACAGGCTTCAAACCCAGGTCTATCTTATTTTCAGAACATGTCCTGTTAATTTATTGACTTTCACCTTTTTTTCAAATAGAAACATTTGCAGAAGCTTCCTATATAAAACAGAAGTAAAGCTACCCTAGTAAAGCAGGAATCCTGACCTTATCCTCTCTCTGTACCAACTGCCCCTGCTCCCGTACTACCCTACAGTACTATATGTCCTGGTAACCTGGGCCTCTGAGCCCAGTTTTGAAAACCTTTGCTCTGCTAGGTACAATTTGTGTGCTAGGTGTCTCACCTATTTCAATCACTATAATAATATTCTCTCCCCATGTATTTTGGAAGATACAATTCATGTGCAAAGATGCTGGAGCTTAGGCTGTCCTAACCTACATTAACATCAAGCACTAAAAACAGATTTATGACTTACAGTTAACATTTATAATTAATATGGGCCTGGGCATGTAATTTTGCTAGCAAAGGTGAAAACAGATGAGTAGTTTCTAAACTGTAGTCTAGTATTCTAGCGGGTTCTTCTTGATCAACTACTTATGCCCAATGCCACCACAGGAAACCCAGGTAGCTGGTCCCTGAGTATTTTGCAGTTGCAAAAGAGTATTCTGCAGGATGGGCTGACTTCCAAAGAATAGGCAGGTGATATTGCTGTTTCCAGTGCCTGCCTTAGACACTAATAATATTTTCTCCCTTAAAAATTCCCTGCAGAAAAGTTGATACTTCTCTGTTTGAGTTCCTCACTAATCCATTCTTCTTGGGAGCTCTTGAATTGCTCCCTCAATGAAATAACTGACAGCTCCCCATTCTTTAAGAATTTTCTTCTTCTGCCTTCCCCCACTCACATGGAATAAATCCTCTGAGGATGTCAGCAAGCCTCCCTTGCTCTTTATGCCCAGCCTCATATACAGACATTTCCTTCATGGAGGGAAAAAGATTCCAACTTACTCAGCACCAGAGTAGCTATCTACCTTTGGTAGGACTCAGTCACAATTGTAATTATATATCCCCACTCCCCACATTTCCAGACTTGAGCAAAAGGCTCTCCAGATTAAAAAAGGCCTTAGCTTAAGAGTCATAACCTCACCTTCTTGCCTCCTGGAGAAGAGGCATCAGGGGGAGGTGTACTTGTGATGTTCAATGGGCTGGAGCCACAGCTGGAAGGCGATGACCCTCTTATCCTGTCAGAATAGAGGAGTTAGTTACAAGACCTTTTTTCTAGTGGAGCATGTGCGTTTACTTAAGAGGTGGGGATTAGAAAAATGAAGATCTAGAACAGGGACTGAAAAATTCTTTCTGTAAAGGGCCAGATAGTATTTTAGACTTTGCAGACTACAGTCACAACTCAACCCCGCTGCAATAGTTTGAAGGCAGCTATAGACAATTCATAAATGAATGGGTATGACTGCATTCCAAAAGAATTTCACCAAAAAAAAAAGGTGGCAAAACTGGATTTGGCCCATAGGCCCCTGATCTAGAATGTACATCCTGGAGTGAAGCATCTTACTGACATAGCCCTGGGATTAAAGAATCTATCCAGTGGCAACAGAGAATATTAGTCTTTCCCCCCCCTTATGATTATATTCCATTACATTTTGCATTCCCAGAAACCCGGTTACCACTCTCTCCACTTCACAAATTCTAATGGACTTACAGCAACTCCCAATGAGTGCTCTTAAATTAAGACTTAGATTTAATTAATTTTTAGCATTCACTATCTGTCAAGCTCTGGTCTAAGAACTTTGGTGAGTTCCCTCACAATCCTAATGCAATCCTTGGGGAGATACACACTGCCTCCCTTTTTATGTCTTAAGTCAATAGAGACCAAGAGGTTAAGTGAATCTTTCAAGCACATCCAAGCAGAGAAGCAGATCCAGGATTCAAATCCAGGTGGTACTGCTTCCAAGCTCCTCCTCTTTCATCTGGGAAGTCTCATTCAAGATAGCTGCCTCTAATACTAGCTGGTCTGCTTGGTCCCTATTACTAATCCTAGGTAGCTTTTTATTGGAAGAAGCTAATGTTTTCTTGAGGCCCAGATCACTCTAAAGCAGTCTGCAGTTCTACTCCTGCAGTCCTGAAATGTTAATACACATCCATCCTCAGTGGCAAGCTTCTTGAGTCTTATGCAGAGTATTAAAGTTGAGCCTCCTGATGAACTAACTCCCTTTAGCTCTGGCCTTTTTTGGTTTAATCTCTTTATTTAAGGCAGGAGTTCTCAGCCTCAGCACTATTGACATTTTGGGCTGAGCAACTCTTTGAGGGAGGTTGTTCTGTGCTTTGTAGTATGTAGCAGCATCCTGGTCTTTATTCACTGTATGTTTAGTGGTAACCTCCCACCTGGTTGTGACAATCAAAAATGTCTCCAGAATATTAAAAAATATCCCCTATTTTAGGGGACAAAATTGCCCTGGGCTTAAGAATCAATTAAGAATCATTGGTTTAAAGGACCAATGTAGGAGAGGTTACTTGCCTGTGGATTTCCATAATTTCCTCAGCAATCATTCGACCTATTTTTCCTGCCCCAGCTCTGGTGCCCCCTGGAATTCCTGGAACTGTAGGGTGGGTCCTTTTTGGGCCACCTAAAACAAAGGAATCTGAGAGTAGGAAAGGGAAAACCAAGGAAGAAATGTTGTTATGTGTCAAAACCAATCCATCCAATGATCCACTCGAAGTTCCATCTCAGGGTTGTATCTTGAGTGACAACAGAGCCACAGCTTGTCAGGAAATGAGGCTAGAATGCATTCCATAAGTGAAAGACTCAAGCTTCCTTTCAGGATCAGATGCCAAAGTGTTGACAGGAAACATCTAATTCCCCTCATGCACACAACAAATGCTTACCAAGTAACAATGTGCCAGGGTTATAGAAATAAGTCAGGATCCCTGCCCTCAAGGAGCTCACAGTCTGATGAGGGAGACACACATCATAAACAAATGGCTAGAGCAAAGTGTGATAAATTTGACAGGTACTCATCCAGGGCCAGGTAAAGCTTCATGGAAGAGGTTAAGTGTGAGCTGAGTCTTGAGAAATGAGTATAAATTAGCTTGGCAGAGAGGTAGGGTGGGAAAAGCATTCTATGCACAGCAACCAGCATGTGCAAAAGCACTGAGGCAAGACTAAACTTGGGAAACTACTCCAAGGAATTCATCATAAATGACAATGATGCAGTGATGGATGTAATGGAGAGGTAGATACCAGATCATGAAGGGCCTTTGATGCCGTATTAAAAAACTAGATGGAGCGGATGTAGCTCAAGTGGTTGTGTGCCTGCTTCCCACATATGAGGTCCTGAGTTCGATCTCTGGTACCTCCTCAAAACAGACCAAACAAGAAAACCAACTCTCACTGGGGAGTGGATGTATCTTAGTGGTTGAGCACCTGCTTCCCAAGTGTGAGGTTCTGGGTTCATCTCCGGTACCTCCTAAAAAAACCCCCAAAACTTGGGCAATATCCAGAAGGGAATAAGTATGAAAGGACTTCACACAAAAAGGGCACTGAATTGGATTTGGGTTCTTAGCCCACTGCATAGAGAATTTACTGTAGAGGAGGATGGAGGTGGGGGTGGGGAGAGTGTGACTAGAGTTAGGAAGTTATCTGCAATACTTCCGGCAACAAGCAGGCTAAGTAGTTAAAGTCATAACAGACATTTAAGAGACAGAAGGGACAGGATTTCTTGTTTACATATAATGCGGAGGAGGTAGGAGTCTAGGTTCTTGCTTAACCATTCAGATGGAAAAAGTACTGAGAATCAGTTTGGGCTATGCTGAATTTCAGGTGCCCTCTGAACTCTAGGTGGCTCTGTATATAAGGCAGTTGGAGAGAGAGATCTGGAGAGCTCAGGGAAGAGACTAGGGCTGGAGATGTGGATGGGGGAGTCACCTATAGAGGACTGGGGACTGAAGCCATGCAAGCATTTGTGCTCCCGAGCAAGAACAAGCAGAGTATGGAGAGCAGAGGCCAAGGCCAAGCCTTGGGAGGGAGGAGCTCTGCTAGGTATGGCACACACCCCAGCTCTGACAGACCCCTTTCTCCCCAACAGTGGCAGTCACCACAGAACACTTCACATCACGGCCACTGGGTGACACAACAGGAAAGCATAAGAGCAATGCAAAGTTTGCAATTTCAAGGGCTTGCAGGGTCTGGGAAGCCTCAGGAAAAGCAAAACAGAGTTCCCAGTATTACAGGCTCAACAGAGAAAGTGAGATGACAGCATCCTTTTTACTAATTGGATAATTAGCACTTCATCCACAGAATATGGTGGCAGAGGATCCAGAAGAGTTGGGGAAGGGAAGGATATGGTGGCCACAAGCAGCTTCTCAATGGGCAAGCCCCAGTGCCCGAGCAGTGCATAGTTACCTTCTCCAGAGGGCAGCATGCTGTCCATGCTGTGGGGGGACGCTGTGAGTTGTGGGAAGGTTGGGTCCCCGCCTTCCAGGACGTTGGCTCTGTGAACATCCCAGCAATAAGGAAACGTGAGTCAGGCCTGCTCAGAACTGTGCACCTTTCACCTTGGCCAAGGTGTCCGGTGTCCACTCTGGACCTGGACAGGCCAGAAAATGAAGTGTCTGTCTGAGTGGCTGAACAGGTCTCCTTACTGTTTGATAAGATGAACAGCATCCCAGACTTTGGCCTCACTGCCTGTATGGGCCTCCTTATGTGTGGAATGCAGTCCAGCAGAGGTGGTAGCTGCAGCAGCTCACTGCTACTGCTACAGCACCTCCTCTCCTGCCAGCCTGGTACACACCTGACCCCAGCCTCTAGCTCAGCTTTGACCAAGGAAGTGAGTTTGGACACTGTGTGGAAGGAGATGTGGGGTAGCCAGCTTGGCCAAAGGGGAGGCTTCTCCCCTCTTCCTGCTCACCTAGCAGGTGACAGCCTTTAAGGTAGCATTCCAGCTGCCAGTGCTTAGGCCACCAGTCTGGTGGACACAGCAACCTGCCCTTCCTCAGCCAAGGCCAGTATGAGCTGGTACCTATATGAGCCTTTATATGGATTGTTGACCCTTCTATAGCAGTAAAAGTAGATGGCCCATCTGCAGGGCCTGTGGAATTCAAAGACTGGGTGCATTATCTGAAAGGTAATGTTCCTGTTTCCTGGAGCAATTTCACAAGCCAGAACCTTCATGGTATGAATAGTGAAACTTGTCCTTTGCTGACAACCCTTTCTGGCTTCTGCCAGTTTCTTCACAGGATATTAACAAGGTGACATTAAAGAATGTGACACTGGCCGTTGCCTGCACCCTCTTCCCCAGGTAAGGAGCCCAAGGCATCTCGCTTTAAAGCAAAGGAATTTCTGGGATAAGAAAAGCACTTACAAAACAACAGTGTTGGTTGAGACAATGTATTCTACTTCCTTGGTCCAGGGGTTCATGAAACTGAACCATCGACTCCGTAGTGTGATGAAAGAACCATCTTTGATTTTAAACTTATAGCAGTTAGTTGTGATCTTTTCTCTCGTCTGTAAAACTGAAAATGCAAAGAAACCATGAATATTGTTTCCTCAAACAAATGTAATTAGCAGGGAGACCAACACCAAACACTAACGGTATCCAGGTTCTGATGTCATCACTCTTGGATAAGCCAAGGGAGCTAAAGTCAACACTACAGAGAGGTGATATCTGAGGGTCTTGGAGCCCTTCAATTAATGTGCAAACCTGTCACTATTTTCTAGAGTCTAAGAAGTTAAGGCTCCAGGGAATAACCTGACTTCACCCTAGAAATCTAACTAGAATCAAGTACAAAGTGAACAAATGAGAAAGCAATGTCCAAAGGGTCATGTTCATTCCCCATCACAAAGCCTGAGACCAGTATAGCATTTATCTCATTTTTAGGACATCTGAGTCCATAGAGGTCACTCACAGACACAGAATGAGCACCTTCCGTGTGCCACACTGGAGAAAGGATATAAGTTCTAGCCTCAGGGAGAGGAGTGAGAGAATGCTACACAAAGGAGGATGATCAGAGCCTCAGGTGGCTGGAACACAGGTGGCAGGGATGAGAGGTGGAACAGAGGAGGGCGGTTGGGGCCAGAAGGTGGAGGGACTTGAATGCCTGTTGAAGGCATTTGGGCTTTTTTCTCAAGGCCTTCCAGAAACTGTTCTGGCCTGGGTACAGAAATCTACTGGGTAGTCAGTCAGGGATGGGGGATTCTGTGAGGGGACAAACAGTGACTAAGAGTACTGGCCTCCACTCCTCACAGATGTTTTGGCTGGCTGGGGACAGATTTCTCCAGAAGGCTATATGGACTAATCTAAAAGCAGTGGACATGTTTAACTTAAGACCTTTCATACAGTCCAACTTACCTTGCCTATGACATTCTGCAAGATGTCCTATGTCATCTTGGTGAAAATATTCATAACACGATGTACCTAGAAGCTCTTGTGGTAAATATGCCAAAATAGCTGTTGCCCTAAATGGAATTTGTTTAAAAAGAGAAAGCCATTACAATGATTAACACCAACTTTACGGTAGATAAAGCCTGTCAAAGCTAGAGGCAGAAAACCTAGGTGGATTTTCAGAATGTTTACTATGTGAGTCTTTTTCTTTTTAATCAAGGCTATAAAAACAGAGGAAAACAAAGCAAGGAAGCCTCTCAGCCTGTTATCATGAGATATCCTATTTTAGGAGGTTTTAAAATGGTAACCACATTATATAAAAATGTGGTAGAAATCTAAACCCCAGTGCAAAGTTTCTCCTTTTTACTGCCTACGTTTTATCAGGATAACCAAACACCAGTAGCTCCAGCAGCTGGGGCCACAAGGACCGAGAAGTTCACTTATTTTCCAGCATTTACTATCTCTTATAGCCAGAAAAATTATTAACCTGTGAATATTGTTAAGGAAGATAACCCTTAGCCTAAATCTACTATTAAACACTGAATCCTGGAGACCAGTCCCAGATTGGGCCTCCGTTACCTTATCCATAAAATGAGGAGGTTGAACTAGATCAATATTGTCCAATAGAATTTTCTGTGATGATGAAAATGTTCTTTAACTGTGTCACTAGCCACTTGAGGCTTTTAAGTACTTGAAAGATGTTAGGGAGGCTAAGGAACTAAATCATTTAATTTTAATTGATTAAATTAAAATTTAAGTAGCTATATGAAGTTAATGACTACTGTACAGGACAGTTCTGGACTAGAGCATCTTTGCTAAGTCCTATGAAATCCAGTCAGGGTAAGGATCTTGAATACTCCGTAAGTTCAGATACATGCTACACCTGCTATTGCCCTTTTGGCCATAAACATCAAACCACCCCACTTAACTAACATCTTCTACATGCCAGAAAAATCTCTGTATTTATGATGATATCCTAATAAGCCTCATTTTTTAGCAGAGACCCCCAATCTTTTTTCTTTATCATTAGAAAAGCCAACTGGTGGCCCATTCTTTCCCAT
The DNA here is from genome assembly GCF_030445035.2 of Dasypus novemcinctus. NCBI lineage: Eukaryota > Metazoa > Chordata > Mammalia > Cingulata > Dasypodidae > Dasypus > Dasypus novemcinctus. The sequence continues at coordinate 80,681,997 of NC_080682.1, forward strand.
TTTACTCAGTGTTGAAATTCTTCTACCATTATTGCTTAGGGGTAGCAAGCAGATTCTTACCTCTGGTCTACAAAAACAAATTTCCCATCTATTGCATGCCGAGAAACATATTCCATAGATTTCACCCTGATTTCCCCATTCACTGGCTGTGGAACCACATGAGAATGCAGTCGTCCAATTGCGACAAGGCAGCTGAGGTTACACCCCTCGTTGTCTGGTTCGTTGTCTTCATCTAGTCCCATTTTTGTGGGTGGCCAGCTTTTCAAATAGCCTGTGCTGTGGATTGTGCAGAAGCTTTTTCGATCTGCTAGAAAGCAAAGTCCATGGTTAGTGTCAGTGCTGGCTTTGGGGCATGGAGGGAAAGGCAGCCAATGGTATAGGTCGTGAGTAGGGAGTCAAAAAACATAAAACGAGGCCTCAGTCTCCAGAAGTGGGAATCTAGCAAGAGCAGCAGACAGAAAAATAGCTACTCATCATCCAATGTCATATGTGTTTAGTAGGGCCAGTTATAGCAAGGGCATTACATCTATCAAGAAGGTGTGTCTAAATCTAAGTGGGAGAGGAAGGTTCCATAGAAAATGAATTTAGGATGCAGATTGAGAAATATGAACATTGGCTAAGGGGACAGAATCTGTAAAGGCATAGAGGTACATCCTACACAGGAAAGAGCAAAGAGCTCCATGTGGTTGAAGTAAAGAGGGACACAGAGTTAGGAGGCAGATTATAAGGGCCTAGGATTATTAGCTAATAAATGTTTTGGCCTTCAGAGAGGAAATGCAGAGCTTTTGAAAGTATTTAAATGAGAAAACAGCAAAACTGAATCACTATTGCTGTTTGGGTGTCCTAGTAACAAAGTAATAGGTGAACTGAAAAAGTATAGAGGGAAGTGGACTTGGCCCAATGGATAGGGTGTCCGTCTACCACACGGGAGGTCTGCAGTTTAAACCTTGGGCCTCCTTGACCCGTGTGCAGCTGGGTCCCGTGTGCACAGTGCTGATGCGCACAAGGAGTGCCGTGCCACTCAGGGGTGTCCCCCGCATAGGTGAGCCCCACGTGCAAGGAGTGTGCCCCATAAGGAGAGCCGCCCAGCGCAAAAGAAAGTGCAGCCTGCCCAGGAATGGCACTGCACACATGGAGAGCTGACATAAGATGACGCAACAAAAAGAGATACAGATTCCCGGTGCTGCTGATAAGGATAGAAGCAGTCACAGAAGAACACAGCGAATGGACACAGAGAGCAGACAACTGCGGGGGGGGGGGTGGGGGGGGTGGGGGGGGAGAGAATTAAAAAAGTATAGAAGTCAGCAATAAGAAGCCTGGTTAGAAGGCAACAACAGAGTGAGACGCTATGGGGGTGTGGGGAAACTGAGAAGGCAGGGGAAGGGGACAGGAGACATTTCTGAGGTAAAACTACTGGGATTTAGAATGAATACAAGGGTTAAAGAAAAGACATAAAATGAGGATAACTCCACCTTTTCTGGCTTGGGTGGCTGCTGGCGTCCTTCACTGACTCAGAGAAGACAGAATAGGAGGCATGTTTTAGAGGAGAAGGGGGAAAGATTTCAATTTGGGGCACATTAAGTGTGGTGGGTCTGTGGACTTCAACAACAAATAAACCCTTATGGGATGTTTACCAAGCTTCAAGTCTGAGAAACACTGAAGAATTTTAAACAGGAGATTGATAAGATGTGCTTTTACAATGACCATTTTGGCTGCTATATGGAGCGGTGGAAGCACACAGCGCTTACTGTACCAGACCTGGTGAAAGCTGATGACTGCCTGGATCAGAATGATATGGCAAATTCAGAGATGGATAAACAGATTTCAGATAACTTCTGTTAATGTCATTCACTGTGGTAGGACTTAGTAGCTGACTGGTTCAGGGGCAGAGTGAAGCAGTGGGCAAGGGTGCCTCTAGCATGAACAAATGATGGGGGCACTATTTACACTAAAGGTGAAGTTCAAGTGGTTGCTTTTATAATATGTCATGCTTGAGATGCCCCTGAGATATCCAAACAAGTAGAATTAATAAACAGTTTAGTGATGGACCTACAGTTCAAAGGAAAAATCTTGGCTAGAAATATAAACTTGGAAGTTACTGGTATAAAAATTACATTTAAAGTAAAGGGATTGATATTACCTATAGATTGAGTGTAGAGAGAAGAGAAACCTACCCAGGACAGAGGAGGAACAGAAGTGAAAGGAACGAGGAACAAAGTATGGGGTAGTAGGAGGCAGGGGAGACAAGAAGAATGTAGTACATTGGAATCCTAGGGAAGAGAACATGTCAGGAAGGAAGAAGAGGGAGCAGATATTGCTCAAACAATTGGGTGCCCACCTCCCACATGGAAGGTCCCAGGTTCAGTTCCCGGTGCCTCCTAAAGAAGATGAGCAATGCCACAAGCAACAGGTGTTGCAACTGCCTCAATGAGTAGACACTGCAATGAACAGATGTTGCAACCAACAGATGATGCAACCAGCAGGGAGTGGAAGTGGCTCAAGTGGTTGGGCACTTGCCTCCCACATGGGAGGTCCCAGATTCAGTTCCCAGTGCCTCCTAAAGAAGATGAGCAGACAACAAGCAGACAGACAAGGGAGTCATCTTAGGGGGACTGGGGTGGGGAATTTTAAAAAAGGGTAATTAATTGGCAACTAAAGAGAAAGTCTCAATCATTAAAAAAAAAAAAAAAGGAAGAAGAAGTCCAGTAGGAAGAAAAACAATAAGAGTTCATTGCTTTTAACAACACAAAGATCATGGGGGAAATTAGCAAGAATAATTTTGGTGGTTTGGTGGGGTACCCAGGAGGCAGTTAGCATTGTGGCTGAGAATATTTCTTCCCAACCAAAACTAAAACAAACAGAACTTAAAAGAAGAGCCCTCCCTACAAATCTCTGTCATCATGACAACGTGTCAGGGTCTCTCAGCTCTCTCTCCTATATCTCAAGAGCCCCAAACCCTAAAGGGAACAGGGGGTACTGGCTGCAATCCTGGGACCTGCTGCTCTGGCCAGCTAGGAACCTCTGACCCAACACCCTGCTGAGACCGCCACCATAGAAAGGAAGCCTCACCTGTAATGTGATTTTAAAGAACTGTTAAAAAGTTACCTTTTTTCTTCGAGCAGGTGGAGGGGAAGTCCTTATCTTCAACCTTTACTGAAGGCCTGTTACACTTCATCCTACAGAAGAAAGAACGCCGTGCTCCAGAACATAATCGAGATGGCCCAGGGGTTATATCTGTTTTAACTGGAAGTCCAGCTGCAAATCAATACACAAAATGTGATGAACTGAGAGTGGTGGTGTCTCCAGAGGGGGAGTGTGGCCTTGAACAGAGCCTTATCTTTCTTGCTTCACTGTTTTATAATGACAACATGAGAATAACATTTCTCCTCAGTTTAGGCCATGAAAGATGCAATATGGATAGGTGTATTGTTGGTCTCTAAATGTTTACAGGTCATGAAGAATGCAGGTACTGGACAAGTGGACTAGGTGCCGTAAGAAGAATTACAGCCTGGGGTTTCTGACCAACAAGAGCTGATGCCTGAGAAAGGGAAATGGAAATGCACCATGAAAAGATTAACAACAATTTCAAGGTGATACATGATTAGTGTCAAATAAATAGCAAAGACAAGCTGTGCTTTCCAGATGAGGAAAGTCTGATATCAGCTGGTGCTCTTGGGGGAAGGCTTTCCAGAAAATGAAGAGCTTGGGCTGGGATTTGAAGGATAAGCAAGATCTGGATATTAGAATGGAAAGGAGGAAGCAGGACTGCCTTAAGTTCCCAACCTGGTTGTCTGTCAGAATCCCCTTGATGCCTTATCAACATAGAGATTCTTGGACCCCATTCTAGTTCTGCACTATCCAATATGGTAGCCACCAGCCACATGTAGCTACTGAGCACTTGAAATATCACTAGTCTAAAAGGAGATTTGCTGTGTGAAAGACACCCAAAATTTGAAAGATCAGTCCTATATATATATATATAATGACCTCATTAATTTTTTATAATTACTACAGGTTAAAATAATATTTTGGATTTATTTGGTTATAATAAAAATACAGTATCAAAGTTGATTTTACATTTATTTTTACTTTTTTATGTGATCACCAGAAAATTTAAAATGACACATGTGACTCATATTTGTGGCTTGCTTTAGGTTTCTTTTTGACAGTGCTGTCCTAGACCAACTGAATTAGAATCTCTGGAGGTTGAGCCTGACCTCCCCTGGTGAATTTGATGTACACTCCTTAAGAAACACTGACTACTACTGTCAGTGCAGAAGCTGGGCCCTACAAGTCAGACCTGGATGTAAAGAGCACCCCAGGCCACATGGGACCAGTCACGCAGAGGGCTCCTGACGGGCTTCAACTCCTCCCATTCCCTCCACAGTGCCACCTTAGTGGCCATCCCAAAATACCAGTCAGCCTGCCCTGCCTGGCTCAGAGCCCTTCAGATTCTGATGAAAAGGTCTCTGCGGCCAGCACCCTCTCCCCTGCCCGCTTTGCTCCATCAGCACCAAGCAGAAAACAGTTCCACACCTCGACACCACCCCCAAATGATTTCCTTTGCTCATTTCCTCCCTTGATCACCTGGCAGACACTAATTTGTCATCTCCGCTGTCATGCTCTCGGTGGTGCCTATCCTCACGCCCACACCAGAATGAATCATCCCGTTCTCTGTGCCTGGTACTATTTCTACGGCTGCTTATCTAGGGTGCTGCCGTCTATCTGCTTGTCTTCCTGACTACGTAGTAAAGGCCTCAAAGCCAAGGACCAATCACCATTCCTCTTTTTCTCCTTAAGTTGCCTAAAAAATTTTAGGGCCAGACTACAAAAGGCAATAGGCACCAGGGGCCACATTTCACATTTCGTTAAAAGAGTAGTGACTTAATCAAGAGAATGTTTAAAGGGCTGTTTCTCTCCAGGGATGAATATGGAAAGCTTGAAAGCAGGAGACTGGTTAGGCCGTGATGGCACTGGGCCAAGGAGAAAGCTGTTAAGCCAGCACTGATAACTGTGCTTAAGTGCCGGGAACTGCTCCACATGTGCTACAGTATATTAATGGAGTTAATCCTCACAACAACCCACTGAAACAGGTACTACTTTGGAGATGAGGAAACGGAAGAACAGAAAGGCTAAGTAACTTGCCCAAGGCCCCACAGTGAGCGAATGGTGGAGCCAGGACTTGAGTCCAGGCAGTCTGGCCCCTGAGTCTACACTCAACGGTGGGAATGCACAGCCTCCCACAGGACTGAAGGAGAGGAGGGCTACTGTGGCCTTGCAGGGGGCCCAGGATGGGCTGTGGGAGCAGGAAGTGTGGTGAGAATGGGAATGGTGGTTCCACTGCCACAAGAGGGAAGCCAGGAGGGGAAGCTGATCTAATGAGGTGCCAGTTTGGCCAAGGAAACATCAAATTTGTATATTTGAAGTTTTTTTACTTTTATCTTCTGAGGCCACATGTGTGCAATTCAGAGGCAATAAAGCCAATTCTGGGAGAACAAATCAAGCAGTTATGAGCCCTTCAAACTCAGAGGAAACAATTGGTAATTTCTAGATTATGGAAGAAAATGACTAAAAATAAGAAAGAACCAGGTTAAAGTACCTCCTCTTCTTCTCAATAAATCTGGACACTGTGGATTTTTTTTCCTTTACGTAAAACAAAACAAAAACAAACACAAAAGACATAAATAATTTCATTTAGCCGAAGAAAACACCTGTGGCCCAGATAAGGGGCAGGGAGTTAGAAACTGAGAGGCCGACATGACCACACATCCTGCTCTCTGCCCTGCACTCAGTGGCCCCCTGAGGCTGTACTATGCACATAGAGCTAAGGAAATGCCGATCACCTTCTTCTGTACTCACTTTTTGCATCTATTAGCCGTTCTCGTGGTGCAGTGTCAGAGGAGGAGAGCTGCTCCTTGACTTTGGCGATATCTTTAGGATGCAGGTAGTCAAACAAACTCTGACCAATCAGATCATTCTGTGGGGATGAAATGTTATAAATTACAAGTAAACAGCATGTGGAATATAGATTATCCAACAAGTGTTCAAAGTCTGTCATCCTCTTCCTGTATTTCATACTTCTAAGCGTGATCATTTGAAATATTTCATACTTGAACGTGTACAAATGTCCAACCACTTTGTCTAGATATAGGTGCAATAAATGAGACCTCAGTGGTTGATTTTGAAAACGTGGGCAAAAAAGAAGCTTCAGTTATATAAATAGTTCATGCTCCTCTAAGGCACACATATTTTGGCTATACATACTCTTTATTTATTTGTGATTCCCATACATTCCCCTCTAAGAGCTCCAAATAAGGAATGTAGGGCAAGGGTTCTGACTAAAGCTCTGTCATTAAGCCTCTCCATTCTGAAGCAAGTCACGTCACCCTGTATGCCTCAGTCTCCTCGTTTGTTAAAGAGATGATAAAAATTTCCTCCATAACTCTGCTCTGAGACTAAAAGCAGCAAAACATTTTGGAAAAGTTAAATGCTACATTAATTCTAATTTATACAAATGTTATTTTGATTCTTCAATTCTCCTGCCTACCACACTTCCAGGCAAATACAGTGTGTGAATGAATGAATGAATGAAAACTCTATGGGCATAATAAGGGAAAAACTCCGTTCTAAGGGCTCTCATAAATGTTAACATTATTTGATCCTACAAATAATCATATAAGGTATGGATAAGCAGAGTCATTTTTCATAGGAAACTGATATACAACAGGCTATGTGACTTGCCAAAATGACTCAGTTAAGAAGTGACATCATTGCAAACAGTATGGGGAACATTCCCAACTTTCTTCTTCTCTGGTATTATATTACTGGCCCATCTTCTTCCCTTGTCAGATAGCCCCCTCTGCCACCCTGTAGTTGTAGGATATTAATTTTGAAGCATCAACAAAATTATGAAGCTGTTGATCAGAACATAAACCTTCCAATGGAGGGTGGGAAATGGAACATATTAAAAGACGTTTCCAAATTGAAATTCATTTCTCTGTTAAAAAGTTAAAGTTTTTCTGGAAGAAGGATTTAAAAGGACAAACAATGTAAGTTTTTCACGTGTAATTTGTGCACTACAATGATTCTGAAAACCGGGGTGACATTTGATTCCCGTGTGGCTGCCCTCTACACACAGAGGAGTGAATCATACCTGGCTGTAGTTGAGGATCTTAAAGACAGACTCTGAGACAAATAGTATCTTCCCTCGGTCACATCCTACGACAAATAAAAATCCATCTGCTGCCTAATTAGGAGAAATGGATAATCAATTTATCACACTTTAGGAAATATAATTTGTAAGCACTCTGATAGCAAATCAAAGATTTATTTTCTAAGTATCCAAAGCTCAGGAACACTCACAGTTTCACTGATATCCTACTAACAGGATACTTAAAACAAACTCCTTATGAACCTAAGATTCTCTCCAAGGCAGATACACACACACACAGACCATCGTCTAAAGACTACAGGTAGGGAAACGGACTTGGCCCAGTGGTTAGGGCGTCTGTCTACCACATGGGAGGTCCGCGGTTCAAACCCCGGGCCTCCTTGACCCGTGTGGAGCTGGCCCATGCGCAGTGCTGAAGCGCGCGAGGAGTGCCCTACCATGCAGGGGTGTCCCCCGCGTAGGGGAGCCCTACGTGCAAGGAGAGCCCCATAAGGAGAGCCGCCCAGGGCAAAAGAAAGTGCAGCCTGTCCAGGAATGGCGCCGCCCACACTTCCCGTGCAGCTGACGACAACAGAAGCGGACAAAGAAACAAGATGCAGCAAATAGACACAGAGAACAGATAACGGGGGAGGGGGGGAATTAAAAATAAATAAAATAAATCTTTAAAAAAAATAATAAAAAAATAAATAAATCTTCGTGTTTAAAAAAATAAATAAATAAAGCCTACAGGTAAAGTCCACTTAAGGTGAGTCCTCTTTCAAAGCAGAATTCAGCTTAAGAATTTTCTTTTAATTGTGTGAAGGTCTGCAGAAAGCATATTTTATTGAACCTAATTATAACAACTCTATTATATAGAATCAGAGAATTTAAGACAGGAAGTAAATTTTATGATTTGAATCACCTCTCCAGTACTTTGACCACCATCTGTCCTCCTCTTAAACAGCTCCATTTACAAGGAGCTTTCTAAGAGAACAGGGGTTATCAACATTCATAGTACTGGGTTTTTTGTTTTATTTTAAGTTGATGCCTGGGCCCCCTTGGGAGCTCCGGGTGGAGCCTGCTCACTGGTTTTGCTTTAACCCCTCCCCCAGGTGATTCTAACATACACATGGTTGACAACCATGACGCTCAAATATTATCCCTTGTTGCAGGGCTGGGCCGTTTGTATCCTAGGTGAGACAGGAAAAGCAAAGCCTAGTTTTCTCCTTGGATTCTTCTTACCCCTTCTTCACTTCAAATACTCTAAAGTGCCAATAAATATATAGACACAGGACAATATTTGGTGGAGAGACCAAAGCAGGTAAACACCAAAGCTCTAGTAACTGACATGTAGGATATTTTGTCTACCTGTGCAAGAATCCTATCTACAACCGTCCAGATGGATAACCACTGAGCTCCTGCTGGGGCGGTTTTTTCCCTTGTGATGAGGAGGGTGCTTGCCCACTCTTTCGCATACTTGCTCTTATGACTCTGTTCCCGTGGTTTAATACACAATGGTTTGCCATCTGGTTTTATTCACTAGTCCTCAGTCTGTTTTTCAGAAAAGTCTAGAAAAACTCTTCTCCCTTTTCTACAACAGGGCCCAAATGTAGTTTATTCAAAGAAGTAGGAAATGAATACATGTGTCAGCAGGCAAAAGAATGATGCATGCACTTGGGCTGGGATAAAAGAAGTGAGCAAGAGTGGAACAGAATCATTATTGCCATCAGAGAACATGGCAGGCCACCCAGCCAGGAGGTAGCTAGGGATGATTCCTTTCTAAGTTAGGTCCCTAAGCGGGCCCAGGGGCAAGAGATGACAGTGAGGGGGAAGCAATTTTCTAAGCACCATCTGCTGGAAGCCTCATTCTGTCAAAAAAGGGGTATTAATAACTTCCTCATTTGCCTTGCAGACAATCTTACATCTAACAAAAAAGTGTTTTGAGGCTCTTCGCTGATGTAGTGACGTGGCAGAAAAGGTGCCTGGGAAGAAAGTGACTGTGACATCTTGGTGGGAATGCTGGGCAGAGTCAGGCATGAATAGGTGACAGGAACAAAGCAGATTTCAACACATCCAGGGGCAAAAGAGTAAGTTACAAAGGTCAGGGAATACAGTCAACGCAGATGAGGCTCTAAACACTCTGACTCTACCTCACTCTGGCAAACGATGAGGTGAAGAAGCCGGGACTGAGGGGCATCTGAAGAGCAGAGGCTGTGAGAACCTATGAGCACCTCGGCGCCACAAGGAAAAGCAGCAGGTGCACTCTTGCAGAAGATGGTGCTAGCTATTAAATGACACAGAAATTCTGGTATGGTGGCCTAGTTTTTAAAATAGAAGGAGAGTATGTAGACATTACAGGTGGTCTGATGCCTGACACACATTTTATTAAAGAACTTTGAAAGCATTTAGTGAAGAAAGCAGCGAGATTCATGTTGGTGGGGAATAGTGGAAGTCCAGTTCCTGCTGCCAAACTGCTCCAATACCATCGGAGTGGACCCTGCCTTCTGTTGAAGCAAAGTCCTGGGGCCTGGGCATCTGGAAGTGGCAAGGGATTGCACAGTGTTTTCACAGCCTCTGACATGTGCCAGAGAGGTGAGAAAAGTTTCCTCAGGGAAAGACCACCCCTACTGGTGCTGTATGTAAAAGAAGAGCAGAACAGCATCAGAATCCTTGTTCCATACCCAGACAAATGTTGGCATCTGATAGGAAATTATTTAGAAAAGAAGCAAATATACAATTATTATTAAGCATCTGTCCTTGGCAAAAGAAAAGGATTTGCTTTTCTAAACTTTTTTTTCAAAAAAGCAAAAGGGGGTAGGGGTGGGGATGGGGATCAAATGGTATGGCAGCCAGGACCAGCTACATAATTTGCAGGGCCCAGCACAAAATCAAAATTCAGGGACCCTTATTCACAAATCAGGATTTTAAAGATGGTAAAAAAACAGAGCATTAAACCAAGCACAGGGCCCTTTGGAGCATGGAGCCCTGTGTGACTGTACTGCACCGAGTTTATGTCTTCACTTCAGCAAGTTCTCCCAGAGAACAGGGACATCTTTATGAAAAAGCTGGAAAGTGGGAGCAGTGCTGGGTGTCTGGAAAACTGTTCTGAGAGCGGTAACCAAAAGACCATCACTAACTTGTTGGGAAGCCTTGGCTCCATCCTAGATAAAATATGTTTACCACTAGCCTAGGTGTTCCTAGAATACTGTCATGCCTACAGTAAGTACTCAGAAGTGTTTGTTGAATTAGTGAATGAAAAATAAAAAACACAGGAGGCGTGCCTATGAGACCTACAACTCACACGAAGCTTCAAAAGCTTGCTAATGACAGACTGGAACATAGGACCACCTGCTAAACTGGATTTTGACAGAAAAAAAGAGAAGCCCTTCCTTAAGTTCAAAAAACTAACTGTGCCCACACAAGGTAGAAACAATAATTCTGGTACAGGAAAGTTGGGGAGGGGCAGTACTGGAGACTCCCCAAATGAGAGACTAATAAGACACCAGCCCCATTCAACCCCAGGCTGGTCAAACTGGAGGTGAAGTACTATATTGGGGTATGAGAGATTTTTCTCAAGGGACATCTATTACTAACCTGATGTGACCTCTGGAAAATGTGTGTGGCAAATGCTGTTAGCTAACCAAGACAGCACCCGTACCCAGTCCCCTTCCCTCTTGCCTGTCTCTAATCTATGGAGGCTGGAACACCTAAATCCTTGCTTCTGAAAACTGCCCTGGAGTGAGAGGTGACCAGGTGACCCATTCTGGGCAAGCTGAAGTACACTATTGGGCTTCTAAGAAAGCAAACTCTTTCCTGATAAGAGAGACACCTGGCCTAGACCCTCCTCTACCCCTTTATCTGATTGGCCTGGATACCTGGACCTGCAGCAGCCATCCTGCTACCTTGAGGATGAAGCTAGCATGAGGATGGTGGTGTGAGAAGACAGGAAGAGCCCAGGTTCCTGCCGTGACATCACTGAGCTGCCACACAGTCGACCTCGGGACCTGCTCTATTTGAGGAGTGGAATCCTGTTCGTTAGGTCTTCTGTTCCTTGCAGCTGAAAACCTTACAGTTTGATATAGCACATACTGGGGGCTAACATGGAAGGGCTGGCTAGAGAATACTGACATGAGCAGGTAGGCCAAGACTTAGAGAGGACCCGAAGCCAGGATGAGTTAAAAGTGAGTAATGATGAGAAAATCCAGCTGGACTGCCCTCTATCCTGGGGCTTTGCAAACTGCTGCTCAAAGAAGCATGCTAAGGTTCTGTGGGGGAGCTCAGCAAGCGAGGTCGGCCCTGGTGGGCAGGTATCAGTCCTTTCAGTAACTACATTTTTTCTTTTATAATTTGCAAGAGGATATGTTTCTAAATCCAGTTCCTTTACCTTCGATTTTCAAGTTAATCTCACTCTACACAGTAGCATGGCCCAGAGTCCCGTGCAGTCCTAATTCTGCCCAAAGGCCAACAAGTTTCCATGATGTCCCCCAGTGGGTCTCTGCAGAGACTCAGCAGAGACTAAACTAAAACAAGTGAAAGCATACACCTCTTCCATTTACTGTCCTCTTTGGTCCACCAAGTCTTTGGAAGTCGTGTCGTTTCAATGGGATTTTGGTGTAAAGATTGGGTGGATCTTTTTGTGCCAGTGGTTAAGTAAGGATAAGAGAAATTCTCAGTTGTTTTCAGTTTCAGTCTCTTTCTAAAAACCTTCATATAGGAATGTAATTCTTAATTACATCCTATTTTTTTAAACAAAATCCTACTTCTTCTGTTTTAAAACCACAGTAGCATAGACCTTCAATTTTTGCCTAACCAAGGTTAGAAGAGGAGGAGAAAGGTCTTGAGGCAGGAGTATGAAGGCTGCCCAAATGGTAAGATAAAGATGAGGAAAAAAAAGAGGAAGTGGGCTGAGAAAAGCTGTGTTGAAACATCAAATTCTCACATAGTGGTACTTAATTCTGAGATTTATAAAAATAAATACTGTGTAAAACAAGCCCATATTTGCAACATACCCTGAGAATAAGGTGCTTCAATTCATCATCTGACAGAAAAGTTGGTTTGTAGTTAGCTTCTGTGTATGGATTTGTGGCACCTGAGGGTGGGGGAAGGAGAAAGAGTTGATAGACATTATACTCTGATAATATCTCATTCCACTTCACTGCACCAAACCTTCTGGGTGTAGCCAAGTCCCTACTAGCTGAGATTTAATTTTTATCTCTTATCCCCTTTACTGAGACAGTGTTAGACCTAGCTCTTGACAGGATCCTATAAGGTCAAGAGAATTCCATTCGAAAGAGAATATTGCTGCCCACAGGAGACTTAGCATGCTTGCTTTTCTCATTAAAGGGAAAACCACGTGAGAATAGAAGGGCGATAAAAAATCTGCTTCTGAGAGAGAAGACAGTTCTAGAAGCAAACTGGTAGGGGCTTCTGGGAGGGTTCTCTCCCCCAAGATCTATATTAAATGGGTTGCCTACCAGTCCCTCAAATCACCATTCTAAACGTTCAGGGGAAATCATCCAGTCTCCCTGGCCCTGAGTAAACAGACGTGGAAGGCACTTAGTGAGTGTTCCTCTTCATCAGGGGTGAGTTAAATGAGCTTGGCAGCCCAACCAAATGCATTACTTCAGTAAACGCAGCTCCAGCTCCCAGGACTAAAAGCAGACAAGACTTGTGTTTAAAAGGCTGTCAATCTGGCTTCTTTAAGGAGAACAATAACTTAGAGAAAAATGCCAGTGGCAAATGGCTTGGAATCTGCAGAAAGGATAGTAGGATGATGAAGAAATAAAATGAAATAAATTCATAACAATTCAAAGTATCTTGGGGAAGGAGGTAAATGGAATGTGTTTGTGACTTTCATGTCAAGTAACAACATCGGTATCATTTACTGATCCACCTCCCTGTTTTCTTTATTTTAACTTGAGATATGCTCTTTTCCTTCCAATTTGATAGAATTAGTTTATAATAATTTATAACTCCTATTACCTTCACTAATATGAATTTCTAAATGCCATCCTCCAAGTACATGATAAAACATTTTTCTGAATAATGACCAAAAGTCAGACAAAACCAGTTACTTATTTCTGAGGGCTTTGTGGAAATATAAAGATGCAATTCTTTGACCATGCAGGTCAGAGATCTGGCTAAGTGCACACTTCCAAATTCTGTCAAATAGCTCAAGACTAGCTACGGAAAATTCCAGGAACAGAATTCACCAAAATGCTTGATCTGTTTCAGATTTCTCCTATGGTTTGGATAAGTCACTTCCATGTTTCTGCCTCTGTTTTCTCACCCATACCATAATCTGAAAAGAAAAAAAATGCTGCCTCCCTCACAAAGAGTTGATCTGGGTTGGGAAAATTCCAGGAAAATGAAAATATCATCAGTGTTCATTCCTGACAATAAAACGCAGCAAGAACCATCAACCAGTGACTCATTCTTCAAACGAATTTTCCTCTGAAACTGACTTTTCTGTGTCACTATGTACACCTACGTTTCTGATTTTTATAACTGTATAAATGGGATCCAGAGACACACAAACCTTCAAAGAGGGGCGTCAGCAGAATCTTCTCTGATATGCCTATGGCCTGATTATGTGCACTTACAGAGACATGCAAAGAACCCAGCTTATACGCTCTGCACATGTGGGACTAAAATTGCAACTCAATATCCACATAGGCTCGGTCATCACTTCATTTGACATCATGTCTACTGCTGAAAATTACAGGCATATTTCTCAAGGCAACACATTTGCCTTAGGAACTTAGAAACATCCTTGTGGGCAAGGACATAAAGGACAATGAAGCCCAGGGTCTTACCGCGTAACGTTTTCATGTGCTGAACAGCCATCCTTAGCACAGTCAGTTTATCTAATTTCCTGGACATTGCGTTGCATGTTGGTACCAAAGAAGCCAATTCATCAATGAAACTGTTCATTTTGTCCCGACGCCTCTTTTCAATTTGACTGTGAGCTTCCCTGAGTAATAACATGAAAAATGGTTTCTTATACAATGTCATCAAGCATCAAGGAAATGGTGACAAAAATAAATAAGTTTTATGTGTTTTCGATATTCTTCTGACAAGATAAATTTAGGATCTGCAGAATATTTCAAATTAGACTTTTCCATTAAAGTCACCAAAAAAGTAGTCTCATTACCAGGCCAGTATTAGTTTTTCATGCTTACCTTCCTTGTCCTTAGAATTAAGGAGCAACGTTAGAAAACGTGTCTTTGCAGAGTAAGGTGCATTGTTAATTTCACCTTATTTCTTTTTCTCCCAGCCTTAGTAAAGGTAGAATTTAACATGGGACGGAAGGAAAGAAAGGGAGGTAGAGACTCCACAGAATAAAGCACCTACGGCCACCGGGGAGGGCCGGTGAGCCCCCATGAGCCCTCCCCGGGCTTCCGAGGAACCCGCTGTGTGGCCTGAGGAGGGGCTTCATTCCTCTCCTGTGAGAGACTCGCTGACTGGGTCGCCCGGTAACTAACACTGCCACCCGCAGATCAACCATGACCCTACCTAGATTTAGCAGATGCTACGTATGTCCCCAAGAGCTTTTCCCAAAAAATATCACACTCCTCCCTCGCCAGAGTTGCCACCCAACCAGGCAGGATGGCACTTTTGCTGGCAGGCCCTCTCCCTGACTGGTTTCACCCGTCAGTGGTGCCTGTACTTAGAGGAGCTGCGCAAACAGCGGCAACATGGCCTGCTACCCCTGCCGTCACAGCACAGCCATGGCGCCTCCCGCAGAGGCTGGTCTGCGAGGGAAAAGCCGGGAATCTCAGGTCACCCGCACCCCACACCACCTGGATCCTAATGGCAGAAGAGCCTGGCGGCCCACTTGCAAGGGGGTCAGCAGTGTAGTCAAAGGCAAAAAGGACTGTCCAAGCTAAAGAATCTACTCGTGTGAGCAAGGCATGGTGCCCTGGCCTTATCTGCAACCTGCAGCCCAGCAGAGGCCCCTTTCAGAGGCCAAGTGCGGCCCAGGAATTCACTCCCTCAGCTAGGTCTCCTCCGGAGGGCCCTTGAGTCAGAAGTAATAGCCTGCTGATAACTACCACAGGGAAACTTAGCCTTGGGCTATGTCCTGCTGCCTTCAAAGCCCCCTTTGGGTTAAATGTGCTTAGTCAAAAATGAGTGGCAGGCCAGTGGAGCCTGCAGAGTGCAGCGGGACAGAAGGCCACATCAAGCCAAGGCTCACGTACCGCCCTCCCTGTTTCCTAAGGATGTGACAGTGCCTGAAAGGACTCTTAGAGACCAAACACACTGAACCTCCTCGGCTGCCGTCTAAGCAACCAGAACCTTGACAGTGGGAGACAGAATGGGGGCCAAGTGTACCTTGCATTTTTGATCCTTCCTTGATGCTCTGTGTATTCTAACCTAGAAGGAAAAAGAACAAAAGATAAAAACACAATTCCCTGGAGATAAATGGCTAAATTAAATGTATCTATTTTCTTCCCTGCCTAATTCCTGTCATCTCTCTACATATACACCAAGGCTCTTGGTTGTTAGTCACAGTGGGCTGGGCAGGGGGAAAGGTGTGGAGAAAGCCCTGAGCCATGGGATCATGTTCTTCCTGCTTATTCCCAATCAAGGATGTTGGTGGAACCCACCCCAAGATACAGCATGTATAATTGTACAAAGAAAATGGCTATAAGGACCCTGAAGTTCAAATTACCATGGCTACATAAGTACCTTCCATGAGGGTCATCTTTGTCTGTGTCCATGCTTTCCCTGAAAAAACAAAAGAGAAGATGGCAGCTTGTTAAAAAAGGGCATACAGAATAGCTTCTTACCATAATACAAAGGTTCCTATTTATCCAGAAACCAGAGAGCTCAAATAGCCATAATACTGATAAATAATGTATAATAATAAAAAAACAAAAAAGATAACAAAAAAAAATCAACTTAACTTACTATACCCCACTCTGGTGGGCTTTCCAGATTATCAAACAAAAGTTATATATAGTCTCAATGGAGTTTGAGTGTTACACATATTTTACCATGTTTTGATTATTTGAAAATTAGGAATACATAGTGTTTACAGAAATTCCTATTAACCAGAAAATCAAATAACACCTTATTCCCCCATCATTCTGGATAAATGGAGTGTATTCTATTTGAAAAACATATCAAGCATCAAATATATGTGTGCATATGTGCATACATATATAAGTGGTGGGGGGTAAAGTGAAGAGGGGGGCAACCAAAGCACCAACAAAGAAATACCAAGCAGAGCCCCAAAGGCAGCTTTTCAAAGGCACTGCTACCAAATATTCTGGCTCTCAGCTGAGTTAGGGAAACCTAGGCTCGAGGAATTAGGATGGAGGGGAGCAGTGGAGCTGAGGGGCATGGAGCTCCTCTGGCTGCAGAGGCCCTGAGGTGACAGCAAGGATCTGCCTCCATTTCACAAACCCCAGAGATGCAAGTTTCCTGACACCCTGCAATTCAGTAGAAAACAGACTGAAATCCTTGAGGGGACTCTGGGGTCAGCTCACTCCCTTCTCAGGAGGGTGCTGACTACCGCCACAGCCTCTCCGCCTTTATCCCTTATCCCATAAGAAAGGAGGGATTATGGCCCATTAAGCAATGTAATCTCAAGGGCAAAAATAACTGTTTCTCAGGAGCACTGAATCACATCACGGACATTCTAGAACAGTGGTTCCCAACCAGAGACCCTAGATATCCTCAAGGGCAGAGAGAGTTTCTCTCACTGGTGTCCCAAAGTTCAGAGGAAATCATGCAGGCCACATGGGCAAACCACAAGTGCCCTCTTCCCTCCTGTCTAGAACTGTATCTGCTCATCAAGGCCAGGCCGACCATCTCTGATAAAGAGACACTCTGCTTGGCAGTTACATGCAACTTTGATGCTAAAATAATAGAAAAAGATCCATCCATCAATTACACAAGGCTTGCAGAATTGGGGCCCATGAGGCAAAGTAGAAGGGTCTTGGATGGTGACCAGCTTGGAAACCACAGATCTAGATGACAGAGGCCTAGCAGCACATACCCAATACGAGGGGTTCCATGGAAAACATCTCCTGGTCTCTCTGTTGGGGAGTTATACCCTCACAGTCCTCACACCCACTCTCCATCCCCTGGGCATTTGCTCTCTTAATTATCTGGGATAACTTACATATTAATCATAGCATCTCCTAGTGGGCATCTGACCTCCAGCCACTGTGCTCCCCAAATTCGACCTGTGAACTTCAGCAGAAAGGACATCTGCTGTAGGGGGATACCTCCTTGGAGATTGTCCCTCATTAAACAAAAGAAAACCTCTTAAAAGGACATTTGGGTAAGTTTCCACGCAGTTGCCTCAACAAAAACAAAATGTGCCTTTGAATATTCTACACTGCCATATTCCCTAGGTGTTTGCACAGATATAGAAGAGTTGACTGTAAGTGTGAAAATTTACTTACTCAAAAGAAAAGTCATCAAGTCTAAAAAGAAACAAAAATACTATTTAATATAACAGGTACATACTAATTTAAATTATGTTTTAAGGACAATATCAATGTTCCTATACTGTTTTCAGAGACAATCTCCATTCATTCATTCATTCCACAAACATTAATTTAGGGTCTAATATTTGCTGTCTTCATCAGACAAAGGTCTCAGGGAAAGCTCTTAGAAATCACTGACATTACATATGTAGACTGTGTCCTCTTGCTCAAAGGAGCAAAGGAAGATAAAGACAAGGGTAAAAGGCAGAACTTGGCTGTAAAGCTGTTCTTTTTCCCTTGATGTGGAATAATTTGGGGACAGGAGGGGGAAGACAACACCTCAGCAGTGCTGGAGGCTCCCTCCCTTGCTTGCAATCCAGGAGGGAAGATAAAACAACCAACCAACAGTGTGGCCACCTAGGATCTGATCTTTTATTCCCATTCCTTTCCGTGAGAAACAGTAGCTGGCCCCTAGATGTGGCATGCCCGTGAACTGACGTCAAGTGTAACCAGGAGGGAGATGAGACCTAGAGGCCTTACTGGTAGTCGGCGGAGCTGCCTTTCCGTTTGCGATTGCAATCCACACCGCTGGTGCCAAGGGAGCTGGAGAGGAGGTCAGTTGGACCCGGGGACATAAAATCACTGATTGTTGAGGAAATGTCCATTCTCTGGTCCGCCATTGGGTGTTCTGGAATTGTTACAAGGAGCATTTATTCAACTTGCTGAAGTGATGGAGGGCCTGGGGCAGCACCATGGAGAGTCGGCACGAGGAAGGAGGGGCCTCTCCGTGGCTCTAACACCTCTCCCTCCCGGCCGTCCCAGAACAGTATATGGAAGAATGGAAAGAACATCGGGCTTATTTAAGAGTTTTACAGGTAACTTAGACCTCCCTGCTCATTTTTCTAATGAAGACTAAAAGCCCAGGGATGCTAGGTGACTTCTCCAAGGGGGAGAAAGAACTAAGCCCCAGAACCCAAGGCTCTAGGAGTATAAACCCAGGGCACTTCCAGCTGAGAGAACTGAGTATCCTGGATGCTCTCTGACAGTTCTAAATTTTTTTTTCTTCCAATCAACAAATGTGATCAATGAAATAAACAAATGTGACATTCTTGTTGCTATTTTTGTACATTTTTAAAATAACTTTTTTAGGAAAATAGAAAATTTCCTTTCTTCAACTACAAGTCCTATTTGGGAGACAGGAAAATACAGTCCTCCTGTCTCACCATGACCAGGCAGTCTGTCCTATCTTCCCCCACTGTCTTTTGGGATCCAGTTTCTTTAGAGGGTTCCTCCTGATGCTTACAGAAGACTGTTGGTTGTCTCAACTAAAACACTTTCCCAGCCCCTCTTCCCTTGTCTGCTGGCACTATGGGGGCTAGAAAACTGAAATATTCCTTGCAAGGTTACTCCTTACAGCGGAAATGACCATGGGACTCAGTGCTGGCCAGTGAGACTTAAGAGGGATTCTGGTGATCAAGTTTTAACCCTAACCCCAACCTCCTTCATCCCATCCCTCCTCTCCTTCCCTCCTGCCACCTTCTTTTGCCTGAACTACAACAAGAGTCTTCTATAGAGTTGGTCTCTGGCCACCAGTCTTGTTCCTCAGCCCCCTTCACTGTTTCAAAATGACTGACTAAATCTGATATTACACCTCAATGTAAAATGCACAGATTAGAAAGCCAGTAAGTGTAATAGAAGGGAAGGGAAAAGACCAGATAGACAGTCCACAAACTGTTGAGCCAAATGACCAAAGTCAGTGGCTACACGAAAACGTACACAATGGCACAAAATGCTTCTAGCCCAAGATCTCATGTTTACGTTTTCCATGAAAGCAGGACTGCCTGAGTCCAGGAAGTGCTGTCTTCAGTGTAGAATCACCACCAGCCCTCCCAATCCTTTTCAGCTGTATCTAGGTCTCCAGAGAAGTGGATCAGGTGTGCAGAGGCCCAGAGCTGACCCTGTCCAAGGCTGACAGGACAACACTGGGTTCAGCCCCATCAGCCACTGAGGCCTTAACTGGAAGAAATATTCAGATTTACAGGATTCCCCATGCTTCTGCCTTGGTTTCCTGAGTTTGTACTATAGTTCTCAATGGGGTCTGAGCCCTGTCCTAAACCTTGGTCCATCCGGTTGGGGCTTTGACACTAGCCCTGGTCAGCCAATCCTAGTGAAGGGCTGGAGCCCTATCCTTAAACTCTTGGTCACTGGCTTGGGCCCTGCTTCAGTACCTATGGATTACCATCATCACAGTCAGGTGTTACCCACCTGAAGTCCACTGTGGTTGCTGCCAGAACAGTCCTGCTCCCTGGCTTTACCTCCTAGAGCAGATCCTTATAAATAAGGCTACCAACCTGAACACTGTAATCTGGATTGTTGTCTTTCTCCCTAGACTCATATTGCCTTAAATCCTGCCCCCACCACTTAGTAGGATATATGACCTTTCTGAGTCTCAGTTTCCTCATCTGACAATGCATGTGGTAAAGAATCTTTCTCTTGGGGGAGATATTATGTTTAGGGTACTTAGCACTGTGTCTGGCAAAAGCAACTACTAAACAAACCAAGTCATGACTTCATTAGGACAACTGCCCTGGGAATGAAGATGGAAAGACCCTCCCCACAAGCAAGACTCATCTTGCTTCATGAACAAATTCATTAACAAATACTGAGGATTAGCTGAGTGCCAGGCCCTGAGCACGGCACTGAGGATACAGTTCCCTCCTGGAACTAATGATCCTCAAAGACAGAGGCAAAACACAAACAAGTAAACAAACAAAACAACTACAAATTGAAACAAGGTCTAGTAATAACACAAAGTGAATAATGGAGGTGGGGGATCTGCTTCAGATAGGATGGATGGGGAAGAGCTGTCTGGGAGAGGAGCGGGGGAAGGAGCAGGGCTTTCTCAGGGGAGTCGGGACTGGCTTCCAACGTGACTTACTACACTATGGCTGCCAGATCTAGAAGGGTCTGGGGCAACTTGCTGAGCTCAGAATTCAAGGTGGATGAAAGACCAAAACCAGGACCCAAGAGGGCTTCCAAAAGGAGGTAGGAAACAGATCAACAATGAGAGGGATAAGAGAGAGAAGGAGAACATTGTTACAAAAAGCAAAAGGAAATGGAATTTAGAGCCTAGGAGATCAGATACTCTGAGTTAGATAACAAATCAATGGGAAAAGCCCTATGCCAAGTATATGAATGATCATCACCATGCCTGGGAGATTTAAGTGTTTAAATCACAATAAAAATCCAAAGTGGTTCTGGAAAAACTCCTTTTTACAAATAGGTTGACAAGCTCCCTTCCCTCCCCTATGCGTGTCATTCTCTCCATACACAAACACTATACAAGGTAATGGTGGGGTATGTGGAAGGGGATAAACTTCATTTACTAAAGGTGTATCCCCCCTTGGTTAATATTATCAACCTTGTTTCAAGGCTTTGCCAATACTTACATTCAAATCAACTGTCTGACCATATATCCATTCACTTACTCGATAAATTCATAGCACCTCTTAGAGTCACTTTGCAATGGCCCCAGGACCTTGAGGAAGCCCCAGACTGGAGGGGCCAACAGACATGCCATGCTAGAAGATGGACAGCAGATGGGGCAGAATAGTAATAGCTACCATTTATATCAGGCCCTGTATTCCTTACAATAGCTCTGTAAGGCAGTGACCTCATTTTTCAGGGGAGGAAAGATTCAGACAGTTTAAACAATGCATTCAAGGCCAGTCAGCAAGTTAGTGACAGGGACAAGCTTCTGCTGCTCTTGGGCTGAAAAACCCAAGTCTCTAACACAGCCTCAGAGTACGGCAAGATCTGGCCCTACCTACCACCCAGCCTCCCAGGCCTTCTTAAAGTTTCTTGAATGTTCCAGGCGTACCCTTGCTATGGGCCTCTACTCAGTGTTTCCCTTTACCCTCACTTTTTATCTCCTTAATTCCCACCCATGGTTCAAATGAAACTTCTCTAGGCCCCCTTTCTTTATATTCTCATTGCCCTGCCACCTTTCTTTTGTAGTAATTATATGTGTATGCATATTTATATACACTCACATATACACAAATATATGCACATACACGTGTCTATCGGGTTTGCTGCCTTCTCCCTACTTGTGGACTGTAAGTTCTAAGGGCAAAGTAACTCCTATGTTTTACTCAAATTTTATCTCTTTGCCTCCTGATAGATGCTCAGTAAAAGAAAGAAACCCAGCATCGACTCACCCATCCAATCTTACTTCTTCCTCCCTAAAGGCTTTCCAAGAAAAGGGGAGAAATGCAGAGACTGGGTCTATGACCCAAGATGGCTGATTTGGGGTGCTGCTGGAGCATAAGAATTCAAAGAAAAGGACAGGGAGAGGTGAAACTGGAGAAATAAACAGGAGCCCAAAAGCCATACAAGGGACTAACCCTGAGAGGTACAGAGGTCTCTTAGAAGCATCAATATTTCTGGATAACATTTGTTGAGATGGAAAATCTTGCATAATGTAATGAAGACATTGTAAACAACTTTGCTAAATATTTAAGAATTTATATTTTAAAACCATGAAGAAACCTGAGGGCTCAAAAAAGAGTTTGACAAGTACCTTGCAGGGGACTCCAACTCCAAATCAAGTTGAAAAGGTCTGTGCCCTGCCGGCAGTCAGGAGATGGAGCACCACAGGATATGACTGGAGCTGTCACTCCCGCTCTCTGGGCCCAAGTTTCCTCATCTGCAGAACAAGAGGGTGGAATCAGTGACAGCTGATGTGCTTGCCCAGTCTCAGGTCCCACAGCTCCACCAACAGGAAGGCAGAGAGCAGGTAACACTTCATCTTACAGGGGAGACTTAAGGTAAAGCTGTGTGTCTAGTTCTGGTCCCTACACCTCAAAACAAAACAGAGAAAGAAGGAAACTAATAAAAATCAAGAGGACAAAGGGAAGAAAATGTAGAACTGCAAAAGGAGAAAATGGAGAAATAGGTTGGGATGGGACAGCCTGGAGGAGAGAGAGTTGGGGAAGGTAGAATCCAAAACCAGGAAATCAAACTTCTCTTGGAAGAGCAGCATGGAGAAAGGTCTGTGAGATACTGGTCATTTGGACAAGCCCCTGAGTACTTCTCTAGGCAGTGGTTGCCTGTCATTTGTAAAATGAGGGGACTGGTTGAGACCTCCAGGGTGCCTTTCAGGTCTTTCCATCGTGGAGAGGCAGCCTGGTGTAGGAAATGGCCTGAACTCCAGCATCGGACAAATCTCAGTTCAAGTCCCCGCTCTGCGACTTACACACCACTGGTAAGTGACTTACAAGCTTGGCAAGTCACTGCACCTCTCCCAGACATTATTCCATGTAAAGAAATTTAGAACTAGATCATCATTTTTAATGGCTAATCAGTATCTGAATTCTATCTAGCTCTATCACTTACTAGCCATGTGATCTTGGGCAAGTTATATAACCTCCCCGTTCTTCCATTTCTACATCTTAAAACAAGGATGATAAGAGCAGCCACAGCAACTGTTGTTGTGAGGATTAAATGCCCCAGTCCTCACTTTTGGCTGAAAACTTTGCTTCCTATTTCACTGAGAAAAAGAAGCTAGTGACTATATCTACCAACCTGTTTAGGATCACTACCCCCAGCATGTGCTCCAGACTCCATCCTCTCAGGAACACGGCTCCAGAACTTCCACTTACTCCACTCTACAGGATCATTCCCACCATACAAATGTGCTGTAGCACATTTTTGTGTCATTGCATCATCTTGTTGAGTCCTCTTGTTGCATCAGCTTGCCCTTCCAGCCCCTCGCGTCAGCTCGCTGTCTTGCTCGTCTTCGTTAGGAGGCACCAGGAAATGAACCCAAGACCTCCCATGTGACAGCAGGCACTCAACTGCTTGAGCCACATCTGCTTCCCCCTTTTTGCTAATATTGTTATAATTTTATTTTTTTATTTAGTTGTCTAATCCATTTGGAAATTATTTGGTACTCTATATAGCTAAGGTGGAGAATTGCTTATTTCCCTCCAATGTGTAGACAATTGTCCCAAAACTGGACATACATCTTGTTACCAATTACTTGAAATGCTACCTTTATTGATTTATTGCATTTTTCTGGACTTTCTATTCTGTTCCTTTTATCTAGTTATTTATACTCTAGTACTATATATTTTTATTGTGACTCTATACTACATTTTAAAATTGGTAGAATGAGTCCTTTTCCTCATTACTGTTCATTTTCAGAAATTTCCTGGTTACCCTCTCTGACTTATTTTTTGAGGTGAATTTTATACGATTTAACCCTACAAAGGTCTGGCAGGTGGTTGCCATTGGTGGCGCTGCTTTAAATATTACCAACGTTAAGGGCAACAGGCCCGGAACGAGCAGAGAGCCCAGCCCCCCGGGTCCTAGTGACTGGTGGAACCCTGGCCCCTGGGGGCCGCATGACAGACAGGGGGCCACCTCTGGGTCCTACTCCCCCTTTCTTAACAGTCAAAGAGTCGCCTGGGCTAAAATATTCCAAGTTTCAGGGCTTCTGAATGGACTGACACTTCCTGGAGGAAGAATCGCCACTCAAAGTGCCATTGATAAGTCCATTGCCAAAGGACGGGATTTATTTTTTACCTGAAGTTAGTGTCCCTAAGCTTCAGATCCAGCGTGGGAGGAGCAAGGGGCTGCTGGACTTGTTGGTCACCTCAAAGCGATTGTCATGTTTTGTAGTTTCCTTGTCGACAGTCAACTTCTTCCAGAAACCTACAGTGGGGTCTGCAGGAAAAGAAAAACCAGACAGGTCACTTGGGGTAAATAAGCAATCTCATATTAGCTAAAAGAAATGGGTGGTGGAGCTAGTTTACGATTCCTAATTACAGGGAGTAACACTGAAGGACTCACAACCCCAGCCCTGGCCAATTCTAATTGCACTCGCTAATCCTAGCGATCTGATCTGGCTCTCTCCAACAGCTTGTTAAGCCTAAACTGCAAATGCATGAAGGAATCTGGCAGGAGACATTTTCAGTGAAAAACAATGCTATTTAAGTTACTAAAAATGGATTCCTGGACATGTCCTTAAGAGAAGGAAGATAATTATGTGTTTCATTTCTCCTAGAGGGTCAAGCAAGATTAATAGTGAATGTATGTTGAGTATCACTTTGAGTTAAGCATTGCTCTTATTGTTTTATGGGGATTGACTCATTTAATCCTGAAAATAACTCTATGAGGTGGGTACAGTTATTTCCCCCATTTTACTGATACAAAGATTGAGGCACAGAGAGGTGAGGAAACTAGCTGAGGTCACCCAGCTAGAGAGTGGTAGCGCTCCTGTGGCTACACTCACTACTAAAAACGCCTCTCAGCTCCCTCTCAAGTGGAGTTAGTTACCTAAACACAGACAACAAGGAGCAACAGAAAACAAATCTCCAGAAGGCATTAAACCAAACTGATGGCAGGGCTGTAACACCTAAAACTAATTGCTGAGGGAAAGCAAAGGTGTTTAAAGAAAATGCCCATGAAGCCCAAGTATGGCTGGGCCACACAAGAAGCTGAGAGGAGTAAATTCTGAAAAAGGACTCATGCTAACAAAGTGACAGTGCTTCTCTTCCCTTCTCTTACCGATGAGGACAGAGGGGTCTCTTCTCTGCCCTTCTGACTCACGTCAAGAATTCCTATTGGGAGGATCTGGCTTTAAAAGGAAGAACAGGTCTAATCCATTCCCTCCTCTGCCTTGAAATGGCAAGGCTCAGTTTTCAATGGGAGTTTCCTGACCTTTCTACAGCAAAAATCCTGGCCTTTCACATTCCTTTGGCTAAATCTGCAGATCTTTAGTAGATGAATTCATTCTTGTAGTCTGGCTGACGCGTCTTTGTCTTGATTTTTATAAAGGCCCTCCACTGAACAGCCAGGAATAGAACTGATTTTGTCCTTCTAATTTATTCCTCTTTGCAATGTGATTCAGAAGCTGGAAAAAGCAATCTCTTCACTGGCTCTGTTCATCGCCATCTAGACATGTGCAAATAATGTGGCCAGGAGTTTTGGACTTCTCATCCCTAAGCCTCAGTCTGCCAGAGCAGCAGCAAACGTATGCCAAGTCCTGGAGGAAGTGCTGCTGGACGCTCACTAGCCCTAATTCCATCTAATTCTGATTCCCTGTCTAGGTCACACAGTATCCTCCCAGCCCCCAAATTAGCAACCTGGAATCCACCCTGGGCTGCTGCCCCTCTCTCTTTGCGGCATCCCAAAGCCCCCCTTGTAGCTCTCTGCTGGATGGGTCTAGCCACTTTTCCCCACCCCCTTGCCACTGCCCCCTTCAGACTGATGACATCTCCAGCCTCATCCCCTCCTCCCTGTGCTCAGAGATATGACACCCCCTTGTTAAAGACTTCAGTGCCTTCACTGCCCCACCTCAAGCCTTCCGGGTAAAATGCCAAACTCCCTACTAGGAAACGCTGAGGGTCTGCAATCCTCCTGCTTACTCTCCAGACTAACCCCCGCTCCCAATTTGCAGCCCAAAGTTCCAGCCAGGCTGAAACACTGACATTCCCAGCAGCTCTCTGCCTTGGTTATACCCACATTTTCACAGGTGCAGCTGCCTTTGTCCAGCCCATCACCTGAGAACTCCTGCTTGCCCTGCATGTCCCCTCAGGCATGGCCTCCTCAGAGCAGCTCTCCTTCCCTCCTTCCCTCTCCTCTCCCCAGGCTGCTCCTACTCCAGGTCCTTCACACTCTGCAGCCACTGTCTGCTTTCATGACCGACTCCCCCCACAGGACCGTGAGCTCCACGCAGCTGGGCCTTCTTGAGAGGCGTCTCCCAAGTACCTAGCCCCACGGCTCACTCAAGGTAGGTGCTCAACAAACGTTAAATGCAGGCACAAATTCCTATCCTTTCTCTGTCCTCCACTTCCCTGAAACTTGGATGACGTTTCAAGTTCCCAATCATCATATGAAACTCCTTATTTTGATTAATTATGCTAACACTCAAAATTACTTTTTAGAAATAATAATAAATGCTAACAAATACTTTGACACTACATACTTTTTGGGTTTTATTTTTTTCACTTTCTTTTTATTTATTTATTTTGGGCACTATATTTTGCAAACGGAAATCAGAAGGGCTTCCTTATAAGCCTAGACAAGGTAAAAAAAAATGAGCC
The DNA here is from genome assembly GCF_030445035.2 of Dasypus novemcinctus. Classification (NCBI taxonomy): domain Eukaryota; kingdom Metazoa; phylum Chordata; class Mammalia; order Cingulata; family Dasypodidae; genus Dasypus; species Dasypus novemcinctus. The sequence goes on from NC_080682.1 coordinate 80,708,699, forward strand.
AACTGTAATACTTAACAATTCTTTGTGAACAACCATTTTTCCTCTGACAAGATGCTTTTAGATGTAAGAACAATAAAATAAAAAAACTAAGGAAGTAGGAAGAGTTTTCAGTGCTCCAAGGGGCTGAAGGTACCTGTGAGAGGGGGACCCTTGTTGAGGGGTGGGCTCAGCCAGCCAGCCCTGGAAGCTGCCATTGAAGGGGTGCACAGTGAGGACACTCTGGGGAGAGCTTGACCTCCGGCCCTGGGGTCAGGGGCCACTTCTGAGCTAGGGATTTCCAAAGGTGGGAGGGAGACTTGCAACAGCTAGAGAGAATGGGACACAAAGGGACTTTGTATAGTATACCTGGGAAGAAATTGGGAAACGTTCTTTCCCATCTGTCCCCCATGCACAGGGAAAAGTGCCTCAGTGGCTCCACACAAAGGAGCAAGGAGGCTGAAAGAGGAGTCACAATCCTGGGCTGCCCCTGCAAAGAGATGCCTCATGAGCTGGGAAGACAGGGGCCTCCACCACTGGTAGGAGCCAAAGGAAGACCCAGCAGCAACCCTGAGCAGAGCAGGGTGAGGCCCATCGCCCCCAGTTAAAGCAAATGACAAAAGCAAACCACCCACACCCCTCAATTATCGGAAGGCTGCGCCATCCAAGACTATCAACGGCAGACCAGGGTCTCTCCTTCTTCCCTATGCCATCACCTCAAAAACGCTGAAAGAAGAGAAAAGGAAGTGCTGCCGATTGAATTAAAGCTCAAGATCTTGGCTGCCCCTGCCTTTGGAGCGGCACTACTGTCCTACTGAGGTCAGGCCTGGCCATGGGACTTGTTTGGACCAATGAAATGTGAGACGTGACAGGTGCAACTTTTGAACAGAACCTTTAGCATTTTTCTTCCATCTGTGCCCAAGACCAGCCATTTCATGGATTGGGGCTCCTGGATGAATAGTATCAACAAGGAAGAAATAAACCTTTGTTTCTGTAAACCATTGAGACGCTAAGGTTGTCTGTTACCAGGGTGAAAAACTCATTTATTTGCCCTGGACCTTTCCATCTTAACACCGAAAAGTCCTGCACCAGGACTTTTCTCTCTCCCAGGCAAACAGGGATGGTTGGTCACCTACAGATTACCTCAGTTTACCTCATCCTAAGCCAACTGATTTATGAAGGAAGAAGGAAAGACTAGAATCCTAGAGCCACCGACCAAGCCTGATCTGGTGGAAAGAAAGAGAACAGTGGTATTTAAACTGGACTAGTTTAATCTTCACAACAAGCTATCCATTAATCATGATCTATAAATAGCTCAATTGACCAGGTGAGATGCTGAGGCTTGAAGAGCCAAAGCTGTTTTGCTCAATATCACACAGCTAGTAAGAGGGGATGGAAACCCAGGTGTGACTGTTTCACTGTCAGTGTTTCTAACTCACATCCCACTGCCGATCCTGCCTCCAGAAACCATTCTCACAAAGTAAAATGCAGTAAAAGAAAAGAAAACAAAACAAAACAGACAAGCAGTCCTGGGGAAGGAATGAGAGGAAATTTTAAATTCTGGCTCAGGAAAGCTACAAAAACTGAGCAAACAAGTTCTCCATGAGCTTCCTGGCAGCCAGGGAAGAAAGGGAAATGCTCAGCCTTGACAGTGAAAGACTATTAGTTCATCAGGACAAACTTGAACAGGAAGAGGTGTTTGTCTGGGAGGTCCTCTATGAGACCTGACTAATGCTGTACCAAATAGTTCTAGGGAAACAAGCTTCGTGAAAGGATGGAGGGCTTCCCCCTAATACTTATACTTTTACTGATCTACTTCCCCACAAAACCCTGACTACCCCAGTAAGAGCCCCTGTATTGCATCTCTGCATCCCTGCAATCTGTAAGGAGCTGCCCCTGAGCACACGATGTGCTTCTAAATAGCCCATGGCAGCTGGACAATGGAAAGTAACTTCAGGAGGCCCCTGGCCCCATTCTCTACTCTATGGTTCTGGTGCCTGACTCTGTTTTCTGAGGGAACCCAGTGATGAGTTGCTCTGATCTGAACAGATTTTGAGCACAGGTGAGGGGACGACAGGGCCCCATGCCCTCATAAGTCCTCCTTGACCCTCCATCATTACTCTGAAAGCCTAGAGAGAGGTCAGTTGCCTTGTTTTGCAACAGATGGACTTAGAGAACCTTCACCCAGTGAGCCCCGATGTCGTGGACCTAAGGTAACAGGTGTTTGCACCAGGGTCAATCAGCAATCCTGGGAACACAAAAGGAACCAAGCACAGTTTTTACATTCAAGATGGCCTCAATCTAGAAGGAGAGAGAGTGTTTACATAAATACACAACAGCATGACCAGTGCAACAGACAGGTCCATGGGCTGCAGCTGTGCTAGCAGTGCACTGCACAACTTCAGGAGCTACTGCATGTTTTTAAGTGGCAGAGTTGTTGCGTCATTAAGCCAAATTTCCAGCAGATGGCAGTCAAGTGTCTTGAAGAAGAAGTGTTTTGGTTTTGTTTTGTTTTTTTTCTAGCTGTGGGCACATATAAGGTACAAGTGCAGAAGAGAGGAGAAAATGACTCACTTATTGGCTGGGGAAAGGGCCAGGGAGGAGGTGAGACTTGAATTAGGTGTTGCAGGGGTTTGCCTGGTGGGCTGGATGACTGGGAGAGTGTTCTGAGAGCGAGAGCCTGACAGACTCTGGTTGTCAGGGGCCTGGGGAAAGCCCCATTCATGGCACTTTTGGAGTCAACCCTGATAGTAGCTTGGGAGACAAAAATCAAACAAATCAAGGCAAGTACATTTGGAACAGTGGGGTTTGAAGGGTCCTTGGAGGGTCTCATAAGGGGGAAGGATCCCCTGGGGGCACTTTGTGACTCAAAGCCAGGTTAATCTAGGTGGAAAAGACCCCATTACCATTGACGGAGGAGATCTCACAGAATTCCAGTCTCAAAGTGGCTACTGAAGACTGTTGGAGGCAATCAGAGCCTAATTAAGAGTCGTACACAAACAGGGCTAGCCCATAAATTCCCCAAGAGCACGCATCTACTGCAGTGAAGGCGCAAAATAAATGTTTGTTGAATAAACAATAAAAAAGGATATATTCTTAAAGCTTTTGTCAAGTCTATCACTTGAGATATCGGAATGAGAATAAGCTTAGGAACAAGCTGCCTCTCCACCGGATATTCTGGGAAGACTCTTGGTCCTGGATGTGGAGGTATAGACCACTGGGATGTGGCCAGTGTGGGAAGAGGACCAATTCCAACTAATTGAACTGTCCAAATTGGGATGGGCCAGGATGTGGAGGCAGAGCAAAGAGAATGGTCATAATGGAAGTAACTGAAGAGTTAAGCATATCAAGGAGATCACTCTTTAAATAGGTTTGATAAAAGATGGCAGAACGACTTAGGATTCCTAAAATATCCATGAATCACCTGAAAAGGGAACTGATATTATTTTGTGTTTTCAATGTACTAGGCCCTTTCTTTATAACATAGTGGTTAAGTGGGTACTCTCTGGTAGCAGATGGTCAGGTTTCAAATCCCAATTCCACCGTGTGTTAGTTCTAAAATATACCAGCTTTGTGACACTGGGCATAACACTTAACCTCTGTGAGCCTCCTGGCCTGTACAATGATGATAATAGCATTACCTACCTGAGAGATGTGGTGAGGATTAAACAACATATATAAAGCCCTTAGAATGGTGTCTGGCACATGACGAGCCCTCTGTTGTTAGCTATTATTAGTTCAATCAACCGTCACAAAAGCCCTGTAACATAGCTGCTGTTGTTCCTCCCATTATACAGATGAGGAAACTAAATTTCAAAGAGGTTAAATAACCTGACCGAGGCCAGATATTTTAAAGGAAGGTGGATTTAAACCCAGGTCATTCCGATCTAAGGCCCATATATTCCGTCTCTACCCTCCAGCATAGCCACAATGCCAAAGAAGAAATGGGCTCATTTCAGAGTACAGCAAGGATTTTAAAACTTTTCGAAGAAGCATTTCCCAAGGGTCTGCCATGGAACACTAATTCTGTGGGATATTAATAAATGTTACATAAAGAAAAATCATTGGCCAAATAAGAATGGGAAATGTTGGGTTAGTGAGGCAGGTTTCTCTTCTGCAGAGTTCTTGGGCATTTAAACACAGCCCGACGGAGTCTGAATGTCAGGACCAATACAGCCTCCAATTCCCATACCATTTTTGTCATCTAGCATCCAATGCACAAGCGTTCTAAGAGGCATGCTAAGGGGGACCCTGCTCTGCAAGGCCATTCAGCCTCCCCTTTATCAGCCTCTGTGGCCTCTCTGAGAACAGCCTGAGATCCGAGGTCCCCATCCCACGTTTCCTCATAAGTCACAGGCCAGGTCCTCTGCCCAATACGAGGTCTCTGGCCTGACGCTGCCCTCTGCTTCTCAACACTGACACCATGTTCTGTTCCCAGCGCCCCCTGCACTCAGCCCACTTGCTGGCCATCTGGAACCAGAACTCTTCTCCAAGGGGTTTCCCTCCAGCCTAGGCACTGGCATTTCTGTGTTACCTGGAAGATGATGTTGGGGCTCTGAGGAGTCAAAGGTGCTGCCTCTCCCCAAGCAGGTCCAGGCCTTGCTTTCCTCTGTGCCCCAGTGCCCAGCGCAGGGCCTGGCATGGAGGAGATCTCCCTGTCTGGGCGGGGAGGAGGTGCTGTGCATCTGCTCCCTTCCTGCTTGCCCTACCACCTCAGCAGCGGGAGGTGCTCATTCATAGTCTTCAGGGTCCTCCTGACCCTCAGCCCTGACATGCTACAGCACTCAGACAGGGCCCAGGCAATGGCCCCTGGTGGCTCCTAGAAGGATCTACGAGTTGTGCTCAAGGAACAGTGAATGGAAGACATATTGGCCTGGCTCCTGGTTTGTTTTTGTTTTGTTTTAAATGCTGAAGAATAAGAGAAGAGAGCCTGGTTCTAAGGACTAGGGGGAAGGACATTCTTTCCACCAAAAACTTACTGCCTGAAGTTGAAGAAAATTCTGGAAAACATCTGCATCTTGTTCTAAAGGAAACAAAAGAATGCACTGCTGTTATTTGGTGGTAAAGGGAGAGATGCCGGTCTGATGAAGAGCAGAGTCAAGACTAGCAGGGCGTAAGGGGCTTTAGTTTCCAGTGGAGGAGAGAATGGTTAGAGGCTACTGACAGAGACACTGGGACAGGCAGCAGGGGTGGACCCAAGGAGAAGTGAGACAGAAGAGGGAAGTGCTTTTATTCTTTGAGAATGTAGGGAACGTTGAGAAGGGAGAGAAAATGGGCAGACTGTTCTGCAGTGGAGAAAAGAGATATCGAGAGATCTTTTAAGGAATGCCCTTCACCATTCACACAGTAGAGAGCAAAGCCAGCTGTAAAGTGGACTGAGGACAAGCCAGGCAGGGTGCACGATGGGTGCAGAGCAGAGCTTCCCAGGTGAGGCCAGGCAGCAGGCATTTATCCAGAGCCAGTCAACCAGGCAGGGGACCTGCTCCGGCATCTCTGCGAGCAGAAGCAGAGGAAGAGATACCTGGGTAGCCTCAAGTACTGGTCTGGAGGGGAGTGTGACATGGGGACTAAAGGGTGAAAGGACTATAGGTGTACGAAGAGCAGCAGGACAGGATGAGCTAGACACCTTGGGGTCTGAATTTCAGCTCCACCACTTAATAGCTCTGTATCCTGGGCAAATTACTTGGCCTTTAGGTGCTGCAGTTTCCTCATCTGCAAAAGAAGAAGGACTCCTCCTCCCTGGGCGATTATGCAGACTGAATGAGCTTAATACAGGAAAAGTACCAGGGATGCGCGCATATCCGCACTAACTATGGTTATTGACATGGATGTTCTTACAGTGATGAGAAAAGGAAGGGTTATGGCTGTGGGGAAGATATGTGTTGATGTCAAAGAAAGCAAATTCTCATTTGAAATCTTGAAGGGGGAGGAGCTCAGCGATGGTGAGAGCAGAAGTATGGGGGAGGCGGGGGCGGTGCTGTGGAGAGTGGATGTGAAGGAACTTAAAGTTGAAGAGATCCAGGCCAGTGAGCTCTGGGAACTGGGAGTGAGTCCATGAGGGTGACTGTGGGGAAAGGCTAGAAAGAGGAACCCTGGGAGAGACGCTGGAAAACATCCCAGAGGTCAGCAGTTTGCAGCAGGGAGCATTGAGGACTCACAGGAATTGGAAAGGAGAATAGGATTTTAAGAATCCAACTCCTTCATTTTATAATTAAGGAAACTAAAGTATAGAGAAATAATTTTTGTATAGTTCGGTTTGGTGGGAAAGCTTAGAATAGGATAACAAGAAAGTTAACTCAATGGGTGATAAATAAAAGGATTATGGTGTTGCCTAGGGAGATGAAATGGAAACAGCAAATGACAATGATTTCGCTACAGAGATGGAGCCCACAGAAGAAGGGAAACCCAGCAGGCTGACAGCCACGGCACTAGAGGCTTGGGGGTGCTAGTGGGCTAAGCTCGGCCCAAAACAGATTTCGGCTGACTGGTAAGGAGGCCTAAGAGGGCTACCACTGCCCCAAAGCTCTAAAGCTATCCATCCAGCACAATTTATTGAGCACTCATATATGTCAAGGAATTTCTGCGGTGAAAGAGTCGGTAATTTGAATAAATTTCTACCATGAACTGCATGTGGCAGCCAAATTTCAATTCAGGACAATTTGGTAATAATGAAGACACTGTCAGTGTGCTGGCCCACAATCATTCATTAATCATTCAACAAATATTTACTGAGGACATTCAAGTGCTAGGCACTGTTTTCCATGGCAGTATGGGGGACGGGGGTGGAGAGACAAAATTCCTTGTCCTCATTTGGTGTACATTCTGGTGCAGGAAGACAAACAAATGGAAATAAACAAGTACACTGTATAGGCTGCTGGATGGTGGTAAGTAGTTGGGAGAAACGCAGAGATGGGAGATGGGGCATATCGGGGCTGAGGGTAGTTCAGAAGGCCCCACGAAGTCAATTCGTGAGGATGTGAGAGGGCAAGGAGAGCCTTCCAGACGGAATCAGCGGCCGGACTGAGATGATGTGATGGGAGAGGAAACAGCAAGGGAAGAAGGGCCTGGGGTGCAGACAGAACCTGGAGGTCGGGACACATGGTAAGGACCTTGGCTTTGACTCTGAGCGAAACAGGGAGTGAGGCATTTGGTGAGAAGAGAACCCAGAGGCGGGGGGAGGTGGGGAAGGACCCTGTGCCTACGTGTTGTAGGGAGACTGTGTACATGTGTGTAGCAGGAGAAAAAGAGACTGTGTTTGTGTTGGAGTGTGTGTGTATGTGTATGGATATGTTGTCTATGTGTGGTGGATGGAGGGGAGGGATAAAGTTGCAGCAGGGTGATGCCTGCAATGGTCCAGGGGAAAGATGATGTAACTCAGCTTTAGGTATATGAGGAGTGGAGGTGGTGTGGAGTAGTGGAATTCTAGGTATATTTTCAGGCATGCTGTGCTGATGGATGGGATGTGAGGTCTAAGAGGAGTTGCCACTGGGTGAACTGTGGCAGTAGTGAAATGAGTGGTTTTCATAGTCTAGATATCCTCTAAAGAAACACCCTACAGGATTTCCTCACTGTTTAGACGTGGATGTGACATCCGGTGTGTGAACTGCACAAAGGCCATCAGCCAAAGGGGTATCTGGGGGTGACAATACAACCAGAGTGCCACAGCATGCCCCACGTGACAGCTGGCATAAGGGGTGCTTTCCTGTCATCTGTCATCCAGCAGGAGGCCATAGGTTTGGGAATGTTAAGTTTAGATGCCTAAGAGACGTCCAAGTGACATCACAGTGTACGCTGCTAGGCGGAAAGGAAACCAGAGCAGAAACCTGCGGGCCCTGCCTTCTGTGACAGGGACTTCCACTGGTTTACGGAGCATCAGACATGTGCCCAGAGCAAGGCGAGGCCCTTACACATCTCAGTCAGTCCTCACGGCAGCCATTTGGGGAAGGTATTATTATGGACACCATGTAGAAGATGGCACTGTGGCTTAGAAGGGTGAAGCAACTTGTCCAAGGGGTAGAAGAAGGGTTGGAACCCAGATATGCCCAACTCCAAAGCCTGGAGGGACTGAGCATGCTTTGTTGCTTCAGTGACTTAGCAAATAAAAGCAAAAGCTCTGTCCCAAATAGGAGAAAGAGGGCAGGGCAGGCTTATACCCAACCCTTCTCCCTCCTACATTCAAGGAAGACAAAACCAGTAACAAAAAAGTGAATTAACCAGAACACTTAGGGAGAGGCAGCTCTGTTTAAAAGGCAAACTAGAGGTTAACCAGATGATCCTTCTTCAATTCTTAATGATCAAAAATCTTTCTAAAATGCACTTGCCTGCTCTCAAAAGCACAGAATGAGGAATATAATTCCATCTTTCAGTGAGGTCTAAGGATTTTCCAGTGCCCCAGATCTAATATATTGGCCTGAATATATCCTGACCCCAGGGATAACCCTGCAAGTTCCTTGTTCCTTTTTTTTTTTCTTAACTAAAACGGAATCAACTTGTTTTCTTACATCTGACTCTTTCCTACAAGAGGAATTAAAAAAGAATTCAGTGATTTCAGTTTCATTTTGCTGTAACATTTTCTTGCTACAGCAAATGAGTGTTACATGCTTAGGGATCCAAACAAGCATGAGTTGTACAACTCAAGATAATTTTCCTGAGAAAATACTCAGTACAGGAATCACAACAAAAATAACAAAACAAAAACTAGCAGTAGAAAGCACATACCGAGCTTTTATTTTGTGCCAGGCAGTGTTTGTTTTGTTTAGTTCTCAAAGGAGAAGTAACTAACGCACAGAGAGTTTAGGTAAACTGTTTGAAATTTCTCAGCTCACCAGTGACAGAGGCAGAATTCAAACCCAGGTCTTATCTGACTCCAAAGCCTTTGTGACAGGTGAAGGAGTACTATCCTTTCTGAATCAAAAAACACAACAAAGCAGCCTTCTGTAAATCAATAAAAAATGAAATACCCCAGTGGGAAACTAAACAAGGCAATTCACAATAAAGAAAACACAAAGACCAATAAATGTATGAAAATATGCTCAACCTCATAATGATCAAAATAGACAAAACAATGAGATGCTACTTGCACTGCTCATATAAAGAAAGATGGTATTTTAAAAGATGAATATCCAGTATTAGTGAAAGTATGGTAAATGGGCAAGTCAACGCACAGCAAATCAAAATATAAGCTGGTATAAAATTTTTAGAGGGGATTTGGCTTTAGGTAACAACAGCTTGAGAAATGTTCATACCTTTTAACCAGGAATTTCATGTCTAAGATAAATTTTATGTTTAAGGACATTATCTGGTATATAGTATTCATTTATTTAGTAGACATATCAATAAATATAAGGCATTTTCTTATAACATAGTAGATAATCAAAAACATCTAAATATTCAACGAAGGAGAATGATTAAATAAATTATGGGCTTATTATTTAAGAAGAAATACTATATAACCATTCAATTTATATCTAAGAATATGTAACATGGGAAATACTTTTGCAAAAATACTAAGTGAAAAGCATACAGGATTATATGCATAATATCTTCCAGTCTCATTACATATTTATGCATAGAAAAAAAAGATAACTCACCAGAATATTAAGACTACTCTCTCTACCTGGTAAGATGCATCGTTTTTGTTTTATTACTATGCTTTCTTGATTTTCAACCCTTTTCTATCCTGAACATGATTTATTTTATAATAAAATTTAATCAACATCAAAAGGACAGAAAGAAAATAAACCAAAAGGTTAATAGTAGAGCCCAGTGCCAAATCCCTGCACCGCGGTGGGGCGTGGGAAATGTGGAGTAGGGAAGACCCAGTCCCCGGTGCCGCTTGAGGGGGGCCACGTCCCCTGATGGAGGCCCAGCCCATGGACGGTGTGAGGCTGCTAGCAGCCCCCAGCATGCCGGGCCTGGTCTTCTGGAGTCTGGTTGCTTGGGAATGCAGCCCAAAGCGGGTGGTAAACTCCATCGAAAGCTAAACACCGGCACGAAACCCACAGTTAACAAGTACCGTAAGGGTAAGTTGAAAAGAACTTTGAAGAGAAAAAAATAAAAAATAAAATAAAATAAAGAAGTAAATAAATAAAAAGATTAACTGTAGTTGTCTTTGGGGAATGAACCAATGGGTAGTGATTTTGGTCTTTCAGTTTGTCTATCCATTTCCAACGTTCTCTGAGGCTGTATTACTTTTGGACTAATTAAAACAACACTATAAACCTTACTGCGAAGTATTCAAATTTGCCGTAAATATAGCAACATCAAACAAAAAAGTATTGTAGGCCTAGAGACTTTCCTGCCAGGACATGTTACCCACAAAGCCCACTAACCTTCGGTCCATTCACAATACGTGTTTGTCTTTTAGGTGCCTGGTCAGTTCCGAACACCAGCTGCACCACGTGCCAGCCCACGAAGGGCACAGCATTGCTGCCCAGGACCACCAGTGCAGACCATGTGCCCCCCAGAGACTGCTGCTCCCTCACGGGACCCTGAGGTCAGACCCTGTGCCTTCTAGGCGAGCGCTCAGGTTGCGTGGCTAGGTGAAGGCCCACGTGGGGAGCGGGAAGCCGGTGAGGGATCCAGCTTCACCCACCACCTCTGGCCTCCCAGAAGGTGACTGGGACACCCCCCCAGAAGCCCCACTTCTTCCCTCCTTTGTCTTAGGCCTACCCAGGCTTCCCAGAGCTGGTACCCTGACCACGGTGCAGGCAGAGGCCGGAAAACCACCAAGACAACTTGGTAAAGAGCAGGAGCCTGGCTGCATTTCCTTTCTGGAAAAAATCTACACAAGGATGTTAAAAAATATATATATGTATGTATCTGTGGGGAAAAAACAGATGGCAATGATGAAAAAGGATGATAGTAATAACTCTATTTCAGATCATATATATAGATATGATGTACTTTCTAAAAGGGATGGGGGAAACATCAAAATACTTCAGTTCTCTAAATAATTGATGCAGTTAAAAATTTTGATTTCTACTATATAGCCTATGCAAAAGGACATTTCTAGGAGAAATGAAACAATTTCTCTTTACTTCAAGGCTGTACTAAGTTTCTTCCAACTAATTCATAAGTTAATACACACTCTTGTACTTTAAAAGATTCAGTACATTTATTTTTAACACTCCTTTCATGCTCTTGAAATGAAATTCACAAATCAAATAACCTACCAACACGTGACTTAAAAAACAATCAATGTAATGTCCTGTCATACAAAGAAGAAATGAAACAAAATTAGTTAAAATATGTAAATCATATGCATAATGAAAGACATCAAGTGCTTGCACCTACTTACAACAAACAGGTAAATCTTGTACACCTGGCAGTTGTGTTTGTTTCTGGGAAATTCAGTATACATTCAAACTTGCAAAAGTTATTTGTGTTGATATGTAAAATGGAGTAAGATCATTATAAACAGTGTTTTTACCTATATGAAGGCCCATTGAACATTAGGAAATTGTACAGAATATTGGACAATCCTTTGTTCCCCAAGCATTACAGAACATCTATTAATAGCATCCCTGCTATTAGTGACACCTGCCAGTGTCACCTGCCCCCCATCATGCTACAACCAAATCACCTAGCCCCAAAATTTCGAATATGTTCTATAGGGGGTGATAGGTCCCTATTCAGAACTAGTAGTATGGTCTAACCCTCTCCTTTCTACAAAGAGAGGTTAAGATATTTCCTCAAAGTCACACAGAGAGTCAGTGGCTGGCAGGCAGAACTAAAAAGGGGGAATGGGATAGGGGAAGAAGGAATCATTCTTTTACTCTTAACATTTATGAATTTTCATATGTTGTGCCATGTACATTTTATGTCCATAGAAGGTCAACCCTAGGAGTGAGTACTATTATCCCCATTTTTCAGATAAAAACACTTCATTCTGGGGAGGTAAGGACTGTGTTCATGGCCCCGTATTTGGTAACAAAAGAACCAGATTTATCCAATGCCTTCTACTGTTCCAAGAGCCCCCCACCCTTGCAGATCTGAGTCTGCAACTCAGACACAGGTCCCCACTTTGCTGCTAAAGTCTCTAGAAAAGAGTGAATGGGATGCATGCTACCTGAAATGCAATAAACAAAGAGAAAGAAGGTTCCATTCCAGCTTCTCAGCCCACAGAGGCACTCCACTGGGGCCCCAGCCAACATGTGGCTGGGGCCAGAAAAGCCCAGGAAACAAAGGCACTTGGATGAGGCCACAGATCATCATTCCCTGAAATCCTGGGCGCTTGACCTCAGCTGGGAGAGGTTAGGGTGGACGACCAACGCGACCACGGGCCTAGTCTTGCGGACTGTTCCCTGCCACAGAAGGCCCATTCTTCCACAGCCCGATTCCACACTCCACAAGTCAGCAGGCAGCCAAGGGACAGGAGCCCTCAGCCACGAAAACATGGAGGGCCAGACAGAGTGAAGGAGGACGTGCTCACCACACTTTGAGGCACCAGGTCTAGGGAACACCCCCTTCTAACCTCCAAAACATGCCTACTGTTACTTCCATGTTTCAGGCAAGGAAACAAATGGCCATACAGCCTAGGAGCCCTTCCCACCCCACTCTGCAGTACCTTCAAAACCCTTCCTGATGCACACATTTCAAGAAAATGTATATTTAGCAGCTACCACCCCAATTTGGGAGGGTAGGTGGTTATCACAGCTTTCCATACCATAACCCCTGGGATTCTGTGAGACTGAATATTAGATTCGGTTCTTAAAGAGGTGACCCAGTTTTACGGTTCTTAGGTTCCATCCCTCTCTCTATTTTCTAGTCATAAAACCATGACTAAGCATTTTAAACAAGGAAACTTATTGCATTAGACTTCGTGTTCAGGAAAGAAAACACTGATAGCCCATTCTGGGCACCTTGCTTTAAATCCACTTGCAGTGAACTAACCTCACAGAGCAGGAGTGATCCCAATTATTGGTGGTGGAGACTTCTACCCTGCAGTCCATTCTGCAACATAAACTCCGAGGAGGTTTCATAGAAAATGAATCAACTCAAGTTCCCATCAAATGATTTCTCACAAAATAAGTTAAAGTAGGGCCAGCCCAAGTCTAAGATGCCATGGGCTGATTTTTAGCACTATACACAAAAGGTTGTGAGACATTATAGCTCTGCAGTTAGGAGTACAGGCTCTGGGGCCAGCCTGCTTAGGTTCAAATCTCTACTGTGACTTACCTGGGTGACTCTGGACAAGTGATTTAATAATGTCTTGTCCCTTGGCATCCTCAATGGTAAAATGAGGATAATGACAGTCATAGGGTGGTGGTGACTATTAAATGAGCTAATTCACGTGGGGGTTTAGAACAGTGCCTGGCATGTGGTAAACACTTAATAAATGTCACGTTTACTGCCATGACATATAAGGAATGGTTGAAGGCCCTGGAGAATATAAACCCTATGGGCGGAGATAAAGGATAAAGGAAGTAAAAGGGAAAGGGGAGGGGGTCCATGAGTATTACTTTCAAGCTTCTCAAGTGGAATCATGACACGCCTACCTACCTGAGTTCTGTGTTGCTACCACAAGGGCAGAAGCTAGGTCAATGAGGAAACTTTGCCAGAGTTGTCCCTAAAAGGGAAGGATCTCTGGTGCTGGTGCCAGAATGGGATGAGGGGACTGCCTGTAGTGAACAGTGCAGGCAGGGTTTTCCTGCACAAGATGGGAGTCGCCAGAAGTACTCCCGATGCCCCCTTCACTATGCCTTTCTCTCACTCTGATAAAGAGCAAATAAGCACCGATAGCCAGGGTGTGGCTGATCAGCCTGAAGGAAGGAGAACAGACTTTGGACCAGTCCTAACATACAAGCCCTTCAAGACTTTTACTTAATGCTCTCAAACACCACTTGGGGGTGGTGAAGCTGATGGCAGTGATCAGAAAGGTTCAATGAACCAAGCAGTACTTCTCTAACACCCACTGGGTGCCTGGTACAGTAATTCAGAGAAAGTGTGAAATCACAGGCTGTGGCAACAAGCTATCAACATTTTTTCACTTTGAAGAATTTAAAGACAATGCCAATTACTAATGCCACTGTTACCTGGGGGCATACAATATGACATGATCAGGGCAGCCAACTCTATGGGCTGGACCAGTACAGGAAAACTGGAGGGCATTCTGGTTCACTGGCAACTTCCCAACCTCCTTGTGGGTAGAGGTTTCACTGTTCTTGACCACTAAACCTTTTTACCAACCCCATCACCTAACTTGGGCTTTAGTCTGCTGGGCTGAGCCTCATGCAGGGAAAGGCATAGTTAAATGGCCGAGAGTGGGAATAAGAGAGAAACAGAATTTTCTCCTTGAAAATTTGTTCAGAGATAGGGTGCCCTGGAGGCATCTGCCATCAGTCATGAAATATTGTTACTTTATAAACTTAAAAACCAAAAATAATTTTAAAAACTAGATACTGTTCTACCAACAACAAAAACATTACTAGGCTGTATTGAAACTATAACACAAATCCCAGAAAAACTATATAATTTCTAAACTAAAGCTCATCAGCTATTTTTCAAGCACGTCCTTTTAACTCATTATTGCTAATTTATATATGTTCCACTCTGAGAACTCAAAAGCAGTTAAGTGCCTGTAGTATTCAAAAGACTCAGAAAAAAAAATTATGAAGGTGGCATTGGGGATAATGTATTAACTCATTTAATTGTTTGCAACTGGAAACACATAGCAATGTGTTTATAAACCACAATAAGGGGTGTCTAGGAACTCATGAGCAAAAAGACTGGCATCTTTTCTCAGAGAGAAACATACTCAACAATCCAAAGGCTCCAGCCTGAGTAACTCTGGGTCCCAAGTTGCAGGGATCTGATTCCACAGCCCAGCTCCCCACCACGAATGTCCCCTGCAGCAGGGAGGTTCCTGTCCCAGCAGGTCACTGTCCTCCACTTTCTGGTTGTCTGTACCTCAATCCCACCACCTCAAAATTGCTCCTCTCCCATTTGTTCCTCTCTATGTTGACCACTACTGCCTTAAATTCTAGACCACCCTCTTTCTGGACTACTGACATCCTCTACAATCACTGTCCTTCAGTCTTTTTATTGCTACGAGTTGACTTTTCCAGATGCTTTCACAGTACATCCTCCCTCCTAAAGGCTTTCCTAGGTCTGCCTGGCCCCTCCACAGGAGAACTCTGTGGGCCTACTCTGGCTGGGCCCTGTGCCAGGCATGGAGGCCAGGGAAAGAATGAGATACAGGTTTAATCTCACAAGACAGCTCTAGTCCATTGATACCAGCTGTCCAGAGGGCCATGCCAAGGACTCTGAGAGTCAGAAAACACCACCACAGTTAGTGATTATTCTTCTACCTGGGGGCCAGAGACTTGGGAATGGCAGCACACGTCACCCATGTGCTAGCCCAGTAAAGGGTCCCCAGCCTGTGCCCCAATCCAACATTTCCTTTGATATTCCTACGGAATCTCAATGATTCAGTCCCAGGGCTCTTCCCATAGTCACAATATTTATCTTCATTGGCCTTTTGTTGCACCCATTCCTGCCCCATAGTTTCCTTCCCATAACGCTCAGCAAATCTGCCGTACCTTTTTTCCATTAGAAAACTTTACAGCATCTACAAAGATTTCCCCAAGTGGGCCAAAGGGAGCAACTGACTTTACCTTTGCCCTGGTATCCAAATACACAGACTTCAAAATTCCTTACTCTCATTGCTTGACTGTTGCGCCATATAACTTCATCTACTTGTGTATATGGTTGATTAATCCATGATGTCTCTCTGTCTGTGGCTATGAAACCCTGTTAGAAATCAGTTTCAAGTACTACATTGACTCCCCAGCTTAGTGCAAGAGGGCACTATCAGGAAAAAGCAGAGATGCAGCCCCAGCCCAGCACCGCCATGATGCAATATGGAATCCTGGGCAAGCCAGTCCCCTGTCTGGGCTAAGCTTCCTCACTTACAGCAAGATGTAGTTGACCTTGATGGTCTCTAAAGTCCCATTCAGTTCTAACACACGATGAGAACATGGGCAAAAAAACCACTGTATTTATGACTTCTCATAACAATGTGGGCAATAATCACTCAGGTCTGGAATTAGCAAGTAACATAATTCTGCTCCTTTGAATGGCACAGATCTGAAATTGCAATGAGTAAAGTCCTAAAGTGGGTATGTAGCGTTATGGGGTATGTTTGTGAAGTTAAGTATAATAGACAATGAAGAATGAGTTTATCACCCTTTGAGAACAGAAGTACACTACTCTAAATTTATACCTTCCATCTCCTCATTTAGAACTTTTTCTGATCAGCATTCACTTGCCAATAATTTCATTCTACATCTAAATGAAGAATAGGAATCATGTAAGTTCACAGATTGAATGGATGGTTGATTTACAAAACCCTTAAAATGTGGCTGCAGGCCGATGCTTACAACCCCATAATTAGATATGGCATGCTCTGTGATGATGTATTTTTTTTTTACTGTTTTTTAATAACTCAGTTCTCCTTCTGGGATGAGGGGCATAAATGGAATTTGTTAAAAATAAATCTAGATTTAGTGGCTTTTCAGCCTTCTGCTGCTTGTTGCTCAAAATAGTCTATAAATAAGCGAAGCCCTGCCCTATAATGCACTGTAAACACCCACAGACACTCAGAGCCAAATTCTTCCAATTATGACCCTGTGGCTGTTGCCAAGCTACTGCAAGGACCTACTTGAAAGACGGCCATCTAGGCCATTTCCTGATTAAGCCGCCCTGTAGCAAGGAATCAAGGCCTGCTTCTTTGGCATCGTATATAGTCTCAAATAATTACCCATTTTCTTGAAATTAAGCCCTTTCCTTATGATAGAATTACATCTCAGAGGTAAGTAAAAACTAACCACTCACCCATCCATCCATCTGCCTAGGTGGTATGTGTGTTTAAGTTCACGGGCTGTCACATATCGGACTTAAATCAGGTGGCTGAAGTACATTCACAACAGTGTCTTGAATTGCACTGAGCAAATCAAGGTCAAACAAAAGTAGGTCAGCTCCAAGGCTATCTATAAAAATCCATACTGCAGCCCTGGGAGGGATAATGCAGCTTGCACAGGGCATCAGGCTTACTGCACTGTGGTTCAAATGCCTATGCCTGAGAGGGGCTGCCCAAGTCACCCAGCTTTCATGAGGCCTCAACAAGCCCTTAAGAAACTGCACACAGAGAATCAGGAGATTGCAGTGTGCCACACTTTCACTGAGAGAGAAACTACTTCCAGCTCCTTAGAAACTATAAAGCTCAAAGCAGCAATGAAGCAAAATGGGTTCTGGTTAGAAACTAATCACCATTCCTCTTGAGACGGAGGCACTCATTCAGTGTCAGCTCAACTGAATGGGTGCTGGGAGAGGAGCATTTATCCAGAGCTCACCCACCCGCCAGCATGGCTTTGAAAGGGTACTGTGGTATGGTCCCCCATTCCAGGAGCTTAAAATCTGAATAAGGATCCAAATAGTGAGCAAGCACCATCTAGAAGAGAGCAGGGTACAGGCCAAAATATGTGCTAGGTAGTCAGGTTTTCCAAATTCAAAATTGAGACCTATATACTTTGAATTTTTAAAAGCAGGAATGTCCTGAAAAGTATAGCACTTGGGGGCTGATACCACTCAGAGAAGTCTTCCCTGATCACCCAATCTAAAGGAGCACTCCTGTAAATCTCATACTGCTCTCAGGTTCGAATTTTCTAATTTCTGAAATTATGTTGTTTATTTGCGTGTCCTCCAATTAGAATGTGAGCTCTCTGAGAGTCTTTTTCTCGATTGTTTCCAGAGCAACTAGAAAGGAGGCTGGTGCATAGTAGATACTCAGTAAACTTTTCCTGAAGAAACAAAAATGAGCCAGATCCCTGGAAGAGCTTTATACGTACAAATCTCCTTCAATCCTCACAGCAATGCTATGCGATAGAAACCTGTCTTTCCTGTACAATGAAAAAATCAAGGCATCAAGAGGGTGCTTGTCTTCTCTGGGATTGCCCATCTAATAAGTGATTGTGCTGAAATTCAAAGCCAAAGTTCTAATCTTGGTTTTATAATGAGCATCTGTTGCTTTTCACAATTCAGAAGAAGCAAAAAAGAAAAATGTATATTTTAGGAAAAACTATGCTTCATAAAGACCTTTACATCAAATGATCTAATATATAGTGGATTCAGTTTCTGCACCCCAAATCCAAGTCTCATTTTGTCTGCAGAGGCCATGCACACTGACACGATGGGAAGAAGGATTCTGTTCCTGTCTTTCTGTGGGGTCTCAGGAGTCAGGCAGGCAGTGGAGTGGCGTGGGCAGTCATACCCATTTATTTCTGTTGCTGTTAGAAACAGCAGGCATATTCCATAGGTCACTGTTATGGCTCCAAAGAGAGGCTTGCAAGCAAGTTTGAAGATTTGGGAATGTAGGGGATTGGAATCTACCTTCTCCCAGATCCATATTGGAAAAAAAAAAATAGGATACTTTTTAAAATAGAAATTTCTAAAGTTTTTAAGTTGACAAATAGAGATTTATATTTACCTGAATTTAGAACACTATGCCCTGCATAAATAAGTTTATGCACCATTATAATCTATAAATTGTAATAAAATTCCTACCAGTCTGTTGTTTTGGGCCATAAAACTTCTCTAGCATATCTAGTAGATGTAAACTATGGCTTAAATTTATTGTGCAAATTAGCAGGTCTTTCTCATCAAAATGGCCAAGCCAGTTCTGCTGGATGTATAATATTTCTCAAATAGGCTGTGACTGAGAAGCAGCAGGATGACAAAAGAACACATCATGGTTCCTAACATTCCAAATCAGAATTTTCCAACTGGGATCCTTGGGTTGGCTTCAGGGGAAATGTCTCATGTTGGATATTTGTCATGTGCATTGTTCTGGAAAGAGTGTCCAGAATTTGATAAATTTGACCAGATTCACAGTGACCTGTGGTCCCAAAAGATTAAGAACACTCCCTCTCCCCTCTCCCACAGCCTATTCTGTGGCCACCCATTTCATTTAGACAACCCTGCTGACACAAACAACCTCCTGACTTCCACAGGAGACAAGATGGCATTGACAGTCAGGGAAAACTGTCCAATCTCTTGCCTAGAAACCCAGCTATTGGGAATCCTTCAGTCAATGACTGAAAATGAAACACTGGCTGGAAGGAACCGAGGCACTGCTGAGCCTCATCCTGAACCTACTGCCTGAGGAAGGACAAGTGGCACAACCAAGAGAAACTGGGAGAGGACAGGGACAAGAAAATCTTCAGCAAGATGAACCTGGGAATAGCAGCACAGGACAAGAGAAAGAACATGGGCTGTGGAGCCAGACAGAGCTGTGTTCAAATCCTGCCTCCATCTACATACTAGCTATATGGTCTTGGGATGGTAATACTAACAGTATCAGGGATAAGCTATTATTTATTGAGAGCTTGAGAACACAATGACTAATATCTAGTAAGCAAGTACTTATGAAAGGGCACATGTTATTTCATTTAATTTTCACAGCAAGCTTAGGACCCTTACTGCCTTAGCTCCATTTCCTAGATGTGCAAAAATAAGGTTATAGAGGTTAAGTAACATGTCCAAGTTCCACAGCTAGCTAGGGTTCAAACTCAGGTTTGTGTGACTCTTAAGTCCAAACTCTTGATTACCAAACTCTACTACATTGCTAAACCTTAGTTTCCTCATCTGTAAAAAGAGACAATAAGACCTACCTCACAGGGTGGTAAGGATTAGACAGAATGTATGTGAAGTACTTAACCCAGTGACAGCCACATGGGAAGCTCTACTGTGTAGCTACTGATGTTATTCCTATGACACCTGGACCTTTGGAAGAGAGAATGAGGAGTGGGAGGTGTCATCTGGTTATACAGATGGTACAGCACTGCACTTTGCAGGGCTTAACAAACAGGATTAGGACCTCCAGACCAAGGCTTCTGAAGAGACAAGGCTGACATGCTCAAGGTTAGGGACAGATGGGGGATACCTCATCAAGGTGGGAAAGGACATATTTGATGGCAAGAGGCTTCCCATCAAAACTCAGAGAGGTTCGTGGATACTTGGGAAGAAGAAGAATTCAAGTCCAAGAAGAAGGTTCTCTAGAGGCAGACCCAGAGAACATGCGATTACAGGCTGGCTCAGAAATGTGCAGCCACTGTCCAGTCTGACTCTCTGATATCTAAAGGAGGTCAAAGGCTTCTAAGTGCGTTTGTACTAAGGGAGATGCTGACTCTCACAGCTATCACTAAACCCTGACTGGAACTTGGACAGAGCCTAAGAATTCTAAAAAAGAAGGAGGAGGATGAAGAGGAAGAGAGGAGGTGGTGGAGGAGAGAAAAAAAGAACAAAAAAGGAGAATTTGGTTCAAAAAATCTCCTTTGAAGTCAAATATGGAGAAATGTACTCACTGCAAGAAAGAACCAATGACTTAGAGTGGCTTGTAGTGTGTAAAGACCAACAGAACTGTCTGTCTGTAGGGAGAAGGACTAGACTCACTGATAATACTATCTTGACTACACTCTTATTGAAAGATTGAAGAAAAGCGGATATAGAGGAGCAGAGTAGTTCCTCAAAGAGCCAACATCCCTGCAAAGGACAGGGACCCCAACGCTTACATCTGCCTGCTGAGGAAAAAATCAGTTGGGCCCCTCTTGTTGTTCTTATAAAAAAGTCATTAAATCAAGTTATCCCATTAGAATCCAAAGACAATCAAAGGTCTTCAGGTCCTATTATCTGTCCCCTGTTCATCCCCAAAACTCTAGCACAAGGCTCAGCATCAATTTCTTGGACCATTTTAACTAGTTCTGCTGCCTCCCTCCTACAGTCCAGCCCCCACACTGCCACCAGCTGGCTTTCTAAAATAAAAGTTCTGACCACGTCACTCACCTCCTGAAAGATGTCTACCAGATTCCACACTGCCTATGGAATAAACCCCAAATTTTTAACTTGCATGCAGGCATGCATTAATTTGTTCATTTGTTCACTCACCCATCTAATGTTTGAGGATCACCTACTGTGTGCCAGGCACTGTTTTAGGCTCTGGAGATACAGGGTTGAATGAGATAGATAAGAATTCATCCTCAAGGATTTACATTCTAGTGGGCTAAGAGACAATAAACAAGAAAACATATAAATATGTAAAATAAAGTCAGGTGGTGATGAGATGCTGAGTGCTAGTGACAAAAAAATAAAGCAGAGTACTAGGACAGAGTGATGGGATGGAGGGAGGAGATGGTGCTTTTCCAGACAGGTGAGAGAGAAGACTTGAATAGAAGGCAGAATGAAGCGAGGGGTAAGCAGGCTAAGATCTGGGAGAAGAGGGTTCCAGGCAGAGAACACTAAGTGTAAAAGCCCTGAGTCAGGAAAGAGCATGAAAAGTTCACAGACCAGCAAGAAAGATGGTCGCTGGAATGGAGTGAGCAAAGTGGAGAATGCTAAGAGATGAGATCAGAGTAGTGGGAGAGGACTGCAGGCCAAGGCAAGACCTTTTGGTTCTACTGGGAAGGATGCTAGAAAGCCACTGGAGAGTTCTGAACAGGGAAGTGATACAATCTTATTTACTCTTTAAAAGATTTCCCCGCCTGACCATGTGGGAAACAGCAGGGGGATCAGAGTGGAAGCAGAGAGACCAGCTGAAACATGGTGGCGGTTTGAGGGAGGGTAAAGAAGAGTGGTGGTTAAGGAAATACTTTGAAGGAATAGCTGCCAGGAATTGCAACCAGATTGGATGTGAGGAATGAGGGGAGGACAGAAATCAAATAAAATGCCTACATTTTGGGCCTGGACTACCAGGTAAATGGTAGTATCATTCCTAACTTGGCAAAGAATGGGGTGGAGGAGAGGCTTTTTTGGCTTTGTTTTTCTGTTTTTGTTGAGGAAAAAATTCAAGACTTCTGATTTGATATGTTGGTCTGGGCTGCCTATTTTAGACATCTAAGTGTAGGTGTTGAGTGAGCAGGGGTTGTGTGAGTCACAGGAGAAAGGTGTGGGCTGGGAGTCATCAGTGCACGATGACCCTCATGAAGTGGCAACCTAGGTGTCACACCCGACCCCACTGTGGCACCAGCTTCGGACATGAACCAGATGTGTCACCTCCTACCAGGGCTCTGGCCTGGTGGCTCCTCTGTGCTTCTCCAGCCAGCAGACTCCTGTTCGTCTTTATAGACTTGTTCAGAATCACCTTTTCTCTATGAGGCACTTCCCTCCTCCCCAAGAGCGAGTCTCTCAGTCCTCCTCTCTTCTCCCGTGGCACTCTACTACATACATTGGTGACAACACAAGCCTGTATGTCACCATTGTCTTATTTATACCTCTCCTCCCTGTGAGCTCCTTGAGGCAGTGATCGTAAGTTGTTCTTCTCTGAATCCCCACTACCCAACAGAAGGTCTGGGTACGATGAGCATTTGCTAAATGAATGGATTTTCTCCTCTCTGCAAAGAGGAGCAAAAGAAATTACACGCATGCAAACTGACTCACACTGCAGCTGCTGTCTCCAAGAGGAAAAAAAAGGTGAAAAAATAAGGTACTGTCACTGAAACACTAATAAAGCTCAATGGGGTAGAATGAGATCGCCCCTTGGGAATTTTCATAACAACATAAAAAGACCTTCAAGAAATCTAAGAATCGAGTATCTCAGGGAGTTGCGAGGTGTAACAAACACTGCACCTGATGAAGGTGCTTTGGTTTCAACTGCAGAAGCACCCAGTGGTTCCAAAACCAGTGCACTCAGGAGTGGAGGCACAGGGGAGAAAACTGGCATCATTTCCAACGGACTCATTTATTCCTGAGAGTGATCCTGGTAAGCACGGCCTGGCATCCTCCTTTACAGAGGAGGATGAGTATCAAGATGCCAGACGACCTGCCCAAGTCACAGAGCTGGGCCGAAAGGGAACCAGGAGTCAGGAGTCAGGTCTGCTGACACTAAAGCCTGCATTCCTTTCAGTACGCCCCCCCACCTCACCACAGGGTCACACAGCAGGGAGGATCCTTCAGGGCCCCCCAAAGCCCCCTATTTCACCAAGGAAACACAGGCGTGGAGGGGGAGATGCATTTTACCCCCAGTTACTGAGGAGCAACCCTCAGAACCAAGGCTGGCTCTAAGTCCCCGACCTCCAGGCCTCCTGCTCTCCGAGAGCTCTGCATCTGCCAGCTCTCACAAATTCCTGAAAGGACAAAGACAAAGCAAGAAATAAAACTGTAACAGTCCAGCTTCTCTGCTTCAACTGCTGTAGAAATAAAAGTGAGAAGAAAGAGAAATTGTGGTTTTCGTCAATTATCACTACTTGTACTTCTGAGGCCCTTTTAACAGGTAGGAAGTGAAATGATGAGTGCTGTTCGCTGCACCTAGAGGTGTTACGAAACCAGCACATGAATTCACTGTCTGGTCACGGCAGTCCTCTTGTTCATTCAGACGAACACTTGCTGCCCACATACTGTGCAAGCCCCTGCAAGGCAGCGACGCACAGGGGAAGAACCCAGAAGCTGAGGGGCGGCTTCCTCACCTGCTATTTGTGTAATATTCAGTTTATCCACCTCTCTAAGCCTCAGTTTCTTCATCTGTCAAGAGGAATTAGTAGTCCCTGCTTTGATGTTCTGAGGTCTAAATGGGATGGCCTTTATATCTGGTATAAGACAGTCATGCAGAAAATGTCAAATGACTGGAAGATTGTTCATTGCTGAGAGAGCAAAAGAAGTTACTTTTACTTTTTCATACCGTAGAAAAAGGAATGGAAGAAAAATAACCACACCAAAATGCATTTACAACTTCACAGACCTTTCTCAAATACTAAGGAAACATTCAAGAACATGAACATAGAAGTTAGAACTCCTAAGAGGAAGCTGAAGACACAAATGAGTACAGGAAGTCTGGGAATGTCACGTCCCTTTCCCTTCCCCACCCCCTTCAGTAAAGGAAATTTCCATGGTGTTTTGTAGGCAAAAGAATTTATCTCAGCCTCACAGTGGTCTGACATCACTACGTTTGGAGTCAGAAGACTTGTGTTGAAAGTACTGCCTCGTATCAGTCATTTGACATTCAATAAACCATACTTTGAGCCTAAGTGTACTCAGATACAAATCTGGGAGGGGGAGTAGTAGAAAATCCACCTGGGAAGAAGCTATCCAGGTAAAATGGCAACAGGTGTGAAGCACCTCACAGGGTCCCCTGCCGGCTCCCCCTCCCCAAGTCTCTCTGGCCTAAGGCCTGGCATTCCCTGGGCCAACCATTCAAATGCCCACCCAGCTCCAGTACTGAGTGCTCAGCCCTTGGGGGGAAAAACAAGCCAGCCCTCATCTAGATGTGGAAAAGGAGCCCATAATTTGGCTATTATTCTTCCAAAGGCTAACCAGCACAACTGCAAACAACAACCAATAAGTAAATTGGTTATGATACTTGGGGAAGATTTTTGTCACCTTACAGGATTACAACCCTAAACAAAATCAAGATATAAAAATCAATCACATCAACAGACTTAAGTATTTTAAATGTTTTTCTAAGACAAACATGTCATTTTGATAGCATATTTGTGAGCTTTCAAAATTTACTTTCCTTATACATGTTTAAAAAGAAACAAGATTATCAGAGCCACAGTGGGACACTCTGGGGGGTGGGGGGGGGACACAAAATTGGTATGGGTTTTTTTTAGGGCAATCTGCAGATACTGATTCAAATTTTAAATGATGAATCATTTAAAAGCAAAAGTCCCACTTCTAGGTATCTGTATCACAGAAAATCTCATACAAAATCCACAGGTATATACAACTTCCACTGCAGCAATGGTTACAATGGCAAAAGAGTAGAAACAATCTGGGTGTGGAGCAGTACAGAAATGGTTAAATACATTTAAACACATCCACACAATGGAGCACAACTATTAAAAATAATAAGGTGCATTTATCTTGGGAATGACTCAGGAAAATAATCATGGTAATTGACAATTGACTGTAAAAAGAAAACTGCAGAACAGTATATTTAAAGAGATTATTCCATTTTTATAAATCAAAAGTAAAAATGTGTTTGTAGGGAGGTAAGTCAAAGGAGGCAGGGACATGGGAAAATGGGGTATGTGTCCAACAACAAACTCTCAAAGGTAGGTAGATTTGGGGAATGGTTGGGGTGAGGGTCAAGGAAGATCTTCTGGCTTTGCATTAATATTCTTCAATGTTGTTTTAATTTGTTACAAGTGTATACTATGTTTGTGATGACGAAAAAAGTTTTTAAAAACTCATAGAATAAGAGAGGGTATAAAGTTCAGTGGTTGAGGGTCTGCTTTGTATGAGAACCCAGGTTCAAGCCCCGGTACCACCTTTAAAAATAAATAAATAAAACAATAATTTTTTGAACAACTCAGTGTTTGCAAGGACTCTCTCTTAAAGCAACCACTGAGAGATGCTAAATCTCCTTTCTAGTCCTCTGAGGTAGCAAGAGTCCCCCTCGTGCTCGCTGGCTGGAGGAAGGCACAGGCTATTCCAAAAAGACTGCTGAAGGGAATGAATGGTGGCCAATAATGAGAACTTCAAATCTCTTGCCTATTTCAATAAAGATTCTGCTGAATTACAACTATTTCAACAAGAGGGCTAATTAAAACGGCTAAGTGTCTTTAATTGTTCAAATTTACAGCATCATAAATTACTGAATTAAGGCAGTTCACCTGTTTTCAACCTCCCCTGAAGAGGGCAATCAAAAAATTTATATTCTGCATTATCCAGCATTTTATGTGGATATACAGGTCTTGCTGAAGACTTTCAAAAATTGAGAAAATTTCATAGGGAGAAGGGAGAGAAAGTGATCCTACTAAATCCAAAGAGGCTAAAATTGGGTTATAAAAATGACAGCTTAGCAAGAGAAATAACCTTCCTACTTTTGATCAGAGTTGCTAATGAAAATAATTCTAAACCGATGCACAGTATCTATGGTATTAATTACCGTTAGCAAGGACTGCAAACTCAATTACCTTTCAGGACCAGGCAGGCCCTGTAAAGATGCAAAGAGCCTGAGCAGAGCCTGGGAAAACTGGAGAAACAAGCTACCTCACCTGCAAGAGGGCCACTGCTCCTCACTTGACTCATCACTGCTGTAGGGGAAGACGGGCCCAGTATTGTCGGACCTTCAGGTTTTCACAAAAAGCTGGAAATCCAGATTTTATGTGAAATCCACCAATTTTTAAACATCAGCTATCAATTTAAAAGTTTTTAAATATTGTGAGTGCTGACCAAAACATGTCTGCAAACCAGACACAGCTAGTGAGCAGTGTTTTCAACCTTTGCCTGAAAGCACATACATTTTTTTTAAATGGCTAATTTATGATCAATTTTATTTTCAGAAAGATGGGAGGAGACAGGGAAATGGTAAGGAATGGAAATAGAACACAAGAGTCCAGCAATTGATAGTAAGAAAATACTTTTACCAGACTTGTGAAGACAATGGTAACTGTCCATATCAAAGTTGGAAGAAACTGTTTAAATATTTAGTGGTACTACTAAGCACAAAACTCAGAGAGTGAGAATTTCTCAGGTCTGGAGCAAAAAGTAATTCTGGGCATTGCCCCCACAATTTACTGTCAG
Organism: Dasypus novemcinctus; assembly: GCF_030445035.2. Taxonomy (NCBI): domain Eukaryota; kingdom Metazoa; phylum Chordata; class Mammalia; order Cingulata; family Dasypodidae; genus Dasypus; species Dasypus novemcinctus. Next base: position 80,735,192 of record NC_080682.1, read on the forward strand.
CGAACCTTTTAGGAACTTACCATATTCCTCTGCATTTTATGTCTACCATAACAAATTTAAAATAGCCGCAGCAACCACTGCAGGCCTCCCGTGGGCCAGGTACTCCTTAGGCCTCGGCGCCTCAGGAATGTGGGTCACAGAGCCAGTGGGCAAGATTCCAACCCAGGCCCATCTGACGAACTTCCCTCCAAAACAACAGGCAAAAGCAAAAAGCCCAGCCTCAACATCATAAACTTGTCCTCAGCCAGTTTTTTCCAAAGCCAAAACAAAAGATATATTTGTGCTAATTATATCTGGATGTAATTTACAATTTATGAAGTAAATTAGACACTGCCTCATTCCTCACAGCCTTTAACTGTACATTTTAGACTTTTCACATTGTCCAAACTACTGTTATTAACAATACTGGTTTTTTAAATCTACTATAACGATAACATGTAATAGATGTTTGATGTTTTCTGGAGTGCCAGCTCCTGTACTAAGAATGTTTTCATTCCACCCTCATGAATCTTATGAAGGTTATTACTATTATCATCACCCCATTTTACAGATGAAGAAACCGAGGCTTAGAGAGCTTCAATGCTTTCTCTGGAGTCACACAACTAGCACTCGCAGAGTTGAGGTTCTGAATTAAAAGTCTGCCTCCAGAGCCTGAGACCCATGGGTCACAATGCCCTTTGAAAGATGTCTTGAAGGCCATCAGTACTTCAGGCCAATCTCCGTTTGTTGTTAGCTAATGTTCCTAAGACATGACTAACATCCCCCTGCTCCTCTGCCCATGCCCACCTTCCCCACTTGATTGGAAGCCATTTTTGTTTCCCCACTCAAAACAGTGTGAGTCACTCGGAGCTCAGCCAATCTGGCCTTAAAAGGTCTTGGAAATGGGGCGAGGGTGCCCCTGGGGGACAGGGCTTCCCCTTCTGCCAGCCTAAACAGGGAAGCCCAGAGCTCTGCAATTTACAAAGGGCTTTTACATCCTTGCTATCTGAAGGTCTGAGAAGAGGGTCCTGATATTCACAGCAATCCCACGAATGGTCACCAAATTACCAAAGCGGGGTGGATGGGTGAAGAGCAAGCAGTTTTGGACTGGGATAGAAGAAAACATTTATTTAGCCAAAGCCATGTATATATTCAAAGCCCCTTATTAAATTCCTGAGAGAAGAAATCAAAGACATAGTCTCTAATGTGCAGGGGGAGAAATTATGCAAATAAACACATGGTGTAAGAAAAGAAAACACAAATACACGCAAACTGCATCATGAAGCAGCTGCTCTTAATGTACAAACTTCTGATTCCTCTTTTCCCCCTTCGATAGATCCCTGAGTCCTAAATGTACTCACAATGTCCTGGCACAGAGACCACAGGTCAGAGCTGGTCCTGAGGGGCTCTGGAAGGACAAGGCAGGCAGGCACACAGAGCAACATGACCCCTAGTCAGAGCTATCCCCAGAGCATGTGCAGGTCCAGAGAGCAGAGGAAAGCAGCTAGCTCGGTCCTGGGGGCCAAAAGGGCGGTTTGCAACATGGAGAACAAGACAAAGGGAGCAGGCAGAAGGAATGGTCCTGCCGATGGATGGAAGTGTTCTTAGTGCACCTGGCTCTGAAGCAAAACAGGGAGGTGAAAGTGAGGGCTAAACTCCATGCCCACAGCCAGAAACTCCAAAAAGCAAGGGGCAGTAAGGGAGCCCCTCTCATGTTCCCAGCCCAGACTCACGTGATGCAAGCAGCCAGGAGAAACAGGGGTGGGTGGCTGTCTCTGGGCAGCCAAACAGGCTGTGTCAACTCTGCATTAAGCACCTAATTGGAGGTCAGGACCTTGCCCTCCTGGGGCTTTCATGGTGCTGCCCAGTGCGGGAACAATTATTCATTAATCGAATAATCACACAAATGAATGTAAAATTGCACCTGTGATGAGTGCTCCAAATGAGCAGAGGAAAGACTATGAGAATGTGTGGTGGAGCGCCTTGCGGAGGATAGGAGAGTGGGCAGGGCCCCAGAGCCAGGCCAGGATGCCTGGCGGCAAACCCTTGCTCTGCCCCTGACTCACTGGCCTAGGCCTGTTTCCTTGCATCTATACCATTGGCATAATAATCCTACTTAGCTCAGCCAACATCTACTAAGTCCCAACACTAAGTAGTTACCCACCAAGAACTCTGATAGTGCTTGGCACTCAGTGAGCAAGCAGTAAGGCAGGATAGAATGATAACGGCAACGTGATGAAAGATCTGGCCTTCTTACGAGGGAGGTCAGGCAGGCTTCCCAGAACAGACAAATCAGTTGGATCTGAAGGGAAAACAGGCACTAACTAGACAAACCAGAACAAAATTCTATTCCATGCCCAGGGCCAGCTTGTAGAAAGTCTCTGTGAGGGAAGGCAGCATCCTAAGCATGACCAGCAGCGGGAAAGCAGTTCCAAGTTTCCCCTCGCGCACCCTGGTCGGCAGGATGCTGCCGTGTTGGGTGAACAGCTCTCTTCTTCTATAAGTCTTCCCAGTTTACTGTGAGCCCCCAAGTAAAAGTCGTATTCTTGGAACAAGTTATATGGCAGAACAAGGAAGTGAAAACGACACAAGCATCAAGTTCAAGGTCCCAAATCAAAACGTAAGGATTCATTTGCCATGAACTAGGAGCACTGCATTAGGTCCCATGCAGAGTAGAGACGTTGAGCCGGGGGCCCTGGGGCCTTTGGGTTGCTCCTCAGTATCCAGTGGAACCTGACAAGATGGTGTTAGGCATCTCCACAAAGAACCACCAGCCACCCTCATCCCCAGAGTCAGAAAAGCATTCTCAACTAGACATGGGGGGGAAAGGCTGTCAGACAGCAGTTGGTAAGAATCGTTATTCAGGCTAATTTAGGAAATTTGGGATTCAGCCAGGACAAAGCTGAGTGGACCTCATTCCTGAGCATTCTTGATGGACTATTTCTCCTTTTGAATTGCTGCTACTATTCTACCACCAAAAGAATTTAAAAAAAACAAAAACAAAAACAAACTGGGCCAAAGCCTATAAAGAAGGCATATCGTTGAGCCCTCACTACGCTAGGAGACATAAAAAAGAGCAAGAAATCCAAGCCCAGAATAATTTGCCCTGCCAAAGGTGAGAAGTGGGGTGGCCCCACCAAACTCAACAGCCAATGAATACCCAATTTCAAATACATTCGATCACATTATATATCTGTTTGGCTGCACAAACAGACTTTGCTATCCTCACTCTCTCAATAAACACTTTCTGAGCCAGGTGCACTGTGCTGGCACTGGGTACACAGAGATTTGTGTGTGTGGATGTGTGTTTGGACTCCACCCTAAAGGAGCTCAATTTACTCAGCATAACAGATAAGTAAATCAACAGTTACACGGATAAGTGCTTTGAGAGAGAGAAATGCAGGGTGTACTGGGAGCCAGAAGGAAGGTCATCTACGGGTCAAGGAGGGGCACGGGGGCGTGGGGGGTGGGGAGAAAGGTGTCCATAAGACGGGAACTTGAGCTGAGTTACCTAGATGGGAACAGTGGAAGCATCATTCCCAGGGGAGGGCCCTGCACCCGCAAAGGCCTGAAGAGGGGATGGTTGGGGGGAGGTGAGAAACATGGGTTAGGGAAAAAGTGAAATGAGGAAGGTAGCCAAAGGTCCAATTGTGAAAAGACTCACTGAAGGGGTTTAGATTTTATTCTATAAGCAACAAGGAGCCCTTGGAGAGCTTTAAGCAGAAGAAAGACATGATCAGATTTGTGAGTTAGAAACGTCATGTTGATTGGGGGGAGGAGGGAGGGTAAAGATGGACACAGGAAGACCAAGTAAGAGGTTGCTGAAAAAAGTCTAAATGATGAGTTGCCAAATGAAAAGAATGGCAATGTGACAGTTGAGGGAAAGGAAAAAGCCAAGCTTGACTCCTGAAGTAGAGACAACTGAGGGGGTGTAGCCCCATTTCCCAGCCAGGCAGCCCAGGAAGAAAGACACATTTGGTGCCAGGGGAGGGAATGAGTTTGAGGTGCCCACAGAGCAGGCAGCTGGGAGCGTGGGTTGGGAGGAGGCTCTGGGCAGGATAAGTAGATTTGGGTGTCTTCAGGATGGAGGGAAGTAGTGGATAAGCTCATCCAGGCAGAACACGAAGGAAAACATGAAAGGGACCAAGGCAAACCAAAAGAGACGGACAAAGAAAAGAGCACAGAGGAGGCCTCAAGTGCGGGCCCTCACTGTAGTGCATCAGGAGGGTGTGAGCAACTGTTGCCAAGCAAAAGAATTGAATGGAAAGGCTGAAGGCTCAGCTGACTAATCTGTAGCCATCTCGAGGTGCAGTGTTTGTTTGTCTCCAACAGGCTCACTGGCTCACTTCATTTTTCAGTGAGGCCTTTTCTGACCATGCTAACTAAAATATCAGCCCCATCACTCCCTGACCTCTTATCTCATTCTAATTTTCTGCAGAGCGTTATTGCTGCCTGACATTACATTGCACATCTCATATATCCATACCGTGTCTCTCCTACTAGAACATGTGCCTCAGGAGGACAGAGACCTTGTTCTCTATCACCTCTATTACCTCAGCGCTGAAGCAGTACCTAGCATGTAGAGGCTAAGGACCTTGTCCCATGTCACCTGGCTCATTAGAAGCAACAAATACTTAGTGAGCACATACTACATGCTGGATACTATGCTAGATGCTGGGGATACGGTGGTAAATAAGACAAAATAGGAACCTGTCCTCGGAGCATGAAGTTGTAGATGAGTGGATAGAAATTCCAAATACCTAAACAAAAAGTAGATAACTCTCACAGAGCTAGGGCTGAGCTCTGTCTGCCTTTTGGTGATACCTTGCCAAGCCCAAGGCTGCCTCCTTCTAACCAAAGGGAAACAACAGTTCACAGCATTACTTGGGGAAACAGATACAGTGTTTGAAGTTGGTCTTAGTCTCTTCCAAAGACCTCACACTTCTTCCACTCTTTTAATAGAATCCTAGGATGTAGAAGTACCCACTGCCAGTTCTGAATATTTAACTTTAAGGGCTTGATCTGTCTCTAGAACATCTATAGAAATACAAAGAAAAATTACAGATTTAGGTGGGAGGAAACAGGGAATGGTACAGGCCAGTGGATATGTCAGACAGGTTTGAATTCAAGTCCCTGGTAACCTTGGGCACATTATCACCCTCTTTATGACTTGATTTCCTTACTGCTGAAATGGGAATACTAATTCCCAAGTCAAGAGTTGCTGCAAAGATTATATTAAATGGTGAAATACAGAGGACTTGACACACAACCTGGTGAGTGTTCAACCACAGTGAGTGTTCAAAAACTGAACCAGTTACACCTGTTGCTTTTATTACTAGAGCTCTAACTTCATTATCCACACAAACCATGCCAGAAATTACTTAGCAGTCTAAGCAAAGAACTTCCACTGGAAATACTCAGAGTAGATTGATAGCTACTTGAATGACTGGAAGAACTGTCTCAATTCCCAACACTTGTATAGACTCTTCAGTAAGAAGTTTTATTTCAATATCGTGGTCCACCTCATTTTCTCCAATTTATGCAAATGCAACTATTTACCCAACAGGTCGTATCTTGTCTCATGGCAAGAGTCCAAACATGGGCCAGATTCCATGGTGCAAGTTGTGGCAGAGCTATGAACATATACCTTAAAGGGAGCATAAAACACAACCACAAACCCAATGTACACACGAACTCCCAAACACAGCTTGGCTCCAACTAAGGAAATGAGAATTGGTCACAGCATGTTTTGTCTGGCACAAAGCTAAAGAAAAGATTATTATGACATGCAAAAACCTATACCTTGTGGCCCCCTTTTATTACCCACACTCTCTCTAACTTCTCTCCCTCTTTCTCTCACTTATGTCCAAACTCCATGCAGCCTGGCTTCCTTCTCCTTCCCCTTCTGTGACAATACATTCTTCAAGGCCATCAGCAGCCACCTTGTCACAAATTCAGAAGCCTTCCCTCAGGGCCTTCTTGCTGGCCTCTGCTTCCTGGGCCTTTCTCCTCCTACAGCCTCTGGTTCTCCTTTTCCTTCTTTCCAGTGCAGTTATCGGCATTCCTCGAGGATCAGCCTTCTGCACTTCCAGGGGAGAAATTATTTAATCCCCTGGCTTCCACTCTACATCTCCAGGCCTAACCTTCTCAGTCCAGGCTCCAACTCATCAATTCCCAATTGTCTACTGGACATTTCCTTGTGGAGGAACCACTGTCATCTCAGATTCAAGATATATGAAATTAGATGCTTCTACAACTCCTCTCCAACCCCAATATCTACATTTTGGTCAATGGTACCACTGAGAATCACCAAGTTTAAACTTTCACCTTCTTTGATTCCTGTCTTTAATGTCTAAGAAGACCTCAAATCCTATTATTTCTACCTTTGAAATAGCCCTTCCATTGGTCTTTTCCTTCCATTTTAGCCACTATTAACCACATGGCCTCATGCCTAGATCGCCGCTGTTGCCTTCTAACTGGACCCCATGCCTCTGTTCTAGCTAACAGAACAACAGTCCTAAAACACCACTTCTGCCATTTCACTTCCATGCCCCAAATAACTTCAGTGGCTTTCCCCTGTCTTCAGAATAAAATCCAGTTGCCTTAATCTGGCATACAGGGTCTAGAAAAATAGTTGACAAGCCATGGCTTACAGACCAAATCTGACCACCACCTGTTTCTTGGAACACAGACATGCCCATTCATTTACATATTATCTATGACCGCTTTCCTGCTACAGCAGCAGAGCTGAACAGAGACCACATGGCCCGTGAAGTTGAAAATATTTACCATCTGGCCCCTTACAGAAAAAGTTTGCTGACCCTGGTCTAAAGCAGTCAAACACCAGCAGACCCTGCCAAGATCCTTGCCCAAGGTGCCTTTGGAGGAAGCGTTTGTTCCCACAGGTCTGCTGCTGAGTCTACTTTCTTGATACCTTACACCTCAAGCCCTAGAAACTCTTACTTCACTCCTCCCTGAACTTTTCCCAATCTATGTTTTCCTTCTAAACAGAGCCAAAGCTCCACCTCTCCATCAAGCCAGTCCCATCTATCCCCCACAACTTCTGGCTTCCAACTCTGCATTGACCACAAAAACCTACTGTGAGATTTCAATTCTCCTGTGTGTCCTTTCAGCTTTTACTATAGGCTTCTCTAGGTCCAGGCTTGCTAACCTCCACAGAGTGCATGCCAATAACAACTACCCAGCCCTTCATTCCAAACAGTGATCCCTGATAGCATAATTTGGTAAGAAGGCATCAAACAAACTTACCAACAAAGGCCCAGGATTCCACATTTGAAAAGTGAAACTTGGGTCCAAAAGCATGCACTCCAGTCAACACCACCTAGAAGCCAATGAAATAAGAGTTCAGCTTTAAAAGAGAGAATTTTTATGCATTTTCTTTACATTTCGAAAAGTTTTGATTTACCATCTTCCTAGAATACCCATATCTGCTTCTTTGCCTGTAAATCTCTGCTCATCCTTAAAATCCGCTGGACACTTTTTCGCTGGAAGTCTTCCCAATGTCCTGGGCAGGCCAGGTACCCACTCCTCTCACCTCCCACAGAACTCTGGTGAAACATTTATGGTAACACATGGCACACCATAGTATAATTTCTCGTTTAGGAATGGGGATCCCTAGACTGCAGGCACTTCAAGAAAAAAGACCTGTTAATTTCATCTCATCCCTTATCCCCAATGCCCAGAACACGGCTGACATTTAGATGGCCCTCAATAAATACATGTAAAATGGATGGAAAAACACCCACTCAATTCATTAACACATGCCTGTATATATAAAATCCTTCTAGTTCACAATTCTCACCAAAGAAATGCATGCCTTGATCCCATTGTTTTTAATAGGCAATATTTTAACAGGAAGGATTAATGAGATTAATCTTCTAAATGTACAGCTTCAGAATGACACTCCCCTGGACAGAAATCTTCAGAGGTTTCCAGAATCTACGAAGGCAAGCCCAATTCTGTAGCCAAGATGCCAGGCCTGTACCAACTTGGCCCATTCTGACTCTGCAACTGCAGCTCACATAGTTTCCCCCCTTGAACACCAAGATCCAGGCAAACAGGACTGATAACCAGTTCCCAAACACATACTTCTTCCCTCTCAGCTTTTCCTCTAGCTGGATGTCTTCTTCCTTTTCTTTCCACAATATCTCCATATACTGAAATGCCATCCATTCTAAATATCAGATTCCAGACCAAGTTAATGGTAAGGCCCCAATACATATTTGTAGAATGAATGAATGCATGGATGAATGAATGAACACATGAATGAAAAGGATCTCCAGCCTCTCTGCAAAAGTCCAGAAGTACTTTTCCCTTCTGCTAGATGCCCATGTTTTTCTCAGGTTTACTTCAATCTTAAATGACCCTTTTTGCACAAGTATATTCTCTTTCAGGGCAGAAACTATGGCTTATGTGAAAGGTTAAGCTTATCCACCATGTTGCTAGCTCCAACGGTCAAATCTTTGTCCTGGTCTTATAGCATCTGACACCAGTTAATCATTCCTTCTTGCTTTATGTACTGGTTTTGCCTGGCTTCTAGGATAACATTCTCTTTTGCTTCTCCATCCACCTCACTAGCTGCTCTTTTACTCTTCCTTACTTCCTCCTTATCTCCCCATCTCCTAATGTCAGGGTACCCCAGGGTTCAATCTTTGCTCTCCTCTCTTCTACGACTCCCTCAGTGATCTCACCTAATATTCTGGCTTCAAATATCACCTATATGCTGATGAGGTCCCAATTTCTCTCCAAGTCTGGAATTTCCTTTTGAAATTCCTACTAGTATATCCAACTGCCTGCTTTAAGGAGAGATGTCAAATAGAAAGAAGCTCTGTGTTAGATATGTTCGATATTTCAAACTTAATATGTCCAACACAGACCCCTGACTTTCCTCCTAAAGTTTTACACAACTCAGTTCATGACAACTCTGTTCCTCCAGTTGCCCAAGCCAAAAAGGTTGGAGTCATTCTCATCTCCTCTCTTTCTCCCTCATTCCATATCCAATCCTAGCCAAAACTTGTTCTTCAAAATATATTTAGAACTGACATTTCTCATCACTTCCATCACTACCGTTCTAGATTACTGCAATGGCTTCCTAATTGGTGTTCCTATTTCCACCATAATCTATTCTTAACACAGGAGGGAATCCAATCAACATAAGTTAGATCAGGTCATTTATCTGCTCATCCTTCAAATCTACTGAACACTCCCCAGCAAGGACTATGCCAAAGAGACCAATGCTTCTCAAGTAGATCTGCAGGCCCAAGGGTAAGTTTGTGCAGGAGCAGGTGGTCGCTTGGCTAGTGTCCTCCTTGCATCCATCTATTTCTCCACTGGAAGTCCTGACTTTATCTCCTATTATCTGATTTCTAAAAGAAAAGAAACTTTCAGAAGTGAGGAAATACAGTAACTTCCTTTTCCAAGTAAGGGCACCACAAGAAGCCAACACCATTCACATTTCTCAAGAAGCAGTAAATTGTGTCAAGTTTACCACCACTTACTAGCTAATCTCCAAAGATAAGACTAGCCTTCCTAATAACATTTGTTTACCCTGTTGGTAGTGGTGGTGGTAGGGGAGGAGTCTCCTTAAGCCCCTTCTCTCCCTGCACCCTCCAGCTGTTCATCAAGTCCTGTTAACCAACTTGTCTCAAGACCAGGGGTTCTTAAACAAGGGGTCCATGAGCTTGAATTAAAATTTAAAAAAAAAAAAAAAAAACATTCTTGTGGGGACATGTTGGTGCAGGTGTGATGTATTTATTAAATAATAAAGAGTATTGTTGGACTCAGAAAGGGGTCCATGGTTTTCACCTGACTGACAAAGTGGTCTGTGGAACAAAAAAGGTTAAGAACCCCTGCTCTAGACTCTATTCCTCTCTTCCACCTCACTAATGTTGTAGCTGGAGGTGAAGTACAAATAAAATAAGCACTCTAATTAATTCAGGTCTCATCACCTCTCTTCAGAGCTATAGCAGCAGCCTCCTCACCAGTCTCCCCACCTCCAGTTGCTTACAAACTTCCAAGTACAATTTCTTACAGTTTCTAGAATAATCATGCTAAAATCCAAATTTTATTCCCCTGCTTAAAACTCTCCAAAGAGTTCCTGCATTGTTAAACTGTGAATTCTTCCAAATATATTAGAATCAGCCACAGTAAATGTCTTTTTTAATCTTTCTTAGAGTCATGTCTTCTGCCTTTTACTTAAAAAGATCCTGCATCCTTCCTAGGGTGCATACAACCTAGACCAGATTAGAATATCCCATTCCCTGTGATTAGTGGAAAAAGATAAGCACATGATCTAAACCCAGCCAATCAGAACCTTTCTCGAATTGAGATATGGGCAAAGAAAGCAGCTTTCCCTTCACTGGTATTGCTAAACTGGGGCTGTCAGCAGCTGTGTTTCAAGGAGGAAGGTTGATGCCAACACACAAATAGCAGGCAAGGAGCCAGATGGACCACTGGCAGCATCAGCTTCCATTCCTGAACCTCTTTCTTTCATGAATTCTGACAGCATCCTTGCTAGTTTTGGAACAGCTAACTACCCACTTGTCCCTTAGCTAGCTGGAGTCCTAATAGGCCCACTATGCCATTTCCTCTATCTATGCCTTTACCCACAAGGTTTCCTCTACCCAGAATGCACGCTCCCTGGATTTTTACACAGCAGCCAGACTCCTTCTACACAGCCTTCCCTGAAAGGAAGGCCAGGTAGTCCAATTTTCCAGCTGTGCTGTAAAAATGCCTGGGATATACCCTTCTGGTAGCACCTAGACTCCCTCTCCGCCTTCCCAATCCCCCCAAGCCACAACTAGTTGCCAAGCTAGAAATCTCAGAATAAACTTAGTCTCTCCCCATTCCTTGTTACTCATGTCAACTTTCCTCTTCTTCCTTTCTGTCCCATGTCTCCTGTCACAGTCCAGCACCTCATTATCATCTACCCAAACTCAGGCAAGAGCCTTCTGTTCTCCTTGCCACTCTTCCCCCAACTACCCCGCCCCCCACTGCTGTCAGAGTTGAACTTCCAAGAGCCCTACTAATACCTACAGAATCAAGCCCTTGGTATCCAAGGCCCTTCACAAACTAGCCCCAACCTATATTCTCTAATTTCTTCCGTTAGCCTTTTTCTCCTAATTCTAACTAAACACCCTGGACATAATAAATAAAACAAACAGAAGAAGACTCTGAAAGTTGAAGTGATAATGCCAGAATGGTTAGGAACCTCAGGACCTGAGGAAAGACAAGGTGGTAAGAACCTTGCATTCTCTTTTTACTACATATATCCCAGATTTGGAGCTCAGGAAGCCAGCAACCCAGAAATGCCAACAGGCATAGACCAAAATAAGTGCCAATAAAAGCTTGTTCCTGCTAGCAAAATAGAAAGCTTTTAGACAATAACCACTCTATTCTAGCCAAATACCAATGAAAACACTATGGTCCCACCCTAACCCATACCAGCAAAGCAGAGATGGGAAGCCTAGAACTCCACCCTTACAAGGACATACTGAGGTGTCACAAGACCACTGCCAAGGTGGCATCAGGGAAGTCCAAGTACTAAGCTGGGATTTTCCTCCTTGCCAGCACTGCCTCCATGTGAAATGTCATTGGAGACCCCATGGGGAGCCTGGGCTTCCCCTATTCAGTGATAATTTAGGCACCCTTCTACTTCCTTGCTAGGTGGTGTCAGAAGAGACCTAGAGGGAAGGGGATGTGGCTCAAGCAATTGAGCTCCCACCTACCACATGGGAGGTCCTGGGTTCAGTTCCCAGTGCCTCCCAAAGAAGATAAGCAAGACAGTTAGTTGATGTGATGGGCTAGTGATACAACAAGATGACATAACAAGATGATGCAACAAGAGACACAAGGAGGAAAAACATAATGAGAAATAAAACAAAGCAGGGAGCAGAGGTGGCTCAAGTGATTGGGTGCCTCCCTCCCACACAGGAGACCCCAGGTTCAATTCCCAGTGCCTTCTAAAAGGAAGATGAGCATATAACAAACAGACACAGCAAATGCAAACAATGAGGGGCTAGAGTGCAATAAATAAATAAAATAAATCTTTTAAAAAGAAGAAGAAGAGACTTAGGACATAGGAAAGAATCAGAACTTTCACTATCACCTAGCAATAACAAGGTCACTCCCTCTGTGATGCCAGTGGAGACAACGTGGGGAGCTGGAACTCCCACCCTAGCAGTATGGAGGAGCCTCCTACCTTGGGTATCAACAGAGGCCAAACAAGGAGCCTGGACGCCTACCTCCACCTACAAGTAACAAGGTGATGCCTCCACTTCCCCTGCCACAGTGATATCAGAAAAGGCCAGTTAAAACAGAAGATTTAAGTAAGATCCAGAATCTTATAATATTATTATGAAAATATCCAGATTCTAGTAAGTTTCCTCATCATACTAAGAACCAGGAAGATCTCAAATTCAATGAAAAATGATAATCAATAGATGCCAACACCAAGGTGACAGAGATGTTAGCTTTATCTGACAAAGCAGCCATCATAAAAATTCTTTAACAAGGACCAATTAGCGTGCTTAAAACAAACATAAAAATAGAAAGCCCCAGCAAAGAAAAAGAGTCAGCAAAGAAATACAAAATATAAAGAAGAATCAAATAGACATTTAAGAACTGAAAAATACAATAACATAAAGCTCAGTTGATGATCTCAAGAACAGAACAAAATGGACAGGAGAAACAATCAGTGCACTGGAAGATAGAACAAAGGAAATTACCCAGTCTGAACAACAGAGAGAAAACAGACTGAAGAAAAAAAAAAAAAAAAGAACAGAGACTTAAGGAACTGTGAAACTACAACAATAAAGCTAACATTCACGTGATTGGAGTCCCAGAAGGAGAGGAGAAAGAGGCTAGAACTGAAAAAGTACTCAAAGAAATAACGGCTAAAAACTTCACACATTTAGCAAGAAATAAACCTACAGATTCAAGAAGATGAGCAAGTGCTTGTTTTGGAAGCACATATAATAAAATTGGAATGACACCGAGAAGATTAGCATGGTCCCTGTGCAAGGATATCATGCAAATTTGCAAAGCATTACATATTTTAAAATTTCATATGGTCTCACTAATATGAACTAAATACAAAGAATAAATACATGGAGTTAAACCCTAGACAATAGGTTACTAGGAGATAGGATAAGGGCTGAGAAGCAGTACTGATGCTTAATATAGAGAGAATTTCTAATTAGCTTGACTATAAAAGTGTGGAAATAGAGTTGATGGTAACACAATACAGTCAGTATAACTAACATGGCTGGTTTATAAATGGGATTGTGGCTGAAAGGGGTAGTCTAGGGATGCAAATACCAATTGAAAGAAAGCTAGAGAATAATCTGAGGACTGAATAACATAGTGAACCCAGAGGTAGATGAGGATTGTGGTTAATAATATAAATATAATAATGTTCTTTCATGAACTAGAACAAATGTACATCTCTATAACAAAGTGGTAAGAATATAGTGATGCATGGGGAAAATTCAATTAATGTAACTTATGGACTATAGTTAACAGCAATATTGTATTATTCTTGCATCATTGTCAAAGAAGGTACTATATCAATGCTAAGGGTCAATAAAAGGAGGACATGGGATTTTTTCTTTTGGACTAAAGGAAACATTCAAAGGTTTACTGGATCGAAGACTATACAATTCTGTGATGAAAGTGAGAACCACTGAATGTACACTTCTGATAGAATGTACAAGGCTTAGGACTGGATAACACAGTGAATCATGTGGTAGAAGATGGTGTATGGTTAACAGTAAAAATATGAGAGTGTTCACTTATGAACTATAACAAATGATCAATACTAATACATAGTGTTAATAATAGGGGGTGTATGGGAAAAATAAGTCAAGTGTATGCTGTGGATCATAGTAGTAAAAGTCTAATCATGTTCTTTCATAATCTATAACAAATGTAAAAATTCTTGAGAACAGTCAGGAAAAAGCATTTTATCTATTGAGGAAAAACAATTCAAAAAATGGCAATTTCTCATAAGAAATAATGGAGGACCAAAAAAAAAAAAAAAAAAAAGAGAGAGCGAGAACAGAACACTTCTAAATAACCGACAGGTCAAAGAGGCAATATCAAGGAAAATTACACACACATACACACACACACACACATACAGAAACAAATCAAAATGAAAATACAACATATCAAAATTTGTAGGATACAATTAAAGTAGTGCTGAGAGGGAAATTTATAGCACTAACTCTATACATTAGAAACAACAACAACAAAAAATCAGTAATCTAAGCTCCTACCTGAAGAACCTGGAAAAAGAAGAGCAAAATAAACTCAAAGCAAAAGCAAGAACATAATAAAGATTAAAACAGAAAGCAATGAGACTGAAAACAAACAAACAAAAAACAATAGAGAAAAATCAATGAAGCAGAGCTGGTCTTTGAAAAGATCTATACAACTGACAAACTTTACCAAGAGACAAAGAAAATGAGAAGACTCATATTTCCAATATCAGGAATGAATCAGCGGATGTCACTATTGACCCTGCAGACATCAAAAGGATAACTAGAAAATACTAGGAACATTTACACACACATAAACTTGACAACTCAGATGAAATGGACCAATTCATTCCTCAAAACACAAACTCTACAACTCATTCAATATGAAACAGATCATTTAAATAACCCTATAGCTATTAAGGATATTAAATTTGTAATTTTAAAAACTACCCAAAAAAAGGGGGGGGGGGGGCGGAATCTCCACACCCAGATGGTTTCACTGGAGATTTCTACCATGGATTTAAAGAAGTATTAACACCAATTCTATACAATCTCTTCCAGAAAACAGAAGAGGAAGGAATACTTTCCAATTCATTTTATGAAACTAGTATTACCCTGATACCAAAACCAAAGACAATATAAAAACAAAGACTACAGATCAATAATTCTCATGAATAGAGATGTAAAACTCCTTAACAAAACATTAGCAAAGAAAATTTGGCAATACAGAAAAAATTATACACCATGACCATGTGGGGCTTATTCCAAGGATGCAAGGCTGACTCAATATTCAAAAATCAATGTAGTCCACCACACTAACAGGATAAAGAAGAAAATTCACAAAATTCATCAATGTAGCATTTGATAAAATTCAATACCCATTCACGATTTTAAAAAAACTCCTAAAATAGGAATAGAGGGAAATTTGCTTAATTTGATAAAAGCATCTACCTAAAAAAACCCTACAGCTAACAATATATTTAATAATGTGAAAGCAGACAATAAATGATGTCTGCTCGCACATTATCTTATTCAACATAGTACTGGAAGTCCTAGGCAGCACAATAATGCAATAAAAGGAAATGAAAAGCATACAGAGTGGAAAGAATAAAAAAATTCCTATTTGCAGATGATATGATTGTCTATTTAGAAAATCCTTAGGAATCTACAAAAACATTCCTATATCTAATAGGTGAGCTCAGCAAGGATACAG
Organism: Dasypus novemcinctus; assembly: GCF_030445035.2. NCBI lineage: Eukaryota > Metazoa > Chordata > Mammalia > Cingulata > Dasypodidae > Dasypus > Dasypus novemcinctus. The sequence continues at coordinate 80,750,663 of NC_080682.1, forward strand.
GATATAAGATAAACATTCAAAAATCAACTGTATTTCTATTATATTAGCAATAAACAGGTAGATTCTGAAATTAAAAACACAATGCCATTGACAATTGCTGGAAGGAAGGAAGAATAGAAGGAAGGAAGGGAGAGAAGGAGGGAGGAGGGAGGGAGACAACAAGAAAGAGAGAGAAAGACTTCAGTGTAAATCTAGTCTCCCAAGCAATCAGCTTATGGTCTAGCCATGAGGGCAGGGATAGTATATGTGTTTTGCTCTCAATTAAACCAAATCACCTAGCCAATGCCAAGCACCTAGTAGGCATGCAATATTTATTGCCATAGCCTATGCCCTCCTCCCCTCTGTAAGACAAGATTTTCTTCCCTTTAATGCTCCTAGTGAGGTCAAGACCTATTAAAAAGTCCCATCTCCAGTTTCTGCCTTGACAGGTCATGATTGCCTAGAAAATAGCAGAATAACCATTTCTATGCCCACTCCCACTACGGCCAAGGCCTCATCAGTGGCTGCAGACAGCAGGGATTGAAAGTGGCCCCTGTAGGCATCTCTGAGCCACCCAGAGGGTACAAGTTCAAAGGCATCCCAAGGTTTGACCCAAAGACCCCCAGATGATGTGAGACCATTGCCATGTTGTCCCACCCAAGTTCTGGGATTAGAAGAGTTACAAATGCCCTCCCTCTGTCTGTAAGCTTAGCTATGAGAATTGCCTGTCTGTCCTGAAGAAAGTACTGTGGAAGAAAAGAGGTTCTGAGGTGAAGGTCAGAGACTAGACCATGTGGCTTGGCTCCCATTGCTTTCTGCCCTCACGGTCTCCAACTCTCACTCTCTTCCTTTCCATTCCAACCATTACTGGCAGCCCTTACCCTTGCAGTTTTGCCCAAAATGCTTTTCCCCCAACTAATTTCTTCAACTCATTCATTGTGGCATGCTTCAGGCCTTGAACTCACCAAAACCCATTTCCTTTTCCTTGTGGTCATATTTCCTAGCCTCCCTTGTGTTAAGAATAACCATGTGACTGAATTCTGGCCAATGGAATGTGGGTGGGAAGAGCACATGCTTCCAGCTGGCCCAGTTAAACCTCCCCACAAAATGCCCTCTCTCTCCCCTCATCCTCCAGCTGCATGGAAAGGAATCTGAGGATCTCAAAGACACAAAAAAGAAGGACCCTGGATCCCTCAGTGACCACCAGGAGCAGCCACATTGTAGTTTCAGTGTACAAAATATGTAATTGTATTGAGCTGATGTAATTTTTGGAGTTGTTTTATATTTAACCTAATGGTTTGGTCTCCTCAGTGTGGCCTTTTCTGCCCACTCTACTTATTAATAAAATCTTCCCAACACTTCCTAGCCAACCTTCTTGTTTGTTTCTCTCCATAGTCCTTATTACCATATAACAATAACGTGTATATATATATATAATACATATATATAATACAAATATATACATATTTTTCTTTTCTACCCCCCACATTAGAATATAAGCTGAAGACACAAATTTTTGTCCTGCAACCCCACCCCCACTGTATCTCCTGGGTCTAGAAGAGTGCCTGGCCTATTGTAGTCAATAATTCATGGCTGATTTTTTGAATGAATGAATGAATGAGGCACTTTGGCTACAAGGTCAGAAACACTTGGGTTGAGGCCCAGCTCTGCCATTTGCTAGCTGCATGACCTGACCAAGTTACCCTACCTTTTTAAGACTCATTTTCTTCATCTGTGGTACCTTATAAGAACAGGTAATAATTAAGATCATGAACATAATTTCCTTAGCACAGAGCCTGGTAACAGCTCAGGTTCTATACATTCTAATTGCTCTAAGCCAGAGGACAACATTGGGTATCAGGCCCTAGCACAGAAAATGTGCGGCAATATTTCAAAGAGGAAGGAGATGAGTGGATATTCACAGGTGCAAACTCTTCTGAAAGAAATTGTGGCAAATACCTAGGTAATCAGATTGAAGAGCTACCTAAAAGTTCTCAGTAAACTACTAACAATCAGAAAAACATGACAACCGGTGGCATAGGCAACGAAAAGTATGTGCTGAGTCTGCAGAAAAGTGCTGCTGTAGAGAAAGCACCCTCCAAATGATGAGAGATCACTTCGTGCCTTTTAAGAAACAATTTTCCCAGCAAATCTCAGGAAAAGAGAGAGACCACTTGCATCATGGGGAAAAGGTAATAAAGCTATAAAAATGGAACTCAAATAAACCACATACAGAGCCCACATGGGCCTAGTTTCCCAGGAAAAATAGCGATTGCCAAAGTGTTCAGATGAGAGTCACAGTTGTGCCTCAGCATAGCAAACGACTTACAAAAATCATTAGGCTGCAGAAAAGCTACTGGGTCTGCCAAATTAGCAGTGCCAGCTCTCACCTGCCCCTGTCTGTCATGCTCACCTCCCTCTACCGATAAGAGGACACACTCACTAATATCTAATGCCTGAGCCTGCTCTGTCTTCTTCCAAACAGATCCTCCCCCAGTGAGCAGTGCCACGCGTCAGGAAGGCCCAGGCAGCAGCGCCCCAGGTCTCCTGCTCTCCTGTGTTCCCATTTTCTCCTTGGCCCTGGTCTCCTGCTTGCAGCTCTCACCTTCTGGGACTCTGTAGTGCTGAGCCTTCCTGACCCATGAAACTCTGTGGCCCCTCGTGGTTCTCACTGCCACCCCTTACATACACCTCTTCACCCCTCTCATCCCCATTCGCTGGCCTCTCTTCCACCTCTGTACTCCCTAACCTTGGTAATCCAAGCCTCTACAACACAGTGTCTGCCCACCTTTCTGATTCTAGAGCCTGCTCTTCCCCTACACCAGCGGCAGACAGCTTCATGGTTAAATGCAGATACTGTAGAGACCAAATGGATCTGAACCTTGGCTCTACAGTGGTATGATGTTGGGCAAGTTAATTAATTGCTATATGTCTCAGCTTGCTCATCTGTATAACAGAGATAATAATCCTGCCTCCCTCTTTTGGGTTGTTGTGGGGATTAAATGACTTAACACATGTAAAACTCTAAGAACCATGTCTGGCACCTGATACTCTCTATACAATGTTAGCAGTGACCATTACTCCATGTACCCAACACCAGCCAAGCTCCAAACATACCCTGTGTCCTTTCGCCTCCATAACCTCTTCTCAGGTCTTTGACCTGTGCTGGGGATGCCCAGCCTCCATCCCAACCTGTCCTTCAAGGCACTGACAAAAGCAACCGCCTCCATAAAACTTTCCTTGATTCCCGGGGCTCTTGGCCCCCCAGTGAAATGGAATTTCTCCCTCTTCTAGCTGAGGGCAAGGAGGCTGATTTCTCCTAGGGCCCCTCTTAATTGAATAACCATCAGTTTTAGACTTGTATTATCCTTCTCATCCCAGGTCATGAACTCCTCAGAAACAAATGTGCACTGGGCTTTTTCTTCCCAATTTTTTCTTCTCTCTAATCTTTACAGTGTACAGTCTCGGTAAACAACCAGAGACAGAAACAACCACAAATGGACCAGCAGGTCAAAGGAAGCCTTCCCTGTCACACCACAGCCAACAAGAATGGCAGCTCAGATCAAGACAGCACTGGGACCCAGCTGGTTTGTTGATTTCACTCTAGTCGTTTCCAAATGGCCATCAAGAAGCCAAATCCTTCCAGCAAGTTTGCAACCTGCTTCTGCTGCTCACTATGCTTCATGGCAGGTTCACTTCTGGCTTAGGAAAATATGTTCTTCTCAGAAATCCTGTTTATTTTTCCTTGTTTTAGAGCATTTCCTAAAAACATCCTTAAGAAAAGATGCTTATTTTATTTTGTAATTGTTTTAATTAGAGCATCAAAGATATAGAGATATAGAATTCCTCAATTTAAGTAGGTAGATTGCCCCTAAGAGAATTTATTGGCTTGTCTACACACAGAGGAAAAAGCAAGTCAAGAATGACTTGTAATATGCAGCCTTTCATTTACGTCTAACTTACATTGCCTCTACCCTGCCTCTTCATTCATGGAAAACAAAACAAGGATGGTTCCTAGCAGTTCATGTAAATTTTTAAAATATCCTCACAACATTCTTGAAAAAAAAAGAAATTCTAATTCTCTATCTAATCTTGGACCATTGCCCTTACCTAAATAAATGCCAAACTAATGAAATGATTCTATAATACACAAAGATGGCTTAACGCAGCATTAGTTGAAACAGCAAAAACTGTAAGCAATCGAAATGCCCCAGAGCAAGCTCGTGGCTTATTGAAAACATTCCCTTGATAGAATAGTATGCAGCCATCTTACATGACCATGATGAAAACTAGGAAGCCACCTGGAAAAAGGCTAAGGATATAATGTTAAAGTAAAGAGGGAAAACGGATGTTTTCCCATCTACCATATAGGAGGGTTCCCGTCTACCAGGGTTCAATGCCCAGGGCCTCCTGGTGAGGGCAAGCTGGCCCATGCAGAGTGCTGGCCCACACAGGGATGTCGCCCCACATAAGAGTGCCACCCTGCATGGGAATGCCGCCCAGTGGGGGAAAGCTGCCCTGCGCAGGACTGCCAGCCAACGCAGAGAGCTGATGCAGCAAGATGATGCAGCAGGAGACACAGAGGAGAGAACTAAGACGTAGCAGAACAGGGAGTTGAGGTGGTGCAAGAAAGTGATTGCCTCTCTCCCACCCCAGAAGGTCCCAGGGTCAGTTCTCAGAGCCGCCTAATGAGAACACAAGCAGACACAGAAAAACACACAGTGAATGGACACAGAGCAGAAAACAAGGGGAATGGGGAGAGGGTAAAATAAAATCTTTAAAAAGAAAAAGTAAAAGGGCTGCAAATCTGTTAGGATACATGTGTTCTTGCCGTCAGGGTTGCCCCAGCTTGGGGTGGGTTAGTCTCAGGGTATGCGATCAGATGAGGGGAAAGCTAAGGGGAAATCTGGACACAAAGGGATGGAAAGAATGGCGGTACCACAGGAAAATCAGATGTCTGAGTAGAGGCAGGAACTTCACTTCAGGAGAACAAAATGAGAGAAAGGAAAGGCAAGGTCATTTCAGGAATTCTATCCCAAAGCTGGTGAGAATATCCCTATTCTGTAGAATATCCCTATTCTGTAGAATAAAGCAATCCCTAGATGAGAGAACAATTTTTAAATCTCTAAGACACTCACTGCCAGGCCTCACCCTCTCCACAATGCGGCCACAGGAATCTTCCTGAAGGTTCAGCCCCTCCCAAGCCTCTGAGGATAAACCTAAGGCAGAAGGGACTTAAGGGGGCCTAGCTTATAACACAGGGAGGTAGCTTGCTTGCTGCTAACTAGTAGATAAAGAAAGTGAACCCCTTAGGAGACTGACTGAGCAGCATCCTGACCAAGGCATGACAAAGAATCATAGGCCAAGGCAGCACTTGAACCTGAGTTTGCATATTTCTGGGTAGAAAGCTCTTCTGCAGAGTAACCTGGTGCAAAGCTAACCAATGAGTCAGACTGACTGGCCTTGGGACTCAAGAGATCTCAGAGAAACAAGTGGTTTATTAAAAGGTGAACCCAAACAGAGCAAATCCCAGCAACCTCAGTATACCAAGAGGTGCCCCCAAAGAGAAAAGGCCTGATCCTGCACCCAAGTCCATGCCAAACCCTAGCCTCTAACTCCTCAGTCCCCTGCACTCTTGGTTCAGCTGAAGCTCGTCTGCCCCTTGGGTGAGCCAAAGCTGGGCCGTGAGGACATGAACTCTGGCACTGCCATGCCACATTTATGAGACAACTCCACATCTGGACAGGGGAAAATTATTCCAGAGCTCCTTCCCACAGCCCCTCTGCTCCCTGCTTCCTATCCTTACCCCATCAGAATCCCCAGTGTGGATCCTTACTGCCAAATACAAGAGGCCAAACCCCTAGCCCTGGCATTTAAGGACCTTCATCATATGGCCACAAACCACTCTTAACCATGTCTCTCAAAGAACTCATTCCACCCACCAAGGTTGGGTAAGGGGCTGCTCTCCTCCTCCTCACACCACCTCCAGAAGCCATGTGCTCCTTTCTCACCCCATCTCCAAAACCCTTGAGGGCCAGCCCAAGCCCTTTCTCCTCCCCCATTCCCCAGCCTCTCCCAAACACACTGGTTTTGCTCAGTCTCCCCTGATCAACCCTAACCCTCTGGCTACTCATATGTGGAAAAAGCAGGTCATCCAGATGTTCTTATCCAAGGGATGATGCAAAGGAGACCCCCTTCTTCCCAAAATTTCCTCTAAATATACCACAGAAATTCCGTATTAAAGCTGTTGCTGACTCTCCCTTGACACCCCCTTGGGAGGAAGGCACAAACATTAGGCAATGATGCTGGAGCCAGGAGCCCTCCTAAGTGTCCTGCTGGATGGGGGAGCACTTTTCACCTGCCACAGACACCAGAAGCAAATGCTTCCTGAGCTCCTACTAGGTGAAACATGGTGGTTATAGGATCTTTAAGATACTGATCTGAACAAGCCAGTCTTGGCCCTGCTGGAATTCAGACTCAAACCAGGAAAAGAATGAGATAACCTCCACTAAGGCAACATGATAACTGTCAAAGCAGAGAGGGAAGGCATCGAGTGAACAGAAACAAAGAGCAGAGGCGGGAGGGATTTAACTCAAAACCAAGAGGGACTGGGAAGGGGCTCAGAGAAAGCCATATGTAAACTGTCCCTGAAGGATATTTAACAACAAAAATAAAAATAATGGCATCTGATATTAACTGAGCACTTACTGTATGTTAACCACTGTATCAAACACTTCACCTGCCTTATTACAAAAGCATTCAATCACTCATTAATGGGGCCTACTATCTTTCAGGCACTGTTCTAGGCATGGGGGATAGAGCAGTGAACAGAACAAACAATAATCTCTACCCTTCTAGAGCTTACGACCTACTGAGAAAAGACAGGCAACAAACCAAATAAATAAGGAAAATGCATAATGCATTAATCAGGGGTTCTTAACCTTTTTTGTTCCACAGACCCCTCTGTCAGTCAGATGAAAACCACAGACCCCTTCCTTAGTCCACACTATACTGTGTATTATTTAATATATACATCATACCTGCACCAACACGTCCCCACAAGAACAATGTTTTTTTGAATTTCAAGTCAAGTTCACAGATCCCTTATTAAGAACCCCTGCATTAGATGGTGATAAGTGCTAAAAGGAAAAATAAGGCAAGAACGGGCAATAGGAAACCCCTGGAGTGGGGGGCAGTGGGCTGGGTGATCCCATTTTAAATAGAATGACCTTGAGTTAAGACAGAAGAAGGCAAGCCAACATGCCATGCAGATATCTGGGGCAAGAGCCTTCCTGGCAGAGGGAATAGCCAGTGCAAAGAGCATGAACAAGAGGCATGCGTTGCACATCTGAAGAACAGCACGGATTCCAGTGTGGCTGGTGTGGAGTGAGAGAGGGCCAGGCAGGACCAGAATGTGCTGCTGCAAAGCTGCATGCTGCTAAACTCAGGGGGCACCACAATGAACCGCACAGAACCCAACCTGCTCAACCATATGCTGCGGCCCTGGATGGAACATGAGGTCAGAGAAGTACCAAGACGGCTTGAGGTCCGTAAGAATTTGGCTTTTCCTCTGAGTTAGACAGGAAAGCTATTTTTGAGCAGGTTCTGGGCAGAGGAGCGACCTGATTTGACCTTCATCTTCCCAGCATCACCGTGCAGAGAATAGACAGCAGAGAGGCAAGGGTAGAAGTGGGAGATCTCTTATCAATAATCACACTCCACTATATATATATCGTCTTATCCTCACAATCCCATACTCTTTCATTGATGAAGAGATTGAGGCTCAAGAGAAATCTGGTAACTTCTCAAGGGTCACTCTAGTAAGCAGGGGCAGAGCTGCTACAATCAGGAAGTAAGGGAAGAGAGCATTCCAGGTGGAGTGAACAGCATTAGTGATGGAGCAGGAACTTGGCAGGGCTGGTGAACTTGGGAGAGGGCAGGTTCATGGTCCAGGGAGGGTAGAGCCTAGTGGTAAATGGCAGGACAGGCAGTAAAGGCTGATCTGTGCCCCAAGCACTCCCATACCAATGCCGACCAACCACTTCCAAGCTGGCATCTCTCCCCTGGACCAGAACAACTGCCACCTAACCCATCTCCCTGATCCACTCTTCTCCGGCCTCGTTCAATCCGTTCTCCACACTGGAAGCCAGAAAAATCTTTTAAATGTAGAAATCAGATATTATTATCTTGCTCTCTACACTCTGGTGGTTTCGTACCATTCCAGCCCCACAGCAGACCCCCCATTGATACTGGATGAATGGATGACTCCCTCATCCCTACAGGCTAACCTCTCGGGCCACTTCTTCCATAGTTCTGAACAGCAGAGACGAGGTCAAAGGAAAGAGCGCAGGAGTGAAGAGGGTTCATGCTGGAGCCAAAGAATCTGGGTTCAAATCCCAGGGATGCCACATCTTAGCTGTGTGACCATGGGCAATTACTGAACCTCTGAGCCTCAGCTGCCCTATATGCAAAATGGAGACAATGGTGTCTAACTCACAGTGCTCTTATGAGGATGGAATGCATTCATAAATGCTAGCTATAAAAGTATAATTATTATTATTAGGGCTGCAATGCAGTGAACAAGGGAGTATGGTGACAAGGCAACAAAAGCAGAGTAGCCTTCTTGACTCACGAAGAGGCTCAGGCAGCTATCTGCAAGCCCTACTGCTGGGCTAGTGGAAAACGCCTGGGAAGGGGGTGTCAGCCCAGCAGTCTAAAGCTCACAGAGGGCTGCTCCCCACCCTCCCCACTACTTCTCCTTCAACCCTCTTAGTAACATTTGATCTACACCTCTGGGGTGAGAGACTTTGTCCTCAACATAGACGGTGGAAGTGAAGGGAAGTGGTCCCTATGATCTTGTTTTTGTGGCTTTTTAAAAAAATTATTGGTACAAGGGTGCTAGGTTAATTGCTTAACCACCTGTACACTGCCTTAAGTTCTTTCATCACTGGTGGCCTCTGTGGGCCCATGTCTTATACCACATTTTCAGGGGCAAGTAGCCATCAGTATTAACTTTTCTACCCCACCTGACTGCTGGCGACCACTACCAAAATGATGCTTCCCCATATTCCTGACTCTGGGAGCCTGAGTCCCTTATCCAGGCTTGCTCTGTCTCAATGCAGGGGAAATGACGTCCCCTTCTCTTCCTCCTTCACAGAGGGAGACAACTCTTTGCTGAGGGGCTCAGGGGCGCCCACCACTCAGAGAGACTGTGTGTCGGTCAAAATGTACAAGGAGAGAGGAGAGTCATTCCGTTGCGCTGAGGGGTCGCTTTTGGGTTAAGCCTTTTTAATAAAGTACTCACTCCGGAGCAAACTGGACACACTTCACCATGTTGTGGCCCAGTAAAAGGAGCTCTGCAGATAGGCCTGGGCTGTGAAGTCTGCAACTGGCTTGCTCCATGCCTTACCCCCAGCACAGCACCTGAGTCCCCAAAGCTCCTGGATCATGGTACATGTTGTAAGGACTGCTTACGGCAGACAGCACAACAAGCACTGGGTGCAGATGGAAGGCTTTCCTCACCAAATAAATTGTGAATTTAAGGGGAAGATCAAATGGCCATATTCTTCTCTGGATGCTGAATACAGTGTACCCAAAGTTATTATCTCAAAAACGGGCAGACTGAAAATTGAGGCTGAAACAAAACTTTACAAAGTTGAAGCAATGAATATTTGAAACAAAAAAGTATATAAATTTCCCAAAGAATCTGTAACACCACCCCCACCTCCAACGTCTCCCAAACAGGGCTTAAAACCAGGCCCTCTGAGGGCCACATTCATTCCAAAACCTTTTGTAACCTGTAAAGGTGGCTGTATAAACATTTACAATATACATGTAGATATGCAGGTATGTTTTTAAAGGAATGGTAATAACAACCATGAAATGGTAACAAGCTTCCTTCTATGCTCCCTACCCCCACCCTAAGAAAATTGATTTTAGTAACAGAGCAGCTTCCCAGCCAGCCCTGGTTAGGGAGTATGAGATGATCACTGTATGCCTGACTGATTCTCTGGTTAAAATTCATAGTTTGTGGGCAGGAAAGGATTGAGGGGAATTCTGAAAGCTAGTGAGTCCCCAGACCCATTCAGGAGGAAGATAACGTGAAAAGTTTCCATTCTGCATCAAATAGGTCTGAGACAAGCTTCAAAGGCTGGTTCTTGGAAAAGGAAGATGGAGGGAAAAGGGCTACAAAAGCACTGTCTTTAACGTTTGCAGGAGGGAAAGTGCTGAGGCTCCACAGAGCTGAGGGTCGTCTTTGTCCAGATTTTCAAGAAGGGAAACAGAGAGCAGGACAAAGGCCAAGCCTCTAGACCTGACGGGGAAACAGAAACGAAGATTTAAAAAGGATTCTCAGGGAAATTGTTTAAGCTTTTCCAGGGAGTCAAAAGCCAAGCTGACAGTGATACACAAAGGTCCTGTGAGAGGTGGTGATCAAAAAAACTTCACAAAGGGCAATAGCAAGGTAAAATATTCTAAATACTTACAAAGGCCAGACTCTGAGCCACCAAGAAAGGGAATGGAGGTGGCTGGGGGATGGGAGACAAGGAGAGGTTAGTTAAAAATAGTCCCCTAATGATAACAGCCCAGTATCCTAGCTAAAGGGATGACGAGATACTGGACCTCATTAAAAGCTGAAAATAATAAGGGAAAAAATAAACAATCTTGTCCTGAGACAAAGCTGTGGCATGCGCAAACCTGAACCCCTAGGTGCAAATTGGTGCACCACTCTTCAGAAAAGATGGATGTACACTGGGGCAGGCCCAAGAAGGGCAATGGAATGGCCACCAGAGCCAGCACCTGGCTAATGCCCTCGGCTTTTGCTTTGTCCACCTGTAACCAGCTGGAACAGGGTAACAGGAACTGGAGAAGCACCTCAGCCCTACCAAGAGGACTCCTCCAGTTAGCCCCTCCCCAGGCTACCAAAAGGCAGCCCAGGGACAGAGAAGGAGCTGGGCCTTGAGGTCAGAGACCTACTTTCCAATCCCAACTCTGACCCTCCTGCTCCTCTATGAAAGGGCACTTGTAACCCTCTATGTGGCCATTCTTACCATCCGTAATTATCTTCTTTATTTATTTTCCTGTTATCTGCCCCTCTCTCTCCCACTAGAATGAAAGTTCCATGACAGCAGAGGCTGGGTGTGCCTTATTCATCACTATAGCCCCAGCCTGCACCTAACAGAGTGGTTGCCACATGGCAGGATCTCAGTAAAAGAATGCATAGCATAGAGACTGCCTGGTTTCAAACACCAAATAGTCATCTTCGAGAACTGGACCTGAGCCTGTCCTGCCAGAAGTGGGCCAAGTGTGGGATGAATGGCTCAGCTGCCTTGCCCGAGGGTATGCAGTCAGCTCTGTGCCACCAACCCTCCCTGCAGTTCTGACTGACTCCTCCTCTTCAACCCATCCCAGGAGCTCCACTCAGGCCAGCCACGTGACCTATGACAAAGAGCAAGGGGAGGGAAGTGGATGTGGCTCAACTGATAGAGCCTACCATATAAGAGGCCCAGGGTTCGATACCCAGGGCCTCCTGGCCCACATGGTGAGCTGGCCCACGTGCAGTGCTGCTGTGTGCAAGGAGTGCCCTGCCATGAAGGGGTGCCCCACATGCAAGGAGTGCGCCCTGCAAGGAGAGCTGCCCCACACAACAAAAGTGCAGCCCAACTAGGAGTGGTGCCACACATACGGAGAGCTGATGTAGCAAGATGACGCAACCAAAAAGAGACACATTCCCTGTGCTGCTGACAAGAATGCAAGCGGACACAGAAGAACACACAGCAAATGGACACAGAGAGCAGGTAACAGTAGGGGAGAAGGGGAGAGAAATAAATAAATAAATAAATAAATAAATAAATAAATAAAAAGAGCAAAGGGAAGCTGCTACAGGAGAAAGGACAATTAGTCCTCTTCTGTTCATAAAAATGTTGCTGGGAAGAAGCTACAACCAATTCTACAGAGTCATGAACAGATGGAAGACATGAACCACAGAACCTTAGAAATGGAAGGAGCTAGAGAGAACAAAGGACAAGGTTGCCTGATCCCAGGATAACAGAGCCAGGGGGTACCTGAGTGACATGACATGCTCGTGTAGGATAAAGGAAGAAAGAGCCATGCAATGAAAAAGGAAACCTGCAAAATTCATTTCCTTAAATGCCTGTAGTGAAGCCTAGTTAAATTCCAGGAGGAGAGTTACTCAGGCCATCTTTCCTAACACACTGTAAGCCCTTCACTGATTAGGTTGATTTTGAAAAGGGAAACATCCTTTTATAAATTCCTTAACATCTCAGAGAATAACCTTGATGAGTCAAACTTAATAAGAGAGTTTATAGCCCAGGGCCAGGGTGCCAAAAATAAAATTTCTTGATTTGACTTGAGAGTATTGATCTGTATGACTAATTTTTAACTAGCTTCTTTGTGATTATAAAAGTAATACATCCTCCTTGTTGAAAAAATAAGAAACTACAGAGAAGGAGATGAGAATAAAAATCACCTATATTTTCATGGTTGAGAATCCCTATTTCCATTTTGGTGCATTCCCCTTCTTCTATGAATCAGATTTTAACATTCAAGAGCAGACTGTGAATATAATTTCAATTTCTTCTTTTTTGCGCCCTTTTGTAAAGTCTACTTAAAAATATTTTGGCCCAGGTTTGAAACAGAAAGTTCCCGAGTCCGGCTGGCCATCAATAAACCATTTAAAAAGGTAAAAAAAATACAAAAAAATAAAAAATAAAAATAAAAAAATTTCATTGAGCTCGAAGCAGGAAATTTACCTTTAGTGTATAAACAAATTAAATAAAATGAAAAAAAGAAACCCTTCATGAAGTTTTAAAAAAACACAACTGATTATTTTACTGAGCCCCCCTATGCTGCCAAAAATCACTATTGCTAGGGTAGAAATTTCCCATAAGATAGAAATATTAAGCCCATTCTTGTATCTGCCTACCTATGTTACGTTTTCAATAAGTATTTATTGTTTTGAAAAAGCCATAGTTTTTCAAACAATGAAGAATTGTTTAACTGTATCTTGTTATTTTGAAGGAAGAAATCAAGTTTTGGTGGCCCTGGGAAGGTTTTTCATCTTCCAACTTGCAGACAGACTGAATCGTTTGAAAAATGATCAGTTCACAATATGGACTATCCAAGTGAAAGTTTTATTTCCATATCTGCATTCTGTTACCTAAACAGTGGGGGTAAGCAAATGACCTTGTGAAGGACATATAATGTGTCATGGGCTACCTGATCAGGAGCTACCCTGATGGCTGCCCACATCCTCCTTGGGTGACTGGTTTTCCACATAGGCCTAAAGTCTTGGCCAGCAGAGAGCAGAACTTTTCTGCATGGTAGAAACGACTGTCCAGGATAAAGAACTCCTTGGTGGCCAAGCATTTTTTACTCCTCTAGTAATACTTCACACTTCATTCAGCAAATATGTCCATGTCAGGCACTCAGCTGGGTGCTGGGGACACAAGGATAAATAACTCAGACGCAGTGCTGTTTCCATAGAGCTGCAGTTTGCAGATTATTTCCCCATCCATTATCCTCAAACTAAGCCTGGGAGGCAGGAAAGGCAAGCATGTTATTTCCATACTCTTTATGATACCACAATGCTCACTGGAGTATTTTGGCCAAAGTTATGAAGCAGAAAGACAGAACTCAAACCTAGGTCCTGTGACTCCCAGCCCAGTGTTCTTTTTACACTGGTGACTTTCCTCTTACTAACAACCTAATGTTGGGAAGTGGCTATGGCTCAATCAGTTGGGCTCCCATCTACCATAGGGGAGGCCCTGGGTTTGCGTCCTGGAGCCTCATTGTGAAGGCAGGCTGGTCCGCACCCATGCCACAGAGAGCTGATGGCCCACGCCCATGCCACGGAGAGCTGACACAACAAAGGGAAACAAGCAGACACAGAAAAACGTGCAGCGAATGGACACAGAGAACAGGCAGTAAAACAAGCCGTGTGTGTGTGTGTGTAAATAAATCAATAGATAAATAAATAAAAAACAACCTAATGTCTTTTAGATTACTCACATTCACTTTAGCATCTGGGCTCTCCCTGCCTGCTTAGCTCTTGAACATCGAGCTGGTCTAACCTCCAGGTGGCTGAATATGCCCTGGATTCTATGGGCTACTAAACCTCCTGAGAGTCTGAGCCTAGGGGTACCAGCTCCAAGCCCTGCTTACCCCTTCCTCTTGCCTCCACAATGCAGCAAACAACTAACTCCCCCAATTTCCATTCTTTCCTTTTTGCTGGACTCCTGGTCTCCCAACTAAAGTCATTTCCCATTCTCCTTTGCAGCTAAACGTAGCCATATGACTAAGTTCTGACCACTGGGATAAAAAAAGCACCACAAGCTACTTCTGGATCTGGCCTTTAAAGCCACTGCATGTGTGCTCCCCTGATCCTTTTCCCCTGGGAGATGGTGAAAACTGAAGCTTCACCTTCAACCACCAAGTGGAAGCCAGGCCTGGACCACTTGTCTACTCTGGACTGGTATATGAGAGAGAAATTAACTTCTATCCAATTGCAGCCCTTGTGCCTGTGGGTCTCTTTAATATAGGAACTTGCCTGTGTCCCAACTAATACAAGAAGTTTAAGTGAGACCAATTCTATACTCTTCTAGCAAAGCCTCTTGCCACAAACTAACTACTTAAAAGGGGATGTTCAAAACTCTGTACCAAAGTGTTCCATTTGCCATTTCATTTTAAGGAAAACTTGTGAAAAATGAAATCACTAGGATCTCAAAAAGTGATATTCTAGGGTCACAGAAAAAAAAAAAAAAAAGAGAGAGAGAGGGCTCTCCAAAAAGCAAATAAGCCTCCTGCAGTAGCAGTAGGGGAGAGCTCAAATGACAACTACAGCCAACCCTACTTCTTACAGCAGTTCACTCCATTCCTAGAAAAAGCATTGAAAGCTGAAATGATGCGAGCTAAGGCCAGTTTCTTCATGGAGAAAGCATTACAACAGGAACTTGTATTCCAGACTAAGAACTTTATGGTCAGCTGTTTAAAGAAACTATATAAACTCCATATTCACCATCTATTAAAGTCTTGGAACTTTTCAAGCTAGAAGGGTTGCTGGTCCCATAATATACCACAAAAGATTTATACATATCCTGTATATATTTATATTGTATATGTATACACATATAAAGTAGGTATAAATCAATTAAACTGAACACAACCACCAATTACCTGACCTTTTATTTATTATGCTTCTGTAAGTAGCACAAAGTACTTCAGTTTAATAATTTCTGCTGGCTACTAAATACAGCAAATCAGGACATTTAAGAATGTTTTCATCAGAAAAAGCAAAAAGGAAAATTGGAAAGAGGATGAAAGTCAAAGTCAGAAAAGCAATGTTTAAGTCTTGGCTCTGCTGCTGACTAGCTGTGGAACCCTGGACAGTTGTTTAAACTTTCTAGGCTTATTAACAAGACTTTATAACACCTCTGTCATAGGGTTGTGGCCAAGACTAAATGACAAACTGGGCGTAAAGATCGCATTGAAAAATGCCACACAAATGGGAAATGGTATCGTTATCAGGACCGTGGCATTTGGAAAGGCTTTTGTGGTGAGATTTTGACAAGCAACCTTATGAAAACTTTTGAGAGACTACCAGCTACCCAGCTACTTTTTAAAAAATTGACCCAAAGAAATTTTGTTTGCTCTTTTTAAAATTTCCCCACAAGCATGAACAAGCAAGCAGTAAGTTTTTCTGCTGAATTCATCATGGGCATCCATTTGCTTGCCAGCCACAGGACAACCAGCAGGAGCTACCAGATATTAGTCATGGGCTGTTCAACCAAAAATGTGTTCCAAAGACTCGCTAGACTGTCAGAAACCTCAAAATCAGAGTGCCGGTAAAAGGGAGGAAGAAGAATGTAGCGGTTAAGAGTATAAGCTCTGGAGTTAGGCTGTTTGAATCATGGTTTTTCCACTTACTGTGTGGTCTGGGGCCCCTCTGAGTGTCAGTCTCCTAAACTCTAAAATGGGACTCATAGTACCTACCTCATAAGGGTATTGTGAGAATTAAATAAGAAAATGAATGTAAAACTTAGCATAGTTCCTGGCATATGGTAAATACTCAAAAGTTTGGTATTTCTATTAATAATAATAATTAACAATAATAATAAATAGATCATGAACTACTAAAAAAAATTAAGATTTTTGCAGATTCCCAGTCCTTCATGTCAAGGCTTTGCTACAGGCTCTGTAACAAGGCATTACCTGGACAGCGACAGCATGCTGGCTCACCCACTGTTCCTCTAAGCTTATCAGGGTTCTTCTGAATTTCTGCCTAATGCCCCAGGGTAGGTGAAAAATCCAAGAATGCCTGCCTGGACAGCTGGCTAGATCCTGGCACCTGTCTTACTACTTCACAGCTGCCCATCACTGTCCTGAGATGCGTCCACAGAGGAGGATGGATTAACATGAATATCTGTGCCTAACTTTTCAATCCATGCTCAAGGGTGGTAAACCATGGTTCTTAAGCACTCAAGTGATAAGGAAAGGAAAGATTAACAGGAAAGAGGAAGGAGAAGGGAATCAGGAGACAGATATATTGGGTACTTCTGTCTCCATCTCCCTTCTGCACCTATCTAGGGAACCAGGCTGAGGCTCTCCATCTCTGGGGATGTAATGCATCATATCTATAATATACGGCACTACCCAGCAAAGGGAAGCCTGTCAGCACCCAGGGGTTGGACAGCTCCACGCCTCTAAACTTCCCGGAGGTAGGGATATTTCCTTCCCCCCCTCCCAGTTCCATCCCTGTGAACACCAGTACCCAGTCACTACAAAGCCACAGCTGTTACCTACATCCAGGGAGCAACTATGCAGCTTTCAAAGCTATTACTCTTTCCTTATTTCACTCAAGCATCAGAATCACATTTTAAGGGGCTAGACAAGAATTGTTACAGCAGTTCCACAGATAAGAAATCAGCCACAGTTTGAAACATTAAGTGATTTAGCTAAGGCTACATACATAGTGATTAAGTAGCAGAACCAGCCAAGAAAGTGGGTTATCTGACTCCTGAGCTGGTGCTCTTTTCAGAAAATGTTGGTATTTTTTTTTAAACATTTGATTCCCATAATAGTGCTTTTGCTTCTGGAGAGTTCATTAACCAAGGTATCTCAGTCATGGTGCAATGCAGAGTCACACACTTGAAAGCCACTCATCCAGGCAGATGTTTACTGCACTCTAGAAATCTAAAGGGTGACTGAAAATGGCCATGGTGATTAACATAATTGACAATTAATTCCAGTTCTGGCTCCCTCCCACCCTCTGCCTCCTGTCAGGTCTCTGCTATGTTTAGTTCCTTTTTGCACCATTCCCACTGGAATGCTACACTGGATTAATGATTATGGGAGAATTAGTTCATGTCACTAAAATAATAATCATAATAAAATAACTTCAGTGGTTCTCCACTGCCTTCCAGTCTCTACTTCACATTTTGACTTGTTACTTCAACTTGCTGAGTTTCTTCATCTACAAAATGAAGCAGTGAGCCATATAGAGCCCTGTTTACTTGCAGCTCACAACTCTAAAAACCCCGATCAAGCCCAAATTCTGTATCTGGAGGTTGCTGGGAGGGAGCAGAGTCTGGTGGATAAGAAGGTCCATATCCTTGTGTTTAAACCTGAATCCATTGTTTATAAGTGCCTCAATTTCCCTGTCTCTAAAATGATGATGATAGTACCTACTTCATGAGGTCTTCTTAAGGATTAAATGAGATAATACAAGTGAAATATCAAGTACATTATAAGAACTCACTAGATTCTAGCAATTATTACCATCTGAAAAGACATGCTTTAGATTTGGGCCTTAAATGACCTTCCAAACTTAACCTTGCACCATTATTTAAGAACACTCCATTCTTGGCAGGTTTGTCTCTGAATAAAAACTGGTCATTCCCAACTCTGAGCTTTTAATTATGCTATGTACCTGCCCCTCTCTCCCTTGAAGTGTCTGTCCTACCTTTGTCTGTCAATCTAAGTCCTACCCGTTTTTAAAGGTCTACATAAAACTTGTCCTTTTCCACAAAGTCTCATCCCTTCTACGACAACCCACAAAAATAATTTCTAGTCCCTGAATTCCTGTAGCACTTAAAGACAGTCTAACCCTTCATTGGCATTGTAGGTGGCTTCGATTATCTTCTACCTTAAAGCATCCATATATAGTAAATGAAATTGCCAGCTTCTTGGCCATGGCTATTTTGCTCCTCCTCTGGGTCTAGCATGATACCTGGCATATAATAGTCTCTCAGATAATCTGTTGACTGAATAAAAATGTAGTACTACGCCCAGGGAAATATGCAATAAGTTTTTGGTGTTTTTTTTTTTTTAATTGATGTGGCTCAGCTCTTGATTTGCTGAACTTTGGACCCCATTAAAGATAACAGAAAGATGAACATCAGCAGGGCAGAGACAACCACGGCTTGTTAATTCCTCACTGTCAATAAAAGATCCAGATACCTGGCCAACCTAAAGAAAAAGAGAAACACTGATGTCACAAGGAAATGGTAGCCTAAACTTCAAAGTACCTTGTAAGACAGAGTTCATGGACCTATATCATTAGAGAGTAAAGGAAATCTGAGATCTTCCCAAACTGAATGCACTCATTTAACAACTATTTAATGAGTGATTACTTTGTGTAGACACTGGGGATACAGAAGAAAACAAAACACAATATTCTTGTTTATTGTCCAGCATCTAAGGATGAAGGCTACATATAAAGCCATCCTCAAGCTCCAAAGTGAAGTCCAGAAAGGAATAACTCCTTGCACTGACACCTTGCTATGCCTTCAAGTGAAGTAAAAAATAAATGGAGCATCCCTATCACAATTGACCAAATGGCATTTGGTTAAAAGCGCTCCGTCACTCCCAGTAAGGCACCCCTCACTTTCAAATCCACTGCAAAGTTGTTCACGGTACAGCACGCTGCACCCTAAATCATTTGAACACTGCCAGTTTAGCTCTGCCATCAGTGGCATCTCAAAAGGCAAATGTGGCTCGTGATGCCAAAGACAAAACTCAGAGATGGGAAAGGAGGAGGGGCGGGGCACTAGTTAAAGGATCAGGTAGTTTTCACCAACGCAAAGCCTGAAGCTCCTTTCTCCTTTGGAGCAGAAACCTCTTCTGTCATCTGAAGGCTTTAAAAAAATTTTTCTTTTTCTTCCAGCAGGATACTGAAAATAGCTTTGCATTTAACATTTAAAACTGTTTTTGATCCCACACTCTTTCAGTTCTGCTCTTTCCCTCAAATTCATTCCATTCCCTAAGGGCACCGCTAAGTATATTTCCTAAGCAAACAAACCAGAGTCATCATTTTTATCCCTAAGAGTTAAAAAGAAAAAGAGATTTATATAATTATATGGAAGATAAGTTGGCCAAGAACACAGGAGCCTTATCTGGACCAAAAGTTGGACAAAATTTTGTTCAAGCCATCAAGAAAGATAGCAGATCAAAATCAAGGTTCATATTAAAGGCGTAACTGTTGAGTGCTACACATGGGAACTTCTTCAGTTCGTTGTTTGCCCCATCTACTTAAAAAAAAATTGGACATAGGTAGCCATTTGAGAGAAGGTTTGAACAATGCAATATATGTATTATTTCCTGTTATCGGGAGAAAAGCATAGGATTTTACAGATGAAAAGGACCTAAGAAATCAGTTCAGTGATGGCAACTTACTCAACGTTACTCAGCGAGTCAGCAACTGAGCCAAGACCAGGGCCCAGATCTCTCCCAGCTCCCAGTCCAGGGCTTTCTCCACTCTCCACACCACTGTCTTATTTATAACACAAGAAGCCAAATCCTAAAGGCACAAAGGTATTATAAAAATCACTTTTATAATATTATACTTTTTGGCAGGCTGGAAAAATAGTAGGAGAAGCTTCACTAAGGTCAATGAGCCCCATTAATGCTAACAGTAAATGGCCTGTAGTGCTGCAGATGAGGGGTCTGGCCTCAGAAGGTTTAGTCAGTGCTGATACTGCTTTATTTCTAAACACTATGTGTTCAGCTACAGTCAGCACTAAATGGCTTTGTGGGCTCACCTGGGAACTAAATCACCATTTACTTTCCATTTTTTCTATAGAATAAATTATCCCAAGTTTCCACCAAATGCCTTACAAATGAACTTCTGGAACAAAACCTGTTTTTAACATGGCTGTGCATCTAAAATGGAGAATTCTAAGGTCTGAAGCTTTGCACTAAATAAACATAATTAAAACAGTAATAGTTGGTGATAAATCCTAAGAGTGCATTTATGAAAAAACCCTCCCAACCCCTAATTTTTTTATATAGAATATAATGTTTTATTAAAATTCTTCTGAGCAAGGTACAGTAAACTGCTATTTATATAATATAACCAAGGACAAAACTCCAATTTTGTAATCCAGTGTTTAAAGGACCCTTCAACACAAGGCTCTCCAGGGCTACAAGCAGGATAAAAGGAGAAACCATGTACTCATAATCTGGTTACACTGGCCTTTACTTCCTTCAAGAACAAGCTACTTCCAAGCTCAGGGTCTTTTTGTACATGTTTCCACTTCCTGGGATACTTTCCTCTAGATCTTCCTGAAGCTGAGTTTTCATTGTTTTCTCCCTCAGTTCAAATGTCACCTCCTCAGAGAGGTTTCCTCTGATCACCCAGCTAAAGCAACCCCCTTTCCACCATTCACCAAAGCTACTGCTTTACTTTGTTTTGTTGCTTTCCTAACACATATCACTACTAGAAGTGAACATGCTTAATGTTCACTTATTGTCTGTCCCCTCCTACTGGGAACTGGTTTAGTTCACTGCTGGAGCCACAGTGCCTGGAACAGTGCTGGGCACACGCACATCGGAAGCAGCCAACAAACTTCACTGAATGAATGAGTAGACCTGAAGAGTGGGAGGAAAGGACATGCCCATCCTGATTTGATATGATATGATAATTTGCTAATTATGAAGTACCATTGCTTCTGAATGAATGGCTGGCAATCAACAGTATGAGGCAGAGCAAAAATCCAAGAGTGAAAAAAAGAGCAAATGTCATCAGAGGAGGCTTCACAAAGGAAGTGAGTTTCAAGGCAGGCAGAAGCAATGTCAAAAAAACTTGAACAAAGACACCCAGCTAGAGAAACAAGGCTACCCTAGGGAAGGGTGGGGGAGAGACTAGAAGATCTAGGCCTCAGGCACAGGGCTGGGGTCTGGGAAGAGGAGGAAGCAGAGCTGGTGAGGAGGAACAGAGGTGACTACAGGAAGCCTACAGGGCTGTTCTAAGTCAGCAGAGCTGGCCACAATGTGTGGGAAGAACTGAAAGGAGAGAGTAGAGGAGAAAATTGGTTTGAAGATGACCACAGCTGTCTTAGTCAATGGGCAAAAACTGCTTCTTCCCTCTTCTTAGACATCAGAGAGATATGAGTGAGCAAGACGTCAAGTCATGTTCTCCAAAAAAGACAATTTACAGAGTATCTCACAATAGCTGATTCAGGTTCACTTGCCATACCTGTGACACCTGGGTACTTAAGGAGGGAAGGGAGATTCAAAATGATGGTTCTGAGGGCAGAGCAAGTCCTTCTGTGGCTCCCAAATTCGAGATTAATTATATTCAGTATAGCCTGTGCTTATTATCTTTTTATTCTCTGGAAAAAGGGGGTATCCAATTTCACTATACTGTATATATCTGAACATTATATAACACATTTTTATGAAACAGGTTTGCATCATAAAACAATGTTTCCCTTACTACCTAAATGTATTCAGAGAACAACTGACATTCAGTAAATATATATTTATACACACACGCAGGCTGCAGAAGTCTGTCTTTAGGGCAAGGAATTGGGAAGGGGAGAAAGAAGGTGAGAGACATCTGAAAGGTCTCCCCGCCAGCGAGGAGCTCTGCAGATGGTCACCACGGGGAATGTGGTGGGGGGAATGAGCTATGTTGGGAGGTTCATCTCACACAAGGAGCTGCCTGGCTGCCTGAGGAGGAGTAGGCTGAGCCATGCAAGGCCCCGTCAGTACAATACTGCAGAAAGGCCGGAGAAAGCAAGAGAGACCGAAATGCACAACAGGATGTGAGAGGAATGCTCACAAACCCTTGTGACTGCTTCTAGGGCAGCATCCAAATCCCTTGTGTCCCACCACAGAAGTGTTTGGTCCTGAATTAAAGGCGGAGCACACCAAGTTTGCCAACAGTAAGACGAGTTACCAATGGCCGTAGGCCTCCTAGGCTCCTAGCACAGGGCTGGATGCCTCACATACATGATTTCACTTCTTTCCTGTGGGCATTTAATACAGTGGTTAGAGCAGGCTCTGTCCCATCCCATACCAGCTGGATGACCTTGGACAGTTTACAAAACCACTTCACTTGTAAAATGAGGATAATAATAGTACTCATCTCGGGGGATTCTTCTGAGGATTAAATAAGTTAGTAAACAGGTGACTAATATATTTGCTGGCACATAGAAGGTGCTTGATAAAAGTTACCTGCTATTATCATTGTTATTATTATTATTCCTATTCTGCAAATGAGGTAATTCAGACTCCAAGAAGCTAACTCATTTTTCTAAGTCACACATTTCAAACATTAGTTGAAGGAATATATGCATGTAAATGTTTTACCCGGTATACGTACAAAACCAAGTGGACAGAGTGTTAACCAGAATATTCAGTTAGCCAGACCATCCATTCCCTTCTCTAACCAGGCAGGATAAACATGAGTTTATAATACTTAAAAGGACAGCATGTACTAAAGTGAAAATCATTTTCCATCATATGCCAGCACTCAACGTTCCCCTGAAGCAAAGATGACTAAAGCTTATCCAATCCCATCTTCCCCACCCCACCTCCAGCCCAAGTTAAGTCCTCAACTCAAACCTTCTTCCATCCAGACCTAACTACTCACAACCCAGTCCACGCATGCACCTTTTGCACCCCTCATTTCACACTCCCATCTCTCCATGATGCTCATCCCTTTTCCCTTCCCCTACTCATCCCTGAGCTTCTATCCCACCCCATCTTCCTCCTCCTCAAGTTGTTTAACTGGGATGTTCACTGAAGAAGCATACCCTAAAGTCTCCCTGTGCCTGTCATTTTGGGAAATCCAAGATGATTTCCTCCCAAAGTGCTAAGCTGGGGTACTTGAGATACACCCAGAGACAGCTCAGTATGAAACAGAACACATCAGTACCCGAAGAGAATTAGGGCTAGACCAATGATTGGGGGACACTGCTGCCAGCTGTGGGGAAGAAGGAAAACAAAAGGAAGAAACTTCTGGAGAAGCAAGCATGTCAGCTGGGCCTTAAAGCTCAGTAGGACTTGGGCATGTGAAGATGGGGGACGGGGGAATGAAGTGAGCCAGGGCTGGTGCAGAGAACAGACATCCCTTCAGCTTGACGGGAGTGTCCTGTGCAGACTGCAGGGTCCCACGGACAGGTGGGCTGGAAGTGGAGAACCTGCACACCAGGCTGTGGATCCAGATGAAGAAAAGAAGAGCAATATTGACAGCCCTACTGTGCATCACAAATAATGTGGTGTATTTTTCATGTTTCAATTCATTTACTCCACACAATGCTTTGAGATAGGGAATACTAAGATCCTAGTTTTACAGATGGAGACACTGAGGCACATTGGACAAAAGCAACTTGAACGCAGTCATAAAGCTAATAAGGAACAGCTAGAATAGGAAATCTGGCTTTAGAGTCTGCACTTTGAACCAGCCAACCAAATCGCCTCAGGACAGCTTGGGGGGGGGGGCGGGGTGTCGGTGTGAAGAGCTACAGGTCCCAGGGTGTTGTAAAGATTAAATGATACGCATTTGAAAGCAGTTTGTAATCTGTAACTCTAAGGCCACAGATGCTAGCTACAGGCTGCCATTAATGTCTACTAGGGAACCAATGAAGCAGGAGAGAGAGGTCAGAGGGAGATGGGACCCTAGGCCAAGGGGGATACTGTAAGGAGCGAAGGCCACAACAGGCACCTATCTTTAGGAGGTAAACAGGGAGAACCGAGAAAGCACTGTGACCCAAAGGCTGAGGAAGAAGAGAATTTCAAGAAGGAAAGACATGGAAGATAAAAGCTGCAAAAGGACCAAGAACAATCATTTAGGACTGAGAACAGACCCTGGAATTCAAGACTTAAAGTTTTCAGAGACCTTCGAGAGGAAACATAAAGAAGGGTGGTAGAGAGAGAAGCCAGAGGGCAGGGGCAAAGGATGGAGCAGAGAAAAGAGTGGAGGAGGTAAATGGTCTCAGTATTTTGAGAAGTTAGCAGGAAGAGAGGGGAGAGAGAAACACCCAGATTCAGTGGGTACTAAGTATAAACACATATAAACCATCTGGTGCATAGTAAGCTCACAACGGATCTGTTTCTTCATTTTCCATCCTTTGTCTCCTAAGTCAGGGTAAAGTTTTTTCTCAAGTTGGTGGGAGGCTGAAGACAAACAGCACAAAGGATATTGCAGAGACAGGACCCTGGCAGTGGAAGGAGTGCCACCTGGCACTTAGGGAGGGCTTCCTGTGTGCCAGGCAATCTACATGTATCATCCCCCTTAATCCTCACAAGATTCAATGAGGCAGGCATTGTCATTATTCCACAGAGGAGGAGCCTGAGGTCAGAGGAGTTAAGTAAGTGCCCAAGCCCACAGTCCAAACCCAAGTCCTAGGTCCTTCTGCCACCAAACCCAGGCTCTTACCCACACAAGGCTTAAGAAGAGAGAATGAAGGAAAGATCCCACTTGCTTGCTCTGAACTGGGAGGAAAGGAGGAGACAATGGGGAAAGAAAACAATGTAAGGGGGAAGGAAGAGAGGCTGAGGGAGCTTAATTCAGAAGAAGACTTGTTTTAGGCAAGGAGGAGGAGAAGAGACTGACCGTGTATTTGGAGCAAAGAAAGGACAGTACAGAAAGGCTTCATCCCTGTGTTTCTGGGTTCCTAACTAAACCTCGGGATCTGTAAAAGATGTTTTACTTCCCTGCGAGTGCCTAACCATAGTACTTTAATCACTGCCTATAGTTGAAACATCTTAAGAGGCAGAAACTGTGTAATGTTGACCTTCTCCCACCAGTGTGAGCTGATAGAAAACAAAAATAAAGAAAACTCATAGAAGGAAGGCGATTCTTACTCCAAAGATCGGTATTAAATATTTAGTTGTTGCGTATTTGTATGTAGTTTGTTAACGTAGCCTAGCCTGTCTACTGTTTGTCCACTTTTTAGTAAAGAAATTGTGTAGAAATTGTTGGTGTGAAGGGGTAAATCTAAAAGCACGGTCACTTCCTTTTCCTGCTCCGTGGCATACAAACGTCTTTTGCAAATAGCAGACAAACTCGTGAGTAGTCATCATTTTATAAATCTTTTGAAATGGATCCTTTTAAATACCATCTGTTGATCTCCTTAACTTTCCTATGAAAATAGGACTTCAGCTCAGATGTTCTGGAGGTTCCAGCAGATAAATATCAACCTGAATTCAAACACACTAAATATTTAGAGGCTCACAGAACTTTAGAGCAGAAAGGAACTTTTAAGATCACCTAGTTAACTGCCTTACGTTCCACCTGAGACAAATACAACAGAGAGCTTTGGTAACTTGCCCCAAGGGGCACAGTGCTGAGAGCCCAAGTCTGGGCTAGAACCAAGATGCCTAACTTCCAGGACGGTGCTCTTCCTCCAACTTGCTCCTTCCCCCACCTCTTTTTAAACTTTAGGGTTTAGAATAAAGTACAAATGTAACTATAGTTTTAATTTTTTATTATCATTCACTGGCTACATCTAAAATCATAACCAAAATGCCTCTACTGGTCCAGCTTCAGATGATACAGGCAATTTCAAATCCCACCGAGAAAATTTTAAAACCTTCTAAATAAATTCAACAAACTGTTTTAAAGACTTACTAATAAAGCGAACTTGGTAACGAAACATGAACTTGAAAGATTAAATTTTGTATTTTAAAAAATATTTTGGAATTTCATTGATGTAGAAATCAAGTTTAACAGCAACACTTTAAAGAAAAATCTCCCAAACACGGAAAGCACGAATTTATTCAAAACTGCTCAAAAGCAGCAATAAATTATTTTAAGCTCATGATTCAACCGGTACATTAATTAAAACTTCACCAATCCAAATTGACAGATCCTAAAATCAATGGGACGAGAAGAAATAAAATAATACTTGTCAAGTAAAAATAGATTAAAAGAGGGTCCAGCATAAGTTTTTAGAAGAACAAATGACAAGTAAGTGTTGTTGAAAATAAGATGCATCTAAAGGGCAGCTTTTACGGATTAAAAAAAAAAAGATCCTGGAGAAACGCGTATTGTCAAGAAATGCTTCTTCAAAAATACCGAATCTGATTTCTGAAAGCTGAGTGAGGAAACTTGGCTAATAATTCCCTGTCAAGGAAGAACGATGTAAGACAGAAGAGACCGCAAATGCCAAAGTGGCAAGGCTAGGTGACCGCGAAGGGGCTGGGGCGGGGGAATGGAGAGTAAGGGTGGTAGCCGGGTCCCCCACCGGGCAGGACAAACTTGATTACAGAAGCCAGCGTCCAGTGCAATCTTCCTTCCCGGCACCCACTGTCCGGCACCCACTGTCCGGCACCCACGTGCCCCCCACACCAACTCCGCGTTCCCCTCTGGGGGCCGACCCGCGCCTCACAGGGTCGGCCCTAATTTCTATCTAGCACTCCTCCACGGAGTAAACGCGAGCTCTCTCCAGGCTGTCAACGCCCGGCAATCGCGAGCGGGAACCTTTTTTTCCCTGACATCTGTCAAATCCCGGGCTGGAACCAACCTCGCCGCGCCCTCCGCGGGGCTCCAGGGTCGGCGGCCGGCCCTTACCTGGGCTCTGGGCGACATCCTCCCGCCCTTGGGCACCAGCTCGCAGACCCATGGGGGATCCTACCGGGACCGTCTAGGACCTGGACCGGGCACGCCGGACGAAAGTTCGAAGACTGGGGTCGGCCCCATTCCCGGCCGGGGAATTCCCAGTGCAGCGCCCGCGCCCGCAAGTAGGGCCAAGGGGGCGGGCAAGCTCGGACTCTCCAAGACCCACCGAGACGCTCTCCCCGCCCCCACCCAGCCCCGCAGGCTCTCGAAAGGGAATGGAGGAGAGAGGGGGAGGAAGGGCAGAAGCGGCATCGCTCGCCCAACGCCCTTGGGGTGCAGTCCCCAGGGATGGTCCCCTCGAAGGTCCCTGCAGCTCCCGGAGATACATTCTCAGACCCGCCGGGTCCTTGCTCCCAAAGGCCGAAGCTGTGCCTTTAAGAAACAGCTGGCTGAGCCCTCCCCCCGTCAGGTAGCGTTGTCCGGGGAGGGGAGGTGGGTACGCCCGCGGACACTTCCCCGGTCCCTTTAAGGCCGCCTGCGCCCTACCCCGCAGTGCCAGCCCCCGCGTGGGAGGATGGGGGCGGACGGGCGCGGCGCCTTTAAGGGGAGCAGCCTCCCCGCGGCCCCGGTGGGGGCTGGGAGCGAGCACGGGCCCTTTAAGGCCGGCAGCGGGCACGTCGGGCAGGGTTCCCCCGCGGCCGGGCTGCGCCCCGGGTGGCGACCGGGGCGCCGCGCCTGCCAGGGTGGTAACGGCCCCTGACCGGGTGCCCGGGGCCGCGCTGCTGGCCGCCGCCGGCCCGACACTCACCGTGGCTGGCGGGGAACGCCCGCACCCGAGCCCCCAGTCGGATCCCGCGGCGGCGGCGGCAGTAAGTCCGGCGCGGGTAAATAGGCACCTCCGTCCCTGACCTACTTTCTGCCTTCCCTAAATGTCGCACCACTAACCTACTTTCCGACCAATCCGCTCCCCGCCGGCCCAGGCCCGGCCCCCCGCCCACCAATCGCTGTGCCCAACCCCCCCTTCTCCGCCCACCAATGGAGGAGCCGCGGAGCCCGGATACCTGCCTCTTCCCGCCAGCCAATCCGAGTGCCGGAAGGGAGCCGGTCTCAGCGGCTACTGCCAGCCAATCCGCGCGCGGCTCAGAGGCCTGCTGGCCAATTGTGTGGCAGCTCCAGAGGCCGCTAACCAATGGCCAGGCGGCGGGGGCCGAGTTACCTGCTACTTTCCCGCCACCAATCATTTGGCGCACTGGAGCGCACGCCCCGAAGAGAGGACCAATGCGCGCTTCCTCTCCAGATTTTCTCGCCCCCTGCCCTCTCCATCTCCACTCAGGTCTCCCGCTCGCCGAGACCGCTCCGGGTGCAGACGCCGCACTCTTTGCGGTCTCCGGGGAGGTCCCTCGTCTCTAGTGCCTGGCTTGGTCTGGTTCACCGCTCTCATCTCTCCCATCTTCCCCTCTTTCACTCCGGGCTCCCAGACTAAAAACAGCATTACCTCACTCCCCTCCTTCCAACTCCATCTAGGAAACCAATTTTGGGAACACAGAGTGCCAGACCCTTCCTAAAATGCCCTGGTTTGCCAAAGTCCAACTACAGAACGAATACTTAGTATTTGTGGAAGGCTTTTCCACCCCGAGAACTCCCAAGTATTCTCACGTTCTTTCCGTTCGTCTCGACCTCCAGGCGTTCCACGGGAGCTGTCATTCTTGTGTTCAAAAGAGAAAACTGAAGCACGGAGCGAGTACATTGCGTTTCCTTCCAGTAGGTAGGTTTTGACCACCTACTGTGTGGCAGATATCGGTCCAGTGGCCGCGTCCCTACCGCAAAAGGCTCTTTCTAGGGAGTGAGAAAGAAGGAAACTGTTACAGAAAATAAAAATTCCTTGAGGTGAGAGTTAGGGCTGAGAGGACAGAGAATCTGTTCTATTTTTACACCTCAAGCACTTATCAGAAGGCGTTTAGCACAAAGAACTCCCGACACTTCTAAATGTTAAACTCCCTTCTTTTTTCCTTTTTCTTTTTGTTTGTTTTGTTGTTATTCCCTAGCCGCTCCCCTTTAGCTCCTAACCCAGAGGCGTGGAGGGTTGCGGGTGGGGAGTTGGCAAAAGGCAAGTGCTTGATAAATGTTTGTTGACCCGATGCATTAATCAATGGAATTAAGCCACTTGACCCAATTCGTTGACCCAGACTAACCTCTATAACTTTAGAATTCTAACCCTGTAAATTCCTTGAACTCGGACACTGAGTTTTAATCGTTGCAAACCCGTCCACTCATCCCAAACTCATTGCCAGGGGCAGAGTGATTGCTCAGTTACTGCTTGTAAACTCGATGCTGACTGTTTTCAAGATCAACTGACTTTACTGGGAGTTCACTACTTTCATTGAGGAGTTTACATGCAGGTGGAATCTTGTTGCTTTTTACTTTGTCTCTGTCCCCATTTCATGAGGACACTCTATAAAAGTGGGACTTTAGCAATGAAATTGACAAGATAGTGTAGACAAGATGAAGAAATATGAGCTGGATTCTAGTACAAATACTTGAATTAATAACTACTGCTTAAGTAGCCATAAACTAAAGATGCTGATTTAGTGTATCCACATTGACCTGAGGAAGGGTGAAGGCAATTAACATTCATGTAGCCTCTGCTATGTGCCAAGCATCATGCTAAGTGCTTTCTCTGCAGTTCCTAACAATTATCCTGTGAGGAAGGTCTTATTGCCCTATTTTACACATGAGGAAATGGAAACTCGGAGTTTAATTAGCTGGCCCAAGGTCACACTGTAGGTGATAGAGTCATAATTCAAACCAGATTTGATTCCAAAACCACCATACCACATCAGTTACCACCAGAACAAGCCAGGACTCTCTTTCAGACCCAGACTTCGGGGCTTTTTTTCTGTGACCTGTATGAAAACTCACAGGACTTGCATGGCGTTTTCAGATGACACAAAGCTGGGAGGAGAAGAGACTCCATTACATAACCTAAGCTGAATCCTATATTGGAGCATAGATGTGGGGTCCTTCCCTGGGAAATCAACTGCTGGAAAGCATGGTCAGAGCAGACATCTTGATGCTTAGATGAGGAAGGCTAAAGGGTCTTAGGTGAAAAACAACTTAATCTGAGTCCACAGTGAATTGTGGCTAGCAAAATTAATGCCGTCTTGGGTTACATCAAATAAAAGTCTGATTTCAAAACGAGATGGATGTTAGAGTACGCGATGCTTGTCAGTACACACATGGAATATTGTCTGCAGTTATGGCTTGGCAAAGAGAAAGTGCCTACATGTACAAAGAGAAGGACCAGGATATAAAAAGGCTGGTAACTATGTCATATGAGGAAAGATTAAAGGAAGCAGGAGGTTTTGCCCCAGGGTGTACAAGGTCACTGTCTATATATTTGAAGAGCTGTCAAATAGAAGAGAAAATAAACTTGTTCCTTTTGGGGCTCTAAGAGGTAGAAGAGGAACCTGTGGATGAGAACTCCAGAGTAAATCAATATGACGAATTTTCCAACAACAAGACCCTCCTGGGAAGCAGATGTGGCTCAACTGATAGAGCATCTGCTTACTATATGGAAGGTCCAGGATTTGATACCCAGGGCCTCCTGGCCCATATGGTGAGCTGGCCCACCTGCAGTGCTGCCGCACGCAAGGAGTGCTATGCCATGCAGGGGTGCCCCCCACGTAGGGGAGCCCCACACACAAGGAGTACGCCCTGCAAGGTGAGCTGCCCCGTGCGAAAAAAGCGCAGCCTGCCCAGGAGTGATGCCACACACATGGAGAAATGACATAGCAAGAAGATGCAACAAAAAGAGATACAGATTCTTGGTGCTTCCTGACAAGAATGCAAGCGGACACAAAAGAACACACAGCAGATGGATACAGAGCAGACAACAGGGGAAGAGGAGAGAAATAAAATAAATCTTTAAAGAAAAAGACCTTCTCTCCCTTGATAAATTGTGAGTTTCTTGTCACAGAAATCATCTAAGCAAGAATCAGATGACTCTAAGTTCGAACAGACCCAAGGTCAATTTCCAGGTCTATTGGCCTCAATGGAGAAGCTAATGGCAGAACCAGGAAACTCTGCAGTAGTGCTCTCTTTGGAGAGTCCTGTGATGAACATGTTAAAGCTCTGGTGGAAAACCAAGCAGGAATGTATTGCTATAAATAACAGCAACAATAGCATTTATTGGTTTACAATATGTCAAGCACTCTAAGAACTTTACATACAGAACTTCATTCAGTTATCACAAAAATTCCACAAGGTAGGTACTTTTTATTATTCCCATTTTACAGATGAGGAAACTTAAACATAGAGAGGTCTTGAGATGTAATGCCTCCCAGGCAGTCTGACCCCAGAGCTCACACCCTTAATCACTTTGTTAAGTTTCTGTTAAGATTCAGGAAAACTCCTGAATCTATATCTATAGGTTTTAAAGATAGATGATAGATAGATAGATAGATAGATAGATAGATAGATAGATAGATAGATAGATAGATAGATAGATAGATAGATGATAGAGATTCAGAAGTCATCAGTTTAGAGGTGGTAAGTATTATTCAAAAATAAACTCACCAATGGATTGGGGATTTATACTGAGAAAAGGAGAATGAATACCTAGGACTGTGCCTCAGGATTAAGAGTGTCTCACACTTAGGGAATGTAAGTAGCAGGAGCCTCTTTAACTAATGTATGCCAAAAGGGGGAGATTTATTGGGAGGACACAAGGGTATTTTTATGGAACCCTAGGGAAAGAAGCAAAGCAAGTCAGAAGGACTGGAACCGAGGCATCATTAGGCTAGAAGGCAGCTTCTATCTCCTTCTCTCCTGGCCTCTGGTTTCGGCTTCTCTGTGCCCACCTGGTTCATGATATGTTTGTACAAGACCCTTCATGATTGCCCTCTCCATAGAGTCAATATTGTTTTATAATTGTAACACCCATATCTAATTGAACCAAATCCTGGTTTCCTAGTTCTAATTTCCTGTCAGAGATAATGTGATAGGTCAAAACCTCTCTCTGAATTGATTTCCCTTGAGTCAGTTGCCTAGCCTGATCCAATCAGCTATGAACAAGGAGAAGTGAAGTTATATAGGGCAAGCATGGTGTGTGTGTGTGTGTGTGAGAGAGAGAGAGAGAAGGGGAAGGGAAGGGAGGGGAGGGGAGGAGGAGAAAGAGAGAGAAGAGGAAGAGGGAGGAAGGAAGGGAGAGAAATGGAGGTGACAGGAGAGGTTCACACAGGTGGGGGGCATAGGCTGAGCAAGAGTCCCCCAAAGTGCCTATTGAAATGAGAGAAGATTCAGAACAGAATTAAATAGAGATTAAGGAGAGCAAAAGAAGGATAATCACTAAAATGTGAAGAAGCCCAGGCTTGGAAAGGCTCAGAAGAAAGCAAGATTAGAAAGAAGATAAGGGAAACTTAAGCTTCAGAAAAATATTTTGGTTCTATCATGTGATAGTTTGAAGTTGGGTGTCCTTAGAGCTAATCCATTCTTGTACATGAAAACCTATTGTAGGTGGGATCTTTTGATTAACTTACTTCAATTAAGGGCCTTTGATTAGATTGTGGAACCCGGGGTGGTTCTTAATCCTCTTGCTGAAGTCCTTTAAAAAAGGAGGACTAAAAAGCCGCAGACACAGAAGGAAGGCCATAGAAACAGAGAGGAACCCACTAATCAGAGAGAATACCATGAAAGCAAGAAGCTGAAAGCAACAAAGCCCAGAAGAGAAGGCAGGGCCATTGTGCCCTGCCACATGGCAGGAGTCCAGAATCACCAGACAGAACTTCACTTGATGCCTTGATTTGGACATTTTTCTCAGCATCGGAACTGTAAGCTTATAGGTTTACAAATCCCATTGTAGAAGCAGTATATTGCATTGACAGCATTTAGCCAACTAAAACACAGCAACAAAGAGATTTGATTGTAATAAAACTGTTGTACTAAAACTGGAGCCAGAAAATCTAAAGGTTATTGGGGAATGAATGAAGAAAACATAGTGCCAGGGAGAAGAGACCACTTTTTGAAAACATTTTCTGTTTAAGGGGAAATTAGAAATAGAACCATAGCTATCTCTTCGCAGCCAACCCAAATAAAAGTGTCTTGTGTGTATATAAGGTTTAATTTTTTTGAACAAAAGTTGACATCTATGCATGTAAAAACGGAAGCTGAAAAGAAATCTGGCATTAATGGATTAACTAGTGTTTATAGGTTTATAGTGTTTATAGCTTTTTGGGGACTATGAGAGTCTCTTTTATGAATGGGATGCCCATAGCAACCCAGAATGGGACAGCAGTAATACCTCAATTGGAATGCGTCCTAGACCGTGTAATTAGATTTCAGACTAGATTTTTCTTACAGATATGGCCAAGGTTCCAGAGATGTTGGTGCTTAAATGTCAAAGGGGCTTTTCCATTTGGCTTAGGGGTATTTGCTTAAAGGAACTGAAGAGTCAGTGGCCACATTCCTTCTCAACAAAAGCCCTGGAGAACAGAGAGACACTGTCTTCAAAAAACTAACATAGTTTTTATCTTGCTTCGCTTGAGCAGCAATAAAATTTGCTTTATGAAGAATATATGAGAAAAGGAAGAATCCATTCTAGTAAGTACAGCAAAGTAAAGTTAAATTAATCCATTTAAGAAATTCATTAATTCAAGACAAAGGAAAAGAAAAGAGGAAGAATCAGGGTCAGTTGGGTAATTTGACCTACCACATATCTAAGCATAACATAAAACTATGAAAATCAAAATTATCTGGTACTGGCATAGAAACAGAACAATAGACCAATTAAAAGGCATAGCATCCAGGGAGTGGATGTGGCTTAGGCAGTTGAGCACCTGTGTCCCATATGGGAGGTCCTGGGTTCTATCTCCAGTGCTTCCTAAAAACAAACCCCAAAAAGCAAAAACAAATAAATATAAAAACAATTCAGAGGAGCCCATGTGGCTCAGTGGTTGAGCACCAGACTCACACCATACAAACTCCCAGGTTCAATACCTAGCCCTGGTACCTAAAAAAAAACAAAAACAGCATAACATTCAGAAACGGAGCAAATGTATTGAGTCTGTAATTAATATTACTGAATTGTACACTTGAGAATGATTAAAATGTGAAATTTTGAGTTGTATGTATGTTATCACAATTAAGTTTTTTAAAAGTATATGGAAATTGACTAGAATCAAAAGGTGGCATTTTAAATCATTGGAGAAGGGGTTTTTTTTTTTCAATAAATGCTATTGAAACAACCAGCTAGACTAACAGAATCATATGAAGGTTGTTTCTTACCCTAATCTTTACACAAAAATAAAACACATGCAAAGTTAGGATTTAAATGCAGAGAATGAAATCCATAAGAATGCCAGAAGAAAATATGGGTGAATTTTTATAAACTTGAAAGGCCTTTCAAAGCATAATACAAACTCCAGACACCATTTTTTATAGGTGGATTTGATACATGCACACAACAAACTAACATGCACACAACAAACTAACAAAAATCTTGTGCACCATAAAACCACAAAATAAAAATAAGCAAAATAAAAAGATAGACAGTAAACAGGCCACCAAGATGTCATTTGTTAAGAATGTGCCATATACATTTCTAGTTATAAGGTCAGAAGTTGAGGTAGTCAAATGTAGTTGATACTTCTGGGAGCATTATTTGAACCTACCATTTACAGAATCCTTATAAAGAGCTACTGTTTATAAAAAGTTATTCAGAAAAAGTTCTTTTATTTCATTGGCCCTTCTTTTTGGTGCTTTTAAGATTAAAGCCAACAATCCCTAAGCACTATCCCGAGCACCAAAACCTGACCATATCCTCTTCAGGAAACCCTGGGGCTTTTATTTCACTGGCATAAAAGCTACTGATTGAATACCTATTTAAGGTAAACTCTCATCTCATGCATCTGTGTGCGCATTATAGCAATGATTGCTCCTCAAATCCTCCCATTTCTTTTTGCAATTAAAAATATAAGAACATCTATTACTTTATTTTCAGATTACAAAACCAATGCACATTTGTTACAAAAAGTCTGGGAAATAGACAAATGTGAAGAAGAAAATAGAAATAATCTATAATTCCTTTAAGCCAATATAGCCACTATTAAAATATTGATGTATTTTCTTTGTCAATTTTCTTTGTAATTATATTATATACATATATATAGTTTTTGTAGTTCAGACTTGGTATTGATCCCTTTTTTTTGTCTTTTTTAAAAATGTTACATTAAAAAAAATGAGGTCCCCATATACCCCCACCCCCCTCACCCCACTCCTCCCATAACAACAACCTCCTCCATCATCATGGGACATTCGCTGCCCTTGGTGAACACATCTCTGAGCACCGCTGCACCACATGGTCAATGGCCCACACTATAGTTTACACTCTTCCCCAGTCCACCCAGCAGGCCATGGGAGGACATATAATGTCCAGTAACTGTCCCCGCAGTACCACCCAGGACAACTCCAAGTCCTGAAAATGCCCCCACATCACATTTCTTCCTCCCACTCCCTACCCTGAGCAGCTACCATGGCCATCCTCTCCACGTGAATGGCGCACCTTCTTTGATTACCAATCACAATAGTTCATGAATAGAATACCAGTAAGTCCACTCCAATCCCTACTCCACTCCTCCATCCTGTGGACCCTGGAATGGTCATGTCCACTCCACATCTATATCGAGAGGGGGCTTAGATTCCACATGGATGCTGGATGTAATTCTCCTGCTTTCAGTTGTAGGCACTCTTGGCTCCCTGGTGTGGTGGTTGACCTTCTTCACCTCCCTGTTACCTGACTGGGGTAAGTCCAATAAACCAGAGGGTAGGAGTTGCAAGTCTGTTGAGGCTCATGGCCTGGCTATCACATGGACAGTCCAGAGATTCAGGGCCCCAGTGCCAACCACAGGTCTGGTAAAAGTAACAGGAAAGGCTTGTGAACAAAGATCACATCTGAGTCCAACTCCATCACACTCAGGAACACAAACTCCAAAGTAGGGTCAAACTGAACTCCATCTGCCATGACCATAGAACCTGTGGGTCTCTGTAGCCCTCAGAAGAACCAATACCTGGGGTTCTATCTACTTTAGCTGTCTCTGGGACTCTGCTGAGGTGTGCTTAAGGGCGACCCCTCTGATGACCTCCCAGCTCTTTTTTGGAGACTCATAGCCATATAAACTCATTTGTCCTTTCCATTCCCCCTTTTATTCAAGGTCAAAAAGCATTTTTAAACTCCTGATATTACATGTAAGCTGAGATATTCTGCTGGTCTGAGTTAACCCTTTCATTCAAGGTTGTTTTCTAGTTACATCAGCAGCTGGTACTTGGTAGTAATCCCTCGGCACCAGGGAGGCTCATCTCCAGGAGTCATGTCCCACACTGGGGGTATAAATATATTATATTTTGATCTAATTTGTGTCACACCAAAAATTTTTTGGCATCATGCATTTTATTTTATTTTTATTTTTTTGTTTTTTTGTTTTTTGTTTTTTTTTGGTGTCGTGCATTTTAAAACTAAACTACTGGGAAGTGGATGTGGCTGAAGCAGTTGAGCTCCTGCCTACCACATGGGAGGTACCAGTTCCCAGTACCTCCTAAAGAAGATGAGCAAGACAGCAAGCTGATGCATGGGCTGATGCAGGGAGCTGATGCAACAAGGTGATGCAACAAGAGTCACAAGGAGAAAAACATAATGAGAGATACTACGAAGCAGGGAATGGAGCTGCCTCAAGCAGTTAGGCACCTCTCTCCCACATGGGAGGTGCCAGGTTCAGTTCCCAAACTG
This sequence comes from Dasypus novemcinctus, assembly GCF_030445035.2. Classification (NCBI taxonomy): domain Eukaryota; kingdom Metazoa; phylum Chordata; class Mammalia; order Cingulata; family Dasypodidae; genus Dasypus; species Dasypus novemcinctus. Next base: position 80,787,223 of record NC_080682.1, read on the forward strand.
AGAGCAGTGACACAAACAGATATCTGCACACCAATGTTCATAGCAATGTTATTCACAATTGCCAAAAGATGGAAACAACCCAGGTGTCCATCAACTGATGAATGGATAAACAAATTGCAGTATATATACACGATGGAGTATTATGCAACGGTAAAAAGAAAGGAAGCCATGAAGCATATGACAACATGGAGGGTATTATGTTGAGTGAAGCAAGCCAGACACAAAAAGACAAATACTGATTGTGCTATTATGAACTAAATATGTTGTGTAAACTCATAGAGTTAATAATTAGAATATAGAGTCGCCAGAAAATAGAATGAGAGTAGAGAATGGAAAGCTGAGGGTTTTGTGCAGAATTGGTTAAAAGGTTGTTTGTTAATCTTTGGAAATGAACAGAAATCGTGAAAGCATATCACAGTGTTTGTAACTAGCAGAGCTATTATGTGGGTATAACAGTGGTTGAAAGGGAAAGTCTAAGATCATATATCTTATTAGGAGGAACTTTAAAAACGTAACATGGGCCTATATAACATAGTGAAACCACATGTGAAATATGAATATGGGTAATATTACATATACAAGACTGTTTTAAACTAGAGAGACAGAAACAATAACAGCTATATATGGCAGGGGAAGCAAAGAGATCGAGAGATGAATCTGTTTGTCTGTTTTTATTATTATTATTGGAATAATGAAAATGCTCAATAATGATCAAAGTGATGAATGCACAACTATGTGATTATGCCAAATATCAATGATTGTAAACTTTGGATGGATTTATGCTTATTAATATGCATCAATAAAATTGATTTGTTAAACAGTAAATTTTGCGAACATTCTCCCATGCCAATAAGCCTTCTACAACAATGTTTAATGGCTGCAGCCTATTCTGTGGTATGGAGTAACCATAAGCCATTATGCACACTCCTCTTATTGAAAAGGCTCATGTTATTTCTAATTTACTCTATTATAAACAGTGCCAAAAAGAATATTCTTTGAGATTTTTAAACAACTTCGGGACCCTCTGTAGGGTGTAAATGGGGTGGGCCCACAGCTTCCGTATCCTTCATCATCACCTGACTTGGTTTAAAGGATCAGTCGCTATAAACAGGGAATAAAACATACATATTTTTTCTTCTAAGGTTTTGATGTTTTCTCCTCCTGCTGCTGCTTCTCAGTTTGCCATAAACCATTTTTTAAAGACCTGAGAAGATTTGTATGCACTTGAGTTAAAAACAAAACTGGAAATGACTTTTGCTTGATAAGTGGTCTTTGGGAAATTAATTACACCAGTTCTGTGTTTCAAATGACACTCCAGCTACCATAAGCAAGAATAATTGACAATAAAACTTACTGCAGGGAAGCGGACTTGGCCCAGTGGATAGGGTGTTCGCCTACCACATGGGAGGTCCCCGGTTCAAACCCCGGGCCTCCTTGACCGGTGTGGAGCTGGCCCACACACAGTGCTGACGCACGCAAGGAGTGCCCTGTCATGCAGGGGTGTCCCCCGCATAGCGGAGCCCCACGTGCAAGAAGTGCCCCCCCATAAGGAGAGCCACCCAGCGTGATAGAAAGTGCAGCCTGCCCAAGAATGGTGCCGCACACACGGAGAGCTGACACAACAAGATGACACAACAACAACAAAAAAGAAACATAGATTCCCGAGCTGTTGACAACAACAGAAGCAGACGAAAAGAAGAACACAGAGCGAATGGACACAGAGAGCAGACAACTGGGCTGGGGCTGGGGGAGGGGAGAGAAATAACTAAAATAAACCTTTAAAAAAGAAAAGCTTACTGCAAATAAAGGAATCTAAATCTTGGGTACAAATGGAGTCATTTTTTGTATTATTATTATTTTAGCCCCCTTGTGTATGCCTTTTCCTTTATTCATATGCTGCTAGTTCATTTACTTATGCATTGGTCCATCTGCCAGAGAGAGGCAAGGAAATATGATCAAATGATGTTACTTCTTAGCCCTTGGGAAATTGGATAGGTGGCAGAGTTGAAAGTCATCACCAAAGAGAAGTTGTGTGCTGTCTCCTCTGCCTGTAAATTTCCCTCACTCTTATTGCCTTTGGCGACATTAATCTGGCTCACACCTGCTTCTCTGCTTAAAGGTCACTTCCTCAGGGAAGCCTTCTCTGACCTCCCAGCTATAAAAGATTCCCATAGCAGCATCCTGTACTTCCTCTTTCAAAGCACTATGGTGTGTGCAATTTCTTGTTTCTTCATAAATTCTGTGAGGCAGGTACCACGCCTGTATGGTCCACTCCTGTATCTCCTGTAGTGAACCAAATAGCAGTATATTCACAAAAATGAATATTGGCTGAACAAATGAATAGAAATCAATAACCACATGCAATAATAAGAGTTGAGCTTTATTCTTCCATGGATGCACATGAGCCACCTTCTTCCATGGGTAATGTGTAGGATTTAGTCTCTCCTTTCATTCTGCTCAGTTATCCCTTCATCCGAGAGGACTTCCCAGACACCCTTTCCAAAACAGCAGTGACCCATCTCATACCATCCCTGTCATTCTCTATCCTTCACCTTTCCTGGCTTTTCTTTTTTTTTTAAAGATTAATTTTTTTTTTTATTTCTCTCCCCTTCCTACCTCCAGTTGTCTGCTCTCTGTGTCCATTTGCTGTGTGTTCTTCTGTGACTGCTTCTATCCTTATCAGCGGCACCGGGAATCTGTGTTTCTTTCTGTTGCGTCATCTTGTTGTGTAGCTCTCTGTATGTGCAGTGCCATTCTTGGGCAGGCTGCACTTTCTTTTGCGCTGGGCGGCTCTCCTTATGGGGGGGCACTCCTTGCACGTGGGGCTCCCCTACACGGGGACACCCGGACACCCCTGCATGGCACGGCACTCCTTGTGTGCATCAGCACTGCGCATGGGCCAGCTCCACATGGGTCAAGGAGGCCCGGGGTTTGAACCACAGACCTCCCATGTGGTAGGTGGATGCCCTATCCATTGGGCCAAGTCCGCTTCCCTCTTGGCTTTTTTTTTATAACACTATCACTCCCTGAAAGTTTATGTGTTCATTTATCTATGGTAAGTAAGTTCCTCCCCTGTAAGTTTTGTGTGGGAAGGGATATTTTCTCTGCTTTATCTTCCACACCTAGAGTAGTAGTTAGCATATAGTAGGAAGGCAATAAATATTAGTTGAATGAATGAGTGAGATTCTAGAGTAAGCACAATTAGGCCATTTTGGACTTCTGAATGGCATATCAGATTTCAGTAGAAACACTACATTTTATAGGATAGGGAGACAAAAGAAAAAACTTATTCTTCATTTTTTCTTTAATTCATTGGTTTGTTTCCATCATTTGTGAGCCAATTTTTACGGTTGCCACTATCAGAATTTTTATTTCTTATTACCTTATAGTGAGCAACAATATACTGATATAAAGTGTCTCTGTATAAACAGAGACAAACTAGTTCAAAAGTTATAGTGCAAATGTTGATTTTTTTTCTAGGGAACCAGACAATAAGGATAAGAAGTTGATTCGCCTTTGACAGAATCCATTGTTATACCAACTAGATAAATTTATTATGCAGCACTCTAAATTGTTAAATATGAAATTAGACCATAAATATATTGAAAAAATATAAGAAAATAATGTTACATGAAAAGTAAGATCCCACAGTATGTGTAGAGTGATTAAAGTTTTGCAAATAAGTTGTTTATATATGGGTAGAGTTAGAAGTGTTCATAGAGAAACGTAAAAAATTACATTTTAATGAAGAGGTTGTAAGGGGAAACTTCTTGCAAAGTTGTTTATAATAATAAGAATAATTTTAAAAGGAAAGCAGCAAAGCCAAATATCCCAGAACACTTCATGTACTCTCTGGCACCACACCACGTTATTCTGGCTTTCTTTCCTGAGTTAAAGTCACCAGTTATCCACCTTCAAATTGGACAGTGCATGAGATGACTTGCTCTGAGTTGGGCTGGGATCCCTGGAAAATTCCAAGGTGATCTGCTCTTCGACCTTTGAGTCCTTTTTGTCTCAATAAACTAAGAAATACCAAATGTTGCATTGTGAATTGTCAGTTCCTAGATGAAATTTAAAATAGTATTGTGTATTAGGGGTGCTTCGTGTTAGTATTTTCAGATATTCCCAGCTTGAAGCCCTGCATCTAGGAAAGACACCCTGATACCCAAAGAGATTCAGAACTAAGGAACCTCCACACTCTACCTCCACAACCCCACACTGACCACGTTTCCAGCCTGGGCCCAAACAAGGAAAACATATTTTCCGTGAGGTCATAGTCTTCACGCTTCTCAGGGCTTGTGGGTTTTAGAAAAGGAACATGAACTAGCTCTTCTCATGTAATACCCACCTCCATGCTCTCCACTTCTCTCCTCTGTATTGACATCCTGCAAGGTTGGACCATTACAGTGTTTAGGAATTAACCTTTCCAAGTCTGAAAATCTTAAAGAGTTGCAACCTTTCTATTAAAATCAAATTCTCTCCTCCACCCCTTTGTAATCCTAAGAGTTAAGGATGTAGCTGATAAACAACAATGTCATTGTACCAGGGAAAATGAATATATTAAGACTCTCAGTCTATTTAATACTTGAGACCAGGTTTTAAGCATCCAGATGTCTTCATTTGCAAAGCATCAAATATTTTCATATTCCACAATTGGGGCTATTGAACAATGATGAATGAATGAAGTACAATGCAACTATTTTTAGTATGGCAATTGTAATTAAGAGGCAGTGGAATAATAATCTTGTCCAAGCATGTCAGCAATCTCTCTTCATTTTTCAAAACAATACTTTCTATGTCTGGCTGCAGAGACTTGTTGCTTGTTTTCCTTCTGGTGAAGAATAGGTAACACTTGACATTCCTTCTAAACCAAGTGAATGATGTGTCTGAAATTGTGGTTTTGGCTAGACAAAATCCTCCCTTCTTTCATCATTTTTACATTCTGGGAGATGAAACTTCTTTTCCATGAAATTGATAAATTATCATAAGCTAAATAAATTTCCTCAGTAAGCAACTCTATCATATGTATATTTTCATTTAGGATACTTTGTTATTGTTGCTTAAGAAAAGACAGGAAGCATACCAAATAGTAAAAATAACTAACAGTTTTATAGTGTTTACTATATGCCAAGTATTATTCTAAACACTTTTTTTTTAAAGATTTATTTATTTGTTTATTTCTCTCTCCTTCCCCCCCACCCCGGTTGTCTGTTCTCTGTGTCTATTTGCTGTGTCTTCTACTTTGTCTGCTTCTGTTCTTTTCAGTGGCACGAGAATCTGTCTCTTTTTGTTGTGTCATCTTGTTGTGTCAGCTCTCCATGTGTACGGCGCTGTTCCTGGGCAGGCTGCACTTTCTTTCGTGCTGGGCAGCTCTTATGGGGCGCACTCCTTGCGCGTGGGGATCCCCTATGCGGGGGACACCCCTGCATGGCAGGGCACTCTTTGCACACAGCACAGCACATGGGCCAGCTGCACACAGGTCAAGGAGGCCCGGGGTTTAAACCACGGACCTCCCGTGTGGTAGACAGACGCCCTAACCACTGGGCCAAGTCCACTTCCCTCTAAACACTTTAGATATATTGATTCAGTCCAACATGATCAACACAAGAAATCTAGAGGTAAGTTTCCATTGTTACCCTCATTGCATAGATAAGGAAGCAGGTGCACAGAGAAGTTAAGTAATTTTCCTAAGGAACCTATCAAGTAAATGGCAGAGCTAAAATTCAAACTCAGACACCTGACTCCAGAGTCTCTGCTTTCAATCCATTCTGCTCTCCTCTCAGTAGCAATCCTGAGACTAGGCATTATCGCCATTTATGAGTGAGGTCACAGAGGCTCAGAGAGGTCAAATTATTTGCCTAAGGTCACAAACTGGTAAGGGCAACTTGGGTGATTTCAGTCCAGGCTTCAGGTCTCTTTGAATCTACTGTTCGTGCTTTTCCCAACCTTCAAACAACACTACCTCAGTACTTTCTATTCCTACTGTCCTTTTAAGTACATGACGGGTTAAGTATGGGAGCTGTCCTGAAAATCCAGTCATCCCAAAGAACTTTTTTTCCCATTAGAAACTGTTTCCACACTTCCAAAGGATCACCTTATAAATGACTGTTTGCAGTTCACTACATCTGAAAGTTATGGATTGATCAAGGTTAGAAGAACGGCTGATTCTAAAATGTTAGCTAGCCCAATCTTTTGAAAATGTAGCCCAACATAACATTTTGTTTTTTCTTCTGCAAGAAGGGAAAGAACCCATCCGGATGGTTGAACTAGAAAAAATGCATTTCTCTAAAAAACAAGGAATAGAAAAATTAAACAAAAAAACCATAATGTTTGAATTTTTTCCTGATTAGCTACTAATCATTCTTCTAAACTGAGCATATTCCTCTACAAAACAAGCAGTAAGAAGTCATTAATGCAGAAAGCTTTTTTATCCCCAAGCTGAAAAGCTCTCCTTTCCATGTTTCTGTTTGCAGGAAAGTCCTTGGTGCACACTTAAACACATTGGGGAGAGCGCACTAGAAGAGCTGCCTCAAGAATGAATCTGAAGATAAAAGCTCCTTGAAAAACAAACAGTCAAACCTGATTATCGCAGAACGCCATAGAAGAGCACATCACTCATCTTTTTTTGTGCACCTGAAGATCCACAGGGCCTTGTGTTTATTTTTTATTTCTGTTTCAGCAAATTTTAAACTGAAGTGCGACTTCTATGTTCAGCACTAATGAGGATTTTGCTGTGCTTTGAAATTTACTGCCATCCCATTTCCTGTGCAGTACTGTTTTTGATACCAATTCAGCAACAACAGTTTTTTTTTTTAAGATTTATTTTTTATTTATTTCTTCCCCCACCCCCTCCCCAGTTGTCTGCTCTCTGTCGCTGTGTGCTCTTCTGTGACCACTTCTATCCTTATCAGCAGGACCAGGGATCTGTGTTTCTTTTTGTTGCATCATCTTGTTGTGTCAGCTCTCCGTGTGTGTGGCACCATTCTTGGGCAGGCTGCACTTTCTTTCCCGCTGGGCAGCTCTCCTTACGGGGCGCACTCCTTGCACGTGGGGCTCCCCTACAAGGGGGACACCCCTGCGTGGCAGGGCACTCCTTGCGCACATCAGCACGGCGCATGGGCCAGCTCCACACGGGTCAAGGAGGCCTGGGGTTTGAACCGTGGACCTCCCATGTGGTAGGCAGACACCCTAACCACTGGGCCAAGTCCGCTTCCCAGCAACAACCGTCTTGCTTGCTCTGTCCTGTCTGGATCATTAGAGCCTGGTTTATTTAACAGTGATCTTCCTCTCTCAAGTGTGCTACCCATTTTACAATTCCTATCCTTTATAACAGCTACCAATTTAAAAATAGAACTATTTTAAATACTATTTAAAAAAAGACCTTGGGAACCACTGGCAAGGGGATCATTTTTGCAGTGAAACATTAAAATGAGCTATATGTGTACTTGAGTGTTTATTTGACAGAATATAGAGGAAAAATTTGCAGGATGCCTGGTACTTAGAGTTGAAATCATTTCAATGCTGGTGATAAATTACTGTTAATGGAAACACGTATTTTGTATAGCTAGCATTGCTTAACAAAACAGTGCTATTGTCTTTCTCTCACACATATTGTTTTGCTGACACACTTATCAAAGTTGTCTAATTGTGGCCTCCTGTCATTTATTACAAAATCCTTCCTTATCCTCCTATATATCCATTATCCTGAATCAGAGTTCTTAAAAGTCACCACTGACATTCAACTCAACAAAACAAATGGCTTTTCTTTTCCTTTTTTTTTTAAAGATTTTTAAAAAATTTCTCTTCCCCCGCCCCTGGTTATCTGCTCTCTGGGTCCATTCGCTGTGTGTTCTTCTGCGACTGCTTCTATCCTTATCAGCAGCACCAGGGATCTATGTTTCTTTTTGTTGTGTCAACTCTCCGTGTGTGTGGTGCCATTCTTGGGCAGGCTGCATTTTCTTTCATGCAGGGCAGCTCTCTTTATGGGCTGCTCTCCTTGTGTGTGGGGCTCCCCTACGCGGGGGACACCTCTGTGTGGTATGGCACTCCTTGCGCTCATCAGCACTGAGCATGGGCCAGCTCCACGCTGGTCAAGGAGGCCCCGGGTTAGAACCATGGACCTCCCATGTGATAGGCGGACGCCCTATCCATTGGACCAAGTCCGCTTCCCCAAATGGCTTTTCTTAAGTCTTCAGTCTCTTTGATTTGGGAAAAAAACAAATGAGCAAAGTTTAATGTTGTAAAAATAATTACCCAAGTTAATTTGACATATATTTAGTTAAATGCAAAACACTATTTTGTGGCTTGGTAATTGGGCATAAATATTAAACAATTACTGTAAGTAACTTTAACTGCCAGTGTCACATTTACCCACCAATCAATTTTCCATTTTTCTTTTTGCTTTATTTTATTGACTATTTTTATTTAGTAGAATATTTTCTATATACCAAGTACCATGCTAAATACTTTATATATATTATTTCACTTAACAATCATATGTATGCTAAGATTATTGCCCTTACTTCACCAATGATAAAGCAGACAGAATGATTGAGTAATTTGTATGACGTTACATGGCTAAGACGTTACAGATCTGAACCCATTTGTGGTCAACTGAATCATGAATGCTGCAAAGACAATAGTTCCTGGTCCTGTGGGTGTGAGTTCATTTTTAAATAGGATTTTTGAATCTGTAAAGGCAAAACAGAATCAAAATGGTCCTTAATCCTCTCTGACTGGACAACTTATAAGCAGAGGATATTAACGTGGTCATAGTAGAAGCTGCGTGAGGAGACTGGAGGAGATGACTCTGTGACAGAGGCAGAGATGGACTGCCAGGAGGCGGCCACCAGAACACTACAGACCTCAAAGGAAGCCTGGCCTTGTCCACACCTTGGTTTTGGACTTCTGAGCCCCAAGACTGTGCGCCAATAGATTCCTGTTGTTTAAGCCAACTAATCTGTGGTATTTTCTATAGCAGCACTGGTAAACAAGACACCATTTTTGTTAGACAAGAAAGTACTTGCTCCCAATTCTCAATATCTACACACAGTATCAATTTTGATAGTTTTTCCTGGTACCATGTACATTTTAATACTCATTGTAATAGTCAGCCAAAGGGGTGCTGATGCAAAGTACCCGAAATTGGTTGGTTTTTATAAAGGGTATTTATTTAGAGTAGGAGCTTACAGATACCAGGCCATAAAGCATAAGTTACTTCCCTCAACAAAGTCTATTTTCACGTGTTGGAGCAAGATGGCTGCCAATGTCTGGGAAGGTTCAGACTTCCTGGGTTCCTCCCTTCCAGGGTCTTGCTTCTCTCTGGGTTCAGGGTTCCTTTCTTCCTAGGGCTTGCTTCTCTTTCCTCTGTGGGCTTATTTCCCAGGGCTCCAGCTTAAGGCTTCAGCATCAAACTCCAACATCAAAGCTCCAATATCAAAAACGCTCATCTCTCCTTTGCCGGTGCCTTTTATCTGTGAGTCCCCACCCCTTGGGGTGGGCACTAATGACGTGGCCCAATCAAAGCCCTAATCATAACTTAATCACACCCAGGTACAGACCAGATTACAAACATAATCCAGTTTCTATTTTTGGAATTCATAACTATATCAAACTGTCAGGCTCATTAAACATTTTTTAATCAGTATTTAAGCATTTAAATATTAAGTGAGAAACTGAGATCTATAAAACAGTGTACCCATCAAGGAATTCACAGTCTAGTGGGTAATAGAGATTATAAACAAATTTACAGTCCAGTGAAATTGTTATCACAACAAAAATATGTACTTTAGCTCTTTGGGAGTTGGGAATGCCCAAAATCTGCCAGAAGGAGGGAGTACAGTCTTCAGAAAACAGTATTAATTTGCATAGAGCCCTGAAGGACATGTAGAAGTTTTCAGGCAGAGAAGACTTGGCTGGGGCCCCAGCATCTGCAACCTGAGTTCACTGTGCCTTCAGGCTCCTTTGGTCCCACCAAACCTCAATTTTGTGTACTTGGGTGGAATTCCCCCAGCTTATTCCCTGTCAAGAAAAGAACATATCTTAGAGATATGAGGTATCAGAGTCTTCTGACTACATCCCCTTCATCCCTAATACTTGAGTGATTCTTCAAAGGTGTTCTGTGGACCAGCAAGAACAGCATCTGGGAATATGTTGGAAATGCAAATTCCATCTTCCAGGCCAGATTTACTGAATTAGAAACTCTGGGAGTGAGGCCCAGCAATGTGCATTTTGAAGAACACTCTAGGGGATTCTGGTGCACATTGGAGTTTGAGAACTACTGCTATACATCCGTCCTCTATAGACTTTAGAACAGTAAAGCTAATTTGCCTAAGAATCTGTGAAGAGTGGTGCATCCGTTTTGTTCTGCCTGTACTCCCAGCACTTAACGCAGCACAGAGAGTAAGTGTTCAATGAAATTTGTGGAAAGACAGAATGCAAGAATAATTTAAAAAATGAAATCCATAACTGAATTTAAAGCTTGAAATATCAATACTTACACAAGAGTAAAAATAATTCCACTAAATTTTAAAAATATTTTTATTAGAGAAGTTAGATGTTTACAAAAGAATCATGTGGAAAATGCAGAATACCTATATATCCCACTCACGCACACAGTTTTCCCTATTAGCATTGTTATTAATAACACGTTGTTACAATTGATGCAAGAGTATCATTACAACTCTACTATTAATTATAGTTTATAGTTTACATAACCGTTTGTGTTATACAGTCCAATGGTTTTTTAAAAATTATATTCTAGAAACATATATACAACCCAAAACTTCCCCTTTTTAACCAGACTCAAATATATGGTTCAGTGATGCTAATTACATTCTCAGTGTTGGGCTACCATCAACCACCATCCATTACCAAAACTTTTGCATCACCCTGTATAGAAATTCTGTACCAATTAAACATTAACTCCTCAGTTCCTACTCTCACTGATACAACTCCTGATAACATGTATTCTAGTTTTAGACTCTATGAATTTTCTTATTCTAATTATTCCATATCATTAAGAGCATACAATATTTGTCCTTGTGTATCTGACTTATTTGAAATAATGTCTTCAAGGTTCATCCATGTTGTCACACACATATATACCACATTTTGTTTATTCATTCGTCTATTGAAGGGCACTTGGGTTGCTTCCACCTTTGGCAATTGTGAGAAGTGATGCTTTGAACACTGGTATGCAAATATCTGTTCAGGTTCCTGTTTTCAAATCTTTGGGATATGTACCTAGAACTGGGATTGCTGGGTCATATGGTAGTTCCATACTTAGCTTTCCCAGGAATAGCTAAACTGTAGTCCACAGTGGCTGCACCATTTTACATTCTCACCAGCAATGAATAAGTGTCCCTATTCATCCACATCATCTCCAACACTTGTAGTTTTCCGTTTTTTTAAATAGTGGCCATTCTAGTTGGTGTGAAATGGTATTTCATTGTGGTTTTGATTTGCATTTCTTAGTAGCTAGTGATGTTGAGTATCTTCTTCTGTGCTTTTTAGCCATCTATTCAAGTCTCTTACCTATTTTTTTAATTGGGTCGTTTGTCTTTTTATTGTTGAGTTGTGTATTTCTTTATACATTCTGCAGACTAAACCCTTACCACTTATACGGTTTCCAAATATTTTCTCCCATTGTGTAGGATGTGTTTTTAATTTCATAATGAAGTCCTTTATACATACAAGTTTTAAATTTTGATGAAGTCCCACTTAGATCTAATTTTTATTTTGTTTCTCATGCTTTTGATGTAAAGTCCAAGAAACCATTATCTAAATTGCCTAACATGGGAAGTGGACTTGGCCCAGTGGTTAGGGCGTCTGTCTACCAAGTGGGAGGTCCCCGGTTCAAACCCCGGGCCTCCTTGACCCGTGTGCAGCTGGTCCATGCATAGCGCTGATGAGTGCGAGGAGTGCCCTGACATGCAGGGGAATCCCCCACGTAGGGGAGCCCCACGCACAAAGAGTGCACCCCATAAGGAGAGCCGCCCAGTGTGAAAGAAAGTGCAGCCTTCCCAGGAATGGTGCCTCACACACAGAGAGCTGACACAAGATGACACAACAAAAAGAAACACAGATTCCCATGCCGCTGACAACAACAGAAGCGGACAAAGAAGATGACACAGCAAATAGACACAGTAAACAGACAACCAGGTAGGGAGGGGATGGGGAGAGAAATCAATAAATAAATAACTCTTAAAAAAAAAATTGCCTAACACAAGGTTCAGAAGATGCTTTCCTAGGTTTCCTTCTAGGATTTTTGTAGTTTTGTTTCTTACATTTAGGTCTTTGATCCATTTGAGTTCATTTTTGTAAATGGGAGGTAGGGGTCCACCTTCAGCCTTTTACATATGGATATTCAGTTTTCTCAGCACCATTTGTTGAAGAGACTATTCTCTCTCCATTGGGTGAACTTGAAACCTTATCAAAAACCAACTGGCAATTGAGGTCAGGGTTTATTTCTGAACTTTCTATTTGATTCCAGTATTCTATATGTCTGTCCTTGTACTAGTACCACACTGTTTTGATTACTGTAGGTTTGTAATAAGTTTTACAATCAGGAAGTGTGAGTCCTCCACCTTCGTTCTCTTTTTTCAAGATGTCGTGACTATTTAGGGCCCCTTTGCTTCCATATAAATTTAATGGTTGGCTTTTCCATTTCTGCAAAGAAGGCCGTCTTGGTTTGATTGGGATTGCATTGAATCTGTAAATCACTTTGGGTAGAATTGACACCTTACCAATATTTAGTCTTTCAATCCATGAGCACAGAATGTCCTTCCATTTATTTGGTCTTCTTTGATTTATTTTAGCACTGGTTTTTAGTTTTCTTATACAAGTCCTTTATATACTTGGCTAAAATTATTCCTAAATATTTCATTCTTTTATTTGCTATTTTAAATGGAATTTTTTCTTGATTTCCTATTCAGATTGTTCATTACTAATGTGTAGAAATACTACAACTTTTTGGGTTGATCTTGTACCCACAATTTTCTGAATTTATTTATTAGTTCTGGTAGCTTTGTTGTAGATTTTTCAGGATTTTCTATATATATATATGATCATGTCATCTGCAATAGGGAGAGTTTTACTTCTTACTTTTCAATTTGGGTGTCTTTTTTTTCCTCCTTGCCTAATTGCTCTGGCTAGAACTTTCAGTACAGTGTTGAAAAACAGTGGTGACATTGGGCATCCTTGTCTTGTTCCTAATCACCATTGAGTATGATATTAGCTGTAGGGCTTCCATATATGCTCTTTATCATATAGAGGAAGTTTCCTTCTATTCTTAGTTTTCTAAATATTATTATCAAGAAGAGGTGTTGGATTTTTTCAAATGTCTTTTCTGTGTCAATTGAGATGATGATGTGGGTTTTTTCCCTTTGCTTTATTAACATGGTGTACTGCATGAATTGATTTTTCTTATATTGAACTACCCTTTTGTACCTGGAATAAATCCCACTTGAGCATGGGATCCAATTCTTTTAATGCGCTGTTGGATTCAGTTTGCTGATAGTTGGTTGAGGATTTTTTGCATCTATATTCATAAGGGATGTTGCTCCATAATTTTCTTTTCTTGTGGTATCTCTTTCTGACTTTGTTATTAGGGAAATGGTAGCCTCATAGAATGACTTATTTCTATGAGGCCATATTTTGGAAAAGTTTGAGCAGGATTGATGTTAATTCTTGGAATGTTTGGTAAAGTTCACCAGTAAAAGCATCTGGTCCTGGGCTTTTCTTTGCTGAGAGATTTTTGATTACTGATTCAATCTCATTGCTTGTTATTGGTCTTTTGAGATCTTCTATTTCTTCTTGAGTCAGCGTAGGTAGTTTGTTTGTTTCTAGAAATTTGTCTTTTCATCTAGGTTATTTAATTGGTGGTGCACAGTTTTTCATAATATTATCTTGTAATCCTTGTTATTTCTGTGGGGTCTGTAGTAATGCCCCCCTTTCATTTCTAATTTTAGTTATTTGAGTTCCTTTCTTATTTTCTTGTCAGTCTACCTCAAGATTTGCCAATTTTTTTGATACTGTCAAAGATCCAAATTTGGTTTCATTGATTCTTTCTTTTGTTTTTTATTCTCTATTTCATTTATCTCCACTCTGCTTTCTTTCTGCTCACTTTGGGTTTCATTTACTCTTCTTTTTCTGGATACTACTGTTCAAGGTTAGGTCTCTGATTTAAGAGTTTTCTTCTTTTTAATGTAAGCATTTAGAGATATAAATTTCCCTTTCAGAACTGCCTTTCCTGCATCCCATAGATTTTGGTATATTGTGTTTTCATTTTTATTTGTCCTTTTTGATTTGTTGACCTATTGCTTGTTTAAGAATGTATTGTTTAATTCCACATATTTGTGAATTTTCTAGTTCTCACTCTGGTATTGATTTCTAACTTCATTCCAGTGTGATCAGAGAAGATGCATTGTATGATTTCCATAATTTTTAATTTATTGAAACCTGTTTAGTGACAAAAAATATGATCTAACCTGGAAAATGATCCATGTATTCTAGAAGAGAGTGTGTATTCTGCTGCTGTTGAGTGAAGTATTCTATATATGCCTGTTAGGTCTAGCTGGTTTACAATATTGTTCAAGTCTTTTATTTCTTTATCGATCTTCTGTCTAGATGTTCTATCCATTATTGAAAGTAATGCATTTAAGTCTCCTACTATTAATGTAGAACTGTCTATTTATTCTCCTGTCAATTCTATCAATATTTGCTTAATACATATTTTGGAACTTACCTGTTTTATACATATTTATGTGTGTGTATATATATATTTGTGTGTTTTCTTGTGGAAGTGTTCCCTTTATCCATATGCAGTGAAATTTTCTTGTCCCTTGTAACAGTTCTTTACTTAAATTCTATTTTATTTGATGTTAGTATAACTACCCCACTTCATTTTTGGTTACTTTTTGCATAGCATATTTTTTTTCCCATCAGTTCGTTTTCAACCTACTTGTGTCTTTGAAATTGACTCTTGTAAACCACATATAGTTGAGTGGTGCTTTTTAAAATCCATTCTGCCAATCTCTGTCTTTTGACTGGATAGTTTAATCCATTTACATTTAAACTAAACTACTTATAATGCAAGACTTTTCCTGCTATTTTTCTATTTTGTCTTTATCATCTCATACTTTTTTTGTCCCTCAATTTTCTTCGTTATGTCTACTTTCATATTTACTGCTTTTTTTGTAGTGTTCCATTTAGAGTTTCTTCTCATTTCTTTCTTATATCTCTCCACTTGTCTCTTATGCTCTGTTTGCTTTTTATTCTTTTTTCTTTCTGCTCCTCTGCCAGAATCACTTTAAATGTCTAGTCTTTGAGATCAATTATTCTTCTGCCCACTCCAATCTGTGTTGAGATCTTCTAGGACATTTTTCATTTCCATTATTGTGTTCTTCAACTCCAGTAATTGTTTGGTTCCTTTTAAAAATTACTATCTCTTATTGTGATTCTTAGATTCTTATATTGTTCAGCAAGATTTTCCTGTTATTCTTTCTTTTCTTTTCTTTTTTTCTTTATTTTATTTTTTTGATGAACTGGGGTGGCCAAGGATTGAACCTGGAACTGCATATATGGGTAGTGGGTGCTCAACCACTGAGCCACATCAGCTTCCCTGAGTTGTCTTTTTTTGTTTGCTTGTCGTTTGTTTTTAGGAGGCATTGGGAACTGAACCTGGGGCCTCCCCTGTGGGAAGTAGGTGCTTAATCACTTGAGCCACATCTGCTCCCTCCTGTTATTCTGTGGTTCTTTCTCCATGCATTCCTTAATTTCCTTGAGTTTACTGAGGATTTTTTAAAAATTCCCTCCCCTTGCAGCTTGCTTGCTATCTGCTCTCTGTGTCCATTTACTGTGTGTTCTTCTGTGTGTCTGTATTTATTTTTAATTTATTACCCCCCTCCATGGCTTGCTTGTTGTCTGCTGTCTGTGTCCATTTGCTATGCACTCTTCTGTGGTTTTTTTGTCTCCCTTTTTTTGTTGTTGTTGTTAGTCACCCTCCTGAGTTTGCTCTCCATGGTGCTTGCAGGCCGGGTGGCACTCTGCAGTGCTTGCAGGACAGTGGCTCTCCGTGGCGTGCAGGCAGACGGGAGCCCAACTGATTGAGCCACAGCCGCTTCCCTTGAGGATAATTTTTTGAGTCTTTGTCAGGCATGTCCAAAGTTTGGTCATCTTCATGGATGATTTCTGGATTTTTACCTTGTTCTTTTGGGTGGGTCATCATTTCTTGTTTCTTTGTCTCATAATCTTTTGTTGCACAGTATTACTTTTAATATTTTAAAGTATTAACTCTGAGATTCAGTATCTGAGCTATCTGTTCCTTAAGTTTATATCCAGATAGTGATAGGACAGAGATTTCTTTGAGTGCCAAGACCTAAAAAAAAACAAACAAAACCAATGTAAAGAACATCTTTCACAGTATTTGCAAGTTGGCTCTGCATTACCTGCTGTTCTCCTTTAGAGTTTAGCTCTCCTATCAAGCATATCAGCCTGTTGTATAGGAGAAGTGCAGGGTACATTCTGTCTTTTCTGATTCTGCAATTTGCCCTGGGCTTGTACTTGCTTGGGGCCTCAGGAATTCTTCCAGGTACTGGAATTCAAATATCCCCTACAAAGTAGATTCCTACAAAGCAGACTTTCTTCTCTTTCTGGGTGCTCGATTTTATGACTTAAAGCAGATAATCTTTTGCCCCAGGCCACTTTTACCTAATTGTTTCTTACTCTGTTTTAGTTCTTTGCAAGTTACTTCTGCCTGCAGGGTGAGTTCTGGGTGGGTGAGCCTGAGAGAACTATCCTGATTCAGTCTTTCAGGGAGCCACTCAGTTATCTGGTTCTAACATACAGGCATCCCAGTATGCACACAGTCTTTACTCTTTTTTCCACTGGATCAGGGCCAGGGACTCACAACGGGAGCATAGGCTGGTTTCACATGACACTGGGGAGAGGGCATGGGAGTGGCCAGCAAGGGTGCTCTGAGTTTTTCCTACCATTTTTTTTTAAAAGATTTTATTTATTTATTTATTTATTTATTTATTTATTTATTTCTCTCCACCACCCCCCACCCTGGTTGTCTGTCTGTTCTCTGTGTCTATTTGCATGTCTGGTTTCTTTGTCTGCTTCTGTTGTTGTCTGTAGCGTGGGAATCTGTGTCTCTTTTTTGTTGCATCATCTTGTGGTGTCAGCTCTCTGTATGGGTAGTGCCTTTCCTGGGCAGGCTGCACTTTCTTTCGCGCTGGGCGGCTTTCCTTACGGGGCGCACTCCTTGCACGTGGGGCTCCCCTACGCGGGGGACACCCCTGCGTGGCAGGGCACTCCTTGCATGCATCAGCACTGCGCATGGGCCAGTTCCACATGGGTCAAGGAGGCCTGGGGTTTGAACCGCAGACCTCCCATGTGGTAGACGGATGCCCTAACCACTGGGCCAAATCCGTTTCCCCTTCCTATCATTTTTAAAGCTGTGTTTTCTTGATTCAGCACTTACCCAGTTATTGCAACCCTTTCATTGTTTTCTGGATTATTGCAGAAGATAACTCTGACAGTTTTGCTAGTTGCTCAAAGATTCTGTGGGGGAATGACTGCCATCTTGGTCAACCTGAAGCCCCACTAAATTTTATTTTTTTATTTTATTGTTTTCTCTCCTTACTTTATTCATCTTTTTTCTTTTTCTTTTAAATAACACTTTTTTATTAAAGTTAATAGATCACATAGAACATTACATTAAAAAAACATGAGGTTCCCATATAACCCACACCCCACTCCCCCACCCCTATCATTTTTGTAAATTGTATTTTTTTGAAGATACATACTTCACAAAAAAGGCTACATTATAAAAAACATAAGAGGTTCCTGTATACCCCTCATCCCCCCACCCCACTCCTCCCATACCAACAACCTCCCCCATCATTGTGGGCACATTCATCACACTCGGCGAACACATTTTGGAGCACTGTTCACCACATGGATAATAGTTTACTCTGTAGTTCACACTCTCCTCTAATACATTCAGTGGGTTATGGCATGATATATAAGGTCCAGCACCTGCAATATCATTTAGGACAACTCCAAAGTCCCAAAAATGCCTCCTCATCACAACTCTTCTTCCTACTCCCTGCCCTCAGCAACTACTGTGGCCACTTTCTCCCCATCAATGATACAATTTCTTCTGTTAGTAGTCACAAAAGTTTTATAGTAGATTATCAGTAAGTCTACTCTAATCCATATTTTATTCCTCCATTCCGTGGGCCCTGGGATGGTGAAGTCCACTCCACCTTTATATTGAGAGGGAGCTTATATTACACATGGATGATGGATGCATTTCTCTTGCTTGCAGTTGTACGCAGTTTCAGTTCCCTGGTGTGGTGATTGACCATCTTCACCTCCCTATTAGCTGACCTGCATAAGTCCAATGAACCAGAGAGTAGTAGTTGCAACTCTGCTGAGGCTCAGGGCCCAGTTGGCATATGGACAGTCAGAGATTCAAGTCTCCTGAGTATACAGCAACCCCAGTGCCAGCCACAGGTTCAGTAAAAGTGACAGAAGAGGCATGTGTAGAAAGGTCACATCTGAGCCCAACTCCATCACATTCAGGGACACAAATTCCAAAGTAGGGCCCACTGACATGGTACTGAGCTCCAGAGCTACCTGCCGTGACCATATCCCTGTGGGTCTCTGTAGCCTTCACCAACTAAATTTTAAATATCTGATAAGAATGGGAAGGGTGGGAACAGATGTGGCTCAAGCAGTTGAGCACCTACTTCTCACATGGAGGTCCTAGGTTCCAACCCCAGTGCCTCCTAAAAACAAAACAACAGGGAAGTGGATGTGGCTCAAGCAGTTGGGCGCTCATCTACCACACAAGACATCCTGGGTTCAGTTCCCATCAGTGCTTTCTAAAGAAGACAAACAAGACAGTAAGCTGACACAACAGGATGGCACAGAAAGCTGATGCAACAAGATGATGCAGTGAGATGACGCAATGAAGAGACACAGCAAGGAAACACAACAAGAGACACAACAAACAGGGAGCGGAGGTGGCGCAAGTGATTGGGTGCCTCCCTCTCACATGGGAGGTCCTGGGTTTGGTTCCCAGTGCCTTCTAAAATGAAGACAAACAGAGAGCAGACAACAAGTGAAAACAGCGAGGGGGACAAGGAGAAATATGTAAATAAAAATAAATCATTAAATTAAAAAAAAAAAAAAAAGAAAGGAAAAACCAATGCAGGGGAGCCTATGTGGCTCAGTGGTTGAACTCTGGCTTCCCACATATGAGGTCTGGGGTTCAATCTCCAGTCCAGGTACATTTAAAAAAAAAGGGAGGCAATTAACATTTGTTTAGCACTGACTAGGTGTTAGGGGCTTTTCACAGGCTGTCTAGTATCTTTACAACAATACTGGGAGGTAGGTGTTATTATCCCCAACTGAAAGATAAAAGTAGCTGAGGCTCAGATAGGAAATATTCCCAAAGTTGCACAGCTAGTGGGAGAGGAATCCAGAATACAAATCCAGGACTGCCTGGCATCGGAGCCCTTAATCTCTTCTCCTTCTCAACTACTTCTAATCTAATCTGTTCTTTCCATGGTACCACTAACAGTTGGGGAGGGGAGAAATAGAAGCAGAAAGTCCTGAAATGAAAAAAACAACAACAAACCCTCCATTAACTTCACTTTTGCTTGTCATTGTCACCAACATCTCTGCATTTTGTTCAGTTATCTTAATCTGCAGGATGCTGAACTAAGCAGAATCTTTAAACTGTTAGCAGCATGTTCTTAGGCATTTTATTCAATTTTACTCTATTGCTGATCTCCTCTGAACCCTCTCCTCCTGCCCATTGGCCTTGGCATCATACCATCTTCCATGATGCATGTCCTGTTTCCTTCACTAATCCTAAGTGGAGAGATCAGTCTATCAGTCTTGTACAGTCCGGCCAGGTGAGGTTTCCTGCACTGGGTCAAATTAAGCTGCAGACTCCCTTCCTGGTGATGGCTTTCCACCGATTTCTTTAAGTGTCTTTTGCAACTTTACTCTCTCTACCCACCACCGGACCTCAACCCAAACACTTTGGTTTCCTGGAAGCTGCTTTTCTTTTTATTCCCTTTCCTATCCATTAAAGAATTCTTAGATTCTGAGAGGCTACATATAAATTTTGTGACTCCCTGTTGGTATCTGCAACCCTGACTTGGCCCTGAGTTTCAGTCCTGCACCTATGGGCCCATTGAATGTTTTCACCTGGGTGCCCTGCCTTCCCTTCAAATGCAACATGTTTGAACCGAACTCATTAGTTTATTCCCCAAACTTATTCTTCTTCCCAAACTATTACTATTTTATCACTGGCTCCACATTCTTCTAGTCGTTGGTCTTTTAAATCTAACCATTTGTGTACTTAACCTCTCCCTTTTAAAATTTCTTTCCTTCCTTCGTCCTCCCTTCCTCCCTTCCTGCCTCCTTCTTTCTCTCACCTTTTCCCTCTTTCCTGTTTATTGCATGCTTACTATATGCCAGCCCAGGCATAGTCTTTGCCTTGAAAAAGTAAACAAGTAAATTAATTATGGCTTATGATAAATACAGCAAAATAAATGAACAGGGGCTGTGTAGGGAATAATGACTGGAGCAGCTAGGAAAGGTGTCTCTGAGGAGGAGACACTCAAGCTGAGAGCTGTGAGGAGCAGGGGCGGGGGGCAGCGGGGAGCCACCCTCCCAAGGCCCTGGCGGGAAGGAGCTGGGCCTGATCTCTGCGGAGCTGGAGGACAAGGCTAATCGGCTGGTGGGAAGCAGAAGAGCCAGGAGAGAGAGAGGCAGGGCCAGGTGATTTGGGGCTAGGAGGGAGGGTAAGGTGTCTGATTTCATTCTAAATGCTTTGGAAGACTTCAGAGGGAGTCAAGTGGGGAGTAGTCTGATCTGACTTACACTCAGAGGAAGTATAGAGGGGATAGGTATTCCTTCCAACTGCGCATTGGAGCAAGCATGGGAGAGGAAGTTGGGAAATTACGGATTTTCCTTTATGGTTCAGGGGCTTACTGATGGAGTGATATTCCAATTAGGAGATATTCCTCCTTCCCTGTCAAAAGGGTGAGAGGTGCATTCTGCACCACTGGGTAGCTATGTTTCAGAAACAAGGCCTTTGTGTATTAGTAATGAAACAATATCATCTCCACCACCAGCAGCAGCAGCAGCAGCAATGGTGCTCACTGGGTGATTGCTAAGTGCATGTAACATGAATGCTTATGTATATCCTTTTATGCTCAACAACCCCAGAAGAGGGTGTGTTGCTATCTTCGTTTTGCCGGTAAGGACAGAGAGGTTAATTAACTTGCGCAGAGCCACAGGGCTACAGAAAAAAAGGTGCAAATGGTGGGGACTATTTGCAAGTAGACATGGTCAGGCTTTGCTTGCTTTGTTTTGTTTTTTGTCCTTACCATCTTCCATACTTATTGTAGAAAATGTAATCTGTACAGACTCATATAAAGCAGAAAGTCAAAACTCCTCGTAACCCTGCCGCTAAGGTGTGACTTTGGACTTTCACTGCGTTTATCCCCCCAGCCATGCTGGAATACTTCCTATTGGCAGTGCGGAAAAACTTTTGGACACCCACGTCCTCTGAAGGGCTTGGCCCTCCAAAGCTGGTGTAGAAACAAAGGAAAATGGAGTCACTTTCTTCCCATCTCAGTTAAAGGAAGTGGACGCCAAACTGTTCTGCGTCCAGAGGGAGCCACGCCCATTTAAGGGCAAAAGAGCTTCAGCTAGCTGATACCACTGCTTAGAAGGACAGGCCGCGAAAAGCAGGAAGAGAACAATGAGTTGTTACCAACACTGACAACCAGACTAGAAAAAGTCATCGGCTCAATCTGGTCGTTTGTCTCTCTGAGTTTTTATGCCTCATTAAGAGAAATGGTTCCATTTGTAAGAACAGCTACAGCCGCAGCAGCGATACTAATTACAGTAAAATGGGAGTCTAGTGTCACTTTATAATTCTCAAATAAAAGCTGGAGGTGTTCAAATTTCTAAGCCCTACAGTACCGAAGGCAGTTTTCCAAGCAGGGCTAGGCCATGCTAACTGTTGAATAGGAAAACTAATTAGCATCCTGTGTGAACTATCTTGTCTTTTTTTAGGGCCGGAAATCAAATGGGAAGGGTTCCCTCCTGTTCCAAGTTAGTTCCAGAAGAATTACTCACTCTCCTTAACCTATGAGTCAGACAGGAGTCTAGGAGTGTGTTTCCAAAACAGGCCGACAATAAGATAAACAAAGCAATTGATATGTGACAGTCTGGAGAGGCGGGCTGCAATTGGCAAAGTGAGAGATGGGGTCCAGAGTGAGAAGACGCAAACCGGGGACTGGCTGGAGAGTCTGAGGATAACTGGAGGTCAGGAAGACCACCCGGGGGCGTTTCTGAAAGAGAAGGTCCTTGAGGAGGTTTGTTTCCATATCCTTTATTCAATTTCACTGATTCAGTATATGTAACGATAGCCTCTTCCTCCCTAATGACTCAAGGGACTTGACCGCCTTCACACTGCACCGGCTCGGCTCTCTAAAAGGTTTGGCTATCCATGCATTTTGACATCTCACAACACAGGATATTAATCATTCTGAGACTCTGGGACAGTTCCCAGTGTCCATGTTTGCCACTGTTGATCTGCAGCCAGAAAAATAGTTCCTAAATGACAGAGGCTTTCCCTAATTGAAATATAAAGTAATGGGGAAAGCTCGGTTTAGGAAACAGCCCAGCGCCAAGCTGGATTCTCTCCTG
The DNA here is from genome assembly GCF_030445035.2 of Dasypus novemcinctus. Lineage (NCBI taxonomy): Eukaryota > Metazoa > Chordata > Mammalia > Cingulata > Dasypodidae > Dasypus > Dasypus novemcinctus. Next base: position 80,809,969 of record NC_080682.1, read on the forward strand.
GGCACATAAAGGAAAAGCCTCCTTTTCACTCCCTCGAGGAAGGAGTCTGAAGTGAGGTCTCAGCTCTGTCAGATCCTGCTAGGGGCCACCAGGCATCGCTTAGGCAGGGGTGCAGGAATGTGAGCAGGGTCAAGAGGACATGTCCTGGCCATAGTGACCTCTGTCATCCCTGGAGCAAAGGGGGGAAGTGAAGGGGTCTGCCTGCCATGGAGGAGCAGCAAGGATGAACTTTTTCCCCTCCAGTCCCTGTTTAAACGCTCCCATGTACAGAAGCCAGGCCAGGGCAGGGGTGTGGGGGTGAGGGTGGAATGGGGGGAGGGCACAGGAATCCTATCTGGTCTGCTTGCCCCCGGACTTGCCCCTCTGTCCGTCCTCCACAGGACAGCAGTGATCTCCCTGAACGCTGCTCTCATCACCTCTCTCCTCCTTAAAAACCTTGGAGGGTACCTTCCCCACACAGACCTAAAGGAGAAATTCCAAAGTTCTTGGTAGGCCATTCAAGGTCCTCCCCTCCTTGACTCTCTGCCTAATAGTCTGTTGCCTCACCAGCCACTCCCTGACCCTCTGACCACTCCTGCCTGCCAGTTATTTCCTGAAAACATTGTGGATTTTCAATTCTACTTTCTTCATTCATGCCATTCCTTCTAACTGGAATGCCATCCTCTCTGGACAACCTCTTGCTCACGTTCTTAAGGCTCAGCCCCTAAAATGTCACCTCTTTCTTGTAAGAGGGCTCCTGTTACCACCCCTTGCTGAGTCCATTGCTCCCTGATCTGTGTTTCCACTATATCTACTGTGTTCATGTCTCTCTTCTAGCACTTATTGTTTCGTATGATTTGTTCCATGTGTCAGTCTTCTCCATTAGACTGTAAGCTCTCTGAGGACAGGTACTGTGTCTGCCTCATCTGTAGCTCCTGAAAAATTGACAGGGTTTAATAGAATCCTGAGGATATTTACACATTAGCCATTGTACTCTTTCTGCTCAAATAACGGCCGAAAGTTTAGCAGAAGCGGCACTCCAGCAACGCTCAGGCTTGACCTTTCCCTCCTTGCAGTTCTTTGCATTTCAGTCTGACTTTCAGTAACACCAGGCTTGTACCATGAAACCTATGTTATTTCATTTCAAAATGGCAATGGTTTCAGGGCACACTGATTTCTGTGTTTAATTTTTTAAGACAGATAACATGCCTACATCTTACTCCAAGACTCTCTCTCTTGCGTGCACACACACCCGTAGAAGTTCCTAATGATACATGAGGGCTCAGAGTACAAGATTTAGTCCATAATAACATTTTTGAATGCCATTTAATACACAAAGCCATTTGGTTAACAGGTGTTAACAGCAGGGCCCACAGAGTCCTCAGCAGGGCTGGGTACTATAAAGGGAAACCATAAAGGTGAAGTCATGGTGTTATTTTTGAATATAGTCACCCTGGCTTTCCTTCTATTCTAAACAATCCTTTTCTCTCCTCAGTGTCTGCACATGCTGCTCTCTCTTCCTAGAAAGTCTTTGCCTTTCACTCCAGCTCCTTCATTAAGCTAGTTCTTCGCCATTCTTCAGGTTTCAGCTTAAACATAACTGCCTCCAGGGGCCTACCTAGACCCAACCCCACTTAGTCCCCATTTCTGCACCCTGATTATTTTCTTCAGAGCACTTGCCAATTATTTTATTTTATTTTATGTTTTGTCTGCCACTCCCAGTAGACTGAAAGCAACCTCAAATGAAAAGGATTTTTATGTACTTTATTTATGATCGTATCATCAGCCCACAGCAGGTGCTTGATAAATATTTTTGGGTGAATGAATGTAGTCCTTTAAGTCAAACTTCCACTTGGAACTTGGGGGAGTTGATGATTTCATCAACTCGATACCTATTCTGCCTCCTCGGCCCTCCTCTCCCCGACTTGACACTGACAGCTGTCCCAAACCGACCTCCCAAGCACCCACCTCCTAGAGTCTTGGGATGCCTTCCATCAGCTTCTCCACTGAACAAATTCCTTTTCTCCTTGCAACACTTTTTCCTATGTCACTTCCAGTATGATTCTTTCAGGCTGTTACTACCTTTCTGGACTGCCCCAAAACTTTTATTTTCTTCCACATTTTCCCATATTTGTTTCTTTTATTGCAAAAATAAGAAAGAGCAACTAGAAAACCATGAACAAATAGCACTGAGTAAATATTAACAGTGAAATCCTGCCTTCCCCTTCTCATGACTAGAGATGACCACTGTCAACACTGAGTCTTTTCTCTGCATTTGTAGCATGCATCACTAAATCTTACCGTTTAAATAAAAAAGTAGGATAATTGTATACTTTCAGAACATAAAAACAGATCATACTATAATACTGTTCAGTGACTTTTATTTTCAGTTTCTATCTCTCATTTTTCTATTTGCGTTAGTAAAAAAGCAACCTTGATATTCAATGGCTGATGACTAATCCATTGTATACTTGTACAGTCATTTAAAAAATCAGTTTCTTGGTGGTCAATTATTTTGCTTCCATTTTCTTTTAGGTTAAAAACAATGCTGGGGGAAAATCCTTTATACATTTGAATTGCTATTTCTCTGGGATAGATTCTCAGAAGCAGAGTTGATAGACTATATGGCCTTACATTTTGTATTGTCTTCTAAAAGAGCAGTGCCTATTACATTCCCACCAATAGTATATAATAGCGTCTGACTCTCCATGGCCATGACTGGGCATTCCCACTGTATTTGATATTTGTTGTCTAATTGGCCAAAAACTTGCCAGTCTTCAATTGTTGGGGTTGAATAATTTTTCATATTTACTCATCACGTGCTTTCCTTCACCTGTAAAGTATTATATTTATGTATATATGCCCATGGCCCATTTTCCGATTAGAGTGTACATTTTCTTTTTACTCATTTGTAATGGTTCAAAGTAGTATACATATTAACGTTTGCCTCTTAGAGAGGGTGAAAACATTTTTCCAAATTTTTAACTTGTCTTTTAACTTTATAATGTCTCGTCATGTAGAAATCCCACATTTTTAAAAGTTTCACATTTTTATATCAGTAAAATGACCATCATTTGCTTTGTAGTTCTTAAGTTTCACATATTGCTTTGAAATACTTCCTCACCTTAATATGATAAGAATATTCTCCTAACTTCTAATAATAAATGTACTCTGTACAACCTGTATTTAGGCAATTCTTCTGTATTCTAATTAACAGTAATTACTAACACTAAAGGGAACATATTGTGTTGAGACACTGTGCGAAGTTTTCTTCATGTATTATTTCTTTTAATATTCATGTCAAGCCTATGACGTGGGTCCTATTATTATCCCCATTTTATGATGTGACTATTGAGGCTTATAGAGTTTAATTAACTTGCCTACTGTCCCACAGCGAGCAAGTGGCAAAGTGGTGATTTGAATCCAAGCCATCATGACTACACTCTAACCACTAAACCAGGAATCTGTTTTCTCTGTTAAGTGGTGCACCTTAAGAGCATGAACTGTGACTTACCTGTGTTCCTCCTGTAGTGCAGTCGGTCTTCAACAATTATTTTTGGAGTGAATTTATTCCTGTTACTGAAACTGAACATCCCATGCACAACCTGAGATACTGCCATTCCTCTCTTCTTCTATAGTCCCACTACTCTACATATTCAGTCTTGAACTTTTTTTCTGGGACCCACAGAGCTGCTGCTTTTTCACTGGGAACAAATGCCCTTGGGTCTTCTCAAGCATCGTTGCCACATACTCAGGGTGATCTGACTACCCCATCAAGACATTGCTCCTCTCACAAAGTTCTCCATTGGGGTCACACATACTCTGCTTCTCTCTGCCCTCTTTCTTTTTGGAGGAAAAATAAACACACATTTTCCTCTATGACTTGAAGACCAAAATTCTACTCTTGTCCCACACAGCCTTTCCTCTTCTGAAGTCCCCTTCATCCATTTAATACACCCTCCATGCAGTAATTTACTGATTTCTGAACAGGTCTCTTTTCTCAAGGATTTTAGCACCAGGATCTTAGCCTTCCTGTCTCCAGCTCCTGTTGTCTCTTTGGAGTCCCAACCCTTGTACTGAAGACACTTCCAGTGCTCGGGCCTCAACTCCTCAGCTTTCACAATCAAATATCCTTCCTGTCCTTGGTGTCTCCTGTATCAGCCCAGCCCTGACCCCACATTCAGTCATTGAAAAAATGCTCCTTCCTTATCTTGTCCTCTTGTCTTTTTACTTCACCTCAACACTTTGCCAATTTCTAGGCCTGAACCGCCCTCCCTATTTCCTCCCCTCCTGCATATTGCTGGGGAAGTTCAGGAATTCAGATTGTTTTGATCTGTTACAAATTCAACTGGACACCCTCTCGGCTGCTTGGCCCCCTCTAATCACCTCTAACTGGCACCCTCATCCACTCTCTGTGGTTTCTCTTTTGAAACTTTCAATCTGCTAGAGCTGAACTTGACTTTCCAAAGATGACTTTGCCTCCTCCTTAGCTGTGGGAGGCAGGTAGCCTCACTTGAGCTCTTTCAGCCTTCCTACCTTCCACCATATTTCCACCATACTCCCAGCTCAGAGGAATCTTCCTCTTCCCCTATATTCTCACTCATGAAGAATAATGGGAAAAAAATGGGTTTTGGAACCTGGCAACTCTGGGCTTGAATTCTAGCTGGCGTGTCAAGTAGTTTTTAGTTTGTTTTTTAATTAACTTGTTGAAGTAAATCACTCATACATAAACATACATAAACAATAAGTATAATAATAGTTGTGAACTTACAAAACAAACATATATAACATCATACAGGACTCTCATAACTCACCCTACCACCAATAAATTGCATTGTTGTTAAACCTTCTTAACTAATGATTAAAGAGAATTGTCAAAATATTACTACTAACCAAAGTATTTTTCCCCCAACCAACCCTATTATTATTATATTTATATCATTTATATATGAACATACATAAACAATTAAGTGTATAGTAAAAGTTGTGAACTTACAAGGCAAATATGCATAACATCATACAGGGGTCCCATACATCAACCCTCCATGAATACCTTGCATTGTCATGAGATGTTTGTTACAAATTATGAAAGAATATTGTAAAAATCTTACTACTAATAATAGTCCTTATCTTACATTTGGTGTGTTTTCCCTCCAACTCACCATATTATTATTTTTTAAATATATTTTCTATGATAGAGGTTGTAAACTTATGAAACAATCATGCACATGTGCATAATTCCCAAACAATACCCCTCCATTAACACACCACATTGTGGTGGAACATATGCTACAGATAAGATAATATCATCTGATTGTTACCATGTCCATAGTGTACATTTGGTTCACATTTTCCATACTGCCTCATTATTAACACAGTACATCTTTTGCATAGATGCAAGAATATTATATTATTACTGCTCACCACAGTCCATAGGTCACTCCAGCTGTATTTTTCCCATGCTTCTTCACATTCCCAACACCCTGCAGTAGTGATGTACATTTACTCTAGCTCACAAAGGACACTCTTACATCTATACCATCAACCACAATTCTCATCCACCTCTTGCTTTACTGTGCTATTCAGTTTCTAGATTATTCTCTAGCATTCTGTCAATTGACATTTACATACCTATACTACCATTTCCAGCCACATCCCCATTTATAAACTAGCTGTTACTCAACTGTGTGTTACCATCCACTCTATACATTTCCACATTTTTACAATAAAGATAATTAAAACTTCTATATACATTAAACATCAGTAGTCCATCACAGTTCTTCTCTGATCTCCTTTAAGAATCTACCACCTATCACCAGGTCTTGAAGGTATTTTCCTACAATTTCTTCCAGAAGTTTTATGGTTCTTGCTTTTATTTTAGGTTTTTGATACATTTTGAGTTAATTTTTGGATAAGGTGTGAGATAAGGGTACTCTTTCCTTCTTTTGGCTATGGATATCCAATTCTTTCAGCACCATTTGTTGAATGAACTCTTCTGCCCGAGTTGTGTGGTGTGTCGAGTAGTTTTGTGCCCTAGAACAATTTATTTAATGTTTCAAACTTTACTTTCCTCCAAACTTTATTTCCTGAAGGATGATAATAGGTACCCAACTACATGGGATTTGTAGAGAGGATTAAATGGCCTAACACATGTTAGACAGAAGGCACCTGCCTAGAACTTGTGAGTTTTCTTCTCAGCACTCACACCTCTGACTTCTCCACTTGAGTCCTAATCCCATTCTCTTTCTTTTCAGGTGCTTTGCCCCATCAATTATACCCCACTTATTTATGAATATTTTGTCTCTTCCTTTGGCTCTTGCCTTACAAAAAATGGGAAATTCTCACCCCAAGAATTCCTCTTTTATTTTGACACTGCTACTAATTCCAGCCTCCATTCTCCCCCTTTCTTCTTAATTTTACAGCCAAACCCCTTGGAAGAGTATATTTCTCTCCCACCCTTTCTCTCCTTCACCTTTTGCAATCTGGCCTCACCAACTCTCCTCTCTGCCTCATCACTTTATTTAAATTAGATTCCTAAAGCCACAACAATCTAGGTCCTTTGATGCCATGATTTTCCTTGGTCTTCAGTTGGCCACACTCAGCTGCAGCATTCAACAGTGATAGATTCTGGGGATGGAATGGCGAACAACACAGGTATCATCACTGGCCCACTGGCCCCTGAAGCTCATGGTCTAATAGAACAGATATTAATCATGTACCAGCTACCTGCTAAATATACACGCACCACACGCATGCACAAGCACACACACATACATGTTTACAAAGTTTACAAAGTTTACAAAAGCATATAAAGGAGGAGGCAGAATGGGTTATGGGAGGTCAAGGATGATCAGTTTGAGGAAGTGATATTTAAGCTGAAATCTGCAGAATAAATAAGATTTAGCTGGGCAAAGAGTGACAGAGTTTGTAAGAGTGACTTTCAGGAAAAGGAAGGGAAACAGAGAAAGCTCTGAGGTGAGTAGGTGCTTGACAAATTCAGGAAACTGAAAGGCCAGTGTAGCTGGAGTGCAGGAAACTGGGTGAGCTGGAGAGATGACGTCAGAGCCATGAACAAGGACCTGATCAAGCAGGGTCTTGTGGGGCATTTAATCCCAAATGCAATGAGCAGCTGTTGAAAATTACTCTTTCTCTGCCTGCTTCCTCATTTTGGATTCACCACATAGATATATCTTTGGTCCGCTGCACTTCGCTTGGCTGTCCAGTCTCATGAGTGAGTAATTGACTCTCTGTGGTTGATTTCTGAATCCTAATATCCTCCTGGATTCTATTCCTTTTTCCAGCTACCCACTAAAATTATCCCCTGGGGTGTCTGGCTGGTGTTTTAAATGTAAATGTTGGAAACTGACCTCATCTTCCTTTTCACAATTCTTTCTTCTCCTGTGTTTCCAATCTTGATTAATGGCACTTCCACTGGCCTCCCATTTACAAGGGTTGGAAATGCTGGGGTCCTCTTGACCTCCTAGTCATTCATTCATTCATTCTGAGGACGTGGCAGGGACCAAAACAAAGGAAACTTAACATGCTATAAGGGAGACCAGCAGTAAAAAAATCAATATATATTGTAATTTATTTAGCGACAGAAAGAAAATGATGGGGTGGTGATTCTGCTTATTTTCATTAGGGATGGTCTCTTTGAGGAGGTACACTTGTGCTGAGACCAGAATGAGATGAGGTCTTAAGGCATGTGGACATTGGGGGAAGGAGTGCTCCAGGCAGATGGAAGAGCAGATGTAAAGACCCAGAGGATGGGAGCATACTTGAGGAACATCAAGGAGGCCAGTAGCTTGAACACATCAAGTAATAGGTTGCAAGTAAAGAGACAAGGCCAGAGAGGTAGACACTGGCCAGTCTGTGCTGCAAGGTATGGAGAAGTGTTTGAAATTTAAGTCTAAATGTGATAAGAAGCCATTTGAAGGTTTTGATCAGAGAAGTGACATACACTGACATATGGTTTAAAGGGTTCCTCTGGTTGCTATAAGAACAGGCTGTAGGCCAAAGTGAAGACCACACAGTAATTCATGTCCTCACCTCATTCACAGGGTCTTGCCCACACATCTATCACTTTCTTCTATTCTCACAACTGCTACCTTAATCTCATGCCTGGATTATTACGTGGGTTCATAAGTGATCTTCCTGCCTCCATATGGATTTATTTTCCAGATGTACCAATTTGAGCAAGTCGTTCCTTTGTTCAAGCCTTCAATTGCTCTCTGGTCCCTGTGAAATGCAGTATAACTTCTTTTGTCGTATATTCAAGGCCCCTTCCTACCTTCCAACCTTATCTCCCACTCTTGTCTTTCACATACTCCAAGCTGAAGTCAAACTGAACTGCTCACTTTCCCACACAAGCATCTTCATTTCCCTCCTTTGAGCTTTTGTCTAAGCTGTTGCATCTTCCCATAAAGACTTCTTCTGCCATTTCCTTTACTCCATCTCTGTAAGACCCAGATTTTCCCTGAGTCTTTCTCAATCAACCTGCTTGCCTTTGGACTCTTAGACTTTTCCAATGACACTGATCATTCTCTACCTAAGTTATAGCTCTTTATTGTACACATCTTATCTTCCTTAGTGAACTATATCCTTGAGGTCAGGGTCCAAGCTTAGGGTAACTGTGAACTTCCCAACCACAGTGCCTAGCTCACTGCTTATAGCACAATAAATAATTGTTGAATGAATGAATTCCTGGCTCGAGAGTATTGAGTTGGAGACATGCAAACAAGTCCTAAACACATTTAAGTGAAGAATGTAAGTCAGTACATAATGGAGGAATATATTATGCAGCACATGGCCTATGGACCATGGAATTCAGAAGGAATGTCAGTAGGAAGAGATAATGATACTTGATATTTCTGATGTGCTGCATTCAGGCTAAGCACTTTACATGCATCACTTCACTTCTCAACTACCCTTATTGCTGCAGGTACTTATATGATACTCATTCTATACGTGAGGAAACTGAGGTGATAAGGGGAAGTAAGTTCCCCAAGTCACAGTGTTATTAAATTGACAAGAGATGGGATTTGAACTCAGGCCTATTTGGTTGGTTAACCTATACCAATCATTCCACCATTTTGCCTTGGAGAGCAAAGGAAAAACTCTGCTGAGAAATTTGGGTTTATACTTCATCTCCTGTCTCATTCCAGGCTGGATTTGAAACAGCTAAATATGAGCTGAATCAGGCTGGGAAGATGGTTAGGATTTGAAGAGGTGGTAGGCATTTCAGGTTAGGAAAGCAGCTGTTGGTGGGCTATCAAGGCAAATCTGTTCCTTGGAGGAAAGAAGAGTGGGCTGACCAGATTGGAGGAAGTATGCTGGGGACTAGTTGGTTGAGTAATTGGAAACAGTGTGTGGAAGGCTTTGACAGGCAAGAATAGTTGAGTGCTAGGACACAGGATGATAGTGAAGGGCTTATGAGCAGGGTAAGAGCATAACTCCATTCAAAGAACATTCACTGGGAAAGATTTTTCACTAAGCTGTTTGTTGGAACTCTGTTTTCATGAACAAGCCCTTGTACTCAAGGAGCAAATAATCTTTTGGGAGAAACAGCCCATAGGATGCAAACAAAACACAGTGACACAGAGCAGAAGAAAAGAGGGTTTTGATTTTGTTTTTGTTTTATTTTGTTTTCAGGAAGAAAAGAGTTTTAATGGTGGATCTGGGAGAACTTCCTAAAGGCTATGACATTGGAACCAGGACTGGAAGATGGGAAGACATGGAAGAATAGGAGATGGTGCCCTTTTTCTGAGCTTGGAGGAAGATCGTTTCCAGAGAGGATTACCCTGGTAATTGTATATAGGCTGGGCAGTTGAGATTAGGGTTTTAGCATTCAACAGATTAAATGAGGTAACAGAGCAGCTGTAATCTTGTATTAAAAGATGTTCAATGTTGCACATCTAGCTCCCAGACTAGACCTAGAGAATTTTGTCCATTTGGGGGGCCACACTCTAGAGCAATGGTTCTGAACCTGGGACAGTTTTGACCCCCATGGGTTATCTGGTAATGCTAGGAGACATTTTTGTCACATTGGGGAGAGGGTGCTACTGGCATCTAGTGGGTAGAATCAAGGGGTTCTGCTAAATATCCTACAATGTACAGCACAGCACCCCCACCCCACAACAAAGAATTTTCTGGTCCAAAATGTCAATAGGGCTGATCTTGAGAAACTTTGCTCTAGAGAATGAAGCAACTGGAGCATGTTTAGTAGAGGGAAAAGTTTTTAAAACAATGTCACTAGAAATTACTAAAATTGGGAACACTTATCTTGAAGCAGATTTAGGAACATGAGAAATATCTAGAAAAGCAGGAGGAAAACTGTCCTGAGCCCAAACCATCACCGGTATGCCCTCTGACTACTGCAATAAGAACCCAACCAGACCCAATGTTTGGAAAATTAAGAAATTCAGTTTTATTATTAAACATTCATATAGCATTTGCTATATGCCAGGCAATATGCTAAGATCTTTGCATATAGCAATACATTTAATTATCACAACAAATCTATCAAATCCACTTTACAAATGTGGAGACTAAGATACAGAGATCTGAGATCACAAATCTTAGTGAGTAGTAGAGCCAGGAATTGAACTCAGAAGCCTGTGCTATATTGCTATACTGCGTAGGAAAGAGCCTAGGTTTTGGAGACTGACAGACCTGGGCTCAAATCCCAGCTTTACTATTCCTAGCTGTGTAGCCCTGGGCACACTTCTCACACTCACCTGTCTGAGTCAGTTTCCTCATCCTGTATAATAGGGTCAGTAAGATAGTTAACATTTACTGGGGTCTTCCGTGCTCTGGTGAATGGAGATCTCACAACAACTCAAGGAAGTTCACAATTATTACCTTCATCTTACACACATGAGGATTATGTGGCTTAGAGAGGTTGATTGATTTGCTCAGGGTCACACAGGTAGGAATTGGTAGAGTCAGAATTTAAACCCACATCTGTTTGACCCCAGAATCTGTTTTCAACGACGAAGCCATTACATTTGCAAGATTGTGGTGAGGATAACATGGCAAAGCTATGAAAGTTGCTTGGCAAATAATAAGCAACTACTGATAGCTTTTTATTATTATATTAATAGTCATAGTTATTAGTTTCATGGCCAGCTTAGTCAGGTGTGCAGAGAGCAATAAAGTATTCTAGCCAAAAGAACGAGATCAGCAGAAAATGAATGATGCAGTGGCGTGTGTGTGGACCACAACCCCTCGGCAGCTACTCCATAATCTTGAGCCTCAGCCTCCCTGGTGAGGAGATGTCAGTTTTGATTCATTTGTCCTGCTCTCTGTGTGGTCTGCTATTCATAGAACAGGAGTAGGAGGAATAGGGACAGTGTGAGGCTAATTTAATGTCAAGGTTCCACCAGCCCATACACTTCATAGATTCCACTTAGTCATATTAAAAAAAAATAAAAGGTGAATATGGAGCCTTGTGCAGAAAAGTCACCAGGTACTGCACTGAAAATAGAACTGCAGCTCACCTGAAAGTCAGTTCTATCTGGGAAGGATTTCATTTTAAAACAATCACCAGATTTCATTGTAGGAAACACTATATGAGTGTTTTCCACAGAGAGGGGGTGGCATCTGCCTAGCAATTATGCAGCCTAGAGGTTTGGCAGCACGCAGACTCTACCTGCAATTGCTTTTTAAATGGGGAATTATGACCCCAAGTTCCTGCTTGGACTTTGTGTGATGGAGGTAGGTACAAAAGGCTGTGGGAGCCCTGGAGAGGGGGCTGCTAACTGCCTAGTTGGGGGAGAGTGATCAGAGCAACCTTCATAGGGAAGGGATATTTGGACTGGATATTGAAGGATGAATAGTTTTCCAAGTGGAGGAAGGGACAGCACTATGAGTTCTGTGACCTGGGAGAACATGCCTCACTCCTGTACTGTTCTGTGGCTGTTTGTGTCTGGAGGCTAGGGAGAGAGGGGTGTGCATGACGTGGAAGATGGGGCTGGAAATATGGGCTGGAACCAGGTCTTGTAAATGACCTGTAGCCCCACAAAGGGTTCTGGATGGTATGTTGTAATGGAAAGGATTTCCAGCAGTATAATATAATTAGAAATAATCTGGGGACCTGGGGGTTTGGACTGTGTCAAACCTGGCTTTGAATCCCAGTTCCATCAATTATTGACGATTGACTGACGACAAGTTACTTTAGCTCTCCGAGTCTCAGTGACCATATCTGAGATATCCACTTCACAGGGCTGTGGTTAGAATAAAACAAGGTAAAGTAAACTCCTAGCACAGGCATGGCACAATATGGACTCTCAATAAATACTAATTGACCCTTAATTGGGTAGGTAAGGGACAACTATTTCCAGCAGGGCAGAGTTGCAATCAGCTTTCTATTTTAAAACAATAACTCCAAAGGACTGTACTAGGGAGAGGCTGGAGGCAAACAAAGGACTCAACTTTGCGGGTAGTGTTCTTTGCTAGTCTCAGTATGCATATATTGAGTTTTAATAGCTTCAGTTTCAGGGGTTTACTTTCTCATTACCAGGTACCAGGTTCTGGAGGTTGAGCTTGTGATTCTAATATCTGGACCCCACTTTAAGAAGACTGGATGATGAGATGGCTTAGCTGCCTGATTCCCCAGTGTCAAAAGATCAGTCTGATGGGACACAACTGGAGTAAATTCAAGTTTATTTAGCCATGTCAAGTTGTCTCACTCCTGTCCTCCACTTCATTCATTCATTCATTCACAAATTTAGCAAACATTTATTTGTGTTGCCAATCAATAGGTGGGTAGAGTGGGTGCTGGGGATACAGTTACCCATCCTCCCATCGGTATGCTGTTAGCAGACATACATTATAGTATAAGTTATTATAGGACCAGAACTTGAGGAAACAGTGACACTATCCCCTCTTTGAGGTTGCATGTTGCTAAGACTCCCCATTGGTCAGTTGATACATTCCTGACCTTGTGAAGATAATTAGTAGGACAGAGAACATGGCTCAAGGAAGACAGTCCTGCTGGAAAACTACTGAACTATGCCACACTTTATCAAGCTTCCTTTCTAAAATCTCAGCACAGAATTGTGAATCTGGGGTCAGAGATCCTGAACTCTGCCTCTTTAAGAGGCCAGAAAAAGATAAGTGGAAATAAATCACTGACAGGCGATAAAAGAAGGCAATCTTGGCTTCTTCCAACTGGACTTTAGGAAATAACACCCAGAGAGTAATGTAGGTTCTGCTATTTGATAAACCAGAGAATCTTACTCCAAATCAAGGCAATTTAGAGATTTAAACAAGGAAGACAAGAAGGTCTGTATCAGTGACATTAAAAAAACAAAAAACACTAGCACCAAAACAAAAAAAGTGGAATGTGTGATATCAAAATTCCACCTCTCATTAAAATACCCCAAAATAGTTGTTTGTCCCTCCTGAGTTCAGACGCTGGAGCCTCCTAGGAGCTCCTAATGAGCCATCCAGCCCTGACTATCTGTCGCCTCCTTCCCGTCCATCCTCCACAGTGTCCCCAGAGCACCCCCCCAGAAGGAGAGGTGGACTCACTCACTCTCGTTCAGGCAGCCGGGGGGAGCTGCTGTCAGGCCCCTGGCTGGGAATCAAGGCTGCTCCAGGCCAGACTCTCCTGAGCCTCATCTTCTGACAGGTCCCCCTGTTTCCCTTCAATTTTTAAAAAACATATTTTTTATTTATTTTTTAAAACTATATAGATCACACAAAATGTTACATTAAAAAAATGTGGGGGATTCCCTAATGTTCCCTTCAATTTTATTTTTCAGCAATACAGAACTGGGAAATGATGCTGTGACTTTGTAATGTACAGTCATTTTCTTTTCTAACCTTTTTTTTCTTTCAAAATCCAGCCCGGCTATGACTTCTTCCAGGTACCATTCCCTTGACTCTCCCTGCAGAGAGTTAAACTGTCTTGCCCACCGGGTCACCTCTGTATTCTAATGTCTCCAATGTGGCACTTTCAATGTTATACTCTATTGGCTGAGGTGTCTTTCTTGCCAGCAATGACCTTTACACACAAGATCAAAGACCCTGTCCTAAGTTCCTTGTTTCTCCCCTGTCCTGCACAGTGCCTGGCACATGCCAAACAACTCCATACAGGTATTTTTGTTTAATTGAATGATGAAATGGAAGGGAGGGAAATGGGTGTTCTGAGATAAGAGAAAGTAAATAAGACCAACTAAATTTAGTTCCTCTGCTAACAGTCCACACACCTTTCCTGGGAGGGGCTGCATCGTACTGGGGGCCGGGGACTCATCTTGAGAACAACCCAGCCTCTGTGCCTGTGGCGCGTTACTTTAGAGTGTGGGATTTTGAGTCACTTGCTGTACCATCTTGGACAAGCAGCTTTACTATGCTTCAAGTTTTCATCTGTAAAACCAAGGTAATAGTGGTCCTTAATTATAAAGATTTGCCATGAGAACTATATAATAGATATGATATGATATGATATGATGTGATATGATGATATGATGACATACTACAAGTCTAGCACTTAGAGCAGTGGTTGGCATAGTGAGCACAAGGTAAGTGTCAGCCATTATTAAAGAGCTCACAGTCAAGTAAGCTTGAAGCAACATATAGAGCAAGAAAGTCTTTACTGAGAAAATATTATCTTAATAGACTGCACATTCACTCTTAGGAAGGGCTGTGGATTTTTTGGGTGGATTCTTTAATGAAATGCTCAAGGATGGGGCTTTGAGACCAGAGGCATAAAGGAGAGAATAGTTGTGGTGTTCAAAATGCTTTTTAAGGGGTTTGGGACCAGCTAACTCGCGGCTTTGTGGGATTTTCAAGGCAATGTCTAGAGACAAATCTATCGGAACTCCAAAAAGAAATGGATGGTCTGTGGGGGAGAAAATACAGAGACAGAGCTGCTAGCATGCAGGGGGAGCACTTTGTAAGTAAACTGATTTTTAAAAAGCAGACGTGTTGATAAACTTTTCTGGATGGAGTAGGATACAATCCTCTCCCTGCCTTCCCTGGAGGTCCTCGGTAAAGTCTCCTTCACAGGCTTACTACTGCAATTGGCTTGCTTGCTTTGGAAACAAGGTGAGTCTGAGCTCAAGGTAGCTGAGAGCTCCCAGGAGGCCAGTCACATCTGGGCTACCAGTAATTACAACCCAACGTGAGAAGTTCTGTGGCAAAAGCAGTTCAAAAGAGTGAGGTGGAACTTCTACAGTTGAGTGCCTGAGCTCCACGCAGGCGTTGCCACAGGAGTCATGGTGTTCTACTTCACCACCAGCAGCGTTAATTCGTCTGCTTACACTATTTACATGGGAAAGGATAAATATGAAAGTAAGTTTTCAAAAGCATTTGATTTTGGAATTTCCAGCAGATGAAGATCTAATAAAGTATGGCTAGCCTGGAGATATTTGGTTTCACGTGGACAAACTCTCTTCGGCTCATATATACCTTCGATTACATAAGGAGGAAAGGATAGAAGACATTCCAAAGGAAGTGCTGATGACTGTGCTCATCTTGTGAAGGCCAACAGCATTCACGGCTGCAAGATGAACAACGTTAATGTGGTATGTACACCGTGGTCTAACCTGAAGAAAACAGCTGACATGGATGTGCGACAGATAGGCTTTCACAGGCTAAAGGATGTTAAAATTGTGACAGTGGAGAAGAAAGTAAAAGAGATACTGAAGCAATTAGAACAGACCAAAATGGAGCAATTCCCTGATGTAGCAGCAGAGAAAGAATGCAGAGACCGTGAAGAGAGGAATGAAAAAAAAGCCCAAATTCAGGAAATGAAAAGGAGAGAAAAAGAAGAAATGAAGAGGAGAGAAATGGATGAACTTAGGAGCTATTCATCATTAATGAAAGTTGAGAATATGTCTTCAAATCAAAATGGCAATGATTCAGATGAATTCATGTGAATGGTGAAAAGGACCTTTTAAAGATGTGAATTTAGGGACACTTGTAGACGTTTTGATTTCAGCTTTGTTCTAAATTACAAAAAAATGACCAACCAAAATTCTACCTTCATTCTACACAGATATTAATTTTGGAGATTTTTTTTTTGAAAGTCACCTTTTTTGGCTGACAGAAAATGATCATATATATTATAGTTGGACCTGAAGGTAGCATACAATTTGAGGAAGGTAAAAATATTTTTGCCAGAACATCTCTTGGTACCTCGTGAAAGTTGGCCGCCCTTGTTCTTGATTGAGATAGGCTTTAGAAAGAATCAACTCTGAAAAGTAAAAAAAAAAAAAAAAAGCACTGAGGCAAAAGCACCCTTGTGAGAAGTGGGAGAGGATCGGTATGTTACAGTTGCTAAATATATAATTAAATATTACAATAGCATCAAGTTCTAGTCTCTTCCAACTGCGGGTCACAGGTGCCAGCACTAAACAATGACACATCTCCAGGAAATTACTGTCATCTCTGTTATATCCAGTGATGTTGTTTCTACCTGGAACAGGTAAGGAAAGTGGCACCTGCCCGCAGAATTTGCATGCATGATTCTGTAACAAAACAAAGAGGGCTAAATGACAGCATTGGGAAACATTCCAGAAGCTTCCATGATATTACGTACTAGTTAATGGGTCAGGCATTTTGATGCCCTATCTTAAATCTGAGTTCAGACCTCTAAACCCAAATATTTTCTAGGCATTGTTTGGTTTTTCCATTTTCAGCTGACTAGCATTGGACACTTGCCACTTGCCAGATGTCACGCTAAGAACTTTATACGAGCCGTTTCTTTTACTCCCCCCTGAAACCCAATAAGTTTGCTAAAATGATCCACATTGCAGATGAGGAAAGTGAGGCTTGGAGAGGTTAAATGATGCTACAAGCTCCCACAGCTTGGAAGTAGTGGAGCTGGAATTTGAAGTAGTGGAGCTACGTCTTTTGGACTCCAGAGCCCAGGATCTTAGTAACTATGTTGTAGTGATATGGAAGAGATTATCCAGTTCAACCAACTGCATACCCAGAGGGGAAAACTTGCAGTTTGAAAATGCATGGGCCTGGGAGTCTGCTCTTCTTTTGTCTGGGACTCTGCTGTGTGACACTGGGCAAGTCACTAAACCTCCCTGGGCCCCAGTTTTCTTTTCCAAGAGAAGGGAAAAGTAAACTGCTCTATCTCCTAGGTTTATTTTAAGGAATGATTGCATAAGAAAGCCCAATACAAGGACCAAAGAGGATGAAAGCCACCCCTTTGTCTTCTTAAACAGGCAGCAAGCACATTCTAGTCTTTTATGGACTGGTTTCTGATACATCTAGCCAAATGCGATTAACAAGGAAAAGTTTAATATAGAAGCATTCCCTTTCTGACTCACTGAGAAAATGAGATAATCTGGAATATTGTACTAAAATAAAGATCTTAAAAGTTGAATTTGATTTTTGGCTGCTCTATGCAAAGCATTTTCATGTACACTTAATCTTCAGTAAAACAAAATGAGGTTCACAGATGGTTAAGTGATATGCTTCCAATCACACAGCTTGTAAGTAATAGAGTAAGGATTTGAACCCAGCTCTATCTGGTTTTACCTGCAGGCAATTTTCAGTGTAGCAAGGCCTTAAGCCAAATGTAATTGATTACAGGAGACAACAATTCTGCTAAGTTCCATAGCTTTGAAGTAAAGGGGAGATGCTTTTTTTTTTTAATTTCTGGAATATATAAAAATATAGAATTTCTCTAAAATGTAAAATAATGTTATAAAAAATTAAAAGGCAGACAACAAAATGAGAAAATACTAGCACCAAAGGATGAATATGTACGTAACTATATGATATATGAAGAAGTAATTCAAATTTCAAAATAAAAAACCCCCCACAAAGTTGTAGTAGATCAATCACCAATGGATATGATGAAAAAATTCACACAGAACAAAATGTACATATTAAACACTTGGGAAACATTTATCCTGACTGGTAATCCAAGAATTGTAGTTTAAAATAAGCTCCATCATCATCACAATGTATAATACCTTTATCGTTCTTAATATTTACTGAGAACTTAATATAATTTACTCATTTAATCCATGAAACCTCTTAGGAGATGGTGCTATTGCCATTTCCATTTCACAGGTGAAGAAACTGAGGCCCCAGACAAGTTTATTAACTTGCTCAACTTGTACACCTAATTAAGGTAGAGCTGGGATTTAAATCCAGACAGTCTGGCTCTTATAGCCATATTGCACTTAGGAAATTAGCAAAACTAAAAATACTTAAAATCATAATATTCAGTGCTAGGAGAGATTTTTAGAGACCCAGTGCTTGTGTCATTATAAACTGATAAAACTCTAATGTGAAAATATTAAAATAGTTGTATTAGTGTGGTAGGATTTAAGGTTGGATTCTATTTGAGTTTATCCTGTTTGCGTTTGTTCACCTTCTTGAATGTACATATTCATGCATATATTGGTATACTTGATAGAGTCCTATGGATCTCTCAGATTCTGTTCATTTTTTTATCATTCCTTTTTCTTTCTGCACCTCAGCCTGAATCATCATAATAGCCCTGTCTTTGAGTTCATCGATTCTTTCTTCTGCCAGCTCCAATGTGCTGATTAAAACCATGTGAGAATTTTCATTTCAGTTATTTTTGTCTTCAATTCCATTATTTATTTGGTTCCATTTTTTAAGATTTCTATTTCTTTATTGAATTTCTCATATGATTCACTCATTGTTTTCCTGATATTCTTTAGTTATTTACATTTTCTTTCATCTCCTTGAGCATATTGAAGATCATTTTTGTCTTATGTGTCCAAAGTCTTATATTATCCATTGATGGTTTCTGGATTTTCATCTTGATTCTTTAGATGGGTCATCATTTCCTTTTTCTTTACTTGTCTTGAAATCTTTTGTCACACAGGGTGCATTTTAATATTTTAAAGTGTTAACTCTGGAATTTAGTCCCTGAGATGTCTGTTCTTTACATTTATATTCAGTTAGTGATATGGCTGAGAATTTCTTGAGTGCCAGTAGCTAATAAAAACAAACAAAACAATTTTAAAAATCACCATCCACAGTCTTTGTAAATTGGTTTTACATTTCCTGGTGTTTTCCTTCAGAGTTTAACCCCCTTAAGAAGAAGATAAGCCTGAGGTGATATGAAATGCAGGGACCTCTCAGTCTTTTCTAAACTTGAGTCTTGTCCTGGGCTATGCTTGCTCGTGGCCTTAGGAAATCCCTTGATTATAGGAATTTGAAAGTCCCCACTACTCCTTATGAAATACAGCCCTGCTCCTGGGTACTCTATTGCATTTCTTAAAGGAGCCAATTCTTTTCCCCAGGCTGCTTTGGTTTAATTTTCACTTACACTGCTTTAGTTGTTTTCAAATTACTTTTGCCTACAGGGCAAGACCTGGGAGGGTGAGCTATAGAGGAATTTCCTTGTTCAGTCTTTCAGGCTGCCACCTGATAGACTGGTACCAACATATAGGAACCACGGTATGTGCAGCTTATTA
The DNA here is from genome assembly GCF_030445035.2 of Dasypus novemcinctus. Classification (NCBI taxonomy): domain Eukaryota; kingdom Metazoa; phylum Chordata; class Mammalia; order Cingulata; family Dasypodidae; genus Dasypus; species Dasypus novemcinctus. Next base: position 80,829,369 of record NC_080682.1, read on the forward strand.
CTCTGGTCTCTCCAGAACAGGTCCAGTGGCTCACAATTGGAGCATAGGCTGGCTCCACACCAGGGCAGAGAGGAAGCGGTGGTGAAGGAACCAGCAAACCTGCTACAACCCCCTACCATTCTTAAAGCTCTGTTTTAGTACCCATCCTGCTACTGGAACTCTTTAACTGTGTTCTGGAGTTCTGAGGAAGATATTTCTGCCAGTTTTTGCTAGTTGTTCAATGATTTTGTGGGGGAACATCACCCTGCCATTTGGTTGGCTGGAAACTCAACATTTCTTTTTCTTGCAAAACTTTTTAAAATAGAAAAAAGATAAGAAAGATTTCTTTCATATAACAATACACAATATTTGGAGACTGAATTTTTAAAGACATGTCTTTAATATACCATATAGCCTAATAAATTCTGTATACTATTTATCAAAGGAGTTTACCATTTGTCTTGATATTCTGCTGACACAGAATTTGGAATTTGAGATTACTAGCCTCTTTTGTTTGTTTATATTAATGTTCTTAGAATAGTCGGGTTATTTATAAACACAAATTACTCACAAACCTTTGAATAACACACTACACAGGCAATATGATACTAGGAACATCCTCCACACTTTGTAATATATTTGATATATATTTTTATATGTTATATTTCTTTACTTTGACCTCTGAGCTATACTGAAACCTTATCCAAAGCTATCTGTGGGTTTCTTTTTTTTAATCTGTGGGTTTTTAGAGACAGAAACTAATGAATAGAATCCTTGCTACTTTATTAAAAATAGAGAAATTTTAATTTCAGCTTTCATTAGCATGCCTATTCATACCTAGGGAAGCAGAAATGGAAGGGAGAGATAAAGAACAATGACTGGATTCACAGATGACTGCAATCCTGAACTTGGAGTGGCAGCATCTTCAGAGGAAAGGGCACAGCTTTGGGATCAGAGAAAACAATTGTGCCTCTGCCTACTACTACTTTGGGCTTCTGAATCTCTGTTTCCTCATCTGTTAAACAGGGGATTGCAATCTCAACCTCAGAGGTAGTGAGGATGAAATTAGGAGACCCACTTATCTAATGGTCTGTGAGTGTCAGAGATCATTAAGGGGAACTCATTTTTTACAGATGAGCTTAGGTTCAGAGAGTTGACCCAAATGGCAAAAAACAGCTTAAAACCCAGATCTTTTGCTTGAGTTAGGGTTCTTTGAGCACAAAAGCTTGGAGTCCAGGCCCTGGAGTGAGAGGGTCAGAGTACTGAGTTACTGTGTCAGCTCTAAGAGCTTCTGATACTGCAACCTTGAGCAAGTCATTTACACTCTGTCTCTGTTTACCTATCTCTAAAAAGGGGACCATGATTGTATCAAATTCAGGAATGATTGTGTGTGTGATTAAATAATTCGAACTGAGTTAGTGTCTGGCACATTGTAAGTGCTTGATAACTCTTTTTTTTTTTTTTTAATACTGCATCAATTTATTCTTCCATACAATCTTAAAGCAAACATTTTAAAAGTAACACAAACCAAAAATAAAACAAAGTTCAGTTGAACCGTTTCTGATTTCTAAAACAATTGGACCTGAACAATATCAGAGCATTAAAATATATGCATTTAATGCAATTCCAACTTCATTTAAAAAAAAAAAAAAGGAAACTACATCATGAATGCACTTTGGCTTGACACCCTAATTTCCTTTGTTTTTGTTTTTTTAAGTTCTCTTGATAACTCTTAGCTATTATTATTACTCCTTAAAACCTTCTTTGAAGGCTTTAAGTGTCCCCAAACTGATTATGATCATCCTTGCTGTACAGTAAGCATCTATATTTTTGCTCATGAATTGGTTTAATCTATCCTCTAGAACTTAAGGGGAGCCTAGGACCACCATGAGAGGGAATGTTGGCAAAACCTTGTCCCAGACATTTTGACATTTTGGGGCACACAGGTTCTGCAGTGGGAGAGGGACTGATAGAAGGGAAGGGGGAAGCTGGCGTGCAGGAAAAAGCTGGGTAGCTGGGTAGTACTCAGAAGACATGGAGATGAGTGCTGATGGAGGAGAGCTTGCACAAAAAAAAAAGAGAAGGAGGCAGGGCCACACAGGATGTCACAGCCCTCATTTATTGAGCTTGTGTGCTGGACCCTGGGCCTCATCATTTTTAGTGTCTGTCCTCTCAAAAATGGTAATAATAATAATCCTTCCCTTTACAAGCATTGTGAACACTTTAAAGATATTATGTGTAAAGCAATTGAACAGTGAGTGCATGACCCAATATAAAAGTTAATTATTATTATTATTATTATTATTATATTCCTCATTTCAGTTGAGGAAGGCTATGTAAAAACCATGAAGCCACTAAGTGGCAAATATCCCCTCTTGTCTGACTCTGAGTAGCTATGCAGGGTTCTACCTCGCAATCCAAGCAGAATCTTCCATCTAACCCCCAGTTCCAGGTCTCAACCTTCCAATGAGGTTGTTAGCATGGGTTGAGCAATCACCTGAACGGAAGTCTTGGCTCTGCCACTCCCTGACTCTGTGACCTGAGCAAGTCACTTCACCTCTCTGCAGCTCTGTTTTCTCATCTGAGATTTGGGGGTCATAAATTTCATAGGGATTTTGTGGGGATTCAGTAAGATTATCCAAGTAGAGTGCTAAGCTCAGTGCCCAATGGGCATGTGTAAAGTACTCAATGGATATTAAGCTTCTGGGTAAAGTGGGACCTTGGATTCTTCACAGTTAAAATTCCTAGTCCCTGATATTTCCATACTTACCCTTTATTCTGGAAAAGTCTGTGACAAAAGAAAAGTATCAGAAACCTAGGCATTGCCAGCAATCTCCCTCTCTCTCTACATAATTCACCACTTTCTTAATTTAACCCCATATGAAGCAACGTGGCCGTCTCTTCTGGTTGCTAAATTCATTGATGGTGTCTGTCAACGACAAAGTGTTAGAGCACTTAGATCCAACAGTCCCCTTGCCATTCTCCCGTTTTCCCTGGGTGAATGGTAACATTTCCAAATGGATAAAAATCTCCAGGCAACGTCGTTCTCCTCCCCCAGAGCAGATTTATAACAGAATGGTTGGCATTTCCACACGTGCTGCATTTGTCAGTGTCACATTCATGTATGTTCTTAGGTCTCTGTACACATACAGGCATAATTTAAAAATCTCCAGTGAACAAAGGCTATTTTTCTAACTTGGAGATATTCCAAAGGATCTTTGCATTTCATCTATTTTTAAATGTTTTTGCAATTTACAAGTATGGTGCTATCAAATGGTACAGGGGGAGGACTGAATATTCAGTTTCAAGCAACTGATCATGTGTGATATGTCAGGCACTTTTATATACAACACTTTACTTAACTGCAGGAGTAAATGTATGCATTATCCTGTTTTCAGAAGGAGAAACTGAGGCCCAACAAGATCAGTGACTTGCTTAAGGTTACACAGCTGAGACTGGTGGGGTTGGGACACAAACCATTATGATTCCATATTCAGTCTCCCTGCCATTTTATCACAGCTTCCTCTGCAGAATAACACCCATTCATTCATTCAAAACATACTTGCTGAGCACCTACCATGTGCCAGGCACTATGCTAGGCTCTGGTGATATAGCAGTGGGGAAAAAAAGCAAATATTCTTGCCCTTATGGAGCTTACATTCTTGTGGACTAAGAGATCAATTCTGTGACGTGATGAAAAGTTAGTCTGCATTGGACAGGATGAAGGAGGAGGAACAAGGTGGAATGCAAAGATGGCTAGTAGCATGGTTTCTGCTTCTCCTCAAAGCACAGCAGTATAGGCTATCTCCAGGGTAAGCATTTGGAGAAGGTTTAAGGAAAAATGATAGTACATTAAGTTGCAATATTTAAATAGTTTTCTTTTGGGATGCAGGGTGTTAAGAACATATTGTGGCTCTACAGCAAGTAGTGATAAAGTGGGACATTCAGAGCAAGCCATGGGTCCAGATGTTTTAAGGGGCTGTGAAGATAAAGATTGAGGTGGGCATTCCTGGATGCCTACAGCAGGTGATAAATAAATGAAAAACAAATGATAGTGTCCATAATATCCTTTCCTCAAAATCCCTAGCGAATTTTGTAAATCTAAAACTTCTCTAATTAAAAAAAAAACCTATAGTAGAGTCAGTGGAAAATAAAAACTTATCTACCTATTATTATTATTTTCGAAAATAATATTGCAAGCTACCATTCACTGGGCGACTTCCATGTCTCAGGTACTGCACTACACATTATCTAATTTAATTCCATAAAATAAAATGGAGGCTCAGAACAGTTATTAGTGGAAAAATAGATTCAAACCTGAATTTATCCAACTTTAAGGCTCTTGCCCTTTTCTCTACACCAAGCCATCTCTGCCATTCCCCAGAAGGCTTTAAGGAGAATTCATGATTTGTTTGTTTGTTTTTTAAAGATTTATTTTATTTATTTCTCTCCCCTTCTCCCTCCCCCCACCCCCCGCCCCAGTTGTCTGTTCTCTGTGTCCATTTGCTGTGTGTTCTTCTTTTTGCCGTTTCTGCTATTGTCAGCGGCACGGGAATCTGTCTCTTTTTGTTGCGTCATCTTGCTGTGTCAGCTCTCTGTGTGTGCAGTACCATTCTTGGGCGGGCTGCACTTCCTTTCGCACTGGGCGGCTCTCCTTACAGGGTGCACTCCTTGTGCGTGGGACTCCTCTACACGGGGGACACCCCTGCGTGTCAGGGCACTCCTTGTGCGCATCAGCACTGCTCATGGGCCAGCTTCACACGGGTTAAGGAGCCCCGGGGTTTGAACCGCGGACCTCCCATGTGGTAGGCGGATGCCCTATCCACTGGGCCAAGTCTGCTTCCCATGATTTGTTCTTTGACATTCTTGCAACTCAGTTTGATCAATGACCAGCAGCATTAGCATCACCTTGGAGCTTGTTATAAATGCAGAATCTCAGACCCCACTCCAAACCTATTGAATCAGAATCTGCTTCCTAGTGAGCTCTCTAGGCATATTCAAGTTTAGGAAGTACTGTCTAGATCTCTTGCCAAAAGATATGACATAGTGGTGAGTGTTCTAACTCCAAACAATATCATTTCTAGAGGTGAATTGTTTGCTGTGTTGATAATTAATCCAGCAGAGAAAGATTTAAACCTGCCTGAGTACTTATTAAAGAAAATAGGAATGAAAGAGCCATTGAGTAACCTAAGAAGTTAGCTAAAATAGTGAATTTCTGTTTCAAGGATGTTTTAATAGGTTTTTAAGGAGAGGGGTGGTTATTTTTGATGTGATTCTTTTTCTCGGTGGGAGTTTCAGATCAGATAGCAGTTTGGAGGATGCAGAACTCCCTGGTACTAGTCTGTGGGGTGCAGCCCATTAACCCGGATATAGGACACAGTACCAAGGACTTGAACTTTTCTCTCAGCCTTCTTTTTGGCCTTGGGAAAAATCATCAAAGCATCTTTATTTATTGGTGACCAAGGGCTGGGAAAGGTCAGTGCAGCATGTCATTGTTCTTGTACCACTATAAGGTCTTGTTAAATATCTACCCCTGGAACACAACATTCAGGCACCATGCTACAACGCAGAGAAAGAAGAAACTTGGAGATACCCTCACTCCTACTTTTTCTTTCACTTGTCACAAGCGCTAATCATTTGACCTCTGTAATATCTTTCTACCTACATCACATTCAATTAATTAGCTCAACCCCTCTGTTTTCAATCCTACACCCATTGCTATCTCCTGACGTACAGGACAACTCAGGTCACTTGCTTCCTCAACAACCTGTAATGGTTCTTTAATTGGCCACAGAAGTCCCACCACCATAGCCTGGCATTCCTGATCCTCCATGACTTGGCCCCACGAGCATTTGCTTTTTTCTGTCCATCTCTTCCTAATCACTGTATTGATAATTTCCAGACCACACTGTGCATGTTCTCAACCTCTGTCACGGAACTCAACTTGCTGTGGGGTAATTGCCTTTTGGCAGGTCAAGAACAAGAACAGTAATAAGATTTACTGAGTTCTTGCTATATGCCAGAGACATGCTAAGTGTTTTTCACACTCTACCTTATTCAAACCTCACAACAATACTATGAGGTAGGGTCTATTATCATCGTCCCCATTTTACAGATGAAGAAACTGAGACTGGATTCAGTGAAATTTTTAAGGTCAGCCAGCTAGTGAGTTTCAGCCCTGGGAATCAAATCCAGCTCCGTCTAGCTTTGGGCCTGTACGGTAATTACTATGCTATTTAAATACCCCCTGCACAAGCACGTACCTATCACATAGAATCTTATGCTCAAAAACCTATGTTAAATAAAGTGCCATAAATTGATACACATTGTAAGTTTCTTCCATCCTTCCTCTTTTCCTACTCTTGGGGGTCTAGAGATGATAATGTTTATCATCCTCTGGTCGTCAGCTTGGTTTGGAATGGGAAACTCTGCTATACATAACACAGTTCATTAGAAACCCACGGAAGTGAATTAAAAAAATATGACTGGTGCCAGCCCACCTAGTCACATTTTAAGTTCCTGGGGCATATGGGCACCAGCTCATTTTAAAAGCATTTTTAACAAAAGCACAAAACAGAAATGTTCAGCATATGTTAGAGTAGGTAGGGATTCATAGAATCCTAAATCGACTTGCTTTTTATAGATGTTCGGAGAGGGGCAAATCGGTGGGAGCCCCATTTGTCCATCAATGCACACTGAGGCAAAGCCAGGCTGAAGAGTAGGGGGAGTAGCCAATATCAGTATGCAGGGAATGGGGGGCCCTGGTGAGCTCCAGCCTCCACTCCCTCTCCCACCCACTTGCCACATTGTTTGAAATGGTGTCCTTGCATGCTCATTCTCTCCAAGGCAGCACCAACTCCAAATGCCCAATTAAAAAAAAAACTTTAAAAATGATATAAGGGGGGAGCGGGTGTAGCTCAGTGGTTGAGTGCCTGTTTCCCATGTACAAGGCCCCGGTACTGCCTAAAAAAGAAAGAATATAAAAATAATATAAGAAATGTATGTTAATTAGAAAATAGGTTTGGGGCTGGGGGGCAGATTACCCTAATTCCTGCTTCTGTAAAGAAAATATTTTTTCCTTCCAGTTTTTGTTTTTGTTGCTTTTAGATGTCTATGTGTGTGTGGGTTTCTCTTTACCCAATTTTGATTATATATATAAAATATTTTGTAATTTCCCCCCTCATTAACACTATCATTTCAAGTCAATAAACACCTCTGCATCACCCTTTTTATAGTTCTATCTTATTCCGTCCTACAGCTCGTCATAAATTGTTCAACAATCCAGTGTTTGCGGGTATCTAGTTGGCCTACCCTGGTGCTGCTGTCAGCAACACTTCCTGGAACGTCCTCATACATGCCATGTGGAACACCTGTCCCATTATTTTCCTAAGGCGTATTCACCAGGCACCTTATCTTAAAAACAAATTACCACACAGTGTTGCGATTACTTCTTAATACCTTGGTGTGAAGCTCATTCAATGAGCTCCTTTCTTTATAACAGTTTTCTGAGCTCTAACACAAAAGGAGTTTTGTTGGGGGTGAGGGTGGGTGGATGTTTGGGAGAAGGAGTGGGATTAATGGAAGGATGTCTTGGAGGCATCAGACATTACCAGGGAAGCTAGTGTTGCTCAAGCGATTAAGTTTCTGTCTGCCATATGGGAGGTCCAGGGTTCGATTCCCAGGGCCTCCTGGTGAAGGCAAGCTGGCCCATGCAGCTTGCTGGCCCTAGCGGAGAGCTGACCCGAGTGGAGTACTGACCTATGCAGGAGTGCCGGCCCATGCATCGAGCTGGCCTGAGTAAAGAGCTGGCACAGCAAGATGATGCAACAAAAAGAGACACAGAGTAGAGACAATAAGAGACGCAGCAGACCAGGTTGCTGAGGTGGTGCAAGAGATTGAGCACCTCTCTCCCATTTTGGAAGGTCCCAGGATAGGTTCCTGGTGCCACCTAAAGAGAAGACAAGCAGACATAGAAGAACGCACAGTGAATGGACATAGTAAGCAGACGATGGGGGCATTGGAGCCAATGGACAAATTAGGTATTCTAGGATCAGAGTGGTGGTACTGGATTTTTTTAATTAACAGAGAGCAGAGATGGGAAGAGATGAAATTTGCTTCCCTGAATCACAATTTCACCAACACTGGGTCCTTGGCATGAAGTTTTTGTTGTTTTTTTGGAAAATATTTTGGCAATCAAGAAGCATAAAAATATTCATACTGCTTGATTCAGTAATATCCAGTAATAGTATTTCTGGAAATACATCCTAAGGAAAAAGCACCAAAGAAAGATAAAGCTATCTGTGCAAAGGTGTTCCTTACCAAGTTACGTACAGTAGCAAAAAATTGTACTCAATGAAAATGGTTAAGTAAATTATGGTACACCTACCTGATAGAACAGCATGCAGCCATTGTTCCTCTGACATAGTTAATATTTGTGTGATTTGGGAAAATTATTTAACCTATCTTATCCAATAAATGGGGTAATAATATTCTCTGAAGGACTGCTGTCAGCATTAAATGAGATAACCTTTGAAAAGTACCTAGCATGGTACCTGACACATGGTAAGTGCTCAATAAATAGCAGCTATTTGAAGAATATGTTTCATTCATGGAAATAAATGTGACACAAGCAAAAAGCAGCCTTTGTAAGCTTGCAAGTGGGAAGTGGATGTGGCTCAAGTGATTGAGTTCCCGCCTACCACATGGGAGATCCCTGGTTTGGTTCCTGATGCCTCCTGGAGAAGACAAGCAAGACAGCAAGCTGGCGCAATGGGCAGGCGCAGTGAGCTGATGCAACAAGATGACCCACCAAGGAGACACAAAGAGGAAGGAGCTGAGGTAGCTTAATTGTTTGAGTGCCTCTCTCCCACATGGGTGGTCCCAGGTTCAGTTCCCAGTGCCTCCTAAAAAGAAGATGAGCAGACACAGAGAGTGTACAGCAAATGGACACAGAGAGCAGACAATGAGCGCAAATAATGAAGATGATGGTGGGGGAATAGATAAATAAAATAAATCTCTTTAAAAAATAAAATAAAATAAAAGCTTGCAAGTAACTGGCTGTCATGGGGAAGCCCTGCATCTGGAACTGCATATCTTTTTTGCCTCACTGTAGACTCACTAGGTGTGGGTCCCCAGTATCAAGACTTAGAGACTCATTCTCGTCAATACCCAGGACGTGAGAAACTGTCCCTACTCTAAACAAAATTTTATCAAAAGCCTGAAGTAGATACTAGAGTGCCAATGTATTGACTTAGTAAAAGAAACAAATATCATGTGAAACAGAAATACCTGTTCCAGCACTATTGATGCATTCTCTTCCCAGAGGCAAGGCATAGAGGGAGCCAAAGCATATCAGGAGTCACAGTATATGATATCATTATGGGAAACATCAAACCAGCACCAAAACCTAATGTGGAGGAAATGGATGTGGCGCAAGTGATAAGACCTTCACCTACCATATGGAAGGACCTGGGTTTGATCCCTGGGCCTCCTGGTGAAAAAGAAGAGAAAGCGTGCCTGCACGGTGAGCCAGTGCACACGTGGTGAGCCGAGTGCCTGCGTGGTGAACCAAGTGCCCACGCAGTGACCTGTGTGCCCGCACGGTGAGCCAAGTGCCCATGTGGGTGCCTGCATGGCGAGCCGAGTGCCCACGTAGTGAGCCGAGTGCCTGCGTGCCGAGCTGAGTGCCCGTGCGGTGAGCCGAGTATCTGCGTGAGTGCCTGTGTGGTGAGCCAGCACCCACATGGTGAGCCAGGGCCTGTGCAAGTGAGTCATGCAGCAAGATGATGATGCATTGAAAGAGAGACAAGGGGAGAGTCAAGGTGAAGCGCAGCAGAGACTAGGAACTGAGGTGGCACACTTGACAGGGAACCTCTCTCCACATCAGAGGTCCCCGGGATTGAATCCTGGTGAATCCTAGAGAAGAAAGATGAGAAGACAAAAAGAGAAATAGATAAGAGGACCACACACTGAATAAACACAGACAGCAAAAACAGCAGGGTGGGGGAGGGGAAGGAAACAACAACAACAGCAACAAAACCTAATGCGGGAGGCAGTGTAGTGGGATGGTGAAGAGCATGCGCTCTGAAGCCAGACGGTTCGGGTTGATATTCTGGCTCTGCCTCTTGTACCTCATGTGTCCTTGGGCAAATTACTGAGCTCCCCGTTACCCATCTGCAAATGGGAACCATGATAGTATCTCGTTCCTGGACTCATCATGAGGATTAAAATGAATACATCTATGCAGAGTACTTTATCTTACAACTATGCTAATCAGAATGAGTCCTGTACAGTTGTTGGCAAAAATTAAGGCTGACTTACTTGGTTTCTCATGAGGGCTCATTATGATGGGAATAAGGCTGCTGCGTTATCTTTGTGCAGGCAGCTCTACCGGGAGTCATAAGGTTCCTTGGCAAACATGGAACCAGCAGAAAGGGAGTTAGAGAAACTCTGTAGCTAAGTAGGCTCTGGCTAAAACAGCCTGATTTTATCTTGGGGCTTATTTTTCCAGTGGAATTGGAAACCTTCAAAATTCATTGACAAAAGATCCATGTCTCCCTGAGACAGTGCTGGGCAGGGCGGCCAGGGCTTGCTTTTGAGACTCTCTAATGTTAGCACTTCCAAGGCTCACCCCTGTCTCTCCTAAGCATAAGAATGTCTGTCTCTTTTGGGTGACCTTTCTGTCTCTGCTCTATTCCAGCACGTGTTGTCTTTGTAGTTTCAGTCCCAGAGAGACATCTACTTCTCTGGAATGAGACGGGGAAATGACAGCAGCCTGATTTATTGGCGGTTGCGAAATTGCGGGTGAAATATTTTCAATTCTGTTCCTGGAGCTGTAATGGCTGCAAAAACTTTAAAACAGATTTTAAATAAATCATCGTTGCCCGATATTTTCCCATTTTCTGTTGGGATGTGTCTGATTATTCAGAGCACTGCAGGCAGCATGAATAATGAAACGTGAAAGCGATGCTGGATCATGCCACGGGCTCCCATATTCATTCCAGCCTGCTCCCCTTCTCTGGGTTGTCTTCAAACCCTCAGTGAGCATAATGAGGGCATTGATGTGGTGTTTGAATGTATGATGAGCCCCATTCGCTTGATTTCATCCTCCAGTAAACAGCTGGTGTACTTCTTCCTCTGAGTGGTTTATTCTTAGCCTTATACGACTTGAAGTAACTTTACAACAAAAGCAATGCTGTGTACATGTATGTGCCGGCACGTCCACGCCCTTCACTGCTGCCCTTACGGTCGTACCACAGACGTGGCTTCCCCTGAAAGCGTCGGGGCATGCTTCCAAGCTGGACATTTTCAATGTTGCCCGACCTTAAAATGGGGTGGATCTCCCTGGATGATGTTGGCGTTAAGATTATCTCTCCCAGTGCAGAGAGGACGGCAGCTTCCCCTAAGGTGCTGTCAGTCTGCCGCTCGCATCCCTCAAGCCTTCCTGAGCCGGCCAGGCCAACTTTCCATCTGCATCCCTGGGTCTAAAGATTTTCCCCAGAACTGCAGCAAGCTGGAGGTGTTGGGGAATGAACACTCAGGAACATCCCTCAGTCAGCGATTCTTGGTGGTGGGGGCATAAATGCCCCGGCTCCCGCAACCTTTGGATGGGAAAATTTCTAGGCATGTATTTTATATTGTTTCCCAGATTTTCCCTGTGGGCTCAAGGGCCAGTACCCTTCTGTGAGAGCTGACGGAACACGCACCCCGGACAGGCTGTCTTCCTTTCCTTCGCGGGGTCACTTTCCCACTCCCCCCAGAAGTGGTTCTTGATGCTCCCAAATACACTCACGTTTTCAAATCCCTGGGTCAGGGTCTACTCCTGGAAGAACCCAGACTAAGACACACAGCGTAGAGAAGAGAGCACAGGGTTGAAAGCAAGACGACCTGGGTTTGGTCCTGGCTCTGTCACTTGCATGTTAAGTGACTTTAGTAAACAGCTGCTATCTCTCCATGCTACATTGTCCTTCACTGAGAAAACTGAAGCATAATAAAGCCTACCTCATTCATCGGGCTGTTTCTAAGACCTAAGGACCAGCCGAATATGACAGAGTTCTTTAGAGATTGTCCTCATATTGTTATGTGTGGCTCTGCCACTGCCCCTTTTGTCTGAAGAATGCCCCCAAATACTCCTCCACACTAGTGTTTTTCATACTAGTAACCTGCCTACAACTCAGGTGAATCGATATTATTATGAAAATTTCAACTTTTTGGTATTTTGTGGCTAAATTCTTTCTTTATAATTATTCCCACCTCAATTTTTATTATGAATTAAAAATTTTTCAAACGTAAAAAAAAGTTGAAAAAATAGGCTAATAAGCCTGTGAGTTGGAGTCAACAATTGTAAGCACGCTGCCATATGCATTCTCTGTCCTCGTATTTACCTAGCAAGCTAACTATCCTGTTTGAAGTTAATTTGGAGACCCCGTGACACTTCACCCTTGATTGCTTTAGTGTACAGCTCCTAACTAAGCTAATTACCGACATGCACAATACCCTTCTCACACCTAAGAAAATTAACTTTAGTTCCATAATATCCTAACATTCTACCAACATTCATAGGTTTCAACTGTGACCAAAAAATGTCTTGTATCATGTTTAATTTTTAAACAGGCTCCACCTAGGTTGGCTGCAGAATGCCTTTGCTTAGAAACAATCATCCTGGCTCTGACTGTAAGTGCCTGCATGCACGTGTGGCAAATGCTCTGTTTATGCTCCACTCAGGAAAAGGCAGGTATCCCCATCTCCTTTTCGAGGGCCACCTGACGTGTGTGCTATGGTTGTCCCCTGAGTATCCTTTCTGCCTGGAGCTAGTTTAGTATCATTGCTCTCTGGACCTTTGGTGAGAATGGAACAAACCTGAGCCTTATCTGGATGTGGGACTTGCTTGGGCCAGTGGCCTCTGCCAGCAGCAGAGGGTTTTAAGCAGGTGACTCCTGCCAAGTCTGCCTGGCCATTCATGCCAGGGCCGCACTAACCACCTCTGCAGCCGCTGTCAGTGGCCACCTGCCAGATGCTCTCACAGAAGTGTTGCCAGCATCGTCAGCTGTTGGCTGAGAAAGAAGGCATCCTGCCCACTGATTTAATAAGATACAGATTTTATCCTTTTCAGGAAAAAAATATCAAACTATTTATCAGGTAGAATGCCTTTTTTTTTTTTTTAAGTCAGTAAACACTGTTATTCTAAATGGTCAATCTTTTGTCCCTTCCTGTCCTCACAGAGAGTTGAAAAAATGGAGATAAAGGGTGATGGAGTGAGAAAGAGTGCAGATTGGAGTAATGGTAATAAATAAAGCCCTCAGTGAATATTTATTGAATGAATAAATGAATGAATAATAAAAGCAAGCATTTGTGGAAAGCCTACTAGGTATTATCACCTTTTTTAGTCTTCACAGTAACACTTTGAGGTAAGTATTATTAGCTCCGTTTTACAAATTAGGAACCTGAGATTACTAACTTACTCAAGATCACACAGCTATTAAATGGCAGAGCTGTGATTTGAATCTTTATCTGTTAGATTGCAAAATCTGATTATTTAGCCAGAACATTAAGCAGTAAGTACTGTGTTCAGTCTGTACATTAAGCTTCTCCAACCACAGTTATGCTACTGCTGCTTCTTGGTTAGCGTGTAGTGCAGTACATGATGTACATCAGTTAACGTTTGCTGAATGAATGTACAATCCAAGATAGGCATGTAAAAGGTGAATATAGGATAGATTCTCAGGACCCCATTAATTTTAGTTATTCAGGAAACTCTACCCAGTTCCTCTTTGTTTGCTTTTCACGTCATTGTCTCTGCATACGCTCCCACTCTCCACAATTCTTCTCCCAATATTCTCTGTTCTCCAAAGCAGAATCCTTCGATGTTGCTGCTTTCAACAAAAATCTGGTAAGTGCCCAAATGCACTAGGTGCTGCCATCCCTAAGTCTCCAGTATCTTTTTTCCCCAACGAACCCTTCTCGGGAAAATGTTCCTTGCATAAATTAGAGACGGATGTTCTCTGTAGTTCCTAGAAACTATGCCCTTGGTTGTCTGTTCCCCCAACAGGCACCCACAGGGACTTACTGGAAAGAGTGTGGTAGATATTGTCATCTCAGATCTGGGAGGATCACTTTAGGAAACAAGCCTCGCCCAAGGAGCCAATCAGAACACAAACTCTGCTTCACACATTAGACTATAGGAATTCTGCTCTACCAATGCATGAAGGAAACAACCCAATTTACAGACATGAAGGCTGAGAGGCTTAATAGCTGCCAACACCCTCTTATTTCCCTTTGGAGATGGGGAGGCAGCTCTGAGCATCAGACCCCCTAAGTCTGGTGGATCAGAAGCTTTTGGGATACCCTTCAAGGCCCCCACTCCCTATCCTCCTCCCCTTCCACCCCAGTTCAGGCTGGGCCCTGAGGGACTCTAGGGTGCCTGGTGGGGAGGCAGGCCGACAGAGGCGTGCACGTGGGGAGGGAACACTGGGGCTTCAAGGGCAGACTCAGCCCTTGGACTTAATCCTGAGCACAGGATTAAGGAGGAGGAGACCACAAGTGTGGAGAGGCTACTGCTCTGTGGCCTGCATTGAGGAATACAGCCTGGCCTCTGGAGGCCATTGGAGAAGACAGACAAGTCACCAGGCAGTTGCAACACCTCAGGACAGAGCAGTACTATGATGCAGTCAAGAGTGCTGTAAGAGGGGATCAGGGGGCATTTCCCGGAGGAAGCAACATCTAAACTGGCACAGGAAGGATGAATAGGCATGAACCAGACCTAACTAGGGAAGTGGAGAGGAAGGGAAGAATGTTCCAGGGGAGGGGAATGGTAAGATGGAATGAGAGAGAAAAGGGATTAAAGAAGGGGCTGGAAGATGGCTGACAAGGTGGTAAGGCACACAGTGAGAAGCTAGAAAGGAGAGAAGGATCCAGAGCACCAAAGGCCTTGGGGCCCGGGTCTGGAGGTTTGGAGGATGCTAGGTTTGTGCTTTAAGTCCTCAGAGTGGAGGATGATAGAGATAAGGAAAGGGAGAACGTGGGGCAGCTAAGTTAGGGTATGTGACTGGGAGCTAGTTAGCAGTCCTCTCCCCTGTCCTCCATCCAGTTGGACATCTCCATCTAAACTATATCCATTATATTCCACACAGTCAAGTTTCACTTAAATCTTCCCTGACTTCTCCTTTTTCTGCACTTTCTATTTCAATTCACAGTAGCACCATACATCTTGTCACCCAAATGAGAAAACTTTTACTGAAATGACAAACCCCTACACTTGACTAGCATCTCCAGTCAGTTCGTAATGACCACCTGATACTGTGTTCAGAAAGAGGGGGCACCTAAAGAGATGTCAACACCCTCCAATACAGCTGTTGGGGTCTCCAGCAGAAGCTCGACTCCCGCAGGCTCTGACGGGAAGATGTTTTACTCACATGGAGAAGAGACAGAACAAGGCCAGCCTCACTGGTAGGCGTCAGTTCTCCACAGCCAGGTGAGCTCACCCCGGCCCATGCAGGGAGAGGGTCTACTGTGCAGCACCTTCTCTTGCATTTGCTCAGTGGAGGACCCAGGAACTCCACGCCCTCCCCGCCAGGGGCAGACAGATCACCAGGGTGTGAGCTGGAGGCCATAATACGTGCCCACCAGACTCAGACTACCTCCAGTGAATATTCACACCTGCTGGGGACCTAAGGGAAGGAGTGTGCCCGCAGTCTCCTTATCTAGCAGGGGATTGCTGCTTCTGTCTCCAGGCGGGCACGCCTGGTCCTGAGCACAGGAGGTAATTGTGGGTCCCAGAGAAAGGAAGCGTGCTGCACTAGGACTGTCTCCTACCACAGGTACATTGTGTTGAGAAGGATTCTGAGGCCAAGTCATGTCTCAGGGGGAAGGAGTGCAATGGCTAGTGATCCTTGCCCTGGGCATGGGTAGGGGACCACGCTTGTTAGCTGAACCCTGACTTTCTTTTCTCTCACCCATCACATACAATGGGTTCCAGAGTCCAGTTTCTCTAGTTCTGATTCCTTTCTCTCCATCTCTAATGTCTCTTCTTAGTTCTAGCTTCCTTGTCTCTCTCCTGAGCTATATCACTGGGCCCCTAGCTGGGGCCCTGTGTTTGGACTCTTTCAGCAGCAATGGATCTAACTCCTTGCCCCAGAGCAATTTTTCTACAACATAAATCTAAGCGTATCCCCATACTGCTGAAAAATTTTCGTTGGCTTCCCACCACTTATAGGATAAAACCTAGAGCCTTCAGCAAGACATATTAGAGCCTGGATGGTCTGGTCTCTGTTCTTCCCTCCATCTCATCTCCTGCCACTCCCTCATGTTCCGCTCCCCTGTCCCCCCACCCCCACCGTGATGGCCCCCTTGTCTGTTTGCTCGTTGTTTTTGCTGATTTTTTTGCTCATTGTTTGCACTTGTCTGCGCCTCGTCTGTTTGTTTTTTCTTTAGGAGGCACTGGAATTGAACCCAGGACCTCCTGTGTGGGACGCATGCACTCAACTGCTTGAGCCACATCCGCTTCCCCCTCACATCTTCTTTATGTAAATATTCCAGACACACTGAGCTACTTGCAGCTCCCAAGAGGCCATACTTTTTCATGCCCTCACCCCCTAGGCTTTAGCTCATGCCGTTTCCTCTCCGTGGCATGCACTTGCCCGCAGCCCGACTCCTCGGCCTCATGCTCCACTTTTTTTTAACTTGCCAGTGTCAAATCACTTCCTCTGGAAGTTCTTCCTGCCTACCAAACTACTCTCTTTCACCACCCCAAGGCAGAATGACTTCTTCCATGTGCTTTGGTGGTGTTTTGTAGATACAGCTGTTACTTATCTCACTGCATTTGCAATTAGGTTCGTTCATTGAGTCACTCAAAAATATTTATTGAGCAGCTGCTGTATCCCAGGCACTGTTCTAGGCACTGGAGACAGAGTGATGACAAACAGACAAAGCCCCTGCTATCAAGGAGCTTGTGTGTGTGTGTGTGTGTGTGTGTGTGTGTGTACAGACAGTAAGCAAATAAGCAAATATATAATGTAATGTCAGATAAAAAAGAAAACAGAGGTTGAGAGAAAGTGGAGTGCATTTTAGCCAGGTTGGCCATGGGGGAAATTTTTGGTCAAGTGATATTTGAGCAGAGATTTGAATGAAGTGGGGAAGCGAGCCAAGCCAACATCTTGGGGGGAAGAGTTTCAGAAGAGGGAATGGCATGCAGATGCCCTGAGGCATTTATGAGGGATGCAGGAAGGATGACAGGAAGTGATGTGGCTGGAAAGAAATGAGCGAGTGGGAAAGTGTCAGGAAACAAGGGCAGAGGAGGAGCAGAGAAGGCGCATAGCATACTGGTCCTTCCAGAACACAGCAGGGCTCTTGGAGTGTTTTGGACGGAGGAGTGACATCATCTGCTTTGTGCTTTCAAAGCATCATGCTGGCTTCTGTTTGGGAATAGACTGGAGGGAGAAGGACAGGAATGGAAGCAGGAAGGCCAGGTATTGCACTACTGCAGGGAGCAAGGATGACATGGACCAGGGTGGTGGCAGTGGCAGTGGTGAGGACAGACTGAATCTGCGATGTACTTTGAAGATAGGATAAGATTTCCAGATGGATTGGATGTGGGGAGAAAGAAAGAAAGAGACCATCGAGAGGAATCTCCTTCTAGATCAGTGGTTCTTACCCGTGCCACCCCACCTCCCCCTCGGCTCCCCAAGCCGATTTTCTTAAATTTGGATGACTTAGAGAATCAGAGGATCTATCTGGAAATTTTACTTTGTGCAAAAGCAATCCTGCCCACAATTTCAGGGGGTCACAGGCCCTTGGAAGCCCATCCACAAGTCCTGGGCTCAGAGTCCCTGCCCTGATCGTGAGCTCCCTGAAAGCAGGCCAGACAGAGCCGTCTTCATTTCCTGAGCAGAGTCACCTGAATCCAGCGGCTGCTCAGTAAATGTGACCTAATGAATGAGTGAAAAACAGCTGCTTTTTTTAAACTCTTTCTTTGCCCTGACAATGAAACATGTCCCATTTATACCCATACTAATAACTGTGGCTATTATTACAATATAATATTAATCACACCAAATAGACAAAAAGCCAGAGAGGGGAGAAAGAAAAACAAGGCAAAGGAATGACAGCAGAAAAGCATTAAAAGAAAAAATTCTTTTCAAAATGTGTTGGTGGAAATACACAAGGAAGGAAAACCGTGTGAGTAAAACTGTCATCATGCTACCGGTAACATTGGGACATTTTCCACCTCAGCTGCAGGCAGAGGGAGTGGCTCGCTCAGATTTTCTGCACAAGAAGAGGGGGATTCTGGGGTCCTGGCTATGCCAAGCTCAGGCTCTTGGAGGGAGGGGGCTCTTCTGTACCAGAGCCCATCCTATGCTCAGAGCCCACTGGGGGACTGACGAGTAAGGCCAGATGGGAGAGAGGACCAAACGACAACGAAGGTGTCCCTAATCTCAGAAGCAAGCCAGTATGGCATTTTCAGCCTGGATCTCAGGAGCCACAGAATTTACCTAGTTGTGAGGCCAATTGATCATGCTAAACCAGTGGCCTTCTAGAGATGCCAAGAGGATATTGTCTAGACAATGGCCTTTTCTCCTTGTGAATTTAACGGGAGCCTTATTTAGAAGTTGAAGAAATTCAGGAGGAAGTCTTCATCTCCTTTTAACTTCTTTTAACAAAGGAGTTAGAAACCATAAAAAAAAAAAAAGTCAAAGCCATCTGAATTGTGCAACTTGGATTTGTTATTACCGACCCACCCAATTCAAATTTAGCAGGCATTTATTGATTTTGGCTCTGTCCCATACCATATTTCCTTTAATCCTGACAGTGACCCATGAAGTCGGCAGTATTCCTCTTCCCCTTTACAGCTGACGCAGACGAGGCTCTGAAACTAGCACAGGGCTAGAAACCGGGAGAGCGCGAACTGGAATTCAGACGTGGCCAACTCCAAGTCCAGCGCTCTTCCATTCCCTAGGTGATCTTTTAAGTACCTACGCGCTCCCCCAAGAGAAAAACATGTAGTCCGCTTTTGTTCTGTGAGTCAGAGAGGAGGTTGGAAAGGGCTGTGTGCTCACCCTTCCTCTTGGGTACACATCCTGCAGAATTCCGCAGCAGTCCCCGGCCTGGGAGAGAGCCAGGCGAGGGCGGGTGCTGCGGGGAGCCGGGCTGTGCACCTTGTTTCACGGCTCCTGCGCAGATGTCAGCCCGGGCTGCAGGTGCAGTTTGGGGAGAGAGAATGTGCTCCGTCTTGCCCTTCTCTGGGATGAGGTGAGTGGTCCAGTGGAGACACAGCCAGGTCAGATTAAATTCAGGTCTTGCTCCTTTGATCACTTCTGTCCAGGAAGTCCAAGGATTGGTTACAATTTTGGTCTTTATTTTCTAGTCTTTTTTGTTTTGTCTCAGAGTGTAAAAAGACAATGCATATCTCTTTTATGATGTACAAGGAAAGAGCCAGGCAAGGGGACCTGGGGGCAAGTGTGGAATTGAAAGAGAATGCTACCTGAGCCTCTAATGTGTTTCTTCTGAGCTTCTTACAGAAAAGAGAGCAGAGCTTCCAGACATGGAGGGGAAAATTTAAGAGGTTCTTGATGGGAAATATGCTGGCACTTGTCATCTACCCAATGGCTCCTAATCCTCTTTCAAGAACTGAAATCCCCTGGAATTGGATTATAAAATTCCTCCTGGAAGAGGCACTTTATTTAAAAATGCAAAGCCCTTGATTGTGAAAGAAAACAAACACCAATTTAAAATTTTTGCCTTAGGAAAGAAGATGAGGGTAGGAAGAAGCCTTGAAAAGCCTGCCTTGTGAACCGTCAGTGCTGGGATCTGTGATGTGCCCTGAGGGCTCAAGATAAAGGGCTTGCTCTGGAACACTCTCCAAGTCAGGGAGGATCACAGAGGAGGCTGCTTGCAATTTGTTCATATATATATACTTTCAATTTGTTCATATATATATATATATATATATTCAACAATGGGAAAAGAAAAGCTCAGCTCATTTAGAAGCCAGAGCCCTTTTAATCCGATCAAAGCTTGCTTCAATGCAGGGATAATTGCTTATAACTTGTTTGTGACCTGGAATTGGATTGACAAATGTAGGAGATCGCAGCTCAGGGAGAAAATTGGAGATTAACTGACAGCTGCAAAGATTGGGGGTGGGGGTTTGCAGAGGGGAGAGCAGTTGCTGAAATCACGTTTTCTCTCTGATCTCTGCACCGTTCCTCTCTTAAGGAACTTACGATCTTTCCCTAGACCTGCTTCCCAAAGGTCTCGGCTTACCTGAGCCCTCTTTTGCCCCTTGGCTTACTTGGCGGCGATAGCATGCCTGGCTTCTTGATTACCACTTCCAGCTAGAGCAGGACCCCGGGCTCTGCTGTGGTGGCGGTGGCGGTGGGTCTGGGGACTGCTGAGCCTTGGTAAGGAGCAGAAAGGGATCCCTTCCCCCCCAGGCCGGCACCAGGGCCCTGCTCCTGGGTTGCCACCAAGTGTCTTGGCTCTTCGCGGAGGTAACTGAGCCATGCTGCTGTTCAGCTACTCTGTGTTGACTACTGTCCAGGCTTTATAAAAGTCTGGGAATTACGTCATTTCTTCAGTCAGCTGTGCTAGGGATTGCAAAAACTATAGCTACCTCTGCACCCTTAGGTGTCTTTTGACCACAAGGAAATAAAAACTGTGACTGCCTAAGAACAGAGGGTCAACGGGGTCTCACTCTCCCCTTATTTCCTATCAAAAGCAATTAGGGAACAGGTTAAGAAACTAAAAAAAAAAAAAAGCCAAGGCAACGACGGCCCACCCTTCCCACACTGCGTCTGGGCCCTGTCTTGGACCCCAGAGCTGGCAGGACTTCCTTGGGGAAGAGCTCAATTCATGGGCTCACGGTGACACAGCTTTATTCAGGCTTATCTGGGAAACAGAGGAAAACTTTCCTCCTATTTCTCAAAAACTCAGAAGCCAAGCAAGCAGGGTTTCCAAACAAAGAGGGACTTGAAACAGGGCACTTGCTCTCATTACCATTTCTCTTTCCTGAAAGCGTCATGCAGCCTCTCTTTGGGAGCAACACGCAGAGCTGCTGGAGATGGTTAAGGGACCATAGTCTCCTCCTTGTGAAAACGTTATAGGGCAGAGAAAGGGGATTCTGGACCCTACTAGATGGGGGAGATTCCCAAGAGTCACCAAATTAATGCAGAAATGGGACAAAATAGATAAAGGAATACAATTTTATTTTGATTTTTTCATTTATTTTTAAATAGCCTTCTTTTCATTTTGTTTTGTTTTGTCTTGTTTTCTTAGACCCCAGCCAGAATCTGGCCTCTTGCTGTCAATTACACACTGAGCTTCCAGCATGATCCATTCTGAACTAACTCTGCCTGTTACCTTAACCCTGCCAGCCCCCAAATCAGCCCTGGTTTCTGCTTGGAAAACGGTATTTCCATTTCAGTCTGATATTGGATTCCCTGAAAAAGCAGACTCAGAGACAGAGATTTGGGTGCAGGAAGCTTATTGGGACTTTATTATGACAGAAGAAGGAGAGCTAGAATCAGTTTGGAGCACACAGTAAATGTATACTGCTGTCTTCACGCCAGTGTGAGCTGTTGCTGATACTCTGTTCTTACTGGGATGGAAAAGAACAAATTTGTTAGATCAGTGGTCACATACCGTGCACCTGAGGCCATATAAGTTCTCTAGCAAAGGTGCCACAACTGATCCAATGGTTGCTTGCAATTGGGGTTACAACTCAGTAGAGTGGCAGTCATCTAATGTCACCCCCCAGGGCCCATCTGCCTTTTGTAGGGACTAAGTTGGTGAACTAAAAGGAGATTTGATGGTGATGACCCTCCCCACATCATTTAGGTTTGTAAAGGTGGCACTAATCTCAGCCACTTCCCCTTAAATTTCCTTCATTTTCAATGGATAATCCATGCAGACGACACAAAATTTAAAAAATACAGAAGAGTAGACTGAAAAACAAGTCCCTTGGGAGCCCCAGTTAATCTCCATGGAGGCAATAGTGCACAGGGGAGCTCAGGGAGAGGAAAAAGAGGCAGGTGCTTGCTCAAGGACTGGTGTAAGAGCCTGGGTATATGTGATGAGGGAGGCTGGCCAAAGTTTAGCCATTGGGAAGGAGTGGAGGGAACTGGAGTGACTGTCATTGTGGACTTAATGGGCGATGGGAGGTAAGGAGCAGGGAGTGGGAAGTCATGAATGGAGAATCAGTGATGGGAGGTAAATGTTGTGCCTGGATGCAAAATAAAATGGAACTCTAGTACAACGCACATTGGGAGATTCTGAATGTGCAAAGGAGGCAGAGGAGGAGCACAGCAATGCAGAATTTGGTTTTCAAGGAGCAGGTAGAGCTTCAGTGGGCTTTCAAAGGTCAGATGGATGTCTAGTGCCAAAGATGAGGAGGTCGCATTGCCGGACGATTATGGAATGTTTGACTATAGGGAGGGCTGTTATGTCAGAGTATACAGGAAAATAGCTTTAGACCATTAGGGTTGGAAATGACTGTAGACAGCTTTGAAAACTGGCCAGCGGTATTTGGACTTGAGATGAGATTCATCAATCAATTTGGGGAGATGCAGAAGATAAAGAAAGTGGCTCCTAAATGAAGTTTTACTCTTATTAACACCCTCCTTGGTGAAGTCTTCTTTTAGTCCTCCCTCCAAAAGTTAAACCTTACTCCAGTGCTTTTCATCCTTCTACACCCTTCTGTTTTCTACATATTCCACCACGTTGTCAATTACCTGTGCGGCTTCCCTGCTGGAGTGTTTTTTATTTCTCATTTTCTTGTTTCTGGCACCACCAACAATAATAGCAGTAGCAATAATTGCTACTATTTATCAAGTGCTTAGATGAACCAGTCACGTTTTATGCATCTTACAAATACTATCTTATTAAATCATTCTAATAGCCCTATAAAATCTATGTCTATTATTAGCCCCATTTTACAGATGAGGAAACTAAGGCACAGAGAAATTGCTTGCCCAGGGTCCCGCCGCTGGTGGGTAAGGGGGCTGGGCTCCTTAAGTGCAGAGCTCTACCTTGACCACCGCATTGTCTTAAAAACATCAGGGGGGCACCCGCGGGGGACTAGGAACTGTGCACAATAGGTCAGATAATCCCTCAACGACCTTATGGGGTAGCTCTCACGATCGTCCTGATGTTGAAAAAACTCTGTCTTAACCCATGTCTGGGTCTCAAAGGAAGACGGCAGAGGGCCGGGAGCCCGGTGCACTGCCGCCCAGGACCTGGTCCTGCTCATTAGCTATTTATGGAATAAATGAATGACAAAATAGAGAAAGAAGGGAAGGGGCGAAGGAAGAAGGAAGGATAGAAGTGAGGAGGGGAGGGAGAAAAAAAAGGAAGGAGAGACAAAATAAAGAAAACTATATCACACAGGATAGCCAGCTATCTCTTAAAGTCAACCAGTGCCTGTAATGTATATATTACATGACAGAAATACTTTGAAAGAGGACTTTGGGAGTAAAATCCTTAAATCAAAGAAAGTCTCACCACTGGTGAAACTGGAGACCATCACGAGAAGAGCTTCAGAGCCCAGGCATGGAGGCCAGCAATGGATTTACTCATCTAAGTCCCGACACTCTTCCTTGGAATAGCAAATCATAATGTGTGCTGGTTACTTAAACTCGCTCATGCCCAAGAGTTCCCTACCTTTAAAGCATTTCCTCATGTTTTGATGGTGCTTAAGGGGCACTATTGACCTCTTGTATTGTTCTTTGATCCAAATTGACCTTCAAGATGAAAGAAAGCTCAAATGATTTCGTTTTTTCAGGGGGGATGTTTTTGGTTCCATAGATGCCGTGTGTGTATGTTCTCTTTGCTGTTGTTTGCCTCAGAAAGGGACAGAACTTCTGCAGGGCAGGCAGGTCGACTCGAGGTACTTTTCTTAGGTTCATGAAACACGACTTGTGGATTTTTCTACCACACACCGGAAGGCCTCAGTTTAGCATATTGACAGTAACTATATTTTCCAAACCCCAAATAGGGACATGGCTTTTGACCGAGGACTGAATTGGGCTTTATAAATGTAATCACGTGAACATCTCAGCGCTGCACAGAAACGCCATCCTGTGTCCTCAGCCGTTTGTTGAATCGTCTCTACAGAAGGTAAAAGGGATGTGGGCACCACCCCGGGACACAGCGGCAGGGGGTCCTTTGACCCCTTGCTCCCGAGTCAGTGGTCTTTGAGGGCAGGGGGTCCTGTCCCAGGGCCTTGGTGACATGGCATTGCTCAAGAATCCTGTGGTTAGTGAGCTCACCCTCAGGCTGCTGGCGGGTCTGCTGGGAGCTGCCGGCCTCCAGGGCAGTGAGTCAGCCCTGGGCTGTCACTCCATCCAGCAACCTTCCGAAACGCAGCGCTGCGGCAGGGAAGCGGGCGCTGCCCAGCCCTGCTGCCCGGCCTCTCTTCCCGCTGGTGCCTGGCAGGGAAGCGGTTTGAAAGCGGCTCACGTGGATTGGAATTCAGGGCTTTGTCAAGGAGCCGTCTGTCACACACACAGCGATCCCGCCCTTGCCAGAGGAGGCGTGCTCCAGTTTTGGAAGGGGACTCCTGCGCACAGTCTTTCTTTGAAGGACTCCAGAGATTTCACTGAATTAACCTCCTTTGTCCTTCATGTAGTTCCAGCGGAATTAGTCAGCCCTACTGGGTAGAATCTCATCCTGCTTCCTTTTCTGCCTTGAAGTACACCCACCAGCTTCTCCCGCTAAACCTTTTGGTTACCAGCTCCTGGTGGTGGCTGTTGTGTCTCAGCTATTGACCCTTCCGTGGCCACACTGGCTGGTTAGAGACGGAAGGAAGAGCTAGTCGTTGGGATTTGCTGTGTGCCAGGCACTGTGTCAGGAACGGTTACATGTTATAATCCATTTAATCTTCATCAGAGACCTCCAAGGGGGGAATTACCATCCCATTTTCTGGACGAAGGAACTGAGGGTCAGACAAATTAGGTAATTGCTCCAAGTCCCAAAGCTGGTGAGTGGCAGAAACAGGAGTCAAATCGGAGCCCCTCTGATTCCTTAACCCCTGCAAATTCTACGGATCAGCACCTCAGCAGGGGTGTTCTTGAGATCTCTATTTCTCACATTGTTCTGTTTTTTTGGGAAAACAAAAACAAACCAAAAATCCTCCCTCCCCAAACCCCGCAGGTTAAGAAACCTCACTCACCGTGACCCTGCTCTGCCACGGTGTGGCAGCTGGCCCTGTAACCACGGTGTTACATCTGGAGACAGGGTGTGTCGCCAGCTTGGCTAAGCTGCTCGCCTAGCCGGCGGTGCTTTCTCAGGCCTCGGAGCCTTTGCAGGTAAACTTCTTTCTACCCGCAGCCTTCCCTCCTGCTCTGAAGGGCAACCTCCCTCAAGAGCGAGCTCAAATGCCACCTCTGACAAGACATGTGCCCTCCGTAGCCCAGTGTGGGGTTGTGACCACACTCCAGTCCTCTGCAGCAGAGGGAGAATTTGCTGGCATGTTGTACTCGAGCCTGAGCCGTGTTGGAAGTCATTTGCACTATTAAGAGTAAAAGCACCAAAGTTTTCGAATGAGCTCTGTTAATTAATTGGAGTGGATTCGAGGTTGTTCTTATAATGTCATTTTCACTCACTTGCATGTTTTCCTGAGTGGGCGGGAAAGGGGCAGGGTTGCAGCTAGCTTGCTGATCATTGTTCTGAGCAAAAAGATTTTTAAAGGGATCAACACATCTCGAGATTCATTAGTGCATGATGCTGGTTGGGTGCATGTTGCTGAGAGATTTGTGTGTGCAAACATGTGTGCGTGTGTTTTGGGGCCGGGGATCTTTATAAATGCAGATGTTAAAAAATATCCCTGGGTGAGAGCAGCAATTATACCATGCTGAAGGCCAACTAAGATAAAGATGGAACAACATGGCCTCGATGTCAGGAGGGAAAAAAGGGCAGAATCGCAAACCCTGCGTGCTTCATGATTAAAAAGTTGATGCAAATTTGAAAAGAAGGCAAGCTAAGAAACAAAATAGCTCTGATCAGTGAGTTGGTGAGGTTGGGTGGATTTTTTTGAACTCCATGGTTTGAGCAGGATCTCTATCTTGTAGACCCAGTCCCTGGATCTTCCGTCACCCGGCTGGACAGCGGGTGGGTCAGCAGTGCCCATCTGCCCATCTTGATGTTCCTACAGCTTTAGTGGATAACAGACCACCCACGGTAGCCACTACACCTGGTCCCACTCTCCTCAAAGAGAGAGTTGATATGGAATTCTCAGTGTCTGCCATCTCGGATTTAATCCTTAACCCTCAAGCAGACATCCTGTCGTCCATCACCTCCCTAATGGTTTGTCTTCTCTATCATATTCATACTCTCAGCCACTTTGCCTTTGGCCTGGTCCCTGGTCTCCGAAATTCTTTCAACTGAGCCCTCTAGAACTGCTTGTTCCACAGCCACTGAACAGCCTTGGATCTTCAGTTTTCCCCCTGTTGCTTCTCTCCCACACACGCCCTTACTGAAGACTGTTTTGCTTGCAAGCACCACCTCTCTCCAGCAGTGGCTGTTCCTTCTCTTGCCTCTGCAGTTTTAGGATTAGGAGATGTTGCTGTCCAGCTTGTTCCAAAATGTTGCTTCTGTAGAATTATTATTATTATTAAGATTTATTTTATTTATTTCTCTCCCCTTCCCCCCCATTGTCTGCTCTCTGTGTCCATTCGCTGTGTGTTCTTCTCCATCTGCTTGCATTATCCAGCAGCACTGGGAAACTGCATCTCTTTTTGTTGCATCATCTTGCTGCATCAGCTCTCTGTGTGTGCGGTGCCACTCCTGGGCTACACTTTTTTTTTTTTCATGTGTGGCGGCTTTCCTTGCAGGGTGCACTCCTTGTACGTGGGGCACCTTTACGCGGGGGCAGCCCTGCATGGCACAACATTCCTTGTGCATGGCAGCACTGCGTGTGGGCCAGCTTACCACATGGGTCAGAAGGCCCTGGGTTTGAACCCTGGACCTGCCATACGGTAGGCGGACGCTCCATCAGTTGAGCCATGTCTGCTTCCCTGTAGTATTATTTCTGCATCCTTTGGGGCTCGTGCCATTCAGCTCTACTACTTTCTTCGTTTCTAAGCCGTTGCCATCCTCTTCCAGCCCACTGTCGTGACCTTTCATCACTGATGACTTGAACACCAGGCTTATCAACGTCCTTTATGCCCCAGCTCCTCTTTCGACTTGGTTGACTTCAGCATCTGCATGGACAGCTCACCCAACTCCATGGCCCATGTATTTCTCTGTTTGCCTCCCCATGGCAGGATTCTCCAAAGAGTTGTCTCTTCTTGCTGTCTCCTCCACTCTCCCCTCAGTCCCTCTAAGCAGGATGCTGGCTCCACATTCCACTAATGACCTCCATGTCATCAAACCCAAGGGACAATTTTGTCCCCTCAGTAGAAGCTGTCACTGTTGATCACTCTTTCTGGAAATAGTCCTCTTCCCTTGGTTTTTAAAATGAAATATTCTCCTGGGTTCTCCTCCAGCTCCCCTGTATCCTTTGCAGGCCTGCTTTTCTCATTCTTACCACCAAATGCTGATGTCATTCTCCTCTTCTCACTCTATAATCTCTTCCTCACCCCCAGCCTCAATTGCCACCTCTACAGAGAGAACCTGGAAATTCACATCTTTAGTCCTGACTTCTTTCTGAGTTCCTGGCCCATCAATTAAACTCTTTAACGTGATCTTTCTACTTGGAATTCTCAAAGGCAGCTCAAACTCAATGGGCATGAAACCAAACCACAATATTCCCACAAACCTGATCCTCTTTCTGTATTCTCCATCTTAGAGGATGGTGCCATTGTCCATTCAGTTGCACAAGTCAGAAATCTAAGTCCTCCCTGGTATCTTCTTCTCTTGCACATCCTATCTTTAATTTATCACAGAGGGCTATTTCTTTGATCTATGAAAAATTTCTAAAATGCATCTGCCTCTCTTAATCTCCAACTCTATGCCCTAGTTCAAGTCACTCATCACTTGCAAGGACTAGTGCTCTAGTTTACTAACTGGGTTACTCCATGTCTAATCTCAGTACTACCAGACCTGTGCCCACAGAGCCCTGGAGTTATCTTTTTGAAGTAGTCGCCTAATTATGTAATTCTTTGCTTAAAACTCATGATGGCTTTTTATTTCATTCAGGACAATGACAAAAACCTTAACATGGCCCATGGGTCTCCTCTCTTCTCTCCTGCCTCACTTCATTCTCTCCTTTCATCTTCTCCCTCATCTCATTCTCTCCTCTGTAGCTGCTCCAGCCTTCTTTCCCTTCCCCATTCTCCCATTGCCCCTTGTCACAGAGCTGTTCCCTCTGCTCAGAATATTCTCAAAATCCCTAGCTTAGTTAACTACTCCTTGAGTTTCAAATACCGGTGCAAGCATCACTCTCCCAGAGAAGTCTTTCCCAACCTCCCTAAAGAGGTCAGATTTCCCTTTTTGAGGCTCCATAACACCATGGATGTACTTCTTCATGGCACTTGCAACAATTGACAATTACATGAGTCATTGTTTGAGTAGCAGTGTCCTCTCCCACTGACGGTAGAGTTCCACGAGGAGCAGGAACCATGTCTGATTTTGATCAACAATGAATCTCCAACATATAATTTTCTACTTAAATACCCAATTTAAAATAGCCTCCACCATTCTTTATTTTTTATACCTTCATTCTTTTTTTAAGTCACATATGTAGTTGTTTATCATCTGTCCCCTCACTAGATTAATAGCTCTATGAGGATATAGAATTTGTTTGTCACTAATGCATTCTTAGCACATAAAACAGTGCCTAGCATGGGTAGTCATTCTATAAGTAGTTTTTGAATCAATAGTGTTCAATAAATACTTGCTGAAAAAATAAATTTTTCATATAAAGACAACAATAACAACTCTTCCCAACAATTGGATGTTATTAAGTTAGTCAGTCTAGCTATTATGCAGTCATATGTCTGTATTTGCCATAAATAAATTTATTATATAAGGTTATAACTATAACTATCAAATGGACCAAAATAACTTCCTTAACTGACCCTATTTAATGTATGTAATTTAATGTATATAATTAAGCATTTACTAGAGTCAGGATTCAAGGTAATTTGTTCATTTGCTCATCTATCATTAAATTAATTTACTAATCACTTGCAACCAGAAGAAGAAAATCAAATAAATTTTAGTTCAATCTTTTAATTAACACGTCAGTTATTTATTGTCTCCTTTAGGCTAAGTATTTTGCTTTTGATAGGCACTGCCATGTTGCCCTTCAAAGAGGTTTTACTAATCACTAATAAATGACCATTTCCCCTTCAAGGAAGACGTGTTTTCAAAGAAAACAACTAATCATAGTGAGGCTAGACTGAGGAGGGCGGAGAATGGAGGCTGCAAAGCTGAATGTCTAGGAATTGAAATCCTAGAGGAGGGGACACTTAACTCTGCCTCTACATCTTGTACCAAAGAGTGGGCACAGGGTGATGCCGCCTGTCTTCCGGTTATTTCTGAGACTTTACCTCCAAGGCTTCATTCTGTGATGACCTAGAAAATCTAGGTCACTTGCGCCACCTGCTGTCCAGATTGGGAATGGCTTGCTGATACCAATGCCACTGTTGGGAATTTTTTCTTTCAAACAATTTCTGCCCAATTCGCTCCCTATCTGTGACATCCTCCTTTCCTCCCTACGGCACACCTTTTGAGCTGTGAAGGGACATGAAGGCATGGCTTGGGAGAGTGGCTATGGGAGAAGTGGGGCTCAGAGCTCCTACCTCTTCTTATTTCTTCCAAGGTGTTAGCAGCTTGCTTCCATTCAATGCACTATCAGGCCCTGAGATGTGATTCTTCTCCGCGGGGAGCTCGTGGTCTAGAGAGGGAGTCATCACATAAACAAACCATTAAACACCAGTTTATGACAGAGGCCATACAAACACCGAGGGAGGGAGACGTGGGGTCTGCTGGAGGGAACCGTGTGCTTTAAGGGCGGCTCGGGAGTTTGCAGGTGGAAAGGAGGGCTGACTGGGACAAGAGGCAGACAGGATGGCACGTGGAGAGCAGGGAGGCCCAAATCTCTACACCTGGTTTTGAAGTGGCAAAAAGGCTGATAACTCCTGTTAACAGTTGACACTTTTTCAGATGCCTTTTTATGTATATATTTGTGAATGGATGTGTGAGGGTTTGTGGCTAGCTTTAATTTTTTAAACATTTTAGTTTAGAAATTTCTCCATGTTGGTGAATAAAGAGCAACCTCATTCTTTTTAACAGCGGCACAGTGTTCTATTGTGTTGATCTATACTCTTCCTCCTTTAATGCACAATTTCTTTCCAGTTTTTCACCTTTTATGTGTAACTTTATACGAATTTCTGAAGGTATTTCTGTAAAACAGGTCCTAGAAGTAAAGCTGCTGAACCAAAGGGTACCAACATTTAAACTTGAACTGATAGAACTTAATGACACTCCAAAAATGTTCTACCCATTTACACTCCTCGTAGGATGGCTAAAGTAAGTCAGGTGCTAAGCCCTTCAAATTTAACTTATGTGCATAATGTTTTTGTCTCTAAAGTAATGATCCTGACAGAAATCCTACATTTGTGAAGTATTTGCTTTTTGTATATTCTTTTCAACGACCATATAAAACCATGTAAATCCACAATTTTTTCAAAAACCATATGAAAACCATATCAAACTATCACATAACACACTCATATTATTCCTATTTCACAAATGACAAAAATGCTGAGGCTCAGGAGTTGAACCTTCTCCACAGTGCCCCAGGGAGTCAGAAGCAGAACTCGAACTCAGGCCTCCAGAATCCTAAAGCGCTTTCTACTACAGTGTTGCTAGGCAACCTTCTTCCTTCTGATTCTGTGCCAATGCTACTTGTTGCCATGGCACTGCTGGGACAAGGAACAGTAAGTTGTAATTAAGCAGTGTGCTAGAATTTTTGCTTCCAGCAGAAAAGGGTCTTTATGTCCTTATGTGTGGGTGGACAGGAGACAAGGCCACCAGGGCCACCCTTGCGGTGAGGGGTAGCAGGAAGGAGCTGGCTGGTTTATCGTGTGAGTTTCATGTGGGCAGATGCTTTGTCTTCCCCCGTGTCCCCTTAAATACATGTATGCCCAAGAATGCATGGGCAGGACTGCTTTTTGGGCTCTCTACCTTCATGCTGTTTGTCACGAATCCAGCTTCAGGGTATGCTTTCTGTACTCAGGTAGGAGAAATAAGGGCATTGTTAAAGCACCATTCTGGAATCAGACACATCTGGGTTCAAATCCTGGTTCTGCCACTTACCAGCAAGTTATCTACATTTTCTGACCCTCAGTTTCCTCATCTGAAATGGAGACGATAATGCTGACCTCATAATGTTCTGTACGTTGACTGAATGAAATAATGGGTGCTAATCATGAACCCAAATACCCAAAGCGAGCTCTCATTTATTCGGCACTCGGTACATGTAGCCAATATTATTATTCTTATTTTAATTACTCACCCACTCATTTCTCCTTGGATATGTTACAGTAATCAAAGGGGTTCCAAAACATCTCTAGCATTCCATCACTCAACACTGCACTGAGGAATTACAGAAGCTTATCATGATTGTCTTTAGACAAAAATACTCAA
This sequence comes from Dasypus novemcinctus, assembly GCF_030445035.2. Lineage (NCBI taxonomy): Eukaryota > Metazoa > Chordata > Mammalia > Cingulata > Dasypodidae > Dasypus > Dasypus novemcinctus. Next base: position 80,860,926 of record NC_080682.1, read on the forward strand.
AAAACAGATTTTCAAAGGATTTGATGTAGTAAAATTCTGTACCTTGTAAATGTGTTATCTGCCCCAGGAATGAGTCATCTGTAGTAGGAGGAAAAGTGAAACTGTTTTTTAAAGTCAGCACAATGGAAATTGCACAATTCAAATTACCGCAATTGCCGTTTCAGCTGAATCCAAGGAAATGTTTTTCAAAATTCATTCACTTGACTTTTTGTGTCAGGCCCCATGCAAGGGGTAAAAAGATGAATAGAACATAGCCCTTGCTCCAGGGAGCTCATAGTTTAGTAGGGAAGACGGGTGTTTCAAATAACTGCAGGAATGTGATAGCTGCTGTCATGAGACCTGCGGATGGCATTATGGGGACAGAGCAAGAAGCCCTTAACCTGCCTGGGGTGGGGGAAAGGGGAGGAAGTATCAGGAAAACAAATCACAGAGCTGGTAAAAGATGAACTAAATCTTTAAAGATGAGGGGGGACCAGCAGGCTGATAAGAGGAAGGAGGCATTTCGGCAGAGAGAACGACAGGGAGGCAGGAGACGGCACGGGTGGGTTTAGACTGGAGCGCAGGCTGCACGCCGCCGCGGGTGGGAATGAGACTGAGGGGGCAGGCGTCTGCACCTGCGTGCTCCCAGATGGCCTGGCCCCTGCGCCGCAGGGCTTTCTCCTTCTGCAGGCCCCCACCACACACGCAGACGTTCTTGCAGTGTTCATGGCTTTAGCCCCGAACCTCTTGTTTGCCCTCTCTTCTTCCCACGTTGCTCCTAATCCCCTGCCTTCTTACCCCGTGATTCATCTTCTTACTTCCTGTCGCACCTGATACTTAGACCCTCATCCAGAACCTTTTCTTTCCCTTGCAAAGATGTTTCAAAGAGTCTGGTTTTTGGTGCAAACTGATGCTGGTTTTGTCCCAGTCAGAATATGAATCTCATCCCAGAGCAGCCAGAGGCTTTGTCTCCGTTGTCAACAGTACTGATCCTCTTTCCAAGGCTGCATCTTGGAGACAGGGCTCAACCCCCAGATTTTAATGTAGGAAAGACCTGGTAGTTCTCAGGCGGGGCAAAGCAAATGCCATTCCTGGCTTATCATTTGACCAGGAATCCTATCTGTGCCTGACGATGGGGTGTGAATTTTTGTTCTTCTACTTTTGATTAGTCTGCAAATGCCACGTTGACCATTCATTATTTCTCCTGGGATAGAGAATCAGTTATCTGCTGCTCCACAGAGCTCTCCTTGCTGGCTCAGGGTTTTTCCTCAAAATGGGATTGTCTGCTATATGGATACAATTCCAGGAAAGATTATGGACCCATCTGTGATGAACTGTCCCAGGAAAGAACAGATGCTCTGTGTGGCTGCTAGTCTGGCTGGCTATCTGAATGCCTCTCTGAGTAAATCCACCCTGGCAGGACCAGGCTGTGTGCTGCATGACTCATGGGGATATCATGCACTTAGACTAGACTGTGACTGTTACCTCCTAGAGTTGTGCAGTGCAGGGGCCCTGTACCTCAAGCTCCAGGGCAGGCCCCCTTCAAGGCTGAGAGGGTAGACGAGTATAGGGTGGAGTGGGGAGAGGAACATAGGAATACACCCTACCACATATGCCCTGCTAATAGCGCCTGCATGGGCTGTGGAAGGCTGGGAGCACCAAGGACTTTGTTGACCAGACTCCATGACCCAGTGCCTCCAATTTCCAGCCCATTAGGAACCCTCAAATTCTACTGAGTCTGGATGGACTCAGAGGCATGAAGTTTATCACTGTCCTCCTCATACTTAACATTGGTGGATGGAGACCAGGGTCTTGTCTACTTCCTGGAGCTCCAGGTCTGCAGGGAATGTCCTCTCCCCACAACACACACCAAGTGTGCACCTGACTGCGGGTGATCTACGTTAGCATCCTGTTAGTAATGTTTTTGTAGGTGTATCACTTGGGTAGGGGATAGTCTACCTTTGCACTAATGGGAGGGGAAGAGAATGGGAAGGCTGTACCATATTTCCTGTCTGAGACCTGGATCTAAGCAAACGGGTTTATACTCTGAAGTCCTGAATGCCAAAAAAGTTTACTTTAAACTGCTTGTGGATTAGAGAGTTCATAGAAGAACTCATCCTCCTGCCAGGACTCAATACCATCCCTCTATCTTTTCTACGCTCCTCTGTATTATGATGAGTACCACATATTCCAGAATTCTTTGCCAGGGTTCTGTGTTAGAGCTTCTAATGAGAGGCACTGGTACAAGATTTGGAATGCAGAAAAGAGGCAGAAACTGAAGTATTGCTCCTCTGGCAGTGATGAACAGATGTGCTGCGTTAGCACGTGTTAGGCATTTCGGAGGTCCAACCTTTTCCCTGTGAACCACCTACCACGGCACTGTGGCCAGCTGTCATCACTGTTAGTTTCCTCTGGCTCCTGTGACTTCCTGAATCTGAAACCTCAAAATAAGTCTGAGAGCCAGCCATGGCTTTCCCTGACTTTCGCTCCTTTAGTCCCTTCTGATTTAGCAAGCATTGAATTCCCTGGGTTAAATCCCTTCCTGCTTAAAATACCCAGGAGGGCTTTTGTTCCTGACCAGTAGAAAAGGGCCTGGCCTTGAAAGGTCTAAGAGGCCAGACTGAGATTGTGGAACTTTACCTTGTTCCTGCATTGTAGAATGCTCCCTGAAGTAGGCCAGGCAGTTATTGGTTCTGGAGGCTTCTTTCTACCCTGATATTCCCAAAGTATCCTCTATTTTGAGGAAATGGAAACAGAAAGGTCAGGTGCCCTTGCCCAAGGATATATCCCTACTCTTCCTATCAATTTGGAACATGTGAATCCTTTAACTCATGTTTTAAAAAATGGAAATGGGGAAGCGGACTTGGCCCAGTGGTTAGGGCTTCCGTCTACCACATGGGAGGTCCGCGGTTCAAACCCCGGGCCTCCTTGACCCCTGTGGAGCTGGCCCATGCGCAGTGCTGATGTGCGCAAGGAGTGCCGTGCCACGCAGGGGTGCCCCCCGTGTAGGGGAGCCCCACGCTCAGGGAGAGCCGCCCAGCATTAAAGAAATTTTAGCCTGCCCAAGTATGGTGCCACACACATGGAAAGCTGACACAGCAAGATGACACAACAAAAAAAGAAACAGAGATTCCGGTGTGGCTGACAACAACAGAAACTGACAAAAAGAAAAACATGCAGCAAATGGACACAAAGAACAGACAACTGGGGCAGGATGGGGTGGGGCTGGGTGGGGGGGAAGGGGAGAGAAATAAATATAATAAATCTTTAAAAAAAAGATAGCTTATAAAAAATAAAAAATAAAAAAAAAGTAAATGTCTACTGAGAGACTCATGGCCAACAAATTACTTTTATTTGATCATCATTTTATCTAATCCATAGCTAACATCATTTCAGGAAAAAGTTTAATTTTGTGGATAGAGCATTATAAATACATTTGCAGTCATCAAAATGAAAGAAAAAGCATATTCTAAGCATCCTGATAGATCATTTCTTGGTGGTTGTTGCCTGCTGTCCTCATCCATGTGCATACCTAATTTTATATACAGCTAGCTGTTGGGAAAACACATTTTTTAATACTCTGATTTTTGCTCTTAACAGTACATTAAACATTTTTCCATTTTGTTATATTGTCTTCCTAATTGTCATGTTTTATCACTTCATAATATTTAATTAGGTGAATTGATCATACTTTAGTAAATTTTTCTTCCATGACTGAATATTTAGAAAGGTTCTAAATTACTTTTTATTATGCCTAATACTTCAATAAACATCCTTTTGCTTCAGTTGATTTATCTCTTCAAGAAAAATTCCCATGAGTGGAATTTCTAAGCCAGGGAGCATAACTGGCACTTCTGCAATGGATTTCCACTTCCATCTCACCTAACCCCTCCGGTTTTGATGCTTGATTAGTAACCGTAATGGGAAGAAGGGAAAGGGGGAAGTAATAGGGATCTAGTGATCTAGTAAAGTTGGGCTGACTTAGAACCATGGGGTAGCTGTGTTAGGCGACGTTGTACTGAGAGATCGGGGAGAGAGACTCCAGGATCAGGAAAGGCACAGAGTTATCCATGGCCTCTGGATCAGTCAGGATAAGCTAACCCTGCAACAAGCAGCACCAAGCTTTTAACGCAATGCCTGCGAATAGTTCTTGCTTAGTAAGGTGAGGGACCTCCACAGTGCTGTTGGGGCGGCTTCATCCTGAGGTCTCTTCCTCCTCTGCTTCTTTGGTGTCCTCTCTGTACAGCTGGCAGATGCGGAAAGAGAGTGAGTGATCCCACAAGGGAGATTTTTATGGCCAGGCCTGCAAGTCATCTACACCACGTCTGCTCACATCCCACTGTCTGGATCACAAGTCACAAGTCTTCACGTAACACAAGGGGATGGGCAAGCATAGCTGAGGTATACATCCCAGAGGAAGAGGAGAACGCAGATACTTGTCTCTGCCAGAGTCTTTTACAAAATCTAGGCAATCGGGCCTGAGAACAGGAGGGGGCCAGACAATGTAGAGTAGTGGAGCTTTGCTGCTTGAAACACACTTTGCATGCAAAGTAAAGCAAAGAGAAAGTTGCCTTTCCAAATTATGGCAGTTTTAAGTAATAGCTTCAGTGTAACACAGTTTCTGGGATTTTTTTCTCCCTAAGCAACAGAAGAGTGGCAAAGGATGTACTTTTAACTTTTTTCTGGATTTAAGGCGTGTTCAGAAGCAGGCAATATTGCTTGTTAACCCCACTCCTTTTCCCTCCCTCTCTTCAGCTTGGTCTCTCCAGTTCTTAAGCTTGATAACCTATTTCTGGTTTCAGAACTTTAGTCTTCTTATTTCAGTTTCCTGATCTCATATCTTCCTTCTTTATTGATTGGGTTTTATTATGTACTAATTCTTGTGGCAAGAACTTTATATATGTAAAGGGAAGAAAAAAATATGGGTGCAGTTTGAGCTTGTTAGCTTCAGAAGGGTGGCAGAAATCCATTAAGGGAGGGAAAATTGTCCTTTTGTTAAGGCACACCTTAACGGACAAGTTTGGCTATAAAAACAGAGGCTTCCCCAAGTAGTCAAGCAGGAAGGGGGTTAGCAAACAAAACAAAACAAAACCACCACCAACAAAAAACAGTGAAAGTTAATTGCCCTGTATGGCAGCATGAAAAAGAAAATAATTTTGGAGTTGTTTTCTGCTGTGTTCTCAGGAAAGTCTCGGTGACTTGGAAAAAGAATAAATATTTCAATTCTCGCTATGCATTAAAATTACATGGGCAGCTTTGATCTTTAAGATATTTTTAGCAATACATTTTGAAAATTGAAATCTAGCATATATACAGAAAATTGTACAAATTCAGTGGGTACAGGCTAATGAATTTTAACAAAGTATACTTGTATAATCATCACTCAGATCAAGAATGCAAATATTCATCAAAGGACATTACCAAGGAAGTGGAAAGACAACCTACAGAATGGGAGAAAATAGTTGCTAACCGTATATCAGATAAGGGCCTAAAATCCCAGAATATATATAAAAGTCTACAACTCAACAAGAGAAAGACAAACAAACCCAATTAAGAAATGGGCAAAGGGCTTGAATAGCATTACTCCAAAGAAGAAATACTAAGGGCCAAAAAGCACATGAAAAATGCTCAACATTATTAGCCATCAGGGAAATGCAAATCAACAATTCAATGAGATACCATTTCACACCCATTAGAATGGCTACTACTTAAAAATTTTTAAATGTTGGAGAGGACATGGAGAAACAGGAACACTCCTATTGTTAGTAGGAATGTAAAAATTGTGCAGCCACTATGCAAAACAGTTTGGCCATTCCTTAGCAAGTTGGAAACAACCCAAGTGGCCATTAATAAATGAATGGATAAACAACTTTTCTTTTTTTTTACAGAGGCTCAGGACAGATTCTGCAGGGAGAGGAGTAGTGCAAAGCCAGGGGCATCTTGTGGGAGAGGGACATTTTTATTTTTAATTTTTACAGGAACACCTGACCGTCACATCTAGTTCTTTGCTTTACTACAATTCCTCCTCCATCTCGTTCACCTACAAGCTCTGGAGGAGACAGCAAATGCTCACATGTCTTTGGGTGTCTGGGTGTGTACAAGTGCTATTTGTGCTATTTGTATTTTTTTGCCATTTGTATTTTATCTTTGGACAATTGTCTTTCAAGTCTTTTGCCCATTTTTTAATCAGGTAGTTTTTTTTTTAGTGTTAAGTTGCAGTATAATTATATATCATGGATATTAAACCCTTATCGGAAATGTGATTGCCAAATATTTTCTCCATTGAATCAGCTGCCTTTTCACCCTTTTGACAAAGTCCTTAGAGGTGCAAAAGTATTTAATTTTGAGGAGGTCCCATTTATCTATTTTTTCTTTTATTTCTCATGCTTTGGGTGTAAGGTTTAAAGAAACTACCACCTACCACAAGATCTTGAAGATGTTTTCTTACATTTCTTCTAGGAGTTTTATGGTTGTCACTTTTATATTTAGTCCTTGATTCATTTCGAGTTAAATTTGTATAAGGTGTGAGATAGGGGTTGTTTTTCTTTCTTTGGATATGGCTAACCAGTTCTCCCAGCACCATTTGTTGAATAGACTGTTCTGGCACTGTTGGGAAGGCTTGACAGTCTTGACAAAAATCACTTGACTGGGGAAGTGGATGTGGCTCAAGTGATTGGGCTTCCCCCTACCATATGGGAGGACCTGGGTTTGATCCCTGGGACCTCCTGGTAAAAAAAAAAAAAAGTGTGCCTGAGCAGCAAGCCAAGTGCCTGCCCAGTGAGCTGAGTGCCCGTGTGAGTGTCTGTGCGGCAAGCCAGTGTCCACACAAGTGAGTCACAGGGCAAGATGTGATGCAACAAAAGAGAGACGAAGAGGAGAGTCAAGGCAAGGTGCAAAAGAAACCAGGAACTGAGGTGGCACAAGTGACAGAGAACTTCTCTCCACATCAGTGGTCCCCAGGATCAAATCCCAGTGAATCCTAGAGGAAAAAATGAGAAGAGAAGACGAAAAGAGAAATAGATACAGAAGATCACACAGAGAATGGACACAGACAGCAAAAACAGCGGGGCGGGGGGCGGGGGAGGAAAGGGGGAGGGGAAAAAAATCACTTGACTGTAAATGTGATGGTCTTTTTCTGAGTTCTCAGTTTGTTTCCATTGATCAATCTGTCTGTCTTCACGCTACTACCATGATGTTTTTACCCACTGTAGCGAAGTAATGATGCTTTAAAGTCAGGAAGTGAGGGTGCTCCAACTTCGTTCTTTTTAGAGATATTTTTTGCTATTTGGGGCCCCTTACCCTTCCAAATAAATTTGATAATTGGCTTTTCCATTTCTGCAAAAAAGGATTTTGGGATTTTTTATTGGGATTGCATTCAATTTGTAAATCAGTTTGGATAGAATTGACATCTATAGCAGTTTGACATAGTTATGAATTCCAAAAATAGATATTGGATTATGTTTGTAAACTGGTCTAAACCTGGGCATGATAAAGTTATGATTAAGGCTTTGATTGGGCCACATCATTAGGGCTTTGAGTCCCCACCTCTTGGTGGGTGGGGACTCGCAGATAAAAGGCATGACATAGGACAGAGTTGAGGGTTTTTGATGTTGGAGTTTTGATGTTGGAGTTTGATCTGAAGTCTTAAGCTGGAACCCAGGAAGTAAGCACACAGAGAAAAGAGAAGCAAGCCCCAGGAAGAGAGGACTTGAGCCAGGAGAAGAACACAGAGGAATAGAGAGGGCTCCTTAGACACAGCAGAAACTCCAGGGAGAGAGACAGAGCCATTCACCTGATAGTCTACAGCTGACATTGTGGAGAGAGGCAAAGTCTAGAGAGGCTTATAGTCTATAGCTGACCTTGTGGAAAAAACAGAGGCACTGAGCCCAGAGGAACCCAGGAGGCCTGAACCCTCACAGACTTCAGTAGTCATCTTGCTCCAACACATGGAAGTAGACTTTGGTGAGGGAAGTAACTTATGCTTATTGCCTAGTAACTGTAAGCTCCTACCCCAAATAAATATGCTTTATAAAAACCAACAGATTTCTGGTATTTTGCATCAGCACCCCTTTGGCTGACTAATACAACATCTTAATATTTAGTCTCCCAATCCTTGAACATAGAACGTCCTTCCATTTATTTAAGTCTTCTTTTAGCAATGTGTTGTAGTTTGCTGAATACTACAGGTCCTTTATGTCCTTGGTTAAGTTTATGCCTAAATATTTGATTCTTTTAGTCATTATAAATGGAATTTTTTTTCTGATTTCTGAATTTTTTTCAGATTGTACATCAGTAATGCTACTGATTTTTGTGTATTAATCTCATATCCTGTCACTTCGCTAAACTTGTTTATTAATTCTAGTCGCTTCTTGTGGGTTTTTCAGGAATTTCTAGATATAGAATCATATCATCAACAAATAGTGAAAGTTTTACTTCTTCATTTCCTATTTGGGTGACTTTTATTTCTTTATTTAGCCTAATTGCTCTAATTAAAACATCCAGCACAATATTACATAACAGTGGTGACAGTGGGCATCCATCTCTTTTACCTGACCTCAGTGGGAAAACTTTCAGTCTTTCACCACTGAGCACAACGTTAGGTGTAGGTTTTTCATATATGACCTTTACCATATTTAGAAAGCTTTCTTCTATTCCTATCTTTTGGGGTATTTTTATCAAGGAAAGGTGCTGTATTTTGTCAAATGCCTTTTCTACATCAATCGAGAGGTTCATGTGATTATTCTTCAATTTACCAATGTGATTTATTACACTAATTGATTTTCTTGAGTTGAACTACCCTTTCATATCAGGAATAAACCCACTTGATCATGGTGTGTAATTCTTTTAATGTGCTTTTGCAAGTATTTTGTTGAGGATTTTTGCATCTATATTCCTTAGAGGTATCAGTGTGTAATTTTTATTTTTGTAGTATCTTTATCTGGTTTTGGTATTAGGGTGATGTTGCCTTCATAAAATGATTTTGGCAGCATTCTTTCCTGCTCAATTTTTTTGGAAGAGCTTGAGCAAGATTAGTATTAGATCATCTTTGCATGATTGGTAGAATTCACTGGGAAGCCATTTGGTCCTGGGCTTTTCATCTATGGGAGGTTTTTGATGACTGTTTCAATCTCTTCACTTGTGATTAGTTTGCTGAGGCTTTCTATTTCTTCTAGGGTCAGTGTAAGTGGTTTGTGAGTTTCTAGGAATTTGTCCATCTCGTCTAACATTGTCTAGCTTTTTGGCATACAGTTATTCATAGTTTCCTCTTATAATCTCTCTTATTTCTGTGGGGTCAGTGGTAATGTTCCCTTCTCATTTCTAATTTTATTTATTTGTGTCTCCTTTTTCTCTTTGTCTGTCTATCTAAGGTTTGTTGATTGTTGATCTTCTCAAAGAACCAACATTTGGTTTTGTTGATTCTCTCTATTATTTTTTTGTTCTCAATTTCATTTATTTCTGCTCTAATCTTTACTATTTCTTTCTTTCAGCTTGGTTTGGGATTAGTTTGCTTTTCTTTTTCTAGTCCCACCAGATGTGCATTTAGATCTTCAGTTTTAGCTCTTCCTTCTTTTTAAATGAAAGCATTGAGGGCTATAAATTTCTTTCTCAGCACTGCCTTTGCGGGGTCCCATGTTTTGATATGTTGTAGTTTCATTTTTATTCATCTCAAGATATTTGCTGAATTCACTTGCAATTTCTTCTTTGACACACATTATTTAAGATTGTCTTGTTTAACCTCCATATATTTATGAATTTTTCCTTTTCCCTGCATAATTGATTTCCAGCTTCATTCTATTCTAATCAGAGAAAGTGTTTTGAATAATTTAAATCTTTTTAAATTTATTGAGTCTTGTCTTGTGACTCAACACATGGTCTATCCTGGAAAAGGATCCATGAGTGCTTGAAAAGAATGTATATCCTGCTGTTTTGGGTACAATGCTCTATAAATGTCTCTTAGGTCTAGTTCATTTATCATATTATTCAAGCTCTCAGTTTTTTAATTTATCTTCTGTCCAGATGTTGTATCCAATACTGAGAGTGGTGTACTGAAGTCTCTCTTATTGTCGAGACATCTATTTCTCCCTTTAGTTTTGCGGTGTGTGCCTCATGTATCTTGGGGCACCCAGGTTAGGAGCATAAATATTTAGTATAGTTATTTCTTCTAACAGTTTTGCATTTAAAATCTATTCTGTCCAATAATAGTATCACTACTCCAGACCTTTTTTGGTTACTATTTGCATGGTGTATCTTTTTCCAACCTTTCACTTTTTAAATGTGTCCTTACAGATGAGGTGAGTCTCTGGTAGACAGCATATAGATGGCTCATATATATATTTAAATCAGTTCTATCAGTCTATGTCTTTTGATTGGGGAGTTCAAACCATTAATGTTCAATGTTATTACTGTAAAGGCATTACTTCATCCATTTGTCCTTTGGCTTTCTATTGTCTTTTCTTGCTATTGTCTGTCTTTTTACCCTTTAATTTATCCTTTTTAATAATCTTCATTTCTATACTCTACTCCAAGTCTCTCACCCTTGCTTTTTCCTTTCAGGCTGCAGCATTCCCTTTAGTATCTCTTGTGATTCTGATCTTTTGATAGCATATTCGATCAGTTTTTGATTATCTGTGAAGACTTTGAACTCACCTCATTTTGGAAGGACAGTTTTGGTGGATACAGAATTCTTGGCTGGCAATTTTTCTCTTTCAGTACCTTAAATACATCATCCCACTTTCTTCTCACTGCCATGGTTTCTGATGAGAGCACTTAGTCTTATCAAGTTTCCCTTGTATGTGACCCTTTGCTTTTCTCTTGCTGCTTTCAGAATCCTCTCTTTATGTCTGATATTTGTCATTCTGAATAGTAGGTATCTTGGGGAAGGTCTATTTGGATTTATTTTCTTTGGGATGTGTTGTCCTTATTGGACATTGATTTTTAAGTCTTTCATAAGGGTTGAGAAGTTTTCAGTCATTAATTCCTCAAATATTCTTTTTATCCCTTTTTAATTCTATTCTCCTTTTGGAATACTGATAATGCATATGTTTGTGCATTTCACATTATCATTCAATTCCCTGAGACCCTGTTCCATTTTTTCCATTCTCTTCTCTTTCTGTTCTCCTGTCTTTCTCAGTTTATTCCCATAAACTCTGTTACTTTTCTTTGAAGGCTTTCAAATTATTCTTCATGCTCACCCAGTATCTTCTTAATATCCTTTATCTCTTTAGTTATATTTTCTTTTTAATTCTTTGAATTGATTTAGGAGATTTGTGTGACTATCATTGATTAATTTTCTTAAATCCTCTATCTCTTCAAGATATTTGCTTTGTTCCTTTGCCTGGGCCATCTCTTCCTGTTTTCTGGTATGGCTTGTAATTTTTTGCTAATGTCTAGGCTTCTGAATATGTAGGTGAATTTACTCTGATGGTCAATTTCTCTCTCGTCTATTGTTTTTCTGTTCACAGCTTTTTTAAAAATTTGGTTCAATTTATTCTAAGTCTTTAAAATTGCCCAGCTTAAGTTATTAAAATTGGGCCAGCGACTCACTAATGAGATGCAGATTTTTTCCCAGGAGTTCAGGTTAAGAGAGTCCTAAAAGCAGTTTTTCTCTGTGCAATTTCCTGACAGGCCAGCAGATGGTGATCATTACACACCTTTCTAAAGAGGTGTTTCTTTCAATCTATGCTTTCCTGGGTTTTGGTCTGGCCAGAGCCTGAGATTCAAAGCAGGCTCTTCTGGCTGAATTCACTCAAGAGAAACCCTATGACTCTTCTTCCCTTTTCCCTTGTAATAGCAGACAGGGCGGAAGACTTCTGTTCCCCTCTCAGTCAGTGGCAGTGAGCCCGGGGTTTTATCCCAGCATAATATCCTCTCATGGGGAAGGGAGCCCTTTCCAGCCACCATGGGGATCTGGTAACTCATGCTTATTGTTTCAGGTTCTTTGTTCCTATCCCTCACCCTCCTGGGAGCTGTGTAGCACTGTCCTTGTCTGCTGACCCCCAAAGTAGTTCTTTCAAATAGCTCTTGGCCCTTTCTCCATTTTTTTTGTGATAGAGTTGAGCCCTGCCTGCCTACTCTGATGCCATTTTTCAGAACTGGTCTTCTTTTTAACATTATTTTTGTGAGAGTTAGCCATGCTGATACAAGCAATAGAGCATTGGTCATATTCATTGCTGTATAGTAATGTTTGGAGTGATGGAAAAGTTTTGGCAATGGATATGACCCTATTTCCAATTAGGGTCTTTCCAGATGGAATTAAGGTAAAAATAAAGATGAAAGTGGTTCCCTATGAAAATTGAAAAGGACCCACAGAGATACAGGAGGGAAGGCCATGTGTAGATGAAGGCAGAGATTAGAGTTATGCTGCTGCAAGGCAAGGAACCCTTGGAGCCATCAGAAGCTAGGTTAGGCCTGGAATTCTCCCCTAGAGACTTCAGAGGGAACATGGTCCTCTTGCACCCTGATTTTGGACTTCTGGACTCGAAACTGCGAGACAATAAGCTTCTATATATTTAAGTCACCAAGTTTCTGGTAATTCATTATGGTAGCCCTGGGAAACTAATAAAGACATATAGCCCATCTCCCAAAATAGTAAAGTGATTCCTGGGATATACTTATATCCATAAGTAAAAATTCAGATAATAAGAATTTATTTCTCACAACCATTTGTCCCTATTTCATAGATGAAGATGGTAAGATCTTGAACTGACTATTCTATAACAATAGACAGGGAAGAGAATGAGAGAACCAAATTCTCCTTCATGCCCCCAGAGAGCAGTAGAGGGAACTCTTGCAAGAGGTTTGGTAGGGAGCACTGAAAGGACAGACTTGATTAGAACCATGCACGGGACTGTGACTTCATCGTTGAAAAAAATGGCCAAACCTGTATCTGTAGCCAGCACTGGGGAGTTGGGTGAAAGCCAAACCAATGCCTACAGATATTTTCTGTATCCCTCATTGTTGATATGAGCCCATATCGTCACCATGATGTTCTCCTTCATGCCGGCAAACAAGGACCTTCTTGAAAGTGACCAAGAGAAGGAGGTCTGCCTGTGTCATGTGACCTTTTCTGACCTCCACCTGAATGGTCTTATGTAGACATCCCCAAAACCATGTAAGTCCTTCAAACAGAGGATGGATTTCTTGACATGCTGAAGGATGGTTGTAGTGTAAAGAAAGGAAACCCTAGCACACATACTTGGGCGGGACTGGTCTATAGGGAACTACATTCCCTACAATGAGAAATAATGAGGTGTAGAGGGATTGATTTTTTTCAAGGTTACAAAGGTAGAAAGAGATGGAGCAAGCATTTGGATATTGGTCCCTTTAACTGCAAGTCCTGTGTCTTTAATCAGTGCACTGCACCACCTCACATGTTATTGCTATAGACCCCTATACTCGTCATTTTTCACATGGCCCTCCAGATCGACTTTCAGCTCATCTCCACCCTGCTCTGTGCTCTGCGAGGCTGGCCTTTGTGGATGGCATCGAACAGCATTTGTCCTCTGGTTCCCTGTTGGGTTTGGCCATTGGGAAGCATAGACAAGAGGTCAGAGGGCAGGAAGAAGTTGGGTGTGACTTTTCAGTCTCCTTTACCATCTTTCGGGAGGCTCCGGATAAGCTGTGTCTCTGGATGAAAGGCCCAGTTCCATTCCCAGGTCTTTTCCATAGAGCACTTTCTCCCTGGTTCTGCTGACCTCTGCTCCCTTTGCCCCTTGAGGCCTGGGGTGGCAATGGTTCTTCTTCCCTGTTGTTAGGCCCTGAGTGCTTTGCCATCTGTTGTGGTTTCCCATAACCCTTATAAGTATCCCTTCTCTAAACTCTCTTTATTTAACCTGTTGGATGGTAAGCCTCTGTTCCCTACTGGGACACTGAAAGACCCAACCCTTAGTCTCCTTACTCCCTAAATTTGGCTAGGTCTGCGGTCGGGCCAGATTTGAAACCAGAGAAAGAAAAGAAAGGGGAGGTTTAGATATTGGCCCAGGACCCAGAATTTGCCCTACTGGGGACAACACTGTAAAAGCCCCAACCCACAGCTTCTCAGCGCTTGCTTTCAGTGCCCATGCCTCACCCTCCTGCTCCCACACTGCTGCGCCCCCACCCAAGCCGAGGGAGCCCCGAGCCATGACTTGGAGTTGGCAGAGTCCCTGCTGTTTCTGCTCAGCATTTGCAAGAGGGGAACAGGAGGATGTCCCAGTTCCACCAGATGAAAGATGATATCTGTGGTTAGAATCCTGAGAAGGTTCTTCCCAGAATTCTTTTTGTATATGATTCCATTGCAGCAGTTTGACATTTCAGATTCATTCAGGGAAGAATGACAGTCAAGAATCAATGAATGTGTGGACTGGCTAGAACCTAATTGGGACATAACATGTTGTTTCTATGTTGAAATGTGTTTCAAATGTGTGACCACCAATTACCAAAAACAATAAAATGCCATCATTTATTAGGTGAAGACAGAATACATAGAACCCACCCCCTGTCATTTACACTGATGCAAAGTGGCATCCTCTGGGTTTCTAAATCTCAGGAAAGCTTCCCTGCCTTTCCTTCTCTCCCTCCCTTCCCAGATGACCTCTCGGAGCAGCCCAGGTGGCTGTAAGTAAATCATTTACAGAATTCACCGCTTTCCCAGTGGCGCGGGCACATTCAATCAAGCCACCAGCCACTGTGCGGATGGTGAGCACAGAGGTCTCTGCCAGCCTCGCCCTGGCCCTCCTCTGACAACCTGATGGCTGCTGGGCTTGCGTGGCCTGGAGGTGAGCTTGCTCGCTTTGCTTGCTTGAAGTTGTCCGACTGAATACTTCAGTGCAGCCCTGCTGGATACCTACAGCATTACCAGTGGCCAGGATTTAGACATTCACACCCTGTGAAGCCAGATGATCCTCTTGACAGAAATGACATCAACCCTGTGCTATGTCTCCTGGGGGAGCCCTTAGATAAGTGACCTGAATGCCCACTTGGCCAGGAAGAGTTATGTACGAGGTGAAAGTGCATTTGCAAAGTCTGAAGGCTCCTTGAGTTCATATTTGAATGGCTGCCTTGTCTTCAGTATGTGCTGTGACCATTTTTGTGTTTGAATGTGTGTTTGTGTCCCCTCTGAAGCAATAATGGATATAAAAAAAATGGGGGTACACTTATTAAATGGTCAGGTTATAAGCAAGTTGAAGGTAATGTGGCATATAGGAAAGAACATGAGCTTTAGACTTAAGACAGACCAAGGTTATAATCTAAGAATTTTGTTTTATTAGCTGTGTGTCCTTGACAAGGTTACTTAGCCTCTCTGAGCAAATTTTCAAAAATGTGAAATAGGAATAATAGCACTTTACTTATCTCATGGAGTTGCAGTAAGGATTAAATGAGGTCAAGCACATAAAACCTCTATTCATTGCCTGGTACAAGAAGGTGCTCAGTAAATAGTAATAAAATGTTCATTTCAAGCATAAAATGAATCTGTGACTGTGGCTGCATTTACTGTGAAGAACAGTAGAGGGCAGACTTTACAAAGTTATTTGTGAAATACTGGCTTTCAAATCAGCTTCCAAAAGGAAAATAAGAATTCCAGAAATGACTAAGAAATTTAAGAAATGCTTTGGCTGAAAGATGCCTCTCTCATTACTTTCAATTTTTTCAGAAATCTGGGTTTTCCTGTTTTGCAAGACTTCCAAAGAAGGACATTGGGCAACGTTTAACTGACAACCTTCATCACTGTGACGTGTATACCCTGTTCCTAGACTATGCTGGAGTGATTTTGACAGGTTTCTCTGACCATCTTTATATTGTCATAGATTTGATGATAAATGGAGGAAATAAAAGATGTTAAACTTTCCTGGCATCTCTTCAGATTACATCACTTCAAAAATAGCACCAAGTCTGTGACTAGAAATATTACGGAAAACAGAAAGTCAACTTGTAGCAGCTTAGAGGCCAGACTAACCTCTTAATGAGTGGAATTGGGGATGGGTGCAAATTCTATTCCACAACAAAGGAATCAGTGGGCACTTGATAAATATTTGTGAAAATCTGAAGGGGTTCTGAAGTGTGAACGTTTGTTTCAGTTTACGCTACCACTCGCAGTTTCTGGGGAAACCAGCCTCACGTGATCTCCACAGCATTAAGTATTAATGCTGCTTGACATTTTCAATAATTTATAAATGAAAAAGTATAACGTCAAGTTGCTATACTTGGAATTTCGTTGATTCCTGAACATCAATATTTCCCCCTCTTGACTTAAACGTTTTACTTCTTCTTTTTGAATTGTCTGATCATATCTTTGGCTCATTTTTCCATGAGTCTTGACGGTTGCTTTATTTGTTCTGGAATGGATTCTCTGCAAATCATTGATATTATCCTTTGCAAAGCACAATGGATACATGTTTGTCAGCCTAGTTGTCCCATGATAACGTATAACACATGGTTAGCACTCAAAAATGTTTGTTAAACTGCATTATTTTAAATTATTTTATATTTAAAACAAAGCTTTTCAAGTATAAAGGAAATACATACTAATATTTTAAAATATTGAATCTGTAGGCAAAGTAAAGGGCAACCACTGAAGTTTTGCTGGATACTTTTTGGTTATTTTAATACCTGAATACTCTTCTATCAAGTTGATATATGATCATTGCCCATTTTCTAACTCTGTTTTAGTTTGTTTTCAATCATTCCCTATGATAAATAATGTTGTTAGAGAGAAAGAAATACCAAAATGTAAGTATTTACAGTTCTATTTTCTATTCATCCCCTAAAATCATGTGTTTCCCCTCCCCGCCCCTGCCCCCAACTTTCTAAGAAAAACAGATCCAGAGGAAGGCGTTTTGCTGGGATAGGCTGGGGGAGAATAGAGATGTTAAGAATGGCTAAAGGTGTGAGGAGTTGTTTAATTTAAGGTAGTTGGAATTGCCCAAAGGGAACAAAAATTAGAGAAGTAGATTACAGGAGCAAGAAGAAGATGAGAGAAGTTGAAGTTGGAAAGAGAGAGATGATTAAAGAGAATTTTAGGAAGTTCTGATGTATAAACCAGTGCTATACATGCTGGTTAATGAACTCTTTGTTACCTGTCTACAATAAACTAAGTGCAAAAATTGAAAGCAATCATTTAGAAACTTTTCTAGGAATTTGGCATTGTGCAACGTCCAAGTTTATGATCAGTGGACTTGTCTTGTTGAGCAGGGTATGAGGGGAAGTTACATGCTCACCTTTGCAATTGAACCACATTCAATACATGATATTTTAAGGTTAGCTTATCCACTGAAATCCATAAGCTTCTAAAAAATCTGGAAATATAAGAATATAAAAATAGTTATTTTTCATAATCATTTTTAATTTTTAATCAAGTCTCTTTTAGTGGGTTGATGTGTTCTCCAAAATGATATGTTTATTTCCTAACCCCTGGTATCTTTAAAGTTGACCTTATATGAAAATAGGGTCTTCACAGATGTAATGATGTTGAAATAAGGTTATACTGAATTGGCAGGGTAGAGGTGCGGGAGCTCAGTCCAATCACTGGTGTCCTGACAAAAAGAGGGAAAATTTGAACACAGAGGCACACAGAGGGCAGATGGTCATGACTACAGAGGCAGAAATTGAAGTGATGCAGCTGCAAGCCAAGGAACTCTGGCACCCTTCAGAAGCTAGGAAGAAGCAAGGAAGGATTCTTTTCTAGACTCTTTAGAGCAGAAATTCTTAACAAGGGGTCGGTGAGCTTGAAACTCAAAAAACATTCTTGTGGGAACGTGTTGGTGCAGGTATGAGATGTTTATTAAATAAGATACAGTGTAGTGTGGACTTAGTAAGGCATCCATGGTTTTCACCAGACTGGCAAAGGGGTCTGTGGAACAAAAAAGATTAAGAACCCCTGCTTTAGAGGGAGTGTGGCCCTGCCAATTCCTGGATTCAGACTTCTGGGCCCAGAACAGTGAGAGAATAAATCCTGGCTGTTTTAAGCCACCAGGCCCAGTGTTTGGTAATTTGCTGTGGGAGCCCTGGGAAATGAATGCATTTGTTTAAAAATTTATAGATTTATATTATTAGTTAAATTAGGGAATAAAATTTGTACTACTTATTATTAAGGTTGTTTCACTGTGGGCAAAACAAGCTTCACTGGACTGTTTGATTAAGAACAGATACAAATTTTCTGTAGATGGTAGACGATGATGGAAGTGTTTCTGAAGAAATGAAGACCAAAAGCTTGGAAATATGATACTTCATATATTGAGTTTTACTTGGAAATATGATACTTTATATATTGAGTTCAGATTTGTAGCCTTAATTGATGAAGTCCTTATATGCAGTTTACATTTTGTAAACATGTTTCACTTGTAAACATGTGCTGGCTAATTAAGAAATAAAACTATCAAAATAAGTAGTACTTACAGACAAACCTAAAAGAAATACATTCAAAACAAAAATTATTTGAAAGAAAGCATATTTAACTTAAAATGTAATTATTAAAAAGCAGTTGTTCATTATTTCACATATAAACATTAGTACTTCACAGGCTTCTAATAAATCACCACTTTGGTGGCCAAGACTAAAAAAACACATACAACCGTTGCCAAGACTTCATCAAAGATGTTTGCTTGGAAATGTTGGATGAATCTGTAGCAAAGAATACAGTTCAAGTAATACCTTCAAATATAGCTCAATATATTCAGAAACAGGTTAATGGTTTGGAAAACCAATGCATAGACTACACGAAGCTAGCAAAGTATATGTTTTTGTTTGCCACAGGCTGCCAATACAATATACCAGAAGGGGGTTGGCTTTATAATTATTAGGATAATTTATTAGGGTAA
Organism: Dasypus novemcinctus; assembly: GCF_030445035.2. Classification (NCBI taxonomy): domain Eukaryota; kingdom Metazoa; phylum Chordata; class Mammalia; order Cingulata; family Dasypodidae; genus Dasypus; species Dasypus novemcinctus. The sequence continues at coordinate 80,879,699 of NC_080682.1, forward strand.
AAGCTTTACAGTTCTAAGGCTGAGAAAATGTCCAAATCACGGCATCAGCAGAGATGCTGTATCACTGAATTGCAACTGAGGTGATTAGATGCTTGATGGTGTCACGTAAAGACGCCTTCTCTCAGAGCTCAGCTGTGGGCCATCAAGCATGTGGCAGGGCACGATGGCAGCCTGCTCGTCTCTCCCCTCTCCTCCAGGCCTGTCTCTTTCAGCTTCAAGCTGCACTGTGGGCCTAGCCTCTTGGGGCCTCGTTGTTTCAGCTTTGGCTGCTCCACTGATTCCAGCCTCTGGCCTCTCTCTCAGTCTCCTGGGGTGTCTGTCTTTCTGCAGCTATAGGCAATCCTGGAGTTCTCTCTCCACGGCAGGGTAAATGGCAGCTCTCTTTGTGTGTCTCTGAATGTTTCTCTCATTTATAAAAGACTCCAGCAAGAGCGCTGAGACCCACCCTGGGTCACACCTCACTGAATTATGCCACTCAAAGGTCCCCAGCTGAATTCAATACAATCAAAGGGTGCCTCAAGCACAGAAATGGGGTTGCTCCAAGTACATGATCTTTTCTGGGATTTACAAAAGCTTCAAACTGTTACACTATTTCATTCAAACTTGGTGAATACACAGATATTGCTAACATGGTCAATTATTTTTAGTTTATATACAATTTGAACATGATGGTGATTTGAAGTAGTAATTCTTTTTTCAGCTTTCAACAAACCCAACATTTCCTGAACTGAATAAAATTATGAAAGCTCCCATTGCTAACAAATGTGATTGAGAATTTAAGTGTTATGTAGGAGTATATTCCTTGCAATGGCAGAAAAACATCCTGGCATAGTTTCAGAGTAGAGAGCTTGAGCCTGAAGCTTTGTTCCTTCATTTGAGAAAGTTCTCCTATTTAAAGAAAGTCACCTCAACTAAATGTTCTGCTTAGTGATGGAGTAAAAATGCACAATTATTTAATCTCAGATTATTATATGATAATATGGAAGCTAATCATAAAAGACTGCTGCATGCAGAAGCAAAATGATTTTTGAGGAGAAAAATTCTGTCAAGAATATTTGAACTACTTAAATAACTCGGATAAATCATTTTGGTCTCAACTTCTTAAAGATGTGAATTGGATAACTGGATTTAATTATTTGTCTCATATTTTTGATAATTTAATAATCAAAATACTTCCATGCAAGGTGGGCATGCAACATATTTTTCAATGGCAGATAATATCTAAGGGCAACAACAGAAATCAGAAGCTTAAAACAGTCTCTACAAATTGTTAGAATATGATCTGTAATAGAACACCAATTATTAATGAAGTGATGATACTGTTACGGTACCTCTGTGAAAAGTTATCACTGAATCTTGCCAAATTTGAAAATAAGTTGTAAATTTTACTTCTTATCAAATAAAGACCCCATGCAAAGGCAACTGATGGTTTTAAAATACATTCTTTCACCAACCATAATTCAAATTTAACCACAACTTTATGGGATATTTTGTTAGAACTGGTTACTTACTATTGAAAGATCAATGATGAATTTTTTAAACATAGCATTGCTTATTTCATTTTATATAAAAGATAAAAATGAATATCATGTGCTTCATGAAATTGCTTTAAATTTCTTCTCCTAACTTGTCATCTCATCTCTGGGAGAATAATATCTCTACCATGAGTGCTTTAAAACAAAATGAGGGAATGGAGGTGGCTCAAACCATTGGGTGCCTCCCTCCCACATGGGAGATCCTGGGTTTGGTTCCCAGTGCCTCCAAAAAAAGAAATCAAAAAGCACAAGCATACAACAGACAGATACAGCAAGCACAAAAACAACAAGGGGGGGGGAGATAAATAAATAAAATAAATCTTTAAAATAAGAAAAAAATGTCTTCATGTGGTCATAGAGTGTTATCTGAATAGGTGAATACCCACACAACAACCAACAAAATATTAAATTCCCATCCTGGTAATCCTGCTACATTCTCTAATAGAGTGTCAAGAATCACTAGACTACTTAGGCAGTGCCCCCTAAAAGAAAACAGACAAATATGCCAAGCTCTCAATATTAATGTTTGTAATTATGAACCTTATTCTTATAAAATTGAAACTTAGCTTAATAATATCTTTTGCCTAACAGTTACCTTATGAAAACTTCCTTGTTACTTAAATGTGGACTTTTTTAAGCCAAAGTCAGCAAATATACTCACTACCTTTCTCTCAATGTGGGACATGACTCCAGGGGATGAGCCTTCCTGGCACAGAAAGATTATTATTAAGCACCAACTAGTGATGCATTTGGAAAAAGATCTTGGCCAAAAGGGGATATATTAAAACAAAGGAGTTTTCATGGCTAAGAGATTTCAAGGTGAGTCAGAAGGTCATTTTGGAGGTTATATTTATATACATCTCAGGCAGATCTCATTAGCTGCCACAGTAAACAAAACTTCAAATAGGGATGCTCCTGAAGGCTCTGGAGACATCTGGACACTATAGGAAGGGCACACAACCCCATGAAATCAGCACCCTGTTGGTGAGGCTTACCTTGGAATATGTGATAACCTATTTCCCCACTGTAACAGAGTTAAGCTCATTTTTAATTTCCCTAAACATGATTATTCTACCCTTTTATTTGAACCTATAATTAACACTACAGCCATTAAATAAATGTAAATCTTTGGTCTATTCATACACCAGTTGAGACCTGAATCTCAGCAAAATTGCAGCCAATACCTACTCTCCAGTTCATCAGACTTACCCAGGACAACTAAAATAATGATGATGATGGACAATCCCCATCCCAAAAAGCAAAAAGTGGAGTGGGTGTAGCTCAGTGGTCGAGCATGTGCTTCACATATATGAAGTCCCAGGTTCAATCCCTGGTACTTCCTAAGAAAAAATTAAAAAAAAAAAAGAAAAAAGCAAAGAATATCTACAATTGCAAACAAAACAGTTCCTTCCATTTGCCCCATAAGATCTAAGCACCCTCTCTATCTGAACCAGAGCAGCCATTATCATCCTAAAACCCTCAAGACTGAGGAATAACAAACATAAGGAGGAAATGCAACCATGGACTAACATAGACATATTATTGTAGTAACAGAAGAACTTGTAGCATTGATAGCAAGATAATGGCTACCAGAGGTTCTGAGGGGAGGGGGAAGGAAGAATAGGTGACGCATAGGGCAATTTTAGGGCACTGGAATTGTTCTGCATGATATTGCAATGATAGATACAGGCCGTCATACATTTTGTCAAAACCTATAAAATTGTATGGTGCAAAATGTAAACCATAATGTAAACTATAGACCATGGTTAGTAGCAATGCATCAATATTTGTTCATCAATTATAACAAATGTACCACACTGATGAAAGACATTATTAATAGGGGAAATGTGAGAGGGGAAGTAGGTGGGGTAAATGGGACTCTCTTATATGTTCAATGTAACTTTTCTATGATCTAAAACTTCTTTTAAAATAAAGTTAAAACCTTCTTTGTGATCTATTAATTTTAATTTAAAAAGTATTTTAAAAAAAGTTTAAAAAAGCCAAAACAAAATGTAGAAACATTTTAGATATACATTATCCCCTGTGAGTAGTGATGTCAGCAATCTAACCTACATTAAATAATTTAGCAAGGAAGAAGTAAGCTCACATTTTATATTAACAATTTCAAATATTTATACTGTTATATTGTTCATTCAAAGTTTAAGTATAGGAGTTCAATATGGGTAATTGCTATTTTACTCACTAAATTTTTGTTTAGTTGCAATTACAGAATGACAGAAGTTACAAGGGTAATAATGATTTTCTTTGTTAACCACATGTATACATAATTTCCCTTCATGGTGTACTGGAGGTTTAAAAATCCTTGGCCTTGACCCCCAGAAGCTTTAAAAGAACCAGAGAAACCACTTACAGAACTTGATGGGGGTTTTCATTGAGAACCTGTTAATCAAGGCCTTTGGGAAGCAGAGTTTTGTTTTATAAAAGTAGAAGCAGATCCAGATTTGATGTTTTAACACTTGGGCTGCATTTAGTATTATCTCCTCAGAAAACATCGTAGAAGCACAATCTTAGTGTACTAACTGATTTCAAAACTGGAAATAATAGGTTTCACAGAATTTACTAAAAATGTTAGAAGCAAGAGCTACAGCTCTGAAAAATGATGACTGAGCCCTGGGCTGGAAGTGGAAGCAACTCAAGTCTTAATTGTCTCGCCTGACCTAAAACCAGCAAACACAGATAAACAGACCTGTCTCTTGACCCTGCTTCTTCCATAGGCCACCATCCAGTTCTCCTTTTTTTTTTTTTTTTTAACTTTACAGCCAAATGTCTCAAATTTCTGAAAAATAGTATCCTACACCTACTAAGCACAAGAGTACAAGAAGCAGGCTGAAAGGTGGATGTTTCGATGGATTTGATCATTTGTGAGACTGTACAACAGAACGTTTAAAATTTGAACCTCTGTAAAATCCCTGACATAAGATATCAGAGAAAATGTAAGTCCCACCTGCCTCCAGGAAGGTGAGAGGAAGCAATGGGACCATGTTGGAGTCGCACCTGGGAGCAGTTAGGAAACCCTTGAATGGTCTGATTTTGGTTAGCGTTCCATAATGGGACTGCTTAGAACATCCTCATCAACTCCACCAACAGACACCAGACACCAAATACCAAGTCCCTGAGCAGTCTAGTAAAGTAAAGACCACACCTGCCCTGCCCCCTTGCACTCACAGCTGATGAGCATTTATACTAGAAATTCTTACCTGGCGGATTTTGGAGGCCCATCCGACACGGTCATATGATTACAGGTACCACCTGTTGGGGAGAGAAGGCTCATAATTAATCCATGATTGTTGGACAGGTGAAAAAACGGGGCACTGTTGTGGGAGGGAACTGATTACAGTCTTTCTGCCTCACCCATCTGTCTGCACTAAAACATACATGCCTTGACATATGGCCACTAGCTGAGAGAAGGGAGAGGATTACAAGACAAAAATGATGAATGGACAACACAGCTTTCATTTGTGGGCAGTGCAAGGGGGTTTGAGATGGGTCTTATCTTAAATGTTTGGTTTTTTTTTAGTTCATGAAGAGAAGGGTCTTTTACCTTTGGTGCCAGGTCTGCCATTGAGGCATTTTGGGGCTCAAGCCAAGCATTCTTCTTCTGCATTCTCCCAAATAGAAATTTAAAAATTTTCTACCCATGTGCCTGATAGTAATGTGTGAATATTAATTGATGTTTGGTGACTGGGGATTTACAGAAGAAATGTCAGGTATTAGTATGGACTGTTATTACCATATTGTTATAATTTCAGTTTCAGTACCTACTTGGTATAAAGGCAACTGCCGTTTAGTGAGTCGTTGTTGTGTGTTAGGCACCATTTTAAGTGTAATACATATGTTGACATTTAAACAACAACAAAATCCTACAAGAACAGGAATTATTATCATCCTTCCTCTACAGCGGAAGAAACTGATGCAGCAAGTGACTAGAGTCATTCAAGGTCACATGGTAATAACTCAGCTAATAGCTGGGGTTTAAATTCAGCTTGTCTGACTCCAGACTGTGTGTTCTTCCCATTGGCATTAATAAGGGTAAAATAGAAAGGACAGAGGACAAGGAGCAGATTCTAATTCTACTGCCAGCCCCATGTCTTGTCTAAAGTCACACAAGCCTGTGACTGTCAGTTTTTGCATTTATAAAACAGGGATAATACAGGCATTCCTCAGATACATTGCGTGTTTCACTTCAAACCACTACAATAAAGTGAATATGGCAAGTAAGCAAATATCACCGAAAAGCCACTCACACGAATTTTTTTGGTTTCCTAGTGCATATAAAAGTTATGTTTACACTATAGTCTATTAAGTGTGCAATAGCCTTATGTCTAAAAAATGTTCATGTTTTAAGTAAAATGTAACACAAAGCGAGCGCATGCTGTTGGAAAAATGGCTCTGATAGACTTGCTGAAAGCAGGGTTACTGCTAACCTTCAATTTGTAAAAAATGCAACATCTGTGAAGCGCGACACCTGCCTTCCTTACCTCACTTGGTTGGTGAAGATAAAAAGACGGAGGTCCTTGCAGAGGTAAGGGCTGCCAGGACTTGGTGGCGGCATGCACAGAGCAGCCGCAGAAGGCTGCCGCTGGGCGCACGACCCAGCGCCTTAGAGGATGGAGCTTCGTGCTTTCCATGCTTTCTGCTTCTGGCGCAGCATTTGATGCTGTGGTTGGGTAGTTCGAGGACATTAGCATAGATGAAGTTCTAAGTACAGAGAAATTTCATGGACTAGCAGGAATTGGAACACATGGAAGAGAATAACTTACCTACATACCATTTTTAAGGAATATATTCTGTGGTAGAAAGTATATTGAAAAAGAGCTGCTGGAGCGGATTTAACACGGCGGCCTTCCCAACAGCATCACGGCAACATAAAGATCGAGTGGCTGGTGATGTAATTTGAGCCCAAGCACAGTGCCTGATAGGGAATTTTAAAATGATTGCATTTTAATTTGAGATAATTGTAGATCAACAGGCATTTGTAAGAAATAATATAGAGAGATACCATGCATACTTCCCCCACTTTTCCCCAATGGTAATATTTGGCAAAACTGTAGTACACTGTCACAAGTGGGATATTAACACTGATAGATTCAAGACACAAAACAGCTCCATCACCACAGGGATCATTGTCCTTTCATAGCCACACCCTCATCCCTTCTGCCCCCATGCCCTCTTGGTAACCACTAATCTGTTCTCCATTTCTATAATTTTGTCATTTCAAGAATGTTACATAAATGGAATCATTCAACATATGACCTTTTGAGGCTATCTTTTGGACTTAGGTGTTACGTGTGTCAATAGTTTATTGCTGAGTAGTATTCTGTAGTATGGATTCACTACAGTTTGTTTAACCATTTGCCCATAGAAAGACTTTAATTTGTATATACAGTTTTTGGCTCTTACAAATGTTAAAGACATTTGTGTGCATGCTATTTATGAACACAAGTTTTTTTTCTCTGTGATAAGTGCTCACAAGTACAATTACTATGGTCAATAGCAGTTGGATGCTTAATTTTTAAAGAAACTGTCAAACTGTTTTCCAGAACAGCTGTTCTATTTTTTGTTCCCAACAGCAATGTATGATTGATCTAATTTCTCTGCAACCTCACCAGCATTTGGTGTTGTCTCTATTTTTCACTTTAGTCATTCTGATAGGTGCCTAGAAATATCTGTTTTGATCTTAATTAGCACTTCCCTAATGGTTAATGATGGTGAACATATTTTCATGTGCTTATTTGCCATCTGTATTTCCTCTGGTGAAATGTCTCTTTATGTTTTTTGCCCATTTTCTAGGAGGTTCCAGAGAATTGGTGTAGGTGATATGGTATGCATGTTCAAAGGCTAATTTGATTCATTTGCACTTTACTTAGGTCACTTAAACAGTGTCCTAAATAAAGAGCTTACCAGGTTCATTTCAACCTTGTGTATCCATGATTCTGTGAGTAGCCCTCTGCTTTCATCCTCCCCAAAGAGGAATAAGGCAGGGGAAAAGGGATGGGCTTTGGAGTTAACCTTATGCATTTAGCCTCATCTCATTGATCTATTTTGTCCTCATTTTAAAATGAAGATAAAGATTCACCTTTCATAGGGTAGCTATAGGATTAAACAGGTTAATGTGTGTGAATAGTACTCTGTAAACCACAAAGTACTTTGCAACTGTTGGTAATTATTATTAGGCTATAAGGACTCCAACTCATTCATTTTTGGGATACCTTACCCACAGAGTTTTCAGCTTCTGTGGTGTGAAGGGTGGAGATTACAGAGGCACTGAAGACCCAGAGCCCAGTTATACCCAGGGAGAAAGGGGATTGTGATTTAGTACTGATTTGCAATTAGCAGTTGAAAGTAAGATTAATTGTGTAGGCCTTTGTTCCACTTACTTTTTTTTTCTTATTCTTTTTTATACATACATTTTTAAAGATACATAGGTCACACAAAATGTTACATTAAAAAATATAAGGGGGAAGCAGACTTGGCTCAATGGATAGGGCATCCGTCTACCACATGGGAAGTTCGCGGTTCAAACCCTGGGCCTCCTTGACCCGTGTGGAGCTGGCCCATGCGCAGTACTGATGTGCGCAAGGAGTACTGTGCCATGCAGGGTGTCCCCCATGTAGGGGAACCCCACGCGCAAGGAGTGCGCCCCGTAAGGAGAGACGCCCAGCGTGAAAGGAAGTGCAGCCTGCCCAAGAATGGCGCTGCGCGCACGGAGAGCTGACACAACAAGATGACGCAACAAAAAGAAACACAGATCCCCAGTGCTGCTGATAAGGATAGAAGCGGTCACAGAAGAACACACAGCAAATGGACACAGAGAGCCGACAACCGGGGGGGGGGGAGGTAGGAAGGAGAGAGAAATAAATAGAAAAATAAATAAATCTTAAAAAAAAATAAGAGGTTCCCATATACCCCACTCCCCACCCCCACCCCCGACATTGACAACTTCTTTCTTTATTGTGGTACCTTCACTGCATTTGATGAGTACAATTTGGAGCACTGCTACACAGCATGGATTATAGTTTACGTTGTAGTTTACTCTCCCCCAGTCCATTCAGTGGGTTATGGCAGGATATATAATGTCCTGCATTTGTCCCTGCAATATCATTGAGGACCTACTTTTGATACCTCCCTGGCTTTACAAACTTTACATTCTGTAAAGGGGAAACAATTGACCTTTCTCTTGTTGAGGTGTGTTTAAACAATTGCCTTCTAAAGTAGGAGTTAGTGTTTGAAAGAAAGCTGATTTTGCAGTGAGACTAACTCAGGCTATGCTACTTTAGCAGTGCTAGTGATTCTTGTACGCTGGGACCCAAAAGAGAAATTCAATTCAATTAATTCAGTTCAACTTGGTTAAATAAACTGAGGTTTGCTATTTGCTGGACTTTGTGCCAGGAGCAAAGTGTACAAAGATAATTATGACACAGCCTCTGCCTCCTGGAATTCATAATTCCACAAGGGTAACAGACATCCACCCGAAGTTACAGTGTGAGCTAGGCTAGAGAAAATGCTAGACTGGGAAAAAAAGACAATGCTCTTCCTCATCGGGTTAGTTCTCACTTCAGGGATAAGGATGATTGGGAGGATATAAGAACAATGAGAAATAAGGCTGTCTTTTTGCTGTTTCATAGAATTACATTCCTAGGGGAGGGTGACTACAAGCAGGAATTCCTATTTTAGCACATCTGTGAAAGTTTTTTCTCAATATGTCCCCACTTTTTAAAATGACATTTTGTTCCTTAGAATTGAGACACTGGCCTGGTTTAAGACATTCATTTTTGGCGGCAGACTTGGCCCAGTGGTTAGGGCGTCCGTCTACCACATGGGGGGTCCATGGTTCAAACCCCGGGCCTCCTTGACCCGTGTGCAGCTGGCCCATGTGCAGTGCTGATGTGTGTAAGGAGTGCCCTGCCACGCAGGGGTGTCCCCGCATAGGGGAGCCCCACACGCAAGGAGTGCACCCCGTAAGGAGAGCTGCCCAGCACGAAAGAAAGAGCAGCCTGCCCAGGAATGACGCTGCACACATGGAGAGCTCACACAACAAGATGACGCAACCAAAAGAAACACAGAGTCCCGTGCTGCTGACAACAGAAGTGAACAAAGAAGACACAGCAAATAGACACAGGGAACAGACAACCAGGGTGGGGGTGGGGGAAGGGGAGAGAAATAAATAAAAGAATAAATCTTTAAAAAAAAAAGACATTCATTTTTAACAGCTTCATAAATGAGAGATCTATGAGTTTTGATTTGCTCATGGTTTTCTTGTTTAAAAAGCAGAAGAAAGCAAGGAGAGAAATTACTGTTCAAGATTTATTTCTGTCAAGAAAAACTGTTGAAACATTTTGAAATGAAAAAAAAAAAACATGCTGAGTGTCCTGTCTAGTGGATCCTTTGGTTATCTCTGCCTTTTATTGTATTTGGGCCAATTTACAAATCTTTAAATTATAGAAAACGGATAATAATGCAAGTGATTCTTAACCTATAAAATGCAAATAAATTTTATCTGGTAGAATTTCATTGAGTACTGCTCTGTAGATAGAGCAGTTTTGCATCTATTTATAAATTTATTCCAACATTCCTTATTGCCTATACACATGTGGTTCTTCGATTTCTTTTCCAAACCAGTTGTAGTAACTTCTTGGTTCGCTCATTAATTAATTAGTTAAGTAAAATATTTGATATGTGCTCATTTTAGAGTTGTATGGGAGTCATGACTTTTTTTATTAGAGCAGTTGTAGGTTTACAGCAAAATCAGGCAGAAAGTAGAATTCAAATATATGCCCCAGCCCCCAGTTTTCTCTTTTATTAACACTTTTACATTAATGCGGTATCTTTGTTACAATTAACAAAACAATATTATTATAATCATACTATTAACTATAGTCCATAGTTTACACTACTTTACATAGCTACATTTGTGTTGTTTATTTCTATCAGTTTTTAAATCTGGTAACATATATACAACCTAAAACGTCCCATTTTATCCACTTTTAGATATACAATTCAGTGATGTTAATTATATTTACAGTGTGGTGCCACCTTCACCACAATCTATTACCAAACTTTTCCATCACCCCAAATAGAAATTCCATACCAATTAAGCATTAATTCTCCATTCCCTACCTACTTTCTGGCCCCTGATAAACTTGTTTTTAGTTTCTAACACTGTATATTTGCTTATCTAATTATTTCAAATAAGTGAGATCATACAATATTTGTCCTTTTTGTGTCTGGCTTATTTCATTCAACATGGGGTCTTTGAGGTTCATCCATGTGGTATGAACCTTTCAAAGCTGAATAATATTCCCTTGTGTATACATTCCATATTTTGCTTATCCAATTCATCTGCCAATGATCACTTGAATTGCTTCCACCTTTTGGAAATTGTGAATAATACTTGTATGAACATTGGCGTGCAAATATTTGTTTGAGTCCCTACTTTCAATTCCTTTGGGTATATGCCTAACAGTGGGATTGCCAGGTAGTATGGCAAATCTATGCTTGACTTTCTGAGGAACTGCCAGACTGTCATCCACAGTGGCTGCACCATTTTACATTCCCACCAACAATGAAAGAATGTTCCTATTTCTCCACATGCTCTCCAATACTTGTTATTTTCCATTTTCTTAATAGCACCCATTCTGATAAGTGTGAAATGGTATCTCATTGTAGTTTTGATCTGCATTTCCCTAATTGCTAATGGTATTGAACATCTTTTCACGTGCTTTTTGACCATTTGTATATATTCTTTGGAGAAATATCTATTCAAGTCTTTTTCTCATTTTTAAATTGGGTTGTCTTTTTGCTGTTTTTTGACTTGTAGTACTTCTTTATATATTCTGGATATTAAATCGTTATCAGGTATGTGGCTTTCAAATATTTTCTCATATTTTGTAGGCTGTCATTTTACTTTCTTGATAAAAAGTCCTCTGATGTACACAAGTTTTTCATTTTGATGAAGTTCCATTTATCTTTTTTCTTTTGTTGCTCATATTTCTGGTATAAAGTCTAAGAAATCATTACCTAATACAAGGTCCTAAAGATGTTTTCCTGTGTTTTCTTCTAGGGGAAGTAATTATTTTATTTTTTTAGAAACATTATCCTTGAATATTTCTCAGCTAAGATAGAACTTGGTGGTGTTGCGGAAGGATAAGAAGGGAAGGAAACCAAAATGTTTTGAATACCTATTAAACACCAAGCCCTTTATTGCAATATTTTGTTTCATACACATAATAGGCTGCCTTCGTGTTGTTTGCTTTTTTAAAAAATAAAAGAACATGAGCATATATTGTGTTTTTTTAAATGTAATAAGAACTATATTGGTATGATGGATTCTAGTCCATTTAAAAAATTCTTTATACATTTCTACTTTAAAATATAATTTATTTTTAATTATATATTCAAGGGACCATCTAGTATAGTTTCTTATCCAAACCCCATTGCTAGCTCACAAGCTCAAAGTGAGACATTGGTTAAGTCACCAGTGGGAACATGTCACAGACATCTCAACCTCAAACAAAGAGATTTTAAGGCAGGGACTGCTGATGTGTGTCTCCTAGATGAAGGACCCAACAATAGGGATGTATCACCTCCCTCTCAGCAGATTCAAGTGTCAGGAAAACTGGCCAATCTCCTGGTAATCACCAGCAGTCCCAGCACAACCTGCTGCCTTTCCCTGGGACCTCCAAATACCTCCTGTGCTCAGGACCAGTCTGCGTTTGAGCTTCAAGCTTTACCCTTCTATTCCCAGGGTATAGCGCAATAATTTACATAAGTAGTCACTCAGTAAAATTTGTTGAATAAACAAATGAATAAATGCTATGGATGTAATAATTTCCTTTTTCCAAGCAGGCTGAAAAGTTGTCAGTAACACTGTAGAGAAGCTGTACCTTGATTTCATCAACACATTTGAGAGAACTCTTCTAATATTTTAAGATTTTGATAGAAATACCTGGCAAGAAATATGGGTTGGATGATGATATACTCAGAAGAATTAATAACTGTTGACTTAAGGTACAAAAAGGAGTCATATTTTAATTACTATCCCATATATGGTATCTAGTGACCTGCCACATGTCTCTGTGAACCCTTGTCCTAAACAACATTTTTAACAGTGACTCAAATGAATATGCAGAAAGTTAAAAATCATTAAATTTGCTGCCATCCTAAAAGCAGGAGGGCTAAGAAATGCCATAGAAATCAGAATCAAAATTGAAAAATCATCAAAATGGATTTGGATTCTGTTCCATAATCATCAAGATTGTATATAATAAGAATACAAATCTCTATTTCATGTAATAAAAAATGAACTGAACAAGAAAAGAATAGGGGACTCATGGTTTTTCAGTAGTTCATGTGGAAAAGGCCTAGGGATTCCCCCCAAAAAAATCAAATGCAGTGTTTTAGTTTGCTAAAGGCTGCCAAGGTAATATACCAGAAATGGGTTGGCTTTTGCAGCTCCAAGGCCATAGAATCAAGGCATCATCGGGAGATGCTCTCCCTGAGCTGCAGCTGTGGGTGATCAGTCACATGGTGTGTCCATCCGCCTCAGCCTTCTCCTCCAGGCTCAGTTACTGTTAGTTTTTGGCTGCTCTTTCTGTGGCTCCCTCTCTCCTGGGTTCCTTTCTGAACTCCTACGTCTTTTCTCTCTGTCTCTGCAGCTTTTTCTGTCCTCATTGATCTGAATATAGAAAACTCCGGCAAGAGGACCAAGGCCCACCCTTGGTCACACCTCACTGAAGTAATCCAATCACAGGCCCCCAATTGAAATGACTCAACTGAAAGGCCCCAGCTACAATAGGGTCACACCTACAGGAGTGGACCAACTCAAGGACATAAGGTTCTGGGGTCCATAAAAGCCTCAAACTACCAAATGCCATATTAGAATGCAAGAGTAGAAGTGAAATATCTGTGACATAGCACACAACACCCAGATGAATCTGCATAGTTAAAGTAACTCAAAAGTCCTGTCCTCAGTTTTGGGGTATGTATTGACAAGCCAAAATTTCCCAAGTCTGATTTGATTCTTTTAGACTATTAAAGGAACATATGGTCATGATATACAATTTCAGAAATCCGAAACATATAAATATCACCTACATCCCGTGACCCAGGAACAATCCAAGGTGTATATCTTTCTAGCCTTTGTCTATATCACTTTTCCACTATTGAAGCCATTCTATCTGTATAATTTTGTATCCCGCTTTTTGTTTCTTAGCCTAACATTATAGTAAGGACTTTATTGCGTATGATTAAGTATTTGGCTCCAGTGTCTGATAAACTGGAATTAAAATCTTGGCTCTACCTATTTCCTAGCCAATTAGACTGAAGGTAAGTCACTTAGCCTTAATTTCTTCATCTGTAAAGTGGGGATAAGAACAGCACCACCTCATAGAGTTGGTTATTCATGTTTGCTAACATCGGCATTGTCATCATCAGCTGCTTGCTATGTTTCTATTTGAAATCAGTGTTTTCTTTTTTTTCCAACACTGGTTGTTAGTTTAATGTAAAGACCAATTTAGTTTAAAATAAAAATACAATTCTTAAAGGAAATGTTTTTGAAAATACATAAATAAAAATAACTGGTATTTTATGTAATAGAATCTTACCAGTTTATTATGTATCAGTTTGGATTTGATCTCTATCATTTTATAGATCCAATATAGGCTTCAGTTTCTGAAATCTAAATCATACAGCAACCACATCATGAGCTCCCAAGAACAAGCAGGAGAACTGCTCTAATATCCCAGCAGAACCTGGCAAGAAGACCAGCCTTTACTTGCTGATGGCCCATTGGGTGGGAATATCCAGAATGAGTTTGTCCACAGACTCCCTTTCACCTGGGGACCTCATGCCCCACCATGCCAAACATCTAGCCCTTCCCTGCACTTTCAGGATTTTCTCAACTCCTCTTTAAGAGTTGTTGGCTTCTTCAAAGCCATATATATACTCTTCAAACGTTTGCTAACAACGTTCCTAACAATTACTACTTCCCTTTTTAGCCTTTTGAATCCTTCTTCCCTTTTACCATCAAGAAAGCCTTAACACTAGTTGAGTATATATTTGCTGATATTTGCTAATGACTGTGATAGTCTGCTGCAAGAGATCAATGGCCCTTATACAAGTAAAGGGTTGCAATATGCTAACTTCCTGTGATGCTAGCTGCTAGATGTCCGATCTCTACTTCTAGCACACTCATCAAATGCAAAATCTTTCTTCTTAGGATCTAGGTTCTCTACAGTCAAACCTTCCCCCATATTTTCAATGTTGTTGGTTATCTTATATCTTAAACTTTAGAATATATCAAGGCTTAAGATTATTTTAAAGGATACCTTCGTATTTCTAAGAAAAGTTTGACCTCTTACCATAACCTATGAAGCCCTGCCTGACCGAGGTCCTGCCCACCTCACCAGCCCCCTCTGGCACTGGTCTTTCCAGTTTCCTTCTCCATGTTGGCCTCCCTCAGTGTTCTCAAACACTTAGAGCTTCCATCACCTATCCCCAAGTGGCTCTTGAGAGGCTGACCCAGGAAAAGTCATATATTTTAGGCTTGACTAGATTAGAGGTAGCACATAAGAGGCACACAGCAAATATTTTTAAAATTAAAAAATGAAAACAGCTTCCTTAAAATGAACAGGAATTCTAGCCATGAATCCCAGGCAAAGATCACTTATTCTACTCTTTCCCACTGATAGGCAGTCGTTGCTTAAAATTTTTTATTGTGGAAGTTTTCAAGAATGCATGAGAGACTAGAATAATCCATCACTGTGTGCCCATCAATCTAGCTTCAGTGAATATAGCCAGTCTTATTTTATTTTTACTGTCATCCACATAATCCCTTCTTAGACTCTTGTGAAGCAAATTCTAGACATCATTATCTTCTCATGATGGACATTCACTTTATCTATGAATTTTTGACACTAGAAGCTATGCTTCATTAAAATCCTTATGCATCTTTTCTAAGACATTGATCTTTTTTTTTTTTTTTTTTTTCCTATGGCATAGATTCCCAGGTGAAGGCTTTCTGGATTAAAGGCTATTTTATATACTTTTAAAAAATTTTTATAGACATGCCAGATTCCTTCCCCTAAATCCTAGAATTTATTTGGTGTAGCAATTTTTACCAATTCTATGTCACCCCTTGAAGGCAGGATTGTATTTTATGCCTTTTGGTATCCCTAGTGCATGATATAGGACTTGGCAAGTAGAAAGCAAAAGACATCATTTTTCTTTTCTTGTTGTTTATCTTCTCTCTCTCACTCTTTTTTTCCCTAAACACAGCACAAAACTCTTTCAATAAAAATGCAATAAATGCTTGTATGATCTTGGACAGGGTCGTTGAATGTTTCAGAGAATATTTATTTCCCCATGTATAAAGTGGAGATATGAGAACAAAGGGGAATAGTAGATGTCAGGGGACTTTGACAGCTAAAATGTGCCATGCAAATAAATACCAGTTCTTTTTGTTTTCATTGTTATTATTGCAAATCTATTATAATTTCTTAAGGGCATTCCTTTTTGGCTTGACCTTCTTAACAAATAAGACTCCATACAGTCGAACATCTTTGGCCTAGACCCGGGAGGCTGCTCTCTGGTTCGCTCCTTGGAGGGTCTTCTCAACTTGTGCTGTGGGTGCTGCAGAGCAAGGCTGCACTCCTTGCTAGGGTGAGAGAAGCTGGGCAACTCAGGTAGCTTGGAGCCTCTCACCAAAAGCTCCCATTTCCTCTGAAAATTTCCTTGTGCTTTCTTTAGCCCAGAGCTGAGACATGGCCTTCAGAAGGCCTGGATATCTGGAAAATCAACAGAAGCCCAGGGAAGCCCTCAGGTCCACTTGGTTTTATGGAGTCCTTCCTGCACATAAGGCCTTGGATCAGGCCCCAAGGGCACTGTGAGGTCAGGAAGAAGGACCAGTGGCAAGAAGTCAGACAGAGGAGGATGCTGGTCCTTTTCCCTTGTGAGTCCCATTCAAATCATTCTTCAAGCCACAGGTTCTGCTTCTATAAACTGAGAATATTTTCCCTGCCTGTTTCCTGGGTATAGCATGTCACAATTCCATGGGTCGCCTTTCACACTGTGTTCTATTTGAAAGGCACCTTCTAAAGTGGGGTGGAGGACTTGGCCCAGTGGTTAGGGCGTCTGTCTACCACATGGGAGGTCCGCGGTTCAAACCCCGGGCCTCCTTGATCCGTGTGGAGCTGGCCCACGTGCAGTGCTGATGCGCGCAAGGAGTGCCCTGCCACGCAGGGGTGTCCCCCGTGTAGGGGAGCCCCACGCACAAGGAGTGCACCCCGTAAGGAGAGCCGCCCAGCGTGAAAGAAAGTGCAGCCTGCCCTGGAATGGTGCCACACACACGGAGAAATGACACAACAAGATGACGCAGCAAAAAGAAACACAGATTTCCGTGCCGCTGACAACAACAGAAGCGGACAAAGAAGACGCAGGAAATAGACACAGAGAACAGACAACCGGGGAGGGAGGGAGGGAAGGGGAGAGAAATAAATAAATAAATCTTTAAAATAAAATAAAATAGAATATATGACTTGAGTGTGCTCTTGGGTTTGTGCAAGACCTGCCTCCTTGGCTTTTTTCTTCTGAGGACTGAAATTTCATACATATATTTAGACTTATATAAATGGTAGTCTATGTGTCCATTTTCATTAGGTGGGTTTCCTCATTGTAAACTAATCCTTGCTATAGCCCACTTTAGAGAATTCTGATAGACAGACCCAATGTAGACCCAGATGGAATTTGAATTCGCCATGCTCATGGCCAGAATTGGAAGACCAGGATGTGCCTCTGCTTTTGAGAATGACAGAGTGGATGCTCAGGCCATTTGCACCTTGCAGAAGCATCTCAGGACTCAAGACCTTGAAAACCACCGGCCCTTTTTGTGGCACTCTTGTTCCAGCACCCGTCAGAAACCCGCAGCTGGGCTTCTTTCAGCACGGGCCTCGGTGAGCTGTGGCTGACCCAGGCCCTGAGCCCAGGTGTCGGGGCATCCCTTTTTGCCCAGCCCATTGCATGCACTGACAGACTTTGAGAATGCCTCTCAGAGGCTGATGGCTACTGCTGTGGTAGCTGAAGCCCTTTCCTTTCAATCAGACTCTTACCAGCCCACAGCAAAACTCAGCTCCCTCGAGGAGCACAGGGAAAATCCCCTTAAGAGACAGCCTTGGACAGATGTGGAAAGGTTGATATTTTGGTCACGTTGCATTTACAAAGGCAAGCATACCTGCTGTAGGCGAAGGCAACCTGGAAGACCAGCTGCACTTTTACTGAGTTTCATGGCTGTGAGATGTTGCAACCAACCTGACCCGGTTCTGGGAAAGGCAGTGCTGTTTACCTGCGGAGCCAGCCAGCACGGTGGCAGATGCTAAGGCAGCGAGCTCCACGCCCTTCTGCATCGCTCCAGTCCAACGTGTCGCCTCTCGCTGGAGCGTCAGGTTCCAGCCTGTAGAGCCGGCTGCTGGAAAGGAAAAAAAAATGTTACTTTTCATGTGGTCAGTGTGAGCTTTTGCCCAGCAGGGGAACACTGAATGCCCTTTGAGGCTCGGTTTCTTTAGTCTTTGCAGTATAGCCAAATGCAAGTGCCTCTGGGCTGGAGACGCTCCTGTCAGTCAAGCCCCAAAGAGACCCCAGCTGGGGACATTTCCTGGTGAAAGCCTCTTTTCAGTCCTTTGACACTCAGATTCCAAGTGGGACTCTAGTCCGACAAGAGAGGGACTCCCTTTCGTGTTGGAGCAAACCCTGACTCAGAATCAAAGCTATCCGGGGGTGGAGATGGGTTGAGAAGAGAATCTCAAGTTATACGTATTCTATCCCCACTCAGAAATGGCTGGCTTATCGATGGGACACTTTCTGGGAATTTCCTCTTCTCACTCATAAAGACTGAAATAAATATGAACAAAAAAGAAAAAAGGAAGAAAGCCGAAAGGAAAAAAGAAAAGTACTTTCTCCTCTTCGGGAAGTTGGCTTTAGTTATACACCGTAGAAAGTTCTTGTCTACATAATGTTAATAGGGGCTAAAAAGTTAATCAAACAATTTTCTCTCTCTCTCCCTCCCTCTCCTGTATAAGGGTGTGTGTGTGAGTGAATAACTTCCAGTGGACAATAGCCAGGTGTGGAGTTTTTTTTGTAGTTGTTGTTAAAAAGAAAAAAAAAAGAGCCTAAATACAAAGTAGAATTAATTATAAATGCCTCCTCTATTTCTGAATGCAGACCTCAGAACCAGATATGAATGTATTCAAATTCCTCTTGAGAAATTTAGCAGCTCCCATGACTTTGACTAATTCACATAATCTCCTTGAGGATCAGGTGAGGGTTCCACACCTAGAAAGGTGAATGAACAAGCCTGGGTCATGGTTTGTAGTGAAGATTAAATGAGGCTGCGTATGCAAAACTACTCCACACCGCGGAGCAGTGGGAGTTGAGGTTAGCGAAGAGGCAGGGACAGGCCTGGCAGCCTCGGAGGCTTAAGAAGAAACTTGTCTTTATCCTTAGAGTAATGGGAAATCAATGACGGCTTTTAACAAGGTGGTGAGTGGTGGCCAGCAGTATGGAGAAGGCATTGTGGACAATGTGGACAGTCAAGGCCAGAGGCAGGGAGACGAGCTAGGGCTGGTGTGGCGGTCCCGGTAACTTTAGACATTTTCTGGGCTTTGGCCCTCTGTAATTTCCTGGCCCTTGGCACTGTACCTTCCCTTAATTCCATGAACCATCTGGTTCCTAATCTGGGGTCTACCTTTGTTGTTATGTTCACTCCTCAGGTCAAATATAGCTTTGGTTTAATTTTAGTTAAATCAATATTTATTAAGTAGTGTATGATAGATGAAGTAACACCTCTACTGCCTGAATACAGAGTTTAGTGCAGACATGGTGAATTGGTTTCAACTCCTCCCTGATAAAGCCTGTGTTGAGAAGGTTTCTGGAGCCAATTCCAGGATCCACATTTAAGAGTGCCAGGATTGATTAGCAATGTCTGCTCTGGGTATGGGGTGAAGAGAGTAGTGGCAGCATATTTGTCACATATGTGATTCACATATATCTGATTCAACTGTATCAAAATGTTGGAAAAGTATGGCTTCTGCACACAGTGGAATATTTTGTGTCAATTACATTTGTGTTCATGAAGACATTTTAATGGCATAGAGAAATGCTTATATTATAAGGCTAGGAAAATATCAATAAACAGAACTCTATGAAACCCTACTTACTCTGTGCAGAAAAAGGAAAACTGAAAGGAAAATACACTGAATTTAACAGTTGGTGGTTTTTCTCCAAGTTTTGAAAATATGGATGTGTGGGTCCCACCCCAAGTAATTGTGGTTTAATTGATCTGGGAAGCAACTTGGGCATTGAGATCTTTTTTTTTTAAGATTTATTTTTTATTCATTTCTCTCCCCTTCCCTGCTCTCTCCTCTCTCCCCCCCTCCCCAGCTGTCTGCTCTCTATGTCCATTTGCTGTGTGTTCTTCTGTGTCTGCTTGTATTCTTGTCAGCGACACCCGGAATCTGTGTCTCGTTTTGTTGCATCATCTTGCTGCGTTGTCTCCATGTGTGCGGCACCACTCCCGGGCAGGCTGCACTTTTTTCACATGGGGCAGCTCTCTTTATGGGGTGCATTCCTTGCACATGGGGCTTTCCTACGCAGAGGACACCCCTGCGTGGCATGGCACTCCTTGCGCACATCAGCGCTGTGCGTGGGCCAGCTCATCACATGGGTCAGGAGACCCTGGGTTTGAACCCTGTACCTCACATGTGGTAGGCAGACACCCTATCCTTTAGGCCAAATCCGCTTCCCAGCATTGAGATCTTAAAAGCTCCCTAAGTGTTTCTAATGTGCAACTAGGGTTAAAAAACATAATTTAATACATTTATGTTATTTAATATATTTATGATAAATGTAGAGATAGGAAGACTGGTGGCAGGAATGCAAGCCAGATGAGAGAGGATGAAAGACTAAAAATAGGACAGTGGTAATGAGGAGGAAGGGACCAGGACAGATTTGGGAGATTTGGAGGAGGTATAATTGGTGGGATTGGGTGGGAGGAGAGAGAAAAGAATAAAAGCAAATATTCAGATTTTGTGGGTGAAGGCTGGTGTCTTTACTGAAATATGAAACACTGGAGAAGGAACGGGGCTGGTGTATGATTGGGTGTTTGGGAAGCAGGAGTGGGGATAATAAGTTCACTTTATCACTCATTGAGTTTGAGATTCTCATTCAAGTTCCCCTGTCTTTCAAGCCCTTGCCATCACTTTATAGGTTTTTCCACTTGCATGGAAACTGTGGATCAGATTGCACAGTATCCATTCCAACCTTCTTATAGATGCTTTCTGGGTCTTCAGAGGCTGGGCAGTAAAAGAATCTTGTGTTTCCTAGACTCCCCTACAGCTCGGGTTTTGCATGAGATTTAGGCTTTGCCAATTCGATGTACACACAAAAGATGGAAGGGAAACATCATGAGTTGGAAGCCATGCTTGAGCTGTTTCTATTTTTGCTGGCAAACATGGTCACCAATGGCTTGTTTTTTTTTGAAGTATTTGTGGCATTTGAGCCAAGATCACAACTGGCCCTACTCTTAATTTACAAAAGAAAGGGGTATCTGACCCCCACCCAAATATTACCTCAGGGCTTTACCTCGGAGTGAAAAATTCTCCTGGGTTCCAAATGAAGGGACAATTCTAACTATTAGTATTTATTAAGCCTCTTATAATCTAGGTGCCATTGATCTGTCATTGGGTTGAAATCTTCCTCTGTCTAATGCATATTTCCATTAAGAGAAAATTATGGCTTTAGAAATGGTCTGTTTTGATACATATTGGAATGTTATAAATTCAGATATATTATAAAGTGGGATGGTTGGAGGGGCGATAATTTTCATTTAACCACCTCTCTCAATCATCCCTCAAATATATTGTTAGAGAGAACCTTGCTTGTGACAGGAAAGCCTGTTAGAGACAGCAGGTAAGAAGTGACTAAAGCAGTCATGAATCATTTCCTCTCTAACCAATAAACTCAGGGCAAACCTCTATGCTTTCTCTAATCTCTCTCTCATGCAATGAGAATACTCAATGTTTGTAAAAAGTAGGCTGAGAAGTACCGATCTCCCAGAGGTGTGCCCTCTGCATTTTCATCAGTGCTCAGTAGAGAAACTCGGTGAGAACTCTCATTCATCTGGTTTTTATCCGTGTCTCATTTGCATATTTTGTATTGCACAGAGGATTAAAAAAGCATTACATTTTTTTTAGTAAAAATAACATGAGAGGTAAGACATGCTTTATATTTTTATTTACTTTTACCAAAAGATTATTGCATAGCAGTTTTAATACTTAGAAACTTAGGGCCATAGCAAATACAAATAAATAAAATCTCCAATTTATATATATTTAATTTATGGCAGAAAAAGTATTGAGTAATCAATAAAAAAATGTAGATTAAAATAATATATTATTGGGGAGAAGATGTGGCTCAAGCAGATGAGCGCCTGCTTCCCACATGGGAGGTCCCGGTTCTGTCCCGGTGCCTCCTGAAAACAAAAACAAAGGAAAAAAACCAGCTCAGGGGCGCTAATGTGGCTCAGTGGTTGAGAGCTGGCTTCCCACATACAAGGTCCTAGGTTCAATCCCCAGCCCTGGCACCTTAAAAAAAAACCAAACCAGCATATTATGCTAAAATGCAGTCTGTGAAATGGAATGGAAATAAAAATTCAAGAAGAGAAAGCGACAATGTTAAATATTTGATTTGCTTATGTATTTCTTTAAGTGGGTGATGGTGGGAATTAAGTTATGTGATATTTAGATTCCACTGGATACAGTTAAAAGAACTATGTATCAGTTTAATTTTAAAATTAGTATTCATAAATCATATTTTATTTCACAAAAATAGTATTATTTGGTATATCATAAACCATATGATTTGTAGTTATTTAACTAGTGAAATGTATTACATCAACTTAAAATGTACAAAGAGGTACATCGTTTTTCAAAATTCTTTTAGAAATTATGATATTAAAAAAAAAAAGGGTGATGACCACTTGTGTAGGGACAAGTCGGGAAAGCTTCAAATCTATCCTTTTCTTCCTTAGCTGCCCCCTGCCCACCCACCATCTGAATTGCTGAGCCTGTGTGGCATCAGGGAATGCAAACGAACTTTAACATTCACCTGCTGCTGAGGACAAGGGTTCAAATACACTCTGATCTAACACAGAAGGCAAGACTTCAGGACCTTGGCTGTTTGCTTTATTCCTGCCTACAGTCCCCTCTGTCAGGCTAATCCAGACTTGACAAAAACTAAAAGTGTGGGCATGTCTTCTGCTGGGATGCGTCACACAGATGTCACTCCATTTACACATGGCTGACTCTACAACCTTTTACAACTTTCAGTTACAAGCAGGAACATGCTATTTGTATATTAATTGCTATTTGGGTAAGTGTTGAGGGTTTATGAAAAAGCTGTGTATAATGGAGAAATTGAAAAGTGGGTCAATGGCATGCTCCTCTTCACCTTTCTTCCGTCTTACCTTGGTCCACAGCTTGCAGGCTCACTACTTTACCTGTACCCTTCAGCCCACATCTGGCTCACGTGAATTAGAAGCTTTTAAAACCCAGGAGGTTCCACTTGCTAAGGGGTTTGGAGTGGTCTCCAGGCGCCTTCTAGGCTCATATTGTCTGTCGATGATTTGGAAACCCCACTGAGATCCTGCCATCCTCAGTTCTTTGTTAGGGAGCCAAAGCCCTCCAGCAGCTTCCCCAGATGTCGGCGCCTTGGCAACGCCCTGGTTTGAACATGATTTTAATAGCGACTAATTCCCTCATTCTGTGGCACTGCACAACTGGCTCATCATTTTACAGGCAAGTTTCAACAGTCGTGTAACCAGATGAGAATATTTTCCCACACAATAGCATTGTGGCAGAAAACAGCTAAGGCGTGTTGGGGACAGCTGTGAGGCGGTTAGCAAATGGAAGGTGGGAGGAATTATCTACTTTCTGGAGTGATTACTTATTTGAATCTTTAATAGTTTCTGAAGGGAAAGAGTTGTTTGCAAGTCTGCCTAGAGTACAAAGAGGAGTTTGTACTCAGGGGCAATGGCTGCCAGGAAAGTGTGTGGAGATTATTAGAGAAGTTGACCCGCAATCTTTTTTTTTTTTGTATTCAAAGATTTACTAAAGTATTCTATGCATTCTACCTATACAGAAACACCTAACAATTATTACAATTGGTTTATGCAGGATTAACATTTTTGGTGTTAAAATTGTTAAGCATCATGCTCACTGTACATCAACTTTCTGTAATGAATCTTAACTCCATAATGATTTACCAAAAATTTACTTGAATTACTATTTAAATAATTGAAAAATGTACTGCACCAAACTAAACTGAAATGGGCTATAAAGAAAAATAATCTTCAGAACAGTCCATGTACACATCTATTTCAAAACTACCTTTGCTAGGTAACCCCTTTCCCCAAGTTTTAGCCTGTAAAAGCAGTAAAATCTACACAGAAATTTTATTGCAATTATATAAGGGTTGCATCAGGTCAAACACAACGAATACTATGATGCAATTGCACATTTATTACACTACAGTTCAAAGCACAAATTTACATATTCTAAACACTTTGCAGGGAAGAAAAGCCACCACCCAGAAACATTGGCTGATCACATGAAGACCTGAAGCAGCAAATTTATCATGTGTTTTTGATGTGCCACCACTCCATGGATCATTGGAAATCCTACTGCTACTTTGGCCACTCTGGAAGTCCATTCATTCAATATTCTGCTCCATAATGGGTTGTGTGGAGGGAGGGTACCAAGAGACAGTGTGCCTGAGGCTGGAATGTTTAGTCTCTGCAATGTTAATCTCTAAAACATATGGTATTATGCAAACATCTGTCATTCACCTAATAACCTATTAAAAGTAACTCACAAATTCATTTAAACCTGTATTAACTCCAGAGTTTCAGTATATACCACATGTAACAGGTATAAAAATGGTACCCACAAAAGGCTACCTATTCTTGCATTCATTTTCTCTTTTTTTAAGATTTATTTATTTATTTATCCCCCTCCCATCCCACCTCCACCCCATCTGCTCTGTGTCCATTCTCTGCGTTCTTCTGTGTCTGCTTGTCTTCTCCTCAGGTGGCACTGGAAACCAATCCTGGGGCCTTCAAGAGTGGGAAAGGTGCCCAATCTCTCACACCACCTCAGCTCTCTGGTCTGCTGCATCTCTTATTGTCTCTCCTCTTCATCTCTTTTTGTTGTGTCATCTTGCTACATCAACTCTCTGCTCAGGCCAGCTTGCCACATGGGCCAGCACTCCTGAGCAGGCCAGCACTCCTGTGTGGGCTAGCACTCCTTTTGGGCCAGCTCGCTGTGCAGTTCAGCTTGCCTTCACCAGGAGACCCTGGGAATTGAACCCTGGATCTCCCATATGGTAGGCAGGAGCCCAATCACTTGAGCCATGTCTGCTTCCCCTTGCATTTATTTCCAATGACAATTATCACTCTGAACAACCTATTTGTGGCAGCATCTTTAAGAGATCAATGCAAATCCTCTTGTTAGGACTACCAAGAAGATATTCTTAGTGCCATTCTCCAGGTGAGGAGGCTGAGACTCATATAGGTGACTGAATTTGCCCAGAGTGAATGGCTTCTAGGGAGCAGAACCCATTTTCTGACTCTGGAGTCTATGTCCTCTCCATTATGTTTTCTGCCATTAATTCTGCTTTCCCTGAATGGGTAATAAGCACCCAGTCCTAATTATATGTGCCTTGTGATTTTGTAGACTTTGCTAATACCATCTCTGACTTTTCCAACAGTCCTATTTGCCTGAGAATCCATGGGAAGCTAGTGTCACTAGGCCTCAACTTTTCATGGTTGCCCTTCTCTGGAATTTCTCCATCTCTGCCAAGTTTTCCTTGAATTTCAGTGATCAGGTCTGCAACCAATGCTCCAGAGTCCAGTTCCCTCAGTTTAGAGCAAGGATGCATCATTTCTTCCTTGCTTTTTAATTTCCAACATTGACCACAAAATTCTAAAATGTTTGAGCCAGAAAGAAACTTAGAAATCATCTATCCCAGGGGTCTTCAAGCTTAAGTGTGTATCAGAATCACCTGGAGGGCTTGTGCGATATTATCTATTTCTGTGTGATGAACTACCCCAAAACAAAGTAGCTTAAAATAACAGCTATTTATTTTCTCATACAGTTTCTGAAGGTCAGGGATTCAGGAGTGGCCTAGCAGGTTGGTTTTGGCTCAGAGTCTGATGAGGTTGCAACCAAGGTGTTATTGGGACTGCAGTCATCTCAAGGCTTGACTGGGGCTGGATGATATGCTTCCAAAACTCGTTCACATGACTGGAGGTTGCTCTGTTTCTCACCATGTGGGCCTCTCCATAAGGCTACATGAGTATCCTAAAGACCCAGTAGTTGGTTTTCCCAAAACCAATGATCCAAGAAAGAGCAAAGAGTGACCAAGAAGGAGTGAATTTTGTAACCTAATTTTGGAAGAGCTACACTATCACTTCTGTTGTAGTCTATTTAGCAGACAGACCAACCCTGGTACAAGGTAGGAGACTACACAAGGACGTTAATTCCTGGAGGTGGAACTCATTAGTAACCATCTTGGAATTTGGTTACCACAGCTAGTTAAAACACAGATTTCTGACCCCCACCCCCAGAGTTATTGATTCAGTAGGTTTGGGCTAGTGTCCGAGAATTTGCATTTCTAATAAGTTCCAAAGTGTATTAGTCAGCCAAAGGGGTGCTGATGCAAAAGACCAGAAATCTGTTGGGTTTTATAAAGGGTATTTATTTGGGGAAGAAGCTTACAGCCACAAGACCATAAAGAGTAAGTTACTTCCTCCACCAATGTCTGTTTCCATGTGTTGGAGCAAGATGGCTGTGGGTCTCTGTGAGGGTTCAGCCTTCCTCTTCCTCCTATGAATCCATGGTCCCAGCCTCTTCTGATCTCAGTTGTAGGCTGGCATAAGGCTTGTCTCTCTCCCCAGGGCTGGTTTCTTTCTGGACTTTTTCAGCTATTTGGGCTATGGTCTCTTCAGCTGCAGACTCTCAGGTGAACAGCTTGGCTCCCCACCCCCCCAGGACTCTAACGTCCAAAACTAAACTCTCTGTGTTCTCCTTCTCTGCGTATTTTCTTCCCTGTCTTTGATAGAGCATCGCTTTATATAGCCCACAAAGGGTGGGGAGGGGGGGCGGAGCCTCAGACTGAGTCACCCTAATAGCATAGTCAAATAAAAGCCCTAATCTTGATTTAATAAAGTAAAAGTGAAACCTCTGAATCTGATACAATCTAATATGCCTGGAGGAACAGACCAGTTTACGAACACAATCCAATATTTATTTTTGGAGTTCATAAAAAATACCAAACTGCCACACCAAGTGATGCTGATGCTACTCCTTGAGGACATACACATTGAGAACCACCGACATATCCCATAGTCTTATTTTATGTACGATGTAATCGAGTCCCACAGAGATGGAGAAAAATGGAGAGCAGAAAATTGCACAACCAGTTAATTATTGATTACCTATTATGTGTCAGGTACAAGGCAGGAGGCTTTATGTACATTTTCATTTTTTTTTTTAAAGATTTATTTTTAAAATTTATTTCTCTCTCCTTCCCTCCCTCCCCCACCCCGGTTGTCTGTTTTCTGTGTCCATTTGCTGCGTGTTCTTTTGTCTGCTTCTGTTGTTGTCAGCGGCACAGGAATCTGTGTCTCTTTTTGTTGCATCATCTTGCTGCGTCAGCTCTCCGTCTGTGCAGCGCCATTCCTGGGCAGGCTACACTTTCTTTCACTCTGGGTGGCTCTCCTTACAGGGCGCACTGCTTGTGCATGGGGCTCCCCTATGCGGGGGACACCCCTGCGTGGCAGGGCACTCCTTGCGCGCATCAGCACTGCGCATGGGCCAGCTCCACATGGGTCAAGGAGGCCCGGGGTTTGAACCGCAGACCTCCCATGTGGTAGGTGGACGCCCTAACCACCGGGCCAAGTCTGCTTCCCTCTATGTACATTTTCTTGGTTAATACAACAAACCCTGCTTATTACTCACCATTTAATGAAAGACGAAATTGAAACTAAGAGAGATTAATTAACTTGCCCAAATTCACAAATTTAGTTATTGACAGATACAGGACTGGAAGCCAGATCTCTAGACCCTCAAGGCAAATTTAAAGTGTTTTCTATAATCTAATAGTCCCCAATCTTCTATCCCATATTATCAGTGGAATTGTTTTCCCTTAAAATGCATTAGTTGGTTTATTATGGCCCCATCACACAGGGTAATGGGATCATCCTGTAAATTGTGCCCACTGAATCTTCAATTCACAAGCTAAAAATTAACCTTAGTATCATTTGAAGACTTAGAGATGCAACGTTCATGATACTTTCTAAGATTACAAGATTTAGAGCATATCTAAGAAAAACTGGTTTTCAGCACAGATCCCCAGAGGAGCCTGACAATTGTATCAATTACCCACAGGATGAAACTTTAACCTGTCATGCTAAATTTACTTCCTCTATTCACAGTTCCACCATAACCTTCGGGAAGTCTCTTAAAATGATTCGTTTGTTATTTGTAAAATTAAGAAATATAAAAGAAAAATAATCCCTTCCTTGCCCACGTCATAGGGTTAATGTAAGGATCAAATGAAATAATGCATGCAAAAGCCTTTGTAAACTGCTGATTGCCTCGCAAATTGAAGAAGATATTATCGCATTATTGCATTTTTCCATCTAGTACATACTTACATATATTACTTGGTTCGTATCTCCTATTTTGAAGAATAGGATGCCAGATTTCATTGAATGCCTTTTAGTTCTTGTCTTATTAGTTTCTCAGTCTGCTATGACAAATACCACACAATGGGTTGGCTTAAACAATGGGAATTTATTATCTCTCAGTTTTGGAGGCTGGAAAACTTTCTTCTTCTTGGGTCAGTAGCGTTCTGGCTGACTAGCAATCCTTGAGTTCCTTGGCTTTCCCATCGCTTGGCCTTGTCCTCTTCTTTCTCTCCTGGGTTCCGGCTCCCTTCCAACTTCCTGCTCCTCCCTGTGGCTTTCTCCTTATATGGCCTCCAGGAGTAGGATTAAGGCGGGTCCTGATTTGGTTGGCCACATCTTAACTGTAAATAACTTCTTCAAAAGGTCCTGTTTACAATAGGTTTACACTCATAGGAATGGGATTTTTTGTGTGTGTTTTTTTCTGGGATACATAACGCAATCTACTATAGACCTTTATTGAGATGATTATTTGATTTTTTTCGTATGTCATAGATATTTCTCCAGGCAGAACTGCTTTGGGTTAAGAATTTTTAAAAATAAAAAAGAGGAAAAAAATAAACTACATGCAGGGCCCTGTGCTAAGTACTTAATTTACTCCTCATAAATCTGTAAGGGTGATAGCAATCTCTCTGTTTTAGATGTGGAAACGGAGGAAAAGAGACATAAGGTCACTTCTGTAAGTAGGAGAGCCAGGATTTGATTCTGTTAACTGGGGTTCCTCAGTAAAGTTAAAATTACTCAGACAGGGTGTGGCTCATAGAAGATGTTCAAAGAATGGAAACATAAATATTGCTCTAATGTATCTCTTGGTGGTAAGAGGAATCACCCTCCCACCATATTGGGTGGTCCTGCGGCAATCCGATATTTGGAAAGAAGCCATACAAATCCTTTCTTCTCAGCATGGAACATGTTAGACTCTTTGGTAGTGGTCAGATTTCTGTTACATCTGTTTTTGTTGACTTTTCCCTTTTTTATGAACGATGTTGGGAGCAGAATTACCTGATGTTGCCAGTTTTGTAATATCTTCAGAAAATGCAGTGGTCACTAGGAGGCAGCATGGGTTAAGTATGAACCAAATTGCTTTGGGGCAGAATTACTAGATGGATTGATTAGAAAAATGTCATAAATGCAATATAGTTTGATTTTTGCAAAGTATTTTTGAACCAGATAGAGAAGGGGCAGCAAGCAGCTGATTTAAAATTATACCTCAAAGTATTAAAACTGTCATACGGTTCCATCCTTGGTCCCATCCTGCGCAACAGTTTTACTAATGCCTTTGTCAAAGGTTGATGCCAGCTTATCAAATTGAGAAATGATGTAAAACTGAAAGGGGTAGAGAATATGTTGTACGACAGAATAAAGATCTAAAATAAACATTAGGCAAAACGAAGTTACAACCGAACAAATAGGCGGGCTCCCTCCTCCACCGCCCCCTCCTGCTCCTGCCCTCCCGATGCTGCTTGTGTGCTCGTGCGGTGTGGACCTGCTACCTCTTCTGTGAAGCTAGGGAGACTCTGACTCTCTCCATGGCGGATGAGAAACCCAAGGAAGGGGTCAAGTCTGAGAACAACGATCATAGTAATTTGAAGGTGGCAGGACTGGACGGTTCTGTGGTGCAGTTTAAGATTAAGAGGCACACACCACTTAGTAAACTAATGAAAGCCAATGGTGAACGACAGGATTTGCCAATGAAGGAGATCTGATTCTGATTTGACAGGCAGCCAATCGCTGAAACAGACACATCTGCACAGTTGGAAGTGGAGTATGAAGATACCATCGCTGTGTTCCAGCGGCAGACAGGAGTCTACTGAAAAGGAAGCCTGCTGCTTTACTCCAGAACTCTGTTCCTGCAGACAAGAAAATATTCTCGATTAGAAAACCCACAATTTGTTTCCACCACGTCCTATCTACTGTAGTATAGTTTTCTCTATTCTTTCATTTTATACCTCCCCATTTATTGTACATAATGTTAACTGGTGTGTGTGCACAAGCATATTGCTTCTTTTTTAAAAAACTAAATGGCCAATGGTATGTTTTGATCGACATCAAATAGAGATGGGATGGGAAAAAATACTGGTTCTTTGAAAATACCCCATTTCTCCATTTGTGGCATGCTCATTCAGCTCTTTTCTTTATGTTCTGTTAAGTTATTTTGCTCTCACTATTTAACAAAAACCAACAACATAAAAAATTCTTGTACACCTTGTTCAATTGGAGAATTTTAATGTTTTCATTTATCATTGTAAAACCAAGGACAATTTTATAAACTTTTTGTACGTAGCTGTTACATGTCAGGCAAACTGTCTTTAAGAAGGGATTAATTATTCTAAAAGAAATGAATCCTAGATAGTTTTCCCTTCAAGTCAAGCATCTTGTTTAAATAAACTGCTTGCTTAAAAAAAAAAACTTAATAAGTCCTCCAAATGGATTCAATAAAAGCAACATAATAAAGGCAGAATGGAAAGTTGGTGTATCTACATCTGTACAATAATGACAGGCATTTTAATCATAACTATAGTTCTTTTTTAGTTCATTTTACTTTATTGAAAAGGTAGGTAAAGATAATATACCTATGATCTTGATGATACACCTATATTCTATGATATGGCTCCCATATCATAGGAGAAATGTAGTTCTGAATTTTTAACACAGCTCCATATATCTGGAAGTTTTGACTGCCACATTTTCAAAGGGATATTGTCATATTTTAATATATAGTAGAAGGAAATTAAAAGTACTAGCAACATGGAGACTGAAAACTGCCATAGTACCTGTGACTATTCAGTGTGAAAAAGAAAAGAGTTGAGGGAAGTAGACTTGGCCCAGTGGTTAGGGCGTCCGTCTACCACATGGGAGGTCCACAGTTCAAATCCCGGGCCTCCTTGACCCGTGTGGAGCTGGCCCACGTGCAGTGCTGATGCGTGCAAGGAGTGCCCTGACACGCAGGGGTGTCCCCTGCGTAGGGGAGCCCCACGCACAAGGAGTGAGCCCTGTAAGGAGAGCTGCCCAGTGCAAAAGAAAGTTCAGCCTGCCCAGGAATGGCGCTGCAGACACGGAGAGCTGACACAACAAGATGATGCAACAAAAAGAAATACAGATTCCCGTGCCTCTGACAACAACAGAACAGACAAAGGAAAACATGCAGCAAATAGACACAGAGAACAGACAACTGGAGTGTGGGTGGGGGGAAGGGGAGAGAAATAAATAAATAAATCTTTAAAAAACAAAAAGAAAAGAGTTGAGGGGGAGGGCATGGCAGCTATATGCAAATGACTGCTGGAAGGGTGAGAGCCAGTTCTGAACCACGTACGTCAAGTGTGTAGGTTATTATGATAATTACAGTCTGCATTATTGGCTTCATTCTGGACCTATTTTATTGTCTCAACCTTGCCTTTTCTTCCTTTTTTCTTTTTAATTTTTATTGTGTTAATATAAATACAACACAAAGTTTACCATTTTAACCATTTATATGTGTACAATTCATTACCTTTTATGTTCTCAATATTATGCCTCCATCACCAACATCCATTACCAAAATTTCTCATCACCCCAAACAGAAAAGTATGCACCTATTCAGTGTTAACTCCCCTTTCGCCCCTCCACCAGCCCCTGGTAACCTGTAATCTACTTCCTGTCTCTATAAATTTGTTTATTCTTGGTTCTTCATGTAAGTGAAATCATATAATATTTGTCCTTTTGTGTCTGACTTATTTCACTCAACATGATGTCTTCAAGGCTCATTCGTGTTGTAGCATGTATCATATCTTTTTATGACTGAATAATATTCCATGATGCGTATATACCGCATTTTATTTACCCATGCATCTGCTGGCGGACACTTGGGTTGCTTCCACCTTTTGGCTACTGTCAATAATGCTGTTATGACTATTGGTGTACAAGGTTTGTTCCTTCTTTTTAATTAAACATTTTTATTGGGATATAACATACTTGCAATAAAGTGCATTCATGTTAAGTATATATCTTGATGGATTTTTATGTATCATACACTTACGTAACTACCACCCAGATCAAGTTTTAGAACAATTCCAGCCCCTTAGATGTTTCCCTTGTGCCTCCAAAGTAACCACTAGTCTGAGCTCTGTGACTAGATTAGTTTTACCTGCTATAAAATCATATTTGGATGTACTATTCTCTTGTGTCTAGGTTTTTTTTTGGGGGGAGCAACATTATTTTGAGATTCATTTATGCTGTTGGAGGAAGTGTTAGTCCTTGATTTTTCATTGCTGCATAGTATTCCATTGCATAAAGCTACTACAGTTTATGTATTGAATGTACTATGGATGGACATTTCAGTTGTTTACAGTTTTCAGTTATTTTCTGTACCTCTTTTTAAGTTATGCTATCTGTATTAGTCAGCCAAAGGGGGTGCTGATGCAAAATATCAGAAATTGGTTGGTTTTTATAAAGGGTATTTATTTGGGGTAGAAGCTTACAGTTATTAGGCCATAAAGCATAAGTTATTTCCCTCATCAGAGTCTTACCACATGTTGGAGCAAGACAGCTGCTGACGCCTGCCACGTTCAGGCTTCCTGGGTTCCTCTCTTCCTGATGTTCATTTCTCTCTGGGCTCAGCCCCTCTTTTTTCTCCACAAGGTCAGCTGCAGACTATGAGGCTCTCTAGGCTTTGCCTCGCTCCACAAGGCCAGCTGTAGACTATCAGGCAACTGGCTCTGTCTCTCTTGGAGCCTTTTCTCTTTCCTCACAACCTAGCTCCTCTATGTGCTTACTTCCTGGAGCTCCAGCTTGACGCTCTAGTGACAAAAGTCCAACTCTGTCCTTTCCCATGTCTTTTATCTGTGAGTCCCCACCTATCAAGAGGCAGGGACTCAACACCTTACTGACATGGCCCCAAAAAGCTATAATCATAATTTAATCATGCCCAGGTTAGGACCAGTTTATGAACATACTTCATTCTTTATTTTTGGAATTCATGAACCATATCAAACTGCTACATTATCTTATTGTCTTTTTATAAATACTTTTAATTTACTGTAAGTAATTTCTGATAAATACATGTCAAAATACCTAATGTGCTGAAGAATTAAATATATTCCATAATTGCTCCATAGGCAAAAAAAATCAGCACTTGGTGACTTTCTTGGCACTAGTATAAGATTTGAGGGACACAGATGCTTGGTTCTCAACACAGTTATCCCTCCTGGACTTGTTAGCAACACAAATCCCAAACTTCTCACATGAGGGTGGCAGAGGTTTCTAAAACACTCTATGCTCTAGTTAGAGATGGATGCAGGGTGAAGGAAACAGGCCTGGCAATATTTGCTAAAGACCCACTAAGTGGGAGGCACACACCTAGGTACATTTGATAAATTACCTTTCTCTTCATAACAACTCTATGAAGAGAGTATTTTTAATCTAATTTTTAAAATTTGGAAAATGAGGCCCAGAGAGAGTACTTTTAAGATCCCTAGGTCAATGATTACAACAGATTTCACACACATCGAACAATAGCTTATTCAACAATTCCATCTGTGATCTATGCCAGCGGAGTGGTTCAAACGATTGCTACAGGGATGTAAACAAAAAAAGCAGAGGTGCCAAACCAGCTTTGTAATAAAAGAAAAGATATTAAGCACCCTCATGTGTTGCTCCCAAATGCTTGCTTATTGGGAAATAAAGCACTATTTCTCTCAAACCACTATATTCCAGAAACTTCCTTGATGTTTTATATATATGCCTTAACGGGCTTAAGGCAAGGGAGGGGGAAGCAAACTGTTTAGTTCTTTTATCCCTGTTACCTTATTTAATTCTCTGAGTAACAGCGAGGAAGGTATTAATCTCTTCTTGTAAGAGATGGCACACTGAAGGTCAGAGAACTTGAACTTTTCCAAAACCACAGAACTTGTAAATAATCCTGTTTTCTCTGATCTTGAGTCTATGATCTTTCTGCAACTAACCATGCTAGCTACACTTTACTCATGCTTTTTTCCAGGTGACTTCTTTGAAAGTTTTATGGTCCAAGTTTGTATGTGGCTGGTTGGTTGTGTGGTCTCTTTAACTGCTTGTCTTCTTACTGAGGGATTTATTCATTGTCATGTGTGCTGCGAATGATCCTTGCTGTAAGTTTGCTAGTCATATCGCAGGCCAGTTCCTCCAGGGCAATCACTTGGGTCCTTGGTTAATGTAGACAACCAAACAAGAAAACAGGCTAAAGAATCTCCTGTAGAATGGAGTTATATCCAGACAGATGCTTTATACTGATGAAACAGATCTTTTCAAAGCCCTGTATTGTAAGTATTTATTACTCTGTCCATTTAGTAGCCCCCTCTTAGTTTGGAGAATTTCTGCCCCTTGCTCCAACATGGTTTTAAGGAAGATGGACAGTCTTCCTCTCTGGCCATGGCAGTGGATCCAGGGTGCTGGCACATAAACCCAAACCAGATCTGTCAGAATAGTTCTCTGGGATTTTTGAACTGGAGCTGAGAAGAAGAGTTTTTTCTTAGATGATGATGCAGGGAAGATAAGGAACTTTGGGGAGCATTTTTCAACCTGGGAAGAAAGTCAATTTGAGAGAATTGGATTGACATGTAGGGAGAAGCAGAGACCAGAAACAGAGAGAGAAAGAAAGGAAGGGGGTGGGGAGCAAATGATAAAGTGCTGATGGCGTTCATGTCCCGGGTGCTCTAATTCCAAAGCCCAGCTTCACCCCATGGTTATGTGACCTACTAAATGTCTGTCCCCTTGTTGCCCCAACTGGTCCATGTTGTGTTTCCATTGCTTGAACCAAATCTGATGCAATATATTCCATTTCTTTTTCTATTGCTTAGTTTCAGCCTATTGCCAAGATTGTACATGATTCTGAAATAAGCAACTGTGACTTAAGTTAGGCCTATGGGATTGCTGCAAAACCAATAACTTCATCCTTTAAGGCTAGAGTGACTATACTTCCTAGTTTTCTCAGGACAGCCCTACTTTATGCCCCCTGTACTTAAATAATTATTAATAGTATCACCCTTCACTCTATAAGATCCTTAGATGATAAATCACACTGTTAACTTATTTAAGGCTCATCTCAACCACCCCTCCTTTTTCCATGTAGTAAAATATACAAACATGAAATTTACCATTAGTGACATTTAATAAATTAATAGGGATGGGCCACCATCACCACTATCTATTATAGAACATTTTCATCTTTCCAAAACGAAACTCCATACCTGTTAAGCAGTCACTTCCCATTTCCCTCTCCCCCCCAGCGCCTGGCAAACACTTATCTGTTTTCTGTCTCTGAATATTTCACATAAATGAAATCATGCGATACGTGTCCTTTTGTGACTGGCTTCTTTCTCTTGACCTTCTTTCACCATTTTCAAGGTTCATCCATGTTGTAGCATGTATCAGTACTTCATTCCTTTTTACAACCAAATGATATTCAATTGTATGCCTGTGCTATATTTTGTTTATCCATTCATCTGTTAATGAACCCTTTTTGCTATTGTGACTAGTGCTGTTATCAGCATTCATGTATACATTTCTGTTTGAGTACCTGCTTTCAATTTGTTTTGGTATATACCTAGGAGTAGAATTGCTGAGTTATATGGTAATTCTATGTTTAACTTACTGAGGAGACACCAAACTGTTTTCCACAGCAGCTGCACTGGTAGGGAAGCTACCAGTGATGTCTGAGGGTTCTCATCTCTCTACATTCTCACAAACACCTGCTGTTTTCCATCTTTTTATTTATCCTTTTCTTTTTCAACTTTTTTTTTTAATGCCTTCAGACTTACATGACAGTTACAAAACAATACAGACCCCATACATATAACTCCAACATACCCTTATTCCCTCACCCCTGATACCCAGATCCATCAATTTTAATATTTTGCCACATTTGCTATATCATCCTATCTGTCCATCCATCCATCCATCTTTCTATCTTATCGATCCATTTTCTGAACACTTGAGCAGAGGTTGTATACATCATGCTCCTTAAACAATTATTACTGCCATGTACATTTCCTGAGAAAAATGATATTCACTTATTTACCAAAATATAACATTGATATAAAACTTAGAGTTTACATTCCAATTTTTTTCATATGTCCCAATAATGTCATTTTGAGTCTTTTTTTTTCCCTTATTAGATCCCATTCAGGATCATGTATTACATTTCATTGTCATTGTCTCCTTAGTTTCTTTTTTTTAAATTTTGGAAATATATATACAACATAAATTTTCCCATCTAAACTACTTCCAAGTATACCATTCAATAGGATTAATCACATTCACAATATCATGGTATACTAAAACTTTTCCATTTCCCCAAACAGAAATTCTATACCTATTATACAGTAACTCCCCATTCCCCTAGCCTCCTGCCTCAGCAACCTGAATTCTAATTTTTGTCTCCATTAGCTTGCATATTTTCCATATTTCCTTTGTAGTTACCATGGGGCTTAAATTTAACATCCTAAATCTGTAACAATCTCATTTGATTTGGTATCAACTTCAATAGTATAAACAAACTATGTTCATAAACCCCTTTATCCCCCCACTTTTATGTAGTTCTTATAAATCACATGTTTATATGAGTCCCAAATAATTGATTTTTCATTATATTTCATGCATTTGTCTTTAAGATTCTGTAGGAATTAAGAAGTGGAGTTACAAACTGAAAATACAATAGTGCTGGCATTTGCACTCACTCATGTCATTACCCTCATTGGAGATATTTATTTCTTCATGCGGCTTTGATCTATTGTCTACTGTCATTTCCTTTCAACCTGAAGAGCTCTCTTTAGCTTCTCTTGCAGGGCTGATCTAGTGGTGACAAAGTTCCTCAGGTATGTTTATGTGGGAATGTCTTAACCTCTCCCTCATTTTTGAAAGACAGTTTTGCTGGATATAGAATTCTTAGCTAGCAGTTTATTTGCTGTCATCCTTTTAAATATGTTATAACACTGCTTTCTTGCTTCCATGGTTTCTGATGAGAAATTGGCATTTAATCTTATTGAGGCTCCCTTATTCATGACACATTTCTTCTCCATTGCAGCTCTCACAATTCCCTTTATCTTTGACATTCAATAGTTTGATTATAATATACCATGGCAAGGATTTATTTGGGTTTGTCCTGTTTGGAGTTCCCTGAATTATTTTTTTTTTTAAGATTTATTTATTTATTTATTTCTCTCCCCTTCCCCTCCACCCCAGTTGTCTGTTCTCTGTGTCTATTTGCTGCGTCATCTTCTTTGTCCTCTTCTGTTGTTGTCAGCGGCACGGAAATCTGTGTTTCTTTTTGTTGCGTCATCTTGTTGTGTCAGCTCTCTGTGTGTGTGGCACCATTCCTGGGCAGGCTGCACTTTCTTTCACGCTGAGCAGCTCTCCTTATGGGGTGCACCCCTTGTGCGTAGGGCTCCCATATTCAGGGGACACCCCTGTGTGGCATGGCACTCCTTGCGCGCATCAGCACTGCACATGGGCCAGCTCCACATGGGTCAAGGATGCCCGCGGTTTGAACCGTGGACCTCCCATGTGGTAGATGGACGCCCTAACCACTGGGCCAAGTCCGCCGCCCTGAACATCTTTAAAGTATGTATTCATGTGCTTTGTAAAATGTGGGAAGTTTTAAGTCATTATATTTTTGACTATTCTCTCTGCCCCTTTCTCTCTTTCTTCTTCTAGGATTCCCAAAATGAATTTATTATATTCCTTTTTTTTTCTTTTTTCTTTTTGTGTTTATTTATTTTTTAATGTTACATTCAAAAAATATGAGGTTCCCTATACCCCCCCACCCCCCTCACCCCACTCCTCCCCCCATAACAACAACCTTCTCCATCATCATGAGACATTCATTGCACTTGGTGAATACATCTCTGAGCCACCGCACCTCATGGTCAATGGTACACACCATAGCCCACACTCTCCCACAGTCCACCCAGTGGGCCATGGGAGGACATACAATGTCTGATAACTGTCCCTGCAGCACCACCCAGGACAACTCCAACCCCCAAAATTGCCCACACATCACATCTCTTCCTCCCACTCCCTACCCCCAGCAGCCACTATGGCCACTTTCTCCACACCAATGCCACGTTTTCTTCGATTATTAATCATAATAGTTCATGAATAGAATATCAGTAAGTCCATTCTAATCCATACTCTATTCCTCCATCCTGTGGACCCTGGAATGGTTGTGTCCACTACATATCTATATCGAGAGGGGGCTTAGATTCCACATGAATGTTGGATGCAATTCTCTTGCTTTCAGTTGTAGGCAGTCTTGGCTCCCTGGTGTGGTGGTTGACCTTCTTCACCTCCATGTTAGATGAGTGGGGTAAGTCCAATAAACCAGAGTGTAGGAGTTGCAAGTCTGTTGAGGTTCAGGGTCTGGCTATCACCTGGTCAGTCCAGAGATTCAGGTCCCCTGGGGTATACATTAAACCCCAGCACCAACTACAGATCCATTAAAAGTAACAGGAGAGGCTTGCGGACAAAGATCACATCTGAGTCCAGCTCCATCACACAGAAACACAAACCCCAAAGTGGCACCAACTCTTGATGGTGTCTCACAGATTCCTCAGGCTCTGTTCACTTTTCTTCATTTTTTCTTCTTTCTGATCCTCAGACTGAATGATTTTAATTGTCTTATCTTCAAGTTCACTGATCCTTTCTTCTGCCAGGTCCAATTTTCTGCTGAACTCCTCTAGGGGATTTTTAATTTCTCTTATTGTAGTCTTCTATTCTGTTTGTTTCCTTTTCATAATATCCATCTCCCTATTGATATTTTCTTTGTGTTATTCTATCCTTTCTCTGATTTCCCTTAATTCTTTGTCCATGCTTTCCTTTAGATCTTTGAACATATTTAGGTCCATTTTTAAAAGTCTTTTTCTGGTATGTCCCACATCTGGTCCTCCTCATTGATGGCTTCTTATGCATTAATCTTCTCCTTCGCCTGGCCCATCACTTCCTGTTTCCTTGTGTGTTCTTCAATCTAGTGTTGAAACCTGGACATTTTTATACTTTACCTGTGTTGTGACAGAGCTTTCCTTGAACACCAGGCTCTAACCAAAAAAAAAAAAAAAAAAAGGAAATAAAGAAAACATATTTCCTAATATTTGCAGATTGAGCTGTGTGAGTGCTCTCCTTCAGGGCATATCCATATAATGAGTTTAGAGAATAAGTCCAGGCCAAAGCATAAGGGCCTCCCTGATCCTTTTTGTGCATGCATCTTGCCTTGGGCCTGCTCATTTGGCCCTAGGATTTCCCCAATTTATACATATACAAATGTCCCCACTTTCCTGGGCAGTCAGTGATTCCTAGTCCCAGGCAGCATGACCTGACTATTCTCCCACAGCATTCTTAGGAGAGCTCTGTCAGCTGTCTTCTGTATACAGGGAAAGTTCTGGGACAAGTCCCTCAAGACACCACCAAACAGATTGGGCCAGACATACAAGCTCCCAGTATGTGCATGACAGTTACTCCATTTTATTTGGTATCAGGAGCATGGATCAGCATTGCACAAAATCCTACCTTTTAAAATTAGCTCTTTTCTTGATTTGGTGCTCACCCTGATACTGGTGAAAGTTTATGTGAATGGACTGAGTCTTGAAGCTTCTCACTCTGCCATCTTTACCGTGGCAATTTGAATTTGGTGAATCTCAAAAAAAAGAAAGATTTTGTATCTCAACTAATCCATTCCTAGGGGTATGACACCCGTTTGATTGGACTCTGTCAATGAGGTGTAACTTAGGTTGAGTCTCTGCCCTCTTGCTGGTTCTGATAAAAATAAGACACAGGAAAGGAAGCCACCACATTTGATCATGCCACATGAGAGAAAGGATTCCAGTTTTGCCCATAGCTGACCTGGAAGGAGAGAAGCCCCCCCAGAGGCTCAAAAAGTTGAGGCCCAGGGAGAGATGAGACAAATGCCTGATAGCTTGAGCTGAACTTGGAAAGAAAGCAAAGCAGCTGAGACTGATAGACATGCCCAGAAAGGGACAAGCCCTATGCCTGGTTGCCCTCAGCTGAGCTCTGAGAGAGAGAGATTCTGGAGGGGAAGGCATAGACCTCAGCAGAAATTGGTGGTCATCTTGTTTCATCACATGGCAGCTGACTTTGGTGAGAAAGCATCTCTGTTGATGCCTTAATTTGAACATTTCAGGGCTTTGGAACTACAAGCTTTTACCACATATGAAAGCTAAAACATTTCTGGTACTTTCCATCAGCAGCTCTTCGGCAAAATGAAACAGAAATTGGTACCAGGTCATGCCACTGTTGCAATGACCAAAAATGCTGGAATGGCTTTATAAATGGGTAAGTGTGTTTTTTGTTGGAGGAATTTTTTTTTGGATGGCTTGATAGAAAAGGCCTAGATTGCTAAAATAGGGATACTAAAGATGCTTCTGAGAAGGCCTTAAAAGGAAATGATGAAATTATTTTTTAAAATTGGAGGAAAGGTGATCCTTGTTCTAAAGTGGCAGAGAAATTAGCAAAACTGACTTCTAATGTTAAATGAAGGTAGAATTTGAAATTGATGAGCTTGAGAAATTGGCAAAATTGACTTCTAATGTTAGATGGAAGGTAGAATTTGAAATTGGTGAGCTTGGACATTTAGCTGAGGAGATTTCCAAAGTAAATGTGAAAAATGTGGCCTAGCTTCTCCTTGCAGCTTGTAACAAAATGCTAGAGGAAAGAGATAAAATGATAACTAAACTGTTGAGCACAAAGAAACAAGAGACTGATGATTTTGGAAATTCCAAGCTTCTGGAAAACAAGCCCCCAGATGATAGTGCCCCATGTGAGGACTTAACTAAACTTGGAACTTGTAAGTCAGGATCAGAAATGCAGTTATCCAGGAAGGAAAGTATTACTGTCTTATGGCTTGAACCCCTGTTTCCTGCATGCTATACCAACAAGCTTTTTGTAAGATTTGTTTGAAAAAACCACTGTCTGGACTAAAAAGGACAGAGAGGGGAGAGATTGAAAGAAAAATGGCTTCAAGAGGAAAATTGTGGAAGCTGAGGTCTGGAATTATGATATCTCCTCTGGCCAAGAGAGGGACCCCACCCATGCATCAGAAAAGGGGCGTTTGCCCCAGCATTTGAAGATGGTGGACCTTCCAGCCCATTGTTCAGGGAGTTTGGCCACCCCAAGCTGCAAAGAGGGTGGAGCACATTCCATGGTAGTTGGGGAGAGGTAGGTTGCTCTGAGGGGGTTGGGCTTATTCCCCATAGATCAGAGAGATTTTAGAGCACCATCCCAATATTCTGAGGGGGTTGGCCTATATGCCAGAGATCAGGGAGAATATTGCCACCACCTCACAGTACTACTGGAGTATAGACTGTCCTCCAGATATTGGGAAATGTTTGGCTGTCACCCCATTGTTCTTGGAGGGTGAGGTTTAGAGCTTGGAGCTTTAAAATGTACACTTTCAGTTTTAAAAAAAAATTAAAATTTTTACTATAGCTACTATAGTGGGTGTGAAATGGTATCTCATTGTGGTTTTGATTGATTTGCATTTCCCTAATGCCTAATGATGTATGTTTTTGCATGTGTTTATTGGCTATTAGTATTTCTCCTTTGGAAAAATATCTATTCAAGTATTTTTGCCAATTTTTAAATTGGGTTGTTTATTTTTTTATCTTGTTTAGTTGTAAGAATTCTTTATATATTTATACATTCTGGTTATTAGACCTTTGTCATATTTATAATTTTAAAATATTTTCTCCCATTTTATAGGTTGCCTTTTTACTTTCTTGAAACTGTCCTTTGAGGCACAAAAATTTTTAATATTGATGAAACCCAAACCATTTCCATTTTGAAACTTTCTGGTCCCCCAACCTTGAACCATCCTCTATAATTTAGAGCAACTGAGAGATAGATACATAACTTACCCATCTGTGTAGCCCATCTGCAGCATCTTACACACTGTAAGAACTTAGCCAGTGTTTGCTGAATTAAATATTTGTGCCTCAAAATGACTATTTAAAAAACTTACCTAAAAGAAATCAATTATATTGGTCCACATTAGTCATGACCTGGATTTCTAATCTTCCAAGTTTGAAAGGAACCTAACATCTGTGGGAACTAATTATGAGTCCAGAAACTTTGTGCTTTCATTTAATTCTGCCAAGTTAGTCTTATCTCCATTTTTACCGATTAGAGAATTGAGGCTGAAAGAGCTCTTCCCTACACCACTGGTGCCTGCACTGTGTTGTGGATATTATGTATTGGCTCTCTCCTTCCAGCTCATTATTCTGTACTGCAGAGCCTGAAACCTAAACACAACACTTTCCAGACTCTCTTGTAGTTTTGCTTTTGCTTCTGCTTCTGGGTGTGAATTAGTTCCCGCCAATTTGTTGTTCGTCTGAAGCTGCTTGGGAACTCAATTCCACGGGAAGAACCAAGGCACAAAGCTTCCATTTGCTAGTGCAGGTCACAGCAAAACCATATAGTTCTGGCCAGAAGGTGTAGTCGCAGATTCCCCTTCAGGAGAAATGGCTTCCTGATCGGTATGGGAGTAGTAGGCCCTTAGACCTTGTTCTGCAGCGTGGCTTTCGGTGTCATTCCTGGAAGTTCAACCTGGAGTCTGTCTCTTCAGCTCTGCCACTGATTCTGTAACTTTAGTCTTCCGGCCAGTTATGGGGGAGTTCCTCTTTCTACAATTGAACACTGACTGTTATATTATGTCTGCACATTCCAAGGAGGCACCAGGGTTAAGATTTAAGGGGAAAGAGGGGGTTGGTTTCACTTCCCTGTGCATGTGCTTTAATTTCCTTCTTCCTTTCGGGAGTGAAGACAGTCTGAGGAACCCCTTCTAGGCCTCCAGACCTGTCATTTAATAATCCCTAGGGCAATACCCGCTCACTTCCGACGCTGTATTCTGGGAGGATCGTGGTCACTGCCCAGCCTGGTCCAGATGGGGCCCAATGGAGGGAGAACCAGCAAGTCATGACCCTGCTGCCGTATTAATGTAATCTTGAGGAAATCGTCTGGAGCTTTCCTTGCACTGATACATAGGTTAGGGTCCAATGACTTTTTTTCTCCTTTAGATGGGGGCCTAATGAAGGCATATGTCTCTGGTTACCCAACAATTATATTCTTGAAATGATTCTCAGATGGTTATTTTCCTTAGCATAATCATAGCCTGATTCTACATACTCACAACTCTGTGTTTTTCTTTTCCTTTTTGGGGCGGTAACTTTGAATCATAGAAATATTAATCTTTTGGTGTGGTTTTCTTGATGAAAGGAATTATAAATGGCTATTTGAAAAACACACGGAAGGCGCGTTCTTGGTTTAATATCAGATGAAACTTGTGCCTATAATTCATCTTACTGAGCAATTAGCTATTCTTTAAAAGTTCAAACACATTTAGTAAAATAAGAATAATGAGAATAATCATGCTGTTAAGCCTCAGCTAGCAAAATGTCTCCAGGAACAGGCTGTTCAACTATTGGATCAAGAGGGACTTTTCTTACTCATCTCTGTGTAGTATCGTTTTGGCAGCCTCAAGGAAAACCCATACATCCAGAGAAATTTCACTCTCCTGCCTTACAAGTTACTTGAATTTCTTTAAGGACAAAAAATACCCATATATCGCGAAAGAGAGGCTTCAACTTTTACACCTTTTGCACACTGAGGAGGGAGGGACTGATCTCCCCACCTGTTTTGAGGATAGGAAGGGCCAGCACCTGATCTGGAAGGGCAGAGGACACTCCTAGAGAGGGGACCCTTGGCCCAACCTCGAAAATCTTCATTTGATCATAAAATTATCTAGGGTTTTTCAGAAACTTAGCAAATGTTTGAGGGGTAAAGTGAACATTTCCAGTTGGGGGATGTGGGCTAAGAAGACTGCTTAAGAGCCGGCAAACCTTCCCAATGACAGCCCAGCTTGAAGGTTTTTACTCCACCATGAATGAAGGAGGATTTTCAAAGGTGTCCATGACTTTCTAGGCAAAAATGAAGTATAACTTTTGCAAGCTGGAAGTCCAAATAATATTAACCAGGTTTGAATGCAAGGTGGGTTTCTCTAGCTTGCCTGGGCATTCTCTCTTTCTCTCTCTCAATATATAAAATTTAATCAGAGAAGTTGTAGGTTTACAGAAAAATTATGCAGATAACAGTTCCCATATACCCCTCTTATAGTAATACTTTGTATTAGTGTGGTGCATTTGTTATAATTGATGAAAGACTATTTTTATAACTATTCTATTAACTTTATATAGCCCATGTTTTACATTAGAGTTCACTGAGTTATACAGTCCTATGGGTTTTTTCATTTTTATTTT
Organism: Dasypus novemcinctus; assembly: GCF_030445035.2. Lineage (NCBI taxonomy): Eukaryota > Metazoa > Chordata > Mammalia > Cingulata > Dasypodidae > Dasypus > Dasypus novemcinctus. The sequence goes on from NC_080682.1 coordinate 80,924,317, forward strand.
AGTAATATATAACTAACCTAAAATTTCCCCCTTAACCACATTGAAATATATAATTCAGTGGTGTTAAATACATCTCAAAATGTCATGCTACCATTACCATTACATTCTCCATTACCAAAACCTTTCCATCAATCCCCAACAGAATACCTATACCATTAACTTCCCATTCCCTACCCCTCCTCAGACCCTGGTAACCTGGTTCTAGTTTCTGACTCTACGAATTTGCATATTCTAATTATTTCATATCATTGAGATCATATAATATTTATCATTTTGTGTTTGATTTATATCACTTAACATGATATCTTCAAGGTTTATCCACGTTGTCTTATATATCCGAACTTCAGGCCTTTTCATGGCTGTATAATATTCCATTCTGTGCATATACCACATTTTATTTATCCAGTCACCTCTCAATATAGTGCCTGTCTCTTTGGCAGTATTGAGGCCTGCTCTGAGCTGGGGAAAATGTGGTTAATCACTTCCTCCCTGTTCAAATGTCTGAACCTTCATTTCAGATTTCTCTTATCAGTCTTGAACTAGGGGAGTCAGGAGGGATCAAGCCTGGGAGCCTGTCTTCACAAGACTGACAAGCAAATCGTGTAAGAGGAAGGGAGAAATCTAGATTGTCGGTGGCAAAGAGGAGCAGGCAGAGAGGTCCAGGTGCGCCTTGGTGACCAGAGCTGCAAGATCCCTCAGGTCTGCTCTGGCCCAGCAGTCCCCTTTCTCAGGTGAAGACAGTGATGTCCAAAGAAAGGAAGGGGCTTGCCCATGTCACACAGAGTTCTGAGACTAGGACTCAGGACTCTCTTCAGAGGCCCAGCAATCTTTCTACTTTATCATGAAGAAAGACTTACGGTTTTCTTTGTAAGAAAAGATGTCAGATCCCCTCATGTAATGTTGGTGATAACAAATTATTTATACCTGAGAAAAGGAGACACCCAAGAGAGTGGAGGAGAGTCTATTTAACCCTGGGATCTCAGTTCTTCAAAGGAGACCCAATCCTGGCCACCTAACAGGAGACCTGTTGCTGTGACCCTGAGGGTCAAGGCCTTGGCCAAGTGGAGGCAGGCTGTGGACCCAGGGCCTGGAGTGGAAGCCGTATGGACTGTGCCCTTTCCTGCACCTCTCATTCGAAGCCATGTACCAGAGCCAGAGGGGACCTGCAGGTGACCCTCCCAGAGCAGTAGAAAGAGAGGGCACCAGTGACAAAACATCCACATTCTCAAGATCCATCACCCCTCAAATCACTCTCCCTCTTTTGGCCTCAGTTTCCCTATCTGTAAAACATCTGCTTGACTTCATGCTCTTTAATTTCACTGGTATTTCAACATCCCACAGGTTAAAAATTTAAGAGTCCTTGTTTGAGGCCGAGAAAAGTAAAACATTCGATTCATGTTCCCAAGGCAGAACCATTCTGTGCTGTAGCCACAAAAATTGCAGATTTCTATTAAAATAAATGGGGAGCTGGAAGAAGGCAAGAGAGAAACCCCCTCTTGCTAATCTGTCTTACTTGGAAAATGATTCTAACAGAGATTTTGAAGAGACGTACCTCCTCCCCCAGGTTTGTCCTTCTCCTTTCTTCTCCGAACAGAATTTGGTTTGTGAGACAAATGGAGGAACAGTTCTTTTCCCTAAAGGGCTAACTTCCTGGGGTCCCAGAGCAGCTGGCTTCAGCAGAGTTGACAGTGTGAGAGCAGGTGCTCACGAGTGAGACTTCAGGAGCAGACAGCTGAGTGGCTTTAGGCAGCAGGTTTATTAAAAAGGAGCTGGTCCCCAGTGTAACTGAGTTAGACTCATTTATATTAATAGTTTCCCTACACATGATTCTTCTATCCCATATATATATATCCCATATATATATATATATATATATATATATATAGAGAGAGAGAGAGAGAGAGAGAGAGAGAGAGCTATAATCAGCACTATACTTTTAAAATATATATCCCAAAGACTTAAATCTTTGGTCTGTTTATGTGCTGATTGAGCCCCAAATCTCAGCAGAGTTGCAACACCTACTCTCAGTTCACTGGACTCATCCAGGACACCGAACGAGAAAATGATGACGGACAATGCCCATCCCAAGGAACCGAGCGTGTCTGCAACTGCAAGCCAGACAGTTTCATCCATCTGCTCCATGGTATCTAAGTCCTCTCTCAATTAGAAACAGTGGACATCACTATTCCAGAATCCTCAAGATTGGGGAATGAACAATGGACTAAAGTAGACTTATTATTCTATTCTAAACTTATTAGTCTAGCAATGGAAGTGCTCTAATCATTTATATAAAGGCTGTGGTCACCAGAGGTTCTGAGGGGAGAAAGAAGGGAGAATGGGTATAACATGGGGGCATTTTTAGGACATTAGAATTGTCCTGTATCACATTGCAGTGATGGGTACAGGCCATTATACATTTTGTCATAACCTACAAAATTGCACAGGACAGAGTGTAAACTATAATGTAAAAACGGTAGTCCACGGTTAGTAGCAATGCTCCAATATGTGTTCATCAATTGTAATAAATGTGCCACACTAATGAAGGACGTTGTTAATGTGGAAAAGTGTGTGTGTGTTGGGAGTGGGGCATATGGGAATCTCTTATAATTTTTATGTAACTTTTGTGTAATCTAAAGCTTCATTAAAAATAAAGATTTTTTGAAGGAGTTAGCGTTACTGACAAAATCCAAGACTTAATTCATGACACTATTATTTTTCAAAGGCAATTATGTAGCATTGTGTGTGTGTGCATGCACGCATTTTGGATTGTTAGATAAGAAAAGATGTTAGATATACTAATGCGATTATCTTGGTCGTTAAAAATTGCTTATACCAGGGAAAAGGCACTCCCTGAAGTCGGGAAGAGTCCCCTTAAACATAGGAACACAGGGCTCAGTTAACAGGGCATTTGCCCTCCGCCTTGACCTTCCTCTTCTACCATCTCCCCACCTCAACCCCTTTAACCTTCTCCTTGGCTGGGGAACTCTCATTTTCCTCCCAGGATGTGACATGACCTTTTTGGGGAAGTCTTTTTCTAACCTTAAGCTTGGAGTGGGTGCCTGTGTCAGACGTGGTTGTTGCATTATTCAGATCCTCACAGATCTCTTTACACATTCTGCATATCCCTCCCTGGCTTCTGGGCTTCCTCCACTTTTCCCCTTTGGTGTACTTTTGCTTCCAGCAGCCAACACCTGTGACTCTTCTGGGAGGAAATGCCTTCAGTCCACTGGAGCAGTCATGTACTGAGAAGTGTCTGGGAATTTACGTGCCACGCAGCTGTCCTTAGTCAATGAGTGGCAGGCGTGGGAGTTTGAAAGCCCAGGTGCTTTCCCTCCTGTTGGGACAAACTCTGAGGCATGACTTATACTCCAGAGTCCCACTGTGGGGTCAGGCGGAGGCTGTTCTCAGAGGGCCTTAGTGCTCAAAATTCACCCAGCTGGGTTTCTTTTCCTTCCCTGTCCTGCTTCTTCCACTCCTTCACTGGTTTCTCCTGGAAGCAGTATCTTGAGAAACCAGCTCTGCACAAACCCTCCCCTCAAGCCGTGTGTCTGGGGAACCTAACCCAAGATAGTGTGTCCTCCTGTATCCTCCCATGTCCTCGAGGCACCCCCTCTGATGGTAACTTAAGGCAATGAGTTGTAATCCCCTATTTGCTAGTAGGTCCCCTCCACTGGACTGGGAACTTGCTGAGGACAAGGACTGTTTTGTTTACTATCCCAGGAACAACCCAGGGCCTGTCAATGAACTCAATGAGAAGGGAAGGAAGGAAGGAAGGAAGGAAGGAAGGAAGGAAGGAAGGAAGGAAGGAAGGAAGGAAGGAAGGAAGGAAGGAAGGAAGGAAGGAAGGAAGGAAGGAAGGAAGGAAGGAAGGAAGGAAGGAAGGAAGGAAGGAAGGAAGGAAGGAAGGAAGGAAGGAAGGAAGGAAGGAAGGAAGGAAGGAAGGAAGGAAGGAAGGAAGGAAGGAAGGAAGGAAGGAAGGAAGGAAGGAAGGAAGGAAGGAAGGAAGGAAGGAAGGAAGGAAGGAAGGAAGGAAGGAAGGAAGGAAGGAAGGAAGGAAGGAAGGAAGGAAGGAAGGAAGGAAGGAAGGAAGGAAGGAAGGAAGGAAGGAAGGAAGGAAGGAAGGAAGGAAGGAAGGAAGGAAGGAAGGAAGGAAGGAAGGAAGGAAGGAAGGAAGGAAGGAAGGAAGGAAGGATTAACTCCAATTATCAGAGTCAATCTCAATACAAAATTGAACCCTGGAAAATATCTGGGCACTTCTAGGGAAGCCCTGGTCCTAAACTGAACTAAAGACCTTTCTGAAAAATGGAGTGAGAGTGTTAGGGGACCTCAGCAGCTATGCGTAGGCAAGAATTACCAATTCTTCGTCTCCTTCTTGTGGACCTTTCTTCACCATCACACTCTTACCCTTTAGCTGTCAACCCCATTTGCCTACCAGGTCCGACCCTTAAAGATGTGCCTATGTTTACATTTGCCTCCGTTTTTAATTCCTCTGTGGAGTCTGCTTCCAGGCACATGGAACCCACCACATTCATCTCTTCAGCTTCCGCCTCCTTTCCGCCTTGAGCCTTGTGTCCACACATCGGTCTGCTAACTGTTGTCGTCAGGTGTCCCCCATCTCCAGGACTCTGATCACAACACCCAGCCCACTCCTCAGTCCCCACCCACCAGTGCCAGCACGGTGTGGAATGTGGTTGTGACAGAGAAGCCGAGTCTGTTATCACTGCACGGTCTCGGGCACGTCCAGGCAGGCCTGGGCAGGCCGCCAGGGCTTTTGTTGATACGATGGATAGCCTATCATTTTCCCAGAAGAAATAGCAATGATGAGCTGGAACAGACACTTGGCCTGTAACTGAGACCTCGAGCAGACTGAAGAGTTCTTACCCTCTTAGCCATTTAGGGGAAGGGGATAGTTGGCCATGGGTTTTATGCTGCGGGAGAATACCCAAGGCGCACATGCCTCGATTTCTTTGGGGGTGGGAGTGAGGAACAGAAAGAACAAGTCTTAAAAAAAAGAAATTAAATAGCCAGAGACAGAGAAAGAGACCCCTGTAAGAAAAAAGAGGAGGCCCATTCTGCTCAGGGGGCTGGCCCTGGAAGCAGGTCTAGAATGGGAGAGAGCGACTGCCAAGGCTACCCCGTTTGGGAGAAAAGGCACATAAACCATCGAATTGAGCAAAGTGCTTGAAAATGAACTCGGTGAGCTTACATCTCCTTCCCCTTTCTAACGTGGCAAATGCCTTCCTTCGATCAAACATTCACAGGCAAGTTATGAGCTCTTGGAGGGGCAGGCTGTGCAGGAAATGGTGGTGACCTTGGCTAGGCAGTCAAACAAAGGGCTTGGAGAAGTTAATGATTTACAGCCCAGGGGCCCAGGGATGACTTCCACACCAACTCGCTGCCTGCAAAGGTAAAAAGGCCCCGCAGATGATCCCAGGAGGAAGGGCTGGGCTCGTAGGAGTTTAATTTCAGATTTTCCCTATCTTTATCTCTACCACATTGCCTGTTCCAAATCTTCATCTTCTCACACCCAGACAGTTGTGGGAAATGCTGAACAAATCTCCTTCCCTCCTTCCCTCTCTCCTTTCAACAAATATGTATTGTCTTCCCTGCACCAGGTGCTAGTGAACAAAATGACAAAAACGTCTGCTTTCACAGAACTTTCATTCTAGAGGAAGGAGACAGCCACAATCAGTAAGTAATTAAAGATACACAGCATGTCAGAGAGCAGTAAGTCCATAGAGAAAAGTAAAGCAGAGAAGGGGAAGAGGGAGGATGGGTGATGATGGAGAGGACGTTGCAATTTTAAAGACAGAAGGCAGAAAAGGACTTGCTGGAAAGGAGTCATTTGAAAAAAAAATTTAGGTACCTTCTTTAGGCCTGATATCACACTAGCCACTGTGAAGCAGGCTAGTAAGATAGAGAATTAATAGACGGATCTGGAACCTGGCAGAGAGTCCACGTGGACGTCAGTAACCCCCGCGATGGCTGCTGAAAGACCCCCACCCCCAGGATTCTGCTATCCAGAAAAAGGCTTCTTCTGGGAGCATGGAAAAGCCCCAAATGTTCCCTAGGGACTTTACAATTGGGGCCTCACTGGGGGATTGATGGATGAGGTGATCAATCAGAATAGCAAACAGCTGGAACCCCTCCCCTACCATTAGCAAAGTGGTGGAATAATTAATCATTTATAAAGCAGACCACGAGGCCTGAGAGCGCTCTCGCCCCCTGCTCTCTTGCCTCTGGACCTGTTCCTGCCCTCTGTGTACTGCTCTTGCCATTTTTCCTCTGCCATGTAGCCATGCAGGTAAACCTGGGCATTTATAATCTATAAGGGAACTGTAGCTTGTAAATCAGCCCTCTTTATGCCTTTTCACCCCCTTCCTCTCTACCTGGGACCCCTGATCTGTTATTTTCTCCCATTTCTCTTCCCTCCCTACCTGAATAAATTGCTAGCCTAACTCATCTGGTGTGCTCTTGAAATTCATTTCTGCAGCATAGCCAAGAACCTAGATAAAATCTGGTGACATATTTGGTGAGCCAGGCAGGAGTTTATTGTTGAATGAAACTATGGCCTACAGCTTGTTTAAAGCCTTCCTTTTGTTCTCTATTTTAAATAGGTTCACCTTTGAGCCCCCACAGGATGTAATCCTGGGAGAGAAGGGGCCGGGGCTCTGGAATTTTCTGCATCCATGCTGTGCACCCCACTTTGTTAGATCTAACCCCAGTTGGGAGGGCTGGGGCACAGGACAGGAGCTCACTGTGCTGCTCTTTCAAGCCCTTTAGCAGCCGTTGTCTCTGTCCTCAGGGCCGGCAATCATTGCCTTCTCCTGCCCTCTCCCCTAGGGAGTGCACAGCAGTGATGGAGATCCTGAGAGCCAAGGGCTTCCTAGTCCCCACCTCTGCAAGCAGCTTTCCTATCTTGACCCACACCCAGCTACCTGGGGGATGAAGTAGGAATGCTGCAGGCAGAGCCAAAATGGATACTGTAGGAGTTCCTTTCCCCAGGGTTGTCACAGGCCAAGATAACTTTTGCATAATTTACCTTCACCCATGTTTTACCTTTCTACTTCTTGCTAGTGAATTTCTCTTTGCATGTCTGTGTTAGGATGCTTTGGAATGTTTTAAAAACTGTGAAGCCAGGAAACTGCCTTTGTCTAGCAAGGAAGCTATTGCCCAAAGCCTGTTAGCTAGAGCAATTAACCTCTAATAACTTAATGGTTCAACTGGGAAACTATCAGACAGTAAAGTCATAGAACTAAGACTGCATCTAAAACTTATGGAAGGATAGGAGGAAGAAGCACAATTCAGCCTGGCAGCTTTAGGTTAATCTAGTCAGCCTGTCTCCCAAGTCTAGGACTGCCCTGGAAATTCCCAGCAGTAGGGGCTTTATGATTCCCTGGGGTGGCAGGAATCAGAAAGCAGCCAAATGTTTCCTGAGATTTAACTCAGGAACTTCTATTTGGGTCAGTCAGTCTCAGACCCTGGAAAGTAGGGGTGCCAAGAGCCAGAGCAGGAAACTGAAAGGCTCACATTCTTTGAACCCATCCATTCAAAGAGCAGCCAAATATCTCCTGGGACAAATGTCTCAGGTGCTTTGATTTCAGGCCACAGCTCAGGCCCCCCACCAAGTCAGCTTGGGCTCGTTGATCTAATATCCAGTATCAAATACCCCCAAGACCTACCCACAAGGAAGCTTGTGGGCTGGTTAAGCACTGAAAATTGAAATTCTCAAGATGCTGAGACAGGGCTTCAGCTCCAAATTATTGGAGGAGTGAACTTTTGTCAGACTAGGACTCTGAGATGCCAGAATGGTCGACTGAAGGGTGCTTTTTCATTCTTCCTAGAGCAATGGGTGCAGGCTCTAGCCTACCAGCAAACTTCCCATAGGAGTCTCTAGGAATCGGGAAATTCTGCCTTCTACTAATCCACATGGCCACAGTGTAGCCAAGAGCAGCCTGTGTATAAAATCCTGAATTCCAGTTAAACCAGTGTAAAAAAAGAAAACAGTTAAATCTGAGGCCCAGAAACCTCATGCCATGTCTCCTTAAATAAATGAGAAAATAAACCTCACAGTTCTCAGTTCAAACTCAATTGTGCCTATAAAAGGTGTGACTAGTGATCAAGGAAAAAAAAAAAACCCTCATGTGCCATCAATTAAGGTCAAAGAGTTCCTTGAAATGCTAAAGGTACAAAATTCTCTCTTCTATTTAATCTGTGCTTAACTTTGTGTTCAACTTTGAAATCTGTGTTTAACTTTGTCAGTTTGCTTGTACCTAGGAAATCAGATTTGGGGTTCACCTGTTACAAATTAGATAATGGTGAAAGTTAACCTGAAGATGAGTCTTTGAGAGTCAATACTGTCTTGCTAGTGGATTTAATGTATAAATCACGAGTGAAATTTATTTAATTGATAGAAAAGCAAAGAAACTTCACAAAGTTGTTACTAATAAGATTCTTGTGGCTTAGTTAATAAAGGTACCCAACTCACCTTAAGGTAAAAGCTTACTAGAAACTGTAACTCGGAGTTAAGATAATTTATAAATGCCTCATTTTCCTCTCCTCTACTGTAGGAACTAGGAGTAACAATTTATACCTAACCCCGTTGTCTATTGCAATTTCTCTGTAATGTTAACCAACAACATAAAATAACTCAGGGAAGAATATTATTTCCCACCAACTTTGGGAAAATGCAGCCTTTGTAGGCACCTGACCTTTTCTACTTCTGTGGTCCAGTGTCCTCTTAGTAGGACCACATATTCTCAAAATTCTAATAAAGTTTATTTCTTCCAGCATCAATATCTTGTTAGCCATATGGGGACTTCATCCAAATTCATCCAGGATGCCAGATCTGTCTTTCCTTGACTGAAATCAAGCAGCCAGAGAGTTTCAGACCTTGTCAGGTAGGGCCTACAGCCCCTAACCAGCAGGAGGTAGCTACAGAAGAAAGATCATCTCCCTTCAGCATCCCTTTAAGATTAAAGGTGTAAACTCTCTGAGGGGGGAATAAAGCAGGCTGATAAGATAGGGAATTATTAGGTGGACCTGGCACCTGGCAGAGAGTCCACATGGACATCAGTAACCCCCAAGATGACTGCTGAAAGACCACCACCCCCAGGATTCTGCTATCCAGAACAAAGACTTCTTCTGAGAGCAAGGAAAAGCCCCAGATGTTCCTCAGGGACTTTTATCATTGGGTCCTCACTGAGACAATCAATCAAAACAGCAAACAGCTGGAACCCCTCCCCTGCCATTAGCAAAGTGGTGGAATAATTAATCATTTATAAAGCAGACCACGAGGCCTGAGAGTGCTCTTACCCCCTGCTCTCTTGCCTCTGGACCTGTTCCTGCCCTCTGTGCACTGCTCTTGCCATTTTTCCTCTGCCATGTGGCCATGCAAGTAAACCTGGGCATTAATAATCTATAATGGGGAACTGTAGCTTGTAAATCAGCCCTCTTTATGCCTTTTCACCCCCTTCCTCTCTACCTGGGACCCCTGATCTGTTATTTTCTCCCATTTCTCTTCCCTCCCTACCTGAATAAATTGCTAGCCTAACTCATCTGGCATGCTCTTGAAACTCATTTCTGCAGCATAGCCAAGAACCTAGATAAAATCTGGTAACAACTTGATTACAGATAAAGGAATGTGATTCCCGCCCCAGTGAAACAGTCTAGCTTTATTCCACCCACGTTGACTCTCTCCTCAATGTGGCTTCCCACACACAGGAACAGTGACATCCCTGTCCTGCTTAAAACCCTTTGTGGCCTTTGAATGCCTTCTCACCTGGCTTCACTCCCTGTCCTGCCCACTTTCCAGTCTAGGGTCCAGCCACGGCCTCTCCTCCCCTCAAACTAGGTAGCCACATGGTCCAAATTGCCTGGGACCATATTGGTTTATGCCTGTTGTCCTGGCATCATTATCAACAGTGTGTCCCATCATACTCGCAAGTGTCCCTGTTTGGCAATAAAGTATTCAGCCATGCTCTTGTAACACCCGGTGCTTCAGCCTTACCAAACACTGGTCTTCAAAATGCTTGGTACTTTCCAGCTTCCACACCTTGTTCATGCTCTTCTCTCAGTCTGGGGTGCCTTACCCCCTTTCCTGTCTGATGAGATTCTTTCTCCTTGAAAGCCAGCTCCAACGCTGCTTTCTCTTTGTTTTCTGGACTCTCTCCCCACCCTGCACTCCTACTAGACAGTGCTGTTTTCCCTCCTCTGTGTTTCCACAGCATTCATCCTTTCCCCTAGTACAGCATCCTACACCCCTTTGCCTTGCAGAGGTTAGGGCCTGCGCTTGCTCAGCCTTGCCTTCCCACTGCCTTGCACGACACCTTGACCACAGCAGGCGCTGAGTAAATGTTGATTGTGTTGAATGCAAAGCAAGGAGGCTCTAGTTGCAAATAGAGTGGTTTAAAAGTTTAAGTGCTTCCAAGAAAATGGCTAGAACTTGAAGACTGGGTCCACTGTGACTTTGTTTTGGTTGTTTGTTTGTTTGTTTTTTCCCAATCTGTCACATAATTCCTTAAACATAGTGTGAGGTTCATGCCCTCAGAGTGGATCTGTCTTGGGGACCTGCACCTGACTTTTCTGGCTCGCCTATACCACCTAATGACGGACGCTTCGAGCTCTCGGCCTCCTGCAGGACAGCAGCTGTGATGTGCACCTTAGCTCTGAGTGCTGGGGTAGAGGATCAAGGAAGGAAAGGCTTTGCCTACGAGGACTGGGATTGAAGGAAAGTGAGGTGTGAGGCCAAAAGTAGGGAAAAGGAAGAAAAGCTTTCCTTAGTCAGAACAGGTAAGAGGAAACATTTGAGCGGAGAGGTTTAGGATCAGCAGAATTTTTTTCCAGGTAACCGGAAAAGACATGAGTGATTTTACATTTATTAGTGCCAATAAAGGGAAGGATCTGAAGGAAGTTTAATCAATAGGAGGTCAATAGACAGGGTGTGTGTGTGAGAAAGAGAGAGACAGAGACAGAAGAGACAGACAGAATGGAACAAGCATGAACTTTGACAAGGAAATCCCATTTTATTCCTTCATTTCTTCCTTCATATTCACCCAAGTATGAAAGGCCTACCTGGTACCAGGCACTGTGCAGGTGTCCAAAACACAATTGGGAAGTGTAAAAAAGAGACCCAGTCCATGTCAGTCTGGTGAGGAAGTCAGAAGATAATCAAATACCCATGAGATTAAAATGTCAGTTTTAAATTGTGTTAATATGATGTGGACCATTGACTATGGGGTGCAGTGATGCTCAGAGATGAACTTACCAGGTGCAATGGATGTGTCATGATGATGGGAGAGAGTGTTGCTGTGGGGGGAGTGGGGGGCGGGGGCGGTGGGGTTGAATGGGACCTCATATTTTTCATAATGTAATTTAAAAAAATAAATAAATAATTAAAAAAAAATAAAATAAAAAAAAAAGAAATAAGAAACAGGAAAAATAAATAAATAAATAAATTGTGTTAAGTGCTATGAAAGAAGCATATAAAGAACTCTAAGGGTGTGTAACAGTGGGCAGTGGGGTTAGCCAATCTAAGTTCACCTGAGGAAACGACAGGTAAAGTGTGAATTTAAGGATGAGTAGGGATAACTGAGGCTTGCAGTGGCCCTCCAGATGAAGATAATAGCCTGTCATGCTGGAGAGGGCCAAGGCTTACAGCCCAGAAGGTGAGGAGAGAAGATGAGGCTGAAGAGAGAGGAAGGGCCCAGTTGGTGCAGCATACCATGGGGATTTGGCATGGATTGGTCTGAGAGTGGGATGACACAGGAGAATTTTTAGCAGTGGTGGTGGTGGTGAAGGGTATGTTTGTGTCACCTGAGAAGATATGTACTTTGGAAAGCTTCATTCTAGCTGCAGGGTGAAAAGATTTAGAAGTGAAGAGATCATTTAGAACAGGGGTTCTTAATAAGAGGTCCGTGAGCTTGAATTGAAATTCAAGAAAAGCATTATTCTTGTGGGAACGTGTTGGTGTGGGTGTGATATATTTATTAAATAACACACAGTGTAGTGTGGACTGAGTAAGGAGTCCGTGGTTTTCATCTGACTGGCAAAGGGGTCCGTGGAACAAAAAAGGTAAGAACCCCTGATTTAGAAAGTCTTTGTAAGAATCCATTGTAGTGTAATTTTTTATACCCTCTCTGAATCTGAATTGTCTAATCTCTAAAAAGGAATAAAACATATCACTTAGGGTAAGAATATATGCAAAGTGTCTGATTCATAGTAACTACTCAGTAGATGTGCAATAAATGTATAAGTACCTAATAAGTGAGGCAGGCAGCTGACACACAGTTGAGGTTCTTTCACCTGTTAGACTCTGCTTTCTGAGATGATTTTTCTTTTACTCACAGAAGCAACCCTGTGTTTGTACAAGGAAATGGGAACAGGAAGCAGCCCGAGACACATTGTAGAGAAGTTCCTTTCCAAAATATTTTTGAGATGTAAAAAGAGAGGGAAAATTAGATAGATTCTATCTAGTTTGGGAGGGTCACAGATATGCACACACATACACACAAGCATTCACAGATGCATATTTGCACACATACAGTTACATAAAGTTCATTAGGTAAAAAATGACATTGCTTTCTGCTGGCAAAAGGGAGGGCTAGGGCTGTTGGCTAAGATGGTTTTGTACCCCTGGGAATGTTGTTGTATCTGAGGCCTCCATGGGAAAACTTTCCTTTTTCTTGCAGCCAATAGGGTAATGAAAGTTGTATAGAACTGTGATCAGGTAACCCAGATAAAGGCCTCTTGTGTTCATCCCAGTGTGCGCAATATCAGGTAACATCCTTTTCCAATGAAAATAAAAAGTGGCCACCCTCCAATCCGTCAGAGAGAAAGAGGGAGAAAACCTCCCCCCATTTCATGTGGTCAGCTGGAACAGACTTCCCCTTTGTTTAGTTTGCAAAGTGCACAACCTAAGAGATACCTGCACTTTTACGTTAATCAAATGGGATTTTTGTAAGCATAGACCAAAATGTTTCTGGCTAAGAAAAAAAGTAATTTCATTAATTTCCTCTTTAAAGAAACAACCAACAATCAAAGGAGCTCACCTGGAAGCACTGAAAGCAAATCATTTATTTTATTCCTGAATGCAAATTTGGGCAAAAAGAGTTTGCAAAACTTACGGTAACACAAACAATTCCTGCCTTAAAAGCCTTCAATGGCAAAAGAAAGTAGCAGTTCCTTTTAGCATCCGAAAAAAAAAGATGGCATTAATTGCAGCAGCTAGGATGTCAGTAATTACTTCCCCTCAGAGTGTCTCTTGGTTACTACAGAGCGCTCCCAAAGGGGCACCCCAGACTCTCAGCTGCAGCCACCTTGCAGCAGGGCCCTTTTCCTCCTCTCCCAGTTCACTGCCCACTCATCCAGAAGCTTCCCTGCTCTTCCTGCCAGTCCTGAGCTGCCAACAGCCCTGCCAACAGGGCTTTTCCTGGGAGTGGCTGTGGTACCACTGGAGGGTTCTGAGCAGAAGAATGTCATGATGGTCTATATCTACTTCTAACAAGCAGAATACAGTCATTTCTCAGGCCAAAAAGGAAACCATAACAGATTTTTTTTTTAAAGTGCCTATTTTGCCTGCAAAATCTCTGATCATAATCTAATAGTATTGAAAATAAATTATTAAAAGGTGATGAAAATTTTTAACTACTTAAGAATTAATAAATAAGCTCCTAGATAATCTATGGCTCAAAAAGGAAATGAAAAGGGAAATTTATATTGTTAAAAAGCAACAAAAAGGAGAAACACAGAAATAAAAACCAATGAGCCAGCAAAGGCTGTCCACAGAGGAAACTGTATGGTCTTAAATGTTCTTTATTATTGGAGAAGAAAGAATAAAAATTAAAAGAACTAAATACTTGTCTCAAGGAAGTAGTGAAATAACAAGAAAATAAACCAAAGGAAACTTGGAAGAGATTTAGAAAAATAAAAGTGGAAATTAAATTTAACTAAAATCTAATTTATTGACTTATTAAAATTAATTAAATAAAATATTTATTTAAAAGTTCAAATAAACCCAAAGGCTGGATCCTTGAATAGGTGAATCTTTCAAAAGCCTGAATAAGTAAAGAAGAGAGGGAACAGAAAGATGAGAAAAGAGATTCAACTCTCAATAGAGAAGCAATTAAAACAATTATAAGAAAATTCTATATGTAGTGCTGCCTGTGGCAATAATTTGAGAATCTGAAGAAAAGGATGACTTCCTGGCACAGTAGATAATACTAACATTGACTCCAGGAATAGACTAATTGACATTACTTTGAAAGGTGACTAAAGATGTACAGTTGAAAGAATCCCAGGACCAGATGGGTTCAGAGGTTAGTAACAGATGTTTTCATTTCCTTCTCTAATTATCCAGTCAACCACTTGGTTCTGCAACAAATAATAGTTACACAGTCATAATATTTGGATTCCATTTTTTGGTTTTCTATTTTTAAAATCAAGCCATATGGTTTTCACTCCAACATTAAGAGCTTGGAAGTCATCACTGCCACTTGCACAACAAGAAAAAATCTGAACAAACAGAAAACAACATCTCATCTTAGAACTATCAGAGTATTGTGGTCACAGGGCAAACTAATAGGGAAACAGGGAAAACTCAAAACTGTAGAAATAGGGGAATACAAAGAATCACAGTTTCCTAGCGACAGAAGTTGCTGGATCCAGGTGCTGGCAGGAAAACTTAAATCATAATTGATGAACTGCTGGATGCTGAAAGTGGACTAGCTTGAGAGTTAAAAGCTCCTGGGAGCCAATCTTAGGGCGGTTTCTGCATTTCTTTGAGTTTTACACCAGAAAAAAAGAAGAAAGAGAAAAGAAAAGAAGAAAAGAAAGAAATCTCTACCAGGTTCTCATGGTAAATTTCAGAGAAAAATCCTCTTGCGCTACCAGCAGGGGGAGGAAAAATGTAACCATTTTGAAATAGCCAGAGCATTCTGTTCTCCCCTGCCCTGAAGGGAAACTACCAGAGCCAAATATAATAGGTAAAGGGAAATATTCAACCCTAGACCTCCTAGCCTTCCTGTCTTGCCTTAAGAGGAAGGGAAAAAAACCGAGAAACACTTGTGAAGGTCACAGCTGAGAGGTACAGGGTTATTAAAAGACTGAAATCCAAACAAAGGATTACAGAACACTACCCCTACCCCCCACACCTGACCACCGTATCAACAGGACTCCTGTACAATAATAGAGGGTTACAGCTGAAAGAACAGCAAGGCTCAGATTCTATTTAAGAAGGAGTTTCTGGGGAAATGCAAAGACCACAGGAGAGACAAAAAATAGGACACTAGGGGAAATTGAAGCAACAGATACCTATAGCTACAACAAACAGGAAACACAGCATAATGTCTAGCCAGATAGTATAAACCCTCACACTAAAGACTATCTACCTCAGTTCCTATTACCCAATACATCACGTCTGGTTTTCAACAAGAAATTTCAATGCATGCTAAAAAGAAAGAAGAAACACAGTCTAGAGAGACAAAGCAAGCATCAGAACCAGACTCAAATGTGGCAGAGGTTTTGGAATTAGCAACATAAGAATTTTAAATAACTATGTTTAATATGCTAAGTTCTCTAATGTGAAAAGTGGGCATAGTGCAAGAACAGAGGGGTGAAGTATGCAGAAAGATTGAAGCTCTAAGAATCAAAAGGAAATGTTAGTTGCAATAACACAGAATTTTGGTTCCTGTCTTTTTCTTTGCACACCAGCTCTACTCTTTAGTAAAATTGTAAAAGGCTGCCATTATGGACATGAGGTATCCCAACATAATCATCTGGAGTGTGTCCATTTTGTTTCTCGTAGGACCAGTTTTTCTTTGCAGCTTGAGATAAGATGAAGGCTGAGAAAGGGTACTGATGCTTAATGTATGTAGAATTTTTAGTGAGGTTGGTTATAAATGTGTGGAAATGGATAGAGTGGATGGTAATACGTAGAGTGGGTATAACTAACACTGCTGATTTATAAATGTAATTGTGGCTAAAAGGGGCAGTCTAGAGATGTAAATGTCAACTGAAAAAAAGCTAGAGAATAATCTAGGGACTGTACAACATAGTGAACTCAGTGGCAGATGAGGATTGTGGTTAATAGTACAAATACAAGAATGCTCTATGAACTGGAACAAATGTATGTCACTATTACAAGGTGCTAAGAATATAGTGATACCTAGGAAAAATGCAATTAAAATAATTTATGGACTATAGTTAACAGTAATATTGTAATATTCTTGCAGCAATGTCAAAAAAGGTACTATATCAGTGCAAGGGGCCAATAATAAGGGGTAGGGGATTTTTCTATTGGAAGAAGGGAAATGTTCTAAAATTGACTGAGGCAATGACAGCACAACTCTGTGACAAAACTGAGTGCCATTGAGTGTACATTTCAGATGGCGTGTGTAAGGCATGGGACTGTATAACACAGCATACCATGTGGTGGATGATGGATTGTAGTTAACAGTACAAATATGAGAGCATTTTCCCATGGACTGTGACAAATGTATAATACTAATACATGGAGTTAATAATAGGGTGGTTTATGAAAAAAATACAACAAATGTAAGCTTTGGACCATAGTTAGCAGTAATATTTTTGAAAATGTTTTTTTCACAATCTGTAACAAGTATTTTACGACAATGCCAGGTGCTGGTGGTAGTGTCATGTATGGGAATTCTCCACATTATATATGATTGTTTTGTAAGTTCACAATTTCTCTAATAAAAATAAATTTTAAAAAATGCTTATTTGCAACAACAGCTAACACATGAAACTGTAAGTTATTAACCTCAGAATAAATCACTAAATTTGTGTTACCGAAAAAAAAAAGTAGGGAATGGATGTGGCTCAAGCAGTTGACACCTGCCTCCCACATGCGAGGTCCCAGATTTTGTTCCCAGTGCCGCCTAAAGAATATGAGCGAACAACAAGCAGACAATGAACAAACAACAACCAAGCAGACTAGGGAGCCAAAACAGGAAAACTGATGTGGTTCAGTAGTTGAGCACTGGCCTTCCATATATGAGGTCCCAGGTTCATTTCCTGGTCTCAGTATCTCAAAAAAATAAAAATAAAAAAATAAAAAAGTAAAGTGATAGAGACAGATAAAACATGCTAACACTAATCAAAGAAAACTGGAGTAGCTTTATTAATTTCATACAAAGCAGATTTCTGAGCAAGGAAAATTATCAATTAAGGAGAGCATTACATAAGAGTAAAAGGGTCAGTTCTCCAAGAAGAATAACAATTCTTAATTTGAATATATCTAACAAGAGCACATCAAAATATATGAGGCAAAACTGATAGAAATACAAGGAAATAGATTTTCTTGAAGACTTCAAGACCCCTCTGTCAGTAATATTGACAAATATTTTGAGGTTAAACAACTCACATCTAAGTAATACATGGGTCAAAGAAGAACTTTAAAAATAAATCTCAAAATATTTTGAACTAAATGAAAATTAAAATAAAACTTATCAAAATTTGTGGGATGCAACAAAAACAAAGACATTTATAGCATTTCATGCACTTATTAGAAAAGAAGAAAGATCCAAAATCAATAATCTAAGCTCCCACCTGAAGGAACTCAGAAAGGAAGAGCAAATAAAATCCAACATAAGTGAAATAAAAGAAATAATAAAAATTAGACCAGAAATCAATGAAATTAAAAAATGCAATCAATAGAGAAAATCAAAGAAACCAAAAGCTAGTTCTTTGAAAAGATCAATAAAATTTATAACAAAGAAAAGGAGAGGACATAAATTATTAATATCAGAAATGAAAGAGGGGTGATCACTACTGATGCAAAAGATATTGAATGGATAATTGACAAATATTATGAACAACTCTGCCCACAAATTTGTTAACTTAGATGAAATGGACCAATTCCTTGAAAGACACAATTTACCAAAACTCTCAGAAGGAATAATAGATAATTTGAACAGACCTAAATATATTAAAGAAATTGAATGAATAATTAATAACCTTCCAAAACAGAAAGCACCAGGCCCAGATGGTTTCACTGGTCAATTCTACCAAACATGGTAGAAGAAATGATACCAATTCCCTATTCCCTGTTCCAGAAAATAAACGAAGAGGGAGTGATTCCTAACTCACTCAATGAGGCCATGATTACCCTAATACTAATACAAAAATAAAGACATTACCAGAAAGGAAAACTATAGACAAGGACCTCTTATGAATAGAGATGCAAAGATCCTCAACAAAATATTAGTAAATCTAATCCAATGATGTATAAAAAGAATGATACACCACGGCCAAGTTGGATTAATTCCAGGTTTGCGAGGCTGATTCAAAATTTGAACATCTATTGATATAATCCAACACATGAACAGGCTAAAGAAGGAAAATCATGATCATATTAATAGATGCAGAAAAAGCATATGACAAAATGCAACACCCATTAATGACTGAAAAACAAAACTCTCAGCAAACTAGGAAGAGAGGAGAATGTCTTCAATTTGATAAGGAACATCTACAAAAAACCTAGAGCTAACATTATACTTAATGGTGAGAATTAAATTCTTCCCACCAAAGATAATAGGAGAAAATTTAAGCAACCTTGGGTTTGGCAATGAGTTTTAGATGTACTACCCAAAGCATGGAAGAAAAATATTGATATTAGGCTTCATTAAAATTAAAAACCTCTGTTCTGTTAAGAGAATGAAAAGACAAGCCATGGACCAGGAGAAAATGTTTGTAAAAACATATCTGGGGAAGTAGCTGTGGCCCTCAGTTGGGCTCCCGCCTACCATGTGGAAGGCCCTGGGTTCATGACTCGGGGCCTCCTTGCAAAGGCAGGCTCGCTGGCACACTGTGGAGAGCTGCTGGCCTGGGTGCAACGGAGTGCCACCCGGCCCACAAGCGCTGTGGAGAGCTGACTCAGCAAGGTCACACAACAAGAAAAGGGAGACAAGCCAAAAAAAAAAAACCAAAAACACAGAAGGATGTGCAGCAAACAGACACAGAGCGCAGAGAGCAAGCAGGCCGTGAGGGGTATGGGGGGAAATAAATAAAAATAAAATAAAATACAAACACAGAAGAATGCATAGGAATGGGCACAGAGAGCAGACAGCACGCAAAAAGCTGCATATGGGGGAAATAAAAAAAATGGGAACAAAACCCCCTATCTGATTAGAGGACTTGTACATAAAATATACAAAAAAACCTCTTCAAACTCAACAATAAGAAAAAACAACCCAATTTAAAAAATGAGCAAAATATCTGAACAGACATCTCACAGAAAAAGATATACAGATGGCCAATAAGCACATGAAAAGATGCTTAATCAGGGAATTGCACATTAAAACAACAATGAGACACCACTATACACCTATTAGAATGGACAAAATCCAAAATGCTGACAATACCAAGTGCTGGTGAGAATGTGGAGCAATAAGAACTCTCATTAATTGCTCATGGGAATGCAAAATGGTACAGGCACTTTGTAAGACACATTGGCAGTTTCTTACAAAGCTAAACATAGTCTTACCATACAACCATGCTCCTAGGTATTTGTCAAGAGTTTGCCAGAACTTCTGTAAAAAATGGCACAGACTTATTGGCTGAAACAACAGGAATTTATTGTTTCATGGTTCTGGAGGCTAGAAGTCCAAAATCAAGATGTTAGCAGGGCCAATCTTTCTCCAAAGTCTGTGGATTCTGCCACATAGCTGCCTCTCTCCTTTTGCTCTCTTCTTCTGTACAAATTTTCTCTGCTTATAAGAATTCTGGTCATATTGGATTAAAACCCTCCCTAATTCAGCTTAGCCTCATTTAATAGGATCTTTGAAGATCCTATGCACAAATGAGTTCACATCTGCAGGACCAGGAGTTAGGACTTGAATGTGTCTTCACGGGAGACATGATTCATTGTAAAATATTACCCAAATGAGTTAAAAACTTAAGTTCACACAAAAACCTGCACATGAATGTTTATGCCAGTTTTATTCATATTGCCCCAAACTGGAAGCAAACACGATGTCCTTCAAAAATTGAAAGGAGGGAGCAGATGTAGCTTATTGGTTGAGTGCCTATTTCCCATGTATGAAGTCCTGGGTTCAATCCCTGGTACCTCCTAAAAAAAAAATTGAAAGGATTAACAAACCATGGTACATCCATACAAAGAAATATTATTTTTTAATAATAAGAAATGAGCTGTCAAGTCATGAAAAGACACGGAGGAACCTTAAATATGTATTGCTTAGTTAATAAAGTCAATCTGAAAATGCTACATACTGTTTGATTCCAACTACATGATATTCTGGAAAAGGGAAACCTGAGAAATATTAAGATTATTGGTTGCCAGAATTTGTGGGCAAAAGAGAGAAGGAGGGATGAATAGGGAGAATATAGGGGGGTTTAGGGCAGTGAAACTCTTTTGTATGACACTAGAGTGGTGGATACATGATACGCTTTTGTCAAAACCCATAAAACTGTACAATACAAAGAGTGAACTGTAATGTAAACTATGGACTTCAGTTAGGAATAATGTATCAATACTGGTCCATCCATTACAGCAAATATATCAAACTAATGCAAGATGTTAATAATTGGAGAAAATTTGAGCAGGGGAGGAAGGGAATATCTGTACTATAAAGCTTATGAATTTTTAAAAACCCATAGGCAAGCAAACAAGTATAATTGAACTACAGTAAAAAATGTTATAAATAACTTGACATATTAAAACATGGTCAGTTGACAAAAATAAGGTGAAGATAAAGAGAGAATATATGGCAGAATAGATGTATTTAATAGAGACAGGGTATATAAATTTGCATACATTTGATGGCTCAAGAAACAGAGGTTTAAGTAAACACAAATTAAGACTACCACTTACAAAAATCCAGAAGGAGGGGAAAGACAAGAAAGTGGGGGGATTAAGTATGTTAATTTCATCATCTTTTATATTGAGAAGCCAATAAATACTGTCTAACATGCATAAATCATGGAATAAAGATCCAAGTGTGGTAGGTAGAGTTACGGTGGTAACCACCAGGAGAATTCAGAAGAGACGCTGTGAAAAGCAGTCACTTCTGGGGAATGGGACTGGGTGTAAACATGATACTTCAGCTTTATTTTGTACCCTTATGATCTGTTGCATTTTAAAAGTTGATTCCTATAAATAAGTATATTCATATTCATATACACATACATAAAAAAAGAGGACAAATGAGCCAAAAGATAATCCCAAAGTATCTTTGGGAAAGAGGGAAAGACAGGAAATCCCCTGTTATGGCCAAGGAAGGAATTTCATGAGAAGACATCTGATGAGAAATTTTCTGTGGTTCGTGGTGGGATGTGCCATGTGACTCATCCATCACCACCCACACAGGCTGCATTGCTCCCTGATGGGTCAGAGGTTCACGAGAGCTGTTGAGTTGGGCATCCAGGTGGGCTCAGGTGAACACAGGCAGCAGCATAGATTCCAGAGCTGTAGGACAAGGAGACAGTGCTGCCCTGGTTACAAAAAGATGCATCTGACACTGTCCAATCATGAGACTCTGTAGGGGAAACATATAGAAACAGACAATTACTTTTGGCTATTTGCCGGTAGGTATAGACTGCCAGGTGAGCATGGGAAAAGAAACTGCTGAAACAGTAGGGGAGGTCTCTGTGAAGTGACCTCTGTGCTACAGGTTAAAGACTATGTAGGAGGAGCTTGCCAAGGGGGGCGGGGGTGGAGGTGGGGAGAAGGTCTTTCCTTGAAGAGGAAGAGCAAAGTTGCTGTTGCCTGATGAGGCTTGTTCCTGGAATAGTAAATAGTTGATGTGGCTAGACCAGAGGCTGTGTGGGTGGGGGAGATTGACAGCAAGAAAAGTTAGAATGATAGGCTGAGGCAGATCAGGAAGATGCTTGTGTGTGAACTAAGAGCTGGGGCATTACTCTGAGGGTGATGCAGCACCAATGAAGGGCTGAGTGAGAGAATGGCATGACCAGATTGGCATTTTAGAAAGATCACTCTGGTTGAAGACTGGGAGACCAGTGAAGATTGTGGCAGCTAGGAAAGAATCAATGAGAGAATGAATCAGGTCTGTGATGTGGGATTTATGACTTGTCAGCAAGGTATGGTTGATCACTCAGAAATTTGGAGGAGCTGGGGCTTGACATGGAGCCCTCTTAATGGAGTGTTGCCTGGAAAGGCTTAGCCAGTGGTCAAGCACAAGGACTCTGGGAGCAGCAATCCCAGGTACAGTTTGGCAGGCATCTGAGATTCAGCAGGCTATCCCCACAGATGGAATACCAGACTAGAGAATTCAAATGGGAGATTTCAGAAACCCAGGCAGGGCAGAGGTCTAGATAGAGCAGGGCTTGACATGAAAGAAAAGCCCCCTCAGTGGTCTACATTGCCCCCTTCCCCTTTAAACCAATGCCTGAATTAGAGTTGGTGTCAGATAGATGTACGTGGTTGCCCAGTCAGACTTAATTTGCTTTAATATTTATTCTCCATTCATTTAATGGGGTTAGGAAGAAAGAAAACCTTATTTTTAATTAAAATACAATACACAAAATATGAAAAAGGTCCTTTTAATTTTCAAACAAGACATAAATTAAATATATAATATTTTACTTTAATTTATTTGGATTTTTTGTTTCACTGATTTTTCCTTCTCATAACTGGATAGGATTAGGTTACTCAATAAGGACTGAAGTAATTTACAATGATATAGTTACATAAAATTTCCCCTATCCCCCAGCTTTTGAATTCCTTCTTCATTATTTACTAGCTATATGACAAGGCATATTATTTAACTGCCTAAGACTCATTCTTCTCATTCAAAAGGCAGTAGTATTACCATCTTCGTCTCAGGGTTGCTTTGAGGATTAACTTGAATTTATGTGTGAAAGGTCTGTTTCAGTTTCCTTGCTTGCTCCACTAATACCAGGCAAAGGGATGGCTTAAATAATAGAAGTTTGATGGTTTACAGTTTTGAGGCTAAAAGAAAGTCCAAATAAAGTCATCATTAAAAGGATGCTTTCTTCCTAAAGACTGGCATTCTGGGTCTGGCTGCCAGCAATCCTCAGTCCTTGGCTTCTCTGTCACACGGCAATGCACATGGCAGCCTCTCCTGGTCAATCTGTTCTCTTCCAGGTTCCATTGAATTCAGCTTCTTGCTTCCTGTGGCTTTCACTCTATCTGAATTTCATCCTGCTTATAAAGGATACCAGTAATATTATTAAGACCCACCCTGACTGAAGTGGGCTACACTCTAACTGAAGTAACCTCATCAAGAAGACCTACTTACAATTGGTTCACACCCAAAGGAATGGATTAAGTTTACGAACGTGAATTTTTCTGGGGTGCATTCAGCTCCAAACCACCACACTCCACCCTCTGGACCCCAAAAAGACACCTGCAAAATACATTCATTCCATCACAACTCCCAAAAGCATTAAGTCATTCAATAACAAAGGGGTAGGGGCAGGCATAGAATAGACATTCTGATTCCAATAAGGGAAAATTGGAAGGAAAACAGGAGTCAAGGGTCCCAAACAATTCTGAAACCTAGCAGGGCAAACTCCACTGTATTTCAAGTTCTGAGTCATCTTCTGTGGTCAGTATTATCCAGGAGAGGCTACCATGTGCATTGCTATGTGTGGCAGTTTGAGATTATTTATGAATTCCGAATACAGAGATTATGTTTGTAAACTGGTCTGCTTCCTGGGCATGCTACCCTTTGATTGTATTAGATGCAGCTGAGATGTCTTTGATTAAATTAAGATTTGGGCTTTGATTCAACCATGTCAGTAGGGTGTTACTCAGTTTAAGTCCCTGCCCCCTTGGTGGGCTATATAAACAGGCACTCATTCAAGAAGACACACAGAAGGCGGCACAGGAAGAAAGAGAGTTCCATAGACACAGCAGAGGAGATAACTTTGATCCTGTGGCCCTTGGAAAAGAGATGAGCAATTTGCCTGATAGTTGGCAGCTGAAGAGAGAGCAGAGCAGCTGAGATGAGGAAGCCTGGAAAGAAACAAATCCTATATCAGTCTAGAGCTGAGATCAGAAGAAGCTGGGATCATGGAGCCTTAAGAAGAAGAAGGAAAGAGAGACCAGGCCCGCCATCTTACCTCAACACATGGCAACTGACTTGGGTGAGAAAGTACCTCTTATGGTACCTTGAGTGGGACTCCTTAGGGCCTTGCAACTGTAAGCTTTACTCCAAGTAAATGCCCTTTCTAAAAACCAACAGAATTCTGGTACTTTGTATCAGCACCTCTTTGGATGACTAACACATGTGACAGAGAAGCCAAGGACCTAGGATCACCAGCAATCAGCCCCAGAACAACAGTGTTTGAAAAGTAAGCATCACCTTGATGATGACTTGATTTGCATGTTTTCCCAACTTCAAAATCATGAGCTAATAAATTCTCCTTGTTTAAGCCGATATACGGCATGATATTTGCTTGAGCAGCCAAGGAAACTAAAACAAGATCCAAGAACAAATAAGTATTAAATAAATGTTGGATGCCCTGCCTTCCTAGTAAAGTGGCATATAGATAAAGGGCCTTAGATAATTGTTTCAAGTCACAAAGACAACGTCCCTCACCCACTCTGTCCTCTGAAAAATTGGGAGAAGATAAGGGAAAATCCATTGGGAGTTATTCAAGCTGCACATATTTAAACTGTATAGTCTGCTAAGTTTTGATGTATGCTCACCTATAATACCATCACCACTATCAAGACAGTGAATATATCCATCATCCCCAAAAGATTCCTTGTGCTCCTTTGCAATCACTCCCTCCTACTCCTCTCTGCTACCCTTACCCTCCTATTCCTAGGCAACTCCTGATGTGCTTTCTGTAACTATATTAATTTTCATTTCCTAGACTATTATCTAAATGGAACCAAAGAATATGTTCCTTTTTTGTTTGGATTCTTTCACTTAGCATATATTCTTTCAATATTAATCTGTGTAGCAATATTGGTTCATTAATTAATTATCAATAATTTATGTTTTTATTGCTGAAAAGTATTTCACTATATAGATATACCATAATTTTTATCCATTCACCATTTGATGGGGCATTTGGGTTTTTTCTATTTTTGCCTATTACAAATGAAACTGTTATGAACATGCATGTATAAATATTTTTGTGGATATATTCCTCATCTCTTTTGGATAAATATCTAGGCATCAAATGGTTGGATTTTTAAAAAATAATTTTTATTTTTTATTGAAGTATGTCATTCATACATGAACACACATAAACAATCAGTGTATAGTAAAGATTGTGAACTTACAAAATAAATATACATAACATCACACTGGGGTCTCATACATCACCCCCCACCAACTCTTTACATTGTTGTGAAACATTTGTTACAAACTATGCAAGAGCATCATCAAAATATTACTACCAACTATAGTCCTTATCTTATATTTGGTGTATTTTTACCCCAACCCATACTATTTTTTAAAAATATATTTTTGTTACAGATATTGTGAACTTGCAAAACAATCATACAGATGGTAGATTTCCCATACAATTCCACACCCTGGTGAAACATTTGTTAGAGATTATGAGACAATATAATCAGACTATTAACCACCAATCATGGTCCACAGCATACATTTGGCACACTTTTTCCATACACCTTCATTATCAACACAGTACACATTTGGCATTGATGCAATAATATTATAGTTTGCTGTTAACCACAGTCTATAGGTCACACCAACTGTAGTTTTCCCATGCTTCTCCATATTCCCATGTACATCTGCTCTAGCTCTTGAAGAACTCTCTTGCCTTTGTACCTTTAACCACAATTCTCAACCACCTCTGGGTTCATTGTGTTATTCATTTCCTATATTATTCTATAGCTTTCTTTCTATTGACATTTACTTTCCCAGACTACCTTTTTCAGTGACAATCCCATTTATAAACCAGTTGCTACTCACTAGAATTTGTTACTATGAACTCTATCCATCTCCACACTTTTACAGCCAAGTTAATTAAAACTTCTATATACATTAAGCATCCATAGTTCTTCTCAACCCTCCTCTTATCTATATTCTAGGTTTTAATTCCATGATATTATTTATTATTTGTATTTTGTTCATATTAATGAGACCATGAAATATTTGTCCTTTGTGTATGGCTTACTTTGCTTAGTATGATGTCTTCAAGACTCATCCATGTTATCACATATGTCCCAATTTCATTTTTTCTTACTGCAGCATAATATTCCATCGCCTGTATATACCACATTTTGTTTATCCATTCATTGGTGGATGGACAGTGGGTTGTTTCCATTTGTTGGCAATTGTGAACAATGCCACTATGAACATTGGTGTGCAGATGTCTGTTCATGTAATAGTTTTTAGTTCTTCTGGATATATTCCTAGTATAGGAATTGCTGAATCATATGGCAGTTCTATATTAAACTTCCTGAGGAACTGCCAAACTGTCTTCAACAGAGGCTGCACTATTTTACACTCCCACCAACAGTGAAGGAGTGTTCCTATTTCTTCACATCCTCTCCAGTACTTACCGTTGTCTGTTTTTTTAACCATTTAAGGTTAAAAAATGTTTTTTTAACCATTTTTGACCATTTTATGTGGTGTTAGATGATATCTCATTGTTGTTTTAATTTGCATTTCCCTAATAGCTAGTGGTATGGAACATTTTTTCATGTGCTTTTGGCCATTTGTATTTCCTCTTTGGAGAAATGTCTATTTAAGTCTTTTGCCCATTTTTAAATTGGATTGCTTGCTCTTTCATTGTTGAGTTGTATGATCTCTTTATATAGAATGGAAATCAAGCCCTTATCGGATAAGCGTTTCCAAATATTTCTCTCCCATTGGCTGGGCTGCCATTTCACCTTCTTGATGATGTCCTTTGAATCACAGAAATGTTTAAGTTTGAGGATGTCCCATTTATCCATGTTTTCTTTCATTGCTTATGCCTTTGGTGTAAGGTTTAAGAATCCACCACCTACCACCAGGTCTTGAAGATGTTTCCCTACATTTTCTTCTAGGAGCTTTATTGTGCTTCCTTTTATATTTGGGTCTTTGATTCATTTTGGGTTAATTTTTGTACATGGTGTGAGATAGGGGTCTTCTCTCTTTCTTTTGGCTACAGATATCCAGTTCTCCCAACACCATTTGTTGAATAAACTGTTCTGTCCTAACTGGGAGGGCTTGACAGGGTTGTCAAAAATCACTTGGCCATAGA
Source organism: Dasypus novemcinctus (assembly GCF_030445035.2). Taxonomy (NCBI): domain Eukaryota; kingdom Metazoa; phylum Chordata; class Mammalia; order Cingulata; family Dasypodidae; genus Dasypus; species Dasypus novemcinctus. The sequence goes on from NC_080682.1 coordinate 80,951,506, forward strand.
TGTGAGGGTCTGTTTCTGAACCATCAGTTCGGTTCCATTGGTCTGTGTGTCTATCTTTATGCCAATATCATGCTGTTTTTACCACTGTAGATAAGTAATAGGATTTAAAGTCTGGAAGTGAGAGTCCTCCAACTTTACTTTTTCTTTTTAAAATGTTTCTGGCTATTCGGGGCCTTTTACCCTTCCAGATAAATTTGATAATTGTGTTTTCCATTTGTTTTAAAAATGCTGGTGGGATTTTTTTGGGATTGCATTGAATCTGTATATCAATTTGGGTAGAATTGACATCTTAATGATATTTAGTCTTCCAATCCATGAGCATGCAATGTTCTTCAAATTATTTAGGTCTTTTTAAATTTCTTTTAACAATGCTTTGCATCCTTCATTAAATTTATTCCTAAATGTTTGATTCTATTAGTTGCTATTGTAAATGGAATGTTTCCCCTAACTTCCTCCTAAGATTGTGCACTATTAGTGTATAAAAACACCACTGGTTTTTGCATATTGATCTTGTATCCTGACACTCTACTGAAATCATTTATTAGCTCTAGCAGCTTTGTTGTAGATATTTCAGGACTTTCTAGATATACAATCATATCATCTGCGAATAGTGAACGTTTTAATTCTTCCTTTCCAATTTGAATGCCTTTTATTTCTTTTTCTTGCCTGACTGCTCTAGCTAGAACCTCTAGCACTATATTGAACAACAGTGTGACAGTGGGCATCCTTGTCTTGTCCCTGATCTCAGTGGAAAAGCTTTTAGTCTTTCACCATTGAGTACAATGTTAGCTGTGGGTTTTTCACATATGGCCTTTATCATATTGAGAAAGTTTCCTTCAATTCCTACTTTTTGTAGTATTTTTATCAAGAAAGGATGCTGTATTTTGTCAAATGCCTTTTCTGCATCAATTGATAAGATCATGTGATTTTTCTTCTTTGATTTATTAATGTGATGTATTATGCTGATTGATTTTCTTGTGTTAAACCAGCCTTGCATGCCTGGTATAAAACCCACTTGACTATGATGGATAATTCTTTTAATGTGTTGTTGGATTCGATTAGCAAGTATTTTATTGAGGATTTTTGCATCTGTATTCATTAGAGAAATGGGTCTTTTTTTTTTTTGTAATATCTTTATCTGTCTTTGGTATTAGGGTAATACTGGCTTCATAGAATGTGTTTGGTAGCGTTCCTTCTTGTTGAATTTTTTGGAAGAGCTTGAGTAAAATTGGTATTAAATCTTCTTTGAATGCTTGGTAGAACTCACTGGTGAAACCATCTGGTCTTGGGCTTTTCATTTTGGGGAGTTGTTTAATGACTGTTTCAATATCTTTACTTGTGATTGGTTTGTTGTGGTCTATATCTTCTAGCATCAGTGCAGGTTGTTTGTACATTCCTAGGAATTTTTCCATTTCATCTACATTGTCTAGTTTTTTAGCATAAAGTTGTCCATAGTATCCTCTTAAGATTTCTCTTATTCTGTGGGGTCAGTAGTAAGGTTTCCCTTTTCATTTTTTATTTCATTTATTTTCATTTTCTCTCTTTTTTCTTAGTTAGTCTAGCTAATGGTTGTCAATTTTGTTAATCTTCTCAAAGAATCAACTTTTGGTTTTGTTAATTCTCTCTATTGTTTTTTTTTCTATTTCATTTATTTCTGCTCTGATCTTTGTTACTTCATTTCTCCTACTTGCTTTGGGATTAGCTTGCTGTTCTTTTTCTAGTTCCTCCAGGTGTGTAATTAGGTCATTGATTTTAGCTCTTTCTTCTTTTTTAATGTAAGCATTGAGGGCTATAAATTTTCCTCTCAACACTGCCTTTGCAGCATCCCATAGGTTCTGATATGTTGTATTCTCATTGTCATTTGTCTCGAGATAGTTACTGATTTCCCTTGAAATTTCTTCTTTGACCCACTGATTATTTAAGAGTGTGTTGTTTAATCTCCATATATATGTGAATTTTCCATTTATTTCCCACTTGTTGATTTCCAAATTTATTCCATTATGATCAGAGAAAGTGCTTTGTATAATTTTGATTCTGTGCAATTTATTGAGATTGGCTTTGTGACCCAACATATGGTCTATCCTGGAGAAAGATCCATGAGCACTTGAAAAAAAATGTATATCCTGCTATTTTGGGGTGCAATGTTCTTTATGTCTCTTAGGTTTAGTCCATTTATCATAGTATTCAAGCTCTCTGTTTCTTTATTGATCTTCTGCCCAGATATTCTATCCAATGCTGAGAGTGGTGTAGTGAAGTCTGCAACTCTTATTATAGAGATGTCTATTCCTCCCTTCAGTTTTGCCTGTGTTTGTCTCATGTATCTTGGGGCATCCTGGTTAGGTGCATATATATTTATGATTGTTATTTCTTCCTGGTGAATCATCCCTTTTATTAATATGTAATGTCCTTCCTTGTCTTTAATAATAGTTTTGCTTTTAAAGTCTATATCATCTGATATAAGTATAGCTACCCCAGCATTTTTTTTTTTTTTTGGTTACTGCATGCATGGAATATCTATTTCCAACCTTTCACTTTCAATTTATTGGTATCGTTGGGTCTAAGGTGAGTCTCTTGCAGACAACATATAGATGGCTTATATTTTCTTATCTATCTGCCAGTCTGTGTCTTTTGATTGGGGAGTTCAATCCATTAACATTCAATGTTATTACTGTAAAGGCAGTTCTTATTTCATCCATTTTGATCTTTGCATTTTATCTGTTATTTTATATTTGACACTTTTAGTTATTTTTCTTTTCAAGCTGTAACATTCCCTTTAGTATTTCCTGCAAAGCTAGTCTTTTTGTTGTAAACTCTCTCAGTATCTGTTTATCTGTGAATATTCTAATCTCACCCTCATTTTTAAAAGATAATCTTGCTGGGTATAAAATTCTTGGCTGGCAGTTTTTCTCCTGCAGTATCTTAAATATAATATACCACTGCCTTCTTGCCTCCATGGTTTCTGATGAGAAATTGGCATCTAATCTTATTGGGTATCCCTTAAATGTTATGCATTGCTTTTCTCTTGCTGCTCTGAGAATTCTTTTTTGTCTCTGGCATTTGACATTCTCATTAGTATGTGTCTCAGAGTAGGTCTATTTGGGAGTATGTTGCACTTCTTGGACACAGATATCTATGTCCTTCAATAGATTTGGGAAAATTTCCACCATTATTTCTTCAAATATTCCTTCTGCCCCTTTTCCCTTCTCTTCTCCTTCTGAGACCCCCATTACACATATGTTTGCAATGTCTTGCTGTCATTTAATTCCCTGAGACCCTGTTCAATTTTTTCCATTCTTTTCTTCATCTGTTCTTTTGTTTGTTCACTTTTGGAGGCCATGCCTTTGAGCTCATCAATCCTTTCTTCTGTTTCCTCAAACCTGCTGTTATATATCTCCAGTGTATTTTTAATTTCATTTATTACGACTTTCATTCTCATAAGATCTGCTATTTTTCTGTGTATGCTTTCAAATTCTTCTATCCTTAATCTCTTTAGCCATCTCATTGAATTTATTAAGGAGATTTGTTTGAACATCTAAAATTATTTGTCTCAACTCCTTTACATCATCTGCAGGCTTATCTTGTTCCTTTAATTGGGCCATCTCTTCCTGTTTCTTGGTATAGATTGTAATTTTTTTTAGCGTTTCCACATCTGGCTTGCTAGATGTATTTATTCTGGGTGCAGCTTCTCCCTTTAGTTTAGGGATTTCTAATCTTTTCTCCCTTGCTGGTTGTGTAGTACGAGACAAGGATGTAGTTGATGCTGTAAGCTATGGAGACTCGTGTTGCCCCAGGAAGTGATGAATCTTCTCCCACCTTTCTCCTCTGTCAGAGGTAGGGACAGAGCTGCAGCTGTGTATAATAATCCAAGTTGGGCACAACAAGACTGTATATAGTCACCTGGAGACACTGATGAAGCTTCACACCCCTTCTCCCCTACCTTAGGCAGGGATGGAGCTATAGTTTTGGTCAGCAATCTATGCTGTGTGGGTCCAAAATGACTACAGTTGCTCTGGTAAACTCATGTAGCACCAGACGCTCTCCCTTCTGGGGGTGGGAATGGACCCTCTGGAGTGCCCAACAATCTAATCTCTGTGGGTCAAATATGCCTGCAGTTTCCCTGAGAGGCTGAGGGAGTACTGTCCTTTCTCCCCTTTAGGAAGTGGGAACAGAACCACAAATGCTCAACAGTTCAATCCTGTAAGGTGAAAGTACCCACTGTTGCCCAGAGAGGCTGAGGAAACACCAGCCCCCTCCTATCCTATTGGGTGGTAGGGGTGGTTCTATGGGCACTCAACAGTTCAGTCCCTTTAGGCCAAGAATACCTGCCATTGCCTGGAGAACCTGAGGAAACACCAGCCCCCTTCTATCCTCTTAAGGCATGGGGTTGGCTCCACAGGCACCCTACAGTTCAGTCCCTATTGGCTGAAAGTACGCACTATTGTTCAGAGATACTGTGGAGACACCAGACCCCTCCTATCCTATTGGGGTTCGGGGTGGATTCATAGGCATCCAATAGTCCAGTCCATGCAGGCTGAAGGTCTGCTGTTGCCCAAAAAGACTGTGGAAAGACCAGCCCCCTTCTTTCTTACTGGGGAGGGGGGTGAGGGTATGTCCACCAGTACCCACCAAACCAGGCTGTGTGGGCCAAAAGCACCTGCAGTTACCCAGAGAGGTTGGGCAAACACAGTCCTTCTTTTGTCTTATTGGGGATAGAGGTGGAGCCACATGTGCCCAACAGTCAGGCTGTGCAGCCTAAAACTGTCTAAAGTTGTCCTGAGAGGTTGAGGCATCACCAGCCACCACCCCCCATTCTATGGGGGGACAGAGGTGAAAATGGGCTCATAGGCACTCAACAAACCTGTTTGTGTGGGCTGAAAACTCCTGCCATTGCCTGGAGAGACTGAGGATACCCAGCTCCTCTCCTATTCTCTTGGGGTGCAGGGATGCAGCCCCAGGTATCCGACTATTCAGCCTGTGCCAGTGGAGACCACTTGCAGTTGCCTGGAAAAACTGGTGCTAGTCCCGCCAGCTACTTCTTTGCTGGAGGTGGGGCTGGAGCCTAGGCTAGGGCTGCAGTCTGATCTCGGTGGAAAGAAGCCAGTTACTAACTTCACTGGATTTCAGTCAGCCAGGCTTTCCTTCATGTCGGGGGTCAGAGTCAAAATGGCAGCTACCAGACTCTTTCCCACCCTAGCTGTCTCTAAGATTATACTTTAGCCAGCTGAGTCCACTAATCAGTAGCTAAGGTCAGTGGACAACTGTCTCTTCCTCCACCCTTTATGGGAAATGGAGCTTCCAACTTCAGTCAAGAAATAGCTCCTGAGGTGGCTTACGCCCCTAAAGTAGGATGGGCACCAGCCTATGTGGCGTGGTTTGCAGCTTCTCAGAGAGGTGGTGCAGGTGCCCCCCTGCACCTTCCTGCCAGAGGTGGGACTGGGGTTTAGGCTAGACCTGCAATCCAACATGGGTGGAAAGAAGCCGGTCCTTACAAGCACTATGATTTTCAGTCAGTGCTGCTTCCACTCGTGCCTGGGGTGGAGTCAAAATGGTAGCCACTGGCTTCCCTCTGACCTGGACAGGCTCAAAGTTTAGTTGTTCCTAGGATTCTACTTCAGCCCCCCAAATCCACTTCAGTAGCTGAAGTTGATGCCACACTGTGTTTTCCTCTCATTTTTATTGGGGGAAATGGAACTTCCAACTCCAACCATGGAATAGATCTCAAGGCAGCTTGCACACCATGGGCACTGACCCCCATTGCGTGGAGTGCTCTACTCATGATTCCTCTCTGCATATGGGTAGTCTCCTCCTCCTACACTCCCAAGGATGTTGCAGGATATGCCTCTGGTCTCCTGGGTCCTCCAAATACATGCTTTAGTTAGCTCTGGGTGACCACCAACTGCCCTGTTTCATGAACTGACTCTAGGAGCTCCTTACTCTGCTGCCATCTTGGCTCCACTCCCTTGGTTGGATTTTGTGGTAGGTGTATCTTTAACTTTTTAAGAAATTAATAAAGTTTTCCAAAGTGGACTTTTTAAAAAATATTTATTTTATTATTTATTTATTTCTCCCCACCCCCTGGTTGTTTGTATTTACTATGTCTGTTTATCTCCCTTGTTTCTTAAGGAGGCACCAGGAACTGAACCAGGGACCTCTGATGTGGGAGGGAGGTACCTAAGTGCTTGAGCCACCTCCATTCCCTGCTTTGTTGTGTCTTTCATTATGTTTTCCTTCTTGAGTCTCTTATTGCATCATCTTGTTGTGTCAGCTTGCCATACCTGACCGTTGCACCAGCTCACTGTCTTCTTTAAGAGCACCATGAACTGAACCACAGACCTCCCAAGTGTTAAGCAAGAGCTCAATCTGTTGATCCACATCCGCTTCCCTCCAAAGTAGAATTTTACATTCCTACCAGCAGTTTATGAGAGCTTTTGCAAATCCTTGCCAAAAGTTGGCATGGTTATGGTCAGCCTTTCTAATTTTAGCTATTCTAAAATTGTGGTTTTAATTTGCAGATCCCTAAGACCAATGATGTTGAACATTTTTCATGTGCTCATTTGCCATCCATATATCTTCTTTGACAGAATGTCTATTGAAATCTTTAGCCCATTTTAAAAAAATAGGTTGTTTTCTTCTCATTGAGTTTTAAGAGTTCTTTATATTTTCTGGCTACAAGTCCTTTATCAAATATAGTATTTGCAAATGTTTTCTCCCAGTCTGTCTTCAATTTATGTTTTCTTGGGTGTTTTTTCATGATTAAACTGGAGTTATAAAATTTGAAGAGGATTATCAGAGAGGTGAGGTACCCTTCTCATGGCATCATTTCACAGGGTGCATGATAATAGTATGACATCATTAGTGATGTTAACCTTTATCACTTGGTTAAGGTGTTATCTTCTGGGTATCTCCACTGTAAAATCTCTCCCCCCCTTATGAACTCTCTTCTTTGGAATTAGTTCTAACCCATGCTCAAGGGAATTAAATTCTACCTCCTGGAAGAGAAACTTTCTACATATATTATTTGAATTTTTTCCCTTCTCCCTATTTATTTATTCATTCACTTATTTAAATCACTATGGATGCATAGATATTTATTTTATTCTTTAAGTTTTAATCCAATTATTATTTGTGATGTTTAATTTCATGTGTCATCTTGGCTAGGTTATGATGTCTAATTGTTTGGTCAAGCAAGTACTGGCCTGATTGTTACTGTGAGGATGTTGTAGATGGATTTAAATCAGTCAGTTGCTTGCATCTATGGCTGATTACATCTTCATTCAACAAAGGATATTGCCTTCAGCAGTGAAAGGAGTCTCCTCATCCAATTATTTGGAGGTCTTAAAGCAAGAACTGAGGAGTTCAGCAGTCAGAAAGAAGAATTTCTATCTCTAATTCAGTCAGCTTCTCCTGAGGAATTCCAATCACCATCAAGTTTCCAGCTTATGGTTTGCCTTATGGAATTTGGACTTGCCAATCCCCATAGTTGCTTGAGCCAAGTCCTGTAACAAATTTCTTAATACTTGTGCAAATATATATATATATATATATATATATATATATATATATATATATATTCCTGTCAATTCTATTTCTCTAGAGAACTCTGACTAATATATTGTTATTTGTTTTGTAGCTTAAGTATTCCAGCTTGGCCATTGTGAGCTCTTTCAGGTTGTATCTTGTATTCTTTTGATATTCTCTCATACTTTTTTAAAAAAGCATTTCCTAATCCTAATTTTCTGGCACTATACCTCCTAACTCCAGATCATCTTGCATTTTCTCTGTCTCAGCCATAGAGTTAGCTATTTCTCCAAGGAACCCTGGTTCCTATTACTGGAGAATATTATTTTTAGTTCCTTGCTAGTGGGGTGATCTGAAGCTGTATGAATCCCAGAAAAACATGTTCTTAAATTTAATCCATTCCTATGGGTATGAATCCATTGTAAATAGAACCTTTTGATGGGGTTACCTCACTTAAGAAGGTGTGGCCAACCTCAATCAGGATACATTTTAATCCAATTACTGGAGTCCTTTATAAATGGAATAAAGTTCAGACAGACAGAGAGAAGGCCATAGAGGGAGCAGCCAAAAGTTGGGCATCAAGGAAATCTGGAAGTAAATGGGGAGACCAAGAGATGTCACCATGTGCCTTGCCATGTGACAAACTAAAAACCAAGAATCACTGGCAGCCATCCCCAGAACTTTGGGGGAGAAAGCATTGCCTTGACACCTTGATTTGGGCTTTCTTGTAGCCTCAAAACCATAAGCTAATAAATTCCCATTGTTTAACCCAACCCATCTCAGACATTTATTAGAGCAGCCTAAGAAACTAAAGCAAGGGTATTTTTTATTTCCCTTGGAAGATCCTATTTATTTCAGAGAGTGAGTGAGCAATTAACCACTAGTCAGTCATGTAAGAGAGTGCTACTCCAAGTGTGACCCATAAACCATCAGTAACCACATCACCTGATGCTTTCTAGAAATGCAAATCTATAGCTCCATCCAGATCTACTAAATCAGATATTCTAGGGGTTGGACTCAGGAAGCACTAAGTACTCTAGGTGATTCTTAGGCACATCACACAATTTGAGAATTGCTAATGTAAGAAGTAGTCTGTGGAAATTTGGGTTAACTATTATTGTATTTCACACTTATCCTAGTGATAATTTAATACCTCTCATAGGTGGTACTCTGGGAAATTGCCAAGCTAACTGGCTTCTTAATCCAGCTATGACCTCAGCCCTTGGATTTCTACCATTCTGATGGTGAGGATGTTTAGATAGGGCAGAGCATACAACGTGGGGAGAAGAAGCAAAAATAACAGAAGAGTCAATCTTCAACAAAATGCTAGCAAACAAAATCTAGCCATAAATAAAAATGGAGCTGCCCTGGATGGTGCTTCAGAGGCAATCACCGGACATTGTAAATCCTCACAGGGCCCACTGGATGGAATGGAGGAGAGTATGGGCCATGATGTGGACCATTGACTATGAGGTGCAGAGGTGACCAAAGATGTACTTACCAAATCCAATGGATGTGTCATGATGATGGGAATGAGTGTTGCTGGGGGGGGGGGGGGGGGGAGAGGTGGGGTGGGGGGGTGGGGTTGAATGGGACCTCACATATATATTTTTAATGTAATATTATTACAAAATCAATTAAAAAAATGTAAAAAAATAAATAAATAAATAAATAAAAATGGATTATATATCAAGGGGATTTGTCCCAGGAATGCAAGATTGGTTTGATATCTGCAAACCAAGTAACATAATATACCATATCGATATAATAAAGAACAAAAGACAAAGGCCATATATGATCATTTCAATAGATGCAGAAAGTGCATTTGACAAATTTCAACATCCTTCATGATAAAACACTCAATAAATGAGGAATAAACTTCCTCTCCTGATTAAGAACATTTACCAAAAAACCCATCTCTGATGTCAAACTCAGTATTGAAAGACTGAATGATTTTCCTCTAAGACCAGGAACAATTCAAAGATATATGTTATCATAACTTCTACCAATATTTTTCTGGAGGGTCTAGCCAGAGCAATTAGGCAAGAAAATGAAGTAAAAGACATTCAGATTGGAAAGGAAGAAGTAACACTAACTGTATGCATAGACGACATGATCCTATATATAGAAAACCCAAAGAATATGCACACACACACACACACTCAAACCACTAGAGATAATACAGAAATTAGCAAAGTTGCCGGGTTCTAGATTGACACATAAAAATCAGCAATGAACAATCTGAAAAAAGAAATTAAGAAAAAACTCCATTTAAAATAGCTTCAAAAAGAATAAAATACTTAGGAAAAATTTCACAAAAGATGTACAAAATTTACACTCTGAAAAACAGAAAACTGTTGAAATAAATTAGGATCAATAAATGGAAATGTATCTCATGTTGATGAATTAGATGACTTAATTTTAAGATGACAATACTCCCCAAATTGATCTACAGATTCAATGTGATCTCTATCAAAATCCCACCTGGCCTCTCTGCAAAAAAGTGACTTAACATTCATATGAAAATTCAAGGGACTCAAAATAAACAAAGCGATCTTGAAAAAGAAAAAAATTCAGGACTCACACTTCCTAAACTCAAAACTTAATACAAAGCTTCAGTGATTAAGACAATGTGATATTAGCATAAAGATATACATACAGATCAATGGAATAGAATTCAGAGCCCAAAAAGAAACCGTCACAGTTACAGTTGACTGATTTTTGAGAAGAATACCAGGACAATTCAATGGAAGAAAGAATCGTCTTTTCATCAAATGGTGCTGGGATACATGTGAAAGAATGACGCTGGACCCCTGCCTCACACCTGTGGTGATTCAGTTCCTGTGGTGGGAGAAAGCATGGCAGCCTTAAGAAATTAAAAAGTCAATATGGCTGGAAGGCAGAGACTGAGGGAGAGGATGGTTCAATAGAGCTAGGAAAATAGACAGGGCCTAGAATAAATGATCCAATGCATGTTAAGACTAGTAAACTGTAGAATCATGTTTAAGGACCCTAGAAAGAACATTCTACTTATTAGCTATTTGATCTTAACTACTCACTTAACCTCTCTATGACTCAGTTCCTTCATCTGAAAAACAGAATAATGGTACTTAATTTACAGGCTTATTGTGAAGGTTGAATGAGTAATAATGTGTGTATGGCACTCACAGGAGAACTAGGGACATGTTGAGTAAGCTATCATTACAGAAATGCTTAGCGTAGTTTTTTAGCGTAGTTTCAACTTACTATAGTTTCTGACACTTATTAAGGGCATGCTTAATGTTAGCTGTTACTACCTTTGGGAAAGGGAAAACATGTGTAGAAGTTTCTACATGTAACAGGAAGTCCAAAGAGACCAACCAGTATCAGAATTCTGTTTGGAATTTTGAAACAAAAAGTAGTATTGATCACTGGCCAAAGTTCTGCTACAGGGGATACACTCTGGCCAGTTTGCCCTGAGCTCTGTCTGTTGGCACCACTGAGCTGGGGTGGGAGTGGAGGCACAGCAACAGCAGGTATCCTATAACTCTTTAATGAGGAGAAGCTGGCTTCATAGAGCAAGGTGTTAGCCAGCCCCCACACCCAGCTACGGGGTCTGACCTCCTACCCGACCCCAGACCTGGGCTTTAAATCTTGTTTTCCCAACACAGCTGGCAGTAGCTGCCTTCCTATCTCCTAGACCTCCTCTCCAGTGACACTCCCCTCCACACCACTTCAGCTGGGAGGCAGCGGAAGCCACCATCTGTGAGACAGGCCTATTCAATATGCTTTTTAACAGATCTGAAGACTTGGTTTTGTTTTCTTTTGTCAATTGCATGCTAGAGCTTAGCAAAAGGTATGGATGTACCCATAAATTACCCAGTATTCAAAGGCAATTTGGATCTTGCTACCAGGAGCCTCTCTCTTTATGCTCAAATGAGCATGCAATATTTTGCAAAGGTAAGCATTCCAAGGCAGCTGTTAATTATTTGAACCTAGGGTGTTTGGGTAATTGCGAATAGCAATTGATATGTCCCGGGAGTGGTTCAACATGGGAAATGACCGCAGTTTCTGGTGGAAGACCTGCTTGGGAACCATTTTAAAAAGCATGAAGGACCCAATGGACTGTTTCTCAGTTCAGAAGGGGCTCGCTGTGACAGCAGTGGGGAGCAAGAGGAAACCTGGGAATTTGTGTGTCCCTATTGGAGGTACAGGCGGCCTTGGATGGCACCATTGTTTTTGAGGGGTCAAGGTGGTGGCAGGAAGACAGTGTTGAGTCACAACCACAGAGGACATGAAACCTGCCTTGAAATTCTTCTGGGATGTGGAAAGAGGACTTTTAATCTTAGATCTGCCTCCTCCCTCTGCTTTCTCTGCTCCTTGCAGCTGGATCTTAGGACGTTTTCTAACTACTACAGAGTCAAGCCTGTCCCCAGTCCTGAACCAATCTCAACAGGCAAAGGCAGAGCCTTCCAGTCATTCATCTTTTTATTTTTATTTATTCAACACACACACACTGTGACAGGCATTGTTTAAGGCATAAAGGGATAAGAGAAGGCATGGTCCCTCCTTTCAGGTAGCTCACTGCCTAGGGCTGGAAATTGGCCGGTGAATAGCCTTAATCATGCAATTTGTTCTTCTAGGCCATGCCCTGCCCCAGAGTTAGTCTCTGCCTGACTCTGGCTTACTCAACAAATCCTGCCCCCATATGCTGCCCTTTCCAGCCCTATGCTACCAGGAAGTGCCAGTACCTTGTACTTAGCTTACAAGTTACGAGATCCTCTCTCACACAGCAGAATGAAAAAGAAAGAGAAAGGTCAGAAAAATGAAGGAGGTAGACCTAGTGAGAGGCAAACGCCTGTCCAAAGCATGTGCAGGGGTGGAAATAGAGCGTTTTGATAGGACAAAGGAAAGGGACAAGGCAGTAGGTGTGCCCGTATCTGCATCTCTATCTTATACTATTAGAATTCTGTCTTTGTCATACAAAAGGGAGCTTTGTGTGATTCCTAATTTTGTATAATGATTAAGTTCATGGATTTGAAGCCTTGTAATTTGGATTCATGCCAGTACTTCTCTTAGAACCTGGTATAAGGAACCCCTGCCATGGACCTTCCCCCCACCCGCCACCCCCGCCCCCCAACACACACACGTTGGAGTGCCTTTCTTTAAAATTTTCTAAGTGCTCTCTTAGATGAGAGACCAGGCAATGTTGTCCAGATGTGGTGTTCTGAGCCTAGGCAGGAGCAGCTCAGGCCCCATCCTCCTTTCTGCCTTTGGGAATGCTATTACCCCCCATCCTAGACATGGGGTGGACCAAATACCCCTCTCCCCTTTCCAGGAGTGTGGCTAGACAATCTGGTGGTTCCTGCTGCTTGGTATGGTATTTCTTTTGCATGAGATTGCACTGTTGATTTGGGGTGGTATATATTTCTGTATAACAAAGGACAGGTGCACAGCTCTAGGTTACAGCTGATTTACTGCTGGCTCTTAGGCTGAGCTGTGCGAGGCTGTGCTTAGGCTCTTCTGGTTCACAGCCTGACCACGGTGCTGCCTCCAGGCCACAGTCAGTAGGAGGGTAGACTCTAGGAGCTCAGCCTGCACAACGGTTAAGTAGGCAGTCCTCCAGGGGCCCTGGCCAGGCCTATCTTCTCCGGGGACTTTTGAGACCAACCGTCGCTCTGCAACATCAGCGGGCCTGCTGATCAGACGTGCTCTCCTGCCTCCCACGCTAGGTTGGCCATCAACTGCGCTGGACCATGGACAGGCGTGTCTGTGGGACCACTTTGTTTTATGCTTCCTCTACAGTTCTGGTCCACGCATTTGGGCCACAGGATTTAGTAGAAAGAGAGAGAGAGGGGGATTGGTTAAAATGACTTCAGGAAATAAAGGTTGGGGAAGAGAAAAGGGGTTTGATAAGGAAATAATTAAGGAATGGAATTCGCTTTCTTTGGAGAAGAGAAAGAAAATGGATGATTTAACTTTTGCCTTGAAGTGCAGGAAAAGATTTTATTCAGAGGGTATAAATAAATTATTTATATCTGAAAAAAACTAGCAAGAGGGAATGAAATTAGAGCTAGAGATTTCAAAATGATTTGGAGTAACCAGATTGCCTCCTTTATTGTAGGACATTAGAAGGGAATTAGACAACCATCCAGATAACCCGTATTCTCTTGAGAATTGTCAGGGTGGATGTGTTTTTTTTTAGGAGGGGTGGGTGTGAGGTAGGGGGTGGGACTGGAAGTAGTGCAGGGAAAGGTGTCCCAGTTGTTTTCATCCAGATATTCAGTCTCAGCAAAAATGTGCATGTTCAACAGGTGGCCCTAGGATTCTCTTCATACAGCCTTGAGCAACAGAGGAGAATTTCTGGAACTGTGTGTCTCCTCTTCCTGGACTGGAAAATGGTGTCGCATACTTGCTTTTTGATGTAGTTAATCTAGGGTAAGTAGTTGCAGTTTGTAGCAGTTTGATATTGTTTATGAATTCCAAAAATAGATATTGGATTATGTTCGTAAACTGGTCTATTCCTCTGGGCATATTAGATTGTATTAATTTCAGAGGTTTCACTTTTACTTGATTAAATAATGATTAAGGCTTTGATTGGGCCACGTCAGTAGGATGTTGAGTCCCTGCCCGCCTTGGTGGACAGGAACTCACAGAGCAAACACACGACAGAGGAGAGAGTTGGAGTTTTTTTGCTGGAGTCCTGGGAGGTAAACACACAGGAGAAGCACGCAGAGGAATAGAGACAGTTCCATAGACATGGCAGGGGCTCCGGGAAGAGAGAGAGCCTGATAGTCTAAAACTGACCTTGTGGAGCCTAGAGCAGCTGAGCCCAGAGAGAAATGAGCCCTGGGGGAGAGACAAGAGTTATCCCAGCCCACAGCTGATATTGGAAGAAGCTGGGACCACAGACCTTTGCAGACGTCGGCAGCCATCTTGCTCCAACACATGACAACAGACTTTGGTGAGGCTTACACTTTATAGTCTGGTAACTGTAAGCTTCTACCCCAAATAAATACCCTTTATAAAACCCAGCAGATTTCTGGTATTTTGCATCAGTACCCCTTTGGCTGAGTAACACAAGGTTAATATGCAAAATCAAGTTCCTTGGAGGCTTCTCAGTTCATTCCCAGCCCTCATCAGCCAAACTTCTGCACACTGGACTCTGAGTACACCAAACATTCCCACCATTTCCCAAACATGCCTTGCTCCTTCACCCATGGCTTTTTTTTTCCTTTTCTTTTCTTAAAATGTCCTTCCCTTTTGTGTGATTTATGTATCTTAAAAAAAAAAAAAGACAAAAAAATATTTTTTAAAAAAGGCTTTCCCTACCCTGCCCTTCTTATCTGGCCAATTCCTGCTCATTTTTTAAAAAAGGCTCAGCCTATCAGTTTTCATGTGTGTGAAACGTTCTCCAACTCCCTCATTCTGAATCAAACCAAATCCTATTTCTGTACCACTGAACTGCTTTGTGCCCATAATTATCTCACTTTCTGGACTGAGCTCACTGGGGATAAGAGTTGTTTTTTTTTTCATCCAGAATGTCAGTTACCCAGTCAATACACAAATGATCGTTGGGCACCCACTGGTCTCAGGCACTGTGCTAGGCACTGCAGATCCACTGGTGGGCAAGATAGGCAGGCTTTCTGCCCTGTAGTCTGGCCTTGGATACAACAGATCATCACAATGCCAGATGATAAGTTTCCAGCAGGTGGAGGGAGTAGGGAAGTGTATTCCACACAGAGGGAATGCCATGGGTAATTGTTAGTAACCACCTAGGGCCCAGGGCACTTATGGAAGAGAAAGAAGCTCTATACTTCTAGAGAACAAAATACCAAGTGCAGACCAGGGAGGCATGAGGATAAAGAGAAGGCCAGGGGCCTTGCTACCCTGTGCCTCTTTTTTTATTTTTTTTTTATTTTTTTAAGGTTTTTAAAAAAAGATTATTTAAATATATCACTCATACATAAACACACATAAACAATAAATGTATAATACATTTATTTATTATACAAAAAATGTATAATAGTTGTGAACTTATAAAACAAACATATATAACATCAAGCAAACATATATAACATCTCACCCTACCACCAATAACTTGCATTGTTTTAAAACCTTTTTAACTAATGATTAAAGAACATTGTCAAAATATTACTACTAAACAAAGTATTTTTCCCCTAACCAATCTGATTATCATTCTTGATCACTTTATGAAGACTGCCCTTAGGATGAAGTTTGTTCTTGATGTCCCCACCTCACTCTTCCTTCCATTTTTGGATAGCCACCAGAGCACTCTGATAAATTACATGTCAGACCATATCACTTTTTGTTAAAAGCCTTTATTTTATTTTATTTTTTTTTACATAAGTTGTTTTTTTTAAGATTTATTTATTTCTCTCCTCCACCCCCCCCCCACTGTCTGTTCTCTGTGTCTATTTGCTGCGTCTTCTTCTTTGTCTGCTTCTGTTGTTGTCAGTGGCATGGGAATCTGTGTCTCTTTTTGTTGCGTCATCTTGTTGTGTCAGCTCTCCGTGTGTGTGGCACCATTCCTGGGCAGGCTGCACTTTCTTTTGTGCTGCGCAGCTCTCCTTACGGGGCGCACTCCTTGCGCGTGGGGCTCCCCTACGTGGGGGACACCCCTGCGTGGCAGAGCACTCCTTGCGCACATCAGCACTGCGCATGGGCCAGCTCCACACGGGTCAAGGAGGCCCAGGGTTTGAACCGTGGACCTCCCATGTGGTAGATGGACGCCCTAACCACTGGGCCAAGTCCACCGCCATTAAAAGCCTTTAATGACTTCTACTGCACTTGGGGAAAGATTCAACATGCTTACCACGGCCTCAAGGCCCTCCATGATTAGACCCCCTACTACCCTCTCACTTCATCTTATTCACCTCTCTCACTTCTTCACAGCCACACTCATCTACCCGCCCTTCTCTGGCCTTGTGGGCTTTGTACATGCTGCTTTTCATGGAAGGAAGGCTTTACATCTTCTCTTCATTAGGTAACCCACAACTCCAAGTCTCAGTTTAAATATTTCTTCCTCAGAAAGCCTTTCCTTATCTCCTATTCTAAACTAGAACTTCCTTTAAAGCACAAGTGACAATTTTTAGATTTATTCCTTTCTAGTACTTATCACAATTGGCAAATATGTACTAATTTGTGCAACTATGTGCTTGATGGGTACTATACACACACACATATACACCTGCAGACTCTGGGTCTACCACACCCCAGAGGCGAGGAGAGAGTTTGGTATATGGAAAAAAACACAGTAGATCTCTGTTAAGTGAATGTGGCAAAGGCTGGGGGAGTGATACCAAGGACGCAGAGACTTTAAAAGAGGAGAGATGAATGACGGTGCTGGGAAGGCTTCAAGGAAGATAAGGCATTTGATCAAAGCTTTGAAAAATGAGTGGGAGGGAACAGGAAGAGGAGAGCGGAGCTATAGGAGAGGGTAGAAGGACGGGCCCTCCAGGTGGATTGACAGCCCAGTTAGAGAAACTCAGGTAGCGTCTGAGAAATGATGAGTAACCAGGATGTCTGGAATATAAGCCCTGGGAAGGAGAGGAGGAGTAGAAGGGGAGTGACTAGAGCTGGCTTTAGGACCTTCTCTTAAATTTCCTGGGATGATAATGGGTTTTCTAAATACATATTGGGTATATAGGGGCTTCCACTGAACAAGGTGGCCCTTCTCTTCCTAGGATGGAAGTACATGAGATTTTTCATAAAAATTTGTTTCTCTTAATTAGCTCTTATCCATAAGTTGGGGGCAATAGGATCTGACACCTTCCGGCTTCTGCTGCTACCTGCCCCACCCCAGGCACCTGGTTGGCAGGCCTGGGCCAATTCCTTTTCGCAGTGGAAATAGAATGTTGCTTATTCTGTGATTTTGATTGTTTGATCTAGTTCCACATTAGGAAACTTTGGACTTTTAACAATTTATGGAGGAAAAAATTAGGACAGAATTTGAACAATCCCACCACAGGGATTTGATTCATATTTGAATCATGTCTAGGTGTGGACCCTCTTGACTTCCCATTGAGGTCACTAAAAATATTCTTTTGGCTACAAATATGACTTTCTGAGTTTGTGATCCACTGTTCAAAACATGTGTATGGCTTGTCAATTCAATAGATTAGGGTTTTAGAGGGATATTTAAGTGCTTACCAAGTACCACTCACCAGGTTCGGTGCTTTCCAAACATTACCTCATTTAGTCTTCACACTCACCTGATATCATTGTAGCACTGTGATCATTTTTCTAGATAAGGAAATGAAGCTCAGGGAGATTGAGCAACTTGGTCAAGGTCACACAGCTTGTGGGTGGTGAAAGTTGGATTTGTATTGAGGTCTGTCTAGCCTAAAACTATGCTTTCAGCTATTAAGCTACATATAGTTTTTCAAAGACAAGGCCCCTTGACCACGCTTTTTGGGAACCAACAAGATTAGTCTTTAAAAAATTTTTTTTTGCAATAATTATAGATTCATAGGCAGTTAAGAAAAAGTGTAACTTTCACCCAGCTTCCCCAGTGGTAACATCTTGCATAACTATAGTATGGTATCAAAACCAAAAACTTGACATTGATATAATCCAGAGTTCATTCAGATTTCATAGTGTTACCATCAAGTGATATCAGTGTTCCTTTTTTTTAACTTTAAAAAATTTTATTGCATTTTAAACTACAATATTGTGAGATATATATCTAGATATATCTAGATATATATATATCTATAGATATATCTAGATATATCTAGATATGTATATCTAGATATATATTTCACAAAATTTACCATTTTAGGCCTTTTAAGTTTCCAGTTCAGTGTTATTAATTGCATTCACAATGTTGTGCTATCATCATCACCATCCATTACCAACTCTCTCCCATCACCCCAAACAGAAGCTGTACACATTAAATAAAACTCCCTAAGAGTTATTCTTAAAGTTAAATAACGTTCTCTGGAAAAGTAAAATCTTGTGAATAGTTCTTTGAGCCCTGTCTCCTCTGAACACTTAACTACTCACTGAAGTTTGGGCTTTCTGAAACAGTCTGAAGAGGGGGTGAATCACCATACAGACCGATATCCATTTTTGCAGTTAGGGACCCCTCGGAAATACTATATTCCCAAGGGAAGGCGTTTAATATATCCTTCTTTAATGTGGAAAGGACTCCGCTGCACAATGGAAACAGAAATGGAATCCTGACTTAAGAGCAATCTGGTGAGACTGCCTGACCTGGGTTGTTGGGAGGCCTCTAAAATCCCTCAGGGCTACCTGGGGCCTGGCTCAGCCTAAATGCCTCTTTTCGCCCCTTGTCTGTCTCCTGGCAGCTGATGATAAGTGATAAGCATGGGAGATAAAGCTGGGTGGGAGTCTGAATCACAGCTTGCCCATCAGGAGGTTTAGGGCTGTGAACCTGCCTGAATTACTGGCAGCCAACCAGGCCATTTTTATCTGGAAAAACTCCCCTCAGGACAGCCCAACCAAACAAGTGTTTGGGAACCTGAGGAAGGGAACAATGGCGGGAAATGAAGGCCCAAGCTTGGGCGTTAGGGCCCTGCCACCCACACTCCTTTGCACTGTTATTTCTGGCAAAAGCAGAGGTTTGTTGTTGTTCAGGCAGACTCTGTGGGAAGAGGTGCAAATGAAGCTTGGAAATTAAAAGGAAGTACTTTGATGACAAGGGAAGTGACAGGAGATTGTTTTCCCAGCTTCAGAAATTCAGTTATAAAGATTCTGAAAACTACCTCCCTGCATATATAATATTTGCCATCCTGGTAAATATGATAGCTCCTTGGTCACCCAGCTAAATGTTGAAGCCACGTGGGAATTAATTTCTTTAGCAAACTGTTTTACTTCTAAAATTTAGAGATCTCAGGAGAAATGAACATTCAGAACTCCTGTTATGCAGGCAAATGTCCATCAGCCTTCGGCGTGATCATTAGGGCAATTGAGCTCTGGCCTCGGCTCATCTCACCAGGCAAATCTGATTACTTAAACTCTGTGACAGCAGGAAATCTGGTTAGACTGATGCCATTTGTTCTTATTGGACTCATGCTGGTTTTTGGATATGAGTATTTACCACATGCTCAAAAGCTCTCTTAAAAATTTTGTTTTGGAATCTTTCTCAGAAGTGGTTTTAAGGTCACTGATCCATGCTGTGTGAAATCACCTTCTTTCTGCTTTTTATTTTGGAATAGTATCTTACCATATTTATTTTCCCAACAATCCTTCCATTCTCAATAATCCCTCCAAGCCAAAACAAACAAACAAACAAACAAAAAACTTAAAACATTTGAAAGTACCCTCTTTCTGGGAAAAAAAACCCTGAAATCTAGCTGTACCCAATTCAGGAGACACACCATCTGGTGCTCAATCAAAACAGATGAGGAAACTGAAGCTGACAAAGCACTGCTACATTCTCAGCAGACATATTAACCTGGATTAGGCATAAATGGCTCCTTTTCCTTGGATTTCAGATGTACAGAAAAGGGAAAGTCACACTAGAAACCCTGAAAGAACAACTATTGCTGGCACAAACTCAAAGAAGTTGCTTAAATGTGACCCAGAGCCCTGATGGAGAGTAGATTCTTTTCATTGCATCCAACCCAACAGTATCCTCTAGACAGAGACAATGGGACATGTGGACTCAGACAGACCCTAGCAGAAATCCCCATGGCCCTGGGCCCTGGGACACAGAGGAGTCCTGGTGCTGAGCCCTACTTGCTATGGAATGCTGATTACTATAAACACATCGAGGATGTAACTTAAAAGCCCCCTGTACGTTCTCTGGGTCTTAAGATCCTTTCGGGGCCTCCTTTTGGATTATAAACTAGGGCTTGGGCAGTTGGCGGTGAGGGTCAGCTGAAGGAAGAGAAGATTCTCCTTCCTCTTCCTACCACTTTCTCCATTCCTGACACACAGACTTGCTTGGTCTCTGCAGGAGCCTCTGCTTTCCCTGCCTAAAAATAAGTGGTTTTATTACAGGTGGGAAGAGAGGGAGAGCATGAGAGTGTAGTGCATGGTAGTAGGGGCTTTGCCAAAAGACTGGGTCTCTTTATTGCTGTAAGCAGTAAATAAGGTTTAGGAGATCAGAGCTGGGCCCTATGTGGAATTAGCCTGAACTCTTTCCCTTAACTGAGCAACTTCTATTCCTCACCTGGAGTTATTCTGATCCAACTTGCCCACAGCCTTACCACTTAGCTGACCCTCTCTCTAAAAGTTGTTCCAGGGAGAAAGCAGAAGGGGTCGGGGGGGAGAGGCAGTCCAGAAAACTGCCCAAGGAGCCTGGAATTCTGGGTGACCACCCAGCCACAAAGCAGCTGAAGACAGACCTCCAAAATGGCACCACCTCTTTGGGCACCACAGATACCTTCATTAATCCAACAGGGAACATTATGAAGGGCATCCAGGATCCCTTCTTTGTCCCGTTTCCCCACTTTTCACCTGACCCATACTCACCTTAGTCTTCTTTCCCTCTCTTCTCCTGCCTAATCCCAGATTCATTCCAGAAAGGTATACATCACACCTACAGATTCCTGGGCACCCCTGCAAGAGGTATAGGTTCAGAGTCTTCAGAAAATAACATAGACAAAACAAACTTCCTCTTGCTAACATTGCCTGCCTTTCCTATTTCAACTCTGATGACTTGGTATGCTAACAAAGTCTGTTTAAGCTGTTTTACAAGAAAACCCAGCAAGAGGTGAGAAGGGAAGAAAAATCTGTCCTACCATAGAAGCAGGACAGAAAACGACATTCCCAAGCCTGTCTTGTGCCCTAGCCTGGCCAAGATGCACACTCTGAGGCAGAGAAGTGCCTTGCTGGAGCATTCGGTGGACACAATCACTGGGCCCTAGCGACTGAAGTTGTGCTCTCCTGGCAGGGTACATGAAGAGTTAAGGAACTGCTAATCCAAACTAGTGCTGTGGACTGAAACCCAAGCTCCTGAGGTCTCTTTCAGAATCCAGGGCCAGGAAAGTGTCTTTTGTCAACAAATGCTGCCACCAGACCAATAGCAAGCCAGAGTGTATCTGAGACAAGGGCTTCTGGGTGTCACCAGGCAACAGGCACAAAGGAGGCTGGATCAACCACCCAGCAGATCAACATCCCAGCAGAATCCACCACCCCACAGCCCCGCAGCTCAACCACACCTGGCCCCAGATTCCCCCAAGATCAGAGTGCCATCAAGTCTCCAGATTTGGAGGAAAAGGAGGTGGTGCAGAAAAGGCTTTTTTGGAAACATCAATACAATTTAGTTTATTTAAAAGTTGGACTCCTCCTTTCCCTCCCTACTTCCCTTCCCTTCCCTTCCCTTCCCTTCCCTTCCCTTCCCTTCCCTTCCCTTCCCTTCCCTTCCCTTCCCTTCCCTTCCCTTCCTTCCCTTTCTCCTTTCCTCCCTTCCTCCCTCCATCCTTTCCTTCCTTCCTTCCATTAAAAAAAAAAAAAGCTGGACTAATGGCAAAGATGGAGATTTGCAAATAAAAAGAAATGTTGCTGCAACTTTAACAAGATTCATGCTTCTCTATTCATGTTCTTGCAGGTCAAGAGATGGTCACAACTCTAGGACCTCTCACCCTTGACCCTGTGGTTTTCCCCAGGTGATGCTGGGTGGAAAAATTTTTAACAAACATATTAGTGGCTCAAGGAGAATGCAGTGAAATCTAAAGATGTTCATTTCTCATTCCTACAAAGTATACTCCCCTCATGTCACAGAGTCGAGAAGGGCAAGTGATCATCCATGCAAAACCTTCTTTTCTCTAACTAATGGACACTGAAAGAAACTTAATTATATTGATTTCGTCAGGCAGTTATTCATTGAGCCTTTATAGCAAGGGCAGGGTCTGAGCTAGGTGCTGGGATTGCAAAGATGAATCAGTCGTTCTTGCCAAGTAGTCTGTCTTACCCCCATGTTTCATCCTCACATCCACCCTATATGCTAAAGACTTCAAATCTATATTCCCATCCCATACCTTCCTTCTCCTGAGCACCAGCCCCAATGCCAAATCGTTTTCTAGACATCTCCACATGACTTTTCCACAGACCCCTCAAAACCAACATGCCCCAAGCTCAAGTCTTCATTTCTTTACTACTATCCTTTTCTACCACAATTTCCTTGTTAATGATACTGCCTTCTCCCCTACCAAACATTGTCCAAAACAGGATCCTGGAAGTCTCCACTGAATACCTACATTGCCACTTCTACCCTCTGCCCGAGCCCAAACCAATAAACCACCTTACCCTGTCCATTCTACCTGCAAGACATCTCTGCCAATAACCACTTGTCTTCATTCCTCCTGCTACTGCCTTAGATCAAGCCACCATCATTTCTCATCAGAATCCCTTCTAACTACTATCCCTGCCTCCAATAATGTCTCCTGCCTGTCTGTTTGAATTGCAGCCATAATCATCTTTCGAAGTGTGAATCTGAGATGCTGCTTCCATGCTTAAAGTCCTTCAGGCACAGAGAGGAGAGGGGAGGGGATAGGAGAGGGAGAAGGAGAGGGAATTGATTATCTACTATGTGCCAGGCACTGTGGTAGAAAATGAGGGTAAATTATGAGTAAGACATAGCCCCTGGCTTCTCTCAGATTAGTGAGAGGAACTGATAAGAAAAGAGGTGCCTATGTCAACAATGAGTGTTGCCTAGAGATTTCCATTTACTATTTTGCACATTGTTGACATTGACCCAGTGAGGTGGGTAATACGTTCCTCATTTTATTGATAAAAGAATGGCGACTGTAGTTTAAGTTTTTGTCCAATATCATGCAACTGGCTGACATAGAGGAGATAAACTCAGCCTTGCCTGGCTTTAATTCTGTGTTCTGGGTAACACCCTCGTGGCCAGGTGGCAACATGCCATGATGCTCCTGCCCTGCCCTGTCCTGGCAGCAAAAATCCCTGGACTACCTGCTGCAATTGACTCCCTTGAACAGCAAGAGCAGACTCCTTGGATTGTCACCAGAGCTATTGCACTTTAGCTTTTTTAGGGCCTCTGTCCTCAATGAGTCTGGAAATCAGGAGATGACAGATGACATGTGTACAAATATCCAGGTTATAAGAATGACAAACCCATGGCATGTCCCACATTTTTTCATGCTGTGTCAGCTGTCATCTTCCTTGTATTGCTTGCCTTGGCTCCCTGCCTCACATTTCCCCCTGGTTTCATGCATCCTTCACTCTACAGCCAGGGTGATCTTCTTGAACTACAAAACTTGGGCCCATTCCTTGCTTAGAACCCTTCAGTGGTACACCATCACCTTTAAGAGAAATCCCATCACCTTTAAGAGAAAGGTGTGCAAGGCCCTCCAAGGCCCTCTGATTTTATCTTCCACTATCTATGCTTTAGCAACAGTCTGTGCTCCCACAACAAGCAGCATGCTGCTTAAGACTCCTTGCATGCAGTTGGCTGTTCCAGCTCTGTACCCTCTGGAAAATGTACTCTCTCCACCTGCACCTAGCTGACTTGTTCTCTTTCATCAAGACTTGGCCTCAGTGAAATCACATGGAAGCTTTCTGAGTATGACCTGCACTTGTTATACATTTTCTATGATAAGCATCTCTTTCTGTGTCTGTTTTCACCCCTAGACTGAATTTCTTGGGGACAACCAAGGTGTCATCTTCATCTTTGTATCTCCAGCACCTACCACAGTCTCTGGAAAATAATATCCACTCACTGATAATTGTTAAAGAAATGAATGAGCAACTGAGTGATTAAATTACAAGGATGTATTAAATGCCAAGCAGTAATACAGACAATAAGTTTAAGAGAAAGGAGGAAGTGGTAACTTCCAGTTGGGGTAGCCCCCAAAGCTTCACAGATAAAACGAATTTATGCTGGGCCTTGCAGGATGAGATAACGCATGTGAAAGCACTGGCCCAGTACCAACATGCTACTGGCATTTAATAAGGGTGAAATGAATCTACTTTGTCGAGGTGGAAAGAAGTGGGGTGGACATTCCATAGGGGCATGTGATGGGGGCAAAGGTTTCAAGGTGGAAAAACAAAAAGGAATTTCAGGGAATAATCAAGAAACCAGTTTGATTGAAGCAGAGCATTTGCAGCCAGCAAGAAAAGTAAGTTGGAAGAGTAGGTGGGAGAGCAAGTGCAGACACTGCAAAGAGATACGTGCACATTATGGTCTAGTACTTTTGCACAGAGTTGTCAATGCCTCCTGCACCTGTCTTTTCCATCAAGGAGGTGTAAATTTGAACTCGATTAAAAGAACCTCTGAACAAAGCAAATAAAACGCTCATTGCTTTCTAGGGTCATGGGAGAGGGGAAGGGTGGATGAGGGACAGGATTAGGTAATTATCTGGTGTCTCTGCAGTGTGAACAATAGTCTAAAATAACTCCAACCGTATAGTTTCCATTTTTCACAGCATCTCTAGTTTTGCCTGAATTAGAGAGCAGCTTAGATGACATAGGGAATAAAAAGTTACATTGAGCAGGAAATGCAACAGGGAGGAGAATGGGAAATCCTAAAGCCATGCCAGGAGAGGAAGTGGTCAGTGCTGGTCAGGATAAAATAAATGGGGCCCCTCGCCCCACTTGGCTTCTTACCTGCTCTTGGAAACAACCTGCCCCTGTGGGCATCACAGGACATGGACACATAGGCATGTTCCATGATGGCCACCACTGCTCTTTGGAGCCAACTTTGATATTATGCCATGGCTGGAGATGGAGGAAAGCAGGGAGTGTAATTGGGTAACAAACAGGAGAACTCTGTCCCTCACCAACTCCATCTGCATCCTGTGAGTGACTCAAAGGAGGCAGCACACTGCAATGAGAGGGAGACATTGGGAAGGGACTTTGGAGACATGAGCTTTGTTCTACATCTCTGTTCTTTATGGTTGTGTGGTCTTGATAAGCCACTGGTGCTCTCTGAACTGTGGTTTCCTTCTGTATCATTCTAGTGAGAGAGGTGGGCTGAGAATCCTCCCACATCTCAGGTTCTATGACTCTCCCATGATTTACCTTTAGCCTGGCTATTCTGCCTTGGACTCCTATATTGGATTTCACTCATCCATTGCTCTAGCCATAATAGACATTCCCTGTCCTTGCCCTGTATTTTCTTTCCTCTATTCCTTTGCTCTCATGGTACCTTCTATCCCCAAATACTCTTCCCCATTTCTTTCTCAGTTCCATCTGTTGAAATCCGACATTTCCTTCACAAATAACTTATTTTTTTAATCACCTCATCCAGACAGCGCTGACATAATCTAATGAGGAAACTTGGATAATTTCCTTGGCTTCTGTGTGTTCAGTTTCCCTTCTGTAAAATAGGGATAATGATTAAAGAAGCTAATAAACATTTGGTAGTTAGAACAGTACTTGATGGTGGAGAGTACTTAATTAATGTTGGTGATTATTAGTTATTCTCTACCCGTTCCCCATTCCCTACTACAGATGTGTGAAGAATATTAACTGTGGCTGGGTATTAAGCAGTTCTCTTAAAGGTAAAGTGTGTTGAATACAGATATCTACATGTGTAGATTCTTTGTTCCTCCCTTTCATTTTAAACCCAATGATCTTAAACTTTCAATGACCATAAGAATTACTGTCCAGGGCTGTAAACACATAATGCATGCTATATTCATGAGCATTCAAGGGTAATTAAAGATCATTTTGATTGTATGTGATTTTTATCTAATGCAGTGGCTCTGTTTAAAAACTGTACGGTGACCCTACTTGGTGAGTTTGGCTTAAGAAAACCTTTCTCTCTGGGTTTTTGATGAGTAGAAAGTGTCCTGCAAAAGGTCTGTCATAAGCAAGTTGAGTTCTTCTTAGTTTTCTCCTTGTGCCTCTACTTCCAGTGGAGGTCTAGGGTTGTAGGGCTCTCAGAATTGCTCAACTTAATAGCTGACTTTCTGGCTGAATTCCTGATTCTTTTGCAGCTGTGTTTCAACAGGCTGTAAGGCCCTCACTACTGTGGGGAAATGCAAATGAGGGGCTCTGAGCCCACACAGGGGCACATGCCTAATAAAGTGGGTGATGCCTGGGCAAGGGGCTACAGAGATGCAAATGGCCAGCTTGAGACAAAGGGGCGCCTTTTGTACCTGGATGGCATTTTCAGGCCGGGCAGCAGGATAGAAAAAATGTCCCAGAGAAATTTTGATATAAATTGAGTCAGAAGGGGAAAGAGAGTAGGTAAGTCTCATTCTCAGAAATAAAAGTAGACATTAAAGGGCCCACATCCTTTTTAAAAATTAATTAATTGTTAATTGTGGCAAATATACATGACATAAATATCATTTTAACCATTTTAAGTGGACTGTTCTTTGACATTAAGCATATTGCCAATACTGTGTAACTTTGACCACTATTTCCAGACTACGTCATCTCACATCAAAACTTAGACATTTAGCAATAACTTCCCATTTCCCCCCTCCCTTTGCCCTTGGTAGCTCCTATTCTGCTTTCTGTCTCTGAATTTGCTTGTTCTAAGTATTTCATATGAGAGAAATCATGCAACATTTATTCTTTTGTGTCTGACATTTCACTCAAAATGGATGTCTTCAAGTTTCATCCATGTTGTACCATGTGTCAACACTTCACTTCTTTTTATGACTGAATCATATTCCACTGTTTGACATTTTGGTTATCCATTCATGTGATGATAGGCATTTGGGTTGCTTCCACCTTTCGGCTATTGTGAATAATGCTGCGGTGAACATTGGTGTACAAATGTTGTTCCAAGTACCTGCTTTCAATTCTTTTGTGTATATACTTAGAAGAGGAATTGCTGGATCATGTGATAATTCTATGTCTAACTTTCTGAAGAACTGCCAAACTGTTTCCCATAGGACAGTGCCATTTTACATTGACACCAACAATGAAGAGTTACTATTTCTCCCCATCTTGTCAATGCTTGTTATTTTCAATTTTTAAAATAATAGTTATCCTAGCAGATATGAAGTGGTATCTTGTTGAACTTTTTTTATTTAAAAAGATGTATTAAAGTATATCATTCATACATGAACATACATAAACAAGAAGTGTATAGTAAAAGTTGTGAACTTACAAAACGAACATGTGTAACATCATAAAAGGCTCCCATACCACCACTAAATGCATTTTTTTTGGAAAGATCTGTAACAAATTATGAAAGAGCATTGTCAAAGTATTACTACTAACTCTAGGCCATATTTTACATTTGCTGTGTTTCCCAGAAACTACCCTATTACTGTTTTGTTCATAGACCATGCACTTTATCTAAAATGTATGATCAGTGGCATTTAGTATAATCATGAAGTTGTACATTCATCACTTCAATCAATATTAGAGTATTTTCATTACTCCAAAAAACAAAACTAAACATAAAAACAAACCACTGTCATACCCATATGTTAGCTCTACTAATTACAAATCCTGTGATGTGTTTTCATCATTTCATTTCATTTCCAAACATTGACAAACAACTTTTTACCAATTCTACAGTTTAAACCTCAGCTTTCCATTCTCGAACCACATTCTATTCCCTGTTGACTTATATTCTAGCTATTAACTCCATGAGTTTGCTCATTAAATTTAGTTCATAATAGTGAAGTCATACAATAATTGTCCTTTTGTACCTGGCTTGCTTCACTCAACATAATGTCCTCTAGGTTCATCCATGTTGACATAGGCTTCACAACTTCATTTCTTTTTACAACCGCATAATATTCCATCATGCGTATGCACTACAATTTGTTTATCCATTTATCAGTTGATGGACACATAGGTTGTTTCCATCTTTTGACAATCGTGAATAACACTGCTATGAAAATCAGTGCGCAGATGTCTGTTTGTGTCACTGCTCTCAGTTCTTCTGTTATATACCTAGTAGAGAGGTATGCCAGGTCACATGGTAATTCTATATCTAACGTCCTTAGGAACTGCCAAACAGACTTCCCCAGTGGCTGCACCATTCCACATTCCCACCAGCAGCAAATAAGTATTCCTATTTCTCCATATCCTTTCCAACACTTGCAGCTTTGTTTTTTAAAAACAAATCAGTTTTATTGATACATGTTAATAAAGCATAAATCCATCCAAAGAGTATGATCTATGATATTTGGTGTTACCACATACTGTACATTCATCTCCCCAATGATTACCAGAGCACTTTCATTATCCTAATAATAATAAAAACCAAACAAACAGAACTTATTACCTCTCAGTCTCTCTATGCCTCATCTGCTTTATATAGCTGCTATTCTTTTTTCTTCTCTCTAGTATGTTTATATTTTGTAGAAACAGTCTTATATATGCAGTATCACCCATATTCATGTTTTACATGAGGTTTTACTATCTTTTACAATTCCATGTTACAGTTTTTAGCTTTCCTTCTAGTAAAATACATAACCTTAGACTTTCCCTTTCAACCACTATGAAACCCATATAATAGCTCTGCTAGTTACAAACACCATGATATGCTTTAACCATACATTGTTGTTTTTTTTCCATTCAGGCTGCAGCACTCCCTTTAGTACCTCTTGTAATTCTCATCTTTTGGTAATATATTCTATCAGTTTTTGTTTGTCTGTGAAGACTTTGAATGCATCCTCATTTTTGAAGAACAGTTTTGCTGAATACAGAATTCTTCGCTGGCAGTTTTTCTCTTTCAGTACCTTAAATACATATCACTTTCCTCTTGCCTCCATGTTTCTGTTGAGAGGTCAGCACTTAATCTTATTGAGTTCTCGTACATGTGATGCTGTGCTCTTTTCACACTGCCTTCAGAATTCTCTCTTTATCTCTGATATTTGTCATTCTGAATAGTAGGTGTCTCAGGGTAAGTCTATTCAGATTTATTCTGCTTGGGGTGTGTTGTCCTTCTTGGATATTGATATTTATGTCCTTCATAAGGGTTGGGAAGTTTTTGGTCATTATCTCCTCAAATATTCTTTCTGCCCCTTTTCCATTCTCTTCTCTTTCTGGGACACTGATAATGCAAAGGTTTGTGAGTTTCACATTATCATTCAATACCCTGAGACCCTGTTCCATTTTTTCATGTCTCTTTTCTTTCTATTCTCTGTCTTTTCTAGTTCAGTTGTTCTGTTTTCAAAATAACCAATTCTGTCTGTGAGGAATTCAAATCTGATCTTATGTGCCTCTAATGTATTTTTTAAGCTTTTTTTTGTCTTTATTTAATTTTTTAATGTTACATGAAAAAAATATGAAGTCCCCATATGTCCCCCACCCCCCTCACCTCACTCCTCCCCCCATAACAACAACCTCCTCCATCATCATGAGACATCTAATGTATTTTTAATGTCATCCATCATGTCTTTCATTCCCATAAAGTCTGTCATTTTTCTTTTCAGGCTTCCAAATTATTCTTTATGCTTTCCCAGTGTCATCTTAATATCCTCTACTTCTTTAGTCATATTTTCTTTAAATTCTTTGAAGTGGTTTAGGAGGGTTATTTGATTATCACTGATTAATTGTATTAAATCCTGTATCTCATCAGGATATTTGGTTAGTTCTTTTGGCTGGGCCATCTCTTCCTGTTTCCTAGTATGGCTTGTAATTTTTTGTTGTTGTCTGGGCATCTGAATATGTTGGTGAATTTATGCTGGTGGCTGATATCTCTCTCCATTGCCTATTGTTGTTTATTCACAGTTCTTCCTTGATATTTGGTTCAACTTGTTCTAGGTCTTTAAAATTGCCCAGCTTAAGTTATCAAAATCAGGCCAGGGATTCACTAGTGGGGTGCAAATTTTCTCCCAGGGGTAGGATACTAAGAGAACCAAGAAGCTTTTATCCATGCAATTTCCAGACCTGCCAGCAGATGGCACTCATCAACACCCCTTTCCATGGAGGTCTTTTAGTCTGGGCTTTCCTGTGTTCCTGTGTTGAATCTCCAGGGCAGAGGTTCAAAGCAGGCTGTGCTGGCTGAATTCACTGAAGAAAAGCACCCCTGGAAACAGATGACAGGAAGGAAGATGTCTGTTCCCCTCTAAGTTGGCCACAGTAAGTCAGGGATTTCGTCCCAGCTTAATATCTTGGGGATAACGGGGGGGGGGGGGGGGGGGGGGATGTCCTTCCTGGCTGCTGCAGGGGCTTGGTAACTCAGGTTTATCATTTCAGCTTCTTCAACTCTCTCTCTTCCTCACCCTCCTCAGAGTTGTGTAGCACTGTCCTGGTCTGCTGACCCCCAAAGCAGGTCCCCCAGACAGTTTTTGGTTCTTTCTCCATTGTTTCTGTGAGAGCATTGAGCTCTTCCTGTTTGTTCGATGCCAACTTTCCACAATTCCTCATTGAAGTTTTGTTGGCACTTCTTTAATGGTGTGGCAGTTTGAGATTATTTTATGAATCCCAAAAGGAGAAAGATTATGTTTGTAAAATGATTTGTTCTTCCCCGTGTGAGATCCTTTGATTGCATTAAATTCAGCTGAGAGGCCTTTGATTAGATTATTTGATAAGATCACTTTATGGCTTTTCATTGGGCTATGTCAGTAAGGCATAACTCAGGTAGGGGATCTGCCCCCCTGCTGGGTCTGATATAAACAGAAACATAGAGAAAGACAGACTGAGACAGACACAGGAAGAGAGAGCTCATATTTGATCCTGGCACTTGACGGAAAGGAGAAGGCTAAAACAGCTGAAGCCCCAGGGAAAGATGAGCCATTTGTCTGATAGCTAACAGTTGAAATTTGGAAAAGAGTGGAACAGCCGAGACTGATATAGGAAGCCCTCAGAGACAAGCCTGATGTCAGCTTGCAGCTGTAATCTGGAAGAAAGTGAAGTAGCTGAGCCATAGAGAGAAAGCCCAGAGGAAGGAGAGACTAGGCAGAGATTGCTTGACATCTGGCTTATACACGTGGCAGCTGACTTTAGTGAGAAAGCACCTCTTATGGTGCCTTGAGCTGGACTTTTCTCAGCCTTGGAACTGTAAGCTTTTACCCTAAATAAATCCCCTTTATAAAAGCGAACACATTTTCTGGTACCTTGCTTCGTTAGTCCTTTGGCAGGCTAATACAATGGCTAATGATGCTGAGTATGTTTTCCATATGCTTATCAGCCATTTGAATATCTTTCTTGGAAATAAGTCTATTCATGTCTTTGACTGACTTTTTACTTTTTTTTATTGTTGTTGTTGTTGTTGCTGAATTGGAGTTCTTTATATATTCTGATTATTAAACTCTTACCAGATATATGGTTTCCAAATATTTTCTCCCATTCATATAGATTGTCTTTTCACCTTCTTGATAATGTCCTTTAATGCACAAAAGTTTTTTTTTTAAATTTTGATGAAGTTCATTTTATCTATCTTTCTTCCTTTTGTTGCTTGTACTTTTGTGTAAAAATCCATGGCCTAGTATAAGGTTCTGAAGTACCTATGATTTCTTGTAAGAGTTTTATGATATTATCTCACATATTTAGGTCATTGATCTATTTTTTTTTTGACAGTGTAAAAAGAGTTTATTCTACCACACCATTGCCAACAGAAGAATTATAATTTCATTTTTGTGTATATTTCAGATGACAAAGATATTCAATTATTATTTAACATGTTTGATTGTTCACCAGTTTTAATATATTTTCTATGCATAGTGGTACCTAAATATCTCAGATAGTTCCTTTTCTTTTCTTTTTTTTAAATTTTATTCATTTTGTAAAAATATTACATTAAAAAAATATGAGGTCCCATTCAACCCCACCACCCCCACCCCACTACTACCCCCCCAGCAACACTCACTCCCATCATCATGACACATCCATTGCATTTGGTAAGTACATCTCTGGGCATCTCTGCACCTCATGGTCAATGGTCCACATCATAGCCCATACTCTCCCACGTTCCATCCAGTGGGCCCTGGGAGGATTTACAATGTCCAGTGATTGCCCCTGAAGCACCATCCAGGGCAACTCCAAGTCCCAAAAAGGCCTCCACATCTCATCTCTTCCTGCCATTCCCCATACCCACATTGATCGATTTTAGATTAATTTTTGTATATGGTGAGAGATAGGGGTCCACACCCATTCTTCTGCAATTAGATTTCCATTTGTCCCAGCATTATTTGCTGAAAAGACTATTCTTTTCCCATTGAATAGACTTGGCATCCTTGTCAAAAATCAACTGGCCATAGATATGTGGGTTTATCTCTGGACTCTCAAACCTATTCATTGACCTATATGTCTATCATGCCAATAACATACTGTTCTAATTACTATAGCTTTGTAGTACAGTTTGTAATCAGGAAGTATAACTCCAACTTTGTTCTTCTTTTTCAAAATGTTTTTGTCTATTTGAGCAGTGCCTTCACTGCATCCCATAAATTTTGATATGTTGTGCTTTTGTTGTTTGTCTTTAGGTATTTCCTAATTTCTCTTGTGATTTTTTCTTTGATGCACTGGTTGTTTAATAGTATGTTGTTTAATTTTGACATATTTGTAAATTTTCCAGTTGTCCTTCAGTTATTGATTTCCACCTTTATTCAGCTGTGATCCAAGAAGAAATTTTGTGTGATTTCAATATTTTCAAAATATTAAGATTTTATTTGTGGTTTATTGTATGATCTATCCTGGAAAAGTGTTCCACATACACTAGAGAAGAATGTGCATTCTGCTGTTGTTGGGTGGTGTGTTCTATATGTGTCTATTAGGTCTAATTGTTTAATAGTGTTGTTCAAGTCCTCTTTCCTTATTGATATTCGATTTAGATGGTTTTTCACTTATTGAAGCCTCCAACTATTATGGTAAAACTATCTATTTCTCCTTCAATTCTGTCAAATTCTGCTTCATTTATTAGGGATCTCTTGTGAGGTCCAGATATGTTTATAATTATTATATCTTCTTGCTGGGGTTGATTCTTTCATCAAGACATAATATCTTTCTTTGTCTCTTAAAATCTTTTATGACTTAAAATCTCTTTTATCTGACAATAATATAGTCATTTCTGGCTCTCTTTTGTTTCCATGGAATATCTATTTCCACCCTTCAGCCTTTTTGTGTCTTTGTACCTAAAATGAGTCTCTTGTAGACAGCATATATGTGGATCGTGCTATTTCATCCAATCTGCCAATCTCTGCCTTTTAATAGAGGGGTTTAATCCATCGATATTTAGGGTTATAACCAAGAAGGAAGGATTTTACTTTTGCCATTTATTTGTTTTCTGTATGTCTTATATGTTTTTTGTTTCACAATTACTCTACTGTTACCCATTTTTGTATTTAGTTGCCTTTTTTTAGTGTACCATTTCAATTCCCTTCTTTCATTTTCTCTATGTATTTTTTAGTTATTTTTAAGTGATTGCTTTTATAATTACAATTAACAAACTAACAACAACCTAGTTTAACTAGTATCAATCTAGTTTCAGTAGTATACAAACTCTCTACCCCTTTATACCTCCATCCCTCCACTTTTATATTATTATTGGCTCATCATTATTCATTGTATTCCTCTTAACATAGATTTAAAATGTTATTTTACACATTTGACTCTTAAGCCATATGGGGTGGGGAGTGAGTTACAAATCAAAAGTATGATTATACAGGATTTTCCTTTTACTTATGTACTTACCTTTATCTATGTCCTTTCTCTTATTGCTTCAAGTTATTGTCTAATGTTCTTTTATTTCAGCCTGATGGACTCACTTTGGCATTTCTTATAGTTCAGTTCTTCTGGTAATGACTGCTTTCAACTTTTGCTTATCTGTAAATGTCTTAATTTCTCCTTCTTTTTTGAAAGACAATTTTGCTGGGCATAGAATCCTTGGTTGATGAGTTTGATTGTTTTTTCTTTAAGGAGGTAAGATATTTCATCCCTCCATCTTCTGGCCTCTGAAGTTTCTGAGGGGAAAGACCCTGTTAATCTTATCAGGGATCCCTTCTATGTGACAAGTTGCTTCTTTCTTGCTGCTTTCAAAATCCTCTCTTGGTCTTTGGATTTTGACAGCTTTGCTATAATGAGTCTTGGTGGAGATTTCCTTCCTTCCTTCCTTCCTTCCTTCCTTCCTTCCTTCCTTCCTTCCTTCCTTCCTTCCTTCCTTCCTTCCTTCCTTCCTTCCTTCCTCCCTTCCTCCCTCCCTCCCTCCCTTCCTTCCTTCCCCTTCCTTCCTTCCTTCCTCCCTCCCTTCCTTCCTTCCTTCCTTCCTTCCTTCCTTCCTTCCTTCCTTCCTTCCTTCCTTCCTCCCTTCCTCCCTCCCTCCCTCCCTTCCTTCCTCCCTTCCTCCCTCCCTTCCTCCCTTCCTCCCTCCCTTCCTCCCTTCCTTCCTCCCTTCCTTATTTCTCTCCCCTCCAAACCCCCCCCCCCATAGTCTGCTCTCTGTGTCCATTCACTGTGTGTTCTTCTGTGTCCACTTGTATTCTTGTCAGTGGCACCTGGAATCTGTGTCTCTTTTTGTTGCATCATCTTGCTGCATCAGCTCTCCATGTGTGCGGCGCCATTCCTGGGCAGGCTGCACTTTT
This sequence comes from Dasypus novemcinctus, assembly GCF_030445035.2. Taxonomy (NCBI): domain Eukaryota; kingdom Metazoa; phylum Chordata; class Mammalia; order Cingulata; family Dasypodidae; genus Dasypus; species Dasypus novemcinctus. Next base: position 80,986,398 of record NC_080682.1, read on the forward strand.
TTTGCACTGGGCGGCTCTCCTTATGGGGTGCACTCCTTGTGTGTGGGGCTCCCCTACGTGGGGGACATCCCTGTGTGGCACAGCACTCCTTATGCACATCAGCACTGTGCGTGGGCCAGCTCATCACATGGATCAGGAGGCCATGGGCTTGAACCACGGACCTCCCATGTGGTAGATGGACACCCTAACCACTGGGCCAAGTCCGCCGCCCTCTACCCCTTTCTTTCTCTCTTGTTCTTCTGGGACTCCAGTAATGTGTTTGTCGGTATGCTGGTGTCCTATATTTTTTGACATTATTTTTTCTTTCTCCTCCTCACACTGGATACTTTCAATTGTCTTGTCTTCAAGATGCTATTTCTTTTTTCTGCCTGTTCCAACTTCTGTTGAGTCATCTAATGAGTTTTTCATTGCATTTACTATGCTTTGCAGCTCCAAAATTTGTTTGATTCCTTTTTATAATTTCTCTTTATTTTGTTTAGACAATATTTCCCTAATTTCCTTTACCCATTGAATATATTTAAAACAGTTGATTTAAAGTCTTTAGTTCCAATGTATGAACTTCATGGATGGTTTCTGACAAATTCTTCTTTATCTTCTTCTTCCTGTGAATGGACAGTATTTCCTGTTTCTTTGTGCATTTTGTAATTTTTTGTTGAGAACTTGTTATTCTGAGTATTATATTGTTATAATTCTGGAAATTTACTTCTCCCACTCCTCTGGAATTGCTAGGTTTTTGTTGCTGCTGTTGTTGTTGTTGTTAAGGACTAGAGCCACTGTTTGTGACTTTTCCAAAATATTTTTGCTCCCAAGCAGGGAATGGAAAGAGAAAAGAGAAAAAGAATTGTTACACCCTCTTTAAGACTCCTCTGCCGCTTTTACCTGAGGGGTTGGAACAATGGCTGCCCTCAGAACCATCTCAACAGCAATCTGAAATAACTGACCAAAAGCAGTGATCAGCTGTCAGACCACACACACCCAGAATTTGGAAGACTAGGTCTTTATATTCCACTCTGGCATCAGCAAGCTGCACCAGGAGCCTGGCTGCAGTCCCCACTGCCTTCTGCCACCCTGTTGGGAGATGAGGGATGGTAGTTACTGCATGGAAGGTAAAACGCATGATATTTACCATAATTTACCAGCCTTTTCTTTCTCTAGTTCTTCCCTGGATGCTGCACAGTGTTCAGCTACACTCCATAGTTTCAAAATAGCTGATTCATACAGTTCCTGCCAGGTCAATAGTTGTTTTGGTGGAGGGACTGACTCTTGGCACTTCCTACTCCGTCATCTTTCCACAATACTCCTCCCTCCACCCCACACGCATGTTTTTATTTACTACTGTTTGGGAGATGTCAGGAAGCCTGGTCAGGTGGAGAATAAAAAGTTTCTAAGATTCCACTGCCTGTCTTACTTTCCCACAGTAGCAATTTTGTTTTCTCTTTTCTTCTATTGGGAGTAGCAGCTAAACCTGTGGACTTGTCTTTAAGGAGAGTCAGGAGAGATAGCTAGAGTGGCTGCTTCTTGCCTCAAAGGCCTCAAGGTATCCAACAGGTGGAGGCAGCCTCCAAAAAAGGCAAAGTCTGAAATCAGTAAAGAGGGCTTAATTTGCAGGCCTGGGCCCGAGAAGGGCCCTGTTTCAAGCAGTGCGAGGTCCTACATGAGATGCCTCAACAATCACTGCAATATTAAACTTAAAGTGCCTTTCCCTTGGGCTCCAATATCCCATGCCAAAGTTATTTTTGTATATGTGTGTGTATGTGCCCCATTAGATTCTAAGCTCATCCAGGACAGGAAACATCTTTGGTTATGTTATTACTCTCAGGATCTGTCTATCACAGGGTCTTAAATACAGAAGGCATGCTTTAATTATTTATTGCTATTCAGCAAACCACCACAAAACTAAGTGGCTTTAAACAACACTGATTTATTATTTCTCATGGCTCTGCAATTTGGGATGTGTTTGACTGAGTAATTTGTCTGGTCCACATGGCATTGGTAGGGTCACTTGTTCTGCTGCATTCAACTGGCTGCATTGGCTTATGCTGAAGGTCCAGGAAGGCTTCACTCACATGCCTGGCTCCTGTGTGCTCCTCCACATGACCTTTCTTTCTCCGTCCAACAATCTAGCTAAAGCTTCTTTACAGCATGGAAGTCGACTTCCAAGAGCAAAAGTGGAAGCTGCCAGGCCCTCTTAAAGGAAAGCTACACCCAAAACTGGCATGGTGTTACTTCTACTACGTTCTACTGGTCAAAGCAGATTATGAGGCCAGCCCAGATTCAAGGGAAGGGGAAATAGGATCCTCCTCTTGATGAGAAACGTGACATTATTACAAAGAGAGGAGAATTGTGGCAGCCATCTTTGGAAACTGCCACAAGGCACTTGGCCAATAGTTGTTGAACTTCTTTTCCAATATGAAGACTGTAGATGTGATCCGATTAAGGGAAGGTTATGGTTTTCCCTTTTCATGTATCACTATTTTTTTGCTTCATAAACCAACAGGCTAGACCAGCACTGTCCAACAGAAACTGTGTGACCCACATGAGCCTCATATGTATCTTACATTTTCTAGTAGCCACATTCAAAAAGTGAAATGAAGCAGATGAAATTAGTTTTCAGAGTGTATTTTATTTAACCCAGTATAGCCAACATATCATTTCAACATGTTATCACTTTTAAAATATTGAGATATTTTACATTCTTTTCAATTTTTTTAGTAAGTCTTCAAAATCCAGTGTGTATTTTATTCTTATAGCACATCTCAATTCAGAATAGCCACGTTTTAAGTGTTTATCAAGCACATAGTATGTGGCTAGCGTACTGAACAGTACAGGGCAAGAAAGACATTAATTTTCCTTATCGTTTAGTCCAGGATGATAAAATAGAGCAGGAAGGCACTGTAATGAAGATAGATAGATAGGTAGGTAGATAGATAGATAGATAGATAGATAGATAGATAGATAGATAGATAGATAGATAGATAGGTTTTTTAGGCAGTATCAGAGATTGAACCCAGGACTTCATACATATGAAATAGGTGCTCAACCACTCTTACGCCTGCTCCAATAATGCATTTTTTTTAGTTTTGTTGTGAATGTAAATGAGTTAGAATTCATGAAACACCCAGCAAGTACTTTGCATATAATAAGAGCTCCTTAAACATTGGTCCCATTTCATTGTTTTAGCTATGGCTTTTTAATTGCTAGGAATGACACTATGATGGTTAGGCTGATGGTGCCCAGTTGTTTAGCCAAGAAAGCACTGTACTATGTAGGGATATTTCATGGACTTTAATCACCAGTAAGTTGGTTCCATATATGGACTGACTACATCTATAATCAACCAAGGATATTGCCATCAACAATGAGTGATGTCTTATCTAATCAGTTGACAGCCTTAAAAGGGAAAATGATTTTAGCATTCAGAGAGAGAATTCTCAGCTCGACTTTGGACAACCAGTGTCTCCTGGGAACTCATCAAGGACCTTCACTGGAGTCCCTGGTTTGCAGTCTGCCCTGCAGAATTTGGATTTGTACATCCCCACGAGTGCATAAGAGAATTTTATAAAACTCACCCTATTTACAGATATCTCCTTTTGGTTCTGTTTCCCTAGAGAACCCTGGCTAGTATACTTTCTCGAGCTCATTCGAATAAAGCTACATGATCCTTGAACTGCAGAGCATTTATAGTCTCCTTTTGGTGCTCCTTACCAGGTTTCTCACGGACCTCATCCTATTTCTCATCTCTCTTTCTCTCAAAATCTGTTTCTTTCTGTGAATCTGCTCTGCTTTCTTCTCTCCACTGACTAGCATCCTCTGCTTCCTCATGGCTCGTCACAGCTTCCCCAGCCTCTCTTGCTACTACATGACCTTTTGATAAACTATGACCCATTGATAACTACCTTGTATTCTCCATGTTTCCCAATTCACATTCCCAAGAGATGATTGTTTTCATTTGTCTTTTCAAGCCCGGTCACGTCCTATCACTTGAGAATTGGCTGCCTTTTGTTCAGGTGCCCATCCTTGGTCCAATCTACTGTGGCTAAGAAGCTCCTTCTTACCATACGCAATACGGCCACCCAGAAATCAGGGGCTACAAGTAGGGTGGTTTCCTTTAGAAGGAGTGTGGGTAGACAGGCACTGATTAATATCACATATACACTATTTCACTCTGTCACTGGTATTTCCCAGCTGAGCTCATCAATCTGACACCCAGAGGAGGAAGGTTTCTTCTCTGTGTTTGTCACTGTCCTTTACTTCTGGGATAGCGTCACCTAAATATAACTGGAGGTAGTAAGAACACTGGTTGGATTGCTGGGGAAATCTGGTGAGGTGCAAGGCTGTGCTCAGTCAGTGAAAGGAGGATGCTAATATTCATCCTTCTGCAGTTCCTAAGAAACCCATTCTTGCCCCAGATACTTATCAGAACGGATTAATCTAAGTGCTTACTTTGCCAACATCCCTATAAATCAATGTTTTTCTAAGTGGAGTTTGTTATGTGTACCCTCTTGCATTAAAATCAGCTGGGGTTGTTCATAAAAAATGCAGACTCCTAGTCCTAACTCCAGACCTATGATTCAGAAACTCAGGGAATGTGGTTCAGGAATCTGCATGTTTATAAACTCCCCAGCTGAATCTAATACACATCATGTTTGAGAAGCAGTACACTCTGCCACCCAGTGAACTTCATTAAATTTCAGTCTGTACTCTTCTGTCCCCTAGACTTCTTAAGAACACTTAGGACACTTGAGGTAGGGGACCTAGAATTTTTCTAGAACTTCCAGGCAGTCTGAGGTTCAACCGAGTATCTTTAGAGGCAGATATAAATAAGAATGATGGTCCACCACCATCCATTCTGACCAAAACCCAGGATTCAAACAGGGAGCACCCAAACTTTACCCCTGACTTGACATTTCCCTTGAGACGGCAAAGGGACTTACCTGGCTGCTATTGTGCAATAAATCAGTACAAATCTCCAGGCACCACCCTGGATAGAGGCCCTTCTGGCCCACTGCCCAAGTCACAGCTCAATGGGATAAGCCCAAAGCCCCAGGCGGGTAGAAAGCAGTGCATGTGGGGCTGTGCCCCTGCAGAATCACAATGGAGCCAGTGTTTGCATTAGAGCTAGACAATGACTCTGATTCAAGGACGGGATGCCAAGGCTGAAGGGTGCTCTGGATAAGGGGGAGGACCTGGGCCTCTTTCTTGGCTCAGTCTCTGCCTGGAAATGATTCCACTTTTGTTTTAATCCTATCTGCCTTTTTTCATATCTCTAGGAGCATGAATAAATGGCCAGACATTTCTTCCATTTGACTCAAGAATTTAGATCCTATACTACCCTAGCCTGTCCTTCCTATTTATGAACAAGATATGTGCATTCTCTGGATTCTGGAAAAAATGAAGTAATCTCCTCAACAAGGGGCCAGAACTGACACTCAGCCTCTCTTAGCGGTCAGTATTGAGCCCTGTCACTGTGCTTCACTGCAACGTTTCACAGATTTCTAGCTCTAGTGACTCCAAATATTTTAATTTCTACTCTAGGACAGAAACCACCATTTGATTTGTGGGCATTTAATAGATTATGTGCACCAAAGAGCATCCTCCTCTGAGCATCCCATTTTTAATAGTGTCCAAGAAGTCAAATTTAGAAATATGGTTCCTACATGACTTCCTACAGGGCTCTTTTGTGGTTCCTGCTTACTCACTCCTTAGAAAAACGACTATCCTCTCCTTTTCAACCTGAAACTGGGTGAATTTCATTCATGACGGAAGCCCTGACCTGAGTAGATCTTGCTCTCCAAGGTTGAGCAAAGAGAGAAAAATAACATGGGCCAATGAAAATCAACCCAAGAGAAGAGAAAAATGGCCCTATAGTCTAGAGTAAAAATGTACATTTTTTTCCCTCTGAAGTAGATTTTTTGTAGGAAATCAAAGCACTTTTAGGAAATATTTGACTTGTGTTTTTACTAAGCTATTTCTGAAATTATCCTACTAATTAGAAACAAGATTTATTGAAAATACAACAGGCCAAATTAGAAGTTACTTTACAGAATTTCAAATGCAATGCATAGAAATATATTAAATATGACATTATAGGAAAAGTATAATAAGAAGAGGATAAACAGGAGAAAATATACTAGAAAACAAAAGAAAAGAATAAGGATATGTAAATGAGAGATTAAAACAGTCAATGTAGAAAATGGACCATAGGCTCTCTCATATTCATACTACTGAAGATGGAAATCTAAATCAATAATAAATGAAAATACGTTTGAGCTTAAAAATAAAATCAACCTAAATCAGTGTGTGTTCAATATGTTTTATAAAAAATAATCAACGGCTTGCGAAAGTCCTGACAATTAAAACTCTTTTTCCAGCATAAAAAATTAGCTTAAAAGAAGAGGCTATTGACAAAAAAGGAAACAAAAGAATGTCCTTCCTCACACCTTCCCCTCACAACAATGAATGCCAAAGGGTGATGAAGAAATGTCTATGGAGACAGGTTATTACCTATAAATGCAGGAAGTTGTTACATATGTGACACAATATCAGAAAGATATTCTCAGAACTTCAAAAACTAAGAAAATGTACATCTAATTGACTCTTCCTGAAAGTTCCCTGAGAGTGTCCTCCAGAACGTCCTGAGATGAGTACAAAATAAGGTCTTAGGACACGAGTAGGAAGAAACTGGAAATGAGCACTAAAACCAGTTTCATATACACCCATGTATACATACATATAATTATTATAAATGTGGTTATAAAGATTTGAATATAAAAAACTGTTATGAATAATTATATTTTAAGTTCTTCAGTTAAAATTACTGGAAATGGGGAAAAGTAGTTGAGGAAGTAAGAACATTTAATTCCTTATTCCATATAAAGAGGAGTAAAAAGTTAATGTTTATTTTTAAATAAAACAATAAATATGCTCTTCTGGTTGTCTGCTTTTAACTTGCTGTCCTGCTTTATCACTGCAGAGGAGCAAGGGCTGTTTTTCCTAGAATCCCCTTCCCCAGAAGGATTAAGCAGGATAATTAGCATCTAAAAATGTTTATAGAAGTAGTTTATAAATATATTCTCATTATAAAAAGTTCAAACAATGTGGAATTAAATAGAGGTAAAGGCAAGCACTACTAACATTTTGGTGTGAATCCTTTTAGTCTATCATCTAGCTAGCTAGTGAGCTAACAGTCTATCATCTATTTATCTGTCTACCTACCTATCATCTATGTACCTCTACTGTATTGTATGGATTCTAAGATTCATCTGCTGTAATAAGTCCCATTATTTTCTGTGCCTTTAAGAAAGGAAAAACACAGTTAAATTATGACATGCCAGCAATTGTGATAAGCATCCCAATTTCAGAGATTAAAATGCAAGGGAAAAATGAATCTTAGAGTGGACATTCTTTATTTTTAATATATTTATTTTTATAAGAATTGACTTATTTTATGTAAATATTTTCTATCATATCACCTGCCTTCTTTCCTCCCTCCCTTCCTCCCTCCCTTCCATTCTTTTTTTCTTTTGTGATTTTTTTTCCTTCTCATGATATAGCTTGGAAAGTTTTTTCATTTTGGTTCACAGTGATCTACCCCATTGAAAAATGCCACGTAGTACTTCATAATTTAAATGTACTATCATTATCATTTATTTATTCCTTCCTCTAAATGTTAAAAATATTTGTTATTTTAATTTTTTTCCAACTACAAGCAAAGCTGCAATGAACATTTATATATAGTACATTTCTTATAGAACATTTGTGTGCACATTTTTCTAGAATAGACAATTAGACATTGTAATGTAATATGTCAACTTGGCTAGGTTATGGTGTCCAGTTGTTTGGACAAGCAAGAACCGACCTGATTACTTTTAATCAGTCAGTTGATTGCCTCTATGGCTGATTACATCTACAACTCACCAAAGAAATTGCCTTCTGTTGGAGATTTGGACCCGAAGGGTATCGGGAATGGAAGAAAGAGAGAAAGAAAGTGAAACAAAGAGAAAGAGAGAGAGTTGGGATCAGGGAGTCTGCGAGTAATGACTCCTCAGACAACTTTATTTTCTACATGTGGCATTATATATACTCAGACTATCGCGATAACAAGCAGTGTAACTACACATTAACAATACTCATAACTTAGAGAACTTATTTGAGTACAAAGATTCAGTATTCCTTTCAAACTACAAAGTGTGTTCGCTCGTATTTCTCCCTGCCCTGGACAGCTCTATCCTGTTGACTTGAAAGGTTTAATTGCTGCATTCCTATGTTAAAAGTATAGCCATGGAAACAGCACATCTCTCTTTGCAAGACCACTATGCCTCAGTTTCCAACACCTTCAACAGTGAGAGAATCTTCTTATCCACTCAGTTGGAAGTCTTAAAGGGAGTACTGAGAATTTCAGCAGTCAGAAAGAATTTCTAGTTCTACTTCAGCCAGCCAGCTTCTCCTGGGGAATCATCGTCACCTTCATCAGAGTTCCCAATGTGCAGGTTCTCCTTCGGAATTCAGCATCACCATTGCATTTTCAACTTGCAGTCTGCCCTACAGAATTAGGACTTGCCACTTCCCAAGGTCACATGAGCCAATTTCTATAATAAATATCTTAATATTTATATTAAGATATATATCCCGTCAGTTCTGTTTTTCTGGACAATCCTAATACAGACATAGAAAGGCTTTCTCAAGGGTACACCTCTTTAAAATTTTGGTACATACTGTGCTTATGTCCTTCACCAAGGCCATCCAATTTACATTCCCACCAAAACCCACTTCCTCACCAAAATGGAGATTGCTATTATTTACATTTTTGCTTTATATTTCTTCTTCTGTGCATTGCCTTTTTATGTCCTTTCCCATATTTCTATAGAAAAATTTTCTCTTTTTCTTATTGATTTGTACATCTCCTTAGAGTTCTGGATAATAAACTTTTTCTACCATGCACCTTATAAATATCCCCCCTTGTCCTTCTTCTGTTTCTATTTTCCCTTTCTTATGGTGAATTTAGTCATGTGGGGTTTTAAAATATATACATAATTAATTATGTCAGTCTTTTCCTTCATAGATATTAAGTTTTGAGTTCTGATTTCAAAATATTTCTTAATTTCAGATTATTTAAAGTGTTCTCCACACTCTCCTATATTTACTCACAATTAAGAAATGTACTATCTCACTTAAAAGGTCCAGAAGTAAGGTGCACTAAGATATGGTATGATTAGTGGACCAGTGAGGTTATCCTGTACTTCAGTTTTTGCAGCCCTCATGCATGAAGTTATCCATGCAGACTTCATAGTAAATCCAGAGGAATAAAAGGGCCTATATTTTCCTATATCTCAATCTTAGAAGCAAGAAAAGCTTCCCCCAAAGTTCCAACACACCTCCCCTCATGCCTTATTGGCTTAGTTACTATGCAGGGAAATGGAATTACCATGATTATCTTAGATTAATCATTTCAGGTGAATAGATGTTGGGGGTGGGTTGTCAAACACAGTGATTACTGCAAATACTTTAAACTTTATGTCTCTTTACTTGAAATGTATTTGTGTATGGTGATAGGGCTCTACCTTTATTTTTCTAACAAATATCTATTCTACTACTACTTGTTGACTAGATGGTTGTTTGGTTACTGATTTGAAGCGCTACCTTTACCAAACACACACACTACGTTTACCAGACACACACACACACACACACATACACATGTGTGGGGTCTCCGGACTCTTTTAGGTCTCCATATGTCTATTTCTGCACCAATGTCATTAACTCAATTGTGTTTTGCATCTCCATAGTGTGGTAAGAGAGCCCCACTCACATTCATTCATTATTTTTACACAAAATTTTTGTTATTCTCACATAATTTCTTTTGAGATGAATTTTCAGATGAGCTTTACAAGTAAAAGAATAATATGCCATAATTTTGAATAGGATTCCATGAAATATCTATTATTTTGGCATAGAATCGCCATCTTCAAAATACTAGCCTTCCAATCCAGAATTATGCAAGCCAATGTTTATATCTCTCAGAAATTTTCAAAGTTTTCTTCATTTTAGGTCATACACATTTGTTATTAGGTTTATTACTGGTAATTCATAGTGTTTGAAGCTACTGTGAGCAGAGGAAAACTGTCTGGCAGGAGAGGTGGGGAAAAATAAAGCCGATTTCTCTTTGTACCCTATTAAGCCCATGCTATTCAATAAAGGTTTAATTATAAACTTATTCTCCAAAATGGTCATACCAATGCACATTCCTATCAATAGAATTCCTGTTTTCCCATATTCTTGCCATCACTTTCAATTCTAAAATCTTTGCCACACTAAAGAGTGAAAATTTGTAACCCTTGTTTACATTTGCATTACCCCAGTTACTAGTGAGAGTATCTTTTCATACATTAATATTCCATTCAGGTTTTCTCTTTCTGTGTATCTTTGTATCTTTTCCTACTTTTCTATTGGGTGGCTGCCTTTTTCTTATTAACTTGTAGACCTTGTTTATATATTCTAGATACAAATACTTTGTAAGTTATATATGTGCAAATATTTCTCCCATCCTATGATTTATCTTTTCATATTTTAAAATTGATGTCTTTTGATGTGCCAAAGTTTCTATTTTTACTGTAGTCATATTTATAAATCTTTTCCTTGTGCTATGCCCTGTTTAAGAACTTCCTCCCTACCCCAAGGACATAAAGATTGTATCATATATTTTCTTTTAATAGGTTTAAAGGTGTGTGTTTTACATTTGGTTCTTGAATCTTTCTAAAATTTATTTTGAGTATAGGGTGAAGTAGGAATCTAATTCTTTTATTTTATTTTATTTTATTTTATTATTTTATTTTGCACATAGAAATCCAGTAGTCCCAACACTGTTGACAGACTCTGCCCTTTCTGTATTTGTTATATTACCTCTGTCATATATCGGTTTCCCTTCAATGTGTATTTCAGTTTCCAGACTCTCTGCTCTGTTCCACCAATCTAACATTCTCTTCCTGCATTGAGAGGCAACTCTCCTCATAATCCCAGAACAGCGGTGGTTGTGGTGTGTGTGTGTATTTGGTGGGGGCTTAGGGGAATGAAGGGATTTGTGCTTTGAGGGTTGGTCCTGAGGTAGAGTTTTAGGTCTGAAAGATATTCTTGCTCCTCAACAGCCTGGCCCCCCTTTTTTTTTAGGCGGTCTCTGATAGAGGCTATGTGTGCCAAGAACTGGGAAGCAAAACAACAGTCCTACCCAGCAAGCTCTAGGAAGTACTCAGTGGCTCCAACGCTTCAGGAATGCTGCCACTCCAGGACTATAAAAACAGTAGTGGGCAACGTCTAGATTTCTTCAGGGAAATGATGTGAGGAAGTCATTCTCTTGATGCTTTGTACTCAAGTGTAATTACTGTTTCCTAGCATTGGTCCAAACAAGCAAGGTTTGAGAGTAATTGAGGATGTGCTCCTCATACTATGACATATGTTTATGGATGGTGATATAGTGTGTCCTTTTGTCCCTCTGCTTTCAGCTTTTCTTTATTTTCTAAATTTTCTGTCGTGAGCATCTATTGCTTTTATTTATATATCTATTAGGAGTGTGCTCAGCTGCAATAATAGAAAACCTGAGTAACAGTGGCTTAACCAAATAGAAATTTGTCTCAAGAAGAGGGACTCTTTGGCTAGACACAAGGCTGTGGCAGAGCTACAACGCTATCGTGGACCCATGCTCTTTTTGTCTTTCTGCTCTGTCATCCATAGATATCAGCCTCCATCCTCAGGCTTGTAACCTCATTGTCCCAAGATGGCTGCTGCTCCTCCCAGCCTCATGCCCAGGTTAAAAGAAGGAAGAAAATGGGAAAGGAATACAGAAGTAGTGACACTGTGATGAAGAAAGCGGCTTTCAGAATCTTCTGCGTCTCACTGGCCATGACTCTCTCTAGTTAGCAGTGAGTCTAGGAAGGTAAGAAGTTCTATAAGGATACATTGTTGCCTGAAGAGATCTAAAGCAGGGGTGAGCAAACAACCACCAGCAAGCCAAATCTGGTTTGCTGCCTATTTCTGTAATTAAATTTTATTGAAACACAGCCATACTCATTTATTTATGTGTTGTTCATGACTGCTTTTGCTAGAACAGAAGAGTTGAGTCAGTGTGACTGAGATTGTATAGCCTACTAAGCCAAAAGAATTTATCTTGCCCTTTACAGAAGTTTGTTGACCCACAATCCAAGGGAGAAGGGTAAAAAGGATGGATATTAGAAGGCAACTAGTAAGTAAGGAAAGAAGAAAAGGATCTACTATTATGTAGGCAGCCAATGACCCTTGAGAGATGACTTTCACCCTGGGCAGGGCAAGTTGTCCAAAGGTACACATCTCATGAAGAACAAGACAGATTTTTACAAATGAAAAACCAAAATCTAAATTAGAAAGGAATTGTCAAGAGCTGACACATTTATACACAGTTTCCAGGTCCATGCTTATGTCTAAAGGGCAATTGTTTAATCCTCCAACCCTGTTGTTTTCTCATAATTTTCTGCTCATTAGGACAGACAAGAAATTTCCTCAGGTTTCATAGGTCTCTTCTTGGGTTCTTTAGGAGGAAAGTGGTAAACTAAGAAGGCTGAGTGCAGTAATCTCTGTCCTCTGTCCTCACCAGGCAATGAAAAGGAAACATGACACTGCCTTGCAAGTTACACCAAGAGGAAATAGTTCTCCCTGTAGCTGAATGAGTATGTGGTAGTGGCTGAAAAAGAGAACACAGGATCCTTTGGGATGTGTTCTCTGAGCTTTTGTACAAGTCCCAGTGGCCACTGGTATTTTAGCTCAGGTTCCCTTTTAACAGTCTTGTTGTAAGAACTGGTCATTTTCACCTTGTGGCAGTTTGAAATTATTTATGAACCCCAAAAAGTAAGGATTATGTTTGTAAACTGGTCTGTTCCTCTGAGTATGATACCCTTTGATTGTACTAGATTCAGCTGAGATGTCTTTGATGAAATTATGTTACGATTAGGGCTTTGACCACATCAATAGGGTGTAACTCAGGTTAAGTCCCCACCCCCTCAGTGGGTATGTAAATGGAGTCACTCAAGAAGACAGAGGAAGATACACATGGGAAAAGAGAGAGCACTCCATAGAGGAAGGGGAGTCAACTTTGATCCTCCAGCCCCAGGGAGAGATGAACCATTTCCCTGGTAGTTACATGCAAAGAGCACAAAGCAGCTAAGTAGCTAAGGCCTGAGACCAGGCAGAGACTGTCTGCCATGTTGTTCCAACACGTGGCAACTGGCTTTGGTGAGAAACCAACCTTGAGTTGGACTCTTTTGGGCCTTGCTCTTTTACCCCAAATAAATGCCCTTTATAAAAATCAAGGGAAGTGGACATGGCTCAACTGATACAGCATTTGCCTACCATATGGGAGGTCTAGGATTCAAACCCAGGGCCTTCTGGCCCATGTAGTGAGCTGGCCCACACGCAGTGCTGCCATGTGCAAGGAGTGCCATGCCACGCAGGGGTGTCCCCCGCATAGGGAAGCCCCACATGCAAAGAGTGCATCCTGCATTTAGCCGCCCTGCGCAAAAAAAGTGCAGCTCACCCAGGAGTGGCGCTGCACACATGGAGAGCTGATGCAGCAAGATGACGCAATGAAAAGAGACACAGATTCCCAGTGCTACTGAGAATGCAAGCAGACACAGAAGAATACACAGCAAATGGACATAGAAAGCAGACAATGGGGGTGGGAGAAATAAATAAATAAATGTCAACAGATTTTTGGTACTTTGTATCAACACTCCTTAGGCCAACTAATACACACCTTACCTTGCCTTGACTATGAAAAAATCAGCGCAAGTAACTGGTAAATGAATGGTGCAAATCTTCCTTGATCCTAAATAACAAAAAAGAAATCTATCTCTGAAACAAAGATTAATTCTCATGATAGTCTGTGGTTGGTCTTGACCCAGTGATGAATGAGATGTAATATGAGATTGGGGCAATCTACCTCTAGGCTGCCAGGGTTCAGGGTTTTCCTGCAGTGACTGTCCATCATGGCAGTGCTTCACAAATTACATTCCAGATGTCTCAGCTAGTGTGTTGAGACTGAGGCCAGCCATAGGTCCATGGCCTGTCATGAATCCACTTCACTTCGTGGCTGCCAGAGGGAACATTCTCAAATGCAAATCTAGTGTGGGATGTGGGTGCGTTTCTTCTAGTGAAAGAACTGTGATCAATCCATGGTCACTGCCTACAGCACTTAAATGGAGATGGCCTGAGTCTGCATTTGGGCTCAGTGCCAGTGACTAGAAAGCTCTGCCTGGGCACAGAAAGGACACATGGTGTTACAAATGCTAGGTGTGATGGTTAGGCTAATGTGTCAACTTGGCCAGGTAATTGTGCCCAGTTGTTTGGTCAAGCAAGCACTGGGCTAATTGTTAATACAAGGACATTTATGGGCGTTAGTCATCAGTGAGTTTACTGCATAGATGACTGATTATATCTGCATCAACCAGGGAGATTGCCGTCTGCAGTGAGAAACACTTTATCCAATCAGTTGAATGCCTTAAAAGGGGAAGTGATTTCAGCTTTCAGAGGGAGTTTCCCAGCCCATCTTTGGACAGGCAACGTTTCCCAGAAACTCATCAAGGACTTTCACTGTACTTTCATTGGAAGCCTGGTTTGCAGCCTGCCTGCAGAACCTACACTTGTGCATCCACATGGTCACATGAGAGACTCTTGTAAAACCTCATTCTATTTACAGATAATCTCCTGTTGATTCTGTTTCCCTAGAGAACCCTGACTAATACACCCGATCTTCACCATGTTTGGCTATAGCATAAGGTTCCTACCAACCTCTCACGTCCTCCAGATTTACCAAGGCCTCATTCAAGGTCAGCTCCACCTTAACCTACCCTGTCACACTTTTCCTGATTTATCCAGGCTTCCATCTCTGTAGTTAGTAGCCCCTAATATTTATTTCAGCAACCCCACACCGATGTATTTATCTGTTTTGCCTTTCTGGTTTCCTTACCAAACTGTACGTTTCTAAGGGAAGCTATGTAAGGTCTGTGATGCCAGCACAGTTATTGACAAATAGTAAACACTGAATAAGGTTTTATTTTCTTTGCCCAAATTCCCTTCCCAGGCAAATGGAGACTGTGGGCGTTTTACTTTATTGCAGCAATCCAGAGGACAGAAGCTGAGAATGAAATAGCAGTAACTGACTGGAGAGATGTTTTAGGAGGTAGAAGCTATAGGAACTAGTATGTCTTAGGAAATGAGAGTTGAACAAGAAGGGGGCGCTCTAGCTGAGTCTGGCCTGGGTAACTACATAGAAAGTGGTGCCTTGCTTTAAGGTTGGACTC
Organism: Dasypus novemcinctus; assembly: GCF_030445035.2. Lineage (NCBI taxonomy): Eukaryota > Metazoa > Chordata > Mammalia > Cingulata > Dasypodidae > Dasypus > Dasypus novemcinctus. The sequence continues at coordinate 81,001,718 of NC_080682.1, forward strand.
TTGAAGGAGAAGGTATGTGGAGAAAGATGGCAGGTTGATTCTTGGTGTGTTTTTTGCCATCAACTTTCTCTGGCTGTTAGAGTGAGATGGGATTTGCTCTATCCTCTACAAAATAATGAGCAGCTTTTTACCAAATTTTAAATCCATCATCTAGTATCCATTGTTGCTGATGAGAAACCTTATGCTCGTCTGATTTTTATCAAAACAGTATCTAAATCTTTTATTTCTTAAGAAGTTTTTATATTATTTCTAGGTATACATCTTTGTTTTCCATCTTGTTCAGAGCTCACAGCTCACGTCTTCTGTCGACTTTAGAAAATGTTCTCGTACTATCACTTTAGTTCTTTCTCCATTGGTTTTTTTTTAAAGATTTATTTATTTATTTATTTCTCTCCCCTTTCCCCCACCCCAATTGTCTGTTCTCTGTGTCTATTTGTTGCATCTTCTTTGTCCGCTTTTGTTGTCATCAGCGGCACGGGAATCTGTGTTTCTCCTTGTTGCATCATCTTGTTGTGTCAGCTCTCCGTGTGTGCAGCACCATTCCTGGGCAGACTGCATTTTCTTTTGCGCTGGGCGGCTCTCCATACAGGGTGCACTCCTTGAGCGTGGGGCTCCCCTATGCAGGGGGACACCCCTGCATGGCACAGCACTCCTTGCATGCATCAGCACTGCGCATGGGCCAGCTCCACACGGGTCAAGGAGGCCCGGAGTTTGAACCGTGGACCTCCCATGTGGTAGACAGACTCCCTAACCACTGGGCCAAGTCCACTGCCCCTTCTCCCTTGGTTTTACTCTCTTTCTTTGAGGGACTATTCATTGGACATTGGGCCATCTGGACTGATTCTCTCTGACTGTTGTGTTTACATTCATATTAAAAGATTGTCTAGACTTCAACTTCCAAGCTTTTTCTGAAATTTCTTTTCCATTTGCAAAATCTCTCTTTGGTTGTTCTTTCTCATAACCTTTTAAAATTATTTTATGGATGTAATATCTTAATGTCAAATTATTTTTCTGAAGACACTAATTAGAGTTTTCTTCTCAAAATAAGTTTTCTATTTTCTGAAGTTGTGTTTCCTTTGAAGTAAGTTTATTTGCAAACTTTGGCCTTTCTTTTTCACGTTAGGTTCTTCAAATGTCTGGCTGCACCATTCAGGGTCCTCGCAGGAAACTGAAGACAAACTCAAACTGAAGACAAATTGAGGAGAGTTTAGTAAAGATATTATTTACAAAGGTGCAAGAAAGGTGTAGGAAAACCAACAAAGGATAATACAGTATCTCGGGGGTAGCATCTGCTAGAAGCCATTGCCTCTCCTAGGCTGGAAAGCCTAAGAGCAGGGAGTTGATACAGGAAGGCATAGAAGGTAGCTATATAGAGAGAGCTATTTGACAGGACTGTGCCTTCCTTAGAGGGATATAGTCAACACACAACAGTTCAGAAGGGAGGAGCCAGGGAAATATATACCCTGGCCTCACTCTTCTCCCTTCCTCTCATTTCCCACCAGTACTTCCCATCAATAATACCCAACAGGAAGCCTGATGGCAAGAAAGCCTATTGATGCAATCCACACAGGCTGGCCTCCACATGAAGAGCAGGGAGAAGGGTGGAAAGTGGTTTTAAAGGGGAGACTGAAGATAACTAGCATGGCAGTGATCCCTAGTTATGTTTGCATTTAAGGACAAAACAATAGAAGACAATTGAGCACTCTGGGGGTACACAGGTGCGACTTATGAGTAACTTTTACTTTAGGGCAGAAAACCTATTATTACACTGAGGAAGCCCAAAATTGTAGAATGTGGAGAACATTACTAGGAGGTACCAAATTTTCCCACTAACTGCCCTGTCTCTTCCTGGATAGATGGTTCACATTTTCTTTCCTTGTTATATGTTTAATAGATTGTTTTCTTCTAGTATAAAGAGTTGCTGTTGAAAATTATGGTAAACTTAGCTTTCTTATATGGCTAAATAATTTTTTAAGTCCATTAGATTTACTAGAACATATCTTAGTGATGTTTATAATAAGCTGATATTCTCAGGTCATGATGTGCTTTTCAACATACTATTTCAAAGCTTTTACTTTCAAGAAAATTGTATTGAATCACAGGTTTTAGTATTTTATTCTGTACCATTGCTTTGGTTTTCTTATTCAGGGACTCCTTTACCTGTGTGTTAAATCTTCTTTGCCTATCTTCACATATTTTCCCCTTTCTCTCCAATTCTTTTTATCTTTTTCTTTATTTCACTTTGATTTTTAAAAAATTGTCTGTTGTGATTATTCTCCCTTGTGTTCCTTGTAGATTTCTCTTCATTTCTAAGAGTATTTTTTTCTTTTATTTCTAATTGTTTCCTGAGTTTTGTCATCTTGCTTTTGAATTTTTAAAAATTCTAATTATGTTTTCTTTTTCTTATGTCTTGTATGATATTCTTAGTGTCTTTTATCTAATTTTGACATAGAAAGTTATAGTTTTGGCCTGTTCTGTGGACACATCTGTCTGGCATTCCTTCCTTGTCTGCTGGGATAAGCTCTTGGCTATTCTTTTTTTTTCCTCATAATTAACTTCATATTAGATTTGACTTCAATATTTTACATTTGCTTATCTATATATGAAATTAATTTTCCTGGACTTTTAGAAGTGGTCATGATTCAGGATAGATTTTTTTTTCAAGTTCACAGCATTCACTCGTTTGATGGTCTCATATTGTGAACAGGAGCGCAAATCCAAATATAGAAAAATTATTCATTGCATTAAAGACAAATTGCTACTCCCTCCATGAAAGAGACAAATGCAACCAATTGCTCCCAAGGTACAGTGCCTTATTAGGAGTTCAGAATTGGTTACTGCTGCTGGCCAGCAAGATCTATTTTACATCAGCTTAACAGTGGCCTACCTGGAACATACCATCCCCCTCTAGACCATATTCCAAGTACCCAGAACCTTGGAACTCCCTGGCCTCTGACCCTGAGCCCACTTCTGGACTTGTGCACACTGTGGCCTGGGTCCCTCCTCCTGAGAGTGGCCCAGATGGTGTACATGCCCCTGGGCCTGAGGGACAGCTGCTTGGAGGGAGGATTTAGATGGAGATTAGACTGCCGGCCGTGATGTCTACAACTCACGCAGTGCAGGATAGAGCTGGGGGAGAAGAGATGGGAGCAGCCTGCAGGCTGGGAGCCAGAGTCTAAGCTCCAGCGAACTCCCCTCTCCAAACAGTCTGGAATGGAACTCCTGGGAGTCTAAGAATTCTAAATTCAGACCTGGCCTTGTGGTCATTATCAAGACATATTTGTCTGAGTAGGAGGATAAAACAAGATTTATTTTTTGTTTCCCAGCTTGATGTATATAACTTTTAAATATGTGACTCTCCCTGGGTTTCTTTCCCTGGGTCCCCCAGTGATGCCTGAGCACAGAGGCATGGCACTGCCACTCTCCTTTCTATTCGCACTCAAAAGAGGGGACATCCACAAACAGCAGGAAAAACCAGAGCCCTCTAACAGTACCAGAGGCTTGCCAGGAACCTGGACTGGACAATCCAGAGCGGAGGCTGAGGTAACTCAGAGGGCCCTGCCTGGCTCTGGGCAGCAGCCCTGAGGGAAGGATGCTATCCAGAAAACCTCTCCAAGGTGAGGATGGGTCATGGTCAGAAAAGAGCACTTATGTTTGGCAGGAGTCTAATCTCTGGGCCCAGAAAGCTGTAGACGATCTGGAAGATTCTAGACGTGGACCTCAATTCTTTCAAGCCTTACCTGACAGCTCTGAAGGAAGGGGTGCAGGGTGGGGGTAGGACCAGGAGCCGGGAGCTAAGTCTGTGCCCAGGACCCTTTGGAGATTCAGCAGTGCTGAGTGCAGAGCTCACCCATGGCTCCGGAAGGCGTCAGAGGAGCAGCCCTGAGTGCTTGAAAAGGCCTCTGCGTTGGGGCTCTGACCGGCCTGGAGCGGCCACAAGTTAGCAGGATCGCCTTCAGGAAGGCTCACAAGCCCCTTGAGCTGATATCTGCAGCTCTTCAGGTTGCTGGCTCCTTTTTACTATGCAGGTCTCAGCTCAAGCATCAGCTTCTCAGGGGCCTTCTCTGACACCTCCAGCTAATGCCACAACCTGAAACCCGACCTGCACCTTTTTTAAAAGTCATCTTCACAGCACCTAATACACCTGAAATTATCTTGTTCATTTATTTGTTCCCTTACTTATTATCAGTTTCCCCACTTGTAGAATGTAACTTTTATAAGAGCAGGGAAGTTTCTCTGTCTTATTACTGTAGCCTCGTCCAATGCCTGGCAGCTAATGGACATAAATATTTGTTAAATGAATAAATGGATTTCTGTTGTACAGCCTTTCTTAAGCTTTCTTCCTGAAGTCTCTCTCCGCAAAAAGCCCACAGAAAGCCAGAAATATAAAATAATTGTTAATTCTAGAAAGTCAATGTATTAATTTTCTATTGCTGCATAACAAATTACTAGAAAGCAAGCAGTTTAAAACAACGCTATATTATCTCACTGTTTCCATGGGTCAAGAACCTGGTATGTTTTTGCTGAATCCTCTACTCAGGGTCTCCTAGGGGTAAAATCAAAGTGTCAGTCAACTGTGTCCTCAGCATGACTAGAGAAAGAAACGCTTCCAGATTTCCTCAGATTGTTAGCAAAACTCAGTTCTTTGCAGTTGTAGGACTGAGGTCCCTGTTGTCTTGCTAGCTGTTGACAGGAGACAACTCTCAGCTCCTGGAGACCACCCTCAGGTCCTTGCCATGTGGCCCTCTCCATGGCAGCAGTGGAGAAACTCCCTCATGTCAAATCCCTCTCACACTTCGAATCTCTCTTATTTCCTCTTCTGCAACCAGTCCAAGCAATCACTCTACTTCTAAGCAGGAGTTCTTAACCATTTTTGTTCTACAGACTCTCTGCCAGTCAGGTGAAAACCACAGACCCCTTATTAAGTCCATCCTATACTATGTATTATTTAATAAATATATCATACACTCATCAACATGTCTCAACAAGAATGGTTTTTTTAATTTAAATTCAAGCTCACAACCCCTTAAGAACCCCTCTTTTAAAGGATTCATGTGATTATGTCAGGCCCACCTAGATAATCATCCTATCTCAAGGTCAACAGTGCCATATAATAGGACCTAAACCTGGGAGAAAAATCCTTTATATTCACTGTTCTAGGGATTATGACTTTGCAGGGTACATATACCAGGGTGGGAAGTCTTAGGACATCTTAGAATTCTGTCTACCACGGTGAAGTTCATTTTTCTGTACATTTTGATTGTATTATTTATTTGTTTTGATAAAAATGAACATATCAGGAAGTGGATTTGGCTCACCTGATAGATTGTCCGCCTACCACATGGGAGGTCCAGAGTTCAAACCCAGGGCCTCCTGACCCATGTGATGAGCTGGCCCAAGTGCAGTGCTGATGTGCTCAAGGAGTGCTGTGCCGTGCAGGGATGTCCCCCATGTAGGGGAGCCCCATGCACAAGGAGTGCCCCCCTCAAGGAGAGCCGCCCCACACAAAAAATGTGCAGCCTGCCCAGGAGTGGCGCTGCACACATGGAGAGCTGATGCAGCCAGATGGTGCAACAAAAAAAGAGACACAGTTTTCCAGTGCCACTGACAAGAATACAAGCAGACACAGAACACACAGCAAATGGACACAGAGAACAGACAACTGGCAGGGGTGGGGGGAAAGGGAGAGAAGTAAATAAAATAAGTCTTTTAAAAAAATGAACATATCTTTCTATAAATACAAATACATTTATAGAAATATCTTTCTATAAATACAAATACATACTACATATAGTGTGTAATTTGTTTAATACACTATTTAAACAAAATTGGTGGGCTAGGAAAATATGGGTGGCTCCCTGTGGCATTATACACCCTCTGCCCAGAGTGAATGGGTCCAGCACACGATGCCCTGAGCATCAAAGGCGGCAAAGCAGGAGAGGGAACTGAGATCAGCATGTAGTGGGTGCTCCATCTACCTTTGTTGAGGTTGAATCAAAAGCTGTAGGCCCCCGTCACTTGAGAGTGCCCCTATGGAAGGCAGTCCTGGTGGCAGGATGGCTGGGTATGGCCCCGGCTAGAGGAAAGAGCCACGGCTGCTAAGGGGGGCAAGAGAAACAACCTGAACTTCTGGCTTGGAGTCAGGTAGACATGAGTTTTCATCCTGTCTCCCCCACTTGCCAGCTCTATAACTATGAACAAGTCAAAAAAATTTTTTTTTAATTTGAGCTTCTCCATTTTGAAATGGGCACAATTAGACTTACCTGGCAGGTTTGCTGTGAACATTAAATGAAATAATGTTTGAGGAAGTTTTCGGTTCGGGGCTCAGATTGGTATAGGTACTCTCTAAGAGCGTGTGGATCTCCCCCACTGAGCTAAGCCTTTGTTGTAAGGTATCATGCTTCGACGGGGCTTCTATGGCAGATATGTTGCCTAGAAGGGGTAAGACTCTAGCTCTGTGTTTGGCCCCTGATGGATACTGAAAAACGTCTGCTGGACACAGGGGAGGGAGGCCCTGGCAGAGAGCTAGTGCCCGGGGAGGTGACTCCAGTGCTGGGGAGCTCGGGGATGGGCAGCACAAGTAAGAAAATTTGTATCAGGGTAGGCTGCTCCTGGAGCCCAGGACCTGGTGGGCAAATGCAGAAGGCCAGGGGAAGCCCTCAAGAAGTGAAAACTCTCCACATCTTCCCTCCCAAGAGGGAGTGGGGTAGAAGCCCCCACAGGCTAGAAGCACACCTTCCCCACCCAAAGTGTGCAGAGTCATCCACATCATCAATTCCATCCTCACCTGCCCCTAAGCCCCTCCTCACCCACGCCCAGGCAGCCACAGTCGCCCTTCCTGTGCCTACCTGCCTGCTCGCAGATTTCCACTCCGGCATACAAATTCAGTTACCCTCCTTTGAGGAGCCCTTACAACATGTATAAACAAATCATTGTAACCCACATTTCCCTAGATACATGTGCAAAGTGCTGTAAGCAGCAAGAAAGGATCCTCAGCCCCGGGTAGGAGATGAGGGTGCATGGAAAGGTGTCGTCTGGAAGGGGTTCCCAGAGGTTTGGAAGGGTGGGTGGATTTGGGATATCTGCAGAAGGTGGGGTTTGGGGAGGGAGGGCCTTTCTAGGTAGAGGGAACATGGGCTGTCCATCCAGATATTCTGGGTCTTTGGACACATAACAAGACATGATTGCATTTCCCTCCTATTGCTTTAGAACAAGGGGTAGAGAGAGACAGGGCAAAAAGGAGGAAAAGAAAGAGGAGACTATTTAGGGTTTTTTTTCAATCTTCACAGATTGTGAAGAAAAAAAGTCTGTGTGAGGAGTGCAGTGCTAAAGATGTAAGGAAGAAGACGGCCTAGGGTGAGTGGGTGCACGAGCTTGGCTGTGAGAGACTGAGTAGCCAGAGTCTTTAAAAGTGGGTCAGAAGTCCCAGAGTGAGCTTGGGGGCTTGGACGTATGATCCTGTGCTGCCAGAGCTGCAAGCCGGAAGCCCCAAGAAGCATTGGATGCCCCCCGTCTCCTCAGGCACTTCCTCCCATCAGCGTGGTCTGTGGAGACAAGGGACTGTGAAGGACTTCAGAAGCTTCAGAGGAGCACAGATCTATTGAGAAGAAAGAGGCCCCTCAGCCTCCAGGTGAGAGACATATGCACTAAGTTCTCTCGCGGTGTGGACTTCAGTTGGCAAGCCCAGGCCCTGCTGGCCCTACAAGAGGCAGCAGAAGCATTTCTAGTTCATCTCTTTGAGGAAACCTACCTCCTATCTATGCCTGCTGGCCGCATCACTGTATTCCTAAAAGATGTGCAACTGGCCAAGAGGATCCAAGGCATTCAGGAAGGGCTTGGCCAAGTTCCTGCAGCCAGTGTCTCTGTAAGCCTTTCTGCTCACCCAGAGACCAAGTGTATTTTGGGGAAAAAAATGACCAAGCTTGGGAAGCCGCTGTGGCTTAAGCAGATGAGCTCTGGTCTATCATATGGGAGGCCCTGGGTTCTCCTCCCAGGACCTCCTTGTGAAGGCAGGCTTACCAGCACACAGCAGAGAGCCACTCAGCCCACAGGCAATGGGGAGAGCCGACTCAGCAAGGTGGTGCAACAAAACGAAGGGAGACAAGCGAGAACACAGAAGAGCCTGCAGCGAATGGACATAGCAGACAGCAAGCAAGCTGCAAGTGGGAGGGAAAATAAAATTAGTAAACACAGACACAGAAGAACGCACAGTGAATGGACATGGAGAGCAGACAGCACACAAAAAGCCACAAGGGGAAGGGATATTTAAAAAAAGTCACCTAGCTTCTCATGGCTGGAGTTGAAGTTTCTCTGGAGGAATTTCCCTTTTCCATCCTTACTCCCTTGTCTTCTTGCCTTCCCTTTGTTCTTTAGAAAAGGCTGGCCCTGTTTTTAACTTTATGCTTGGGACACAATTGCTAAGGCCGTTTTGTACAATTTAAATAAAGATCGTTTTCTATTACGTAATGACCAGATGAGCTGAATCTCTGACAGATTTAAGCTTCTCCATATTGTAAGGACCAGATGACCTCATTTTGATTAAGAGAACTTTTTCTTACTTGTGAGAATGCATCATAGCAAATGTGTTAGTAAAATTTCAAGGATAATGCTAAAGACTCTCCCTGAAGCCGTGACCAGATCCAGGGATCTGAGGACTGCCTGCAGGCAGCTGGCTGGGCGGTGTGTGCCGAGACCCTGTTGCTTCGCTCCTTTATCTTTTTTCCTTTTTATTTAAAGAAGGAGAAGATTTGAAGATAGCATGGTTTTCCTCTGCAACAGAGGTGATATATGAAGCGACACAATTCCAAAGACTTCAAAATTATTTTCAGATAAAGAGACTCTAAGGTTGACTTCAGCTCACCAAGTATTCATATGACTGTTTTAACGATTATGAAGACATCAGACTTTCTGGTTAATGAGGAAAAGGACAGTTACTTGTTTTAGACCTTCTGTACTGCTTATAGTTTTTACCATGTGAATATTTAACTTTATTTAAAACATGGGGCAAAAAAAATTAAGAGATGACACTTCAGTCAGTTGCATGGAAAGGTCCGGCATGTCCAGCATGCAAATCTCCATCTACCAGATTAATCTTCTCTTTAGTGGCGATATCAAGTCATTGAGTGGCCTGTGCCTGTCAACAAATGTATACAATGTATAGCTTTTCAAAAACTTAATTGAAGTCAAAATAGAAAATATTTACGGCTTAATCTTCTAGTTCCTTCCAGAAATTCCTATTAATTCCTATTAATGTCATTCAGATATTCTAACCTATTCTTATTTATAAATCAAGATGTGTAATAATTTGTACTTTGGAATTTTGTATAACTCTATGTGGAGAGGTAATAGAAATAATGCTGCAATGAAAAAAACTTAAAAACCAAGGTTATTAGAGCACACAGAAATTATATATACTTTTTATATGTGTATTAACATTAAGTTCTATATTTGTATTTTACATGTTTGCAAATTTAAACAAGAGAATTAAGCAATATTTGTGCCTCCAGTGGAGTGAATATGAGCAGATAAAAATGTTACCTTATTGCAACTGGAAACAATTTAAAAGATTTCCAGAGAAATGAGAAGTGCCAGCCAAAGATTTCAGATTTTGTGCATGGTAAAAATGATTAGTGATGGGGGACTACTGCTAATAAAGTGTCAGTCACCTGAATTCAGAGACAAACTGAAGGGCAGGACCAAGTACTATTGTTAAGAAACCTGTGATTGTTCCACATGGTTATATTTATGCAGATGTTGAAATAAAAGCACATGTTACTTATATTTTATAAGTAAGTAGGTAAGTAGGTAAATAAATAAATAAAATATTTTTAAATGGGTCAAAGAACCAAGCTGAGTAGGAAGCTCTTAAATGCTGAGATAAAATCAAAGCATCTGCCCTGCCAAGACTCCAACGTGAGGTCTGGGTTCAGGCGCTGTTGCCCAGACTCTTTGTTCTTTAACCACATCCTACCTGATGAGAGGCCAAGGCATGAATTGGAAGGATTTACAAGCTCATTGCTATGCCACTCTGCTGTTTAGCAGAAGCATTTTGTTAAGATTAGGGCTTGTAGAGTACAGAGCCAATGGTGTTGAGACTTCCCAGAGTATTAGGTCTTCTTCTAAGCCCTTGGATACAATCAGTGCCATTGTATGGCTCTGCAGTTGGAATTGGGGAGTCCCCCAAGGCTTTGCAGGGAGTTGGCAGCACAGTAGGAGTCCTGTGGAACTGACCCTAGGGTTGCCTAGACTTAGGAACAGGTCTCAGGTAGAGCAGTTGCCCCATCCCTTGATTATCTGCATGTGTTCTGGCTTGAAGAGTGTAATCTGTAATTAACCATGCTGATTGTATTGGAATTGGCAAAGTGCTAATCAAGTTATATGGTGATTAGTTATAAAACAAAACAAAACCAAAGTTCTGGGTTTGCACATTCTTTAGATTCTTACTGTAGTTTTCACTCCCACAGTTGCTTGGCCTAGGCGTTCTGACTTGCCTTCCCTACAATCTAATCTAGAAGGAGATTCTTGTGTGGGTGGTCAGGAGAGCAGGAAGAGAAAGAGGAAAGGGAGGTGAAGATGGAGGAGGAGGAACACCAAGCACATGACCTGCCCTCTGAAGCAGGCTGGAGGAAAGCAACCGGGCCATTCAGGTGTGACCTACACAATCCTGGGTGGAGACCTACTAGACTGAGAGTGCTAAGCATCTGGCTCAGGGGTGCAGGAGCTGTCTGCAGCACTGCTCAGGAAGTGTCTGGGGGGCCACTCCTAAAAGGAGAGGTCCTTCCCAATTAGAGGAGTAAAATCCCCTTCCCATTGTCATTATGCCATCCCCACAGCAGTCCACCTAGAGACGATGGACCCAAGGCCTGCAAAGAGTCAACAAGAGGCAGCATCACCCAGGAGTCCTAAGTATAACAAGGAACAACCAAAAATAATCTTTTTTTTTTTTAAAGATTTATTTATTTATTTAATTTCCCCCTCCCTCCCCTGGTTGTCTGTTCTTGGTGTCTATTTGCTGCGTCTTGTTTCTTTGTCCGCTTCTGTTGTCGTCAGCGGCACGGGAAGTGTGGGTGGTGCCATTCCTGGGCAGGCTGCACTTTCTTTTCACGCTGGGCAGCTCTCCTTATGGGGCGCACTCCTTGCGCGTGGGGCTCCCCCACGCGGGGGACACCCCTGTGTGGCACGGCACTCCTTGCGCGCATCAGCACTGCGCATGGCCAGCTCCACACGGGTCAAGGAGGCCCGGGGTTTGAACCGCGGACCTCCCATATGGTAGACGGACGCCCTAACCACTGGGCCAAAGTCCATTTCCCCCAAAAATAATCTTTAGTAGGAGTAAGTTTCTGAAGCAAAAGTTGTCCATGTCACACCCTTCAAACTAAGTGATACAAGAGCAGTGAGTGATACACAGGATTGGCTGATCCCTTCCACCTCCCCACCAGCCTCAGGCTATCCCAACAACAGGGAGCTGGATGCCCTCATCTCCCTCCTGCAGGTTCAGGCCAGGTCATAATCCTAGTCTAGACAAGGGTCATTGGCCTTGGCCACCTTGGCCACAATCCTATTTCTTGGTGATCATGGGACCCCCATCCTAAGTACCACTCTTCACTTCCTAGCACCATATACCCCTGCCTCAAGTCACTTCTCTCCCCTTTGGGCCGCCAAGTTGTAGAAGTCCACAAGACTGAGCTTCCTCCACACATCCTCCTGAAGTTCTGGATCCATTACGCAGCCTGGAAATCCATTCCCTACTACAAATCCCAGACCCTGCATATGCATGTCCACCATCTTTTCAGGACTGGGTGTTGAAAGGGCTTCTGCTATCCTTCCAGACTTTCTGCCACATGAGGGTTCAGCCGCTGCCTGGAAACCCCACTGCTTTTTACCACCCATGGATTCCCGACCATTCCTGAAATGCTGTTTCTGTGCAAAGAATTTCATATCCACAGAAAAGTTCCTCAGTCAAAGTCTATCTGTGCAGTACTTTCCCTGATTTGTCCATTCTGGAAAAAGAAACTTGCTTCTAAAGCTCAGGTAGGGGCTCCCAGTTTCAGCATTTCCATCGAACAAAGTAGAATGTTGCAGGCTTGAACTTTATGAAGATGACTTAGATGTTTCTGAGAATGACTAGGCTCGTGCTTTCTAGGGAGAACAGTACTAAAGAAGCATAAAGGACATAGAGTGGCTGGGGCTCCCCATTTCATTGGCAGATAATAATTTGGCCTTTGGCCTCAGCATGGGACATCTAGCCAGTGAACTGTGATGTGACTAGGGGGTCCTACTTCAGCTGTCATTTTAATTCCATCCTTCTCTGGTCCTGCCTGAGCCTTGGAATGTGGGTAATGCTCTTCAGGTTATGTTCATCTACCTTTTCACTCCTTCAATCAATATATAATTCCAGTAAGCTAGTAACCTAGTAACCTGCTGTGTATGAGGTCCTGGCCTGGGGCCTTGCAGAAAATTAGTAAGAGAAGAATTATGCTTGGGTTCAAATCCTGGACAACCACTCATTCACTGTATGACTTTGACCAAATTATTAACTTTTCTCATCAGTAAAAATGGGAAATGATCCTTGTACCTAACTAATGGGGTTTTGTTATGCCTGACATATAGTAAATGCTTGATATCTATCCTATTAGCTATTATTTCCATTTGTGCTGACCCCCTTGGGATACCAGATATTCCCCACTGTGAAATAAAGAAATCTCTATAATTTGCAGCCAATAAAAACAAGATTTTTAAAATCTTAGACTTCCCTGCATCAACTGAGAGGGCCTGGGCTGTATTTCAGTTGTTGCCCATCTTGTTTTTGGTTACCACAGGAAGAGAGGCTCGTTTTATTTATACAGGATGAGGTGGGATTTGAGATGACTCTTCTTTAGGGGTCTAGCCAGCATAATCCTCATTGCCCCCTCTCCTGCATTTTTCATCTTCTTATACCTGGGCATCCCCAGGCCACCCCAACTCATGAGTCAATCCAAAATGATGCAGAACATTTACCTATGGCTTCAGCCCCTCCATCTTGAGGGGCATAGGATGAAGGGGCTAACCAGCCTTGGATCTGGGTTTTAGCCCCAGGAAGAGGAGTGGCCTGTGGCCGCGGCTCCAGGTTTCCTCTTTTTCCAACTAGACTCAGGAACCACTGGACTGGAGCTAGTTCTAGGCACCTGTGTAGCTCCCACACCCTACCACATCACCCCTTACCCACCCCTCTTTCTACGTTGGCCCACTCCAAAGACAAGGCCTCTGCCTGGGCTTCTTCTCCACATTCCCATCTAAGGCCATAACCCCTCGCAGGCCAGGGGCGCTGTTCTGCCTCTTGCCAGTGGCCAAGGCCCTGATTCTTTACCCAGATTCTGAACTTTCCATGTCCTCAAGGTTGATGACCCTTTTCCATTCCCCTGTTTACCTGTCCATTTGCATACCCTTGATTTATATGGTTAGATCTGCCCCTGCCCACTGCCCAAGGTGGAGTGGGAAATCATCTGCCTGCCACCTTATTCCCTTTCTGTCACCCTTGGAGCTGATTGAACCTCTTGGGTTTGAGTCTCTGTATAAGGACAATTTCATCAAGCCCCAGTCTACTCAGGCCAAACACATGGGCTTTGGAGTCAGACAACTAGGCTCTAATTCAGGATCCTGGACCTGCTAGTGATATGACCTTGGGACAGTTATTTAAAATTTCTCTGCCCCAGATTTCTCATGTGTAATATGGAAAAAATAAGACCTACCTCATAGGTCTGTTGTAAGGATAAAAAGATAATATACCTAGGTGTAAAGCACCTAGCATAATTCCTGGCACATAGTAAGCCACCAAGTAAAGGCAACCATTAAAGGGTCTAAAGCAATCAGATAAAAGGATATTTGTTGTTTTTTAGACATCCTATTTTTTTTCACATATTTCTCATTACTTACTCCCTTGAAAACTGTAATTAGACCTCCTCCTCTACCCCAGCTCCCACTATCTCCAACCAGCATTCAGAAAGGCTCTGAAGTAGGATGGAGGGTGAGCAACCTGGTGTTGGGCTGAGTCGCCTGGAGGACCAGCCAGCCACGTCTTTGGTTCTTTCTCTCCAAGTCATCAGAGGTACAGAGGATGCTTAGGATTCCAGCCTAAAGGTTCTAGGCATGAGGGCAACCCTGGGGGGAAGAGGAGGAGAAGAAGGATGGAAGGTGCCTTAACCTCCTGGCTGCTGAAGCAGATACCATACAGTGGGTTGGCTAAACAATGGGAATTTATTGGTTCCCAGTATTGAGGTTATGGGTCCAAAATTAAGGTGTTAGCAAGGCGATACTTCCCCCCCCCCCCCCCCCCCCCAAAGACTGCATTCTGGGACTGACTGCTGGCAATCCTTTGGTCCTTGGCTATTTGTCACATGGCAACACACCTGGCAGCATCTTCTCCATTCTCTTCTGGGTTCTGTTTACTTCCAGCTTCTTGCCCTTCCGGTGATTTTCTCTATGTATCCAAATTTCATTGTGCTTATAAATGTCTCCAGTAATTCATATGAAAGCTCAACCTGATTTAGTTGGCCACACCTTAACTAAAAATATTATTTTGAAAACATTCTCTTTACAATGGGCTCATACCCACATGAGTGCATTAAGATTAAGAACATGTTTTTCTGGGACACACTACTCAATCCCCAACAGAAAGAGAGGGGAGGACCCATGAAATGAGAATGGGAACACCCAGTAGTGGGCCTTCTCCTCCAAACAAGGACTAAGGAAGCACACCAAAGGCTCTTCTGTGTTAGGTCAAAGTGAACATGGCCAGGGCAATGTGGCCAGCACACCAAAGCCAAGCTCGTCCTCCACTCTCTCTGCCCTACCCTTGCAAGATTTATGGCCAGGGCTGGGCCAGAAGGAAGTCTGCTGCTCCACATTGATCTTATCTGTTATAGCATTTTCCCAGCTTTCATCAACGCTCCAAGGTTCTCATTACCTTCCCACCAGAAACATTTCTGTCCATTTCACAGATGAGGGTAGAGATAAAAGCAACTAGCCTTGGCTTGTGGGTCTAAAGTGCCTCTGATCCCAGCATCCCCAAGCACAGCTCGCCCCCTCCTCCTGAGGAATAGGAAGGGGTCTGTGAAGTCACTAAGCTCAGGGCAAAGGACACAAAGCAAATTCCTAGAATGTTCTTCCTCTGGTCTCAAGAGTAGCATCTATACAACTTAACTGGACATTTTTCTAACTGTTGCCATAAAGAAAGAGAGCAGAGGGGCTTTGCCTGTGTTAGAAAGATGAAGGGTTAAATTCAAGGCCTGTTTCTGCCTAATTTCCTCATCTGAAAAAATAGAGACACTAGTCATAACATTTGAACCAATGCCAAATCAAGTGTCACTACAGTGTAGCTCTGGTGTTTATGTCTGTAAACCAGTGTACTGAACAGGCTGGATTCAAAGGTTGTACAAACAGAAAACAGTTCTGATTTTATCTCTGTCTTCAATCATGCTGCCTTCCCTTCATCGCTTTCTGGTCATTTTTGTGTATTAAAGAGTCCAGTCTGATTTAAAACTTGAATCATACACCCACTTCCTCTAAGCTTAGGCAGACCTGTCTGTGGCTTAGGGATCTGCAGAGGGTAAGAGAGGCATAGGGGCTCTTTCACTCTTTCTTCCCCTCCTTCCCACTTCCAGCTGTTGGTTCCTATAGGGTTGGACAGGGAGAAAGTGGGTAGTCATTCTTCCCTGCCCTACAGGTCCTTCTCTCTTGAGTGTTGACACCCTCTGGGTGCTATACGTGTTTACAAGGCTGACTCTGGTGTGGCTTCCCTCTAGGTGAGGGATGCACACTTAACCAACATCTTGCTATCTCCCTTCTGCTCTAATCCCTATCCCTGCAGCCTTTTACTGCCAAACTCCTCTAAACCAGCAGAGCCTCAACCCAGTATTTCCAGCTAAGTTATCTTCCCCATTTACATTTACCCTAAAGGAAAATCATGCTTCCTTTACCCACCAAAAGCTGGTCTTTGGCTGCTCATTCTCTTTGCTTCTGCCTTGGTGGGTGGTTCCAGCTACCCTCTTGACTTTCAAATTTAGTCAAAATCAGGGGAGGAGGAAAAGGAAGTAGACATCAGGGTCTGTATCTAAGCATATTCCCAGACTCCAAGGAATATATGTCATTCTTTCCCAATAATCCTTCATGATGGACCCACAATTTCTGCAGCTCATCAGGTCTGTGAGATACCAGCCCTCTTTTCCTTCAGTCTCAATTTCTATCCATGCCCCTACATTTGATTTAGGGGTGGTGGGAAGGAGAGGGAAATGTCACAGCACTCCTTGCCTCAATGACTCGCCTAAAGAACACCCCTCCAAATTGCATGTCCTCTTTATAAGCCTGGATTGGTAGTAGTTGCTAGAAAAACCTGCACGGATGTGTTTAGCACTTCTCTTCAGATATGTATATAATTTTTACCCGAGTCTTCAACTTTAGGGTCTCATTGCCAAAATGGTGTCAACAGGAAGAGTCCCATTCAACATCATTTTGTGCTCCCAGATCCACCTCCCCGGGACCTTCAAACTGGAAAAGCTGAGGTAGTAATTGTGCTGACCAGCTCAGACCCTCTTTCTCAGTTGACCTGATATGCGGTGTCTACAGATAGGCTTCTGGGACCCACAACGACCCAGTTGCTGGCAGCCACTGCTAGTTTTTCTCATAGAGGGCACCACTCTAAGCCAAAAAGCTCCTGCTGGACCCCTCAACTTCACTGACTGTTGTGATTCTAAGGCTCTAACAACTTCTATTCTTAACTGCTAATTGTCCCATCATAGATACGTTGGAGGTGTAGCACTCTCTTCATGCCTTGTTAATTTTATATGTCAATGTGCTAAGCTGTGATTCCCAGTTGTTTGGTCAACACTAATCTAGATGTTGCCGTGAAGGTATTTTGTAGATGTGATTAACACCTACAATCAGTTGACTTTAAGGAAATGGCTTCAATTATGCAGGTGGGCCTCATCCAGTCAGTTGAAAGCCTTAAGAGCAAAAACTGAGGTTTCCTGGTGAAGAAGAAATTCTCCCTCAAGACTGTGGCATAAAACTCCTGCCTGCATTTCCAGCCTGCCAGCCTGCCTTATAGATTTCAGACTTGCCCACAATTGCATGAGTTAATTCCTTAAAATAAATCTAAGATAGAGAGATGGATAGATTGATAAATCTAGTGATTCTGTCCCTCTGAAGAATGCCGACTGATATGAAGGTTTAATAATAGACCTTCTTTGATTTAGCCAGAAAAAGAAAAGAAAACATAACATCCTGGCTGAGTGCTGCCTGGAATCCTCTCATCAGCTTCTCAGAAATCTGTTTCCCTGTGGCTGCTTCTTATGCCACCTCCCCAGACGACCCACCTGCTGCAACACCTGTGTAGCAAACGTAATATTTCATTCAAGTTTTGCTGATTATATATTTCATGCTTTTATGTAGGTTACGAACATCTTACTTTTCTTTCTCTCTTTCTCCTCCCCATTTGCTTTTTCTAGTTTGTCTGTTTTTCCTTCCTTTTTCCCATCTGTGGATGTCACCAGTTATTCCACAGACTTTCAAGATCAAAGATGTCATCAAGCCTGAATTAAAAGTTCAAAATGGTTGGATCAGTGGGTCCAATATGCTCTGTGGTCTTTCTTTTCCTGGCTGGACTGGGGACCCAATGCCCAGCTTTGGGCCACTATATGCCATGGTGGCAAATGCTGCCAATGCCCCCCATACCCCCCCTGCCTTGTCCATGCCTACTTCCAATGGCAGCACCTGGGTGCTGGCCCCTGAGGGCTTTCTCTGCTGATGGAGCACACCTGCCCAGGCAGCAGGCCAGATGCTGGGAATTAACAACTTCCCCTTCCCCTGGGAGCAGCTCTCAAAGGATGACTGATGGGAGGATGGCTTCCCTCGCTCCTTAGGTAAGGTAATGTCGAAGCGCATGTTCTGAGCTGGCTCAGAGTTGCTCACTTGCACTCTTGTTGCCCACAGTACCTTTGGGGATGGGGTGCTGTATTCACTACCCTGTTTCACCCAAATTTAAGACAATTTCCAGAAGAAATGAAAGTATATGGGCAGACTGGCAAGACCAAAAAACTCTGACTCAGGACTCAGCAGGCCTTCCCAGAAATGCATTGCATCTCTCTGTGAAAGTGATTTAAGGACTTCAGATCAAGGCCAGGTAAGAAATGCACAGGACAGGTGATCCCCTGCTCCAAGCATAGCAGAAGCACATGAGGGTGCTCTTTTCCTCTACACCTGAGTTTATGCAGAACCCCCACAAGGCTTCTAATACGCCTGCCTCCTGGCATGGAGGGTACTGAAGAGACCTGCCTGCAGCACAATCACAGTCCGTAAGAACCACTATTGCTGAGCACATCATAGCGCTCGGGGACCAGGGATTAAGGCAAGGTTCAGGCATCCCAACAGCAGCACCCTCCACACAACACCGAGGAGCGTGGTTTGCAACACCCATCCATGGTGTGCACGTGGGGGCGGTTGTAGAGGGACTCCCTTTTCTGAGCCCAGAATAGCACTGAAGCCCGGGGGCCTGTTTGGAGGGTGGACCTGAGAGTGGGCTCTGCAGTTGGCAGAATTCCTGACTTGCATTGGTCCAGGAAAGCAGGGCTGTCTTCATAGCTCCACGCTGGAGGACTACTTTGCCTGCACGTTTTGCTGACACACTCAAATTTTCTCCACCAGGCAGAAAGATTTATTTGTATGTCTTCATTGAGGGCAATTATTTTTTAGCACCTTGCTGTGTGATCTCATGAGGGCCTGCATTGCTTGAAGCTAAACTAAGGAAAACAGCCTCCCATCTCCTGTCTCATCCAGAAATCCTCTCCTTTCTCTAGCACCTTCACACAGAGCTGAGGATCCTCTTTTCTCTTGAGAGTCACTGGTTCCCCATAAAACTCATCAAGGGTGACATTCAAAAAGCACTTCCCTTGTGGGGAGAGTGGTTTCTTTTTTAGAAAGAGTGAAACATAAAATCAAGTGGCCTAAAATTTTATTTGGTAAGAAAACTGAATACTAAAAATGTCCTGTTGCTCCAGGATATAGAACATATGATGGGGAAAGAGAGGAAAGGAAAAGAGGCAGAAGGATCCAGAAAGAGCCTGGGCAATAGAAGGGAATTGATGGGAAATAAGGGAGAGAGACAGAGACAGAGAGGTGGATATTGGGGTTGAGGCAAAAGAAAAGGGAGAGGCAGTGGGCAGGGAAAGAGGCAACAGGTAGCCAGCTAGAGGGGAGAAAGGTAGCAGGCAGGAGAAGGCACTGGAAGCGAGAGGGAGGCAGGGGGCACGAGCCCCTCCCCAGGCCTCCTCGTTCTCCCTTTCCTTTCACACCAATACGTTGGACAAGGTGTCTAGTCCAGCTTCTTCTGTGTCTCACTGCCTCACCCCTCCTCAGTTTGGTCCTCACTCCCACTGACCCTGTTCCCATCAAGCTTCTAGGGCCAGATGTGTGGACTTTTCCTAAGGAATTTCCGCCTTGACTCAATGGCAAACTGGACACTGAAGCCTGCCTGTCACTGCGGTGGTGCCCTCGGCCCGTGGGCCTGCCTCTGTGGGATGCCTAGTGCTCACACCAGTTCTGTTGCTTGTTCGTTGTTTCTTGGGGGACATGCCCCCTGCCTTCTTTGAGTTATCACATCTGTAAACTGGCAGTAATAATAGGACTTACCCTGCTTCCAACACTGGAATCTGGATTTTTGGTTGGATGAGTGTGTGTGCATGTATGTTATGTGTGATAAATTAAGGAAGGTGAATGTTCACAGTGAGCTACGAATGGTGTGGTAGCAGGCCTGACTCCAGCTAGTTGGCAAAATAGCATAGAGCTTAAGAGCACAGACTCAGGAGTCAGATCTTGACTTTACCATTTACTTTAGATAAATTACTTAACCTCTCTGTGCCTCCATATTCTTATCTGTAAAATGGGAGTAATAATAGCAACCTTCCTCAGATGAATTAAATCAGATGACTTCCTGTGGGCTTCTTGTGCCTGGCGTGAAGAATGCACTATGCAAGTATTTCATTTAACAAATAACTTATGATAGCTATTAGTGATATTATTTACCAAAAGGCGTGTGCTCATTTCTTACTCAGGAGGCTGTGGGGACCCTGTGGCACTAGAAAATAAGGGGCCTGAGGACCGTCCCCACTCTGCCTTGCACCAAATCTTTCTTCACCTTCCTTTATGCCATAATCATCTCCTCTCTCTGAAGTGAGCCTGGGCACATGTCCATCCCTCCCCACCTCCCTCCTTCTTGCCAGGAGGCTGGCATGAGGCACCTTTCCCAGCTTGCCATGCACCTAGGCCAGTGACATCACCAGGCGAGACAGAGTGCTTGTGCGGGCAAGGCAGTGACGTGAAGGGAAGGATGAAAAGTGCCTGGGGTCCTGCACTGCCCTGCACCTCTCCAGGTGACTCAGGCACCTGCATCACGGGTCACTCCTGGCCGTGTTGTAGGCAGGCAGGGAAAGGGTTGGGGGAGGGTCGGGACCTGGAGAGAATGAGAAGTGGAGTCAGGAGCCAGGGGTACGGGGAGACAAAGACTGGGTGTGGGGGGGCTCGTACCCCATTGAGGAGGGTGGGCTTCATTCTAAGGGCAGCAGGAGAGACATGAGTAGATTTTTCACTTAAGAAAGGTTTCTCTGGCTGTTGGGTGGGGAACAGAAATCAATGTGGGGCAAGGTGAGAGGTAAGCAGAACACAGATCTGTGTGAAAAAGAGATGAAGAGACCCAAATCCAGGCGGTGGCCATGGGGAGGGAGAGGAAGGGCCAGATGAGTCACTTGAAAGGTCCAATTAGGTGTTGGCAGAGAGGAGGAGTGGGGAGGCCAAGATGGCACCGAAGGCCCTAGAATAATGGAAGTGAAAGCACTTTGTGAGCGGTGACAAGATCTACAAGATCTGCGTCAAGGTGCTGTGTCGCATCAGGGAAATCGCTTCCTTGACCAAACACAAATGAGGCCATGCTGGGAGCTGGCAGAGCCGGAGAGCAGGCACTGTGGCCCCGCCTTTGAGGAGCTCACAATGGGGAGGCAGGGCCCCTGGAGGGGGAGGCCAAGGAGGCTCCAGACTTCCTGCTTTGGCCGGGTATGGCTCCAGAACATGAAGGGCCTGGACTTGGAGAAGGAGTGTGAGTCAGCTCAGACTCCAAGAGAGGGATCTCCAAGCCAGCCCAGCCGAGGTCCTGCCCTCGCTAATCCTCACACCCTTCCCCGGGAGCACAGGAAGGAAACGCAGGTGCAAATCTCTGCTGCGGTCGCCCCTCGGGCTGAAGTGTGGTTTGCTGGCCTGGCGGGGGAGCGGCCGCGGTAGGCCTATTCCAAACCGCTGCCCCTGTAATAGGGTGGTTGGTCGGGCCCACCGCCACCCCTGAAGGGAGCTCGGCATGGGCACAGAGTGCCCTCGGGTCTCCCCTTCTCAGCAGCCATGCTTCTGTGGCCGCCCCTCCTCCCAGATAGCGCCACACGATGCCTTCTTTCTCCCTGCGCAGGCGCAGGGCGGAAAATTCCAGTCTGCC
This sequence comes from Dasypus novemcinctus, assembly GCF_030445035.2. NCBI lineage: Eukaryota > Metazoa > Chordata > Mammalia > Cingulata > Dasypodidae > Dasypus > Dasypus novemcinctus. The sequence continues at coordinate 81,023,223 of NC_080682.1, forward strand.
CTCTTCCCTCCCCCCGACAGCAGCAACAGCCAGGCGTGGGCGGGAAACTCAAGTCTGCCCTCTACCCCAGCAACAGCAGCCACCAATCACTAAACCCTGCCACTTCTCCCAGCAACAGCGACAGCCAATCCCTAACCACCACCCCTCCCCCGTCCAGTACCTCCCACTGACCTTTCTCCGGCAACCAATCAGAACAGGGCGTGGCTTCGACCAATCAGCCTTCCCCAGCCCCTATAAAACTGTTGCCTCTCCCTCAATAAAGTTGGACTTGCGTGTTTACCTTGTCTCCGCGGTAGTTCTTCTGCCGTGCGCCCTCCAGTCCTGAGAGCCCCCGACAAGGGCCTGGCCTCCCTTGTCCCCAGTTCGTTGCCTACTTCTCCGGGCGACCCCCTCATCGCCGGCTTTGCTGGGCGACCCCGTCAGCCGAACCGCGCAACCCCTGTGAGACCGACCCCTCGTCTGCTGCCGGACCGACCCCTCGTCCCAAGTGGGACCGACCCCTCGTCCCAAGCGGGACCGACCCCTCGTCCCAAGCTGGACTGACCCCTCGTCCGCAGCCAGACCCCACCTCTACTGACCAAGCAAACCGTCGCGAAGGGGCGTGAGTCAGCTCAGACTTCAAGAGAGGGATCTCCAAGCCAGCCCAGCCGAGGTCCTGCCCTCGCTAATCCTCACACCCTTCCCCGGGAGCACAGGAAGGAAACGCAGGTGCAAATCTCTGCTGCTGGCTTATCAACAAATTTGTCACCCAGATGTCTCATCTCAAAATGGGAATGATGATAAAGGGAGGAGTAAGTTAAATAATAGATGTAAATCTCCTAGCCCAGTGTCTCGTGCACAGTAAGTGTCTAATGAAATGAGGCACTTATTTTCAGTACTGCTATTATTATACCGCATCCCTGTCCGGATTTTTCCTCTCCTTGCCTTAAACACTGCGAGCACTTCCAGTCCTTCCCCTCCTCCCCTCACTCCCATATAGATCAGAGATCTTAGTGGATCTGAACTAGCCACCTTGGGGTCAAGGTGTTTGGGGTCTGCTCCCTTCTTTAAGTGGATATCCTCCAGTGCCAAGAAAGGAGTCAGACTCCGGAAGGAGGAAGGAACTCACAGTTCCTGAGACCTACTCAGCACCAGGCACATCACTATACTACCCAGCGTGCATTGTATCTCCTCACAACTCTAGAAAAGAGTGTTGGTGCCCTCATTTTTCAGAAAATATAAAATGGAATATAGAGGTTAAGTAACATGATAAAAGGTCACCCAGAATAATTAGGCAAGCCAGGATTAAATTGTGGACTGTCTGATTCTCCAGACAATGTTCCTACTTCTAATACTCACCTTCTGTCCCTGGGTGGGCAGAACCCACCATCAAACAGGAGGAAAGTAAGTCACTCAGTTTTTTGTTTTTGTTTTTTTTTTAAGATTTATTTTATTATTATTTATTTATTTTATTAAAGTTAATAGATCACAAAGAACATTACATTAAAAAACATAAGGTTCCCATATCACCCACTCCCCACCCCCACCCCCATAATTTTTGTAAATTGTACTATTTTGAAGATATATACATCTCAAAAAATGTTACCTTGAAAAACATGAGGTTCCCATATACCCCCCACCCCACTCTTCCCACACCAACAACCTCCCCCATCATTGTGCCTCACTCATCACACCCGGTGAACACATTTTGGAGCACTGCTGCACCACCACCACATGGATAATAGTTTACCCTGTAGTTCACACTCACCCCCAGTTCATTCAGTGAGTTATGGCAAGATATATAAAGTTCAGTGTCTGACTCTGCAATATCATTTAGGACAACTCAAAGTACCAAAAATGCCCCCACATCACATCTCTTCTTCCCTCTCCCTGCCCTCAGCAACTACTGTGGCCATTTTTTCCACCTCAATGCTACAATTTTTTCTATTACTAGTCACAATAGTTTTATAGTAGAATATCAGTAAGTCTACTCCAATACATATTTTATTCCTCCATTCTGTGGACCCTGGGATGGTGATGTCCATTCCACCTCTAGATCAAGAGAGGGCTTAGATTCCACATGGATGATGGATGCAATTCTTCTCCGTGGAGTTGTAAGCACTCTTGGTTTCCTGGTGTGGTGGTTGACCATCTTCACCTCCCCATTAGCTGACCTGGGTAAGTCCAACAAACCAGAGAGTAGGAGTTGCAACTCTGCTGAGGCTCAGAGCCCAGCTGGCACATGGGCAGTCCAGAGATTCAAGTCCCCTGAGTAAACACCATCCCTAGCACCAACCACATGTTCAATAAAAGTGACAGAAGAGGCATGTGTAGAAAGGTCACATCTGAGTCCAGTTCCATCACACTCAGGAGCACAAATTCCAAAGTAAGGCCCTCTGACATGGCACAGAACTCCAAATCCATCTGCCATGACTGTATACTGTGTGGGTCTCCATAGCCTTCAGGAGGACCAGTACCTAGGGTTGTATCTAATTTGGCTTTTTCTGGGGTCCTGATGAGGCATGCGTAAGTGCGACCCCTCTGATGGCATCCTGACTCTTTTTTTTTTTTTTAACTCTTAGACATATTTGTCTTTGCCATTTTCCCCCTTTAGTCGAGGTCAAAAAGCAGTTTTTAACACATGATCCAACATGTGAGCTGAGATATTCTGCTGGTCTGAGTTGACCTTTTTATTCAAGGTCTCTTTCTAGTTGCATCACCAGTTAATGATTGGTAGTAATCCCTCGGCATCAGGGAGGCTCATCCTTGGGAGTCATGTCCCATGCTGGGGGGAAGTAATGCATTTATATGCTGTGTTTGGTTTAGAGAGTGGCCACACTTGAGCAACATGGAGATTCTCAGGAAGTAAGCCTTAGGCACCCTGCTCTAGGCCTCGTGCGTATTTCAGGCACACAGGCTCATAAGCATAGTCATCAGTATCAAGGCCTCATTATTGGACCATCCTTCCTTGTTGGTCTTTGCTGTTGCACTTGGGGGATTATTGCTGTTCCATTGGAGAATGTGACAGAGCTCCCCTGGGTGGGAACTCAGCACTCCCTCAGTTGACGTTTGTAACTATAACTTCTATGAAAATACCCAACATACATCAGAACATTTTTATGTCCCCTATATACATTCCCTGTAGAACTCCATCCCACCCATGTGCCCCCCAACAATAACACCCCATCCCAGAGTTCCTCCCCTGCCATAGTTGAACTTCTCTGTGGTCCAAAACTTCTTCAACAATGTATCCTAATATATTGTCAAATTCAATTATTAGGAAATTGAAATATAGTGATGGGTTTAAAGTTTAGAAATAGAATACATACTAATTTAGAAATACTAAAATAAAGTAAAAATAAATTGGTATATTAAAAAATGAAAAATATTATAAAGCTTTGTTTGTAACGTTTTGCCTTTCATCACAGTAATAGGTGTTGCTCTGTATGTACAGTGGCAAGGGACTTTCATTTCTTCCTCAGTGTCTACATTTTATCTTTTTTTTCCTTCTAATTTTTAGTTTTGTTTTCAAAAAAGTTTTAGATCACAGTAATTCACATATACAATATAGGGGACTCCCATATATCCAACATTAAACCCTTTTCCCCTTTCCGCAGCAATGATCTATTTACATGTTCATGTTATATTTGCTAAAGCTGATGTACAGATTTTGAAACATAGCTATCAAACATGGTTCCATTTTCATTTACATTATGGTTTATATTTTAGACTGTACACATTTTTTAATTTTTAGTTTCCTTATGTTTTACATTATGGTTTACATTTTAGCTTATAGATTTTATATACTTTTAGTATAAGTTAACTTGGCCTATATCCATCATTACATGATCTTGTAGAGCACTTCCATTGCCCCCCCAGTTGCCCTGCTTCCATCTATTCTATACCTCTCTCCCCTTCCCCTCAGGGCCCACAGTAACAATCAATCTTTACTACTTGAGGGACCAAATTTACAGATACTTGCAACAATGCTGAGAGCTTGACATACTACACGGCCCTAACCAATTGGGAGCCCCCAATTCTTTGAGAGACACAATTCCCTCTGTTTGAGAACATCAGGTCTCCCCAGGATGTGGGTATACCTTCCCACTCATTGTATGGGTCACCACCCAATGATATAACACACTATGACAAAATGAGCACTCACACACTCCCTAGAAGCCTGCCCCTGTAACAGATGCCCCCCTTGAGTACTTTAAACACATAATCCTTCCTTATTGTATTTTCTGAAGAGTTTTCTCTTATAGTTTCAACCATATACCTGACAGTCTCCCATATTCAACTGTTCTCCCTATCCCTCCCCCCAATTCCTTGGACCATCTGACCCATCCTCCCATCCCTATCCCCTCTCAAGCCCACATAGCCTCACCAAAGGTATCCCTATGCCCCCAACTTATCCCTTCCCTGTACAAATACTTACCTCCTGCTCATCATAGATTTCATGCATGTAGGTGTCAGCTCACAATCTTCCTCTCTCCCCCAAATTCCTTTAAGCCTATCTTCTAGTCTCTGACTAGACAGCTTGACCCAGACAGCTTGGTTTGCTTGTTTCATATCAGAGAGGTCATGTAGTATTTGTCCTTCAATGCCTGGCTTACTTCACTCAAAATAAGGTCCTCAAGATTCATCCATGTTATCACATGTGTTTGTACTGTATTCCTTCTTATAGCTGAGTAGTATTCCATTGTATGTATATACCACATTTTATTTATCCATTCATCTGTTGATGCGCATTTGGGTTGATTCCAGCTTTTGGCAATAGTGAATAATGCTGCTATGAACAGTGGTGTGCATATATCAGTTTGTGTCCTTATATTCAGTTCTTCTGGGTATATAACCAGCAGTGCAATTGCTGGGTCATATGGCAAATCTATAGCTAACTGTTTGGGAAACCACCAAACTGTCCTCCAGAATGGCTGGATCCTTCTGCATTCCCACCAGCAGTGGATGAGTGTTCCCATTTTTCCACATCCTCTCCAGCACTTGTAGTCTTCTGTTTTTTTGATAGCTGCCAGTCTTATGGGAGTAAGATGGTATCTCATTGTAGTTTTGATTTGCATTTCCCTGATAGCTAGAGATTTTGAGCATTTTCCATGTGCTTTTTAGCCATTTGTATTTCTTCTTTGGTGAAGCATCTGTTCAAATCTTTTTTCCATTTTTTAAATGGGTTGTTTGGAGTTCTTTATATATGCAGGATGTAAGTCTCCTATCAGATATAAGGTTACCAAATATTTTCTCCCATTGTGTAGGCTCTCTTTTCACTTTCTGGACAAACTCCTTTGAGGTTCAAAAGGCTTTAATTTTGAGGAAGTCCCATTTATCTATTTGTTCTTTTGCTGCTCATGCTTTGGGTGTGAAGTTTATGAAGCCATTTCCTATTACAAGGTCCTACAGATGCTTCCCTCCATTGTTTTCCAAGGTCTTTATGGTCTTGGCTCTTACATTTGGTCTTTGATCAGGCTTGAATTGATTTTTGTATAAGGTGTGAGATGGTAATCCTCTTTCCTTCTTTTGCATATGGATATCCAGTTCTCTAGGCACCATGTGTTGAAGAGGCCATTCTCTCCCAGTTGAGTGGGCTTGGTGCCCTTGTTGAATATGAGATGAGTGTATATATGAGGATCTAAATTAGAACTCTCAATTTGGTTCCATTGCTCAGCGTGTCTATCCTTGTGCCAATACCATGCTGTATTCAGTACTGTAACTTTATAGTATGTTTTGAAGTCAGGTAGTGTGATTCCTCCAATTTCATTTTTCTTTTTCAATATGTCTTTGACTATTTGGGGCCTCTTTCCTTTCCAAATAAATTTCATAATTAGTTTTTCTAGTTCATTAAGAAATGCCATGTTGATTTTTATTGGGATTGCCTTGAATCTGTAGATCAGTTTTGGTAGGATAGACATCTTAATAATATTTAGTCTTCCTATCCAGGAACAGGGAATATTCTTCCATTTATTTAGGTCTTCTTTGATTTCCTTGAACAATGCTGTGTAGTTTTCTGTGTGTAAGTCTTTTACATCTTTAGTTAAATTTATTCCTAGGTATTTGATTCTTTTATTTACTATTGTAAATGGTATTTGTTTCTTGATTTCCTCTCAGACTGCTCATCATCAGTGTACAGAAATGCTACATGTCATTCAGTTCTATGTCACCTTTCGCAGGGAGACACCATAGGAACAAACATATTTGGGGCCTAAATAATCCAAGCCATTTCCTTAACTTCTTGGTGTGGCCCAAATGCAGCAATGGTTGTGAAACAGGAGGGCTGTGCAAGGAGGGGGGCCAGGGCTGTGCTTAGGTAGATGCTAATCTGAACAGCAGCTCCTCTCCATCCAGAGCCACAGTCAGCCTTTACTGCTGCTGAGGCTACAAAGAGAAACACTTCCAAGCCAAAAACTATGCCAAGGACACAGAGCACTCGCTTTGCCCTGATGGGAGACACAAACCTCATCTGCACCCAAGCATATCTTCCCAGTCTCCAGTCCTGGCAGAAGCATCTGCATCTATCAGGGCTAGTGCTTCTGCTGTGTGGTTTAGACATCTCTATTCCATCCACGTTCTCACTTGACCGTGTATGGAGGTGGAGGTGAGAGTCCTGTGTTCAAATCCAAGCTCTGCCTTTTACTGGCTGGGGGCCTTAGGTAAGTTACTTCCCTCACTACAGCCTTTTGAGATTTTCATTTGGCAGATGTTATGGGAAGAATTGTGTCCCCCAAAAGATCTGTTCAAGTCCTAAACCCCCTGTGTGTGAGTGTGAAATTATTTAGAAGCAGGGTTTTTGATGATGTGATTATTTAAGAAGAGGCCAAGCCAGGTTAGGGTGGGTCCTAATTCAGTATGATTGGTGTCCTTATTGGAAGAAAATTTGGACATCCAGAGAAGAGGACGCCATGTGACAACAGTGACTGACATGCTGCAGTGCAAGCCAAGGAATGTCAAGGTTAGGCAGCAAACCACCAGAAGTTAGGAAGAGGCAAGAAAGGGTTCTCCCATACAGGGCCTGCTGACACCTGGATTTCAAACTTTCAGCCTCCAGAACTGTGAGAGGATAAACCTCTGTTGTTCTAAGCCACCTAGAGGGTGATATTTTGTTATACAGCCCTAGAAAACTAAAACAGTCGGGGAGGAACTTAAATCAGAGAGTTCACCGAGGTAAATGGCAGAAATGGGTTTTGTATCCAGGTCTGTGTGATTCCAGATCCAAGGGTTTTCCCAAAAGAAGAGCTGGTTCCTCAATTTCTAGCCCATGGAGGAAAACAAACCTCAGCAAACAAAGCACCTTTGCTTCTACTACCACCTGAAACTCCAGTTGACTTGACAAAAGGGTCAAGCCCTCCAGGGAGGCAGAAAGCAAGCCACGGCTGTCCCATTTGGGGTCCACCAGTAAAGCCACATGTGCTATGTGAGACCGTATCTTCTTTGTGAGGTCACTCAACACCTGCTTCACAGTACCTGACTCAGCACAGACTGGCTGTGAGGAGGCCTCAGCCTTGGGGTATGCAGCTTCTCTCTGGGGTACAGATGCTGGCAAGGAGTTTTGCAAGGCTGGAGTCTGGGGAGGTTGGATGGTGAGATGATCCAGGTATCCCTGTGGAAGCTTCCAGTAGGGCAATGGCTGGCTGAGGGCCATGCACAATGTCCAAGGAAATGGAAAGCCTTCAGTTCTGAGACGGTCCCCTTTCCTAAGGAGAGACTGGGCTGTTGGCTGGCACCCCACAATGTTACACTCCCAGAGTATCTCTCAACTCCTTTCCTGTCTGCATTTTCTAGGAGGAGCTGGAGCCATGGATTGCATTACCTGGCCAAAGAGTTCAAAGACTAGCAATTACTACTCACTCATCTCTTCATTCACCCTGCCAGGCACAGGGATGCAATTGGAAACAAGACAGAACATGGCCACTGCCAGGCTTTGTGGTATGAGAGAAGATTTGGGATTAGATGGACCAGGGCTCCACTCCCAGTTCCAGCGTTTACTATTTGTTGACCTCATTAGTCCCTCAACTGTCTGAACTTCAGTTCCCTCAGGTGTAAAATATATGTAATGATGCCTCCCTCCCACTCCCATGATTCAAGCGAGGGAAAAGATTCACTCAAATGTGAAAGTGCTTTGTTAACCATAAAGCTCATGCCCTCTTAGTTTTTACTATTAGTAATGTGATAATGATGAGTATTATTGCCACACTTTCCTTCAGGGAGTTTTCTCTGCTTGATCTGCTTATTGTGCCAGAACACAGGTAAAAATTTACTTTGCACTCTGTTCCCACCACTATCTATTGACTTCTGGATCATTAACCTTTTTTGATTTTTAAACGCTTTACTGAGATTAAATTCACATACTATACAATTCACTCATTTAAAGGAAGTATTTTTTATTAATAGTATAGTCACAGGACTGTTTAACTATTACCACAGTCTAATTTTAGAATATTTTCACCCCCCCTAAAAGAAACTTTGTTCCCATTAATACTAATTCCTCACTTCCCCTCACCCCTCCTCCCACTCCCCACCCTAAGTAACCACTAAGCTACTTTCTGTCTTTATCAATTTGCCTATTATAGACATTTCATATAAATGAAATCATATAAAATGTGGACTTTTGCATCTGGCTCTTTTCACTTAATATAATGCTTTCAAGTTTCACCCATGTTATAGCATGTATCAGTACTTCATGTCTTTTTACTGCTAAGTAATATTCCTTTGTGTTTTAGTTTGTTAAAAATTGCCAAGGCAATATACCAGAAACGGATTGGCTTCTACAATGGGGATTTATTAGTTTAAAAACCTAAAGTTTCAAGGCTGAGAGAAACGTCCAAATCAAGGCTTCATCAGGAGATGCTTTCTTCCCAAGTTATAGCTGTGGGGGATCGGGCACATGGCAGGGCACAATGGTGACATCTGCCAGTCTCTGCCTTCTGCTCCAGGTTTGCTTTCACCTTCTGGCTTCTCTGTCTTTGACTTTTGTTCTCAGCTTCTACGAGTTTTTCTCTATGCCTGTGGCCTTTATTCTCTGTATATTCATTCCTTTTTACATAGGACTCTAGCAAGAGGACTAAGACCCACCCTGGGCTATGCCCCTCTGAAGCAATCTGATCAAATGGCCCTCACCTGAATCCAGTCCATTCGAATGGCCCCACACCCACAGGAATGGACCAATTTATGGACAAAATTTTCTGGAATCCACAAAAGACTCAAACTAACACATAGTGTATGGATAAAACACATTGTATTTAACCAATCATTAGTTGATAAGCACTTGGCTTAATTCTACTTTTTGGCTATTTTGAATAATGCATATAAATTTCTATGTGGCATTATATTTTCATCTCTCTTGAGTATATCATAGGAGTAGAATTTCTAGGTCATATGGTAGCTCTATGTTCAACATTTTGAGGGACTGCCAAACTGCTTTCCATGGCAGTTATGCCATTTCCCATTCCCACAAGCAATGTATGATGGTTCTAATTCTACAAACCCTCCACAGATTTTGTTATCATCTACCTTTTTTATTATTCCTAGTGATATCTCATATTGGTTCAGATTTGCATTTCCCTAATGACTAAAGATGACGAGAATCTTTTCTTCTGCCTATAGGTCATTTACATATCTTTAGAAAAATGTCTATTCAAGTCCTTTGTCCTTTTTTGAACTGGGATGTCATTTTCTTTTCTTTATTAAAGAAGTTGTAGGTTTACAGAACAATCATGCATAATATACAGGATTCCCATATACCACCCTATTGCCTTTGCATGAGTTGTAAGATATTTTGGATATCCAGTGTGTTATCAGATATATTATTTGCAAATATTTTCTCCCATTCTGTGAATTGTCTTCACATTTTTTATGGTGTCATTGTAGTACAAAAGTCTGGAGTACAATTTATTTATTTTGTTGCTTATGCTTTTTTGTGTTGCATCTAAGGCCTACTTCTTGACTCTGCCTTTCAATACACATTTTTTTTTATTAAAACTTTGATATTAAGTATATGGCTCTAATTCCAAATCAGGGAGAAAAATCAATGAATCATCACTATAACCTTAAACGTGTTAGACATAATTGAATAGATGCCCTTGAAACCTTCTTGTCTTTTTAACTGTGAAAGAAATGGGGAAAGGATGTAGCTTTAAGTCCAGCAGGATGCAGTCGGGAGGGACTGGGGTAACAACACCCTTGTTCCCCTCATCACTAATGCAACGTACCTGTGAGGGGACTTGCTAAAAAGGAGAAAATAAATTGAAGAGTAAAGACACTGAGATGTGATGGAGCCATACCAGGCTGATACTTGTCCTGCCCCTGCTTCCAAGGTCCCAGCAAGACCGGAGACTGCATTCCTTTCTCCCTCCCCACCTTACCACCTTGGAATGCCTGACAGCAGATCCCCTCCCCAGACTGGTTCTGCCCCTTTCAGATGGCATCAGAGAAGAAGGAGGTGAGAAGGCTTGTGTCTCTAACCTAAGTCTCCTACAAGTAAGTATTACTGACCCTATTCACTGAGTCTCACACTGGCAAAATAACTTGTCCAGTATGCTTTCATCTTTACCCGCTCTTGAATTCATGAAAGGCATCATTACTTATATTTTATACAACATAGTTTCAGATAGTAATAATTACTATACTAAATCAGGTGTCCTTAATATTCTTGATCTTGAGTTGGCTGGTGGGCTTGCAGGTGGTCATTACATGATCATGCTTCATAATTTACGTATTCTTTACATGTATTCATTGTATATTCTTTGAATGCCATATTATATAGTGAAAAAAATCTGCTTAAAAAGAAGATTAGAATAAGAAGGTGAAGAGTGATGTCAGTGGGGTATGGGGGGGGTATCGTAGGTGAAGTCATTAGAAGGTGCATCAGTCAGGGTTCTTCAAAGAAACAAAATATGGATGGCTGTTAGACTTATTTATGGATATATATGGATGTTAGACTTATTTTAAGGAATTGGCTCATGCAATTGTGGGGCTGGCAAGTTTTAATCCTATAGGACAGGCCAGCCATTTGGAAATTCATGAGTTGATGTTGTAGTCTTGAGGGAGAATTTCCTGTCTTCCAGGAAACCTCAGGTTTTTACGTTCTTAAGGGCTTCAATCGTTTAGATGAGACCTACCCATATTATTGATAGCCCTCTCCTTGACTTAAAGTCAGCTGATTGTAGATGTTAGTCACATCTACCAAATAACCTTCACAGCAACACCTAGACTAGTGCTTGACCTAACAACTGGGCACCATAGCCTAGCCAAGCCGACACATAAAATCAACCATAGAAGAAGGCTTCTCCTTCCAATTCAGTTGAAATGGGAATGACGAGAGGGAAGCTGTGGTGCAAAGATCTGAGGGAAGTACAATCTAGACACAGTCAAGATCTTGAGGAGAATGATCTCTGGGAGTTCAAGGACTGGTAAGGCTGGAGGTCTGTGGGTGAGAGGTTGGCCAAGTAGGCAGGCTCAGACCTGGGGGCGCTTGGCATGTGGATGTTCTTCTAAGTACTATGGGAAGTGGCTTGCATTTTTAAAAGATTATTCTCTCAGGAAAGCCGAAGGAAATTACTCTCATTTTCCCTCTTTTCTGCTCTCCCCTCTGCTGGTGGTGTTTGTATGGAAATGGTAGAAGCTAATCCATTTCCTCTTTCCAGACCGCCAACTCCCAGAGTATTGAGTTTGTTTTTATAGAACAAGGAAGCAGACCAAGTAAAAAGACTTAACTTTATGCTGCTTTTATGAGTAACAATTAAATCCACATTACTAATAAGTTTCAAGTTTTAATACGTCTATTCATTTGATTTACACTGAGTGTCAATGTTTTCACCAAACCAATTTTCTTCCTTAATTGTGCTAATAACTTCTCTCCTGTCATCTTTGCTAAGCCCTCCCAGGAAGTCCCCTCTATGTTGGCCTAGATACCAACCCTTGGCATAAGAGAAGAGTGGGGTGCAGTAGTGAGAAGAGCCTTGGACATAGAGTCTAGAGACTGGGCTTCAGTGATGACTGTATCTTCTATCCGCTGAATGATTTTGAACAAACTATTTACCCTCTCTGAATGCATTTTCTCTTCTACAACACCAGAATAAACCCTTCCTCACAAAGTCTGGGGAAAACACCTAGCAAGGTGATTGGGATGCAAAAGGTGGTCAGTAAAAGCGAGTCGAGTCCAATTCAAATTAAATTTTTACAGTAAAAATGTCAAATCTACTAAATTAAATAGATTTGGCCATCATTAGTGCTGCCTCCCTGGTTACTCCGTAGTTTTCTTCTTAATGTCCATTTTTCTTTACCACTGTTCATGCTCATGGTAGAGTTTTTATAAGATGCTAAGTAGTATAAACAATAAAATACAAACCATCCATAATTCCACCGTGTAGATATAACTACTCTTAAAATACCAATGTCTTTTCCTTCCAGGCTTTTTATCTCCATACATATTTTTATACTTGGATAGTGCTGTTTATTCCATATTATATCTGACTCTTTTCATATAATATTTCATTTCATCATTTTCCTGTGTCACTAAAGTTCTTTGAAAATGTGAACAATAAACAAATTAAAGATCTGGAGAATGAACCATAGGGGTGTCTTAACTTGCTAGGGTAACCAAAACAAAGTACCACAACCAGTTTGCTTAAAACAGCCAAAACATTTTGTGTCAGGTTTGGAAGCCAGAAGTCCACAATCAGAGTGCCAGCAGGGCCATACTTCCTTGGAGTCTATAGGTCTCTGGTGGTGGCTTGCTGGGAATCCATGGCATTCTGACATGACTCTGCCTCTGCCACTGTCATGTAGCTGTACCAATTCTCCCGTTCTTATAAGGGTACCAGGCATATTGGATTAAGGTCCACCTTAATCCAGTTTGACTTCATCTTATCTGATAATGCCTTCAGCAATCCTATTTCTAAACAGGGTCACAACTGGAAGGTTAGGACTTGAACCTACTTTTTGGGGGTATACAATTCAATCCTCAACAGGGCGCAAGAGTAGAAGTAGGCAGAGTAGTTTTAAGGCCATTGCAGAGCAATGGTGTTGGCTTGAACTAAGGTGAGAATTGTGGAAATGGTGAAAGCGTTCAGATGCAGAATGTATTGGGAAAGAAGAGACAGGTTTTGGAGATGAATTAGAGTTCAAAGAGAAATCAAAGATAATTCCTTATCTTTAGTCTGAGCAATTGGATGAACAGTGGTGCCATTTGCTGAGATCAGGTAAACTGAAGGAAGGGCCCATCTGGAGGAAACCAGCCTTTGCCAAGGGCACATTCCAGCCATTTGAGTCTTCCAGAAGACTTTGGTGGGGGTGAGGTGCAGGGTAGGTGCAGTTCTGGCTAAGCTGTCAGAGGCAGCTGGCACATGATCCGTGGGATTTTGTAAAATGTTTCTCCAAACAGTAACCCTCAAGCAATTCAGAAACAGCCCCATTGACTGAGTGCCAAGTTACATTCCAAAATTAGGGTTCCTACCTTCTCTAAAGAAGGATCTTGTAGATGCATCCAGAGCATGCATTCCTTCATTCCACAAATAATTACTGAGTGCTTACTATATGCTTTTCTAGACACTGGGCATACATCTGTGAACAGATAAAATTCTCTGCTCTTATAGAGCTTATATTCTGATGGACAAGACAACTAAATTAAGTTGTATATAGTATGTTAATAGCAGTATGTTCTATGCAGAAAAATAGAGCAGAGAAAGGGAATAGGAGATGTGAAGGGGTGGGGCTGTCATTTTAAATAGCTGGTTAGTTGCCTCATGGATATGGTGACATTTGAGCAGCGTGAGGATGAGAATCTACAGGAATGAGTAATAACCAGGGAGGGCCAGGCCAGGGAGCCCTGGCCTCTTACCGTGACTGGTATGAAAGGGCTAATGAGATTAGTTCTGATGGTCTCATTGAGGTAGACAATGTCAATAGGGTGGGGGTGCTGGAGGTAGACAGGGGTAGGGAGGAAGGGCTAGAAGACTTGCCAGGAGTGCACAGTGCTCGTGAGTCCCCTGTGGTCTCCTGATGGTGAAGGCATGGAGGTTGATGGAAGTTGTCCTCTCTATATCTGCCAATGGAAACCTGAGAGGCTGGGGGGGAGTATTCTTAGTCAATAGGAGTCTGTGCAGAGAACTCCAGATGGAGATTCAGGTGGGAATTCTAAGATAGAGTCAGGAGGGTCTAGGCACTTAGAAAACCAGGCAGTATTACTGCTTCAGCTGGCCAAGGAAGAGGAAGGGCAGGCGGAGGTCTTCTGCCTAGGGGACAGATACTGCCAGGTTGCCTAACTTTATGGTATAGCCTATATACCACGGGTTGGTGGCATTACTATGGCCCAGGAACTGACCAACTTATCCTTTAGGAGGCTGCCTGGACTCACACAGTCTGAATGGAGCTGCTGAATGTTTGGAAAGAGCAATTGAAGGTCTATAAACAAAGGTTAACCCAGGTATTTGTGTTCATAGTGCCTAGCATGCCCAACACAGTGCAAGTTCTTGTCTTACACATAGTAGGTATTTGATAGGTACTTAATGATTTCAATTAAGTTCTTTCTTTGAAAAAAATTCTATTATTTACGCAGAACCTACTGTGTGCGAAGTTCTGGTTTAGGTACAAAGGAAATAAAAAAAGACAACTAGGCCATAAGAATTACTCTGCCTGGTGCATAGTAGATGTTTAAGAGTTATTTGTTAAATGAATTAATGAAAACCAAAGGTGCCATAGCCTCTTAGCTAAAGAGCAATGTTTCTTTTCAAAGATAGCAGGCAATTGCAGCAACTTCATAGTTTCACAGGAAAATAACTCGATTTCAGGTGGAAAAATAAACTGTCACCTTAGCACTTTACATGTGATCAGTATAATACTTCATATAATTTCATACTGTTTTGCATATGTATACACTCATCTATCAATTCTACTACTTGCCAAAACTGAATTGTAAGTACTTGGTTGGAAAACGTAAGTGTCTTCTTGCTTTGTTCCCACCAACCACTGAATAGTAGGCTGAGTAAGTTGGCTGCAAATACTTTGGGGAAGAATGATTGAGTCATCAATAAGATTTTTTTTTCTCTATTGTTTTATAATAGCTTTATGAGATATAATTCACATGCAATAAACTATACATACATCAAGTATAAAAGCTTTGACATAAATATAAACCTGTGAAACCATCACCACAATCAAGATAATAAAAATATAAATCACCTCCAAAAGTTTGTTTCCTGGAGCCTTTGTAAATCCTCCCTCTTGCCCTTCTCTACAAGCTTCTCTCCCTTATCCCCAGGCAACTCCTGAAAAGTTTCTATGGGTTCATTTAGATTTTCAAGAATTTTGTATAACTGGAATAAAAGACTATGTACTCCTTTTTGTCTGACTTCTTTCACTCAGCATAATTACTTTGGGCTTCATCCATTATATAGATTCATTCCTCCTTGTTAGTGAGGAGAAGTATTTTACTGTATGGTTATACCACATTTGTTGATCCAATCACCTGTTGATGGACCTTTTGATTGTTTCCTGTTGGGAGATATGATAAATAAAGCTGCTATGAACATTTGTATGTGAGTTTGTATAGACATATGCTTTTGTTTCTCATGGGTAAAGACCTAGGAGTAGAAAATCTGGATCACATTGTAATTATAATTTCATTTTTGAGAAATTGCCAATTTTCTAAAGTATTTGTACCACTTTTTATCCCATCAAAATTGTATGAGAGGGAAGTGAGTAGAGCTCAGTGGTTGAGTGCCTGCTTGCCATGTACAAGGTCCTGGATTCAATCTCTGGCACCTCCTGAAAAAAAAAAAGGTATTTGAGAGTTTAAGTTCCTCTATATTCTCACCAATTCTTGTTAGGGACAGTTTTGTAGTTTATATATATATTTATTTATTTTTTAACCATTGTAATAGGTATCTCATTGTAGTTTTAATTTTCATTTCCCTAAGATGTTGAGTATCTTTTTATGTGATAATTGCCAACATATTCTTTGGGGAAGTGTCTTAGTCTTTTACATTTTTTTTTAGTTGGGTTGTTTTCTCATTATTATTATTATTGTTATTGTTATTATTGTTACTACATTTGCAAATATTGGAGAATTTTAAGATGTCATTTTACTCTTGATTTCTAATGTAATTTCCTTTTATTACAGAACATGCTTTGTATGTCTGATCATTTTAATATATTGAGACTTGTTTTATTGCCCAAAAAAGCTCTATCTTGGTAAATTGTCTGTACTTGAAAAGAATTTATATTATATTGTTGTTAGGTGAAGGATTCTATGAATGTTAATTAGAGTTAGTCAGTTGCTGGTGTTTTTCAAATTGTCTTCATTTTTTATTTCAATTCAAATTATTTCTTGTAAGTGTATAGAAATACAATTGACTTAGAGAGTGACCACATTTGAGCAAAATGGAGGCTCTCAGTAGGTAACTTTTAGGCACTCTGCAGCTCTAGGCCTAGTTCAAATTTCAGGCACACAGACTCATAAGCATAGTTATCAGTATCAAGGGCTCATCGTTGGACCACCCTTCTTCACTGGTCTTTGCCATTGCACTTGATGGATTGTT
Organism: Dasypus novemcinctus; assembly: GCF_030445035.2. NCBI lineage: Eukaryota > Metazoa > Chordata > Mammalia > Cingulata > Dasypodidae > Dasypus > Dasypus novemcinctus. Next base: position 81,039,743 of record NC_080682.1, read on the forward strand.
GCTGTTCTATTGGGGAATGTGACAGAGCTCCCCTGACTAGGAACTCAGTACTCCCTCAGTTGTTATTTATAACTGTAACTACTATGAAAATACCCAACATATATCTGAACAATTTTATATACCCTAGATACATGCCCTGGAGAGCTCCCTCCCAACCATGCATCCCCCATCAATAACACCCCACACCAGCTTTCCTCCTCTGACATAGCTGAAACCCCTCTGTGGTCCAAAACTTCTTCAAAAGTGAAACCTAATATATTGCCAAATTCAATTAATAGGAAAATGAAATAGTAATGATAGGTTTAAAGATTAGAAATAGAATACATACAAATTTAGAAAAACCAAAATAAAGTAAAAATAAATCTCTAAGCCAAACTCAACCTGTAAATGCATTACCTTCCCCCAGCATGGGACATGACTCCTGGGGATGAGCCTCCCTGGCACCAAGGGATTACTACCAATCACTAACTGGTGATGCAACTAGAAAGAGACCTTGAATAAAAGGGGGAAATGGTAAAGATAAATGGGTTTATATGACTAAGAGTCTTCAAAAAAAGTCAGAAGATCATCAGAGGGGTTGTGCTTATGCACACCTCAGCAGGATCCCAGAGACAGCCAAAGTAGATACAATCCCAAGAACTGGTGCTCCTGAGGGTTATGGAGACACACAGGTTCTATGATCATGGCAGTTGGCTCTGGAGTTCAGTGCCTTGTCAGTGGGTCCTACCTGGGAAGTTGTGCTCCTGAGTGTGATAGAGTTGGATTCAGCTGTGAACTTTCTACATATGCCTCTTTTATCACCTTTACTGAACCTGTGTTTGGTGCTGGGGTTGGTGTATACCCAGGAGACTTCAATCTCTGGACTGGCCATGTGCTACCTGGGCCATAAGCCTCAGCAGAGGTGCAGCTCCTACTCTCTGGTTTGTTGGACTTGCACAGGTTGGCTAATAGGGAGGTGAAGATGGTCAACCACCACACCAGGGAACCAAGAGTGCCTACAATTCCAAGCAGGAGAATCACATTCATCAACCATGGATCTAAGGCCCCTCTCAATATAGAGGTGGAGTGGACATCACCAACCCAGGGTCCACAGGATGAAGGAATAAAATATGGATTAGAGTGAACTTACTGGTATTCTAGTATAGAACTATTGTGAATAGTAATAGAAGAAACAGTATCATTGATCTGGTGAAAGTGGCCAAGGTAGTTGCTGAGGGCAGGGAGAGGGAAGTAGAGATGTGATGTGGGGGCATTTTCAGGACTTGGAGTTATCCTAAATGATATTGCAGGGACAGATGCTGGAAATTATATATCCTGCCATAACCCACTGAGTGTACTGGGGGAGAGTATAAACTACAATGTAAACTATAATCTGTGTGGTTCAGCAGTGCTCCAAAATGTATTCACCAAATGCAATGAATGTGCCACAATGATAAGGAAGGTTGCTGATGTGGGTGGAGTGGGGGGGTGGGGAGTGGGGTATGTGGGAACCTCTTATATTTTTTAATGTAACATTTTATGTGATTTATGTATCTTTAAAAAAACAAGACAATTTAATAAATATATATAAATTTAAAAATTAAAAAAGAAATACAATTGATTTTTGAATATTGATTTTGTATCTGGCAGACTGATTTCTACTTTCTATCTGTTGAGATAAGAATAGTGAAATTGCCAACTATACTAGTGAATTTCTGCATTTCTATCAGTTTCTGCTTCATGTATTTCAGCTCTGTTATTAGGTAGATAAACATTTAGGATTATATTCTCCTCTTTATACACTGAGCCCTTTATCATTATGAAATGATCTTCTTTATCCCTGATAATATTCTCTGCTCCAAAGTCTACTTTGTCTGATATTAACATAGTCACTCAGCCTTCATTTGATTAGGGTTAGTGTGACGGTTAGGCCAATGTGTCAACTCAGCCAGGTAATGATGCCCAGTTGTTTGGTCAAGCAAGCACTAGGATAATTGTAATATTTGGGACTTCATGCACTTTAATCATCAGTTAGTTGATTGAATACATGGCTGGTTACATATACAATCAACTGAGGAGATTGTCATCAGCTATGAATGACATCTCATCCAATCAGTAGAAGGTCTTAAAAGGAGAGTGATTTCAGCATTCAGAGAGAAAATTCCCATCTCCACTTTGGATAGCCAGTGTCTCCTAGGAAACTCATCAAGGATCTTCACTGGAGCCCCTGGCTTGCAATCTGCCCTACAGAATTTAGACTTGTGCATCCCCATGGTCACAGGAGACAATTTTATAAAATCTCATACTATTTACAGACATCTTCTGTCATTTCTGTTTCCCTAGTGAAACCTGGCTAACAGCTTGGTACCAGGAGTAGCTCTTGTGAAACAGAATCTTAAAAATGTGATTTCTGAATTGGTCTGGGATTTCTACAATTGACTGTCTAGTCTAATTAGATTCAAGGTGATAATGACTCTATTTCCAATAATCAAGAGGCCACTGATTATTCATGGCATGGGTCGGCAATATAAATAAGTAAAATATCACCACTGGATATGAATACTTCCATGCTTACCAGAGGCAAAACTCTGGGTGAGAGTCTTTTTAACACCCTAACAGTTTTCTGGAGTTAAAAGATACAATGATGTTGGCTGTCTCTTCCTAAATATGCTGGCTACAGTTACAAAAGAAAGGGATGAGCTAAAGGCTTCAAATTTGCAATTTAAACACAATATGAATGACGTAAAAGTATCTATGTGTGCTCTGAAAGATAATCGTGTTTTGTGCAGCTGCAGACTTGAGTTCTCTGAAAACCAGACTCAGAGCCTCACTGTGAGAGTAGCATAGTTAAAATGGAAAATAAATATGAACCTTGCAGGGTGTCTGCTGTTAAAGTTAGGGCATTTATTGGAAAGGAGTGGAATCCTGAAGATTGAGATGGAGGGCATATGGGTCGATGGTGATGGCAGTGGGGACACTGAACCTAAATTCTGCTGAGACTTTGGCAGATAAATCTGTAATGGTCTGCCAAGAGAAGAGGACCACCCAATGTCAAGCCCGCACCACCCAACCTCCTGCCTGTCCCAAGGAGTTCTAACCTTGGGAAGACAATCACTCAACTTCCACCCTGCCCTAAGTAGTCTGCCATCCAACCCCCACCTGATGATTTTAATCCTTTCTCACCAGATGAAACTGTAAGGGAATGCCCTGAGGTAATTGGCTTGTGAAACGCTTCTAATGCTTCTCCTTACCCACCACCCCTCTTTTCTTCCAGACCTATAACTACACTAAAGTCACAACAGACCTGCAAAAGTAAAGTACAAAGTGTAACCCATGAGGAACTACACTATACTTCAAAAGAACTGCATGAGTTTTCTAATTTATATAGATAGAAATCAGGGGAATATGAGTGGAAATGGATATTAAGTGTATGGGATAACGGTGGATGGAATATAAAGTTGGATCAGGCTGAATTTCTTGATATGGGTCAACTAAGCAAAGATTCTGGATTCAATTTTGTAGCTTGAGGAGATAGAAAGGGCACTAGAAGTTTGTTTTTTGTTTGGATGGATGGCTGAAATATAGACCAAAAGTGGCCCACATGCCTGAGGCAAGATGCCCAATTTAACTTGGTATAATGTAGATGAGAGAATCCAAAGGCTTAGAGAGACTAGAATGCTAGAATGGATTTACTATCTAAGACCTGCCCATCCACCAGGAATGTTCAGAGGACACAGCTTCCACCAGGACTGTAAGGAATAAATTTGTGAGACTAACCCCTTCTTCCCTAAAGAGCTCTGTGGTTGCTCTCCCTATGGTCAGATATTAATGTGGAAACTTCTGGCATGAAACTAGGATCCTTAAACACTATGGGGATGATCAGAATCTAGGCTTGCAGAAGCCAGTAAGCAGCATTTAATAGCCAAAGACAAAGTAGGCATGGCTACCATAATGAAAAGCAAACTCAAAGCAGCAATCAAAATTGTCTGAGTCACATAGATCTATTTTGTTGGCTAATAAAATATGGGATACCTAGAAGTAAAATAGCTGAGCAGTCTACTAAATTCCTACTTTATCTGTATAAGCAGAAGAGCTCTAGGTTGAGGGAATAAAACCCTAACTTTAATTATAGAAATGAAGAATCACAATCTCTTAATAAATTCCCCGATTGAAACAGTGTACAGATTCAGAGCCCTTAAATGAGGGGAAGGTGTGGTCCTCTTGGGGAATGTTATACTGCCAAAATATTATGGTGTTAATCTTCCTCCCAGCTTTCCCCAAAGAGACCTACAACTTTTTACCCGAGTAACCATACATTAGGGAAAAGGAAATGATCAGACATTTGGGGAATTTTAGGCACTGACTCAAAAGTGACATTAATTCCAGAAGACCTAAAACATCACTGTTGTCCGGCAATCAGAGTAGGGGCTTATGAGGTCATGTGATTGATGGATTTTTAGCTCAGGTTCTTCTCACAGTGGATCCAGTGGGTCCCCAGACACAGTCTGTGATTATTTTCCCAATTCCAGAATGCATAATTGGAATAGACATAATCAACAACTGGCAGAATCCCCACATTAGTTTCCTGATTTGTGGAGAAAAGGCTCTTATGGTAGGAAAGACTAACTGGAAGCCACTAAAATTGCCCCTACCTAGCAAAATAGCAAATCAAAAGCTACACTAGATTCCTGGAGGGATTGCAGAGATCAGTGCCACCATCAAGGACTTAAAGAATTCAGACGTGGTAATTTCCACCACATCCCCATTCAACTCTCCTATTCAGCCTGTGCAGAAAACAGATGGATCTTGGAGGATGACAGTGGATTATCATAAACTTAACCAGGTGGTGACTCCAATTGCAGCTGGTATTCCAGATGTGGTATCATTACTTGAGCAAATCAACACATTCCCTCATACCTGCTACACAACTACTGATCTGGCAAAAGCTTGTTTATCATTTGCAATTACTAAGGGCTACCAGAAGCAGTTTTCTTTCAGCTGGCAAGGCCAGCAATTTACCTTCATGGTCCTATCTTAAGGGTATATCAATTCTCCAGCCCTATGTCATAATATTGTCTTCAGGGAACTTGATCATCTCTCCCTCAGTGAGTTGATTGCATACACAGCTGTTTACATCTGCAATCAACTGAGAAGATTGCCATCAGTAATGAGTGATGTCTCATCCAATCAATGCAAGAACTTGAGCAGTGATTTCAGCATTCAGAGAGAATTTCCACCTCTACTTTGGACAATCAGAATCTCCTGGGGAACTCATTAAGGACTTTCATCAGAGGCCCTGGCTTGCATCCTGCTCTATAGAATTTGAACTTCTCCATCCCCACAGTCACATGAGACAATTTTGTAAAATCTCATACTATTTACAGATATCTCCTGTCAGTTCTATTTTCCTAGAAAACCCTGACTCCTACAGCTAGTGTGGTATATTTCTTTCCATCCTTTTACTTTTAATCTATTTGTTTCTTTATGTTTGAAATGCATTTTGTAAGTAGTATATAGTCGACTCTTCCTTTGTACCCAATTTGAAATTATCTGTTTTAAAATTGAAAGTATTTAGACAATTTACATTTAATCTGATTGCTGACATAGCTAGGTTTAAATTTCTTATGTTGGGGACGCGGACTTGGCCTAGTGGATTGGCATCTGTCTACCAAATTGGAGGTCCATGGTTCAAACCCCAGGCCTCCTTGACCCGTGTGGAGCTGGCCCACGCGCAGTGCTGATGTGCGCAAGGAGTGCTGTGTCACGCAGGGGTGCCCCCCGCATAGGGGAGCCCCACGCACAAGGAGTGCACCGTGTAAGGATAGCCACCCAACACAAAAGAAAGTGCAGCCTGCCCAGGAATGGCGCCACACACACAGAGAGCTGATGCAGCAAGATGATGCAACAAAAAGAAACACAGATTCCCATGCTGCTGACAACAACAGAAGTGGACAAAAAGAACATGCAGCAAATGGACACAGAGAACAGACAACTGGGGTGGGGTGGGGGAAGGGGAGAGAAATAAATAAAATAAATCTTTTAAAGAATTTATTATGTTGCTATTTGTTTTCTACATTCCATCTGGTTTTTATTTTTCCTCTTTTCCTATTCTCTTGGATTAGTTATTTTTATAATTCCATTTTATCTCCTTTATTAGCTTATTAAATAGAACTTTGTTTTGTATTTAATGGTTTATTTTTGATTTATAGTATAACATTGATAACATCATAATCCACCTTCAGGTGATAATATACCACTTAACATATAGTTTAAGTCACTTACAATAGTGTACTTCTATTTATCCCCTCCTAGATTTTATGCTATCATATTACTGTCTTACATTTTATATATATATATATTTTTAAAAAACGCTATACTACATAGTATTTTTGTATACAAAATGAACTGTCTTTTAAAGATATTTAAATAACAAATTTATATTTTTACACAGGGGATTATCAATTCTAGTGCTCTATATTCTTTGGGTTGACTCATATTTTCATCCAGTATTATTTTCCTTCTGTCTGAGGTTTTTCTTTAACATTTCTTGCAGTACTATAAAGATGTTGGTCCACTGTGTCATGGCTTCCATTCTTTTGATAATAAATCTGCTGTAACCCTTACCTTGGTTCATGTGTAATGTGTTTCCCCTCCTCCTGTGACTATGTTCAAGACTTTTTATCACTAATCTTGAGCAATTTGATCTTGGAGTATCTTGGTATAGTTTTCCTTGTGTTTTTTGTGCTTAATATTTGTTGAGCTTCTTGGGGATCTGAAGTTTCAGAGTTTTAATAAAATTTGGGGCGGTGGACTTGGTCCAGTGATTAGGGCGTCCATCTACCACATGGGAAGTCTGCGGTTCAAACCCTGGGCCTCCTTGACCCATATGCGGCTGGCCCATGCACAGTGCTGATGCGTGCAAGGAGTGCTGTGCCACGTAGGGGTGTCCCCCACGTAGGGGAGCTCCACACGCAAGGAGTGTGTCCCATAAGGAGGGCCACCCAGCGCAAAAAAAAGTGCAGCCTGCCCAGGAATGGTGCTGCACACATGGAGAATTGATGCAGCAAGATGACGCAACAAAAAGAGACACAGATTCCCATGCTGCTGACAACAACAAAAGAGGACAAAAAGAAGAACATGCCGCAAATAGACACAGGGAACAGACAACCGGGGTGGGGGGGATGGGGAGAGAAATAAATAAATAAATAAACAAATCTTTTTAAAAAAACAAATAAAATAAAATAAAATTTGGAAATATTACAGCCATTTTTTTTTAGTATTTGCCTCTTTTCTCTTCTTCAGGGATGACTATCATATGTATACTATACCTGTTGAAGTTGTTCTATAAGTCACTGATACCATTCGTTTGTTTTAGCTTTTTATTTTTAAATAATTTCAAACTCATAGGACTGTTACAAAAAATACAAAACCTATACTGAGAATTCCAACATACATTCCACACTGATACTCAGATCCACCAGCTTTAACATTTGACCACATTTGCCCTATCATTCTATCTATCTATCTATCTATCTATCTATCTATCTATCTATCTATCTAAACTTTTGAAAGTAGGTTTTATACATCAGGATCCTTGAACACTTAATACTTACATGTGTATTTCCTAAGAATAAATATATTCCCTTTGTAACTAACTTTGATATAGTTATCAAGTTCAAGAAATTTAAAATTGTGTATTAGTTTCCCAGCAGCTAAAACAAATACTACAATGGGTTGGCTTAAACAACAGTAATTTATTGGCTCATGAAGCTAGAAATGCAAATTTGAGTCATCAACAAGATGCTGCTTTCTCCCTGAAGACTGTGATATTATGGGTGTGGGTGCCAGTGGTCCTTGGTCACTGACTTTTCTGTCTCATAGCTGTGTACATGGCAATGTCTTCTCCTTTCTCCTCTGGTTCTGTGACTTCTGGCTTCTGCTGGTCCCCATGGCTTCCTTTTTGTACCTAATCTCCTCTGTTTATAAGGACTTCAGCCATATGGGATTAAGGCCCACCCTCATTCAGTTTGGGCACACCTTAACTACCATATTCAAAGGTCCTATTTACAAATGGGTCCACACGCACAGGATCAGGGGTTGGAACCTCAACATGCCTTTTGCAGGACATATTCAATCTCCAACACATTGATATAAAGCTTATAGTCTATACTCCAAAATTTTAAATGTCCTAGTAGTGGTCTCCTGGCATTTTCTCCTCCTTTATTAGATTGAGTCAGGACAATGCATTGCATTTAATTGTCATTGTCTCTTTAGTCTCTTTTCTTAAAATTGTGGAAACAAATACAATCCTATCTCAACCACTCATAAACATACAATTCAGTGGAATTAATCACATTCACCATGTTGTGCCTTCTTCACGACCTCACTGATGCTTTTTTAATTTTTATTATTACTTCTTTCTGTTTTTCATATTGGATTGTTTTCTACTACTGTCTTCAAGTTCACTGATCTTTTCTTTTTCAATATCTAATCCACCATTATGCCATTTAGTAAATTTTTCATCTCACTTATTGTAGTTTTTATCTCTAAAATGTTTGATTTGAGTTACTTTTTATCTTTCAAGTCTCTAAATTTTTGGAAAACATGGAATGCAGTTATAATAACTCAATTTCTTTCTCTGCCAATTTTAATATCTATGTCAGTTATGGGTTAGTTTTGATTGATTGCTTTCTCTCCTTATTATGAATTGCATTTTCCTGCTTCTTTATATTCCTGACAATTTTTTGTTAGATGACAGACCATACTGAATATTGAGTATTTTTTTATTTCTATAAATACTTTTGGGTTTTGTTCTGGGATGTAGTTAGGTTTCTTGGAAAGAGTTTTATTCTTTCATGTCCTTGCTTTTTATGTTTCATTAGGTAAGTCTAGAGAAACACTCAGTCCAGAGACAATTTTACTTAATTCCTCATGAATTATGTGTTTTTCTTGTCTAGTCCTGGGAACAGGACTATTTTTGGCCCTATGTATGCACTAAGCACTGTTGCCTTTAATCTTTTGAATGATTTCTTTCCTCAGTCTTTGGGGTAGTTTCCTCACACACCTGGGCTAATTATACCCTGCTGAAAACTTGAGGGTGATCCTCTCTTTATACTCTCTTCCCTGGATCTCAGCTCCAAATCTTCAACCCAAGGAGTTTGCCGGGCTTTGCCTGGATTCTCCATCCGTGAGCCAAATCCTGGAAATCTCTCGAGGTGGTAAATTGGGACAATCATAGGGCTTTCCTTGTTTGTTTCTCATAACTCTGGCATCACTGTCGTTCATTGCCTGCTATCAGTGTCTTGAAATCTTTTGTTGTATATATTTGTATGGCTTTCTTAGTTGTTCTGGCAAGAAGGTAATCTGGTCCCTTTTAGTCCTTTTTATTCAGAAGCAGTCTCCAATTTTTCCTTCCCTTTTTCTACAATTTTTGTGTAGGAAGATTTTTTTGTAGGAAGATTCCTTAGAAATTCCCTGTAAGCTGTCAAAAGGACCATATTTCTGTCCATTGGCCTAGATAGCCTTAATCATATGGCAACATTTAATCAAAAAAAAAATCTCTGGATTTATCTAGATGCTTGGAGAAATTTTAAAAGGTATAATATGTGGCCATTCACCTCCAGAAACTCACAATCAAATGGGGCCATGTCTATATTAATAAATAACTCTAGCAAGACTAACTACTCTGTCAGCCTATTAAAAAATTGATGTAGCACCTTACAGCCTGCAGGCTGAGAGAAGGGGCGGGTTGGAGCTGAAAGGGACACACAACCCAGCATAGTCATCCCTAAATTGGAGATTTCAAAAGACTGACTGATAAATGGAGAGTCATAAATTCATCTGTGATGTTTATCTTCAGAGATTTAGAGCAGCAGCATGAGAGACGCTAATACAGATGTAATCTTGGTTTCAAACAGTCCTTAGGTGGCAGCCGCATTTGGTGAACCCAAGATTAAAGTCTTCTTAGGGCCCTTGAAAATGCCATCAATATTCTTGCCGGAGGGCAGCTACAGGGCAACCGGTTCAAATGGTTTGTGAGCTGCAGGTGGCAACATAGAATGTGCCAGGGCTTTTTAGGTTATAGAAAACAGCCTTGAGGTGAAATCCCAGCATTGAGTTTAATTTTTTCTGGGCAAGTCAATATTTCTCTCTGAGCCTATTTCCCCATACTTGTTGAAATCACTACATCTCACTTGAAAGAGTCACATAAGTAATAACCTCCCATTTTGAAATTCCATTCAAGTCATCAGTCTTTTATTAACAGTCTTCGCCCACACAGTAGTATATAATATAGTTGTTGAGTGTTCAGCTTCCAGGCTGGCCAGACTCAGGTGACTGTTGTATCTGCGTGTTCCCAAATCTCTGAAATCTTTTATTTGCCAACTTGACTTGGCCTACTTCTAGAGATAGATATTCTCATCTGTACCATTTCAATCTTCCTAGTTTCACTCTCAGATATTTACTCCCCAGTAGGTGGGCTTTCATTATAATGCATATCCCATTGTTTGGTAATTGTTTCCTATTTTCACTGACTTCCCCACCACAAAGTGAAACTCTTAAAGGCTACAACCCTATGTTATTCATCTTTGTATTACCAACATATACTGTATTGAAGAAAACATAATAGGGCTTTTTTTAAAAGATTTATTTTTTTATTCCCCCCCCTCCCCACCCCAAGATGGCTCCCTTGTCTGTCTGTTCATTGTCTGCTCTCTGTGTCTGTTTGTCTTCCCTAGGAGGCACCAGGAACTAAACCTGGAACTTCCCATGGGGAGGCAAATGCCCAACCACATAAGCCCACATCCAGTCCCTGTTGGCTGCAGCATCTGCTCATTGCAGTGTCTGCTCATTGTGGCATCTGTGCATTGTAGCATCTGCTTGTCTTCTTTAGGAGGCACTGGGAACTGAACCCAGGACCTCCCATGTGGGAGGCAAGGGCTCAACTTCTTGAGCCACATCTGCTCCCAATAGGGCTTTTTTAAAGGAACAAATGAACAAATGAGTGGACTAGTGGTAGGAAAATAGACATGATATCTAGAAAGGATATACTGAACTGTATCTTTCTGCACTAAAGCTTTTGAACATGTTTAATCATTTAAGTTATGGATGCTGATTCAGGTAGAGCAAAGAAAGTGAAATGCATAATGTTACAATAATAGATCATGTTTTAAAGCATGTGATATAAGCACATAGAATTCTTCTTGGCACCAAATGGTGTGTTTAGTGTGTGTGTGCACACGTACATGCACATGCCAGTTTTCTTTTAGGGTTTTTACTCGTCCACAGCATCCAGTTTATTCAACAATATTTCATATCCAAAAGCAAACTCATGATCTTCTACTTTCCCATATTTGGTCTTCATCCAGATTTCTAATTCAGTGAATGGTACCACTATCCATGCAGGTAGGCAAAGCAGAAACCTGGGAGTTATTCTTGACTCCTCCTTTTCCCTCCTTTCTCATCTCACACTTCTCCACCCTCACCATATTCAATCTATCAAGAAGTTGTGTAGCATTTCGACAACTCACCCACTGCTCAAGCAGTCTGCTTTTCTCTATCTCCACCACGACCACGCTGATTCAAGCCATCATTTCTCACTTGAACCATCTGTTAAGAGGGTCTCCACAACCTCTTGTGGTAGAAAAGGAGATGAACTGCCCTTCAAGGAAAGACTTGCTGCCAGTTGCAGTAGTGCAGGCAGCAGACAGCTCTTAGTCACAGGTTCCCTCAGAGTCCGTCTCAATGCAGAAAGATACCCCACTCACAACCGTGTCTTTCCCAAATCATCCCTTACACCTCATCACCTCGACTGTTGCAGTGAGAATATGAAAGCTTAGTCATTGTCAACTCTGATTGACAATACTCCAGAGCTCCCCAGCAGATTTACAGAGGCTTGGTAGGACTGGCATCACAATTCAACTTTATCTCAATGTCTGCCCATAGAGAGGCCAACCTGCAATACCTCTGTTTCCCTTCTCTCTTATTTTCCACACACTAACACCACTATGATCCTTTTACAATGTAAGCTGCATCACATCCCTTCCCTGTTGAAAGCTCCTCAGTATTGTCTCTTTGCTTTAAGACTAAAGACCAAAATCATGAACATGGATAGGTGATCTGGCCCTTCCTACCCTTTACCTTCTCACACTCCTCCCTCCCTCTTCATCTTGCATCTCAGCTACACTGGCTTTCCAGTCTCTGAACCAAGCCACACTCCCTTCTGACTCAGGGCTTCTGTACATCATATCCATAACTCCCTACACCCTCCCCATCCCAGTTGCCCTATCCAAGTCCTTCGTCTTCTCAGTCTCAACTCAAAACTCATTCTCCTTGGGAAAACTTTCCTATCCTGCTCCCCACTTAAGCTTGGTTGGTTCTCCCCACTGCTAGCTCCCTGTATTTTCTTTCACCACTTATAATTATGTATTAATTGGAGTAAACCTTTTAATAATGGCTATCTTCCAACTAGCCCAATAGCTCCCTGAAGGTAGAGACTGTGTCTATCTTGCACACCATTGTATAGTCAATGCTTAGCACAGTGCCTGGCATATAGCAGGGCCTGATTTCAGAAAACTTGTATTACACTATTAAGTTTTCTTCCTCCTTCTAGATCCAAAGTCCTTAGTACCCCTGCTTCCAGGAAATACAGGGTTTCACTGACCCAGCCAAGACAGCAACTCACTGAGGAAATGGAGAGTGTGAAAAGAGTAAGTCCCAGATAATGGTGTGTGTTAGTCAGCCAAAGGGGTGCTGAGGCAAAATACCAGAAATCTGTTGGCTTTTATAAAGCATACTTATTTGGGGGTAGAAGCTTACATTTACCAGGCCATAAAGCATAAGTTATTTCCCTCACCAAAGTCTGTTGCCATGTATTGGTGCAAGATGGTTGCTGACATTCAACTTCCTCTTCCTCTTAAGGCTCCATGGTCCTAGCTTCTCCCAATATCAGCTGTAGGCCACCAGGCTCTCTAGGCTATGTTTCTCTCCCCGAGGCTGGATTCTCTCTGGGCTCAGGCTTGCATCTCCCCACAGGGCCAGCTGTAGCCTATCAGGTGACCAGCTCATCTCTCTTCCTCTGCCTCTGCTATGTCTGTGGAGCTGTCTCTATTCCTCTGTGTTCTTCTCCTGTGTGTTTACTTCCTGGGCTCCAGCTCAAAACTCCAGTATCAAAACTCCAACTAACTCCTGTACCTTGTCAGTTTCTCTGTGAGTCCCCACCCACCAAGGAGGCAGGGATGTGGCCCAATCAAACCCTTAATCATTATTTAATCAAGTAAAAGTGAAACCTCTGAATCCAATATAATCTAATATGCCCAGAGGGATAGATCAGTTTACAAACATAATCCAATATCTATTTTTGGAATTCATAAGCAATATCAAACTGCCACATGTTACTTGACGTTGTCCCCCCAAGCTATTCCCAGGAGAGAAAGCAGGTTCCTCACACACACAGCCTTCTTCCAGATGTCAGTTTCAAGTCTTTGCTACCCAACCTGGAGAGTGGGCCAGGACTAAATTATTCTCCTCAACCGTAAACTTTCCTACCATCAGAGCCATGCAGATACCCAGGCTCCTCACTGGGGCCATGCTATTAGTGATTAATAAGGAGCAGGATGAAATTCCTTAGAGAAGAGCGTAGAGTGCAGAAGGTATCTCATTTATCCAGATCATAATCTGCAAGGTAGGGGAATAGAAACAGCCCAAATATATAAAAATAGCTATTTAGGGAAGAGGGATTAAGATGAAAGATCTAGTCAAGATGTTTTAAAAATGTATACCTATTAAGTGAAGGGTGATTGCTTGTTAACTGTTTATTTCTTGAATAGAGAGTAGTGAGTAGCTCTTATATGATGAAACTCTATTTCAGCCATTATGTTATGCTTCTTGCAGCTTCCTTCCCCCGCCTTTCCCCGCTTTAAGGTGACTTTTGCTCAAGTACTTCTTCTCTCCTGGTATTCTATTCAGGGACTCTTCTCTCCCTCTGTCTTCAGTTTCAGCCACTATCATCCCATCCTTGGTTGGGATGAATGTATCAGGTCTAACCTGGGCTGCAGATATTTTTCAATTGGAGGCAGCCTCTTGCTGCATTGCTACAATGTGCCAGGGAGGAAAGACATTTCTGGAGAAGAAGGTCTAATAGGAATAACCAATATTTTTTATTATTTTAAATTGTTATTCTCTTTTTTCTTTCCAGGTATATGACCTTTATCATAGAATGCCTTGGGAAGATTGGATTTTATTACAGAAAGACTAAAAAGAAGTATCAAGTAGTATATAGCTCTAGCAATCAAAAATTAGGTGGATAGGGAAGTAAATGTAGCTCAAGCAATTGGGCTTCCATCTACTATATGGGAGGGCCCGGGTTCGATCCCCAGGGCCTCCCAGTAAAGGTATGCCCACTTGGCCAACCAGACCCATGCAGCAAGTGACACAGCAAGAAGATGATGCACCAAAAGAGACACAGGAGAGAGTCAAAGCCAGGCGCAATAGAAACCAGAAACTGAGGTAGCACAAGCAACAGGGAACCTCTCTCCCACACCAGAGGTCCCTGAGATCGAATCCCAGTGAAGCCTAGAGGAGAAAAATGAGAAAAGAAACAGACACAGAAGATCACATAGCGAATGGACACAGACAGCAAAAAAACAGGGTGGGGGGGAGGGAAAGAAAAAATTAGGTGGATAATAACTTTGCACCCATAACTACTGTCTTGAGAGATGGTGTTCCAAATTCTTTAATCTCTCTCTTTAGATATCAGAGTATAAGCATGGAGGACCTGGCTCATAGAATTCTCCCAGGGAATGTGAGAAGACAGCTTTCCCACTATGGGAGCCAGGTATACTCTGTGCTAGAAGAAGAAAATAAAGCAGGAGTAAGACAAGAGAAGGCTTCTACTTTCTAGCTCAGGGAAGTGGGAGAGATAAGGAACATCTGGGAGCCAGGGAACAAAGCTGTCAGTCTTGTCCAGTAAACTACCTCCTGGCAGTCCAAGGAGAGGAGATTGGTTAGATAAGTCTAGAAGAACAAAGGAAGCCAGAGGCTCTGTTCTGCAACCCACTGCAGACTCTGGGAGGAGGCTAATTCTCAGGCTGGCCATAATTGCTAGGGATCAGCCTCCACATCCTGATGGCTCAGCAGAGTCAGGCAGAGGGAGGTCATAAGGTTTTACTTTCCCAAGTCGCCTTTGATTCCAGGGTGGTATAAGATAGGCTTCAGAAGAACCTAAGAGTCCAATGGCTGCCTTCTCCAGCTCTCCCTCACCTTGCTGTCCTGGGCCACATTCCACTGCCATCTCCTTGATCCCCAAGGGCAGGTCTTTCACTGTGTCAGGCTGAAACAATAATCAGAGAGCTCTCTGAGGTGGTAAGGACTGGCTTGGCAGAGGCCTCTCATCCACAAGGCCCAGGTCAATGGCTTCAGCACCAGCCCTTTCCATTCAGAGGGCTAATATGGAGTCTAGTCTTGCCAACACAGGTGTGGGGGTGGGAAGTGGGCATTACCTTGCCCTGGCCTTGACCATGATCATGCAGAAGCCCAAACACAGTCACTTGAGCAAGCAATGGGACCATCCGTGTTATCCCCCCAGGCCAGCAGGAGTTGAGATCCCTGGGATCCCAGTAGGCCTATCTGCTCCCCACTAGAATATGAGTTCCATGAGAACTGGGGCCTTGTATGTTCTGGTCATTGCTGTGTCCACAGTGCATTGAACTATGCCTGACATATAGTGGCATTCAAAAGCTATTAGGTGAACTGATGATTAAATGGATGATCAAAAGAACCAAGAGACATTGTGCTTCTTGAGTGCACAGAATTCCATCTGTAAGGTAACCCCAATCACAGGTCATCTTTTTTTTTTTTTTCAGGCTTCCCCTTACAACTTGCCAGTCCCACCCCCTACCCCAACATTCACATTCACATATGGACTCTGACTGTTTCCTGAAAAAACACCTATGAATTATCACCAAGCATTGCCCTTGTGCTGGCACCTTCTTTTCCAAAGGCAAGAAAAACTTGTCTATCAAGTTTTTTCTTAGTGTGAGCAGAGGCAACTGTCTACCAGCTTCTGAATAGGGATCTCTCACCAGCAGCGGAGCCCTTTCTTCTTAATTCTACTTCCCTGAGCTGAAGAGGGAGAAGCCATGCCCAAAGCCTGGTCTTAGGTCTACCAGCCCCAAGCTGCCTGAGGCAGACCTAGCCTTGGGACCCCGCTGCAAGGTGGCCATCTGGAAGGGAAGGCACGACCCCTCCAGACTCAGACAGCCTTCATGTGTGCCCTCTCAGGGTTGGAAGGAGGGAGGCTGTAAGATGTGTGGCCAAAAGTCTCACTGGCTGTTTGTCAATTGGCAAGGTTCTTAAGTTTGCTAAGTCTCAGGACTTGCTATTGTCTTGTTGTTATCCTATTGTCTTAGGAAAACAATAGTATCTGCCTCATAAGATCATTATGAGAAATAAGCAAGAGACTATCTGTAAAGGGATTCACACAGTGCTTGGCAGTAACAGCTCAATAAATGGCAGCTATTTATGTTATGTAAACAAGCAAAAAACACAACCCATATTCTGAAGTAAATGGGAAAAGTTCACCTGTCATCATTAATTCATTCAATAAAGACGGTGCCAGGCCCTAAACATGTCCTGGATAGAGCAGAGAAGGTTTGTAGAAGAATACCCAAGTTGAATCTTAAACTTCTCTACAACTTCACTTATGTTGATCCCTGGAATGAATCACACATACCCTCAGTTGTCTGCCTATCTTACTCTTTAGTTCCAAAACTCAACCAAATGCTACCCAGGAAGCTTTCCCTGACTGTACTTTCCAGGCCGGATTCCTTGGGAAGGGAACTGTGAGATTCACACACCAGAAATTTATGAGGGCATTCTCTTGGAAATGATACCTGTGGAAGGGGGAGGAAAAATGCAGGTTAGGCAGAAGGAGAAGCTGAACCACAGCACAGTCCCCCACGACAGCGTTAGCAACTCCACAGACCCATTCCATGTCGGGGTGAAGGGGTCAGGTCTTTTTACCCCCACGTTGATCAGTCATTGGATAGGTTGCCACTGGAAGGAGACATGACCTTGGGCTAGGCAATTTTCTTCAATGGAGACCATCCTCAGAGAGGGCAGCCAGCTGAGGGTGATTGTCTGAAAGCACTCCCTGCAGCTGGGGGAAAGAGGCCTTCATTCCTGAAAGGTGATTTGTGTGGTACAACATAGCATCTACCACATATTCCAACCTACTTTCACTAGTAACAAAGATCTGTTGATCTCTATCTGTTTGACTCCCGTGCCTAACTCTCAATTGTAATATTATACGGGTAAGGAAATAGGAAAGGAATTTATCCAGCCCCTGAACTCTCAACCTCATTAAAAAATGGGGGGTTCCTCTCTCCTATTCCATGGTTGAATCCTTTCTTTGTTGCTAAGCATTCCTGGCATCAGGGCTGGGAGTCAACAAAAGTAAGGGGATTTACGATAAATGAAGTGTGTCCCAAAAATGTAAACTAGAATCATGGGATAATTGTAGAATGTGTGTTGAGGGGGTGGACGAGGAATTGAGCTTATCTCCATATTGGTCTGAGTCTAGTCAAAGAAAAATTTTGATTCTTTGAAAAGAGAGGAAGGAAGGCAGATTTCACTCTTGTCTGAAAGAGTGGTGGTTTGTTTCCTTAGGCTGTCAGCTCAGCACTGTCCATCTTTTTGGCTCTGTCCATCTTAAGGAATGTGGCTGATGGTTCTGCTCTCTATTGGCAGGATCCAACAAGGCCAAACTCAAGGCATATTGAAACATAAATGCCTAATTGAATGAGTTCTGGGATTATACAGAGGATTTACAAACATGTCTTTAGTTAAGAACTGCTTTGACTGCCTTCCTAAACTAGAAAGCAAATATCTGAAAATCCAGTCCAAAATTTCATATTTTAGGCTTTCAACAGATTTTAATCAAGGGTTTTTGAGTCACCAGGATAGTTTTCAGAATTCTCATTATTACTTACTAAAACCAAATGTTTTATGAATTTTAAGAATTGCAATCAAATCCTAAACTCTTTTTAGTACATTTGCTTGTTGTAATGGTAGAGATGAGTCAATTCTGAAAGTATTTTAAATGTATTACAGGATTCAGCAAATAAGAGAATGTATTGATATCTTCAAGATCCAGGGTTCTCCCTATGGCAGAAGGGACATACAAATATGGATTGAGGTAAGGCAAGAAAGAATACTGTGGGAATGAAAATGAGATATCAGTATTAACTTGTGATTTCTAAGATATGTTATGTATATGTGAATATGCACATTTTATGTGTATGTGTACATATGTGTATGTATATATGCATGTGTGTGTACACGCATGTGGTAGTTTGGAGCTGTGTACCCAAGAAAAACACATTCTTAAACTTAACCCATTCCTGTGAGTGTGGGTCCATTATAAAAAAGATCTCTCTAAGATGTTACCTCAGTTGAAATACAATCCAAATGAATCAGATTGGGTTTTTCCTTTTAAATATTGTTTATCAATTGTAAAAAAAAGTACCACAGTAATAGAAATTGTTAACAACAGTGAAAACAGGGTTTGGAAGTTGGTATATGGGAATTCTCTACTTTCTGATTTTTCTGTAACAGGTTGGGGTTTTTTAAATTTTTCTTTAAAGATACATAAATCACACAACATGTCACATTAAAAAATATAAGAGGTTCCCATATACCCCATTCCCCACACCTCCCACTCCTCCCACATCAACAACTTCTTTCATTAGCATGGTACATTCATTGCATTTGATGATTACATTTTAGAGCATTGCTACACAGTCAGCAGAGTTGCAACACCTACTCTCTGGTTTGTTAGACTTACCCAGGTCAGCTAAAAGGGAGGTGAGGATGGCCAACCACCACACCAAGGAACCAAGAGAGTCTACATCTGCAAGCAGGAGAATTCCATCCATCAGCCATGTGGGATCTAAGCCCCCTCTCGATTTAGAGGTGGGGTGGATATCACCCTCCCAGGGTCCTCAGGATGGAGGAATAAAATAAGGATTAGAGTGGACTTACTGGTATCTACTATAGCAATGGAATGATGTTGCAATGGAAGGTTGGGCTTTAATCCAGATTACTGGAGTCTGTTATAAGCAAAGTGAAAGTCAGGCAGAAAAGAAAAGCCACAGAGGGAGCAGCCAGAGTTGAAAGTAAATGGAACCCAAAAAAGAAAGGAGAATCCACATGCATGGCCATGTGTCAGAAAAGCCAAGGAACAAAAATTGCAGGCAGCCAGTCCCAGGCACTACAGACTTCTGGAAGAAGGTGTTGCCTTGATGACGCCTTGACTTTGGACTTCTCCTAGTCTCAAAGTCATGAGCCAGTAAATTCCTGTTGTTTAAGCGAACCCATTGCATAGCATTTGCTTTGGCCGCCAAGAGAACTAAAACAGTGCATATATTTTCTTCTACTTTCCCCCTGAAAGGGCCAAGAAAAGACATCTCAATAGCAACAAGTAAACCTAGCACTCAGATCTTGATCTCTAATACCATTCCCCACTAAACAGAACCAAGCTCCTTGGGGAAATGGTGGTTTCAGGACTGAGGTGAGGTAGTGTATTGTCAGGGTTCTCTAGGGAAACAGAACCAAAAGGAGATATCTGTAAATAGCATGAAGATTTTATAAAATTGTCTCACACAGTCATGGGGACGCACAAGTCCAAATTCCATAGGGCTTTGATGAAGGTCCTCGATGAGTTCCCCAGGAGATGCTGGCTGTCTGAAGTAGAGATTGGAATTCTCTCCCTGAAAGCTGAAATCACGTCTCCTTTCAAGACTTTCAGCTGATTAGACAAGACATCACTCATTGCTAACTGCAGTCTCCTTAATTGATTGTAGATGTAATCAGCTATCTAGGCAATCAACTCACTAATGATTAAAGTCCATGAAATGTCTTTGTATTACAATTAGTCCTGTGCTTGCTTCACCAAACAACTGGGCACTATTACCTGGCCAAGTTAACACATTAGCCTAAATATCACTTTCAACCCCTTGTTAACTTGGCATCCATACACATCACCTTAAACCATGCTTAATCTCTTAAAAAAAAAAAAAAAAGAACAGTAACAGGCACTTGTGGTTTTTTTTCACCTAACAGTACTCAGTGGTCTTGCATACAACTGGAAATTCATGAAATCCCTCCAGAATAGGGTGCAAGTCCTAGAGTAATAGGCATTCTTAAACTTGATATCCTGAAATACTACAACATGAAACTAATACAACTTGTGTCATATGATAAGGGGCAAGAATTGGAAAGAAAACAGAGATATTTGTTTTCTGTACATATACAAACATACACAAAACAAGGAAGAAATATTCATGACCATTACAATCTTCATTTCTGTAACTGGTCACAGAGTTGAAGTTTGTATTTATCACTACCTTCTTCAACTACACATTCCATGTTTCCTTTACCCTCAGCAAGCACCTCAGCTGTCTGTTCTTTGCTTGATGGGGTGACCCAAACCTTCATTCCTGAAGATTCTGGGACATTATTAGTCCTGCCTGAATTGGGTTGTTGCAGTTTTCCATTGATTTTAATCACATGGCATGGTCATACTAGAGAATCTCCTGTATTCCAGGAAAACTTCTTGATCTCCCTTGTCTAGGTACAGTCCTATATCCCCTTGACAGCCAGGATTGATGAACCCAGCCAGTACAGTTATCCCTTTCTTTTCCTGGTGATTCAGAGGCATTAGGAACTCAAAGTCACCAGGTGGCAGTTTTAACTTCCAGTTCAGGGGAATCACTGTGGTTTTGCCTGGTGAAAGCACTACTTCATTTGAAACTCAGATCTGTAGACCAGCAGAGCTTAAGGTTACAGGAACAGGAAGCAAAAAATTTCCTAGTGGATGACTAGGAGGAATAGTGAGTGGTGCCACTGCTACTTTTTTTTTTTTTTAAGATTTACTTTTTATTTATTTCTCTCCCCTTCCCCACACTCCCCACCCCCACCCTCCACCCCCCAGTTGTCTGCTCTCATTTTTTTTGTTTAGTCATCTTGCTACATCAGCTCTCCATGTGTGCGGCACCATTCCTGGGCAGGCTGGGTTTGAACCCTGCATCTCCCATGTGGTAGGCAGACACCCTATCCATTGGGCTAAATCTGCTTCCCACCACTGCCACTTCCAAACCTTGATTCCTGGACCTGTGAATTGTGGCTATGGAAGAAACAGTACCATTGAGTGGATGCTGATTTAGAGCACACATAGTAGCCTGGAGAACACTGCCCCAGCCCTGCAAGGTAAAGCCACCTAGTTGGCACCATAATTGTCTTCAAAATCATTACATGGTTCTCTAAATCCAGTTGCTTCAGGATGATGGGGAACATAGTAAGACCAGTAAAATCCATGAGCATGTGCCCATTCCTGCACATCATTTGCTGTGAAGTGGGTTCCTTGATCAGAAGCAATAATGTGTGGAGTATCATGGCAGTGGATAAGACATTTGGTCAGTCCACAGATGGTAGTTTTGAAAGACACAGGAGTATGTGTCTGTTCTAGTTATAACAAATCCCTGCCCCTTCCATGATGGAAGTGGTCTACCAGGTATCAGGATGATTACCTCACAGAATGGTGCCATATCAGGGGCTGAGTGTGGGTCTCTGCTGCTCACAAAGTGGGCACTCAGAAGGTACTGCAGACAGGCCAGCCTTGGTGAGGGGAAGTCCATGTTGCTGAGCCCACCATATCCACTTTGTTCATGAGCCCATTGGGCAATGACAGGAATGGTTGGAGAAAGAGGCTGCTATCCTTAGAACAGACCATCTTATCCATTTGCTTATTAAAATCTTCCTCTGCTGAAGTCACTGTCTGATGAGCATTCATGTGGGACACAATATATTAGGTTTTTTTGCCCACTCAGAAACATCTATGCACCTACCTCTTCCACAGACCTCTTTGTCACCAATTTTCCAATCATGTTCCTTCCAAGTCCCTGACCATCCAGCCAAGACATTGGCAACAGCCCATGAAACAGTGTACAAACATACCTCTGGCCATTTCTCCTTCCAAGAAAAATGAAGAACCAGGTGCACTGCTTGAAGTTCTGCTCACTGAAAGGGTTTCCTCACCACTGCTCTTCATGGTTATTCCAAAAAAGGGCTGCAGTGCTGCAGCTGTCTACTCTCAGGTGGTTCCTGCACATCATGCAGAACTATCTGCAAACCAAGCCCGAGTTTTCTCTTCCTCAGTCAACTGATTGTAAGGATCTCCCCAAGAGGCCATAGCTGTGTGCTGGGAAAAAGAAAGTAATGTGTCAGGAGTGGTAACCATGGGCATTTGGGCCACTTCCTGATGTAACTTATTTGTGTCTTCAGGATATGCTTGAGCCATCTCTTGTATATACCTGCAGCAGTTTGATATTGTTTATGAATTCCAAAAACAAATATTGGATTATGTTTGTAAACTGGTCTCTTCCTCTGGGCTAGATTGTATTGAATTCAATGGTTTCACTTTTACTTGACTAAATTATGATTAAGACTTTGATTGGGCCATGTCAGTACTACGTTGACCCCACCCTCTTGGTGGGCAGAGACTTTCAGAGGAAAAAACGACAAGCAGAGGAGTTAGTTGGAGTTTTAATGCAGAGCCATAGGAAGTAAATACACAGAGAAACAGATACATGAGGAAAGAGAGAAGGCTCCATTAGACAAGGCAGAGGCCCCAGGAAGAGAGATGAGCCATTTGCCTGATGGCCTTGTGGAGAGAGCAGAGCAGCTGAACCAGAGGGAAACGAGCCCCGGGAGAGAGGCAAGACTTATCCCAGCCTACCATTGATATTGGAAGAAACTGGGACCATGCAGTCTAAAGAGGAAGAGGAAGCCTGAACCCTTGCAGACGTCAGCAGCCATCTTGCTTCAAAATGTGGCAATGGACTTTTGTGAGAGAAGTAACTTATGCTTTATGGCCTGGTACCTGTAAGCTTCTACCCCAAATAAACACCCTTTATAAAAACCGACAGATATCTGGTATTTTGCATCAGCACCCCTTTGGCTGACTAATACAATACCACTTCCACTTTATGATGGAGTACTACTATACACACCCAACTTTATGGTGTGGTGGATCAGACAATAACCAACTCATGATAGGTAACTCGAGTCTCTTGATAATTTGGTGGTCTGTGGTTAAGCATTCAGTCTCTACTAAGGCCCTGTAGCAGGCCAAAAGCTGTTTCTCAAAAGGAGAGTAGTTATCTGCAGAAGATGGCATGGTTTTACTCCAAAATCCTAAGGGTCTGTGTTGTGATTCTCCTACAGGGGCCTTCCACAGGCTCCAGATAGCATCTCTATTTGTCATTGACACTTCCAGCACCTTTGGATCTGCCCGATTGTGTCCCCCAAGTGGTACTGCAGCTTGCACAGCAGCCTGGACCTATCACAGATCCTCCTCTTCTTCCAGTTCTCACTAGACCATCTTTATATATCAGAAAGTAAGAAGTGTTTTTATATGTGTGTGTGTGTGTGCATGTGTGCCCCTGGCCAAATTTGGAACAATTTGGGTACCAAAATAATTAAGTATGGTAATGGATTATAAACCACTGACAAAATCGGCATTCATGAGTGCTTACTGATAATGAATGGATAAATAAACAAACAAACAAACAAACAAATAAATAAATAAGGGAGAGGGGAGAGCTCTTGTTTACAGTAGAATGCAAAAGACCATCTAGTAAATGTGGGGGAACAGGGCAGGAGTTGGGAAATCCCCATTTTGCAACCATCATGGTAAAGATAGGATCTGGCAAGAGTAATAAATGGAAGCTAAATCTAGGTACAAATTTTGACTAAGAGCAGAATATTTGCACTGTGTTTCCTTCCAGACTATTAGTTGCAGGGAAGGAAAATAAAAAGTAACTATGGAGTGAGAAATTGAACAACACCTTGAACAGGCAATCAGAATTAATATTAGCACTGAGGGACAGATAGACATCATGAGCCTCCTGATGTGACATCCTGAGGGCATAACATAATGTATGTAGTATTCTGAACAAGAATTCATACTCTCAATCTAATCATGAAAAAAAAATCAGATAAACACAAAATGAGAACTTTTCATTAACACACATAAGGTAGAAGCATTGTATTCTTCAAAAGTGTCACTCTCTCTAAGAGACAGATAAAGTAGATACAACCCCAGGTATTGGTTCTTTTGAGGGATAAAGAGACCCACGGGTTCTATGGTCATGGCAGATGGGATTCACTGCCATGGCAGATGGCCCTTCTTTGGAGCTGATGTTTCTGCGTGATGGAACTGGACTCAGAGGGTATCTCTTTTCACAAGACTTGCATACTACTTTACTGGAATTGTAGTTGGTGCTGGGGTTTAAGATATATTTAGGGGATTTGAATCTCTGGACTGACAATATGATACCCAGGCCCAGAGCCTCAAAAGACTTCAGCTCCTACACTCTGATTTATTGGACTTACCCCTCTCAGCTAACATGGAGTTGAAGAAGGTCAACCACCACACCATGGAGCCTAGAGTGTCTACAACTGAAAGCAGGAGGAGTGCATCCAGTATCCATGTGGAATCTAAGCCCCCACTTGACATAGATGTGCAATGGACACAACAAATCCAATGTCCACAGAGAAAATGTGGCATGGGTGTGGGAAGGGTGGCCATGATGGCTGCTGGGTGCGGGGAATGGGAGGAAGAGATGAGATGGGGAGGAGTTTTCGGGATGTGGAGTTGTCCTGGATGGTGCTTCACGGTCAATTACGGGACATTGTAGATCCCCCCAGGGCCCACTGGATGGAACGTGGGAGAGTGTGGGCTATGATGTGGACCATTGACTATGGGGTGCAGTGATTCTCAGAGATGTACTTACCAGGTGCAATGGATGTGTCATGATGATGGGAGAGAGTGTTGCTGTGGGGGGGTGGGGGGTGGGGGCGGTGGGGTTGAATGGTACCTCATATTTTTTCAATGTAATATTTTAAAAAATAAAAAAAAATAAAAAAAATTTTTTAAAAAGTGTCACTCTCATAAAAGACAAAGGAAAGCTGTGGATAGAGAAGACCAAAGAGACATGACAATTGAAAAGGGAGCTGGTGCTTTTGAACATTCAAAGAGTGAGGTGACTGAAATACAATAAGAAAAATCTGAGACTGGGGAGGGAAGCAGAGGCTAGATTATGCAGTGTCCTTATAGCGCTTTTAAATATGCCCATAAATACTTTGATACTCCTCCCTTTCAGAGATGCAGCCTAATTCCCCTCCCATTGAATGTGTCCTCGACTGGGTGGCTTACTTCTAATGAACAGAATAAAGCAGAGGTGAATGTGTTACTTTGGAAACTAGACCACAATAGGCACTACAACCAGGTCCTTGCTCTCTTGGATCATGTATCTGGGGGAAGTTTGCATCCATTATCATGAGGACATTCAAACAGCCTATGGGAAGAGAGGTCCACATTGCAAGGAACAGCAATGCCTGCCAACAACCATGTGAATAACTCATTTTGGAAGTGGATCCTCCAGCCCCAGTCAAGTCTTCAGATAACTGCAGCCCCTGAAACATATTCTGAGACAGAACCCTAAGCCAGAACTAACCAGCTAAGCCACTCCATATTCCTCAACCACAGGAACTGTGAGATAATAAATGTTTGCTATTTTAAGTCACACATTTTGGATAATTTGTTATAGAACATTAGGAGACTAATAAAGCCTTATGGAACATGATTAGGATTTTAGATCGTCCCCTATGTACAATGGTCAGCCACAGAAAGGTTTTAAAGCAGAGGTACTCTCTTACTAAAGATTGTATTGACTGAAGTGTGGAGAATGAGAGGGAGGAAGACAAAGGTTGAAAAAAGGAAGACCCGTTAAAAGCCTACTATTGGGGAAGTGAACTTGGCCCAGTGGATAGGGCATCCATCTACCACATGGGAGGTCCTTGGTTCAAACCCCGGGCCTCCTTGACCTGTGTCGAGCTGGCCCATGCACAGTGCTGATGTGTGCAAGGAGTGCCGTGCCATGCAGGGGTGTCCCCCGTGTAGGGGAGCCCCACGCGCAAGAAGTGCACCCTGTAAGGAAAGCTGCCCAGCGCGAAAGAAAGTGCAGCCTGCCCAGGAATGGCACCACACACAGGGAGACTTGACGCAGCAAGATGACACAACAAAAAGAAATACAGATTGATTCCCGTGCCACTGACAACAACAGAAGCAGACAAAAAGAAAAACACGCAGCAAATGGACACAGAGAACAGACACCTGGGGCAGGGGTTGGGGGAAGGGGAGAGAAATAAATTAAAAAAAAAAAAGACTACTACTGAAGTAGTCCACACACTAGATGGTGGTGGCTTGGACAAGGGTTATGGCAGAAGATGTAGAAGTGGACACAGATTTTAAAGTAGTGAAGAAAGAAAATTAGAACTTGATGATAAATTAGATGTGGGGTTTGAGAGATCGAAGGAACCATTTAGGAACTGGGAAACAAGAATGCATTTGCAATTTGTCTTGGAAAATGACATTTGGTTTGGGGAGTGCAATAAATTTGGGAGTCTTTAGATGTGCAATTGGGGAAACGGACTTTGGCCCAGTGGTTAGGGCGTCCGTCTACCATATGGGAGGTCCGCGGTTCAAACCCCGGGCCTCCTTGACCCGTGTGGAGCTGGCCATGTGCAGCGCTGATGCACGCAAGGAGTGCCGTGCCACGCAAGGGTGTCCCCTGCGTGGGGGAGCCCCACGCGCAAGGAGTGCGCCCGTGAGGAAAGCCGCCCAGCGTGAAAAGAAAATGCAGCCTGCCCAGGAATGGCGCCGCCCACACTTCCCGTGCCGCTGACGACAACAGAAGCAGACAAAGAAACAAGACGCAGCAAATAGACACCAAGAACAGACAACCAGGGGAAGGGGGGAAATTAAATAAATAAATAAATCTTTTAAAAAAATAAAAATAAAAATAAATAGATGTGCAATTGGAGATCCCTCAGAACTCAAGGAGCAACATGGCTAAAAATATAAATCAGGGAACTTCAGCAAGTAGATAAAATATAAACAGTGGAACTGGATGAAATCATCTAGGGAGAGATTATACAGTGAGGACCAGGCCCAGGCCCTATGAACTTCAGTATTAGCAATGAGGAAGAGGAGGAAAAACCAGTAATGGACACTGAAGGGTGGCAAAAAATTAGAAGTGATTTTATAAAACTCAGGGAAATGGAATATCTCAAGGAATAAGTGGGCCACAATTCAGAACTCTGCTAAGAAGAGCATGATGGCTTCACTGGTGAATTCTACAAAACATTTAAAGAAGAATTAATGCCAATCTTTCACAAACTCTTCCAAAATATTGAAGAGGAAAAAAATCCCCCAATTTTATAAGGTCAGTATTACTTAGCTACCAAAACTAGGCAGAGTTATCACAAGAAAAGAAAACTACAGGCCAATATCCCTTCTGAATATCTATGCAAAATTGCTTGAAAAAATGCTAGTATACCAAATCTAGCAATGAATAAAAAGGATTATGTACCACAATCAAGTGGGATTTATCCAGGATTTCAAGTTTGGGTTAGCATATGAAAACCAAAGAATATAATACATCACATTACTAGAATAACAGACAAAAACTACAGTATAGTCTCAAGAGATTCAGAAAAAGAATTTGATGAAGTCCAACATGTACTCCTAATTTAAAACAAAAATAAAACCCTCTCAGCTAAGTAGGAAACGAAGGGAGCTTCCTCAACCCAATTTTTTAAGAAAAATCTTGAAAATGAATAGAGTTGGAGGATTTAATTCCTGAATTCAAATTTTTCTGCAAAGACACAGTAATCAAGACCATATGGTAGTGGCATAAAGAAAGACATATACATCAATCAAATAAAATTGTGTGTCCAGAAATAAACTCTTACATTTTTGGCCAATTGATTTTTTTTATTAGAGAAATTGTAAGTTTACAGAAAAATCATGTAGAAAATAGAGTTCCCATATACCTCCCCCCCACACACTCACACAGAGGAAGAGAGAGAGAGAGAGAGTTTTCCCTATTATTGGCGCTCTGAATTAGTGTGGTAGCTTTATTATAATTAATGAAGCAATGTTATTACAATTATATTATTAACTATAATTCATAGTTTACATTATGGTTCATGTGTTAAAAGGCCTATGGCTTGTTTTAAATATTTATTCTAGTGATATGGATACAACCTACACTTTCCCCTTTCAATCATATTCAAATATATAATGCAGGGATGTTAATTATATTTACAATATTCTGATATCATCACCACCATCCATTACCAAAAATTTCCATCACTCCAAACAGAGATTCTGTACCAATTAAGTGTTAGCTACCCACTCCTATCCCCATCCTGGCCCCATGTGGCCTGTATTCTAATTTCTGAATCTTTGAACTTGTTTATTCTCATTCTTTCATATAAGCGAAACCATACAATATTTGTCCTTTTGAATCTGGCTTATTTCATGCATCATGATGCTTCAAGGTTCATCCATGTTGCTGCGTGTATCAGATCTTCATTCATTTTTTAAGACTGGATAATATTCTGTTGTATGTATATACCACATTTTGTTTATCCATTCAACTATTGATGAACATTTGTGTTACTTCCATCCTTCGGCAGTTGTGAATAATTCTGCAGTTAACAATGTTGTGCAAATATCTATTTGCGCCCCTGCTTTCAATTATTTTGGGTATATAAAGAAGTGGCATTGGTAGGTCAGAAGTGATTTGTACACTTAACTTTCTAAGAAACCGACAAACTGTTTTCCACAGTGGGTGCACCATTTTATATTCATACCAACAATTGGAGTTATCCTAATTCTGCACAACCTCTGCAACACTTGTTATTTTGTGTATTAAAAGTAGACATTCTATAGTACAATTATAACAATGTGTTACCATCAATTGGAGCAAAATGTTCCACCCCAGTGCAAGGTGATGGTTGTGGGGTGGTGTTTGGGAATCGTGTACTTTATGTATGATTGTTCTGTAAAACCATAACTTCTCTAATAAAGAAAAAAAAGTGAAAAAAAGGTAGCTATTCTAGTGGATGTAAAATAGTATCTCACTGCGGTTTGGATTTGTATTTCCCTAATGGTTAATGATGTTGAGAATCTTTTCATGTGCTCTTTGGCCATTTTTATTTCTTCCCTGGAGAAATGTCTATTCAAACTTTTTACCCATTTTTAAATTGAGTTTTCTTTTTGTTGTTGAGTTGTAGGATCTCTTTATATAGTCTGGATATTAAACTCTTATCAGATATATGGTTTCAATTTTTTTCTCCTACTCTGTAGTTGTCTTTTTGCTTCCATGATGAAATCCTTTGATGCACAAAAGTTTTTTTTATTTTGATTTAAAATTTGATTTAATTAAGTTTTCTTTTGTTGCTTGTGCTTTTGGTGTAAAATGTAAGAGACCATTGTCTAACAGTGTCCTGAAGATGCTTCCCTTTACTTTCTCCTAGGACTTTTACAGTTTTGGTTCTTATTTTTGGTATTTGATCCATTTGGAGCTAATTTTTGTAGATGGTATAGGGTAGGGGACCACTTTCATTCTTTTGCATATGAATATCCAGTTTCCCCAATGCTGTTTGTTGAAGAGACTATTCTTTCTCCATTGAGTGGTATTTGCAAGCTTGTCAAAAATCAACTGTCCGGGATAACTTGTGATGATGTCATCAACATGGCAACATAAGACATTCCCTGAAAAAAACTCGCGAGAGATTCAGTGAATATAAGGACAAATTCCACTTGCTTGGAACTCTGCAGGACAGTAGAGACTGGAGAAGGGAACCACAAATGCTGAATCAAAAAAAGAGACATATCAGGTATTTAACTTCTGTCCCAGGCCATCTGGTCCTCTATCCTTCCCCTCCCTCAGTCCCAAGTAGCTTGGGTCCCTCCCACTGGGGACACAGACTGTAGAGGAATTCACAGCAATGAAACTGATGTATATCCAGGCATAGGAACCTAAGACCAGAGAGAACTTAGGGGGAATACTAGCTGCTGAGTTATGCTGCATCCAAAAGATGCCCAGGAGAGGAGATAGAGAGCAAAACCAAGGCAGAATGGTGGCCAAGTGCTGCACTCTCATGAGCTGGTTACTGTCACAGGACTCCCTGAAAGCAAAACACATATATCTAGAGTCATCCACCTTTCTAGATTGACCCCATCTGGCTCCTCAGGGTGGATACCCTAATGGGGGAGAAACTGAGAGAGAAAAGCCTCAGAAAGGGGGAAAAAAAGATAGGGGTAAAACTGATCTCCTGTAAGACTGGAGGGTCTCATAACTGAAGAGTATATTGAAAATGAGACATTGAGTGAAGGAGAAAATTCAAACAAATCATAGGAGCTGGGGAGAAAATTTGGCACAAAAACAGAGAACAAATCAAGATTCCCAGACAAGGAACAGAGAAAAGGAAGCTTTCTCCTGGAGATGAAAAAACAATTACACATAAAGTGTAATCTTAAAAACTGTACCATGTCGGTGGAACCCAAAAGAGAAGGGAGAAACCAGGAGAGGCCACCACGTGCATTGCCCTCTGATAAAAAAGTCAAGAACCAAGGATTCCCAGTAGCCAACCCCAGAATGCCACAGTCTTCAGGGAGAAAGCACTGCCTTGATGACACTTGATTTTGGACTTCACCTAGCCTCAAAACCATGAGCTAATAAATTTCCACTGTTTAAGAGAACCCACTGCATGCCAAGAAACTGAAATACATGGCAATCATGTATGTTAGAAGTAGTGTAAAGCAGACTTGACTTTGCTGTTTCTGCTTCCTGGTGTTAACAAACTTACGTGGTTGGTCTTCAAAGAACAACAGGTAGATTTTCTCCTTAAATAAAAGCAGGAAATGTCTCTGCTGATCAGGACACAAAGAATGGAATCAAATCAAATCTTTACAAAGACTGAAGAGATCACTTGATGTAACTCAATGACATGGGTCCAACAAATCCCCAAAGGATGGACTCTTTGCCTCTCCGCATTATCCACCCTTGCAAGGGAAACTCAGTGAAACTCCTTGGGCTTACCTTCCTTTGCTTCTTTGGGCATGTGGTTGAATGATCACTTATGAGAGGCAGAGTCTCTGTATGTCCATGTGAAAGGTTAACTGATGTGTACAAATTGCCCTCCAAATAGGTAAACCAATTGACTATGTTTCCCAATGCTTGTCCAATTTTACAACTCATCACCCCAAACAGATGATACCAATGATTCCATGTTCAGCACCTATCACAGGGATAGACTGAAGTATAACAAGACAAATGGGAGAACTTAAGGAAGAGCCATTGCCTTCAGCACTGGTAGATCTGAGAATCTTTCCCAATAGCATGGTGTGTCCATTGTCCTTTCATATTGTAGGAAGGACTTACTCATTTCCTTTGCTTGCCTTTTTACCTTTCACTTTGAATAAGCTCTTAATCTGAGATCTGTGTCAATGGATGAATGGTATTAAACATTGATGATAGTTGCAAAAAAAAAAAAAAAAAAAGTACCACATATCCAGGGCAAGAATCAGATGAAAAAGAAATAAGAAAATCTGATCAGTTAAACATGGGATATTCTAAAGGTCCAGAATAAGTTGGACCAAGCATCAAAGAAGAGACTTAATATAAAGCCAATCAACAATAAAACCAAAGACAATAGGGAGAAATGGGCCTTCAGAGGCAGCTCATCAAGATAATCAGATGCCTAAACATCAGCAAAAAGTACAAGCCATACTAAGAAAGAGGTTCAAACAAATCTCCTATATCAATTCAAGGAGATGAAGGACAATATGCATAAAGAGATAAAGGAGGGAAATGGATTTGGCTCAATGGATAGAGCATCCGCCTACCACATGGGAGTTCCAAAGTTCAAACCCAGGGCCTCCTGACCCATGTGGTGAGCTGGCCCATGCACAGTGCTGATGCACATAAGGAGTGCTATGCCATTCAGGGTTGTCCCCTGTGTAGGGGAGCCATATGCACAAGGAGTGCTCCTGGTAAGGAGAACCACCCAGCGCAAAAAAAGCACCGCCTGCCCAGGAGTGGCACTGCGTACACAGAGAGCTGATGCAGCAAGATGATGCAGCAAAAAGAAACACAGATTCCTGTGCCTCTGACAAGAATACAAGCAGGCACAGAAGAACACACAATGAATGGACACAGAGAGTGGACAACTTGGGGGGGGGCAGGGAGGAGAGAGAAATAAATTTAAAAATTAAGTCTTAAAAAAAAGAGATAAAGGATATTAAGAAGACAATGTGTGAGCATAAAGAAGAATTTGAAATTATAAAAAGAAATAACAGAAATTATGGGAATGAAAGTCATAGAGGTAGATTTTAAAAATACACTATAGCAAGCCATTCCCAAAGCTGAAAGAAAGAAATAATAAAGATTAGAAAGATTAGAGCAGAAATTAATGAAATCAAGAACAAAAAAAATAGAGAAAATTAACAAAAACAAAAAGCTGGTGCTTTGAGAAGTTCAACAAAATTGACAACCCCTTAGCTAGACTAACAAGGAAAAACAGAGAAGATGCAAATAAAATCAGAAATGAAAGGGGCAAAGTTACGACTGACCCCCACAGAAATGAAAAGGATCATAAAATGATATGAGAAACTGTATGCCAACAAACTAGATGACCTAGATGAAATGGACAAATTCCTAGAAATGCACAACCTAAACTGACATTACAAGAAATACAAGAACTTAACAAACTAATCACATTTAAAGAGATTCAAATTGTCATCAAAAATCTCCCAACAAAGAAAAGTCCAGGACCAGATGGCTTTACAGGTGAGTTCTACCAAGCATTTTAAGAATTAACACCATTCCTGTTTAAACTCTTCCAAAAAATTGAAGAGGGGAGAAAATTACCCAACACATTTTATGAAACCAGCATCCTAATTCCAAAGTTTATGAAGACACTACAAGAAAAAGAAAATTACAGACCAATCACTCTAATGAACATGGATGCAAAAATTCTAAACAAAATACTTGAAAATAGAATCCAACAGCTTATCAAAAGACTTGTACATCATGACCAAGTGGGATTTATTCCTTATATGCAAGGGTGGCTCAACATAAGAAAATCAATTAACCTAATACCACATCAACAAATTGAAAGGAAAAAAAAAAGACATGATCATCTCTATTGATGCAGAAAAAGCATTTGACAAAATCTAGCACCCTTTCTTGATAAAAACACTTCCAAAATAGGAATACAAGGAAAATTCCTTAATATAATTTTTTAAAGGCATATTTAAAAACCCATAGCCAACACCATACTCAATGTGGAAAGGAAAAATAGACGTTTCTCAAAAAAAAATGTTCAACATCACTAGCAATTAGGGAAATGTAAGTAAAAGCTACAAGATATCATTTCACATCGATTAGAATGGCCACTATTAAAAAGACAGAGAACTGCAAGTTTGGAGAGGATGTGGAGAGATAAGAACAATTATTCATTGTTGGTGGGAATGTAGAATAGTACAGTCACTGTGGAGGACAATTTGGCAGGTCCCAATGAAGTTGAATACAGATTTTCCACATGATCTGGCATTATCAATACTGGGTATACACCCAGAAGAATTGAGAGCAGCGAGATGAAGAGACATCTGCTCACCAATGCTCATAGTAGCGTTATTCATGATTGCCAAAAGCTAGATACCACCCAGGTGTCCATCAACCAATGAATGAATAAACAAACTGTGATATATTCACATGATAAAATATTATGCAGCTATAAGAAAATATAAAGTCATAAAGCAACAAAAAACATCAATGAATCTGGAGGATATTATGTTGAGTGAAGCAAGCAAGACACAAAAGGATAAATACTGTATGAATGCACCACAATGTACTAAATATATTGTGTAATTTCATGTAGTTAATAACTTGCATATGGGTGAACAGAAAATATAATGAAATTAATGAATGGAAAGCTGAGGGTTAATTTGTGCAAAATAGGTAAAAAAGGATATGTCTCAACCCTTGGAAATGAATAGAAAAGGTGAAAGCCCAACAAAACGTTTGTAACTAGCAATACTATTATGTGGGTATGAAAGTGGTTTAAAGAGAATATCTAAGGTCACATATACTGCTAAAAGAAAAGCTAAAAAAATGTAACATGGGACTCTACAGCATAATAAAACCACATTTGAAATATGAATCTACATAAAATTGCATGTATAAGACCATTTTTCTTTGAAACTAAACAAAGGCATGTTAATACTACAAGATGTTAATATCAGACAAAAAAATTATGCTAAGTGAAAGAAACCAGACACAAAGTACTACATATTGTATGACTCCATTTATATAAAATGTAAATATAAATCAATTTCTAAAGATGAAATTAGATTAGTGGTTATGTAGGACTGGGGAAGAAATGCTAGGAGGTATAGAGCTTTTCTTTTTGGAGTAATTAAATTACTCTAAAAATTTTTTGTAGTGATGAATGCACAACATAATGATTATACTGAAAGCCATTGATTATACACTTTGGATAGACTGTATGGTATGTGAATATATCTCAAAAAACTGCTAAATAAATAAATATGTAAGAATGGCCAGAAATAGCAGCTGTGTACAGCACAAGAAGCATAGAAAGACTAAAAGGTGAAGATTTTTCTTGTTTGCCTATATTTTGTTTATTATTATTATTGAAATAATGAAAACGCTCTAATAATGATTGAAGTGATGAATGAGCAACTATGTGATTATACCAAATACCACTGATTGTACACTTTATATGAATTGTATGCTTTATTAATATGTATCAATAAAATTGATTTGTTTAAAAAAATATACTACAGGGGTATGTGATGGTTAGGTTATTGTGTCAGCTTAGGCAAGTAATGTTGCCCATTTGTTGGGTCAAACAAGCACTGGGCTAATAGTACTATAATGGTACTTCATGGACTTCATCAGTGAGTTGATTACATATATGACTGATTACATCTACAATTAACTGAAGAGATTGCCATCAGAAATGAGTGATCTCTCATCCAATCAGCTGAAGGCCTTAAAAGGAGAGGTGATTTCAGCATGCAGAGAGAATTCCCATCTCTACTTCAGACAGCCAGTGACTCCTGGGGAATTCATCAAGGACCTCTTTGAAGCCCCTGACTTGCAGCCTGCCCTATGGAATTTGGGCTTGTGCATCGCCCCATGGTCACATGAGACAATTTTTAAAAATCTAATATTTGGCACCAGAAGTGGTTCCTGAGAAACACATCTTAAAAATGGCATTTCTGGATTGGTTCTGGTGTTTTGGGAATTGTCTCTCTACTCTCATTACATTCAAGGGTGCTAATGACTCTGTTTCCAATAACTAAAAGGCCACTGACAGTCCAGGGCATGAGCTGGCAATAGAGACACACAAAATATCACCATAGGATCTGACTACTTCCATGCTTATAAGAGGCAAGGATTTGGGTGAGAGTGTTTTTGACACCTTAACAGAGATTTGAAGAGTTAAAAGGTATAATGATGTTGGCTGGCTGTTCCTAAATACACTGGATATAGTTTAAAAAGAAAAGAGTGAACTGAAAACTTGAAATTTGAATTATGTGAATGTTTCTGTGGGTGCTCTGAAAGAACATCTTGTTTCGTTAGCTGCAGACTTCAGATCTCTGAAAACCAGACTCAGAGTCTCTTTGTATGAGAAGCAGAGTTACAATAGAAACTAAAATCTCAACTTTGCAGGGTGTCTGCTGTTAAAGTAAGAGCATTGATTGGAAAGGAGTGGAATTCTGATGATTGGGATGAAGACATATGGGTGATGATGATGACAGTGGGGACACTGAAATCCTAAATTCTGCTGAGACTTTGCCGGATAAACTTTCAATGGTCTGCCCTGAGAGACCACCCAATGTCAAGCTTGCACCATCCAACTTCTAGCATGCTACCAGGAATCCCTATCTCCTCCCCACCCTGAGGGAAAAAACACCCAAAATCAAGTCTGCACTACCCAATATCCAGTCTGCCCCAGTCTCAAATCCTCCCTGCCCTGAGAAAACCATCATCTGACCTCCACGCTGCCCAAAGGAGTCTGCCATCCAAACCAAACCTGAAGAGATTCATCCAGTCTCACTACATGAAACTGCAAGGGAATGGCCTAAGGTAATTGGCTTGCAAGACACTTCTAATGCTTCTCCTTACCCACCCCACCACCCCTCTTTTCTTCCAGACATATAACTACACTAAAGTCTAAAAAAAAAAAAAAAGAAAAAACCCAAAAACCCAAAGGTAAGTACAAAGTGTGGCCCATAAGAAAGTATGCTATACTCAAAAAGGACAGCATGAGTTTTCCAATTTATATAGAAGAAATCAGGGGAATATGTGTAGGAATGGATATTAAGGGCCCAGGATAATGGTGAAAGGAATACAAAGTTGGATCAGGCTGAATTTATTGATATGAGCCCACTAAGCTGAGATTCTACATTCAATGTTGTAGTGTCAAGGGGTTAGAGAGGGCTCTAATAGTTTGTTTGGGTGGCTGGCTGAAACATGGACCAAAAGATGGCCTAAAATGCTTGAGGGTGAGATGCCCAATTTACCCTGGGGTACTGTAAATGAGGGGATCCAAAGGCTTATAGAGATTGGAATGTTAGAGTGGATTTACCATCTAAGACATGCTTACCCACCTCAAGAATGTCCAGAGGACACACCTTTCACCAGGACTATGAGGGATTATTTGTGAGACTAACTCATCTTCCCTGAAGAGCTCTCTCTGGTTGCTCTTCTCTGTAGGCCAGATATTACTGTGAGGACTGCTGTTATGAAAATAGAATCCTTAAACACTCTGGGGATGATTGGATCCTGGTCTTGCAGAAGCCACATAACAGCACTTAAATGTCAAAGGTGAGCATGGCTACCACAATGAAAGGTAGATTCAAAGCAGCAATCAAAAGAGTCTGCATTGCATAGACCTATGACATTGGCTAAAAGACCCAGAAGTAAAACAGATGGGCAGTCTACTAAATTCCTACTATATCTGTATAAGCAGAAGAGTGCTAGGTTGAATGAACAAAATCCTACCTTGAATTACAGAAACAGAGAGTCATAGGCCCTTATCAATTTCCAGACTTGAGACAGTTTATAGACCTAGAGTCCCTTGAGTGATGGGAAAACCAGATCCCCTTGGGGAAGGATCCTGTTACACTGCCAAAATTTATGCTGTTAGTCTTCCTCCTAGCTTTCCCCAAAGAGACCTACGGCCTTTTACCAGAGGAATGATGAATTGGGGAAAAGGAAATGATCAGACATTTCAGGATTATTAGACATTGGTTCAGAAGTGACATTAATGTCAGGAAACTCCAAATGTCAGTGTGGTTCCATCAGTCAGAGTAGGGGTTTATGAAGATCATGTGATTGATGGAGTTTTAGCTCAGGTGAGGTCTCACAGTGGGTCCAGTGGGTCACCAACCCCATTCTGTGATTATTTCCCCAGTTTCTGAATGCGAAATTGGAATAGACATACTCAGTAACTGGCAGAATCCCCACACTGGATTTCAGACTTGTGGAGTGAGGGCTATTACAGAATTGGAAGCCACTAGAACTGCTTCCACCTAGCAAAACAGTAAATCAAAAGCAATGAGGGGAAGCAGACTTGGCCCAGTGGTTAGGGCGCCCATCTACGACATGGGAGGTACGCGGTTCAAACCCCGGGCCTCCTTGACCCATGTGGAGCTGGCCCAGGCGCAGTGCTAATGCACACAAGGAGTGCCGTGCCATGCAGGGGTGTCCTCCGCATAGGGGAGCCCCACGCACAAGAAGTGTGCCCCGTAAGGAGAGCCGCCCAGTGTGAAAGAAAGTGCAGCCTGCCCAGGAATGGTGCTGCACACACAGAGAGCTGACACAACAAGATGATACAACAGAAAGAAACACAGATTCTCATGCCACTGACAACAAAAGAAGCAGACAAAGAAGACGCTGCAAAATATCTTATTCACTACCATGGCACTCCACACAGCATTGCTTCTGATCAAGAAACCCACTTCATAGCAAATGATGTGTGGGAACTAGACATTTAAGGATGTCTAGTTTAAAAGTGAATATTACCCAAGGACTTGTACACTGTTCTAGAGGAATTTCATGCATTTCCATTTGTATGCAAGACAGCTGAGTATTGTTATGTGGAAAAGAAATATATGTTACATAATTCTGTTATTGTTTTATTTAGAGAGTAAGTATTATTTAAGGTGATGTGTATGGCTGCCAAGTTGACAAGGCTTGAACTGTGATAGTTAGGCCAATGTATCAGCAGGACCAGGTAATGGTGCCCAGTTGTTTGATCAAGAAAGCACTGACCTAATTGTAATACAATGGCACTTCATGGACATTAATCATCAGTGAGTTAGTTACATATATGGCTGATTACATCTACAATCAACTGAGGAGCTTGCCATCAACAATGAGTGCTGTCTCATCCAATCAATTGAAGGTCTTTAAAGGAGAAGTGATTTTAATAGTCAGAGAGTGAATCCCCATCTCTACTTCAAATAGTCATTGATCCTGGGAAATTCCACAAAGACCTGCCCTATGGAATTTGGACTTGCACATCCCCACAGTCATGTGAGACAGTTTTATAAAATTTCATACCATTTACAGATATCCCCTGTTGGTTCTATTTCCCTAGAGAACCCTGAATAAATAGGCATACAATAGCATATGTGAACAGACGGAAGAGAGAATCAGCAAACTAGAAGACAAGGCAATTGAAATAAGAGAGTCAGAAAATCAGATAGTGAAAAGAATAGAAGAATTTGAGCAGTGTCTCAGTGATTTAAATGACAATACAAAGCACACAAACATTCATGTCAGGGATGTCCCAGAAGGAGAAGAAAAGGGTAAAGGGCAGAAAAACTATTTGAGGAAATAATGGCAGAAAATTTCCCAACTTTTATGAAAGACATAAATATACATGTCCAGGAAGCACAACATACTCCAATCAGAGTAAATCTTAATAGACCTACTCTGAGACACATGTTAATCAGAATGTCAAATGCCAAGGAAAATGAGAGAATTCTTAAAGCAACAAGAAAAAAGCAATTCTTACATTCCAGGACTGCTCAATAAGACTAAGTGCCGATTTCTCATCAGAAACCATGGAGGCAAGAAGGCAGTGGTATGAGATATTTAAGGTACTGAAAGAGAAAAACTGCCAGCCGAAAATTCTTTATCTGGCAAAACTGCCCTTCAAAAATGAGGAAGTGTTAAAATATTTACAGACAAACAGTAACAGAGAATTTGTCAATAAAAGGAATGCTTTACAAGAATTAACCAAGGTAGTTCTACAGGATGAAAGGAAAAGCCTGGAGAGAATGATGTGGAGTAGTGTGAAGAAATGAAGATTCAGAAAATATGTATATTATTGAAACTAAATTTGAATATTTTCAAATTATTAAGTTACACATGTGGGTTGTACAATATAACCCAGGGTAACCACAAGGAAATTATTTTTTAAATATACAGAAACAGAAATGAGAAAGGGATAAGTCATATACATCACAAAAGATCAACTATATAGAAAAGGAGAGTCAAAAAAAGCTATGACATAAAAACCAAGGACAAAAATGACTAAAGTATTGCCTTTATAGTATAACACTGAAAGTTAATGGATTAAACTCTCCAATTAAAAGATACAGATAGGGTAGTGGATATGGCTCAGGCTGTTGGGCATTCACCTCCCATGTGGGAGGTCTCAGGTTTGATTCCCGGTGCTTCCTGGAAAAGGCAAGCAAACAAACAAGAGAACCATCTGGAGGAAGGGTGGGGGATAAGTTAAAAATAATTAAATATAAATAAAGTAAGTGTAGCTCAGTGGTTTGAGCACCTGCTTCCCATGTATGAGGTACTGGGTTCAATCCCCGGTCCTCCTGAAAAAAAAAAAAACTCCCAAGAAAGAAAAGTCCAGGACCAGAAAGCCTCATAGGTGAATTTTACCCATCTTCCCAAGAAGAATTAATACCAATTTTGCTCAAACTCTTCCAAAAAGTTGGATAGGAGGGAGCATTACCTATCTCATTCTATGAGGTCAACATCACCCTAATAGCAATGCCAGATAAAGATACAAGAAAAGGAAATTACAGACCAATATTTCTTATAAATGTAGGTACAAAAATCCTTAACAATATACTTGCAAATTAAATCCAACAGCACATTAAAAGAATTACATACCATGATCAAGTGAGTTTTATCCCAGGTATGCAACAGTGGTTCAACATATAAGAAAATAAAAACTTAGGAAACTAGGATTAGAAGGATCTTTTCTAAACATAATAAAATTGTATATGAAAACATCCACAGGTAACATCACACTCTATGGTGAAAGACTGAAATCTTCCTCTCTAAGATCAGGGACAAGACAAGGATGCCCACTGTCATCACTGCCATCCAACATTGTACTGGAATTTCTGGCCAGAGAGGTTGGGGCAAGGAAGCCATAATGAGATACCACCTCACACCCACCAAGATGGTTATAATTTTAAAAACCAAACCAGACAATAACAAGTGCTTTAGAGAATGTGGAGAAATTGGAACCCTCTTGTATTGCTTGTAGGAATGTTAAATGGTGCAGCCACAGAGGAAAAGTTTGACAGTTCCTAAAAATTGCTATATAACTCAGCAATCCCAAGAGGAACAAAAACATGTGCATGGAATGGAGACGGTTCAAGTCATTGGGTCCCTCCCTCCCACATGGAAGGTCTCGGGTTCATTTTCCAGTGCATCCTGAATAAAAAGACTAGCAGACACAGAGAGCAGAGAGCAAGTGCAAAAATAAAGAGTGAGGGAGAGAAATAAATAAAATAAAATCTTTTAAAAAATACACACACACACAAAAACAATAAAATATATGTCCACCCAAAAACTTGTACATGAATATTCACAGCAGCATTATCATACTAGCCATAAAGAGGAAACAACCCAAATGCCCACTAACTGATAAAAAGGTAAATAAAATGTGGAGAGGCATGACAGTGGGGCAGTGATACTATTGGGTGGGGTGGGGCTGGTTTGGCAGGGGGGGAGGGTGGGATGGACTGCCCATGGAACTGGGGGGAAGGTTGGGGAAGCAGCAGGTAAACATGGAATTGGTGGGTACCTGGTTGAAATTTCAATGTTGGGAATGCTCTTTTGGCAAACATGGCAAGGGAAGGTTACTGGTTTAGGGTGTTGGATGTGGGGGGCATTTGGGACAGGGCACATCTGGGGCAGGCTTCTAGGGAGTGTGTGTTATATCAGTAGGTGGAGACCCACATAATGAGTGGGAAGGTGGTGGACTCCCATCCTGAGGAAACCTGCTATCTTCTCAAATAGAGGGGCAGGAGTCTCTGGAGAGCATGGATGGTGTCTAATAGGGGAGGACAGATCAGTGTGTCAAGCCCTCAGTGTTGTTGGAAGTAACTTTAAATCTTGCCGTTCAAGGAGTGAAGGTTGCCCTGGGTCTGAGGGGAGAGAGAGGGAGGAGTGGAATAGATGGATCAGGAGGCATTTGGGTGGCAATGGAAGTGTTCTACATGATCTTGCTATGATGAATACAGGCTAAATTTACAAAAGTGCATGGCCCAAAATGTAAACTGTAATGTAAACCATTGACCATAGTTAGTAGATATGTTTCAATATTTGTACATCAGTTGTAACAAATGTACTATCCACGTATTCAATGTTATTAATAGGGGAAGGGGGAAAAGGGGGAGGATGTTGGGTATACGGGAGTCGCCTGTATTTGGTACGTGACTTTTCTGTAACCTAAAACCTCTTTGAAGACAAATTGAAAAAAGTAAGACACTGGAGGGGAAAATGGAAGAAAATGGCACTGTATATACAAGACAACAGATCTTACTGTGATGAAAGGCAAAATGTCAAAAAAAGCTTTTAAAGTATTTTCCATTATTTTTTATTAACCCAAAATTTTTATCTTTTTAAATATTTTTTGTCTTTTATTTCTTATTTTTAAAACTATCATTATTATTTCATTTTCTTATTCATTGTATTTGGCTATTTTATTGGCTTCATTTTTGAAGAGGTTTTGGATCACAGAAGGGTTACAACTGTGGCAGGGGAGGATCATTGGTGTGGGTATCAGTGATGGGGGACACATGGGAGGAAGCTTGTCTGTGCATACATATAAGGCATAAAAAATATGTTCAGATGTTCATGGAGCATTGTCACAGTGGGTGGGGAGTCACACAATAACTGAAAGAATATCAAATTCCCATTTTAGGGAATTCTGCCACATTTTCTAATGGAACAGCAAGAATCCTCTAAGTACAGGGGCAATGTCTAGTGAAGGTGGATGGTCCATTGATGGTCCCTTGGTGTTGATGACTGTGCTGATGAACCTTAACTCTTGAAATTGAAACTTAGCCTAGTATTTTGGGGTGCCTAAGAGTTACCTCCTGAGAGCCTCCTTGTTGCTCAAATGAGGCCTCTCTCTAAGTTGAGCACAGCATATAAATATATTACCTTCCCTACTCCAGGGGAGGAGCCTTCCTGGTGCTGAGGGATTAATACCAAGCACCAACTAGCAATGCAACTGGAAAAAGACCTTGACCAAAACAGGGAAAGGTAAAGACAAATGAGTTTATATAGCTAAGAGACTTCAAA
Source organism: Dasypus novemcinctus (assembly GCF_030445035.2). Lineage (NCBI taxonomy): Eukaryota > Metazoa > Chordata > Mammalia > Cingulata > Dasypodidae > Dasypus > Dasypus novemcinctus. The sequence goes on from NC_080682.1 coordinate 81,082,303, forward strand.
GTGAATCAGGAGGTCATCCCAGAGGTTACGCTTATGCCCAAATCAGCAGGATCTCACTGAATGTCAAATGATACTACCCCAAATAGCAGGGCTCCTGAGGTCTCTTGAGACATCCAGACACTATAGTCAGGGCAGATAACTCAGGAATTAGGTGCATTGCCAGTGGGTCCTACTTTGGAATTTATGCTCTCCAGTGTGACAGAGCTGGACTCAGTTGTGGTTTCCCCACAACTGTAGTTTCTTCTGTCCTTCTAGTTGAACCTATAATTAGTACTAGGGTTGGTAGGTGTAAGCCCAAGAGACTTAATTCTTTAGGCTGTCCATATACCAGATGGGCCCTGAATCTCATTGGAATTGCAACACCTACTCTCCAGTTCATTGTCCTCACCCAGGACAACTAATGAGGAGGTGATTATGGACAACCACCATACCGAGGAACCAAGAGTGTCTACAAATGCAAGCAAGAGAGTCCCAACTATCAGCCCTATGGGAGCGAAGTCTCCTCTTAATTAGAGATGGTGTGGACATCACCATCCCAGAACCCTCAGGATTGGGGAATGAACTATGGACTAAAATAGACTTACTGGTATTCTACTATAGACTCATTATGATTCTAGCAATGGAAAAAACTTTATCACTGATGTGAAGGTCATGGCCACTAGAAGTCCGAGGGCAGCGAAAGAGAAAAACAAGTATAACACAGGGGCATTTTCCAGACTTGGGAATTGTACTGAATGACATTGCAATGACAGATACAGGCCATTATATATCTTGTCATAACTTACAAAATTGTGCAGGAGAGAGTGTAAACTATAGTGTAAGCTCTAATCCACACTTAGTAGCAATGCTCTAAAATGTGTTCATCAATTCCAATGTACTTACCACACTAATGAGGGATGTTGTTAATGAGGGAAAGTGTGGGAGATATAGGGAGCAAGGCATGTGGGAATCCCCTATATTTTTTTTTTTTGCACTATAAGGTTTTTTATTTTTATGATATTTACATAATAAATATTAATCTTAATCACTAAGTTCTTCTTCGTCACTGAAATATGTGCTTTTCTTTATCCTTGGGCGTCTTGAATCATCTGAGTTGAGGGGTCCCCTGAACTGGGTTTCCATCTTTTCTGTTCTTCTTCAATTTTGGCTTGCTGGAAAGCTATGGCCTGACCGAGACTGTCAAGAGCAGGATCTTCCCCTTCATCTTCACTTTCTTCTACTTCCTCAATTTCTTCTTCTGGTTCAGGAATTTTCTTTTTTTTTCTTTTTCTCTTTCTTCTTTGGAGGTTCACGTTCTCCCAGCATATTTTTAGGACAGGCATAACTTAAGTGCCCACTTTCCCCACATTCATAACACTTAGATTTATCAAAGTAGTTTCGCCTTCGGATGAACTCGGCTGCTCTTCCATTGTCAATAGCAATGCTTGCTTTTATCACTCTACCAAATAACTGTTTGTTGTTTATTGCTCTTGTACAGTTTTGAGCAGATTCTTTATCCAAAAATAAAATAAATGCAACCCCTTTACTCTTCCTGGTATCTTTATCTTTCATTATAGTAACCTTTACAACTTTGCCATACTTGGAAAATATCTTCTACTTAGCAGATGACCTCAACTCCTGCTTCCTGAAGAAAATGGAGGTGTTTCATTTCTATAAACTCATTGGCATCCACAGCTCATCCTCACAATCTCCTGTCCAAGGCTAATGCTTCTGTGTTTCACTTTCTCTCCCCTCTTAGCCTTATTTCCTGTCTTCAAGCCTTTCTTCCTGTTCCGATATAAGTCATTGTTTGTTAGGGAAAAGGGCAAGTTGGCTACATACACTGTACTTTTACTTGGAGCCAATCCACCACTCATTCCTTCAGGTGAGTCTTGTCCGAGAGACCAGAAGAGTGCGAGCCCTCGGCCCAGCTGGGGCTCAACCCCGACTATTTCTCGCCCCACGCGGCAGCTCTGGCATCACGAGTCCCGGGAGAGTGAGGCGCCCAAGTCGAGAAGATGACAGCGCTTCCGTCTCTCCCCTACTGCAGTCGGACGCGCCTCCTCCCCTATATTTTTTATGTAACATTTATGTAATCCAAGTATTTTTAAAAAACAAAAATTAAATTAAAAAAAACATACGTCCATGCAAAACTTGTACATGAATATTCACAGCAGCATTATTCATACTAGCTAAAAAGAGGGAAAAACCCAAATGCCCACTAACTGATAAAGAGGTAAATGAAATGTTGTATATCCATACAACAGACTGTTCATTCATAAAAAAGTATGAAGTATTGATACATGTTACAACATGGATGAACATTCAAAATAGATTAAGTGAAAGAAGTCGCAAAAGACTCAATATTGTTTGATTGCATCTATATGAAATGTTTAAGAATAGGCAAATCTATAGAGACAGAAAGTAGATTAGTGATTGTCTAGGGCTGGGGGGATTAGGGAAAAAAGGGGAGTTATTGTTAATAGGTATGGGATTTATTTTGAGAGTGATGGAAATGTTCTAAACTTAGACTGTGTCAATAGTTGCACAATTCTGTAAATCTACTAAAAACGATTGAATTGTACATTTTGAAAGGGTGAATTTTATCATATATGAATTATATCTCAATAAAGATATTTTAAGTCTATTGTTTTTTTATTTAGAATAACAACAATAGGGAAGCGGACTTGGCCCAGTGGTTAGGGCATCCGCCTACCACATGGGAGGTCTGAGGTTCAAACCCCGGGCCTCCTTGACCCGTGTGCAGCTGGCCCATACACAGTGCTGATGCGCGCAAGGAGTGCCCTGCCACGCAGGGGTGTCCCCGTGTAGGGGAGCCCCACGCGCAAGGAGTGCGCCCCGTAAGGAGAGCTGCCCAGCGCAAAAGAAAGTGCAGCCTGCCCAGGAATGGCACTGCATACAAGGAGAGCTGACACAACAAGATGACGCAACAAAAAAGAACACAGATTCCCGGGGCCGCTGATAAGGATAGGAGCCGTCACAGAAGAACACGCAGCAAATAGACACAGAGAGCAGACAACTGGGGGAGGGGAGAAAAAATAATAATAAAATAAAATAATAAAGACCTGCTCTTAAAAAAAAAAAAAAAAGAATAACAAGAACATCTATCAGTATAATTTAGCCCTATGAAAAGAATTTTTAAAAATAAAGAAATAACACATACACGCACACACAAAAGCATGGAGGTCGTTAGTGACCTTGACCGGGGGAAGTTTATACAGAGAAGTGAAAGCAGAAAACAGAATGGAATGGGTCAATGTGAAGAAGAAGTGAGGAAGTGGATGGAATATATTTGTAACGAAGACTTTTTCAAAGAGCTTGAATGCGATGAGAAGTAGAGAGATAGGGTGAGAGTTAGAGAAGGATATGAGGGCTAGAGAAGGTTAGAGAAATTACATGATCTAGAATTCATCTGATACCAAGAAGCATACTTTCTCCTTCAAACAAGAAGAAAAAGAGCAGGATAGATGCTGGCAGAGACAGATTTGTGGTTCGGCTGTGGTAAGATGAGGAAGTTCCTGCCAGCTGGCTTCTAACCATGGGGAAGGGGGAGAGTGTTGGAGGTTGGAGATTTCATATCCCAAGGCTGCCACATACTAGCTGTGTGATCTTGGCAAAAGTAAGGTGTCTCTGAGCCTGTTTTCTTATCTGTACACCTCTGTATGATGGATTGAATAATACCTTGCAGTGTTTTTTTAAGGATAAAATGAGATAATTCAGATAAAATGTAGAGCAGAATGACTATCACACAGTAGGCTCTTAACAAATGTTAATTTATTTTTTAGTTTATTTCCATACCCTTGTTCACTCTGCCACCACCTCCAAATAGATAAAAGAATAAATATTTTTAGAAGGCAAAAGCTTAGTTAATTAATTCTCATACCCCCCATAACCTTGAATCATTGCTGATACATAGTAGGTGCTCAATAAATACTTATTTTCTAAATTCAGAGCCAATTTCTCTTCAGTGAGTAGCTATCAAGATTCTAGCCCTGTGCTAGGAATTTTTACAGTTACCCTGGAGGTGGGCGCTGTCATTCAGATGAAGGAACTTAAACTAAGAGAGGTTATATTGTCCAACTGTTAAAAGATAAAGCTGGCCCCAAAGGACATTATTTGGACATATGAAAAAAACTGGAATGTAGACTAAGCTTTATATTCATGTTAAGTTTCTTGAACTTGATCATTGTACTTTAGATGGTTAAGTAAGATGAATATCCTTTTTCCTAGGAAATGTACATGGAAGTATTATGTGTTCAAGGAGCATGATGTATGCAACCTACTGCTAAATGTTTATAAAAAAATTAGATAGGTAGGTAGATAGATAGAAAGATAGATAGATAGATAGATAGATAGATAGATAGATAGATAGATAGATAGATAGATAGATAGATAGATAGATAGATAGATAGAGAAGTATAGAATATGTCAAACGTTAAAAGTCGGTGGATCTGGGTATCTGGGTATTGTATTGGAGTTCTCTGTATGGGTTTGTATTATTTTTGCAGCTGTCTTCTATGGTCAAAATAAAAATTTAAAATAAGAAAAGGTAAAGCTGGAACCCATCCCAACTCCTCATTCCAAGACCAGTGCTCTTTCCACTACCACATAGATGCCTGGTTTTGTTTTTGTCTCATTTTGATTTTTCTATTGTTGCTGTTTCTCCTTTCTTACATGGGTTTATAAGCATGTCTCCAACACACTGCCTAGAGCAGGGGTTCTTAACAAGGGGCCCATGAGCTTGAACTGAAATTCAAAAAAAAACATAATTCTTGTGAGGATATGTTGGTGCCAGTGTGATATGTTTATTAAACAATACACAGTATAATGTGGACGTAGAAAGGGGTCTGTATTAGTCAGCCAAAGGTGTGCTGATGCAAAATACCAGAAGTCTGTTGGCTTTTATAAAGGGTATTTATTTGGGGTAGGAGATTACAGATACCAGACCATAAAAACATGTTACCTCCATCAAGAAAGTCTATTTCCACATGTTAAAACAAGATGACTGGCAACGTCTGCCAGGGTTCAGGCTTCCTGTGTTCCTCTCTTCCCAGGTCTTGCTTCTCTCAGGGCTCAGGTCCTCTGTTTCCTCCACAAGATCAACTGTAGACTATGAGGCTCTCTAGGCTTTGCCTCTCTCCACAAGGTCAGCAGTAGTCTATCAGGTGAATAGCTCTGTCCCTCTCCCCTGGGTTTCAGCCGTGTCTAAGGAGCTGTCTCTATTCCTCTGTGTTCTTCTCCTGGCTCAGGTCCTCTCTTCCTGGGGCTTGCTTCTCTTTCCTCTGTGTGCTTACTTCCTAGGACTCCAACTCAAGACTCCAGGATCAAAATCCAAACCAAAATTCCAAATTCAAAATCTCCAACTCTGTCCTTTGCCATGTCTTTTATCTGTGAGTCCCCACCCACCAAGGGGCAGGGACTCAACACCCTACTGACGTGGCCCAGTCAAAGCCCTAATCATAACTTAATCATGCCTAGGTACAGACCAGTTTACAAACAAAATCCATTCTCTATTTTTGGAATTCATAACTATATCAAACTGCTACAGGGGCCTGACTGGCAAAGGGGTCCATGGAACAAAAAAGGTTAAGAACCCCTTGCCTAGAGGAACCTCCGCCATCCTCCCAGCTGTCATTCTGCTCACCGTCCTAGCTGTGTCCCCACCACACCCCCAGCTGCTTGCCTCCCTCCCGCTGACCATCACTGACATGATGAGGATGCTTAGCATCATCACCAGAAGGTTGAAAGGCTTCATTTTAGTTATTTTTAAGACCCAGTGAAAAATACGTAAAGCAGGACCATAAAGGGTAGTTTTGAAAATTATCCCTCTGAGCGAGTAAAATTCATCCACCAAATTTGGCATGATAGAAAATACATTGTCTATCTACAATAGTCAAATCAGCAGGTACTGGCGTAATGACAGATTGACCAATTGAGTCATATAGAGAGTTCAGAAACAGACCCTCACATCTGTGGTCAAGTGACTTTTTACAAGGCTGTCAAACTCACTCAGCTGGGTCAGAAAAGTCCATTCAACAAATGGTGCTGAGAGAAATGGGTATCCATAACTAAAGGAAAGACAGAGGACCCTTATCTCATACCTTATACAAAAACTAACTCAAAATGGATCAAGGACCTAAATATGAAAGTAACAGCCATAAAACTCCTAGAAATAAATAAAGGAAAACATCTTGAAGATCTTGTGGTTGGTTACTATTTCTTGAACCATATATCCTAAGTCCAAGCAAAAACAGAAAAAATAGATAAATAGGACTGCCCCCAGATTAAACACTTTTGTATTTCAAATGTTTTGTTATTAAAGTGAAAAGATAGCCGACTCAATGGGAAAAAATCTTCGGAAATCATATATTCAATAAGGGATTGATCTCCATGTTATATAACTAGATAATGTAACTTAAAGATAAAATAACAGCAACCCAATTAAAAAGTGGGCAAAAGAATTAAAGAGGTATTTTTCCAAAGTGGAAATACAAATGGCCAAAAGACACATGAAAAGGGGCTCAACATCACTCGCTATTAGGGAAATGAAGATTAAAACTCACACCATACAGAATGGCCGTTTTTTCAGAACAAAACAAAACAAAACAGAGAGCTACAAGTGCTGGAGAAGATGCAGAGAAATAGGTGAACTTGGAGAAGCGGACTTGGCCCAATGGATAGGCCTATCACATGGGAGGTCGGCGGTTCAAACGCCAGGTCTCCTGGACCCGTGTGGAGCTGGCCCACGCACATGTTGATGCGCACAAGGAGTGCCCTGCCACACAGGGGTGTCCCCCGCGTAGGGGAGCCCCACACGCAAGGAGTGCACCCCGTAAGGAGAGCCGCCCAGTGTGAAAGAGTGCAGCCTGCCCAAGAATGGCACTGCACACACAGAGAGGTGACACAACAAGATGACACAACAAAAAGAAACACAGATTCCCTGTGTCACTGATAAGGATAGAAGCGGTCACAGAAGAACACACAGCAAATGGACACAGAGAACAGACAACTGGGGGGGAGGGAAGGGAGAAGGAGAGAAAAATAAATAAAAAATAAATCTTAAAAAAAAAAAAAAGAAATAGGAGCCCTCCACTGTTGATGGGAGTGTAAAATGGTGCAGCCTCTGTGGGAGATGATTTGGAGGTTCCTCAGGAAACTTAATATAGAACTGCCATATGATCCAATCCTGCTACTAGAAATATATTCAGAAGAACTGAAAGCAAGGACATGAACAGGTATTTGCACACTGATGTTCTTAGCAACATTCAGAATTGCTAAAAGATGGAAACAACCTAAGTGTCCGTCAACCAGTGAATAGATAAACAAGATATGGTATATTAATATGATAGAATATTATTCCACTATAAGAAGAAATCAGCTGGGGAAGCACATGACAACATGGATGAACCTTGAGGATATTATCTTGAGTGAAATAAGCCAAATAAAAAAGAATGAATTTTGTATGGGCTCACTGATATGAACTAAATAAAATGAGTAGACTTATGAAGTTCGACTATGAAGTATAGGTTGGTGGGAGATGGAATGTGGGATGAGAAGGTGATACTGGATGTATGTAGAAAGCTTAGAAAGGTCAAATATAAATAGGCAGTAATGGTTGGACTTGATGGTAACACATTATAATGAATGTAACAAACTGTTGATTTATGGATATGATTGTGGCTGAAATGAGTAGTCTAGGGAGATTGTTAGTTTGAAAATAATATAAGGAATGTATAACAATGATTTTGGCAGTAGATGAGGATTGTGGCTAATAATAGAAATACAGGAATGTTCCACTACAAGGTATTAAAAATGTGGTGATACATGGGAAAATATAACTAATATAATTTATAGACTATAGTTAACAACAACACTGTAATTATTTTATAGCAAAAATAAAGTTGCTACTATATTAATGCTAAAGGTCAGAAAAAAGTGTGGAATTTGGATTTGTGAGATATCAATATGATTAAGCATTTTTTTCTCTCCTTTATTTTTTTCATTAATAAGTGGACCTTGATTATGCCATTTAACTAATCTGTGTTCATCAGTGTAGTGTATCTTTCTGAACACTGGAGGAACATTTGAGTTAGTAGTTGGAATTAGATGAGATAATGGTACCTGGACAGAACTTTTTAGGAGTAATATTTCCATAATTTGTAAGCTATCCTTTTCCTTTTTTTTATTTTATTTTTTTAATTTGAAATAAAGTTTTTTTTTAGAGGGCATTGGAGACGTAAAATACCAAAATTTAATTGCAGCCAGAAAAGGAAGAGTAGAAAGATCAAGGAAGAAACTTAATCTTCTCCTTCATATGTTCTGTCCTTTTTTTCCTTTCTTAAAATTTAATAATAAAATTATCAAATATACAATTATGCTAGTATAATTTATTTAATGGACTAGTAATGAAACTAGTACAATAAACCCAAATTCATAAAAATTAGCGAGATTTTGTTGCATTGGCTTTTTTTTCCAATTCAGTTCCCTGACTTAGCATCATTTCACCTCCCACTTTCATGTGTATCTTTCGAAAATGGACATTTTTTCTTTTACCTAACCATAAGATCATTTTACAACTAACAAGCTTGACAGTAATCCCTTGGAATCATCTAATACTTAGTATTCAAATTTCTGATTGTCTTACTTTTTCTTTTTTTCCAATTAGGATGTTTGCATCAGGATCCCAGATCCACATAATGTAATTGGTTATTGTTTTTGTTTTTATTTAATGCACACTTTTAAAAATATATATTAAAATCAGGCAATGGTCTGACAGTAAAAAGGCTGTTTATAGAATACTGATATGAAAAACTTTACTTACAAGATGTTAAAACCTTAGAACTAAGGTTTTCCCCAGGAAACGATTATTGGAAACATCAATTGCTTTTCAGACTTGCTATTTGCTCCTTCAAAAGGTGCTTTTTACATGTGGGATCTAAGTCCCCTCTCGAATTAGAGGTGGAGTGGACATCACCATCCCAGGATCCACAGGATGGAGGAATAAAATATGGATTAGAGTGAATTTATTGGTATTCTACTATAGAACTATTGTGACTCTAGCAATGGTAGAAATTGTGCCACTGATGTGAAGACAGTGGCCACAGGAGTTGCTGAGGGCAGGGAGAGGGAAGAAGGGGTGTGATGTGGGGGCATTTTCGGGACTTGAAGTTGTCCTGAAAGATATTGCAGGGACAGATGCAGGATGCTATATATCCTGCCATAACCTACTGAATGGACTGGGAGAGAATGTATCAGTGTACAGTGTAAACTACAATCCATGTGCTCCAAAATATATTCACCAAATGCAATGAATGTGCCACACTGATGAAAGAGGTTGTTGATGTGGGAGGAGTGGCGGGGGGTGGGGGGTGGGGTATATGGGAACCTCTTATATTTTTTAATGTAACATTTTTTGTGATCTATGTATCTTTTTAAAAAAGACAAATAAATTTTTAAATGTGTTTTTACACAAATACTAAATTTATTTTATTTTTTTTAAACTGTTTAAAACTTCTTCAGTTTTTAAAAGCTATTAAAGGAAAAGAAAACAATTCATTCTGAGAGATCATGTGTGCTTACAAGTGTCTTCAGGAGGTCTTTCTCCAAGTTTCCCCCAAGGACTTTGAGAGCTGGCAGGCCTGAGTAATCCTGGTGACTGTACTTTTCATCATATCAAAACCTGAGCTATAAAAAAAAAATGCATCAACAGTGATGACAGCAGAGGGTGGCAGGTCTGAGGACCCAATTTCATTTCCCAGGCTGGTGGAGAGTAAAGAAATGTGGTTCCAAAACTAAATGAGGCAGGTCAGAGACTCTTTCCAATCTTACCTAATGGTTTCTGGCCAAAGCAAGGAAGTGTCATGGAAAGTGTTAGGTGGTGGTAGTGCAGGAAGGGACTTCAGGAGCAGTAAGGAAAAGCAGCACCCCTTAATAAAGATGAGGGGATAGGGGAGATACGGGGATAGCCCTGGAAGAATTCCTCACCAACAGGCCAGAGGGGAGAAGAGCATTTTATAATCTGTTCTTTGGGCCAAGGTGATAGTGGTGGAAAGGGGGGAAAGAATGATGGATGGAAGCGGGGAGTCATTTAAAGCTTAAAAAAAGAAACTGGGGGTGCAATCTGGAGGGCTGTTGCAGGGAGGGAGGGAAGAGGAAGGTAGGGGGAAGAGCTGGGGGAGAAGGCAGAGACCCAGGCCTTTAGTCAGCAGCAAGGTGGTTGCGTGATGTGTGTTTTCAAGTTGAATTCGTTCTTAGTTGTGCCCCACCAGCATGACGGTGTGTTGAGCCAAGTCTTTGGTGGATCCCCAGAAAATTACGTTCTTAAATTGAACCTACTGTGACCCTTTGAGTAGTAGATCAGATCAGTTAAGGGCCAATCGATAAGTCATGACCCAGGGGGTGTCTTAATCTCTTAATCCTCTTTCTGGGGTCCTTTATAAACAGGGGAATAAAACCCACAGTGACTGAGAAAAGTCTCCAGAAATGGAAGTTATTGAACCTGGGACAGAGAAAAGCCACAGATGAAGCAACCTGAAGTGGAGCGAGCAACAAGTCCCGGAGGAGAGGGGACAGATGGCCAGTGCCACCATTAGGCCTGCCCTGTGCCTCATCGCCCACAGCTGAGCTCAGGAGGAAAGCGAGCCTGGAGGAGAGGCAGAGGCCAGCTAAGCTGCCATCGAACCTTGCCATGTGGCACCAGTCCAGGATCCCCAGCAGCTGACCTTCAGGGAGAGAGCTTTGCCTGATGCCTTGATTTGGACATTTTTCCCTGCCTTGGGGCCATAAGCTTTTAAACAAACAAATCCCATTGTAAAAGTCAACCCATTTCTGGTATATTGCATTGGCAGCCTTTAGCAAACTCAAACAGATAGGAACCAATTTAAATATACTTTCTTGATCACAGAAGTTCAACCATGTAGACAGTGGTTACCCTTAACAGTATGATTTGCAATCGCTTATATATTTCAAATGGACAAAAAGTTTGTATCATTTACAGCCTGTACTTTGCAAAATTCGAATTTTAAAATTGGGTTAACTTGGTTTCTTAGTCCAAATGCTTCACCTTATATAGGCTTCGCACTGCTCAAAGTCCTCAACAAGACCTCTTGCTTGAATTCAAGAGTATTTTGTATCCAGGTATTATATAGGGGATAAAAGAAAATAAAGAGAATAACTCATCACTGACGTGGACAGAGAATGTGTGCCAAGTGCATTCTGAGGCTCCACTGAGTCACCTGGTATCCAGGAGCCCTGTTTGAAATTCTCAAAGGGAATTCCCATTCCTCTTCTTGCAGTTGAAGAGAGGTGGATGTAGCAGAGAACTGTTTCCCCACAGGATGAACACTTCGATCCAGACCTGCTTCTTTTGCTTTCTTTTACTCATCTGTAAAAAGTGATACACTATGGGGGAAAAAACCTCCCTCTGTTTGCATTTCTAACAATGTTTCCTCGCCAGCTCTGAAGCTGGAACAAATTCTTCCTTCCACCAACACCTCCTTCCCCATTTCTCCCGAATTTCGAATTTCGTGCCACCCTAGAGACTGAAACAAAGGACACATTCCCACTTGTTGACAGAGGAGGCGGCCAAGGCTGCCTAACCTCCAGCACAGCCCCACCCACGGGCTCTGGGACCTCCTCCGCAGAGAGTTCACATGCCAAGTCCTCACCAGAGGTCAGGACCTTCCCCACAGGTTGGGTTGGTCAGAACTGAGTTTCCCTGACGACTGGCCTGGAGTCTGAAGGAAACAAAGGTAGGGATTTTGTCTCCTTCCTATAACCTGCTTTGGAAACCTACCAGCCTCCAAAGGCCGGCGTCGGTCACGGCAGTTACATAATCCCCAGTCACCTAGTTTCATACAATCTTCTGTTTTATTGTTAAACTTACATAACTCTGGCTCATGTACCAAATAACTCCTTTGAAGGCCCCTAAACTTGTATGTTTGGGGCATTTTATGAGAAAATTATGAAGAATATCCAAAGCAAGGAAAATGGCAATCCCAGTTGCTATGAGTATGGGGTTTAGGTGAGACCAGGGTCATTTTGCATATGATTCTTTGTCTAAAGGAACTCCAGTGCACTGAGGCAATAGACAAAGGTGCTAACGGTTGCAGGAAGCCTTCTCCTCCAGCTTCTCTTACTACATTTTGGAATAAGACATTTTGATTTATTGCAGGTTCTTACATTTGGGGCATAAAGTAATACTCTTGCTATTTAAACAAACTTACTGTCTCAGAATTAGACCTTTTCCCAGTGAATCACATGAGTTCCTTTGCATTAGAAAGAGGGATTAAAAGAGGGAGTATACAGATGTATCTAACGCATTATTGAGGACCTTCTTTGGGGTCCTTCTTTGGGGAGGCAGGGTAGTGCAGCTATTTTTATTGCACCTGGGTTCAGATGCTAAGCCAACCATTGCCTCTCCTCTGGTAGGCGTGCCTTGGGAGACTCCACCTCCTCATGCATAAATTAGGAATATTAAGACCTAGTACTCGTAAATTGCTGAGAGGCTTCAATATTGTACAATATTGGCCTCTAGTAGGTGTTCACGAGAGGTTATCATCCTTCCCAAGAATCACACCAAAAACTTGGAAGCTTTCCCAGAATTCATTAAATTAGTACATCAACTGTAGAGCATGGATTTTGAAGTCCAGCTCCCTGGGCTTGAATTCTGCTTCCCTCTTTGTGGTTGATCGTGTTAAATTCCCCAGGAAAAAAAAAAACATGCTCTTAATCATAATCCATTCCTGTGGGTGTGAATGCATTGTAAATAGGCCTTTTGAAGGTGTTATTTTTAGTTAAGGTGTGGCCATCTGATTCAGGCTGGGTCTAAATCCTAATACTGAAGGGAGGCCTTATAGAGAAGGCCGCAAAAGAGAAAGCCGCAGGAGAAGCAAGAAGCCGTAAGTCAACCAAACCCAGGAATCACCCTGTGATGAAAAAGCCAGTCTTCTAGGACAAAGCATTGCCTTGCTGATGCCTCAACTTTGGACTTCTAGCCTCAAGACTGCAAGCCAATAAATTCACCCCTCAGGCCAACCCATAGTAGGGTATTTGTTTTAGCAGCTGGGAAAGTAAGACACTCTCTCCAAACCCTATGACCTTGAATATGTTAATTAACTTCACTATGAAAAATGGGGACAATGGCAGTTCTTATCATAGGGTTGCTATGAGGCTTGATTTACAGTCTAGAACATACAGTAAGGGTTCAATAAATACGAGTTATTATATACTCTAGAATAATAGTCAAGGGTCATGTGATTAGAGCAAGACTACACTTTCTACTTCTTTTTGTCATTTTGAAAAATCTTTTTTTCAACCTAAAAAGAAAATACTATCACTTTCCACCAAGAAGAGCAAAACTCATCCATTGAAAAAAAAAACAACTCTTCCATTAAGGAGCTACTTCAGTTGAAATATGCCATCAGGAAGCCTTACTTTTGATGGATAATGGAAAGTTCAGTTTGGCATGCAGCCTGTGAAATGAAATAGGTTAGGTTTTTATAAACTCTTCTCACTTTAAGAAGGTTAGTGCCACTGGGTTTCTCTAGGGACAATGCACGCTTTTGTTGGGGATTGACATTTAAAAGTGTTTGATTGTTCAGTACCTGGTATTTGAAGAGTTGCTTTACTACAATTTAATGGCAAATTCCACTCTGGATTTCCTGCCAACCAATCTATAAAGCTTTGTTTGAGACTGAAAGTATTCAGAAGTTTGCTTGTTTTTTGTTTGTTTTTTTAAAAAGCTGGTTGGCGCTAAGCGTACATTAAAAAGAAAAAGAAACAGAGGAAGAGAAAAAGAAGAAAAGTCCTGTGGGTGTAGCATGAATGTTTGATGTAAGAACTGGCGGGTCAGCTCCAGAGTCGAGCAATTAAGGAAGGTTAAAAAGGGCCCAGATTTAAGAGTGGTGCAATGCTAGCAAGCAGCTCCATCAACACCCAACCCCGAAGAAACAGCCAGGGCTCCACGCCATGCCTCTCATTCAACAGCTTCATTCCTGTTCTAAGGTGATGTGATGACAAAGCAGCTTCTAGGACATTCTTACCAGAATGTAACATTACATAACACTTGCTCTGCCAGCAGCCGCTGTAGGTGTCATTGGCGCATAGCCAAGACTGGCATTCGATGTCAGTTTCAGGGAATAAACATGTAGTGGTTTCATACCAGTGCTCTTGGAAGGCACTGACCAAAAATAATCAAACGAATTTCATTATGTTCTCATTAGCCACACGCTCTGCTATTTCTGCATTAACGCTGTTTTAAACTGCCCTGTGTTGTTAACTTTTTTATGTCTGGGGAGTTTGCCAGGTGCCTTTCCGAGGAGCTTGGAGATGTGAACCCACTGTGAGCAGAGTGTCCGGGATGGCCAGTGAGTCCCCAGTGCCCTGCACCCTGCCTTGTCTCCTTGGGTACAGTTTACATAAATGACATTTCACAATCCTTGGGCAAAGATTTGTGAGGCAACATGTTTGTAAGACCTAAATTCTCCAGGTCGATTGTTGCTATTAACTTGAGTTAAAATCAGTTTTCCTTCATCTCTGCCTAAAAGATCCGAGTGTACAAGAGAATGCAGCTAACATCTGACTAATTGGGAGATGAATGGAAGCAGCTTAGCATGGGTTGTAGAGCAAGAGAAAGTTTGCTCAATATGCCCTTCCCTTCATGACCAGTCTTTTTCTTCCAGACAAACTCCTACTCATCTACCAACACCCGCCTCAAATATCACATCTGGAAAAATTTCCCATTGCCATCAACTGAGTAAGCAGTTCTGTCTTTTCTCTCTGGATCCCTGGAGCACATCTGTCTATTATAGCACTTACGTTGTTTTATAACCATGTATTTACCTGTATGTCTCTCCCATTGAATAATGAGATCTCCAAGGCTAGAACCATTCCTTACTCTATTTAGTACGATGTCTGCCATATACAATAGTGTTAAAATAGGAGGACCCTGTGGGCAGTTAGACGTGGTTTCAAATCCTGGCTCCACTTCTTACTATTGATTGGGCCAGGTTGAAATTACTTCATCTCTCTAAACCTCCATTTCCTCATCTAAAAGACTGGGTTGTTTGACATAGTGACTATGTCATGCTGAAGATTTTTAGCTCTTATTTTTTTTATTAATTGTGTAAATGTTTGTTAGCTAAATTAATACATGAATGTCCCAAACCTCTGATCATGACCCCTCAGCGCTCTTTGGACAGAAGATGGTATCACAAAACATAGCAGGAAATGTCATTGACACAATATCTACTCTGTTAGAAAAATATGGCTAATGATATATGGGTTTTTTTGTTTTCTTGTTGTTGTTTTTTTTAAGATTTATTTTTTACTTATTTCTCTCCCCTTCCTCCACCCCCCCCCCCCCCCCACTCCCCATTGTCTGCTCTCTGTGTCCATTTGCTATGTGTGTTCTTCTGTGTCCGCTTGGATTCTTGTCAGCGGCACTGGGAATCTGTGTCGCAAGAAGTAATATAATCTCTCCTGCCTCTTACAGATCTCCTAAACTTTCTGTAAAGATTCATGGTATCTAAGCAGAGATTCCAGTTCTTTGGAGAAAGATGATACATAAATGTCAGGCATTATTAAGTATTGTTATAATGATTGCTTACTATCATTCATTCTCTTTGCTATTAGGTATTATGCACCTTTGTTCCTGGAACCTCTAGTTCAAAACCCAAACTTCATTCTTCTACAGTTCTTTTCCTTTGCATACTGAAAGTAAAGAAAATATTTCCATTCTGGTCATGACTTTTAGTGAATGAGCCAAACTATGAAACCATGCCCTGTTGTGGAGGTTTGGGACCTCCCCTCTTCTCATCATGCACTATTCCTGGCCAAATTCTTCCAGTCCCATAGCTCCAGCTGCTGTTTACATGTTGACAGTACAGAAATCAGCAGCACCCTCCCGCTTCACTTTCCTACAACTCCAGACACCTATTTCCGACTGACTCCTGCACACCTTCTCCTGGATGTCTGGAAGCATCTCAAATGCAGCAGGTTCAAAGCCCAACATCTTACCGCTGAGTCTGAACACCCCCTCTGAATTCTTCGTCTAAAGCAGGGGTTCTTAACCTTTTTTGTTCCACGAACCCCTTTGCCAGTCGGGTGAAAACCATGGACCCCTTATTAAATCCACATTATACTGCATTATTTAATAATTATATCACACCTGCACCAATGCGTCCCCCCAAGAATTATGTTTTTTTTTTAATTTAAATTCAAGCTCACAGAACTCTTGTTAAGAACCCCTGATCTTTGTCATCTTCTACTCCTGAAATTCTTGTTTCCTCATCCTCCACATGCAGGCATCAAGTTCTTGTTTGTTCCAAATCATAAACACCTCTCACATCTGTTTCCTACTGTTCTTGTCCTTGAACGTTGTCCTTGTTCTGGCCCCAATCCATTATTTACCTCCTCCCTGGTCTTTCTGCCCAAAGCTTCTTCCCAGCCGTCCCACTCCACCCCATCCCATCTCCCCATAGCTTTTGCCTTTTGACAATGAAAAATTTGATGAAGTTCCTCAGGATCAGTTCCTGGCCTGGCAGCTCAGGATCCTCAGCACTGGCCCCAGCCTGTCAGACTAACGCCGCATGCCCTGTGCTCACCACCACCACCCCACACACCCTAGGCCGCAAACTCTCCTTTCATCGTGCCTTTGCACACTCTGTTCCCTGGTCTAGAAGCCTTTCCTCCTCTTTGCACCCGGCAGTCTCCCCTGCATCTTTTAGGTCCTATCTCCTCTCCTTTTCCAGCTTCCACACGTAGAGTGAGTAAAGTGCTCGTCTGTGTTCCGTAGTCCATTGTAAATGTCCTCTCAACCATTTCTTAATAATAGCAGTCATACAGCATATGTTATATGGCAGGTGCTTTCTGATCACTTTACACACTTGTCTAATCCTCACAACAACCCAGTGAGTACTTAGCATGATCTTCAGTTTATGGAAGAAGCTGAGGCCAGAGTTCATCACTTGTCTGAGATCACCCAACTAGGAGCTGGAATAGTCAGTTCAACCCAAGGCAGCCTAACACAAGGCTCCAGGCACTTGACCACTACCTGTTCAGTCTCTCCTATGAGAGAGTATTTATCTAGACTGTAAGTTTCTTCGGTTTTCCCAACTATAAAACATGTATAATTATTGTTATATTAACAAAACTGTCAGAAAGTAAATGTTGATGGTAAAATGCTAATCAAATGTTAAGCTATAATTAGTATTGCCATCCTCAACTCTTGCAACAGATTTCTGACTATAAAACACTCTTTCAAGCCTTCCTTCCCTTTACCACTAGATTAGTCTTCTAGAACACAGAAGAAATATTATAAATGTGCTACCTAAAATCCTTCAATGTTTCTGTTGTCTAAAGAGCACTATCCATGCTCTTTGCTAGAGATATGGGCCTTTCTTACACTGGCCCTGCAGTCCCTGCTGCCTTTTCTCCACTGCTCCCCTGCAGGCAACTTACAATTGCAGCCCTATAAAATCATTAGTCACTTTTTGAGCACACCCTTGACCTTGTTCCTCCCTTGCCTTTACTCAGCCTGGAATTCCTTCTTTCTTTACCTGCTCATCCTCTACCACTCCACTCCATGACACCCTGGCTGAACAGCCCACCCTGACATCCTCAGGCAGAATTAGGCCGACTTCCTTAATGCTCCCTTAGCTCCTGGGACACATTTTTTTTTTAAACTCTATCACCCACTAAAAAAAAAGGGAGATTCACTAATTCAATTCCGTCTAAATAGTATTTGTAACCAGGTGTCAGCTGGGCCTGTCTCCTTCATGGGAACTTAGGTCTATTTGTCCGAACTCCTAATTTTCGACACTAAGACAATCGAAGTCTTCCATACAATTCTGTGATTCCCATGTCTTACTTCAACCTGTTCTATCTCCTCTCCTGCATTCACACAAACTGTTTCAGTTTCAGTATGTGACCTCCATGACTGCATGTCCTCAACATTTCCAACAACTCATCCAAAAGATCAGAAATGTCATGCGTTTAGCAACTTCACATAAGATGGGGAGATGGTTATAAGGAAAGATCTCATCAAGCGTTTGCCTTCTTTCTCACTCCACGTCTTTCCAGAATCCTGGCCAGTTTCCAACTGGGGATCCTACCAAGAAATCCTCTTTATTGCCTCCCTCTCCCTGGGAGACATATTCCAGTTCTCTCCTCCCACCCCCACTAAGTTAGCTTCCCTCCCAGAGACCACCCCTGCCATGCCAGCTTGACTTCCCAGCCACTCCCCTCCTGCTCCTGCCCAGGATTCTAGAAAATTAAAATGTCTACTTCTGGCATTTTTATTGATCAATTATGTGCTGGCAGTAGGCAAGATGCTAATGATATAACAGAGATCAAGACAGAGATATCCCTGGTCAATATAAAGTTATAGTATGGAGAGGATGACAGATATTAAATGTGTGGTTGCAACTATAATGAGTATTACAACAGAAATTGTACAGCAGACGTGTGCTACATGTGTATAACAACAAGAAAGGCAACTTTTTAATGAGGTCATACTTTGTACCTGGCACCATTCTAGGTCATGAGAAATCACTATTCTCATGGAGTTCACATTCTAATGGGGGACACATCAATAAAAATGTCAGATGGTGATAAGTCCTATGAAGAAAAAAAATAGGATGAGGGTGATAAAGCAGTCTGGGGACTGTGTTGGTTAGGATTAGGCTCAATTGGCTATGCAGATGAAATGAAAGGGTGACTTTATATAAAGTGTGTTTGTTTCTCTGACATAAAGAAATTCAGAGGTAGGCATTCCAGGGCTGGTAGAGCAGTTTCATAGTCATCAGGGTTCCTTTATCTTTTCTCTTTGCCATCCATAAAGTGCCTTACATCTTCAAGATTGCCTCATGGTTCACAGTGGCTGCTAGAGCTTCAGCCATTCCAGCTGAGGCCCAGAAGTGAAGAGGCAGAAAAGGATTAAGGATAAATAGGAATTATCTCCCAGCAGATCAGCCCCTTTTAAGGCACTTTGCCCCAAATTTCATCCAACTTTTTCCTTTTACATTTCAATGGCTACCCCAAAGTGCAAGGGAAACTGGGAAATGAAATTTTTCAACTGTATACAATACTGCCTAGACTATAACCCGGGTTTACTCATAAGGAAGAAAGAAAGATGGTAGTATGGTTACACAAGTCACCATATTTGTCAGAGCCCAAGGAGCCTTCCCAGAGGAAGGGAGGCTTAGACCGACAGCTAGAAGAAGTAGGAATGGCCAGGACAAGAGGAGGACCAGAGAAAAACAGTGCTGCGGTGGGGAAACAGCAGGCTTTCTGAGACCTGGACCAAGTTTAACTCTGCATTCCAATGCCCACCTCCGAACCTGTTACAACACACAGCTCAAGAAATAATACTGACTGAATACTAGCCTCAGATTGGGTTCTTATGCCAAGGAAAATGTTACCTCTGCTTTAAGAGGAACATCCCCCAAAGAGACTCCAAAGAACTTTTCTCGGATGTTTCCATCCTGCTTACAGCAAAGAAAATGACTCTTGGTGAGAGCTCATTTGGTGGAAAATACAGACAGGGCTATGCGCACAGGTACCTAGAAGTCAGAGCATGAAACACGCACTGCAGTGAACACTGATTATAACGTCCTAATACCAGGAACACTGCCTCACAGACCAGCAAATCTCACATAGCAAGTAGCCTTTGTTGTTTACAGCTGTAAAATCTGATGCGGTTGAGGTTAAGGTAGGGAAATGAGAAGAAACCTGCCCAGCCCTTCCTGTTGATGAAATTCCAATGCAGCCTAGTCCTCAGGTTTGTGATTATGGAGTCAAGTCTGAGAGCTCTAACACGGAGCCAGTCTCTACTCAGCTGGCAGACCTGGAAAACTTGGATGTGGTGGCAAAGAGAAGGAACCAAATAAATCTGTGCTTTGCTCAGAGTCTGGCACATAGTAGGTTTTCAATAAATATCAGCTTCCTGAATGGAAGGGCATTTGAGGAAGAGTTTATGGAAGTGTGACATTTGGACTAAATCATAAAGGGTGAACAGGGGTTCTAGCAAGGGTGGGAAGAAATGACAGACGTTCCAGATGGGAGGAACAGGGTATGCAAAGGAGAGAGGTATACAGCATTGCATGTTCCAGAAACTGCAAGTGGGTCAGTGTGGCTGGGGCTGTTAAGACATACTGAGCTAAGATGTTTGGACTTTCTCCAGTGGGTAATAGGAATGTTGATGAAAGCTGGTCAGCGTCACAGGGTCATTCAGCCCTCTCCTCCTCAGGCACTGCCCCAATTCAAGCCTCTCCCAGAGTCACAATTTCGCTTCCACCTACATACTTCCCTTTGATCCCCTCACCCCAGATCTTTTCCTCTTTCTGCCCCAATTTCTGCCGTCACATGTAGACCTATCTCCCAACACCTTTAGCATCCAGCTTTGATGATCTTCTCCTTCAGTCCTCTTTCACCCTCCATTCCCAAAGCTCCATCATGGACCAGTTGAGAACCCAAAGCCCAATGTCGCACACTCTCTCCTGCTCTCTCATTCCCTTCCTCTGTCATCCATTGAGCAGCCAAAGGGATCCTTTCAAAACAAATCCAGTCACATCATCCCCCCACTTAAAGATCTTCAGTGAATCCCTATGCATGGCAAATAAAATCCATTCTCCTTCCTGTGGCCTTCTGCATCTACATGATCCGGTCCCTGCCTATTTCTCCAACCTCATCTTGGGTCACTATGCCCTCCCCTTCCTTCCTTGGCCCCTCATCCTTAAAGCTACAATCATAGCACATCCAAACTTCTTAGAAGAACTCACATTACTTGCCGTCTTCCTCCTTTCACTTCCCATTCACCTCTTAAGTCCCTTCTGCTCCCATCATACCACTGACACTCCTTTCTCTGAGATTATATTTATAAATTGTCAAATCTGATGGGTACTGGTATCCTGTTTTGAAACTCATCACCCTGTACTATGATTTTCACAATTTTACTTTTTCCTGCTTTTCCTGCTTCTCTGGTCTCAGTCTTTGTAAATTCCTCTTCCTAGGCTATTTAAATGTCTATCTTCAGAACTCTGATCATCTTTCTGTACTCCTCAAGCAACTGAATCCCTGTCCATGGCTTCCCCAGTCCATTCATCTGATGACCCCTAAAGGTAACTCAATTCAACATCTTCCAAGCAAGTTCACCACCTCCTACCCCTACCCCTTGCCAAGACCATCCAAGAAATGCACCCACCCCATAGCTTTCCATTTGTCCAAGACAGCAACCTGGTAGTCCTTCTAGATGGTCCTTCTCCCTCATCCTCTCCAATGATTAACCACCACACGCAAATAAGGCCAGCTTCCAAGTGTCTCAGCTCTGTCTGTTTTTCTCCATCCTCTAGTTCAGGCCATTCTCATCTCTCTTCCAAACTAATGTGACCTCCTATTTATGGTCCTGCCTTTACTTATTTTTAGGTCCTCCCCACTGTACTCATCCTCTCCAATGATTAACCACCACACACAAATAAGGCCAGCTTCCAAGTGTCTCAGCTCTGTCTGTTTTTCTCCATCCTCTAGTTCAGGCCATTCTCATCTCTCTTCCAAACTAATGTGACCTCCTATTTATGGTCCTGCCTTTACTTATTTTTAGGTCCTCCTCACTGTACTATGAAAGACCATGTCCTATTATGTGTCACATCCTCTGGACCTGCCAGAGTGGGTGGCAAATAGTAGGTGCTCATTGTAGGTGTCTGTGACTATATGAATGGAAGAATAAACAATTGGGACAAGGTGCTTGAAATTTCCCAGTTTAAAATAGTACTTTTACAATATTGAAATTCACAAATCACTTGCACATGCCTTGTCTCAGTTGTCACAACCCTGTAAGAATAAATATTATTCTTAACTTCTCTTGGTTAATTTGCCCAAGGTCATAGAATTAGTCAATAAAAAGCTTACGGATCCAAATCTTACACTTTCCACCAGGAGTTGCATTATTTTTAGGTCCTACTCAAGAGCTGGTATTAGCCAAATTGATCTTCCTTTCTTCTTAGCATCATTGTCTCTACTTTTTTGTCT
Source organism: Dasypus novemcinctus (assembly GCF_030445035.2). Lineage (NCBI taxonomy): Eukaryota > Metazoa > Chordata > Mammalia > Cingulata > Dasypodidae > Dasypus > Dasypus novemcinctus. The sequence goes on from NC_080682.1 coordinate 81,104,329, forward strand.
AACACTTTTTTTCCTCAGAAAATGAAATGCGCTCATTTCCTTAAAGGACAAAAGTTGGTCTTCATTGTTGCTGTACCAAAGAAAGTGACATCCTGTTCAACCTCAGCGAGAGAGTCCTCTCCTGGTGTGTATGTTCAAAAGTCGACCCCACACACCAGAGGCAGGAAGGTTTATATGCTCCTGTATGACTTGACCCACTTCCTTGGTAATTCTAGCAGCCTGTCATCCCTTGGGAAGACTAAAATCACCTAAATAGAGTTTGATTTCCTGCACCAAACTGTTCCTCCTCCCATATTCCCTATCTCAGTGAATAACCAGCCACCCATTTCCCAGGCCAGAAACCTGGTCATCATCCCTGTGTCCTCTCTCTCTTCGTCCCTCTGTATACCCGCTCAACGCCAAGTCGGGTCTAGTCCACCCCCACAGTGTTGCGTGATTCTGTTCTCATCTCCCCATCCCAAAACCTACTGCCTGCATCAGGCCTCCACCTGGATCGCACGCCCATCTCAGCTGCACTGAGAATCCATGTCCTGACACCTCTCCCCACTTCTGGGTTTGCACACACCAAGCCAAATCTGCTCTCTAGCCCACGTGATGATTCAAGCAGGCAAATCCTCTCACGTCAGTTTTCTACCTTAAAACGTCCATTGTCTTCTCATTCCTTTTAAAATAAAGTCCAAAATCTTGATCATGGCATACACGGCCTGTCATGGTCTGGCTCTACTAACCTAAGCATGTGCTTACTTTTTCTCTGCACTTTGCACTTTCTGGTCCCCCTACGTAAATTGCTATCCCTTCCCCCATTTCAATTTGGCCAACTTCAAAACCGGCCTTTCAAATCGCAGTTTAGCCATCATGTGCTGTCAGCGTCTCTGATTCCCTCAGTCTGGGTTAGATTTTCCCATGGAATCCACAGCACTTACCCACATTGTATTGTAATTGTCTGCTTCCTTGTCACTGCATCCTCCACCCTCACGTGACTCACACACTGAGCTCCAGAGGGCCTAGAGCGTACCTTGTGCATTCTGTGTCTCTAATTCCTAAGCCAGTCCATGCTCATGAGATTGCTGAATAAATGGGTCCCTGCTCAACCCCTCCCATCTCCCTCTTCCTACCCGCCACGACAGAGGGTGAGACACAAGTGAGAGATCATCACATTTCAATGTTCTAAGAACCATAATGGAGTTCTGTATAAGGTGCCCTGGGAACAGGGAGAAGAGAGCCACACCTGCTTCAGCTGTCCCAAAGGGCATATGGCAGAAACACACCTGGGTGTTAACTTTTTGAAAAGCAAATGGAAAGAACACCCAACTTCAACCCTGGAGACTGACTAAAGAATATTTCAAAACTCAAGACAAGTGGTCCCCAATAAGTATGAAGACTCTTCTTATGTCAAAGTGTTTGGAGGCCGCTCATGTAATGGTAGTTGATGCAAAGTCCTAAAACTTCTCTCTGACTTCTGTAAGGATTTTTAAATTTTTAAAGAATTTGATTGTTTTCATTACAATCCCATCTACAAAAAAATTCACAGATTATCAGTGTGTGAATGTGAAAGATGACTTATGTCTACATACTGGGTTTGGGTGAGTATGGATTTGAGGTCTTCTTATAAACATTCCACAGCATCACATCCACCCCCTCCCAGGAAGCCAGTGGTACAGACCCTCTGATCCCAAAGTGAGCCAGACCCTTAAACTCCCAGCTGTCCTCCTCCCCTTTCCCTTGACTCCCAGAACCTGGACTGACTCTGGAAATGACCTGGCATGGAAAGAAGACATGGCTAAAACAACGAATGGCTGGTAACATCTTCAAAACTATATTTCTATTCAGGCATTAAGAGATTAGATAAGAACTGTAAAAATTTGCATTTTATCACAGAATGAACAGATTAAATGTTGCCTTTAGGCAACTAATCATGAATTCACTCTACTGTAAAACCTGCTTTGCTGCCACATGATGAGATGAGATCTTTCACAGAGAGCATGGATTACTTTATTAATCCCTTTTCTCCTCAAGGCAGGTGGGTTGGTTCCAGCTCACGCTAAAGCCTATTCCAGTTACTCAAGGATTCTTTTTTTTTTTAATTGCATCATCTTGTTGTGTCAGCTCTCTGTGTGTGCGGCACCATTCCTGGGCAGGCTGCACTTTCTTTCGCGTTGGGCGGCTCTCCTTACGGGGCGCGTTCCTTGCACATGGAGCTCCCCTATGCGGGGGACACCCCTGCGTGGCAGGGCACTCCTTGTGCGCATCAGCGCTGCGCATGGGCCAGCTTCACATGGGTCAAGGAGGTCCGGGGTTTGAACCGCGGACCTCCCATGCGGTAGACGGACACCCTAACCACTGGGCCAAGTCCACTTCCCTCAAGCATTCTTAGGTCTCACAATTTTAGGTTCCTATTTCAGCAGCCGCATTTACCTGGGACACAGTAAACGATTTCCTGTAGTCCTTGGTTCATTCCTTAATTATGACACCTTTTTATTCTTTTTTAAAATGTACTTTAGTTACACGTACTTATTTTTAAAAATTCAAATGGTACAGTAGTTTATAAAATGACAAAATAGAAGTTTCCCACATCACTCCCTAGTTCAATTTCTCTAAGATAACCAAAGATAATATATAACAGTGTTTGTTCTGTTTCAGATATTAAAAAGAAAAAAAATCCCTTACATAAATTGCCCAACAACTTTATTTTCCCTTTCTTTTTCTCTTTTACAGTTTTTTTTTCAATTTTGTTATAGAAATCCTCAAACCAACACATAAACACAGAGAATAATACAGTGAATCCTCTTTTACCATAACTAGCTTTAATATCATGAATTTGCCAATTTTTTTTCTTTATTAGAGAAGTTGTGGGTTTACAGAACATTCATGCACAAAATACAGGATGCCCATACACCACCTCACCAAAAATAACTGGTGTGGAACATTTGCTACAGTTAATGATAACACATTTTTATAATTGTACTATTAAAATCCATGGTTTAATTGGTTTTCATTGTTTGTATAGTATAGTTCCATGGATTTTTAAAAATATTTATTCTGCTACCAAATATACAATCTAACATTTCCCCTTTTAATTATATTCAGATAATATTTTTTCTCTCCCCTCCCCCCACCCCCCCAGTTGTCTGCTCTCTCTGTCCATTCTCTGTGTGTTCTTCTGTGACCACTTCTATCCTTATCAGCGGCACCGGGAATCTGTGTTTCTTTTTGTTGTGTCATCTTGTTGTGTCAGCTCTCCGTGTGTGCGGCGCCATTCCTGGGCAGGCTGCACTTTCTTTTGCTTTGGGCGACTCTCCACACTCCTTATGTGTGGGGCTCCCCTATGCAGGGGACACTCCTGCATGGCACAGCATTCCTTGCATGAATCAGCACTGCGCATGGGCCAGCTCCACATGGGTCAAGGAGGCCTGGGGTTTGAACTGCAGACATCCAATGTGGTAGGTGGATGCCCTATCCATTGGGCCAAGTCCACTTCCCTCATGTTGACTTATGTATCAAGACTTCATTCCTTTTTATGGCTGAATAATATTCCATTTGTATATATATACTGCGGCGGCTTGCTCGGTTGGTAGAGGTGGGGTCTGGCTGCGGACGAGGGGTCGGTCCAGCTCTGGACGAGGGGTCGGTCCCGCTTGGGACGAGGGGTCGGTCCGGCAGCAGACGAGAGATCGGTCTCACAGGGGTTGCGTGGTTCGGCTGACGGGGTCGCCCAGCGAAGCCGGCGACGAAGGGGTCGCCCGGAGAAGCCGGCGACGAAGGGGTCGCCCGGAGAAGCCGGCGACGAACTGGGGACAAGGGAGGCCAGGCCCTTGTCGGGGGCTCTCAGGACTGGAGGGCGCACGGCAGAAGAACTACCGCGGAGACAAGGTAAACACGCAAGTCCACTTTATTGAGGGAGAGGCAACAGTTTTAAAGGGGCTGGGGAAGGCTGATTGGTCGAAGCCACGCCCTGTTCTGATTGGTTGCCAGCGAAAGGTCAGTGGGCGCTACTGGACGGGGGAGGGGTGGTGGTTAGGGATTGGCTGTCGCTGTTGCTGGGGGAAGGGGCAGGGTTTAGGGATTGGTGGCTGCTGTTGCTGGGGTGGAGGGCAGACTTGAGTTTCCCGCCCACGCCTGGCTGTTGCTGCTGTCGGGGGAGGGGAAAAGGGCAGACTGGATTTTTCCGCCCACGCCTGGCTGTTGCTGCTGTCGGGGGAGGGGAAAAGGGCAGACTAGAATTTTCCGCCCTGGGCCTGCGCAGGGAGAAAGAAGAAGAAGGGTGCCGCTCCACAAGGCATCGTGTGGCGCCATCCAGGAGGAGGGGCGGCCGCGGAAGCATGGCTGCCGAGAAGGGGAGACCCGAGGGCACTCTGCGCCCATGCCGAGCTCCCTTCAGGGGTGGCGGTGAGTCCGACCAGCCACCCTATTATGGGGGCAGCAGAATTAGGCCTACCGCGGCTGCTCCCCCGCCAGGCCAGCAAACCACACTTCAGCCCAAGGGGTGACCGCAATATACCACATTTTAGTTCATTGGTTCATGGACACTTGGGTTGCTTCCTTCTCTTGGCAATTGCAAATAATGCTGCTATGAACATCAGTGTGCAAATATCTGTTCAAGCCCCTGCTTTCAATTCTTTTGGGTATATACCTAATAGCAAGATTGCCAAGTAATATGGTAATTCTATATTTAGCTTCCTGAGAAATTGCCAAGCTGTCTTCCACAGCAGCTGAAGCATTTTACATTGCCACCAGCAAATAGTTTTCTTATTTCTCCACATCCCCCCCAAAACTTGTTATTTTCCACTTTTTTGACGGCAGCCTTCCCAACGGGTGTGAAATGTTATCGCACTGTGATTTTGATATGCATTTCCCTGATTGCTCATGATGTTGAGCATCTTTTCACGTGCTTTCTGGCCATTTGTATATCTTCTTTGGAGAGTTTGTACATTTTTTAATTGGGTTGTCTTTTTGTTGTTAAGTTGAAAGATTTCTTTATATATTCTGGATAGTAAACCTTTATCAGATAAGTGGTTTCCAAATATTTTTCCCTTTGTGTAGGTTGTCATTTTACTTTCACAATAAAGTATCTTGGGGAACAAAAGTTTTTTTTATTATGATGAGGTCCCATTTATCTATGTTTTCTTTTGTTGTGCTTTGGGTATAAAGTCTAAGAAACCATTGCATGACACAAATGTCCTGAAGATGCTTCCCTACATTTTCTTCTAGGAATTTAATAGTTCTAGCTCTTATATTAAGGTCTTTATTCATCTTGAGTTAATTTTTGTATATGGTGTGTGGTAGGGGTCCTCCTTTTTTTTTTTTTTTAACAAATGGAGGTCCAGTTTTCCCAGCACCATTTGTTGAAGAGACTTTTTTTTTTTCCCAATTAAGTACTTTTGTCGCCTTGTCAAAAAGCAGTTGGCTATAAATGTAAAGATTGATTTCTGAGCTGTCAGTTGTATTCCATTGGTTTAAATGTCTGTCCTTGTGCCGGTACCATGCTGTTTTGATTATTGTGGCTTTGTAATAAGTTTTAAGATTGGGAAGTGTGAGTCCTCCAATTTCATTCTTCTTTTTCAAGATGCTTTAGATATTCAGGGCCCATTTCCCTTCCATATAAATTTGATGATTGGCTTCTCCATTTCTGCAAAGAAGGCTGTTGGAATTTTGATTTTGATTGTGTTGAATCTATAAATTGCTTTGGGTAATATTATCTTAAAATATTTAGTCTTCCAGTCCATGGTCATGGAATGTATTTCCATTAATTTAGGTCTTATTTAATTTCTCTTAGCAATTGTATTAGTCAAGTTTCTCTAGGGAAACAGAATCAACAAGGGATATCTGTTGATGGTAAGAGATTTATCAGAGTCTCTCACGCAGCTGTGGGGATACACAAGTCCAGATCAGGAGCTCCAATGAAAGTCCAATGAAGATTCTTGATGAGTTCTGGGAGATGTTGGCTGTCCAAAGATGAGCTGGGAAATTCTTTCTCAATGCTGGAATCACTTCGCCTTTTAAGGAATTCAATTGGTTGGGTTAAGCGTCACTCATTGCTGATGGCAATCTCCCTGAATGATATAATTATAACCAGCTATCTATGATTTACCACTGCAGGAAAGTCAATGGTGACTGAAGTCCGTAAATGCCTTGTATTACAATTAGCCCAGTGCTTGCTTGACCAAACAACTGGGCACAATTACCTGGCCGAGCTGATACAATAGCCTAACCATCACAGCAATGTTTTGTAGTTTTCTGTGTATAAGTCCTTTACATCCTTGGTTAGATTTATTCCTAGATATTTGATTCTTTTTTGTTGTGATTGTGAATGGAATATTTTACTTAATTTCTTCTTCTGATTGTTCATTGCTTGTAGATAGAAACACTACTGATTTTTGGGTGTTGATCCTGTACCCTGACAATTTGATGAATGCATTTATTAGCTCTAGGAGCTTTGTTGTGGATGTTTTAAAGGATTTTCTGTATAAAGGATCATATCATCTGTAAATAGTGAACATTTTACTTCTTCCTTTCCAGTTTGGATGTATTTTATTTCTTTTTCTTGTCTAATTTCTCTGGCAAGAACTTCCAGTACAATGTTGAATAACAGAGGTGATAGTGAACATCCTTGCCTTGTTCCTAATCTTAAGCAAAAGCTTCATTCTTTCATCATTAAGTAAGATGTTAGCTGTGGGTTTTTTCATATGTGTCCTTTATCATGTTGAGGAAGTTTCCTCCTATTCCTGGTATTTTAAATGTTTTTATCAAGAAAGGATGCTAGATTTTGTCAAATGCCTCTTCTGCATCAATTGAGAAGATTGGGTGGGTTTTGTGTTTTTTCCCTTCACTCTGCTAATGTGGTGTATTATATTAATTTATTTTCTTATGTTGAGCCAACCTTATATACCAGGCATAAATCCCACTTGATTATGGTGTATAATTCTTTTAATATGCTCTTGGATATAGTTTGCTAGTTTTTTTTTTGAGAACTTTTTAATCTATATTCACAAGAGATAGTTGCCTGTAGTTTCTTTTCTAGTAGTGTCTTTATCCAGCTTTGGTATGAAGGTGATGTTAGCCTTGCAGAATGAGTTAGGAAGCATTCCTTTCTCTACATTTTTTTGGAAGAGTTTGAGCAGAATTGGCATTAAGTCTTCTTGGAATGTTTGGTAGAATTCCCCAGTGAAGCCTTCTGGTCCTGCACTTTTATTTGTTGGGAGGTTTTTGATTACTTATTCAATCTCTTCACTAGTAATTTGTTTATTGAGATCTTCCATTTCTTCTTGAGTCAATGTAGGTTGTTTGTGTGTTTCTAAGAATTTTTCCTTTTCATTTAGTTTATCTAATTTATTGGCATATAGTTTTTCATGGTATCTTCTTATACTCCTTTTTATTTCAGTAGGGTCAGTAGTAAAGTCCTCCTGACTACCATTACTTCATCATTTGTCCTCTCTTTTTTTTCTTTGTCATTCTAGCTAAAGGTTTGTCAGTTATATTGATGTTTCCAAAGAACCAACTTTTGATTTTGGTGATGATCTTTTTTTTTTTTTTTGGTGATACTCTTTATTTTTGTTTTTTCTATTTCATTTGTCTCCAATCTAATCTTTGTTATTTCCTGTCTTCTGCTTGCTTTGGGTTTAGTTTGTTCTTCTTTTTCCAGTTTTTCCAGTTTTGAGGTTAGGTCTCTGATTTGAAGTCTTCTTCTTCTTTAATATAAGCATTTAGAGCTGTAAATTTTTCTCAGCACTGCCTTCATTTCATTTCATACTTTTGGTATGTTGTATTTCCATTTCCATTTACCTCAAGCTATTTCCTAATTTCAATTCTGATTTCCTCTTTAACCCTTTGGTTGTTTAAGAGTATGTTTAATTTTCACATATTTGTGCATTTTCCATGTCTCTATCTGTTATTCATTTCTAGCTTCATTCTACTGTGGTCAGAGACTACACATTGCATGATTTCAATATTTTTGAATTTACTGAGATTTGTTTTGTCACCTAACATATGGTCTATCCTGGATAATCATCCATGAACACCTGAGAAGAATGTGTATTGTGTTTTTCTTTGGTGCAGTGTTCTATATATGCCTGTTAGGTCTAGTTGGATTAGTGTAATATTCAAGTCCTGTAATTCCTTATTGATCTTCTGACTTGATATTCTATCCATTATTGAAAGCAGTGTGTTAAAGCCTCCTACTTTTGTAGAACCATCAATTTCTTTCTTCAAATCTCTATTTGTTTCATACATTTTAGGACTTTGCTGTCAGATGCATATATACTTATAATTATTACATCTTCCTGTTGAATTTATCAGTATATAATGACCATCTTTGTCTTTCATAACTGTTTTTTATTTAAGGTCTAATTTAGGCGGCGAACTTGGCCCCGTGGTTAGGGCATTCATCTACCACATGGGAGGTCCACAGTTCAAACCCTGGGCCTCCTTGACCCGTGTAGAGCTGGCCCATGTGCAGTGCTGATGCGCACAAGGAGAGCCCTGCCACACAGGGGTGTCCCGCATGTAGGGGAGCCCCATGCGCAAGGAGTGCGCCCCTTAAGGAGAGCCACCCAGCACGTAACAAAGTGCAGCCTGCCCAGGAATGGTGCCGCACACACAAAGAACTGACACAACAAGATGATGCAACAAAAAGAAACACAGATTCCCGTGCCACTGACAAAAACAGAAGCAGACAAAGACGCAGCAGGTGGCAGACTTGGCCCAGTGGTTAGGGCGTCCATCTACCACAGGGGAAGTCCGTGGTTCAAACCCTGGGCCTCCTTGACCCATGTGGAGCTGGCCCATGCGCAGTGCTGATGCACGCAAGGAGTGCCGTGCCACGCCACGCAGTGGTGTCCCCACATAGGGGAGTCCCACACACAAGGAGTGTGCCCCGTAAGGAGAGCCGCCCAGCGCAAAAGAAAGTGCAGCCTGCCCAGGAATGGTGCCGCACACATGGAGAGATGACACAAGATGACGCAACAAAAAGAAACACAGATTCCCGTGCCACTGACAACAACAGAAGCGGACAAAGAAGAAGCAGCAAATAGACACAGAGAACAGACAACCGGGGTGGGGGGGAAGGGGAGAGAAATAAATAAATAAATAAATAAATGAATGAATGAATGAATAAATAAATAAATAAATAAATCTTAAAAAAAAAAAAAGAAGACACAGCAAATAGACACCGAGAACAGACAACGGCGGGGGGAGGGGGGGCGTGGGAAGGGGAGAGAAATAAATAAATCTTTTTTAAAAATAAATAAATAAAGTCTAGTTCATCCAATTATTAGTATAGCCACCCCAGCTCTCTTTTGGCTGCTACTTGTATGGCATATATTTACTCATTCTTGCACAATCAGCCTACTTGTATCTTTGAATTTAATATGTCTTGCAGACTGCATATAATTGGGTCATGCTCTTTTAGCCATTCTACCAATCTCTGTCTTTTGACTTAGAGAGTTTAATACATTACATTTCAAGTCACTACTGATAATACAGGCCTTTTCTTCTGCCAATTTGCTATTTAGTCTGTAGATCTTATAACTTTTTGTCTCTCACTTCCTTTAAAGCCTATTTGTATTTGCTTTTTCATATTGTGTCATATTGAGTGCCTTCTCATTTCTATCTGGATATGTTTTTCATCTGTTTTCCTTGTGATTACCATGAGGTTAAATGTTAACATCCTAAATATATAAAAATCATATTTGGTTTGATACCAACTTAACTTCAAAATCATGCTCACATACATTTCCTGTACCCCTCTATCACCCAACCATTTTTTCAAAAAAGATTTATTTATTTATTTTTCCCCTTTCCCTTCCTCCTCTCACCCTGCTGTTTTTGCTGTCTGTGTTGTCTTCTCTTCATTTTCTCTCCTCGAGGATTCACCAGGATTCAGTCCTGGAGAACCCTGATATGGAGAGAGGTCCCTGTCAATTGCACCAACTCAGTTTCTCGTTTCTGCTGCACTTCACCTTGACTCTCCCCTTGTCTCTCTTTTTTTTTTTAATTTCTCTCCCCTTCCCTGCCCCCCCCCCCAGTTGTCTGCTCTCTGTGTCCATTCACTGTTCTTCTGTGTCCACTTGTATCCTTGTCAGTGGCACCTGGAATCTGTGTTTTGTTTTTGTTGCATCATCTTGCTGCATCAACTCTCTGTGTGTGCGGCGCCATTCCTGGGCAGGCTGCACTTTTTTCATGATAGGCAGCTCTCCTTACAGGGTGCACTCCTAGTGCATGGGGCTCCCCTATGCGGGGGGCACCCCTGCATGGCATGACACTCCTTGTGCACATTGACACTGTGGGTGGGCCAGCTCACCACACAGTCATGAGGCCCTGGGTTTGAACCTTGGACCTCCCATGTGGTAGGTGGACACCCTATCCGTTGGGCCAAATCCCCTTCCCGTTTGTCTCTCTTTCAATGCATCATCATCTTGCTGCATGACTCACTTGTGCAGGCACTGGTTCACCATGCAGGCACTGGCTCACCGCGCAGGCATGCTTTCTCTTCTTCTTTTTTACCAGGAGGCCCCAGGGATCAAACCCAGGTTCTCGCATATGGTAGGTGGAAGCTCTATCACTTGAACCACATCTGCTTCCCCTCCATCATTTTTGGAACTTGTTACCACTTACAGCTTTGTACATTGTATATCCAAAAACATAGATTTATCATTACTTTTTATGAATTTGCACTTTAACACCTATAGGAAGGAAGAAGTGGAGTTACATACTAAAAAATAAAATGCAATAATACTGGAATTTCTAGTTACCCAAATGATTACTTTCACCACAAGGCCTTTATCTCTTCATGCCACTTTGAACTACTGTGTAGTGTCCTTTTCTTTCAGTCTGAAAAACTCCCTTTAACATTCCTTCTAGGGCAGGTCTAGTGATGATGAACTATCTCAGCTTTTATTTATCTGAGACTGTCTTTATCTCACCCTCATTTTTGAAAGACAGTCTCTCCAGATATAAAATTCTTGGATGGCAGTTGTTTTCTTTCAGCACTTTAAATATTTCAACCCACTTCCTTCTTGCCTTTGTGGTTTCTGAAGAGAAATTGGCACTCAATCTAATTGGGGCTAGTTTGTATGTAGCATGTTGCTTTTCTCTTGCAGCTTTCAGAACTTTCTTCTTGTCATTGGCATTTGATATTGTAATCGATGTTACGTATTTTTCTTCATGTTGATCCTGTGTGGTGTTCTATGAGATTCTTAGATGTATATGTTCATGTCTTTAGCTATGTCTGGGAAGTTCTCTATCATTATTTCTTTGACCATTTCTTCTGTCCCTTTCTCTCTTTCTTCTCCTTCTGGGTGGAACTATCATATGTGAATATTGGTGCACTTGTTGGTGTCCTATAGCTGTCTCAGGCTATTTTCACTTCTAATGTTTCTTTTTTCTTTCTACTCCTCAGCCTAACTCATTTCAAGTTTCTTGTCTTCAAGCTCACTGATTCTTTCTTCTGCCAGTTTCAATCTGCTCTTGAAACCTTCTGTATTAGTCAGCCAAAGTGGTGCTGATGCAAAATACCAGAAACTGGTTGGTTTTTATAAAGGGTATTTATTTGGTGTAGGAGCTTACAGATACCAGGCCATAAAGCATAACTTATTTCTCTCACCAAAGTCTATTTTCACGTGTTGGACAAGATGGCTGCCAACATCTGTGAGGATTCAGGCTTCCGTGGTTTCTCACTTCCTGGGGCTTGCTTTTCTTTCCTCTGTGTGCTTATTTTCTGGGGTTCCAGCTTAAGGCTTCAGCATCAAACTCCAACATCAAAAACCTCAACTCTGCCCTTTGCCCTGGCTTTTATCTGCAAATCCCCACCTTCCAAGGGGTGGGTGTTCAATATCCTACTAACACAACACCCTACTAACATCAAGTAAACCTCTGAATCCAATATGATTTCATATGCCCAAAGGAAAAGACCAGTTTACAAACATAATCGAATATTTCTTTTTGGAATTCATCAATAATATCAAACTGCGACAACTTCCCAGGCATTTTTCATTTTAGTTATTGTGGCTTTCACCTCCAGTCTTTTCTGTTTGTTTCCTTTTTAAAATTTCTATCTCTGTACATAGACTCTCATATTGTTCATTAATTATTTTTCTGATATCTCTTATTCTTTCTCTTTACTTTCCTTCATTTCCTTGAGCATTTATTAATTTGTTTCTTTGTTTATTGTTTTTCTCTGAACATTTTAAAGATTTTTTTAAAAGACTTTGTTAGGTATGTCCATATTCTTGTCTTCTTCATTGGTATTTTCTGTACTTTCACAGTCTTTTTATTTTTTGGATGTGCCATCTTTTCCTGTTTCTTTGTTTTGTCTTTTACTCTTGTTGCACACTGTATATTTTAATATTTTAAAATGTTAATGCTGGAATTTACCCTCTGGCATGTCTATTTCTTGGTTTTGTAAGGAGCTGGTGATAAGACAGAGATTTTATCTGGAAGGTCTGCCCAAGGAGAATGTAGTGTGCAGGGTTTGCCTTGTCTGTCTGGGCCTCTGCATTGTCCTGGCTTTTGCTTATTAACTGTTTTGTAGTTCCCCTGTTTACAGGAGTTTGGTTGTCCCCTCTGTTTCCCAGGAGTCAGACCTCCTCTCCTGGGTGTTTGAAACTAGTAGGCTTTTGTCCCAAACTTTCTGCCTCTATAGATTTTTATGCTTCTTTTGTTGTCTCTAGCTGCTTTTGCCTTGAGGGCAAATTCTGGGTAGAGTGTCACCCCAGGAAGAATATTCCCAATTCAGTCTTTCAATCTAGAACATGGCCATAGACCCATGAAGGGGGTGCAGACCAGATCCAAAGTACCCCAGGAAGGGGATCAGGAGGGGTTCCCAAAGCTTCTCTGATGGCTCCCCAAACCTGGGCTTTCCTGGCCTTCCCAGCCCTACAGCTAACTGCCCCCTGGAGGCCTGAGGAAGCCCTGCAGGAAGATGTCACTGCATCTTTAAATCTCCACCGCCTCCTTCCCTCTCCATGGAAGGTTGAAACAATAGACCCCACTGCCTTTGTCTAGAGCAATAGCTGCCCTCAGAGCTTGGGCCCCAGCGATCTGAAATCACTAATCAAAAATTGTGATCAGTGATCAACTGTGCCCACTCCTATTCTTGGGGAAGAGGATTTTTATATTCCTTTCTATCACAGAAAGATATCCAATAACTGGACCCCACGGTGGCCTGCTGTGAGAGTGGGCAATGGGAGCCAATAGCCACAGTGGGGAGAGAGCAATTTACTCTTCTTTACTATGATTTATTAGTCTCTTCCTCCATGGATGCTCTGCAGTGTTCTAGCCTCCAGAGTTTCAAAACAGTTGTTTCAGACAGTTCCTGCCTGTTTAGTAGTTATTGTGGTAGAAGGTCTGAGTCCTGGAGTTCCCTATTCTGCCATTTCCCATGGAGGTTCTTTTGCCAATTTTGTTTTATTTCTCATCCCCCAACTCCCATTATTTTTTTCCTGGAACATCCCAGCAAATCCCAGACATTGTATCATTTCACCATAATATTTTATTATATATTTCTAACAGGTAAAACCTTTTTAAAAGATAAACATTTTACCATTATCATATCAAAAAATAACAAAAATTCCTGAATAGAATCTGTTTTCTATTTTCCCTGATTGTTCTTAAAATGGTCTTTTTAGCTTTGGTTTCTTTAATATACAAATTAACTTGGAAATTAATATCCAAATAATGTCCATATCTAGTTGATATGGCTCTTAAGTCTTTTCTTTTTTAATATGTAAGTTACATCTCCTTTCCCTCTTGTTATTTATTTATTAAAGAAAACAAGTCTTTGACTGTATAGAATTTCCTGCAATCTGGATTTGGTTGATTACATTTACAGAACAACATTCTACCTGTTCCTCTATTCTCCCTGTTTCCTCTAATCCCCTCAGTAGGACTAGATTCTTGATTAGATTCATATTCAATTATCTGGGGTGGAATATTTAATAGGAGGAGCTAGGTATACTTCCTACTATATCAAACCAGGAGGCACATCATGACTGGTTGATCCATGGGTTTCAATGTTTTCTGCTGATCCATTCACTATTGATTTCCCCATTAACTTGACATGTCATCATATCAGCATCCATCAATGATCATTCTCTAGGTGGATTAATTCATTTGGGGTTGCATAAGTATACTTTTATAATTCCATCTTCCCTTGTGAATTTGTCAACTGACAGTCTGTTGTAAAGAAGAGCTCTTCTTCATAACTGTTTGATTACTTAGAAATATAATGTATATAGGAAAGATGGAATAAATATAACTGATTTTCAGAATAACAATTTGGTATCCCAGCACTCTCCAAAGGCAATCAATGACTTTATTTTTTTTTAATAGTATCATTGTAAACTTCTAGATTTCATATTTTTGATGTGTTTCAATTCCCTGTAGTTGTTATTCTCATTGAAACTCAATTTCCATCTTTAGACACTGGGAGCCCCTTCAGTTTGGCCTGGAGTTCTTCAGACATAAACCTAAGGTTTTTCACAGCATCCTTGTTTTCTGGTACATAAAGATGTCAAAAGTTCATCATGAAAAAATTTTTTTAAAGTTCATCCTATCTATTTTCTGTCCTGCAATAAGCCATTATTTATCCTTTTAGTGGAAAATTATATTTAGATACCACAATATGGGTGCCATGGCTTGCTGCTACTGGGTAGTCATTGTTTACAGAACTTTTCAGTGGACATAGCTAAGAAATGTGTAATTTTTAAAACTATGAAAATAAATAATGAGTCTGTATTATTTCTAGCTACTTGTTTTTTATTTAACAATATATACTATATGTTTTTCCATGTCAGCACATCATATCTATATTATCTTAATAACTGCAGAACATAAAATAATACAATTATAACTGAGTTTATACACCCAGTATCCTTCTGAGAGTGGTTTATAATTTTTTTCAATCCTACAAATATTTCTGCAATAAACATCTTGTACTAACTTTCTTGTCACTTGCACAAGTATTCTTTAGATTCCTAAAAGTGTTAGTGTTGCTTCAAGGAGTATGAACCCGATGGGTTGAATCCATTTAAAATCCTAATACCAGGATCTTAGAGGTATTTTTAGTGATGTAATACTATCTGTTTTCCTCATCTTTGCCTCTGCAGGACTCAAACCTAAGCCATCATGTACACAGCAAGCACTCAACAGTTAAGCATTCACCTGGATTGAGTGAGCCAAGGCTCATAGGTGCTAAGGTGTATAGGGAATAAAAAGATCCAACGCAGAATCAGATGTAAAAAAGTAGAAGTCTAGACTGACACCTCTGAAACAACTCCAAGGGTCTTTGAATAAGTCCTACACCTCTAGTCCAAGAAAGATAACAAAGACGTGAAGTAGGCTTAGCCAAATCTAATCTGAATCAACTAACCCCCAGGTAACTCAGAGATATATGAGAGAAAATAAATTATTGTTATTTTAAACCACACCAAATTTGGGGATGATGTTGTACTATATTATTATATTGTTCTTGGATAGAATGAAGCAATATCATACAGATATTCATTCTGCACAAGATAGTGTATACAATTAATGTGATCCCAATAAAATATATTGAGATAGATTATTACTGACTAAGTAGGATTTTATGGAACTAAAATGATACCTGATATCAAAATGAAAAGGGAGAAAGACTGGAGAAGTGATAGTGTGTTAAGGTTCTTGTTTTACTAGGACACAAATAGATTTGATAAGTGTATATACTGATCAGGAAAAAATAAATATAAGTGTGGGTCTTTGTAAGTTTGGAGAAACAAGAGAAGAATAAAATTAAATGTACAACTTTCAAACCAGCCAAAAAAATTCTGTCTAGTCAATGGAAAAGAAAACAGAAAGAAAGAAGAAATCTTGATAAATGATGTCAGAAGGAAAGTATTCCCGAAAAAGCACTCCACCATCAAAGCAATGAAAACACTGGCAAATTTTTCCAGGACTCTGCAAATGGACTGAAGGGTACAATCTGAAGAGCATTTATTCAAGAAAAATGGTGGAATCATGGTAAGAATAATGGAATGTGGCTTTCGGTATGCCCTGTTCCCATTCTACTCTCCCAACTTTACAGTAGCCTTGATAAAGAACAATGGAAACCAGAAGTCTAGCAGCCACTGGCTGGGGTAGAATGTGTTTGGAACTCCCTAAAAGCACCATTCCAGGGAACTGCTATTATTTGAGCTGCCTGGCAGTTACCGGAAATCCCCATTCATAGGGGCTTGTGTTTATATGATGGGTCTTAGAGTTTGTAGAGTGCAAACAGCTCTTTCTCTGGGAATATTACAGGCAATTGTTGAACATTGCAGATGCCTGTGGCAGAGATAACAGATGGAGAAAACAAGAAACTGAAAAAATACTTTAAAAAGGAAATTTTGAAGACTGTGTTGTCCATAAGGAACTTTGAAAAGCTCTGACATATCCCTGAGAATCTAGAAGTTCACGCACTGCGTAACGCTGTGCACATGCCTGGGGAAGACCTGAGAAGGCGCTAAGCTCTCACCTCTGATTGACTTATTCTAGGAGTGCAGGTTGATTCAACATATAAAAATCAATCACTATAATGCATATTAATAGAATAAAAAATGAAAACCACATAATTATTTCAATGAATGCAGAAAACACATTTGATAATATAATGTCCTTTTATTATAAAAACACTCAGTGAAGCAGGAATAGAATGGAACTTCCTCAACCTGATAAAAGGCATCAACAAAAAAAACAAACCCACAGCTAACATCATACTTAAAGGTAAAAGACAGAACAAGAAATGGATATCTGCTCTTGTCACATACAATTGTACTGGATGTTCTAGCCAGGGCGATTAGTCAAGAAAAAGAAATAAAAGGTAACCAGGTTGGAAAAGAAGAAGCAAAACTATCAGTATTTACAGAAGACATGAGGTTGCATATAAAAATCCTCAGGAATCGACACACAAAAAATGAAATTTTAAAATGAATTTTTACTATGAAATTTAATAAACCAATTCAACAAAATTTCAGGACACAAGACCAACATATAAAAAATCAATTATGGGGGAAGGGGTAGAGCCAAGATGGCATCAGAGTAAGGAGCTCCTGGAGAGAGCTCCTGAAACAGGAGAATTGGTGGTCACCCAGAGCTACCTAAAGCACCTTGTTTGGAGGACCCAGGAAACCAGAGGAGTATCCTACAACATCCTTGATGGTGTGGAAGGAGTAGACTACCCATCTGCACAGAGGAATCATGAGTAGAGCCCTCCACACCATGGAGGTCAGTGCCTGTGGCTGGCAAGCCACCTCGGGAGCTGTTCCATGATTGGGGTTGGAAGTTCCATCTCCCCCAATAAAAACAGAAGGAAGACACAGTGTGGCACTGACTTCAGCTGCTGATTAGTGAATTCGGTGGGCTGAAGTAGAATCGTAGGAACAACTAAACTTTGAACCTGTCCAGTCAGAGAGAAGCCAATGGCCACTATTCTGACTCCACCCCGGGCAAAAGGGGAAGCCACACTGACTGAAAATCAGTGCTTGTAAGGACAGACTTCCTTCCACCCAGGTTGGAGTACAGGTCTAGCCTAAACCCCAGTCCTACCACCAGCAGGGAGGAAGCTGGGGAGACCTGCACCACCTCTCTGAGAAGCTGCAAGCCACGCCACAGAGGCTGGTGACCATTCTACTCTAGGGGCCCAAGCCACTATAGGAGCTATTCTGTGGCTAGAGCTGGAAGCTACATTTCCCACAAACAGTGGAGGAAGAGACAGATGTCCTTCCTCAGCTACTGATTAGTGGACTCAGCTGGCTAAAGTATAGACCTAGAGTCAGCTAGGGTCTGAGCCTGTCCAAGTGGGAAATAGTCTTGTAGCTGCCATCTTGACTCCACCCCCAGCATGAGGAGGAGCATGGCTAAGTGAAATCCAGTGAAGTTAGGGACAGGCTTCTTTCCACCAAGATCAGATTGCAGCCCTAGCCTAGGCTCCAGCCCCACCTCCAGCAGAGAGGTAGCTGGTGGGACCTGCATCAGGCTCTCCAGGCAACTGCAAGTGCTCTCAGCTGACAGAGGCTGAATAGTTGGACACCTGGGGCTGCATCCCCACACCCCAAGAGAATAAGAGAGGAGCTGGGTATCCTCAGTCTCTCCAGGCAATGGCAGGAGTTTTCAGCCCACACAGATTTGTTGAGTGCCTTTGAGCCCATCTCCACCTCTGTCCCCCCACAGCATAGGAGGGGGCTGGTGTTGCCTCAGCCTCTCAGGGCAACAGTTTTGGGCTGCACAAGTCTTACTGTTGGCCACCTGTGGCTCCTTTTCCATCCCCAATAGGACAATAGATGGACTGTGTTTGCCCAGGCTCTTCGGGTAACTGCAGGTGCTTTGGCCCATACAGCCTGATCTGGTGGGTACTTGTGTACGCACCCTCACCTCCCAATAGGAAAGAAGGGAGCTGGTATTTCCACAACCTTTTTAGGCAACAACAGACCTACAGCATGCATGGACTGGACTATGAATCTACTTCCACCCCAATAGGATAGGAGGTTTTGGTGTCTCCACGGCCTCTCTGGACAACAAGAAGAAAGGTGGGAGAAACTTCATCAATTCCTGGGGCAACATGGGCACTTCAGCCTCCATAGCTTACAGAACCAACTACATCCTTGGCTCCTACTACACAACCAGCAAGGGAGAAAAGATAAGAAATCCCTAAACTAAAGAGAGAAACTGCATGCAGAATAAATACATCTAGCAAGCCAGATGTGGAAACACCAACAAAAAATTACAATCCATACCAAGAAACAGGAAGAGATAGTCCAGTTAAAGGAACAAGATAAGCCTCCAGATGACATAAAGGAGTTGAGACAACTAATTTTAGATGTTCAAACAAATCTCCTTAATAAATTCAATGAAGTGGCTAAAGAGATTAAGGATATTAAGAAGACATTGGATGAGCACAAAGAAGAATTTGAAAGCATACATAGAAAAATAGGAGACCTTATGGGAATGAAAGGTGCAATAAATGAAATTAAAAATACACTGGAGACATATAACAGCAGATTTGAGGAAACAGAAGAAAGGATCAGTGAGCTCGAAGACATGGCCTCCAAAAGTGAACAAACAAAAGAACAGATGAAGAAAAGAATGGAAAAAATTGAACAGAGTCTCAGTTAACTAAATGACAGCAAGAGACGTGCAAACATACATGTCATGAATGTCCCAGAAGGAAAAGAGAAGGGAAAAGGAGCAGAAAGAATATTTGAAGAAATACTGGTAGAAAATTTCCCAACCCTAGTGAAGGACATAGATATCCATGCCCAAGAAGCACAACATACTCCCATCCGAATAAATCCAAATAGATCAACTCCAAGACACATACTAATCAGAATGTCAAATGCCAGAGACAAAGAGAGAATTCTGAAAGCAGCAAGAGAAAGCAATGCATAACATATAAGGATACCCAATAAGATTAAGTGCCAATTTCTCATCAGAAGCCATGGAGGCAAGAAGGCAGTGGTATGATATAAGATACTGCAGGAGAAAAACTGCCAGTTAAGGATTTTATACCCAGCAAGATTATCTTTTAAAAATGAGGGTGAGATTAGAATATTTACAGATAAACAAAACTGAAAGAGTTTATAACAAAAATACCAGCTTTGCAAGAAATACTAAAGGGAGTGTTACAACCTGAAAAGAAAAGACAGGATAGAGTGGCCTGGAAGAGAGTCTAGAAGTGACAACTGTATCAGTAACAGTAACTAAAAGTGTCAAATATAAAATCACAGACTAAATGCAAAGATCACAATTGATGAAATAAGAACTGCCTTTACAGTAATAATATTGAATGCTAATGGATTAAACTCCTCAATCAAAAGACACAGACTGGCAGAATGGATAAGAAAATATAAGCCATGTAAATGTTGTTTGCAAGAGACTCACCTTAGACCCGAGGATACCAGTAAATTGAAAGTGAAAGGTTGGAAAAAGATATTCCACACATGCAGTAACCAAAAAAAAAAAAAAAAAAAGCTGGGGTAGCTATACTTATATCAGATGACACAGACTTTAAAAGCAAAACTGTTATTAGAGACAAGAAAGGACATTACATATTAATAAAAGGGATGATTCACCAGGAAGAAATAACAATCATAAATATATGCACCTAACCAGGATGCCCCAAGATACATGAGGCAAACACTGGCAAAACTGAAGGAAGAAACAGACATCTCTACAATAATAGTTGGAGACCTCAATACACCACTCTCAGCATTGGATAGAGCATCTGGGCAGAAGATCAATAAAGAAACAGAGAGCTTGAATAATATGATAAATGGAGTAAACCTAATAGACAAATACAGAACATTTTACCCCAAAACAGCAGGATATACATTCTTTTCAAGTGCTCATGGATCTTTCTCCAGGATAGACCATATGTTGGGACACAAAGCAGATCTCAATAAATTCAAAAAAATTGAAATTATACAAAGCACTTTCTCTGATCATAATGAAGTAAAGTTGGAAATCAACAAGCAGCAAATAAAGGTAAAATTCACACATATATGGAGATTAAACAACACACCCTTACATAATCAGTGAGTCAAAGAAGAAATTTCAAGAGAAATCAATAACTATCTCTAAATGAATGACAATGAGAATACAACATATCAGAACCTATGGGATGCTGAAAAGATAGTGTTGAGAGGAAAATATATAGCCCTCAATGCTTACATTAAAAAAGAAGAAAGAGCTAAAATCAATAACCTAACTACACAACTGGAGGAACTAGAAAAAGAACAGAAAACTAATCCTAAAACAAGTAGAAGGAATGAAATAACAAAGATCAGAGCAGAAATAAATGGAATTGAGAACAAAAAAACAACAAAGAAAATTAACAAAACCAAAAGTTGGTTCTTTGAGAAGATAAGCAAAATCGACAGACCCTTAGCTAGACTGACTAAGAAAAAAAGAGAGAAGATGCAAATAAATGAAATAAAAAATGAAAAAGGGAACCTTACTACTGACCCCACAGAAATAAAGGAGATCGTAAGAGGATACTATGAACAACGTTATGCTAAAAAACTAGACAATGTAGATGAAATGGAAAACTTCCTAGGAATGTACAACAACCTACACTGACACTAGAAGAAATAGAAGACCTCAACAAACCGATCACAAGTAAAGAAATTGAAATAATCATCAAACAGCTCCCCAAAATGAAAAGCCCAGGACCAGACAGTTTCACAGATGAGTTCTACCAAGCATTCAAAGAAGATTTAATACCAATCTTACTCAAGCTCTTCCAAAAAATTCAGCAAGAAGGAATGCTACCAAACACATTCTATGAAGCCAATATCACCCTAATACCAAAGACAGATAAAGATATTACAAAAAAAAAAAAATTAGGCTCATTTCTCTAGTGAATACAGATGCAAAAATCCTCAATAAAATACTTGCTAATTGAATCCAACAACACATTAACAGAATCATCCATCATGATTAAGTGGGTTTTATACCAGGCATGCAAGGCTGGTTCAACACAAGAAAATCAATCAGCATAATACACCACATAAATAAATCAAAGAAGAAAAATCACATGATCTTATCAATTGATGCAGAATAGGCATTTGACAAAATACAGCATCCTTTCTTGAGAAAAATACTACAAAAAACAGGAATTGAAGGAAATTTTCTCAACATGATAAAGGCCATATATGGAAAACCCACAGCTAACATTGTACTCAATGGTGAAAGACTAATAGCTTTCCCACTGAGATCAAGGACAAGACAAGGATGCCCACTGTCACCACTGTTGTTCAATATAGTGCTAGAGTTTCTGGCTAGAGCAATCAGCAAGAAAAAGAAATAAAAGGCATCCAAATTGGAAAGGAAGAATTAAAACTTTCACTATTTGCAGATGATATGGTTGTATATCTAGAAAAACCTTTGAAATTTACAACAAAGCTGCTAGAGCTAATAAATGATTTCAGTAGAGTGTCAGGATACAAGATCAATATGCAAAATTCAGTGGTGTTTCTATACACTAATAATGCACAATCTGAGGAGGAAGTCAGGAAAAAAATTCCATTTACAATAGCAACTAAAAGACTCAAATATTTAGGAATAAACTTAACCAAGGATGCAAAGCATTAGTATTTAGAAAACTGTAATGTATTGCTAAAAGAAATTTTAAAAGACCTAAATAATTGGAAGAACATTCCATGCTCATGGATTGTAAGACTAATTATCATTAAGATGTCAATTCTACCCAAATTGATATACAAATTCAATGCAATCCCAATATAAATCCCACCAGCATTTTTAAAACAAATGGAAAACATAGTTATCAAATTTATCTGGAAGGGTAAGAGTCCCAAATAGCCAGAAACATCTTAAAAAGAAAAAATGAAGTTGGAGGACTCTCACTTCCAGACTTTAAATCATATTACCTAGCTACTGTGGTAAAAATAGCATGGTACTGGCATAAAGATAGACACATAGACCAATGGAACTGAATTGATGGTTCAAAAACAGACCCTCACATCTATGGCCAAGTGATTTTTGACAAGCCTGTCAAGCACTCCCAGTTGGCGCAGAACAGTTTATTCAAAAAATGGTGTTGGGAGAACTGGATATCTGTAGCCAAAAGAAAGAAAGAAGACCCCTACCTCACACCTTATACAAAAATTAACTCAAAATGGATCAAAGACCTAAATATAAAAGGAAGTAAATAAAGCTCCTAGAAGAAAAAGCAGGGAAACATCTTCAATAGCTGGTGGTAGGTGGTGGATTCTTAAAGCTTATACCAAAAGCACGAGTAACAAAAGAAAACATGGATAAATGGGACATCCTCAAATTTAAACATCTGTGTTTCAAAGAACTTCATCAAGAAGGTGAAAAGGCAGCTCAGTCAATGGGAGAAAATATTTGGAAACCACTTATCCGATAAGGGTTTGATTTCCATTCTATATAAAGAGATCATACAACTCAACAATAAAAGAGCAAGCAATCCAATTTAAAAATGGGCAAAATATTTAAATAGACATTTCTCCAAAGAGGAAATACAAAATGGCCAAAAAAACACATGAAAAAATGTTCCACATGACTAGCTATTAAGGAAATGCAAATTAAAACAATGAGATATCATCTAACACCACATAGAATGGCCATTATTTTAAAAACAGACAATAATAAGTCCTGGAGAGGATGTGGAGAAACAGAAGCACTCCTTCACTGTTGGTGGGAGTGTAAAATGGTGTAGCCTCTGTGGAAGACAGTTTGGCAGTTCCTCAGGAAGCTAAGGATAGAACTGACATAAGATCCAGCAATTCCTCTACTAGGAATATATCTGAAAGAACTAAAAACTATGACACAAACAGACATCTGCACACCAATGTTCATAGCAGCGTTGTTCACAATTGCCAAAAGATGGAAACAACCCAAGTGTCCATCCACCAATGAATGGATAAACAAAATGTGGTATATACGTTACAATGGAATACTATGCTGCAATATGAAGAAATGAAATTGGGACATATGTGATAACATGGATGAGTCTTAAAGACATTATACTAAGCTAAGTAAGCCAGACACAAAAGGACAAATATTGATGGTCTCATTAATATGAACTAAATACAAATAATAAACACATGGAATTAGAACTTAGAGTATAAATTATAAGGAGATAAGAGGAGGGTTGAGAAGAAGTATGGATGCTTAATGTATGTAGAAGTTTTAATTAACTTGACTGCAAAAGTGTGGAGATGGATAGAGTTGATAGTAACACATCATAGTAAGTAACAACTGGTTTATAAATGAAATTGTGACTGAAAAAGCTAGTCTGGGGAAGTAAATGTCGATAGAAAGAAAGCTAGAGAATAATCTAGGGACTGAATAACACAGTGACCCCAGAGGCAGTTGAGAATTGTGGTTAAGGGTACAAATGCAAGAGAGTCCTTCTGTTAGCTAGAGTAGATGTACATCACTATTGCAGGGTGATGGGAATATGGAGAAATATGGGAAAACTACAATTGGTGTGATCTATAGAGTGTGGTTAACAGCAATACTATAACATTCTTGCATTAATGCGAAGATATACTGTGTTGATATGGAGGTGTACGGAAAAAGTGTGCCAAATGCATGCTATGGACCATGATTGGTGATAATAGTCTAATGATATTATCTCATAATCTGTAACAAATGTTTCACCAACGTGGAGTTGTATGGAAAATCTACACATCTGTATGATTGTTTTGCAAGTTCACAATATCTGTAACAAAAATACACTTTAAAAAATAGTATGGGTTGGGGGAAAAATACACCAAATGTAAGATAAGAACTATAGTTGGTAGTAATATTTTGACGATGCTCTTGCATAGTTTGTAACAAATGTTTCACACCAATGCAAAGAGTTGGTGGAGGGGTGATGTATGAGACCCTTGTGTGATGTTATATATGTTTATTTTGTAAGTTCACAATCTTTACTATACACTTACTGTTTATGTGTGTTCATGTATGAATGATATACTTCAATTTTAAAAAATCAATTATGGGAAGTGTATGTGGCTCAAATAATTGGGCTCCCATCTACCATATAGGAGGTCTAGGGTTCAATTCCTAGGACTTCTTGGTGAAGGCAAGCTGGCCCATATGGCAAGCTGGCCCAAGCAGAGAGCTGGCTCAGCAAGATGACACAACAAAAAGAGACACAGAGAAGAGAAAGAGATAATAAGAGACACAGCAGACCAGAGAGCTGAGGTGGTACAACAGATTGAGCACCTCTCTCCCACTATAGAAGGTCCCAGGATCAGTTCCCAGTGCCACCGAAAGAGAAGACAAGCAGACACATTAGAACATACAGCGAATGGACACAGAGCATGGGGGAGAGGGGAGGAATATTTATTTAAATAAATCTTTTTAAAAATCTATTATATTTCTATACTTTAGCAATGAACAACCTGAAAATATAATTAAGGGAAGGAGGTGTAGCTCAGTGGTTAAGCACCTACTTCCCATGTACCAAGTCCTGAGTTCAATCTCCAGTGCCTCCTAAAAAAAGCAAACAAAGAAAACAATTCAATTTACAATAATATCAAGAAGAATAAAATTCATTAAACAAAAGAAGTGTAAGATATGTATATTGAAAACTAAACATCACTGAAGAAATAAGGGAGATCCAAATAAATGGAACGACATCCCATGCTCATAGATGGGAAAAGTTAATATTGTTAAGATGGAAATACTCCCCAAATCAATCTAAGAGTCAACTCAATCCCTATCAAAATTCCAGGTGCCTCTTTGAAGAAGTGGACACGGTGATCCAAATATTCATATGGGAATACACAGGACCCACAATAGCCAATACAATCTTGAAAAAGAAAAACAAAGTTGAAGAATTCATACTTCCCAATTTCGAAACTTATTACAAAGTCATATAATAAAGATAGAGTGGTACTGGCATTAAGGGTAGTGTATTAGCCAAAGGGGTGCTGATGCAAAATACCAGAAATCTGTTGGCTTTTATAAAGGGTATTTATGTGGGGTAGAAGCTTACAGTTACCAGGCCATAAAGCATAAGTTACTTCCTCAACAAAGTCTGTTGCCACATGTTAGAGCAAGATGGCTGTCCAGTGTCTGCAAGAGTTCAGGCTCCCTCTTCCTCTCTTGGTTCCATGGTCCCAGCTTCTTCCAATATCAACTGTAGGCTGGGATAAGTCTTGTATCTTTCCCAGGGCTCATTTCTCTCTGGACTCAGCTACTCTGCTCTCTCCACAAGGCCAGCTCTAGACTATCAGGTGAATGGCTCCTCTCTCTTCCCAGTCTCCAGGATGAAAACTCCAACTAACTAATCTGTCTTGTCATTTTCAACATCCTACTGACATGGCCCAATCAAAGCTTTAAACATAATTTAACCAAGTAAGAATGAAACCTCTGAATCCAATGCAATCTAATGTACCCAGAGAAAAAGACCAATTTGCAAACATAATCCAATATCTATTTTTGGAATTCATAAATAATGCCAAACTGCTACAGATAGATATATAGATGAATGAATGTGAATTGGGAGCCCAGAAATAAATTCTTACATTTATGGTCAAGTGCTTTTCAACAAGAGAACTGAGACAAAAAAAGAGGAAAGAACAGTCTTTTCAACAAAAAGTTCTGGATGGGATATCTACATGAAAAAAAAAAAAAAAGAAGTTAGGTCCCTTTCTTAAACCAAACACAAATATTAACTCAAAATGGAACATACCTAAATGCAATAGTTAAACTATAATAGTCTTAGAAGAAATGTAAGAGTAAATCTTCCATCACCTTGATTTAGGCAATGCTTTCCTGGATATGAATCAAAAGCACAAGCAACAAAAGAAAAAATAGATAAGTTGGTCAATATTAAAATTGAGCAATTTTGTACCTTAAAGAACACTATCAAGAAAGTGAAAAGACATTTGTGGGAGAAAAGGATGAGAGAAAATATTTTCAAACCATATATTTGATAGGGACTGGCATCAAAAATATTCAAAGAATTTTTAAAACAAAAAAAGCCAATTTAAAATGGGCAAAAACAATAAAATAAAACAAACAAACAAAAACAAAAAGAAATAAAATGGACAAAGAATTTGAATACACATTTCTCCAAAGAAGATATACAAATGGTTGATAAGGACATGAAAAGATGCTCAACATCATTAGTCACTAGGGAAATACAAATCAAGACCACAATTAAATACCTCTCCACACTCATTAGATAGCTGTAATAAAAAAAAAACATGGCAAAAACAAACGCTTTCAAAGAGGAGGATAAATTAGAACACATATACATTGTTGGTGGGAATGTAAAATGGGTATAGCCACTTTGGAAAACAGTTTGTTAGTGCCTTAAAAAGTTAAACCTAGAGGTATTATATCAGCCAGTAATTCCATTACTAGGTATATAGTCAAAAGAATTGAAAACATATGTCCAGTTAAATACTTATACATGAATGTTCATATCAGAATTATTCATTATAGCCAAAATGGGGAAACAATCCAAATGTCCATCAATTAATGAATGGACAAAGAAAACATAGTATGTACATACAATGGAATATTATTCATCCATAAAAAGGAATGAAGCATAGATACAGCTACTATGTGGATGAACCTTGAGGACATTATGCTAAGTGGAAAAAGCCAGATACAAAAGGCCACTTGTTATATGATCCCATTTATATGAAATGTTCAGACTAGGCAAATTCATAGAGACAAAAAGCAAATTAGTGGTTTCCAGAAGCTGGGAGAAGTGGGAATGGAGACTGGCTGCTAATGGACATGGTTTTCTTCTTGAAGTCATGAAAAAATTTAATTAAATAGTGATGATGGTTGCACAACTTTTAAAATATATTAAAAAACACAGAATTCTACAGTATGAAAGAGTGAATTTAATGGTATATGAATTATATCTCAATTATTAAAAAATACATCATAATACATTGATAATATAAGGGAAGTAAAACAGTAGAACTAAATCCAGGTAATTATAATTAAGGCAACTGGATTAAACTCACTAACAAGAAGACAGAACCTTTTTGATGAGATGTTTTTTCAATCCAGCAATATATTCTATAAACAGCATTTTAAAAAGAGAAGACAAAAAGCCTGAAAAAAAGGAATGGAGAAAAATATGTGTTGAATGCCAAATTGATGGTAAGTGGTTAGAAACAGACAAAATAAGCAAATATGGCAAAGATTTAAATAAAATGATTGATAACCAATAAACATAAATGCAAATTCTTTTTAACACATAGTTATTTTCACACACACACAAACGCACATGGGCAGCAGACTTGGCCCAGTGGTTAGGGCATCCGTCTACCACATGGGAGGTCCATGGTTCAAACCCCGGGCCTCCTTGACCCGTGTGATGAGCTGGCCCATGCACAGTGCTGATGAGCACAAGGAGTGCCCTGCCATGCAGGGGTGTCCCCGCGAAGGGGAGCCCCACGCACAAGGAGTGTTCCCCATAAGGAGAGCAGCCCAGCGTGAAAGAAAGTGCAGCCTGCCCAGGAATGGCACTGACACAACAAGACAATGCAACAAAAAGAAACACAGGTTCCTGTGCTGCTGACAACAACAGAAGCAGACAAAGAAGACACAGCAAATAGACACAGAGAACAGACAACTGGGGGTGGGGGAAGGGGAGAGAAATAAATAAATCTTAAAAAACAAACAAACAAACAAACACACATGTATGAATTAATATATACTAGGCCACCAGGAAACCTCAATAAATTTCAAAGAATCACTATCTTTTTGCCAATGTTTTTGGATCCACAAGAAAAAAAAATTAGAAATCAAATACGATAGCCCTTTGAAAATCTATCTTCTGATATCTGATATAGGAGAAAGTTGATACAGATATAAGATTGATGAAGTTAGATATATAAAAATCCTGTTGTCTTTAATTTGATTTGGAGATATCAGTATTAACTCATCTGCTCTTATCATTGAAAAATATATTTCCTAGCTCTTTCTAATAAAAAGCCCTAAGAACCACTACCAACCCAGCAGCAATGAGCACCCCTGGTATCCAGATTGTGGTCTCTAAATATTATTTCCCACTAAAATGGATCAGTGGTCCTGCAGTGATGTCTAATTTCAGGTGTGGGACAGAAGATATAAAGGATGAGCTTGGAACATCTTGACATGCCAGAGAACAAAAGTAGCTATCAGACTACTAAAAATGTATGGTAAGGATTCAGGAGCCAAATGGAAGAGACTACTACTGTCCAAAGATGGGACAATTTAAGCATTGCAAGATTAATAACTACAATGGTTTGAAACACATTAAATATTTTTAAATCCAGAATTACATAGTGATACCTACAATGAAGAACAAACAAGGAAAAACTCATTAGGCACCTTGGAGAAGGCTAGGGAACAACCACATTATTCTGAACACTGTTAAATAAAAGGTAAGAATGTAGCTTTTATCCTATACTTCAAGATAGTCAGTATTAAAACTGTCCTTCAGTGTGACCAAACACTCGATGAGAGGAAGATTCTTTTTAGCAAATTATTCCAATTAATCAATGAAGAAAGAATATAGGATTAGAAAATTACTCCTGACAAAATTTGGGGTCTAGGGAATGATCATCAATAGCTGATAACATTACAAAAAGAGACAACCAGACTTGCAACTTCTCAGGAATATATACCATACAACCTATGAAATATTTTTGCCAAAAGAGTGGGGGGTGGTTTGAAATAAAGGTGGCCTTGCATTTGTAATTGTTGAAGCTGGGTAATACATACATGTGAGCTCATTATACTATTCTCTGTTCTTTTGTACATGTTTGAAATTTTCCATAATAACAGGTTTTTTTTTAAGTACCTGTGCCTGGAAACTAAAAGGTTTTTTACTAAATAACCTTTAGTTAAAGAGGAAATCACAAGGGAAATTTAAAAATACTGAGAGATGAATGACAATTAAAGCTCCACTTGTCAAATATAAGGTTTACAACTAAAGTTTACTTTTGGAGAGATTTATAACTTTGAATACATATATCAGAAAAGCAAGAAATATCTCAAATAGGTGTGCATTCAACTCGAAGGGCTAGAAAATGTGCAAATCCAAAGAAATAAAAGGAAAAAAATAATAAAGTTAAGTGCATAAATCAGTGAATTTGAAAATGGGGAAAATATCATACAGTTCTCTGAAAAGAATAATATGATAGACAATCCTCTAGTAGACCAATTTAAAAAAATAGAGTTGCAAATATGCAAAACACAGAATGAAAAGAAGAAAATAACTACAGACTTCGAGATATATATATTGTTTAATTTATAAAAGACCATCAAGAATGATATATCAATAAATTAGAAAATCTAGATAAAATGGATAAATATCTGCAGAGGTATAAAATAACAATATTGGTGCAAGAACAAATGTGAACAAACCAAAAACTATTAGAGAAATAAGAATGATAAAACTCCTCCCATCCCAGTGCCCCCAAAACCCGAGGATCAAATCATTTTGTAGGTGCAGTTTATCAAACTTCCAAGAACACATAACCAACTCTGGTTTATAAAAGTTGCTCTAGAAATTTAAATAGAGGGAATGTTCTTTACCTCATTTTATGAGGCTAATATAACTCTGACACCAAAACTGGATATGGTGAAAATAAGAAAAGAAAATATGGGCCGATTCACTTATGAATGTGGATGCAAAAATCCTAAGTATAAAATTTGCAAACTGAATCTAATAGTAAATTCTTAAAAAAATACAAAATGATCAAGCAGTGTTAATAACAGGAATGCAAGGGTGGGTCAACATCAAAAAGAATACCAATGTAATTCATCACATTGCAAGACTGAGGAGAAAAAGTCACAGTCATCTCAACAGATGCAGAAGAAAGTATCAAAGTCTAATATTTGTTCATTAATTTTTTTAAAGTAGGAAAAGGTAACTTTCTTAACAAAATATACCAAAAACAAATAGGAAACATTATACAACCAAAAATCATGCCAAATGAACTAAGAAAAACAAGAAGTATAAAATCTAAAATGGAAAATATCATGATTTGCTCATTATATAATCACTCACAGAGAAAATTCAAAGGCATCACTATACTCCAAAAACTAAAGAAAATTGAGATAGACAGTTGAATTTAAAAATTAATGTGTAAAATCAATGATATTCCTCTAAACCTGCAATAACAAACTAGAAAAGAAGATACCATTTACTCTGGCCTTACAGGAGAAAGAAGGGTGGAGGGAGGTGGGGGGCGGGGAGAGGAAGGCAGAAAGAGAGAGGAAGGGAGGAAGAGGAGGGAGGGAGGAAGGGAGGCAAGGAAGGAAAGAAAGGAACCTAAAAATTAAACCATCTAAGTTGTACAAGATCCAATAAAGACAAATTTAACACAAAATAGACAACTAAATGGAAAATATACCACATTCATGGATGGGCTAACTGGGATAACATAGCTTTTTTTTTTGGAAAAAAAAATCACTTTATTCTAATTAGTTCACAGATAGTAACATCACAGCAAGTGGTTTAAGGAGGCACACAAACATGTGTCCATCCCCAAAATCTACACCATCTCAGTGGACTTCTATACAGCAAGAACTCCCTCTTCCATTGTTACTGTGAAGCAAGGAAGTGATTACTGACAGAGGAGAGGTTTAACTAGTGGCTTTATACTTTATATTTTCACTAGCAATTCTAGTTTTATACTAATAATTTGGTCCTAAGAGCAGATTTTCCATTTCTTCATTTTCGACTTCTTGATTAGGCTACCCATTTGCAAATCCACACTGCTTCAGCACCTCGCTGAAACTCTCACAAAGTTTAAGGTCACCCTGGTTCTGGGCACACCCCAAAAACTGTTTCATCTCAGGGAAGTAAGGGCCAAACTGCTGCTGCTGCTGCTGGTGTGCAGCGGGGCTCCCTGCGGCTCCTGGTAAGTGAGGTCGTGCCTTGAGGGCTCAGCATTCCTCCCTCCACTGAAGTCCCAGTGACAGCAGGGCCCAGTGTGAGCCCGACAGCAAAGCCACAGCCAGCCAGCTGCAGTGGTTGCCATCTGGGCCATCAGACCCGGCTCCCGGGGCCCAGCAGCAGGTGAGCCAAGTGCCGCTGATGGGCCGCTGCTGGCGCTGAGCTGCTGGTGCTGGCCTGGGGGCAGCTCTCCTCCGGGGCCCCCGCTGGCCGGAGGGGCCACGCGTGAGGTCCAGCTCTGGCTTCCACGGGCATCACAACCTTGCAGTGGCTCAGCTTCTAGAAGGGGGAAAGTCTCCATAACTTAGCTTTAAAAAGACGTCAAGACTATCTAAATTAAACTATAAATCCATTACAGCTATAAGCATTAGCCTAGCAAGATTAGGAAAGGGGAGAGTCAAGATTTTAAAATTGATTTTAAAATTTATATAGAATAAAGGTCCAAAATACCTAAAACATTTTTAGGAAAAGAACAAGGTGGGAAATGTACTCAACCAGAAAATAAGATATCTACCAAAGACATAGCATGAAAAAATGCATATTTTATACTGGCACAGGACAAACAAATGGATTAAAGGAACACAACAGAAGAAAGACTGGAAACAAATTCATGTATATATGCAAGTTTAGCATTTGCAGAAGTGGGGGAAACATATACCATTTAGTAAATGATGTTTGGAAAACTGGTTTACACTCTGGAGAAAATTAAGTTGAATCCTCTCCCACAAAAACAAAGAAATAAACACCTACATGTGGCAAGTAAAAGTATGATGCAAATAAACTATAGATGCATATTTTTGGACTTTTCTTAAACTAGAATCACAAACCACAAACCCAGAGTGGGGGAAAGGGGCACTAAATTATGCTATAACAAAATCCAAGACATTCTCAACAACAGACTCCATAGACACATTTAAAGATGGGGGACAGATTGGTAAAAGGTATTTAGACTTGTCCTAAGATTAACAAGGTCTGTACAGACGGGGGAGGGGTAATATCCCGAACTCTGAAACCATGTGTATGATTTTTCTGTAAACCCACTATTGCTCTAAAAATAAAATTTTAAATTTTAAAAAAGAAAGTAATGTTCACAATATGTGAAAATTGCAAATCTGCCAGAAAATGGAGACCCAAAGATAAAAAATGGTCAAAAATAACAATGATCAAAAATAACAGAAGGATAACCTAAAGGATTATAAGCATATAAAGCTCAACATCACTAGACTTTAAAGAAAGGCAAAAGAAGGAAGATTTGCAAACAGTAAAAAGCTGAATAACATGAAGTGATGGGGAGGCTGCGGGGAAAATGGGAACCTTCCCTACTAGTAAGAGCCTACCCTGTGCAGCCATTCAGGAGAGCAGTCTAAACAGTTCAGCAATAGCACTTCTGGGTTGAAACGTCAGGCACATTCTCACAAATGCCCAGGGATTTAGGTCAGTGTCCACCACAACATTGTTAGAGATAACAAGGAGTTGGTGACAACCTAGGTAACCCTCACTAGGGGAATGTATAAATTAGAATGATAAAATACCCTGCAGGTCAGAAAATAATGAACTAGATTTACATATAGCAATATGAAGTGCTCATGCCAATGTAAAGTGTGAAAAAGTAAGAAATATAATTGAAATTTATAGAATGGTTATGTAAATGAAACACAAACACACAGGCTCTTTCACTTGAGTTTTCAAGGATACACACGTACAAAAGTGTATGGCTTGTACCAGCGCATTGCTCCATGCCAGGATTAGCATTTTTACCGGATTCTGTGTGAATGGTGCCCTCTGGAGCATAGCCCCAGAGTACAGGAATGGTGTCCCCTGGAGTTGTGCAACATGGCAGCCTCGAATACATAAGATGGTTTGGAAGGTCACAGATTAAATAAACTGCAATCGGTTCCCAGGGTGGGAGCAGGAAAAGAGGAGAAAGGGGGAAATGAGGTAAAATAAAATAAGGTAGAAGAAGGCCTTTGCACAAACGACAGATAGTAGTATGGCCTGAGAAAGAAATATGATCAGCCCAATGCTATGGCCCTCAGGGGGGTATGAGACAGAGGAGACTTGAGCTGAAATTCACCCTTATAAATCCTGCTAAGGCATTTGGATTTTATCACAAAAGCTATGGGGGATCCTGGAAGTGTCTGAAACAGGAAAGATCTGCATTTTAGAAAGGTCCCTTGGGAATGTTCTGGAGGGCTGGAGCCTGGGGCAGTGGTCCTTCGTAGGCAACCTAAGCGGGGTCTCCACGCATGCAGCGGAGTCCACGTGGCCAAAGAAGCCCTATGCCAGGTGTGTGGACCTAGCCCCGTGGGCCCAGGGCCTTGGAAGGCTCAGCACTCCCTTCCTGAGCCTCAAGCACCCAAACACTCAACCAGGAATAAGGCCTGGGTAAAAGCGCTGGGGCAGCTCCGACTCGGCACGGTTGGCACCGCCTTGCAGATGTGACTGTGAATAAGTGAGCACTGTCTGCCCCGATGACCAAGGTGTCCATATCGTTGGCAGACTATGCCCCTGTGCCCTGCAGAGCACCAGCTGGGGGCATTCAGTCCAAATCTCCATGTTGACACATGTGGTATCATTTTTTGGTGAGATTTTTCTCCACTGGCAAGGGAAGGCCTCGCCTCTCACAGACAACTGCCCAAACATTCACAGAGAAATGAGTCCTCCTTTATCTTTTCCCGACTCCTCAGCTAATAGCTATTTCCTAGCTCTGGGATTTTGAGAAAACCATTCCCCTCCCCGGTGGAGGCAGTTGGATAGGGCTATGTAATCTCGGCAGCCCTTCCAGTGCCAACACCGGGTCTTGGGAAGGCCGGGCCTCTGGGCGTGCTGAACACCTGTGGTGTACGACGTGCCTTGGATGGGGCAGCCAAAAGAGCACAAGGTTTGGAGTCTGGCTCAGGTTGGACTCCTGCATCTGCTGCTTACCAGCTGGTGACATGAGTTTCTTCATTTGTAAAAATAGAGCTTCAAAAGTTCTACCGCACAAGAATAACGCAGAGATAATGCATGTGAAAATACTTAGCACAAGGGTCTGGCACTTCAAAATCTCAGCAAAAGTTGGTTCCTTCCCACCCTCCTTCCTTTCTGTTTAGGAAAACAAATTTCAGGAATTGTCATGATCAAATCTTCCCTTTTCAAGAACTTAAGAGTGAGCTCACGTGCAGGATCATGTAAAGAAGAAATTCCTAGGAAAATCTAAATAACTATTTTATTAGAAATTATTAATAAACAAATGTGTTTATATCTTTATTTTATTTTTGATAGAGGTGAGTAGGGAGAAGTTCACAATTAAGAATCTTTTATGACATCACCTTCTAAGAATAACCTTTTCTGCTAGACTCAAAGAAAAAGATACTGAATGCTTTCTTTAATCCTGCTCATGTGCAATTTTTTGCCTCTCCTGCTCCCACAGATCTTTATCAGACTCTGGTATGAGACAAGCCTTCTATTATTAAGCAGGTGCTCAGGGAAGCAAAGGAAATGGGAAGGAGAAAAACACTTCTGATTGGCTGACCCTACCTTTCCTTCTAAGGGTATTTTAAGTCAGTGATTGTCAGCCCTGGGTTCCTAAGGCCACAAAGAATTAATCAAGTAATTTTGATTATAACATTTTCTTAATGCAGTTTGATATTTTTTATGAATTCCAAAAACAAGCATTCTGTTGGTAAACTAGTCTGTTCCTCTGGGTGTGATCCTCTTTGATTGTATTAGATTCAGCTGAGATGTCTTTTAATTTTATGTTAAGATTAGGGCTTTGATTCAACCACATCAGTAGGGTGTCATGCAGGGTTGAGTCCCCACCCTCTTGGTGGGCTAGATAAACAGGCACACACTCAAGAAGACACAGAGAAGACACACAGGAGAGAACTTTGATCCTGTGATGAGAGATGAGCCCTATGACAGCCTACAGCTGAGATCAGAAGAAACTGGGCCCACAGAGCCTTAAGATGTAGAAGGAAGGAAAGGCCAGGCCTACCATCTTGCTTCAACATGTGGCAACTGACTTTGGGTGAGAAGGCAACCTTGAGTTGGACTCTTCAGGGCCTTGTAACTGTAAGCTTTTACCCCAAATAAATACCCTTTATAAAAGCCAACATATTTCTGGTACTTTGCATCAGCACCCCTTTTTGGCTGACTAATACACTAATGAAAGCAAAGGTGTGGTGAAATAGGCACTCTCATGCATATCAATTGTAATTAGAATAAATCTTTTGAAAATCTATTTGGCAATACATATTGAGCCTTTGTATGTTTGTGCTCTTTGACCTGGGAATTCTGTTTCTGGGAAGCTATATTGTCAGGGCAGGGGTGTCTAAATAGAAAAATAGATATGTGCACAAACAAGTTTATCCCAGGGTTATTTTATAATAGTAAACGATATTGGAAACAACCTAATGACATGAGGAAAATTATATAAACTGCATGGATGGATCTCTGTACAAGGAGTTTGTCAAAACATGAATATAAAAGTATATACACAATCTTATCAGAAATTATGTTTTTGTAAAAAAAAAAACAAGCAAAATATGAAATTTTCACAATTCAAAATGTCTGGAAGGACCTATGACAAAATTGGGTAGTGGTGGTCTTTTGGTGCCTGGGATTTGGAGTGATTTTTCTTTCATTTACTTATTTTCAAGTTCATCATAAGGACTATAGAATAAAACTTTTCTAGTGGGCAAAAAATAATAAAAATGTTTTGTAAGGAAATAAATGAAGAGCTCTATCACAGGAATCATTTTGGTTTTAGAGATGGCTGAGAATTGGATACCTAAGACCAAAGATACAATACATTGTCTCAATTCCAAGCAAGTATGGGGAAGGCTGATCAGGAGCTGGAGTTCATGCTCTCCTCCGAGAGCTTGCTGGTTTCTCCCCAGAATTTCTGTTGAGCTTGGAGAACAGGGAGAGTTGCTTTTCCAGGGGCAGGGGGAGCGAGCACTGAGCTCCTGGTACTACATTCACAGCTAAGCTTTGATTCTCATTCTCAGCACCATGATGACTATAGAAATAAGTGAATGAAAGTAAGAATAAATAATACTTATTAACCACTTCCTATGTCCAGGCACTGTTTCGGTGCTTTTTATAATAAATACACTTCACCTTTCTTGGCTTGCAAAAGCTCTTCTAAAAGGAACTATTATCTCTTTTCTTTTTTTCCTTTCCCTGTTCTCCTCCTACCCACACAAAGAACATCTTTGGGGAATATAATTGATTTGGATGAAAGAAAAATGGGCAGACTGGGCTGCCTTTGTTACAAAGAAAGCCTTCCCAGTGCCTGTAGAGTCGACTGCACAAGCATCTTCAGGTAACTGGGGCAGAGAAGGTTCTGGAAATGGCATCAGAAAATTTCACAGGCTTTCTCCCTGTAACGTGGCTTATTTACTTTACGGGCTTTGGGCATATCTGTTGATGTCAGCAGCCCATCAAAGTTTAAAATAATAAGAGTACAAAGGAAAACAGTCCTTTTCAGCCAGGCAGTCCTGTTCTGCCAACTCTTGAGTTCTCATAATTCGAGTTAATAAACGCCCAAGAACCACCTCCCCTAGCACCTGGGGCAGGGGGGAGCACAATAATTTTTAAAACCACCATGTCAGCCCACTGCCAGCATAAACCATTCAGTCAAGTAGCATTTGTCACTCTAATGAGGATTTTACCGCTGCCTCCAAACGAAAGCTATCATTAGGCCTTGTGTTTATGGTTTCAGATGACTATCTGGGGACCCTGGGCTTCTTCTGGTCCCTTCCTCATTTTGATCATGCTCCAGACCAAATACATAGATGTGTTCTGCATCAGACTGAAGTACAAAACCATAATTATGCCAGCTAATGTCTTTTGAAAACATCAATTAAGAAAACGGCCTCTTAATTGCCATTTCACTTGAAAACCTCACACGCGTTGTAATAGCACATTGTCAGTG
Organism: Dasypus novemcinctus; assembly: GCF_030445035.2. NCBI lineage: Eukaryota > Metazoa > Chordata > Mammalia > Cingulata > Dasypodidae > Dasypus > Dasypus novemcinctus. The sequence goes on from NC_080682.1 coordinate 81,141,663, forward strand.
GCGCTGGAGGTGGGGCTGCCTCTAAAAGGAGGCAAAAAGCAGACAGGATCTCTGCTGGGGAAGAACCTTCTTTATAAAGCAAGACCTCTTAAGTTATCTTCACGTGTAAGGTTGAAACTGGAGCCAGTTCCTTAAAAGTTACGCTGATACCAGGCTGGCAGCACACACACACGCCCCATTGTTAATACTGCCTCTGGACAGATTAGAGCCCACATTCCTTACAAGTACTGAGCTCCAGAGAGAAATCAGCCAGCAGGCTCCTTCCGTGGGGGAGACAACTACATAGATTGATAAGGTTTCAGGATAATAACTGGAAAGATTATATTGGACCCTCACTAGGGCCGACACTAGCTATGCAGAAAGTATTACACTTGCATCTCCTGGCAGGTACACAGGTGTGAGCCAGACAACATTAATCCATGTCATTAGCTCACTTTTATATGCTTTTATCAATGGCTACGTGCAGCTATTAATCAAATTGCTCACCCAAGGTGCACTATGAGATTGCTTTAATTTTTTCCCCAGGCCTTAATCTAGTAAACGCTGATAGTCAATTTAGATTTGAACAGGTAAATAAGTAATCTCTGACCAACAATACTGGAGCTAAACTTGGGTTTGGGTGAAATCTGTTGAGGTCATGGTTGTTTTTAATCATATAGCTCAATTCAAAAGCTGAACACCAACAAAGATCTTCGCTTTCAAATCTTAATTTTAACCAGAATGCTCATTAAATACCAACTTTAGTTATACTTAAGTACTACAACTTCCCTTTTATTTTTCCTGAAGGAACAGTCATTGAGCCGATGAAGTGGCCATATGAATTAAAGGTCAGCACACCTGCCTTTCCAGGAACAAATCCAAAAGAGCTCAGATTAAATTTTAACCAGGGATTATATTTGCCAAGATTTTAAATCTCAAAAGGGTTACTTTGGGCTTTTGTAATACTATAAAGGTTATTTTGAAAAAAGAATCCCATTTTAACATATACTGTATTCACTTGGAGGAAATACAGGGTTAAGCTTCAACACAGTTCAGCCTTTGAAAGAAAATAAAAGGCAACCTGTTTAGCGAATGGGTAATTCCCGAATCTGCAGAAATGTAAACAGCCAGGATTTTGGTGCCTGTGGGTTTTATCAAAGGTGTAAGTAAGGCTGAGACCAACACCAGCGCGTCCTCTTTGGCTAGTTTTAACACGTTTACAGTCACAATTAACATTCAAGGAATTTCCTTTTCAGCCAATGTTTCTTTTAAAAGCACAAACTAAAGTTCCAGCTGCCATCAGTCCTTTCCATACAGAAGAGTGAAATCTCTGTAACACTTTTTTTCTATTTTTGAAAATAGGCTCGGACCACATCCATTTTCTTGGGGCGTTTGTTTTCCAAAACGGGGTTCTCATCACCCCCCTACTTCCTACCCCTAAAAGACCGTGGCCTGGAGACCCGGGTTCCTCGTTCCCCACCCTCCTTCGCACTTACCCCGGAGCTAGAGGAGCGCGGCTACCGCGCAGGCGTTCCCAGCTCTCCCTCGGCCGGATCTGGGCACTGCGGCCCGGCAGGCGCTCCCCGCCCACCCCCAGCCCGGTTTCAAGTCCCTGAACCGGCAGGACCGGTACTTTCTGCAGGGAAGGGAGAAAAGTGTCCCCTTCTCCGTCCTGCTCCCCCTACACAAGGGATTCACACACAGGCACTGAGTCCGAATCCTGGCTGTGCATGGAGCTCAGCCCCGTATCCGAATCCTCGTCGTTGCCAGGACAGCTCTTGGCCAGTCCGCGGGCCTGGTCCACCCACATCTCGCCACAGGCCTGAGGCCGGAGTTCCCGAGAGGGTCCCCCCGCGCCGGAAACCCCATCGGGCGCCACCGTCAGTTCCAAAGTGTGCAAAGTCTGGAGAAGGCCCTGCAGTTCGCGCTCCTTGCTGTCCCACTGCTGCTGGCTGTAATCCAGATCCGACTTCATGGCCTCCAGGTCCGTGTTGAGCCGGAGCCCGATGTAAAGGCTGGTGCTGAGCTGCGTCCTGACCCGCTCCTGCTCCAGCAGTAATTCGCCGGCTGGGCCGTCGTCGGGTTCCGGGGGCTCCTCCCGCGCCACCAGCTCCTCCTGGCGCCGCCGCATCCACCTCTGGTTCAGCTCCTCCTGAATCTCGGCGGAGAGGCGCTCGAGCAAGTCCTCCTGCTGCGCCCGCTGCTCCTGCAGCCGCAGCAGGTCATCGCAGCGCCGGGCCAGCTCCTCCAGCGCAGTCGCCGGCGCCCCCCCGTCCAGGGGCGCCGCCGCCGCCGCCGCCGCCTCTTTCTCGGCGGCCGCCTCCTGCTCCTCTCCCGGGCTGGGCCCGTCGAGCTCGGTGCTCACGCCCACCAAATAAGTGTCCTGTACGTAGTTGACCCCGTGCCGCCGCATGCGGTCCAGGTGCACCTTGGCCTCGTAGCGGTCGATTTCACGGTCCAGTTCTCGGAGCCGCTGCACCTGCTGACGGATGGTGTGGTCCTGGGACAGTACCAGGTGCACAAGCGTCTCCATGCGCTCCACCGAGGCACTCTCGTGGCCCCGCGGCGACGACGAGCAGGACGAAGCGGTCGACGAAGAAGTGGACGAACACGGGGACGGCGGCTGCTGCTGGCGCCGCCGGTTGAGCTTGGCCAGCTTGCGGAAGGCCTTGCGCACCACCCGCCGCTGCTTCTCCTGGGTCATAGCCAGGCTAGGCCGGGCAGGGGCCCCCCGGGCGGAGCAGGGGCGCTCGCGGCTGAGAACCACGCGCGCCTCGGCGCTGCGGGGGCCCGCGTTGGGCAGCGACGCCTCGCTGCGCACCAGCACGAAGCGCACATTCTCTTGCTCGTCGCCCCAGGCAGCCCAGAGGCGCAGGATGCGCGTCTTGTTAGGCAGGATGCGCTCAAAGCCGCGCCACTTCTCCACGATGCAATAGCACTGCGGGGGCCCGCACAGCATCCCCTGCGGCAGAGTCTCGTCGTCGTCTTCGTCGTCTTCTTCCGGCGGTTCTAGCAGCTCCTCCGAGCCTGGGGGGTTGCCGGCCGACCCCCGTCGTCTGCCTCGCCGCTGCCTTCGTCGCCGCCGGCAGCCGTCCTCCAACAGCACCCGCACCACGTCTGAGCAAGTCGTGCGGCGGGAGAGGCCAGACACCAGCTTCTCTTCCTGGCATATCCATACAGAGATCTTCTTCTCCGTGGGATCCATGGCGCTACCCGGACGCAGATGGCAAGTCCAGTCCGGCCCCAGGGGGCGGCGGGAGCACCTGAGCAGCCCCGCACTTCTTGGTAGAAGAACCCGAGACCCCACCTCCCGGCGACACTGGCGCTTCTCCCCCGCTGCGCACGGAAAGCAGGCTCCGGCGCGGGCTACGAGCGGCTGCGGCTGCGGCTGCGCTCGGCCCGGACGGCGGGAACTCCCGGGGAAGCGCACCGGAGCTCGGACTCCCACCGCTCTGGCTCGGCCTGCGGCTCCCGGGGCCTCTGGGTTTTTGCTCCTCCCCACGTGGCTCCTCCTCCTCCCTCCCCCAACGCCCGGAGCCGCGACCCGGAGCGCGGGAGGCGTGGAGCCCAGGCCCGCCCCTGGCAGCTTGGCCGCGCCGCGTCCGCCCCGTCCGCCTCTCTACGTGCTGCGGGTGTCCTGAGCGGCTGCCGCTTCCGTGGACTTGCCGCTGTGCCGCCCTCCGGGGCGAGGGAGGACTCGGGGGCCTCCCTGCTGCTGGGCCTGGAGCCCACTGCTCGGCGGAGGTCAGCCGCGCGACCCCCTGGCCCCCTGGCTCCTCTCCTGGAATCTCGGCGCTGCCTGGACCCGTCTTCCCTTAACTTCCGCACCTTTCCGGGCGCGGTCAGACGCACCTCTGGTCCATCTAGGCAGCGCCGTTTTGGAGTGCCTCTTTCGTAGACAGCGAACCCGAGGCCCCTAACGGAGACGTTCTAACTGCATTGGCGGGTTTCTCCAACTGGGAGCTGTAACCGCCGAGCCTGGCTACGAAGGCCTTCCAGACTTCCTGGGCAGAAAACGATGTTTGGGTATTTAGGGAGAACAGGAAGGGACCGTGTGCTCTGTGAGCAAGTGTAGGAATGGTATGGTCAAGGCTGGACTATCAGAGGCTGCTCTTGGTCTTCCCCCAGGGCATGTCTTCCCTCGGCTTTCTTGGTAGGGTACCCCTGATCCTGGTAGGAGTTCGGGGCCCAGTCCCAAGTCACAAGCTCTTTTTAAGCATAGGGGAAACCAGGGTTATTACTGTGGTGGTTTCTGACATTTTCCAGTATCCACATTTGGTCAAGAAGAGGTAAGAACCACTTTTCACAGCACAGGAAAGCCAAGGCCATAATGCAAATTCACTTGTTCCATCCTCATCTGCTGATGAGGATGGTCTTCTGTGAGCAAGGCTTTCCTTGATCTTGTCTTGATGAGCACACAGCTGATAGGACCACTCCATTACCTCAAGTCCTTGGATGGCTCCCTAGTGCCACTTCAGTTCATTCATTTGGTAAATGTACATTAAGTCCCTAGTGTGTGCAAAGCACTGTGAGAAGATTAGATGATGAACAAATCACCAGAGCTGACCTACAAGGAGATTGCAGCCTAGTGGAGAGCTAAGTAAACATCTTTGACACAGTGTATATGGTGTTCCTATAAGGGAGAGTGCGAGGTGCTATAGAACACTGGAGTGGCTTCCAACCCAGTCTGGGAGAGTCAAGAGGAGGTGGCTTCTTAAGCAAAACCTGAGGGACTATTAGAGTTTGTCAAAGGAAAAGTAGATGGGGGAGAGAAGGCAGGCTGAATTCCAGGCAGATAGGACAGTGTGTGCAAAGTCAAGGAATCAAGAGAGCACGGCAGTTACTACGGCTGCAAGGAGTTTGAAAGGAATGCTCCAAAATGGAATTGGGTGGGTGAGGAGGGCCTGGGTCAGGAAGGACCTTTGGTTCCATGCCTAGGTTTTTGGACTAAGGACAATGAGAAGCTATAGAATGCTGATCCTAGGGTCAGACTTGCTGAGTAAAAATCTCAGCCCTGCCACTTAGTAGCTCTCTGAGACTAAATTTCCTCACCTGTGAAATGGTGATAATAAAAGCACCTACCTCTTAGGACTGTTCTGAGGATTAAAATGTCTGGACCTGGGAAATCCACAATGGAAGTTTTATTGGAAGGGTAGAAATCTTTGGGGCATATTAGTTTCCTATTGCTGTGCAACAAATAACCACCACCTTTGTGGCTTAAAATGACACCATTTATTAGTTCACTGTTTGGTAGGTCAGAAGCCCAGCATGGCATGGTTGGGTTCTCTGTTCTGGGTCTCACCAAGCCAAATGCAGGGTGTTGGGCTGGGTGGAGTCTAGAGCCTCTGCAGGAAAATCCACTTCCAAGCACATTCAGTTGTTGGCAGAGTTCAGCTCCTTTCAGTAGTAGGACTGAGGTCTTGTTTTTCTTGCTGGCTGTTAGCTAGGGTCAGTCTCAGCTCCCAGAGGACTCTTTCCATGTGGCCCTCCTCCATCTTCAAGCTAGCTGTGTGCATCGAATCCCTCTGCTTAAACCTCTCTGACTTCCTCTTCTGCTACCAGCTAGAGAGAATGCTCTGCTTTTAAAGGCCTCACGTGATTAGGTTAGGCCTCCCAGATAATCTCTCTACCTAGGGTCAACCAATTAGTAACCTTAATTACATCTGCAAAATCCCTTTTTTGATATAACACAATTATAGCATTATTATGATAATAACATGAGGAGATGGAGATCATAGGACCATCCTAGAATTCTACCTACCACAATAGGTAAGCTGGTGAGATTTTCATTTTTGGATGATCACTTTGGTTGCATTGAAGAAGGTGGGTTGGCAGGGAGGGGAGGTCGTGAGAGGCAAGGAGGAAACCTTTGGAAGACTGTCACATTCATTCAAGGAAGAGATGGTGTCCTGCACTGAAAATAATAGCAGTGAGAAGACTGGACAAAATAGAGAGCTCTCAAGGAGGTGAGAGAGGCAGGGCTTGGTCACTGATTGAAGATCGTTAACCCTCCCTCCTTCCCCTCTTACACATGGTTGTTAAAGCTTTGTAATCAGCCACCATCTGCACTGGATTTTAAGCTTCACAAGAGTACCGCTCAATCCTCTGCATTTAGCACAATACCTGGCACGTTCTAGGTTTACTCAGTATCTGTTCATAAATAAATGGATGAAGGAATGAATCCTACATTCTAACACCTCAACACCTCTCTTGTCCAGAATAGCTTCTGCCTCTTATTACAGTCCTGCTTTTGCACGTGCTTTGCCCTCTAATTAGCATTCTTCTTAAACCATCGGAAAACTCTACTCATCCTTCAGAAGCTCAGCTCAAAGATCACCTGCTCTGGAATTAATTTCTTTCTGTCCCCCAGAAGAGTGAGTTCCTCACTCATCTTACGTCTCTCTCAATGTAGAGGTTGCATTGTATTGTAATGAATTTTTTTGATGTCTTAAGAGCTTTTTGAGAGAAGGGGTTGACTCTGTCTCATATTTTGGTCCCCAGTGTCTAGAGAGTGCCTGGCACTTAGTAGTGCTCCCTATGCTGACAGGATCAATAAAATGAATGTCTAAGATATTATACTGTCCTTAAGGTTATTTTAACTTTCTTCTAGAGTCAGAGAAACACAGCTATAAATGAAATTCCTGTGGAATAATTCAAAGGATAGAGTGATCTTTGGTTACTGGGAAGGCTGAAGAAGGCAGGGACTTATTAAGGAGGAGTTGAGGGTGTCTTTGGTGGGAGAAACCACATGAGTTAACATGTTAAGGTGGTACACACATGGTTGTATACCCTCATGTTTCAGAGTGCAGGCCCTGGGGTCACCCTGCCCAGTGTGAATAGCAGCTATAAGCTGACAAAGCCTGAATTTCCTCATCTGGAAAATAAAGAAATCACAGCACCTTCCTTGTAGGGTTGCCATGAGCATTAAATGACATAAAGTACAATATGTAAAAGGTAGCTACTATTAATATTCATTGAACAAACTTCATTGAGTACCTGCCCTGTGCTGTGTCCTAGCCAGGTGTTGAGGATACAGCAGTGGACTAGACAGACACCGTCCCAACCCTTACAGAGCTCAGTCAGGCACTGGCTTGCTTTAGAGCCATGTTCGTTAGATTGGCTGGAATGTGGTATCAAACAACCCCAAACGTGAAAGAATTTTATTTTTCACTCACGTAAGAGTCAAAAGCAGGTCTCCTAGTAAGTAGGTGGCTTTCCTCAGGCAATGATAAAGGGACCCTGGTTCCTTCCATCCGGTGGCTCCAAAACCCGTAGGACCTCATGGTCACCTACGTTCAGACAGAGGAAGAGAAGAGTGCATGGAGTGAGCACACCCACTTCCTAAAGGCCTTGGATGGAAAAGGAAGACGTCACTTCTGTTCACATCCTGTTGGCTAGAACCCAGCACAAGGCCACTCTTTTTTTTTTTTAATATAATTTTTTATTTTCTTAAAAAGATACTCAGATTACATAAATATTACATAAAAATTATAGGGGATTCCCATACTCCCCACTCCCAACACTTTTCACATTTTCCCACATTTAACAACATCCTTCATTAGTGTGGTACATTTGTTATACTTGATGAACATGCTTGGAACATTGTCACTAAGCATGGATTATAGTTTACATTGTAGTTTACACTCTCTTCAGCACAGTTTTGTAAGTTATGACAAGGTATATAATGGCCTGTATCTGTCATTGTAATGCTATTCAGGACAATTGCCAAGTCCCGAAAATGTCCCCATATTATACCTGTTTTTCCCTCTCCCTCCCCTCAGAACCTCCAGTGGCCACTGCCTTCACATCAGTGGTATAAGTTCTTCCATTGCTAGAAGCACAATAAGTCTATAGTAGAATACCAGTAAGTCTACTCTAGTCCATTGTTCATTCCCCAATCCTGAGGAATCTGGGGTGGTGATGCCCATTCCACCTCTAATCAAGAGGGGTTTAGATCCCATGGGACAAATGGATGGGACTATCTTGCTGCAGCTGCAGACTCTCTGTTCCTTGGGATGGTCGATGTCCATCATTATCTCCTTGCTAGTTATACAGGGCCATTCTTAATGGGAAGGAAGCCTGGGAAATGCAATTAAGTGTTCCAGGAAAATAGGAAATGGATTTTTGTGGACAGCTATCTGCCTGCCACATGAATATTTACAAGAATGGGAGAGGAGGTGGGACAGAGAAGTTTCAAAAGTCCAGGGTTTATAGACTTGTAGCCCACAGCCATATCTGGCTGGTTCAGACAGAGCAGACCCTTTCCAATTGTCCATAAGCCCAGCATTCTCTATGTCTTACATACAGCTCAATTCACATACACCCGCCATTTACCTGGGCTCTGTGGACATTTGAGTGTGTGACTCCTGTATCTACTCCTGTATCTAATCCTTCCTGGATTGTCCCATTCACTTCCAAGGCTTTTACAACTATCGATATGCCATGGCTTCCACATCTTTTTGTCCTGTCCAGCTTTCTCTCCTGATCTCCAAATATGTATAGCCAGTTACTTGTCATATAGCTCCATTTGGGTGTCCTCACAACACCTCAAATGTGTTTAAAGTGGATGCCATTATTATTCTTCCCAAACCTGGCCTGTCTTCTGTAAACTTTATTTCAGAGAATGATCCCTCCACTCACCAAGAGAGCTCAGAAACCTGATCACTCACCACCTACCTCCTTTCCCCTAAGTATGTTAAATTTCCACGAGGACAGAGGTTTCGTCTGTTTTGTTTTCTTCTTAATCTCCGGTGTTTAGGACATCACCTAGCACACAGTAGGCACTCAGTAAGTATTTATGGAATGAATGAATGAATGGTCTTAGCTTAGGTCCTGGGCTCTGCACTTCCTTCCAAACTAGTGCCTTGCCTCTAGTCTGGCCTTTCTACCATATCTCCCACTGACATGTGCTTGATGAGTCCCTAGTGTCTTCAGAATCAAATCGAACCTCCTTAGTGGAGCCCCTCAGCGTGTGATGTCTGCTTTACTCTCAGCCTCAGCTCTTGCTTTTTCTGTACAATCAGCCACACCCTTGTACATGCTGACCTCCTGAGTAATTCCTACTCATCTCCCAAGCTGTGTCTTAACTGTCACCACCTCCTAAAAGTCCTCAGCAGCAGCTCTATTTCCCAGGAAATAATCTACACAAAACTGTGCTTTAGGAAGATTCATCTGACCTCAGTAATGTGATCAATTGAAGAGATGAACCACATGTACTAGAAAGACCTAATCCAAAAGATCAGGATTCACGATGTATAACAAATTCCCAAAATTTAGTTACGGGAAAAAAAAGTGTGCCACACTATAGAAAAATGGGTAAAGGGTGGGTGACAGGATTTTACAAAAGAGGAAACAAAAATGGTGAGTAATCACATAAAATAATGCCCAACCTCACCAGTAATGAGGAAAATGCAAATGTAAGTGAATTGAGAGGCCCCTTTTCTCCCAGCAGATTGGCAACATTTTTTAAATTGATAATGTCAACATTGCCCACTCCTACACCACTGGTGTAAATCAATATATCAATTTTGGAGACAATTCGTTAATATCTATCACATATAAAAATGTGCATACTACATCCTGAGTATTCGACATCTCAGTATCTACAGAAATACGTATGTGTATAAGGAGACATGTACAGGGATATTCACTAAACCATTCTTGTTTTGGCAAAACCATGGAAACGATTTAAATGCCCACCAACAAGGGAATGACCAAATAGCTTGGGGGATGCCCATAATTTGGAAGGCTAAGCAGCAGTTAAAGCAAGTGAAGTTGATTTTTATGTTCAGACAGTAATAAAGCTCCAAGATACATTGTTCAGCACAAAAGGTAAGTTCCCGAGTGTCGCATATGAAGGGTTCCATTTATATTTTAGAAACACATATACGCATGCATAAAAAGCAGTTTTCCAGAGGTACGTTTTTTGGTATGCCTATGAATAGAACAAGGTCTTAAAGGATATACATCCAACTGAATGCAGTGAATATCTCCTGGAATAGACAGATACAGAGAGAAGAGTCAAAGCAGAATTTTGCTTCATCTGTAATGGTTTTTCAGGAAGAACTTAGACACACATTACTTAATGTATACAGTTTAAATGTATTATTTTTGAAAAGTGAAGGGGCTGGGGTTGTGCTCAAAAAGTCCTGGTCCTCTCTGAGACCTTTCCTCCACCAACCTGTCTCTGCTGTCTGTGGACCCAGTCTCTGCGATAACCTCAGTGGAATCTGTTCCTTGGAACCTGAAGGAATTTATATAACCCACTGCTTTATCCCAAAAGGTTGTAAAGATCTGTGTTTGTTATTGGCTGAAGAGCAGTCCAGTGGGATACCTGGTCCCAAGTATGTGCTTCACATTGGATTGTTTCTTTCACTTCTAGGTGAGTCTTTATAAGACAGCAGGGCTCTCACAGTGGTGGCAGGACCCTTTGCCACCACCGTGGCCTCCAAGGGTGGGATGGAATTCAACCTGTGGTTTTCTAGTCATTTATCTTCCTAACACCAAGGAGAAGTAATACATAGCTTCCTTGCCCATGAGAAAACTAAGGCAGAGAGAGGTGCCAAGGGGCAGGGATTGGCTAGTCTCCCAGCTCACAAAGCCCTGTGGGAGCTGGTATTTTGGAATGGAATTTCTACCCGTCCAGTCAGTCAGTCACAGTTCATGGCAGCTGTGGAAAATCCAAAACAGGAACTTCCACCCTTAGTTATACTGAGCCTCCCAGAAGTGTGACTGGACCTTACTACATGAATTAGTTCCTCTTAATGATTAACCCCAGAAAAGAGTCCTGCAAATTGTGTTTACAGAAATGCATGGTTGCTCAAACACACTGGAAACCAGGGAACTGCCATGCTTACCCATAGGAACCCATCCTCGACCAGACTGAGCTCAGGACAGTGGCAGAGATGCTGGACCTTCACGCTCAAGGATGCTAAAGTGAGGTCAACAGGCCACCTGCCCAGAATCACCAATAAGGCTTATTAAAATGTGGATTCCTGGTCTTCCTCCTAGGCCTAGGGAAGCAGAATCTCTGGGTATGGTCCCAGGCATCTGCATTTAAAGCAGCCACCCCTTATTTTTATAGTAGTTACAAACATTAACTGAGGGAGTGCTGAGTTCCTACCCAAGGGAGCTCTGTCACATTCCCCAATGGAACAACAATAATCCCCCAAGTGCAATGGCAAAGACCAACAAGGAAGAATGGTTCAGTAATGAGCCCTTGATATTGATGACTATGCTTATGAGCCTGTGTGCCTGAAATATGCACTAGGCCTAGAGGGGCAGGGTACCTAAGAGTTACCTCCTGAGAGCCTCCATGTTGCTCAAATGTGGCCACTCTCTAAGGCAAACTCAGAATGTAAATGCATTACCTTCCCCCAGCATAGGACATGACTCTTGGGGATGAGCCTCCCTCGCACCGAGGATTACTACCAATCACTAACGGGTGATGCAACTAGAAAGAGAGCTTAAATAAAAGGGTTAACTCAGACCAGCAGAATATCTCAACCTACATGTTGGATCATGTGTTAAAAACTGCTTTTTGACCTTGAATAAAACAGAGAAATGGCAAAGACAAGTGAGTTTATATGGCTAAGAAGCTTCCAAAAAGAGTCAGGGGATCATCAGAGGGGCCACGCTTAAGCACACTTCAGCAGGACCCCAGAGAGAACCAAAGTAGATACAACCCTAGGTACTGGTTCTCCTGAAGGCTACGGGGTATATGGTCATGGCAGGTGAACTTGGAGTTCTGTGCCATGGCAGAGGGCCCTATTTTGGAATTTGTGCAACTGAGTGTGATGCAGTTTGACTCAGATGTGACCTTCCTACACATGCCTCTTCTGTCACTTTTACTGAACCTGTGGTTGGTGCTAGGAATGGTACATATTCAGGGGACTTGAATCTCTGGACTGCCCATGTGCCAGCTGGGCCCTGAACCTCAGCAGAGTTGACTCCTACTCTCTGGTTCGTTGGACTTACCCAGGCCAGCTAACAGAGAGGTGAAAATGGTCAACCACCACACCAGGGAATTGAGAGTGCTGACAACTGTTAGCAGAGGAATTGCATCCATCATCCATGTGGAATCTAAGCCCTCTCTTGATCTAGAGGTGTAGTGGACATTACCATTCCAGGGTCCACAGAATGGAGGAATAAAATATGGACTAGAGTGGACTTACTGATATTCTACTATGAAATTATTGTGACTAGTAGTAAAAGAAATTGTAACATTGAGGTGAAGAAAGTGGTCACACTAGTTGCGGAGGGCAGGGAGAGGGAAGAAGAGATGTGATGTGGGGGCATTTTGGGGACTTTGGCTTGTCCTAAATGATATGCAGGGTCAGATGCTAGACTTTATATATCCTGCCACAACCCACTGAATGTACTGGGGGAAAGTGTGAATTACAGGGTAAACTATTATCTATGTGGTGCAACAGTGCTCCAAAATGTGTTCACCGAGTCGCGAGCGAGCAAACAAGCAGGCGGCTGTTCGGGGAAAGGAGCAGAACAATGCCTAAATCAAAGGAACTTGTTTCTTCAAGCTCATCTGGCAGTGATTCTGATAGTGAAGTTTACAAAAAGCTAAAGAGGGAAAAGCAAATTCCTCCAGAAAAACCTGTAAAGAAGCAAAAGACTGGTGAAACCTCCAGAGCCCTGTCATCTTCCAAGCAGAGCAGCAGCAGCAGAGATGATAACATGTTTCAGATTGGGAAAATGAGGTACGTCAGTGTTAGGGACTTTATTTTTTTTTTTTTTTTTTTTTTTTTGCATTTTTAAATTTTTTTTTTTTTATTAATTTTTTTATTTTTTATTGACTTTGTAATAATATTACATTAAAAATATATATGTGAGGTCCCATTCAACCCCACCCCCCCACCCCCCCTCTCCCCCCCCCCAACAACACTCGTTCCCATCATCATGACACATCCATTGGATTTGGTAAGTACATCTTTGGGCCCCTCTGCACCTCATATACATTGGTTCACATCATGGCCCATACTCTCCTCTATTCCATCATGTAGGCCCTGTGAGGATTTACAATGTCCGGTGATTACCTCTGAAGCACCATCCAGGGCAGCTCCATGTCCCGAAGACGCCTCCACCTCTCATCTCTTCCTGCCTTTCCCCATACCCTTTGTCCATTATGTCCACTTTTCCCAATCCAATGCCACCTCTTCTATGTGGACACTGGATTGGTTGTGTCCATTGCACCTTTATGTCAAGAGGAGGCTCAGATTCCACCTGGATGCTGGATGCAATCCTCCCATTTTCAGTTGTAATCACTCTAGGCTCCATGGTGTGGTGGTTGTCCTTCTTCACCTCCATCTTAGCTGAGTGTGGTAAGTCCAATAAATCAGATTGTAGGTGCTGGAGTCTGTTGAGGCTCAGGATCTAGCTATCACATTGTCAGTCCAGAGATTCAAATCCCCTAAATATATCTTAAACCCCAACATTAACTGCACCTCCAGCACATTAGCATGAAAGTCTTATGAAGGGAGATCCCATCTGAGTCCAGATTCATCACACATAAACACCATTTCCAAAGAGGGGCCATCTGCCCTGGTAGTTAACCCCATCGGCCATGACCATAACTCCCATGGGTCTCTTTAGCCCTCAAAGGAACCAATATCTGGGGGTTGTATCTGCTTTATCTGTCTCTCTCACTCTGCTCAGTTGTGCATGAGGGCAAACCTTCTGCCAGCCTCCAGACTCTTTAGTGTTAGGGACTTTAAAGGAAAAGTCCTAACTGATATTAGAGAATATTGGATGGATCCAGAAGGTGAAATGAAATCAGGAAGGAAAGGTATTTCTTTAAATCCTGAGCAATGGAGCCAACTGAAAGAACAGATTTCTGACATTGATGATGCAGTAAGAAAACTGTAAAATCAGAGTCATATAAAACCTGCACTGTTCTAGTTGTTTTAATCTGTCTTTATACATTGGCTTTTGTTTTCTAAACATTGTTTTCTAAGCTATTGTATATTTGGATTGCAGAACAATTTGTAAGGTGAATACTTTCTTTTTTTTAATGTGCATTATTAAAAATGTTCTGAGTGAAGCTAATTGTCAACTTTATTAAGGAGATTGCTTTGTGCCCACCACCCAGTGTAAAATAAAGTCAAGTAATACAATCCTAACAGTTGTGGCCTTTTTTGATCAGGAATTGATGCTGTTTAAGGCCAAAACTAACAGCTTGTAGACCTTTTAGTTTCAACTTAGCTTTTACACTAAGGATATGCACGGCATTGAATTCATAAACTTTTGATTTGTGAAATCCATAGTTGATCTTCCTCTTCCAACCAAATGTCTTGACTTGTTTGAATTTTCTACCCCAGTTATATTTCACTTTCACTTTTTTCCTTCGGTTGGTTTTAATAATGCCTCACATTGAATTTTCACTCTTTTCCTTGAATGTGATGCTAATTTAGGAACATCAGCGAAACTGTCAGAATGTTAGTTATCGTAGTTGGAATTAAAATATATGGGAACTGCAGTCACTAATTTTACTGTATTAAATATTAGGAGATATAGTTTGATAAATAACATGGCTTGTATGAAAACTCCAAGCAAGTATATAATCTTCTGTGTTAGTTGTTAACCTTATTGTTTAGTCTACAGAAAATAATGGCTTAGATGTCTGATTTTGCTTTCACTATTAAACATATTCACCGTGGGATGATGTCTATAAAGTCAGATATTGTTAAATTAGACTAGGACTTAATAAAAATTGTGAAAGCTAACTAGCCTAACATTTTATTTTATAACATTGAATATGGATTATATATAGCCAGATATATCATTGAGCTTTACTGTCATAGTAGGTAATGCCAATTTTTATGGGAAAGAGCATTTACTTTGTTTTTTTTTTTTGGCCTTTCCTTTAGTAAACTTGTTTTTTTGCAGTTAAAAAAAAAAAATGTGTTCACCAAGTGCAATGAGTGTGCCACAAGGATAAAGGAGGTTGTTGGTGTGGGAGGATGGGGTGGGGGGGTAGGGGGAATATGGGAACCTCTTATATTTTTTAATGTAACATTTTTTTGTGATGTATATATCTTCAAAAAATCATTTACAAAAATAATGGGATGGGGGTGGGGGGTATATGGGAAGCTCTTATGTTTTTTAATGTAACGTTCTTTGTGATCTATTAACTTTAATAAAAAATGTGTAATAAAAATAAAGCAGCCACCCCTGGGAATTCTTACACATGCTAAAGGTTGACCCCAGTTGCACTAGAGGCAAAGAACTGGAGACAAAAATCTTAGCAGGATGGTAGTCTTTTGGTCATCCTGGTCCCACTGATGGTAATGAGATATGTATCAAATATAACCATATACAAGAGGATGGTGACAGCACATGATAGTTGAGAAAG
Organism: Dasypus novemcinctus; assembly: GCF_030445035.2. Taxonomy (NCBI): domain Eukaryota; kingdom Metazoa; phylum Chordata; class Mammalia; order Cingulata; family Dasypodidae; genus Dasypus; species Dasypus novemcinctus. The sequence continues at coordinate 81,157,006 of NC_080682.1, forward strand.
ACATGTCCCTGGGAAAAGAGGAAAAAAGAGACAGGGCAGAGTAGGGGAAGAGCAGCACATTCATTATCCTCTTTGGAATCTTGTATCTTTGACTGATTCCTAGGCTACAATGTGATAACATAGAAAGGTTTAGGTGAGAGGGTCTAAGGTTGCAGTGACTTCAGTCATCTGAAAGACATGACATTCTGTAAGATATCTAGCATTCGTAGTCTTTGTTCCAACAAAATCAACCTAGTTCCTGATTCACAAATCAATCTGGGAATGTACAGCACCTAGAGTCAGAGAGAAGTGTCTGGAGCAGAAAAACTTAGCCTTTTCAATGGTCGATGACATCACCCTTGAAGCCTGTGTTAAATGGGGTTTTGTGTAACTAATTTTCATTATCTGTTGTTGCCAGTTAATGAAAGGTGATACTATTAATGAGCATGTGAATGAGACAGTGTCTTCATTGCCACATCTGAAACACTCCCCGGCATTTTCAGGGTAGAATAGGCCTGATCCAAGTGTGGCCTTTCTTCATTGTGGAGAGAGACAAACTCTTTCTCTCCAAGTGCCCAATACCAAGGCACAGTGTCAGCTGCTGTCCGCCAGGATTACAATATGAGGCCTGTGCTTGAGCTACTGCTGTTTTAAGTGAACAAAATGCTAGCTTTATTTTTTCAGGGACGTTGATTGAGTTGGGAGAAGATTTAATACCACACTTCTTGGTTTGAAAGCATGACTGTTTTAATAGCTGGTGCAAACCACGGAACTTGACTTTGTGTAAGAAATATTGTTTAGAAGAAATTAAATTTGAGTCAACGGAACCTTTGATACAAAGAACTGTCAAACAGCGAAACCATATTCACAAGGAGATGTTCTTATTTTCTCCACTGAGGAAGAAATGGAGACATGCTTTCTATTGTCATTATGTCCGGATTAAAAAGGAAGGCTGTGGCTAGATAAGCAAAAACAGGTTACATCTGGGTAGCCCAGCAGTCTCTCAGTGCCTGCTGAAGAGGCTCCTCTTTGTTTCACTCCTGAAGCACAGTGTTGTTTCCTTGGACCCTGGGTTAAACTCTGCATCCCCTACAGCTGATTTTGTGATTGTGAAACCTACACAAATGCAAACCTAGGCCACAATTGAACCCTTAATAGCTTAAAAATCTGAGAATAGTAAAGAAGCCACTTGATCTTATACAAGTTTCACCCAGTTTCTCTCTCTTTTATATCAAATTGTTAAGCTATAAAATGAAATCACTGAATTATCAGTCTGTGTTTGCTACTTTAGAATATATATTAAAGAATTTTACAGAACAAAAACTCAGCTATAATGAATATTTCAGATTTTATGCCAAAGCTCTTATTAAGGGAAACTTCAACCTTTCCAAAGAACTATAAAATGCTTTCCACATGACTTTTAAAGTAAATACAGCATTTCATTAATTCCCTGGACCTTTCAGTAAAGCAAATTTCTGATCATTGTTCTTTGGAATAAAGCCTTCATCTTCCTTTTTGCATGCTCTTTCTCTCTAGCTCCCTATATTGGTTAGCTTTGTTCACTATTTGTGCTGATATATGGCTTTATAACTCTGGTCTTTATCAGAAACTTAAGTAGCACAGTCTTCATAATGTTAATAATCTTCCTAGTTCATAAGGCTGTATACAAACTAAATAGGACGAGACCTGCTGAAGTGCCTGGAGACAGTTGACAAGAGCGTTAGCATCTTTGAGTGCTACTAAATACTTGCTTATCAAGTCATAGCAATAGAAGAGAGCTGGATGGGCCCAAAGAGATCATTTCTAGCCCTGTTCCCTGGAGCATTTAGAGGCCACAGAGATGAGGGCTCTATAATCTTCATCCCTATATCAGCTAGGGAGCCTCCATCTGTGTGTATTTTAAATATTGGAGTTCCATTCACCCCTCAAAAAAAAGTTGAAATCCACTGACTGCGGAAATGTGTTCCTTGACTCTGCACCTTTCCTTCTCTTCTTCCTACTTCCCAACTGTCCCCAGTCCATATGGGAATCCCTGTGGTTATGGGGAGGCTGAATCCACCCTCGGCAATGGGAAGGGACCTAGTACCATATGAACCTACGTGCATTCAATCCCCTGGCCCAAGTTCTGGTGCAGCAACAGGCATGTGACCTAAGAGGATGTGGTTAGAGTAAATCTTAGGCTTTGTGCTGTTCTTGAATGAGGGCATGTAGCCCCAGGCAACAGCTGGAAACCATTTTGCAACCACAAGGGTCTGCCAAGGTCTGCCTAAGTTGAAGCAGCACGGAGGAAGCAGGGCCAAGAAATCGTGAGGGGGAAATTGATTCCCAGTCAAGTTGTTTGAGTGAGTCCTAAAACGTTTAAATCACATGGGCCAGTAAATTCCCCTTATTATTTAAACCAGTGTGAGTCAGCTTTTCTGTTACTTAGAACCAAAATCATTCCTACTGATACACCATTGATCCATGCCAAATGTTCACTTCATTTTATAGATGAGAAAACTAAGTCCTGTGATGTTAAGAGGCAGAGCTTTCCCAGTCCCCTACGTGAGACCTTTTTCCTTCCACTAGAAGAGCCATTTCGACATGCTTGTGATGATTTTGGCAACAATGAACAAAATATTAATGCTCTTTATTACTAAGCACTAAAATATTGGATATACTAGGAACTGAAACTTTTTTTTACTCATGTTTGACTTCTGGAAATCAGTCTCGTAGTTTTATAGCCATTCTCTGTATTATGGGCCCCTGAGATTCATTAGAAAGAAGAAAGCCTCCAGTTTCTGGAGAAAGGTGAGAGGAGCTTATATAAGAATGTTACTTATTTATAGCTAGTTGTCAGCAATTTAAGTTCAACTGTATATGCTGCTTTGCTGTTTTCTTCTAAACTTGTCATGTGCTTTCAAGTCTTGATAATCATCCCTCATTGCCATTTCTTATCTTTCAAAAACACAGCTTCACTGCTTTGTCTTCTCACCTCCTGGGCCTCCTTCCATTCTGAATTTCCAAATTCTGTAGGCAGTTCCTCTGTAAACTCTGAAAATGCTTTCATATTTATCTAGACAGACCATCTCCCTCAAGCAAACATTGATTTTCTCTTCCCTTGGAATTGATCTTATCTTCCCTAACCCTAACTTATTCAAGAAAATGTACATTAAGTCTCCAAAGAAATGCCCCACAAGGGGAAGAAAAGAGAGAGGAACTCACGTTTATTGAACTTGGTATTATATGCTAGGAGAGGTATAGGATACTTTGCAGATATTAACTGATTGAGTTTTCACAACCATTGTGTGAGAAATAAGTAGTAGTATCCCCATTCTACTCAGAACCTCAGAACTGAGGTTCTGTGAGTTGTAGGGTGGAGATTCAAATCTAGGTTGTGTGCAGATCCAAAGACACTTCTTTCCTGCCTGTATTGTTCAAAAGACTTTGCTCCCTTTGTGCCCACTCCAGACAAAGGGTAATGTCCCCCTGGACACAATGCTGAGAAGACTCTGAGGCCTCATTCAGGTTGAGAGGGAAAGACAATAGAGGATCTGCAAAGGTTGCAGGAGGGCAGAGTGACAGCCCACACACCACATAGTTGTCCTCTCTATACCTTTGCCACAGCCTGTTGCAGATTTTCCCAGGAAGAAAGGACATGTGCACCAGGAAGTCTAGCTCTAAAGTTTGTAAACCAGAATGTGCTGGGGAAGATGTTTTACATAAAGTTGTGTTTAAATTTGTAGTTTTTGTCTGAGAAAACTGGAGGTTAATCACTCTCTACTGGGGATGTGAATCAAGAACCAAAGCAGGGCAGGGCTAGGGGGTGAGCAGTTCAAGCCTGAAATGACAGGTGCATATTTGTATGGAATGCTTTGGGGCAGCATACCTGTATCCTTTCTCAGACAAGACTGACACATGTAAATAGATGAATGCCACCCTCTGGAGTGATTCAATTTGGGAGGAACCAGATCACGTGCCCCTGCATAGGCTGACCCACAGAGGCTTTCTGTCAAAGCATACAATGTGGCACGTAAGTAAGCAGGGAGAAATGGTCAACTTTTCTCTCTCCAAAGAAAAAGGAACACCAGGAAAGGAGAGAGAAAGCTGGTAGGAAGGGAAGCCACCTTCTGGCTGCTCTTTGAAGACATGTTCATTGGGCACGTACCCTAACTGGATGGTGGACAGTGCTGAAGGTTGAATGATTGTATGTCTGATGGTTGGAAAGATAGAAACCTTATGTGGAGGGTTATTCAAGATATTCCAAAGGGAAGAGGATAGTCTTAGAAGGCATTCCATAAATGCTTAATGAATGAAGGAATAAGCAATGCACTGAAATTAGCACAAATTATGGATTCAGAAGACCTGAGTTCATATTTGTGCTCATTTCCTCATATGATGAATATTTAAGATAGTCAGTTGTCAGGAGAGGAATTCTTGCTGTGGAAAACAACGAGGCATATTTAGGGTTCAGTAAGAGATGGGGGTTTGGGGGGCTGGAGGAAGCCAGTGTGGGAATGATGGGCTCCACCACTATACCAAGGGCATCTGCCCATAGGATGGACATGCAGGGTGCCTGGGGAGGCTGACCAGGTAAAACTTTTCCATTGGATGAGACTGGGTTTCTCTGAGCAGAAGAAAAGGGAGAGGGAACACTCGCATAAACGAATAGCTCCCGTAAATGAAAACGAATTTGGAGAAAAACTTTGAAGTAGACACTAAAGATAATCAGACACTGTGGAGAGTTTAGTATGATTTCTAGACTCTGGAACACTGATTCCAATCTCTGGCTGTACTTAGAATCTGTTCGGGAACTTTTCAAACCTACCAAAGCCTCGCTCCTCTCCCAGTTGTTCTTAAGAGGAGCCCAGGGATGAATATTTTTAAAAAGTTTTCTAGGTGTCTCTAATGAGCCACCAAGGTTAAGAACCTCCACTTTAAACATAAGTGACCAAATCAAAGTGGATAAATTGCAGCATTACAGGGCTGCTGGAGAAATTTTGAAAGAACTCACAAGAGACATTTTGGAAGTATTGATCTACATGGTGAATAACCTTGATTTGCCACCAGCCTGTATTCCCAAGGAATGGCAGATTGCCAGGGTAGCTTTCAACCATAAGGAGGTCTCTAGAGGGGCTGCTGGGAAGCATATACCTGGATTCATACTGGGTGAACTAAGATAAAGAGCAAGCTCTCACATCCTAGGTGGTCTAACTGGAGGAAAGGAAAAATCACACCTGCTGGCATGAAACATTGAAAGGAGCCCAAGGACAGGAGTCAGAAGTTACGTTTTTTGACTCTTGTCTATGCAGCTACCACACTCGCTAATCCTGGGCAATTCCCCACGCATCTCTGTGTCTGAGTGCTGCCACTTATCAACTTCAGTCTTAAAGTTTTCTTCCACTGCTGTCACTCTCTGATCTTACCTCTGTTCCTAAGGCCCCTGCCAACTCAAGGTCTCTACGCCACTTGAGTTTCTGGCTTGGGAGGCAAAAGGCAGATGATGGAAGAAATAGTATAATAACAAAGAAAGTAGAAAAGGAGGACAAAAGTTAATTGTGCTTTCAAGAAGATATTGACACCGTTGTACATGAAGAGTATTAAAACACACAGTAAAATTTATTTGACCCTGGGTAGAGAACTTGCTTAAATTGAAGAAGAATAGGTAGGACTGAATGGGCACTTCTCTGGGGTTGGGGAAAAAAACCTTCATGATGATGATGATGATGATGATGATAGATATGTGTGTAGCACTTGACAGTTTATAACATACTTTCATTTAATAAGTGCTACCTTATAGTACTTTACAGTAAAAATTGTTTTAATGCTTTTCCACTTGCACTGTAAGAGGTAGTATTGCTGAAAATATAAATGGATTATTTACATAAAGGGAAGTGAAAGAGATGGAAATTCAACACCAACGTTTGGACAGTGAATGTCTGGAAGGTGACCAGGAACTTCCAGAGCAAGTATAATTGTGTTCAACCTGGTGGTCTCCTTTCATGGTCAAGAGCAGAATTTGGGGCCCTTCTTAACTTCCTGGTCAGTATATCTTTACTCCACCACTGCTGAGTCCTTACATTTGTTTCGTTTCTCCTTCCTCTTGCTTTCCATTAATGCTCAGTTGTTTTTGTCCTTTCTCTAGAGAGAGAATCCTAGCATAGGAGTCAAAAGTTCTAGGTCCTATTCCCAGCTCTACCATTTAATGACTTCATCCCACCTAAACCTTACTTTCCCCACCTGTTGCATGGTGGAACTGGCTCTTATTTACCTCCCAAGGTCTATGTTAGGTGCAAATAAAGGATTTTGAAATGTTAAAACCGCAATCCAGATAGAGCTGAAAAAAAGTAAACTATTATTATTTGGGGGTTTAGCAGGAACTATAATGTGACCTCACTGCCTCCAGAACGTGTCAGTGCCATACCACTTCATGGGTATGCCCTGCCTCTCACACCACCCTCTATGGTGCACATGGCTCCCTGAATTGTGCTTGTGATTTCCAAAATTCATCAAGGATTTGCCAGCTGCGTGGCCACCCCCAGACTGCATATAGTCCTCTCTGGGGCCCTGCTCTTGTTGCTCCAACTCTCCATCTCCCACCAACACCTGCCCTACATCTCACCTGAGTTAGGTGTTTCTCCAGAATATACTAAATATTTGCCATAAAACTAAATAAATCATAATTAGAAAGATAAATCAGCAGCTCAAATGAAAGAAACATCATACATTATAAAGATCAGTATGAAAATGAAGTTTTTAGAGGCTGTTAAGTTGAGGTTTATATTTTGACTGCCTTCTTTATTCCCCACCCCTTGGGATGACTGCCTTCTTTTTTCAGATTTCTTATCTTCTGTTAAATTTTCACTGACACTCCCAAAATGTGTATTTAAAAAAAATTCCTAGAGTCCTGACATCATCTTAACGAGGGATGTTGTGGTTAATTACAGTTAGGGACTGATGATTAACCACCCCCAAAAAATTTTAGGAGTACTTGGAAGATGAAACAGATTATTGAAATTTATTGTTTTTACTAGCATTCCATAAATTGATGTCATCAACTTCAGCCATACATTTAAATATGGGACACCCTCATTAATTTGTAACCTCGTGGAATCCTCATGACTGACTTTTCCAGGATAAAAATGTAAAGTTTAATATATTAAACACTTTTAAAACTAATTTTTAAAAATAAATATTCTTGAAATAAATCTTTGATGGTCATGATATAGAAAGAGGAAGAAAGAGAATGGGAAAGAGAAAAATAGAATTGCTGATTGGGTCACTAATTTTAAAAACATTTTAAATCTAGTAAAATATTTTTTGCTAACTTTGATACCAAGTTAATTCCTTTTTAACGGAAATAGCTCTAAAATATAGTGTACTGCCCTTCTAACCTACAAACAAATTCTAAATGTTTTTTTAAAGGGAATTAGAATGAATGCTTATATTAGGCACTAGTCAAGTGGCAAGTGCAACCTGAAGTACTATGTATCCATCATGTAATTTAATTCCCATAACCCTACAATTAAATTAAATTTGATTGTTTGAACATAAGGATACATTTTCTAACAAGAATACTTTTTCTTGAGAGCTTACTATGTCATACACAGTCTGCCACACCCTTACATTTTTTGAAAACTTTTTTTTAATTTCTCTCCCCTTTCCCCCACCCCAGTCATCTGTTCTCTGTGTCCATTCGCTGTGTGTTCTTCTGTGTCCACTTCTATTCCTGTCAGCAGCACCAGGAATCTGTGTCTCTTTTTGTTGCGTCATCTTGTTGTGTCAGCTCTCCGTGTGTGCAGCGCCACTCCTGGGCAGGCTGAACTTTCTTTCGCGCTGGGCCATTCTCCTTTCGGGGCGCACTCCTTGTGCATGGGGCTCCCCTACATAGGGGACATCCCTGCGTGACACAGCAATCCTTGCGCACATCAGCACTGCGCATGGGCCAGCTCCACATGGGTCAAGGAGGCCCTGGGTTTAAACTGTGGACCTCCCATATAGTAGGCAGATGCTCTAACAGTTGAGGCAAATCTGCTTCCCTGAAACCTTATTTTTAAAGAAGTTTAGATTACGGAAAAGTTACATGAAAAATATAGGGGATTCCCATATATCCCACCCCCTCCCTTTCTCACATTTTCCTCTATTAATGCCATCTTTCATTAGTATGATATGTTTATTGCAATTGATGAACACATATTAAAGCATTGCTACTATCCCTAGACTACATTATGGCTTACAGTTTGCACCATACAGTTTTATAAGTTTTGACAAAATATATAATGACCTGTAGCAGTCATTGCAATATCATGCAGAATAATTCCTAAATCCCCCTGTTACACCTATTCTTCTCCCCACCCTATCCTCAGAAACTCTGGTGACCACTATACATCAGTGTTAGAAGTTCTTCCATTATTAGAATAAGAAGTCTATTTTGGCCCATGGTTGCATTCCCCCCTTATGCTTTTTCATTTCTCAATCTTGAGGATTTGGGGATGGTGATGCCCATTCTGTTCTGATTGAGAGGGGGCTTAGATCCCATGGGGGCAGATGGATGGAACTGTCTTGCTTGCAGTTGTAGATACTCTCTGTTTTTTGGGGTGGGCCTTGTCCATCATCATCATTTTGTTAGTTGTCCTGGGCAAGTCCAATGAACACCAACAAGTAGGTGTTGGCTACAACTCTACTGAGATTCAGGGCTCAACCGGAATGTAAACAGCCAGAAGGTTAAGTCTCTGGGATGTATATATAACAGGTATATTACTAATTATAGGCTCAAATAAATATTTTAATTTTACTCTTCATTTTATTTCTGAAAGGCTTTATTTTCACCACTTGTCAAATAAAGAACTAAGGTTTTAGAATGCTTACGTGATTTACCCTAGGTCACAGGGACAATGAGTGACAAAATCTAAAATGAAGGTTTGGTATTCTGATTCCAAATACAGTACATCACAATGCCAGGACCTACCAAACCCCAAATGAGTACCAGCAACTTCAGGCTATCCACTCTATCTGGGTCCCAGCAACAAAAGAATTCATCCCAGTGGGTTCAAATTTTAGAGTCCTTAATGAAGGAACTATTTACAGAGCATCTTAAAGGGAGTAAGCATGCAGGGCCAGCTGTATCAGAATCCAAGAGAAAAATAGAAACAACCTGAGCGTATGAACAGAAATAATTTAATATGATGAGTTGATTCTACAAGTCTTGGAGGACTGAAAGGACAAAAAGGGAACGTTGATGGGAATATTGAATAGGTCCTTCCCAGTCAAGACTTGAGATCACTGCAGCCTGACCAACTCTTGAGTGCGATATTGTGAGGGACCCTTAGCCTGAGGTCCTCAGATGAACTGCATCCAGATTTATGACCCAGAGAGACTGTGAGATTTTTTAAAAATGTTTATTCTTTTAAGATGCTATCTTTAGGGGTAATGTGTTAGACAACAACAGTAAATAATGTGCATAAATTTAGTAACTACATGTAACAGCTACTACACTTAGAGATAAGGAACGAAAGGGGAAGGACTGGAGTTACTTGTTGCAAAGAAGGACTCCGTAAAGCTGGGACCAGACCTCTGAGAAGAGGGTGCTGTTAGCTGGTGCTGGTATTTATGAGTGGGTACAACAAGGCTGATACTGGGAGTATGGAAAAAACCTGTGAACTGGAACCAACTGCCAAGGCCAGAATGACAAACTCTTGCTTGGGATGCTGGCAGGAATAGCAAGCCAAAATTAGAAGAAGCAAGTCCCTTCTACTCTCTGCCTTCCAGTCTCCGCTTAGTGCTTCTTATTGGCAGAATTTAACAGAGAGCAATCTGGCAAAGGAGTAATTTAATTATAGATTCCCAGCCCCAGCATCAAAATACAGTAACTAGAAGGGTGGGTTTGGAATAATAGTTTTGCAACTGACACAGTCCACCCCTTGGGCTACTCGGCATTCATGCACACCCTTTTGAACTTCATATAACAATACAATTTGATACTTGTGCCTAAAAAGATGCAACTGTCCTTTGTACAAATGAAGACATTCTTACCCTTTGCCCCAAAAGGGGAGGCACAAAATCCCAAAATCTATTTCTGGATGATAGTCATGGTATCTGTCTCTGTGTGATGTTAATATCAGCCCATTCTGAATATTCAGTTGCAATTCCACCTGAATATTTTGAAATCCATGAATTATTACTGTTGTTCACGGAAATACTATTCAGTGCCCCCAGAGAATCCCTTGGGACAGAGTCCTCCATGCTCCTATTGTATGGCAGTAATTCAATTTCACCACGGTACTCAGGACCAGTCACAGCACCTGGGAGAGTAACTTCTTTCTTTCGTCTTTTAGTTCAGCAGCCTAAGCAGCACAAAGTCGTTCAGTTTCATGGATCCCATCATGACCCAGGATAGAAGCATTCTTCCCTTGGGTACTCAGATCTCCAACATAGTTGGACTCAAAGTTGTTCAGAAAGCAAAAATTCTTTGAGTAAGTTATTAGGTAAATAATGAGCGAAGCCCCTCCAGCTTCCACCGCTTGATACTCTGACCCGTGTATTTTGTCTATGGAAACAGCAGCAATATATATTGATTGCTGATACAAAATATATACTGCATCCTATGAAATCTAACCTTAAGCTTTCAGGGTATTTTCTCCCAAATGGTGTCATCAATGAGTCTTCTGTATGTCATTCTGTTCCAACATCCTCTTTGGCTAGCTGCTTTTTATAAAGTAAGACCGGTGGATACCGTGAGAATTGACCCATTGCCTCACTTCTCCTGTAAAATGTGTTCCTTGATAAGAAATGATTTGTGGAGGAAATCACAAGGGTGAATAATGTGTTTTGCAAGTTCATGGGATTGGGACATTAGCTTAACTTTGCAAAAGCTGGACAGCATTACCACCCCTAGCCCTGGAAGGGCAAGAGGAAAAAAATGTTTCAGGTCCAAGCTAGAGACTTGGCAGAGACACCCATACTCACTAATAGAAAAAAAGGAATTTTTTAAATGGGGAAATTTAAGCACTTCTCACTTTCAAATATAAAAAAGTATATATAAATATAAATGTCAAGTATAAAGGACTTTTACTCACTGATGTTGGGAAGATCTCTGGACTACTGAGAACAGAACAAGAGGTAAACAGCTCAGACTGCCCCAAGAGAAGGTAGCTTCTCCAAAGAAGCAATCCCCCGAGGTAGGGACGAGCAGGATACTCCCCACAGGTCTTTCAGCACTCGGGCGGGCGTCTGAGATCTGTGGGCAGATTACACTCTCTCACGCTCTATAATGATGGGCTCCAGCTCAGGTGGCGGCAGTTGGGGGAGAATGATCCGCTCATCCATCACCAGCAGAATGTGGTTCTCCTTGCACTTTAGAGAGTGTCCTCTTGTTACTTAAAAGGGTTTTTGTCTTCTCGAGTTCCTTTGTCAACAGTCTCCAGGAAGCAGCCCAGTATACTGCTAGCAGAGGTGAATGCAAGCCCACATTTTACTTGTGACTACTTAATCACCACCTTGATCTTGACTCAAGCTCTGCCTTTGTTTGCAAGGTTTACATGTGAGAAATCTCCCCTTTCTGTATTGAAAGTAATAGCTAGGCAGAGACCAGTAATGCTTTCCTCGAGTGTGTGTGAGTGAACTGTACAGCAATCGGATAGAGTGATGCAATTATCATTGCAGGTAAAGACATTTCTACAAATATTTTGACACTTCCACATATTCCTTATCCTCCCCCAGGCCCCTAAGAGTGACCCAGCCAGCAGGACAGCCAACTCAAAAGAACCTGAAACTTGAAAAAAAAACTACCTTCACCAGAGGTGGTAGGAAAGATGTAAGAAATGAGAGGGTTGCTGTCTCTCACTTTTCCCTGGTATTAATCCCCCACCCCTTGTGTCTTTTTTGTGTGCTGTCTGCCCTCTGTGTCCATTCACTGTGTGCTCTTCTGTGGGTTTTTTTGCTTGTCTTCCTTTTTTTGTTGTGTCACCTTGCTGAGTCAGCTCTCCATGGGCACCTGCTGGCCAGGCGGCTCTCTGCAGCATGCGGGCAAGCCTGCCTTCACAAGGAGGCCCCAGGATGCAAACCCAGGGCCTCCCATATGGTAGACAGGAGCCCAATTGGTTGAGCCACAGCCGCTTCCCTCCCTGGTGTTATTTTTTTAACAGCATTGATCCCTGCATTTGTTTTATTATTTTGCATGCATTTGTTTTATTATCTGTCCCCCTGCTAAAAGGAAACTCCATGAGCACATGACTATTTTCAGTCTTGCTTATCACTGCATCCCCAAGCCTTTAACAGAAGTAAGCATCCAATAGTTGTTAACTGAATGAATAAGTAAGTGAATGAAGATGGTTCCAAAGTTGGATTCTCCAGCAAGTGGGAATGGGCAAAGGTTTTCAGCTCCAGCCCCATCCCGACTGCTAGCCAGAATGCATTCATTTCACTTTTCCATGCCAATTAGAGACTCATTTGGGAAAAATATGCATCCTTTAGACCTGCAGACAGCTCTGGGGTTTAATGGTTGGTTCATTCCTTACCCTGATCACCAGTCCCACTGCTTTCCTAAAGACAGGGAGCTAAGACCCTAGCTCCAGGGAGATGGTAAAGGCAAGAAGCACCTGGGAGTAGGACAGCCTTGCTGAGTCCATGCAGTCCAGGGTTTAGCATCAGTTGGGAAAACTCCAGGGGCAAGAGTGGGGAGGTAGATGAGTGGCTGATATGAAATTTACCTATTTACAAGTCTTCTGGACATCTTGACTTGTGCCCAGGAAAGCAAATAAAATGTATTACTCCTTCTCCTTCTACACCCTTTGGCCCCATGCTCAACAATGTGAACTTGGATCAAGTCTAACAGGCTCTTTCATTCATGTATGGATTCATTTCACCGATTTTTATTGAGCGTAAATTTATGTTGGAAATTGTGCCTCTTATCGGTGAACGGTTCTGACGTGTAGATTCCAAAAGCTTTCGTGAGCTAATGAGTAAAACATTGTTTTCTAAGGGAAATGACATTCTGATATCTGATTTACAGATATTCAGATTACCTTGTGGAGCAAAGCCATTCTTAAGTTGGCATTTGTCTAAATTGTATTACACTATTAATGACTTGTTTCTCAGGCTGACAGAGTGCTCCTTGGAGACTGGTTGAGTCTAACCATTGCCAGGTGAGGGCTTCTGTCATCACTGTGCTGTTGTTTGCATATTTCTGCTGTTTCATGTGAGATTTCTTCCTTGTGTGGTCTCCTTCACTTAGTATAATTTTTTTTTATCTGATATTAACATTTTATAATATTAGCCAACATTTGTTCAACTTCAAAGAAAAATGGTCTTATATATGCAATATTACCTGTATTCACATTTCACATATTTATATTTCACATAATGTAGTTAGTTCATAATAGCACAGTCATACAGTATTTGTCCTTTTGTGCCTGACTTGCTTCACTCAACATAATGCCCTCCGTTTTCATCCATGTTGTGATATGCTACACGACTTCATTTCTTCTTACTGCTGCATAATATTCCATCATGTGTGTACTCCACAATTTGCTTATCATATCATCAGTTGATGGACACCTGCTCTCAAAACAACAAAAGTTTTTTCCAACTTTTGGCAATTGTGAATAATGCTGTTATGAACATCAGTGTGCAGGTGTCTATTCATGTCACTGCTCTCATTTCTTCTGGATAGATACCTAGCAATGGTAATGCCGGGTTCCATAAGCAATTGTTCTTAATTAAGCACCACAGCTGGCCATGCCAGTGAGAATTTGAAATATTATCAGGGTACACAGTTGCTGGACCCTTCCTTGGACTCAGCATCAGCCAGGCCACTGGGTTTGAGCCCCCAGGACCAGAGCTGATCCAGTGAGCAATTAGCCCAAGTTGCCAGGAGATAGAGGGAGAGTGTAAGTCACATCAAGGGAAACACACACTGAATGTCAATGCTGGGGAACTGTGGGTTCATCTCCAGGTCATGGGTGAGTATGACACTGGGACGAAAAGGAAAAGATAAAAGGTGGAAAGGCAAGCATTGAAGTATTATAAGCAAATGGGACCAATGTCCATGAATGGAACATGAGGTGTTTCTTGTTTTAATTGGCCTTATGATGCCTACCACACTGTGGTCACATTAAAGAGAGAGGGCTGAGGTAAGCAGCTTTACCATCTGAGCTTAGACAAGGGACTCGACGCTTCCAATTTTCTATTGCAGCACTTACTCCAGTGTATTGTGATTCCCTAGTTACATCTCTATTCCTCACTGTGTGCTCTCTGCAGGCAGGGACTGTGTCCTCTTCATCTATATTCTTGTCATCTGGCACAAGAGTAGACACCCACATAAAAGTCAGGATGGTTGCAGTGGAAGTGGTGAGAGTCTGTCAGCTTCTAGATGCATTTTGAAGGTAGAAACCAGTGGACTTCCTAATGGATTGGATGTGCAGTATATAAGCAGGAGAAGAGTTAAAAGTGAGTCAGGGTTCTGGCTTGAGACACTGGAAGGGTAAAATTGCAATCATCTAAGATGAAGAAGGCTGCAAGTGGAACAGGTTTCAGAGAAAGGATCAGAGATTCACGTTGGAACATGCTGACATCCAACGTGCCTATTAGACATCCAAGTGGAGACAATGAGTGGCAGCTGATTTATCAACTTGGAATGTAAGAGAAAGGCCTGGGCCAGAGATATGTTTGGGAGTCATCTGCATAAAGACCTTATGTGACACCCTGAACCTGATTGTTATCATCAAGGGACTGAGTGTGAACAGAGAAGACAAGAGGTTCAAGGTCTGAGCCCTGGAATACTGCCACATTGGGACTCTGGAGCAATGAGGAGATACCAGTAATGAGACTAACAAGATGTTAGAAACCCAAGAGAGTGGAGTCCTAGAAGCTGAGGGAAGTAAGAATATTAAGGAGTGGGACGTGAGCAATTGTGTCAAGCGCTGCTGAGTCAAGTAAGAAAATGAGTGAGAACTGCCCATTGGATTTAGCCATGGAGATAGCTGATGACCACGATGAGAGCTTCAGAGACATTGTGGGGGCAAAAGCCTGGGCAGGGTGAGTATGAGAGAGATTAGGAGGAGCAGATTTGGGGACAGCTAGTACAGACAACTCATTCAAGGACTTTACTGTAAAGAGAAGCAACAAGTTGGAACCATAGCTGGTGAGTGAAATGGGATCCAGAGAAGGCATTTGTTTGACTGACTGTTTGTTAAGATGTTTGTCTACAGAGGGCAGTGATCCAGTACATTGAAAGCCTAAGATTTCAGACAGATCTGAGCTCAAATCCCTCCATCTTCCTGAGAAGAGTTATGACTCCTGAAGTGTGAAGCTTGTCCAGATAGTGAGCTCATCAAGGGTGAGGACTAAATCTATTCCCTTGACTCTTGGCACCTGACGTGTAATAAACTCTTATTAGCTCTCTATCAACTAAGTGACTGTGCATAAAATAGTTTGTCCTTTCTGAGCCATAGTTTCATCTGTTAAGTGGAGGTAACAGCACCTACCTCAGAGGATTAAACAAGATAAGGCATGTATAGTGCATTGCAAAGGGCCTGGCACATAATATATGTTCAGTCAATGGTAGTATCATTATTGCTAGCCCAATGTCTTCAGTTTACAGATAAGGCATCTGAGGCCCAGAAAATAATTTGCTCAAGGTCACACAGTTATTGGCAGAGCTAATAGTCTCCTGGACTTAGTCCTCAACCCTTTCCACAAAAGCAGAGTAATGACCTGCAATGCCCAGGTGACAGGGCCTGGGTATGTGCAAGCCTCTGTAGATTTACTGAGTTGATGAGAAACCTGAACAATAGGAATTAATAACATCTCTGAAATCTTTCTCTCTCTAACCTGCCTCTGAGGCCAACAGTACTGTCTTCCTGTCTAATTTTTCAGGAAGCTAAAAAAAAGCAGTCTTCAAATAATGTCCCATTTGCCTCTTGCAGCTTTAACTTGCTTTACCAGGATTCTGGTTATTATGTTTTGGGGAGAAATTCTTATAATTCTTTTCACTCTCAAATAAAGGAAGAAAGCTATGCTACATGTCTGTTTTGTTCATTATTAGTTATCATGTAAGTTAGATGGCTGGTTCCATAAGTAATAACTCTAGGTGACAATGTATCTATGGGTCCAAAATATGTTTCTGGGCAATATTAATAGAAAAATTTATGACCTTGGATCATACCACTTCTCGTTGTACTTGCTACAGTTGTTGAAAAGCCTGTCTTTGTCAAACCTGTTTCCTTGTTCTTGCCAAGTTGAGTGGAGAACGTTTACCTTTGGCAACATTTATTAGCGGAGTACTATAATGCAGCTATTTCTTTAATAAGACAGTAAATCTTTAGCAAAGTTTATAGGTTGTCTTTCATCCAAGGACCTCAAAGAAACTTCATTAACATTGTGTCATTATTAATCATCCAACTTGCCCAGGGAGGCAAGTGGTGGTTGTTTTGGAGGGAGAAACTGAGGTTCCAAGAAGGTTATGTGACTTCTAAAGGGCCATGAACAGGGTCAGAAAAAAGACCTGGGCACAGAGCCCGAATTCTTGTCTATCTGGCCAAAGACCCAGCTCTCCCCCCAAAGCTCTCAACGTTTCCTTTTGATAGAAAATGCAATTTGCTACCTTTCGTGTTGAGCAGAAATGAACTCTGTTACATGTTAGTTTGGTTCATGATCAGTTAATCATGTAAGTTAGATGTGGTGGCTGTCCACCACACTTCAATGACTTGAAGAAAACAGGTTTATTTGTGAAGATTCTAGTCATAAAATGCTTGATTCACTACACTAAATAATAACATTGAAATACACAAATAACTTTGTACTCATAATGACAGCTTGGATTTAAATGATGCCTGTGCACAGTTCAGACCTCTGCAGCCCTTTTGCTTTTCTGGCTCTCCCTCTTTTTTACCTCAGGTACCTCTTTCTTCCTCACAAGTCTTCTCTCCCCTCCCTTGCCTCCACACACACTCCTTTTCATGTCATTGAATTATTTCTTCCAATGCAACAAGAGTTCTCAAGGTAAAAGGAACGCTTTGCTTTTGCTGGGTATGAAGAAAGACTTCCGGGCCCTCTGGAATAGACTATGGAATCCCATTCCATGAAAATCCTCCAAGAGGCTTAATGAGAAAGAGTTTAGGTCTGATCTTGCTTGGAAGTAAAGGTTCAATGTTGTATTCAAAATTACTAAAATTCACCAGACATTCAAGTGCTCCTCTAAATTTCCCAGTCCACTTTGTGTTTGGGTTGTGACCAATGGAATGAAAGGCAGTTAAACAGTAGCATTCCTCTACCTCTCTCTTAACCCGCTGTAGTGACTTTGGAGTCTTCTGGAGGGTGCAGCAGCAAGATGGAAGATGCTACATGTTAGTTTTGTTCATTATCAGTTATCATGTAAGTTAGATGTGGTGGCTGCCCACCACACCTCAGACTGTGCATGAGCAGAAAACAAACTTTTAGATTTCTATTGTAGCAGCTGGTGTAATTATCCTGACTAACACCAGGAGTGGAGTATTGCCATGACAAAATATGTGGCATTGACTTAACAGTCAAGCTGGAAAGATGGCAATCCATCATATACAGTGGCAAAAAAGTTTAGTAAAGCTGAGCCTGCAATAACTTGGAAGTCAGAGCATGAGTCGACTGAGTTTGCAGGTCTAAAGCAGCAACCTTTTTCTGTCAAGATCTAGATAGTAAATATTTTCAGCTTTGGAAAACATGGTTTCTTTTGCAAATACATAAATCTGCCATTGTAGCACAATACATAAATCAATGAATGTGGCTCTGTTCCAGTGACATTTTATTTCTAAAACAGGCGGCATGTCGGGTTTGGCTTGTGGAATGCAATTTGCTGGTTCTGATCTAGGGGAAGAGGTTGGATTTCAGAATAGGTTTGCACTGCCATTGACTGCTTTTGATAAGGGATTATAAGAAAGAGATGAGTTCAGAGAGTATTCACTGGGTTTGCAAGCAGAAATTAAAGAGAAGTTGGAAATCGGGGTTGGCACTTTTCCATAAGCTGTAAATGGGATGTGAAGGCTGTGCAGCCCCCAATGTCCCTTCAGACATGGAGGAGGAGGATAAACAGACAAGGAGGAACCTCCTGGTAGCAGAGCAGGTTCTAGGGAGGGAGTGTAGGATGAGAGGTGGTTAATATATGAATAAAGACTTGAAAAAAAGTGAGGAGCAAGCCAGGTGGCTATAGAGGGGAAGAGCCAAATTATAGCAAATGAAAAGGCCCTGAAGCAGGAGTGTGCCTGATGCCTGCAAGGAACAGGGAGAATGCCAGCGTGGCTGGAGCAGGGGGAGCAAGGGGGAAGGCAGGATGACATCAGAGAGGAGGGCAGTGGGGGTGGAGGGCAAATCATAGGGGACCTTGTAGGTAACTGTGAAGATGCTAGCTCTTCTTTGCAATGAGCTGGGAAGCAGTAGGCAGTGCTGAGGTGAATTGGGCATGATCTGACTTAAATCTGAAAAGGATCATTCTGGGTACTGGGTTGAGTTAAAAATAGTGGTACAAGTTTGTAAGAAGACCAGCCTGGAGTCTGCTGCCGTAACCCAAGTAAGAGATCTTTTGTTCATTCATTCATTCATTCATTCATTCATTCATTCATTCACTGCACAAGCATTTCTTGGCCACCTCCAAGAAGACATACCAGGGAGAATGCTTTCTGTATCATAATGCTATTGTGGCGAATTCTTCTAAAGCAATAATGCTGTATCAATATGAAAGAGAGATCAAATGTGGTAATACGCTGTGAGCTCTTGGAGATATCTGAAGGCTTGAAAAATCTTGAGGAATTTTTTCATTTTTAACTTTTGAGAATTTTTAAATACAAACCTTGGCTTATGAATTTTGGGGAATGAGAAATAGTATGTTTAAGATCAAATGACATCTTCCTTTTGTTATTTGTTATACTATACACGTAAGGAGGACTTAATGTAAAATCTCTTTCCTTCCAGGAAGTTTAAGCTAAGAAAACTCTTTTCACCAGTCTTGGAATGCCAGTTCAGAACAACCTCTGGCATCACAGAAGGCACCATGCAGGGACTTTTCATCTCTAATCGCTCCTGCTCACCTATTAAATGATGCCTTTTCGAAGCAATGGGAGCAAGTTACTCATTCCAACACTGTTAACAAATAACAGGATTTAAGTGTGTAATAGGCAGTTACTCAGCTTTGAAAATTTGCCCCGAAGAGTTAAAATTTCTGCTTCATTGGAAATTAGAAGGAGGTGGTGGGGGAGGGAATGTCCTTGGAGGAGGGATTTTCAGCCCCTGGAATTTTATGTCTGATCTCCCTCCCCTACGTGTGAGCTGGAAAGCGAGATGCAGAGTGAGATTGCAGGAGGGGGCGGGCTGGGGACACTTCTGGGGCCTGCAGGTGTTCAGCTCCTGTGCCAGCGAGGGTTGCTCTCCTCCGCCCCCCGAAACCAGCAGACACCCGCCAGGACTTGCAGGAGCCATGTCAGGGGAGTCAGCTTGTAAATTACTCTTTGGATCATCGTTCCAGGTTGGATCAAATCCTAGAGGATGAAGGTGCCGAAGCCTGGACTTTAGGTGCTGAACTTCTTGGAGGGATTCCATCAAGGAAAGGCTGATGAGAGGCAGTGACCTCCCAGCACACTCAGCAGTGGCCTGTGGCTAATAACTTCTCCACCCCCAGCCCCCAACTGCCACCTCCAAAGTGGCCCTGAGCAAGCGCTGGGAGCTTGCAGCCCTCCTTCCCACCTCTAATTTAATCATGGTTTTCTCTTTTTTTTAAAGAATGTTTCCTGAAGTCCTGGACCATGAGAAGTGGGGGACAGAGCCCTCCAGGGAAGGTGCTAGGAGTCTGGTCCATAGAATGAGCTTTCCCTAAGTGTTACTTCCCTTCTGTGGTTTAAGATTTGCAGGCCCCTGGGGCAGTATGTAAGCAATAGCCTGTTAGTCCTAAAATGGGGTCAATAATTAGGCCACTAGGATGTTAAAGTTCTGTCCCCATCAGGGCACAAAAGGGACATCACCTGTCCTGGCCAGTGAACAAAAATTCTCAGGTTTGGCTCTTCTGGGGACAAGCCTGAGTTTAAAAGAGGTATAGAAATTCAGCAAATATTTGTTAAATGGTATAGGAATGGTATAGGAATTCAGCAAATATTTACTTTAAAAAAGGAATGATGATTAAATTAGAGGTGGGAAGGGGTTGCAGTGACCGAGCAAGAGGCAGAAAGAAAGGAGCTTCAGAGTTCCCACTTGAGGGTGGTTTTTTAGCCCTGAGGCAGAGGCTGGGGAGGCAAAGGGGTGTGTGGAATGCGTGCTTCAAAGCAGGTTGTGGGAGGAAGGGGAAAGAGACTGCAAGAGAAAGAGCAGGAAGGAAAGAGTCCCGAGGGTCAGGGTCTCAAGTTCTTTCCCCCGTGGTGAGAATAGCAAGCTCTCCTCCATGGAAATCCAGTATCCTTTTAGACCCTCCCCAGAATGGATTCGACCTCATCAGGTTCCCCAGCCTGCCCCAGACCACCCACCAGCAGGGACTCGGAGCTTCTAGCTGGAGAGAGAAAGCATTCAGGACCCAACCCAGTACTTTACATATCTCGTCTCCAAATCTAGAAACCAATGCTTTTGCTCCCTGGGATCCTGCAGCTTGGCTTTTTGGAATTAAGTTCCCTTTCAAAGTTCTTGTCTTGGATCCAGTTGACACTGATCTGAGTTTTCATGATACTGTTTTAATTAAGTTTGTATGTAATACCCAATCTCATTCCAAAAAGGATTTGAGGCAGCTTCTGAAGTTTCAGTGCGGTAGCTACTTTGATATAGCTGAGTATCCACTACTCCCTTTGCAAACACCCACAAAATATGGTCTTTCTAGTTTAATTGTCAAACAACATGCAAAGCACCTCTTAAAGATGGTTGCACATTTTAAAACATGTGCAGTTTACTTAGAACCCCAAAACGTCTCAGATGATGTTGGGTCGGGTGTCCTGATCACAGAAAACCAGACTGTGCAGGAGCTTGGCCAGCTGCATCTCAGAGCTCCTGGAGACATCCTGGGCTCCCCCAAAAGGAGGGCCCCCCCCCCAAGCAGGATACCAATCCTGATCCTGGAGTTTGGAGTCAGAGTTTGGGACATATGGAAATAGGACCTCCTTGGTTTTCTTTCCTTTGTTAGATGCAGAGGAAAATAGAGGGCAAAGCCTGTTTTGGGGAGAGCCCTTCCGTTCAAACTGGGGGGATGTTGGGGGAGGAGGGCTCCTGCTCCCTTCCAGGAGCCCCTGCAGTGCCCCAGATCCTGCCGATTCATGGTCTTTCCCAGCCAGGCTGGTACCCCATCCCACAGGGAGTCAGGTGATGCTGGCTGGGCCTGTAATCCCTTGCCAGCAGGCCTCTTGGCCACCTGCCCAGCTCAGCATTGTCCTTGGAGGGCCTGCTGCGTGGGGTCCCACCACCGGGCGCTGCCACACGGTGGGAACCTAACAGGCGCCCCTTCCCACAGTAACAGAGGCTGCCTTTGGGGGCAAGCTGCTTGGGGGTAATCTCTGTGAAACCCAAGAAAGCCCCGGGGCAGCTCGGCCCTGGCGTAAGGAGCAGGGCCTTTTGCCAGTGACTCAGGGCAAGCTCCGCTCCCTCCTCAGCCCAGAGGCCCAAAGAGAGGACAATGGGGACGAAGAAAGAACCTTTTCCTAAATTCTGTTTGCTTGTTTATACATTTAAAATATAGACCTTCTGAAAACACCTGAGGTAGCTTATATAAAGCATGACACAGGAGAAGGTTTGTTTTTTATTTTGAAGATTTATTTATTGACTTCGATTTTTCTTTATTTATTCCCCCTCCCCCAGGTGATTCTCTTGTCTGTCTGCTCACTGTTTGCCCATCTTCTCCAGGAGGCACCAGGAACCAAACCTGAGACCTCACCCGTGAGAGGTGAGTGCCCAACGGCCTGAGCCTCATCCGCTCCCCAGAAGAAGGTACTTAAGCGTAAAATGGAGAAGCAGCTGTGGCTCAAGCAATTGGGCTCCCGTCTACCATATGGGAGGTCCAGGGCTCAAATCCCGTGGCCTCCTAATGAAGGCAAGCTGGCCCAAGCAGAGAGCTGGCTCAGCAAGATGATGCAACAAAAAATGACACAGAGGAGAGACAATAAGAGAGGCAGCAGACCAGGGAGCTGAGGCAGCATAAGAGATTGAGCACCTCTCTCCCACCCCAGGAGGTCCCTGGATTGATTCCTAGTGCCACCTAAGGAGAAGACAAGTAGACACAGAAGAATACACAGCGAATGGACACAGAGAGCAGACAATGGGGGTGGGGGGGGGGGGTGGGAATAAATAAGTAAATTTTTTAAAAAAACAACAAAACATAAAATGAAGCTGCCACTTCTGTCTGAGCAGAATATTCACTTTTAAACACCAGACTGAGCGTAGAGGCAGGGAATAACTAAGCGTTTCCATTTCGAGTGCTGACTGTGGTAGACACTTTGCTACCCTCTTCCTACTCGTTTTTCACTCAGAGAAAGTGAGTAAATTGCCCAAAGACCCATAACTAGTAAGTGGTGGGATCAGGGTTTTAACCCAGGCTGCACGATGCTAACGCTCTCGTCTTAGTAACTCTACGGTACTTCCTCCACCCCCATCCATGTAGTCTTGCATTCCCTAGCTACTGAGGCAAAGCAAAATAAACATGGCCCGCTAAATAAATCCCACTCCTCAGATGGGTGAAGTAGTGGAGTGTTTGATTTGTGAATGCCGGTTAACAAGGCATGCACTCCCTCTTACATCTGATCTGCTTCTCATTTATGACTTTTTTTTGCCTGACCTTAGTGTGCATCTGAGTTTGTATTAATAGTTCCTGGATTGTAACATTTCTACTTAATAAGAGAAATTTCAGCTCCACCTGAGGTTGACACTAGTATGCTTTTATGCCTGCATTAAAAATAACTTCTCAATGTAACCCATTTGTACAGAATTATTAGAAAACTGATTGGCAATGTGGGAGCGTGCTCATGAGGCAGGAATCAATACTGAGCCGCTTCTTAGAACAACAAAGCATCAGGAGAGAGCAGAGTGAACTGTTAGGGTTTTATAAAAAAGAGGGAAAAAAGTCCTTTCTTGTCTGCATGTTGAGAGATGCAATCCCAGATGACAGGCATTGGGTGGGATGAGTTCTGTTTGCAAGCATCCACTGTGCCTTAGAAAGGGCTGAGCACAGCTCTACGGGACTTAATTGAAAGCAGGAATTCCATCTGACAGGCAAAAACAGCATTTTCCTTATTGTGTCTCAGAGAGACAGGTTGGATTTGTGGAAAGAGCAATACTTTTTGAAACTAGGTGGACCAGGGTTCATATCCACATTTCACCAATTTAATAGCCATGTGGCCTTGGACAAATTACATCAAGTGACATTTTTGAGTCTGGTTTCCTCATCTGTAAAATGCAGATAAAAATACTTTGCTGGATTGCCCGAAGGATTAGAGGCAGGGAAGCAGATTTGGCTCAACTGATAGAGCATCCGCCTACCACACAGGAGGTCCAGGGTTCAAACCCAGGGCCTCCTGACCCGTTTGATGACCTGGCCCATGCACAGTGCTGATGCACACAAGGAGTGCCATGTCACACAGGGGTGTCCCCCACATAGGAGAGTCCCACGTACAAGGAGTGCGCCCTGTAAGGAGTGCTGCCCCGCGTGAAAAAAGTGCAGTCTGCCCAGGAGTGTCACCGCACATGGAGAGCTGATGCAGCAAGATAACGCTACAAAAAAGAAACGCATTTTCCTAGTGCTGCTTACAAGAATGCAGTGGACACAGAAGAACACACAGCAAATGAACACAGAGAGCAGACAACATGGGGCGGGGGTGGGAGCAGAGAGAAATAAATTTTAAAAAGAAAAAAATCTGAAAAGAAAAAGGTTTAGAGGCAATCCCTGAACACCCCATGCCTGACACAATGAAAGGCTCTTTGTAAGGAGGAGGGACCATTATCAGGAACCACAGGGCATGTGGCACTGCACATTCCTGACCACTGTGCTGCCTTCAAAGGTAAAAGGACCTGCTGTACTTCAATGTGGATAGTACAGTAGCAAAAACCAAGCGCCACCTCGCCTGCCTTGGGGCTCTAAGGTGTAGGGTTTCTGGTTTTCAATGATAAAAACAAGCAAACAACCAACAACACCCCGACCCCTGTCACCTCCTTCAATAAATCAAAAACGTTCTGAAAAGTCTATTTCAAAACCCTACGGCCCACCCTGGAGAAAAGCTCTTAAGTGGCAGTTTGCTGCCCCCTGCTGTTCATACAGAGAACTCCCTGGGCTCCTTTTGGCAACGCTGCCAGCCTTGAAATCTCCAGCTGCTTGAGAGTGGAGGACTGGCCCACTCACTCAGAAAGGTGCGTCCCAAGAAGGAGGTAGCACCAGGGCTGGCTGCATAATTTGCCGGGGCCTGTGCAAAATAAAAAAGCAGGGCTTTTGTCCAAAAACTATTGAGAATTTTGCATGTTTGTTTTGTAAGTTCACAAGTTTTACTATCCACTTACTGTTTATGTATGTTTGTGATGAATGATATACTTCAATAGAATTTTGTTTTAAAAAAAAATTAATAGTTTTATTGCAGGAACAACAGAGCACTAAACCAAGCACGGGGCCCTTCTGAGTGCGGGGTCCTGTGTGACCGCGAAGGTCTCAAGCCCACGAAACGGGCCCTGTGTCTTTCCTCATTATTACCTGCTTGTTCACATTAAAACATCTGCATCCATGGCATAGCTTAAATAGTTCCTTGAGGAATTTAAATCTAGTAGCCTATGTTGGGGGAGAGGAATTGGGGGTAAAGTCCTCCCTGTTAAGCCAGACCAGGGTGCAAGTGTCTCTTACACAGTGTTTGCATCACAAATATCTCCTGCTTCCGCCTTGACCTGGCCCTCAGAGCCAATTTAGGTAGGTGGAGATTAAATATCACCTTTTCTATGGAAAAGCCCATACTGGAGGACAAGAGCCTAGCTAGGACCTAAGAACAGGCTAAAATCCAGCCCCAAATCCCACCAGGAGAGACCCGCCTACACAAAAATGTGGACCAATTGCTGTCATCCCCTCACCAGGTCATTTGCTCGACTTTCCTAAGAAGAAGGAATAGAGCAGGATGCCAGGAGGATTTAGAGAAAAATCTCTCCTGAAACCAGAGCAATGGGAGGAAGTGTTCTCTTTGTCTTAGTCATGTTCCAACCAGGAAAGAGAGGCCACTTCAAGTGTCTGCAATAGAGGGGATTCGAAGCAGGGAATTCATTCCATAGGTGACGGAGGGGCTGAGAAGCTAATCCCCGAGATGAGCAGGAACAGGAAACCACTCCCACTCTTAGCATGAGGCAGCAAAGGGATAAGGTGGCGTTGCCAGATCCCAGATCCTGATCACTGGTGGAAGCTGCGACCAGTGGGTCATGTAGGAAAACAGTGGCTGCTGGAGACTCCACCAGAGACGGAGAGGCCGGAGCAACACCCTGGCCCCTTCCTTTTTCCCTGCCCTCAGTCTCCCCTTGGCCACACGCAGCTGAAAGGCAGCTGGAGAAGGTGACGGACAGGGGTCAGCAGAGCAGCAAAAAGGCAAGGAATGGACCTGGGCAGACAAGCCCAGCACCCGAACACTCCCTTGATGGTTACAAACACAGATGGCTTCCTAGTGCCTGCTGGAGAAAATCTAAATTCCTCCCATGGCACAAAAGGTTTTCCACATGCCCAGACCACTTTAAAACCACATTTCCTCCTACTCCCTGTTTCTTGAACAGGTCAGGTTGTTTCACACTTTATTGTTATTCCCTCTTTCTGGAATGCCCTTTGTCCTCATCATCCCCCTTCTCTTCTTTTTTTCCTGCCTTCTCTTGTCTCTTCCCCTCATTTCTTCTCTATGTCATTCTTTTCACTCCATGCTTCTCCTTTTCTTTTCTCCTTTCCTCCCTTTCTTTCCTATTTCCTTGCTTCCCCTTTCCCTTTTCATTCCATTTGCCTCCATCCTGACAAAAGGAGTAGATTGAAGTCTTTATTTATGCTAGTTGCTGTTTTCCAGGGAATATTTTCTTTATTATTTTTAAATTAATTTTATTTTTAAAGATACTTTAGATTATATAAATGTTACATAAAAAATATAAGAGATTCCCATATGCCCCACTCCCTCCCCCCGCAACTTTCCCACATTAGCAACATCATTAGTGTTGTACATTTGTTACAATTGATGAACATATTGAAGCATTGCTACTAATCGTGGACTACAGTTTGCATTATAGTTCACACTCTGTCCCACACAATTTTGTAGGTTATGACAAAATATACAATGGTCTGTATCTGTCACTGCAGTGTCATGCAGCACATCTCCAATTCCTGAAAATGGCCCCATATCACACCTATTCTTCCCTCTCCCATCCCTCAGAACCTCTGGTGGCCATTGCCTTTATATCAATGATAAGAGTTCTTACATTGCTAGGAAAATAAGTCCATAGTAGAGTATTAATAAGTCTACTTTAGTCCATTATTCATCCCCCAATCTTGAGGACTAGGGGAGGGTGATGCCCACTCTGCTTCTAATTGAGAGGGAGCTTAGATCCCATGGGGCAGATGGATGAAACTATCTTGGTTGCAGTTGCAGACACACTCTGTTCCTTGGGATGGGCATTGTCCATCATCATCTCTTTGTTAGTTGTCCTGGGTGAGTCCAATGAACTGGAGAGTAGATGTTGCAAATATGCTAAAATTCAGGACTCACTTGGAACATGGATGGACCAAAGATTTTTGTCTCTGGAACATATATTTATCAAATATATGCTAATTATAGGTTCAAATAAAAGGGGTAGAAAAACCATGTGTAGAGAACCTATAAATGAGTATAACTGTTACACTGGGGAGCATAAATTCCAAAGTAAGGTCCACTGACAGGGTGCTGACTTCCTGGGCTGTCTGCCCTATGTACAGTTTCTGGATGTCTCTAGAGCCCTCTGGAGCCCTGCTTTTTGAGGCACTGTTTACTTTGGCAGTCAATGAGATCCTGCTGAAACTTGCATAAGTGTAATCTCTGGAATGATTCCCAACTCACTTTGAAATCTCTTAGCCATAAAAACTCGTTTATATTTACCATCTCCCCCTTTTGGTCAAGGTCTTCTTCCAGATGCATTGCTAGTTGGTGCTTGGTAATAATCCCTCAGCGCCAGGGAGGCTCACCCCCAGGAGCAGGAGGAAGGTAGTACATTTATATGTTGAGTTTGACTTAGAGAGAGGCCACATTTGAGCAGCAAGGAGGCTTTCAAGAGGTAAGTACTGGGCAGTATATAGTACTAGGGTAAGTTTCAATTTCACAAGAAAAGGTTCATAAGTACAATCATCAATATCAAGAGTCTGGCGTAATGGCCTGTCTTCCTTCACTAGGCGTGCCCTTGCTCTCAGGAGATTCTTGCTGTCGTATTAGAGAACGTAGCAGAATTCCCCAGGATGGGAATTCAGTGTTTTTTCAGTTATTGTGTAGATCTCCACCCACCAAGACAATGCCCAAGGAACACTTGAACATATCCATATGCCTTACAGGCATGCTCCAGGTGCACCCCTTCCCAGGCATCCACCTATCACTGACTAAATATTGAAACATTACTGTTAACCATGGTCAATGGTTTACATTATGGTTTACAGTTTTGCATAGTACATTTTAATGGTTTTGACAAAATTTGAAGTGGCCTGTATCTGTTATTGCATATTAAACAATTTTAATGCCTTAAAAATGACCTACTTTCCACCTATTCTATCTTCCCTCCCTCTCCCCTCAGAACCTATTATAAGTGCTAAGTTTCTATTTTTGAAGAGTAAGATTATAGTTACTTGCAATAATATTGAGGACTTGACATATTGGTCAATTTTCTTTCATTAGGTACTACATATATTCTCAAGGGATTCTTGTCCTTTAATTTAGAACATAGCAGAGTAGCAGGACTCCCCATGATGGGAGTTTGATGTTTTCTTGTGTATTGTATGGGTCACTGATATAATACACTATGACAAGATGAACACTTGCATATTCTATAGAATCCTGCCCCTTGTGTGTGCTGTCCCATATACCCACACACACACATCCCACACCCTATACTAGTAATCCTCCCCTGCCATATTTGCCAAAAGAACATTCCCAACATTGTAGTTTTAACCACAGACCTGCAAATCCCTAGAGTTCACCTGCTCCTTCCCCCAACCCTTCTTCCAGTTCCATGGACCTCCACCCTGCTCCCCCTCACAGACCAGCACTGCCAATCACATCACTGCACCACTGCCACACTCAACCATTGCACAAGTACACCCTTCTACCTTATCATAGATTTTGCCCACATGGGCATCAGCTCACCACCCTCTTCTCCCTTTCTATCTCTTGTAAACCTATCTTCCAGACTAGCTTTGTGAGCCTGCTCAATTTGCTTAATTCATATCAGTGAGGTCATGTAATATTTGTCCTTCAGTGCCTGTCTTACTTCATTCGACATAAGGTCTTCAAGATTCATCCATGTTATCCCATGAGTTAACACCACATTCCTTCTTACAGCTGAGCAATATTCCATTGTATATACCACAGCTTGCTTATCCATTCATCTGATGATGGACATTTGGGTTATTCCCAACTTTTGGAAATAGTGAATAATGCCGCTATGAACATTGGTGTGCATATATCTGTTCATGTCCCTGCTTTCAATTCTTCTGGATATATACCCAGAAGTGGGATTGCTGGATCATATGGCAGTTCTATATTTAGCTTCCTGAGGAACTGCCAAACTGTCCTCCACAATGGCTGCATCATTCTACATTCCCACCAGCAGTGGATGAGTATTCCCTTTCCTCCACATCTTCTCCAACACTTGTAATTCTGTTTTTTTTAATAGCCACTAGTCTAATGGGTGTAAGATATCTCAATGTAATTTTGATTTGCAATTCCCTAATAGCTAATGATGTTGAGCATCTTTTCATGTGCTTTTTAGCCATTTGTATTTCTTCTTTGGAGAAGTGTCTATTCAAATCACTTGCCCATTTTTTAAATGGGTTGCTTTTAAAATGTAGGATTTCTTTATACATGCTGGATATTAATCCCCTTTTGGATAGATAGTACCCAAATATTTTCTCCCATTGAGTATGCTGCCTTTTCACTTTCTTGACAAACTCCTTTGAAGCACAAAAGTTTTTCATTTTGAGGAGGTCCAATTTATCTATTTTTTCCTTCATTGCTTGTGTTTTGGGTGTAAAGTTTATGAAACCATTTCCTACTACAAGATCTCATAGATGCTACCCTACATTATCTTCCAGGAGACTTATGGTCTTGGTTCTTATATTTAGATCTTTTTTTTTTAACTTTTTTTTTTAAGATTTATTTATTTAATCCCTCCCCCCCCCCCCCCCACCGTTGTCTGTTCTCTGTGTCTTTTTGCTGCGTCTTGTTTCTTTGTCCGCTTCTGTTGTCATCAGCTGCAGGGAAGTGTGGGCGGCGCCATTCCTGGGCAGGCTGCACTTTCTTTCCCGCTGGGCGGCTCTCCTTATGGGTGCACTCCTTGTGCGTGGGGCTCCCCTACGCGGGGGACACCCCTGAGTGGCAGGGCACTCCTTGCGCGCATCAACACTGCCCATGGGCCAGCTCCACACGGGTCAAGGAGGCCCGGGGTTTGAACCACGGACCTCCCATGTGGTGGACGGATGCCCTAACCACTGGGCCAAGTCCATTTCCCTATATTTAGATCTTTGATCAATCTTGAGTTAATTTTTTTATAGGGTGTGAGATAGTAAGCCTCTCTCATTCTTTTGGATATGGAATCCAGTTCTCCAAGCACCATTTTTTGAAGAGGCCATTCTCTCCCAGTTGAGTGGGCTTAGTGGCCTTGTCAAATATCAGTTGACCATATGAATGAGGATCTATATCAGAACTCACAGTTCTGTTCCATTGGTTAGTATGTCTATCCTTGTGCCAATATCATGCAGTTTTGACTACTATAATCTGTAGCATGTTTTAAAGTCAGGTAGTGTGATTCCTCCAATTTCATTTTTCTTTTTCAGTATGTCTTTAGCTATTCAGGGCCCCTTGCCCTTCCAAATAAATTTCATAGTTAGCTATTCAAATACAGTTTAAAAATGCTGTTGTAATTTTTATTGGGATTGCATTAAATCTGTAGATCAGTTTGGGTAGGATAGACATCTTAATGAGGTTTAGTCTTCTTATACATGAACAGGTAAAAGTCTTCCATTTATTTAGGTCTTCTTTGATTTCCTTTAACAATATTGTATAGTTTTCTGCATATAAGCCCTTTACATCTTTAGTTAAATTTTTTCCTAGGTATTTGATTTTTTAGTGGCTATGGTAAAGAGAATTTTTTCTTGATTTCCTCCTCAGATTGCTCATTATTGGTGTACAGAAATGCTTATATCCTGCCATTTTACGGAATTCATTTATCAGCTCTAGAACTTTGTTGTAGATTTCTCAGGGCTTTCTGTGTATAGGATCATGTCATATGCAAATAGAGAAAGTTTTACTTCTTCCTTTCCAAGTTCAATGCCTTTTATATCTTTTTTTTTTTTTCTTGCCTAAGTGCTTGAGCAAGTACTTCTAACACAATTTTAAATAAGAGCAGTGATAGTGGGCATCCTTGTCTTCTTCCAGATCTTAGAGGGAAAACTTTTAGCATTTTGCCATTGAATATGATGTCAGCTGTGTGTTTTTCATATATACCCTTTATCATGTTGAGGAAGTTTCCTTCTGTATTAGTCAGCCAAAGGGGTGCAGATGCAAAATACCATAAGTCAGTTGGCTTTTATAAATGATATATTTTGGGGGTAGGAGCTTACAGATACCAGGCCATAAATCATAAGTTACTTCCCTCACCAAAGTCTATTTCCATGTGTTGGAGCAAGATATCTGTCAACATCTCCTAGGGTTCAGACTTCCTGAGTTCCTCTCTTCCCAGGTCTTGCATCTCTCTGGGATCAGGTCCTCTGTTTTCTCCACAAGGTCAGCATAGGCCATGAGGCTCTCTAGGCTTTGCCTCTCTCCACAAGGTCAGCTGTAGGCTATCAGGTGAATAGCTCTTTCTCTCTCCCCAGGGTTTCTGCCATGTCTAAGGAACCATCTCTATTCCTCTGTGTTCTTTTCCTGGCTCAGGTCCTCTCTTCCCAGGGCTTGCTTCTCTTTCCTCTGTGTTCTTACTTCCTGGGACTCCAACTCAAGACTCCAGAATCAATCTCCAAATCAAAACTCTAACATCAAAATCTTCAACTCCATCCTTTGCCATGTCTTTTATCTGTGAGTCCCCACCCAACAGTGGCCCTACTGATGTGGCCCAATCAAGCCCTAATTATAATTAATCATGCCCAGTTTACAAACATAATCCAATATCTATTTTTGGAATTCATAACTATATCAAACTGCTACACCTTCCATTCCTATCTTTTGAAGTGTTTTTATCAGAAAATGTGCTGTATTTTGTCAAATGCTTTTTCTGAAGGTGATCATGTGACTTTTTCTTTCAATCTGTTAATGTGGTGTATTACATTGTTTGATTTTCTCATGTTGAAACATCCTTGCATACCAGGGATCAAACCCACTTGGTCATGATGTATAGTTAGTTTGATGTGTTGTTGAATATGATTAGCAAGTATTTTGTTGAAGATTTTAGCACCTAGATTCATTAGAGAGATTGGTCTATAGCTTTCCTTTCTTGCGGCATCTTTGTATGGCTTGGGTATTAGGGTGATGGTGACATCATAGAATGAGCTAGACAATGTTCCCTCCACTTCTATTTTTCTCTTAAACATTTATTTTAACTTATTTCTCCCCCCCCCCCCATTCCCCCCATTGTCTGCTTTCTGTGTCCTTTTGCTGTGTGTTCTTCCATGTAGGCTTGTATTCTCATTAGGCAGCTCCAGGAACTGATCCTGGAACCTTCCAGAGTGGAAGAGAGGTGATTACTCTCTTGCGCCACCTCAGCTCCCCTGTTCTGCTACCTCTTCTTATTTTCTCTCCTCTTTGTCTCTTGTTTCATCATTTTGCTGTGCCAGCTCTCCATGTTGGCTGGCACTTCTGCCACGGGGTGGCTTTTCCCACGTGAGGCAACATTCCCATGCAGGGCAGCGCTCCTGTGTGGGGCTGCATTCCCGCATGCCCAGCTTGCCCTCAACAGGAGGCCCTGGGCATCGAACACTGGACCTCCTATATGGTAGATGGGAGCCCAATTGGTTGAGCCACATCTGTTTCCCTCCACTTCTATTTTTAAGAAGAAGAAGAGTTTAAGCATGATTGATGTTTGTTTTTTCTAGAATGATTGGTAGAATTCACCTGTGAATCCATCTGGTCCTAGGCCCTTCTTAGTTGGGAGATTTTTGATGACTAATTCAATCTCATTACTTATGATTGGTCTGTCGAGTTCATCAATTTCTTCTTTCATCAATGTATGCTATTTGTGTGTTTCTAGAAATTTGTCCTTTTCATCTAAGTTATCCATCTTATTGGCATATAATTTTTCAAAGTATTCTCTTATGATACTCTTTATTTCTGTGGTATCAGTGGTGATAGCTCCTCCTTTGTTATTTTATGTATTTGCATCTTCTCTATTTCTTTGTTAGTCTAGTAAGGGTTTGTCAATTTTATTAACCTTCTTAAAGAACCTGCTTTTGGTTTTGTTGTTAATTTTTTCTAGCATTTTTTAATTCTCAATTTCATTTAGCTCTGCTCTAATCTTTGTTATTTCCTTCTTTTACTTGCTTTGGGATTCATTTATTGCTCTTTTTCTAATTCCTCAAAGTGTACAGTTAGGTCTTTGATTTTAGCTTTCTTCTTTTTTTAATTTAGGAATTAATGGCTCTAAATTTTCCTCTGAGCACTGCTTTTGCTGCATCCCATAGGTTTGATATATTGTGTTGTCATTTTCATTTGTTTCAAGGTAGTTACTGATTTCTTTTGCAGTTTCCTCCTTGACCCACTGTTTGTCTAACAGTGTTGCTTAACTTCCATATCTTTGTGCCTAATTTGGTTCTCTGCCCCTTACTGATTTCCAGCTTCATTCCATTGTGGTCAGAGAAATTATTTTGTATAATTTCAATCTTGCTGAATTCGTTGAGAGTCGTTCTGTGGCCTAGCGTGTGGTTTATCCTGGAGAATGATTCATGTGCACTTGAAAAGAATGTATATACCACTGTGTTTGGGTGTAATGTTCTGTATATATCTATTAGATCTAGATCCTCTAATGTATTGGTCATTGTCTCTGTTTTTTTATCGAGCCTCTGTTGAGATGTTCTGTCTAATGGTGATAATGGTGTATTAAAGTCTCCCACTATAATTATAGAGGCATCTATTTCTCCACTTAGTTTTTCCAATGTTTACCTCATATATTTTGAGGTGCTCTGGTTAGATGCATAAATGTTTATGATTGTTCTTTCTTTTTGATAGATTATCTTTTTGACAGATATATTAATATATAGTGTCCTCCTTTGTCTCTTACAATGGTTTTGCATTTAAATTCTATTTTATTTGATAATAGTATAGCTACTCCTACCTTTTTTTTTTTTTTTTTTTTTTTTGGTTATTGCTTGCATGTAAAATTGTTTTCCAACTATTCGTTTGCAACCACCTTGCATCCCTGGGTCTAAGGTGAGTTTCTTGTAGACAGCATATAGACGGGTGATATTTCCTTATCTATTCTGCCATTCTGTGTCTCTTGATTGGAGAGTTTATTCCATTAACATTCAATATTATTACTGTCAAGGCATTACTTACATTAGCTATATTTTCTTCAGGTTTATATATGTCATATGTTATTTTCATTTCTCTTTTCATCTTTTTAGTTATTCTTACCAAGGATCTTCATTCCTACACTCTCCTCCAACCCTCTCTCTCCTGTTTTTTCCTTTCAACCTGCAGAACTCCTTTTGGTATTTATTGAAGGGCAGGTTTCTTGTTGACAAACTCTCTTGATTTCTGTTTATCTGTGAATATTTTGAATTTTCCCTCATTTTTGAATGCCAGCTTTGCTGGACACAGAATTCTTGGCTGGAAGTTTTTCCTTTTAGCACCTTAACTATGTCATACCACTGCCTTCTTGCCTCCATAGTTTCAGATGAGAAATCAGGACTTAATCTTATTGAGCTTCCCTTGTATGTGATAGATCTCTTTTCTGTTGTTGCTTTCAGCATTCTCTGTCTTGAGTATTGGACAGTTTGATAAGTATATGTCTCTGGGTAGCCTGTTAGGATTTATACTCTTTGGGATATGCTGCACTTCTTGTACATGTATGTCCATGTTCCTCAAAAAAGTTGGGAAATTTTCAGCTGTTATTTCCTCCAACACTTCTTCTGCCCCCTTTCCCTTCATTTCTCCCTCTGAGATGCCTATAATGCATGTTCAAGTGTTTTGCATTGCCATTCAAATCCCTAAGTCCCTGCTGGATTTTTTTCTATCTTTTTATTTATCTGTTCTACTATCTGTCTGAGTTCAGCTATACTGTCTTTGACATCACTGATTCTTTCCTCTGCCTGTTCAAATCTGCTGTTATGTGCTTCCAGTGTATTTTTTATTTCTTGCATTGCACCATTCATCCATCAAATCTGTTATCTTTTTATGTATGTTTACAATTTCTTCAGTATGTTCCCCCAGGGTCTTCTTTTTTTTTTTTTTTTAATTTCTCTCCCCTTCCCCCACCTCCCCCCCAGTTGTCTGCTCTCTGTGTCCATTCACTATGTGTTCTTCTGTGTCCACTTGGATTCTTGTCAGCAGCACCAGGAATCTGTGTCTCTTTTTGTTGCATCATCTTGCTGCATCAGCTCTCTGTGTGTGTGGTGCCACTCTTGGGCAGGCTGTGCTTTCTTCATGTGGGGTGGCTCTCCTTACAGGGCATGCTCCTTACATGTGGGGCTCCCCTATGCGAGGGACACCCCTGCATGGCATGGCACTCCTTGCGTGCATCAACATTTTGCATGGGCTAGCTCACCACATGGGTCAGGAGGCCCTGGGTTTGAACCCTGGACCTCCCATGTGGTAGGCCAATATTCTATCAGTTGAGCCAAATCCACTTCCCTCCCCAGGGTCTTCTTAATATCTTTTTTCTCTTCCTTCACTTCATTAAGTTGATTCAGGATACTTGTTTGGACATCCTTAATTAGTTATCCCACATTTCACATCTCCTCCTGTTTTTTAGTTTGTTCATTAGACTGGGTCGTGTCTTCCTGTTTCTTAGTATAGCTTGTAATTTATTTTTATTTTTTTTATTTTTTGGTGTCTAGGCATCTGTTTATCTTGATTGCCTTATTAGGATGGTTAGCTTCTCTTCCTACTTTGGGGTTTTATTTTGTTGTTTGTGTGTGTGGTAAGGTTCTTTTTTGACACTTGTTTCCTCTTATTTTATTTCCTTGCAACTGTCTGTGTTCCCTTGGAAAAAATATTAGGACCAGAGAAAAGGAAAAAGATAAGAAGAGAAAAAGAATAATAGTAATAATAATAATAAAGGTAGAAGAGGAAACATATAAGAACTGGGAAAAATAAGTAAGTAATATGAGTAAAAAAATCATTAAAAATAAAAATAAGAATTTAAAAGGTGGAATAGGAAAAAATGAAACAAGAAAAAAAAGAGTAAAAAATAGAATAAATTAAAAAGTCAGAAAGCTTAGAAGAGAGGAAAAGTAAAGAGAGAAACAGATATTAAAAAATGAAGGCCAAACAAGAAGAGATGGAATCAAAGAAAAGCAACAGAAGGTATAAAAATGAAGGAAAGAAATGAGATAAAGTAGGTAGAAAAAATAAGTAAAGGAAAAAGGAAACAAAGAAAGGGGAAAGACAACAAACAAGATAGAAAAAGAAAAAAAAATCAAGGAAAACTGCCTTTCTTCTTAGACCCCTGTATGAGTCAGGGTTCTCTAGGGAAACAGAATCAACAAGAGATATCTGTCGATAGTCTGTGATTTTATCAGAGTCTCTCACTTGACCATGAGCATGCACAAGACCAGGTTCCACAGGCAGGCTGCAACCAGGGGCTCCAATGAAAGTCCAATGAAGGTTCTTGACAAGTTCTGGGAGATGTTGGCTACCCAAGAACAAGCTGGGAAATTCTCTCTCAATGCTGAAATCACTTCCCCTTTTAAGGCATTCAACTGATTGGGTAAAGTGTCACTCATTGCTGATGGCAATCTCCCTGATTGATGTAATCAGCTAACTATGATTTACCACTGCAGTAAAATCAATGGTGACTAAAGTCCATAAATGCCCTTGTATTGCAGTTAGTCCGCTGCTTGGTTGACCAAACAACTGGGCACAATTACCGGGCTGAGTTCACACAATAGCTTAACCATCACAGTCCACCCCTTGTCAACTCAGCAACCATACACACTACCTTAAACCATACTTAGTCTCTAAGTAAAAACAATAACAGACATGCGTATATATATTTTTCTGCCTAACAATGTTCAACTTTCCTGCATATGACCAGAAACACATTAATTCCATACAGAATAGGGTGCAAGTTCTTGGGTAATATTCACTCTCAAACTTGATATCCTCAAATATTATGACATGAAACTGATACAACTTGTTATATGATTGGGGAGAAATTTGTGGAAGAAGACAAAGAAATTCATTTTGTGTACCTATACAATCATCATCATAATGAAACAAGGAAGAAAGATTCATGACCATTATAGTCCTCATTTCTGTAACTGATCATGAGGTCAAAGTTTATATTTATCACTACCTTCTTCCATTACCCATTCCATTTTTCCATTACCCTCAGCAAGCACTTCAGCTGGCCATGGTTCTTTGCCTGATGGTGTGACCCAAACTTTCATTCCTGAAGATTCTGGGCCATTGCTAGTCCTGCTTGGATTGGGTCATTGCAATTTTTAATTGACTTTAATCATAGGACATGGCAGTACTAAAAGATGCCCTAGAGGATCTCCTGTTTTTCAGGCAACCTCTTCTTTACCCCCATTATGTAGATGTAGTCATAGTTCCTCTTGATAGTCAGGATCAATCACCCCAGCCAGTACAGCAATTCCCTTTTTTGACTGTTGATTCAGAGGTAAGAGGAGCCTAAAGTGCCAGGTGGCAGTTTTAACTTCCAGTTCATTGGAATCATTGTTGTGTTCTCTGGTGACAGCACTCCCCCTTTCAAGACTAAAACCTGTAGACCAGCGGAGTTTGAGGTTGCAGGGACAGGAAGCAAAAATTTTCTTAGTGGGTCATTATGGATAATAGTGAGGGGTTCCACTCCCATTTCCATCCCTTGATTCCTGGACCCATGGATCCTGGTTATGGGAGAAATAGCACCATAGAATGGACACTGATTTAGAACACACACAGATTCCTGGAGAACATTGCCCCAGCCCTGCAAGGTATTGCCACCTAGTTGGAGCCATAATTGAGCCTTCAAAAGGCCATTTCACTGTTCTAGCAATCCAGCTGCTTCAGCATGATGGGGAAACATGGTAAGACCAGTGAATTCCATGGGCATGTGCCCATTCCCACACATCATTTGCTGTGAAATGGGTTCCTTGATCAGAAGAAATGCTGTGTGGAATGCCATGGTGGTAGATAAGACATTCGTTAAGTCCACGGATGGTAGTTTTGGAAGAAGCATTTTGTGCAGGAAATGCAAACCCATATCTGGAGTATGTGTCCATTCCAGTTAAAACAAATCACTGCCCCTTCCATGGTGGAAGTGGTTCAATGTAGTCAACTGTCACCAGGTAACAGGCTGGTCACCTCGAGGAATGGTGCCATACTGGGGACTGAGTGTGGGCCTCTGCTGCTGGCAGATTGGGCACTCAGCAGTGGCTGTAGTCAAGTCAGCCTTGGTAAGGGGAAGTCCATATTGCTGATCCCATGCATAACCTCCATCACTACCTCCATGGCCAATTTGTTCATCAGCCCATTGGGCAATGCAGGAGTGGCTAGGGAAAGAGGCTGAGCATTAGCCACAGAGTGGGTCATCTTCTCCACTTGATTATTAAAATCTTCCTCTTCTGAAGTCATCTTCTGATGAGCATTCATGTGGGACACAAGTATTTTTATGTTTTTGCCCACTCAAAAAGGTCTATCCACATACCTCTTCCCCAGACCTCTTTGTCACCAATTTTCCAATCGTGTCCTTTCCAATTCCCTGACCATCCAGCCAAACCATTGGCAACAGCCCATGAATCAGTGTACAAATGCACCTATGGTCATTTCTTCTTCCAAGCAAAATGAACAACCAGGTGCACTGCTTGAAGTTCTGCCCACTGGGAGGATTTGCCCTCACCACTGACAGACACCCAATCATCCTGATAATGTTTAAGGATTCTAATTCCATCACAGCCCTCCCTACAGTACTATCTGGATCACAGAGAAGAGCAACCACAGAGCTCTTCAGGGAAGATGGAGTTAGCCTTACAAATTTATTCCTAACAGTCCTGGTTAAAGGTGTGTCCTCTGGACATTCCTGGGGTGGGTGGGCAGCTCTCAAATGGTATACACATTCTAGCATTTCAATCTCCCTAAGCCTTTGAATTCCTTCTTCTACTGTATACCAGGGCAAATCGGATATCTCAACCTCAAACATGCTAGGTCACCTTTTTGTCCATGTTTCAGTTAGCCACCCAAACTGTTAGAGCCCTTTCTAACCCCTCAAGCTACAGCATTGAATCCAGAATTTCTGCTTAGTTGGCTCATATCAATAAATCCAGCCTGATCCAACTTTATATTCCTTCCACCATTATCCCATATCCTTAGTATCCATTCCCACACATAGTCCCCTGATTTCTCTCAATATAAGTTGGAAAACTCATGCAGTTCTTTCTGAGTATACCTTACTTCCTCATGGGTCACACTTTGTATTTCACCTTGGGGGCTTGTTGTGATTTTAGCCTAGTAATAGGCAGGGGTGGGTAAGGAGTAAGATTAGAAATGCTTTGCCAGCTACTGACCTCAGGGCATTCCCTTGCATTTTCTTCTGGCAGATGGGATTAATCTCTTCAGGCAGGGGTTGGAAGGCAGTTTCCCTAGGGCAGACTGGAGGCTGGGCAGTGCATGCTGAGGTTTGGTTGGTACATGCCTCAGGGCTGGGAGGAGGAGGTCCAGACTCCCTGGGGCAGGCCAGAGGCTGGGCGGGGCAGGCTTCAGTTTGGCTGGTACCCACCTCAGGGTTGGAAGCTGTTTCAGACTCCCTGGGGCAGGCTGGAGGCTGGATGATACAAGGTTGACGTGGGGCGGTCTGGACAAGGCAGGCCATCGCAGGCTTATCTGGTAAAGTCTCAGTAGAATTCAGGGTTCCAATGTCTCCACCAATATTATCATCATCCCATATGTCTCCATCTCAATTCTCTGGATTCCACTCTTTTCTAATCAATGCCTTCACTTTAACAGCAGAAACTCTGCAGGGTTGAGATTTTAGTTTCCTTTGTAACTCAGCTACTCATATAATGAGAGTCTGAGTTTAGTTCTCAGATATTCTGAGCCTGTGGCTACAGGAGACAAGATTTTCTTTCAGAGCACACATAGAAACTTTTGCATCATTCATGTGATGTTTAAGTTTCAAATTTGAAGCCTTTAACTCATCTCTTTCTTTTGTAACAGTATCCAGACTATCTAGGAGGAGCCAGCCAACATCATTATACCGTTTGACTCCACAAAACTGTTAAGGTATTGAAAACACTCTCACCCAGATCCTTGCTTCTTATAAGCATGGAAGTAGGGGAATCCAGTGAAGATATTTTGCATATCTCAATTGCCAACTTGTGCCATGGACTGTTAGCATTCTCTTCATTATTGGAAAGGAAGTCATCAGTATCCTTGTGTCCAATTAGAGTAGCGAGCCAATGGCAAAACTCCCAGAACAACCTTAGACACCCCATATTTAAGACTCTGTTCCTCAAGAATGACTCTGGGTACCAAGCTGTATTAGTCAGGGTTCTCTAGGGAAACAGAATCAACAAGAGATATCTGTTGATAGTCTGATTTTATCAGTCTCTCATATGACCATGGGGATGCACAAGTCCAGGTTCTTCAGGCAGGCTGCAACCAGGGGCTCCAATGAAAGTCCAAATGATGAGTTCTTGATTAGTTCTAGGAGATGTTGGCTATCCAAAGACGAGCTGGGAAATTCTCTCTCAATGCTGGAATCACTTCCCCTTTTAAGGCATTCAACTGATTGGATAAAGCATCACTCACTGCTGATGGCAATCTCCCTGACCGGTGTAATTGTAATCAGCTATCTATGATTTACCACTGCAGTAAAGTGAATGGTGATTAAAGTCCATAAATGCCCTTGTATTACAGTTAGCACAGTGCTTGCTTGACCAAACAACTGGGCACAATTACCTGGCCGAGTTGACACAATAGCCTAAACATCACAGCCCCTAAGGACCTTCTCAGGTTGCCAGTACTTATCAATCAATCACCCTGAAGCCTGCCTTCTGCAGGTGATGTACCTGTTTTACTGACTAAAATAAAGAAAAAGAGAAAAAAAAGGAATTGATAAAAAAATTTAAAAACAAATAACATATCCAAGACCTAAAACAAGAAAGAAATCTGTCTTTACATTCCTTGTCATAAACTACCATCTGAGTGCCTGATAACCCAGTGGATTCC
Organism: Dasypus novemcinctus; assembly: GCF_030445035.2. Taxonomy (NCBI): domain Eukaryota; kingdom Metazoa; phylum Chordata; class Mammalia; order Cingulata; family Dasypodidae; genus Dasypus; species Dasypus novemcinctus. Next base: position 81,197,496 of record NC_080682.1, read on the forward strand.
CTTCTTTTAGGAGGCACCAGGAATCAAACCAGGGGCCTCGTATATACAAGGTAGGAATTCCTCCACTGGGCTACATCAGCTCCACAGGTTATGTAGGGTTCTGAAACTTTATCAGGTTTTCCAGCTCCCATTCCCTCAGGCGAGCAGGACTTCTAACAGTTTGCGGAGGAGCCAGGGTGGTTAGGTACCTGTCTCTGCTCTCTAGTTCCTCTCTCTCCCAGAGCTGCTGGGTGTGACAGCCTGCCTGATCAGATCTACCTGCCCTCCCTGGGGCTGCCTCAGTCCTGGTTGGGGTCTTTTTTAAGATTTAAAGGGAGCTCAGCTGGCCAAACTCACTGAAAAGAAACTACTCTCCACCCTCTGCCAGACCACTTTTCCTCCCAGGGAATGCCCCCCCCCCCCACTTAGGTGGCTGCAGGGAGCCAGGGGTTTTACAAGGAGGGTGGGATATATGGGCCATTTCCAGCCACAAGGGTAACTCAGTTTTCCTTTGGCTTCTTTACCTGTCTTGCTCCCTCCTGGGTGATGCACAGCACTTTCCAGTTCTATATACCCAAAGCAGCTCCCTCAGGTAGGTTATTGCCCATTCTCCATTGTTTTTTGTGAGAGACTTGAGATCTACCCATCTACCTTGATGCCATTTGCCCAAAAGTTGTGCCAATGAATATTTCTTAAAAATCAACTTACTGTAATCGCTGACTGCATCTCCCATCTCCATACCTTGGAACCCCCAAATCTAAATAAGCAGATTAAAACCAGTCCAAACATTCTTTACCAAACCACTAGATGTCATAGTGATTTCACAGCAGAAGAAGGAATCCCATGCAAGCCCTCAAAATCTTCAAATAAAGAAGCATCTTGATACTTGCTCTTAAAACATCCCGTGTGTTCCATTTCCCTCTGAAATCTTCGATCTGATTTTATCCATTTTAAGGCTTCTCTTTTTCTCCTTTCTTAAGGCACTGTTGCTATGTCACTTTTCTATAACCTTTTCATTCCTGTGAAAATAGCTTAAAAATTGCAGTGACTGAGCATAACCCACTTGTTTGTATAATTTATTGAAATCCATTTGCACCCTGTAAGAATGGACTTAAAAGTACTGCTGGGCATGTGTGCTGAAAGTACATTGATTGCCCAAATATAAGGAAATAGCCCAATGAACATGGTTGTGGGAGGGAAAAGAGGCAACAAAGCTAGTCAGATGTTAATTGTATCTGTTGTAATAAACATGTTAAAAAAACACTTCATAGTCAGACTATGCTTACAGTCATGCTTGGATATGATTTTGCTGGATAATACTTTCACAGATAACAAATATAAACTCTGGACACAATAAAGAATGCAGCTACCTGAAAGTACTGGAGACTGAACAGATTTATTGGTAGTAAATTCTGGTAAAGTTCATGTATAGAGAAAGGAAGTTGCAAAAGTTGCCTTTAGCCTGGAAGCAGCCATAGCTTCCTCTATTACAGGTCAACAGAGGTGCTGGTAGAGAAACAGTGAACTTTTTGGCCCATGAACATAGTAGATTGAGTCCAGGGCATCTATAGATGTCAAAGAGAGAAGGAGAAGAGTCAGAGGGGAAATCCCCGAATTCTGGCTGTGCATATTTCTGGCTAACCCCTGAACCAAGAACACACAGAGCAAATGCAGAGCTTATTATGTATCTTAGCTACATAAGAAAGTCTGAGAGGAGAACCAGCAAGACAGCAGTGGAGTAAGGAGCTCCTAGAGTTAGCTCCTGCTACAGGGCAGTTAGTAAACACCCAGAGCTTTCTGGAGCTGGCTGAAGCACCTGTTTGGAGGCTCCAGAAGGCCAGAAAAGCATCCTGCAACAACCTTGAAGGAGTAGAAGGAGGAGACTGCCCACCTGCAGAGAAGACTCATAAGTAGAGCACTCCATGCCCCGGAGACCAGGACCCATCCTCCACTGGAGGCACAAGCTGCCCTGGGAGCTGCTTCATGGCTGGAATTGAAAGCTCCACTTCCCAAAAAAACAGGGGAGATGAGAAGGTTGGGCACCAGTTTCAGCTACTGATGAGTAAATTCAGCACACTACAGTATAACCCTGAGAACAGCTAAAGTTTGAGCCTGTCCAAGTCAGAAAGAGGCTGGGAGCCGCCATCTTAACTTACTGCCTGGAACAAGGGGAAGCGGGGCAGACTGAAAATCCCAGTGCTGGTGGGGACCGGCTTCTTCCCATCCAGGTCAGATTGCAGCTCTAGCCTAGACCCCAGTGCCACTAGGTGGGGACCTGCACCAGCCTCTCCAGGAAATTACTGGCCAAGCCATGGAGGCCAGTGATTGTCCTGCTCTGGCAGCACGAGCCACCCCAGGAACTACTCTGTTGCTGGAATTGGAAGCTCCATTTCCCAAAAACAGGGGAGGAGGGGACGGTTGGCTGCCGATTTTGGCTACTGATTGGTAGACTTGGCTGGCTAAGATAAAACCCTGGGAACAGCTAGGGTGTGAATCAGCCCAAGTCAGAAAGAAGACAGTGGCTGCCATTTTTACTCCACCCACAGCCTAAGGGGAAACCAGGAGTGAAAATCACAGTGATGGTAGGAACTAGTTTCTTTCACCCAGATCAGCCTGTAGCCCTAGCCTAGGCTTCAGCCCTGCCTCTGGCAGGCAGGAGGCTGGTGGGTCCTGCACCAGCCTATCCAGGTAACTGCGTGCAGGTACCTTTGGCTGGCACAGACTGAAAATCGGAAATCTACCAGGCCAATTGCAGTCATCTTGGACTCATACTGCATAGACTGCTGCCCACAACTGCAGCTCCATCCCTGCCCCAGGCAGGGGAGAAAGAGTCATGAAGCTTAATCAGTCTCTCTGGGCAACTACAGTCTAAGCATGCACAACTTGGATTATTCACACAGCTGTGACTCTGTCTCTACCCCTGGCAAAGGAGAAAGTTGGAAGAAGCTTCATTGGTCCTTGGTGCAATAAGGGCAGTTTGAGCCTCCACAGCTTACAACACCAACTACATGCTTGGCTCCTACTGTACAACCAGCAAAGGAGAAATGTCAGGAAGCCCTAAACTAAAGAAAAAACTGTACCCAGAATAAATACTCCAGTAAGCCAGATGCTAAGACACCAATAAAAAATTACAATCCACACCAAGAAACAGGAAGCTATGGCCCAGTTAAAGGAACAAGATAAGCCTCCAGATGACATAAAGGAGTTGAGACAACTAATCACAGATGTTCAAACAAATCTCCTTAATAAATTCAATGAGATGGCTAAAAAGATTAAGGATATTAAGAAGACACTGGATGAGCACCAAGAAGATTTTGAAAGCATACATAGAAAAATAGATATTATGGGAATGAAAGGTGCAATAAAAGAAATTAAAAAACATTGGAATCATATAAGCAGATTTGAGAAGGGAGAAGAAAGGACTGTTGAGCTTAAAGAAATGGCCTCTGAAAGTGAACATACAAAAGAATAGATGAAGAATGGAAAGAATTGAGTAAGGTCTCAGGGAACTAAATGACAGCAAAAGGTGTGCAATCATACATGTCATGGGTGTCCCAGAAAGAAAAGAGAAGGAAAAAGGGGCAGAAAGGAATATTTGAAGAAATAATGGTAAAAAATTCCCAACCCTACTGAAGGACATAGATATTCATGTTCAAGAAGCACAATGTACTCCCACCTGAAAAAATCCAAATAGACCAGCTCCAAGACATGTACTCATCAGAATGTCAAAGACAAAGACGAAGAGAGAATTCAGAGGACAGCAAGAGAGAAGCAATGCATAACATATAAGGGATATCCAATAAGATTAAGTGCTGATTTCTCACCAGAAACTGTGGAGGCAAGAAGACAGTGGTCTGCTATATTTAAGATACTACAAGAAAAAAACTTCCAGCCAAGAATCTTATATCCAGAAAGACTGTCTTTCAAAAATGAGGGTGAGTTTAGAATATCACAGATAAACAGGAACTAAGAAAATTTCTAATCAAGAGACCAGATTTTCAGGAAATTCTAAAGGGGTGCTAGAACTTGAAAAGAAAAGACAGGAGAGAGAGACCTGGAAGAGAGTCTAGAAATGAATATTATATCAATGAAAGTAACTAAAATTGTCAAAAGAGTGGTGAAAATAAAATATGACAGATAAAACTCAAGTAGTCAGGAATAAACTTAACCGACGATGTGAAGAACTTGTATTTAGAAAACCGCAACTCAATGTTAAATAAAAAAAAAGTCCTAAATACCTGGAAGAACATTCTAAGCTCATGGATTGAAAGACTAAATGTCATTAAGATGTCAATTCTACTCAAATTGATATACAGATATAGTGATAAAAATTCCACTAGCATTAAAGAAAAAATTGATAACATGATCATCAAATTTATTTGGAAAGGTGAGGGGTCCTGAATAGCCAGAAACATCATAAAAAAGAATAGCAAGGCCTCATCTCCAGACTTTAAATCATATTACCTAGCTATAGTGGTAAAACAGCACAGTACTGGCATAAAGACACAGTAGACTAATGGAACCAAATTTATGGTTCAGAAACAAACCCTCATATTTATGGTCAAGAAATTTTTGACTAGCCTGTCAAACTCACACAGCTCAGGCAGAACAATCCATTCAACAAATGATGCTGAAAGAATTGGATATTCATAACCAAAAGAAAGAAAGAGGACCCCTATCTCACACTTTATCCAAAAATTAACTAAATGGATCAAAAACCTAAAAATAAAAGCAAGAACCATAATACTTCTAGGAGAAATTATAGGAAAATCTCTCTAAGACCTGGTGGTAAGTGGTGGATTCTTAAAGGAGATGAGGAGGACTGAGTGGACTACTGATGTTTAATGTATGTAGAAGTTTTAATTAGCTTTACTGTAAAAGTGTGGAAATGTATAGAGTGGATGGCAACACCAGTGAGTAACAGGCAGTTTATAAATGGAGATGTGACTGAAAATGGTAGTCTAGGTATGTAAATGCCAATTGACAGAATGCTAGAGAATAATCTATGAACTAGATAGCACAGTAAAACAAGAGGTGGATGAGAATTGTGGTTGATGGCACAGATGCAAGAGTGTCCTTCGTGAGCTAAAGCAAATGTATATCACTACTGCACAGAGTTGAGAATGTGGAGAAGCATGGGAAAAATACAGCTGGAGTGACCTACGGACTGTGGTTAGTAGTAATATAATATTCTTATATTATCTAGTCAAAAGATGTACTGTGTTGATACTGAGGCAGTATGAGAAATGCAAGCCAAATGTACACTATGGACATGGTAACAATCATATTATCTTACCTGTAGCAAATGTTCCACCACAGTTTGATGTGTTGATGGAGGGGTGTTGTTTGGGAATTCTATACATGTGCATGATTGTTTTATAAGTTTACAACTTCTGTCATAAAAAATATATTTAAAAAATAATAATAGGGTGGGCTGGGGGGAAAACACACCAAATGTAACATAAGGACTATGATTAGTAGTAAGATTTTGACAATATTCTTTCATAATTTGTAACAAACATCTCATGACAATGCAACGTGTTGGTGGAGGGTTGATGTATATGCATGTTTGCTTTGTAAGTTCACAACTTTTACTATACACTTAATTGTTTATGTATGTTCATATATAAATGATATAAAGATAATAATAGGGTTGGTTGGGGGGAAAATTCTTTGGTTAGTAGTAGTATTTTGACAATGCTGTTTAATCATTAGTTAAAAAGGTTTAACAACAATGCAAGTTATTGGTGGTAGGGGAGTTATGAGAGTCCTGTATGATGTTATATATGTTTGTTTTGTAAGTTCACAACTATTACTATACACATTGTTTATGTATGTTTATGTATGAGTGATATACTTCAATAAATTAATTTTTTAAAAAAGTCTGAGGAATTGGGCTGTCACCCAAAAAACAGTGTTTGCATTTAGAGTTCAATGTGGAAAATGCCCATTAAAATAAAAGAAATAACATTTATAGGAGGAAAAAAATCAGAATTCAGCATCTCCACAATTTAACATTCATAATATATATAATCCAAAATTACCAACATATGAATAACCAGGAAAATGGGACCTATTCTCAAGTGAAAAGACAACCAATGGAGACCTGTTTCAAGATGAGCCAGATGTTGAAATTAGCAGGCAAGAATTTTAAAGTGGCTATTATGACTATCCTCAGTGACCTAAATCCTCCAGTTGACATCACGTTTAATAGTGAAAGACATATTTCCTTCCTCCTAAGATTAGAATCAAAGCAAGAATGGCCATTTACACTACTTCTACTCATTACTTTACTAAGGTCCTTGTGAGTCTGATAAGGAGAAGGAAAACGAAAGAAATAGAAGGCATACATATTGAAAAGGAAGAAGTAAACAATTTAAATTTGCAGATGACAAGGCCATGTAAGTAGAAAATGCAAGGAATATGTGAATTTATCAAGGTCAAAGTCAGTTGAATGTTTATATATACCAGCAATGAACAATTCAAAATGGAATAAAAAAGTCTGCAATAGCATAAAAAATATTTTAATACTTTTTACTCAAATACTTTAAAAAGAAACAGAAAATTATTCTAAAATTTATATAGAAAGGCAAAGGACCTAGAATAGTTAAAATAATTTTAAGAAAGAATAATATGGTTGGAGGACTTAAACTACCTGAATTCAAGGCTTAATATAAAAGTACCATCCCATTAGTGTGCAATTGGTATAAGAATAGACATATAGATCAATAAAACATAACAGAAAGTTATGGTCAGTTGATTTTTTTTTTACAAAGATGGCAACAACATAGTGGAGGAAGGATAATTTTCAACAAATGATTCTATGACAACTGGATAGACATAGGAAAAAGATTGAATGTTGACCTTTATTTCATACTATATAAAAATTAACTCAGAATGAATCACAGACCTAAATGTTAAGAGTTAAACTATAAAACTTCTGGAAGAAAACAGGAGAATATTTTTGGGACCTTGGATTAGGCAAAGATTTCTTGAAAAAGGCACAAAAATACAAATTACATGAGAAATAATATTACAAAATAGACTGTCAAGATTAAAAGTTTTTCCTCCTGAATAACAGTTAAAATGATAAAAAGGCAAGCCACAGATTGGGAGAAAATATTGGCAAAGTGTATATCTAAAAAGGACTTCTATATGTAATATATGAATAATTCTTAAAACTCAATAATTAAAAGAAAAAACTATTAAAAACAGGCAAATGCTCTTTCTAAACCAAACTCAGCATATAAATTCACTACCTTCCCCCCAGTGTGGGACATGACGCCCGGGGATGAGCCTCCCTGACACCAAGTAGCAACTAGCGATGCATATGGAAAAAGACCTAGACCAAAAGGGGGAAATATTAAATACAGATGAAATTTTATGGCTAAGAGATTTCAAAGTGAGTCAGGAGGTCATTCCAGAGGTTATGCTTATGTACATCTCAGGAAGATCTCACTGACTGCCACAGTAAACAGTGCCTCAAGCAGGGGTGCTTCTGAGGGCTCTAGAGACAGCTAGACACTATAGGCAGGGCAGACAACCCCTGGAAATCAGCACCCCATTGGTGGGCCTTACCTTGGAATACATGATAACCTATCTCCCCAATGTATAAGAGTTAGACTCATTTTTAATTTTTCTACACATGGTTCTTCTGCCCCATTTATTTGAACCTATAATTAGCACTATACTTATTGAATATATGTCCCAGAGACTTAAAACTTCTGGCTACTCATATGCTGATTGAGCCCTTAATCTCAGCAGAGTTGCAGCCAATACCTACTCTCGATTTCATCAGACTCACCCAGGAAAACTAACAAAAGGATGATGATGGACAACGCTCATTCCCCAAAACAGGGAGTATCTATAACTGCAAGCAAAATAGTTCCACCCATCTGCCCCATGGGATCTAAAACCCTTTCAGTTGGAAGCAGAATGGGCATCACCATCCCTAACTCCTCAAGATTGAGAAACAAACAAACATACGAAGGTAATGCAAATATGGACTAAAGTAGATTTATTCTAGTACTGGAAGAACTTGCAACTTTGACATAAAGATAGTGGCCACCTGAGGTTTTGAGGGGAAGGAGAGAGGGAAGAATAGGTGTAACATGGGGCATTTTGGGGACACTGGAATTGTTCTGGATGATATTGCAATGATGGATACAAGCCACTACGTGTTTGTCAAAACCTATAAAATTGTGCTGTGCAAAGTGTAAACCATAATGTGAACTATAGACCATGCTTAGTAACAATGCTTCAATATGTAACAAATTATTACCACACTAATGAAAGATGTTAATGGGGGAAATGCTGGAGGGGGACGGGGTGGAGTATATGGGAATCCCCTATATTCTCCTCCCCCAAGATGGCTCCCTCATCTGTTTGCTCGTTGTTTAAGCTATTTGTGCTCATTGTCTGCTCATTGCTTTTGCTCATAGATTTTTGTTCATTGTCTGTTTGTTTTTTCTTTAGGAGGCACTGGGAACTGAACCTGGGACCTCCCATTTGATAGGTGGGTACTCAACTGCTTGAGCCACATCCACTTCCCCTATATTTTTGATGTAACATTTATATAATCTAAAGCTCCTTTAAAAATAAAGAAAAAAATTGGCAAAAGACTTAAACAATTACTTGATAAAAGAATAGCCTATAAGCACATGAAAAGATGTTCAACGTTACTACTCGTCAAGGAAGTATAAATAAGTTACAATTACACATCCACTAGAATGGCTAATATAAAAAAGAATGGCAATACAAAGGAATTGTCATACATTGCTGGAAGGAATGCAAAGTAGTCCAGCCACCTTGGAAAACAGGGTGACAATATCTTATGAAATCATAACAATTACCAGCAATCACCCTCCTAGAGAAATGGAAACATATGTTCCCACAAAGTCTTGTGTGACTGATCATGGAAGTTTCATTCTTTATAACCCCAAAATGGAAACAACCCAGATGTCCATCAATTGAAGAACAGATGAATTGTGGCACGTCCATATTATGGAATACTACTTGACAATAAAAGGAATTAGCTATTTAACATTCTTGCATAAGACCCTGGAACACTTCTGCAAATATTTCTTATAAAATACTTCTTATAAAAGGTGTAACCTGCACCAAAAGGTTACCTGTGTTATCTCCTAGGGGTAGGATGAAAGCAACTTGTATTTTCTGTTTGTTTATTGTATTTTATAAAATGACTCCTAAAAATAAATAAATAAATAAATAAATAAATAAATAAATAAATAAATAAAGTAAAGAAATAAGTAAATGGTGTAAAGTTTGCTGTTATAACTTTCCTAAGTATTTGTACCAATTTAGATTTTCACCAGCCTATATGAGAACTCTAGTGCTTCACATCGTTGCCAACACTTGGTATTTTCAGATTTAAATTTTTACCTATTTGAGGAGTGAATCTCATTGTGCTTTTAACTTGCATTTCTCTGATTACTAATGTAGTTGAATATCTTATACAATTCACATTTCTTCTTTGGGGACTTGACTGTTTAAGCCTTTCTCCATTTTTGATTGGGTTGGCTTTCACTTATTGATTCATGCTGTTTTTAATATATTATTGAAATGACCACTTATTACCTATTATTTTAGTTTGTGACTATTTTCACTCTACAGGGTCCTTTAATTAACAAAATTTAAAGATTACAATGTAGCTTAATATATCAGTCTTTTCCTTTTTTATTTGTCCTCGTACATCTTTTAAGAACTCCTGAACCTATTCAAAAGTCTTGAAAATTTATTCTACCACATTAACTTCTAAAAGTTTTATAGCTTTGCCTTTCTGCATACATTTTAAGCTCACATAAAATTGATTTAGGGGCATGTGTAAGGTAAAGGCCCATTTTCATTTTACATTATGTTAACCAATTCCCATAATAATTTATTGAAATTTATCTCACTAATCTACAGAGCCTTTTTGGTCATATATCAAGGTTTTATGTATGCATGGATCTTTTTTTGCTCTCCCTATCTATTTCATTAACTAGTTTGTCTAATCCTGTATCATCATCACACTGTCTTATTTACTATAATAATAAATAATATCATATTTACTATAATAAATATTATTTACTATACTAATAAATATTAATGATATAGGGCTAGTCCGCTTCATCAGTTAAGAACCAATCAGGAGGCAAAAATCATAGCAGTTGTTTGAACAGAAAACTTTAAAGAACTGTTAGTGAATTAAAAGTGGTTAATTACTAAAACAAATAAAAGAGGATTCTAAGGGGCCCACAAGTACGGGTGCCAAAAAGCAGCCATTACCTCTAGGCTTGGGAAGAGTGAACAACATAGAAATTAAAGAGAATTCCGGGCCACCCCCACCCCCACCCCCACTGCCAAAGGCTGAGATTCAGACCTCTTCAAGGAGGAATAGCGTACAGCATGCCTGGGGCAAAGCGACCTGATAAACGGCATGGGCCAGAACTGGTCTGTATAAATGGTCCACCATAGCCAGAGTGTGTGGGTGGGCTGGAGTTGATCTGCAGAACTGCCACTTGGTGGGAGACAGGTGCCTGAGGGTACAATCAGAAGGTTGTGGAAATGGCCTGCTGGAATTGCATAGAGCTGTCCACCAGGTGGGGAAAGGGTGGCCTGAGGGTGCAGCTGGAGTTGGTCCACATGTCTGCTGGGCCCTTGCACTGAGTATTAATAATGGAGGACTGGAACTCGGAGGGAAGTGCCCTCCTGTCTCTAAGGCCTTACAGTGTCATTCCAGTGCTCTCTATTGATAAAGCTTAACACTGGCAAAGAAGAAACGTTTACAGGGTCCAGCTGCAGCATCACAAAGCAAAGGGCAGACTTGGAGCTGAGAAAAAACTGATAACTAACAATTCTCCTAACTTGTTCTTATTCTTCAAGAGATTTTAAGCTATTCCCATATATATTTTAGAATCAGCTTATCAAATTCCACAAGTGGGAAAAAAGTGTTGAATTCCATTGAATCTCTATATTTTTTTGGTAGAACTGGCAGCTTTATTGTATTGCCTCTTTCAGTTCATGAACATTGGTATCTCTCATTTAGATCCTCTTTAATACTTAATAACACTTTTCTAATTTTCTCCATAAAGGTCTTTTATAGCTTCTGTTAGATTTATACTTCAGCATGCTATATATTTTAAACAAAGGTATATATATATATTTTGAATTCCCTATTTCTATTATTCAAAAATGAAATTTTTTTTCCTTTTTGGTATAGTGTTTTGTATTCAGCCACCTTGCTAAACTTATAAATTCTAGTAATATATCTGTATATTCTTCTTGATTTTCTACCTATTTAAGTTTGTATTCTAAGAATAATGACCGGTTGGGTTCCCATCTTTATGTATTTTATTTCTTTTCCTTGCCTTACCTCTACTTTGTTGAATAGAACTGGTAAATGCCTCATTCCCAGGATCAAAATGATGTTAGCCCAATGACTATAAATTTTCCATAGGTCTGAAAAAAAAATTTTGTAGGTACCCTTTACCAGTTCAGAAAGTTTTCTTCAGCTCTAATTTGCTAAGAAGTTTTGTTTTACATTATAAATAGATGCTGAATTTTATCTGATGCTTTTATTTTCATCTGAGATCATCTATTTTTCTTCTTTCATTTGTTAATATGAATTACACAGGTTCACTTTTTATTGTTAAAACAACCTTGCATTCCTGGGATGAGCCCAACTTGGTCATGATGCATCATCCCTCACATACATTATTATATTCAAGTCGCTAATATATACATATATTTAATTCTATGCTCATAAGTGAAATTAGCCCATAATTTTCCTTTTTCATAGTCTTTGTTGCTATAAAATAAGTTGGGGAATATATTAGAAACAAACCTTGTGCACCCTCTCAGCTTTCCTTGACTACCTCCTTCTTTCCTTTCCTTGGTTAGCACCTCACACATGCCAGGTTTTCCCTCCACTTTTGGACTTTAATGAAACACCACATCTCTTCCATGGATTACTTCAAGATGTTATTTCTCCTTGCAAACTTTCCAAAAAATTCCACATGCTAGTCCCATATGACAAGTGACCTACTTTGTCTCTTGATTCACTGAAGTGGTTAGCTAATAGAGCATTTTCTTTACTCTGTTTCCATTTTTCTCTCTTTCAGGAGATATCCTGGACTTGCATATCACCCCCCCCCCCCCCCGCCCCATACTAATATCTTAACTCTTGCCCAGACTTTGCTTTTTTTTTTTTTTAAGATTTATTTATTTATCTATCTCCCCTTCCCCCCACCCACCCCGGTTGTCTGTTCTCTGTGTCTATTTGCTGCGTCTTGTCCGCTTCTCTTGTTGTCAGCGGCACGGGTCCTGTGTTTTCTTTTTGTTGTGTCATCTTGTTGTGTCAGCTCTCCGTGTGTGCGGCGCCATTCCTGGGCAGGCTGCACTTTCTCTTGCACTGGGTGGCTCTCCTTATGGGGCGCACTCCTTGTGCGTGGGGCTCCCCTACGCATGGGACGGCACTCCTTGCGCACATCAGCACTGCGCATGGGCCAGCTCCACATGGGTCAAGGAGGCCCGGGGTATGAACCGCGGACCTCCCATGTGGTAGACGGACGCCCTAACCACTGGGCCAAGTCCGCCATCCAGCCTTTGCTTTTTAGAAGACCTCAACTATTAATAAGACCAGAATTGTTCCTTTCTGATCCATATGCTGGAGTTTTGTTTTTTTTTAAAGGAGGTACTGGGGACTGAACCCAAGTACATGGGAAGCAGGCACTCAACCACCGAGTTACACCTGCTCCCCATGTTGGAGTATTTTCTGCAAAATTACAGGATATGTTCCTTTAAAGTTCTGTAGAACTCAGTAGTAAACCATCTAGACCTGGAGTTTTCATTGTGAAAATATTGGGAACCATTACTTTGCTTTCTTTATTCAGGTTTTCTATTTTTTGGTCAATTTTCACAAGTTACACTTCTCTAGAAATTCATTCTTTTAATCTATATTCTCAAATTTATTGCCACAAACTTTATAATAGTATAATGTTTTACTGTACTATTATTGTCAACAAGATCTGTAGTGATGTCTCCATTTTTGTTCCTATTGCTTTTTATTTTGTTTGCTAGTGCTCTTTCTCACTCTTTTTACTTTATCAGTCTTGCCAGGGGCTTATGGATTTTATTAGATACTTTTGAAGAACTAAATTTTGGCTGTTTGTCCTTGTTTTCTATTCACTAGTTTGCTCTTACATTTTTTTGTTCTTTCTACATTTGTGCCTTTTTTGCTCTTCTTTTGACTTCGGAAACTGAATGCCTAGCTCATTAATTTTTAGTAGTTTTTCCTGAAATAAAAGTGCAGTAGGGTATATACTTCTAAATACAGCTTTAGTTGCACTCTACATATTTTAGCAAATACAGTTTAACACACAGTCCTAAATATTAACTTTCAAGAATTTGTCTTTCTTATGGGTTAATTTATGTTTGTTAATTGCCCAAATATATGGATCTTTAAAAATATTGACTTTTACATTAATTGCAGTGTATAGGAATATTGTGTGTATGACAGCAATCCTTTGAAATTTTATCAAGACTTGCTTAATTTGCAAGTATATGGTTTTCATCTTGTTCCATATGTGCTTGGAAAAATATGTATTCTACAATTTTTGGATAGTGATACCCATGCACATATACACTAATATATTAGTAGTTCAACTTTTTAATATATTTCCAATTTGCCTGCTTGTTCCATCAAATACTGAGATGTGGAAAAATCTCCGTAACTTTGGATTTTTCTATTTTGCCTTGTGGTTCTTTCATTTTGCCTTATGTTCTTTAAAGCAATTCTATTAAGTTCATGCTGATTTTAAATTATTTCATCTTTGTGGTGAATTTAACCTTTCATCACATGAAGTGACTTACTATCTCTATTAATGCTCCAAAATAAACTATTTGCACTCAAGCTCTTTTCCCAGGATCTGCTTCTACAGGCACCTAAATTAAGACACTTGATGTCCCTCCTGGCATGTGGTAGTGCTGCAATACCTAAGACTCTCACCTGTGGCAAATTGGTACTGGATACATGAGGAAGAAGATGCACTGATTTGTGCCATCTCTAGTGTTTTAGAGATGTTGGGGTGATGTTCACTGGAAGGATTATGGAATAGGTTTGTTGTGCTAAGTGCAGTAAATGCACTAAAGGAAGAAATGTCGGGCTCAATTCAGGGCACAGTATAAATATTCTGCTCTCAACATTTAAAGAGATCTTCAGTGGATGTAGTGGGAGGGCAGATCGTTTCTGAAAATCAAGTCAGAAATCACAAATAAAACTGAATTCACAGCCCTCACAAGTCTCCTATGTAATGTTAGGGCACTAATAGGTAAGCAGTAATATGGGCTAGGACATCTGGGTGGAAATTTGAGAAAGCTTGAATGCCCAGATTCATCTGAACCCTGTGGACTAGTGGTCTACCCCTTGCTAGAGGACAGCAGCCTCTTTTTGCCAGTAGACATGAAAGATCTCACTGAAGTGGATGCCTCAGAAGATGACGGCCTCCTCAAGATCTGCCTCCCTCATCACTTCCAAACCAACTGCAAGGGTAAAATATCAGCATGGTCTAACTGGGAAAAGTATTGTCCTTGCTTCAGGAGGAAATGGATTATTACCAAAGAGATATAGGATCTGATCAATATGTGCTTTCCTAGTAGGGACTTGGAGAACATGCCTCGGAATAAAACTTGAGGACACTAGACTGGGCTAGATAAAGGAGAGTTTATTGATATGGGGATACTCTTCCACAATTCAGGACTTAATATCCTGGCCAAGACCTGGGAAGCTGATCCTAACATGCCGTTAGACAGCTCCTTGAAGCTTGGAAGAAACAAGGGTTTATAGTGAATGAAGTGGAGATGCAAGGACGGCCTTGGCAGATAGTGAGGTAGGAGTTAGAAATGTCAAGAGAGAATGCTCCTAGGATGGAATTATAATTTAAGACCAGAACGCCCTCCATCTGACTATGCATCCCAGAGGGCCAAAACAAGTCTCTCCACTCAAACAGTGACAAATGCACCATGTGCAGGGCACCAGCACCACTGACAAACTCCAGTTGGCTTGCCAGCCAGGGTTGACGGAAGGTGATACTGATAGGGAATTAGATTCCCTGGTGTGAATGGAGAGGATAGTATTTTGGAATAGCACTGGCAGGTGTGAGTAACCAAAGAACCAAGAACCACAGGCATCTCGGGAGATGGTTAGTAGACGTTGGCAAAATGGGGGCAAGATGTGCAGCCATCAGGTGTTGCTTAACCATGAAATAGCAAGATCACATGAGCAGGTGTCAGCTGGGACAAAGAAGTCATCCCCATCCTTTACCCACCCTTTCCAGACCTAAGCCAGTTCTCAGATGCACAGATCATTGATTAAAGGAGAGGGTGAGGCCCTTAAAGGAAGCAACCTACAATACCCTGTAAGAGCCTAAAGGAAACCTAAAGTTATTTGCCAGAGTATCTGTACACTGGAGCAAGGGAAACAGATTTTTCTAGGGTCTATGAATGTTGGCTCCTGCTTTTGGCCTAGAATAGCAGTTGGCAATTTTTTTCTGTAAAGGGCCAGATAGTAATTACTTTAGGCTTTGCGGCCATAGGGTCTCTGTCACAACTATTCAACTATTCTGTTGTAGTATGAAAGCAGCCATAGACAATAATAGTATTGGCAGTGGTCCAATGAAACTTTATTTACAAGAGAGGCGGTGGGCCAGACTTGGCCCTTGGGCCGTAGCCTGCCAGCTTCTGGCCTTGGACATGGTTACTCTGCATAGAAATTCCATATGTACTTGAAAAGAGTATGTAGTCTGCAATTACTGGGTTCATTACTTTTTACTTTGTAAACCAGAACAGTACATTAAATTATGCTGTTCAAATCATCTATATCCTAAATTTTTGTCTGCTTATCCCACTTTGGACATGAATTTGTCAATTTTCGCTTTATGTAAATAAAAGTCATGTTATTGGCACAGAAGTTCAGAATCTTTATTCCTCCTGGTTAACTGACACTATCATTTTGAAATATCCTTGTTAACTCCACTAATTATTTTTGCTTTGCAGTTATAATAGTTTGATATTACTATAGCTACATCAGCCATTTTCTGTAGAATTTTTTTTTTCATCCACAGAAAGATATCTTTCCAAGTCTTTATATTTTAGTTGGATCTCTTACAAAAGACACAGCACACGAGTTTTGACTCTGAGCTTCTTGGAAGCCAATGCAAATGAGAGCATGTTTACTGAAAGAAATGCAGTCAGATTATCAGGAGCCTATTTAGTAGCTATGACCATCTAGATAAACTGGCATATGTGGCATTAAATGTAACAAGGAAATCTTAAGAAGGCTTACAAAACACAGTAATTATGTTTGCCCACACTGATTATTTAACAACAAAAACAATAACAGTGATGGTAAATCTGGCCTCCCACCATGGATTCTCAGTATTAGCTGTGCTTATTTAGTGCCCTGCAGCAGAAGGGCAGGAAGATATGATCTGGTTTTCCAGCTAAGTTGCTTGCTTCCTGGATCTTACTGGAAGCCTTTATTTACCCTTTCCTTTGTTCCTTTAATCCTTCACTCAGTGAGGCTCTCTTGCCTGTCACTCTTGCTGAACTTAAGTTGACTGGAACCCCAGACACTGGCAAAGGATGTTGTGATGCACTGAAGCCCCTTGTTGTAGAGGTGGTGGCAGAGGACAAAAGGTGACATGTAACCACAAGGGAGGCTTTTCCACCTCTAAATTCTTACCACTTAATAGCTTTTGTGAGCTTAACAGGCCCTGTAACTTCTCAGGGCCTCAGTTTCCTTATTGGAAAATTTTAAGATGTTTTCTTTTCCCAAGAGTATGCAGGTTAAAGAAGATAGTGACTACCAAGATGCCTGGCAGAGAGTTGGCACTCAACAGGCCCCTTCCCTCCTCCCAAATGGTGGCTTGCTGAAAACACACCTCTTTTCAAAGGAACTGGCATGTATTTCTTTTCTGATCAAGCTTTCCACTAGGGGTTCTTGGGATTTCAGGAAGACTCTCCCTCAGATTTCAAAGAAATGGAGAGAGGGGGACCTCTGAGGTCTAGTTCACAAAACTGAAGGATCCCCGGGTGCACTCTATGCCTCTGTCAGAGACTGATGCCATATTTATCTCTGTACTCCGTCCTCTGCTGCCCTCTGGGTTCTGGGATGCGCCCACAAGTTGGGGTAACAGTAACAGTAACAGCAACTGCTGAATGGTCGGGCTGGTGTTCTTTTTGGTTACCTTAAGTCCTACTACAGTCCCATAGAATGTGAGACTTGGCTTCTCAGGGTATGTCTGGGATCCACAGATGCGCTGTTCTGCAAAACTCACGTTGATTTTAATGAAGCACTGGGGGAGAGGGGGAGCTCTGAGAAATCCTGCTAGATATAACACCTGAAGTTCCAGTTATTGAGATTGGTGAACACTGTTGAAAAGATCAAGGCTTCACCCTTCTTTACTCTGTCTTTCACATAATCACCCACAACACATAAAGCACATTTCATTTTCAACATACATTTGTGCAGATAAAAAAGGTGACCCACACTTTCATTTTCTTTATTTTTCATTGATACCGTATGAATACAAAGTTTCTAGAAAGCTACAAAATGTCTACCACTTTATCAAGAAGGCATCAAAATGTGTCACTTTGCAAAGACATGAAAACACCTGCAGGAACTGACACAAAAATAGCATTTTTAGAGTGATGAAATAATTGCACTTAACTGTCATGGATATTAAAGTTATCACACATATGTACCGCGAAAGCTAGAATACATTTTTTTTTTACAAAGCACTTTATAAAAAAATTCTCTGCACACAAACCCTATAATTTTCATATAACTATCATACTAAAGATAAATTCACTTTAAAGCCAACACTTAGAACATTTTTAAACAAAAAGGTACCAGTACCTAAACACAGACATTAACAAATACAAGAATACTGTACTGCCAAGAGGTTTAATCAAATGCCTTTTGAAAGTTGTTGCGGCTAGGTTAAGAAAACGTGTGTGAGAATTTGCCCCCCACCCCCCGATCTACCAAAAGGAACCTCATTACCCAAAGGCAGGTTCCGTAGCCCATTCCCAGCAGCAGTACAATATCAGAGGAACCACTGACCAGATGAAAACGCTTACATCACAAGCCCATCTTATACACATGGCACGAAGACACAGACATGAGAATCCCATTAAGTCATTTAGAATGTGAACAAACACACGTGGCAGAAAACCAATTTACATAAAATTTAAGTATATTAAAGAATTAAAGGCTATTCAGGTTTCTTTTTAAAATGTTACAAAACGTTTTTGTCATTTGTCAGGCACATACTGTTTTTGTTTTTACTTTTTTTTTCGTCTGCAGTCATGAGCCTATAGAGAAAGGCCTACAGAAATGACTCTTTAAAGGAGGTAACAGGGAGATGTATATATATATATTTTTTTTATGAAGTGCAGTTCATATCGAATTTACAGTGAAACTAAATATGGAAATTGATGAATGCAAAAAAATAAAAAATCAGAGACAGGTTTCCAATTGATTTATGCCTAGACTCTGTCAGCCTCTCTTACAGAAAGGGGAAGGGAAAACAATTTCATAATGGAAGGCAGACAAGAGAGAGTCAACCTGAGAGAGGTGGGATCTGCTGGAACCTGACCCCATTTAATAGTGAATGAGAAGGGACGAAAATGCCATTTCAAATCATAAAACGATGCAGTGTGGCCTGTGACTGACTCAATGCAAATTCATAGAGAATAAAACAAGTTACAGTTCAGGAAACAGGACAATAAATACAAATATTTCACCTTATTTAATGGTTCAAGATTTCAGTGAAACGATAAATTTTAAACACAAACACCTTCATTTTTAATGCTTATAAGCAATGAGTTTATGAGAGAAAACTATTGCCTAACAAAGCACAGTAATAGCTGAAAAGAGAAGCAGAAAAACAAGCATTTGACTGAAATTTCTTCCAAGCTGTGGTACTATACCGACACGGAGTTAAGAATTCAAGCAGCTAACCACAATTTGTGTGGAGTAATTTTCCTTCTCACTTTGTTTTTTTTTTTTTTTAGGAGAAATTTCTATAAATGCTGCTTGGTCTGGATAGGAATCACTACTGGAATTTCAGAGTCTGATGAGGGTATTCTTAAAAACACCAGATACAGACAGAAGGTATATACTAAGAGTTCTGAGGCTAACTTTCAAAGATGTCTGATGTCATTTTCACATCTATATTGGTAAAGAAAATCTTTTCTTCCTGGCTCTTGTTAGGCTGATGTTTCTTTCTGCCTTCTTGTCTTTTTCACTCATCCTCCTCACTTCTCTTGGTTTTACCAATTTATGGGGGGTTTTTGAGAAAAGCCAACATGGACTTTAAAGAGTTGCCCCTGGAGGGCTGGAACAGTCTTTGAAAATGCCGAATTGTGAATGGTACTCTTTGGAGGTTTCTCATAGCATTCATACACAGCACTCAGAGTCAACATTTTCGCCCTAAGAAGAACACTTCAATTCTAACGACCCTAACTCATTTTTGTTCTGCACTGTCATCTCAGTTTGAAGCTTCCAACTTTCAAAATGGTATCAACCGCATAAACTAAGAAAGTGCGCACAGTCATCTGAATGGAAAAGAAAGCCTCCACGGAGACTGAACAGGGACACAAGGAGAAGGACAAAGCTGTCACGTCTGTCCACTGGCCGATCTCCTGTCATTTGTGTGGGAGCTCCCTCACGCAGATGCAGGGCTGGTGATGAGCTGAAATGACAGGCCAGGTCATCGGTACACACGAACACCAGAGTTCTGGGCTCCCTCCTGCTGCAGTGTGCTACTGGAGTGACGTGGAAGAGTGACCGGCTCACGGCAGGCAGGGTCCCAAGTCGTGCTCTTTTGTGAACAGAGGCCTGTGGCTGGTTACTCATCCCAGTAAACCAAAGGCATTATGGTGATCTCAAAATATTTTTGGTCTCTCTACAAATTATCATTATTATGGCAGCACTTTTCTAAGCTGGAATCTCAAACCAAAGGCACTTTCATGCTAGAGTGCAGAGGAGTCGCAAATAGCTAAGTATTTGGTCATGAATTTAAAAGGCAACATTAAAAGTACAATTTACTTTTCATAGTAAACTACGGAGTTGTAACTTTTCGTTTTGGTATATACATTTGAGAGTGTGGTCAGAGAACTGACTTGTATTGGGTTTCAAATTTTAGACCAAGTAGTCAGTTTCCTATAGAAGTGGAGAAAAATGGGCTTCAAAAACAAAAATGAAAGTGATTTTTGCTTGTTCTGTTTTAAAGACTGGGCCAATCAGGAAGCGGATGTTGAGAACAGGTGTAAGGAAAGGCTGGCAGCATCACTAAGGTATCACTAAGGCACTGCTTACTCGAACGCTTTGGCAGCTCTGAATTTAAAACTTCCTAAAAAAGTAACAGTAGTAAGAGAAATGCTTCCAGCTTACAAAAAGGCTCACAGTTCTGAGGCAGCCTTTTGCACTGCACACCCTACACACAGCATCTCAAAGATTTAAGGCTTTTCAGAAATGACATGTGCAGGGCTTCGCCACACAAACAGCAACGGAAAGAAAGAAGCGGTGCAGACGTAGCTCCTAATGTCACAGGTGTGAACACCAACCAAGTTGGTTCTACCATTCGTTAGGACAGGTGTAGTGTACCAGAGCATATAAAAATTACACAAATTATATGTACCTGGTTTGCGAAACTGACTGTCATTTCATATGATTGAAATAATTTACGGTTGTACAAAAACAAGCTGCTAAAGCCATACAGTATTGAAACCAAAAGAAGACTTGGCTTTAAAGTCACTGGGGACTTGCCACACCAAGTGCTTGGAACAGAGGCTGCTTTTTGGCTGGTCGGAGTCAGGACTTTGCTGCCGGGATGCTTAGCAAATAGAACTTTGACTCAGCCTGTGGCAGATGAATTGTCCTTAGAGTAGACGAAAAGGCTCATCAGCTTTCATGTCTGCCTATGGGTCCCCCAGTTAGCTATGGTCAGAAAAGACACTCCAACGTGAAGCAGCGCCAGGCTGATGTGTTGACTTAGCAGAGGGATTTATTTAATCTCCCTTTCTTCTGGACTGACCCTGCCCACACATTCTTAGGGGTCATTTAAGCACAGAGCAGCGAAAAGGAACAACGTCCACTAGAAGAGGCCGAGGATTAAGGGCCGGGAGTCCTGGGTGCTCACTCTTTTTCTGCCACTCACCAGCGGGGTGACTTTGAGCCACTCCCTTTTGGGCTTCAACTTTCTCATCTACAAAAGGTAGGATTGTGCTCTTTTAGTTGAAGAAAAAAAATTCTTTAGGTTCTTCTCTGGAACTTACTCCTCCTTCCTCTATCCCTATAGAGGAAAAGAAATGTTCCAGAGGCTTCAATAAATTCTACAGTGTTGACTATAAGGCAGAAAGCTGAAGAAGCCCAGAGGAAATTTATTGAAATGATTAAAGATTTGATGATAAGACTCAGGAGTTTATGAGAAATAACAACAACAAAAATCTAGGATTTCCTTACCCAGGAAACTAAGGCCTGAGATAACATTGGAAATGCTCTTTAGATAGGTGTGGGCTGGTTAAAGGGATGAGCGTGACCACCTGTTCCCAATCTGCCCAGGGAGGTGTGAAGGAATACCTGTAGCCAGAGCCTGCTGTAAAGCGTAAGTTCTGAAACAGGGACCCAGTGTCCCTTGACTCACATTCCTACCTGCCTCAGGATGGCCTAAAACAAGTTTCCTGGGAAATCTTTGGCAGGGTGACCTGGGGAGGGGGGGGACACCTCTTAAATATGGTAACTGTGACCCCTAAGGCAGGGGTTATTAACCAGGAGTCTACTAGCTTGAGTTGAAATTCAAAAAAACATGGTTCTTGTGGGGTGTTGGTGTGGGTGTGATATATGATTAAATAATACACAGTATAGTATGGCCTTATTAAGGGGTCCATGGTTTTCACCTGACTGGCAAAGGGGTCCATGGAACAAAAAACGTTAAGAACCCCTGCTCTAAGGTCTAGGACAGTTCTCACCTTGGGCTGAGAATATCTGGCAATGTCTGGACACCTTTCTCATTGTCTCACCTGGGGACGGAGGTGCTATTTCGTGGGTAGAGGCCCAGGGATGCTGCTAAGCGTGCTACAATGCACAGAAAAGCAACCCACGACCAGGAACTAACCTGGTCCAAAATACCGATAATGTCAAGGTTGAGAAACCCTGGTTTAGGGTAGTATGGACAATCTGTGATTCGAAGACAAGTTGTGAAGAAGTCCTCGTTTTATTTCAGGTCTCTTGCTAAGATGGAAATGAATGCCAACAGACCAGAGCCTAATTCTTCAGCTACTCCCTGTTTAGGCTAGGGCAAATCCACCTCTAAGCTCTCCAGTAAAAGCACAAGATGTCCCTGAAACAAACTTGATATTGAAGAGTCACCAGGAGATAGAGCACCTGGAAGACAGCAGTGAGGGTAGAGCTTTGAGAAGGCTTTATTTATGGTTTAGAAAGCTTTATGCCAAGGGGAGAAGGCTCTGCCTTCTATATACAGTGAAGAACAATGAAAAACTCCTATGGGATGTTATGAATTCATCTGTCCCACCACCATAGCATCTGATTTTGGAGCCAGAGGTCTGAATTTGGGTATTGGAAAATGTCTGCCTGGAAGAAAGCTTTAAAAGAACAACATAAGGAGTAATTTTTAAAAAAATCTTAGAAAATTTTTATGAGCAAAAACTCCCAAACTCAACGACAAGGGCACAATGAGAAAGAGGATGCCAGCAACAAACCCCAAGGCCTAGCCTGTCCCTGCATTAGCAGGTCTGGGTGTGCCCTTTTGCAGCCAACAGGTGTAGCCTCTAGCCAGCCTTGTTTTGTGCTTTAAAAAGTGAATCCCAGGAGCCTTCCTAGCAGTATGTAAGAGCCCCATTCTTGGTGGGCGTGTTGACTCCCCCTGAGGTTCTGGGATGGTCTGGTTTTCAACCAAGTAGGATCTTCTGTACTCCTTCAGTTAGTCCTGGCTAGTCCTCAAAAAGTGGGGGCTCCCTTGACGAAAGATGCAGTGTGGCAGTTTGATATTATTTATGAATTCCAAAAAGAAATACAGATTATGTCTATAAACTGGTCTGCTTCTCTGGCGTGATAATCCTTTGATTGAATTGGATTCAGCTGAGAAGTCTGATTAAATTATATTAAGATTAGGGCTTTGATTCAACATGTCATTAGAGTGTGACTCAGCGTTGAGTCCCAGCCCCCTTGGGCTGATAAAACAGACTGTCACACAGAAGTAGACACACAGATACCAGGAAGAGAGAGTGCTCCTTAGACATGGCCCCAGGAAGAGAGATGAGCCTGATAGTCTACAGCTGACCTTGTAGAGAGACCAGAGCAGCTGAGCCCAGAAATAAATGAGCCCTGGAGAGAGTGACAAGGTTTATGCCAGCCAATAGCTGAGATAGGAAGAAGCTGGGCCCATGGAGTCTTAAAAGGAAGGAGGAAGGCTGAACCCTAGCAGACATCACCCACCATCTTGCATCATCACGTGTCAACAAGACTTTGGGTGAGCAAGTACCTCTTATGGTAACTTGAGTTGGACTCGTTAGGGCCCTGTGACTATAAGCTTCTACCCCAAATAAATACTTTATAAAAGTTAACAGAGTTCTGGTACTTTGCATCAGCACTGCTATGGCTAATACATGCAGGAAACAGGAGCAAAAGAAATGTCCCTAAGAGGGGTGTCCAATAGAAGTCCTTGTAAATGTGATGACCATGGGAGAAAGGAGAAGCTTTAATCTTTAAATCTTGGTCTGCAGATCAGATAAAGAGTGGACAGCTGCAGCAATTCTTCAAAAGCCCACTTGGGATCAGGGAATAAATGGTAGCCTCTTTATGGAACTAAGAGAAGTGCTGCCCTACTGGTTTATGTGAGGGATGTGGACTCCAAACAGGGAGAGTTTTGCACTTTCTCCTCTGGTCTTCCCAGTGACCAGTGGCATGAGATTTGGGCGAGGTCAGGCTTGGTCCAGAGTGTTTTTGTATTTGTCATGAACCAGCCACAGCCTTATGCTCACTACCAAAAGACTTTGATCAAATGTACAGGCAGTGCCAGAGTGGATGTTGAAAAAGGGAAGGGGTGTGTAAGTTACTTGGATACAGTAGAACTAATTTGGCAGCTTGAGGGAAAATTCTTGACACGGTTCAGAACTTAGAAACTTATTTCATGTTCTACTGTTTTAACATATTCCTAACAATTATAAAAACATGATTTTCCTCTGGGAAGTTGAGGGGTACCCCTTATCTCCTTCCCAATGAAGCACTTATGGAAAGAACCCAGGACATGTGGCCATATCAAACCATCCCAGCCTGGGCAATGCTTTGGAAATTTGAATGGGAAAGTTGAATCTCTCCTGAGAAGAGAAATTCCCAAATGAGCCTGTTGAAAAGGTTAAAGAGAGATGGCTGGGGCTCTTTAAAATCTAGGTCAAAAAAGTACTGTGGTGTATTGAGAAATGACAAGGAAATGAATGTCCTTAGAGATACTAGATCTAGGTCTATGGACACAGATTGAGATAAACATACATGTCAGCACCTATCAAACTGCATGACTCTAAATAGATGTTCAATAAATATGTACTGAATAACTTTATATGTGTATGTGTATACAAGTACACACACACACACACACACACACACAGAGTTATAGCAAGTTAATATGCACATTGGATCATCAGGAAAAAAATCTATCCACAGGCTAGTGAAGATGCTTGCATTTTTCTGGGGAGCAGAGATGCTTAAACTGATGAGCCTTTTACTTGCTTGGTCGATGAAATCTCCCAGCCACAGGAATTTCTACACTTTGCAGCTCACAGTGCAGTATTCATGCCAATTAAAAAATTTTTTTAATTAAATTTTAGTGGTTCAAATATTTACTCTTCTCAATAAAAATTTTGGTTGTCCATATAAAATATAACTGCACACACAAGACTATAAACACTGTAAGTTTAAATTTTCAGTATGTATCTACTTATTGCAAAAAGAGCCGTCTTTTCTTTTTCATTAAATAGTCAGATCATCACATTAGTACAATACAATTTTATATTTTTAAATATACTATATATGTTAAGGATAAGGGGTGAAGTTTTCTTTCTTTGTAATACCTGTTCAATAGTTTAATAGATTAGGAGGTTAGTTTTAACCTTGAGGAAAAAAGTACAAATTTGTCTCATTAGGATATTTCTACCAAGCATTTAAGGCTATACTTGAACATTTGGTTTCAAAAAGAAAGAAAGGTTTCATTTAAAAAATAATTTAGTGAATTACATTCTTCCATAACTTCCACCCTAATTAGTTACAAAGATAAGTTTCTTAGTTTTGTGTACTAATTTACACTTATATTTAAAGATTAATTTTACTTGTATCTTAAAACAAGAATTTAAGTTGGAACAGAACAACTAAATACATTTTTATCAAGGCTGTAAATGTCCCATGGCAAATGCTCTGTCTCAGTATATTCTACCACAATTAAAAACAGGTCTCAGTAGACAGAGACTTGGGTTCTTAAGGTTCACCTTTCCCGAGGAATTGTGGGCTACAGATCTGAAGAACACATAGAAACAACTCTATTTCTCTTTTTACAACTGTACCAGAACTTCACAGCTACCATGATAGTATGAACACATGAAAAAATGACTTCACTCAAACAGGACTTAGAAAAGTCAGGGTGACCTCGGGGCCAGGGCACCCCCCTGTGTGGTGAGGTTTACAGTCAGTCAGTCGTTTGATAATGGAGAGTGTGTGTGTGTGCACATGTGTGTGTATATACAGATATCTATATATATATAAATAAGCATGTTCAGTCCTTTACAAGCCTGTAAATATGATGTTGTGCTCCATGTTCACTATTTGAAACTTCAAATACACAGGCCATGCAGAGGAGAGTTTCTTGTGTATCCCTGTTTGTTACCACCTGTTGAAAAACAAAAGCATATATATATATATATATATATATAAAACCATATGGATGAGACATTTTATCTGCTTTGTGACAACTCTGATTTAACTGGGGAGGAATATCTGAAGTCTAATGGATTATTAGAGATTATTGAGCCTCACTTGGACCCAGCAGAAGTTCAGGACATGAAGAGTCTGACTTGGAGCCTAAGTTTGGTCACTGAAGGTAAGAAAGACTTTCCATAGACACATCCATTACCCAGACCCAAGAAGAGATCTGCAAGAATTTTTTTTTTTTTCCACCATTTTCTTTACAACAGAAAATTTTTCTGTAATTCTCTCCCACAGGACAGTCATTCATCCTAGGCATTTGTCTCATATCTTACTCAGACTTTTATTAAATATTTGTTGCACAGTAGCCAATGGTAGATCTAAGCTCCTGGAGCATCTTGCTTGCCACTTTATTAACCAGCAGGGCCTGGACTTAATAAATTAATACTTGCTGTCCAAAGAAACAGTGGTATGAGGAGAATCACGGCAAATGGTAATTCTTTTCATTTATTTAGGCTTTACCTTCCAAAACTGACGAATTCTGAAATACTCATCTGTTTTCCCCTGGAAGTTGTTTCAAACCCACCTGTCCCTGTGTGCCCAAGGCCTTGCCCGTCCCTCGGAGCTCAGGCTCTCTGAGCCGGCATCACAGCAGCCGTCTGCCCACTGCGCCCTGCTTCCCCCTCTCCTCCCCCCCGCCAGTCTCAGAAGGGACTTTCTAAAACAGAAAACGGATAGAACTTCCCTCCTCAAAACCCTTCACTGGCTCTGTTATTGCATGTCTTGTTAGGGCAGTACATTTTGAATTTGAAAATGGGAATTTTTAAATGTTTTAAAACATTGTGATACGAAAGCGTAGTCCAGTTTGTCACAGGCCTCATTTCCCCCTTGTGTTTCAGGCTGTTTCATGCACTCAGGTTCCCATGCCCCTTAAATCATCCTGACCAAGGGATAAAGTCTCAGTACTTGTTATGTTCCCAACTTAGCATGCTATATACTCGGTAGTGCAGATTTGTGACTTTTTTTTTTTTGATGCCCATCTCAGTGGGACTATGAGTTCTTGAAGTACAGGGGCCACATTTCCCAGCAAGTAGCTTAGTGCTTGGTACACAGCAGTCATTTTTTTAAAAAGTTGTTGAACAGAATGAAAGTACACATAATAATAACCAACATTTATTGAATGGTTACCACCTACTTACTACCTACCTGCTAGAAAATCCTTTAGTCACATTACGTCATCTAATAGTCAACATATCTGTAATGGGCACTATTCTATTTCCCTTTGACAGAAAAGGAAGCTCATGGGTTAATATGTTCGAGGTTATACAAATGCTAACTGAGAAAGCCCAAATCTTTTCATTCTGAAGACCTTTTAACCGTTATGTCATGCTGCTCCAGACAGATGAATTTATTGACATATGTATGACACATTATCTGCTTTTTTTTTTTTTTGGCCTGGTAATAAAGCGTTTTTTTTTTAAACACTGGTACCCACCTGCTTTTTGAGCCTCCCCGCCTGCCACTGCCCCCACACACCCAGCTCTCCAAATCCTCTGGATATGCAGTTCTTTCATCCGTGAACTCTCCCTTATCCCAGCAAATGCCAGGCACATGCTGGCTTTACCTCCTGAGCATCAGTTCCCGAGTCTATCCCGTCTGCCCCACTCTCCACCGCCATGGCCCACAGTGCCAGCAAACCTCACCTGGACCCCTCCATGGGGCCCGGCGCCAGCCAGTCCACCTACAGCAGGCTCAGTCGTCTCAACATAAATCGGAGAGTAACACACTCCTGCTTAAATGGCCTCTTTTAAACTCTTTTAAACTTCAGGCCTATGAAAGCCTGCCCGGTTTGGCCTGTTCTGACTCCCTAGCTCACTGCTGGCCTTGCTCTCTCCCTCTACGCTCCAGCCACGCGGGCCTTTTCCAGCATCCTTCTTGCCACATGCCCTCCTGCCGTGGGGCCTTCCCACGTGCTGCTCCTCCGGCCCTGGGAGCTTTCTCCTACCCTCTCTGCCTGTTCATTGGGTAAACAGCTCTCAATTGTTACTTCTCAGGAAGCCTCCCTGAGCTCCCGCACTGGGGCAAACCACCCGTTACTGTTCTCACAGCACCATGCCCCTCCGCAGGCTTCAGCCCTGGCTTTGGGTCTCCATTCGCTGTGTGACTACGTGGTGAATGCCTGCCTCCCTCACCAGACTGCGGATGGTGCCCCACCTGCCAGCTCTCCACGGCACCCCCACCACCCGACTCACAACTATTCCCCCAAAAGGATCTCCTGGATGAATGGAATTTCTATCTTCTTGGTAAGTTCTAAAGAATGTCTTCTCATACTTTCAAGGCTACATTAACATTATCTTAACAAGCCTGAGGCCCTCCCACCTCACTCCACTGGAGACATCTGTGCAGATAGAGCGACTTTGCAGTTCCCTGGCACCCCTCTCACACATCTACTGTAGTTGTATTACTCTGTGCTGTAACTGTTTCTTTACCTGGCCCATGGTTTACTATGGGACAGGCATTGTGGTTTTTTTCTGTACTATATCTCCAGCAGCTTGAACAATCTCTCCATGAAGTTTAACGGAGTGAGTTAAACATTCTTGATAACCTCTGCAGTGGGTAGGGCAAAGTAGAGCATTTTGATTGTAAATGGATGAGGGCACTAAGGTTTAGAGACTTTAGATGAGGGCATTAAGGTTTAGAGACTTTAAATGACTTGCCTAAGGTCAGTCTCAAACTCCAAGTTTCCTGGTTCCATTATTGTCAGTCTTAGGATTTCATGACCATGAAATATCCTACAGAGTGTATTTCCCATCAAGTCAAGTCTCTTTTACATCTATCACTGTTTCCCTGACTTTGGGTACACCTCAAATTCCTTATCCATAAGATGGAAAAGAAAAATGCTATCATAGTTCTATAGTGAGAATTTCTTAACGTAACATTCACAAAGGGTCCATTACAGTACCTGGAACGTCTACAATTTTACAAACTTTCTAAAAAAAGAATATATCCTGTTTAGGCTTCATGACTGAGATTCAAAAAGATGGAAAAAACAATGTCTAGCAACCTGTGTGTCTGACTACAGTTTCAAAAGGTGAAAGAAATAATCGGCCTGAAGTTTATTTAGTTCCTGCCTTCCAAAGTTCTATTTAGTTGCTGTCACTAAAGCCCCAGGTCTACAGGTTCAGCTCAACTCCTCAATTATCCTGATGACAGCAGAAAATCTAGCCCACCAGCCAGTAAGGTCTGAGATTGGTTTTGTTGACAAAAACTTCGTATCCACCAAACTGGGAAAAGTTCTGTGCTTCGACAGCCTCTCCTGCAGCTGTCATGCTACCACATCCCTAAACTCCCCCATCTTATGGGGCTGAAAAGTATGTTCATCAATGAGATGATTTTATTTTCATAATCCAGGAATGCCATCATTATGCTGGCTTAATTTCAGTTATTCTAAATCTAAAATATTCTTTCTAGCAGATTTTTATTGAAAACTACATTTTTCACATCAAAGGAATTTATTGAGTTGCTTAATAACACATTAGGAATTAATTTAACCTGGTGAGTTCTCTGGACAGCTACTATGCTTGAAATCATAGGCTCCCAAGGAGCATTATTGATGGTGTTACATGGGTTTTATGGTAACCAATGACTTAAAATTTTTCTAGGCCATATCGGCCCTGACTGTGCTCTATGATGTCTTAGGAACCGAGCATGACTTCCTTAAAAAGCTTAAACAGACCCAGAATTGGTTTCAGGAAAGAGCTAAGACCTCCTCCACACTGAGGTATGGTGGCCACACACTCAGAGTTCTGGTTCATTCCTGAAGGTACTTACTGTTTATAACAAGCTGCCAAACTCACCTATCATCTGAGTACTAAAGTGAAGCAACAGAGAACATCTATATGAAAGTACCTGCCGCACCTAACCTCAGACTGTTCAATTTTCATCAAAAGACCTTTAGAGAAAATGACGCTAATAAAGTTATTAAAGAACAGGTATTCCAAATATCCCTCTAGTTTACTAGTTCTTACATTTTAGAGGGTCACAGACCCGTGAGAACCTACTGAGCTTCTCTCAGTGTAATAAGTGAATATTCCACAAAAATTATGTGTCTGTCAACTCCAATGAGACCCCTATAGCAGTGAGTGTCAACCCTGGCTGCACAAGCACCACCTGGGGACCCTGAAACACTAAAAGACACGATGCTGGGCCCCACCCCCCAGAATTCTTGAAAGTTTCCTAGGTGAATCTGAAGTGCAGGGGAGGTTAAAGTATTTATTTATTTATTTATTTATAGTGACCTGCTGGAGGTGGTGCCTCCTGGCTCATGAAAGTTGATTGTTAAATATCAAGGAACTTTTGTGAGAGGGGCAACTGTTGGTAGCTTGACACTGCCCACAGAGGGGAGCATTTATACCACAGAAATCAGCAAAAGCTACAAACCAGGAGGTGAGGGTGGGAGAAGAGATTTGTTTTGTTTTAACCAGCACACCTCTGATTGAGAACCACTGTCCAGTGGGTCCAAAAACGCACAGTAAAGAATTCCAGCTCTAATTATTATAGTTTGTCATCCTAGGAACAAAGCAGGCCTTTGGAAGGCGGACTATGTAACCACAATATTGTCTTGCTGTCCCTTGTAGTAAAACTGTTTCCACAAAACAGGTGCGTTCTGGCATTTCTCCCTCAATTTCATCAAGGAATGCTGAAAAAATGAGTCTTATGAAACCCATTACTGTGCATTTTAAAAAAAATACGTTTGAAGTTTGAGGACACTGTTCTTAATAACCTTCCAAGTCCCCAAATGATGTTCCAGTGAGAAACTTATTTTAAAGTATTAGGAAGGAAAACACACACACACACACACACACACACACACACACACACACACACACACACACACACACACACACACACACACACACACACACACACACACCACTGTCTAAGGGAACTAGTAAGTTTTCCCATCATGGACACTGGAAACTATTGATTTTTTTCCTTTTCCCTCCAGCTACTCGTTAAGTTTTGACCACACTTTTCACCCCAACTATGAAGGGTATTTTTTCCTTTCCTGTTCATTGCATTCTGATTATATTTCCTCCGGTACTGACCGTTTATATTTTACTACCTTATTATATGTTATCTTTTTTTAGAAGGCATTGCAAATCCTCCATGGAATGAGTCAAGTTATGTTTGAAATAAAAACCTGCTGACTCAGTTTTGCCTCATTTATGATTTGCATACCATGCCGCTGCAACTCAAACCTGGCTCACACTGCAATGGCCTGGGGACATTGGAAAATACTCATGCCTGGGTTCTATTCTCAGAGATTTAAATTTAGTCAAGCATGCAGGAAAGGTTTTCAGGACTTTTGATAGTTTTCTAGGTTTTCCTCATGTAGCCAGGGTTGAGAATCACTGACCTAGGACCCTCTTTTTATTAACAATCTGAATTCCAGTTCTGCCAAGCTGAGAAACCCCTGCCGGATGAGTCCTCTTCTCTTCTATAGGCTCGATGCAAGGATAAGCTGGATCAAGTTTGCACAATGGATGCTGCACTTCAGCTGCTGGCTGACCCCTGGGGCCAACCCACCAGCCTGGTCCGTTCCCTTGCCCAGGCCCCTGGTGTTACCTGGTCTCACCTTCCTTCCCTCCCCCAGGTCCCGGCAGTTCTCATGGTGGAGTCTGCCAGATTCTGGCAAAACAGGAAAGAGATGAAACCGTTACCAATAAAATTGTGAAGTTTTCCAAAACACTGTTCATCATATATTTCTCTGGTAAGTGTTTGAGTTTGTGGATGAAGTTGATCATATATTCACACATCGGGGAGCGGTTTATTCGGTATACAAATCGGCCGTTCTCGAACCTTGCATACTCCGTCTGGGAGGAAAAACAGTTTTGATCAGTGTTATACTTTTAAGGTCAAAGTACATGGACCAGATACGACTACCTATAAAAGCACTTCTCTTTTCAGTCTTTCAACATTAATTATCTGCTATATACTGTACTATTTGCACATTTCATTTAGTTTAAAAAAAAATCCTATCTGCAAATGTACTACCGTATTCAGAGCACACTTTTTTTCTGGAGCTTAAAAAAAGTAGTTGTTAGAAAGGTGATCACTTCAAAGAAAATTTCTATAATCCTTTTAGCAAAGATCAGAAAAGAATATAATTGCCTACGTGGTGATTCTCTACACGGGGGAGAGTGAGAAGAGGCCCCAGCGAAAACTGAAAGAAAACCCCTCTTTATTGCGATAAGGCCCCACAGGCGAACAACCAATACAGCCATTTTCTCTATTTCAGGGAACGATGGCTACTTCACATCGATCATGAGCCCCTGGTTGTCGGCTCTATGTCTTTACTTTAAAAAATAATGAAAATATTGGCATATGCAGTTTGAAGATCCCATTGTAGTATTTAAAAATAACAAACCCATGTATAGATATGCTCACCCAAACAGGAATTAAAAAGGAAATTAAAACTATCTAGAGAACAATGGAAAAGAAAAATAGTTTATATCAAAAACTTAAGTTAAACCATGGACTACAGTTAATAGTACAAGTATAAAAAAATGTGCTTTCATCAATTGTAACCAATGTACCACATGAACAAAAGGTATTGATAATAGGGTGGTATATGGGAATCCTGTATTTAGGCACAACTGTTCTGTAAACTCACGATTTCTCTAATTTAAAAAATGGAAAAAATTATAGGGTACAATAAAGCTGTATTTGGAGATAGTCTCATATTTCTTTATTATTAAAGATGAAAAATTTCGGCACTAAATATACATCTTAAAAAAAAAAAAACCCACAAAGAAATCAAAAGAAAACCAGGAATAGGAAATAAAGATAAAAGCTCAAATCAGGGAAGTCAACTTGGCCCAGTGGATAGGGCATCTGTGTACCACATGGGAGGTCTGTGGTTCAAACCCCAGGCCTCCTTGACCCGTGTGGAGCTGGCCCACGTGCAGCGCTGATGCGCACAAGGAGTGCCCTGCCATGCGGGGGTGTCCCCCGCGTAGGGGAGCCCCACGCAAGGATTGTGCCCCGTAAGGAGAGTTGCCCAGTGCGAAAGACAGTGCAGCCTGCCCAGGAGTGGTGCTGCCCACACGGAGAGCTGACATAACAAGATGACGCAACAAAATGAAACACAGCTTCTCATGCCACTGTCAGCAACAGAAGCAGACAAAGAAGAACACACAGCAAATGGACACAGAGAGCAGACAAGGGGAGGGTTGGGGGGGAGGGGAGAGAAATAAATAAAAATAAATCTTTTTAAAAAAAGCTCAAATCAATGAAATAGAAAATAAAATTGTAGACAATAAATTAAAAGGCTGGTTCTTTGAAAAAAACAAACTGAAACCTTTCACAAACTTAATGAAAAAGGAAAAAAAATTGATAGAAAATACAGGATTAAAGCGGGAAGAGAGAAAATCACAATTGCAGAAGAGATTAGAAGATTTACAAGAGGTTTCTTCACACAAAATGAAGAGAAAGAAAGAAAGGAGAAAAAGAGCAAACTAGGGGACAGGGATGCTTTCCCTGGAATAAACACATTGCCAAAATTGAGCAAAGAAGTGGAAAACCACAATACCAATCCATTTGCTGTGGAAGTGACTAGAAAGTTGTTTAGAGATCTACCAATGAAAAGATACAAAGACCAAGTGGTTTAATAGCCAGTTCTATGTCATAAAGAACAGTTATTTCCAAAGTTACTTCACTATGCCAGGCCACAGAGAAAGGTAAGCATCCCAATTCATTTTAGGAAACTAGTATACATTTAAAACCAAAATTTGATATAGAGAATTTTAAAAAGTATAGACCTGGAAGCAGATTTGGCTCAAGAGACAGAGCGTCCAACTACCACATGGGAAGTCCAAGGTTCAAACCCAGGGCCTCCTGACCCATGTGACGAGCTGGCCCATGCATAGTGCTCATGCGTGCAAGGAGTGCTGTGCCATGCAGCCCCACGTGCAAGGAGTGCACCCCATAAGGAGGGCTGCCCAGTGTGAAAAAAGCACAGCCTGCCCAGGAGCGGAGCTGCACACATGGAGAGCTGATGCAGCAAGATGACACAACAACAACAAAAAAGACACAGATTCCCAGTGCTGCTGACAAGAATATAAGCAGACACAGAAGAACACACAGCAAATGGACACAGATAGCAGACAACTGGGGGTGGGGGGGAGGCAAGAGGAAAAAAAATGTATAGACTAATCTCATGTATGAGATGCAAAAATTTTATATAGAATAACAGCAAACAGAACAGCAATGTATCCAGAATAGGAATTACTTTAGGAATATTATGGTGGTCCATACCCAGGAAATCTATTAATCCAATTCATTATATAAACAAATTGGAGGGAAAAAACATAGCAAGAGTTGCTGAAAAGACATTTGATAAAGGACTGCTGCTATTACTAAAAATATAAAAATTAAAAATAGGAATATAAAAAGCACTAAAATATATAAACACCAATTATAAAAACCTATAGTAAATATATAATCCTACATGGCAAAATAAAGAAACCATTTTTATTAACATTAGCAACTATATAAGAATACCAACAATCAAGGTTTATATTTACAATTGTGTTGGAGGTTTTAGCAAATGAAAGGAAAGAAAAGAACAATACAATAATAAACTGGCATACACATTGGAAAAGAGAGAAAGCCTTCTCTCTGCTGCAGAGAACACTCAAGACTCTAGAAAAAACACTGTTAGAATTAAATAAGAGGGAAGCAGATGTGGCTCAACTGATAGAGCTTCCACCTACCATAGAGGAGGTCCAGGTTCGATACTCAGGACCTCCTGACTCATGTGGCAAGCTGGCCCATGTGGAGTCCAGCTGCACACAAGGAATGTCACCCTGCACATGGGTGCAGCCCCGTGCAGGAGTGCAGCCCGCCCAGGAATGGTATCACCCACACAGAGAACTGATGCAGCAAGATGACGCAACAACAACAAAAAAGACACAGAGAAGAGACAATATGAGATGCAGAAAACTAGGGAGCTGAGGTGGAGCAAAGGAATGATCACCTCTCTCCCACTCCAGAAGGTCCCTGGGTGGGTTCCTGGAACCACCTAATTAGAATACAACAGACACAGAAGAACACACAACCAATGGACACAGAGAGCAGACAATGGAGGGTGGGGGGAAGAGGGGAGAAATAAGGGGAAAAAAAAAAAAGAATTAAATAAGAAAACTTGATAGATCAGTCAGAATATACATAAGGCAAAAATCAAGCTTTTCTCTTTTCAAGTAATGAGAATCTAGAAATGTGAATTGTAATGAAGTATACAATATTTAGAAATTTATTTAACAAGAAAGGGATAGATCTATATGATAAAACCTCTAAAATCTTATTGAAGAAAAAAAGTGAGATAGAAATGCAAATGAGTTCTTGGTTGGGAAGATTTAATATAAAAACATGTCAATATCCCCAAACTTCCCCCAAACAAGATTTTATTTTTCCCTTTACATTTTTAAAATGATCTCATTATTTAGAGAAATAAAAGCTGGTTACTAGCTTAGAAAAAATATGAATAAAGAAGACTTAGTGAGGTTGACTTCCCTCAGCAGATATCACACCATATTATAAAGCCACTGGAATCAAATTGACATGGTACTGGACTATGGAGAGACAAAAAGAGACGAATAGAATAGAAAGAATTCAGCAACAGCTCCCAGTACATGTGGCCACATAAAGGGGATGTGTCCATACAGGTGGAAAAGAATGAATCATTTAATAAATGGTTTTGACATTTGGAAGAAAATAGAAGCAGACTTCCATTTCACACCAAACACGGAAATACATTCTAGATGGATTAAAGACTTAAGAGCAAAACTCCACCTGCCAGTCTCACCAACTCTTCCTTCAAAATTCCTGGGATTTAACCCATTAAAACAATGTCTCCCTGCTCCCTAAACCTGTACTGAGCTTTGGGTGTATTATCTGAGGACATAACAAAGAATACTTTGCAATCTGGGCAACTGAGAAACTTATCTGGCTCATTTTTTCCCATCGGTACCTGTCCAAGGCAGGAAAGTCCATCTGCAGAGAACCATCCCTGAGGACCTGGCTCTGTGGGAGCACGCCTGACCCTCCCCCTGCACTGACAGGTACCTTTGCTCCTCCTCAGAGGAGCCATCTGGTCGCGGTCTCCCAGGCCCGTCTCATCACACAGCCCATTCTCACTACTCTTTTCCTTGGACTTCCAGGATATCCTGTTGGGCAGGTTCCCCTCCTCCCTCTTTGTCCTTTGTCCCTCTGTCTGTCTCCCTTCCACGCACCCCAGAGCTGATGCTGCTCCCAGCTTTACTCCTTATTTCTGCACTCTGTCATCCCCTCTCTGCAGCTAGGGCTCCAGTCCCAACTTTAATTATTCACAAAGCTCCGAATTCCCAATTGATATTTTCAAGTCTTTACCTTCCTCCCAAATACTAGTTTTGCATCTATAATTATCCTCTGTATCTCCTCTTGAATACCTCATTTTCCTTATCTCTGCTGGTAGCAGTACTTTCATTCCAAGGACAAAATGGGGGTGTGATCTTTGACTTTTCCTCTTCTTTAATCTTTGATATCGAGTTTCTAAGTTCCACGCAAAATGTCTTACTAGATTCCCACTGCCACCATTTCAGTAAAGCTCATATCACTCTAAGCTTCAGGTGACCACCAGTCAACTCACCTATATTCTCATCTGCCAGAGTAACCCCATCTTAATGCCATTCTCATGAAGCCCCTCCTGTGCTCAGGAAGCTTTGAGGGCCTGCAGGATCCAAAATCCTTATCGACACCCCAAGATCTTAAAAAAAAACCATGTCCTCTCCCCTACTCCCGGGCCTACCCCCCCAC
Source organism: Dasypus novemcinctus (assembly GCF_030445035.2). NCBI lineage: Eukaryota > Metazoa > Chordata > Mammalia > Cingulata > Dasypodidae > Dasypus > Dasypus novemcinctus. The sequence continues at coordinate 81,234,328 of NC_080682.1, forward strand.
AACCTCTCTCACTCCTCAACACAAAGTCTTTGTCATAGTCAGGTTGGGATCCTGGACCTGTGAGATCCAGAGCCACTGCAAAAAAAACTGCTTACTGAATATGGACTGACTGGTGATGAACACTGGATAGAAGGCATTGGAAAATACTACTTTAAATGGAATGCCACAAATAAATATTATCACACAAAGCAACTGACCCTTATTAAACAAACATACATTTTTTTAAGGGATGGAAGCGTGAAATAGAAAAGTCATAGATAGGTATCTGATCCCAATACATAATGAACATATAACGATGAAGGAAATGGAAATGGCAAAAGCAACATTACCCAACTCAAGGTGTCAGGGTTTTAGAAGGCAAGTGCCAATTAGCTGACTACCACCTTGACTGCCACCAAAAATGCCTTGGATCTAGGGGTGGGGCGTGAAGGGCACTGCTGGGCCCCTCCTGCTTCTGAGAGGTGGCAGGGCCCAGCTATACCCCTCTCAGCCTCCGTACCAGGGCACTGCCATGAGGCCTCATGCAAAACACTGCTGGAGGGGCAGTGTGGACTTCCTGTCAGCCATGGGACTTCCTATTTGCCTTCTATCAGATGCTTTCAGTCATTTTATCTTTACAGAAGTAACAGAAAAGAAAGGCTGGAAAGAGAAGAGAAGGAGGAAACATCAAACAAGTAAAAACTCCCTGCACTTCAATCAAAGTTTTGGTATAGAGAAGCGAACTTACCTCTACTTTTTCTACTACTTGCTTCCCAAAGGAGCAAACTTTGGTGGAACAGGTGACTGTCATATTTTCAGAACTCTCATACTGGCTGGTTACACCATAGAAAGCCCCAGCATCGTCTAGAATATTGCAGTTTAAATCCGCCTGTTGGAAAGGAAATGGAAGTGGGGATTATTCTCTCATCCTGGGAGTCATGGCAACAAGTAATAACTGCCAGAATCAGCTCTGTCAGGAGTGGCTTGGGAAGGTAGGAAGATGACGCCTTTCCAGAAACAAGCTCAATGGCCCATGGACTTTTTTTTTTTTTTCAAGGTACTGAGCTGGGGATTGAACCTGGAACCTTGAACATGGTAAGCTGGCACTCAATCACTGAGCCACATCGGCTCCCCTGGGTTGGTTTTTTCATTTTTTGCTTGTTGTTGTGTTGTTGCTTTTTGTTGTTGTTGTTGTTTTGTTGTTATTGTTTTTGGAGGCAATGGGACCTTCCCATGTGGGAAGCAAGTGCTCAAACTGCTTGAGCCATATCCCCTCCAATCATTTTTTCAAAGCGGGTGCTAATTCGGCAGTCTTCCCTTGAAATGACATGCTACATATGTTTCATTTTATCTTCTTGTATTGCAATAAAAGATCCATGAGGTTTTTGAAAGAATATAGTATGTGAATCAGATTCATAGTCACTAATCTTTAGATATTTAAAAGAACAGGCAAATCTGCAGCTGACTGGGCATGTTACATGTGTGAAAACAGAAACTTAACTAAAAATTACAACATCTGGAGGGGAAATGGTTCCTAGGATAAACTGGCTTTCACAAATGCTCAATAATGAACGCAAATATCACTCATCTCACACATTTTAATCAAGTGCTTACTATGTAAGGCTCACGCTAGATACTACATGGGACTTGACTGCCACCTAAATCAGAGACACGTACATAAAATAACGAATTCAGATGGAGAAGGGCTAAAGGACTAAATTGGGCAGAAGCCTGTAGTACTTCATTCTAGTTATTGTGTAAGAACTCAGGAAACGGAAGAACTTGGGCCAAGATCCTAGAGGGCCATATAAGGGGTTGGGATTTTCTTGTGTAGGAAATGGGGATCCCTTGAGTTTTAGTGGGAGGAAGTTATGGGATTTGAACTGCTTCAGAAAGAAATCTCAGGTCATGGTGCAATGGGAGGCTGCTGATTGAATGTTCCCTCCCCTCAGGTATCCACCGATCCCCTACTAGACTCCAGGTGCTGTGTCTGGAGCTGGGGGTACAAAGTGAGCAAAACCTGAGCCAGCCCTTGCTATTATGGGGCTTACGATTTCGTAGGGCAGACAGGGCAGGTATCACACCAAGGAAGTACGGAGGGAGAACTGCATGGAAACAAACAGTGGGGAGTAGAACCCCAGGGGTCAGGGAAGCTTCCAACGATGCAGCTCAGATCCAAAGAAAGAGATTGCTCAAGCAGGAGGAGCTTTCCCTCAAAGAGAAGAGCATGTGCAAAGGGTGCATGGCCAGAGCAAAGGCTAATAAATGGCTGGAAAAGAGCTAGCGAGTAGCTGTGGAGGTGGGAGGATGTGCAACTTATTTCCCAAGGGCAATGGGATGCAGGAGTTCTAAGGAGGACATGAAAGGGGGAAGTGAGAGGGTATGATCAGATCTGTATTCCGGAAGGGCACCTGTGACCACAGCTTGGAGAAGTGGCTGAAAGAGCGCACGAGTGAATAGAGAGATGCATGTGGAGGCCAGTACAGCAATCCAAATGAGATGACAGGGCATATACCACAACAACATGGACTATTGTGGAAGCTGCTGAGGTCGGCGGATTTGATATTCAAGTGAAACTTTTTATTTTGTGAGGTTTAGTACATTTTAACTAGCTAATTGTAATACTTTGGCAGGCACTACACAACAGGAAGATTCGGTATAGATTCAAAGACGGACCTGAGTCATCTTACATATTTAATAAGGGCCTGCCCTTGAATTTCCTTTTTGAATTGAGTACCAGGAAAATGTTTATAGGCACAACTTTGTATTTTCTGGATTTAAATAAAAAGAACCTTATACTCTATGTTTCCATTTTTATCTTATTTGCCAAGAAATTCAAAGCTAAATTCTGTACTCAACCACAGTAATTATCTTAACCCAGGTGTTTCTAATAGCTACTAATAACCAGCATTCCACTCCTTTTACTGGTTTCCAATCTGCTTTTACTTGCACTTGTCCAGTTTTATACTGTCCATAAATTTTGTCAGCCTCCTTACATTTTGCTTTTTGGAATCATAAGGGGTGCAAATCCTAATTTTACACAGGGTGCATTTTTCTTTGATTCAAAGGTTTAACATTTGGCTCCACAAAAGTACAGCTTAGGTGGCAGAGGAAGCATGCCTTTCCTTAACTAAGACCTACAGCTGAGCTACCCAGGCCTCCTCAGTCTACCCGAGCTCCATGGGCGAAAGGCTAAGAACTGCCAGCCAATTCATCCTCCACACACAGCGGGCCTTGAACACTGGAATTACCAGAACGCCTTCCAGAGGACGGCTGTCAGCCAGCATGTTGTGTACACCAAAACTGGGTCTTCAACAAGCGGCCTCTCCCTTCCTGTTTCACTATCATCTTGGAATGCATCTCTCTTTTTGAGGTGGTGGGATTATAAGTGGTGGTCTTCTTGTATGGTTTGTGCTCTTACTAATATAACAATTTGTGGCCAAAGCTTTTTAGCATTTTTTAAAAAGTAAAAACATGCATGTGGTAAATAGAGGCATCAAACTGTCAGGTGCATGGTTTTATTTCTATCCCTGAACTAGTTAATCTCACCAGAGGTAATCAGCATTTCTCCAGTATCCTTTTAGAAAATATTTTAGCACATTCAAGCACATACACACCTTCGTTTTTGCACAAATGGTTATTCTTCCAAACCTTGCTTTTAAAAAAAATGTATCTAACTATACATCTTAGACATCATATAGTACTGATATAGATTATCAGGGTAAAGAAAGAATAGCCACTGGTCTTTTGGCCACATCTACAGCGGGAATGAATACCGTTCTCAACCACCACACTGTGGACCTTCCAGAACGTGTCACTGAGAAGAGCCCCGGGGCGCCCTGCAGAGGAACTTCAAGCACATCAGTGTAGAACTCAGTCTACTCGGGAAGAAAAAGAAGAGGCTTCAGGTGACAAGTGGTGGGGAAGTAGGGAAAGGGACTGGCTACAGTTTACACTCTGTAGTCAGGTACAGAACATGACTGAGGAGGTTACGCTGCACTTCGTAACAAGATGAGGTCTGTATCTGCTCACTCCCCACCAAAGCTGCTATCCAGGAGAGGGGTTCTCTGGTTGAAATCCAAAATTCCTTGGGTGAAAAATACATCCACAGGGTTCAGATGAGGCCAGGTAGGGTCGATTCAGTATCTCAAGCCCAGAAAGATGAGTTAATTCTTGAAGGAAATGACACTGAACTTGTATCAGATCCAGCTGCTTTGATTCAGCAAGCCATGACAGTTAAAAACAAGGATACAAGAAAATGTTTGGATGTTGTCTCTGAAAAAGGAACAGTTCAGCAGGCTGGGGAGTAAGATCTAAGAGGTGACGACCTTGCTTCCTACTTTGCTGAGAATACTAAAGCTAATCTGCAGGCACACACCACCAGGTCTACCTGCCTACCAGCATCTGCCTTCCCTGCTGCAAGGGATGACCTAGGAGGGGCCGACTCCTTCACTTATACACGAAGGTTCCTCTCTCTGCTACTCAAGGGCACTGCCCCATCAGTTCTTTCCTTTTTTTCTCATGTACCCATTTTCCCTTACTATTGGATCACTTCCATATATACATGCTATAACTTCTATCTTTAAAAAAAACAATAACCCACTAAAAAGCAAAAGAAACAAACTACCCCTTGATTACATACCACCTCCAGCTATCTTTTAGAGCTCGGTCTCCTGTCAGGTCTTGTACTGATTTCTCCTCCTCCCTCTGACTTCTGAGTATTGAAGTGTTCCAGGCTTTAGTTCTCTTCTCTACACTTGCTCCCTTGGTGGTCTCATCCAGCCTCGCTGTTTTAAATACTATCCATCTGCTGTTTACTTCCTGTGGTGGTTTGGAACTATTTGGACCCCAGAAAATCATGTTATTAAAGTAATTCATTCCTTGAGTGTAATCCCATTGTACGTAGGACCTATTGATGAAGTTACTTCAGTTAGGTGGGACCCAGGGTGGGTCTTAATCCTTTTACTGGTGTTCTTTATAAATGGGATGAAGAAAGAAAGATGGGGGTGAGAAGTGAGAGAAAGTGCACGCTCGAGAGAGGACAAGTGGCACTGAAGCAAGAAACTGAAAGCCCTGAAACCCGGAAGAGAAAGGGGAGACCAGGAGACACCGCCGTGTGCTTTGCTGTGGTAGAGTCAAGGATGGTGGGGAGCCAATCTTTGGGAAGAAAGCATTGCTTTGATGATATCTTGATTTGGGCATTTTTCTTAGCCTCAAAACTGTAAGCTAATAAATTCCCATTGTTAAGCCAAGCCTACCCCCCTACCCTCCCAAAAGAATAGACACCAAAAACACATAGACAACCACTTTTTTAGTGGATGAGGCACCATAATTTAATCCATGATCCATGGATATTTAGTGTGCTTCCCAACAACACTGCAATAATGAGCTAATACGAAGCAGAAAAGTACATTAGAAATGATTTTCGTCTTTGAATTATGAAAAATTCCCAGCTTTGAAAGAGTATAAATGTGCTCTGAATAAAATGTCAACTAGCACTGATGGTGTACTCTAAACAAACTGGTTATTTTGATGTATTCAAGCTGTTCAAAACAGTTAGCTGTGTGGGGTGTAAGGTGGGAACAGAGGTGTGAAAGCAGGAAAGGGAAAGCAGCGACGGTGGGGAATCCACGGGACAGCAAATGCAGCTGCTTTTTTTCTTTTTAACTTTCAAACCTACTCTGGCGATTTAACCAGGAGGGAGTTTCCTTTTCTTCCATTTTTAATGCCCCATTTTTCACTTTGTTCACTTCAATGCCATTATTTTTGACAAGCAAAAGATTTATACCATAAACATACTTGGACACATAACATCTAAAGCACACATGGAAATAAAACATATAAAATAATCTGTCAATAGGTACAGTTTAAAAAAAAAGTTAACTAAGTTTAGAATGGTTTTGACTCTGATTTGATGTTTAGCAAATTACTGGTAAACATCACCAATCTCATGTGTCCATTGTATGTTTCAAAGCATAACATGATGCTAGTGGAAGTACGTCCTATAGCAGTGTCTCTGCTATACAACTAGAATCGTTCTAACAACTAGAACGATCATTTCTAAGACTCCCCATTTCCTTTACATGACGCAATTATTTTCAGTACTAATCAGCACTGTTTCACTGTTCTAAATTTTCAAAACAAAAACTCCAAGTAGCCACAGAAAATGACAGAAATGAAGTAACTCAAATCCTGTTTCTTTGTTTTCATTGTTCACATCTGAATCCACTGTTTAACTGCAGGAAGAAGTGTCACCACAGAAACTGCAGAGTCAATCTGTACCTGAAACAAGCTCAAGTGGTTCCAAACCGTTACGAACTTACTCTAGAAATGAATAAAAGACTGGGTCCCAGTGTGTTATTAAAGGATGAGGAATATATAATGGATAATTAATACAAGAGTATTCACTTGAAGCATGCATGCACACACACGCTTGTGTATATGCATGTATAAAATGAAACTCAGTACTCACTGCAGCAATTGTTTAGGACTTAGACCAACAAAGCCTCTTCAGGGAGGAGCATTTTATCAGTGAAATAGTTTAGAATTGTCTGTACACTGATAATTAAAAGAATGACATTGGACTCATACAGAACAACTAATAAGGAGAGGATGTTGGACAACAATGATCCCAATGAACAGAGAGCCTGTAACTGCAAGTGGGATAGTCCCATCCATCTGCTCCATGCGATCTAAGCCCCTCTCAATGAGAGGTGGAGTGGGCATCACCACTCCAGAATCCTCAGGATTGGGGATGAACGATGGACTAGAGTAGACGTACTGTTATCCTACTGTAGAATTGTTATTTTAGCAATGGAAGAACTTATTATTGATGTGGAGGCAATGGCCATGGAGGTTGGGAAGAGAGGAAGAGAGTATAATATGGGGCATTTTCAAGACATTGAAAGTGCCCTGAATGATGTTGCAATGACAGAAACAGGCCATTATATATCTTGTCATACTGACAAAATTGTGAGGGAGACAGCGTAGACAACAATGCAAACTATAAATCCACACTTAGTGGCAATGTTCCAAAATATGTTCATCAACTTTAACAAATGTACCACACTAATGAAGGATGTTGTTAATGTGGGAAAGTGTGGGAGGGGGAGGGAGTGGGGCACATGGGAATCCCCTATATTTTTTACATAATTTTTATGTAATCTAAGTATCTTAAAAAAATTCAAAGTGTGTGTGTGTGTGTGTATATATATATACACACACACATACACACAATAAGACAAACAATTTTTTGATGGTTTTGCCATTGTTTCTAAATTCTCTACAGACAATTAACTCTTATAGGCTGCACCCAGGTCAGACTACTCCCATCATCTCACCTTTGTCTCATTCCTGTCCCTTAGAATTCCCCATATAAGTTTAGGTAGTGTTACTGTGGAATGGTGATCTATAGTTATAATGTCAGGAGGTAGTTAAGTGAAATTATTCAAGAACACACCTTATGAAAAGCTGCCCTCAGAAGCTATCCTGACAAACTATATGAGCTTTAATGTTGTCAGGGTTAACTATAGGTATAATAAACATTCAAAAAAGGCACAAATCATGAGTTTACAGCTTAATTTTCTTCAAATTAATCATTCACATAACTAGCACCCAGATGAAGAAAGAGATCAGAAGTCCCCCCCATCTCACCCCCAACACTCCCTTCCCATCACCATCGCCTTCCACCCCTCAAGGGAACCATTATTCTAGTTTCCAAACATCATACATCAATGTTTCTTTGAACATTAAATAAATGACATCATGCATTGTTTATACACCTTGTGCTTGACTATACATGCTCAGAATTATAATTGTGAGATTCGTTTTATGTATGTAGTTCATTCATTCTCATTACTGTAGAGTAATACGATGAACGAGTAATACCATGGTTTATCCATTCTCCCACAAGGCACATTTGGGGTATTTCCCAGTTGGACCTATTATGAAGAGAGCTGCCATCAACATCCTTGTACATGTCTTTGATGAAGTCATTTATGAGTTTCTGTTGGGTGTTCCTAGGAGTGGAAGTGCTGGGTCACAGGGCCTATCTATGTGCATTTTAGCTTTCAGAGAGACAAAAGGCACAGAGGTTTTGTGAATTATCTTATGCTTTTCTACTGCAGCTTGAGAAAAAGTTGGTGTTTAATTATTAGTGTAAATTTAATAGGTTATCATTTAAAAGCCTTCCCTTCTAACAGCAAATAATCAAATTGCTTTACAGTTTGCTTTGCAAATATGCTGGAACATGGAAAATAATCACGTAGTCACCCAACCATATCACAGTTGTGCTTCAGGAATTTTCCAGAAGGGAGTACTGATGTGGAAGATCTGTCAGCTGATGATATTAACAATACCCCAGAAAGAAAGTCACTTAACTTGCATGAAGCAAAGGTAAAATCAAAGAAAGACTCAATATTAAATCAACGAAAAAGGAAGTAAACTCTCTAATGAGTCTGGAATGGAGCTGAGTCATCACCCACCACTCAGGATGTAAAGCAAACCTATTCCATGGCGTTCTAAGGGCAAGAAAATGAGAAAAAAAAAATGTCCTGGGATCAGAAAGAGAAATTATTTCTGCCTAATCAGCTTTTATCTGCCCACAGGATATTTTTAAAAAGCAAACAAACAAAAACAAACACAAACCCAAGAAATAGCTAAAAACCATCAAACATACCTCCCCAACAAATTCCAAATTCAAACCGTACCCTACCCTCTGGGGAAAAGTCAGCGTGAAGTAGTGCTCACAGGCCAGGTTCTGAAGTGTTGAGGAGCAATACTCTCAAATGCGGTTGGGGAAGGCCAGTCCAGGGAGATGGACCCTTCTTAGAAATCTCCCCCAATTTTCCCTTGAAATGGCCCCAAAAATGAACTTGGGGTCAGAGGCCAAGTCTTTCTCCCATCTCCCAAAGCAGAAATCCTTTCCTTAGCATCCTGACCAGAGCTGCCTTCTGGCTAAGTATCTTCAGTCACAGGTATATCATTACCTCAATAAAATACTTCCTCTATTGTTGGACAGCCCTATTTGTTAGGCAGCTCTTTTTCCCATTGTGTTAGTTTTCTCTTGTGGCTGTAACAACACCACACATTGAGTGGCTTGAAACAACCCCAATTTATTATCTTACAGTTCAGTAGGTCAGAACCTGACAGGTCTTCCTGGGCTAACGCATGGTGCTGGCAGGGCGGCACTTCATTTGGGGGGCTCCATGGGAGCGTCTGTTTCCTTGCCTTCTCCAGCCTCTCGGGCTGCCCACACTCCTTGTGCCTTCCTCCATTTCGAAGCCAGCAACTTTGGGCTGAGTCCTCTCACACAGCTACAGCTCTTCAGCTTGTGAATGCACCAGACCCACTCAGATCATCCGGGGTAATGATCTCCCCGCATGCTGACCAGTAACCTTATTTTCCCCTTTGCCACGTAACAAAACATATTCACAGATACAGGGGACCCGGACACTCACACTACAGGAGAGCCGTTCCACGCCATTAATTTCAAACTGGCCTTCTTGTAACTTCCACCCAGAGTTTCTACCTTCTAGAATCACACAGCCCTAAGAACACTATGTGGCAATTCTGCAATTTGTTTCATTTCCCCTTTAATCTCATCTTTTCTCTCCCCCTTCTCACCTTCAGGGCCATCCACTTCCCAGGATTCAAGCTCCACATTTATTTTTCTTAAACTTCATTCTGATTTCTGACCACTGTTCCCGCTAGTCTAGATATCTGTGAATCCTGGCTCTTCCCCTGCCAGCACGGGTAGCAGAAGCAAGGGATTTGCTTGTTTTTGAGGTACCAGAGCCAGAGATTGAACCCAGCACCTTGTATGTGGGAAGCTGGTGCTCAACCACTGAGCCACACCACTCCCCTAGAAGCAAGGGATTTGGAATCACTTGTTCTGAGTCTCAGTTTCCTCCTCTTCAAACACAGGGAAGAAGACCTGCTTCCAAGGGCCACTGAGATGCCTGTGGCTGTAACGCACATGAAAAGCATCTGTAAACTATAATGTGCTACACAAATGACAGCCATTACTAACACTGATAATCGCTCCCGATTTACTTGATTTAAAATATGGATAGAGACAGAGATAAAGACAGCCTCAAGCCACATCTCCAGAGACCTTCCCCAGTGTAGATGGTGGCTGATAATCAATAAATATAATGAGTGCCACTGCAGAGTCAGTCTTGGCCTCATTTCACATTTACCAGGTGTGTGGCACAGATGTAACAAGGGCTTTCTGTAAAGAGGAAACTCAGGAGTTTCTCTGATTTGTGAGTTTATGACAAGTCTTCTATTTTGTGTATAACTGCTCTAATAGTTATAAAATTATCTTTTCCACAAAGACATGATTAGAGATGCTGAAGAATTCTTTCTGGAAATAAAAAAGGCAATCCTTAATAAATGTGTTGAAAGAATTAAAAGTACAAGTCTATTTGCAGGCAAATCATGGAAAACAATGTAAGTGAAGTGCAGAAGCAGGAAACAATACCAAACAAGCAAAGAAACAATAAAACAATATCAAAGTTTCTTAAATTTACCCCAAGAATTCCTAGAAAGAACTCGAATAGACACTTGTACACCAATGTTCATAGTATCCCTATTCACAATTGCCAAAAGGTGAAAACAACCCGAGTGTCTATCAACAGATGGATAAACAAAATGTGGTATATACAAATAATGGAATATTATTTAGACATAAAAATGAGTGAAGTTCTGACATATGTGAAAGCAGGAGTGAACCCTGAAGACGTCATGCTGGGTGAAATAAGCCAGACATAAAAGGGCAGATACTGTATGACTTCACTTATATGAAATAAGTAGGATATGCAAATTCACAGAGAAAGAAAATAGAACACAGGTTGGGGGGAATGGTGGGAATGGGGAATTAATGCTTAATGAATGGGTGCCGTTTCTGTTTTGGTGATGGAAAAGTTTTGGTAATGGACGGTGGTGTTGGCAGCACAACATAATGAATATAACTAATATCACTGAATTTCACACTTGTTTTTTTAAAAAATATTCAAAAAGAGGTATTCTTCAAAGAATGATCTTTCCCATTTCCTGGATAGCGAAAGATGAGGCCAAGTCCAATTGATAGAGCGAAACCCAGCTCCAGAGGGCAGGACCAAGTGAGCTCCTGCCAAAGCAGCATTTGGCTGATGACAACTACCTGGTCACTGATTTTAGAGGGAAAAAGCCTGCTTCAACAGAGGGGAGGCAGGTAACCCCTTGGCCTGGGGGAGAGGCAGGGGCTCCGGGTCAGGAAAGGAGCAGACACTCCTTTCCTACCCATCTCTCCCGTCCATCCCGAGGGCTGGGAAGGGCTGAGCAGGAATCACTCGATTGCAAACATGAAAACATCAAGAGGACTGTCCCAGACGACAGACAGTATTATAATAGGCCCTGATGGATGCAAGACAACGCTGGCGTTTTCAAACCACCACTTTGAACCTCTCCTCTTCATCCTCTCTGAGCAGTGATCAAAGGACCAAGATTTCAAATTGTGAAGCAATTTTTTCCAATGGCAGCATCTGGCTCCTTGGCAGGCAGCACTGGGAGCTGGGCCCTGCTGTGGGCAGCTGCCCAAACCTGCCACATGGTGAGGCGCGGCCAGCCAGGCCACGCCGCATGGGCCTCGCAGCTGCTCCCGCAGGCGCCGACAATCGTTCTGCGCCGGCGAGAAGGGCTCCCACAGGCAGCGCTGCGCAGAGGTATCTGGAAGGAGCAGTCGGCTCCCAAACTCTCCCTGCCCAGCTATCTCATTTGCATCTATTTGCATCCTGACCTGGACCCCCAAGGCCAGCCCCCACTGGCATCCAGAGGCCAGAGGTGGGCGAAGCAGGGATGACCAGGGGATGACTCCCCAGCAAGGCCAACTGCATTTGTGGGAAGAGCCCGGCTCAGGGAAGGGGGCTCTGGAATGTGTTCACTTGGGACCATTACGCCCCAGCCCAACAAGATGGGGCAGCAGCTGTAGTCCTCCGGCCACAGCCGTTTTAAATAAGAATAATGGAACCAAACTGAGCCAGGCTCCTCCAGTTACTTCCCACTAATTATGGCATATATTTACATCTACAAAATAGATTTTAAAAAACACCACCATGGGGCCCCTTTATTGTGCAGATCAGGACTCCTATTTGAATTTCATAAACACTTAGTACTTCAAAGAATCTTAAAAGCATGCTCTAATTACAGTACACACTGCTTGAAAGGCTGGTTGTTTGCATTGCAAATTCCTACAAATACCAGCATTGATTACAAAAAAAAATTTTTCAATTAATATCACCCACAGGACATAAGGTAACTACCACTGGCCATGTCCCACAGTGGCTGGGATGAAAGAGCCAGGGTTTCAACCCAAATTACAAAGCCAAGGCAAAAGCCAGGTCTTTCCAATGAAGACAGTTCATGAGTAATGGGGCACCGGCAGAGCTGGTCCTTAACTACCATGTGGATCAGGGGTTTGAACACTGGCCCTTAGGACACCCTTTCCAAACCAGGGGACATAACGTTTTTCTGGTTTGGAGTTTTTGTGTGTAAAAATTGTTACACAAAACAAAAATGGTAATTGAAAAATAAATAAATCATATGTAGTTAACTAAAAAGTATTTGGCTGATGTAAAAATCCAGGACATCCAGTTAAATTTGAATTTCAGATCTACCACAAATAATTTCTTACTATTTGTATGTCCCAAACATTGCATGGGGCATCCTATACCAAAAATATGTTTCCAGTTTATCTGAGTTTCAAATTTAACTGGACAGCCTGTATTTTTATTTACCAAATCTGGCAACCCCAGTAACAAGGTCACCTTTAACAAAAAGAGTAACAAAAATTGGGACTTTCCTTCAAAGTCTCATTGCTGTAAGAATACATCTTATGCCAAAGAAATTTTAAGTGGGGGAAAAAATGAAGTTGCAGAATAAACATGTAGGGCATAATCTTTTTTTTTAAAGAGGGTACCAGGGATTGAACCCAGAACCTCATACATGGGAAGCAGGTGCACAGCCACTGAGCTACATACACCCGCTTCAAGCATGAATCCATTTTTAGTAAACAAACTACGCATAGGTGTATATATACAATGTTAGTAGATGCGTTATTTTAAAAGTCTGCAAGTATACATTCCAAATTTGGGGATTTGGTAATAGGTATGTGTGTGACAGGTGAGCTCTCACTTTTATTCTAAGTTCTTTCAAACTGCTCGAACTGTTTATAACAAGCTTGTATTAGTTTTGTAATTTAAAAAGGAAACTGAAATGGGAGTGGATAGATTGGCTGTACCGTGATGTCCACCTGCCCAGGGAGAAGGGATTTTGCATATCATCAAAGGTTTATGTTTAAATTCAGACAATTGACGCTTAAGGGATTTATGACTGTTCCAGATAAGCCATCTATTCTTTGAGACACTGGGTTTGGAAATAAGCAGCCACCCTGATTGCCTGATTGTGCTACTTCAATTCTTTCCATCTCAGTGTTTTTTTTTGTTGTTGTGGTGGCTGTTTTATGAGAAATGATGGCTGTTACCAAGTAAAGCCAAGTGTACCTCTGTCAACAGGGTAAGTGCTGGCGAGTTTACACACATGCACCCGTATGTCCGCCCTTCCCTGGACCTCTCTGGTTAGCAGCAGCTCTCGGCTGCACAGCTGGCTGAGCATCTTGCTCTGTAAAGGTCACAGGCAGCAGAGGTAAAGAGCCCCACACAGGAAAGGATGGGCATCTGACCTTGGTTTTGAGCCAAATGACCCAGACAGAAAGCACTAGAGAAACAGCTGTCAGGTGGATTCTCCATGAGGTCAAGGGAATTCTCGCTGTCAGGTGGATTCTCCATGAGGTCAAGAGAATTCTCACTTTTCTGCCTCGATGTCTTAGGGTTCAAGGTTGGAGGGTGGGTGGGAGGAAGTATCTCTGGTGTAAATGGAGTTGAGTTAAAGGATTAAAGTAAGGAGTTGGACAAAAAGCAAGCACGAGTTTTTGTGCCCATTTCCCAGGCTATCATGTTCCAGCTTGTTTACAGGGAATTCAGGATGAGGCTTTCAGGTGACTGCCCTGTGATCAATGTTTTCACCCTCATCTCTTACCAGTCTCCAAGTTCTATAAGCCCCAGCCGGCACTGGGACCCCTTACTACCTCCCAGTAGGATTCCCTGTCTCTGTGCCAGTATCTCCTCTCCCTGCAAAACCTTTCCCACTTCCATTCCACTGACCCAACTCTTTGGAGATTCATTCGAACGCCATGTCTTTGTGAAGAATTCCATAATGTTCTTTGTTTCCACAGCAACCTGTCCCCACTTCCATGACAGCTCCTATCCCATGGTTCCGTCACCCTTCTGCCTTTCTATCTACCAGAACCTGAAGTTCTTTCTGTTTCCCTAGGAACAAAGTAGGGTTGAATAAATGTTTGTTGAATCACTCACCAGTGATGTGCATAGTTCTTACTAATTCAAATAATTAAAACAATTCTACAAGGGCTTGACAACTCCAGAGATGGCTGGGATAGACTTTTCGTGAGTCTCTTGAGGTCCACCCCCTTCTTTTGTGAATTCCTTGAGGATGACTGCTCAGCAAACTATCAGGTGCTTACTGTGAGTTGCCTAAGTGGTGGCTAGAGTGCCTGATGTACAGAAACTTCCCTAGGATTGCTTACTGACTGGAATAAAATGACTTTTTAGCCATTTAATTTAAAAAAAAAAAAAAACTTGAAACATTCTATGCATTGCACTGCTGGATCAACAAAGGCTAGCCACAGGATTCCTGCTCCATGGGGGAAGCCAATAAAGAGGTTTAGGACACAGACTGAGATGGCAGGAAGTAAGCATTATTACCCAACAGCCAATGCAGAAAGTGTTAACAAGCTCCATGTGAAATCCAACTGAAATGGATGAATATGCAAGGTTACTGACTCCCCTGCTCCTTCCTCTACATGGGATTTCAGGGCCTCCCTATCAAGAGATGATTTCTCAAAATTAAGGACCATGGGTTATATTATTCATATACCCACATTCCACTAAAGGAATTTAACATGCATTAGCCTCACAAGCTCCTCTGAATATGGTGGTATTTCTTGGTAATCTTCTTCCACTTAAATCACTCACTTAATATTCAGGTTATTTCAATAGAGAGAAATGCAAAACTTAGGCTGAAAGACCCGTTCTTACTAATAGCAGTCTAAAACATATGGGCAACAAATGATTCCTAACTTCTTCCAAGAATAGCAACAAGGACATTCGGTTCCAAATGATAGACTCACGTCTACATTTCAAACCTCAGTCCTAGAGAATCCAATTGGAAACAGGACCCCCAAAGAGGGTCCATTCTGCCAGTCCCCTAGTGCACCCAGTTTCTTCTCCTTAAATAAAGCTGGGTTTTTAAAAAAAACGTATAATAGCTACCATTTTGTATAACAAATTTGATTTTATTCCTACTACTATGAAAGCATCTTCTGAAGGCTGCCTCTTTTCCAGATAACTTGCATCCCTTTACTGTTTTATAAAATTGTCTCAAATTTGTCATGATTGGTAAAATTAACCTTTTTCTTCCCTCAAAAAAAAGTAAACTAACTTTTTTTCTTCCTTAAAAAAAAGGTAGGTTAAGAAAGTGAATGTGACTGTAAATACAATGATTATTGTTTATATTGAATGATCAGAGTAATCATTATTCCAAGGATTTAAAAAGCAAAGTAGGGAAGCGGACTTGGCCCAGTGATTAGGGTGTCCGTCTACCACATGGGGGGTCTGTGGTTCAAACCCCCGGCCTCCTTGACCTGTGTGGAGCTGATCCACGCACACTGCTGATGCGTGCAAGGAGTGCCGCGCCACGCAGGGGTGTCTCCCATGCAGGGGAGCCCCACACACAAGGAGTGCGCCCCATAAGGAGAGCCGCCCAGCGCAAAAGACAGTGCAGCCTGCGCAAGAATGGCGCCGCACACACAGAGAGCTGACACAACAAGATGATGCAACAAAAAGAAACACAGATTCCTGTGCCACTGACAACAGAAGTGGACAAAAAGAAGAACATGCAGCAAATAGACACAGAGAACAGACAATGGGGGTGGGCAGGGGAAAGGGGAGACAAATAAATAAATAAATACTTTAAAAAAATTTTTTTTAAAAAAGCAAAATATTATTAGTAACCATGAGGTGGGAAGTGGATGTGGCTCAACTGATAGAGCATCCACCTACCATACAGGAGGTCCAGGGTTTGGTATCCAGGGCCTCCTGGCCCGTGTGGTAAGCTGGCCCATGTGCAGTGCTGTCATGCACAAGGAGTGCCATGCCATGCAGGGGTGCCCCCTGCGTAGGGTGCTCCACACACAAGGAGTGTGCCCCGCAAAGAGAGCCACCTTGTGCAAAAAACACAGCCCGCCCAAGAGTGGCATTACAAACATGGATAGCTGATGCAACAAGATGATGCAACAAAAAGAGACAGATTCCTGGTGCCACTTGACAAGAATGCAAGCAGACACAGAAGAATACACAGCAAATGGACACAGAGAGCAGACAATGGGGGGGGTAAATAAATCTTAATAAATAAATAAAGAACCATGGGGTAACATCATATATCTCATCTTCTAAGAAACCACTGATTTAATAACGATTTGGGAGAAAAAAGAAACATTATATGTTTATAAACATTTGTTTTAGATTGACAGGATTCATATCCATAGAATTTTATTTTCATATCACTTTCTTTTCGATTATTCCAATGAAAGTCTGAGACTAAGCCTTCATTGCACTAAATAACTCTTCTGAATAATTTTTGGCTGTAAGGTTTATGAATAATCTTAGTAACATGCTGCTTTTTTTAAAAAAACGAGTGCTTACACTCTTGATTCTCTTTTTTTTTATTATTTTTTTTAAAGATTTATTTTATTTATTTATTTCCCCTTCCCCCTGGTTGTGTGTTCTCTGTGTCCATTTGCTGTGTGTTCTTTGTCCGCTTCTGTTGTTGTCAGCGGCACAGGAATCTGTGTCTCCTGTTTTGTTATGTCATCTTGCTGCGTCAGCTCTCCATGTGTGCAGCGCCATTCCTGGGCAGGCTGAAATTTCTTTCACACTGGGCGGCTCTCCTCATGGGGTGCGCTCCTTGCGTGTGGGGCTCCCCTTTGCGGGGGGCACCCCTGTGTGGCGCGGCACTCCTTGTGCACATCAGCACTGCGCATGGGCCAGCTCCACACAGGTCAAGGAGCCCAGGGTTTGAACCGCAGACCTCCCATGTGGTAGACAGATGCCCTATCCACTGGGCCAAGTCCGCTTCCCTCTTGGTTCTCTTTAGTGCTATTAAGACAGAGTATAATTCTGAGGCCCACCTAAAAATATTAGTGTCATCTGCATTTCTTACTTGGTTAATTTGTGTACTTCTTTAAGTAAAACACATATGGCTGGAAATTAACTTTCCAAAGTCAGCTGCAAGCTGCACGTGGGCTTTTGTCCTGCACAACTGAATTACACCCATCTCTTTTAGCTTTGAAAAATTCTATGATCAATTCCAAGACCGTTGACATCCTGTCTTAAATCAACTACACTGTCTGCCATGTAAGTGGCAACCCATCTGCACAAATATCAACACTGAAGAAGCACAGCTCTGCCCACTCGCTGGTAGACACCTTCCCTCTTTAGTGCCTACACAGCACCCACCCAATCATTGCTTATAAGGAAACAAAGGAGTACGGTTATCACCCAGTGACAAATATTGGCTTCATGTATAACAAATCTGGTTCTGCAATCCTCTTCAATCATAACAACAATTTAATGCTGCGTCAATGTGTAATTTTGCTGAGATATTTTAATTAGGGATTCGAATTTAAGCTAAAATTCAACTGTGTATGGTACCACCAATGCAAATAACTCGGCTAAGGTGCCCAGGGGATGGCGAGCTAAGGGGTCACAGAGGACAGCAACAACGAACCCCTCACAGATTACTCCTGTCTGGGGGTGGGCAAAGTGGTTATGTCATCAGGACTACAGAGTATGACAATTTTAGAAATGCTGAAATGGGAACAAATATAGAATTGTGGGAATACACTATATTTAGCCACCTATAAGAGAATAAGGAAGGATAAAAGGCTTGTTAAAGTAGAAAGAAAAAAGTAATTGCAGATATAGAGGAGTTTTAAAAAAAATGACAATAAAAAGTTGTTTTTAACTATGCCAGGCAAGGCTGATGGAGAAGCCTGGTATAATCACTGCTTGCGAAACTGCTACAATTTTAGAAAGTAACTTGGCTATTTAAATATATGTGCACACAAACATACATTAAAAACCATCATATCAATAACTAATAAAAATAAAAATACTTCAATTATGATATATTCAGGAAATAGGATATTATGTAGTCATTTAAAAATGATAATTAATAATATGACAACACATGGCTACATGGTACGGTATTTGAAAAGTGAAAAAAAAAAGGGTACTAAATTTAATGTAATGTACATGATTGAAACTATATACATATGTATCATATTAGGTTATATTAGTGATGCATTTAGGAATGAATAAAAATATTTACAAGACTGTCTAGGATTTTATGGTTGTCTTTATAATCATAATATAAAAACTATGCTGCTTTTACCTCCTTAGGCAGCTAACAATACTTGCTGACCTGTCTAATAAGACTTAGAGGACCCGACCTGAATTTCCTGGTAATGGTAATTTATTCACCTTAGTTCCCACATAAACATAATCCAGAGCATCACCTAATGACAGAACTTTGGAGTGAAACCATGTATACTGCTATACCTCAATTAGCATCACTAGCTCCCATTTAAATGCACCCTGTTAGGATTGTTCTGGCGACAGTGTAGTAACTGTGGAGGTCACAGATGGGTCCAGTACAGGAGTTGCTTACCTTTTTTTTCCATGGAACCCTGTGCCAGTCAGATGAAAACCACAGACCCCTTACTCAGTCCACACTATACTGTATATTATTTAATAAATACATCACATCTGCACCAACACGTCCTCACAATAATGTTGTTGTTTTTAAATTTAAATTCAAGCTCACAGACTCCTTGTTAAGAAGCCCTTGTAGAAAGAGCCTGGATTCAGTATTCCAGCAGATGTGGCATTTATCAGCTGTGCAGAAGTCACTTTGCCTCTCTGTGACTCTGTTTCTTTATGCATCTTTCCCAAGGATTAAATAATATCAAGTATGCGATTACGCCTGGCTCAGAGAATGTACTCAACAACAGTTTCACACATTGCTGAAGAGAGGAGTCCCTTTCCTCCTATTCCTGCAAATTCACTTTTCCTCTCTTTGTAATCAACTATGAAGCAGAATCAAAATACACAGGAGCAAATAAAGAGAGTGGAAATGTATAGGAAGCTGTCATGAAAAGGAAAAGGAAATTGAATAAACTAGAAAAGGCAAAATTCAGAGACAGTCTCCTTAACACTCAGTACAAAGAATCCCATTACTCTTCCAGCTCAAAAACTGTTCTAAGCACTGACTGCTCCCTACTGCTGGTGCAACTAAATCTAGATTCCTTGTCTATTTGAATTGTTCCCACCCACCCACCTTTTCCACACAAGCAACAGACCAGATGCAGTGCTCCACAATGTACCTCACTTGTACCTTGTCTTGGTGCCTCTACTAACCAGGGCCACCCCTCCCCACCAAATGCCTGCTGTCATCTCTCCCTGTGGAACAGCAGAAGGAGGACATGAATTCTAAGATTTCCCTGGGTGGGAATGTAAAACGGTACAATCACTTTAGAAAACAGGCAAGTTCTTAAAAAATGTTAAAAACAATGACTACTCAAAGGCTTGTATGTGCTGTCCATAGCAACATTATTCACAATGGTCTAAAGTGCAAACAATCCAAATATTCACAATCTGATGAATGGATAAGTAAAATGTGGCATAGCCAAACGATGGGATACTATTCAACAACAAAAAGGAACTAACAACAAACTACAATATGAACACATCTCGAAAGCATTATGATAACTGAAAGAAGCCAGATGCACTGGACCACACATTGAATGAGCCCATTTACATGTAATGTCCAGAGAAGGGAAATGTAGGGACAAAAAGCATACGAGTTATGGCCCGTACCTGGGGGTAGGAATGGAGACTGGCTGCAAATGGGATCTTTTTGGAGTGATGGAAATATCTGAAAATAAGATTGTACTGATGGTTATACAATTCTATCAATTTTCTAAAAATCATGGAACTGTATACTTAAAATGAGCGAATTTCATGGTATGTAAATAAAACCTCAATAAATAGTTCTTTAAAGAAAGACAAAGAATCTTACTAGATACACAGCCCTATGCAGGGGCTCTTGGATGTCCCATACCATTAAGGCATGACAAATGGTAAAGCTCCATCTTGGAGGTCCACGAGGTTGGTGTCCTTGGCTTGGCCATTCCTTCATGTTTGGGGCCTGAGTCGCTATTTGGCTCATTGCTACCCAACTGGCAGAGAAGGGCTGAGGGGCCCACAGCTTGGGTTTAAGAGCAGGTACTCTAGGGAGCGTGGAGTATTTCTCCTAGAGCAAACCCCTTACCAGGCCCAGCCAGGAGGCAGGAGACATTCTGCACAGAGAATTTCAAGAACCATCAAATGAACAAATAAACAGTCAGGCTGCCTACAGGGGTCCTCTCCTATCCCCTGTAGGAGGAATGAATACCCACTCTGAGTGGCACCCTTAACGTTTTTCCTTTCATTTTGAACAATCTTCTTAGTTTTTTTTTTACCTTATTTCTCCCTCTACATGCTGCTTCTAACAATCCTAGGCCTACAGATATTCATGGGTTAATACAGGAACAATAATACATATGTGTTTGAGCTACTTGAATTCTTTTTGTCTGTTATTTTTAAGTGTCTTTCATTGATATTGAGGCAGTCCATGCATTGGGTCTGCCGATAACATCATTTGGAAATTTGTTCATTACTATCAACTCACTTTCAAGATATTATATTAATGAATGTAAACCTGCGACAAACAAATTGCTAAAACAAAAGATATTTCAAAGGGAATGCTAAATCTACTTAAGAAACGTCCAGTGTAAGTGCCTACTGACATTCAAGGATGGATACTGTCTGTGCAATTCATTCTTACCGAGCCACTAGAGGGAGCCAATGGGACCTGAAGCTGTAGCAAACCACAGGCCTCATTTAAATAGCTTTGCTCATTTATTTGAACATGATTACATCTGAATTTCTTCAAAAGGTTATGTAATCCTAACAATTACACTGAAGGAGTGACATTTCTATCATATTCATAGAAGTGCTCAATTTTAATTCTGCATAATCTTAATTTAATAATGTTTAATCTCAGAGTAATTGTTTCTAAATTTGCACATCTAGCATTGGCCACCATGCTCTAAACATCTGCAGTCTAGACCTCATTATTTAGGGATTCTTGACTGTAGGACCCCATCACTAAAAGGGTTTATTAAAATTATTCACTGAATAAAACAGAGAGGCAATTTTGAGAGCAAAACAACTTTCTGAGTGCTTGCCATACTGCTTTATATTCACATACTATGCTATTAGTAAGAAATCTTATTAAAAACCAACATTGCTTAATTTGAACCTACTAAAAGTAGTTTCTTTTCATCACCTATAATTTTGAATTTTAAAAAATTAACTTGGATAGAACACCACTTTAGGTATGCTTTACTATAGCAGTTCTCAGACTTCTGCATCTCAGGAACCCCCCTTGCAGTTTAAAAAATTACTGAGGATCCCAAAGAACTTTCGTTTATGTATATCTATCTATATTTCTGTATTGGAAATTAAAACTGATAACATTTTAAAATATTAATTACTTCAAATGAATTAAAATTAATGAATTAAATTAAAAGAGATCACTGTACATTAACAGTTTTATTAAACAAATCTATATATTTTTTTAAAGTGAGAAAAGTGACACTACCTTACATTTTACAGATTTATTTAATGTCCAACTTAATGGAAAATAGTTGTTTCTCATACTCGTTTCTATATTCACTTTGTTATGATATATTGTTTTGGTTGAAATCTATGAAGAAAATATATGTAATCAGAAAAGGGAAAAGCATTTTAAAAGGTTTTTCAGATAATTATGGATATTTTCTTTGGTACTATACCAAAACTTAGCAAGTGGTAGTTTCTTAAAGGTAGCAGTTTGGAATCTGAAATCATGTCAGTGAACTTTTCGTACTCTATTACATTAAAATCCATTGGTCTATCTTGTACAATATCAAAAAAAAAAAAAAAAATCACATTCATTAATACTCCTGTGGATCTTATCCAAAGAGTTATTAAGTTTGGGGAAGTTGTCAAGATCACCAATTTTAGAAAAATTCTAAATTTCTAAAATTCTAATTCTTATGGGAAAGCTTGAATTTTATCACTGGCAACCACAAATAAAATTCCTTGAAGTGACAGGCTCAGGGAAGTAATTTTTAGTGTATACTGGAGGTTCAAGATGTAATCAAATTCATAAAGGACATTCTTGGTATAACTGGGTTTTTTTAAAACTGTAAAGACATGTCAGTATATAATGAAAAGAGCTTTCCCCTTGCAGATCCACTCTGTGTCTTGAGAACGCCCAAGGGGTCCGTGGGCTATACTTTGAGAACTGTGTGCTACCATTAATATTGGAGTTGATAATCCCCCAACCACCATGCAAATCACTAGCTGACAGCTACCAATTTAGAAAGGCCAAGTGGCTGTTACCACCTCTTCAGATTGTCCACATGGATTCTGACTCCAAGTACATTAACGTAAGTAGATAGCTACTTCCATAATCCAAACTTCAAAATTGAAGCATGAAAAATAAAATCCAGTTACCATGGAAGGAAGAAAGAAACCAAACTAACTGAATATAATGCAAAATTTCCCCAAAGAACTTAAAACACAAACTTTTCTTTCTTTATTCACCCACTTATCCCCATTATTTGTTGGGCTTTTCATGTGTGTAGAACATGTGCTTGGTATTGGGGATACTAAGGGTCTCAGGCTGCCAGAAACAGAGCAGAGGACTACAGGTCAGGTCTGATACCAAGTCCTAGGTCCCCAACTGCAAAGAGTCTGTCTTCAGAGATGTTTTTTCATCCCTCAGTCTCTATTTTCTTCGTTGGAAATGAGGCAAATTCTACCTAACACCTGTGAGGTGCATGTTGAATGCACAGGAGGCATTCAATAAATGGTAGCTGCTTTCATGAATAAGGTCCCCTGGAGACACTTAAGAGCCCAGCAGGTAGTGGGACACACATCCAAATATTTATAAGACAGCATGGGAACTGATTAACCACAAAATGCATGGGAGTAAAGGAAAGCGCACCGGTCTGACTAGGTCAGAAAGGTGCTATAAGCGAGAAGTCACTCTCAGAGGAAGAGGAGGAACTAGCAAGATGCTACATAAGGAAAAGGGAGAAAATGTATACCCCGACATCCACACAGGCGGGACAAAGGATGAAAGGAAGAACAGAGGGCTTTGGCAGAACCTGAGAGGAAGACACCCAGAATCCAGGTCGTTTAGGAACTTTAATGCCATGTGAAAGAGCACAAGCATTTGAAGCAATTTTCTTTTTATTCTTTAAAAGACTGAGTGGGAAAAATATAACTAATATAACTTATAAAGACCATAATTAACAGAAATACTGTAATATTTTTGTAGCAAAGGCAAAGGAGATACTATACCAATACTAAAGGTAAAAAAAAAGAATAAGGGGTTTAGTTTTACGAGATATGAATATGATTAAGCATTGTTTTCCTCATTTTTTTTTTCATTAACAAGGAGATCTTGGTCCTGTCATTCAACAAATCTGTGATCATGTATGTGTCTTTCTGAACACTGGAGAAACAAATGCATTTGTTTTTAGGATTAAATGAGATAAATGTGCCTGGACAGAATTTTTTTGAGTAATGCTTCCATAATTTGTTAAGCTGCCTTTTGTCTGTTATTTTATTTTTTGAAGTTGAAATAAAGTTAACTTTCTCTGCAGCCTCCTATACATACACACCATGCTTATTATGTCTCCTGGGAGCTCCTAGACAAGCAGCCCCTGTGCAGACAGGCCCTCTTACAAGGCGAACAGCAGCCCAGCAGGCTTCTGGGGGATGTGCCCTTGCAATTTTAAAGCATGAAGGAGGTACATACTGGGTAAAACCATTTTGTATATTCTCTGACACCCACAAAATCTTAGCACATTTAACTCTATCTTCATCCAAGCCCCTTCTCTGCCCCAGGTCTTGTGCTCCGGTGGAATTTTAGGTTGCCTTGCTTAATGGAGTGAGAAGACACAGAAAAAGGGGTTAAGGCCCTATGTTTTCCACTGTGATTTCAGCCATCTGTAAAGCCTCTTGTCACTGCAAGAGTGAGCCCTGAAGCCCAGAGAGGCCTCCTGTCTCTTTTGCCCTTGGGTAAGGATGGCAGACACCCCCGGCTGCACTCTGTGGCTGCCTCATGTAGCCAGTTCCACAGGCATGAGTCTGGGATCCTCTGACAGTTCTGCTGGACATGAAGGAGCAGTCAGCTGGAACCCATGGCCAGCTGTGCTGTGTGGTGCTCATGCACAGAGCACAATCATTCAGACAAAAACCACAGAAATGAGAGCAATGTCTTACTCACCCAGAATTTTACCAGGAAGAAGGCATTTTGAGGGCCCTTTCCAAACAGTTCCTTTAAGCCTCCTTTCTTTTCAGGAAATTTGTCATAAATCTGACGAATGTCCACTGATTCGAGCAATGGGTCACTGTAAGAATGGTTGGCATGCCCAATGTGCACGAAGAGGTGTTTGTTGTACTGCAAGAAACCAACAGAAATATTCCCATTACAAACCCTTTGATCATCCTGGGATTTACCCATCTTGCACTGGATAACAAGAGCAGTAGTCTCACAACTCTGAAATTAGGCCTTGAACAGCTTAGGGTCTTAGCTTTTGAAAAGACGAAGATGTTAAGAAAAGCCTTTATAGCTTATGGTTAAAACAAGCACTGTCTTTTGTTGACAAGGGCATATAAAAAGGCACTTTTTTTCTTTTTTTGCAGATAGTATTAAGGAATAGCTTAATCACACAACTACCAAACCAAAACCAATTCTATTACTCAGTTTTACCTAGTTCAACTGAAAATGGCAGTGAATTCTTTTGAAGCTATTTATATTATAAAACTATTAAGAAATATGTGTACAGAGTTAGCTAAAGTCATTGCCCAGAATGCATTTCTCACCCCTGCCCTCGTAGCAAAAGTGTGGACACAGAACTCTGCACAGAGGTATGTCCACTTTCTTCTCCCAGCAGGATTAAGAGTGCTGAGCCTTTGTCTCACCAGCCCTTAGTGACAAATCTAAAACTTCTGCATAACAGTGGCCAACATGTAAGGTCAGGGGTACAGTCCTGGGGAGGAGCTCTGGTTGTACGTGGTCAGAAAGAACACAGGTCGCACACTCAGTCACAAAACAAAAAGCAAAAGAGAAAACACAACAGCAGCAGCAAAAACCCTCACAAACCCTGTTAAGCATTTAACTTACAAAGGAAACACTTTCCTGGTACGTGGCCAAAGGAATGGTTTCCAACCCAGGCTGCACCATAATCACCCAAGAAACATACAAAATTCATCGATGCCTGGGGCAGTCAGATACATTAAACAGGATTCCCTGAGAGTGAGGTCCAAATGTTAGCATTTTTTAAAGCTCCTCAGGTAAAGTCCAATATGAAGTCAACTCCGAGAGCCACCAGCCTATACTCTACACTTCAAACCTTTCACACCTGCCTCTCCCACTGGACAGGCAAACACCAACTTAACCTGATGCAGACACAGAAGGCTGGGAGTGTGGGGTCTCCAGGGTCCTCAGAGTCCAATGGGGTTCTAAGAGAAGCACCATCTCCCTTCTTCCCTGGCTTTCCTTAGTCAAGTGCCAGGTTTACATCAGCACTTCTCAGCCCATTTTTCAGTCCTTCAGAACACCCAGCCCATAGGAAGTCCCAAATCAAAGAAGGCCTGGTTGAAGCTCTCTACTTGCAGGTCATACTGTATATCTTTAAGAGTACGGGGTCTGGACTCAGTCTGCTCAAGCACAAAACTTTGTCTCCACTACAGTAAACTGTGGCATTAGGCAAGTTCCCAGTCTCTAAAATGAGGACAGTGATGGCATCTACCTCACTTGGTTGGTAGAGGGTTTAAATGAGATAGTACATATATGACACTTACTAGAGAGCCTGACAAAGAGCAAGTACTCAAAAATAGCAGCTATTATTATTACATCATTATGTTTAGGCCAGTAAAAAAAAATTATTTGGGAAATGAGGGAAAGAAGGGAGCTTGGTGAGAAATGGGAAAGACAGAAATACACACCAAGATTTGGTGCAGTCCCTCTATGCAGAGAGAGTGTGCTATTGTTTTTTCTATAACCTCTCCTCTCTACAACTCACAGTGAATATTTGGCTTATTAAAAGACTATGAAGATGGCTGCCTAATCAAGATGACACTGAGTAATCCTTCAGAACTTGATGAACTAATGACTGAAGAAGCAGATGAGAAATACATAAAACCTACTGAGGAGTGAAAGTGGAATGCCTAAATAAACTAGCCTGAAACAAAACCAAAAAAAGACTATAGTAAAGAATGGTTTTTTTCACTTGGTATAGACCAAAGTTTCCCAAGTTCCTTTGGTCACAGAACCCCTTAAATACACCCTGAGGAAGTGCTGGTTTCAACCCGGGATCCAGGCCCGAGCTTCTGGCCACCACCCGAGGGGGTGGCCCAACCTGACACCAGTCGCGGGCAGCGTGGGCTCACACAGGAGTGTAGCCCGCCTCTCTCCTGCTCAACACACACGACCCTGACGGGATCAGGTGGAATGAAAACAACAGCACATGGACACAGCTTCTGCACTAGCTGCCTGGTGGATTTCGTTAAGACTGGGAGTCCGAGAACTACCATTTAACAAGAGACTGTGCCTGAGCTGGAAGAGACATTTGTTGTTGCTGTTTTTTTTTTAAGTAAAAGCCATTGTTGTGTAGGGAGTGGGAAGGGGCCTTTATCTTTCTGCAAATTTGCTCAAATGTTGTTGCATCATCTTTGCAATTACAAGCAAATGAAGGCCCACAGAAATGTATGGGGCACCTAGTCTCATTAGCGAGTAACAGGAGCAAAAATCAGGCACAGGCAAAGCTGGGGGCATGGCCAGTGGTGCGAAAGGCCACCAGAGATGACAAGCTGAAGGTGGGATGCGTGTCTCTGCTGCTTTTCGTTCTTTATTTTTACACCATTATAGAAGCTAAGGGCAAAAGGCACTGCTCCTTCATTCTCCAGACAACTGGCTGGCTGTGTGCCCCTCCACCCAACCCTTATTAATAACCTGTGCTTGCAGCTAGCACCCAGGCCTGCCTGACAAGAGCAGGTTCCATTTCTGTCATTTCTTGTGCTTTCTGTAGGCAGTGAGTTTATGAGAAAGAAGGCAGAGGCTTGGGGATACTGGTGACTCACATCGAAGTCTCTCACTTGAACTCCACACGCCCAGCTCTTCTGCCTCACCAGCTGCCCAGGCACCAGGGCAGATCTGGGTTGAAGTAGAAAGCAGTGAGGCTTCAGAGTCTTTTCTCAGGACACTGAAAGCCCCTGCACTGTACTGCTGGAATTCAGGGACCAGGGCCCAGGCCTTGACACATTAAGAGGTAAGGAAGGTGAATGGAGGGTAAAATTAACTGCACGCCCAAAGGGGCTCATGAAGGCATGGCTGAGATGCAAGGTGTTGAGGGCAAAGCAGGCACACTGCAAAGCCAGACACGAATCTGAAATCTCAGTTCTCTCATATGTACAATGAGTACATAACAGCTTTAATGCAGAACAGTTTTGAAGATTAAAGGAAAGAATGAATGGAAAGTGCTTGGCACAGGGCCTGGCATGTAAGAAAGAAGTGTTCAATAAATCATACCTGCTAGAACTATTATTTTTACGGTTTATTATCAAGCGCAATTAACTAGATCCTGGTGTAGAAGCAAAAGAACTTTGCACCTTTAGCTATCCCTCCTGCCTAGCAAAAAACAAGGAAATACAAATAAGACAAGCTCTGGGAGCAAGTTGTGAAGCACGTAACCCTTAATTCTTAGATTATGGCCCCTCAGCCCAAGAGCCTCGGTGTGTGGGCTTCTCCCCTGTGCCTGGGGGAAGGAGAAGCACTTACATCCCTTGAGTATGACCGGGTGCTTCTTAGAAACATGATCTGAGCTAAGCCTCGCCTCACATTGATGCCGTAGGTAGGTTTTATTGCCATTGTTTTACAGATGAGGAATAGAAGCTCAGAGACAAACTGATTTGCCTGACATCGCTCATGTAAGAAGTCCTGGTGTCAAGACTAAAACTTGGATCTGTCAGCGCCACTGCCCGGCATCTGCACACATCAACCACATCGTCCCCCACAAGAAAATGCCGAGGCCTTTCTAACCCTGCTCGAAGTACTTCTTCTGAGAAAAAGTTGATTTAGAAACGAAAATGCTAAAGAGCGTTTTCAAAATTCTAAGAAATTAGATTAGAATTCAGGACAAACAATGATTCACAGAGGTATCAGAATCCTCAAAGGTTTCTATTTTGAGGAAGTTACCTTTGTGCTCAAGTGGCTGAAATGAACTGAGAAGGAGCCGCCTGCCTTTGCCAAAGGAAATTAGGCACTGCTTCTCCAAGGCTGGTGATTTGAAACCCAGCCCCAGCTCTTGGCGTCTGGAGTGGCTTTACACTTGCCAAGAGGTGACTCTGTTTCTAAGAATACGAAGGGACTAAAGAAGGTGTCCTGGAGACCACAGCATTGCTACAAACAGTTCCTCTCTGTCCCCTTAACTCAACCCGGGGAGGTCAGGAATGCCTATGCCGCCAAATCCAGAAGGCTGAAAAGATAAACCCATCTGATATGTTTGGCTTCAAGTTTTACAGAAACTAAGGGTCTAAAAACCATTTGGGGAAGTTCGACTTTAAACTTCCGTCCATCCTGCCAGTTGTCCTTAAAAGGGCAGGTTAGGATGGATTCTATACTTCTTTCCTTTTCCCTGCAGCAGTGGTGACTTCCCCCAAATGAAGAGGTGGCTTCAATTTAAAAACAAAAAGACATAGTGACATTATTCACAACTGCCAAAAGATGGAAACAACTCAAGTGTACAATCGGTGAATGGAAAAAATATAGTGTAAATGTACAATGGAATATTATTTAGTCATAAAAAGGAATGAAGTCCTGATGGATGTGACAACAAGTTGACAGTTAAAAGCCAGACACAAAAGGACAAATACTGTATGATCTCACTGATTTGAGAATAATTAGAATAAGCAAATGCAATAGATTCAGAATCTAGATATTCTAAGTTACCAGGGAACAGGGTAGGGATACAAAATGGAAAGTTAAGGCTTAAAATATACAGGTTCCTATTTGGAATGATAGAAATGTTTTGGTAATGGATGGTAGTGATGGTAACATAACATTGTGAATGCACTTAACAGTACTGAAATATATATATATGCATATAATCATAAGGGAGAAATGTTAGATCGGATATGTGGTAACAGAATTAAAAATTTTTTAAAAATCCATGCAACTACACAAACAGCGAATCCTGAGTTCAACCATGGACTTTAATTAATAGTACAATTATAAAAAAGGGCCATCATCAGTTGTAACAAATGTTCCGCACCAATGCAAGACGTTGCTGTTGTTGGTTATAGAGTGGTATACAGGAGTCCTGTATTTTATGTATGATTGTTCTGTAAACCCACAACTTCTCTAACAAAAAAAAATTTTTTTTAATTAGAGGAAGCACACAAAACCAAACAGGGGGGGTGGGTGGGCAGAAAGCAAATCCTGGGACAATATATGAATGGAAACAGGGTGAATATCAATGAGTCATATATAACACAGCCCAAAACTAGATTTCCAAAAACAGACGTTTATTTGACCTGTTCAATTACAAAAAAAGTCCCCCTAGGCGCTGAGGAGACACATGACTGATCATCGACTAATCAATGACAACAACAGAAAAGGTACTCACTTTGAATATTTCTCTTTGGATTTTAGTAAAACAAACCAGCACAGTTGCCATGATTATGTGGCACAGGAACTCTATGAGCTAACAATGAAAAGTCCCTGTTTTTGTGTAACCCACAGAGCTAGCTTATTGCCTGTGTATCAGAATCAGGTTGCCCATACATGTTCTCAGGGATTCCTCTAGAGAAGATGGGGATAAAAGTTGGCCAGCACCACGTCTTAAATCAGCATTTACCTGCTCTTCCTATATGGGTGATCTTATTCCCCAGGATTAAACATAGTGTTATTCATTAGGAAGGAGGCCACATATGGAATGCACCTAGAAAAGTTGAATAAAGTTTTGCAAGTCTAAGGTTAAGAACTATGATGAAAACCAAGATATGCATTGCATAGGAAGAGACTATATTTTCAGACTTAGGAGGTCTCAGAAAATTTACCTTCCTTGCAATTTTTCTCAGATTGCAAGGATATGCTCCTATAAAATGAGAGAGTAGACCAAAAAAGAGGGAGTTGGGGCCCTAACACAGGACAGAGATGAAGATAATTCTTAGGTCAATAGCCAGGAAGCTGTTGGGACAATAACTATTCCAAAGTGGAAACAGAGCTAGATGGATCCTGGAAGGATGTCTCCAAGAGAAAAATGGATCCGAGACATTCCCGGGTTTATCTGTCCATTTGGAGGAAAGTTTGAAAGTTCTGTAAGAAACTATGAGGTAGACTTATGTAGACAGGCAAAAACTGAATAAAAAGAGGTAATGAAAAACCCCAGAAAAAACAAAAGTTTTACAATTTAAAAAACAGTCCGAAAATACACATTAACCATGCTGGTGTGCAAAATCCACACACGTTTATAATATTAACACTGAATTAACCCAAAAGTTGTGTTATGACCACATTGGGAGGTTGGAAGAAGGGGGTGTGGTGGGGTCAGGAGTGTTTGTGTGCTAAATTTAGAGAGTGGATCCCTAGACTTACACAGTCAATAGATAAGGTCTAAAATTGATGACCTGAGATATACAGTGTAACCATGTGATTTAGTAATACAAAGATAAACACAGGAAGAAATAGCTGCAAGCACCTGTCCCCAGGGAATAGAACGGGGTGGGGTGGGGGCATGGGAGGTGACTGCTGCTTTTGTGGGTCAACTTAGACTTTACACATATTATTTTATTAAATTAAATTAAGAGCTCATGAAAAATTATACTGAAACATCGTGGAGAGGTTCAAGGAAGGGAAAGAACTATGAAGGGAAACAAAAACATTAAAAGAGTTGAGCTTCAGGATGTTTATTCTATGATGGCCACAAGTTCCCCGGACTCTAAAAGAACTTGGGTCAGATCACAGCAGCTTCCTATGGCCAGATACTCAGGAAAACCAAACCGGAGCCAAGACGCCTGCCTGCCTGCAGGGCTCGCCAAAAAAACTAACGCCGGACCAGAGAAACGCCAGGTGGAATGAAGAAGGTCATAATCTCAATACACAGATGCCTATTTGGACTTGGCGAAATGCTCATGTCTTCTTACTGTTGTTAAAATCCCTCCAGTGATTCTTCATAGCAGTTGAAAAGGTGGTAAAGGTGAATGTGATCCTAAAAACTCCCTATAAAGGGTCAGGTGCCCCGGTTTAGCCAAGGCCTTCCTCCCTCCTCCAGAGCCATGCTTCGAGGTCATGGTCTTGCCTGGCCCCTGGCTCTCCGTTGCTCTTAGCTGCTTGGGGAGGCAGCAGAGAGAAGTGAGAGCACTAGCACTCCAGGTTCATATGACCCTCGGGTCTCGTACCACTGCCCGAGTTATCTGGACAGGCCACTGAAGCCCTCTCGGCCACAGTTTGGTAAGTAGGGATAACAACAACGCAGAATGCCGCAAGGACTGGGCGAGACAGTGCATGGGAGATACATTACACTGTGCCTCGCACGTAACTCATTACTGTTGTTGTTATTATTATCCCAAATAATCATGATGCTTCTTTACTTTGCATGGGATAACTTGAAATTAAGTCTGTCTCCCTGTCAGAAACAAAATGGAAGTACTAAGATTAAAAGCAAAAATTAAGGGCGGGGAAGTGGATTTGGCTCAACGGATAGTGTCTGCCACCACATGGGAGGTCCAGGGTTCAAACCCGGGGCCTCCTTGACCCGTGTGGAGCTGGCCCATGCATGGTGCTAAGGCGCGCAAGGAGTGCCCTGCCACGCAGGGGTGTCCCCACGTGGGGAAGCCCCACACACAAGGAGTGCGCCCAGTAAAGAGAGCCGCCCAGCGCAAAAAAAGCAGCCTGCCCAGGAGTGGCACTGCACACACGGAGAGCTGACACTACAAGATGACGCAACAAAAAGAGACATAGATTCCCGTGCCACTGACAACAACAGAAGCGGACAAAGAAGAACACTCAGCGAATGGACACAGAGAACAGACAACTGGGGGGTGGGGCAGGCAGGGAAGGGGAGAGAAATAAATAAAAAATACATCTTAAAAAAAAAAATTAAGGGCAGAAAGTTTCAGGCACATTAGAGTGAGTCCTACCGTGTGGGTATTACTCGAATGCAGGGCAGCTGAGCAGGGTGCCACCTGCATGCCTCCCCTCTAGCGATCTGCCCCCTGCACCTCACTCAGGCACCTCTCTTCAGGCACCCTCTCGGAAGTCAGTGGTCAGTCCTTGCAGGGCTACCCGATCATCGATCATCGCAGAAGAGACAAACCAGAACAGCACAACTCCAAAAACGGCCGCTTGGGTTTTCCTTTTATTTTTTTTTTAAAGGATTGTTAATGCATTCCATTCCAGAGTGGTCTTTTTTTCTTTTTTTTAAAGATTTATTTATTTATTTAATTCCTCCCCCCCCCGTTTGTCTGTTCTTGGTGTCTGTTTGCTGCGTCTTGTTTCTTTGTCCGCTTCTGTTGTCGTCAGCGGCACGGGAAGTGTGGGCGGCGCCATTCCTGGGCAGGCTGCTCTTTCTTTTCACGCTGGGCGGCTTTCCTCACGGGCGCACTCCTTGCGCGTGAGGCTCCCCCACGCGGGGGACACCCTTGTGTGGCACGGCACTCCTTGCGCACATCAGCGCTGCGCATGGCCAGCTCCACACGGGTCAAGGAGGCCCGGGGTTTGAACCGTGGACCTCCCATATGGTAGACGGACGCCCTAACCACTGGGCCAAAGTCCGTTTCCCCAGAGTGGTCTTATGAGGTAGTTCGCTTTTTTGGAAAAGGGAGGAAAAGTCCCACAGAGTCTGCGCTGCTCCCTTCCGGCGCTGTGCTGCACCATCTGACCTGAAGATGGCAGTCTCTCCCTAGACTTGTTCCAAAAATTCCAAGTATGTGAAGAACGTAGTAAAACCTTGAAAAATGACTGCTGTCAAATAACAGCGAGTGAAAAATTATAATCCACTTAGGAATTTAAAGGAACCAAGAAAAATAACTCACGTCAAGGGATGCTAACATACAAGCTGAAACAGAACGGGGACAAATCACCTACATTTACTTCCTGACCCGTTTCTGCCAGGACTGCCCAGCCACTCCTAGGGCAGTCTGGCCGTTCTCCGCAGGGACAGAGTGGCTAGCTAGCCAAGCCAAGGAGAGTGACCTGCAAGTCAGCCCTTGGAGGGAGCTTTGCTTGGGCTCAGTGAACCTGAAGCAAGCTTCTTCTCACTAGGAGCTAAGTGCTCAGAGGCACATGCCTTGTTCTGGCTGCCTGGCCCCAATGCGGCTTCCTTCTTTTTCCTGTGCTCATCCCACTGGAAACAAGAAACAAGAAACAAGAAAGTCCTTCTTCCCAGGATCTCACATCAGGATGCACCCTCGCTGCTGCCACCCACCTATCTCCACCACCAGATCCAGAGGGGCTGCTATTTTCTTAGAAGGCAGCTTGTCTTGCCCACAGTAGAGCAGCTGAGAGGGTCTAGCACTGACTGAGCGCAGGGAGAGTGACCGCGAAGGCAGCCCCGTGAACGGCCAAGGAAAGCAGACGGAGCCTAGCAGGGGCCTCTGCCCAATGTCTATAAAACTTGGCTTTTCAGATGCTTTCCAGTTGCCTCATCCCCAAATGGTGATTAAGAAAGACGGTTAGTGTCCAGAGCAGTTCAGAGACACAGAGGGAAGCAGAGAGCAGACAAGCTGCTGCCTCGGGAGGGCGTGTGCTGGGGGTGGAGGAGCAGCTATGACAGCTCGGCCACCAGGGCAGGAGAGAGTGGGAAAACCCGGACCCCGCCCCCCCGGGGGGCCACCACCTCTGAATCCTCAGCTGGCAAGTTCACTGGAAGACGTTTCCCATATCCAGTGGGAAGATTGTGCTTGGTAAAATATATGAGAAAAAGATGCGCAAAACCTGGGAGGCAGTCAATCATCAGACCACGGTGGCCTTCTACCAAGGACCTGAAGGCCAAATGCACGTTCGACAATTTACGCCCACTTCAACAACAAAAGAGCTAGAATCCAGACTCTTTTTCCAAACTATGTGACCTAAGACAAGATACTTAACCTTCCTGGGTCTCGGTTTCCTCATCTGCGCATACATAAAGGTCAAATGAAACAGTGAACATGAAAAGTTCTTCGTGAACCATCAAGAGCTGCAGAGATGCTGATGTGCAGGTTATTACTATGACATCACCTGGAAGCCCTAACCTGGGGGAGGGAAGGACCTTCTTTTCTGAAGGGCCAAACCCAGACCGGCCCAAACACCCACTACCCTAATCTGAGATGAAGCAACTGCCTCGGTGGCTTGGGAGCTTCTCCATGGACACTGTGCCCATCTCTACCCCACCAAGGATGTAGGCAATGGTGCTCCTGGTCACCTAGAATGGAAACCTTGCTTCTGATCTGTTTCTGTTGTCTCCAACCTAATCCCCCCACACAAGCCATCTTCCCTTCTTTCTTCCACAGGCCTCGTCAATGTCTGATTTCCTTAGAGCTGCACTGGTCACATTTTCCAAACTATATTCAGGATCTATGATGTGACAAAAGGAATTTTAGTTGATCTGTGAATTTAGGCCTTTGAAAGAAGCTATAATAAAGATATGAAAATGAAATCACCCTTGGCTCTACATGTGTCCCACTGCCTTTATCGAAAAGAATAAAGTTATCTGCAAGATGTATCTGCAGGATTTCGGTGCAGGCTGGGCCAGAGGCCCGCCCATTCCCCAGAGGACGACGACTCGGGCTCCCTCAGGCTGTGAAGACTGCTGACCCCCAACCCCCAGGTCCAGGAGCCCCACGTGTCCAGGCTGTTCCAGACACTGAGAAAGGAAGCACACTCCAGGCAGCAAAATTCCTTGCGTCTCCTGGCTGAGAAGCTTCCATTACCCCAGCCTAGGCACCCCCGGCCCCTTCGGAAATTCACTTCTCTCCTGGAGCCCAAGACAAGTATCCTTATTTTCCTCTTTCTCCAAATGTCCCTCATCACCCTGTCCTCTGGCTACCAATCTAAGACTCAGAAGGAACAAGCCCTGTCCCCCCTACTCCCCCAGGTAGTGGGGCAGTGTCAATTTAATACACTCGGGGACATAACACATAGGAGAGCACTTGACAAATGAGAATGATCTCCTTAAATACTGGCTATTGCCATTACCTTCCCAAATTTCCCAAGCCATAGGTTTTGGAGTCAGACAAAATTCAAATACCCAGCCCTGCCATCTATAAGTTGTGTCCTGGGCTAAGTCATTTCAATTCTCTGAGCCTCTGTTCCCAGTACCTATTTCAACAAGTTTATTTTGAGGACCAAAAGAGACAGCACTATTGCCAAAGCCTGGCAGTGCTTAGCTCTCCTGTTCCTCACTCTCCAAACTATATCACTATCTTCATTCTCAAAAACTCAGTCACTTCCATTTATCCTTCTTGTTCTCCTACAGCTAATTAAGCCCCAAAGTCACAGCCTCTCTCCCTTCTGCCATTTCCCACTTTCCTACTCCTTTGGCCACTGCCCTTGTCCTGGTTTGGGTCTTGACCACCCATCACCTGGGTTGTTGCTTCCCACCTCCAGCCCATCCCCTGTCCTGCTGCGGCCTCACCTTCCTTAAGTTCACATGAGAGCACGCCTTCTCTTAAAGCAAGGGTGTGTGGGGGGAGGGGTGCTAGGAGAATATGTACTCAGACAAAGAGGCACATGTTTAACATCTTTGGAAAGAGTCCTAAGAACCCAGAAACAACGGCTACCTTTTGGCAAGTGAGGTAGGAACTGAAGGAAGGAAAGTCTCCCTCTCTTTCTTTTATGCTTTCAGATTTTTGACCACGTGAATTTGGGACCTATTTAAGAAATGAATTTTAAAAACGAGGCCACCACTGGTTCCCACTGGAATTTCTAGAGAGTCCAACTGCACCTTGCAAGTAAAGCCTCCTGAGTGTTCCCCACCTACCCATTTCTCTGGCCTGATTTCCTGTACATTATTATAAGGCATTCAGAATTTTTAAAAAATCTGTTGAGTGTTCAGTATGTCCCAGGATGTAACTACATGTAACTATCACAATAATACATGGAGCATGAGTCTATTCTGCCCATTTTACAGAATGAAAACAGAAAAAATCCTTACACAGCTGGTAAGGATGCAAATGCCAGCCCCCTCTTTCTACCTGAGTATGATGCCACCTAATGGGTGATACAAAATGTTCTAAAACAGGTGGGAACCTTCTACACCTCTTTCATTCCTTGTCCCACACTCTGAGAATAATCACAGAACCATGGATTGGGAAAAGGACCTCAGAGAAAGCCCAGTTCAATTCTCCAGCTAATGCAAAGAGCCCTTATGCATCTAGCCTGTCCTTGGGGAGCTCAGATTTGGAGAGGCAGCTTTTTGAACTTCTGAACAATTTCTTTATTTCTCCAAAGGTGCAGTGAAGTGGTTAAGAATACAGAGTGGAGCCAAATCTTGGCCCAGCCACTTAGTGGTAGACCTTGATAATGTTACTTAATGTTTCTGAATCTCTGTTCCTTTATACATAGCCTGCCATAATAACAGTACCTAGGTGAAAATGTTTGGCATACAGTGCCTATAATATAGCTCAGCAAGTTCTGATGATTATCATTATTGCTATAATACATAGAGGAGTTTCCTACGTTCTTTACATTAAGCATGCATTTCCAGCTCAGGTTTTGCTTCTGTACCATACCACAGAACTTTCCTTCCTCTTCAAAAGAGAGCAATCTAGAGAGAGCAATCTCCTTGCCTTTCCCTCTCTATCCCAAAGAATTCTTTCCTCTGGTTATGTAACTCCTACCTAAGTAAACCCCTTCAGACTGTTCCCACTCAGGGTTCCTGCTCATTCTGGCTTCCAGAACTCGGCAGGCATTAAACAACCTGGTGCTTAGAAGGCTCAAAGTGCAGGGTTGCCAGCTGTGGAGCAGGATGTGGCTGAGCTACCTGCCACGCCCAGGGAGTGGGCAGGGGTAGGTGAAAGAGTCACACAAGGCTTAAGGGGAGAACGGCTCCCTGTGAGCGCTCAGGATTCAGTTTACAGCTCACACTGTGGCCAGGTTTTCATCTGTCTCAAGCAGGGGCTCTTAACCTTTTTCGTTCCATGGACCCCTTTGCCAGCCAGGTGAAAACCACAGACCTTTACTAAGTCCACACTATATTGTGTATTATTAATAACTATATCACACCCACACCAACACAGCCCCACAGGAATCATGTTTTTTTAAATTTCAACTCAAGCTCACTGACCCTTTGTTTAGAATCCCTGGTCTAAAGGAAAAGCTGCCTAACGTCCAGGTGAGGATGTTTTAAATAGTCCACCTTGGGTAGAGGATCTTGGAATTACACTTGAAGTCCTTTGTTACACAACACTGAGATCATGCAAGGAAGTACATTTTCAAGCATTACTAACCATTCTTAAAACAGTCTTTGTTTTTTAGACTTCTCCTTCCTTTCTTCACCCTCTGCTGTTTTTCTCTTGGGTTTAGTGGAGCCAAAGGTAACAGAGGGACTGACTTGCTGGTTCTTCACCAATATAAACCAGCACCAACTCGGGGAAACACTGCTGGGTGATTGACACAGGAGGTACAGCCAGCAGAGGGCGCGCATCTCCCTCAGTATACTTTCATCTGTTGCTCATACATGAAAGTCTTGGGCTACAAAAACAAGCTACTCATCAGATAGAAATGGACAGTACAGTGTTTCGGCTACAAACTCAGGATGTGGAGTCATCAGACGAGGGTTTGAATCCTACCTCCAACATCAGTTAACTGTCTAAGTATTGGGTAAGTTACCCTATAAGGATTAAAAAATGTCTGCTGCTGGCACATAGGAAATGTTTAATAAGCCTCAGCTGTCACTACTTCTAGTGCTACCACTCGTATCACTACTAGTATCACTGGCACTAGCAGTGGCAGAACTGTGAAGAAGTCTTTAGTGGTGCCCGTGATGACATATATGGTGAACTGGATAATTCCTAGAAATGCTCATAATGAGAGCGTGTTCTAGCCTGAGGAAGCGAATGAGGATTTTGGCTTGCCTTGGCTGCTGCCTAAGCAGCACCTGACTGCGGCCAAGCCTTCCCTCCTGGGGGACGGTACAGCAGCCTGGGGTTCAAGGCCGGCTTCAGCTCTGACAGCAATCACTCCAAGCCTCTCCGAAAAAGGGAAAAGAATTACCCAACTCAGAGGCTGTGGTAAGGATTAAGGAAATCACTATTGAAAAACAATCAGTACTGCACCTGGCTAATGTATCTGGTTTTTTGTTTTTGACAGCACTACGTATGGAAGATCTCTTCTGCTAAAAATATTTTATAACCACATGATTCTAATGCGAGCCCAAGCCATAACTAACAAGTAGGGGGAAATACATGTATAGGCCTGTATGTAGAAAGATTTGGGGAATCTAAATGCAAAGTTTCACTTGTTTAAGGTCCTTAAATTACTTGTCACTTTCTTGGCTTACATATCAAATTACCATGCTTATTGTTTAATGTTAAACTTTAGTATCTCCAAACATATTAAAATGTACATGTTATATTTATTCATTAAAGATGGCTTTACTTTTTCCTATCATGGAAACAAACAAACAAAAAAAGTGAAATTGCAGTTTGAGAAGGCAGAAAACTTGAGCACTAAAGAAAGCAGCCGGATGCCACAACTTCCCCAGTTTAAGCTTAGTCCTGAAGTCCCATCACAGTTCCCTGTAACAGCACCTCATGTTTGCACAATAAAGCATATATTATATAATTTGAGAGGCTGCTGCTTGAGACATTCTCAAAAAGTTGGTTTTTTTTAAAAAGATTTATTTATTCTTTATTTATTTCTCTCCCTTCCCTCCCCCCTCTCCAATTGTCTGCTCTCTGTGTCCATTCAGTGTGTGTTCTTCTGTGACCACTCCTATCCTTATCAGCGGCCCTGGGAATTTGTTTCTTTTTGTTGCGTCATCTTGCTGTGTCAGCTCTCCGTGTGTGTGGCACCATTCTTGGGCAGGCTGCACTTTCTTTTGCGCTGGGCGGCTCTCCTTATGGGGCGCACGCCTTGAGCATGGGGCTCCCCTACGCGGGGGACACCCCCGCGTTGCACAGCACTCCTTGCGCACATCAGCACTGCGCATGGGCGAGCTCCACATGGGTCAAGGAGGCCCGGGATTTGAACCACGGACCTCCCATGCGGTAGACGGACGCCCTAACCACTGGAGCAAGTCTGCTTCCCTCAAAATGTTTTAAATAATTCTTTCACTTCTCCCCCATTTCAATTAGTCAACCATCTTCTTTACAAGAATTTCACCCTCCCCTCTAACATATGAACAATCCTTGTCATACGCTGGCATTTCTACTAAAATCAAATATATATCTGCCAGGTATACAAATGCATTTAATTACAAAACAAATGTTCACAACACAGGAATATTAGAAGAGACATCAATTATTGAGACTGATGTTTGATACAGTAAAATAATTTCACAATAGTGATAGTTTTGTTTGACATTATTTGAAATGAAACTGATAAAACTTTCAGGTTAGAACTTAAGCCATAACAATGTCATAAAACAACATGCCAGAAGCAACAACATAAGCATTATGTTGAGATTATACCTTCTTAAACTAAGGAACAAGTAACTTTCAACTTCGAAGAAGGACCATTATTCCATATACGCACTTAGCATCATCTGACAAACTTTGTATTTGTTTGTTTGAGTGGTTCTCGTTTGTCTTCACCAGAATGTACACTCTATGAGAATAATGACTTTGTTTAGTTCAGTGCTGAAATCCTCAACACCTCAAACTGTGCTGGGCATGCAGCAGGTACTCACAAGTTCTTTGTTGAATGGATTCCGATTTCTCCCACTTCCCAACTCATATGCTCTAAAATATAATTATTTTCTCATGGGGTTCAAGGATATTGACATACAACAGGCTTTCCATTATTTCAGGGCCTTTGAAGTCATTCACTGAGGTCTTATCTATATAGCCAAAGATTTTATTCCTCAATAAAAGGGATTAAAGCCCAAATCCAGGTGAACCGCCCAGACTGTCCAATGGAATTCTGAATGTACCTGAAAAGCACACATCTCTGAACATTTTTTGGGACTTGACGGGCCTTGGCTTCTTGAAACTATGTGCCACCTGTCACTGGCTGCTTTACATACTTCAGGTTCACCCCCCTCTCTCAGCTTCTGGCTATTGTGACACCATCACAGCTCTCCCTGTCGCTTGCATTGAGCCATCGCCATTGTAATCCTCGCCCCCTGCAGTTACAATCCCCAAGGGCACAGAGAGAGTGTGCAGGGAGCACTGTGACCCATCTTCTGTCCAGCACCTTGCACATGCAGGGGCTCAGGAAATGCTACAGAACAGACTGAATGAAATGATCACTGAATTTTTTACAAAATTTTAAGCCCAGTAAATTAAGGGTAACAAAAACGTGCAATTGGACAGTTTGGGTACCTGAGAGGTTCAGGACTGGAGAGCACAGTAACCCTGGGGGCAGTGGGGGGGCCACAGCCTGTTAACCTGGGCAACACCTACCACCCGGGCTTCTGCTTCCCAGTGCCTTCAAGTTCCATTGCTAAATACTGGTCACAAGCAAAGGCAGATTTGTACACACAGGAGATAGACTGAATATAAAATTCAAGAGACCTTCAATTGGGCAGTGGTGTTTCACAGTAGTGAAAAGAGTATATGGAAGCATATTTGGGTTTCTGATTCCTCTGCTTATTGGCTAACTAACCTGAAGAAGTCATTTAATGAGTCTGGGCCTTAGTTTCTTCATCTGTAAAATGGGGAAAACAGAACCTCCTCCTTGAAGCATTCTGAGGACAGAATGAAATAATCAAGGACGAAGTGCTCTGAAAACAATGAGGGGGAAGCAGACTTGGCCCAGTGGTTAGGGCGTCTGTCTACCACATGAGAGGTCCATGGTTCAAACCCCAGGCCTCCTTGATGTGTGTGGAGCTGGCCCATGCGAGTGCTGATACGTGCAAGGAGTGCTGTGCCACGCAGGGGTGTCCCCGCATAGGGGAGTCCCATGCGCAAAGAGTGCACCCCATAAGGAGAGCCACCCAGCACGAAAAAAGTGCAGCCTGCCCAGGAATGGCACCGCACACACGGAGAGCTGACACAACAAAAAGAAACAGATTCCTGTGCCACTGACAACAACAGAAGCGGACAAAGAAGATACAGCAAAGAGACACAGATAACAGACAACCGGGGCGGAGGGGTGTGGGGGGGAATAAATAAATCTAAACAATGAGGTATTACACAAACACTAGTTACATTATGCAGAAGCAACATCTGGGCCAAATTAAAGAATGGGAAGTATAGTCTCACGAAGGTAATCTTTTTGTTTATTTCAATGCCCCCACAAATTTGGATTTTAACCCATTATTATCACCTTTGTAGAAGTACTACTTGAGAAGTGATCCCTGGTCTCAATAGACAAACTTTGTCTATTGATTGGCCCAAGGATCTACTTTATATCTTTCCCCCATTTTTCCTCTAATTTTGAAGCAGGTTCTATTTTTCCACCAGCATCTAGAGTTCACACTTAGACCCAGGAACATCAGTGGCCCACAGAGAGGTTCCACTGCGTCTCCACTGGTGAAGGCAGGTGAAGCCCCTCTGCCATCAGGGGTCATCCTCAGCCTAGCAACAGAGCTTTGCCCTGAGCTCAAGTACCACCACTTCTGGGATGGGATACCTCCAACTCTTCCGCATCTCGGTTACTGACCCCAGACTGTGACCTCATTCATAACATGTTTTTCTGATAACAGAAGGAGAGCAGGGTGGGCAGACACACAGGCAGCTCTTGGTTTGCCCTCAGATTGTGGGGTGGGATGAGACAGAGAACGCGGAAAGAAGTTGGTGAGGATCCCAAAGACAAACTCATGACTCCTTCAATTGTGCCTTGGGCTCACCCACTCACAGATGCAGTGTTCACACTCACAGCCAAGGAGTGGGTGTGAGGAAAGGGTACTAGGCTTGCTGGGTGGCATAGAAGGGATGATCACATATGTATGGGAACTGGTGGGCCTGGCTGATAAACAATGGAATGACGGGTCCTGGACGGGGTGGGGGAGATGGAAAAGAAGAAAGATGACAAATAAGAGTACAAATGCCAAAGTCAATTGGATTTATTAGATCATAACGCACTGCATTCTATGCTATTAAAAGTGCCATTTCATTACTTTTCCTTAAGATAACTTTCTTCTTGCGGGAACAAGATGTAGTGTAACAATTATTCAGTATAGCACAATCAACACTAAATTAAATGTTTAGGCTTTCTCGGGCACTTTAAAGACCTGAGCTTGAATCTCAAATACATCAGACATTAACTGTGACTTTGGGGAAGTAACTTAACCTCTCTGTTTCCTTATCTATCAGACAGTACCTAGTAGGTATTGTGATTTTTGTGAGGATAAAATGTGACCATATATCTAAATAGCTTTGCATAGCAACATCCATAAAACAAGGCTCAGTAAGTGTTACCTGTCATTAAATTTTACTACCAACAAATGCCTCTTGAGGTCCTTCCTTCAGATCCAGTCTTTTCTGGAGATTGGGGGCCAAAATGGCAATAAATACTCACTTCTCAAGTTCTACATATTTATTAATAGGACCACTTTTTTGCTTGATTGAAAGCTGTTTGGCTATTCTTTCACATTTGTGTTTCACACAATACTTGTGAGGTAGGAGGGCTGGGAAAAGGAAGAGGAGAGGGGAGGAGGTGAAGCGGGGCAGGAAGCAAATCCCAGCTTCAAGGGACACTTCTCTGAGCACACTCACCGAGTCGGGGTCTCGCTGCTGTTCAAGAAAAGCTGAGAATTCCACCAGGCGAAGCTTGGTTGTGCCAATGGAGCGGCCCTGCCAGGCAGGGACCGAGGGAGCTGGGGCTGACGCAGGCTCAAACCCTGAAAGACCAACAGTCACCTTTAGTCCTGGCACTCGCTGCACCTCAGGCCCCAGGCCACTAGTGGGGCAGGGCTTTATACCAAACGGATGACTAGGAGACCAACAAGGTCCCCTCATCAGCATCTAGGGGTGGAATTAAGTTAGGAAGGCGTGGGATTCTGGCAGAGGATCCCAGCGACAGTGACCAGGAGAAGCAAAGCCACGTGCTCCTCATAAAGCCAGCTTCAGCTACAGGGATGGGCTGAGGCATGCCTTGAAAGGAGAGAAACTGTATTGTCTAAAAGGAGAAGACAGACAAGAGAACACCTGATACTGGACTAAGGGACTTGGCCAACTGTGACTGAAGAGTCAGAGGTGAATGCTTCCAAAGATTTCCTGCGAGACCGTGCCGTGGTGGGCACTCCTTTTACCTGTCCATCTCCTTTCGTGAGACTGTGGTCACCAACACTCAGGAATATTCTCAGGATGCACCATGGTACCAGAGCTGAGGACACCACGTGAATGCATTTCAGTGGAGAGCACCGTACCCTGGGCTGTTCACCTGAGCAACTCCATATGCACACGTGCCTGCATGCGTGCAATCGTGGGTACGGGAACGTCTGGTGGAGGGAGATGGGGGACCGGCCAGATTTATGTTTTCTGGTTTGGGCTTCCATGTAAGTTGTCCTTTAAAGAAAGTTCTAGAAACTGAAATATACTTTTCTAAGAAAGGGTGAATAAACCACATCTGCTCTTAAGACTTCAATTGCCCAATTCCGCCTGCTCATGATGAGGAAGGAGGCACAGCAACTTCCCCTTCTACGGATTATTAAGTATCCTAAGTGAAAGCAATCGGGCTTCCTGTTTCTTTAAAAACCCATTGGCAGAACTGCCGGGAGAGGAGTGGAGGGAATGAGGACCTGGCAGGGGACGCCTGTGATCCTCTGCAGCGCCAGGCGTTATAAGCCCTGCTTAAGGAGAGTCGGGACAGGAGGGGGCATCCATGGTCCTGCAAGTACGGAGAAATGTACAGCTGTGGCTAACACAAGCGTCTCTCCTCCCCAGGAACCGTCGACAGCCCGGAGGTCAGCTGCTCGGGGCCCTGCCCTGGGGATAGCCTCCCCACACTGAGACTCACCTGGGATGGGGGCCGTGACTGCTGGCTGGATGGGATAGGCCTGCTGCACAAAGGGCTTGACGCTGGGGAAAGAAGTTTTGGAGAGTCAGAACGTAGACTGTCAGCAGCTACTACCCCCACCCAGCCTGACATCCCCCAATAACTCGCTGCCTACAGTCAGTAACAAATCCCAGGCAGAGCTCGGCAGAGACAAAGTTGCTCTCGCCAAATGAGTGGGGCCAGCGGGGCGCTAGGGGTCAAGCCACCATGCCGCCTGCAGGCTCCATGGGCAAGCAGGACAGATGTCAGTCAGGCTGACTGCCACATGCTTAGACATCTGTCTTCGAGCGTCCCTTCTCATCTCGGTGGAGACTGAGGCCAGCAGTCACCATTTCCAGGCAAGGTTTTGGGCAGGCTTCAGGCCTTCCTTCTCTAGGCTAAATAGCCCCAATTCTTCTGACATATA
Organism: Dasypus novemcinctus; assembly: GCF_030445035.2. NCBI lineage: Eukaryota > Metazoa > Chordata > Mammalia > Cingulata > Dasypodidae > Dasypus > Dasypus novemcinctus. The sequence continues at coordinate 81,279,131 of NC_080682.1, forward strand.
CAGGCAGGATTTCCTTTTTGCTTTCATCCCCCAAGCCTTCCCTCACTGAGCTTTGCTTCCCTTACCTCCAAAGCATCAGCGGGATTTTCTATTAGCTGCTTCTACCCCAGGGAAAGCTGAAATGAATGGGCTATAGGGTAACTCTTCTGCCCACTCTCAGGCCAGGCAGTCCCAGGAAGACCCGGGGCTCTGCCCTCCAAGGCCAGGGAGGCACAAGGACTGAGTCCCTGTTTCAAGCTGGATGACTCTGGAAACTCTAATACTTCAGTTGGGAGGGAGATGTTCAAACGTCTCCCAGGTCCCAGAGTTCAGCCCTCTACCGGCCTCAGTAGCACTAACTCAGTGGAGAGCGAGGGGTGACTCGGGTAATCTCAGGTTAAACCTCTTTTCTGTGAGAAGCCCCAAGGCAGTCTGGCCCCTGGGGCAGGGCTCTCCTCAGACTTACTCTTGCGAGGATCCCGGCTGTCCTGTTTGAATCATTCCTGGCCAGAACTGGAAGGCAAAGTGCAAGAGGCTTCAGGACCAGGAGTTTACTTCCATGTACAGTTCAGGGAGTCTAAGCACTGCAACCCCTGCTAAAGGACAGCAGCTTCTGATCACCCACCGGCTGCAGATTCACCCTCACCAGGTGCAGATGTGGTCACCTGTGCCCACAAGACCAAGACCTACCTCCCTAGCCCAGCACCCAGGACCCCCTTAGTTCCTCTCCTGAAAACATCCCTGAGCGCAGGGACCAGGCAGGAACTCTGAGAGTACTGGGAAAGCTACAGGGGCCCACAAATATTTTGTCTTGATCCATGCACCTATCCACCCTTCTCTTCCTCCCTCAACTCTGAAGTATTTCCATGCTATTCCACAGCTCACAGCACTGAAGGCCCAGCAGGGTGGAGGCCAAAGCTCAGAACAAGAGGGCAGGGAGACAGTGAAGCAAAGCAGACACTTTCTTTGCTGTGAGTTTCCCTGAGGCCTCTGGTGCCTGTCATCCCCCTGCCCAGAGAGGCAGGTTAATTAATATAAAGGAAAAATATACAGACTTTGGTTTACAGTCCTGAGTTTATATCCTAACTACATACCCAGGTGACTTGCTAAGTTACTTAGCTTCTTGACCTTTTTTTTTCACTAAGGAACCTCAGTTTTCTTATCTGTTAAATGGCAGTAACAGTAAGAAGCATTTAAGATTATTATGAGGATTAACTGAGATTACAATATAAAGCTTCTCAGCTATTGGGAGGTATCAAAAGGAAAATGGTATTAGATTACTTTGTCCTCTTAACAGTCATTATAAAATGACCCTAAGGACACAGAGGCAGAGAGAAGGGCCAGGAAGAGGATGAGAGCTGATAAGGCAGATCACTGCCCACAAGGGTTCCGGCAATGTGGTGTGTAACTCCACGTTTAGGGACCAAGGGTTCCTCCTCCTCTTCCTCTCTTTCTCCTTCTTTCTTCCCCCTTTTTCCCTCTCCCTCCTCCACCATTTTGCACCCCCACCAGTTCGCCACAGGAAGCCCTGGATGGAAGGTTGAATGCTGGCCCACACAGACCCCACAAGCCCTAGCGGCCGTCGCCACAGGGCTCACTGGCGACTTACCCCCGGTGCGCCCGGGAAGGTGGGGCGTGGGATGCCAGGCAGCCCCAGCTTGTTGTGAATGGCAGTTGCTGAGACTATCTGGGCGGACGACATGGCTGCCATGTGCTGCAGGGCCTTATCCTTCGCGGTCTGATCCTTGAATGTGACAGTGACACACCGGCTTAATACATAAGGCAGGACTACCAGGCAGGTTAAACAGGCACAGCCACAAGCACAGGGACTAAAATACAGAGCCGCAAAATAGGCCAAAAGAGCAAACATGCACTGACAAATAAATACAGCCAGAAGGCGAAAACTGACTGAATCGACTATAACTCTGAACCCTCGCTGAGAATACCCAATGGCAATATGTAAAAAAAAAATCTTTAACTCCATTTTCCAACAGAATGGGAAGCCTCGGAGAAGAAGGTACAATGGGTATTATTTTCCAGCTTCCAGAGGGAGTTCTCCATCAATTACACAGCATATTCAAGAGAATAAAAGGGGCCCTGCTTTTAAGCATACGGATGGGAGGAGGGCTGAGGGGAAAGACGTGGCTGTGGATTTGGGGTAAGACCATCCACAAAGCGCCTCAAGGCCCTGTTTGGGTGTGTGCTGTTGCATCACATGGCCACAGTCCCAGGAGCCGCTGGGGTCATGCATGTTCCAGAAACCCTTGCAGACACCTGGTGGTGGCAGCTCAGAAGCAGAGGGGCAAGGGGCAAGGGGCAGGGGGCAGGGGGTGGGGCCAAGCAGCATGCTGGTGGGGCGCATGCTTTCTCAGCTATCCCCGCCACGGGTCTAAAGCTACTTGGGTTCTTTCTAAAGCTGAGGACACGGAGGGATGCTACAGGCAAATGGTTTCTCCTTTTCTTAAGTGTGTCTCTCTAGAAAAGCCAAGGCTGATAACACAAAGCTAGCCAAAAAGTCTGCCAAGCACAGTTAAAGTACAGAACACTGTTTGGTGAAAATACTTACCATGCTTGTTACCTGGATACAATAATAAACAATTTGTTAAAATGATTGTGTACAAAGGCAGGGTTATTTTTCTTCTTCATTTAAAAAATATGTATGGATACAAGCACACTACTCAAGTACAATAAAATACGTATGAGTTTTGTTTTGTCCCCCCCTCCACATTTTAGGAGGAATACATGATCCAGATGCCTATGTAGAAGGCAATTAGCAAGAAGGGCACCCAACAAGAGCCATAATCAGAAACTATCCCCGACTCCTTTGAGCTGGTTCTATGGCTTCTCCGGTACCCCTGGATAAACGGTCAGACCCCTGGCGTGGGCCAGGCCCACTGGGCAGGTAGGCTTTCACGCTCAGTAAACACATCGAGGCTTCTGGCTGCCAACTGAAGGTTCATACAAATCAGCCAGGCCAGGAATCCTTCTTTCCTTTAACATCAAAGCAGGAACAAAAGGGTGATACCAAAATAGAAAATTAAAAAAAAAAAAAAAAAAAAAAAAGGTGCCTCCACAGCTGCCACTTAGGGTTCAGAGAGTGAAAATGGGTCAAGGGAAACTTCAGGCCAAGATGCTGAGTACCAGTTGAGAGGCTGCTTCCATACTTGCAGATTTAAGCAAAGGTGATGGAATGTGAGGTGCCAAAGGTAAAGTCAAAGAAGTCAAAAAGAAAAGAAAAAGGAAAAAAAAATACAAGAAAAGGAAACAAAACAAAACCAAAAAACCCAGAAGCCTCCAAAAACGACTAATAGAGGCTTCTGGAAAGCTCTATTAGGTGCTGTCAAGGTTTAAATACCACTTTGCACTTTGTCCCATAACTGCCAGGGAACACAATGTACACTTTCGAGAAAGCTTATGTTAATCCTTGGGGAGGAAGGGGGGGAGACCTTAAATATTTTATACATTTCTCTGGCCCTCAACAGAAAAAATACAGAGCCTCCTGTAACAGCTTTTCATTATGCACGTGCTGGCAGGGACTGATGCTCCGAGAGCACTGGGAGTCTGAGGCTCTCTAGTCCCCAGTGAGTCGCCCCCAGTGGCTCCAGTGTGCTACCTCTATGCTCCCTTCTCCTGAGATGGCAATTCAAGTGAGGCTCTGTGTGCTCATCTGCTTACTGCTCGGACCTAGAGCTGGCTTCCTCTTGTAACTTTTTTTCTTTTTTTAGTTCTGAAAACGTTTCCAGGTGCCAGAACAAAGGCAAACCTTGAAGTAGATGGAGTTTTACCAAGTAAACTGACCAGGAACATGTGCGTGCCTGAAAGCTGAAGCCTTATGAGCCGGGACCTCAGTCCTAGCCAGTCCACCCTTAGCTGACCCCTGTCCATCCTCCTCCCTCAGAGGGCAATCCATGTATGGTCCAGAAAACACGGCTTCCTTCATATTTGACAGAGAATTCCTTGACATCAGTCTAAACTTCTCAGCTTCTCTTTGGACTAGTCACTTTGTACTCCAACTTCAAGCCACTTAACCCTCCAACTAGAGGTGAAAAATGCTCTCAGGGTAATTTCTGAAACTGAGGTAACAGCACAGGTATGACTGCAGGCATCTTTGCCAAAGAGAACACGCCTTACAGCTTCTTTGGGGCTCAGGCTAGAGGAGGCTGGAAAATGGCAGCTCAGAGACTTCTTGTCTGCTTAGCTGATGCAAATTCAGAGGAATAACTACAAAGGAGCTTGTGGACTTGGCTCCATTCCAAAAGAATGTCACAGGGCCCCTCACAGACCTGAAGGCTCTGTGTTTATGAAATGCTGATGACAGGGGCGATTCTGCTTGCCCAAATACAGAGTGCGTTTGTGCATACGTGGGTGGGACATCTCATGAATCCAAAGTCCAGGTCCAAATGGAAATGAGTTCCCTGTGTCTCTATAGTCCACTTTATTCTTTTAGAGTTGCTTGAAATGTTTCCCTTTGCTAGGCTTATTGAGAACTGCTCTAAAATGGTCACAAAAGTTTGATATTTTTCTCTTTTTACAGGGAAATCAGGCATAGAGGAAAGAGAAAAGTAACCATTTTTGCTGTTTATGTCACATGATTTCAGAACATGATGTTTTCCTTTTGTGAAATAAAATAAAGTTTGATTCTCTTATTACCCAGCATTCCATCAGGTACCTAAATGAAAATAAAAGTTCAAAGGGAGGAGAGCAAATCAATTGCATCTATCCATCAACTTGCTATATGACAATTAAAGCTTATCTCCTGGGGATTCAGGAGTCTCGCTTGGTTCCACACCTGCCCCTGACATTACTGAGAGCTGTATTACCTCGGGCACTTAAGTGAACAGTTTAATTTTCTTCATTATAAAAAAGAATTTGCACTTCATTCTCTAAAGTCTTTCTGGTTTTAAAAGTATATGCAGCTATGAGTGTAAATTCCATTATAAACAAATATATGCTAATATGTATAGCCAAAAAACTACTAAGGAGAAGATAGCAAGAATGGGTAGCTCTCAGCTGCCTGTCCTAATAGAAAGAGAAAGCCAAGTGTGGGGAAGGATTTTTATCTCAAGTAGAGGTTCTTTTTGTACTTGACCTACCTATTTGAGAATAGGCAATTTTCTGCAAATGGACTAAAATGTCTGTACCAGTGATTTCCTACCTTTTGTAGTAGAACCACTCTGACTACACATTATATAACAGCATCCTTTTATATATAATATACATTTGAAAATTAAAAGGATTTAAAATTTTGTTTGAAATCTAAAGTAACCCTGGAGATAATAAGTTCACCAGGGATATCTCGAAATCAGAACTGAGAGCCTGGTTGCAGACCCACTTACCCTGGAATGGGAGTAGGGAAGGATGCCGAGCTAAGAGATTTCAATAGAAGAATCTCCAAATTGTCATTGACAGCCCAGAGATACACGCCTGGCTTTGAAAAAATTATAACTTTAAATGTCAGACCTGAGTAAACTGCTTATCTCTGTCACACTGGTCTAATGTCCTGGACTTTTAAAACATTCTAGTCTATCCTCACTGCTCAGCCCAGATGAAAGGGGGGCTAACACAAATAACCAATGCTTAAGTAAATTTTAAAACATATGCTACATGTGTTTATTGTATTAATTTTATTCTAAATTTTTTCACACTTACATTTCTGAGATGTGGATGAAATTTACAAAAGATGAATACGCTAAACTTTTATCTTGAAAAACTGTTATTCTCTGAGCATGTGTATGTGTACATTTAAGCAGGCCTGAACGAGAAAAATGTGTCCTAGGGAAAAGCTTAAACAAGTTCACACTATTACTGATCAGAAGTCCCTCTCTCCAAAAGAGTACAAAGAATGAGGCCACAAAAAGCTGAACGCTTGAGAAATAGGGAAAGAAAATGCGTCTCCCTTTTCCAACTGAACCCTAACCCAAGCCCATGACCTGGAACGTGGAAAGTATCATGGAGCAGGAAACATAGGTCTAGAGACTCTTGATTGGGAGGATGGATGCTGAGAGCAAATGGCCCATCCAATCTGAGCATGAAGGTGGACGAAGAACTCCAGGGCGGGGTGCATGTCTCGTGACCTCACTTTCTTCACTATCCAATTTCTGTCACTGCTGTAAATGTGCTCACCCGCTAGGCACACACAGTCCAGTGGGCTGTGTTCCATATAAATTCTTCAGGCTGAAGCCTTTCAAATTGTTATTGTTACTAAGTCAGCAGGCTTTCATATTTCATGAAACAGAGCACGGCTGCTGCTTCAATTCTCTGTTCCGCTGACTGCCTCCTTTTTATGGTTGAAATGTACACAATGTTTGGAAAATGTCTACATGTAATATACATGACGGGGAGGCAGTGAGATTACCAATGCATAGGCTGCACAGGTGTGCTCCTAAAGCTTAAAGACATGTCATGAATCAGCTTCTGGGCGTTATAGGAGTCTTGTTCCTTCTCTCCTTTCTGTTTTCCCAGTTTTTGATTATTCTGGGAAATCAATTAGCTCATAATTTATAGGCATTAATCATAAACAAATTTTAAAGGTAACATGTTTATATATATATTATTTTATAGCTGTCATGTTTGGAATTTTAATGAAACAGCCCACTAAATCAGCATATTACAAACTATTTATAGGCCATTATTTCATAATGAATATAAGACTTCAATCTAATTTATTCATATGGAAACCCACCAATACATCAGGAAAAACCTATAAAGTAAAAAAAACAACAACTATGAATTTAAAAAACTAAGCAATTAAATGGTTTCTTCCAAATACACTAATATTCTTTAATCAATTGTAACAAATGCAAAGTGTTAATACGGGGGGGTATGGGAACTCTATGAAGTTTCTGCATGATTTTTCTGTAAACCTCCCAAATTCTCTAATAAAGAAATTATTTAAAAATTCATTAAAATAAATATCAGATTCTCTTAGTGGGAAAAAAGAAAAAAATATATATATATACACACACACATATATATACACACACACACACATAGTGTCCAGGAAGAAAGACGGCAGTTTGCTCGCAAAAATCACTTTTTCAGAAAGACAAACACAAAACACTTTGCTAAGAAGCAATTTTGCAGATGTTTCTAATCTTGCACTATGTATAGTCGCATGACCTTTGCAATTATTATCTGTAGCTTCTGAGAAGATAAACATCACAAAACTACAGGACTGTTTTGGAGAAAGGATGGAGGGCACTTGAATTTTTCTAGCCATAATCTTTAATTTGCTTATTATTAGAGAAGGCAGGAGCAAATACAAAAGGGGGCTATTTCAGTCAGGCAACAGCTAATGCTGAGGAGAGAAGGCACATTCATACTTCTCCTGCTTGCTATGTAATGAGCAGGAATTAATTCATCTTATTGTATTTCCAAATGCCAAAGCCTCCATTCACATCAAAGAAAAAAAATTTCAAGGCTTTTTACCATTGTTCATTTTTAAAGACACTGAGTTATATTTAGTACTTTATAATTGTCAACAGTGTTTTCTTTCATTCTGATGTGGAGCTTAGCATCATAAAGGATTATAAATGAGGATCCATGCAATTTGAAGACCAGGGTTGAGGACAGCTTCCTGCTCAGTCTGGATGTTTGGGAGAAGGCAGCTTTCTGACCTTAGTCTCTTTTCCCCTGTAGGGTGACACCAAGGCAGGTGGTGGTTCTCTCCCAAGAGGCAGAGGAACCCAAGCTGACAGCCGGCTCCAGTGTAGTTCCAGAGCAAGTACTAGCTCACTTCTCTGTTTCCTTCAAACATACAGACACAATGAAAAGGGAGCAAGGCAAAGCAACTCAAGGGAGGGAAATGAGCCCTCACCCGGGAGCAGCTATCACCGGGGAGGCAGCAGGGCATCATGGAGAGAGCTTGGGCCTTGGTGCCAGAGAAGACTGGGGTCAAATTCAGACCTGCGGCCCTGGCCAAGTCACTTGGTCATTCTGAGCCTCAGGCTTCCTCATTTGTAAAGGGGGATAACAACACTTTGCAAAACTTCTAAACTTCTAAAACTTCAGGAATGCTTTGAGAATTTCATCAAGCACTTAGCACAATGCCCCTGGCCTTGCCACCCAGGGAACTTGAGGACTGTGGGGCTCACAAAGCCACCCATCTTGACTCAGTCCTGTTCAGGACCCGCAATACTTAGAAGTCCTGGTCCTCCCTGCAGGATGTTCAGAAACAATGCTATTTTAGGCCATTTTCTACACTGGAGGCCAATTACCAACGCAACTTTTCTTTGAAGGGATAAACATGTAGACTCAAGCTGCCTCTATTGGCCTTAAGAAACAAAAAGCTCTAGCTCAGTTCACCTAGAAAGGTAAATGCATTCAATTCTTTGCCACCAGCTCTAAATTCTGCATCACAAACCTCGCTCACTGCACTGCTGATGGGAGGTCCAAATTCCATCACACCCAAGCAAGAAAAATGGACTCCAACCTTACCTGTAATTTAGTAAATTAAAATTAAAGTAGCAAAAATATCTTGAGGAGGGAGGGTACATGTCATGAATGCAAAAATCCCCAAAGATAGGAAAATACCAGGGAAGACAATGCCTCATTTCCCAAATCCAGTGTCAAGGTCAAGGGTCTTAGTGCCTGACAGTGAGACAAAGGAGGCTGCTGTTTCAGGCATTCTTTGCCTTGTCTATTGCTAACCGCCAGCTCCTCAAGGAACAGTCACCGGACTGCAGGGAACCCCAATGAGTGGAACAAGCATGCCTATTTTTTCTGTGGACAGGCCCATTCCTGGAAGGAATCAGTGGTAGCTCAAACAGGATTCAGCAGCCTGGAATTTAGCAATGCCCAGTGAAGTTCTTGGACTCCTCTGGAGAATTAAATCAACAATTTGAACTTTAAGTTCTCTGCTTATTGGAAGGGATGGCAGAAGGGAGAGAACTGCCTGTTCTGAAATCAAATTGCAAAGGCCACTAGGGCCAGAATGAAGAAAAGGGCCCCAGGGTAGCACATGTAGCTTGTAAATTTGGTGGCCAACAACTGGGCACAGTCAGAGAGGCTCAGACCTTTTTCTGCTCTACCGGGATGATGCAATGTCAGCAAGGAGAGGCTTTTCTGCAGTACATGTCCAGGAGCTTGACATGAGTATATGTCATGCCTTAATGTATTCCTGCCAAGGTGAGGGAAGAGTGAAGCTTCCTTTCCTATGAGTATTGTCCTGACTCACACAGTTCCCAAAGCACACTCTGAGTTGTGAACCAAACTGGTTTTTTCTTCACATGAAGATGATGCTTGGCTTTGGGGTAGTGGTAGTCTGCAGAGCTTGGCTGTAGCTCCTACAAGCCTCTAGAGAGCGCATAAAGCGCTGCCTTTCCCCCTTGCCTGGTCTCTATAAGGCACCTGCCAATGGGGAAGGGAGGCCTCTGGGCAGGGCCTGGCCAACCTCTTGGGACAAATGAACACACGGAAAAAGAGATGCAGAGCAGGGAACACTATGTAGGAACTCTGAATGGGAAAGAAAAGACAGCTTAATGCATGGAGAATATGTCTGCTTCCTTTCTAGATGCTGGGATAGTAAATCCCTGGAGCTTAGAAATGATAATGAACTCTTGATGAACTAATGGTGAATGAAATAATTCAAACTAGAGACTAACTTCTAAAAGTTGCAGGCCAGCTGTTGGACCATCCCACCCAAAGTCTTCTCACAGGAGGCTGCCTCTCACCACTCCATCTGAGACACCAGTGAGTGGCTACACTTGAGGAAAGTGGAAGACGGAAGACACTAAGTGAATCTGATGTTAGAGACACTGCTATAGATGCAGCTGGTGACACAAGGTAGAAGGGAGGTCTCTGACTCTAAATGCATGTTCCCAGAACTAAAGAACAAAATCAATTACTCCTTCCATTGACCTATAAAGACATTTGCACACTACTAACTGGATTGATCCATGTTTTATGGATCATCTAAAACACACCCACTACCTGAAGAGTGGTTGGTCCAAAGAATCTTGTCTAGGTGGGGACCAATGCATAGTACTCCCACCCTTCAAACCTAAGCTCTGCTGGACCAGCAGGTATCGTTCTTGCTTGTTCTTAGACACCTTAGCCTAGAAAACAAACAAAAACTGAAAGTACATGTTTAATTGCCAAAATTCTGAAGCTCTGGCCACAAACTGCCCTTTACCCCCTCTTCTATCTTAACAGGTATGTAATCTCAGCAGCATTCTTCAGACCTCTTCTCTCTCCCCTCTCAGGCTCTTTGCTCCCTGATTCCATCTGCTACATCACTCCTTCACTCCTTCAACTACCCTCCTAATATTTTCTTTCCTCTTGCACCTCCCTTCTGGTCTTGGCCTGTCTTCAAGGTCACTCCAAGTTGTTGACCAAGTCTATCCTGACGTAGGCTGCTACAAAATTACAAAGGAAAAAAGCCTCATGTTGGCACCAATGGTAAGAGCATAAATTCCTAATGGACAGTGAGTAAAAACTGAGATTAACAGTTTAGACAGAACTCAAAGGAGAATCGGTTTTCAGTAAATTTGAAATTCTTAGGGAAATAAATGACAAGGCAATGAGAAAGAAAAAAAGAGACTGGGTGGCATAGGAGAGTGAGTAGAGGACATCAGAAAAAGTGCAGAATAATGTTTCATTGTTTTCTTTCATTTAAAAGAATGGAAAGAAAATATGTCATATTAGAAGTGATCCTTTCTAAGTAGTAGGAACACAGGCTATAGAATGTTATTCTTTGTTCTTATAAAAAACACTTTGTTATATTTAAAATTAGGCAACAACAAAAAAAGTTCTTAATTTTGATGCACACTCCCAGTTTATTCACGTTGTTTTAACAGAACTCAATCTTTAATAAACCGTGTTTTAAATGCTGCTACTAAAAATCCTGAAATGTTTTGCTGCATGCTTTTTCGACTAAATAAGAATGCAGCTTTTAAACCTACTTCGCTTTTTGAGAGCCATGAGGAAGAAAGGGTAAGGGCAGAGTGGACAGGATTGAGAGGTCAGCTGAGGACGGCCAAAAGGACCCCTGGGGGCTGCCGGGTCACCCGCTCTCACCAGGACTCTTAAAGCAGCCTCTTAGTTAATTAATCTCCCTGCCTCCAGCTTTGCTGCTATCGTAGCCTATCCTCCAAGAGGTAGCTGGGGAGGTCTTCCCAAAGTATAAATTTGAACAACCTTGTGTGCTCCTTGTTGCCCACAGGTGAATCCTCACTCTTCAGTGGGTCAATCCAGGACCTTCCTCATCAGTGATGCCCCTCCATCTCACTTCCCATTCCATTCCTCAACTACATTGCGTTCTTCATGATTTCCCAAACACCCCAGCCTCTGTGGAAACTCTGACCTCCATCTGGGCTCAGCTCTAAGGGTATCTTCTCCATGAAGCTTTTTAATAACTCTCCCACACTCAGAACTAATCAGTCTTTCCACTAGGCTGCCACTGCACTACCCTTTTTAATTTCTACTACCAAGACCCCTAGTGCGTATGACCTACATCTTGTATTTCCCTCAGTCATGGCCAAAAGTAATAGGACAGAGACTCTGCTTATTCCCAGGATCTACTGAAGTGCCTGGAACACAGTGGATTCTCCACAAAAAGCTTACTGGACTGAATAAATTAGTCCTATATGGAAATCTTCACATTACAAAAAAATTTTGTTTTTACTAAAATTAAAAGCAAAACACTTTGGAGGTCATGTGGCCCACAAACAAGCTCTCGAAGGACCACAGTGGGTTTTGGCTCTTCAGCAGTTAGGGGAAGCAGAAGGCTGACCTTTGGAATGTATTCTACCAGGCTTTCAAGAGAGTCACTTCTGTAGCTAGGATGACTCATCCACAAATATGACATAAGAATGGCCACTGTTCCCTGTTCGGTTTCCTTGAGTCTCTTTTCTTCAGAGGACCATGGGTGGAAGGACAGGCTACAAGGACTTAGAAAGCATGAGCTAAAATGGGACACATGAACTGCTCTACAAAGGCTGGAGGGACACCTTGGCAGGCAGGCATCCCCTTCTCCTCCTTCCTAAAGCAGTGTGGATTTCCACCTGTATTCAATGGACCAGCTCAAGGGGCCACTGCTAAGGATGAGAGAGGTGAGCTTCAATTAGGCCAGTGTTTACTCTAGTACTTATTGAAGGTTTCAACTAAGATTTCAACTTAAACATGAGTTTTGCTCTTTAAAAAAGGCAGGAAAACCCCTGGCCTAAAGAATTCCACTGCACCCTCCCTGGGTTATGAAGGTGGGCTTACAGGCAAGTGGGCACACATGGAAACTATTCCTGGCAGTAGCCCCAGGTGTGGGAAAACTTTTTTTTTCAAACCCCATGGGAGGAAAGGGACCTGCAAGCTTGGCATCAGTCACCACAGGAGGACCTCAGGCCTTGTCTGGCCCAGAGTACAGAATTCTTTCGACTTCTGAGTCAGTGGAGGGGTGATGGTTAACCTGCTGGGGTAGATCCTGAGGTGATCAGTCATTGCCACCATCTCCAGGGAGCCTTTCCTACATCTCAAAGAAGAGCATCTCTTTTAAGTTTTTAGATGTCCTGCCACCACCCCCTCCCACACTCACAGAAGCTTTCCTTGTTGTCTGTTGGGATGACTTCAACTTCTTGTAGCAAGTTTATCTCATTAGTTGGTGTGGGAGGCCAAGAAGACCATAGAAGACCATGATTACCAACCTGACCCTACCATGAACTCGGTGAGGATGCTCTTTCCTGCCACCTTACATATGTGTGATTAGACCCCAGTGTGAGACAAACGTGGCTGGATCAGTGAACACCACCTCTCCTACAAAACCTGAGCCTACGTCCTGGTAAAGGCTGGCTAGGAAGATCGGGCTAGAACATCTTGGGGGAAGTGAAGGCAGCAATGTCTGCACAGGCAGGTGACAGCCAGTCTTATTCTCCAATGCTCTCACAGCGGTGACACTGCAACCATGCAGCCTGACCAAGGGCTCAAAGTTTAAAATTCATCTTTCTTCTAAAATGTGGATACTTAGAGGAGGGCTGGACACAGGGCTGCATGCCCAGCTCCCTGAAAAATGAGGGGTGGGTGACAAGCTACCCAACAATTTAAGCGCACTGCACGCTGCCATGGAGCCGTCTGCTGGAAAACATTCTCCCATGTCCAGATGAAACCATGTCTAAAGGAGCAGTGGTTTAGGATTCAGAAGAATCTGAGTTCAAATTCTGACTTCGCCTCTCACTAGGCTTTATGACATTTGGCAAGTCAATTAAGCTCTCTGAGCCCCAGTTTCTTCAACAACAGTCCTCAAAAGCAGAATAATGGAACTCACTTCACAGTACACTTAGATGAGAGAGCACACAAGAGGTCCTGCATTATGATAATGTCTCTCTCCACGTAGCTCGTCACTAAAATTACTTCCACATTGTATTTTTGGCTCTTTCTGCTAAAATTTCTCCTACAATATCCTATATTTCACATTCCCACTTATGTTGCCAGCGCTGTGAATAGGGGATTGAGTGTTAACTGCCCACCTTGATGAGCTCCATGCCTGGGACACTCAATTGGTATTAGTTGATGGGAAAAACAAAGAAGTCCATTTTTCCAAGAAAAATGTGGTAGGGAGGAAGGGAAAGAAGTATAAGAAGACGGAGGTGGTTCTTGGATCTTAAATGCTGCGCCAGTTGCTACCCTACTGCCTCTGCTTCCACCTCCTCTTTCTGCCTGCCCCAAAGCAGAGTGGGCCAGGGCTGGAAGTAGACGAGAAAGTCTTCTTTTTTTATTTTTTAAAAGCAAACACAAATATAGCTCTGTGGATATACATGTATAAAAGCACAGTTACAGTGGCATGGTTGTTTCTTCTGAGAAAAAGAGTGCTTCCTGCATTCCACGGAGATCCCTCCGGAATGGGAGGGCTTGATTTATCACTCTTAAAGAGATTTCAGTCCAGGGCTGTGTGTCCCGGTGAGTCGAAGGAACCACCCAGACAGTACAGAAACAAAGCAATTCATAACATCTCAGACGGAAACACAAAATGGACGTCTGTAAACTTCTTGTACATCATTAATTCATTAGCTCAGAGAAACTAGAAACAGGGTCAGAATGTCAGCAAATGCTGGAGTAGTTGCATCCACATAGAGGGGACTGCACCTTTGGTTAAAAAGCAGGATCTATGAAGTTATCATAGTCTTCCAACTGCTCAGCCAGTGCAGCTAAAAGCCAGCCACCATCAGCCACAGGTGCGAGCGAGCCAGCATGCCGCCCTCTGCAGAGGGCACACCAAATGCTCCTGCCTAGCCACTAGCCTATTCCACAGCCAGCCTTGCTTGCATTAAAAAAAAGGTTGGAGGTCTTTGGCAAGGGTCCCAGTGTTCACCACGCAGTACTGTGAAATGACACTTTGCTTTTTCGTGTAGAACAAAAACACAAATTATGTATGGGGAAAATCAGAACAGAACAGCAGCAAAAAAGGCACATGGGAATGGCAACAATATGGGCTATAAATTCGTTTTTTATCATGAAGTAAAACTCTTCCATGTGAACTAAAATCGCTGTGCAGTTCTAAAATAGGGCATAATGAAAAGAACATCATATATTCTTTACTGCATATTTTGTGAAGGAGAAAATCGGGAGGACTTATACGTTAAAAATTGTTAATATCTCCATTTTGCTATGAAATATATTTTAAGAGCCTCGAAAATGAGGCACATGCAAAAAAGCTAAAGTAAACTCAAGTGGAAATGGAATTGCAAATATGGGTTTGATCAGGAACTTTCTCATCTCTAAAATCCATCTTTATGTTTTTAAGGCCACACGTCAAATTTCTCTTTTAATAACACAGCCACTGACTTATAAGGCAATATTAAACAATGTGGTAGAAATCTGGCTGAAAATACTCTTTATGTTGGAAGAGATGTTATATGGAAAATACCTATTTTTCATAAATATTCTTGGGAATACTTCAAAAGCACACATTAATATAATTTCTAAACATATTTTTAGAAGTGATTTTATGACCACTCTGGAAATGATTCTTTTTATAACCTCTGCATCAACTTTGCTTCTCTGGATTTTTTTCCTCTCCTAGCCTTGAACTGCTTGGTGGACATTCATAGGTTAAAAAAAAAAGGTTTCTGTGCTGAAAAGTTATCTAGACCAACTCTCTGCTGCATTTGCATTGTTATTAGGAACACGCACACACACACACACTCTCACAGAGTTTAATTTGAGGCTAGTAAAGAAACTGAGAGATTAGACACAAAGAAATGTAAACAGCTCTCACATGCGAGGAAACTAGGTTACGAGAATCCCAGCACCAGGCATTCACCAGTCACCATGGAAAACAGGAAGTGAGATGCATAGCAACCACAAGCCAAAAAGCAGGAAAGCGCATACCTTTAGCTTGGAATGAAAATCACGAGATTTCCTTCTGGCAAGAACCTGAATGTGACTAGACACCTGCAGGGTAGGGGAAGGGAGGAAAACAAAGGAAAAGCCTGTAACCATGGAGATGAAAAGCCCCCTACAACTGGGCAAGCCAGACGTACCTTAATGGCGGCTTGAATTTCTCGAACTTTCTTTCTTGCTAAGACCTGTATATGACTAGACACCTACATTGTTCGGGTTTATGAGGGGAAACAAAACAAAACAAAACAAAACAAAAAAAGGAAATCAAATATAAAATCGCTACTCCTTGGGAGGGTTTAAGGGTGAGGGGTGGGGGTGGGGGAGGTTATTTGCATCTCAACAAAGCTCTGCAGTTAGGAATACACAGTCCAGCCAGACACCAAGCCCCCAGCGCTGCTCTAAGCTTTTCAGACTGGGTCATCACTGCAGTGACTTGATTCAGAATGAAAGTTTAGGCTAGTCATAGTTTTCCCACCCAGGAGAAATCACGGGCATTGGGAAAAACTAATTTCGGGAAGGATGGGGGGGGGCTTGTTTTCTTTATAAAATTAAAAAGGTGGGAGTAAAGGTAAATGAAAATATTTATAGCTTCTCAGTATTAGGAGGGAAAATGCCTTTTTCTCAACTTAAAGGAGACTATCCATAAATTAGCACATTCTGCAGAATCAAAAAGCTGAAACTGTCAGTTGTATTCTGATCTCATTAAGAGCTCTGGATTCTGTAGCAAATGTTAAAATAATACTGACATGTAAATTAGATCTCAAAGAGAAATGGAAAGACCCAGTTAGCAGAGCATTTTTCCCCCTTATAAATATCTTTAATCCTTCCACTCTTTTGGGTATTGACTGGGCGCCAAGTGGATTTGCATATTATTACAAAGCGAAATGTGTGAATACAGCCAACCAGCCATCCTGTTAAAAATCTGGATTGAAAACCACACGGATTTACCAAACAACAAATTCACGTTGGAGAGATATCACCAACTGCTGCCTAAAAACATCCCCAGGATGCCGGGGTGTAGAAACCAAGCCGAAGCCCAGCTCTGAAACACAATGATTCCACTGGGTAAGCAAATTTGCATTTCTTTCTGTAAGACTAGGTTAAATTTAGAAGAAGCCCCCAGTGAAGGGGGGTGGACAAATGGCCAGAGCTCACAGACCAGCCAACAAACAGTTCAAGTCCAGCACTTTCAGTGTGAAGTGAACTAGACCTGTCCATTTCAGAAATTCAGAGCCTTCCATTTAAAAGTTCAGAGACTCAGGCTGTGTGGCAATTACTTCATTTCAAAACAAGATTTATAATCATAAAAGATCCTTTTATCTTTGAGTTTCAATTATTCAATTACTTTTTTCAAGTTGCTTTTGTGCTTTTTTAAAGCATGGAGAAGCAGGAACTTCCCCCCATCTTCTTCACCCCTCCATCTGGCTCCTGCTTCTACCTGTTCTCACCCAATTTTTGTTCTTCTTTGATTCTCTGCACGGATGAGGGCCACTGTCGGGGGCGGGGGCGGGGGCGGGGGGGGGGGGGAGCATCCCCTCCAGACAGTGTCCTCCCTCTGGGCACTGGCAAGCAGCCACTTCCTTTTGTGCTGACTCAGCAGCCAGGCCCCAGGCTGGGGCACAGAAGCATTCCTGGGGCCATAAACACTCAGGAAAACAACTCATCACTGGGAAGAGAACTGGAATCTGCTGCTCAGGCTTAAAGAGACCACAGTTGAGCTCGCCTTTTTGATTTGATTATATCTTTTAAGATCCACGCCAGATCAGTCAGCACAGATCAACATTAAAAAACTTTTTTTTTCCTGTAACAACTCACCCACGAGGTGCCTCCCCCCTTTTTCTTTTTTTTAGTTAAACACTAAGCATCCATTCCAGTTCTGAACTAGGTCATGTCAGAGATCTGGGCTGCTTTACATCTGAAAGAACGAGGGATGGCAGGCAAAGGGCAGAGGAAAATTTCTGACACTACCCTGCACAAAGGTGTTTATGTTGTAACTTCATTTCAGTCACAGCAGCTACTGACAAAAAGCCACAGCTTAAGGAGCAACAGTTCCCTTGGACGTACATCAGTCGGTATTATATTTAGGTCAATAATCAAGGCTGTTAGCATTACTTTTTCATCGAAATGATGACTAATACGTAGTTGTTGTTCCAGGATTTTACAATGCACGGTCTCAAAATTTCATGACTTGCAAGTGTGCTTGCACCTGCAGCTTTTGCAATGTTTACAGTTGCATGATTTGGGAAAGAAATCTAAGTTTCAAAATACAGTACAGGAGCAGTTCATACACTGTCCTTGGCAGCGAAACTTTCCCATTCGAGGCCTGAGGACGGGTATAAAAAGAACTCGGGAGACCACACAATAAAGGGTCACTGAAATGATGAACAGTGAAAACTGAGCCAAATTTAAAATGCCTAAAACACTGACGTCCTTACAGGGAACTCAAATTGGGGGCTCCTAGGAGCCAAAGCACAGACAGCCACTGCAGCCAAAATGCCTCTTGGACCATTCGCTGACATGCACAATTTCCAGATGGGTTATTTTACCTGTTTTCTGGTCCTCGTCTTCCCTGTCCTGAGTTTGATGTATCTGGCTATCAATTCATTCCTACCTGAAAGAAAGAAGAATTTACAATAGGGTGGGTTACTTAAAAAAAAAAAGTCCCTGAAAATTAAGAATAGAATTTAGAATAAAAAATGTTAAAGTTGCAGCTGTCCATTTATTAATGCTAGAAATATAAAAAGGTACAATTGTCTGCAAAAATATTCAGTAGGAGAAATGAGGATGAAGGGCATTTAATTTTGTACTTCAAGTAGCAAATGAGGATAGAAATGTGTCTTCTAAGAATTTTTGTGTGCATGCCTGTACCCAAATGGGCGGTTGCTTGTATAAGCAACAAATACAATGAATGGATGAGTCTGGGAGTAAATAAAAGCAGTTCTTGCCACATGGCAAGAGTCCAGGTTCGCCAGCGACGACCTTCAGATAGAGAGCATCTCTGATGATGCCGTGATCTGGACATTTTCACAGCCTCAGAACTGTGAACTTTTAATCTAATAAATTCCCATGATAAAAGGCAACACATTTCTGGTATATTGCCTTTAGAAACTAAAATATCACCAAACTAGGTTTGGTTTCCTTAATTTATAACCCCCTACAGCACAACCTGTAGTTCCTTCCTAACATGTATCCAAATTTTAACTATAATCATCATTGTATCATTTCTGTATAATCTGCATTTGCTGTCTTACGTCTCAGTCATAGTGCATACCAGAAGAAGGCAAGAACTTTACCTTGTGCACCCAGCACAGAAGAATGACAGAATTACATACCTACTGGTGAAAGAGAGTGACCACATCCCCCCAGATTTCCCCTAGCTGAGTAAAGAATTGGTATTATTGGTGAGTGAGTGTCCCCCTGGAAATGCTGCCTGAGAATTCTAAAGACTCCTTGATTCTATCACTGAGCGGAACACTCCTGTAACCATGGCTCTGTCCTGAGTTAAGACTATGCTGGACACAATCATCACCAGAGGGCAAATGAATCATGGAATCTGGGGACTGGAAAGTATCTCTCGGTCATTCACTCCCAACCTCGAAAGTCCTCACAAGCCCAAGCCCATACTTCCAAAACTGAAGAAGCAACCCTTCCTATCTTCAAACATATTTAAGAATAAAAAGACCCTCCCAATTTGAGGCTCTCTGCAACTGCCATCCCCCAGATCTTTTCTGTCGCTCTTAGGTCTTAGGTTAGGCTGATCCAGGTGACAGCCCTTCCAATACAGACAGCTTTCAGGTCCTCCTAGAACGGCCCCAGTTCCTCTGTTATCTGTGACAAGCTTTGGATGTCTCATACACTGTCCTGTGACCACCACTTGTCTGTTTTCCTTTCACAGCCTGGGATCCAGAATTGTAATGATACTCCTGCTATGGCAGATCCACGGCCAAGTGTGTCTGTCATCTCCCTCTTCCTAAATGTTCCACACCTCATCCTAAAATATTCCATACCTCTATTAATGCAGCCTAACACTGCATTAGCTTTTGCGGGCATCACAATAAAATGCCAACTTGTGTCAACTTGAATTTGTGGGTTTTTTTCATGTGGACTACTCCTCAGGTACATCCCCTATCCTATTTCCAGTCTTTTCATACATAGTTGAGATTTTAAGAGCCAAATACAGAATCTTGCATTTATTTGTATTCTATTTGATCCTGTTAGATTAAGCCTATCATTCCAGCTTGTCAGGATCTTTTCAGATCCTGATTCTGTGACTGAATTATCCTTTAGCCACACGAAAAAGATTTCTAAATTCAGTTTTGAGGATTGCTTCTCTAAGCATTCACTTTCAAACTTTTGAGATCCACCAATATCCCCTGTAGTGTCATCGGGCCTGCTTCTCCACCTCTCAGATGGTTGTAGAGATTTTGCAATTTGTCTCAAAGGCTTGCTGACAGCAGAGTCCAGCTAGGAGTACCTAATTACCAGAAGCCAGACCTAAACGACAATGTCTACAGACGAGCCAAGCATCCTCCAGCTGGGGGCCTCGCTGCGTGCCCTGTTCAGGGCTGTCTGAGTGGTCAAGAAATAAATCCTGGGGCTCTCTATTACATGCAATTTCTTTTGAACCTTGTCCAGATTGCAGAAACGTCTCTTGTCCCCATACTTGCTTCTTTTCTGTGAAAGCAGACAGAATAGCTTAACATGTGTGACGCACAACCTACTTGACTTTAAATTTCCTATGGCATTTGGTGGCTGAGATCAATACTCAGGACAGCCACACTTGACTGTATACACAGTACTCTATGCAAACGGCACCCTTAGGAGTTGAAGGGTACAGTACCCTGTCAATATCATACATTGATTAAAGTACTTCTACAATTAGACTTTGTTGGGCACCTACTATTTGCTGTGCACTACATTACAGTCATCATTTCATTGAAAACTTATCATAACTCTCATATTCCTGTTCTATAGATGAACAAGATCGTTCTTCAAAAGCCCGAGCGCTTTCTTCCATACTATGTTTCAAGCCATGAATATTAGTTAACTTGAATCTATGAGTTTTCTGTTGCCTATCAGGAATATTGCTAATTCAAATTTTAAATCCAAATCAAACACTCTGCATCTACTATGACCGAATCACAGCGTCAATCACTTTATTTCATATGATTTTTTTAGTGACCACTGAGGATGGCTTAGATTTACATTATTTTTAAAAATGTTATATTTAATTTGTTAAATTGGAAAAAAAAATCTAGTTTTAAGTTCCACTTACACATCTTATAATTATCTTTATAAATCTAGCAAATGGTGGCAATGACTTTCAAAGGACAGTCGATTAATGATTGGTCCATTTTACAAACCTAGTTGTTACCGAGCAATGGGCTCATTGTCCAATGTACAGAGAAGGTGATACCATGATATCAGGATTTTAAGAAGAGAGTCTTTCGCAAGGCAGCCAAACAAAAGACAAGAATAAGGCTCAAATCTGTCTCCCCAATCTGAGCGCTAAGGGAGACTTTATGGAAATGAAGGTGAGAGATAGGAACAGAGGTGGGAAGTATTGGCTTGGCATAGTGTAATTGGTTAATTACAGAGTAAATGCATGGTACAGTGAATTTTAGGCCAGATCTTCCTTACTGAAAGACCTCTCACATTTGGTCTGCTTCCAATATCTCCCTGTCCTTATAATCTTGGTTTCAAGGGCAGTTACCTCTGTTCCTGGTGCCTCAAAGGTCATTTAAAGGACAAGAGTCAAGTGTTTGGTGCATGTGCCCAGGCTATACAACCTGCAGTAAGCAAGCTCAGAATAAAAGGTTACAGGAACAGAGGACACTGGTTTTGGTCTGTCCGCAGTTTCACAAAGTCCTTTAAATGTTTAAAACTATATATAAGGAGCAGATGTGCCTCAAGCAGTTGAGTGCCCACCTCCCACATGCAAGAACCCAGGTTTGGTTGCCAGTGCCTCCTAAAGACGACAAACAATGAGCAGATAACAAGCAACACCAAGGAGCAGACAAAGAGCAAAAACAAACCATCAGGGAGCAGATGTGGCTCAAGCAGTTGAGCGCCTGCCTCCCACATGGGAGGTCCCAGGTTCGGTTCCCCATGCCTCCTAAAGAAAAACAAACAAGAAAAACAAAAAAAAGAAACAAGGAAACAATGAGCAGTCAATGAGCGCAAATGAGCAAAAACAACAAGCAAACAGGAGAGGGAGCCATGGGGACTATACACAAAATATGCTTTAATGTATTTAATGCTTTTTAAGTATTAGAATTGTCTGATTTAACTTACAAAAAGCTTCCTTTAAACAACTCTTAGAAAACTAATAAATTATCTTAAATACTCTAATGTTACTAATAAACCTAGTAAGATTTCAATTCCTTCGAAAACCAAGTCTCAATCAATCTTCATTGTACATTTTAAACTGGAAATAAAAGCTAATCTGTTACATAAGCCAAATTTTTAAAATTACCTGTAAATAAAAAATATGAACACTATGGCTTTGATTCTATTAAAAATGTCTAACTTTAATTATGAATCTTCCTAGAATTAAAATATGCTTATCCATTAAGGAAACAAATATACCATTCCAAATATCTCTAAAATATTCTTTTGGCTGCTTGGGGTTATATAGGTCTCAGAGAAAAGTGGTGAGGTTCTGACTGGATTTTTGATAGGACATATTCAGCTCTATTTATACTTTCTATAGCTCTGCCTCAAAATGGGCAGATCCATATAGTCCACAGTGCTAGACAAAAGCAATGTTGCTAAAATGCAGAATTTTCTAACCAAGGACAGGGAGTTCAGTGGCACCAACCATCTTTGATGCAACTGGGAGTGGAGTGGGCCTCAAGTCCCCACAGCACAGTCCTGTATCACAGCCACGGTCAGAATGTGGGATATTAAAAACTGCACCCTCTGTTTCTCTGGTTCTCACCTGCAACATACACATGGTGTTGGCTTGATCCAGGTAAATCTTACAATTCAAAAATGACTTTCAACAAAGTTAATTTTAAAGTGAATTGCTAATTTCTTAAACTAATCCTACACCCATTTGAGGAGCACGTCCATCAAGGCTGTACATCAGGGATATAAAGATAAGACAGCATGCCTGACCACAAGGAGACCACTGTCCAATACAAGGACGAAGAGAGGAGAGCAATTCTCATCTCCTCTTTCATGACTGCCACGGAAGAGGTTCCAATAACAAATGTGCGTAATAGGTCACAAATAATTCAGAAAATCTAACAAGGGCCCAAACTACTAGAACATAAACTAGGCCTTTCATGATACAGTACGCTTTTTCCAACACTTTATTATGGAAACCTTAAGACATACAGAAAAGATTTTTACAGAAAGAATTTTACATCAAACACTGTAAATATACCACCTAGCTTCTACCATTAGCTTTTTCTATATTTGCTTTATCACGTTTTTCCATCCATCCAGTCCTCTACCCATCCATCAGGCCACTGTATTTTTTGTTGATGCATTTCAAAATTAGCTGCAGGCTTGATAGTATTTCCTCCTAAACACATCAGCGGACATGTCATTACCCAGAGCGACAGACTGATATTGACAGGCAGAATGGGGGGGCGGGGAGGTATCTTGAAAAACCATTTTAGAAAGAGGGAGCAGCATTTCTTTAAATATGTAGGTAAGAAACTGGAGCTTTAAAACAAAACAAAACAAAACCCAGCCCCCTGGCCCTTTACCTCCCTGCACCACTGCACACATTCTTTCTTTCTGCACCCAGGAGTCGCCAGGTTTCTACATTCATAGCTTACATAGTCGCTCAGGCCTCCTCTCTGTCCCTTGTGAATCTGTAAGAACTTGTAAGAGCTTATAGAGCTAAGGGGCAGTGTCACATTTCACCACTAAGTGTCCTCACACTGTACTTTCTCCATAACATCCTTGAAGATCGCACACAGTCTCTGTTCTTTACGTTTGCGATTCTGCAGCTCCGGCAACCCCAGCCCCACCTTCCACTTTCAAAGGTGATCCTCTCCAGGCACTGTGATCTAGGTCGTATTTTCCCACTGTCTCCTAAATCTCTGAACACAGTTGAAGGTGAACCCGCCAACGGTTACTCCTACATCCTGGATGGCTGTCAAATGTCCCGCTTCAAGGGGCAACACAGAGAGCGCGGGTTTCAAGGGGCAACACAGAGAGCGCGGGCAGCGAGGCGCTCGCACTGCGCCTGCCTGACCCAGGCAGGCCTGGTTAAAGTTGTTGTGGTAAGGGGAAGTGGCCTCAAGGTCATGTTTGAGGCACAGCAAATGCAGGGTCTGTGGCTAGAAATTGCAGCCCAGAGCATTCAGCTTTAACAGTAAAAGAGGCACTTTGTAATTGAATGGGGTCAGGGAGCCGCAGAGAGAAGAAACAAATGGAGTCCCCTTCCCAGGCTGCGGCCAGAGCCCTGGGAACTCAGAGCCCCCACTGAGGGCTGAATCCCCCCACTCGCCACAGGCCTGGGGACAGGTGCCGGTGGCAACGCCAAGAAAACCCCTGCTGGCCTTCCCTTCGCCAGGAGGGATACGTAAGGATCACCCCCACTCCTTCCGTTGCTTCTGTGTCAACAAAGCAAGAATCAAAGTAAACACACGTTTCTCTTGATTTCGAGACCAGAGCTGTATCCAGCAGGCACTCATCTATGGTCGCAGGATTATTACACCCCGCACAAACTCTGGCTCCCTAGATTTTCCCTGTTAACCCTGGAGCTTTCTGTGCTCTGTACCTGCCTGAACAACTGCCCCCAGCGCCCCTGCCTATTTCTTCAAGTCTGGATTCTGCCTACCTTTATGGCTTCTTTATTAGACTTCCAGCTGGACAGGGCTTCCTTCTTCCCTAAACCTCTAAAAGTTTTGGCCTGGGGCTGTTTCTCTGGTGACTCCTATCCTTTTCCGCCTTATATTCTAGTCATTTCCGCACATGGGCTCCAAGTAGATCATGAGAACAGGAATCAACGGCATCCATCTCTTCTATGCCTTCCCCTCCCTTTCAGCTCAGAAAAGGAGCTCCTACCTCCCTACAGTCCAATGGGACTCCGGATCAACAACAGAAAGTGAAAAAAGAAAAGATGACCTAGGGGGAAGAAGGGAAAGGGGGAGAGATTCCTCCCACCAGCGGACAGCATCATGGAGCACAGCTCTGGGGACGCTCTGGGGATGGACCACGTGGCTCTGTCCTCCAACAGCAGTAGCACCCAGCACAGCAAATCCTGAGGACTGTCACAGGCAAGGGTCTAGGAGAGGGCATAAAAATGCTTTCCAGGAGTCCAGGACCCTCCTTGTCTTAGCTGAGGGTCACCTAAAGGAAAACATATCTGAGGACATGAAAACCAGTGACTGAGAAACACCAGCGTCCCCAGCCAGGGAGAGGGCTACAGAACAGTGATGTTTAAGGACACTGCCCTCCTCAAGATTTAGGGAGTTTACATCTATGGGCAGGACACTGCCAGAGGAGGCACTGAAGGGTCTTTATTAGCTAATCTCTAAGGAGTTAATAATTAGCCATTTCTTCCACACTGCTGCCATGGCAACTTGCCCCAGCAGCACTGGAGAAAAAGGAAGGACTACCAAAGCTGGTTAGTCACCCACTGGCCAGACATCGACTATGCACCGACCAAGTGCAAGCAACGTGCTAAGAATTATGGGGGTAAAGACACCATCTCTGGGGATGTGTATGTGGCTCAACTGACAGAGTATTGCCTACCATAAAGATTCAGGGTTCAAACCCAGGGCCTCCTGGCCCACGTGGTGCACTGACCCATGCACAGTGCTGCTGTGCGCAAGGAATGTCATGCCATGCAGGGGTGTCCCCCGCGTAGGGGAGCCCGATGGGGGAAGGAGAGCCACCCCATGTGAAAAAAACACAGCCTGCCCAGGATTGGTGCTGCACACAGAGAGCTGAGGCAGCATGATGACTCAAAAAAAAGAGACACAGATTCCTGGTGCCGCCAAGAATGCAAGAGGACACAGAAGAACGCACAGTGAATGGACATAAGAGAGCAGACAATGGAGGGGAAAAGGAGAGAAATAAACAAAATAAATCTTTGGAAAAAAATGGTTGGGGAATTAAAAAAAAAGACACCACCTCTTGCCTTCGAGGTGCTTCCACCTGTTTGGAAGAAGCCCCACCTGTGAACACTCACCTCTGAGAACAGGGCCAAACTGGCCTGGCACGTGCTCTCATGGTACTCAGGCCTCTCAGAGCTCGTGTCCAGCTGCCATGTCCATTTACCTGAACAAGTCTATGGTCCCTCTCCACTTCACAGCAAATTCCAGGGGTTGGGTTTTACCAGTCTCCATATTCCTGATGCTAAGAACAAGGCGCAGCCTCAGGAAGTGGGACTGAGCGGGCGACTGAATGAGAGGGACGGTGGAGCCACGGGGGGCCAGAAGGCCAAGGTTAGGGGGAGGGGAGGCTCACGAGAAAGAGCGCTGCCAGTGAGTAAGTTTAGACGCCAGTGCCTCAGCTAATCCCAATAGGAAGCAGTGCCCCAGATCAGCACCACCATGGGAAACCACGGGGAAGGGCCAGGCCGTGCTCTAAGGGTTTATAAAGGTACGCTGGCCTTTAGGCTGGGAACGCGGGGGAATTCCCTGAGATAACCTGTCTCTACATTCATTCACCCAGAGGCTAAGAAGCACCTGAGAAGAAAAAGGAAAAACAAACATACACTTACACAACACAGAGTAAACCCTAATGTAAACTGTGGACTACAGCTAATAGTGTAATTATAATAATCTTGTTTCATCAATTGTAACAAGGGTACTACACTAATGCAAAGTGTTAATAATAGGGAAAACTCCAATATGAGTATAAGGGAACAAAAAAAGTTTGTGTGTGTGTGAAAGGTATATGGAAACTCTCTGTACTGGTTTAGCAACTTTTCTGTAAGTCTGAAATTATTTCAAAATAAAAAGTTGAAAGAAAGAAGGGAAAGAAAGGAAAGAAGAGAAAGAGGAGGAAACAAGAGGGAGGGAGGGAGGGAAGAAAATAGAAGATGACTGGGTTAACTACTACTTAGCCAGAATTCGGTACCTAGCATCCCTTCAACATGCCCAAGTGGACTTGGCCCAGTGGTTAGGGGCGTCCGTCTACCACATGGGAGGTCCGTGGTTCAAACCCCGGGCCTCCTTGACCCGTGTGCAGCTGGCCCATGTGCAGTGCTGATGCACGCAAGGAGTGCCCTGCCACGCAGGGGTGTCCCCGTGTAGGGGAACCCCATGCGCAAGGAGTATGCCCCGTAAGGAGAGCTGCCCAGTGTGAAAGAAGGTGCAGCCTGCCCAGGAATGGCGCCGCACACACGGAGAGTTGACAGAGCAAGATGATACAACAAAAGGAAACACAGATTCCCGGTGCCGCTGATAAGGATAGAAGTGGTCACAGAAGAACATATAGCGAATGGACAGAGAGAGCAGACAAATGGGGGTTGGGGGGGTGGGAAGGGGAGAGAAATAAAATAATAATAAATCTTTTAAAAAAAAAATGCCCAGTAATAACTCAAGTCCCATCTTTTCAGAGACCCTATCAGTCTAGGGCAGCTGGTAATATTTCCGTGTGACTGCCCCATAAAACACTGTGTTCTCGTTCATCTTAGCAGACAGCTTACAAACTACATGTTTGCATTAAATTACAAGGTCAAAAAGAGTCCAGCAAGTAAAATTGTCTAAGGTTCTATGTTGTATACAACCGTTCTCTGCTGGATAGAAGCTGTTATTTTGTTGCTACAATTCTTTTTTTTTTTTCCATTTGTGTCATTTATTTTTATTATGAACATATACGTAACATAAAAGATGCCATTTTAACCTTTTTTAAGTGTACAATTCAGTTGACATTAATTACTTCCACAAAGCTGTACTGCCATCATCACCTTCCAGTACTAAAATTTTTTCATCACCTGAAACGTAATAATTTCTTGAAAGAAAAAATTATGAATAAAGCACATTTTTCTAATGCCTCACACTCTATGAAGCAATAAGGAGATGCTATACAATCCCCTTTTTAATTCTCTAGTGAATAGTTAAGACTTAATAGTTTAAGTTTGCCATTAGTCTCTCCTCTTCCTAATCCATCCTACACACAGTTCTCCACGATACAGTTCTGGTTTAGCCACTCTACTGCCTTCAAGACCTTAGGGGCTCCCGACTGCCTACAGTCCAAAAGCCAATCTACTTTAGTGTGGTAAATGTCTGTCCCACCATTTGGTCTCTATTTTTTTGTTTTACAGATACAGCACCCCAACCCCCACCCCCAACAAAATTCATTTTACCATAAAAATACACACCCCCTTTCCAGTTCCCTGAACCATCCAATCATCTAAGGTTCTGTTCATAGCTGAAATTCACCTTTGAACCCCATCAATCAAACTCCTTTCAGGTCCAGCTCAGATGGTCCATGAAATTCCATCAGAAAGATGCCTGAAACGTGCACTAGATGTGAAACATGTGGAGATGAAAAAGCCTGAGTCAGGCACCTGCAGCTTACCTCACATCCCAGTCGTTAGGGAAGACCACATATTACAAAGCAAAGTGAAGCCAAAGATACAGCGGGCTAAAAAAACAAACTGATTAGGAAAACGGGAATACACGAGGGGAGCCACAGCTTGACTCTGACTAGGTAAGGGGCATGCGATTAACTGCTCTGCCCTGGAGTCCGCTGCTCTGAATCTGAACATGGCGCTGCTCTCCTTGGCTCTATTAAGAGTTCCCTGTGGAACCCCGTAAGCTCCTTCAAGGCAGGGCCCCTGACTTCTGCCTCTCTGCATCCCACATGCTCATGGGGATTGCTGGCTAGAACCTGGACTTGCTGCACCACACGAGACCTAAATAGATCCCTACCCACAGGGTCTCAGAGGTGAATGTGTTCGGTTCCTGACAGTTCCTGCCACTCATTCTGCTACCATTCACCTTTTCTTTCACACCCACATCTGATCATGTTGCCTTCGCAATCAATAGGTCCCTGTCCACTATAAGAAAACAAACTTTTTTGCCTGGTACCAAACCTAACAGCCCACTCCTCCATAAGGCTCCCAACATTTTAGTATAGTACAAGGAGCTTCAAAGAGTTTCCCAAACCAATTGCTGTGCTTTTCACACCTCTATGCCTCTGTACAACCATCTGACCCCAAATACTTTTTCCCTCTGCTTTGCCTATAAACTCCTACTCATCCTTGTAAACCCCATCAGCAACATTTCCTCCCTGAAGTCTTCTGGGAACCATCCAAGCAGAGTTAATAATTTCCTCTTTTGTAATAATACCTCCATGTGCCAAACACACACCTCTGCTGCTGGGACACTTCTGCTGCACCGCTGTTTCTCATCAATGTGGCTATCCGTCCCCTTCTGAACTCAGGACTGTTCCGTGGAAGGGACCTGTCTGGTTCTCTCTGACCTTAGTTCTGGCCCCTATTAAGTAGGTGCTCAGTAATATGTGTAAACAGCCAAATGAATGAGTGAACAAATGAACTCCCTTATTCTGTATGAAGAAGAAAACCAGAAGAAATAATCTAAGGGAAAAGAGATGAAAATCAGACAGCACTGCCAAAATCGCCTGAAATCTATAAGCCCTTTTACAGTTACAACTATTTCAGTGAAAGACAGCATAGTTTTCCCAATCTTCGTTCTACTCTCTTAGCTTGGCACAAGTGTACCAGTGCGTGCTCTTTTCCTCCCACCCTCTCCCCCACTTCCACATGGCACAGTAATGTGGACTTGGTCCAGAAAAAGAGCTAATCTCAATATTAACCCAGGAAAGTCTTGTTAATGGAGAGCTTTGCTAAGAACAGCCTGTTTATTTATTAATTATCTGGCCTCAGAGAAGCGTGAAATCCATACATTTGAAGTGCTAAAAGCTGCTACTGTTGAACAGAGAAACTTCTTGGGGGGAATAACGCAGACTTGTTTTATTTATTTACTTATGTTTGACTCAGATAGAAGTATGACAGCCTAGACCTTTCTGGGGACTTTGGACTTCTACTTACTAACTGCGGACCATGGGCAAGTTGCTTTACTTCTCTAGACTTCTATTTCCCTGTCTATAAAATGGGAAAAATAGCAACTCCCCTGAAGGGTTGTTGTATGCATTAGCAACACATGTGAAGGTTCTAGCACCTAGAAATGTTTTAAAATGGCCCTACAGACTGTGGAGCAAGTGTAGCTCAGTGCTTGAGCACCTGCTTTGCATAGGAGGTCCTGGGTTCAATCCCTGGGGCCTCCTGAAAAAAATTTTAAAAGGACCTATAATTACTTACGTAATATCACTGCCCATGTTTATATATTTTCATTACTTAAACTGATAAATAAGGTTGTAAAGGGGATTAAAAAGACTTTCTATCCAGGACATCATACCAAATGACATCTAGTGAAAACACAAAGTGTTTCTTCTCCTTTGATGACATGGAAATTGAACAACTTTTCCATGCTCACTGTAAATGTTCTCAAAATCTTTGTATCACCCTAAATTCTAAAAATGATAAGGCCATAAAGTGCTTCTAGTAAAAGGAATACGTTAGGAGGTACTATGCAAGCCACTTGCTTGCTAAAATGATCTTTTAATTTGGAATAGATTCTTCATTAAATGAAATAGCATGAGTTGGGTTTCTGCCAGGGCTAAGTATGGCCAAAATTCTTAAAATTTGTGGCAGATTTTAACTATATGAATAAGCTAGATGCATCACATTAAACAGCACGTCCCCCACTGGATTTCCAGAATTTAGTTTTTAGTTTTTAGTGTAAAAACACACTTATAACCAGAAGAATTATGTATCAACTTCTGTAGTTACTATTCAAGTAGCTATACAGTTACACAAGCATTAACTGAAGATGACTCTCACATGCTTTCAAAACATGCTAAATTAAAGAAATCTAAAAGTCTAAGCACTTTGTAATTCTTTAAAAATTAATATAGTAGGGAAATAGGGACTTTAGGCTTCAAATGTGTAGAGTTCCTATTTGGAATGATGGAAATGTTTTGATTATGGATGACTGATGAAGGTAGCACAATATTTTGAACATAATTAACAGCACTGAAATACATATATCTGAATGTAGTTAAAAGGGGAAATGTTCAGTTGTATATATAACAGAATTTTTAAAAAAATTTTAATCCATGGAACTGCATTACACAGTGACCCCTAAGTTAAACCATGGTTTACAGTTAAAAGTACAATTATAAAAATGTGCTTTCGTCAGTTGTAACAAATGTACCACACCAAAGCAAGGTTTTACCAATAGGGTAGGATACGGGAATCCTATATTTTATGAATGTTTGTTTTGTAAACACACAACTTCTCTAATGAAATAATAATAATAAAAGCAATCATGGTCCTAAAGGATATCTTACAATATGCATTCAAACTAAAGAAATTAACATTTGGGTGTTAAACTAATTTATTATCCTTTACACCTAAATGCTGAAACTGAGGTCCAAAGAAGTTAAGAGATTTGTACAAGTTTCCAAACTAGTAAGTGGTAGAGTTGGGATTTGAACCCAGCTTTATCTTCAAGGCTCATTACTGCTTAACTTTAGACCAACTGTTCTGAAAATGGCCTGAAATTACCCTCTCACAGGATCATTACTAAGCGTTCAACAAGAACAAAATCTTAGAAGGGGACAGAAACTAAACATGAAGTCAAATGAACTGCACAGGACACTGCTTTAATGGGAAGCGGATTTGGCCCAACGGATAGGGCGTCCACCTACCACATGGGAGGTCCAAGGTTCAAACCCAGGGCCTCCTGACCCATGTGATGAGCTGGCCCACGTGCAGTTCTGATGCATGCAAGAAGTGCCGTGCCACGAAGGGTGTCCCCCGCGTAGAGGAACCCCACACGCAAGGAGTGTGCCCTGTAAGGAAAACTGTCCTGTGCAAAAAAAGCACAGCCTGCCCAGGAATGGCACTGCACACATGGAGAGCTGACGCAGGAAGATGACACAACAAAACGACACACAGATTCTGGGTACCACTGATGAGAATACAAGCAGACACAGAAGAACACACAGCAAATGGACACAGAGAGCAGACAAGTGGGGGGGGGGGGAGGGTAGAGAGAGAAATAAATAAAAAATAAATCTTTAAAAAAAAAAGAAAGCTCTCCACCCACGTACCACCTACTGGATAAAATCTCAATTCTCCTTTATGATTTTTAAGGCCTTCATCATCTGGCCCCAGAGCACCCCTCTCCCCTGTTAAAACCAAACAATTGAATATTTTCTTTGTGGAAGGCATTGTGCCAGGAGCAGGAGAAGGTTCACATTAGAAGAATACACTCTCTCTGCCCTCCAGGAGCTTAAAGTTTGGTAAGAGAAATAAGGCAAGAAGCCAAACAATAGTACTAAAAGGCAGAGTATTTTAAGAATGGAAAGAAACATACTGAAGAAGAGCTGAGATAAAAGTCCAGTGAGGTTTAGGGTTGCCCTGCTTTCTGCCATTTGACCCAACTGCCTTGCCCACATCTGACAGGACCAGAAATGGGGAGCAGGCAAGGGCATCGATACACAGGTCAGTCGTTAAAGAGAAGGCAGTGGCCTATGCAATGGGTTTCCCATTTTAGATGGTAACCAAGCAAACCAAAGATGTCACATTTTCTGGTACAGTTGTAGATTCAGGAGAGTCAACTGATTTTTATTTTCCCTTTAAACTTCTAATTACTTAAGTGATATGAGAATGTATTCACAACTCTCCAATATAATCTTCCCACTATGCCCAGAATACCCTTACTTCTTCTTATCTGTGCGTGAAATGACCTCTTCCCTTCCCATCACCCTGCCTCCATCTTGCCACCTACACATCAGGTCTGAGTTGCCAAGACCAGGTCCAGCTCCCCAGCAGAGCTGGGTGCTTTGTCCCTTCGGTTCCCCACACTCTGCCTATACCTCTAGCACAGTGCTTGCCTTCCTGCGTCCATCTTCTTTGACAAATTACTAGCTTCTGGAGGCAGGAACCACATCCTACTGCCATAGTTTCCCATCCTCCAACTCCTGTCACTGTGTTGAGATTGAGTTACTTAACCATAGTGCTACTGCTGATTTTAGCCCCTTCTTGAAAGAAAAAATATTTGAAGTAGTCTCATGGCAAATGGGAGGTAGTGACTGCATGTTTTCTTTGAAGGCAGTGAAAAGAGGGAGGCAGGCTGGAAGGAAGAGGAGGAAGAACAGAAAAAGCGCTGTGCTGGCAGGGACTGGGGATATAAAGAAGAATAAAACAAGGTTCCTGCCTTCGAGGAACTCAAGTCGAGTTGAATGGTCATGGAATGTCTAAGCATCCAGGAACCTTTCCTCTTCCTAAGCTCTAAGAAATAGAAGAGCCACCTGTAATCACAGCTAAGTAGGGCAGCAATAAAGGATGGTGAGTGGCTATTGTACTCCCTAGAGGGATGGGCCTGGGAAACTTAAAGCCTTCTTCAAAATTAGCTGTCCTCTCTCTGTTTTTATTCTTATCACTGTCATCAATTTCCATTTTAGCATCCTGCCTCAATCCACTGCAGACATATTAGGATAACATTCAGCATTTGAGAAAAGCAAACTTGCTAAGAAACCGCTCTACTTTTTCATACAGAGTGTGACAGTAAGGATGAACTGTATGAAATGCAGATGAACTAGCTACCTCAGAGCCATATTCTGGGCAGTGATACTATTTTTTAAAGATGGGGAATATATATGGTTAACATGGTTTCATCTACCAGCTCATTCACCTCACAGAAGTCTGATTTAAACCAAAAAAAAAAAAAAAAAAAAGGAAGAAGGAAAAAAAAAAAGGGCAGAGTCCATGCTACTTATCCTTATATGGCTTCAGCTCTGAAGGTTGCTTTGCAAAGATATCTCAGAGTGAAATTATCCAGCAAACTCTTATGTGGATAGAAGGTTCCACAAGTCAACAACCGCTTAAGCAGTTTAAACCAACAAGCAAGATGCCCTCTATTTAAATGCTATGAGTGAATCGACTTTAAGCCTTTAAAACTCCTTTGGGCAGGTGTTTAAGCTATGTACAGACTGAGCCTGTAGAGGCTCTGGGGGGTGAGGAGAGGGAGGGCTCCATTTTCCATGCAGGCAACATTTTGTTCAGACAATCTTCCTGCAGCAGGTCATGTGACAAAGGCCAAATAAACAGCATCTGGGGATTTTCAATTACAGAACTTCGCCCAGCATGCCTGCACTGTAATCTCTACCAGATGAGGCTCAGGCCTCCCTATTTTCAATAATTCACACACTGTGTACACATAACATGACAATAAGGGCATTCATCTTGCGGCCTGATTCGCAGATCAAAGCTAGCAAAGAGCCAGCTGTAAGCATGCTCTGCTGCTGGATGATTCCTGCTTTTCACAGACTTGGAAAGACGCTCCGCGGGACCTGGCAAGCGGCCTCTTTCCTGTGCGGTATGCTAAGCAAACTCTGAGCATGAAGGGGGCATGGTCCCCAGGGACGACCAGAGAGGCAACCAGTTCCACGTGCATGTGCAAGCGCTGGGCAGCTTCAAACTCCAATCTACTCAACAAGCTGCCTCTTGGAGGGGGTTGCTTTGGCATAAGACTCATGTAAAACCCAGCACGGGGCGGGGGGCACTTGTTCCAGAAAAAACTGGTCTTAGGAAGATGGTACATTTCCTATGCTTTATAAACCCAACGCCACGTGCTCAAGTTTATGAATCCACTGGCTGTGCTGTTTCCAACTAGTCATCATACACATACATGCAGATTCAGACATTAGCTACAGAGTATGGGGTCTGGGAAATAAAAGAGGATTATCTGTTGTTATTACTGAAACTCTTACACGTTAACACAACTAAGTTGCGTTGTGCAGACCAACGCATTAAACCACTGTGTGCTTGGGTGCGCATGCGTTTTTAAAAGCATTCAGAATTCTCAAGTTCACAACATTTCAAATGCCAATTGCCCTGCGGGGAGAGTTGCAACTGGAGGAAATAAGGACACCACTTCCTCATATAAAGATTTCATACCAGTCAATCAGGGCAGCTACCCAGAGAAAGCCATAATGGTGACTTCCTCAGCAGCAAGCACATGCTGCTCACCAGCTGTGGGCTGGGTGTCCTTACCCCTTTTTTCTCTCATTCAGAATGGTTTCCTCTTAATCACAATAATCCCAAAAGTGCTAAAACATACCAATCGTTGAGTAAGCCCTGCCTACAAAGGGCCAGCCGGCTGGCTTTTATGGCCTTGTCCAACTGCAGCTGATACTTCATTCAGTGACAAATCCAATTTAGTAGTTACAAGAGGTTTTAGCATCCCTGAAAAAATATTGGGGTTGATCTGGCACTCTCAAGTCAGCAAATGCTCCACTGCCATACTGTTATAAAGATTTTTCTGCTGTCATATTTGATGTCTACAGCCAACTGTCTCGCACCCTCCCTATCCTTGTCCCCACGATCTGATGATAGTGGTGGCGGCAACAATTTAATCCTTGGATAAAACACACAGGCAACAATAGTACTTGGAATCCAACTGAATAACATTATTTTACTATCTCCCCCTCCTCCAAAGAGAGAGTAATAAGTTCTGCCTTTCAAACTGGAATTTCTAGCATGGAGGGAAAAAGCTGTGAGATGAAATTGATTCTAGGTCAGCTTGGAAGTATAAAAGGAGATAAGCAAATGTAAAGAGTTTACCATTAGACTGAAATTTGTTTCATTAAAAATAAAAACCATTGCAGGAAGATGCTGTAATTACATTATTTATATTCAATTTAAGCATCAAAGTGTAAAAGAAATATGTTGTCATCTTGAGGGAAAGTAAATAAGAAACTAACAGAAAGAGAAAGAATTTTTTTACTATCTCATGTATATTCTTTACAGACATTTATATAATTTCACTAAGAATAATTTCCAAAGAAAATAACTTGCATAATTTAGCTATAAAAAGGATACACAACCAATAAAATGTCCTTTTTAAGCAGGACCACAATTTAATTTGTCAAGTGAAAGAAAAGGGAAATGACCTAAGAGGAACATGGACTGAGATTCCTTTAATATTAGGCTTTGTAGTCCATAGTTGGTTATTTATCCCAGCTCCAGTTTTAATGATACCAAAAAAATAACCACAGAGACATCTGGCTTAAAAAAAAAAAAGTTTCAGTGCCATAAATGAAACATGCGCAATTGTGGCTGGCAAAATATTAACTACGGAATATTCCATACATGAAGTTCTTATTTCATGTGGTTTTAACACTTAATTCTTTTTTCAAGGTTTTCTTAAAACACAAACTGAAAATTAAAACAAAACCAAAGCCTGCAGACTAGAGAAGACATTTAGCTTCTGTGAATAACAATCCATTAGGTTAATATTTTGTCAATGTCACTTGTCACAACAAAAGCAGCAACGTTTATAATTTACTCTAAGACTGGTTTAATTAAAATTCAAAAAGCCACGACAAAGCTATATTGAATTTCATTTGCTGCATTGTAATTACTTACTTTGTAGCTGACTATAAACAGTATTTTATTACATCCACAAAAATGCATTTATAAAATCTAACAGACACTGGAAGAATTGAGGGAACAAGTCCTGTCACTTCTACTGTGAATAGAGTTACTTGCTACTTTTCTGCGATACAAAAAGTGGAGACTCATTATCTTTCCGGATCTGATAGGCCTATAGATCTGCCTACACATTACCACAGGCTTAGAGCAGAGCCTGGGTCTGGCAAAGCTGAACTATGCATCCCTCCCAAGACTATGACTTGGCTCAGCCCCAACAATGAGACAATGGAGGCTGCCAGGCATGATGGATGACTTAAAGGACTTAAAAACCACCCTATGCATCCTTCCAGATAAACAATTAACTGAAAAAAAAAAAAAATTTTTTTTTTTTCCTTTGGAGGCAACTTCCAATGCTGTTAATCTGCCTTGCAGGGGAGAGTTAGTTTAATGAAATTATACTTACTTTAAGAACATCTGTCTGAGACATTTTCTTTTAAAGTACCTCCCTGGAGTGAGAAGAAACAAACTATTCGTTTCCGATAAAAAATAAAGTTTAGAATTTCTAAAGTTAGGAAAGGCTTAGAAATGTAACTCCTTTAAAGCCAGTATCATAAGGTCTTCAATGTATTGGATTAATTCATTTTTCTTTCCACTCTACCTTTATTTTAAGTCCATATAATTCCTAAAGGCAGCATAATAAAAATTCACTTATTGAACAAGGCAGGCAGGCATAAACACGATTTAAGCATGAAAGAAAGGAAACGTCTTTCAGACATGCCAGATAAAAATCAGTGGTTCTGAAACTGCTAACAGGCAATTTTCTGAGCTCATAAGGAACCAGGTGAGAATGCTTGAGAAATGACAGGGATATCTTAAGTCACCCTGCACTTCCCTAGAATGAATTTGCAGGGCAGGGTAGCAGTACCTCCGGAAGTTCACCAAGCCTCCATTAATAAATGAGGCAGCAGTGCAGTTTCCATGGTAACAGAGACTCTACACTCTCCAGTAAGCTGAATGCACAACTGCCAAAGGTTTCTCCTTAAATCTCAACTTCCCGTTTCGAGGCGCTAACAAAACCAAACATACTTTTGAGTTCAGGGAAACAGGATACAGGTTTTCAAAAGAGAATCGTATAACCCTGGTTTGGTCAAAAGTGGCATAGAAGTGTCACAGAACTCTAGCTCAATCTTGCTTCAGATGCTTGGAGCACAATTTTTTTTTTTAAAGTTTTTTTCAAACTTACAGGACAGGTACAAAAATAATACAAACCTCATACAGAGAATTCCAACCTTCCCTTCCCTGCTCCCCAAACACACAGATCCACCAATTTTAACATTTTGCCACATTTGCCATATCATTCCATCTATCCATTTTCTGAATACTTGAATATATGTTGTATACATTTCTTTGAACACTTACTACTGCCATGTACATTCCTAAGAACAAGGTTATTCACTTACGTAACAGTTACCAAATTCAAGTGCAGTTACCACGTTCAGGAAATTGAACACTGATATAAAGCTTATAATAATCTATATTCCGGTTTTTCTCATATGTCCCAATAATAATGGAGCACAATTTTACAAGAGTTAAGAGCCCACTAAGAATTTTCAATGAGTCAAACATATTTGTATAACATAATAATGTGTGATGACAAGTTATAATATTACAAGCTCCTATGACTAAGTCTGTTTTGTTGTTGTTGACTTTTGTTGTTATTCTGCAGACAAGATTTGGGGATTCAGTTCAGCTTGATTATAAATATCCAACACTTGAGGAGAGCTGTCTATCTTTCTTCTAATATTTGTAGTACTGAGGTGAGGTCATGATACGTTTAAAGAGATTTCTCCTCCAGAATAGACATTTCTCCAAAGAGGAAATACAAATGGCCAAAAAGCACATGAAAAAAATGTTCCGTATCACTAGCTATTAGGGAAATGCAAATTAAAACAGCAATGAGATATCATCTAACACCACATGGAATGGCCATTATTAAAAAAACAGACAACAGTAAGTACTGGAGAGGATGTGGAGAAATAGGAACATTACTTCCACTCTTGATGGGAGTATAAAATGGTGCAGCCTCTGTGGAAGACAGTTTGGCGGTTCCTCAGGAAGCTAAATATAGAACTGCCATATGGTCCAGCAATTCTTCTAAGAGGAATATATCCAGAAGAACTAAAACCTATGACACAAACAGACATCTGCACACCAATGTTCATAGCATTGTTGTTCACAATTGCCAAAAGATGGAAACAACCCAAGTGTCCATCCACCAATGAATGGATTAACAAAATGTGATATATACATATGATGGAATACTATGCTGCAGTAAGAAGAAATGAAATTGGGACATATGTGATAACATGGATGAGTCTTGAAGACATTATACTAAGTGAGGTAAACCAGACACAAAAGGACAAATATTGCATGGTCTCATTAACATGAACTAAATACAAATAATACATACATGGAATTAAAAACTAGAGAATAGGTTATTAGGAGATAAGAGTAGAGTTGAGAAGAACTATGGATGCTTAATGTATATGGAAGTTTTAATTAACTTGACTGTAAAAGTGTGGAGATGGATAGAGTTGATGGTAACACATTATAGTGAGTAGCAACTGGTTTATAAATGGGATTGTGGCTGAAAAAGGTAATCTGGGGAAGTAAATGTCAATAGAAAGAAAGCTGAAGAATTATCTAGGGACTGAATAATACAGTGAACCCAGAGGCAGTTGAGAATTGTGGTTAAGGGTACAAAAGCAAGAGAGTCCTTCTGTGAGCTAGAGCAGATGTACATCACTATAGTAGGGTGATGGGAATACGGAGAAGCATGGGAAAACTACAAATAGTGTGACCTATAGACTATGGTTAACAGCAATACTATAATTTTCTTGCATCAATGCTAAAATTGTACTGTGTTGGTAATGAAGGTATATGGAAAAAGGGTGCCAAATGTATGCTATGGACCATGATTGGTGGTAAGCCTGCAGATACTGTCTAAAATCTGTAACAAATGTTCCACCAGGGTGTGGAGTTGTAGGGGAAATCTACACATCTGTATGACTGTTTTGCAAGTTCACAATATCTGTAACAAAAATATATTTTTAAAAAATAGTATGGGTTGGGGAAAAATACACCAAATGTAAGATAAGGATTAAGTTGGTAGTAATATTTTGATGATACTCTTAGTTTGTAACAAATGTTTCACAACAATGCAAAGAGTTGGTGGAGGGGTGATGTCTGAGACCCCTGTGTGACATTATGTACGTTTATTTTGTAAGTTCTCGATCTTTACTATACACT
Organism: Dasypus novemcinctus; assembly: GCF_030445035.2. NCBI lineage: Eukaryota > Metazoa > Chordata > Mammalia > Cingulata > Dasypodidae > Dasypus > Dasypus novemcinctus. Next base: position 81,318,189 of record NC_080682.1, read on the forward strand.
TATTGTTTATGTGCGTCCATGTATGAATGATACACTTCAATTTTTAAAAAAATTGTTAAAAAAAAGAGACCTCTCCAGACTCCTCCATATGCACAGAGAAGTGTGGAAAAGAGCAGACTCCAGAGACCGGAGTTCTGGATTTGACTCTACCATTAACTAGTAACAGACTTTAGGCAAACCTCTTTTGGGCCTCAGTTTCCCAAAAGGTCTAATATCCTACAATGCTATGATTCCATAATAATGAGATCTAGCTACTTTTTTATTCCTTCCAAAATAAGCAATCAGAGAACACCGGGAAGGCAATGGTGTCCTCTGATCCTCCAACTCCCACCACAGGATTTTTCTCTGAATGCAGCAAAAGAGCTTAATTTTTGGGTGCAAAAAAAAGATTTGCTGGTAAATGCAAGTATCCGCAAGAAGGGTAAATACTGTGAGAGCAGCAGAGAAGGGTCATAAGGAAGGGTTTGTGGAGGAGCCCAACAGAATACTAAACCAATCCCAAATCAAGGCCTCCAGCAACAGCAAGAAACCAACATTCAGCACAATGTTGACCTTGGGGGAAAATGATGATGGAGGCAAATCAGTACAGTCTGTATGCTCAGGTATGGAACACCCCTCTTAACCAGCATCCATCCCTGCCCACCAGAGAACTGTGCCAAGCCTGGAGAGACTCTCTAAACAACGGATGCACCAGATACAGGCATGGTGAGGAAGTAGGCAGCTGAGAGGACCAAAGGAGGAAAAGAAGGCAACACTTCTGCCCCCACAGGCCTTACAATCTACCCCATGGTATACTGGAGATGCAGGCAGAAAAAAAGGCAGATATATGTAAGCTATTATATTTTTAAGGCTTTTTATTTTTAATTCTTTTCCTTTTTTTCCTTTTGCCCATGATATATCTAGTTTTAAGGCCCTCTCTGCATCCACAAAATAAAAAGATGAATGTTAACTTCCCACATGCCCCTCTCTCCCGCATGCACCACCTTCATACGTTATCATGCTAAAAGGCTTTAGCAGACAATAATTAAAATTCCTGACATCTACAACTGATAACTTTAGAAGAGAAAATGCATTCCATTTCACTTTTCAGACAGGTTTAACTGGGCAGACAAGCCAGCTGAAGGACAGGGAGGGTAAATTTCCAGCACAACTCTCCCTGTTAAGCCCATAAAGTTACTATCCAGGGGGAACAATCAAATGCCTACCAGAACTCTGAAAGTGACAGCCTATCAAATTCCCTTCCACTGGCGAGGTCACATACAGGGAGCCACAATACACACAAAAAACTGCCTTTATAGAGTCTGTGTCTCATTTTCCTACTCTAGGTTAAGTGAGAGATTTCTGAGGTGAATGGGGCCCCTTACACTTGAGAGAAGATTCTTAGAAAGCTGGGTGTACCTATTAAAATACACAGGACTCCCAAAATTACATGATGAGGCACACAGAGGAGATTCACAACATCAACTCAACCCTAGACCTAGGCACTGGGGCCCACAATTGGTCATTTCTTTCATGAAAATAAGCAAAAATTAAGCAGAAATAATCATTCCCAGTACCTAAATTTGATTGACCTTTCTCTAGAATTTCATAGCCCTTTAAGTGGGAGCATTTGGGAGTACTTATTTGGTTTAGTTTATGACGTACATTAAGACTATTCATGCCAAAAGTTTAGACTGTATTCTAGAGACAATGGAAAGAGTCATCAGATATGCTCCAGAAAGGAATGCTTAAAACATTCAACCTGGACTTTGGAAGGATAAATCCAGCTATGGCTGGCCTGAGTGAGTAAATTGGACTCAGTGAGACAGATAAAGAGAATAGAGTAACAGATCAAGAGAAAGGTGATGAAAACCTGAATTTGAGAAGTAACCATTAAGAAAGGAAGGGAGGGGAGTGATTCAAGAGGTAGAAAACTGGGAAGCAGACTTGACCCAGTGCTTAGGGCGTCCATCTACCACGTGGGAGGTCCATGGTTCAAACTCCGGGCCTCCTTGACCCATGTGGAGCTGGCCTATGCGCAGTGCTGATGCGCACAAGGAGTGCCCTGCCATGCAGGGGTGTCCCCTACATAGGCAAGCCCCACGCACAAGGAGCGCACCCCGTAAGGAGAGCCACCCAGAGCAAAACAAAGTGCAGCCTGCCCAGGAATGGCGCCGCACACATGGAGAGCTGACACAACAAGATGACTCAACAAAAAGAAACACAGATTCCCGGTACCACTGATAAGGATAGGATCAGTCACAGAAGAACACATAGCGAATGGACACAGAGAGCAGACAACTGGGGAGGAAGGGGAGAAGGGGAGAGAAATAAATAAATAAATAAATCTTAAAAAAAAAACAAAAGAGGTAGAGAACTGCTAGAGCTTCTTGACATATTTGGTATAGCTAAAAAAGAAGGGTTTCCAAAGGGGGCTGAAATTTTTAGCTCCAACACGGTGGTAACATCTTAGAAACAAAGAATACAGAACAAGCAGGAGACTGGAGCAAGCGAGTCAGTCTTAGTTTAATAGTCCTGCTATAACAAAGTACTCACACTGGGTGGCTTAAAACAACAGAAATTTATTGTCTCACAATTCTGGAGGCTGAAGGTTAATAGCAAGGCCATGTGTCCCCTGAAGCCTGTAGGGAAGAAGCTGTTCCACACATCTCTCCCATCTTCTGGTAGTGACTTGCCAGCAATCCATGGTGTTCTCTGCCTCAGTTGTCACATGGTACTCCTTCCCCCCTGCCCCCGTCTGTCTACATCCAAATGTCCTTCTTATAAGGACATCAGTCACACTGGATTAAGGCCTCACCATTCGTTCTCCAGTGGGACTTCACTTTAACTTGCCTAATTCTACCTGTAATGATTCTATTTCCAAATAAGAAAGCATTCTGAGGTACTGACAATTTGGACTTGAACATTATTTTTAAAGGAGATACTAGGGATTGAACCCGGGACCTTGAACATGAGAAGCAGGAGCTCAACCACTGAGCCATACCCACTCCCAAACATTTCTTTTTTGGAGGACACAATTCAACCCATAGCAGAGGCAGTGAGTTTCATTTTGGGTATTTGAATTTGAGGGAACAAATGGATGTCCATGAGGAGTCATCCATGAGGCAGCTGGATATGCAAGGTTGGAAGATTAAGAATCAGGCAGAGCATGAAATATGAGACTAGCAGTCAAGAACCTTTTGTTGAATACCGAGCCCTTGAGAGTAACAAATCACAATCAGGCATAAGGTGTAGAAGGAGAAGAGGATTTAGGAGAAGGCAAAGTTGAGCAGAGGAAAGGAATCAGCAGAGGAGGCTGCAGAATAAAAAAGAGAAATGCACTTAGATTGAGTAACATCACGGAAGGCAAGGGTAGACAGAGTTTTAAAAAGTTCAAAAAGTCAACAGTTTAAAATGCTGGAGAAAGGTCAAGTAGGATGAGCACTATAAGGATATGTTATGGGACACATTAAATGAACATTTCTTAAATTTTGTAAGCAGTATCCTCACATGAAAAATTAGCTGTATATGCTGCTCACCCATCAGTTTGATCTAGGGTGGATCTTGTTCTGAGATAAGGGTTCTAAAAGTGGGGTTCCAAAGATCAAGGTCCTCTTTGGGATGTACATGATTCCTATGTTCTCCTATGTCTGGTCTCTCTGGCCAATGACCTAGGACATGGGGATAAAAATGGGAAACAAAACCTAAGAACAGTTGTTGAATGGTGTGTGGTCAGGTAGAATGCTGATAAAGCAAGGTCTGTGCCCAGCAGACTAAGTGAAGTGAGGTAATAGGGCCAGGCCACTTCCCCACATCCAAGCCAAGGCTGGGGGTGGAGGGTGCCTGTGCTCACTCGTCAATTACAATCATAGGTTGTCGACGGATACAAGAATTCAGGCGGGTAAAAAACTTATGAAAATATTCCGAGAGAATCAAAGCCTATATGGGATTTAAAATAAAAAGTATTGTGTACTTCATTATTATTTCTAAGTTATTTAGCACATCATTTACAAATGATGTGCTATGCATCCTTTATATTACAAAAAATGTATATGTATGCATTTATAAAATATTCACAACCACCAGCTATATGCCTCTTATTTCTAGCCATCACTTTTAAAAGTTTCACCAAGGGGAAACAGTTACCTAAGTCAGCAAGAGATGTCACACCAAGTGTCATTCTAAAGACCACTCCCTTGTTGCTAGTGAGCTCCTCAAAGGTGATCCAACCAATTCCCGTAAGTTAGAAACCCCCCAATCTTCCATGTCTCCCTCCCGTGACTCCTTATCCTTATGTAATCATTCAGTCACATAAATGTCTAACTCTCTAACTCATCTGCCCCTCTACCCTCCCTTGCCTTCACCCAGGCTGTCACCATTTCCTGGCCTCAGAACTGTTTTCCTTGTACTCCCATTTCTTCCCACTCTCACCCTTCGTTAAACCTACAACCAAGACTGTTCTTAAAATACAGCTTATCACATTACATTCAATGCTTCCATCCTTTCCCTGGGCTTTCTATCATGCAATTCCCTAGGCGAAGAACATCAACTCGTCGGTGCTGCTGCAAGCTTCTATGCATTCTTCAATACCCTTCCATGACACACATCAGGCAGTTAGTAATTCTCTGAGCATGTTCCTTAAATTCTTCTGCTATCATAACCCTACCACACTCTATCATTTGTTTCCACAGCAACCTTCTTTACTAGTCTTTGAGATGTTAGAATAGCAGGCACTTTTTCCCATAATTTCTGTATCCCCAAGTCCCAGAACATGGCCTGGCATACAGGAAATGATCAATAATAGTGTATTAGTCTGCCAAAGGGATACTCATACAAAGTACCAGTAATCTGTTGGCTTTTATAAAGGGCTTTTATATTTGGGGTAAAAACTTACTATAGTCACAAGGCCCTAATGAGTCCAATTCAAGGTTGCTTTCTCACCAAAGTCAGCTGTTATGTGCTGAAGCAAAGATGGCGGGCCTGCTCAGCTGCTCAGCTGCTCTGTTTTCTTCAGCTGCAAACTATCAAGCAAATGACTCCTCTCTCTCTGAGGCTTTAGCTGTTTGAGCCTTCTCCTTTCTGTCACATCACAGGACCAAAATGGCCAAGTTCTCTCCTCTTCCATGTGTATTCTTGAGTGAGCGTCCATTTATATCAGCCACCAAGGCAGCGGGAACTCAATCCTGAGTCGTGCCCTACTGACATGGTCGAATCAAAGCCCTAATCTTAACAGGTAATTAATCAAGACGTCATCAAATCTAAAGCATTCAAAGGGTATTATACCCAGAGGAATACATTAGTTTACAAACATACTCTCTCTTTTTGAGATTCATAAACAACCTCAAAATGCCACGATTATTAACTGAATGAATGGATCAGAAAGAAATACATACAGAGTATGTGGAGTACTACTTTCAGAGGATTAGGATATTTCAAAAAATATTTCATAACAAGCTGGAATAAAAATAATATTGGGGAATCTTCCCATGTCTATGAACGACGATGCTCAAAGAGTTCTTCCATGAGTTGCTTGTGTGGTGACATTTTCTGTCAAGAGAAATTTATAAGCCTATTTCCCCAATGTGAGTCATAGAAATCTTCTGTTAAGAAGCACTTTGATGCCACGTGTATGGTTTCTCATCTACCCAAGTCTTTAATTTAAAAATATTGTCACCCTAAAACCAAGATGTGAACAGCAAAAACATTTGTAGTCATATTGCCTGGACCTCAGAGGGACTCTCTTAAAATATGTTAATAATACTAAAGAGTCAGAGATATTTGGCTCTAGAAGACACTTTAGGAATAATTTAGGGAAAAATTTCAATTTTGCAGATGCAGAAATTAAAGCAAAGAGAAACCAAAAGACTTGTCCAAGACCACATCGCTCTTAAGTTTATAGTGGGAAGAACTGAAGCCTCCTGACTCTGAAGGCAGCACTCATTTCAGAACCAAACAATCTATATAAACCATTGTTTAATAGACTTTCTATGTGAAATGCTAAAATCTATATTGTAAGTACATCTCATCTCTTAACATTCAGTAAATGCATAAAACGTGCCCTTAACTTTGCTTCAACATGGTTTAAATCCAAAATTCTTAATTAGACAGAGAAAGCTAATCCAGATATATTTGGAATTATGTCTGAGTCTATTCTGATCACCATTACATAACCAAAAAGTAAAGGATAGTTTCTCCCCGTTAAGCATCAGAGGCCCAGTGATATTCTTGGAGGACATGCGTTGTCCACATTCAGTATTATCTAAGGACAACATAAGTTTAAAATGCCCCGTAACAACAGAATTCTATCTGCCACACATTCTTTCTGAATGTATTAAAAGTTTCATAAAAGGAAGTCCCGTATTAACATGGAATCCAAAATCCTGTTATGGTAGAAATATGTTGTGTGCCATAAGGTGACAGCATTGTTTTCAAAATCCAATATACTCAAAAATTCCTCTGAAAAGAGATAACAAAATATATCTTCTCTCTAACTGGCTTAATGATACAGCTGAAATAAGAGGATGTGAAGAGACTAATTTTGAGCAAACCCACAGTGCATCCTCAGACATGCAAAATGATAAACCCTGTCATTCTGAGTTACTGCTTTACCCCATGCATGTTGTCTAGGCTCCCGACAGCATCCGCAGGGCAGCAATGCTGCAAAGCTCCCAGTCCATCCTTTAGTCCAAGCCTGTGCCAGGTGGGCACCTGAGATGTACTTCTGGGGAAGGAATCTTGGCTTCCCCAAGATTCATTTTCAACCTTAAAAATTTGGGGTCCTCTCTCTAGCTCGACTGCCTCCCTGAACTCTCTAAGATCATTCCTTCACCGACAAATATGTCTGGACCATATAAATTTCAGCTTTTAACATACAAAATAATAAGATTGAAATATATCATGTAACCCTTTGGCCTAAAATTTCTTCTTTATAATTTCTAATCACATTTACTATGAAATATTTGGGAAGACATTGAATAAATCTACCTTTACCCTTTACTATTTTACATTTCACTTATGTCTTCCTTCCACTTCCTTCTTTCCAAACAGATGGACCTAATGCCTCAGTCCATCCTTACCCAAAGGTAGTCCCTGGATCATTTTGTTGCTCTGAAGTGTTCTCGGCTCTTTAAACCCTTCTTCAGGAGTAGCATAAGGACTGCACACAGTATTCCAGGTGCCAATACAAAATGACTGAATGAATTACAAACTTGTATAAAAGCACAGAGCCCAAACCGTGGTAGGAGGGTCCCAGCCTGAGCATAGGAAGATCTGGTTCAGATTGTAGGTTGAAGTTGTGTGAACCCCCATTATTTTTCTGCAAAAAGCAAATAAAACCCCCTTACAGAACTGTTGTGAAGATCAATAAAGAACATCTGTATGAATTTAGCTGGCCCAGTATATGGCACATAGCAAATATACAGTAATTATTAGTTGAACCCCAGGTGACAGTCAATAAGTTCTTTTCTCACCACTATTATACTTCTATGTTTGCATTATTTTAAATGTGATCTCAATGCAATTACTCCCTCAGTCAAACAGAAAGAGGTCCACACTGCAACATTCATCACCACAGCTAGCTGAGGGAAAAGCACGCTTTCACTGCCCTGAGACTTTTTGCTTCCCTCAAAGTGCCACTACACCAGTAGAAAGATGAGCAAAAAACATCAAAGGCCAATTCACAAATAAACAAACATATATGGTTTGGTGAAATGGGAAGAGGCTCATCCTCACATGCAGTAAAATCAATGCAATGCAAAACAACAATAAAATACTCATTTTCACCTGTAAGAATCCTCTCTGTTCCCAAGGTCATACATTGCTATGTGGAGTATCTATTGGTTCAAACCATCTGGACAGCAATTTGACTGTAGGTACAAAAGCCTTAAATTGTGTAGGCACAATAGACACTTGACAAATGGTAACTGTAACTTACTAAAGATATGCTTTGACTGTCCTCAGAGTTTCTACTGCAATTTAAGGATATAACCTGGAATATGGGAAAAGACTGCTGAGAGCTATTTTCACAGTTATTATAGCAGGAAAAACATGAAAGACTGACTAAAAATTTATAAGATTGTTAGCTCCCTTTGAGTAGAATATTAGGCATCCATTAAAAATTATATTTAAGAGTAAAGGTTTATGTTATAGGTTAAGAATGTCGGCTACAATATCCATACAGGATGATCGTAACCTTATAAAAGGAAAAAGGCACATGAAGGAAATACATCAGAATGCGAATGATGGTTGTCTCTAGGTGGTATGTGGGTGGGCTTTCCACCCCTTCTCTATCCTTCGCTTCTTGCTTGGGCAAATCTAGATCAAAACTGCACTCACCCGCCAAACACATTGCCTGCACAGAGGCAGCAACTGCAGGGGGTAGATGCAAAGGCAGTCAAGGAAACCCAACAAGAGCAGCACAGGGATAAGGCAGACATGTCGCTCCTCCTCCCACCAGTAGGCAGCCAATTACTTTTCCTAACTCTGACTCTCCACAGGTAAAAGGTAACTGCGTATTATCCCACTTTCACATTGAAAGCCTCTCAGGATCTAAGGACAAGGTACCACTGAATTCTAAAGAGATGATAGATTAGTTCGTGGGTGTATACTTCCAAACTCAAGAAAGAAAAAAGCAAGTTGTTCCTGAATCCGGTTACTCTGAACTATCCACCACGTGCTCTCTTGCATCCTCACGACCTTTGAACATGCAACCCAGGACACCTCTCTTTCCCTCCCTCTTTACCCAGCCAAGTCGTCCTTCTATGTCACTGCCCATCTTAGGCAGCCCTCTCTCTGGTAAGTCTGCTGTGATCAGGAGTGGGGGTGTGCACAGGGAGCCACCCCCAATACCTCTACCCCACCCGGGACAATCATCAAAGAGACTCTAAACTCACTGAAGACAGTGGCCATGTCTGCCTTTATGCACCACTGAGGGCCCAGTACCTGGCCCAGGGTATGGGCTCATGAGAAAAATGACAAAGCCTTTTCTTGAAGAATTTGCAGAAATTAATAAATTTAAGCATAGAGCCTTACAGGATGGTGGGAGTGGCTACCTTTCAAATGAACAGTTAAGTAGGCAGAAGGAATCATTATGGGATAACCAACCATATTGGTCCCTTTGGCACCGAACCTTTTAAAATATGCTTGCAGTAAACTCTTGGACATTATAAGTAGTTAATTTCAAGATAATTATGGATGGAGAGAAACTAAGGTAATTAAGTTGTTTGCCTTCATGCACTAGGGTATATATGCGAGTGTGCCTGGTTTGAAATAAGGATTCGCTATCACATGCACAGCATTAATTTACTTGCACTTAGTTGCTGAACACTGTAAAAAAGCAAGCAAGCACATATTAAGACTGAGTTAGCTGTATCTAAGGAAACTCTACATTTCATAATTCAACACTTTTCAAAGGTGGTCTTTGCCAAAGAAAAACAGATCCACTTTTTCTCCTGATGGCAAAATGTGCTGTTCCTCTCACCTTTACCTAGTAGGTCCATCATATGGTGAGGGTTTATTGAAATAGCCTTTATAGCTGAGGAGGTGGGGCAGGGGACAGGGGGATGCAGATATAGCTCGGGTGGTTGAGCACCTGCTTCCCATGTACGAGGGTCCCAGGTTCCATCCCCGGTACCTCTTTTTAAAAAAACCACACACACACAAACGAAAAAAACAATTCTCATTGGGGAGTGGATGTAGCTCAATGGTTGAATGCCTGCTTCCCATGTACGAGGTCCTGGGTTCATTCCCCAGTTCCTCCAAAAAAAAAAAAAAAGAATGGGTTGTTTTCCACGGCTTGAAGTCATAAATTGAAAGGGGACATAAACTTCTCCTACCAGATTAGTCCACAAAAATCTATTCAACCTCTAGGAGTGAAACTAACAGTAACCACCAGCATTCTGAGGTGCTAAAAGGAAGAGAGAGACTTCTTCCACTTTCTCCCCAATCTAGCAAGAGGCAACAATTTTCTTCTGCCATCCACCCACTGGTTGTATGCATTCTTTTTCCAAATCCTATTTTGTCTTTCTCCAGATCCCAGATGCCCCGCTCCTTAAGTCCTCTAGGCTCCAAAATTATGAGGTCTCTCTTGTACTCCAATATTTCAGTTGGAGCCCAGTGAGAGGGTAGGAGGAAACAATCGGACTGAACTCTTTTACATTACATGGGATGGACAAAACCCCTTTATTCACCATCACCGGAAGAGTGACTTTAAAAACAATTATTATTTCCAAATAAAGTTCCGAAGAGCAGAATGAAGGCACTCATTATGCAACAATATGAAAACCTACTCAGTGTTAACCTCTTTCATTAAGGCAGGGGTTCTTATCCTTTTTTGTTCCACAGACCCCTCTGCTAATCAGGTGAATACACAGACCCCTAAGTCCACACTATACTGTGTATTACTGAATAAATATATCACACCTGCAACAACACATCCCTACAAGAATGTTTTTTTGAATTTCACTTCAAGCTCACAGACCCTTGTTAAGAACCCCTGATTTAGAGAGATTTGGAAGTCAGTGAAGCCCACAAATAGGGGCCAGCTGTTATTTCCAAGGGTTAAAGTCCCCGAGTTTGCCACTTCGTAGAGAAGTTCTCTTCCTCCATTTCTAAACCGGCAGTTCCTGGAAAGCAATATATTCTTTCAAGCCCATCATAAGTTTCAAGTCTGGGTTTATTTGTATAAATTTCACCATTTAAAATCTCACTGCCCAACAAATGTACTCTCCTAGTAATATGAAAACATTCTCTAAATACTAGGCCTACATTGGCTAATAAACCACTGGCATCACTAGAAATCTATCCCAAACCAGTAAAAAAATCAAATTCTATCTCAATGGCAGATCTGCTGTTTTCTAGCGAAACAACAAGAATTGATATTACACATATTTACACAAGCACATCTTTTAAGAGCAACTTCTTCACTGCTGGCCCTGGTGCATCAGCTCCCACCTCCTCTGCTACATTCAGAGCTATGACAATAAGTGCTATGAAAATGACAGGTGATCTCACAGAGACAATGGCAACGAGGGCAGAATAAAATCACAAAACCCTAAAGAAGTTTTTCTGAATAAACAGCAGCAGTTACTCTCCACCCTTCTGAACTCTCAGAAGGAAGTGTCAAAACATTAATAAGTGGGAAGCGGGTGTGGCTCTAGTGGCTGAGTGCCTGCTTCCCACATGGGAGGTTCCAATTCAGTCCCCGGTGCCTAAAATCAAACAACAAACAAACAAACAACCACCACCACCACCACCAACTCAGGGAAGCTGATGTGGCTCAAGGGTTGAGTGCCAGGTTCCCACATAAGAGGTCCCGGGTTCAATTCCCATTCCCAGTACCTCAAAAAATTAATAAGTTACAGCCATTTTTCAAACACCTATCATGCACACAAAAGTTCTAGAAGACAGGGACAATTTTTATCCCTATTTTGCAGATAAAGAGCCGAGACTTAGACCAGTGAAGGGAGCTCACTCAAAGCACACAGCTAGTAAACGGTTGAGCTGGGACTTGAGCCCAGATCTGTCAGATTGCAATGCCCTTAACAAGGAGGTTATGTCAGATTTTCAAAGGTCCAGAATTTCCATGGATATTTGTTACAGTCATTTTCCAGCCAATGTGACAGATGACTAAAAAAGGCTGAATATTCTAAGTAAATCAATGCTAGAAAATCTGCATAAATCAGACTTCACCTTCTCCTCCCCAAATGTGAACTGAGTAATTTATCTTTCACACCTCAAATGGTTTGTTTTACACCAAACTAATTATTCCCCAAGGCTGGTGGCCAGCCACTTGTTGACAGTGGCCACAATATATATTGCTTGAAATCTAATTTGATCCACGTTATTTATCTTGAATTCAAACTTCAAATTTTCATTCCTCAAAAGGCATGTAACTCGATTCAATAAAGTCCTTACATCATTACATGTGTCAAACGAACAGATACAGCCCTTGCTCCATGCAAGCGCAATTTATAGTTAGGGAAACAAGGAACCAGATGTGGAAGCACCAAGGAGGGGGCAGCTGATTTCATCTGAGAAATCCAGAAGATTCATCACCCAGGAGAAGGCATCTGAAGAGTTTCCTGAAGGAGGGTGGGAGAAATAAACAATAGAAGTCAGGTTGTGAAAATGTTTATATGTGTAAAATGTTATCCTGCCACAGACAAAACGGAGCCAAAGCTTTCTGAGCTCTTTATATATGCCCCTTTTTGTTATTTTAGTTCAGGTACAGCATTTTCCTGCATTGCACATATTAGATTCAAGTTGTACCTTGCATTAAAGGCATTTCAGCCCAAAAAGGTCAGACTGAAGGCAGAGCTGATCTTGTGTAACCTGTCGAACAAACCTGCATTTCAGCACATTTCTGCAAGCCATAATTAAGATGATCTGAATTCCCCCCAAACCTTTTTTTTTCCAGTCCATTGATAAAGTCTTGATTAAAAATACAGACATTTTGTCATCCCTACTACATTTACCTCATCTGAAAACTCTCTTAACTGGGTGAAAGCTAATGCTGCCTCCTCTGTCTGGTCAATTATTACATGGACACGAGGGACCAATTAATGCCATCCATAAAAGCCCGAATCATTCTGTCAATTAACAAGAGCTAACTATGTCATCAGATATATTACTGGTGAGCAAGTCTATTTGGTTGCAATACGTCTTGAAGGAGAGCAGTATCAAATGAATCACAATTGACTTGGACAACTGCTAGCATAATTTCGGAAGATGAAAAGACAGATGTGGTAGTTATTAGTGGTCCCCTGAGGAATTACAGCCAAGCAATTGTAATGTGCTAAGACTGCACTAGCAGGTGCCTGTAGTACAAATCAGACAGAGGGTTAAATCAATATTTTCAATTTCTTAGGATCAATCTGGTGTTTGAACGAGATGGAAACTTGTTAGCAATTGGCAGGATGTGTAAATGAAAAGTCAAACTTCTTATTATTTGTTAAAAAGGAATGAGTGTACCGCATCATGCCCTTGGCACAAGGTAATGCTTTCATGATCCAGTAGCTGGGGCATTCGCTGAGAATCAAGCGGTTCTTAAATTTTAATAGAGTGCAAAAGGTTAGCTTTATAAAGGTTGAACATTCAAGATCTTTAAAAATGATTGAAGTGTCAATAGGAAAGTTTTGAGCTGTGACAACAGTACAGTTATTAATGATTAGTGGAAGAAGCAGAAGGAAACCTTAAGCTCAATGGGAAGGAGGGAAAAAATAAGGTCCTACCAATAACGTGTGGATTAAAAGCAGCCTTGGGAACATTACTACTTTTCTCATTTCACTAAGCAGCAGCCGACCTTGAGGACAGTTAACCAAAAACTTTGGTATTTCTCCCCTCAGGTCTTCTACATTGTATTTGTAACACCTGTTGAGCTTCTGGATCATCTGAAGGATCATCTTCCATAATGAATCATCTAGCTTTTTGTTGGTTTGCTTGCTTTTGCATATCACAGAATAATACATTTTTAATGAAACCCCAATACACACAGAGTTTAACAGTGCAACCAAAGAAGACTTGAAACCTTATGCATATGTGTAAGGAGAGTAATCAGTGTAATCATTACTGGGGGCCAGTGTGGCTTGAATCTGAGCTCTGCGATTGGCTGCTCGAGTCTAAGCAATTCACTTCACTGCTCTAAGGTCAGTTAACCCACCGTGCTAAAATTAGGGGGATGTGTCCTACCTCCTACACCTGTTGGAAGCAGTAAATTCCCTACCTGGCATATCAATTATAAGTGCAAATATTTCCATTTCGCATCCTATTTAAAAACAAGATGGCATATTTCAATAAGTAAATGGATAACTGTGCTACATGACACTTAAATACATAAAGCAAAATTTCTTAAACGGCTTAACAATAAGTATAGACAAAGTGAGATTCTACAATATTTTCCTCTTGTTTAAAAAAACAAAAAACAAAAAAACACCATTTCAGACTTCTAAAAAAACTAATTCAAACAGGTATTTCTTGACCATCTAAGAACCAGATTTTTGAGACACAACAACAATAGGCAGAGCATCTGCCCTTAAGGAGTTTGAGGGGAATATGTGCCTAATCAATGATAAACAAGGCAGACTGGCACAGCTGAGGGCACTGGGGGAATTCAGAGAAAGGAGAAAGCTTTTGGCTGGCAGAGGGGACAGGGACAGGGCAACCTCTACAGGAAAAACCTCACGGAAGGAGTCATATCTGAGATGGGCTCTGAGGAAGGATATGATGTGGACAGGATGAGCCAACACAGGAAAAAGAGAACAGGCAAGCTTCCTGCAGGAGGTACCAGGAAAGTTTAGTGATTGAGAGAGAGCCAAGGAAGGAAGGGAGAAATTCCAGGCAGAATTAATACACATTGTCTGTAGTTATAAATATAAAACTGTAATTCATGTGTATATACATGTGCATATATATTTTTGCATGTCAGACATGCTAAGACACACAAACAGATTTTTTTAAAAATAATGAATACATACACCCTAGCTTTTGTTTATTAAACCCACCCAAGCAGCAAGTATAAAAAGGGCTGAGCGTGTTGTGCGTGGAGGCAGTGCTCCCCAGGTGACAGCTTGCCCACTTGTGAATATGAGCGACTCCGTGCCCTGCCTTCCACAGCAAGTTTCTCATACCAGAAAGGCACCAAAAGTAACTAGATGAAGCCTCTCCTTCAGGGGCTTGCAGTGAGAGGCCAATTCTCTGCATGCCTAAATGAGGGGCCGGTCTGGGTGGAGCCCAGGACCTGGGGGCCTTGACTCCTGCACTGGAAGGGAGCAGGAAATTGCCCAGGCAGCCCAATGAAGAAGACGAGCCAACCTAGAGGAGGCTGCCCCACACTTCCTGCCAAGACAAATACAATTTAAGCAGAGAAATGGCAGGGTGAGCAGAGCTGATTTCACCGAGGGATTCAGAAATTTAAAAAATAATAATAGAAATAAAAATATCTTAAGAATTCACAGTAGATATTTCGTTGTATTAAAGAAACACCCAGAGTGTCACTGAAGGAACTGAGCCACTCTGAATCCACAGGAAAATACAAGAGTTAGCCAACTTCCCTAAAGTACCACAGGGCCTTCCCTCCCCTGAGCTCCTCACACGTCCCCACAGCTCCTTCAGGATGCTCCCACGGCCGGCCTTTGTGGATCTCTGCAGGGCACGCTGCCCTCTGACCTTGCCTGCCCAGTGAGGTGAAGAGCTGCTCAGTCTCCAGGACAGGGTTTTTCTTTGTTTATTTGGTCTTTGTCATCCTCAGTCTCATCTCTCTCTCCTCCTCTTCAATTCCGGCAAGGCCAAGAGCCCTCCACGCCCCCCCACGCCCCCCCCCCCCCGCCAATGACACGGGGGCTTTCCCATCCCCCCCCCCCCCCAATCCGGGCTCCTCTGTCTTTAAGCCAGTCCTCCCTCAATCTCCCCACCCCCAAAGCCCAGCTCCATAAAGCACTTCTCAAAACCTTCCCTGACCTTCTAGACTGCAACTGTCCTTGCCCTCCTCTAGGGCAGCTACAAACCCTCCCCCTGCCCAAAATTTCCGATTAAAAAACCTTTGAATGGCTTGTGCTGAGTGTTGTGGGGAAGTAAGTATGGTGTCAACACTCTCATATGCTAACACAGACAAGTTCCTGTCCTGAGAACTACAGAAGAGAACAGAGGCCCAGTCCTCAGGTCATGTGATCAATACATTCCACGTCTTGTTGCTTTTGTGATTTTTACCCTGTAAACACGTGAGTTCACACCCAATCTCTACTGGTGGGTGGGAAAGGGCTAGAGGCAACTTATCTCCATCTCCTGTTTTGACCCCTGAGCCTTGCATGTAGAAGATGCTCCTCATGTGATTAAATGAGGAAGAGAACAGTTTAGACAAAGAATGAGCATTATCAGGTATGTTCAAAGTTAGCAAGAATAAGCAACAACTTCAAGATCCTTTCCTTTAGTTTACATTTTACTTTTTTGTTTGTTTGTTTGTTTCTTCCCATACCCTTGTTTTTTTTTTCACTTGCTGTGTCTGTTTGTCTTGTTTCTTTCAGGAGGTACCAGGGGAGCCACACTGGAGGCCTCTGGTGTGGGAGGGAGGTACCCAATTGCTTGAGCCACCTCCGCACCCTGCTTTGTTGTGTTTCTCATTACGTTTTTCCTCCCAACCTCTCTTGTTGTGTTATCTTGTCATGTCAGCTCGCAGTCTTCTTTAGGGCGGCAACCAGGAACCTCTGCTCCCTGCTTTGTTCGGTCTCTCATGTTTTTTCTTCTTGTGTCAGCTTGCTGTGCCTGCCTGTCATGCCAGTTCACCGTCATCTTTAGGCGGCACTGGGATCCGAACCAGCAACCTCCCGTATGGTAGCCCAGTCGTCTGAGCCACATCCGCTTCCCCAAAGTTTTATGCTTTAATCTCAGCTGACATGGATGCTCAGAGGAATTCAGTTTGGTCCCAAGGCACACCTTGGTCTCTTGGTGACCACAGCTGGATGCCAGGGCCAAATTCTCTGGATTTTGTGATGCTTAAGGGATGCTTACACAGAGGGAGAAGCTGGGGAGGTGGGCAGGCTTGTTCGCTCATTTATTATCTCATGCATTTACTCAACTGCCTCGAGCCAGACACAACGGAAGACTTTGAAGATTTAATGGTAAGCATGCGCGTCTGTTCTTCCTGCCTAGGGAGCACCTTTGCCTGGTGTTCCTCCACTTCCATCATCACTATATTGATCAGCAACAAGGTGGTGGACCAACTGGGACAGGGGGCAGGCAAAGGAGCGAAAATCACGGGAAAGGAAATGGAAAGAGGAATCAAGCTGGGTAAATTTTCTTTCCAATATTTGAAAATCCTCACAAGCTTAAAACAATCTATGTTCTGTAAACATTATCATCTACAGAAACAGTTTGTGGATATACATAACAGAACTTAAATTTTTATTTATACTCCAACTTGCAACTTTTTCCCAAAAGGGTTTGAGGCGGGAGGTGGGTTCCAAAAATACACATCATACCACAGTATAAAAATAAAGAAAGGATGAAGCAAAAAGCAAAAAAAAACAAAAACCAGGACAAAAAGAGTCAAAATAGGACAGGAGAAAAGTTAGGCACAAAAATGAAACTTAAGAGGAAACATGAATCTAAATAGCAAAGGCTGTGCTGTAACCAGTTAAAGAACTACGGATTTAAAGCCAGGAATTTAAGTAGGGAAGCAGTTCACTTGTACTTTTGATTAGTACTTGCTGTATAAACATATCACACAGTTTAAAAAAAAAATTGCCATGGGCTATGTGTATTGCTTGACTTCGATTTTGTGAAAAGAAAAGCTATACCTTTAAGAAACTCAACTCCCAAACACAAGCTTTTGAAACCAAGGTTCAGCAAAGAAGAGCCAATAAAAATGCTGTAACTTGAAACCAACCCACACAATAGAAAAAGAGAGGTAGGTCCCGTCTCCCCTCAGACACGCCCTTCTAACTAGTTCTAGAACAGCAGCGCCCAGTTAGCAAGACAAGAAGTTAATTGACTCGAATGTCTGCTGCATAAGCTATAAAATAAGTACATAAAGAACAATATGAACATACAGCGCCATCAGTTACATAAAAAGGCCTGGCTGTCCGGCGCCACACTGTGCATCAAACAAGTGCAGTGATTGTTTTCTGCGGGCTGCACCGAGAAAGAATACATAATTAGCATCCTTGTGAATCAAGTGTCCACCAGGAAGAAGTCTCCATCGTGGAGCAGCAGCTCACCAGCCCCCTTTGGCCCTCAGGAATCAAGCTGGAGTTTTTAAAGATCTTTATAGATAATCATTAAACACCTAAGTAAATTCTGCAACCAAATAAACGAACAACTGCCCCACTATGGCCATTTCTTAGTTACTGGAACAAATACACACACACACATGCGCACACACCATTTCTAAAGTTTCACCAACTGCTATTTTCCATTACCAGGAAACGTCATTTTCTCTCACTCACTTTTTCATTGGCCAGGGATACAGCAACTCCTGCCAAAAGGGGAGGGGTGGTGACAAAAGCACGCATTTGAGCTGTCCTGGCACAAACAGGGCAGAACGGGGGCAAAACCTATATGAAGTCCAGAAAGTTGGGATGGTTAGGAGTAAATATCTTTAGTCTTGAGATTCTTCTCATTTCAACAACATACTCAATGTAGAAATACTTTGTTCTTCCTCCTACAAATGATGAACATAGGAAAGCAGGATGGGTAGTGTGCCACCAGGACAAAACCTTGTGATCTGGTGGTATCTGGTGCGTGTGACAATCAGCTACTTAAATAAAAAGCAATGGAATGACCACAGGACCTAGAATTGTTATATATATCTGAGTTCAAAAATCTACTCTCAAGAGCTATATCATTTGCAGCAAGTCATTCATTTATCTGGGCCTCAGCTTTTACATCTGTAAAATCATAATGATAAATCTCCTCCTCCCACTGCACATCATCCGACCTCCAGGTTTGTGCAGACTGTGAAACGAAACTATGCACAGGAAAATCTTCTGATACAAACAGGATTCTAAAACTCCATCTATTTGGAGACTCAGAAAATGCCAGGTGCTATTCCTGCATCTAAAGACTACTTACCGTTTGCTTAGCACTGAGATACAGATACCTGGGAGATAAAGAAAATTAAAAGGCATGGTTTCTAATGGCAACAAACTTATAAACTAGTTAGAACCAGGATATATGTAAATTCAGGGCTAAAGCAAGATTAGGCAGGGTTTGCTGGAGATGATAGTGTCTGAATGTTTTTCCTTCATCTCAATTTCTCTGTACTCAAGAAAATCCACTGGGTTTTACCCAGAAGATTTCAGTCCTAAAAACAATAAAAACAGAATTGATGAGTGGCATCGCACTTGTACCCAGAGGTATTCTTAGAGACAGAGATTTGAGGGAAATTCCCTCTTGCCCTTTAGTTACTCTATGAATTCAAACCACAGGCGTACAGCAGCCCCACAGGAAATGACAACTGCAGTGACAAAAAGAAGTTGCTCCCCACCTTGCAAATGAACTGCATTTTAAAAAGGAGACAAGCCTGCATGGGATACCTGGGAGAACCTCCTTCAGGAGCCTCCAGGTCTGAGATCTGAGCCTGCAGACCTGAAATCCAAATTCTTAAAATTATTAATAATGGGTTCCCATATGCCACGTACAGCTCTAAACCATTATACACATTTCATTTTGTTTGATTGTTAAAGCATCTCTAAGAGTTGGCTCCACTTTTCAAAGGAGGATAAGGGCTCTATGAGGTTAAGTAGCTGGCCCAACTTTTACACAGCTGATGCAAAGTGGACCATGATTTGAAACTAAACAGACTGATTTCAAGCTTCATGCAATTTTTAAAAATCACACCCGGATTACTGTATTAATCTGTCTTACTCTGTTGTTTAATTCTTAAAAATGCCTCACACGTGACTTTCTTTGCAAAAGGACAAAAATCACTATGGGTCCTCTACGGTGGAGTCCCACTATGCCTGCAGTTGCCAGAGAAAAGTGTAATTCAAGGTACAAAGTCTCACAACTTTGTTATTTACCAAGGAAATATTTCTCCTAAGGGGTTTGGTAGGCTAGGAGAAGATATGACAGAGATCTAGGATAGCCTGGAAAATCATTTTGTCTTTGAGTGGTTAATAATAAAAATATGCAACCTTACTATGAACAAGAAAATAAAGTCAAATAATATATTCATTTTCACCCATATGAACCAAGATTTTTAAAAAGACAATTTTCAATGCTAGCTAAGGTATGTTGAGATGGGCTCCCAAATGCACTATCAAACTTCCTAGAAAGCAATTTGGCACACTTTTGGTGTGGTATCTAAAAACTCTGCCTAAACCAAAGTCATGAAGATTTTTTATTATGTTTTCTTTGAGAAGATTCATAGTTTTACCTTTAACATTTAGGTCTACGACTTCATTTTAAGTTTACTTCTGGGTATGGATGTGAGGGCAGGGTTTAAATTCATCTTCTTGAATTTAGACTTACAACTGTCTCAGCAATATCTGTTGGAAAGACTATCTTTAACCCTATTGAATTAGTTTGACACCTTTGCAGAAAATCAATTGACAATAAATAAGAGTTTATTATTTTCAGAATCTCAATTTGTTCTGATGATTTGTCAATTCTTACGCAAATACAGTCTTGATTACCATAGGTTTGCAGTATCGAAACCAATAAGTCCTCTTTTTTATCTTCTTAAAGCATTTTTATTCACATAACATAAAATCATCCAAAGTGTACACTCAATGGCTCTCAGAATAATCACAAAACTGTACATTCATCACCTCTAACTTTGTCTTGCTTTTCAAAATTGTTTTGTCTATTTTGGGTCCTCTGCATGTCTATACAAATGTCAGGATCAGCTTGTCACTTTGTGCAAAAAAATGACTAAGGGATTTTTATAAGAATTGCACTGAATCTATAGATCAATTTGGGGAAAATGAAAAAAGTTGAGTCTACAATTCATGACAATGCACTACCCATCCACTTTAATATCTCTCAACAATGTTTTGTAGTTTTCAGCATACAACTCTTATACTTCATTTTTAAAATTATAACTAAGAATCTTATTTTTGATGCTATTTTGAGTGGAATTGTTTTCTTAATTTCATTTTCAGATTTTTAGTTGCTTATGTATAAAAATACAATTTATTTTTGTATATTGATCTTGTACTCTGTATTCTTGATGAATTTATTAATTCTAGTATGTGTGTGTGCATGCATATGGGTGTGGATTCCTTAAGATTTTCTCCATAAAGGCTCAAATTGTCTTGAATAAAGACAGTCTTACTTCTCCCTTTAAAATGGGGATGCCTTTAATTTCATAACATGCAGTACAGTATTAAATAGAAGTGGCAAGAATGGACCTCTCTACCTTGTTCCAGCTCTGTACATGAACAAGAAGTCTAACCAAACTATTATCTTTCCTGAAGATTTTATAAAACAGAATATTTTCTTAAACGGATGACCCAGGATCACATACAAATGAAAACCATACCTACAATTAAAAAAAAAAAATCAACGGGTCTTAAATTAAGAACAGAAAATCTAAAGTATCATCTAATAGGTAAAATATATTAAATTACAAACAATCAAATATATGAAAAGCTAACACAGTTCCATATGATGATTCCTTGAAGCAGAGAGCATGTGACACAAGGGAGGCAGACAAGGGCAGCAACAGTGGGGGAGAAGCTGGTCTCACTGCTCACGCCCGAACAGCCTCCAGGTCAGCAGGGCTTTGCCAGGCATGAGCTGAGCCCATCAACCCGCTCTACCCTACAATCCTCCCTGCCCCAGTGTCCAGGAGAGGAAGGGGCTGGTAGAAAAGGGGGCTCCAGGCTTGTGGCCCAAGCCCCCATGCCCCTCACTATAGGAGCTGGTGGGGCGTGAGCTGTGCAAGGGGTCTGGAAGAGAAGGAGCCTCTGGCGGGAGTTCTCTCTCAGCAATTTTCATACAACAGTCTTTTATCCTAACAAAGCAGCCGGACTTCTTTTTAAAAACCTGGTTCCAGAATGGAAATGGTCAGCATCCAAGCATCGTTTGAAATAACACTCTGGTTCCACAGACCTTCTTTTCTCTAAAAGGTGAAAGCATAGATGCCCCAGCAAGAGGCACAGACGGCTGTTAAGAATCCAAGTGTTTGAAGAAACCGCAGGCTCCCACACACCCTCGCACTCTACCCCGCATGTACCTGCCCAGAGTGACTGCTGTTTGCACTGCTCAACAAGTCTGCAGAGTACCTCGAATATGCTTCATATCACATCTCTGCGCCCTGCCCAGCACTGTGCCATAAATCTCATCCAGAAGGATGAATGGATGAATAAACCAACTAGATATTACAAGTGGGGATTTTACAGGAATAAAAGATTCCTTCTAGAAACTGACAATATAGCCTGAGGGGGGGCAGGGGGGAAGAAATGAAAGTGAAAATGGGCGCAGAGCTAAAGCACATTTCCCACATTCTACAAAAATTTTCAGTTCCAGTGTCCCAGAAAGAAGTGAACAGCTTCAATCACTCATCCTCCCTAAGAGCTAGTACAAATATTTGTTTGGGGTGGGGTGGTGGAGGCAAATCTCAATCTGCTAAAGAGAAAGCTCACTGCGAAAGAAAACGAAAAAGTAGAGCTGAAGCAGTACAAGTACATCACATGTACACACACAGACCTTACTTACATGGCAACTGGAAGCCCAAGACTGCACAAGACAGATGCTTTGAAAATCAGAGCAATTACAATGCCACAGCAGAGTGATGTTTAATTTTTAGGACTAATTAAATTTGGTTACCCCCTCACAGTGCTGGCAGGAAGCCTCACACTGAGGGGCTGGGTCATTTGGAGAAATAAGAAAGACAAACAGTGCAAAGGCAAATTTCACTCCTTCCTGAATCTCCTCCCCAGTGAATCCTCATTTGTGGGTGCTTTGAGGACAAGGCTCCTCTGAACAGTTGGTCTGGGCAGGACCTGGCTGGGGAAGTTCAGGCCGAGGGCTGGATTTTGGGCAGGGGACCTAAGATGAGCCTGTGGCAAGGCTATTAGGAGCCGGGGACAAGCTGCTGGCTCAGACCTCCAAGCTGGTCAGGCTACTGCTCCTGCCCGGAATCCCCTTCCCACACACCTTACCCTCGTCCAAGCCTTTCTGCACATGGAGGCCTTCACGTTGGGACTCAGTGTCTGTCAGGGCGCTTTCTCTGAGCACCTCGAGCCCCTGCCCATTCCACCCCCACCCCACTCTTGACCTCTCCATTTGGGACATTTCAGTGCTTCTAGAGCCCTTTCCTTATTCCCATTAATAAACTTATCACATTTTATGGACAGTAACTATTTACTTACCTGTTGTCAGCTCTCACACCTTCTTACCCCCAACACCTTTAACTTTCAACCTCGTAAAGCCCCAGTGAATGGCATATAATAGATGCCAAACGAATTTACCTTTACCCTTCTGTTAAATTCTTTTGTCCACTTGACACATCCCCACCATATGCCAAGCTTTTGTCGTATAACTCGTTTTCATATAACTCGTCTCCATTAAACAACGTGGTTTGTCCCAGCCTTGCAATTTTTATCACACCTTGGTTTACTGTCATAATGGTTTGGAGGTTTCATAATCCACAAGTGTTAGCACTTTCATTGAAGTCATCATTTTGAAGCCTACAAATGAAGAAAGCCCCTGCTCTACCCTTTCTCCCGCAATTCCCAAAAGAGAAAGCATCTGTGGATGTAAAGGTGAGGATGCCAGGATCCAGATGAACTGGGCATCCCCACCTCTGCAGCAGCCGGGGAAGCCTCAGCATCTGATCTGCCCTGGGGAACACTTTTCACATGCCTATCACAGACCAGGCACTTTTCCCAGGATTGTTTCATTTCGGTCTCAGAACAACCCTGTGAAGCAGACCTCACCTATAAAATAGAAACATTTTATAGGCAAGGAAATCAGAGTTCAGAAGTCAAGTAAGTTGCCCAAACAGCTAGCAAGTACCTTGATACTTTGGCTTTACATTTAGAAAAGACCCCGGGGCTCCAAATACAAGTTCTACAAGGTCCTATTAGTCATTAAACATTTCCTAGAGAGTTCAGAGAGATGGCTTGATTAGCAAGGTGAGAGAAAAGCAAGAGAAAAGCAGGATAGCTGTTCTCTTCTTTACTGTTACTACCAGAGATGGAGATGTACTGAGGGCATGGAAACCAAAAAACAAGTAAAAATTGATATATGGAGGGAAAAAAGACAATTTGCCACTAAGAATGTTGTCTTGAAATTTAACAACTACAAATTAAACTGCAGCTAGATTTTGAAATGCTTTTTTAGTTCACTTTTTATGTAGCCCGTACAACATGTAATCAAGACATGCTCTGAAGATTACTCCAATAAGCTTTGAAAAGAGCACAGTCATTAAATAAAATCATGAGATAATTGCATGGTTCTCTGAATTGGGCGTTACTAATACAGATGCTAATTTTATTTGTGCAACCACACTGATAGCAGAATGAGGGCACTCCTGCAACTGAAAGATCCTTTAGCAGAGCTCCAACTCTGCACACCATTCTGCAAAGCAGTGGGAGTGGTGAAAGCTCTCAGGTCTGTTTAACTGGTAGGAGCAGAGCTGGTGTGCCCAGCTCCACAGTCCCTGGAAAAAACACTGGACCTTTCCAGCTACACACCTTCATAGTCCTCTTCCAGTCGGCTTCCATCCCACCATCTTACACTTAGGATGGGAAGGCTGGAATAAATTATCTGAGCCCTTCACCTGGGAGTGTGTGACATGATGGATAAAACAGACTACCCTGTCTCCCCCAAAGCCTATATCTGGCAGTGGGTGTATGCACCATGTATGATAGGGTTCCTTCAAAATAATTACTTCAATAAAAGTGTCTACACTTGTGAGAAAGATCATCTTTATTTCAGATGAGCAACTAGACGTGTGCGTCTCTATCTTCCTTTGTGGTCAGACAGGCCTATAAGCTTAAGTGAACATATATGACGTGCCTAGCACCATGGTGTCAAAAGACAGACATTCTCCTTCCTCCAGAACTCAAGAAATTCTTAAGTTCCAGAATATTTGCTATAATCAGCAAGAAAGACGTTCACATGAGTGTGGTATGGTGTGCATGTGCATGTGTTTGCCTATCTACTAGGAAAAGCAGGGTATAGAGTCTATCTATTACATAGAAAAGCAGCTCTCCTAGTCAAGACAAAGCAGTCTGAGCTGTGATCAGTGATATCGCTGCTATACAAAGGCACAGTCCCTCAAGCCCCAGAGAGCACGAGGTCCCCACAATTGTAACAAAACAGCCAGTGTCCATGAGGCTCAACATATAACTTGGGTATTGCTCAGAAGGACAGTTATCACCATGGGTTCCCTAGAGCAATGAGAGATTCTAATGAACATGGAACTCTTTATCCTGATGCTAAACTCTGAGCTCAGTTTCCTGAGACTAGTTTCCCCTCACTGTGGAATATAAAGTTTGCATTTTGCCAAATATAAGAGACTCCATCAAATGGGGAATATCATTCCCAGCAAATCTAGGGCCTATTAGCTTGGAACCAGGATAAAGGTTGAGAGAATGGACTCTGCAGCCAATTACCTGGGTTCCAATCCCAGCTTTTCCACTGACTAGCTTTAGGAGTTTATCACCCTGCCCCTCAGGTCCCCCAATTTCTAATATGGGGACATGGCAGTATCTATCTCATAGGATAACTGTGAGGCTTAAAATGAGATAATCTATATAAATGCCAAGGACATGAGAAGAGTTACAAAAATGTTATCATAGCGTGTGTGTGTGTATATATATATATATGTATATATAGTTTTCCCAATGCACATGCAATAAAACATAAAAGATTCTTAAACCTGAAAGCATTCATGCTACCAGAAGTAACTGCTGAACCTTTTACCTTCTCTCTTTTGATCTTCCTATTTTGTAATTAAACTTACTGGATGAAAAATGTGAGCTGCCAAAAGGTAAATTGACTTGGTCCAAATCACCCAGCCAGTATGTGGCAGATTCAGGATTTCAAGTCAAGGCTCTTTTTCCTCAGTGGTCTCCCAAGCACTATGTTACTCTGCTCCCAAGCAAAACAGGGATTTCCTGTTATGTGACTCTAACTCAGCCTTGGTTAGATTTACAGTATCAGCGCACCCCAGCTCATCTGCTAGGATTCCCATGCTGTTTACTAACTTCATGTCATTAGTGACATAGTGCTGACACACCACAGAAAAATTACAAGGGCACCAGTTGATCATTCACTCATAATCACACAGTCCCAGCCCAGATAACCAAATGGAATCCAAAGAGACAAAGCCTGAACAAAATGGGATGGTGTCTGCAAGTCCACCCAGAGGCCACCCTGTTGAGCTAAGACACAGAGGAACATTCTAAACCCTGCATAACTAGTATGTCTTAGATTCCTCATAAGAAGAAAGGAGGTAAGCTACTTCTAACCCAAAGATATTCTAAGTACCCCAGAGCCAATAAGGTTCTAACACATCATTTTCCTGCAGAGAGAACTCCTAATGAAGGCCCCAGTTGTGTTCCCATGTTAGAGATGAAAACACTGAGAGGCTGGACTTTGACAGAGGTCAACTCTTCACTATGTCCACATTATGACGGAATGACATTATTCTCTCACAGGTAAATATAGCCTTAACAAGTTCTAAATGTCTTTAAATGTATCCTTTCATGTGATCCTATTTAGCTTTTTCTACAATTAAGGTTCAGAAGGGATTTAGGACTAGACCAGGGTAACAGGGCATGTTAAGTCATGGAACTGGGGCCAGAACTCAAAAATCTGGGCTCCTTGTTTTAAGTATAAAGGATGGCAAACCACTGATCGAAAGGACCAGGTACTGCTAAAGCTTCTGTGTAATCTCCACTAATGGCTCCTCAAGGCTCATCAAGGAGGAGTCCCACAAAGTACCTGGCCATGAATAGCAATAGAGAAGCAGACAAATCAGAGAACAGGGGTTCTGCTTCCTGAAACCCTGAACAGCAGCTGGAGACCACCTCCCCCACTTTAGCCAAGGCAAAGACTAAACAAAGCATTCAGAGAAGTGCAGAGGCCCCCAAAGGGATGCAGATGTTGCCCCTGCCTTAGAGTCCTTTCTCTGCCATTTGCCAGCAACTCCTTGTACTTAGGGCAGACTATGATGTATAATAGATCTTCCCGGAGTCCCAGCTTTATGATCTCACTCTTGCTTTCTTGTAATTGTTCATATTTGATTTCTTTAAATTAATGTACATTGATGGCCCAACACAGTCATTAATAATAACACACTGTTTTTTAATTTGGTGAAATAGCACTCACAATCCCATAGACTGAACAAACCAACAGCTTCCATTTTTCTGGGTTCCCTTCTGGTCCTTGTCCCCTGATAAAGTAGACACAATCATGGAATAGGCACTATTCTGTATTCCACTTTGTTTCATGTATTGCCATTTCCTCTTTCAACCCAAGCATGTCCGAATGGCCCTGGCAACTTCCTACTCCAAAGATTTCTTTTAGGGTGTTCTGAGTTCATCACTAATGTAGACAAGACAACCAATCTCAAAGAAGCTCCATGACATGACTGACTTGTAACTCCTACAGTCTGAGATCATGGTTTGGGTGAGAAGGACCATGCTTTTGGGGTGGGAAGTGAGGAAGAAAGAAAAAACAACTGTGCTATAAAAGTGCTATTAGAGACAGGCTGTGGATACTCCGGTGGGTAAGTGGGTGTGTGGGTGGGGGCAGGAGGTGCCTGAGGCTCTTAGGCTACAAAGTCAGGATGTTGCCATAAGGATGAAGCCACTCTCCACTACACATAACAGCAGTATCCTGTGGTTGAAAAAAATAATAATGTAGGGCAAGAGCCTTGGGCATATTTCATTCAAAAGGGATCATGTCACACATGCCATACATACTACATATTTTCCCACTTAAAACTCTTGCCATCTGGCTTCCTACTGCCACTGGGGAGAACTTTAAAGTCCACAATACCGTGCATGACCTAACCCCCAACCCGCTTTGCCTTCTATCCCCAAACCCCTCCCTGCACAAGCCCTAAGCTCCAACCACACAAGTTCTTGCCCATCCAGCCACTCTGCTCACTCAATTCTTCTACCTATTCAGCATCTACTCTAATCCTAGCAAGTATGAGAAACTGTCCTTGCCCTCAAGGAGCTAACAGAGTAAGACAGCAAAGGCTTTGAGTACATAATGTTTATTATTAATTCTTCAAGATCAATAGGCCGGTTGGCTATATGGGAATCCCCTATGTTCTATACATGGCTCTACTGTGACCTAAAAGTTTCTGGAGGAAAAAATGGGAAGAAAGAAAAAAAGTAAGACACTGGGGGAATATATGGAAGAAAATGTCACTGTACATACTGGATAAAAGTCTTCCAGTGATGAAAGGCAAAATATCAAAAAAAAAACACGTGGTTTTCTTTAAATATTTTTTCACTATTTTTAATATCCCAATTTTTTAAAATATCATTTTTACTTTTATTAATTTTTTCTGTTTTTTACTTATGTATAAAACTATCATTATCTCATTTTCTTATTAATCATAGGTGGCTATTTTATTGGCTTCATTTTTTAAGAGGTTTTAGATCACAGAAGGGTTACAACTGTGGCAGAAGAGGATCACTGGTGTGCAGTATCAGTGAGGGGGGACACAGGGGAGAAAGTTCAACTGGGTATACATATAAGGTGTATAAATGTATTCAAATGATCATGGAGCATTGTCACAGTGGGTGGAGATTCACACAATATCCAAAAGAATATCAAATTCCCATGGGGGGAGCTCTGCCACATTCTCTAATGGTACAAAAAAGAATGCCCCAAGTACAAGGACAATGACTTGTGAAGGAGGATGGTCCATTGAAGGACTCTTGATACTGATGATGAGCCTGCTTATGAGCCTTTGCTCTTGAAACTGAAAGTTAGCCTAGGGAAGCGAACGTGGCTCAACTGAAAAGAGTGTCCATCTACCATATGGAGGGTCCAGGGTCTGATACCCAGGGCCTCCTGACCCATGTTGTAAGCTGGCCCACACACAGTGC
Organism: Dasypus novemcinctus; assembly: GCF_030445035.2. Taxonomy (NCBI): domain Eukaryota; kingdom Metazoa; phylum Chordata; class Mammalia; order Cingulata; family Dasypodidae; genus Dasypus; species Dasypus novemcinctus. The sequence goes on from NC_080682.1 coordinate 81,346,685, forward strand.
TACCACGTGCAAGGAGTGCCATGCCACGCAGGGGTGCCCCTGCGTAGGGGTGCCCCAGGCACAAGAAATGCACCCCATAAGGAGAGCCACCCCATGTGAAAAAAGCAAAGCCTGCCCAGGAGTGGTGCTGCACACACAGAGAGCTGACACAGCAAGATGACACAACAAAAAAGAGATGCAGTTTCCCAGTTCCACAGGATAATGCAAGGAGACGCAGAAGAACACACAGCAAATGGACACAGAGAGCAGACAATGGGGGGGGGGGAAGGAAATAAATAAATGAAAAATAAATCTTTATAAAAAAGAAACTTAGTCTAGTGACATACAGTACCTAAGAGTTACCTACTGGGAGTCTCCTTATTGCTCAAATGTGGCCTCTCTCTAAGCCAAACTCAGCATATAAAAGCAATAACTTCCCCCCAGCTTGGGATATGACTCTGGGGGATAAGCCTCCCTGGCACTGAAGGACTGCTACCAAGTACCAACAAGCAATGCATCTGGGGGGAAGAAAAAAAAAGATTTTGACCAAAAGGGGGAAAGCTAAAGACAAATGAGTTTGTATGGCTAAGAGACTTCAAAGTGAGTTGGGAGACCATCCCAGAGGTAGCGCTTATGCACATCTCAATAGGATCTCATTGATAGTCAAAGTAGATACTACCCCAAACAGCAAAGCTCCTCAGGGATATGGAGACATCCAGACACTATAGTCAGGGCAGATAGCTCAGGAATTTGGCCCCTTGCCAGTAGGCTCTAATCTCATATATGTGCTCCTCAATGTGACAGAGTTAGACTCAACAGTGATTTTCCTATGCATGACTCTTCTGTCCTTCTATGTGTATGTAATTAGTATTAGAGTTGGTAGGTATACATCCAAGAGACTTAAATCTTTGGGCTGTCCATGTGCCAGTAGAGCCCTGACACTCAACAGAGTTGCAACACCCACTCTCCAGTTCAATGGACTCACTAAGGACAACTAATGGGGAGGAGATGATGGACAAACAACATACCAAGGAATCAAGAGTGCCTACAACTGCAAGCAAGAGAGCCCCATCCATTGGATGTAGGGGATTGGCGTGCCCCTCGATTAATAGTGGAGTGGGCATCACCATCCCAGAGTCCTCAGGATTGTGAAACAAACTATGGACTAAAATAAACTTACTAGTATTCTACTATAGACTTACTGTGATTCTAGCAATGGAAGAAAAACCATTGTTGTAGAGGCAATGACCCATGAATATTCTGGGGTTAGGGAGAAGAAAAAAACAGGAGTAATATGGGGGCATTTTTGGGATTTGGGAATCATCCTGAATGACATTACAATGACAGATACCGGCCATTATATATCCAGCCATAACCCACAGAGTTGACTGGGAGAGAGTATAAACTACAAGGTAAACCATAATCCACACTTAGTGGCAATGCTCCAAAATGTGTTTATCAATTGCAATGAAAGTACCACACTGATGAAAGATGTTGCTAATGTGGGGAAATGTAGGAGTTGTGGGCAGCAGGGCATATGGGAATCTCCTTTATATTCTTTGTAACATTTATGTAATCGAAGTATCTTTTAAAAAATAAAAAATAAAAAAGTGAAAAAAAATACAAGAAAGAAAAGAAAAGAAAGATCAATAGGCCATTTCGTTGTCTGTGAACAATACCAACACGATATTAAAACCCATCATTTCAAAGGGCTTAAAAAGAGCCAACATACTCAAAAACAAAACTTTAAAAAAAAAAAAAGTCTTCTGTGAAATACACATGTGCATAAGGTATAAATGTATTGTCTAAATAAAGGGTTATAAAGTGAATATCGATACAGGCAATTTTTTAAAAACCCAAAAACTCACCACTATACGAGCATCTTAGGATTACCTACCAGTGATGACAATGTCATCCAGTCACCCAGCAGGAGATGAAAGGTTGGTGGAGACATGCTCATGCATGGCTCCAAAAAAGCTAAGAGGAACAGTGCCATCTGGCATGTTCACTAGACATTCACCCACAGCATATACCCCAAATCGCTTCATTGAGCACCCTTCTCTGTCCCCTACAGACGCTCTGAACTGTCAGCAGGCAATTATGTGAGTCCCAAGCCCAGTGCTTTCAAGCTGGTGGTAACACCCTCTTGGCTGGCCTGACCAACATGGATATTTCAATACCAAGAAGATCCTTCAAGTTTGCCAGATTAGTATGGAAACCAGAAAAGGAGGCTACTGCAAGAGGTCATTAGGCAAGGGTAGGGGGTAATGTGATTAGGGTACCATAATGCATATCAGGAAGGGGTTTGTTACCCTGGTGCCAAGGCCCAAGCTATGGACACTTGACACCGATTAAGGAGAGTAAAACACTGCTAGTCTGAGGTTGAAAGTAAGGAGGTTTAGAGATTGCCCATAGGGTTTAATCCCAGTGCCAAGAGACAATCTACCCACCTACAGGGCAAACCCAAGATGGCCTGATGGTGAAGGACTCAACAACCAGCACTTGTGGCCTGACAGGTGACAAATAGAAGCACGCCTTGGCATTCAAGAATTGCTAAGGACAGTATCTAAGAGCACACCAAATCCCCATGCCTACTCTCTGAAGAGGATTTCAAAACCCTTACTCATCATTGATATTAAGCAAAAGGATACTTTTACATGATTCTCCCATTAAATCCCAACTCTGTAAATTAGGTTTTATTGCTTCCACTATACAAATGAAGAAAAGGAGAGTCTTTGCAGCTAATTTACTTCATAGCAGACCTGGAATATGGCCTAGCTCTATCTGACTGCAAAGCCATTTCTTGTACTACCATTCCATAATGCCACAAAGCAGAACTTAACCCCTGATTCTAGGTAGTGTGGTCAAGTTCAAACAGTTTTCTATACAATCTGCTAAAAAAATTTTTAAATTCTCTTCACAATGATAATAATGCAACCACACTTAAATGCAACACTTTCTCTCAATAGCCTATTCTCCATATGTCAGCCAACATGCATTCTAGATTTCCCAGGAAATTTCCAACTCCAAAATTTAAGCTCTGTGGTCCCTGCAAATCATCAAACATGCCCTATATTCCTACATAACTCCAAGTCTTCCTAGTGAATCAGAAAACAACAACCTGCACACTTCATGACCCCAAACTAATTTTGGGTTCCAAATGTATTTAATGTTACTTTAGCCTATTTTCTGTGTCTGCTTTCTATTTGTAGTTCTCTTGCAAAGCCTAAGAAGCTTCACATTGGTCCCAAGTCAGCGCTAAGCTGACTCACATAGATTTTCTCATTTCCACCACTAGGCATGATAAAGGTTACAAGTATTTCTGGTGCAATTACTAATTGCATCTGCACACCCAGCTTGTAAGTGCCTGAGGACAATTTCACACTATTCTGGTTCAACGTCTTCCTGTCACCCTCTAAGCTTGAGAAACCCACTGACAATGAATCTCCTTTGACAGCAAAGGTAATTGTGAGTGTTCCATGTGCAGGAAGAGGGGAGGGCACCCAAGGAAGGAACAGACAGAAGGGTAGTTCTGAGGGGCTGGACTTGACTGACTCTCTGTCTCAAAGAGCTTTCCTCTTCCAAGGAGACGGGCACCACGACTCTGGGTCATTAGCACCACCACTGATCTCCAAATCAGACATGTCTCTAGAGACACCCAAAGTGCTACTTCCACAACTTTACTGTCTATGAACAAAAACCCATCATCCTTAGAAAGAGCTAAGAGAACTAACCATGTGAGAACTGTTCAAAACACAATCACACTTTATCCAAATGTTAACAGTGGTTCCACAGACAATGTTTGTGACACCAAATTTAACTGAGAGAAGGAGTCAAGCCTAAAGAAAGAAGCTTTGGAGGACACTTTAGAAAGATTTGTTTCACAGTCTGGATACAATCTGGAGCACTCCAGCTCTAGAATATCATATGGATGAAAAGCAAGCATCCAATTTCATTCTTTCAAGAGTTTGGGGCAAAGGTTAAAAATAAAAGGTGTTTAATAGTTACTTGGTGCAACCACCCACATATATGAAAAGTAATGAGAACACGTCTCCCAATTTCCTAAAGGTTGTCTGCCAAATTCCTGCCTCCTTCATAAAAAGACAGAATCTGCAGTGTTTTCTTTGCCATACAGATATACCCCATGTCATTATAAACAAACGTTGCTTTCTTTGCAGCTAATAACCACAATGTGTGGGTAAGAAACCTCTCCAGTGTAAATCCGTGGGGACAAGGCTGCATTGTAGGCATCAGATAATTAGAACAATCTGACATGAGTCAGAGGATTGTTTTTCAATGGCCCTGTTGCACTTCAAACTTTAAAGTCAACCCCAAACTCTCTTTCCTGGCACTTTTGCCATGTGCTGGGCTATTGTGAAACAATCCTCACTCTTTATAGTTTGGTCCCATTGCAAAGGAACTGGCAACGTGGGCACTCATGAAATATTAACACATTACATTGATTTTTTTTATAAGTGTGGCCAACAGTAGATCAATTATATTACTATGAAAAGCTTTTCATAATTCATTTGGGGGGGGGGCGGTATCAAGAGCTCATTTCTGGACAGCTCATGGATTATGAAGGCAACAGTTTTGAAGAGGCCAGCACGCACATGCACAGAATACATTAAATGTGATAGATGGAGAAAATACACTGTTCACAAAAGAAATGTTTAAATCTGGCAAGTGAGTAAAAGAGGGCACAATAATATCATCAGGTTAGGAATTAAGCCATCCCAGTCTCTCTCTGTAAATAAGAAGAAAAAAATCCTAAACATTTGCAATTTATTCCCCTTCTGGCTGCCCATTTTTATCCCCACCTCTCTAAAAAATAAAATTTTCTACTTTCTAGGTATTTGAAAAATTATTTCAAACTATCTGATCTGCCCTGAAGTGCGTTTTAATTCCAAGAACATTTACTGTTTAGTTAAATTCTTATTTCGAGGGGCTGAGTCAAAATCAGTGTAGCCAAGAATAAACTTTACTTCAAGCAGTACAAGGTCCAAGAGTCTCCAGGCTAGCATGAACCGAAGGAATGTCGAGCTGTCAGTGAGTGAACACTAGAGACACCGCTCTTCGATTGCGCAACAGTCATAAATTTCCAGTGGACCATGTCATTAAAGATGGGAACAAACAATACTCAAGGCTGGGAGGCTTCTTCAAGAGGGCATCTTAAGAATAGGGTTCTAGGTCCTCTACTTTCTCATTATACTACAGGAGTGACCCGTTCCAACTTTGTCTTCTCCACTAAACTACAAGCATCTCAAAAGCAGGACCAGGCCTTGTACATCTTTTGCTCTACCTCTTGGAATTTGCTTGAAAGATGTGGCTAATGAATAGCCACAGGGCAGGAGTTCTCTGTCACATTCTGGAAGTCCTGCCCCTGGCTGGTATGTAGAAACTACCCTCTTTCTTGCACTGATCTATAACAGCACAGGAAAGAAAAGGTCACCCAAAGGGCTGTACTCCTGATCTCCAGGATTAGGGTCCCACACGGGAATATGCCAACAAATGCTTTCTTTTACTTTAGGGCTTATAAACCAGTAGGGATATCAATGAAAAGGGTGGAGAGAGACTGTTGCAGTAACCCTGAAACCCCCCGGAAAATAACTGTGCAGAGGAACAGGGCACCCACAGGCAAACCACTGCCAATCTCACATCGAGTGTCCTGAAAATAGTAAGAGAATCCTTCTTAGAATGCATTTCCCAAGACCTTGGGAGGGGATTTTCTGAAGGGGCAAGATGGGAAAGTGATCACGCCAACAGAAGAATGGGAGAAGGTGATTGCCAGGTGGGCAGTTTGACTCCATCTAGGCCCTGGTGGGATATGGGCACACTTACATTGGGTTGAATGCCAAGGCCAATGGCTCATGAGACACCAGGCAACAGAGAAGACGGGACAGGACCAGTTCTCCAGCTTGCTGAGCAGAGGCCCTGCCTAAGTTTTAAGAACCCTCAACCTTCTGAAACACTGAAAGGATTGCAGTTAGGGGCAAATGAAAAAACTGAAGTGCTGTAAAAAGTCATTTAAAGGATTAGGTTTATGCCATATTTGTGATCCTACCTCACTGCCTTCCTTCTTTTCCCTGAGCCAGCAAAGCAACAAAAAGAATTCATGGGTCTCTGTCTATGACAGGCAACAACTTCTTTGTGTTGGTGTGCTTCCCACCTTCTCTCTTATGTGCCTCAGTGCTGAAAACACACATTTCTTTTTTGGCCCCATCTATGTTCTGAAAACATATAAGCACTTCATATACACAACTTCTAAAACATCTAATGCCCCTGCTTCTTCGTAGATGACAATTCAGTGCAATCATCAGCCAATCATTGAAATTGTTTATCACTTGCCTACATTTAGCTGAATTTTTCACCTAGCACACTTGTTATTAGGCACATGACATCAGGTCCACGCTAAATTTTAATTAAGGAGGAAGGTCCATGCACACAAAGTCACAGGGGAGCAATTTGTATTTTTGCAGCTCGGATCCATTACATTTCTGGGACCTCTTTTCTTCCCTAGATTCCTCTATTTAATATCCATATTTTCTGAATTATTTTAAATGTCCTATAATCAAATGCAAATGAAAAATTCTGAGTAAGAACCAAATGGAAACCTTTGGGATGGGGACAGTCTTGTTTATGGCAAAAGCAGCTGCAAGCTCTCCCTTTTCCCCGAGGGTCTCGACAGCAAAGGAGCGCAGGAACGAAGCTTCCCCGCCTACAGGTCAATCTGCTAGCCCTCTGGGAGAGGGAAACACAGCCTCAATTTTTAAACTCACCCTCTCTGAGATTGGGGACAGAGGCCATGGAGCTCACAGAATAAAACCTATCCATATCTATAAATGAAAATCAGCTTTGACATTGACCAGCTTGCTTGTCACTTTCCTGTTTTCAAGGAAAAGTATCAGCAGCAACATCTCCATTAAGCACTTAGTTAGCAACCATTATGGGGGCCCAGTTCTGCACTGGATGCCTATTCCTGAGAGTAACAAAAGAAAAAAGCATATGCCTTGGTGCTTTGGAGGTAGCATGCACAATTCGGTAGGTCCACACATGTGCACATGGCTGCAATTGCAATTGGAAGGCTCGTGTCCATTCCCAGTGCTCACTTTCCAACTGAGACAAATTTCCTAACCTGTCTAAACCTCTCCGCCCTTCTTCCTGCTGGAGAATTAAATGAGACGAAATGCGCAAACATTCTCAAGTGCCGTTATATTGCTCATTTACGTGACTTCGGAATCACCCCTAATTTGACTTCCCCTCCATTACGCTGGGCCAGGGCCCTGGCATCCACGACAGGAACAAGCCACGCAAGCAAGCCTCCCGAAGCTCCCAAAGCTCTAGGTGCCCTCCCTCGCCCAGCCACAGGGGTTCCCCTCCTCGAGGCCCAGCAGGGGTCAGAGATTCCAAGCACAACTCTTCAGTGCTGTTCCCACAACCATACAAGGCTACCCTGGTTATGGACACGTCTGTTTCAAAGGGGAACAAGCCCTCGCTTCAGGAGCTGATCCAGCACTCCAAACCAGGGCCTGGGGCCCAGGACACCACCCCGAGACTCAGCTCGCTTGCACTCCTGCAGCGTTGCGGCCCCCCAGGCCTCCCTACAGGGCTCCCCTGCCAGAGTGCGGTCTCCAGCTTTGCCAGACACCCTCCTCCCACAGAAAGCAAACAATGACGTACACTGTCAACGAGGCCACTTTCCACTCCTCCCCACACGCAGCCCCTGTGTCCAGCAAGGGTGGCAGGCAGCAAGCAAGAGGCAGAGGGGCATGAGAAACAGCTACCAGAACAGTTTGTTTGTGTCCAACTGTCGAGAACCTGGACGTGGAGCCAAGAGGCAAAGAAACACCCTCCTTGTAGCACTTGTTCAGGGCTTCAGACTTGTGGTCAGCACCTCCCGACCATATTCAGGAGAGCAGGACCCAGGCTGGGCACCCCCTCCTCTCCTCCACCTTGGGCAGAGACTCAGGACACCGCCAGCAGGGGGTGGGGAGCTGTACACCAGCGAAATGCAAACAAAATCTGGAGATCACAGGTGAACTTCCAGCTCAGCATGCTGCTCTCCCGCACCACTGTTATCCCTGAAAAGACAAGGAAAACTCTCAACTTCCCAGCGCCACTGGCTCATGCTAAGTGTGTTGCGATGACCTCTCATTTAGGCCTCACATAACCTTGCAGAGAAGGTGTAATTACACCTCATTTTTAGCTAAGCAAACTAACATAAGACCTACAATTCTACCAGTTCACACTAAATCTCACCACTGGTATCGCCTAGAGAGGCCTCTGGACTTCTCAGGTTTCATCTCCAGAAATGAAAAGCATAGTTCTGGGCTTTGTTATTATACTGCTTATCAAAAGCACCGCTTAAATAAATCTTTAAAGGAAAAAAAAAAGAGGAAGCAGATGTGGCTCAAGCAATTGGGCTCCTGTCTACCATATAGGAGGCCCAGGGTTCAATTCCCAGGGCCTCCTGGTGAAGGTAAGTTGGCCCGTGTGGTAAGTTGGCCCTTGCAGAGTGCTGCCCCGTGCAGGTTTGCTGCCCTGTACAGGAGTGCTGACCGACGAGGAGAGCTGACACAGCAAGATGACGCAACAAAAAGAGACACAGGGGAAAGACAATGAGAAATGTAGCAGGCCAGGGAGCTGAGGTGGCACAAGAGAATGATCGCCTCTCTCCCACTCTGGAAGGTCCCAGGATTGGTTCCCGGAGGCACCTAATGACAATACAAGCAGACACAGAAGAACACACAGTGAATGGACAAAGAGAGCAGACAATGGGGGGGAGGGAAGACAGAGGGAAAGGGGGGGAGGGGGAGGGGGGAGGCGGAGAGAGAGATCTTTTTTTAAAAAAAATGGGACAACATGTGCATATTCTCTACAGGAAATCAGGAAATGCTATTTTCCCAGCCCAAACTTTGGGCTGGGGAGTCCCAAAGGACAGAATACAACCTATAGTGCTTACCTCACTCTAATCCCCTAGCTTGACTCCTGTTAAGATTGGTGAAAGGTGTCTCTCTCAACAGCTTATTGATAGATGGCACTTTCACAATTTCACAAGTAAAAGAAACACCCAACAGCCTTCCCTGTCAACCTTCCACCTCCAACTGCCAAGCATCTGAAGTGGTAGAAGCTGCACGTGGGAGAAGTCCCAGGAACCCCCAAAAAACCCCACCTGCCTCTACAACTTTGGCACCCTCAGCAAAGATCTGCACCCAGTGATGAACACTTACTTCCCTTCCAGCTCCAAGTCAGCTCTAGCAGTCTCATTCAGTGTGTCTTCCTGGGCCACAACTATCCAAAGGAACCCACAGGCACAGACGCAGGAGCACGCTCTGACACCAGCTACTCTGCCTGTACATACTTACCCTTCTCAGGCTGGGTGCCCTGGCTACTGGTTCGGAACCCCGTGGGCACTAATCACAGATGCTTTCGTTTGTACCAGCCAGTCACCACAGCACACTAGCCCTTTCTTCCTTCTTCCCAGCCTGGCCAAGGCCCTGCAAAAGGCCCTGAAATAAATGTATTGCTGCATTAGAAATCTCGCTAAGTACAGAGATAACCTGCTCTGAAGTCCATTCAGAGTGCTTCTCTGGCTCAGTGCTCCTGAATTCAAAGGGAGCTCGTTTCCCACCATTCCAAAAGCAGCAAGAGACTCAGTGAAGCTACATGGCTGACTCCCTCTGACCCTGAATTTGAAGGATTCTTACTTACCAAGATGAGAAAAAACCTGACGGCTTTCAGCATCTCTAAAATTAAGCTTTCTCTTCATAAATTTCATAGGTCTCATATTAGATAATATATTTGGAAGAAAACTGACTTCCAATAGTAATTCAGAATTCTATTAAAATAAAAAAATATTTTTTAAACTTGTGCCAGGGTCATTTTGTGCCCCATTCTCCCTTATCACATTTATGACAGATCTGTCCACATAAGGCTGAGAACTTGGCAGGATAAAAACAGATATCATTGCCATTTCAATTTCCCCAGTGCCTGACAGGTAGTAAGTGCTCTTTTAACTGCTACCTTTTTAAGATTCTAATTCAAAATTACCAGGTAAGGATCAGCCACACATGTATACTCTTCCACCTGGCCTACTCAACCTCCTCTCTGCTAAACCCTGAAATCCTGTCCTTCACTCCATCCCCAAGCACCTCACCCCAGGAAGCCGACACTGAGTAAGTGGTTGCCTGAGGGTCATTTCCCCTACCCTCCAGCTAATCCCAGGAAGCAATTTTCTCGGTCCACAACCACGAGCGTGCAAAGCCACAAGTCCAAAGCCCATGTGCATCCTTCAGATAGTATTTCTGAGCGTTGTCCTGGCTCTGTGATCAGCTCTGGCTGGCATATAACGGCTGAGTGCGGGATGATCTATCCAGTCATAGGTGTGTGTGTATGTCAGTGCCGGCAACGACAATGGTGGCTTTGGGGTGCGTCTTCCAGGGTAGAGGCCAGAGTGTTACAAAGCAAATACAGCCAGAGACCACGTCTTGATGTTCTCCTAGTCTGGAAGAAGTTACCCCAAACCCCAGACTTCCCCACTGTGATTAAACTTGGAACACACATGCAGAGTCTAGGAAAACTGAGGACCTGCATCTCCATTCTGCAGTCTTTTGTGGATTTGGGGCACAGCCAACTCCCCGCCATCAGTCCAAGACCTCCAAGACCTCTTATCTGTTCCTCTCTGGTCCCACCTCAGGCTGCTTCCACCCAGATCACAGACATCCTTGGCACAAGGTGGGAACCATCTTCTGGCTCCACCTTCTTGGCCCCCTGGGCCCTGACATCCAGCCACGATGCATGATTTGGAGAGACCTCACAGGAAAAATCCTCAAGAAATCCACAACTGGAATGGTCATTACATCCGTTGATTATTGTGTTTAAAACAAGCCTGGCTTTCTTAAGCAAAGAAGGAGATTCCAGAGCTCATAACTAATAAATCTTGCTTTAGCAGTTTCTCAGAAATCTTTACTACATCCTCCGGTTTTAAGCAATGACCCTACCTGTACACTTATAGATTCTTTCTAAAACTGCTACCATACTTACAGACCTCATGTTCTCATACTGCACCATCCAATCTTCAGCAAAAGAAAGCATCATTTTTGCTAGAAAACCCAGAGACACATCTCCTCTAGTTCCTGGCTCTGGCTGTGCATGCACATCCCCAATCATTCACTGTGGGCATAAGCTGATTGGCTTATATCAACCATGGTTCACCTCTGCAGTTGGGAGTGAAGTCAATCCATGTACTTTTGCAAAGAAGAGGGGAATGGATGCTGAGGCAGCACCCGATAAACGTCCTCTTCAGCTGTGGAACCTTTACGTAGTCTCTGACCACCTCCATACAAATGACCCACAGCTCACAGGCTAAGATGACAGGAATCATCTCACCAGTTCAAGGAAAGAAGAATTAATCACAGGCAGCCACTGGATGAGGAAGTATCAGTGGCCCAAAGAATTTAGCTCAAGGCAAGGGATGAGAAGACAAGTTCATTCAACTGAGGTCTCGATGTCCAAACTATAACTTCACCAGTAGGATCCACATGGTGGTATCACCTCCAGTGGTGTAGTCTCCATAGTCTCCCAGATGAGGGACCCGCTGCTGGTAACATCACCAGGCCTACAGCTGCCTTTGGTCTCCCAGAACAGCACAAGGCACAGCCCTGAAGGGGGGTGTAGCACTGTTCCCAGCCACAGCAGAAAGCACAGAACCTTCAGGCCACCAGAATGCTATGTCTATATATAAAGTCACTCAGAAGACTGAGAGGAGACGTGGAGAGGGAGGAAAATGTGTCTCAGCTAGAGAAGACAAAACAAAAGCTTTCTCAGCGCTCCTGTGGGCAAGGAGCCCAGAGTCCTCTCTGCACACCCCTAGTTTCAGAAAATGGGAAATGTCTCTGAGTACAGTTTGGCTACTTTCCCAGTTTTAAACCCCAACCGAGAAAAGCTCCAGCTTCCATGTATTTGTATCTAAATTCCCAAACTCCCGGCAGAATGGTCTTTACTTCTAAAAAGTCCTTAACCTATTACTAGTTACTTAGGATTAGAAAAGTGTTGGCTTTGCTTTTCTTTCCTTCTTTTTCTTTCTTCCTTTTTTCCCCCCCTGTCCAGGGACGCCTCCTTCCTGCCTCAGAAGCATTTCCATAACAACATGGGCACTGTCAGGCACAGGGCTCCAAGTGTACAAGGTAAAGCCTGGTTTCTCCAGCTGGAGCTGGAGCCAAGGGTGTGTGTTAACCTCATCTCCATACAGAAGTCTCCACAAATCTTAACTGTTTGTCCAGCCAGCCTCCAGTGGTGAAACAAAGGAAGTTGGATTTTGGCAGCCCTTCCATAGACTTAAGAGGCAGCTCTATCATTTTATGCCTGCCACAAAGAACGGCAGTATCCGCGGAGGTGAAGAAAAGCTGTGTCCAACGTCCTAGCTGTGTCTGAGACTGCCAGAGGGTTTCCTGTGGCAAAATCAAGAAATAAGGTCTTTAAAGATCTTGGGATGTGCAAAGGAGGACATCAACCCCATCGGCCCCATTCCTTAAGTTGGCATTTCTTTGATGCCTACTAGGTACGTGGCCAAGTTCAGAAACCGGGGCTAGTGATGAATGAAACAAAATGCCTTATCCTTAATGTTCTCACTGCCCACAGGGAAAGCAAGGGGTTTGAATCTTCCAGATTCAGTGTGCTTCCACGCAAAGTGGGATAAAAGGCTCTACCACTGTATAAAGGGAATGGCAAACAGTTCACTATGAAGAAGAACCAGGATCTTGGAAGACCTCCACTGATGCCCTTCGGGATCTGGTAGGACCAGGGTCAGATTGCGAGAAGAGCCATCACTGGGGTCTGCTGCTTCATCTCCAAAGTCTGTCCTCTCTAGTGTCTTATGAGTGCACAGGCTCATCCACTCTTGCTGGGTAGAGAAAGGTTTAACTGTAATTATCGGGAAATGGATTTGGCTCAACTGATTGAGCATCCACCTACCACATGGGTGGTCCAGCATTCAAACCCCAGGCCTCCTGACCCGTGTGGAGCTGGCCCGCGTGCAGTGCTGATGTACGCAAGGAGTGCCGTGCCATGCAGGGGTGTCCCCCGCGTAGCAGAGCCCCACGCCCAAGGAGTATGCCCTGTACGGAGAGCTGCCCAGTGCGAAAAAAGTGCAGCCTGCCCAGGAGTGGCACCGTACACACGGTGAGCTGATGCAGTAGGATGACCCAACAAAAAGAGACAAAGATTCCCAGTGCCGCTCAGAAGAATGCAAGCGGACACAGAAGAACACACAGCAAATGGGACACAGAGAGCAGACAAGGGGGGAAAGGGGGAGTGGAAAAAAAAACTCTAATTACCATACTCTCTAAGAAAGAAAATCAGTGCTTATGCCCTATTTAATAAAGGCATTTTGGGTTTCTACTTTGGGATGGGTCTCCACACAGGCTCAGAATTAACATTTCCGGGTGAAAATAGGACTTCACAGTTTCCTTCCTCCCCTTCTAGCTCTTATGACTGCATTTACTGTGGTTATCCAGCCATATAACTATTTGAGTTCATTCTCACATGAGAAAAATGAAACCTAGAGAGAGGCTAATTTTTTTAATACCAAGAATGAGAAAGAAAAACATGCTGACAACTTTAAAGTACGCATATAAGAAGTCTAAGGGAAGAAAATTTTAAATTGTGACTTTTCTGGAAATTCTGTGATGACATTTTTTGCTCTCTCCCTACAGTCTTGAAGAAGGAAAGCTTGGTATCCAGTTAAATCTCTGCCTTTCCACAAACAAGAGAGAGAGCATGAAGGCACACACATGAGCAAGTGTCAGCCTAACAGTCACTGGGCAGTTCTATACTGGCTGCCCCTTAGGCATGACAACGAGCACCTCTGCAAGTTGCACACTATCTCCCATCTTACCAAGGAGAAAACCAAGGCTCAAGGAGAAGAAAGGAGGAGCAGGGACAGTACCTTCACTAAGTGCTGCCAGAAACCAACTAAGTAGTAGCTGCTCGAAAAAAGAAGACAGACGAACAAGGGAGCATCTCCTTCACCATTTGGCCCATTTGGGCCCCCAATGGGTGAACAGTGCCCTATGGAAAGTCTGCTGCCCCATTCCAAGCACAATCCCAAATCCACGTTAGGCACTATTTTATGATCTGCTAGGACCTGTAATTTCCCTGTCTGTGTTTGAGGCCAGTATTTGACTGTTACCATGGGGGACTATTTAAGCATAAATCACTAAAAATAATGATAGCCACAAGTTATTTGGTAAGTGGGGATGAATAGTGCATTTAGAAACAAAAATAATTTTCCTTCTCATCCTTTCCCATATTTTCTGAGGCTGTGCATGATATTCATTTTTAGAGAAAAAGAAACTTCTGTTTTTTTTCCTCCACTCCCTTACTTTTTATACTCAAAGAGGAAAAATGGCATCTTTCAAAACTACTTTGTGGATAAACAACAAATCACATTTAGGACTCTGGCCATTAAGACCCCTCATAAATGGGTGAGGACTGCAATCTGCTATCGAGGAAGGAAGGCAGGAGCCACGCAACCGCAGGATCCGGCGCAGTTCTCAGTACCTGCAGGGATGGTCTCCACCAAACACTGCAAATCATTACAAGTAAATTCCAAAGAAAGCTAATGATCACCCACTGTGGAATCTTCCTTGTAGCCTTTTGGAGTTTTCATGGGCTTTCATGGAAATATCTCTTTACCATAAAATGTTGTCTTTATATAAGCCCTTAGATTCCCCCTTACAATTTTGACTAAAAGTTTCCATTTATTGAGTGCTTATAATATGCTAAGCCTGTAGCACATACTTACACAAAATAGGCACTATTATCCAACCCATTTTACAGATAAGAAAGCTGAAACTTGGAGATAGGTTAAGGTCACACAAAGAGCTGGGAATTGGCAGGCCAGGACTTAGATTAGATAGAGACTATCTGATTTTTGAACCCATCCAACCACACTCTAATCTATTAGACCACATTGCAACCCACCCACCCCCACCATGTGGTACCCACCACCACATTTTAAGGTATCCTATGGGGTATCAGTTTTCATAAAGACTGTATTTTGGGCTGACAGAAATAGAACTATACCCTGTAACAAAGACAATACGAAAGGCTGACCAGTTGTACTTTCCTTGAAAAACTACTGGGACCAAAAATCATTTGACCAACTCAGTTGTGCATAGAATCATTATGGCTTCAAATGCCTTTACAAAAAGAAGAGAGCATTCACAATACTTGGGAATTTTATCGTGAAACTGGCATAACATTTCTGTCTATCCTGTGGTGCTCAGTATTTTCACATCATTCTTTAAAACAACCTGGAAAGCAATTTGCCTCTTCAGAAAACTGTATTATATTTGATTCTTATCACAACCCACTTATTACTAGTTATATTTTATACATATTTTTTCCAAATAGCCTCAGGATTTTGCCTATGGGAGCAACCTGCCAATTCGTTTGATTGTTCAGCATACCCTGCAATTCTTATAGGCAATTTCACAGTTGCAGGGATTTCACAGTACATATCTGCAGGTTTACAAACTAAATATGAGAGAATTCAAAGCTGACACATAAGAGTTGTTCTGAAAATATCTGAAAGACTCTCATGGGACAGGAGGGAGCAAATTTGTCCTGTAAGCCCTGGATATAATAGGAGCTTCTTAAGAGGAGTCAAATTTTGGCTCAATTCTTCAGACCATCCTGTTTAGATTAAATGGCAAAACTCCTTAGGTCAACCCAAGCACTCAGTCCCTGATGCCTGAAAGCCACTTAGATGTTGGCCACGTTTTTTTCCATCCTCAGATCTGAACAAGGTCCTCTTCTGGCCACACCCCTTTGCCAGGGTGAGCTGTCTTCTAGTGTAAAGGGGATATCCTAGTCAAGACTGCCTCTTACTTCCAAAACCACAGACCAAAGATCTCAGACCACAGAACTCCAAGCCCAAACAGGCCCAGTTCACTTTCAAAGCTATGCAGGCTACTTCCCTGAGTCTGTGCTCCCAAAGGCTGCCTATGTCCCTGGTGTGTGTACCCTTTCACGCAAGGAATAGCCAAGGGTCAGCTGTTGGAGTGGATGGGGAGTGGAGTAGGGCTTGTTTGTGCAGTCTGGGGTATCCACATGCATGTGTTGAGACACAGACAGGGGTGGGAAGAGGGCAGGCCCTTAAATTTGAACCTGGAATCCAGGTTGTTATGAGAATATATTTGTCAAAGGAGGATGTTAATTTTTTAAAACAGTTCATTAACTTGATTTATAACTTTTAAATATTTACACATATAACATATATCAACTTCCACTTACATTCATGCCGCAGGCTCTGTTTCAGTCAGCCAAAGGGGTGTTGATGCAAAATACCAGCAATTGGTTGGTTTTTATAAAGAGTATTTATTTGGGGTAGGAGCTTACAGACATCAGGCCATAAAGCATAAGTTATTTCCCTCACCAAAGTCTATTTTTACGTTTTGAGCAAGAAGGCTGATGACATCTGCAAGGGTTCAGGCTTCCTGGGCTCCTTTCTTCCAGGGTCTTGCTTATGTTTCCTCTGTGAGCCTTCTTCCTGGGGCTCCAGCTTAAGGCTTTAGAATCAAACTCCAACATCAAAAACCCTCAACTCTGTCCTTTGCCATGCCTTTTATCTGTGAGTCCCCACCCACCAAGGGGTGGGGATTCAACGCCCTAATGATGTGGCCCAATTAAAACTCCAGTCGTAACTCAATCACACCCAGGTACAGACCAGATTACAAACATAATCCAATATCTATTTCTGGAATCCATAACCATATCAAACTACTACAGGCTCCATTAATATTAGCAGCAGGGCTGCCCACGTTCCAATACAAAAGTGATGCCACTGTAAATGGGCTAATGAGAAGCTCATACAGACTCTCAAAACTTAAAAACAGTCTGTCAATTCAGGTATTAAAAACATTCAGGGAGCAAATGTGGCTCAAGTGCCTGCCTCCCACATGGGAGGTCCTGGGTTCAGTTCCCAATGGCTCATGAAAAAAAACAAAATCAAACAACAAGCAAAACAAATGGAAAAAAAAACAACTCAGGGAAGCTGATGTGGCTCAGTGGCTGAGCACCAGCTTCCCACATACAAGATCCTGGGTTCAATCCCCAATACCACCAAAAAAAAAGGAACTCAGTGAAATTCCTAATGGAAGAACAAAGGAAATGCCACAAAACTACCTAATCAACCTAGAGAAGCAACAAATGGAGCTGTGAAACTCATTTGATTTAAATAGATCAATTCTTTGGAAGGTATAAGGTATATCAATCAATGCTTCAACAAGTTTCTATAACTACTAATCTTAATGTAATCACTGGTTACATATTCTATAAACATAGTCTCAATTTCTAAAACTTAATGGGTTATCTAAAAACTATGAAGTATAACCAAAAGATCATTAGTATGTCTATCATTAATAGCAATTTGGACCATCTTTGGGATAAAGCATTTTGAAAATTAAAAGAAGGGCAAACTCAATATGGGTGGACCTAAGACCCAAACTCCAGCGGCTATACATCAAAGATAATTTTTATACTAACGGTAATGCTTTTGCATGTATGTTATATGGCCTTTACTTTCTGGGTTCCAAAAGGAATTAGAAATCCACAATATACAATTACAATATAAAAACTGTTGTGAATTGGCCCTACGCTGTGATTTTAAAGAAATGGATTTCCTGGGAAACGGACTTTGGCCCAGTGGTTAGGGCGTCCGTCTACCATATGGGAGGTCCGCGGTTCAAACCCCGGGCCTCCTTGACCCGTGTGGAGCTGGCCATGCGCAGTGCTGATGCGCGCAAGGAGTGCCTTGCCACGCAAGGGTGTCCCCCGCATGGGGGAGCCCCACGCGCAAGAGTGCGCCCGTGAGGAAAGCCGCCCAGCGTGAAAAGAAAGTGCAGCCTGCCCAGGAATGGCGCCGCCCACACTTCCCGTGCCGCTGACGACAACAGAAGCGGACAGAGAAACAAGACGCAGCAAACAGACACCAAGAACAGACAACCGGGGAGGGGGGGAAATTAAATAAATAAATAAATCTTTAAAAAAAAAGAAAAAGAAAAAGAAATGGATTTCCTAACATAAAAACAGCCCATCTTACAAATTAAGTTATGGTTTCTGAACTGATTATATTCAACTGCCCCATCCCAAAGTGATAAATAAGTAATAAAGAACAGGCACAGTAATTGTGATACATAATGTTTTTTGCTTCTAGCATTTATCTTCAAGGCAGGTGATACTTCGTGATGAGAATTTTTGAGACTAGAAATTTTAAAGAAAATTCATTATCTCATTTGATCTGCTTGGCAAACCACGAAATGGCCATTTAATTCCTACTTAAACACCTCCCACCATTTTCTAAAGCAGACACCCAGACCATCTTTGTAGAATGATCAGAAAATAATCATTGGGAAGAGAATTTAGCCCAACAGATAGGGCATTCGCCTACCACATGGGAGGTCCAAGGTTCAAACCCAGGACTTCCTGACCTGTGTTAATGAGCTGGCCCACGCGCAGTGCTGATGTGTGCAAGAAGTCCCGTGCCACACAGGGGTGTCCCCCGTGTAGAGGAGCCCCACGCACAAGGAGCGTGCCCCGTAAGGAGAGCCACCCAGTGCAAAAAACGTGCAGCCTGCCTAGGAATGGCGCCGCACACATGGATTGCTGATGCAGCAAGATGACCCAACAAAATCAGACACAGATGCCGGGTGGAGTTGACAAGAATGCAAGCGGACACAGAAGAACACAAAGCAAAAGGACACAGAGAGCAGACAACTGGGGGGGGGGGGGGGCAGCAGGAAAGGCGAGAAAAACAAATAATAAATCTTTAAAAAAGAAAATAATCATTTTATAACTGAGCCAAAATGTGACTCCCTCTTAAGAATTTCCTATTATATCTAGAGCTTATAGGACAAATTTGCTCTCTTGCCCCATGAAAGTCTTTCAGATATTTTCAAAACAACTCTCACATTTTTGCTGAGTTTTTCCTAAGTTGAACCAAATATCCCAAATTCCTTCAACAATTTATTTTAACATATACTTTATTGTTCTTTTTATTATCTGGTTGTTTTTCCTCTGAACAAGCACCACAATGTCTACATTCTCACTAAAGGGGCTTTCTTTCCTTCCCTCTTGTATTGCCCAAACATAGAAAGGTACTTGATAAGCAGTATTTAGGAGGCAAGGAGAGAGGGAGGGAGGGAAACGGGAAGAAAAGAGAAAAGCCAATTCCAAGTGTAGTCTAATACAGTGATCGTCCTTCTCTTCTCTATCAATGCAGACTGGAATCACATTCACATTAGCAGAAGCCCTTCTTATTATGTACTGTGATCTCACAATCAATAAAAATCACTAAATCTTAATATATTAATGCTGAGTCAGAATTCTATAGCCCTACATTGGGACCACTCCTGAATACCTTTATCCCTGCAAAATATCTTCTTTCTTCAATGTGCCCATCCCTCTAGCATAGGCGCAGATGCTCAGATCTGAACCAGGCTCCTAACTGTGCTCATTCTCACCAGGCTTCATGCTATCTTGACCAGGACACATGTGAATGTCAGCCAGGGCAGACGACAGAGTGGCAATGACCAGGAAATGGTTTCCCATTCCACCAGCTGCTCATCAAGCTTAAGTGTTAAAAAACACTTGAAGTATCTTCCAAAAAAACACAATTTACAAAAATTATGGGG
Organism: Dasypus novemcinctus; assembly: GCF_030445035.2. Lineage (NCBI taxonomy): Eukaryota > Metazoa > Chordata > Mammalia > Cingulata > Dasypodidae > Dasypus > Dasypus novemcinctus. The sequence continues at coordinate 81,366,358 of NC_080682.1, forward strand.
GTGGCGAGGTGGGGAGTAGGTTATATGGGAACCTCATGTTTTTTTAATGTAACATTCTGTGTGATCTATAAACTTTAATATAAAAAAATGTGTTAAAAAATAAAAATTCTTTAGAAAATTTAAAAAAAAAAACACTTGCCATTCAGCTCAAGGTCCTTGAATTCAGCTCACAGAATATTTCTCTATTTTTGACAAAGTTGATATGACTCTAAAAATCATATCAAATGCCTTGTTTATCCACTATTGTCAACTGTAGTTTTCTGCTCTAGTTATCTAATAAGCTTTTCAAAGAAAGAAACTACCCTGGTCTGACCTGTTCTTAGTGAACCCATGCCACAAAAGAAAAGTCACATGTTTAAGTCTACATTGATGACAGTTAAGTGCTCAAGAATGGTCTGTTGAGTTGAATCTGAAGGCTTATGTCACAAGCTCAGGAAGTACTTTCCCCCATAAAGGTTTGAAGAATGGAAGCATCATAAGGTACAGTTTTTCCAGGTTAATATGCTGAATGAAACATTCATAAAAGTATAGAGGCTCTTGGCAATGTGCCTAAAAATTAAATTCCACAATTTTATAACTGGGCCCCAGAAAAGCTCACAAAACCGCTGGACTTATTGATTCTCCTGGACATTAATTTAGGGATCTAATTAAACATTTACAACAAAGTCTAACCAATCCCCTAGACAAAAGTCTCCCAGAGCACTGTAATCTGTGACGCACACAGCTCCAAACTAAGGTTCAGAACCAAGGTCTTCATCAGGTAGTGGCAAAATCCCATCACCCAATCCTGAGGCAGAAAGCCTCTGTTTCCTTGAAGCTGTTTGACTTAGGAGCAAAAGCTTGGGTCTTGTAAGCCAACAGATCTTGATTTAAATTCCAGAATCCTGGCCAAACGACAACTCCCTAGTACACTGATTTCTTCCTCTGTAAAACACAGATGAGAGCAACAAAAAGAACCAAATATTTAGCGATAAATATAACTGAGGATCTAAAGGACTTATAATGGAAAACTACAAAACATTGCTAAAAGTAATCAAAGAAGATCTTAAAAAATGGAAGGACATCCCATGTCCATGGATTGGAAGACTAAATATTAAAAAATCAGTTCTACCCAACTGTGATTTACAGAGTCCAACAGGCTTCAATGGAAAAGCTAATCATCATGTTCATATGGAAGGGTAAGGGGCCCCAAATAGCCAAAAACATCTTGATAAAGAAGAATGAAGTTGAAGGACTCATACTTCCTGATTTTAAAACTTATTACAAAGCTACAGTAATGGTACTGGCACAAGGGCAAACATATTAGACCAACAAATGGTACTCAGACAAATAGCCATATGCAAAAGAATGAAAGAGGATCCCTACCACAAACCACACAAAAATTAATTCAAAATGGATCAAAAACCAAAATATTAAAATCAAAACTATAAAACTATAACAAAGCATAGGAAAGCATCTTCAGGATGGTTTCTTAGCCTTTATAGTAAATGTACAAGCAAGAAAAGAAAAATGATAAACAGGATTTCAAAGTTAAAATCTTTTGTGCATCAAAAGGACTTCATCACGAAAATAGGAAGACAACTCACAGAACGGGAGAATCTATTTGGAAGCCACATATCTGATAAGGGTTTTTAATATCCAGACTATATAAAGAAATCCTGGAACTCAACAACATAAAGACAAACAGCCCAATTAAAAAATGGTTGCGAGACCTGAATAGACATTTCTCCATAAAAGGTATACAAATGGTCAGAAAGCACATGAAAAGATGCTTAACGTCATTAGCCATTAGGGAAATGCAAATCAAAGCCACTTCACACCTATTAAACTGCATTAGAAAAAAAACTGGAAAAAAGTGTCAGAGAGGATGTGGAAAAATAGGAACACACATTCATTGTTGGTGGGAATGTATAATAAAAAGGTGCAACTGCTGTGGAAAATAGTCTGTTCCAAAGAAGTACAGAATTATCATATGACCTACAATCCCACTTCTAGATATGTATATCCAAAAGCACTGGAAGCAGGGACTTGAACAGATACTTGCACACCAATATTTACAGAGGTATTATTCACAATTGCCAAAAGATGGAAGCAACCCAAATGTCCATCAACATACGAATGGATAAACAAAAAGTGGTATAAACAAGCAATGGAATATTATTTAATTATAAAAAGGAATGAAGTTCTGATACATGCAATATCCTGGATGAACCTTGAAGACATCAAGTTGAGTGAAATAAGCTAGACAAAAGGACAAATACTACTTTATCTCAGGCATACAAAATTATGAGAATAAGCAAATTTACAGAGTCAGAAACTAGAATATAGGTTACCAGGGGCCAGGGCAGGATAGGGAATGGAGATTTAATGCTTTTTTTTTTTCTAAGATTTATTTATTTATTTCTATTTCTCTCCCTTTCCCCGCCGCCTTACCCAGTGCACTCCTTGTGTGAGGGGCTCCCTTACGCGGGGCCACCCCTGCATGCCAGGGCACTCCTTGCGTGCATCAGCACTGCACATGGGTCAGCTCCACACGGGTCAAGGAGGCCTAGGGTTTGAACCAGGGACCTCCCATGTGGTAGACGGATGCCCTAACCACTAGGCCAAGTCCCTTCCCTGATTTAATGCTTAATTGATACAAAGTTTCTATTTGGGGTGACAGAAAAGTTTTGATGTTGGATGGTGGTGACAGTAGCACATCGTGAATGGAATCAACACCACAGAATTATGTATTTGAATGTGCCTAAAAGGGGAAAATTTAGGCTGTATATATGTTACTAGAATAAAAATAAATAATTAAATAAAAAAAAAACAGGACTCTACAACACAGTGAACCCTAAATAAACTATAGACTATGATTAATAGTACAATTGTAATATTCTTTCATCAACTGCAAAAAGGAACTATACTAATACAAAGTATTAATAAAAGGGGATGGGGTATATATATATAAAATCACATTTCTATATGATTTTTCTATAAATGTACAATTCATGTGTTATATTATGCTATATACATATTAAACACACACAGACTATGAAGCCTTGTTTCAAGGTTGTGAGGGGTACAGGAGGCCCCATTCTGTAAAAGGCCCAGCTCCATGACCGAGGCGTGGTAGGCACTTGGGAAATTCAATCTTCTTTCCTTCTCACCTCCCATCTTTCCTGGGCAGATGTGAGGTAAAGCTCCTAAAAATCCCAGCACAGTGGCCCACACACAATCCGTACCCAATAAACGAAAGCTCTTAAAATGACCTTTGTGCATGGCGTACAGAAAAGCCAAAGTTCCCCTTCCTATTTAGCCAACAAGCCACCTGGAGTCGCCTTTTTCTCACACATGGATCAACTTAAATCAGCTAAGCCATAGGTAAGAAAGAGAAGCCCTTCCTCATTATGACTAAAAACAAAGCTGCTCTGACTAATTCACATTCAGACTCATAATCCCTCATCCAAGGACCTTCAGAAATGCCAAGACCCTCAGGGAAGTGAAATTTCCTCGAATGTACGGCAGCCGAGAGCACCTGGGGTTTCGAGATGACTAATAACGAAAACGTACTATAAACAAGGAATATTAAACAGCTTAGAAAGCCTCTCAGGAAAAGGGGGTGAAATCCTCACAATTTAGAGCCGGGTGGAGAGAATGGCAGTTTTCCAGCAAACAAAACATACAGGTGAAAACATTAGACACTTGCAACTTTTGTTTCCACAGAATCCACAGCCCAGTGAGCCCTGTGAGGGAGAAAGCTCCCTGGCTTCTGGCTACCATGGTGTTTTTTCTTTCTTGACAATTCACTTCCCTAACAGGCAAGCCGCCAACTCAAATGAGACTCAGAGCAGTGAAAAGCCCTTCAGGTAAACAGTGTGATAAGCTAAACTGAAAAACTAGACAATGTTTTTGGACTATGAGGTAGTTGCTATGGAGACAGTTGCTAATTAACTGCTTTCAAGCAGGAGAACAAAGGGCTCGGGGCAGGCAGGCCTCTGTATCTCCCAGTGAGCAATGCTTCCAGCCTTGCGCAATCAGCACATCGCTCATATCTGGAATACCTGGGACCCGGCTGGGTATGCTACATGACTGAAGAAATGACAAGAGTGCGTTTTCTTCATCTTGACCTGTATTAATAGTGCCTGGCCACCCGTGCCTCTCAGAAAAGCAGACGGCAAAGGGCAATGCAGATTCCAGGAGCACCAACTCGCTGCGTTCCGTGTGCCGGGGTACTTTCATAAATGTCCGGAGACAAAAGTGAATTATTCAAGCAAAGAGTGAGGAAAGAAACACAGTTGTTTTAAATGATAAGCTTTACTTTATTCATTTATTAAAGACAACAAAATATTTTTTTCATCTCTCTCATGCAAAAAAGTGACTGGATATTTCTCAAAAATAAATTAACAAAACTCTTAATCATTCCATATTTCTAAGCCCCACACACTGTGGACACTCAATAAATAATGACAAAAAGCATAATTGTAATTGGATTTATCACTGATGGATTTTCTTCTCCGACACCATCCCACACTGACCTGGCTGCCTCAAATGTCTTCTCATTGTTAGAGGTTAAAATTGGTGCCCTGAGACCAAAATGCTCTATTCTGAAGTGTTGACCTTTTAGCTACATCCAGTTAAAATCAAAGCTCTACATTGCTTTCACGAATATTTAAACTCAAGCATAAAATGTGAATAGGGCAGAACATAAAACTACCTCCACTGACCAGAGTCTTGTGAGGACGTGGTCTTTTATTCCACACTGACCCTAGGGTGTCGATTTAAGCCACTGGCCTTATTTCAGCTTACACGGAATATATCTACATTAAGTAACTGTCAAATTCAACCGAGCTACTGTGTGAGATGTTCTGCCTTCCCAGAACAAAATCAAATGTTCTTACTCTTAGGAAGCACCAATCAATATAGCCTATAAGCCACCCATTTTCATTATCTGAGGCAGAATCTGGATTAAAGAATATTATTCTGAATGAAATATAACAATATGATTCTCAGTTTGACACTGTGGCAATAAAGCACATCTTCAGGAAAGTCCAAAAATCTTCTGACAACAGTGAAATCCATTTAAGAGCAAGAGCTTTAGAGGCAGAGCAGCGTGGGTTCAGCCACTGCTCCAGCTCTACTAGCTTGTGCAATTACTTGACTTCTTTGGGCTTCAGTTTTTGCACCTGCAAAATAAGAGCACTAATACCTATCTCAGAAAGTTACTGGGTGAATTCAGCAAATTAAAGTATTACTACAGTCCCTAGCCTTTGTAGTAAGCACCAAAGAGATCATAGCTAATTATTAAAACTTCCATTAATTCACTACCTTTCTTAAAAGGCTCTGGTTTCTAACTCTGCAGCCAACTTCCTGAAAAGAAAACTGGAGAGGTATTTTAGGCTGAGTTGGGAGCTATTCCAATCCACCAAGCACTCTCCTCTCTCCAAAAGGATATATATACTACCAGCTAGAAAGTGAGCACTTTTCACTAGGATACAAATTGCAGGTATTGGACCTAATTGTCAAATTGGCCCCAGTTTCTGGGATAAACTCAGTCCCATCTTGTGAAACCAATGAGTTAAATTCTTTTGCAGACAGCAGCCTTTTTATAAGGCTTTCAGCCAAAGCCCCTCCTTGCTTGTGTTAAATTTCATCAGCCATTGCTCAGGGGCATCTCACCTCTTCTCATTTCAATCAGCTTCTTCCAGGTTGTGCTTCCAGCAATCTCCATCCATCCATACATCCATTCATCCATCCATTCACACAACTCAACGAATTTATCAATGACTAACTCTATACCATGCAAGTTGCTGATGCTGAGAACACAAAGATGTAACAGGCTTCATCCATACGGGATTCTTGGGCCACTGTGAAATGCAGACATGTACACAGGTCACTCAGGAGTTTATGAGATTAGCCTTGTGCTAAGAGAAGCACATGGCTACTAGGGGGCCCAGATGCGAGCAAGGTGAGATTGGATGCCCAATCACAGTATTCCCAGAGCAAGGCCTGCTCCCACCCCAGGGGAGCAAACCATGGCTCCTGGGGCTCTACTTCCTTTTGGTGCCAATATTCTGTTTCACCACTTCCCTATGGTCCAATCTACATGCTAGGTACAAAGGTCAGAGTGGGTCTACTGCAAGGAAAAGGAAGGAGAGGGGGAGAATCATACAGCTATCCTCTGCTCTAGGGAGCCCTCTGTGACTGATGGCTGGCTCTAGAGCCTGCGTAAAGCCTCGCAAAATCTCAGCAGTCCCTGGGCCTAGCTCTATCTCAACAGGAACCATAACTGTGTTTCCTGTCAATCTCCAGACTTACCTGGGGACTCTCGAAGAAAAGAGACTTTAGCTGATTTGTATTTTTATCTAGAGCACTTACCACAGTGCCTGGCATACAGTTGCTCAGTACAAGCTTGCTACCCTGAACTGAGGTCTAAAGCTTTGGTAATGCATGCGAGATCACAAAGCTAAGTGGTAGAACTGGACTGGAATCCAAAGCTCTGACTTAAAAGCTTACAACCATCCTCCTGAACTTGGGTGACTGCAATATCTTTTCTAGAAGAGACCAGCCCTGGAGGTGCAGAATGTAATCCTTTAGATGTGGTATATTTACATAATTGATGGGTTCTCCTGCCCCAATTCTCTCCTTAAAAGCCTCTCTCAGGGAGAAATGTGACTCAAGCAGTTGAGCTCCCCTCTCCCACATGGGAGGTCCCAGGTTCAGTCCCCAGTGCCTCCTAAAGAAAACAAACAACCAATGAGCAAAAATAACAACAACAACAAAAAAGCCTCTCTCACCCAACTGTATAGGTCTAGGCAGTTAAAATTAAGAACACTCCCTTACTGGGAACTGTATTTAATTATTAGCATTATGCACTTATTTCCCTTGGGGTGCCTGAGATAAAAGATACCAAGAAAAACCCTGCAAAACTTTCACTGTTTAGTTATCAAAGAAAAACAGAAGGAAAAAAAAAAAAACCCTTGTGGCACCTGACAAACTCTCCTCTTACAAAAAGATTGCACTTTCAATTCCCCTGCACCTTGACTCTCTACCATATAGACCTAGGATATATGTAAAAAACACCACCAACAACAACAACATCATTTTGATCCAGGTTAGGGAAGCAAAGAACTTCAAGGAAAAACAAAGAGAGAATATAGGACTTTCCAAGTTACAAGCAGCATAATGATGCCAGAAAAGCAAAGGATTAAGAGGACCTGGGTTGGGGGGTAGGGTAGGAACCTGTGATATTTTTTAATGTAACATTTTTTGTGATCTATGTATTTTTTTAAAAATAAAGTGTATAAAAAATTAAAAACAGGACTTGGGTTCATATTCCAGTTCTAACATTTGGTAATCATGGTAAGGTCACAGGTCCTCTCTAAGTCACCTACTTCATTTGTTAAATAGAAATAAATAATAACTACTCTTAGTAGGGCTGTTGGATTAAGGGAGATAACATCTGAAAAAGCACTGAAAGAGATTTGATTTTTTAAGTAGATGTTAAAACATACACATATATGCACACACATACATACCGTTACCAGGAAGATACAAGTAGAGCTGTGACACTAAAAAGGCCACAGAATGATTTACAGAGATAAAAAGCCACAGAACTGGACATCTGATTGGGAATAATAAACGTTTAGTCACCTGAATAATACTGGAGACCAAGAAATAGGAAAAAATTGTAAATATGAATAACAGTAATTGTTAAAATCCTTGTTTTTAAAATGGCCCTGCACCAGGTATGTGACTGTCAACAAGCCCCTTCATCCCTCCATGCCCAGGTTCCTCACCTGTCAAACAGGAATGAGAGTAAAGTACCTATCTCACAGAGTTGTTTAAAGGAGTTAAAATTTGTAAAGCACTTAGATCAAAGCCTGGCATAGTTCTAATTTGATGGGTAAAAATAAATAAATAAATGAATGGATGAATGAATGAATGAATGAATGAATGAATGAATGAATGAATAAATAAGGGAAACAAAGAAAAAGGAGACCAACATTTATTTCTCTCTTTTCCATAACACCTATTCAATCATACTTGACATGCAAAATGGGCTCACAGATTTTTTTTTTAAAGTCTTGTATGGCATCTCAAATTTGACCTAAATAAACAGATACCAAGTGCTTGCACTAGGCAAGCAGAATGCCAGATTTTTCCCCCCGGTGGGGAGATGGAGGAGGAGAAAAAAAGCAGAGGTTTATGGACTGAGCCTAGACTGGGACTTCCATCGTCCGTGGGACTGCACTGCCTCAAGACATTAATCCCCTCTTTCACAGAAGTCTATGTTCCTTTTAAGGTTTTATAACACTTGTACCAAAGAAGGAGAAACGCTTGCTGATTTTTTGTCAAACTCAAAGGTAAATACAAGGTATTTTTTAATTAGTTATTACAGATGTGAACTTTACTTTTGGCACATACGTGGTAAGGCATTCTTGGCTGACACATTTAAGTAAGTAAATGCAGCACAGGTTCCAATTCCCTTTCACACATGTATGTGACCATTAGGCAACTGCACACATACTATGTGCAGAGCAGCGCCCTGCAGTGAGGGATGGAAGGGGATGGGAAGACACAGGAAGGGAGCTATAGCAGTTTGATATGGTTATGAATTCCAAAAAACAGATATTGGATTATGTTTGTAATCTTGAGTTATGATTAGGGCGTTGAGTCTCCACCCCTTGGTGGGTGGGGACTCACAGATAAAAGCCATGGCAAAGAACAGATCTGAGGGTTTCTGATGGCGGAGTTTGATGCTGAAGATTTAAGCTGGTGCCCTGGCAAGTAAGCTCACAGAGGAAAGAGAAGCCAGCCCCAGGACAAAAAGAACCTTGAACCCAGAGAAAGTAAGCCCCAGGAACACAGAAACCCAAGGAAGCCTGAACCCTCCCAGACGATGGCAGATATCTTGCTCCAAATAGAGTTTGGTGAGGGAAGTAACTTATGCTTTATGGCCTGGTATCTGTAAACTCCCAACCCAAATAAATACCCTTTATAAAAACCAACCAATTTCTGGTATTTTGCATCAGCACCCCCTTTGGCTGACTAATACAAGGGCAAACAGAAATCAAATCCTAGACCCTGAAGAAGACAACAATCAAGCTCTGTCCTTGGGAACCTTCCAATCTAGCTAGGAAAACAGCAGCCATACTACAAGTTAAATGTCAGGTAAGTGAAACTGCAGTAGAATTAATGAAAAGGTGCTACAGAAGTGGAGGACTTTTTGAGTGAGATGGAAGGAGAGAGAGGCAGGATGGCATGGTCAAGGAAAGACCTCATGGAGGGGAACTCAGGAGTGTCCAATAAGCAGTCAATAAACTTTCATGGAGCCTCCTATATTCCAGTCACAACATGTGGGTGCAGAAGTCAAAAATGGGGCAACCAAGCAAAATGAATAGTGTAGCTGGAGCTGAGGCAACCTGGGCAGTAGTGAAAGATAAAAGAGGGAGTACAGGTAGAATCGATATTTTATCCAAAGGACTTAAACAACATAATGAGAGAAATAATTTCTATTTACCTGGCAGTAGTGGGCAGTGTGGTTAAGGGTTCATCAAGGTGTCAGGCAATTGGGATTGAGTTGGTGGAAATGTAAAGAAAAATGGAGATGTGAAAGATGACCAAAGGAGAGCAAATGGTCAGGGACTGATTGAATGTATGTCTCACAGGGAGTGCCAAGTCGTGGGATTAACTGGGAGGTTTCAAGAGAAAGGGCTTTGAAAAATAGTGAATAGGACACATTGCCCCAAAGAAGGAAGCCAGAAGACAAATGAGAGAAGTTGATAGGTTCCATTTTGAATGCACTGAGTTGTCTGTGTATAGAAGGGTATCCATCTGGAAGGAAATAAATGGCACTCCTTTGCAGAGTTGACAATAAAGTTGGCAAAGTAGATGAAACCCCTAGAAAGAGGAGGAGGATAAAACCTTAAAGATGAGCACTGCAAGTTTGGTCAGGAAGAAGAAAGGTCAGGAAAATACCAATGCTAATACTAATAATTATAAAAAAGAGAAAGCATCCAAGACATAAGAGCTATACCATGGAATTCAAGGGAGAAGCAACTTTCAGGACAATTATGAGGGGATTGGTGCAACATACCATATGTATGTAAAACTGACAATTTTAAAAATTGAATAAAACAACCAATTTAGTATTAAAAAGTGAACAAAAGTCAGGGAGTCCAAAGAATGAGAAAAGGGCACTAGAACAGTCCACGAAGAGGTCGTCAATCATTTCTAAGTGTGCGGATCTGAGGACAGAATGCATGTTAAATCAAGACCCCAAACTGATCATGGGTAACCTCCCCGCAGTTTGGTTGACTGCCAAGAGATAAGCAGTTTGGACAAGAATTGATGGAACAGACTTAGAAGGTACAGCAGGGGCAAGATGCTCTGAACAAGATCATCTTCATTCTTCCAGCATATTTTGATGAACAGTTAAATCTAATAATTAGTCATCATCCAGACATCTTTCCCCTCACCATAGCAAATCCTGCTGCAAGAAATAAACCAGTATGTTTTAAGGGTTGTTCACAATTTATTCCCAAAACTTCCAGTAACACTTCCATGGTTATTTATATATCAAGAATTACTAAAGGGAAATGGATGTGGCTCAACCAATTGGGCTCCCATCTACCATGTGGGAGGTCCAGGGTTCAATGCCCAGGGCCTCCTGGTGAGGGCAAGGTGGCCCACATGGCAAGCTGGCTGGCACAGGAAAGCCACCCTGCACAGAAATTATGCCCAGTGCGGGAAAGCCTCTCCACGCAGGAGTGCCAGTGAATGCGGAGAGCTGGTACAGCAGGATGACACAACAGGAGACACAGAGGAGAGGAGAGGAGAGAAGATAAGAAGGTGTAGCAGAGCAGGGAGCTAAGGTGGCACAAGAGAGTGATCACCTCTCTCTCACTCCAGAGGGTCCTAGGATCGGTTCCCAGAGCTGCCTAGTGAGAATAACGCAGACATGGAAAAACATGTGGCGAATGGACACAGAGAGCAGACAACGGACAATGGGGGGAATGGGGAGAAATAAAAAAATTTTTTAATGTTTAAAAAAAAAAAATTACTAAAGATCTTAAGTGCTTGCACAGCCCTCTCTCCTGCAACTTTTCCTTATACCCCAAAATCACACAAGGACTTCCCTATAAAGGGCACATTTTAGTCAGACAAGCTATGCTGTTTTCTAGTTTTTTTCTTTTCAACCTAATTCAACAAATATTGAGTGCCTGCTATAAGCTATCTCCACACCTTTTTCATGTTCCTCCAAACTCCCTGTCTTGATGAGATTGCTACCCTTGTTTAGTACCCGTAAGAGATAAAGTCAAATGCAGTATGATCTTTGCTCTTGATATTCTGCCTTCACTGAAATACCACCACCCCCACCACCCCCCTAAAGTTTCTGTTATTACGGAAATAAAAGAAAAGACCCTGCGCAGACAGAATTCTCAATCTTAGTATTGAAGAGTTTCCACACTCCTCCAGAACAGGCACCTCCAGCCCACAGTGAGTCTCAAGTCACATTATGAATCAGAATCACCTGGGCAGCTTTGAAAAAATACAAACAGCTGTCACGAGAGATCCTGATTCAACTGGCTTGGGGCGAGGCTGTCGTCACAAGTTCAGGGTTTTGCTTGGCTTTTAAGCTACTCAAGTAAGTCTAACATGCAACCAAGGTCAAAATGCAATGTAAAATACCGGTCACGCAATGCAGTATAGAATAGTGCCTTGCCAACTAGGATGTTCATACAATTCAATTTAATCTTGTTAAAATGTAGATTCTGACTCAGTGGGTCAACAGAGGAGCCTGAGAATCTATTTCCAACAAACTCCTGGATGATGCTGATGTTTCTGATCCACAGGTCATAGTTGGAGAGACAAAGGTATAGAGCCTGGGTCTTTGCTTTTTTTTTTTTTTTTTTTTTTTTTTTTAACTGGCTTTCCAGATGATTTGGATACACCAAAGTTTATATGCAAAGAGAACCGGCTTTGGAGTCAGACTGACCTGGGATATGATTCTGACTCTACCACTTCCTAATTGTGACTATGGCCAAATTACTTATCCTCTTTAAACTTGCATCCTTCCACACAGAATGAAGCAATGACATCTCCCTGCCAGGTTGTTATGGGACTGACATCAGAGGACAAGTGCAGGTGTCTGCACAATTGGCCAGTGCAGGGCAGACTGCCCTCCCTTGTCAGAAGTACTAGACAAAAAGGACCAGGGATGAGCATCCCTGTTGAAGGAAGAGGATCTGTTTGGAGATATATGCAGACATGTGGCTTCTGGGAGCCTTTCTACAGGCTGCAGCCACAGCAGCTGGGCCAATTATGTGTGCATACCTGGCTCAGGTGGGTGCTCCCAGGGGGTCAGAGGAGCAGCTCTGCTCTGTTACAAGCAGGAACAACCACAGGCCCTGCTGAGGCTCAACAGCCCTTCTGGCCCAGTGGGCTCTGACAGCAGTCCGGGGTCTACATGGGGAAAAGTCAGAGCTCAGGGACCCTCTCAGGGAGGAGTTGTCAGCACCATCATACCAGCCCCGACCCTAACCCAGAGAGGAATTGCCACAAGTCCCAAAGGGAGAATTCCAGCTTCAAATTATGCAAGATGCCCCCAAATCAGTGTACCCTGATTACCAAAAAAAACACGAAGACCCTGAAGTGTGTGTTACTTTTTACACAGACACACACATACTCTGTCACTGAGGAAAATTTGCAAAGTACAGAGAATGTTTAAAAGTCAAATTCTCACTCTTCAGAGACATCTGTACTTAATCGGATAATACAGAGATGGATTTGGCATAGACCAGTCCCGAAGAAGTTCATGGCCTGATTGGAAGAGAAAAAATAATTAACAAGCATTTACTGGGTGCCAAGAACATGCCAAGTGAATCTCATATATTACTACTCACTTTATCAACAGCAAATTGAGGAAACTGAGACTAGGAGGCATTAAGTAATCAGTCCAGAGTCACACAGCTGACAAGTAGAAGAGGTAAGATCTGAACTTCTGGTTCCAAGCCCTGCTTCCCTTCCCACTGTCACACAGCTGTTTCCCATCAGATTTGGCCAAAGCAAACAAAATTTAAGATGGTTTTCAGTTAGACAAAAGGTTATGACCATTTTACTCCAGAGCCATAAGAATTGAATACCTGTTTCCATTATCCTACCTAGCATTCCAAAAATAACTCTTCAAAACAATGCATCCCATGTATACCTGGGAGGACATCTTCGAGGAACAACTCATGTCCTGGCTTCTCCCTGTGAGGAAGGACTGCTGAATAGCTGCAGTGAAATCACAATGAGAAAGTCAGTTCTAAGTGTTTAGCCCTGAGCAGATTCCTACATAGCCCTCTCCATCATGGACAATCACTGGGCTTGAGCAACAGAGAAGTCATCCAGCATAGTTTTCTTCCAGCTCATTTTCCACAGCTCTACTACCAAGCTTCTTTCCGAACAAAGTTCTTACACCTCACCATATCAGGAGGTGTGGAAAATTGTTTTAAAAAAGCAGGAGGAGTGAAATGACAAACTTAACGTATCTGCAACATACATGAAAAGGGTCACTGTCTTACAAAATGATGAGAAAGACAATACCCAAGTGGAAAACAATGAGCAAAGTACTAAAAGATAACTTATGAGAGAAATACAAATATATAAGTGGCATATAAAATTATTCAAGCTCATCTGTAATCATAAAAATGTAAATCAAATTAACAATAAGACATCATTTTCTCCCTACTAAAATAACAAAAATATTTAAAAATTAAATATTTGGCATTGACCATAGACTGGAAAAATGAGCACTCATTACTTTTTTAATAGGGTAGGCAATGGGAGTTTGGTCATATTATCGAAACTCTTAAAGAAAATAAGCTTCACTTTGCCATTCTAATTCTTGAAATTGTTCCTAAAGAAATCAGATATATTACTAAAGGACTTTCACGAAAGTTACTTATGGAAGGGAAAAAGTACCTTAACTGCCCAAAAATAGGTGGCCACTGAATAAAATAGGCTAGATCATAATTAGAATTCTATCTTTAAAATCTTTATAAAACATTTTCAATGATATGCAAAAACGTAAAATACCACCCCAATTTCCAAAAATGTAAAACAATATACAAAGACATAAGAAAAACTGACCAACTAGATAACAAAATATTAAGGGTGATAGGAATTTTATTTTCATTTTTCATGCTTTCCAACTTTTCCTAATCTTAAAACCAAGAAGAAACCTAAAAAATAAGTGTCTCATTTTTATTCCCGCCCCACCCCCACCCCAGGTGTCTGTTCTCTATGTCCATTTGCTGCATGTTCTTCTTTTTGTCCGCTTCTGTTGCTGTCAGCGGCACAGGAATCTCTGTTTCTGTGTGTGTGTGTGTGTGTACGTGTGAGAGAGAGAGAGAGAGAGATCTGGGCGGCTCTCCTTACGGGGCGCACTCCTTGCGCATGGGGCTCCCCTATGCGGGGGGGGGGGGGCACCCCTGCGTGGCAGGGCACTCCTTGCGTGCATCAGCACTGTACATGGGCCAGCTCCACATGGGTCAAGGAGGCCTGGGGTTTGAACCCCAGACCTTCCATGTATGTGGCAGACAGACGCCCTATCCACTGGGCCAAGTCCTCTTCCCATGTATATGTTTTAAATCTAGGTATGCCCAGTTATAATATTTACTATAAGAGAGTTAATTATATATAAGACAATGGCTCTAATATTCATTGAGCCATGTTCCTGGCATTATACCAGATGCTATAGTATATATTTCAGTGAATCCCCACAGTAACTGTATGTGTTCCGTGTAACTGCTCCTGTTTTAAAAATAAAGAGGTTGAGTAACTTGCCCAGGGTTGCTCAGTTAAAAGTTAGGCTGTACATACCTAAGTCTGCTGTTTTTAAATGAGGACTTCTAGGAGAGCAATGAGGTGGAGTCCTGAAAACAATTCCATATAAAGTTTGAGTAAGCACTGCACTGACATCAATATAAACAGACTTACATCAAAGAAGCAAACTCAAGAAGGAAAAAAAAGAAAAAAAGTTTTCAGACTTCCCTATACTTTTATGTAGAGGTCAAAACTTCCTTCACAGTATAATATAGTTAACTTTCATTTTTGTTTCCCTTACTTTCCTTTTCTTGTTATACTTGCACTATCCTGGGAACTCCCCTCCCAAACATTCAAGGGATAACAGTTACCCAGAAAGAAAATGCCCCAGAGCAGAGAGGCACTATTTATCTACCAACTCCAGCCTGATGGAAATCTCCCCTTAAAGCTTACTTTTCTCCTGTTTCTGTAACTTACCAAACAACTTCCTAATCGGTAGGATGATCTCAAAGTGCCCCTCAGTACCTGAGTAGTGCCTCGAGCCCATGCCCAACCAATGTCTACTACCCTGCAGCCTGACCTCCCAGCCAGGAGCCACTTCTAAGTGTCCACTGACCCTTAGTTTCAGGGAACAGTGGAGTCCACGCCTGGCTTATTTGTTTCTTTGGTATTCTTGTCATTCCTATATATTGTGGGTTCTGTAATTACAGGCTATGATTCATTTGCAGGTTTGGGGTTGACTTGTTTTGAATATAATAAACATTTCACCTATGCCCTACAAAAAATTTAAGCTGCTTGCCTTGTGCTTTTTATTATCTCCCTGCAGTCCTCTTAACTTTATTCTGCCTGCTGTTAAGAAAATGTTACTCCTACTCCCTTAAAGCTTTCTTACAGGAAGAACTTACATTTCAAATGCAAAAAAAAAAAACTGATTATTGACAATTTGTTCAAACTGGCTCCAATTCTTAATGAAAAGGCCTTCTCCTCAAGGCTGATACTCACAGGTTCCTAAACTTTGCAGACCCATTTAAGTTGTTCCATTTTGCACCCCCACTTGCACCCTAAACTTTGCAGACCCATCTAAGATATTCCATCTTGCACCCCCACCCACTTGCAACACATCCTTGGTTAGTCAAGAAAATGCTGACCAGGTATCTCAGGCACAAAATCCCTCCATAAAGGACCCTGCCTGCTCATAAAACAGACAAGGCCCTTACCAGTGTCTTTCAGAGACATACCAGTACTGCCAGAACCTTCCAGGAGACTAGACTAGGAATTTGTATTCAAAGGCTTCAAGTGTTTAGAACAACTTACGTCATAGCTAGAAGGGGTCCCCCCAAGCTGATGACAAAGAATGCAGAAGACTAAAGTCTGAGAGACACCAGATACTTTTAGCTGATAAGAACTTCTACAGAAGCCTTATAAGGGACACCCTGAATTTAAGTTGCTAAAACACATATCAACAAGCTTAACTTGTGCTCTGAAAGTTATAAATGAGAAAGGCCAAAGGCTGGCATTTCCTAGGAATGAGTCCTTCATGATAGACTCAACAGGAGCATAGCCATCCCTGGAAAACCTCCTCTCCAGGGCATCTCAATACCCAGTCCAGAACAGGAAATAGACATCAAACCTGGGTGACAGCTCAGCACTTTGCCTACTCTATTTTTATATGCCTTCAGAATCCTTCTCAAGACTATACTCCAGGCAAGCTTTACCAATCAGTTTGAGCTTAAAATCACCTGACTTTCCCTAATCTACAGAATAAAATCCCAAGTCCTACGACCAATCAAAGAGGCCGGTGAGTGGCACAGACCTCAAGTACCACAAAGCCCTGTGGAGGAGAAATCACTGGCCCAGGGCAATTGGAAGGCTCCCTGGAAGTGGTGGGGCCCCAGGTGGGGACTGAAGGAAGGATAGTGCTTGGAAAAGTACAGAGGAGCAGGGCATGCATGGCTGGAAAATACATGAACAGGGCCAAGTCATGGATGAGCTCGAATGCCTGCCTTGAATTTTATTCTAACAACCCAGATCGGTCATAGGACTTGGCAATGATTCCAATGAAGGTTCCAATTTCTCCATATCCTCACTAACACTTGCATTCATGATCTGTCTTTTTGACTACAGCGCTATCTTGGTGGGTGTGAAACAGCATCTCATTGTGGTTTGATTTGCATTTCCCTAATGGCTAATGATGTTGAACAGCTCAGGGATGAAGCCACCATCATCCCCATTTTACAAACTAAAGGAATTTATTGAGCACCCACTAATAAGTTCAAGAAATACTGAGATGAGGAAGACATGCTAAAAGCTTCAAGGAGTCCATCTCCTATTAATAGGGTAAACAAACCCTGAAAAGTAAACTCACTTACCTAAGGTCATTTCACCAAAGCCCACTTTTTCTTGACTCCTAGTTCAAGTACCACAGTCCCATCATGCTGGGAGAACACACACCCCAGGCTTGGGCTTGGGCTCGGCTGTGGAGGAAGATGTGGGTGAAGGGCACTGAATGGGGGAGCAGGCTCAACAACTGCCTACGGAGGGGCAGGGGCTGGCGACACGACCTGCACCACAGGCCTCTCCCGACCTGGTGGCCCAGGGATAGGATCCTGCTGAGGCAATGCGCTGAAACCTGTAGCGCGCACACTGCCTCTGCTTAGGCAGGAAGCTGTCACCAGCAAGTGACAGATTGAATAGCAGAGCAGGGGCTTGGCCAGCCCTGCCTGACCGAGGCAGCAAAGCAGCTTGAGGCCGCAGCTGCCCCACACGGACCTGCCTGTCCAGCTGAGCTTGCTGGGGTGGGGGCAGGGCTGCTGGGCAGTGTCTGTGCACCAGCTGAGGCCCGGGCGGCCCAACTCAGGCCAAGCCTCCGAGGCCCAGGTGCGCCCGGTTCTGTACCCAGCCAGGCTCCGGGCCTCCTGACTGCCGCATCTTCCTCTTGCTAAATATCTATGCCGGAGAAAAGCAACTCAGGAGACACTCGGCTTGCATCTGTTGGTGTTAATTACCAGCCTGGATGGACAGACCATCTGGAGGGAGATGTAGGTGTAATAGCACATTCACCAGGATGCTGGGTTCCCACCTCCCACCTATTCTAAGCCAAACTTTCTCCTGTTTGCATGTGGGCTCGCACACACACTCTCTCTCCCTCAACCCACCCCCCATCCCCCAGCATTCAAAAGATGCTGGATGCACGTCTGAAACTTGAATTTGGGTGGCCTTGGAAATCCTTAGATAATAGGAAATATACAGTCTAGTTCGGGAAATGACAATGAAAGTAACGACAATAATAATGAAATCAGCCACCACCTACTGAGAGCTTACATGTGCCAGGTACTGTCCGAGAACTCAATATGAGTCACCTCATTTAATTTTCACATCTCCATGAGATATCCCCATTTTAGAGAGGAAACTAAAGCCTGGAGAAATCCAGGGGCAGTAATGCTAGATCTTTCTGACTGTTAAATGAATGTGCTTCTACACTGTAATTCCAAACTGAGATGTCAAGGATCTCAATTCATCACAGTGTGACTCTGAATTACATTTAAAATGGTTCAGATCAAATTTTAATTCGTAGTCAAAAAAACAACTGAAAACACTAATCTAGAATTGATTTTACCTAAAATACCCTCTTTTTAATTATACAATGTACTGCATTATAGCAAACATCTGTACTTTGATTTTTTTTTTACAGTCACCCACGCAAGTCCACATTCACAATGCCCAGTGCATGTCCCAGCAAAGGACAATCTCTACCAAAAAAAAAACAAAACAACTTTTTCTGCTTATTTCTTAATTTTAAATATCAACTAGATTTCAATCTATTCTTCATAACTTTGGTGAAATGTCCAGTTTTCATACCTGGAATGTGTGCACTATACATTTAAAGTGTTTCACTTTTGTATATTTTCAAATAAATTTCTGGATATATCTGAAGATTAAAATATGTATTAATAATATTATTTACCAAAGCTAATTTATCAGTATGCCATGTTTACATCAAGAGGTATGTCAAAGGAAAACAGATTTTGGCCCAGTGGTTAGGGCGTCCGTCTACCATATGGGAGGTCCGCGGTTCAAACCCCGGGCCTCCTTGACCCGTGTGGAGCTGGCCATGCGCAGTGCTGATGCACGCAAGGAGTGCCGTGCCACGCAAGGGTGTCCCCCGCGTGGGGGAGCCCCCACGCGCAAGGAGTGCACCCGTGAGGAAAGCCGCCCAGCGTGAAAAGAAAGTGCAGCCTGCCCAGGAATGGTGCCGCCCACACTTCCTGTCCCGCTGACGACAACAGAAGCGGACAAAGAAACAAAAGCAGACAAAGAAACAAGACGCAGCAAATAGACACCAAGAACAGACAACCAGGGGAGGGGGGGAAATTAAATAAATAAATAAATCTTTAAAAAAAAAAAAAAGAGGTATGTCAAAGATTTTCAGGAAATAATTGCCATCCATTAAGAATTATAACTTTCATCAACAAAATTAGCTGACATTTAAAATAATTTTATTTACTTAAAAACCAAGCTTTTATATAGCCTTACTGTTTTTCACCAAAAGACAGAATTATTTTATAAAATCAAATGTAGGGAAGCGAATGTGGTTCAAGTCATAAGGCCTCCACCTACCACATGGGAAGACCAGGGCTCAATCCCTGGGGCCTCCTGGTAAAAAAGAAGAGAAAGCGTGCCTGCGTGGCAAGCCAGTGCCCACATGGTGAGCTCAGTGCCCACAAAAGAGCCAAGTGCCCATGAGACAAGCC
This sequence comes from Dasypus novemcinctus, assembly GCF_030445035.2. Taxonomy (NCBI): domain Eukaryota; kingdom Metazoa; phylum Chordata; class Mammalia; order Cingulata; family Dasypodidae; genus Dasypus; species Dasypus novemcinctus. The sequence goes on from NC_080682.1 coordinate 81,385,905, forward strand.
AAATGCCCATGTGTGTGCCCAGCAGCAAGCCAAGTGCCCACTCAAGTGCCCATGTTGTGAGCCGAGTGCCCACGTGGCAAGCCGAGAGCCCATGTGGTGAGCCAAGTGCCAGTGTGGTGGGCCAAGTGCCCACATAAGTGCCTGCGTGGTGAGCCAGCACCTATCGGCAAGCTGAGTGCCTGCATGGCAAGCCAAGTGCCCGCGTGCTTAGCCAGTGCCCATGCAGTGAGCCAAGTAGCCACGTGGCGAGCTGACTACCCACACGTAAGCCAGTGCCTGTTCGAGTGAGTCACACAGCAAGATGATGACTCAACAAAAGAGAGATGAAAGGGAGAGTCAAGGTGAAGCACAGCAGAGACCAGAAACTGAGGTGGCACAATTGACAGGGAACCTCCCTCCACATCAGAGGTCCCCAGGATCAAATCCCTCTGAATCTAGAGGAGAAAGACAAGAAGAGAAGATAAAAAGAGAAAGAGATACAGACGATCACTCAGGGAATGGACACAGACAGCAAAAACAGCAGGGTGGAAGACAGGGAGGGGGAGGGGAATGAGGAAAAAAGCAAATGCAAAGACTTCTTAAACTTTACATTCTTTAATTGTGAATGTGAAATATGTTGGATTTTTCTTTAATTTTTAAAATCAGACTGCTTCAGCCAGGTAAAGAAGTTCATATATATACACACACACACATACATATATATACACACACACATATATGTACACACAAACACACACACATATATATATACAGCTTACTCTTCTCTTTTCTTTTCAGAGATAGGAAAAGAAAAACATGTGTCCAAGCCCCTCAGCTTTCAAACAATTTAAAATTAAATCAGTCTAAAGGAAAAAAACCTTCTACACCCACTAAAGAGCTGTTGTATTTTTACGGGAATTATCAATTTTAGAAGAGTCTGAGTCTTCAGCTATGTAGACTATAAGTACCTAGTCACTATTTTGACTCTAAAGCTTAACAGCAAGTCTAATTCTATAAGGAACTATCTCTTAAATCAGGCACATCACCAGGTAGTTGGCAAAATATGGATAGACAACTGCAACATATCCTTCTCCTTCTTTGGTAGGGACATTTCACTCAAATGGGGAAGCAAGAGAAGTCAGAAAGAAAGAAGCCAAAGACCCTGCAAGTGCTGCTGGCCCAGGTGGTAATGTCCCTTTATTCCAAATGACAAGCAGATCTCAACTCCTATTGCCCACCACTGAGGGCAGGGTGGGAGAAAGGGATCCCAGGCTCGCTTTCAGCGTGTTCTCCATCCAGCAGCCAGTGACCTTTTGAAAACCTAATCAGATCATATGCCTGGCTCTGCTCCATACCCTCCAAAGGCCACCCCCTCTGAATGAAAGCCAAAACCCTTACAGAGACCTCTATGGGGCTCTACGAGATCCGTGCCCAGGACCTTGCTGACTCCTCCCACACTCTCCCTCTTGCAGACTCCACTCCAGTCATACTGGGCCTTCGCTGTTCCTCAGACACACCAGACACACCAGGATTCTGGCATTTCAAGCAACCTCTGCCTAGAAGACCCTTCTCCTAGCTGTCTGCCTGGGTTACTCCCTCAATCCCTCACCTCCTACAGGTGCAGCCCCTCCCAGTATGCCTTCCTTATCTGTCCTTCCTCTCCCCCTTCCCTGCTTCACTGTCCTACTTAAGACTATCCCCATCTAATATACTTAATCTCCGTAACTTTCATCTCCCACAGGGTAAGTTCCATGAGGACAGGGACTCTTGTCTGCTTTGGCTCACTGCAATATACGCAGTGCCCCCAGAGCAGCATGTGACACAAATAAACTCAGTAAACACCTCTGACTGAAGGAAGCACTGAGAAGGATTACACAGTGTGGCCCAAGTAAGCAAAATCTGGGCAGTCCCTCTAGACTAGAGTTGCCAGAGAAAATACAAATATTGCATAGAACTTACTTATCCTAAAATGAGTCTTTATCAAAAATTCAAATTTAACTGGGCATCCTATAATTTGTGTGTGTAGAAACTTAATATGTGACATAAAATTTCCCATTTTAGCTATTTCTAGTAGCTTTGGTGGTACATTTACAATGTTGTACTGCTACTACCACCACCATCCATTACCAAGACATTTTCATGACCCAAATAGAAATTCTGTACCTATTAAGCTATAATTCTCCATTTCCCAGACCCCTGGTAACCTCAATCTACTTTCTGTATCTGTAAATTTGCTTTTTCTAGATATTTCATATAAGTGGAATCATACAGTATTTGTCCTTTTGTGTCTGTGGTCATCGTGTATTTTTGTTTGGTAAATCTGGTCATCCTACTCCTAACTCCAGTGAGAAAGTGGTCACCTGGGGGAAGCAGAGGTCTAAGGAAGTGGTGGGAAGACCAAGAGAGAAGCCACTTCCTCTGCTCAGAACTTTTGCATCGAGGACCCATGGGGATCAGCATTCTGCCAACTTTGGATAGAAAAACTGCCAGTACGGGGCTGAGAAAGCTCTCAGAGCTCTCATTTCCACCACCTCTGCTCTCATAAAGGAAGACATTCTCTTCCTAATTCCCATTTGTCTGGGACTCAGACAAGCCCAGATACTCATGCTCCCCCACACACACAAATACTCAGTGGCTGTGGAAACCATACATTCACAGGATAAACAAGTAACCCATTCCCTGCTCCCCTTGCACTCCTGTCAGAAGTCCAGAGCCTTGGGCTCTCCCTTCCACCTTCCGGGTCAGAAGACTGAGTGTGGCTGCGTTGCTGAGCTCTACAGAGGGTCCAGGGCTCCCAGAGCAGAAGATGCCTCTGGTTATTTGAATGTGGCTAGCAGGTCACCCAATGGTACATGCAAGAGAAGACTGCACACTCTTGAGAACAATCTAGTGCTTAGAATAAAAATAGGTTAGTGAATTATGGCACACCCACACTACCCACTGAAAATCAAAGTTCCTAGATTGAGCTTCTGGACAGTCATGGATTTTCAGGCATATGCTTCCAGTGATTTTTCCCAGGCTTGCCATTTTCTGGGCCCTCCAACGTGGAACTTCCCTAAGGTGTCTAAAGCTGTCTGGGTCATGGTATCAGAACATGCACCTTGTGAAGAGACAAGAGGGGGAGGGGAGTACCTCCTGGGGTGGAGGTTGGAACTGAGCCCAAAGCGAAGGCAAAAGGAGGAAGATCTCACGTCCTGGTCTGCCTGGGAGAGTCCCAGTGTGTTTTCCTGGTGTAATTATTAACACAGCACCATTTTATTCTCCAAAGTGTCTTAAGGTTGGACATGAAACTAAATGGTCACCCTAAGGTCCAGCCAAATTGGGAATGTCCTCTGTGCCCCCAGAGCCTAGAATATGTGGGGCTAGAGGGAACAGCCACTTAGGGCAGCTGCCACCAAGCCGGACTGGTGGCCCCCTAAACCAGAACTAGGAAAGGAGCATCTCTAGGCAGCAGCATCCAATTTGAAAAAACGAGGCAGCTGCCTGATCTCTCCAGATCCCTCCAGCTCTGAACACTCTAAGAGCAGCTGGGAGAGGTGCTGGCCCTCCCCCCACCCCCGCCCCCACCCAGGTCTGCAGAGAGCACGTGCAGGCCCACACGTCCCCCACTGTTCCCAGGCCCAGGCCGCCAGAAGCCACAGAAACATTCTCACATTAGGGTGTCAAGTGACTGAAAAGTGAGGCTTTGATCTGGCAGAAAGAGGGCGGGCCCTTCTTCTGACAGGTCACACCTACTGTCTCTGGGTTTTCTCCAGTCTTCTGGGCCCTCGGGCCGGGCCGACTCACAGCAAGCAAGTTGAAGCACATTTGCAAGGGAGCTGATCCTCCAGGCTGCCCCTCAGCCCCCACGTGCCTGACAGGGCCAGGAGCTCCCCGGGGCTTGTCACTTTTACACATCATGCGCCACAAGTCTGCTTCTCAGCAACAGGAGCTACAGTTCAGTGTGGCTGATCCCTTAGAACCGGAGCTGGGAAGAGAAGATTCGCAGAGCGAGCCCAGACTAGTTTTGGCTAAAGGAAGAGGAAGGAGCCAAACTAGGATCTGGGGAGTCTGACCTATTAACTCAACCTAGGGAGCCACAGAGTGGAACATGCCAGGCATTCAGCATCCTCTGTAACCTACAAGAAAACCACCCATGCTTCCATGAAGACACCATCAGTAGCCAAATCTTAAATATTTTAGCTCACCTAGTAAAGTAAAAATGTGTGAACTCAGGATCCCCTGCTGCAGCATTTGTAAGATTTCATGTGACATGCAAGGTGCTTACTTACGTGTTCACACTGGCATGAGTTGGGACTTGAGATAATGACTTTGGATGCTTCAAATGAGTTCTGCCCCTAAACTTCCTTTCCTCTCTGCCTCCCAGACAAACCCATCTCTTTCCAAGGTTTCAACACTAAACCCTGTGATGAGTCTTCCAAATTGTTCTAAATCCCAAAATGCCGAATTTCCAAGGGCCTGCTGGTCTCCTCCTCTTGGATAGCCCCCAAAGCACTTGAAACTCCATATATCATAAACTAGTGAATCCAGGCCTAGCCCTTAAAACCTGTTCTTCCACACTGAACATGCTCCCTATCTCCGTAAGTGGCACTGCATCCACCCACATAGAAAACCCTCGTCTCTTCCCTCTCCATCAACCACTAATTAATCTATTGATGCAGGCTCTAAAATACTTTCCCCATCCTCTCCCCTACTTTTTTTTCCCATAGTCTCTGACCTAGTTTGAGCCTTCCTCACCCCCCTGCCTTGAGTAATGGAGTGACCCCAGGCTCCTTATGGGTCATAAGAACTCGAGAATTCTCCACAAACACTTGTTGAATATCCTAAAAACCATTGGCTCCACCCCCTTCTAGGAGTGTGCTACAGACACAGAAAGGCTGAGAAGCTGTTCTTTTTTTTTTTTTTTTTTTTTTTTTTTTTTAATTTTTTTATTTTTTATTGAATTTGTAATAATATTACATTAAAAATATATATGTGAGGTCCCATTCAACCCCACCCCCCCACCCCCCCTCTCCCCCCCCCCAACAACACTCGTTCCCATCATCATGACACATCCATTGGATTTGGTAAGTACATCTTTGGGCACCTCTGCACCTCATATACATTGGTTCACATCATGGCCCATACTCTCCTCTATTCCATCATGTAGGCCCTGTGAGGATTTACAATGTCCGGTGATTACCTCTGAAGCACCATCCAGGGCAGCTCCATGTCCCGAAGACGCCTCCACCTCTCATGAGAAGCTGTTCTTTATCTTTAGTGTTAACTACAATCACCTGGCACTTCCCTCCCTACTCTCTCATCCCACCATGTCCAAGTCATAAGCTACACCAACTCCATCCATCCTTCTAGACCCCATACTCTAGCTCAACCAGACTCCTTACTGCTCCAGAGCCCTCTTCCTCTTCCACTTTGTTCATCCTTCAGAGACAGTTCAACCTAGTGGTTAAGATTAAGAGCAAACACTGTCTTCGTAGTCAGACTTGGAAAGTTTGAGTCCTGGTGCCACCACTCAGTGGCCACGTGATCTCAGATGGCAGAAAGGAAGTCACTTAGCTTTTCCAAACACTGAAAAGAGTATTATCCTCATAAAAGCCACTGTGAGTCATGTTCTCAAATACAGGCATCTTAGCAGAGAACCTTCCTGCCTAACTGGCACAATTTCCAAGGTCTACAGGAGGAACCACAGGTAACCACCATGAGGTATCTACAATGCTAATGAAAACTTCTACAGACATTAATTTCTGGGACTCTGGCTGTCTCTTCTCCAGGGGTTCAAAAAATCAGATCCAAAAGCAAAGAGAGAAGCTATTCAGCCATGGACTGACTGGGGTAAGCTGAGTTTCTCCAGAAACTGCCTAGAAGAAAAATACAGTACCAGAACTAAAAGCCAGCTTTTGTCATACTTACTGTGATTTTTTAAAAACACACAGACACACCCAGTGTAATGACTTCTGAACACGAAAACTCTGACCTTTATCATACGAATTCTTTTTTGAAGAACATCTGTTTTGGTGACTTCTGGATCCTAAGACCCAAGTTCAACTACATTTTAAGAGTAATTAGATTCAGATTCACTGCAGTTTGATGTGCTTACCATACGCCAGGCACTTGTACCCACAGGACCTCATTAGTACTCCAAGATGAACATTCAGCTACTAGCCTGGTGCTGCCATACATTCAGCTGCCTTCTGTTCTACCTGGTATCTGAATTAATTTGTATGTTCACCTACTTTCTCTGCTTTCTCCTTTTACTCCTTATTTAATACAACAAAAGTACTTTACAACCACAGGGAATTATTACTGCAATGACAGTCTATATTACTGGTCATTTGTAATGGTCCAGGCATGATGCTAACAACATATTATGTGTATATTTAAACATATATACACACGTAACAGTTTTATTGAGATAAAATTCATATACCATACAATTCATCCATTTAAAGTGTACAAGTCAGTTGTTTTTTAGTATATCCCAGAGTGGTACAACCATCACCACAACCAATGTTAGAATATTTTCACTACCCCAAAAGAAACCCTGTACCCATTAGCAATCAGTTCCCATTTTTCCTCAAACCCTCTATGACTACCATACTAGGTAAACAACAGACTACTTTCTTTTGGCTTATTCTGGGAATTTCATATAAATGAAATCACATATTATGTGGTCTTTCATAACTAGCTTCTTTCATTTAGCATAATGTTCTCAAAGATCATCTGTATTGTAGCACTCCCTTTTACTGCTAAATAATATTCCACTGGACAGACATACCACATAGTATTTATAGTCATCAGTTGGGCTGTTTTCATTTTTGGTTTAATGAATAATGCTGCTATGAACATCCATGTATAAGTTTTTGCATGAACACCTGCTTTCATTTCTCTTGGTGATATACTGAGAAGTGGAATTACTGGGTTTTATGGTAATTCTATGTTTAACACCTTTTGAGGAACTGCATTTTACAAAGCAGCCGTACCACCGTACCATTGTACATTCCCACCAGCAACGTACACAGTCCAATTTCTCCACATCCTCACCAGCATTTCTGTCTTCTTTATTAAAGCCATCCTAGTGAGTATGAATTGGTATTTCATTGTGGTTTTGATCTGCATTTACTTGATGGAAAATGATGAGTATCTTTTCCTGTGTTTCCTGGCCATTTGCATACCTACTTTGGAAAAAAAAAAATCTATTCAGATCTTTTGCCCCCCTTTAAATTGGATTACTTGTCTTTTAATTAGAGTTGTGAGATTTCTTTATGTATTCTAGATACAAGTCCCTTCTCAGATTTATGATTCACAGGAAAACTTCCCTCCTCCTCCAGCTTATCTTTTTCATTTTCTTGATAGTATTGATGCTGTTGTTTAATGAAGTACCAATTTATCTGTTTTTACTTTTACCACTTATGCTTTTGGTGTCATATCTAAGAAGTCTTCACCTACCCACAGTCAGAAAAATTTACACCTATAACTTCCTCAAAGAATTTCATAGTTTTAGCCCTTCCATTTAGATCTAGGATCTATTTTGAGTTTATTATGTTTATGATATAAAGGTAGGGATCCAACGTCATTCTTTTGCCCATGGATATATAGTAGTCTCAGCATCAAGTGTTGAAAAGACTATTCTGGGAAGCGGATGTGGCTCCACTGACAGAGCGTCCGCCCACAATATAGGAGGTCCAGGGTTCGAACCCAGGGTCTCCTGGCCCATGTGGTAAGCTGGCCCATGCACAGTGCTGCCATACACAAGGAGTGCCATGCTACGCAGGGGCGCCCCCCGTGTAGGGGAGCCCCATGCCCATGGAGTGTGCCCCACAAGGAGAGCCGCCCCACATGAAAAAGCACAGCCCACCTAGGAGTGGTGTTGCACAAACAGAGAACTGATGTGGCAAGATGACGCAACAGAAAGAGACACAGATTCCCGGTGCCATTGAGAATGCAAGCAGACACAGAAGCACACACAGCGAACGGACACAAGAGAGCAGACAATGGGAGACAGGAGGGCAGGGGAATAAATAAAAATAAATCTTAAAAAAAAATACTATTCTCTCCCTTCACCTCCAACTGAATTGTCTTGGGACATATTTATTGAAAACCAATTGATCACAAATATGAGGGTTTATTTCTGGGCTCTCAAAATCCTATTCCACTGATCTATATGTGTAACATTAGCTCATACCATACTGTCATTTTGACTCCTATAGCTCTGGAGTGAATTTTGAAATTGAGAGATGTGAGTTCACCAACTTTGCTTTTTTTTTTCCAAGATGTTTTTGAAAATCTCCATATGAATAAAATTCTCCTTATGAATTTTAGGATGAATTTGCCATTTCTGCAGACAAGCCAGCTGGGATACTGACAGAGACTATATTAAATCTGTAGACCAATTTGGAGATTATTGCCATCTTAACAATATTCAGTTTTCTAATCCATGAACTTGGAATTTTTTGTACTCATATTTCCTTTAACAATGTTTGGTACTTTTCAGAGTTGAATTCTACACTTCTTTTGCTACACTTACTCATTAGCATTTTTTTCTTTTGATGTTAGCATAAATGAAACAGCTTTAATTTCATTTTCAGATTATTTATTGCTAATGTATAGAAATACAATTGATTTTTGTACATTGAACCTCTATCCTGCAACTTTGCTGAACAAGTTAATTAGTTCTAACAGGTTTTTGGTGGATTTTCCTTAGGATTTTTTTTTTACATACGAGATGATGTCATCTTCAAATCGAGCTAATTTTACTTCTTCCTTTCTAATATGGATGCTTTTTGTCTTATTACCTAATTGACCTAGTTAGAAGTAACGAGAACTTTTGTTCCTGATCTTATAGAGAAAAAGCATGTAATCTTCACCACTGGTATGAGGTTAGCTGTAGGATTTTCAAAGATTCTCGTTACCTGGCTGAGGAAGTTCCCTTCTATTCCTAGTTTGTTAAGTTTTGTTAACATGGAGTACAGGATTTTGTCAAATGTTTTTTTTCTGCATCTACTGAGATGATTATGTGTTTTGGTCTTTATTCTACTGAGATGGTGTATTACATTAATTGATTTTCAAACGTTGAACCAACTTTGCATGCCTGAGATAAATCCCACTTGGTCATGATGTATAATTCTTTTTATATATTGGTACATTCCAATATGCAAGGGCTATTAGTCTGTAGTTTACTTTTCTTGTGATATCTTTGTCTGGTTTGTCCCTCAATGAATAAGTTCAATATGCTGAGCATTTTAATGCAATATTTTGCTAATCCTTACATCAAACTTGTGAGATGGGCACTGATATTAACCCCATTTATCAGATGAGGAAACAGAGGTTTGGGTTTTATTAACTTCCCAGGATTATACATCCACTGGAGTGGCAGAGCTAGAATTTGAACCCCCAAAAGTCTCACTCACTCCACACCCCATACTCTTAGCCACCACAATCAACTTATCCCTATAGACTGACTGGCAACCTCTCGTATATATCAGCCAGTGAGCTAATCAGATTTTGTGGCCTGGTCACAACGGTTTAACAGCCTTCCAAACTCCCCAGTCATAGCTTAGTACACTGTTCCATTGAAGTGTATCATTCAGGACTAATGATGTCATTCTCTATAGTTAGAAGATAGAATTAGTATTACCAACAAGTTTTATTGATTAAAACTTTTTTTTTTGAGGGCCTGTTATGTGCCAGGCACTGTGCACAGGGCTGGGAATACAGAGAGGCAAAAACCTGGCCTCTGCCCCAGAAGAGTTCTCAGTGGAGACAGAAAGACAGACAGGCACAGACAGATTAAAATTGGGTCTGGTAAGTGTTTTGACAATAAGATAACATGCTATGGAAACACAAGGGAGGGAACAACCTAGCTCCGGCTGTGGAAATTAAAGAAGGCTTCAGAGAAGAGTGGGTATTTTTTACAGGGTCTTGAAGGACGCATAGGAATTTACTAGAAAGAAAACAAGGTGAAGGATATGCCAGACAGCAGAAAGCCCATTCTCTCCTTTTTACTGTTTACCTAGAACCAAAATTCTCCTTCACACTAGCTAGGCAGCAATATAAGGGACACTGAGTCCAGAGAACCTCAAATTCCAATTCTGTCACAGAACTCAGAGACAGCACAAATGATGGTTAAGAGCTCTGGCTCTTGGGAGCTGATGTGGTTCAGTGGTTGGGCGCTGGCCTCCCACATATGAGGTCCCGGGTTCAATCCTCCGTCCCAGAGCTCAGGCTCTGGAACCAGCCTGATTGGGGCTCACAGCCTGCCTTCAGCAATTACTAGCTGTGTGACACTGAGCAATTTACTTAACCTTTATAGACATCAGTTTCCTGATCTGTAATATGGCAGCTATTCATAAGACTTGTTATGAGGCTTAAAGGAATAATAAATGTTAAATGTTTAGATAAATGTTATTCTGTTGGCCCCATGGGACCAGCCTGCCCCGGTCAGTCCTTGCTTTACTAAGATTTATACACCTCAGAGCTCCCTGTCACAACATATGTGGTTCCACCCACCTGACGATTCTCTTCACTGAACAACTATTCATGCTGCTGTGTAAGGATAACTGGGGACTGAGAGAATGCTTCCTAATACGCACGGTTTGCGATCCAAGTAACCTAAATAGCATCTTTCATAATCAGGATCATATCGCCGCTGCATTTTGTGTGTTGCCGTGAGACAGAACATACAAGGGCACATCTTAGTACAGAGACGGCAATAACAGTTGAATAAACATGCAATCCGATACCTCACATCTGGCATGTCATCACCCACGATACCTAACTTGCAATCAAATATGTCTAAGGCTGTGGCTACTTTATAGGTACAAATGTCTTTATCAGGACATTAACGTCCACCAAACCACTCTCAATAAAAGTGGTCATAAACAACAATCTCTTATAAGCTGTCACGGAAGCTACTGTGTTTGTAATAGAACCATTCATCTAGAGAGTTGCCAAAGCCTGTTTCAACACAATGGCAAGCCACAGAGTGCCCAGACAGACCCAGGGAAGAGGGCAGGCACAGAAGGAGCGATTGGGACCTTTGTCAATGGCTGGAAAAAACTCAGCTTATTAACATACGCAAAATCTTACCACAAGAGCTGCAAAGCTGCTTTGATCAATTACATTTCCTCCAGACCATTCTCTTTTAGGTCGTCTAAACGTTCTTCTGCTTTTGCAAGAGAACAATTTCTACAGAAATTTTCAACTAATGACCAATTTCACTGACTGCAGCGGAGATGGGAAGGTGCAATGCTGTTTTTAAGTTTTCATGGTAATAAATTCTATGTCCTGGGCAGTGGGTTTCACTGTGACAAAATAGTAAGGGGACGGGCAGGATATAGGAAGAGGGTTTAAAGAATGGGCAACTCTGAAGAACAAATTTGATTTTATTATTTACTGGGAGTTGAAGGTTTGAGGGGAGGGAAAAGGGACAGAATGAGCAATCTGCAGTGTATGTATAGACTGTAAGTATCAAGTAAATGAAACACACCTCTTAGTACATACATATTATTAATCATTATAACCAAATGAGAATTTGTAGCACACTTTAAGTACCCAGAGTTGCTTTCATACTCCAAAATCCTCCTGTGCTCAAAGGCTGTGCAAGGACAAGCAAGTTCCTTGCCAAGGATCTGTTACAAAGAATAACACGGTTATCAGAAAAAAGAGCTGCATTTTAAAAAAAAACAAGCCTCCCAGAGGCCCCCAACGCTCCAGGAATAAACCATGTCCACCCTGAAGTGGAGATGAAATACTGACTTGGAAGAGAAATGGATCCTGTTGGTTCCACGCAGCTCTTGTGCTGTGAGCACGTGGACATCTGTGGAAGGTAAGTGAAAGTTTCCCTCTGTTTCTCCCATCACCATTTTACTGTAACACACGAATGTCAGAATAACGTGACTGTTGGTCTGGACAGCTGACTGACAGATTCCCGTGGTCGGGGCACCTGCTGAACTCGCTCACCTCTAATAAGAACACCCTGTGCGGCTTCTGGTGCAGCACCACCGTTCCGACCACCTGTCCACAAGCGCCACGGCCGGGCCAGCCACATGGGAAGGGAGAGCTCCCTGGCACCACCGTCCTGCTCACCACGGCCCTGCAGTGCCTCTTCTGCCTGAGGCCTGGTGAACGTCTAGCACAGGGTGACCCAGGCAATACGTTTTTCATACTAATTCTTGGTATTTTTATATTTTCTTTATGAGTATTCCTTACTGAAAATCAGGGGAAAAAATAAACTTGATATAATTAACCTTTTCCTCTGATTCCAAAAGTAACATATGTTCGCTATAAAAAATTCCATTAATACAGAAACACACAGTAGAAAAGTCTCCTATAGTTCCATCCCCCTGAGGCAACCACTATTACATTAAAAATTCCTCCAGAATTTTTTCTGTGATCACAATCAAACAACCCATTTATATATTTAAATAAACCCCCAGAAAGGAGGCTCAGGATAATCCCTCTCTTTACTAAACACCCCTCCAAAGAGGCTAGGGAAGCTTAATCCAGCTTGACGGGTCCCAAACGTTCTTCCCTACCTTTCCAACAAGCCCTCAACAAGCTTATCCTTGCAAAAAGGTTATTTTTAGAATTCAGTTCAAAGCACTTTCTCTTACATAATTATATTTTCTTTCAACATTGTGTAAAGTTAAGAAGGAACATGTTGGTTTACTCACCCCATTCAACAGGTGCTGCCAACAAGACATAAAGACCTTAAATAGGAAAGCAGTTATAGCTCGAGTGGTTGAGCACCTGCTTCCCACGCACAAGGTCCCAGGTTCAACCCCTAGTACCTCCTATTAATAAAACAAATGGAAAAAACTAACTCTCATTGGGGAGCAGATGTAGCTCAGTGGTTGAGTGCCTGGTTGAGCAGGTTGAGTGCCTGCTTCTCATGTATGAGGTCCTGGTTTCTTAGTAATTACTAAGAAGAAAAAAAAATTTTTTTATAAAAAAGAGAGCTTAAAAACATCACAAATAGGTATAGTTTTGGACCAGTCACAGAACTTGGAAAGAGGTTGGGTAGGGAATATTAGCATTTTCTTCTGATCCCAATGTTCCTGGCACCCCACCATCCTGCCATCTGCTCTTTCTTAGGCCCACACTGTTCACTTACATGAACTTCTTTCCATCCACACCTATGGAAACATGTCCTTCTCAAAGAAATACCTGGGTTACTTTGATACTTTATTTACAAATTCACACTGCACCCATCTACAGTGAATATCAATATTAAAGCGGTTAACCAAACCAATGCTGATGGGCCTCACAATGTTGTTTCTTCCTTGTCCCCCATGGCCATGGCCATTCACATCAATTGACCACATGTGGTCAACATGTGGCCACACCTGGAAATTAATCATTTGAAATATCTCTGCCTCTAAGATCTCAATGACCAGAGTCTCCTACCTTGCACCTCCCACCCTCAACTGAGGCACAGAGCTTCATGCTTCATAACTTACCAGCCCCTCCAGGTTCACCTTGTTCTTCAGTCACTAGCACCCTGGAGTCTCACGTCCCAAGCTACTCTGTGGGACCTGACAATGGACAATATGGATAAACCCAATAATGCTCTGGTGAAAAATTCATGTAATTTAATTATGTCAATGGGCTCCCAAAATGTAACACTCTCCATTTATACAGAAATTAATTCAAAATGGACCAGAGACGTATATAAAAAAAAAAAGCTTAAATCTATAAAACTTTTAGGAAAAAACATATGACCAATCTCAAGATCTAAGACTAAGCAAGAAGTTCTTAGATTTCTGACCAAAAGCACAATCCATAAAAGGGAAAAGTTATAAATTGGACCTCTTCAAAATTAAAACTTTTGCTCTATAAACACCCATGTGAAGAGGATGAAAAGACAAGCTACAGACTGGGGTAAATATTTGCAAAACACATAATATACAGAATATATAAAGAATTCTCAAAACTGAATGGTAAAAAAAAAAAAAAATTTAATTCACTTAGAAAATGGGCCAAAGACAAGAAAAGACATTTCAGAGAAAATGATATAGAGATGGCAAATAAGCACATGAAAAAATATTCAACATCAGTAATGATTAGGGAAATGCAAATTAAAATATATCATACACACATATCATAAAGACTAAAATAAACAAAGGCGACAACACTAAACACTGGCAAGAAAGTAGAGAAATTGGCCTGAAAGAATGTAAAATCGTACAGCCACACCGCAAAACATCTGGGCAGCTTTAAAATAAAATTTAAAAATTAAATTAAATTAAATAAATAAATAAAGGAGGGACCCAAGAATTTTGTTCACACAAAAACCTGTACATGAATGTCACAGAAGCTTGATTTTAAGGCTCAGAACTGGAACCAGTTCAGATTTCCTTCAATAGGTAGTTACACAAACTGTGGTACATACCATAGACTACTACTCAGCAATAAAAAGGAATGAAGTATTGATACATGCAACAAATTAGATGACTCTCCAAGGAATAATCCTGAGCAAAAGAATGCCAGTCCCAAAGGTTATATACTGTATGATGCCATTTATATAACATTTTTGTAATGACAAAATTATAAAAGTGGAGGCCTCATTAGTGGTTGCCAGGATAGAAGGATGAGGTGGGGGAAAGAGGGAGAGTGTAAGATATGGCTATAAAAGGACAACACAAGGGATCCTTGGGGTGCTGGAACTGTTTTGTATCTTGACTGCAATACTGGGAACATAAACCTGCACAGGTGATCACACTGTACAAAACTTAACACACAGAAATGAGCATAAGTAAAACTGGGGAAATGCGAATGAAATCAATGGATTTTATCAATGTTAATGTTCTGGTTGTGGTATTTCACTACAGTTTTGTAAAAGTAACCACTGGATGGGGAGCAGATGTGGCTTGAGCAGTTGAGCACTCGCCTCCCACAAGGGAGGTCCCAGGCTCCTGCAATCTCCTAAAGAAAAGAAAGAAAGGAAAAAGACAGACTCAGAAAACAACGAGCAAACAGATGAGGAGCCATCTGGGGGGTGGCAAGTTCCATGTAACCACTGGGGGAAAGTGGACAAAGCACACAAAGGATCTCGGTATTATTTCTTTAAATCACCTGTGAATCTGCAAATTAACTCAATACAAATTTCAGTAATTAAAGGGGAAAAAAGTAACACTCTCCAACTTCTCTTGGGCCCTCTACTGCTCGCCAATTCTTTTACTCACCTCTGTCCATCCATTTCCTATTCTCCACAGCATCTGTACTAAGCCTCCCCTACTTTTCAAAAGCCAACAACCCATCTTAGCCCATGTGTCTTTAATCTCATCTGAAAAAGCAATCATTACATCCTCCTCTGACTCTCCACCCAGACTCTCTTCCACCATGTGTCAGAGTAAAGAAGCCCCACTTCCCTTGATAGTCTCTTCTGGATTTTTTTCCATCAAATATACCCTCAATTTACAGACCCTTCCCCCAACCAACCAACATGATCAAGTCTCTCCCTTGTCCTAAAATAAGTCTCAAGGACCTTAACTTTTTACATCCTTCCATACATGGCCAAACTTTTCCAAAGACTGGCTCATGGTAATGGCTCCTCTCAGTACAGAGGAAACATAAAGTGAATCACACAGCAACCGGCCATTATCTAACTGCACTGAAATCCTCTAAGGACTGCTTCAAGTGGTAGTCTCTGATTCTCTGGCTCTTTTGTGTTTTTTTTCTCTCTAAAAATATGGTCCTATCTGCTCCCAAACCTGGCTGATGATGCAAATTACCCAGGGAGCTTTTAAGAATGGAGACTCCCAGATTATACTCCTAGAGATTCTTACTCAGTTGTCTGGGTCAGTATTTATTTTGTCTTTTTTTTAAGCTCCTCAAGTACTTCTGCTGCTGATGGTCAGGCATGGGAACCACTGGCCTGTCTCCCTTTTTCTTAAAAAAGGTGATTTCTTTACTCTCCCACTGTTATAGACACTCCATTTAAAATCCAAGCCAGTTTGTCCTTAATCAATTATGAGCCTGGGCTTCACAGCTTTAGGGATGACTTCTCTGATGGCGAGTCTCCAAACTATCTCTGCAACCTCTACCTGCCTGTGCTCCAGGCATGAATTTCCATCTTGCTATGGGTCACCTTCACCTGCTGGCCATCTAGCACAGCAAGCACACACTAAAACTCAGTTCTTTATTTCTCTCTTCTCTGCAAGCCTGCTTCACCGGCTCCACTCCCCAGCATGGGTGTCCTCCCCGTCACTCAGAAGTAGAACCCTGAATTCATCTTCAGCTCCTCCTTCTCTTCCACAAATCATGTCCTGTCAACCCGTCTTGTTGGTTCTACCCCTGAAGTTTGCCATACTCTAGTTTAGGTCTCATCCTTTCCCAATGGACTAAACATCTAGACAATAGCCATCTAAATTGTCTTTATGCCTCCAGAGCCAGCTTTGTAAAACACAGGCTGAACCATGTCATCTCTCCTAACAAGATGTAGTGGCTTCCTTGTGCTCTCAGTATAAACGCCACGGCATTCAAGACCCCCATTCCATGGAGCCAGCCCACATTTCCAGTCTTGTCCTCCACCACATTCTGAGTTTCTAAAAGCACCAGAGCTGGCCCTCTGGCCTTGCATGCCTTATACACGCTGTTCCCTTAGGCCTGTATGCTCTTTCCTTCTTTCTCTTCCCAGAGAAGCAGGTCTGAACCTGGGCTCCAAGAATGGCCTAAAGGTAGATGAAAAAACCCTCTAACTATATACAAATGTGCATTTTTCTGGAAAGAAGGCCTACAGTTTGCTATAGCTTCTCTCAAAGGGGTTTATAATCCAAAAATAAGTTAAAAAACAAACAAAAAACACTAAGTTAAAAGTTTAACTCAACTAAGTCTATTGATTCTGATTATTTCTCTCTCATTCTCAAGTATTCAACTGTGCATTCCCCAGTCATAACTAATCAGGTTTTCCATTGCTCTACCAATAAACTCTGTGTTTATCTCTAGTAGAGAATGTACATCCTTCCATATCATATTGTATTAGTTGTATACACTGCCTTGGTTTCAAATGTAAGCCCCAACTAGTATTTACTGTGTGACCCTGGACAAGTAGCTTGACCTTGCCTGGTCTCAGCTCCCTCAGATGTAAAATGAGGACAATCTCAGTACCTATGTCATTGGGTTTTTTATAAGCAATAAGCAAGATACATTCTAAGGCCATGAGAAAATGCCTGGCACACTGTAACTATTCAAAATAGGCCAGCTATTTTAAGTGTAATTATTTTATATCTGTTGTTCCCACCCACACTCCCAGCACAGCACAGGGCCTCAATGAATGATGTGATTTATGAAGCCATGTCTTCCTGAATTCCAGGGCTCATCCAGTGTCACAGCAAGGCTAGTGGAGGGCATAGCTCAGTAATAATTTAACATCCCTTTCCTTTTCCTACCTCATGACCAATTCTTGAGCCATCCTAATTGGTTACTTTTTACCCAGATTGCACAATGGCTTACACCTTGTGGATAAACCTTAGCATCCCTACCCCACCCCACACATTAAGTTTTCAATCAAAATGCTGATGACGCTGGCTGGCTTTGCTATTCTCACAGGAACCAAACTATTTCAAAATCCCCCATTACTCATCTGTTCTGAGGACTCCAGAATTAACCCTTGTCCTACTGCCATGCCCATTTTAAGCAGAAATCCTTCCTGCATTTTGAGCCAAAGTTTGCCAATGTACAGAGCAAAAACCAGGGGCTCCTCTTTCTCAACACAGGATGACCATTAATGGCACAAACACTTCTCTTTTTTTCTCTTCCTTTCTAGTGAGCTTTTCTAAGAGTAGAGGCCCCCAGTTTCAGAGACGTAGTTACCCACCTTTCTTTATTTTAACCAGTAAGTCGTGTATGCACATATCCAGCAAACATTAATGACACCTTCTGTATGAGCTGGATGGGGTCCCTGGCTTTGCAGAGCTTCCAGTCTGCTCCAGCAGCACAGCTCTTTGTGCTTCAGATTTCCAGCCTATTCAGTTGAAACCACACCCTAAATCACTGGTCACAATGAAAAGGATATTAAAGACACAGCACGACTGTGAGATGGAGAAGTGGAAAGAGCAAAGTTCAGCTCCAGCCCCATGGGTCACTTTCCCAAGGCTGGGAGAACTGTGTGGCTCAAGATTCTACAGCCATTTCCAGATCAGGGCCTCTGGGGCCTGGGCAGATGTGGCCACCTTCCTGTTCCTCAGAGGCAAGTTGTGAAAGTCCACTATCTCGCTGAAGGACAATCCTCTGGTGAGAGGAGCAGGCCTCCCTGAACTAGGAGACTACAGAGTTTCCGTCTCTGTGCCTGCATCGATTCACTAGTGCTTGTTGTGTGCACTCTCATTCTGGTGTCTCCTTTTCAGTTCTGCCACCAGCTCACTAAAAGGAGTCCTGTTCCTCCTTGTACCTTGTGCTACTGTAAAGTAAGCACAAGGAAATTTCCAAGTCCTGTGCTTTCCTGACTGGCCACACCCAGGTCAGCAGCTGACAAGGACTGGGGCCGCCCTCCTCATCTTCTCACCCTCATCACTCAGTCGTCTAAGACTGACCAGTAGCCCTGGCAGCCTAGCAAATAAGGGTCCTTCCCTGGAACTGTCACAAGGACCCAAAAGACATCCGCTCATAAAAGGAGAAAATCACTGCCTAGCAACTGCTCTGTCCAGAATGCCTGTAGGATCCCTGGGCACCACATCTTCCAGCCATCTTCCTGGCCACCATCTGGGCCAGCCTTGTGATTTGGGATCCTCCCCACTCTGTTATTTGAGATGCTTCCCTCCTGCCAGCATTGGACCAGGTGCTCTGGACATCAGTGGCCAAGAACAGGCTTAAAAGGTTAAGTGGAAGGTGACCATCTTCAAAGGGCCCTCAAACTTCCCAGAAAGCTTTGGCACACAGCCCTGACCTCAGGCCTGTGCTTCCTGCAAATGAACTTCTGACAGCTCCATGAGGGCAGGGGCTGTGACTTTCTGGTTCACTACTGAATCCTTGACAAGCCCTAACAAAGAGCCTGGGTTAGAGTTGGTGCTCAATACTCATTTGTTGAATTAACATATAATGACATCTACCAAGGAAGGAACAAAATGAAAGGAGCCCAGGTTTTAGAGTCAGACAGATCTGGATTTGAAACATTCTAGCTATGCCATTTATTGGCCATTTTCAAGCTGCTTTATCTCTCAGCCTCAGCCTCCTCATCTATAAAGTGGAAGTCAAATGCCCACATTAAAGGAGCTATTGTGAGCATTAGATGGAAATTATATGCAAAGCCTTTAACATAGCACACAGCAGAGAGAACTTCCTTGTTTCAAGTTAATAAACATTTAAGAGCTTTTACAGAGTGCCACTGTTCAAACATGGTAGGAAGGATTCTAGGTTACAATGAGTTCATTTCATTCTTACAGCAATCTTACAAAGTAAGAGCTATTTTAATCCCTTTTGCAGCTGAGGAAATTGAGGCACAGAGAGGGTAAAAACAACCTGCCCAAAGTCTGGTATCTAGGAGTGGCAGGGCCAGGACTCATACCAAATCCCAAATCCACACTTTGAAGTACTACACTTCTCTGACTCTGTAGTAAGCAGCAATAAATGTTAGTTTCTGTCTTCCTGGTTTGATTATGAAGCGTATTTGACCACACTGCAAGACTGGCATTTTCAGTTGCAACAGAAACACATTCAGGAATTCATTCCCATGATTCGCTGCCTTGTTTTGCCGTTTTAAACTATTGCCCGCCCCTCTGAACTCCAACTCCAGACAAGTTGGTTAATCAAGAACTTCCCTCCCTCCTTGCCCTCCTGCTAGTTAATCCTTCTCCCACATCATCTACCAGAAAAAGAGACACACAGCTATGGATTTTTAAAAAGATAAGAAAAGAAAAACAGACACAGAGAAAGCAAGCATGCAAGTGAGCATGTACGTTGTTAGGGACAAAGTCAAAGGCGGTTGGTTTCCCTTCCCTTGTAATTATCTGTAAGAACAGCTGCCTACACATAAGGGTGCCCAAGGCGGAAACAATCTACCCACATGGGAACCAACTATATAAAGTCTCAGTTTCCCCACAGATCAAGGGAGCAAAGAGAGGCACAGGACTTGGCCCAGTGGTTAGGGCGTCAGTCTACCACATGGGAGGTCCGTGGTTCAAACCCAGGGCCTCCTTGACCCATGTGGAGCTGGCCCATGCGCAGTGCTGATGCACGCGAGGGCCCTGCCACGCAGGGGTGTCCCCACGTAGGGGAGCCCCACGTGCAAGGAGTGCGCCCCGTAAGGAGAGTTGCCCAGCGCGAAAGAAACTGCAGCCTGCCTAAGAATGGAGCCGCATACACGGAGAACTGACCCAGCAAGATGATGCAACTAGAAGACACACAGATTCCCGTGCCGCTGACAATAACAGAAGCCCACAAAGAAGACACAGCAAACAGACACAGAGAACAGATAACCGGGGTGGCGGGGGGGGGGGGGGGGATTAATAAATCTTAAAAAAAAAAAAAGGAGCAAAGAGAGAAATTAAGCCATCTCCTCTAAAGGCCCAAACTTCATCATAAAGAGAGCTTTCCATTTTCCCCCTCTGTAAGACTGCACTTGCCCTACTGCCTACCATGAAGAAAATTTCATTACCAAAATAGATCAGTTTGCACTTGACCTTGCCTTTCCAATGGCTCGAGATTAGTGATGCACTTCACAAATGCTCAGACATATTGAAATAACCCCCTCAAGTCAAAAACACTTGGTATTTCAACTAAAAGGCATCAAATTATTTTGATTTTACTGCCAGAATCAAAATGCTTTTAATGTTTTCCTTTTCAAAGCCCTTAGAGAAAACATATGCTCTTAGGTCTTTAAGAAACTCCTGATTCCTGATCTGGTTTGCATCCTGATTCACGTGTAGTAAGAGGGAGAGCAGGCCAGGAGCCAGGGAACAGTAGCTCTAACCCCACATCACTCACATGAGTAGCTGGAAGCCCCCACATCAACCTTCTCTCATCTTCAAGTCCTAGCGGCCCCCTGGCACCAGAGCAGTTCCTCTTAAGGAGTTCAGTCTCTACCTCCCCACCATGTTTCCTCCGAAGTAGTAGTAGAAGCAGAGTTCCCCCATCTTGGCCAAAGAAAGGGAATTGAGTGGGGCTGCTTTCTTCCCAAGACAGCTGCCCTTCCTTTCTCCCCCACAGAAGCAAGGACAGCTGCAGGGCCCCTGCAGCAAATGCATTTCCTGTAGTACACCCAGCTTGGTGAAAAACCCACAATGAAGAGGCTGTTCTTCCCAAATGAGTTGTAATTCCTCATGCTGCCTGCTCAAAAGGATTGTCCCCATTTTAAATCAGATGGGGCACCAATACAGTCAGTAAATGTACTGTTGACTTCAGAAAAAAATGATCCATACATCAAAAACATGGGCACTGCAGAAGCACTCAGAGTCTGAGCTAGCCTGGGTTACTGAAGGCACAATCAGCTGGTTAGCAAATCAGTCTGTCAAACGACTACTAATTCTTTTTGCAGAGTTACAAGTCACAAAATCACAGTATCATAAAACGTAACTGGACATCATATACATTACCCTCTATATTTACGAAAAAGTGAAACCCAAACCAAGAGCAGACTTGTTCAAGTTCACAGTTGATAGACAACTCAAATCCAGAGCTACTCACAGTCCACTGCTCTTTTTGCCTAAGCCGTTTCCTCTGATACCCAATTACCAACAGGAGCTTCTACACCATCATTTCCATATAAAAGTATTTTTATGATTGAGTTATATGCAACTGGGTTAAATCTACCATGGCTGCTACAAAAGAGTGAAATCTCAACAGAGAGGAAAACAAAGCCGGAGTTTAAAAAATTAACTTTTCCTTTGAATTATGTTCTCAGCTCCAAAACCTTGCTCCTGAAGGGACAATGCCTTATTCCCTGTGAGAAATGAAGTGCAGTTGGAGCTATTCCCAACCAGGATTTCCAATACCATGCCAATATTTTAGAAAAAAATACCGGGTAAACAAACGGGAGTTGTTCAAGGCAGTGTCACGAAGCCATCCTTATTACTGTTATGTGAAGACACATAATAAAGCTGTCTTCAAAGAAGGCTCAAAGATTAAAGTGCTTTTCCCTGCCTTTAAAAGAGCGGAGGGAAGTTGCATTTTCGTGTATGAAGATAAGAACCTGAAAGCAAATAGGCTGAGGAAGGGGAGCCAAGGAAAAGATATTAAGACAGAAATTCTAGGGCCCTAAAACTTTCAACCCACAGCAGCTGAGATGTTTCATCCTGAGTCTATTTCACCAGACATGAAGAAGTTTCTTTGGCTACAAAGGATCACATGAGAGGATAAAACAAATGCTGAAGGTTTGGGTTCTCTCTCCTATGTGTGCGACCCTGGCAGGCAGAGAGACGCCAAAGCTACAGAAAGCAAAATTTTCCTTGTTTCCATTACATCATCCAAGTTGAGAGGGAGAGGGCGGGGCGGGGGGCACAGCTGGTGGCAGCTGCACCACCATCTGCTTTCTCCTTAGCAGTATGTGCTAGTTTGAGCTGCAGCCTCCCACCGCTCCTGATAGAGGTGGCAGAGTATTAAAGGCACAACACCCTATTACAGGACAGCTTTCAAATTATTTAGAAATAAATCACTCCCATGATAAGTTAACAACTTCAGGTAGGTTGCTGAGCCGGTTTTCTTTGCGTTTAGGCTGTTTGTTTGCATCTGTTTAGACTCAACTACAGTGCAAACTCTGTCCACCAAATGTGCCCAATTAGACAAGTAGAATGTACAAGCAACCACCTGCCATCTGCCTCCAAAAGGTAAGCAGCCAAAAAGTACAATCTCCAGCTAGAAGTATTTACAGAAGGAGCAGGAATTGCCCAAACCTGCAAACAAGCCCCACATGAGTGGGTGGGTATTTGATGAGGCCTTTGGTATCCCAAGCCATGTGGTCAACTGGTCTCATCCTCCCTGGCACTCTTGGAGTTTCCTTTAGAACACACACTGCGAGGCACCCCCTTGTAGAAGAGGAGTTGGTGATAGCAACCTGGAGGGTTTAATGCCTTGTCTGGTCATTCAATGGCAAACTGGCAGCAAAATCCGCAAACTGGTGGTGCAAGGGTCCCATCAAGCCTATGCATATGTTTCATCTGGCTTGAAAAGCTTGAGGGGATGAAAAAAATCTGGCTTTTAAAAATCATATAAACGTCTAGGTTACTAGCTTTACCTGGGGGGAGGGGTGGGGGCGGAAACTAATTAAAAAATAGAGCTCTGGCAGGAACAGGTCCCCATTTCTGCATGGCACAGGTCATCTGCACCTAAGTAGCAGTGCTTCCCTAGATGGGCATGCATTCTAGAAAATGCATTTAGTGTCTGCACGTGCTACTGGAACCATCTATATTCCTACCAGGACCTTGAGAGCTTTGGATATAATGCCACTGAGAACAAAGGAGAAGACAACCCCAGGGAATGATTTCCCAAATGTCCTTTCTCAATTCTTCCCCTTAGCTGAGATTTATCCCCTGAGTTAACAACTAAAATTCTATAGTCAAAGGTCAGTCAACCAATACAACAAATGGATCTGAGTGGAAAGCCAGCTACAATGTGTCCTTTACTACAGAGGCAGGTGGTAGTATTTCAAAGCAGCGTTCCAGGCCACTTACCATACATTTTGCCTTCGTCTGATAAGATGATTTTCCTCCTCCCACATGGTGGGTAGATAGCCAGGGCCTCCTGAAAGCTCTGCTCAATGTCTGGGCTCCAGACCCCTTCAGCATCATTGTCAATTGGCTTATCTGCAGAGTCACTCATCCTTTCCATGTTTTCGGCAGGGCTCTCGCTGCCGCTCCAGCTGCTGGGCTCAATTTTGGCGGTTGGATTTTCCAAGCCGAAGCCTGGAGCCTTTTCAAGAAAATAAACCTAAAAGAGAAATCACAAGAAAGTATGATAAGGATGTAGTAATCTAAAATATCCTGCTCTTGCTAATTCTACTGCAAGTTCTTCAGTCATCAGCTT
This sequence comes from Dasypus novemcinctus, assembly GCF_030445035.2. Taxonomy (NCBI): domain Eukaryota; kingdom Metazoa; phylum Chordata; class Mammalia; order Cingulata; family Dasypodidae; genus Dasypus; species Dasypus novemcinctus. The sequence continues at coordinate 81,409,836 of NC_080682.1, forward strand.
TGCTTGGAGAATAAGGAATTTTAAGATCCAAATGTCTTCTGTTCTCTATGTATCATGCTAGCACTTACACAGAAATGCAACATCAGGCAGAAGTCAGATAATCTTCACAGATCAGAGGAAATTTTCATCCAAGAAGACTACTCACTCTGAGTAGCAAAGTTGCTGTGAATCATGCAAAAATCACTTAAGAAGGGCCTACTATCTACCAGAGGCATTTTGCTCAATAATAATTAAATCTAGATAGTAGCATAAGATGTTGACAAGCAAATAAAGTAAAACAAAAGATGTCCTCCTCTCTGTGGCATCATAACTCTGAAATGTCAAGCCATCCCAATATTTATCTCTCCAAGAGGCAAGATGGTGGCCAGTGGGGAAGGGAGGGCCAAAGACTATTTTGCTATTATATATACTTAGTACACAGAGAAAACGAGTACCAGCTGACCTGCTGGTCTACACCATTTGTCTTCTGGGCTCTACCCTATAGAGTTCAAGTCACCTTTCCACTCTTCAGCAACTCCATCGTTGAAGCAGGGACCAAGTCACACCCATATTTGTGGAAATGTCCTGTAACCACATGGGGCTCTCCATCTCCTGGTCACATTCCTGATTGCATGAAACCTACGCGAGAGTCTTTTCATTTATTTTTCTGTAGCACTGAAGATTACAGAGCCAAAAGAAATCTTTGTCCAGGATTTACTCCCCTTAAATTATGCATGTAACCTATGGTCATAAAGGGATAAGCTTTCAAAACAAATGTCAAACTGGCATAACACCAATGTGAAAATGATCTAATCCAGCACTCCCTGCTGCTCAGCACACTAACATATCAATATTTCTTTGTTGAAAAGGCATCAGATCATTAATTCAAAGGTTTTCCCCAAAAAGGTGAAGAATTGCTCCTGGAGATTGATGGAAAAGAGGAAACATAAGGCCTATGTCGGGAGGGCTTTGGATGACCGCTGCTACCCCCAAGTCCGTGCAACATTACAGCAGAGGCACCCAGCAAGGAAGCAGGTGCTGGTGGCCCCACCTGGCATCAGGGCTGCTCCATGTCCCAGGACAGTCATCTGAGAGCCAGCAACCTGTCTTCTTTTCTTCTCTCTCCCAACTAGATCCTGTTACCCTGCCCTCCCCTACATATGTATATCAACAGATCCCAGGTGCAGAAATTGAGGCCCAGGAACATTACATAATTAGCAGTGTAACTAGTGGGTGCTTTTGGCTTCTTCACCTGACATCTTTTTAGATTTGGCAGCACCTGAATAAAAGAAACCCTCAGGTTGTCTGCCTTTAAATGCTGCCATTGATCCATCATTCAAAGGACTTGTCAGCAAAATATTTACTCCTTCTTACCAATACATGTAACATTAACGTAGGACTTTAAACACTGCCAAACATTAAGGCATAAATTATGCCACAAGAAAGGATTTTGTGGTTGACCCCCAGACGAACTGTATGATCCCTGCAGTATGGGCCTTGAACTGTCAAACTATTACACCTTTTGTTGGGATCTGAGAGTCTTAAAAGTTCAAGCTACACTATACTCTACCCTATAATCTACTCTAGGTCCAAAGCGGTTTATTGCAGAAATGTTTGAGCAGTGGCTAGTCCACCTTCTCCCAACCCACTTTCCACCACACAAAGCAAAAACCAGAGCAGCACACACAGACATAGGCCACTCCTTGAGCACTGGACAGCCCACAGCAGTGTGAATTCACCCCAGGGAGCCACATTTCAAAGCAGACATATAGTAGAGGGGTAGAATCCAGGACAGTAAGGGGTGGCAGAAGGGATCAATGGAACACAGGTGTGCTAAGAAAAAAAAAAATTACCATAAACTGGTAGTCTCAGAGTCTCCAGACCAAAATGCACAGACACCTCCACCCGATGTCTGAAATTCCCTATAAAAGCTCTCCCCAACTGGTTATACAGTCCAACTTGAATATCACCAATGACAGGGAACTAACTTACTACCTCCTCAGTACCACTCTTCTTCAAATGGACCGACTGAAACACTTATACCTATTAGGCTTAAAACTTGTCTCCTGGCTAACATTTAGGTAGTCCTCAGGCCTAGTTGTCTGTCTTCCAGATTAAATGCAATTCACATCATCCCTCGGCCCACCCCTTATTGAATGTATGCCAGTTTGTCCACAACCATCAACAAATGGCTGGACTTATGCTCTATAAGCCCTCTAAGCTCCTCTTCCCTTCCTGGTGCTGCTCCTGAATCCCATCTCTCCTATTCTGTACTTGTACAACTAGTTTCAGAGCTAAGAGCAGGAATTTATATTTATTTCTATTAAAGTTCATTAATTTCAGCCTCAGCCCATGGCCCAAAACTAGCAAGGTTATCTTCTGAATCATAACTGTCACACTTGGCGTCACTAGACATTGAACAAACTCTGAAGAGCTATCATGTGGGGAAGGTATAGCACCATTCTGTGGATGTTTCAAAGGAGATTCTTGCTCTACGTAAGGAAAAACCTCCTGCTAGTTGAACTGTTCAACAAGGGATAACCGGCATTATAAGACAGGCAGCAGAGCCTTGAAAACCCTTTTGAGTTACCTCTAATAAGAGTCACAAGTTGTTTGGGGAACACAATATTAGCTAGCATTAATTGAGTACTTACTAAGTACAGGCACTATCTTAAGTACTCACAAGTTCTAATTCATTTGAACTGCAAAGGAAAGAATTCCATGTCCAGGCTCTTGCAATCTAGTCAGCTGGAGCTCAGTGGAATGGAATTACCTACACTGGACATTGGCCAGGACATAGGCCCAGAAACTACCAGAGTATAATCGACAGAGTTATACAGGGCCTTGATTTTACAACCCAGCTGTAAGATGAGGCCTGTAAGGGCAGAGTTTCTGATCACAAGACTGGGACTGACTGAGAAAAGTTCCCCATACTGGATACCAAAATAACCATTCTGGCATTCCCTCCATCAGGTCCTTTCCAGTCCAGCTCAAAATCTACCACATCCTAGAAACCATCCTTGTATTCAGCAGATCAGAGAGTATCAACCATACATCAGAGGATCGTCCTAAAAGTGTGTGGAATTGATCAACTACTAGCCTGGCTACCTGGCTCCTGAATTTATAACAATAAGCACCTGCTTATTACTGACAATAACATCTAATCATGTAAATGATACATAGAGTATCTGTGCCTACAGAACTGATGTCCTCACTTCACCGTTCCTTGTATGGATGCCTTGGGGGAAGACTGACTCCCTTAAAGGATGGGTAGACCTTCAGGGGAAGGATGGACAGCAGTTAACCGGAGACAAGTTTTAACAGTGTATCACTCAACTCAATAAATGAATAACAACATAGCACTGGGGTCAGGGGATAGGCCAGTGAACTATTCAGAATCACAACAATCTGGTTCCAAACCTGGCTTGCCCACTAGTCACTGGGTCCTGATAAGTTAGAATTTCTCAGAAGCTCAGGTTTTCATTTGTAAAACGGAAATGACAACTTCTACCCCAATAGAAAAAAAATCAAGGGATAGGGGAATCTCTTCCACATAAAGGTTTAGTGGGATGAGTAAAGACATAGTGTCTATAAAACCACTGAACTGATACCCATTTATTTTCAAGTCCATCACCTCTAGACAGTCCATCACCTCTAGACAGTGACATGTTTTTCATGATGCCCAATCATCTACTGACAATGGGACGATGAAGAAGATTTTCCCTAATGGTTCCCTCTGGGAAATCAGTTTACAAAGGACCCTCTTCCTCAACGTCTTTAGGTGACTAAAGAGACAATTCAAATTGATGACAAACACCTTTATTTATAACACTCATCTAAATCAGAACTGATTCACAGGCTCAATAGCTTTCATAATCTTCCACACAGTTCAGTTTAGGGGAATAACGTCACCCACAGAACATCAAAAAAGAAAAGAGAGAGGACGGAAACCCTGTTTATTGAAAATAGTATATCATATAGTTCTCATGTGCTGTTTCCATCATTTAAATTTTCTGAAAGCTCCATTTGTCCTGATAATCCTCCCAGTCACACTAAAACTCTAAAAAGACCTATTATCAATGACTCCAACACTCCTACTAACTGCTCCTAACACCCACATTCCCTAAATGGACAATTCTTTCGCAATTGTCCCTCCCCCCCCCAAATGCTTCAAGGAAAGTAACATAAGTATAATGGAGCGCTATCACATGTGCAATCAATACACATTTTATTATTAACGCCTGGGAGAGGAAGGGAATGAGATGGTCAAAGGCAGGCGACTCTGACACCAACTCTATCCAACAAGCATGTGCACAGAGGGGCCTCAGGAGGGACACAGGGATCTGCTGCTCCTTACATCTTAATTCTCATGGGTCTATCAATGTAAGCATCTCACCTACTTAATGGTAATTTAAGGACTCTTCAAGGGCAATATATGTGCTTCTCACCTTTAAAAGTAACCCTCTTTGGGGAAGCGGACTTGGCCCAGTGGTTAGGGCAGCCGCCGACATCATGGGAGGTCCGTGGTTCAAATCCCAGGCCTCCGAGACCTGTGTGGAGCTGGCCCATGCGCAGTGCTGACGCGCATAAGGAGTACCCTGACACACAGGGGTGTCCCCGCCGTAGGGGAGCCCCATGCGCAAGAAGTGCGCCCCGTAAGGAGAGCCACCCAGCGTGAAAGAAAGTGCAGCCTGCCCAGGAGTGGTGCTGCACACACGGAGAGCTGACACAACAAGATGATGCAACAAAAAGAAACACAAATTCCCGGTGCAGCTGATAAGGATGGAAGAGGTCACAGAAGAACAGCGAATGGACACAGAGAGCAAACAACTGGGAAGAGGGGGGAGAGTAATTTAAAAAAATAAAAGTAACCCCCTCTTTTTAATAAAATGCCACTGAACATGCGTGACACACACCAAAAAATAAATAATTCATATGGCTTGTTCAGCCAATGTCTTAACACTCTGTGAAGCAGCAGAAAAAGGTGGACTGGGAGTTAGCACTCAGTCTCCACCAAACTGAGCAACCCAGGGCCACATGGGCCTTGAAGCCCCGTATGCCTCAGTTTCCATTCCCAACACTGAAAGAGGCAATCATCACCTTGTGTTCCCAAAGAATCTATCCATACTAGAACTTAGTAAATGTTCCTCCTATCCCAATGTTCCTGACGGCAGGAACTATTACACTCACCACAGTATCCTCAAGCGCTGGCACAGCACCTGGCATAATAAATATTCCATTGTAAAGAAATGAACCAATAGCCACATGACATGAACATTCTTTGATAATGACTTGACTGAACTATAACCCAAACTGTCCATGAGAAGGGGAAGAGTTTCACTTACTTTCCCATTCCTCACCCTGTTTTCGACCCAGGTGCTAATGAGTAATAAAAGTTCCAAATGAAATCACCAAATTAAGAAGACAAAGAGGACAGACTTAAACCAGGCAAAGGTGGAAGGATAATGAAGAGTTGTCTATGTGGTCTCATGTCTTATCATGAATATTGATAACCAATAATCTTTCTGTATTGGAAGGGAAAATATAGTTTAGATCCTTTAGGTTATACGCTTCTTCTACCATGAACAAACCTTATTTTGGGGGAATGGTAAGTTTTGAGATACAATATTTTACCTTCTCTGTTTCCTCTATTTTCCTTTTCTTTTGGCCACTAGAGAAGAAAAGGACCAGAAGGTGAACAATGTAAGGAAAGCAATAAAAGAAGCAAAATAGGGAGCATGCAAAGGCTCCAGAAACCAAAGAAACAGCCAAGGAAGAAATACAAAGAGGTGAAGTATGGTAACGTAGCACATCTAAGTGAACAGGTGAATGGAAAGGGCAACATGTAGGGCGTGGCAACAGAGGTAGGACATTTTAAGAGCTAAAAAGAATGGAGAAGTAGGTACAGGTGGGAACCATTTTAGGGTATAAAGAAAGAGAATCATGTGGTTGGAATGATATTTGCTGTAGACAACACAATCAAGCATTTGATTCTGAAGGTCACTGTGATCTCAGTGAAAACCTAGCCCAAATTTTTCTAAGAGAAAAGCTGCCCTCTTTTCTAAGAGTAAAGCACCGGAAATAAAAAGGTGCTTTACTTCCAAAGTGGAACTGGTACCTGAAATTCAAATTCAGCCTTCACTTGAATGAACCAGGTTTCAAGCACAGCGCCAGAAGCTTTCACCTACAGAATCTTATTTAATCATTTACACCATCCCTGTCAGGTATTAGCCCCATCTTATGAGGTCCAGAGAGCTCAAATAAGTTGACTAAAGTCATACACTTAACAGAATTTGAATCCAGGAGTCATTCTCCAGATAGAATGCACATCTCATGGGAATATCAGACTCACACTACACATTCACTAAACAAATAAATGGAGGCTGGATTTGAAATGGAGAGAATGTAGGCAGTGCTGAATTCCCAGCTCTGTCTGCGACTGACATCATCAAGCACAGAGATTAATTCCCAGTGAATAGTGATGATAATGACTCACCTCCCTGGGCAGGTGGGAAGAACGTCAGACACAAATGATGGCTGATCGCTTTTACGTCTGCAAAGTGGGCCGAATTATTATTTTCCTATCATTTAACTAGCCAACCTTGCCAACAAGTAGCCAGAGGAACACAGGTGAAAATTGGCAACCTGGCTCTTGTAGGTGGACGCTAGGAAGATGGCGCTACAAGCACAGGTGTTACCATCAGAGGAACAGCAGACTTTTAAGGAATGCTGACCCTGAGAAATGAGGCAACATCTGCCACAGAGCCAGCAGCAACCAATGTGCCCTGGTGCCATATTTTCCAATTGCCAACAGGTTCTCTCTAAGTTCAGCAGGGAAGAGTGGATAATTAGTCCTTCTCATTTTTGAATAATCGCTTCCAGATCAGCAGTATCCATCAACAAGTCAATACCTCTTCAAGACCTGGATGATGTACACCAAGTTAGAGGATTTAGTGTTACCTTCCTGAGATTCCCAAATTAATTTTCAGCCAGATGACAACTCAAGAAAGGGTGTGACTGATTTCATGCTATGTAGTGCTGATGGAACCACTCTGCATCACTAGTCTTTAGGGAATCACCTTCCAAATCCCCTTAATGCAGGGATTCTTAATAAGGGGTCCATGAGCTTGAATTGAAATTCAAAAAAAACATTATTCTTGTCGGGATGTGTTGGTGCAGGTGTGATATATTTACTCAATAATGTGCAGTATAGTGTGTACTTAGTAAAAGGTCCATGGTTTTCACCTGATGGCAAAGGGATCCATGGACCCAAAAAGGTTAAGAACCCCTGCCTTAATGAATCTACTAGCCGCTAAAAACGGAAATTCTTGCCCCTCCCACTATTACCTCCTATCAAGCTGATCCCTGCTCTCCTTCACCAGTGGAGGTCTTTAAAAGGAAAGGCCACATCCAACAAGAAGAAATGAGTATGACATTCCAGAAATAAGAAATGAACAAGAGATTGAAGCTGAAGACTTTAAGTGCTTGCTTTTTGCCCATTAACCAAATAACTAGAACTGTGTGCATTATCTATGCAACATGGGGTTTTTATTATTTTTACCTAAAGATGTCTCATTTTGGTAATGACAAAAGTGTTTCATAAAAAGCCTGGTTTTTCTCAGTACTCCTTTAAAGGTTTTTAAATTGTTTCATATCTAGTCAAGTTGAGATGTTTAAGAACATCATTTTTCATTTGTAATAAAAGTTTACAACTTGATTTTTTCAAAAAAGTCAACAAACTGCAAGCACCTGTTAGTAACGGTCTTAAATAATTTTTTAAAAAAAGGAAACGGCAGACACCCAGCTTAAGGAAGTCTATCCCATCTGATCATTCCAAAGGAAAGACTTGATAAGGACAGTTCACTTATAAGGTGAGCATCTGCTGATGACTTGACCTGCCATCTAAGTCATGGATCCCAGGGAAGGGGACAATTTAACTACAGGAAACATATTTCAGGCCCAGAAATAGAAGCTTCTTTCCTACTCTAAGAGAAAACAGAACACAAGAGTTGGCAATAAATAGCTGACAGTAAGTACTTCAAGAGAAAAACTCACAGGTCTTTCTCTAGGAGTTCAGAGTCAAAGAAGCTAAACTCCCAAACATTCAGGAAAACCTCAAGATTAACTCCTTAATTCTAATAGGATTGCAGAGTGAAGAAACATTTAAGGTGGATTAGCCCATCATAATGCTTACTGAAAACAAACACTGGGAAAATAATACTTCTTAACTACTAAAGTATAGGTAATGTCATTCTCTCAGTTGGTAAGACTCACCATTTGATACCCTGATTCCTTAGCATTTTAAATGACAAGTACAAATTAAAAAATCAAAAAGCAGACCATTCATATTTTAAAAGACAGCAGCATGCTGACAAATACATACACTGCTTTTGGCCAAACCTCAAATCATGCATTCCAGAGAGTCCATCTCAGCCCCAAGTCCAAGCGAATGCCTACAAATGAATGCCCTACCATCAAGGTGTTGGCTCCCTGTGTGGAGAGTCTACCTTTATACAAAAGGTCAGCGGAGACTCACCCAAAGGTACCCAACATTGTTGCTAGCCAACTTAGTGATATGCATCTAAGTCAATCAAAAAGGACAACTTGGGTAAAGATGGCATTTTAAAGTGGTTCACTGTGAAGGCCAAGCTCTGCTCTTGTTCTTCTATTAGATACAGTGTTATTCAAATATTCTCTAAAGAGCCAATGAATCTACATAGATGTCATCAGCGCTCCCACTGGGGATTCAAAAACACTCCCCTCTCCCATCAACCTAAGGTAATAAAAAACCGCACCTCATCACAGCACATTTTTTCCTTCCTATCCTTTCAAACAACAAAAATCAGGATATCACTTTTTTTTGCATGTGTGGGGTCTGGCCCACCCATCTTTACCCATTTTTAATGGCTCTGAGCATACAGATCATAATAAACCACCTGAATCACACATGGATATTTTTTGAGCCCCAAAACATGATCATGAACTCATCAAGAGCAGAAATAAAGCCTGTGTAACAGACACTAGGACACGGGATGAAACTGGGACAAGAAAAAACAGCAAGAAAAACTCTAACTTGTTTGTTCCAAGACCTTTGTGAGTTCACATTACCTTTGAGAAAGTTTATTTAATCCCAGGAAGTCTGACTGAACTTTTTTTATTGAATTATGCTTTCACATGATGTCACCAGCATACAGAGGGTTATTAGAAGAAACATTTCTATGAAATTAGTCACCGGATTTACTTCAAGGATCTTGAGGATGTCATTCATTGCATCACACAGATTGCTCTTTACAAAAATCCCAAGGAAAAATTCTGTAACAGAGTGGGCTTGTTTTTTACCTCATGGGTAACCCACTGTCTTTACTTGAATCACTGGCTGCCAAAATGCATCAAGCCACACAGGAGGGCCATCAGAGAAAGCACCAGGCTCACCTGGGTCTGCAGTTTGGCTTCATTCCAAAACCCACACACCATCCCCACCTCTCTTCCCTCCTTTTTGTCTTCCTTCTCTTCTCCACTTTTAATGTATGCTATTTTACAACCTTAAACTCATTCTGGAACAAGACAGGCTATATAATATGAAGGTGGAGTTATTTCTGTTTTCTAAGGACCTGTTTCAACTCAATGTGGTAAAACATTTATTGTGCCTTCCTTCCTTTCCCCACCCCAGCCTATGTGCCAGGGTATAGAGAGATGGAGATAAATATGAATGCTCCCTGCCCTCAAGAAGTGCCCTGCCCAGCAGGGAGACTAAGAAGGAAACTAGCCTTCCAAAGAGGCCTGCCCTGACCTCTCGGCCCCCAGCACAGCTTAGCTCTCCCCTCCTGTGTGCCCGAAGAACCTCTGCAGGCCTCTACAAATGAACTAACCTCACTCACTGTACAGGAATGATTTATGTGTCTGTCACCCTTGTGAGTTGGTGAGATCTTTAAGTGTTGGGCCACACCTTTATTCATTTTTCTCCCCTTGGCCTTTAAAAGAATGCTTGGTGCAAACAAGAGTTCTCAAAAAAAGATGGATGCCTCAATCATGAGCCAGTGAATGAATAAATGAGTGAACAAATGAATGAACTTCAATATAAGTGTCAAATGCTACCGCAAAAAGAAGAAATAATGCGCCAGTGAAGCACAGAAGGAAGATGAATTCATTCTATCTCTCAGGTCAGGAGAATTTTAGGGGAGGTGACACGGGGCCAGGTCTTGAAGTCAGAGAAGGAATTAGCAGGCCAATTATGAGAAATGCAGAAGAGTGAGGCCTGTTCAGAAAAGAGAGGGAGAAGCAAGAAGGCAAGAAAGGGTGGAGCTGAGCAAGATCGCAAGGAAACCTCAAAAGCCACCCAGGACAACAGACACAAAGGCAACAGGAAAACACCCAAAACATCAGGAGAGCGAAAGCAACTCCTGAAGATAGATGCGTGTGTGTGTGTGTGTGTGTGTGTGTGTGTGTGTGTTTGGGGAGAGATAAAGGACAAAGAGCAGATCCTTTTACAAAACTGGAATCAGAACTTTTAAATCAGAAGTATTCTCACAGTGTGGTCCCAAGACCAGAATAGTTCTCTAGATAAATTCAAGTGTTACAATGTGCGCATCCCTTAAGCCTTCGAGATTTATAAGGGAGGCTTAATGCACCAAGACAGTGACAGTTTACACAGGTGTGCTTGTTTAAACACCCGGAGCCATGGGATTAACTCTCTTCAGTAGCCGGTCACTCAGCTCTTCCGATAAATGTTTCAAGCTCTGGTCCCTGAAGAAAGGCTGTATGCTGAGAGTGTGGTCATGCCCAAAACCAGGATGCAAACCCCACTGCCATGCTTACACAGAGACTCACATGTGTGTGCATGTGGCCAATGTGCAAGAATCAGCTAATGCTGGCATGAGAAAGTGTACAACGTAATCAAAACTACATGACAGTGCATCTCCGCAAATGTCCATGCGCTCCCAGAGGTCACTGATACAACTAGATCGCCGTCCTTCAAATGAGAAATACAGCCTGCCACATTCAATAATGACCCAGTGACGGAGCAGCTGCAAAACAGGTCTAACACTGAGAGGGATGCACCCAATTCCTGCCTGTCAAATGTAAACCCAGTCCTTAGTTTATACCCAGTTCAAGCACAGCAGGAGAAAGATCTTGGCGCTGGAAATTGGCTGAGATAGGGTAAGTGAGGAACCATTGTTCTCCTTCCAGACAATAACTCACACAAATGAGCAGCTGTGACCTGAGTTCCTCCTGTGTGCACAGCACCACCTCTGTACCTCTGGACAGTCCATAAGCGCCACAAAGGCACAGAGTAGGGCAACAACTCCTGCCAAAGACAGGTGCAGACAGAAAGGCAGAGGCAAGCTGTCACCAACACTCCCCATTCTGGAATCAGGTATAACTTCGGCCTGCCACATGGCGCAGGTGCTCTGAGGAGAGCCATCTCCATCCACTGGGCCCCCTCACCCATGCCACAGCCCCTGCAATTGAGTCAGCTCTATCAAGCTGGAAAGGCTCCACTTGATCCAATCAACATTTCTGCAGTGCCTCAGCACACGCACAGGTGGAGTCACTGGAGAAAAAAAAATGTATATATTTCCTCCCAGGGTCACTTCCTCCCACAGGTTCTCCTAACCCTGGGAGAGGAACAAGGAAGGCTGAGCCCTCACATTTCTCTAATTAAAAGGTGATCCACATCCAATTCCCTCTACAAAATGCTGCTAAAGCCCTCGCTCTCTCTTCCTGAGGCATTTCATGAAGCAATTCCCTCTCAGTCTCTGCCTAAAGGTGACTCTACATATAAGACGTGACTTGAGACACCAAAAGGCCCACAGGCAGAACCACCCAACCCAAACCCCCACATCCACATAGACCTGGCGTATTGGGCACCGACACCTTCAGAGTCACTTTTCTGCACTAAGGCACTGTCTGTAAAGGTCCCGTAAAACTCCCAAAAGCTTCTGCTTTGCACAACACCTGGTTGAAGCAGGGCCCACAAGACGGGGGGAGATCACCCCCTAGCCCCTCCCTCTCCCTCCAGTTCCACTGGTCTCCACCCTGCATCTCTCAACTTTATCGCCTCAGCTTCTCACCACCCCCACTGCTTCTATCTCCCAAGCAGACCTTATCATCTCCCTCTGCCTTTGGGGTGTCCCCTGCCTGCCTCTACTCTCCTACACTCCATCTCCCACCACCACCACCGCCACATGACTACCAACAATCTGGATCCCAGGCCTGGCTGCACATCACATGGCAGAGGTAGCCTCTTAATAACATAGATTCCCAGTTCTGATGCCGCAAGAAGGGAATGAGAATCCAGTAGATGGATTTTCAGTCAGCTTCTCCTGCTCTATCCAGCAGCCAGAGAGATTTTCCTAAAATGCAAATAAGGCTTATCATACACTCATTTAAAATTCCTCAGCAGATGCCCCACCCCAATTCAGGACCCAATTGCTTAAATGGCACTTTTCTCCAGTCTCCAAAAACTAAGTGATGTCCAGCCTCAACAACCAACTCCATTTTGCTAGAATCACAGGCTGGCTCCTCACCTGAGGAGGTCTTAACTGCTGACCCCAAGCCTGTGGCAATCCCGCCTGACCCTGGTGGCAGCTGCCCACAGCAACAGCAGCTGCTCAGCCTGGGAGAATTACAGTGTGGAGCAGGTCTCTGCAGCTCTCAGCCAGTTCACCCCCCAAGGGCCTGGGGGCTGTAATGGGGCCTGAGGTATCGGGTTACCTCAAAAATAACAGCAGGTCTAGAAGGGGTGGGAGGGTAAGGAGAGGGGAGGAGGTGATGAAGCCCAGGATAAGGAAAAAAAGCAGACATTTGAGTTTGAGTGTAAGAGGAATTAGGTTTTAAGAAACGTCCTTTAAATTCATAACTACTCCCCTGACATCACCACTACAGCACTTGCAATAATTCATTCATTCAGTATCCAATCAGAATAGCTTACATTATACTTAATTACTTTGAAAGTGTTTTTGAAAACATTTTTAAAAAAAGAAAGAAAGAAAACATTATTTTAGGGCAAGAGGGTAATTTTTTTTTCAAAGTTTACTTATTTGTTTAATACTATTCATAACAGTCAGATTTGGGTCAGTGACAGATTTAACAAGTATTCCCACTCAATGAATTCTTGATATTACTCAGCTTTACTTCTCTCAAAACAAAATCCAAACATGACAAAGCTATTCAGGTCTACCGAAAGAGGGACAGACCTTCAAGAAAGAAAAAGTTAATAAAAAGCATATACTTTTTTTTTTTCTCCCCAAAATGAAGTCAAGGTTCACTCCCAGGTTCCTCCGGGGCAGGAAAAGTGCTGGCTTGATGTGGTCTGACTCAGCCTAGGTACTTCAAATAAAGTTTACTTCAATCACTGTCGTGAGTTGGCAGGTTATTGATTCTACATCCATTGTTCTTTCATCTTGTTTTGCTCCATGCACAATGCCTCTTTAATTTGCTCCTAACAACTGTTTTATAAGCTGGCAGGTACAGACCCAACTACGAGAACAGCTTCTTCAGCCAGGCAGGTAAACCAAGACCAGGCAGTCCACCAGCTATATTGCCTGTCCCACTGTCATCCCTTACGAGAGACAGACTCTGAATGCCTGGGCAGTGGAAAACTGAGCTAACTCTAAAAGGCACGTTGGACTCTCAAACTGAAGATATTGAAAAGCAGGCAGACTTAAAACTCTAAACAAAAAAATGAGATTCTCTAAGGTTTTTTGCGTTTTTCTTTAATCAAATTTGGTGGGGAAACGAGCCCCAAAATTACATCATTTTGTAGATGTTGATTTATTATTCATCTAAAAATAATCAGGACTACAAGCATTAAAAATTTTAGCACAACAGTAGTCTGAATAGGGCTGTGTATAGCAAATGCCCCCACTGTAGAAAAGACTTTAAAATTACAATTTCATTGGCAGCCAGACCAGCAGCTGTTTAACATGCAGACAGGCAGATTGAGTTTTTTGCTTTCTCAAATTTTAAAAAATAGTCGTGCCCCAATCAAATCGATCAAAACGTCACAGCCTATCACCAGCTTAATTTTAGAGGAATGTCATCTAAGATAGTGAAATTAACTGCAATTTCATTCTGTCTATAGAATCAGGCAGTCTAGCTTTCCCAGAAGAGAGGATCTTATCCACCTTGCTACTCTTCGTCCTATCGCAGTTACTACAGTTCATGCAGGACACGTCACCGTGCAATTATCAACCAGCATTGACACTGCTGTAAGATCTTTAATAATCCTGATTTTTACCATGAAAGCTCTCATTATTATCCCAGCTCTCTCTGCTGGTTCAGCTTGCCTGGCCACTTACACGAGGATGAGAAAAAAACGTGGACCGGACTCATCTTTCCCCAGCCATGTCTCCCAGGGAGCCGTTCATGTCTCTGCAGCCCAATGCCACCGCACTGGCAGACAGGGTTTAAAATTAGCCGAGCCCTGGAGCGCCACGGGTAACCTTCAGACAAGGTTAGCCGGCAGAGCAGTGCTCGGCTCAGGGAGGGACATTAATAAGAAGCCAAGTAGAGCCTTTCAACAAGCCCATTAGGGCCTCTTGGAACCCATGCAGCCTGGAAGCCTTGGGAGGTGGGTCCACCAATGGGAGGAGGCTGACCTAGGCTCTTATTTTTATCCCATCGAGTCAGCAGCTTCTTTTACCAGCAATAAACACAACCTCCAAACTTGTTTCTCCAAGTTTAAACTGTATAGTAATTTTTTTAAATTTTAACTGAATTTATAAAACATATGGTACTCTTCCCATTCTAAAATTGCTGCACACACAATATCAATTAACCATTTTTGTAAGGTAGTGAACCTCCTATCACTGTAGGAGATCGAGGAGAAGCTGAGACCTGTTAAAGGGGATGCTACAGAAGGGACTGGGGTGGGGTGGGAGGATGGCAGGGAAGGTCCATTGTAACGTCTGATCTATGATGGGTGACAACATGTGGGCTGGCTCTGTACGAGGTGCCCGTGGGATATGAGGTCACTGAGACTCTTTGAATGAACTCAGCATACCGTTAGAGCTGAGCTAGAAGACAGCCATACCACTATTCAGAAAAATCAGTATTTATTTTCAATAAAAAGCAGCTGAGAGACTCCCCCTGCCCCAGTCAAGGCTCCATCTCCCCACAGAAGCTATGAACAACCAGCAAAACCTGGCAGAAACATCTCTCACAATGCTCCAAAAAACAGTTAGACTGCAGTAACAGGGCACTTGCCGAAGGATGTCATGGTGCCCTGGCTGGCCCTTCCCCCAACCCCTCAGGAGTCAGCTAAATCCCAGTGCAGATCCCTGCTCCCAGTTCAGGAGGGAGCAAAGTAACCCTCGTGCACATACCAGGTGCACAAAAGTCTACCTAATCTGTCTAGGGATGACCTGAAGACCTCACCATCCCTGAACTTGTCCCGTGTGTAGAAGGCAGCTCACAGAATTCTACAATACTCTGGGGGAACAGTCAAGTCGGTGCCTGGGCAAAGCATTGCTGGCTATTAGACAGACAGTGCAGTGCCCATGAGAACACTGTCTCCTATAGGACAGACAGTGCAGCGCCCAAGAGAAAACTGTTTCCTAGGGAAGAGGGGACTTTCTAAACCCATTAAAGGGGGGTCCTAAGGCTATATGCACATGCCCAAGATAAGACACAGTGCACTGAAATAGCTGCTTTGGCTTGGAGTTATTCTCTAAACTCATTATATAGATAAGCCCTGAAGTCCAGCACTCACACCGATCCTTAAGCAAAGATCAGGAAAGGTATTTTTTCACAATCAAGGAAAGTTCTGTCATAACACTAGCTGGATACAAGCTTAAGGAACAGACTCATGCCTTAGAGTCTAAATTCCAGCACGAACACATTAAAATATCAAAATGCCCAGGTTTCAACAAAAGATTAAAAGAAAAAAAAAAAATACAGGAGGCAATGGCCCAGGAAAGGAGAAGATTAAAGCATTACAAACCATCAACATAAAAGATCAGACCTGGGACATACCAGACAAAGACTTTGAAAAGACAATCCTATATAAGCTCAAAGAGCTAAAGGAAAACATGGACAAAGAATTAAAATAAAAATCAGGAAAACAGATGAACACAAAGAGTATATCAAAAGAGAGAAGGAAATTATGAAAAGGAAGCAAACAGAGCTGAAGACTGCAGTACTAGAAATTAAAAATTCCCTAGAGAGGGAAGAGGCTGTGGCTCAATCAGTTGGGCTCCCGTCTACCACATGGGAGGCCCTGGGTTCACGTCTCCGGGCCTCCTTGTGAAGGCAGGCTCACCTGCATGCTGCAGAGTGCCACCTGGCCCGCAGATGCCGCAGAAAGCCAACTCAGCAAGATGACTCAACAAAAAAGGGAGACAAGCAAAAACACAGAAGACCACACAGTGAATGGACACAGAGAGCAGATAGCAAGCAAGGTGCAAAGAGGGAGGGGAAATCAAATAAATAATAAATACAGACACAGAAGAATGCACAGCGAATGGACACAGAGAGCAGACAGCACACAAAAAGTCATGGGGGGCAGGAGAGAGGATTTTTTCATTTAAATTCCCAGAGAGGTTCAATAGCAGATCTGAGCTGGCAGAAGAAAGAATCAGAGACTTCAGGATAAATCATTCAGGCTGAAAAGAAGAAAGAATGAAGAAAAGTGAGTAGAGTCTGAGGAACCTGTGGGTCACCATCAAGTGTTTCAATACATACATTGTGGGATTCCCAGAAGAAGAAAGAGAGAAAGGGACAGAGAATATTCAAAGAAAAAATGGCTGAAAACTTGCCAAATCTAATCAAAGGAATGAATATACACATCTAAAACACTCAACAAACTCCAAACAGGGTAAACACAAATAGACCACACTGTGGCACGTTATAATCAAATTGTTGAATGCCAAAGATAAAGAAAGAATGCCACATACTAGAAAGCCTCAATAAGTTTAAGTGCCAATTTCTCATCAAAAAACCATGGGGACAAGAAAACAGTGGGATGATGTATTTAAAGTGCTGAAAGAAAAAAAACTGCCAACAAAGAATTATATATCCAATGACACTGTTTTTTTCAAAAATGAGGGCAAGATTAAGACATTCCCTATAGGAGAAGGTAAGGAGAGTTTTGCAGGTTGAAAGGAAAGGACAACAGACAAAAGAACAAAGCTGTATGAATAACTAAAGATCCCCCGGGAGGTAATGACATGGGTAAACATAAATGCCTGTACTAGTGTATCTTCGGTCTGTAACTCCACCTTTTTACTTCCTGCAGGATCTGAAAGACAAATGTGTAAAATGTAATGATACATCTGAGGGTTTGGACTCATAACGTGTAATATTTAATAAGTGAGAAGAAATTCATAAAGGTCAGGGGATAGAGGAGTATGGAAACATAGTTTGAGTATTCTATTGAAGTTGGTATCACAGCAAGTGAGACTGTTGTGAATTTAGAATGTTAAATTTACGCCCCATGGTAAACTTAAAGAAAATATCAGAGAATATGCAAGCTTATAGAGACAGAAATTAGAGTACAGGTTGCCAGGGATGAGGGGTAGGGGGAATAGGGAGTTAATGCATTTGGGGAATACAATTAATCCCACTGAATGGTATGCTTGAGAGATGTTGAGTAGGAAAGCTGTTTATGTTGTATGTATGTTTCCACAAAAGGCAGGGAGAGAGAGAGGGAGCAACAAAAGAAACAATGGCAATTAAATGTAACATAAGATACTAGATGGGCCCAACTAAGCAAGGCAGAAGAAAAGGCTCAAAGGGAAATTATTGAGACGTTGGAAAAAATAAGAATATAGACTGTAACCTTTATATTAATGGTAAATTTCTTAAACTTGATAACTATACTTAAGGTGGTTATATCACTGAATATCCTTGTTCTTAGGCTATGTACATGGCAGGTATTAGGTGTTCAAGGAGCATGATGTATACAACCTATACTCACGTGTTCAGAATATGAAGACAGATGGATATATACAATGATATAAATGTGGCCAAGTGGATATGGGTATCTGGAGTGGGTAAGGGCATGCTGGAGTTCTTGTATGGTGCTTATATTATTTTTTAATTGTCCTATTTGTTTGAAAGTATTTCAACATAAAAAGTTCAAAATAATGGGCACCAAAACAAAACAAACAACAAAAGAAAAACTACACACACACAAATAAATAAATAACAGGCACCTGAAAATCAAGGTTGTTGGAGAGTCCAGATCCAGGCCACTGTGATCCCAGCAGAACTAGATCCATGGTGTGAGCTGGTGCTTTTTCTCCCTCTCCAGAAGCACAACGGCAAGAACGAGAGGTTAGCTACTGCAGGGCAGGGAAAGAGCTTTTGCTCTCTTTTTTAATTTCCTGCATCTGGATTCTTCTCCAACACAAAATTAATATTTATGGTAAATAAACGATTCAAATTTATATTGGAAAATGTGGAAAACACAGCCAGAAAAAGAGATGGACAATTCACATAGGAGAATAAACATTGAGAAACGATGCATCTTCACTGGCAGGGAGACAAAAAAGGCAAATTCAAAATTATGGCACTGTTTCAAACCTCCTACTCAGCAAACCTTTCTAAAGAAAACACTATCTGTAGTGACGTATGACAAAGACTGTGCTAGTGATGTTGAAGATGTCAAGATCCAACTGTCAGTATTTACTACCAAGATCCTCAAAAGGCTTAAACCCCCTTACATAATAATCCTAACCCTGGGAGTTTATCAAAAAGAAAATTCCATGAAAGAAAAAAACTATGATCACAAAGATGTACATTACAGAATTATCTACGCTATAAGGAATAGGGGAACGACTAAGAAAATCATAATAACTGAAGACTAAGGAAAACTGTGCCTCTATTCACCAGAATAATTAAGAACTGGCTAAAACATAAGGGAAAGCTTCTCAAAGAACATTAATTTAAAAAAACACAAAACCGTATACACACTAGGACTATAACTTTAGTGTTTATGCATAAATCTACAGAAATAAAGTGAAAATAAAAAGGAAATAGTTACTATGTTAGGATGTTGTCATTACAGGTTTTGTGTGGGGTTTTTTTTTAGTTTTATATTTTTATGATTCCCTCACTTGTTTAGTTTTTTTTTCTTTTTTTTTCTTTATTTTTTTAATGTTACATTCAAAAAATATGAGGCCCCCATATACCCCCCACCCCTACAGGTTTTGTTTTATACTTCATGTTTGGCTGGTTGTTTTATAATTTACAAGAAAGTATTTCCATTTTTTAAAAAGCAAATTCAAGTAAACTGGTGATACAAGATACTCGAGCACCTGAATACAAGAAAGCTTGGTTTCAAGATGTGTGCATACTTTAATCTTTTTATCACCAGGACCCACCTATCCAGGCAATCTCCAACTTTATGTCTAGTCACAACCTTCAAATGCATGCATGCGCACACACACACAGATTACAGCCCATTTTAGGTAGATCAAATCACTTGCTCTTCTCTCAAAACATTGAAGTAGTAATAATAATAACAATTATTAGCTAACACATACAGAGTGCATACCCTGTACCTGGCCCTGTTCTATGCACTTCATATGTCTTGACTAATTTAATCTTAACAACCTTAAGACAAAACTGCTATTGATATTCTCATTTTAGAGACAAGGAAACAAACACACAAAAAGTGAAAAAGTGTCCCAAATCGCTCTGTTTGTTGGTATCTTGAATGTCCAGTCTGACTCCCGAGTCTAAACTGAAAACCACTACCACAAGCCTCCCTATTTCTAGACAAGACTGCAAGCCTCTGTTATTCTGTTCCCTGTGTCTGGGATGACTTTCCTTACCTGGAAGTGCCTGCACCTACTTCAGAGGCCAATTCAATTGCACCTTCTTCAGTAAAGCCTCCCCAAGTTCTCCAATACCGCATTTACTGGTGTTTGCTCCAAAGTCTCACAGAACTTTACGCATATGACTCCTCCTGCAGCGACAGAATTCCACCATTGTTCTACCTCCTTGACAGAGCCCAAGCATGGAGTGGGGAGTGGGTATGGGTATTCTTTGTATCATCAGTGACTAGCATAATGCCTGGCACATAACAGATGATGAGTAAGAGATGGATGGATGGATGGATGGATGGATGGATGGACAAACAGACACAGACAAATGCATGAATGACCTCTCCTCAGTAAAGAGACTGGAGAGCTAACTACTCTGTTGGTTGATGAAAATCTCACACCTATTTAGGGTTAAAATAAAATGGAGCCTCAAAACAAAGACTATGAGACCAGGTCCATTTATACCTATAGTAGAATACAAAAATGACTCTCAGCACATGAGTACTCACTATCCACTAGCTGCTACACCCACACAAGCACATACCGAGTGGCCTTGTGTCTCCTCCTTACGAGCTGCTTTTCCCATCCCAGCAGTGATAGCACTTCCTCCAGTTCCTCCTCCACAGTTGTTCACTCCCTCCAGTCTGGAGTGGGTGGCCCTACTGCGTGCTCCCATGGCATCATGAACTTGTAACAGAGCACTTCTTGAACACCCTAGCAACAAGACTATCCCCCCGATTTCAAGCTCCAGGAAGGCAGCAACCTTGTCTTACCGGTGGTAGCGTCCTCAGGACCTAGCCCAGTACACACTACCTTTCATAACTATCAAATTACAGAAAAGGAAGGGCAAGAGCACTGTTCTGATTTTCAGAGCTCCCCTGCAGGGCTGTCTTAAGGGGTAGTTAACAAGGCAAGCAAATACTCATGGAAACTTGGAAAGTTTCTAACCTGAAACTGAAAGCAAAAGGATTCATGACTCCTAGCAGCAAGGTTCCTGCTGCCTCCTGTATATTAAGAGGAGTTTATTTGTGAACAAGGTAATTTCCAGAAAGCTCCGCACCCAGCCTGGACTAAGACGCAGGTGCTGGCATCGTGCAGGGGCTCCGACACAGCACCTCTTTAAGTTCTCTTGAGATCAAGGGAGTATTTTTCTCTTTGCAGGAACGAATGTTGAAATTGCAGTTCGATCAATTCGTCAGGCACCTATTCTTTGAGCTAAAATTAGAAAACATTCTTTAAGAGTGCTAAATCTTTATCGATACGTAGGGGTCAGCACAGAAGGTACAGGGAGTGATAATTGCTTTTCTTCGCCTATTCCATTTTCCATTCACTAAAGCAGCTAATACTTGTACAGTATGTCTTCTTGTGCATGTTTCTGCCATACATATTACTTAATCAGCCCTAAAACTCTTTCACTATCCACAAACTCAAGTCTATTCCAGATGCATTGTTTCATTTAGAAGGAACAAATCTTGGATTTGCTACCGAGCAAAATGTTTGTTTTATCTCAATTACTGAGCAAACTGTAAAAATGAAAGGAAGCATGAGCTATGTTCATCCATGCTTTGCACCCCACAATGCAGCAACCCCCAACAAAAGTCCAAGTGACTACGAGCTTCAGCTTTAGAGCAAACCCAATGTGGAACACTCATACCTGTGAGTTACTCATAGCTCCAAACAGGAAAAGCTGCTGACAAGAAAGACCACCAGTGTAAGAACACAGCGCTTGAGAGTTGTCTGGGCACCCTCAACAGTAAGCAAAGTCCCTCCATGAGCGGCGTGAGCTGGAGGGGCCGAGCCTCAGTGGGATTTTTAAATGTAATTACTTTTCTCCCCCTTAGTCTTTCATTTCTTAATAAGTCAAATCAGTCTTATTAAGACACTTACGTGAATTACTGAGATGGAAATGTGTAAAAACACATGATCTGACTCCAAAGAGCTTAACTTCTGCTGGGTAAACTATAACCTACAGAAATTCCTTTTCTCTCCAACCTGGGCTACTTTCCTAGTCTATATAAGCAGCAGCTGAAAATGGGACTTCTGGGTAGCTTTCAAGTGCAAAATTCTATTTGTACTCTACTTAGTGGTTCACCAGAACAAGCAGACTTCTGACCTACTCATGGATACATAGCCCAAGGCTTAAGTGTTTTTTAAGCCCCATATTTCTGGCTATTTTATACATATGCATATTCTAATCCCACTTCTGCCTCTAAAGAAACATACTTTTTCTGACAAAATAATAGATGGTGATTATATTGTATGATTATACTGTTTTTAAAGGCCTTTTTCAAAAGATGGTCTTATTATACAAATTACAGATAATTTTTTAAATTAATAAAATACGTTTTTTTATCATAATGATTCATTTAAAAGACAGGCATGCTCATTTCACTATTCCAAAAGAAACATTTCCTACACTTTCTGTTGTTATTTCTACCTTATCTATGATAATTCTGTGAAAGAGTAGAAGGATCAAAATGAAAGTTCCAATGGGAGCCCATCATACTCTAACATGTACAGTCTATTTGGCCATCAGCTATGACAGAAATTCTATATTTAATTAATATGTTTAAGCACCATTCAATGAGCTTCGAGCATTGTACCTTCATCTGAAATTTAGGATACAGTGAATATACACAAACACAGGGTTGTTTTTTTTTTTCAAGTTTAAGACCAATCTTCGATAAATTATGTCTTCAAAATAAAGAGGCAATCAGCCACTTTACAACTCTTTGAATACAGCAAAATATCGAAAATCCTAAATAAAAATATTACAACCTCTATTTTCCTTTTTTTTAAATTGAGCTCATGTTTATTTAAGATATTCTTACCATGCAAACCTGTCTTTCCTGAACATGGGTGGGGCAATAGCAAAAAAAAAAAATCGAGAAATAATGAAACCTTTGATCTTAATAGGTTAAAACATGTTCACATATTCCAGTTTCCAATGGAAATAGTAAATGACAGGAATAGAACTTTGGAATTTCAGGACATTATGTGCTGATTCACGGAAGAATCTGAGAGGCACCCTATTTGCCAGAGTAAATAATGACCACAAGCATATGAAAAATTTTAAAGATATGGATGCTTTGTTCATGATTCACATACACTGATAAAAGTGCCTGAAGGACTTCCTTCTTCACTCTCAATGTGTGCGTCACAGTACATGAACACCTATGTCTACAGGATAAAACATGGCTTACTCTGTACTAGTTCTGCAGGGCTAAGTTAGACCCAAAAAGGTAAGTACCTACATAGCTCACAATGTAGCTGGCTGTCTTAATACCCATACGAGCATTCATTCAACTGGCCTCAAGCAGGCAGGCAGCCAGCTTCAGGCCAGGCTCTGTGCTGGAGAGAGGAAGGTGAGAAAAAGCATGCTCCACCCACAAAGATCTCAGGAGTCAGTGAGAGGAAGACACAGCCCCAAATAACTCTAATGCAACACAATAACTACAATGAGAGGAAGATGGACTGAGCAGAGGGGAAGGGGCCAGAGAATTCGTGGTCTCCATACACGAAGCCTCCGTCTGCCTTGGTCACAGCTGTAATGCCAGAGACTGCACAGTATGTAGGTGCTCAAAATCAATGAAGTGGGGAAAGGGGTGGAGGACGTGGAGGTAGGAAAAAGTTGAATTTTGGTAGGGAGCCTGGATGGCCTGGGTGTCAATCCACATTCCACCACTCCCTAGCTGTGTACCAGGACAATGCATCTAGCATCGGGATAGTGATGAGACAATGGAAATGGCCGGTAGGGTAGAGCAGTTAACCCCTCTCTGCTTTGGGAAGATTCCACAGCCACCTACCCACTGCTCCCAACAGGAATGAGAGAACCATGGAAGCAGCAGGATAAAATTTCTTTTTTTTTCCTTCCTTTTTTCTCCTTCTTCTTCCCCTTTTCTAATCCTTTCTTTAGTAACTCTCTTCCCCAATGCTGACCTGGATACACTCAGAAAGACAGAACCAAAAAGGAACAGGAAGGAAGGGAAAGAAGAGAATCCCCTGGGGCAAGGGTATCAGGTACTTGATCTTTAAATCAGCATGGAGAGAAAAGATGATGGTCATCCTTCGGAATGGAAGCCCTCCGTATTTCTAAACTTGCGGGGTCAGCGGGGTGGGAAGGTGGGGAGCTCCTGAGCTGGACACCTACAAGGTCTCAGCTACTGCAAGGTTTTTCTTCTCTTCTGGCCTGTCTTAGATTCCTGGCAATTAGAGTCATTTTCCCCTCATTTCCCCAGTTTAATTTCCTGTAGTAAATTAATTGTAACACATGAATCAAGACAAAAAATAGGCTAAACTAAGCTTTAATAGAATTTTAGGTCTTCTATTTTCTTTTTTTTATTATTGTGTTTCTGTATTTACAGTTGTGAATGTGAGTAAATAAGGCTAGCATGTTTATGTATATACATACATTCACATGTACATGTGCCTTAACTTAAGAAATACTGAGCCTCAGTGGAGTTACAACACATAACTCTCCAGTTCATTGGATTCGCTCAGGACAACTAACAAAGAGGTGAGGATGGACAACCACCACACCAAGGAACTGAGACAGTCTACAACTGCAAACATGAGTTCCATCATTGGCCGTGTGGGATCAAGGCCCCCTCTCAAACAGAGGTGGAGTGCACATCACCATCCCAGAATTCTCAAGATTGGGGAATAAAATATGGCCTAGAGTGGACTTACTCATATTCTACTATAGACTTAATTGGTATTCTAGCAGCAGAAGAAATATCATTGATGTAGAGACAGTGGCCACTGGAGATGCTAAAGGCAGGGAGAGGGGAAAAAGAGGTGTAATATGGGGACATTTTTGGAACTTGGAATTGTCCTGAATATTGCAATGACAGATACAGGCCATTATATTTCCTGCCATAACCTACAGAATTGGGCGGGGGAGGTGTAAACTATAATGTAAACTATAGCCCACGCTTAGTGGCAATGCTCCAAATGTGTTCAATTGCAATGAATGTACCACATTCAAGAAAGAAGTTGTTGTTAATGTGGGGAAGGGTGGAAGGTACAGGGAGTGGGACATATGCGAATACCTTATTTTTTGTGTGTAATCTAAGTGTCTTTTTTTTAAAAAATAAAAAATATATTTAAAAAAATATCTATAGAGAGATATAAATTAGCTTCCTTAGGGCTGGGGGAAATGTGACAGGCACCACAACAGCAAGGAGGGAGGTAGGAGAGAGAAATTTGCGTCCACCTCAGAAACCAGCAGGCCAACCCTGCACAAATAAGGAAGGCCCACTCACTGAAGAAGCCCGTAAATTTCCAAGATGACCACTGGGACAGGGCTTGAGGTGCTCAAACACCAGGTGACTGGACCCAGGTCACTGAGGAACCTTTCCCTCTTCCTCGAGGAATGCTTCCCTTTCAATTAACAAGAGATTCTGCTCTAACCAGGGGAGCTCAAACCTGTTGAGGGCGGGAAGCAGGGTCCCCAGCACTACCTTCCCACCCGGAAAAGACCACAGTGAATACTGGGGAACCCCCTACCACCTAATCAAATGTCCAAGCCCAATGCTGGGTGCTTACTCCTCATGGCACAGTTCAACATGTGTTTCACAACAACCCCAAAAGGCAAGCAGAGTGATACTACTTCCTTTTGCAGGTGAGGGATAGAAGGCTCAGAAATGCTACGGGGGCCCCTGGCACACCTCAGAGGGGCCACCGGGCTGCTTTCCCACCATGAATCTGGCTAAAGAAGAATATGGGTTCCTGGGTTCAGGTTTTGTTTCTGACAGAGATATGAATGATCACTGGCCACAAAACAGAGTCAGTGCAGGCGCGTCTAGGCAATCATGAAACAATTCTCAAAGGCCGAGTGCGTGGCTTCCTGCCCATCATCTCCTCTGCTATCCCCCTTGCCCAGTATCTGTTTGTTCACTGCCCTGGACAGGTACCCACTGTGTTCTGACGAGTCCTCCACTGTCTGCCTTTCCGGAAGAAAGGAGCCATCTCAACAATTAGCTCAAGCCCTAGCGTACCCATGGAGAGCTGTTTAAATTTCTCCTTGCTCCATCCCCCTTATCCAAGGTATATCAGCTTTTTGCCTCTTCAACTTCACTGTAAACTCAAGAGAGATCCAGCCTGGATTTCTCTACATCCTTCATCACTGTGACGCCCCTTTCTCCCCAATCCCCATCCCTGTTGTAAACTCAAAACAAATATTCACATGGCAGACATTTCCCGGATATCTGCTAGGTCACGTGGGATAAAATGGAACCAGGGACTGGGTTTTCAAAGAGAAACAACAGGATGTGGTCTCGGCCGTTACAGAATTTACCATCTAGTGAGGAAGACAGAGATATAAATGATTGCTGGAATTTACTGAATCATTTGACCCTGGAATTTGTCAGTGCCTGGCTGTTGGAAGGGACAGTGAATGTGAAGGATGATAGTCTGTTCCTGATACTATCTCGAAGGATATAATGACAGGCTTACTTTAACAAGGTGGAAATTTAATAAGGATGTCAAGTCATGTACTTAAACCTCCCCCCACCAAAAAAAAAAATCAATTCACAAGTACAGAATGAAGAAGATCATATGAGAAAGTCATAAGGGATTGGGCTGATCACAGCCCAATAATTCAGTGTGATGAGGCAGCTAAAAAAGCTAATGCAATGAAAGGCTGCCCTGATTAGAAATATTGCATTCAGAGTAAAGAAAGCAAGATCTCAAAACTCTGAATCCCAGAGACAGTAGACAGATGATCAAAAATAAGCCTATTTACGAGAGCAAACAAGAGAGTAAAGCCACATCATAGGAAGAATGGAGGGGATAGCGATGATGGGGCTAGAGAACGAATAACTTGGACAGGCATGAAAGTTACCTTCAGACTAGAGTCTTGAGCTTCATGTTCCATTTCTTGGAATATATGGCAAAGATAGTTTACCTAAACTATAAAGGCACCAAGATTAACCTACAGGAAAATGTATACCAGAATAGTTTATAGTTGCTCCCCAAAAAAGGGAACAGGCAAAAGAGAATAAACTACATATCCCTAGTATGAAATTTTATGCTATCAATTTAAGTATTAAAAAATATTTACCGCTATAAAAGGATATTAACAAAATTCTATTTACCAGAAAAAGTAAACTACAAATTATGCATGAACAGGATAATTCACCTTGTAAAAACATAAACACAATATATACATCAAAAACTGTTCCCTGCCCCTATATTGTATTTGTGAATTACTGTGATCTAAAACTTTTTGAAGACAAAATTAAAAATCAGAGAAAAAAAAAAAAAAGAATGTAGACACTGAGGAAGAAATGAAAGAAAGTGCCTTGCCACTGTACATACAGGGCACCACCGACTACAGTGATGAAAGGCAAAGCATTAAAAACAAAGCTTTATAATATTTTTCATTTTTTTAATACACCAACTTATTTTTACTTTATTTTAGCATTTCTAAATTAGTATGTATTCTATTTCTAAACTTTAAACCCATCACTATATTTCAATTTCCTATTAATTGAATTTGGCATTATATTAGGCTTCGCTGTTGAAGTTTTGGACCACAGAGAGGTTCAACTATGGCAGGGGAGGAACACTGGTATGGGGTGTTATTGGTGGGGGGCACATGGGTGGGAGGGAGTTCTTTAGGGCATGTATATTGGGGACATAAAAATGTTCTGATATATGTTGGGTATTTTCATAGCAGTTACAGATACAAACATCAACTGAGGGAGTGCTGAGTTCCTACCCAGGGGAGCTCTGTTACATTCCCCAGTGGAGCAGCAATAATCCCCCAAGTGCAATGGCGGAGACCAACAAGGAAGGATGGTCCAATAATGAGCCCTTGATACTGACGACTATGCTTATGAGCCTGTGTGCCTGACATATGCACTAGGCCTAGAGCTGCAGGGTATCCAAGAGTTACCTCCTGAGAGCCTCCATGCTGCTCAAATGTGGCCACTCTCTAAGCCAAACTCAGCTTGTAGATGCATTACCTTCCCCCCAATGTGGGACATGACTCCTGGGGCTGAGCCTCCCTG
Source organism: Dasypus novemcinctus (assembly GCF_030445035.2). Classification (NCBI taxonomy): domain Eukaryota; kingdom Metazoa; phylum Chordata; class Mammalia; order Cingulata; family Dasypodidae; genus Dasypus; species Dasypus novemcinctus. Next base: position 81,437,599 of record NC_080682.1, read on the forward strand.
GTGCCAAGGGATTACTACCAATCACCAGCTAGTGATGCAACTAGAAAGAGACCTTGAATAAAAGGGTCAATTCAGACCAGGAGAATATCTCAGCCTAAATGTAGGATCATGTGTTAAAAACTGCTTTTTGACCTTAATGAAAAGGGGAAATGGCAAAGACAAATGAGTTTATATGGCTAAGAGGTTTCAAAAAAGTGTCGGGAGGTCATCAGAGTGGTCAGGCTTACGCACGCCTCAGCAGGACCCCAGAAAAAGCCAAAATAGATAGAACCCTAGGTACTGGTTCTCCTGAAGGCTATGGACACCCACAGGGTATATGGTCACAGCAGATGGATTTGGAGTTCTGTGCCTTGTGAAAGGGCCCTACTTTGGAATTTGTGCAACTGAGTGTGATGGAGCTAGACTCAGGTAATACCTTTCTACACATGCCTCTTCTGTCACTTTTATTGAACCTGCAGTTGGCACTAGGGACGGTGTATATACTCAGGGGACTTGAATCTCTGGATTGCCCATGTGCCAGCTGGGCCCTGAGCCTCAGCAGAGTTGCAACTCCTACCCTCTGGTTCATTGGACTTACCCAGGTCAGTTAACAGGGAGGTGAAGATGTCAACCACCACACCAGGGAATCAGGAGTGCCTACAACTGCGAGCAGAAGAATTGTATCCATTATCCATGTGGAATCCAAGCCCCCTCTTGATCTAGAGGTGGAGTGGACATCACCATCCCAGGGTCCACAGAATGGAGGAATAAAATATGGATTAGAGTGGACTTACTGGTATTCTACTATAAAAATATTGTGACTAGTAATAAAAGAAATTTTAGCATTGAGGTAGAGAAAGTGGCCACAGTAGTTGCTGAGGACAGGGAGAGGGAAGAAGAGATGTGATATGGGGGCATTTTTGGGACTTTGAGTTGTCCTAAATGATATTGCGGCATCAGATACTACACTTTGTATATCCTGCCATAACCCACTGAATGTACTGGGGGAGGGTGTAAACTACAGGGTAAATAATTATCCGTGTGGTGCAGTAGTGCTCCAAAACATGTTCACTGAGTGCAATGAGTGTGCCACAATGATGGGGGAGGTTGTTGGTGTGGGAGGAGTGGGTTGGGGAAGTAGGGGGTATACGGGAATCTCTTATGTTTTTTAATGTAACATTTTTTGAGATGTATATATCTTTTAAAAAATACAATTTACAATAATGATAGGGGTGGCGGGGTGGGGAGTGGGTTACATGGTAACCTCATGTTTTTTAATGTAACGTTCTTTGTGATCTGTTAACTTTAATTTTAAAAAGTGTTAAAAAAAATAAAATAAAGCAATATAAACCATTAAAAAAAAAAACTATTCCCTGAAAACAGTCTGGAAGACTATGTAGATAATACTAATTATCTTTGAGTTCAGGATGAAATTATATAAGGTAGCTTTATATTTTCTTTTTGCTTCTATTTCCTCAGTGTTTCATAATGAACATATTTCAAGTCAGATAAAAAATTATTTTAGATTTTTCAAAAGAGAAAACTTAAATGGACTAGCATATGAAAAGAGGAATTAGGCATGTGCTCTATGGCTGGCTCCACTGCTGGTGGTGTTTAGAACTGATTGAAAAAAATTCTAGGAGACCTGATTTGAGTTCAATGGAAAGATAATAGTCTACAAGTGAAATAAGCTACCCTTTGTTGTAGTGAGTTGCCCCTCAAAACAGTTTTGCCTCTAAAAATGGATTAAAACTTTTTAGGAACTATAGGAGAAATCTCCATGGAGTACAAGTTAGATTCTGCTGAATGGTTCCCCTCTAACCCATATGCTCCAATTCCCTTAGCAGTATTTGAGCCATCTTTTTTCCAGAACCCACACTTCTACCTTTCTTTCATATAAGCACAAATCCTCAAGCAAACTTTTAAGACCTACTTTTCTCTTCTCTCACCAAATCAGAGCCAAACTAGAATACAGTTAAAAGAATCGTCAACGGGAATCAAAAGACCTAAATTTGAATCCCAGTGGTATCACCGGCAAGTATATAGCCTCGCATAACTCACAATCTCTAGGAGCCTCAGTTTCTTCACCTGTTAAAGGCAGTAAAATTTATACAACTTCATATGGTTCTGCTGAAGATTCAAGATAAAGCCTCTGAGAATGCTTTTTTAAAAATCAAGTACTATCTAAAAAAAGACAACTTATTCCTCTTGGTATCTCCCTGTAAAATGAGTGGTACATCATGGATTTATAAGGTTTTATGATTTTGACTCAATATGATGAACTAGCTAATAAAGGACTTGCTAACATGTGTTAATAAATACTAAAGAAATAGGAAGAAAGATGCAGTAAAAAGTGTTGGCCTCAGTTACTCTGGGTATAACAAAGTTAAACCAGTTACCTCAGTCCAGGACCTGGTAGAGCCTTTGATATGCTGCTCTGTGAATCTGCAACATATGGATATAATAGGCAGTATGTCCCAGCATTATTCACCCATACAATCCCTTTTCACAAAACATCTCATAAAAAGAGGTTCACAGCATGCCTTGAGAACAGGAATTCCGAGCATGCTCTGTTGCGATAGCACCAAAGAAGTGGAATGACCAACTGTCAGAGGCTACAGGAATCCCAGTGGGTTCGAACCAGGCACAACCTTAACTCCAAGATCCCGTGATCTACACTGCAACTCAAACATACCTCCAGCTTTCCCTTGAACATTTATCTAATCATGAAGTATATTAACGAGTTGCTTTCTTCCCAGTTTCTGGGCATGAGACTTGACTTTTCACCATGACCACAAGTTTGTGTGGGTTTTTTTTGACTCAAGGCTTACATCTTTATCCACAATCTCTAATGCATGTTGGGAACTCCCTGAAGACTTGACGATTTCACTGAACCTTGACAGAACCCCACTTCTTAAAGTGTAACCCATGGACTAGAAATATCAGCATCCCCTGGAAGCTTGTTAGAAATGCAGATTCTCAGCCTCTACCCCAAATCCATTGAGTCAGAATCCAAAGTTTAACAAGACTCCCAGGTGATTCCTATATGCTACCAGGATGATACAGAAGCTGCTGGGTTACAGACCACATCTGGAATAGCAAGGGCTGGGGGAAGGAGAGATGGACTCTCTCACCTGAGAAGATCTCCAAAGCTCAAAGAAGAAGGAATGAGGTAGCTCTAGTGGTTGTGGCACCTCAAGGTCCCTGGTTCAATCCCCATACCTCAAAAATAAATTTTTTTAACGCCCAAAGGACTTCATTTGTTCAATCAACCAGACACTCATTTGACAATTAAATATTATATCCTTACAATGTGCCAGGCACTTTTCAGGTATCACTGAATGGTAAAGTTCCTCAATAGCAACCGCCTGTCCTGAAATTTCAGCTAAAAAAATTTTTAAGTGTTTCTGAATTCTAGCTCCTCCAACCCTGGGCTAGCTCCTCAAATGTTCTGCAGACATCCGGGCTGACATGCCCCACAGAACATGGAGAAGCCACCCATACAACAGCCAGATCCCAATGGTTTAAGCAGAGCCCCTTTATGTTTCTACAGGAGCTACATTCCAAAAAAAATTTTGTCAGAAAGTATGGCAGGAATTCTACACTTAGGAAAGAAAAGAGTTTAAAGAAGGGCTTTATTTTTCTGGAGGGAGAAAAGAGACTAAAACATCTCTGAGAGGTTTACATTTTAAAAATAAATTTATTTTATCAACCACAAGCTTGCAAGCCAAACATCCCTTCAAAGACATTCTGCAGACAGAGATATTCTGGGAACACACTGGAGGCAGCTTATTTATCTGCCGCTATTACAAGAGTAGCCTGAAGGGATGAGTCTCAGATGCTATCTTCCACTGAAATGACTGTCTGCCTGCCTGCCACCTCTATACCAGGTCACAGCTACTTCATAAACCTCCAGTACCCCTCCCTGCTCAGCCCTGCCAATCTGTCTCTGCCCCCAGTGCGCCTCTGAGAGCCTTCTAGGTCACCCAGGTCACTCCCTTAGAGAGGGCTTGTTTGCTCCAGGTGTTCTCCACCATCTTTGGGGTGTGTCAAAACTAACAGAGAAAAGCATCATCAGTATACAGGGGCAGCCAACACGACTTCTGAACACAGTTGCAACAGGGCTGGAAAACCCCTGGGGCTGGGAGGATCCCAGGCAAGCACAGTTCTGCCGTTTCATGGTCCCAAAGGGAACTGAAAGAATGTATACTTCAGTTGGCTGCAACAGACTCTCAGCTCCTTTCCTTTGCTATCTTTGATCAAGTCAACCCTGAGTCACAGGATACAGCCATTAAAAACACTTTCCAGATCTCCCACAGTCCTCTGGGCTGGCCTCTGCCTTGGCCTGCTCACAACGCGTGTTTACTGCCGCTCATTCCAAACAGGGAGCATCTTGTGGACAAACGCTGTCGTCCTGCTCACCTTGGTGTCCCTGGGGCCCAGCAGACGCCTGACACGGACAGGACTTCAGTAAAATGTGTGGGATGACCATTCATCCGTTAAGCACTGAGAGTGCTGAGTCTTAGGAATACAGTATTAAATATCTAAAGACAAAAAAAAAGAAATGAATATTCCTTGTGGGCCTTTTGAAGCTAAACAAAACAAGGAACAACTACTATGTTGGGAGTTGGGGGGGAGGGAATCCCTGGAGCAGAACAAGCCAAGTGCAACAGAAATGGAATTTTCTTACCCACAGCATCTGCCAGAGACCCAACCTATATTCAGTAATTCACTGTCACACAACACATTGCCCACAGGCCTGCCTATTATTCCAGAATTGACCAAATTTCTCGTCAGTCCTTCAAAATATCAGTATAAAATACGGTATATCGTCTCTTAATCCTAAACTATTTTATTACCATGAGAACTAGAGTGTGTTCTCTGCTGTGTGCTTAGCTTTATGCATTTTTTTTTTTTTGGTAATGCTTCCCATAAGCATTCTGGCTTCTTCCTCAACCCAGATGTAAGGTAGGTGTTGGCGACCCTTAGAGATGCCAGCAGGGACGTTCCAAGTTGTGAAGTGTTTGCTACAGATGGGGCTGCTAAGACCCGACTCACACTCCTCCCACTCTTCAAATGCTCTCGTCACAGACCCAGCTCATTCTGGGCCCCTCTCTCCACCTTAGCATCTCTGTCCAACAGAAACAAAATGTGTTATCTTACATTTTCTAATAGCCACATTACAAAAGATAAAAAGAAGCGGATGAAATTAATATCAATAACTTCTTTTATTTAACCCAACACTTCCCAAAGGTTATTTCAACACGTAATCAATATTTTTTAAATGGCCAATGAGGGAATTTACATTCTTTTTTTTTGGTAGTAAATCTCCAACAAGTATATTTTCAACACATCTCAATTCAGACCAGCTACCTTTCACACGCCGAAGAGTCACATGTGGCTGACGGCTACCATACTGCCTGTTCCAGGTATAGGGCGAGCACATCTTACATGTGCACGAGTCTCAGAGTAACACCTGTTGTTTCCAAACACATAAAGCAGTGGCACCGACGTCTGATGGCTCTGAGAACTGTGAGGTGGCTGTTTCCAGTGACAGGTTCTCCATGACTTTCAACGCCGTCTCACTGAGGATACCACTCCACCACCCAGTCAGGTGTCCTTCCTCTGTGCCCCATAATGTAAGTCAGTGTTCTGCACTGTTATACGTTCCTTGAAGACAGGGCTGTGTCTTTCATTCATAGCTGAAACCTTATCACCTAGTCCAGCACTGGCTTAGTAAATATTTGTTGAATGCATGGACGGATCATTGGATAAATGAAAGGGAATTCTTCCTAATTCTCCTCCCTCCCTCCCTCCCTCTCTCTCTCTCACACATGCACAGAGATCTGGGTCACTTACACCTCTGACAGCACAGATGCGACATGACATTTAGCCTCGTTCCATAACCTGCTCAACCAGCCACCTGACGTAGGAAAGAAAAATTTCTTAGATAATACTCTGGAGTTTATGTACCTACAGCAGTGCAAGCTGGGGCAAAATAGATTGCTTTATGTCTCTGGAAATATTCTGAGAACTTCCTGCTATTCCACTGAATTATAGAAATGTACATAATCTCTCATTTAATTCTTCAACAGCTGATATGGCCAATCACTTACATATTTCTTAGGTAGAAAGTATTCCATTTTGTCCTTCATGAATATCATGAAATAGTTATCAGGTCAGATTTTAAACTCCAAAATCCTGACTTTTCATTGCCACTGCCTTTTTGCCAGCTAGTTGTTTGATCATGAACATGTTCTATTTCACCTCTATGCACCTCAATTTCCTCTTCCATTAAATGAGGATAATAATAAAACCAATCCACCCCATTGTTACAATACCAAGATGCTTTATAAAATGGTAGAGCCAATCAAATGTTAGTTACTACATACACTCTTCCTTCTCAGGCACATCAGAAGTGGGCTGATGGAGCAATTCACAACAAACACAGCCATCAGGCACAGGTCAGAGGAACCCCATTTGCACAAGTAGAATTCACCACCTCCAACTCCACGCAAGAGACACAAAGCAAAGTCCCTAGGGGCTGGAGGGGGATCACAGGTGGGAGCAGAGGACAGGCTCCAGGTAAGCCAGCATCTGGCTGCCTGGCCCTACCAGGAGGTGGCTGTGAGGAGAGGCTGCCTCCTGGAGCACAAAGGACAAGCACAAAGGACTCAGCCTTGAGAGAGAGAGAGAGAGACACTTTCTGTCCCAGGAGGGCAGGGCTCCTGCTGAGCAAGAGGTCCTACCCTCAGCCAAGTCAGCCAGGGAGCTGAAGAAATGGTTTCACCAGCCTTTTCTTTTTCTCCTGCAGTGTTTCAGAGGAGCCTGAACTCTCCCAAACTGGTTCTGCCCATTTCAAGCAGGAACTACGTCTTTGCGTGTGTGTGCGCGTGTGCACACTTTATTATTTCAGAAGAAAGCACTTTGCAGTCAGAGAATGAGTCATCACTAATCCTTGTCAATTTGCCAGAAGCCTGCCCTCTTCATTACAAACATAAAGATAAAAGCTCTTGCACTACATTAGCTGGCATACGCCTCCACAGACAGTACAAATAAATTAATTGTGCCTCATTTCAAACAGCCTGAGAGGTGTGCGGGAGGGGGAAATGCGCTCCATCTTGTTTCATTAACAAATTAAACTGAAATAGACCCGCAATCATTCTCTTCTGTACAGAGACCCAGCTATTCTGCCAATCTCTGAAATCTCCTAACTTGCGCCCATTTTTGGACAGCACCACCTAAAGACAGAGAAGAGACGCTCAAGAATCTCTTGTCTTGTGCCCAGGTACATTTGTGTCGTGAAGCCCTTCTGTGATCCTTGGAAGGGGAGACAGTACAACCTCAGGGCCATGCTGCGAGGACAGACTTGGCTTTGGCATCACCACTGAGGAGCCTGGGCAGTGCATTTCAATCATTTACCAAGGCAAATAAACAAACCAGTTCAGTGGCCACGGTATGTACAACAGAGTAAGAGAGTTTGTCATCAAGCAAACTCTGCCATACTGAGGATGGCGAGCATTCCAGAAAGAACAAAGTTATTCAAGACCAACTTGAAAAACAAGTTGGACTCCCCTTGGCCACAAGCTAAGATTACACCCTCAAACACACCTTTCTAAGATTTCGTGTGAGGCGCTTGCTTTTGCAATACAGTTAAAGGCAATTTGTTACAATGCTGTGATTTTCTTTATCCTCATTCCAAACTACATAATTTAAGCAACCTACATTTTGTAAGTTAAAGGAACATGACTAAAAACCGATCCTTTTATGTTTTTATCTCCAAAGAGATAAAAACTGCTGAAAGAGGAAGGAGACCCGAAAATGGGAGAGTAGAGGGAAAGAACATAATGGAATTGGGGGAAAGAGGAAAAGCCCCTTTACTCTCCAAACATCACCCTATTAACCTGTGATCTGTAAGGAAATTAAGATCATGAAAAGATAATCCAGCTATAAAATACGTCCAAAGTATTTATTATAAAGATGGGCCCTGAGTTTGATTTTTGTTAGTTTGGTTTGTTTTTACCTGTAAAACTCAAGGATCTGACATCTGAAAATTCAAGGCAGAAAATCCAATCTCAAACAGCTAGGACCTACATATAACAAAGCAAACAAAAAATTAAATAGCATTAAGTATAATAATAAAACCATACTCAACCTTACCATAATCAAAGATATATAAATTAAATAACAAGGTACCATTTTGTACTTATTAAATGAGCCAAATCTCTGTAAAAATTACAGTATCTAGTGCATGCCAAGATGCTGAAACTGGTACATTCATGCACTACTGGTGGCATCGTAAACTGGTACAACCTTTTTGGAAAGCAATTTAGCAATATCCATTGAGAGCCAAAAAAATGTTAGTGCCCTTTAATCCAGAAATCCTGCTCTTGGGAATTAACCCTAAGGAAATAATCTACAATAAGAATGAAGCCATATCTCAAAGTATTATTTATAACACAAAACTGCAGAGAAAAAATCTACATGTCCAGTAACAGATCAACAGATGAGGTTAAGTAAATCCAGCCTGTGAGACGATAGATTGTAAGACCATTAAAAGTCATCTTGAAGACTATTTGGAAACCATTTGGAAAACATTTGCTTAAGGTTTACTGAAAGAGCAGAATACAAAATTGAGTCTACATATGATTACAGCTATATAGAAATATGCCTTCCTACAGAGAAGGACTAAAAGGAAAAGGGAAAATGGAAACAGTTGTGTTAGGGTGCTGAGCTGGTGGGTGAACTTTTTTTTTCTCTTTTGCTTGATTTTCTTAACTGTGGTTATAGTATTTTGTGCATAGGTGTTGTGAAAAAGAAAAATCACAGGGTGGGGATAGAGCTGCTCGACTCCCATTCAAAGGATTAATCAGAAATTTGGGAAACCAATATGCTATTTGTTTGGCATGGTGCAATACCTAACCCAAGAGTCTCAGTCTCTGCCCTACACTTTCCCTGAGTCCCTCTGATCACATCTCTCAGCAGCATCCACCAGTAGCCCCTTCACCCAGCAAGACACACTGATGAGGAATGGATGCTCAGAGAAGCTGGATGACCTGCCCGAGGCTTGCAGCCTGCTGTAAGATGGGGGAGTCAGGGTGAGAATACAGATCTGTTCTGCTCCAAAGGACTAGTTCAGTCCGTCCTAACCACTGTAGCTTCTAATTCCAAGACCCTTTCCCTCTCTGGGAAATAGTTTTTTCCTCAAAAAACATGAAGTGATTACTTGCTTTCAGGACTGTGTGAATATGACACTTTCATCTGAGTGTGGTTCAGACCACATGCATCCAACTCAACTTCAATGCAAGCTAAAGCTGAGATGATTAGGTCCCAAACCAGATCTGGTCAATCAGAATATCTGGGAGGGAGGCATCTTAATCTGAATTGAACCAGCCTCCCCAGGCAATTCTTCTGCACAGGGATATTTGAGAATTACTGGTCTAAGAAGCATGCAAACATCTGCCAAATCCAAACATATATCCATCTCCCTACACACAAAAAAAATTTTCTGGATGGGGGAAAAAGCACATTTAGAAGCTTGTACTTCCTCAAATGAATATTTAACCCCTGAAAGTTAAAATGCCCAAGACTGAAGAACCCAAGACAGTGATCTGTGTTTCTCAGAACATTTTTTTTTCCTGATAAAATAATTTCTAAAATTTAGCATGCTCTATGCCCAGCAGAGTGCGGGTACATAAAAAATATTCCAAAATGCCTACTGAATGAATGGGTGAATCAATGAGTAAATAAATGAATGAACTAGGACACATTATCTATGTCCACTATACTTAGTATTATTTGTCTGTTTGCCTGTATCCCCCACTACAGTGTAAGCTCCATGACATGGCAGTGGGGGTATATGTAGATCATGTGTCTTATTCCAAACTGTGTCCCCAGCTGCTACAGCAGGGCCTGGGGATATATGCACCGGTAAATAGTGGCTGAATAAATAATAGTAGCCACTAGCAAGAACCAGAAAATAAATGAGTGCTTCTTGACCCAGTCATCAAATCAATAAATGGAAGCTGCTCCTCCAGGAGAAGGGAAAGAGAAGCAGCAAGAGGAGAAGCTTCTTTACTGAAGCATCCACATCCAGCTACACCAAGGGGTAGACCAGTAACCTGAGGGTCGCAGGATTAAGCAGTTTGCTCAAGGACAAAGGTAAAGAGAGCCAGGACTCAAAGGAACATTCTTTCCAATCTAAACACAGGGTAGTCAAATATGAAAAATAAGAGAATATAAGAAACACAGAGTCTCAGATAATGCCCCATAAAGGATACATATACTGTCCAAAGGAAGCCAGCAGCACACACAGAATGGACAGTGCTGGATGTGTGTTCACTGTGAGAAGCTTCCCAGGAGGTGCCCTGACAGACCCCAGCCATGCCCCGGACAGGAAGTCAAACCTGTGGAGGATTGCCCCTCAAGCCTCTGAACACAGGGAAAGCACCTCTGCTTGTCACTCCAGGGCCCAGAACGCTTCCTAAAAGCAAATGATCCTCAGCTGCAACCACTTTACACTGAAATGAACTTTAAAGGCAGACCCCTGGCAGAGTCCTATTGGTTATAATTATCAAGCACCCTGAGGGCGCCTTGCAGTCTGGTAGAGAGTAGACTTTGAAATCAAGCGGGCCTGAATGCAAACCCTGGTCCATGAACTGCCAGCTGCAAGACCTTCATCTCTCGAGCCTCAGTTTCCTCATCCAGGAAGGGGGATAATAATGCTTATCTCGAAGTCATTTTCAGGATTAAATAATATAGCAGGGCCCAGCATACTGGAAAGGTGCAGTAAATGATGCCTGTTAAAAACAGTTACTGTGACACTGTAATATCTCATCTGAGCACTAGACGTTTCCCCAACTCACAAGCACAGAGACTACCGATGCGTTCTACATTCTCTAATATTTCCCATTCCACATAAAACACTTCACGTATTAACACAATCTGTAAACTTGTTATTTTTAATAGGCACAGAATAAGTACCTATTCCTCTCTCCAGGGATCTAACTTTTTAATGATTCCCACATTAGATTTAACATTAAATGCAAATTGATCCATAAAGCAGTCTAATTAGAAATTAAGTATGCCAAAGACATTATCCACGATTTAATTAGAAGAGCAACACGATATAGTGAGAAATGCCCTTCAAGTGGAAGGGAAGCTGGGGATGGAGCTCCACGTCGGCCAATTACTGGCTAAGAGATCTGCACTGTCACTTATAGTCTGTCTGGGGCCCCACGTTGCTTTTTCATCTACAAAATGAGGAAGTTAGATTTCAAAGATCCCCTCCAGCTCAAAGAAAGGAAATCTATAATTCAAATCACTTCAGCCTCTATCTATGGAGCCGAAGGCTCAGGGGATGCAAAGACTCAGCTGTGCCCTCCAGGAGTTTACAGATTAGGAAAACCACAGCCGGTTCCATCCATCAACACACCCGGGTTTGCAAAGTGGAAGGGTTCTAATTTTCATTATGAACAGTGCTACCTGGCACGTGTCCCTCCCATCTCCCTTCCCCTGTTGATGTTTGTTGTTATTTTTTGGGAGGGGGGCTGGGGATATATCCTCAATGTTTATTTCCCAAAGGAGAATTTTCAAGTCACAGAATCTCAGAGCTCTTATCTCAAGGCTGGTATAGCTTGTCAAGCTCCTGGCAATTTAAACCAATATTCCCACCCCACTTCCAACCCAAAGCTCCCACATTCCATTCTGAAAAGGTGGTCAAGAAGCATTTCAACACTGTTTTTCAGTGCAAAAAGGTCCTCTTCCTCTGGCCTGGCCTTTTATACAAAAAACTAAGAGGGAAAGAGGAGACAGAGATGCGCTAAGGAGTCACCCAGCACAAAGCAAGGAGCATCGTGTCTAAGAAGTGCAGGGGTGCACTACATGGTGAGGGGTGGCTGCTGCCCGCAGTGAACAAGGCATGAGGCTGACGCAGCAGCAGCAAGGCCGGCCCAGGAGCTCATGTAACATTATCTCACCCAAGTGAACACGAGTGATATTTGGAAGACACTGTCCTAACCCATCCCAACCCCATGGGACAAGGACAGTTCCTCCGCAAGAAGCAGCCACTGTGCTCCCTCACCCTTTGGGCAGAATGGACAGAGGTAAAAAAAAAAAAAAATTCCTAGGTACCTTCTATCAGCTCCTTAAACCCCTCTCCTTTGACTGACCAGGGTGAGGTAAAGAGGGCCTGCTGTTCTCAGCAAGACCCAGAGGAGGGGGCTCAGGGATGACCCAAGCTAGGACAGAGGCCCCATCTGTTTACTGCAAATGTCACCATCAAAGAAATGAGCCTCACCAAGCCCTGGGAATCCCAGAGAGCAACCACAGCCACTCGCTAGAGCCCCAAGAAACACCTGAGAGCAATGTTGTCAAACTCTTAAATACTACGAGAAGTGCCCTTAATTGAAAAAGCTATGATGATACATGTAAACCATGTGGAAGTAAAATTCATATTAGTCAGTCCCAAATTTAAGGTAACATTAGGTTGGAGGTTGTTGGAATTTGATGAAATGTCTCATTTTTTTAAAAAAAATCTGGATTGATCACAGTAAAATACACGAGGATCTTGGGGAGGAGGATGATAATGACAGTAAAATTCCCCCTTTTTCAGCTTACAGAGCACGTTCGCATTCATTATCTTCGCTGAAGCCCTAGGATAGTCCTATCCCTATTTTAAGTGAGGAAACATCGTCAGAGAGGTTAAAGACCACAGCTAGCAAGGGACAGGTCTGACACTGGAACCTCGGTCATGCCTCAGCAAGCACTCCTCCGTTCCTCACAAAGAATACCCAGGACACTTCCCACCGATGTTTACGTGTCCCTCAGTCCTCTGTTCGAGAGATGGTGAGAGGAGGCGGTAGAGTAGTGAGCTTATTTTGAGTTATTACCACCAGAGCTGTACTTAACCCACCTCACAGGATGAGGTTAGGAGAAAAGAAAGCCACTTCTTCCTCCTTTATCTTAACAACATCAACAACCACAACCACAATAAAGATTTATATGCTACTTTACTTTGAGCCAAGCACGGTTCTAAGCACTTTATATACATTAACTCATTTTACTCTTACAACAGCCCTGAGATAGTTACCCTTATTAATATCCCCACTGTACAATTAAGTAAACAGAAAGATTAAGTAATTCTCCAAAGGCAAAGAGCTAGAAAACAATGGGCCAGGGGCCAAGCGGTCTGAGCCCAGATGCTATTCCTTTGCCCACTAAGCTACACTGCCTCAAGAGAAGTCCCAGTGTCGGTCGAGAGGTGAACCTGCCTTGGAGCTGGGGTTAGGGATGGTGAAGCCGAAGCAAGGGTGAAAAGGCTGACTGTTAATACCACACAAAGCTTCCTTGACTTCCAGATGCTTCCTACTTTCAGAAATATGCAGGTCACCACCTTGCTTCCCTCTCTCCCTCCACCTGCCGTTATTGGGTTACTGCAGAAGGATTGTGTGTTAAAGCAAACACTACTTTGACATAACCTAATAACCACCCGTCTCCCAGCATTCGGCAAGAATGAATGCTACAGGGCACATGTGCAAACTTGATTCTCAGTCCAGGACTGATTTCTGTGGGAGTTGTAATTCCATTGTCCACCTCGCCTGGCACATCTTCCATCCATAAAACAAACACAGGGCCACCATCAGTCAGGATACCCAGGAATGAAAGACCCTGCCGCCTAACCCATGTTTCGGGTGTAGCTATAACCTATCTGGTGACAGAAAGTCAAACCTAATCTGATCTCTCCATTTAGAAACACACAATACCAAACACACACATGCAAGGCTGTATGTAGAAGGCAACACTGCAACAGAGGCATGAATTGCCCCAAATTCAACTCCATTGACTTTATTTATGAGCCCAAACTTACTCTCAACATCATAGTCTATGATCACTATAAACTTTATTACTACAATACTGGCTCTGTAGACAAACTTGACCATTTAATGGCTCATTTTCTAAAGAAGATCTACAAACCCACGCAAAAGCATTTTCTTCTCAGCAAACTATGGGATGCAGGCTTGTACCTGCATGATAAGAAGCTGAAATACAAAAACTATTTACCATCCTGGTCTAGTGGGTCACTGGTATCAACAGAAGCCATGAGCTCAGGGCAAGAAGCAATTTGGCCCATGTGTGTGGAGAACAAGGAGCCTGGTTTCATACCTGTAATGCTCTCTGCTGGGGACTGAGAACCCAGCTTGGCAAACTACAGCCCACAGGTCAAATCTGACCCATCCTTCTTTTTGTATGGCCCACAAGCTAAAGTTCATTTTTACATTTTTAAATGGTTGAAAAATAATCAAACGAAGAATTGTAAATTATCCAAATTCACATTTCAGTGTCCACAAATACAGTTTCACTGGAAAACAACCATGCTCAGTCAAGTACAGATTGTCTAAGGCTGCTCCTGTCGACCACAGCAGAGTTGAAGAGTTGTGACAGAGCCCTTATGACCCACAACATCAAAAATATTTACTATCTGGCCTTTTACAGTAAAAGTGTATCAAACCCTGACTCAGAAGTAAGTGCCAAAAGCACTGCTAGAAACAAGACCTCAACAACAACCTAAAATAAGTCCAGGAGAAAAATACAAATGGTTATTTTTTTTCCCTACTCTAATTCATATTTTATTCTTCCATCCTGAGGACTATGAAATGGCGATGTCCACTCCACTTCTAAATCGAGAGGACGCTTAGATGACACATGGCTGATGGACGGAATTCTTCTTGCAGACTCTCTGAGTTTCCAGGAGGAAAATACAAATGGTTATTTTTTTTTTCCTACTCTAATTCATATTTTATTCTTCCATCCTGAGGACCGTGAGATGGTGATGTCCACTCCACCTCTAAATTGAGAGGACGCTTAGATGCCACATGGCTAATGGATGGAATTCTCCTTCTTGCAGACTCTCTGAGTTTCCTTGTGTGGTGATTGACCATCCTCATCTCCCTGTCAGCTGACCTGGGTAATTCCAACAAACCAGAGAGGAGGTGATGCAACTCTACTGAGGCTCAGGGCCAAGCTGGCACACAGACAGTCCAGAGATTCAAGTCTCCTAAGCATTCACCAACCCCAGCATCAACCACAGGTTCAGTAAAAGTGACAGAAGAAGCGTGCATAGAGAGGTCACATCTGAGTCTAACTCTATCACGCTCAGGAGCAAAAATTCCAAAGTAGGGTTCACTGAAAAGGCACTGAACTACTGAGCCATCTGTCATGACTGTAGGACCTGGGTGTCTCTGTAGCTCTTAGCAGCACCCCTAACTGGGGTTTTAGCTACTTTGGCTATCTCTGGGACCCTATTAAGATGTGTGTAAGCAAAACCCCACTGATGACCTCCCAACTCATTCTGAAGTCTCTTAGCCATATAAACACATTTGTCTTTACCATTTCCCCTTTTTATTCAAGGTCTTTTTCCAGTTGCATCACCAGCTAGTACACGGTAATAATCCCTCAGCACCAGGGAGGCTCATCTCCAGGAGTTATGTCCCACACTGGGGGGAAAGTAATGCATTTACATGGTGAGTCTGGCTTAAGAGAGGGGCCATATTTGAGCAACATGGAGGCTCTTAGGAGGTAACTCTTAGGCACCCTGCAGCTCTAGGCCTTGTTGAAATTTCAAGCACACAGGCTCCTAAGCATAGTCATCAGTAGCAAGGGTCCATCACTGGACCATCCTTCTTCACTGGTCTTTGCCCTTGTACTTGGGGGATTTTTGCTACTCCACTGGGGAGTGCAACAGAGTTTCCCAGAATGGGAACTCAGCACTCCCTCAGTTGTCAGTATGAAACTCTACCCTCTATGTGAACCAAACAGTTACTTCTTGGGAGGCGGACTTGGCCCAATGGATAGGGCATCCGCCTACCAAATGGGAGGTCTGCAGTTCAAACCCCGGGCCTCCTTGACCCGTGTGGAGCTGGCCCACACACAGTGCTGATGAGCACAAGGAGTACCCTGCCATGCAGAGGTGCCCGACGCATAGGAGAACCCCATGTGCAAGGAGTGCGCCCCATAAGGAGAGCCACCTGGTGCAAAAGAAAGTGCAGGCTGCCCAAGAATGGACATGGAGAGCTGACAGAACAAGATAACACAACAAAAAGAAACACAGATTCCTGGTGCCTCTGATAAGGATAGAAGTGGTCACAGAAGAACGCACAGCAAATGGACACAAGAGAGCAGACAACTGGGGGGGGAGGGGAGAGAGAAATGTAAAAAAAAAAAAAGGTTACTTCTTGATCAGTGGTTCAGTTCCAAAGACTCACAAGCAATGACCACTGGACCCAAGTGGTAGCAGAAGGGCAGGCAATGGGTAAGTCCAGCAGCTGCAGGAAAACCCTGAGCTTTTCCAGTCACAGCTCCCCACTGCACCCTCCCCCAAAGTCACCTTCCTTTTCTACAAGAGAAAATGATGCTGATTTGGGGAATAGTGATTCTGCTTATCCTGTGGCTCCAGGGCACCAGAAGAGGAGGACGAAGCAGGTAGAGAGAATTAACTGCAGTTAACTCCAGAGTTCAAGATTCCAGCAGCAGGCCCCTCTGCAGACTGTCCCTCCCTCCAGCTCTCAGTGGGAAGCTGAAAGGCAAAGAACCAGGGAAGGAGAAATAACCCATCCCAAATGGCTAGGCTGTGAAGCCAATGACAGTCTCATTGTTGGGAGGCATATAGGCAGGGTGACCTAGGAGGTACACACAACATTGTTTTGTAAAGTTTTCATTTTGTTTTTTTTAAATGATCATTTAGAATTGTCCTTGACCCCTTTTCCCTATCTTCCTCATCATCTCCATTAATCTGGGGCCCCCTAGAATTGGGACTGCCAGATTTAGCAAATAAAAATACAGGATGCTTGGTTAAATGTGAATATTAGATAAAGAGCAAATTAATATTTTGTGTACTCTGTTCCACAATGATCATTTATCTGAAATTCAAATCACGGGACATACTTACACTAGAAAGAGTACTCATTTATCTGACTTCCTGTATTTTAACTGGACTTCCTGTATTTTACCTGGCAATCTTACCTAGAACCCAAATCATTCAGAGGAGGTGCCTTCTTGACCTCAGTTCCTTCTCGCAAAGACCAACATGGCAGGTGTCTCTGTGCTCACTGCCTGCAGCAACCAGGGTTCCCCTGTATGGGAGCTAGCCAGCTACAACTTCCAGAAACAGAAGAGAATGCAACTAGCCCTTGGTCAAAAAACCTATCCCCTGCCACCCGCTTTCCAGCCATCACCTGAAGCAAGACACACAGCTCTGTCCCCTTCCCCAGGCCCAATTTCATTCTGATCCCACCTCCCTCAAGAAGCACCTCTGAAGTGGAAAGGACCGCCTCTCCTTGATACCTGTTTTGCTGGTTCCACCAGACTGTGGGATGTTTCCACCCCTGGATTTTACCTCTGATGGGGAAATGACCCCAGGGCATGGAGATTTAAAGTAATAAGGAGTTTAGGAAAGCTGGGTGCTAAAATCATACCATGCCAGATGGTCAGAAACTCAAGTCAGGGAAGCAGATTTGGCTCAATGGATAGAGCGTCCACCTACCACATGGGAGGTCCAGGGTTCAAACCCAGGGCCTCCTAACCTGTGTGGTGAGCTGGCCCATGTGCAGTGCTGATGCATGCAAGGAGTGCCATGCCACGCAAGGGTGTCCCCCACGTAGGAGAGCCCCATGCGCAAGGAGTGTGCCCCATAAGGAGAGCCGCCCAGTGCAAAAAAAAAGTGCAGCCTACCCAGGAATGGCACCGCACACATAGAGAGCTGACACAACAAGATGATGCAACAAAAAGAAACACAGATTCCCGGTGCTGCTGATAAGGATAGAAGCGGTTACAGAAGAACACACAGCGAATGAACACAGAGAGCAGACAACTGGGGGGGAGGAAAGGGAGAGAAATTAAAAAAAAAAAAAGAAACTGAAGCCAAATACAGCCATCAAGGACTATGATGCACGCCCCTACACCCCTCCCCCAAGCTAAGCTCCATAAGGGCAGGCTTTTTGTCTGATTCACTGCTATACCTCTAGTGCCGAGGACACTACCTGGTACATACTGGCACTCAATCGGGAATTGTGGAACAAATGAATAAATGAAGGAATGAAAGCAGGATGAGCCCGTGCCTCTCTTGTTCTCTACCACCACAGTCTCTCCCCAGAGCACCATCTGAAGGTTGATGAGCCCAAAGCTGCTGGGGCCAGGAATATGGGTGTGTTTTGATCATCCTGCTAACCATACCTTCCCACCTCTGGTGGACCTCTCCCGCCAGCTGCTTGGAAGGTTTCTGTACTCTTGACTAGAGGGCAGCTCAGCTGCCCCCGGAGGCAATTGCTTGAAAGAGTTTTCTACAGGTTACTGAGCTGTCCTGAGCAGCTTCAAAGGAACTGTTGCGATAAGTACATTATAACACCATTTTACCAATGAGGAGAGAAACAGAGTTCAGGTGCCTTGCTCAAGGCCACACAGCAAATAAGTGGCAGGGCTGGGACAAGGGTCATGAGTGCACAGATATCAGCTTAGGTTGTGCGGGTGCTGGAAAAAAACGAATGGGCCTGACAGCAGGCAGCGTCAGCAAGGGTTCCAGGGCGGAAGTGCTAAGAGGAAACCAGAGAGTCCCTTGACACTTCATTTTTATATTCTTAGTATTAAGAATGATGCTTTTGGGAAGTGGATGTGGTTCAACAGATAGAACGTCTGTCTGCCTACCATATAGGAGGTCCAAGGGTTCGATACCCAGGGACTCCTGGCTTGTGTGGTGAGCTGGCCCACATACAGTGCTGCTGCATGCAAAGAGTGCTGGCCCATGCAGGGATGTTTCCGTGTAAAGGAGGTCCCCACGCAAGGAGAGCCCGCCCAGGAGTGGTGCCGCACACACGGAGAGCTGACACAACAAAAAGAGACACAGATCCCCAGTGCCACCTGATGAGAATACAAGCGCACAGGGAAGAACACACAGCAAATGGACACAGACAGCAGACAATGGGGGGAGAGGGTGAAGGGAAAAAAATAAATAAATCTTAAAAAAAAAAAAAAAAGAATGGTGCTTTGCTGCAATAAGGAGCTCAAATTATTTGATGGCTGGCTGAATGGGGGAGTCTGTTTTTGTTATAAAATAAACAACTTTCTTTTTATTTTTCAGATTCCATATGCAATTTTATAAAACTGACATATAAAAATC
The DNA here is from genome assembly GCF_030445035.2 of Dasypus novemcinctus. NCBI lineage: Eukaryota > Metazoa > Chordata > Mammalia > Cingulata > Dasypodidae > Dasypus > Dasypus novemcinctus. The sequence continues at coordinate 81,456,746 of NC_080682.1, forward strand.
TACTCAAAACAAAAATAAATTTAATTTATGGAATCACTCAGTTTCACTGATGCCTCACTCATTTTCAAAAATATACTCCCACTTTGCACTCTGTGTACTTAGCACACCTAATTTCAAACAAATCCCATCTAATATGCTCAATTCCACACAAACCTGGAAAGGGTAATTTGGAGAACTAACCAAAATACATCCTTTTTCTAAGGAGCTACCATTTAAGTAGTCAATCTACTGAAAATATCCAGAATATTTTCTGTACTTTTTAAAATATATTTTTATTACAGAAGTTGTGAACTTACAAAACAATCATGCACATGTGTAGAATTTCCATACAACAACACTTCACCAACAAACCACACTGTTGTGGAACATCTGTTACAGATTATGAGATAATTTTATCAGACTATTACTACTAACTATGGTCCATAGCATACATTTGGCATATTTTTTCCATACTCCCCTATTATTAACACAGTACATCTTCGGCATTGGTGCAAGAATATTACAGTATTGCTGTTAACTATAGTCCATTGTTTGCATTAATTGTATTTTTCCCATGCTTTTCCACATTCCCATCACCCTGCAATACTGACATATATCCACTATAGTTCACAGAAGGACATTCTTGCATTTGTACTATTAACCATAATTCTCATCCATCTCTAGTTTCAATATGTTATTCAGTAGGATGGGAGGCTTTTTAGCAGGAGAAAGGTGATTCTATGAAGAAATACTTTAAGAAGACTGCCCCTAGGCAGGGCTCTGCAGAGGGTTCCTCAAAAGACAAAAATTGTCCAAATGGGCCTGGAAATCGACAATCCAGGTTTGGTCTTGAGGGCCTTGATATACCTTAGGCCTAGCGCTGGGCTGAAGGACCTTCGTGGAGAAAAGTAAGAGGGCCCTGGAGAAGGGGTGTGTAGGAAGGGAAGCGGGTTTGGTACTTTCCACTCTGTGGAATAACAGAAGGATCAGGAAGCCTGATAGGGCCTAACCAGGAGTCCCGGATCAGGCACAAGGGCTTTTTAAGCAGCAGAACCTTGGAGGGACCCCAAGCCTGCTTCATTGTTACTGTTAATTTGTTACCACCCCATCTTTGCTACTTTGCCATGTTACTTTGTTACCTTTGCTTCTTTATCTGTTTCCTTGCTATGATCCCAGTAAAACCCTGAAAGGGTAAAGGGCCTGTGTGTTAGACTTTAGGAGACCAGTAAGGAGGAGAAGGGACACTGCACTTCACGGAAATGCCAGGCCAGGAGCAGAGGATACTAAAGGACTGAAACGGGTGTGGGCAGCAATCAAGAGGACTTGGTCCAGCCTTCAGGCCTCCAGGACCAGGAGCAGCAGTCCAGGTGGCTCTTGGGGAGGTTCAAAGTATGTAATGTCCCACCCTCAGCCATTAAGAGGCCACTGGTGACTTCTGAGAGGACAGCTTGACAGTGGCATCAAACCAACCGGGGGTGGATTCAAATGAACAAGGAGTTATTTCCTTACTACACTGTCTCTTCCAACGCCAGCTCCTCAGGAGTCCTGCACATGCTACTTCCTACTTCCTGTGTACTGCATCTTCATTCCACCCTCTGACATGACCATGCCACCTCTTCCCAAGCCACTGCAGTGGCCTGCCCGCTGACCACCCTGACTCTAGTCTCTCCCTTTCAATTTAGCCTCACAGTCAGATGAAACTTTCTAAACCTAAACGATTAATCCAATCTTGCCGTTCCGGTTTATATAAACTCCTGCAAGGTCAGTCAATCAACAATTGACACATGATATCACAGTGAGCCCTAGAAACACCATCCAAGACTCCCTGTACTTCCCGAATGGCTGGTGTTTCTCAGACACAAGCATTCTCCTAATTCTGCCTTGCACCCGACAGACCCTCTGCCTGGAATGCCATTTCCACTCCTTCCGTGGCCTTTCCCCAAACCTCCCACACAGGTCTTACACACCCGCTTTCCATCCCCTCCTCCTCTACAACCATACTTCCTCCTCCCTAACTCATGTAGCCTCGCTCCATCATCTCTACTCTTCATTGCATGGACCACAATTCTCATGCCTTGTCTATCTCTCTGCCTTGCTGCAAGTAAAGAGCCACAAGAACAGGATCTTACTGCCCTGTTTGCTGCTCTGTCCCAGCACCTGGAACAGTACCTGGCCAGGGAAGGTACTAACTCTTTACTGAATAAATGAATTACCCAACATTGCATTCTCACTGTATGTCTGTGCCACCCTCTATTAACACCCATCATCCAGTTCTATAATCATTAACTGGTATAACTCAACTCCCCACTTCACTGTGAACTCTGAAAAACAAGAACCATGTCCTAGTCATCCTCGTGTGACAAACACTTGGCACAAAGTGAGTACCCTATGATGTGTGCCAAATTGCTTTCATGAGGGACAAATACACATTTCCATAATAATATTTATTATTTTTTTGCTCATTAAGTGTTGCATAAGTTTAGGAAGAGAAGAAAAAATAAGTACTGATATTTGATAGGGACAAGAGCTCCATAAACCTTTGGAAAAGGGAAATTAGGAAGGTCCCAGTAATTCAAAGAACCAGAAGACCTTTTGAAGGGAGACAGGCTGATTGGCTTTCTGAAAATTAAGGATGTAATTTTTCTCATTTTACAGTTTTCAGTACAGAAATGTATGAGGCATAATCATAAATCCATTCTCCTAGATGATCAATACTATCATTTGATCTATATTCTTTCCCCAAAATAATATAAATAAAAACATTATAAAATAAACTCATTGAGTACAATTATCACTATTATCATTTGATATATATTCTTTCCCCAAAGTAATATAAATATAAACATTACATAAGATGTACTCATTTTATACACACTCACAGAAAATGGACGCACACTTTCTCACATAATCTCTTTATCATATTTCTATAGCAATTCAGGTAAGTTATCCTCATCTTTTAAAGGCACGTACCATTACAAAGACCTCAGGATAAGAAGACTACTCCACAGAGAGGTCCTTAGCTGTGTGTCCTATCAGAACACAAACCCACCATAGGCAAGACTGGACACATAAAGATAAACCACAGAGCCCAAAGCTTCTGCAAGACAGAGACACATCTGAGGAGCCCCTGCTGGTGCTGAGATTTATATCTTGCCCTCTGAGGGACTCTGGAAACTGCTAGGGCTGAGCTTGGGCCAAGAGCACAGATTTGAACAATAGAAAGTTCTTTAAAGTAAAAACCACAGCCTTCAACCAATGTAGCATACGATTTCATGTTGCCAGTATTCTTAGGGGAAAAAAACTGTTCTTCACTAATACATTTCCAGTACTGAATACTGATCAACTCTTTCAGCATCAAAATTTTTTTTCTTGAATATTTCTAAAATTCCCCCGTCTTCCTAAACAGAGATCACTGAACAGACATATGATGCTTCTGAAGGTCCAAGATCACATCACAAATGCCAGCATCCCACTGCGTTAGACCAGTGTTGACCCCCCAAAGAAACAAGGGCAATTGGGGCTAAAGAACACAGCTATGTGCCTTCTGCATTTGCCTAGAATAGTGTTTATCTCTTTCCACATTATTATTATCACACTCTCTTTCTAGAAGACAAACCATTTATACCTTCCTGCCAATTATACTATGAGAGCCAGAAATTAAGCAGGTTAGAAATGCACAGACATTAAGAACAGAGAGACAGAATTGGAAATCACATATCTGGTAAAGACTTTCTATTCAGATGATATTAAGAACTCCTACAACTCAACAACAAAAAGACAAACCAATTTAGAAATGGGCAAAGGATCTGAATAGACATTTCTCCAAAGAAAACATGCCAACAGCCAATAAGCACATGAGATGGATGCTCAACGTCATTAATCATTAGAGAAGTGCAAACCAAAACCACAGTGAGACACCACTTCACACCCACTAGCATGGCTTTTATTTACAAACCTGAAAACAAGTGCTGGAGAGAAAGCGGAGAAACAGGAACCCTGGAACACTGCTGGTGGAAATGTAAAATGGTTCAGCCACTGTGGAAAATAGTTGGTGTTTCCTCAGAAAGTTAAAAATATAGAATTACCATATGACCCAGCAATTCCACTACTAGGTATTTACTCGAAAGAAATGAAAATGGACTCAAACATTTCTCAAAGAAGTACACCAATGTATGTTCATAGCAGCATTATTCACCACACTCAAAAGGTAGAAACAACCAAAGTGCCCATCAACGGATGCAGAGATAAAATGTGGTATATACATACAATGGAAAATTATTGTCATGAAAAGAAATTAAGTGCTGATTCAATATGCTACAACATGGATGAACCTTGAAGACATCATGTTGAGAGAAATAAGCCAGCACGAAAGGACAAATATTGTACGGTTTTTCCGGTATGAACTACTTAAGAGACAAAGCAGAATAGTGGTTACCAGGGGTTGGGAGGAAGGAGAAAAGGGGAGCTATTGCTTAATGGATACAAGTCTCTGTTTGGGATGATGAAAATGTCCTGGAGATATAGTGTAAAGGTCACACAACATTGCCAATGTACTTAATGTCACAGACTTGTACACTTAAAAAGTTGTTACAATGATTTTTATGTTATGTATATTTCGCCACAATATAAAAAGGAAGAAGAAATAGGCAGAGCATTGAGAGAATCACCTACAACTAAGGAAGCCAAATTTAAGGTCACCTGTAAGTGAAGTAAAGGGTTGGGGGGGGGGGTTGCTTGTCTTTTAGGAGGTACCAGGGATTGAACCCAGGACCTCATACATGGGAAGCAAGCACCCAACCACTAAGCTACATCAGCTCCCCAGTAGTTAAGTTCTGATGCGGAGCCTTTGTGACAAGTAATTCAAGTGACATCACTAAACCTGAGTGTGTGCCTTAAAATGGTCTGCAGATAGTTCTATCATGTCCTAGGGTGGAGAGATTTTGTTTTTGACACAAAGAGACAGGCAGCTGGCCAGCTGCCAATGCAAAAAAAAAAAAAATCCACCAGAGTGCAAGGGTGATTGTAGGTCTCAGGTCTGGTGTTTTTAAAGGAACACATCAACTCCTTTCCTCCACAGAAAGTGAGATAAACACCCAGGCACAGAGAACCACAAGGAAACAAATCTTCTACTGACATGTTTCTGCTAAAAAAAAAAAAAAAAAAAAAGAGTGCCACAAACATTATTATTTCTTTCTCTTATTTAAGTTTTCTGGAATATCTCCAACTGACCACCCATTTAGAGAGAGTTTTACAAATCAAAGCTCTCCTCCCAGGCACAGCAACTCAGACACACAAGTGTAGTGCAGCATGATGAAAAGAGCACTAGAATAAAGGTCAAGAGATGAGAGCTCCAGTGTGGACCTGGCCACAAAGTCACCATGTGACCTCAGACCAGTCACATGCCTTGCTCAGGTCTATTTTCCCATCTGTAAAATAGATGGGAGAAGAGGGCTGTGATGGTGAGTGCAAGGGGATGCTCCCATCACTACACACACTGCCGGGGGTTAGCCAGGCCAGCCCTCCCACCTGGGTCTGAAATGTTCATGAACTGGAACTAGACAGGTGCAGCCACACTAGACGATCTTTGAACTCCTGAAAGGAGCCAGATAGGGAAGGATCTGGATGACAAGCTACCAATTCAACCACAGCAGGTTATAACCCAGGAGCGCCACTGTCAGCTGCCAGTATCTAGAGCAATGGCTTCTAAGCAATTTTAGCAGCAGAATCACCCTCTTTCAGAGGAAATCTTATTTATAACCCCAATATGTTAAACAGATATCAAAGTGGTATTTTATTAGAACAAATTTATCTTAATTATGTTATAGTATTTACTCATTATGAAGACCATTAGACTGTTCTCATGAACATAAATGAATCCTAATATATTTAATTGTGCTCATACAATATACAGAGAATCCTAATTCACAAATAAAATTGCAAATGATAACCACTTAACATTTTACTTACAACCTCAAGAATCCATTTAATTAAAATGACCCGGACACCTGAAGGTAGAACAATAGGAAATTTCTATTTTAAAGTTGAATAACATTTCTTATTAGGAAATGTTCAATTTGAAGGGGGATGAAGAACGGTTTCCTCAATCAGTTTAGCCTTTTCTTTCTGGAGCAAAATACTGTTAAAACATATCTGTAACATAATTCAAGGTTCAACAAAGTCAGTTCTGAAAATCCTGATATTTGGTGACAGTCTCTGAAAGATATTTATGCAAAGTTTCAAAAGCATAAGATTTATTTTGTTTTACATATTAATTTCAAACTAATTTTCAGTTTAATTACTGTCACTGTGTCAGACTTTGAAAGCATAGTAAGAACAAGAGCCTGTATTGCAAATTGAACTAATTCGACTTATTCTAAAAGTTCAGCAAGATACACAGGCGAGAGCAACCATGTTATATTTGAGAGATTTAGACAATGGAGTTTCTTTATCAGCCAATGCAAAAAAAGTGAAATTTATCACTTCGTTTGAAATATCTGTAGCTCACGCTTTCCTTGACTAATCAACAAACTGTGGTATGAAAAAATAAATTCATTAAGCATTATTATCCACATCATTACAAATAACACATAAAAGTCAAAATACATCTCAGGACAATGTATACTTTGTATATTTCATTTATAGCACCATTCTAAAAGATACTGCCATCTACTTAAGCAGAATTTGTATATGCAACACAGAACACCTTGAACACTTCCAATGATGGCTGGTATACAAATCATCATTTTGCAACTTTTCCTGCCACTGTTTTCATAATATTAGTATACAGCACAAAAACTGTCAGCTTGGTTTGACAGTGTTGATGGAACTGACCTACATTTAAAATTTTCTTCATTTCTATATGAGTCAAGCATTCAAAAGCAGTTAGTCATCCTCACGTTTACCAGAACCAACACATACAGATGCAAGCAAACTGCTGACAACCTGCAATATCCACACTTCCATCAGGGTGGACTGTAAAAGCATCTGTAATCCAGCCTTTGAACTTTCACTAACCAGGTAAGCATCCCCAAGTTCTCCTCTGGACTGCATCACTCTACAACAGACAACAACTATTTTCACAGCAGGCTGTGACATGAGAACTTTGATGCTAGGATGCATTTTCCATTTAGACTGAAACCAGTGGCAGAATTCTAGGACTCTGAAAGACGGTTTAAAAAACTTGTAGACTAGGGAAATATGAGAACCTGCTAATTCTCAAAACTAGAAATGATTAGAAAGAAGAAATGTGGAGTCCCAGAGAGCATCTTTCAGCTCAGATCCTGCCTCATTCCTCCTTCAAACCAAGAAACAAGTTTAGCTTCAAGGGCCATGTGGAAGTTAAGCCCATTCCGTTCTTTCCTTCCCAGAGGATGGAGTCTCTTTTCATTCATTCACCCATCCACTCACTCAGCAGTCCAAAGATATCATCTGGATGTCTACTTTGCAAGGCAAAGAGCTGGGCATATGCACAGCATATGTCTTCATCAGCATAAACTTCATTTCATTTTATTTTGAGAGTTCTGCAATATCCTTGAAAGTAACTTAGATATATGAAAAATAAGTGACCAACACCAGAACCAGGACTCATTTCCGCCAGTAAAAGCTAGCACAGTAAACAGTAACAGTAAATGGTAGTTATCAACATCACATCCAAATAGTCTGACTTGTGCAAGTACACATCGCACTTCTGTAAGCCAGGCAGGATACAAAGATACAATCCAGGTCTTGTGCTCAAGGAGCTCAGAGGGGCAGAATGGGGTAAATCCAACACATTAGAGGACAACGTGAAATTGCTAATGCAAAGTAACAGTATGGGGACTAGGGGACTAGGAGGATGGATTAGTGTTATCAACCTGTTGGAGCTGGGAAGGCTTCTCTGAAATGACATACATACTTCTCTTTAGAGAGAAGCGAGAGCTAGACAGTGGTAGTGGGCGGTGGTCAAGAGGGATTTCCCAGGTAGATGCGGGTACAGCAACAGCACAGAGGCAGTAGAGACACTTGGGAGTGCCTGAAACAAAGAAGGAAATGCTAGCTGGTAGTGGCTGGACAGGAGGTCCAGAACTTTCTCACTGGCAAGTGAATATGATCGGGGTCACCCTGGTCTCAGACACTTTGGTCGTCTGTAACTTCTCAGAGCGTAAAGAGTGGCTACTCCAGCAAATTCCTGGCACTAAACAAGCTGGCCGCACTGCATTCTCTCGGGTGTGGCAGGAAGCTTATCTATCATACATGTCATCTTCCTCCACTGTAGGTACATGGAAGGGACTCCCAAACAAACCAACCCCAAAGCCAACTCAGCCATAAAAGAAGACAAATAAAATCCTGGCAGGAGTCAGGATTCTCTAATATAACTTTTTCCATACTCTAAAATCCACGCCATTAAAAAAAAAAAAAAAAAAAAACATGTCCTGAACCATTCTCTGCTTCCAGGGATTTGAGTAGCCAATTCGCTGAAAAGATAGACAGTTGCGCAAATTTGCACCACCCCATGAGGCTGGATTTGGAGAAAGAGAGAGAGACCTCCAGATGCAGTGGGAAGAATTTAATAAAAAGTGCAACTCAGAGCCCATGCAATAGATGAGTGCTCTTGCAGTTCAACGCAAGTTTGGGTGCTCTCCAAGGGATGCTATAACTGAATTTCAGGGGTCCCAAATTCACTCACTCATTATTATATGCAAAGCACTGAGGAGAATATAAAGATGTACCAGTCACAGTTTCTGCCCTGAAAAACCTTACAGTTTAGGAGGAAGGAAGGGCCCCTACAACCATAAAATATACTGGATGGTGAAAGTACCATTAGGGCACTGATGGGACAAAGGAAGTAAAGAATTCCATTTGAAGACTCCATGAAGGAAGTAGCTTTAAGGGGGGGAAAATGGGGAGATTTTGAAAGGCAAAAGAAATGCAAACGGTAGTGCTCTTATTTGAGCACTTGCTACGTGTCACTTAAATCTGACAAAGTACTACATACTGTAACAAGAGCCATTATCCCGACATAATGGGAAAGAAACCCAGGCTCTGATGGGTGGAACAACTTGTCCATATGTCACATGTGCCAACGGTGGCAGAACAAAGAACTGAAGTCCTTGTTCTCTACCAAGAAAAGTTTCACGTTTTCCCAGTAGAGGGAATGGCCTGAGTTAGTATGGCATATCTGGGAAATCAGAAGTCCAATTTATGGGAAGGACACTCAGGCACCAAGGCTGGAAAGACATGCTGAGAAGAACACAATCAAGCTGGTGGGTGAGGAGGCAGGTAGGTAAGGGGAGGCTTTTGGGTGTGGGAGGCCCAGGATAAGCGGAGTGAGTAAGGGTGCGGACCCTGCAGCCAGAAGTCTGGGTCTGAATCCCAGCTCTGCCACCTACTAGCTTTGTCACATTGGACTCAATTTCTCTGTGCCTCCACTTCCTCATCTAAGTGAAGATGATAATACTTCCTGGTTCAAAGAATGAGCATGAAGATTAAATGAATATAGGCAGAGCAAGGAGAACAGTGCCAGCCCATAAGTGTAATATAGGTATTATAGATGATGATGATGACGCATCTTCATTAACCAGATGAGACACACTGGAGATGGGAGAATATCTGAGAGGCTACTAGAGTAATCCAATCAAGAAAAGGATGATAGCAGCTGCAGAGGGAATGAAAAGAAAGCAACCGATGTGAGGGACCAGAGAACAAAGATAGGGAGGCTTGCAGCCTGGAAGAACCATAGCACTGCTAGACGGGCTGCTCAGCCCTAACAGCACTTGGCAAAGACTCAGAGAACTCCTTGCTAGACTCTATTCCTTTCACATCCTGATTCAATTCTCTGAGCCTCAATTCTCCCATCTCTAAAATGGGGCTACCAATCCTCACCCTGTCCACGCTCAGCACTGTTGCGAGTATAAAATGGGATCAACAGGATCCTCACAGTATATGTAAGATGTAGCGCTCTCAACAGATATAAGGCATGATAAAAAAGACGGAGTTGTGATGAGGGAATGGTCTCAGGGATAAGCTCAGGGAGGGAAACAGACTCTACTCAACCTGGTCCATGATGTTTCCGGGCATCATGGGTCAATTTCCAACATCCTCACACTGCACAGCTCCAGGGCAGCATCAGCACACATCACTAGCACCTGAGGATGCTTTGGCATTGAGGGTCGAAGAGGACAAAGGCGCTTGTTCAGAGGGCAGACCAAGTAGTGCTGGGAATTCACCATTCCAGGGTACAGCATGGATCAAAGAAATCCATATTAAAATAACACCATGGACTCTCCATCCTCCTGCTCTCCAGTTATAAAGCCTGTGAACAGATCAAAAGAAGGGCTCTAGACTAGAGGCAGCCAAGGAGAGCTGGGGACAAGAAAACTAGTCTGCGACCTGTTTTGTTTTGTTTTCTGCTACAGTTTCTAGAAAAACGAAAGCCCTTATCACCTCCAAAACATGGTTACTTAAGTTTAAACACTCCAGAATAGTGCCTTCTCACTTCAACCAACTTTTCTGGTTCACATTCAACAGTTTGAAAGTTGATAAACCAGAGGAAGCCTTTATTTAAAGGAAAAAAAAATATCTAAGTCAACAGTTCCCAGTGTTCTCTAAGAATTTAGGCTCTAAGAACACAATCTGACCACACAAGGATAAATGCAGTTTTATTAAAGAAAACAGAACGGCCTTACAAACACTCTTCAAACAGTGTACACTGTACACACTGAGATTCAAACGCAAAATTCAAAGAGGGTGAGACGACAGGGTCACACCAGTGGAGGACGGCTATGGTTTGCTTAAAAGCTGAATTGTAAGAGGGGCCTATGCCAGAGGCAAGAAGGTGTCCTACTGTGTCCTTCCCAAGTGTCTCACTGACCACCAAACTGAGCTCAGGAAGATGGCAACAAATCATCCAGCAGAGTTACTATGATTATTTTCAAAATAATTTTTATTAAAGAAATAACCAACTAAACTACTTATAATCCATGAAACCAAGCCCCTTGGCACTAAATACATTAAAGCTCTTAGATATTACCAGGGTTTCACTTTACTCCAAATAAAGACCTGAAATTATAAATTAAGGAGTGAAAGCAGCAGTGTTTTAAACAATGACCAACTCCATCCAAATATCTAACACTTCTCATATCAAAGAGAGTAAAGGAATAACAAAGAGGAGACAAGAGGTACACTTTCCAGAAATTTCTTTCATCATAGCAAGAAAAGTTTGTAAGATCAATGTGGCTTTTAAGGACACTAGTAAAAACTAAGATATATGTAAAACTTCTCTCCACCACACTTCACACACTGTTGCTTTTGTTTAGAAATTTTAAAATGCATTGTCTGTTTATAATTTGGTTTGTCTCACTACTTCAGAGTTTGTTTGTTTTTTGAGCAACTGAATACTACAGTTCTACCCATTAGGAGCACACACATTGGTCATTTGTACCTAAAATGAAAAGGCATAGTAAAAGGACAGAGGCTATCACTTTCTCCAGTTATAGGGGGAAAGTCCAAAGTCCTTTGAAGAAATGTTTCAAGCTTCCTAAATAAAAAAATTTTTAAAAACTTAACAAGAGTGCTTTGAAAAGGGGATGCTGGTAAGATCTGAATCAGAAGGATCTGTGGAGTGACAAACCCTGTGCTAGGTATCAATCACCATTAATATTTACTTTTCAAAATAAATTCACATCGCTTTGTCAAGTTTCATAGACAAAAACACTTTCAGGCCCATCCTCAATACAATGGTAGAGGACAAATGCTTCTACCAAAAGCCACAGGCTCACTTTAATCCATTTTAATCATCTCAAAGGGCAGACTGAATTCAAACTGGGATCCATCCAAGTCCAGACAATGCTACAAGTCACTGACCTTCAACAAGACTAGAAGGCCAGAAGCTCAGGGTTACTGAGAATTCATTCATTCCAACTCACTTAAACATGTATTGAGCATCTACATGCCAGGGATTTCCTAGTCACTAAGCAATTTCGCTAGTAAATAAAACAGACATGGAACCTTCCCTTGGGGGTGCTTACAATCTAAAGTACCTAAAACAGAAAACAAACTAATATTATTAAGAGAAATGTAAGTGATATAAAATAACAAGCTCCTGGTCTGCGGAGAGAAGGACACTAACTTGATAGGATGGTCAGGGAAAGTCTCTCTGAAGATAAAGCCTACACCGCAGTTAGTCTTATAATTTTAAAAATATCCATTACAAAGGCTGGTGCAACGATTATTGAAAAGCGTTCTAAAGTGGTAGTATACACAATTTAGAAAAATACAAAATAAAAAGAGGCAAAATTAATCTATAAACTTAATGCAATCCCAATAAAAATAGCTTCTAAATTTTTTTTTAACCTGAGAAATAGTTTAAGTACTTTAAATAAACCTGTGAGAAAAGTCAGGGGGAAGGGAACTCTTTAAAAGGAGAATAATGAGAAAGGAACAGCAGTTTTTGAGATTAAAAAACATTATAGAGTAATAGTTATTAAACCAACAGGTAGACAATGAAGCATATATGAATTTAGTGTATAGATCAATGGAGAAATCAATGGAAAAAAATGAATAATTCAATGAATAGTGTTTCAATGAGTGACCACCCATTAGGCAAAAAGGGCTGGACCCTATCTCATTCCTTATTCTAAATAAATCCTAGACAAATATAAAGTATATTATGAGTTCATTTTTTTTAAGCGCTTTTTTCCCAATAATTTCAGAGTAAGTAATTTTCTAATAAATTCAGAGTAATGAAAAACCTAGAAACCATAAACAATTGATAAATTTAACTTAAAATTAATTTCTGCATGGAAATTTTTTATAATAAAGTCGACACAAATGACAAACCTGGAAAAACTACCCAAATCTCTTGAAGTTTTCTGGAGATATCTTTACAGCCAGGTTACTCAAAATTTAATGTGGATACTAATTGCCTGAGAATCTTAAAAAGCAGATTCTAATTCAGTAGGCCGGAGGTAGGGTCTCAGATTCTGCTAAAAAGTTCCCAAGAGATGCCAAGTAGCTACATTTTCTAGAACTTTTCTAGTTAAGAAACGTGGGACTAGAATTCAGTGGAACTCAACCTCCTAAGAATCACCTAGGCAGGGTGAATCACCCAGAAAACACAATCACTCAAGCATCGCCTTAGGCAATTATGATTTAGAAGATTCAGGATGAGCAGCAGGAAGTGTGTGTGTGTGTGTGTGTGTGTGTGTTAATTCTGAGTGACTACACCATTCAACCTGATTTGAAAACCAGGGGTGAAATCATTTGATTCCCTTCCTGCTTTATCTGTGCTCTGGATACTACAGAAAGACAGCGTGACCTGGTCTTTCTCACCCCCAGACCCCTCTAGCCCACCCTCTTCCTGCCCAAAGGCACTTTTCTCCAGCCTCGCCCTAGCACATGCTTCTCCCACAACAGAGGCAAAAAGGAGCACTCGTGGCAAAGAAGAAGCAGGGAGACTCCCAGGAGAGGGGAAGGGGCTTGGTTAAGTGGCGCACAGTTTCAGCTTAACCACTGGCTCAGGGTCTGATCCTGGTAAACCTCCTAATCTCTCAGACCCCATTTCCCAAGATGTTGTGAGGGATAAATGAGTTAACCTCCTGAACTGCTGAAAGAGTTTTGCAAACTGTAAAGCAAAACATGAATATTCGTGGTATTTTATTAGATATGTGATGTCTGGACACACTTATAAACTCTGAACCCCTCACCTCCACATCCCAATAACTTTCTTTGTTTTCCCCCTTTCCCATACCCATCCCAATTTCAAAGCAAAAATTTCTAAACATACTAACTTTATGAACAGAACAGGTAAAATGAAACGTCAATCAAGCCTAAACTAAAAACGGCTTCCAATTTGTATAAAATGCCAACAAACTAATACTCCCTATATGTCTGCCAATGTACGTATAAGGGTTTTCCAAAAAAATGCCATCTTCTTAAATAAATTTTACCCTCTAATTTTCAAATTTTAACTCTCATCCAAATTTTCCTCTCTCCTTATTTACATAGCTACCAGCACACGGCTTCACCCCACCCCCTATTTGGGGGAACAGTGAAGGAAGGAGGAATTTTGTTTCTTACATTGTGAGAACACAGGCCCATGTCTTACTTGGTCTCCTCAAGAGATGGATGTGCTATTTAACCCATTTGCTAATAAAATCCATTGAATTTTGAAGATTCCCTGACAGATGAAGCTTTAGCACATGCATAATATAGACTGGATTTATCATGGGGAAGCATTTGCCAAAGGCCACTGAGAGCATGCCTGCCACACTGCTCAGAGACGGGAGGGGAGGAAGTGAAGGTGGCGCCAGAGCAAGGGCACGCATGTCTAATGACACACCTGACCTGCTTCTTTCCAGGTGCTCAGCCAACCAGGTCTCCTCCGTGCCCCGGGGCACGAATGGGAAAATTCCTCATCTGCCACACTCGAAGGAGGCACCTAAATCCACAAAGCATACCGGGCAACAGAAAGGCCTCAGGCCTTAAAATGCTACCACCTGAGACACAGGGTAGGGTGGTAACCCCAGGCTCCCCCAGATTCACTATTACCAGAGAATGGGGCCCAGGACACCTCTCTCTACTTGAGGGAGACACCCTGTAGGACAGAGCAGGCGCTATGTGCTAGGGAAGCTACCTCTGGCAAACGGGGCCTCTCCAGAACACCTGCCAGGGCTTATTTCCCACCAAACTAGCTGACCAGAAGCCATGTGGTTTTAGTTAACAGGAACCCATTCCCACTAACCTAAGCTGCGGCGTGTGGGTTCATAAGGCCAAAGGGCCTACCAGAAGACTCGGAATAAGGAAATGCAGCCAGTACTCATGGGAGATGGAAACCAGGAAATGGGAAACCATCAGGAAATGAGACTATTCCCAAGGCCTCGTGTCCTCTGCACAACTGCTTCGTTCTCATCTCTCTGCAAAGCAGCTTTATTCCATGCTTCTCTGTACCCCTGAGTCAAACATGTACTTGCCAGTTAGCTCTGTCCTGAACAACACTGAAAGAATCAAAGGCAAACTAGGACTGCAGTCTCAAACCCAAAATATTCAGGATGCAGAGTTGAACTCAGCTTGTGTCAGGGGTTCTCCCTCCCCACCCCTCTTGATCTAAGCATCAGAAAAAGGCAGGTGAGCTGGTCTCACTCTAGAGGGTATCTGGCTGTCCAGCACAATTACAAAAAAGGAAACTATAAATGAAAACAGCTTAAAGAACACTGCCTATTAAGGCCACAAGGTACAGGTTTTCCAAAGGCACCATCTTGTATTCCTATCATCACTCCAAGGAAGCACAGCTATACAGCCAGATCCTCAAGTAATACTTAAGTGTCTTCTTTATAGCTTGCTTGTTGGTTGCTTGGGTCAGAGAAAAAAAAGATTTTGTTGTTGTCAAATAAGAATTTATTTTTGGCTTCTTCTTTTTTCTTTAAAGGAGGATTCTCAGCAGGAATCTTGCCCGGAAACAGGCAGAACCTGGCCAATACACTAAACGTCCTTGAGAGCTTGAAGGCAACAGTGGTCAAGAGAAGGAGACATGGTAGAGAGACACACATGACATACAACACACAGGCACAGAACTCAAGCCTTCTGGTGCAGATGAGCTAAAAATAAAATAATTTTCCATAAGAACTGGTTCAGTGTAGAGGTTAAGGGAGGCTCCTACCTTACAAAAGCCACTAAGGTTTTCATAAAGTAGCCCCCAAAAGTCATTATCAGTGGGGGTCTATTTCATCTACGGCAACAAATTCATCATAGATCAGGGGCTACTCTGTGTGGCTGCTAATAAGATAATTTGTTACAGGAGGCTTACAAATCCATGTACATTGATTAGAATTAATCAAACCCTGGACCCAAACAAGTTGGTCCACAGCTGGTAAGCAATTCAAGACTCAGTCTCTAATACCAGTCAGATTGATGCAAGATAAATCAAAATAATTGGATTTGTACGCTTACAACGTAAGGAAAAATCTCTTCCAAGTTTAAACAGTAACTCTTCACACCTTAATAAAAGGAATATATTTTCACAGTGATTTCCTGACAAACTCACCTAGGAATAAGAGTTTTTTAATACCAGCATAGAAAATCAAGATCATAATTGATGACTCCCAGTCAAACCGTTAAAATCAAAATGAGCCCAACTTTCTCAACAGCTTATCAGATTCTTTTAGTCTACACTGAAGTTGAACACAGAATTACCCAAACACAAAATACAAATGACAAGTAAGAATGAAGTGGCACTCACCAGCCTGGCTGTGCTCTGAATTAGCCATGCTTCATTAAAAAGCCAGGCAAACTTTTGCATTTGCTTTTATTTTATCTTTTACAAAGGCTGAAATAGAGTTTGACCTTTCTGAGCTATTGCCAGCTATGAATTGGAAACAAGCTAATTTAAAAGACAGCATCGATAAATGACTGTTCATGATTTCCATTTTTCCCCCTTCTTTCTCCGGTCTTTTCATTGGGTTTGTCTACCCACCCTATTTTTAGACTTCTATCAGAACTTCTAATGACTCCATATAAACTCAGAGTGGGAAAAAAAAGTCTAATTTCAGTCCCATTTTCTCAAAGCCCACCCAGCTAGCTAACGCCAATTATGGTAGGAAAAAGAAAGTAAGATTGATAAATGATAATATATCACATTCATTTTTATCGTTTTTCAAATTCTGAGCAGTCCATAAATTCACAAGTAAAGCATAAAGCGGCAGTGAGCACCAAACCCCACACAGGCGAGAAGACCTGGGAACATACACAAAGTGGAGGCTGAGGCTGCTCACGAAGGAGGAAAATAAATACCAGCTTGCAACAGGGTCATTATACTGAGAGACAACCGCTTCATCTCTCTTCCTTACTTCTTAAAATATTTAGTAAAAAAAAAAGTATCAAAGTGATTTGGATGTCAGCAGCACTGGCCTCAAACATTGCAAAAAGAACAACAACAACAAAACCCTGTGTACAAGAAAGTAAACTGTCTACACAGCAAGAGACAGGCCAGAGCTCGCCCATTCTCTCTCTCTCTCTCTCTCTCTCTCTCTCTCTCTCTACACTGGGAGAACAGAACAAAAGAAGTCAATGCTTCAACTATACATATGGACCCCAGAACATTCTGCCTAATGTCAGCTTGCATGCCCGCAAGTTTTAGAATTCACTGGAACACTAAAGCTCCTTGAAACACTTGCCATGTGTTTGCTGGGGAATTTCGCTGGACTCAGCCTGCCGCCTTTCCGGGCCGGGTTGTGCATGGTTGCAGAGCCGAGCAGGGTATGCCAAAGCAGCCTGACATTCAGCTCAAGACCACAAATTATCAGCAGTTTCAGTAAATTGACTCGAGTGCCTTTGTTCCTCAGACATACATCTTCCTACTGCTTACAAAGGCAGGCAGCAGAACCCAACCACCGCGGCCATAGCCGAGACTGGGAAAGGAAGTTATTGAAGCCTGGATTTCCTGCTTTTGCTTGTAGCCAAGAACTATGAGGCTTGTAGTGGTTTCAGGAACTGACTCATCTAATGATTCACGGGTAAGATACCGCTTTTAATATATTTCTGACCCTCAGATTTGGGAACATTAAAACCAAGCTGAATTTTTGCTTCACTCTTCTTTGCAAATTAATATTCACAGCAAAATCAACAGGAAGACAATGGTTTACTGAGACAATAAAGACATCATGCCAGCGGCAGGGAAAAATAGAACAGGAACACTGCATTTGAAGCCGTGTTCAAAGCCTAATCCATGGGCTACAATTTGACGGCATCCAAATGTCCCAAAAGTGGATAACAGGTGGGATAAGGTTTATTTTTAGATGCCATTGCCCTAGATGTAAAAATAGATTTAGCACAGCAATATTTTAATTCAGGCACATCTGGGGTTGTGACTCTAAATAGCCAAGATGTACAGAGGTACGTAGCTCTAGATTTAACTGTCACAGATGCAAACTGAGGAGAGTTCAGAGTCAGCCCGCCAATGAGTAATGGGTAATAAAGGACTCATACTGGAACACATTCTCCTAAATCATCCTCTACAGTAAGACTGCAATTCTGTGTTTCCACCAACCTCATACCAATCTTCTCCCCAAACACACACACACACACACACACACACACACACACACACACACAGGACTTTTACTGGGCAAAGCTCTCTGAAAGTACAGTGTCAAGAGCTGACACCTCTGGCTCCTCCCGTGGGCTCACTCATCATCAAGAGGTCCCACTAGGGAAAATTTTTCAAGTCTCCTTCACCCACCACATTAAGCACAGGACCAGTTTCAGTGATGGCTTTCAAAAGTGTTTACAGGAGTGTTTACAGGTTTCCACACAAGCCCAGTCACACAGAGGGAAAGGGGAAAAAGGAAAACAAAAACGTAGATTGATCTGGGGGACAGGGGATAGAGGAAGCAGTGAGAACAGTTGACCAGGCAAGGCCAAAGTGCAGGGGCTGGCTGGCAAGCCCTGCTTGGCTGGACTCCTCCAACAGATTTACTGACATGACGTCAGTGGCTCCAGGCCAGCTTTTTCTTTGGTAGCTTTTACCACTTGTTCCTGAAGCCTCCACTATGTTATGGAGCCCTAGGACCATAATGAAAATTCCCTTTGTGAAACCGAGTTTACCTCGGGGCAAAGAGGCCTGCCTTGGTGAATTACAGTGCTCTTCCCCTTCTCTCTGCAGCCACAGTAGGGGGGTGTGGGGGCTGGTGAACCTCACAATACTGTACTTTCCTCAATACAGAGGAACCATTAAATGAAGCTTGCTGCCTTAAAAAAAAAAAGGTGGGGGGGGGGGAGAGGCACAGAATTAAATGTATATCCAAAATTTCACAGGTTAAAATGCTGGTTAATTTCTCAGGGATGTCATTAAAGATGATAATTTCAGGACTATTTATTCTGCTGTAAAGCTGTGTTGGCTGGACTATCAACACTATGGCTTGAAACTCCAGGCCTGAATGAAACCTCTGAACGAGCATTATAGCTTTCTTTAAAACGAATTTTTCCCCCTAAATGTGATGCACCAACATGGGTATAAAACTATTTCTAAGAAGCAAAGACAGGAATTATTAAAAATAAGTCTAACTGATTTTTAAACAAAAAACACTCATTTTAGACTTATAGGCTTACTATTGCATTCCCACAACAGCAAAACAATAGCTGTGTTCAGTGCAGGATTCCAGTGCAAACTGCCTAAAATTACAAAGCTTTTTTAAAAAGCTTGTCTATAAAAATAAGATATTAGCAATAAATTCTTTAAAACTGGGACATTAAATATATTCTTTTCCAAATACTTGGGAGGAAAGGAAGGCAGAGGGCTTAATTCAACAAGTGTTTATTGAAACAGATGTGCGTAAATGACCCCAACAATATCATCAAAATATAGCCTGTAGTATGAATGGCTCAATGTGGTAATAAGATAAGGAATCACTCACCTTCCGGTTATTTATACAATGGGTAGAAAAAATTGTTGGGTAGACATGACTCAAGGCAATAACCAAAGTCTTCCGTGAAGCCCAAACAAAGTAATGTGAGGTCAGGCTTTCAGTATGAGAGTCAAGCCCCATGGGGGTTCTTCAGTTTGGCCATTTTCTTAATGGGAGGAAAGTCCACGGTGACAAGTACAAGCATGGATGTGGTGAATGAGAGCCAAAGGGGCAAGTATGAGAGATGTACTCAAAAAGAGCTTTGACTGTGGATGAAACAGTAATCATGACAGGTGGGATCCATTTCTGAAGGTGAACAGGGGGTTTTGTGAACCGAAAGGGAAGGAAAAAATAAATAAGGCAGAAAACCTAGTACCCACATTGTAGCTCAAAATATCATTTTCCATTAAAAGGAACCAAACCTCCCTGTAGAAACGGCTCTTTCTAGGTCCAGTATAGGAAATATACAAGAAAACAGTGGACAGCAGAGAAGCTATCAGACCAAAAGGACCACATCAAAAGAACACAGGAGCCAACTTAAAGAAACTCCCATTGGCCAAAGATGGGACAATTTAAAGATCAATAAAAAGAGTAACTGCAATGAATTCATACACATCTAAAATTTTTATATCCCTGATGACATGGTACTCAAAAAAACAAAACCTGTCCTTCCTGTACAAACTCTATGCCAAGTACAAACTATTAACCAAATAGTTAAGGAGAGAAAGTTTTTCCCTACGGAAGTATTCTAGCTAATGAATGAAGAAGGAATGAGACAACTGGAGTATGACCAGTTTGCGGAGCCCATGTCAAAACACTGATACAGGCAAGACCAATCAATGTCTGGTAATATCAGAGAGAGACAAGGGGACATTATATGCCTCCTGGTGTAATACTAGATATGAAATATTCCTACCAAAAAAAACTATAACCAGAAACAGATCAAGCTTCTAGATCTAAATTCCCATTTATAGGAAATACAGGGGATATAGCAACATGTGAACAACACCATGAGGATGCAACTGAGAAATCCAAAATGAGGGAAAGTCTACAGGAGAAACAATGGTGCCTTAACAACTAATAAAACACAAGGGGAAGAAAAAAGAAATGGGAGAGTTCTACAGATTTAAAGAGTTCTAAGAAATCTTACAACCAAATATAACCTGTTGATCTTGTCTGGACCCTGATATGAACAAACCAACTGTGGGGAAACATTACGAGACAAACAATGAATCTGAACTGACTGGACATTTGCTATTAAGGAATTGTTGTTAAAATGTTGGTGTGATAATTATATTGTAGTTATGTTTTTAAAAAAAAAAAAGTCCCAGTGTAGATACATATATTGAAAACTTTATAGATGAAAGATTATGCCATCTGAAATTGCTTCAAAATAATCTAGTGGGTGAGGAGCCAGGGATTTAGAAGAAACAAGAGTGGCCTTGCGGTAATGACTGTCACTGAATGATGATGGGTACATGGAAGTTTGCTGCCCTCTACTATGCAAAGTTTTTTTATAGTAAAAACTTTGAAAACCTAAAATAAAAGAAATATAAGACATTACTCCTGTCCCCCTCCTATAAAGAGAGAGAAAGATGTTATGCAAAGAGTTACCTAGCACTCTACATCACAGCAACTGGCTGATGATAATAATCGCAATCTTTTTTTTTTTTTTTAAAGATTTATTTATTTATTTAATTTCCCCCCCTCCCCTGGTTGTCTGTTCTTGGTGTCTATTTGCTGCGTCTTGTTTCTTTGTCCGCTTCTGTTGTCGTCAGCGGCACGGGAAGTGTGGGCGGCGCCATTCCTGGGCAGGCTGCTCTTTCTTTTCACGCTGGGCGGCTCTCCTCACGGGCGCACTCCTTGCGCGTGGGGCTCCCCCACGCGGGGGACACCCTTGCGTGGCACGGCACTCCTTGCGCGCATCAGCGCTGCGCATGGCCAGCTCCACACGGGTCAAGGAGGCCCGGGGTTTGAACCGCGGACCTCCCATGTGGTAGACGGACGCCCTAACCACTGGGCCAAAGTCCGTTTTCCCTCACAATCTTAATTATAGTCAGCAAGTTACATTTATGGGGCACTTACCTCCCTGCCAGGCATTGTGCTAAATCTCACTTAATCCTCACTATAACCAATAGAGAAGATATTCCTATGTCCATTTTACAGATAAGGAGACTAAGGTTCAGAAAGATTAAAGAGGTTGCCCAAGGTGAAACAGCTAGTCAACTGGAGGAACCATGTCTAATTCCAGGAAGACCCAAGTCCATAGCTCAATGGGAATCTGAAGGATTTATGCCCTGTCAAAATAGTAACAACTCTTAAGAGTGCCATGAAATCTACAAGCCAAAAGATTCAATTCTCCTCAGTGCCAATGTGAGCAGAACTGAGAAGAGGCTTATTTTGTGATTACCATTTTTGGTGAAACCTAGTGGTTTAACAGACAGAGACCCTGAGATCTCAAGGTGATAGAGTAAGGGAGAGAAAATGAAAAGGGGAGATATGTCTGTGTTTTCCTGATGGAGAAAACAGAAAATAAAAAGCAAAAGGGTTACTGTCTGAAGAAAGGGAGAGAGAAACAGAGCAGGAAATCCAGCAAGAGAGGAAGCTGGGGAAAAGCTTAACAATAAACCCAAAGGAGGAAGATGGAAAAACCAAAATAAATGAGCTGCTGTCAGACTGGTCTATTTCAGTTGAGATGAAACCCTCAGGATCTTCAGCCGAGAACGGCAGGGCAGAGAAAGCAGGAAACTTCTGAATGGAGTGGGGGATACAATGCAGGGGCCCTCTGTATGCCACATGCTATGCCAGGGCCATATTTCATAAACTTTAAACTCACAACCTAGGGAAATACTATTATTTTCTTGATTTTGCAGACGAGGCTATGGAGGTCGAGAGAGATTTAAAAACTTGCTTAAGGTCACACAGTCAGTAAGATCACTGAACCTGGGCCTGACTTTAAAGCCATGCTTTTCAGCTACTTTGTTAAATAATCATGCAAGGACAAAACCGTACGGTGAGGACAACACCAAACAGCCAACAGCAAAAGTACCTAAATGGCATCTGGGAAAGGTATGAAGATTGTAAGATGGAGACAAGCTAGCACTGGGAAGGAGGGAAAGACAGGAGCACAAGTCCCCAAAATGGCGCCAGTGACTCAATTACCTTTTAGCTTGGACTCACAGAACTAGGTGGACAGGAAGGAAAAGGCAGTGTCAACTGCCATTCCCTCCCCCCAAAGCCAACCCAGATGTCAAGGATAGATATCAACCCCATCAGTAACCCCCATTTCAAGGCCACTAAGGGCACTAAGCAAGTACAGTTAACTACCTTCTCCCCACACGGCTCCACCACTGTCCATCACACATGACAGGCTGAAACAAACCTTCCAGCCAGGACACCTGGGACCAGAGGGGGATGGGAACATGACAACATGGGGGAAACACCTCCATCTCCAGGTTTCTAGGCATTCCCACCATCAGGGAGTGTAGTCAAGGTCACCTACTTAAACCCTACCCCCAGCATGAAGCCATCCCCAGATCCAGGTTCCGGGGCGACAGAGGGGGCTAACTTATTCTGACTGCTGCCAAGGAAGCACATTCCAGAGCAAAACCAGATAAACTGGCAGGTCTGGTTCCAAGCTTCCAAATCACGTCTGCACCCCTCCCACCCCACCACACAGAGTAGTCTGAATCAACCCAGCCCCCTGAAATCCCACCCTCGCATTCTCAGTGCCTAGCAGGGAAGGGGGAGCTGGGAGGGGGCGGGGATACTAGGTCCCCACAGTCTTGAGAACTGAAACCAAAGAGAAGAGGTGAATCTTGCCCCTCCTTGACAGGACAGATGGCTGGGGCAGGACAAGTCCTCTCTGCAAGGCTTGATTGGGCCACACCCAACTTTTTAGGACCTTAGCCACATCTGTGCATTGAAGATAGAGTAAAATAGGCCACCAACAAAACAAATCAAAGTGTTAGTGAGGGGAAATCTTTCTTTGTTCCATGTCACAATTTATCTTAGCTCCATTCAAATGCCAAAATAAAACCTGACTTAATATACAGTACTAATTTAGCCTCTTGCAGCTGTGGGGATCACACAGAACTTGGAAATGGTTCAAATCTGGCTCTGTTGACTAACTAGCTGTGTGACTTTGGGCAGGTAACTAACCCTCCCTGGGCTTCATTTTCCTTGACTACAAATGGAACTCTGAAGTTTAAATGAGGTAATGCTGAAGGACAGAACCTGAGGGCTGGGAATCAGCACAACTGAGATTTATGGAGTGAAATCAGCAATACTGCTCCTCCTCCACAAAACCTGGCTTTGGGAGGGAAGCGTTGGGGTTGGGGATTAGATGACTCAGATAACAGTACAGTTCTGCAGGACCTTTCTGCCCTAGGATCCACAAGGTTCTTACATGTTTCATATCTTAATCTAAACCACAGCAAAGAAGCAGGCAAAAACAGGTAGGTAGACGGTCACCATCTTCCCAGAAAGGGAAACCAACTTTTCAAGTGACTTGCCCAAGGTCACTCAGAGAGCCAATAATAAGGGTTGCCCTTCTACAACGGCTGAGCATGGAAGGACCAAAATCCTAGCATCCAGAAGACCCTCAAACTCCTTCACCCAGCAAACCAACCCAACAAGGAATCAGTTCTCTACAACTGAGCTCTCAGTGGCAAAATGCAGAGGCCACTGTTTGAGCTAGACCTGAAAGACCCAAAATTGGACTAGATACCTCTTTTCCTGCCCACCACCATTACCTAAAGAATATGATTAAAGAACTAAATAAAAAGTGGTATTAAAAGAACTACCAGGAAGAGGACTTGGCCCGGTGGATAGGGTGTCCGTCTACCACATGGGAGGTTCACAGTTCAAACCCTGGGCCTCCTTGACCCGTGTGGAGCTGGCCCATGCACAGTGCTGATGCGCGCAAGGAGTGCCCTGCCACGCAGGGGTGTCACCCGCGTAGGGGAGCTCCACGTGCAAGGAGTGTGCCCCGTAAGGAGAGCTGCCCAGCCCAAAAGGAAGCGCACCCTGCCCAGGAATGGCGCCGCACACACGGAGAGCTGACACAACAAGATGACGCAACAAAAAGAAACACAGATTCCAGGTGCTGCTGATAAGGATAGAAGTGGTCACAGAAGAACACACAGCGAATGGACACAGAGAGCAGACGGGGGAGGGAGAGAAATAAATTTAAAAAATAAAAGAACTACCAGGGGGAGTGGATGTAGCCCAGTGTTTGAGCACCTCATTGCCACGTATGAGGTCCTGGGTTCAATCCCTGGTACCTTCCCCTCCCTCCCCCCCCCCAAAAAAAAACTACCAGGAATTGAGCAGTGGAATTACAGTTACATTTGGTTTTAGGCAAAGTACTAAAATTCCACCTTCTTTTCCTTGCATTATTTATTTATGTATATCATAGGACATCATTACTTACAAAGGTGAGTTTGAAACCTAAGGTCAATAGCACTGAGACCAAAGCTTCTAAAATATATCCTGAAAATCCCAAATTTCACATAGTACAATCCTTTCAGAATTCCACCAGGAAAAACTTCTTTCTAAATTAAACTTTGTTAGTCTGAAAGGAAATGAACCACTGCTGAATCACAGTATGAATGATGAAAAACGTTTTAAAGTAGTTTATGCATTGATCCACAGAGGAGCTGAGGGTTTGAAGCAATCCGATTGAAACTAGCACAGATTCGTAGACGAATTACTCAGCAACAATCTGAGATACTCTCGTGAGAATACGGCTATGAACTCAAACACCAGGATACTACAAACTTTTCCCACCCAAGTTTTCTCTCCATTCTGTTTAATTCAGGAGAGTCAGATGCCAGTTTCCTATTAGAATAATGATATCATTTTTCATTCAAATCGGGGCACTTCTGAGAGTAAAAGAAGGTGCTATTAATGTTTATAGAAAGACAAGACACATAAATGAGGTCTGCACCAGGCCCACAGTGATGAGTGGCCTCTGTAACTATTAGGTAAATTCTGAAAGCTCATCTCCCTCCCCCATAACCACAAAGGACAGTAAAGAACAACCCTTTAGAAAATACAAATGGACATAAGCTACTATTAAGAGGAAGACAGTCAGGATCTGGTGGGAGGACACAGGAACAAGACCAAATTAAAATTAAGAAAGAAGTGGGCAAAGCAGAGCCTGAAACTCGGAGTATAAATTAACCTAACTCTGGGGACTTCATTTTTTTTTCCTCTGAGAAGGAAGTTTGTTTTCTTTTTAATTTTATTTTACTATTTTTTAATTATCTTTTTTTTTTAAATTACTAGATCACACAAAATGGGGACTTCTTATTTCCCACCTTAGATCAACTAACAAATCAGATTCAATGATTGATTTGTGGGGAAGAAGATTTGGCTCAGCAGATAGAGCATCCACCTACCACATGCGAGGTCCAGGGTTCAAACCCAGGACCTCCTGACCCATGTGGTGAGCCAGCCCATGCGCAGTGCTGATGCATGCAAGGAGTGCCATGCCACGCAGGGGTGTCTCCCGCATAGGGGAGCCCCACGAGCAAGGGGTGCACCCGGTAAGGAGAGCCGCCCAGCGCAAAAAAAGCGCAGACTGCCCAGGAGTAGCACCACACACACAGACAGCTGGCACAGCAAGATAACACAACAAAAAAAGACAGAGTCCCAGTGCTGCTGACAAGAACAGAAGTGGACACAGAAAAACACACAATGAATGGACAGAGAGAGCAGACAATGGGGGGGGGGGGGGTGGAAAAGAGGAGAGAATTAAATAAAAAATAAATCTTAAAAAAAATGATTGATTAGTGGACTGATGAGCCTTTCAGACTCCCTTCTCCATGAGCTCCTAATTTTATCCCTTATGATTGAGTTCTCAGATTGCTTAAAGTGTAAGACATAGGGCAGTTAACAGGAGAAAAAGCTTTGAAACTTACTCTAACATAAAAACTCTTCTATTTTAAATACTTCTAACGGATATCTTACTCTAAAATGAGCAAGCTAGTAGAAATGTAACTCTTCTTGCAGACTTAGGTCATCACTCAGAGTATCCATCTTAACTGCTCACTAGCTCAACAAAAACAAATGCTGTAAAGTGCAGGCACCATGCTGAGGGCAGGGGATCCCGCGTTGAACTCGGTGCATCTGTTCTGTATAACTGGATTCAGTCTCTTATGTTTATGAGATACAATTCATATGCCATAACATTCACCCTCCTAAGTACACAATTCAGTGGTTTTTCATCTATTCATAAGATGATGGAATTGGTGTTTAAAAAAAGTATTTTTCTCTCCTCTTCAACTGTCAGTCTGCCTGCTTCTAAAAGCCTCTCTCGCAAACCAGGTTACTCACTCAATAATTTTTAGCCTCCCAAAGACTGCAAAACCACATTAGCTAACACAGTTCTACCCAGGATGGTTAAGAGACAACAGGAAAAGATGTCAATAAAATGTCGGTGGTCCCCAGCCCAGACTCACTCAAAGCAATTCCAACTGCTCTGGCCAGTCCCCAGGAGTAGTGCAGCTCTGAAAATACTTGGGGCATTGACACCAGCCCTGAGGCGTAGCTCAGAAGCTGAGCAAAGCAGGACTAGCTTAGGGAGGCTGACTTTGAAAACAGGAGGCTCAACCCACCAGCTTCTACAAAGGATTCAGCTCACCTAGCAGGGAAGAACCTGGAGTTAGATACTCATTTGGATTAACAAACATTCTCTTAAAATATGTAGAAATTAGCTAAAAGAGAGGGACGACCATTCACAATGGGTGTAAATTATTATTTGAATCATATTTACGGCCCAGAGAAAGGGAGTCTTATGAGAGGGGCAACAATTTAATTCTGGAGCTTGGTCAGGAAGGGTGATCAGGCTGGTCTGGGTCTGTAGCTCCAGCCTACTGAGCTAGCCTCTACATGTACTCTCTTATTGAAACTTTACTACAACCCTTCAAAGTAGATAAGGTCATCTCCACTTTCCAGAGAAGCAACTGCGAGGTCACGGAGTCAAGCACTCTGCCCAAAGCAGGTATTAGGGAGGGGCAGTGTGGCAGCAAAAGTAAGGAGGGGTGAGGTACCTCTCTGCCTGTGTTCCCTCACACCTGAAGCAAGATGGCCTCAAAACTCCAGGGGGATTCCTCAGTGGTTTTGCCCATTGGCACAGGACCCTAAGCCTTGTTTGCATATGAAAAGATGAGTTCCTTCTTAGAAAAGAATTTTGAGAACCCAACCAAGTTAGAAGCATGGCTTTCAAGGAAGAGCCTAAGGAAGAGGTTTCCTTTCAGATGGATGAAGTTGTAACCACACTCCCCAGTTTTTGCAGTATTCCCATTTAATTTGCACTCCTATTCGGCTAGGAATGATCTCAAATATTATGCATTTACTAATGGATTTCCCCCAGTTTATGAAGAGTGGAAGTGTGATTCAGAGAGATTAAATGGTCTAGGGATTTTATGGGATGCCTCAGCCTCTCCTGGATTTCAATCCATTTGGCTTAGCCCAGGGGTCTGGCTCTAAGCAACTATGCCTCAGTGTTGGGGGCTCCCCAACAGTCACTGTCAACACTGACCAGGCAGAAATTCCTTGAAGATCTGATATGCCAAATAATGTTTTAAACCGCTATTTCCCGGGTAGTTACTATGTATCAAGCATATGGTAGACACTGTTTAAATTTAGAGATGGAGACACTGAGGCTGGCAGTTAGGAAGTAATGTGTCCAAGGCCACAGAAACAGTATGCCTAAGGGTCAGCTACAACCCTGGACTTTTTAAACCTACGTAACCCTGCGTCCTTTCTTTAATTTAGAATCAGGAAACTGTTATCCCTCTCCATTTCAATCCATTCTTTTTCCTTCTCTTCTTTCAATTGCTCACAGCCATGTTTCAGTTCTATCCTAGCCCATTTCTGGCAAGAAATATCTTTACTGATATTTAAGGGCCGAATTCATTATAAGAAGAGTGTTGCCAGGGTTTTTTGTTTGTTTGTTTAACAACTTAGCCCTGACTCTACACCCAAAAGTGCACCTGGCAGAAACACTTCCTTCAAAGCCCAACTCCAACATCACTTCCTCTGCAAAGCTTTCAGAGATCAGTTGCTACCACTGGACAAAGTTTTCTGGGTATATCATAAGCCCATATGCCATTGAGTTTTTTCCCTTTATTCTTGTTATTACAAAAGGGAAAACATGCTCCTAAAAATTCAAGTATACAAGTATCCAAACTCTGAAGGCTCCTCCCCCTTCCCAATCCCACTCCTTCAAAGCAACCACTGTAGATTTCACGTATGACCTCCCATTTGATTTTAGATAAACTGTTTCATCACTCTAAGACACCAACTGTAACATGCAGCATGACTTTTTTAAAGATTTTTTAAAAATTTATTTCTCTCCCCTTCCCCCCCAGTTGTTTGCTCTCTGTAGCATGATTTTATGTACATATAATACCGCTGAGAAACAACCATGCTAAAATACTTCCTTGCCGCTTAGAAATATTATTTTATGCACAGTAATTTTTTTTGTCATATGTCAATATTGTACACACATAAAAATGGAAAATACAAGCAAAATAAACTGGGGGTAGAATATCCCTACCACAGCTTCTCTAGTCATCAGGCTACGCTTTTCCACACACTACTGTGGTATCTACAGTGTTGGGGACAGCAGGAATATTTTTAGCAATGCTCCACTACTCACTCCAGGACTTTCTTCCTCTCCACTGAATCCATTCTTTAGTCTCTTATGACACACCGGAGGTCAGGACCAACACCTGGCCAACCATGACTGTAGGACACATCCCAATTTCAAAAACATTCACATATGTAAAAAACTGCATCTTAGAACTCATGAAATACAATTTATATGCCTGTACCACTGGATTGTGATTACCTCTTTACATGCCTATTTCCCATGCTAAACTATCAACTTCTCAGGCTCAGGGGAGTTTTACTGTTCACATTCACTGATCACCAAATCCCTGGAACACTAGAGCAGGACCAGGAAGTTGCGAAATCTCGTGGCAAGTAATGATTCCATGCAAAACCAGGAGCAACTGGACATGCAAAGTGCCCAAGGTGGATGGGAGAGGAAAGAAAGGGAAGCCCAGAATGGCTTTATCCTCAGGCATGGCTCTGAGAAGTGGTCAGGATCAAACCGCAAATTGGAGGGCCAGCCTTCCAATTCCACACACACACTTAGTACCCCCGCCCCCTAGTCTCCAAGGATTCCACCTGAGGAGCATTATTAGCATCTCCACTATTCAAAAAGTAAAACACAACCAACCTCCGCCAGCAGCTGGTCAAGAACAAATACTTCCCACCGCCTGCCAGCAGGCCTGACACACACCTCTGCAATCACATCTGGAAACAACTGCTCCACTCCCAAGGGGCAGGTAACACAGATGGGGGCCAAGCAGAGAAGATGGTTCTGTTCATTTTACTGCTTCTCCTGCATCAAAGAGCGTGACCTTATTTTTGTGCAGCCTTTTTTTTTTTTAGAACTGACGAAGAAAATCAATTCACTAAAATCACGGAATTTAGTGAATTCCATAAAGATTCGGAATGTTCCTAGGTAAATCACAAATATAGGGGAGAAAACTCCCACTCAGAGCTAGGAGGAGCGGCCAAATTCTGTGTGACTGGATCTGGGAATAAAAATTAATATATCGAGAGTAATGGCTGCCAACAGAGGCAGATGCTATTATGGGCCTTTTAGAAACACAGAACCCAGTGCCGAGCTGTGCAGACCTCCTGAGTCTGCAGGGGTGACGCCCAGGTCAAAGGAAGCTCCACTCCTCCGAGCCTGCTGGGATGCACATGCTGAGGAGGGCACCGGCTCCCTGGGGCAGCACAAGGAAAAGGCCGACCTCAGTGAGAGTCAGAACCATGCAGAATGAGCAATGTAAAAGGATCTCTGAACCCTGAATTACAAACCCAAAAGTGGGAAGAAGTGAGGGGACTAGAAAGATCAGCAAGAGCACACAGGGCAGAGTGGGCTGGGAAAAGATGCAGGCTTTCTCACCCTGGATGCCCCAGTGCCTGCCACAGAGCAGCGACACAAATATTTGCTGGATGAGCTTCACCTGGTTGATGGGCACACAGTCAGGCACATCATCAAATTTCCACTGAGCCCCTACTATGGGCAGAATCCCTGAGTTGATTCAGGCTCAGGCAACAGTTCTGCCATCTCCCATCAATTCAGTAGAAGAGATTTCAGTTTTATTTCGGCTTCCCTGGACACCTGAAGTGGTGTGCTAGAAACATTTCTTTCCTCTTTATTAGCACCTAGTCATAAAGGAAGTTGCTGCTTGCCTCCAAAGCAAAGGTAACACTTCCCCTGATTTAAAGTTATATATTCATTTTGCAATTAACGTAAAATTTACAGTTAAAAGGAAATTAGGGAGATATTCTGAATGCAAAATGAAACTAGCAACCTTTCACCAAAATAAGGAAGATATCAGCCTTATCTCTCCAGTATTTAAAACCTAACCTTTGAATTATGGGAGTTTCTTGGTTCTGCCAATATAAACTGCTATTAAGTAGCTTGTTTTCTCCGAATGAAAATACCTGACAATGTTTTCTAAGTCTCCCATATTTCAGGATGGGGCTGACAGTCCCTCGGCTAATAGAGTTCTTTTTAGCCCTAGCCACTATTGGAGATGAAAAGGGAGCAAGAGAGAAAGAGCTCAAAGAGATTCCACCAAAGGAATCATCAGCTCACAATAGTTTCAGAATCTGTCCTGAAACACCCCTAGTCACAGTGACGGGGGACCTGAAAACCAAGCATATCAAAATGCTATTGATAAGCTAAATTACCAGACAGCTTATCAGAGGCCCACATCCGCCATATGGTGCCCCAACTTCTGCCGCCTGTTGCTGCCACAACAATAGGCACGTCTACCCAGAAAGCACCATCGGACAGAAACCCAGCAGCAGCGGCATGCGGGGCAGCTACTGTGCTTACATTTTATTTTGTACTATTAGCTTTGTGCCTCCCTCGAGCCCAGGAGGGACCTGAAACACACACATTCAATGTCAAAAATGCATGTTACCTGCAAAATACATGCACACGCACACAGCGCACAGTGTGTGGACACATATCGGGTGAACAGATAAAACCAGATGTCAACTCCAGAAAAGGAGTTGCCTGGTGGGGGAGGGCGAGCCAGGCAGGCTCCCACTAGAGCTGCAACCAGACAATGAGCTTTTCTCAAAACACTCCGGCAGGCGGGCCTCGGGGAGTGGCTATTTAAAACACTTGGCTCCTTTTATTTTACCACCATGGAAGTGAATTCGGTTCTTAAGTGCCAGAGCAAATGAAGTCATTTGGTTTCCGCGGGCTTTCTTTGCATTTCAGCAGAAGAGACTGGACTGAAATCGAAAGGTCCATCTAAAGTTGATCTTTTTTCCAATTAATAACTGATGCCACAGAGGACTGGGCACTTTGCCTTCACTAACTTTTTTTTCTTTAAATAGATATTAAGGTCGCAGAAAATATAAATAATAATGGACACTGCAATGACTGCTATCAAAGATGACTCCCTTCCAAAAATGCTAGGAAGTCAAGGTGTAAAGAGGAACAGAAAGATCATCTGCTAATGCCTGGACTGAAATAAAATAGTAATGGTGATTTCTGTCAAATGAATTCCCAAACATTTTCCATTTCTTTCTACTTTTCTACTCCCTCTAACGACTATCTTTGCAGAGATTATATGGTTGATGTAATAAAACATTCATCTATTCAGTTGACTATTAAGGAAAAGACGCTGGTTTTCAAAGAGAACTCAGCAGCATGCAGCATCTGGTTATGAAAAAAATGCACAACAGACAGGTCTGGATACAGAGCAAAGCAAAAAGGACCAACAGTTTCAGTTTTTTCCCTAATATTCAAATCTATTTAGCTATTACAGAGAGGCACTCTTTTTATTCTCCCCAATTTACCACACCTAAGCATACAAATTCTTGAATGAACTTTATGAATTTTCTTAAACATTTTGTTTTTAAAAAATCTCCTTTCAAGTTAAATTGAGATTGCACTTGAACTCCATCCAAGAGCAGAGCTGAAATGAATTATGATAATTAGAAAGCTGTGCCTATAAAAAAGCAGCACAGTTGATGCACTTTTTTCAAAAAGTTCATGCCAGAGAATATAAGTTCAATATGTTCTCACATAATTAACATTTCCCACCATTAGAGGCAGTTTTTCAGTTTATATATCAGTAAAAACAACAGCACTCGTCATTGTTGTATATTCCCAGTCAACAGTGTTTCACTTTCACATACTTCTAACCTGTTAGATGCCTAAAAGCAACTAGAATTTCCCACTGGGGACGACCGGTGCTTCAGTTGTTCATCAGTAAAGCTGGTCTTTTCTTTTAAACCCAATTTCCAATATTGGGTCCTGTCCCTCAAATTAAAACTGCTAATGAAATCCTATAATAAAGCCTTAAAAATGAATGTGAATCATAAAGTAGGGGCAGAAAGCATAGCTTTAGTAAATACTGATATACTGAATAAATACTGATTTATTAATTCAGTATTCAGCTATTGGGGGGGTGGGGAGCAATAGCTTTCCCTTAGTCTGTCAAGAAAGTAGAAAAGGCAACCTCCTAGGACCCTGATCCGATCAGAGGAGAAACCAGCGGCTTCACATTTGGACAGCCAGGGCTCCCAGACTAGAGAAACCATTTTTTGAAAATCCTCCCAACGTGCAAAAAGTCAGTGAACAAAAGGAGAACTTGAGAGCTGAGAGTGAACCCCACCTGGAAAGACACATCATCCTGAATACCCACTCTTCGGGGCATCTCATTTGCTCCAAAATAATACATATTTCAGAATTGCCTTATTTCTATACCACTATCAGAAGCTGAAAGTATGGGGGAGGGGGGATCAAATTTCAACCCTGAGGTCAAGTAAGAGATAGAGCCAAGGAAGTTTATAATGAGACTCTTAGAGCTCGAGGATTCTCAGTAGTTCACAACTTTGAAACAAAGCAAAACCAAACCCACCCAAAAGCACCCCAGATATTTAGATTCAAATATTTTACCACTCCACAAACCATCCCATTAAAGAAAAGGACCGCAAGTTTCCAGTCTGAATTATATAGTAATTGCAATTCAATGGGGTCTAAATTGAATATATATCAAAAAAAAACAAAAAACCCAAGCCTGAAACATTAAATGCTTAGGATGGGCTTGAATTCCTTGATTTTTATCAACCTCTATGAACATAAAATAAAATATATCAGTGACAGTGTTCAAACATGACTCAGGACCTAACTTAAATACCACAGGGTAATCTGTGGCTTCCACAGGGTAATCTGTGGCTTCTACAGATAAAATAAGAAAAAGTACCATACAGCAATAAAAAATTATTCCAGCCACCAGTCAATCCCCAACTAGTCCAGTGGCAGAGTTTAAGTTTGTCAAAGAATAAGCTTTCAATATATTTTTCTCGCCGAGTTCAAAAGTAGGACATTAGCACTCTACCACTCCACTCACTGCACTGAACTCCAAAGGGCAAGCTGTAATGCCAGTATTTATCACAAGAAAGGTTGGCTCCAATTTTCCTACAGTTCTACAGAGAAAGCTTTGGCCTGTATTCATCAGTCGTTGGAGAAAACAGACCCTAAAAGTTTTACCACTAAACAGAACCAATCTCTAAACACAGCTTTCACTCAGCAATTTTTGTTTCCTTGTGCTGAAATCTCTTTATGGGGAACAAGACAAAGAGTCTTAAGTATAAGCTTAAAAGTATCATTTCATCTACCTATCTATCTATATGTGAATATGGTCGTTTTAAGCACACTGGTTCACACATTGCAGTTATTTGCATCAACCTTTTGAGTGATAATACACCAATTTTCATTTGCAGGCAGTATAATTATGCTCACAATTAACGCATAATAACACGTGAGATTAGAGAGAAAAGTAATCCCACAGATGCTCAGGCTCTTGTACAACCACCATGAATGAGAGAGCAATCCGTTCCTGAAGCACGGACCCTTAAAATATTGTTAATGGCACAGTTCATTTCTTCAAAGCCCTATATAACATTTGGAATCCACATTCTTTAACTGTTCATGTTACACACATTTCTACTGAAAATGTTGATGACAAATGTGATCTAGAAAGATGGAGTGACAGACTAGAAGCATATTCTCCCCCAGTTTTCCCATTAAAAAATAGTCTCATACTTGCTGCTCTGTATTCCAGCGCCAACAAAATTCAAAATTGTTTATAAAATGCTGAAAAACTCAAGCAGGAAAAAGTTTGAACATTTTCCCCCCTTTTGACTCACTGTCCTTTATCTAATAAAAGGGGACGCCAGTCCCCTAAGGAAGCATATGAATATATAATCCATGGATACGCTGGAACAGGAGGAGCAAGGAAAAGGGGAGGGCACCTGACTCCCCCCACCCCCCACCCCTGAAACCCACCCTTGGGGGTAATTAGTTTGCTGCTGGGGTCTATGCTTACGTACCAAAATGGAGGGAGGCAACCCTCAGTGAGAAACTCATTTCAGTGTCCCCCTGCCCCACTTTAAATTAAATTTCATTAAGCATATGTTGTGCTGAGTCCTGGCTTTTGTTTTGGGAAAAGAAAAAAAATGAATAAAACCTCTAATAATCTCTCTCAGGCGAGTTCCCTGGAAGGAGTTCTATGTTACTTTATAAAGGATCACACAGAGTAGGAATTTACACAAAGATTCTTTCCTATAATTCTTTTTCATTCTTATTGCCAAGGCGAAGTGCTACAATGGTTCTGCCTTAAGGTTGTTAAAAAGGGGGGGGGGGGGAGAAGGAGGGGGAGCATTCTAATATTACCCTAAAACTGCATAACAAATACTACTTATCATTAAAGTAAAAATAAAACAGTCTACCTTGGCACTTTGATACCATCAGCAAGAACCAGTAACGAATACAGCATATCAGTACATTTTTTATACCAACAATAAAGAATTGTAAAATCTACTTAAAACCTGAAACCTGAGAGTTCCACACAGAACTGCGCATACAAAGAGATACTAAACAAAAATATCTGTGACCATTTATGGAAGTAGTGAGATTGGAAAAATAAGCCTCCCCCCACTCCCCCACCAAAAAATCAACAATTCAAAACCTCACTGTTAACAAAGGCTCAACTAATCCATTTTCTTTCCTTAGTCACTTTGTAGTTACTTCTATTTCCTTCCAAAGAGGAAAGATTCTTACCAAAGTTGGCTCTAAGTCTGGCCCTTACAAGCCTTTAGGTGTGTCTGGGCCCAAAGATCCTGCTATTTACAGATGGGCAAAGACCATACAGTGAAAAGATGAAGCAGGCCTGAGGTCTGTATCCTGGCAGAGAAGCCCCCATTTGTGTAACCCCCCACAGCTGGGCTGACAAAACAGCCAGAACCCACCTTCCTGAGGAGGGATCTATGAGCCACCTGCAGGTACCCAGCACACCGAAAGGAGCAGACCAGACACCTAACTTCCAAAAACACTGGAGGGAGGAGGGGGGAAACGTGAGTTGTTTTGGACAGATAATGCTCTGCTCCTTTGCAGTATCTGTAGCAATTTTAATATTTGTTTTTTACTATTTTGAAATCTGATAGGTTTTATAGACTTTTCTGTCCCAGAACCTGGGCTCCCTCCAAGGCACTGATTTTTAAAACACGCCTTCTTACATTCCCTGCTCTTGGAACATCATCTGTCTCTAAGTTTCCAGTGCTTACTGAGGTCAATTTTCATTTCTGCAAATCACAGGCAGCCACTTGCTTCTCAGAAATTAACAAGCCTCCAGAGAAATGCTGGTGGCTAGTATTTCATTGTTTCATAAATATTTTTATACAGTGACACCATTCAACTTTAAATAAACCTTTAAAACGAAAGACAATTAAAAGGAGAGAAAATGATGATCTGGATTTTATTTATTTTCGTGGGAGGAGGGATAAGGGAGGTGGAAGCCCTCCATTGTTTTCTACTCCTTTTAGAAATGTTGCTTTGGTTCAGAAAAAATACAAACATTAAAAAAAGAAAAACCTTAGAAGTTGAACTTTCTTTAAAGCGGGCCTCCGGACTTTTGAAAACAAGTGTTTCAGCTCTGAACAAAGACGAGAAGTGCACCCTGATTTTCTCCCCTCCTGGGGCTCATTTCTCTTCCAATAAATAAACAAATCCCCCAGTATTTCCTACCGAAGGGAAGTTTTCCAGGGAAAGTCTCCTCCTGGTTTTGGTGGTAACTGCGACTCAGTCTTTTTTGGACACAATGTTTCTGCTGACTCCTGAAAATTTTCCACTTGAATGTGTAATGAAGCGGCGGCGGCGGCGGCGGCGGCAACAGTTCTGGAGAAGCGGCAAAGACGACCGTGCCCTCTCTCATCTTTGGAAAGGAGCAAAACCCTCGCCCGCAGCACAAGTCGGCGCAGACCCCCGGCCGGCCTCGGGGGCCCCGGCGCGGGGGGGCGGGGAGAGGGGGGGGCGGGGACGCGGGGCGCCGAGGGGGGTCGCGCCGGCTTCGGGCTCCGAGGCGGCGGCCGCAGCTCTCCCCGCCCGCGCTCGCTCCGAACTTCTGGCTTCTCCAAGAAAAATGTGAAAAATGCCCGAGGGTGTCTGCGTGTGTGCGTGTGCGGGCGGGCGGGCGAGCGCGAGCGCGCGGGGTGCGCGGCGGGCCCGGCGCCTCCAGGGCCGCCGGCAGGGGCGGGCGCGGGGCCGCCTGTTGCCGCGCGGACTCGGCGGCGCGCGGCCCAACTTCGCGTCCCGGCAACTCGCGCGGCGGCGGCGGCGCCCGGCGGCTCACCTGGAGGGGGGCGCGGGGAGGCGGGGGCCGGGGGGCTTGGCCACGGCCCCCTCCGCGTGGCCGCCCGCCGGCCCGCCTCACACAAAGCGGAGCCGGGAGAGAAGGCGCCGGCCCCCCGCCCCCCGCCGGCCCGGGCGCCCCCCGCACCCGGCATCAGCCCCGCGCGCCAACTTACCTCGGCGAAGGAAGCCGCCGCGGCGCCCGGCGAGTCCCAGACAAACTTCTGCGCCGCTCCCCCGCCCCCTGCTCCGGCTCACTCCGCGGTCGCCTCCCCCGGGCCGAGCCACCCCACCCCGCCTAGCACCGCCGCTGCCCCGGCCGGCTGGGCGCCCTGGGCTGCCGCCCGCAGCTCCGGGCTCTGGGGGGGCTATGGAGGGGCTTCACTGCATGGCCTGTCTCCGGACGCGGCCGCCCCGGGCCCGGGCCCCGCCGCGCGGACTGGCCCGCAGGGTGGAAGCGAGTCTGCAAAGTGCTTGGGGGGCGCCCGCGGCGGGCGGCGGGGCCGCGGCGGCGGCTGCAGAGGCTCGGCTCGGCTCGGGCGGCGCGGCGCGGCGCGAGCGATGCTAAGAATGTGCGGAATGAGGACAGGAATGAAATGAACGCCAGGACTGAACTCGCTCCGGAGGGGTGGGGCCTCGGTGACGTCATGCGGCCTGCCGCCCGGGGCCGGGGGCGGGGCCTGCCGCCGCCGGTGACGTCATGGGGCTCGGGGCGGGCCCGGCGCCGCTGCGCGCCGCTGGGGCGCGGGCTGCCCCCGGAGGGCCGGCGGGGCGGGGTCTCGCGCCCCGCGGGGAGCCGGGCGCGCGCCGAGCCGCCTCCCCCTCCTCCCGGCGCGGGCTCCGGGCTTTGTCCCGCGCTGGGGCGGGGCGGGCGGAAGGAGGGCGGCCTGGAGGTTCCTGCGCCCGCGCCGAGGCCTCTGGAAGCCGGGCTGGGTTCTGCTGTTCGGCCCGCGCCGCGCCGGCCGTGCCTCAGTTTCCCTCATGCGGAGCACGAACCGTCGGGGGGGCCCCATTGAGCACCCCCCCTCGCCCCGAAACTTGCGGTAATCTGCTAATGTGAGGAAGAGAAGTTCCTTTTTTTTGCAAATGCAGGCTCTTCTTGGACGCGGTGGACGCCTTCCCGGGGCCGGATTCCCTGCCTCCCATTTCTTCCAGTCTTCTTTCACTTTAAAAATAAAAGTTCACGGTTCCCTCTCAAATTGATGCTCGCCATACGGGGAGAAGGGGAAAGCTTTACTGTAGCAGAGAATCAATCACAGAAAGTTCGTGACAATTCTGCCCGCGGGCACGGTCTTCTCCAGGTCGCTCTAGAAAAGAAGTTCCCTTATTTCGAAAGGAATGAGTGATGTAAAAACTCCCTAAACTTTAAAATGCTGCATCCTGCAACTTCACTTCGCCCTTTTCTTTGTGAATAAACTTCATTTCCATAACAAAAGAATGTTTTTACCCCCCTTTTGGAGGTAGTGATGCTAACGGAGCTTGGTAGACCCATTCCTGAAATGGGGAAACCACTGTGTGCAGTTGACCCACTGTGGGCAGAGCTGTCTAAAGTTCGCGGCGTCCTTGTAATTTGTGACTTCACTTAGATGGAAATAGCAAAGTAATTCCTGTACAGATGACCTGGTTCTTTCTAGTACTTGCCTCCCCTTCCGTTTGGAGTATTGGATAAATATTGAAGCCTGATTACATGTCCCGAGGAATCCCTAAATGTGGATAACCGAGAGAAGCGGGATGACTCGCTACGCGTTATTTCTAAGAAAGTTAACTTTAGTAATGCATTTTCAATTGGAATTTTTTTTGAATTAAGATTTCATGCAGTTAAAAAGTGATACAAAGAGATCCCTTGTTCACTTTGCCCCGCCTACTCCATGATAATATTTTACAAAACTATAATATAACATCGTACTCATGATACAATCCATAGTCTTACCGAGATTGCCCCACCTTTACTTGTACCCTTTCCTGGATGTGTGTGTATTCTCTATGTTCCTGTATCCACCACCACCATCAAGTACTAAATCATTTTTACTTCTTTTTTGTATGCATAAAAAGTTGATACAATGAAGTGATCCCAGTCACCTTGGCATTGGTTTTTTTGGGAGTGTGTTAGAAAGACAATTAATCTAGCGTTAAAACTCTATGAAGATACATCTATTTGACAGGCCTGGAGCAGTTAATGTCTGCTTCTAAGGTTTCCACTACACAGGCAAGAAAAAATATCCTCCTGTTTTCTGTCTGATTGGGGCAGCCAAGATTGAATGCAGGAATATGTGAAGTACTAAAAGCATGGGTAGGGAGAGAGAATTTTTGCAGGTCAGAAATAATCTTGTAAACAGCAAAGAGCCTTGTTACTCCACAAAGGAATCTTAAAGCTTGAATTAAAAAAAAAAAACAAACCTTATGAGGCGTATCTCCCTCCAAATATCATCTAAAGGTGCCAGATAGACTCTGATGGCAGTGTGACACAGACAGTTAGAAGGGTAGAAGGCTTTCCAAACTATTTGTTAGTTCAGTGTATCTGGGTGCTTTTGAGACTAGTTCTTGTCTGAAGCGACCTGACAATTCACTGTTTCCATTCTTTGCTGAATTAAGTATAAATTCCTTGACCCGGGATTCAGAGTTCTTCATGACATGCTGTGACTTCCTGACCAGTATTTCTCTAACTTCTCCCATCTACATGCACATCTCTTGAGGTTCATCTTAAAAACCTTTTCTTCTAGGAAGCCTGCTCAACTAGATTTTTCCTCCCTGGGAGCTTCAAAGCTCCTTGCCCCAGACATACCGCTTGTGTTCTGTTAGTTGCCAGCATGCATGTGTTACTGGTGACCCCCAGGTCTGAGCACCTAGAGGGTCTCATTCAGCTCACTGTACACTGTCCAGTGGCTGCACACACTGGAAAATGACTCTCACTGTCATGAATCCACCCTGAATGTTCCACACATTTTCCCTCTCCTCTGCCACCCATTAGTCAATGCACGGATCCTGGGGGTTTCAGGCCATGGGCTAGTCACCCCCAGGATCTTAGGGCAGGAACAGTAGCTGCCACCTGCTAAAATGACAGCAGTTACCGTGAACTGAGTCCCTCCTCAGCATACAACAGCTTGCATTTGTCATCTCATTTAATCTTTACAGCACCTGTCTGAGGTAGAGATTATAACCCCAATTTATAGTGATGAGGAAACAAGAGGTAGGGAAGTTACATGACTTGCCCGTGGTTGCAACAGCCAGGAGAGACAGAGGCAGGGCCTGAATTCCAGGGCTGTCTGATTCCAGCCCATGACCATTATCAGTGACTTCTATTGCCTGCCAAACTGAAACAGGCATAAATCTAAGCAGTGGTGTGCCAGGCACTATTCTATATGCTAGTTTTCCATAATATATTCCCATATGTTACCTCATATAGTCCTCACAACCTATGAGTTATTCTTATTATATCGATGAGAAAACTGAGCTCCACAGAAGTGAAGTGACTTGTTCAGGCTCACACAGCTAGTAACTGCAGAGCCAGAATTCAAATCCAGGCAGTCTCCCTCCGATTGCATGCTCCTTGTCTCCCCTGCTAATGCCCAAATGCTACACTGAGTGCCATCAGCCATCTGCTGAGGTGACTACCCTGAGACCTAACAATCAGACTTACCAAGGAAGAAGCTAACTTGTAACACACAATAGTAAGTGATTCAAATAATGGTAACAAATCATGCTAAGCCAGAAACCTAGTCTGCATGAAGCTAGAAAGGAGAGCCAGGGTAGATTAGAATTTACTCTATGGAAGCACTAGCTGGGAAAGATATTGCTCTGGAAGATAAGTAAAAATGAATTAATAATAATGATACAATTTGTCTCATCTCTAATGAAGTTGAGCACATTTTCTTATAGGAGGATATATTGGTACACCTTTGGAAAAGCTTGGCATTAATGAAGTTGAAGATGTGTGTTCCTATTTTAGGAAGACACCCAAGATAAACTAAGGTACAGTGCAGCAGGGCACACATACAAGAATGTGCACTGGGGCATTTTTGCAATAGTTCTCAGTAGGAAACAAGCCAAATGTCCATGAATAGTAGAAAGGATAAAGGAATTGTAATATATTCCTATAATGAAATACTATACAAGGATGAAAGTGACTGAACTATAGCTTCATACAACAATGATGAGTCTTCAAAATATATGAAGTGACAGAAGCATGACATAAAATAATTTATACAATGTGATCATGTTTCTATAAATTTCAAAAACAACACAATTTAAGAGCATTGTTTAAAAACTGGAAAGAAGAAAAAACAAAGAAAAACATAAAGTAATTATGAATAAA
This sequence comes from Dasypus novemcinctus, assembly GCF_030445035.2. Lineage (NCBI taxonomy): Eukaryota > Metazoa > Chordata > Mammalia > Cingulata > Dasypodidae > Dasypus > Dasypus novemcinctus. The sequence goes on from NC_080682.1 coordinate 81,498,162, forward strand.
GCTGGAGTAATGGTTATTTCTGGTTGGTTGGTGATAGAGAAGGGAAACATTGGGGGTCAACATTTCTGGAATGCTGGCCATATTATTTTTTCTCTGGTTACATGGATGTTCACTATAACAATGTATTAAGCTATATATTTGTTTAAAGCAAAGTTTTTCTATATGGCTAGTGTATTTCACAATTTTGAAAAAGTTAAATGTAAATTTTAAAGGGAGATGCCAATATGCTTACAATATGCCCGTGGTGTGCCTTGGTTCTGAATCCAATCCCCTTTCATGTTCTTAGGATCCTTTCAACGCCTATCATCCCCTCTCTTTTGAATCTTCAACTTCACTGGATCCTTTCCGCCAGCATTTAAACATACACAAGCCTTTCTGCCATCTTAAAAACAACTACAGTAACAACAAAAATAGCCTTCTGTTGTTCTAATCTCATCCCCAGCTATTGTCCCCTCTCCTCCTTTTCACAAAAGGAAATTGTTTAACCTCATTGCCTTAATTTCTTTACTTCCCATTTCTTCCTCAACTCTCTCGAATCAGGCTCCTGCCCCTCATCACTTACGCCATCAACAGTCACCCTTCTAGCCTCCCTGGCCAGGAGTAGCTAGCTCAATCGACCCTTTGTCCACCCCATCGTACTTGGATACTCAGCAGTGTTTGACACTGTGGATCAACACTCTTTAAACAACCTCTCTCCTTGGCACAAACTCCTAGTTTTCTTCGTACCTCTCTGGCTGCTCTCATTTTCCTTTACTCTTTCTCATTTCTCCTTTAGCTAGCCATTAAATCTTGACGTGCTGGTGCCTAGGTTTTTTTCTATTCTCATTTTATATCCCTTTCCCAATTGAGCTAATATACTCCATTGGTTTCAATTACTGTTTGTTTGCAGTTGTCTTCCAAACATACACATTAGCCTGTCTCTCTCCTTGGAACTCCAGACTTGTATATCTAATCCCCTGCTTGACACCACCATCTGGGTGTCTCAAAAGCATCTCAACCAATGTGTCCAAAACTATGATCTTCCACTACACATAGGGTCTTCCTCAAAAGTTTACATCTAGGAGAAAAGCATCAGGAACCTAGATGTCAGGCTTGATATATCTTCACCCATCAAGAGTCTTCTACCACATTTTCTAAGGCCCTGCATGATCTAACCCCTCCCTACCTTTCTAGGCACCTTGCATCTCTCCCTCCCAACCTCATGTATTCCTAGCACAGTAAATTTAAAAACTTTAAATTTTTCAAATGCATCATGATTCCTTTGCCTATGGGGCCCTTGTTTGTGCTATTCCAGCTCCTTGAAATGCTTTTCCCTCCTCTTTAGCTAATGAATTCCTTTCCTCCAGATATTAGCTCAAATGTTATTTTAGTGAGGGAATCTTTCCTGATAACCCAGAGTTTAGCTCATGGTTTCTTATATTGTGTTTATTATCTAATGGCAGGTAATAAATCTCTCTAAAACATGTCTTAAAACAGCAACAGTCACTTCTCTTTCAGTTTCTGTGGCTCGGGTATTGCAGATGGCTTGGCTAGGTGGTAATGGCTTGCAGTCATGAGCGTGCAGTCAGGTGCCAGCATGGATGCGGTTTTCTGAAGGTTCGATTGGGACTGCAGTCTCCACCTCCAAGACTGCTCACTCATGTGCCTGTCAAGTTAGTACTGGCTCTGGGTGAGAGGCCTTTCTACATGGGCCTCTCTGTGTCTCTTGGACTTCCTCACATAATGGTGACTGGATTTCACAAGGGAACACTGAGTAAAGGAGAGAGAGCAGGAGGAAACCATCTTTTTTATGAATAAGTCTGAGAAGCCACAGAGCATCCCTTCTGCCATATTCTATTCTTCATAAGTAAGGCTCTAAGGTAGACCAGTATCCAACAGGAGGGTATCCTTTAGAAGGAAGCATATAAAAATTGCAAATATGCTTTTAAATCACCCCACCTATATTCTCCCTTCCTGAACTTACCATAGTCTGTAATTTTTTGTAACATTTAATTATATTATAAATGTATAGTACATATTTGATGATTTTTTAAATGTCCACTATCCAACACTAGAATATAAGCTCTATTGAAAAAAAGATCCTATCTGCTTTGCCCACCATTTTATTTCTAATAGCTAGCACATTACCTGGTATATTGCTACAGAATAAATATGAATAGATTATTAATTTATGTAACAACCACGAGAATCCATTTAGGTCGGTATCACTTTTTTTCCAACTTACAAGTGTGAAAACTGAGAGTCAAAGCAGCAAAATAATTTGTTCAAGAACCAAAATTTGATTCAGGTCTCTGATTCTAAGGTGGCACTATTTCCAGAACTCCAGATTTCCTCCCTACAACGGCAAGAGAGGTGCAAGATCTCCTTTGGCCTGGGTGAAATAGTTTCCTGTGTTCCCACATTTCCTCACCAAGAACCTTGGGATAGCTCATTCCACTTCCCAACAGTATAGATTTAAGGACAAGACTGTCCTGGGGAGGAAATACTTCAAATCTAGTCATGAAAAAATTATTTTCCAAAATATAATTGATCATTATGAGTTTGCCTATCATGAGCAAAGAGAAGAGAATGTGGAGTATCTGAAATCACAAACCTTCTCTTGGGAAGGCCAACCAGAGTAGTCACTGGGGAAACAAGTAAAAGTCTTCCACCTGGCACCTTGCATTCCTCCATCCTGGTAGAAGGTCTTATGTCCTTCACTGAGGAAAAGGCAGCCTACCATGATAGCTGCATCATTATTCAGGGAGGTGACCATCAGTCACTTGTGGGTTTCTACATTTAAATTAATTAAAATGAAATAAAATTTAAAATTCAGTTCCTCAGTCTCACTAGCCACATTTCAAGTGATTCATAGCCATATGTGGATAGTATCTACCATATTGGAAAGTGAAAATATAAAGCCCTTCCATCATCACAGAAAGTACTGTCAGAGCAGACTGCCAGAGAACCTAGATAATCCTAGCCCCAGAGAATTCGAAGGACATGGAGGCAGACAAAACTAAGGGCTCGCATGAAGCTGTGCTCTGTAATAAGGGGAAGGGGGACTTATCTACGCCAAAACATGCCCAACTCCTCTGAAGGACATGGTACCATGCTCTATCCCTAATAATGGGGTTCTAGGAATAGACTTGCCCCTGCAAGCCTGTGCCCTCCAACCAGGCGTTCTGCCTCTTCTCCATCTGTCCTCTGAGCTATCAGTCTCACAGGAAACAACCCCTGCCACTGTCTAAACCAGACCTCTCCTTACCTGCTGCCCAGACCTGCTGAGCCTGGACCTAGCCTGAGACAACACATCATTTACTGTCCTCTGTACCTCAAAATACTCCATTACCACATGTTATCATCTCTGTCCTCCTGTCTAAGAGGGTGTCAATAACGTCCTCCTCAAAGATACACCCCTCCCCCACCTTCTCCATCACCACATGTGTTCTGGGCTGCCATAACTAATTGCCACAAACTCGGTAGCTTGAAGCAACAGGAGTTCATTCTCTCACGGTTTGTGGAGGCCAGACGTCTGGTTCAAGGAGTCGGACAGAGCCAGGCTTGCCTCCTAGAGCTTCTAATGGCTCCAAGTGTTCTTTGGTTTATGGCTGCATAACTCCAATTTCTGCCTCCATTTTCACATGACCTTCTCCTTTTGAGTCTTTTCTTCTTCTGTCTAAGGAAACTTGACGTTGAATTTAGAGCCAACTCAGATAATCCAGGATGATGTCATCTCGAGATCCTTCACTTAGTTACATCAGTAAGCACCCTTTTTCCAAACACGGTCACAGGTTGCAGGGGTTAGGACAAGGACATGTCTTCCTGGAGGTCACCATTTAGCCTGCTACAATCCTCATTTTCCACGAGGGCCACATAGGGCCTGCCTCTCGTTTGACTCAGTTGCTACCGTTTAATTACCTGTGCTCTGGATATGGCAACAAAGCTCTCCACAATCAGTGCCTGGTCTAAGTTTTCACCCATTTTCTCTTTGTCACTTTCTAGCCATATTCATCTCTTCACTTTCCATCACATGTCTAAAACATTCCTGCTTCTCCATCTTTTTTTTTTTTTTTTTTTTTTTTTTTGTTATCAGGGGCTGGAGATTGAACCCGGGACGTCATATGCCAGGAGCCAGTGCTCAACCACTGAGTCACATTGGCTTCCCTGAGTTGGCTTCATTGCTTGTTTTGCTTATTGTTTGTTTCTTTTCTTTCAGGAGGCACTGGGACCTCCTGTGTGGGAGGTGGGTGCTCAACTGCTTGAGCCACATCTGCTCCCTTGTTCATCTTTATTAAGACCATTTTTCTTGCCAGAAATATTTACTCCATGTACATCTTATTTATCCCTGCAGGTCTAAGTAAATCCATCCTTCTCCATGAAGGCTTTTTTTTTAAAAGGAGATACCAGGAATTTAACCCAGAACCTTGTACTTTTGAAGCAGGCACTCAACCACTAAGCTTGAACTACATCTCCTCCACCAAGATGCCTTTCTTGTGACAAAACCCATTGTGCTTCCTCCTTTCTCTGATTTCCACCGAAGAGCACAGGCTGCCTGATGCTTCTATGTATTGCTGTATGCATATTTATTTTCTCTCCTTAGTTGAATTTCAGAGTATTTTCTGACAGGGAATTAGCATCTACATCTTAGCACTCCCAAGAGTTTTTAGATGCAGAGTTTTGTGCACAGTGGATGTTCAAATATTGGTTGATTGACTGATACACTGACGTATTCCATTGTTACTTCAAAAGGGGTCAGTGGCAAACCATACAGCACTATTTTAAATAAATCTCCCTAAAATAATATTATAAAATAGAGACTGTGACAGCTATTAGCTGTGTAAGTTCTCTGTGTATGAAAGTAATACAGGCAAGCGGACTTGGCCCAGTGGATAGGGCGTCCGTCTACCACATGGGAGGTCTGTGGTTCAAACCCGGGGCCTCCTTGACCCGTGTGGAGCTGGCCCATGTGCAGTGCTGATGCGCACAAGGAGTGCCCTGCCACGCAGGGGTGTCCCCCGCGTAGGGGAGCCCCACGCTCAAGGAGTGCACCCCGTAAGGAGAGCCACCCAGTGCGAAAGAAAGTGCAGCCTGCCCAGGAATGGCACTGCACACACGGAGAGCTGACACAACAAGATGACATAACAAAAAGAAACACAGATTCCCGTTACGCTGACAACAACGGAAGCAGACAAAGAAGAACACGCAGCCAATAGACACAGAGAACAGACAACTGGGTGGGGAGAGGGGAAGGAAATAAATAATTTTAAAAAAATCTTCAACAAACACATAAAAAAAGTAATACCTCTTTGGAAGATCCTGGGATGATAGGCGTGACTGGGCTCTGGGAACTGCAAAGAAGTGTATAGCTGGTATTTTAGTTTGTTCAAAGCTGCCAAGGCAATATACAGAAATTGACTGCTTTTACAGTGGGGATTTATTAACTTACAAGCTTACAATTCTGAGACTGCGAAAAAGTCCAAATCAGGGAGCCTGGCTGCGGGTGATCCTGGACTCCTCTGTCGCATGGCAAGGCACATGGTACCATCTGCCAGTCTCTGTCTTCTCCTCCGGACTTTGTTGTCCACAGCTTCCTGCTTCATGGCATTCTCTCTGCTTCTGTGTTCTGTTGTTTTCAGTTTCTGGCTTTTGGGACTTTCTCTCTCAGCTTCTAGGAGTATCTCTCTGTTTCTGTGACTTTCTCCCTCCATATTTATCCTGCTTAAAGGGGACCCCAGTAAGAGGATTAGGACCCACCCGAGTCATGCCCTATGGAAAAGATCCAATCAAAAGGAAGTCTGCACCTACAATAGGTTCACACTTACAGGAATGGATTAGCTCTAAGGAAATGATCTTTTCTGGGGTCCATAAAAGCATCAAACTACCTTTAGCTGGCAAGCATCATTGCCATTATTGATACATTTCAGGGGCTGAGAAAAAAAGTATCTGTGCTGTTTTTTTCCTATGGGGGACATGGAAGAGAAGTATAGGTTTCGGAGCGAGACAGAATTCAGTTTGAATCTCAGCCTTGTTGCTTAATCGATGCATAAAAGTGGGTAAGTGCTTTTCTTTTATATTGTAGAAGAAGATGTTTGAACTGAGGAAACACCTCTGGTAAAAATATAAGCAGTATGATATCATGGTTATAATTTTTAAAAGTGTGTGTGCATATGTATGTATGTACAGAAAAAGGACCAGAAGTCTATATGTTAAAACATTGATTGGAATAAGATTCACATGACTTTTCAATTTTTCCTTGGCCTTTTCGATGTTTCTCAGAAAAGTACATGACTTTTCTAGAGAAAGTCAGTTCAAAACTTACCTGAATTAAATTGCAATATAAAACCCCCTAAAGATCTGCATTTTAAATAGTTTGACTTGTTTCTTGAGTTGAAAGGTATATGTGTTTTTCTTTCAACAATCTCAAATATTCAGAAAAGATGAGAAGAAGTTGCCGACACGATGCACCATCACTCTCAAATTCCTTAGTGTGTATTTCCTCCAAACAGGAACATTCTCATGTATAACCTTAATTTAGCTATCAATATTAGGAAATTAACACTGCCCTCTAATTCTCAAGTTTCATTTACATTCCCCCAATTATCTTACAATGTTCCTTATAGCAAAGCGTTTCCATCCTGAATCACGTGCTGCATTTAGTTCCCACATCTCTGTAGTCCCCTTTAATCTGGATCATTCTTCAGTATTTTTTTTTTAAGATTTATTTTTATTTATCACCACCCCCTCCCCGTTGTCTGCTCTCTGTGTCCATTCGCTGTGTGTTATTCTGTGTCCGCTTGCATTCTTGCCAGTTGGCACCAGGAATCTGTGTTTCTTTTTGTTGCGTCATCTGGTTGTGTCAGCTCTCTGTGTGTGTGGCGCCATTCCTGGGCAGGCTGAACTTTCTTTCGTGCTAGGCCACTCTCCTTACAAAGTGCACTCCTTGTGCGTGGGGCTCGCCTATATGGGGGACACCCCTGCATGGCACAGCACTCCTTGCGTACATCAGCACTGCACGTGGGCCAGGTCCACACGGGTCAAGGAGGCCCGGGGTTTGAACTGCGGACCTCCCATGTGGTAGATGGATGACCTATCCATTGGGCCAAGTCCACTTCCCCTAGGACTTCTTCACATGATGCTGAAGTGTTCCCAGAGAGAAAAAAACGAAAGTGGAAAGATCTCATGTCATAGAATGTCACTTCTACCATATTCTATGGTCAAAGCAAATGACAAGTCCAGCCCAGATTCAAGGGTGGGAGAATAGATCCCACCTCTTAACTGGAGAAGCCAAAGCAGCAAAATCACGCTGCAGAAGCACACAGTCACTAAGAGGCATAATTCATTGGGGGCCAGGATTGTAACAATTAATCACACTTACCCAAATGAACAAGTGCCAGTTGAAGTTTTCAAAAACCATCATTTAAAATGCCTCTTCGAGTTAGAATGACCATAAAGAATCCTCGGAGACCTACACAAAATAAAAGTAGGAATGCTAGGAGGCAAGCAATATCCAGACTTCTTATTTGCTCTGAGATTTTCTGACAAACACTGGAGAACTTGAGCTCCTACCTTCAGCTGTGTGGTGCATGGAAAACAGAAGGTAAAATCAAAGGTCATCAAAAAGCAGAACCTAAAAGGAGAACCTCAGGTAAAGCTGGGACTTCACCCTGCATAAGGTGAATAAGAAAAACAAAAACACTAAAAAGTAAGGAACAGCAAGAAAAAATTGCACACATGTCTTGACTTCAATGCTGGATGTAGGCGGAAAGAATCATCTGAAAATTTCTAACCACAAACCATGGGTTTACTGTGTTTTCTGGAAAGAAAAATGCAATCTACTGATGTCATTTGACAAGGACTCATGTTTTAAGCCCTCAGTTGACTGAGAGGTACAAAAGTAAATCCTTTCTGGAAGAATTCAAACTTAATCCAGGCCACAAAGAATTCCCACAGATAAAGCTCCAACAAAAATTAACAACTCACTGTAAGACAAAATCCCAGAAAATACCAAGAAGGCACTATCTGTAGGACCAGCAGAAAAAACATAGCCAGACAGCAGCAATGGATCATCTAAGGCTTCAGATATGACAATATAAGATATGGGCTTTGAAGTAACTAAGTGACATATATTTAAATAAATATAAGACAAGCTTAAAATATGAGCAGGGAGTGGCTATGACAAGGTAGAACTGAGAAAAGTCTAAATAGAAATTCTTAAAATTAAAAATACCATCGAAATGTAAAAATCTATTAATGAATTAAAAATCAGACTACACCACATGGATGGAATCTGTGAACTGGATGCTAGATAGAATATATTTATTTGGAATATAAACAGATGGAAAATATGCAAGGTTATGAAATGCGGTGGATTTAGTGTGAAAACCCAACATATGTCTAATCATATTTCCAAGAAAGAGATAATAGAGATGGAGAAATTGGAGCCTCATACATTGCTGGCGGAATGTAAAATGGTGCAGCCACTTTGGCGGTTCCTCAAAATGTTAGATTTAGAGTTACCATATGACCCTGAAATTCCAGGCTTCAGTAATTATCTAAGAGAAATGAAAATATATAGCCACACAAAAACAAGACACAAATGTTCATAGAAGCATTATTCATGATAATTTTAATGATGGAAACAACTCAAATGATGAGTGGATAAAAAAATGTGTATATCCTGCAGTAGAATATTATTCAGCCATAAAAAGAAATGAGGTATAGATACATGTCACAACATGAATGAACTACAACATTATGGTAAGAGAAAGAAGTCAATCACAAATGACCACATAGTATATGATTCCATTTATATGAAATGTCCAGAATAGGTAAACATATAGGAAAAAAATAGTAGATTAGTGGTTGCCAAGGGCTGGGGTGAGAAGTAAATGGGGTGAAGATGGGGATGATGGCTTTCAGATATAAGGTTTCTTTTGGTGATGATGACAATATTCTAAAATTAGACTCTGATAACGATTGAACAACTGTAAATACACTAAAAAACCATTGGACTGCATATAAAAACAGGTGAACTTTTTTATATGTAAATTATATGTCAATAAGGATGTTTAAAAAGAGATAATAGAGAAAAGAGGAAAAAACCAATATTCAAAGATAAAATGACTGATAACTTCACAGAGCTGTTGAAAAACACAATTCTTTAGATGCAGAAATTCCAATGAATCCCACGTAGGATGCATTAAAAACAAAACCCATACGTGGACACATCATCAAATAACTGCAGACACCAAAGAAAAAGAGATTTTAAAATCACAGACACTTGGGGAGCAGGTGCAGCTCAGTGGTTGAGCTCCTGCTTTGCAGATATGAGGTCCGGGGTTCAATCCCCAGTACCTCCTGAAAAAAAAAATAACAGAAACAAGACATATTACCTACAAAGAACAACATCAATTGATGTTTGACTTCTCAGCAGAAAGGATGGAAGCTAGGAGATGATAGAACGTTACCTGCAATGTGTCAAGAGAAAATAAACAACAATCCTAAACCATGTGAATATATATATAGAGAGAAAGAGAGAGAGAATGGGCTAGAAACAAAAGAAATTTCAGGCAGATACAAACTTGAGAGATTACACCACTAACCTTCCTTCACTAAAGAAAAATTTAAGTGATGTATTTTAGCCAAAAAGGAAAATGAATCCATATGGAAATCTGAGAGTCGTGAAAGAATGATGAACAAAGATATTTGTAAATATTTAAGTAAATTTAAATATTGTATAAGATAAAAATAATATCCAATTTCTCAGAGAATATTATTTAGAATTAAAATACTGGACAATAGCATAGGAAGTAGGAGGAGAGTTCATGAGTTCTAAGGTTAATTTCTAAAATTGTCTTCCAACACCCAACCCCATCATTTCTACTGTCCATCTGCATTTGATTGGGTTTCTAGGGCCACTGACTTGACTGGGCCAGTGCTGACCTCCTTCCTTTAACTCCTACCTTCCATGCCTTTGTCTTATTTGGTACTGGCACATGTCTGTGAATGACTTCCTAAGCCTGTGGAGCAGTTTTTTTCTTTAAATATTAAAAAGCTTAAACAGGCCTACACAAGGATCAGGTTCTTAAAGTTTCCACCATTCCAAACAGTTATTTTTCATTTTAGAAGGTTTTATTTATTTTTTCTTTTTCTGATTAAAAATTAAACACGTTGGTGGTGGACTTGGCCCAGTGGTTGGGGCGTCCATCTACCACATGGGAGGTCCACGGTTCAAACCCCGGGCCTCCTTGACCCGTGTGGAGCTGGCCCATGCTCAGTGCTGATGCGTGCAAGGAGTGCCCTGCCACGCAGGGGTGTCCCCGCATAGGGGAGCTCCATGCGCAAGGAGGTTGCCCCATAAGGAGAGCCGCCCAGCGTGAAAGAAAGTGCAGCCTGCCCAGGAATGGGGCTGCACACACGGAGAGCTGACACAGCAAGACAATACAACAAAAGGAAACACAGATTCCTGTGCCGCTGATAACAACAGAAGCGGACAAAGATGCAGCAAATAGGCACAGAGAACAGACAACCGGGGTGAGGGGTGGGAAGGGGAAATAAATAAATAAATAAATCTTTTTAAAAAATCTATTTAAAAAAAACCACGTCAATTATTTTTAAATTTGGGAAGTTGAGAAAAATATAAAGAAGGAGTTAAGCATCACCCCGTATACCATGTCGTGAAAATGAATCAAATAATCAAATTATTTTTAAAATTCTCAATCTGTCAAAAAAAATGCAACAAATAAAATTAATGTAACAAATACTCGAGTTTCTCTACTCGGCACTGAAAATTGCTAACATTTTGCTATATTTACTTCTAGACTATCCCTTACATTTTGAGAGCCTGGGCTTGAGTACAAAGGGAGGCCCACATATTATGTGTCTAAATATTCAAGTTCTAAATTAAGTAAACTGATAGATAAAGTATATTTTGTCCTTCTATATTCACATATATTTTCACAACAAAAAAGGGTAAAGATGTAATTTTTAAGACTAAAATTCAGTAAACAACAAAGATAATTGAATTTTAATTACTGTGACTGTCTTGGAATTTTGCTAATGGGCCATGATATTCAGAAGAAAAATAAACAATATATATATAATTTATGAATAAGTATATATTTTCCACACAATTAATTTTCTTGCTTCCTTTTCAGTAAAATCACTAATTATACATTACAATCAAGATTTTCAGTTTGTGTTTTCTCGATCAAAATGACAAATCAGACATTTCTTCAGTCATTGTAGTTCTTAGAAAATTTTTTATTAACTAATTTGAGCAACTTCTTTTACCTAAGACAGCAGCAGCTGTAATTACCAGTAAAATTCTTAAAACAGTACTCAATTTTAGAAACAAAACATGAATTTTACATATCATGCTTGCTGTAATAAGGTATTACATGAAAAATAATCATTATCACAGAAAGCACTGTAAAATATTTTAAGTTCATGGATGAACCTTGAAAAATACGTTGAGTAAAATAAGGTAGTCATAAAAAGAAAAATATTGTATGACCTCACTGATATGAAATAATTAGAATAAGCAAACCCATGGAGTCAGATTCTGGAGTACAGGTTACCAGGGGTCAGGTTGAGGGTAGGGAATTGGGAGTTCATGCTTGCAACGTGCAATTTATAATTGGGTTGATTATAAAGTTTGGTAATGGTGGTAAAGGTAACACAACCTTGTGAATGTAATTAATGACACTGAATTATATATGTGAATGTGGTTAAAAGAGGAAATTTTAGGTTGTATATATGTTACTAGAACAAAAATTTTATTTAAAAACATAGGACTGTACAACACAGTGAACCCTCTTGTAAACACAGTGAACCCTATTAGAAACGATGTACTATAGTTAATAGTGCAATTATAGTTCATAGTAAAATTATAAAAATGTTCTTTTATGAATTGTAACATTATACCACACTAACACAAAATATTAATAACAGGGCAGTTTATGGGAACTCTGTATTTTATGTATTTAATGCACGACTTTCTGTAAACCTACTTCTTTAATAAAAAAATATTTTAAGTGCATCATATGAATTGCCATCTCTTATATAAAGATTCTCACCATCTCATATAACATTATTTTCATATAATGTAAAAAATAGTTGCCACACTTCATACATGTTACATCTAGATCTGTAAGAGCAATATGAATTGTTTAATACTGAAATTGGTCCTCAGTCACGACATGCAACCATTGAGAATACCATGCTAATTTGCAAGTATCTCCGGATCTAAAAATTTGAACAGGAAGAGAAAGAAAATGGGTTCCATGCGCAGCCATATGGAATTTTTATGGAAGAAGTCATTCCATTCACGCTCCCCCTAGGAAGGATTTGACAAGGCCATTTTTTCTTTCATCTTTCCTCAGTACTCTGCCTTTCAGATCCTCCTACACTATCAAATCTGTCTGACTTCAACAGTAACGGTAGTAGAGCCCACAAATTTCATGGCATTTAGAAGTCACCTGCAAGCAATGTGGACAAGTGTTTTCCCTGAATCTGAACAGTATTTGGCCAGAAGAATGGTTACTGAGGGCTATAGGCTGTGCAGCGCCAGCACGGAGCATGAATTCCAAGTGACAGAGTGGTCACATTTTAAAAATAATTTATCTTTTTTAATGTTTATGATTATGTGAAAAATTCCAGATCCCCGGACAGAGACAACTTTTTCCTAAATCTAAGAGTGATACTGCTTACTTTCTCTTCTTCTAAGTGAAGGATACAAAAGCTTTTGGATAAATTGGAAACTTCTTCCAAATTTGACACCTCCTTCCAATTTCATTCTCCCTTCCACCTCCTCAGATGCAACCACCATCATGAATTTGCTGTGTATAGTTCCAGCTATTTTACATACATTTATATTATATATGCATTCATGCATAATATTTGTATTATTTTTGGAATGTCTTTTAAAGTTTTTATGTGGGTATCATGCATATTTTTTCTGCCACCTGCTATTTTGAAATTAAGTTTCTGATATCTAGCCATGTTGACATATAGGGATCTACCCCGTTTCTTTTCATAGTTGATTCTATCATATTACCATGTCTTATTTACTGAATTACGTATCGATGGGTCTTCTGCAGCTTGCTTTATTAAATTAAATTAAATTAATTAATTAATTTCTCCCCCATCCTACATTGTCTGCTCTCTGTGTCCATTTGCTGGTTGTTCTTCTGTGTGTGCTTGTATTCTGACTAGGCGGCTCCAGGAAACGATCCTGGGACCTTCTGGAGTGGGAGAGAGGTGATCACTCTCTTGTGCCACCTCAGCACCCTAATCTGCTGCATCTCTTATTATCTCACCTCTGTGTCTCTTTTTGTTGTGTCATCTTGCTCTGCCAGCTCTCCGTGGGCCAGCACTCCTGCGTGGGGTAGCACTCCTGCATAGGGCAGCACTCCTGTGTGGGGCAGTAGTCCATGCAGGCCAGCACTCTGCGTGGGCCAGCTCACCACACAGGCCAGCTTGCCTTCACCAGGAGGCCCTGGGCATCAAACCCTGGACCTCCTGAATGGTAGATGGGAGCCCAGTTGCTTGAGCCACACCTGCTTCCCTGCAGCATGCTTTTTCAAAATGTAACATAACGATATATCTTGAAGACTGTTTCATGCCAAAGCTCTTTATTATCCTTTTTAAATGCTGCATAATATTTCGTTGTAAGGCTATCCCATAGTTTATTTAACCAATTTGTTACTGAGAACATTTAGGACTTTTCCAGTCTTTTGTATTTCAAACAATACACAAAAAAATGAACATACTTTATTTGGTTTATACCTGAGGGTACATGTAAGATATATTCTCAAAACTATCAAAGGAAATGCATATTTTTAGTTTTGACAAATACTGCCAAATCACTTTTCAGAGAAGTTGGAACAATTTATATTCCCATCAATGATATGGGAATTCTTGTTTCAGCCATCCTTAAAAACTAAACTTGTTTTTATCTTAGGTAATCTCATGAATTAAAAAAAAAAAGGGATCTGGGCAACTGTGGCAAAATGCTAAAATTGGTGGATCTGGGCATCTGCAGGGGTCAGGGGCATATTTTGGAGTTCTCTGTATAGGTTCTGTGTTTCAACTGATCTGTAGGTTTGAGATTATTTCAAAATAAAAAAGTTGAAATCTATCTCCTTGCAGTCTAATTTTTCATTTTTCTTATTTTATGTGAGTTTAACTATTATGGTCATATGTTTTATAGCCAGCTACACTTCTTTTTCTGTAAATTGTTCATGTACATTCCCCAATGTTTTATTGCATTGTTGGGTTTAGGTTTTAATTAATTTGTAGGAGATTTTGTTTGCTAGGGAAATTCACCCTTTGTTTGTAACGTGAATTGCAAATGTTTTTCCCAATTTTTTGTCTTTTGACTTTGTTTTATGATGATTTTTTGCCATGGATAATATTTTAATTAGCCAGTTTTATCAGTCTTTTGTATTGTATGTCACATTTGGGAAGGCTTTCCCCACTTTAAATTAAGAAAAATTTCCCCCCCTTTCTTATAATATATATATAGTTTTACTTTTTAAATTTAAATATTTGATCTATTCAAGATTCATTTGAAGTGTAACCCAAAAAATGAATTTAATTTTTTCCCCGATCTCTACTATGATGTGTCAGAGCACAAAGTTAAATGTTTCATATTTTACCTACTGATATGTAAATACCACTTTATCATATTTGTTGGTCTTTCTCTGAGTTCATCAAGGGATGCTGATCTATTTGTCTAGTCTTGTACAAGTGCTACATTGTTACCATTGTTGTGGGTCTATATAGATTTGTATATGAGTTTTTTTTCAATTGAATTGCAACTTACATGCCATAAAGTACACAAATTTTAATTTTATAGTTAAATGAGATTTTATGTATATATAAACCTGTCTACCCACTGCTTGGATCAGGATATAGAATATTCCCAGAACTCCAGAATGGTCACATATGCTTCCATATAAATTGTAACTACTATTTTGACTTCAATCATTCCTGATTATGTTTGCCTTTTCTTGAGTTTCATGTGTATGGAATCATACAGGGCTTTCTCTTTTGTGCCTGTCTTTGTTTGCACAACGTTATGTCTCAAAGTTAATCCATTTCATTGCATCTGTCAGTAATTAATATAATTTCATTGCTGTATAGAATTCTGTTGTATGGAAAACTACAATTTATTGATCTATTCCGCTGTTGATATATATTAGGGTGTTTTCCAGTTTGGAACTATTGGAATTAAGCTAGAATGAATATTCTTGGATATTTTGTGAGTGGATATATATTCTGGGATTAAATGGCTAGGTAATAGAGCATGTATTTGTTCTGGATTAGTGGGTACTTTCAAATGGTTTTCCATAGTGAGTATGACAATATAAATTTCTCTGATAGTACATGAGCATTCCAGTTGTTCCACATTAGTAAAAACACTTGGTATTGTTAATCCTTTAGTTTTGATTTTTTGGGGTGGTGGTGGTAGATTTAGTAATAGCTGATTGTGCCTTTAATGTACATTTCCCTAATTATCAATGCTATTTCTGCAACTTTTTATCCATTTATTGGTGATTTGGTTATCTTTTTTTGTGATGTGTCTATTTAAATCTTTAGATCTTTAGTCTATTTTTTTAGGGAAGTCATCTAACCCTTTCTTAATGATTTGCAGGAATGCATTATATATTTGTAGGGAGTCCTTTGACAGTTATGTGCACTGCAAATATCTTTTCCATACCTGTAGCATGGAAATGTTGTCTTTTGATATGAAGTTCTTGATTTTAATGGAGTCCAATTTATCAATCTTTCCTTTATGAGTGATTGAAATTGTTTTTAATTTTGGTTTCCACTTGTTCATTGCTAGCATATAAAAATAGAATTGATTTTTGCATATTGATCTTGTATCCTGTGACCCTCTAGAACTCATCTTTTTTTTTTAGAACTTGTTTATTATTTTATTTTTTAGATTTCTTGGGATTATATCACCTGCAATGAGGACCAACTTTATTTCTTTCTTTCAATAAGTATGCCTTCTATTTTCTTCTATGGCTTTATTGCGTTGGCTCAGCCTTTTAGTATTAAGTTGAATAAGAGTGATGAGAGCGGATATCCTTGTTTTTGTCCTTTATTTTAGAGGAAGAGCATTCAGTCAGTCTTTCGTCACTTAGTATGAGATTAGCTACAGGGAATTTTTGTAAATGCTCTTTATCAAAGTCAGGAAATTTCCTTCTATTCCTAGTTTTCAGAGAGTTTTTTTTTTTAATCATAAACTGTTGCTGAATTTTGTAAAATGCTTTTTCTGAAGCAATCTATATGAAAAATTAGTTTTTCTTCTTTGGCTTGTGAAGACAGTGGATTGCATTGTTTGATTTTTAAATATTGAATATATTTATTTATGTCTTCTTAAATTTCTCTCAGAGATATTTTATAATTTTCAAGGTAGAAGTCTTAAATATCTTTCATTAGATTCACTCCTATATGTTTTATATATATTTTATTAGAGAAGTGGTGAGCTTACAAAACAATCATAGAAAACATGTAGAATTCCCATACATCACCCCTCCACCAACACCTTGCATTGTTGTGGAACATTTGTTACAGATTATGAAAGAACATCATCAAAAGATTACTACTAACTCTGGTCCATAGCTTTACATTTGGTGTATTTTTCCATACACCCCCCCCTATAATTAATACCATATATGAATGTTGTATATTTGTTATAGTTCATGGGAGAATACTCTCCTATTTGTACTGTTAACTACAGTCCATCATCCACCACATGGTTCATTGTGTCACACAGTCCCTTGCCTTTAACAATCCAACTGTACACTCAGTGGCTCTCACTTTCATCACAAAACTGTGTCATTATCACCTCCAGTAAATTTTTCAATGTTTGCCTTAATCCAAGAGAAAAAATCCCATATCCCTCTATTATTGACCCTTAGCGTTGATAGAGAACCTTCTCTGATGCTGACTCAAGATTATTACAATATTGCTGTTAACTATAGTCCATAGGTTACATTAATTGTATTTTTCCACCCAGATTCATTCGCATATGTTTTTTGTTTGTAAATGGTATTGTTTCTTTAACTCTGTTTTCTAAATGTTTGTTATTAGTATATAAAAATAAAATTTTCTTTTTTTTTACTTTAGATTTAGAAAATTAGTAAAATTTACTTTATAATTCCAGTATTGTTTCTGTACATTCTTTTTAATGTTTTATGTACTGAATCATGTCATCTGCAAACAAAGAGTTTTAGTTCTTTCTTTCTTCTCTTTACTTTTATTTATTTTTTGCCTTATGACATTGCCTAAGAGCTCCAATACAGTGTTGATTAAAAGTGGTGTTAGTCAGCATCACGGTCTTGTTTCTAAAATCAAAAGGAAAACAATCAGCATTTCACCTCTGAGTGATAGTTCAGCTAGAGTCTTTTGCAGTTTGCCTGTGCAAAATTCAGAATCAAATTTTTAAACATTCTTTAGCATTTATTTATTAGGACATACTACTGTAAACACACAGACTAAAAAACATGATCAATAAAATACAAGCAAATCGATTTACTTTCCGACTGTAGAATGTAGCAAATGCTTAAATTAAGTTTTCAATATTTTAAAAATTGAGGTAAAATTTACATATAGAAAAAATACACAGATCTTCTGTTTATAATTCAATAAATTTTATATCTCCTTATGAAGTGGGTTGAAGGAGGCCCTCCAAAAGATATGTACACATCTGAATCTCTATGAATTTTACCTTGTTTGGAAAAAGAATCTGTTCAGATGTAACTAAATTATGGATGTTGAGATGAAATCACCCTGGCTTTCTCAGGTAGGTCCTGTGGCAGGTTGCATTATGTATGTACCATGTTCTTAATTTGAATTCTGGTCAGTGTGAACCCATTGTAAAGAGGACCTTATGAAAATGTTATTTTTAGTTAAGGTATGGCCCAACTGAATGAGGGGGGGTCCTTAATTACACTACTGGAGTCCTTTATAGGCAGAAGAAATCCAAACGTAGCCAAGAATGGCATGGTGAGGGCCAGAAGCCAAAAGTCAGCGGGAACTTGGAAGGGGAGGAGGACATTGCCATGCGATGGAGAAGCCAAGGAGCCCATGGATTGCTAGGCAGCCAGAACATGACCAGCCATGGGAGGAAGCACATCTTCTAGCCTCAGAAACCATGTGCCAATAAGTTCCTTTTGTGAAGCCAACCCACTGTGTGGTATTTGTGATAGCAGTCTAGCAAAACTAAGACAGGCCCAAATCCAGTGACAAGTGTCCTTATAACAGAGGGAAGACTACAGAGGAGAAGGCCATGTAAAGATGAGGGCAGAGATTGGAGGGATGTGGCCAGAAGCCAAGGAAGTCAAGGAATGCCAGGATGCCAGAACCTGGGGGAGGCAAGGTAGGATTATTCCATAGAGCTTTTAGTTTTTTAGAGGGAATGAGGCCCTTCCAACACCTTGGTTTCAGACTTTCGGCCTCCACAACTGCGAGGTCATAACTGTCTATTGTTTCAAGCCACATGATTTGTGGTTACATTTTACTAAAGTCCTAGGTAACGAGTATATCCCTGTTACTACCACACAAATCAAGGTGTATAACATTTCTATATCCCAAAATATTTTTTCCTAACTCCTTTCAGTCACTTAACTCACATAGTCAACCATTATTCTGATTTCTGTCACTGTTTTAGTTTTGCCTGTTGTAGACTTTTGCATACACAGAATCATAGAGCTTGTCTTCTGTTGTGCCTGGCATATTTGCCCAGAAGAATATTTTTGATCTTACCTTAAATTTTTACTCATTATCCTGATCAATGAACATTTAAGATGTGTCTAATTTTTGGCTATTATAAGTGAAACTTCTATAAACATTTCCATACAAGTCATTTTTTAAAAAATAAGTTTTAATTTCTGTTGGGTTAATATATAGGAGAGGAATTGTTGGCTCATAAATTAAGTTTATATTTATCTTTATAATTAACTTCAAAACCATTTATTATAATGGTAGTACTGCTTTCCATTCCCACAAATAATATACATATTAGTTATACATACCAAGTGTTCTACATCCTCAACAACATTTGATATTATCAGTCTTCTAAAATTTTAGATCTTTTAAATACAATAACCTTTTCATCAGATTACTTCTGATAATTATACTGTTCCTAATATTCATGAGATTTTATCATTTATGGGTTTTAATGCTGTTTCTACAACTCCTGAGGCACATGCTTGTAGAGTTATTCTCATTTATTTTGTTCATGCAGTGAAACATTCTGGTTAATTTTTAGACCAGTATATTGAGGCATAATTTCCATGCCATAAATTCACCAATTTTAAGTGTATAGTTTGATTAGTATTAGTAAATCTATACAGCTGTGCAACCACCATCACAATCCATCACTGAAAGAGTTCCCTAATTCCCGTTTGCAATCCATCCCTACTCTCATCCCCAGTCCCAGGTAACCTCTGATCTGCTTTCTGTCTATATAATTTTGTCATTTCTAGAAATTTTGTATAAATGGATTCATAAAATTGGACTTTCGTGTTCTTGCCATATGGCAAGGAACTGAGGCTTCCTGCCAACAGCCATGTAAGTAAGTCATCTTGGAGCAGATTATCTGGTCTCTGTCAAAACTTCAGATGACTGCAGCCTCAAATGAAGATTTGGCTGCACCCTTACGACAGACCCTGAGAGCCAAATCTACCCAAGTCACTATCCAACTCCTGACCCACAGAAACTATGAGATAGAAAAGATAGATTTTTTGTTTAAACCACTAAGTACTGGGGTAATTTATTATATGGTAATAGATCACTAATACACTTGCATTCTTGGAATAAGTTCTAATTAATCATGATGCAGTCTCTTTTTACATATCTCTCCTTTCAGTTTTATATAATTTTACATAGAATTGTGTTTAAATTCATGAGAGGTATTGGCCTATAATTTTACTTTTTTTGTGGTGTCCTTTTTGTGTTTTAGAATCAAGATTTATTCTAGCTCATAGAATGAGCTGAAAAGTGCTCTCATTTTTTACGATCTCAAAGAGTTTAGTTAAAATTAGCAATGTTTCTTTCATTATAGGTCTAGAAGAATTTATCAATGGAAACATCTGAACCTAAGGTTTTGTCTGGAGAAATGGAAACTGAATTTCTTTATGAGATAAGGCACTATTCAAACTTTCTATTTCTTCTTATTTCAGTTCTGTTAACTTCTGTTTGTGCAGGAACTTATCCACTTGTTATCAAATTTGTTGTCATAAGGTCATTCATAATCTTTGTGTCTGTAGGATCTACAGAATTTTTGAAACTCATAATTTGTGCTTACTCCCTTTTTCTTCATCAGACTTTCCATGGATTTATTAAATTAATATTTTTTTCAAAGAATCACCTTAGGCTTTATTTTTCCCCTGACATGTGACTTTATTTTTTTAATGGCATCTTGCTCCTGAGTTGTTTACATGCCTTATTTTATACCAATGCAATCATTTTGAACAAACTTGTTATTTTTTTTTAATTGTCTCATGCTCTTTTAAAAATTGTTTTCCTTTATTTTTTCTCATTTTGTTTTTTTTAGGAGGTACTGGGGATTGAACCTAGGACCTTATACATGGGAAGCAGGCACTCAAATCACTGAGCTACATCTGCTCCCCTATCTCATGTTCTTAATGTGTTAACCACACTGTTGTGTTAGCTAACTCCCCTTATGGTGAACCTCAGAAGTTGATAATTTTTAATTGTGAATTCATCATCAGCTAGAATACATCTTCTTCCTGTGGTTGTCTTATTTATTCGTGCTTATATAAATGTCCCTGGAGAAGATTCTGAAGTAACCTTTGCTAGGCACCCAAGTAGTTTTAGTGATTTGGAAGCAATTTTTATATTGATTTTTCACCTTGGGGATTAAAATTCTCACAGGAGATTTTTTTCCCCACACACAGTCGTGGTCAGACACAAGTTTCTTTGTCATTTCCTTCTGTAGTGGGTGATTTTTCTAGTCTCCCCCACACTGACTGGCAGCTATTTCAGAGCTACTGCATTTGCAGGGATTTCAGATCCAGCTACCAATGTTTTCGTCACCAAACAAATGTTAAGACCCCCGCTCTTAATCCACAGGCCCTTGTCTAGTTCAATATCCCCTGTCAGTTCACTAGTCCACATTGCCAGATTTAAATTCCTACTTTATTATTCACAACGAAATATTTCCCTTTCTTTCCTTGCTTTTAATATTATTTATATTTATTTATTTGTTTGTTTATTTATTAAAGATTTATTCTTCATTTATTTCTCTCCCCTCCCCCCCCAGTTGTTGACTCTCTGTGTCCATTCACTGTGTGTTCTGTGACCACTTCTATCCTTATCAGTGGCACTGGGAATCTGCGTTTCTTTTTGTTGCATCATCTTGCTGTGTCAACTCTCTGTGTGTGGCGCCATTCTTGGCAGGCTGCACTTTCTTTCGCGCTGGGCGACTCTCCTTACAGGGTGCACTCCTTGTGCGTGGGGCTCCCCTACGAGGTGGACACCCCTTTTTGGCACGGCACTCCTTGCACGCATCAGCACTGCGCGTGGGCCAGCTCCACACGGGTCAAGGAGGTCCAGGGTTTGAGCCGCGGACCTCCCATGTGGTAGGCGGATGCCCTATCCATTGGGCCAAGTCCACATCCCTTTATTTATTTAAAAAAATACATATTTTTATTACAGAAGTTGTGAACTTACAAAACAATCATGCCCATGTGTAGAATTCACCATTGTAGCAGTTTGATATAATTGATAAATTCCAAAAAGAAATATTGGATTATGCTTGTAATCTGATCTGGATCTGAGCATGATTGAGTTATGATTAGGGTGTTGCGTCCCCACCCCTTAGTGGGTGGGGACTCACAGATAAAAGGCATGGCGAAGAAAGAGTGGGGGATTTCTGATGTTAGAGTTTGATGCTGAAGACTCGGGAGGTCAGCACCAGGAGGGAAAGAAACTTGAACCCAGAGAAAAGCAAGCCAAGGAATGTAGGAACCCAGGAAGCCTGAACCCTCGCAGACGTCGGCAGCCATCTTGCTCCAAACAGACTTTGGTGAGGGAAGTAACTTATGCTTTATGGCCTGGTATCTGTAAGCTCCTACCCCAAATAGATACCCTTTATAAACACCAACCAATTTCTGGTATTTTGCATCAGCACCCTTTTGACTGACTAATACAACCATCAAATTACACCACTATGGAACATTTTGTTACAAATTAAGAGATAACATCAGACTATTACCACTAACTAGGGTCCATAGCATACATTCGGAATATTTTTTTCTATATCCCCTATTATTAACACAGTACATCTTTGGCATTGATGCAAGAATATTACAGTATTGCTGTTAAATATAGTCCGTACATTACATTAATTGTATTTTTTCCATGCTTCTCCACCTTCCCACCACCCTGCAATAGTGACATGCATCCATTGTAGTTCATAGAAGGACATTCTTACATTTGTACTATTAACAGTTCTCATCCACTTCTGGATTTTACTGTGTTATTCAGTCCAGATTATTCTCTAGCTTTCTTTCCATTGGCATTTATATCCTTAGGCTACCCTTTTTCAGCCACAATCCCATATAAACCAGTTGCTACTAACTATAATGTGTTACCATCATATCTATCCATTTCCACAGTTTCACATTCGGGTTAATTGAAACTTCTATATACAGTAGGCATCAGTAGTCCTTCCCAGTCCTCCTCTTATCTCTTAATAACCTATAGTCTAGGTTTTAAATCCATGCTTTATTCTTCATATTTAGTTCATATTAGTGAGACAATGCAATATTTGCCCTTTTGTACCTGACTTATTTCACTTAGCATAATTTCTTCAAGATTCATCCATGCTATCGTGTGTCCTAATTTCATTTCTTCTTACTACAGTATAGTATTCCATCATATGTACGTTCTTTGGTTGATGGGCACTTGGGTTGTTTTCATCTTTTGGCAAATTATGGATAATGCAGCTGTGAACATTGGTGTACAGATGTCTGTTCATGTCACAGTTTTCAGTTCTTCTGGATATATTCCTAGAAGAGGAATTGTGGGATCATATGGCAGTTCTATATTTAGCTTCCTGAGGAACAGCCAAACTGTCTTCCACAGAGGCTGCACCCTTTTATAATCCCACCAACAGTGAAGGAGTGTTCCTATATCTCCACATCCTCTCCAGCACTTACTGTTTTCTGTTTTCTTAGTAATGGCCATTTTATGCAGTGTGAGATGATACCTCATTGTCGTTTTGAATTGCATTGCCCTAATAGCTAGTGATATTGAACATTTTTTTCATGTGCTTTTTTAAAAAAGATTTTTCATTTATTTCACTCCCCTCCCCATCCCCCAGTGTCTGCTTTCTGTGTCCATTTGCTGTGTGCTCTTCTGTGTCTGCTTTTATTCTTGTAGGTGGCACTGGGAAACTGTCTCTTTTTTGTTGCGTCATCTTGCTGAGTCAGCTCTCCATGTGTTCGGCACCACTCCTGGGCAGGCTGCACTTTTTTCATGCAGGTGGCTCTCCTTACAGGGTGCATTCCTTGTGCGTGGGGCTCCCCTACTTGGGGGACACTCCTGCATGGCACGGCACTCCTTGCACGCATCAGTACTGCATGTGGGCCAGCTCACCACCTGGTCAGGAGGCCCAGGGTTTGAACCTTGGACCTCCCATGTGGTAGGTGGAAGCTCTATCAGTTAAGCCAAATCCGATTCCCTCATGTGCTTTTTTGGGCATTTGTATTTCCTCTTTGGAAAATTTCTAGTTAAGTCTTTGGCCCTTTTTTAAATTGGATTGCTTGCTCTTTTATTGTTGAGTTGTATGGTCTCTTTATATAGAATGGAAATCAAACACGGATATGTGATTTCCAAATATTTTCTCCCATTGGGTGGGTTGACTTTTCTATATTTATTTATTTTTAACTGGTTTTTATATTTTTATGCACCATTTGTGTTCAGTGATCTATGCTAGCTATAACATACATCTTTTTGTCCTAACTTTTTAAGTCTTTAATCACTACTGTTATTAGTGGTCCTCTCCGTTAAAATAAAAAAGCAAAACAAAACCAAAAAACTAACAAACTACTATTATTGTTTTTTGGTAAATTTGCTTGTTTTTGTTCTTGGTCAATTTTGCCAGATGACTTCAAATAATCCATCTTTTGTTTTATTCATTTTCATTGCTTTTGTGTGTATTTTAGTCCATATTTCTTTAATTTATTTTTGTATCCTTATTATTTTCTTCTTCCTTTTTGTGGGTTCATCTGTCCTCTTTTTGTTTTCTTAATCCAAGCATTTGAATAATTAATATTCAACCTTTCTTTTCAGTGATAAATTAATTTAAAAGTACATATTTTTTGAAATGTAATAGTTTCATTTTCTTAAAGTTTTCACACTTTCTAATTTTCATTGCAGTTTCCTCTGAATTATTTAAACATTTATATATTTGTTTTCTAAGTTTCCAAAAGAACAGGTACTTGAACTTTTTTGATGGTTGATTTATGTTAAAAAATTGTGACTAGGGAATATAATGAGAAGATATTCTTTGGACTCTACAGAGACATTCTTTGTGGCCTAGAATCTGGTCACACTTTTTAATGTTTCAAGTGTTTGTAAGAACAAATATTTTCAGTTTCTTAACCATGGGTCCTTTATGTATCTATTTTTATAGTAAAGACAGAAGTTAATTAGGATCTCTGGTCTCTTTGTTAAGGCAAGAAGTTTGGCAGATTTTAAATTCCTCTGAAATTCCCTGCTCCCATCTTAATCCTATCTTTTGTTTTATTATTATTATTATTATTATTATTTTAATTTCCAGCTTCTTTTCACACATACAACATTCTATAAACTATTTTAATACAATCGATACTTACTTTGCTAAGAGTTTATTTTACCAATTTTTTTGCCTATCATTTCTTCTTTCATCTCAATTTTTCCTTCTGGTTTTATTTTCCTTTTATTCAAGTTCATCTTCCAGTAGTTCTTTCAGTTAGGATTTACACATGGAAAACTCTCAGGGTTTTTGTACATGAGCATGAATTTCTCTCATCACCCTCACTTTTGAATGAAAAACCACATGCATAAGGAATTCCAGGTCCACAGTTCTTTTTCCTCAGCACTTTGGAGATATTACATCTCATTTTATGTATGTTACTGTTACTGAGAAGTCCACTGTTGAACTGATTACTTCTTTTGTAGGCTATTGGTATTTTCATTTTGTCTTCTTTTTATTTTTTTTTGCAACTGTTCAACCATTATCACTTCAAATATGGCCTTTACCCACATTTCCTCTATTTTCCCTTTTCAGATTCCTATATAATAGACAATAATATGCATATTATATATGTGTGTGTATATATATATCTATGACCTAATTTTATTCATCTAGTAATATATTATGAACACATTTCCATACCATTAAATATCATCATAATTACTATGCACATTGCTTATTTAGTCAATCTCTTATTGTTGAGCATTTAGATTGTTTCCAACATTTTACTATCATAAATAAAAATGAGCTGAAATTTCCTGTACAGTGATATCTTTGCATCCTCCTGATTTTTTCTGAAGATACGTATCAAGGGGAATTGCTGGAAATTTAGATTAAAAATACTTTATGCAGGTGAACTAAATGACTAGAACTAGATATCATGGATGACTCCACTACTCATCATTAACTTCTAAGCACCCTCTCTAGAGCTAGCACAGAGACGTCAGATCCCATAGAATTATATAGGATTTCATGCTATAGCCAAATTATCTTTTTTAAAAATAGCTGTATTTTTAAAAAATAACTTTTACTTGCATACTATAACAATTTAAAAGTCAATGCTTTTTAGTATATTCAGGGGGTTGTGTAACTATCACCACAATCTAAATTTAGAATATTTTGTCCCTCTTTAAAAAGAATACTAATAGTAGTTGCACACTATTATTCTCCTATTCTCCAGCCCCAGCCCATGGCAAGTAATAATCTATTTTTTATTGTGATAGATTTACCTATTCTTGGTATTTCAGCTAAATGGAGAAAGACAGCATGTGGTCTTTTGTGATTGTCTTCTTTCACTTACATAATGTTTTCAAAGTTCCTGCATATTGTAGTGTGTATCAATACTTTTTCTTTTTTATTGCCAAATATCATTCCGTTGTATGGATATGCCATATTTCACTTACTCATTCATCAGTTGATAGACATTTGGATTGCTTCCACTTTTGGCTATTATGAGTAATGCTGTTATGAAAATTCTAGTATAAATTTTTGCTTGGACATATGTTTTCATTTCTCTTGGATATATATCTAGGAGTGGGATTGTTGGGTTATATGGTAACTCTATTATTATTTTTTATGAACTACCAAATTATTTTCCAAAGTGGTAGTACCATTCCATATTTCACCAGCCATTGCTCTACATCCTTGCTAGCACTTGTGATTGACTGTCTTTTTTTATTATGGTCATCCATGTGGGTGTGAAGGGGCATCTCATATATTTCTTCTTAAGTCATTTTCAGTAACTTGTGACTTTCTAGGAATTTGTCTATTTCCTCTAACTTATCTGATTTTTTGGCGAAATCCTTTTTATTTCTATGAGGTCAGTAATGAAGTCTTCTCTTTTATTCCTGATTTTAGAAATTTGAGTCTTCTCCCCTTTTTTCTTGATAGGTCTTGCTATCAAACTTTTGTTTGTCAATTTTGTTGACTTTTTCAAAGGAACAACATTTGGTTTTGTTGCTTTTCTCTATCATTTCTCTATTTTTATTCTAGTCTTTATTATTTCCTTATTTCTGCTTCTTTTGGCTTTAATTTGCTCTTCTTTTCTAGTTTCTTAAGGTAGAAGTTGATATTATTGATTTGAGATATTTTTTTTTAAATATAGTTATTTACAACTGTAAATTTCTTCCTAAACATTTTAGCTACATGTCTTACATTTTGTATGTTGTTTATTTCTCAAAGTATTTTCTAAATATTTTGTGTTTTCTTCCTTGAACAGTTGTTTATTTAGGTGCATGTTGTTTAATTTCCAAATTTCCAAATTGTGAACTTCCCAAATTTCTTTCTGTTACTGATTTCTAATTTAATTCCATTTTGGTCAGATAAATCCTTTGATTTCAGTGCTTTTCAATTTATTGAGACTTTTTTTTAAATGACCTAACATATGGTCCTTCCTAGAGAATGATCCATGTGTTTTTGGAAAGAATGTAGATTCTGCTGATATTGAGTGGAGTGGTCTACAGATGTCTGTTAGGACTAGTTGCTTTTGCACTGTTCAATCTTTTATTTCCTTGTTGATTTTCTGACTAATTATTCTATGCATCATTTAAAGAGAGATATTGACACTTCTAGCTATTGTTGAATTATCTAATTCCCCCTTCAATTCTGTCAGTTTTTGATTTACGTATTTTGGAACTTTGTTTTTACACATGTATATTGTTTTATCTTCCTGCAGATTGACCATTTTATCATTATTAAATGTTCCTCTTTATCTGTAGCAATTTTTTAAAGTCTTTTTTTTCTGATTTCTGATATTAGTATAGCCTATTCAGTTCTTTTAGGTTATTGTTTGCATGGTGTATCTTTTCCCACCTTTTTGGGTTAAATATTTTTGTATCTTTGAATATAAAATATGAAGGAAAAAAAAGAAAAGAAAAAGGGGCCAGTGTGGCTCAGTGGCTTTCCTCATACAAAGTCCTGGGTTCAATTCCAGGCCCCAGTACCTCCAAAAAAACTGTCTCCTATGAACAACATATGGTCTTGATTTTTAAAAAATCTAATTTGACTATCTCTGCCTTTTGATTACTTTGTTTACTCCATTCACATTTAATGTAGTTACTTATAATGTAGTTACATTTGTCATTTTGCTATTTGTTTTCTATATGTCCTATATCTTTTTTCTTACTCTTTCCAAGAAACTTGTAAGTAGACTTTTAGAATGCAATTGGCTCTGAATTTCAGAACTACCTCACAACCATCAGACAACAAAGAAGTCTAATTTCTTTGAGCTTTCTTTTATTTTCTTGAACTTTTGGTTCTATTTAAATTATTTATTTAATGAAATATAAAAACTGATGCACTGTAATGAGTCTTTTTTCTCTGTCACTGTATGGTTCACTCTGTACACCATTTATTTGATTGCCACAGTGCTCAGCCCAAAGTAGGCAATTATCAAGTGAATGAATAAATGAATGCATGAATATCACATGAGTAGAGTTGAAAGGATGGGAATTTTAGACTGGAGAACATTTAGATAAAACTTAATAGCTTCTTCAGATAACTGAAGGTTCTTTTTTTAGAAGATTCAACAGATTTATGAGATAGAACCAGGACCACTGCACAAAGGTTCTTTTCAGTCTAATAAAGAGCAGTCCATTGGAAAGAAAATCACAAAATAGTACAACTGGACAACGTGAGTTTAAGGTGGTGGGGACCTGTGGCAGTGAGAGGATTTCTGTAGAGGATGTACTCTTGCTGGGAAATGGGACCTAGAATTTGTCTGGAAACTGAGTTTGCACAGTTAATTCAGTTTTTACTTAAATTGCATATTTATTTGGAGTGACTGAGGGAAACTATTGATGTTTATTGCTCGTATCAGGTGAGGGGTGGAGTGGTGGAGACACCTCTTGGCGCCTTCACTTATGTGTGTTAAGATTTAATGCTCTGTGAACCCGTCCCCTCAAAGCCTTTCCTTCTTCTTAAGGCCACATGGATGACTTTACCTATTAGGTAACATTTTTTGGCCAGGAATTTCCAGGAAAGAAAAAGAGACAAAAGATTAATAGTCTTTTGGGATCTTTTTTCTAATTGCTTATTTGGAAGTCATCCTCCCCCACATAAAAGCAACCCTGCCAAGATAATTTCTTACCTTTATGAGCATTTTCTGAAGTAGAACAATCAGAGCCGCCCTTACTCTGCTAGCTGCCCTGACTGGTTTTGGCCAACATGGTCCCTGCGTGTTTTGGCTTGGAAGAGGCTGGCTGCCTCCCAGCCACTGTCTCAGGAAAGCCAGGCCTTGGCTAAGGGGGCTCTGGGCACCTTGGCCCAAAGAGTCCAAGGTAACTATTGATAAAATAAAGCAGGAGGATATTTTTCTACTCTTGTCAGTGCCCCCAAAGACCTGAGGAAGGCCTGCATTCTGCCAGTTCCGATTTAGAAAGGCAGCAGGGGACTTAGAGGCTGTCACATGCTGGGAGCAGAGCAAGCCCGCGAAGGGCCGCCCGTGAGCCTGGGAGAATGTCCCAGGCAGGAATGGGAGGAAGCGGCCGCTAAGAGGGCAGGGGCCTGAGCACTCCGAAGCACGGGACTGGCGCCGGGCAGGAAAGGGTCACGTGAAGCCTGTCTTGGTGTGAGGCTTTTTCAAAGAGCCTCTTCAGCCCTGCAGAAATCTAAACCAAGAAGAGGAAATTCACAGCCCTGCGGTCCTGGGGTCTTCCTGCAGGAGCCATTTGCCCCCAGGCCCGCCGACAAGGTTCTCGCCTCCCCTCTGTTCCTGGGAGCATCCTGACTGGTTTCCATGGCCTGCCCTGCTATCCTGGCTCGGGCAGTGTATGCCAACGAAACGCACATGCTGTGAGCATTGTGCCCGCATTTTCCACACCCTCGACTGGGGACCCAGGGGCTGACAGGCATGCATGTGCTTGTGGGATTATGACCAGAATATGTGTAATCAGAGCTGTCCCAGAAATCTGGCATCCATTGTGGCCAAAGCTGTAGGCAATAGGATCCCAGCTTCTATGGTCCTCCCAACCCCAGCAGCAGCTTTTTCTGCTTTATGTCATTGTCCAAGCAAAGTGACAATGGGAATTGGTGGCGATGCCAGGGGCCCAGAGAAGCCCCTCTTGAATGGCTCCCTTGATACAATCCCCACTTCGGATTCAGACTCTCCATGAGAATACTTCTCAAAAGCAACATTGGTAGGAGGAGGCCACTTTTTTGTCTTTTAGATTAACAAAGCATTTTTGAAAATGATAATATTCACTTCACTGAAGGCTGGGGGTGAGATGGCCACTGTGAGTAACAATACGTATTTATGAAACTTTTATGAAAAGGAGATTTCCAGTTTGTATAAAGAAACTTAAAAAATTAGACAGATTTCAGGACTGCTCTGATTACACATATTCTGTCTCATAAAGCACTTTGGCCCAATAATTCTCTTTACAGCAATCTCCCTTCAGGAAATCATTAGCGATACAGATAAAAATTTGTGATTTTTATCCCAGTACTGTTAATATCAAAAGATGAGAATTTACTTCAATGTCTAATACTAAATGAATGGTTAAATTAATCACATTAAACCCATATGGTAAAATATTACACTTCTATGAAAAATGGCATATTTAGGGAAAATACATAGACAGCAAAAAAGATAATATAAAATCCTCTTAAATATGTGAGAAGATGTGAAAATCCTCTTAAATATGTGAAAAGATGCTCAACCTCATTCAAAATAAGAGAAATACATTATTCACCTAGTAAAAAAAACTTAAAAAGTTTGGTAACTGTTGTTATTAAATGAGAGGAAAACTTGGAACCCCTATTCACTGTATTAGTTCTCTATTTCAGTGTGACAATAAATTTAGTAGTTGTTTTAGTTTCCCCGCTGCTAAACAAATAGCCTACAATCAGTTGGCTTGACAGCAGAATGAATTGGCTCCTGGTTTCAGAGGCTAGAAGACTGGCTTCCTCCTGGAGTTGCTTTTGGCTGGTTGGTCAGCAGTCTTCAGGGTTCTTTGGCTTTTCCGTCACATGGCAATGCACATGGCAGTGTCTTCTCTTTTTCCTTCTGGGTTCTGTTGACTCCAGTTTTTGGTGGCTCCCGTGGCTTCTCTCTGTGTGGCTTTTTCTATAAGGCCTCTAGTATTAGGATTAAGACTCATTCTGATTCAGGTGGGCCACTCCTTAACTGAAGTAACCTCATCAAAATGTTTTATTTATAATGGGTTCACAGCCACAGGCATGGATTAAGATTAACAATATCTTGGAAAGTGGATGTGGCTCAAGTGATTGGGCTTCTGCCTACCACATGGGAGGTCCTGGGTTCAGTTCCCGGTGCCTCCTGGAGAAGGCGAGCTGGAAGGATGGGAAGGTGCAGCAACTGATGCAACAAGATGATGCAATAAAGAGACACAAAGAGGAAGGACAATGGGAGACACAACAAAGCAGGGAGGTGAGCTGGCTCAAGTGATTGAGCACCTCCCTCCCACATGGGAGGTCCCAGGTTTGGCTCCCAGTGCCTCCTAAAGAGAAGATGAACAGACACAGAGAGCACACAGTGAATGGACACCGAGCAGACAGCAAGTGCAAACAATGGGGGTGGGGGATGGAGGGGACAATAAGTGAATAAAATAATCTTTAAAAAGAAAACCAGTATCTTTTATATGAGTACTTAGTCCCAAGCAAACACAAAGCATAACATAACAATAATTATTTATTGTTGCTCCTAGTTTCTGTAGGTCGGTAATGTTGCAGCAGCTTAGCTGGGCCTTTCTGGCTGGGAGTATCTCGTGAGGCTGTTGTGAGCTGAAAGCTTGACTGGGCCTGGAGAGTCCATTTCCAAAGTAGCTCAGTCGCATCGCTGGTTGTTGGCAGGAGGCCTTGGTCCCTCCCCACGTGGGCGTCTCCGCAGGGCTGCTTTAGTGTTCTTGTGACATGGTGGCTGGCTTTGTCCATCACCATCCAAGAGGGCAAGGTGGAAGCTATGATACCTGTTATGATCTAGCCTTGGAAGTCACCAGCTCTCATCTCCACCAAACTCTGATTCAATGTGGGCATGAAAACCAGGAGGCAAGAATTGCTGGGCCATCTTGGAGGCCCACATATATTTTTTTAAGTGCTAAGATAAATTCCACAGCCTTCTTGGAAGATAATTGGCAAATATATATTGACATTTAAACTGTATAAATTCTTTTTTTTTTTAAGATTTTTTTTTTTTAATTTATTTCTCTCCTCTTCCTCACCCTCCCCAGTTGTCTGTTCTCTGTGTCTATTTGCTGTGTGTTCTTCTTTGTCCATTTCTGTTGTTGTCAGCGGCACGGGAATCTGTGTTTCTTTTGTTGCGTCATCTTGTTGTGTCAGCTCTCAATGTGTGTGGCGCCATTCCTGGGCAGGCTGCACTTTCTTTCGCGCTGGGCGGCTCTCCTTATGGGGTGCACTCCTTGCGCGTGGGGCTCCCCTATGCGGGGGGCACCCCTGCATGGCAGGGCACTCTTTTGTGCGCATCAGCACTGCGCATGGGCCAGCTCCACACGGGTCAAGGAGGCCCAGGGTTTGAACCGCGGATCTCCCATGTGGTAGACGGACGCCCTAACCACTGGGCCAAGTCCACCACCATAACTGTGTAAATTCTTGATCCAGGAATTCTACTTTTAGGAATTTATTCCTAATTTGTGTAATGATATATGTACAAGACAAGTTATTATAGCATTGTTTTGATGGCAAAAGCTGGAAACAAACCTAAATGTCTACCGATTGGGTGGGTAAATATGCTATGGTATAGCTATTAAACTTAAGACACTATGCAGCTGCTAAAAAGAATGAGATAGTTTATTCAGCTCAGGTACTGCTGTAGAACTTTATCCTAAATATATTAAATGAAAAAAGTACAAAGCAAAAACTCATATAATATACTACTTATATGTGTGCATGTGTAGGTATGTTTGTGTAAATTTATAGACTATTTCTGGAAGGACATATAAGAAGCTAACAATAGTGGCGCCACTGGGGAATAGAAAAGAAAGGAAAACTTATTATTCACTTTATACTTTCTCATACATTTCAAATTTTGTACCATGTAAGCATATTACTTATTAAGAAATTAATTAATTCAGAAATTAATTAAAATAAATATAGGTTTTTTTAAAAGAAAAAAGAAATAGAAATACACTTTTAAAAAAAAATAACTTGAGAAGTGCTCATGGAGGCTTATTTCAAAAATAAATGAAAAAAAGAATAAATGATATTTGTGGTATAATTTAATTTGTTTTAAAAACAATGTACATCAAAATGAAGAGAACACATCAAAATGGCCCTGAATGATAGATAAATTAAATTAAAAATAAAATAAATCAACATCTGCTTCCCTGTATTGCTTTTAAAGAGGAGGAAGAAAAAAACTCTGACCTCCTGGATAACAGTTTCCAGCTCTCTGCCTGGGGCTTCTGAGTAGTGCCTGCAGAGTGAGAAGCAGCCATCCATGGATGCCCTCTGGCCAGGCTGGACTCGGCCTCCCTGGGACCACCTGCTGGCCCACGGGGGCAGGGAGGGAGTGCTCTGTTTCCCATCCAGTGACCTCCGTCCATTCAATAAGCCATGTTGCTATTGCTGATGGACTCTGGGAATGAGGGGGAGAAGCACAATAGAAGAGTGGGGAGGAGCCAGAAAATCAGAGACCACAGGGAAAAGCCAAGCACAGAGCTGTTTGCAGGCTGCCAACATTTGGGAACAGTGTTCTGTGCTGCTTGGCTTTACTCTCCTTCATTGCTCTTTTACCTTTCAAGGGTGCTGGAGGTTTCCTATGCATCTCCCATGCTGGAAGATCTTTGCTTTCTTCAACTCCTCAGTGGTGCTAGCCTGTCATTCCAGATAGATCAGGAAATTCCTGGCACAGGATCCTGAACCCATGGAACAGCTGTTTCTTGACAAAAAGCAGTCATAAAATATAAATGTAGTTTGTTACATCCAACAAAGTAGAAATGCAGGGCAGAGGAAGGACAATTCCCAGATACTGAGCTGGGATGACTGCCATGTAAAGTTGTCTAGGTTGTATACTGCCACACCCAGGAGTCCTTTGATACACAAAAGATTGTAATTTTGATGAAACCCTATTTATCTATCTTTTTTTCTTTTTAAAGATTTTTAATTTTTTATTTATTTCTCTCCCCTTCCGCCCCTCCGCCCCCGTCCCCCCCCCCCCCCCAGGTTGTCTGCTCTCTTTTTGTTGCGTCATCTTGGTGCGTCAGCTCTCCATGTGTGCGGCACCACTCCTCGGCAGGCTGCACTTTTTTCGTGTGGGGTGGCTCTCCTTACAAGGTGCACTCCTTGCGCATGGGGCTCCCCTATGCAGAGGACACCCGTGTGGCACGGCACTCCTTGTGCCCATCAGCACTGCACATGGGCCGGCTTATCACATGGGTCAGGAGGCCCGGGGTTTGAACCCTGGACCTCCCATGTGGTAGGCGGATGCTCTATCCATTGAGCCAAATCTGCTTCCCTATTTATCTTTTTTCTTTTGTTGCTGGTGCTTTTGGGGTAAACTCTAAGAAACTGTTGGCTCACACAAGATCCTGAAGGTACTTCTCTATATTTTACTCTAGGAGATTTATAGTTTTGTTTCTTATATTTATATCTTTGATTAATTTGAGTTAATTTTTGTATAAGCTGTAAGGTAGGGTCTGCTTTCATTACTTTGCATGTGGACATCCAGTTTTCTCAGTACCATTTGTCATAGAGACTATTTTTCCCCACTGAATAGACTTGGCACTCTCGTCAAAATTCTACTGGCTATAGATGTGAGAGTTTATTTCTGAGTTCTCAGTTTGATTCCATTAATCTATATGTCTGTCTTTGTGTCAGTTACCATGCTATCTTGATTGCTGTAGATTTGTAATAAGGTTTGAAATTGGGAAGCGAGAGTCCTCCAACTTCATTCTTCTTTTTCAAGACGATTTTGGCTATGTGGGGCTTCCAGCTAAATTTAATGATTGACTTTTCCATTTCTGCAAAGAAGGCTATTGGGATGGTGATGAATCTTTAAATCGCTTTGGGGGGAAGTGGACTTTGGCCCAGTGGTTGGGGCGTCCGTCTGCCATGTGGGAGGTCCGCGGTTCAAACCCCGGGCCTCCTTGACCCGTGTGGAGCTGGCCATGCGCAGTGCTGATGCGCGCAAGGAGTGCCGTGCCACGCAGGGGTGTCCCCCGCTTGGGGGAGCTCCACGCGCAAGGAGTGCGCCAGTGAGGAAAGCCGCCCAGCGTGAAAAGAAAGAGTAGCCTGCCCAGGAATGGCGCCGCCCACACTTCCCGTGCCGCTGACGGCAGCAGAAGCGGACAAAGAAACAAGACGCAGCAAATAGACACCAAGGGCAGGCAACCAGGGGAGGGGGGGAAATTAAATAAATAAATAAATCTTTAAAAAAAAAAACAACAACAAAAAAATAAATCGCTTTGGGTAGAATTGACATGTTAGAGAGATTTAGTCTTCCAAACCAAGAACATGGAATGTCCTTCCATTCATTTAGGACTTCTTTGATTTTTTTTTTTTTAGCAATCTTTTGTAGTTTTCCATGTACAAGTCCTTTATATCTTCTGTTAAATTTATATATATGTATTCCATTCTATTAGCTGCTATTGTAAATGCATTTTTCTTACTTTCCTCTTCAGATTGTTCATTACTAGTGTACTAAATTTTGCATGTTGATCTTGTACCCCCACTACTATGCTAAATTCATTTATTAATTCTAGTAGTTTTGTTACGGATTTTTCAGGATTTTCTGTATATATGATTGTCATCCGCAAATAGGGAAAATTTTATTTCTTCCTTTCCAACTTGGATGCAATTTATTTATTATTCTTGCCTAATTGCTCTTACCAGAATATCCAGTACAATGCTGAATAACAGTAGTGACAGTGGGCATCTTTGTCTTGTTCCTGATCCTAGAGGGAAAGCTTTCAATCTTTCACCATTAAGGATGATGTTAGCTGTGGGTTTTTCATATAGGCCCTTTATCTTGTTGAGGAAGTTTTCTTCCATTCCTAGTAGTCTAAGAGTTTTTATCAAGAAATGAAACTGGATATTGTCAAATGCCTTTTTGCATCAATTGAAATTATTATATTTTTCATTCATTTTATTGATGTGGTGTATTACATTAATTTTCTTAGAATAAATCCCACTTGATCCTGGTGTATAATTCTTTCAATGTGCTGTTGGATTTGGTCTGCAAGCATTTTGTTGAGGAATTTTGCATCTTTATTCATAAGGATATTGGTGTGTAATTTTCTTTTCTTGTAGTATCTTTATCTGGCTTTGGTGTGAGGGTGATGTTGGCCTCATAGAATGATTTAGGGAGTGTTCCTCCTCTTCAGTTTTTTTGGGACTGTTTTAACAGGGTTAATGCTAGTTCTTCTTGGAATGTTTGGTAAAATTCAACTGTAAAGCCATCTACTCTTGGATTTTCTTTGTTGGGAGGTTTGATGACCAGTTCACTCTTTATACTGTCTATTGATCTGTTTAGATCTTCTATTTCTTCTTTTTAAAAAATTTTTTTATTTTGAGTTACTTTTTTTATCTTTAAAGAAGCTTTAGATTACATAAATGTTACATCAAAAACATATATGCTGGAAAGTGGACTTGGCCCAATGGATAGGGCATCTGCCTACCACATGGGAGGTCCGCAGTTCAAACCCTGGGCCTCCTTGACTCATGTGAGCTGGCCCATGCACAGTGCTGATGCACTCAAGGAGTGCCGTGCCATGCAGGGGTATCCCCCATGTAGGGGAGCCCCACGCGCAAGAAGTGTGTCCCTTAAGGAGAGCCGCCCAGCATGAAAGAAAGTGCAGCCTGCCCAGGAATGGCGCCGCACACACGGAGAGCTGACACAACAAGATGACACAACAAAATGAAACGCAGTTTCCAGGTGCCGCTGATAAGGATGGAAGCGGTCAAAGAAGAACACACAGCAAATGGACACAGAGAGCAGACACCTGGAGGGGAGAGGGGAGAGAAATAAATAAAAAATAAATAAATAAATAAAGTGAACAATGCTAAACAACATTAAAAAAAAAACAACAACATATACCCCACCCCCTACTTTACTTCCTGCCTTCTGCTCCCTTTGGGTTTAGTTTGCTCTTGCTTTTCTCAGTCCTCCAGTTGTGACCTAACATATCATCTGTCCTAGAGAATGATCCATATGCACTAGAGAAGAATGAGTATTTTGCTGCTATTGGGTGAAGTGTTCTATATATGTCTGTAGGTCTATTTGTTTTATAGTATCATTTAAGTCTTCTACTTTTTTAAATTGATCTTCTGTGTAGATTTTCTATCCATTATTGAAAGTGGTGTATTGAAGTCTCCTACTATTAATATACAGTCATCTATTTCTCCCTTCAAAAATGCTAATATTGGGAAGTGAATTTGGCTCAACAGATAGAGCATCTGCCTACCACGTGGGACGTCCAGAGTTCAAACCCAGGGCCTCCTGACTCATGTAGTGAGCTGGCCCATGTGCAGTGCTGATGTGTACAAGGAGTGCCGTGTCACACAGAGGTGTCCCCCACATAGGGGAGCCCCACATGTGAGGAATGCACCCCGTAAGGAGAGCTGTCCCATGTGAAAAAAGTGCAGCCTGCCCAGGAGTGGCGCCGCACACATGGAGAGCTGATGCAGCAAGGTGACGCAACAAAAAGAGACACAGATTCCTGGTGCTGCTGACAGGAATACAAGTGGACACAGAAGAGCACACAGCAAATGCACACAGACAGCAGACAATGGGGGGGGGGAGGGGGGAGAGAAATAAATAAATCTTTTCAAAAATGTTAATATTTGCTTCATATATTTCAGGGCTCTTCTATTAGGCGCATATTACTTATAATTGTTATGTCTTCTTGTTGAATTGACCCCTTTATCAGTATATAGTGCCCTTCTTTTTCCTTTGTAAGAACTTTTTTTCTTAAAGTCTATTTCATGAGATATTACTAGAGCTACCCCAGATATCTTTTGGATACAATTTCTTTCCCATGCATTCACTTTCAACCCACTAGTGTCTTCTAATTTAAAGTGAGTCTCTTGTAAATAATATATACTTAGGTCAAGCTTTAAAAAAATTCATTCTGCCTATCTCTTCCTTTTGACAATAGAGTTTAATCCATTTATGTCGAAAGTAACTACTGATAATGCATTTTGGTATTTTATTTTTGTAAGCCTTTTTGTAAGGACTTTTTGTCCTCAATTTTTCCATTAATGCCTACTTTGATATTTCTTTGATTTTTTGTAATGTTTCAGTTTGAGTCCCTTCTCATTTCTTTCTGTATATATTTTTCATATATTTTCTTTGTGATTATTGAGAGGCTTAATTTTAATATACTAAGTGTATAACAATTATGTTTGATTTTATACCAACCTAGCTTCAGCAGCATGGACATCTTTCAGAACTCTCGCCTTGTCCTTGACATTCAACAGTTTGATTGCTCCTTCTTGGCATGGTTCTCTGCGAATTTATCCTGTTTGGGTTTCATTGAGCTTCTCTGGAATGTGCATATTCGTGTGTTTCATTAAATTTAGGCAGTTTTCTGCCATTATTTCTTTAAATATTCCTTCCGCCTCATCTTCTCATTCTTCTTCTTTTGGACTCCTACAAGATGTATGTCAGTATACTTGATGGTGTTCCACAGGTCTCTTAGGCTCTTGTAACTTCTTAAAATTTCTTTTGTTCTTTTTTCTCCTAAACTGGAATAATTTCAATTGTCTTGTCTTCAAATTCACTGATTCTTTATTCTGCCAGTTCCAAGTTGCTGTTGAAACCTTCACAGCACTTTTCTTCTCAGTTACTGTGGGCTTCAACTCCAGTATTTCTGTTTGGCTCCTTTTAAAAAAATTCTACCTCTTTTTTGATATGTCCATATTGTTATTCATTGTTTTCCTGATATAATTTAGTTCTTTCTCTGTGTGTTCTTTTTTTTTTTTAAAGATTTATTTATTTATTTCTCTCCCCTCCCCCCCCACCCCAGTTGTCTGTTCTCTGTGTCTATTTGCTGCGTCTTCTTTGTCCGCTTCTGTTTGTCGTCAGCGGCACGGGAATCTGTTATTCTTTTTGTTGTGTCACTTCTCTGTGTGGGTGGCGCCATTCCTGGGCAGACTGCACTTTGTTTTGCGCTGGGTGGCTCTCCTTACAGGGCGCACTCCTTGCGCATGGGGCTCCCCTATGCGGGGGACACCCCTGCGTGGCAGGGTACTCCTTGCACGCATCAGCACTGGGCATGGGCCAGCTGCACACGGGTCAAGGAGGCCCGGGGTTTGAACAGACCCTAACCACTGGGCCAAGTCTGCCGCCCTCTGTGTGTTCTTTTATCTCCTTAAGTATTTTGAGGACAAATTTTAAAGAAGTCTTTGTCTAGTATTGTCTTTTTCATTGATGGTTTCTGGATTTTACCCCTATCCTTTGGATAGTCCATCATTTCCTGTTTCTTTGTTGGTGATGTAATCTTATGTTGAACACTGTACATTTTAATATTTTAAAGTGTTAGCTCTGGGTTTAGTTCTTGAGCTGTCTGTTCCTTAAATTTGAGTCCAGTAGGTGATATGACAGATTTCCTTGCTTGACAGGAGCTAACAAAAACAAGCGAAGCAAAAAACTCTTTTCACAGTCTTTGTAAATTGGCTCTGCATTGGCTGTGCTCTCTTTCAGAGTTTAGCCCTCCTATCAAGAAGATCAGCTCGAGGCAAGAGTGAAGTGCACACGTTCCTCTCCATGTATTCTGAGCCTGTGTCTTTCCCTGGATTTGTGTTTGCTTGTGACCTTAGGAATTCCCCAGGAATTCGAACGTCTCTCTACTCCCTATGAGATAGACTCTCTCCCCTTCCTGGGTGCTGTATTGCATGACTTACACAGGTCATATTTTGCGCCAGTCCACTTTAACTTAATTGTTTCTTACACTGCTTTAGCTGTCTGTAAACTGCTTCTGCCTGCAGGCAAATTCTAGGAGTGAGCCAGATTTGAGTTTCCTGTTCAGTCTTTCATTCTGCCACCCAATAAATTGGCACTAACACCTAGGCACTACAGTACACACACAGATTTAATCTGTTCTCTCTGGAACCGCGCCAGAAACCCACCGTCAATGTACAGGCGGGCTCCACACCGCGTGGGGGGTGGTGAGCTACGGTGCCACGGGAGTCTCCTCCTGACGTGTAAAGCCGAGTTTTCTTGATTTGGCACTTGTCCACTACTGCAACCCTTTAACAGTTTTCTGGAGTTTTGAGGAAGATTGCTCTGCCAGTTTTTGCTAGTTATTTAAAGATTCTATGGAAAAATGGAAACCTGGAGCATCTTACACTGCCTTCTTGGTCCTGGGTAAATTTTTTTTTTTGAAGTAAACTTTATTTCAATTTCAAAAAATAAAATAACAGACAAAAGGCAGTTTAAATACAGGCCATTATATATCTTGTCATAACTTACAAAAATGTACGGGAGAGAGTTTAAGTTATAATGTAAACTATAATCCACACTTAGTGCCAATGCTTCAATATGTGCTCATCAATTGTAACAAATGTACCACACTAATGAAAGATGTTGTTAATGTGGGAAAGTGTGGGAGGGGTAGGGAGTGGGGCATATGGGAATCCCCTATATGTTTTATGTAACATTTATTTAATCTAAGTATGTTTCATAAAATTTAAAAACTTAAAAATTAAAACAACAACAAAATCTATGGACTCATTACTCTAAAAAAAATCTGTTCTGGCACCTTTATCCCATTCAATCCCAAAAACAAACTCAATTTTGGGGGGAAGATGGTATTGCCTCTGTTTTTCAAATGAGGAAATCACATAATATATGGTCTTTTGTGTCTGACTTCTTTCACTTAGCATAGTCTTTTGCAGGTTCATTCAGGTAGTAGCAGGAATCAATATGTCATTCCTTTTTATGGGCTTAATTGTATTTCATTTTCTGTTACTATGAAGAGTTAAAAATAAACAAACAGGACACTTGGCTGGAATAGCAGATAGTAGAATAATGCCTTTTAAAATACATTGCATTTTGGGGAAGCGGACTTGACCTTACCACATGGGAGGTCTGCGGTTCAAACCCCGCGCCTCCTTGACCCGTGTGGAGCTGGCCCATGTGCAGTGCTGATGCGCGCAAGGAGTGCCGTGCCACGTGGGGCTGTCCCCCGCGTAGGGGAGCCCCACGCACAAGGAATGCGCCCCATAAGGAGAGCCGCCCAGCACGAAAGAAAGTGCAGCCTGCCCAGGAATGGTGCCACACACACGGAGAGCTGATACAACAAAATGACGCAACAAAAAGAAAAACAGATTTCTGGTGCTGCTGATAAGGATAGAAGCGGTCACAGAAGAACACACAGCAAATGGGGGTGGGGGGGTGGGGGTGGGAACAGGAGAGAAAAAAAAATCTTAAAAAAAAATAAAATGCATTGCATTTTATATTAAGCAAAATGAATATACAGCTAGTACTGAAACTAGAGAAGAGAGAAATTAAAATTTCCAGAGAGAAACTGTGATAATGGGGATTAATTATATAGAATCTATATTGCTTATTTAATATGTGTAAAACTAATGCATTTTGGTGTGCAGAGGTAATTGATAAAAGTTTAAAAATATTTACAAGACCTACTTTTCCTGTAAGGTTGTCTATTTCTCATATTTAAATTCTCTTACTATAAGAGAAGACTGGCTGTTTATAGCTATTCCACTTTTCTTTTCCGGCACATAGTAAGATAGTATTTCCCTGTCCCTGTATTAGTCAGCCAAAGAGGTACTGATGCAAAATACCAGCAATCTGTTGGTTTTTATAAAGGATATCTATTTGGGATAAAAGTTTACAGTCACAAGGCCCTAAAGAGTCCAACTCAAGGTACCGTAAGAGGTACTTTCTCACCCAGAGTCTGTTGCCATGTGTTGATGCAAGATGGTGGGTGATGTCAGCGAGGGTTCAGGTTTCCTCCTCCTCCCAAGCTCCGTGGTCCCAGCTTCTTCCAATCTCAGCTGCAGGCTGGGACAAGTTTGTCTCTCTCCTGGCACTCGTTTCTCTGCCGGCTCGTGTGCTCTGCTCGCTCCACAAGGCCAGTTGTAAACTGTCAGATGAACCGCTCATCTCTCTCCCCGGGGCCTCTGCCATGCCTAATGGAACCTTCTCTCGCCCCACATATCTGCTCACTGTGTCATTACTTCCCAGTCTCCAGGATCAAAACGTCAACAAATCCCTTTGCCTTGTAATTTTCTCTGTGAGTCCCCGCCCACCAAGGGGGCAGGGACTCAATGCCCTACTGACATGGCCCAATCAAAGCCCTAATCATAATTTAATCCAGTAAGAGTGAAGCCTCTGAATCCAATAAAATCTAATGAACACAGAGCAACAGGCCAATATACAAATAAAATCCAATGTCTGTTTTTGGAATTCGTAAATAATATCGAACCGCCACAGTCCCTTTTTGAAGTTAAGCACAGCCAGCAACTTGCCAAAGAATGTGAGTAACAGCGATGGATGTCTGTTCCAGACAGAAGATTTAAGTGTCAGTGCGTGACTTGCCACGTTCCCTTCCGTCAGTGTGAGATTGTGACCTCTTAATGCCTCCTCCGCCTGAGTCTGTGTGGCTGCCCTCTTAATGCCTCCTCCACCTGAGTCTGTGTGGCTACCGTGGATGCAACCAACTAGCAACAAATATGCAGCATGAGCAAGAAATAAACTTGTTATGTTAAGCCACTGCAATTTGGAGGTGTTTGTTGCTTCATCATAACCTAATGAAGGGGTTATCCCTGCATCAGTTTGCATTAGTTCATGTTTCCATGCCAGAGTATGTGTGGGCGGGTGCATGTGCACCACAGAGTGCACTCAAGGGGACTTTCAATCACAGGACTTCCTATGTTATCATTGTCACACTTTTGCATTTTTGTACATCAGTGAATTTTTTATATTAAAAGGTTGAGCCAAAGCCCCCAGTGTTTGTATTTTGAAGCCAAGCTTCACTTCTAAAGTGCCTACAGAGTTCTGTAAATGAAAATGCAGCTCTGCACGAGTTTGAAGCTGCCATTCCCCCCCATAATGGGAATGGCTTGAACTTAGGTGATCATAAAGTACTGATGCAGGGAATATTGGTTGGCAAAGGATTAGAGTAGCTTTTTGTTTGTTTGTTTGTTTTTAAATAAGATGATTTATTGTGGCATTTAGGGTAGATGGGCAGAAGCATAGCCTGGAGGTAGGAACATAGGTTAAGTGACAGGATCTAAATTGGCCGACTAAAGAGTGAACAGAGGAGGAAAAACAAAAAAAAAAGCACTGCCCAAGCCTTGTTCTTAAATACCCTGCTCTGCTCTGAGCCTCAACCTGCCTCAGCTGCAGGGCTGACATATTAGCTATACTCAGCCCTCACAGAGAACTTCCCAGGGCATGTGGACTTGGCCTTCCCTCTGAAAATTTTCTTTAAATCTAAGGCTAATTATGTTTAATGAATTGGTACAGTTTGCTTATTGGCTTATTGGATATTGTCTAATTGAGAGGATTTCTTTGTATCTCATAAGCTGAACTCTCTTTAACATTATAATTATTAGTGAACAATACAGTATTCAATTTATTCTGAAAGTAATCATGATGTAGCATCAGGCATGGCTTTTTGCAATCAATGGAGATGTTTTTTTTCATTGTAACAAGAAATACTAATTTTAAGAATCACAATGGAAAGATAAGGTCCAATGGAGTCTTTATTGGTATAGGCTGCTGATTTCAGGTCTCTAGCTAGTTCTGTTTGCTGAATCACAATGGAGTGAGGTCCCAGGGCCATTTGTGTAGATAAAGGTACTGCTGTAAAATACACAGCTTACCTGAGGGAATTAGCTGTGAGCCAGCTGCTTCCTGGATATCAGGTGAAGTACATAATTCACATTGTGTTGACCTTTAAATGATTAGTAAGGCAAAGCCTTCATAAAAAGAACTGTCTTACCTAATATTCTTTGAGTTTAGTATGGCTCACTCAGAATTTCTCCAAATCACTAATGGACACGTATGGGAAAGTATAAGTCCTTTTGAAGATGTGATATTTATTATTTTAAAAATTACAAACAGGACTGGATTATTAAAGTCAACAAATATTTCCTGAATACTTACTATGTTTCCACTTATTAGCAAAAGCCCTCACTGCAATACAGGGGCCTACTCTGGGGAATGGTTGGTGGTGAATGGTAAAAGATATAATTTGAATAAGATTCCCCACACACTAAAGTTAGAGAAATATTGCTTTAGAATTCTTATAATTTCATTTATACTTTTTTTGATATCTGGTTGTTTAATTCCTTCAACTTTGCTCTTTTTCAAGTATGACTTGACTTTTCTTGGCTTTTGGATTTGAATATAAATTTTAGAATTAGCTTAATTTTCACCAAAAGAACTTTGCTAGAAGCTTAATGAGGATGGCAAGAAATTGAAGAGAATTGGTGTCTTTGAAAAATCTTCTACTCATGAAAATAGTATGTTCCTCTCTTTATTTAGATTTATTTAACTTTCTTGCAATATGATTTTGTGGTTTTCAGTATAGAAGCCTTGCATTTGGGTTATTACTAGATACAAGAGGGTTTTGATTTTTTTAAACATAATATAATATAATATAATATAATATAATATAATATAATATAATATAATATAATAATATAATATAATATAATATAATCTTTCTT
This sequence comes from Dasypus novemcinctus, assembly GCF_030445035.2. Classification (NCBI taxonomy): domain Eukaryota; kingdom Metazoa; phylum Chordata; class Mammalia; order Cingulata; family Dasypodidae; genus Dasypus; species Dasypus novemcinctus. The sequence continues at coordinate 81,542,539 of NC_080682.1, forward strand.
TTTTATTAGTGTGTTTCTTCCCCAAATCAGGAGCACTCTTCTATATAAAAATAATTCAATCATCAAAAGCCAAAAAAACACCCCACAAAAACCATATTTACATTACTATCATGGAATTTTCAGGCTTCACGCAGCCTTATGTGTTCTGGTGACCTGGTTCATGACCCGTGGTACCACCTTGCCCACCAGCTGCAGCCCCTTTTCCTCCTCTGCTGTTGTTGCTGTCTATATACCTCTTTGGGTAGCACAACCTCCCCCCACCCCCGCTGTCTGCGCTCTGTGTCCATTCACTGTGTGTTCTTCTGTGTCTGTGTGTATTCTCATCAGGTGGCACTGCGGATCTGTGTCTTTTTTCGTTGCGTCATCTTGCTGCTTCAACTCTCCATACATGCAGCACCACTCCTGGGCAGGCTGCAGTTCAGTGCGGGGCAGCTTTCCTTGCGCAGGGGCCACCTCTTGCACCAGGGGAGCCCTTGCTCGGAGGCATTCCTACATGGCCAGCTCACCACACGAGCCAGGAGGACCTGGGTATCGAACCCTTGGACCTCCGATATGGTAGGCAGATGCTCTACCTATTGAGCCACATCCACTTCCCATGGGTTGTGCATGCAACTTAAATTTCTCACTTCTCAGAACCAATGTGATGACATCTTTAGTGGCTCCTCATCTGTATATGTGATAAAACAAAATCCTCGTTTTTCATATGTATTTGTATTCATAGGAAGTTCAATATCTTTGATCTCTCCAAATGCTCCAAAATATTTTTTGTTTTTCAGAAGTATCTGGGCTCAGTCCGCCCACAGAAACATTTTTGGGGGGTTCTTTTCCTTTTAAAGCCTTCACCCTTTCGGAGTCTATCAATTTGCCACCAAGTGTGTTCCTTCAGTTCCAGAACTTTATCAACACTAGCAGCAACTTTGAAAGCACAAATCCAAGTCCTCTTGATCTTCCAGTGACTGGATGGGTTTTAACTGTGCAGTCTACAATCTCCCTGAATCGAAACAAATAGATCTTTCTTGCTTGTATCCCAGCTCAAGCCTCCGATAATCATTTTACCGTCACCCTGCTGATTGTTGCTCACGTGGATCTTTGATTCCTCAGCAAATTCCTTTATATTATTGTACTACCTCACATCTTCCATGGTGGCAGAGTTGTTGGCAGGATTCCCCAAAGCAGGACCTTGCAGTGGGGCATTGCAAGGAGCTGGATTTAAAATGGCAGTGGAAGAGCCCCGTTGTCATTTTAAGGCTGTACTTTTACAATCTTACCGTAGTCTTTGCCCTCAACAAGTGAGAATAACTACTTGAACAAGGGTAATTGTAATTAAAAATAGATATTCTTAAAAATATTTTAGACTTCATGGATATAATCTTTTTTTTTTTTTCAGTTTATTTATTCCCCCTGTTGTTTGCACTCAGTTGTCTGCTCTCTGTGTCCATTCACTGTGTGCACTCATCTTCTCTTTAGGAGGCACTGGGATGAGAACCTGGGGCCTCCCATGTGGGAGAGAGATACTCAATCAGTTGAGCCACCTCATCTCCCTGCTCTGTTGTATCTCTCATTGTCAATCCTCTTTGTGTCTCCTTGTTGCATCACCTCGCTGTGCCTGCCTGTTGCACCAGCTCGCTGTCTTGCTGTCTTGCTCATCTTCTCCAGGAGGCATCAGGAGCTGAACTTGGGACCTCCCATGTGGTAGGTGGGAGCTCAATCACTTCCCTGGATATAATCTTTTTAATGTCTTGTTAAAATTCAAATGGTAACATATCTACATATCATATGTACTATTCTATTTACTGATTTTTTTTCCCTCTTAACAATATATCTTTGTGGGTATCCCATATCAATACATAAGAGATTCTTCATTCTAATATATGGTAGTACTGTATTCCATTATTTTGAGAGTCTACAGTTTACTTAACCATTTTCTGACTGGTAGATACTTAGGTCATTCTTGATCTTTTTCTATTATACCCTTTTCTGCAATTAATATTCTCCTATGTACATCACTTTGCACATGTGTGAGTGTATCTGTGGGATAAATTCCTGGAGGAAAAATGTTAGACTGAAGAGTATGTGCATCTATTATTTTAATAGATTCAGCGAAATTACTTTCTCTTTGTGGAGGTTGTACCAATTTACACTCCAATCATAAATGTATGGGAAGGCCTATTTTTCACTTTCACCAATACTGTGTGGCGTTTTAAACTTTTAAATCTTTACCTGTCTGATAAATGAAAAATGGTAGCTTAGTGAGCTTTAAATTACATTGCTCCTTTTAATTAGGATGTTTTTATATGTTTAAAGTCACATGTGTTTTCTTTTCTGTGACATAACTATATTTAGGAATTTTTTTCTGTGTTAGAACAATTAGCTGTTGCCTACAAATAGTTTTCCTGGTTTTGTTGCTTGTCATATTTTATGTCATGCAGAAAATTTTAAATTGCTGTAGTCAAGTTGAACAATCTTTTCTTTTAGGCACCTGGATTTTGTCATGCCTCTAAAAGTCTGTCCCATGAAGAGATGAAAAAAGTTCTCCCATATTTTCTTCTAGTACTTTTATGATTTCATTTTTTTAAAATTGAGATGAAATTCATATAACATAATATTAAACATTTCAAAGTGAACAATTCAGTGGCGTTTGGTACATTCACATTCTAGTTCCAAAACATTTTTATCACCCCAAAAGGAAACCCCAAACTCATTAAGCAATTACTCTCTTTCTCCCCCTTCCCCAGGCCCTGGTAAATGCTTTGTCTCTATGGAGTTACATATTGTGGATATTTCATAGAAATGGAATGATACAGTAGTGAGATCTTTTGTGTCTGGCTTCTTTCACTTAGTATAATGCTTTCAAGATTAGTCCAAGTTGTAGCATGAATCAGTACTTCATTCTTTTTTCTTTAATAACTGAATAATATTCAATTGTATGTATATACCACAATTTGCTTATTCATTCATCAGGTGATAAACATTTGAGTTTTTCCCACCTATTGACTATTGTGAATAGTGCTGTGAAAAAGTGTGTACAAGTATTTGCTTGAGAATGTTTTCAGTTCCTATGAGCTATAAGTAGGAATGGAATTGTTGAGTCATATGGTAATTCTATGTTTAACTTTTTGAGAAACTGCCATCAGTTCCAATTTCTCCACATCCGCATGAAACTTATCTTCTGATTTTTAAAAATATTTTTGTTATTGTTGTTTATAGCCACTCTAGTGAATGTGAAGTGGTATCGAATTGTTATTTTGATTTGCATTTTTCCAATTGTGAACAACACTGAGTATCTTTTCATCTGCTTGTTAATCATTGGTGTATATTCTTTGGAGGAATGTTTATTTGAATCCTTTGCCCATTTTTGATTGAGTTGGCTTTCTGCTGTGAGTTATAAGAATTCTTCATATATTCTAGATACTAGACTTTTATAAGATATATGACTTGCAAATATTTCTCTCATTCTGTAGGCTATCTTCACTTTCTTGATAATGAGCTTTGGGTGCACAAGTTTTTATTTTGATGAAGTCTGTTTTATTTATTTTTTGTTGTTACTTGTACTTTTGGTGTCATAGCTAAGAATACATTGCCAAATGGTCATGAAGATTTACCCCTATGTTCTCTTCTAAAAGTTTTATGGTTTTAGCCTATAATTAGGTCATTGATCCATTTTTGAGGTAATTTTTGCACATAGTGTGAGGTAGGAGTCGATCTTCATTCTTTTTGCACATGAATATCCAGTTGTAGCGCCATCAGTTTTGAAGAGACTGTCCTTTCCACGTTGAATGGACCTGGCACCCTTGTCAAAATTCAATTGGTCATTGATGTATGGGTTTATTTCTGGACTTTCAATTCTATTCCACTGGTCTGTATGTCTATCCATTTTCTAGTACCACATTATTTTGACTACTGTAGCTTTGTCATAATTTGAAATTGTCCCAATTTGAAATTGGGAAGTGTGAGTTCCCCAGTTTAGTTCTTTTTCAATATTGTTTTGGCTATTCAGAGCCCCTTGCAATTCCATATGAAGTTGAGGATCAGCGTTTCCATTTCTTCAAAAGAATGCCATGGTGGGGGCGGGGGGAGCCATTGGAATTTTGATAGGATTTATCATTTTTTAAAAAGATTTATTACTTCCTCCCCACTCCCCATTGTTTTTACACTCACTCTCTGCTCTCTGTGTCCATTTGCAGCATGTTCTTCTGTGTCTGCTTGTCTTCTCTCTAGGCGGTACCAGGAACCGATCCTGGGACCTCCTGGAGTGGGAGAGGTGCTCAATCTCTTGCACCACCTCAGCTCCCTGGTCTGCTGCATCTCTTATTGTCTCTCCTCTATGTCGTTTTATTTATTTATTTATTTATTTATTTATTTATTTATTTATTTATTTCTCTCCCCTTGCCTCCCCCCCACCCCAGTTGTCTGTTCTCTGTGTCTATTTGCTGCGTCTTCTTTGTCTGCTTCTGTTGTTGTCAGCAGCACGGGAATCTGTGTTTCTTTTTGTTGCGTCATCTTGCTGGGTCATCTCTTTGTGTGTGTGGTGCCATTCCTGGGCAGGCTGCACTTTCTTTCGCGCTGGGCGGCTCTCCTTACGGGGCGCACTCCTTGCGCGTGGGGTTCTCCTATGCGAGGGACACCCCTGTGTGGCACGGCACTCCTTGTATGCATTAGCATTGCGTGTGGGCCAGCTCCACATGGGTCAAGGGGGCAGGGGTTTGAGCCAGAGACCTCCCATGTGGTAGACGGACACCCTAACCACTGGGCCAAGTCTGCCGCCTCTATGTCTTTTTTTGTTGCATCAGCTCTCCATTCGTGCCAGCCCTCCGTGGGGGCCAGCACTCCTGCCTGGAAAAGCTTGCCATGCGAGCCACCTTGCCTTCACCAGGAGGCTCCGGGAATCGAACCCTGGACCTCCTAAATGGTAGACAGGAGCCCAATTGCTTAAGCCACATCTGCTTCCCTCCTATCATTTTTAAGTTGCCTTTTTTCTTGATAGGTTGCTATAAACCTTTGTTGTCCAGAGTTCTGACAAAATTGTGACAGGTTTTGCTTGTTTGTTAAGTGTTTCTGTGGAGAGACAAGTCTTTGGAGCTACTTACTCAGTTGTTTTTGCTAACTTCCTACTTAATGTTTTTTTATTATACTTGTAATAGACTTAAAAATGATCCCCCAAAGATGTCAGGTTCTAACCCCCAGAACCATACACTTTTCTATTTGGGAAAGGGTCTTTGCAGATGTGATTCAGTTAAGGATCTTAACTGCTGTGGATAATCTAGATGGGCCACAAGTGCCCTCACATGTGACCTTATGAGAAAGTGTCCCTCCTCTTATATATTCTGTAAGATGTTGTATAGAATTGTTATTATTTTTCCTAGAGTGGTTTAATTATTCACCAGTAATGCCTTCTGGGCTTGGAGTTTTCTTGGTGGGAAGGTTTTAAACTACAAATGGAATTTCTTTAATGGATTCAGGACTGTTCACATTACCTTTCTCTTTTTGAGTGAGTGGAGGTAGTTCTTAATTTTCAGGAATTTATCTATGTTGTCAGGTTCATTTGCATAAAGTGTTCAAAATATTCTGTTGTCTGTAGGAGCTTTAGTAATGTCCCAACCTATATTTCTGCTCTTGGCAATTTGCATCATCTCTTATTTTTTCTTAATCAGTCCAGCCTCAGGTTTATCAATTACATTGACTTTTTCTGCTAACTTCTGGTTTCATTATTTTTATTTCTATTGTCTTGCTGTCAAGAAAGATATTTCTTACTCAGTATAGAATTGTGTTGACAATTCATTTCCTTTAGTGTTTTAAAAATGTCATTCTACTGATTTCATGCTTTCATAGCTTATATTAAGAAGTAAACTGTCAGTCTAATTGTTGTATGTGTTTTATATTTTGTTTTTGGATAATCTATTTTCCCTCCTCCTCCAATCTGATTGCTTTTAAGCTTTTTTTTTTTTTTGGTTTGTTAGTTTTTTACTCATACCTCACCCTACCACCAATACCTTGCATTGTTGTGTTTTTCAACATTTTTAATATACCGCGTCTGGAGGTGATTTTCTTTGTTCTTTTCCAGCTTTGGTGTTCATAACACTTTTTGATTTTGTGATTTGATTCATGTTTTCACTTTTACAGAAATTTTAGCCTTTTTCTCTTCTAATATATCTTCTGCCCCATTCTCTCTTTGTACTTTCTGGAATTCTAATTATCCATATATTAAAACATTTTGCTGCATTTTATAAGTCTTTTATAATCTTCTGTTTTTATTCAGCACTTTTTTTTCTCTCCTTGCTTCAGTGTGGATATGTTTTGCTGACCTAGCTTCTAATTCACTAAGCCTTTATTCGGATATATATATATATAAAATATGCTATTAAATCCATTTATTCAGATCTTTATTTTAATTGTTTTATTTTTCAGTTCTAGAATGTAATTTTCTATTAGATTTTATTTTTCTGCAGGTCTCTATCTTGACATCTATTTTCCTGAACATATTTAATAAGAATTTTTAAAAGTATATGTTCAACTACACCAATAACTTGTGGGTCTGTGTTTATTTTCTTTTTTTATTTTTTATTAATCCTGATTCTTGCATGTCAGGAAATCCTTTGTTGAATGTTAGGCATGGTGGATCAAACACTGCAGAATCTCTGGATAACACCTTTCTCAGATGATTTCTTTTCTTGTGGTAGTCATGTTCAGGTTATATGATTTTAATCTATTTGGGATTGAGTTAATTTTCAGATGAATTAAGTCTTTGTGAGGGCTTGTCTAATACTGGTTTGCTCTTATTTCTAGGGTATGGTATTTCAGACGTAACTACTGAAGACCTGGGGTCTTTCTTGGTGGATCTTGAAATCTAACTTTTGTGTTTCCAGCATTGTGGGTCAGCCAAAAGCTCTGCTTAATCCTTCAGACTTTTATACAATGTTTTCTGCTTAGTATCTTTGTGTCTATTTACCTGTTAACTAATGCATCAGGGGAAAATCCATGCCCAATTATCAGGTCCCTTATCTTGGCAGCTCTCCATTGTCTTCAAACAGATTTTTAAAATGCTTGATCTCGCTTCTTTAGCTATTATTTGCAAAGAGTTGGTCTGATAAAAGATGGCCGTTCATAAATGGAAGCAGAAGTCCTGTTTTTAAAAATTTATTTCCAATTCTTTACTGAAATTCTTAATCTTGTCTTTTATCTACTTGATAAAAATAATATTAAGACTCTCATTATTAATCTCTGGACTTTCCATGGTCTGTTTCTATTGTCTGTTATTTCAGCTGGATTTCTTTCATGTTGCCTTGCCTCATGATATGCCTGGTTATTTTTACAGTGTGTTAGACCTTATATTTGAATATTATCTTCAGAAATTATGTGAGTATTTGGAAACTGTTTTATTCTTCCAGAGAAGATTTTACTTTGCCTCTGACAAGCTTTTAGCACCTCTAATAATTTAGGATGACCTTAGCCCAATTTCTGTTAATGAGATTATTTGAAATTTGACTTTTTTCCTGCATGGGAATCAACTTCTGATTCACCTTAACTTCTAGGTTGTAGTCCTTTAGGGTTCCAACCCAAAGCATGGCAAATTTATCATCCTTTCCCCCTTGGCAGGCCCTGGACATCCCTTTTTGCATCCCAACCCCACCCCCTCATGACCACAAGACTATCAAAAGACTTCTTAGCCTCTTAAGCACTCTGCTTCTGGAATTAACAAATGTCTCCAGACAAAAGTCATCTCAAGTCCCATCTTACCCTTCTATTTCTGTCCTCTGTGTGTGTGTATATATATATATAAAATCCAGCTTTTTTAGATGTTCTCAACAGAAGACTTGTCTTATATAGTCTCAGTAAAGTCATCTGCCGTTTTCTTCAGTGTGTTATAGTTTTTTAAAAATTTTCTTCCCTTCTGAATTGTTCCTGATTTCTCTACAATTTAGTTTTTTTTTTTTTTAATTTTTTAAGAAAGATTTATTTATTTCTCTCCCTCCTCTCTTCTCCCCCCCACCCCCCGCCCCCCATTGTCTGCTTTCTCTGTCTATTTGCTGCGTCTTCTTTGTTTGCTTCTGTTGTTGTGAGCGGCACGGGAATCTGTGTTTCTTTTAGTTTCTTCATCTTGTTGTGTCAGTTCTCCGTGGGTGCGGCACCATTCTTAGGCAGGCTGCACTTTCTTTCGCGCTGGGCAGCTCTCCCTACGAGGCGCACTCCTTGCACGTGGGGCTCCCCTGAGCGGGGACACCCCTGCGTGGCAGGGCACTCCTTGTGTGCATCAGCACTGCTCATGGGCCAGCTGCACACGGGTCAAGGAGGCCCGGGGTTTGAACCGCGGACCTCCCATGTGGTAGACGGACGCTCTAACCACTGGTCCAAGTTCGCCATCCAATTAGTTGTTTATCTTTCTATTTTTTATTTTTCCTGTTTGGTCATTTTGTCTCAGTCTGTTACGTTAAAAGAATTCCTCAATTGTCTAGTGATTCTTGCTTTTTAAAAATATATACATACCATACTATCATTCAACAATATCTATTGTGCACTATGTTAGGTAATAGAGATATAGTAGTAAATAAAACAGAAAAATCTCTACCCTCAAAGATCTTTCCATATTGATGCATATTGATATGTGCCATTTTTTAACAGTGGCAGAATTATTTTATAGCATAAGGAGCATCTATTGTTTTACTTTTAAGTCTGAGTCTTGCCTTTTCATTTTTAAATGGTGTCTGTCAAAGACTTGTTTTTAATTTTAAGTCCAATTATTATGTTTTCTTTTACAATTCATGCTTTTAATGTCTTACCTAAGAAAACCTTTGCCAATCCCAAAACCATGAAGACTTTCTCATGTTGTCTTTTAGAAGTTTAATAGTCTAGCTTTTTTATCTACTCCTTGATCAAGATTTGGCAGGGATTGGCCCAGAAATGGGCAGGCTTAGGAACTTTGTTCAAACTATTAAGTGAGAGGTTCTTTATCTTCTGGGGTGGTGAATTCTGTGGGCTTTAAGCCTGGAGCTGCTGGTAGCCATCTTTGCTGCCTGAGAATTAAGTCAAAGCAAAAGAAAGCACAGATGAGAGATGGAAAAGGTGGGTTCCTAACAACATTGTTTGAATGCCTGGATCTCACTGGACCTGAAGTCAATATAACCTTGGGTCTTTCAGTTACATAAGCCAATAAACCTATTGTTTGGCTTCAGGCATTTGGTGGTATTTCTTTCGCTCACAATTGAGTGAGTCTTGACTAATGAGTGTAGGAAGGATGTCGCACAACTTATTTAACCAGTTGTTCATGGAGGGACTTGTAAGTTGTTCTAAGTTTTTGCTATTATGAGCAAGGCAGCCCCCGGTCTGGTGGAGAGGAAGGGACCAGAGGAAGATGTTAGATCAATGGAAGGACCTACTTTATGAGGGAGATGCAGTAGACTTCAAAAGAAGTTCCTGGGGATACCTGGAGCCTGCATAGTTGATCCAAGGAGAGGGGATTGTCTCCCTGGACTTTACTCCGGTGACTTCTGTTCCAGGCCAAAGGAGGAGAGTGGCCAGGAGATAAGGCTAATTCAGGTGCCTCAGTCAGAGTCAGGGAAGGGGAGGGGTCGGAGGGGAACAGCTGCTGTTATGCATGTGTAACTGTGAGTTAGTCTTTGACCTGGCCCTTGCTGTGTTCATGATCACAGTCATGTTTTCAATCTTCTCTACCAATCTTCTCTTCCTACTTACACAGAGTGGCATAACCTCTGTGGAGGGTACCCCTAAATCCTAAAGCACATGGAGCAAAAAAGCTTTGAATATAATAATCATTTGAATTACTTCAAAGTTTGCAAAGCAAAACCTCAACAAAAAATATTATTAAGGCTGAGAAGTGCATTTGAAAGGTTAAAGACTATATTGGCGATAGAAGCATGTATAAACTTTGGAGTTGGGAAGATATCAATGATTCTACCAAGGCAGGACCTTGAGCAAGTTACTCAACTTCTTATGTTCAGTTTCTTCATCTATTCAATGGGGGTAATAAACATTTCATATAATTGTTGTAAGGATTAAATGAAATAATTTTTGGCTATATGAGACATGAAAAATACCCAATGAGTGGTAACAGACAAAGGTTCAGAAAAGTTGAGAGATGTCCAAGTTCTCATAATTGAGGAGAGCTCAGAACAGCTTGAATCCATGACTTCTAACCCTTCTTCTTTCGACTCTACTAAGCAGCATGACTTAGTTCGGCAGCACATATACTAAAATTGGAACGATACAGAGAAGATTAGCATGGCCCCTGCGCAAGGATGACACGCAAATTCGTGAAGTGTTCCATATTTCTGATGCGGAGGCGTTTTCGGGACTTGGAGTTGTCCTGGGTGGTGCTGCAGGGACAATTACCGGACATTGTATGTCCTCCCATGGCCCACTGGATGGAACGTGGGAGAGTGTGGGCTATGGTGTGGACCATTGACCATGAGGTGCGGCGATGCTCAGAGATGTATTCACCAAATGCAATGAATGTCTCATGATGATGGAGGAGAATGTTGCTATGGGGCGAGTAGTGGGGTGAGGGGGGTGGGGGGTATATGGGGACCTCATATTTTTTTAATGTAATATTAAAAAATTTAAGAAAGACAAAAAAAAAACACTAAAAAAAAAAGGAAATAACATCAAAAAAAAAAAAAAAAAAAGGGCACAAAGGGAAAGCCCCAATCAGCCTTTCGTTCATTGAAAGGAGAGTCTGGAGATGATAAGATATTCCTTAATTCTTCTCCCATCAGTGTTAGATAAATTTCTTTTCTCAAATGTTCTCCAAATACTGGTGAATTTGAATGTGGTCCTCTCAGGCATTGACTTAGCACCACTTCAAGATTTTCTACTGTATGAAAGACCTCTAAAGAGTCATCCAATTTCCCAGAGCCCCTGGCCAAGGCTCCCTCAGCCAGCCACTGCTCTGGAGAAGCACCCAGTGCCAACTGGGACAGGAATCCTGATGCCCATGCAGGAGAGGGGTCAGGAACACATGGTAGCCTCTGTTTTGTATTTACCGAATCCGAGCAGTACAAACACTTCACAGAACGTACCCAGCTTGTGACGCAATCTTTCCCAGGGGAGGACACACTCACATTCTGCTCTGGGGATTCCAGGCTCAAAGGATAAATATAAATAGTAGTAGGGGATGGAGACGATGTCCACTGGGAAGAAAGTGGCCAAGGAATGCGATGGAGGCAGACAGAGCCTTTTATGCCCCCTCCTAGTCTTAAGCAGCTCAGTAACCTCAGGACTGGGTTATAGTTGCAGTGCTTAGTCAATCTGGACTCGCCCCTGGGGGACCCACTCCTGAGCTCTGTGCAGCCTGCCCTGGGAAGTTCTGCATTCACCCAAACTCCAGTCTTTGAGAACCGACTCTCTGATAGATGTCGGTAGAAACCTGTTTTCTTGAATCCCCAGGTCATTCCTATGAGCTAGATTGTTTTATTATCCTTGTCTGAGAGATGAGGGACTGTGATTCTGAGACACCGTCTCCTGCCAAAGATCACACACTCATGGAATGGAAAAGTTGGCATTGAAGCCCAGGCCTGTGAACTTCAAAGGCTGTTTTCTTTCCACCAGGCTACCCTGCACTGAACACGGTAATTATTTGTTACCTACAGACAACATCAATCATAGAACTGAAGAAAAAACTTGGGATTGCAGCACAGGGTAAAGTCTTATTACCCACAATTCTATTTCTATCTTCTTTCTCTGCTTTTTACCTATTTTTCTCCCTTCCTAGAGTTTGTTCTACAAGCCCTCCTTTTATCTAAGGAACTGCTGCCAAGTCAGTTTCCTGTCTTTTGTCTTATTATCAAGGGAAGAAAGTAATGTCTGCTGGCCTGATCTGTGACTTGGGACCATAATTACTTCTGGACTGTTTGGGTCCAAAGAACTAGAAAAACATCTCCAAGAAATACCACAACCTTCTGGTTTTTTTGACCCCCTCCAAAGACATTTAACAGAAGAGAATTAACAGTATTTGAATTCTATTAAGTATATTATGAGGCCTACATATATACTATATACATATAATAGATATATCAAAATGAGATATTCTGATATTCTGATATATATGAATATCATATATCCTATAAGTGGAATTCTTTTATATGTGTATGTATCTATGTATGTATATGTGTGTATATATATATGCAATTTAATCAGCACCATAATTATATGATATAGGCATCAGTACTCCCACTACACAGATAAGGAAACAGAGGTTCTGAGAGATAAAGTAGTCTACCCAAGGTCAAACACCTGAGATGGGACACTCAGGAATTGAGATTTGAATTCATTCTGTCTGCCTACTAGTCTATGCTCTATATCCTGCATCATACTTCTTTTTAAGTAAATTTTTAGGTGTAATTAATTTACAATAAAATGCACCAATTTTAAGGGTATAGTTTGATGTGTTTTGACAAATGTATTCATCCCTGTAACTACCAGCACAATAAAAATACAGAATATTTCCACTAATCCAAAAAGTTCTCTTATGCCCCTTTGTTGTCAACCCAAAGGCAATCCCCAATCCAGCCAACCACAAACCTGATTTGTCATTATAGAATGGTCTTGGCTTTTCTGGAACTTCATATAAATGGAATCACACAGTATGTGCACCTTTGGGTCTGACCTCTTTCACTCAGCATGTTTCTAAGATTTATTTTTGTCATTGCATATATTAATATATATATTATATATATCAGTAATTTGTTCCTTTTTGTTGCTGAGTCTTATTCCATTGTGTTGATATACAACAACTAGTTTATTCAGCCACCATGCCTCCTGACAAAATTTGTGTGCTTTCCGGTTTTGGATTATTGTGAAAAATGTTGCTCTGAACATTTATGAACACCTCTTTGTTTGGATGTACATTTTTTATTTCTCTTGACTAAATCCCTATGAAGAGAATTTCTGTGTTGCATGCAAAGTGTATGTATAACTTTTTAAGAAACTGCTAATCTATTTTAGAAAATGGTACCATTTTATATTCCCACCAGCACCATGAGAGTTTCATTTCCAAATCCTTGTCTACACTTAATATTGTCAGTGTTTTCAATTTTAGCCATCCTAGTTCATGTGTAATGGTATCTCATTGTGATTTTAATTTGCATCAATTTGGTGAAAATATTTTTCTTGTCTTCATTGAATTACCTTCACAACTTTGTAAAAAATTAATAAACTATATATATAGGTCTATTTCTAGACTGTTGTAGTCCTTTGATTTGTAGGTCTGTCCTTATGATACTGTCTTTATTTTACTTTTCTAGTAAATCTTGAATCAAGTAGTATAAGTCTTCTTACTTCTTTTATAAAATTGTTTTTGATATTCAATGCCTTCTGTAAATTTTGGAATAGGCTTATCAATATCTAAAAATAGTCTACTGGGATTTTGTTTTTGCATGAAAGCTATAAATCAATATGAGAAGAATTGATATCTTAACAATATTGAATTTTTCTTTCTTTTTTTTAAAGATTTATTTATTTATTATTTATTTATTTATTTATTTCTCTCCCCTCTCCCCCACCCTGGTTGTCTGTTCCCTGTGTCTATTTGCTATGTTGTCTTCTTTGTCCACTTCTGTTGTTGTCAGCGGCAGAGGAATCTGTGTCTCTTTTTGTTGCGTCATCTTGTTGTGTCAGCTCTCTGTGTGTGCAGCACCATTCTTAGGCAGGCTGCACTTTCTTTCGCACTGGGCGGCTCTCCTTACGGAGCGCACTCCTTGCGTGTGGGGCTCCCCTACGCAGGGGACACCCCTGTGTGGCACGGCACTCCTTGCGCGCATCAGCACTGTGCGTGGGCCAGCTCCACATGGGTCAAGAAGGCCCGGGGTTTGAACCGCGGACCTCCCATGTGGTAGACGGACACCCTAACCACTGGGCCAAGTCCGCTTCCAATATTGAATTTTTCAATCCATGAACATGATCTAACTCTCCATTTATTTAGATTGTCTTTTGATTTCTCTCTGTAATGTTTTAGAGTTACCATTGTACAGCTCTTGCACAATTTTATTAGATTTATCCCTAAGTAATTCATATTTTTGAATGTTCTTGTAAATGGTATTTTAAAATTTCATTTTCCCACTGTTATTGTTAATATATAGAAATGCAGTTGATTTTTGAGTGATCTTGTGTCCTGCAGCCATGCTAAACTGATTCGTTTGTTTTAGCAGCAAGACTCTTTTCCATTTTCTATATATACGATCATGTCATCTATGATTAGATATACTTGTACATCTTCTTTCCAAACTTATTCTTTTTCCATTTTGCCTTCTTATATTGGCTATGACTTCTAGTATAATGTTTCCTTGTTCCAAATTTTATGTGGAAAATATTCAGTCTTTCACTATTAAGTAGGTTAGCTGTAGGTTTTTGTAGATAGCTTAATCAGGTTGAAGAAATTATCATCTATTCCTAGTTTGCTGTAAGTTTTTAATCATTACTGATTAATGATCAGTATCTAATGTTCTAATGTTCTAATGATCAGTATCTAATGTTGTTAGATTTTCAGATGCTTTTCCTACATCTAATGAAATGTACCATATTCTGTTATATATGATAAATTACATTGACTGCTTTACAAATGTAAAGCTGAGTTTGTATTTCAGGAATAAACTCCACTTGACCATGATTTTTTTTTTTTAAGATTTATTTTATTTATTTCTCTCCCCTTCCCCCCCGTTGTCTGCTCTCTGTGTCCGTTCACTGTGTGTTCTGCGTCTGCTTGTATTATCAGGCAGCACTGGGAAACTGCATGTAGCAGTTTAATATTGATGAATCACAAAAAGAAATATTGGATTATGCTTGTAATCTGATCTGTACCTGTGCATGACTGAGTTATGATTAGGGCATGGCATGGCAAAGAACAGAGTTGAGGGTCTCTGAAGTTGGAGTTTGATGCTGAAGACTTAAGCTGGAGCCCCAGGAAGTCAGCACACAGAAGACAGAGAAGCCAGCCCCAGGAAGAAAGGAACCTTGAACCTAGAGAAAAGCAAGCCCCAGGAATGTAAGAATCCAGGAAGCCTGAACCCTCGCAGACGTCGGCAGCCATCTTGCTCCAAATAGACTTTGGTGAAGGAAGTAACTTATGCTTTATGGCCTGGTATCTGTAAGCTCCTACCCCAAATAAATACCCTTTATAAAAACCAACCAATTTCTATTATTTTGCATCAGCACCCCTTTGGCTAATACACTGCTTCTCTTTTTTTTTTGCCTTATCTTGCTGCAACAGCTCTCTGTGTGCTGCAACAGCTCTCTGTGTGTGCGGCACCACTCTTGGGTGGGCTGGGATTTTTTTCACACGGGGCGGCTCTGCTTGTGGGGCTCACTCCTGCAAGTGGGGCACCCCTATGTGGGGGAGCCCTGTGTGGCACGGCATTTCCTGCGCACATCAGCACCGCATGTGGGCCAGTTTACCACATGGGTCAGAGGGCCTGGGTATAGAACCCCAGACCCTCCATATGGTAGGTGGACGCTCTATAAGTTGAGCCACATCCACATCCCCACTGTGATTTTTTATCCTCTAAAAATATTCCTGGATGTAATTTGCTAATTGTTTTTAATGGATTTTGTATCTGTATTCATAAAGGATAGCAGCCTGTAGTTTTCTTTTCTTGTGATGTCTTTTGTAGGTTTTATTAAGAGGAATGCTGGGCTTGTCTTCTATTTTCTGAAAGTTAGGTGTAAGATTTGTGTTATTTCTTCTTAAAATGTTTTAATGTTGAATATAGAATTTACAGGGAGAGCCATTTGGGCCTAGAGATTTCCTTGTGGGAAGATAAATACAAATTTGGTTACTTTAGTAAGATATAGCTGTATTTCAATTTTCTGTTTCTTCTTGAGTCAGTTTTGGTAAGTTATATTCTTTTAGGGAATTTGTCCATTTTATCTAGGCTGTTAAATTTGTTGTCATTATGTTGTTCATAATATTTCCATGTTATGCTTTTAATATCTGAAGCATCTATAGTGGTAGCTTCTCTTTAATTTCTAACATTGGCAATTTGTGTCTCCTCTCTTTTATTCTTGAGAAGTCTAGTTAGATAGAGTTTTAATAATTTTGTTGATTTCTTCAGAGAATGAGATTTTGCTTTCATTGATTTTCTTGCTATATATGCTTTTTAAAATTTAATTGTTTTTTCTCTTATTTTTATATTTCTTTGTTTCTACATATGTTGAGTTTAATTTGCTTCTTTCTCTCTCTCTTTTTTTTAATCTTCTTAAGGGGGAAGCTTAGATCATTTACCTAATGCTCTATTTGTTGATTCAGAGTCATAAAGAGCCTCCAAAATTGAGGGGCCTGTTTCACTTTCTAATTCATCAGAACCATGTCCCTCTTTTCTGGGGGAAGCATTCCTTCCTTGGGCACTAGGACCTCCAGACCCTCCAATGCCAAGGTCAAGGAGACAAGAAGCAAATTTCTTCAAGACACTTTTGCCCTGTAACCATTATTTTACTTAGTTTTGTGTTTCACATTTGTACTTTTTACATGGAAGATAAGGCAAAGTACTAAAAAAACACAACCAGCCATCTAACCAACAAAAGCCCAAAACACTTTCTAGGCTTATGCATAATCAATGGAAAATCTGACTTATTTTATGGAATAGCATATTTGACATTTATCTATTAAGGGTTCCTTGTCAGTTACATTGGTAAATCCAACACGTTCTTGACTGTTTGTTTGTATTTTGGCTGCTTGATATTTCACAGCCATTGTTAAGTTAAGTACTTATTATTGTTCATTATTTTATTTTTGGAATATCTGTTTTGATAGTAGTACTGTACCATCTTCTTTGCATTATGCACAAATATGAACATAGAGCTCTGCGTATGTACTAGGTGTTTAGTAAATAACTACTAAAATAACAAATGATATTTTAATGTACTTTCAAGCACCAGATGCATATAAATAGAGGGACAATGCAAATAAGAGGAAATGAGCTTAGCAAATTTTTAAAAAAGATTTGTTTGTTTATTTATTTTATCTTTCCTCCCCTCCCCCAGATGGTTCTCTAGTCTGTTTGTTCATTGTTTGCTCACTTCTCTGGGAACCAAACCTGGGACCTCCCACATCAGAGGCGAGTGCCCGACAGCCTGAGCTACATCTGTTCCCCATAGGCTGTGGTGTCTGCTGGCTTGTGGCATCTGCTTGTTATGGTGCAGTACGGCATCTAGCACATTGCAGCAGATGTGGGTGTCTGCTTGTCTTCTTTAGGAGGCACTGGGACCTGGACCTGTGACCTCCCATGTGGTAGGCAGGTGCCCAACTGGTTGAGCCACATCTGCTTTCCAGCAAATTTTTATATGCTCATCAAAAGCCAGTTCAGACATCATCTCTTCCTGTGTGTGCTCCTATTATTACATTTATATCATACCATAATATTTTTAAACTTTTTATCATTATTTTTCCCCTGCCCTGCTGTTTTTGCTGTCTGTGCCCATTTACTATGTGATCTTCTGTATCTATTTCTCTTTTTGTCTTCTCTTTTCATCTCTCTCCTCTAGGATTCAGAGGGATTTGATCCTGGGGACCTCTGATGTGGAGAGAGGTTCCCTGTCATTTGCGCCACCTCAGTTCCTGGTCTCTGCTGCACTTCACCTTGACTCTCCCCGTTGCCTCTCTTTTGTTATGTCATCATCTTGCTGCATGACTCACTTGTGTAGGCACTGGCTCACTGCATGGGCACTTGGCTTGATGTGTGGGTACTGGGCTCACCACATGGGTACTGGCTCACCACACAGGCACTCGTGCAGGCACTTGGCTCACCATGTGAGCACTTGGCTTGCCACATGAGCATTCAGCTCACTGTGCAGGCACTTGGCTCACTGCATGGGCACTTGGCTCGCCATATGGGCATTCATGTGGGCACTTGGCTCACTGTGTGGGCACTCGGCTTGCCACATGGGCACTGGCTTGCTGCACAGTCATGCTTTCTTTTCTTCTTTTTCACCAGGAGGCCCCAGGGATTGAACCCAGGTCCTCCCATTTGGTAGGCTGAAGCTCTATCACTTGAGTTACATCTGCTTCCCCATACCATATTTTGAAAATTAGTTTATAGGTCTGTTTCTGGTACTGTAGTCTTAGTTACTTGTCAACAGGAACCATGTCTTATTCTCAGTGACTAGCACAAAGCCTGACATATAGAAATCACCCAATAAATGCTCGTTGAATAGAGGACGAAAGATTGAGGGAAAAAAATGCCTTTCCTTGTTTCTGGAGTTTGGCAAAACATTCAAAACATATGTAACTCTCTGTGCATTCTGTTCTGCTATATTTCAGAGTAAACTGTCAGGCGTATTGTATTTTCAAATGCATTTTTAATGGAAAAATGTTCAGCATGTGTTGTAAGTTACCCCTCTCATTCAGAGTAGAGTTGGGAATCAATCAATGACTAGATTCCAACAGCAAGTGGACCCTACCACAATCACCTCTCTCCCACACTTTTATTTGTCTTGAAAGAAAATAACTGCTCTAAAACAAACTAACCTTTCCAGTATATAGGGATGGAGACTATTTAAAGAAGAAAGGAGGGTCTCCATCGCCACTATTTCAGATAGATTAAATTCAGAGCAACTACAAAATAGGAAATGTCCCTAACGTCCAGCCAGATCAATTTGTTCCCCCTCCCTAGGGCTATGATTACAGTGCCCTTGCCAAAGCCTGCACAAGTCTTTATAATCTCTTACATAGGTTGTTTTCTGTGGAATTTTCTGGGTACTTTCCCACTCATTATCTTTTCTAATGATCCTAACAGCTGTAATATATTCCAAACGGCATTGAATAAAAGAAAGAGATTCGGCTCTGGAGCCTGGTTGGTTTCCCGCTCTGTCACTTACGGGGGTGTGGTTATGGACAAACAGCCTCATCTCCCTGAGCCTCGGTTTTCTCATTTATAAAATGTGGGTAATACTTACCTTGCAGTAGTCTTGTGATGGTTAGAGCTAATATGTACAATCCATTTCGCACAGTCTTTGGCATGTGGTAGGTGTTTGATAAATGGTAGTTATTATTGCTATTGTTTTCAAAGTCTGTTAATGGTTTAACTGTCTGGGGCCCTGTGAAGGTTAGATTAATTTGTCAGCTTGACCAGGTAATGGTACTAAATTGTTTGGTCAAGCCACCTCTGGGCTAATCGTAGTACAAGGACATTCCATGGGCTTTAATCATTGGTGAGTTGATTGCACAGGTGGCTGGTTACATCTACAATCAACCGAGGAGATTGCCGTCAGCAGTGAGTGATGCATCATCCAATCAGTTGAAGGCCTTAAACGGAAAAGTGATTTCAGAATTCAGAGAGGGAATTCCCTTCTCTGCCTCAGACAGCGAGCATCGCCTGGGAAACTCAACCAAGACCTCCACCGGCGTCCCTGGCTTGCAGCCTGCCCGGTGGAATTTGGACTTGTGCATCCCTATGCTTAGGTGAGGCAATTTTAGAAAATCCCACACTATTTAGATATCTCCTGTCAGTTCTGTTCCCTAGACAATCCTGACTAATACAGGCTCCTGTAACAATTCAGGGTGAAATTAGGCAGCAGTGTAGTCGAACACTGCTAATGGGCTTCACGTCCCCTGTCAGTTCATTGTCTCCCAGCGAAACATCTTCTAAAGGCAAGGACCCAAATGGAACAGAGACTTAAATATTGTTAGAGTGCAACTAAATCCATCCCTCTCAAAGGGGTTGCTTTGGAGAATTTGGTATTAATCTGGTTCTACAAATAAAATTTAACAACAATTGAATTGGCATCTACTCAGTGCTAGATGCTGAGGGAGGAGAGATAAAAAAAAATAACTGAATCAGTACCTAAGGAAATATTTGATCTCTAACAGAAAGCAAAGAACAAAAGAGCAACGAAGGAGTCACTGGCTCTGAATTGGGAAAGAACTGGGAAAGACTCCACAGAAGCCTTGAAGGACAGGTTGGCTTTTCCTCAGATGGTGCCACCACTTAGTCTTAATGATGTGATGAGATTTTGGGAGAAAGAGTAAAGCTACAGGGATTAGTTTGCCATGACAGTCAAGTGCTCACTCTTGATTTAGGCAGATCCGAGTGAGAGGTGGGGGGAGATGAGAGAGTAGAACCACTGCTATCAAGTTTAAAAGATAATTCTTAATGGAGAAGGAATGAAGCTGTCAGGGTTTGTTGCTGTTTTTGGTCACTATAAGTCCCTGCTTCCCAAAAGAGGAGAGGGGCTCCATGCTTTCTAAAGAAGGATATAGTCCAAGATTGTATTTATTAATGCTGCAGCTGCAAGAAATTTCTCCTCAAAATTTGACACGAGGCTTTCTCTTTAGCTTCCAGTGTTTGTCTTCTTTTGCATATCTTCATGGATATTTTAATTTTGAGTTATCTTGCTTGACTGAACTGCACTGAGGAGATACATCCGGGAATGAGTAGCTATCCAAGAAAAAACATTCTGGTAGAAACGATAGACTTCTGATAGTGTAGGAGTCAGAGGCAGGTAGGGTTGGAGGTGGAGGGAGGGGAAAGGATGTGGTCTTGTATGCAATGCAGCAGACAACAGGACTAATGAATGCATCTCACCCAAAGGTCAGAGCTAGAGGAGAGGTCACAACTCCTCAGTGCAGCTGAGCCAAGCGAGATGATTGCTTTCCCCATCCAGGGCTAGGGGCCGTGTGCATTTACCCCTGCTCCAAATCTAGATCTTGAAGAATTCCTCAGCACCCAAATGGGAAGGGAGAGAAATCAAGGAGCATGGGCTCTACCTCTTTATAGAGATTGGATTTTATTCAAGGATAATTCAACAGAAAAAAACAGTGCCCTATAAAAATTACTGCTGTGTAAAAGAAAGAGAAATTATTTTCTAGGCTGAGGGGGTAATCAGGAGTCAGAAAAAAATGGAAGATATTTGCTTATTATTTTCATTGAGATACAAGAACTCATCTCAATGAGTCTCTCTGAAAAAGAATAAATGAGTCTTAAAAAGAAATGGGGCAAGATGAAGAGGGAGCTTGCAAGTCCACCCCAAAGGCAAGACCAATATTAATATATACTTTAGACATGATTTTATAAAATTGAATTCTTCCTAAAGAAAAGAGTAGAACAAATAAAACAAAGATGAAAATCTAAGTTTTAGTAAGAGAAACTATTCTTTAGTGGAAGAAAAACCCAAGGTCTGGAGATCAACATGGTGCGTTACGGTCTGGGTGAAATGAATATATATTCCTGATGACATTTAAAAAACAATTTTAAGGATAACAAACCATTCTACAAGTATCCATGTAGAAAATATGATTACCTAAAAAGAACAGAAATAAGACTTCTCTTTGGCAAAGAAAAGGGAGTGATGTCTGCACAGTTTTGAAAAGAAAAATGTGAGCCAAGACTTGGTTAGAGAAACCAAGTAAGAAATGAATCTAAATTAATGCAAGAATGATAAATTCTAGTACAATAAGGTAAGTGCAAGGACTGAAAACAAGTGAATGTGGGAACATAAAATCCTAACAGTGTCAGGGTCCTGTCAGGAAACAGCAACCATTCCAGGTATTTCAAAGAGAAAGAATTGAATAAAGCTATTACTTAGGTGATAGTCTTCCGGAAGACAAGTAGGGCACTGCTGATGCGAGCTGGGACTGAGGGGAATGGGTGTGTCTGGCAGGATCTGAAGTCACAGTGTAGATGCAGCTGCTGCTGGAGACACTACTAGAGGCAGAGAGAAAGGGGGTAAATACCCTGGTTTCTCCTCTCTTTATAGCCTCTGCTCTTCCATAACTTTTCCCTACTAACAGACACAACTTTCCCCAGTGCAGCAAACAGCTCTGTGGCTCTCAGTTTCTCCTCTGGATAACCCTTACATATGTTATTACTTTAATACGATGAGCAATTGAGCTGGATCCCAACTTTCACCTCCGAACTTATGTAGCTAAATATGTCATAAAGGAATCTCTAAATGTAGGATCTACTTTCTTAGAGAGCTAGAGAGGGTGGGAAGAAGGGGGATAAGTGGGGGGAAAATTAAAAATAAAAATTTTTTATAAGAAAAGTGGTTTTCCTTTTATGCTTATTACACTATGTATCTCCTGTCTTTCAGTTTCTGGAACTCATCAGGCTCTTTCCCACATCAAGGTCTTAGTAAAGGCTGATCCCTTCACAGGGATGCTTTTCCTCATACTCTACTCTATGGGTGGTTAACTCCTGCTTATCATTCATTTCTTAGCTTAAACATCTTTTATTAGCAGCAAGCTTCCCAAACACCCAGACTAGATAATGTCTAGCTGAAATAATTTCTCATAATATCTTCGTCTTGCCCCTCCAGGCAATTGCCACAATGTGAAATTATATATTTGCATGGTTATAATTGATCTATGTTCATGTCCTCCACAGACCATAAGTTCAATGGGGGTAAAAACTGTCTATTTTGTTCAGTGTTGCATCCCCTGTGCCTGGAGGAATAGATTAATAATGGATGCACGACTCCATCCCACCAGTGTGAATAAGCAGCTTGGGTGTTTTGGTAACTGGAAACCATATCCCCGATTCTAATATTTGAGTGTGAATACCAAAATAGTGTGATTTTCTGAAAGGCAGTGTTCTTTGGTAATGAGCTGGTTTATCAGGAATTGGTATTATGCTAAGCTTTTATAAGTTGCAACATGTAAATAAACTGGCCTTTAAAAACCTATAATAACAATAGCTAGCATGTCTTGAACACTTATGCCATGACAGACACTGTGCTGTTTTATAAACTTATTTCACTTAAATTTCATAACCACCTCTGAGGTTATTATTTTTATTTTACGAGGAGAACAATGAAACTCTGAGAGAATACATGATGTCCAACAGCTAATAAATAGCAGAGCAAAGATTTAGAACCATGTCTTTCTGTGTCAACTAGTGCAATTAATTTTTAAAAAAATTATTACTATTATTTTTAACCAGAGAATTAATAGGTTTATAGAAAAGTCATGTAAAAAAATACAATGTTCCTATAGACCCACCCCTTATTATTGACACTTTGCAGTAGTGTGGTACCTTTATTACAATTGAAGAAAGAATATTAAAAATAGTACTATTAACTATAGCCCATAGTTTACATTAGGTGTATTTTTCTCATATACCACCCTATCATATATGCCATAAATTTGTTATAATTTACGAAAGAATATTCTTATACTTGCATTATTAACCTCTATCCATTGAGTTTTTGATTGAGCTGTTTGTCTTTTTATTGAGTTGCAAGATTTCCTTATATATTCTGGATATTAAACTCTTATTGGATTTGTGGAGCAGGCTGTCTTTTTTACTTTCTTGACAAAGTCCTTTGATGCACAAAAGTTTTTAATTTTGAAGAAGTCCCATTTATCTGTTTTTTTCTTTCATTTCTTATGCTTTGGATGTAAAGTCTAAGAAACCATTGCCATAACATGAACTCCTACATTTTCTTCTAGGAGTTTGGTAGTCTTGACTCTTATATTTAGGTCTTTGATCCATTTTGAATTAATTTTTATATATGTATTGAGATAGGGGTCCTCTTTCATTCTTTTGCATATGGGCATCCAGTTCTCCCGACACCATTAAAAATAAATAAATATTTTTATTTTAAAAGAAGCTTTAGATTACATAAATG
Source organism: Dasypus novemcinctus (assembly GCF_030445035.2). NCBI lineage: Eukaryota > Metazoa > Chordata > Mammalia > Cingulata > Dasypodidae > Dasypus > Dasypus novemcinctus. The sequence continues at coordinate 81,566,104 of NC_080682.1, forward strand.
TTACATAAAAAATATAGGTGATTCCTATATGCTCCATCCCCTCCCCCTCCACACTTTCCCATATTAACAACATCTTTCATTAGTGTGGTACATTTGTTACAATTGATGAACACATATTGAAGCATTCTTACTAACTGTGGACTATAGTTTACATTATAGTTTACACTCTGCCCTGCAAAATTTTATAGATTATGACAAAATTTATAATGGCCTGTATCCATCATTGCAATGTCATGCAGGACAATTCTAATGTCCCCAAAATGCCCCCGTGTTACACCTATTCTTTCCTCTCCCTCCCCTCAGAACCTCTGGTGGCCACTGCCTTTATATCAACACCATTTTTTGAAGAGACTATTCTTTTCCAATTGAGGGGACTTGGCAGCCTTGTTAAAAATCAATTGGGTATAGAAATCTGGGCCGCCAGGCCAGATCACAGCCCCAGCCTTCAAGAGCAAGGATGAGGGCGAGGAATTTGCTGGCAGGGAGGACGACTGCCACAATCCGGAAGCGGAGCAGCTGAGTGGTGCAGGCTCTCCTGCAGCGGCCCTCCAAGAAGCCAACAAGATGTTTCTGAGAACTTCCAGAGCAGGAGAAGCAGCCCTTGATAGCAGGTTTCAGATGCTTCAGATTCAGAAGACGTAGACCCCAGTTTGATCAGTTGGCTTTTATCAAAGAGCTTTTTGTTTGTTTGTTTTTTCCCCCCACTTATGGTTGTTAGTCTTCTGCCCAAAGAAGTGGGCTGTGATGAGATTATCAACAGAGAGGAGTTAAAAGCTGTTAAAAGAGGAGGAAGCTACTTCAGGAGAGACCCAACATTCCACTATCTTTTGGGTTCATTCCAAACAGTTCCATATGGGTGGAAAACTTGATCTGCAAAAGAATAGAAGAGAATAGGACAGTGACAGCACAGAAGCGTGTCCTGAAACACCTATGCCTTTGACTTTGTAATTCATCCATATTATTTTCCTTGCATGGGGAAACTCTTTCCTATCCACTTCCCAAAAGGAATGGTTTTACAAGAATAAGTCAGGACCAAGACAAATTGCCAAAAAAAAGTCTACTGAAATTAACTGTAATGAGAAAAAAATAAGCAAAGGAAGTCTATTGGGAAAACCTTGAAAATTCCAACTTTGTGATGTATTCAGGATATAGTTATCAAAGGATAAATTATTTGTGTAAGATAGTTTTCAGTATGCCGACAGGATGAGGAAACCCCAAAAAAGAAATATATATATATATTACATGTGCTGTATCTTAAAATGTGTATCTAAGAGCATCTGAATTTTGTTTGTATATCGTAATCCTTCATAAAGCCACTATGATCTATAATTAAGAGAATTCATTGCCACAGCCATTTAAAAACTTAAGAGTAATTAATAATTATGATCCCCTTAATAATGTTTCAAATGTAAACACTAAAATGTATATGAAAGTACCAAGAAAAACGATTTCTAAACAGCCTTATATACTAGGAAAATTTTCTGTTTGCCCCCTATTTTTCACTTAATTTGTCAGGCAAAAAAATAATTGAGTAGTTGAATTTCATATTATAAGAAATGTTAGTGAAAATTCTCATGTAAAAGGAAAGCTGTACATCTTGAACTAAAAAACAAATCAAAACAAGAAAAAAAACATTTTATGGACAATTTTGCCATCAAAATGTCTCCAAATTCACCTCAGTATCTTTTGTTTCCCTCTGTCTTCCCCTCTAATTCAGCTTGTTATTTGTTATGCACCAGCATTTGAGATGATAAAATTTCTTGTACTGTGAAAAAAGAAAGGTTGCTGAATTTTGACAAACGTCTTTTCTGCATCAGTTGAGATGATCATGTAGTTTTTTCCCCTTCATTTTGTTGATTTGATGAATTACATTATTTGATTTTCTTATATTGAACCACCTTTGCATACCTGAGATAAAAACACTTGATCATAGTATATAATTTTTTAAATATGCTTTGGATCTGATTTGCGTGTATTTCGTTGAGGATTTTTGCATCTATATTCAGAAGAAAAACTAGCCTGCAATTTTATTTTCTTGTAATATCTTTATACTGGCCTCATTAGAATCGGGTAGTATTTCCTCTGTTCAATTTTTTTGGAAGAGTTTGAGCAAGATTGGTATTAATTCTGAAATCACCTGGTCCTGGATTTTTCTTCTTTGGGAGGTTTTTGGTGACTGATTCAATCTCTTTGCTTCTAATTGGTCTGTTGAGGTCTTCATTTCCTTCTAGGGTCAGTGTAGGTATCTCTAGTGTTTCTAAGAATTTGTCCATTTCATCTAGGTTGTCTAATTTGTTGACATACTGTTTTTCATAGTATCCTCTTATGATCCTTTTTATTTCCCTGTGTCAATAACAATGCCCCCCTCTTATTTCTGATTTTGTGTATTTGTGTCTTCTCTCTTTTTTCTTTATCAGTCTAGCCAAGGGCTTGTCAATTTTATTGATTGTTTCAAAGAAATAACTTTTGGGTTTGTTAATTCTCTCTTGTTTTTTTTTTTTAATTCTCAATTTCATTTTATTTCTCTCCTCTTGCTTGCTTTCAGGTTAGTTTGCTGTTTTGTTTTTGTTTTTCTTGTTCCTCCAGGTGTGCAGTTAACTCTTTGAATTTTTTAGCTTTCTTCTTTCTTTTTTTTAAAAAGATTTTCTTTTACTTCCATTTATTCCTTTTCCAGTGCTCTTCCTTTTTCTGTACACACCTGTGTTTCTAACTGTATCATTTTCCTTGTCTCTGAAGAACTTATTTTATTTTATTTCTTTCCCCCCCCGCCCTGGTTTTCTGCTTTCTATGTCCATTTGCTGTGTGTTCTTCTGTGCCCACTTGTATTCTTGTCAGTGGCAACCGGGAATCTGTCTCTTTTTGTTGTGTCATCTTGCTGCATCAGCTCTCTGTGTGTGTGGCGCCACTCCTGGGCAGGCTGCCCTTTTTTTGCACTGGGTGGCTCTCCTTGAGGGGCACACTCCTTATGCCTGGGGCTCTCCTACGTGGGGGACACCCCTGTGTGGCATGGCACTTCTTGCGCACATCAGCACTGCGCATGGGCCAGCTCATCACACGGGGTCAGGAGGCTCTGGGTTTGAACCCTGGACCACCCATATAGTAGGCAGATGCTCTACCCATTGAGCCAAATCTGCTTCCCTTTCTTCTTTTTTAATGTAAGTACTTAGGGCTATAAATTTCCTTCTCAACACTGCCTTTGCTATATCCCATAAGTTTTAATATATTGTGTTCTCATTTTCATTCATCTCAAGATTTTTACTGATTTCCTTTGCAATATATTCTTTGACCCACTGATTATTTAAGAGAGTATTATTAACTTTGATATATTTGTGGATTTCCCAGTTCTCAGACTGCTGTTGATTTCCAGCTACATTACATTATGGTCAGAGAAGATACTTTGTTTGGTTTCAATCTTTCAAAATTTATTGAGACTTATTTTGTCACCCAAGATGTGGTCCATCCTGGAGAATGATCCATGTGTCCTTAAGAATAATGTATATCCTTCTGTTTTGGGATGCAATGTTATGTATATGTCTATTACATCTAGTTCATTTATCATATTATTTAGGTTCTCTGTTTCCTTATTGATATTCCATTTAGATATTCTATCTGTTGATGAGAGTGGTGTATTGAAGCCTCCAACTATAGTAGAGGTACTGATTTCTCCCTGCAGTTTTGCCAGTGTTTTCCTCATGTATACTGGGGCACTGTGGTTAGGTGCACAAATACTTATGGTTGTTAGCTCTTCTTGGTGGTTGCCCCTTTTATTAATATGTAGTGTCCTTCTTTGTCTCTTATAATAGTTTTTAATTTAAAGTCTATTTTGTCTGATATTAGCAAAACTACCTCAGATTTTTTTTGGCTACTATTTGCATGGAATATCTTTTTCCATTCTTTCACTTTCAACTTATTTGTGTCTTTGGGTCTAAGGTGAGTTTCTTGTAAACAGCATATAGTTGGATCATTATCCATTCTGCCAACCAGTATCTTTTGATTGCAGAATTTAATCCATGAATATTTAGTGTTATTACTGTAAAGACAGTACTTATATCAGCCATTCTGTCCTTTGGTTTGTATATGTCATATCTTTTTTCTTTATGTCTGTGTCTTTCTTTTCCTTTATTTCAACCTCCTTTTCTAAATAGTTGATCTTTTTGATGTTTTGACTGATCCCTTTCTCACTTCTGTTTCTGTGTATTTTTAAAATACTTTCTTTGCAGGAGTGGATGTAGCTCAATGGTTGAGTGTCTGTTTCCCATGTATGAGGTCCTGGGTTCAATCCCCGGTACCTCCTAAAAAATAGTTTCTTTGTGGTTACCCTGTGGTTTATATTATTTAATCTACATCTATAACCTACTAATATGAAAAGATAACTAGCTTTAATTGCCTACACATTCTTTCCTTCCATATCCCTTGGTTTCCCCTCTTTATTCTGTTTTTGTCCCATTTTACCATGTTATATTTTACATGTCCATTCTCAGGAAATATGTCTTTTTATTGTTCAATTGTATTCTGATTCTTATATGAATTAAAGAATAGAATTATATGTTGAGGATACAGTACTATTGGGTTTTGCATTTACCCTTTTAGTTACCTTTACTGAAGATCTTCATTTCTTCACATTACACCAAGCCAGTCTCTCCTGTCTTTTCCTTTCAACCTGCAGAACTCCCTGTAGTAATTCTTGTAGGGCAGTCCTCTTGTTGACATGTTTCTGTTTATCTGTGAATATTTTAAACTCTCCTTATTTTTGAAGTACAGTTTTGCCAGACAAAGAAATTTTGACTGACTGTTTTTCTCTTTCAGGACCTTAAATATAATATGTGACTCCCAAGTTGCAAGGGACCAAGGGAGGGGGTGGGGAAGGGGATCTGAGCAGTTTTCAGGATGGAATTCTCCTAGCTGAGGGAAGTGGAATTGGCTTAACAGGTAGAGCATCCACCTACCACATGGGAGGTCCAGGGTTAAACCCAGGGCCTCCTGACCCGTGTGGTGAGCTGGCCCACAATAGTACTGATGTGCGCAAGGAGTGCTGGCCCATGCAGGGGTGTCCCCCACATAGGGGAGCCCCATGCACAAGGAGTGCACCCCGTAAGGAGAGCTGCCCAGGGCGAAAAAGCACAGCCTGCCCGGGAATGTTGACGCACATACAGAGAGCTGACACAACAAGATGATGCAACAAAAAGAAACACAGATTCCCAGTGCCTCTGACACCAGAAATACAAGCAGACACCGAAGAACACACAGTGAATGGACACAGAGCAGATGGGGTGGGGGCGGAGGGGAGAGAAACAAAAAAAAAAACAACAAAAAAAAACTTCTCCTAGCTGAGATTTTTCAGCATTTGTGGAGTCCTTCTCCAGTCTCTACCACTCTCCAGAGTTCTAAGCAAGTGGGTTTTGTCCTTTTGTTATCTAAATCTCTGGGGATGCTTTTTCATGGGATGCCTTATGTCACCATGTTGATGATGTTGCCCTGCTGTTAACTTTTATAATTTCAAAATAGCTAGTTTTAAGTCTAATTTAGTAGGCTTTTTTTTGGTATTGTTTCCTATTTCAAGGACTATATAAAGTCAAGGACCGTGGACTGTATAACATCTTCAAGTAACTGTACTGCCTAGCTGAAAAGTATGTAAAGCAGGCACCTGGGAGTGCAGCAGTGAGACAGTCCCAGGGAATCACATACAGAGAATATGTCTCTTAAAACATTCCAGTTGCCAAGAGCCAAGAGGCTTTATGAGAATTTGTCAGAATTGGAACCATGAGAAATTGATAGGTTGAATCCTGTGGTCTGCCAGTTCACAAAAAGTGATTATTATATTTGTATGAATTTTGTCGGTTGGTTACTAGATACAGTCATTATTAAAGATTAAATTCTATAAACTTACAAATTATTTATATTAAAAACAAAGGTAATAAATTACTTATTACTTCTTAATTGTTTTTCTACATTTTATATTATATGTGCTCTCGAGTTATTTATGCCTATTGTAACTGTATGGTGGAAATACTACACAATGGTGTGCTACTGCACACGTCTTCCCAACTCCTCCTTCAGGGACATCATGTTTGTAGCTTGAAATCATCATCATAGTGTATTTACACCGTCCCCAAACAACAAAGTGGGTTATCACCAGCATACCACCGATTTAATCCCTGGGAAAAGGGGCAAAGGTCAGAGTCAAATGTCAAAAGCAAAAGGACAGTAAATGTTCAAACTGCAATTGCCTAGGTGGTTCCCCTGCTATTCGGAATGCCTAACGCTCATGGGCTGAGACATGAAGTTTTGGCATTTTACCAATAGAAATGTTTGGTGTAGGTGTCCTTTGTTTAAAAAAGAAAAATGCTGGTGAGAATGCAGTCGTGAAATAGAATTATTCACTATTAATATAAACACAATTGATAAAAGTATTTAGGAGGTAGAAAAGTCTGTCAATTAAGTGATTATAGAAGGCATGCGATGGGAATTTCTTTTTTTTTTTTACAGCTGATTAAACATTGAGGGGATGAAGTTTAATCTATGTTTATAAATTTTACACTCACCACAACTTGGCACTTGACTGCTACTACGCTATCCATGACTGCAACAGTTTTCCAGGGCTGCTGTAACGATGTATCACAGGGTGGCTTAACACCCCAGCAGTGTATTCTCTCACAGTTCTGAAGGCTGGAAGTCCAAGATGTCAGCAGGTGTCTGTAGGGCCGTGCTTCCTCCAGGGTTCTAGGAAAGAATCCTTCCTTGTGCTTGCAGTGTGTTGGCTCCATCATTTCTTGGTCTGTGACAGCAAAATTCCGTTCTTGGTGTGCGCGGCATTCTTTCTGTCTCTGAGTTTTCTCTGTCTGCGTCTCTCTGTATCTTTTCCTCTTCTTATGAGGAAACCAGTCAGTGGATTTGGGGCCCACCCTTATTCCATGATGATTTCATCTCAAGATAAATAATTACAGTGCAAACCTTTTTTCTGATAAAGTCAGGTTCAGAGGGTCCAGGTGGACATGAATTTTTGGGAGACACTATTAAACCCACTAAAATAACTATGGAAAATGACAAGATTTTGTGTAAAATTTTGGAAATTTTTGCTTTTGTTATATCTGAAAAATATTCTGGGCCTCTTTATAGCAATGAAGACAATCCTGATAACACGTGATGGCGGGACTGCAGTTACACTGAGTTCACATCAGCATCCGACGTGCCTGTTTAATGGGTTTTCCTTAAGGACTGTTCTTGACCTCGTGATTGGATTTTCAGCAACTCAGGCAATATGGTGAAGAATGTGGACTCTTATGGAAATATTCAATTTGAATTATTTGGGTGAAAATTGGCTAGCCTTAATTCCTGGTGCATTTTTTTCTTGGCATGTTTTTCCTGTTATTTAAACAGTTTTTACTTGTTTTAAGTATTTACAAAGTAAGATTTGCTTATTGTAAAAACTCAAATAACACAGACTATCAACATCTTAAAAACTCACAATCCCAAATCCCACAGGTAAATCCCTAGAAAGAGGACAGTTTCTATAGTCTTCCAGAGTTTTTCAATCCAAACACACTTGTGTATACTGTATATACATGTTAAAATTAGATCATATTGCTCTTTTTTTGTTCTTTTACTTACTCTGGTTAAGACATTGAAGATTATCTGCACCTCAGAAACTCTCTGTGTGCTCCTTCATGATCACAAGTCCTTCTCATGGTTCTGTGAGAAAAAATAACCTTGATTTTTTTTTAGGAGGTACCAGGGATTGAAACTGGGACCTTGTATATGTGAAGCAGGTGCTCAACCACTGAGCTGCACCCACTCCCCAGAACTTGATTTTTGTTACAACCATTCTTATACTTTTCTTCATATTTTCATCCTATATCAATGTATCCTTAAATAATATTTTGCTCAGTTTTTTAAAATTGATTTTGTAAAAATATTACATTAAAAAAAATGAGGTCCCATTCAACCCTACCACCCCCACCCCCCCACCACGACTCCCCCCCCCCAGCAACCCTCACTCCCATCATCATGATACATCCATTGCACCTGGTAAGTACATCTCTGGGAATCTCTGCACCCCATGGTCAATGGTCCACATCATGGCCCATACTCTCCCACATTCCATCCAGTGGGCCCTGGGAGGATTTACAATGTCTGGTGATTGCCCCTGAAGCACCATCCAGGGCAACTCTAAGTCCCAAAGGCGCCTCCACCTCTCATCTCTTCCTGCCATTCCCCATATCCATCAGCCACCATGTCCACTTTTCCCACTCCAATGCCACCTTTTCTCTGTGGACCTTGGATTGGTTGTGTCCGTTTATTTTTCTCAGTTTTGACTATTTTTGAAACTCTATATGAATGGAATTGTACTGAATGTGTTTTTTGTGACATGTTTCTTTCTTTCAATGTTTTGTGAGATTCATTCATGTTGCTGAATGTAGCTATAGATCATTCATTTTCACTGATGTAGAATATTGATGGATATAAATGAACTTATTGATTGATTAGACAGATGTGGGACATTTGCGTTGTTTCCAGATTTTTTATGTCATGAATAAGGTTGTTATACATATTTGTATACATATCTCCTGGTCCTTGTGTATAAAAGCTTCCATTGATTTGTTCCTAGGAGAGGGACTGTTGGGTCATAGGGTGTACACATGTTCATCTTTACTACGTAATGACAAATTGTATTCAAAAGTGGTTTTACCAATTTACTCTCCCACCAGCAGTAGATGAGAAGTCTTATCCCTTCACATCTTGGTCAACACTTAGTATTACTGGACTTTAAAATTTTTGCCTGTATGTAGAACCTCATTGTGGTTTTAATTTGCATTTCTCTAATTACTAATGAGGCTATTTTCTTTTCACATGATTATTACCATTGTAGTTTTCTCTTTTGTGTGGTATCTGCTCAAGTCTTTTGCCCGTTTTTCTCTTGAGCTGTTTATCATTTTTCAAATGATTCTTAAGTATTCTTTACATTCAGTACTTCTTCATATCTCAGATGCCATTGATTAAAAGATGCACTCCAATTTCAACAATGGTAAAAATGTGCTTCTTAGAAATAAAAATCACAGTATTCTATGTTCAAGTCCTATGTCAGTTATATATTGGAAATAGCTTCTTCCAATTTGTGGCTTAGCTTTTCCCTCTCTATTGTTTCCTTTGAATAACTGAAGTTCTAAGTTTTAATGAAGGAGAGTGGATGTGGCTCAAGTAGTTGGGTACCCGCCTCTCCACACGGGAGGTCCTGGTGCCTCCTGAAGAAGATGAGCAGACAGACGAGAGCCGTTGGGGGGATGGCGGTGTGGGATTTAAAAAAGAGTTTTAATGAGGTCAAAATTATCTTTTTCTCCATGCTTTTTTTTCCTTTTTGCATCTTGTTTAAGAAATTCTTTCCTACTGTCAAATGACGAAGACATATTATTTACCACAAGTTATATAGTTTTGTCCTTCTTATTTTATCTTTAATCTACCTAGAATTGATTTTAGGTATGGTGTGAAGTGATGGTCTGGGAGCATTTTTTCCCCCTATGGCCTATTTCCTTATGAGTGGGTCTGAGTCTAGGCTTTTTTCTGTTTTGCTTTTTTTTTCATTGTTAACGTTTGTGCTAATTTCCTATAGTTTAAGATTTGTTGGAGCAAGTCCCTCTCCATTTGTTCTTCTAAAAAGGCATTTTGACTATTCTGGGTTGAAAATGCACAAATTTTCACCCCCAAAAATATGTCTCCCAAACAAAAAATTGCTAAGACTTGATTGGGATTGCACTCAATCTATAGATGAATTTGAGTAGAAATGATATCATTATAATATTGTCTTGCAACCCATTAGTATGATATATATCTCCATTTTTGTAATCCTTATTAACTTTTCTTAATAACGTCTTTTAGTTTTGTGAATATCTTGCACATTTTCTCTAAGATTTACTCCTGGATATTTTTTCTGTTAAGGCAGTATTTGTATTTCTGTGTTTTGTTGTTGATCTCTCGAAAAATGATTGAGGGTTGTATATTGTCCTTGTGTTCAGGGAAGATTGCTAACTTGTTTATTAATTCTAATAATCTATTTATAGATATATTTTGAATCTTCTACGTATACAATGATATCATCTGTTAGTAATATTAGTCTTTTTCTTTACTTCTTTTCTTTGCCCTGATGCACAGTGCGAGGTACTGCTTCCATCCGGTGCTGTGTCCTCACCAGCTGGAGAGACGCTCTGTGGAGAACCTCAGGAAGGCTGAAGGACCGCCCGGGACTCAGAACAGTCAGTGGGCAAGAGGAAGGAGAGGGTTTTATCCTCTTGAGTCCTGCCTTTTACTCGCCAGCGTTTGCCCCACTGGAAGTTAACTTTCCCTTACTTCTGAGTTGCATTACGCGGCTCTTTAGCAACTGCTGTCACTCAGATCCCATACTCCGTGGAGTAGCCTTTCTTTCTTTTTCTCTCGCTTTTCTTTTTTTTTGTGGAAATAAATTTTTAAAATTTTCTTAAATAAAAAAGTTATAACACTTTAGACTGTTAATAAGACTTAATTGACATCTAGTTAAACTCAAATGACATTAATTTTTCTTTCTTGAAAATATTCAAATACACCCATTTTTCCTTTGAAAAACAGACTAAAAGATATGTTACATATAATGAGTTCCATGAAGAACATTCTATGCATATGTTTTTTCTGACACTTGAAATATTTTAGTTATATGTAAATTTAACCTATCTCACAGAGGAAAATACAGAAATGTTCCATTAAAACATTGGTCATCTATGATGACCAATTTAGCTATGTTCCTACAAACAAAACTATTTTTCACAATGAGGAAGCGGAAAATAATATGCAATCAAAATGATCTATCTTGAAATCATTTATCTCCTTTGACAAAAGATTAGAGATTAAGTGTGTGAGATCAACATTAACAAGTGGCTTTTTATTTTTTTTGAACCATTTAACTCTGGCTCAGAACATAACAAATATGATTAATGTTAAATCATATAGCTTATGTGAATTCCACATCACATTTTCCCTATTTTATAACAAAAGGTTAGGTTTAATATTAAGGAGGAGGATGTGTGACAATATTACTGGAAGACAACATTGCCATCATCACAGCTCAAGGAGTATCCAAAGACCACTTTTAGAAGAAAGAATGCTGTCCATGCCCCAAAATGTGAGATTAGATGGTCGTCTTTCTTTTGAGTCTGTAGGTTGTGGGAGGACCAACAGGCTCCAGCTAAGTGGCTGGTCAGCTTGAGGCAGCAGAACTACACATGCCTATGTGCCGTCCTTTGACTAAAGTGCTGCAGGAAGCAGAGTAGACAGCGATAGTTCAGGAGGCGGGTAAGTTTGAGAGACTACGAGGAGGTGCACAAGGCAGGTCAGTTTATGCGACTACTAAGAGGTACCTAAACCATAGGGTTATTTATGAATTAAATAGGCTACTAAAGGTAAAATGCCTAGAAAAGTGCCTGGTACAGAGGGAGCTCTCAAATATTGTTAGCTAATATACAATGCAATTTATCTTCTTTTTCTCTATAGACATTGATCTTTGTGAAATGCTTAGAAAACCTTTCCCCACCCAACTATTATAAAAATAGCATACATCTGGATTTTATTTTGGTATAAGAAGTGAGGTCAGGAGCAAACTTTATGTTTTTCCAAATGACTTGACACCAGTCCAGACATCAGGTATTGAATATTTCATATTTTCCCCTTTGCTTTAAAATTTGATTTACAGTATGTTAAATTCACATATTTATTTGAATTATTTTATTAGATTATTATTCTGTTCCATTGATTTATCTGCAAATCTACATCAATCCTGTATTGTTTTAAGGACTGTAGCTTTAAAATAGTGTATTGTAAGGAAGCAGATTTAGCTCAACAGACAGAGCATCCGCCTACCACATGGGAGGTCCAGAGTTCAAACGCAGGGCCTCCTGACCAATGTGATGAGCTGGCCCATTAGCAGTGCTGATGCGCACAAGGAATGCCGTGCCACACAGGGATGTCCCCCGCGTAGGGGAGCCCCATGTGCAAGGAGTGCACCCCGTAAAGAGAGCCCAGGAGTGGTGGTGGGGCACACATGGAGAGCTGACACAGCAAGATGACTCAACAAAAAGAGACACAGATTCCCTATGCTGCTGACAAGAACACAAGCAGACACAGAAGAACACACAGCTAATGGACAGAGAATGCAGACAACTTGCGGGGGGGGAATATATAAATTTAAAAAATCTTTTAAAAAAAAAGTACACACACACAAATAAAATAGTGCATTGTAGAGCATGTTCCCATTTCTTATTTTTCATTTTTCTTTTATGAGGATTTTTCTGGTTATTTTTCATATTTGTAATTTTAGATGAAGTTAAGAATCATTTTGTCAAATTCCTTCTCCTAAGAAAATCTTGTTGGGATTTTGATCGTGAATGCATTGAATTCCTAGTTTAAGTTAAGGAAAGCTTACAATAGTGAAACTTACTTTAAAAAACAACCATTATAGCCCCATTCATGCAAGATTTTAGGTTTCTTAGTAGAATTTTATATTTTCCTGTAGGTTCCAAACACTTCTTGTTACATTAGTCCTAGGTAATTTATGATTTTCTACAGTTTTGCATAGACCATTTCTTCTATCATAAATTATATTTGATTACTGTTTGTATTTGAGAAATCTGTGGGCTTTATTTTTATTAACAGCTTTACTGAAGTATATTTTACAGTATCATAAAATTCACCTATTTCAGTGTGCAATTCAATAAAAAATCAGCTTTAGAATATTTTCATCCCCCCAATAAGGTCCTTCACACTCATTTACAGTTAATCCCTGCCCCTATCCCTAATCTACTTTCTGTCTCTATAAATTTGCATTTTCTGGAACAATTCATAAAATGGAATCATACAATATGTAGTCTCATTTATCTGGCTTTTTTTCACTTAGCATAGTGTTTTTTTGAGATTCATCTATGACATATCATGTGTCATTTGTTCCTTTTTATTGCTAAATAATATGCCATTATATGGATATGCCAGTTTTTGTCTATCCATTTACCAGTGATGGACATTTAGGTTGTTTCCAATTTGGGGCTATTATGAATAATGCTAATGTGAACATTCCCATGGGGTGTTTGTGTGGACATGTGTTTTTATCTCTCTTGGGTAGATAGTTAGGAGTGGAATGACTAGGTTTTATGGTAATTTTATTTTACATTTTTGAGAAATTGCCAAACTGTTTCCAAAACAGCTGTACCTTTTTACTTTCCCACCAGCAATGCATGAGGGTTCTCTATTGCCTTTAAAATATTTATTTTGTTTGTGACTATGTAATGGTGTACTCTTTAATTTCTTAATAGTTTTTCTGTTGATGCCTGTATTTTTATGCATTCTCATTTGCAAGTGACAGCATTCCAACTCAAACTAGCTTAAGGGAAAAAGGAAATGCATTGCTTTATGTAATTTAGAAGGACAAACTGCTTGCTGATCATAAACAACTAGAATTCAGGAGATCTCTCTCTTAGCTGTACTTCTTAATATATTTATTAGCCTTGAACACTGTGACAGATTATGAAAGATGCTGAATGGTGATACTTTATCCTATTTCATTTTGGAATGGGTTATATGTAACAATCAATCTCTTGCTATTATATTCTTCAATCTGTGAAATAAATCCTAACTGGTCATTGCACGGCTATTTTATATAATGCTCAATTTTATTTGCTAGTACTTTGTTTAAAATTTTTCTTTCTACATACATAGGTGAGCTTTGTTTTGTACTATCTTCTACCTATTTGGTTATTAAAATAATGCATTCTTGTAAAATGAGTTGGCTATTAAATAATATCAATATAATTTGTCTTACATAAAGCTCAATTCTAAACTCATCTGGATTTAGTGCCATTTTCAAAGGGAGATTTCTAGTTATTTTTTAACAACTTTCATAATTGGCATATCCAACATTTCTACTTGTTCCTGGGTTAATATTGGTAATTTTTATTGGGTTAGGAAATAATTTCCTGTGGGTTTTCAAATTTTTTTTGGAGTTGCATGTAATATTGCCATCTAATTCTTTTAATCTCTACTGTATCTTTGGTTAAGAATTCATTACACTAATTTATAGTCTAACCTAAAAGAATTCCTGCTGCCTTGTATCTTCTTGCACACTTGATGTTCTCAGACTATAAAACATTTTGCCAAAGTGTTATGTAAAACAAAATTATATGACATGACTACCATTTCTTTGATTATAAATGAAGATGAATGTATTTTCACAAGTTTATCAGACATTCTGGTTCCTTGTTACTGTCAAATGTATGTTCATAACCTTTGCCTGCCTTAAACATTTATTTGTGACTTCCCATGCTGGCCAAGATGATTAAGTCCACTATAGCCTATCTTCCCCACAAATTGCAATTAAAAACTCTGGATGGATTAAAAAGCCTATCAACTACTTGAAGACTGAAAAATAAACTCTAGCAATCAGATTGGGGATTGGGGAGGAAAGTCAGAGTTTGAAGAATGACTAGTATGGGGATGGATCTCCTGATTTTGTTTCCTTTTTTTTTCTTCCAGCTTTGACCCAAGGATGGTCCCAGTGACAACTGTGCAACAGGTGTGGTCAGTGAAACTCAGAGAAAACCTTCCTCTTCTGGCCAAGGGACTGAGGAATGGGACCTCCTTGAGTCAGGGAGAGTGGGGAGAACTCCAGGTATTTTCCTCCCCCCCACCCTCCTCCTCATTCTCTCCCCCTATTCCTCTCTTTCCCTTTTCTCCTGGTCCACCCCTGAGGGCAGCCCCGTTTGTGGAGCTTCCCTGTGAGAGGGGGTGGCAGTGATGTAGGCACTTAACACCATAAGAGAAAACTCATTTCTTTGGCCAGAGAAACTAGAATAAGAGACCTCTGTGGTCCAAGTGGGAAGGGGGAGTCCCTCTATTTTATCTCATGCTCCCCCCTGAGGGATAGCACAGAAGGCTAATGTCCAGAGAGAAACCTGTCTTTTTGGTCAAGGGAACTGGGAAAAGTAGCCCCCGGGAGCTGGAAAGTGTGGCAGAAATCCTGGACAGGAGAGAGCTGATGAAGAGAAGCCCTTAATTATGTGTATGATCTGATACAAGTCCTGAGCTCATACTTTAGCTAGGCATGCATGAAACAGACCCGAAGAAATATAGCACAGGATCTGAGGGCTGAACTAGAATATAAACCACAGCCCAAGTTCCAGAATAACTCCTGAGTGGTGCATGCACCTACGATGGCATAACAAGGGCTTTGAAAGTTCAGCTGAGGGACTTCCAGGGGAGATGGGGGAGCAGAGAGCTCCCAGATGCAATTCTTCCATCAAAACAACTATTATACAGGAACTGTCTGAATCAGCATTGCTTAAAGAAATTAAAGAAGACCTAAATAAGTGAAAGAATATTGCTTGTTCAAGGACTGGAAGACTAAATATCTCTTAGATGTCAATTCTACCCAAAGCAATTTATAGATTTAATACAATCCCAATAAAAATTCCAGAAACCTTCTTTGCAGAAATGGAAAAGCCAATCATCAAATTTATATGGAAGGGTAAGTGGCCCTGAATAGCTAAAGTCATCTTGAAAAAGAAGACCGAAGTTGGAGGACTCACACTTCCTGATCCTGAAACTTCTTACAAACCCTCAGTAATCAAAACAGCATGGTACTGGCCAAAGACAGACATAATAGACCAATAGAACAGAATTGAGAGCTCAGAATCATCCCTCACATTTATGGCCAACTGATTTTCGGCAAGGTGGCAAAGAGCACTCAGTTGGGAAAGAATAGTTTCCTCAAAAAACAGTGCTGGAAAAATGGGATCTACCTCACACCATATATAAAAATCAATTCAAAATGGTTCAAAGTCCTAAATATAAGAGTTATAACTATCAAACTCCTGGAAGAAAATATAGGGGAACATCTTCAGGACCTTGCATACATCAGACCTCATCAAACTAAAACAAAAAACAAAATAAAACAAAATGCTTTTGTTCCTCAAAGAGCTTTATCATGAAAGAAAAATAACCTACACAATGGGAGAAAATATTTGTAAGCAACGTATCTGATAAAGGATTAATATCCAGTATATATAAAGAAGTCACACACTGGAACAACAACAACAAAAAAATGACCCAATTAAAAAGTGAGCAAATGACTTGAACAGACACCTCTCCAAAGAAGATATACAAATGGCCAGAAAGCACATGGAAAAATGTTCAACATCCTTGGCCATCAGGAACTACAAATCAAAACCACAATGAAATAATGTTTCATTACCATTGGAATACCTGCTATTTTTAAAAAACTCAGAAAACAGAAAATAACAAGTGCTGGAGAGGATGTGGAGAAATAGGAAGACTCATTCATTGCTGGTGAAATGGGGCAGTTGCTGTGGAAGGCAGTGTGGCAGTTCTTCATAAAGCTAAATAGAGAGTTACCATATGACCCAGCAATTCCTCTACTTGGTTTATAACCAGAAGAATTGAAAGCAGAGACCTGAACAGGTATTTGCACACTGATGTTCAAAGCAGCATTACTCACAATTGCCAAAAGGTGTAAACAACCCAAGTGTCCATCAACCAATTAATAGATAAAATGTGGTATGTACATAGTGTGGAATATTACTCAGTTGTAAAAAGGAATAAAGTCCTGATGCATATGATAACATGGATGAATCTTGAAGACATCACATTGAGTGAAATAAACCAGACACAAAGGGACAAATATTGTATGATTTCACTAATTTGAAATGGTCAGAATAAGCAAATTCATACAGTCAGCATCTAGAATATAGGTAACCGGGGGATGTGGTGGGGATAGGGAATGGGAAGTTAAGGCCTAAAATGTTTCTATTTGGAATGATGGAAATGTTTGGTAATGATGGTGGTGATGGTAGCACAACATTGTGAACACAGTTAACAGCAGTGAAATATATATCTGAATATAAGGGGAAATATTAGATTGTATATATAATAACAGAATAAAAAAATTTAAAAATCCATGTAACTACAGTACACAAACAATGAACCCTAAGTTAAACCATGGACTTTAATAGTACAATTATAAAAATATGCTATCACCAATTGTAACAAACGTTCCACACCAATGCAAGGTGTTATTGGTGGGGTGGTGTATGGGAATTCTGTATTTATGCATGATTGTTCTATAAACCCATAACTTCATTAATAAAGAAAAAAAAAGAATGAAGTACTGATAAATACTAGAACATGGATGAACCTTGACAACATCAGGCAAGTGAAAGAAGCCAGTTTCAAAGGACAACATATTAAATGATTCCATTTGTATGAAAAGCCCAGAATAGATGAACGTAAAGTGACAGGAGGTAGATTGGTGAAGACCTAAGTAAATGGAAAGATTTACCATGTTCATAGATTAGAAGACATGTTAGAGTGTTAACATGGCCATGTCCCTACCCATTAATGAATGGAATGTAGTAGGTTGAATTTTGTACCCCCAGAAAATCATGTTCTTAATCTTAATCCATTACTGTGGGTGTGAACCCATTATAAATAGGAATTTTGGAAGATGTTATTTTGTTCCTGCTCTAAGGAGGAAAGTTCTCAGCATTTCACCATGAAGTATGAGGTTTGCTGTAGGCATTTTTCCTAGGCACTGATTAAGTGTTGTGCCTTCCTTTCTGATTTGCTAAGAATTATTATTTTTTAAACATGAATGGTTATTAAAGTTTTTTCAAGTGCTTTTTCAGAAATATTGAGATGATCAGTGGTTTCCCTTTTTTTCTGTTAAAAGTTTATTGATTTTTTTTCAATTTTTAAACCAATCTTAATTTTTAAAAATAAATCCCATGTAGTCACTATGTATTATCCCTTTTATTCAATTTGTTAATCTTTTGTTTTGGAGTTGCATCAGCATTCATGATGTAGGTTGGTCAGTCATTTTCCTTTCCTGTCATGTCTTTGTCAAAATATCAAGAATATGCTGGACTCATTAAATGCAGTAGGAAACTTCCTTCTTTTTTTCTATTCCAGAAGATTTTAGGTAAGATTGATATTATTTCATCATTAATCACTGCTGAAGCACTATGATTAGGAATTCTTCATGTAAGCTTTCAATTACTGATTTATTTTCTTCCATAGATGCAAGAATATTCAGATTTTCTATCTCGTATTTATTCTGGTAAATTTGCTTTAAAAATGTGTCTATTTCCTCTAAACATTTAAATGGATTGGTATGAAGTTATTCATAATATTCTTTTTGTTTTTTAAAATCAGTTTTGAGGTAGAGTTTGCTTACAATAAAACACAATTTTACTTCTACATTTATTGAGTACTGACAAATTTATACAACTCTGTAACAATCACCACAATCAAGGTGTAGAACATTCTTATCATCCCAAAAGCTTTTCTATAACCAGTGGTGTGCTGGTAAATGTTTAACAACAGGCTCTCTGAGGGTGGGGTGGGGGAAATGTCATGCTTTATAGTCTGCTGATCTCCATGAAATAAATACTCCTACCAGGGCCCAGCTGGCACATGGACAGCCCAAAGATTTAAGTCTCTTGGATGTACACCTACCAACTCTAGTACTAATTACAGGTTCAAATAAAAGAACAGAAGAGCCATGTGTAGGAAAACCACAACTGAGTTAAATCTGCCACTCTGGGGAGCATAAATTCCAAAGTACAGTCCACTGGCAAGGCACCAGACTCCTGATGTATCTGCCCAGACTATAGTGTATGGACAGCTCCAGAGTCCTCAGGAGCCTCACGATTCGGGGTAGTAACTACTTTGACAGTCAAAGAGATCCTGCTGAGATGTGCAAGAGCATAATTTCTGAAATGACTTCCAGACTCACTTTGAAATCTCTTAGCTATATAAACTCATTTGTCTTTACATTTTCCCCCTTTTGGTCAAGGTCTTTTTACAGTTGCATTGCTAGATGGTACTTGGAAATAATCCCTCAGTGCCAGGGAGGCTCATCCCTGGGAGTCATGTTCCATGCTGGGGGTGGGGAGGTAACATATTTATACTCTGAGTTTAGCTTAGAGGCCACATTTGAGCAACAAGGAGGCTCTCAGGAGGCAACTCTTAGGCATCCTATCATACTAGGCTAAATTTCAATTTCAAGAGTAAAGGTTCATATGCACAATCATCAATATTAAGGGCCCATCAATGGACCATCATCCTTCACTAGTCATTACCTCTGTACTTGGGGGATTCTTGCTGATCCATTAAGAATGTGGCAGAGCTCCTCAGGATGGGAATTTGATATTTCTTTGGTTATTGTGTGAATCTCCACCTACTGTTACAAGGCCCCATGCATATTTGAACACATTTATATGCCTCATATGTATGCCCAGGTGAGCTTCCTCCCATGTATCCCCCATTACTGATATCCCACACCAATGATCCTCCCCTGCCACAGTTGTAACCCCTCTGTGATCCAAAACTTCTTCAAAAATGAAGCCAATAAAATAGCCAAATACAATTAATAAGAAAATAAAACAATAATGATAGTTTTAAAAATATGAAATAAAATACCAAAAAAATTTTTTAAGTAAAAAAATTTGGGATAATAAAAAATGATGAAAAAACATTTAAAAAAATTTTGTTTGACATTTTGCCTTTCATCACTGTAAGATCTGTTGTCCTGTACATATGTGACATTTTTTTCTATTTATTCCCCCAGCGTCTTTTTTCTTCTTCTTTGGGCTGTCCTTGTGCCAGCTGGGCCCTCAGTCTCAATGGCGTGGCAATACCTATTCTAAATTCATTGGTCTCACCCAGGACAACTAATATGGAGATGATGATGGACTACTACCATACCAAGGAACTGAGAGAGACTACAACTGCAAGCAAGAATCTCATCCATTGTCCCTATGGGGACATAACCCCCTCTCAATTAGAGGTGAAATGAATATCACTGTCCCAGAATTGTTAGGATTAGGGAATGAACTATGGACTAAAATAGACTTACTGGCATTCTACTTTAGATTTATTGTGATTCTAGCAATGGAAGAACTTTTATCATTGATGTGGAAGCAGTGACCACTGGAGGTTCTGAGAGCAGGGAGTGGGAAAAACAAGTGTAATACAGAGGCATTTTCGGGACTTGGGAATTGTACTGAATGACATTGCAATGACAGATACAAGCCATTATAAATCTTGTTATAACCTACAGAATTGTGTGGGAGAGATTATAAACTACAATGTAAACTTTAATCCATGCTTAGTGACAATGCTTCAAAATGTGCTAATCAATTTCGATGAATGTACCTCATTAATGAAGGATGTTGTTAATGGGGTAAGCGTGGGAGGAGTGGGGAGTGGGGCAAATAAGAACCCCTATGTTTTTTATGTAACATTTGTATAATCTAAGCATCTTTTAAAAAGTGTTGATACAAAAGAGAAGATAAATAAGTAAATACTCCTACCACAACCAATGTCAACCACTAATATGATGTCACTGAATGGGGATTGAAAAGACAAAGTAGCACACCATTCAATATTTCCACCATGCAGATGGAACAGACATAATCTCAAGAGCATAGATAAAATGTTGTAAAATAATGAAGTGAGGAATATTGAACATTAACACCTTCATTTTAATATAATTTATTTACTCGTGGGTTTACATTATTTAATTTTTAATACAGGCTACATTTAATAGCAGACTCACAAAATTCCTCAGAATTTAACATTTCTCACAATCTGGTCTGAGAAAGCTTCAGTACCCCCCTCTTATACTTCATCACAACCAATCACTCTCCCAACTCCCAGCAACAGGCCATCATTGATCTACTTTCTATTATTATAGTTCAGAATGGTATTTTCTGGAAGCTGATAAAAATGGAATCATATAATACATACTCTTTGTGCCTAGCTTTTTTGCTCAGGAAACACTTTTTGTGATTCATGCACATTGTTGTATGTGTCAGTAGTTCATTTTTTTCAATGCTGAGTAGTATTCCATTGCATTAATATACTAAAATTGTATATATTATATGACTACATTACAGTTTCATCTGTTGATGGACTTTAGGTCATTTTCAGTTTTAGGCTATTAAAGCTGTTTTGTACAAGTCTTGTACAAGTCTTTTGTGGACACACATTTTCATTTCTCTTGGCTAACTACCAAGAGTAGAATATAATAGGTACATACTGAATGTTTTTTAAAAACCTGACAAACTTTTCCAAAGTGGTTGTGCCATTGTGCATTACCAACAGCAATGTATGAGAATTCAAGTTGTTATAAATTCTCATCAACATTTGGTGTTGGATACAGTGTTCTATATATATCATTTAAATCAAGATTTACATTTGTATTGCTGATTTCTACTATATCCTAGCTCATTTTCTTTTGTTTTCTGGTTTTATCAACCACTGACAGATGAGGTTTTTAAAAAAGATTTATTTATTTATTTATCACCCCAAGCCCACCCCTCATTTGCTGTGTCTATTTGCTGTGCATTCTTCTGTGTCTGCTTGTCTTCTCTTTAGGCAGTACCAGGAACTGATCCGGGGACTTCTGGAGTGGAGCTCCCTGGTCTTCTGCATCTCTTGTTGTCTCTCTTCTGTGTCTCATTTTGTTGCATCATCTTGCTGTGCCAGCTCTCCACTTGGGCCTGCATGGAGCAGCACTCTGCTTGGGCCACCTCACCATGTGGGCCAGCACTTCACGTGGGCCAGCTTGCTGCACTGGCCAACTTGCCTTCACCAGGAGGCCCCAGGAATTGATCCCTGGACCTCCCATCTGGTAGACAGGAGCCCAATTGCTTGAGTCACATCTGCCCGACAGATAAGTTTTATGTCTCTTACACTGATTGTTGATTTTTCTATTTCTCATTTCAGTTTCATACTTTTTTTCCTTCATATATTTAGAAGCTATGTTATTGGGTGCATAAAGATTTAAAATGATCATATCTTTGATTGGCATGCTTGTCATTAGGCAACAACCTATTTTATCTCTAGTAGCGTTTATTGTCTTAAATTCTATTTTGTTGTTAGTATAGCTTCTTGTGTAGCTTGTGTTCTCTTTCAGTTTCTTTGCCATCTCTGTTTCCCTCTCTCTCTTCCTCAGTGTTTTCATAACATATCTTTTCCCAGGCTTTGACTTTTTTTTTGCTATTTCTATTTTATTTTTTTACACTTTTTAAATTAAAGTTAATAGATCACAAAGAACGTTACCTTAAAAAACATTTAAAAAACCATAAAAAACATGAGGTTTCTATATAACCCATCCCCCACCCCCCATCCCATCCCATCATTTTTTTAAATTGTATTTTTTTGAAGATATATACATCACACACACACAAAATGTTACATTAAAAAATATAAGAGGTTCCCATGTACCTCCCATCCGCCCAACCCACTCCTCCCACACCAACGACCTCTTCCATCATTGTGGCACACTCATTACACTCGGTGAACACATTTTGGAGCACTACTGCACCACATAGATAATAGTTTACCCTGTAGTTCACACTCTCCCCAAGTACATTCAGTAGGTTAAGGCAGGATATATAAAGTCCAG
This sequence comes from Dasypus novemcinctus, assembly GCF_030445035.2. Lineage (NCBI taxonomy): Eukaryota > Metazoa > Chordata > Mammalia > Cingulata > Dasypodidae > Dasypus > Dasypus novemcinctus. The sequence continues at coordinate 81,588,596 of NC_080682.1, forward strand.
CATCTGACCCTGCAATATCATTTATGACAACTCAAAGTCCCAAAAATGCCCCACATCACATCTCTTCTTCCTTCTCCAGTCTTTGACTTTTAGTCTTTCTTTGTCCTCATATTTCAAGTGTATATCTCAAAAGCACCATGAAGTTGGTTTTTATTTTGTTAGTCTAATAATCTGACAATCCTGGTCTTTTACCTGAAATTTTCAGTCCACTTATATTAATATTTAATGTAATTATTGGTAGAGTTACGTTTATGTATACTATATTACTATTTGCTTTCTATTTGATCCACCCATTTTTGCTACTTTCTTCTCTCTTTTTTCCTTTTGGATCAAACAAATTTAAAATTAAATATTCCATTTTCTACTCAGTTAACTTGCTGGATTTTTATTGTTCTTTTAATGAATAACTTCGATAATATAGCATGTATCTTTGGTTGAGAACAGCTTAATAAAACTATAGCTTTTACCACTTCCCTTACAATACAAGGATCTAGAAAATTTTAACCTCATAGTCCCTGTTCACCTTTTATATTATAGTTGTCATGATTTAAAATTTGCATCTATTTTAATTCCCCAAGACATTACTATTGTTGTTTTAAACAGTCACAATTGATTTATATTTACCTACATATTGCCCTTTTCCATTCTCTGATTTTGAGAAGTCTTATTAGTTTAATTGAATTTACTTGGTAGATAATCGACTTTTCTTTCTAATTATCTTAAAGATTTCTTTGTCTTTGATGTTCTGCTCCACATCTCTATCTAGGTGTGGATCGATTGTTACTTTATCCTTATCAGCCTTGTATTTTCTAAATCTACGGATTTGTGTCTTCCATGATTATAGCAATATTCTCAGCCATAATCCCTTCTAATCTTGCTCATCTTCCAATTTTCTTTATATTTTCCCTTTTGCATGTTTTTAATATATGTATTCAACATATCAAACTTTTTTTACCTATTTATCACATTTCCATATCTTTAAAACTTTGCATTGTATTTGGGTTAAATTCCTTGGCTCTACTTTTCCATTCATTATTCTGTCATTACCTTTAACCTTAATTTTAACCAATTTGTTGTTTCGTACTTTAATGACTAAGTTTTGTTTCTAGAAATTCTTTTTTCTTTTTTTATATGTATCACCCTCCATAGTTACTTTTCTCCCTTGTGATTTCTCTTCTTTTTATCTCTTAGATCTCATTAAGCCTTCTTATTTTATAGGCCTTTTCCAATTGTTGTTTTACATATTATGGAACTAATATTCCTTTTATTTTGCTCATTGTTTCTTGCCCATCTGTGTTATTATTTCTGATCGTGTGGGCTTGTTTTTTTTCCTATGGGAACACTATCAACTTGTATTGCTACTATCCTTTTGTTGTACCCAATATAAATTTCAAATTCAAACCTGTGGGTAGGGTAGACCCAAGATTTTGATTTTGACACTTTTTCTTCCCCCAACACCCACTCGTGAATGGGCAGACGTCTCTCTTGTTGTCTGCCTGGCCTGGTAACCATACATATTTTTTCAGTTTCCCTTTTATTGGAATTGTGGTTTTTTTAAGGGTCTAAGTTTTTGTAGGACTCTTAACCCCAGACCCACTCTGTGCAGGGTCAAGTCTACAGTTTCTGTCCTTACCTGGAAGTTAAAGTCTAAGCCCAAGCTTTGTTTATGACTCTGTCTGACAAGCTTCTTACTCTACCCTTTCTTACTGCAGCCTCAGCTAACACGCTCTCTGTCCACTTATCAGTTCTGTCCTAGTTTCTGGCAACTAAGAATTTCCCTTTATTTTTCCATGAGATTATCTATACATTTTTGTAAACTGTTGTACTATATCTAGAATTTTATAGTAATTTATAAAGGTAGTTCTCACATTAGCTTATTAATAAGCTCTTTTGCTGGAGAAGTTATTTGCATACATCTTTTAGGTGGCAAATTGCCTAACTGTATATTCGTATTGCAGTAATATTTAGTTATATTGTATTTATGTGTTTGTATTATGTATGTATATTTTTATATATATCAACCAACCAAATATAAATATATATATTTATTTAAGGTTCCTGAGAAGTACAGTTTTTTAGTACTCCCTTATTTAATAGTTGTTTTTTATTTTAATGTTATGCGTCTTCTGTGTACAGAGTTCTTGGGTCACATCATTTCCCCCTGAATACTTTTTAAATAGAACTCAGATTTCCCTTTGTCATCATATATTGTGAGAATTCGAATTCCATTTTGTTGTTGTTGACCTGCTCCTTGGTCTAGATATTTTCTGAAATGCTTTCTTTATCCTTAGAGTTAAATATTACCCCTAGGTTATGTGTTAGACTTAATGATTATCTAGCAATATGTTTGGAATACAGTGAGATCTTTCAGTCTTTACATTTGAGCTTCACTTTATTTCTCAATTTTTCTCCACTTATATCTGAAAATTTCTTCTGTTTATTTGTAATATTCTTGATCAGGAACATCTAGCTTTTTTGTGGCTCCCGTCAGATTGTCTACATAAATGATAATGTCTTCGGCAAATAAAAAGTTTTACTTCTTCCTTTCCTGTCTGGATACTTATTTCCTTTACTTGGCTTATCACATTGGTTAGAACTCCTAGTATAATGCTAGATAGAAGTGATGAGAGTATCATCATTGTCTTCTTCCTGATTCTGGGAAGAAGGCATTCAATTCTTCATTATTAAATATGTTCATTTTAGCTTTTTTTTTCATAGATATGCTTTTCAGGTTGAGGATTTTTACTTCTATTCTTATTTTGCTAAGAATTAGTGTTTTTTAAAAATTCAGGAATAGATGTTGGATTTTGCCAAGTTTCATTGCAAACATGGAGATGTTCATGTGAATCTTTTTAGTTTAATATAATGAATTACACTGATTAGTTTTCAAATGTTAAACAAATCTTGTATTCTTGGGATAAATCCAATTTCCTCATGTTGTAGTATCCTTTTTTTTTTTTTAGATTTTTATTTTTTATTTATTTCTCTCCCCTTTCCTCCCTCCCCAGTTGTCTGCTCTCTGTGTCCATTTGCTGTGTGTTCTTCAGTGTCCACTTGTATTCTTGTCAGCGGCAAGGGGAATCTGTGTTTCCTTTTGTTGTGTCATCTTGCTGCATCAGCTCTTCGTGTGTGTGGTCCCATTCCTGGGAAGGCTGCACTTTTTTTGCATGGGGCATCTCTCCTTACAGGGCACACTCCTTGCACGTGGGGCTCCCATACATAGGGGATAGATACCTGTGTGGCATGGCACTCCTTGCACACATCAGCACGGCATGTGGGTCAGCTCACCACACAGGCCAGGAGGCCCTGTGTTTGAACCCTGGACCTCCCATATGGTAGGCGGGCACTCTATCTGTTGAACCAAATACACTTCCCCAAACAACCAGCTTTTGCTTTCATTGATTTTTTTCTATTGTTTCTCTGTTTTCTAGTTCATTGGTTTCCATTCTTGTCTTTATTATTTCTTTTTCCCTAATTACTTTAGGTTTAATTTGCTCTTCTTTTTCTAGTCTCTTACGGTGGATGCTGAAATCATTGATTGAAGACACTTAACATAGGTGTTTACTGCTATAAATTTCCAACTAAGTACTTTAGCAGCATCTTGAAACGTTTGATAGATTGTGTGCTCATTTTTCTTCACTTCCAAATACTTGCTAAATTCACTTTTTTAAAAAAAATGTATTTTATTTATTCCCGCCCTCCACCTTGCCACTTGCTTGCTGTCTGCTGTCTGTATCCATTCATGGAGACTTTTTCTGTGTCTGCTTGTTGCCCTTTGTTGTGTCATCTCGCTGCTCCAGCTCTCCGTGGGTACGGGCCAGCTTGCCTTCAAAAGGAGGCCCTGGGAAGTGAACCCAGGGCCTCCCATATGGTAGACGGGAGCCCAATTGGTTCAGCCACATCTGCTTCCCCCTAAATTCACTTCTGATTTCTTCTTTGACTCATGGATTATTTAGAAGTGTGTTATTTAGTTTCCAACATTTAAAGACTTCCCAGGGATCTTTCTATCATCGATTTCTAATTTTTTTCCATTGCCATCAGAGAACATTCTTTTTATGACTTGAAAGCTTTTAAATTTTAGACTTGTTTTACGGCTCAAAATATGGTTCATCTTGGTAAATGTTCTGTACACATGTAAAAAATGTCTATTCTGCTGTTGTTGGCTGGCATGTTCTATAAATGTCAATTAGATCAAATAGTTTGACAGTGTTGTTCAAATCATCTATATTATTACTGATTTCCTGTCTACTGGTTCTATCATTAAGAGAGAGGTATTAAAGTCTATAGTTACCACTGTGGAGTTTTCAATTCCTATTTGAAGTTCTACCTATATTTTGCAGATTTTGCTTCAGGTATTTTGAAACTCTGTTTTAGGTGTATAAAAATGTAGAATTGTTAAGTTCTCTAGATGAATTGCCCCCCTGATCAATTGTGAATTGACCTTTATTTCTGGCAGCATTCATTGCTCTGAAGTCTACTCTGTCTAATATTAATGCACAGATTCCATCTATCTTTGAATTATTTTACATGGTGTTTATTTTTGCATCATTTTACTTTTAACTTATTTGTGTCTTTATTCTTGAGGTGTATTTCTTATAGATGGTGTATAATTGGGTGTTGCTTTTTTTATCCAATCTGACAATTTTCTGCCTAATTAGGGCACTGAATATTTTTGTGATTCTATTTATTTTATCTCCTGTGTTGGATTATTAGCTACAATTCTTTGTTTTTTATTTTAGAAGTTGCTTTAAGGTTCATAGTATACATTTTTTTAACTTATTACATTCTACCCTCCAGTGATAGTATATCACTTCACATATAGTATAAGAACCTTTCAGTAGTATGTGTCCATTCCTTTCCTCCCAAACTTTGAGTTATTGTCATACATTTTACTTTTGCTTATGCTATAAATCCCACATTAAATAGTTACTGCTTTTATTTAAAAAGGCAACTACCTTTAAAGACATTGATATTGGAAGGGGGAAATGGTATATATTCACTAGCGTAGTTACCATTTCTAGTGCTCTTCCTTTATGAAAACTCATATTTTCATTGGAGAGTTCTGTGTTTTTGTCTTAAGGACTTCTTTTAATATTTCATATAGTGTGGCTCTGCTGGTGATGAATTCTTTCAGCTTTTGAATATCTGAAAAAAATGTATTTCACCTTTGTTTTTTATAGGCTTGCTGAGTATAGAATTCTAGGTTGACGGGCTTTTTTCTTTCATCCTTTTAAAGATGCTGTCTACTGTCTTCTTGTTTGTATTGTTTCTAGTGAGTCATCTTTGTTCCCCATTTGTAACATGCTTTAAGAAAATCAGAATACCTTTAAGTGTCTTTCTTTAATCATTAGTTTTGAACAATTTGATCATGAGGGTCTTGGTGTAGCTTTCTTCATGTTTCTAGAGCTTCAGTTTGTTGAAACTCTAGGATCTGTGGATTACGACTTTATCAAATTTGGGAAAAAAATGGTCATTATTTCTTCGAATTTTTCTGTGCTTCTCATTTTTCCTTTCCTTTAGGACATTGCAAGTATGTTTGACCACATAAAGTCTTTCTACAGCTTATTGATGCTATGCTTATTATTATTTATTAATTATCTTTTCTTTCTGTGTTTCTTTTGGGGGATAGTTTTTATTGTTACAGCTTTGGGTTCACTAATCTTTTCTTCTGCAAGATCTAATTTCCTTTAAATCCAATCAGTTTACTTTCCATCTCATATCTTGTAGTTCTCTGGTTTTATTTGGGTCTTTTTTTTTTGTATCATCCATATCTCTGCTTAACTTTTGTAACATGCAGAGGGCAGTTATGATAGCTGTTTAATGACCATTGCTAATTTTATTATTTGTGTCACTTCTGGTTTGGTTCAATTGATTAGGTTTTTTTTTTCTTTTTCTTTCATTCTCATTATGGTTGTATTTTCCTCCTTTTTTGTATTTGGGAAATTTTGATTAGATGTCAGATGTTGTGAATTTTTCCTTGTTGGATGCTGTTTAGTTTAGTGTTCCTATAAAATGTTCTTGCCATTTGTTCTGGGACGTAGTTAAGTTACTTGGAAATAGTTTGATCCTTTTAGGTTTTGCTTGTAAGACTGATTTGGCAATGCTGGAGCAGTGCTCAGTAGAGGTCTAATTATTACCCACTACTGAGATAAGACCCTTTGTGTCCTCTACCCATACCCTGGGAATCATGAGGTTTTCCAGTCTAGCTGATGGGTACAGAAACTACTTCAAGCTCTGTGTGAGTATTGGGTACTGTTATCTCTAAATCTTTTGGGTGGTTCTTTCTACTGCCTTAGGTAATTTCCTCGTGCACATGTGCTTATCATATTCAGCTGAATACTCAAGGGAACCCTCTGCATATTCCTGGGGTTCTCTCGCTGTGCTACTCTCTATTCTCTGGTACTCTGTCCTACAAATGTCCTACAAGTGACATTTGATATCCCCAGATTCTCAGCTGTGTCTCCTCAGTGCAAGGCTAGTTATTTCCTCTTGATGAACTGACCCCTTTATTATTATTCATTGTCCTTCTTTACCCCTAGTAACATTCTTTGTCCTAAATCTGGATATCACTAATGAGGTAACATCCATATTCTACTCAATGCCCTTGAGTTACAAAAGTTTCCAAGATGGCTGGTGAGAACATGAACCATTCCTGGTCTTCTGTGAGCTTTTTTTTTTTAAAGATTTATTTATTTATTTAATTTCCCCCCCTCCCCTGGTTGTCTGTTCTTGGTGTCTATTTGCTGCGTCTTGTTTCTTTGTCTGCTTCTGTTGTCGTCAGCGGCACGGGAAGTGCGGGCGGCGCCATTCCTGGGCAGGCTGCTCTTTCTTTTCACGCTGGGCGGCTTTCCTCACGGGCGCACTCCTTGCGCGTGGGGCTCCCCCACACGGGGGACACCCTTGCGTGGCACGGCACTCCTTGCGCGCATCAGCACTGCGCATGGCCAGCTCCACACGGGTCAAGGAGGCCCTCCTTGCGCGCATCAGCACTGCGCATGGCCAGCTCCACACGGGTCAAGGAGGCCCGGGGTTTGAACCGCGGACCTCCCACATGGTAGACGGACGCCCTAACCACTGGGCCAAAGTCCGTTTCCCCCCTCTGTGAGCTTTGGGAATTGTTCCCTCTGCTCCTTTCGGTTGGTTCTTTCCCTAACCTTGTGTATCTTCCTCACACACAAGCTCTGATCTGTACTTAGCTGGACTAAAGTGGGATCTCTGAGGTGCTCTCTGTTAGTGTCCCTATCCTCTCTGGTGCTCTTCCCTGTGAATTCTAGCCACCTAAGCTTCTCCAGACTCCAGCTCTCTCTCCTCAACTGAAGGAGACTGCTACCCTCTGCCTGGATTCTCTCTCCTTGTGCTGTGGCTTAGAAACTCCTCCCAGTAGTTAGCCCGGCCAATCATAAGGCTCATGACTTTCCACATTTCCTCCCTCTCAGATGTCTCTGTCAATATCTGCAACCATTAGTTCACATATTTTTTTCACTTTTAAAAGTTGTTTTGGATGCAAGGCTAAATTCAATCATGTTACTCCATCTTGGCCATGGTGGATGTACCGATTTTATGGATTCAGACTGTTAATCTAAGATTCTTGGTGATTAAATTGTGTTCTATATAGCACATACTGCCTTTCACTCAAGCTGGATTATTTTGTCAAATATTTAACATTTTTATTTTTTTAAGAGCTCATCTTCATTGCTTTTTTTTTTTTCCTGTTGAAGTTCTGTGCAGCCTGAGTTGAGGGTATGTTCCTCCAGGGAACTTTTGTGTTTCCTTCTACCAGATTATGATAACACCTCAGCTGCACAGTATTCACATAGATAAAAGCCCATTGAATAAGAGCTTTAAAAATATATGAAACAATTACTTTTTTCTCATACTGGACATTTTGGATGCCCTCAGATCACATAGAGTATATGCATTCAAAATCCAAACCTAAGTATGGTGCAAGCCCACATTTTTGAATTGTCAAGAGAGACTTTTTCTTTTTCCAGTCCAGAACCTAAGAAAAGACTGACAAATTTTCTTATAATCCTTGTGTGTTGACGGACGGTTTTATTTTCTTCCTAGAAGATGCCAAGCCATATGTAGACATCTCAGTTCCAACCCGCAGCCTTACTTGGGACTCTTGTCCTCATGTGGGTGTTGAAACCCAGATCCCTGGATTAGAGACTAGCATGTCTTCCCTTCCTCTAGGGTTTTCACAGAGTTTGTTCCCATACTTGCTGTTCAGATTCCTCTTTATTTCTAGGACCCAGGAATTTCTCTTTATTTCTTATGACGTTAACTTAAAAGTATATATATTCCTCTAGCTAATTACATGTTTTCTTTCTGGTAATTAGTTAGTGAAAATTTACTGAGGCTTCTAACCTTGCATAATTTGAAGTTAAAAAAATAAGTACATAAATTCAGATAGGAGAAAGAGTATTAATAAAGATATTGTCAGTAATTAAAGGAAATGGTGGTTGGATAATGGGACCAGGAGGATGAAAAAAAGCCAAGAAAGTGGGGTTCAGATAGATGAGAAGTGCAGTAAAACTAATGATCACCATTTATTGAGGGCTGATTATGTGCAGAGCCTTTTACCTGAGTCACCCACTGATAATCCCTAAGAGGTAGGTAATAGTATTCTCTTGCTCCAGAGAGGGAACTGGAGCCCAGGGCAATTACATGACTCAATCAGGGCTCCACACACCCAAAGGTTAGAGAGTTGACTTCAATGGGAAGCCCTTGACCTCTCTCCATTACCAGACTGCCTCCCTCAGATAGTAGAACATGTTGGATTCTTGTAAGAAACAAGAGTGAGAGTAAGATTATTCTAGCTTCTTTGAATATCTTGTTTCTCATCTTATTCTTTTTGTTTGTTTTTGTAGGAAGGATATGCTATTCAGCTAAAGCCAAAGTGGGATTTTTAGCAGTGATGATTCAGATTACACCTGCTATCATGTCTGTCTGATTTTGTCAGTGGGAATCAGATGGGTGCCAGGCCTGGACTCTCTTCAGCAGGCTTCAGTAAACTTTCTTTTGCAAAGATCCAGATAGTAAATAATAATAATTACTCAAATTTGCTGTTGTAGCACAAAAGCAACCATAAATGATACACAAATGAATGGGTGCAGCTGCATACCAATTAAATTTTATTTACAAAAACAGGCAGAGGACCAGATTTGGCCCATGAACTTTAGTTTGCTGTACCCTGCTCCTATGTCAATTCTATGATGAAATGCCATAATCTCATACATTCATCCATAAACTATGGCTTCCACTGGACATATGAAACTCTCAGAGGCTGTCTGGGTCAGTTGGAGACTCTGGAACTCCAGGGAAGTCTAGAGAAAATGAGATGGAACTCTCTGCTACATAACTTCACAGTCTGTCTGAAACGAGAAGCTAAACAATGTTGGTCTTGGCCAGGGAACTATTTATAAAGTACTTATCTGTTTCATTGACTTTTTGAATCACCCTAGTCTTCCTAGAGCCTGGTGGGGTTGGTAGAATGACCAATGTGAATTGGGTTTCTAGGTTATTATATGTCAGGTGGAGAAGTGTGGGAGTTTCAAAGGAAGTTATTATTTTCAATAGTTGGGTTTAGTTTTAATTTTTTTAATAAGGTTGTTTTTTTTTTTTTTGAGGTACTAGAGGCTGGGGATTGATCCAGGGATCTTGTATGGGGGAAGCCAGGGCTCAACTGCTGAGCCACATCAGCTTCCCTGAGTTGGTTTTTTCATTTGTTTTGCTTGTTGTTTGTTTTTGTTTTTTTTCAGGAGGCACCGGGAACCAAACCTGGGACCTCCCATGTGGAAGGTGGGCACTCAACTGCTTGAGCCACATCTGCTCCCTAGTTTTTAAAAAAAATTAAAATTTTTTTTTTTTATTTCTCTCCCCTTCCCCCTCAGTTGTCTGCTCTCTGTGTCCATTTGCTGTGTGTTCTTCTGTGACCGCTTCTATCCTTATCAGCAGTACCGGGAATCTGCGTTTGTTTTTGTTGCGTCATCTTGCTGTGTCAGCTCTCCCTGTGTGTGGCACCATTCCTGGGCAGGCTGCACTTTCTTTCACCCTGGGCGGCTCTCCTTATGGGGCGCACTCCTTGCTCGTGGGGCTCCCCTACGCGGGGGACACCCTTGCGTGGCAGGGCACTCCTTGTGCGCATCAGCACTGCGCATGGGCCAGCTCCACACGGGTCAAGGAGGCCCGGGGTTTGAACCACGGACCTCCCATGTGGTAGACCGACACCCTATCCATTGGGCCAAGTCTGCTTCCCTGCTCCCTACTTTTAATGTTAATAATTAGTTTAGAAACTTTATAGAAAGACAAGCTGGCTGGACCAAACTGATTTTTTTCAGTTATGGTATCTCTCCTTTGTGTGTTGTTGATCTTAGTTTTATCAAGGGTGTAATAGGCTGGACTGAATTTAAATTGGCACTCACTGACCTGACTTGACTGTTTAAGAATCAAGGACAGGGAGAGAAATAAACTAAAAAAAAAGAATCAAGGACACAGAGAATAGATGGGATAAGTCCTGAATAATATTGCCCCAAGCATCAAAGTTAAGTGGATTTTTTTAACTTCCTGGAGTTTCTAATTGCCTTTCTGTTTTCTTGTTGATATAAGGATATTATGCCTTCATTTACAATAAAATTTATCCAGTCATCATTTTAAAATAGAATTTTCTATTTGATATTTTGAATATGTAATACACTCCCAAAGGTCAAACATCAGAAATTCCAAATGAACTCCCTCCCACCTCAGTTTTATATTTGCTCAGTTCTCATAACAGGTGACCACTGTTATTAGTTTCTTAATAATCCTTTCATTGAATTTTTAATGCATATGCAAGCCAGTGCACACAATTTTTCTTTTTTCTCCATTTTTTACACTAGGGATAATAATATTATAAACATTTCTTTTCATCTTGCTTTTCCACTTAACAATATATCTTGGTGATCTTTTCCTGTTAATTCATAAAGAGTTTTCATGTGTTTTTACAGCTACACAGTTTTCCATGGTATTAGTAGTCATAATTTATTTAATCCTTATGCTATTGATAAACATTCTGATATTTTTTTGCTATTGCAAACAACACTGTAATGAATAACACTGTGTATTTTGAGTGTGCTCAAGTATAGGATAAATTCCTAAGGGTGAATTTCCAAATCAAAGGTTTTATTGTTTTGATTTTGACAATTATTGCCACTTTGTCCTCCATAGGGGTTGTACCAATTAAAAACCCTAATAGCAATGTATGAAAGACATGTTTCCTCACAGCAGCAGCACCGCACCATTCCAAATCTTTTGGATTTTTGCCAGTCTGATGGGTGAGAAGTAATGTCTAAGTACAGTTTTAATTTGCATTCCTCTTGTTATAAATGAGCATCTTCTCATATTTTTAATGAGCTGTTTATGCATGTTCTCTTCAGTGAACTTTTTTTATCTGTTGCTCAGTTTTTCTGTTGGTATTTTGTTCTTTTCCTTGTCTCTGTCCAAACCTTTTATATTTTAGGGAGATTATCCCTCTGCTCACATATGAATTGCAAATATTTTCCTGATTTGTCATTTGTCTTTCATTATTTTGATTATCTGATAAGTTAAATTTAACTTTAGTTATAGTGATTTTTTTGCCTTGAAGAAGTTTTGTTTTTTTTAATGTAGTCAACTTTAACAATCTTTGTGGCGCTTAGATTTTATATTTTAATTGGAATGGTCTTCCTCATTCCAAGGTTATAAAAATTCTCCTATATTTTTCTTTTTACTTTATGATTATCTTATTTTACATTTCAGGCTTTGATCCATTTGGAATTTATACCAGTATGTAAGTGAGAAATGGAGCCAACCATATGTTTTTTCAAGATGGCTCTCTAGCTGGCCCAGCACCACCTGAATTGTCCATCTTTCTCCACTGATTTGAGATGATGTCTTTATCTATAATACAGGCCTATTAATCTGTCCCATTGGTCCAGTCTGAATTCATGTACCAAGATCATAGTGTTTTAATTACTGAAGCTTAAAAGGGAAATTTTTAAATTGGTAAGTTTAGTTCTCTCCTCATTTCTCTTCTTTTTTCAGAGTTTCCTGGATATTTTTGCTTTAGTTTTCCATATTAACTTTAGAATCACTTTGCCGAGTTCTGAAAGCAATTACTGGTATTTTCACTGTGTTAATTTACAAATGAACTCAGGAATAATTGGTATCTTTATTATATTGAATTTTCCTACCCATGAATTTGGCTTGTTTGAATTTGGCTCAGATAATTCTTCATTTGTGCCGTATAGGAGAGTTTAAAAGTTTTTTTATATAGACCTTGCAAATTTCTTTATTATTATTATTATTATGTCTACTACTATTATTTCTATGAGATTGTCAATCTCATATAAATCTATGGAGTATCTACAGAGGATGGGGAAAACATGTTCTGAGTCTAGTTGATATACTTAAGGAATATTTTCACTTGAATATTTAAGGAGGGAGAAGGGATGCTATGGGAAGATTAATAAAAATGTAAGAAAGGCATGATGGATCTTTTTAAAAAATACATATATATTTTTATTAGAGAAGTAGTGAATTTTCAAAACAATCATGCGAATGTGCAAAATTCCCATACAACACCAGTCCACCAACACATTACATTATCGTGGAACATTTGTTACAGATTATGAGATAACATCACCACACTATTACCATTAATTATGGTCTATAGCATACATTTGGTATATATTTTTTCCATGCCCTCTTTTTATTAACACAGTATTTCTTTTGACATTGATGTAAGAATATTCCAATATTGTTGTTAACCATAGTCCATTGGTTACATTAATTGTATTTTTCCTATGCATCTCTGTAGTCTTATCACCCTGTAATAGGGATGTACATTTGTTCTGATTCATAGAATATTCTTGTATTTATACTATTAACTGTAATTCTCATCCACTTCTAGGTTCACTATGTTATTCAGTCCCTTAATTACTCTCTAGCTTTCCTTCAACTGACATTTACATCCTTAGACTACCCCTTTCAGCCACAATCCCCTGATGGATCATTTTAATTTATTTTAGCAAATAGTGCTTTATCATGTGTTAGTTCTGTATACTTTATGATTATTTATTCATTTAGTCTCACAGCAATCCTGCATATTCCCATCACTGTCTTTTTTTTTAAATAAGGAAACTGAGGCACAGAGACTTGAGGCTGCACAGTTGGTAAGTGGTGGGATCAGGATTCAGACACAGTAGACTGACTCACTTCAGGGGCCATGCTGCACTGTGCAACGGAGAAAGAGCTGGGACAGGGGCTGGATCCAGTACTATGCCATCAGATACTAAAACATCAATGTGTAGAAAGTGAGTTACTTGCAGAGCCAATCTGAGATTATTATTCATTACTTGAGAAGGGTGCCGTGGTGTCACGGACACTGTGGAGAATGGAACTGGACTTGATTATAGTGACAGAGGAGCCTGATGGGTTTTACTCAAAGACCAGCCTGATGAGAAAGGGCAGAGCGGAATTGTGGGTCACTTGAGTGAGAATCCACATGCCCGAGGCAGGTGAGCACACCTGTGGGATTCTGTGGCAAGTCATGTGGCCATGGGGAGACATTCAATGTGCTTTCTTGGCTCACCCAACAGGAGGGACACAGATGCCACATAAAGCCATTGGACCTCTTCCCCAAACCTCCAATTTGGCTAGCTGCAGAATGGCAGACAAGCAGCTTTGTAGATGATGTCATCTCCAGAAACTCCAGCAAGGGACCTGAAGAAATTCAGTCTGATTCTTTTTCTAACCAATAAGGAATTTTGCCTGATTTAATAGGAATGGGATGAAGATATAAAGAAAGTGACCGTATCATCTCATTTCATTAGGGATGGGAGTAGTGAGACGTGTACCCTAGAATTTAGGATGAGAGATTTTAAACTGTTTAAAAAAACAATATAGGCATGTTTCAATGGCTTGAAACTTTGGAAGGGAAGAGCATATATAGGAGGGATAAAAAGAGAAAAGGGAGATAACTGACACTAATTACAGGCCTACTGGGCCTAGGTGCTTTACTTACACGTAATGGCACAAGAAAAGCTGATTTGGAAAATGAAACATAGTAGAAAGTCTAGAAATAGACCCTTGTATTTATGGAAATTTAATATACAATAAACATAGCACATCAAAGAGTAATGATGGGAACATTGGGTCTCTATTTAAAAAGTTAGAGCCCAAATTACATACCAAAATAAGCTCCAGATGGACTAGAGTTAAACATAAAAATAAAATATTAGAAGGAAAAATAGAATATTTTATTATTGTGGGTAGAGAAGGCTTTCCTAAGCATAAAATCCAGAAGCCATATGTAAGGAAAAAGCAGATGAATTTGATTATATCAAAATGTAAAATCAAAATGTGTATTTTTGAATGACAAAAATACATCAGATTAAAGAAAGAGCCTAGCTGAAAGTATTTGTTACATTTATAATAACTTTCAGTGTTCCTAAAAATCAATCATTAAAAGGCAAACAATCCAATGGAAAAATGGGCAGGGCAAATGATCAGGCTATTCATAAGAAAGATACACATGACCAACAATCAATGGGAAGATGCTCAATGATGCTCAATGTTCCCATAAACCAGCAAACACAAATTAAATAAACAATGAAATATTGTTTTTCACCCATGAAATGAATACACATCCATTATTGGCAAGGGTATTGGGCAGTAGGTACTCTCAAACACCGATAGAGTGAATTAAAATGATGCATGTTTGGAGTGAAATGTGCTTTCCCTCCACTATTACTCCAACTTCAGCTAGGCATCCAAACAAAGGAGCGCTGTGTTATGAGCCTTTGGAGCAAGGCTGACTGGGTTCTAAGTCCTTGCTCTTTTACTTATCCTCTGCTTGCCTTGGGCAAGTCATTTAATCTCTTTGTGTCAGATTAATCACCTGAAAAAAGGGGCTAATAATAGCACCAACCTCAGGTGGCTATGGTGAAGATTAAATAAGTTACTACTTATAAGGTAAAATACTTAGATTTACAGCAGCTACACAGTGAGCACCCAATAATAACTATTCTTTTGTATGAACACAGCAGAACTAGGATGTTCACTGCAGTCTCATTTATAAAGATTAATAAAAAGGGGGGCATACAGCCAAAATGTTTATTAATGAAGAAAGGTTACCGGGCACTATGCAGGCCTTAAATGAAAGAGGGAGGCTGGTCATTCATTAATTGACCCTCCTTCTTTTTAAAATTCCCTACTATGTGCCAGTACTATTCTAGGGGTTGGGAACACAGTGGTAGAAAGGAGAAAATCTTACTGAAAAGGAAATGTTACAAGAAATGTTGTAAAGAAGGCAGTTGCAGAACAATGTGCTTAGAATGAATCTATTAATGATTAAAAAACACAAAACAACTAACAACCGAACAAAAACCTTACAGATATGCATAAAGCATGAAAAGTATTTGGAAGGATACCCACCAAACTACTGTCCCTCATTACATACTTTGTGCTTCTGACATTGGGATGCATTTTCAGTTGATGGCATCTCAAACTTGATAAAAGATAGCATTAGGAAGGTTTATTTCAGGTAATAAAAGACTTTCTGTGCTGATTCTCTGTTGACTGAAATTTTCCTAAGAGAAAATGTATGTGTACGTATATGTATGTATGTATATGGGCACATTTGTGTTGTATGTGTATATATGACTCACTTTGTGTAAGAAAGCAACAACAAACCATTCAGGGTTGTGAAGGGGCATGCTCCAGAATAGGTTGTCTAATGCCCAGGTAGACAACTTTGCTTTACAAATGTTGCCTGAACTCTTTAGGCTCTGATCTTGATGTGGACCTTCCTTTTGTTTCTGCCATAGCTGATGTTCTTTGGGTTATAAGTAACAGAAACCCATCGTATTAGCTTAATCACAAATGCACACGCAAAAGAGAATTTACTATGAGAATGAAAGGGTATTGCAGAACCCAGAGGCAGGTCCTATGCCCATTTATGATCAATCAGCTGTGGCCAGGGGTGAGCTGGGTACATATGTACAGATATTGCTGGACTTTTGTGGCCAAAGGAATGCAGCTTCTCAGGAAGTGGATTATGGGCTGGACAGATGACTACATGTCACTCCATGCCATCTTCTTTCCTTATTCTTTTCAGGCTTCTAGGCTTTTGGTTCCCTGTGGGGGAACCAAACAAAATCAGGATGCCATCTCCCTCCATAGGAAGCTGTTGTTTTGCCCCCAAGTGATTTCTTCTTATACATTTTTCAGCCTGGTGTGCTTGTCTGGGAGAGTCTACTAGTTTTGCCTTCAGGGGCATTAATTAGGCAGGGTTTCACTAACAAAGCCTAACTGACTGTATACTCACAAATTGGCTGGTCTAGCCTTTGGACATGGAATGGAAAAGCATCTTTTTGCAAACACTGGGAATGAGCTGAAATTGAGAAAAATAAACTCCATATCTCTAAGTGCTCCACGCCCTCCCCATCCTGACTAATGGTGCTCAAAACCTTGGGTAAAACAGTTTTTTTCTTAGCCAAAGTGCTGACAACTCCCATGTACCATTGCCACCTAGTGGGAAGGTAAATCAGAACACAGGGCTCCCTCCTCAGGGCGGACAGCTTTTCTTAGTATGACTGGCCCAAGAGATGTGGGCAGTAGACACAGAGATCTCTGGTTGGACAACTCCAGGCTCAAGCTTCGTTTTTAGTGTGGTGACAAAAAAACGATGGGCTGCTCGGGGGGTGGAAATGTGAAGAATCACAGTTTCTGATTCCAAATGGAAAATCCAACTTTTACCACCAACGTAGATTAGATGTAGCCGTTTCTGAAAGCTGGGGAGATTTTTAATGCAGAATTCAAGTGGAAGTCCCTTGGTCCCTGGCGTGTGATTGAACGACACTAGGGAAGTAACTGAGGAAAATGAAAATGCCATCGGGTTTGAGTTTTCTTTCATGGGGGAAGGACAGAGAAGGCGGCTGGGGTGGGGAAGGTAAAAGGAAGTTGGCTGGGCAAAGTTCTTCTAAAGTCTTGACTATGAGGGAAAGAGGAAAAAGTATAAAAGTATAAAGCTGAACAAGGTGAACTCCTCAATGAGGTTCTTTTAATGAACTCACATATGCTGTAATTCTGGAAGTTGGGGCAGCTGCAGGAGAGAGCAGGGCAGTGCAGATGCTTGTCTCTATCATCAATTTAAGTAAGGGCAGAGACACAGTAGGTGCTCCACAGAGCATCCTTGGGCCAAAGTCTTCATGCGTTTCTCTGGAACGTTGACTCATTTGCAGTTTGCCCCACAACTCCCACACATTTGCTTCTTAATGTCCCAGAGCTCTCACTGCTGTAACGTTCCCATAGGAATGTGGCCGCCTGCCAAGCGACCTTATGAACATTCCATTCATCTCCTTGGCTGGAGGCAGCAAGGCAGCCAAATTGGCTGGTTGCTTAACTGTTTGGGTTCCAAATTCACCCTGAAAGGAATAGGCAACCTTGTTGGATTTTTCCAAAACCCATGAAGAAAAACAGAAGGTAGAACAAAAGAGAAATATTTATTTAGTCATATGATCCCATCTGAGAAACAGCTATTTTTAAAGGTAGCCTAATGAAAACCACATTCTCTGGTTCTCCTTGTTATGAAATCATCTTCCATCGGAGAAGCATTTTGAAGTAAGGAGGCTTTGTGAGGTGTGACAAAAAAACAATGTGGCAATTTTTTTTTTTTTTTTTTAGCAAACACACCAGAACATAGTCATCCAAATTAAGGTTGTTGCCTTCCAAGTAATCTCAGTGGGATGTTACCCTGCAATTCTGAAATGCTCAAACATGTGTAAAATTCCTTTTAGGGAATTACTGGCTTGAGTCTTGCTCCCATTGTTTGGCTTTCTGTTTGTCATTCACTCAGTGCGTATGGGGCACCTCTCGTGTGCCAAGCACTCTGCTGGGCCCCGGGGATACAGTGATGAGGACGATGCAGTCACCAGAGGAGGACGGGGTCAGTGGAAGAAGTTAGCCTGACCTGGGTTTGAATCCCAGTTTAGCCTTGTGCGAGTTGTGTAACCTCAAGGAACTTTCCTAAACTCTTTGAGTCACAGTGTCCTTGTTTCTAAAATGGAGATCAAGTCTGCTTCATAAGATTGCTTTGAGGGGAAATTAAGATGAAATATGTGGTATCCTTAACACACAGGCTGATACAGAGTAATTGCTCAGTAAATGAGAGCTCTTATGATTGTAATTGTTTGAATTATATGACTATATGGCTAGCTCAACCATCTTTTTCAGACTAAACTCTGAATGCACTTTTTGAAAAGCTGTTTTATTATTGTATGTATATGCAATACACACTGGAGCACAAAATTCAAAAGACAGAAAAAAGTAAATGATGAAAACTAAATCTTCTTCCCTCCCTTATCCCTCTGCCGCTAGTCCTCCTCCCCCGAGACACCCAATATGGCCAGATCTTGTGTAATTCCAGAATTCAATTCTATTTCCTGGAGATCGGTCCATAGCAACACTTGTAAAACTACCTTATTCTTTTAAAATAATTACGCGGTAGTCCATTGACTGTATGTATCACAACTAATTTAGTCATTCCCCTACTGAAGAAACATTTAAATTGTTTCTAATCTTTTGCTACGACAGCAATGAAGCAAAGACCATCCTTGGGCTTAGCCTGTCTACTGCCAGTGAAAGAAGACTAATGCACTAAAGACACTCAACGGTCTCCTGACAATATCATTGGAATAAGGAAGTAACTTGGGAGCAGATAGTGCAGATCTGATTGACTACATTCTGGGTTGTTTTCTCAAAAACAAACAAACATCCCACTGTTCTATTACTAGACACCCCAAATGCTACCTACTTGAAAAGTGCGGAGTCTCCGTAATGATGTGACTTTTAAAACGGTGGCATATTGGTACAGACAGTCTTGAAACTCCTCCAACACGTTTAACAAACGGACAAATTTTTCTTTGTTGGCACAAAAAATCAAGGATGCTGAGATTCCAGACAGCCTCTCTAGAAGCAGTTGTTAAGATTTGGACTCTCATTAGCTGCCGCAGCTTGAGAGAGTGACATGTATGACGACGTGCTTCGTGGGGGATGGTGGGTGCAGTCGGGAAGGAGGGCAGACGTCCCTGGTGCCAGCCTTGCCGGTGCCTGCACAGGCCCTGTGCGGGACGGGACCCGGGGAACTTACACGTGCGCGTCTGGCACGCTCCAAGCACAAATAAGACCTGGGGATTAGCCTTCCCGGATGAATAATTACTTCTGAATCATGAGGAAGACACGTGTGGAAATGAGGCCGAGGAATGGAAGTCTTTCTAAGAAGTCTCCACCGTCAGCAGCTTCGGGCCTCAAATGAGCTGCATGCAAATGAAAACCGGTCCCAACTGCATCTTGAGCCAAAGAAAATTTGGTTGGGGTTGAAAAAATGTCAGATAAATAGTTTCTCCTTGCTCCTCAGCAGGCCCCAGCTATCACTGCTATCCAGATCTGGCCTCTCAGCACTTCTGGCAGGTTTTGCTGGGACCAGCTGCTGTGATGAAATCGCAGTAATTCCAGGTTTCCCTCCAATCTGCACTGAGCCAAAGGCAATCTGGCCTTCTAGCTTCCAGCTTACTTCACTGCCCTCTCTCTAGTCGCGCCTCAACTTCTAAGAGTCTGATTTTTTTTTTTAAACTGGGTGGGGGTGATGGAAGAAACCCTTTCAGGATAGCCCAGAAGGCTGGAAAATGTTCATTTCAGGTCAATTCAAGAAACTTAGAGTGAGCACCTAGTGTGTCTGTTCAGGTGGTTTATGTGGTATGACCAGTTAGAACTGTCCCGCCAGCTAACATGTATTGCGTATCCAGCGGTATGCCAGGTTTTGAACCAGGCCGCTACACAGATTTATCTCATTTACTCTGCCCATAGCACCACGTGATAGGAAGTATTACCCCTCCTTTACAGAGGAGAAAAGAGTTGAGCAAGGTCGAGTCTCTTAGGGTTCACAACTGGTAAACAGAAGTATCTGGATTTGAACCCAGATCCAGCCTGAATCTCAGGCCCTTGGTGGTTCTCGCAAAGCTACAGCACTGACTATAAGCAAAGGATGCCCTATTTAGAGTCTAGGGAAATGAGGCTGGGATGAGGAAAATGAAGGTGAACAAACGGGAGGAAACTGAGGCTCAGGTGGAAGAAGGTAGAGATAGGCAGAAGATGTGGAAAAAACTGAGAGGGGGAAGGCTCATGTTCGTCCCAAACCAACCTCTGGGGACCTCACAGGTCTTGGGAGGCTGCCCCGCCCTCTGCCTGCGCCAGACTTGAGTCCTTAACCCAAACATTTATTTAGTACCTCAGGCATGCCGAAGGCAGCTCAGAGGGAAGTTATTCACCAAATTTCCAAAAATTACTTATTTATGTGGAAGAATTTCAGCAAATATCTAGAGACTGAGATATTTCAAAAAAGTTGTCCGTGGCCCTTTTTCCCTAAGGGAGAGGAGAAAGCTTTCTGAGTCCATTCAGCACAGAAGTTTTAGGTGCTCTAAGGGGTTCACAACTCCAGACACTGTGACCTCGGGCACAGAGAGAACCTGCAGTACGAGTCACTGAGGTTTAAGGAGGGATATTTTAAAAATTTCTTATAACCCCTTTAGGGCGGTGGACTTGGCCCAGTGGTTAGGGCATCCGTCTACCACATGGGAGGTCCGCGGTTCAAACCCCGGGCCTCCCTGACCCGTGTGGAGCTGGCCCATGCGCAGTGCTGATGCGCGCAGGGAGTGCCCTGCCACACAGGGGTGTCACCCACGTAGGGGAGCCCTACACACAAGGAGTGCGCCCTGTAAGGAGAGCCACCCAGCGTGAAAGAAAGTGCAGCCTGCCCAGGAATGGCGCCCACACGGAGAGCTGACACAGCAAGATGATGCAACAGAAAGAAACACAGATTCCCGTGCCACTGACAACAGAAGCAGACAAAGAAGACTCAGCAAATAGACACAGAGAACAGACAACTGGGGTGGGGGGAGAGGGGGAAGGGGAGAGAAATAAATAAATAAATAAATAAATAAATCTTTAAAAAAAAAAAACAAAACTCCTTTAAAATAGACTTCCTGGGCCAGATGGAAGGCTTACTGCCTACCCCCCAGAGTCTAGGCTTCTAAGAAGATGGGAACAGATCGGCTTTTTGGGCATAAAGCATTCTCAACCCAGAGATGGAGATAGACTTGGGCTGAGTACATCATAGCAACACTGGGCAGCCTGTGGGGACAAGGAAGAGGAGCATGGGTTCATAGTGGAGCCAGTGAGATCTGGGGCCACATGACATGTCCAGAATTACAATTTTGGGCAAGTTGGTCAGCATATATCTTTCGTTTTCATCTGTGGCATCTTAGGCTATGTCCCTCTGATTACCCTGAAGCAGTTCAAAAATCCTTGAGGCACCAAAGGTCTAACATTCAAAATGGTGGAAATGCTGGATTTCAGAAATGACTTACTAGTGAAAGTGAAAACTCAGTATTGAAAAAATAGAGAAGCATTCCATACTCCCTTCCCTGGCTGCTGTGGGTTCTCTATGGCAGTAGGCTCCTGGTGGTGGTGGTGGTAGGGGAGATATTTCAATTTTGAAAAATAATTTTTTTTTTGTCTGGGGGGACTTAATGTGAACATAGGCTGTTTTTTGTCCATGATTGGTTTAGAAGTGGGCATGAGGCTCCATTCTAACCAAGAAGACATGAAGAGAGTCTACTTAAGGCTTTTAAGAAAGGTTTATTTGCTTTGAAGAAGAAGAAAAAGGAGGAAGAGAAGGAGGAAAGGAAGAAGGAGACACAGTATATTGTTGGGGCTGCCTGTGATGGCTGGAATGGAGGCAGCCATCTTGAGACCATGTGGGGAACTACACTGTCCCCCTGAGGATGGCTGAGCTGAAAGCTGGAAAAAAACCTGAGCCCCTGATGGCATCATTGAATCTCTAAATTAAATAGCCCTGGAATTCTTATGACATAAATGAATTTTCTTTATGACTTAGGCCAGTTAAGTGAGGACTTCTGCTTTTTATAAGTAAAGGCAACCAAAATGATATATTCCTTTATGGGGTTGTCCGTGTTTGTTCCCCTGCCTCCCTCTTCTGGGAAACAGGACAGTCATCTGCAGGAATATTGCGAAAGGATTCCTTCCTTGTGGGAAAACAGATCCTTTCAAATCCTGAGTTCTCTGTTCTGGGCTATGGAGGTCCAGAAACAAACTCAAGCCTGTCTAATGCCTGTGCTATTCTGAAAAGCCATTGGAGGGAGCTCCTTAGGGAGTGGGAAAATGGGAAGCAGTGGGGGGCACTGGAAGGAATGCAGAACTTGGAATGAGAGATCCTGAGGCTAATTCTGCTCTTCCACTTTCAGGCCTACAATTCTGGCCAAATCATACTAACTTTCACAGCCTCAGTTTTCTGATCTGCAGAATGGGGATAAGAGTAGCCCTTATGACTTCTGTATACCAGAGGCAAGCACACAGCTCATGAAATCAACACCCCTTTGGCAGGCCCTATTTGGGAATATATGACAATCTATTTCCTCAATAAAACATAGTTATACTCATTTATAGTTCCCCTAGTCATGATTCTTCTATGCCCTTTATTTGTACCTATAATTCTCAATATATGTTAATTTATCTTTCAGAGACTTAAATCCTTGGATTGTTCATATACCGGTTGAGCCCTGAACACCAGCAGAGTAGCAGCCAATTCCTACACTCCAGTTCTTCAGGCTTGCCCTGGACAACTAACAGAGCGATGAGAGTGGGCAAGTCCCATCCCAAAAAACAAGGAGCATCTGCAAGTCCAAGCAAAATAATTCCTTCCATAATACTGTGTCCTCTCTCAGCCTGAAGCAGTCAGAGCAGACATCATACCTAATCTCTCGAGACTGAGGAATGAACAATCACGGTGGGGGGGGGGGCGGGTAACCATGGACCAAAGCAGATTTACTGTTTTCGTGGTTATTATCCTGTGTTAATGAAAGAACCTGTAATATTGATATGAAGATAGTGGTTTCCAGGGGTTCAGGAGGGAGGGAGAGGGATGAATGGGTGGAACGCAGGGCATATTTGGGGCAGTGAGATTCTACTGTATGGTACTGCGATGACATTATGCATTTATCAAAGTCTATGGAACTACACAACACGAAGTGCAAACTGTAATGTAAACTATAGGCTTTGGTTACTAGCAATGCTTTAATATCGATTCATCAATTGTAACAAATGTACCATACTAATCAAAGATGTTAATTATAGGGGAAAATGTGTATGGGTGTGTGGGGTTATATGGAAATTCTCTATACTTTTGGTGTAATTTTTGTGTAAATGTAAATCTAAAACTTCTCTAAAAATAAAGTTTATTGTTACAAAAAAGTAGCTTTTACCTCAGGATAAGGATTAAATGAGAAAATGTGTAAGTGCTTTACAAGTGCAAACTCCCATTTGCAGACAATTACTTTGAAGGAAAGCCCATGTATCTAAGTGAAGAGCAGAGAAGTAAGATTTTTATTTGTCTTGTCCCATCACCTAGTGCTGGAAACAGAGTGCTGAACGTTTAGACATTTAGTGGGGTACAAACAATTTGGGAATGATTCCATGCCTCCTTCCCACCACCCCGCCATCCCTGGCTTTCCTTTCCCAAATAACACAACTCTTTCTAGGTGGTTCTAAAGAGCAGTGTAGCCTAGAGCAGAGGGCAAAGGCCACGGGGTCCCTTGGACAGTGACCTGCAGGCTCCTGCCATGAACTATTAATAGTCCCAGAAAGCCGGAGCTTGGCGTGAAGCCCCAGCCCCACCCTCTCCAGGGCCATCAGGGGGTTGGGGATGTCAGAAGGCTGGTGATCCCTAGAAATCTCCCAGTTAGGTCATCTTCTCCTGCTGGGCTGGGCCTGGTTGGACTTCCCACTGCAGAGACTCCAGCCAGAACTGCTAGTCAAGTTCACGTTCAGTGAGCATTAATTGAGCTCTGTCTGGGTTCTCAGACTGCACTTTAGCTGCTTTGATGCCCATTATCTCATTGTACCCTCACAGCAACCAGCAATGCCATTTTACAGAGATGGAACCCAGCTTGGAGAGCGATAGTGACCTGTTCACGGTCAGACAAAGGAAAGGTGGGATTAGAACCCAATCTGCCTGTCCTCAAGGCCAAGGCACAAACATCTGTATTACCTTCCAACATGTGTGGGTCCAATGAGGCCACCCAAATCCCTTTGCCATGATGGAAAGACCAAGAAGGAGACTCTGGGGTAACGTGAGCAAGACAACAAGACAAGCCAGCCCGGCAACTGGACTCTTTGGTTCCAAGAAGTTGTGCTGACTCCCCTTGGCACTGCCCTGGTGGTGGGCATGCTGCTGATCAGGGGCACTGTGGGCTCTGGGAGAAGGTTGGGCCCTTCCATCCCTCTTTTGGGATAAGTCCCTTAGCTTTGCAATTCCAGGCCCTTCACTACCCCGCTCTTGTACTTCTTTCAAACCTTTCCCTGCTCTGTGTCTTCCATTCCTGCACAGACTTAGTTATGGTTCCCTTAACAGCCATCATGAGGCACAGCCCATGTCTTAGGCTTTTTCTTATCCCCAGAGTCCAGCACTGGGTCTGGAGCAGTAGATGCTCAGTGACTGCAAGAGAAGCCACCCTTGTAATCCAGGCCCAGGCAAGTGAACTGGGAGAGACGGGGCATGGGGAGGGCTGGCTCCAGGCGAGGTGCTCCCAGGCAGAGCAAGGCACCACCTCCCCTTCCCTCAACCCCACCACTCAGTTTTGGAGATCCTGGGTCTCAAGGTGCTTGGTCGCCTCTCCTTTAAGATGCAGCTGGACCCTGGGGATTTGGCACTCTTGCACATTGGGTCTAGGCTCCTCCCAGGAGGAGTCTTTCTCCAATGAGTTGGGAGTAAATATTAGGCAGAAAGTGTCACTGTTCATGGACCTGGATGGCAGTGCACCCCATGGAGGTGTGACAGTATGGCCATCTACTGAGTGCCGACAGGGTACCAGGAATGGTAATGCTGAAGCTGACGTCCCAGAGGGGAGCAAGTCTGCCTAAGAGGTCAATTTTCAAAGACTAGAATGCAGGGCAGCTTTTTGCTTGGCCTACTCTGGGAACCAGGATCTTTAAGCTTATAGTTAGGGTTTACCAAGTTGGTTCTCTTCATCAACAAGACCCAAAGATTTCTTGTAAGGATGACAGAAAGATTTCCTGGGAATGACTGATCCAATGCTCTGGAATGAGAATCTTACCCAGTTTCCATTGCGTTCTAGTACATCACTGGGGGCAAGGGGATGCACTGAGAGTTACATGGGGATAGAGTGATCTCTGTCCTGGATCATGCAGGATTCCTTTCCTTTCTGGAGATACAGCCTTGGATCTCATTTGGGTTTCATGGATCTGCAGGGAATTCTCAGCATCTGCAGAGCTTGCTCCAAGTACAGCCTTGGTGAGTTAGTTACCATGGAGGTGGCTTCTTTCTAAGCAGTCTGCCCCCCTGGCTACCTCAAATCCCCAGATGACTTCCCTCTCCCTCTCCACGACCCTAGTACTCAGAGTTTTGGGTCTTGGGTGTCAGTGTTCTCAATTCCAATCACATATGCTTTCCTGCCCCAGGGATGAGAATGGTTAGCTCTTCTTCTGCATTGGATGGAAAGAGTTTTTCCTCTAGTGTGGCTTCTTCACTGAGCACCACCAACACACATTCTGAGCAGCATTGGGCGGTGGCAAGGAGCATGTAGCATTACCATTACTGCTTGATCACTTGCTTTCCATTTGGCTTTCACCTTTCCACGTTCTGTGCCTTTTCTCAGTCTTTATGGAAACTCTGTGAAGTGGGAATTATCATCACCCCCAATCTACAGATGAGAGAAGGAGACTCAAGAATTTGCAACACGTGGCAGAGCTGGAATTGAATCCAGAGCTGCTGACTCTGCATCTAGAGCTCTTTCCTCAGTACCCAAATTACCTCTCTCATCCAATGAGGAGCTGGCCTCTCACCAGAGGAGAGCACTGCCTTGAGGTTTGATCCTTCTTGCCCATCCCAGTTGCCAGGGCCTCTGGAAGCCATTGGATGCTCTTTGAAGGTGTATGAGTTCTCTGAGACCGATGAAACAGCTGCCACAGGCACCTGGGATTTGGGTGGGTGCGTGCCTTGGAACATAGAGCCCTGTTCTGTCCCACAGCTGAGTCATCTTGGGACATTCACATCAGGTCACGCTATAGTTTCATGTTACTTGTCAAGCATTTCTGAGGTTCTTCTTTCTTTTTTAACAACCTTTTTATTTTGAAATAATTTTACATTTATAAGACAGTTGCAAAAATAACATAAAAACCATATAGAAAATCCAGCACCCCCCCACCCAGATACCCAGATCCATCAACTTTTAACGTTTTGCCACGTTTGCCCGTATCATTCTATCAATCTATCCATTGTCTGTCTACCTATCAATCTACCATCTCTCTCTATCATCAATCTATTTGTATATTTTCTAAACATTCGAGAATAGGTTGTATACATTATATCATGTTCCTTGAACACTTACTATTTCCATGTAGTTTTCCTAAGAATAAGGATATTCATTTATGTAACCACCTTAAGTACAGTTATTAAGCTCAGAAAATTTATTTTGATATAAAGCTCACAGTCTAGGCGGCGGACTTGGCCCAGTGGTTAGGGCGTCCGTCTACCACATGGGAGGTCCGCGGTTCAAACCCTGGGCCTCCTTGACCCGTGTGCAGCTGGCCACGCGCAGTGCTGATGCGTGCAAGGAGTGCCCTGCCACGCAGGGGTGTCCCCGCATAGGGGAGCCCCACCCGCAATTAGTGCGCCCCGTAAGGAGAGCCGCCCAGCACGAAAGAAAGTGCAGCCTGCCCAGGAATGGTGCTGCACACATGGAGAGCTGACACAGCAAGATGACTCAACAAAAAGAGACACAGATTCCCATGCAGCTGACAACAACATAAGCGGACAAAGAAGATGCAGCAAATAGACACAGAACAGACAACCAGAGTGGGGGGGAAAGGGAGAGAAATAAATAAATAAATCTTTTAAAAAAATAAAATAAAATAAAAATAAAGCTCACAGTCTATATTCCAATTTTTTTCATGTGTCTCAATAATGTCCTTTTGGGCATTTTCTCCTCCATTACTAGATAGAATCCAGGATCATGCACTGCATTTATTGGTTGTCTCTTTAGTCTCTTGCTCTCTTTTAAATTGTGGAAACATACATGCAACATGAACTTGTCCATCTCAACCACTCTAAAACGCAGACTTGCCCCACCCTCCTTCAGCAATACTGGTTCTGTAGGCAGTCCATTTCCTGAGACATGCAAACTCACTTGCCTTTTTGCTTTTATTTTCACCCCTTTATAGTATGTCTGTGCCATTTTCTTCCATGTCCTGTGTCTCCAAGAAAGGAAGGTAAAGAACTCATATTTAATGAGTACCCATTGTACACTAGGCATTGCGATTCCTGGTCTCATTGTATGTAATTCTTATAACAAGCCCGTGGGGGTTTATTTCCATTTTTGCATGTCAGGATATTACGTTTCAGAAGGATTTAGTGGCTTCCCTAGTGTCACTTAGCTAATAAGGAGCAAAGCCAGGATGTGAACCTGGGTCTTTTAGCCATGCCTTTTCAATGTATCCCACTGACTCCGAAGGAATCCCGTTCCAAGTTAGAGCTGCTTTGATGGCAGTTACTTAAACTCAAACTCAAACTTGAACTCTGCTATGTCTCCAGACTGGGTCAAGTGAGCTTCCCCAGACTTCTCTCTTCAGTTCAAGGAGCCACGTTCGGCCTTTCTTTCCAGTGATGTTATTTACAGAGAATCCTAGATTTTGAGGCCTGAAAGGGACTTTGAAAGTCACCCATTTCCCCTTCCCTGGAGCTTGAACTTCCTGTCCTTCAAGCACAACGCCCTTGCAGGTAAGCAGGACAGAAAAGTCATTTCTGCCCTTTTTTGGAAGAGGAAGTCTTTTCAAAGAGGAGGCTCTAGATACTCTGCTTGCTCCTCCAGACCCATTTTCAAACTTCCTTCACCTTTCTGTGCCCCAAGAGCAACTGCTGGACTCTTTGGCTTCTGACTTCCCACTGGCAGGCACCAGTTGGCGATTGGGAGACTGCAGGAGAAAGAGGGGGTACTTAATCCCCTGCTCCTCCCCTGCTGGCCTCAGGTGGGCAGCGAGTGGGCTGCTCCACCTAAAGCCACAGCTCCAACCTGGTGACTCTCCCTTAGGGTCGGAGATTTGGGGTTCCAGTAACAGCCCTCCCTTCCTGCCCCTGGGGTGCTAACAGTTGCTGCTACTCCTCAGGACTTTATTACCCCTTGTTGCTGCCCTTAACCCTGACCCTAACTTCGAAAACGGCCCTTCTGGTAAATTTTCTCTAACAGTCTTACTTGTTAACGCTTTCCCACCCCTTCTGAGTGATCCATCTGTTTCCAGCAGGGACTTGACTTAGAGCGTGACTTGTCCAAGTTCACTCAGCAACTGAGGGCAGCGCTCGTTCTTGAACTTGACCTCAGGACTCCTTGTCTGACGATGGACCTGACAGTGCTACCTGGGGCCAGCCCCGCTCTCCAGCCCAGGTACTTTTAAAAAAGGAATAAAATTTATTTTTAGAGCATTTTAGGTTTAAAGAAAAATTGCACAGAAAGTTTAGAATTATCATATACCCTCCTGTACAGTTTTTACTATTATTTTTAGAGTGGTACCTCTGTTTCGACTAATAAACCAATATCGATACATTTTATGTAACTAAAGTCCATGGTTTACATTAGGGGCTCGCTCTTTGTGTATATAGTTCTATGCTTTTTTAAAAAAATGTATTTTTATTTATTTTTAAAAGATACATAGATTACATAAAATGTTACATAAAAAATTATAGGGGATTCCCACATGCCTCACTAGTTGTACAGGTTTTGACCAAGCATAATGCCATGTATCCACCAATTCAGTCTCATGCAGAATAGTTTTACTGCCCTAAAAATGCCCTGGACTCCACCTTTTCATTCCCACCCGCCTCCCCTCTGAAACTGCAGACCAGACACTTTTGCCTTTATCTTTTTCTTTTTTTAAAGATTTGTTTTATTTCTCTCCCTCCCCTCCGCTCCACCCCCCCCCCCCCCCCCCCGGCATGTCCATTTGCTGTGTATTCTGTGTCTGCTTGCCTTCTCGGCAGCAACGGGAATCTGTGTCTATTTTTGTAGCGTCATCTTCTGTGTCAGCTCTCTGTGTGTGCGGTGCCACTCCTGGGCAGGCTGCGCTTTTCTCGCATGGGGCGGCTCAATGCGGGGTGCGCTCCTTGCATGTGGGGCTCCCCTACGCGGGACTCCCCTGCGTGGTACAGCACTTCTTGTGTGCGGCAGCACTGTGCGCGGGCCAGCTCACCACGTGGGCCAGGAGGCCCTGGGTTTGAACTCTGGACCTCCCATGTGGTAGGCGGATGCTCTACTAGTTGACCCAGGTCCGCTTCCCTGCCTTTATCTTTTATCATTCTGCCCCAGATCCTACTCAAGACTAAGCATCTTTACAACTTTTCTCTCATACACAACTTGTCTCTTGCTCACATGCCTGGGGCACTGCCATCCTGGATGTATTTTTAGGACCAATCATTCTTGGATCTTCTCAGGCCTACGTGACTGAATGCATGCACAGCCCTGGGCTCAGGTTTCTTGTTTTCTGCGCTGACTGGAGGCGCCTCTGGGCTCTCACAGCTGAATGAGCTTTGGTTCAGTGCTTCAGCCTAGGTGTCCAAGCCTAGCCCTTGGGGCCCTCCGTGGCTTGGGGCTCAGCCCTAAACTTCCCTGAAGCATTGGCTCTGCCGGCCTCCTGGGGACTGGACCCCTCACCTGCGCCCCTGGTCACTAGCTGGGCAAGTGGCCCTTTTCCCCCGCTCCAGCCCCATTTTGAATTTTTTTTTTTAAAAGATTTTATTTATTTATTTAATTCCCCCCCCTCCCCTGGTTGTCTGTTCTTGGTGTCTATTTGCTGCGTCTTGTTTCTTTGTCCGCTTCTGTTGTCATCAGCGGCACGGGAAGTGTGGGCGGCGCCATTCCTGGGCAGGCTGCTCTTTCCTTTCACGCTGGGTGGCTCTCCTCACGGGCGCACTCCTTGCGCGTGGGGCTCCCCCACGCGGGGGACACCCTTGCGTGGCAGGGCACTCCTTGCGCGCATCAGTGCTGCGCATGGCCAGCTCCACACGGGTCAAGGAGGCCCGGGGTTTGAACCGCGGACCTCCCATGTGGTAGACGGACGCCCTAACCACTGGGCCAAAGTCCGTTTCCCCCATTTTGAATATTGACTACCATATCTGCGCATAGGAGTTTCTCCTCCCATGGGCACCCTATCCTGAGCCTGCCGGGCTTCAGGAGCCTTATGGCACTCCTTTCCCCTTCCCCCTTCCATGACCCCCTTGGACGGGCTCCTGACCTCCACCACATCAGCTGGGTGGCAGCAGCAGAGTTCAGGAAACTACTCCTCTGAGGAGAACCACAACCGCTGGCCAGATTTTCAGGCACAGACACTGGCACCCTCCACCCCCAACCCTGGGAGAGGAGGAGCCAAGGGCTGGGCACGCCGTCAGCCAAGCAGGGTTCATTCACGACGGGGCAACGATTCCTTTGGAAAACGAGAGTGGCAGGCAAGGAAACTGAGGCAGAAACTCAGGCTGCCGCTCAGCTCCTCAGCCTCTCAGGCCACCGGGCTTGAGCAGAAACAACTCCTGAGGTCTCATGTTCCTGGGCACTGGGGGTGCACCTGGGGGCTCAGGGACTGAGGGAGGCTGAGCTTGCGGACAGACGCCCCTCCACCTGAGGTGCGCAGAGTCAAGGGGGCAGGTGCTCACGAGGGGCCGCCACGTTTTCTGCGCATTCCCCTTGCTTGTCCATGCGGACGCAAACCCCTTCCCTCTCTCCCGCCTGGTACCTGGTGAGCACGCTGTACTCCTGTCTCTTCCACTGGACGCCATCCTGGAAGGTTCTGCTGCGTCCTCTGTGTTCCATGCCTTGAGTCACCACAGGCCTGATCCAGGCCAGGGTACATAGCAGGCCTGTGACACATTTCGGTCACCTTTGGGGACATCGCTGGGGAGTGGCAGGCATTCGGGCTTCCTGTCTCTACAACCTCTGGTACTCCTGGGTTGGAATGCTGGCCTGGGAACTTGTCTGTTCTGCAAAAGGAGTGGCTCCACTTGTGGGGCCTGCTGAGGCCTGGGGGCCTGCCGCCCCAGAGGGCGTCTCTGGGGGAGGGAGGGGTGGCTGGGTCTGGTAAGTGTCAGAAACAATCCTTAGGCCCCCTTTCCCCAAATAGCCAGAGGCAATGTGGTGTAGTGCAGAGAATTGGAGCTTGGGAGTCAGACAACCCTGAATTACTGCTTCCACTACTTCCAAGCTCTGCAACCTTGGGCAACTCCCAACTTCTTGGAGCCTGTTTTCTAATCTCTAAAAATGAACCTAATCACACTTACTTCTTTGGGTGGTTGTAAAGATTAGGGGAAATGCTTATATACAGAGTAGGCATTTTAAAATGTCCGCTATTTTAATACCATCCCATAAAAACGGAAGGCAAGCCGTCTGGTTCCAGCTTTGTTACTGACAGCTATGTGACCGAGGACACGCCGTGTCTTCCTGTGACATGGTGTGGGACTGGATTAGATGATTTCTAAGGGCTCTGAGCATCTAGAGCCCAGGATTTTCTTCCCTCTTCTTGGCTGACTGTCGCAGGTCAGGCTCCTGGGAGGCAGGCTCTGAGGCTGCAGAAGGTTTACTCGGGAAGGACCACAGGAGCACACGGGTGAGGGAGGGCAGCCGCAGGAGTGGGCGGAGAGAGCAGCTGAATTGGGATGGGGTGTCAGGCACGGCCTCAGCAGGGGACACGGGAACAGCCCTGCAGGGAAGCAGGGGCATTCCATTGACCAGTCATTGGGTCCCGGGGAAAGGGAAGTGGGTGTAGGCTCGGGCTGCAGCTCCCTTTGGCAGAAGGCTCTGCTCAGAGCCGGAGGCCGCGCCGACCGGTGCCTGCCCTTGCTCTTGGCAGCTGGGGAATCGAGCGCTTTTGTCCTAAGGGGGCTCCGGGCAGGCAACGCAGCATCTGCGGCACCAGGCCTTCCCGCCTCCAGACTTGCAGTGAGGAGAGGTTTGCCGGCTTCCCAAGTCTGGGTGCAGGAGTGTCTGTCTGTGAATCCTCCCTCACCGCCCAGGACTGCCAGAATGACTGGAGGCAAAAGCTGAGGAATTTGAAGCATTTATGACCTAGCGGGATTGTTCTCAAACTGCAGGCTTCTCTGAAGAGCCTTCTGGATTTCACTGTGGTTGTTCCTCAGCTCTCACAAGGGCCGCGGGCTCTCCCTTTTCAGGGCCGCCCTCTGGCAGCAGGGCCTGTGGCCTCCCTGAGGCTGGCTGGCTGATGCCTGGGGGTTGGGAAGCCAGCCTGGCTGCCCCGAGTGAGCAGCCTGGAAGCGGGATCAGGCTGCCCCTCTCTGTAGGGTGGTCTTGGCCATGCCACTTAACCTCCCGGGGTAGTTTGCTTGTCTCTGTCATGGGCTTGGTACCATCACCAGAGCATGGAGCAGTGGCTTTTCTAGAGGAGGGCCATCATTTCACCAGACCAAACAACAGGCCTCTTTCAAGAGATGTTTCCTTCTTCTCTCTCAATATGTGGTTTGAATGGCAGCTACAATGCCCTTATAGATTCTACCTCCTCCCTGTAGCCCCGGTACTGGGTAACTGGCCCAGGAGTAGGCATCTGATTCCAACAGGGCCGGTTATTAGCACTGAGGCACTAAGTGGAGCCTCACATTGGTATCCCAAGCTATAAAATCTGTGCAGCATGACCGTGGTAAATAACTATCCTTGCCATTTTCCTGCCTCCCTCCCATCCCACTGCAGACATCACTAGTCAGCATGAGGCCTCGGGAGGAAGGAATTGTGTTGGGTTGATTAGCAATGCCTTCCATAGATGTGCGAGTAGTACAGTAGGCAGGCTGCTATTTGCCAACACTGCTTGTAGGAATAACAATAGCAACAGGAACCCACATCTGCCAAGGAGCCTTTGGGTTCACAGAACATTCCTAGTCCCAGTCTTGTTGCTATACCATAGTCTTCCTTGGTCTGGAATGGTTATGACCCCTCGTCAGAGCACAGCTTCAGGGGGAAAGCCTATAGAGGGTGAGGTGGGGAGGAGACACCTGAGCCAGCCAAGCAGAACCAAACCCAGCGCTCAAAAGCGGGACAAAGGCCCCTCATACCCTCACTACCCACAAAGAAAGAGCACCAGAGGAGTTAAGTGGCTTGCCCAATATCACGCAGCTAGTAAGTTCCAGTGCTTGCACTCAGGTCCTTTGCCTCTGAATAGAAAGGTTCAGGGGTTCTAGAAAGCGTGCTTGTACCCTCTTGGGTCCATTTACCAGGAGTGACAAGTTACAATGAGTAACTTGATTCCCTGACATACTGGGAAATCTAAGAGAAGGAGATGGTTGCTGTGTGTGGCTTGCTTTCTTTTTTCCCTGAAAATCCATTTTGAAATATGATCTTCTAGAGTTGTTGTAAATATGCATTGATGCAGCATCTCTAAGTTTTCCAACAGCATTTATTTAGAGGCCAATGTGAGCAAACCTGAGACATTAGGGAGGAAGGAGAGACTTCCAATGAAGTCCATCTGTGCGTGGGCACAGGTCGTCCCAATGACACTGTGTGCTCTGGGCTGGGCCTAGACTATGAGTCAGGGCAGTGTCACCCTTGCTTTCTTCTGTTCCGCAGTGTGCTGTGTTCTTCGATGCTCCCAGCTGCAGGCTCAGGAGCCTATCCCCTGGCCAAGGGAGGGGCAAGGGCAGATAGTAGCTCAGCAGCCCTGGAAAAATTCTGACATTCAAGACCCCAAGTCTGAGGAAAGTGGACTCGGCTCAATGGATAGAGCATCCACCTACCACATGGGAGGTCCAGGGTTCAAACCCCGGGCCTCCTGACCTGTGTGGTGCTGGCCCATGTGCAGTGCTGATGCATGCAAGGAGTGCCGTGCCACGCAGGGGTGTCCCCCGCGTAGGGGAGCCCCACGCACAAGGAGTGCGCCCTGTAAGGAGAGCCGCCCAGCGTGAAAGAAAGTGCAGCCTGCCCAGGAGTGGCGGCTGCACACATAGAGAGCTGACACAGCAAGATGACGCAACAAAAAGAGACACAGATTCCCTGTGCCACTGACAAGAATAGAAACTGACACAGAAGAACACGCAGAGAATGGACACAGAGAGCAGACAACTGGGGGGGGGGTGAGGGGAGAAGGGGAGAGAAATAAATAAAAATAAATCTTTAAAAAAAAAAGACCCCGCGACTGGCTAGAGCACCTGTGCACCGCTGGGGGGCCGCGCCCTCTTCCCTGGCTCTGTGGTCCAGCCTGCAGGCCTAAGCTCTGGCCTCACCCCTATCCTCCACTCTAATTCCCCAGTGGGGCTCCAAAGGTCCTCACGTAATGCTGGCTGGCCCCCTTTCTGAAGCTGTCCCTCTCCTTAAATGCTCTCAGGCCTTGGTTTTGCCTGTGGCTCAGATCGACCTGCTGGAGCCCTTGCCCTCCCTCTCTGTACACTTGCCTGAATGGGGTCCATGCTGTGTTTCCTTCACCTTGGCGACCTGGATGCCTTCCCTGGGCTCACAGTGTCAGCTAGGTCAATGGCTTCAGCCACAGCAGCCCAGACCAGGTGCGTTGCCTCCCCTCCAGCCAGGTGTCTTGTGCTCAGGCTGCCTCTTGCTTTCTGCCCAGCAGGACAGACCCCTAAAATCCTTATTCCAGGGAATGACAGCCAGGCCACCTCCTCTTCAGGCATTCATATGAGCATCCCCTTCCAGGGCACCCCAACTCATAATGTAACTCAGGTAAATTTGGCAGGAGAGAACAAAGAGCATACCCATGAAGGAACACCGTCAGAATTTTATCAAACCTTCCTTCACTCAATTTCCGTGTGTCCTGTAGCCAGTTAAGGGAAGCCCTACCACTTTCCCTCTGCCAGATAAGCAAACAGACAAACAGTCAAGAGGAAACACAGTAATAAGGCTAAAAGGAATACTGATCCATAGTTGGAATCAAACTCCATTAAAACTGCTTTTGATACCTGTCTCCAGCCTGCATGGCCTGGGATAGCCAGGATTAAGCAAACATGGCAGCAGGGAAGAGTGGAGAGAATGAAGCCTCCAGAGTTAAAAAGAACCGGGTTTGAGTTTCATCTCTGCCACTTACCCACTGAGCAACCTTGGGCAAACTGGTGGCCCTCTCTGAACCTCTGTTTTCTCTTCTGTAAATTAAGGCAGCAATTTGTAAATTATAGGTTGCTCTGATGTCTGTAAGACCAACACAGTACCTAGCCATGGTCGTAGTCCAACAGGAGTTTGTCTAAAGCTTTTGGTTACCACTGGAGATCATTACAGAATCATGGCCTCTTAGACAATGGGCCTGAACCTTATCTTTCCCAGGAGGGCTCATTCGTTCCTCCTGCCACTCGTTAGTTTTGGCTGGGCACAGGTTATACATGGCACAACCAGAGGAAGTCTGATCAGAGCCAGGGAGTTTGCAAGTTCCTGGTGGGGACTGAGTTTGGAGATGTTCATGACAGATAGTAGATTGGGAGGAGATGGAACTTAGATCCATGTGGATTCTGAATTGGGTGTAAGAGAAAAGTAGGAGGGCTTGGAAGTGCCTGCAGCATAGGCACATGGGGCAGAGAGCACATCTGAGAGAGCATGTCAGAGAGCATTTTGTTCTCTGTGATATTCTCCCAGGCCAAGCACAGTACCTGCAACCTCAGACATTTAAGTATGTATTGAATGAATGAAGGACTACTTTATCATTTTAAAGCCTGGTTCTTTCAGGTGTTCCATTGAAAAACAAGGCAAAGGAAAACAGCTGTTGGTAGGAAACAAAAGTTCTTCAGCAAACAGAAGGGTCTATCTGGGTGCAAAGGGTTAGGGGTTGGTCAGAGAGGTTAAAACTAGGTTCTGGAGGCCTTGAGCAGGCATAGGAGTCTGGATTCTGGTCTTTGGCCACTGGGAGCCTCTGAGGGTTCTGAGTAAGAAGTACTGAGTGTACTTAAAATATGACGTCTGGAGCCAGGCTGGCTGGGCTTAAAGGCCAGCTCTGCCCCTTATGAGGCCTGCAAGCTACAGCTTACTAAGCCTTCATTTATCCATCTGTAAAATGGGGATGGTCATGATTCCTACCTCAGAGCATTGTTGAGAGGATTAAATGAGATTATTTGTATAAAGTGCATACTGTTTAAGAGCTCGATAAGTGCAACTATTAGCATTGTTTTAGAGGGGTGTGAGATGATCTGAGCTGTGCTTCCAGAAGACTAAGCCGGGAACCCAGGCAGGCAGGACAGCCCCAAGAGAAACAGGTTAGGAGACCACTGCAACATCTCGGCAGGAGAGGAGGGAGCCTGAATTAGAGGCACAGTGGGGACCAGGAGGGAAGGGGATCAACGCGTTGTGAAGGAACAATCGATAGACCTGACTGGATGTGTTGAAGCGGAAGCACAATGGGAGGGAGGACGAAATTCAGGACTTCCTTGAGAGCATGAGAATGAGGGTGTCTGGGAACAGGTGGCACCTCTGAAAGGGACAAAGGATGCCTGAAGAAGCAGGCATGGAGGAGAGTAAAAATTCAGTTTGGGGTGTACCAAGTGAGACTTGAGCTAGGCCAACCAAGAGGAGAGGCTGTGAAACTAGAAATGTCCAGCAGGATCTGGGTGAGATGTTGGAGCTGGAGGGAGCGCGGGAAGTCATGGGAGCCGGGGAGCGCTGTAGGGAGAGAAGTTTGGAAGACACTCCCTGGGAGCATTCACATTTGGGGCCTGGGGTAGAAAAAAAGATCCCACCTAAGAGCAAACAGCAGCATCCAGAGATGGGGAGGAGAAACAGAAGGACGCAGTGACTCTGACACATGCTCAGCGGAGGCCCTGGGAGGAGGGGGCTGGCAGCAAGGCCAGTGCTTCCAAGAGGGAGGGAAATGGGGCCAGGACCTGCCCCTGGGGTTGGTGCTTACCTCTGAGAGAGAAATCTCAGCTCCAGGAAAACTGGAGTCCGATTTCAGGGGTTCAGAAAGGAAAGGAGAGAGGGAGGAAATGGAATCAGCATGGATCTATACACTTTCAGCAGTTTGTCTCAAAGAGAAAATGAAATGAAGATGGAACTGCAGTGGGAATAGGCTCAAGCAGGAGTTTTTTGTTTTATATTTTTTTCTTCAACCTAGAAATCTGCGCATGTCTGGAGTGAAAAGCAAGATACTGGAGGGGGAGGGAGTTTGATTTCGCAGGGGGACACGGGAGCTGGCCCCGGGAGAGGCAAGTGGAGGAAGGCGCAGCCTTGGAATTGAGGGACCCTTTTTCCCTGAGGCAGGAGCAGGTGAAGAGAGGCAGCAAGAAGGCTTGAGATGTTGAGACGCTGCAAAAAGAACATGGAGCAAACAGATTTGATTTTCCTGGTCAAGAAGAGGTGAGGACGTTTGGGGGTGGGGAGAAGGCAGGGAAGTGGTGTTTGGGGAGACCAAGGCAATCGTCAGAGATGAGAGAGGAATCTCAGAAAGGAGGGAGTACCCAGCAGTGGTTGGAGGATGACGAAATAGCAGGTGGTGCATGTCCCTGCTGGGATTTTCCCACAAGTCCTTGCTGGGGAACGAGTAAAGGAGCCTAACAGTGGGGGTGACCAGAGCGGGTTTAGAGACGCACGGAAGCTTTGCGTGTGCAGGTAGAGGCATAAGAGCTCCCAGTGGAGACCAGGCGGGACTGTGGGACCCTGTTGGATCTTTAGAAGCTGTGAGTAAGGACAGTGATTTCTCAGCAACCATCAACAAGCCAGAAGTTAGAAAAATGCCTCCCTTCTGTATTTGGCTTGAGGGCGGTTTGGGTGGTTTCTGTAGCAGCAAGTCTGCCCGGCTCACGAAACTGCTGATCTTGGATGGGTGATTACAGGATAGCCCGGGCTGGGCTATTTTCTGGGACAATCAAACGAGGAGTCCTTCAAGATACCGGGTGCTATCTCACCGTGTCACTGAATTATTTCAGATGAGCTGGACTTGGGCCCCCCTCACGATGGAAGAACTCTTCGGAGAGGGACCCTGCACTTTCGGATCCCATTTTGTGCACTGAATGGTGCTGAACACTGAACAGCATTCCTTCAACTCTTCCCTGACTCGCTGAATTCTCATCATGGGCAGGCGGGACCAGGCCCAGATCGTTGACTAGAGTTCTTTTTTTTTTTTTTGGCGGTTTCTTTTTGGTCATTTTACAAATCCTTGTGTCCAGGGCTGACTTTGAATAGATGGCAGCGGGGGACCTGCCCTGCTAGGTGCCAAACCTGGACCCAGAAGCAGGTCGTCGACGAGTGGTTGAGCACTAGGCTCCCCACCAACATGCGGTGCGTGCCCGGCCAGGGGGCGTCCCGTTTCCGGCCCCACCCCATTTCCCGGGAGGAGGGGCTCTCAGCACCGGACCGGTCCCCACGCGTAGCGGGGGGTGGGGGGCGACAAAGGCGCGGGGGGCGCACGACGGCCCGCCGGTGGAGTTCCTCTCATCCCACCATGTTTGGATTCCCACTTCCTCTGTACCAGGGGAGGGCCCTGCTGCCGTGTGTGGGAACACCTCCCTTGAGGATCGGAATCATCATGAGCAGAACAAGAAAGCAAGTTCTGAATGTCGGTGACAAATCACACTGAAGTCATGGAGATCAGAAAGGGGTTTAATCTGTAGGTGAAGATGTGCGGACAGGTGAATTTTAATAAACAAAAGCAATTTGACTGTAGATGGTGAGCTTCGTCTCTGACAGGCAGTGAGAGCATTGGTCATGGGTCTGGACAACACGCAATCACAATGCAGGAGAGAAGGATGTTATGGAAATTATCTGGGAGAACCAATGACGTAGAAAGTACAGGCTCAGACGTGCCACAGAGAATGCAGACAATCCCCAGGTGCCCCACATCGCCCAGAGAGCTCACAAGGGAGTGAAGTCCGTGGCCACTGGTCACCTGGCACAGGGCATGCTCACTGGTCACCATCATACTGTTCATTATTTAAAGTCGAATGTCCCCGGTTCAGTGAGAGTTTATATTCTCCAGTATCACTGCAGACAAGGAAAGACGTGGTAACCTCTGAAGTCTGAGTGGGAAAAGGCTTCCAGAGGCAGCTTTTCAGAAACAACGACAAACGTTCGCCAAGGGCAGGCTCTGCATTTCCGGGGCGGGGGTGGGTAGGTGTGGGAGGTGGTGAGGGCAGTGTCAGGGTTTCCAGGAAGACATACAACAGCCAGACAGTATTACAGGCCCAACCCTGGCTCCCACACAGGGCAAACGTGTAACAGATTAAATATCTATTGTCCTGTCCACCTCAATAAAACATGGCACTCTTTAAAGTGGTTGCCATAACGGCGTTTGTGTGTCTTGGAATGCCACCCCAGGCTAACAAATCGGATCTGAAGATGTGAAAACATGAAAATCGATAAAAAGAAATGAAAAGTCCATTTCACGGATAAAACATCATTTATCTTCATCATTGGGGCGTCTCAGGATTTCCTAAATGCCCTTTTAAAAACCCGTGCCCATGTGTGCAGAAGGTCCAGAAGAGTTGAGGCAAGAATGCAGAATACAGATGGCTCAGGCCATGGGAGCCTGTTAAGGAGAGAAGCATCGTTCTGGAGCAGGAAGCCACTGGGCTGGTTTCCTGCCAAGGACCTTCCAAGTGGGGGTTTCCAAGGATGTTTCTGGTATTTTATGACTCCTCTGAAAAGTGTTTGCCAAGACTCAAGACATCAACTCAGATGCCCAAGTGCCCTTCTCCCAATCTTGGTAGGCATTCTGTCAACGTAGTAGGCATTATAACAATTACAGTTCATCTCCAGGAAGTCTATCTTGCCTTGCGCCCAGGCTGGATGACAGCACCTCCCCTCCCCCATGGAATCCACACGGGGATGAAACCGCAGGAGTCCTGGGTGGTGAGAGATTCTGGAAGCTGTTTTCCACAGAACCAGCCTTATGGCCTTTGTTTCCTGGTGCTGCCATAACAAACTAGGTGGCCTAAACAACAGAAACGTATTGCAGCTCTGGAGACTGGAAGGCTGAAATCAAGGCAGGGCCACGCTCCCCACAAGCCGTAGGGGAGATCTCCTACCTGCTGGTGTTTACCTGTCAATCCTTGGCATTCCTTGACGCGTCAATGCCTCCCTCTGCCTCCTCCATCTTTACATGACCTTTTTCCGTGTCTGTCTGCAGCCTCCTCTCCTCTTTTTTCAGGGCACAAGTCAAATTGGAATAAGGTCCACACTAATCCAGTTTGGCCTCATCTAAACGAATCACATCTTCCAAGACCCTATTTCCAAACAGGGTCCCTTCATGGGATGGGGGTTAGGACACAATTCAACCCAGAAGAAGGCTTGATCGTCCTCTCCTTTCCTTTATTTCTCATATGCAGCTTTCTCCAGTCTGGTTTCGTTAGTTCTTTTCAGAGGAGGAAAGCATGGAGAGGATGGGGATTGCCTAGGAGCTCCTGCTCTTTCAGAAGGCTCAGGGCAGGGGGAGTGGTAGGACTCCCAGCAGGCACTGCCCTCGCCTAGCAGACGGAAGGCCTCCAGAGCGGCTGGAGAGCAGCCAGGAGGGGGGCAGGCACTTGATCTCCTTTGTCTCCAGGCTTGACCTTGGAATGAGACGGGAAGGGGAGCCTCAACTTCAAGTGGTCGACATTGCTTTCCCCCAAGTTTTCCCATACAGTAGCCTTTTAAAAATGTAATTTGCTTCCCACCATTCTTAGCTTAAATTCACAATCCTCTGACTTGGGGCTCTCTCTCCTCTCTCACTCTGTACGCAAGTCATCCTGGCTTTCTTCCAGCTCCTTGTGGGAATCAAGTCTTTTCCTTACCTGTGTGGTTTTGAGTTTCTAGATGATTCAGGTGTTACTTTAAAAAATTACGTTGACAGAGACCTCTCTTGACTTCAAAATCGAATTAGAACTCTGATAGCTTTCTGTTGTACTTCTCCATAGCAGAAATCTTAATTTGCAAGTAAAAATGAGTCGTGATTGTTTTTCATGTGTCGTACATTAGACCATAAGCTCCTCAGCAGCGAACACACTGTGGGCACTCAACACACACCTGTGGAATATCTGGTAAAAGGCTAAGCGAATGGATGAGGTCCACAGAGCACAAGTCCTGTCAATTTCTCAGTAGGCAAATACGTCTCATGGTCAAACAAGCGTGGAACGTGCCGCACTCTGGCTCCCCTTAGAGATTCATAATAGGCACTTAGGATAGTCCAATTGAAAAACAAAAACCAAAACCAAAAACCAAAAACAAAGCCTAAGAAAGCTAATTTTCTTTAGCTTCATATTTCCCAAACTCATTTGGACGTGCCTTTTTTTTCTTTCCAACCTGGCATCTGTTGCCATCTTGCAGATGTCCCACTAGTGGCTCCCTGGGAAGCCTGACAGTCTCAAGGTCGACACACATGGTTTGGAAGCTGCTCATCCTGCACTCAACACCCTCAAGGTTGCTGTTTCTGCTTCATAAACATGTGGCCACACGTGCACATATTCACATATGCAAACACCGCTGTGGCAGAGCCGCGGGGGGGGGGGGGGGCAAATTTTGGTCCTTCCCTGGGCTTATTATAGTTTAAACAGAAAAGAAAGGTTTGAAAACAGTAGAAACCTGGAGTTTGCCGATACAACTTTTGCAG
This sequence comes from Dasypus novemcinctus, assembly GCF_030445035.2. Classification (NCBI taxonomy): domain Eukaryota; kingdom Metazoa; phylum Chordata; class Mammalia; order Cingulata; family Dasypodidae; genus Dasypus; species Dasypus novemcinctus. The sequence continues at coordinate 81,630,254 of NC_080682.1, forward strand.
TTGCAACAATGAGCAACCTGCAAAAGGAAAATGTAAGTCATTTTCAGACTTACATCAGAAGGTCCATCACTCATCCTAACTTCTCTTTTGCTGATACCTGAATCTGTGAGTATTGGGAAGCTGGTGTGTCCCTTAGTGATGAGCAAGCCCCCTCCTACTCAGAATTTGCATCTCAACTCAATCTGCTTTGTTTTGGGAATATACAGGAATTCTCTTGAATTTCCCAATAGGCCTAAGTGAACCTTATGTGGGAAAGTACATGCAGTCTTGGATTTAGTGATGGTTTCAGGACATAGCCCTCCTGCATATTTAGGATGTATTATCCAGGCGGGGTTCCTGAGGTGGGGCTATATTAAAGGCAGTGGATCTCAAATTATCTTTGATCAGCCCTTGACCTACTGACTCTACCTAGTCTCATTTTCCAGTGGAAAAATAAATTAGAGCTAATTTGGGGGGAGTGGGTTATGTATACATTTATTTTAGTGTTGGCATATGGATAATTCATATTTGAACCATAATGTATACATATTTTAGAGTCTAGTTATTGGAAAATAAGCTTCAGTATACTCTATAGGGTTAACCAAGCAATCCACAGCAAAATAACCTGATAATGCTAAAGCTAAGCTAACAGCAATTTCTAATTAAAAAGTACCAATAGCAGCTGAAGACTGCAACTAATTCAAAGTGACATTGATGATGTGCCGATAAGAAAGAATCCTTCTCCCAGGTTTTGGAAATATCAACTCTGTGCATGCATATGTGAAATAGCAGCCTTTTAAATACAGTATATAGCACTGCATGGCCGGCCAGACTTCATAGCATAATTCTATAGGGTATTTAGTAACCATTAATACTTTCTTAGGACGTTACAATTTAGTAGCCTTAATAATATGTCAAAATGAAAGCTTAATCAAACTGCACACAATTCAGCATAATAAAAGGGAAGACATGTTTTTTAAAAAATTCAGTTCAGGGCACACGGGAACATTTCCAATAATACACCCCTGCCTTCCTTCCGCCTCCCCCCACCCCCATTAGGTCTCTGCCTCTACGTTTGAGTTCACTATTGAGGCAGCATTACTTCCTTCTGGGAGGGCTTTCCTTCTTCATTTCCTAGTTCAAGCAGACAGGAGATGTGCATCTGGATTTATAAAATGCTCAGATTCTCATTTTCAAACATGAAAGGATTTTTTTATACCCAGTGTAAAACAATCTCCAAGATATAACAATGGAAAAAAGCAATGTGCATGAAAATATGTATGATATGCTATTTATGTTTAAAAAAAAAAAAAAAACCAAAGATTTTAAGTGTATAGTCATGCTATATATGTCTGGAGTATCTCTGGAAGTCTACATAAGAAAATCATCAAAACCATTGCCTCTGGGGAGAAATATTCGTTGCTGGGAAGAGAGGAAGGAGGAAGGCTTAGAATTTTTACTCATTCACGCTTTTTGAATTTTGGACCCTGTATGCATTATTTAATAAAAGATCAATGCATTTATATTTTAAAAAGAGAAGAAAAGGAAAAGAAAAGTACCCAGTGAGCCTACAGACTTGATCCTTGTCTTGATTTCTTGTTTTTTTTTTAGAGATGAGGATTTGGTTTATTGTTCTGATGCCTTTTGTCCCCTTCAAAAACATAAGGCGTTTATTAACTAGCAGATTCCAGAATCTAAAGGAAAATTCTAAATGAGACAACTGGGTAATAAATCTAGGCCCAGGCCTTGGCATTCTGGATTTGGGCCCTAAACAAAATTTTCTGATCAGCTAGCCCTGTTATTAAAAAACTCCCAAAGTGTTTCATTGTGCTTTCTTACTGTGTGCATGTAAAATATAAAAAGAGTGCTCTGAATAAGGGCACTGGTCCATTTACAACTTTGATGTAAGGAAGAAAAAAAGAGGCGTAATTCTTATAGCAAAGCATGTTTAAATGAACACATTCCTCTTATTTCATACCATTTTAGGATTGCTCAAGGAGACAAAGCAATTATTCATCTTGATTTGCTACCAGGAATTTAAAAGAGAGTAAACAGAAATAATACGCTATTTGAGTGTTTCCTAGTGTAAGATGTAATATGTGAAAAAGAACTACATAGACCGACACGAGAGAGAACATTTCCTTTATATCGTCAGTGCTCTTCATGGGAACAAGTCACAGAGAAAACCTCCAAAGAAATATGTGGAGCATCTAACTGTTACGGCTTCTGAGATACTCTAGATAGTAGTAAGTGATGACGATAAGGCTGAAAGGAATATTTAGGATACTATGGGAGGGCTAACCTGTAGATACAGATCGAAAGGAATTTCTCAAATGCACACTGAGAATGGGCTTTGTACAATGAGCCTAAAGTAATGACCAGGCAGGCCTGGGTCTCTGGAGAAAAACAGACTGGGCAGCGCTTATAGCCAGAGTCTCTCTGTTTCATTTATGGAAATGAATAATGAAGATGGACTCTCAGCACAAGTTATTAATTACTAAGGGTGTAAGTGTTAAGTACCACAAGCCCCCTCTCTCTGAAGGTTCTTCCATATGTTAAGTGTGCAAGAATTTCCCCTTCATCTCCTTTCCTCCTCTTACGGGACGTAGCAGCCTGGGATAGCTAGAGCACTGTATTTCACTATACTTCAAAGATGGGTGCATGTAGAGGGGATACAAGTTACCACAAGCCCTCAAGTAACCCACACAAGGAAACTGCTTGGCTTTGGTCTAAATGACTTACATTTTTCCTTGCTTGAATTAGCTGGTAATTGCATGTGGGCAGACTTAGCCAGAAATGGTCTAAATGATCAATTAGAAGGCAAAAAAGGAGTTTCTTTCTTTAAAGTTCAAGGGTCCCTGGTGAAGAGCCCTACTTCCCCGGTGATGCTCACATGGGCCTGCGCCCAGCTCTCTGCGGTGCCTGAATATATTGTACATTTGCCTAACGATAATGAATTGAGTACTTATTCTGCAGGAAAATATAGGGCATTTCCATTACATGCAATCAAGCAGAAAGGCTGCAAAATGTGCCACTCCATTAATTCTAAACAGAATCCTTCCCAAATGTCACCCTGAAACCAGAGTATGGGGTTATTAGAAATCTAAAGGAATTAAGAGTTATTTTCATTTACACAAAAGATTTGAGGGACATGACTCCTGCCACACACATACTATTAATTGGCTAAATTCGATTTGCCAATTTCAGTGTGGATCACTAAGGCCTGTCCTAGCAGTGAGGTCAGTGGGCTTGTTTCGTCTTTAAGGAATCACACACACACATACACACACACGTTTAGAACAAGGCTAGTTATTAACAAGTATGTTGTTCAATGAGGAAAAACAAATCCCAGCTTCTGGAAGTCCTTTAGCCTCACTGAGCCTCAGTTTCCTCATCTGTAAAAGGGGATTATAACATCTACTTCAATGGGAGTCAGGAAGACAAAATCAGCTTGAATACATCAGAGCACTTAGTGCCATGCCTGGCATGGGCTACAGCCCCAGAAGGGTAACTATTATCTTTATTTTCATCTTCTGGAATCTCGCTTGCCTAAGCTGGCTCCCACATCACACTGAGGGAAACCTGGACCTGGCACCAGGATAGGGACCACATTTGCAGGTCCTTGTGAGGTCAGTCCCCAGGCCCTGGGAGGTCTGGACCAGTCCACTGGGTTACTGACCCTTTCTTTCCTAATTTCAATTCCTAGTATCTGGGTTGTAGCTGGACTTGCAGGAGAGCACAGAGCAGGAGACAGGAAAATGCGGGGTAAAGTGGTTCGGAGGATGGTCCAGTCTGCCCAAACAAGGACTTCCGGGCAGTGGGGATCCCAGGGTGGTCCCTTATTCCACATTCCGGTACTTGGTGAAGAGGTTGTACAGCACTCGCAGTGTGGATTTCAGGTCACAGTTGACGATGTCTGAGTAGAAATCAAAAGACACAAATTGCTCTGCATCTCTGTCCCGTTCCATACACCACCCACCCCTGTGCACCCAGCATGGCCCTGGGTGGGCCCCCTGGACCCAGAGGACATCATTCTGTGTTCCCCATCCTGCAAGGAGAGAAGAGCATCGTTCCTGGGGCAAAGAGGTGTTGAAGGAGGGCAGCGAGGGCAGCAAGAATTCTGAGGAGGGGGCACCAAATAAAGGAAAGAGATCCGGCTCTGAAGCCAGACAGCCCCGGGTTTATTCCCTGACCTGCCACACGTGGCTGTGGGCAAACACCTTCATCTCGCTGAGCCTTGGTTTTCTCATTTGTATAAAGGGGATAAGAGTATGACAGAAGAAGAGATAACAGGGGCTTTTGGATTCAAAGGTGGAGGAGATCACAGGACCCCAGCAATGCTCTGGTCAGTAGGAACGGGGTTCCCGCAAGACCCAAGCCTGGGCTGAGCGGGAGGTGAGCGGCTCCAGCAGACTGGCCTGTGCCTCCGGGTTCTTAGCTTTGGACTCTCGCAACAGCCAAGGCGGCTGCACCCCGATGCCCCAGCATGGAGGAGATGAGCGCTGACTGGGCCACATGCCGAGGGTCTTGAGCTGGGGTACCTCCTCAGGGCTCCCCCAACTCCGGCTCCTCTTGCCTGCTCCCCGCAGGCCTCGTTCCTGACGCAGACCAACCACGCTCTTCCACGGCTGGGCTCAGGCCGGGCTCCACGCTCTCTTGCTGATAGACCAGGGATTCCCGGGACGACCCCAGAGGCCTGGACATCACCACTTCCCTCTCTGCCTCCCCACCCTGTCCTGCCCCGCTTGCTCCTCTGGTCTGTGACCCTCCTGGGACACTGGCCAGTGGCTGAGCCACGCCACTTTGCCGTGCTCATGCCGGGTCAGGAGTTTCACCTTGACTTGCCCTCTTCCAGGTAGAGTCCCATGCCCTCTGGCTGATTCCTGTCCTCCCCTGACTGCCCAGGGTTAAGTGCTGCTTAAATTCAACCTGAGTTAAAGATTAGCAAGTTACCCCAGGAAAAGGAGAGAGGGACATAAGGGAGCTCGCCAAGGGAACTCACAAAGAGGAAGGTAAGGTGGCACTGCGGCCACTGCAACAGTCTCTAAAATGGGCTCCTCAAAGCCTCTTGCCCTCTCTAATCCATTCTACCCACCACAGCCAGACTATTAGCCCTCAAGGGACAGTTGTGCAGGATGTGCACTGTAATATTCCAGGGCACACCAATCACACTTCCCGGGTGGCAGACCCACTGACCACAACTTAAATGGTGTCCCCTCAGAGTTGTGTAGCTCACAACTTGCATGATCATATATGGGCTCTGGACCAGATACGATGGTGATGATGTCACCGACTGCTTAAAACATTTGACTTATACATTTCACTTAAAATAAGGCCCAAACTTCTAAATCATGGCTTTACAAGGAATAGCCAGACGTATTTCCCGCCACACCCCCCTTCTTGCACTATGTCCCCGGTCATCTGGCTTTCTCCCACTGCTCCCCTAAGGGCTGGGCTGCTCCCACCTCTCGGCTTTTGCACACGCTGGTGTGACCTTTACTCTTCCCATATGGCTGACTGCGAGTCCAGCTCAAAGCACTGGCTCCAGGAGAAGCTCCGGACACGCAGCCCGGGGGAGGGAGGGTACCCTCTTTCATATTCTCAAAGCCCCCAGGCTCTTCCTTCATAGCACTCGCTCCAGCTTGACATTAGCTGTTTGCATGCTTGTTTGATTAACGTCTGCCCCAACCTCCTGTACCGTCCTTGAGCAGAAGAGCCTGCCCTGCTTTACTCCAGGACCCAGCCCAGCACCTGCATGTACAGACCCTCAAAAGATATCAATACACCAATGAATGAATGGTCCAAGTGTCCTGGGAGCCGAGGAGGAGAATTCCAGAAAGAGGAGGTGGCCAGGAGGGTCACATGCCCCCAACAGTATGAGGAGGTTCAAGACTGAAAAGAGGTCCTGTGGGACATGCCCCAGTAGGTGGCGTGGAGCAAGGCCAGGAGCAGGTAGGGATGAAAAGCGAGAAAGAAAGAGCAGAGAAGTGGAGGCAATGGGCATGGGTTGCAAAGGCGGAATTTGGGGACCTGACAAAGGACAGATGTGGATGGAAGCAGGATGATTTATTTCCCTTTCTAAAAATGGGTGAGTGCGGAGGTTGCTAGAGAAAGGAAATGTCCAATATGGGAGAACATTTCAAACTGACCATTTTAACTAAGGCTTGAAGCTCTTCTCCAGTACAGCCATGTGACCCTGGTAATGTCAGTTAACTTCTCTAAATTACTTTTCTCAGAAAAACAGGGCAACATTTTTTTATGAAAAATACCTAGAACATACAAAGAGCCCTCCCAAAAGGTAGCTTCCTTCTTGCTTTCTCTCTTTGCTCATTAGCAGGGTTGTCATGATGACTGGGCAAACTGTGCATTGCACAACTCCAGGGGATGCCGTTCCCATGATTAGGCCCTGCTCCTTGGGAAGTCTGAGCTGCTTCTTCCTACAGACCATCTCCAGTTGGGCCCCGTGAAGAGGGAGACTTCAGGCAGAGTTGCTGCTTATCAGCTGTTTTTATCGAGAAAGCCCATGGCCACCCAGGCGGGAGAATGAGTTATCTTAGAGGAGAGGGGCTGTGGATTCCTGGGAATGAACTGCAACTCCATGCTATACAAACAGAGCCTCTTTAAATCCCTGGCCCAATAAACTGTGCGATTAGCAACTCAGTACCGCACTTTCGTCTGTGTGTGCTGGCCCAGGCCCCTCTCCGGAAACAGGCTGGGCTGAGCGGCTCCTGGTTAGAGGCAATCAGAGCAGAGGATGTCGGCTGGCTGGGGCCAAGGAAGAGACAAATCAGACCAAAGCAACAGTCTCTGGCCAGGGGGGAAGGCCTCCCTGTTTGTTCCCCTCACCCAGTGGCATTAATGACTGCTCCCGTCTAAATGAGTTAATGGTTCTCTAAAGGATGCAGCAGTCCAAGGAAGGAGGGGACACTCTTTGCAGCAGAAAACCAGTCTTTTCACAAAGGCTAATGTCCCAGGATGGCATGCCCTCCATGGACCCACTTGTGACACCTCAATCTCCCTCCCTGGGTCCCTGAGTCCCTCCACCAAAGTGGGAGAACACCTAGTCCAGCTGTGACAGGCCTGCTACTGGGGTGCGCCTGGCCCCAAGGTGTCTGTCCTGTGTCAGCCCTGCTATAGCTCATGCTCCGTCTCTGCCTCATTTCCCCATCCGCCCCCTTCTCCCCACTGGGACAGGCTCCATGCTTTAGAGATGGGTCTCTCTGGTGGCGGCCCATGCAACATATATATTTATCAGTTTTAAAGGCTTCTAATAAGAACCCCCATGTAACCACCAACCAGGTAAGAAATAGCCCTAGAAGCGGCACCCCTACATTCCAGATCACAACCCTCTCTCAACCCCAAAATAACCACTCTTGTGATGGTGATAATAATTATCTCCCTGATTGTCTTTATAGTTCTAATGTCAACATATGCACCCTTAAACAGCAGTTTTGCCTGTTTATACACTTTACATGAACAGAATCATACTATGTGTATTCTTTTGTGATTCGCTTTCTAATTAAAAATTACATTTATAGGACTCATCCATGTTGTTGCATTCCTCTGTTCATTTTTGTTAGTTTTATTGAGGTATAATTCATTGTTTTATTGAGGTATAACTATGATTATTCACCTCAGTTCTGTAGTTCTTCAAGAATAAAATGCTTCTCAATTTGTAGTCTGCCTTTCGTAGATTTTCAGTGCTCTGAAATGGCTGTGTTTGATAATTTTGCCCAGTTTTATAGTAATTTTAAAATTCATTTTTACTAGAGAAGTTGTAGGTTTATAGAGGAACTATGCAGAAAATAGAGAGTTCCTGTATTCCTCCTCCACCCCAGTTTTCCTATTATTAACACTGTGCAATAGTGTGGTAGCTTTGTTACAATTGATGAAACAATGTTGTTATAATTATGCTATTTAGTCCATAGTTTATATTAGGGTTCACTCTTTGTATTGTACAGTCCTATGGCTTATTAAAAAAATATTCTAATAATATATATACAACCTAAAATTTTCCCTTTTAATCACATTCAAATAATTCAGTGGTGTTGATTACATTCACAATGTTGTGCTACCATCACACCATCCATTATCAAAACTTTTCCATCACCCTAAACAGAAACTCTGTACTAATTAAGCATTTCCCAGTTTTTGCCTCCACCCCAGTCCCTGGTAACCTGTAGTCTATATACTTTGTAGAGAGATAAATAGTGCATTTTATTTTGCAGAGAATAATCACTGACCTCTTCATGCTATAATAACTAGAAGTTCCTCCCCTGATTTCTCAGTTTATTCTTTTCTATTGCCATTGTTGTGTAATAACTTGTTCTATGAATATGCTACTATTTCTTTAGCCATCCTCCTGGGAATATACATTCATATTCAGACAATCGTGGATATTCTTGTTTCTGACTCTTGGTATATAGATATGATACCTATGAGTGGAATAGCTGGGTCGTAGGGTGTATTCATTTCTTACTGGGCTGGAACAAATGACCACAAACTTGGTGGCTAAAAACAACACAGATCTATAATCTTAGAGTTCTGGAGGTAAAAGAATCTGCAATGGGTCTGACTGGGCTGCAGTCAAGGTGCTGGCAGGGGTGCATTCACTTCTGGAGGCTCTAGGGGAAAATCTGCTTTTGCTTTCTCTAGCTTCTAGAGGCTGCTCCTATTCCTTGCTCATGGCCCCTTCCATCTGCACAGCCAGTAGTGAGAGACGGACTTTCTTGTGCTCTGCCACTCGGACATGCTGACTCTCCCGCCTCCCTCTTTTCAGCTGTAAGGGCTCTTCTGATTACATTGGGTCCAACTGAACAATCCAGGATAATCTCCCCCAAACAAGATCCTTAGCTTAAGCACATCTGTCAATTTCCTTTGTCACAGAAGGGAACATATTCACAGGTTCTGGGGATTAGGATGTGGACATATTTTGGGGGCATAATTCTATCTACCATACAGACAGAATATCAATCTTCAACTACATTAGATAAGGACAAACTCTTTTCCAAAATGGTTATATACATACACCAGCAGTTGCTCCACATCCTGGCTAAATACTTGGTATTTTTGGAGTTTAACACTTGCCAGTGCCTGGCTCTGTACATTGTCTCCTAAGGGAACGGGAAGGAGAGTTGTACCATTTCCCACTTCACCGGCCACTGACCAAGTTCTTCCCAAATGACCTGATCACCTGGAACTAAGCTGCCATCACTTGCCTGGTTTTTCAGGATGGCCTGCAGTTGTCAGGCCCCACCTCTTCGACTCTTTACATTTTAGATATTCTGTCAGCCACTGACTTTCGTTCTTACCTGGTACTAGATTCCTTCCAAGTCCCTACTGGTGTCAACCAAATTTGATGATGAGTCCCTCTTGAATGGTGCTAACAGGGTAGGCATGTGTATTTTAAGACATGTGGTATGATGCCCTACCTAAATAGCCACCGGCTTCATGCTAATATATCAACCGCTCCATTGTCCATGAACTTGATGCTAACACTTGGCTTACACCCCTTGAGGTGCTAGAAGGTTGTAAGGCCTGGGCAGCAAGGGTCATCTGAGATGCAAACCCAAAGCCTTCCAGGGGATTTCAAGGTACAACAGTTTTAAGTGCCAAGCAGTACAGCAGAGAACGCTTCTTCCTGATCTTAAAACATTTACCATAAAAATGCTTCCTCCATAGCCAATCTGATTTTGAAACACACTCAGAGAATTGCCCACATTGGCGCCTTTTGTAAACATTGCAGCATTTACTACTGAATTTCACTTTCCAGGTAGAAGCATAGAAACTAGAGGGAGTGCTGAGATACACATCTCACAAAGTACAATTTCAATTCCCCTTTGTGCACTGGAAATTTTCAGCATGGGCATGATGCCCAGTATAACAGCAAATAAAACAGATGTGTTTTTCCATTCACATTGGTCAAGAAGTTTCATATTAAGCAGTTCAATATCTGCATAAGAAATGTCACCTACATGTTCAAATTTCCTGATAGATTGGTTGATATTGGGAAAATTGCCTGTCCTGAGGGAAAGAAATGTCTGAAAGCTAAAGTATCAGAAGAAGTATTTCCAATATGTAACCAGGAAGTTTGACAGCAAACAGCTGAAGGAAATGGAGGCAGAAACGTTGGCCAGACTCTCCTAGCACGTCTCTCCTACCAAGAAGGTCAGGCTGCTCAGAATTCTGACGGCATTAGGCTGACGAGTGGCCTCAGCCAGAGAGAGTCCCTAGGGGGATGCCATCTTGCTGGAGCCCCCCTTCTCCCCTGCCCCGAAATGACCAGGGGCTTAGAACAAGGTGACCGTAAATGAGAATGAGGTATTTTCCACCACAGCTGATAGTAATCAAAGGAGTCATGAGCCTGGAAGGAGTCACGAGACTGGGACTTCACAAATTTCTTCACAATCCATCTCTTGGGATGGCTGGCATCCCACTTCATGCCTCTCATTTTCCTGCTTTCAACTCCACCTTCCCAAATAAAGGCACTACCACAAGACGCCCTCCTGTTGGTTCAGCCTCTCATGGCATTTCAGCTGTCCTCCTTAAGTGGGGGAATTCCGTTTATTTGACCACAGCCCTCGCCTTTCCTCTGTACTCCAGTTCTACCTGATCAATGCCTGGGTGTTAATATTGTTTCCAACACTGCCAAAGCCTGTTTTACCTCTTGAGTTCCCATGCCTGCCGCTGCTCCCCACATGTAAACATTCATTCTTCATTCCACCTTCCTAATGATCTTTCTGGAACAGCGCTCTGATCACATACTTACCAACTCAAGAACCTCTCAGGACTCCCATTTCTTACAGAATAAGGTCCAACCTCTCCACTCTCGCACCGCATCCCTCTAGGACCTCACACCAGCTTGCTTCAGCCTCATCTCCCATTAGGGGATTCATACAATTAATGTTCCAGCCAAGTAGTAACTGTTTATATTTATTATTAGTTATCAGGGCTGTGCACAAGACATCAGTTGATTTAATTCTATAGGTGCATGTCGCTAGACATTCTATTTTATAGGCATAAAAAAATAGGCTCAAGCGGGTAAGAGAGTTGCCCAAGGCCACAGAGCTGGTGGGCAGGGTGGACCCAGGGCTGTCATGGGCTTATCCACGTGCTCTCCTGAATCACAAGCTGGGCTCCTTCTCCCCATTTCCCAGGTGGGACATCTGCTTACGCAGCCAACCTGTCTGGGATGCCCACGCCTCCATCCTAATACCCATACACCAGAGCCCGACCCGATCCTTAGGGTTTAGTCTCACTGTGTCAACACCGTCAAACCTCCCCTCACTGAAGTGCCCTCGCCTCCTTCATGCTCATGGCCGCTCAGCACCACCCCTTTCGTGCAGTTACCACATCTGCTGCTCCACTTTGGTGACTGGGTACAGCTTTTCTCTTCCCTGGCCGGCTGAAAGTGCTTTGAGGTCACGACCGTCTTACCCCTCTTGGCATATCACAATCCTAAGGGACTCAGGCCCCTTAGACAGTCAGTGAATGACTCCCTCTATGTGGACGTTTGCGGGGGAAGCTCAGTGGAGAAGCAGCAATGGGGTCAGAAAGCATGCAATTCCTATGTTTTCACTGTCCTTTAAACAGCTGGGCGAGTGCAAGCAAAGGGCCTGTTAACAGCATTCTCAGGGTTCCAATTTGACATAAACAGATAATGATCTGCAACACAGCACTGACCTACTGGTGCTGGCAAAATGGAGTACTTCAGTAAGTGGCAGAAAATAAACGTCCGTACGAAGAGACTACCAAGAGAAATGTGCCTCCTACGCTCACCAATATGTGCACTGCGAGCACGCGCTCAAGAGAGCTGCTGGGCCATTTTGCTCCCTTTGCATTTTTTTCAGTCTTACATTTGCAACCCATTCCTGACAAATGAAGCTCATCCTCTTGCAATTGGAGCCAGTGAAACTCAATCAGGACAGGAGAAGTTTACACTCTGCGCAGAAATGTCTGCATCACAGATAGCTCTCTGGCAGGTCAGCCCCCTGAACAGGGACAAAAGAGCCTGGAAAACTGGGCACAGGGCAGTTCCTGCAGCAGCACCATTGCCTGTTGTTCAATACCTGCTTGGGCCCTGGTCCTGCTGATACGACATGCGGGAGCTCAGATTCTTTTTCTTCCCACAGCTGTGCTGACCAGCTCACAAAGGGGGCCTAGAACCGGGAAGCTGCTATCCTACCTTGCAAATGGCAAAAAGGTTTCAGGATGAAAGTCTTGTCACTGCCGCAAACCATGAGCCTTTTCCTGGGCCTTGAGCACTCAGGTTCAAGATGATCTCACCCACTTGCCACAAACCCAGAAAAAATCAAGGTACCTTCTGGCCGCGGTTTTGGTTTTTCCAATCCTCCATCCTGCATGAGCTCAAAGGCAAAGGAGACGTTCAGGACCTGGAAGGAGAAGTCAGTGGGTCTATTGCTGTGTCCCCTTCCCTTGGGATTGGCTCCTGGGAGGCGAAGGAACTCAGGGCTGCAGTCAGAGAGGCAGAGGCCCAGCTAGGAGGAGGCCCTGATTTGAAGGCCCTGATTTGTGGCTACTGAAATGTGGAATGTCCGGGCCCCAGCCCACTGCTGCAGAAGCACTTCCGAAACTCAAAATCCTCTTCCTGTCCTACCGTATTTGTGTCATCTGTCAGGGTGCTACGTGTGGGGATGTCAATGCTCACACAAGGAAGGAACAGACTACCAGGCATTGTCGAGAGGCAGAGAAAGGTTTATGATTTGGACCAACTATCTTTTGTCTGGTGAGTAGGCTGTGGGAGTGCACAGCCGGGGCTGCAGGGCAAGGGAAAAGCTGGCCAGGCTGCATGTGGTCTGCAGAAGGCCCCTTTCCAGCTCAGCTGCTCATCAGAATGGGCCCCCACCTCCAGGCACTGCACATGCTGGGCCAGAGGGGAGCTGCCCCCTCTGGAGAGCCCCACTGTAGGCCTGGGCGGGTGAGTCAGGGAATGTGCACTTGGGGCCACCCTTGACACTCTCTCCCCTTACCTTCTGTTCAAAGCTGTCCGGGGTCAGGAAGAAGCTGTGCAGAGGCACAAAGTAGCCCTCCAGGAGCCCCATGAGCAGCACCAGGTACACCCCATCTGCAAACTGTAGGGAGAGAGGCAGGTGAAGGCACTGGGCCCTGAGCCTCCCATCTGTCATGCCCTAGGGGCTCCTTCCCCAGGCAGGCTGCCGGCAGGGGTTAAGGCGCAGTGGCCTGAGGCAGGCGGTCTGCTCTGCAGCAGGCCTGCCCCACTTGGGAGCCACAAGCCCGTGGTCCTGATCTCCGTGGCTTCCAGCAGTTACTGAGCAGTGTCTGTACACCAGCTCTGACCTGGAGCACTGGGACCACGGAGATGGGGTCGGGTGTGCCCTCACCTTTAAGGAACTCACAGCCCAGTGGTGAGACTGATGTGGAGGCAATAGAGCAACTGCTCTCATGGAGGGAGGCACATGGACCTGAGTGAGACTGACAAAGGGCCAGGGAAGGCTTCTGGAGGAGGTATTGCCTGAATGGATCCCCAAGGGATAGCAGGAGTTAGCTAGGGTGGGTAGAGGAGGGAAAGGTGATGTCCAAGGTGAGTGGCATGAGGCTAGTGGGGTGACTTTTGCTTTTGAACAGGGAAATAACTCTAGGGTCACAAAGGCCTGGCCTTCTCCTTTCTTTGTTATTGCTCGAGTATAGTGTCACTGTTCTGAACGTGGGCTCCAGAACCAGTCTCCTGGGTTCAAATCCTAGCTCCACTATTTACTAGCTGTGTGACTTGGGAAAGTTCCCTAACTTCTCTGTGCCTCACTTTTCTCATCTGTGATTTGGGTAAAACTATCACATGGGCTAAAACAGCGAATCTATGTAAAGGGCCTAGAATACTGCTTGGCAGCCCTTAATAAACATCAGCTATTGCAGTTACTATCTAGGAAAACAACAAAGCAATCAGGACACACCTTACTGGCTCTTGCCAGCAAAGCAGAGCTATGTTCCGAGGCCACGGCAAGAGGCTTAAGAGCCCAGCTCCTGCCGTCCAGGCAGTAGAGTCCAGCCGGGTTGGAGAACCTGGTCCAATAGGCTGACCAGTGACTCCTGGCTAGGTGCAGAGGGCGGCAGGTGTGCGTGGGGGAAGGTGACGTGAGCGTGTGCTAGAAATCAGTGTGGAAGAGGGTCTGCATAAAGGCGCAGAGGCTGGATCGATATCTGAGATTTTAGAAATTTTCTTTCAAGGGACTCTGGGCCACCAAATGCTTATGAGTACAAACAATAGCTGCCACTGTTCACAAGAGGCCAAATTTCTTGGAACCATCTAAGGAAGCTTAAAAAAAGAATAGACTGAAATGTCCAAGTGTGTGCTGGGCCGAGTCTGCTTGGAGAGCTTTGCCGGGTGACTGGCCTTCACCTCCTGCCAGAAGGTCCTGAGCAGGGGCCTGATCTGCGGGGGGCTCAGAGCAGCTCCCCCTTGCCTTCCACCCAGCAGGCCTTCAACTCGGGCGGGTGGGCCTGAGCGTGCTTCAGCTCGGGCTGCCCCTGTGTGGACAAGAGGAAAGCAAACCCCAGCACCTGTCAAAAACCAAAAGCTACGCAACAGGGCTGTAAATGGAACAGGTTGGGAATAAAAGAATCCAATTTATCACCTCAGGGGAGAGCCTTGTTTTAGGGTAAGGGTTACTCACAGCTCAACCTAGACCATCCCTCCTCCCTCCCCTGCCAACTGCCGGTTCTGGCCCCGTGGTGGGAGCAGCGGGGGGGGGGGGGGGGGGGGGGGGGGGAAGCCTCAGACAGACCTCACAAGTACTCAACAGGGGCTCCCTTTCTTAGCGCTCCCTGTCCCATGGAAATGGAGGGAAAGTTCCAGAGCTCCCTCTTGTTCCCTCGAGGAATCATCACTTCTCCTGAGTGCTTCCTGTTTCCCAAAAGAGTACATGAAGCTCATTCCACAGAATCCACGTACATGTGGTTAAGAGCTCAGAGACACACTCAGGAAGTGCCTTAAAAAGTAATGGGAGGCATTCATGTGTCCGGAAAAAAATCAACACTTTTAAAAATGCACTAAGAATTGACAGTGGGGGACAGAATAAATTAATGGTCTCAAAGTATCACCCGAAGAATTTTATTAATTTTAAAGAAGTCAAAAGCACTTTACAGTGGGGAAATCTGGTGGACGCCACCAGAGCCAAAGGATCGAAGTTAACATCACCACTAACAGGACTAGTGGACAAAAGCACCTCCTAAGGTGAGGAAAGAGGGGCATGTCTTACTATGAAGATGGCATCATCTGGGGCATAACCACGTGGGAAACTTGAGGGACTATCTAGAAACCAATTGGCCTGGTCTCTTAAAAAATGTCAATATTATGCAAAGAAATGCTATAATAAATGGACTATAGAGACATGATAATTAATTGCTGCATGTGAAAGTACTGGGACACCTGGAAAATTTGAATATAGTGTTTCTTTGAGCCAGATGAAATAGCCATTTTTATCGGTGAAAAGCAGTCCAGTATCAGACATTTCATATGGTTCAATCTAAATAGATTAATGTATCAATGCCAAATTACTTGAATTTGTAAACTGTACTGTGGTTATCTAAGAGGATGCACTTGTTCTTAAGAGATGTATGCTACTGTATTTCAGGGTTGAGAGGAATTAAAAAAAAATCCCACGTGGCCCAATGTTAACAACTGGTGTTTACAGGTGAAAAGTACATGGGTGTTCATGGCGATGTTCTTGTAACTTTTCTAAAGAAAAAGTTACAAAAAACTCCCAGAAAATTGCATGCAGTTCTGCCCTCCGAAGCGCAGCTGCGGCCCCCGCTCCCTGGGTCAGCGTGGGAAGCCCTCCCTGCTGGGGAGGGTGGGCCCCTCGCCAGCGGGGTCTAAGCTGGGCTCTGTCCCCCCGGGGCTCGGGCGGTCTCCCACCTGGGTTTCCAGTTCCGTGACCTCCAGGTTCAGTTTGTTCAGGTGCTTGTTCACGAAAGTGATGAGTGTCTGAAAGAGAAGCACAAGCCGGGCACTGAGATGGAGCCTCTTGTCAGTGCCGGAGCAGCGGCCGTGCCTGTGGCCCCACGGTGAGGCCATGGGCCAGTGTGAAAACACAGGACAAGGGCCAGCAAAGGGCCTGCAGCCCGGGCCGCCGCGCAGAGCTGGGAGAGGAGGAGCAGCCGCGAGGCTCTTCCTGCCAAGGGCCCGCGAGCTCAGCAGGGATGGGCTGGGCCGGCCCAGGCTTTGCAGACCCGGTCAATGTGCGGCGAAATCGCCAGTCAGGGTGTGAAAGGAGCAGCACCTCACAGGCAAGTCCTGAGGGCCAGAATGGCAGGGGCAGCATCTGAGCCCAGGATTGGGACTGGCCTCAGAGAAATTAGGAAGGCAGCAAAGAAGAAATTACCCCACTGGGTCCCTCCTTCCATGCAGGCACCTGTGCCCAGAGATGCAGAGGGAAACTGTGGGAGGAGGCGGAGAGGCTGGGTGTTCATGGCAGGTGGGAGGATAGAGTCGTGCAGCTCCAAACCCTTGAGAGAAGCTGTCAGGCCGCCAGGAGAAGAAAGGGACTAGGTAAGGTATCCAGTGAGGGAAAAAACAGGCAACATGGATGGAGCAGCTTGATACGGTTCATGAATTCCAAAAAGAGATGTTGGATTATGTTTGTAAACTGGTCTGTACCTGAATGTGATTATATTATAATTAGGGCTTTGATTGGGCCACGCCAATAGGGTGCTGAGTCCCTGCCCCTTGGTGGGTGGGGACTCACAGATAAAAGACATGGCAAAGGACAGAGTTGGAGCTTTGATGCTGGAGTCTTGAGCTAGAGCCCCGGGAAGTAAGCACACAGAGGAGCTTGGTTGTGAGGAAAGAGAGAAGGCACCAGGAAGAAATGAGACATTCGTCTAGTAGTCTACAGCTGGCCTTGTAGAGCAAGGCAAAGCCAGGAGAGCCTCATAGACTACAGCTGACCTTGTGGAGAAAACAGGGATGCTGAACCAGGAGAGATATGAACCCCGGGAAGAGAGGAACCCAGGAAGCCTGAACCCTGAACTCTGGCAGATGTTGGCAGCTGTCTTGCTCCAACATGTGGCAAAAGACTTTGGCGATAGAAGTAACTTATGCTTTATGGCCTGGTAACTGTAAGCTTCGATCCCAAATAAATACCCTGTATAAAAACCAACCAATTTCTGACAGTTTCCATCAGCACCCTTTTGTCTGACTAATACAATGGACATCCAGGGAGAAAAGCCCTGCGTCTGCAGAGGTTTAGCTAACCGTTAGGCCAGTTTCTGCAAGAAGCCTGCAGGTTGCAAGGCTGGTTTATCATGTTTTGCTGTATCTCTATTCCCTGCCCTCCTCCCAGGCACCTCTTTCCCACCTTTTTCACGACGTTGAGTTTGTCTGGTGCGTGGTCGAACAAGGTGTCAAAGGCATCACGTTCTGAAAAAGAGGAAAACATAATGTGAAGCAGCATGAGCTGACTGCGGGCAGGACAGGCACCCCAGGCCTCGGTCTGTGAGCCTCTGAAGGTCACATGGTCAGCTCCAGATGGGAATTCTTGGGATATGAGGCTGTGCTTGGGACTCTGGAACCCGGGTTTGGGATTTGGTAGGTGATTCTACCCAGGGGGCCTCTTAGTGTATGCGTGTGTGCACCTGCCCATGCTGCTACAGCATGGTAACCCTCCATGGGGGTGCGCGGGGGCAGGAACAGGCTCTACCAGCTTGACCTGAGATTGGCTGCTTCTCTTCACTATTTATATTTCATTATATCATGATTTAGTCAAGGCTTAAAAGCGTTTCTTCGAGGATAGAATGCCATCCAAATATCAAATAATTTCATCTCTTAATTTCCAAAGACAAGGTGTCCAAGGCAGACGTGATGGAGTGCTTAGGTAAGAAGACTGGGCATCAGGGAGGCCCAGAATATGAGCTCTTCCTCCTGAATGCTGTAGGTTGCTTTTCCTCTTTGAGTCTCGGTTTCCTCTTCTATAAAATGTTATTTGAAAAATGGACCTCCCCTGGGTTGTCATGAGAGTGAAGGGGAGAATATATGTGAATGTGCTCTGGAAACTCTGCAGTGCTCTACTGATAGAGGTTGTTATTAGCATGACTGAAATATTTTAAACTACTTGCTATTGTAAACATCTGGATCCTAGAAAACACCAAAAGCACCCCCTGCAGGGATTTTTCTTTTTACAGCCTCCACGCCCTCTGAATTGAGAGGTGAAAGAGTGGAGGGGATTTGAGACAGGAAATGAGAGATGAGTCTCCAAGAAGAATGGGGGTGGGGTGGGCAGGGAGAGGCTGGAAGAGCCCATGACCCCAGAGGCCTGCCTTTTCCTACTCTGGCACTGATGGGTAGCTCTGAGACAGCCAGAAAGGTGACCTTGACCTCTGACATTCACAGACTTTATAGCCAAACACAAAGTACTCTGGGAAATGGGAGCCAAAGGAGCTGTAATGCAGGGAGAGGAAAGACACACCTCCACAAGGGCAGGACAGAGTGGGGAGGGGACAGTCCTCAAGCCTCTTCCTTTATTCCCACAAAATGTTTAGAGCAAAACTGCCCTGCAAATGCCCAGGACCCTTCCAGAAGCCCAAAGCCAATGCTTGCGTCCAAGCGGAATGGGTGGATGTGGTTTTCCTCCTCCCACCAGTAGGCTGTCCCTCCCTGCCCAACCAGCCCTGACACCAGGCGGCTGCAGACACATGTCCAGGCAGCCAGCTGAGGGCCTGTTCTTCCCAGCAGCCTCTGAACAGCTGCCGCAGAATTAACCAGAGCCCCATTGTAGCCACCGGCTACAATCTCATGCAACTTACCATGCCTTCCAGAAAGAGCCCTGCAGGAAAAGGAGAAAGAAAACAGCGTGACTCTTCTGTCCCTTATGACAGCCCAGCCCTCTGAGAGGACGTTCCGACACTGCTGGCAGCCCATCCCACCCTGTCTGCCTGGCACCAGCTTGCTCTCAGCCTTCTCTTGGTTGAAGAACTCAAAAAGCCTCTTTCCTTCAGCATTTTATTCAGCAAGAGTCTCCCATTATTGACCCTTTACCACGTGATCACCCTAT
Organism: Dasypus novemcinctus; assembly: GCF_030445035.2. Classification (NCBI taxonomy): domain Eukaryota; kingdom Metazoa; phylum Chordata; class Mammalia; order Cingulata; family Dasypodidae; genus Dasypus; species Dasypus novemcinctus. Next base: position 81,649,258 of record NC_080682.1, read on the forward strand.
GCTGCACAGATATACTGTATTAGTGCAAAACCTTGGTGTAATGATGCTTAAAGGACTATTTCTTCTCTTCCTTTAAATCACAGAAGGGATTTAAGAATCCCTTGAGAAACAGTATTGGACTAAGGGGCTCAAGAGTCCTGACCAAATTTGAGGAGCAGAGCTGCTGTGGGCATCTGCTTGGCGAGGTCAGCTTTGTCTCTCTTTCACCCTAGCATGCCCACCAAGCTGCGCCTGCTACTGACCCAGGATAGACTTTGTTGAAGAGGACAGGACTGGGGAATCACACAGCAAAGTGTTAAGAGCATAAGCATTAGATTTGGACCACTAGGTCTAAGTCCTACTGAGCCATTCACTGGTAGTGTGACTTTGGGCAAATTACATAACTTCTCTGGGATGCAGATCTCTTTTCTCTAAAATGAGGATAATAACTTCAATGGGATGTTGTGAGCACTACATGTTTTAATATATAGAAAGACTTTCACAAAGTGCCTAGCACATAGTAAATGCTAAATACATTCTTTTCTCAATACATTTTTGGTTATTATGATTCTTATTATATTGGTTTATTCTAACTGTACAACTATCTCCCACCAAATGATCACTTGGGTGTGGTGTATTGGAAAGAACATGTGCACTTGGGTTTAACTGTTGGATAGAGCAAGGACACAGCCTCCTCCATCACCTTTGGGCAGTGGGGCTTTAGAGAGGGTAATCATTGCCTCGATGTTTATGGTGAACCTCAGTGAGATACGAAAGCGCGTCACAAACTGCCCTGTGTTGTCACAGTTAGGAGTACCCACGTTTATGCCTTTGTGGCAGAGATGGCAGGGAACAGCAGAAACCATAACATGCAGCTGGGAGATTGCTCGGGAATCTGCAACTTTACACTCCCTGATTCAAGAGTGTCCCACAAGCCATGCTCCTCTCAGGTTTGTCTTCCTCTTTTCTACAAGGTGAAATGGTGGGCACAGCCTGGCCCACTAAGGGGTGGGTGGGGGGCTACGGAGTGTGGTGGAGCAGGCCAATGGGAATTCTCCTTTCCCAGCAGGCAGGCCTGACTCAGGGCAGCTTCCCCCCTACCCCTCCCAGAACCAAGGCCAAGAACCAGTGTGGCCTGTACATCAGCTGGCCCCACGGCTGCCAAGACCCGGGAGCATGTGGCTTCACCAGCCCGATGGGGTCTCCCAATTGGGAATGTTGGGAAAGGCCACTCCACAACTCCGCACACACCCATGGTCATTTTTTTTCTCCAAAATATGGAACACTTCATGAATTTGCGTGTCATCTTTGCGCAGGGGCCATGCTAATCTTCTCTGTATCATTTCAATTTTAGTATATGTGCTGTCGAAGCGAGTACCCAAAACCATTTTTAAGGCATAGTTCACAGCATGGTCCAGACAGGCAGCATTACTGGGGAGTTGGAGGGAGTTTCCTAGAGTCTGGACGAGGCTCGGGACATGTGGGTCAGCTGTCCAAGAAATACAGCAGTAAAGGGCAGGTGAAAAGAAGGAACACCTGTTACCACTTCGAATCTTCATCACCTCTTATCAAGTTAGGAAAATACTACCACGTAGGAGACGATGAAACTGAGGTCGAGAATGTAAGGGACCCACCGGTAAACAAGTGACAGAGGCTGGAATTTAACCAAGGTGGGCTAGCTCAGAGGTCCCTGCTCTTTCCACTATGCTGCTTTTGTTCAAAAGGAACATAGAGAAAAGTTGAGGGAATAGGGGATGCTGAAAACTAACTTAATCCGGCTTTGCATGTGACCCAGGCTCAGGCCAGCACAAAGATCTCAAACCCCACAAAAGTCAACCTGATCTTTCTGCTTAAGAACAAAACTCCCATTCCCTATGGCAAATCTTTTGCGTGTTCTGATACTGCAATTTCTTAAAGTAAATGAAAAAGAAGGAAAAAAAAAAAAAACCCAACCCTCTAGGGTGAGAGGGGCTTTCTGGGTCATGGCACATGACCAAATAAATCAGATTCAGAAAAGGAAGAAAAACGTCCTTTTGAAGGTTAACAATTTAAATTCAACCCCATGTTTATGGCATCACGATTTCATGCTGGTTGGCTTTTTTGGGCATACTTTTTCCTGGAGTGCCACAAAATTAGAATTTTTCAATCACTGCTAATTCCCTCTCCCCACTTCCCCACCCAAGTTTGTACCTTAAGCATTGAGAGGCATGTTTTGAATGCATGGAAAAGGCTAAACTATAATCATTGGCTGAAGTCTAATCCCTCCTGCAATCCCAATAAATGAAAACTAAATATCAGCAAATGGATGAATTTCGGAGAAACATCTGTGTTCCATTACTGAATCGCTGGCAACAATGGTGTTGACATACTCTGTGTTACCAGTTATTTCCTCTTGGATTTGCCGAGACTGGAGGATTCCTTCTCGTTTCTGAAATGGGGGTGGGGAGAGGGATTGGGAGGAGAACAGAAAAACATGCTTTAGAAAAATACAAAAAAACTAATTAACATTCCTGATATTGAGAAAGTTCCTGGTGTATAAGAAATGAATTCATGAGACAAGATAATGCTAAAAATGAAAAGAGGCCCCTGATTTCCTGAGACTGGACTGTACCATTTGTACGTTAAGTACAATTAGCGCTTAGTCCAAACAAGTAGGCTGTTTCTTGGACAGTGAACTTTTCTTTCTTTATTGGAAGACATTCTGCTGGAAGAAGCAAACTGTTTGCCTCCTGGAGTAATCCACAGTAAACCAAATGAAAATGAAGGCCAGGGTGTGTCTGCCCTCCAGCTGGGGCCACGGAGGGAAGCTGAGAGAAACACATTTAACTGAGGAGTTGGGGTGGGAACTGAGGCCAATTTGGAAAATTCAGGCAGAGGCAGAGTTTTCTTTTTCTTTCTTTTTTTTTAAACAGATAAACATGGGAGCTCTTAAGTAAGTGGTACGGCCCTCCAGTAGCTAGCTTCTCTTTTGAGAAAAGGTTAAGTACCTCCATGTGGAGCCTCATCCCTCTGTCTTTCCATTCATCTGTCCATCCATCTGTCCACCCATTGTCCATTCATCCCCCTCCCCTCTAATCCTCTTCTTTCCCCTTTATTTAATTAATCAGTGCCTTCTATGTGCAAGACCCTGTGAAGAAATTAGAATAAATACTACAGCATGGCAGACTTGGTTTCTGGACTTAAGGAACTCGGACTAAAACAGGGGAGATGAGGCAGGCACTGCCTGTTCTCCCAGCTTAATTATCAAAAGGACCCCCTTTCACTCAAAAGAGTCTTGGATAATAAATTATATGGTCATCCTGTGCAGAGAGGAGGTGCTGAATAAGGGAAGAAAGGAGCAAACACTTTTGCTTGGGTGGTCAGGGAAACCTTCCAAGAGGAAGGACTCCTTGAGCTGGAACATAAAGGACAGATGGGATTTGGCTGGACACAAAGGAGAGGCCATTCCAGGTAGGATGAAGGGCCCCAGAAAACAACGTAGCATCAGGATGACACAAAGGTGTTCAGGAGGCTGTTTGGTGGGAACTGAGTGTCTGGAGGAATGAAGAGTCTGGAGGGTAGCTGACATTAGTCAGGGAGGAGTGCTTGGGACAGTTTAAATCTCATTGTGGGCATAAGGAGCCAATGAAGGGTTTTGAACTACGCACCAGCCACCTGCAGGAAGGAGTGAGGGTGATAAGCAGTTGTCAGCGTGAATCCACCCTCCATAAAGGCTGACACAAGTGTCAAGGAGGAGCTTCTGAGAGTTGGTGGCTCAGTTGAAACCTTTCTTTAGCCCCCTTCTCAAACTTTCCTTCCCATTCCCATATCCACAGAAACTAGTGCCTTTGCAAAATACTTTTGCAGAAGGAAAGGTAAAGCCAGAAAAAGACCAAGAGTATACCTGGACTAGATGAAGAAAAATGGCCTACCAAAGGAAAAAAAAGAGAGCATAAAAAAATAATAAAGAGATAATGTAAAGGGATCAAGTGAGGATAAGTCAGGATTTTTTCAGCATATATAAAGATTTCACGTGGGGCTAATGGAATCTGTGTCCTTGTCTTGTGAGGCCATTCACAGACATAAAGCCTCAATCTTGAACTTCATGCAGAAGGAACTGCTTTTATATGGAATGGAGAAGAAATCTGGGTTCATTCACCCCTCACACAGTACCCTGATCCACCTGGATCCACTGTTTCTTCTCTAAAGAGTTTTCTCAGTCAGTGACTCATGACCAATTCTCTAAGTCCTGCTTCTGCACCTGTTTAACCTGAAAAAGCAAAACAACCCATAAAGCCTAACAGGCATTGATGCCATTTTACGTAATGTGTCCTCTTTTCTCGCTCATGCTAACAAAACTGCCTACAGGAGAAATTAAACCAATAACAGCCTTCTGATGGCCTATAATTGAGCTCAAAATAAGGCATGAGATGTGTGCTTGTAATGACCACCATTTCAAAATAGGAGCCCACTCTGTCCTGCTCGAACCTTCAATCGTATTTTTAAAAAATATAATAAAATGGATTCACACATTATTGATTGGTAAAATAACACAATAAAGATGGTCTGGATTCACTAGGAAGATGCTTGGGCAATGATGTGTCGGGTTGGCCACGTATCCATAGCATACATAAAATGCTTAGCAGCATGTTGGATGCAGGTGAAATGCTCAGGAAATAATGACAATTAGTACTTTTCAGTCAGCTGTGCTTAGTGTCTGAACCACACACCTGCATGGACTATGAGCTTTTGATAGCCCTCTCTGCTTCTAATATGTAGTCTTGTCTCTTGGCAGGCAGGGCAAAAGTGTAATAATCTTATTTCCCCCCTCCTTGATTCTCAGCAGAGTTAAGCACCCAGAAGATGTGGGAGAAATGTTTTTGATTAGGGTCCTACTACAAATTGATTGAGGAACAATCAGTCATGGCCACCATTAGCTACTTCTTTCCTCCCATTAACAGCTGATCCCTTAAAGCTCAGCTCAAAGTCCTTTTGCCCTGGAAACTGGTCTGGCCTGGTCCGGCAATGCTTACATCCCTCAAGGCATTTTAAAGAGAAATCACAAAGAGACGACAGAGCTGCCATACACTTTTCTATTCCACAACCTTGGGTACTCTGGATGTCCAGGGAGCTGCTTCTGTGGGGAGTTCTCCCTTGTTGCATGTTTATTTGGAAAAGAACAGGAGCAAATAAACAAAATGATGACCTTTTGCTAAGTGGGCATAAAGTTGGAAAATGAAATTGAATTTGAGTGTTTAATGGGGTTAGGAGCAGAATGAGAGAGTCACTGAGAAGAGCACACCCTCATTGTGGAAATTACACAGCCATATGTGAATGGAAATTCCATCCAACAATCTGGAAAAGATGACTTGATGTCTCAGCTGTGCTTCTCTGGGTGGGAGAAAAGCAGCAGCTCGCTCAATACAGACACGGCCAGTTTGAATCTTAGATACATGCACACACACACACTCTCACCTGCACGGGTATCTGTTTCCTCCAATACCCATGCATCAATTATTTAACAAAAAGGATGATGATTTTTGATGGCTTGCAGGTCACCCTTCGTACTCTTAAACACAAATGCACACACACACACACACACACAGGACACATCTTTCCTCCTGACCCCATTGCACAGACCTCACAAACATATATACCACACACATTCTCAAACACATAAAACACAAACATCCCCCTGACACAAACATGCAAACCATAGTCACATGCCCTACACAGCATATCCTATACACAAGCACACACCCTTCCACACTTTGCACACTATCAGGGATAAACCCATATGCATCAGATAACTCTCTCACCTGCCTCCCAGTATGCCCACAGCCGATGGACAGTCAGCATTCATTCATGTGTTCTTCTAACTACCTATCTAACATGCCTCAGCTTTCACAGTGAGTCAGCAGCTACAACTCCTTAACATGGCAGGTATTTGTAGTGGTATCCATCTTACCTGGACCACAACCACTTGGATGGAAACATGGTCTGGGAGTCGGATTGGTGCCCGGAAATACTGGGACAGAGCAACCAGGAGATGTAAGATGGCCACCAAGCTCTTGGCATGAACAGCTACAATAAAAGATTTTAAAAATTAGAGACTCTTCTTCTGGGTTCTAGGCAATGTTAGCAAATATTCAAAATGTAGCAGTCCCACCCCCAATGCCCCTTTTATCCCACCCCCAAGGTTCAAGGCACAACCTTGGCCATCATGGATGTCCCACTGGGCCCCTCAGTTCTTGGCCAGATTCCATGAGGGTCCTCCTTGGAACATATTGTTGGATTTACGATGTAGTACCTCTATCACTCAAATCTAAAGTTTCCATTGGGACCCTGATGATTGCCAAATTCTGAGCTCAGATTAGCCCCCTTCTACTCCATGTCCATAATCACTCCAATTTACTGACCATGAACATATCTGTTATGCAAACCCTACCCCTTCCAGCAGATTATGAACTCTTTGGATTACCACCATTACTCACACAAAGCAGGCCCTCAATAAATGGACACTGGGTCAGGAACACGGAGTCCTTTCCTTTGTTCAGAGCTCTAAGATCCCTAAAGGAGCGTGAGACATCTAAAGGGCTTTGTTGCTTTCCCGGGCACCATGTTTGGTCAGTGTAGATGATATCTCTTGGGGACAGCTGGGAGGGGATGTTCATGACCCAGCTGGCTTCCATAGTGGCTGAGCCATGCGCTGAACATGAAGACATTCATACCAAGGAAGGCTGGGCCCCACTGGGCTGTAGTTCTCTCAGTAGTTGGGAGGAGAAAAACATTGTGATGCAATGGGGAGTACATAGGCAGTGTGGTGAGCAGATTGGAGCTTGAGTTCTGACTTCACAACTGTGCCATTTCTGACTACCCAACCTTGGGTAAGCTACTTAAGGCTTCTGAGCTCAATTTGCTCCTCTTCACAAGTGGGGATAATGGTTCCTATGCAGAAGTATAAGTTGGAAAAATCTGTGGTGATAAAGTAGGCAAAGTTCCTGGCTTATAGCAGGTGCCCAGGAGTGTTTGATACTTTTTATTATTAATATAACTTATTTGAAAGTGCTTGGCACCTAGGCCATTGAAACATGTTGTCTTCCTTCCCTTCCTTTCTCATAAAAGGGGAGATTCACCAGATACTTTACCTGCCTTCACCATTCTATCAGCCCTCCTGGCTCCGTATTACAAGGAACATTTATGGAAAGATCAAAAAATGCCTGTTGGGTATACTTTACATGCACTGGGTTCCCGATTAGAGAATCAGTCTGTCTGCCCTGGGATTGATAAGTCTGCTAGCAGCTCTGCAAAATCACCAAGAAAAGGGAATGATTCAGACATTCCTTGGGAGCTCATCAGAGTTTCTTGTTATCATCACTGCTTCAAAGAAGCTTTTCTACTGGCTATAAATAGCAGCTCAACACCACCTCCAAATCACAGATGAACTGTTCCTAGCACTAGCCTTCCAGAAGAATGTAGTTTTCAGTTTTGGACTTTCAGGCACTGTCAACCAAGTTCTACCTACAGTTAGTCTCAAAAAAGGCTCCTGGCATGGGAGTGACCTGTTGACATGGTGTGGTCACTGTCAGACAAAGGCAAAATTTGCATTTGCTCCTCCGTTCAGAACTAACATACTACTACCAGTCCAGCCACTGAGGGGGTCAAGAGGTTAAGAACACTTGCTCCCCATTTTTTTTTTTGAGGTACACAGGGCTGGGAATTAAACCTGGGACCTCATATGTGGGAAGCCGGTGCTCAAGCACTGAGCCACAGTGGCATCCCTGGTTGGTTTTATCATTTGTTTAGCTTGTTGTTTGTTTTTGTTTTTTCAGGAGGCACAGGAAACTGAACCCAGGACCTCCTATATGGGAGGCAGGCACTCAACTGCTTGAGCCACCTCCATCCTCTCCTCCTCCTTTTAATGACAAAACATAATGCTGGAAAAGGGTGATCAAACAGATTGTTCTACCTGATGACAATGACCATCACCTTGACTGTCACAGAGCTGCATCGTAGGTACCACACAGGTCATACACCCTTTCGCTGAGTGTTCCATCCTCCACGGCGACACACACACACATACACACTACATTCAGGATGTTAATTATTGTGTAAAATATAGTCATTTAAAGAAACCTGGAAAAATTAAGTCTAATAAGATGGTTTTAGGCTGGTGGTTCCCAAACATTTTTTATTAAGCAGAGATACTTAAACCCTTTCTTCCACTAAACACTTAGGTAAAAACTGATGAATATTTTTTGAAAAATGAAAAAAGGTATGCTAGAGCAGAAAGTTTCAATTTTTTCCTGTTTCAAAAATTTTCTTTAGAATAAAGATACATCCTTTTTTCAATTAAAATTTTAAGGGAAACGGATTTTGGCCCAGTGGTTAGGGCGTCCGTCTACCACATGGGAGGCCCGCGGTTCAAGCCCCGGGCCTCCTTGACCCGTGTGGAGCTGGCTGATGCGCGCAAGGAGTGCCGTGCTACACAGGGGTGTCCCCCGCGTAGGGGAGCCCCACGCGCAAGGAGTGCACCCATAAGGAGAGCCGCCCAGCGTGAAGGAGAGAGCAGCCTGCCGAGGAATGGCGCCGCCCACACTTCCCGTGCCGCTGACGACAACAGAAGCGGACAAAGAAACAAGACGCAGCAAAAAGACACAGAAAACAGACAACCGGGGGAGGGGAGGGGAATTAAATAAATAAAAATAAATCTTTAAAAAAAAAAAAATTTTAAACCACCTTTGCATATTTGGGCACCCTCTTCATTGCTGCCTCTCCACACATTCCCGGGATTTGTCTGTCCTGATGCTCAGCAGAATCTAATGCCACCATGTGTCTGCCCTGGGGTCAGGAAGGACATGGGCAGATAAAGAGCAAGGGCCAAGACTTCACTGCATAAATGGGAAGAGCAGCGGCTGCGCCAAGTGTGTTACTCTAGGGCTGAAAAATTAGAAGCAGTTTCCCAAACACGTCCTGTGGTGGAAGTATAAATTGGTGTCATTTTTTTGTAATATATATGTTATGACCTGAAAAATGCACATACCCCTTAGCCCTAAAATATCATTTCCAGGTATTTATCTTAAAGAAATAATTATGGCTATGGCTATGAGCAGAGAGATCTCATCAGGTCAGTGAAAAAATTGGAAGCACTCTGAAACTCATCAACTGTTAAATAAATTATGACAATTTCACATAATACCATGCTACATAGTATTAGAAGTAACATATAGAATATTAAATGATTTGTAAAGATATATATCTTCCAGCTTTGAAAAAATACATATTACATATAAATATCTGTAAAATATTTACATACGTATCTGTTAATACATTTTATGTTTAGTATAGATGTGTTTTTTCACACACACATGCACGAGACTTGTGGGAACTTAGCGCACTGCTCACAGTGTCTCTCTGTGGGTGGGCGGCTTCTGGGGTGGGAGAGGTAATAGTGCTCAGACTGAAGCTGGACTCTCGGGGTCTGATTCCTGGCTCCACCACTCACCATGTGTGTGACCTTGGACCATGACACTCCTGTAGCAACTATTATTGTGCCAGTCACTCTTCTAGGTGCTGGGGATATAGCAGTGAAGAGACAAAAACCCCTGCCCTCCAGAAGCTTATATTCTAAGTTGTTTAACCTTTCTATGCCTCAATTTCCTTATTTCTTAAATGGGGATAATAAAATTCTTACCTTAGATGGTTGGGTGAAGATTCAAGATTTAAAATATGTAAAATGTTTGGCACCTGGTAAGCACCAAAAACGTGTGAGGCATTAATATTTAACTGCATTTTCTAAACTTTCAATAATGAAAATTGCTTTTGTAAATAAAAAGAAGAAAGGAAAGAACACCCTAAAGCCCTTGATCAAGGACCCTGGCCCCTCTTAACCTGAGCAGAAAGATGACACAATATTCCCAGATTCAGCCAGGGAAGACAAGAGTGAGAAGGAGACGGAGATTTCCCCTGAGGATTTGTGCCTGCCTTGTTCCTTATGGAACAAACCACTGCCACTTGCAAGCAGGTCCGGCCCTTCCCAAGGCCCCAAGGCATTGCAGGGAGCTAGCTATGAAGATAATTACTCCCTCTGACTGAGTAATTCATCTCTTTTCTGGAAATTTATCTGAGGAGAATAATTCAAGACATGCAAAAAGGAAAACAAATTAAGACATTTGACTTGGCACTATCTGATATTAGCAATATTAGAAAAAAACCCCAAAAGGTCAATATCAATCTAGGTTTAACTATGGGATATCCACCTCATGAAATAGAAGTAGCTATCAAAAATCATAATTATGAAGACCACATGGGAATATAGAAAACATGTATGATAAAACATTAAGAGAAAATAACAAAACACAATTGTGTATATGACTCCCCAAACAAAAATATGCATTTTTGTGGACAGTAATAGCAAAAAATGAAAATAACTATATTAGAGTAGTATTTTGAATGATTATTTTAATCATATCCATTTCCCTATAAGAAAGTAAAATACAAATTAACCAAACAAATTACTCAAGGCCACTGAAGACAATGTTCCTGACGTGGCTTTAAAAAAGTCTGTTCTTTTCTCTCAGCTTTTCCCAAATTGTGTCCCGTCGTTATGTTAAAAGGTGTTGGAGGCGGGTGGGAAAAGGAGTGGGAAATGAGACCTAACAAAACGGAGTGGGGTTCTTCATTAGACAGCTTCTCTAACACTTACAAGACTATTGCTTCTTTCAGTGCGCCTCGATTCCCAAACCACGTGATCAAGCGCTCTGTTTCCTCCCCCGCTGAACACCATTAGCACCCCCAAGGACACAGGGACACAGAGCAGCACCCCAGGACTGCGTCTCCAGCCTCCTGCCACCTCGGGTGCCCCCCTATGCTCAGCAAGGAATGGCCCGCTCAGTGCGCCACCAGGCAGCTCGGCACACTGCAGGCAAAGGAGCAATTACGCTGCACCAGGTACTTGGCCTTCAGGCCCGTGGCAGATGTTAGAAACCTGCCGTCAGCAACTGGGTCTCTGAGTTTAGACGTGAAGATTCCTATTTCTTTTCAAAGGCATTTTTTCCCCCACTGGGGGAAGGGGATTCGGCAGGGCGCGGGGGTTCATTTCAAATTTTCTTGTTGGTTCTGATATGGGCTCCTTAAGTCCATAGTAGACACCCAGTTTCTTCAAGACAGCAGAGAAACGAATGTTTTGTCCCTTCTGAGATTCTTGAGCTATCGTAGCTATGAAACCCAGAATTTTAAAGTCTTGTCCCAGTGCCTAAACTCTCAGCCATATCTTTGCTTCTTCTGGAGAATGAAGTGGCGAGAGGCAGGGAGTGGGTTTTGGAACAGACAGAGCGAGTCTTCACGCCACTGCTTCTTAGCTGCATGACTGGGGACCTTGGCTCCCCAGAGCCTCGACAAGCTGCAGGCACCAGCCTGCTCAAAAGGCTGATGTCGGACACAGAGACACAGAAGAGGCTCAGTGGTTATTGGTTTTCTTCCCCTCCCCAGCACACAGGAAGTTTCTATAAACATCCTTTGATGAAAAAGAGACACTGGATCTTGACATTTTCCCCAGGGTGTGGCAAGTTCTCTTTCTTATCAAATGATAAATGGGTTTGCACCCCCCAGGGCTGGCCAGCCTACAGGACGGCTTCTTAGGGGTTAATAGTAAGGTAGACGCGCAGGGGAATCTTTTTTTTTTTTTTTTTTACTGCTATCTGTAGTCCATAGCTTATATTTGTGTATTTTCCCCACACACTATCCTTTTAACACCATATATTTGTATTGTATATTTGTTAGAGTTCATGAGGGAACATTCTTATATTTGTTTACCATAGTTCATCTTTCACCACAGGGTTCACTGTGTTATAGAGTCCCCTGCCTTGTACAATCTATGCAAAGGGTACACTCAGTGGCTCTCAGTTTCATCCCAGAGTTGTGCTGTCACCAGCTCAGTCCATTTCAGAATGTTTTCATTACTTCAAATGGAAAAATCCCATACCCCCTTACACCCGCCTCCTATTATAGACCGTTTGCATTGATATAGTATCCCCTTAGCCATTATTGTAAAATATTACAACATTACTGTCAGCTATAGTCTATCCGTTATATTAGCTGCATTTTCCCATCCCATGTATCTCCATATTCTTAACACCTTATAATAGAGAAACATTCTTGTATCTGTACTGTCAACCACAATCAATATCCGCCTCAGAAAGCACTATGTTATAGCATCCCTAGGTTATCCTCTAGCTTTCTTTCAGTTGACATTAACCTCCCTAGACCACCCACAGGGGTATTTTGACAGTCACATTTCTCTCTTGTAAAACTCACAGTCCACATTCCACTTGATGTTCCTGGGAGCAAGTTTCAGGGTTTCGTTAATCTTCTCCAGGACAGTTTGCAGTTTTTGCTTCTGAGCAATCTCTGACTGGGTTACTTCAGCCACATTCAGTTTCTCACACTCAAGTTTCTCTGGAGTAACAAGGGGAAAAAGAACAGCTGTTATCTCCCGCCATGGACAGCCCTCACTCACCCAACACCTACAGGGCACCCACTGTGACGGAGCCTGCTCTCCCCTCATCTGACGGGGAGGTTGTAGCAGCGAGACTGTGGAAGCCTTGTGAGCATGTCCGGTAGTCCCAAATTAAAGACCCCAGCCTTGTCTGTCATATTTGAACTCTTTTTCAACATTTTGTTGTGTTTTTTTTTTTCCCCCCTCCTTTTCAGATCTGCCATCTTCAAGGAGGTCTCTGGGGCCCCATGGGGAAACCTTCCCTGCTTCTCCTAGGCGGAGCCAGTCATGTCCTTATCCAAGGCATTTTGTCCATTCCTTTAATACAGTATGTGTCATCAAATCATATGTATCTGTTTTAAGCACTTTTCCCTTTAAACCTGCCTAGAAAGTAATGTAAAGTGTCACAGTTCATCAATTGTAACGCACATATTTTGCACATTTTAGCACTCCTGAAATTGGGTTGTGTCTTCAAAGCCATAGCATCTTACAATTGCTGTCAGCCAGGTGGTGAATGGGATATAGTTACCACTGCCTCATGCACGTGAACTTGGTCATAGCTTTTCACTGGATGTTCCCTTCCATGTCTCAGGAAGTCTAAAGAGCATTTTCGAGGTATAAAATAAAAATTCTAAGCAATTAGAAAGCATTGAGTAATAGTTTAATTAAAGGTATTTTTTTTTTCTTCTCTTTCTTAGTGGTACTTAATGGTATGTTTTAAAATCAAATGTTCTTGGATATAGTGATGTAACCCCTTAATACCTAAAACAAAGGCAAAATATAGTCCATTTTATTAGCCTGAATTTGTATTTCTTTTTTTTTTTTTCAGAAGGTACTGGGAATTGAATCTGGGATCTTATATATGGGAAGCAGATGATCAACCACTTGAGCTATACCCGCTCCAATTTGTATTTCTAAATATTAAAAAGAACTAAACCATTTAGGTCTCCCTATCGTGAAATACACTATTGGATTCACCCAATCCCCTATTCACAACTCATTCAAGATTGATAGAACTGACACTTGAAAACATATAAAATGTCTTTTCTCCTCATTTTTAAGGCCTTCTGTACAAACAAAAACTTCACTATTTCCCCTATTACTTATTTTATTTTTAAGAAGTTCTAGCTTATCCAAGTCAAATGCTCCTAGAATAATTCTCTGAAAATGAGGTTGCCCATTGGGAAATTTCTGCAAGTCCTATGGATTTGTGAATTCTTTTCAGTAACATGGTAGGATGATCTTAAGCTACTCTTATCTGTGATGGCTTGGAATTTTATCTTTTTCTTTTCCTCAGGTGCTTGCAGTCATCATTATTTATTTCTAAAGTTTGGAATTCAACAAACATATCTAAATATCTTTCTCTTGAATGATAAACCTTGAAGGGGCCCTGCATGCCTTTTCCATTTTTAGGCTGAATTCTTATCTCAGATCTTCTCCCCCAAAGGAATGGCAAGTTATGTTCATCTTACATTGCAAGATGTTCATTTTATATTACAAGAGCATCTGATACAGGCTACCCCAAGTACAAGATTAAGAAAATCTTGAAGTCTTATCTTGGCTCAGAGAAAAAGACTGCTAGGGCAGATTGATGATGACTGCCTGGGAGTGGGGTGGGCAGGTGGGGTGGGAGTGGCAGCATTACAGGCTCTTATTTGCATTATATCACCGTCTAAGAATTTTCATGTTTATAACCTTCTGTTAGGGTCGGACTTCTTAGAGTGTATAATTTAGGTTTCTGAGTTTTTTTTTCTATGTCAACACATTTTTCTTGCACATAGTGTCTAGTCCATTCTATTTCTTAAAAAATTGAATTTTATGCATTATTTACTACAGCACTCATTATTTTTCTGTGTCTACCAATATAGTTAACTAATTTATGATACTAAAATTGTACTGCATTCTTCTCTAAATAATAATTTTTTAAAACCTGTGTTTTTGTTTCTGTTTTTGTTTTTGTGTTAGCATCTGGAACTGCTTATTTAGGAGAAGGGTTTTGCATTACTAATTTTTAAAAAATTTATTCTGCTTTATTTTTATCTATTTTAGTCATTACACTTTTGCTTTATCTTCCTGTTTTTTCATTTTTGTTGCTGGAGAGTTTATTTAGGCATTGATATTGGCATTAAATTGAAACTGAGTAAAGAATATATCTTAAAGTGATCCTTATCAACAGTTATAGCCATATCTCTTCATTTTATGCCCTTCTCCTCTCTCATAAGACATACATACACAGATACATACACAAATTGTGTATATACATACACACATATATATACATATACATACAAATAAGGAATACCCCACCCCCACCCTGTAAAATTAAAATGGTATCATTTTCCTGATACTGGCTTTTTTTAATTGGAGAAGTTGTACGTTTACAGAAAAATCACATAGAAAGTACAGATTTGCATAAAACCCCTTCACCCAATTTTCCCTATTATTAACATTTTCCATTAGTGTGGCAGTTTTATTACAATTGGTGAAAAAATATAATTATACTATTAACTATAGTCTATAGTTTAAATTATGGTTCAATGTGTTTACAACTATGCTTCCTTTAATTTTTATTTTAGTAACATATATATAACCTAAAATATCTCCCTTTTAACCACATTCAGATATATAATCCTGTGGTGTTAGTTATTTCCACAATGATGTGCTATCATCACCACCATTCACTACCATAACTTTCCTCTCCTTTACTCCAAACAGAAACACTGTACCAATGAAGCATTAAATCTCCATTCCCTACCCTCACCTCAGCCCGATAGCCTCTATTCTAGTTTGTGACTCTATAAATTTACTTATTCTATTTATTTCATATCAGTGAGAACATACAATGCTTTTCCTTTTGGAAAAGTGGGTTACTTCACTCACACGATGTCTTCAAGGTTAGGTATCAAAACTTCATTCCTGGGAAACGGACTTTGGCCCAGTGGTTAGGGCGTCCGTCTACCATATGGGAGGTCCGCGGTTCAAACCCTGGGCCTCCTTGACCCGTGTGGAGCTGGCCATGCGCAGTGCTGATGCGTGCAAGGAGTGCCGTGCCACGCAAGGGTGTCCCCCGCGTGGGGGAGCCCCACGCGCAAGGAGTGCGCCCGTGAGGAAAGCCGCCCAGCGTGAAAAGAAAGAGCAGCCTGCCCAGGAATGGTGCCGCCCACACTTCCCGTGCCGCTGACGACAACAGAAGCGGACAAAGAAACAAGACGCAGCAAATAGATACCAAGAACAGACAACCAGGGGAGGGGGGGAGATTAAATAAATAAATCTTTAAAAAAAAACAAAAAAAACTTCATTCCTTTTCATAGATGAATAATATTCCATTGCATGTATATATCACCTTTTGTTTATCCATTCGTCTGTTGGACACTTGGGCTGCTTCCACCTTTTGGCAACTGTGAGTCATGTGGCTATGAACATAAGGGTCCTAATATCTGTTTGAGTCTCTGCTTTGCTTTTGTGTATATATCTAGAAGTGGGATTGCTGGCTCATATGTAATTCTATACTTAGCTTTCCGAGGAACAGCCAAGGTGTCTTCCACATCAGCTGTAGCACCATTTTACATTCTCACCAACAAGGACTGAGTGTTCCTATTTCTCTACGTCCTCTCCAATGCTTGGTTTTTCTGTCATTTGTTTTTGTTTTTTTTAAACAGTAGCCATTCTAATAGGTGTAAAATGGTATCTCATTGTGATTTTGATTTGTACTTTCCTAAAAGGCTAATGATGTTGAACATCTTTTCACGTGCTTATTGACCATTTGCATATCTTCTTTGGCAAAATGTGTATTCAAGTATTTTTCCTATTTGTAAATTGGGTTGTCTTTTTGTTGTTGACATGTAGGATTTCTTTTTATATCTGGCTATTAAAATCATCAGATATGCAGATTCCAAATAGTTTCATGGGAAATGGTTTTAATTTTGATGAGGTCTCATTTATCTATTTTATTTTCTGGTGCTCATGCTTTTGGTGTAAAGTCTGTGGTAATTTGAGGCTTTTATAGACCCAAGAAAATCATTCTTAGGGCTAATCCATGCCTATGGGTATAACCCTATTTGTGGGACCTTCTTTCGATTAGGTTACTTAGTAGGGCATGACCCAGGGTGGATCTTGTTGTAGTTCTTTGTCAATGGGATGAATACAGACATAGGAGCACAGAGAGAAACCCACAGAAGCTGAGAGAGGAAGCCATGGAAACCAGGAAGCTAAAAGCAATGAGACATGCAGGAGAAGAGACACACTGCCATGTACCTTCCCATTTGACAGAGAATCCAGGATAATTGGCAGTCAGTCTTTAGAGAGCCCTGACTGCTGATACCTTGATTTGGACACTTTTCTTAGTCTCAGAATTGTAAGCTTGCAAGCTGATAAACTCCCATTATAAAAGCCAATCCATTTCTGGTATATTGCTTTTGGCAGCTTTTGCAGACTAAAACAAAGTCAAAGAAACCACTGCTGAACATAAGTTCCTGAAGATGTTTCCCTATGTTTTCTTCTAGGAGTTCTACAGTTTTGGTATTCATATTTAGGTCTTTGATCCATTTTGAGTTAATTTTTGTGAATGATGTGAGGTAGGGTCCACCTTCATTCTTTTGCATGTGGATATTCTGTTTTCCCAGTATCATTTGCTAAAGAGACTACTCTTTCCCCCATTGAGTGGACTTGGCATCTGTAGCAGTTTGATACTATTGATGAATTCCAAAAAGAAATATTGAATTATGTTTGTAAATTGGTCTTTTCCTCTGGGCATATGAGAGTAATCAAGTAAACCTCTTGTGTCAGTAGGGCATTGAATACCTGCCCCTTGGTGGGTGGGGACTGTCAGATAACAGGCATGGCAAAGGACAGAGTTGAGGATTTTAATGTTGGAGTTTTGATGGTGGAGTTTGATGCTGAAGCTGGAGCCCCAGGGAGAGAGACAGAGCTGTTCACCTGATAGTCTACAGCTGGCCTTGTGGAGAGAGGCAAAGCCTAGTGAGCCTAATAGTCTACAGCTGACCTTGTGGAGAAAACAGAGGAGCTGAGCCCAGTGGAGCCCAGGAAGCCTGAACCCTCACAGACATTGGCAGCCATCTTGCTCCAACACATGAAAATAGACTTTGGTGAGGGAAGTAACTTATGCTTTCTGGCCTGATATCTGTAAGTTCCTACCCAAATAAATACCCTTTATAAAAACCAACCAATTTCTGGTATTTTGCATCAGCGCCCCTTTAGCTGACTAAGACAGCATCCTTGTCAAAAATCAATTGGCCATAGATATGAGGGTTTATTTCTGAATTCTAAATTTGATTCCATGGTGTGTTTGTCCGTGTGTTACCACCATGCTATTTTGTTTACTATAGTTTGTCATAAGTTTTGAAATCAGGAAATGTGAGTCCTCCAAGTGCACTCTTCTTTTTTCAAGGTGGTTTTGACTTTTCAGGGACCCTTGCACTTCCACCTAAATTTGATAATTGGCTTTTCCACTTTTGCAAGGAGGCTGTTGGAATAATTTTGACTGGGAATGCAGTGAATTTGTAAATCTGATAACATACTATAGGACTTATTTATCCAACCATTTCCATATAGATGTTCAGTCAGGTTATATTCCACTTTCCTCCCCCGCTCCCCCATTTGTGATGTTGCATTAAACATCCTTGTCTGCATGTGTATATATGTATGTACATTACTAACTGATTATGGCTGGTAAAAAGAAAAGCTATTGTCTTACAAATTCTCTTCTTGAATGTAGTCATCTTACCAAATCCCCTTATTAGTTCTATTATTATTCTATTATTATTATTAGTCTTTAGTGTTCTCTAGGTATGCAATTAAGATAGAACACTGTTATCTCTCTGTTACATGCTTACATCACTCATTTCAATGTTGTGACTTTTAAAATAAAAGACTAACTTGAGAACTCTTCTATTCCTATACCCTACATTATTTTTAAGGTACTCAACCTGCAAAATTTAAGAGACACTTTCAAAAATTTCCTATAGTTAGAGTACTTTTGCTCAGTTTGCCAAGGGTTTAAAGATTATTTCTTTTTCAAGACTCTTAGTTGTCCTCTTTTGTTCTTTATTAGGCCAATCTCAGCTAGCTCTATCATTTTCTATTGTGGAAATTTTATTCTTCCATGAAATTGTTTCTTTCATGTTTCCAAAGTTCTGCAAATTGTTCATCATTAGTTTAACTTGTTATAAAGTATTAGGAATGGTTTTGAAATAGAATGTTACTTAGAAAATTTTTTCAGGTGGACTGTTTTCTGAATCTCTCAGTTGTATTGAAGTTAGCTTTTGGAAATATGCTTTTGGGGAGATTATTTTAAAAAAAAAATGAAACAGTATTCAAAGAGTTTCTGAACTATAAAGTCAGGGCAGAATAAATTAAATTACTCTAAGTAGTGGAAGAAAAATGTTCTAACTAACACATCTGCTATAATATCATACTGTATGAATGTAACCATCATTTAAAAAATCATTTAAAAAAACATGTAAACACTCATTCCAATTTGACTGATTCCTGAGTTATTTTTCAAAATATTTTTAAGTTTTCCAAATATATGGGGAGGCTTAATTTTTTTCTTACTTATGGTCAGAGAGTTTGTTGCTTATGATAATTTGTTAAGCTTTAATTTATGGACATATTAAATTTTGTAAGTGCTCCATGAGCAGTTAAAAAGAATGAGATTAGTCCAGTTCTGGATTGCGAAAAAGCACCCTCTATACATCTATTAGTTAAAGCTTGTGTAATTGTATCGTCCATATTTTCTTTATCTATATAATTTTTTTCTGAATATATCATTGGGAAAATTGTGTTAAAATTCCATCACCATGATGGTGGATGTGTTAATTTTTTTTTTGATTCTGATCTTCATGTTTTATTTTTATATATTTGATGCACTCATCTGCATATAAGCTTAAAATTTCTATATTTTCCTAGTAATCTGAATAGATTATCAATATGCAGTATAGAATGTAAATAGCATATAGCAACATTTTGTTTTGTAATCTGTTCTGACAATCTTTCTCTTTTTACATTGTCAGTTTACATTGATTTGGTTTATCAATATACTTAGATTTATTTCTACCAACTTATTTTTTTTCAAAGAGTTATTATTTTTTTATTTATTTCTCTGCTGTGTCCATTCACTGTGTGTTCTGTGTCCGCTTGTATTCTTGTCAGCAGCATCAGGAATCTGTGTTTCTTTTTGTTGCGTCATCTTGCTGTGTCAGCTCTGTGTGTGTGTGGCACCACTCCTGGGCAGGCTGCACTTTTTTGCGCAGGGCGGCCATCCTTACAGGCCGCACTCCTTCCACATGGGGCTCCCCTATGTGGGGGACACCCCTGTGTGGCATGGAACTCCTTGCACACATCAGCGCTGCACGTGGGCCAACTCACGACATAGGTCAGGAGGCCCTAGCTTTGAACCCTGGACCTCCCATGTGGCAGGCAGACACTCTATCAGTTGAGCCAAATCCACTTCCGCTACCAACTTATTTTGAACTTTCTATCTATTCCACTTTTCTGATTATTTTTTCTCCTTGCATCATTGCCTTTTTTTGTATTAAGGTTTTTATTCTTTCTCATTTCATTCACCAGGTTCCCTTTATTAAAATGGAAGTTATACACATTATTTCTATTATTTCATTTGCTATCCTAGAAAATTCAAGTCTTAAGGTAATCAACATCTTTAACCACATCCTGGACAATATAAGGACCTGAGCACACTTTGACTCCATCCACACATTTCCTGACTTAAGTGTTATGGTTGTCTGTAATTCTTACTCTATATTAACATTTTTAACTAGCAAGTTAGGTATTATCACAATTGTTTTATATTCATTCAATTATTGCTTCAATCTACTTATCATTGTTATTTTGCTCACCATTCTTTGCATTTCAGGAATTTCTTTTGGATTGATTTTCCTTCTTTTTAAAGTACATCCTTTACTAATTCCTTTAGTGAAGGTGTATTTGTAGTAATACACCAATGAACTGAGTAAGCTCTCAGTTCATGTTTGTTGAAAATGTTTTCATTTTCCCCTCATTTTTTAAAACATAGCTTTGTTGGGTATATACTCAAAAGTTGATCATTTTTTCCTTAGCACTTTGGAGATGATATTTCAATATCTTTAGACTCTGTCATTCCTTTATAGCTAACCTATCTTTTCTCTCAGCTTTTAATCCTTCTTTGTTTTCAGTGTTCTTAGGTTTCACTATGATGTGTCTATGTGTAGATTTCTTTTTATTCATACTGTTTGGGTTATACTGAGCTGCCTGAACCTGATGCTTCATGCCTTTCATTAATTGTAGAAAATTGTCACTTATTATGTCTTTGAATATCTCCTATACTCTATTCTCTTTCTTTTTTTCATTCTAGAATTCCAATTAGCCATATGTTGTATCCTATTAAAATAATCTCTTTTTTCTTCAAGTCTTTTTCTTATTTTCCACCCTACTGTCTCTCTAAACTATAGTCTGGGTAATTTCTTCAGTGCCATCTTCTAGTCCACTAATTTCTTCTTCAGCTATGTCTAAATCCATTGAGTTTCCTAATTTCATAATTATAATTTTTTTTTCATTTCTAGAAGTTCTATTTGACCCTTTATTACATCTACCTGTCCAGGATTTTTTTTCTTTTAAGATTTATTTTTATTTATTCTTTCCCCACCCTCCACCCTCACCAATGTCTGCTCTCAGTTGCATTCGCTGTGTGTTCTTCTGTGTCTGTCTGTATTCTCATTAGGTGGCTCCAGGAACCAATCCTGGGACCATCCAGAGTGGGAGAGAGGCAGTTATTCTTTTGCATCATCTCAGCTCCCTGTTCTGCTACATCTTATTTTCTCTCCTCTGTGTCTCTTGTTTTGTCATCTTGCTGCACCAGCTCTCCACGTCAGCTGGCACTCCTGTGTGGGATGACATTCCCACACAAGGTGGCACTACTGTGTGTGGTGACATTTCTGCATGGGCCAGCACTCCACGTGGGCCAGCTTGCCCTCACCAGGGTGGCCCTGGGCATCAAACCCTGGACCTCCTATGTGGTAAATGGGAGACCAATTGGTTGAGCCACAACCATTTCCTTACCTGTCCAGTTTTGATAGTTTTTGGTTCCTTTGCTATCCTTCCAAAAGTCCTTAAGTTTTTTTATTTGAATATATTAAAATATTTGTTTTATATTCTGTAACTGATCAGTTCCTAATATCTATGGCTTTTATGTGACTGATTCTACAGTTTATTGTTTCTGTTAACTCTTGCTCATTGTGGCTTGCTTCCTGTGTTTGGGAATTTCTGATTTTGAATTCATTTTCCTTGGAACTTGATCTCTGGCAGATCATTGTGGCCAAGGGCTTAAAGTTCATTCATTCCTCTAGATAAGACATATGTTTGCTTCTGCCTTGGGGATACTATCAAACGGGGAACACTTTTGAATACATTTTCAGCTTGGGACATTTAAAGCCATATCTTAATCCTAGCCCTAAATCTCTGTGAGTACAGGCTTTTGATAAGGAATTGTTAGGGAGAGACTTTTTCTTTTTTCAGTTCCACTTACATTCAAGGCTGATACTCTATCTAAATTATCCCTATTGCCTTTCCCCGTGGGACAAGATTTTCTAGTTTGTCTACTGGAAGTGTTACCCTTCAGTGTAGTCACTGAACCAACCCCCTTTCCTGCTCAAACTCCACTCAGTCTTTTACTCCATATGTATAACCTAGGCTATATATCATTAGGAATTAAAACTTATTCCTCTGGATTTATACTTTTTTGTTTCAGACATTAGAAGTATTTCTTTCCCTTTTACAGGCGCTTAGCTATGCAATATTAAAATATGCTTTAAAGATTTATCTGGAATTTTTAGGTGTGTTGTGCCAAGAGGACTTGTCTGGACATCAAGTCAGCTATAATACAAAAAATGGAAATTAATTTTTCTATTTTATTACATTAATTAGAAACTGAAAACACTTATAATGGTAGTGAAAGCCGTCATCTCTGAGTTGTTCCTGATTTTAATACTACATTTTTAATATTTCACTATTTAATAAGTTCACCATTAGTTTTCATAAACTTTCCCATTTAAACCACTTCCAAGCATACAATTCGGGGAGGTTAATCACATTCACAATGCTGAGCTACTGTCACCACCGTTCATTACCAGAACTTTCCTATCACTCAAAAGAAAAACTCTACATCCATTTATGCATCAAGTTCCCATTCTGCCTCCATCCCACACCTGGTAATCCGTATTTTACTTTCTATTTCAATGAGTTTGCAATTTCTAGCTATTTTATATAAGTGGAATCATGCAATATCTGTCCTTTTATGTCTGACTTATTTCACTCAACGTAATATCTTTAAGGGTCATCTATGTAGTATCATGTATCAAAATTTCATTCCTTTTTAAAACTGAGTAATAGTTCATTGCACATATATATCACATTTTGTTTATCCATTCATCTGCTGATGCACATTTGGGTTGCTC
The DNA here is from genome assembly GCF_030445035.2 of Dasypus novemcinctus. Classification (NCBI taxonomy): domain Eukaryota; kingdom Metazoa; phylum Chordata; class Mammalia; order Cingulata; family Dasypodidae; genus Dasypus; species Dasypus novemcinctus. Next base: position 81,672,178 of record NC_080682.1, read on the forward strand.
CCACTTTTTGGCCATCATGAACAACACTGCTATAAACACTGTTGTACAAATATCTGTCCAAGTTTGTGCTTTCAGTTCTTTTGGATATATGCCTAGAAGTGGATTGCTGGGTCTTATGGTATCCCTATGTTTAACTTTTTGAGGAACTGCCAAACTGTTTCCCACAGTGGCTGTACCATTTCGTATTTCTACAAGCAACATATGAGGGTTTCTAGTTCTCCACATCTTTGTTAACACTTGTTGTTTTCCATTGTTTTAATAATAGCCATAGTGAGTGTAAGGCGGTATCTCATTGTGATTGATTCACATTTTCCTAATGGCTAATTATGTTGAGCACATTTTCATGTGCTTATTGGCCATTAGCATATTTCCTTTGGAGAAAGGCTAACGAAGTCTTTGCCCATTTTAAAATTGGGTTGTCTTTTTGTTGTTGTGTTCTGGGATTTCTGTATATATTCTGGATATTAAATTCTTATCAGATATATTGTTTCCAAATATTTTCTCTCATTTCATTGATTGTCTTTTCAATTTCTTGATAATGTGCTTTAATATGCAAAAGTTTAAAATTTTGATGAAGTCCAATTTATGTATTTTTTAAATTTTATTGCTCATGCTTCTGGTGTAAAGTTTAAGAATTTTAACAATGTAAGTCTTCAATCCACAAGCAGGGGATATATTTACATTTATTTAGGTCTTTTTAAATTTCTTTCAGTAATGCTTTGTAGTTTTCTGTGTACAAGCCCTTTACATCCTTGGTAAAATTTATTCGTAGACATTTTAATTATTTAGTTGCTATTGTAAGTGGAATTTTTATGTTGATTTCCTTTTCAGATTGTTCCTTGTTAGTATATAGAAACACCACTGATTTTTATATTTTTGATCTTGTACCCTGCCACTTTGCTAAATTAATCTATTAGTAGCTTTCTTAGATTCTTCTGGACTTTCTATACATAGGATGCCATCTGCAAGTAGGGGTAGTTTTATTTCTTCCTTTCCAATTTGGATGCCTTTTATGTCTTTTTCTTGCCTAATTTCTCTGATGAGCAATTTCAGTTCAATTACTGAATAGCAATGGTGATGCTAGGCATTTTTGTCTTGTTCTTGATCTTAGGGGGAAAGCTTTCAGTCTTTCACCATTAAATATGGTGTTAGCTGTGGGGTTTTTATATGTGCCCTTTATCACATTGAGCAAGTTATCTTTTATTCCTAGTTTTCTGAGTGCTTTATCAAAAAAGTGTATGGGATTTTGTCAAATACTTTTTCTGTGTCAACTGAGATGATCATGTGGTGTTTTTCTTTTGTTCTATTAATATGTTGTATTACACTGATTGATTTTCTTATGTTGAATCACCCTTATATTCTGGGATAAATCCCACTTGATCATGGTGTATAATCCTTTTGATGTGTGGTTGGATATGGTTTGCTAGTATAATATTTTGTTGAGGATTTTGGCAACTATATTCATAAGGGATATTGGTCTATAATTTTCTTTTCTTATGATATCTCTATGTGGCTTTGATATTAGGGTGATGCTGGCCTCATAGAATGAATGAGAAAGACTTCCCTCCTCTTCAATTTTATGGACACTATTTGATTATGTTTAATGTTCCTTATCATAGTTTGGTAGTTTCCTTTTCTTCCTATTTTTGTTTACTAGGGATGGCTGTTGAATTGTATTAAATGTTATTTGACATCTACTGATAGATTAATTTTTGTTTGCTCTCAAAATTACATATGCATTCAACTACTTTTTAATAAGACTGATAATATACAATATGGAAAAAATTTAAACTATGAAAATTAAGTCTACCTCCATTTCAGCCCTAAGTTACCTAGCCCCATTCTATAGAGACAGTTTATTGTGAATATTACCAGAGATATTCTATATATTCACAAGCACTATATATATCCACTAACACACAACACGAACACAGTGGCAAACAATATGCATGGTTCTGTACTGTATTTTTCTTCTTTTACTTACTGAAACATTTTAGAGAGCTTCTCTACTACTTTTAAACAAAAGAATAATGATAAAAATATTTAATACAGCTTTTGAATTTTTCAGAGATGAGAACATGCCTCTTCCAGTTTAAACAGTAGTTTATATTATTGATGACAATCCTAGAATCAATGTCCAATATACCAGGAAAACCTTAGAGTAGTACTGTCCCATAGAACTTTCCGCTATGATGGAATTATGCACTGCCCAACATGGTAATCATTAGACACATGTGGCTATGAGCACTTGAAATGTAGCTAGTATGACCAAGAACGTTTTCATTTTAATTACTTTTAATAGCTACATGAGGCTAGTGGCTATTGTATTGGACAAGCCAGTCATAGAAGTTTCACAGGCCGTCTGCCTGGTTTTACAGGGAAGAGTGATCTTAGCTGCAGAGAAGTGATTTAGTGCAGGAGTTCTTAACTTGGGGTCCATGAGCTTGAATTGAAATTTAAAAAAAAACATTATTTTTGTGGGCATATGTTGGTACAGGTGGGATATATTTATTAAATAACACACAGTATAGTGTGCACTTAGTAAGGGGTCCATGGTTTTCACCTGACTGGCAAAGGGGTCCAGAGAACAAAAAAGTATTAGGAACCTCTGAGAGAGTGGCTGAACCAAGATTGGAACTATGATGTCCTGTCTTTCTCTTCATTTCTCTTCCAATTTTAGCATACCTGCTACATTAGCCTAAGTACTTTTGGGTATAGGGAAGTGACCATTAAAACCAATTATGATCAAACTTTTCAAGATGCTTCTCTTCCTTGGGTTCATGAAGTCACCTTCATTCAGCATCCACCACTTAGAGTTTACTTTGGCTGTTCATTCCCTACCTCAGTAGATTGAGAATTTTCCCCATCCATACTGCTACTCCTCCAGTTTCACACCATCATTATCTCACAAGGAAATGCTTTGCTAGAGCTTCCTCACTGCCTCCAAAGAAGCTTCCAATGGCTCCCCATTTATCTTTCTAAAGTCACCTAACTGCCCAAAAATATAGTCTAAAAATTCTTAGTTTAAGGCCCTCTATTATGTGGTCCTTACCTTCTTTCTTTCTTTGAAAAAGCTTTTTATTTTAGACTAGTTTCATATTTATATAAAGGTTGCAAAGATAGTACAGACAACTCCCTTATATATATATACACCTGGTTTCACCTATGGTTAATATTGCAAATTACTATGGTACATTTATCACACCTAATGAACCAACATTGACCTATTACCATTAACTAAACTTCACGCTTTATTTCACTATTTTTTCCCTAATCACCTTTTTCTGTTCTAGGAAACTGTCCAAGACACCATTTTACATTTAGTTATTATATCCCTTAGCATTTCCCATGAGTTTCTCAGACTTTCCTTATACTTCATGACCTTGACAGTTTTGAGGAGTACTGGTTAAATATTTTATAGAATATCCCTTAATTTGAGGTTGTCTGATGTTTTTCTTATGGTTAGACAGGGGTTATGGGTTTTGGGGAGGAAGATTACAGAAATGAAGTGCCTTTTTCATTACATCACATCAAGGGTATATACTATCATCCTGATTTTTCACTGGTGATGTTATCACCTGGCCAAAATCATGTCTTCCAGACTCCTCTACTGTAAAGTTACTTGCCACCCTTCCTCCCCTTTCCATACCCTACTCATTAGAACTAAATCACTAAGTGTAGCCCACTCAAGGGGTAGAAATTTAAATTATTTGAAATTCTTCTGTAAGGAAGAATTGTTCCTTCTCCATTCATTCATTCATTCATTTATTCATTCACTTATATCAGAATGGACTTAAGGCTATTTACTTTATACTATAGTTTATAATCCAATACTATCATTATTCTTTTTGTTTTGTTTTGTTTTATGCTTAAATAGTTCCAGCTTTGTCCACTGGGAGCTCTTTCAGGTCAGCTCTGGTCACTTTTGATGTGCTACTTCATCTTTTTTTTTTTTCTTTAGCACTTCCTCACCTTTTGGCATTACAAGATGCTTCAGGAGCATCTGCCTCAGTCTTAGAATCAGTCATTTCTCCAAGAAACCCTGATTCCTTTTATCAGAGAATGGTATTAGAAGCCTCTTCTTTTTTAGGTACACATCCTACTCATCCAGTCTTGATTACCAGCTACCCACTCCTTCCTTGTCTCTATCATACTTTTTCTCCACTTACACTGAAATCAACAGGGGTTTCCCAGTGACTCTTTTTTGTGCACTTCCTGCTGTCAAGAATGTTCTTCCCCTTTCTCATCTGACTGGAATTCTGTTCCTTCCTTCAGGCTCCATTCGAATGTTCCCTCTTGCATGAAGCCTTTCTGTACTAGTCAGCCAAAGGGCTGCTGATGCAAAATACCAGAAATATGTTGGCTTTCACAAAGGGTATTTATTTAGGGTAGAAGCTTACAGTCACATGAAGAGAAAGTTACTGCCCTCACCAAAGTCCGTTGCCACATGTTAGAGCAAGATGGCTACCAGTCTCTGTGAGGGTTCAGCCTTCCTTTTCCTTCTAAAGCTCCATGGCCCCAGCTTCTTCTGATCTCAGCTGTAGGCTAGCATAAAGCTCATCTCTCTCTCTCAGGCTCATTTCTTTCCTGGCTTTCTCAGCTGTTCAGGTCTCTTCAGCTGCAAACTATCCAGTGAATGGCTCAGCTCTCTCTCCCAGGCTCCAGGCTCCAAAATTAAACTCTCCATATATTTACTTCCCTGCCTTTGATTGAGCATCTGTTTATATAGCCCACCAGGGGGGAGGGGGGATGGGATGGGGTGACTCAAACTGAGTTGCCCTAATGACATGGTCAAATGAAAGCCCTAATCTTGATTTAATAAAGAAAAATTAAACCTCTGAATCTAACACAATCTAATAGGCCCATAGGAAGAGACCAGTTTACAAACACAATTCAGTATCTATTTTTGGAATTCATAAACAATACAAAACTGCCGCACTTTCCCATCCTCCTACCTGATACCCACAACACTTTGTATTAAAGGCTGTTAGTTCCTGAAGGCAGGGACTGTGACATATTTACTTATATCTCCAAACTCAATGTTGGCATACAGCAAACCAAACAGTTACTGTTTAATGAATAGTAAATGAATATCTTAAGGTCAGTGTATGGTGCATGTTTTGGGGTCTATCAGTAAAACACACTCACAAACATGCACACACACACACACACACACACACACAACCTCCTGTGGAACTTTACGCCCAAGGGACACTGCTGTTGTGAAAACCAGAAGGAAGAAGCCGATACCTTATGACTCTCATCCCTCAGAACAGGCCTTTTCTGTTACCAGTACATGCATATTCAAAGAGAAGGATCAGTCACATAAAACATATACCATAAGGAAACTCAGATAACCACCTCGAGTCAGGAAGTCTCAGTAAGAAACAGGCAGCAGCTCATGTTCAGATGAAATGACTAATTATTTTGAGAAGGCATTTCCATGGAGTCGCTTATCTCCTGCCTCTCTCTCCAATCTACTGTGTAAGTGCTGGGGATACAAATATAACAAGGTAACTACGGACACACCCACATAACTGAAATGTTTGAAATGTATCTCAACTTTGGACTATTCCGTGACTTTCTTGTTGGTGCCATGGGACACTGTGAGTACACCCTCGGAGAAAGGAGGGGTCTTGTTTCTATCAATCCCCCTAAGAAGTGGTTAATCCAGGGAGAGGGAATGAGTATGGAATGGGGTAGTTAGGAACTCCCTCCTCATTCGAGGGGCTGGGAAGCTTTTGCTGTGAAGTATGGAAAGGGCTGGATCGGTTCCCATGAGAGGATGGAGGTGAGCATCATGAAGAGAGAGGGCAGAGCGGGCAGCATCTGATTTTCCCTGCTAGTAGCACCAACAATACAAACAGCCAGTGTGGGGAGGAACAGCAACTAAGGCCAAGGCCATTGTACTCTCTGGCCTCCAGAGGCTGTTGTCCCACCTGGAGCCCCTGGCCTAGCTGCGTTTACCTGCAGCTGCACCCAGCTCCCAGCACTCGACGGCTCCCATCTCGGGCTCCACAGCCCTCTCCTTCTCTGCTGGAGGGCTTCTCTGGCATCCCCCGGAGGTTTTCAATTCCCATAAAGACAACCCTCGATCACAGGGGAATAAATCCCTAGCCTCCCTGTCCCTGGAAGGTATATTGGTTACAAGGTGCCCGTGGGACATCAGGTGGGGATGCTTGGAAGCTGAAAGATACCCTTAAAGCTTCAAAGAGAAAGCTGTTCCCAGAGAGAGATCGGCAAGTGATTAATGAACAGGTGATGGGTGAGACTGGCGGACTGGAAGAAAATGATCCAGGAGGAGGTATGGAAGCAGGGAGAAGAGTGTCAAGGCCCGAAGACTGAGAACCCCACGGTAAGGGAAGAACACCTGAGAAGGAGGCGTCAATGGTAGAAGAGGGTCCAGGAGAACATGAGCTCGCATGAACCCCCGGGCCGGGGAAGGGGATGAGAGGGACGTTAGCGTCAAATGCCACACTGTAAGAGGAAGCCCGAACTGGCACTGGTGATCTTGACAGAACAAGTGGAGGGAAAGATGGAGGTGGCAGCCAGCCTGTCCTGCAGAAGGGGGTGACTACTGGTGGAAGGGAGCTATAGTGAGAGCCAGACACTCTGTTGAGAAATTGTCTGGGAAGGAAAGAAGACAGAAAAGTAGCCAGAGGGGAGCTCAAGGTCACAGGGGTCATGCAAAACTCTATCTTCAGAATGACTCCTCCCTGAAGCCCCTGGCACATATCTGTAACTGCAAACTGGTTCTCTCCATCTGGGTATTCTGCCTGTAAGTTTTGAATGTTTATGTTCAGCCTTAGACTCTCAGAGTCTAAACTTAAGTTTACAAATGAGGCAGCACCTTTTTTCAATGTGTCTGAAATAATTTAATCCAACTGGGTTTTTTTTTGTTGTTGTTGTTATTTTTACCAGGCATCTCTTAAATTTATTGGGGAATTCATAGTTGGAAGAGGAAAAGATCACAGGCTTAAACAATTGTAAGATAAAAGAACAGTTTCTTGCAAATTATTACAAAAGTACCTTCTGAAATGTATGTTTTGAGCCACTGTTAAAACAAAATTTTAGTGCATCCTGAAAGTTCACGTTTTGGTAAGTGAACATATTAAATTACTGAAGAACAAAAATAAAAGTTACAGTTACATAGTACAAGATCTTAATGTAGTAATTCAGCACAAACAGCTACCATTACTCAAAGCTGCTTTTGATACATACCCAATATATTAAACAAGAATGTAGATTACTTTTAACACTGCACAAGTAATGAAAGGTAGCAAATCCAGCAATGTTAAAGCCGGATATTAAATAGTATTCAAACAGTAAAACAAAAACAAAACAATTTCTAGACTTACAACTCTACAAAAGGAATGTACATAGATGGTTAAAGTAATAAATAAATAAGTAAAGTGACGAGACTGAGGAACATTGTACCTGCATCTTCAGAGCAGGAATACAGCAAATGAGTGCTTATAGGAGTGTTTTGTGGGTTTTTTTTTTGCTGAAAGCAAGAAAAATGCATTTTGCTTTTAGTACATTCAGATTCTCCCTAGAAGTGCTAATTCTCTTGAGCTGGTATCAGGGTTTTAAATGGAAAGTATTTTTCCTACACGCTGAGTATGAATGCACTATTGAAAAAATATTCTGTGGAAAGTTTCATTTGAAAAGTGTAAAATTTAAAATGATATACTACGTGATGAGAAATTAACAATATTAATTTTGGAAGAATATTGTTAACAAACAATTAAAGTAGACATTTGAGCGTGGACTCTCCTGATGACACTCAATTAAGCTTTACATTTGGGGAATGTGCACTGATAAGAGCCAGGTGGGTGAACTTCTGCTCACTTTATTACATGGTGCCCTTAATAAGCAATCCAATGATGCTATCAGCAACATAATTTAATCTAATTGTACGTGATGCCTGACATGGAGCTCCACAGATGTGACATTGACCTCCGTCATAATGGATAGTTTCGTAACCGTTCCCAGAAGCAAGATTACTCCACGGTCACATTCTACCCTTACCTTGAAAGCCCCACATAGAACTTTTGACACCATTTTAGATTCTTACTAGAAATCACTGGGAAAAATGCTCAAGTCTCATGGCTCCTCCACATCTAAATGTGCCACAGAAGCTTTCATTTTCTCTCCATGTTCACTTGAGTTTGCAAGCCTTTATATTTGCGCTCATCAATACTGATGTTTGAGTTCCAAATCAGGTTAGCTTCCTAGATATTACTAGATTTTATATTAGTCATTCATTTTTACTCAATATATATTGATTAAGAGCTCAGCAACATGCTAGTGCTGGATAAACCTGGACAAATAAGACATGGTTCCTACTCTTGAGAATCCCACAGAGATTTATTTAAACAGTTGCAAACAAGGAAAATCTTATAATAAAGAGGTGTGTGTATGTGTGTGTATAACATATGCTAATACATGTATACATACACTTTCACACACATATCTACATAGAGGTCTACAGATCACGGAGGAACATACACACACATAGATAGGTCTGAGATCACCGAGGTTGACAAACACATCCATGCACCCACACACACGTGTTTTCCAGATATACAGTGGGTCTCGATTGCTGGGGCAGCCCCATCTACTCTTCAAGACCCCTTGCGCAATTATTCATGTAAAATAGATTCCAAAAAGATATCTAAAGCCTCCACTAATCTGTTATCTATTTCCAGGCAAACAGCTGTGAACTGAGAACAACTTTTAACTAGGAGTAATGGATCATCCACCTGCAGATAAAAGACATCCATGGCAATATTCAACTGTCCTACCAAAAAGCTTCTGTAGCACTTGTCCATCATACAAGTCTTCGGCCAGGTCTTTCACAATGATTCTTTCTCCAACCAACACATCATTAATCCAGTCAATTAATACCTACAAAGACAGTGAAGGAATAAGAGAAGAGTCATGGGGTATTTTCACACAGACCAGCTTTCTTATATGGGACAAATAAAATCTAAATGACCTTCAGATTTTAAAAGCTGCAGAATTAGCCACATGACCCAGTATGTAGACAGGTAGCTGTGAGCATGAGCCCCAAAGCCTGTTAATTTTTAGGTGCACGCCCTTCTAGTGCTACTGGCCCCACTGTCCCTGCTAATATATTCTACCCTAATTCCAGGCAACATTCACACAGTTTTGGTGGTGTGGCTTTGTACAGGCAGGGGTGTGGGCTCTGGGGTTATATAAACTGGGGCTAAAAGCCCAGCTTTACCTACTGACTGGTTATATGACCCAGGACAAGCTCTTGATCTGCTCTGAGCCTCTGATTTCCCACCTCCAAAAACTGAGGATGAACGTACCTTCCTCATCAGGTGCTGGGAAAGGATTACAAGTGCTGAACACTAAATAAATCATTGATTATCATTAATGAATAAAGCAACCTTTCATGAAATCATTTGAACCTTCCAGTGATTTGCAAAGTGGTTACTGCCATCTTTATGTTTAGGAGGGGAACTTAAGTGCATAAGTCAACAGATTTACCCAAAGTTAAGGACCAAACCGTGGGCAGAGATGGGAATTGACCCAGGTTCTTCTCACTCTAAATAAAGTACATGTTCTCCTTGTTGCACCAAGCTGCTCTCAATGGGGCCCAGTGTAATCTCTCATCTCCTTCTTAGCTGTCTTCCTCCGAGAGCCTATTGTGCATCAGCCACTGAGCTGAGGCATTACACATTCTAGCTCATCTATTAACGCACACACCACCCCTGAGAAGCAGGTGTCACCTCCATTGTCAGGTGAGGAAACCAAAGCTTGCACAGGTTAAACACATTGCCTTTCTTTTTTGTTCATTAAGGCATTATTTACACACAATAAAATCAACCAACTTTAAGTGTACTGTATGATAAATTTTGATCATTGTACACAGTAGTGTAATCACCACAACAAGCAAGACACAGAACAGTTCCCTCACCCCACAAAGCTTCCTTGGGCCCCTTTGTACTTGATCTGCTCCCCTGACCACAGGCCCTAAGCCACTAACAGTTTTGCCTTCTCTACAGTTTCTTATCAATGAAATCATGTGGTACTTAATCTTTTGTGTTTGGCCTCTGTCACTTAGCCTAGGTCCACTGCTTTTATAACTCAGGCAGAAACAGGGCTGGCTTTCCTTCGCTGGGTGGGCTGAGGCTGGAGCCTGGGGGCTTCACAGCACCTTGTTCCGCAGTTCCAAGGCAAGAGGATGCAATTAATGAGCACCCACGGTGTCAGGCTCAGCCTTGTGTCCAGTGCCATGAGCCTCAGGCTCTGTAGGTGAGAGGCTTGCAGGGGAGCAGCCCAGGTAACCGGAAGATTACATCCTAATAAAGGACTCAAATCCTAGGGGGAGGGAGTATTACGTGAGGAGAGGAGGGGTGCCACCCAGGCAGGGAGAGGGCAGAAGGAGGCGAAATGAGGGAAGGCTTCCTGGAAGGGCTGTATTTGAGGAGAGTCTTAAAGAAACTCGGAGTTGACCAGACTTTCAAGGGGTCACAACAGCCTAGGCCTGGAACCTGGAAGCCAGGAGGGCACCCTCACTTCATCGGGCGCTGTGCAGGTGTCCCGCACACAGGTGGCGGCATGCATCTCCTATCGCCGACCCCCTCAAAACGGGCCGGGGCAGGCCTGGCTCTGGGAGAGCAAAGACCACATCACGCCGGTTCTGACAGCGTCGGACCTCCTTGGAAGCCTCCCCAGCAAGCAGGGCTAGAGGCCGCCCGGAGGCTGAGGGGCGTGCACAGGGCGGGAACTTGCAGGGGGCAGGCCCTCCCCTACACGCGTGCCCGCGCAGGCCCGCGCCCTCGGGAGCACATGGCAGGCAGAGCCTCAGCGCCCAGCTCTTCCATCTGCTCCCTGCAGAGCCAGGCAAGGGCGCAGGGTCTTCCTGGGCGGGGGAGCCTTCCAGGGGTGCAGCTCAGCCTGCATCTGTGAGGGGCCGACTCCCCACGTTCACACCCAGCCCACCTGTGCGCTCAGGCTCATGCCTCGGGGACACGAGGGTGGCGCCCTGCCCCCAGCCCTGGCCTACTCCTTTCTGGCTTCTTCCAGAGTTCCTTGGACTCTGGGGTAAGGTGACGGTTCAGGCCGGGAACAGACAGAAGGTACTTGCACACGTCTCTGAGAAGATTCCCTTCCGCGCCCAGCTCTCTCCTGGGTTCTCTCCACTGAAGAAGGTCTCAGCCCCAGCAGTGATACTCCTGGTCCGCTTCTGAATGCCCTGGTTGCTTCTGAGCTTCCTTCCCATCCACCTACCCACCCACCTTCCCTTCCTCCCGTCCTCCTGCCCTCAAACCCATCCTCCCTTCCTCCCTCCCTCCCATCCATCCATCATCCATCCATCCATCCATCCACCCATCCATCCTGGTACCACCCGCCCATCCAGCATTTATTAAATACCTGCTAGAGGTCACACCCTGTGCTGGACCCTGAAGAGAAAACAATGAAAAAAAATAGTTTCTAACCCCCAGAGAGCGGCCATCTAGGGAAGGAGGCTAAGCGCATGGGCAAGGTACAACCTCACGCGATCACCAGAAAGACAGAGTTCCACACAGGGCCGCGGCAGCATGCAGAGGTGCTGAGCTCTGGCGCCAGAACTTAGGGACGGCTTCTTGGAGAAAGTGGCCCTGCTCTGACTTTCAGAGGAAGAGAAGGAAGGTGCGTGCTAGGACTGCGTAAGCGGGAGTATGGAGGGGAGGGTTCGAGGCACGTAGGGCATGCGTGGGGAGCCCCCGCGAGCAGGCCTGCTGTCCCCGCGAGGCCAGGCAGGGGACTGTTCGAGGTTGAAGGGGGAGCGAGAGCTTGGAGGCCCCACATGCCACACCCAGGAGTGTGGGCTTCCGCCTGCACTGGATGAGAAACTCCAGACAGGTTTTGAGCAGGAAAGTGATATACTCAGATTTGCAGTTTGGGTGACTCACTCGAGCAACAGCGCCCTTTTACTTTAAGCACGGCTTGGAGAACTCGAAGAGGAAGAACACAGGGTAAGGACATCGAAGGGGGAAGGAACACACATTTTTCAAGGGGTGAGCACATGCCAGCCACTGTGCCAGATGTTTCCCTTCACCTTATCTGCTGTGGTTTGGATTCTATCTCCTCCACTCAGCTATGGCCTCAACAAGCCACAAGACTTTGCCGAGACTCAGTTTCTCCATCTGTAAATGGGGAAGACACTAACTCCTATGTCACAGGGTTCTTTTGAGGAACCTTGAGAAAAGCAGTGCTAGGACTTTGACGTGAACTGTAAAGCCCTGAGAAACGGGAGCTTATTTGTACTGCCCGCTCCAGCAGGTATCGGGGCCACTCCTTGCGCATCTGACAGGCCCACTTGTACAGTGGCTCGACCACGGGCTGCTGGGGGCAGGGGCCGCCGCGGCTCTCCTGGTGCGTGCGCAGCTTGCGGTCTGTCTGGGAGGCACCCAAAGCCCCTCCACGTCACTTCTTACCTTCATCAGTTCTTGAAGTTTGGGGTCACTGCGTGAATTTGGATCGACCATCGTCCGGACTTCATTCTCCTCTTTAAAAAGAAAAGGAATTCAGTGGGCTGGTTACCCTTGAAGGCTGGTTACCCCGAAAGGCGCGAGCCACTCTCACCCAGCATGGTGTCCTCAGGGTCCAGCTCGAAGGGGATGGGACTGAGGGGCAGGTTGATGGCGTTCATGCCTTCCTCCTGAAGCTCGGAGACTGGAGAGAGAAGGAAGAGCCGAGTCACGTGTCAGTCTCCTGACACAGGAGGGTTAGTTCTCTGCCACCATACTGATATTGAGAAAAAAACCCCTACGTGGATTCCAGCTCTCAGGACACCTGCAGTCAATTCCCGGCCTCTGCTTGCTAAAAGGACCTAATCGTCGCCTTCTTCTCACCTCTTCCAAATGGCACCTCACACGCTTTCTTTGGAGAAATGGGGAGGACTGGGCGGCACAGAAATTGGCCTCCTCTCAGAAACCATCTCGGAACAGTCGGGAGCGAGGTGGCGCTGGCTCTTCGCCTCTGCCGTTTGCCCCCGCTCTCCCTCCTCCACGGCTCGCTGCCTGGCACTGCTGGGCACCCAGCGGCCGTCGGTTGACCAGATGGACGAGGTCACCAGGTTAAGGCTATCCTGCCAGCCATCCCCACCTTCGTTTCAACCCTCCTGCCTTCTCTCCTTATTGGGCTTCCCTGAGATGTTTTTCTGGTTACCTCCCTCCTTCCGTCACCACCCTGGCCGTGCTCACGGAGGTCCCAGGGCGGCCTCTGCCCTGCTCTGGTCCCGCGTCTCCGCGCTAACGTGCGGGGACACGGGCCCGTCACCACGCCCCTCTAGGCCAGTGTAGCTGGAAAGGAAGAGCTGGACTGGATGACCAGTAAGTTCTTTTACAGTTTTCTAGAAATCCTAGAAATCTACAATTCTACCTTCCTCAAGAAAAATGAACCGAGGCCCATGACCGTTAAAGACTTACAGCCTGCTTTCCTCTCCTCGCTCAGGCCCCACATGGCGCCTCAGCTTAAAAAAACAATCTTGTGATGGAAACTTGGTGAGTGCTGACCTTGGATTACCCCTCCTAAAAGCAGGGACTTAAATCCTCATACCTCTGTTCAGTTCCAGTTTGCATAATTACTTTTTGCCAATTAAGCAGAGAAAGGCCATTTTTTTTCTGAAGGCTTTGCTAACCAAAAGGTTCTTAATGAGCTAATACGGCAGCTGCAATCAACCTTAATAAAAGCAATGTCCCATCTTTCCATTTCATTTTTTTTATTGACTCTGGCCCCACCAATTGCCAGCATATGCTTGCAGGAACTCTTAAATCCAAGGCAGCCACTTACTGAGTGTTCTTTCACATTAGCAAACTTGGTGATAGTTGCGGTTGGACAGGGCAGGAGACTGCCTGACAAAGAAAGAAAGACATTCTACCCCAGAAAGACACAACTTACATTGTGAGGCTGGTTTCAGTCCCTCCCCAGTGGGCCCTTGTGTTCATACGGGACATCCAATTCACAGACCCGCACCATTCCATATAATTCCCCTCATAAAATATACCTGAAAAATAGGTGATCCCTTTCAAGCCTAAATGAATCTATAAATTCAGGACTGTGTTTGTTTTCTGGCTAAGAACAATTGCTTCCTTAGGACGTTTAATTTCTTCTTATGTCCCTCCTAGAACGAGCAGTTTGCTTTCTTTTCCAGCTGTTTTTTTCACAAAGAGACAACGTTTTTATGACTTAACAAATGTGCATACAGTGGGCAGTGGAAGGAACGTCATACTTAAATGTGGATGCAAGGCTGGGCTTTCTGGCTAGTGAGGAAACTCCTAGAGGTGCTTCTCTCCTTTCTCTGCATTCTCCCTTTAGATCTGCACTGTCCAATATGGGAGCCGTCAGCCACAGGAGGCTCTTTACATTTAAATGAATTAAAAATAAATAACAACAAAAAATCCAGTTCCTCAGTTGCACCAGCTACATTTTAAGAGCTCAATGGCCACACGTAGTTAGTGCCGATGCAGAATGTTTCCATCAACAAGGAAAGTCCTACTGGACAGCACTGTCCCTGCCGATCCTATATACCTAAATGATGAGCGTGTCCATTTTTAAATCTCTAGCACAGGCTCCTCCCCGAGCTCCAGGCTTCTGAATGTACATGCTTGCTCCATGTCATCTCCTCTGTCTGTTAACAGACATCTCAGATTTACACCTCCAAAACAGAACTCTTGATTTTCAACACACTCACCCCCTCACCAGACAAAAACCAAACCTCTTCCTCCCACTTGTGGCCTCTTCCGTAGCTGGCACCACCAGATACAAAATGGTTCAAGCCCAAACCCGAGGACGCACCCTTCATTTCTCCCTTTCCCTCACTCGTCACATCGAGCAGATCGGCAAGTTTTGTGGGCTCCCCCTCCAACACAAGCCCTTTTCCCACCATCTCCACTCGTATGACCCTGGTTCAAGCCACCAATGTCTTTTACCTGGACCACCAGAACCGCCTTCTCACTGGCTTATTGCTTTGAATGTTTTTAGCTTTTTGTTTTAGCTTTTCCCTAGTAAAACAGGGAGTCAACAGACGGATCTGGAACCTGTCAGAAAAACCACCACCATTAGCACGTGGACATCAGTGCACCCAGGACGCTGCTGGAAGACCCTCACAGAGCTCCCCCTGAGAACGAATTTCCTCGGAAGCCAGGAGAAGCCCCCACATTCTCCAGGGACCTAATCACTGGGCTGCTGGGGCACTGAGGGGTGGGGTAATCAATCAAAGCCACAAACAGCTGGGACTCCTCCCCTGTCGCTAGTAAAGGGGCAGAACAATTAATGGTTTAAAAGGCAAGCGGGAAAGTAAACTAGCCCTGCGCCTGTCCCTGTGCTTGCCCCTGTCCCTGTCCCTGCCCCGTGCCTGTTCCTGCCTGCTGAACCCTGCTCTCACTGTTCCCTGTCCTGCGTGATGAGCACACAAGTAAAATCTGGGCATCTGTAACACGTGGTGGGGAACTGTAGTCTGAAAATCGGCCCTCTTCACCACTCCTCAGCCCCTTCCTCTCTACCTGGGACCCATCATCTATTATTTTCTCCCATTTCTTATCCCTCCCTGCCTTAACAAATTGCTGGCCTAATTAACCCGGCTTGCTCTCGAAATTTGTTTCTTTTTTTAAAAAGATTTTTATTTATTTATCTCCCCCCCCGCCCAGTTGTCTGCCCTCTGTCCATTCGCTGTGTGTTCTTCTGTGACCGCTTCTACACTTATCAGCGGCACGGGAATCTGTGTTTCTTTTTGCTGCGTCATCTTGCTGTGTCAGCTCTCTGTGTGTGCAGCGCCCTTCCTGGGCAGGCTGCACTTTCTTTCGCACTGGGCGGCTCTCCTTATGGGGTGCACTCCTTGCGCATGGGGCTCCCCTACGTGGGGGACACCCCTGCATGGCACGGCACTCCTTGCATGCATCAGCACCGCGCGTGGGCCAGCTCCACATGGGTCAAGTGGTAGGCGGACGCCCTATTCATTGGGCCAAGTCCGCTTCCCAAAATTCGTTTCTTGTTGCTCAGTCAAGAACCAAGAGAAAAACCTGGCTACAGTCCTAGGGACTGAACCCAGGACCTCATGCATGGGAAGCAGGTGCTCAACCATTGAGCTACATCTGCTCCCCTGCGTTTTCTGGTTCTTTCTCTGCCTCCAATCTTCCCGTATGGAGGCTAGAATGGCCTCTTAAAAATGTAAATCGGATCATACAATTGTCCTGCTTTAAACTCTTCTGTAGCTTCCCACTGTAAGGCAGAAAAAAAGCCCAACTCTTTACTATGATTAGGCTCCTGCCTCCTGCTCATGTTTATTTTCTTTATAGCACTCATCATGAACATGTCTGTTATCTATCTTCCCCTCTGAGAATGCAAACTGTTCAGTGCTGGAACTTAGTCTCGTGTTCACTATTAGACTCCTAAGGAGGCTGGGGTGCAGTGGCTGGGGGCGGGGCTGCCTGGACTCCTCCAGATTCGCGCTCCACCGCTGGCTCGCGCGCAGTGGGCAAGGTCACTCAGCTCTCGTGCCTCAGCTCCTCAAGTGCAGTATGGACGGGGTGAAATAATACTTACCGCACTGGGTGTTGAGAGGATTGAAGAGTTAACGTCTTAAAGCACTTGAAGAGTGCCTGGCACCTGGTAAGAGTTACATAAACGTACTCTATCATCAATATTATTACTTAAAACAATGCCTCATGCATAGTACTCAAGAAATACTTGTTGAAAAGTGAATAATCAAAACGGTTAAGACCGCCCTTCAATGACACAGGCCAGGAGATGAGGCAGAATTAGCTAAAGCAGTACATGGTATTTAAGGAAGGACTCCACTTTGCCTTCTGAGAAAAAAAAATGTTCGTTTTGGCCCAATCTGCAAGTGTGCATGCATGGACGTGTGTGTGCATGGACGCGTGCACGTTGCTGGGGCATTACCAGTTGACATGCTTGCAATCCCAAGAAGGATGCATCTGCCTCATGACTATTATAGATGGCGGTGGCCTTGGCCCAGTGTTTAGGGCGTCCGTCTACCACATGGGAGGTCCGCGGTTCAAATCCCGGGCCTCCTCGACCCGTGTGGAGCTGGCCATGCGCAGTGCTGATGCACGCAAGGAGTGCCCTGCCACGCAGGGGTGCCCCCCGCATAGGAGAGCCCCACGCACAAGGAGTGTGCCCCGTAAGGAGAGCTGCCCAGCGTGAAAAGAAAGTGCAGCCTGCCCAGGAAGGGCGCCGCACACAGAGAGAGCTGACACAACAAAAAGAAACATAAATTCCCATGCCTCTGACAAGAACAGAAGCAGACAAAGAAGACGCAGCAAATAGACACAGAGAACAGACAACTGGGGGGGGGGGGGGGGGAGAGGGAGAGAAATAAATAAATAACTAAATCTTAAAAAAAAAAAAAAAAAAAAAAAGACTATTATAGAGGCAGAGCCAGTCTGTGAATATAAAGCTGCTTACGTATCACGCAAGTGTGACCAGAAATGCAGTATCTGCAGCCAGGACTCCTAAAGGTGAGTGTGCATGGGCTCTCTTTTTACATGTTGGTCATTGTTAAGTGCCTTCAGATGAAAAACTCCCCAGTCAGAAACACTCCCCTCGGCCCAGCCGCTTTAATTCACTCACAGAGACATAACAAACCCAAGAAGAAAGGATGAGATATGTTCGCAATTGGACATGTTTTTTTCAGGAAATGATTTGGTCCGGGAGCACCGTTCCCATTCCATTAACTGCTGACTCGGGGCCAACTGTTTGTAAAAGGGAATATGCAAACGGCCCGCGCGGGCTGGCCCCGCCCCCTGGGGCACGAGAGCCGCCACTTCCCCAAAACAGCCGCCCGCTCTGGAGGCTTCGTTTCTATTACAGCTCAGCAAGACCCGCAGAGGCCCCGCCAACCCCTATGCTCTCCGAGAGAAAGAGCTGCCATTGCATTTTCTCGGTATGGAATATAAATATGACGTTTCTCCCTCGGACCTCCTCTAACATCTAAAACGAGGTCTGAACGAGCAGCCCCGGTGTCGCGCAGTGCCATCACTCATCACTTAATGCAGATTAAATGCCCGGCCGAAGGTCGGGCTGGGCAAGCAGGGCGATTGCCTCGACTCCTGAAGCCCTCTCCATGAGAACCCGGGCTTCTGCTCTTCTGGGAAATGCACTCTGACTCTGGGTCCCGCAGCACAGCAGAAAGCACGCGGAGGGACCGGCTTTAGAGCTGTGAAAGAGCTGCATTTGAATCGTAGTTCTATTTTTATCAGCTGTGGGGCCTTCTGTACGTGACTTAACCTCCCTAAAATTCTGTATAAAACAATTCTCTAGAAAACAAAGATGTGACTGACTGCAAGTTTCCTCCCCAGTATTTCTTTTACTCTTTTTCCCTGCTGAAAGAAACCTAACTTTGTTCCTTTCCACCCCTCCTTCATTTGCCTCAGGGTGAGATTCAGATTGGGCTAAGCTAATCATGAGGATTTCACTTCCCTTTGCAGTGGTAGGCTCAAACATTGTCATATAATAAAATTCTGTCAATGAGCTGTGGGAGGAAATTTCTAGGTGCTTTTAGGAATGGTTTTCCTCCATTTTAAAGAGAGATCCAAGAAGAAAAGGAATTTTTCTCCTTCTAATCACTGGATCAGGATGCGATGCCTGGAGTTGCTATAGCTATTTTGTAGCCATGAGGTGAGTTAGCCAAAGGAAGAATTTAACACGCTGAGCGTGGCAGAGAAGAAAGAGAGAAAGAGGGAGTTCTTGTTGATACCACTGAACCACCACCCTTGGGGATGCCCTAGCTATGTGTCTTGTTATAAAGAGATGTAATAAATTTCTTTATTGTTTAAGCCACTTAAGTGGGATTTTTCTGGGGCTTACAGCTACAACCTCAATTATGAAGTTGATAGATGAACAGAATACATCTGCAATAAATGGTAATTTTCCTCTCTTTATTTCCCTGAAAAACAGAATGGCTGCAGGTATCTCTTAAACACCAGACTATGTCCAGGGGTTTGAAGAACACCAGTGCAGGGAACAAGTAAATACAGAGAAGAATGGACAGAGGTTTCTAAAAGTTAAGGGAAAAAAAAGGGGGCCCTTTTATGCAAGGCCAGCAATTTCATTCATCAACCAAGAAATATGACTGGGTGCCTGCTCTGCGGCAGGCCGTGCACCAGGCATAGGGGATAACTGTTTGGGGATTTTTTTTCTTTTTAAAATTTTACTTGTGGTAACATATATACAACTCAAAACTTCTCACTTTAACAACTTTCAAGTGCACTTTTCAGTGGTATTATTTGCATTCACGATGTTGTGCTACCATCACCACGATCCATGATGGAAACTTTTTCATTATCCCAAGCAGGAACTCTGCCCGTTAAGCAATATCTGCCCCGGTTTCCCACCACCTCTCCCCCGCCCCAGCATCTGGTCCCCTGTAGTCTAGAAGCCCAGCTTCGTTACACGTCTGCACTGCTCTCCTCGGCATATCGTGTTCTCCTTACACTAACTCCTTTGTGATTCCTGGATGCCTCCCACAGGTTCAGACACCACAAGAAGACACAACATCTCATAAAATAAGGCCTGTTTCTCTCTTGTGTGCCTCTCTGAAGACTTGAAAGTACCCTTTCCAGATGCTCCACTCATACCTCACTGGCCAGAACAAGGCCACCCCTCAATTAATCAGGGACCATGGAAACAAGAGCAACACAGCTGCCTTAGTCCAAGCACAACCCGTCCTCGGGAGGGCGCCAACACCACCTGGCTCTCCCAGGACGGAAGAAGGACGTTGGGCTCAGGAGGGACAGCAAACATCGCCACTACACAGGAGGGCTCTGCTCCACGCCAGCCGTGTGACCTTAGGCAAGTCAATCTCTCTGAGCCGGTTTCTTCATCTGAAAAACTCTGGTGAAAATGCTTGCCTTTGTGACAGGAAGATTCAGAGTCCCTTCTTAAACCCTTGGTCACACCAGAAGTTCTCTCCTAGCGGGCATATATTTGATAATGCAGCATATACAAGTATAAACACTCCATACAGCCTTTTCTTTTTCTGATGAAAATCACACAAAATAGAAAGTATTAGAAGTCATACGTTTGTAGCTTTTGCTTGTGGTATTTTCAGCTTCTTGGAATTTGCAAATTTCAGCTTTTCAGAATTTGTTTTAATTTCTCTGCTCCTCATTTAGCACTTACTTTGTGCCAAGCTTCTCTGGTCACTAGGGAAAGACGTGAACGCAGCAGATTCTCATGGAGTTCACACAGGAGACTGTCAGATCACCAACCTTAAAACAAGAGGCCCTTCAGTGCACTGCCCTCTGGCCCTTTGGGCAGACAAAACCTGGAGCTGCCACTGCACAGCACATTTGGGTTGATAAGAAAAATCTACAAGGGGCCCAGGAACCCAGCATTGGGAGACAGACAAATACAAAATAAAGTCTGCCTAATAATGGTCATGAAATGCACAGTCTGCGAAACACTGCATTTCTGCACAGAGGAGG
Source organism: Dasypus novemcinctus (assembly GCF_030445035.2). NCBI lineage: Eukaryota > Metazoa > Chordata > Mammalia > Cingulata > Dasypodidae > Dasypus > Dasypus novemcinctus. The sequence continues at coordinate 81,692,643 of NC_080682.1, forward strand.
GAATCTGCACAGTGGAATCAGGAATATCATAAAAACTATAATGCTATAAGCTATAATGCTGGGGGAGACTTTTTAAAGGGAAGAATCAGCTAAGAATTTCTCTCGGCTCAAAAGTTACAAGCGTACAAAACTCTCCCTATCACCATAGATAGTGGCACAGCACAGATGAGCGTAAAGAGCTCAAGAACACAGAGCAGGGAGATGCAGTACCAATAAATAGAGATAAGACATCTTCCAGGTAATAAGCAACTTCAGTTGGCATTTTGCAGAGTATCGAAGAAGGATAAATCTTAAATTCTAGCATGGAATGAAGACTTAAAGAATGAACTTTAAAAACCACTGCAACCAATAACATGCCTGGGCACCTTTTCTGAGGCAAGCCCGACACCGGGCACGGGGCATGCAGGTTTGGGGATTTGGTAGGGCCTCTCTCAATGTGCTCACAGGTGGTGGGAGAGGCAGACACATAACTAAAATGTGCAGTACACCGCACCCAGGGGTGAGAGGTGTGTAATGAGAGGGCTGTGGGAACACAGGCAGAACAGAGCTACTGGATGGGGAAGACTGGGAAGGATTCCCAGACCAAGGAACATTTGAGCTGGACCTTGAAAAATATAAATTTTCATCCAACAAAGGCGATCCACAGAAGGCACACCTTGTGTAAACGCAACAAGGTGTGGAGACACAGGGCAGATGTTCAAACAGCGGTGATTACATCCGATTACAGAGAATGTGTGGGGGCCAGGGAGGTGGCACAGAGGGGAAATGGGGGACGGAAGGGTGGTGGGTAAGTAGGTGGGGTCCAGAGTGTGGAGGCCCTTGAGTGATCTGCTGCCCAGCCCTCCCTGAACCAAGCTCCCTGAATCTGTCGCTGTGGAAAGCATGCCCAGGGAGAATGACAGAATAGCCAGGAACCTCTTTCTTCTTTGGTGCAAGTGAGCTCCAGGGAGACTTTAGGCTGCCCTAGATCTTCAGCTGGACTCCCATGCAGGACTCCTGTGATTAACTTCTGGTCCACTTGAGAGCTGCTAAAGCTCCCTTAAGATCTAAATGGCTCAAGAACCCCACAAAAGTCCTTGAAAGCTAAGATAACTACATTTTTTGGTTGGCTAGTCACAACAAATATTTTCCATGTGAAAAATTAACCTGAAAGAACATTTACAAAGAGCCTACTGGTCATTCATACTTAATGGTGAGAAACTAGAGGCTTTCCCTTAGGATTGGGAACAAGGCGAGAAGGTCCCCTCTCGCCATTCTATTCATAACTGTACTGGAAGGTCTAACTAGAGCAACAAGAAAAGAAAAGGTATATACACTGGGATGGAAGAAATGTAAAATGTTTGTTTGGAGATGACCTTATCGTCTATGTAGAAAATGCCAAAGAATCAACAGAATAACCTTCTGGAACTAATGAGCAATTTTAGCAAAGTCACAGGACTCAAAGTTAATAAGCAAAAGTCAACTGCTTCTCTCTACATAAGCAATGAACAACTGGAATTTGAAATTAAAAACATAATACCATTTTTAATGGAACTAAAAAAAGAGAAATACTTAGGTATAAATCTACCAAATATACACAGAATTGATATACAGAAAAGTATGAAACTGATGCAAGGAATAAAGAAGATCTAGATAAAATGACCGATATTTCATGTTCATGGATTGGAACACTGAAAATTGGCAAGATGTCATTTCTTCCCCAATTCAGTGCAATCCCAGTCAAAATCCCAGTCAGATTGGCTATTGACAAACTGACCTTAAATTTTATACGGAAAGGCAAAGAACCAGAATAGCCTGTGTAATACTGAAGAAGAACAAAGTTGAGATCTGGCACTACCCAACTTCAGACTTATGAAAGGGCTACAGTAATCCCGATAGTGTAGTCTTAACAAAAGAGCAGTATATCAATGGAACAGAACACAGAGTCCAGAAACAGACTCACACAAATATGGTCAATGGATCTTTGATGAAGGAGCCAAGTTGATTCAGTGAATAAAGCATGGTCCTTTCAACAATGGTATTAAAACAATTGAATGTCCATATGGGAAAAAAAAAAAAGAATCTAGACAAAGACTGCATACCTTCCACAAAAATTAACTCAAAATGGATCCCAGGGCAAAATATAAAAGACAATACGATAAAACTTCTAGAAGAAAGCATAGGAAAAAATCTATGTGTCCATGGGTTTGGAGATAAGTTTTTTCACACATCACCAAAAGCATGGTCCATACAAGGAAAATTTGTAAGTTGTACTTTATTAAAATTAAAAACTTCTGTTCTGCAAAAGACACTTTAAGAAAAAAGAGACTTTAGGAAGATGGAGGACTAGAAAGACTCTTTTCTCTCCCAGAAAAGTAGCTAGAGGCCAGGCAGAAAAGCCTGGAGAAAAAATTCATCTAGAGTTTAAGACACCAGGGGAAGGCTGGACACCACCCAGAAGAGAGAATGACAAAGGAAAAGAATTGTGACAGCAAAACTGTGAGTTAAAAATAGTACCTGCAATTGCTGGCACCCTCCTTCACACTATACACTCTTTTTTTAAAAAATTAAATTAAATTTTATTTATTTCTCTCCCCGCCTCCCCCCCCCCCCCCCCATGGACACACTATACACTTTTGAATTCTCAGGCCTTAGAGTCATTGGATACAGACAAAGGGCGCCCCAGGCACCAACATTCCCAGGAAAGTGGGGAGAGAGGGACACAGCCTAAGGCTGACTCAGCTTTTGACGCACAAATTTGGTCTGCTGTGCCCACAAGCCCTTCCAGGCTGGGTGGGGCCACAGCATTTTTGCCCTGGGATCCCGCTCAAAACTAAAGAGATCCAACCCTCTCAATCTCCCCTTCTACTGACTGGGACTGGTTGTTGAGGACACAGAAGGGAGTGGAATTATTTCCTACCCAGGAAAAGGGAGGAAGCAACCAGCAAAGGTTGAAGAACTGCCTCAGAGAAAGTTTGAATTACAAGGCTCTTAGCCTCAGGGCAGGAATCTCTATCACAGAGATCTGATCTGTGTTTCAGCAAACACACTCTGACAGGCATTGAACAGAGAGGGCTGCCAAAGAGTGCCATCTGCTGGCAGACCAAGGAAGTGCATGTGAAGAAATTAAAAGTAAGAAACTCTAGAATATCATCAGTGTGGAAAAGCCTTCATTCAGTGTTCTAACTTTAGAAAATATGAGAGAACTCACGCTGGAGAGAAACTGTAAGAATATGTATAAAGGAAAACCCTAATTTTTCTAAATATAGATAGTATGAGAGTATTCAAAGTGAAGAGAAATGCTGAATGTCATCTATGTGGGAAAGTCACAGTCAATATTCTGGCATTTAATGAAATGAGAGAACTCACAATTTAAGTATTTATATAGAAGAGTCTTCAGCCATAGAGTTAACCTTTAAGCTCACCTAAGAAGTCATTTACTGCAGAAGAGCACTAGTTTCATAATCAATGTGCAGCTCCTTTATCACCAATACTGCCTAATTAATCCTAAATTCATCCTGGAGAGAATTTATATGAAGCTCATCTATGTAGCAAGACAGTTAGTATATAGTCTGATGATATACCACGAAAATACTCACAATATAAATGTAATGGAAGTGGAGAATCCTCATTCACCACTCTGATAAGCAAACCAGAGAAATCCCATTTGAGGGAAATTCTGTTTGTATTCAGTGTGGCAGTGCCTTAGTTTATAATTTATCCCTTAAGTAAAATGAGGAAACTCTACAGGATTGAAATACTAGATCTGTAATCATTGTTCACTATCATTTATCCAAGCACAAGCCTTGGTGTGCAAAACTTTAGGAATAATAATGAAAATATGAAATAAGAGGGGTAAGTCTTTACTAGGAGGATGAAACCCCTTTGAGAAGTTCCAGAAAATTCATGCTGGAAAATGTATTCAATAAAAAATCAAGTGGAAAAAAAAAAGTAAATAAGAGATGCTTTTTCCTACTTTTAAAGCCTCCTTCCCCAAGGCCCTAGGAAGGAGGTCTGCAACCCACTACCGGCTCCATGGCCTAGATTTGAGCAACTAACAGGGACAATCCTAAAGACCCAGAAAAGACTGAACCAAGAATCAAAGAACAGCAGTAACACAAAGCTTCCTACCACTAAATCCCTATAAAAAAGAGAGAAATTGAGCATCTGAGTAAACTCATCATCTGAATCAGATGCCTAGACATCAGCAAAATATTACAAGCCATACTAAGAAAATGGAAGAAATTACGCAAGAAAAGTAATATATCAAAGTCCCAGAAGAGATACAGGATTTGAGACAACTAATCAACAAGATGCACACAAATTTCCAAAATCAAACTGAGTTAAAGGACAATACAGCCAAAGAGATAAAGGACATCAAGGGGAAACTGAGTGAGAACAAAGAAGAATCTGAAAACCTAAACAGAAAAGTAACAGAGCTCATGGGAATGAAACACATGATAGGTAAGATCAAAAACACATTAAAGGTATACAAAAAACAGACTCAAATGATAGAAGAAAGAATAAGTGATATTGAAGACAGAACAGCTGAAATTGAAGAGAGAAAAGAATGAAAAATATTAGCAGAGGCTCAGGGAGTTGAATGATAACACGAAATGAAACAACATATATGTCATGGGAGTTCCAGAAGGAGAAGAGAAGGGAAAGGGGCAGAAAGAGTATTTGAAGAAGTCATAGCTGAACATTTCCCAACTCTCATGAAAGAAATGAACTTACATGTCCAAGGAGCACAGTGTAACCCAATCACAATAAATCCAAATAGACTTACTCCAAGACACATACTATTCAGAATGTCAAATGTCAAATGTCAAAGATAAAGAGAAAATTCTAAGAACAGCAAGGGAGAAGGAAACCATCACATATAAGGGACATGCAGTAAGACTTAGTGTGGATTTCTCATCAGAAACCATGGAGGTGAGAAGATGGTGCTATGATACATTTAGGATACTGAAAGAGAAAAACTGCCAGCTGAGAATTCTTTATCCAGCAAACTGTCCTTCAAACATGAAGGTGACTTTACAATATTTACAAACAAACAGAAACTGAGAGTTCGTAAAAAAAGAATCCACCTTTGCAGTAAATATTAAAGGAAGTGTTAGAGCCTGAAAGAAAAAGACAGGAGAGAGAGTCTTGGAGGAGAATATAGAAGAGAGAATAGCAGAAAGGATAACTAAAAGAGTAAAAAGACAGATGAAAATAAGATATGACAAGTTAAAATCAAAGATAAAATGGTGGAAGTTAACAATGCATTTATGCTAATATTATTGAATGTGAATAGATTAAACTCAATCAAAAGATATGTTACACATGGTTGCCAGAAGCTGGAAACAACCAAGGTGTCCATCAACCAATGAATGATTATATTAACAGCCATTGATTATACACTCTGGATACATCATACAACATATGAATATATCTAAAATGAAACTGCTTAATAAATAAATAATTGTATAAGAATATCCAGAAATAGCAGCTATATACAGCAAGGGAAGCATAGAGAGATAGAGAGGTGAAGAATTTTCTTGTTTGCTTTTTGTTTATTATTATTATTGAAATAATGAAAATGCTCTGATGATGAGGTGACAAATGCTCAACTATGTGATTATACCAAATAAAACACACATCTAATAAAAGACATTTATCCAAAATACGCATAAAGAAATCTTAAAACTCAATAATAAGAAAACAAATAATCCAACTAAAAAACAGGGAAAAGATCTACATAGATGTTACCAAATAAGATAGATGGCAAATAGGTATCTGAAAAGATGCTCAATATCATTTATCATTAGGGATTTGCAAATTAAGACAACGAGATACTATATACACCTATTAGAATAGTTAAAATCCAAAACAACTGACAATTACACATACTGGCAAGGACGTGGAGTCTCAGAAACTCATTCATTTCTGGTGGTATAGCCACTTTGGAAGACAGTTTGGCAGTTTCTTACAAAACTACAGTCTTACCATACAACCCAGCAAATATGTTTCTAGGTATTTATCAGTATTTATCCAATTGATTTGAAAATACATGCTCACACAAAAACCTGCACATGAATACTTACATCAGCTTTATTTATAATTTACCAAAGCTGGAAGCAACAAAGATGTCTTTCAATAGGTAAGTAGATAAATAAACTGTGGTATATCCATCCAACGGAATATTGTTGAGTAATAAGAAGAAATGACCTATCTAGCCATAAAAAGACATGGAGGAACCTTAAATGCATATTACTAAATCAAAGAAGTGAGTCCGAAAAGTCTCCATACTGTGTGATTTCAACTATATTTAACATTCTGGAAAGGCAAAGCTACAGAGAGTAAAAGAGTCAGTGGTTGTCAGGGGTTCAGGGATGGGGGAGAGATGGACAGGTAGAGCACAAGGGATGTTTAAGGTGGTGAAACTACTATATGATACTGTAATGGTGGATCCATGACATAATGCATTTGTCAAAACCCATGGATCTTTAAACCACAAAGAGCAAAGTTTAATGCATGCTTAATTTATAATTTTTTTTTTAGGAGATTAGGGATCGCAGCATGGAATCCAGACTGGGACAAAAGACTCTAACTGTATTACAAATGAAATAATCCCCTGAAAGGGATGGAGGGAAAAGGTGCTGACATAAGTATTTTTGGAAGTGAACAGAGATGGTAAGACTGAGGCAAAAGGAATTGCACATAAACACCATACTCAGTTTGATAAAGTTATTTCCTGCAATAGTATGGGTTAACAGGTCTTACACTGCTGAACAAGTTTACTGGATCTGAACAATTAAGTAAATGATGGTGGATGGTGGGAGTTAGGGTCTCATGGGTACTTACAGATAAGCAAGGAGAGGAAGCTACAATGGGCCACATGGTAATGGATTAGAGTTGGAGAAATCAGTAAGAACTCATATATAGCTTAATATAGATATAAATAGTTACATATAAAATATTTATAGATAAGCATATATCCCCTTGCTTTGACAGTTGAGAGCCTAAAATAAAGGACTCCCCAGTAGCGATGAGCACAACTCATACCCAGATCTTGGTTTCTAATACCAGTCTCTAAAAAAGGAACCACGTACCTTGGAAAAATGGCTGATTCTAGAACTAGGACAGGAAATACACAAGACAGTTTGGAGCATCTTGAAGTGCCAGTAAGGGGGTATGCCAAAGGGGCACAAGAGCCACCTCTCAAAGAGCTCTGTAGTACTGGATCATAATTCAAAGCATAAAATAAATATCCATGAGTCCATACTGATATAAATGATTAAACACATTAATAAATGGGGAGGAAGAAGAATTTCTCATGCAGAATTCCAAATAATTTATGTTGATACTTTGCCCTTAAAGTGGGGGGATCGCCCCACTCCTTAAATGTGGTCTGCTCATAGTGAGTTCCAAATAGTACAGTATGGGGGAAAGAAAAAAAAGAGCAATTTCATAGGGAAGAATCCTCCCTCAAACCCATAACACAGTCTAATCATGAGAAAAACATCAAATTCCAAGAGAGTGGCATTCTAAAAAATACTTGAACAGTACTCCTCAAAACCGTCAAGGTCATCAAAAACAAAGAAAGTCTGAAAAATGGTAATAATCAAGAGGAGACAAAGGAGACATGACGATTAAATGCAATGTGGCATTGTGGGCGGGATGCTGGAACAGAAAAAAGGTTCATTAGGTAAAATTAAGAAAAGTGGAATAAACTGTGGACTTCAGTTAAAAATAATGCATCAATATTGGTTCATTATTTGTAAAAAATATACCACACTAATATAAGATGTTAATAATAGGGAAAAGTAGGTGTAGGATATATGAGAAGTCTATATTTTTTTCACTATTTTTCTTTGTCTAAAATGTTATAAAAATTCAAACTATTTTTTAAGAAAATCAACCTGAATTTGTTGTTATTTTCAAACAAACCTAGTGTTCACTGGGGAAAAAAAAATCCATGATTTTATGGGGCACATATGCTTCCTTCCATCACCTAGGAGACTGATAATTTATACGTAAGTTGGGCACTATAGAAGCATTCCTACAGGAGGCAAAGCATAAGGGCATTTCAAAGCCTGCACTGCAAGCTGTACTCATTCATTGCCAAATGAGAACCCAAGTTTCCAGAAAGAAAGTGCATGTGTTTGTTTGTTTCTAGGGCTGAGCTGAGAAGACAGGGCTTCATTATTGTTTAAGGATGCCTGGCAGTGTCATTTCTGGTTTCCCAAGAGGAATCTGTCCCATTGTTACGACCATCATTGAAGGGCAAGTAATATCTTCAATTATTTTTTTATGTCAGGGCTCTGGAAATTTTATCTATCTATGGTCCCTGGAGGGGGTCTTTATACCGTTAGTTACACCATTAGTTTTCAATTGCTATAACAAATGACCACAAACTTGGTGGATGAGAACAGCACAAATCTGTTTCCGTGCCTTTTCCAGCTTCTACAGGACCCTGCATTCTTTGGTACCTGGCACCCTGCCTCCATTTTCAAAGCCAGCAATGGCTGGTTGAGCCCATCCTGCTTGCTTCATTCTAGCCTCATCTTCTACCTCCCTCTTCCACTTGTAAGGACCTTTGTGATTACCTTGGGCCCATCCAGAAAATCTAGAGTAATCTCACCATTTTAAGGTCAGGTGATTTGTAACCACATTTCTACCTGCAACCTTAATTGCCCTTTTCCATGTAAGGTAGTGCATGTATACCCAGGTTCTAAAGAGAATACATGGACTTCTTTGGGGGGGAGGGGGGGGAGCATTATCCTGCCTATAGCTTCTTGGTTAAGAGGATAGGTTCTGTTCTGAAAACTCACCCTTCCCTAAAACATGTGGGTTCACTTATTTATGTGGGATTGCCAAAAGAAAATGGAAAACCCCAACCCCCTGTTCCTTAAACAAGAGGAGTTTTATTAACTTTTAACTAAAAGGAAACTTGTTTTAGCAGCCATAATATACAGCTCCAGATAAACATGGGAGCCAGCTTGTGGCGTCTTCAGCAGCCTGTCCGAGTCCCACGCCACACTCTCCTCTACTTGACACAGCTGCTCAGTCACCAGGGTCTGACATCCGGCCACTGGAGAACAGCCAAGAAAAGGAACTTAAGAGGGTGGTGTTGCTGGGGAGCTGGCAGGAGGATGTATAGTCCTAAGTCTTACAGTTTCAACCCGAGTCTTTGTTTTGGTCAGTTTTATAGTCTCTGCAGAGCTGGAAGGCTGCCAAGCAAAAAATGGCCCCTGGGCACTTATTCGTGGTTCAGTCCAGCACACGCTACAGCTGCCCTCCAATTGCCGCTGAGCACGGGGGGAGATGCACAGCACCATTGGCTGGCCTTCAGGCAGCCCAAGCTATTGGAATTGAAACATTGCTAGGGGTCTCAAGTAGGGCGTGGGAGTTAAATCTAAAAATTAGACAGGCACAGAGGGTCCAGGGGGACAGTACGTCACTGTTCTTTGTCTTTTGCCACATGTCCAGCTTTCTCTTTATATTGAGAATTAGAAGCATTTCCTTGGTTTGAAGGTCTGCTTTTATTTTAGCCAAAGGTCATGTGGCTGTGCCATCCTGAGAGTTTATAATGGAAAACACCGTACTGCTGTGCATCCGTGGGCATCTGTGTGCATCCACGGCCCCTAAGCACTTGCAGTGGCTTTGGGAAGGGCTTAGGACTTGATCTGGTAAGCTGGCTACTTAAATGTGAACTATGGATACAACAAGTAACTTCTTCAAGTACAGCCAGCGTGGAAGTGGCACTACTTATTTATTCATAAGCACAGCGGGGGCACCTACATGGGCCAGGAGCTATGAATACAAACATGAACAAGTACCTACCCTCTGGGGTCAGCTGGCCCCTGAGGGACAGCTATGTTTGGTGGCCCTCACAGCCCAGCCTGGTGCCAGGCACCAGATTACACTCCGTGAGCCATGGACGATGCTTCAGTGGGACAGAGGGAGGCCTACACAAAGTCCAACACAAGTGAAGAGGGCCCCTGTGCAATTCCGAACTAAGTGGTGAGGGCAGAGAGCTCGTCCGGAGCGGAGGGAGCAAGAGGAGTGTGGTGGAAACGCAGAGGCCACGTTGGAGCCGGCAGGGCCCCAGGCGAGTGGCATGTGGGCGCATGAAGCACCGGTACAGCCTCTCAGCCTCACTTGCTTTCGTCCTTTTGCTTCACCTGACACATGTTTTCTTTTCTCATCTCATTCTCTGCTGCTCTTTGACTTTCATGCCTCCATCCCTCTTATTTATTAATCCTAAGCCATTTATTTTTGCAATGGATCAATGCTGTTTAAAAAGTGCCACATCAACTACTTATCCACTTCAATTCTCAAGTTGTGACCTCCGTGGAAACAGAGATCTGGGATTGGGTGGTAAGCAAACCGGGCACCAATGTGTTCTGCCTGGCTGAAATGCTTGTGGGCTAGTTCTGGGTTTGTCTGAAACACCAGTCAATGGTTTATCCTGAAAGAGCACAGCTGGTGGAAACTCTTATAATAATGATGATGATGGTGCAAGATTAAACACTTACATCCCACTTCCTATGTGCCAGGCACTTAGATGTGGCACTTTTTTTCCTAAACATATATTAACTCATCTAATTTTCACAACACACAAGTGAGAAGCGACTTATGAGTCCCATTTTACAGATGAGGAAAATGAGGCGCAGAGAGGTTACATAACTTGACTAAGGCACAGAGCTGGAAATTAGAACCCAATTTGAAAACCCAGGCCACTTGGCTCCAGAGTTCACACCCTTACCAAGATACCATATGTTGTTCCAGTTTTATATGACAGTTTTTCTTTATATGAACATATCTACTTCATTAGGGTAGGCAGACAAAATATTCTCCAAACACAACATGTATCCCTAATAAAGTCTGAAAATACATATCACACCAAGTTTGCAAACTACATTTATGTGCCTGGAGTGGGAACACGGGCACTTCTGCATTGCCAGGTAGAACCGACAGCTAGTGTAAAGGGGAGCAATCTTGCATATGCCAAGCCCCAGGGGTTGGCTGGCCACTCAATGGAGGCTCGGCCTTTGTGAGGCCACATGAAAAAGGAGGTGATATCTGAGCAAACGTGTTTGTTTTAACTAACTTATTGACTTATTTCTGACTGTAAAAGGAAACAAGCTCATTTATGAGAACTTTGAAAATGGAAAAAAAGCTATGGAAGAAAATAATCCTGTTTACAGATAAACTCTGTTAACATGTAGTTTCTCACAAGCTTTTCTGTTTTGCACACACATAAATACACACATTTAACATACAGGGTATATTATGTTACAGTTTCTTATGTCATCAAAAATATCACTTTAAATGGCTTCCTCAGTCTCTACTGAAGGCACACACTGTGCATTTCTTATCCATCCTATAATTGTCAGACACATACCCATCCTTGAAGCTGAGTGGGCACTCACGCAAAGGGCTCGCTGGCATAGGACATGGCGCCTCCAGGAAACTCAATGCACAGCCCAAGGTGAAGGTCAAGGCATGGGATATTGCTCTCTCTCTTTCAGTGACGAGAAAACTAATTTTTAAGTGACTCTTCTGACCTGGAAAGATACCTAGGAGATGCTGACACAGTTAAATGTCTCCTTTCTCTCCCAAGGTCTTAGTTTGGAGTCCTTTAAATGTGGGTAGTTTATTTGGGAAAAAAGTAAGGGATCAGGAGAGAGACAGAGAGTGAGGAAAAGGCAATAAAGGGTGAGTTACTGGGCTGGTGACCTGTGGGCAACCTTCAAGAGCTGGGGCACGTGTCCTCTGACTACTCTCCCCATTAGTGGAGGTACCCCCACAGCGTTACTTCTCTGCACTTCCAGGCTGTGGTGGGTGCAGGGTGAGGAGGCGTCAGACTCTAGAATGCTAGGGCAGGAAGGTGGAGGAGCGAGATGAAGGACCCTGCAGGCCATCCCTAAAGACCACCGCTGAGCTGAGACAAAGGTGGACCAGGAGGCACAAAGCATCTGCGACACCCACCTCAAGTTTCAGGGGCCAGGGCCTTTCCTTCCCTCTCCCCAGGAGAGAAATCATATGAGGCCAGGAGGGTCTTAAGAGAGTAACCAGGGAAAATCTGGGAGGGGAATGTGCATTTACCTCAAAGGAAAAATCAAAACAAGAATGGATGGGCTACAGAATCTGTTCTTTGTCTTGTGACACTAGGCCAGTGCCATTCAAAACCAGACATCCCCATAGTCTGACTCTCTGACATGCCCATGCTGGGGGTTCAGAGATGGTCAGGATGAGTCCTGCCTGACCCTTGCTCAGGCTCTAGGCTGAGAGGACACCAGCACTGGGGTGGGCAGGCTGCTTTCATCAGAGCACACCACCATCATCCAGGGCGAAGTTCTGGAGTGGGGAAAGGGAGCTAACCTGTGCCGAGCTCCTGCTGGCCAAGTCCCCTGACAAAGGCTTTCGTTGTTATTTCATCCTCTATGACCCTTCTGGAGAACAGTGCCTTCTTCCTGGAGACAGGGCTGACGTTCTGGAACTAGTGCATCTTCATGCCACCTGAGAGAAGTCTATGACTCTGTCATCTGATGGGATGGGGGCTTGTAAATGTGTTCATTCTCTTCCTCCACTCTTCACCAATGATTGAGCACCTGCTGTATGCCTAGCACCATTTTAGGATAAAATGGACCCTTGCCCTGGGAGCCATGCATACCCAGAAGCGCAGTGGGCGCAGGACTGACACAGGCATGGCTCCAGCAGGTGGGGGAGACCACAGAGAGCCATGCACTGCCAGGAAAGACCAGCACCCAGTGGTGGGTGCACCTCTGCTCTTCTCTCCATCGCCCTCACCAGTCTGTAACGATATATCTGTGTGCACAGCTGAAGAACCTGCCTCTGCCATGACCTTGAGTGCTCCAAGAGGGCCGCGGCCTTGCCACCGCTGTTCTGCTGGCACCAACAAGCTGTAAGTGCGTAATACATATTTGCTGAATGAATGACTAGGATGGCAATGCTGGTCCTTGAGCAGCCTCGCCCTTTCAAGAGAATCCAAGAGCCACATAAACAACCTTCTACAACGGAGCCAAAACATTCATTGCTGATGGGTCTGGGCTTTAAGAAGTGAAGCTGGAATGAGGAAGGGTGAAGAGCTAGAGGCAGTGAGGGAGACAGCAGACAGGGCAAATGTGTGCTGTTTTTGACGGCGGGGGGTGGGGACACTTGGTTTGAAGCATTTTTGCTTCTAATTGAGGTCTCCTCTGCATTAATGACTAAGTCTTTTCTAAAGCTGGAAAACCACGGACCATTACACTGGAAATGGCTAAATCCTGCCGGCTGTGCAACGCAAGAGCCATTTCAATGTCACCCCCCACCCTGACACACACACTTTTTTAAACCAACAAGCCATGTTGACAGCAAATCTGTACAGAGAACCTATTAAAAGAAATTGTAGTAAATTGGAGATGCTTTAACTGTCTGCCTGGCATTCTGCTGATTGCATGCCCAACACTTCCACCGAAGCTTCCTTTTGCAAAACCTTCCATTCCATTCAATTCAATGCATAATTATTCAGTCTTGACTATGTGCAAGGCAATGCCTTGTTGAAGCCTCATTCCAGTTACATCTTCTGGCCTCAGAGCGTAATTTAACTTATAGACAAAAATAAACATGCACAACAGAAGCAGAGAGTAGCAAAGGCTGCAATAAACTGTAAAACCTATTTAAAAGAGAAGATGAGGGTTTACCCAGGTGAGCAAGCATGGAGAGCTGGTACTGCACATTCATTCACTTAAATACGCATTCAAGAGCAATGCTGAGCAACTTCCCCAGCACCGTGCTGGGTCCTGGGGTCAAAGAGATGAATAAGACATATCTCAGAAGATAGCATAGTCTTCCACGGGAGGCAAAGGAATATGACTTGACTCATCTGGGAGTGGGAATCAGTAAGGGTTTCCCAGAGGTGCAGCTACATCAGTAGATCCTTAATGGAGAAGTAGGAGTTCACTAGATGAAGAGAGTGCTCTGCATACAGCAGGGCTAGTGGTGTGAGAACAAAGCACATGTGGGGGAAGATTGGCTGAAGGGTGATGCATCTGTGGAATGTTAGAGAGTGAAGCCAAGGAGTCAGAACAAAGCATGAGTTTAATCCTGAAAACAATAGGGAGCCACTGAAGCCTAAGAAGAGCAAAGTTTTGCAGGTTTGCAATGGTTGGGAAAAAGGTTCCCTAGAGATTCACTAAGCAAAAGTGTCCACGGGACATCTATTACAGAGTCTGGGCTCTGGAGAAAGGTAGATCTTGGATTAATCCTAGGCCTGCCTCTTATTTAACTTATTTCTTCTCAAAATGGGAATCATAATACCTCACAGGTTCATAACAAAGTTTAGATGATATAATTCATAAAAATGCCCAGCATAGTAGTACCTGCCTGGGTAAGCATTCAGTGAATGTTTATCCTTCTCCCACCTTTCACAAATACTGTATGTGCCTAGCAAAGTGTATAAAACACTGGGAGAGACAGAAGGGCCACTCAGGGATCATCTAACGGAACAAGATTGCCTCTGGCAACCCAACAGAGCAAAAAAGCAAAGTTGGAAGAGACTTTAAGAAATTATTATCTGTCCTCTGTCTTGGGCTCCAAAAAGATAAAAAGAAACAGGATAGTGAAAGAGAGAGGCAGAGAATAGCAAAGGCCCAGGAAACACTTTATAATCAAGGAAAACATTTAGGAGCAAATGGCTCAGTGAAAGTACCCAGGCAGGTTGGAGAAGGAATATGGGTGTGATGGATTCTGGAAGGTGAAACTTGAAGAAAGATGAAGGCAGTGAGGCGATGGCTGTGGGTGATGGCGCTGGGGTTTACACTGGGCTGGATGTGGAGCCAATAGTGGTGACTGTGGTTTGAATAAATTTCCAAAGGTGGAAAGAGGTGGAAAAAGTGGTGCTCAATATTCCCAGCACCTGAAATAATTTCTAAATATTAATGCTGTTTCCTACTAAAAGGAATCAGGGTTCCCGGAGAAATGGCTGATTCTGAGACTGCAAATATACAAGATAAGCCCAGAATATCTCATTACCAGAAACCAATAAGCTGTGAATTTCTACTAGGTGGGGTCATTCCAAAGAGCCTTCTGCTGGCCAACAACAGAAAAATTTCAGCATTCATAAGGACAATAAAGGTTGAAACACATCAAATATGTTTAGATCCATGAATTAATAGTGCTACAAAACAAAACACCTCTCTAATCACCTTTGGAGATGCTGGGGGAATCCATTTCTTTTAAAAACTGGTAAATGAAAGGAAATAATCAAACTTAAATCTTACTGTTCTAAATCGAACTGGACCTCTGGCCAACCAAATGCTTTATGAATTCTCGTCTCATTTATCTTTATAAAGTTTATAATACATGAAGAAGGAATTAATTAGAATATCACCATTTTGAACCCCATAATGAATTAATATATCTAGGCAATCAATGACATTCAAGGGCTCCTAACATTAAAAAAAGGAAGAGATAACCAGAAGCAACCCCTTTCTCCCCTCCAAAAAAGATACCTCACTATCAATCCTAGATCTATCTGCCAAATATTTGGGAAATGCGAGAGGCAGAGGAATATGTTAAGTGCTGCCACAAAGATAAAATTAGCAAAATCTACAGGTTTCTTCAAAAAATATATTGCAAGGAATAAAAGAGACCTCAGTGAATAGCAATCAGTTGCAATGCTTGAGCCTTATTTTGATGATGATTACAAAAACGGTTATAAAAAAAGAACGATCAAAATCATGAGACTGATAACTGAAGATGTTAGGGAATTATTAATTTTTCTACATGTAATAAGAAGCCTTATCTTTAAAGATATACACGGACATATTTACAGATAAAATGATATAACTGGGATTCACTTCAAAATAATCTTCCCATGGTAGGCAAGGGGCAGATGGAAGGGACATGCAACACAAGATGGGCCATGAGTCGACACAGGTGATGGGTACATTGGGAACATATTTCACTATTTTTTTCTCCCTCTGTGTATGTTAGATATATCTTTTGTTTTTGTTCTCTTTAGTGGAGCTTAAGAAGAGGATTCTGGGTGAGGGGAGCGAAGTAAATCACTGATTTGCTTTGAAATAAGGAAGCAGATCAGGGCAAGCAACTATGCAGACTAAGAATAATGTTATTCTGAAAAAAATGCAACTAATGTGGCAAGTACAGATTAATATCCTTAATACAGGATGAGTTCATTATATAAATCCATGCTAAAATCTATTAAAGCCCCTAAGGAAAGTTAACAAAATACATTAAGTAGCAATTTACAAAGAGAAAACTAGTAAATATTGAGGGAAATATTCCTCTCTATTGGTCCTCACAGAAATGTAAGTGAAAAAACAATGAAATGCTACTTTCCTCCTGTCACTGGCACCCTAGGATTCTCTCCCCAACTCCCTCTCCTGAATGTCTGTTCCATTCATCTCCCTACCCCAAGGACAAGCACCAGCTGCTTAGAAGCTTCCAAATGGTTAGTTGTAAAGTCTCTGTCCAGCAAAGTCTCCTGCTTTCCTTGCTGAGTTTCTGTTCTCGCTGGAACCTCCAGGACAAATGTCTTTCCAGAGGCTGAAAATGAGTGAATTTGGGGTTCACACATTCATCACATAGGAAGGGACTGCTAACCTGTGATGAAAGCACTGTGGACCCCAAAACTCCCCTACACATCTTCCGGGAACCAAGACGACTTACTCACCCTGGCCATCTCTTGGGCACCCAAATGGGTGAAAGCTGCCCATGGACACCCTTTACGCTTTTATTACTTGGGGTCTTTTCAGAACCTGGATCAAGGAGTCCAGACTGATGTAACCTCTCACCTGTCAAAATCCACAGGGACGCATTTCCACCTAGCTTAAAACCAAACGTGTATTTTCAAACCAGGCAAAACCTATGGGTGGGAACTGAGTGGAAAATCTTGCCAAGAACTTACATGCATGTCAATCAATCCCGTTTCAGTTCCTGTTTTGATCTATTTATTGCAAACTATTTTGGAGAATTGGAAGGGCCCATTAGGCATTACTGATGGTGAGCTCTTAAAGATATCAGTCCTTTTCATAATACTGTCATTAATGGGAATTAGAACGCCCTCTCTGCTCCAGTTATGGAGTAGAGCTGGCTATTAGATCTTAGGAAAAGCATTTAGCAGGCTATTAGCTCCCAAAGGCCAAAAGCTGCTTTCTGCAGTTTCAGAATCCATGCTGATATTTATAATACATAGGAACAGAGGACTACAGGTAGTAAAAGAAGGTAGAGATTTTTTTCTCAAGTCCTTCACCCCTTTATTTCTTTGTTCATCCTTACCGCCTCCCTTACTCCTAAACACCTTACGCGCGCGCGCACACACACACACACACACACACCTCTATAGCTACATCTGACCAAAGAGCTAGACTAGCACAGGTCAGGTTATTATTAAAACAAAACAAAACAAAAAATCTTCAGACACAAGAAGTGGAGGGCACCTCCCACCTCAGGAGCCCAAACAGCAGACGTGAGCCAGAAACCTACCAGGGTACCCCCAACAGAGAATCAACCCCACTATAGCATGTTCAGCTTTCTCCAGGCTGTGACCTACCTTTAGGGCAAAGAGACCCACAGCCCATGGTCTGGGGTTTCGACCGTGGTCATGGTATCTTCTGCCCACCGCTGGCCTCTCCCGGCGGTGTCCCACACCGCTCCGCTTTCGGGCCAGTTTTCAGTGGTCTGGAGCTCTGAGAAGCTACATGATCTTTTCAACCAGTTTCCTGAAGAGAACGCTGCCTGCTCGCTACAACCCTCAGCTCAGTGCATCAGTTTAGAACAAGTGGCTGCCTATATAATTTAATATGATGCCACATGAGACTCATAGACTTGCTGCAAAGGAAGCAGGGTTCTGCCTCTCGCCTCTTGGCAACTTGAAATCTGGAGTGCCTGCGTGTTTACGCCCAGTCGGAACAACCGTCGGAGCAGGGCATGGGTAGTGGCTGGGCTGGGGGCTGCTGAGAAATGAATCTCATCGGGGAGGATTTGAAATTCCTGAGTTCACTCATCGAATCAAGGTCTTATGCTTCTCCTTAGGCAGAGGCAAGTCGAGGGCACAGCTTCATGTCCCCAGGCAGTCCTGGATACAGGGTGGCCATGCAGTGTCCTCTCCCCTTCTTTAAATTGCTGTGGGGATAATCTGCCCAAACAGAAGAGGGAGGCTAAACTCATAGATAATGAAGATAGAAGGCGTCTGCACACATATTTCTATGGGCAAGATTATAGTCTTAGGCCTGTGTTAGGGAAGAAAGAAAAAGTGCTTATAGTTGATGATTTGTCGCTGTGGTCCTTTGGGCTTGTTGGTTTGTTTAAGGCAAAGCCCTGCTGAGGGGGTGGGGCGAGGCCTGGTCGGTGCAGATGAAGCAGGGAGGTGTCCCGCCCTGCACGGGGCTAGGTGGGTTACTCAGGCACTGGGACCAGTTCATCTGCACTCGGGTGGAGTAACCTTGCTGGGAATTAGGACTGATTCCCCAGACGCCAGATCTTGGGGGACTCAGTAGGAATGCCCACCACTGTGGTCAGTCCTGCAGGACCCCGTGCCTCGGGGTGGGCAGAGGCAAAGCGGAGAAGACGGCCTTGCAAAGAGTGAGTCCTAGGGAAAGCCTCTGGACTTGGAGGAGGCAGCCTCGGGCAGAATCAAGCAGGGGGTGCTTACTCTCTGCTCCGTCCCACCCCAAAGACCAAGGCCTGGATTGCTCTGGAAGTGCTGCAGAGGTGCTCAAGGGTGCTCAGGGGCCCCGGGAGCAGCCAGACACCTGGAAATGGCTACCGGACCCAAGCAGGGCCCAGGCGCCTGTGCCTTGACATTGTACTTTTTGTGCCACGAATGCAGGGAGAGGGGCTGGAGCCGCGAACTGACAGCTGCCTTTCCAGTCCTCCCCAGCAGGCTGGGCAGACTCCAGATGATGCAGGAACTGGAGAAGGTCTGGGATGCTTCTCCTTTTTGGAAAAGGGTAAAACTCTAAGCCTCACAGATTGCCGAAGGGCCCTAGAAGAAGAAATACTGGGATGCAATTACTATACTCTCCATGATCATGCGAGAAAAGTGGTCTTTTCCTAAATGTTCAAAGAAGCTCAGTGCTCCTCAAAGAGCCAGCACCTAAAAGGCACCGAGTAGGTAACTTCATCTAACAGTTTTTGATTAATAATCATTATGAGACTGGCATTAAGCTGGGCCTCACACACATTATCTCATTTTATCTATGGGATGCAGAATTTACAAAAATGAATCTGTGCCTTACCTGCTGTCTAACACATTAGAGTATGTAAAAGAGAAATCTAGAAATAGCACTGCAGGACTGGACTAAAAGGTTTTGATTCACAGAAAAGGAAATTTAATTAAAGCATGTAATGTCAATTACTGTCATTCATAATCCTATTATGCCTCTCCAGAAATAATACAGATATAGAAGTCTAGAGTTACCTGTGTGTTTGATGTAAATAGGATAAAATTATCTAGGTTCTGAAAAAATCCAGATATCAGAAGGAAAGAAAGTATTTCTACCTAGCTTCATGTGTCATCAAATTTCATTGGGTAGGAAAACAAATATTTCAGCCACAAAAGGCTTTCAAAGGTCCTGGAAAATGTGGGGCTTAAAATGGTGATGATTTTTAGCTTCAGAGACAGAGCACGAGAAGGAAAGGCCAGTGAGTGGAAGCGCTCAACCAGCCCTGGCCACTGCCTGGATTCTGGATGGCAATAAGAACCAGATCCTTCCATGGGCCAGTTTTGAGACCTAGAGGAGGGAAGGAACCACAGCAAAGCACCAGGGCAAAGAAAACGTGGCACAGGGGATAGGCCACCGCGAGCGTTCAACTGGTCCATCCACGAGCATCGCACACTCTGACACTTCCTTCCCTTCTCCCTAATCACTTGCTGGGTGTGAGCTATTGCCAGACATTGAGCTGAACCGTGGGGCCACTGCAGAGAGCTAGAGCATGAGGTGCCTGCCTTTTGGGGATTACAGTGCACAGGGGAGATGGACATTAATTTTTAAAATTACACAACTTCATAAATACACGTCACACTCCTATCAGTCTTAGTTTCTGCATGTCTGAAGTAGGTACTACAGAATATCTATTCTATGAGGTGTGATAAAGTGCCAATATACATAAAGCTCTTGGCTTATTAAAACATAATACAAATTCTACTGCTACGACTACAACTATTCCTATACTATAACTATGACTATTCTTTTTAACTAGTGACTGGTTTTACCAGTTACTAGCTGTTTGACCTTGGGTGTATCTTGGTTTTCTCATATTTTAGTTTTGCCATCCGTAAAATGGGATAATTTCTAACAAAAAAGATTTACTGAGTGTGTAAGTGGCCACTATAACAGTGCCGGGCACAGAGAGTCTGATAGATGGTCGTTGCTAGTTATGATGTGTGGGGATTAGTTCCCCACCTGGGCAAGGGCATGGTTAAAGCTCATCTGTTCTTGCTTCAGAGTAAAAATAGCTCTGTCCTTGCTTATCTCTGCGCAAGCTATCGCTTTTCAGTTGAAGTCTGAAAATGGCATCCTCTTGCCCTTTCTGCCGCTAGATAGGATGTGAGTCTAGGGACAAGGTTTCTTGTTCCAAGACAAAACATCCTTGGGAAATTTAACTTTAACCACAGCCCATGGCTGAATCAAGAAATACATGATATATAAGCAAGAGAAACAAACCAGATGGGGCACTCCCTGCATATGAATTTTGGTGTGTGAGTCTTTCATTCCCGCGGCAATTGGCGTGGGACAGCTGATTTTCCCCCTAGCTGAGGGGGACTTTTTGGGACGGCCCCCAGGAACATGTCCACGCAGTGAGATTGGTCTGGACGACACATCCTGCACAGACAGGACATCAGCTGCCCTGAGAGAGGTAAGCTGACCGCAGGCGCTAGCATAACATGGGAAGTACATTATCAGAGCAACGGGAGATCTATCTCCACACTTTACAACTTTATTGAAAGCAGCTAATTGTAAAGTGAAAGAAGAACAAATTATTACATTGCTTCAAACAGTACAGACCTTTTGTCCGTACTTCCCCAAAGAGGGAACCTTAGATTTTGAATTATGGGAACTCTAGTCCTAGAATTATGAGTCAAACTGGAAACTTTGTTTTTGTTGGTGTGTTATAATTGTTTTTGTGTTTGTCTGTTCAATTTCAGTGTATATTTTAATATCTCCGGATGGTAATATAAATAAATAAAAATTCCTAAAAAAGATCTATTCAAATGGCCAAAAATAAGTGTATATATTAATACATAAGTATAAATGCTAATAAGATCTCTACAATGATAAAAATTGTGTTTTGATTAATGAAATTGCTACAAGTATCTTCATAAAAAATAGTTCTTGCTTAAATTAAAATGAATAGTTTATTTTTCTTTACAAGATAAAATGAAGAATGTAAAACTTAAATGAATATTAAAAAAAGTAAAAGATTTGTGAGAATGCTAACTGAAACTTGATGTTTGTTCAAAAAAGTATGTTTTATCCTAAAATAAAATGGCTATATTTCATAAAATCAAAATGAAAATATGCAAGACAAAACCTAAATGCATATGGCAAGTTGTAAAAAGTATTGTGGTAGCATTCAGTGAGAGAATATGTTCTGTGAAGGTAAAATTTGTCTTAAGACAAAGTAATTATAGTCTATATGGTTATAAATAATTATAAGAAGTTCATGAAAACATGATTTAAATTAAAGTGTTTACATAGCTAATTCCAAGATGTCATTATTAAACAGAAACTGAAATAATAATAACAAAAAGAAACTTCATAACAGGAAAACTTATTAGCATCTAGCCTCTCCCTGCCAACTTGTTTCTAAAAACTGTTTCTAGGATTGCATGCTACTAAGTATTTAAAATAAAATGACAGTTATATTTGCATATAACCAAATTGAATCATTAATTTGGTATTTGTTTAATGTTGATGGTAATTGTATGTTGTAAGAAATTTGCTTGGAAACAGTTTCCAAAATCATTTTGGTAACTTATATATATAGGGTATATAGAATGTGCTTTTATTATTAAGGAAACAGAAAATAATTTTGTCCTAAGATAAAATTATTAAGAAAGAGTAAAATTTAGTACAAAACCTGAATGAATACAGAAAGTGCAGAAGGTGTGTGGAAAAGGAATTTTTGTGGCTAAAGTTAAGTAAAATTTGATGGGTCTATCTATTAAGTTTTAAAAGCTTTAGTATCAAATAGTCTACTAAGGTAAAATTAAATTTTGTTCTCTCTCAAAGTTTCTTAAGTCACTAGTCTGCTTTAATAAAAATTTATAAAGGATTTTTCTCATGAATAATCAGAATATTAAATAGCTTCTTGTACTTTAACCATATCATGTCCTTGGCTGTTTAAAAAAAAAAACAAGTCTTATCACTTTGAGGGGAACATAACGTTCAAATATGCTTTCTCAAAGTCAAATCCTGAAAAACATCTTTTATTTTAGGTTTTTGCAAAAGATTTGTTCTTTTACCTTAAAAGAAGTAAAATAATAAAATAGTAAGTTCATTTAATATGTTTTAAGTTGAATGAATAATATTCAAAAGTATTATAAAATTAAAAGGGATTCTTTAACCTTCTGTTAAAGTTTTATGAGTAAAAGATTGATATGAATAGAGTATATAAAACTCCTAAAAATTTAATAATGTTCCAACATAATATTAAATAAAAACATAATGTCATTAATCATAGTTTTAATTATTAAAAATAATATATATCATAAAAACAAGCTCTCTACCTAAAAATCAAAAAGCAAATGCTTTAACTCATACTGGTCTGATTTACACTGAAAGCTGCCGCAAGGCAGATGCTTTAACTCATACTTGTCCAATTCACATTAAAAACTACCACAGGGTGATATATAATAGTAAGCTATCATAAATTAAAGTAATACCACTGCTGTGTGCAACAATCCTAAATATTGTTAGTTTATTACAAAAATTAATATCCAATTATGTTACTATCAATTTATTTTAAAACTTGCTATAGCTTTCTCTAGTATCTCCTTCGGCAAGTCAATTCAGCCTGCATTCATACGTGAACAAGCCAAAAGTAAATTTTGCAGTGCTCTCCCAAGGCTGTGTGCATAACCCAATCATCTATCCTAGCCTAATAACAAACATCTAACTGTAGTTTTAACCCTATTTCATTATATTAATAATATTATGTTAACAAATATATATATATTTTTACACAGTAATCTCACTCTTCCTTAAAACTATGTTTACAAAACAAAAAAGGGGGAATAGGGTGTTAGGTCTAACCAGTCCAAAGGATGTCATACAAATAGCCTTATACACTTTAAATTTTTAAAATCGCAAGGAGGATGGTTATACAGCAGCAGAACGACATTTTCAAATACCACTTGTAAAATGTTATCCTAAAGTTTTATACAAAGTGGTGGATGAACAAGAAGCTAATGGTAATCAGCATGGTCCAGTAAGTTTTCTAACATGAAGGAGAGGGTATGCATGCATTCTCTCCCCAGGAGGACCTCTTTGGCTTCCAGCAAAGCACGTAAAACCATACCATGGCATGGTAGAATCGGCAGCACAACCCAATACTGAGCCTGGAAGCACTCAAACTGCAATCGACCAACATCCCCCTGAGGACTACCTAAGGAGCTGAACCAGTTACACGGAGGAGTCTTAAAAAGTTGGGCAACCAAGCACAAGCTCTTATGGCATGAGTTAGGTGCCCTAAGATGCCTGAAAATACTTTTTAAAGCTTATTTGGCAGTAGTCACTACTGCTTCTGCTAAAGTGGGAACATGGAAAACGTACACATTGCTCATCCTTATGTCTTTTAAGCCCTGCACTGCTAATCACCTATTGGGACCATATAACAGATCCACCCCTATTTGTTCTCACCTCCTGGTGGGATCCTGAGCCCCCACTATCCTCAAACGATTCAACATGGACAGGAGGATACTGGGTTCCTCCTGCAGGGCCACTAATAAATGAAGTTAACTGTAGGCATTCTAGCATTTGTATCATTCCTTTAAAATGGAATGACACTCAACAAAATTGGAACCAAATAAAAAAACACTTCAAGTGCCTTCTCCACTCATATATCGGATAAAGTGGAGACTCTCCATCTAAAATTAGAGCGGCAATTATGGAACTTAAAAAATCAAACTCAACAAACCACACTAAAAATCTTAGCCAAACAGTTGCAATGGCTGAACCCTTCAACATGGTTTTCCAATCTAAATTTTAAATAGTGGGAAACAATAGGAGGATTAATTTCTCTCTGTCTTATTATATTTCTAGGATCCTGATGCTTCTTCCAACTATGGCAATGTACCACACACCACTATGAATACCTGGCCGCCATATATGCAGCTACTCAAATAGAACCACCTGCTCATAAAAGAAAGGGGGGAGATGTGGGGATTAGTTCCACTACCTCAGCAAGGGCATGGTTAAATGATTCTTTCGCAAGAACCTGGGGAGGATCTTAAGACATCATGTCACTCATGATATGCTTACCATCTAGCACAGGTTTCTCAACAGAAGCATTGCTGACTTTTGCACCAGAGGATTCTTTGTTGTGGGGCTGTTCCGTGCCTTGTAAGACATTTAGCAGCAACCTTGGCCTCTACCCACCAGGCGCCAGCAGAACCTCTTCCTCAGTCGTGAAAACCAAAAATGTCTTCAGACATTGGCAGGTGCCCCCTGGAGGACAAAATCGGCCCCATAGAAAACCAATGATCTAGTTGGAAAGTGTAATGTACAGAGAAGGGAGGACAACATGGAGCTAGATGCTGTGGTCAAGAGAAAAGGAACAATGTCGGGCAGAGAGAGGAGCTGGCTACAGAAAGCCAGGGCAGGGCGGGCCTCCAGTGGTGCTTCATGACCATTTTAAACATGTGCCCCTTTGACAAACAGAAAAGTCTCATGCCCTCCTTTACTGATACTTGAAATTTCCAAACAAATAAAAAAGCCATAACTAAAGCCATAAATATACTACTAAAACCTAAGAGGTGACTAAAGCAACTACATATATATATATATATAGAGAGAGAGAGAGAGAGAGAGAGAGAGAATTAATTTTCCTTTACATACACTTCCTTCCT
Source organism: Dasypus novemcinctus (assembly GCF_030445035.2). NCBI lineage: Eukaryota > Metazoa > Chordata > Mammalia > Cingulata > Dasypodidae > Dasypus > Dasypus novemcinctus. The sequence goes on from NC_080682.1 coordinate 81,717,712, forward strand.
CTCAATAAGGTTCTGATAAAGCCTCTTTAGCTCCAAGATGTCCCATACTGGTTTAGGTAAGATCGGGAGAGAGAAAAGAAGAGAAGGGAGCAGGGAAAGGGAAACTTCAAGGTCACCCCTAGACTTTGGAGCAACGTCCACTGGCATTGGAGGCGATTCCAAACTTTAATCAGGTGGCAGTAACAGAGTCTGCTTTCAAGATAGACAATGTCTGGCTCACTCTGGCTCCCAGCCGATGCATCCTATCCCCGTCCCGTGACTGGGACCACCTGACCCTCATCCGCAACTCAGTCCTGCCTCTTTCCCAGATCCAACTTGACCTAAGGCTGTCTCAGACTCAACACCGTCATAGTATCTGATCCCAAATAGGGCCTCATTCCAAAAACAGACACCCCTTCAGAGTGCCCAGTTCTTAGCCTTGAGCTTCTGCCTTGGTCCCTGTTGATGAGTCCTTGCCCAAGTAATCTGCTTGGCGCCCCATGCCAGGGTCCTGCCCAAGTGCCCCTTCCCAGGGCCTGGGGCTAAAACACCAGACTCTCCTGATGCTGCCTGTCTTTCCGGACATTAAAGCATTGTCCTCCCCAAGCTCCTGCTGCCGTGCTCAGTCTGCCCATCAGGACATCCTAATACTTCATTAGGGGCCTTTCTTCACTGCCGTTGATCTTCCCGGACGTGGTCAGAGATTGCTGCGAGCTCGAGCTGGCCAGAACGCACTTTCCCTGTCGGCCCACACAGCCTTCGTTGCCCAGTCCCGTCACGGAGGAAGATTCTAACCCAAGTGCCACCCCTCCCTCCCTGTCCCTCTGTGGTAGGTGACTGACCATACTCCAACAGGACTAAGAGCAAATCCCATTCCTGTGTTTTGTTCATCCCTAAGGTGGTACGGGAATGAGACTGCTGCCTTGCCTTAACTGGACTGACCTGGAGACTGAGCTCCAGCCATATGTTAGATACCCAGTCGGGTGAGGGAAAGAGGCAAGAATGGAGGCTTACTGCAAGCTTATTTTGTACCAGACCATTATTTAGTTTTAACTAACACCAAGAGATAAGCGTCGTCATTATCATTTTACGGAGGAGGGGCTGGGTCCAAAGAGCCAGTGAGGCAGCAAGGAGGGATCTGAGCACCCCGCCTGACTGACTTCGAAGCTCGTGTTCATTCCCGGACACCAAGAGAGGTCGCTTTAATGGGTAACTGAAACCCTACAAGACGAAGAACTTTTCCTTTTTTTTCCCTTTTATAATTTTTTAGAGTTTTTTCTTTATTCCAAAAATAATAATAAAAAACAAAAAACAAAAATAACTCATCAGCTCTCAATCTCTCTATGCTTACCCTGCCATACATAGCTGCTGTTCTGTTTCTCTAGTTTATTTATATTTTGTAAAAAGTCTTATATATGCATGGCCACACATATTCATCTTTCACATGAAGTTTCACTATGTTATACAATCCCATGTCACATTTTTTAGCTTTCCTTCTAGTAAAGTACATGATCTTAGACTTTCCCTTTCAACCAGTCATCCCCATATAATAGCTCTGCTAGTTACAAACACTGTGCTGTGCTTTCACCATTTCTATTCATTTCCAAATATTTACAGACAACTTTTTATCAAATCTGCACAGATTAACCCTCAGTTTTCCATTCTCTACCCTCATTCTATTTTCTGGTAACCTATATTCTAATTATTAACTCCAAGAGTTTACATAATATATTTAGCTCATAATAGCATGATCATACAGTATTTTTCCTTTTTTGTCTGGCTTAATTCATTCAACATAATGTCCTAAAGGTTCATTGATGTTGTCATATGCTTCAGGACTTCATTTCTTCTTACCATTGCATAATATTCCATCGTGCGTTTACTGTTTGGGTCAATGCCCTCAGTTCTTCTGGGTATACATCTAGTAGTGGTATTGATGGGTCACATGGCAAATTTATATTTAACCTCCTTAGGAATTGCTGAACAGTCCCCCACAGTGGCTACAGCATTTTACATTCCCACCAATAGTGAATAGGTATTCCTATACCTCCACTCCTCTCCAAAACTTACAGTTTTCCAACTTTTTAATAGTGGCCAGTCTAATAGGTATGAAATGATACCTCATTGTAGATTTGATCTGCATTTCCCTAATTGCTTGTGATGATGAACAGTTTTTCATGTTTCTTTGCATTTGTATTTTTTATTTGGACAAATGTCTATTCAAGTTTTCACCATTTTTTAATCGAGTAGTTTGTCTTTTTATTGTTGAGTTGTATAACCTCTTTGTAGATCATGGATAGTAAACCCTTATTAGAAATATGATTGCTAAATATTTGCTCCCATCAAATCAGCTGCCTTTTCACCCTTTTGACAATGTCCTTTGGGGTGCAAAAGTGCTGAATTAAAAAAAAATTTTTTTTCTCTTTATTTTAAAAAAATGTTACATTCAAAAAATATAAGAGGTCCCCACATACCCTCCATCCCCCTTACCCCACTCCTCCCAAATCAGCAAAAAATGTTGAATTTTGAGGCGGTCCTATTTATTGTTTTTTGCCTTTGTTGCCTGTGCTTCAGATGTAAGGTTTAAGAAACTACTGCCTACCACAAGATGCTTACCATTTTCTTCTAGGAGTTTTATGGCTGTTGCTTTTATATTTAGGTCCTTGATCCATTTTGAGTTTATTTTTAAGGTGAGAGATAGAGGTCTTCTTTCTTTCTTTGTATGTGACCATCCAGTTCTCCTGGCACCTTTTGTTGAATAGACTGTACAGGCCCAGCTGGGAGGGCTTGACAGCCTTGTCAAAAATCACTTGTCTGTAGATGTGAGGGTCTGTCTCTGAGTCCTTGATTCAACTCCATTGGTCAATCTGTCTATCTTTATGCCAATACTATGCTGTTTTTTACCACTGTAGCTAAGTAATATGCTTTAAAGTCAGGAAGTAAGAGTCTTCCAAATTTGTTTCTCATTTTTAAGATATAATTGACTATTTGGAGCCCCTTACCCTTACAAATAAATCTTATAATTGGCTTTTCCACTTCCGTAAAGAAGGCCGTTGAGATTTTTATTGGGATTGCAATGGAATCTGTAAAACAGTTTGAGTAGAATTCACATCTTAATGATATTTAGTCTTCCAGTCTATGAACACAGAATATCCTTCCACTTATTTAAGTCTTCTTCAGTTTCTTTTAACCATGTTTGGCAGTTTTCTGAATACAGGTTCTTTATGTCCTCGGTTAAGTTTACTCCTAAATAATTGATTTTTTTAGCCACTATTATAATGGATTTTTTCCTGATTTCCCCCTCAGATTACTCATCAGTAGTGTATAGAAATGCTATTTTTTTTGTGTGTATTAATCTTGTATCTGTCACTTTGCTGAACTTGTCTATTAGTTTTAGTAGCTTTGTTGTAGATTTTTCAGGATTTTCTAGATATAGGATCATATCATCAGTGAATAGTGAAAGTTTTACTTCTTCCTTTCCTATTTGGGTGCTTTTTATTTCTTTATCTAGCCTAATTGCTCTAACTACAACTTCTAGTACAATATTGCACAACAGTGGTGACAGTGGGCACTTGTCTTGTTCCTGATCTCAGTGGGAAAGCTTTCAGTCTTTTATCATTGACTACAATGCCACCTCTATGTTTTTCATATATGCACTTTAACATATTGAGAAAGCTTCCTTCTATTCCTATCTTTTGGAGTGTTATTTTAATCAAGAAATGGTGCTGTATCCACACCATGGAGCCTAGAGTGTCTACAACTGAAAGCAGGAGGAGTGCATCCAGTATCCATGTGGAATCTAAGCCCCCACTTGACATAGATGTGCAATGGACACAACCAATCCAATGTCCACAGAGAAAATGTGGAATGGGTGTGGGAAGGGTAGCCATGGTGGCTGCTGGGTTTGGGGAATGGGAGGAAGAGATGAGATGTGGAGGTGTTTTCGGGACGTGGAGATGTCCTGGGTGGTGCTTCACGGACAATTACGGGACATTGTAGATCCCCCCAGGGCCCATTGGATGGAACGTGGGAGAGTGTGGGCTATGATGTGGACCATTGACTATGGGGTGCAGTGATGCTCAGAGATGTACTTACCAGGTGCAATGGATGTGTCATGATGATGGGAGAGAGTGTTGCTGTGGGGGGAGTGGGGGGTGGGGGCGGTGGGGTTGAATGGGACCTCATATTTTTTTAATGTAATTTTTAAAAATAAATAAATAATTAAAAAAAAAAAGAAATGGTGCTGTATTTTGTCAAATGCCTTTTCTGGATCACGTGAGACGATCATGTGATTTTTCTTCAATTTATCAATGTGGTTCATTACACTAATTGATCTTCTTGTGTTGAACCTCCCCCTTGCATAGCTGGGATAAAACCCACTTGATTGTGGTGTATAATTCTTTGGGATTCTGTTAGCAAGTATTTTGTTGAGGATTTTTGCACCTATATTGATTACAGATATTGGTCTGTAATTTTCTTTTTTTCGTAGCATCTTCAACTGGTTTTGGTATCAGGGTGATATTGGCTTCATAGAATGAGTTTAGTAGCATTCTTTCCTCTTAAATTTTTGGAAGAGCTTGAGCAAGATCAGTATAGATTGCCTCTGAATGACTGGCAGAATTAACCTGTGAAGCCATCTGGTCCTGGGCTTTTCATTTTGGGGAGGTTTTTGGTTTTTGTTGTTTTTTTAAAGATTTATTTTTTATTTATTTCTCTTCCCTCCCCCCCCCCCAACTGTCTGCTCTCTGTGTCCATTCGCTATGTGTTCTTCTGTGACCGTTCCTATTCTTATCAGCGGCACTAGGAATCTGTGTTTCCTTTTGCTGCGTCATCTTGTTGTGTCAGCTCTGTGTGTGCAGCGCCATTCCTGGGCAGGCTGCACTTTCTTTCGCGCTGGGCAGCTCTCCTTATAGGGCCCACTCCTTGCGCGTGGGGCTCCCCTACACGGGGAACACCCCTGCGTGGCAGGGCACTCCTTGCGCGCATCAGCACCGTGCATGGGCCAGTTCCACATGGGTCAAGGAAGCCCGGGGTTTGAACCGCGGGCCTCCCATGTGGTAGCTGGATGCCCTATCCATTGGGCCAAGTCTGCTTCCCTGTTTTTTTGTTCTTGATTTCACTTATTTCTGCTCTGATGTTTATCATTTCTTTCCTTTGACTTGGTTTGGGATTAGTTTGCTGTTCTTTTTCTAGTTCCTCCAGGTGTGCAGTTAGATCTTCAATTTTAGCTATTTCTTCTTTTTTAATGTGAGCATTGAGGGCTATAAATTTCCTTCTCCATACTGCCTTTGTAGTGTCCCATAAGTTTTGATATGTTGTGTTCTCATGGGCTATCCTGGATAAGGGTCCATGAGTACTTGAAAAGAATGTATATCCTGCTGTTTTGGGGTGCAAAATGTCTGTTAGGTCTAGTTCATTTATCACACAATTAAAGCTCTCTGTTGCTTTATTTACCCTCTGTCCAGATGTTCTATCCAATACTGAGTGTGGGGTATTGAAGTCTCCAACTATTACTGTAGAGGCACCTTTTCCTACCTTCAGTTTTGCCGGTATATGCCTCGTGTATCTTGGGGTACTCAGGTTAGATGCACAAATATTTAGTATAGTTATTTCTTCTTGGTTAATCACTCCTTTATTAAAATATAATGACCTTCTTTATCCATTATCGCAGTTTTGCATTTAAAATCTCTTTTGTCTGATATCAGTATTTGCTACTCTGGCTCCTTTTTGTTTACTATTTGCATAGTAATATCTTTTCCAACCTTTCACTTTTTTTTAAAGAATCCCTTTGATTTTTTTTTTTTAATGTCTCTCCCCTTCCCCCCCAGTTGTCTGTTCTCTGTGTCTATTTGCTGCATGTTATGCTTTGTCCGCTTTTGTTGTTGTCAGCAGCACAGGAATCTGTGTTTCTTTTTGTTGCGTCATCTTGTGTCAGCTCTCCGTGTGTGCAGCGCCATTCCTGCAGGCTGCACTTTCTTTCGTGCTGGGTGGCTCTCCTTATGGGGCGCACTCCTTGCGCGAGGGGCTCCCCTACTCAGGGACACCTCTGCGTGGCAGGGCACTCCTTGCACGCATCAGCACTGCACGTGGGCCAGCTCCACACGGGTCAAGGAGGCCTGGGGCTTGAACCACGGACCTCCCATGTGGTAGACGGACGCCCTAACCACTGGGCTAAGTCTGCTTCCCCCAACCTTTCACTTTTAAGTTGGTTGTGGCTTTACATCTGAGGTGAGTCTCTTGTAGATAGATATAGATGACTCATTTATAAAATCCATTCTATCAGTCTATGTCTTTTGATTGGGGTGTTCAAGACATTCACATTCAATGCTATTACTATAAATGCATTGCTTACTTCATTAATTTTGTATTTTGGCTTTCTGTTGTCATATCTTTCTATTGTCCGCACTTTTATCGTTTAATTTACCCTCCCTAATAATCATCATTTCTATATTTTTCTCCAAGTCCCTTGCCCCTGTTTTTTTTCTTTCAGGATGTAGAACTCCCTTTAGTATCACTTGTAAATCTGGTCTTTTGGTAACAGAGTCTATCAGTTTTTGTTTGTGAAGACTTTGAACTCACCCTCATTTCTGAAGGATGGTTTCACTGGACACAGAATTCTTGGCTGGCAGTTTTTCTCTTTCAGTTCCTTAAATACATTAAACCACTTTCTTCTTGTCTGCATAGTTTGTGATGAGAAGTTGGCACTTAATCTTAATGAGATTCTCTTATATGTTATGCTTTGCTTTTCTCTTTCTGCTTTCAGAATCCTCTCTTTATCTCTGATATTTGTCATTTTTGAATAGTAGGTGTCTTGGGGTAGGTTTATTTGGATTTATTCTGTTTGGGGTGTGTTGTCCTTCTTGGATATTGTTATTCATGTCTTCCCTAGGAGTTTGGAAGTCTTTGGATATTATTTCCTCAAATACTCTTTCTGCCTCTTTTTCATTCTCTTCTCCTTCTGGGACACTGATGATGTGTATGTTTTTGCATTTCACATTGTCATTCAATTCCCTGAGACCCTGTTCCATTTTTTCCATTCTCTTTTCTTTCTGTTCTCCTTTCTTCTCCAGTTTAGATGTTCTGTCTTCAAAACCACTAATTCTGTCTTCAAGCAAATCTGTTCTTATGTGCCTCTAATGTATTTTTATTTTAAGAAAACACTGGGGATTGAACCTAGGACCTCATACATAGGAAGCAGGTGTTCAACTACTGAGTCACATCTACTCCCCAATGAGAGAGTTGGTTTTTGTTTGTTTTTAAGAGGTGCCAGGGAATGAACCTTGTACATGGGAAGCAGGCACTCAACCACTTGAGCTATATCCACTTCCTCTAAAGTATTTTTAATCTCATCCATTATGTCCTTCATTCCCATAAGTTCTGTTACTTTTCTTTGCAGCCTTTCAAATTGTTCTTTATGCTAACCCAGTATCTTCTTAATATCCTTTATCTTTTTAGTCTCTTTTTCTTTCAACTCTTTGAATTGATTTAGGAGAGTTGTAGGATTATCATTAATAAATTGTCTTAAATCCTGTATCTCTTCAAAATATTTGGTTTGTTCCTTTGGCTGGGCCATCTCTTCCTATTTCCTAGTTGACTTGTAATTTTTTGCTGATGTCTAGGCATCTGAATATGTTGGTGAATTTATTCTGATGGCCAATTTCTCTCTCTTGCCTATTGTTTTTCCCCCACTCAGCTCTTCTTTGATATTTGGTTCAACTTATTCAAGTCTGTAAAATGGCCCAGGTTAAGTTATCAAAATTGGGCCAGGGACTCACTAGTAGGGTGCAGATTTTCTCTCAGGAGTTTGGGTTAAGAGAGATCTAAAAGCAGATTTTCTCCATGCAATTCCCAGACCAGCTAGCAGATGGCATTCATCAACGCACCTTTCAGTGAAGGTATTTCTTTCAATCTCTGAATTCCTGAGTTTTGGTCTGGCCAGAGTAAAATCCAAAGTGGGCTATGCTGGCCCATTCCACTGAAAAGAGGCCCCCTGACTCACCCCATATTTCCCTTGTATAACTGACAAGGAGGAAGATGTCTGTTCCCCTCTCGGTCAGCTGCAGTTAGTCAGGGGTTTTATCCCAACTCTGTATCTTGGAAATGGGGGATGGGAGTCTTTTCTGGCTGCAGTTAGGGTTTGGTAACTCGTGTTTGTTGTTTTGGGTTCTTCATCTCTCTGTCCCTCGCACTCCTGGAAGTTGTGTAGCACTGTTCTGGTCTTCTGACCCCCAAAGTAGGTCCCTCAGTCAGCTTTTGGCCCTTTGTCCATTGTTTTTGTGAGAGAGTTGAGCCTTGCCAGCCAACTCTGATGCCATCTTCCTAGAAGTTCAGAATATGCTTTTTTTCTTTTTTAGGAGGCACTTGGGATTGAACCCAGGACTTTGTACATGGGAAGCAGGTGCTCAACCACTGAACTACATCTGCTCCCCTCCAGAATACATTTTTAACATAGGAAACCAATGAACTGCAAAATTTAGACTTTTATTTGATCCTTATAATTGGACAAAACTAGCTTTCACATATTTGTAATTATCATGATCACAGAGTTTCATGTTGTATTTTAAAATACATTTTTCCATATATTGACAAAGTGAATGTACATAATATTTTAATGAAAATACTCACTTATCCTGACCTATTATAATATATTTAAATCATCACACAACTGTTGGTCATTTGGGTTGTTTCAATGTAGGGAAAATTCAGTGTGTACATGTATGTATGTATATCTCCCCTAGGGATATATTTGCCAAACTGGAATTCTTGGGTCAGAGTAGAGAGTTGACTTTATGATTCTTTTTACATATCATCATACTGTTCTCTCAGAGGAAAAAAAATCATAATGCTTTCTTCAATGTATGAGTCTTTCTGTTTCCACGAAGCCCTGCTCATGTTAGATTTTAGAGCTTTTGTTTACTTTTGATAATGTAATAGATATGATGTGGTAACTCATGGCTGTTTTAACTTGAATTTATTAAATTACCTTCCTAGTATGTGTTTACTGTGAATGTTTCCCTCGTGTGAATTGTCTGCTCATATACTTAGACCATCTGTCCCATGACGACTTGATTGTACCCTTTTACATTTATATAAAACTCCCCCAAAGAGTCTAGATGTTAGATTTTCAGCACTTTTACTGCGACTATTTCCCCGATCTTTTTTCCTTTTTTGTGTTGTTGATTTTCTTCATACATAAAAGGTATTTTTCTTTATTAGTAATGTAATGAATCCTTCAAACTTGTCACCGATTATTTGTTCAATTGCTACAATAGTCTGAAAATTGTCTTTCCTCAACAATTGGGATAAGTATACCATTAAAAAAAGTTAGCTCTTTAAACCATCTGGCATTTGTTGTGGCATAGGGATATAGTGACCATGTTTTCTGAATAAAAAATTGGAACATGTGATCTGACAGTGCCAGTGTTCTTATGGGTAAAATGGGATAGAATATTTGAAATTGAGTCTGTCCTGGAAAATTGAGTACATATGGCCCCCGTATGTATGGAACAAGTTGTTATTTTAAAGGTACATTTCCAGGCCCTACTTCCCTCTATTCGTATAAACTCTAAGCAACAGAGATTTTCAGCCTGGGGCTCAGCCTCATGCTGGTCCTGAGCCAAATTGTACTAGGCAGGGAGGATCCTGGTTAGTAGGATCATTCCCAAGGGACGATGGGATAAGGAATTAGTCATGCTGCAAAAATCTCAGTGTTTGCCCCTCTAGATTTACTCTCCACCTTCTCCATCCTGCTCCCAGGAATAGCTACATCAATGGGCAATGGGCTTCCTTGCTTCCTAGCTTCAGTATAAGTTTGATCAATGGGAAGTACGCTAAGAGATCGGAGAGAAGAAAAGAGGTTGGGGTATTTATTTCCTGACTTCATTGTAGGATCACCATGATGAAAGGTCACATGCCCCATTTGTTGCATGGCCCTCTCTGCACCTCTCCACTCCATTCCAGTTACCTCTGGAAATCAGTAACCACTTCCATCCCAGCCTGACAGCAGCCCCCTATGGTTACTAGCCCCAGGATACTGCACCATCTCTTGTGTTTTCCCTACATTTGCCCACTGCTTTGCAGATAGATCCTTTGTTAAAACATACTCAAATCAGACAATCCTGAGTGTTTCATCATTTTGTGCCAGGACCCAGTATTCAGCCTGCCTCAGGTTTTCCCCAGAACCCAACTCTAAGTTGGTTTTCTTTGCTCACAGTGGTGAAAGGTGAGTTTACTCCTAGAAGTAGAGCTTTCCCCTAGAACATAGCCTACCTGACAACTTTGCCAGCCCCTTCCTTGGAGAACAGGACTTCTCAACTCCCCCCACTGACTGCAGGACTATTGCTTTCTGGATAGACCACAAGATATTGCAATCTAGCTGCTTATCCTATCTTGAAATCCCGAATTTCCAACCTTGGTACTTCCCTGTCCCAGCTGCTTTCTTTTCCCCAAGTCAGCTGCTAAGGTCCCAGCATGCTCAGGATTCGTCTATGTGGCAACAGTCAGGGGCAGCCAGGTCTCCAGGAGGCCAGAGACTATGCAATGCCTTTAAGATACACTGGGCTGAGTGTCATCAAACGTAAAAATCGGTGAAGTTACCACCAGCACTTGGTGATAATCGGCTGAGCTGACTATTTCAGGACCCCACATTCATCTTTAGTGGTTACCCATTTCTTCTGGAATTTTATGGCACACTCTGGAACACCTCGTAGTGCCTCCTCTTTCTACTGACCTAGCTCTTACTCACAGCCCTGCCTTGTACCTACTGCATGTTCCTATTAGCAACCCAGATTCCACTTCTGCCAAGTCCATATGCCCTGGGTGCAACACTGACATGAAGAACATAAAACCTATGTGAAAACATGAACAAAGAAAAGCCAGGAAGAACCTTCCCCGAGGGAGCAGGTATTCCAAAGTTTTAGCTCAACAAGCATTCATTGAGTCACGCTCCGTACTATAAAACCATGCTGAAGAGGACATGAGACAAACAGGAATGAGATAACGAGACAGCAAAACTGGGGCACAGACAGCCAGCAAGTAGTGAGCCACATAGGTGAGAGGATTTGGTAAGGCTCTGGAGAGGAAGCAGGGTTCAGCCTAGGACTTGAAGGTGGAGGAGAGGAAGCAGTCCAGAAGCATGGTCTCAGAAACAGGAATTAGCAGTGGTGATTATATTAAATCACTGTTGACTGAGGGCATAGGTGAGGGAAACCAAAAATCGTGCCACCCCTGTCTCCATCAGGGCACCAGGGTGTTTCCATCTGACATCCTGCTAGGCTGTATCTCTTAATCCTAGAGGTGGGGGTGAGGGGTAGGGGGTCGTGTCTAGAACAGGTTTGGGCAAGAAGCAGGTGTCAATAAATGTTTGTTGTATACAGAAATGAAGAGATACACTCAATGCTGTTATTGCCAAAATCTAAGAGCTCAGTTTTCTACCTTTGAACCCTGCATCTGCAGAGGGTAAAGGTCACTCCCCAGGAGAGGAAACAGTGTGTGATGGATGCCGTTCAGAAGTCAAGTCAACAAGCATTATGAAACACCTGAATAGTTTCCCAAGTCGCCCTAAGGCTTTTGGAGACTGCCTTAATTTAATTTAGGGACTGTGGCAGTCTTCTGCCCTCTACCCTCCTGAAGGCCCTTTTCACCTCTGGTTCTCCGAAGGCCCAGTGAATAACTCTGAAGGGCGGCTCTGAGGCTGTGCTAGAGGGAGCTCCCCAGGCCGAGCTGCGTGCCCATGAGCAGTGTGGGCCTTCTCCTGGGCCTGAGGCGCCTGCTCTGCACAGTGGCTGGCTCCTCTTCCCTCTTCAAAGTAACTCTGAAGCTCCTACTAGTACATTTATTGACCTTGAAAATGCAACACTTTCCCCCGCATTTCCAATACTTGTCTCAGGCTCTATGTGCCTGTCATCAGGCACTGATCACTTACCATCCTAGGTTAGTGTTTCATTTTTGCCTTATTAATGGTACTAATACACATACAATAACTTACATTTGTTCAATGGTTTACAGAGAATCTTATTTAATTCTGTAACAACTATGCTAAGTAGGTATGGTGATTTCCATTTTACACTGAGGCTCCAAAAATTTTAAAGCTTGTCTAGGTCCCATAGCAGCAGCCCCAGGCACTACTCCAAAGACCAGGACTCCTTAACTTCTATCGCAGTTTCTACCTGCTTATTTCTTCTCATTCAAAGAGTAAGATCAAGGAGAGCTGGATGACTTCCTGTCCCTGTGCTATGGAGTTAGTCCAGGCATCAAATAAGGCTTGGACTAGGCTCCAGGGGGCGAGGCCCCTTCCAACTCCGAGTCTCTCTGATTCTATTATAATCTCACAATCCGTCAACCTGCCAGCAATTTTCCACAAAGTCCCCCCACCCCAATTCCCTCCAATTTACCACATGCTATTTTTTTGACACTCAACTACTACTATACAATTTTTTTGAAGCTAGGCAGTGAACTGGATAGCAATTCTGTATCTCAGATTTCCTACAGCGTTCTGGAAAATTGTGTGACATCGGGCAAATGAAAGCGCTTGCAGCAGCAGGGGGAAAAATCATAAAAATGTAACCGTTTTTGTTTCATCTTGCCTCCCTCAGCAGATTTGGTCAGTGACCTCTCTCTGAGTCACGCAAAAGGCTTTAAAAGTTGTTCTGATTTATATCTGTAGGAAACAGAGTTTACGTCTTGCATTTTTCTTTTAATATTTGCTTTTCATTACCAAACCATAGCCTATTCCCTTCCATATGGAATTTCTTGATAATACCTCACGACTAAAATATACATACATTATAGCTTTTCGGCTTCATGGTGTGGCTAAACCAAAACCACTCATTTCAACAAAGTCTGGAGGTTTTCGGCCAATTACCCCCAAAAGTATTCTGTGAGATTTAGCTAGGCGGTCCTCTCCCTGTGAATTAAGTCATGGGAAACGGCCCCAGATCACCAATGATCTCACTTGGAGAGAGATCAGCAAGGAAAAGCATTTTTTAAAGCGTTTTCTATCAGAGTTTAGAGGCAAGGGGCTATTTTCATTATTTTTGGTCTATGAAGCATAGCAGATGGTCTAATCTTTCACATCTCTATATTCTGAATTGTATTCCAGAGGAAAAGTAAAGAACCACAATTCCGTAGACAGCGAGAAGACAGAGTTTATTACTTCAGCCCTCGCCTGTACCCATCAAGGCTGGGCCTCTGCGGATTATGCTCAACGCTCTTTAGTTGCAAGCAACAGATTTTTGTACCCCAAAGTAGCTAATTAAAGGAGATTTTTAAAAAAACAGATACTGTTTAAGGCAAAATCCTAAAAAGACCCTTCAGGATTTCCCGCCCTACTTCAAAGACTGTAAATATGAAGAGATGCCATGCCCTGTTTATGTTAGGTTACATGGCAAAAGAAATTTTGCAGATGTAACTAAAGTTACTGGTTAGCTGGTTTTGAGTTAATCAAAAGGAAGATTGTCTGGGTAAGCCTAATATAATCACAGGCGCCTTTTAAAAGCAAAGCGTTTTCTCCTGCCTGGGGCAGAAAAGGAAGTTGAGGAGACTCAAAGTGAGAGGCGTTCAGTGTAGGGGAGACTCTTGGTTGCTGAGATGGAGGGGGCCGGGGGGTAAAGACCCTAGAGTGGTCTCTAGGAGCTAAAAGCACTCCCTGGCCAAAAGCCAGCAAAAAAAGAGTATCCTTAGTCCTGCAACTGCAAGGAACTGAATTCTGCCAACAACCTGAATGAGCTTAGAAGCATGTTCTTTCCCAGAGCCTCCACATTAGAGCCAAGATGGGCAACACCTTAACTTTAGCCTTGTGAGACCCTAAGCAGAGAACCCAGCAGAGCCTGCCTGGACTTCTGATCCACAGAAAGGTGAGGTAATAAAGGGCTGTTGTTTTAAGCCACTAAATCAGTGCTCATTTTTATGCAGTGGTAGAAAACTTATACAGGGAAGCAGATTTGGCTCAATGGATAGGGCGTCCACCTACCACATGGGAGGTCCAGGGTTCAAACCCTGGGCCTCCTGACCCATGTGATAAGCTGGCCCATGTACAGTGCTGATGCGCACAAGGGGTGCTGTGCCACACAGGGGTGTCCCCCGCATAGGGGAGCCCCACGCACAAGGACTGCGCCCCGTAAGGAGAGCTGCCCCGCATGAAAAAAGTGCAGCCTATCCAGGAATGCACCGCACACATGGAGAGCTGACGCAGCAATATGATGCAACAAAACAAGACACAGATTCCAGGTGCCGCTGACAAGAACACAGGCGGACACAGAAGAACACACAGCAAATGGACACAGAGCAGACAACTGGGTGGAAGGGCGGGGAAAGGGAGAGAAATAAACAACAACAAAAATCTTAAAAAAAAAAAAAAAGAAAACTTATACAGATACCAAGACAAGTCCATGGGCACAGGCACCCAAATATAATCAGGCCCCACTGGGAAGGAGAGAGGCCACCAGGCAGCAAAACCTTTCCAGCTCTCCAGGGACACCTGGACTCTCTCCCCTCAGCTTCTCTTGTCCAATTTCCTAATCTTAATGTGACCAAACATGGCTGTGGGCCCCAAGCCTAACTGACCTCAGGGCCAGCACCTATCACCAACCAAAATGTCATCCTTAGTTCAAATTCCTGGGAGAGAAGCTGGTCACTGACCATTTGTTCACTCAGCAAATATTACTGAGCATATACAATGTGATAAGAATTGTTTCAGGTGCTGGGGATACAGCAATGAACAAGAGAGAGTCCTGCTTCCAGGAAGTTTACATTCTAATGGGGGGGGGGGGAGACAAAGAAAAGACAAACAATTACATATGCTGGGCCAGCAGTGATAAGTTAGAAAGGAAAATAGAGCAGGGCAATGGGATAAAGAGAAACAGGAAGTGGTATTTTTAAATACTTGGTCACAGCTCTCTGGGGGCCAGTGGAGGCTATTTGAATAAAGATTTGAGTAAAGTGAGGGAGCCAGCTATGCAAATATATGGACAAGGAACACTCAGGAAGAGGAAATAACAAATGAATACATGGAAATGTACTTGTTGTGTACAGCTAACAGCAAGGAGGCCAACTGAGCTGGAGCAGAGGAAGCAAGGGAGAGTAACAGGAAACGAAGTGGGTGCAGTAGCATGGGGCTGAAACAAGTAGGGCATAACGGGCCATAGTATAGGCTTTGGAAAACCACCACGGAGTTGAATGATGGGTGGTGACAAGGATGGGCTGGGCTGAGGTCAGAGATCAGAGATTCAAACAAGATCTAAAACATGGCCTCCCTATCCTCCCCCTTTGGCTGGGCCTCTGGGTGACATTATTCCCAAAAAAGGGAGCTCAGGATGAGTCAGGCAGACATCTACTTAATGTCCATGTTATAGCTAATACCAGCTTTGGTTAATTCAGTACGGTCTCAGCCACCTCCTAAAGTGGAAGCCTGAGAACTGAACAAAAAGGAAAAGGTCCTTTTGATAAAACATACAAAGAAACAGGAAGTGATGGTCCAAGCAAATGCTGAATCTATGAAAGAGAAAAATATCAGGTAGGAAACTTCCACACCGGACCAGCCAGAGCTCTTTCCCTCTGGACACTGGGTCCCATGCAAAGCTTGGAGTTCTCCAGAGACAGAAGCCCTGGTCCTCACCACCAGGCACACAGATTATATGGCAACCATAAAGAAAGTATTTTAAAAATATACAGAAACAGAAATGAGAAAGGGACCTGCCAGATAAATCATAAAAGAGCAACTCTACAGAAAACGCTGTATAATTGAAGTAAGTACTGCCTTTATAGTAAAAACACTGACTGTTCCTGGATTAAACTCCCCAATCAAAAGACATAGATTGGCAGAATGGATAAAAAAGCATGATCCAACTATATGTTGTTTACAAGAGACTCACCTTAGACCCAAAGACATAAACAGGTTGAAAGTGTAAGGTTGGAAAAAGATATTCCATGCAAATAGTAACCCCTCCCCGCCTCCCCCCCCAAAAAAAGACTTGGGGTTGGTATACTAACATTGGACAAAATAGACTTTAAGTCAAAAGCTTTCATAAGGGACAAAGAAGGACACTCTATATTAATAATGAGGGAAACCTCTCAAGAAGGAAAAAACAGTCATAAATATTTATATACTTAACCATAGTGCCCCAAAATACATGAGGCAAACAATGGCAAAACTGAAGGGAGGAATAGACACTTCTACAATAATAGTTGGAGACTTCAATTTACCATTATCATAATTAGGTAGAATATCTAGATAGAAGATCAAGAAGGAAACAGGGAACTTGAAAAATATGATAAATGAACCAGACCTAGTAGACATAATAGAACATTGCACCACCAAATAGCAAGATACACATTCTTCTCAAGTGCACATGGATCATTCTCCATGACAGACAACATGTTGGGTCACAAAACAAAGTCTCGATAGGTTTTAAAAGATTGAATACAAAGCTTCTTCTCTGACCGGAATGGAATGAAGCTGGAAATCAGTAACAGGTGGATAACTATAAAATCAACAGATATATGGAAGTTAAATAACATACTCTTAAACAATCAGCGGGTCAAAGAAGAAATTGCAAGGGAAATCAGTAAATATCTTGAAAAGAATAAAAATGAGAACAAAACATAACAAAACTTATGGGATGTAGCAAAGGCAGTCCTGAGGGGGAAATTTATAAAGCGGGGAAATTTATTAAGTGCTTGTATTAAAAAAGAAGAAAGAAGAAGCATATTACTTAGCTACTGTGGTAAGAACAGTATTGTACTGGCATAAAGACACACAAAGTGACCAATGGAACCAATTGAGAACTCAGAAATCGACCCTCACATCTATAGTCAAATGATTTCTGACAAGGCTGTCAAGCCCACCCAGCTGGGCCAGAAAAGTTCTATTCAACAAATGGTGCTGGGAGAACTGGACAGCCATATCCAAAAGAAAGAAAGAGGACCTCCATCTCACACCTTATACAAAAATTAACTATATATTGAACAAGGACCTGAATATAAAAGCGACAATCATAAAATTTCTAGAAGAAAATGTAGGGAAACATCTTCAAGATCCTGTGGTGGGCAGTAGTTTCTTAAATCTTATACCTGAAGTGCGATCAAACAAAAGAAAAAAATAGATAAATGGAACCTCCTCAATATTAAACACTTTTGCACCTCAAAGGACTTTGTCAAAATGTTGAAAAGACAGCTGACTCAATGGGAGAAAATACTTGGCAAGCACATATCTGATAAGAGTTTAATATCCATGATATATAAAGAGACCATACAATTCAACAATAAAAAAGCAAACTACTCAATTAAAAAATGGGCAAAAGACTAGAATAGACATTTGTCTAAAGAAGAAATATAAATGGCAAAAAAAAAAAAAAGCCATGAAAAAATGTTCAACATAACTAGCAATTAGGGATATGCAAATCAAAACTACAATGAGATATCATTTCACACCTAGGGACTGGCCACTCCTAAAAAGCCAGAAAACTCTTTAAGTGTTGGAGAAGATGTAGAGAGACAGGAATGCTTATTCCCTGTTAGTGGGAATGTAGAATGGTACAGGCCCTGTGGAGAACTGTTTGACAGTTCCTAAGGAAGTTGAATATAGACTAGCCACGTGGCCTGGCAATACCATTACTAGGTACATGCCCAGAAGAACTGAGAGCAGTGACATGAACAGACATCTGCACACTGATGTTCATAGGGGCATTATTCACAATTGCTAGAAGATGGAAACAACCCAGGTGTCTATCAACCAATGAATGGATAAACAAATTATGGTATGCACATGATGGAATATTATGCAACAGTAAGAGGGAATGAAGTCCGGAAGCATATGACAGTATGGATGAACCTGGAGGACATTATGTTGAGTGAAATTCACTCGAGCAAGACACAAAAGGAGAAATACTGTATGACTGCACTATTATGAACTAAATATATTATGTAAACTCATTGAGTTAATAATTAGTATATGGGGAAGCGTGAGCGGGTCTCTGAGGAGCCGAAGGCCAGAGTGCAGCCGGGCCTGCGGGGGGTTCCCCTGGCCAAAGGGCAGCCCCAGGGAGCCCCTGCTGCCACCTTGTCTTCTTTCTCCACTGAGGCGGCGGCCGGGCAGCGGGGCCAGGCCTTAGGCGCGCGCCCAGGGCGGCCCTCCCGGGCTCAGCATGCCCCGGGGTGAAACTGACCACCCAGGCCTAATGCAAGATTGTGCTGCAGGGCGCCAAGTACCCACACTGCGCCGTCAACGGACTCCTGGTGGCCGAGAAGCAGAAGCCGCACAAGGAGCTCCTCTGTCTGGGCGGCCCGGGCGCCCACCACACCCTCTTTGTGGACTGTATCCCCCTCTTCCACGGCACCCTGGCCCTCGCCCCCATGCTGGAGGTGGCCCTCACCCCGATTGATTCATGGTGCAAAGATAATAACCAGCTATGTGATTGCTGGTTATTATCAAGCTAATACCAGTCCAGACCAGGTTGCTGAAAAGGTGGCTTCCAGGACTGCTGAGGGCTTCGGTGACAGGCGCTCACATGGTAGACAACACTAAGTTCACAGTGGACTGCCAGTACCTCCCATCCACGTGTACGAGCACCATGGACACGAATGGCGGCGCAAAGACCCTCATGATTACTGCGAAGACTGGCCAGAAGCCCAGTGGATCTCAGCGTCGCGCCTGGACAGCCGGGCCTATGAGACCCTTGTGGATTTCGATAACCACCTGGATGACATTCGGAACGACAGGACCAACGCAGAGATCAATAAAGCTGTTCTACACCTGTGTTAGGGAGGGGTTTACGGACTGGTCTCTGGGCGTTTCCACTACCTGAAGAAGAAAACGTATTTTTAAATGTGAATCTCACACCCTGTGTGGAGAGCCGACAGTTTTAAGTGTCATGTGCCCTGAAGGAAGGTGGTCACCTTTTTAATGCAGGGTCTCTAGAAGAGGTACCAACTATTCAATCTGACTGCCTCTGTGGAATCTTTCCCAGTTGTATGTTGCTCTAATCTTCCAAATCAAAGCTATTTCTGCGTGTCCAAGATTGTTCCTATTAAACAGTTTTAAATGGAAAAAAAAAAAATTAGAGTATGGTCACCAGAAAATAGAATAAGGGTAGAGAATGGAAAGCTGAGGGTTAATCTGTGCAGAAGAGGTAAAAAAAGGTTGGTAAATATTTGGAAATGAATAGAAATGGTGAAAGCACATCTTAGTGTTTGTAACTAAAAGAGTTATTATATGGGGATGACAGTGGTTGAAAGGGAAAGTCTAAGGTTATGTATATTATTAGAAGGAAAGTTTAAAAATGTAACATGGGACTGTATAACATAGTGAAACCTCATGTAAAATATGAATATGGGTGATAATGTATATATAAGACTATTCTAACAAATAAACCAGAGAGACAGAAACAGAATAGCAGTTATGCATGGCAGGGGAAGCAGAGAAAGATTAAGAGGTGATGAGTTTTTTTTTTTTTATTGAATAATGAAAATGCTCTAAAAATGACTGACTGATGAATGCACAATTATGTGATTATACAAATACCACTGAATGCTGTACACTTTGGATGGATTTATGTTTTATTAATGATATTATTAATAACATTGATTTGTTAAAAAAAAGCAAAAAAAAAAAAGAGAAGTAAAATAAAAAATCAAAAACTTACTGCACACCTGGAGGAATTAGAAAAAGAACAACAAACTAATCCCAAAGCAAGTAGTAGGAAAGAAATAACAAAGAGTAAAGGAGAAAAATTGAAATTCAGATTAAAAAAAACAACAGAGAACATCAAAACCACAAAAAGTTGGTTCTTTGAAAAGATCAATAAAATTGACAAACCCTTAAATAAAAAGTATTGTAAGAGGATACTATGTTCAACTGCATGCCAGCAAATTAGATCATCTAATGAAATGGACAAATTCCTAGAAACACATAAACTACCGATACTAACTCAAGAAGAAATAGATCTCAACAAACCAATAACAAGAAAAGAGGTTGAATCAGTAATTAAAAGCCTCCCAAATAAATAATGTCCAGGACTAATTGGCTTTGCTGGTGAATTTTACCAATTTTTTTCAAGAAGAATTAACTCTAATCCTGCTCAGACTCTTCCAAAAAATTGAACACAAGAGAACACTATTCTATGAAGCCAACATCACCCTAATACCAAAGCCATTTAAAGATACCACTAGAAAAGAAAATTACAGACCAATTTCTCTTATCAATAGAGTTGCAAAAATCCTCAACAATATACTTGCAAATCAACCCCAATAGCACATTTAAAGAATTATACACCATGATCAAGTGGGTTTTATTCTGTGAGATAAAAACACATTATCATGTCCATTGATGCATAAAAGACATTTGACAAAATTCAGAACTCTTTCTTGATAAAAACACTTAGAAAAATAGGAATAAAAGGAAACTTCCTCAACATGATAAAGTGCATATTTGAAAAACCTACAGCTAACATTGTACTCAATGGTGAAAGTCTGAAAACTTTTCCTCTAAGATTTGGAACAAATCAAGGATGCTTACTGCCACCCCTGTAATTCAACATTATACTAGAAATTCTAGCTAGAGTGGTTAAGCAAGAAAAAGAAATAAAAGGCATATGAAATGGAAAGACGTAGTAAAACTTTCAGTATTTGCAGATGACATGATCCTCTGTATAGAAATCCTGAAAATTTTACAAAAACGCTACTAGAGTTAATAAATGAATTCAGCAAAGTGGGGGGATCCGAGATCAAAATGCAAAAATCAGTAGTGTTTCTATATACTTGTAATGAGCAAGCTGAGGAGGAAATCAAGAAAAAATTCCATTTACAATGGCAACTAAGAGAATCAAATATCTAGGAATAAATTCAACATAGGGTACAATGGACTTGGACACAGAAAGCTATACCACATTATTAAAGGAAATCAAAGAAGACCTAAATAAATGGAAAGACATTTTGTGTTCATGGAGTGGAAGACTAAATATCATAAAGATGTCAACTCTGCCCAAATAATTTACAGATTCAGTGCAATGCCAATCAAAATTCCAATAGACTACTTTGCAGAAATGCAAAAGCCTATTATTGAATTTATTTGAAAGGGTAAGGGGCCCTGAATAGCCAAAAACATCTTGAAAAAGAAAAATGAAGTTGGAGGACTCATACTTACTGATATTAAAACATATTACAAAGCTACAGTGTTCAAGACAGCCTGCTACTGGCAGATGGATAGATATATTAACCAATGAAATTGAAAGTTGAGAAACAGACCCTTACATCTATGGCCAATTGATTTAAAATTTTAAAAAAAAATTTATTGAACTATATCACTCATACATAAATATACATAAACAATAAGTGTATAATTGTGAACATACAAAACAAACATATATAACATCAAACAAACATATATAACATCACCCTACCACCAATAACTTGCATTGATTTTAAACTTTTTTTAACTAATGATTAAAGAGCATTGTCAAAATATTACTACTAAGCAAAGTAGTTTGCCCCTAACCAATTCAATTGTTATTATCTTTATATTATTTATATATGAACATATATAAACAAATAAGTGTATAGTAAAAGTTAAGAACTTACAAAGCAAACAGGCACATCATCATACAGGGGTCCCATACATCAACCCTCCACCAACACCTTGCATTGTCATGAGAGGTTTGTTACAAACTATGAAAGAACACTGTCAAAATCTTACTACTAATCATAGTCTTTATCTTACATTTGATGTGTTTTTCCCCCAACCCACCCTATTATTTTTTTTTAATATATTTTTTAATGACAGAAGTTGTAAATTTACAAAACAATCATGCACATGTGCAGAACTCCCAAACAACACCCCTCCATCAACACACCACAATGTGGTGAGTCATTTGCTACAGATGGTACTATCATCTGATTGTTACCATGTCCATAGTGTACACTTGGCTCACATTTTCCATACTGGTGCAGTATCAACACAGGACACCTTTTACATAGATGCAAGGATATGTTACTACTACTAACCACAGTCTATAGGTCACTCCAGCTGTATTTTTCCCATGCTTCTCCACATTCCCATCACCCTGCAGTAGGGATATACATTTGTTCTAGCCAACAAAGGACACTCTTACATCTGTACCATCAACCACAATTCTCACCCACCTCTTGGTTTACTGTGCTATCCAGTTCCTAGATTTTCAAGCATTCTGTCAATTGGCACTTACATAACTAGACTACCATTTTCAGCCACATTCACATTTATAAACTAGCTGTAACTCACTGTGTGTTACCATCCACTCTATACATTTCCACAATTTTACAGTAAAGCTAATTAAAACATCTACATACATTAAATATCAGTAGTCCACTCAGTCCTTCTCTTATCTCCTTTAAGAATCCACCACTTACCACCAGGTCTTGAAGATATTTTCCAATAATTTCTTCTAGAAGTTTTATGGTTCTTGCTTTTATTTTTAGTTTTTTGATTCATTTTGAGTTAACTTCTGGATAAGGTGTGAGAGAGGGGTCCTCTTTCCTTCTTTCAGCTATGGATGTCCAATTTTTTCAGCACCATTTGTTGAATGGATTGTTCTGCCTGAGCTGTGTGAGCTTGACAGGCTAGTCAAAAATTACTTGACCATACCTGTGAAGGTCTGTTTCTGAACCATAAATTTGGTTCCATTGGTCTGTTGTATCTGTCTTTAGGCCAGTACCATGTTGTTTTTACCACTATAGGTAGGTATTATGATTTAAAGTCTGGAGATGAGGGTTCACTTTTCCTTTTTATGATGTTTCTGGCTATTCAGGACTCTTTATCCTTCCAAATAAATTTAATGATGGTGTTTTCAATTTTTTCTTTAATGCTGGTGGAATTTTTATCGGGATTGCATTAAATCTATATATCAATTTGAGTAGAATTAACATCTTAATGATATTTAGTCTTCTAATCCATGAGCATGGAATGTTCTTCCAGTTATTTAGGTCTTTTTTGATTTGTTTTAACACTGAGTTACAGTTTTCTGAATACAAGTGCTTTATATCATTGGTTAAGTTTATTCCTGACTATTTGAGTTTTATCTGCCATATTTTATTTTCACCACTCTTTTGATACCTTTAGTTATTTTTATTGATACAATCTTCATTTCTAGACTCTCTTCCAGGCCCCTCTCTCCTGTCTTTTCTTTTCAGGCTCTAACACCCCCTTTCGTAGTTCCTGAAATTCTGGTCTCTGCTTAGAAATTCTCTCAGTTTCTGTTTATCTGTGACTATTCTAAATTCGCCCTCATTTTTGAAAGACAGTCTTGCTGGATATAAAATTCTTGGCTGGAAGTTTTTCTTTTGTAGTATCTTAAATACATCAGACCACTGTCTTCTTGCCTCCATGTTTTCTGGTGAGAAATCAGCACTTAATCTTATTGGATATCCCTTATATGTTATGCATTGCTTTTCTCTTGCTGCTCTCAGAATTCTCTCTTTGTCTTTGGCCTTTGACATTCTAATGAGTATGTGTCTTGGAGCTGGTCTATTTGGATTTTTTGGGTGGAAGTACATTTTGCTTCTTGGACAGGGATATCTATGTCCTTCAATAGGGTTGGGAAATTTTCTAACGTTATTTCTTTAAATATTCCTTCTGCCCCTTTTCCCTTCTCTTCTCCTTCTGGGACACCCATGACACATATGTTTGCATGTATTTTGCTGTCATTTAGTTCCCTGAGATCTTGTTCAATTTTTTTCCATTCTTTTCTTCATCTGTTCTTTTGTATGCTTACTTTCAGAGACCATTTCTTCAAGCTCATCAAATCTTTCTTCTGCCTCCTCAAATCTGCTTTTATATGATTCCAATGTTTTTTTAATTTCATTTTTGTACCTTTCATTCCCATAAGATCTGCTATTTTTCTATGTATGCTTTCAAATTCTTCTTTGTGCTCATCCAATGTCTTCTTAACATCCTTAATCTCTTTAGCCATCTCATTGAATTTATTAAGGAGATTTGTTTGAACATCTGGAATTAGTTGTCTCAACCACCTTTATGTCATCTGGAGGCTTATCTTGTTCCTTTAACTAGGCCATAGCTTCCTGTTTCTTGGTGTGGATTGTAATTTTTTGTTGGTGTCTTGGCATGTGGCTTACTAGACTATTTATTCTGGGGGCAGTTTTTCTCTTTAGTTTAGGGCTTCCTGCCCTTTCTCCCTTGCTGGTTGTACAGTAGGAGCCAAGCATGTGGTTGGTGCTGTAAGCTGTGGAGGCTCAAGCTGCCCTCATTGCACCAAGGACCAGTGAAGCTTCTTCCAACTTTCTCCTTTGCCAGGGGTAGGGACAGCATCACAGCTATGTGGAATAATCCAAGCCATGTAGGACTAGACTGTAGTTGCCCAGAGAGACAGATGAAGCTTCATATTCCTTTCTCCCCTGCCTGGAGCAGGGATGGAGCTGCAGGTGTGGGCAGCAATCTATGCAGTGTGGCTCCAAGATGACTGCAGTTGCCCTGGTAGACTTCTGATTTTTAGTCTATGCCAGCCAAAGTTCCCTGCAGTTACCTATATAGGTTGGTGCAGGGCTCCTCAGCCTCCTCCCTGCCAGAGGTGGGGCTGAAGCCTAGGCAGCTGCAGGCTGGTCTGCGTGAAGGAAACTGGTTCCTGCCGACACTGAGAGTTTCAGTCAGTCCAGTTTCCCCTCGGGCTGGGGGCAGAGTCAGAATGGCAGCCACTGGCCTCTTTCTGACTTGGGCTGGTTCTCACCCCCCCCTGTTCCCAGGGTTATTTCTTAGCCAGCCAAGTCTCCCATTCAGTAGTCAAAATCGGCCCCCAACCATCTCCTCCACCGGCTTCTGGGAAATGGAGCCTCCAATTCCCATCACAGAACAGCTCCTGGGATGGATCATGCTGCCAGAGTAGGACAATCACTGGCCTCCGAGGCTTGGCCGGTAATTTCCCAGAGAGGCTGGCGCAGGTCCCCGCAGTTTCCTCCCTGCTGGAGGTGGCACTGGGCCCTAGGCTAGACCTGCAGTATGATCTGGATGGGAAGAAGCTGGTCCCCACCAGCACTGGAATTTTCAGTCTGCTCCGCTTCCCCTCGTGCCAGACACGGAGTTAAGATGGCAGCTCCTGGCCTCTTTCTGACTTAGACAAGCTCAAGCTTTAGCTGTTCTCAGGATTATACTGTAGGCCACTGAATTTACTCATCAGTGCTGAAACTGGTGCCCAGCCGTCTCTTCCTCCCCCATTCTGGGGAAGTGGAGCTTTCGATTCCAGCCGCAGAACAGCTCCCGAGGCGGCTTGTGCCTCCAGTGGAGGATGGGCACTGGCCTCCAGGGCATAGAGCACTCTACTTATGAGTCTTCTCTGCAGATGGGCGGTCTCCTCTTTCTACTCCTTCAAGGATGTTGCAGGATGCTCTTCTGGTCTCCTGGAGACCCAAACAGGTGCTTCAGCCAGCTCCAGAGAGCTCTGGGTATTTGCTAGCTGCCCTGTAGCAGGCTGACTCTAGGAGTGTCCTTACTCTGCGGCCATCTTGCTGGTTGTCTTGCCAATTGATTTAATTATTTTTTTTTTAATTCAAGAAGTTGTGAGCTTGCAAAACAATCATACATGATGTGCAGCATTCCAGTACATCACCGCTCCACCAATATCTTACATTGCTATAGAACATTGGTTACAGATTATGAAAGAACATGATCAGACCAGTACCCCTAACTATGGCCATTGCGTACACTTGGTATATTTCTCCATACACCCCCTATTATTAACACTATGTATAGTATCGTACATTTATTATAGTTCATGAGAACTCATATTGTACTGTTAACCACAGCCCATCTCCCACCACATGGTTCACTGTGTTATATAGTCCTATGTACAGGCAATTGATTTTTGACAAAACTGTGAAGTTCACTCAATTGGCAAAGAATACTGTCTTCAACAAATGGTGCTGGGAGAATTGGATATTCACATGCCAAAGAATGAAAAAAATCCCTATTTCACACACTATTTAAAAATTAACTCAAAATTGATCAAAGACATAAATATAAAAGCCAAGACTATAAAACTTCTAGAAGAAAATGTAGGGAAGCATCTGCAAGATCTTGTGTTTCTTAGACTTACACCCAAAGCACAAGCAATGAAAAAAAAAATAGATAAATGGGATCTCCTCAAAATTAAAAACTTTTGAACCTCAAAGGACTTTGTCACAGAATTGAAAAGATAACCTACTGAAAGGGAGCAAATATTTGGAAACCACATTTCTGATAAGAATTTAATATCCACAATATATAATGAAATCCTACAACTCGACAACAAAAACACAAACAACCCAATTAAAAAATGGGCAACAAACTTGAATATACATTTTTCCAGAGGATATACAAATGGCTAAAAAACACATGAAAAGATGCTCATCATAGTTATTAGGGAAATGCAAATCAAAACCACAATGAGAGATCATTTCACACCCACTTGAATGGCTACTATTTTTTAAAAACCAGAAAGTTACAAGTGTTGGAGAGGATGTAGAGAAATAGGAACACTCATTATTGCTAATGGGAATGTAAAATGGTACAGCCACTGTAGAAGTTAGTTTGGCAGTTGCTTAAGAAGTTAATTATAGAATTATATGACGTGGCAACTCCACTACTAGGTATATACCCAGAAGAATTGAAAGCAAGGACTCAAACAGATACTTGTACACCGATGTTCACTATGGTATTATTCACAATGGCCAAAAAATGGAAGCAACCCTTGTGTTCATCTACTAGTGATGGATAAACAAAATGTGGTTTATAAATACAATAGAATATTATTCAGCTGTAAAAAGAAATGAAGTCCTGATGCATGAGACAACAAGGATAACATTATGCTGAGTAAATTAAGCCAGACAAAAAAGCACAAATATTGAATAATCTCACTGATATGAACTATTACAAGCAAACTCATAGAGTTAGAATTTAGAATATAGGTTACCAAGGGATAGACTGGGAGTAGGAAATAAGGAGCTGATGATTAATTTGTACAGAATTTCTATTTAGGTTGATTGTAAAGGTTTGGCAATGGATGGTAGCACATTATTATGAGTGTAATTAACAGCACTGAAGTATATAGGTGAATGTGGTAAAAATGGGAAACTTTAGGTCATATATGTTACTAGAATAAAAAATAAAACATAGGACTTTATAACACAGTGAACCTTATTATTAATGAAGGACTATAGTTATTAGAACAAGTATAAGAATGTTCTTTCATGAATTATAACGAATGCACGACACTAACACAAGGTGTTAATGATAGGGTGGTATATGAGAAAAAATATACCTAATGCAAACTATGGATGATAGTTAATAGAACTATTATAATAATCTTTCATCAAGTGTAACAAAGGTAAATACTGTTAAAAAAAAAAAAGGACAATTATTAAAAGAATTGCATTCATCATTGTAACAAATGTTCTGCACCAATGTAAGGTGTTGGTGGTAGGATGGTGTATGGAAACCCTGTATTTTATGCATGATTGTTCCATAAGCCCACAACTTCGCCAATAAAAAAACAAAAAACAAACTACCAAACAAGAATTCAATATCTGGCAAAATTATCTTTCAAAAAATGAGAGGGATATTAACACATTCCCAGATAAATGAAAGCTGAGGGACTCTTCACCACTAGATTGGTCCCACAAGAGATGCTCAAACAGTTCTGCAAGTTGAAAGGTAAGGACCGCTAGACAATAGAAGAGATAAAGCTCTCTGGTTAGGGTAATGACATGGGTTAAATGGCAGTAGTAGTGTATCCTCGGTTTGTAGCTCCATTTTCACTTCTTACAGGATCTAAAAGGCAAATGCATAAAAAGCAATAAGGAATAAGTGGCTTAAACATAATATGTAAACATGTCATTTGTGACAAGAATTACATAAAGGTGAAGGGGTGGAGGGGTATATGAATATAGTTTGTATACACTATTTAAGTTGGTATCAAAGCAAATGAGATCATTACAGATTTAGGATACTAAATTTAAGCCCCATGTTAACTACAAATAAAATATTGGAGAATAGGTAAGCTCATAGAGACAGAAATTAGAGTACAGGTGGAGGGCAGTGGAATAGGGCATTAATGCAAAATGGTGAAAGGTTTCTGTTTGGGGAGATGGAAAAGTTAAAACTTTTAAACTTGACTAACAGAAGGTGGTGAGGGTACCACGGCACAGTGAATGTGATTAATCCCACTGAATGGTAGGCAGAAAATGGATTAATAGACAGACACATAGGTAAATGGATTGATAGACTGATGGATGGATAGATAGATGATAGACAAATCAATAGAATGATATATTAAATGTGGCAAAATGTTAGAACTGGCAGATCTGGGCATCGGGCAGGGATAAGGGTATGTTGGAGTTCTCTGGGTGTGTGTGTGTGGGGGTGGGCTGTATTACTTTTGTAGCTGATCTGTAAGTTTGAAAGTATTTCAAAATAAAAAGTTAAAAAAAAACAAAATGGTGGTGGGATCATTCATATGCAGTGGTGGATACTCACTGGTAAACAGTGATAATGTTTGTACCAAAACTCCTTTCTCCAAAGATAATGAGACCCTCTTCCCATCTGCCTTGTCCTGTAATTTTAGAGAAGAATCAGCAGACCCATAGGCTAAGGAAAGAGCCCATTCCCCATTCACTCTCTTGACTCTAGGGAGAACAGTACATTGGGAATACTCAGCTCTGAGATCGGGTTAAGGACTCCAAAAGTGCCTCTGGGACCAGCAGTAGCCACCTCCTCTGCCTCAACCCAAACCTGTCTGTTTTCCATCCTGAACGCAGTCTTACTCCCGCAGCTTACCTTTCTGGGTCCAATCCCCAACCCTGTACCACCTCTACCTTCACCTTTCTTCCAGTCCTGACCCAATATTCTCCTGGAATTGATCCAACAAAGATTTATTGAGCAGCAGCCCCACCACAAACACTGTACAAGGCAGGCAGGATTCAAGTTCTGGTTCAAAATCTAATTCTGCCATGAACTAGTTGTGTTACAACAGGCAAATTCCTCAACCTCCTAGAGTCCCATCCATGAAACAGGGACAATGAGATCTACCTTATTACTACCAGTAAAGCTCGTTCCTTGAACCCTGTCCTTGCCCCTTCCTCTGTCCTTGCTCACTTTTGAAGGAGAGAGGCAAGTCCCCCCTCACAGGTGCTTTGACTCTGTTAAACACTGCTCTTTAGGAAGGTTTCACCTCTCTGTTTAACAGCTGTCACATTTTTAGAAGGTGGGGGAATATTACTACAATTCTTACTAACTGGGATTGTTATTTTTGAGTGCCTACAGGGTATTAGTTTGAACTCTATGAAACTGCCACTCAAAATCGTTGAGTGATGGCAATTTCATATATAAATGCCAGGCACCATACTAGGTCCCAGCAGCTCTCAGACTTTTTCTGATCCCATGGCCCTGTTTAAACTGTAGTTTTTCCACCTTTCAGCACTATCCTGCATTAAACAAACAAAACATGAAAACATAAAAAAAGATCTACTTTGTTTAGGGGTTTAGGGATAATGTAATAAAGTTCTCTAGCACAAAGCCGAGCACAAAGTAGGCCCTTCGTACATATTTGTTGAATAAGTGAATAAATTAATGAATAACAAGGTTCAAAGTATATTTGATGATTGAATATCAATGAACAAACTCATTAGTGCTTTCACAGAAGTACAAAATCAAAAAGTAAATGGGAGGCAGATACATGCTGCCCAGTCTTTCCCTTTCATTCCTCTCTCTTTGCTTCCCCAGCACATTCCCAAGACAGGCTGCCCGACCTACTCTTCACGCTTCAGCTTTAGAATGTTCCCCACACCACCTTACTTGTAGCACATGAATGGTCAGTCTCCTCTTCCAGAAGGAGACTTAGGACACCAAGCATGGCCTCGATGCTCCTTTATCTTTATCTCCACATATCACCATCCTGACATCGATCCTTCAGGTCTGCTCTCTAAATTCAATTCATGTGAACAAACCTTCATTGAACATCAGCTGTGTGCAAGGTAATATGGAGAGATGGAAAAGCCATGCTCTCCACTCGCAGAGCTCATACTCAAGTCGGAGAGACCACCAGGTGGCTACTTCATACAACGTGATAAGGCTCAGGAGGTTGGGATGAGGTAGGGAAAGGAAGACTTCTCCGAAGGAGGGACCCAAGAGTTGAGTTCTGAAGAGTGCATAGGAATTTGCCTAGCAGATGAAGGGAGAGCATATCCTTCCCATACCTCTCTTCTGTCCCAGAGCTCCCATACCTTGCTTATTCCTCTAGGACAGTATTTCACAAGCTATTGGAAGCAAAGAACCAGATTCTTTTTTTAAGTTTCCAAATCATTGCAAGCTGATACTTTGTAAAATACATATTTTTTAATTATTAGAGAAAAAATACAAAATACCAGCTCAATGATCATGTGCTCAGATGTTGCAGCAATGTCAAATTATTATAGTATCTTCGGTAGAAACTGTGGATTCACCTTTAAGTCATTTCTTGCTTTCATCTCCAATATCAAATTCATTACCAATTCCTTTAATAGTTTTTTTCTTCTGGAACAGCTTGCATTTCATCTTTTCTTTCCCAGCATGACTCTGCCCTTCTTCAGATCAGGTTCTGGTTCCTGTAACAGCCTCCTGAAGGTTCTCCCTGCCCTTAACATCCCAAATAAAAATATCTGAAATAGTAGGAAACTAAATTAATCTTCCTAAAATAAAGTTTTCATCATGTTCTCCTTTGCTCAAAAGTATTCAATGGCTCCCTGGGGTCTCTGGAATAAATTTAATCCCTAACTGGCTTTTCCAGGAGACTTGTGACTGTACTACACATTACTTGCTTTATACTAACGTGACATTTTTCTACCAGGCAGCCAAAGTCTCTCCCAGGCCACTTTTCCCATCTATTCCAGCCCTCAATGATCACTCCATCTCAAGAATTCCCGCTACCCAACAACAACTTAATGAGAAATCGTTACTGAATGGACTCTAATCATGCTGGCATCGTTTCAACCAGTGTTAGAGCAGTGACTAGTTCGGCTAATTTCCCTCTACCCTGATGCTAGTGCTATGGAAGGGTTTAATAAGTAATTTTTGGTGAGTTGGAAGATTTGTCAGGTTTATAGGCTGACCTAAGAGAATATCACTCTATCAGCTCAATCATTCTATGGAATCAAGTCTGGCAAATAGTCTCTTCCTATTATATGCTAGACACTGCTCATAAATTAACCTTAATCCTCAGAAGAAATCTATTTTGCAAATCAAAACATTGAGCTACAGCAGGAGAAGTCAGTTACTCAAGATCACAAAAGAGAAGTTGGATTCAAAACATAATGTCTGGGGGAAGCAATGTGGCTCAGGTGACTGGGCGCTCGTCTACCACATGGGAGGTCCCTGGTTCGGATCCCAGTGCCTCCTAAAGAAAACAGCGAGCTGGCATGACAGGTAGGTGCAGCAAGCTGACACAAGAAGAACAAGCTGACACAACAAGAGACACAAGAAGAAAAAAACATAATCGGACACACAACAAAAGCAGGAGGTGGAGGTTCCTCGTGCCTCCTAAAGAAGACAGCAAGCTGATGCAATAAGATAACTTGACAAGAAACAGGGAGGAAAAACATAATGAGAGACACAACTAAGCAGGGAGCAGAAGTGGTTCAAGTAATTAGGCACCCTCCTTCCCACATCAGAGGTCCCAGGTTCGGCTCCTGGTACCTCCTAAAGAAATAAGGAAGATGAACAGACACAGCAAATGCAAACAACAAAGGGATAGGGGGAAATAAATAAATAAAAACAACAACAAAAAACAATGTCTGGGAAGTGCATGTGGCTCAAACAGTGAGCGCTCACCTACCACCCAGGTTTGGTTCCCAGTGCCCCAAAGATGAGCAAGACAGTGAGCTGATGTGATAGGCTGGTACGGTGAGCTGACACAACAAGATGACACAATGAAAGGATACAGTGAAGAAACATAATGAGAGACTCAACAAGCAGGGAGTAGAGGTGGCTTGAGTGATTGGGTGCCTCTCTCCCATATGGGAGGTCCCAGTTTGGTTCTCGGTTCCTCCAAAAAAAAAAAGATGAACAGAAAGCAGACAGTGAGTACAAACATGGTTGGGGGGGGGCGGTAGAAATAAAAAATAAAAAATAAATCTTAAAAAACAAGACAAGGGAAGCAGATGTAGCTCAAGTAATTGGGCTCCCGCCTACCACATCGGGGGGGGGGGGTCCCAGGATCGCTTCCCAGTGCCTCCTGGAGAGGGCAAGCTGGCACGGTGGGCAGATGCAGCAAGCTGATGCAAAAAGATGATGCAACAAAAGAGACACAAAGAGGACAATGACACAACAAACCAGGGAGCTGAGGTGGCTCAGGTGATTGAACGCCTTTCTTCCACATGGGAGGTCCTGAGTTCAGTTCCTGATGCCTCCTAAAGTGAAGATGAGCAGATGCAAAGAGCATATAGCAAAGGGACACAGAGAGCAGACAGAGTCCACAAACGATGAGGGAGGGGAGATAAATGGATAAATCTTTTAAAAAACAATATAAAACAACATAATGTCTTAACTTCAAATGCTGCACTGCCCCTACTGCACAGCTTTTGAAATGATAGCTCTTCTCCAGGTTTTAGGAACCACTCATTCATTGTCATGGAGAACCTATAAGATTTTGAACACCCAAGATGGCAGCTCAAACCCTCCCCTAATTCCAAGGGTCTGCTTATCCAAAACCCACAGACAGGGAGCTTGATATCACCATTAAAGGATGTTAGGCACTATGAGGCATCCTGAGATGTTTCACTTCTCATCTGCATTGAATGAAATGAGGAGGATGTTTTCAGAAATAGCCGTTTGTATGATCAACCCTCTACATTCCCACCCCCACCCCCCAGTGCCTCAGGACCTGAATCCTGGCCAGAGAGAGAGGAGAAGTGGGAAGGGGATGGGAACTTAAAGAATAACAATTTTTAAGAAGCAGAGAGAGAAGGAAGAGTCAGCAGGAAAGAAAGGAGGGCAAGCAGTCAAGAGAGGAGAATAAGAAAGCCTGTCACAGCTGAGGATGAGGAGAGCCTCAAGAAGCAGACAGTTCATGAGAGATCAAGCAAGATGAATGGAGAGCAATTTGGGCATTGGGAGGTCTCAGGTAAAACTCTGCCAGAGCAATTTCAATAGGAGCAGAAGCCACGCTGCAATCTGATGACATGAGAGGTAAGAAAGCAGCACCATAGGTGAGTGTTGAAGTCATTGGGTGGATAAGGGAAGAGAAGGGAGCTGACTGAGAAGGACTGTGCTCATGTTTGAAGCCAGGGGTTGATACCCAAGTCATTTATCCAGAATAAGCGATTCTCTCCAACAGTGCTCCCTCGTAGACCTGAACGCCTTCCAAGGTGATTCAGGCTGCAGATTACCTAGTGCGAGCAGTGAAAGAACAAAAGGAGTTGGGGGAGAGGAGAAAGGAAGCTGAGGATGCTGGTGAGGGTGACTGAAATAACCGACAAGCAACCAGGCAGGGTTGGGAAGGGCCAGGGGGCCTGGGAGTAAAAGGGTCAGGAGCTAGAGGTTGAAGAGCAAGTTTTCAAGGGAATTAAAGAGTAGAGGCTGTGGAATGGACAGAACTGAGAGAGAAGGAGAGGAGAAAGTTAGCGGCAACAAGGGACTTCATAAAACCTAGGGCATTACTTTGGTTGAAGAAATATTCCTCTGTGGGCTGAAAGTACCTTGTCCCTTATTTCCATCATCCTCACCAGCATCCACAGCTGTGGTCAGAGAGGGCAAGTTCAGATGACAAGTGTTCAGCCGTGGACCTGATTCCAGGCATGGGCCATGGGAGCCAGTGCACGTGATTGAGCGGATATGATAGCTACTGAGCAGAGAAGGTCCAGGAGCTTACTCCCGTGGATCGGTCAGGAGGCTATTGAACTTGCCAGGGAAGAAGGCAGGAGCTTTTGATAGAGACCAAAGTTTTAAATCAAGTGCCAAAGTCCTCAGTGAGTGGGAAGCAGCCTCCAGGTGTGTTACCAGATGGGAGTGGGCCAACAGGCACCTCCGCTTCAAAGACGGGTTTCAAAGAGGGCTCGGAGGACAGCGACCTGGGAGTGGGCATGAAAACCAGGAAAGCTTGGGAAGAATGCAGAGTCCTGGACACAGGGCCAGGATTCTGAGAAAAGTGGTGGAGGGAGCCTGTGAGGAACGGGTTAAGGATGTCAGATACTGGGACGCCCATTGGCACCAGAAAGCCTGGCGGAAGGGATTAGGATCCGGGCTGGCACGAGAAAGGGGTGGTCAGGGAGGAGCTGAAGTGGATGGGAATGAGAAGGCAGAAAACCGAATGACCAGAGAGGAGTGTGCGGCATCTCCTCGTGAGCCCCGCAGAGGGAGGGCGACCCCTCAGTCCAGCAGGAGGAACGGCATGCATTTTCCAGGGGCCCAGACAGCGTTGATCTTTTTGGCCCGTGATGCCTCCAGCAAACCTTCAGACAGGAGGTGGTCACCCCATTGTGTTTCTGCCACAGGCAAAGGCAGCAACTGCCCCCAAAAGAAACCGAGAGGCAAAAAGTCAGTGTGGCCTTGGCACAGTAGACAGAACTGAGGAAGAAAGAGAAGAGAATGTGAGTGGAAACAAAGGGACTACATAAAACCTAGTATAGTACTTTGGTCGGAGAAGTAGTCCCCTGTGGGTTTAAAAAGACATTTCTGCCTTTGCAATCCTAAAAGGCATGCTGTAAAGAGAAGCTTGTGCCTGTCTGGACAAGCCCTTTCTATCCTGGGCCTGCTCTGGGTAGTCAACTCTTAAGGCTCAGAACAATGAGGGCCTAGTTCTAATTAATCCGGCGCAGCCTGCAGCTGAGATAGCAATCAAATCAATGGGAATGCAGAATTTATCCAAGCTCTCAGGCTGCAAAATGGCACTCACTTCCCTCCTTCAGGGTGACTAGGGCTGCAAAATTGCTCCATGGCAGTGCGTTAGCCTTGCCTCACTGCCTTTCAAAACAGGATGGAAAACTGCTTAAGTGGTATGATATTTTAACTGGAGGGCACTTGGAAAATCAGAATTTGAGGATAGCCTGCACACCAGTCTCGAGGCTGTCCTTGGATTTATGAAAATGTTGAACAGAGCACTAATGGTGCTCCGACCCGAGGTATGGAGGTAGGGCAAGCTATTTCTCTGCCTGCTTCACATTTCTCTATTTTTATCTGCGGGATCAGGCATGTTCGAGAGAAAAGGAGAGGCCTGGTAACAACAGCTTCCCCATCATTCTTGGTTACTTACATCTGTGGTCAATTTTCCACACTTTATTCCATAAAAGGTAAACGAGGCACGGTACTTGCAACAGGATAATCTAAACAATATGAACCAAGTTACTGTTAAACACCATCTGGTTGCTCACACTCAGGCCCAGACTTTTAACTCCTTGAGGTAAGAAAGATGCCAAAGCTGAGAGGCCTGGGCCTCTGCTGCTCTTTTATTCCAGAACCTTTTCCTCCCGCTTCCAGTCAATTAAAACGATGACCCCTGAGGCCTCTGCCAACCCTAATATTCTCTCTGATTCTAGGCTGGCCGCCTGGTGAAACTGCGAGCTTTGTGAATGAGCAACGCACAAAATGCTTCTAGCAAATGCCTTTTCTCCTCTTTCCCTTTAAAAGGAAACATTGAAAGGTTGAAAAAAAAAAAAGTCCTATATACAACCCAAACCAAAATACTCTCAAGTGCTGCTGGGTTGTTTCCTTCATTTCTGAATCTCCCACTTAAAGCTGAGGGATCATTTACATAATTTTAATTTTAAAAAGAAAGTGACACCAGGGAAGAAACAGTGAAGGCTATGCTTTGCTTTTATTTGGGCTTACACATTTTCTGGCCATCTGTTACCCGAGAAAGTTGCAAACTCAAATAAGAGATGGAAAAACTGTAAATCAGATAGTGCTTTTCATCCTCTGGGTGGGGAGCTGAGGATAAAGAGATTCCAGGAAAGTTTCAGATGGGTAAGGTCATCTCAAAAATGCAACTCGGCCTCCCTTGGAAGGTGCAGCTTTTCCACCTGCAGAAGGAATTCAGCATTTGACCTAGAAGTTCAAGTATGTTTTATTCTCCAAGTTAGTCATTAGGAACTCTAGCTTTCCCCAGCTCCCTCTATGGGAATAAAACCATCAAAGCAATTCAATTTAATATACCTTTTAATTTTTTAAATGGTGCCCTGCAATATTACATCAAGGAAGTATCTTCAAGTATCGGAGCTATAACAGAGCCCTCCTTTCTAGCTGCGATTTCCTTTGTGTGTAACCACAGGGCAGACTTAAGTGGCCAGTTTCTGGGAACATTTTTCGGAGGTTATGGTTGAAAACAAGCTCAAATATAATGGATATGCCTGGCCTCAACAATGCTGTCTGAAACTGACTATGCTAAAACTACTAGTAATCCCCCTTCCTCCAAAAAAGAACACTCTGGAAAATCTCTGGGGTAAACAGAAAAAGAAGACATAAAAACCCAAGGCAAGGCCAGCTGGCATAATATACACTTGATAAAATGTGGCCTCTTAGCTTGTCAAACTACTTTAAATTCCACAGGCCCAGATGAATTCAAGTTTTGTTTTTTTGGATTTTTTTGACTTGCCAAATAAACTTCAATATCCTTCCTTCTTCACTCATCCACCTTGCAACTGACCTCTTCTGGACATACAAAGACGGTATTGGACATACAAAGATAATAAAAACTCCTAGCTTATTTTAGTTTCTTATTATCTATGTTCTTGAAGCGCTTCATGTTTACTGTTTCTGCATGGCAGAAATACCACGTAATGGAGTAGTATCATCCATCTCTTCCCAATACCAAGGAGTTAATGGTCATTAGCAGAGCCCTTGTGGGACAAAGCATCACATCCCATGATCATAAATCTCATTCAAGGCAAGTCTGAACCACGGCTGGATTCTACTACATTCCCCAAATTCAGCATTCATCTTCAATTAGATTAAATGACATTCACATCTATTTATATTCTATTTCTCTCCAAACACATTTACTTCATAAAATGACAACTGGAAAACATTCCAGTCCTAAACATGTACATTATATTAAAAAGAGTTAGTAACCAGGCTAAATAATTGTGTAATTGATAAGTTTCTTATTGGAATTCACTTCTAATATAAACTTACACATCTGTGAGCAATATTTTTAAAGAGACAGGCAATAAAGGAAAAAAAAAAGGTTACAACTGTGACTTAACCATCACTCAACTGCAGTAATGAAGTAGGAGGAGTTCATGCTAAT
This sequence comes from Dasypus novemcinctus, assembly GCF_030445035.2. Classification (NCBI taxonomy): domain Eukaryota; kingdom Metazoa; phylum Chordata; class Mammalia; order Cingulata; family Dasypodidae; genus Dasypus; species Dasypus novemcinctus. The sequence continues at coordinate 81,754,914 of NC_080682.1, forward strand.
CGAAAAGTGACCACCTGATCAAAGTCACAAAAGAGACGGAACAAACACCTTTCTCCAGAGGTAAAGGGCTCTGCGGAGGAGCTGTAATGTGATCAATATCCAATCATGGAATCCTAATATATTTATTCGATTCGTAGGTAAGTGAGGCAGTGTGCCTGGAGCACTGACGGCTACAAGGGAGAGGTATAAAGAGTGCAGTGGGGCGCAGGGTGGCATCAGCCTCAGGAGAACTCGGACACAGGCATGCCAAGGTCGGTCCAGGCACAAGGTCACTGTCTGGAAGGTCTAATAGTAGATGATGAAGCCCAGGCCACGGGACGGGCAGGCCTGCCCATGCGCGAGAGAGCATGCACAGCTTAGGTTTTAAATCAACGGGGGGCCAGGGAAGGATGGGAAGTGAGGGGCAGACACATCAGAACCATGCTTTTTGGATTCTGGAGACCTTCACCTGATTCTAAGCTGCTAAATTCTTCTTTATTATAAATAGGATGGGTCCCAAAGCCTTCCGAAGGCAGAGCTGAGTACTCTGGGTGTCACGTGGCTCAGACTCTGTGTTGGGGGGAGGCAGGCAGGTGGGAAGGTGCAAATATTTAAAACCCAGTAGCACCGGGCACTGTGCAGTCGGGCACCACAGCCTGTGGCTGGATTGTGGGAGGGCCCAGGAGGGCCCCGAGGTGGGGCAAGGTTGCCTGCCGAGGGTGAGGGGGAATTAGCAGGTGGCTCAGGGATCAGCTATTTGCCAACCAGAACCAGACAAAAAGAACTGCTCGTGAGTCAGCCCTGGGAAAGAGGACAGACAGGTTATTCCTGCCTCCCACTTGGCAGTGTTTCTACATCTGTGTGAAAGAGATATTGCCTAAGAAAGGAAATTAAGGCTGAGGGTGGAGCAAGGGAGAGCTTGTTTTTGTCTCATTTCTCAATAAAAGTTTGCCTAGCTGATAAAAGTTTGTTTTCTTGATATGAGGAATTGTGTCTCTTTGTTCTCCGGCAGTGGTTCCTGGAAAAGAAGGCTGCAAACTTCTTCAACCTGTCAGGCAGGTTTGGGTTTCTTTTAGGAGGGGAGGGCATGAGGGAGCTTTTGAGAACACTTTCGGGTAAGTGATTTGACAGCCTCCCCAAGTGATCCGTTTATAACCATCATCTATTGCAGCCCTACGAGTCTTCTTTTTTTTTCTTTAAAGAAAGATATTACGGAAATAAGGGTGAAATGCAAAGTTATTAGAGAATGCGTTAAACACCATGATTAGGGAAATAAGGCTTAGGCAAGATCCACGGCAAACACCCCAGTGTGTTCTGTATCGGATTCGGGAATGAAATGAGACTCTGCGTGTGAGATTTTCTGCTTTAGGCAGCATGAACAACCAAGACCGAGGAGAGGCATGGCGCTCTTAACCCAGAGTGCAGACATCTACCCTCATTAGGAATGAGAGCAGTCGGTGTCTTGGAGCCAGTTCCTACCAGCTTTCTTTTTTTTCTTAGACTATTTATTGCCCACGTTAATTTTCTTAGGATATTACTTGAATTAAGTGACTGTGAGAGTTCCAATTTGAAAGAACATTGAAGGGAAGAATTAGCATGACTGTGATATGTGGGGTATATAATGTCCACATTACAAATTTTTTTTTACACTTTTTAAATTAAAGTTAGTAGATCACAAAGAACGTTACAATAAAAAACATAAGAGGTTCCCATATACCCCAACATTTTTGTAAATTGTATTTTCTGAAGATATATATATCACACAAAAAAAGTCACATTAAAAAATATGAGGTTCTCGTATCATCAATATACACTTGACAAAATTTTACTTCCCTACCAGCTTTTTTTATTTTTTTATTTTAAAATTTCATTTCTCTCCCCTTCTCTACCCTCCTTCCCCGGTTGTCTGTTTTCTGTGTCCATTCACTGTGTGTTCTTCTGTGTCCGCTTCCATCCTTATCAGTGGCACCCGGTACCTGTGTCTTGTTTTCTTTACTTCGTCATCTTGTGTCAGCTCTTCTTGTGTGCGGTGCCATTCCTGGGCAGGCTGCACTTTTTTCGCGCTGGGCGGCTCTCCTTACGGAACACGCTCCTTGCGCGTGGGGCTCCCCTATGTGGGGGACACCCCTGCGTGGCAGGGCACTCCTTGCGTGCATCAGCACTGTGCGTGGGCCAGCTCACCACACGGGTCAAGGAGGCCCAGGGTTTGAACTGCAGACCGTCCATGTGGTAGGCAGATGCCCTATCGATTGGGCCAAATCCGCTTCCCCCTACCAGCTCTTGATTACTAAAATTTCAGGAATTCAGTGAGCTGGTTGTTAAGCCCAGACATTATTAGGAATCAAACTATACAAACTTACAATTAAATAAGTTACATTTTAAAACAAAGATAAGTAATAAAAACTTGTTTATTTTAGTTTATTATTGCTTGAAGTTATTCACATTTTCTGTATCTACATGATAGAAATACCACATAATGGTGTAGTATCATCCATCTCTTCCCATACCATATTCAAGGACATCAAAAAATTTGTCATGGTGTGGTTTACACCTTGGAAATCAGCAAACACTACAAGTCAGGGCTTGATTTTATTGTTTTGTTGATTATCTAGACTTAATAAAGTAATGGAAGAAATGTCAATAATGCAGATTAAACTTAAAGTGTGTCTTGTCTGTAGCCATTATATTGTAAACACCTTTACAAACTGAGGAAAATACTCTTCAAGTATTTGGGAACTATTATTTGATTCAGCAAAGAAACTGCTCATCACTGATGAATAAGTGACATTCATCATTATATTCATTAAATGGAATTAAATTTCCATTAACGCATATAATATGCACAAGAGTAAGAAACAGTTTAGCAGATCATTTACCAAATTTAATGACAATAAATTTATTGGGAGTTAGTGAATTGGGACAAAATTCCACTTGTCAAACCATGGTTGAATTGCAAACATAGGTTAGCGATGGATGCAAGAGCTCAACAAAAATGGACAAAAACTGTCTATGAGAATTGGCTCTATGCGATTTACAATAAAGAATAATGGGTATCTCATTATTACTTATGAATTGTGAACTACTCATCCTTTGCATCAGTAAAATTTCCAATAAATTTATATGTGCATTCATATCCACACCTCTTTCCTGGAGAACAGGTTGTTAAACATTTACTATCATGCCACTGAATGAGAGTAATGAGAATACCTACAAACTCACACCTCAGAGAAAGTTTATTCCTCCCATTTCCACTACCAAAGGTTAAAGGGTTAACACGTCCTTTAAAACTCTGGACCTGGACAGTTTCTGGATTAATACATGTGATGCCAATCCTGGTGCACAGGATTTACCCCTTCCTCAAATTCCTGATGCTCCTTCTGTTTTTATTCACTTGATACTTAGCAAATGTTGCCTTGTATTGGCTTTTCAATTTAGAGCATTTTTAATTATGTTTCCTCTTTTTTCGGACAAAGGTCAGTCTCTGAAACGTTCACTGTGCCTTTTAAAGGAATAGGTACTCAAAAAATGTATTCCTTCAGTCAGTCGACCACCAAGCACTCACTGAGTCTGAATCTTGCACCAGACGCCACGCCAGGCACGGGTATCCCAAGATGAATATCAACTCTTCTGCCCTCAATTCATCACGAGCCTAGTAATGATGGTGGTGATGGTGACGACCATCTAGATACACCTGTGTCTGAGAACACGTGGCTGAGTGTCAAAAGAAGGTACCTGGAGACTATGATGGGCAAGGACCAGCCTTGGTCACCTTGCTCCTCAGGACCCAGCTCTGTCCTGGCTTAGTAATGATGGATGAATGAATGGCCTAATATTAGTGTCTATTTACCTATTCTCTGTTTCTTCTCTCATTCCTTCCTCCTAACTTTCCTTCCTTCCTTTCATACAAGGGACTTTAGATGGAAATGGAAACCAAAGTGCCCTGAACATGAGTCATAAAAGCCAGGATTGCATCCTAAGACTTGTCTGGACCTGGCAATGCCTAACGTACCTGGTCAGAGACTCCACCTTTGCCCGAGTTCCTGCTCACCTTCTGCCATTACTCTGCAAATGTCCCAATCTCCTTACCACAGAAAGCACTTGGCACTCTTTAAAAGGGCTGCTCACTCTCTAAGGCAGGCAGGGGAGGAAGGAAGGAAGGGAGGAGAAGGACAGGGCAGTAGATCACAGATCCGATTTAATGACAAATTGTCAACCAATTCCAGTATCTCACTCAACTTTAGTTATCTGTTTCAGTTTGATTAACCATATTAATTAGCAAAGAGTTATAAATAAGATTCTATACAAATCTCTTAAAATAATATTTCCTTTCTCATTTAGTGTTTTGTTTCTACTGTATCAACAGTATATTTAATTAAAACAAAAGTTTTATTATTCATGCTATATTTTTTTATTTCCTATTTGCTTGCCTTTTTTATTTTTATTTCCTTTTTTCCTGCTGTGCTTTAGCTTATGGCTTTCTTTTCTAAATTCTTTAAAAGACACTTTAAAGCCTTTTATTAAGTCTAAATGAAGCATACATGTTTATTCCCACATCCTCTGTTTCTCCTTCTCCTTGGCCATTCCACCTTCCCCAAGAATATCCACTTCTTTTCAATTATTCAGCCATTTCCAGTCCAAGCCATTGCCTATCAACTAGGAAGCTGAAAGAGCCTCCTAATTTATCTACCTGCTTCTATACTTGGCCAACTCCACATACCAGCTGTGTGGCCAAGTGATCTTGTGGCAAGGCCACACAGCTCAGGAGGCTCAAGACATCCTGGTTAAATCCCGGCCCCTTTACGAATAAGCTACATGATCTTAGGCAAGGGACTTAACATCTCGAGGTCCTGGTTTCTTCAACTGGAAAATGGACATGTTAAAAGTACCTTCATCACATGGATGCACTGAGTATGAAATAATACCCATATATTGCTTGGAGCAGTACTAGGCACATAGACTGGCATAGAAAAATCTCTTCTAATTATATCAGATTGGTCACACCATTGCTTAAAACCAACGACCCCATCTGAGCCCTTAGGACTGTGTGTGGACCTGCCTCACCCCATGCCACTCCTCATCTTCTCACCATGCTTCAGCCACATACTAGTCTTTGGTCAGTTTCTCAAACCCACTAAGCTCTTTCACATCCCAGGACCTTTTCACACACTATTCCCTCTCTCTGGACTGCTATTTCCCCACCTTTACTTAGCTAATGAGCCATCCTTCAGCTCTTAACTTAAATGTCACTTCCCAGTCTTAGAGATGTCCTGCTCAACCATTCAGGCTAAATTTAGTTGCCCATGTTGTTCTCTTTTCTTTATGGTTCTTAGCCAAATTTGTAATTATATATTTATTTGTTGGTTTACTTGCTTAATGTCACCCCTACTAGAACGCAAATACCATGAAACCAGAGACATTGTCTTTTTGGTTCAACTCTGCACCTTCCACACCTAGGAGGTAGGAGGTACGTAAAAATTATCTGTTGAACGAATGCCTAAATTAATAAACTCCAAAGCTGAGTATGGTCCCTTGAGGAAACTCTTTTGCCTTTTCTCCAAATAAGTTATGCCAGTTTACTAACACTAATAAAACCTGCCCTTGGTCACAGATTTTACTGACTTTGCTTGGTAATGAGTGAGAATCATTAGTTTATTCAATAAGCACTTTTAAAAGGTCTGCCACATACGTAGCACTATATCCTAGACTCTGTTAAACAAAAGAAACAGCAGAGCTGACATCTCCCCACTCCCATGCCTGCAGGGATTTGAGAGCTATGAGGCATACATAGTCATGTTAGACAATATAACAAGGCTATAAATGATTATTTGCCAAAATAAATGACACACTCAAGGAAAACACTAAAATTTCAGAGCAGAGAGCAATCACTCAGGGATAATCACCAAGACACGGAATTTGGGTGGGTCCTCGAGGAGAGTGAGAGGTGAAGAGTAAAGGGCATTCCAGGGAGAAGAACATGGTATTAGTAGGAAGAGGCAGTGACGTCAACGAACACTTGAGTTGGGGAAGGGTACTCAGAAGATGGGCATGGGGGCAGGACTCATATTGGAGAGTACAATGGGGGGAAATTGGGTAGAAGGCAGTTGTGAAGAATCCAGCAAGAGGGGGATATGACAGTTCTTCCTTTTTGATGACCAAATATGGTGTTGATCTTGACATCTAGCACTTTGCCTCAGCTTTTACAGGTGATCAACAATGCTTGTGGGCCTAATCATATTGAATTTTTAAAAATGCAAATAAAGTCATCAGAGGAACTATTAGAAAAAGTTCTTCCCTCTTTATATACTTATAAAAGAAGCCTCTAATGCATTCTGAGGAAAATATCTTCAAATTTTCAAAGGCTAGCCACATAAACAGTTTCAAAATAAAGATCACGTGTTACACAATATTAGGAGGTAAATAAGATCTTGATCCAAAACGCTTAATGAGGATAACTTCTCCTCCCCACCAAAAGAGAGAATTATCGTATTCAGGAACATAGTTTAATAAATTAAAAATAATATCCTACAAACAGAAAAAGGAACTGCTTCACACGACAAACTATACTATGTCATATAACTGTACTACAAAGACAGAACTAGTGCCAAGTGGGAAAATTGTTAACATATTTCAACACTTTGATATAGCAAAAAAATATTTTAAATCTAAGAATTATCTTGGTAGATGTGAATGGACCATCAATTATGTTCAACTTATTTTTTTTTAAGGAGGTACTAGGTATTGAACCCAGGACCTCATACATGTGAAGCACACTCTCAACCACTGAACTACACCCGTTCCTCTCAACGTTAATTCTTTATAAGAGCACTTTAAAATAGGAAGCTTAAACTTCAGCTATAACATCATTGTTCATGTAGAAACTCTAAAGCACGACTGTTCATTGGGAACCTTCTGCAATGGTGGAAATATTTATTTCTGCATTGTGTAGTACAATAGCAAATGGTCACATGTGGTTAGTGAGCACTTAAATGTGGTTAATGTGACTGAGGAACTGAATTTTATTTTAATTTTAAATCTAAATCTAAATAGCCGAGTGGCTAGTAGCTGCCATGTTGGACAGCACGGCTCCGAAGGCTTCTTTATAAACACAGGCAGAAGCCCAAGGGGCCCCTCTCAGCGCTCCTAGGAGGCAAGAGTAGAAAATACTGCAGAACAAGATGAAAAAGAACTAGAAAATAAATTTAGGAAAGACAGAACTAGGTATCTCAGTCTTTTGCAGATTATATAACAGTGTAAATAGAAAACACAAGAATATCAACCATATGCACAGCAATTATATAAAGCTAGAAAAAGCAATGAAAATTTGTGCTATTCCCAATATGGAAAAATATAAAATATTTGAGAATTTATATATCTAGATAAATTAGATATCAAGTGAAATAAAAATTATAAAATTATAGTGGGAAAAAGAAAGACCTAAACAAGTGCAGCTACATCCATTGCTCCTGATTTAGAAAATTTAAAATAAGATCAGTAGCATTATTCCATAAAACAAAAAATAGGTTACCATAATAACAATTAAATTCCTGCTAGAATACTCTATAGAAGGTGATAAATCACTGGTGAAATTAATAAGGAAAAATAAATAAGCAATAAGACCAAAGAATATTGGAGGAGGATATAATAATCAAATTTTAAGACATATTATAAAGTGACCTTCATCAAAACTGAATTTTGCTGGATCAAAGCCAGGGCAAAGAATCTAATAAAACAGCAATTCCAGAGATGGATTCAAGACTTATAAGTCCTAAGGATATAACAACAATAACAAAAAAAACCCAAAACCTAAGAATCACAACAATGAATGAAAGAATCACCATTTAATAAACGCTCATGGAACAAACTGGTATCAATATGAAGAAAACTAGATTATATCCCTACGTCACCAAACACGGTAATTTTCCTAAGTTGGTCGATGAACTAATTAAATTCAGACAGCTTAAAACAGGGGGAGTGGGGAGATGGCATATTTATCCCGCTATAGCAAAGAGAGAAATTCATGACTACTAAAAAACTATAATGAGGGAAACGGACTTGGCCCAGTGGTTAGGGCGTCCGTCTACCACATGGGAGGTCTGCGGTTCAAACCCCGGGCCTCCTTGACCCCTGTGGAGCTGGCCCAAGCACAGTGCTGATGTGCGCAAGGAGTGCCCTGCCACGCAGGGGTGTCCCCTGCGTAGGGGAGCCCCACGCGCAAGGAGTGCGCCCCGGAAGGAGAGCCGCCCAGCGCGAAAGAAAGAGCAGCCTGCCCAGGAATGGCGGGGCGCCGCACACACTTCCCGTGCCGCTGACGACAACAGAAGCGGACAAAAGAAACAAGACGCAGCAAATAGACACAGAGAACAGACAACGGGGGAGGGGGGTAATTAAATAAATAAATAAATAAATCTTTAAAAAAAAAAAACTATAATGAGACTTAAGGAAGAAGGATTCAAATATTTTTAAGTATATTTAAAGTCTGCATAATAAAAAATAAACACAAAGAGGCAAAAGAAAGTTTAAAGGGGAAATGGATATGGCTCAACCAATTGGGCTTTGTCTACCATATAGGAGGTTCAGTGTTAGATGCCCAGGGCCTCCTGGTGAGGGCAAGCTGGCCCAAGCGGTGAGCTGGCCCACACGGAGTGCCAGCCTGCATGGGAATATGGCCCCATGCATGAGTCCCAGCCAACACAGAGAGCTGGCGCAGCAAGATGATGCAACAAGAGACACAGAGGAGAGAACATAAGAAGACATAGCAGAACTGGGAGCTGAGGTGGCGCAAGAGAGTAATTGCCTCTCTCCCACTCCAGAAGGTCCCAGGTTCGGTCCCTACAGCCTCCTAATGAGAATATAAGAAGACACAGAAGAACACACAGCAAATGGAACGGGGTGTGTGTGGGGGGGTAATAAATAAAAAATAAATCTTTTTTTTTTAAAAGAAAGCTTTAAAGAATATAATGGATAAACATTTACTATCCAAAGTAGTAATAAAAACATATATTGCGAGATAAACTTACATTATCATCAGTAATGAGACTCCATTTAAGAAATGGCTAAAGAGGGAAGCGGACTTGGCCCAGTGGTTAGGGCATCCACCTACCACATGGGAGGTCTGAGGTTCAAACCCCGGGCCTCCTTGACCCATGTGGAGCTGGCCCATGCACAGTGCTGATGCGCACAAGGAGTGCCCTGCCACGCAGGGGTGTCCCCAGTGTAGGGAAGCCCCATGCACAAGGAGTAAGCCCTATAAGGAGAGCCACCCAGTGTGAAAGAAAGTGCAGCCTGCCCAGGAGGTGCTGCACACACAGAGAGCTAACACAACAAGAAGACGCAACAAAAAGAGACACAGATTCCCGGTGCCGCTGATAAGGATAGAAGCAGTCACAGAAGAACACACAGTGAATAAACAGAGAGCAGACAACTGGGGAGGGGAGAAATAAATAAAAAATAAACCTTAAAAAAAAAAAAAGCAATCCAGGATACAATGATAAAAGACTATCAGAACTGTTGGGGGAAAAGCATACTCAACAGTTGCTGGGGATACTATAAATCGCACCAGGGTTTCAGGCTGTTTGACAATATGGAACAAGATCTATAAATCTGCCCATACTTTTGATCCTTAACTCATTTTGGGGGACTATATCCCAAGAGACAGACAGAAAGAAAAGTAAGAAATGTGAACAAAGTTTCTAACAGTATTATTGATAATAACTAAAGTTGAATCACTTTAAATGTCCAACCACAGAGGAATGGGCTAAGTAAATCCAGGGTAGCAATTCACTGGGATTCTGTGAAGTTATTAAAAGCTGTAAGTGATCATGTGAATTGATCTTTGAATAGAAAAGTAATTATGGAATAATTTTAAGTTAAGAAAAAAAGTATAACTCTAGATGGGCGAGCACTGCCAAACATTTCAAATTAAATTTAGAAGATGACAGATTATGAGTCAAAGCCCTTGCTGGGCTGGAATTCCCTCCAAATATGTAGAGGAGTCGAGTTAAAGTAATGGCAACTGGCTCAGACAGCCACAAGTCTACTGAGTTCTACCAATAGATCTGGAACTACTCAATCAAGAATGGTCCTGGCCTGACCTGTTTCAAGCTGACAATATTTCTAGAGCTTAGATATTTCCATTCCAAAAGAACATAATCAGAAATAGATTTTATCACCTCAATATTTTTTGAACGCATCCTTTGGTTTTGCCTTTTCTTATGTGGATTTAGGAATGAAGTAGACAAACTATATCTACACAATTCCAGTTCAAGAATTTAAGCTGTGGTTTTCCACTGAAGCACATAAATGACTAAAACCAGAGCATTTGCCAAGGAAAGCTTGGTGTGAAACTGCCCTTTTCCATTACTATTGTGACCAGCCTGTTCATGGAGTACGGCCTGGCAGTGACGACGTCCCTAGGTGGACAGCTGAGATATGCCTCAGGGGGTCATTCTAAGGTCATATGAAGTCCATTTCAGCAAAAGTGTTCTGCACTTACTACAAAGGTGGGAGTTTTGAAAAGGCAGATGAAAAAGGAAAATCTGATGCTTGGATTCTTCTGGTATTTAAACTTCCAGAGAAAGGGTCACTGTTTCAGACACTCTTCCTAGGAAGTACATCCATTCTCAGGGCTTAATGGCCACCACCATCACTACCCGACCTAAAGCCTAGACCATGTATTTACCTGCACTTCCTAAGTGGAGATAATGTAAACACTTGCAATTAGAGTTGAGATGGTTGTAATCCTTTGGCCACGCGGCTTGGTCGCCCGCCTCTGTGCCGCTCTTTATAGCTGGGCCAGATCTTTAGTCGTCCCTCTTGCCAGCCCACCTCCGTGCCCATACCATTGGTAATCCAAGCACCTGAGTCTATCAAGATATAATAATCAGTCGATTTATGGTAGTCCCATCTCTCAGAGCTGGTATGGATTGAAAAAACAAAACAAAAACAAAAAATACTAGGTTGATGTGAACAGATGGCTGACAGATGCTTGACTGGTTATTGAAGGAAACAGGAGCAAATGCAACACATAAATGGCAGCTAACTCCTTCCAATCCTTGCTGGGATGTGGGTGGTATGAAGAGCACAGGCTCTGGGGCCTTCTGCCTGGACTGGGATGCTGTTACATTACTTAGGAGATTGTGACCAAAGGCAAATTGTTTCACTTCAGTAGGTCTTAGTTTTTAAATCTATATACTGGGAATATAGAATCACCTGCCACACAGAATTGATGAAAATATTAAGTGATTTAAAATCCATAAAGTGCTTAGATCAGTGCCTGGGACATAGTAAGTATTCAATAAACATTAGCTATTATTATCTTGCTCATCACCCACTAAGAGCAAGTCCTGGGCTCTGGATCTTAGCACACAGACCAATCCTTTCTTCAAAGGGCTTATGGTGATTTACTCTTTATTATTAGGTGGAAACATCCCATGTACTTTTTGGTATAGTTATTTTCCATGTGTCTGTGTCAAGCTCTCATGATGCATTGACTTTATTATGCCTCTACTCTAGACCTTTTCTCTATATTTAATCATTCAAATATATAGCGTCTATATCCTCAAATAGAACAAAGGGCTTACACTTACATTTCTTCACTCTTGCTTGATGTATTTTGAGACACACTTCATTCATGGGTTTCCCATTCTAATTCAACACAGATATTTGACTTGGTGCTCTTCAAAAACCTATAAATCCATACTTTCCTGCTGGAATCAATCTCTTGAAAAGGAATGGCAGGTGGGTACAAACAAAATGCTTATAAAGTACATTTTTAATGGGTCCACATTAGCAGGTGAGTCTCCCAGAAATAATCTTTTCAGTCCCAGGGGTAAAGTTCTCATTCCTACCAAGATCCATATATTTCTGATTTCTTTACCAGTGGAAACTCAAAAAAACACTTCAATGGATGCAGTTTGCAAAAACTAGCTGCATAAATATTTGGAACATCTGCTGGATAATAAAGTGAATACAAACAATTTAATGTTTGCAAAAAGTAATGTACTTTCCCCCATACTGATGGGAGACATTCTGGAGAGGAGAATACATGAATGGCAAAGTGTTTCCTTCTCCCACTCTATCCCCTGGCTCCCCCGGAATGAGCCCAGAGGTCCAGTCCGGCTCCCCTTGCTTATTAGGGTGGCACTTTACTCATCTCACTAGCCTAACGGAGAGGTGGCGCGGGGAACTCTTCCCTTGGTGAGCTAAACCCTGGCTTCTCCCTTTCCCTAGTAACCATGTTTACATATGACCTTGAAAAAGACATTTAGTCAGTTTCCCTGGTCTGTTCAGAAAAATTGGGGGGCTCTGTGGATATCAGTTGAATTCATGGTAACAGCGTTTTTCCTCACTCCAAAGAAATACATGGTCTGTATTCAGCAAGTTAGGCTGACAGGATTTGAAGAATGAAAACACAGAATCCTTGACCCTTATTCTTTATAGTCGTTGGTCACCAATACTGTCCACTTACTGACAGAACTGCAAAGACCCTATGAAATTCCACTAGCAATGACGATTATGTCCTTCAGAGGACCAGCTCCTCCAGCTGAGGAAGGAAACCTCGAGTGGTCTTGTTTAGTACCATGTAATCCCCTAACTTGGCCTCAGCTGACTGGATCAGATGACCAATCTGAGGGGGCAATCAGATTCTCTCTCTGAGGTACTTGACAAAAAACACCAACCCCCCGAGGAGGTTGGCAATGGGCGTTACTGATGAAATGTCTTGAGAGCGACGGACGCTGGAGATGCCTCGATGCACAAGCCAAGTTATGAGACCAGCAACAATGGGCAAGCAGAAGCAAAGGCGGCGAGAAAAGATCTCGATGGAGGGCAAGAAAGCCACCATGTAGCAAGAAAACAGAAAAGAGCCACGGAAAACAGCAGTCCCTTTACTAGCAGCACCCCAGACTGAAACGCCACAAACTTCTGAGTCAAGGCCACTCCTTTGCCTTACGTTCTGAACACTTTTGGAGTTCCTTCCTCCTTAAGGTCCAGTTCTAACGTGGGCCCTGCTCACCCTGAGGCTTGACTGTTGCGCTTTCTCAGAGTTCTTGTCGGTGTACATCCTTACCACATACCCCCACTATTAGAGATGATTGATAGAACAGTGCCTTGCCACAGAACAGCCTCTTTGAAACCAAGGTCAACTAGTGGTAACCTTTATTTCTATACAAGGGTATGGGGAGCCACGGAAGTAAAGTAACTTCACGGCAAAGCCAGGCCTGCACCAGGCCTCTGGACTCCTGGAACAGTGCTCTTTTCTATGGGACCTGCCTCCTGGCTTGGTGACTTGTCTTCAGGCAAGGTTGCTGCTATTTGGGGTTCACTGGTGGCAGACATTTCTGACTTCCCCCACCTTTCAGGGGTTTGTAGCTGCAACCCTGGACAGGGTTTTCTCGGCCAGGGAGCAGTTTTCTACATTTTAAAAATAAATAACAGAAACGAAAAGACATGCAAGGGCTTTGGATATTTCTTGCCTGCTCTTTAGTGCTCGTGGTTCTGTTCCCTGCCTGTTCTGGCCGCGCTGGATGCATTGTTACCAGAGCCCCTTACAGGGAAGGCTGAAAGGGACTAAGAATTTAGCTCTGCAGTCATTTCCTTGAGTCTCTGAAAAGCCCTCCCTCTCTCTTAATTAGAGCCGCAGCTTCCTCCCGGTCAGGCTTTTTCTCCTGGACCATTGCGAAAGCCATTTCACTCCAGTCAGTAGAACCTCCTCTTCCACAGCCAAGAGGATTATCACGCTCTCTGCTCAAATTTCAACCCAACAATTTCTTCCCTCACGCACCCTTCCACTTCCCCCTTAGATCAAGGGTCCATCATTTCTCCATTTTCTCCTAATTTTTTACCTTATTTAAACTTTCTGGTTCTCAGCCCTTTAGGACGCTTTCCCTATGCTGTCTCAAATGGCGTCTGGTAATACAGTCTTCTCAGACTCTTTTTTCCTCTCATTTTCAGCTGGACTCCAATTCCAAATTGCTTTCCCTTAGTTACACTTGCTTATCTTTTTTATGAAGCTCTCAGTATAGCTCAAACCCCATGTCGAGTAGCAGCCTCTGTCTTCAGGTCTTACTTTCCAAACCAAATGGGTATAATTTGCTTCTTTCCTCACCTGACATCAACCATAGATCAGGGAAGTGGACTTGGCCCAGTGGTTAGGGCGTCCGTCTACCACATGGGAGGTCCGTGGTTCAAACCCCGGGCCTCCTTGACCCGTGTGGCGCTGGCCCATGTGCAGTGCTGATGCGCGCAAGGAGTGCCCTGCCACGCAGGGGTGTCCCCGCATAGGGGAGCCCCACGCGCAAGGAGTGCGCCCCGTAAGGAGAGCCGCTCAGCACGAAAGAAAGTGCAGCCTGCCCAGGAATGGTGCCGCACACACGGAGAGCTGACATAAGGTGATGCAACAAAAAGGAATGCAGATTCCCGTGCTGCTGACAACAACAGAAGTGGACAAAGAAGAATACACAGCAGATAGACACAGAGAACAGACAACTGGGGCGGGGTGGGAAGGGGAGAAAAATAAATAAATAAATAAATCTTTTTTAAAAATCACCTCAAAGGAACTCCCTGGCCACAGCCTGGTTACTTCACTAATTCAATCACTTCCTAACTTGGGCCAGCTCATCTGTAAAATGGGATTAGTTAGTATTTACCTGATAGGCCATTGTGAGGATTAAGAAAATCACTCCACATAAAGAGTTGATTAGATTGCCTGGCACAAAATACTGTTCAATAAATATTAGTTATCACAGCAACAATAATTATTACTACGTGCAAGGCACTATTCTAACCACTTTGCTATGGTATGGCACTTAGTCCTCAACCTCTGGTTCAGAGAGGTTAAGCAACCTGCCTGAGGTCACAAAGCCAGTGGGTGGCAGGATAAAGCTTTCATTCCCGCCCAGTGAGGCCCCGTTACCTCAGAGAGAAGTGAGCACTCTTCATGCTAGCTCCAGATCCAGCAGAGCTGGAGCTCCTGTCCCAAACATGAGCTGGGCGGTGGGGGAGGCTGTGGGGAGGGCTGAGGACTCGGGCTCTGCTCCAGGCCAACAGCCCACCAGCTAAAGAATCCCAACTGTCTCCATCCTCCTCCCACACCCGTTCTGCCCCAGGGATGGGACCAGCTGGATCTAACAAAGAGAACACAAGCGGAGAGCGGGAAGCTGGTCCAAGAGGTCACACAGCCCCAAGAAGATGAAGGAGCGCGATCCAGAAGCCGCGGCGGGCACGCGGGCCGGGGCACCCTCCTCAATCCCAAACGGAGGGAACGAAGCCCAAGGTGCCCAGCCAGAGCCGGGGGCCCCGTGCACGGAGAACGCGGGCCCACGTGGGCAGCGCCAGCCCGGGCCCCCACTTGCACTCTGGACCCTGCCTGGGCCCCTCGGCCCATGCAGATTTCTTGGGAAAGGTTCTGAGAAAGGGGCCGGAATTCAGTTCCCAAGTCCCCCCCTCAGGGCCCAAGGCGTGTGCCAGCAGGAATCTTCCACGGATGGCAGTTTGGGTTTTGAATTTTTTCTTTCAAATAAATGATGTCCTCTCCACCCGACTCCAGGTCTTTAAAAACACCAAGCGGGCTCCGGGTGGCCTGTGGTCACTTCCCATCAGCACCTGGCAGTGGTGGGAGCCTAACCCAGGGTAGAGGGTGCCTCACAGAGGGTGCAGCTCAGCCAGCGGCCCTCGCCAAGCCCCCCCTCCCCGAGAGCTGCCCCACAGAAGAGCACCCGCCTGCTGTCCCAGAACACTGGGCGCGGGCCACAGCAAGGAGGCAGGCTGGTGCCACGGGGCCCTTGGGCAGAAGGAGAGCCAGAAACAGGATGGCGACATTTGGAAAAGTCACACAAACTTCACTCCTTGGGGCCTTTGTTGTGGGGGAAAAGAGCTTAAATAAATCCTCTCTCAAAGTGAAAAATCCTCCTCTCCTAACAATAGCTGTTTATATTAGGCAAGTAATACATAGGCTTATGGGAAATAAATGAGGAAATTCACAAAGAAAAATCTAAATCATCCTGAATTCTACCTTCCAGAATTAATCACCATTTGCACTTTAGGTATACATTTCCAGACTTTTAAAATGCAAATATCAACATATATACACTTTTTTCACATATATACACATATAACCATATATACATACTTTTTGAAACACTTTAATTAATATACTGTGAAAGCCATTCCGTGTTAATAACATAGAACTGCATTGTATTTTTAACAATGCTATAGTATTTTATTATATAATGTGCCATCATTTTTTAATCAGACTTTTCCTTCAGAAATATAGTTTATTTCATGTTTTCCTCAAGTGTGAACAATGTTCTTAGGTATCCAGGGCTTTATGCCCGTGTCCAATTATTTCCTAAAACTAAACCTTGAAAGGTGGAATTGCTGGATCAAAATCTTTTTGTAACATGCATAAATCTCCCTCATCAGTCTACTTCATTGATAAACATGTTTCTTTAAAGTGAGAGACCTTTGCACTGTGCTTATAATCTGAAACAGCCCTCGGTTTTCTCAAGCACAGTTCTCCCTTATGAGCAGTTCCAAAATAACCCTCCTTAAACCCCTCATCTATGAGCTCATAAATGACTCAGTGGCATTTAAAAGATACATGATTTTATTTTGACTTTAAAAATCCACTCAACAGAGACCCACATGACAGATGTACCAGGATATTTGCCACACAAAATACATTTGTGCAGAATTATCCGTAACTCCCCACCTTCTCATGCTCTCTCATCCTCTGTCCCCATTTCTCTGTTCTTCTTCCCATTTTCTCTCCCTGTCTTCCTCTCCCCTTCCCCTTTCTTTTCCATTCCCTCCCTTCTCTTTCCTTCCCCTTCCTATCTCCCTTTCCTTCCTAAAGCAGAAAGGACCCTTCCTCAAGGCAGAAAGTGCTGGAGTTGGGCGAAAGTCCCAGCTGCTCAGAGATCCGTAGGAGCTGTCTGTGAAGTCTTCATTTTTTGGTATTCATTATTTAAGTTCTGTGGAAATGGGCTAGCTTTGAAGTCTACTGACTCATCCTCCTCTTCAACTTCTTATTTCCTGTAAATGATCCATTAGTTTTTGGCAGGGCTCATGTCCCACAGCATTTCCATCAGAAGGGGCTGTTTTATAACCTTGGGCATTTTCAACACTGCCTTTTGCAGTGGAATTGGAAGATGAGGATTTGTAGCTTCTGCTTTCTTAAAAGTTGCTTCAACCAGCCCTACTGCTCCTTCAAATTAATAATGTGAAGCACATGCTCCATCTGCCTGCTACAGGATGACAAAGCCATTTATTCATAATGGTCAAGATTATTTTAAAGATGAAAATTTTTCTAAAGCTCGTCACACAGGCTAGGCAATCAGTTTCACCAAGGGGGAAAATTCCCCTTCAAACATTCTCCTTTCGTCGTCTTTGCCAAAGCAGCCAGTTCACCTTGGCATTTTGATGTTGAAAGGGGAAAAAACTGAAACTATAAACAGTTCCCTTAAGTTTTTAAGCCTTCTGCCCCTAGTAAGACATGCATACTAAGAGAAGGTGCTGTGCCTTTTCACAAAGAAAGACCCAGGGAGCTGTGGAGGACAACTATGGCTTTCAGACACCAACAAATAAACTACAAGACTTCTTTCTTAAGGGAAAAAATAAAATAGGTCTGAAAAATTACTATTATCAGTGAAATGTTAAAGCTCCTGTTTTTTTCCTGGCTGGTGGGAGCAGAAAGATAGACCTTTGATATCAGAGCAAATAAAAGTTCCAATTATTGATTGTTCATGTTAATGCTAAATTTTACTACCACCATATTTCAAGATGAAATTAGTCTAACATCTATACCTCAAAATTAAGATCTGTGATAATATATATTGCAGTCCAGAAAATATCCTAGGTTCAGATGATGTAAGGTTGATTCCCCTTGAGAGTAAACATTTGCCATTGTTTTTCATTGGCTAACTCTCTCTTCTTCCCTCCAAATAAATCTAGCGTTGATGACAACAGGGAGTGCTGTTTGGCATCAAAGCACAGCTGGGGTAGGGGGGGGATAGGGAAAGCAAGGCAATGCCACTTAATGGCCACAGTGGTAGGTATGTTTGGATGTAGGATTATCAAAATTCGGTTTTCTCCTATGATTTACAGAAATAAAAGGCCTAAGAGAGAGTTCAGCACATGGCACCGGCAACTTAATTCTCTTGCCCTCTGCCATGCTGGAATCTTGGTTTCACGTTTCTCATCTATCTTTGCTCCCCTAAGCTCTGCATTGTCTGTTGAGGTATTCATGGGTTGCCCACACCCCAACACCTGTATGTGTGAGTGAAGTAAGCAAGCAGGGGCCTCTTCCTCTGGAGTATGTACAGCCAGCAGCACATGTGCCAGAAGTAAACTCTCCCCGAGCCTCAGGTCCTCAGGGCTGCAGCCACTGCCCTGGGCTCCTGGCTTCATCACCCGCTGCAGGAAGAATGCAAGGGGTGAAGCCACCCTGCCCAGCATTTCCTGCCAGCAGGCACTACGCACCCAGCCTTTACTTCCTGAAAAGAACACGGCCTTTAATCTGCAGTATGAGTTCCTTTGGCACAATGGGAAGCTGTCTTCTCCCACAAGCCTTCAGGAAGGAAAGCTTTGCTGGCCTCCACAGGGCCTGCTAGTGAAAGGTAAGCTAACATCTATGGAGGACCAGCCACAACGCCGTCACTACAGATGGGCTCACCATCCAAAAGACTTAAGAATCTCAATCGGTATTTAAGATTACTTTTCACAATTCTTTCCCTTCTTACGGAAATAAGACCAAATGTTTGTAAGAGTGTGTTTGAATATATGCTCACTTTCCGGGCACAAACTAAGGGACAAAAAAAAATTTTGGTGGTTGTTTTTCAGCCACAAGAATGACTTTTTCTCTCCTGCCAAATCACAGTATTATACTCCTATAAAGAACATGCTGCCCATTAAACAAATTTAAAGAACACAATGCAATAAAAACATTTTCAAATGTTCTCTGATACATTCTCTCATTTAATCTTGTAATTGTTTAATGTTCACAGTTTAATTGTAGTTTTAAATTTCTCCAGTGGTACTAAAATATCCAATAATTTGAAGCATTGTTTAATACTATCTTGAGGCCAAAGAGAAGGCGTTTCAGTCTTGTAAAAATAAAAATTTAACATTTAAACCAAACTCCTTGGAGTCTGTGTGAAACAGAGCAAATTCAGTCTGTTGAGTCTTTGACTAGGGAAGTGGGCTCTTATGAAACGTAAATAATTCCTCCCTGGCATCTCCAGCTTTTTTCTTTCATTTTTTTTAATTTTAAAAGTGGAGTGCAATTATCTTTTATTTACTGGAGTCACAAACACTGCTGAAGGGACAATAAACCACTTCTTTCGGGATAAAGTTGCTGACAAAGGTTTGACAAAGAAAAATAACTGCTAGCTCCGTCCTGGCCCACGGCAGGTCCCTGAGCTCGGCCAAGGGCACCAGGCCCGGCTGCCGGCTGCCCGCCAATCCCGGGCCTGGGCCGGGAGTGGGCACCCCTGGCTCTGAGGACCTCCGCACCTCTAGGACGCCTTGGGCACAGGGACCCAGGCTACTGCCGGGCATGAAAGTCCTACTTAGGTCTTGATTTTGCGCAATTGCTTTGGTCTCTCCTTATAAACCTTCTCCCGTCTAAGCAGGCTGTCCACAGACGATGAATGTCGTTCAGCTAGGGCTCGGGTTCTCTCCAAGTTTGGTTCTGGGCTCCAGTGTTTTGAATTCTCATCCTCAGGAACGCTGGCAAGAGGGCTTCGGGCAGGAGGCTGCCAGGGCCAGCTTCCTGGAGCCCGCCTGGTGGGCACCTCACCTGAGCAAACCTTATTTGGGGAGTCAGAACAGAGAGGGGAAAGCTGATTCAAACCATTAGAAGGAGGTGGCCACCTTTAAAATGTGTGAGCTTAATGGTTCCACCTTAACTTTGCTTTTAAAGTGAACTATGAAAGTTCCTTGAATACAGACAGTATTAAATTCTAACAGCTATCCATCCTCTTGTTTTCATTTGTCCTTGATGAGTGAGTGCTAGGCAGCTCACGGCCCCAGAACTGCTTCATTATTTAGGATTTACAGTTAATGCCTATACATTTCTAGCTCACGTGATACTCCCTTCCCTTTCCCTGAGAGACAGTCATGTTTTATAATTGGCAACTATTTTACTCCCTTTCGGGGTGTGTTTGGATGATGGAAAAAGAGTTAAAGCCTGGAAGCCAGACAGAATTTGAAGTCCAGCCTTGACAAATTGCTTAATGTTGCAGAGCCTCAGTTTCCTCATCCATGAAACGGAGACAATATCTTCGTAGCAAAATGGGCAGTGATTACGCTGGTCTTATCCCCCATGTGTGTCCGAAGCCAAATGTCTGGCACGTGCAAACATTTCCATCTCAAATCCTGGCACAGAGTAGGCACCCAGTACACAAGAGCTATTGTGATGATTACTGTTCATAATAACAGCAACAAGAACAAAATAATGGCTGTTATTGACCCCAGAGAGCAATTTCTAGTTCAAACTACATTATTTCATATTAACTCAGCTCTTTTTTCCTATCTTCATATAATTTTTTTTTCAAGCCCTGATACTTTGGTTCCAACTTCTCAGTGATTATTGTGGCTTTAGGACTATCCATTCAGTTTCTGACCCAAGGGGAACTACTAATGCTGAAGTGGAAGGGGAAATTAGGAAGTCCAAGTGAAGTGAAGGTCTGCTCATGGATATAACGAGATCATTTCCTCCCATAAATATTATTTCTTTTGTCCTGTTCTCTGTAGGCAGAGACCTCTGGGGAAAAGGGACAGTCATGGGCCCACACATGTTTGCAGAACAGGCTGGTACATCTTGTCCTCGCTACAGCTACAGAGCCTGGCACATCAGCAGCAAAACAGACTTCTCTTTTGACACACTTTCTTTGTGCTGTGGATTCTACGAGACCCAAGGCTTGTGGCTGCAGCCACTACTGAGCCTTCCTTTCCTGCTGGGCTGGTGAACTGCTTCCTGGAGCCCCCTGGTGGCCCCTTCCATACTGACATCACATTCTCATAGCCTTTTGGGACAGGGAGAAGGTGTCTTTAAGAGATCCATCCAAGGGTTAACCACAGGCATCCATCACCTCCTGGGGCACCCCACTCTCTTAGGACCAAGGCAGCATGCTGTAGGAAGGCTGGTATAGAAATTGGACCCGTTCTAATGTCAGACATTTGTTAGCATCTCTTGAGCACCTACTGTGTGCCAGAGCCCATGTTTGACATGAGGAACACAGAGGATTATCACTTAGTCCCTGCTCTCAAGAGGCTCCCAGACCAGAGGAAGAGGCAGGCATGTGAACTGAGGACAATTCAGAGATGAGCCAGATGTTGTGGGAACCCTGGGGACAGTGCCAGACCCCTTAGGGAAAGGGCCTCAGGGAGCCCAGAGGATGAACAGAAATGAGCGAGCAGAGAAAGGAGGGAAGACGTTCCACGCAGAAGAATCAATGTGCACAAAGGCCCAGAGAGGGGGAGTGTGGAGAACCTGAGGTGTCCAGAGCCAGGAGGAGAGGAAGGTGAGGCTGGTGGAGGGGGCGGGGTGGGTGGAGGAAGACTTGTAGGTCACACTAAGCAACAAGGACTCCATCTCCATCAGCGATTTCTCAAACTGCTTTAGGCTTCCCACAGACATTTAATTCTAATTTCATGGATCCTGGGGCTAAGAGAAAGCCATAGCAGCCACCCCTAAATCCACTGATTTCTGATATCTATGTTCAATCCTGTCTAACAAGCATGGGAAAAACATCGGACAAATTCCAGGCAAGTGGCATCCTGCAAAATGCCTAACCAGTACTCTTCAAAACTGTCAAGATCATCAGCAACAAGCAAAGCCTGAGAAATTGTCAGAGCCAAGGGCAGCCTAAGGAGACCTGACAACTAAATGTAATATGGTATCCTGGGTGGGAGCAGAAAAATGATATTAGATGAAAACTAACGAAATGTGAATAAAGTATGAATTTAACAATAACATATCAATATTGGTTCATTGATTGTAACAAATGTATCAATGTAAGGTGTTAATATAGGAAATTGGGGGTGGGGTATATGGGGATTCTTTGCATTATCTTCACAATTTTTCTGTAAATCTAAAACTATTCTTTTAAAAAAGTCTATTTTTTAAAAATTTCAGCATTCATCCAAGAGCTAAATTATAATCACTGGTGGGCTTTATGATAATTTAATGGTATAAGTGAGAACTTTGAACATTAATTTATACTCTAATAAGAATAGCCAATATTGACTGAATATCTATACTGGGCACTCTGCTAATATTTCACCGACATTATCACATTTAATCTTCACAACCATTGCAGGAAGTAGGTATTATCAGACTCTCCACTTTACATATGAAGAAAGTAAAGCACGAACAGGTCAGACAACTTGCCTGAGCTTATACAAAAAAGGGGTAGAGCTTGGATTCAAACCCAGATCTATTTAATGCCAGCATCCAGATGCTTAATGAAAACTCTTCTGTCTCCTGACATTCAGATTTATATCCTGAGGTTCCATGTGACACTTCATTGAAAAAGGAGTTTCTAATGATTTTATTTATCTTTTCTAAGTTTGAAACCATAGCTATAGAGGGGGCGGGTGGGAGAAGGGGGTCCTCAGCAGTTTTCCAGTTGAGGAGGAACTAGATCCGAGCTGGGGTTTGTAGTGAACAGCAGCCACAGCTGAAGGATGGGCTGGTGCAGGCACAGGGGCTCTGCTGCTGGGATTTTCAAGTGTTGTCTCCAAAAGACGGAGGAGAGGTGACCGGGGAGATGAACTTCCCTAAAAGGATAAAGTGAAAGTCTTCGCATAAAAACCCTTAGGACCCAGCCCCGCTCCAACCAATCAAACCACAGACACTGCCGGGCCCCTCCTGTGTGCAGGCCCGGCCCTGCCTCCAGTAGCTCCCCATCTGCCTCCACAGACAGGCCCCCAACAGTTGGTAAAAGAAAAAGGCCTGCAGCCAAAGAGACGGCGCAGGCTGGCCCCGAGTCCTTGCGGGGGCTTCAGTGTTGTCAGTTCTCAGAGGAAAGCGCCTCCCGCAGACTCGGGTTGGGTCAGCAGAGGCTTCACAGGGAGGGCCGGAGAGAATGGACCTGAAGACTGGGAAAGGACAGAAGGAGGGACTTCAAGCAGCGCCCAGGTCAGCACAGGGCACGTCCCACCTTGCCCTGTAACGCACCTGGAGGGCTCTGCGGCTGGAGCTGGATTGCAGGCAGGCAGGCAGGCTGAGAGCCCAATCTCTTACCGCGAGCTCCACAGCCTCTTCTGCCCTCCCAGACCAATTACAAGGAGGACTCCTATGCCACGGGCATCCTCGTGAGCCTACTATGTACCACCTACGGGCACATACGGAATTTGGTACCCCAAGTGGTTACTGAAAATATCAACAAGTCTCCTAAGCAGTCAATTCCCCCAAACAAAGATGCTATCTTACACAGTCTCATATGTACAAGCACCAATTGACAGATGGTAAACTAAGAGATTTAACAAGTCATGGGCAATAGGCATGTATGTACTAAACTGGAGTTTACTAAACCAGAGTCAAGCATGTTTGGTGTAAAAACTGCATTTGCTTCCTATTGCTGCTTTAACAAAACAGAACCTTTGCACGCAACTCCACCAGCCTCTCCCCAGTCTCTATGCTTCCGTCACGTAGGCCCCCTTTTGACCCTTCTTTCCTGAACATCTATCCCCAAGATTGTCACATAACCAGTCCCACCGTATTATTCAGCTCTTCGCTCAAACAGCCCATCCTCAGAGGGACCTCTCCCAGCCAACTTATCTGAAATGTCCATCTCCCCCCTTCTGCACCCTCCTCCCCATTAAACTTCCACTATATGAGATTTTCTTGTTTGCTTTTTCTTACCTATCTTCCCTATTAAAATGTAAGGTCTGTGAGAAACCAATGGCCTAGTCTATCTTAATTCACTCTATCTCCAACTCCTAAAATGGGGCTTAGCACATAGTAGGCACACAATAAACATTTGTTAATTGAACAAGTCTGAATTATCTAAATGAGGAAGCTGAGGCTCAGAAATACTCAGTGATATGGCCAAGTTCATAGAGCTAGTCAGCTGGGATTCCAAAAAAGAACGTAGTCTAAACCCCAGCCTCTCCAGGAGCCATCCCCTGGGCTCCCGATGAGAAACCCCACGGTCTGGCTGGGAGGTGCAGTGGGGAAGCCGCTGGACCAGCTCTCGCGCAGTCTCTGCACGGCGGAGTGCAGTGAGACGCTGGCCCAGGCCTCCTGGCCACCAGTCGGCAAGGATAACCTAGTATGGTCTGTGTGCTGGGTCGAAAGGGTTTATGAGGGAAGGGGAGGGCATGGTCACTGCAAACCAGGAATTCACAATCAAGTTGAGAAACCAATCCAAAACATGAAACAAGCAGAGAGCGGTAGGAGGCATATGATCCAGGGTTCACTGCCATGACAGGAAGGGCTGCAGGGCCCAGACACGTGAGAGCACAAGGGGAGCCAGAGGCTGGGGTTAGCTATCAGGGCATAGGGAGGGGCGGGGGAACTTAAAAGCAAAGACACAGACCCTAGAATTGGCAGCAGTGTGTGGGAGACGGTAGCCAAAGGTGCGTATTAGGAAACAAAAGGAAATAAAAAAGGTTAGAGACAGACTCTGAAGGTCGGGAAAGCTGGACTGAGAAATTTGCATCTTATCTTTTAAAATATGGGGACTCATGGCAGGTTCATGAGCAGGAGAGAGGCCTGTGTTTTAGGGAAGATTTATTTTAGCAGTGGAAGGAAGCATGGATTAGATGGCAGGAAAACCAGGCAGAGTAGATGCTATATATGCCTCTAGGTTGCAAAACGCTTGCCGTTCAAAGCTCCCTTTCCTGGGGATAAGCACCGCTCTCCGGCTACCGGCCTTCAAGGGCTGCGGGTTTGTGCCTGCAGGTAATGTGGGGAGAACTCAGCATTTCCAGGCCCTGAAAGTGCTTTCCTCTGCGGTGATCATTTGGGCAGATGGGAACACCTGGGAGGGTGTAAGAGGCCAAAGGGGGTAAAAATGGAGAAATATGAAATGTAACTGGACTCTAAGCAATCACCTCCTCTCTCAAAACCCCAAGTGAGGACTTACGACTTCCTGATTTCAGAAAACTTGAAAAGCTAGCTGAAAGGAATTGTTTATTCCACTAGGCATGTTTTAAATGAAACACTGAAAAATACCTCTTCATGGCTTATCTTCTCCACGCTTCAATTCCAAAGAATAACAATCTATATTTCTATGGCCTTTACCTAGTATCAGTTCTACCCAGGATGACTGCAGTTGAAAACTAAACATACATACTATTTTTCCTGAAGATATCCAAAATAGAATTGAGGCTTTCAGATTTTTTTTTTTTCAAAGGGTGAGTTTCAGCTTTCCAAGGAATTAGTCTTTTCATACTGTAATAATGAGGTAGACATATAACATTTTTACCTTTTTTTAAGGATATACCAGGGATTGAACCCGGGACCTTGTACATGGGAGGCAGGTGCTCAACCACTAAGTTACACCTGCTCCCTCATATAACTTTTTTTAAAGGTACCAGGGCTGGGAATCGAACCCAGAACCTTTTATGTGGGAAGCTGGCACAAACCACTGAGCTACATTGGTTCCCTTAAGTTGGTGGTTTCATTTATTTGTTTGTTGTCTGCTTTTGTTCTTAGGAGGCACAGGGGATCAAACCCAGGACCTCTCATGTGGGAAGCAGGTGCTCATTTGCTTGAGCCACAACCGCTCCCCATCCATATAACTTTTTTTCCATTTTTTTTGGGGGGGTGTCTTTTTCTTTTTAAAGATACATAGATGACAAAAACTGTTACATTCAGAAATATAAGAGGTTCGCATATACCCCATACCCCACCTCCCCACTCTCCTCCCACATCAACAACCTCTTTCATCATTGTGGCACATTCATTGCATGTGGTGAATACATTTTGGAGCACTGCTACACAGTACGGATTATAGTTTACATTGTAGATCACACTCTCTCCCAGTCCATTCAGTGGATTATAGCAGGGTATATAATGTCCTGCATCTGTCCCTGCAATATCATTCAGGACAACTCCAAGTCCCAAAAAGGACATCATATCACCTCTTCTTCCCTCTCCCTGCCCTCAACAACTCCCATGGCCACTGTCTCCACATCAGTGATACAATATCTTCCACTGCTAGAGTCACAATAGTTCTATAGTAGAATACTAGTCAATCCACCCTAATCCATATTTTATTCCTCCATCCTGTGGACCCTGGGATGGTGATGTCCACTCCATCTCTAAGTCGAGAGGGGGCTTAGATCCGACATACAACATTTTAAACATCAAAATTCTCAGTCCACTCTGTTGTCATTTGTGGAAAACTTAAACAGATGTCATCCTGTTTTCTAAGGTTGATAGCAACAGCAGCCTTGGAGTCCCATTATTTCAATGTGTGACTGAGGCCCCTGCATCATATATTTTGGAGATTCCAAATAGGGGGCATTGGCAATGGGTCTGCAACAACCAGGAAAGTTGCAATGGAACCAGTGTGGGAGGACTTTTGTCCCTTCTCATCATATTCCTTCATGCCTCAGCCATAGATACTAGAAACAGGAGGAGGAGGCAGCAGAGAAAGAATGAAAGACCACACCTGGACAACTGCAAGTACAAGTTGTGGGACAAGCTGAGCTAGGAGAAGGGAAAGAGCATGAAAGTGGACGGGAAACTGAAGTTTTGATTTCTGACTGGACTAGGACTTCATACCTGTACGTGAGTTACAATTAGCTAAAGGAGACTGTTCTTATAGCAGAAAGAGACTAGAAAAGTGTGCAATCTGTCCGAGATGTCACAGGGCATGTTTTAAGGCCGTACGTGGGGGGAAAAAACTCAAGCTTTTTTGATTGAATCCCTATGGCATTTGCCCTATTCGATCAACTTGTTATGAAATAAAAAATTAAAACAACAACAGAATATCATTTTGGGACTGGTAAATTAGCAAAGATGGAAAAAAATAGTGCTCAGTTTTGATGAGAATGAAGTAAAACCAGTATTTCTATGTCCTTTTGGTAGGACTATAAACTGGTACAAATTTTCTTGGGCAGGGCCTCTCTAATGTGTAAGGAAATCATGTGGAGGACCTTGTTCAAATGCAGTGTCTGATTCAGTGGTCTAGGGTGAAGTCAAAGTCTGCATTTCCCACTATCTTCCAGATGATACGGGTGGGTCCAAGGATTGCAAATTGAGTAGCAATAACCTAGAGAAAATTTAGCAATGTATTTCAAGAGCCCTTAAAGCCTTCAGATCTTTTGACCCAGTAATACCACATTGATGAATATATTCTAGAGAATAATAAGGAATACATAAAATGATGATGCACAATATGCTTATCACAGTGTTGTTTCCATAGTAAAAACTGGATACAGTCTAAGTATTTAACATCATGGAAATTTCAAAATTCATGGTAAATCCATTTGAAGAAAAAACAATATAGTCATTAAATATCAAGTTCTAATAGAATGTTTAATGCTGAAGAAAAATTTTGCTCATGAAATGTAAAGTGAAAAAATCAAAATACAAAATTGGCATATACAGTATGACCCGAATTTTATAAAAGCAAAAGCCAAAATATGTATCTGTATAAATTACATTGAAAAAAACAGGGGTCCCATAACTGACTACATATTGTGATTTTAATTTTATTATTAAAATATTAGATATATGAACAATAAGAGAGAAGAAAACATATCCAAATATTAATAGTAAAAAGATCGGTTTATTTTATACTTAGTATTTTTTCTACATTTTTCCCTATATGCATGTGTTGCTTTTGTAATCAGGGAAAATGTAATTCAGAAAGTTTCAATGTCCATTAAAATGTAGGTTGTACTTTTTTGGGCAGCCTGGAGTAGAGTACACCCTTCTTTACCATCCCACCTGCTACCCAAGTCAAGAATCTTACTCTTGGGGAGTGGATATGGCTCTAGCGACTGAGCTTGAGCCCCTGCTTCTCACATGGGAGGTCCCAGGTTCAATCCTGGCCCCGGTACCTCAAAAAAAAAATAACAGCAAAAAATTTTACTCTTGGTCCTTCCTCCAAGCCTGTCCCATCCCCACTTTTTTTTTGGTCCCCTTCTCCTTCTTGCCCCTTCCCTCTTGCCAAAAAGGGAAAAGTCTACTCTTTCAAATGAAAAACCCCTTAGATGGGCAAGGCAGCTACCCTTATTATTCCTATTTTATAAATGAGGAAAGTGAAGCCCAGAGGGTTTAAGTGACTTACCCATAGGTGCACAGCTGGTAAGTGACACAGCCCACATTCATTCCTTTGTAAACTGAAAAACTAGACAAATGTGAGTGATTTTCATTACTGTTTCCGTATGGACTGTGTGAGAACCATGCAATTATATTTCAGAGCCCGTGCCCCAGCCTTCATAGCCTTCCTTTGTGACTTCAGACAATGGCTCATTAAGATCCATGAAAGATGAAGATGGCCAGGGTCAGGTGCCAGGACCCAAAGCGCTATGGACTCTGCCACGTGTCTGAAGTCCCCGTGCCACGGCCCCTGATGACTCAAGCTCCACAGCTGGAAGCCAGTAGGGCCACCCACACTGCCCCAAACGGGGCCAAATTCAGCGCTTTCTTTCCATTCTCAGCAGCTTCTCCAGTGCCCCGCCCCTCCAATTATTGGCACAGGGTCCTGGCCAGCTACAATCCCCATGCCCATGAAGGGATGACCCAACTGCAGACAGGATACGAAAGCAACTCCCAATGTGAGCAGCTTCAAGTCCTGCTTCCCTGTGGAGACATGAATTGAGCCCTAGCACCAAAGTTTTTCCTCTTCCCTCCTCCTGGCCTGCCCATTTTACCCATTGGCACTCTTGATTCCCCGTAGGACTGGATTCCTTTCCTGGGGCCTTGACATGCTCCTTGCCATACCCAGGGAGCTGGGCCCTACTGCACCAGCACCCTGCTGCAAATGGGCTGATCTCCCCAAATCACGAACCCTTCACCCCCCCCAAGCACAAGCACCCTGGAATATCCTGCTAAAACCTACAACCCCAAGACTTGATGGTAAGGTAGGCTGGAATAATATCCAGTGCTTGCTGAGCAAATGAATAAATGGGTCACACATAGAACATATTTCTGAGGTCCTGGCAAGCCTCCTATCCAAGCATTTCCCAATTATTAAAAAAAGAGCCATATTAACGGGTGAGCCAGCTGGGCAGCTGCCTGGGGTGCAAGTTTATAAGAACTGCTAAACATCCCGAGAATAAATTGGAAATATGGTACCAGTCAGCCCAGGCTTCCACACACTGTTTCTTCCATAACTGGTCAAGTGTAAATTGGTCCCACTTCAGTGAAAGAAAATCGTGCCTGGGAGAGTGCAGGGGGCGGTGCAGGGGAGGAGGGGGCGGGATGCTCCTTTCTGAAAGCTAGCTCAGATGAACTTCTTTGCCAAATGTCTAAACTGAAAGGTATAACTAGAGGCCACACAACCCCCAAACGAGCCAGGAACAAGGAGTCTGAAGGCTGCAGGTCCAGGTCAGCTGAAATGTTAAAGCCAAATTAAGCTAAAACATTAGTGCTGTCCAGTGGGAATAAGTGATAAATTTGATTAGCTAAATTTAAACTCCTTTACTATATTTTCCAAGAAGTTGCCCATTTCAGAAAAATCTCATGAACTAAATACATGTACTCCTTTACTTTGAATATTAAGGAAACAGGCTTACTAGTTTTATTAACATAAATACCAGTTTCTCCCCATCCCCATTACATAAGCGTTGAACACACATTTCAAGTATATTGGTCTCACACTTACTGTCTGG
Organism: Dasypus novemcinctus; assembly: GCF_030445035.2. Lineage (NCBI taxonomy): Eukaryota > Metazoa > Chordata > Mammalia > Cingulata > Dasypodidae > Dasypus > Dasypus novemcinctus. Next base: position 81,784,689 of record NC_080682.1, read on the forward strand.
CTCTGCCCCGTCACAGTCCCTCAAACTCACAGGCTAAATGCTGAGAGCACTGGCTGGCACAGGGCGGGCAGGGGGCGAGGGGGGCCCTGACAGCCTCCAGACGGAGTCTGCAGAGCACGGAGTGCAGGTTCCTGTTGGCAAACTCCTCTCATCAGGTGAAAGCCTCTGAATCAGGCCCCCTGAGGGTTGTGCAGTATCCCACTCCCACTAGGGGATTCTATCTGGAGACCTGCTCCCCATTCTGGTGACTGCAAAATAAAGGTCTCAGCACAAAACTGGGGAAGCAACAGGGCCCCACGTCCTGCCACTTGTTATGATGAATACACACACAGGTGCTGGCAGGGCTGATGGCATGTGCTGGAGCCCAAGGATGTAACGGGCAGAGCTAACCACAGCGCAGGGAGGAGCGAGGAATAGTGTAGCTGTGCAGGCAGACTGCAGCAAAGTTACCAGACCCATCCAGAAAAATGAATTCTTGTTTCCAGGACTGAACTGAGGCCCAGAATGGAGACTCAGCAACTCAATCGCAATACCAGAAAGCCCTCAAACTTGTGGATGAAAGACCAGACCCAGCAGGAAAATAAACCTCTCCTTTAGCATCTATGCATTTTATCTGCAACACGGCAAAATGACACGTTGGCATCTCTTGCAAACTGTGAGAAAGAGAAATAGCTTATCACATATTTATCGAGAGCTTCCTGTGTGGTAGGCGTTGTTCTATGTACCTTATATGTACTCAATATCTTACATCATGAGAAAAGTACAAATTGGTATCTTCTTTAAAGGAAGCACAATGAAGTTAAGTAATTTTTACTTTTCCCAAATTTACACAGATAGTAAACAACAGCAATCCTGTAGAACTTTCTGCAACCGAGGGAAAGTGGAAATCGACTACATAGACCTGCACTAGTTAACACTTACTGAGGTCTTACTATTTGTGCTAAATAGTTCACCCCTCCCGAGCCATTCTCTTCCATGGCTTCTGGTTGGGTTTGGCCACTGCTGGGCCACGAGTTTATAATGATTGTTTTTTTCTTCCAGCGGCTGCAGCTCCTGTCATGGACCTGCTCCTATAGCTACAAGGTTTCTCCCCACTCTGGCCAGTGCACCCTCCCACACTCCTTAAGGACTAAAGGTGGTAACCGCTCCCTGCTGCTATCAGCCTGGGGTGCCTCACCACCCCCAACTGGTCTCCTTCAACCCCATCCACACCTCTGTAAACGGCCCCATTGAGTGTGTCACCTCTTCTCTGCCAGGGCCTTGACTGATGAACAATGTGCTTTACATGTATTAACTCACTCAATCCCTGTATCAGTCCTAGGAGTGGGGAAGTGTCCTCATCCTACAGCTAGGGAACAGGACTTGAGAACTGCCATGGGTTGACTGACTGCCCAAGATTACGCAGCCAATTAGGTGGCCAGGTCTGGATTTGCCACTGGCAGTCAACTCGAGCCTAAACTCTTAACTACTATGCAATATGGCCTTTCTAGCCTAAGCTGTGTAAAATGCCTTAACATACTGAGCTGCTTGATTGTTCTACTTTAGTGAAAAGAAAAAAAAAACATTCTTAGTACCAGGGACTCACCTGCGAGCAGGGTTTCCAACCCTATTGCTCCCTAAAAGTTATTACCTTACTATAAGAGTTGGTGGCATGGGGCTGAATTTCAAACACCAACTCTTATAAAGTGAGGGACTGTCACTCGCATTTCACGGGTGATTCTATACTTCAGTACAATGATCCCTCAGCTTCTCAAGATTCATGGCCAGTGTGAATGAATATCAGTGCCCCAGAAGCTGGTTTGGCCCTAGTATTTTCAAATTCTGTTGTGTGCTGCAGAACACTTCATTGCAAGAGGCTAGTGGGTGCTCCTTGAAAAACAGAATTCTATCAACAAAAAAGCTATCTCATTTTCACCCTGCCTTGGAAATGTAGGGAGTACATTAAGCCATAATAGCAGGAAAAGAAGCCCCTTTAACTAGTTTTCCCCAAACTTATTGGAATACAGTGTACTTTTCTGATGGACACTAATTAACGGCTTTCCTAAATATAAAATTAGACATAAACTTTTATTCTAAATTCCTTAATAGTCACATATTTTAGCCAATTAGAATTATTTGCCTTTAAGGTCACTATAGCTTCCAATTAGGATCTTCTGAGTTGCTAAACACATCTACCTCCCCAGGGAAGGGACCCGAGGTTTATTAAGGGGAGAATTAACTGCAACAAGATACCCATGTCCCACCACCACACCTCGCCTTCAGCAGACAATTTGAGAGGATCCCCTTAGAGGCATACTGAGCAATCACTATCTTATTCAGAAATTTCACCTAATGTTATTAAAGAGCAATATAACGCTCAGCAAATTTCATTAAGGAAAATATAAATCAATGCTGATTGCCAGACCCCAACCCCAATTGCCACGTTGCTCCTCAGGCCTCACTTTGCCCACAATGCTAGGACAGCACACAGGAATATGATTAAATATGTGTGTTCAGGTATCCAGAATTTCCTAGAAGAGTGCAAATTTGAAATGTTTTCCCAACTTTTTCCACAGTTAACAGAATATACTAGAAATTCTAATCAAACAGTATTTTTAAAAATTTATTAATTCAAGTTGGTGTGCAATGCTTATAAAATGGACCCAATAATTGGGGGGGGGGGGGAGAGAGAGAGAGGGAGAGGGAGAGAGAAAGAAAGAGAGAGATATGGCTGAGGAAATAAGTGAAAGTATTCAAGAAAAGTCCCAGGTACTTGCCACATTGCCGATGCCAGTGTTTGGTATGAATTCAGGAGCGGTTTTTCTCAAGATGCATACCATCAAGTCATGTAAAAGTACCCCCCAATTCTGGCAGCCAAGTAAAGGGGAAGGACCTAGACTGGGGATAATGTACGTCAATATTCAGACTTTCTGGATGGATATACTTGGCTTCCCATCAGAAGTAGTTTGAAATCTGTTCAAAGTAATAAAATTTTATTCTAGCCCACAATTTAATATAAAGCAAAAGAGGAAATAAAAATGGCTACATAGAAAATGTTCACTAGTAATAAAAGAAATGAAAAAAAGCAATTAAGATGGTCCACATTAAATAAATAATAAATGCCAAAAGGATGTAATTAAACATCTGTATTGGCCCATTCCTCTTAGAAACTACTTTAATAATATTTATCAAGAAATTTAAAAGGCCACAGACTGTTTGAACCACTAATTCCAATCTAGGGAATCTGCCTATATAAATAATATTCAATATGGAAAAATCTTTATGCAAAAACTGTTTGTCATAGTATTTTTTAAATAAGAGCCAAAAAATTAAAGCAAATCTATGCTTCACCATAGAGGGAATCTATGGTACATTTTCTATAGAGAATATTATGAAGTCATTCAAGTTTATACTTAAGAATTATTTGGGGAAGTGGACTTGGTCCAGTGGTTAGAGCGTCCATCTACCACATAGGAAGTCCACGGTTCAAACCCCGGGCCTCCTTGACCCGTGTGGAGCTGGCCCATGTGCAGTGCTGATGCGCACAAGGAGTGCTGTGCCACACAGGGTGTCCCCACGTAGGGGAGCCCCATGTGCAAGGAGTGCCTCCCGTAAGGAGAGGTGCCCAGCGCGAAATAGACAGTTCAGCCTGCCCAAGGATGGCGCCACAGACACGGAGAGCTGACACCGCAAGATGACACAACAAAAAGAAACACAGATTCCCGTGCCACTGACAACAACAGAAGCGGAAGCAGACAAAGAAGATGCAGCAAATAGACACAGAGAATGGACAACTGGGGCGGGGGGGGGGGGAGGTAGGGGTGCGGAAGGCGGGAAGGGGAGAGAAATAAATAAATCTTTAAGAAAAAAAGAATGATTTAGAGGAGCATGGTAACGGAAAATGTTAGAAAAAACACAATGAATATACAGACTAAAAATGGGGGGCAAAACACATCAAAGAATAATGGAAATAAATATGCTAAAATCTAAACAGTGCTTGTCTAGGTCGGTGCTCCTCAGAGTGTGATCCACAGACCAGCACCAGTCTGGGAACTGTTACCTTCCTATCCATGACAAAATAAGTAGATCATTTTAGAGAAAGCATTTAGAAACTTAGAGCAATTTTATCTTGCTGAGACATCCAAGTGCATACTTTGTGGAATCATCTAGTTGAACAGGGTATAGTCCAGCTTGAGTGTTGTCAAACTGGAGGATAGAATTACAGGTTACAAGAGTGGCACAGCAGTCACACCCAGTAGGACATTTCTGTTCACAAAGGATTGGAAACAAAAAAGCACTCGCCTTTCAAGTAGACCACTGGTTTAGGTGGTAGCACTGTAGGTATATATATTTATCCTCTTCTTCCTGTATTTTCCCAATTTTTTTATCATGCTAGATCGCTATTATAGGAAAAGCCAACCTCTTTTTTAATACAAGCAAAAAAAGAAAAATAAACGTCTTGATTGTTATAGCTCTGGAAAACTTTTTGATAAAAGTGTATTGCTATATGCTGAGGCAGGAAACAGAAGGCTGAGGAAAATGATTCTCAAGCCAATAAACTGGGTTTAAATCCTGACTCCTCCATTTACTGAGTGACTATGGGTTATGTGCTCAATCTCTCTGTGCCTGTTCATTCGCTCTTAAAATGGGGAAAGTATTAGGGTCTATCACGTAGGTAATCACAGGGCTTGGCAGGATTAAACGAGTGCCTGGACCATGAGCACAGTGAGCTTTGCAGTGGTGTTCACTATCATTATTATTACAAATTGGCATTGGGGGTGGGGGGGATATCCACACTCAGACCATGTTTACCAGTTTTTTATTTGCAAAATGGGTCAGGAGGAGTGGTAGAAGTAGTTGTAGTAACAAGGAATAATACATGCTTCATGTGTGTGCCAGATACCATGCCAGGCAGTTGACATGACTCAGCTCATGATTTTCTTTTAAGATTTATTTTTCATTTATTTATCTCCCCTCCCAGTTGTCTGCTCTCTGTGTCCATTTGCTGTGTGTTTTTCTGTGTCCGCTTATATTCTTGTCAGCGGCACGGGGAAACTGCGTCTCTTTTCTTGTTGCATCATCTTGCTGTGTCTGCTCTCTGTGTGTGCGGCGCCACTGCTGGGCGGCTCACCTTACGGGGCGCACTCCTTGCGCGTGGGGCTCCCCTATGCAGGGGACACCCCTGCGTGGCAGGGCCCTCCTTGCGCACATCACTGCATGTGGGCCAGCTCACCACATGGGTCAGGAGGCCCTGGGTTTGAACCCTGGACCTCCCATGTGGTAGGCAGATGCTCTATCCGTTGAGCCAAATCTGCTTCCCAGCTCCTTGATTATTAACAACCCTAGAGACTGGTACTAAAGTCTTTTTATCTTCATTTTGTAGATGGGGAAACTGAAGTTCAGAGAAATGAAATGACTTGCCCAGGGTCGCCAAACTATTAAGTCTGTCTCCATCCCAGGCATAAGACTAGGTATGGGGCAGGGGGGCGGTCCCTAAAGGCTAGACTGGGAGCCCCTTGAGAGCTGCAACGCCTCGTGTCTTACTCCAGGGGGGGTCAGTGTCGCCAGCCTGTGCAAAAGACCAAGGTGAAAGGAGATGGCAGGGCTTGTTTCCAGCCAGGGTCCTCACCTGGTCCTCCCGCCGGCCTGGCCGGCCTCCCTCCGCTGCAGGCCAGGCAGTTGCTCGCAGGGAGTGAGCTAAGCCCGGAGGGAGGCAGTCTTGGAATGTGAGGGGAGGATGCTGCCTCGTGAGTGAGTCACGGCTCCCCTCCGCCCCGCGGCCCTGCACATCATTCATCACCTCCCTCGCTCCTTTCTCTGCTCCTGGTTGGCTGGGAGTTGGTGGAGAAGTCCTCCCTAAAAGGAAATCAGTCGGTTAACAAGTCCCACTTCTCCTGCCAAAGCAGCTGAAGGCAGGAGAAGCAAGCACCCTGGAGGGGCCAACGGTTCCTGGCCTAGAGGAAAATTCCAGGGAGCGGAGAGGCCTGTCCTAGGCCAGAGGAGCACTGACTGCAATACTGGCTCTAGACATCCCTTGGAGATACGTTCCCAGGCTTTCCTTTTCCTGTGAGAAATCTGGGCCCGCTGTGGCAGTGTCCATTCCAGAAGAGTGTGAAATCTCCAAATATTTATCAACTGAAAACTGAAGAAAGAAAAGTCCTTTCCCTAGAGATTAGAAGCAGGGGGCCTGGGAGTGGAGAAAGAATTAAGAACACATAGGATTTCATCTTGAAATCCAGAGCATCCTGTCTGTACCAACAGCTGAGGACAGGAGCCTGAGAATTTGAAGCTTAAAAAACTGTAGTTAAGGAGAAGATCTTCCAGCAAATTGAGAGATCAGGATAATGTTTAGTTTCAACTCTTCAAGAATGAATTCTTAACAAGAAGGAAGAGTTTTGAAATTTGGCTAGGCACCTTCCATAGTATTTCCTTTTTGGAAAGCAAATTGGTAAGATCTAGCAAAATTCAAACCTAGCAAATTTTGACTCAGTAATTCCACTTCTAAGAATTTACTACACGGATAAATTTGCACAGAATGTTTTTATTTGTTTGCGAGCATGTCTAAGGTAGCATTGTTTGGAAGAGCAAAACCCTAGAAAAAACTTAAATGTTCATTTAAGCTTTTATATTTATCTATGACACTCCATGCAAGGCATAGAGCTGTTTAAAAAAATGAAGTAAATCCACAATGGGATAGATACCTAAGACAAATAGGTAAGTGGAAAAGAGCAAACTGCTCAACCCCTTTCCAGTAGTATTCCAGTTGTAGAAAACAAACAAGTACACATGCTTGCACAACACAACACCCCTGGCAGGCTAGTAGGTTATCCTAGGGCCTAGTGAGGGAGAGTAGAAAGGAACCCTTACTTGTCGGTTTCTATTTCTGTCCTCTTTGAATTTTTACCATAAACATGAAAATTTCCCTGCTAGTTTGATAAAAATGGAAGTGATCATATCAACTGGCTACTCATGCTGTGAACAAGAAGTAAGTTCCACAGGGCAAAGACCCAGCTCTTTCCCCAGAGGCTGGACAGGGCCTGGCAGGAGAGCCCCGTCCTATGTTAAACACTTTTCAAGTGCCCACAACTTATACCGCCAAGACAACCCTGTGAGGCGGGTGTTAGTAATGTCCTGATTTGCAGCGGAGGAGGCCTGGCCCAGACAGTGGGTGAACTCATCCCGGGCACCCCAGCCAGCGTGACGGGAATCAGGGCGGGCCCCCAAGGCAGGCTGGTTGCAGAGGCCAGACACTGCCCTGCAAAGCCGCCTCTCAGCAAAAGTCGGTTGAACAAATGGAGAAGCGAGGAAAATTGCCAACACCTTTAGAGCCAAATTGTAAATGATTAAACAGTTACTGTTGACACTGTTTATTCCTCTTTGTTAATGATTACTATTGATGAATAAAAAATAATCACCACTCAGAAAAGACAGCTATGTTAAAGTGGGAAAAGCACTGGACTTTAGTCTGAAAACACCAATTCAAATCCCCACTCTACCATTTAGCAGCTGCGAGACCTTGGGCAGGTCACTTCACCTCTCTGAGCGTCAGTGTCCTCATCAATAAAATGACAGTCCAAGATTAAATGTGACATCATACATGAAAGCCTCTAGGTACCTGACATATGGTGAGTACGGTGAGTACGAGTGAAAATAAAAGGAAAAGATGCTGAGGATGGAATAAACCACGCCTGGAGCATCACCAGGCAGACTATCTTTCTCAACCTACTGAGCTTTAAAAGTGAATTGAAAAACTATTTACACATATTCCAACAATCTGAGGGGGAAAGCAGGGTTTTTAATTGTTCTGATTCTGCCTCTAGACTATTGATTTAGGACATTTAATACCATCTCCAAATGCCAGGCTTAATTTGCATGGGTCGGGAGCGGGCTGCCTAGCCTTGGCTGTTGATTTTAGGCGCGGACCCCCAGAGATCTGCAGTCCACCTTTCTTTTGGCCTGGGGCCAGCAGGCAAGCCAGCTTTACCTGGGACTCAGGAGAACTAGCTGGCCAAGGAGGCAGAGTCTTTGATGGATTTTCACTGTTTAATTAAAGTGCAGCTGGGGCCTGGGGCCGTGCTGTGCCTTTGGGCATGGAATTTGTCATGGGTTGCTCAACTAGCCTGCTCTGAGCACATGTGGATGGGCCAGAGCCCAAACTCTGGCCCAGTCTCCCTCCCCCAGGAAGGCTTTGCTTCTGCCTTTTGAAGCCTCTGGGGCTCACCTTTAGGAGCCCATTTCTCCAGGCACCAGGCACTGCCTCCAGGAATATCTCAGAATCTGAATTCAAAACCTGACCAATGACTCCCGAACAGAGTCCCTGAAGGCTTGCTGTACAGAACACTCCAGGCTGCGAGGCTGTGAGCAGTAAACAGGCTCCCTGCCCTGTGCTCTGCCACCCCCTCCCCCAGTCACGTCACTTAGCATGGGGGTCGGCCACAGAGAGTCTACTTTCCTTGTGATTCATTAACACTGTCGTCTTTTATTATTATACGGAAAATTTCAAATGTACCGAAAAGTCAAGAAAATACCTCAACAAACCTCCACCACGCCTCCATCATCCTGCCACAACAAGCCACACATAGCCAATCATGCTATCTACATACCCTATGCTGGGTTTTTGAGGCAAATCCTAGATGTTTCATCAGGTCCATGTCCATAAAAATTTCAGGAGACATCTTTAAAAGATAAGGACTTAAAAAAAACCAAAACATAACCATACCTACATTCTCATACCCTACAAGTTAACAGTGATTCCTTAACATCATATTTTCCTGTCTCATAAAAGACTTGTAGAAACTGGTTTGCTGGAAGCAGGATACAAACCGGGTTAAGGCTATGTTTTGAATTGTACTTTCTGTAGCTTTGGCTCTCTAGTCTTCTCCTCATCCCCTCATTCCACTTACCCGAGCTGTTGAGTGTGTGGGCATTTAAAGCCCAGTAACACTTCTTACTAACTGCAGGGTCTTGGGCAAATAACCAAGCTCCTGGATTCAGCTTCCTCACCTGGAAAATGGGAATAATAGTAATTCCTTATTTCATGGGGTTACTTTGAGGATTAAATGGACTACAACATGTAAAATGCTTAGTACAGTGCCAGGCATGGAGCAAACAATGTTAGGTTTTTTTGTTATTCTTTTCTGAAGGACGGACGACTTCCCACAGAATTCTCAGGCACAGTAACCAAATACGGTTACAGGAACCAAGTACAGTTACAGGTAAGGAGAAAACTTTGTGTAAAAACCTAAAAGCCTGTGCAACTTTTCTTTTTTTTATTTAAGATTTATTTTTTATTTATTTCTCTTCCCTCCCCCCCACCCCCTATTTGTCTGCTCTCTGTGTCCATTCGCTGTGTGTTCTTCTGTGACCGCTTCTATCCTTATCAGCGGCACTGGGATTTGTGTTTCTTTTTGTTGCGTCATCTTGTTGTGTCAGCTCTCCGTGTGTGCGGCATCATTCCTGGGCAAGCTGCTCCCTCCTTCGCGCTGGGCGGCTCTCCTTACGGGGCACACTCCTTGCGCGTGGGGCTCCCCTACGCTGGGGACACCCCTGCATGGCACGGCGCTCCTTGCGCACATCAGCACTGCACATGGGCCAGCTCCACACGGGTCAAGGAGGCCCAGGGTTTGAACTGCAGACCTCCCATATGATAGGCGGATGCCCTATCCACTGGGCCAAGTCCACTTCCCTTTCCATTTTTCTTAGACCTCTGTTCACAGGAAGGTAGTAGACGGTACTGAGTAAGAGCAAGTCTCTGGAGCCAAACTGAGTTCAGAACCCACGTCTCCCTCTTGCTAGTCATGGTAGAAACAATGCACGTTTTCTTTCCCTCCAGGCAGACGACTAAACCATAGTTGTTAGCCTCCCTTGCACTTAGATGTGTCCATATAACTGAGTTTTGGCCAGTGATTAGTGGGCAGTGATTTGTACTATGTCCAGACCTGGCCCATAAAACCCTCCCCCCATAGTTCTTGCTCTCTTTCACAACCACTGACTGACAAAAATTTGAATAATCTGGAGGAAGGCAGAGTCATAAGATGAAAGGGGCACACGGAAGGCTCCAATGAAGAACATCCCACTGCACTCTGCTATGAGCAAGGAATAAAATTTTCATACGTTAAGCTTCTGAAAACTTGGGGTTTATCTGTTAAAGGAACTAGTGTTAACTAGTAAGTTAGCCTTGACCTTGGGCAAGAGAGCCTTGTACAGAGAGTGGTGACCTCTCTGTACCTCAGTTTCCTCATCTGTAAAAGGGCAAGGACGCTAATGATACCTATTTGTAACAAAGATCAAATAAATCGATATGTGTAAAGCTGCTACCACAGTGCCCGGCATTACATAAGTGCCTGCCCCTGGTATACTCAGGTTACTGTTGTCACTGTTGATAGTACTCTTACTTGAAAAGCCAAGAATTTACCCATTTCACTTACATGTGCAAACTTGCAAGCTTTGCTATTTTCCCGGTATGATTTTGTCACAATTTAGGGCCAATCTTGTATTCCAGCCAAACAATTTTCAATATAAAATGAAAGTCAGTGGTATATTAAGATTTGGTAGATGGCAATTCGCATACAGGATATATTCTGCAACATGAAATGCATCTACAACAAGATGCAGCATGTCTCTGGTGCTCCCAGTCAATGTTAAAAAACGCGAGGAGTAGACTTCCCCTGGGTGTACCTTTCTGGGTAGCAGCCAGACCTCTCATCACACGCAGGTCTGAGGAGATGCACACTTAGTCCTGCGAAACTTACAAAACCAGTGCCAAGGTGGCTCTTCAAATGATTAAACACAGGGTAACCATGTGACTCAGCAATTCCACTCCCAAACAACTCACATATCCAAGAAAGGATGAATGGATATATAAAATGTGGTATTACCCATGCCATGGAATATTACTCAGCACTGAAAAGGAATGAAGTATTGATGCATGCTACAACATGGATGAACTTTGAAAACATGCTAAGCAAACGAAGCCAGTCAAAAAGACTGTATATTGTATGATTCCATCTATATCAAATGTCCAAAACTGGCAAATCCAGAGAGACAGAAAGTAGATTAGTGGTTGACTATGGGGGTGCACTGGGGGGAAATGGAAAGTGATTGCTAAAGGGTAAGGGGTTTCTTTTGGGGATGAAGAAAATGTTCCAAAATTGGTTGTGATGTTGATTGCACAGCGCTGTGAATATACTAAAAACGATGAACTACACCGTTTAAATGGGCGAGTTGTATGGTTTGTGAATTATACCTCAATAAACTTGTTATATTTAAAAACAAAACCAAAAAACCAAGCACCTACTTCTCTGAGCAGGTCAGACCACCTCTGCTCTGGACTTGTGCTTCCATCAGAAGCCAGAGCAGGTTCGCTCCTCATCAGAATTCTTTGACAACTATGTGCTCTGTGTTAAAATCCAGGTTCATCTCTGGGTATGAGAGACAATGTAATGACACACATGCCAATGAGCCTGGAGTACAGCGGAGAGGTCTTGGTTGGAAGTGTAGTTTCGGGAGTTACCAGCATATCCAGATAGGAGATGAAATTGTTGCCCACATTCCCATGAAAACTGACAAACCATTGATACCAACCCTGCAAAGACACAACTGTCTGACACCAGAGATACAGCAGAGATTTTTTTTTTTCACACAAGAATGTAAGCTACACAGTGAATTGCACCTCCAAAACCAGTAATCCTGAAAGGTCTAGGTAGCTGGGAGGCTAAATTACATAAACTGATGTCACATCATTTGAAAAATTGACATTCAGGCCTGACAAACAGAAGGGCAATTGCTATCTATGCAATTCGTGGTCCTGGACTCCTGTTTCCCACCTGCTCCAACACCAATTTAAGCAATTCTGAACTTAGAGCTCAGTGGCAGAATGTCTCAAATTTATCGCAGTGTCAGGTCCCAACTGTGCTAACATCCACCCCTGGCAGGGCCATTACAAGGTGTGAAATTTGGGTGCTCATCACTCCAGCCAAGTTCAGCATGGCGACAATCAGAAGGAACAAATCAATCTGCCTCTCCGTAGTCATCATGAGAGCCTGGTAATTTACCATCATGACAGCCACGGAGGAAATGCAGGCGGAGGGATCATTCTGTTCTGCGCACTTGGGTATGTGCTGGACAGCTGGAGTGTGCTGAGCCCACCAAGAGAGGTCTTGTAACTCCCAGCCAAGAGGCAGCTGCTACTCCTTGCAAAGGGCTATTTCCAGACTTGCTTGTACCCTGAGAGTTGCTTTAAAATGGAATTGTGTTACCCTCCTCCTGTGTTTTGCAAACAGCACAAAAACTGTCAGTTCCCGCTGCCCCTGCCTCTCCCAGCTGTCATTATTAACTACCTGCCATCTGCAGGCCTGCCCCACCGGTGCTGGGAGTCGTGCATAGAGAGCTCAGCGTTACGGTAGGGAGGAAAAGCCTCCTCCCAAGGCAAGCTGCTTGCTAAGCCTGGGGTGTCGGGAGAGAGAGGGAGCAAAATGAGAACCAGGGTTCCTTTACGAACATCCATTAGCCTCCCCACCGAGCTTCAGTCTGTGGGGGCAGCGGGTTCTGATGCCGCTTGGAGACTGGAGCCCGGCCCAGCACCTCACTGCTCGGCTGGAGTCATGACCCCACCTGCGAGGTCCTGCCAGCTCCTGGCCCCAGTACCCTGAACTGGAGGTTCCACCCAACTTGGAGGAGCCTCCCTAGTTCAGGATCCAGGCACCCAGCAGGTGCCAAGAATTCTCTGCCCAGGATCTCTGCCCCCTGCCACCTTGGAGCCTGCCTCAAGAGACCTGGGCTGCCCTGTCGTCTAAATTTGGTGACGATTTGGATTGCAGAGCCCCTTCCCGCCCTCCTCTCATCCCACCTCCCACCTGGGATTCCCAGCGTGCCCTACAGCCAAAGCCGCATTCAACAGGCCAAAAACTACTTCAGGAAAAATGTTTTTAATTGAAAGGTCAAAGTAATACTGCAACTGGCTGATTAATTACTCCACCAATGAATGCATCTTGAAAGAGACAAGCACAGAGCCTGCTCCGCAGAGCCCCTCGGTGTAATCGGGAGCCCTGAGACCAGGGGTTGTGCCAGTGAGGGAGCAGCGACAGGCAGGCAGCCTTGTCCCCGCTGTCAGGAGACCTGCCTGCATTTTCATGAAGTGCATCATTCCTGGCCCCCCAGCACCAGGCTGCATTTTCCACAACACAAACGAGGGGAGCGGCTCTGGATTTCAATAGAGACAAGGGCATGAGTGGAGGGATGGCATACGAGTCCATGACGAAGGAAACGCCCTTGACACATCACTCCCAGGGAGAGCCTCTGCCTCCACCAGGGACTCCCGGGAAATACTCCCTGGGGTTCTGGGTGTGATAATTACATACTTCAACTGACTCAGATCCATTCTTCAGAGATGAAATGAGACAGCTGACTACTGATTCCTAACATCCTCCGAGTAAACTTAAGTGCCTGAGGCATCAGCTCCACGCCGTCACAGTGCCGCTGAAACTCTAAAGGCACCCGATACCTGGCCCTCCTCTCCTCAGCCTGGGGGCGGGGTCGGGGTCCTCCTGGGGCCTCAAGACCCAGCCTGAAAGCACTGTCTCTCCCACAGGGTCCTCAACAACCACTTCCACCGAAGCACGCGGCCCACGGTCTTGCTCTCTTCTCTGTTCTTTCCAACCTGTGGGGGAAAGTCTAAGAGCGCAGAAGTTGGGAAGGTGGGGAGGAAGAAGACTCCAGAAGAACAGGAGGGACCCCAGACCAAACCGCAACTGGGTCTCACCTCAGACGTGGTAGCTGTGACTCCCACAGGAGCCACGGGGACGATTACTTCCCACGTGGCCATGGCCTGGGCTCTGTCAGAGGTGAGCAGACAGGAGGGGTGATACTTACGGTACATATGGATACAAGAATGGTTACAAGAGGATGTTCTGAAAAATACCATTAACTAATGAAATTAATAATTATCTCACACCATCTGATACTAATAGATGTTCAGTTTTCCTCAAAAAAAAAAAAAAAGAGGATGTTCTGAAATAAAGACCTGTCTATACTAGAGTCTTACTTTAAACAGGCTAAAGGCCAGGTTGGAAATCTGCTCTCTTCTGACCCATTACCCTCCCACTCCATCCTTTAAATTACCAGGAAGGAGTGAATGGAAACTTTCAGTCTAACAACGTTGGTTTTACTGTTAAACAAGCTACCAGAAAGACCACCCAGACCCAAGAGCAGTAATTTCTTACGGGTTATCAATTCTAAACTACTGATGTTAAACCTGTTAACTCCATAACTGCACTTCTGGGGCTCTATCCCAATTATTCTGAATTTTTAAAAAAGTTTATACAGCACTATTTCTAAACAACAAAAAGGATCAGGAGAAATGATTAACAATGGGACATTGACTCAATGGAATATTATGTACCATTAAAAATGTGTTTAATAAGATGTACAATAACATGAAAATGTTTACCTTATAAGAGTAAATGAAAAAAATCAGGATACAGAATTTTACCTCTATAATATACACATTCACAATTATAAAAAAGAAAAAGGTATAATAAAGAAAATGAATAGAAAGAAATACACCAAAATGCTCTTAATGATTGCCCTAAGATGCTGGAAGGTTGGATGACTCTTTTTATCTTTCTATTCTTCTTTTTCCCAAGAGAGGATGTGTGTTAGTCAACCAAAGGGGTGCTGATGCAAAATGCCAGAAATATGTTGGTTTTTATAAAGGGGATTTATTTGGGGTAGGAGCTTACAGATACCAGGTCATAAAGCATAAGCTACTTCCGTCACCAAAGTCTATTTTCATGTTGGAGCAAGATGGCTGCCAACATCTGTGAGGGTTCAGGCTTCCTGGGTTCCTCCCTTCCAGGGTCTTGCTTCTCTCTGGGTTTCAAGGTTCCTTTCTTCCCAGGGCTTGCTTCTTCTTGGGCTCAGGGTTCCTTTCTTCTTGGGCTTGCTTCTCCTTCCTCTGTGAGCTTACTTCCTAGAGCTCCAGCTTAAGGCTTGAGCCTCAAACTCCAACATCAAAACTACAACATTAAGAACCCTCAACTCAGTCCACGGTTCAAACCCTGGGCCTCCTTGACCTGTGTGGAGCTGGCCCATGCGCAGTGCTGATGCGCGTAAGGAGTGCCCTGCCACGCAGGGGTGTCCCCTGTGTAGGGGAGCCCCACGTGCAAGGAGTGTGCCACGTAAGGAGAGCCGCCCAGCACAAAAGAAAGTGCAGCCTGCCCAAGAATGGCGCCACACACACGGAGAGCTGACGCAGCAAGATGACACAACAAAAAGAAACACAGATTCCCGTGCTGCTGACAACAACAGAAGCGGACAAAGAAGACGCAGCAAATAGACACAAAGAACAGACAACCGGGGTGGGGGGCGGGGGGAAGAGAAATAAATAAATAAATAAATCTTTAAAAAAAAAAGAACCCTCAATTCTGTCCTTTGTCATGTCTTTTATCTGTAAGTCCCACCTACCAAGGGCAGGAACTCAATGCCCTACTGGCACAAAATAAACGAATCCAATATAAACTAATATGTCCAGAGGAAAAGACCAGTTTATAAACATAATCCAATATTTCTTTTTGGAATTCATCAATATCAAACTGCTACAGGATGCAAGAATATTTCTGTTCAAACAGAGAAAGTTCACTACCACCCCATCCATGGTCTATTGTTTCCTTAAAGCTGGTTTGAAGTGAAGATGATGACACTAGTCACAAAGTTGGTTTACCAAGCCTTTGCGGACTGGCCTGTTCCAAGCTAACAGAATAGCTACTAAATCCTTATGGAGCTAGATCTTGAGTGAGTGCTGCAGTGATAGGCACACTAGGCAAATACGTGTCCTGGGTCTGAATAAAAATTAAGGAGCTGCAATGAACAAATGCAAAGCTCAACGAAGGGGTGGCATTGATCCTGTCTCTCTTCCTGGTTAAGTACTTTTTGGTAAGGGGGGGCTAGGTAGTTATGGGACCCCCTTGTTGAAAGGTAATGACAGCAGCCGTGGCCCTGTTTGATTTTTAGATGTCCTTAGCTTTGGGCCCAAAGTGAATAAATGAAGCAGGAAGGGGTGGGTGGGGCAGGAGACATGGGACAGCTGTTGGGGAATGAAAGGAATTCTGAATCTCTCTTGCAGAGTTTTGGGTCTGCGTGTTTCTCCTGTCTCCCCCAAATCTTGCAAATGGGATATTTCACCTAAGTACTTCTTCATGTATGCACTCCAAATGTGCATAGCTGTTTCCCCAGATGAAAACAAAGAAAACAGGTCCCTGGTCCGGTGGGTGTCCTCCCTGCAGGCTCACTGTGCCACTGCACAACTGGCCGCCCACAGATTCTAGGAACCAAACCTCTGCTCTGGGGGCCTTTGCGTGTTTGCCAAATAAGAGGACTGACTGATGACATTTTCCCATGAAGGGTAAACTGATTCCTGTGGGTGGGGGGCAAGTTTATAAGACACAGACACACATAAGCACCTGCACACCAGCCAGAAGCTGGGGCCTGGACGGAGCCAGGGGGCCAGAAGAGCCACCCAAGGGTAGTTAGAGCAGCATTTGGAGAAACCCGGACCTCCCTCAGCAGGAATAAGATGCCCACGGATGACTCAGGGAGTTAGTTAAGGAACACTGACGAGCCTGTTGGTACCTGGCACCATGCTAGGCACCTGGGAATACAAATACAGCAGAACAAACAACACCTGCGCTGCAAGAGCTGACAGGGAAAACGGAAGGCACGGGGCGGGCCACAGCCAGTCCAGGGGCTCTAGGCCCCAGGCACAGCCCTCATTTGGATTTCCTGCTAATTCACGCTGCAGAACATATCGAAACTTTGACAGAATGTCTGCATTGTAAGAAACATTTTCAATTCATTTTTAAAATGATTTTTTAATTGATATCATTGTAGGACTTTCCCCAAATGTTTTATTTTATCCATGACAGGGAGTGGAGATTTTAGGTGCTTATGCATGTTTCTGTAAGGGTTTCATCTCTCCTCCAGTACTAATGGCTAAGACGTAATTACGAACTCTGCTTGTTAACCAATTAAAGATATTCCGTGAGACGAGGAGACCAAGGCCTAATATGGAGGTGTCCTTGGGCTGGAGCCCACTTATCGTATCCATCTCCGCCTCCCACACAAAGGTGCCTTCATTAGTGAGGAAAGAAAGACGTCTTTGTGATGATGCAATTCCCAGACCACCCCATCCAGACAATAAAACTGAATTTGAGGAAAGCCGGATGAAATGAGAGCTCAGAAATCACAGCAGAGCGGAGCAGCAACGGCCCTAAGAGGCTACTTAGCCTACTCCCCTGATTTTACAAATGGGCAAAGAACATCAGAAAGGGGAAGAGGCTTGTCTAAAAGCACACACCAGTTAGTGCTGGAGTATTTTCACAAGGTAAATAGAGGAAATTCCAATATCAGTATGCTAATGACTATGCTAAGCAGGAGGGCAGTCAGCATAGTGTGTGACATGCACACCTACAGATGGCTATGATGCAAGTGGCCTGTGCCACCACAGAGATATGGACAAGGTGCTGTGGGATCACAGAGAAGGAAGCATTTCCCCTATCTGGGGGAGCTATGGAAGGCTTCATGCAGAAGGGGATATTTGAGTTGGGTCTTAACAAATGAATAGGAGTTTGTTGTGTAGCAATGAAAAGAAGGTTATTCCAGACATATAAAATAGCATGTATAAAGGTAAAAACAGGTTAAAGAACTTGATGCATTTGGAGAATGAAGAGTGGTTTGGTGTACCTGAAGTGGAGGCTGCTTAGAAGGGAGAGAAAAAAGGACCAAAAGGGTACTAAGGAAAAGTTGGGAAGGCCTCGAATGCCATGCTAAGAAGTCTATCCTGGGGTGGGGTATGGGGGAGGGAGTTAGTTATCTTTGTGCTTAAAAAACATACTGGCTGAATGAAGGATTGAACAAAAAAGGAAAACTAGTTGGATAACTAATGCAACATTTCAGGTGGAAAATAAAGAGGGTATATTTTTAAAAATAAGCAATCAAAAGCAAGACAAAAGACGATTTATGAGACCTAATAAAGCAGTAAATATTTAGAAGGTAGAATCAGCAGGACTTCCTGAGAGATGATGAAATATGAGGGATGAAATAGAACAAGGTTTGGCAAACTATGGCCTGTGGGCCAAATCCAACCTGCCATCTATTTTTGTACAACCCTTGAGCTAAGAACAGTTTTTATATTTTGAAATGGCTGAAAAAGAACAAAGAAGGAGAATATTTTGTGACACGTGAAAAACATTGTGAAATGCACATTTTAACATCCATGAAGTTTTATTGGAACACATTCATTTATTTACGTAGTCATAATGGCTGCTTTTAAGCTACAAGGGCAGAGTTGAATAGTTGTGACAGGGACTGTAGGGCCTACAAAGCCTAAAATATTTGCTACCCAGCCTATGAAATAGAAGATGCCTGCAAACACTTCCCCTTTAAGCAGCTGGTGGGATGGTAGAAGAGTAGAAACAGATTTGGGCAAGTGGGACAAATAGTAATCCCATTGAGTCCATGTTGAATTGGGGGATCCTGTGACAAATCCAGGAGACAATGGAAGAGATGAGTCTGGACTGAAGGTGAAAGATCTGGATTTAAGGTAAGGCTTTACGAATTATCAATGGACAGGTGTAGTCAAATCCCTGGGAGTAGGTGAGATAACCCAGGGAAAAGAAAAACAGCAAAGATGATGCGGTCAGAAGCCCCAGGAAACACTATCAAGAGGATAAACAGAATCAGTAAAGGCTGAAAAGAGGTCCAAATAAAAGTAGTCTGGGGCACAGGAGATAAATGCAGTGAGAACAAGGTCAAGAGAAAACCCAGTTTTAAATTTTTTAAGGAAAAGGGAAGGCCGAAGACTATTAAATGCCTCCAAGAGCCCAAGTGGGATCAGTATTGGAAACAAGGGAGGATTTTCATGTTCTCACCTGGAGATGAAGAGTGGGAACAGAATCAAACTCTCCACTTGGTTCCCAGGCCTCCACACTCCCCTGGTTTTCCATTATCCCACCAGAGGCTCAAGTCCAGTCTCTCCCGCTGGTTCCTCCTCAGCTCCCTGCTCATCTCCCGACTTCTACATGTTGGAAAGCCCTAGGTCCCAGTTCCTGGACCTCTTCTGTTTTCTCTCCATACTCCCTCTCTTGACGATCTCCTTCAGTCTCAGGGCTTTAAATACATCTACACACTGAACTGTCTTCAGCCCAGACCACTCCCTAAACCAAACGCAGACTCAGCCTCTCCACTGGGAAGTTTAGTAGTCACCTCTAACTTAACAGGCCAAACACTGAGCTCCTGCCCTTCTCCCAACCAGCTTTCTGCACAATTCTCCCTCTTAGTTAATATCAATTTCATTTTTCCACTTGTTCAAACCAAAAGTCCTGGTGTCATCTTGAGTCTCCTCTCTCATCTTCCATCTAAATTTTTAGTAAATCATATCAACTATATCTTCAAAATCTATCCAGATTTTGACTCCACCATCTCGCCTGGATCCTTGGTGCAGCCTCCTAACTCCTCTCCCTGCTTCCAACCCTGTCCCCTTCAGTCAATTAACACACCAGCCAGAGGTTCTGTTAAAACAAAAGTGAGATCATGCTGTTTCTCTGTGCAAAAACCTCCAACGTGTCCCCATCATACTCTGGGTAAAAGCTCGTTTTCAAAGGTCTGGGGGAGGATTTGAGGGCTGAAGATTTGGACCAAGCACTTTGGAAATGAAAATGCAAGCTGGTTTACAAAAAACAAAAGGATTGAAAACCAACTCTGAGGGTTCAGTCTACTCTAGAAATCATAAATCTGTCACAAAACCAATGAGAGAGTTTGGGACCCTGGAAGGCCAAAAAGAACCAAAGAAGTAAGTACTAATACTATTATAAAAAATACTAAGTCAAAGTCCTCATTGGGCACCTCAGGCATGGGATGAAATGCAAAATTCTGGGGGAGAATAACTCAAATAAATGGGTGAGTGATAGGAATGGCCAAAGCCGTGGACCTAATTTGGGGCATCTGCAGCAGAGATAATTCGAGATGGCATTCCTGGAAAGGGCACGTCTTGAGGACAAATCTGAGGGGAAAGGATGAAAAGCGTGCCTTTGGTAGGTAGAATCTGAAAGATTAGTCTAAGAACCTACACAGAAGGGCCATATAGAGAGTAATTGGACACTTGGAACCCACAGAGAAGAGCCATGGGAAAAAAATGAGTCACTTAGTTATAACTCATGAATATGGACCCAGATATTTCAAAATGTTGAAATGTGACATCTTGGGAAACAGGAGAATCTGACTTGTAAAACCCCCTTAATTCCTAAAAGTACCAAAAATAGGGCTGTAAACAGTCATGGGCTACTAGGCTACTACAGAACTTGCAGAATCTTTCACAGCAGCAGCTACTACTACTTGCGCCATGCTACACATATTGCACACCCTATCTCATTTAAACCTCACAACCCACATATAAAGAAGAAATTTCTATTCCCATTTTACAGAAAAAGAAACAAAGGCTTAAAAAGGTTAAGTCACTTGTCTTAAGTCATAACAATAAATAAGGAGCTAGACCAGAAATCAAACCCCAATGTGTCTGGTCCCAAAGACCATGCGTTTAACCCTTATTCTCTTTTGCCTTTCTAAGTTTAATTTTTCTTATCAAAATACAAATACAGGAGTGATTACTAGTCTTTTTTTTTTAAGATTTATTTTATTATTTCTCCCCCCTTGACATTTGTACTTGCTGTCTGCTCTCTGTGTCTGTTCATTGTGTGCTCTCTGTATCTGCTTGTCTTTTTTTTTTTTTTTTCCAAGGAGGTATCAGGAACCAAATCTGGGACCTCCCATGAGGGAGGGAGGTACCCAATCGCTTGGACCACCTCCACTCCCTGGTTGTTGCGTCTCTCATTGTATTTCCTCATTGTATCTCTTCATTCCATCATCTCACTGCACCAGCCCATCCCGTCAGCTCACTGTCTTGCTCGTGTTCTTTAGGAGGCACTGGGAACTGAACCTGGGACCTACCATGTGGTAGACGGGTGCCCAACCGCTTGAGCCACATCTACTTCCCTAGTTTTAATGTATTCTTATAAGTGAGACAGTCATTCTATGGTCTGTACAGCAGGTATTCTTAGGAATCAGCGAGCAGCGGAGCCATATGCTTGATTGCTCACAGCTGAGCTCCGAGAGAAAGCATTTTTAGATGACACCACCATGTACGTGATTGCCCACAGCTGCAACTTGGTGAGACAACATCTCTTGATGATGCCCTGATTTGGACATTTTCACAGCCTTGGCACTGTACGCATCTACCCTAATAAATCTCTATTTTAAGTGCCAACCCCCTTCTGGTACTTTGCATCAGCAGCCTTTAGCAAACTAAAACAGTCACCATCAGGCTCATTCTCCTGGCCTCAAGAACAGAATAGTAGTAGTTACAGAGGGACCAACTTTTGGCTCAATCAAAAGTAAACTTTTCTAAAGAGGTGGCTAAGGTGGGATAAGTCTCCTGGTAGGTCATGAGTTTTAGTAATGCCAAGTTGCCGGTCTCGGGCTAGATGAACCCAGGTTAGGAATGCTGTAGGAAAGAGGTACAAGGATAGGGCAGAAGGGGCGTTTCCAAGCTGGGACTTCATTCTTTGCCACCAACTGTACACTACTCAGACAATGGTTTACCAAAATAACCAAATTAGGGGGAAACAATTTTAGGGATGCATATTGTTTGTTACACTTCCCACTTCCATTTTGAGAGTAGAAGTCTAGTCTTTGTATCAAATTGGTTAATTCTCAACAAGGGAGTTCTTTTTCATCCTTTAAGATAACTAAAGAGCACAAAACTTATTTTACATTTCAGCACCACAGCTTTCAAAAGGGCACTCCATCCTAATTCTCAAACCACTGAGCAGTCTAGTAAATAATTTTTTAACCAAGCATCTTCTATTTACACTTCTATCATTAATTCTTCCTGAGCACTGGCACTTTCCAAATCAAAAACCAGGATACAAAATCTGCCCATGGGACAAAATACTGCACATGCAAACTGGCCTAGAAAAAAAAGAAGACCCCCTCAGTTCACCTTGGTGCAGGGGAAAAAGAAAAGATTTTTGCAAGAATGCGGGAAGGGTGTTCACAGAAGGGTCACCAGCCACGGTGCTAAGTCTGTGTCTATCCCAGGTTTTCTTCTTGAACTAAATAATTGCGATAAATAATTGCACTGCGGTACAGCTAAAAGGCAGCCAGCTCTTCACTCGTTCATTCAACAAATATTTGATACTGAGCTCCAGTAATAGAGACATGTTAGCCCCTGGGGACGGACAAAAGATCCAAAGGCCAGGGCTGCACCCGGACTCAGCGGGTCTAGGAACGACAGGATCTCAAGGGCCAATGAAGGCAAAGAGTGAGAGTATCGGCGCCTAGAAAAGTTTCAGGAGAAACTTGGGAAATGTCAGCCTTCTGGCGCGAAGAGGGCGGGAGCCTGGGCCTACAGAAAAACGCCGCCTCCGGGCTGGGTCCTGGCCCGGTCTCACGGTCCCCAAGCCTCCTCCAAAATCCGCCACCTCCTCGGTCCTCAGGCCGTGCGGCGCCGGGTCCCTGCCCAGCAGCGGCTACTGATTCCAGGCCCCGGCTGCTCGAACTGGGCGCCGCCAGGCCCAGGAAGGCGGCGACCGCGGGTGGGGCTGCGGCGACCGTCACCCACCCACCACGAGGGGCCGCAGAGCAGGACGCCCATCGCTCCCGCGCGGCGTTCCCCGGGAGGCGCGCGCACGCGCTCCCGCGCGCCCCACGGCACCGGGCACCCGCGGCGCGCGCGCGGCCCGGCCCGGGGCTCCCCAGCCCCTTTGGGCCTGGCTCCCCTTCAGCCTGCCGGCCTTGCAGCACTCACCCTCCTTGGCTTTCTTCCTCCGAGCCAGAGTCCCTCCGAGTTTCCCCAAGAAGGAGTCATCTTTCTTCCTGGACGGGGGCGACTTGGGAGTGGGGGACTTGGGGACGGAGGGCGACTTCTGCGGGGAGGTGGCCATGGCGGCGGAGCGGGCAGCCGCGGGCCGGTCGCGACGCGGAGCTGGCGCTGGGCGGACGCGGCGGGCGGCGGCGGCGGGACTGAGTCTGCGGCTTTCCAAACGGAAGCGGAATTATTCCAAGCATTTGAGGCAGCTCGCACTCGCCTTTCCCTTCCCTCTCTCCCTCCCTCGCGCCTCCCTCCGCTCTGGAAGGAGCTGTGCGCGGGGCCTTGCCCCCCAACCCGGCCCGCGCCCGAGTGCTGGACAGAACAAGGAGGATGCCCCAAATCTGTCTCTTGCTGGACAGGCGACCTTATCTGTTATGTGTATGGGTAACCCTCCGGGCTGGGAGCGCCCGAGCCTGGAAGCCGCATTTCCCCTGGCCCTGCACCCAACACAGATCCTGGCACAAATCAAGGGTTCAGAGATTACTGAACAAACCAACTTGCTTCTCCATCTCCCAGTGGCTCCACCCCAGCTGCTTGCAACTAAGTGAGCAGCTCCCTTTCCCCCTAGATTTCTGCCTGTACAGTACTTAGTCTCATATCTTGTGCCCACTGAAGAGAGTGAGCCAGACCCAGAAAGAAATAATTGGAGTGAACCAAAATGTATAAGCTTCGGGCCCCCCACAACGGCACATACAACGGCTACTGCTCTAAACCAGTTGCTATAACTTGGTTTCCAGTTCTTGTCAACTTCCTTTTCCCCAATCCCGTCCAAGACCTCTGAGAAGTTGGAGGTTCCTGAGGGCAGGGCTGAGTCGTCGTCTTCTTACAGATCACTCCTGTTTCTAGCCACGCAGTGGCTTGTCCAAAGCAGGATCCGAAATGTTGATGTAGACGTGAACAGGGAGGGCACAACCATGAGCTCCTTGTGACACCCCCAGACCTACCCTGCCAAAATAAAAGCAACGGAGGGACAGCCGGGCTCATGTCGGCTAGCAGTCAGGAACCCGGGAACCACAAGGAATCATACTGGAAATTGTTAAAAGGCACATTTTATTGTGCACACCCATCAAATTATAACTTGTGACTCGTGCTCTTCCATCTGTCTGCCTTGAACACTCTCCCCACCCCCACCCCCTTCTAGACTCATACAGCACCTTAGCAACTATCTTTCCTCCCTGTGGCCCCTGCCCTCTACCTACAGTTGACTGAACCTGGCTGAACACCTGATCCAAAGGGAGTTAATGCTTGGCTGGAGAGCAGCCAATCCAGTAATCAAGGGTTTGAACTGAGTTAGAGGGACGGTTGTCAGAAATGGGAGCACTTTGCTGTGCGATTGGGCAGTCAAGACTGAGGGTGTCTCCTTTAGCCACGTGAATGCTGATGAGTAAGGAAAGTCAGAGAGAAACTAGACATGGCATGAAGGAGGGTGCTTAAGAAGCCATGTGGTCTCAGTAATGGAAAACTGGGGAGAGTAGCTGCCTGAACCTTGAATCTCTCCCCAGCCTCCGCTTGCAGTTCCTCTACAGGCCAGCTGTGCTTCCTTCCCAGGAGACACGCCTAAAGCCTTTCTTTAAGCAGAGATTATTGTGTTTTTTTATTAGAGAAGTTGTGGGCTTACAAGAAAATCATGCATAAAATAAGGTTTCCCATACACCACCCCACCACCAACACCTTGCGTTGAAGAACATTTGTTATAACTGATGATAGCTCATTTTTATAATTGTACTATTAAATCCATGGTTTAACTTAGGGTTCACTTTGTAGTGTAAATTCCATGGATTTTTATAAAATTTTTATTCTGTTAACATACATACAATCTAACATTTTCCCTTTTAATCATGTTCAGATATAAATTTCAGTGCTGTTAATTGCACTCATAACACTTTGCCTAAAGCCTTTTAATAAACCATCAGCCTTTACTCGAGCTAATTGGCAAACAATTCCTGACTAAAACCAAAACTTAGCACACAGAATGGTCAATAGATTCTCAGCAGAGTAGATGTCCATTTTGTATTAGCTTGAGAATCACAATTTTACCTTTTTGAAAATTAATACTCTAGATGGTGCCTCTTACCTGACAGCAAGCAGAGGACTGATGAGGTCTGCTAGCATTTTTCACCCAGTAGCAAATCAGGACAACCCTCTGCCCTCCCCAGTCACCACTCTGATAAATTTTAAAGTGATGATGAGAAGCCAAAATAAAATTGTGTTGATTTTAGCTATATCAGTAATCATTCTTATTCAGCATACTGGATATATGAGGATGTCTCCAAAATCTGCATTACCAGCCCTTGGAACACTTGTTAGGGAATCTTGAAACCATATAGCTCAGAAGAGTTTGTAATCTAGGGTAAATTTACTCGCTTTTCTGATTCTCCATTTCCTTGTATACAAAATGCAATGGTTGGACCAGAATAGTGGGTCTCAAACCTGATTATGACTCACAATCCCCTAGGGAGGTTGTTACAAACATTCACAGTCCCCGTCCCCAGAAATTCTGATTCAATTCATTTGAAGAGGGACCAAAGGATGGGTATTTTTAAACAGGGATTATATCAGGTGATTCTGATGTAGCTGCTCCACACACTGATGTTTGGGAACTTAGATATTTCCGGCTCTAACATTCTATCATTCTCTATTCTTTTCCAATTGCCCCTATCTGTGTGCAGGGCTAAACCATGAGTACAGCACCATCAAAATTATCAGTGGAGATCCCTTGAACTGCCCATGCATGCATTTACTTATGCCACCCTCTTTAGGAATTTTTATGCACACTAAAGTGTGAAAAACACTGAGCAAGACTGAACAGAGGAACAAAAGGAAAGTCCCAATTGTCAAATGCTGGCTCCAGAAAATAGCGGCAAAATAAGCTATGAATAAGGCAAAGATGAGTTTATCACGCACCACAGTAAGGGAAAGGGGTACCTTGACAGAGGCTTCTTAATATCTAGGAGTGGGGGAGGGCAAAGTAGGGATATTTTTAAGGCCTTAGCATCTGTTTAAGGCAGCTCTTTCAACCAGATGGTGCTCGATAAGGATTAGCTAAGGATCATGATGTAACATTTTAGGATTGTAGGCACAATGAGGCAAGGCTTTCAAAGAGCCTTGGAGAGTCAACAGTCTTTTTAAGGTTATCTTTGAAAAGTCTAACCCTTTTATGTCCATTTCATTGGGATTTTGGGGAATGTTCTTGAAAAGAAAGATAGTTATTTGCAAATTTAATTTCCTGAGCAAGAGTTTTTTGGACTAGAATGTCATGTGAATGAAGATAGTGGACCAGTAACCTATAGATAATATATAGACAGTAACCTGCATGGGTGTGAGTGGTTTCAGGTTAAGCAAACCTTTCTGCTTCTAAGGTTAATTATCAATCTCTTTCGAAAGGCCAACGCAGAATAGATGGTAAATGATAAAACGGTGCTACTAAAGCTGTAGAGTGTAGTTGCAAACCAGTGTCGATCCATAAACTATGTTCTGCAATGAAAATAAATATAAAAACTGACAGCATTCAGAAACTTTTATATCAATTTAGCAATGCAATTTTTGTCTAATAACAAAAATTGGGAGCTTATATTTTGAATGTCTTTTTGCTTTTTCCTAGTAACTTATTTTTTTAAAATTGTATTTTACAATTGGTCTGCAGTGGATTGGTTTTTTTTTTTACCACAGATCATTTGAGAAGCTCCTGTTTGCTTACAGGATTTACATACTTTCTTTAGATATTATGCATTTATAATCCTTATGGATGTTAGTAGACCTGTTTTTAGTTTAGAAGTTTAAATGTAATGTTATATGTAAAAGCACCTTGCTCAAGGCCTGGCACTGAAATAGATTGAATCTAAATCTTGCTTCCTCAGAGACACACACACTGTTCTTTGATGAGAACCAAAGGGAAACCTGCACCCCTCTGATCTAAACTGGTACTTACAAGTATAGCCTGACTGAACAGCTGCCCCTTTCATGCTTGGTCACTGGTTTCCTCTTACCTAAGGATTAGATTATAAGGACAGTTCATAAAATAAATGTGTGTTGTTGAGACTGCTGAATTTCTAGACCAGCCAATTCTTGAACTCTAGACCTAGAAAAACTGAACTGGGAGAGGCAAGACCCAAGTTCTAGTCTGGGCTCAGAAGCTGGGTGACTTTTTAGAAATCTCTTCATTTTCTGTGCTTTCATTTCCACCAACTGTAAAATAAAGCCAAGGCAGTACCTACTAAAACTGAACATCACATATTCTTCATAACCAACAGTAACAATTCTAGGTTTATACCCATCAGAAATGAGTACATGTGTGCACCCAGATACATGTACTAGAAAGTTCATAGCACCATTCAAATGCCTATTCACATTTGAATTGATGAAAAAATTGTGTAGTCACATGGTGAAATATTACACAGCAATAAGAATGAACAATTTGCAACCACAAGTAACATAATGTTGAGTGAAAAATGTAGACACGAAAGAGCACATACTACATCATTCCATTCATATAGAATTCAAAAACAGGCAAAACTGATTTATGATTAGAGGTGGAGTGGGCATCACCTTTCCATAATCCTCAGGATCGGGGAATAAAATATGGACTAGAGTGGACTTAACTCGTATTCTACAATAGACTTATTGGGATTCTAGCAATGGAAGAAATTATATCATTGATGTGGAGACAGTGGCCACTAGAGGTCCTGAAGGCAGAGAGAGGGAAAAAGGGATGTAATATGGGGGCATTTTAGGGACTTGGAATTGTCCGGGATGACATTGCAACGACAGATATAGGCCATTATATATCCTGCCATAACCTACAGAATTGAGTGGGAGAGAGGGTAAACTACAGTGTATAATCCGTGCTTAGTGGCAATCCTCCAAAAGTGTTCATCAATTGCAATGAATGTACCACACTAATGAAAGAAGTCGTTAATGTGGGGAAGGGTGGGAGGTATGGGGAGTGGGGCATATGGAAATACCTTATACTTTTTTTGTAACATTTTGTGAAATTTAAGTATCTTTGGGGAAAAAAATGGATTTATGATGTTAGAAGTCAGGATAGTGTTTAGTCTTGGGAAAGGTAGTGACTAGAAATTGGGGGTGGGGCAGGAACACTGGAGGCTTCTGGAACTGGTAATGTTCTGTTTCCTGATATGGGTACTGGTTACATGGGTGTATTCACTTCGTGAAAATTAATTGAGCATACACTTAATAATTTGAGCAATTTTCTTCATGTACATTGAACTTCAACAAAAATTTATGAATTTATCATAAAAATTAATTTTTCAAAATGAAGCCATGGGACTACATGCTCTCTAGCGTCCCTTTCATCTATATGGTCTTCTCCAAATCCCTGAGTGGCCTATATCACTCCAAAATCCCTATGTCCCAAACTAAGCCAACTCCCTCCCCAGGGCTTCCCTTGGGAGACCACTTTTCTAGCTAAGTTTGTGCTGCCCCAGCCAGCATGGTTTTTAATCTGATACTGCCATCTTTCTTCAACACTTCCCATAGTCAGGGCTTGGTGATTTACAACTCAGGATCATGTAGTGGTCAAAGACATGGGTTGAGTTTCCCATTCTGCATCCAAATAACTGTGTAATCTTGTGCCAGTCATGTGACCTCCCTGTGCCTCTGTTTTCTCATCTGTAAAATGAGTACTTACCTCATAAGGTTGTTGGGAGGACTAAGCAAGTTAGAGTAAATAAACTAGTAAGCCCAGTGCCTGGCAGAAAGTAAGTCTTAGCTTAATAAATGTTGGTTATTATTATCTCATTGGAGACCTAGAAGATATCACCACTCCAATTTTATAGATAAGTAGTTTAAAACTTAAGACAGTTTAAAGAATTTCCTTCAGATCGCATAACCAGTAAGTGAGAGGGCTAATACTATAAGCTAAGGATAGCATATTTACCCCTGAGAATCCATTCTCCCTAATTTCCATAGCACTGGATTCCCCACTTTTTAGCTGGGATTATGGTCCCTCAGAAAAAGACCGTATTTCCCAGTTAGGCACAGTCACATGACCAAGTTCTGGTCAATGGAATGTAGGCCAAAGTGTTACACAGCAGCTTCCAGGATCTTTCCAAGAAAAGATAGATGGGAAATGGACATTCAGCTTCTCATAACATTAGACTATCTATGTAAAACAGGCCAACCCTCCTGCTGAGAACAGCTGGAGAAGATGGATGAAATATAAAATACATCTGCTTCAGTGCATTGGAAAGCTAACAAAACATAGAGGGCCAAGATCTTGGTGAAGAAACTCCAGGGAGTTGAGCCGATCACTTGCAACCACTTTCCCCCTAGCTGCTCATTTCAGAAGAGGCTGCTGAGAAGCTGAGAAGTTGAGCAGGGAAGTTGCCAACCTCACAAGGAGAAGCACACAAGAGTTCAGAGCCACCGAACTGGGGCAACTCCAAGTAAACCTCCCTTGCTTTGGTTTGGGAGTTTAAAAGTCCCCACTCTAGGAAACAAAGAGAAAATGAAGACATTTTCAGTTAAACAACAAAAACAACAACAAAAAAACAACAACTGAGAAAAATTGTTTATCAAAGGCCTGGACAAAAGGAAATACTAAAGAGATGTCAGAAAGAAAATGATTCCAGATGATAGCTTGGTGACAGAGGAAGGAATACAGAACAAATAAAAGGTAAATGTGCAAATATATCTAAAAGATTATCAAATATATAAAATAACAATAATAATGTCTTATAGAGTTTTAAATATATATATATCAAATTAAACAAAAACAAAAGCTTTCAAATTGGGAAGTCATTAAGTGGAGTCAAATGCTCTAAGTTCTGGCCGTTGTCTGGGAAGAAGTAAAAGTAATTTATATCAGACTTTGATTAATCAAGAAATCATGTTGGAATCTCTAGGGTAACCATTAAAGCATAGTAAAAAAGTAACTACAACGACCAAGAAATGGAGAGAAAATTGGAGTCTACGTACTCCATTTAGACAGAGTTCATAAATTATATGCATAACTCTGTATCTATCATATTGAAGGCAACTCTTTTCTCATTCTGTTTATTTTCTATTTTGCTTTATTACTTTTTTAAAGCAAAAACTCCCTCTGCTCCCCCCAGTCCTGTAACCACTAATCTACTTCCCATCTCTATGAATTTTAAAACAGATCATTTTAAAAAATACTGGGGTAGTATTATGATTCAAATTATTCTCATTTTCTTTCTTTTTTTTTCTTTGTTACTTTTGTCATATAGAGCACGAGGACAGGTTGACAAAGGCACTGGAGCACGATCAATAGTTGGAGGTTCTTTAAACACATCAGAGGGGGAGGGGGAAGAGAGAAGCCAGCTAGAGCCTCTTGGGAACCACTTTGATCACTGAAAGTAAGGTGTGCATTCGGGAGAAAAGGAATGTGTGAGAGAGGAAATGACCTCTAGACTGAGGGTCTTCAGTGAGAAGCCTTGTGGACTTGGAAACTCTGGGATATTAGCCTACCGGGGGCCTTAGAAGGCCAGGCTGTCAAATGAGCATGTCTTCCAGCAGTCTCTTGTCTGGGCATGGAGGCCCAGATGGCAGGGGTGGGGCAGTGAGCAGCGAGGGCTTCTCTTGGTGGGCAGAGAATGCATCTGGGAGGGAGGAAGTCGGGAGACCTTGGCCTTGGTTTGCGGTATGGCAGACTGAGGGTGAGGATGTTTTTGAGGATCACACAGGATAGCATCACTCAAATAGCCTGTGATCCAGCTATGGGGGAATTTGTCCCAAGTACTTTATAAAAGGTGACCTGTTTACCTGCCCTTCAGGAGTCTAATAATGAACCATAAACGTTGGTAGAAGGTTCTTCTCACCTTGGCATGCTATCTGAGTATCAACTGCAAAGGTGAAGTCCCCAGATCAGGAGCTCCTACTTGAATCACCTAGCAGGAGAATGGGGAACACCACACGGGAACAGCAGCAGGGACAAAGCTTTTGACGACAGAAAGGAGCTGGTGTGAGCCTGGCAGACCCAGCCTGGCAAGGGAGAAGGCCTGGGGTTCCAGTAACTCTATTGGGTGTATGGTCCATGTTAAAGCCCTCTGAAATTACATCCAAGGGCTTGAGTTTCCCCTCCCTTGACCCTTTCTAAGTCAGCATGATCCGGGGGGCAATGGTCTTCTTTGTTACTGCTGTAACCCACCTTCCTCCCACATCCCAACTCCAGACTTGTATGGCCTGGAGGAGCAAGAGTCTCTGCTTCCATCTTTGCTGGGCAAGTTGTTAAAGCTATTCATACTTCATGAGTTTCCTTTTATGGAAGGAGGTCTGAAATATCATATCTAACAATGAGATGGAGCCAAACCAGCAGGGCCAGGTGGTCTCTTCTGGAAACACTAAATGACTTAATATAGGAACTGTTGGCCAAAGGGGTGTGCAAAAAGCTGGGTATTTGGTTTGCAGAGGTCAGTTCAGAGAGAGGGCTCCAAAAGGGATCCATACACAGACTGTCAAGATGAAACCAGAGGGTGACGATCCAAGAAACTCATCTCCTAGTCTCGTTTACAGTTTACCTTTTTTCTTGTAGGAACTACTCATATTTATTCATTCTGCTGAAATTTTAAGTATCTAGCTATTTTTCTGCTGTTGGAATTCAAACATCTTGAGATTTGCCATGGCTATTCCAAACATAAAGTTATATTCTAGCCATTCTCATTATAAAACTGGAGCCTATGCATAGCAGACCTACTCTTGCAATAGATCTGGGAGGGAGAGAAGGAGGAAGGGAGGGAGACAGGGAGAAAGGGAGGGAGAAAAGGACTATTAGTCTCATTCATAGATGAAGACATTGAGGCACAATTGAGTTGCTCGTTGCCAGTGGAAGAGCTAGAATTAGAGCTCTGAATGAGGAACTCAGCCTGTGTTTAGAATGATTGTACTCACTGGCTCCTTTTTGAGTTATTGATTTGTTTTCAAATGATGCACCTAAGGTTTTGTTTATACTGCATATACTGCCAAATACATCACATGGCATTTTCCAGGATCTGTTACCCTGCCCTTCCTGCCCCTGCCCGAAGGACCCTCCCTCACCTCTGCACAGTTGACCTGAGGACCTGCAAAAGCCACCTAACTCTCAACTGGTCTCCAAAACACTCCCTCAGTTTCCCTCTTCTCCCACCTCCTCAGCCTCAGTTCTTGGCTCCCTGCCCTTGGGACTGGGGATTTGATTATGTTGTTCATGCTTCTCAATTTGGGGCAAAGAAAAATCCCCTGGGGGTCCATGTCAGTGTGTCAGGGGTACTTGATCACCCAAGATAAACAAGAGGCATCCTCCCAGAGCTATCACATTTATTGAAAGATTTTTGCAAGGGGTGGGGGAAATGTGAAAATAATTGTCAACTGTCTTAAACAATTATTTTCACCTAAGAGTGTATATAGATGTAGCATAGAAGGAAACCTCAAAATGGCAGGTAGGGTTTACACTCCCCGATTCCCTCTGAGCAGGGACGGGTGATGATGGGAACAGATCTAGGAAAGGGAGGGAAGGGACAGGCAAACACAAGGCACAAGTCTGGGTGGGCTGCCAAGTGAGGCTGTGCTGCCTGGTGATCAGGGCCCAGGCTTGGAGACTGACGTCCAGGTCAGATGCCAGTTTCGCTGCTTTGCAGCTGGACTATCTTAGGTAGGTTACGCAGCCTTTTTGTGTCTCAGTTTTATCATTTAAAAATTGAGGTCGTGTTTCTCTTAGGTACTTTGCTATAGGAGCTAAATGGGATGATGTACTTGCAATTACCACTGCACCTGGCCCATGAGGAGAGCTGAATGTGCAGCATCTGCTGCACTGATCATGGGCAGAGGGGCTCCTCGGGGAAGCTGTGTGGCAGTAGTTTTGATTTTTTTTTTTTTTTTTTAATTTCTAGAAATGAGCTGGGAGAGGGAGTGTGCCCTGAAGGCTTAGGGGCGGTGAGTTGCAGCTAATGGTGAAGGAAGGCTGAGAGCTGTGGCTCTGAATACAGGTAGATGAACCCCAGAGTGGGTTCCTGGAAAACCTGCAAAGTGCCATCGAAGGTGGC
The DNA here is from genome assembly GCF_030445035.2 of Dasypus novemcinctus. Classification (NCBI taxonomy): domain Eukaryota; kingdom Metazoa; phylum Chordata; class Mammalia; order Cingulata; family Dasypodidae; genus Dasypus; species Dasypus novemcinctus. Next base: position 81,817,584 of record NC_080682.1, read on the forward strand.
TGGCTGCTCCTTGGAGATCTTTTTTAAAAAAGGGATATAGGGCACTGAAGCCGAGATCTCATATATGCAGAGCAGGCACTCAACAGCTGAGCTACACGTCTTCCCCTCGTTGGAGCTCTTCACCCAGTGTTCTGATGCTGGCGAGGCAGGCCCTCTCGTCTGCAGTTACATATATTCTTCACTGATACCAAATGGAAAAATGAACCTATTTTGTCCGTAGACAAAATAATGGGGGGAATTCTTGGGAGATGATGGGAACTTGTGGGTCTGACCACTCGGGCAACCTGAGGTGGCAATGCTGCTGTATTGTGCCGTCACATTTCACAAATTTGCATGTGTGGGGTTAAGAAGAAAAGAAGAAACTCAGTTCTGAAGGAGTGTGAGGTGGAGGAAGAGGCCAGTGTTGTGCAGAAGGGAACAATCCTTTCGAGTGAGTGAAACACAAAACCAGGTTTCCCCAGGCGAGAAGGCCAGAGGGACTGGTTGGGCTGGGGCTGCGGTAGCCCCACCCGCCTTTTTCCCCAGCCCTGAAAATGGCTTTCTTTGTTGAGAGGGTACACCTGAGGTGAGTTGCTTCACTCTTCCTCCCATTTGAATCCAATTTTCAGGCCAGGTAAATCCTTCCAGGTGCCCCAGTGGGACTCAAGCGTCCCAGGGTAATTCACAGACTCCAATATGAAACCAAATTTGGCCCAGGTCTTTTCACTGAAAAGAAAGAAATGAAATGGACGCTGCCCTCAGAGGTGCAGGCCAAGCCCACATGAAAATGTTTTGATTCCTTAGACACAAAACCATTTATTTTTGGTTTGTTTCAGTATTTTATAGCAGTGCACACTGAACACATTTCCATCCACGTGAATAGTTCTCAATTGTGGGAGCAAATTAATCTTTTACATGCTTCTCGGCATTTAGGCTAGAAGATAAACAGTAGGTGAAATAGTACACTTTCTCCTGTATGTGAACCTTCTTATTTCAATAAACTCCTGTACTTGAGCTCACCCCATTCACTGACTGCTGCTCCCTCCGTTCATGTGGCGCCTCCAGCTGTCCCCTGCCACCCCTACAAGCTGAGGGAGCTCTGATCAACCACCTGGGTGGGGCATGCTGCCATTTTCAGTTCAGAAGGAAAAGCCTGTAAATCTGCTTCCTGGGAAGAGAGATTGCTGAATTGTCATTGCCTCCAGAATGCAGAAAACATCAATTTCATTGCAGCTCATCAGAGCTGGAAACACCTGCCACTTCCTTTCTCAGTTGCAACTAACATGCTACATCTCAGAATTGATTGATTCCAAACAGCCTAACATTGCCGAAGTCAAGGTTTAAATGCAACAGCATAATCTGATATTATTTTTCACAGTTTTAGAAATCAGAACACACTTTCATTGGCTAAGAAGCATTGCAGTAGTTGGGAGTATAAGTCTTTATGCTTAAGATAAACATGAAGAGAATAGGGTGACAGCTATAATTAAAGAAGTTCTTTAGCTTTGCATTTATTTGGGAATGGATTGGAGAACTGATATTCTCTCTGTATCCCAGAGCCTAGCACAGAGCGGCAGACAAGCATGGGCATTCAGAGAATGCTTGTTAAACACGTAGCTCTATGCATGAGCGGTTTCGGTGAGCAAGCTAAGAACCGTTCTCTCGGTCCAACTTACACAGAAGCCGGAACTGATCATTATAAGCCGTTTAACTCAGAAGCAGCATGAGACTGTGATGTAAGACCTGAGTCTGGAGCTCTATGTCCTGTACAAGAGTCCTAAATTGTTCAGCCGTGATCTCATTCGTGAGTGCAGTCAAAGCAACATCTGTTTTCATCATACTACTACTCTTATCGAATACAAAGAAATCATCTCCAAAATGTACAGTGTTTTCCATTCTGAGAGTCTTAGTCTCTGTTGCAAATAAGGAATGGAATCATAGTTCGACAGCCACTAAATATTTGTTTCTTCTTGGAAATGATGGTTGAAATGGTTTTTATGAACTGGTTAATCAGAAAGCTAGTAAATAGGAGACTGTTAAGTACAACGTTTAGGTTTTTACCCTGGCTAGATAAGACTGAGCCTTAAACCACAGAACATAGTCCGTGGAACAGAATGTAAGCAAATTGCTTCTCTCATTTATTAACAGAATACTAGGAGCCAAGAACCACCTTATTTCTTGATCCTCTAGGGAGACTCTTCCTTTTACATGGCAATAGAACAAATTAAAATAAGTGGCAATTAATTCTTTTGCACAATAACAACCCAGACACTATGCATTTAAGCATCATCTGTTAAATGTATGCAAGCATCAAATGGTGCACTTTTATATAGCTGACAGAAAGTACTTGGCTTGAATATTTCTGAATATTCTAGAATGAAAACCAAAGCTATATATCTCTTTCTTAAAATGGCTTAACATTCCTGTGCATTCATCACTTTATCTTTAAATGTTAAATCTTTAATACTATAAAACTCACTGCCCCAAACATCTGGGTTATTTGCATATTAAATAGCTTATATACCGATATCTGAGCCCTAATAGGTCTTCTCCAAATTATAACAGAAAAACCAGAATTATGAGGAAATCATATTAGCAATTTCCACCAAATATACAAATAAATAAAATAGTCAGAAATGGTACAGTATGTATATGATATATGTATATGATTTAGGCATTAGAAGACTTGATTCTAGAAGGAAGGGAGACAGGGAGGGAAGAAGGAAGGAAGGAAGACAATAAAGATTTTAAAAAAGATAGGAGAAAAGAAGAAAAGAAAAAACGACAACCTTCAGAACTTGGTATACCATGGAAAGGTTGTGTTTAAATATCATCCAAACTGTTGGCAGACTCAGGTAAACTCCAGTTGCACTTCTAATTTCTGGCTTGTTGGGTGGCCAGGATATTATGCATAGAGAGCATCTCAGACAGAAGTGTTTCACAAGTAAATTTACATTGAGGAAAGTGAGGTCTAGAGTCTGAGCCAACCATTGCAAAGCACCCTGTCTAATTATACATTTAAACACTTGCAGACATGAGAGAAGTCAAATATACAACAAAGGGTTCTTTAGTCTCTCTCTTATCAACAACAGACTGAATCTTCAAAGAATCCCATTCCTGGGGAAAACCATAAAATATTATGACAACAGGTCACCATTTAAAATCTTCTCGTCTTCGGTTTCCATGTGAACTGTGAAACACCCCAGAACATGACCCAGTTTGGGATTTGGTAAATGGAGTTGCTGCACTCAGCTCTACTTTGAAGTTGAAAGTGGTTTTGTCCTTGTCACATACAGTTCCTGGGCAGTCCTGGGAGAGAGTGGCAGAGACCTTTCTCCTCTGCCGGGCCTAAGAAAACCAGCACTGAGAAGCAGTTGTTCACCTTGTACCATAGTGTATTCGTTTTCAGTAGCAGCACCAACTTCGTCAATATTTCATCAACACATGGCAAGTTTCCCTTTTTGCCAACAGTTACAGAGGAGCGCTTTGAAATTATTCATTTTTCTAAAAGTGTTCTTCATTATGTTCCAAAGGTCATAAGGAGAGTGCTCCAGGAACAAAAGGCTTTTCCAAGTGAACGGTATTTGGTAAAACTAGCAAACCTGCTGGTAAGAAGTTAAAGTTTTGTTTCCTTTTCTCATTTGTTTCTTTTTTTAAAAAATAAAATTAAGGCTCAAATGTTCTATTAAATTCTCATTGCTTATGTGTATTATATTAAGGCTTATAAATACACCTGGTGAATTAAATTCACCCTGGATTGAATTAACACCTGCTATATGGGTTATTTGCTTTATGTAATCAGTAATCTCGAGGTTTCTCCCCTTTCTCTGGAAACACAATTTAAATATTAACCTAATCTTTAAACTGCTGCTGCTTCTTTCTGACATTTGGAAACCAGTCATCTGTGCAAAAAAGGCAAATAGGGATATATTCATGAAAAAGCAGCATCTCAAAAGCCTCAAGATGTATAACTCAGTGCATTGAGAGGAAAAATGATGAAAGTAGCAGGAAAGTCAGGCCTCTGTGTCACTTGCTGTGAAAACAATGCTGGTCATCTGCCAAGGACACTCCAGTCTGAGAGACCTGCTGAGTTGGTTGCCAATTTCAAAAGAGTCTTTGTGTTTTCTTCATGATAATCTCTGGAAGGATCTTGGGCCGCTGTAGTACATCTGAGAGAAGCTTAATTTCTTTAAAAACATCCCGTCGGTGTCCAATTTATGTTCTAATATGATAAATCCCACAAAGGAAACCAGCAGAGCACAAGGGAGAGGGCCTGGGGTCTGCTCACGTCCTGCTCAGCGGACAGTCCCTGGAGAACATGACGCTCTCAAGGTGCTGGTCCTCAGCCTTTTCTCTGATGCGTTGCTCCTCTAAGGAATCGACCAGTTTGTCCCTTTGCTCAATCACTTGCATCATCTCGTTGAGTATTTCTTGCTCCTCATTTAGATCATTCGCATCTTTCTGGCTCTCTAAAGAAAAACAGAAACATTGGACCTTAAGTAAGATTTGGTCTGGGAGAGCTCTTGGCACGGGCATCCCTGTCTTGTTCTGACCTTTAATTTCAATGGGGGTAAACAAGGAAATAAATCTAACACCAAGGAACTGCCCAAAAAGGAAGGTGGATACTTTATGCCACCATTGGCTCAGTTTTTGTCTTGAAAATATGTATAAAATGCAACAGGGGAAAACTCTTTTGTGAGAAAAAGTAGTACCAGCCAAGCCCTACCAAGTCCCCCAACTCCCCCCAAGTCCAAAATGAAACCGGCAAACCATGAAAAGGCTGTTTTCCATAAACATATATGAGCCACAGCAAAGAAACCTGTGAGAAAAGTTTCTTAGTAAACAGTCCTCATCAATGGTTACTATTTCAGTCATAAGAATTATATTTTCATTTGGAGTCAATGAGAATATATAGCCATTTAAGTAGAGACCACATGGAAGCAAAGTGAGCTGTCCAATAGGACAATGTTTCCAGACAGCTTTTGCCTTTTTGAGTCCATGACCTTTTCCTAGTTGGCCTGGAGCATCCAATTGCCTGGGGGAGTTAGAATTGTTACAAAAGGAAGGAAAAGAGTAAGAAAAAGGGAGTAATGAATTTCTGACACTCAAAATGGTCTTCGAAAGCCAGATTTAAGCCTTGTAAACCAGATTACAGCCTTGGGAGAGGCTTTCTAAATTCCTTGAGCTCCTCCCATTTAGGAAGACAAAGACTAGGCTGGGAACCAGCTCTCAGCGTAGAGAAGGAGTTACTCTTTCTCATCTGGCTTCTATCTGAAGCTGAGGTCAGGAAGAAGAAGGAATTTAAGGTGAAAGAAGTAAAAGAAGCACGATTGCCTCCTGCCTCCTGTTTTTTGGGAGAAAGAAGGGAGAGAGGGGAATGAGAGCCCTGTGCTTCAGTCCCTCCATTCTTGGGCTTGGAAGCCCCCAAAAGGCAGGAAATGTCTTCCACCATCTGACGAGGACACTGGGGGCTGAAGGACTCCTGCCCTGCCCCTCCTTTGGAGTGCTGGGAGAGGCCACCAAAGGGTGCCCCTTGTTTAAACATGGTGGCAGCGATTAGAGGTGGGATAAAGAGGGAAGACCCGACTGTGGCCTCCCCACATCCCTATATGCTCTGTGTGGCATGGATGGAGCCTAGAAGCACCACTTGCCCCAAGGTAGCTGGCGAGTGGCTGCCATGAGGCTCCCTGTGAGGAGCGAAGGAACACCATAGGAGGGACTATCTGGTGGACTGTCTAGCCATGGTGAAGGGCACATGTGCTGAGGTGGGGCCAGTGGAGCCAGGGAAGAGAGTGGCTTGACTCAAGCCAGCCACGCACCCTTGCTGCCAATGCCAGGGGAGAGAGTGGCGGTCCGAGGGACGGGAGGCTGCTAGGCAAGGACCACCTAGCATCACAAGGTCAACAAACCTGCCACACCATCACCCAGCATTTGCCTCAGACAGAAAAGCAGAAGGAAGAGGTGACCATCTGTAAGACTGAACATTTTTATCCCAAAGAGACTGAGCACTTCCTATAGGGACTATTTAAATTATTGCATCAGACTAAGGTTATGAGAGAAGGATAAATAAAGTTGTTGTTTTTTTCTTTTTCTTCTTGCTAACTAATGGGAGTACACTTATGTGGAAGATGAGCTGAGGTACAGACAAAATGAAGAAGCTACATTTTCTTTGTACAGCTAAGAGTGGTGAGAAAATTCATGGACTTCATGCCTCAGTAAGAATTTTTTTTTAAAGAATCAAAGGCAGCTAATGAATTATTTGGTGTCATTTATTTCACCAACCTACAAGACAGCAAATAAAAATTTTATCATATGTATAAATCAGATATTAAACATATACTTAGGTTTGCTAATTTAAGTATATTTCATTTTTTGCTCTCCTTATTTGATGAACAACACAGATAACATAAAAGAATTCCTTTCTCAATTTTGGCTTGTCATAGATGGACCCATCTGGGCCCCTTCCACCAAATACAAGGTGACGTATATCACTTTTATCTGTTTTATACATTGTAGCACTATAAATATTTCATTAGAAATGGAATGCTGTTGCTATGTACAAACAGTCTGCAAATCACTACTGTAAAGAAAAGAACAGGAGACTCCAAGTTAGTGGTCTGTTCCTAAATCTTAGCTCTGCCATTTAACACAAACGTTATTTAAGCTCTCTGAGACTCGGTTTCCTAATCTGTAAAGTAGTGATAAAAATACCTACACAGGGAAGCGGACTTGGCCCAATGGATAGGGTGTCCGCCTACCACACGGGAGACCCGTGGTTCAAACTCCGGGCTTCCTCGAACCATGTGCAGCTGGCCCATGCGCAGCGCTGATGCGCGCAAGGAGTGCCGTGCCATGCAGGGGTGTCCCCTGCGTAGGGGAGCCCCACGCACAAGGAGTGCACCCTGTAAGGAGAACTGCCCAGCGCGAAAGAAAGTGCAGCCTGCCCAGGAATGGCACCACACACACAGAGAGCTGACACAACAAGATGATGCAACAAAAAGAAACACACAGATTCCCGGTGCCACCGATAAGGATAGAAGCGGTCACAGAAGAACACACAGTGAATGGACACAGAGAACAGACAACCGGGGGGGTGGGGGGGAAGGGGAGGGGAGGGAAATAAATAAAAAATAAATCTTAAAAAAAAATACCTACACAAAAATAATGATGATGATGAGGAGGAGGATGACAATACCATTAATATTGTTTATGATGCGCCAGGCAACCCCATAAGGTTAGTACAACTCTTATGTCCATGAAGCACAAAGAAAATATTTTACTTGTTCTTTTCGACCTAGGTCTAATGTAGGAAAGCCATACACAGGTCCACAGACACAGAGATGCAAGGCAGAGCAAATTTGTCTAGTTTGCGTGAGCCAATGAATGTGTAAATCTGGATCTCATGTCAATCGCGTTTACTTAAACTCTCCTTCATTCATGTTCACACATGTTCCCATGTTTGTTGTCTTGGTCCAACCCACGCAGGCATTACATGTTCCCATGACCATCTCTAGTGAGCCCTGCCTTCCTCCATGCTCCCAAAGCATGTTGTGGCCCCCATTACACAGTACTATCTTTCCTGGCCTGGGTGGCAGTCTCCCCAGTGAGACCACAAACCCCTGAAGTTGCTCTTCACCATGGGCCAAGCCCACACTAGGTTCTCAATGTTTGTTGGATGAATGGATGGATAAGTCAATGAGTGACTAAATGAATAAATGCCTTTGTTCCAGCCAGATGTTGGTACAGGTGATGAAACAAAATGCTGTTCTTACAGCCCAGGTGCATGAAGCTGAGGACTGGCCGTGCTGGGGTGTGTGGGTAGGAAGCAGGCTTAGCACTTTCCTCTGATTCTCAGGCTGTTTGCAAGGCAGGAAGAGCATTCTGGGATTTGCTGCACGTTCTGCTTGACTTTCTGGAGAAGAATGTCTTTAACACGATCATCATACTCACCCTCCTTGAGCATTTTCTCTCTTAATTTCTGCTCCAGTCTGCTTTGGTGGTCTTCTAATTCTAGCTCCTGGGCCCTGGTTATGGAGGAAAATGTTCAGACTCTGTAAATACTAGATGTTTGTTTAGAAACATTGAATAAGAAGCCCACTGAGAGTAGCTACTTCATTCTTCCTTCCTGGTAACAATTAGGTCTTCTTATATATCCCTAAACTGAAAAACTTGTTGCTCCTGCTGCTGGGATCACCAAAGGTTCCTGGAAAGATTGCTAAAATATGCTGAACTCAACAAGTGTTGGGGAGCAGTTGAAGGCTGTGGTGCGATCTCAGCTGGCTTTGGGGAGGCCAGCCAGGCCACCCTTCAGGGATGGGCTGGAGATGGATAGAATAGTGAATAAATGACTGGAATGACCCAGGGGGAGAAGCAATGATGACCTGAACGCCTTCTGTCTTTTTAGGGATAACACAACTTCAAGCGCCACCTCCGACAACTCCCAAATCCCTGATTGTGGTGACAAGAGAACAAAAAGGAAACAGGAGTGGAAGATTTTGTTCAGGTAGAGTCCAGGTAGTGGAGATCTTCAGACCTTCAGATCTTCAAACCACAGGCTGTTCTGATCCCTGGGAAAGGAGAAAGGCAAGAAAGGAGAACTGGGTGGGAGGAGTGTCAGACTGCAGACTATGGTTGAACAGGTGGCTGTCCACAGGCAGCAGAAAGGAGAGTCAATGACACTTTGGAGTAGTTGTGCCTGAGAGCTGGAAACTCACTCCAATAGGAACAGCAAAGCCAAGAAGTGAAGTTAGACCTCAGTGAAGGTCCATTTGGAACTTCTTAAATCTGCAGGGCTCGGGTATATCCTATTTATATCACAGAGTGCGTATAAGCTCTCCTTTGCTAGCCCGTGTAGTCATGTGGAAGAATGCAGCGCTAGAGATTTTGGGCAAATAAGGACCACAAATAGATGTGAGGGTTGTTGATGTCACAGAGGTGATAGTTGAAATCCTCCTTAAAAGGGGATTATAGGGATAGAAGAGGATTGAAGATAGAAGTTTGGGAATGCTCACAGTTAGAAGTCAAACAAAAGAGGTGGAGCCAGGGAAGAAGCAATCAAAAGGTTAGACGATAAAAAACAAGAACTACAGTATTAAAGAAACCAAGAGAGGAAAGTTTTGAGAGAGAAGAGAGTGCTGAAGAATCTTGACTGGGAGAGTGGATATAGCTCAGTAGCTCAGTTGTTGAGCGCCTGCTTCCCACCTAAGAGGTCATGGGTTCAATCCCTGGTACCTCCTAAAAAAAGAGTCTTGATTGCCACAGAGACATTGAAGAGGGTGAGGGCGGAAAACATGCCTGGGCTTGACATAGTGGGAGCCTTTCCCACCAGCTCCCACCCACAGTCTGCACGTGTTACCTCCTGTGAGTGTCGGGGTCACTTTGCTATACCCTCTTGTCATTATTTTTACTACTTCTGCCTTGTCCAATATTCTCTTTCGTTGTCAACACTGAACTTCTCTTTGCCCACTGTGGCAATCGGGGAAGTGGTACCACTCAGATCTTCCTTCAAAAGAGAACTTTCTGCCAGCATAGTTACTGACTGCCGCTGTTGCTCTCCCTGGCTGCTCCCAGCCCACGGCTGACCACAGTGGAGGTCCTAGAGCCTGGGCCACTCCTGCCCAGCAGGGGCTTCTCTGGTGGGCAGTCCCTGCTCTGGTGCTCCCCACCAACATGGCTGAGATGGTTTTGGCTGCACTGAGGTCTGAGGCTCCTCCTGCCCAGTTCTCCTTCCTTGCGCCTCTCCTTTCACAGCTATCAGAGCGGCATTGTAGTCTGAAGGTTTCCCTCTTACTTCTGCTCCCTCTCTCCTTCACAGGCATGTCCTCTAATAAATCCCCCACATTGCAATTATATCTTGGGGTCTGCTCCCAAACGACCTGAATTGACACATCCATCTAAAACGTTTCTCCTATGGGAAACGGACTTTGGCCCAGCGGTTAGGGCGTCCGTCTACCATATGGGAGGTCCGCGGTTCAAACCCCGGGCCTCCTTGACCCGTGTGGAGCTGGCCATGCGCAGTGCTGATGCGCGCAAGGAGTGCCGTGCCACGCAAGGGTGTCCTCCGCGTGGGGGAGCCCCACGCGCAAGGAGTGCGCCCGTGAGGAAAGCCGCCCAGCGTGAAAAGAAAGTGCAGCCTGCCCAGGAATGGCGCCACCCACACTTCCCGTGCCGCTGACGACAACAGAAGCGGACAAAGAAACAAAAGCAGACAAAGAAACAAGATGCAACAAATAGACACCAAGAACAGACAACCAGGGGAGGGGGGGAAATTAAATAAATAAATAAATCTTTAAAAATAAATAAATAAATAAAACGTTTCTCCTAGTTCATCCAGGTCTTTCTCCAAACTTAAACCTATCTTTTAACAGAGCCCCCCGCCTGCCTTTGTTGAGCTCACATGCCTGAGATCTCTTATCTGACCGCCTTTGGAGGAGAATGTTCACCCCAGCAGTGTACTAACTAGGGCAGCTACAGCAGCTACAGTCCCTGAGCAGCAGCAGCGGCAGCCACTGTCCCCCTGATGCCCACTGGGAGACCCTATACACCTGCTCCTCTTACCATCCCCCACGGAGCTCCTGCCATGTTGTGTTATTACTATTGTGCTATGTGTTTCAGCTCTGTCTCCTCCTGAACTACACGTTCCTAGAGGACAGCACCGTGGCCTTATTCATTTTTATTTCCATTTTATTCAGCACAGTGTCTGGCATATAGAAGGTGGCTGATACATTTTGTGAAATGAGCTTTATAATTCAGACCTGACCCAAGTACAGAGAGTGTGGTTGTGTAAAAAGGGCTTTGTAGTCAGATAGATGTGGACAAATTGCTTGATTGCTCTGAGTCTCAATATAGTCATCAACTTAAAACACAGGAAAAATATTTCTACAGAATAAGGCTTCTTCCACATTCTTGACATTCCTATTCCTGGAGCTGGAGCTCAGTGGAACTTCTGACCTCGGGCCGCCACCTTTTCTCGCTCCCACCCCAGGAGTGGGAAATTTGGGAAGAACAGACCAACTGGGTGAGCTCATTCGCTAGTCCTCTTCTCATCCAGGGAGCAGACTGCCTGCAAAAAGCACATGCTCTCAGGTACTTGGAGCCTTGCCACAGGTTTAGGCCAAGGTTTCTCAATCTGCACACTACAGACATTTTGGATAATTCTTTTCTGGGGAGTGAGGGCAGGGTACTGTTCGGTGCACTATAGGATGTTTAGGAGTTTCCTTGGCCTCTGCATGCCAGTAGCAACCCTTCCCCAACTGTGACAACCAAAAATGTCTCCAGACCTTGCCAAATATCCCCTGGGGGTGGGAGGGCAAAACTACCCCTGGTTGAGACCCATAGGTCTAGGGTATGGCCCTGCTTCTACAGAGGAAAGTCTTAAGTGGACCCACTGCCTTTTGAGACTAGGTAGATAAGTCTATGTAATACTAGGGCCTGGTTAGTGTAGTGGGTGGAATGGTGGTCCCCAGTGAGAATGCTCCATATCCTAACCCCCAGAGCCCGTGAACGTGACCGTACTTGGGAAAGGTTCTTTGCAGGTGTAATTAAGAGCCTTGAGATGAGCTCATCCAGGATTACCCAGGTGGGCACTAAATCCAATGACAGGTGTCCTGGAAAGAGACAGATGAGGAGAAGGTAGACACACAGAGAAAGCCACGCGAAGACAGAGGCAGAGTATGGTACCATCAGCCACGAGCCAAACTCCGCCTGGAGCCACCAGGAGCTGCAGGAGGCAAGGAAGGACCCTCCCTCCGCAGCCTTCCAAGGGAGAATGACACTTTGATTTCAAACTTCCGACCTCTAGAACTGTGAGACCATACGGTTCCATCGTTGTAAACCAGCCAGGTGTGGTCATTTGCTGTGAGTTTCCTAGGAAATGAGCACAGCAAGCCCACTTGGGCTCCCATACTTAAGCCGCCCTTGGTAATGAAGGTGCTATTTTGAAGTGCCATCTATTGAGTCAGTTGTCTTATTTCTTACCTGGGGAGAACCCAGGCAGAGAAAAGGGGTGTACTTATTAAATCCCTTCAAAGCATAAGTGAAAGCACCCAGTACCATGCATGGTATTTGCTTGGTTTATGATAAATGTTAGTTTCCCTTCGGATTGTAAATTGACCTTCAGCTTTTTCAGAGTGAGGTGAGAGCCATCTCTACTTTCCAATCTCCCACCTGGGCTACAACCGCCTCGTTTAGAGGGGACACCCAGGCACATCTCAGTCCTTGCATCTCTTAGAGCCACAAGGACGTGATCTTCCCGAGCCCGCCCCACGGTTCACATTCAGAGGACAGGCACTGCCTTCCCCATTGCCCAGGTGTGACTGCTTTTTTAACAGGGGTCTGGGGGACAGGGGCAGATTGAAAATACCTTATCCAAATGCCCTACAGCTCCAGACCCATTACCTGAAGTCTATTTTAGCCATAGGACTCCACAGAGAGAACAGGCGAACTGCAAGATTCTCTGCGCTAATGCCAGCATGATATGCAAGCTGTAAAATATCAATTTGCTCAATCACCATTCTGTATGCATAAGGAGAAAAAATCCTGGGTCTTCAACCTGGGAGGGTGAGCCACCCCACCCCCGCCCCTCTGCTTTAAGGACTCATTGTTATCTGTGTTGCCTTACTTACATGATCTGTAGCTCCGACTCATATCGTATTAATTTATTCTTTTCCAGAACCAGCTTAAACCATTCCTGCAAGAGCTGTGCTTCATCCTGTGTGCCTGAATCTGCTTAAGAAATCAATGGCAAATGGGTTAGATTGGCGATTCCCCCCCATGATCAAACTGCTTTGGAACCACTTTATTGGGCCATGTTTGTAGCAAGAAGGGCTCGGCAGGAAGCTGCTCCCCGATGCCCTGTTGATGCCTTGAGGTCATGGGCATGACAAATAAAATCCACCTGTGCGTGCGCTGAGGGGAGGTCCTCCTGGACATCTAGGGCGAGATACTCAGCTCTAAGGCGCGTAAACCCTTGATGCGCCCTGCCAAAAACGGCCCTTCTCCCGCCTGCTTCTCTGCCCGTAGTAAAGCCTTCCCTATGTTGATGCACTGCATCCTTCCCCAAGGAAAACCCCAACGGCTGCTTACTTTCTCTTCTTGCTCCTTTTCCTTCCACAGATGACATGCCAACTGGGCACCCAGGTGAGGCAGGGAAGCTCACACCGTATTTGTCATGGAGTAGTGGTGATTGGCATTTTGGTTTTTGGCACAAAGAAAACCCAAATGATGTGAACAAAATGCTAATACCTTTGAGTACCACAGAGAGAAAGTTGTATACACGTATTTTTATAATTTGGATGATGAACTTTGCTAAACAGAAGAACAACCAGGAGAAAATTGGCACTGCATTTTAAACAGTGTTAGATGCTAAATGTTTAGTACTAAAATGTTAAAATCTGGGTATATTTGAGAAATAGCAACACAGAGGTGGCTTCCTAATATTTCACCCCAAGATGAGAACAAAGGCCATATGACAAAGCTCATGGACATTCTAGAAGGATTGATACTGGAGGGCCCATAGGCAGAGGGGAAAGCAATGCAGACTAAAGATTTGTGTGACCGTGAGTCTGTTACTTAACCTCTCTGAGCCTCTGCTTCTTCATCTATTTAACTTGAATATTAAGACACACAGTTAATTTAATAATGAGCTACCATTTATTATGCCATGATTATGTGACTGTTGATAGGCTATGTGTTCTATATGCAGCATTTCATTTAATTGTCACAACAAATTCACCAGCAGGTGCTCTTATTATCACCATTTCATAGCTGAAGAAATGGAGGCTTACAAGATTAAAGTCACTTTTAAATCACAGTAAGTAGCAGAGTCAGCACATGAACTCAAATGTGACTTACCCTAAGATTTTGCTGCTTCATATACTGCTCCTTCCTTTCTTCTCATAGGCATATAAGGCAAATCAATGTCCCTAGCACATTGCCTAGCACGTAGCAAGTACTCCATGAACATTAGTTCCTTTTTTCTCCCTGTTGCCTTGAGCACCTTTTTATTGAGAAAGAAACTGGGGCTCAAAGAGATTTATATGTAGTGCCCCAAATTATATAGTTAGTTAAAGGACAAATAGATCTTGACTTCCAGTCAAGCCATTCAATCATTCGTTCAATAACATATTTATTAGAAATGTGTCAGGTACTGCTTTAGGTACGGGGGATACAGTGATGAACAATGTTATGTATCACGAGAAATTTGGAGATCATAAGGTATAGCACCTGACAAAAAGGGTATTGACAGATAATATTTTGGATCAGATGGACTCAAAGAGCTAGAGTAAAAGAGAACATTGGAAAATGGTGACAACAAAGCTACCAAAGCACTCTGGGAATTCAGAGTGGGGGCAGGTTTCCTGGCTGGGGCATGAGGTTGGGCTTCCTGGGGAAGGTGGAGTTTGAACTGGGATGTTGAAGAATGGATAATACTTCTGAGAGGAAATGGTTAGGATGAAAGAAGGCATTTGCGGGAAGAGAGAATAATATGAACTAAGACAAGGAGGTGGGAAAGAAGATGGCAGAGGCTGAGAAGGGGAAGGGCTGAGGTGGCATGGAGGGGTGAGCAATAAGGCTCACATGGGAGCATGTGACAGTCCCATAACAGAGACCTCTGAAAGTCCCACTAAGGTGTGTAGACTTTATTTTGTAGTATACGAAGGGACAATACTTGTGGTTGAATAGGAGAATGATACGTGGACTTTTACTTAGGAAGGATTAAGGGAGAGAGAGGAGGGTGGAGACAAGATGTTATTGTTTTTAAAGTTTTTTGAATGAATGAATGAACACATTTATTTACCTACTGAGCGCCAACACCGTCTAAGTGCTGTGAGTGGTGGTGGGGACAGGAATGAAGAAGCATTGGTTGCAGCTCTTCAGGGAGTTGGGAGCTTGCAGACCAGTGTGGAAAACCACCACCGCACAGCCAAATAGAATATGACATGCCCCTTGCCGTGAGAAGACAGAGGGCAGCAATTAATCTTGTGCGGAGGAAGTAAGGAAGGCCTCAAAGAGGGGACAGCAGGTGACCTCGGTCTGAGTGGACAAGTAAGGGTTCGCTAGGGAGAGGGGAGGGACAGGATGTTCCAGAACATTACTTCCAAATGTAAGAATATGTGTATAAACCGTAGATCATACATAACGGAGACGTTAAGAGCTCGACTTTAAACTTGGACTTGGGATCAAACCACTGAACACAGCCTTCTTGAGACTCAGTTTCCTCATCTGTTGTGAAGATGCATGGAGATTATGCACACAAAACCCTTAATCCAGTCCTGGCACATAGTAAAAGCTCAAAAAACAGCAATGATCATTATCCAAGTCATATAATAAATGTGCTGGAGGAACCCTCACGGGTCATCTGGTTCAGCCACTGAGTCAATACAGGAATCTCCTCCACTTACTCCCTGACAAGTGTCTGCTCCATTGTCTACTGTGATTCTCCATGTGATGGGGAAGCTTCCAGCATGCAGAGAGTCCATTGCATGGCTGCACACGCTAACAACTAAGAGCTGCTTTCTATTGACTTTCAGTGGGTAGGGTTGGTCACTAGTAAGTGATCCCAGTTTTGCCTTCTGGAGAAAAATAGAAACCTTGTAGCTTTATATTTTACATGAAAGACCTACAGATATTTGAAGACAGATCTCACAATCCACTGAAATTTTCTCTTCTCAGGCTCAGCACCTCCAGGTCATGTATCATTTTGCCGTAAGAGAGCTACCTGCCTCTCTTTGCCCCCCAGTTTCCCAGGATTACTTTAAAGATAACCTAGAATCAAACAAAATTTCAACAGCCAAGCGTGCAGAAGCCCTCTTGCCTCTTTACTCTGGGCTCTGGGGCAGCAGAAGCTGTTTTAGCATCCATGTCTTCACTGTGGTTCCCACTAACTTGTAAATGAAGTCTGACTGGTCTTTCCCCAACAACATTTACGTCTGATGCCATCCTACTCTATTTGCAGAATTGATTTTTTTGTAACCTAATTGGAGAATTTATATGTATCTTGTTAAACATCATCTTGTTTATTTTGTTCCTGGTAGTCCATCATGAGGAAATCGTTCTAATATTTTAAACAACTGACATATTTCCCCCAGCTTCGGGCCGTCTGCAGAACTGATGAATGGGCATTCTGTACTTTTATGTGATGTTGAAAAACAAAATGTCAGATGGGACTGGACCAACAACAGAGCATTTGGCCCATCAATAGGGACCTCTCCCAGTGTTTGGGTGAGGCTGCTCTACAGACACTAAGTACACCAAACTGGTACTATCCAGTCAACATTTTTCTATCTAGCCCACAGGCTGTGACAGGAGACTTTGATAAAAATCACGTGCTGAAATCAAGCTTCACAATGTCTGTGACATCCCTTGGTGCTATAAACCTTACAACCACACCAGAAAAGAAAACGACATTTTTTTTCCCACACAGCTTCTCAGTAAATACTAGTGGTTCCTAATAATGTCAAAATTTATTTCTAAATGCTCACAATTTCTTTAGTAATCCTTTCTAGAATTGTGACAAGAATCAGAATTCATGTTTCCTTCCCATATGAAAGAGGAAAATGCGCTCTTTCTTTTGGTTCTTGGTTCTCCATGAGTTCTCAACAACCGAGATCATATCTACAACTTATTTTGATACTAGGGGCTTAATTTGGTTTACTCAGAAAACTCTGATTCTTTTTGCTGCATTATATCACAGGTTTTGGCTACATTTTTAGCCTAGATTACATATCCCTTTTTCAATCTTTCTTTTGAATCCCTCTAAAATCTGGTTCAAACCAGCCACATTGATTTCTATTAATGCTGTACTCAATAATCAGGTTGAACTAAATCAAACTAATTTACAATTTTACAGGCGACAATTCATTTTTTAAATTGTCCCTGTCATCAGTAGTCAAAATCACTTTCTGGGAACCTTTGGACATGAGATTATGTGCAGATTTTGAAGAAATCTGCCTTCCCAAAGTGTTGGTACAGGAAGACTGTGCCTACCTGGGCCTTGCCATGCTCCACACTCCAACAATGTCGAGAGGCTTTCTTCCACAGTTTCCATCAATTCACTGTCACCCATCAGATGGGGTCCTGGTGAAGACTAACCTGACATTGTCCCTCATTGTAGATGCAGTATAGTGAAAGAGGCCATGGCTTTGAGGCAAATGTCTGGCTTGACAATATAAAGCCAACTTGTTTTCCAAAGTGTTGTGCAATTTACATTCCCACTGACATCGAATAGGAGTATCCCTTGTTCCTCATCCTTGCACAATACCTGGTACTGTCAGACATTGTAAATTTTGATAATTTAATAGTTTAAAAGTTTCTCATTGTAGTCTTAATTTGCATTTTCCTAATAACTAATGAGGTTGAGTGTCTTTATCATGTGTCTATTGGCCATTCAGTATGAAAAGTATACATCATTTGCTTCTATATATTGGGTTATTTGCCTACTTCTCATTTGTAAGAATTCTTTATATACTCTTGGATCCGAATTCTTTTTTAGTTATATTTGTTGCATATATATTTTCAGTAAGTGGCTTATCTTTTAATTTCCTTTATGGTATCTTTTGACTAGCAACTTGAGGTAGAAAAGATTCTTCTTAAGTTTTCAAGTTTTATTTTTTACATTAAAGTTGCTAATCTATTATGAAATTGATTTTTGGCGTGGTGGAAGATAGGACCCAATTTCATTTTTTCCTGTATGGATACGCAACTGTCCCAGGATCACTCATTTCCCAGTGATCTGAAATGCTTCTGCTGGCTTATATCAAGTTTTCACATATGTTTGGGTCCTTTCATGGCTTTCAGTAAGGTATTAAAATTGGTTCCATAAAGGCTGTACCCATTATTTGGTAGATTTACTCCAGGATACATTATACTTTCGGTACTAATGCAAATGGAATCTTTTTTGTTATGCCATTTCTAGCTACATAATGCTGAGAAATAGAAATGCAATTTTTTTTTTCTATTTTGATCTTATATTTAGCCACTCTGATAGAGGCTCTTATTTCTAATAATTTAATTGTACATTCTTTTGGGGTTTCCATATGGACAATACTATCATCTGGGAATAATAAAAATGTTGTCTCTTCTTTTCCAAACCTTATACTTTTCTCCCCTTGTCTTACTGCAGTGACTAGGATCTCCTGTACAAGGTTGAAAAGAAGAGGTAATAGTAGGCATCCTTATCTTACTATTGATTTTAAAGGAAACTTCCTAATATTTTACTATTCAACTATGATGTTTTCCAAGGATTTTGGAAGATATCATTCTAGTTAACAAAGTTCTCTTTCTGTGTTGCTAACAGTTTTTTTTATCCTAAATGATTTTTTAATTTAGAAAATCATATGGTTTTCTTCTTTAATTTGTTTAATATGATGTTTGTTCAATCACCCTTAGATTTTAAAATTGATTTAATTAAATGTTTAATACATTCTCTTATTATCTTTTGAATCTTTGCTAAGTCTGTTGTAATATCTACCCTTTCATGCTTAATATATTTATTTCTGTCCTTTATCTTATCTAGCTGTTTTATAATGATAGTGATAAAAAGAAAAGGAAGGAATTAATGTTTTTGAAAACTGACTATGCACCAGGCCCTTTTAGGTGCTACAGTAACATTATGCCATTTACTTCCTCCCAACCCTATGAGGTTGGTATTATTAACACCATTTTGCAGATGAGAAAACTTTGGCAGAGAAGTAGGTAACTGTCATATATTCACAGCACTTCAAACTCAGAAGTGTCTAATTCTAATATCTGTGCACTTTCCAGGACACCTCACTGTTACATTATCCAGGAAATAATTATTCCCTCCGTTCCTTAGAAGCAGTCAAGGAAAACAAACAAACAAAAAACAAAAACAAAACCACAGGGTATAAACCAAACTACTTCCTTCTTCCTGGCTAGGTTTTCTTTGGCATTTCTCTTATCATGTGTGCTTCCGGTGCCACCTGCTGGCAGCCCAATATATCCTGATCTTTCTTTGTAAACCCCTTCATCTTCGGGAAGAAGAAGCCATATGGCTCCTAATAAGGCTAGAAGCTGGATGTAAAGCTGCGAAAATCATCCACAAAGTTGGTAAATCTGTAAGGGAGGAATAATTCCCACCCATTTCCCCTGGGACAAATCCTTTCTCCTTCCAAACTGCTCTCAGTTTTCATCAGATTTCACCTCTCTGTGCATACTGAAAGAAAGCACAATTAAAGGCAGATTCTGTTACCAGATGATCCAAATTTAAATTGGTGGTCTCTTGCCAAAGTAGGTGGCCCACGGCCCCAGCGTGGCACTCTGATCACCACAATGACAACCAAGAAGGTAATTGTCCCTTGACCAAGAAGAGTGTGAGCGGCTGTCAGGCTACCAGGGCCAGTCAGGCTACTGCATCTCCTGGTCCTTTACTGGGCACAGCCAGGAGCACTATGCAATTCCACTCCCTTTGTCAGAGGCATCCATCCATGCTACACACACACACACATCCTGCAGAACATAATTATTTGTCATTGGGGGTGGAGGGTTGGATTTTGTTTTTCTTTATTTCCCTTTACTTAACAAAGCGGGGGAAAGCCCTTTCTGGGGGCAGGAGAGCTTATTTCTGAGTGTTGGGAAAAAAGAAAGCAGGAATTGTTGTCACGACAATTAGGAGCTCATCAAAGCCTCATTTTGCTCATCAGCCATCATTGCCCTCCGTCCTGCACCCCCGCGTGTTCCTCTAATTCAATGCCCTCCTAATGAATAACTCCCAGGAACAAAAGACCCTTTCAGGCTGGCTCATATAATTATTAGAGGAGACTTGCACAACTGTTGCAGACTACTCATGTTTTCAGGCCTGTCTCTAAATTTGGTTATTCACAACCTTTATAGCTCAATATTATTGCCTTACTGTGATCATTTTCTAATTATCCTAATAATACCTATTAAATAATTCCCATTAAATCACTTGAACCAGAGCAGCACAGGCCAGCTCAAATACAACTTAACCTAATAAGCATCGGTCATTCATTAAGCAATAGGGCAATCTCTTAAAGGGGCTGAATAGCATATTAAGCTGAAAAGGAATATTATTATTGCACAAATGTTATTACGAGGTAGAGTGTATTAATTTTGATGCCTGGTTTGCAAATCTTCCACTTGGTTCCCTTTGGGGCCACTCTCCATGACTCAACTCTTTCAGTCTCTTGTTCATCTGCATCTGTCACCCACACAAGGACAATCAAGGAGAAAAAAAAGCCTATAAACTTAGCAGTGGAATTAAATTACCAAGGATATAAAGGGAATGAATGGAATCCATCTTCTGGTTGGGTTGGCCCACCTTTGAAAACACCAGAAGCTGGCTACGTTTCTTTTGCTGGTAACTCAAAATAGCCTTTCTTTACATTTGGAGGTGAGAGAGAAAAGCAGCTTTAAAAATTGGGTCTCTATAATTTAAACTTCAAGCAGTAAAGATTAGGGAGCTAATACTTTAAAAGTGTGATGTGTATATGTGTGTGTGTGCTGAACAGCATTTTACAAAATAATCTCATTTACTTAGTGCCTACAAGGTAGGAGACGCTTGGTCGACACTTTGTCTACTGATATCCCTAATTGTTAAAACAATGTGGGAATTATTTTCTCCCGTACTATAGAAAAAGGTATCTGGGGTCAGAGAGGTTAGGTGATGTTCCCAGGACCACACAGCATAAAGGTAGCCTAATGGAATTTGAACACAGGACCCTCTGATGCCTACAACTCTAGTTTTTCCACTACGCCTGACTGCCTTCCTGTGTCATTAATGGCAAACTGAGGCCTGACCTAGCTGTGTTGATTAATCTGTCTCCTTTCCAAGGCTCTCACAGAAATCAGATCATTTGAAAAGACCAGGGCCTGGGCCGTCTTGATGGGGAATACCACCAAATACCAAGCAAGACAGTTCTTTCTACTGCAAGTTCCAGCAGCAGCAGAAGAGACAAGCAGTGATTTGCATGGCAAGCAGCAAGGCACAACTGCCATTTTTGTAATGAAGCCTATCTCTGACGAGTGGTTTGGGGTTTCTTTCCAAAGAAATCTACAGTGTATTCTAGCAAAAAAAAAAAAAAAAAAGATCGATATTTATGGGTCATCTTGTGCATGCCAGGCCCAGGGGGCTTTCTCATGGCCTCACCTCAGTGCTAAGAAACAGTTAGGATTACGACTCCCACTTTCCAAAGGAAACTGAGGCACGGCGGAGTAAAGGCTGACTCTAGCCTTTCCCTCACCTCCAGGGACAAATCAAGGATGGAGCTGACAAAGCCGAACCTCAGGGCCCTGGCTGGCGTGGCCCCCGGCAAGGCTCTGGAGGCAGCCCTCGCAATTTTGCAGGCAAGACTTGGAGCTTCAGGCCTCACAAAGTCTGGACCTGCCCCTGCTAGTGTCATTGCTCTCAAACAACTGAGCTTGCAAAACCATTTAAATCCTAACCTTTCTCTATGTTGTTTAACAAGCAAACATACTGTTCACATCATTGCACATGAAGATGTGCATTTTCAGTGTTTGGTCTTTCACACTTTATTTCCAAATTACAAAAGGCTAAAGACATCACATCACAAAACTAGAGTCATTGCCCCCAACAAACTTTAAGGGCCTCCCAATCACTAGCTACACTGCTGCTAGAGGGTTTCCAAAAACGTGTCCATTTCCCAAGTTACTCCTCTCTTCAAAATCCCTCACCACTGGCTCCTATTCTCTAAGGAATTCCTTTCCCCCCTCCCGCCCCACCCCTTTTTTTTTTTTTCTTTCCTTTACATTTGATTTTTGTAGGAACTGAAACAATCTCCTCCCCATTCCCTGGCTGACTCCCATTCCTCCTCTGGTTCTCATCTCACCATCACCCCAACCCAGGAACCTAGCCTGACCCCCGCCCCCCAATTCAGTCAGGAACCTCTTGATTTTGCTCCCATTGCACCCTAATGCTTGTTTCTAACACAGTTCTATATTGTAGTTTATTTACATGTCTGCATCCCCTGTTGGACTATAAGCTTCTCAAAGGCAGGAAATGTTGTACTCATCACTTGAGACCAGTGTCTTAATGTCTAGCACATAGTAGGTCTTCACCAAATGAATTCTGTTTGAATCTGAATCTATCAGTGAAATAGTTATCATGTGTTGTTGTACTTTGTGCCAGTCAATGTACTAATTTAAACAGCATATACATATATTTTTCTTCTTTAATCTTTGTCAGCTTTATCAGCACAATTATCCCCATTTTAAATGAAAAAAAACTAAAGTTTATAAAGGTTTTATAACATGACTAGCCCAAGGTGACACAGTTAGAAAAGGAAGAAACGCAGGACTTTATCTCTAAATCTGGGCTTTCAACTACTATCAATGTTGCTTTCACACCCAACTATTTCTCCTGAATTTATCTCAATTGCTGAATTACAAAAAACATTCACACTAGCTGCAGAGAGGATGGACAGACCGGAAAAAACTCAGTGACAAGGCCCACGGCCAACCAAGGTCCCTGGAGATACCCAATCGGACCACCAGTTTGGAGTGGTTGTGAATTTACCACCACTGTTCCTGTTGACAGGTCCACAGTGGGAGCAGTGGTTTGAAGCTGTATGTACCCCAGAAAAGTATGCTCTTTAGTCAATCCATTTCTGAGGGTGTGGACCCATCGTAAGTAGGATCTTTTGGTTCCTAGATCTTAAGATGTGACTCACCTCATTCAGGGTGGTTCTTGATCCTTTTACTAAAGTCTTTATAAGATAATAAAATTCAGACAAAGAGAGAAAAAGCTACAGAAGCAAGAAGCCGAAAACAGTGAAACTCAGAAGAGAAGGGAGAGACCAGCAGATGCTTTCACGTGCATTGCCACGTGGCAGAGGGGTCCAGGATCAATGGCAGCCAGTTCTGGGGAAGAAAGCACCATCTAGATGATGCTCTGACTTGGACATTTTCATGGCTTCAAAACTACAAGCTTGCAAGCTAAGAAATTCCCATAGTGAAAGCCAACACATTTTACGGTATCTGTTTTGGGGCAGCCTCACAGACTGAAGCAGCCAGCGCAGGTCTCATTGTTTTGCCCAGATGGACAGAGCCATTCTTAGCCCACTGCCTTCAGACCCAAGCCGTGCTCAGCCCGTACCTGCTTCTCCTCTCAGCGCCTTCTCCAGCCTCACGCCCTGGGTCTCGTATGCCTTCTGCCACTCCTCCACCTCCTCCAGCTGCCTCTGGATGGCCTGCAATGCCAGCATCACACGTCACGGGGGCACTAGGGACATGCAGAGTCATGCGAGGGGGCCGAGCGTGCCATTTACTCCCAAGAGGACAGAGCCCTCTCCCCTGAGATTTTACCTCCTTCATTTACTGAGCAATCACCTCCAAATTCCCCAACAACCAGACCTGAGGTTTTCCTGCTTTAGTACAAAAATATAAAACTAGGTATCAGTGTGCATGTCCATTCTGCCCCCGAGTAGACGTCATAACGGTCCCTGTGACATGGAAGTGCTCAGGGCAGAGGCTGTTAGGCACTGAGCGGTCCTCACGGTTTTTATCCCTAATAGCTCCTAGTTTCCTTGGAGGCCACAGCCTTTGACTATGGTTCTGGCCTCATGACCGGAGCTGTAGCCACTACTCAGAGGGGGGCAAGGGCTCTGGAGGAAACACAGAGTGGGCCCCCA
Organism: Dasypus novemcinctus; assembly: GCF_030445035.2. NCBI lineage: Eukaryota > Metazoa > Chordata > Mammalia > Cingulata > Dasypodidae > Dasypus > Dasypus novemcinctus. The sequence goes on from NC_080682.1 coordinate 81,841,190, forward strand.
CCAGCAGACAGCTCCCAAGAAGAGGGTCTGGACACGAGAACTGGAGCCACTTCCTGGGGTTGGTGTTCCTTTCTGGAAATGTCCTGCTCCTATGTGCAGCTGTAGATTGTACTTACTCTTTCTTTGCCCCACTGGGCTGATACCCAAGGCTCTTTTACTGTAGAGGGGTTACTAGCAGGCTACTAAGGTACGACAAAAGCCACTTAAACCCATCAAGGGACAGCCTCACACCAGCCTTACATTCACCGAAGACACCTATTAAGGGTTGGGACGAGACTGTTGGCATTTATGTTTATTTTCTGTACTAATTGCTTCTCTCTTATGTATATTAGGAAAGAAATTTGGGGGGCAAGCCTTTCCCATGTAAAGTTTGCCCAGCCCCATCAATTGTTTCTCCTTTCCAACACTGTGCTACCTAGAGGTGTGTAAGTCTTTTGGCAGAACAGACTTCACACCTGGCAGAACACGCGTATGAAGGGGGCTGCCAGCTGTTTGGGCAGGCAGAATGCACGCGTGCTGCATCCTTCACTTTTCCCCAATTCTGTCTCCCACCCTTTCTCCTTAAGTCCACATCTTTCTAAGTCTCCCTGAATCCAGGAGTCCGAGTGCAGGAGCACCTCCAACCCTGGGAAGAGACCCAAGTAGGGGCCGAGCCTGAGCAGCTGCTGGGCTCTTCTTATCCCAGCTAAGGGCGATGAAGCCACAAACAAGAAATCTGAACTAAAAGGGCAGTCTGTCCAAGATTACTTGTAATTTCATGGCCTTTTCCTTTCTTTCTCTCTTGTAAAGAAAATTATATCTCTATAAGCCATCTCTTGCTGTCATGGTGCAGAATTGCTAAAAGAAGGGAAAATTTTAAACTATTTTATTACTGAGTACTGTGAAGTGATGGTCATTCTTTAGAAACTAAGGAAGAAATTCTCAAAGATTAATAAAGGATGTTATGGGTGCTAGCACCTGAGGACTCAAAAGGCCACTGTAATTCTTTTATCACCACCTATCATCTGAAGTTTTAAAACATGGAGGGGAAATGGCTGAGTTTGCAATGAAGACTTGTCTTGTTCTTAGAAAGGAAAGTTGACATGTTTCAAGGACACCTGTTTTAGGAAATTGAGAGTGGACAAGGGTGGGTTTATGGGAATTCTCCCTGGCCACTAAGTGAAAAGGGGGGCTGCTGAGTCAGTTCCTATGCAGGGGAAAGGAGGTTGCATTAAGCGACTTTCTTCTTGTCAGAAACAACTTACAGGACTGGACGGCCAGATAAAGGACTAATTAGAGACAGTGATGCAGGGGTACACACTGGCTTGATAGGAGCAGTCATTCTAAGTCTTTATGTCCTAAAACCCAACTGCTCTTCAAGACTGGTGCTCAGTCCTCTGGGAGATGGAGAGCGCCCTCACTAGCCACATCCTTTAGCCTGCCTGTGACAGAGGTGTGCGATCAACTTGGGCTGAAGTTTTTGAAGTAAACAGTCAGGCTAGGATATCTATATTAGAATCCTGGATACTTGTGTTTCTGATTAACCCTGGAATGGCGAGAGCCCCAGTACTTGTCAGTTTGGCAAAAACATGGTCAGAAAGTTTGGTGGAAGGTTTGCATCCCCACAGAGGACTAAAGTCCTTGCTTTGCAGCACTCAGGATGATTCCCAAGGCCACTGCGTAGCTTGCATTCCCGCCTCTCTTTGCAGGACACGTCTGCCGAGAGAGGGGGCGGCTTAGCCCCGGATTCTCCAGGCCCAGAGCCCCACCAGAGATGGAGCAGGGGCCATCGGAGAAGACAGAGCGGGCTGCTCCCACCCCGCCTCCCCCAGTGTTACACAAAGTTCTTTCGGTGATAGATGCCAGGGGTCCTAAACCTGGTTTCTGACCTGAGCTTTGTAAAGTCTTTTCAGTTCTTCTTGCTTAACCAATTGCTTTGTTGCTTTCTCCAGCTTCCATCTTCTTTTAAGTGTCTTCCTCTCCTAAGAAAATCAATAGACGGAAAATAAAAAGAAAGGAAAAGTGTCTGAGAAAAATGGGATTGAAATGCACAAAATGCTTTCACAGACTTCTGCTTTCTCCAACTATGTGGTTCCTAGTCACTGCTTAGCTTCTAAAGCACTGCCATCCAATAGAAATGACCTCAATGAAGGAAATGTTCTATACTGTCTAAAATGTGGGATATCTGTGCTGTTTAAAATACAGAAGCCATTAGCCATATGTGCTGATTGGGCACTTGAAATGAGGCTAGTGTGAATAAGAAATTGACCTCTAAATTCTATTTAATTTTAATTACTCTAAATAGCCAGTTGTGGCTAGTAGGCACGTAGCGGAATACGGGTATATGTGTGTTTGTGTGTGCAGGGGTATATGTAGATAGGTAGGTGGGAGTGGCTTATAGAGAACTGACTTGGTTCATTTGAGGGAAGGAATAATACTTGAATTATATTCCACATTGGTGCTACCACGAGGCCCACAAACACACACACACACTACATGAAAACTAGCTAACTTAAATAGTCCTTAGGGTGGGTCTACATTGCTTAATTAAACCTGGAAATAGAGGAATATATCTAAAGAATTCAAATGAACGTACCTGCCCCACTTCACTTTATTTGTGTAAATAAAGCATTAATGTTTTGTGTGTGCCTGGCTTATGAAAAAAAAAAGCATCCAAAATTGAGGCATGTGAATTAGATATCTAGATCTTGATTGTGTCACTTCCAGGCTTTAGGAACCAGATAAAGAAGAAGTAGTGTGTCCAGTTCAACCTATTGGAAAGTTCATGTCTGATAGGAAAAGCAGCAGAGACTCATGGTTGAGCACTGGTGCCTGGCTGACCTATGTGAGCTTTGGCACGTCACTCGATTCTCTGAACTTCTGTATCCTCTTTGAAGCAAAGGTGAATAATTAATGCCTACCTTGTAGGGATTAAACAAGGATTAAATGAGACAATGCATGTCAAACCCTTTGCAGAATTCTTGAAAGAGTTGTAGGATCAATAATTAAATGTTACATTGTTAATATTATTGCCGTTTTAAAGCTAAGATCTATTATTTCCCCCCCACCCGCCCCCGCCATGTATATGTGTGTACATGCGTAAGGGTATATATAATATGTATAATATATATATATGTATACATATACATGTATCCCTAGTATATAAAATAAATATTCTAACCGGGCTATGAGTTTGCCTTCCCTAGCACACACACATCAGCTCTCTACAAAGTAGCACGAGGACTAGAGCATGCCAGAGATGTCAGCAGAAGCACCTGGATGCCTGCCATCCAATAGTTGTGGTTGAATTGTATGTTTACCCATTGAAAGTTACTAATGGGGAATGAAGACCTAACACGCTGGACCCCAGACACTGCCAGAGGGGTCCAGGTTCACAGCAGAGGTCAGAGACTGTGCACGGAAAGCACTACGTGTTAGCCCCGATGGATCCTTATCATTCTGTCGCCCATCCCATGGATGTGGATGGAGAGACCATCACTGTGCTTAGAAAGCCCCAGTTTTGCAGCTTTCGAACCTCCTCAGATCATCAGTGAAGTCATTAGTCTCAATGAGAAACTTTTTTTCTAGAATTCTCCTTGAATCTAGAATTCCAAGAATTTTTCTCGTCCTTGGAAGAAAATTTTGGCACTCAGAAATCATGCTTATCCCTGTTTCTAGGGGAAGACTTCCAGATGAACTGTCCCCACTGTAGAGTGGAGGTTCTGGGTCTCTTAGGTGGGGGGATCTCTGCCATTAGGCTGCCAGGACCTTTCAAAAGGACTTGGGAAGGGGAAATCAATGGGAGTTGTTGCCCAGAGATGGTCTAACTCGAGCTGTATGAAGAGTCAGTTTATTTATTTAACAAACATCTCTGGAGCTTACGGTATACTAGCCTACATAATAAATCCCAGCATTTATTGAGTGCTATGTGCCAGATACTGAACTAACGACTTCACGTGTGGAATCTCACTTGTTCCTCAAACTGCATGCATGTTATAGATAAGGAAATCAAAGCTCAGAGAGGTTAAATAACTTGCCCAAGAGGACACAGCTAGTAAGTGGTAGAGTCAGGGTTTAAGCCCAGGTAGCCTGACTCCGGTTTCCACTTTTCCATCCCGCCTGTCCTGCCTTTCCTGTGTCCACGGCAGTGTCTGCACTCCAAAGACCCCTGCTCTGTAATGGGAGCAGGGAAGAAATGTAGAAGTAAAAAGTCAAAGTCTGCCCCTAAATGAAGACCAGCGAAGAAGAAACTCTCCATATTCTGTCAGTGTGAGTCCTCAGGACATGGTAAAGGAGTCGCCCTCTGCCAGCTTCCCTTCCTGTATGAGCGGCCGCCTCAGAAGCCAGGTGCCGGCCGTCCTTCCCACCAGGGAGGCCTGGGTGGCCACTGGCTCCGCTCTGAGCCTGCGGGATGAGAAGGAGCTATTTGCAACATGGGCCCCGGATATCATGGCCTTGCTCTTCCGAGGGGTTTGGGCCACTTTCATTTTCCACGAGGGAATGGCTGGCTAATGCTAGGGCCTCTGTCGCATTTGAATACAGAATTAGTTCAGGGTCATCCACTCAGGGAAATGGGAAGGGCAAGAAGGAAACTTCAGAAATCAACACAGCACGGAATTCATTCACGTGAGGACTGCACTAATCAGACAACAACACTGAGAAATGAGAAATCCATACATAGCCTTTCCTGCACACAGGTACCTGCTATTTAATTCTCTCCCCATGGCCCCCTCTCTTTTTCTGTCCCTCTCTCATCTCTCACTCACCCACTCACTCAGGGTCCAGCCTAGACCCCTCCTGACTTGCTCCAGGCTGAGCCAAGGGAAGCAGGAACCCCCGGGTGACTTGAGATGACACCAAAGCTCGCAATGCCAGATATAGAAAAGTTGAGTCTAAGTAAATAAGTTGAGTTCTCTCCCTTCCTCTCCAGATCCTGATTCAACAAATAAACACTGCTTCCTAGTGAAACCCTCTTCACTATCCTTCCAGGAAGCATTTTAGGTCTGGTGTTCAGCTCCTCGGTTCCCTGAAAAGGCTTTAGACCGGATGGAGAAAGAAAATGACAGGGGGCTTAGGTCGTGGGATGTGTGTCTCCATGTGTGTGACCTACAGACACATTTACAGACTTAGAGTGCTTTGCATGTGTGTTTTTATGAAGCCTGTGTGTATGAGAGTTGCTTAAAGCATTCTCCAGAAATATTAATGTTCACTATGCAAAGAGGAGAATGGCCATCCCCTCAGTCGGCTCACGGCAAGTCCCTTACACAGCAGAATCCTAAGAGTCCATGACTAGATGCAACTGCTTGGTTCATTTCATATTTCTGATTAGAATAAACACAACATTTTCCATGCAATCTGCCTCTAGTGCTTCTTAAATGAAGCTATGCCTTCCCTTGGGAAATATGCATCTGCTTATTGTAATTTTTCAATGGTTTGCTTGTTGGACCACATATTAAACCCACTTTAAGAGTTGCAGTCACCAAATGGTTTCAAGTAACTTGTCTTTTTTTCCTTCCCAATTTGAGTCTCTGAGAAAAGCAAACTTCTGCAAGCGCAGCAAAACAAAACAAAACAAAAACACAACAAAAAAAGAAAAAAACAACAACAAAACCCTACCCCAACCACCCCCCAAAAACCCAGATAATTCTTGGGGCATTTCAGGTAAAAAAAAGAACAGCTGCTGCCGTATGCAATGAAACATGAGCCTCTAATGAAACCACTGCAGCTGGAGCCCACATTGGGACTGAAATCTGGATGGTAAACGGCCCCTCAAGCCAAGGGTCTCTTTGGTTTGCCAAGTGCTGTTACCTTTGACCGCAAGGAAGGCTGGGGATCGAATTCTTCATCTGCAGAGGAGGAGGGAGTGGAAGAGGCCGAGGAGGCAGCCTCGGTCACCTGCGCGTGGATGGGGATGTGCTTGGGGCCTGAAATGGGAACAGAAGAACTCACTGAACTGCTTTCCTCCCTCTTTCACGAACCAAAGTTGCCTCCCCCTCCTCCCCTCTAAGCCCCATCCCCTTCCTCCCTGCCTAGCCTTCACTGCACCTGCTGTGTGCAAGTGGAGGCTGTACCTAAGGGCAACTGGAAATGTGGCTTTCCACGTTAATTACATTTCTGGGTCCCTGCCAAAAGCTTTGCAGCTGTCTTTTCATATGTATTTTTAAAAAACAGCAACAAAACACAAGGTATTATGCAGAAATCAATTCCTTAAACACCCTTGATATGGTATGTTGCTAAGAATGCATTCAGAGATGAAATCTATTATTAAAATGCATGTCTGAAGTTAACTGAGTTACCTAAATGCTTGTGTAGGTTCGCTCTGCAAAGTAATTGAATGCAAAAAAGTCGGAGCCAGCTCTTAAACAAATCGCCCTTCTGCGGCTCACAGCATCTGGCACCCATTTTTACTACATGACATCTGCTCAGTGTAAAAAGAGCTGGCGTCAGAATGTCTGGTCATAGAAAAAAAATCCCAAATGTAATCAGAAGCAAAAGGACTCTAAGCCCAAGGTTTTATCACATAGTCTCATGCAACATAAATATTTCATTAATTATGGCTAAACAAATGCCACTTTTATTTTCCCAACTTGCAGATATTATCACATCATCGAAGTGATGATTCAAATGCCAGGAAAAGCAGTTTAAGATAGGGATGGCTCAACAATGCGGGGCCCACAGGACAGCTGAAGGCTCAGACAAGAGAGGTGGACGGTCAGCGGCAGCGAAGTGACTGCTTTAACCAGAATCTCTTTCGAACTGGCTGGGAGCCATGTGTGGTATGGTCTTCCAGGGACCACAGGAGGCTTTTATTCCTCTCAGCAAGAACATCTGCCTCTACATCAACCTGATGCAGTGTTAGTGATTAATGTCTGGATTAACCCACTCTGAATACTGAGTATCAGAAGCAACTAGGGCTCCACGATAGGCGATTTGCTGATCTTTACTCTGCCGTGGCAGTTTATATCTGAGTCGAAATGTGTGTTTGGGGGTGGGGTGTTGGGCGGGGTGAGGGGCAGCGAGCAGGCTAGAAGGAAAATTCCAAGTGGAATAACATCCTCCCCAGCCCGCCTTTTCCTCACCATAATTTTCAACTATTCACCCAAGTGGGAGAAACCAACTTGGAGCACGGTTACAAATTTATTCAAAGCAAAATAATGTGAAACATCTATGTAATAACATAGCCTCCCTAGAGAGGCAGTTAACTGTTTTCCACTCTAATTTGCCAGATGGGAAAGCTCAGGTAAAGGAGAATTAGAGAGCAGTACAACAATGGGAGGAGGCAGTTGTTAGCAGTGAGCTGAGATTGTTTCTCAGCTCCTACCTAAATCACCACCGGACAATTTAGTCACTGAGTCTGTACTTCTTAGCTTGTGTGAGCTTGAGGAACTAACCTTACCTCCCTAGGTTTCTGGCGATGATGATTTCTAACTTACGGGGTTGTTGAACTGTTACAGTTGTTGCATTGTTGCGACCAATAAAGAAGCAAAGATAATGCAATGAAACTAGCCCAGTGCCTGATACACTGGAGGTGCTTAATAAAATGTTGCTTTCATCATTGTCATCATCATCACCATCAGTCCAAACTAAAAATACTATAGTTTTCTCTCAAAAAGCAGAGGCATTAGCCCAACTGAACAATTAACTTTCATTTTATGGGAGTATAATAACTTCAAGTTGACAATATTTCTAACTATCTAACAAATAAATCTAGTATATCCACTGAATTTCATTTTGAAATCGAAGAGAAAATGCTTCGATAAATATAATGTATTTCTTAAGCTTCTGGCAAGAAAGAAGTTATAATAGTTGCCTCTAAGTCTCCTCTCCATCATGAAACCATCTATTCTGGGAGCTGTGGTTCACTTTTTGTTTGCAAAGTTTTAAAAACTTTGCAGCATTGTTCCGCTCTGCTCATGTTGGAGTGATTGATACTAGAATTGATCTTCCACCACAAAGAACTAGAAATTTGGACAAAACATATGAAGCATCTGTTTCCAGGCAATAGACAACCGGCAGTGTAGAACTGTGATAAAGGAAAAAACAGATGCAAAGGAGATAAGTCTTACAATCACCCTAGCTTTCTGCCTGCAGGCACTTTCCAGACCAAAGTGCCAGAAGGAAGAAACAGAGCACAGCAGATTCACTGAGTTGAAAAGAGAGTTAGAGTTTGGGGAGGCTGGGGCAGATGGAATTTGTGGGCCAGAGCTCTGGAGAGGAGAAAGCTCTGCAGAAAAAGAAGTAAGCATAGGAGTTTCCTTGAGTTATTACATAGAGTGAAACCCTATGCAGTTGGGCAAGTAAATACAGGGGACATGTGGACAAAATAATTTCTGAAACATTTATAGGACTGGGCGTGTTCAAGGTCCACGCAGACAGGGTAGAACAAACATTGGGGACATTAGGAGGGACCATGGAAGAACTATATTTTACTAGGAGGAATAAATTAGGCCTAAAGTGAAGGCTATTTTAGATTCACCTGAACAAAGCTTAGAAACAAGCCTTGATAGGAACAAACTGTACTTCAAGTTACTTTACTCCTGCCAAACATCCTTTACTCCCTATTTAACATTCTTCAAATGAAGAAACAAAATATTGACACTCTTCAATGTAATAGTCGCAAAGTCTAGCATCCCGTAAACCATCAGTTTGACATGCAATAGTCAGCAGGCCAGTGAGTCTGTAATGAAGAGAAAAATCAGTCTGTGAAAACAGATCCAGAAAGGACAGGCACAGTAGAATTAGCAGACTAAGATTTTAAAAATAGTTGTTATAAATATGCTCGAAAATTTAAAAAGAAAAACATGGACATAATGAGGACAGAAATGGAAGACATCGAAAAAGAACAAAATGAATTAAAAAAGATGAAAAATACAGAATTTGAAATGAAAATGAAAATTTCACTGGATCAGCTTAGTAGCAGATTAAATAGTACAGAGGAAAAAAATAAGTGAAATTAAAGAATAAAAATAGAAACTCCCCAAAAAGAAGCACAGAGAGAAAAAAAAGACTGAAAAAATGAATAGAGTCTGAGTGACCTATGGGACAATATCAAGGAGTCTAAAACACATGTGAGGGGGGGCACTTGGCCCAGTGGTTAGGGTGTCCGTCTACCACATGGGAGGTCTGTGGTTCAAACCCCGGGCCTCCTTGACCCATATGGAGCTGGCCCATGTGCAGTGCTAATGCACTCAAGGAGTGCCCTGCCATGCAGGGGTGTCCCCCACATAGGGGAGCCCCACGCGCAAGGAGTGCGCCCCGTAAGGAGAGCCGCCCAGCGAGAAAGAAAGCGCAGCCTGCCCAGGAATGGTGCCGCACACACGGAGAGCTGACACAATAAGATGACGCAACAATAAGAAACACAGATTCCCAGTGCCACTGACAACAACAGAAGTGGACAAAGACGCAGCAAAATAGACACAGAGAACAGACAATTGGGGTGGTGGGGTGGGGAGGGGAGAGAAATAAATAAATAAATAAATAAAATAAAATAAAAAATAAAAATAAAACACATGTGATTGAAACTCCAGAGGGAGTTATGGGGAGACAGGAACAGAAAAAGTAGTTGAAACATTAACCTCTGAAAATCATCTAGATTTAATGAAAACTACAAACCCACAGATTCAAGGAACCTACCACAGGTAAGCTAAATGCAAAGAAAAACATAGCAAGGGTCATGATAATCAAATTCTTGAACACCAGAGATATAGAGAGACTTTTAAGGCAGTTGAAGACAAATGACACATTACATGCAGAGAGCAAAAATAGGAACATCCAGAGATGTTTCATCAAAACCTATATAAGCCAAGAGACGATAGAACAACTGCTAAATGCTGAAAGAAAAAAAAAGCTGACAACTTATAATTTCCCTCAAAATGAAGGAAAGATAAAGGTTTTTTCAGCAAAAAAAAAAAAAAAAAAAAAAGCTGGGATAATTTGTTACCAGCAGAAATACATATAAAAATGTTTAAAAGTTCTGTATACCATTTACACCCACTAAAATGGCTACTATTTGTATTAGTCAGCCAAAGGGGTACTATTGCAAAATACTGGAAGTCTGTTGGCATTTATAAAGAGTATTTATTTAGAGTAGCAGCTTACAGATACTAGCCCATAAAGCATAAGTTACTTCCCTCACCAAAGTCTATTTTCACGTATTGGAGCAAGATGGCTGCCAACATCTGTCAGGGTTCAGGCTTCCTGGGTTCCTCTCTTCTGGGTCTAGCTTCTCTCAGGTTTCAGGGTTCCTCTCTTCTGGGACTTGCTTCTCTCTCCTTTGTGTGCTTACTTCCTGGGGCTCCAGCTTAAGGCCTCAGCATCAAACTCCAACATCAAAACTTCAACATCAAAAAACCTCTAACTCTGTCCTTTGCCACGCCTTTTACCTGTGAGTCCCCACCCACCAAGGGGCGGGGATTCAATGCCCTACTGATGTGGCCCAGTCAAAGCCCTAATCATAATTTAATCACACCCAGGTACAGACCAATTTATAACATAACCCAATATCTATGTTTGGGCTTCATAACTATATCAAATTGCTACACTACTTTTAAAAAAACAAACAGAAAATTACAAGTGTTGGAGAGGATGTGGAGAAATAGAACACTTATTTTTGGCTGGTGGGAATGTAAAATGATGCAGCCACTATGGAAAACAGTTTGGCAGTTTGTTAGAAAGTTGAAGATAAAATGACCATATGACCTGGCAGGAACTCAAACAGGTATTTGAACACTAAAATACATAGTGACATTATTCACAATTGACGAAAGATGGTAGCAACCCAAATGTCCACCAACTGATGAATGGATAAATAAAATGTGGTATATACACACAATGGAATATTATTCAGTCACAAAAAAGAATGAAGTTCTGATACATGTGACAACATGGGTGAACCCTGAGGGCATCATGTTGAGTGAAATAAGCCAGACACAAAAGGACAAATATTGCATGATCTCACTGATTTGAAAACAATTAGAATAAGCAAACTCAAAGAGTCACAATATACAATATAGGTTACCAGGGGATGGGGAGGGGAGGGAATTGGGAGTTAACGCCTAAATTGCATAGAGTTTCTATTTGGGATGAGAAAAAAGTTTTAGTAATGGTTGGTAGAGATAGTATCACAACAATGTGAATGTAACTAACAGCACTGAATGATATATTTGAATGTGACTAAAAGGGGGAATTTTTACGTTATTAGGATAAAGATTTTTAAAAAATCCATGGGATGATACAACTCAGTGAACTCTAAGGTAAACCATGGACTATAGTAATAGTACAATCACAAAAATGTGTTATCATCAAATGTAACAAATGTACCACCCTAAAGCAAGGTGTTAATAATAGTTGGTATAGGGAAACCCTGTAGGTGATGCATGATTTTTCTGTAAACCCATAACTTCTCTATTAAAAAAATAATGAAACAAAAAAACCTTTGTTTTGTTGTGGGTTTACAGAACAAAAGGAATATAATAGCAGATGAAATAAAATGCTCCAGAAATGGTAAACATAAAATAATGTTTTGGGCTTGGTTTTTAACTTCTTTAAAATATAATTGTTTAGGGAAGTAGATATGGCTCAAGCAGATGGGCACCCACCTACCACATGGGAGGTCCCAGGTTCAGTTCCAGGTGCCTCCTAAATAAGACGAGAAAGACAGTGAGCTGATGTGACAGGTTGGTGCAATGGGCTGGCAAGATAAGAGACAAAATGAGAGACACAATGAGAGACACAACGAGCAGGGAGTAGAGGTGGATCAAGTGATTGGCTCCTTCCACCCTCATGGGAGGGGCCAGGTTTGGTTCCTGGTGCCTCCTAAAAAGAAGACGAGTACACAGTGAATGGCCACAGAGAACAGACAGCAAGCACAAATAACAAGGGGGTGGGGAAAAACAAATACATAAAATAAATCTTTAAATATATATAATTGTTAAATGCAAAATATACTCATTGTAGGTTTTTAACATGTATTGAAATAAAGTATTTGACAGAAATAGCACAGAGGAAGGAAATCAAAATATATTGTTGTAAGAGTAATATCATACCTGCAGTGCTATAGCATGGTTTCAAGGTTAGGCTATTAAAAGTTAATGATTGAGTAGGTATAACATGGGATATTTCTGAGACATTGGAATTGTTCTGCATGACATTGCAATGACAGATATAGGCCATTATACATTTTGTCAAAACCTATAAAATTGTGCAGTGCAAAGTGTAAACCATAACGTAAACCATAATGTAGACATATGTTAGTAGCAATGCTTCAGTATGTGTTCATCAATTGTAACAAATGTACAACACTAATGAAAGTGTTGTTAATGGGGAAAAGTGTCAGAGGGGGAGGGTGTAAGGTATATGGGAATCCCCTATATTTTCAATATAGCATTTACATAATCTAAAGCTTCTTTAAAAAATAAAATAAAGGGTTAATGATTCAAGTCATAAATCCCAAAGGAACCACTAAAAGAAAACCAGAACAAAAAAGTATAGCTAATAAGCCAATATCAGATGTTAAATGAAATAAAATGCTCAATCCACAGAAAGGAAGGGAAAGAAGAAAAATACAGAGGGCATTAACAGGAAAAAATATAGCATGATGGTAGACTGAAACAGCTATCTCAATAATTTCATTAAATATCTATAGTATAAACACTCTAGTTAAAATTCAGAGATTGTCAGATTTGATTTTAAAAAGCAAGACCTTAACATACATTGTCTACAGAAAGTCCTCTTTAACTATAAAGTTGAAGAGTAGTTGGAAGTTAAAAGTAAAAAGATAGAAGAGCTATATCATGCACACGCTTATCAGAAAAAAGCTAGAGTGGCCATATGAAACAAAATACAGTTTTAGACAAGGAATATTAACATAAATAAACAATAAAAGGGGTAAATCTGTTAAGACAAAACAATTTAAAACATATTTGTACTTAATTGCAGAGCTTCAAAATATATGAAGCCCCAGTTGATAGAAATGAAAGGAGAAATAGACAACCTAATAATTATTGATGGAAGTATTAACAATCCTTTCTCAGCAATTGGTAAAAAAGTAAACAAAAATCAATAATAGGGAAGGCAATATGGCTCAGTGGTTGAGCTCTGGCTTCCCACATATGAGATCCCAGGTTCAATACCCAGCTCTGATACAAAAAAAAAATTAGTAATAATATCTGACTTCTATATACTATACAACAACTGGACCCAGCTGGTATTTATAGAACATGCCAATAACCAACAACAGAACATACATCCTTTTCAAGAGCACAAGGAACATTCACTAAGATAAACTATATGCTGGGCTATAAAACAATGTCAATAAATTTAAAAGGACTGAAAGAATAAGGAGTATGTTTACTGACAACAAGGGAATTAAATTAGAAATCAGAAATCAATAACTGAAAGAAACCTGGGAAAATCCCCAAATATTTGCAAATAAACAACATACTTCTAAATAATCCATGGGTCAAAGATGAAATCTCAAAGGAAATTAGAAAATTGAGTGTAAAGAAAATGTAACATATCAAAATTTGTTGAATGCAGCTAAAGCAGTGCTTGAGGGAAATTTATAGCTTCAAATGCTTATATTAGAACAGAACAAAGGTCTAAAATAACTTATACATGCTTATACTGTTAAGAAGCTAGAAAAAGGGAAGCAAATTAAATTCAAATAAAGAAAACAGTAGGAAATAATAAAGATAAAAGCAAAAATAATAAAATAGAAAACAGAAAATCAATACAGAAAACCAACAAACCCAAAAGCTGGACAATAAAATTGATAAATCGCTAAAAAAATCGATAAATCGCTAACAAGACTGATTCCTAAAAAAATCAAAGAAATCAGGCACATATTTTCATTATCAGAATTAAAGAGGAGACATTAATTCAGATTTTACAACATTAAATAAATAAAAATGAACTATTACAAACAGCTTTATATCAATAAATTTAATAACTTAGATAAAAAGGAAAAAATTCCTGAAGGGCACTAACTCCAAGAATGAGAGAAGATGAAAGAAAAAAAATTGAAATAGTTCTATAGGTATTAAAGAAATTTGGAGTTGTAAATAAAATTATCCGACAAAGGAAAATCCAAGCCTATATGGCTTTAATGATGAATGCTATCACTGATTTAAGGAAGAAATAACATCAATCCTATGAAAACTCTTTCAGAAAAAAAGAGAAGGAAACCATTCCCAACTCAATTCATAAGACCCACATTACCCTGATAACTAAACCAAAGTCATTATACAAAAGAAAATTAAAGACCAATATCCATTATAAACATAGCCAATGTTATTAACAAAATATAAGCAAAAACCCTGAAACATATAATAGAGTCAATATATTGTAACCAAGTAGGAACTATCCTAGAAATGCAAGATTGGCTTAAGATTAAAATAACAATCAATATACCCCCTAAAATTGGAAGCAGTACTCAAACAGTTATTTGCACACTGACGGAAGGTTTCTCTGAGGAGAGTATACCATTTTTTTCTGCTTAATATCTGATATTCAATAAAATATTATCAGACACTCCAGGAAAAAGGAACAAATGACTGAAAGTCAAGAGAAAAATCACACAATAGAAGAGATTTACAGGTGATCTAGATATTAGAATTATCAGACAGCAACTTAAAATTATGATAATTAGTATTTTCAATAAAATAGATGAAAAGATAGTAATTGGAATTGATAAAAAGAAACAAATGGAAATTCAGAAATGAAAAAATCAATAACTGAAATTAAATAAGTAAATAGATGGGTTTAATAGCAGATTAGACATAACAATGAGTAAATTAGTAAACTGGAAGATAGGTCAAAAGCAGATATACAGATTCAAACAAACAAAAAAAAAGAGATGGAAAATGCAGAAAAGAGTTGAAGAAACATATGAGAAACAGAAAAAAAGGACTGTCATCTTTGTCATTGGTGATCTATAAGAAAGAGAGAAGAGTAAGAATGAAGCAGAAGCAACACTTGAAGAGATACTAGCCAAGAAGTTTCCAAAACAGATGAAATAAATCAAGCTTCAGGTTCAAGAATTTGTGGCCTTCAAGTAGGGTAAATACAAATAAACTTCATAACAAAATGCTTAATAAATAAACAAACATAATGAAAAAAATCTTAAAGTTAGCTAAAAATACAGAACATGTGCAAAGTACTCACTGAAAAAAACAGTCAACTGACTTTTCAACAGAAACAATGGAAGCTACAGGCAATGGTATGACATATTTAAAGTGCTGAAAGAAAATAATAATGGACAAGTTGCAAGATTCTTCAATACCCTGAAGAAACATCCTTCAAAAATAAAGGCAAAATTTAAATGCATTCAGACAAAGGCTGAGAGAATTCTTCAGCAGACACACATGAAAAGAAATACCACAGAGAGTACTTGAAGCTGAAGAAAACTAATGCAGGTTGAAATCACAGTAACTCAAAAAAGAATTAAAAGCACCCCCAAAATAGAAAGCGTGTGAGTAAATCCAAATGAATATGGACTGTTTAAAACCATAATAAAATTACTATGTGTTAAAAATATATGTAGAATTAAAATACATGACAGCTGTGGTACAAAAGTAGGAAAAAGGTAAACAGAGTTTAAAGTTTTCTAAAGCCAGGAGAAGATAGAGTTAATTTAAAATAGATTCATTTTAGCTCATAGACTAATATTGTACTCTCATAGGTAAACACTAAAATAAAACAAACAAACTATAATAATTAAGTGTACTATATACTCTATTTAGCATAACTAATGTGTTAATAGAAGGGAAAATGTAATAGACACTACTTGATTAATCAAAAAAATGCAGGAAAGAAGAAAAAGAAACAAAGATCAGATGAGAAATGAAAAACAAATAGTTGGTAGATTTAAATTCAAATATATCAGTAATTATATTAACTGTATATAGACTATTCAAAGTAAAAGACAAAGACTATCAAATGGAATTTTAAAAAAATATATCCATATCCTGCTTATAGGAAAGATATTTCAACTATAAGAATATAATAAGGTTACAGTAAAAAGAAGGAAAAAGTGTTGTATCTACACTAAACATCAGACAAAGGCATTAAGGAAACAAATATTTCAAAAAAATAAGGGATATTTTATCATAATAATAGCATCAATTCAAACATATACTATAGCAATTCTAAATTTATACCAACATAATAGCAGAGCTTCCAAATACATAAAGCAAGGGAAACGGACTTGGCCCAGTGGTTAGGGTGTCCGTCTACCACATGGGAGGTCTGCGGTTCAAACCCCGGGCCTCCTTGATCCGTGTGGAGCTGGCCCATGTGCAGTGCTGATGCGCAAGGAGTGCCCTGCCACGCAGGGGTGTCCCCGCATAGGGGAGCCCAACGCGCAAGGAGTGTGCCCCATAAGGAGAGCCGTCCAGCGCGAAAGAAAGTGCAGCCTGCCCAGAAATGGTGCCCCCCACACTTCCCGTGCTGCTGATGACAACAGAAGTGGACAAAGAAACAAGATGCAGCAAATAGACACAGAGAACAGACAACTGGGGGAGGGGGGGAATTAAATAAATAAAAATAAATCTTTAAAAAAAAATTAATGAATTTAAAAGAGAAATATTAAACTCCACAATCATAGATATTTTAAGCATGGCTCTCTCAGCAGGTGATAGAACAATCAGACAAAAGACAAAAAAAGGATATAGAAGATTTGAACGAACCCTATTAATAAAATTGACCTAATTGATAAGTATATGTAGAACACACACAATAACCAGAGAATGTTTAAATGCACACTTAGGGGAAAAAAGCAAGATTGAAAATTTGTTATGTAAGATCGATCACAAGAAGCTAGAAAAAGAACATAATTGAACCTAAAGAAAGTAGAAAGAAGAAAATAATCAAGATAAGGGCAAATTATGAAAGTCATTAAAGATAAAGATAAGAACAGAAATGAAATAGACAATCTACGAAGTTAAAATGTGAATCTTTAAAAGACAAATATAATTGATAAGCCCCTGTAATAGTCAGGGTTCTCCAGGGAAACAAAACTGACAAGAGATATCTATAAATGAGATTTTATAAAATTGTCCCACGTGACTGTGGTGATGCACAAGTCCAAACTGTACAGGACAGGTTGCAAGCCAGGGACACCAATGATGGTCCTCAATGAGTTCCCCAGGAGAGGCTGGCTGGCTGAGGTAGAGATGGGAATTCTCTCTCTGAATACTGAAATCATTTCCTCTTTTAAGGCCATCACTGATTGTTGATGGTAATCTCCTCAGTTGATTGTAGGTGTAAGCAGTTATATATGCAATCACTCACTGATGATTAAAGTCCATGAAATGCCCTTGTATTACAATTAGCCCAGGGCTTACTTGACCAAACTGGGCACCATTATCTAGCCAGATTGACACATTAACCTAACCCTCACACCCCTGCAGCAGTCAGTCAAAGGGGTGCCGATGCAAAGTAACAGAAATCTATCGGCTTTTATAAAGGGTAAAAGATTAAAGTTACAAGGCCCCAAAGAGTCTAAGTTAAGGCTGCTTTCTCACCAAAGTCTGTTGCCAAGTACTGAAGCAAGATGGCAGGTGATCTCTGCCTGGTCTCTCCTTCCTTCGTCCTCTAAAGGCTCCATGAGCCCAGCTTCTTCCGATCTCAGCTATAGGCTGGCATAGGGCTCATCTTTCTTTCCAGGACTTTAGCTGTTTAAGCCTTCTCCTTTTTGTCACATGGCAGGACTGAAACGACCAAGTTCTCTCCTCTTCCGTGTGTCTTCTTGAGTGAGTGTTCATTTATATCAGCCCACCAAAGAGGCAGGAACTCAATCCGAGTGACGTCCTACTGACATGGTCAAATCAAAAGCCCTAATCTTTTATCAACTTAACTTAAAACCTTTATTTTAATACAATGAAAGGGTATCACATCCAGAAGAATAGACCAGTTTACAAACATAATTTTTCTCTTTTTTGGGGATTCATAAATAATATCAAACTCCTACTAAGAAATCATGAAAAAAGGATGGAAAACACAAATTACTAATATCATGGAAGAGAAATACTACATACTATAAAATGAAGATATTACATAAACTATCATATGCTATTACATTAAAGTTTTAGATAAAATGGACAAATCCATTGAAAACATGACAACACAATGAACACAAGAAGAAATAGAAAATATGAATGGTTCTATATCTTTAAAGAACTGAATACATAAACCACCACATAAAAGAAATTCTAGGGTAGATAATTTTATTGGTAACGAAATGTTTAAGAAAGACACAATACCAATCTAAAAACAAAACAAAACAAAACAAAAATTCTGCCAGGAACAAAAAAGAGATGGAACACTTCCCAACTTGTGTTATAAGGCTAGCATAAGTTTGATACCAAAAATCTAACAAGGATATTTCAGAAAGGAAAATTTAAGGCCAATATATCTCATGCACATAAGTGCAAAAATCCTAAATATAACTAGTAAAAACAATTCAGTGATATATTAAATGGCAACACTTTATGACCAAGTTGAGTTTATTCCAGGAACATAAGAGTGGTTTAAACATTTAAAAATCCATTAAAAAAATCAATCATTATAATTCAGCACATTATTGATTAAAGATGAAAATCATATGATTTTAATGGATATAGAAAAATATTTGATTAAATATATCATTATTCATGATAAAAACTAAAAACAAACTAGGAACAGTAAAGAACATCCTTAACCTGACAAAGGGTACTACCTTAGCTCGCTAGGACTGCTGTAACAAAGTACGACAAACTAAATGCCTTAAAACAACAGGCATTTTTTGTCTCACAGTTCTGGAGGTTAGAAGTCCAAATCATGGTTTCGGCAGGGTCATACTTCCTCTGAAACCTGTAGAGTTCTGGTGGTGGCTTGTCAGCAGTCCATGGTGTCCTTTGGTGTGTAGCATAAATCAATCTCTGTTCCATCATATATTGTCTTCACTCTTTATTTGTCTGTGTCCCAATTTCTTCTTTTTATAAGGACAACAGTCATATTGGATTAGAAACCACCCTTATCCAGTTTGGTCTCTTAACTAACAACATCTTCAAAGATCCTATTTCTAAATATAATCACATTTAACAGACAGGGCTTAGGGCTTGAACATATTTCTGGGAAAAAATTTCAATCCATAAAAGTCTATCTTCTGCCTTGTACACCCCAATTCATGTCCTTCCTGCATGTAAAATGCATTCATCCTATCCTAAACCTCCCCTAAAGTCTTAAGCCAGCCAGTACCAATACTAAGTCCAAAAATCTCATTTTCTAAGTCATCTAAAACAGGTATGGATGAGACTGTCAATATGATCCACTGTGGGACATAATTCTCTTCCTTTGGACCTATGAAACGATACAACAATTTATCTGCTTCCAAAATGCAACAATGGAGGGAAGCAGACTTGGCCCAGTGGTTAGGGCATCCGTCTACCACGAGAGGTCCGCGGTTCAAACCCGAGGCCTCCTTGACCCGTGTGCAGCTGGCCTTTGCGCAGTGCTGATACGCGCAAGGAGTGCCGTGCCATGCAGGGGTGTCGCCCGCATAGGGGAGCCCACGCGCAAGGAGTGCGCCCCTGAAGGAGAGCCGCCCAGCGCAAGAGAAAATGCAGCCTGCCCAAGAATAGCGCTGCACACACAGAGAGCTGACACAACAAGATGACGCAACAAAAGAAACACAGATTCCCGTGCTGCTGACAACAACAGAAGTGGACAAAGACGAATACGCAGCAAATAGACACAGAGAACAGACAACTGGGGTGGGGGGAGGGGGGAGAAATAAATAAATAAATAAATAAATAAATCTTTTTAAAAAATGCAACAATGGAGCAGGGATAGGATAGACATTCCCATTCTAAAAGGTAGTAATCAGAAGGAAAAAAAAACCTCACAGGTTCCAAGCAAGTATGAAACCTAACAGGGTGAACTACATTAGATTTCAAGGCCTGAGAGTAATCATCTGTGGTCCAATGATCTGCCTTCTGGGCCCAATGAAGTAGCAGCCCCTGCCCAGCCCTCCCCCCAAACATTGGAGTTGGTGACCTGCCCTTGCCAAATATCAGAACAATGGCCCTGCCTTCTCTAAATATTGGGGCAGTGGTCCCAACCTCCTTAAAACTGGGGGAGTGGCTACACTCTCTCTGAGCACCAGAGAGGTGGCCCAGTCTTCTTGGTCCTAGGATTTGGAATCATTCTTCCTTCCTCCTATCTCTTTCAATCTAGGGTGCCACTGCTTCTGCTGACATAAAATTCTTAAAAGCCTTGTTGGTTTTTCATGCAATTTATGGGGTATGAGCTGTCAGACAAATGGGTCTTCCACAGATCTTCCCTGAACAACTACATCTCTATGCCTGGCTTCTTTGGAGATGGGTGATTGGATCCATGAGACACATGCCAAATCATTTTAGCAATGGTTGCCCAGTCACATCCGTGGCCGTTTCTAGGGCACATTACAGTATCTGGGTAAGTTAAGAATTTTCCAAATCATCCAATCATGGTTCTTTTTGCTTAATGGTCCATTCCTCAATTTATATCTTTCCTCTTGAGTTTTACTATAAACAGCAAGGAAAAACCAGGATACATCTTCTATACTTTTCTTGGAAATATCTTTAGCTAAATACCCATACCCAAGTTCATCACTTATCAGTTCTGTCTTACAAGATTAAATATAATCCCTCTAATATTGGGAAAAGGAAAATAGTGCCCCTATTACCACTTTCATTGAGCACTATGTAGAAGGTCTCAGGAAAGAAAACTGGAAAGGAAAAAGTCAAACTGTCTTTTTCCTCATACAATGTGATTATCTATGTATAAAACCCTACATAATTCTATAAAAAAGCTAATAATTTAGTTTTGCAATGTCAATATAAAAATTAATTGTATGTCTATACATTAGCAATAAACAACTGAAAACTGAATGCAATGCTATTTATAATAGCATCAAAAACACAAAATAGCAATAAACTTAACAAAATATGTGTAATAGCTATACACCAAAAAATAAAAATAAAATAAAAAGCAAAAACCTGAGAGAAGTTTAAGAAAATCTTTCAAAAATGGAGAAATATACCATGTTCATTGACTGAAAGATTCAATATCATCAAGGCGTCAATTATCCCCAAATTGATCTATAGATTCAAAGCAATTCTAATCAAAATTCCATCACCTCTTTTTTTGGTAGAAATTGACAAGTTAATTCTAAAATATTTATGGAAACACAACAGACTGAGAATAGACAAAATAATTTTCAAAAGGAAGAACAAAATTGTAGGGTTTCTACTACCTGTTTTCAAGACTTACTCTAAAGCTACAGTAATCAAGGTTGTGTTGTTCAGTGTAAGAATAAGCATATAGATCAGTGGAACAGATTAAAAAGTACAAATATAGACCCACACTTGTACTGAATATAAAAAAAGAAGTAGAATTGGATTAGAATTGAGAGGTAAAAGCAATAAAGCTTCTAGGAAAAAAACATAGGAGACTGTCTAGTGACTTTGGGATTAGGAAATATTTCTGAAATAAAAATAAAATTATAAATGAAAAATCATTTAGTTAGACTTTATTAAAAACTTCTGCTCTTTGGAAGATATAGTGAAGAAAGTGAAAAGACAACTCACTAACTTGGAGAAAATTGTTGCCAACACCTATCTTATCACACTTAAAACTCAATAATAAGAAAGAAAAACAACCCAATTAAAATGGGCGAAAGAGGGAAGCAGATATGGCTCAAGTGACAGAACCTCCATCTATAATATGGGAGGACCTGGGTTCAATCCCTGGGGCCTCCTAGTGAAAAAAGAAGAGAAAACGTGCCCGCACAGCAAGCCAGTGCCCACTGAGTGCCTGTGTGGTGAGCCAGTGCCCCACACAAGTGAGTCTGTAGCAAGATGATGATGCATCAAAAGAGAGACAAGGGGAGAGTTAAGGTGAAGCACAGCAGAAACCAGGAACTGGGATGGCACAGTTGACAGGCAACCTCTCTCCCCTTCTGAGGTCTCCAGGATCAAATCTGGGTGAATACTAGAGGAGAGAAAATGAGAAAGAGAAGACAATACAGCAAAAGAAGCAGGGTGGGAGGAGAGAAAATGGGGGGGCAATAAATAAATAAATAAATGGGGGGCAATAAATAACTAAATCTTTCAGAAAAATGGGCAAAAGATTTGGACAGATACTTTATCAAAGAAAAAATACAAATGGAAAATTAGCTCATGAAATAATGCTCAATATCATTAGTCAATAGGGAAATGCAAATTAAAATCTTAGTGAGAGACTATTATATATACTTATATATATTTTATATATTATATATACTATTATATATATATACTTAGTGAGAGACAATTATATATACTATATATATATATATAGCTAAAGCTATTCTAGTATATATTTGCACGAGATTAGCTAAAACTATGCAGCAACTAGAATATGACTGTTGGAGAGGCTAATTTGGAAAACAGTTTGGCAATGTCTTATATAGTTAAACTAGAACTTACCATATGATTCAGCAATCTCACTGCTAGATATTAAGCCAAGATATATGGAAACATATATATGCGCAAAGAAAGCCCAAAACTGAATCCAACTTTTTCACTATCAACTAGTAAATAGGTAAGTTGTGGTACATACATACTGTGGAATACTACTCATCAATAAAAAGAATGAATTACTAATACATGCAACAACACATGAATCGAATCTCAAAAGCATTATGTTAAGTGAAAGAAGCCAGGCACAAAAGACAACATATTGCATGATTCCACTTACATGGCATTCTAGGAAAGGCAACACTATTGGGACAGAAAACAAATCAGTGGTTGCCAGGAACTGGAGTTGTGGGAAGGGGATTGATTCTAAAGAGGCATAAGAGAAATTCTGGAACAATGGAAATCTTGGTTCTGGAGGCAGTTCGATGATTAGATACATTTTTAAAAACACATGGAACTTACATTTATTTAATAACGATAAATTTAATTGTATGAAAATCATACCTCAATAAAAAAAATTAGGAGTTTGGTAGGGTAGTGCAATTCAATTTCTTTGCTATGCAAATATCAATCAACAGAGAAATGGGTGAATCACAGTATATTCTCATAATGGAATATATACCACAATGAGAATGAATGATACAGCTGCAGAGAATAATGTGATGAATCTCATAAGTATAATGTTGAATGAAATAAACCAGATACAAAAGATTCCATTTATCTAAAGGATGTTGTTACAAATCAGTGTTACCATGTGGCAGTTGGTAAGCTGGTAGGGAGTAGAGACTGGAAGGAAACCCAGGGGTTCTGAGGTTCTGATAATGTTTTGTTTCTTGATGTAGATCCTGTTGCATGGGTGTGTTCAGTCTGTGAAAAGTCATCAAGCTCTATACTTAAAATAAAAGTATTTTTCTCTTGTATATTATACTTCAAAAAAGTCTTAAAAATTCTCTTCTTACATATTAGCAATAACAAATTAGAAACTGTAGAAAGAAAAAAAACATTCATTCACAAAGCAAGAAAAACTACAAACTATCCACTATAAAACCTCCAGAAATGCAGGATACCTATGTGAATAATACTCTATAACTTGGGAAAACGGACTTTGGCCCAGTGGTTAGGGCGTCCGTCTACCATATGGGAGGTCCGCGGTTCAAACCCCGGGCCTCCTTGACCCGTGTGGAGCTGGCCATGTGCAGCGCTGATGCGCGCAAGGAGTGCCGTGCCACGCAAGGGTGTCCCCCGCGTGGGGGAGCCCCATGCGCAAGGAGTGCGCCCGTGAGGAGAGCCGCCCAGCGTGAAAAGAAAGTGCAACCTGCCCAGGAATGGCGCCGCCCACACTTCCCGTGCCGCTGACGACAACAGAAGCGGACAAAGAAACAAGACGCAGCAAAAAGACACCAAGAACAGACAACCAGGGGAAGGGGGGAAATTAAATAAATAAATAAATCTTTAAAAAAAAACTCTATAACTTAAGGAACTTTTAAAAACCTGACTAAATAGAGGACTAGAAATGGGAAGACTCAATACTCTACAGCTATCAAATGTCTCTGAATTATTCAATTAAATACCATGTCATTTAGAACCATATCAAAAAACACCAAATACCTAGGAATAAATCTAATGAAAATTGTGCAAGTCTTCTACAAACTTTGAGAGACATTGAAGATGACCTAAATAAATCCAGGGATATATCATGCTGTCATGTCTATGGATTAGAACATTCAATATTTCAAAAATGTTAATTCTTGTAATTCTACAGTAAATCCCTCACCTACATTTATCTATTGAGTCATGAAATCCCAAACAAATGCTCAGCAAATACTTGTGGAAATTGATAAATTGATTGTGCAACTCATCAGGAAATACAAAAGATCAAGAATAGCCAAGACAATCTTGAAGAAGAAGATCAAAGTAGAGGGTAATACCAGACTCTGGAGATTTATTGTAAAATCATGAAATGAAAACAGTGTGATTCAGACAACTCAAAGAGGGAAACAGAAAAGAGGATCTCAAGCCAGTCCCACATGGATACTTTACGTAATTTATGACAAAAGTGTTCCTGTAAAGCATCAAAGGGGGAAAAGATGTACTTTTTAATAAATCCTGCTGAGTCAATTAGAGACAATATGGAAAAAATAGAATATACAAAATCTATCCTAGGTTGATAGTAGGCTTAATTGTGAGAGGTAAAAAAGTAAAACTACTATAATGATGCTGTTTAACAGAAACATACAATTAATAAATTTTGTGGCCACATTAAAAAAGTAAAAAGAAACTAGTGAAATTAAATTTAAAAATATATTTTATTTAACCCCAAATTTCAAAAATACCATTTCAGCAAGTAACTAACATAAAAATTATTAATGAGATATTTTACATTGTTCATACTAAGTCTTCAGAATCTCATGTGTATTATATACTTACTGCACATCTTAGTTCAGGTGTTAAATTTTTAATGATAAAAGTGAAACATAATCCAATTAAAAGGAAAAAGTTTTGTTTAGTTAGAAAATAGTATACATTGCTTTGGCTTTTAACATTAAAATCATCAAAATAAAATAAAGTTTTCCTCATTCACACTAGCCATATCTGGAGTATACAATAGTGACTATTATATTGGGCATCACAGTTCTAGAAGGTAACAAAACAATATCGTTGTGACCTCAGAGTAGGCAAAGATTTCATAATCAGGATACCAAAACCAACCACCATAAGAGAAAATGCTTAGTTTGTTTTCATTAAAATAAGGACTTCCATTTATCAAAAAACACCTGAAGAGAGTGAAAAAGTGAGCCAAAGAGTGGAAGAAGAAATTCGCAATACATAAATCTGACAAAAGACTTGTATTCAGAATACACACAAATTAAAAAACAATAAGGAAACGGCAGACAACACAAAAAAAAGTAGGGAGAAAATATCTGAATAGAGACTCACACTGGAGAATATCCAAATAAGTGTGTGAAAAGCTGTACAACACCATTAAAAGTTTAATGCATATCAAAACCACAAGAAGCTACTACACACCCATAAATATGGCAGCATTAAAAACACCAAAAACTCAAATTACCAAGTATTGGTGAAGACACAGAGCAAGTGGAGCTTTCATTACCTGCTGCAGGATGTATACATTTGTACAACCACTTTGGAGGAGTATTTGACAGTATCTACTAAAACTGACTATATACGTTACCCACGGCTAGCAATTCCACTCCTCGGGATATCCCCAAAAGAAATGAGTACGTATGTAGACCATAGACAGGTACAAGAATGCTCAGAGCAGCATTATTCAGTTTTTAAAACCTGAAAACAACCTAAATGCCCAACAAAAGAACACAGAAATAAATTGTGGTACATTCATATAGTGAAATAAAATATAGCAATGGAAAAGAACAAACACTGCTGTACACAGCAGCCTGGATAAATCCCCCATACATAATGTTTAGGGAGAGAAGCCAGCATAAATGAGCACATACTTGTATTAGTTTTAGTTTTCTATTATTGTGTAAAAATTAGAACAAATTTACAAGCTTAAGACAATGTCCATTTATTATCTCACAGTTCTATAGATCATAAGTCCAGGCAGGGTTCAACCAGATAATCTCACCTTGATTAACTCAAAGATGAGTAGGTTAGGTCTACCCAGGGTAATCTCACCTTGATTAACTTAAAGTCAACCGATTTGACAGGTGTGGTCACTTTTACACTTGGCTGCTGAGTGTGTGAACTGGCACAACTTTGATGGAGGGCAATTTGGCAATATCTATGAAAATTCCCAATCCATATACCCTTTGCTCCAGCAACTCCACTTCTAGGAATTTAATCTATAGATATATTCACACTTAAGCCAAATGGTCAAACTTCTCAGCTATTCATTGTAGCACTATTTACAAAAACAAAAGATTGGAAACAACCTACACTGTCTATCATAGGGCACTGGCTAAATAAATAATGGTACATCTACACAATGGGATACTGTGCAACTATAAAACAAAAGAGAAAACTCTTTATGTGTTTATATAGAATGCTCTCCAAAATAAAATGAAGAGTACCCACAAAAATGTACAATATGCGACCATGGTACCATTTGTGAGAATAAAATATGTAATTTACTTTTATGTGCATATGTTGTGGAAGAATGCATAAGAAACTGACAATATTGGTTATCATCAGGGATAGGACTTACATGGCTCAGGGACAAGGAAGGGAGAAAGAACGTTTCATGTTGTACCTTTTGTACTTTTCATTTTGAGCCATATGACTGTACTATTAAATGCATAATGCATTAAATATTATGACATGATATGAAAGGTATAGTTATTCTCCAGTATGTCCTTGCACATCCTGATCTTGGCTGAAAATAGATTCTTTGTTAATATACATAGATTTTTGATTAAGATACCAAAGAAGATAAATATTTCTTTCATGAAAACTAAAGTTCCAAAATAAAAGTGAAATAAAATAAAAGTTAAAAAAAATAGAGAAAAACAAGTTGCTCAACAGTATGTATAGTAGGGTCCCAGTTCTTTTTAAGCAAGTAAACATCAAGAACAGAAAGAAATTGTGTGTTTAATGATTTCTAAGGATACCCACTAAAACTCTGACAAGGAGAGGGCAATGGGATACAATTTACTTTTTAATTAATGCTTCTAAATTGTTCGACTGTTCTGATTCTTTGATGTATTAATAATTAATTTTATGATGTAAATATTATAGTCAGTGTTCAAATAGTAACAAAAAATTCAAACTTAAAAGAGGATCCACTGACTAATAGCAACATTTAAAAAAATACGATACTCAGTGCTGGTGACAACATAGTGAAAAAGGTATTCTTAGACATAAGGGGTGGAAATATGAATTGGTACCTTGACCTGTTTATAAAAGAAATTTTTACTGAGATAATTGTAGATTCACATGCAGTTGTAAGAAATAGTACAGAGAGATCCCAAGTACTCTCTATCTGCACTCTCCCTTTTAAAAAGCAATTTGTCAGTGTGAGTTAAGAATCTTAAACATATTCACATCTTTAATCCTACTATCTCATTTCTTAGAATCTATCCCAAAGAAAGAATTCAAAGGAAAGAAAAATGTATATGCATAAAAATGTTCATAATACCATATATATAATATAAATATATTCATACATAACATATATACATATATCTACAACTTAAACAATAAGAAAATAGTTCATTAAATGATAACACATCCACTAGATAGAATATTCTGCAACCATTAAGATACGTTTATGTAGATTATGTGGGGATTGGTACAATACCTTTGGCATAATGTTGATAAAAAAGATAGAAAATTTTATAGACAACTCAGTAAATAATATTCACCTGAAGAGTGGAAAGGTGATGGAATTTGGTTTATCTTTATCTCTTTTCAAAACTTTCTATAACATAATTTAAAATTTTTAACTTTTCTGCCCCCCCAAATTCAAATTTTCCTACTTTGTCAGGATTTAATATGAGAGGCAAAATGAATTCAAGATGCCTGCTTGTCAATCCAAGGATGATAACAAACTGCTGGCCACTAACTGTAGACTTTTATCAGGAAAAGAGCCACTTACTTCGGTCTGCTGCTGAAGGAGGAGGCCCCTGGCCCAGGGATGTGCCACTGAGAGGCTGCAACATCTTCTCCAGGGGCTGGGCGTTGTCTGTGGGCAGCACCTTCTCTTTGGGGCTGCTGAAGAGGTCCCTGAGGTCATTTCTTTGTCTGGGTTCTTGAATAAAACTTTCAAAAGGTTTGTCTTTGTATCTGAGGGAAGAGAAGAGTGAGACTCTTCTCCTTGGAACCCTAGAAGCATCTGGCAAGGTCTCTTGCAAACTCACTTTCTCGAGGAGTGTGGGGACATCTTCAATCTTGCTGCAGCGAGGGGACGCGAGCACAGGAAAGATCTTGGATGACCGGTTGAGCAAAGTATGGGTGCGCAGGGCAGGGTCGGCGGGGCTAGGGTCCGAGTTCTGGGCAGCCCTGGCAACAGGGGAACCCGGGGAGAAGAAGACCGAGGACCTGCTAGCCATGTCTCTGGCCTGCTGACCCCAGTCTTTGCTGAAACTGGTTTTCCGCAGGCTGAATGAGCGAGCGCAGGCATGCGGCTGGCTGGCGGGCAAGGTCTTGGATTCTGTCTTGGTCCAAGGCTTCTTCCCGCCTGCAAGGCCAGGGAGGAGGGACCTTCGGATGGCATTTGCTATGAGCCTCAGGGGGGACTTGGGCGGAGCCACGCTTGGCTCCCCTGGAGCCTGGTGGGCTGGGCTCCCCGACTTCTGAGCCTCTCTCTGGGCTGGCAGTGTCTCTCTAGCCCCCCGAGGAGGCATCGCGGGGTGGACTGGATTCAGCACACAGCCTCCAATACCATTCTCAGCAGGTTGCTCTCCAGCTTCCAGGTGCAAGCTCTTGGGGATGGAGTCATTCCAATCCAGCAACTGGGTCTTCTGCTCGTGAGTGAGGACTAACTTCTTTAAGCCTGACTTCTTCTCCTCTTCCAGCTCTGACCCTTCCTCTCCTCTTCCCGTGTCCTCTGCAGCCCCAGCCCATAGCTCTTGGCCTGGTGAGCACCTGTCCTTCCCTCGAATGGCGTGGGGGCCTCTGTGGATGCTTCTGGTATCCCCGAAAGGGGCCTCGGCCTCCTTACCCCCAGCAGATGCCACCTCTCCAGGTCGAGGTGGTCCGGGGCATGGAAGGCCTTCTTCATCAGGGCTCACCGGGCAGTATTCTGCTCGGTCCAGGACCTGGTGACGGGGCAGGTATAAGGAAACTTCCTTGCAGGCTCCTTGGGCTCTGGCTCGCCTCAAAAAGATTGGGGTGGAGGGACTGGAAGGATCTCTTGAAACCTGTGAGGGGTGGTTGGAAGCTCTCACCTGGAGGAGATGAGCAAAAATAACAGCTATTGGTAACATTTCCAGTATTTATTTACATGGGGAATGCAAATCTCAGTCCACATCCTCTTCCCTTCTCTTCCTCACAAGTCCTTCTTCAGATTTCAGACCCCAACCTTAAAAAGAATTCTGCTTGGGAGGGTTTCAAAGGACCGCTCTGTGTTCTGAATGGATGCCTTGGGATCTGCTCAGATCTCCTTGGAACCCTGGAATCATCACTGATCAAAGGGGTTTCCAAATCCTGAACTAGGTGGGTAGAAAGCCAGAAGGGAAGGCAAAGCCGTGGGCACTGCCCTTGACCGCATCCTGGGCTAGGAAGGGTTGGCCTGCCCCAGACACAGGGGAGGAGGAGATCCCCTGGCCTGCTCGGCGATGGCCCCTATTGAAGGGCATATCCTGCCCACAGGTATGTTCCTTGAGACTGTTCTTCCTTGAGACTGTTACAGTAGGAGAAAAGAAAAGTCATGCTTCTGAGCTGGAGCTGTGGTGGCAGAAGGACAGCCTTTGTGATCGTCCAACGACCCTTCTAAACCCACCTCCCACCTCGCACCCCTGAGACACTAGTCATCTCCATGCTGAGGGAACTCGGTCCTCAGCAAAGGAGAGCCTTGACTGGACTCTGGCAGGATTCCCTATGCCCTGCCAAGGACGCGAGCTTCACAGGAGCACATACCTCTTCTGTTTTATGCACTCTACGTCTCAGAGCCTAGACCAGGGTCTGGCAGGTGATAGAAGCCTGAGAAATACATATTGCAAGAATGAGCCCAGCCCTGCATATCTCAGAGATGCCATTTTCTATTTAAGGGGCTGTTGCTTCTAAGATTCTACAGATACTACCAAAGGCTCCCTCACATAGGTGCCTGCTCTGGTTGCTTTCATCTCTGGGGATTTTCACGAGCACTGGGATTCCTTCAGCTGTGAGTTCCTCAGTGCCCTCTGTAAGTTCCTCAAAGGCAGAGGATATGTCCTAGCCTCTCTGCACCCCAAAGTCCAACCCCATTCCTGGCTCAGAGTCCATACCCTTTAACCTTTGCAGAGTGAGAGAGGTAACGTCCCCTCAGGAGCGGCCAAGAAGGAGCAGGATGAGCCTTCACAAAGACACGAGTGAAGGAGGCCTGGGTGGGCCCTTGACAGAGCATCTCTCTGGCCCTGGCTTTACCCTTGGGGCAACCTCCAAATGCTTAGGATCCAGAGTCAAGGGGGGAGGTGGGCGGAGGAGGGGCAGCTCGCCTTTCCAACACCTGGGCAGGGCCTCAGTGAAACTTACCTGAGGAGAGGAGTAACAATCCGAAGCATTCCTCGGAACACTGGCTGATGACAATGGTGGGGAAGATGGAGAAGACAATGAGGAGGTAGAAAGAGAAGGAGACAATTCCTTTGGAGGCAACGTAGTTCTTTTGTTGTTCACTGGCATCACGTCTACCAAGGAAAGGACATACTCTCCATTACAGAGTTGTAATTACCTGATTTTATCATAAAAAGAGGAAGCTTTAAGGAAGCCCAAATTCTATAAACTGAGCCAAAGAGAGGAAGACGGCACCAGCAACCAGCAGAGACTGCTTAGGAGGCCCCGGTGCCCACAGCTTGGGATCTGGAGGAAGAGGTGTAAGAGAGGTAGGAGCCTGCGGGGGCAGGTGGGCCCAGGATGAAAAGGCCAAGAACATTCAGGCCCAGGGGAGGACGTTCCTGAGAGCTGGAACCTGGAGTCCCCAGAGCGGTTCTTGGGTATGGACGTCTACCTCTCAGCTAGTGTCTGTTAAAGCCGCGGTGGTTTGGGGGCCAGGCCGCCAGCGCGGCAGAGCACTGTGTGAAGTCACTTGGTCAGTAAGCCATCTGAGGTCTCCGCCCCCAAGATGCAGGACCTCTAGCTGTGGACACCAACAGGACAGACACTCACGGCTAATGAAATGCTCTCTTCCTGATCACACGTGTACGAGGCGCTCTCAAACAACAGGATCAGTTGAAGATTTTAAAAGAGCCCGGGAGGAAGGTTGCAGTAAGTATCAAATCATTTGAAGCACCAGGGAGCCGTGTCCACGCCCAACTCCCGTGGGTCAGGAATTCTCAGCGTATGTGCTCAGAGCAACACAAGGAAGGAGTGTGCAAAGGCCCAGAGGATGAGTCTACTTCCATCTGGGGAGCTGAAATCCATTTCAATTATAGCAGAATCCTGACAGTTGTAGCCTGTAAGAATCAATCTCACTCCACCACCCCCACATGTACACACACACTCTCTTGTGTGGTACCCTTAAATGTAAACTCTTAAGCATTTTGTGTCCATATTGAACCATTTCAGATAATTTGTCCTCAAATGCGTCCAGAAAATGCCAAGCACTACTTCAGATTTGCCCTCTCAGGGTCTGCACCTCCAGCCCAGCCAGCTCTCCCTCACATCCCCGCACAGACGGGATGCACCTCAGAAACTGCCCGGGGCCACTCTTCCTAAAGAACCCATTTGAATCCCTGGATCTCCTTCTGGCCACTCAACTGACCCATTCAGATTTCCCTCCAAGACTTTTGGGTGTCAGAGTTTAGTTTGCTCCTTAGCTCAACGCAATCCTTTGGTCTCAGTTTCCCCAAAGCCATGGGTGAGAGGCTCTTCCTCAGGCACTCAGGCCAAGCTGAAGCCAAGCCCTACCTCGAGAACAGTTCCACCAAGGCCCATTTCTTTATACAGGAAAACCACACAGACGGATTTTCAATATTCTATCCTGCTTTCCACAGGCACAAATGCAGACACGGCAGATAACCTGATTATTGGTTTCCAAAACATGACTACCACATATGGCCAGCAAGCTTCCAAAGAGAAGCGCTCCCCAAATGCTGCAGAGGAAAAAGGCAACTCAGGGGACCGGATCTGAGGGTGGGAAGGAAGGAGCTGCTGAGGAGAAAGGCCACTGGTGCCGGGCGCTGGTGCGGGGAGCCGACTGCCTGCCTCCCCCATCACCCACACACCCGTCTCAGCCCACAGTTAGATGCTCCGAGCCTAGAAAGTCAAACGCTGTGGGTCAGATGTTGCCTTGCTTCCTGTCCTCAGCTTGCCAAACTCCTGTCAAATTCCTTCTCCTCTTCCTCACCGCCCCCCTTCTCCTCTCTGCCACCTCTTGAACGAAACTGAAACTTGCCTCAAAGTCCTCTCAGCTCAATGGACGGCCTCTCTGTTCTACCGAGGCGTTTTCAGGGGGCCTTTTGACAAAGAGCCTGGGATATCTTCGGAACTAGGTCTGACAGAAAACCGTGGGGGCTCACAAGGTCACGGACTGGACGTTGCCTTCCTCCTCTCGCTAGCGCCCCGCCTCCCCCCAGCTGGTGCGGTCCCTCTCCAATTGTCCCCACGCGGCGACATCGAGGCAGAGCTTGACAGGAAACGTCACTGTCTGAGGTAGGTGATGTCTTTGGGTTCCCTCAGAGGATGGTAAAGGGGAACTTGGGGACCCACCTCCTTCACACCAGCTGCTTGACACTGAGCAAGTTCCCTCACCCCTCGGTTTCCCCATCTGAGGATTGATTGAGGAAACAGAGGGGATGAAGAAGCGGTGGCCAGCAGTGCAGGACACAAAGTAAATGCTAAATGCTCACTATATAGGAATCCCATCCCCTTTCTTTCCACTCATATGCAGAACTGGTATCCAATATAGACTCACTGAACCCTGACCCATTCCAGATAGGGGGCACCCCCACCCCTAGCCGGGATTTCTAGGGGCAGGAGCTCCTCACTAGCCACTGCGATCCTGCTCTGTATGGCCCTGCCAGGCTGCCCTGGCCTCTGCAGGGGTCTCAGTCAGATGCTGCCTGCTCTGAGGGCCCCCTAGAACAGGGGGTTGAAGAGCAGACCAGAGCCTGCCTTGCAGCCTCCACGCCCACCCTGGCCAGGGGCTAACTCTTCTCCGGGCTCTCCAGGCCCTTAGGAAGCCGTGGTGACCTTTCCCTTCAATCCTAGAGGTTATTCTGGCAGCCCGGCAGGCTGGGGAAGGTGTCAGCCGTCACCCAGTGCCCTCCACCCTCTCACCTGGGCTTGGGACCAGAACCAGCCTTGACCCAGGTGACGCCCCGTGTGCCAGCCATGCGCATGGGGGTGTGTCTCCTGTTGGGCAAGAGGAAGGCGACTGAAAGGATGGCTCTGGTTGCTTTCATCTCAGGATTTTCACCAGCACTGGGATTCCAGGGCGGGGCTTCCTGGAAGCTGGGAGCTCAACCCCTTCTCCAAGTCCTGGAGTGCCCTCTAGTGGCCGCAGCCTGCACAGGCCTGACCCACGAGTTTCTCCGTTTTGGTGTGAACTCACTCCGGCCTGCCAGTGTCTTTGTTCATTTGTTCGTTCGTTTGTGCAATCATTCATTTAATTGGCAAAGGTGGACTGGATGCCTCCTGTGGGTCAGACCCATGCTAGGCACTAGGCCCATAGAAATGATTCAAACTCAAGGCCTTGCCCTCCAACCAGCTTTGTATATACTTGAGAACCAGCACCCAGCACTGCCGGGCCCACAGGCACAGCTGAGGACCGCAGGGGCACCCCTGGATCATGCCACTGTTTAGCCACGCGCTCTCCTTGCACCTCCTCGAGCATCCCCCACCCTGCTGGGAGGACCACCCCCCCCCACTCTCCCTGCACTTGCCCCTGTTAGTCTAATTCTGGGAACTTCTTGAGGGCAAGGACTGAGCCCCCAAAACTGGTAGCACCCAGGAAAGACCGCCAGAAGCATTGAGAGGGAATCTGCACCCAACTGGACCTGCCCAGAGAAGCAGGAGGCCAGTGACTTGGCGGGGGGGGGGGGGGGGAGTGGAGGTGGCAGTGAAGTAGAGAATGAGAGAACATAAGGCAAAAGCCTAGCCAGGGCCTCAGTAACTGTTAATTCCCTCCTTCTCGCTCTCCGCTACCTGGGGCTTTAACATGATTCAAGTCAGCTTGACCCCACTCCACCCCATCCCCAAACAAAACGGCTTGCTCAGATGTGCAGCCCTCAGTCCAGCCCCAAAGGTGCCCATTGTCCAGCCTGACCCAAGGCGCCCGGGTGGGTGCTGGAGAGGCAGATGAGAGGGGCCTCTCACTTAGGGGCTGCTGCAAGGTGAATCTCTGGCCCTGGCTGGGAGTCAGCATTTCCTCAGTAGGAAGGAAAGGAGGGTTCTAATTCAAATGCAAAAACATTTCTTTGTAGAAACCCGAGCCTAGTCCAAGGCTTTCCTGGGTCTACTTCTCCCACCGGAGAGGGCTCTAGAGGACATATGGGTCCCAGGGAAGTGGAGGCTAGCAACTTAGAATAGGATGGAGTGCTCTGCATTCTCTCCTGGTCCAGGCAAGGAATCCCTCCTACCTGTGGCAAGGCTGAGAATGTGGGAAAACCATGGGATGCTGTGCAACTGTGAGTGTGGTCACTGCGTCCCCTAGTGGACACCTGCCGCTTCAGCACCCGCCGCAGGCCTGGCCCCCACTGAGCCCCTGCTCCTCCCCCAGGATGCTGTGACCAAGGCCTGCTCAGAGAAAAGGGGGGTGAAAGAGGTAGGTTTTAGCCTTCTTCATAGCTTTGCCCACAGTTGGATGAGGCAGTTAGGCTGACACCCTCTGCCAACTGCAGGGTACCGAATCAGGACAGATAGAGCCCTGGGGCCTCAGTTTCCTCATTTGTGCTTCTAAGAGCTCGGAGCAGATGACTGCTGAGGCCTGTTCTAGGTGAAACACTGGAATTCTAAGGCTCCACGATTCAGAGTGGGGGACTGAGGGGACAGTGGGAAATCCCTCAGAACATGTTTCTTCCAGTCAAAAGCGGAAATGAGCCAACCTTCTATTTCTTTTCTCGCCCTTCCCTCACATCCGGGAGACCCTGTCAGAGAAGACCTTGTAAGGAGTGCACACAGTGGCCCCCGGCAATTAACCAGGGGCTCTGCCCACTCCCACCCTCCCAGGGCTCTTGACTCACGTGACTGCAGTTTTCTCCTCCAGTTCTGGTATTTGCTTGGAGTTGGAGACTGGACGCTGTTAGCCTGTTGCAGAGCTGTGGCCAAAGACAGAAGGCGGCCGGGAAGGTGGGGGGAGAAAGAGTCCGTCAAGTGTACAGGACAAATGGGAGACTTTCTCCTTCAGTCCATTCACAGTAAGTTAATAGGTTAATGATCGTAATTGACGGAGCCCCCTTCTTCTCTCAGACCCCACCTCTCCACATCACATACCTCTAAACCTTCATTCATCAAATATTATTTAAGGGAAGCGGCTGTGGCTCAACCAATTGGGCTTCTGTCTACCATATAGGAGGCCCAGGGTTTGATGCCCAGGGCCTCCTGGTGAGGGTGAGCTGGCCCACGCGGAGTGCTGGCCCACATGGGAAAGCCGCCCCACGCAGGAGTGCCGGCCGATGAGGACAGCTGGCACAGCAAGATGACGCAACAAGAGACACAGGGGAGAGAAAATAAGAAGACATAGCAGGGAAACGGACTTTGGCCCAGCGGTTAGGGCGTCCGTCTACCATATGGGAGGTCCGCGGTTCAAGCCCCGGGCCTCCTTGACCCGTGTGGAGCTGGCCCATGCGCAGTGCTGATGTGCGCAAGGAGTGCCGTGCTACACAGGGGTGTCCCCCGCGTAGGGGAGCCCCACGCGCAAGGAGTGCACCCATAAGGAGAGCCGCCCAGCGCGAAGGAGGGAGCAGCCTGCCAAGGAATGGCGCCGCCCACACTTCCCGTGCCGCTGACGACAACAGAAGCGGACAAAGAAACAAGACGCAGCAAAAAGACACAGAAAACAGACAACCGGGGAAGGGGAGGGGAATTAAATAAATAAAAATAAATCTTTAAAAAAAAAAAAAAAAAAAAAAAAGAAGACATAGCAGAACAGGGAGTTGAGTGGCACAAGACAGTAATGGCCACTCTCCCACTCTGGAAGCTCCCAGGATCAGTTCTTGGAGCTGCCTAAAGAGAATACAAGCAGACACAGAAGAACATACAGCAAATGGACACAGAGAGCTGACAACGGGGGGAGCGGGGGGAATGGGGATGGGGGAGAAATAAGTAAATCTTAAAAAAAAAATTTTAAGAACCTGCTTAGGGACAGGGAGTATCCTGTTTCAGAAAATGCCTCAAATTATGAACCATCATTCTAACTCCATGGTCATGACTAAGTATACATATGCACACACACACGTGTGTGTGTATATGCATAATATATACGTGTGTGTATATATATATATAATGCATATATTTTTGTATTTTTTCTTAGTAGAACAGTCCTTTAAAGTTGAGGTTTCATATCAATGTCCTCTCTAAGTAATAGATAAAAACTGGAGTTGCTCTGATTCAAGCCAGGAAGCTGCGGAGAGCTCTACCTTCCGCCTCCCCTCCCCACACCGAGCCCCAAACCCTTTGGAGTTCATTTTTAGCTGAACCTCGAGACCATGCATCGCTGTGACCGCTTCTAGGCCTGTTTCCAGTGGAAACACATTTACAGGCAACTGTATGCAACGTACAGAAGGCCTGGGCGCATGGCTGCAGAGTGCAGTCTGCCCGTCTCCCCATCACAGGAACCCCCTGGCTGAACGTTCCCCTACATCAGGGGCTCTCAACCTTTTTTGCTTCATGGACCCCTTTTCCAGTCCACGGAGCCCTTACTAAGTCCAAACTAAACTGTGTATTATTTTAAAAATGTTAACAACCACACCAGCACGTCCCCATAAAAATAATGTTTTTTGACTTTCAATTGAAGCTCACAGCCCCCTGGTTAAGAACCCCTGCCCCACATTTTAGGGCCACGTCCTGCCCCCACAGACCGGCTTGGGGTTCTCCAGGCTGCAAGCTTGGCATGAGAAGCCAGCTGGCCTCGAGCTCAGCCAGAACCTGCTGACCAGCCTCTTTAGCACTTCACGGAGAAACGCCTCAAGAAGAAGACGTTCTCCTTGCTTCTCCTCTTTTAACTTTGTGGAATGGAACCTACTGGAAATGGCTAGCATCCATGAGAGATTTTCCACCACTGGTGTTTTCAAAGCACACGTGCACACATTTAACCTTGATAGGAAAAATAGGGGAGGAAGTAATGACTTGATGCAGTAATTATAAGTGGTATAAAGAAGCTGCTAATTCCCTTCTTTTTATCTTAATTTTAGCACTCTAGCAGCACTTTTGGAGGTCTTAGTGCAGGGCTTTCTGCTGAAGGAACAAGAGAGTATGTATTCTGTCAAAGTGCAGATACCATTTTACTGTTACACACTAATAGGGGCTCCAAAGACCTGTTATCAAATTATTGCTAGAAAAAAATGGATAAATATCAATTCTGCTAAACCAGAATCTCTTTTGGGCAGATTGCCATCCAAACTCTAATTAGTTTATGTCCAAGAACCCAATCCATTACGTAATTCATTTATTTACTTAGGGGCACATTTTACAGCTAATTCATCCAGGCAGGTGCTCCAGGAAACTGCTCTTCTGAGATTATCAAAGTGTAGGATGTGTTAATATAAAATGCAAATACCTGGACCTGCCCCAAACCTTCTGAATCTGCACGTCTGAAGAAGGGACCCGGGAATTCATCTTTTAAACAAAGATTTTTCAATTAGATGTTTTAGGGAGCATTACTGAGCATTTCCTATGGCCTCGATAGCACAGAGTTTAAGGAATATTTCAGCCCATCGTCTTGGGCATGCGTTAGGTTAAAGAACTTTAAGGAGGCAATAGACTATTTTTTTATGCACTGAGGCGGTCCCAGAAATCATTTTAAAGCAATGTCCTATCTTCTCTGGCCTTCCCCAGCCCACCTTTGAGCCATTTATCCAGGTGAGAGTCGTAGCTAATGATGCCCCATTATATCCACATGACATCAACCCTACAACTTGGTAACAAGTGGATTTACCCATAGCCAGCACCACAAAACATGGCACTGGACCCATACCAGAGACTTTAACCTAAAATATCATCTGCCCATTGATAATTAAACCATGACCAATAAAAACAAAACCAACAGGGGTTTGTTTGAAAGTGATACAATTGATCCACACACTATCTACTTTGTATTTTATCTTGTGATTAAACTGGATTTTGCTTCAGCTATATTGCCTTGGTCTCTCAACTCAACCTACCCCCCACCCCTGGAAGAAATGGTTTCAATGAACCAGGTTTTATTACAGTGCCCTCACCTGCCAGCAAGGGATATTCCATGAAACAGCCTTGGGAAGATGATGACTGCTTTTTCTGAAGAGCCATTATTTAAGACGTGATCTAATACATCTCTTGATACCATCTATTTGAAATGGCTGGAAACATCCACAGAGTTAAACATCAGAAAAATCTTTGCCTGCTGTGAAAAACTAATATATTTGTTCCCCATGAATAAGATTAATAATTGTCTGAGTTTCCATTTTCACTCTGGCTGCTAGAGAACTCAGAATCCAATTTGTGATTCAACCACAGCGGCTGCTTTGACTCTGTTCTGCCTGTCTGGGGCCGAGAACTCCTGATGTAGTTTGGTTAACCTTAACGTGGAAAATTTATTTTTCAAATATATAGTCATACAGTTTTGTCTTGTGTCCTTCCTGTAAGATGTCTCAAAACCCTCGTCAACTGGAGAAAGAGAAAGGAGAAATGGAGGGAGGAGAGGAAAGTATTTACAGATAAGGCGGCTGCAGCTCACGGTAGGCAAGGGATGTGCTGAGGTCAAGCAGTAACCAGAGGCAGGGCTGAGACCCACTGGAAGAGTCCAGGGCTGCCCTCTGTATGTGCCAAATGTGCTAACCCCATCACCAGCCTTTCCAAACAGCCCCACAAATGGTACTTAACAAACGTGCTCTGATTAAAAGTTGGCCTCATTTTAAAAGGCTTACATGGGAGGGCGAAACCAGAGTGTCCAGGATTTAGAAACATCTATCTGAGGTTTCAAACCTCAACTCTGGTTTCCTTCAAAACCGTCATTCGGGCGCGAAGGTTCAAGGACCAGGCGTAAAGTCTCCTCCTGGCCACCAGAGGGGGGTGCAGGACACGTCGCGCTCCGGCTCCACACCCGCGGCCCAGGCCGCTGGCTAAGTCTCTTGGTCCTGATGGTGACGCGTCTGTTAGCCTGTTTCTTCCCACCCCAGATGTCAGATGATTTGGTCCCAAGTCGCTGCTGACAGACTCAAAACCCCTGACCCAAGGCCCCCTTTGGCAAAAACAAGCCGTGCTGCTAGAGACAACTCTTTCTAGGTAGACCTGAGGTTAGCGGGCGGCTTACGAGCTGGGAGACCGCAGGAAAAACTCACTCCATTTGTGCAACTGCAAAACGGGCTTAATGCCACTTACCTCACGGGAGAATCCTAGGAGTAAATGGAGACATGTGTGTGAAAAGCCCTGACCCACTCAGTGAAAGTGCGTTTATTATCATGCACATAAAATTTCAGTGCATCCACAAGCCACAAGCCCCCGCTAAGGGCTCCACAGACCTCCCTATGCTGCCCGGGCTGTGTGTCTTCCCACAGCAATAGAAGCTTTCCTTCCCCCAGGGGCCAGGGAAGGCCAGAGAGCCCCTAGGAAGACACACAGAGGAGGAAAAGTGGGCATTGCTCTGGGCAAGGGGGTCCTGCGGCCCTCCTCTGCCTGCCCGGGGCAGGAAGAGCCAGCCGGACACCTCTGCCATCTTCCCTTTGGGGTTCCAAAGTGTCTCCTGGAGGCGATGCCCGGCTTCGGGCCACTGGGTCCCGGGCCTTCACCCCCACTGCCACCCCACCCCCGAGGTCCCAGCCCCCAGCCTCTGACCCTGAGGATGAGACCTGATGTCACGGGCCTCCATGAGGGAAAGCTGCCCACAGGGCTGGGCCTTCAGGTGGGGGGTCTCTGCTCCCCCCCCCCCCACTGCGCCCGGATCAGGGAAGCCTGCGTCCCACCCAGGCAGGCTCTCCGCTCACCTTGCTCGCTGGACTGCTCCGGGCCCTGTGGAGAGACCGCCTCCCTCGAGGAGTCCCGGGTGGGGGACTGCGGCAGGGTGGGGGGTTCTGGCCGCCGGGGTCTCGCCTCACAGGGCTCCGCACTGGGGGTCTCACCGCCACAGTCAGACTCTGTTTCGGAGCTGGAAGGAGAAAGGACACAGCCGGTAAGGGGCAGCCCGGGATCCCCCACACTGCGCCCCCTCCCACCACCGCCTCTGGCGCATCAGGGGACCTGGGGCAAATGCATGTGCTGTTCACCTCTGTGCCCAGCGCCTGCCGCATGCTTGCGTCACACAGGAAGGAAGCCCGGCAAATCCATGACCAACTATCTGGAGAAGGCTGGGAGCTTTTGCTTTCACCCACCTCCGCGCCAGGCTCCTAACGTCTTTGGGGTTAGATACACTCATTCTTAAGGACAACCCTAACATTTCAGGCATTAAATGCTGCTTTCCTCTTTTCCTGGCATGGAGGGGAACAGACAAGACTGTGTGTAGGGGAAGCGATACGTGGCCTGGGTCTGAATAATCGGCAGGTGTTCAAGGGGCAGGGAAGTGGGGCAGGGGTCCTATCAGACAGGACAGCGCTGGCCCCGCCTGGGGGGGCAGGACAGCACCTGGAGGCAGCGAGATGTACACATCTCTATAAATCTCTGTCTCTCTCTCTCCAGCATCCCTCTTTCCCTTCGGTCACTGGCCTGGTCATTGTGTGCTTCCATGGCCTCTATCCCCCAGAGTGCCCAGGGGGGCGGCCGGGGCACCCATGCCTGTTCACAGCCTCGTCCCAGAGGGCATGCGATGTGAGTAGTACCAACTGGAGGTCACCCTGAGACCTTGGTGCAAGGATACGAATCGATGGAGATGGGCTGCTGCCCTCAGTAGCTAAGAGCCCCCCGGGGAGGCAGCCTCTGTAAGTTGCTGCCAGCCCAGCATGCAGAGGGGCAGCAAGACAGAGCAACCAACGTGTCTGAAGTGAGAGTCACCTTTGGACATCTGAGTAGATGAACCAGTTCATGTCCTTTTTAAAAAAATGTAAGCTGGTCTGAGTTAGACTTCTGCCTCCTACAGCAGAAAGAGTCTGTAATTGCCTAATTGAGATCTAGAAGACTCTGAAGGCTGTGTGACCTTGGGTAGGTGCCTTCTCCTCTCTGGGCCCTGGTTTCCCATCTTGGGGACTGCTCAGGGCAGTCCAAGGCAGTGGTTCTCATGAGATCATGTGCATCAGAATCACAAGTGGGGCTTAAGATGCATGTTCCCAGGCCCCATTATCCAGTCTTCTATAACTAGTCTCCACTTTCTCCCCATACCCACTCTAACTAGGCTTCCATTCCATCACTCTATTAAGACCACTTTTGTTAAGTTTAACAATGATCCTCCAGTTGTAAAATCCAAAGGCCACATCTCTATTCTTATCTGACTCAACTCTTCAGTAGCCTCTGACAGTGAAACCCCCCCTTTTTTTGAGGTACCAGGGATTGAACCCAGAACCTCGTATGTGGGAAGTTGGTGCTCAACCACTGAGCCACATCGGCTCCCCTGAGTTGGTTTTTCATTTGTTTGCTTTTTGTTTGCTTTTTGCTTTTAGAAGGCAATGGAGATCGAACCCAGGACCTTCCATGTGGGAAGCAGGTGCTCAACTGCTTGAGCCACATCTCCTCCCCTCCTTCTTTTTTTAGCTTTTACAACCCTCCCCTCTGAATCTCTCTCCTTCCCAATGGTGTTTGCTAGAATGTTCTGTTTGTCCACTGAATGTTGAAGCACCTAGAGCTTTCTCCTGGGCTCCAGCTCTTCCTTACCTATAAGAAGATGCTCTTATTCCATAAAAAACTCACCGGTCCCTTGACTTTACTAGCCTTTCCATGCCTCTCAAATTGCCATCTCCAGCCATGCATCCCAGAAACTTTAGACTTACATAGTCAACTGCTTTCATGATATCTCTACAAAGACATCTAATGGGCCCATCAAACCCAGCAGATCCCAACTATTGACTTTCTCCACAAATTTTCTTCTTCCCTGAAATCTTCCCCAACTGAAGACAACTTTAGAAATGATTGCACCGTTTATTCAGTATCTCAAGTCAAAATCTGGGAGTCACCCTTGAATTCTCTCTTTCCCTTGCCCCTCTCATTCAGTCCATCAGCAAATCCATCTCCAGTGCTCCTGCCCTGGTGCAAGACCCTGCCTCTCACCTGACTCATGGGTTCCTAACCCGACCCCTGCCTTCAGTCTCACCCAGTACTACAGCAGCCATCCTCCACACCAAGGCCAGAGGTGTGTTTGAAAATCACAAATGAGATGTCACTCCTTGACTTATTCTCTAAATGTCTAAGAATCACATTTAAACTCCTTAGCCTATCTATCTGAGCCTTACTTCTGCGTTACTCCCTGGCATAACCCTTATCCTTTATCCACTCACGGCGTGCCAGCCACACTGTCTTTCTAGTTATTATTTTAGATCCACCGGGGCACTCCCGCTCAGGGCCTTTGCACGAGCCGCTCTCTGCTTGGATTCCCCTGACTCTTTCTTGCACACTGGATCTCAGCTTAAATGCCACCTCCTCAGGGAAGCTGTGGTAGATTGTTTGCAAAATAGCCAGCAATCATTCATCTTTTTATCCACACTCTTTTGCAATAAGACTTTGTGGCTCCTTGCATAAAGGGGTGGCATATACTTCCCCACCCCTTAAATTCCATGACTTGCTTTGACCAACAGAAGGCAATGGAAATAAGAGCATGCCAGTTCTGAGCCACTGAGGCCAGGCATGATTCCACTTTTTCTCTTAGGATCATGTGAGTAAGTCTGATAGAGGATGAAGTACTCAGGTCTACTAGCCCTCAGCAGCCCAGCTGACAAGAAGCCATCCTCCAGAAGTTCATGCAAACACATAAGGGAGCCCACCAGGGAACAGAACTGCCTAGCTGAGTTTAGATTAAACTGATGGCCTCCAGAATCACGAGCGCAGTAACTGCTGGTTGGGATGGTTTGTTACTCAGCATTATGGTGGGGATATGTAACTGCTACAGAGGCCTTTCCTGGCCATCCAATCTAAACTGGCCGACCAGCCAATCTCTATCACATGCCCCTATTTTGTTTTCGTACCTGGCACATGTGTGATACTTTTCTTTTTAGCTATTTACTTGTTTACTGATTGTCTACCCCATGTGAATGACAGCCCTGTGAGCGAGCAAGGGCATTGTCTTGTCTTCCTCACTGCTATATCCTCAGAGCCTGGTAAGTAATAAGCCATTGATTCCTACTGTTGATTGACCTCCTGAACGAATTCAGCATGTCTGGGGGAGACCTGAGTCTGTATTTCTAACAGCCACTCCAGGGGATTCTGACGCAGGTGGCGTGGACACGTAAATACTGATCCAAGGCAGCAGAGCTTCACTTCCTATGTCCTTTCCCCATCGTAGCCTCCCTCTTACCATGCATCACCCTCTCATAGTGGGAGGACCCCGAGAGCCCCCTCCCTGTGACAGGTGACACCCACTAGGCACCCCCCGGGAGCCTGAGCATACCTGCTGTCGTCGCTGGTGACCAGGACACGCACGGCGAGCACGTCCTGCCCGAGCGCGTCCTCCCCAGGGCTGATCCTCACCGAGGTCCACTCGGAGGGCAGGGGAGAGGTGGCTTCACATTCCACACCGCTGGACTCCGGCTCAGGGACACTCTTCGGCTTCTTTGGGGAGGTCGGCTCATCTGCTGAGAGGAGAATAGGACCTAGAGAGATGGTGGGAAGGGACGGCCCCAGCAGGGCACCTGCTCTGGCACGGGTTTGGGTAGGCTGCTGGGAGTGGGCGGCAGGCCTGGGGCTACACGGACCCTCCAAGACTGAGCTTCTAGTTCTCTGTGTCATTGCTGAAGCCCACCGGCTGCCCCAGCACTGGACAGCACACGCCTCTGGGCCAGGCATGAACACACACATCCTCCTATTTCATCCTAGGGAGGGCCCACCCCAGGCCCTGTCATCAAAATTGCAATGAGGGAAGTGGATGTGGCTCAAGCAGTTGGGCACCTACCTACCACATGGGAGGTCCTGGGTTCAGTTCCCAGTGCCTCCTACAGAAGACAAGCAAGACAGCGAGCTGATGCAATGGGCTGGTGCCGAGAGCTGATGCAACGAGATGACACAAAAAGGAGATTCGACAAGGAAACACGATGAAAGACACAACAAATAAGGAACAGAGATGGCTCAAGTGACTGGGTACCTCCCTCCCACATGG
The DNA here is from genome assembly GCF_030445035.2 of Dasypus novemcinctus. NCBI lineage: Eukaryota > Metazoa > Chordata > Mammalia > Cingulata > Dasypodidae > Dasypus > Dasypus novemcinctus. The sequence continues at coordinate 81,885,623 of NC_080682.1, forward strand.
GAGGTTCCAGGTTTAGTTCCTGGTGTCTCCTAAAAAGAAGAGGAGCAGACACAGAAAGAACACAATGAACAGACACAGAGAGCAGACAGTGAGCACAAACAATGGGGCAAGGGGGAGGCAAGTGGGGAGAAATAAATAAATAGAAAAATCTAAAAAAAAAAAATTACAATGACCAACATGTTGCTAAATCTACTGGGAAATTCTCAGTTCTCATCTTACATTGCTACCCATCTGCATCTGATGCAGCTGATGACTCCCCACTGATTTCTGTCTAGAAACAGCTCTTTTCTTGGTTTCTAGGACAGCACAGCCTCCTGGTCTCCTCCTCTCTGGCTGCCTCCTTCTTTGTCTCCTTCACTGATTCCACCTTTTCTCCCTGCCTTGTAACCCTGGAGAGCTCCAGAGCTCAGTCTTTGAACCTCTCCCCTGCCTACACTCAAACTCTTCTAGTCTCATGGCTTTAAATATTCCCTTAGACTCTGATGACTCTCAAGTTTGCATCTCCAGCCTGGACATGTCCCCTGAACCTAGACCTATATAAACCTCCACTTACTTGGCATGTCCACTAGGATGTCCCACAGGCCTATCAAACTCAACATGTGGAAAATGAACTCTTCGCCTTTGCCTGCCCCCAAACCTGCATCAGTCAATGGCAAGAGCCTTCCAGTTACTCTAGTCAAAGACCTTAGTGTCTATCTTGACTTCTCTCTTTCTTTCATACTTTGCTCCAAGCTATCAGTAATTCCTGTTGGCTCTACCTTCAAAATACATCAGGAACCCAGTCACCTGTCACCACCCTCTCTGCTACCACCCTGTCCCAGCCGCCATCATCTCTTGTCTGGATTACAGAGATAGTCTCCTACCTGTTCTCCCTGATGTCCTTCTCATCACATCCTCTCTCAGTTGGTTCCCATCACCTCATCCATCACTGGTTCCTCCAATGCTCTGGGTATGCTCCCATCCCAGGGCCCTTCCATAAGCTCTTGCGTCTACCTAGAATCTGGTTTTCCCCAAATATTTGCATGCAGGGCTTGCACACTCACTGCCCCCAAGGCTTTGATTACATGTCACCTTCTCAATGCCTTCCATGATCATCCCATTTAAAACTGCAACCCACACTCTCAGAGCTATCCATTCCCTTTCCTGCTTTATGTTTATTCATAGCACATATTGCTTTCTAATAAATGATTAAATTTTCTTATTTATTTTGTTTATCTGTCTCCTATGGCTATAATGTAAGCAGTGATTTTTGTCTGTTTTGTTTGTTACTAGAATTGTGCCTGGTAAAGAGTAGATCTCCAGTAAATACCTGTTGAATGAATGAATGAGCAAAACAGGTAGCCCAAGTCCCAAATCCATCTTGGCCTCTAACTAGCTGGGCAATCCCTTCTCTGGCCAAAGCCATGCAGATGTCCTTCCTCCTTTCTAAGTCCGAGACCTTACCTGAACTTGGCTGCCTCCCGCCTCCTGCACTGGGTGATTATCTTTTTTCTTTCCTGTGTCTTCTTTGTCTACTGGATCTTTCCCATCACTGTTCAAATATGCTGACGCCTCTCTTCTTTTTAAGCCCAATCCTACCATCATTCCTAGATAATCTTCTGGAAGAGTTGGCTACATTTATTTTCGTCACTTCTTTGCTTCTCATCACTCACTCCTCAGTCCCTATGAGCCTACCTATGTCTCCACTACTTTCCCAAACAGCCCCAAGCAAAGTCCAATTCAAGGGCCTTTGGGTCCCTTGCCCAGCAGCAGGTGATCATTTGACCCCTGGCTGTTCCTAGGGACACTTCCTCTCCCCTGCCTCTCTGGCTGTTGCACCTCAGCTATCCAGTCTTCTAGCCTGCCCTTAAGGCCCTTCGTGGTTCCCCTGAGCCCTAGCATCTACTCACCCTATGCACTCTTGCTGAGAGAGTCACCTATGCTCTGACTATACTTAGCATCTGTAAAGATAATGCACAAGGTACCTCCAGCCCAGATTTCTCTCTGACGCTTTAGATCCATGTGTCTGTTTTGAAAATCTCTCCTTTTACCCTCCAGGCACCTTGGACTTAATATGCCCATTCAGAATTCAGTTGGCTCCAAAGGTTCTGCCCGTTCCCAGCATTTCTTATATCAGTTGATACCACCACTTGGTCAAGATCTTTTCAAGTCAGAAACCTCAGGGTCAGTTCTGACTTCTCTCTCTCTCTCCATCCTTCTTCCCAAAGCAAGAACTTCAATCAACTATTACCCTGCAGGCCCTAGGCTTAGCGTTGGCAGATATGACTATTTCAAGAATTTTTTGGGGTTGGGTGAAATGCCTCAAGTTTTAAAAACATGTCTCTGGCAGATTCAGCCAGTGGACTGCCAGTTTGTACCCCCTGCTGTCTGGGCATACTTGTGTACGTATGTGGGTACCTCTATAATGGTGTGACCAGGAATGGGAGGTATTTGTGAAGTATGTGTTATAACCAAAGACCTGGCTAGATATAATAATAACAATAACAATAAAAACACTTACTTTTATTGAGTGTGCAATATATACAGAGAATTGTTTAAGTGTTTTACGTGTATTAAGTTGAATCTCACACAACCCTCAGAGGAAATTATTAACTCCAGTTTGCTGTTGAGAAAACTGAAGCACCAGGAGTTTAAGACATTGGGCCCACTGTCACAAATTTCATCAGAGGATGGGGATCAGCCTGTATGTCTGTGAGCACAATAGAACCACAAATGGACACTGTGCATGGCCTTTATTCTGGGAGAATGGACAGGAATATGAACCCAGTTTTTCACGTCCTCTCCATAGCAGAGCTATGCTTTGTCCCGTGACTTGCAGCCCTTCCCTCTAGAGTCAGTGGGGATACTTCCCTGCACGACTGACCTGAGAGGTGGCCATGAGACTTGCTTTGACTGGCAGAAAATTAGCGGCTATGACAAGACGTGAGCAAAGGCTTTAAGTGTCCTTGCCGGGTTGACTTGTCCACTAACACTCCTGCCAGTCTGCCTTGAGAAAAGCTTGTCCCAGATGACTGCTGTCCCTTTAGACTGGGACCCCAACCAGGGGCCCATGGAACAGACCTGGAGCCCAGTCCACCCAGAGCCCAGCCCAGCCCACAGCAGCCTGGAGCTGAGCCAGCCTGTCCAACAGTGACCTGTGAGCAAGAGAAACAGATGCTATAAGTCCCTGAGCTTCAAGAGGTTTGTTACCTAGAATTATTATAGCAGAGAGCAGATGCTCTACCTGGGGTGTATCTGGGTATAGGCATGTGTGCCCAAATAATCATTTATTCAACAGGTGCTACCTGTGCCTCTCCTCTGAATCAGGCCCATGCAGGAGATTTGGAGATGACTCGGCCACAGTCCCTGTCTTCTAGCTTCTTGTTCTGTTCTAAGGGTTGTTTGAGATTTAATTTAATTGTGCATGTTCACAAATATCTGCATTATAAGGTAGAACATCTAAGAGGGAGGTAGAGAAGTGAAGAAGAGCAGGGAGATGGACCTCCGTGCAGTATACACTTCAGGCTGCCACTTTAACTGGGCCATTGAGGTTGAGTAGGATTTCAACCTACAGGGTAGGGAGAGGTGGCACTCCAGGGATGAACCTCTGTGAGCAAAAGCACCAAGGTGGGAAGCATGACTATCTGTACAGGAAACAAAGCAGTCCATGTGCTGGAGGAAGGAGGGCATATGAAAGGAACCAGTGGAACATGGCTGAATTGACATCAAACCAAGAAGGGCCTTGAATGGCAAGTTCAAGGGTGGTTTTACCCCAAGGCCATCACTGAAGGGTTTTAGGCCCTGTGGACTGGCACTGTCAGCTATGCCTCCTAGAAAGATCACTCTGGTTGCAGAGTGGAAGGTGGACCAGAGCATCCACAAGGAGGGGTGAGAGGCCGGGGAGAAGTTGTTGAGATAACTTGGAGGAGACCTAAAAACTGAAGGTGCACTGCGGGAGTCAGAGGAAGGGTGGAGGCAGCCTGGCCAGGACGCGGGGGCTGCAGGAGGTGGGGCTGAGCCAGGCTGTGCTGGTATGAGACCCGAGGCCCCCATCCCCCGGGGCCAGCCCCAACCTGCAAGGAACACCCCAGTGTCCTGCTTTGCTCCCTTTTCCTCCCAGAGTTCTGGCTTTGCCGGCAGGGCTGGAGCATGGCCAGGGCAAGGGCGCAGCCCAGCTGCCTGGGCTCCTGGGACGGTCGTCCCTTGCTCAGCAGGACCAGGGCCAGCGTCTCCCCCAGTGGGCGCTGAATGTCAGTGGAGGGGCACGGGGGTCTGAGAGGCTGCACCTTTGTGGGTAAGAAGCTGGTGCTTGCTCCGGGCCTGTGCAGCCCCCACCTCACCTAATCGGGGAGGCCCAGAAGGGCATGCCCCCCCTCCCCTCATGGCCCGCTTCAGGCTCTGGCTGGGGGTCTGGGGTGCGCACCTCCCCCGGGAGGAAATGTCTCCCCCCAGCCTCCATGTCCAGACACCTCTTTCCATTCCCGAGGGCTCCTGTCCGCGTGCTTGTACTAGTAATGGTCGTACTAGTAGTACTGGTGCTGGTAGGAGCAATAGACATAACTCTAAAGACAAAAGCAGAAGCCGCGCCAGCGCCTCTGGGTGCCCTCGCTCTGAAGCTTATGTTCATCGTCTCTAGCATCCCGATGACCCTGCAGGGACGCTATTGGAAGAGAGTGGAGTCCACAGGGGTAACACAGCAGGCCACCCAGTGAGTGCACAGTGCTGGGACCCCGAGCAACGGGGAGGTGCCCGGGCCATGTCCCCTGAGCCACAGGTCCCCTTTGGTCTCCACCTACAGATGCCACAGCACCAGCTGCACCACCCCCCCAGGCTTGGCTGTTCTTTGCCCTGGACTTTGCCTTGTCACCTGTGTGCAGAGGGAGGGTGCAGGCCTATGGTGGAGGGTGGGACCCCCAGGGGAGAAGGGCCCACCACTCCCGGGCAGCTGCTCTGCTCAACGCTGAGAGCTCGGGCTCCTCTCAGCCGCCTGGCCAGGCCCACTGCCCCCTGCATTCCGAGCGCTGAGGCCCAGCCGTGCACACGCACGGGAAGGCAGAGCCAGGCACAGTCTGGGAAACGAATGGCCTCACACCACGCCCAGCAGCCAATCCCCAGGCCCCTTGCTGGCACGCCCCTCTGCTGGGTCAGGGCGAGGGTCTGTGCGCCGGTCCTGTGGTGTCACTGTTCCTGCTTTCTAGCAAAGCATGGAGACCCTTCCACTCATCCCAAGGGAAGCAAAGGCAACTCGTCCTGTGCATGGTTTCTAACCCCATTTTACAGATAAGGAAAGGGAGGTTCAGGGAGGTTCTTTTCCTCGACTTAGGTCACACAGCTCCTAACTGCCAGAGCTGGTCTCCCCTGTGGCCTTGCCCACTGTTCTCCCTGGGGTCAAACATTTGGAAAGGAAGACAGAGAAATGAAGAGTGTCAGGATCCAGTCAGGAAAACAGAGCCCAGGCCAGGGAGTGCAACAGAGGTAATTTAGCACAAGAAACTAACTGAAGAGCTGAAAAGCAAACGGGGATGAGGCTCTACCCAGAGAGGAGCCACAGCAGGAAGAGCCAGTGATGCCAGGGCCAGAAGTATGGGTTCCCTAGGGAGCGTGCCCAGTGGAGGTGGGCCCACAGGCTGGGCAGGGACAGGCACCACCGACGAGACACGGCCCCTGCCCGGGGGCAGGGCTGGGAGGAATGCCCTGGCCCTGCCTTTGTCCTGCCCTCCAGTGTCCCACTAGAGCTTCCCAAGGTCCAGCCTAGTAGGAAACCAGTTGCAAGAGAGCCTGGGAAATGTTGTTTTCTGGGGTGACACCTCTGTAACATGAAGCAGAGCAGGGGAAGGGCACGGAACGTATCTGAGAGCAAGCAGGCAGAGTCCAAGAAGCTGAGCATAAAGCAGCGCCCCACTCTCTCGTAAGGTGGATGGTGATGAGGGAGGGGACACTGACTAGCCGCAGGGGCACGGGGAGCACCCTGGGAAGGGCCTAAGACAGGCAGTGCCTCCACCTTTCAGGGGTGTCCAAACTGCTCTGGAGAGGGACTTGCCTATGCCCGTGCCAAGGGCCTTTGCGGTATGTGGCCCATTGAAGAAAAAAGCACAGGGACCAGACAGCCACTGCCATCCTGGGCGCTTCTAGGAGGGACTCTGCATGGTGTTCTATGGGGACACTGGTTTCCAGGGAGCTTCAAGGGACAAATAAATTGGTGGCTAGCCTGGGCCTCTGGGCCCCTCCACCCTGGGGCCTGGCTGCCCTCCCTGCTGCGCTCTCCAGGCTTCCAGGCCGAGCGAGAGCCGTGTGCAGATGCACGTTCACACAGTATACACATGGGCAGGCGCGTTCCGCTGCAGCAGCCTTGGGGTCAGAACAACGAGATTAAACCTAATGAAAGCCAGAGGAGGCACAGCCTGCGCCGTGTTGGTTCTGTCCCCTTCCCCTTGGCCCTTGCAGAGCTGACCGGCTCCTTCTAGAGCCTTACCCTGGACGTAGGGCCAGGCCTGCCTGGGACGTCAGCCACTGCAGGGCCACGTCCTGGCACATGGCCTCAGAGCACAGCTCCCTCTGCTCCCCCGCAGGGACAGGGTGGCGTCAGGGACCAGTTTCTCTGCTACAGCTCTGAGGGTCCCCAAGCAGCAAGAGGGCTGGATTTCTCTTCTTTTGCTAACAGCAGCAGGTTTGGGGTATTGGTCCTGGGACTGTCTTTCCTCCCCGCTTCTCCCTGCCACAGATAGGGAGGAGGTCTTGCCAGCTCTGGGCATAGCCAGATCTACATCCACGTTGCTCTGAAGGAAAGGGGGGAGGCAGGTGGCGGTGAGGGCGAACTCTGAGCTGCCCAACAGGAGCCCAGTGAAGCAGGGAGGGAAGCAGCCTCGGGATCCACGATCCACTGTCCGTCCCTCCTGGGCAGGCCCCACTGCATGCTGAGCACACACTGCACTTCCAGCCTGCCTCAGGGCAGGAGATGTTATCCTGGGTGGACGTGAGTGCCCTCAGCCGGGGACATGCTCGGGGACACGCTCGACCTGCTGGGACTGGCGTGACTTGAGAGTGGGGGGAGAGAGGGACAGTTCTTGGCCCCACAAGGCGGAAGAGTCAGGGGTCACAGGACCCCGTTTCCCTGGCCCCCCGCAGCCCGGCAGGCAGCCTCTCTTGGTCTCTGTGTCAGGCCTGTGCAGGCGCCACTAGACTCAGGCGGTCAAGGGCAAGTTGCCCCAGCAGCAACCTCAGCCCCGCCCCCGGCCCCACCCCTTGGCTCACACCTGCCACCTGATTCCTGTGTCAGGACCCCGGGAGAGCACAGGATGCTCGGAGGCAAGGCACGGATGAGAGCTCCCCAACTGCCTGGGCCCATCGCTCAAGAGCCCACGGGGCCGACAGGCACTGCTCTTGACTGCCCACCCCAGCCCACTCCCCAAGACACCTGAAGGCCCCCCCCCCCCACCGCAGCTGTCTGTGCAGACCCAGCTCTGCCAAGAGACTGTGATCACGCCCCTCGGAAAGGCAAACGGAGGCAAAATCAAAACTCCAAACTCCCTTCTCACAGCCGGTCCAAGGTCACAGGACACATCTCCCGAACCCTGCAAGACGGTCCCCAGCCTGAGAGGCTGGGCTGCTCCCCAGTCTGAGGTCCAGTGAGAAGCCAGGCCAACCATTCATGAGTTCATCCTACAGATGTTACGTTGAGGGCCTGCTCGGTGCCAAGCACTGCCCTACCTGATGGGGTTATGTGAATGTTCAAACCAAAGACCCTGCCCTCTCAGAACTTATGGTCTAGCAAGGGAGGAAACATACATAAATAATCAGCAAACAATAAATAGGTGAATTACATAACAGGATTGAAGGGAAAATGGCTGGTAGGAAAGGGGACTGGCCGTGCTGGAGGCGCAGGCTGCAGTATTGGTAGGTGGTCAGGGCAGATTCACTGAGGGGCAGACGTGGACAGACTCGAGGAGAAGGAAGGGTCAGCCGCACGGAGATGGGGAGGCTTTCTTGACCGAGGCAACGGCCAGAGGAAAGGCTCCAAGGTGGAGTGTCCTGGTGTTTGGAGAGGACCATGTGGCCAGGACAGAGTGAGCCAGTGGCCAGGGCAGGAGAGGAGGTCAGAGTGACAGAGGCCAGACCACAGAGGCTTTGAGTCCACTGTCAGCCTTCGGTTTTTACTCTGCGTGAGCTGGAGGGTTTTGAGCAGAGGACGTGACTTAAGTTTGAAAAGGAGCTCTCTGCTCTTGTGTTGAAAGTAGGATGAGGGGAGCAAAAGAGAAGCAGGGAAACCTGACAGGAGCCACTGCAGTACCCCAGGAGGAGGTGGTGAGAATGGGCAGATGCTGGGTGGACTCTGAATTCCTGGTCGGCTGGCTATGGGGCCAGGAGAAAGAGGAGTCGAGACCGACTCCAAGGCTTTTGGGCTGAGCAACAGGAGGGACTCGCCATTTCCAGGGAAGGGGCAGGTCAAGGGAGGAATCTGTTTCAGGTTGAAGATCAGGAGTTAGAGTTGGACATTGAAATATGAGGTTCCCATTTCCAAGCAGAGATGCCGAGTGGGCAGCTGCAAACAGACCTAGAGCCTGAGGTGCCTCTTTGCTCAGACTCGGGCACTCACTAAAGCAAAGCAAAAGTCCTGCTGACAGGCTGGAGGGCAGGAGTTCCAGAGCTGAGGCCTGGGGCTCTGACCAGTGGCAGCCAGTGGCTGCTGGCAGAAGGACTGGGAAATCGGAAAACAAGGGGAAGACAGGTGGTGCCACCCAGCGGGTGTTCACCCCCAACCTGAGTATGTCCTGTCAGGGGCTCTGAGCCCCAGCTGATCTAGGAAGTCGCCAGGGCACGCCCGCTGCACAAAATCAGGAAAGTGCTATCGAGAACTTGGCTAAAGATCTTATTGCCACGTGCTGCCATTGGTGCCAGGTGCCTTGCTGGGCACGTTAACAGAGTCCACTCTCACAAAACCCTAAGGCAGAGGCGTCTTGACCCCAAGTTCACAGGAGGGACTTGCCCAGGGCCGCTTAGTCAGTACAAAGTGCTGGGAGCCAAAGACGGGCCTCTCACCACACCACACACCGAGGCCTACGCCTAGCCAGCATCCTACACGAATCTGCTCTTTTCTAGGGGAAGATGCTGCTCTAGCCCTGCCTCATCAGTGAACTTCTGTAGCATCAGGACCAACCGCAAGGTTGCCACGAGGGGGTAATGGGGTTCCACACGCGAAGTGCTTGGCCCAGTGCCCGCACGGAGAAAAAGCTAGATAAATAGCAGCTGTCCTGGGGCTTCCTGAAGCAGTAAGTTCTGTTCCGTGTTTAAGGAATTTTTTCAAAAGCTGTAAAAGTGAGTGCGTTCACACATATAAAGGAGAATAGCCCACTCTGGGTAACCCACTTATTCTACTTAATATTCAAGCTGCACAGAGATTTCTTTCTTCTGCTGGATTATTTCCATAGGATAAATCCCTGGAGCAGGATTTCTGGGCCAAGAGGTCAGAACACTTTTATGGATTTTAATCATTGTTGCCATACTGCTTTCCAAAAACATAGCTCTAACTTATATTTTACTCAATACTAATGACTGAGTTTAAATGTTTTTTACATCTAGTCCTTTTTTGCTTTACTAAATCAGTAGATAGAGCATAATTAATTCATATTCCTTTGAAAGGCAAGCAAGAACATTTTTGTAGGGCTTACATTTTTTAGTATTTACTTTTTAAATTTGAGTGTGAACTGTCTATTCATAGCCTTTGTCCATTTATCATTGGGGTTTTTTTTTAAAGATTTATTTTTTATTTATTTCTCTCCTCTCTTCCCCACCCCCCCAGTTGTTTGCTCTCTGTGTCCATTCTCTGTGTGTTCTTCTGTGACCACTTCTATCCTTATCGGCGGCACCGGGAATCTGTGTTTCTTTTTGTTGCGTCATCTTGTGTCAGATCTCCGTGTGTGTGGCGCCATTCCCGGGCAGGCTGCACTTTCTTTCACGCTAGGCGGCTCTCCTTACGGGGCGCACTCCTTGCGTGTGGAGCTCCCCTACGCAGGGGACAACCTTGCATGGCACAGCACTCCTTGCGCGCATCAGCGCTGCGCATGGGCCAGCTCCACACAGGTCAAGGAGGCCTGGGGTTTGAACCGCAGACCTCCCATGTGGTAGGCAGATGCCCTTTCCATTGGGCCAAGTCCACTTCCCTATCATTGGGTCTTTAACCAACAAATATTAACTAACCACCTACATTGTGCCAGGTGCCTAGGAATACCTCATCTGAATGAACGTTTTAAAAATATCACAGCAAGAACTTCTTTGTTATCAAATTTAATGTAGATTTTACCCCAGTCTGACTGCCTATTTATTTTCATTTAAATTATTATACATACATTTTTAAAAATGCATAGAGCCAAGTGGTGTCAGGTTTTTCCTATGTATTTTTTTCTGTTAAAAAAGTTTTAATGCTTAGCGAGTTTATCACCCCATGATCTAATAATTAGTTAATTCTATTATTTTACTTCTTAAATTTTAAGTATTTAATCCAGTGTTTCTAGATTAAAGAATATTAGACTGAATACTATGTATGTAGAATGTACTATGCAAAAAGAAAAAAAAATACTCTGAATAGGTATGGGAGAGCTGCTATGAACAAAGTTAATTAAGCTTCTTTACTGAAGACATTAACATGTTACTGGACCTTGAGAATTTCCAAGGCTTGGGAGGGACTGGCAAGACTGGTATAAAACATTTCTCAAACTTTGTGACTATGGAACCCTTCATTCACAAAGCACCTCTTGGGGCTAGTGCTCCATTGCCATACTTTGTTGCTTTAACCAAATAAAAATATTTAAATCAAAGCTTCACGGAAGCGGGGGTATTTATCTATTTTGTTCCCATCTGTATCCCCAGCACATAGTAGATAGTCAGTAAATCTTAGTTGAGGGAAACGGACTTTGGCCCAGTGGTTAGGGCGTCCGTCTACCACATGGGAGGTCCGCGGTTCAAGCCCCGGGCCTCCTTGACCCGCGTGGAGCTGGCCCATGCGCAGTGCTGATGCGCGCAAGGAGTGCCGTGCCACACAGGGGTGTCCCCCGCGTAGGGGAGCCCCACGCGCAAGGAGTGCACCCAGAAGAAGAGCCGCCCAGCGCGAAGGAGGGAGCAGCCTGCCGAGGAATGGCGCCGCCCACACTTCCTGTGCCGCTGACGACAACAGAAGCGGACAAAGAAACAAGACGCAGCAAACAGACACAGAGAACAGACAACCGGGGGAGGGGAGGGGAATTAAATAAATAAAAATAAATCTTTAAAAAAAAAAAAAATCTTAGTTGAATAAATGTATGTGTGTATGCATAAATGAACACATGAAAAAAAAAATCCAGCCTCGTACAGCCACACTGAGACAGACACTGTGTAAGATGCAGGGAGGGGCAGGAGCTTTGTCTGGTTTACTGCTGTGACCCAGGACCTTGAATAATCCAGGACATGTAGGCATGCTACAAATACTGGGTAAATGACTAACGGAATAAAGGAATGTGTTACCTGAATGACTGAAGGAATAAAGGAATGTGTTACGTAACCGAGGTCCTGACTTCCAGAGCCTAACATGCTTCTTTGCTGGGAAGGGAAAGAGGATTTTGTCGTGGTTTGAGGCAGCTCTGAAGGCAGATCAGGGAGGCAGCAGCTGGGATCAGAGCTCAGGGCCCCCAAAACACCCCTCTGAAGGTACAAGTGCCCTTATGAGGCTCACAGGTGACTTTTCATACCAGTGTCAGAAATGCCTGGCAACAGCCGGCAGCCCACCCTAGGCAGGGCGAGACAGCAGGAGAGGGCAGGCCCTGCACTGGGTGGTCAGGTGAGACTGCGAACCCTTCCCTTGAACACAGGGCGCAGCTGGGCTGGGGTGCTGAGGGGCCGAGTCACAGCGCCTGTGGGCAGGGTGTCACAGCGTGAGACCCTGATGGCCTGGCCTTTGGGGAGAGGGGGAATATCTGAGGAGCTAAAACGGTTCTGCACCCAGAAGAACACATGGGCCATGTTCACAGACATCCAGGAACAGTTGTCCAGTCCCACCTCCTCCCCTTTCACCCATCACTCAGCTGCCCTCCCCCGCACAACACATTCAAGTACAACCTTTGCTACTCGGGAACCTAAATGAGTGTAAAGGTTATAGGTAAAGCTCTCCTACAGGGCCATGACTGGGATGTACAGGGGCAAATGGGTGCAAGTAGCTGTCGACAGCCTGTTCCCAACAGCTGAGGGCACACTGATGCGCACCCAACCATGCCCACACCTACAGCAGAAAAGGACAAACGAGATTTCAAGAAAGAGACCCCAAAGCCTGGCCCAGGAGCATTGGTAGCATTTTTCAAATATTACCCCTGGGTAATATTTCCTTTCAAAGTGCCCCAGCATAGCCCCAGAGAGTCCCAGATCACCACAAGTCCAAGTCCCACGAGCAGTTTAGGGAAGACTGACCCTAAACCAATCCCTGTGTTGGAGGTTTTAGAAGCTTCCATGGCAAAGAAGAGAGGAAACAATGAGCTTTATAAAGAATCATATTTATTTTCATTTACAGCATCAAATACCATAAATAAAGCTAAACATTGTTTGCTGTGTGCAAAATACAGGGTATTGTGTGTCACTGTAAATGATCACCAAGGGTCACAAACATGTGTTGCTATGAGATGGGGCGGCTAGCTAAAGAGGAGGCGGAGGGGGGCGACACTCTTTGGTTGACATTCTCTAAAGGGAGGGAGGCTCTGCAACAGAAGATAAGACAAGAGCAAGGCCTTCTTACTGGCGTGGCTCTGCACCCACGCAGCCAAGGACGCAGCATGCAGGGTGGAGCAGACGAGGCCGGGAGGGGAGGACGGCCCTGGGCTGCATGCAGGACAGGGACCACCGCAGCCTGCGACAGGCGAGGCCGGTCTACGACAGCTCTACGGCTCGGTGTGCTGTTTCTCTTGAAAAGCACTTTGATTGTCTGCTGCTCCAGATAAAGGCGCCAGCAGGGGATGCTCTGAGCAGAGGCACAGTGGCATTTAAATTGGCCACTCCAGGCCTGGGGCTGAGCCCCTCACCCCTCACCCGTGACAAGGTTTGCTCTAGCTGGAGCTGCCATATCATCTGGGGCTTTATGAGCCAAGGGAGACGAGAGGAGCAACAGCAAAACCTTGGAGCCATCGTGTAGGCTAGGGCAAGGAAAGGATTTGCTAGAATAATTGGAATTACATCTTCAATCTAAAGAGCATGGGTCAAGTTTTTGATAAAGCCTGGCAGTATGCTTTTTAAAAAATCTCCCCCCAAAAGTGTCCCTTATGGATTTGATCAATGATGTTAATAATCTTTATATTAGAAGCAATTTAAGAAGACTGGCTTGACTATGCTTTTTCAGAGGCCTCTAGACAAAAGCACACACTTCAACAGTGGCAGAGCCCTCTCTATGGAACTGTCTCGCAAGCAGGCGGAGTTAGCCTTCCCAAGAAGGTAAGTAGCTTTGGAGATGCGACGGGGAAAGCATGCACGCGGGCCGGCCTGCAGTACCGAGCAGAGGTGGGGCATGCACGTGGCACGGGGCGATGCCCGCTGGGAGGGAGAGGGACCCAGACCTGACCTTCAAGCTGAACACCACCCCGTGTTGTTAATGCCCATGCGACCGAACGAGTCCATTAGTATGCAAGACACTCCCAGCGCAACCAGGGCCACCGGAGTGGGGCTGGGGTGCAGAAAGCAAGTTAGGGGTTAGTACCACTCTCTGAAAATTGGCAAGAAAACCAGTCACCTCAGAGCAGAAGTGTGTCAGCCAAGAAGTGGGTGGAGCACTGGAAGGCTGAAATGAACTGCCGGCCGCAGTGCAAGGTTGGAAAGAGAGAGAAAGGCAGAAAAGAGAACTTAGCTTGGGAGAAAAAAGAAAATGACTGACAACATGGAAGGCACGTGAGTTCTAAATAAGCCAACATTGAAAAAGGGAAACTTCTCCCAACAATTTACTGTTTGCTAAAGAGAGATGAACCTTTCTGGTAGTGACCAGCTCCTTATTTACAAAGGAGTAGATAAACACAGTTTGCACAGACCGACCGTCCAGATATGCCACTCAGAGCTCTAAATGCCTTCAGAGCGCCCTGTCCCCCGATATCCTCTCTGCCCCAATTTTACTCAAGTGCCTCGTACTCACTCTTGAATATGTTGTGGAGGCTGAGAGGAGCTCACTCCTCCAGGATCCACCCGTGGGTTTTGGTCTGCTCACCAGAAAGGTTCAAGGTCTCAGAGTACGCAAACATCTCAGGCTTCTGACAGGCACACCCCATTTCACCATAGTAATTGAAACCAGTCTCCTCCTGGCCATAAATGACATTATTAGATAAACTAAGGCTGGGTTCACAGAGCATGACACAAAGCTTTTACATGGAGCAGCCCACCCTGAACTAACGATCATAACAATAACCATGATGAGTTGTTACACCATAACCTCAAGAATTTACTTTCCATAATGAAACATGAAAGGAGTCAAGGGCTCCTCCCACTGTGCAGAACATCAAAATCCCAACCAAAATTGGGCAAAAAGGCAATGCAAGCCATCAGCCTGAGAATAGTCCCAACAAGGCCAGAGGCATCGGTGCCCATGGCTTGGCTAGGTCGTGCCCCGAGAACTTCAGGAAAGTGTTGGTAGACAAACCCCTCACCCCTTTCTTCTTCCCACCCTATAAAACCATCTCAAAGCTCTCCTGAGCTCTGGCTCCTACCTACATCAGGCTCCATTCTTACTTAATCTAGAGGACCTTTCGAGTGAGGACAGTGGCAAAGAGCTCTCCTGGGCCCAGCAGCTCTGGTGCACTGAGCACCGTAGAAGGCCTTTTTCTATCAGCCTCTCGGTTTTTCAGTTGGACCTTGCAGTTGAGCACGTCCAGGCAGCGTGGGGTGGGGAGAGCCCAGGACGCTTCCAGATACCCAGAGGGAAGAATGCAGGTAGGCCCAATGCCCGTTTTTACCCTTCATAGGGCATATTTCCTTTGAATCAGTCAGTAAGCAGCTTCAACTCCCAACCTCCCCTGCCAGTCAAGACACAGCAAGCTTCCCCCTGGAGGTGGGGCACATTCCTTTCCTAAGATGGTGTGAAAACGGTTGCTGACTGTTTGGGCTAAATATTCATGGCAGCCGAATGACAGCAGCCTGGATGCCTGCAGGCCATGCTCACTGGGCAGGCCAAGCTTCCTGGCAATACCCTGAAGCGCTGACAAACATCCTCAGTTACGAAGGACAGGCAGGAGAAGGCAGATGCTTCTGCTCAGCAGCCAGGGCTGGGGCGCTGACAGGGAGCCCAGCGGTTAACATACAACCGACAAAAGAGCTCCTCTTCAGCATTGCATCAGCTTGACCCGGCTCCGTGTGGCCAAGTACCCGGGGGCTTTCCCTGCACTACTCATTAGTGGGAAGGGAAAATGTATGTCTGCAGCAATCTGGTTCAGACCCTGTGGTTCTGTATCGTTTGGTTGGGATTTGTTATGGAAACCAACTGAAGTTAGGATTTTACATCAAACCAAGGGAGCAAAGCGGTCATCTTCTCTCTGAGAGAACAGATTATAGTCCACTACACACTCCCAAGAGCTTTTGTAGGCTTACTTCCATTTTGCCTTTCTACTCTTTTCTTCTGAAATAATTATGCTTTCATGTTGCAAAAACTGACCCCTGTTGACAAGTAGCATCAGGCTACATAAACATAAAGGCACTGGTCAGGGGGCGGCCCAATCCTGAGTCGTTAGCTCGCAGGCAGTGACCGCTACAACTCACTGCAGTGCTGAAGGGGTTTGCAATACCAGTTGTAAACTTCAAACCCATGCTTAGAAAAATTGACACTCACAGAAAAATGCTTTCCCTTGGCTTATTAAAAGTTAAAGACTGAAATGTAAACCCAGAAATATGGCTCGTTTTAGTATAAAAAAAGTACAAAGCTATAAAAAACATCCTTCATGTCATCCCTGGTCCTAGCATCGAGAGCAGAAGTCACGCTGACAAGGCCAGGCAGAGGTGGGCAATGTGAATCTCTTTGGCTTTGAGCTAATCGGTTAAAGAAGGCCAGGCTTCCACGCCAGAGCCTCAGCAAGCTACAGACACATTGCCGACTCAACCCTGAAACGGTTAAGGCATTAGGGGGCAGGCCAGGGGCTTCAGTGGAGCTTGACTGGGAAGCACCTGAGCACCCAGTTGCGGATGCTGTCAAGGGAAGCCCCGGACTCCTGGTACATGGATGCCAGGACCTCAGAGAAGGCCCAGAGGAGAGGCAGCCCGAGGCTCAGGAGCTCGTAGGTGTAGCAGTAGTTGTAAGCATTGTCCCTGATATGGAGGCCCACGTTGTGCAGGAGCCCCTGCATCCAGTTACGCAGCCTTCGGGGAGTATCAAGCAGGTCCCTCGGCACCCTGAGAGGCCAGCTTAGCAACTTCCTAAAGAAGGAAGTGGTGATACCTGGGGGACTGCCTTCGGGCGTGCCAATGGCTGCAGCTGCGCAGGAGCTTTCGGTGGGAGCGTCTTGCGGAGGCGATTCCTGCTCTTTCCACCTCTCGTCCTCCTGAGAAAGAGATCAAAATAAGGGCACTGAGTCCATGACTCTCAGAGAAGACCCCTCCATCAAAACAGACTGCCACAGAGCCAACCAAAGTCTAACTCGCTGGGCCCTGCGTTCATCAACCAGCCCCCAAAATGAACTCAGTCCCCCATTTTCTGTTGAAGGGGATGCTGAACATGGAGACAATTTTCTGGTGCGCAAATTGATCATTGGGTTCATGGGCCTTCAAAATATACATGGCACATGACCGAGCAATCCCACCTCTGGGGATGTCTCCAAAGTCAATCATTAAAATACGGATAAAGCTATGAGTGTAAAGATGCTCACTGCAAAAAATAGTTATAAGGTAAAGATATTAAACACAAAGGCCCAACAATAAATATGGTATGAGTTAAATAAATCATCAACCATCCATAAAATAGAATCTTCTACAAGTATTAGAAACTATACTCTAAAGGAATTTTTAATATGTTCCTAGTAAACTGGGAGTGAATAAATAAGGATATAAAAATGTTGACATAGGAGGATTCCAAATAGGTTAAAATATATTCACACAGGAAAAACTCTGGAAGGAAATGTTACAAAATGTTAATTATGGTTTTTTCAGGGTAAAGCAATTATGGGTGAGTTCACCTTCCTCCTTTATATAGTTTCATTTATTAACCCCCCACCCCCTTTTCACTGAACCTATATCATTTGCACAATCAGAAAAAAAGTTTTAAGTTGTGGGCTTTGGTTGGTGGCGCGTTGATCAATCAAGCAGCTAAGAAGGGTATTGACTAAGACATGGCAGAAAGGGGTGCGATCATAAGCTGCCCCAAAGCAGGGATCCCTGAAGACAGCACCTGTGATCGGGTGGATCCCAGCCACAGGGGTGCCACGCGGCTTTCTTGTAGCTGAGCACCTGGTGGGAAGGCTCTTCTTGGCTTCATACCAGAAGCCAGAACAGCCACTCACCTGGGAGCTGGTCTCTGGGAGGGACAAACCCTAGAGAGTGGCTGGACAGACTGAGGCAAAGAACGCTGCACCAGGAAGTACAGGCCTTCTCTTGATCTGTGAGTCTCAATTCTTTCAGGGCCAGAAAAATTGTCTTTCTGTTGAGGGACCTTGAAGACCTTCTCTTTTAAAGAAGTCTTCCCTGTTTCACCAGCACTTTTGAGATAAAACATACCTCTCTTTGTTGCTTCAATTCTGCCCGTCTCTTCCGCTGCTTATTGTTGTTTTTGCAGTGAATGAAATGAGGCTTGCAGTAAAATCTGCCTGTAAAGAGGGAAACACACACACACAGACACACACGCTGGTTTTGCTCCATAAACCAGAGCCACAGGAGACATGAGCCAAGTGCCACTGACTAGATCCAAAAGTGCCAATGACGGAAATAAGCCCAGGACGGTCTCAAACTTGGGAAACAGTTTCTGCCACCTGCTGTAAAAAAGGGGCACTGAGGTGAGGCAGCCTGAAAGGCGGGCAGCAGCAGGGGACTCGGGGTGGGGCCACCCCCAAACCAACGGAGGCCAGGCGTCCTCAAGAGACCAGCTGCCAAACGGGCAGCTCTGCACAGCGATGTCCCTCCCAGCTCCTCTCCCTCCTGGGATCCCTAGGGTGAGGGAGATGGGGATCAGATGGTAGCAATAGGGGGGCCGAAAAGGCCCGGCAGGGCACACACCGGCTAACTGGCTACTACCCAGAACCACCGGGCACAAACAGAAAAGCCTTCCTGGCTCCCTGTTACAATTCAACAACAGTGATGGTAACAATGACAATAATGCAGAACTTAGGTAGGAAAAGCACTATTCCTCACAGCGGCCTGAGGGCCAAATGCGATTATCACCTCCCTTTACAGAAGAGGAAACTGAGCACTTGCCCAAGGCTACATGGCGGGGAAGTGGTACAGTCTGGATTTGAACCCAGTTTAGTTTGAGGGTATGTGACTGTAACCACTAAGCCGGTCACCACCTCTCATTATATATGAAAGTGCAAATACAAAGTGTTGAAAATTAGAAAATAATCACTCATTCCAATGAGCACCATTCCTTCACGCATAATCTAGGTAGGCAGTGCACGACCCGAAGGTGACACTATGATGATTATGTTTATAGTGTATACTTTAGAAATGAAGATAAACCATTTATGAATCCTTTATAACATGCCAGCTGTGGTGCTGAGCACACTACACAGTTATCAGGCCTGATTTTCTTGGTCGCGCAGGGTCAAGGAAGGACGTGAGGCTAAGAAAGTGCATACAGAGCACCCAGCACATAGTAGGTGCTCACAGGGGCCTGGTCTGCAGAGGCCAGGAGCTTCTTCTACCCCTTCCCCTCAGGACCCTGGCCTGCCACAGACGGCCACTCTCTCTCGCAGCAGCTCTCCGTTTCCCGAAGCAGCTTTTCCAACAAGGTCACGCTCTCTGAGCCGTGCTGGGGACCCAGACGGAAACCGTGCGGAGGCTGAGGCCAGCGCCGTCCCTGGGCTCTGCTCCTACCTTCCTCGCAGTCGAAGGCATAGGCGGCCAGGCGCAGGGTGGCGGTGCAGACGGTGCAGCGGAAGCACTCGCGGTGGAAGAAGTGGCCCTCGGCGCTCAGCCGCTCCATCACATACACACGCTTCTTACAGAAGAAACAGGTGTCGCTGCCGCCCAGGCTCAGGGGCAACGCCTTCCGCAGAGACTCCTAAGGGGTCGGGAGAGCCAGGTGTCAGGGCTGGCGCCCTCTGCTTCAAATCCTCGGCCCAGGCAGTTAGAAATCCCGACGGAATCCTGCGACCCCATGGCTTCCTCCTTGCTGCTCGGGCGGCAGAGAGGCAGGGGTGGGACGCTGTGCTGTCAAGACAGACCCCACCCCTGCAGGGGCAGCGGTTACGTTTACTCCCAGGCAGGCCACTGACACCAGGCGAGCTGGGGGCGGCCCTGCCCACCCAGAGGCTGCTCTGGTTCTGGGCTGGGAGCGATGCTCCTGGGTGAGCTGGACAGGGCACTGAGCTCCAACACGCCGGCCCCGACCCGGGGACGTTCTCTCCAGAAATCTGCCCCTGGGGCTAAGAGGTGCCTGGGTGCAGAGTAAAGTCACTGAAACGGATGGAGAATGTTTTCTGCATCCTCCACCTCCCTGCAGTAACTTAGGCACGGAAACCTTGTGGTATCAAAACCGTTCAAGAGAACCGCAGCAGAGGGAGAGGTTGTGTCCTCCAGACCCCTGGGTGGTCCGTCTGCCCGTCGAATTCCTAAATGCAAGCGGGGAGGGCAAGGGTCCGGGCAGGGTCATTAGAGGGGGAGGTGCCAAGAGGAAACCCACAGAACTGTCCTCTCAAGTCGCTGGGGATGGCAGCCGTGGCCTAGGTGGAGAGGAGGAGAACACGAAGGAAGGGGATGCCTTTTCTGGTACTTAATGCTCAACCCTGAAGGTCAAGGATGTCCTGCTCCAACTGGCCTCACCTGGCCTCTGACAGAGCACTCCTCCAGAGCCCCGAGCAGCAGGGAAGACGCTCTGTTTTGTGAAACGACCTGAATGAGCTTTGTCTTTTAGGAAACCCAGCCTCCCTCTAACCTCTGCTCTTGTCCAGCCCACTCTCAGCCTTTGAGGGCCGAGGTAGCTTCTCCGGGTCCTCACGCATTCTCCTGCGAGGCCGGAGCCCGTGTCTGTGGGTGACCGGTGGAGGGTGCACGTCCTTACCAGGTCTGGCGAGGTGGCCTGGGCCTTAGGCCTGTGATCGTTCATGTACAGATTGACCAGGACTTCAGCGGCAGCCCCTATCCCGCTGGACACTTTCCCTACCGTCAGCTACCCAAGAGCAGAGGCAGAGGAGACAGAGAGAAAGGGAGAGGCCAGTTAGCACCGGGAAGGAGAACGCGCACAGGCCGGCCGCGGGACAGGCCTCCGCAAACACGCGCAAGCAGCACCCGAAGGCCCAGCAGAGCCCAAACCAGTCAGGTGTGGGCCACGGGCATTCTGGAGGTGGAGGAAAGGAAGGATGTGGGGGACCCTGTGGGCCCGGGTGAACCAGAGGACTCGAAAAACTCCATCCATTGGGGATGCGACGCACTGGGGGTTGCTCGAGCCTCACGTTTTACAAATGGGGCAAACGAATCCCTGGGAGAGGAAGGGGCCTCACCAAGGTCCCTTAGCAAAGAAATGCAAGACTCAGGATGATACTCAGGCCTCCCGACCCCCAGCCTTCACCCCAGCTCTCTCATCAGGGGCTGGGATGACTCGTGTTGCTATCTATCCAAGATGTCTGTATCGCGTACTGTGCTACCACAGCTCTCCAAAACCCGAGGCAGAGAAACCAAGCAGAGGAGAGGAAAAGCAAGGAACCAAGAGCTGCCAGACTCCAAGCCACTATCACTGCTGTCTTCCCACAGCACCCCGTCCTCGGAGGGCGGTGCTTCTGAGTGAGCAGCATGGCCACACACAGGGACCGAGGAAGGGCTTGGACCCGGTGCCACCCCGCCCCGCTCTGCAGCCTTGCACAGAGCCCCTGACTTTTGATTTTGGCTTTCTCATTTAGGGAAATGGGGATAACGGTTTCTGCCTCAAGGATGCGGGGTAAGGACAGAATGAGATAACGTGAAAGTGCCTGGCACTTGGCAGGGGCTGGGGCAGATTCATTTTGCTCTGCCCTTCCTTCCTCTGAAATCAGCCTGCCCCAGCCTGCTCTGCACCCCCGAGTCCCTAAGGAGGGATGCTCATGTCTAACCTGAGCCTCTCCAGTCAAGGGCTACAGACCACCTTGCAAAAACAGCAGTGCCTGGTACGGGAGGGGAGCAGGATGGGAAGCTCTGCAGGAGGCTCCAGGTCGCAGCACCCAGGGACGCCCAGGCTGGGGCTGGCTGAGGACAGCCGGAGGGATGGAAGCAGCAGGGGCCCTGGGGATAACTGTCTGATGGACAGTGGGTGGCATGGCGAGGCCCACCTACGAATGCCTGGATCCCCACCAACCTGTCTAGGAGCTGGTGAAGGGTGGGAGCTGACAGCCCGAAGGGAGCCCAGCTACTCCCCACTTTCCCACCACCTCTGCAAACCCACCCCAGGAATAAACACTCCTGATCCCACCACGGAAGGAGGCTCCAGACCCTCCCGGCCTCCAAATCCAGCTTCGGGGAGGTGTGGCCAGAGAGCAGCAATTTAGGCAGAAGGGACAGTGAGCTTGACAAGAGGTAACAGTAACTCACATGTGGACAAAATAACGCTCCATCTAAACCCAAGACTGCTCTGGGGAGGCCACGAAGCAGAAAGTTCAGGCAACAGCAAAGCAAGTGGCGCCAGCCTTGCCACAGCTCCCCAACTTGTGGTAGAGGTGTCCATCTCAGGCCAACGGCCAGATTCCAGCAAAGCCCAGGCACTGAAAAGGATCAAGAGGAACTGGGACGCCAAGCAGGTGGATGAGCATGACAAGACCAGGGGGACCCTCACGCCACTGCTCGTGAAGGAAGCCCCGGCAGCTTTCTAAAAAGCAACTTTGGAAACAGCACTCGTGGAGACGGTGGCTGCGGGCCTCAGCAGGCCTGGGTGTGGCTGCCCCCTCAGGCTCCGGCAGGTGGGGTCTCAACAGACTACAAAGCCTGTCCCTTCTCAGTGGCTACAGCTGCCAGGCCAGGCGCCCCCCATTCCTCCCTGCCCCAAGCTGGCCCAGCCTCGGATAGATTAGTACTCTGTTTCCCAGCACAGGCGCTGCCATTTTCAGGAGGTTACAAATGCTAAGAAACTTGGCCCCTGCTTTCAAGAAAGGTTCAGGTGCACTGGCTCAGGACAATAAGCTGTTGTTTGCCAGACGTTCCACCCTTCCTCCCCTTTCTCCCCTCGTGGAGGGCCCCAGCACTGGCCCCCTCAGATGGGGGCTGGAGAGTACAAAGTACTTCCTGGTTTGTTTCAACATAAAGAGGGGAGGGAAAGAGAGAAGGTCAGCTTCACTCTCGGTACTGTCCCTGGGGCCGCTGTCCCCGCTGGCCCAGTGTGGGAACGTCCTCTGAGGTGCTCTCTCAGAAAGGCATGCTGTGCCATGTGCAATGCCCACACGCAATTATTGCCTCCCCTGAGTTAGCAGAGATTGAGACCGTGTTCTGGGGCTTTACATGCTCCTCCCTAATGAGGCCTTATTAACCACTTAGCTAATAAGCACTTTGTGCCACTGAGATTGCAAGCAATCCCGACTTAGGCAACAATTACTGAAGCATGCAGAGGGCCCTGAGGTCGCTGCATGGCAGGGGACATCATCAGAACGTGTCTGTGCAGCTGCAGGCTGCTCCAGTGGTTCTACTGGCACAGGGTGTACTGTCCAGGCCCCCGGCCAGGGGATCTGGGATGAAGACCACAGCCGTCGCCCCTTTACTAGGGGCCGAAAACGCTCGCTTCTCCCAATAGCAACTATATTTCCGTTCTGAGAGAGTGACTTTTTAAAGAAAAATGAAACGAATGCACTGTTCAGAAAATCAGCAGGGGGTTTCCCACACGCTCTTCCCAGCCTGAAGGAAACCAGCCCAGAATACCATGGATGCTTCCATAAGAGGTCCCAAGAAAAGCAAGGGATGGAGAACTTGTCTCAAGTGATGAGAAGCTCACCCCAAAGATCAGTGTCAAGGCCAAAGTTGTCCTGGGGATTAGGATATCTGTTTCCTCACAGCAGAACCACCTCATTGATTCTGTAAGAGTAAGGATACGACTGGCTAGTTAGACTTCTGCTGGCTGGACTTGAACTATCTGTAGTGAAGACCAGGTTTTTCTTTTTAAATTTCTAATCCATTGTGGTCTGAAACTTTCAGATAAAATAAAGATGAAATACTAGAGCTGATCACACACTGGAATACGTGGCAAGGGCAAATTGCTCTCAAAGTCTCTAATGCTTCCTCTCACTTTCTGTTCTCACTGAGTCATAGACCAGTGCCTGCCTGTGGACCACACTCTGAGTAGCATGGCTATGACCATTATCAGGCTCCTAGAATCCTGAGAAAGAGAGGGATGTTCAACCTGTGGAGAAACTTCCAAAGGCAGAGGTCCAGAGAACACATCCTGGTGTTGACCTCGGGGCAAGAGACTTTATGCAATGGAGTGCCAGCCACCTATATCCTTTAGGAGGACTGCTCGAGAAGAAACTTACAACTTGGCTGGAAACAATTTGTCAAAAATTGGAATTGGGCAAAATAATGATTTGGACCAAAATGATCATGTCTCACCCACTGGATGTTTAAGAATTTGTCATTCTGGAGTCCAGTAGGACTGCTTTTGCAAATTTTTTGTCTTTCAATATTCTTATAATTTTGAAGAATTTGGGCATTTCCCCCTGTACATTTTCCCTCAAATTCTAATTATCTTTCAGCCAATTACTGAGACCAAGCTAAAATGGATGGATATTTTGGGTTGGCCATCATCTCACATTACATTAGATTAAGCTCATCTGTAAAATGGACAGATCACAACCAACCTCACAGGGTTGCACAAAGGAGTCCTAAAATTGCCTGGACCATGCCTCGGAGCTTGGCCCACAGGAGGTACTCTGCATACAGCTAACGAGTCCAAATCACTGCTGTTTGTGTAGCTTCACATTCTCACATTCTGGGACTTCCTTTCTCCTCTCTGATCCACTTATCTTGACCTGTGACCCTCCCTCTGGGAAACCCTTGGTTGCTTGGCTTCCCTGCTTGGCAAGAGTAAAACAGTGTGGCCCATCCAGGGTGTACACACTGTCTTCTTTCTCTTAAGCCACCCCAGACTCAAACATGGTGGCACAACTGTGGTTACAGGCAGTGATGCCAGAGGCTGTGAAAAATGGGGTACCTCCACCTAGAATATTCCCAAGGCACCCCTGGCACTCCCAGCACAGAGTGCTTCCATGGCCCCCACCTGGACTGGGAGCATTCCTCACACTGCACCCAGCTGCCCTATCTCCACTCCAACTTGGCTCCCTGGTGCCAGGGACCCCATCTTCGTTATGTCTGCATTCCTGCTGCAGAGCAGGTACTCTGAGTGGAGGAAGAAGAGGCTCCTTGGCCGTTTGTGAGCAATGGAAACTTTTCTTTCCTTGGGACTTGAGCTAGCATAGCAGGTGTCCAGACTGACCTTCTCCACAGAGCTGGGTCACCTGTGGCCATCCGGCCTGCTGTGAGCACCAGACAGCACCACTCAGGGTCAGACAGGGCTGAGCAGAACTTCCAGGGCCTCAGAGCTAAGGGCAGGCAGAAACAGGAGGAGGAGTGAGGGAGGTCTTGACCGGAAGTCAGAGGTCTTCTGGGCCCACCTGGGCAAGGACCTTCCTCGCCAGAGTCTCTGGGTAGGGCTGTTGTCCTGAGTTCTTAGCTATATGCCCAGGGCAAGGGAAGGGGAAGGCAAGTAACTGAAACTGCCTTGTTTGAGGGATTCCAGAAAATCATACTCTCAGAGCTGAGATGTAGACCTTCCAGTGGGAGTCCAAGTCTGCCCACCTTCGTCCCCTAGTGCCAGGCACTGTGCTGTGGGTTGTGTTCATTTCAACCTCACAGCCCTGCAAGGTGGGGCTTTTAAGTCCCCTCACCATAGACAGCTGAGATCAGGGAAGCTCTAACTCGCCTGAGGTCAAACTGTTCTTAAGGGACTGGGATGGAAGGAGAAGACTGAAGGTGGCTCCTTTTCCTTCAGAAAGAGAAGAGTCAACATCTATTTTAGGTAAAGGAGCGTTCTTAAGGAATTCTCCACGGGAAAAGGAGATTTGCTGGATTCTTAGGGCATTTTGCATACATTAGGTAATTGCAGTATAGTCATCACTTTCCAGAATAGCTGTTGTCATCTGCATTTTATGATTAGGAAACTAAGCCTCTGAGAAGTCCACTAACTTGCTGGAGGTCACCCAGTGAGTAACTGGTGCTCTGGATTCAAGTCTGACTCCAAGTCCATACCTTTTCTCTATAGCACCCTTCCTTCCTGAGGCAAACCAAAACTCTGCAAATCAAAATCTCCTTGGTAGGGATGCACAGAGAAGTCCCCCAAAGAGCCTCCCTAACTCTGTCCCTGGAACAGAGAGAAGGATAATGAGGTTGGGGGCAGCCTTCAGATCTATCCCATAGGCTTCTTGTACCAGATGAAACAAAGGCAGATTTCCCAGCTAAGACTCACCCAGTGTTTTCCTCCAATATGCAAATCTCTAGAGCAAATCCTGCAAATCCAGTTTTAAAACAAACACCCCCAAGTGTAGAGAAAGCTCCTTTGGCAATGCACATTGCTCTTTTGACCCAGGAGGACAACTTCAGTTTCCCACCAAGGGAGGCAGTCACCCTATCGCTCAGCTGTGCAAACACTCGAGACTCCATCTTGTTCTTGCAAGAGAGCTCCATCCTTAGCAAATGGCTAGCAGCATGCTATAGGCAAATCAACAGTTGCCGCTTTTGTTGAAGAAGGAAATTAACTGATGGTTGATGGAGGATGACAACATCACAGGAGAACTAGTTTGATGGGATGGATGAATCAAATGGTGCTAGGGACATAAGGCTGGACATGGATCCCAAAGACTGACACCAGGAAGCGTTTGGGCCCTAAATGTAAAGATGCCAAGATGCCTTGCAACTGTTCAGGCCAAAAAGCCAAAAGGATCACTTTGAATTTCAAGGCAAAATCTCAATCTGGCCTTCCCTCAGAGGGCAGTCAAGTGTATTCTGAAGGCTTCGTCTCTTGGAGTTGGTGACTAAAGTTTGCATCCCTGAGAGTAGCAAGTGCTCCTCATTACAAGTTTGGCCAGGTCTGTTCCTTTGAATATGTGTTTATCCCTGGATCCTCAGAATTGGGGTGCATAGCTCTAGGGAAGAAACAAAGATATGTGGCCTGCCAGGAGGTTAATAAAGACTGTGTCAGTTTCCAAGTGCATATTTCTTCCTCTGGCTCCCCTGCAGACAGCAAACTCGGGTCACTAGGAAACCAAAGCAACCCATAATCTTTCGGGCATAAACACTAAGGCTCCACACTCTCTCCAGGGGAAAGGCAGCTCCCTCCACCCCATCAGAAGTTGATTGAAGATGTTTATCATCAACTGATTGCCAACTTTAATGGACATCCAGTTCCCTCCTCAGAGGAGGCCCTTACTCTGCCAGATTCTGTATGTGCAAAGCCCAGGGCTAATCAATAGAGAAGGCCTATGGTGGTGGTGGTGATAGTGGCGATGGTGTTGGTGGCGATGGTGGTAGTGCTGGTGGTGGTTGTGGTTTTGGTGCTGGTGCTGGTGGCGGTGGCGGTTGTGATGGTGGTGGTGGTTGTGATGTGGTAGTAGTGGTGGTGGTGGTGGTTGTGATGGTGGTGGTGGGGTGGCAATGGTGACGGGGGTGTTGGTGGTTGTGATGGAGGTGGGGATGGTGATGGTGGTGGAGGTGACTGTGGTGATGGTGGTGGAGGTGACTGTGGTGATGGTGGTGGAGGTGACTGTGGTGATGGTGGTGGAGGTGATTGTGGTGATGGTGGTGGTAGTAGAGGTGGTTTGGTGATGGTGGGGCTTTCCAAGACCAGTTGAAACTGGACATCCAGCCCTTCATTCCTAATTGCCTTCAACTGACACAGTCAGATCTGCTCACGGGCCTCTGAGCATAAAGTTCAACCTGAATTTTTTTACCTAGGGAGGTTAATTAACCTAACAGTGTCCCAGGGTGGGCCTTTCTCAGAGCTCCCTGATCATTCCAGCCACACTGAGAAAGACACATCAGCCTTTAATTAGTAAGTAGGAGGCTGCTGAAAAATGGTCAAGGCTGGTTTGGGGGATAGAACAAGAATTGACATGGAATGATTATTCAACCACAACCCGGAAGAAAGAAGGAACTAGGCTGTTGAGGCAGGGCCGGAGGACCTGAGGTCGACCATCCTTGCCTCTGGGTGTGACACTTTGCATGGACACAAGCCTCTGAGATGGTTCCTGCAACAAGGCCTCCATTCATACTAGGCCCTTGTGGTACAGAGGAAAGAACACTGGATGGGAGTCAGGAGCCCTGGGTATTAGTATCCTCCCGGAGCCTTTGCTTCTTGATCTAGTATGACTTTGCCCCTACTTAATTCTCACTTTCTCAGGAAGGGCCATCCTTCCCACTCCTTTTAAAATGACCACCCTTTCCCAGCATTCTGAACTCCTGCCACCTGCTTTAATTTTTCCATTAAGAGGTATCATCTTCTAACATATTATATAACTTATTTATCATATTTATCATTATTTCATTTCCTCCAACTAGAATGCAAGCTCCATCAGGACAGAAATTTACCTTTGTTCATTGATGTACGGCCCCAGAGCCTAGAACAGCCTGACACTGAAATGTCATTGAATAAATATTTGTTGAATGAATGAATAAATATTCACTCACCGCTTTAACGAGTAGCATTGCTGCTTGAAAGGTCCAGTGGAGAAGGCCCCAAGGCCTCAGTGGAGTGTAAGGGATGATTTGACAGGGTGATATGCTCCCTGATAAGAAGTATCTCTACCAGATCCCAGCAGGCTCTGTGTCCCTAGACAGGCTGTCCCTGACATCTTCTGTGCCTGGGCTTTATAGAGGAATTAATACCTCCTGGAAACCAAGTCAGGGAACTTGGGAACCGTCATGGCTTTTCTTGCCTCAGCTCTGCCCTCAATCCTAAGAGGGATACAACCAACCCCGAGCTTCCTGAGGAATGTGCACAGAAGAAATGCAGGGGATAGAGAAGGTCTTCCCTGGCTCCTCCTTGAAGGGCCAGCCAGCCAGAGCAGCCAGGTGTGGGCCTGACTGACCAGTCCAGGACCAGGAGCTGCTGCCTGGTCTGTGCCCAGGGGCCCTTGCCCCTTTCATCATTCTGCCAAGTATGCCAGTGGCCTTTTTCTACAGCAGGAAGTCTCCCCCAGGGTAAGGCTCTTCTCACTAGCTGGGCGAACCTTGGTACTAGTGATGCCTACCGGAGACCATGGTGATGGTGATGACACAAATGCCTGTCCCCACCCCTAGAGCTCACAACAGCCTTAGAGCCACCTCACTGATAAGAAAAGGGAGGCCACGGAAGGTCAGGAGACTTAAAGTCAAATGGCAGAACTGACTGGACTTGAACAAGATGCTGGGTATCTCAATCATGGCTATTCTGAGGGAGGTTGAAGATTGAAAGTGTTTATTTCTTATACGTCCCCCTTCTGCTGCCCTTCCAGGGACTCTTCACACCCAAGTTGGGGACCTCGAAAGGATGGGGTTGATGAGAGTCCTTGCTCCTTTCTTGGAGATGCTATTTGTAGCCTCCTCCCCACTAGGTGGGGATCAATAGCTACAAACTAAGAGGAGCCTCTAGTTTTCCCCTAAAGCAGCATCAGGAAGTAGGTTGCTGCAGCAGCCTAACAGCATGGGGGACAATTCTGTAGGGATGCGAGTGTGGACAAGCAGCCCCGCACATCGAGGCTGGGTGAGAGCTAGGTGTGTTCAGAAGAGCACGGTCTGGGTAGGAAAGAGATTCCAAACCTATTCTCATGAGCACCAGCTAAGGATGTGGGCTTCGTGTCCACTTTTAGGCTCACTCATTCAAGGCTGAGCTTCCCAGGAGGCTTCCCTCACCTACCCCAGCCTGGTATTGATCTTGGCATAATAAGGGACAAGTAGAAAACATGAAGAGTGCCTCCAGAACCCCGTGGGGCCTCTCATTGTTTTAACACTCATGGGTCCATTTCGCTATCTACTTAGCCAAAGCTAGCACCCCACCACCTCTCCCTGCCCAAGTCAGCTCTGTGCGCCACCCCCCCCCCTGCCCCCGAGTCTCCTAAAACACAGGGCACAGCATTCAGGCACTCCTGACACCCCAGAGGCAAGATGAAATTCCTTAGCTCTCAGGGCAAGCTCATTTTAACTCCCACTCTCCACACCCCAGAAAATCTCTTATCCCCCAATTCAAGTCACATCAGACATTCTGTCTTTCTACGTTAGCAAGTCATGCTTGCCTTCCTCTGCACATGCTGGCCCTCTCTAAAACACTCTATCCTACAACTTTTCTCCAGCAAAATCCTCTAGTATTGCCTTCGACACTGGGCTCCCATATCACTTCCTCTGTGAAGTCTTCCCAGGTTTCTCTCCTTGTGTTCCTACAATCTGGCCCTGCACACCTCCTACAGAATTATGCATAGTATTGTATTAGTGAAACAATGCTATGTGATGCTGCCATTTTGTTAGGTCAAAACTAGTCAAACAGGGAGTGGCTGTAGCTCAGTGTCCACGTTAGTTGAACACCTGCTTCCCAAACCCCAGGCTCAATCCCTAGTATCTTCTTAAAAAAAAAAAAGCAATCAAACATAGGCAACTCCATATAGGAAAAAAATATTATCTATTTCTACGCTAATGTGCTGATTCCCCACGTAAACTGTGAGTAAAGGAACTGTCCCTCCCTCCTCTTTGCTTTCCCAGCACGTGGGGCAGTGATTGGCACAGGGTAGTCGCCCAATTAATGCTGGCTGATTGTATGAGCACTGTTTGGCAAGTTTTTTGTATGCTATCTGTTCTGCTATGTTGCTTGCTCTAACACAAAAACAAAACAGAATCCAGCACTGATGGAAAATATCTTACAAAATCTCATCCCTGCCAAGCCAAGCTCTAGTTGTTTGCCCGTGCAGGTCAAGCAGAGCATGAGAACATCTCAGGACATGCAGGGGGCCAGGGGGTGCAATTATTTAGGACAACTACCTTTCTGGCAGGAGAAGCAGAGTCAACAGTTGATGGAGAGGAAGTAGCAGCCGGATCAGGAGATGGAGGGCAAGAGGGAGAAGACGAAGGAGGAATATGAGACAGGCCTTTAGAGAGTAGTTTATTCTGCACAGAACAGAAAGAGAGGAAATTATTATAGTCCCAGGGAAAATGCACAGTGCTGCACACCTCCAGGATGCAGCCACATGCCCACGCAGTCGAGGGGACAAGCCATATAGGACAGAACAGAAGCCTCTGCCTTTGGAGCCAAGCAGGATTCTCTGGCTCCTGCTTACACTACATTCTGCTACAACTATTCCAGTTCCCTTGTCACACCAAAATAGCTCCATTCTACTCCTGCCTACGACTGCCCGAGAAACGAGCATTAATTACTGAGGCTCATGCTCCGGAGCTTGGTATGAAGTAGCAGCTGCGAGTTAGGAAAGGAGAATCTCAGGCTACTCCGGGCAGATGGCCACAGCAGGGGTCTCTTTGGCTGCAGACAACTGTGCAGTCATGTGCAACACTAAAAATGAACTCAGTGTAAAGCATCCTTCCCTTGCCAATGACTCTGCCATCCAGCAGAGGACACGAGTCTGGAGGAGAATGAGTGTAAGCAGCAGAAGAAACGTGTTCTTGCTGTAAGCAAGGGGGCCCTTACACACGCACATGATCTCATTATCTCATCACGAACTCTTTAATCTCATTGTTGCTGCAAGTTTCTAAGTAAGTAACTGGCTTGGAGGGGACTGTACTTTCTATTCTAAGGTAAAGTCACTATTCTTGACTTGATGTTGCCTTTGGGAGCAGAGCCCAGGTTATGGCATGTGGTTGCCCACATCATTTAATGTCTCCCTGATGTGGGCCACAGGGGAATTTTTTTAGACATTGTCCCCCAAAAGTCATGAGCAACTGGTTTGTTTTCACCATATAGGCACGTCATTCTTGCACACTGACCAGCCATACCTCTTTGCATTGACCATTAGGAAGTTCAGTGCCTATCTAGAAACTGTTTAGGATCTAACAGCATATATTTCTGTTCAGCAAACTTTTCTTTGACCTGAGCTTACATTTCTGCCATGGTTTTCCCTTTGTCTTGATTTATCTACTTATTTTGAATCTCTTCATTGGCCTTTTTGAAATGCCAGCTCAAATTCTTTAGTGGCTTGAGGAATGAATAGCTCCTCATATGACAAAAGGAGGAGGGTGTAGTGGATGTAGCTCAGTGGTTGAGTGCCTGCATTGCATGTACAGGGTCCCAGGTTCAATTCCTGGTACCGCCTAAAAAAACAAAAAGGAGGGGGCTGGTGCTAAATGTCCAACATATGGGTTCCTGGGAGCTCTGGAAGCCATGTGTTTACCTGTGGGAAATCCCCGTGTCCAAACATGGAGGCAAGGTGAGCTGCCTTCTCCTTGATGTTCTTTTTGTGAAATTCCCTGTTGGCCAAGTTCTGAGCCCTCTTCTGCTTTAGCCAAGGTGAGAAAGGAGAAAAAATAAAAGGAGAGCTAGTGACAGAGACTATGATAGTTACTTCCAAGAGAGAGGCACGGGAGGCAGTCAGGTGGGCTTGTCTTCCCACTCATGGCGAGACAGGAGACAGGGAGCAACATTAAGACAAGGAACCCACTGCGGGCAGGAGGAAGGAGAGGGAGAGAGGAAGTCATCCCAGACATAGGCCGAGAAAGGGTAAGGAGTGTCTCTCACCTGGAGAATCTGCTCCTCCACTTGCTGCAGTCGCCGCAGCACCCCAGAAAGGGCCAGCGCTCCCTGGCAGGTAGGAGGTGGGGCAGTGCGACTTTCTAGCCCACCCAACTGCAGATCAGACTTGGCTCTGGCTCTCCAGGGCCTGCTTGGGCACTCGCCGCCAGCAGAAATTTGCTTTAGCTCTCTGAGCACATGCCCAGTCACAACCTCTAAGGGGAACTGGGAAAGAGGGAAAATCAAGCTTCTTTCCTTACTGTAGCCCATTCATAGACCCCACCGTGGGAATCCCCAGGACAGACAAAGGGCACACTGGGTGCTAGGGTAAGCAAGAGTCAGAACTAGCCTTGGGCACTGCCTTTCCACCACCTGCATCAGAATCACCTGGCCTCCCCACACCAGGCTCACTGAGTCAAGAACTGGATGACAGTGGCCCTCAGTCCTGGGCGTGCACTGAAATCATCCAGGACCCGTAAAAATAAATCCCACCCAAGTCTGGACCCAACCCCCAGAGGTTCTGATTTCATTGGTCTGTGTTGGGCACCAGAGACTGTTTTTTAAAAAAGGTTCTGCAGGTGATTCTTCCGCACATAGATGTAAGAAGCACTGCAATATATCCATACCAACCTCAGTCAACCTCCACTACCCAGAGGCAGTACAAAATCCCTAATGCTGACTAGATGTCTTTAAATACTGTGGTCAATAACAGGGACTCTGTTCAAATTCCAACCCCCAAAAGCACAGCTGAGGGCTGCCAGCTGTCTCTCTGCCCACCAAGGCAGGTCCTCATCTACTCGGGCATCAGAGGAGTTTGGGGGCTGGGGAGAGCCCTTCTTTACATCTCAGCTTTACACAATCATTGGGGTGTAGCCAACAGGCCACCTGACCCCATTCCACCATCATCACCATTCTTTTCATCAGAGTTTGGAAATCAGCCTATTTGAGGGGTCTGCAAATAAAGCTAAATGTTCCACATGGTGCAGTTTATTTCTCCATAAGCAAATACATCAGGAGCATGATAGTTGTTGATCAAAACCTCTGGCTGGCTGAAGGATGGACCGATGGCATATATTTCAAAATACTGCACACTTGGTGATTCTTGCTCATAAAGGTGGTGACCTCAAGTTATGTCTGCTTGACCAGAGAATCTACAGTCAGCCCCATCTGGGGTGTGGCGGAGCCAGCGAGCCCCACCCCTCTGGGACACAGTCCCCCCTTAGCTTCACTAACAACACCACTGGAAGAAGCCCTACCTGCCTTTTCAGAGGAGGTGATGGGTGGGGTGTGGGGCTCTCCGGCTCGGGGCAGCGAGACTTAACAGGAGGCTCAGAGGAAAAGCACCGAACAGGCTTACCTATCCCCGAGACACGGCGCTCCTGGGAGGAGAAAGACGAGTCCGAAAAAGCAGCCATAGGAAACATGAAGGAAAAGGTGAGTCAGATAGAGGGACACTTGGAGGGAGTTGCGGAAGAGAAGCAGGGAAATACAGTTTGTAACTGCAGAGAGGACACAGGGCTGAGCTCCTGCAAGCTGGGCCCAGCTGGGAAACTTGAGCCCCTGGCTCCCTGTCCATGTGAACGGCAAGTCCTGGAGTCCCCTCTTCTTGGACATGTGAATCCCAGGGAGGCTTTGCTTTTGGCTCAGAAACAGGACACTGAGCAGGAACTGTTAGAGCCCATACCGGGCCCAGCCAGAGGTTCCTCCTGGAAATGCCAAAGCTTCCTGCTACCAGGGAACAGGGATATTACTGTCCTCCTCATGGGGTAGAATGCTTATCAACACTTGGGAACTGAAAGGGGCCAAGCTGCCAGAAAGGGTAATAGAGAAAAATCTCAGAGGGCCACAGATCTCAGGAAAATGACGCCCTTAAAATAAAGTCACTTGGCTTCCTGCGGAAGATCATGTAGTCCAAGAGAAAACATTTCACATTAGGATCAAGATTATGATCGCCACTAGACCTCATTAATGGAAACTGTCCTCCTCTTGAGAGGAGCCTCATTCTGTCATGCGACTAGGTATTCTCAACAAACAAACAAAAAACCAATCCCCTTTTCATAGACTTTTGTAACATGACTGCAGCCTTCCGAAGGAAACCTAGGGGAGCGAATTGAGCCGGGGGAACAGATCTCCAAGCCAGGGAGAAGTCAGCTTGGTCTGCAGCCTCACCCACAGCCTGCATTAGCCTCACACTCACCTGGGTGAGAGGTGCCAGCCATGCCAGCCTGGCCCAAGGATACAGGGAGAGAGGGGAGGGCCAGGGAACACTTGGAAGGGTGGTCCAAGTTCCTGTGGGTCCATATGGAGCTAAGACCTCAGGCTCGGATTTCCCTGATTTGGGTGGGTCTTCTCATCATGGGCTGAGATAGTACCCTCACAGCCAGTCAGCATCTCAAGAGTTCCCTCAAGCTGTGCCACCTCAAAGCTGGCTGTAAACCACATCATGGTCGCAGACCAAAACCAAATCAGGGAATAGATTTCTCCTCCAATGTAGAAATGGGCCAAATCTGGCCTCCTGCTTGTTTGTTGTTTGTAAATAAAATTGTATTGGAACACAGCTACACTCATTTTTGATGTATTTTCTATGACTGCTTTCATGCTAGGAGAACAGAGTTGAGTAGTTGCAACAGAGCTCTTATGGCCTGCAAAGCCAAGATATTTGCTATCTGGCCCTTTCCGGAAAAAGTTTGTCTGCTCCTGATCTGTAAGAAACCTGAGTCCTTCTGAGCCAGGCCTGGCTGGCATACCTGAAATCATCACTAGCCTGCAGGTCCGGTAACCAGGAAGGCAGGTCCATTGAGCATCTGATGTGACTCACCTGCTTCAGGAGTGAAGGGTTCCGAGTGCTCTCCTCAAACTTGGCCAGCAGCTGGTTTGCCATGAACTTGACTTTGTTCTGACTTCCACCTTCCTTAATGCTGCCATGCTCCAGATCACAGCCCAAACTCTGACCGGAAAAGTCTGAAGGCTGCAAAGGTCAAAAGAGTGCATTGCTTGTTGGATCCTGGAACCCACATATCATGGAGGGAGTCTGAGAACAAGCTCCCAGCACTAGTCTCCTGAAGGAGCCCCTGCATGGTCTGAGGCAGGGAGGCTGAAGTAGCAGGTGCTGCCCAGTAGAGGGATGTGTCTTTCCAAAAGATGGGCTTATGAGCCAGTTAGGGTTTGAATCCTGACTTCCACATCCCAGCCTTGTGACCTTGGCAATCTGCTTAACTTCTCTGAAGTTTCCTCATCTGCAAAATGGAAGTGGTTACCCACCTCATAAGGTTATTGAAGAATTTAATATAATAAAGTAAAGTGATATGCCAAATCATTTTCAAAATACATCATGTGGCTGCCATGAGATAGTGATGGGATGAAGGGAGCAAGGAGGTGGGGGAAGAAGCAGGTGAGGCACAGGTGGAGGTGGGGCATGGGGTGGGGTGCTGATCTGGTGGGGCCTGGGGAGGGACACAGATCAGGGGAGACCCAGGCCCAGAGCTGCCTTCTCCTCTTGCCTCTGCTCCCTATTCCCAACTTCAACCAAGACTGCTCTGTTTTTTATTTTGAAAAAAAAGTTAGATTTATAGAAAAGTCACAAAGATATATAGCTCCTGTATACCCTTCACCCAGCTGCCTTAATGCTAACATCTGGAATAATCATGGTACTTGTATCAAAGCTGAGAAGTTACTATTACCATAATACCACTAACTAAACTACAGGCTGTATTTGGGTTGTATCTGTTTTCTCACTAATGTCCTTTTTCTGTTCCAGGATCTGATCTAGGATCTCACACTGCATTTAGCATCACGAGTCCTTAGCCTCTTCCAATCGGGACAGCTGTTCAGTCTTTACTCATTTTTCATGACTTAACACTTCGGAAGGGTCCTGCAGCTAATTTGTACAAAGTCCCTCATTTTGGTTTCCTTTGATGTTTTCTCGTGATTAGGAGGCTGCAACTACAGATTTCGGAGAAGGATACCACAGAGGTGAGACGGCCTTCTCATCACATCCTGTCAAGGATACACGAAACCACCATGACTCAAGACCGATGATGTTGATCTTATCATCTTATCATGCTGTTTTATAAAATGGAATTGCATAGGAGATTTCTTGAGCTCATCTGTTAAAAATTTAAAAATTACTGGTCCTCTTACCATAGGATCTGCTCTCACAGGCCTCAGAAATGTGAATGGTATTGTCTTGTCAAGCAGGCAGTATGCTTTCCCAAAAAGAAGGAAACTCACAGGAAAAGGTATTCTCAAGACAGCAAAGATGCACTCACTTAGAAGAAACTCACGGGAGGAGGCAGGCAATAGTCACCTGGCTTTTACAGAGGTCCAAGTGCAGCAGTCCCACGGGAGACCTTGCCTGTAAGCCACACTCAAGTGTTTGACAAACACAAACAGAAGGCTGCCCAACTTCAAAACGTGAACTGTCACCCTGCAAACAGGGTAGGCTTGAGCGAGCAGAGAGTGGGCTTACTGGAGAGGTCGCTCTTTGTACAACACCAATATCACAGCCAGGGAAGGGGTCCTCGGGCAGGGTTCCCCAGGCTACAGTGTGCAGACGGACCACCGGGCACTGGCTCGGAAGCAGGTTCTGATTCGGCAGGTCTAACACGCTCCTGGGTGCTGCTGATGCTGCTGGTTCTCGGACCACATTTCAAGTAGCAAGAACGCAGGAAGAATCATAGTTTTGTTACAGTTGATTTTAAGGCAAAACGGCTGCCTCGGGAAGCGCCGTCTCCAAAGGACCAGATTCAAACCAGATTTCTTCCCATGCTCTGATTTCTGTGTTGCCACCAACACAAACACCACAAACATCCCCTCGTATGAGTCGCAAGAGAATAAACCAAGGGTGAAAGGTAGAAGCTGTTCGCCTGAGACAAGATGTACCTAAGGGAAACTTCTCCAGAAGAGGCAGGGGCAAGGCCCAGCACGGGAGACGGGGAGCCAACACCCTGTCTCTGGGAAACGCTGCTAACCAGCCTCTGCTTCCTCCTCTAAGTCACCTCCCTTTGCTGGCTTCTTCCTCACACCATGGCCAGAGCCAAGAAGGGGGGAAGCAACGGTGCTCAAAGGATCACCCAGAGAAGAAAAGGTTTGCACAAGGCCGACATGAACTCATTGGATAAGAGTTTGTTCACATTTTAAGCCATGAACTGAACTCCAGGTTTCACTGGTCAGTGCTTCCCTTTGGCCATCCCAGAGTGAGCAGCAGGTAGCTGCTCTACTATACTGTTCCCTGCTGGGAGATAGAGGGTCCGGGTGCCTGTCAAGGACCCACGTCAAATGAATGTTATGGCACATGAACAAAAGTGTCATAAAAATACACAGCAATAAAACACTTTCCTCCTAGAAGATAGAAAAGGTCTTCTCTAAGTCCTACAAAAGATGTCATAATTTCGACATAAGTCAGTAGGCTAACGCTGGCATCCTACACTTCACCAACAATATTTATGCTTGTCTTTGTGGAATTAGAAAGTCCTTTTTGAAGAAAGTGCATATCTCAGGCCTCTTTAAAGAGCTACCTGGAGAAACAGGAACTGATATTCTCTTTTTCTGCTGATCAATTTTTTAGTAGCAGGAGGGAGATTAGTCCTCTGCTTTGACAAAGTAGCCTGTAATTTTCTGCTTTTACCAGAAGGTGGCACTTGTGGGCACTGGAACAGTACAAGCACAGGAAGCAGAAAAGGGTACAATGACTGGGAGAAATGTGGGAACTCTGATGCCTCTGAACTATTACTAATACTAGTGATTGCATATTGATTACCATACGTGCTAAATAGTACGTTCAGCATGCTATATACCATCACCAAATGTAATCTTTAAAAATCCTGCCAACTTTGTGTCATGGGTTGTTTTTTAATCATCTGCTTTTTACCAACATGAAATGGAGGTTATGACTGTTAAGGTTCCATAGCTGGGAAGTGGTGAAGTGAGGCCCAGAGCCCACGACTGTCCTTCCCTGGAGCCATGCTGGTACAAGCCTCTGTGCCAGAGGTTCAGGAGAGAGGAAAGAAAGGAGGGCCAGGCTCTGCCCTGGTCAGGAAGCTCTGTGCCCGAGGGGTGCCAGGAGATAGACCTTTGTTTAAATTAACGCTGTGCACACAAACCTCATCCAAATTACTGAAGCCTTTCCGCCTCCGTTTGTTCACATCGTTCTCAGTTTGGCCATCCACCTGCAAGAGCCAAGAAAGCATCGTGAGCTCAGCGCTGCCAAGGGCTTCAGATCCACTAAAAGCCCTGAGGCCAGAAGGCTGGCTCTGAGCTAGCACTGGGATGTGTCCCTGCCCCCGAACAGCTACCAGCTTGTTTGGCAGATGTAGAAGTAAATTCCACTGCTCCGTGACAAATGTTATCACAGAGTTATGTCCAGGCACAGTGGAGGGAGCCTTACTCTACCTAGAGAGCCAGGGGTTCTGTCAGAAGGGGTGAGAATAGTGATGAAACAGCCCAATGCAGAGAATCCCTGCGACATGGACAAGGCAGAGTTTGTCTCCACCGTAAATATGACCTTGGACTCAGAGGCGTTCAATGACGCTCAAGGTCACTCCCTGGCCTGTGGATGCCACGAGTGCACAGCCTCATGGAGAACACCACACTGCCGTCCGGCAAGGAGGTGACACGGTTCACCTTGCAGGGATGCTCAGGACTCAGTTAGCTGTACAGGTGTTTGATGGCAAATTAAGTCAGCAGTTCAGTCACTCCCCCCACAGCAGCAAGCAAATGGCATTTGATTAGTCTCAAATAAGCATTGGCTATAACCTGATAACTAGGGTGATCATATAGTCCAGTTTGCCCAGGATAGTTCTGATTTAGAGCCCCCCCCCCCTTCCAAATATAATTATTAACAGCATCCCCTTTCACTCTCAAAAGTGTCCTGGTTTGGATATCACATTGCATGGTTGCCCTACTGATAACCCGTCATGGCCTGCTCTCTGCTGCCTGGATTTGGACATTTAAGCCTAAAAAACCTGACTCTACCCAAGCTCTCTGCACCACCCCTGCAAGCACCACCATAGGGCACATCTATTGTCAGGCTTGTCTCTCCAAGGGACTGAGTAGAACTGCACAGGTTGATGTCGTGGGCTGGCATGGGGACAGGGGCTGACCTTAGTACTTCCCCTGCTCTCTGTTGGGTAAGCCCATCACTGACACTGGGTTAGGGCCTACCCAGGCTCTCCCCATCTGCCCCTGGGGTTAGAACTCCCTGCCATCCAGTGGGAGTCTGCTGCAAATGGCTAGCTCCCTCAGGACCCACGCCCCACAATGTGTATCTCTTCTGTTGGGAGCCTCCTACACCTTCTGAGGGACCCTCCATAGCAGGCCCAGATTAAATCCCAACCTTTGTCCCATTTTTTGATGCAGTAGGAAGGGCTATAGGCCACCCCTGCCACTTCAGACCGGGTGTGCAGTCCAGCCAGCCTTGTCCACCCTAGTCCAAGCCAACCACAGGATTCTTTTACCTCTTGGTTGTTCTGAAGCAGCAATAACTAGTGCAGCCCTCCTGGCACACACTATGTCCCCATCTGTGTCCAGTGGAGAGCACCTACTTGCTCTTACACTCTTCCTTATCCCCTCTCCCCTCCTCATGGTTACCATCCCTTTTTTTTTTAAAATAGAGGATCGGCCACAATTTAATCATTGATATTTATTTAAAAAATTGACCCTCCCTTTGCCCGGGCAGCACAAAACATCAGATCCTGCCCTCCCTTCAACATTTTCCTCTTCTAATAAATCATTATGCTGTGAATGGAAATGATTGCAGCCCAAATGCTTGGGCAAACACCAAGAGAAATAGATGACTTTATTTGCAACAGCAAATTGGCCTTAGAGGCACAGGCCGTCTGGGCCCCCAGCTCCAGCCAGGGAATGCCGCCCGGCCCAGAGACGGGAGCCTGTGAAAGTACAGCGTGTCCTACCCAACAAGAACACTTCAAGCATAATTTTAAGGTTTTTTTGTTGTTTTTCTCTTTCCACCTTAAATGAGGACTTGGCTTTTTCCCCAAAGAGCAACACACCCTACTCTCTTTTTGCACTCAACAGCCCAGTGTTTGTTCAAACCGTGAGAACCAGTATAGAGTCGAACCCAGCCATGGTAGCCAAAGGCCCACCCAAGCATCCTGGGGACAGACTGCCCAGCAGCAGCTCCTAAGAAGACCCCAAATCCCTCGGGGCAGGGGGTGGAGGATAAAGGAAGTGGATGGCGGCAACCTCAGCTCCTCTGATCCATCCTGACCCATGGGACAGAAAAATGGAGTCCATATGGACAGGTTAGCAACATACAGACCCAAGGGCTTTCCACATTTCCTCATGGATTTATCACTGAAATACTAATTCTCAACTGAGGACAAGGTTAAAACAAAAAGGTTGAGGAAATTCAAACCTAGAGATCTACCTAATCTTTTTATTCATATCTCTATTTGGGAGCCAAAATTGTCTCGGTAACCCCATCTTCTTGGACTCTATTTTGCTTTTACAAAGAATTGGGGTATAAGGAGGAAGAAAATACAGTGCTCAGAAAGAGCATGAGAATAACAAAACCTCTCTTTTCCTATTGTTTTCCAGCCTTCCACCCTAAGAACACTCACGTTCTTACATTTCCCCCACGATTTGAAAGATTCTATATACCAAAGGGCATTTATTAAACTAATTAGTTTCCCCATTAAAAAGAAAAAATCTACCTGCTAGTGTGATCATTTGATCTGCACAAGATAACCATGTTCCCACACTGCCTGAGTTCATGTGATTTTAGCTCAAAGCAAAGAAACTTTATATTTAGTTAGCTGGTGCAGCTTAATCCTGAAGAAATTTAGATCTGGGTCATAGGAAGAGAGATTGACTCGTGCAGGCAAAAGCCTGGTTGAATAGGGGGCCAGTTATGATAAGAATGGCACCTCGGGAAGCAGATTTGGCTCAGTGGATAGAGCATCCACCTATCATATGGGAGGTCCAGGGGTCAAACCCAGGGCCTCCTGACCCATGTGGTGAGCTGGCCCACACGCAGGGCTGATATGTGCAAGGAGTGCTGTGCCACGCAGGGGTGTCCCCCGTGTAGGGGAGTCCCAAGCACAAGGAGTGCACCCTGTAAGGAGAGCCGCCCAGTGTGAAAAAAGTGCAGCCTTTCCAGGAGTGGCACTACACACACACAGAGCTGACACAGCAAGATGACACAACAAAGAGACTCAGATTCCCGGCACCGCTGACAAGACTACCAGTGGACACAGAAGAACACACAGCAAAAGTACACAGAGAGCAGACAACAGGGGGGTCGGGAAGGAGAGAGAAATAAATAAAAAATAAATCTTAAAAAAAAAAAAAAAGAATGGCACCTGGTGACACTGGCAAGATGGACCCTCTTCTTCAATGGCAGAGCTTAAGGAGTCATGAGTTCGAGTTCTGACACTTTTCCCTCCTACACGTGTGACCTCAAGAAAATCACCTCATTGCTCTGACCTCAGTGTACTCACCAAGAAGAAAGGATATTATTCTCTCTACCTCCTTAGTTGCTGCAAGGTTAAATGAATTCATATACTTAAGGCACTTCGTAAACTATAAAGAGTGGTACAAGTGTTAAGACGCTGTTAGTAGCCTTAGCTTTAGTAACAGAATTAGAAAACCTGAATTCTAGTTGTGATTTTGATATGTACCAGCTATAGGACTTCATCTTCTTAAGTCCAAGTTCCCCCATCTATAAAATCAGGGTGAGAATAAGTTCCCTGCCTTCCTCAAAAGGTAATATGAGGAGCAAATGAGATCTATATGAAAGTGCTCTGCGTGCTATAAAGTGCTGGATTGGTCATGGTTGCAGTACAGAACCATGTGGTCAGTGCAAACAGGTTTTCCTCATCTTTTCGGAAAACTAGCTTCTTCATTTAGTTGAAGTTCCTAAAGGAAGGGACCAGCTCTTCCCGAGCGCCTTCACAGGGCTCTGCCCTGCAGCGTGCTTGCTCGGTCATCTTCACAATCATGCTATGATGTAGGTTACTGCCCCTATTTTGCAGACATGCAAAGGAGCTCTCCAAGAGGCTCAAACATTTGCATACCCCCCAGCAGACCTAACTACATCTTTGTCTGCTCAGATTCGAATTTCATTGCCACTCTGTAAATCAGTTCCAAAGCACAGGCTGCGTCATACAGAGGACAGGAGAGAGAGCAGCCTCACCTGGGACCTGCAAGCCACCAGGCTCTGCTTCCCAAGGTGTCCCAAACAAGGCCAGCAGCATCACAACCCAGTGCTCTCCACTTCCTTAAGCCTTCTTCAAACCTCTGTGTGGAACACTACTAGAAACCTTGTGTGGACCTTTGGCTGCTGGGTGGGTGGCTCTGTGAGAGGAGTGGAAGTAGGGGAGCAAAAGAAACTTACTAAGAACCCTGAATGTAAGCTAGCTAGGGCAGGCTCCCTGCTTGTCTTGTTCACTGCTCTGTCCCTAACACCTAGAAGAGGACTCAGCATAGGACAGTTGCTCAGTAGACATTTGTTGAATGAATGGCTAGCTGGAGGAAGCACTTCCTTAAATGATGCCTCCTGGCTCTTTGGAAAGTATTTGTGCAGGAGAGTCAGGGAGAGAAGGACAAGGAGGGGGACCTGGGCTGCTCAGACAAGAGATTGACACGATTCATGCTTTGTGAACTTTACTGTGCAATGGACCCGTGTGGAGGAAGAGGAGATCCTGGGGGCAGGGAGAGTCCTGGGGTCACTGACCTGGCTTCTGGGATGGCCTTTCCAGGGATGGGTGACAACATTTCTGTTGTCCTCCAAGGACTGGGCTCAGAATGGGGCCAACCAAGACCAGATGTGCCATGTATGAATGTAACGTAATCTATGTAGTGACAGTAGTGGCCATAAAGACAGGCGCCCCCCATGTGTGGCAGGTCTAACAGAGGACTGTGAATGTCAGATATTGTGAGTGTGCATGTGTGTATGTACACTCACATGCATAGGAGGCTATGTGTGTAGAAGGCAAGTAAGCATGTACTACGCTCAGGTGTCATATTCACATGGTGACAAGAGCACTGGAGTCCCCAAGAACTGGTCCATGCCACAAGTCTTTTAGATGCTGACCAGGATCAGCTGTAGATCTGCAAAAGCAGGCCAAGGACTTTTTAAGGGGAAACTACAGTTCCCAAAGCTCTTCTTTTTCCAGGCATGGAATGCCAATGAACCTACGTATAGGGATATTAAGTGTGTGTGTGTTCTAGTGGAGAATCACGTAACCCTGACTAGCCTACATTTCAGTTCTAGAGAGGGACATGAGCTAGGGCATCAAGGGTTGTTTGTCTAGTTGGACTGACATTTTGTGGGTGTGTGATGGAGCCTCTATGTACAGTTGTGTGTGTGCAGTTTTTCAGTCTTGTTGCAGACATTATCAGGTCTCTGTGGAAGCAGACGAGAGTAAACATAATGCTCTTTGCTTATAGGAAATGTTATGGCCAAAGAACATTGCAATATAGGTCTGCCAAACCAACAAAGGATCCAGATACAACAAGAAGACACCTGATAGAAAGGGGAGAAGATGTGTGTGTGGCCTTGGTCCCTGTGTTGTAATAGAGTGGTGGACAATATTCTAAAGGCATTTTGGTAAAGACCAAGACATAGTGTGACCCAGTGGCCTTCCTAACTCGCCTACCTGCCCTCGAACAAGTGTTTGCTTGGTTTGAAAAGAATGAGAAGAACAAATGATGCCCAGGCCATGGCATTACTTTTACTTCAATAACCAAGTCTTTCTACCTATCCAAAGAACATGACAAATTTTAGACATTATATGGGGCTGAGAGAAGGCTCAGATCCGAGGGTCTCCTCTCCTAAGATGGGTGGCAGAGTGGCTGCTCTAGGGGTACCCACCCTGGATAAGATTGGACATGGTTCCAAATGAGGGGAGGCTGGGCAGGCAGAGCCCATGAGCTCCCACTGCATTTCAAGGCAGAGCCAGCAGGAAGTGGGGAGAGGCCTGGCAGCCACGCAGGGCCGGGCTGGTCTTGCCGACTCCTGACTTGACCATGCCCCTTCTGAGCCAGAGCCAGCCAGGCTGCTCAAATTTGGTTATTCTGTAAACACAGCAGTGGTGAGTGAAAGGTCTGAACAATCCTCTCCAGTTCCCTCCACAGTTCCTGGTTGTGGGCTAAGCGATGGGAGAAACAGGATGAATGGAGAAAGATGGTAAATGTTTGGCCCAGGGAGCTTCTGGAAAGACTGTCATTGGCTTGCTTGGGACAGAGTAGCACAAAGCAGGGGTTCTTGAGCTTCAGAAGAAAGAGGGGCTGGGCTGGGGTGGCACAAGCTGAATGCTGGTCTCCAGAAGATAGCCTCCACTCAGTGGGAAGAGGGTAGAAACTGTAGCCCTTGCGGAACCTCTAAGCTGGGGCAGCTAGGGAGGTAGAGGGCGAGAAGGGAGTTGGGTGCAGCTCAGCATTTCAGCTGCTCCAGTTGACCTGCACATCCTCCCTCCCAGGCCGCACCTCCTAATCCCCTGTCCCCCTACTTTGCTTGCCCCTTCCTTCTGATAGACAGGGTGTGGCAGAAGCATAAAGCATCCCGCTCCTGGGGTTAGCGA
Organism: Dasypus novemcinctus; assembly: GCF_030445035.2. NCBI lineage: Eukaryota > Metazoa > Chordata > Mammalia > Cingulata > Dasypodidae > Dasypus > Dasypus novemcinctus. The sequence continues at coordinate 81,929,969 of NC_080682.1, forward strand.
AACAGCTGCTGTAACATTCCAGGGAGGAGAGACCTCAGAGGAAAAAGTGACTGCTGCTCACACAGGTGAGGCAAAGAAAGGAGCCCAGCGTCACAGCCCTACTCTGGGGCAGAGAGTCTGCAAGACAAGGCAGGGGTTAAGAGACTGTTAGTTACCTAGAGAGACTCAAAACCTTGCAGAGACCAGCAGCCCCTGTGGCGCTAGGGGAGGAATTCCCTGCGGTTCTGGAGTGGGAAGGTGAGCTCTGCTTGGGTACTTACAGCAGCCCTCCCGGCCTTCCCTGCTCCAGCCAGTGGGCTCGGCTCTGGCTCCGTTCTCCTTGACCCCTCTCCTCTGCTTCCACTGACCACCCCACTCCCCACTCCTTTGGTTTCTTTAAGGTATACATTTGGGGTTCTCCCCCTTGTCTCCTGTCACTCATCTGAAGCCTTCTGGTTCCTCCTCATGCCCCAACTCAGATTAGGGAGCCTCCCTCCCAAGACTCCAAGGATGATACAGCTTCTACCTTCCATTCCCCTCTCATTCCTCTTGAAATTTGCCTTTGGCCTCCTGTCCCCAACACCTCTGAACACTTCCAAATTTCGTAGCTTTCTTTCAATCCTCACCCTGTTTGGCTCTGCCGCCTGACATTGTCTCCAGGACCTTCCTCCGGAAACTGTCTTCTGGCTGTTCCTTTTCCACCTCTCCCGGCTGCTCTGTCTCTCCTGGCTGCTCCACCTCTCAGAGCTGCTCCTCCTCTCCCTGCTGCTCCACCTCTCCTGGCTGCTCCACCTCTGCTAGCCCAAGGCGGTCTTCTGTTCCCCAGGTTCTGACCTGGGTTTTGGTCTTGGCATCTTACCTTCCCAGCTCACTTCTACGGTCAAGCCTCACATTACTTGTGCCTGGCTTATCACTAAGATACTTGAGCAATACCTAAGAATGACCTACTTAGTGGTGAAGGAAGCATGTTGAAGGGGCACATGGCATCCGTCAGATACCTTGCAAACCAGTCCTATGAAGTCATTTGGACTTCACTCCATAGTAGGTGGAACTGTTAGGCATTCCTTTTGTTTGAGGAGCACTGGGAAAAAAGTTACTAGGACACTCAGGGTGCCATAAATTGAGAAAGCTTGGGAACCTCTTTATTAAGCTCTGAGGGCCTCAAAGGCAAGAACCACATATTTTTCATCTCTGTATATCTGCCTCCTCATCTAAAACGAACAAAAATTACAGCCCCAAAGTTGGCATGTATTAGGGCACAATAAACATTTGTTGAATGGATGAATAAATGAATAAATCTTAAAAATTAACAGAATACAACATGTAAATGTAGCATAACCTCCATTCACTTCTGCTGCTAACCTACAGCTATCGTGTTCCTCATCTACACTTTTGGCAAAGTGAGAAATCATCTCTTCCTCATTCCTTAAGAGGCAGAGCTAATCTGATTGACTTTTTAAAATACTCACCAGCATGTCCTTTTAGCTCTCTACCATGCCCTCCCTGTAGCCACTTTTACGTCACTGAAACTGGCCTCGTGGTGCCAGGGAGCACTTCTGAGACCCCTCGGTTACTAAACTCAGGTCACTGACATTTTTCAGCATGAACAGATCAATGGAGTGCCAGCATGAAATTCTCCTTCTCCCTTGCCCCATCTGTGTGCGGTGAGAAATAAAAGAGAAGCCCAGCTGTCTCTTACTCGTGGAGTCCTCTTCCTTGGAAGTGTGAGGTTGAGATAGTTATTAGAAATGGATGAGTTCGTGAAGCTGAGGTCAGTTTTTCCATAGTTTTTGCCCCAAGAATCTGTGAGGAAATAAAAGTATAATTGAGATTTGGGTCCTCACCCTGCTATGTCAGAGCCCAGGGGTGTCCCTGTGACCTCCGAAATAATTCCCGCTCCCCAAGCTGTAGATGTAAAAGGGAGGGGGTTGAGGCAGCTCTGTCAGTGACCTCCCCATGACGGAGGGAGCGGCCCTCAGCCCCCGTGACACTTCCCACTTGCATGTACAGGGTCTGGGGGCTGAGGTGGGGGCTGCCCCTGTTTGGCCTCAAAGTCAAAGGAAGGCGTCCTTCGGCGCCAGGACGGTTACACCCGTGTCACGGGCAGCCGGCCTCCAGCACAGGGGCGGGGATGGCAGAAGGCGCTGAGCAGAGCTGGGCAAAGGGCCTTACCGACGGCCCGCAGCGGAGTGCCCCGGAAGAGCTCGTAGAACTTGGAGAGGTACATGACCATGCCGAGCTTGTCGGGCTCCTGTGTGGACGCCATCTCTTTGCCAGTGGTCACCGGGGGGATCCCAAACTCCCGCTCAGCCACATCGAAGGCCAGCTGGTTGTTCTCCACAGCGTCGTCTTCATTCAGAGAGTCGAAGTTGCTGGAGAATCAAAACCAAGTGGAGAAGTTCAGCTAGGGGAGGCAGAGTGTGACGAGCTAAGCCGACCTAGCCCATGAGGAGCCTGGCTGGGTGGCGTCTGCCAGGCCCTGCAGGGATGGAGGGAAGGCAAAGGAGCAGCGAGCCAGTCCGAACCCCAGGCCCTGCGCCAAGGGCAGCTCAGCCAGCAGAAGGCTCTAACTCTCTCCTGCCCAGAGACAGAGGAAACCCTGCTTGGGCCATGATGTCACTGCTGCCTAGACTGAAACAATCAGCAAATCGTTTACACGTCTTAGGAAAACAGTACGAGCTACTTTATTTTTTAATTTATTTCCTTTGCACATTTTTTTAAATTACAAAAGTAATATGAGCTTCTTGTAAAAAAAAAAATCAAACTCTATAAATCCAGAAAGTAGAAAGTAAGAGTCCCACCTCTGCTCTAGGCAAGTCCACTTCCTAAAGGTACCATTTGATAACAGTTTGGTAGTTTTCCTTCAAGGCATTTGTGATGAATTTATACATGAGGGTGAGGCGATACTGCTGCTGATTTAAAAGCAACTCCAATAGACCTATCTCGCTTTGGACATCACAAAGTATTTCCAGAAACATAACCCAATCTTTCTAATCACCCTGCTATTATTCTCAATTTATAGATGAAGAAACTAAAACTAAGATAAGTAGCTGGTCCAATGACATACAGCTAATCAGATCTGGTCTCAAATCTAATTCTTCCACTGCAAAACTCTCAAATAGGTTCCAGGAATTAGATCTTGTCCATAATTCCTCTCTTGAGGCTAGAGCACGAAGGTGTGTATGAACGTTCAAATTTCCAGGGTGGTGAGTGAGAAAGGGGGTGGGGTGGGGGTGCAGTCACTGAGCCTAAGTCACTTCTGCTACTCACACCAGGGACCCAGACCTAACATCTTGCTGGCAGAGCAATCAGTGTAAAGGGAAAAGAACAAATTTAAGAGAAAACACAAATTAAAAATACTCAAAGAGAAATATTGAGCCAAACCCTGAGGACTGGGCATCTAGCAGAACAGCCCTGGTAGCCCTCCCGGATCTCCTGGGGCTGGCACAGGCTCAGTAGGTCCAGCCTGCATGCCAGACTCACATGAGCTCAGGCCGGAAGCGGTGGATGATGGCGCAGAGGGCCAGGCCGCTCCGCCAGGAGGTGGTCAGGTCGGTGACGGCGACATGCTGGTAGCCCTCAGTCTGCTGCTGGCACCAGGTCAGGAGCTTGCTGGGCCGGATGTCTGACTCTGCAGTGAGGGGAGGCGAAGGCGGGGAAGCGCTCGGAGGGGAATCTCAGGTGGCTCACCCTGGGGATGCCCTCGACGGCCACCTCAACGGGGGCCAGGAGAAGTGGCCATCCAGCAGGGCTGGGCAACCCCTCCCGGCCAGGGCTTCTCCGAGTGCCCTGCCATGCATGGCAGGAGGGCAGGCTGCTAGGACAGGAGGCTCACGCTTCTCCAGCAGAGTCCCCAGGGCCCACTCTGCCAGCCCGGGGCTAGGGCCCAGGAACGCAGAGGCCATGCGATGTGGCCTCCACCAACAGCATGCTCCCCCAGTGAGGGCCGGACACGGAGGCAAGTGACATGGGCACACTGCAGGAAGAAAGCAGGGAGAAGACGCGGGGTGCCGGGGGCACAGGGGCGGGTTTGCACTGAGTCTGCCAGGGGAGGGTCGCTCCCCGAAGAAATCGTCCCAGCGCAAGTTTATTTGAGCTGTCCTTGAAGAGTGTCTAGGAATTCATTAGCTAGAAGAAGCATTCCAGGAAAACAGAAAGGACTGTGCAATGGCAGAAAAGCTAGAAGACCTGCTGTGCTTGTGTAATAGTGAAAGGTTTACTGCGGTGTAGTGGCGGGGCATGTGGTGTGTGGAGGGAAGGAAGGAGGCGAGCGGCCTCCTGCAGGAGAGGGGCGACAGCTGAGTGGGCAGTGAGAAGCCTGAGCCAGATGCTGGGGAGTTATTTAACCATTTCTTCACCCAGCCCCACGCCAGCCCAGGGAGATCGGGAAAAGAGTGAAACACGCAGCACTCGTTATCTAGATGGGGAGACAGGGCCCCGTACCAGCAACGTCAGGAAAAGGAAAGCAAGTCCCAATGAAATAATTCTGCAGTGATATTTACTGTGCTAAGCACAGGGCACAGATTAACTCCTTTAACCCTTGCAACCATCCCACGGCAGGTGTTTACCCACATTTACAGGTGAGGAAAGTGAAGAATAGTGGGAGACGTGGCTGCCCATGGTCACACGGGTGACAGTGGCAGAGCCTGCACCACCGTGGCCACCCAGGCAGCCTCCTCCCCCCAGAAGCCCCCAGGAGCCGCTTACCCCGCCTGGTGAGGCCAACAGATCTTCTGATGGAGCCCAGTCTCTCGAGAGGGAAGTGGAGCAGTTCCGTGGTGACATACAAATGCTTCACCTACAAGCAAGAGAGACCTCACGTGGCGGCCCGCCAGTTCCCCAAACCACAGTCCCGAGGCCTCTGTACTCTGTGCAGTCCCCACTCAATGCCTGTTACCCTTTTATCCTAACACTGGCTGCGACAGTTTTCAGCAAGGCAGCCTGAGACAGAGCAGGGGAGCTCAACTCTGCACCCGAACGTGGGGCAACTGAGGTGTGAATACACATAACTGGCTCGTTTTAAAAAGTCACACCATGCTCTGTTCTACTGCCTGAAGAGTTTAGGGGTTGGGTAGCTCCGAGTCAAAGGGAGAAAAACTGGACTCTGACACGGTGGGTAGGAAGGAGAGAGGACAATTGGCAAGAAGACTATTTGAGAGAGGTCTGCTCAGCAGGGCACACGCTGCACAGTGGCAGATAAACAGACGTAACCGCAGACACGTGCCTGCAGATACGCTCATACGTGGTCTATTTCCCTACTGTGGCCTAGACAGAATGCTGACTGTGTTACTCTTGTGACTGACCCGGGGAGAGGAACTGCTCCCACATTTGGGCTAAAGCATTGGTGGCCTCAGTCCCAGGAACGTACCAAGATTCTACATGACCTTCCCTTCCCACACGCTCAGGGCCCAGTGACCCAGACAGGGCACTGGAGGGCGACTTACCTGATGGGGCCTGACACAGTTTGAGTTGAGGTTTGGGTACCGAGTCCCTGGGTCCAAGGTGTACTGCTCAAAGTTCTTGTTGATATTCTCTGGGGTTGTTTGAGGTAACAGCCGGTAAAGACTCTCCCTGGCAGCAAGCAGAGCCAAGAGGTCAGGGATTGCTCTCGCCACCTCTGGCCTCTGGTCCCCCCACCCCCATTCCCATGTGTTCAAGAGACTCTTGAGCCTGCTGGCATACACCCTTCCCCTGCCAGGCTCAGCAGTCACGGTCCTGGGGCAGCACAGTCAAAGGCACGGAGAGGAAGCGGGCGTCCCGGCGGCAGGGGCGCTGGCCTCCGTGCCCGGCAGAGGCCAGGGACGCAGGGCTGGCAGCACGATGAGCTGGGGCTTTGCTGTAACCGCTCCTCAGCCGCGCTGCTCCTGTGGCCTGCCCTGTGACCACAGGCCTCCCCGCCCCGAGCACAGGGGGCCTGGCTCCACCCAGCAGCTCTGACTGTCCCAGGTCCCCCAGCCACTGCAGCTGTGGCCAGCAGTGGGCTTCTGGGAGGAAAGCCCTGGAACTCAGCAAAAGAAGAGGCCTCGGAGGTCCGAGAAACCACCCCCCAGCCAGGGCAGGGCCTGTAGCGCTGCCCTGGAAAGCTTCCTTAAATAAACCTCTTAAATAAACTCCCTTAAGTAAACCTCTTCCAGCTCTTGGGTGACTGAGCAATCCAGGGATCTCCAGCTTTAGGGCTAGACGCAGATGAAGATTTCTCTTTGGCATCCAGGCCTCAAGTCCTGGCACCAGAGAAAGCCACTGAAGCAGGCAGGTGACGAGGGAGAACACTTCCGTAGGGACCCCGCTGATGAAGTCAGGCCATTTACGGGGAGGCAGCCCAGAGAAGGGCAGAGGCTCCAGGTGCAGACAGGAGTCACCTGCCAGGTGGGCTTGACGCCTCTCCTAACGGCCCCAGGTGGAGCCCTGAGGTCCCTATTCACCTCTCAGCCAGCAGCTCCAAGGGAGGGGTTCCCTGGTCCCAGCTCTTCACCATCCAGGCCGTATCAAAAGCTGCCAGGAAGCCGCGGGCACAGCCTGTGCCCATGGGCCAAAATGGCTGCAAAAGACATAAAAAATTCCAGTGGATTCTAACGACTCCCAGCCCACCATCCCATCACCAGCACTCGCTGCTTTCCAGCCCCGGGTCAGGGACTGGGGGCAGAGAGGGGACCAGGCAGGGCTCCCACTACTCACAGGATTCACACAGAGTCAAACGTAAAGTGTTCTATGACATGGGTACAGCAAAAGATGGTTTAAGGCTGAGAGGAGGTGGAGGCAAATTCCCACTTCGGGGGAGGGAGACAGAAATGAGAGAATGTTTCATAAAAGAGATACCATTTAAGGTGGTTCTAAAGAACAGGCAGGATTCTGATAGGAATCTGATGCATTTGGAAACAACGAGGGCAGAGGCAGGGTGGCTGGAAAATAGAGAGGCTGATGGAAGAAGAGCCGGTCTAAGGTCTAATCAGGGTATAGCAGAGGGTGAGGGACAGGTGAAGTGAGATCTAAAGCTGGGAAGGGAGGCTGAGGCAGAAGCAGGGCTGGGCTATTGACAGCTGACCTAAGGAGCCTAGGCTACAGTTTATGGTCAATGGTGAGCAAGGATTAATTCAACCAAGCTAAGTTCTGATTAAACTATTCCATGATAGTCCAAACCATGGTTTGAAATCCGACTCTCAACTTGGGATAAACACAATTTTTTTGATGAGTCCTTCCATTCAAGATAAAAATTTATCCCTTCTAAAAACATTCACTTTAATCCACCTTCCATTTGCAGATTTTCTGGGAGAGATTTTGAGTGTGGAGGCCTGCGGAGCTTTGGGGCGCACACCTTCTTGTACCCCGTATGGCTTCCGTGTTGAAAGGCCACAAAGAGAGCCACCCACACGAAGAAGGGAGGTTCGGCATGCGCCGAGGACGGCCCAGGGCCGCCTCAATCCTGCACTTCAACAAAGAGGTCAGCCCAGGAGAACCCAGAGGGGGGGAAAGCGCCCAGGTCTACCAAATGGCATGACCGTCTCCTCTCACTTGAGTGAGCCCTGTCAACGGCTGAGCTCCTCTGAGCCTGTCCTCCCCAGCTGCACGGCAGCAGACGCTGCCAGCCAGAGCAGAAATGCAGGGCTCGGTCTTGTAGCAGGAATGAGGCGGCTCCCATCGCAGGCGGTACCTCAAGCAAGCTGTCGCCCACGAGGGCCACGAGCAGATGGTGGGACTGCCGCTCGCGCACCAGAGCTGCATTCTCAGAGGCGTACATGGAGGTGAAGTCAAACATGGCCACGTCAGGCTGCCCGTAATGGTTCATGGCAAAGTCTAACGACGGCAGCTGGTAATTGGTGGCAAAGTCTGCGGCTTCTCGGGCATAGGAGAGCAGGTTTTCCTGGTTCACATTCTCTGCACACAGCAGCATCTCTGTGTCAGTGTAGTCCTGGGGAAGATCAAGGACATGCTGCATCAAGGACATGCCCCCTGTCTCTCTACAGGGTGGGCCTTCAAACCCACTTCTTTGCAAGAGCATTTGGAAAGGGTTTATGCAGTGAGGCTAGTCAAAACAAAAATAGTAAATCAGGGGAAGCGGACTTGGCCCAATGGATAGGGTGTCTGCCTACCACATGGGAGGTCCGTGGTTCAAACCCCGGGCCTCCTTGACCCATGTGGAGCTGGCCCATGTGCAGTACTAATGTGCACAAGGAGTGTCCTGCCACGCAGGGGTGTCCCTCGCGTAGGGGAGCCCCATGCGCAAGGAGTGCGCCCCATAAGGAGAGCCGCCCAGCACAAAAGGAAGTGCAGCCTGCCCAAGAATGGCACTGCACACACTGAGAGCTGACACAAGATGATGCAACAAAAAGAAACATAAGATTCCCGGTGCTGCTGATAAGGATAGAAGTGGTCACAGAAGAACACACAGTGAATGGACACAGAGAGCAGACAACTGAGGGGGGTGGAAAGAAGGGGAGAGAAATAAATAAAAAATAAATCTTTAAAAAAAAAAAAGTAAATCAGGACCAAGGTAATATAGAGGAAATCTGCCAGTCAAGAGGGCTAACACAGTTATGATTAAGCATCAAATTTGGCTTCGAGCTTCCTGGCATCCAAGGCAAAAGGAAAATGTGATATGTTACAGGGCACTCTTTATCAGAAAAAGAAGGAAGCATAGAAATTCCTCAGGGGTGGTCATTTTTCCTGGCACGAAATTCTAAAAGAACTGCCTCACATAGGAATTTAAACAGAATGTTAAGAATCTGTTTAATACTGCACACGATAATGGTTTTGCAGTAAACACAGAAGTGCATTTCAAATGGATGGTTCTTGCAATAACTTTGAATACAATTATAAGATAAAAAAGTAAGTCAGTAGGTGTGATTTTATAATGGATTTAGCTAAGCTAATGTAGTCCACGTAAGCTGTGCTTAATGGTCCAACAAGACCAAAAAGAATACGTGCAGGACATAACCCTCAAATTTTCTCTCCAAAATCAGTGACGCCTTCTCTCAACAGGCTTTGGGCCTCTCAGGGCTTTACTTTGCTCGCAGAGTATTAATTGCCATACTTTCCTGCTGGGGAACAGAGAACCCTGCACTTAGAGAACTGGAGGGTGACTGGCCATCAGGTGTAGGCTGCCAGGACATGAAGAAAGAAGGAAAGTTTAGAGATCCAGAATCCGACCTGCTCTCCCTGTGGCTAAAGAAACTAAGTACCTCAAAGACCATCATTCCCAAGATAATATAAGAAGTACACATACGAGGAGTAGGAGAGAGAAATAGCATGTCCAGTGAACGCAGGTTCTGGGGTGAGTCATAGCATTGGGTCAAATTCCACCGCTACAGTTTACTAGCTGTGTGGGTTTGGGCAAGTTATTTAACTTTTCTGAGTCTCTGTTTTCTCATTTGTAAAACAGGAATAGCAAAATTTACTTCTTAGAGGTGCTATGAGGATCAAACAAAACTGCCTTCTTCAGGAGTTCTTAACAAGGGGTCCATAAGCTCAAATTGAAATTTAAAAAAAAATTATTCTTGTGCAATTGTCATATATTATTAAATAATACACAGTATATAGTGTAGACTTAGTAAGGGGTCCATGTTTTCACCTGACTGGCAAAGGGGCCTGTGGAACAAAAAGGTTTAAGAACGCCCAGGGGCTGCCTTTGGGTGGGGCTTTGCAGGTTTGAGGGGGGCTGGGGCTGGGCAGATGGGTAATATTGCCCAAAAAATTGAGGGGAGGGAGGGGTACCATACGAACATAGGAGATTGTCAGGTGTTGGTTGAGAGTAAAATGCTGAGAAAACTGTATCAAAATATAATTAGGAGGGTTACCTGTTTAGGATGCTCGGAGGGGATGGTCTGACGCGGGACGCACTCCTGGGGAATGTCTGAATGCTCATTTTGCCAGAGTGGGTGATACCACTGGGTAGAGACCCAAGTAGTGAGAGTGGGGGTGGACCCACATCCTGGGGAGGACTAATGCCATCAAATAGCGGGAACTGTATCTCTCGAGAGAAAGGGTGGCTCCCAGGGCATTAGGGCAGTTGAGCAAGTCAGGCCCTCAACACTGTTGGAAGTATCTCTGGACGCGGCTCCTCGGGAAATGGAGATTGGCTGTCGCTGTGGGCCCCAAGGGGAGGGGGAAATGGATGTAGAATGGATGGAACCAAGGTAAATGTGGGGGCAAGAGAGGAGTTTCACAAGAGTACACAAGGATGGATATAAAACATGTAATATTACACCAAAAACATATAAGGGACGACAGACTAATAATGTAAACCATAATGTAAAACATAGGCTAACTAAAAAATTTAGAAAACTGTATAGCCTAAGTATGGACCACAATGTAAGCACAGATGTCACCGTGTTTGAAAGCTATTGTCTCGGAGTCTGTACATCAGTTTCAGTAAATATGATATGAATAAGTTAAAAGAATATTGCTGTGGAAGGGAAAAGGTTTTATGGTGGATGTGTGGGAGTACTGTATATTGTATATATGAATTACTGTGATCTAAGGCTCTTGTGAAGAGAAGCTCAATAATTAGGAAAAAAGAAAAGAAAAAGATAGGATGTAGAATTTTTCCAAATCAATATGTATTCTATATTTAACCTTTAAACTCATCGCTATATTCCATTTTACTAGTAAGGGAACCTGACATTATATTGGGCTTCACTTTTCAGAAAGTTTTGGATCACAGAGTGGTTCAACAATGGCAGTGGAGGAATATTGGTATGGGATGTTATTGACAGGTGATATATGGTTGACAGGGAGTTATACAGGGCATGTGTCCAGGGTGCATGGAAATGTTTGGATATACTCATAGTGGAAATAATTAAAAACAACACCTGGGGGGGGGGTACTGGGTTCCTGGCCGGGTAGGGCTCTGTCGTGGTCCCTAGGGGAGCAGCGGCAGTCCCCCAGGTGTAACGGTAAGGACCAGGAAGGAATGGGGTCCAACAGTGAGCCCCTGATACTAATGACTATGCTTGTGAGCCTATACACCTGAAATAAGAACAAGGCCTAGAGCAGCACTGTGCCTAGGAGTTCCCTCCTGACAGCCTCCGTGTTACTCAAACATGGCCAGTCTCGAAGCCAAACTCAGCATGTAAATGCAATGCCTTCCCCCCAGCATGGGACATGACAGCCGGGGATGAGCCTCCCTGGCACTGAGGGATCACTACCAAGTACCAGCTGATGATGTAACTAGAAAATGACCTTAAATTAAAGGTTCAACGCAAACCAGCAGAATATCCCTGTCTACATATAATAACAGGAGTTAAAAATGCCGTTTGACCTAAAGTAAGGGGGAAATGGAAAAGACAAATGAGTTCATATGGCTATGAGTTTCTAAAAAAGAGTCTGGAGGTTGTCAGAAGGATTGCCCTTATGCACATCTGAGCAGAGTCTCAGAGACAGATAAAGTAGATACAACCCCAGATATTGGTCCTTTTGAGGGCTAAAGAGACCCACAGGTTCTATGGTCATGGCAGATGGGGTTCACTGCCATGCCAGTTGGCCCTTCTTTGGAGCTGGTGTTTCTGTGTGATGGAGCTGGACTCAGGTGGGATCTCTTTTCACAAGCCTTTCATGCTACTTTACTGGAATTGTAGTTGGTACTGGGGCTTAAGATATATCTAGGGGATTTGAATCTCTGGACTGACAATATGATAGCCATGCCCTGAACCTCAACAGACTTCAGCTCCTACACTCTGATTTATTGGATTACTCTACTCAGCTAACATGGAGTTGAAGAATGTCAACCACCACACCATGGAGCCTAGAGTGCCTACAACTGAAAGCAGGAGGATTGCATCCAATATTCACGTGGAATCTAAACCCCTTCTTGACATAGATGTGGAATGGACACAACCAAGCCAAGGTCCACAGGAAGGAGGAATACAGTAAGGATCAGAGTGGACTTAATGATATCCTATTCATGAACTATTGTGGTTAATAATCGAGAAAATGTGGCATTGATGTGGAAAAAGTGGCCATGGTAGCTGCTGGGTGCGGGGAATGGGAGGAAGAGATGAGATGTGGAGGCATTCTTGGGGCTTGGAGTTGTCCTGGGTGGTGCTCCAGGGACAATTGCCAGATGTTGTATGTCCTCCCATGGCCCACTGGATGGAATGTGGGAAAGTGTGGGCTATGGTGTGGAACACGGGACATGGGGTGCAGCGATGCCCAGAGATGTACTCACCAGATGCAATGGATGTGACATGATGATAGGGGACAGTGTTACTGTGGGGGGAGTGGTGGGGTGGGGGCGGTGGGGGTGAATGGGGACCTCATATTTTTTTAATGTAATATCTTTTAAAAAAATGAATAAATTGAGTAGAATTTGGGAAAAAAGAGAACCCCCAGGCTACGTGAAATTGGTCACCCTGTGCCTGGCACAGGGGAGGTTCTCAGTGATTAGGAAATCCTGTCTCCTATAATGCATGAGGGTACAAAATGAGGCAGATGGGGAAGCATATCCTGGACTCATCCGGGGCACCAGCAAGAGAATTTAAATAGGCCTTAAAAGGCACAGTTTCATCTATAACCAGAGCAACCATCTGTCTCAATTTTTTAAATAGCCATGATTTCAAATAACTTCTTCCAGAAATTCTAGTATTTCCGCATTCAAACAGTATCATACAAGTCCATCTAAGCATTGGCCCAAGGGCCTGTTTTCAGATCACATTCAGATTGGAGTCCCTGTTATATGGTTTCCTGTCTCACCCATTCCTACAACCACACAAACACTTTTCATCCTTGAAGGTGTGGACAAGATAGGGCAAGAGTGAACGGACTTGTCTCAAAAATGCTCCCTCTTCAGAACATGCCCCAGAACAGCCCTGAAGTGGACCAGTGGCTGATGAATGTCAAGTCTCTACCTATGGAGGGGAGGACTGGCGCTGATGCCCCAAGCAGGAGCTTCAGGGTACAGGGCTCTGGCAGAGGAAACAGACTCCCAGGTTGGACGGGGATGATGTCCACGGGTCTGAGACTGCTGGAGGAGCCATGGGGGTCCTTCAGGGGCTGGAGGGTCCCAGGGAGTGGGTGGATGACAGAAAAACAGAATCATGGGGATGAGAGAGAGGGAAAGCAAGGCTAGAGACAGAAAGTGGGGTTCAAAGGAAAGCAGGCCCACCCAGGGAAGTAATTCTAAATGAAGATAATAAAGGTGGAGCAGGGTAATGAATCTGGGCCCCATTTCCCCAGGGCTAGGAGACTGAAGAGAGACTAGATCCCAGACAGAGAAGGGGGTGGTGGTGAATGGAGGGTGGGAGATCAAGTAAGAGGAAAACTCAACCCCAGCGCTGAGCTGGAAAGGGCCTATGGAAGGGAAGAGGACAGGATATGCCTGCTCCATACTTCAAATGAGGGTGGACTCAGTATGGGAGACCCGCTTGACTGCATCCACCTCTCACCCTGGAAACCAAGCTCCCTCCCACCAGGGTGAGGGTCCTGGAATCCTAGCCCTAATGTGCTCTAGCAGAGCAGGACCCAGGGGCGTTGTACCCCTTGTGGGGGTACAACGATGGACACAGGTGGGAACCTAGAGGCATGCTTTCTTGAGGATAAAGTCTACTTTCTCTTCAGTAACCATGAAAAAAAGCCCAGAGATTAGCAGGAATAGATAAGTGAAGTCTTCTGCCCAGAAGTCAGTCATTCATACAACAAACATTCACTCAGCCTCTTCTGTGGGCCTCTAAGAAGACCCTAAAGCAGACAGGGTTGGGAAACAGAGGAATTGCCATTCCTCAGGGGAGCAAGATTGTAACATCAAGTGGCTGGGGAAGACAGGCCAGGTCCACAGGCTCATGCAAAGGCCACAGAGCTCGGGTAGTCATCGGAGGCTCAGGTCACAGCTTCTGAACCAAATGGTGTCTCGTTCTACTTTGTCCAGCCTCTGGCTGCATGACCTCCAGTTTCTAGACAAGAGTTCCTGTCTTGTATTAGAGGCTCTTAGCAACAGAGCAAGAGGTACTCCCAGTCCCCTAAAGGAGAAGAAAGGGCCTTGATGTGGACAACCTCAGCCCTGGGATCTGCTCCCAGCTTCCTCCAGTCACAATAGATCTGAGCAAGTTGTTCTCGCCCACCTGGGCCCCAGCAGACAGCATGAGACAAGCGTGTGGAGGGGCTCTAGCAACCGCCCAGTGTGCAGAAAACAGACACGTAACAGGCCTAACCTGCTATCCTTGAAAGGCCTGCTTGCAAGGCTGGCCCGCAGCTGGCGGGAGGCCATCTGGAGACGGTTTCCATCATCAAGTGATAAGAGGGGCTCATTGTGCCTAATCTGTTTGTGCCAAAATGGTTTAGGTGTACACCTGCTTTCCTTCTTGGAATGAGGAATTTTGCTACATGCCAGGCAGGGGCTGCCTGTGTGACTAGCCCACAGTAAAAACTCTAGGCTCTGAGCCTCTAGCGTGCTTCACTGCTTGGCAACCTTTCACTCCTGTTGTCCTGACTAGCTGCTGGGGAAGTTAAGTGCATCCCGCCTGACTCCACTGGGAGGAGACCCCTGGAAGGCTGCACCTGACTTCCCCCAGCCTTCGCCCCATGCATCTTTCCTTTGCTGTAATAAATCTTAGCTGTATGACTGTATGCTGAGTCCTGTCAGCCATCCTCTGAATCATCACATCTGGAAGTGGTTTAGTGGCTCCTGACACACGAGAGATTGAGTCACTATGAGCCACCTGTTGCCTGGATAAATCCCGTGGGGTGATCTGAAGGGAGCCCTCGAGCTCCAGGAGGCTGGAGTACTCTGCAAGTGGAATATGAAAGGATTTCTGTGGAAACCCAAGTGGAACTGTCTAACCCCCCTGAGATGGGCTGACAAAAGCCTCCCCAAGCCCCCTATGTGAAGATGTCCCCTGTGCCAGCACTTGTGAACCTCGGAATGATCCTCCACCATCTGACACGGTCACCCCTAGACTGAGGAGCCTAGTCATCCCACCTTGGGGAGGGATGCCTGTGGAGCAGATGGCAAAAGAGGACACTACCTCCCTGAACTGAGCAGGTCAGCAGGGGGGCACCAGATGTTGAAGCCAATCACCCCCACAGCTGTGTTCCAGCCAGCTTCATGCAGCCCCAGTACACAGCCCCTGCCCGGCACCTCAGGCTCTCAGCAAAGACCTGTGGCCCTGGGGAGGGCCGAGTTACGAATGTCACCCGGCGAAGGCCAACACAAGCTGGCGAGAGCAGACACTCATTCTTCTCTGACAAGCAGTGATGAATGGACACCGTGCTGCTTGGGCTACAGGCCGACACCCAGAGAATAGCTGACTTCGGCCCGCATGATCCTTATCTTGAGGTGCAGCAGTGGCAGGAACACGAGCCCTGGAAGGGTTGAAAACCCAAGCGAAGAAGCTTCCAGCCCAGAGACAACCACTCTCTCAGCCTCTTCCTTCCAACCCTGCTCTCTGTTGAAGTAAGTGGATGCAAAGGCACAAAGCAGCGTCACTGGAGTCCAGGAAGCCAGAGGACAATCAAGCAGGCATCCAGACAAGCCTGAGAAGTTTCAGAAAAAATCTGCAAACCCACTCTGTGCCAGGCACTTTTGCAAGGTGTTTTGTATATATTTTTTTCATCTAGTCCTCCCAACAATCTTTTCAGACAGAAACTATTTTTCTGTTTTGTAAACAAGAAGACCAAGGCTCAGAATGGTTCTGTGGCTTATGCGTGGTCCTGAGATAGTACGTGGCAGAGCCAAGATGTAACTTGAGTCTTCCAGACTGCAAGAACAGTGAGTTATTCCCCATATCACAACAAGGGATCACAGTATGAAATTCCTAAGTGAAAGCATCTCTGGGTCCCACCAGTTCAAGGAGCCCCCACCTGGCTCTAAACGACATGTGACCTCCCCCAAAGGGGTTGGGGCTGAGTGAGACTTGGAGAAGGGGAAGACTCAGCTAATCTTGCTGCGGTAAAGATTCACACTGGCTCCTGGGTAAGAGTCTCACATCACCACGCAGCTCTCAGCAGAAACACCTCTGCGTGTGTCGGTGCAGGTTCCTCTATTCAACCACCAGCACATGGCCAAGGAGAAGGAAGTGAGTGCCCCTTCCCTCCCCTCCCCTTGCTCAGGACTTAGCACGATGATGACCGCTCCCACATCTGCTGATGCCGCCAGCTCGGGATGCAAAGGGACATTTAGGAAATCGTGGCCCAAGAGATACTCACGTTAACGATGACACCTTTGTCAAGCAGGCTCTGCTTCTTAGCTGTCATCACAAAATAGTGGGTGGAGTCTTTGTAGTAAACAATGTTCTCAAGATCAATCCCTGAAAAAGAAGCGTTCATAAACTCAATACTGCTTCTGAACTCTACTGTGTATTAGAAACTATGATCTGACTCATTACAGTTCTCATTGTTTATCTGCAAAATATTCGGCTTAGACAAATTTTTAAGACATGAAAGTCTGGAAGAGATAAAACTGAGTGCCAGAAATTACCCAAGTCATCAAAGCTGGCTTTTACAGTCCCACAAAGACATTATTTCCTTTAAAGCTCACCAAGTCCTTGGGGGCTGTGAAGCAACATTTCCAAGTTAGAGCTGAGTTAAGTGCTACAGAAAGGCCACGGGAGTGGCGGCTAAGCAACTACAAAGCTGGGATTGACCAAAGCCTGCCTGGCCCCAAGTCCAATCTGCTATGCCCTCCAAGCTGCCACAGCTGAAGGGAGCCGTGTGAACTCTCTGAAGACTATGTTAAGGATGTTTCTACCATTTCTTTGCTTTCTTTGCTTGTGTGTGGAAGCCCAGGTACAATGGTAAAGCAGTACAGGTTAGAGGCTGGGTTATATCTCCTTCATTTTCCCCCAATCACAGAACACTATAATAAGTATATAGGCTAGGTTTCTGCATTTAAAACAACACTGTGAGATAGCAGATTAGCTCAGTGGTTCTCAAAGCATAGTACCCCAACCAGCAGCATCAGCTTCACATGGGACTTAATAGGAATACAAATTATTGGGGTCACACCCAGAGTTATTGAATCAGAAACGCTGGGGTTAGAGCCCTCAGCCCTACCAGCACGCCACTTGATTCTGAATCCTGCTCAAGTCTGAGCACCACTGGCTTTGTTTACTTTAAGGGAGAGAAAGAAACAGAAACATTCTGACTTATCAGCAGTCAGCACAGAGGCATCCTGGGTAGCCTGGGAACCTCTTTATTACCATTAAATAGGAAACAGCCACCAAAGCATAGGGCCCCCAAGAGAATCAGAGGAAACTCATCACTGTCACTGAGTGAGGGACACTGCTGGGACGACCATAGCAAAGTTTAAAGGAAGTTCATTGAAACAATTGGAAAAACACACTCGATGTCCTGTTGTCATTTATTTATTTGGTGATTTATTTAAAAGTTCATTTTCTTGGTTTTTCTTGGGGGGGAGGAGGTGGGATGGAGAATTCTTAAATCATTCAAAAGGACATAATATGGTGGAAGGAAATACTAAGATTTTTAAAATAAATATGCAACTGTGGTTAAGTCAGAGGATCATGCAATGGGAACATATCTTTGGAGGAAAAGATAACTGTAGCCAATGAGAGCCACAGCCCTGGCCCAACAATTAATCTCATTTCTATAAAAACGTCTAAAAGAAATAGTTCCAACCGAAGTAGTTTTATCTATAACAGTAAATAGCTGAAAGGTCTAAAACAGGGGTCAGCAAACTTTTTCTCAGGGAGTAAATATTTGTGGTTTTGCAAGCTGCATGGTCTCTGTCGCAGCTACTCAGCTCTCTGCCCTTGTAGGTGAAGGTGAAGGTGGAGGCAAAGCCAGAAGCAGCTTTGGGCATGCAAACCAAGGTAGTGGCTGTGTGACACTAAAACTTCATCTATGAACCTTGAAATCTGTATTGCATATGATTTTCATGGGTCACAAAACAGTCTTCTTCTTTTGATCTTTCTTCTGCCATTTAAAAATATGAAACCATGCTTAGCTTGAAGGCAATAACAAAACCTGCAGCTGGCCATAGTTTGCCAATATCTGTAAAGAGTAATAGTATGTCCTCTTCATGAGCTAGTCTATAACTCCCAAAACAGATCATCAGGAGGGCTATGGAGGGCACAGACAATGTTAATTATGTGATGCTGAAAGAGAAGAGCAGAATAACAAAGAGTATTGGCACTATAATTAGAGCTAAAGCCATGTAAAAAATAAGTATGCAGGTGGAAAGATGCTGAAAAGGAGAATATGAGAATGATCACTATTCCTGTGTGGGCAGTCAGATTGTGGACGACTTATTTTTAGTTTAAAGATTTTATTTAATGTTGCTATACTGCCTTTTCAAGGAGAAATACACATTTTTAAATGTTTAAAATCTAGTTAAAAAGGAAGAAAAAAGCCTGGCATTTACTTAAGTAGGAGCAGGCATTTCATCTCTCTCTTTCCCCTCACCCTGATTTATTTTTCTCCACCATCTTTATCACCACCTGATGCATTATTTGACTCTCTTTCCCCATAGAATATAAGCTGCAGGAAAGAAGGATTTTGTTTCTTTTGTTCATTTTTCTCTTGCAGGCCCCCAAAGAGTAACTGGCACATAGTAGGAATTCAATAAACATTTGTTGAGTGAATGGATGAATAACTTCTTTCTACTTGGCCTATGGCTGGATGACAACTGATACCAATGAGCATTACACACTTTGAACATCCTTGCACATCCATCATGGGAAGGGCAGCTGGTACACTGTACAAAAGGAGCTAGGCTTCTTCAGACACCACCCCCAGGCTACTGGCTCCCTTCTCCTCCAAGGTATCCCTCCTCTGAGGAATCCCTCCTCTGGAATCACATGCTGACCTGGGCCACAGCATCCAACCACTTGCATTAGGATGGTTTATCTGGGTATTCCTCTTTGGGCAAGGAGACAATTTGAGAGGGGATGTGTCAACCTTGACTTTTTATCTTATGATGAATCCTCATAATGGGCACTCAGTAAATGTCTACTGAGTAAGTAAATTTTTTATCTATTTTCATATACATCCAGAATTTTCCATCAAGAATTCCTTTTGTGCTTGAAAAGATCCTGCCCATTTATTATCCCAAGAAGAAATCTCTGCTTTCACTTTATCAGAGAGAGTTTCCCCAGTCCAAAGGACCCCAGAAGCCAGCATGCTCCCCTGAACCCTTTAGAAACCACAGGTAATGTCCTGGCTTGGAACAAGGTGAAAATCCCACCTGTCTCTTCTTTAAGGTCCTGAAAAAATTTCTGATTGAAGATGAAAGCCACGCCGCTAATCTCTTCAACCTTGGCCTCAGCTGTACTGTTTCTGTTTATGAAGTTGGCTGTGATTGCAATAGCCAACTTCCCACGGAATTCTTTTCTTCTGAACCCTGCATGAGGAGAAAGGAAAAAGTAGGTCTTTCTTTTGGATTTGGTGTGAAAACTGAAAAAGATTTCTGAGAATGCTGTTCTCAGATGCCTCACAGACAAGTAAAATCAGAATTCTGGCTCTCTAGAGACCAGAGCAAGGAGAAGTGGTGAGGTTTGTGCCCAAGGAAGAAATAGGTTCCTAATGGCCTTTATAAAGTCAGAGACACTTTTACTTTTTCTAAAATCTATAGGACCAATATCCTGGTTAGACTTCAACAAAGAGCTAAAGCTATCACAGAGCTCCTTTTAAAGTTTTTCAGGCATTGTTGCTAGATATACTCATGAAGGACTCACACACACTTTGAACATACACAGTTCAAATTATTTTGTTTTTGCATTTTGAAAAGTGGAATTACTAGATTGAATTGCTGCAGACAGGGATTTCAACAAATTTTCTATCTCCAATTCTCAGTGACAAGCACTTGTATACACTCAACGAATGTACAATGAATAAATGTGTTTCTAATTTCCAATTAATTTAGTACTCTAACTCCTAAGGGTCTTTACAGTTTTCAATCATTTACACTAAATTGCTTTTCAACGATGATTACACAGAGGATCACAAGCAAAGGGGTGACATTTTAGTGGAGTTACTCTCCTCCTAATCCCTTACCTTTCTTTTTAGCACCTGACTATTCCTGTATTAATGCATTTTCCCTCTGCCCAGACACTGTTGTTTACTTGGCTTAACTCTAAGCATTCATCATACATTTTTCTTCAGTCACTTTCGGGAATTCCCCTCACATTCATTCACTGCAAACATAAGCCTCATGCTGATTCCCAAACGTCTTGTTAAAAATCCCTTTGATGGAAAATCTTGGGTTTCTATTTTCAATAACCTTTTCTTTAAGTTGTTCTTCACTAGACCTTTTTCAAAACGGTCAGAAAAGGCCATAATTCTCTAGGCCAGTGGTTCTCAACCAGGGGTAATTTTGCCTGGGAACATTTGGCAATGCCTGGAGACAGCTTTGGTTACCACATATGGGGCAAGGGGTGCTACTGGTCAAATGAGCAGAGGCCAGGGTTGCTGCTAAACATCCTACAATGCCAACACAGCAAAGAATCATCTGGCCCTAAAGTATCAGTAGCCGAGGATGAGAAACCTTGGTCTGGTCTACTTATTTGGTCCTAAGTTGCTCAAATGGCTCTACTCTTTTCCACCCTTCTTTTCATATTCATAAAACACAGATTATACTCAAGATGAGTGTGGAACCTGGATTTTCAAATATTCAAATTTACAGTCCCACCAAACCACCAAAATGGTCCATAAATCCTAACAGTACAGCATCCAGACTGGCAGCTTAAAATGTCTTTTCAGATATCGGTTATTTACTAGGGTGAATGATGGAACAGAAGAGAAGAAAGGGAGTGAGAAAACAGCACAGGTGGCATGGCAGAGGGGAAGGGCCTCGGCTAGACTGAGGTCCTATTTCAGGGACCTGTGTTCTCTCCACAGAAGATGTGCCCTCCCTGTCAAACATCTGGACCTGCAGCCCCTGAGCAGGGCAAGCTCAAAAAGCAGAAGTTGGGATCACTTAGTCCACAAGCCATGGTCTCAAATTGCTACAGGTACCTATTTATGTCAAGGCTGGGGTGAAAGTGATTACAGGCATCTCCTGATAAAGGGGTCTCTATCTCAGCCTGACCAGATACACCCCAAGAAACACTTCTACCTCCAGTTTTAGAACCCCAAGAGCAGCTTATTGGCCGGTAGTGATTGTGCTTAATAGTTATGAAAAGAAGCAAGGGTCCTCCTAGAGGATTATGCTTGAAAGTAAACTAATACTATCAATACTATAAAAATGATCATCGTAGATGAAATAAGTGCTTTAGCACAGTGGCTTTGTATTTATGAGCAGGCACTCAATAAATGTATGGTTGATTTTTTCCTTTTAATTTGCATAACACTTTATAAGGTATTAATAGTTTTACATACCAGTCCTTTCTCAGTTGTCATAACAATGCTATGAATGGGCTCTATTAGCCACATGTTTTACAGATGAGAATTAAAAGACTGTCCTCTGAACTCTCCAGTCACAGGAGCTTGGGGCACACTCGATCTCAGGGTTGACAGGACAGTATACCCTGTCACGAGCCCCCATCCAGCTTTGGCACTTGCCATCTGGCCCACCCTTTCCCATGCCCTCCCCAGCACACCCCCCACACCTTCCTCCTAACCCTCACACCCCACCCTCAAGAAGTGTCTTCACCTTCCAGGGTGTTCTTGCGGCCATCAGCGCCAATGATGACGTCAAACTCAAACTCCGACAGAATGTGGTCTGCAGGGAGATATTCTGCCCGCCATCCAATTTCTACCAAGACAGAAAAAGGAGATGAGTTGGCCAAGAAAGGAGGGAGGAGAGAGCGATTATACCTCTTTATGTTGGTCGTTAAAAAACGGACAATACAACCAGGTACCTGCCCCCCAGGCAGAGCCTCCATAGGAAAGGTCTAGAGAAGTCCATATTCACACTGTGCTCTGGAGTCCTTGTGCCTTTAGTATCATTCAACCAGCAACTTAGATTCCATGCCTGTCTTGACTGGTTTCTATAAAGGCTGGGAGTCTATCTTCAATGATTCTCAAGCCAGTCTCACATGCATCTTATTTTTCTCAACAGATTCTACCACCTTCTCTTCATCCCTACCTCCCATGTTACTTAGTGCCTTCCCATTGCTAAACAAGGCCAAAAGGATGTGTAGGTTGTACTGAAAATAGTTTGAATTTCTACTGCATTAGGCTTAGAATGTTCTGTTGTACAGTGCATTGTTTTTTAGGAAAACATTTTCTGGTGAAATCTTGCTGGATACCCATAATCAGGATTTAATATCCACTAGAGGTCTGGGAAAGGCTAAGAGCACACAAGTTCCCAGATGCTGTCCTACCACCAAAGTCATCTAAAGACTCCCCCTAAATTGTCAACTATTCTAGGCAGGGTACAGGAGAAATCAATGGTAACCTGTGGAGGAAGCTGCAAGGTCTGTTACACTAAGCTGGCCGAAAACGTAAAACGCTGCCTAGGCACTAGAAGATTTTGACAATGAGTAAGATGCCGGAGCTTTGTGAACAAACTCTCTGATCATGTTGTGTGTGAAAGATTATAATTCAAATACACACACAAAAAGGAAAAAAGAGAAAAATTACTAAGTAAGATATACTTACAAGGGTGAGTTTTATGGTATATAAATCATATCTCATTATAGCTTAAACAGATGATACATCAAATAATATTTTGAGCATTTATTTCATATTTGCTCTAAAAGTTTTACTGTTTTTACTCAATTCTAAAATATTGTATGCATAAACACAAGAGTGCATCCTTCTATGTGTACCCACACATTCACAGAGCTTGAAAAGTAAATACATGTGCTTTATGAAGCAAACAAATCTATGTCTTTTGTCCTTACTGGTCAAACTTCATTTTCCAAAGTACTGCCTACTGACAGGGTAACCAAATTGCAGATGTAATGGCTCAAAAAGAAATTCCCTGGTAACTGAAGAGCAAACCTGAAGTGATAGCAGTGGCTAAAAAGGTAAAAAAATTGTTCAATGGACTTATGCAAAAAGGCTCCCAATAAGAGCCCAATGAATAGGGTGTTCACCTACCACATGGGAGGTACGCGGTTCAAACCCCGGGCCTCCTTGACCCGTGTGGCGCTGGCCCATGTGCAGTGCTGATGCGCGCAAGGAGTGCCCTGCCACACGGGGTGTCCCCCGCATAGGGAAGCCCCATGCACAAGGAGTGTGCCCCGTAAGGAGAGCCGCCCAGTGCAAAAAAAGTGCAGCCTACCCAGGAATGGAGCCGCACACATGGAGAGCTGATGCAGCAAGATGATGCAACAAAATGCGACACAGATTCCAGGTGCCACTGACAAGAATACATGCAAACGCAGAAGAGCACACAGCAAATGGACACAGAGAGCAGACAACTGGGGAGGGAAGGGTGGGAAAGGGGAGAGAAATTAAAAAAAGAAGAAGAAGAACTCTTACAGAAACATATTAGAGCTGCAAATGTGATTTACATTTTACAATATCTGACTTCGGACAGAAAAGGAAAATATACTGTACTTTGGTTTTCTTGATCTTCAGGAGGCTCTAAAACCTTCACAAACTCCACATTCACATGAATTTCAACTCCCAACATCAAGGCCACCTTGAATAGGATGAGCTGCAGCTGACGAATACCTGTTAGGAAGAAAGCAGGAGAGATGAACTGTCATTAGCGATAGCTGAGTGCCTCCTGTATGCCGAATGCTCATGATCACTTCTCAATGATCTCTGAGCATAGCAATATACCAAGAGATCACTACTGAGCTCTAATTATATGCCAGGCACTCTGCCAAGCATTTCACATGTTTTCTCATTGAACTCTCAGAGTATCCCTTTGAGATAATTATTATTCTCATTTTATAGACAAAAAATTGAGGCTCAACAAGGCTAAATGATTTGCTCAAGGTTGCAGAGCAATAGAACCAGAATGTGGAGCCATGTCTGTTTGATTCCAAGACCATGCTGTACCCATTAGATACTGCTGGAGTAAGAGAAGCTCTTTCTCCTGCCTTCTTCCTGAGCTGGGCTTGGGTTTGACAAGATCAAGATGGCAAAAGGAGTAGACAAAGGGAACGGAGGAGGCCAAAAGTAGTCAGTGACCAAATGGCTCATTATGTAGAGGACTTAGCCATCCCATAGTAAGAGGGGAGGGGGCTATAATGTGAAATTCTCCTCAGAAAGCTGAGCTCATGGTTTTCCACCTTCAACCAACTCTCCTAGACTTTCCCAATGGGTACAACTTTGTTTCCCCCTTCCTGTCCCCCCATTCAGCACAAGTGAGTATGTCTCCAAATATTTTTCTGCAGAAGACAGAAGTTTTAAACTTTCTATATGTTCCTCTGTACTTAGTTGGCTTAGCTCATTTAACCCTCATTAAACATCTACACTGTACTAGGTTCTGTGCCAGGCACAGAAGACCTGGAAAGCATCCTCATGGAGGAAACACAGGCAAACAGAATGAGGCAGAGCTTACTGGTTAGGGCATCAGGAAGTAAGAACAGGGCCTGAGCTATGGTCCTAGAAGCCCAGTGAGGAGAGACAAAGAATATCAAATCCCACAGAGAGATTAAGGAGTATGAAGACTACAAGAGGACAGGAGACTTGAAGCAGGAAGCTACTGCAGACCTCGGTGAAAAATCACTTGAGAGGGTTGGGGTGGGGAGAGGTCAGACTGCAGTGGAAGGAGGTATGAATTGGAAGTGTAGACACAGTCTAGACCTCCTCTTTGTTTCTTTTTATTTTTTTTTTATTTTTATTTTTTTTAAAGATTTATTTATTTATTTAATTTCCCCCCCTCCCCTGGTTGTCTGTTCTTGGTGTCTATTTGCTGCGTCTTGTTTCTTTGTCCACTTCTGTTGTCGTCAGCGGCACGGGAAGTGTGGGCGGCGCCATTCCTGGGCAGGCTGCTCTTTCTTTTCACGCTGGGCGGCTCTCCTTATGGGGCGCACTCCTTGCGCGTGGGGCTCCCCCACGCGGGGGACACCCTTGCGTGGCACGGCACTCCTTGCGCGCATCAGCGCTGCGCATGGCCAGCTCCACACGGCCAGCTCCACACGGGTCAAGGAGGCCCGGGGTTTGAACCGCGGACCTCCCATATGGTAGACGGACGCCTTAACCACTGGGCCAAAGTCCGTTTCCCATCTTTGTTTCTTTTTAAAAGAGTTTATTTATTTATTTCTCTCTACTCCCTTGTTTTCACCTGCTATGTCTGTTTGTCTTCCTTGTTTCTTTAGGAGGCACTGGGAACAGAACCCGGGACCTCTGATATGGGAGGGAGGTGCCTAATTGCTTGAGCCACCTCTGTTCCCTCCCTTGTTGGGTCTCTCATTCTGTTTTTCCTCCCTGTGACTCTTGTGTTATCTTGCTATGTCAGTCCATTGCACCAGCTTGCTGTCTTCTTTAGGAGGCACTGGAAACCTCCATTCCCTGCTTTTGTCATGTCTCCCACTACGCTCCTTCCTCCTGTGTCTCTTGTCCAGCTCACTGTGCCTGCCCATTGCGTCAGCTCACTGCCTTCTTCAGCAGGCACTGGGATCCAAACCGACAACCTCCCATGTGGGAGCCCAGTCACCTGAGACACATCCAATTCCCTAGAAAAAAATTCTTTAAAGTGAAGAAAAGTAATGGGATAGCAACAGATGGCTGCAGGGGCAGTGTGAGGTGAGGAACAAGAAGCCTAAATGAAGGGGCAGGTGAAAAGGAAGGACAGAGGGATGGAACCCAAAGTGATGAGCATTGGAAAGGGCGTAGTCAGTGTTTCCTCCAACATCTAGGAGTAAAAGGAAAGAATGGCTCCTTGGGTGGAGAACAGTGGAGGAAGAGAGGAGAAGAGGGACAGAACAAGGATTTGTCACCAGATGAGTTTTCCTCCTCCAAGCTTCAGATGGAGATCATTTGCTAGGGATGAGGAGGCTGAGATGCAGGTTTGGAGCAATCACCGTGGGAACTGAAGGAGGCTGCTGACCCAGGGACAAGGGGAGAACTTCAGAGCAAAGCTGAGGTCAAAGAGGCAGCTGGGGCCGAAGACTGTGGTCTGAAAGGAGGCCAGTCAGCTGGGGATTAAAAGAGCCAGTCCTCCCCTTGGTCTCTGAAACTGTCCTTCCAGGGAGGCCTGGCTTCCCCTCTTAGTTTCAAGTTCCTAATCTATCTGGTTCCTGCATGCAGTGGGTGCTCAAGAAATTCTCTCTGCCCCCCTTTTCACAGGCACTAAGTGGCCCTTGACAATGATTATGCTGAAGGTTTCAATCCCAGGTACAAAAGCCCTGCCAGCGCATCTGCACACTGGGATATTTCCAAGGACTAAAACTTTAATGGGAGCCCCGTCCATGGGCAGCAGAGAAGAGCTGCTGGCGGGGAAGCCAGCCCAGCAGCCCCACGAGAAAGTACGTGCAGTGCCACAGTTCTAAATGGTAACTGACAAATATCCTTCTGTGGGTGGTAGAGAACATCCTGAAAGCAGACTCTTCATCTTTCTGAACAGATCCAAATTTCTTTCCATCATTCCTGCCTCAGCTCCCTCCCTTTTCCCATCAATTCTCGTAAGAGCATGGCTCTCAGTGTTCTCTTCCCTCCCACCACTGTGGAAAGGCACTGGTTGAAAGAATGCAGACCTGAATTCTTAGACCTGAATTCTTAGGTTTGGAGATCACAGCTGTTTCTTGTTTACTGTGTATCATTCACTGGATGTGAAGAATTTACTGAACATCTACTATGTGCCAGGTGTAGTACAAAGCACTTTATTTGTGTGTGTGTGTGTGATTTAAACTTCATTTTATTTTTATTTTAAAAATTTACCCCCACCCATTTTTTTTTTTTTTTGAGTTTATTTCCTGCTGTCTGTGTCCATTTGCTATGTGATCTTCTGTGTCTGTTTCTTTTTTGTCTTCTCTTCTCGTTTTTCTCCTCTAGGCTCCACCAGGATTCGATCCTGGGGGTCTCCCATGTGGGAGAGAGGCAACCTGTCAGCGTGCCACCTCAGTTCCTGTTTTCTGTTGCATGTCACCTTGACTCTCCCCTGCATCTCTCTTTTGTTGTATCATCATGTTGCTGTGTCGCTCACCTGGCTGGCCTCGTGGGCACACCTTTACTAGGAGGCCCTGGGGCCTCCCATATGGTAGACAGAAGCCCAATCACTTGGGCCACATCCGCTTCCAGTAATGCAAGTGCTTTACAAATGTGAGCTCGTTTAATTCTCTCAGGCATAATGGGAGGCAGGCATAAACTGTGTTTTATAGGAGGTAAAACTGAAACTTGAAGAAATTAAGGAATTTGATCCAAGTTACCCAGAAAGTAGAAGACACAGATTCTGAACCTATATCTGTTTGGACCTTTGAACTCACCCCACAGTATTTATTGCCCTGAGTTTCACGGGTCACTTCTTTTCTATAAAATGCCCAAGACCTTCTCCTTGCTGAGCTGCGAGGAGAGACGCTGTCACTTGCAAAGCTCGTTTGCACAGATCCCACCCCAAGAGACCCGGGCTGGAGGAACGTCAAGGCAGGGGCCCTTGGCATTCGCCCCGCCACCCTAAGCACTCAGGGATGG
Source organism: Dasypus novemcinctus (assembly GCF_030445035.2). NCBI lineage: Eukaryota > Metazoa > Chordata > Mammalia > Cingulata > Dasypodidae > Dasypus > Dasypus novemcinctus. Next base: position 81,957,365 of record NC_080682.1, read on the forward strand.
CCCAGGACCTGGAATCTGAACTCTTTACCTCCCCTCCTCTTCTGGCTGAGGTGCCATCTCTTAAAGCCTAAGGAAACTTTGGGACAGGCTCTGCCAGGGATCATGAACTGGATTGTGCCATTTCTCTGTTAAAATCTGCCGTGGTTTCCCAGCACCCGCAGCCCACTATCCAGACTCCTTTGCACAAGAGCCCCTTGAATGCACCTGGCCCATTGAATGGTTTTGTGTGGCTCCCTCCTCCGAACTCCCCTAGGAAGTCTCACTCTAGTAAAGCATATTTATTTCTGACAAAATCACGGTAAGCTCCCTGAGAGGGCAGATGTGTTACTTACCTCTGTCTGTTTTCAATATTTCATTCTTTCAGTAGATGCCTACTGAGCTCCTACAATGTGCCAGACACTCTTTTATGCTCTGGAGATATGCTGGTGAACAAAATATGCCGCAGTCCCTGGCCTCACGGTGCTCACAGCTAGCGGGGTAGAGCCCGGGGCCTGGCACAGGGCAAGGCCTTCATGAACATCTGCCGCCTGGACGCGCGGAGCCTCCCCTGGGGACTCCCTGACGCGGAGCGAAGCGGCCCGCCCCGCGCAGCCCCACTCCCGCACCAGCACCGAGTTCCCATCCGTTCCACTCACTGATGTGGTCGATGGAGCCGGCGCAGAACTTCCCGTAGAACTTCTTGGCGCCCAGGCCCCGCAGGTCATGGATGGTGAAAGGCCAGAGGTGCAGCACGTTGTTCCGGGAGAAGGTGTCCCTCTTCTCCACCACGACCACCTTAGCCCCCAGGTAGGCAAGTTCAATGGCAGTGCGGAGGCCACAGGGTCCTCCCCCGATGATGAGACACTGCGAAGGGGAGAGAGGGACAGAGTGACAGACACCCGTGACCTCCAGCACTGCGGGTGCGAATCCCAGTCAATGGCACAGCTGGGAGCAGCCCCGTCCTCCAAACCAGGCCACAGGGGGAGCTGGGCACCCGGGAGGGCCTGCCAGTCGCCCACCCCGTGCACCTGCGGTGCACCTCCTGAAAGGACTTGAGGGGGCACAGTCGGACGGGCCTGAGGTTCACCGTCAAACTGATCTGGGTTCAAATCCCACTCTGGCATTTGACCTCTTAATTTCCTTATCGGTGACAGAGGTTGACTACTGTATCCTCAGAGGGTTATGCAAATAAGATTGCTTTTAAAAAGCATACGGTACATCTTCGTGACCCTGGATTAGGCAATGGTTTTCTTAGATATAGCACTGAAAGCACAATCAACAAAAGAAAAAATAGATATGCGTTGTACTTCATCAAAATTAAACACTGGTACTTTGGAGTCACAAAGGACACTTCAAAGGACATTAAGAAAGTGAAATGACAAATCACAGATGGAGGGAAAAATCTATAAATTATATATCTGGTCTGGGACTAGTATCTAAAATATATAAAGGATTTTTACCACTCAACAATAAAAAGACAAATAATCCAATTAAAATATGGGCAAAAGATTTGAATAGACATTTCTCCAGAGAAGGTATACAAATGGCCCAAAAGCAGATGAAAAGATGCTAGACATCATTAGGCAACAGGAAAATGAAAATCAAAACGGCAGTAAGATACCACTTCACATTCAGTGGGACGGCTCCTCTCAGGAAGACAGACGACAGCGAGGACTGGTGAGGACTGGTGAGGACTGGAGAAATGGAACTTTCCTGCATTGCTGGTGGGAATGTAAAATGGGGCAGTAGCTCTGGAACAGTTTGGCAGTTCCTCAAAAGTTTTAGTTATCATATGATAACCACTCCTAGGTGCACCCAAAAGAAATGAAAGCATTTGTCCACACAAAAACCTTTACACGAATGTTCATAGCAGCATTATTCAGAAGAGCCCAAAAGGGGGAACAGGAATTGCCCATCAATTGAGAAAGGGATAAACAATGGAGTATTACTCAGCTCTAAAAAGGAACGAAGTACTGATATACAGATTAACTTTGAAAACACCATGCTAAGTGAAAGAAGGCCACACACTGAATGATTCCATTTAAATGAAATGCCCAGAATCAGGGCAGGATGGAACAGGGCACAGACTGCCTTTTTGGGGTGATGAAAATGTTCTGGAATTAGATAATGGTAGTGATTATACAACTTTGTGAACACACTAAAAACATAGTATTCTATACTATAAAAGGGTGAATGTTATGGAATGTGATTTATATCTTAACTTAAACATTGTATGAAAAATAAGAAGCACACGTAGAGAGCTTGGCACAGTCTAGTGCAGATGCTATAATTCGCATTGCTGAGACCAAGCCCTGTCCTCTAGGAACTCTTAGTCCAGGGGTAATTCCGACTTGTGACATAAATAACTAGAACCCCAGGTGGTTTGTTCTATTTGGAGCCCAGAGGAGGAAAAGCTAATCCTGACTGGAAGGCTGAAAAAATCGTTAATGAGGAGGGTCTTTTAAAAATTATCATTTATTGGGAAGTAGATTTGGCTCAATGGATAGAGCATCCACCTACCACATGGGAGGTCCAGGGTTCAAACCCAGGGCCTCCTGACACATGTGGTGAGCTGGCCCATGCGCAGTGCTGATGCATGCAAGGAGTGCTGTGCCACGCAGGGGTGTCCCCCATGTAGGGGAGCCCCACGCAGACCCATGTGCAAGGAGTGCGCTCAGTGAGGAGAGCTGCCCAGTGCAAAAAAAGGACAGCCTGTCCAGGAGTGGCACCACATACATGGAGAGCTGATGCAGCTAGATGACACAACAAAAGAGGCACAGATTCCCGGTGCCACTGACAAGAATAAAGAAGACACAGAAGAACACCCAGTGAATGGACACAGAGACCAGACAACTGGGGGGGGGGGGGGGGGGCAGGGAAGGGAAGAGAAATAAATAAAAAAATAAATCTTAAAAAAAAAAATCATTTTTTTTTCATTATTAATTATTATAGTAGCTTACATTTGTTGAAAAATTACTATGTGCCAGACTCTGGTTTAAGTGTTTAGTGTGTTTTTTAAATCCTCACAACAAATCTATGAGGAAGGAACTATTATTATCCCCATTTCATAGATGGGGAAACTGAGGCACCAAGAGGCCAAGTAATTGGTCCTTGGTTTCACTGATTTAAGAGGCAGAGCCAGGATTCATCTGGACAGTCTCACTCCAGACCCCACCATGCTGTACTGCTTCTCCTTTGCCAGGAAGAGAAAGAAGTGAGAACGTTTCAGCAGAGGGGATAATCCACTCAAAGAAAAAGAGAAAGTAGTACAAGGTGGATGGACAGAAGGACACTTTGGGAAAGAGGAGAAAGAGAAGAGACGAGCGTTAGCCTGGAGCGAGAGGCCGAAAGTCTCACAGGCGGAGAAGAGCAGCCGTGCCCCGTCCTGCAGGCTTCGGGACGTGGTGGGCCCAGGGACAAAACAGGATTCTGTACCAGGCCCGTGCTGGCCTTGACACACTGCGAAGCTGAGCAAGCACCAAGGAAAGTTCAGCCTATAAGACACGGAATTTCCCAGCTAATTATACTGGGCAAAAGCCCTTCTGTTCCAACAGTCTTATGAGGAGCATCAATACTGTATAAAAACGAAGAAAATGGTGGGTTCTGACTGAGAGAGGCAGGGTACCCCTACTTGGCCCGCACCACTCCCCACGCAGACCCTGCAGCACCTCCCTGAGGCAAGACTTCACCTAAGGGTGGAAATACCTGCAGCTACTAGCCGGGCAGTAAGGAAAGAAGAATCCGCACCACACCTCACTCCTTGACACAGCAGAGGCATCTGGAAACCTCCCCTCCGCTTGCAATCAAACCTTATCTTAAAAAAACACATTCCCCATCCCCTAGCAAATATTCCATCATCCAGCTATCACTCATCTGAGGCTTCCAGAGTCCCAAAAGGAAAGTGCAAATAAGCATATCAGAAGCTCCCACACCACAACCAGTGTGGCTTACTGGTGGGAACCTTCCAGAGAGTTTATGGAAACCCAATTAGGGGAAATGAAGTCATCTCTGAGATAGAACTCCCTGCAGAGATGCCAAGGAGTGGGTGTACAAGCCCACCTGCTTCCTTTCTGACTGGAGCCGGACTGGGGAGAACCAGCACTCCCCAACCCCAGCTCCCCCCCTTATCTCACATCCCAAACAGCTCCTCCAGCTCTGACAGAGTCAGACAATCATGGTCATTTCAAAGCAAGACTCAAACTTCTGGCATCTGTGAGGTTTGCTTGGGGGTTACGTCTGGATTCGCTGCATTTCTTTGCAGTTAGTGCGCCTTTTCCTGTTGGCAGGGCTCCGCCACTCCGGGCCAGGGATGCAGGGGGCGGGGAGGCTGTGGGGTGGGGAAGGGCAGGAAGGGAAGGGGTCAGGAAGGGAAGGAGGGGCGTCCTCCTGCGTCCTCCCATCCACCGGCCCGGGCCAGCGCTGCGCCAAGAACCAGGCAGGAGATCCCTGTCCCACCAGTCAGGGGCTGCCGCGCATTTTTTCTGCACACAGTAGCCGGTGTCCTGTTTCTGACCCTGCAGGCTAATCCTGAAATCCCATCCGAAAAAGCTCAGTTTTCTCACCATCCTGAGTCCCAACACTTACTTCGAGCCTGAAATTTCAGAGACATCAGTCATACTGTAATCTAAAGTCAAAGAAAATACCAACGGGACTAATTACATAAAGGGAGAAAATTCGGTGCAGATGTTATCAAGGCCAGAGAGAGGGCTTGTTGGCAGGGGCCAGGCCAGCTCCCTCTAAGCACACTCGTTTCGATGAACATGGGAACTCTGTTCTGACAAGAGGCCAAATGCCACGGCTGCTGCACCCTGGGAGGAGAAGCAGGGAGTGGAGGGCTTTCCCAGCGGGCCCAAAGGCTCTGGGCATTGGCTGGCCCAGCAGACCGTGGGTACCAAGGGTTAGGACAACCCAAAGAAGCCCCCTATCATCCCAGGCCCATCCAGCCTGTCGCTCCTGAGCCCTCATGTTCAAGGAAGGAAAAGTTTCCATCTAGACTCAGCTCTGAGACTTTCTTCGGGTCTTCAGATTAAATTATAAGCTTCTCCCCTTGCTCCCAAAGGCTCGTCTTCAGTGCTGTCCTAGAACTAGTTGCTGCACTTTACAACCCTCAGCGTCCAACTACCAGCTAGATTTCGTGCTCTTCGAAAGCCACCCGGTGTCCTCTGCATCGCTGAATGCTCAGCGCCCAGCATCTTGATAAACAGCCGATGGATGAGTGCGCGCTCCCCGCCCTCTCCGCCCACCCGGTGTGGCTCTCCACCCCTGACCGCCAGGATGTTTGGGTTCATGTCAACCCGGGTTCATGCCTGCAGATTCCCACCCAGACTGGGGGAGCTGGGGTCTGCCAAGGCCACCAGCATCAGGGACGTCATCGTATCTGTGCACTGGGGCCACCTAAATTTATTACCCAATGGGGAGCGGGGCAGATCCAGCACCAGCAGGAAATCCCTTGTGTAGATAAGCTCGCAGTGTTCGCGCCTCCACGTTGGTGGAGAGGAGAGACAAACACCACATGGAAAAACCAGTTCTTTATTTACCCAGGAGCCGGACAGGGGAAGATGACGGCGCAGGGGCGGCAGTGGTCCCAGCTCCCACAGGACCCCTCTGCATCCCAGAGGCGCCTCACAAGCCTGCCCACTTCTGGACGACACCCGCATCTTCCGGGCAGCCCCCTCCCCGGCCCACGAGGGAGCAGGAGTGCTGAGGCTGAGCCAAGAATGCTAAAGGGATCCCATCCCAGAGGAAGACGCGGGGGGACGAGGTTAAGCCAGGGCTGGCCGTCTGCAGGCCTCGTTTCCGCTGCTGAATTCTGCCTCCGCCTTCCCTGGGAGCCCCTCACGCACGCGGAGGCGGCCAGCAGGAGGGGTCTGCCGCTGCCGGGCCCACTCGGTCCCTCATCTGAAGACGGCGATTACAGTGTCTAAAGCTACCGTGCCTGGCAATTTCTACGTGCCAGGCACTGTCCGAAGCACTTTATGCTGAATTCCTTCTCACAATACCCTATGAAGTAGGTGTTAACATCCCTACTTTATAAGGGAGAAAACTAGGCAGAGAAATGTTAAAAACCTTTCTTAAGGTACTCTTATTATCCCCACTTTAAGCTGAAGAAACTGAGGCAAACAATTCTTACCCAAGGTCACAGAACGAGTAAATGGTTGAGTCTGAATTAGAACCCAGCAGGGTGGGTCCAAGGTCTGTGCTCTCAACCACCACATCATAGTGCTCGTCCACAGTTACGGCTAATCTCAGTGCCAGGTCAGAAGTAAGGAGATAACACACGGAAGTGCTCAGTCTGCTGCCTCGTGAAATAGGACAATTTCACTCCTCTGAGGGAGCTCGTGGTGGTCCCGTGAGTGGAGCTGGAGCTCAGGCTCAGTTCACGGGGCTTCTGCATGGAATGACCACCCGCATGTCCAGGCCGGGCTTCGTGTGCCCTCCCTGCGGTGGAAGTTGGGAGGCAGGACGAAGCTTGAGCCAGTGCAAGTCCTGAGAAGTCACGCAAGCAGGTGCCACGGCAAGAGGAGTTTGGGCATGGTCAGCGCGAGCCTCTCCAGGGCCTCTGAGAGCTGACTGTCCTGGACACGAGCCAAGTGACCGGAGGCCAGGCAAGGTGCCATCTCCCTGGATGCAGCAGCCCGCCCGGCCTGCTGATTCTGGGGCAGAGCTCTGGTTCCAGGGACATGCTGCCGTATTTCCTGGCGTGGCTCCACAGTCCCACTGAGAAGAGTTGCTCACTTCAGCCCAGGCAGGAAGCCCCTGACTGAGCAGTCACCACGAGTTAAAACAGCTCACTGCAGAATCGCAGGACTGAGTTTTCAAATCTAAGGTACCATCCATATGCCGGTGTGGGGGCCGCAGGGCCCAGCCCTCGGGGCAGAGCCGAGGGGGGCTCGCGAGAGATGCAGCCCCTGAGGGTTCTAGCCAGGAGGAACTCTCTGTCAGGGAGGAGGCTGGCCAGGCAGGGGCTCTTGAGGGGGCTGCACGGGCCTCCCTGGCAGGGCACTGAGTCTCATCTGCCTGGACAGCCCTGCCCTGGTTCTGCCTCTCCCCTGGCCTCAGTCACGCCCAGCTGTTCCTGAGTAACAGTTACACACCACTTATTAACTTCAGAGATTTACAGAAAGGAAATGGAAAAAGATATCCTCTTCCCCCTGCCTGCCCTCCAAAAAAATAATACTAACTCCTCTGGGAGACAGTCCCTCCCGCTCCACCTTCCCTGACAGTGTAAGGTGGTGCTCTCCCTTTCTTACCAGCAGTGACAAGGCCTGGCTTTTCAGGGACAGTTTCGGTGGCAGATATTCTCCCCTTGGCTTCATAAGTCTGCTCATTTTGGACCCTCAGTTTAGAAAATATGAGACCAATCCTCACGGCTCTGCTTCCTGCCTCTCAGTGCTGCTCGACACGCCACTGTCCCACCTACAGCAGGAGCTCCTTGCAGTCAGGCTGCGAAAGCCGCCCCAGCCAGGGCCAGCAGGAGAACCAGCAAGCAGCAGCTGGCAAGCCCGTGGCCCCTGCCACACCTCAGCGCTCAAGCCGCACTCGATGGGCCCGAGCCTGGCCCACCTTTGCGGATGGCAGCGCATCCCTTTTGGGAACAGCAACAGTCAGAGCAGTATTAATAGTAACCATAATAAAAATCAGAGCTACCTTTTATTGCCTGCGTATGATGTGCCAAGAATGTGCGAAGTACTTTATAAGAAATGCACCTCATCTCTTTCTTATAATAACCCTGCACTAGGCAGTCATCACCATGTGGCAGATGAGGAAACCGGAGCTCGGGAGGGTTAAACGACTTGACCGTGGTGCAGACCCGTGCTCTAAACCACACTCCTAATTTACTCTTCCAGGCCTCCATGGCCTTTTTTCCCAAATGACCCTATGAATTCTTGTCCCTTGGGCCCTGGAGATGGTGCCTGATGTGTATGTGCTGCTTTAAGCAAGGAGCTTCCAGTCAAGGGATGGAGCCTAGGGCCAGCTGGCTGCCTTTCCTCCCTTAGGAAGAGCGGAAGTCACTGGTCCTTCCAAGAACCATAAAGGGGTCTTGGGGGAATCTCGCAGACATCCGGAAGGAACGGGGAGGAGTGCTCCGAGATGGGCTGAGTCCAGGTTTATTCAGCACCACAGCATCTAGGGCCAGTTATAATCCATAAGTGGGGAAAAAAGCAAAGCTAAGTTACGTAAACAATCGAGCATCCAGAAATAGATAGAACAGCTCATTTTTACCCTTTCTCTTTTTTTTTCCAGTCACTTGGAAACTCTTTAAATACCCACAAGTTCAGTCAAGTAGGGCCCCCGCATGACAATAATAAGAGCTAAAGCTGTGCCTGGTCTGTTCTGAGCCCTTCCTTCACATCTCGAACCCATCATTCCAATTTTGCAGCAGTGGCTATTAAGTGGCAGGGTCAAGATTCAATCATGGGCATCTGACTTTTAAACACTGGGCCACAGACACCACCGTGGGCGGCCAGCGAGAGGGAGGTGGCAGGCTGGGAACCCATGCCACCCGCCCCTGCACCATTTCTCTCAATGAATTGTAAATACTTTTCAAGTCTGTCTAGCTGACTCTGTGCGACCTCTTCAAAGGCAGAGGCACATCTGGTTCACCTTTGCATCCCAAACAACCAGCCTGGCACAGGGGAGGTGCTCAATGATAATAGAAAAGAGGGAGTGGCTGTGAGTGCAGCAGGTTGTGGCCGGTTCCAATAGAAAAACCACTGCAATGGCAGGATGACCCTTCCCTGCCAGGACTTAGGGACTTCAGGAAGGGGCCAACATCATGGAAACTTTAATCCAATACAGGCTGAGCATCCACTGACCTACACTTTCCCAGCCCAAAGAACCCCAGCCAGAGCAGTGACAAACAGCTGTCAATGTGCCCTATGACATGCATTTCCATTCAACAGGTGCCAGGACCAAGGGCCATTTGAGGTCAAGAGAAGCAACTATTGCATATCTTACAAATGCCAGACCTGCCCCAGACAATTAAATATATGAACCCATTTAGTCCTTACAGGAATCACTGTGAAAATGCCAGTGCTTTTCCTACTTTACAGTTGGGAAACCGAGACCAGTCGTGAAATGACTTAATGTAGCCAATGTTTATTGAGATCCAACTCTGCATCATGCACTCCTAAATGCTTCACATGTATCAACTCATTCAAACCTCACAAGATTAGGAAACCAAGGCACAAAATGGCTATGTGACATGCCCAAGGTCACATCACACAGTAGCAGAGGAACTGGGATGGAACCCAAGCAATCCAGCTACAAAGCACAAGCTCATATTCTCCACATTACACTTGCCTAGGATCACAGAGCTAATAAAAGGCAGAGCTAGGAGTCACACCAGGTTCCAGTGAGTCCAACATTTGACTCTTTCTCCCGCACTGCCTTCTCTACCACCTTTCTCCAAAATGTTACTGACCACTACCCCATCCTGACTCCTTTCCTCTCCTCTCTCTTCCTTCATTGTGACTGTGAATCCTCCACTGACACCAGTTTCCCATGACCACTCATGGCCACAGGCAAAACAGACCCTATCAGTGGACAACAGCCTTGTTTGTCCCAGGCTGGCCTTTATCGAAAAGGCACTATAGCTATGGGGCTTGATAAGGGATCTAAATGAAAAAGGCCAGGCCTTCCCTCATTGCTCAATGGTTCCTATTGTTCTGAGGTCACCAAAGGAAAAATATTTACCTGAGTCCAGTGACCAAAGGCATAGGGTGCACAAGGCCACCCCTCCCCTTCTAGGGCTGGATCTAGCCCAGCTGTCACATCCAGAGTCAACCACCCTGCCAGGAATATTTCTCAAGGAGGTGACTATGTAGGGAAGAATATGCTACGAGGACCCTCCACTGGCATTCAGTGGGAATATGCTGCCCTCCTTCATCCTCTTTTATAGGGTCTCTGGCCCTAGCTAAATGAACAGCATAGAAGCTTATACACATCTTAATTCAGGGATGCAGACAGGTGAAGACTCATCAGCCCAGGACTGGACACCACCAGAGAAACAGGGTATTCAGTGCTGAAGTAAAGAATTCATGTCTGAAACAGGTGGACCACTGGTCAGCTTATGACTTTTGAGCACAGCAGCTTATTATACCTAAGTTACTTAACTTCCATTTTCTCAACTACAAAAGTAGAATAATGGAAGTTCCTAGCAACGAGGATAGTTATGGGAATAGAGTCGATAAACTACACAGTTGTTCATGGAAGAGCTTAGTCCTGGACAAGGTGAGCAGTCAATAAATGGCAGCAGTGAACAACAGCTCCTCACTCCCACCTTCCCTTCCTCCTGATTTGGAATCCTTTAAGTGATATCAAGAAATTTTGACTTCTAAGAACTCATGGTCCCATCCATTCTGAGGACATGGATACTGTGATCTCAGTACTTCAAAGTTTGGTGCCTCGCCAGTGGGCCCTACTTTGGAGTTTATGCTCCCAGGTATGATGGAGTTGGACTCAGATGTGACTTGTCGACACATGCCTCTTCTGTCCCTTTTTCTGAACCTGTGATTGGTGCTGGGGTTGGTGGGTGTAAGTCCAGGAGACTTGAATCTCTGGGCTGTCCATGTGCCAGCTGGGCCCTGAGCCTCAGCAGAGTTGCAATACCTACTCTCCAGTTCATTGGACTCACCCAGGACAGCTAACAAGGTGAAGATGGACAACCACCATACCAAGGAACCAAGAAAGTCTACAACTGCAAGCAGGAAAGTTCCATCCATCAACCATGTGGGATAGAAGCCCCCTCTCATTTAAGAGGTGGAGTGGGCATCACCATCCCAGAGTCCTCAGGAGAAGGCAAGGAGAGAGAAAAAGAGGTGTAATATGGGAGAATTTCTGGGACTTGGAGTTGTCCTGAATGACAATTCAGGGACAGATGCAGGACATTTTAAATCCTGCCATAACCTACAGAATTGAGTGCGAGAGAGTGTAAACTACAATGTAAACTATAATCCAAGCTGTGTGGCAATGCTCTAAATGTGTTCATCGTTTGCAATGAATGCACCACACGAATGAAAGTTGTTGATATGGGAAAAGTGGGGCGTGCAGGGAGTGGGGCATATGGGAATCCCCTATATTTTTTTAATGTAACATTTTGTGTGATCTATGTATCTTTTAAAAAGAAATAAAAAATATATTAACAACAACAACAAAAGACTGGGAGTGGTTTGCATTCCTTGGGGCAGACTTAATGTCTTTATCAGAGCAGCCTTAACGTGACCCACAAGCCCCAACTGCAGCCTGGGCACCCAGGACCAGAGGTGCCGTGCCCTCAGGGGGCTGCTGCACTCCTCCTGCTCCAGTGGGCTGCCCTGTCCACCCTGAACTTGCAGGTGGCTGGACTGCTTGAGCTGGAAGGAACCTTAGATCAGGGCTCAACAGACTTTTTCTGTAAAGGGCCAGGCAATAAATATTTTAGACTCTTTGCCAATCCCTGCCTTAGATCATCCTAATACTTCCCTCCCACTGACCCCTGGCTCTTAGGGGTCCAAGGAGGTATTTGTAGGAACTTAATGGCTAATGGATTTCACTGGCTACTCCTGCTACCTGGAAGATCGTTTCCTCCAGACCTTTCAGTGGTGGCTCCTTCTCACCATTCCAGTTGGTCTCGGCTCAAGCATCACATTCCTCAGAGATACCTTCCTGACCCACACCATTACTCTATCACATTTCCCTGTTCATCTCCTGCTTATTGCTACACTAATTCTTTTATTTAACTAGTTTACTGTATGCCTTTCCCTTTAGGTGTAAACTGCACTCAAGCAGGGGCCTTCACTTTCTCATTCATGGCTGGATCCCCAGAGGCCAGACTATTTCTTGACCCACAGCTGGTGCCCAGTAAGCATCTGAAAGAATGAAATCAAGTCACACCTCTACCCCAAACCAGGACTCAGACAGAGGCAAATTGAAATAACTACTTACTATTTACTATATGTCAGGCACTGTCTTTGGGCTTTACATATATTATTAAATGAGGAGGAAACTGATTTATGAGTTAGGAACTATTTTATCTCCATGTTTCAGGAGAGGATACTGAAGTTAAGGCCCCACAACTCAAAGTCACTTACCTGGTAAGAGATAGAGCTAAATTTCAAACCCAGATCCGTCCAACTTTAGAGTCTAAATTCTTCACCACCACCTTTGCTTAACTTTGCTTGGGATTACATCAATTTAGTGTGAACACAGATTATCCATGGCTGATCAGAAGTGCTGAAGGACAGTGATGTGCCTTTGGACTTTACAAAAATGGAGAGTGGATATTATTACCTAATACATGCAAGTTTGTTAAGCAATTTGCTTCAAAACAGGATTCTGGGGGAAAGAAAAAGAATCAAAGTTGCAATAGGTCAGGATTTTCTCATCTTTTACCAAAGAAATAATTAGGTTCAGGTAGGGGAAATGAGTTTAGATGACACAAAACCAGCTGAAGGTGACAGAAAACCCTGAAATTTTCCAAGGGAAAAGCCATGTGATCAATCACACCTTGATTCATCTTCTGGGGCTGGGGAGATATATCCAGTATCCAACCCAAAGGAGATGGCTGCATAGCAAAGCTCCAAATCCTGATGCCGCTCACAAGCTCCAGAAGGCTAACCACACAGCGTGTTTACATAGGAGATGCTTTATCCAAGAAGAAGCCTCAAGGCCTTGCAGAAAACCAGAGAAAGGTGAGTCCCTTTGAGCAGCTCACACATGCCCTCCCTGGCCAGAGCACCCAAACTCACCAGTGGAATATAGTTTTAATTCAATTTGTAGTGTCACGTAAGAAGTGAGCACATTCACTGAGACGCCCTTGATAACTTCCAAGTGGGTCATCCTGCACTCTAAAGTGGCTTGTAACCAAAATGCTTTCAGAATAGATGATGGTGTCTAGACGTAGGGAGGCGTCTCCCGCCCTGCCGCCCGCCCGGGATTTCTACGAGAGCGGCCTGCAACTGCCAAAGATCACGTTACTTTTTCTTTATTCATTAGAGCATCTTTAGGCGCAATTTCTGGAAAGCCTCTCCTCTCAGGCCACTGGGAAGTGCTTGGGAATTCTTTCTTCCACCAAGATCAAGGCATGCCTGGGCATCTGGGGCACCTGCTGGCTGGAGGCGGCGCTGGGCTGGCTCCTGGAAGTCCACCGCAGCAAGGGCAAGTTCCAGATGCGGGTCTACTGTGTCATCCCTGTAACCCTGGGAGCAGCTGCTGGGCTGAGCTCTCCAGGGAGAACAAATCAACTGCTCCCCCAGATCAAATCTGGGGTAGTGGTGGTGCTGATAAAGTAGGTGAGGGCATGGTTTATGCTTTGCTGAACTACTAATGGGAAAATAAAATAATAAGGCACTTTACAAAAGCTAGACTCCTCACTACCTTAGTTACAAATAAGAAAAGAGGGAAGGCTAGAATGATCTCTGTGGTGCTGAATTGGAGCTGGAGGTATTGATATGGACCATTTTTTTATAACTATATATATATATAGCTAGAAAGATATAGAACTATATACAGATGTGCATGTAGCACAAGTTAGTGTGCATGTATATATATACTATATACATACTATATATGTACTATATATATTTCCTAGTTCTAACCACAGCATCACTAAGCATATTCAGCACCTAGATTTTGATTTCTAGACATCATACTACAATAAAAGGGACTAGCAAAATGCAAGGTGATCCCAGCATCTTGTGTTGCCAGAAAGTAAGGGAAGTGGCTCCAAAAACTGGGACATATCAGAAGGGCACGCTTAACCTGAAAGCACCTAATGGCTAGAGTTAAAACTTGAGCAACAAATAAATACCTATGAGTCCATATAGATATAAATTAAAGGAAGAAGGGAAGAAGGGAGGAAGGAAAGGAAGGACAACCCTTTGTTACAAAAGAAATCAAATGAATAAATGTAGAAGGAATGAGGAAAATAGAAAATGGTCATTAAAATTCTACTACTTCTACTAAGGCTATGGCAAGATCTGCTGATGAATGCTAATATTAGTGGGAGAAAGTTTAAGGAGAAACAACGTATTTGCAGAGTCTCTAAGTGTCTCCCCAAAATGTTTAGTAATTACAAAAGGAAAAATAGTAACTTCACAGTGGAGAAACCAGGCAGACACATTAAGTGAGTGATCAAGGCTGACATCACCAGCAGTACCTGTCGACACCACACCTCCTGATACTAGGTGATGAGATGGGCATCCTTCCCTTTAATTCCTAACTTCTATTTAATCATCACAAACCCAAACTGAGGGGCTTTATACAAAATTGCAGACCACTATTCTTCAAAAAATGTCAAGCTCATAGAAGACAAGGAAAGACTGAAGAACTGTCACAGATTAGAGGAGACTACGGAGATATAATGACTAAAGGCCACAAAGTATTCTAGATTGCATCCTAGAACAGAAAAAGGACACTAATGGAAAATGGGTGAAATCCAAAGAAATTCTGTGATGTGGTTAATATTACTGTACCATGATTCATTTCTTAGTTTTGAAATTGTTCTGTGATTACGTAAGATTTTAACATTAGGGAAGCTGGGTGAAAGGTATACAAAAATTTTCTGTACTACTTTAAAAACACTTCTGGATTTTTTGCAGAAGAACAGTAGGAGACTGGATACATAAATTATGACATCATCATATCATGGCATATTTAGCAGCTATTAAAAGTCATGAGGTAAATCTGTATGTACTAACACAGAAGGATGACCATGGTTTATTAAGTGGGGTAGGGCTGGAAGGCCGTGTAACATTATGTATAAAATTAGCTCATCTTTGTTAAAAACAATCAAAAACTCCATGGGACCTTTGTATGTGCATACATGTATATATAGCTGAGTGTGAGTGTATTTGTGTGGTATGTTTGTGTTTCCAGAGTAAAAAGATTGGAAGGTTATATACAGAATAACAGTATTTAATGAACTAATAAGGGAAATTTCCTATTTCCCTCATTTCTTCCACATGTAATAATTTGAATTCTTTTGTAACAAAGAGTTCTCCCTCCCTCTTTTCCTTCCTTTTTTCCTTCCAAGGGAGTTTTATTCAATATACATCTGCATTATTAGGATTTTTTAACAATGAGCATGCACAGCATTTTCAATTTCTAAAAAAGGGAAATTGAGGCTAAAAGAGGTAAAGATATTTTTCCTAAGCCACAACTAGGATGTAAGCTGGGGCATATGTACACTCTTGCATACAGCCTGTGTATATAGCATTCTGGACACAGTCTGATTCCCTCCCAGACGTCACTAGGTAGAATTAGGTTTCTGCCACACTTTGAGGATACCACTGATAGACAACTTTTCAAATTGAACTAAAAATATTTTGTTCTTCCACCTGACTTCAAGTTTTTTCAGGGCTAGACTGAATGCTAATATGTGGAAATAACATTTGTGAAATGAACGGATTGGAAGTGGATGGGTGACCAGAGAGGGGTGGACGTTTCTTCATGATTCCCCATCACAAATCTATCAGATGCCTCCTAGAAGTGGGGAGAAATTCTCCCACTGCATTCCCAAGCCTGGGCCAGGTGAGCAGAAGAGGGAAAGATGCTATTTCCCTCAGCAAAGTAACCTAATTATAGGAGGAAGAACTTAGGATCTGAGACAGAGACAGCAAATGCTTGTGAAATATCCACTGGTCCTACTACATGTCCTAATCATCTCTGCAGTTGGGTTGAAGCTGTGCGCCTCCGTGTGACTACGTGGACGTCACCCGTGGAACTGCGTGGCTGAGCAGGCACGAGCCCGTGTGCCTCTCCAGTCCTCTCTTCTTCCGAGGTGACCCCGGAGGCCATGAACTCTAGGAGATGTGGCTGTGAGATAGAATCAGGTCGGGTCACCTCGTCCACATCCGATTTTACAGGAGAAACAAATCTGCATAGGACTTAGCCACTGATGCTGGGATTTATCTGACCACAGAGAAGCCTTGCCCCCAAGATGACGGTGGAGCAGTGCTGTCCCTTAGGTCCAGATTTCTCAGCCTCAGAACAATGGGCAATTGGGGCTGGATAGTCAATTGTTGTGGGAGGCTCCTCGCTGCCAATGGGGGATGGAGTGGGGAGGAGGAGAGCAAAGAAAGGAACCCGGTAAGGAGAGGTAAAGGGCAACCAGGAGTTGCCCAGAGGAAGGGGCCCTGGGAAGCCCACCCACGCAGGCAGACGTGCCCCTGTGGGCAGTGGGGAGCAGCTGAGGGTTTCCAGGGAGGCAGCTGTCAGATGACAGCCAAAGAGAGCCGAGGGGCACAGCAGACACAGACAACACCTCCAGGCTCAGCAAACACCCATCTCCTCGACCAGCAGCTGCTGACACAGGGGCTCTTTCCAGCCGGAGTTACCGCCTTCAAAACCACAGCGGCTGAATCAGTCTCAAGTTGGATCCAGAAACCTGGAGGCCCTTGCCTGGGACGCACAGCCTGCACATGGGCGGGGGAAATTCACATGGAAGGGCCCCGGGGGCTCGCCGCTGTCTACACTTGATTCGTTCACCCATTCCTCTACCCCTGGGAGAGGGAAGTATTACTCTCTCCATTGCACAGATGGAGACACAGGACCACACAGCTGGAAAGTGCTACACTTTTAATTTAAAGTGTATAACCACTTATTTAAAGAAAAAAAATGTAAAACAATCTCAAGAGTCCTGACCCCCAATACACCTTGTATATAAAATCATTTAACTACTCAGTGTTTGATACAGGAAAACATAAAGAAAAAAATCATGGGGAGCAGGTGTGGCTCAGTGGTTGAGCACCAACTTGCCATGTACAAGGTCCCAGGTTCAATTCCCAGTAACTCCTAAAAAAAAAATCAGTTCCATAGAATTAAAGGGAGGAAAGAAGATACAGGAAAGACAAATGAGATGAGGAGGAGAGAGAAAGACAACAAAAAGGAAAAGGAGGAGTGGCAGATACCCAAGGGGAAGAGAGGCAGAGGCGACAGCCCAGAGCAGATGGAAAGAGCATGGTGGGGCCCTCGTTCTAGCATCCGGCAGTAAGAAGGGGCAGTGCCCGTCCACCTCACTGCTCTCTGGAATCTGGATTCTGCAGATTCTGTTCTCCCATGTGCTGGTTCACTGCAGAGAAGTGCAATTCACGGCTCAGAGGCTGTGCTGTGATGAGCACTAGCTCAGCGGCAGCCCTGGGCCCAGCCACTGCACCCTGAGAATCAAGTGTAAGAGAGTGGCCCGAGTGCACAGCCCAGCTGGCCGAGGGCTCTGGGGGCCTGAGCCTCCCGGGCCTGGCTCCTGCAGGAGGCAATGCCCATCCCTCTGACTGGTGGCCGCAGAGGGGCCTTTCCCATCAGCTGGTGTCCTAGGCACCCCTGAACCTCCCAACCCCCTCAGCGCCAACACAGCCTCTGCTCACTGCATTCCATGAGCCTGTGCGAGGCACACTCCCCTTAGCAAAGCGCTCATCCTTATTTATTTATTTTTTTAAAGATTTATTTTTATTTATTTAATTCCCCTCCCCTCCCCGGGTTGTCTGTTTTCTGTGTCTTTTTGCTGCGTCTTGTTTCTTTGTCCGCTTCTGTTGTCGTCAGCGGCACGGCACGGGAAGTGTGGGTGGCGCCATTCCTCGGCAGGCTGCTCCCTCCTTCGCGCTGGGCGGCTCTCCTTATGGGTGCACTCCTTGCGCGTGGGGCTCCCCTATGCGGGGGACACCCCTTGTGTGGCAGGGCACTCCTTGCGCGCATCAGCACTGCACATGGGCCAGCTCCACACGGGTCAAGGAGGCCCGGGGCTTGAACCGCGGGCCTCCCATGTGGTAGACGGACGCCCTAACCACTGGGCCAAAGTCCGTTTCCCTCATCCTTATTGTGCAGATGGGTAAACTGAGGCCCAGAAACAGAAAGCCAGCCGGTGTTCTTTCCACTGCACAACAGGCAGTATCTGTTTTCTTTTCTAATATGAAAACCTTAAGGGGGAAGATTACATAAAATTCTCACACACACAAAGCATGTGAAAAAGGCTTTACATTTGTAAAGCTTTTATAAATGCTAGTTGTTATTGTTATTATTAAATTTATTCTCAATATAGGGAACACACTGTCCTCTAGTCATGCTTATGGGCCTACTTTCAAAGGGGCTAAGGCCACCTTACACAGTTCTTTCTATTCTATTATACACTAAGCCAAAAAAAAAAGTGCTCCCAAAAGCTATGTCTAACCTCTGCTTCATCCCTGCGTGGGCACGGTCTTGTTTGTTTTTCAAAACCTACTTCTTAAGCAACGAAGAGCTCTCAGCTGCTTCCCACAAGTTCCCGGCAAACGCGCAGCCCCAGTTCCCCTCATAAAGGTCTTAAAGGAGGGCCTGGCTCTGCAGCTGCTGGACGACTTCCACCGCCCTGCCCGAGGGGCAACCCTCTGCTCACAGCACCTGGGCCAGCCTTCTAGTTCTGTGGCTCCTTTGCTGAGCACCTACTATGTGTCTGGGAGGCATACAGTATACAGAGAGGAAGATGGAGAATTTCAGTCTTTGGCAGTATTTTGCAAACACAATGAAGGCTGTGTCTGATAGGGGTGGTGCCAGGGACAGGAAGCGTGCCAGGTATGGGGGTGTCACCTACATTTCCTCCAGGCTTCCAGTGGTCCTAGGGTCTGTGGGCTTGGACACTGTCCCTGCATCCCAGGCAGGGAGAGCTGAGCCCTGCAGGGAAAAGGACACCAAGAACCAGAGGCTCCGCCACCTCCGCCCACACGGTCTCCTCCAGCCTTAGCCTGCTCGTTGTGAAAGGTCGCAGGAACACTGCCACACATCGGAGCGTCGTCAGGAGGCTCCGACTCCAGCTCCAGCCCTACAGCAGGAGAGGGCTAGATTCTGTCATGGAACTGGAAGGAAGCACGAATTGCTTGGACTAGGAAGGAAAGAATGCAAGCAAGGAAGGTCTTCTGTGGGAAAGCACTCTTGGAATGGGTAAAATGTGGAATAAATATAATAAGAAAACCAGCTGGCTGGTGTCCTTACTATTCCCTCCGGCACTAAATGATAGCGATGTTTTTCACTCTAGCAGCTACATTTACCGAGTGCCCACGGCTTTACCTAAGCACCTGGAACAGCACAACCGTGAGCCTCAGTGATGCCTTCTTGAATGAAAGCTCTTAGTCTAAGCGCTTGACTGAACGCCTCGTTTAAACAAGAGGCAGCTGGCAAGAGGAGGGGGAGTCTTTTTCTACCTGTCATTTCTTACTTTCTCGGCCCCATGAAGCCTTGCTTCCTCTCCCCTCGCTGCGAAAGTGTCTAAGGTAGAAGACCCAGCTAACTGGAGATTCTGAGCACACGAAGGTAGAGGCGATGGTCCCTTTAGCCAATCTGTACAATGGGGAGAAACTCGCCCACCCCTGAGGCTTGACTGGGGAGTGTTCGAAACGGGGGGGGGGCTGGGTGTAGACTGCGGGGCTCAGAACGGGTTTGTTATTAACCACATTAAACTCCTCTTCAGCTGCCCTCTCCCTGGCAGACTGAAGGGATAGATTCCTCAAGTCATTTCCCTGACCTCAATCTTGTGTCAGTAAAAACATGGAAAGGCTCGGTGGTGGGCTTGGCTTAATACCATATCTGGAAACCATTTATGAAATCACTCAGAAGAGCCCAGACAGTTTCATCAGCAAACCCGAATGTCAGACGGCGCTCTCTGGGACAGACCACAGTGCAGGCAGAGCAGCTGCCGGTTACCAACTCTGCAGGCCCGGCAGGCGGGTTAGTTCAGTGGTTAGGGTATGGCACGCAGCCTCCACGGCTTGACTTCCCTCCCCTGAGACACAGACTCCCCTGCTTAACCACGAGGGGAATGTGAACAAGCAGTAGTTCATGGGGAGAGGACTCAGAGATAGAGTCCCGTTATTTAGATCCCTCCTTTACTCCGTGCCGGGCACTTTTCTAAGTGCTTTATGTATATTAATTTAATAAGTCTTCACTAGCATTCTGTTAGATAAAAATCCATGTTTATAATTGAGGAAATTGAAGCACAGAGAGGTCATGTAACATGCCCAAGGTCACACAGCTAAAAGTGACATGCACAGGGCCATCCTCTTAGCCACAGCCCCTAGGCACACCACCGTCTACCCCTTGGCATAAGACGTGAGAACCTGGAGGCAGCAGTGGAGCCTTATGCACCTACCTCTCTTCTGTCCTGGGGCAGGCAGGTCCCACACCTAGACAGTCCCTAGACATCATCCTAGCAGTGATATTAAAGATTTAAGACACACCATCAAGCCTTCTTGGCTCAGCTCAGTCTCAGAAAGAGATGCTTGTCAACCTTAGTTCTATCAGGCCCAAGAGGAGCACAGATGGGTAGACTCTGGGCTCCGAGACGGAGTGAAGGCGCTGTGTGCAGGCTGGGACAGGAGCGGCACGCACAGAAGATGGATGCATGACCCTTTCTGCTGCATCCCAAAAGTTTGCCCCTTCGGCCAAGACTCTAGTAATCATTTGAATGAGGAGTGCAGTGGCAGCTGGGCACACCAGTTTCATCTCCTCTGAAACTGGGGTGAAATAGAGCATGGTTCCCAGGCCCAGGACAGTTAGCCAAAAACCAAAAGCACAACACACGTCATCCTGTACTCAGTCACACAAAGCCCCCTTTTCATTCAGAGCTTAAATAAGAAAAACAAAACAGAGTCAAGATATGGTTTCATGATGGCACTGAGCCATTTTCCCTCCTACTCCTAACTTCCTGAACAAAAAAAAAAGCATTCTGTCATTTTAGCACCTTTTCCCCAAGATAACAATAGGCTACATTTTTTCCATGTAGGAAGTCTTGAAACAACAGATGGAGAAGCAGCGTGAGTAGCTGTGGGACTGCAGGGCTCTGGCGCACAGTGATGAACGGGCTCCCCAAGACTCCCACCAGCTGGTCCGGACGTGGGGTTTGGGAACTGCTCTTAGAATGTTACCCCAAAGGTCCTCTCGCAAGCACTCCAGGGAGCAGGAGGTGGGCCTTAGCATTCCTGACACAGGAGCACAGCCTGGAGGTGAGGCAGGGAGAGCCAAGGTGGACAGCGGAGGGGGCCGCAGGGGTCTGGAGCCCCTGACTCTCCCGGCTGCTCCAGCACCAGAAGGTGGCAAGCCGGGGAGGCAGTTAGACACCAGCTCTGACTCAAAGGACGGGCTGCAGGGCTTGGCCTTACTGAGGGGCAAGATGGGCTGGAACCATGCGAGAGATGGGGTGGGACCGCCTACGGAAACCTCTAAATTTACACAAGAGGAGACGACAGAGTAGGAAGGAACAGAAGGACAAATTCACTTTTTTGAGGACTTTCTATGTGCTAAAGCCAATAAGTTATGTTTTACATATTGCTTTTTTTTTTTTTAAATAGTAAGCAGGCTGGGTCTCAAGCCAATGATATAACTGGCTGATGGTGGCAAAGCTAGTAGGTGAAGGAGTAGAAATTTGACACCAGGTCCACACAGGCTCCTTGCAGGACACCCACTGCCTCGCCTCGTGAGGCCCCACGCAGCTCTTGACCCCTAGCTGCTAGCTCTAGCCCATTAGACTGGGGTCCTCAGCCATTCTGATGCCATGCCACTTTGGCCACCAGATGAGGCCAATGGACACCTCCTCAGAATAATGTCCTTAAATGCATACAAAAAAATGTTTAACACACTTAGCATATCCAGAAGTACATTAAATAAGATCTAGCTGCAGGTCTAATTACTTTCCAAATCGTTACACGTGTACCCGTAGACCGAGATACCTGCAACAGCTGCAGGACTAAACGACAATGCCTGTGGCCTCTAGTGGCGAGAAAGTCACAGGTCCTAATGCAGGCTTACTGCCTGTATACATAAGGGAAGGAAATGCTAAACTTCAGTTACAGGCTAGTGAAAAGAAGGATTTTTTTTTTCCCATCCAAGTTCACAGACCCTGAAGGTTAAAAATCTCAATACTAGCCCAGCACTGAGATGGGGGCAGTTGCCGACCCTCTCCTTAAGCATGCAGAGCAGAGCAGAGCAGAATAATGACCCCTACGGTTTCGTGAACACGACATTGTTGCAGGCCCCTGCTAAGCTCACTCATTTCCTACTTACAACTCTTTGAAGTAGGTGATATTATCTTCATTTTACAGATCGGAACATTTGGGTTTCAGAGTTGAATCTGCCTGCCTACTACCTATTACATGTTTAAGTTTCTGGATTATTATAATGAAGGAGATTGCAAGGCGAACTCTTAACCATTTCATTTGAAACTACCAGCTTGTTTGTGTGAATTTTGAATCTGTATACATAAACAAAATAAATTACACGCTGAAGCTAATATAAAACTGCAAATGCTATCCCTAGCCCAAAATTTCAAACTACTAAATCCATCAAAACAGCCTCATGGTACCATATGAAAGTCTCTAATAAGCAAACACTCAAATGTGAAATCCTAAAACAGTACATTTGTAAATGCAAAATAATGATGTCTGCCCACATTTCAAGCAGAATTCCCTTTGAAAATAAAAGTAAGAATAATGTCTGAGTCCTCTCTGTATCCTTACCACCCAACACTAAATGTTCAAGAAATGATGTGGATGGAGAGAGGATGGATTTCATATACTTCTGAGACTCACTGTCTGCAAAGAAGTCCTCAGACCAAGGTCAATCAACTGAGCGTTACAGTCTGAGGCCCCTAGTTTGAGCATTTTAACGTTCTGCAACTTACCCCATAAAATTCTAGGCAAGTCCTTAACCTTTATTAAGCCCCAGTTTTCTCACCTATAAAATGGGAAAAACACTCCCAGCCCTTATTACCTCAGACAGTTATTAGGAGTGTCAGCTAAGACACTTGGTGTAAAATTGCTTTGTAAGCTGAAAAGCTTTATACATTTGTGATGTGTTGTTGAACTTTAATGCTGATAAGTCCTTCTGAATGATTAAGAGCCCCAGAGTAAATGTGAGGGGGGAAAATACAAGAGGGGTGCCTGGCACAAGAGGCAATCATAAATCAACGTCACCCACACCTGCTGTTGAAGGGCAGTGCTCATTACTGAAAACCTTCCTGCCAAGAAAACTTGAAAACACTGGAAGAGTTTGGACCCGCTGCTACTCAGGTTCACAAGTCCCTGCGCAGGCAGACAACCGCGGTCACCCCTCCCCACGAACTGCGGACCGCAGTCTACACCTGGGCGTCCATTGCGTGGACTGAGGACCGCAGTCTACACCTGGGCGTCCATCGCGTGGACTGCGGACCACAGTCTACACCTGGGCGTCCATCGTGTGGACTGAGGACCGCAGTCTACACCTGGGTGTCCATCGCCTGGACTGAGGACCGCAGTCTACACCTGGGTGTCCATCGCGTGGACTGAGGACCGCAGTCTACACCTGGGCATCCATCGTCTGGACTGAGGACCGCAGTCTACACCTGGGCATCCATCGCGTGGACTGAGGACCGCAGTCTACACCTGGGCGTCCATCGCCTGGACTGAGGACCACAGTCTACACCTGGGCGTCCATTGCATGGACTGAGGACCGCAGTCTACACCTGGGCGTCCATCGCCTGGACTGCGGACCGCAGTCTACACCTGGGTGTCCATCGCCTGGACTGCGGACCGCAGTCTACACCTGGGCGTCCATTGCCTGGACTGCGGACCGCAGTCTACACCTGGGCGTCCATCGCCTGGACTGCGGACCGCAGTCTACACCTGGGCGTCCATCGCGTGGACTGAGGACCGCAGTCTACACCTGGGCGTCCATCGCCTGGACTGCGGACCGCAGTCTACACCTGGGCATCTATCGCCTGGACTGAGGACCGCAGTCTACACCTGGGCGTCCATCGCCTGGACTGTGGACCGCAGTCTACACCTGGGCGTCCATCGCCTGGACTGTGGACCGCAGTCTACACCTGGGCGTCCATCGCCTGGACTGTGGACCGCAGTCTACACCTGGGCGTCCATCGCCTGGACTGTGGACCACAGTCTACACCTGGGCGTCCATCGCCTGGACTGCAGACCACAGTCTACACCTGGGCGTCCATTGTGTGGATTGCAGACTGAAGTCTACACCTGGGCGTCCATCGCCTGGACTGCGGACCGCAGTCTACACCTGGGCATCCATCGCAGGAGAAGAGTTTGGAGAAGGTGACCTGAAAGAGGCCAAATGGAAAAGGACACAATGATGATCATGGGCTTTGGCAGTTCAGAGGCCTGTGGTGAGCACTTCCAGTGGGGCCGGGGCTACAGTGGGTTGGGGAACAAGTGAGAAGCAAAGAGATGGGAGCAAGGAGCACAGGGACGGTCTTTTCCAGGAATTTGGTTAAAAAGGGGAAAAGAAACAGAGATGTCTGTTTTTGTGGGAAGTAGGATGGCTGCATAAAGGGAAGAGGCTGGAGGCATAAGGGATGGGAATTGGGATGGAGAACAAACTGGCTAGATGTTCCTTTTTTATTTTTATTTTTAGGAAGTACCAGGGGTTGAACCCAGGACCTTGTACATGGGAAGCAGGAGCTCAACCACTTGAGCTACATCTGCTCCACTGACTGGATTTCCTTTAAAGGCTGTCTAGCACCACTAAGTGCTCATACCCTGGTAATGAAATCTTCCAGTCGGGCTCCACTACCTCATTTGACAGGGCCAGGCAGGCTCAAAGGGAGGGCATGGAGAGTTAGGGACCCAGTCTCCTAGGTGGGCCAGCCTGTAGGCAAGGGCATCGAAAAGCTGCTGAAAATGACTGCCAAGACCGAGCACGAGCTCCGACATGGGCAAGAAAAGAAGCCAAAGGGGTGGGGGCTGAAAGATGAGTCCAAAAGGGAGGAGTCGAGTTTCTCTGGGGATGAAAATCTGAATGTGTAGCAGGTTCTGTGGGGGTGACAGGGTGACAGTGACAGCCACTCAGAGTTGTGGTTGCAGAGGGCATTTCACACTGAGAATCTACGCGGGGCAGTTCTGGGCGGTGGCAAGCTCCTAGGTGTGGCCCTGGGAATGGGGTGCCGAGGTGAAGGTGACGTGGAAGCGGCCGAGTCCGAGGTCGAGGATCTCTGAGCTGTTCAAGGGGTTGGACACTGAAAGCACTGGCCACTGGATGCTGACCAGGGGCAGGGGAGGGAAGGGACTGACAGCGAGGAGAGGAGTGTGGCTAGACCGCAGCGTGTGAGAGGAAGGTGTGGAAATCCAGCTTGGCAAGGCAGGGGACTGGCAGATGAGGCAGGGAGCAGCCCAGGCTGGAGCTGGAACTTTAATCGACAGGCACTGGGGAGCCACTGAATTTGAGCTGAGAATTATAATCAGAGGGGGTGCTTTGAAGGGTGCCTCTGCAGGTGTCATCAGCTGGGCTGCAGGCGATAAAAGGCCACAAGAAAGTTCAGAGACTGGCAACTGCGAAAACTCGGGTAACAGAGCAGCACCTAAACCAAAGTAGGGGCGGTTGGAGTGGAGAGAAGGGGACTGATGATAAAATTGTCAAGAAAGCGGCAACAGGACTTGACAGCCGATGCAGGTGACAGAAAGGAGGTGGAATCTAAGACTGTATGGTTTTTTGTTTGTTTGTTTTATTTTTAAAGAGGAACCAGGGATTGATCCCAGGACCTTGTACATGGGAAGCAGGTGCTCAACCACCCGAGCTGCAGCCACTCCCCGAGATTGTATGGTTTTGAGTCGTTAGGACTTGCAGAAACTTGGGAAGAGAAGTGGGTTTTGAAAAGAAGATGGTATCAGAGGAGCATCCTGAAGAAGGTACCTAGGTGGGACCTGGGGTCACCAGGGACAGACGGGCCAGAGACACAAATGTGGAAATCCATCTTGACAGAGGTGACAGCTGAGTGCAGTTAAGATTTGCCCTGAGAAAGTATGTCCAGAAGAAGCAAAAGAAGCCACTCTAAATGTAAAAAAAGAGAAAATAAACAAAGGGGAAAAAAAAAAAAGTCACTGAGATACAAATCCTTATAGGACACCAAGGAAGAGGAGAAGGAGCAAGAAGATGATTTTTTAAAAAATGGATCAAAAAAGTTGTGTCACGAAAGCCAAAAGGATAGTTTCCAGAAGGAGAAGGAAATGGTTAATCTACGAGGCGCTTTATTTTTTTATTTTTTTTAATTTTTAATTTTATTTCTCTCCTTTCCCTCCCACCCATTGTCTGCTCTCTGTGTCCATTCGCTGTGTGTTCTTCTGTGTCTACCTGTATTCTTGTCAGTGGCACCGGGAATCTGTATCTCTTTTTGTTGTGTTATCTTGCTGCATCAGCTCTCTGTGTGTATGGAACCACTCCTGGGTGGGCTGAGCTTTTTTTCATGCTGGGCGGCTCTCCTTACGGGGTACACTCCTTGCGCATGGGGGTCCCCTACGTGGGGTCACCCCGGCGTGGCAGGGCACTCCTTGTGTGCATCAGACTGCACACGGGCCAGCTCCACACGGGTCAAAGAGGCCCTGGGTTTGAACCCTGGACCTCCCATATGGTAGGCGGACACTCTATCAGGTTAGCCAAATCTGCTTTCCATACCAGGCACTTTAAATGTTTTACATGCGTTTTCTTAAACAACCTTCACCCCAAACCTATGAGGTAGTAACTATTAATAGTATTCCCATCACATAGATGAAGAGACAGAGGCTCTAAGAGACAAAGTCACACAGAAAGCAATGGAGCTGGCATTCAAAAAGAGTTCTTAGAATAAACCTAAACTCTTTACAATGGCCTCCATAAAAGGCCCTGCTAGCACCTGCTAGCTCCTGCCCACTCCTTCCTCCTCAACCTCACTTCACACCGCCCTCTCCTTTGCTCACACCCACTGCTCCCCTCTTAGCTGCCCTGCTGCTCCCTCCAACTGGCCTTCCTGCCTCAGGGCCTTTACACGGCAGACCGCTCAGAACAGTCGGCTTTTTGCGTGGCTGGCTGCTTCTCACCTAGAGATCTCAGCTTAAATGTCAGCTCTAGAATTGACTCCCCTCCCTGGGATGCCTCTCTCACAGCCGCCTGTTTATTTCCTTCTTGGAAAACCATTATAAAGTTACCTTTGTGTGATTTTGTTGCTCCCCACCAGATGGAAAGCTCCCTGAGGGTAGGGCCTTTGTCCGCTGTCTTTGTCCTCTCCTCTGCTGCCTAGCACAGGGAACTGGCACTCAGCAGTCAATAAAAGACTGAATGAACATTACATCCACTCCTTCTACACTACCGTGGGACACTACTGCTATACTTCTGTAGTGTTAACTGCTACGGACATTCAAAAGGATTTTCTTCTTCCAAGAAGACTTTAAATCCTAATGGCAAGGTCTGCTCCAACTTTGGGCAGCAAAGCTCGTTTCAGCCTCCTCTAATCGACTGGTAAATAGGGTGAAGGGACAAGCTCTTCTAAGACATCATGGGCCCAGGATGCAATAACTTCTTCAGGCCTAGATACATCCTCATAAATGGGAGGGACCCTAGTCCACCCCCACTTTTTCATCCCTAAGGTTTCACATTTCCTTCCATAAGGAAGTCAGACCATGTTGCTCTGTGCGCAAAGCCTCTTGTGGGTGTGCATCTCATTCCAGGGGAAAACCAAAGTCCTCCCAATGGACTCACGACCCCACATGGTCCAGGCACCTCACTCCTTCTCTGGACCCACCCCTTCTGCTCCAGCTACATCAGTCTCCTGGTTTTTTCCAGACTGTACTGAGCACACTTGCTTGTCAGCATCTCTGCACCTGCTGTTGTTCCCTTTGCTAGAATTCTCTTCCCTCTGACAGCCATATGTCCCCACTTCCTTTAGGTCTCTGCTTAAATGTCACCATCTCAGAGAAGCTTTCCCAGAACATCCTACAAAAAATCTGCCTCTGTTCATTGCACCCATGTTTTTCCCCCACCCTTTTTTATTTTCTCCCTGGTGCTTATCACCACCTGCCACACACATGCACACACACAGATGGCACACCTTTGTTTAGTGTCTGTCTCTCACTAACTAGAATGTATACTGTTCAAGTTACAGTCTAACTAGAGGACAGGGATTTTTACCTGTTTTCTTCACTGCTGTATCCCCAGTGCCCAACATGGATAGATACTAAAAAAAAAATTGCCAAATGAATTAATAAATGTGAGAAGTTTAACTCAGGAATGGCAGTTTCAAAAATAAGAGTAAATGGAAGGGATCACTTTTTTAAAGCTAGAAAGGAGCAACAAGCAGCTGACTATTAAACATCGGTAATACTACCTAGCTTCTTGGCCGGCAGTAGTAATGAAACTCCTTCTGGACTTCTCCCGCAGATCTGGACATAAAGGAATTTGCCTGAGTGTGTTCTTTAGATTTAGAGAGTGTCCCCTTGGGAAAGCAGCTAAGAAGAAAGGATTCCCCACTGCAGAATCCTCCCGGACGAGCTTTGCGGCAATTGCTTGCCACCCTGTATTTCCCTCTCTCACGACCTGTGCTGCAGTGCAGGAGGCTTGGAGGGCACCAGGTTGTAGGCGACACATTGCACATGGCTGAAGGCTCTGGGCACTATGGACGTTAGAGCAGGCTGGCTTTCTGTTCCCAAGAAGCTGCCTGGACATTTAGAGCAATAAGATTTATGTACAATATGTAAAGAATGTACGTAGATGCTATTTATGACATAGTCCCCTAAAATATACGCTTCTATAACCATCTATGTTTATGCTAATACATGTTACATAGAGAAACAGTAGCTCGTATCAGATCATCCGGTAACTACTGAGGTCTGTGTGGCCTCCCACCCTGTCTTGTCCATCAGCTGCTCAAAGGCGAGGTAAAGAGTCCCGATTACTTGAAACTGGGCTTTCTAGAACACTGATGGTGTTGAAAAGGAAGAGAAGGACTAGAGGGTCAGGGTCTTGTCAGTCTTATCTGTCCGCCAAACTCAAAGGGAGGAGGATTTTCGTTGGTAAAAACTTGGCTCCCAAACCTAGAAATGATTAAGAAAAAATGGAGCCCTAAATGCCTCTAAGCCTGGAGATGGAACGGAAGGGCCAAAGACTCCACCTTCACCAATTCCCAGGGCCACACTCGGCCCACCAGCGACACCCATGGAGGCCCAACAGGTCCCAGAAGTGTCTGGCTCGAGGTCGCCTCCTGCGGAGGGGCGGGGCTCGCTAAGGGTGGGCCGGGCAGGCGGGAGGAGGGCTGCGCCACCGCGGGGTGGCGCCCGCAGAAGCAGGGCAACACCGGGGAACCCTCACTGCACGCGTCTGGGGCCGAGCACTACCCTAAGGGCTGACGATCACCCCATCTAATCCTCACGGCAACCCTAGGACTAGGTATTATTATTCCCACACTTTCAGGGGCTGGAACTGAGGAAGAGGGAATGAAAGGAGCTGTCCATGCTCACCTGGGCCAGCTGGCACTGGAGCCCCATACCACCTGGGGGCCTGCCACGAGAGCGCCCCAGGAGGGAAAAGCTACCCTCCCAGCCGACACCGACACCCCGTGAATTTAGGAAGAGAGAAAGGAGGCACCAAGGACCAGGCAGCCTTAGAGAGGGGCAGAAAGAACACCTGGAGAACTGGGGGCACTAAGCTAGAAGAGCACGGTGCGATGGCCGCGTGCCTCGTGGACAGCAGCACACTGTGACGCGGCAGTGGTATTCCTGTAGAAAGGCCCCAATTACGTGGATTCTGGGCAGGAGTAGGTGGAGCGCCCAGCAGGCCAGGCAAAGAATAACAGGCCAAAATGTGATCAGAGGCGGGTCTGCTCCCAGGGGGGTTTTCCCCATCCATGCCTCTGCAGGCGTTTGGGAAACAAGCCATGGGACTCCAGTCCCTCCCCGGGGACTCCCGGAGCCCCTGAAACTTGTTCACGGGGAGGCTGAGGACAGCCCAGTCTGGTCAGGCCCTGTAACAGGTTCCCTGTGGCTAAGGGCTTGGACGGGCCTTTCCGGCCACGATCCCGAGGCACCCGGAGCTCTTCTTTTCTGAGAGAGAGCGGTCCTTTCACTGCGGTCGGGCTGGCTCAGGAAGGATGCCAGCCAATGCCAACTCCACCCCAGCGCCCTCCACCTCCCTTAGAGGTGGGCTGCAGCTGCACAGCCATCCAGCCTGTATGGTACGTTCCTCCAAGGAGAGAGGCGAGGTGGGGACAGGCCTCCCCAAGGGAAGAGGCTGGGCTGCCAGGGACCTCCTGGTGTGAGCCTCCTGGCTCCTTCCTTCCCCGTCCACGTGGTGCACCAAGCCCAAACTGGGGTTTGAGGATGACCCCAAAGATCAGGAGACCTTGCTATTTCCAGGGCCCTCTGTGCCCCTGAGGAATTTTCTCTGAAGCCACTGCTGCAACTCTGGCAGAGGCGGTGCCTTCTGGGGAAGGCTCCTGTCTCCAGAGGCTGCTTTAGTAAGAATAGAAAGGTCAGGTGTTCTGCTGAGCTGAAGGGGCCCCAAGACGGGGTGTGGGGGAGGGAGCGGCACTCCGCCAGAGTATCCCATAGCCAAAACACAAACTATTTAAATAATTTAGCACAAATGATATAGGAGCTAAAATCTGCTAAAGGGAAGACAAAGTAGTCAGATGTATTTCTGTGATTAAAAATAAAAAATCTAGGGGTCAGTGAATGCTCTTTGTCTGAACTAATAAAGCGAGCGCTGCTGCTGTGCTGCTGTCCAGAGCCCAGTATGGCCAAGAGCACAGAGTATGCCCAGACTCCCAGTGGCCGGCCGGTAGCTACCTTCCCCCTTGCTCCTTTGAAGCAGAAACTGGCGAAACCCCCACTATCTCAGTCAGCTCTGCAGGGAAGGTGCCCATGTGCCACTGTGCTAGCCAATGAGACACATTTGACTGTCACTGGAGTTCTACTCATGCATTCATTCCACAATTATATTTTCAATATTGTCATTGATATGGAGCTACGGCACCCAGATGCCCCTTCAGGAAGGATTTGAGGCCCAGCTGCAGGGCGTGTGGGGAGCACACAGCCTCCATCGGTCAGCTCCTGCAGGGTCAGCCTCCGATGTGAAGGCCTCCTGGGTCACCTCTTTGCTGGGCACAGCTTGCAACCAGGAACGCAATGAGGTAGTGGGTATTCAGGCTTTGCCATTTTGTTTTGACACAGGGTCTCTGACCAACAATCTCACTGCTGAGCTCGGCACCAGCCTGGCTAAGGCTCTGTCAGCTCTTTATCAGTCTGACTTCTTCCTTTTGCCCGATCCTTTCACAGGTGTTGATCCCTAAAAAACTCCAAACTCACACTCAGCATCTACTTTTTTTTTTAATATATTTTTTTCAGATCCCCCCCTTTTTATTTTTTAAGATTAATTTTTTAAATTTATTCCCCCCCCACCCCAGTTGTCTGCTCTCTGTGTCCATTTGCTGTGTGTTCTTCTGTGACCGCGTCTATCCTTATCAGTGGCACCAAGAATCTGTGTTTCTTTTTGTTGCATCATTTTGTTGTGTCAGCTCTCCATGTGTGCGGCGCCATTCCTGGGCAGGCTGCACTTTCTTTCGCGCTGGGCGGCTCTCCTTACGGGGCGCACTCCTTGCACGTGGGGCTCCCCTAAGCAGGGGACACCCCTGAGTGGCAGGGCACTCCTTGCGTGCATCAGCACTGCACATGGGCCAGCTGCACACAGGTCAAGGAGGCCCGGGGTTTGAACCGCGGACCTCCCATGTGGTAGGCGGACGCCCTAGCCATTGGGCCAAATCCGCTTCCCCCTCAGCATCTACTTTTGAAGAACTCAATCTGTAACAAATACCTACTATATGTCAGACATTATTCTAGGTGCTAGGGAATCAGCCAGGAAAAACAAAAACCCCTGCCCCATGGCGCTTATATTTTAATATGTCATTTGAGAATGCTTTTATGTACATGATAGAATATATATGTACCTAGAGCAGACCCTTCTACCTTTTGCCTTGAAAGCAGATTATGACGGCTGGAGTGTCAGCAGCCATCTTGAGACTGCAAGGTGACAGGTATGAGGGAAATGTCTAGAACTGCACTATCCAATACAGCAGCCACTAGTCACATGTGACAACTGAGCACTTGAAACATGGCAAGTCTGAATTGAGATGAGCTGCATGTGTAAAATACAAAAGCAAACTATTTCAAGAATCATTCCTTCATATGACTACATTTCTTTGACTAATGTTGAAATAATATTTTTGATAGATCTGGCTAAATAAAATACATTACTAAAATAAATTTCACCATTTTTTATACTTTTTTATGTGACTGCTAAAATCTTTAAATTACATATGTGGCTCACATTATATTTCAATGCTCCCACCTCTCTCCAGACATCTCATTAAAAACAAGCCTCTATTTGTTTATATCTCTAAAAGGGCTTTCGGTTACTTGCAGCTGAATGCAATGCCTATTGGTTCAGGTTGTGTGTGTGGGGGGGGTACAACTTGACAGTCAGGCCCAAGAACTGTCCAGGACCCATTCTGTGGCAGGAGGCTGAACTCAACCTGGTACTCCACCCAGTCAGGTAGGATACAGACAGATACATGCATAGCAAGTGGAAAATTTCCCTGGCCAGGGAATATACTAATCTCCAAGATAATTTTTAGAGTGAAAAAAAAAAAGCAAAACAGATGAGTAGGAAAGAGAGAAGCCAGGATAAACCTTCCAGTCCAGGAAGGAGAGTGCTAACTGCTCCATGGTTTCATTCCGCCCTGCCCAGCAGCCTGTATTTATTTGGATAATTCTGGCCAGAGATTCCCTAAGGCCTTCTGCAATCCTGGGTGGGCCAGGAGCTGCAAGAGGGTTTTCTTTTTAATCTGAGCAAAAGGAGGCCCAGCCCTTCAGCCCCACGAGCCAGCTGGCTAATTCCCTGGTCTCCCCTGAAAACTGCAAGAGCAGCCAGAGGCCAGTCGGGTCCCAGACAAGACCGTGGCCATGACCCTGTACCATGGGGCGAGGATGCACGGGGCGAGGATGCACAGGGCGAGCGCTCAGAGGCAAATCTGGACAGGCACTTAAATAAGGAAAGGAAGGGCTTGGCTGGTACTGGCTCCTGCAAACCCACTACCAAGGCCTGGAAAATACCCGGTCTCACGCCCAGTGGGGCTCCAGAAAGAAGGCCCTTGAGCTGCAGAGTGCATTCATAGTCCTGAGCAGCTTCCTTGTGGCAAGCCTGTGTTTGGTGCTCAAAAGGAAGGATGAACAGATTTGGCCCCTACCCTCAGGCAGCTCATAGTTGAAAGGGAAAGAGACAAACAAAGCATCTGACACAAGACACTGATCAGCCAGATAGCGGTAGGACCAGGGTGTCTTGTGGCCCACAGGGGGCACCAAACCCAGATTAAGGATGGAATAAGAGACGAGGGGATTGGGGTGGAGGTCAGGGAGGACTTCCAGGAGGAGGTGATGCTTGCTTGAGCTAAGTCATAAGGAGAATAAGTTAGCCAGGCCAGAAACAGGCCCTCGTTCAGCACAAATGACCCAGAGGCTCAATGAGCCAAGGCTCTAAAACCTCTCATTTGATGAAATTTTGAAGAGGAAAACATACACTTGTATCTATTCCTTCTCTTCAAGAACATTCACCTTCATTGATAAAGCAAACTTCTTGAAACTATGTATATGAAACTATTTTGTCAAACTATCCAAATAGGTGATAATAATAGTAATAAAGTGATTATTGTTGTTGTTATAGGGACAGGGCAATCCCCATCCTACTCCTGTTAGACCGCTCTTCCCTAAATTCACACCACCAACGGAGAAAGCGTAGACTCCAGGACCCAGAGGCAAGGCCAGGAACCGCAGTGGGCAAGGTCCTGCTGTGGCATCGCCCTTTAAAAGGACTCCTGTTGGCGCTCCCGCGAACGGTTGGTGGGGTGTCGACGGGAAGAACCTCCAGGGATGAGAATTTGACAATGCCCATCGTTTTTTTAGTGTAATGTGCCAACCCTTTGACTCAGAAACTCCCACAAAAGATATGCTTTCACGTGTGTAAAAAGAAGGATGTCTAAGGATGTGTACTGCAGCACTGTTTAAAATGGCAGTCGACTGGAACCGATCTAATCAATTAAATAGATTTTAATACAGCCATAAAATGGGGAAGTATAAGAAAACATGAAAAGACAAAAGGGTAAGATCTGTACATACTGATACGAAATAGTCTCCAAGATATATTTTTGAGTGAAAACAGCAAGGGACAGACCAAATGTGTATAAATTTTTTTCTACTAAAAAAAAATAGGGGGATGTACACATACATTCCACAGGCTCATATTTGTGGGGGCTTCCAGGAAGGGCACAGCAAATGGTACAAAGTTGCCTCTAAGGAGGGGAAACGCAGGTCTGGGGAAATCAGATTTCCTTGCATGGTATACTTTTTGTCCTATTGGATTTTTTTTTTTACCTTAAGTATGCGTATGTCTTTTTTTTTTTTGGTATTTTTTTCCTTTTGTGTTTGTATGTGTTTTAATTAAAGAAAATTAGTTTTTTCTTAAAAAGACAAAAATAAATCTTTGTCTTTGTTTTTAAGTGTATTTATAAAAATGAACCATAGTGGAGTAACCATTTTCTATGAAGATGGCCAAAAGAGGGGGCTTTTTTTTTCATCTCAGTTTAATATTGCCAGAAACTGAATTTCCTAAACCTCAAGTATTCTGTCCAATGCATGCACACATACAAAACTCCACATATACCACCTGAACTTGTGATGTAAGTGAAGTAACTAACATAAACCAGCTGGTAATCCAGGCTTGAAAATTTGTCTGATGTGGCAATACCAGCAATCCATTGTCAGGGAAGTGGACAAATTCAGAGTTCATCCAAGCTTTCTGTCCAACTAATACACAATTTCACACCCCAGAAACCAGCCTCCGTTTTATCGGTTATGACTGCAACTAGCCATATTTGGCAAAGTGGTACTTGACATGCCCCAACAGCACAGCAGAGCCGACTTTGAGGGCCGGGGCTGGGTGATTTCAGAGGTCTGGAATGTCAGATAGCTTATCCAGGCCAAGAGATAGCAGCCTTCTGTTCCCAGCTTCACCCCTTCCAGCCCTTGCCACACTCTTAACCCACCTCTCTGTCTCCCCCATCCCCCCTGAGCTTTGCTTATGAAATTGGGCCCCATCCATAAGCCCAGGGCTGTGCTCCCCACCACGGGGGAGTCATTGCAGGGACAAAGATGGACAAGGGTCACACTCCAGAGCAAAGATGTGGGGTGACTCTACTGGACACTTAACAAAACACAGACATGTCTCTATATCAAGATAACATGAAAGTCTTCGTTATGTAGGCTGGCCCTACATCTGCTGATGACAAAAGAGTGCATGAGTCATTTCCTGCAAACATGTTTTTACGGCAATGACATACAAATGCTTTCTGGTCTGCAATGGTTACCCATGATGGAGTAACCACTGAGGGCAGTAGAGAGAACTCTATATTGGGAAACAGGACTCACTGTCAACAGCCCTCCAGGTCTTCCAGTGGCCTTCAAGGAGGCCGCACAATGCTTAGCACAAGGTACAGGGTTGACTAATGCTTGTTAAATGCTGAAGCCTGGATCCTCTCTAAATGGTACGGAGACATGTCCACATCAGTGCAAAAGTAAGGATTCTGGCTAAATTTCATTTATTCACGCTCTGCCTGTGGCTAATCTGGAGCTTGGCCATGTGCCTGGGACCTGACAACCTGTGTGTCTACGATTTAGCATTAATGATCAGCCCGATGCACCCTAATCCCAGCATTTCTTGTTTTCTAATGCTCAGGGTAAACAACTACACCAAAGCATACCTGAAAGAGGTGTGTGAGCAAGACAGTCTGTTCCCACCTGAAGAGGGAGGACCCATGTTCTGTGTTTTGCTTGACTAGCAAAACCTCTTGACTAGCACTGGCCTCTGAGAGCTGGTTATTAACCATTCACACATGAATCCAATATGGAGAGGCCCTATACTGTCACAGGAACACAAATAAACAGTCACTGTAGAGGAGTCCTGCTGCTGGTCAGTCCTGCACCCATGCCCCTGGGGACTGGGTCCTCCCTCACATCAATCACATCGTGTTTCAAAGGGCTGCCAATCACAGGAGCCATTCCCTTCCCCTTGGACACAAAATTGGTCCAGAAGTGGGTCAATCAGAATCCTTCTCTGAGAATTTTTTTCTTCTAATATTAAGCTGGAAGAGAAAGATTCTAGCCTTTTGGGTCATGATGCAATCAAGACACAAATTAGAAGGGAAAGGTAGAGAAAATCTGTTTGCAGTAGGGAAGAATGGGGCCAATGCAGAGCATACATCCAAGGGCTGGCTGAAAGGAGGGAGAACGGCAACAACTGAGTGTCCGGCCCTTCCCGTTTATATGAGTTAATAACGTCCCTGTTTTGTTTAAGCTAGTTTGAGTTCGGTTTCTGAAATGTGCAGCTACAGCGGCCTAATACATCAGAATCCATACTTTCAATACATTGTCAAATACATCCTCCACTCCTCGGAATCTAGCAGTTTTTATGAGATCGGCTTCTATACATTCAAAATATCTCAGTGCCCCTTCATAAGAAAGGCAAAAAAATTCCTGGGCAAAACCCACTCTTACTCAGCAGCGCTAACTAAAGATGTTTCCTTTCTCTTGTATTTCAGGGGCCAGTGGTGACCTGTCAACCACAAACATAGAAAATCTTGAATTTCAAGCAGTGAAAGCTTGTAAAATGGGGGGTTGGCTAGACAGGCAAGGCAACCAGCTGGTGGGTTTTGAAAGACATCTTCATGGCGATCAACCCTCCATTCCAGCCCTCTCTACTGGATGCCCATAAAGGTCTGTCTTCAGATCACCACAAAGTGTTTGGCATACAGGGTAATGGCATTTCATGTAGAACAGGAGTTCCAAAAGCCCTTTACGAGAGAACATAATGCAGCCCGGCTGCTTGGCTTCTACAGAACCCTGGAATCAAGCTTTCAGAAGAAAGCCGCCCTCTACCATTACTGAGAAGGGGGACACACTTTGAAAGCTAGATGTTTCCCCTTCCTCTCAATCTGAAGAGCTGTCCAGTAAGCTACAAGTTAGGAAGGGAGGTCCTGGGCTGAGTGGCATCCGGGTACCAGTGCCACACTTGCCCCTCTAACACTCCCACTTCCTCTGCCTAAGGTTGACGCTCGGCAGGTGATATCCAGGCAGTGCCTGGACGACTGGTAGCTCTGCTGAAAAATGGGTCTGTCTTGGCCTAATGGAACACTCCTCCTACGCCCCATATAGTCGGTGCACGCAGGCTTGCAAGAGCATGGTAGCTGTCTCCCCAGGGCAATGGAAAGCAGCTGTATCCCACGGTGGACTCAACAGCTCCCCATCACCAAAACAAAAACACAACAGTCCCCATTGCCATGGAGAATTCAATCCTCTTGTCCTGGGATTGGCACTGACTGGAATTCCAAAGGCTCCGCTGAGCTACCTCCTGTGAGGTCTAAATACAGAACACTTGCTTTTAACCTAAACACACAGCCTGGGCCAGTGCCCAGGGCTGGCAGCCCCCAAGGGCTGGTCGGGAAGGTTTGACTTCTGGCTCCCGACTTGGCAGTGGGAGGGTCAGAGATTTCAGGGATGGGATGCGTTGGTCAGCCCTGTGTTGAATGATGTGCCTATGGCCAAACAACATAGGGAAGGAATCAGCTTGTAGACGGTTAACTCCACTTGTGACCCTGAGCTGAGGACTGCATCCTAGGTGTGGGAAGGTAGAGAACGCAGGGGTGTGGGGAGGAGGAGAGAGAGGGAGGCAGCGGCAGTAGGCACCAAAGATGACTTAGGCAATTAATGAAAAGGCAGGGGGTCCGGCTAAAATATTTGTTCCCAGGAGAACATGACTCTAATTATGCCTCTCCATGGGATTTAGGGCATATGCTCAGGAATAAGGTTGGTTACCTTCTAGTTACATGATCTTGAGCAAGCCGATTAACCTCTCAGTTTCCACCTCTCTAAAATGGCCCAAAGAGCTAGAGCAGTTATTCAGTGAGATCATGCACATAAAGTATCTAGCACATACTAGTTGCTAAATAACGGTCATCAGATGTAGTTGTGGGAGTAGTAATGGTAGTGTAAGTAGGACAATGTCAAGCATTTGCTTCACTCCCTCAACCTCGCCTTTGCTTTCTCTGCCTTGAAAAAGGCACAAGAACAGCTGCTGAGGCCCTTGTGACAAGATGGAAGTTCCCAGCCAGGAGAAGCTGTCATTGCATTAGACAAAGGAAACCATCCACTGAACAAAATAATGCAACACTCACACCCACATCCATTAAGGACCAAAGAGCGGCAAAATGGCAACCGCTTCCTAACCTCCCAGCAAGCCCACCCGCATACCCCACCAGGTGGCTACTGTCCACATGGGAGCTGCCCTTACCTTAGTGTTCAAACACGACTTCCCTCGCTTGTACTCTTTGTGGGATCCACGCTTGTCCAATTTGTACCACAGGGCTTTGGCCTTCCAGGTGGTCACCTTGGACTTCAGCTTGGAGTAAAAGTTTCTGTGGTCCAAAGGATCTAGGTCCAAGTGTCGCGTAAGGATGTTGAAGGCGTGGAGCGTGCCTTTGCACGTGGAAGCCTGGACGAAGTTCTCAAAAACCTGCCCAGCCTGGCTCTGCTTCTCATCCTCATTCTCCCCCATGGTTCAGGAGCTGTGCTGAGCAGAGGTGTGGACAGGCTGAGGAGAA
The DNA here is from genome assembly GCF_030445035.2 of Dasypus novemcinctus. Lineage (NCBI taxonomy): Eukaryota > Metazoa > Chordata > Mammalia > Cingulata > Dasypodidae > Dasypus > Dasypus novemcinctus. The sequence goes on from NC_080682.1 coordinate 81,995,784, forward strand.
TACCATGAAGTACCTGGAGAAACACCTGGAAAGGCAGGTGGAGGCACAGGTGAGCTTAAAAGGCAATACGAGCAAATGGAAAACGAAGGCTCAAAAGTAAAAAATTATTTTCAGACACTAAAAGCATAAACCATCCGTAGAAAATGTCTAATTGCACCCTCTGACCTGGAAATCCCTTTCTACCCAAAACCCCACTCCTCTCACCAGTTGAAAAGAATTACAGCTGACTCAAAGCTATACTCTAGCTGATATCAGCATTACCTGAACATGGTATCAGCTACATGGTTCTGGGAATAGTCACTAACACAAGGAAAAACAGAAAAGTGCACTGGACCTAGCAGCACTGAAAACCTGTCGTTCTTGGTGCTGCAAATTGGTTGAGTAACATTAATCAGTGCACAGACACAAACACCCAGAGCACATTCCTCTCTAGGTTTCCTGGCTATCCCACCTATCTTTAGACAGCCAAAGTTGAAAGTCTTTCTTCCTTAGTTCCCAGAGGGTAAGCCTTTCTCCTACACAGGACAAATGGTGCCTTCTCAAAACTTCTCTCTATTCCTGGTATCTGCCAGAAGTGCACCACCTACCTCAGTCGGACGTCTATACAGAAAGACAGAGAGACACACAGGCATCCCCCTCCCAGTGCGCAAAAGGAGTCTGGGCTTTGTAAGCTCCAACCGTGAGCTGTTTGGAACAAGTGCTCAGAGCAATGGGAGGGAAAAATGTGAAGGGTGTTCATTCACATCACAAAAATAGCTTGCCTGGGTATGGGCCATGGTCCTTTCTCTCTGTACCACTCTAACCTCAGGCATTTCTTAGGAAAGTCATTTCAGTTGCAAAGGAACAAAAATACATTAGAACTGATTTTCCAAAGCAAGAGCTATTTTTCCTGAATCCAAAGCCTAGTGCAACAAGACAAATGTGAAGGAGCTGGGATTGACCCAGCTCTCAGGAGGATTTGGGGGTGTCTGTAACAGGATGGCATAGCAAATTGAACTTCTGCAGACAGAGACCTGGCACGAACGGGTCCTCAAACGTACAAGCACAAGCCCCGCAGGTGGGGTAGATGGAGACATTTGCAGGGGATGCATTTGGCTTGAGGGTTGCTTTACAATAATGAATAACACAGAATGGTGCTTTTCTTCTTCTTCTTTAATTCCTTACTCATTCATTCAGGAACAGTTAGTGATACCCCAGCCAAGAGCCAGACACCTTGCTAGGGGCTGGGGACAAGGAGATGACTGCTATACACCAGGCTCAGCCTAGTGAGGAGACAGGCAAATGGAGATGCTTACAAGACAACAGGCAAGTGTTTGCAGAAGATGGACAAAGTGCATGGGGGCCTGGAGGAATCCAGAGAGGCCACAGCAAGGAAATACCAAAAAAGCTAAAATTTTAGGAACAAGTTCAATGTTACTAGAAGACTGGAGGACAGCCATTCCGTCATAGGAAACACCATTCAAAGGGAAGAGTCTGGAAAGTGTCAGCACATCTGAGGCCTGGGAGCACAGTCAATGGGCCAGGTGTACAAGATTCACGATAAGGCGTATCGGGCTGTCTCAGTCTGATCTTAGAGTCTGCCCATGCCATGCCAAGGAGAGGCACCTGTCTCCTGCAGTGGGTGGTGGAAACAGTGGAGGAATGGCAGAGTGAGACTCTGGGAAGATCAGACGGCAGAGGGTGGACTGGAGACACTGAGGCTGGAGGTAGGGAGGAAGAGAAGGGGCAGCCCAGGCAGCAGCGGAAAAAGATGCAGAAAGAAACTGGCGTAGCAAAGGGAAAATGCGTGTTTCTATTTGGGAAAAGAACAGCATACCCAAAGGAGTATGGATGCCTGGCTGGGTACCACCCAGGAGAGCAGACTGTTGGAGGCAGACAAGCTCTCCAGACAGTGGGCACCGGAATACTGAAGGGTAAAGAGCACCAGCAACGCATGTAGGAGCCTTACCTTCCTCCCTCCCCCACTGAGCTTCCAGCGAGACTGGCACTGCGCTGGGCCCAAGGGAGCATAGCACACATTCCTTGCTCCAGCCCTAGCCAAATTCCACTCTTCAGCCAGGCCTCCGTCCTGCTTACCTGGCTCCTCCAGTCCACACAATTCAACGACTTCAGCGAACTTGGAAAGCCGGCTCTGGGCTTTGCCTGGCATGGATAAGACAAGGACTCATGCTCTGAGACGCTCTCTCACTCCTTTCATGTCCACAGCTCTCACTTTGGCCTCGCTCACATAAACACTGCCTCCTACTGTCTTTCCACTTCCCCCCACGTGCATGCCTAGCCACCCAGAGAGCACAAACAGAAAGTAGGGCCCACTTGCGTCTCTGTCTTTGGAATCACTTCTGTGCCCGGCATTGACCAAAGCATGCAGTAGCTGTCTGGCACATCCAAGTCTGATTGAATTCGAGTGGCATCCTGCAGTCCTTCCTGAGAGTGGGCAGGTGGTGCAGAGGAAACCGCAAGGTTTCCTGAGTCTGAAGAAAGCCAAGCGTGGCCCCTTCTGCCCATATGGCCTCACACAAGCCTCTGAAGCTCCAAGCCTCAGTTTCTTCTTTCTTAAAAACTGATGGTAATCTCTGCCTGGCAGGGTGGCTGAGACAGTGAGATGCATGACCAGGAGCAGAACGTGGCTCTGGGAGGCAGGCAGGGGGCGGGGTAAGGCGGGCTGCATCCATCATGTGCGGGAGATTTGTGTTTGGGGAAAGCACCAGTTTGAGAAATAGTTTTATAAATCAATTCTCCAGTGTTGCCAACTCTTCCTTGTCTAAAATGGTGAACTACATGGAGGTGTCCAGGCCAAACTTGACTCCTAGGAAATGATTTACAAACTGGAAGAACCCGTCTCCTCCCAGCCCAAGTTGCCTCCCCTTCTCCTCCACAAGAAAAATGAGCAACTTAATCTGAGGGCCCCAGTGGAGAAAGTGCCAGAGGTGGTGCTGAGGGAGCGGATGGGTGTGGGAGCTCCAGGAACTGTTATCTGGGGTGAGATAAGGGGAAGTGGGGGGAGATGGCCAGAAAGGAGCCGCTCAGCACAGCCTTGGACATGTACCCCAGCAACCAGTACCAGGCTCAGACTTGCCTCCTTGGATGTAAACCTTCTAGTTTCAACCTTTAAAATCACCTTTCTAATTTAAGTCAAAAGTCTTCAAAATTACTGCAGCACCCATGGAGGGTAGGTTTCCTTGCAGAAGAATATCAGAATACTTAAGAGTCAAGCCAACCTGCGTGTGAATCTGGTCTCAAACACTTGCCAGCTGTGTGACCCTAGGCAAGTTATCTCATCTAGCTCAGCCTCAATTCCCTCATCTGTAAAATGGGGATAATCACACGCAGTTCACAGGGTTGCAATAAAAAAATGAGATCATCTATGGGACTTATTTAGCACCTGGTGGCCACATGACATCCAGCACTTAATACTACCGTTTAAATGGCCCAAATGCCATCAAGTCAAAAGGAAAGGGGAAAGACAACATAATTCTTAGTCAAAATGACTACTAGCTTCCCAGGTCAAGGAATTATATATACATGTCCCCAACCAGAAGCCCTTTCTATCTTTTCCAAAATAAAGTCTCAGTTGGTTCTGCCAGCCCAAAATTCAAAAAACAAAAAACTAGAGGGAGAATGGGGAGTTAATGCTTGATGGGTACTGTGTTTCTATTTGTGTTGATGGAAAAAATTTGGTAATGGATAGTGGTAATGGTATCACAACACGGTGACTGTAAGTAAGACCACTGAATTATATATGCGAAAGTGGTTAAAATGGGGAATTTTATGTTGAATATATGTTACCACAAGTCAAAAAAGTCAAATAAACAAACAAACAAAAACCCAAACTAAGGACAAGGTCTTTTAATTCAGGAGATCTGAGTTCAAACCCATTTCCTAGCTGTGTAGCCTTGAACAAGTTACTTAACTTGAGTTCCAATTTCTCCATATGTAAAGTGGGACAATGGACATTATCATATGGGATGTTTTGGTAATGAGCTGAAAACATGTGTGTAGAATGCCCATATAGAACTTAGAAGGACTCAGTGAGTTGGACTTCCAAGTTTTTTCTTCTCAAGAACTGGGGTTTAATACTTCACTAAAGAAGAGAGTCAAGTATTTTTTAAATCACAGGAAACTGATGACTAATTTGCTAAAGTCTTCTTTGTCAACCACTACCCAGCTGTTGCCTTTTTGGTGTTTGATATGAAATATAAATAAAACCAACTGCCCATAAATTTGAACGGTTTCTGCATTTTCTGGAAGAAACAAGACATGATGCTTCAGTTTCCAAGAATAGCCTTGAAGCAATTTGGTTTTTGCCGGCTGGAGTCCCTTATTTGTGGTTCTTCTGCTCTCCTATCTGTGTGACTTCATGAGTCACAAAGCGATTCTCCTTCCCTGCTCTGGCTGCTACAAATTAAAATTCAGGGTCTAGGATGGCAGGCAACAGCACTGGTAACGACTGGCCCAGCCCAGGGCATCTGAAGGCAAGCTCAATATTTGCCCAGATTTACTGACCACCTCTCTAGAAATGAGAGAAGGCTCCAGTCCCAAGAGTTTCCTGTTTGCTCACATTTTAAGACTTCCATATCTTCACTTTCCCTAAGCCTCATTACCTACCAAATGGGATCAAACCTTATGACCAGGCCTTTGGTAAATTACCATTCTATAAATACTTAAGGAGGGCTGGGAAGGAGGGATACAGGGTAGGACCTTTCAATCAAAGCAGCACTTTGACCCAGGAGAAAAGCTCCACTCTCTACCCCACCCTCAGGGTTCAAAGATAAGATAGGTTTCAAGGTAAACACAATTTAAAAACAAAGCCCCCCTGCTATTTGCATGTAGAGTCTCCCAAGTCTGTCTCACCAAGGAAGAACTAAAAGTCCCAGCTTTGCACACAAAAGTTTCTAAGTCAGAGCTACCTAAATTCAGTTTCTGAGGAGAGGCGGGAGTTAGTTCAGGACTTCAGTGGGAAATGCCTCTCCCACATGCTGTGTCCCCGAAGAGCCTACTACAGGCAGGAACACCTGGGCCACAGGTGGGGCCTGCAGCCCCATCCTCTCACCTGGACCAGGCAGACACGGCTTCCCAACTACCAGGGCACATGGCAGCCAATTTGAACCTAAAAGAATGACTCCCAGGGTTAGAAAAGGACGGAAAGGTCCACCGCGTCCCCCTCACAATCTCCTTCCAGCCAGGTGTCCCCAGCCCGCACTTGGTCACCTGCACTTAGTCTCTCTAATAGAGATGTCCCTGCCTCCTTGGGCAACCTATTCCACACTTGCCTCTTCTAACTGTGAGAGCCTCAGGGAGACAAATTCTGCTTTAGTCATTCCCCCAGGACATCAACGATTACTCGCCAAAGGTTTCGCCTCTGTTCCTAGTTCTACCCCTTGAGATCACCCAGAGGTAGTCAAAGCCCTTTTCCATGTAGGGCCGGATCCACAGGTGCAGAGTCCTCTTAGTGTGCCGCCCCAGACCCCACCAGGAAGGGCAATCCCCTCTGGCTACTGCTGCGCCCTGGCAGGGAGCTACAGGAGAAGACTCCCGGGTCCACTGCAGGCCTTCTCTGCCCGCTCCCCTCTCGGAGCCCACCCAGTCCTCCTCCCACCCTTTTTCAGGGGTGAGCTGACTCCTGGTTTGGCTTTGTGGTGGCTCCACATATTCCTACTTCCTCATCTCCAGCCGTTCCCTCTTGGAATCATTCCCAGTGCCAGACCCCAGGATGACCTGGGGGATGTGAGTCCATCTCAGCCTGCCCAGAATCGGGAGAGGGCTGTAGACTGACCAATCACAGTGCCAGGAAGGAGGGAAAGAAGTCACCCGGCGCCACTGTGCGCCAGGCTCTTTCATCTGCAGTACTCTAAGTGATCTTCTAATAGGTCTGTGAGGTGGAGGTGATTTTCTTTCTCTCTTTCTGTTTCTGCTTTCTAAAATGAGAGGGCCTTAAAAGAAATTTTAAAAAAAAAGCAATTCCAGAATTTGCCCATTCCCTGCAACGCTAGTACAAATTTGCCATATGCAATTCCTTATTGTATATCTACGCATACACAAGAATTTCTAGCTAGTGCTCCACATCTTTGGCTGTATTGCTAAGCCTCTCTTATAGGATCACCTAGGGGGAAGCAGATATGGCTCAACAGATAGGGCATCTGCCTACCATATAGGAGGTCCAAGAGTTCGATACCCAGGGCCTCCTGGCTCATGTGGTGAGCTGGCCCATGCTCAGTGCTGCTGCACGCAAGGAGTGCCAGCCCATGTAGGGATGCCCCCGCGTAAGGGTGCCCCCCGCTCAAGGAGTGGCCCCTGAGCAAGGAGAACCGCCCCGCATGAAACCGCAGCCTGTGGTGCCACATACACGGAGAGCTGATGCAGCAAGATGACGCAACAAAAAAAGACACAGATCTCCAGCGCCGCCTGATGAGAATACAAGCGGACACAGAAGAACACACAGTGAATGGACAGAGAGTAGACAATGGGGAGGGGGGAGGGGGAGGGAAAAGAAATAGAAATAGACATATCTTTAAAAAAAAAAGGACCTTCTAGGAGAAGCAAAGCTTTCGTGGTGGACAGGACTCTGACCTGGGCATGAGGAGACCTGAGTTCAACCCATGGCCTGCCAGTCCCACCGCCCTCCTCAGGGCTCTGAGAGCCAGCTCCGCTTAGCTGCTCACTGTGTGTTCCACACGGTCCTAGATCCTTTCCATGAAGTATCTCAGGAAACGGAAGCAACCTCCTCAGTAACACTCATCTAGTGAATGGAGATGCTGCGAAATGAGCCCAGAGCTATCTCACTTTGAAATTCAAGCTCTTAGCCACTAATCAATATGAGCAATGTATTGTAAATAGTATGGACTTCCTTTTCTGAAGCTCCTGTGTAAATTAAGTGGGGTAAATTCTGTAATCTCTCAAGTCCTTTCAGGCTCAAAGGTTCTATGAGTGTCAACAACAAGGCATGAAAAAAAAAGAAACAACAGGGCATGGTTTTATAAGTTATGGTGTAACCAAAGTATCAGGCAGTTATTTTAAAATAATGTTTATAAAAACATTTAATCTGGGGCGGGAAATGACATAATGTAGAGCAAAAAGAGCAGGGTGTATGTGATTTCAACTACATAAAATGAGATGTACAAGAGAAAGGAAATAAGCTGTAAGTTAACAGTGGCTATGTGTGTGTGACGGCATTTCAGATGATGGTTATTTTTAGCTTCATACTTTTCTGTATTTCCCAAGTTTTCTACCAAAAGCATGTACTACTCTCATAAGCCCCTTCTATATACATACATATGCCAAGTCCAGGAATCTTCTTTCCCTGACTAGACTTTCATTCTCTGCAACAGGGGGTAGGGTTCACGTGTCTTCCTTCCCACAGGCCTAAGAGTCCTTAGCGCTCCCCGGGACTCAGCAAGGCCCTGCAAGGCTTCATGACACTAGTGGTGCCATTTTTCCAGAAAAGGAAGCGTCATCCCACGTGCAGTCCTGAAATCGTGCTAACTTAACAAAAAGCCTTCAACTCCAGCAGGTCGAGGATGAGGCCCTCAAGGCTGCGTTCCCCCCAGCAGCTCAACTTTCTGAACCACAGTGTCCTCAAGTCCAGGCAGCAGGCTCCTGTCTAAGGGATACCTCTGACCCAGTATCCGATGGGCCTTTGGGACCATCCCTGCCAGCCCAAGAGGAACACCTGGACACCCGTTACAGGGAGGAGTCGACAAAACCATACACATCTGCACACACACCCGGAGCCCAGCTTACCAACAAAACCCTGGAAGACTACTTTGCACGTGCCCCGAATCTTCTCCATCACACACTGGCAGCCCAGGAAAACAGTGAAGGCTGAAGGCCATTTTCCAGAGGGCCAGCCTGTCTCAAAACTAAGCGGGACCTGCCAAGGGCTAGAGGACAGCTTGTTTTGTGGCCTAAATAACGGTGAAGTTAATTTTCTAAACTATGTTTTGAGTTAAAATGCAATCAGCAAAATAAATCATTAGGATAATTAAAGAAACTTGCTGGGTTTTTTTCCACACAATAAAATTATTTTTAACCATTTAAAAAAAATTTCTCTCATTCTTCCTTCCAAACCTCATTTGACCTGAGGAAGCCTATGCAAGTCCAGCTCTGCCCGGGTTTTTTTAAAATCTCTGTTCTGCCTTCCCCAGTCCAGACCCCCCACCACTAATGTGTCTCCCTCGACCCCCACCCTGGAACTTGTCACCTGTGAAATCTCCTTTAACACTTCAGGGAAACATCACCGGCCTCTGTCTCAGCTGCCAGAGCATCAGTCCGAGAGAACCCTGGATTCTGACGGCCTCCGGGTGGTGCTGCCACCAGACCGCTGCCCCTTGAGAGCTGGGAGCATCCTTTCCTGCAGTACCTGTCTCCCTAAAAGCTCCCCGAGAACAGCAGGTCAGATCAGCAGTACCAGGCATGCCACCAGACTTGAATAAGCAGAAACAACAGCTGTGCAACTGGACGAAACTCTGTCCCCCTAAGTCATGGTTTGGCCTATTTTTCCTGTACCAAAATCAATTTAAGGGACACTGCCTATGAATCCTTTTGATGTTAGGAAAGTCCGATTGTAATGCAAAGGAGCTTTTCCCATTTAAAAAACAATAAGTCCAGTACATCATTTATCTGAGTTTTGAATTTAACAATATGAATAAACTATATTTATTTTTCTTAATCAGGGCACATAAGTGCCAGCAAATCTTTACTGTATTCATTCCTTGTCCTATTTCAAGATACTTCTTGGCACTCTACCCTTGACTCCTTCCCAGAATGGACTGGCTCACTCCCACAGTGTTCCCATGGTATCTGAACTTAAGTGGAAGAAGAATGATTCTGGGGAGCAGATGTGGCTCAAGTGGTTGAGCACCGGCTTCCCACATGGGAGGTCCCAGGTTCGGTCCCCAGCACCTCCTAAAAACAACAACAGCAAAAACAAAAACAAAAAAACCAACTCAAAGAGCCAATGTGGCTCAGTGGTTGAGCACTGGCTTCCCACATACAAGGTCCAGGGTTCAATCCCCAGCCCTGGTACCTAAAAAAAAATAATGATTCTGGCCTGAAATTAATTTTTTACTTCCCTACTTTCAGTTCATAGCACAAGACCCTCTCTATATATTATATGCCAAATGAGTATATGAAGGGTCAATCCTTGGGAACATAATAACTGTTGATATTTAGAGAGCATCTATGAAGTCTCAAGCAATGTGTCAAAAATGTTTTATCTGTATTAAAGCTGTTAATCATCATAAAAAACCACAGGAATTATTAGATACTATTATAACTCCCATTTTTCAAAGAATTAGAAACATTAGCAACTTGCCCAAGGTCCCATGACCAGAAGTGGTGAACCTGTGATTTGAAGCCCACTTCCTTAACCACCATACCCATACTGCTCCCCCCTTCCCCAAAAAATGGATGAGGGGAAGCGGATGTGGCTCAAGTGATAAGGCCTCCACCTACCATATGGAAGAACCGGGGTTTGATCCCTGGGGCCTCCTGGTGAAAAAGAAGAGAAAGCGTGCCTGCACGGTGAGCCAGTGCCCGCGTGGTGAGCCGAGTGCCCCATACGTTGAGCCAAGTGCCCATGTGGTGAGCCAAGTGCCCATGTGGGTGCCCACACGGAGAGCCAAGTGCCCACATGGCAAGCCGAGTGCCCACATGGCAAGCCGAGTGCCCCACGTGAGTGCCTGTGTGGTGAGTCAGTGCCCACACGGCAAGCCAGTGCCCACGCAGTGAGCTGAGAACCCATGCAAGTGAGTCACGCAGCAAGATGATGACGCAACAAAAGCGAGATGAAGGGGAGAGTCAAGGTGAAGCACAGCAGAAACCAGGAACTGAGGTGGCACAATTGACAGGGAACCTCTCTCCACATCAGAGGTCCCCAGGATCAAATCCCGATGTATCCTAAAGAAGAATGACAAGAAGAGAAGACAAAAAGAGAAATAGAAACAGAAGATCACACAACGAATGGACACAGACAGCAAAAACAGCAGGGCAGGGGCAGGGAAGGAAAAATAAATAAAGTACATTTAAAAAAAGAATGGATGAGGCCAAAGGTATGCCAAGTGTTGCCTTGCACGTGGGCAAGAACATGGTTCCTGGTTCTAGACACTTTAACTCATGACACTTCCTTATCTTTCCTTCATCCAATGCCAGAATGCTGGAATCTGTAGTAATGAAATCTCAGTGCAGTATGAAATAAAGGTAGTAGTAATATCCCCATAAAAGCACAGCTGAGAAGTGACTTTTGAGCCTTGGTGGGTGTGGCAGAGATAGGCTGTCTGATCGCCAGACTCACTGCTCCTTCTTCCGGGGCCCTCAGTCAAGCTCCATCCTTATCTTCCTTGAGCTTTGTGGCCCATGTGATCAAGTTCCAGGCAGTGATGTATGCCACTACTAGGATGGCCCCGTGGGAACCCCACATGTGATCTCCCATGCTCCCACAGCACAGCAGCCTGAGAGAGGACAGAGACACAAGAAGGAAGCGGTCCGATCCCCTGGAAGCCCACTTGGAGGAGAGTCTACTGACCAGGAGCACGTTTTAGACTACAGAGTGAGAAATAAACCTGTTGTATGTGAAGTCACCAAAATTCAGGGTTGATCTTTTAGCCAGGAAACATCACCTTAGCTAATACAACAGGTAAACTGGAGGGTGGCGAACTTGCCGAGTTTGGCCTGAGCCAGAATGCACTCTCTCCCAGTAAGATCGACCACATGGAAATTAACCTTCCTTTCACCATCGCCACAGTTGTAGGCCAAGTCCCAAAACAACCAGTTTAGTTGTTCTATATCTAACCATCCACTAGAACCTCAATATCCTGAAAAGGCCTGATCCCCAGAAATACGCCTGCCCGCCCTTCTGCCGAGACACCCCGACACCTGCCACATATCTGATGCTGGAAAAATACATCTCTGCCCTACTTCCTTTTTTTTTTTTAAGATTTTATTTATTTCTCTCCCTCCCCACCCCAGCTGTCTGTTCTCTGTGTCCATTCACTGCGTGTTCTTCTTTATGTCCACTTCTGTTGTTGTCAGCAGCATGGGAATCTATGTTTCTTTTTTTGTCACGTCTTGCTGCGTCAGCTCAGTATGTGTGGCACCATTCCTGGGCAGGCTGCACTTTCTTTCATGCTGGGTGGCTCTCCTTACAGGGTGCACTCCTTGCGCATGGGGCTCCCCTATGCGGGGACACCCCTGTGTGGCACAGCACTCCTTGTGCACACAGCACCGCACATGGGCCAGCTGCACACGGGTCAAGGAGGCCTGGGGTGGGAAACGGACTTTGGCCCAGTGGTTAGGGCATCCGCGGTTCAAGCCCCGGGTTGAATAAATCTTAAAAAAATAAATCTTAAAAAAATAAATAAATAAATAAATGAGGTAATATCTAACACAGTGCAGGGAAATATATTGTCATTCAGTCAGCTTATTTTAAAAAAAAAAAAAAAAAAAAAAAGGAGGCCTGGGGTTTGAACCGTGGACTTCCTATGTGGTAGACGGACGCCCTATCCACTGGGCCAAGTCCGCTTCCCCCTATTTTCAAATGGTATAAGATAGGGGAATAAGACAGAGAAGCCAGCCTATCGCCTTGGTTCATGAACGCTCCAGAGGCCCTGGGAGCGGATGCGCTGTGGTGGAAAGAGCGTGGACTTCTGAGTCACCAAGCACTCCCTTGAGCGAGTCATAAGCATCATAGAGTTTCTGTGAAAACTAAACGCAGGTGCCTCTCACAGTGCTGGGCTCATTAAGTTCCTGGCACACGGCCCTGGGGTAAGTACCACCCCCTCGAGCTCAAGGCATCCCAGGCTAATCCAAGGAACAAATCAGAGCATTTCACAAGAAGGAGGCTCATTCATACCTTAACTTACCTTCTTTTTGGGTGGGACGCCTAAAAGCTTATTTTCTACTGAGGCTCTGCCCAGCACATAAAGGCTCTCCCTGTGTGACCCTCCGACTCTAAGGCACTACAGCACCCGACTGTCCACAATTAAGCCTCAGGGACTTGAATCCTAGCAACTGGTCTGAAGGACAGAGAGGGATGCTGGGGAAGAGACATCAAAGCCACGGGAAAGGATTCTTTGCCGATGCATGCTCACTGCGCGAGTGGTAGTGCGCCGGGGGCCCAGGGGGACCGCAGAGCTGTCCCTGCCCCGAGACGCTCACAGCCCAGCTGCGCCTGATGGAGTTTGTCTTCCAAAGGTCCCCTCATTCTGAAGAATTGTGCTGTGACCCAGTTTTCAGACCAACCCACCCAAAAAAGTATTCATTGCCTGACAAAAGTTTTTTGTTTTTTTTCTGAGTTGTGAATTTTAACAATATGAATTCCCAAAATTATGTACAAATTCAATCCCAATTAGATGTACATTTACTTTTACCAGAAAAACAAAAACAAACCAAGAAACCAAAAACCACTCTTCTTGTTTCCCTTCACAGCCTGGGCTCCCAATAGAACAGCAGAGCCCCACAAGCGACTCCCACTTGCCCAGTCCCTCTCATCCTTCAGTGCACCCTGGTGACCCACCGAACTCTCCCTCCAAGGCAGACCTCCCCACTGCATCCTGGGCCGAAGGGTGACCTGCCTGTTAGAAATCTCCCCTGACTCTCTCCCACCAACCTAGTTCCCGCCCACCCCGCCGGTCCCACCTCCTCAGTCCCAGGCTGGTGGACAGCACCATCGGCACCCCCACCCTGCGGAGCCGCTCAGCAGGACCCCGCAGCCCGGCCCCCTCCCTCCCTCACTGTGGTGCATGTCTCCACCCACCCTCACCTGGGCCTCAGAACCACCTTTCCTACTGCAGGTTCACCTCCCTCCAATCCATCAACCTAGTCCTCAAACTGCTGCCAGAGAGAGCTTTCTATCAAAAATGCACGCTTTGTCAGGTACCCTTCCTGTTTAAAATCCTTCAGCAGCTCCCTCACGGTCTTCAGGCGAAGCCCCAACACTTCAGTGGAGCAAAACGGAAAGACATTCGTGATCTAGCCCCACGCCGGCCTCCCCAGCTTCCCCGTCCTCGTGTCCCCTCGCCCTCGTACTCTGGACTTGCCCAGCCACCTGTACTCCTGGATAAGCCAAACTCTCCCCTGATCCCATTCCTACGGCTTTGCTGAAGCTGGTCCCTCTGTCTGGAAAGCCCTTGGCAAAAAACCATCATTTTTAGGGTTGGCTGAAAGGTCAAAGGCAGCAGAGCAGGTGGGTATGAGTTTGGAGTCTGGAGTCAGACAGGCAGGAGGCAAACCCCGACCCATCACTTAATCGATGTGTGAGCTTGGGCAAGCTACCAAAGCTCTTTGAACCTCAGTTTCCACATCCATAAAAAAGGGATAATAATAGTCCTGACTTTATCAGATTATTTGAGGATTCAATGCAATGATGCCTGGCCAGACAATATTCTTAGCTGCATAGACTTCTTTGAAGCCTTCCTTGCTCTCTCTTTGCCCCAGGGCCCCACCCCTCACTCTGTGGAGGTTTGTATTTCGGTTTCATACTTCCTTTTTTTTTAATAGGAGGTACCAGGGATTGAACCCAGGACCTCATACATGGGAAGCAAGCACCCAACCACTTGAGCTGTATCTGCTTCCCCCATACTTACTACTGATTGATCTGTTTTGTAAGTCTGCCTGCCTCACCGAACTGTGAGCTCTCTGATACCAGAGGCTGCACATCCCAGACCCTGGCAATTCTGCCCCTGGCACGTGGGAGATGCTCAGTTAACACCTGCTTGCGGAAAAAAGGAAATCAAGACCATCACACAGAACCCAGGACATGTGGGGGCTTCAATCATGCCTGCCCTTTGTCTTCAACTCTGCTCAGGCCCTTGTCCACTCTGACCTGAATCGCATGAGCCTCCCAAGCAGTCTCCCTTTCTCTCCTCCCCCTTCCCTCCAGCAGGTACCACCTTCCCCCCGTTCACAAAGCCCTCATGGCTCCCGACACCCTACTGTCCACGTCCAAACTCCGCTGCTGGACTCTCAGGCCTCCCCCCTCGGCAGATGGCCTCCTCCTTGCTAGACTCAGTTCCCAAAGGCATCAGCGCCTGCCTGGTGGCTGCCTCGGAGGAGCTGGCCTCCTCCGGGCTCCAAATCAGGTCTCCGTCTCACCTGTCCACCCCTGTTCAGATCTCACTCATCCTCTGAAGCAAAGTGGGCCTCACAGTACTGTTTGAAGACCCACTATGTGGCCCTGCCCCCCATAGAAGCTTCACAGGCAAGTCAAGGAATCAAACTCCTCTAATAATTATTGGTAAGATGGAAGCAAAGACGGAGAGATGGAATGACCGACAGCTTGGAGGAAAGATTCACAGAGGAGGTGTTTCAGAGTTGGATCTTAAGGAATCAGCTGGAGTTCTCAGGCACAAAAACTTCCCAGTCCCTTACCAACCTTACTTTTCTGTGCATTCTTCTAACACCTGCAGTCTGTGTTAGATCTCACCAAACCCAGCTCTAGAGCAGATGTGCCAGTACATGTCCAAAAACACAGCTTCCTGGGCCTACTCCTGAATACAATCTCTGTAGCCTGTGGCCCAAGGGGAAAAATATTTTTTAACTTCCCAGGATTTTGTGTTGACTAGCCAGGTTGCAAACCACTCAGTTATACCACATTCAGTTCGATTCATTCCATTTCCTAAGAACCTACTTTCTGCCCAGGGTCCTGCTAGGCACTCAGGACACAAATGAGTAAGGTACTATCTCCCCAACTCCTGAGCGATTGGTGGGGGAGACAAACAATTATAATACAGGGTATAATACAGGGTTCCACATGGCACTTTATTTAGCCTTGTACTCCTCCTATCTTTTGTGTATTTATCTTGTCCAGACAACTAATTTATAAGCTTCTTAAGGAAAAGCATACTACCTTTTGTTTCTTCTGTTTCCCAGAGAGCCCACTTTAGTTCTGGATACAGTTGGCACCCAATATTTAACACTCGACTCTTTAACTACATCCCTTTACAACAAATTCATCCATTAACGAGTTGTCTACCCATTTTTATCTTTGTAATTTCAGTGCCAGCGTGGTGCCTGGCCCCAGACAGTATGTGTGTTGAATGAATAAACATTTACCAGTAAAAACCTATTTCAGGAGGGATAGAACTGCTTACATGGTGCCACCTTCAGAGTTCACATTAAAGACTCATAACATTTTTTTATTTGCATTGCAGATCTTTAATTTCAAGATTAATTTCCTTGCATACAACTGCCTGGACTTTGTTGTTTATATGGTTATTAATGTTATTAATAATGTTATTAACTCCCTCTATCAGGCAGTCTGGTGGCCTTTGTGTGGATGTGCCCAGGGCAGGGGAAGAGGTAGATGTATGCCTATTCCTTCCATTAAGCTGTCCACTCAACCAGCTGCCCAGATGTCCACACCCTTCATTCCATTGGTGAATAAAGGCCTGTAAACTGCATTCAGCCTTAATGAGCAGGTACGTGCACCTGCACGGACAGGTGAGCCCTGCCTGAGTCAGAAAAGACTAGTGGGCTGTTCAAAGCCAACCGACAAGTCAACGTACTTGGGGAGGCAAGACCTGTGATTGAAATGTAAAATCCCTGACACTTCAGAGGAGCAGCCTAACCAAAGCAAGGACGCCCATCAAGAGTTTCTTGCAGAACCAAGCAGAGGTGGCCCAGAGAATGGACTGTGCCCCAACTTTCTCCAGGCCAGGCTTCCAGGGATTTGCCACCATAATGAATTTGTCTTAAGCCCTGAAAACAGGCCCCATAGCTGAGAGGTGGGGGATTTCTGAATGTGTATTAAGACCATCTGGCCTCCCCTCAGGCTGCAGCCTCAGCGAGATCTTCACCTGGTGACTGCTTGGTGCCAAGAACCCGAGGCTCTTTTCTGGCCTGCATGCTGGACTGAGGATGGCACACAGGTAACACCATCTGAGAGCTGGTCACCTCCCTTTTTGCTGCTGATAGAAAATGGAAGGATTAATTGCTGGTCATTCATTCATTCATCTATTCAGCCAGCAGATACTGATTTCTGTGTGCCGGGCAATGTGTTAAATGAACACAGCTTAACAATCCTCAGGAAGAGTGAGCAGACCAGAAACTGATGGGGTCAAAGAGCTCTAAGAAAGCATTTCTTCACTTCACCAGTACACAGCCCAACAGGGTCTCCCCTGCTGCCATCAGGAGATATTACAGATGTCTGCTACCTTAGCGCACAGAGGAACTCAAGTCTCCTGGAAACTATTTTCCCAAAAGAGCTGTAAAAACCAATTAAAGTTCCAGATAGTACATACAGAAGGCCTCTGATAAAATAGGGTTGAAATGGTTGCTAAAGTATAGTCAGTGCTGGACCGACTTCTGAGATGAAATGCAGCTATGTATTTTGAAAGTCCTTTAACATGTCCTAGTTGGCAATGTGATGAGGCTGCTGCAGAGAGCAATGCAGGTGCTTTCATGGAGAAGGAGGATAGCCGAGGTTTGAGGGAAAGGATGCTTGACTGTCCTGGTAACACACAGAGGTCACGTTCATATGAGCTTGGAGGGGCTGTGACAAGACCTTCAGGACCCAGCAAGTGCCTTTACTATTTGGTGGGTCAAGATGTTCCTCACTGGCTCCCACCCCCAGCACACGGCAGTCCCAGGGAGGGACCACAGAAGGTCCGACCAACCTGGTGACTCTTCCCTGGTGGTTAGCAAGACAGTCTCCCACAATCCCAATACAATAAATGTTCATGGGCTGAATGAAGATGCTGGATTCTTCTCTTGGCACTTGGGCTTATGCTCTAAAAAACATGTTCACTAAAATAAGTAGCAAATGTCCCAAAATGGACATAGCTAAAGTCAGAGGTTACAGAAGAAGGATTGTGATACAGACCAATAAGTCCTTGACTCCAAAATCACCTTCCAGCTTACATTCCCCCACTCCTCTCCACCAGGGACAGTTCAGACTCAAGGTTCAGTTTCCAAAACTGACTTCCAGAGGCAGAACTCAGCAAGGAGTTCCTTAAGGGGCAACAGTCCCTGGAGGGCTTGCTCTCTTCACCATTACTCTCGCCATCCTAAAGATCTGATATTTAAAATTTTCTGACTATAAAGCCCCAAGGAATTCACCTTCCTGGTAAATAATCTACTTCCTTAATACATTTTGCCTTGCAAAAAAAAAAAAAAAAAAAAATATATATATATATATATATATATATATATATATATATATCCTTAAACGCAGCTATATATTTTTGTTTATCTTTGTTTTTAAGTAGCCTTCTCATCCCACACCCCCAGCTCCTGCAGAATTATGTGGCCCTGTCTGGAATGCAAAAGAGCCCCTGGAGAGATAGTCTGCACACAAACTCTTCAGGGTATTTGCTATCAGCTTACTGGGGAGAAGAATTTGTGATATCTTAACTATGAACTGTCAGCGTGGCCAGCCCCACCCATTTCCTTTGCTCCATCAAAAATCACCTCCACTGATGCATGAGCTACAACACATAGAAAATGGACACAAATAATCTAAAAATGAGCCTCTCACACATTTCTGTGGAGAAAGATACTTCAGATGATCAGAGCATTCCTATCTGGAGAATCTTTGCTGGTCTCTACCAATGTTTCTTTCAACTAATCCTACATAAGTAACAAGAGTTTTACAAAGTCCTTCACAGTCTGGTTTCAAACCACCCTTCCAGCTTATCTCTGGACTGAGGGCGCCACTCCCTCCACTTTCAGCTTAAAAAGAAAACATGCACATAACTCCTCCTTACTTCCAAATATGGAAGCCCTATCATACCATCCAACCTTTTACTGGAAAACCCTCTACCTCCTTCTCTGCTAGGCAATCTCCTATTCATCCTTCAACACCCAAGTCCAACAGCACCTCTTTAGTTCCTGGAGCTCTCTCTAGATAAGGCTGGAGCAGTGGCTGTGACTGTGTACTCATCTGTCTTGCCACCAACTCCTGAGAGTGAAGGAACTAGGCCTTACTCACCTTTGCACTCCAGAACCCAGCCAGGGCAGGCAGTGGGGAGCCTCATAATAAATGCCTGGTGCCTAATCCAGGCCCGGCCCATCTGGCCCAGTCCTTTCCCAAGGCCATGAGACAGGCAGCTTGCCTTAGGCCCTGGGCCTGGTGGGAGGTGGGCAGGTTATTTAACCTGTCTCTGCCTCGATGGTCTCTTCAAGGCAACAAACAGTCAGAGCCACATCTCACAGGCTGCTGTGAGGAATGAGCAGGCTAAAGCATGCTCATTTTCTCACCGCCTTTCCCCCAGTGCTATCCTGCACCCTCCTATCCAGACCAATTCCATAAAGCTAGGCGTTTCTCCCATGCTGCTTGGCAGGAGACTGAGGCACAGGATACGTTTCCTTCCCTTTCCTCAATAGGAAACACATAGCCCAGTATCCAGTGGAGCCCATGGGAAAAAGCCAACAGCTGCCACTCAGGTTCACACGCCATCAAGGCGGGGACAGGATTGTCAGCCGCTAACCCCAAGAGCTCTCTTCCAGACCAAGGGGCAGCATGGGCTGCACTCAATCCATGTCCTGGGCTGAGGATCTCAGAACAAGGCCTGCTTAGCAACAAAGCCCATGTGAGTGTTATCTTAACCACAGACCCGCGAGGGGCACTGCTGCAGAGGCTGGGCCATCATATCCCTTATTTCCTGTCTTAAATTAATCATTCACCCTGAGACACATCATAAAGCAGAGTAACACTGACTCAACTGTGTTAAGTCACTACACACAAGTCAAATAGCCTGCACACAAGAAGACGCCTCAGCAGCACCAAGACATTTTATTGTGCCTCAATAAACAGTGACGTAAAAGGAGTGGGGCCCTTAAGTCCACAGACACTCAAGCTCAAGGTCAAAGTGAGAAGAGGAAAGTGTGGTGGTTGGACCCACTGGGGAAAGAGCCTCTTTTTTTGGGGAGTGGGGGGGGGGGTGGGAAGAACCTCTTGACAGGTTGTCAGGAGGCCTGGCTCCCACCTCAATTCTACCACCAGCTTGCTTTATCAGTTTGGTCAAGGCGTTGTCTCTGGGCCTCAGTTTATCCCAAAATTGGGAGAATTGGATTAAATGATCTGCAAGTTCTTTCCAGCTTTAACACTCTAAGACTGTATATTCTAGATGCAAACTCACCTTCCTTAGCCCTTCCCCTTTATTTCATTAGTTGACTGTCTGAGACATTTCTTAGCACTGAGGAGATTTCAACCAATGCTACTACCTTTATTGTTCCAGAGCCCCAAGTGGATGGTCACCCCGAACCACAAAGCCTGGCTAGAGAAGAAGGGGATACACTTGGGGCCATATTCTTGAGAACATATTTACTGTTCTCAGCAGAGTCCAGGTCTTGGGGAATCAGGAGCTTGGGCATCTCAACAGTACCCAATATTCTTTAACCCCTGGGTTGATTTCTTTCCACTCTAGGATTTTTCTCACCACCTTTCCCCCAGTGCTATCCTGCACCCTCCTATCCAGACCAACCCAATTCCATAAAGCTAGGTGTTTCTCCCATGCTGCTTGGCAGGAGACTGAGGCAGCAGCAGGCAGTGCTTATCTGTGTTCTGGCATATCTCAGGGCGGAGCCAGGAGTGGTGGCAAAGGTACAAAGGCCAGAAGAAAAGTGCTTACAGAGGCAAGCTGAGGCCAGGGAAGGGCAGGCAGCCTGGAAGGGAAGAGGTTGCTAATCTCCCTGATGGAATGAGCACTGACAACCACAGACGTCTAGGAGGCTCCCTTAAAATGTTGTCCGACCCTTCACACCTCATTTATTTCCTTGATGAGAAATCCAAAGGCAGGCGAAGTTTTGTGATTTGTCCAAGGTCATACATACTAATAACGTGGGTCTTTTGGGTCCAACCCACGTTTCCACACCACCACCGCCCCACTCTGTTGACCATAAGGTTCTAATTAGGTTACTCTAATGAGGCCAGCTGGGTCCCCTGAAGATGCTAAGAAACATGATCCAAGTGTCACTTAGGAAAGAGCAGGCCCAGCAGGTATTGTGATAGCTTCCTCTCCCACGTGGTGTGTTCCTTCCCAAGCTAACACTGTTTCCTTGTTCTTTGTCCAGCCCTCGGTCACAAAATCATAGTAAGTTCAGAGGTCAGTGACAGAGGAAAAGGAGGCCTCCCTCTCCTTGCAGAACCCTAAGTGTCTAAGATAACCCACAACTAGGCCTGCTTCCTGGGTCTAGAAGGTTGATGGGTGAAGAGTGGTAGGAGGGGAAGTCTGATCTGTTTAGGTCAAGGGTAAAATTCATGGGCAATTAAGCGGGTAATTTGAACATTTATGAGAGCAAACAACAGACTCTGTCTCTGCTAGGGGACCTTTCAAAGATCAATGTTTGACGCATCACCTCAGTGTCAGGGGGAGGAAGCCTGAGTAAAAGCTTTAAGGAATTAATTATTCAGTGTTCATGACCCAGTTCCTGGAGGTGAGGCTGGGTGAGAAGAGAACTCACCAGTTTCTTATCATGGCAAGAAATGCAAATACTTCACAGGGTAGAGTTCCCTTCGCTGCCAGAGGATCCGTTTATAGTTAAGAGTAGAGGGAAAAAAAAGCCAAAGTTTACTCATTCAACAAATATTGACTGAGCTCCTCTTATGTCCTAGGAACTCCAGGGATTTACATATGGTTGGAGCTTAGTGGCGCAGAGAGATCAGGGAATTTTATAAACAGGAGGTCTGAGCTAAGTCTTAGCTCAGCCCTTAAACAATTACATTACTTTGGGCAGTTTAGAACTCATCAAATCAAATTTCTCATCTGTAAAATGGAAGTAAATCCACCTGCATTATTATGAATATGAAATGATCTCTGCCAAATGTAAAGTGCAATGTAAATGTGAGGTATAAACAATAATGATATAACATGACACACTTTCCCTACCCAAAGAAGTTATAATCTGCTAATGTTTTGGAAAACAATCCAGGATACCTATTTGGCAAACAACATATTCTCTGTAATGTGGGCAAACTGTATGTTTCAATCTACCAATGGACATGGACCCAGTGGTCAGTTCGGGTCTCCAGACTGTGTACCCAAAAAACTGCAAGAAGGGGCAGAATGGAAATCAAAAGAGTTGCTGCGAGGTACAGAACCCACCTGGCCCTGTGCCAAGCCTTGAGGGAATGAATGCCCAGAAGGAACTCAAGATTCAAAGTGGGGAAAGAGACCCACTAGATGTGTGGCCAATCAGAAACAAAACAAAACAAAATTCATTTGGGTACAGCAGGAATGGGTCAGAAATGCAGACACTTCCCTCTCTGATCACATTTCAGACCATGATGGAATTCACTGTTGCCTGCCCAGCCAGCTCTGTGGACATACTATGCACTCTGTGTTTCTCCAGGAAAGGGGAGGGATTCTTGCAGGCTGGTTCAGCAGGACCTCCTTGCCTGGGTCTCTCTCCAGTTGCTAAGAGTTATGACTGCCAGAGCAGCTTACCCCTCGGTCCATTCAGACCCTCCTTTCCTTCTGCTCAGGACTCAACATGGACACCTCTTAACTTCAGCACCTCATCTCCACATGGGTCCTTGGTGTCCAGCAGGCCAGCCTCCAAGTGCCCAGTCACACCACCCGCTGTCCTTCCGGCAGGACCTCCACTCACGCTCCACCCTGGACGGGACCCTCCTGCTCTCCCCTCACACATCCCCGGGGAAGCTCCTGGGTTCAGGGCTGGTTTTATTTATTTATTAAATTCTTCACCCTTCTGCGAATGCAGATTTCTCATCCCAAATTGTTCTCTAACTGCTGTACACAGGAGAAAGGCAGAGGAGGGAGGAGGAGCAGAAAGCCAAGGATCCTCCTGCATTCCAATTCTGCGCTGACACAGTGAGTTATGTAACCCTGAGAAAGTATCTTGAGGCCAGGCGCCAATTTCCCTATCTCATAATGAGGGCTTCGTGCTCAATAATCTCTTGGGTCCCCTCTAATTATAAAGTTGGGCATTACAGAAACCAAACTACACTGGGACACAGAAGACATGAGTCTTGGTCCTTATTAGCCTACAACCTGGGGCAGTCACCTGACTGCTCAGACTCCTGTCTCGACGTCTGTAAGGTAAGTGAGGATAACACGACTGCCCTCCCAGGGTGCCAGGCTCTCATGAGACACTGCATGTGACACAGGAGTGTGAACCAGAAAGCCCCAAACAAACCTCAGGGTTAGACTCCTTCAGCCAATAAACAGCAGGTGCTGGCTGGGAGGGGGCTGCGGCTCAGACAGGAAGGTGAGAGGACAGCTCCTTGGCACTGAGGCTCCCAGTGAGACAGAACCAGTGAACAAACCTTAACTGCAGCCCATGGTGATGTGAGGCATGAACAAAGCACCATGGGATACAGAGAAGGGGCCGCCAACTTTGTCTAAGGAAGCGAGGGAGGCTTCTCAGAGGGAACAGTGTGTTCTGGTCTGGTGCCTTGTTCCAGGAGCTGTGGGAGCTGGAGCCAGGCAGAGAAGAGAGGCCAAAAATGAGGCTGGCAAGTGAGGCAGAGGTGGGATTGGAGGGTGCCTTGAATGCAAACAGCAGATAGGTCAGGTATATATCTGAGGAAGGTCTCTCTGGCAGCACCGGAGAGGACAGAGCAGAGCGGGCAGAGAGCAGAGCTGGGGAGAACAGTGGGAAGGCTGATAAGATAGCTCGCGAGGATGTCTATGGAAAACCAAGTCCATTATTGGTTTTTGCCAACACCAACCCTTCCAGACCCTAAGCCTCCAATGACCAACCAAATCCACAGAAAGACTTAAACAGGTTTGTTCTCCTCGGGGTGGACCCCAAGCAAATGAGGGCACTGAAATCTCATGTTCAAAGCTTGGACGGATGGTCTGCAATGCTCTCAAGTCCCCCATCCAGTAAAACACCTGGCCGGATACTTGTCTTGGCACAGATCTGGGCTGGCAAGGCCTGGGCCTGGGTCAGGAGGGCTGAGCTGAGCTGTTGGCCATGCTCGGGGAAGAGGGGGCAGAGATTCCACCAGCGGATCGGAGGCTCTCTACCTCCCCAAACGAATCTCAGCCTCAGCCCGTCCCCGCCCCCTCCTCTCGTGGCGCGGGAGAGGGCTGTGCTGCCTTGGAGGGCGCAGGCCAAGCCAGAGGGCCGCGGAGGGAGCACAACGCTTTCACCAGTGGTGGTTTCTTCTAAGGGGGCCACGTTCCCTTGGGCTTGAAGAAAGAGTACCCCTACACTTTTCTAAGCCTGAAACCAGCCCCCCCTGAGCTACTCAACGGCATAAAAGTGTGAGTTACTCACAGGCTTCTCAGGCCTCGTGATGGCCGAAGTCACCGCCTTCTAGGACAAGCCACGCATGGGCTGCCATATTCCTGTAAAACAAGAGCCGACAATTACATCACCGTACATTTCAGCCTCACTTCTTTTTCCCTTCAAGAAGTCCCGTGCTGTGTACTTTGCCCAGTAGGGACACTTTAGCTAGTAAGAGTAAACGACAGATAACTTCTCTCTACAGCCAACAAGTTTTGCGTATGAAGAAAGGCACAGGGGACTGCTAAGTAAACTCTAATATCTGCCACTGTCTGGGCTGATCAGGTCTCCAAGCAAGGGCTTTGCTGAGAGAGTAAGATGGATTTGAAAAGAATGCTTTTTTAGCTGCTTTAGTCAAAAGAGAAAGTGCCACAATTAAGAAATAATGAAAGCAAATCAAATTGGTGTAAAATGTTATAGCAAATTTTTAACAAGTCACCAAGGTGAGATTTGTCATATTTTCCAAAGGGAAAGGTCGAAAATGCTAAGTAAACTAGGGAACTATAAAAGTGGTCATGGGAAGCGGACTTGGCCCAGTGGATAGGGCATCTGTCTACCACATGGGAGGTCCGCAGTTCAAACCCCGGGCCTCCTTGACCCGTATGGAGCTGGCCCATGCACAGTGCTGATGCGCGCAAGGAGTGCTATGTCACACAGAGGTGTCCCCCGCGTAGGGGAGCCCCACGCGCAAGGAGTGCGCCCGTAAGGAGAGCCGCCCAGCATGAAAGAAAGTGCAGCCTGCCCAGGAATGGTGCTGCACACACGGAGAGCTGACAAAACAAGATGACGCAACAAAAAGACACACAGATTCCCGTGCTGCTGACAACAACAGAAGCAGACAAAGAAGATGCAGCAAATAGACACAGAGAACAGACAACTGGGGCAGGGGGAAAGGGGAGAGAAATAAATTAATTAATTTTTTTTTAAAAAGTGGTCATGGCCAAGTTTCCGAGACAAATCATTTTGGCTTCCAGTGTACCACAAATTATTTAGTTATATTCTACTGCTTTTGCAGAAAATGCCTCTATACCTGTTTGGAAAATGGATCTCAGAGTTACAAAGCATTTCTAACCACTCTCTTTCACATTTTCTTAAAAATCCAAATTTCTAAGAGGTAGCATCACAAGGACAAAAACTAACACAGATGTGACAACTAGATGTAAAAGAGGCAATCCCCATAACTCCACAGAAGAACACATACTTTGCTCACCAGGGCGGCAGGTCCCCTCATCTACGGAAACACACAGGCATATTTATTGTTGCAAGTACACAAAGAGCCACGTTTAGAATGCCAGGGAGATGGGAATCTCTGCTCAGCAATTTTCAGAGCATTAATGGGAGAGAACCTCCTGTTTACTGAGTGCTGACTGTGGATCCAGCACGGTGAGAGACTTGACATTCTTTATCTCAGCGAGTCCTCACACATGAGGAGATGGAGGCTTGGAGAGCAGCGGCACTTGCCCACGTCCCACTGCGGGGTGGGATTCAACCCCAGGCCTGCTGACCCAGCGCTCACGGTCTTTGGCACCAAGCAGGTATCCTGGATGCCAACACCTAGGGCAGCTGTGCTGGGCCCGCCCACATGGGGAGCTGCCTGGCAAGCTCTGAGGGCAGCCACTTGGGCAGAAGCTGAAATCATCCCCATCATCATCTTTAGGGAGCCCACGCCCCACGGGCCGGTGCCAGCTGACAAACAGGCTGGCCTGCCTCAGCCACATTCTGTCAGCCTGAGCTGGAGGCCCCACGCTGCTGCCTCAAGGCAGAAGTCAGAGGCTGGAGGCCTCAAACCATTATCCTGCTTCTCTAAGGAAGGCAGCCGGTGCAGCGGTGGGGGAGCTGGACATCCTGGCACAGAATTCCAGTCTACCCAGGTTTTGAGAAACTCTTGTTTTCCCTGGGTCTCAGGATATGGAGACCCTCTGCACCCTGGGATCGTACTGAGACCAGCAGCAGGGAAATGGGGGCTTTCTGGGGTTCAGCTTGGGTTGGCTCCACAGTGAGATGGAGGAGGGAGTGACCAGACCATTCCAAAAGGCCATCAGTCGGATTCCCACAGATGCCTGGGCACACGATGACCCAGCCCCTCAAACACCAACTCCTGAACCTTCTGTCTGACAAACAGCCCAGCACACTGAGAGCTCCCTGGAGCTGACCACAAAGGCAGGCCGGGTCCAGCACCGCCCTTCCCCTCAAGGGGCCTCAGAGTCCTCATCTGTGAGATGAGGAGC
Source organism: Dasypus novemcinctus (assembly GCF_030445035.2). Taxonomy (NCBI): domain Eukaryota; kingdom Metazoa; phylum Chordata; class Mammalia; order Cingulata; family Dasypodidae; genus Dasypus; species Dasypus novemcinctus. Next base: position 82,021,199 of record NC_080682.1, read on the forward strand.
TTGGCCTAATTGGTGATTTCCTCCCCAAGGATCCCTTTTAGCTCTCCTTTCCACGGACCCTGCCTTTCCGAAGACATCTACAAAACTAGTTAGTTGTTACAAGGAGGGGAGCGATTGACTTGTGCACCAGGCATGTGTCAAGTGCTTAACACAAACTACTTAGCTAATCATCCCAGCAGCCCCGCGAGGCAGGTAATACTCTCACCACCTTACACAGGAGGAAACTGAGAAACTGAGGCATGGCACAGCCACGCCCCTTGCCCACAGACGGGAGCAGCCTTGGGAATGCCGGCTGAGCGGGCCTGAGGCCACACCCATGCTCACCCCAACACAATGACACAGTGTTCCCCTTTTATCAAGCAGAATGATGAAGTGATATCTCCTCTCGGTTTTGCTGTCATGCCTAGCCCAAGCACAGGGTCTTTGGTCCCCTGTGGCCTGACTTGGGTGGCAAAGGAAAGGTTTCCTGTGTGTGTTAGTGGCTTCGTGGATGCCAAGGGATGTGAGAGACTGGAGGGTCCCAGGAGAGAGGAACTCAGAGAAAGCTTCCTCTGTGGTGCTCTCCAAGCCCAGCTCCACCGAGGCAGGGACCTCCGCCGAGCATCCTGAGCCCTTGGAACAGGGCCTAGCACTCAACAAATATTTGCTGAATGAATGATTAAATACAGTCAGAGCTTAGATGCACTAAAGGCTTTTCAGGAATGATTTGGTGTGATTTAGTGTGAGATACACCCATACCAGCTCAGAAGCACAAACCCAGCCTTGGGGCACAACGACCACACAGACATCTTCATATGCCAGCCCCAGGACAGAGGGCAAGGGCATGGGGCGCTGAGCCAGGACTGCCCTTCACTCAGGTCCTGAAATTGGACAAACCCAGTTCCTACTGGCTCTGACCTTTAATAGCAGGGTGGCCCTGGGCAAGTTGCATAATCTCTGTAAACCTCAGTCTCCTATCTGAAAATGGGGGGAATGTGAGTTCGTATTTCATAGGGCCGTTCTGAAGATTAAATGAGTTCATGCTGAGAAAGACTTAGCCCGGTGTGTAGATCAGAGGGAGTGCTTGGGTTGCCATCAGTTTTCGTGTCTGCATTAGAGGGATGGTTTAGAGCACAGTCCCTGGGGCCCTCTGCTCAGGTTCAATTCTAGCTCTCCTACTAACTAGCTATGTGACCTTGGCCAAACCGCTTAACCTCTCCATGCCCCAGTTTCCTGGTATGTAAAATGGGGATAATAATGATATCTGCTCTCTTAGGGTTGTGAAGATTAAATGAGTTGTGCCAGGAAAGCTCCGAATTGTGTCTAGCGCAAGGTAAGCACTCAATAAAGGTGAGTCAATGCCATTCTCAATGATTAATATTGCTAGTATCCTTCTCCCTTTCTCCTGTTAACAGATTCTACATTTGTCTCCCACTCCCCTATCAAAAAGTTGAGCGTGGAACTCAAACTAGGTTCATCAGAGTATCTTTCCTCTTTGGGCACATTCATTGGCACAAAGGGTGTGTGCATGCTCCCAGTGGGACCAAGTTCTAGTCTGAAAATCCTAGGGAAGAACTGGTCTGCCGCGTGGCTGGAGGGCTGCATGGGCTCAGCCGGGAGCTGCCCGCAGCCATGGCCCACAGCGCAGGGAGGCTGGTCCAGGACCCTGGAGGCCCCCCACTCCCTTCCTGGGGCTGGATCCTTCAGCACCTTCTTTGATTCTTTGAGCTTCCCCAGATCCATCCAACGTATCCATTTTTACTTAGGCTTGTTCAAGTTGGGTTTGAAACCAAGAGTCCCGACTAACAACGGCCCTCAACAAATGGCTGCTTCATCATCACTAAATCCCACCCAGGAAGAAAAGCCAGCTGGCCCCCTCAGTGAAACCCAGGCGGCCAGGGAAAATCAAACACGTGCGGCGAGGTGCCTCGGCGAAGCTAAGTGAGAGGAGGCCCCTCAAGCCCCTGGACCCAGGCCCTCCCTGGTAGAGGAAGAAGCTGAAACCAAAACGTGAGCAGGGCAGTCCTGCGGGTCCCTGGCAGAGAAACCAGCATCAGAGCCGGCCCCTCTGCCATGTGCACTAGGAAAGGGGCAGAAGGGAAACGAGGAGACTGGAGCTGATGGTCACTGACTTCAAAGTGGCGCAGGAAGAAACTAGGACACTACTTACAACATTTTTTTTTTTTGAGGAAGAAATAGGGGAGAGCAGGGGAAGGAAAGAAAAAAGAAAAGAAACAACCTTGTTTGGGCACACAACTGTGCTAAGCATAGCTGGTCAGATCCTCTCACCCGGTGATCTAATCTAAACTTCGACCAAACCACGGGAGCTGGACGATCGTCCAATCCATTTTCCAGCTGGGGACTGAGGCTCAGAGTTTCAGTAACTCCCTCACCAAGGTCACAACACTAGGCTGTGGTTACTCCACTTGGTAAGGCCGGGCCGCTGTGCTGCCTCCTCCACGCAGCCTGAATTCTAACCAGGCCTCCTGCACTGACACCTGGGCTCAGGCTCCCAGAGGGCGATGGCAGCGTTCAGCTGGGCCGGCACCTACGACTCAGTCCTCAGCGCTGTCCACCCCACCCCGACCCCTCGGAGAGGAGGGCCCGCCAGAGGGCACGGGTGGGAGAATCAGCATCTTTGGATCCCTGAGCACATTCCTGGCAAGTTTCTTTTTCTGGCTTAGTTTCCTCATGCGTAAAAACAGGGCTCCCTTTTTTTTTTTCTTTTCATTTTCATCTCAAAGAGTTCCAGAGTGGTTTTAATAAGATGACATTTACCAGTAGGATTTAACCAGGGTACATGCCTGTTTTAGATTTTGTGTTTGGGGATTTTCCCCCAAAAATATCACTCAGTGACCTATCCCAAGGGACTCTGACTCAGTGGTTGACTGCAATACCTAACACTGTGCCAAACAACATTATCTTCATTGTGTCTCATTTTCTTGCTACCTCCCAGGCCACCAAAAATGGTCTATGCCTGTAGCTCCAGGACTTCTAATAACACTCTCCTAATTTCCTCAGGGAAAAGAAGCTCCATTTTCAGATGTGTTCTTAAGGAGTTTTAGAGAAATAGGAAAAAAGAAAGGGAAGGAAGGAAGGAAAGAAAGAAGGAAGGAAGGAGGGAGGGAGGAAGGAAGGAAGGAAGGAACCAACTCTGGCCTGGTAATAAAAACATGGATGGCCTCCAGGCCTCCCGGCCTCCCAGCCCTCCTGCAGTATTAGCCACAGAGCAGACACATAAACGGACGCACACAGCTGCCTTCTTCCGCAGGTTCCGACGCCAAGGTCTGCACAAGCCTAACCTCCATGAGCAGTGAGCAAGGACGATCCCGACACAACACCAGCAGGTGCAAAATAAAGCTCTGCCACAGAAGGAAGCAGTAGCGTCCAACGTTTGCTGGATAATTAAACCATTATCTCGAACGAGATGAAAATCTTCCTGACCACAATAATGTCAAGAAGAGCAGCCCTCGGAAGGGCACAGGCTGTTCCCGCAGGTGTGGGGATTTTGATGAGCCGTCCAAGGCCACACTGCCACCCATTGCTTCACAGCCTGCCAAGCTAGGGCTCTTCTCTGTTTACCAGCAGCCAGGGTCAGGCAAGGATTATCCACACAGGTACTTCCCTTACTTTTCTTTTTATTCGTAGAGCTTTATTCTCTGCTGTTTAAAATCTAAAATAAAAGAGAACTGGCTGAGTTTCCCTCACGGCATGATTTGGTTTCAGTGCCCCTGGCCATGCAGATGTAGATGGCCCAGCACTGTCTGGAGTTGGAGAGGTATACAGTAGGCTGGCAGGGCTCTTTGTGCAAATTGGAACAGCTAGAAATCTGAAAGGGGATGGGATGCTCAAGGATGCCCATTTCCTAACCCTTTCCCCACTTGGTTCCCCATAAACAGCCTGGAAAGATGGTTCAAATAACGTTGACTGAGTTCCCTGGCTGGGAGTATGAAGACTACAACCAGGCACGGGGAACTGGGACCCAGATTTGGGACGCAGAGGTGGTGGAAGGCGGAGAACTACCTCAAAGCCAGCCAGCACCTGGGCTCGATGTCCAGCCTCACTGCTTGAAAGTCATGAGACCTTGGGTAAGTCACGTGGGCTTTGAGGCTCATTTCCTCTCTTTGCAAGATAATGTCTGCCTTAAAAAGCTAGGGTGAGCACTAAGTAAAATACATGCCCAAGAATACTAAGAGCTGCCATATGTGAGCCGCTTACTATGAGCCAGGAACTGGATGCGAAGTGCTTTGCATAGTTTATTCCACCCAACCCTTACAACTTCCCTAGGAAGTGGGTACCATATCCTCAATTTCAGATGAGGAAACTGAGACTCAGAGAAATTAAAGCACCTACCCAAAGTTGCACAGCCCTAAGAAACAGTGCTAGAACATAAACCCAGGCCAGGCTAACTCTGAAGTCCTAGTCTCTGCTCTCCCGCCTGGTGCATTTCGGGTGTGCAGTACACACTACACATCTTCCCTTCAAGATGCAGAGATGGTGAAGGAAAACCTCAGGAAATGAGGAGGTGCTGAAACAGGGGCTGCTGCTCTCCACCTAGGAGGGGTATGGAGAAGAAGAGTCCAGGCTGAGAGAGTTTAGAAAGGCTTTCTGAAATGTGCAGGGCCGCAGCTAGGCCTTAGAGAGCAGGACTGGAGAAAGGCAAAAGAGGAAAAAGGAAAGCCTACAGACAGGAAGAACCAAAGCCAAGACCTGGGAGCAAGCATGACAGAGAACTGCAGAGACTGGCCAGCCCTGAGGAAGGCAGAAGGGGAGACTGGCCTTAGAGAGGGGAGGGCAGCCTGAGCCTTTACCTGGGGACAATTCTACCTGGGGATTTTTTCACCCACACCCCAGGGATGCACCTGCATCTGCTCCTGTGATCACACAATAATCAGTAGAGGTATCAAGAAGCACGAATAAGGAGAAGTGGTTAGGGCATCCGCCTATCACATGGGAGGTCTGTGGTTCAAACCCTGGGCCTCCTTGACCTGTGTGGAGCTGGCCCATGTGCAGTGCTGATGCACACAAGGAGTGCCCTGCCACGCAGGGGTGTCCCCCGCGTAAGGAAGCCCCACGCACAAGGAGTGCAACCCATAAGGAGAGCTGCCCAGCATGAAAGAAAGTGCAACCTGCCCAGGAATGGCACCGCGCACATGGAGAGCTGACACAACAAGATGACGCAACAAAAAGAAACACATATTCCCGGTGCTGCTGATAAGGATAGGAGTGGTCACAGAAGAACACACAGCGAATGGACAGAGAGAGCAGACAACCGGGGGAAAGGGAAAGAAATAAATAAAAAATTAAAAAATCTTAAAAAAAAAAAAAAAAGCACAAATATAAAGCACAATGACCCCTTCCTTTCCACAGCAGACTCAAAACCCGACTCTGAGCATGTGGTCTTTTGCCAGCTCCCAGCTAGCACAGTGCACTGCTGCACTGACCTGCCAGGTCCAAACTCTAGCCCAAGTCACAGGATGCAAAGAATCTGAAATGCTGCCACAGGCAAAGAAGTATCACTTCCCAGCCACCGAAAAGGTTTCCAGGAGGGAGAAGCAGGCAAAACCCAGGGACAAGAGCTCCTGTGGCAGGGACCCCATCTTACTGGACTTTACATTCCTCACACCTGCTGGGACACCATAGGTACTCCTTCAACAAGCCCAAGATTCTTCTGCTCGAGGATGAGCAGCTCTGGAGTTGGAGAAGTCTGATTAAAGTCTGCCCTTGAGCCTGAGGGTAGTCCCTGGTGAGCTGGAAGGACCATGTGCCTGTCGGTCCCCTAGGGAGGAAGTGCTCCTCCACCCAGAAGCCTCTGCCCCTCTCCTGGGCAAAGCCCCGATTCCTCCCGCCACCCCCCCCTCCTGCAGGTTCCCACAGGGCACAGGTGTGCTCAGACTCTTCCTCTTGCCTGAAGCTGCAGTGCCCTCTGCTCCCCACGAAGCCCAGAACCCTGGCCCCAGAAGAGGGAAAAAGGGAGTGGAGGTTGTTGAAGCAACTCTGATCGTTGGCTCAGGTCAAACGCATCACCAAGAGCTCAGTTATGAAGGCACAGGTCCTGGAGGAGGCAGGAAGACAAAAGCAGAACTGGATAAAGGTCTGTTGCTCACATGGCCTCCTCCCAAGCGTCTTCAGAAAGAGTGCTAAAGGGGAAATAACGAGGAGGTTTGAGGGGACGTTCAACCTGAGCGTCCAAGCCAAAAATCCCAGGCACAAGTCTCCAGGGATTTTAAAACAAAACAAAACACTGGTTGCTACCTATTTCCAGGTCTTAAGCACTCCCAGCCAAGTGAAGAGGAGCGCTACACCCGCATCTACATTGCACAACAAAAAAATGTGATAAAGGAGATTTTAAAGGATGCGACATTTTTTTTACTGACCTCAGAGGCCAAGGAGACTTTGCAGCATAATAAGAACTCCTTCTGAGAGTTATTTCTTGCTATGTGCCAGGCACTGTTCTAAGTGTTTGCATGTCTCGTCTCCTTTAATTCTTATAACAACCCTGTGAAGTGGGCTCACAGACAAGCATACTGAGGCACAGAACAACTGACTACTATCTTGGCATTACATGGCTGGTAAGTGGTGGAGCTGGGATTTGAACCCAATCAGCTTTGCTCCTCCCAGGGCCAGGAAAGGACAGGTAGCTGCCTCCTGGGCTGAATCAAACAAGACAGGTCCAAACAAGCTCCCGTATGTGGCTGAAAGGCTCTGATAAGGCCTGCAGGCCGCACTACTGAGGGAAGGTGCTGACTCACTCACAGCCTCTCCCACCCAGAGACAGCTCCTGACTCCTGCCTAGGCCACTCCTCTGCTACCAAGCCTCTGGTCTCTCTCAGAAGCAGGCCACACCTCTGCACTCCCCAAGGCTCCTTAGAGGCACCTACCACTAATGGAGGATGATTTAAGGAACTATATGTCAATGTCTACATTCACACATTCTTATTTTTAAAAGGTAGTTGAGCGTTGAGGGGGGGAGTTCAGACCCTGGCTCTGCCACTTACAGGCTGTGCAACCTTGGGGATGTCTTAGCCTCTCGGATTCTCAGTTTCCTCATCTGGAAGGGGTTAACAATGCTTATTTCAGAAAGTTTTTGCAAAGAGGAAAGGAGATAATGTGTCAAGTGAAGCACCTGGCTTAAATAATGAACACTTATGAAGGATTTTCACGGGAAAATCATTTTCTTCATGATAATATTCGGTGGAAATAACAGTACTTTTAACTACTATTCATCTCGTACGCATTTGCCACCAAGCTAAATCCATCCATGTGTTACCCCATTTCATCCTCACAAGCATCATGACTGTCTTCATTTGACTTAGCTTCAGGACAACAAGAAAGGACGAGCGCAACACTTTCGTTTTACTTACATACGCACATATATGTTGAGACGGATGGTCAAGCAAGCTAATATTTATTGGGCATTTACTATATGCCAGGTACTGTTCTAAGTATTCTATATATAGCAACCCATTTCCTCTTCTCAAGAACAAGCCAATAATGTGGATACTATTTTATTCCCATTTTACAGATGAGAAGCCTGAGGCACAGAGAGGTTAAGTAACTTGCCCAAGGCCACTTAGTCAGTATTAAACCCAGAGCCCAACTTCCTAAACTCTATGCTGTACTGAAATAATGAAAGAAAAGTCACAGAGGTGATATTTAAGCGACCCCCAAGACCCCAGTTCTTAGAACCTCAGTGCATTGCTTGTCAACTCTCCCAACTCTGGCTCTACCACGACTCCCCTTCTGCTAGCATCAACCACGGATGGATCCTGACCAGGTCTTGCTGCTCTCACTCCCCATCTTTGCCCCACTCTACCTGGGCAGGAAGTCAATCTAGTAGATTAGACTCTGCTCAGCTCCTCCTGGGAACTCAGCCTCAGTCCCCCGACATCTCATCCTCCACAAGGCCACTAGGGAGCTCTTCCTATAACAGCACTCCTCTGCTCAACATTGAAAGGCTCCCTGCTACTGGAACTGAAGCTCCCGATAGGGTAGAGGGGAGCCACTGTGGACTCAGCTTCCCTGCAGGGTCTGGCCTTGCCTCCCTCCCTATGGCCCAAGACATTTCACTTGCTGGCTGGCAAGTCCCAGAAACAGGGTAAGTCAGTGAGACCTTCCCTAACCACCCTGCCATTTAAAATGACAGTCCTTGCCCCAACTTCTCCCCTCCACCCCCACCCAGCACACCCTCCTTCCCTGCTTCAGTTTTCTCCATACCAGCTCTCATCATCTGGCCTCCCATACATTTAAATTACTTGTTCATTGTCTCTATTAGAATATAAATTCCATGTGGCAAAGGATTTTACTCTGGGTTCTCTTTCCCCTGCTGCAACCCAAGCACCCAGAACAGTGTCTGGCACAGAGTAAGAGCGCATAAATACCTACATGTGCAGACACAGCAGAGCAATGGTGGGGAATGGCTAGCATGCTGCTGGCCTCCCTGCTTCTCCCAAGGACATTTCTGGAGGACAGGCAAAAGCTGGAGGAGCCTAGATGTAAACGTCTGGAGGCCAAACCCTGTCTTGCCCCTCCTCTCTTGGATTTACAAGAGTTCCCTATGAGGCTCCCGCCCTCATCCTCCCATGCCTGCCTTGCACACATCCAAATACACGCTCTCTCGCAATCTTCCTCCCGTCCTCTTTTCTCCCTCTCACACTGAATTCCCTTTGCATCTGTCCTAAACCCACCCTTCCAGCCTCATCTCTGCTCACCTTCAAACTGGGCCCTTTACCATGCCCCTAAACTTGCCACCCCCAGCCTTGATGCCCTCTAGAGATGCTCTCTTCTTTCTCCCACTTAGCCAACTGCACTCCACCTACCCTTCAAGCTCCTACTCAAATGCCTCCTCCTCCAGGAAGCCATTCAGGTCCTTTCTAGCCCACTGAAAACATTCTCCCATCCACTGCTGTCTCTGTCATAAAGAATTTAGTCATGAACTACTTTGTGATTTACCTTCTACGTCTGGGTTGAACTGATAGCAAAAAAAAATCTTCTATTAATGTAATTTTTTACACACGTAGTCTTGTTTTCTCAAGTATACTATAAATGCTTTGCGGAGAGAAGCTACGCCTTAACCATCTTGTCATCTCCATAGCACAGAGCCTAGGTATATAGTAGGCGCCTAATAAATGTTTCTCAACTACCCAAGGTAAACAAGTCACAATTCCCAATCAGGTCACTTCCTCAATTATGGGTCCCTGGACTGGCCTCTCCCAAGGCCCAGAATTTTATCCTCAGGACCCGCTCTGACCTTGGTTATCTACAAATCTAGTTACGGGCTTGTGTGTTTAAAAGGTGTTAGATCCATTCTAATCTCTCTCCACTGTGCTGGGCAGACAGGGCGTGACTAGAAAAGAGAGAGTTTGTGAAGAACCATAGGTCTGGAAAAGGAAAGTACATACTTCCTCCTGCAAACCCAGAGATTTCCAGGTCTTCCATTTCCTCAGATGCTGGAGCTCACCGGGGCGAGGCACATGGTATAAGTTTTGGGGGAGGGGCGCATGGTATATGTTTTAGGTGATTCCCACCAGAAAAGCGACACTTACGGGCTCAGGAGCACCACACTGAGCACCAACTTCAAGTACCCTGAGATGACAGCAAGTGGTAGTGAACTCATAAGGGACGTCTAGGCCTTGGTGCGATGAGTCAGGAAGCAGGCGGAAGCCCTGTTTATTGCAGACCCTAGTGTGCTGGACCTGAGCCAGACTCTCAGTGAGGAGCCGCCGGTTGGAGCCACCCTGCAAGGTGAGTAGGCCGTGACTGGCCTGAGTCACACCCGGGAGCTGAGGTCCCTGTGGACCAGGCGGGCCATGCCAGGAGGTGTGGCCAAGGCAGGATTCCCAATCTATCATTTTTTATTCTGAATTGGTAATACATTTACCAGGTTCAAAAACCAAAAGCTCAGAAGTACACAGAAAGGATCTCCCTCCGTCTCCTCACCCCACCTGCCCAGGTTGTCCCCACTCTGAAATAGGTAGCTACTGTTATTAGTTGCTCGTATTTGGCTCCTGACAATTTTTATACATATACAAGCAAATATATATTCTTTTCTGTACATAAATGGTAGCAGACTATATGCATTTTCCTTCATCCAGCTTTTCTCAGTTAATAATTATGCCATATTTTAGGGAAATGGACTTGGAATGAGGCAGGGAGATAGAGTATCTCTTCATAACAAAAAATGATGTATGTCTGTGTGAAAAGCCCATGAAACAAAAAGAGGGAAAAATTCTGGAGAACACATGGGTGAAGAGAGAACTGAAGTATGAAGGTGAATTCACCATGGAAATCAATAGGTCCCATTGCTAATACAGATCCCAGATGAGCTCTGGGGTGAGGGGAGGTGGTGGGGGGTGAAGGGGTGAGGAGAGAAGAACCACCTGACAGTGCTGGAAGCCCCACCAGCTAAAAGCTCCATACCTGAGGAGCTGACAGGCCTCACTGATGGTATCAGTCAAAGTTCTCTAGAGAAGCAGAACTGTCAGGCGAAGGTCCATAAGTTTATAAAATTGTCTCACACAACCGAGTTCCCTTCAGCAGGCAGTTCCGCAGCATGTAGCTGTCTGTTTGAAGTAAAGATGGGAATTCTTTCTCTGACTGCTGAGATCACTTCCTTTTAAGGCCTTCCAATGATTAGAGGAGATCAGATGAGACTGCCTCATGGCTGAAGGCATTCTCCTCAGTTGAATGTAGATGTAATCAGCCACTGATGACTTAAATCCCTGAAATGTCCTCGCAGTACAATTAGGCTGGTGCTTGCTTGACCAAACAACTGGGCACCACTACCTGGCCAAGGTGATATATGAGCCTAACCATCACAGTCCACCCCTTGTCAATTGGCAGCCATACACATCACCTTAAACCATACTTAATCTTTAAATAAAAACTATGACAGACATATTTTTTCACTCAATAATACCCAACCGTCCTGTGTACAATGAGAAATGCACTAAATCCCTCCAGAATAGGGTGCAAGTCCTTGAATAATCTACACTCTTAAACTTGACATCCTTAAATACTATGACATGAAACTAATATAGCTTATGTCATCTGATAAGGGGATCCGATAGGGAAGAATCGAATTTATCATTACCTTCTTCCATTACCCATTCCATGTTCCCTTTGCCCTCAGCAAGCACTTCAGGTGGCCCTGGTTCTTTGCCTGGGGTGACCAAACCTGCATTCCTGAAGTTTCTGGACCACCATTAGGTCTGCCTGGGTTGGATTGTTGCACTTCTGGTTTATTGCTCCCAGCAACTTTTAGCAAATTAAAACACTAAGAAAGGAAGCATCCATAGGTACTGAGACTAACCTAGTTTCCAGGACAATGATGAAATGGGTTAGTGACCAGGAGGACTCAGGAACCCTGGAGGAAAAGAACAATCATTTCCTCTGAAATTTGGGAGAGATCTAGAAGGGGAAGTTGGGCAGGGTGAGATGAGTGCCTCAGACTCTAAGTAAACAGACTTCAAGTGTCTGGGAGAACAGAAAGGCTCTAAGACATGAGATGAGGCAATCAAATGCTCAGACTCTCTGAAACACAATTCCAACTTGGCAGTGGAGGAGGAAGGGGGAGAAAAGATAAGGACGGAGGAGGACGAAGGGGCACCTGAGGGAAGAGGGAGAGGACAGGAGGAGGGGGGAGAAATGGAGGGGAGGATGGAGAACAGGTGGGAGGGGGGAAGAGGGAAGGAGGGGGAATGGAGAAAGAGAGGAGCAGGGGGACATGGGGGAGAAAGGAACAGAAAGAGGATGGTGGAAGCAATAGGAGGGGAAGGAGGAGAGCTGGAGGGAGGATGGGGAGCATAGGGGAGGAGGAAGAGGAATAGGGGGGCAGAAGGAGAGGAGAGGGGAAGGAGGATGGAGAACCTGAGGAAGGCAGGAGAGGATGGGGGAGAAGATGAGGAGAAGAGCCAGGGGAGCGGAAGGAGGGAGGACATGGGGGCGGAAGGAACAGGAGGATGGAAAAGGAGCCTTTAGAAAGCAAGCAGCACACCATAATGGTTGGGAGCTTGGACTTCAAAGCCAAGCTGTCTAGGTTCAAATTCCCCTGTGGCTGTGAGATCTTGGGCAAGTTTATTATCCCTCTGCGTCTCAATTTCCTCATGGGCAAATGAGGATACTAACAATCTCTACCTCATAGGCTTGTTATAAGAATTACATGAGGTAATGTTTATATGGCCCTTCCCCTAGCACTTGGCCCATCACAGCTGCTCTCTAAGTGTCATAGAAGATAAGCCATGTGGTTGCATAGGGAACCCTCTGACAGAGTCCGTTGCTTCAAAGTCCGTGAACCGTGACTGGAAGAAGGGTGCGAACCAAGGCAGATCCTGCCCCAGTGATGCAGGGCCAGTCCCAGACGGCCGGATGGGAAGTGGAGGCTGCACATACACCCAGAGGGCAGGAGGTGGTGGGGGTGGGGTGTCGTACTGAGCTAAGAGGTCCAGAGGCATGAAGGAGCCACAGGAAATTGGCCCTCGGCTCCCACTCTGTTCAAGAAAGGAACTAAGGCTGAGAGGAGAAAGAGAGCTGAGATGGGGAGGAGCCTGGTTTTTAACAACAACAAAAGGTATTTAAATACTTTCAAGGAAATTACTCTCAGAACACTGGGAAAATGTGCAGATGAGATCACTGAGCTGCCAGCTGCACTTTTTGTGGGGCAGCCTGGGAACCCCTGAAAATAATCTTAGAGACCCTGGGAACTGAGAACAAGTGATGTCAAGATGAGTTCCTTTCTTTCTTTGATGAGATATCTGATCACTAAATGGAGAACAGCAATAGATGTGGCATATCTATATCCAAGAAGGCATTCTGCCATAGATCAGGGAAGCAAAAGGGTAGAGATGTAGGCATGGGAAAGTGTGAACACCCATTTCCAAAGCAAGCCAATTAAAGAGCTGATGTCACCTAAGGGGAGGTCTCTAGCAGTGAGCCACAGGGCTCTCTCCTGATAAGCATGCTGCCAGCAACTTGGGTGATGTTATGTAAGGCATACTTAAATAAGATCCTGAAAGGGCTCAATAGAATAGTCAGGCTGAATTTAATAAGTTGATATTTAACAGGAATGATGTTTCTGAATCAGACAGGAACTAAACAGGAGACTCCACATTTAAATGCTAAAGCCCAGTCACACAAGTTTAAGAGAGAAGCAGCTTAGCAACAGCAATGATAAAAAACAGACCTGGTCAGCAGTAATGTCCATGGTGTGATGTGTGGCTGCCAGAAAAGCTGATTCAGCCTTGGGCTGCATTAATAAGAATATGATGTCCTGAACTAGGGAGACGATAGCTACCTTCTGTTGTGATCTCACCATACTATGAATATGGTATATGGCTCTGGGCACTGCACTCAGTATATGCTTTTTGTTGTTGTTGTTTTTAATTTGTTTTTTATTTTATTTCTCTCTCCCTCCCCACCCCTCTCCAACTGTCTGCTTTCTCTGTCCATTCGATGTGTGTTCTTCTGTGTCTACTTGTATTCTTGTCAGCAGCACCAGGAACCTGTGTCTCTTTTTGTTGCGTCATCTTGCTGCATCAGTTCTCCATGTGTGCGGTGCCACCCTGTGCAGGCTGCACTTTTTTCATACGGGGCGGCTCTCCTTATGGGGCACACACCTTGCGCGTGGGGCTCCTCTACATGGGGGACATCCCTGCTTGGCACGGCACTCCTTGTGCCCATCAGCTGTGTGTGGGCCACTGTGTGTGGGCCAGCTCATCACATGGGTTAGGAGGCCTTGGGTTTGAACCTTGGATGTCCCATGTGGTAGGCGGATGTGCTATCTGTTGAGCCAAATACGCTTCCCTCAGTATATGGCTTTTAAAATTAAAAGGGAGATTGTTTAGGAAAAAAAGGCAGGGAAGGTAAAAAGGCTTGAACCCACATCACGGGTTGTTAATAGGGGATAAGACTCAGAAGAGAACAAAAGGGCTGTCTTTAAATACCATCGTTCATTGATTAGAAAACGCATACTTTTTCCAATTATAAAATATCTGAAAAACAGAATGTACCTTATAATCTCCAACATCTAACGATCACTCTGGGCCAGGAGGCAGATGTCATTGCCTGCCTGTGTAGAAATTTGGCTGCTAGTGGCCTAGTGGTGTATCTAGACTCTTCAGGAGCTGAAACAGTTAAGCAGCACTTGAGGAAGGAATATGAGTCCTAGTTGTTGACTAAAACCCTTCCATTTGGCACCTTCTGGTAAAATCAAGGAAACAAAATGATCAAAACTTACAGAATGGCATCTGGAAAATTTCCCAAGATAACGGAGATTAAAAAAAAGACATCACCTGTGTCTTTCAATCTGTCATGTAATGACAGATTATAATGTGTCAAAAAAATGAAAACAAAAACAAAAAACATGGTATTGATAACTCTGAATCAAAAAGTGATTCAGAAGAGTTGGATTCTGAAAGTAAAGATGTTTGAGAAATGCCTTAACCAATTTATTTTCCTTTTTATGTACATGCAAGTATGATACGGGATAAAAACCTATGTCTAAGATCTGAAAGAGTTCAGTAAATATGAAAGTTTTAAGTGATAAACCAAGTGTCACCATTTAACTGGCAGCATTATTTCTTTCTTGAAGGTACTTAAAATAATGGTGCATCTTATAATCGATGGTATCATAGTTTTGATTTAAAAACAAAAACAATTATCTGAACAGCTGCCTGGTGGAGGAGAGATTAGACTTGTTCTCTGTGGAATCAAGAAGGAAGAACTGAGACCAAATGCCAGGAGCTATAAGGAGCCATCAGGGGAAAGCAGACGTGGCTCAACTGATAGAGCGTCTGTCTACCATATGGAGGGTCCAGGGTTCAATTCCCAGGGCCTCCTGACCTGTGTGGTGAGCTGGCCCATGTGCAATGTTGCCGCGTGCAAGGAGTGCCATGCCATGCAGGGGTGCCCCTGTGCAGGGGTGCCCACGTGCAAGGTGTGTGCCCTGCAAGGAGACCTGTCCTCCGTGAAAAAAGTGCAGCCCGCCCAGGAGTGGTGCCACATACACCAAGAGCTGACACAGCAAGATGATGCAATAAAAAAGAGATGCATTTTCCCAGTGCTGCCTGATAATGCAAGCGGACACAGAACACAGTGAATGGACACAGAGCAGACAACGAGGTGGGAGGGGAGGGAAATAAATAAAATAAATCTTTAAAAAAAAAAAAAAGGAGCCATCAGGAAAGTGACAGGAGGAGTGTCCAAAGATGGAATGGGGCACCGCCCCTCTGCACACCCAGGCTGGACGGCCACAGGGGACAAAGCAAGCTGCCTGTGTGCTGAATGCAAGGCTCTTCCAGCCCCAGAGTTCCATGGCCTTACTGAGAAGGCTTCTTACCACGATGGGCAAGGCCTCCCATCTCTGCTCAGGGCACAGGGCCTCTGGGTGGACCAATCTCTTCAAAAGCCATGTCTGAAGGGAAGGGGCTGCTTTGGGAATGGAACTGAACTGTCTGCCCCCATCTGGGCTCTGGGCCAACTCAGGAGTGGGACAGAGGGGCAGAGGCCACCTGGGTGCCTGCTCTGGGGCCAGGCACCATGACAGGTATCTTGTGCACATCACCGTCTCATCCCCGCCACCATGCCAATTTCACAGAAGAGAAACCTTAGCCACAGAGTAAGTAAGTGGCTTGCACAAGATTTCACAGCGCTTCTAAAAACCCATGGTTTGTCTGTGACAGATAGAGGGAGCCAACCGGAAGACTCAGTTGGCTTAATGAATGATCAATCAATTGAACGATCAGCCAATAGACCAACTTAGTCACACTAGGAGCGCTAGGGCTAGGAGGAATGAAATAAGAAAGCAAGTCATTTCAGTGCTTCCCCACACCCACCAAGAGCTCCCGCTGAACTCATGCCATTTGCTGCATGCAGGAGCAGTTTTATTATATCACATATAGGAAGGGGGTCTCTGAGACATACACAGCAGAGAACAGGTGCCAGGAGTCCTGCTCAAATGTCAGAATTGTAGGTCACTATGCTCCCACCTGCCAGGTTATCACTGGGCAGCAGAAGGAAGCTGAGCTCAGCCTGTACCCCTCCCCACAGCCGGGGTGCCCAGCGTCGACCACCCCCACCTCTTACAGAGGCTTAGCACCATCAAGTCCACCAGCCCTGCCCAGCCCAGCCCCACGGGTCCTGAGCTTGCCCTCTACTGGGGCATCAGAAATCCAGGAAGGGACCCGCCTGAAGGGGCTTTCAGGTGCCTGGTGGTCCCCAGAAGGGGGAAATCAGCATCATTTCAAAGGACAGAGCCTCCCAAGCCCACGGGACGACCGCAACACTCCATCAACAATTCTTACACAGCTCTTCCTTGGAGGGGGGCCCTGCCCGTGGTCTTTCTTGCCCCGTTCAGCTATGCTGCCTCCCCCACAGGAGCCCAGGCCCTGATCTCTGGCTCCCCACCCCGAGGGGCTCACCCCCTCAACTGACCTTGAAGGAGGGGAACAGCCCGCACAAACTGACTGTGCACTGCTCTGCAGCCAGGCACTGATGAGGGGACAGGGTACTGTCTTCCACTGAGCAGAGCCCGCACAGCCCAGGGCAGGCTCAGCCGGCGGCACCAGCAGATGGCGACCAGCGCCCCGGGCACTAAGACTCTCACTGAGGAGTTCCAAAATGGTACCTTCCTCACAGTGAAAGAAAAGGCTGCCCACGCTGATCCCCCTCACACAGAAGACCAGAGGGCAAAAGCCAGGAGCTAAGAGCTAAGGCCCTCCTTGGGCCCCACCTTAACTGCCCCAATCCACCCCATTGGCATCTCAGGGCTTGGAGGGCAGGGCAGGCCTCCCAGCACCCCACCCCAGCAGCCCCACACCCCATCCTGCCTGCCCAGGGGTCGGCTCTGGCCACCCCTCTCCAGCGGCTTCCCCTTGCCTGCTCCATTCCTCCCCACCCCACCTTACTCCACCTGCTCCACTCCTCTGAGCCAGCCTGATCTCAGCTTTGGCTTCCTCGGCTCTCCTAGCCTGGGTTTCCACCATGTGGCACCCCAAATGTGCCCTCACTTTTCCACATCTCTCTCCCCTATTGCCTTGGTTCATCTCTGCCTATGAAAATCCTGTCTTCCAAGGCCCATTTCAACCTCGGAGAACCACCTCCCCAGGAAGTCCTCCCAGTTCCCCCACAACGTGTGACTCTCCAAAGCACATTCCAGCTCCTGCCTCGGAGCGTGGGCATCAGTGGGCTTGTCTAGTGCACCTGCCTCCAGTGTGAGCTGCACACTGTACTCCGGTCTGTGCCTCCCAGAGCCCCGGGCATGGCACACTGGGACCAGCATGGCCGTACGGTCCAAGGGCCTCCCCACAGCACCCTGTTTACAGTCCTTTCTGGATTCCCTCCTCCACCTATGCCCAGCTGACTCATCGCACACCCCATTCTCTCAAGGTTCAGCTCTCAGCAGACAGCTAATCAGCAATAAACTAATCTCTATTGACATGTTGTTCTTCGCAATTAAATTCTATATTTTTAACAAAGGTCCTCTAGAGACAAGGACTGAAAACCAAGGGGGGAATTTTAAGCTCCAAAGCTCTGGGGGAAGTGTTTTTGATAAGGAAAGATCTCATCAGTGCTATAAGTATACACATCCTAAGTTTTAAAAATGCCAAGAGCTGTTAGAAAGGGGGGTTGAAAAAAATTTTTTTTTAATTTTTTAAAATTAAAAAAGAGGGAAACGGACTTTGGCCCAGTAGTTAGGGCGTCCGTCTACCATATGGGAGGTCCGCGGTTCAAACCCCGGGCCTCCTTGACCCGTGTGGAGCTGGCCATGCGCAGTGCTGATGCGCGCAAGGAGTGCCGTGCCACGCAAGGGTGTCCCCCGCGTGAGAGCCCCACACGCAAGGAGTGCGCCCCGTAAGGAGAGCCGCCCAGCGTGAAAAGAAAGAGCAGCCTGCCCAGGAATGGCGCCGCCCACACTTCCCGTGCCGCTGACGACAACAGAAGCGGACAAAGAAACAAGACGCAGCAAATAGACACCAAGAACAGACAACCGGGGGGGGGGGGGGGGAAATTAAATAAAAAAATAATAAATCTTTAAAAAAAAAAAAGAAAGGGGGGTTGAGGAGCAGCATGTGTGAGGCTCTACTCCTCAAACAGGATCAGGGCTGGACAGGTGGATGGAGGAGAGTTGCCCCTGACCCAACTGTGTGATGCTAAGCAAGGGGCCGCACCTCTCCGTCCTCTGCCCAGTACCAAGAAGCCCCTGTACCTCAGTTTCCCCACAGGTAAAACAAGGTGGCAGGCTGAGAATTAGATAATCTCAGAGCGCCCTTCCAACCCTGACACCCCAAGACTCTATGACTCACAGTCTCTGCCTCTTCTTCCTGGGAGGTCAGTATCATTTGGAACCACCCCAGTTCCACTCCCTCCTGACCTCTAGCCCCACCTGGGTCCAAAGGGAATGGTAATGCTAAAGGTCTCCCAGCCAATCAGCAAGCGGCATGTGAGAGTGCCACCAAGGTGGAAAGGAAGGGGCAGAGGGGGGGAAGGTGTTGGTTTCTATGGGTACAGAAAAGCTACGCTCATTCACGCCATCTGTCTTAACCCACCCGGAAAAAGGCTGTCAGCTGGTTGTCTTCGTTTCCCTGGCATACCTTTTTAAGAGATTGCAACTGCCGGCTAAATTTAAGTGTTGCTCTAAAATCAGGACATATAAGGACTCTCAGCCTGGATCTGAAAGGTTTCAAAGTGGGCAGAGAGCAAGAGCAATGAAGAATTAAACTTGGAGGCAATCTAAGCTGTATTGTGTAGCCATGCCAGTTAAAGAGGGTTAAAAATAGCCTCTCTCTTCTCTAATGCTGAAGATAAAGATGAGGTTTCAGCAATAAACAGACATCTGCTAGGAGCGTCTGAAGAGATACATCATAAACAGCTCAGAGAGCAGCCATAAACAGCCTTCTTTAAGCTGCAAGAGAATCCTGCTCACTGTCTGTTCACCACGGGGCGGGGGGGAGGGGGGTTGGAAGAGGGGGAAGATAGCTGGGGGAGGCAGAGCCCAGGGGAACAGGGGGAGAAAGTTTGGTGGGGAACAGAGAAGGAGGTGGTATTGAGTGGCTGGGAGGTTGAAAGATGGGCTCACCACAAGCAGGAAGAGGTGGGGAGAGAGCTCAGATTGGAAGAAAATGAAGAACTGGCTGCTGCTTCAGGAAAATAAAAGCTCAGAATCCACCCAGAGGATTTCCTGGAACCCAACCAGAGGATGCATTGCATGCCAACTGTCATTCATTCTGAAAACAGGTCACTCCTTAAAACTGGCATTTTTTGAGTGCCTACCTATGCAAGATGCTTCACAAATATTCTACTTTATTCTATGCCATCAATCCCTTGGGATAGATATTACTAGCTCCTTTTTATTAAACTAGAATATTGAGATTCAGTGGGATTAACCGACTTGCCCAAGGTCATGTGGCTGTTAAATCATGGAACTAGGATTCAAACCTAGGTCTGCAGGCATGTCTTCTCTACTATATCACCTGCCCTTGAGGCTTCATCTCAGTACCCAGGCTCGCTGCCCCCACAAATCTAACATAAGGGGTTCCCAAAAGACAGAGGGGACAAAGTAGAGTAGAGGAAGAAATAGTTAGATCTGACCCAAATAACCGCCAAGCCTGGGCAGCCCCATGGATCCTGTAACCTCATATCCTGGTGGCTCCCCAGCAGGTCCAAAGAGGAGCAAAGCAGAGAAAAGGCACAAGGATATGCCTACAATATCTCTGGAGACGGCTGGGAGCCTAATCATGAAGCTCTCCTACCATGCACTCAGAGAATTCTCAATTCCTGGAATGGAATCCCCAAGACCCCAACCACAGGAGCCCATGTGTCATTCCATAAGAAAAGAGACCAAATGAATCCTCTCCCCAAAGGTCTGGAAAGATTCTACCTGAACCATCTGCTTATTCCTCTCTTCTGTTTTCCCTTTCATTGGGCTACCAGCGTCCCTTCCATGCAGAGAGTTTCTACTTTTAACACCTTTGTATCAAGTTGTACAAAAGCCTAGCTGACGTGACAAGTGGTGCAATCAGGCCCGGACTTTACAGCAGCCACCTGGGCCCTCCATTATGGTCCTCCGGGGATGCCCAGTTGTCCAACAGTGGGACCCGTCACTCTGCCGGGCCCCAGACAGACCCTGAGCCCACTGTGCTCAGGGAGCAGATCTATTTAAACAGTCATGAAGTCCAAGTCTCTCTTTCCCAAATGACTTGTTTCCAGGCTCTTCTTCATCCTCTTCCATACCACCTAATCCTGGTTCCCAGCACATGCTAAAACCTGAGATCCTGAAAATCTTTACTAGATAAGATCAGTACTCCAATAAGTGGCCAAGAGTAAGGAAGTAGTTTCTGCATCTCAAAGCTTGAAGATCTTAAACATATTGACACAACAGTGTCAAGGCCAGAACCGAGTATTTCTAGACTCCCCCTCCCATCTCTGGCTTATGCTGGGCTTCTGGACTGGGGAGTCAGGACTCAGGTCTACAAATGTCCCACAAACCTGCTATTGCACGAGCTCAGGGACCAGGGCCCACCATCCAACTCCTTGCTGTCAGCAGAAAAGGGATCTTCACTGAACATCTCCCATTACCCAAAGAGCGAAAAAAATCTGAGCCCCAAACCAACAGGAAACACAGTCCCATTTTCTTGGAACTGCCCTTACCTCTGGGTTCCCCCAAAAGAAATCTGACCACATCTTGGAAGGAATGCAGGTGCTGCAAGGTATCTGGCCAGCCATGGGGAGGAGGAGACTTGAGGCAAGGGGAGGAGGCAGGGAAATTACCCTGACCCTCAGGGGAGAGAGATACTAGTCTAAATAAAGAACACAATAAATTAAAAGTCCTTCCCTAAAAACAACCAGAGCTATCCACAGACACATGCCCTTGCCGGGGACCACTAAGACAAAACAGCTTTTCCTGTGATGAACTGTAGTAATATTTAGATGCAGAGACAGGCGGAGAGCAAATACATTTAAGAAATTATTCCATACCTGGTAATTACAAAAGACTTTCATTTGGGACACAAGGATGGACACTTCACCAACAGCTACCAGAGAAGAGGAAAGCATCTGAAATTCAGACTCGGTGGTTACAAAATCCAGCAAAGGAGGTTTGTTTGTGACTGACGACAAACCTCCCCTATCACTCCTACCAGCTCTGAATTTCTGAGTCCCAGTGATCAGTGCTTTAGGGAGGAGGAGCTTTATCAGCACGGCCCAGCCATGCTTTCTACCTCTAGAATAGGGTGAAAACAGAACAGGGCGAAGGGAGCGTTCCACAAAGGCAGGTAAGTGGGGTTTTCCTCTGCGAGACACTTGCCCAGAGGGCAAAACCAACAACTGGAGTCTGGAAATTTCGTCCCTGCCTGTCTTAACACACTGTGCCATTTTTGTTTTCCTCTAATATCAGTCTCTACCTCCCCTTATTTAAAAAAATCAAATCAAGGGCCTAACATTAGAAAGGTTTCATTTTGGAGATACCAAAATGAAATCTTCAGAAACGAACGGGAGGCGGTAGAATGGGAAAGAGAGTAGAACTACATGGGTTTTATATCTTACTCCTCCCAAACTCCAGCTGTCTTTCTGTCTTTTCTAACCTTTAGCAGGTCTGGGCTACATTCTTTAAAATAATGATCCACCAAATATCAAAATCCCGATTGCTCGGTGGCCTTAGTCACATGTAGAACTGTACCAAACACAGATAATTTTGTCTACCCACTCCAAATCAGGTGAAGGAAGTGCTCCTTTTTATTTTAGGGAGAAAAAAATATTTGGATTTTCCATTACAAATGTTAAATATCTTCTACAAACTTTCGGAAAAGTACTGAAAAATAAAAGATAAAAGGATGGGGAAAAATACAACTCTAGCACTGCCACCTAGAGAGAAACTTAAAATTTTGTATTTCTTCCTAGTAGAAAAGGCTATGTTTTTAAAAGAAATCCTTTTGAGGGTCTGTTTTGTTTGCCGGGGGCTCTTTACTAGGTGAGTAAAAAGACATCTATCAAAGGGCCCAACACCCTTAAAGAGATTTGACGAAGTCTTAAGGGCATCGTTAAGAAAAGCAAGCATATCTTTTCTTCCCCTCCAGAAGCTCTGGTCTCCTTTATTAGGATGTCTCAATGTGCCAGTGGTGATACTATCTCTTCAGAACAAATGCAGACAAAACCCATAAAATGCTAATTTTCTGTGGTGACCCATCCCAGTTGCAGATGAATAATGATTTGTGAAAGACTCCACAACTCAACCAGGGGAAGGCAGTTAGAGACGGCTCTGAATCTCGGCAGGCACAGGGGAAGAAGCGCTGCCTGGCAAGAGACGGAAGACTCTAGAAGGTGTACCAAGTTCTCCACAGAGGCCAGACGCCAAGTGTCTGGGTCATAATGTGGCAATATCTGTGGCTGAATAAGTCAGAATTCAAAGTGTGGGCAAAAATGACCTCAGTCCCCGTCAGCCCCACGTGTGATGTGGGGAGGCCAGTTGCTGATCAGAGCATAAAAGCAGCTGTCTGGGATCCCCACCACAAACCAGAGTGGTGGGGGTGAGCACAGCGAATAGTTCTCCTATTATTTCAGGATGTTTACAAACTGACACTTGCTGAGAAAACTTCCACACGTGAGCAAGTCATCCTTTTTTCTAACCTCTTTTTTTTTTTTTTTAAGATTTATTTTTCCCCCTTCCCCTCTCTCCCTCCCCTTGCCCTGCTTTTTTTTTTTTGCTGTCTGTGTCCATTCGCTGTGTGATCTTCTGTATCTATTTCTTTTTGTCTTCTCTTTCTTACTTTTTCTCCTCTGGGTTCACTGGGATTTGATCCTGGGGACCTCTGATGTGGAGAGAGGTTCCCTGTCAGCTGTGCCACTTCAGTTCCTGGTTTCTACTGTGCTTCACCTTGACTCTCCCCTTCATTTCTGTTTGCTGCATCATCATTTTGTTGCGTTCACAGTACACAGGCACTGGCTCACCACACAGGCACTTGGCTTTCCATGCGGGCACTGGCTCACTGTGCAGGCATGCTTTATCTTCTTCTTTTTCACCAGGAGGCCCCAGGGATCAAACCCGGGCCCTCCCACATGGTAGGCAGAAGCCCTATCATTTGAGCCACATCTGTTTCCCCTAACCTCTTTTCTAAACACACAGGAGGAGTCCCACATACCCACAATAGGGTTCATTCATTCAGAACACATTTCCTGAACGACTACTATAACACATTTGGCAGGTGGTAACTGCACACAGCCATGTCCCAGACACTGGCACTGGGGATCCAGCACTGCACAAGAAGCTGACTCCAGGGTCAAGGGGACGCTCTCTAGCAGGGGAGATGGGCACTGAAAATGGAGAGTAATGGCTGGTTTAAAGGGAGAGTGTTTGCTGCTTCAGATTAAAATAAGTATAAAAGGACAAACAACTGAATGCAACTTAAAGACCTTGCTTGGATGCCAATTTTAACAAACCCACTATAAAGGTCGTTTCTGAGACAATAAAGGAAATCTGAATATGGACATATGATACCAAAGAACTTTATAAGGGAAGGGAGGGAAAGGGGGAGAAAAGAGATAGATGTAGCCAGCCTAGTTTAAACTTGATGACTTTGTTGAAGCTGGATATAATGAGTATACGGAGACTCATTATTCTATTTTTATATGTCTGAAAATGTCCATACTAATTTTTAATAGGACTGCAACACGTCATAAAGGATACCTTAATGGAGATAGGTATCAAAAGCTAAGAGAATAAAGAACAAAGAGCAAGTAGGTCTTGTAGGAACCAGAAAGTAAAAACTGAAGTTTATGAGTGTTTTATATGTCATTTCACATGGGGTGAGAAGATACATTCATAATTAATTACAATATAAGGTGGAAAATAGTAAGTAGCAGAGAGCTGCACACACCAAGCCTCCTGAGTTCAGAGGACAGCACAGGATTTTCCTAGTTACCATATCATTTAATTCACCAAACACAGACCTCACTCATAGAGACAGAGCCAGGATCCTACCCGGGTCACTCACCAACTGTGTGTTGGGGGCAAGTTTTAACCTTTCCAAGTCTCAGTTTCAACATCTGTAAAATGGGACTAACACACCTACTTCTTTAGAGAGCTAATAATGTAGGGATCTAAAAAAGCCTCAGCATGATGAACACTAATCTTTCCCTGCTCTTTAAAACTGACCCTTAGCCCTGGGAGAGCTTCTAAGATTAGCAATACTCAGCCCCAAAGTTCTTATACCCACCCCATCAGCCCTCCCTCCCCCCAAATGCAGGACTTCCACTCTTCAGCAGTGGGGAGTGAAGGGGGCAGGCACGGGGCTGGGAGGCAAACTCAGGTAGGGGCATATGGACATGGTGGCAGGGGGATCAAGACACAGCCTAATCAGGGGCAGTGAGGGAACCAGGGATTATCTGGCTGCAGCTCTGCTCCCTGCAGCTCCAGGGAATGGGCCTCCAACGGCCAGACACAACCAGCCTTAGCCCTTAAGCTGATTTCTACTAAAGTATAACTGGTTATTATCTGGGTAGCCTTGATTTTTCCCTTGGAAAAGGGGGATGAGCAGGAAGCCAGAGACCTGAGACTGAAGAAAGGAGGCAGGGATAAAAGTGATGTCAATTTTTATAAAGGAATACTCAAACCATGGATCTCAATCACCCCAGAACCATAACCACCGTACCTCATCACCAAAATCAAAACTAGAATCAGTCCTAAGATAAAGCTTATTTCAGCTAACACAGTCCTAGACCATCCCAAGGCTCTGAGGTGAGGCCAAGTCAATGAAGGGGTCAGGCTTCCTCCCAAAAAGAGCACCCAGGGCGAGCAGTCAGTCCTTTCCCATCTCATCATGGCCAGCACCATCCATGGCCCCTGGCTGGAGGGCAGGGTGGGCAGGGGATTGGCAGGTTGACAACCGGGCTAACCTGGTTAGCTCAAGTGCTTTCCCAAAGCAGCATCCATTGAAATCCTGGTGGACAGGATCTCTGAGGCCAGGAGCCTCCAGTCAGCACACTTTGGGGCCATCCTCCCACAGTGCAGGACACCACTTTCCATAGCTACGGGGCAGCAGGAAAGCACTGGGCTTAGAGCTGACAGAGCAGGGTTCCAATCCTGGCTCACTTTCTAGGTGACCTCAGGCACTCAGCCTGCATCTCTTTCCCCATCCCTAAACTGTGGAGGGCAACACCCACCTCTCAGAGTTTTTGGAGAGTAACCATGAAATCCACTAGAGCAGAGCCAGAGGGCAGAGCTGGGAACCCAGTAGGTACTTAACATTCTGTCTTTCCTCTGCCTAAAGGACTGGATTAGAGCCTCTAGGACACGGGATGGGGTTGCCTTGGAGACTGGAGGTAAACCTGTGGCTTCCGCTGCCCCTGGGAAGGGACAGCACAGAGAGGCACAGGTGCCAGGGTGGCAGGGCAGGGACACGTCAGAAGGCCCACTTGCCTCAGGCTTTCTTCCCGCAGGACGTGTCCACAAAGGGGCAGATGAGTGACTTTATCCCTCACAGAAACTACGGAAGACTCTGGAGAACAAGTCAGACTGACAGCAGAGGGCACGTACACCGCCTTCAGGCTCCGCAGGGCCCTACACCTTCCAGATAAAAGTTCTTTCCACTTTAAGAACCCAGACTTCAGAATAAACAATGTGGAAAGAGACCCACGTTTACTCCGGTTTCAACACGCCTCTTCCCCATCCAGCAAATGCCGTTCCCAGCTCTGCCCGAGAGGATGACCCCCGCAAAGTTAACCCCACCTGCCACCGCCACCTGCCACCACCACCTGCCACCGCGGCAGAGGAGACGCGGGCAAGACCCCGCCGCTCCCCACCGTCAGCGGTGGAACAGCCGGGCGGGCGCCCGAGAGGATGCCCCCGGGCCTGGGGTGCGCGGGGCTGCCGAGGGGGCGCGCAGCGCAGAAAGGACAGCTCCGCGGCTCTTCTGGTCACGACCCCCGCCCGGGACCCGGCCCCAGTCCGCAGCCTGCGAGGCCACTGACAATTGACCCAACTTAACTTCCTGTTATTAAGGAGGGAGGGGACAAAAAGCGCCCAGGGAAGGGACATGAAAGGCGCGGGGCCCAAACCATGGAAAGCGACGTTTGGGGATGGTTTTAGCCACTGGTATCAGGCGGAACCGCTGGCGCATCGCGCCCGCTCCGTGGTGACGTTTGGGGATATTTTAGGCTTAGAATTACAGGGTTTGGGTGCTGGGGAGCGAAGTAAGGGATATTTCCGAGGAGGGCTGGGTGGGTGTTAACCGGCTCAGCGACCGGCCGGGGCAGCCCCGCGCTCCCGGGCAGCGACACCTGCTCGCCGGGGGTCCCGCGGGGTGGCCTTGAGGCGGAAGATGCTCCCGCCGCACCTGACCCACCCGAGCGCGGGGCAGGGCGCAGAGTCCAGCCGGCGCCGGGACGGTCCCCACCCACGCCTGCCCTCCTTCCCTCCCTCGAGTCCCGCGCCGTCCCCGCCTTACCGAGAGCCGCGCTGGCCGCCCGGCCTCGAGCCAGCGCCTGCCTCCACAGCGGGCGGCGGGCGCAGCTGCCGGGACCCGCCGGCGCCTGCGAGCTGGGAGCGAGCGCGGAGGCCTGGCGCAAGCTCTGCCCGGCGAGCGCCTGCAGCTGTGCGCGGCGCGGCAACCTGGGCGGGGAACAGCCTCCATCGGCGTCGCGGCCAATGACAGGGCAGCCCGGGGGCGTAGCCCCGCCCCCATCCCTGGTCGTGTGGCCAATGGTAGCGCGGCGCGGAGCCTACCTCCCGCCCACGCCCCGCCCCGCCCCCACGGGGCTGACTGTCACCGCAGCTGCTGCGGGCGCACGTGGGCTGCAGCCTAGCCCCCAGCACCGGGAGCGGTCAGGCGCTGCCACCCGAGACCCGATGGGAGCGAGGGTGGTGGTGCGGTGAGATGAAAACCCCGGTTCTGGTGTCTCGATGTCAAGGGAGAGGGAAGGACTGGGCCTTGTGCTCCGGGTCCTAAGCACTGGGAGGCAGTCCTCAGCGTTCCCTGTGGACCTGAGGAGCACATTAGCGCTTGCAGTACTAGCTTTGTATGCCCTAAGGACATCCCTCCTTGCTATGCTCCTTGACCACGCTCGGATTCAGCAAACGCCCTGCTAAGAGGCTTGTAGCTCTTCTGGGGCTGGCGGTGCTTAGGATAAGCGGTTGGGAAGAGGGACAGCGGTGCGGATGGCCTATATTACCTTGGCTGGATCGCCCAAACAGCCTCTCTTCTTGGTGTCAAATGGCTAGCATAATCTGTCCATACCACCCCCTCTCCCAAAATGGTAGACCCACACCATTCACAGAAAAGAACACTGTGGACAGTGCAAGGCCCAGTAAGGGAGGTGAAGCAGCTTTGCAAACTGCAAATACTGCACAGCACCTTGTACAGACTACTCTGGTAGCAGAAGACCATGAACCCAGGATCCCCAGGGGCAGGAACAGTGTCTCACCTCAGGGGCCAAGTGCCCCTCACAGGCCCAAAGTAGGTATCAATAAGCGTTCTTTGATCTGAGCTCCAGGTTGGCCTGGAGACCTACAGGGAGGAGATCAGTCAGGCTTGGGCAGAGCGAGAACACTATGGTGGCTGGGGCAGTTGGCCTTTCCATGCTCCCTCTCCAGGCAAGTGCAAAAGGCCAGCCCTCGCCCTCCAACCTGAGTTTATTTTTTCTCTACTCCTTACTCTGTCATCCTCCCCCTGGCCTATTGGGTTTTCCCAGGGATTGTCCTAACTGGAAGCCCTCTTAGCACTGAGTCCAACTTCCTACTGATAAACTTTCTGGCAAAAGTCGCCCCTGCTGGGTTTGCAAGGCTCAGTTAGTACTGACTCCATTCTAATGAAACTCTGCCTTGGATACTAGTTGATGGAGAGCTCTCTATGTACATACTTTTGTTTAGTCCTGACAACAGCCCTCTAAGGTAAGTATTTTTATTATCATCTCCTTTTACAGATGTGGAAACAGACTTAGTGAGGGACAGCAGTTTATCAGGGTCACAAGACTAGTAATTATCAGTCTGGATTAGAACCGAGATCTGTCTGATTCTAGAATCTGCACACATAACCACTACAGCCATTCCTCTGGAATGCTAGACAGCCCAGGTCCATCCCTGATGGAACTGCTGGGGACAGACCCATCCCCAGCCCATCCAAACATTCTGTTGAGCTCAGATCTGGGAACCTTTGGGGAAAAGACAGCTGACTGGCCTGGCCTTACCTAATTTGCACAATATAGGAAACCCAAGATCGAGAGAGGCTTCAGTAAACAGTGTTACCTATGCCCAAGCTTGACTTTAGTGGACCCAAGGCCTCTTGTTACTGGCCTGGACCTGAGGCACCCGTGTTGGGGAGGGAGATGGAGATGAGTCATCCGTTCATTCAACAAACCCTACTGTGAGCTAGATATGGTTCCTTAGAGTGAGCAGATGATTAATCAGAAAGACACAGTGCTATGGGAGTTGTATTCTTTATTACTTTTTAAAAAATATAATTCCTATCATATTATCTGTAGCACAATGTTTTCCCTTCAAATTAAAACAAATCTATCACTATTTCAGGAACACCATAGGCCAGCCAAGTTTAACAGAGATAGCACTGCTTAGCATAGATGCTCTAGCAACTCAAAGAATGAATTTTTATCAATGCTTTCCCATGACCTCTATCTCCTCTTCACTACCCCAACCCCAATTTAGGTTGCTCAGGAAAGAAAGACACAGGCTAAATGGGTCTGAGGGCTGACAGGTGAGTTTTTCCTTCAGTGTAGGGCAGATTAGTTGCTAATCAGGGCTAATTGCATAGAGAGAGATGAGTCTTGGGTCTTCTTGAGTCAGCAGTCAGAGTCCCTCACCACGACACATAAACTGTCCTTGCTGGCCACCTCCCTGATCACTATCCGACATCAGTTGAAGGGCAGAGAGGAATGGAGAAAAATGTAAGAATCCCTCCTCCTTTGAACAAAACACAAGCTTTTGGAAGCAACTATGGGATGTCCTAATGGACTGTGATTGTATCTGAGAGTTCATTTATCTAAGCTCTTCAAAGAAAAGGTCATGCTATGTTGGGTGGACATTCAAGGAAATATTATCTAAGCACCTCCCTTAACAAATTAAACAAACCAGAAAATGAAAAAATAAATAAATAATAAACAGAGGTCCAGAGAGGGGAAGGCACTTGTTTGGATCACAGAGTGAGTTGGCAGGTTCCAAGTCTCCAGTGCCCCCTTTCTGTCTCTTAGCATGTCAGCCTCCTTATGTAACAGCTCAGCCTTCTGTATTTATTAACAATCTCTTCCCCGTCCTACTCTCCAGGATGGCAAATGTGCTTGTGGAGGTTGTCTGGGAGAGGCAGATGGCCACATTAGCATTAGAGGGAGGAAGAGAAGGAAGACCCAGATTCATCCCTAAAAATATCTTTATCTCAGACTGGAAGCAATGGATCTCCATGGGACCAGGCATCCCTTCCTCTGAAAGAAATATCGCTGGTGGTCTCTGTCATTGTGGGTTAGCCACCTGCCTTTGTTTGCCAGGGCTGCTGTAACAAAGTACTAAGACTAATTGGCTTAAATAATGGAAGTTTATTGTCTCCAGTCTGGAGGCTAGAGTCAAAAATCAAAAATCAAGGTGTCAACAGGACCATGCTTCCTCTTAAAGGGGAAGATCTGTTCCATGCCTCTCCACTGGCTTCTGGTGGGTACCCAGCCATCCCTGGCATTCCTTGGCTTGTGGTGGCATAACTCAATCTCTGCCTCCACCACGTGGCTCTGTCTTTCTCTCCATATGTTCAAATTTCCTTTCCTTATAAGGATACTAGTCATGTTGGATAAGAGCTCACTTTACCCCAGTTTGGCTTCATGTTAACTAATAACACTTTCAAAGATCCTATTTACAAATAAATTTTCATTCACAGGATTAGTACTTGAACATGTTTTTTGGGAATGCAGTTGAACCCATAACACAACCTGATGGTGCTCCAAGATGGCCCTAGGGTTGTTAGACCTGGCTTCCTTTTGTTTCCATTACAGCAATTTACTTGAAGAAAAGCCAGAATTGAACTAAGTGAATTCTCAAGGCAGAGATTATCTATAGAGATGCCAGGGTACCTCTCACAGCTTTGAAATGGCAGGAAACAGAGTTGTCACCTGTTGTGACCTCTAAATAGAAATGGCCCATGCTCTTGAACCTCTTCCATATGTCCACATGTTCCGGGAAGAGGTAAAATAGGGGGTGTGGTTCTCACTGACTTCTTCCCTATGCTGCCATTCAAGGGACTTGGTCTTTCAGAAAGAAAAGGAAGCCTGAAAGCCCTACAGAGTATAGTGACCTTGCTAAATGATAGGAAAAGGCTGATTGGCCCCAAGGCACCTTGGGAGCTGACTTTGTAGAAGGACCTTGTGAACCAAAAATTAGAAACATTTGTACCTACCTCAAAGAGACTTAGGAGTGTGAGAAGATCAGTGGGGCCTCATTCTAGCCCATATCATCCTGACAGGCCTCAGAACACAATATTTTTCACAGATGAGGTCTATCAATGTTTTCGAGATCACTAGGAACTCATGATGTCAAGAGACAGTTTGGGAAGAAATAACATTTGCTGTCTGGGACTGCCAGAGTTAGTAATGCCCTCAGAGGTACAATTTTGGGAATGTGTGCATGTTGTCAGTGAGTGCTGGATTGCTGAGAGCTGTGGCAATGGGCAGGAGGTGAGTCTAGGGATGCGCCAACCAAAGCAAAAGGAGAGGCACAGAGTGGGTGTGTAGAAAGGGAAGGAGAGACATGGGGTCATGTAGATCATCCTCAAATAAACTGGCTATAAGTAAATATATTGATATTGATATTTGGCTTAAAGCCAACTGTGAAATCCAAGAACAATAAGTCTGGTGCCTACAGACTCAACAGACCAAACCATGCCATAAATCCAGTTCACCCTCATGGTGGGACAGGCCATACCCAGAGCCTAGGCAGACTCCTGTCCACACAAACCTGAAGTCTATTCTGAAACAAAGTGCTGTAATTCAATAGATTGAGGGAAACAGCTTTCAACTTCTGCTCCCAAACCCTCCAAAGAGCAGCTAGCCCCCACTTCACATCCAAGTTTTCTTCTTACCTGCCAATCCTTCAGTTCCATCAGTAGACACCAAGGCAACAGCCTTCTTAGACTTCTTCTACACAGCACCCACCACTGGATAAACTCCAATTCCTATAACTAATTATTCCATATCATGTTAATGGCCCTGCTTCCCTGAGCAGACCCTAACTGATATAATAGGTAGGTAAAAGCTACCACTTCTTGAAGGCCTTTGATTGGCAGACACCCACACATTACCTCATTAATCTTCACAATGTTCATATAGGAAACTGGGATTATTAATCCCACTTTACACTGGGGGTAACCAAAGGTTGAGGAGGTTAAATAACATTCCCTAATAACTGGCAGAACCAGGATTCAACCCTAGCTCCTGAATCTATGTTCTTGCCAGTTAATTACTCTGAAACTTACCACAAGCATATATCCCATTAATTATAAAAGTATTGCAAGTGTGACAAAGAGTTTACTTCTAAGAAAAAGGAAGGACATTTAGATACATTAATGTGAAAAGTTTAAGATGCCAAAGAGACAGCAAAAAATTAGTAGGACTTTCCCCAAATGATGCAAAAATACTGAAAAAGAGGGATGGATTGTAGGCCTACTAAATGTCAGGCAGGAACCTTATTCCTGTAAAAATGAAACTTGGCCTAATTATAATTAAAGTCTAAAAATTACCTCCTGAAAACCTTCTTGTTACTCAAATGTGGCCTCTCTCTAAGCCAAACTCAGCAAATACACTTCCTTCTTTCTCTCAGACATGAGATATGACTCCCAGGGGTGAGCCTCCCTGATACCAAGGAATTATTACCAAGTATCAACCAGCAGTGCATTTGGAAAAAGACCTTGACCAAAAGGGGGAAACATTAAATAAAATAGAGTTTTTACCGCTAGGAGATTTCAAAGTGAGTTAAGAGGTCATTCTGGAGGTTTTGCTTATACAGGTTTCAGGCAGATTTCACTAACTGCCGTAGTAAATGAAGCCTCAAGCAAAAGAGCTCCTGAGGGACTCAAGGAACATCCAGACACTATAGGCAAGGCACAGAACCTCATGAAATCAACATCCCCTTGGCAGGCCCCATTTGGGAATATATGATAATCTATTTCCCCAATATAATACAGTTATACTCATTTATAATGTCCCTACTCACAATTCTTCTTTTATTTGACCCTACAATTATCACTATACCCATTAAATATATATCTCAGAGATTTAAATCTTTGGACTTTTCATATGCTGGTTGAGCCCTGAATCCCAGCAGAGTTGCAGCCAAATCCTACTTTCCAGTTCTTTGGACTTGCCCTGGACAACTAACAAAATGATGATGGACAAGTCTCATCCCAAAAAAACAAGGAGTACCTACAGCTGCAAGCAAAACAGTTCCTTCCATCAGCCCCATCATATTTAAGCCTCCTCTCAATCTGAAGCAGTCAGAGCAAATTCCTCAATATTGAGGAATGAACAAACATAAGGAGGGAGTGTAACCATGGACCAAAGTAGATTTATTGTAGTTATTATAATGTGATAACAGAACTTTGTAACATTGTTGTAAAGATAGTGGTTGCCAGGGGTTCCAAGAAGAGAGGGAGGGATGAATATGTGGAACACAGGGCACTTTTTGGGCACTGGAATTGTTTTGTATGATATTGCAATGATGGATACAAGGCATTATACATTTGTCAAAACCTATAAAATTGTACAGCATAAAGTGTAAACCAAATCGTAAACTATAGATCTTGGTTAGTGGGGAAAAAAAGTTTAAAATGCCAAAGAAATGGTAAAAAAAATTAGTATGACATCCCCCAAAAGATGCAAAACCACTGAAAAGAGGGTATGGATTGTAGCCTACCAGACATCATTATTTGCTCATTAGGCAAATAAATTGGTTTAGGCCATGTCTTAAGTGAAGAGGGCTGACCCCTCTATGTACAGACAGGTCTGAGAAGAAATCTGACTTCTGGCAGAAAGAAGTGTCACTGTTGTTTCTCCACACGGTTCACCACAAAGCACCCTCCCACTGGCCGACATCACTGACAGTCCAACTGGGAGAAAATCAAAGAAGCAATTGAGTGAACGCTGCCCTGGGTTTGTGCCCGAGAGTCACAGGATCCCAGAACAAAGTGGGAAGGCACGAGCGAGTGCACAGCGGCCTTCTAAGAATGCCTGAGAGGCCAGCCCTCGAGGTTTTCTATTTCCCCTGAGGACTGAGGGGAGCCTCCTCCAGTAAGGCTATAGCTGCCCCTGTGGACAGCATGAAACAAAGCAGACCTATGCTGCCAGGTTTCCTGGGGGCAGAGAAGGAGGGGTGGGGCCTGGAAGAGGGGCAGAGGGAGGACCGGGAAGCACTCATGACACCTCATCCCAGCTGGGGTACACCTCCCCATCCCTCCTGGGGTGCTTGCCAGCCCCTCCAAGGGCTCCTCTCTCTTCCTCTCTAAACAGTTATGTCTGCCATTCCCTTTCAGTCTCTGCTCTAAGGTCACCTTCCTTATTGCCTTGGTCCAGGCCCCTTCCACATCTGCAAATAGACACACCCGTGTCACAGAGAAGTTTCACATCTGCTTTCGTGGTCTCTCACAGGCCTGTCACATCTCCTTCAGGGAAGCGTCCCATCTCTAAAAGCTTTTTCTTCCTTATATTAAAAAATAAGCTTATTTTTTAAAAAATATCAAAGTAATACCAGAAAATCAGAAATCAAAAAGAATAATATATAAATTATAGGTAATGTCATCACCTAGAGGTATGGACCAACTCCTGGGTGGATATGGATCTATTCACATTATCAGTACCTGTACTATAAAATCTTGAAACTGAAGAGGCCGTATAAGGGAATGGTTAGAGTTTGGACTTTGTACTTAAATCAGCTTAGGTTGGAATCTCAAATCTAGCTGTGTGACTTTGGATAAATTAGTCACTCTGAACTTCAGTTTTCTCTTGGGTAAAAATGGGGATAGTACCCACTTCATGCAGTTGCCAAGAGGATTAAATGAGATGATCCATGTAAAACCCACCAAGTATAGTATATATAATCACAATCTTCTCTCTTCAGTCTCTCACTCTTAGTTTTTTCCTGACAGCTGTAATCATAGTCAAACCACCACTCTCACCAAACAAAATAAATCAAACTATAAAAGGAAAGAAAAAAAAAAAAAAAACCCACAAACAAAACAAAAACCAAGAGGCTACAAAACAAAACATACATATAAAACATTATTTGACACCACTCCTTGAGCCTAACTCTGTATCTCACCATCATACATTCTCTTTCTGCCTCCTCAAGTGTCACTCACTGTAAACCCCATAATTTGACTCGTTAGGATGACAGCGCCCTCCCAGTTGTAAAATCCATCTTCTATTTTTGGCCTTCACCCTCCTTAATTTCTTTATACCACATAACACAGTTGACCACTCTCCTTCTTGAAACACCCCCACTTCCTCTTTCCTTTGTTTCCAAAACACCACTTGCCGGATCTCTCCAGATCCTCCACCTCAGTTTCCTGTGCTGGCAAGTGGTCTTCTCCCTGTTCTTCTCCCTTTATGTCTTTTCTTGGGTGACACTTCCCTTCTCCTGTGTCAGCTATCCTACAGACACTGATGACTTCCAGCTCTCTCCTGAATTCCAGATTCATATATTCAACCACCTGTTAGACATTGCTTCCATCTCAAATCCAACATGTCTAACACTGAATTTTCCACCCTTTCCCCAAAATCTGTTTATGAGCTATATTTCTAATCTCATAATGGTATCATGATCCAGCCAGTTTCATAAGCTAGAATCTTCAGCGTTACCTATGATTCCTCCCTTTTTCTAAATCTTCTTTTCTAACTGGATAATATATCCAGCCAATTATAGTCCATCTCTTGAATCTCCTCCATCTTATCTACTGCTATTTCCACTGTCTTAGTTCAGGTACCCATTATCTCTTCTCTGGATAACTACAATAACCTCTTCTTTGTATATATCCTTTTCCTTAATTGTCAGAGTTATATTCTTAAATACAAAAGTGATCATGTCATTTTCCTGTTTAAATATCTCTGCTTCCTGGAAAGCACAGTTAAACTCTTACTGTAGCTGACCCTAGGCTACCTTCTCACCTAATCTCCCAGAACATGCCAGAAACTGCCACAACTTCTCCACTCCTTACCATGGACTTTTAGGTGGAGCTACCTCAGCTTCTTGGCCTCTGTGGTAGAACACGTGATCTGGGCCAAGCCAATCAGCCATCTCCACTTCCTGGGTCCCAGTAATGGGTTCATGTCCAAGTTACGAGCCAGTGGAGTGTAATTCTGGGTTTGTATTTGAGCTATAAAGAAATCAGAACAAAGAAAGACATAAAGATTTGAACTGACAAGGGAGCCATCACAAGAGAAGCAAGGCCTAGCAGTAGAAAGAGAAAAACCTCATTCTGGTGAAATCTCTTGAGAACTAAATGAAACTGAAGCAGGGTAGTAAAATAGGAACTCAATAGATGGGTCTGGAACCTGGCAGAGAGTCCTTGTGACCATCAGTAACCCCCAGGACGGCTGCTGGAAGACCCTCACCCCCAGGATTCTGTTAACCAGAACAAAGACTTCTTCTGAGAGCAAGGAAAAGCCCGGGATATTCCCCAAGGCCTTTATCATTGGGTCCTCACTGGGGGATTGGTGGGTGGGGTAATCAAGCAAAAGAGCAAACAGCTGGAACCCCTCCCCTGCCATTAGCACGGGGGTGGAATAATGAACAGTTTAAAAGCCAGGCACAGGCTGAGCACGTGTGTGTGTTCTGCTCTCTTGCCTCTGGACATGTTTCTGCCCTCTACTTTCCACTCTCCCCATTTTTCTTCTGCCATGTGGCCAGGCAATAAACCTGGGGATTTATAACCTATAATGGGGAATTGTAGCCTGTAAATCAGCCCGCTTTATCACTTTTCAACCCCTTCCTCTCTATCTGGGACCCCTGCTTTGTTATTGTCTCCCATTTCTCTTCCCTCCCTACCTGAATAAATTACTGGCCTTACTCACCTGTCGTGCTCTTGAAATTCATTCCTGCAGCATAGCCAAGAACCTAAATAAAATCCCGTAACAAAACCATACCCAAAGATATATATACCCTTCATCTACTTTTTTTTAATGTAAGCCAATCTATGCCCCCTCTCCACCTCCCCCCGCCCCTTTTCTTTTCTTTGCTTAGGATAGTCTGAGTTAGGTTTTCTATTATTTGTGGCCAAAACTTCCTACTTACTAACATTTAAACCAGTGGTTTCCAAATTTTGCATTAGAATCACCTGGGGAATTTTTAAAATTTGCAGTACCAATTAAATCATAATGCCTGGGGATAAGAGTATTCATCAGTATTTTTAAAAGATCTTAGGCAATTCCACTGTAGAGCAAAGTTTAGGAAGCAAAATAAGCTACTCCCTCTGTGCTCCCACAGCCTCCTGCCCATCAACTGACCAGAACTTTTTTCACAACATATTACTGGCCTGCCCCCGCTTTGGACTCTCAGCATTTTGGTGACAGATTTGCATCTCTATCTCCTCTGACTTATATGTGGTAAGCACTCAGTAAGTTTTAAATAACGAACCACCAAATGAATGAGCGGGAAAGACCCGGGCCATCCTCTTGCATGTCTTCCCTTCAAGGCATCTTGGACAACGCTGGGTACAAGGCATGAGAGAGTGCAGGGGCAGGCTCTGGGGCCAGAATGCCTTTCCCAAATCCTGGCTTGATGAGACCAAGGGCATGTTCTCAACTGCTGAATGCCTCTGTTTCCTCACCTATAAAATGTAAATAATTCTAACACTTACATCACAGGGATATTGTCAGCACTTAATAAGTTAATACACTTAATACACATAAATTGTTACAGCATAATTTGGTGCATGGTGAACAGTAAATGTCGGCCTCTGCTTTCATTCATTCACTCATAGATGAATATTAAGTACAGTTGATCTGGTTATTCACAGTAGTTATGTTCTAGAAAGTCTCAGTGAACAATGAATTAACAAATACTGGACCACTGCGCCCAGGGGAAATGGAGGACTAGGTTCCTGCAAGCCTTTGGTCACAACATTTCATCAAATGATAATACAGACTTGTTGTTTTATGTGTGCTTCTGCTTAAAGATACCATCTATCTTTTGCTTCCTCTTTAAATTTGCATAAAAGATTCCCTAGGAAGCTTTTTGTTTCATCAGCCTTTTAGAGACTCTCATTGAACTCCTTCTAGAAGCAGGATCATTGCCTTCAGAACATTTAAACAAAGACTTTGAACATAAATGTAAGCAAGTTTCATCATAACTGGAGCTCGTTTAATGAGGTGTTGATTCATTGACATTGAACTCACATCCAGCCGCACTGTAACTCATGCTGAAGGACACTTATGTAGCACATGTCTTTCTTTATAAGGCACATCATAGGCTTTTTGTGCTTAGGGACACTAGACAGCACTTCAGCACTATGCTTGGAGGCCATGTGAAGCAGCAAGTCACCAAGAAAAAGCACAAAAACGCAAAAAGTGTGGCACTAAAAATACTGTGAAAAGATAAAAAATACTGTTTATCGTTTGAGAGCATTGCCTTTTTCCACCTCAGCAGAGACCATGCACGTGGAGCAACTTAAATTTTTAATAGTTCTTTGCACATGCACCAATGACCTCAAAAGTGCCACTGATTTTTTTTTTATTTATTGAGACTTGTTTCATGAGCCAGCATGTGGTTTATCCTGGTGAATGATCTCTATGTAATAAGGAAGAATGTATATCCTGCTGTTGAGGATACAATATTCTGTATAGGTCTCTTAGATCTAGCTCATTTATCATATTATTCAATTCTCTGTTTTCTTCTTGATCTTCTGTCTAGAAGTTCTATCTATTGATTAAAGTCATTTGTTGAAGTTCCCCCCCAAAAAAGTGTCACTGATATTGATTTGGGAGTTACAAATAAATGTTAGTGAGTGGGCAATTCCACAAGTATGGAACCAGTGAACCATGAGGAAGGTTGTATATACTCCCTGGGAGGGCTAAGAAATAATGGAAGGTGCGGTGATGGAGACAGTGGGTTGAGACAACTCATTCTAGAATCTCAGATGACTGCAAGGGGACACACAGTGTGGGAAGAAGCACATTAGAGGGGGGTTTCTGGTGGTTTCATTTTCAGGCTGAAAGCCTGGAACAGGTTTATATGCTGAGAGAAGGAGCCAGGTGAGAGAGAGAAGTGCATGTGTCAAGAGGGGCAGTTTCAACACTTCACAGACAAGATCCTATGGAGGAAGGGGGGAGACCGGCCTGGGCAACAGGTGGGAGGAGGAGCCTGCACTAGAGGGGCCAGGCCTCCTGCGACAGAGGAATGGCAGGGAAGGCGAGTGCAGAGGCAGTCACACCTGGAGACAATTCTGGGGTTGTTTTGCTTTGTGTGCAATTTGTTAATAGAAGTGGTTTTTGTCAAGGTGGTTGGAAGTTTGTTGTGTTGGGGTGGAGAACCAATTACAGCTTGACTGAACAAAAGACTTGTAAAGTTCTCCGCTATTACTGGGCTGCCCTGCCCTCAATGCCAACAGCACACAATCAGGTGCTTTCAGAGTCACCTGAATAGGGCCTGTTATTTGAACCAAAGCCAAACAAAGCTTATTGTGTTGTATTATTCATCTCAGAGAATTCAGTATATTTTAAAGGAGCTCTTTTTCTGCCTGAGGGGAAGAAAAAGCACCTCTTTCTGAAGAACACATCTCTTTGACAGGATTTGTTATGGAACTTTATCTGTAGAGTCTTTGTCTTTAAAAACCTGTGTACATATTTTATAAATTCACAATTTCTGTAATAAAAGCATATTAAAACAAAACAAAACCTATGTGCATAAATTTGTCAACAGAACGGTAGGGGAGGCTCATCTCAAGGCTTTTTGCTGTTTCATAGAGAGGCAGTAAACTTCCAGCTAACCAAGTCCTTGCATGCATCACTCCCTCTCACTCTAGCTCTCAATTATCTTCTCTGCCAAAGGAGGGGCTGGCCGGCTTCCCTTCCATCAATATTTATTTATTAAGCTCCTACCATCTGCAGGGTCCTGCTCTAGGGGTATATATAGATTAATCTTTTGCTTCTACCCTCATTTAATCTACGGTTTTGCAGGGAAACTTAACCAATATCACTCTTCTGCTGTTTAGGCTTCCATCATCTCTCATTTCCATACTTTTAATTGCCTCCTGGCCAACCTCCTTGCCTTCTTGCAGTTTTTAAGCAATCCACTCCTGCCAGAAGGAACTTTTTGAACCTGAAGAAGGGCGGGGGTGATCCTCAGCTGACTCCATTTGCTTGGTGCCACAGATCAGACAGACACACCAAAGTAGGCTAGGAAGGAAAAGAGGATTTATTCTCCGCGGGAGACCAGAGATGTACAATCTCAAGTCAGCCTCTCCCAACAGCAGAAATTCTAATGAATAATTGGGGTGAAGCTAGACATAGCTTCCTTCATTAATAAACATTAAGGGGTTGAACATGGTGGGGTGGGTACAATCATTATCAGAGATCAAGGTTCTGGGATAGGAAAGTCTAGGGTAGAGGTCAGTCACAAGGTTTTCCAGATGGATATCAAACAGGAGAGTGGAGTGGTTAGCCATAAACAAGTAAGTCCAGTCTAGAATTACCATCACAATGGTAAGTATACACAAGGGAGAGGCTAAGTTTTGCATAACCATGAACAAGGGTGAGACCTGCTAAGAATGGCCATCAGAAGAGCAGCCTGTTACAGCAATTTCAAATATTAATTTTTGCTATTTTTATAATATAAAGGCATCTGTATAATTCTTAACCCTTGGTTACAAAGGTTCAGTACAATGCCTCAATACAGAAACTATACTGCGTTTTCCTAGTGTTAGCAAAACTTGTGTCCAATCTGGGTCCTGCCCTCCAGCCCTATGACAGGCACTTTCAGGCCTTGTTTTATTTACTCATGCTGTGCCCATCCATCCTCTACGTCTTGCAAATTTTCATATTTTTCATTGCTTTACCCTTGGCAGAATGACTTGCTCTCTCCTACTGGTTGATCATGTTTAAACACACCTCAGTTTTACCATTTATCACGGTATGATAGCTTAACTGTCTGTCTCTTCTGACTGACTGCCAGGAAGCTCCTATTTTAAGGAGCTTTATAATAGGTCTTTTTTTTTTTTTTAAAGATATATAGATCATAAAAAATGTTACATTAAAAAATATAAGAGGTTCACATATACCCCATACACCTCCCCCCGCCCCACTCCCCCTACATCAACAATCTCTTTCATCATTGTGGCATATTCATTGCATTCGGTGAAAACATTTTGGAGCACTGCTGCACCACATGGATTATAGTTTACATTGTAGTTTACACTCTCTCCCAGTCCATTCAGTGGGTTATGGCAGGATATATAATGTCCTGCATCTGTCCCTGTAATTTCATTCAGGACAACTCCAAGTCCTGAAAATGCCCCCATATCACACCTCTTCTTCCCTCTCCCTGCCCTCAGCAACTCCTGTGGCCACTGTGGCATAATTTCACATCAATGGCATAATTTCTTTCATTGCTAGAGTCACAAAAGTTCTATAGTAGAATACCAGTAAGTTTACTCTAGTCTATATTTCATTCCTCCATCCTGTGGACCCTGGGATGGTGATGTCCACTCCACCTCTAAATTGAGAGAGAGCTTAGATCCATAGCTGATGGATATGATTCTCCTGCTTGCAGTTGTAGATGCTCTCGGTTCCCTGGTGTGGTGGTTGACCATCCTTACCTCCCTGACAGCTGATCTGGGTAAATCCAACGAACCAGAGACAAGGTGGTATAATTCTGCTGAGGCTCAGGGCCCAGCTGGCACATGGACTGTCCAGAGATTCAAGTCTCCTGAGCATACACTAACCCCAGTGCCAACGACAGGTTCAGTAAAAGTGACAGAAGAGGCATGTGTAGAGAGGTCTCATCTGAGTCCAACTCTATCACACTCAGGAGCACAAATTCCAAAGTAGGGCCCACTGGCAAGGCACTGAACTCCAGAGCTATCCACCATGACTGTAGAACCTGTGTGTCTCTGTAGCCCTCAGGAATACCAGTACCTGGGGTTGTATCTACTTTGGCTGTCTCTGGGATCCTGCTGAGATGTGCATAAGCGAAACCCCTCTGATGACATCCCGACTCATTTTGAAGTCTTTTAACCATATAAATTCATTTGTCTTTACCATTTCCCCCTTTTATTCAAGGTCTTTTTCTAGTTGCATTACCACCTGGTGATTGGTAGTAATCCCTCAGCAGCAGGGAGGCTCATCCCTGGGAGTCATGTCCCACACTGGGGGGAAGGTAATGCATTACATGCTGAATTTGATTTAGAGAGCCTTAGTAGCTGGCAAGGTAAGTCTCTCCTCCTTGTTCCTCTTCAAAATTATTTTAGCTTTTCTTGGGTTACCCTCTTCAACATTAATTTTAAGATCATCTTGTAAAGGTCTTTGAAAATCCTTATGAATATTTTGATCAACATTTCGATGAATTTATATATTGAGAGAAATGTTCATCTCTCTGGTGGTGAGCCTTCACATCTATGAACACACTAAAGATCTTCATCTATTCAGATTGTCATTTGTGTGGAATATAGTAACAAACTCAGAGCATCATTCCCAAAGGAATCTCCACCAGTAGAGTAAAGAGCATCTGAAGAGAGCCATCACTGGGCCTGAGAAGAGCCCAGTTAGAAGGAAGTGAAAGCAGGTTGTTCAAACTGATTGACAAGGCATGGCTAAGCAGGGGTGACACACTGGAATGCCTGAATGCTACCACTGCCTAAGCCCACTTATGGCAGGTGTTGCTAATCCATCGTAGTATTCTCTTCCTCTGAACCTGAGGCTGTCAGCGTCCTTCTCAACCTGGAGCTTTTGGCAGCCCCCACAGATTAGTCAGAGTTGGGGCACCAAGTGAAACCAAAGTGCCTTTCAGCCAGAACCACTCAAGCAGACAGGCATTTGCTGGAGCCCTGCCACAACCCAAAGTGAGTGGCTCTGAGCCATGTCACAGACCTGCATAGACAGAAGTGTGGCCACATCAGATGCATTAACCTCCTCCAGGTTTATATATATTTTAGGAGGTATGGTGGATTGAACCTGGGACTCATACATGGGAAGCAGGCACTCAACCACTGAGCTACACCCTCTCCTCCAGGTTTAAAGATTGCTTCCCTCTGGAAAAAAAATGTAGATTATAGGCAAGGCATTTAACTGAATAGGATGAATGGAGAAATACTTTGTTGCAGGATCTGGTTTTGAGTTTTCATTCTGGCCACTAGGATACTCTGTGTTTCTATTTTTTTTTTTTTAATTTTTATTTTTTGAACATTTATTTTATTTATTTCTTCCCCACCCCTCATTGTTTGCACTTGCTGTCTGCTCTCTGTGTCTGCTTGTCTTTTTAGGAAACACTGGGAACCGAATCTGGGACCTCCTAAGTGGGAGGGAGGCATCTAATCCCTTGAGCCAACTCTGCCCCTGCTTGTTCTGTTTCTTGTTGTGTTTCCGTATTGTGTCTCTTCATTGCATCTATGTTTTTAAATATTCAGGAAACCTGGTCCCTGACTGCTTAAGCAAGAGCGGCTTCTGGCTCCTTACCCCTCTGTGTGGGAGATAGACTTGGAACATATCATCCCAATCTACTGTGACAACCATGACTACAGAGATCCATATAAGGATCTGTGCCTTGCTCCCTTCTGTACCCTTTGCACCCGGCGCACAGTAGGTCTTTACCATATCCTGATGTAGATTAGAGTCAGTCAATATTCATTGAGTATCTGCCCTGTGGTAGGCACTGGGCTAAGTGCTTAACCGATATGAAACCATCCTGTCCTCTTCACAGCGGGAGGCAGGTAATTTCCATTTCACAGATGAGGAAATGAAGGCCAAGGGAGCTAACATGACTCACCTAATGAGGGTCACATGGCTGGCAATAACAGAACTGGGATCCAAATTCTGTTGACCCAGGGCTGTGGAACCAAAGTCCAGGGACCCACTCCTTCCAGTCACAGGAAGAGAGGAGGAAGGGAAGGAGGGAGAGAGGAGAAAGGAGCAGGGAAAGGTGGCAGGAAGAAGAGAAGGCAGGAGAAAGCTGCGGGGAGGAGGGGGGAGGCAGGCTGGCGGTGGCAGAAGCTCCAAGGCCATTTCCTCCTTTTCTGAAATTCCAGCCAACCCTCCCTCCTTTCCCAGGGTGCGAGTGTGGAAGCAGCCTGTCCTCGGTGGTCTTGTTTGTCTCTCGGAGGAAGGAGTAGAGGAGAGAGAGGGCAGACTTCCAGCTGGGCTCCTCTCGCGGGGGCGCCTGGGGCCAGTTACTGCGGCAGCTCAGCGCTTTATGTGGGGCCAGAAAGCCTGCAGCATCCTCAGGACCAGGCAGCGGGGTTAGCTGAGGACCAAAGAGAGCACGGATGGACGACTCGAAGACTATGATTTGGCTACCCATTAAAACAAACTAACAAACAA
The DNA here is from genome assembly GCF_030445035.2 of Dasypus novemcinctus. Classification (NCBI taxonomy): domain Eukaryota; kingdom Metazoa; phylum Chordata; class Mammalia; order Cingulata; family Dasypodidae; genus Dasypus; species Dasypus novemcinctus. The sequence continues at coordinate 82,064,669 of NC_080682.1, forward strand.
AACCACTTCTCCAGAATACAGAAACCATTTCTCACTAGGGGTGGAACTCTGAAAGATTTTTCTCCTTTTTTTTACTTAATTTGCACACAACGTTGCTCCAAGATCAGCTCCCTGTCTCAAGGGATGGCTGGGAAGGGGTAGGTGTGTTTAGAGGGTGCAGCTGTGACAAGGGGAGACCGCGGCAGGGAGGGGCTGCGTGGTGCCAGCCGCTCAGGTGAGCTGCCCGTGACCTAAGGTGCATTGCGAGGGCGTTACTCAGCCGGCAAGGAGCGACTCTAGACTTTTGACTTTACCCTCACCTCCCTCTTTCCGGCTCTCGACTCACCACAGCTCCTCCTTTTCCAGATGGCTGCTGAGGGGGAAGTTCTATAAGGCCAGGTCTCCCCCCACCTCTGAGGTGTGGATTTAATTAAAAGCCAGTCCAGTTTGCCCCCTATAGGAAACAGGGCAGACAGGATGTTAGTGCCAAAGTGAGCCAAACACCAAGTCAGCATGGGAAGCATCCACGAGCTTCCTGTGGTAACCACTGGACTCCGTCACAGGAGGGGCAGGGCCCTGCATCCCAGGGGAGCTGACCGGCCGGCTGTAGACGTGGCAGGGGCTCTGGGGTGGGTGGGCAGAGCTCTGGCAGGAAAGGTCTGGCATTTGCTAAGGATGCTTGTCCAAGGTGGGCAGCAGCCTCTTGCTTCCAAGGGGTCCTCTTTGAAAACAGGACCCCAGGGAGTGCCTCCGGATGCAGGAACAAGGTCCAGCCTGCCAGCGGAGAGCTGGGGAAAGCTGGTGAGACCTTAGAATCCCAGCCAAAGGGGGCTCACGACTCCCACGCTCCTGGGAAAATCTGTGGGAACTGGGGCAGAAGCTCAGTCACGCAGAATGGGTAGGGGAAAGCAGGTGGGGGCTCCGGGAGGGGACTTCCTCAGAAACACTTGATCAGGACAGCAGATCTTAGCCCTTCCTATCCCCCTGGCTCGAGGGGCTCCCACCGCTGGGTCTGGCTGGGTGCACTGGCTCGAGGGCCTGGGTGACCCAGGAGCGCTGAGGGTCTCCAGAGCTGCAGACGGGCCTGAGGAGGCAGGTGTAGACAGACCCCGTCAGTCTCCCTGCCTGCGTTACACGGTGACCATCTCCACGTGAACCTGGTAGAGTGATTTTTCCCTCTGTAGCACTTGGTGTTAGCAAAGCACTTGACTGCGTCAGCTACCTTTTGAAAATAGATAATTGCATTTCCTCATGCCCAGGAAAATGGAAAGGAAGGAAAATGATGCCAAAAGGGGTCAAGGGTACCTGGCCTGTGGCAGGTAGTGATCGATATTCAGTCTCTGCACTCTTACTGCTGAGCCCAGAGAGCAAGGACCTCCTGCAGGCCTTCCTCTCCAGCTGCTCAGCCTTTGCCATTTTCTGTGTAAAGCGAGGAGCCAGAGAGGATGGCTAGAAAGCAGTGCTGCAGGAGGGAAGGAACCGTAGAAGATAAAGTCTGCGTCTGTCGTCCTTGGTTTTCCCTGCGATGCTGCGTAACTGCGGCAGGTTTTGTTTTCCCAAGGTGGTCACGACAATATCTCCCATCGGACACTCCCTTCGAAACGTGGCCTTGCCACTCCCCACCAGGAGCTGGCATCGATTTCTGTACCCCTCTGCATCCGGGGGGCCCCTTGACTGTTTTGATTGATAGGTTAAGGCTGGCATAGCTGGCAACTTCCTCCTCCTGCCCCTGGGAACCCGGTCGTCGTGTCATGAGAAATCCACCCCCCACAGAGAGGTCACATGCGGATGGTCTGGTCAGTGGCCTCAGCTGGGCTCCCAGCCGACAGCGCGTCAAGCGCCAGCACCGAGAGGCAATCGTGGACGCCCAGCCCACCGGAACTTCCGACGGCAGCCCTCGCTGGCATCTGGCTGCCATTGCACGAGAGACCCCGGGGGAGGCCTGCCCAGCCGCAGTTAGTCAGTTCACGGAACTACGGGTGATGATGATAAAGTGGAATATAATTAACTGCTTTAAGTCACTAACTCTGGGCTCATACGGCAATAGCTGCTGGAAGAGAAATGAACCCAAAATATAAGTTTTAAAACAACCACCTTTTTGTTATTTCTCATGGGCCTGGTTGCTCACGTGTCTTTGGTCAGCTGGTGGGTTGGCTGGGGGCTGGCTGGTCTGGGGTAGCCTCAGCTGGGAGAACTTTGTGCTATGTGGTCTCTGATGCCCCAACAAGATAACCCAGGCTTGTTCTTATGGCTGTAGTGGGAGTACAAGAGGGAATGCAAGACGCACGGTCTTTTAAGACTTTGGCTGGAAACTGGCCACAAAATATTGTCCAAAGCAGATGCCAGGGCCAGCCTAGATTCAAAGGATGGGAAGATAGACTCCATCTCTTGGTGGGAGGGGCTACAAAGTCACATTGCAGAGGGTGTGGGTGGGAAGGGGTGGAGAATTGAGGCTGTTTTTGCAATTAGTTTGTCACAATATCTAAAGATATAAAGAAGTTTGCTGGGGACCAGATGTGGCTCAAGCAGTTGGGCACCCGCCACCCACATGGGAGGTCCCGGGTTTGGTTCCCAGTGCCTCCTAAAGAAGATGAGCTAATGCAACAAGCTGATGCATGAGCAGGCACAACAAGCAGATACAACGAACAGGGAGTGTTTGTGGCTCCAGCAGTTTGGCACCTGCCTCCTACATGGGAGGTCCTGGGTTTGGTTCCCAGTGCCTCCAGAGAGGACGAGTGAACACAGTGAGCAGAGACAATGAACAGACATAGCAGGTAGACAACAAGCAGACAAACAAGGGGGGAAGAAATTTGCTGGGAAGGAAGAAATTTGCTGGGAAGGGGGATGAGATCTAAATCCCCTCCTCTGTTTTCACTGACATCTTTAGTTAAATCTTCCTTGCTCAGTATTACTTTTCATTATTTTTGGTTTCCAGCCTCTATGGAGAGTAAGGTAAGGAAGGAAAGGGGCTGTGAGTAGCTTTTGGGTGGCCACGTTGGTAAAGTGCCCTAGTCCTATGGTTTCACACAGGGTCTGTGAAGCCTGGAGTCGTGTGGCAGCTTCTCAGCGTCTGTCATAAGGGAAGTGGGAGTGTAGGAGCATGAGGAACTCGGGGCCCCCACATTAACCAGGGCCCCCTTGGAGAAATGTTATGCAGCTTTGAGGAAATAGTACAAAAAGATTTGAACTAGATCCATCTCTTTATTTCACAGAAAAGCAGTCTTAATGAAGTAGAATGTCCACGCCAAGTTAATTAGCAAATGTCTTGGCTGACGTTCGAACCCCAGCCTGCTAACCCACTGCTCAACCCAAAGCTGGTGCCCTACCCTGCTTCCCTCCACCCACGGTGATTTCAGGATGGTAGAGGAGTGCTGTAGCCTGGTGGAGAGCGGAAAAACAGGGCAACCAGAAGGAATATTTCTGACATGTTACTGCTTTGTCCACTTCCTTAGCAAGCGAGACCATTCCTATTTTCTTGAGTCCTGAGCCTCAGTGAACCCATTACACACACACACACACACATACACACACTCAGCCCTCACATGCCCCACAAAGCTTGATCCCCAGAACCTCAGACACTTCAGGGCCTCGTATGGCAGGCCCCCTGGGCTGGGCTGGCTGGTCAACTCCTGGTGGAGCTGACTCCTAAAATGAAATGGCCATCTGGAAGCAAAAATTCATTCCCCTAGGGGAAGTCTGATCTTGCTTGGAGCCTGTGATCTCCTTGTTCTCCTCCCAGTGTGTTAATTCCATTTCTTTCCCAGTTGGTTTTTTCGGGACAAGGGCTATTTATAGCTCCTCCTAAACCCTTTTCAGTCTGTTTCCTGTTCAAGGGCTCCATTAGTCACCAGAGAGTGGCTCAGGCGGTCTCCGGGCCCTGCCTGGTCCCAGCACCAGGGTACTCAGGGCTGCTGCTCAGGCTCGGTGGATCCCAGCGGGGGTTAGGAGGAGGGGAGGCGGGAGACTGGGCAGGGAAGCCAAGTGGAAGCATCTTCCGTGGCCTGAAGCCCTGAGTCCTCAAGGCTTCCTGGAGTTTACTCAGCCCTTGGAGACACAGAACCTCTGCAGAGGCACCTCCATTCGGCAGCATATTTTTGCCATTACTTGATGACCTAGTTGCATGCAGTTCCTTGCAGAGAATTTCCTCCCAAGCCATATAAGGTGATTTCACTGCACCACAAACTGAGGCTTCTATTTGCAGCCTGTGATAGAGGCTCCCTCCTGACTCGCTCCTGCTGCCCATGGCCTGCCTAGGCTGCTCCCTGCTCCAGGACGGGTTCTCTCCACGCACGGCTGGTGCCAGGGACTCAGCAGCTTCCTCCAAGTGGAGGGTCCCGGTCTGGGCTGAGCTTCTGTAGCCACAGGCCCCGGGAGCAGACCTCTGAGGCCGAGAGGAGAGGATGAAGGGGCAACAACAAGGCCTGCGCTCACGTGGCGCACACTCCTGCCTTCCTACTTCCTGTGTCTTCCTTCATGCTGTCCCTGGGCCTTCGCTCACGCTGTCCCTGTGTCTTTGTCCACACTGTCCCTGTGTCTTTGTCCACACTGTCCCTGTGTCTTTGTCCACACTGTCCCTGGGCCTTGGCTCACGCTGTCCCTGTGTCTTTGTCCACACTGTCCCTGTGCCTTCACTCACGCTCTCCCTGTGCCTTTGTCCACACTGTCCCTATGTCTTTGTCCACACTGTCCCTGGGCCTTGGCTCACGCTGTCCCTGGGCCTGCAGTGCATGCTTTGGATAGGAGCTATTTCCAGAGGTCTTCAGCAGGCACCAATCTCGCCCAACATCCTTGGAAAGAAGTCTGAGGCTCCATCTGCTAGTCATCCAGTGGCCTACGTGGACAGTCTAAGATCTTTCCAAATTGTAGCCTCACTATTCCCAGAGCTCCAAATAAGGATTCTCACGTGCCTTGGACACAGCTCCCGCAGACCAAAGAGATGGCCAAATCCAGGCTCTCCTGAGGGGCAGTGGCCTTCTCTGTCCCAGCCTCAGGGTTGTATGACTCAGAGCAGCAGGGCCACCCCATACCAGCCAGTCACCGAGCACCCGCTGCCTGCTGCGTGCTGTGGAGATGGAGAACAAGCTGAGTGCTCAGAAAAGGTGTTGGAAAATAAAAAAAAGAACAAAAAAATGATAATAAAAAAAAAGAAACGGGGTTGGCTAGAAGGTGCCTGGGCTCAATGCAACCCTCCTGTCGCACTCGGAGCGCCAGCATGCACACCAGCGCCCCAAGCGGAGGATGCCGAGGAAATGGGGCATGCGGCTCGTCTGCCAGGCACCAGCCCAGGCCCGAGCATCCCAGGGCTTTCCTGAGCTGTGGTGCACACCCACCATCTGGCACAATTGTTTTTATTTCCGTTCAGTTTCCATCCTAGGAAATTCATCACAGACTGTCTTCCCATAGAGCACACGCAATTACATCCTTGGGGCTGCAAAAGCCAGGAAGACACGGTCAAGACAGCTGCGTCGGGCTTTAGTCAAGGATGCGCTTGCGTCTGCAGCACTGGAGTCCGCAGAACTGCCTCCCAGGGGGTGGGTGATCCCGGAGCAGAGCTGGGACACGAGGACCGGGCAGGGGTTTTCCCTCTTCCAGGATCCGCCTCAGAGAGCACCTGAGGGTGAGACCCTTACTTCAAGGTCTTCTTAAAATGAGGTTCTCTCATTCGTCCCACTTTTGGATGAGGAAGATTAACACACATACTGAAAATGTGTAGAGCATGATACATTAGAATAGATAGTTCTAAAGCAAACGCCCGTGTAATCAGCACTCAGGTCACAAACAAAAACGTTGTGAGCAGTCCAGAAGGGACCTCCCTGGCTCTCCTGACCTGATCATACTCTCTTCCCTCTCCTCTAAACTTTTACAGCATCCACTTCCTTTTCTTTTAGTTTTACCACTGAAGTGTGCATCCCTAAGAAAACAGTTTAATTTTGCCTGTTTTTGAGTTCCGCATGAATAGAATCATGGTGTACTTTTCTGATGTCTTGCTTCTTTTGCTCAATTACGTTCATGAGATTCATCCATGTTGTTGTGTTTAGTGTAGTACATACATTTTCATGGCTACGTAGTGTTCAGCTGCATGAATATCCCATCTTATTTACCCACACTACTGTTGATGAGCATTCATTTGTTTCCAGGTTTGGGCTATTATGAGCAATGCTGAAGTGAGCATTCTTGGCATGCATATCCTGATGCACAAATATGCCCAGACTTCCCCAAGTGTTATACCTAAGGGCGAAATTGTAAGGCCATAGGGTATGCATGTGAACATCTTTACTAGATAATGACAAACGGGTTTTACAAGCAGTTGCACTGAGTCTTGCCCTTTCTGTTGGACAATTGCAGCAGCTATGGAGACAGAGGACCCAGAAACGCTGGTCCCACAGAGACGCTTCAGGAGGAAGACCTTCTGTGGAGGAACCAAGCCCGCGTGTGCCTTTGCTCCTTTATCTCATTTGTGGGGCCGGTCAGCTCTGCCTCATCATCCCAGCCTCTGCTATTGCAGCGCCCACTAGGCGGGCCCATTACTACCCTTACCTCAGGCTCAGTTCACCCTGGTTCCCAGACTAGTGCGGTCAAGGACATGGTGGGCAGGTGTCATCTGAAGCTTAGTTGAAGGGACCCTAGCCACCAGCAGGAAGTCAGGAGGGGCTTCCTGGAATGGGGATTGAACAGGGCCGTTGGTAGGATGGTGCTTCATGTCTGGAACCTGAGGTATGATAGTCCTCGTGGCAGCCTGGGACGACTAGAGAGGAGAGATTAGGACTCGCGTTTGGCCCAGAGACCAACTCAAGCATCACTTATGTATTTTTATATTGTGACAGCCCAACTTGAATAGCCTTAAATAAAACCAAGAATTTACTGACCTGTAACAAAGTATAGTTTGGCCTTCAGGAGAAACTTGATCCAGAAGCTCAAATGACATTACAAGTTCCTGGCACATCTTGTCCCTGCTTTACAGCACTGCCGGCATTCTCTTCAGGGTCAGCCCCTCCAGCCTCATACCACCAAGGATCCGGTGAAAAAGACTATGTTACTCCTTTCAGGTCTCATGGGCTCTGACTAGGTTATAGCCATGTTCCTGAGTCAACCATTGTGCCTGGGGAAAGGGGTGGAGTGGGTGAGGAAAGATGTGACAAGCTGATGGCTCCATGCAGCAGAAGTGGTATCAGAGCTCCCCCAATGAATCACTACATGGTGGAGAATTGGGGAAGGATGGTTTTCCAAAGAAATTCAGGATTCAGACACCAGGCTGGGCAGGGAGAACTGAATACTGATTAAACATAGGTGTCCATTGCAAGAAGAACTCTGGAGAATCAGCTGTTCTTAACGAGTAAGGTGAGTTCCTATAGAAAGATAAGATTCTCGTCCAGGAATGGAAACTAGCAGTGTAGGGGCTGAAGGAGGGCTTTGGCAGGATCTGTAACAAGGGACAACTCAGGGAGTGACCCTGGGCCAGGACACATTGGGTTCCATCCCAGGTACTCCTAGTGCCAATCAAACCTCGCTCTTAAACCTGGGGATTGGCAGACACACACAGTCTCAGAATTCATGAAATATATTAATCCATTTATTTTCTGGACATCTGAGAGGGGAATTCCCGGAGAGAAAGGGGTAAAAATGAATGTTCTTACTCAATATGAAAAATTTTAATATATTTTCATATAACAGAAATTGGGGACCAGAGGGCCTGGGATAATATGGGTTCCCCCTCATTTAAGTGGAACAGCTAACAGAGCAGCTCTCTAATCCTTTTTTACCCTGGATCTGGCTATGGAGAAAATATCTTTTGGGAAAGATGCATAAGAAAGTTTCACTAGCGGGTCCCTAAGTGGAGGAATCCTAAGAAAGAGGACTTAGCTTTTTTCATTTTATACTGTTCTGTATAAGTAAACTGTGCAGGAGTTATTTTTTAAAAATGTCAAAGAAATTATCTCAACAGTGGGATTTGGGGCTACTTTTGTCAGTATTTTGAAAAAAACTAACATGTTATTAAAAATCCCATGTAAAGGAGGGGGAACCCAAATTATTCCAGGCCCTCTGATATCCTCCCCAGCAGGTGCCCCTGCCCTGGCTGCAGGTGAGACCTCACCGCTGGGGTCAGCCTGCACTGGCCCCACCCCCACTGCCCCCCATCTCCCAGCTCTCCAGGGCATTCCCTTGTGGTGAAGTTTACAACAGGGGAATATTTACTTAATAAGAATTGTCCCAAAGAAAAGGATTTTCCCACAGATTACACCTGGCATTTAAGGATGTCTTCTTTATACATTTTTTCCAACAGTGATTCACTAGGGATCATCAGAGACAGCCTGATGGGAAAGCTGCCATTGTTCCTTCCCAAGCTCTGATCAGGGTTATAGAACCTTGTGCTGATTTGTACTTACAGCCTTACTTCCCCCTTGCCACTTGTTCCCAGGACTGAGGAAACACTGTATGCTGCCTGCAGTTTACTTTAGCCTGAAATCCTTTTCTTTAAGCATCAAGTTATCTGTGTCCTCAGACATGACTATAGAAGGAGAGTGGGAGGCTCTTAAAAATTCTAATTTGTTCATCCATCATATATATTTTCTGAGCATTTACCATATACTCCCATGAAGTCCACTTGAGAGGAGCTGTGGCCTTTGGTTGAGGCAACTCCACAGTGAGGGAGATAGGGCATAAACACTCCAGCCTCACTCTGCTCCTTCCTCTGACCTCCTGCTGATGCTCCCCATTGGCTGCACACAACCAGAAGCCAGAGGGGAAGGCATGTCTGTGGTCCATAGAGGTCAGCCTCCAGGGGCAGAGAGCGAGACAGGGAAGGTGGGAAGTGGATTTGGGGGGGCAAAGGGAAGACGTCCAGCCCGAGAATAGTAGGATCAGGTGAGCTGTTCAGCAAGATCAATTTGGGCAGAATGGAGAATGAATTAGAGACAGAGGGAATGGGGAGAGGAAAAGAGTATGAGCATCTGAACTAAGCATCAGTCATGGAGATGGGGAGGGAGAGAAAGATTCAAGTAGCCTTAAGAAGGAAGAGTAGTCAGGACCTGTTGACAAGGACAAAGAACAAAGGAGGAGCCTCGCATAGCCTGGGTATCTGGGTGGGTGGTGGCAGGAGGGAGCAAGTCTAGGCAAAGGTGTTCTTACTGGAGAAAAAAATCACCCTTTCTAGCCTCGTGGGCAAATGTGGTGGAAGGACAAGACAGATGGCCTCCTGTGTTCCTGCTCTGGGCAGAATTACAATGGTTTCTGCCTTCCCTTTCCTTTCATTTCTGTGCCCTTTTCCCTACCACTTAGCAGCCCCCAAACACCCACTTTGGCACTGGCCTGATCTCCTCAAACTGCCCAGACTGCAAAATGATTTCTCTGTCTCCACTTCCATCCCTTTCCACTAGTGAAAAACCCGTCCTCAAAGGAAAACAAGTTGCAATAAAAAATGACTAATTGTTTTCTCTCTGTGGCTGTAACGATGTATTTAGAAAGTATCTATTGGATGAATCTTTAATTAATAGACTATGAGAAAAGACTTTTTTTTTAAGTCTGCACATTCCCAGGGCATTCATAAACCTCAATCAACCCAGTCCCCCATTTCCTCAAAAGAACACAGGTAAACAACTCAGAGTGCCTTCTCTAAAGTGCTGGCAACCTCTCATCTAGCATTATATATTACTAGCATTATATATTACTTATTATCAATGGTGGGGATGACTTTTAAGTCTGATTCCTAAGAAGTGTGCAGCATGTTTGGGAATAGGAAATAGGGTAGACCTAAATATGTCTAAAAACAAAACAAAACAGCAAACCTAGTTCAATAAGCTTTGAAAGCAGGTCTCCATGAATGCCCCCTCACTTCCCCAGTGAAATCTAATTGTTCTGCCCACAGAGAGCTGCCTCAAAGGGGAGAGACCTTCCCAGAGGCCCCACATGGCGGAGAAGGAGGCAGTGTTGCTAGGTAGCTGGCTGCTGTCCTGGGGTTGCCATGGTGATGATGGTTTTTGTGGATGAGGAGGGTGCTGAGTGGTTTACTTGTGAGTGTCTGTATAAGCAGGCTGGACTTTTTAACGGCCATTCATTCCTTGAAACCATGTCATCATGTGCATCATCACAGTTTTCCAGAGGAAGAACATTTGTTCTCCTTGAGAGGTTGCATTCCTGGCTAAAGACGCAGTTGCAGATAAATCATAGCTGAGATCAACAATCTGTCATAAACAGCAGGCATGAGGGCCCAAAGAGCTTCAATGAGTCTCAGGACTAAAATTACCATCTAAGCCCCACCACAAAGCCAGCACTTGACTTCATGTGAGGTCCCACGGACCATACTCCTTCCTTCCTTCCTTCCTTCCTTCCTTCCTTCCTTCCTTCCTTCCTTCCTTCCTTCCTTCCTTCCTTCCTTCCTTCCTTCCTTCCTTCCCTCCCTCCCTCCCTCCCTCCCTCCCTCCATTTGAGAGCTCTAGGGGACATTGTGGTTTGCTCCCAGCATTTATTCCACTTCAGGTGATTAGTCTTCTAAGCCAACCACGGTAATTCCATCCTGCTGGCCCAATCCTGGCTGGTCAAAGAGCTCTAAAGGGAGGTGTGCTGGCCTAGACTCTGAGAAAGATTTCCTTGCTCTAAGAAAGAGGCCCAGGAGGTGACAGTCCTCTTTTTCTCTACATGTGCCTGGATATGACTCTGGAAACTACAGCGGTCATCTTACTGTGAGCTTAAAGGGCAAAGCCCTTGCTGCCGAGGGCACCAAGCAGATGGAAAGAACTCGACCACAGGCAATCTTGTTGAGCTGCTATTTCAGCTAATCTGGCACTTGCCCTGCCACTCTTTATGTTGTTGAGGTCATACGTTTCCAGAAGGTGAAGTAAAGCCTCCTACTGACACACGTGTGGGCCATGTGTGGACTGACTGTCGTGTGTGCTCAGCACTTCTCTCTGCCTCCTCTTTCTCATGCTAGTTGAGCCTCCAACCCCTTCCGATCTCTATTCTACATCTCAGTTACTGCGCGTGGTGGACTTTTCACAAAGATGGGCGCATTAATTCCTCCTTTCCCTGTACACTTTCAATATTGTTTTGCTCCTTCTCCCATTGGGGGCAGGGTTTTTTCCTCCATCCCTCAAACCTAGGTTTGGCCATGTGACTTGCCTTGGCCAATGGGAAATTAGCAAAGGAAACACAAGCAGAGGCTTAAAAAGCACTTGTATACTAGGACTTGATGCACAAGGGCCTGAGCTAGCCTGCCAGAAAGGTCACAGAGAGAACCAAGGAACACCCTGACAGCCAGAATGCAAGTAAAACCACCTTAGATCATCTGGCTTTAGTGGAGCCACCAGATAGCAGAAGTCACAGGAATGATCTCAAGTGGGACGAGAAGAAGCTCTATAGAGATGAGCTCTGCCTGAATTGCTGACACACAGCATCACAAGCAAATAAAATGGCTGTTGTTTTAAGCCACTACATTTTGGGGTGTTTTGCTACAAAGCAACAGCTATCTAATACACTGACAGACAATTGCCAATCTGACACAATCCTCTTGGGTTCATTCAGTGCCAAGCACTGCATAAGGCACTGTGGCTACAACCACAAGAGCAGACGTACTATGCTCTCTTAGGGGCACTTACACTGTTACCTTTTGCCAGGCACTGTGCCAAGGGCTTTAGGTGCATTAACTCAAGTAAGAGTGTTAAAACTAGTACCACTATCTTCCTGATGAAGAAACTGAGTCTCAGAGAAAGTAAAGAAATTGCCAAATGTGGTAGATTATATTTTCTAATGATGGTTACAACAAGATCTCCTGTGTGATATGCTCTACTAAAACCTTGCTATGCCCTCATCAAGAGAAGGAAACTAATTCCCTTTCCATAAATCTGGAGGATAGGGCCTGGTGATTGATTGCAACTAATAGAATGTGGCAGATGTGGAGCCACATGACTTCTTCGGCTAAGTCATAAAATATGCTACAACTTCTATTTTATGAGCTGGGTCATTTGCCTTCCGAGTCCTGAGCTTTCATGTATGAAGTCTAACTGTGCTGAGGCCGCCATGATGTGAGGAATCCTAGGACACACAGAGAGGCTGCTTGGGAGTGTTCCAGCTGAAGACTCCAGCTGAAGTCCAACTCTCAGGCAGCAGCAACTTCCGGATGATTCTAGCTCCCAGCTGTTAAGTCACCCAGACTTTGAGTTGTCACTCTTGAGGCCCAGATACCATGTAACAGAGACACATCATCCCCACCATGCCTGGTCCAACTCAAAGAATGCATGAGCACAAAAAATGGTTGGTTCACACCACTATATTTTGGGGTGGTTTGTTACACAGCAATAATAATGGAACCCCTAGGGTTGCACAGCTAGATAACAAGAAGGGGCCAGACTTTGAACCCTAGCAGTCTGACTCTAGAGCCTGAGCTCTTAACCACTAACCCCTCAGCCTCTCTTCACCTCCATGCTTCCTCAGCTTCCTCAACAGAATAGAAGATTGTCTCCCCCTGAAACCACCACTACCAAGCCATTCCCTGCACTCTGGGCCCAGAGGGCAAGGAGGAAAGGAATAAGGATGCTTCTTATTCTTGCTTCCAGGCCACCACTCTCCACGATCCCTCCTTTTTGGAAGTTCAGTCTTATCATGGCTCCATGACAAGACTCTCGCACCTTCAGGACACTGTCCATCTTCCTTACTGATTTTGGTTCCTGTTTCACAGGTTTGCTCTTTGCTCCCAATTGAACTCCAGGTGGAATATGAACCATTATGTGACCCTCCTAGATATCAGGCACATGGTAGGGAAACAAAGTAGAATGAACTCTGTATTAGTATCCTATTGCTGCTGTAACAAATTTCAAACATGGTGGCTTAAAAAAACACAAATGTATTAGCCTGCTGTTCTGGAGTTTTGATGTCTGAAGTGGGTTTGACTAGACTAAAATTGCGTTGTCAGCTGGGCTGCCTTCCTTTTGTAGGTTCCAAGAATATATTTTCTTACCTTTTGCAATTTCCAGAAGCTACCTGCATCCCTTGGCTCATCCCTTGGCCTCCATCTTCAAATCCAGCAGTGTAGCAGTTTCCGATGTCTCTCTTTGACACTCCTGCCTCCCTCTTTCTCTTACAAGGACCCTTGTAATTACATTAGACCCACCTGGATAATCCAGGATAATCGCTTCATCTCAAGATTATTAACTTAATCACACCTGCAAAGTCCCATTTGCCATGCATGGTAACATTCACAGTTTTGGGAATTAGATGTGGACATCTTTGAGGACCATCACTCCGCTCTTTGATGGAGCTCACACTTGGCTGAAACTGCCATTCCTCAACAATATTCATCTTCTCCTTTTCCTGGACACACCTTCCTTGCAGTCAGGTGTGGCCATGTGTCTGAGTTCAGGTCAGTGGGGTGTGGGCAGAAATGACAGCCATCAGGTGGCCCAGACAAATCCACCTAAAGGCCTGACCTTGAAATCCCTTCATATAGACTCCTCGCTCCTCCCATCCATGAGCTGAGGCAAGAGGAGTCTGAGGACCCAGAAGAAGGAAGAACCATAAGTAGAAGAACCCAGGGCACCTGAAGAGCAGTAGAACAGAATCTTCCTGCAGACCTACTCCGGATTTTGACACAAATGAGAAAGAAATTAAGACATTGAAATTTGAGGGCTGTTTGTTACAGTGGTTAGTCTGTAATGACTGATACAATATACAACAAAGGAAGTGTATTCTAAAAAGATTCATATAAATATAATTCATAATTTTATATTGTATTCAATTTAATAAGCAAATATAAAATTTACTTATTATGGTAATAAAGTTGGTCTACGACAGATTCTGTAGGAACATTGAGGTTAGTTGATACACACAAGAATTTCAGGGAAGATGCTGTTCAGCTGCAGTCAGTCCTCTGCATCTAATTTATTTTCTGCATTTTGTATTGACTGGTTGCGCGATATTAAGGAAGTCCTAACATAGCAAATTACTGCAAATAGTAACAGGTATATTGTTACTGTGTTATAATCTCAAGAAATACTTCAATAAATAGAATCAGGAAAGCTGTATTCTGAGGTCAGCACAGAAACCAATTAAATGGGCCACACAAATTAATGCTCTGGAGTGCTCCTACGTGGCTTTATTTATATACCACCTACTTTCAAAAAGATCAAAGACAATTTATGCAAAAACCTGCAGGTCAAGTAAAACCAAAACCAGGCAAACAAGAACAACAAGATAAGAGCCCAGTTGTCAAGCTACAGGAGTTGGGAATTTCATGGGCCTAGAAGCAGGGCAGTGGGGGCTGTGCGTGTGCACATCTGCCCGTGGGTGTGTGTGTGTGTTGGGGAAGGGGAGGGATGGGCAGAGTGATCCCATGATCTTAGAAACACAGGACCTGTTTTCCAAATGGTCCTAAGTGAATGCTCCCAGGGCTGCGGGCTTGGATGTCCAAGTGCTTATCTAGAGTGAGAGCCAAAGGTCCCTTCAACTGTCTGTCAGCAAACAGAGCCCGGGACCCCCAGAACTGGTGCACAGGAAGACCGAAAGAGGCTGGGGAAACCTGGGAGACCAGAGCAGCTACTTCCAGGCAGCCACAGGCATTGACACCTGTGAAGCTATATAGGAGATGGGCTCTGGGGCCCACAAGGGCACTGGGTGGAGGGGGAGGTCTGGGGGGACGTCAGTTCCCTTGGCATGAGAAGAGGTAGAAGGTTCTGGAAGCCCTGCCAATAGCGAGGATAAGGCGAGGAGAAGGGACAGGGCTGAGGAACCCTGGACTTGAGCAGACAGCTTCCTCCGCTGGCCTGGGCAGCCTGCCCACTGCCAAGCCTCTGGCCGGCCCGGAGCGAGCCCCGCGGGGGAGGAAGGGCGCCCCCCGCCCCAGCACCTAGTCTGTGCCAGACGCTGGACAAAGACCTTGACATGTACTGTATCTAATCCAGTTTGAACCACAACCCTCTGTGGTCGATGCTCTTAATCCCCATTTTAGAAGGGAGAGACCAGAATCTCCGCGGGATTAGGGAGGTCGGCTCTTGGCCCCAAGAGGGCAGAGCCCAGCACTGCCCTGGCTGGAATCCGGAGCTCAGACACCTGCCTCGCGGGGCTCCAGGCCGCAGCCTTCCGGCTGCTCCGGCGCCAGGACTGGGCTCTGATCCCTTCCCTCTCGACTCCGCTCGGAGGGAAAGAGGCCAGGGGAGGGAGGCGATGAGGCCCTGAGGACCACAATGAGCCGCGAAGGTTACCAGGGGCGTTGGCTGGGACGAGCGACGTGCCCGCGGAGCCGCGGAGCCAGGGTACACGGTGTGCAGTGGCGGCGCTCGCTGCGGGCACCAGGGCGGCGGGGCACAATGTGCTCCCCTCTCCGTCAGCCTTTCGGTCCTCAGGTTTCACAGGCCCAGGGACACGGACCTTCTGGACAGCACGGGGGCCCTCGGAACACGGTGAACCTCTCATTGTTTACACAACAAGACTGCTGTGAGCAACTCAGGGCCCATCACTCCACACCGCTCAGGATAGAAACCGGGAGACTGGGGCACCAAGAGGCATGCGCCTAAACTGGGGTTCAGAAACTGGCTGCGGCTGATGCGCTGGTGGGCAGTGGTCCCCGAGCATGTCTGCGAAGGGTGTGATGCCCTGATGGTGGGCTCTAAAATAGCAATGAGAGTAGGAACAGTAGGAAACACCTTCCAAGTAAAACTTCGATTTTATCTCTGGGTGGCCCCTGCCAGTTGTGGACAGGTGAGCAGTGACAGTGTGGACAGAGAGTGCTCAGAGTTCCAAGGCCAGGGGATGCACAGGTGGAAAAAACCACTCTCGACCATTCCCCAAACCCAGCTGCTCTGCTGGCAGGATGCACACACACACACACACACACACACCCACGAGGCCAGCCATGCACCTAAATCAGGGCTTCTCTCTTCCCGGGAAGCAGACATAGGGCCTCAGAAACCCCCGAACAACCAGGCTTTCACATTTTTCACTGTCTTGTGACTGTATGCGGTTGTAATGCACCTTTTTCTTCCAAATACCATTGACAGTTATTTGAGTCTCAGTAGCCCAAACAGGGTTCACTGATGATGAAACCTATTTTGCTCTTTCCTTAATAAAGCTGTTGTCCAAACCCCGCTCCCCTCAACTCTCCACTATAAAATGCGGCAAGCCGTGATTATTTTCAGAATGAGACTAAAGTGTACAGACTTGCAAGGAGAAATGTTTCAGGGGCAAATTTTTAGAACAGAAATGGATAGAAATGGGGGCTTTTCTACAAGACTCCAAATTTTTTAAAAAATCTTGAAAATGAAAGAGGATTCACACTTGATTGGATTTTCTTAGGCTTTTGGTTTTTCATAGTTGAAGGTTTAATTTAAAAACTTACACAAACTGCCTTGAGAAGGGAAGTCAGGCTGCTAGATGGGGAAAGGGGAGAGAAGGGACCAGTGAGGGTCTGATATACAGTGGTGCCAGAGTCCACGCTATGTATGAGCAAGTGAATGAACGAAGGAAGGAATGAATAAGTATATATCAAACCGTGGATCTAAATGATCTTTTTCCTTCCCTCCCTGTCACCTGCAAAATAACATCCAGAAACCTTATGTGCTTCATTCACCCAAACACTCACCTGTCCAGGCCTGAGGCCCACCCTGAGGGTCTGGGGACTACCGGGGGCCCAGAGCACCGGCGGCATGTGCCAGATGCCCCAAACATCGTGAGGCTGACCCCAGGCTTAGGGGAGCTTTGCAGGTGCAGTGTCTTAACCTTTATATAAACTAATTCCCTGCTACAGTACTTGCATATTTCATTTTCTTTCCCCACCAGACAAAAAAAATTGCATCGAAGTTAAACTTTTAGTTTAAAATAGGAAAATAATTAGAATATCATATACTCATTTTCAAGTGATTTCATCACATCGTGTGGTAGCAACCCCAGGGGTCCCAACCCCCGTGCCCCCGCAGGTGAGAAGCACTGCTCTTGAATGAGAGGGGCTGGCCCTTCTCCTCTGTCGGGCAGGACGGACCATGCCCTCTGCCCTCAGTTCCACATCCCTCATCGCTGTCCCAAGGAGCGTGGGGAGGGCCAGGGAGCTGGCCTCAGGAGGGCCATTTGACCTCCCGGACCAAGGGCCCCTGCTCGTGCCTGCTGTTCACTGGAACTTTAAGGCAAAGGCCAGAGGGAGTCCTGGTTAAGAGTGTCAGTCCTCAAACGGTAGCCATGGTGGCTGCTGGGTGTGGGGAACGGGAGGAAGAGATGAGATGTGGAGGCGTTTTCGGGACGTGGAGTTGTCCTGGATAGTGCTTCACGGACAATTACGGGACATTATAGATCCCCCCAGGGCCCACTGGATGGAACGTGAGAGAGTCTGGGCTATGATGTGGACCATTGACTATGGGGTGCAGTGATGCTCAGAGATGAACTTACCAGGTGCAATGGATGTGTCATGATGATGGGAGAGAGTGTTGCTGTGGGGGGAGTGGGGGGCGGGAGCGGTGGGGTTGAATGGGACCTCATATTTTTCATAATGTAATTTAAAAAAATAAATAAATAAATAATTAAAAAAAAAAAAAAAGAGTGTCAGTCCTCAGTCAAGTCCCCTGACTCCAATTTCTAGCTGAACTATCTGAGCATGAAGTATCTAACGTTTGGGAAGAGGCGAGCGTCCTCAAAATCTGCGCACTGCCAAGACCTTCCTAAGGCTCTCAAAGGACCTTCCTAACTTACTGAGGGACAGTGGCCCCCCCGCACCCTCCTGAGGCGAGGCGGGGGCCTAGGATGACGACGACACACGAGCCATTGCCAAAAGACACGGCACGTTCCCCTTGGCAAGCCTGTGGCCTCTGGTCTCCCATCTCTGGACGGCCCTCTGGGGGAGACGAGGGGGCCTGTTGGGGTAGCCCTCCAGGGGCGGCAGAGGAGGGAGAGGGCAGTGCCACCTCGGGAAGGGCCAGTAGTCAAGACCCATCGAGGCAGAGCATGGCTGGCCCGTAAGGTCAGGAGGCCCCCTCCGCGCCGGGCAGCCCGGCCTCCGTGCACCCACGCACTCTGCTAACATAGAGTTCCTGAGGACCAGCTTTGGGTGCCAGAGGCAAAAGAGACAGGCAAGGTTCCTACTCTCAGAGAGCTTACATTCTAGAAGGGGAGAGAAACCACAAAACAACTAATAAAAATTTTTAAAATACAGCCAATATAAATAGGGTTATGCCAAAAAAAAGAATTAAATAATGTTATAGGAGAGGGCAAGCCTGGATGTTGCCTTCAGATTGGATGATCAGGGATGAATGTCCAGCTAAGGCAGAATGACCTCTGGCAAGGAAGGGGTTAAAGGCACACGGGGTGTGGCGGGGAGGGGAGGGGGTGACCTTTGAAATCTCTTTCTTTTGAGTCGTTTTGAGTTAGGACCTTACTTAGTCCGTCTTGCTGTTTCACTGACAAGTGACTTCTGGTCTGGGTCGACGCTCCCCAGAAGGTGACAGTGGCTGAAGTTACCACGACCTCAGTCCCCGGTGGGTGTGTGGATGGGGCCCGGGTCACAGCTGCAATGGGGGCGATGGCTTCCCGTCCTTCCACCTGCCTCCCCCTCACCTTCTGCCTGCCACACGGGCTGGATTGTGTAACCGCTTGGCATTCAGAGCCCAGAGCAGCACAGAGCTTGTAAATCTTCTCTCACATCATGAAATGCCAGCAATTTCACAGCCAGGGATTCCTGTTCTCATAAAGTCCCCACAGCAGCAGATTTGCATCTAAAAGTGGCCTCCGGACTGACAGATTGATTTCAGAGCTGCTCTGGAGCCAAGAGCCGGGGCGGGCAGCCTCCACCGCCCACCCTGGAGACGGGGCTTCTCCGCGGTCCCCAAGAGTGAAAGGTGGGGGTCGCCAGGCCCAGTTGTCCAAAGAGCACCAGGACAGAAATGCAGCCCCAGGCAGTGAACCAAGGACCTTGAACACAGTTTTGAGACTATCAGAGGGGGAAAAGCATATTTCAAGCAATATGCACAGTTGTGATACACTTGGGAAAACATCCATTTCTATTTGCCAGTGGCTCTAAATTCTGGCTTTCCTTAGAATGACCTGTGAAGTTTTAAAAAGATTTATATACAGAAAAGTACAGTGCTTACCCTTGGGGGTTCTGATTCAGTATTTCAGAAAAGGGTCCCCCGCATCTGTGTAAAGTTCCACAGTTAGAAACTCTCTAAATCACAGGAAAACAAAAGCAAACAAAAGCAAGAAGAACGTTGTGGTAGGCAGTCTTCTAAAACCGCTGCCCGTGATCCCCACCTCCTGGTATTCACACTCTTTTTTTTTTTTATCATGACTTCAATTTTTTTTCTTTGTCAGAGAAGTTGTGATTTCAGTGAAAAATTATGCATAAAATACAGGATTCCCATTCAGTACCCTATTATGGCCAGCTTGCACAGGTGTCTTTACACAGCTTTGTAATCCCTCCTCTTGACTTTGGGCTAGACCTAGTGACTTGCTTCTTTGAATAGAATATGGCAAAAATGGCGGATATCACTTTCAAGATCAGGTTACAAGAAACTGTGGCTGTCTTGGACCCTCTCTTCGCCTTTCGCTCGCTAGCTCTCAGGGAAGTTGGCCATGTTATGAGCTGTCAATGGAGAGACCATGTGGCAAAGAATCATTGTCTCCTGTCAATAGCCAGTGAGGTTTGAGTGAGCTTGGAAAACAGTCTCTCTGAGTCAAGCACTGAGACGACTGCAGCACCAACCAACACCTTGATTGCTGCCTCTTGGGTGATTGTGAACCACAGGCACCAGCTCAACACTCCAAAATTCCTAATCCACAGAAACTATGAGATAATAAATGTTTGTTCTTTTACGCTTTTACATTTTGGGGATAATTTGTTATGCAGCAATAGCTAACCAATAGAGACACGTGTGAAAGAATTTTCATAGTGGCTAGTGTCTGGGTAGTGGAAATATGAATGATCTGTATTTTCCTCCTTTTGTTCATTTATACTTTCTAAATTTTTCTATATGACCATGGATTATGTTCAAATTGAAAGTAAATAAAAATTATTTTCAGTAAAACTTATAGAGGAAAACATAGGAGAAAATCATTGTGACTTTATGTTAGGCAAAGCTTTCTTAGACAAGCCACCAAAGAGAATGATCTGAAAAGAAATTAGACTTTATCAAAATTAAAAACTTTTGCTCATCAAAAGATACGGTTAAGAATATGAAAAGAAAAGCCACAGACTGGGAGAAAATACTTGCAAATCATATATCTGACAAAAGACTTGTTTCCAGAATGCTGAGAAGCTTTATAACGTAATAATAAGAAAACAAACAACCCAACTGAAAAATGGGCAAAAGATTGACTATTTTTCCAGAGATGATATACAAATGGATAAAAAGCACATGAAAAGCTGCTCAACATCATTATCCATTATGGAAATACAAATTGAAACTACAAAGAGATACCACTACACACCTATAAAAAAGGATATAATCAAAAACACAAGTGTTGGCAAAGATGTGAATGAAGTGGACCCTTCCTACATTGCTATGGAAATGGGAAAAGTTACATGGGAATGTAAAATAGTCCAGTCACTTTGGAACACAGCTTGTCTGCTTCTTAAAAAGTTAAACATAAATTTAACATATGACCCAACAATTCTACTCCTAGCTATCTACCCAAGAAAAATAAAAATACATGTCAGGAAGCAGATGTGGCTCAACTGATAGAGTGTCTGCCTACCATATGGAGGGTCCAGGGTTCGAACCCAGGGCCTCCTGGCCCATGTGGTGAACTGGCCCATGTGCAGTGCTGCCATGCGCAAGGAGTGCCATGCCATGCAGGGATGTCCCTATGTAGGGGAGCCCCACGTGCAAGTAGTGCACCTTGCAAGGAGAGCCACCCGATATGAAGAAAGCACAGCCAGCCCAGGAATGGCGCTGCACACACGGTAGAGCTGACGCAGCAGAATGACACAACAAAAAGAGACATAGATTTCTGGTGCCGCTGAGAATGTAAGCAGACACAGAAGAACACACAGAGAATGGACACGAGAGCGGACAATGTGAGTGGACTGGAGGGGAGAGGAATAAATAAAATAAATCTTCAAAAAAAATGAAAATGTATGTCCACATAAAATTTATGTATGAAAAGTCATAGCAGCATTATTCTTAATAGGTAAAAACAGAAACAATCCAAATTTCCATCAAAAGGTGAACAGATAAATGTAGTATATCTGTACAAAGACTACTACTCAGCAATAAAAAGGAATGAAAAGCTGATTCATGCTACAACATCACTGAACCTCAAAAACGTTATGCTAAGTGAGAGAAGGAGACGAACAAGGCACATGTTATATGATTTTATTTCTGTGAAATGACCAGAAAAGGTAAATCTATAGAACAGAAAATAGATGACTGGGGAGTGAGCTGCTGGGGCAGGTGGGGGAGGGGACCGACTGCAAACAAGCATGAGGGAACATTTTAGGATGATGAGAATGCTCTAAACCAGGATTGTGGGGACGGTTGCACAACTCTATAAACTACCTAGAAGTCATTGAACTATACACTTACAATAGGTGAGTTTTGTGATATGTAAATTATAGCTCAAAAAAGCTGTACAAGCGTTTTGTTCATAATCTTGGACTTGGTAATTTCATGCTAAGGGCATCATCAGAAATGTACTAAGGACTTTTGTCAACTGTGCTCATAACGGTGTTTTTTCCTGAGTTACTGAAAAATTGGAAACAACGTGAATGCCTAGTAATAGATTAATGCACAATTGATAAGTGGTGACCCACTTGATAGAATGGTATGCAGCCATTAAAAGTGGTATTTACAAAGAATTTTTATGATCTGAAGGTATGCTCTTGGTAGAATCCAAAATTATTCTTATGGTCATATTTCTCCAAGAGTAAAAAGAGAGTATAGAAAGATGTTCATTTTTAAATGCAGCTGAATTTGTGTTGGGAATGGGATGTATGTATATCTTTCTCTATATACAGTAAACCAGATGAATATATGAACATAGGTTTTTTTCCTTCTGGATGTTTATTAATAGTAAACTCTGCTAATGACTGTACAAGTAATTGCCGTTTTCTTCTTTGTCCTCCATTTTCTGATTTTTTTTTTTAAAGCTTATCTTAATTTTAAAAATAGAAAAAAATTTTGTCTAGGGAAAGCAAAACGATGGCAAGCTCCCTCCTCTCCTGACAGTGTGCCATGTGAGGGGCTGCCATACCCAGGGAAATGACGTCGCAGGCCTACCAGCAGCTGCCATGGGAGACGTGCATGGCAGTGAGCACACCTGAAACAGCTGTCTGAGGCCCTTCATCCCAGCCTGGGCCCAGGCCATCAGAGACACAGGAACTGGGTGTGTCTGGATGCAAGAGGAGGAAGGGGCTCCTGCCACAAGACACCTTCGGGGTTGGATTCTGTGTCACTGACCTTGGAAATAGATGCATGAGAATCATAGAAGCCGCAGGAAGCCCAGGTCTACGGGATGGAAGTTGTGGTGTGATGGAGAGAGCCTAAGCTTCGGGGAAGGGAGAATGGGGTTTGAAAGCTGGCTCTGCTGTTGAAGTCCCACCCTGTGGGACCTGAGACAACCTACTGACCCTCGCAGAATCTCAGTTTCCCCCTCTGTAAAGCGGAGACGATTAGCTTGCCTACACCAGCATTTCCAAAGTAGTTTCGACATCACTGGTTAATAGTGTTCAAGGAAATAAGGGGTATTGGGATGAAATAATTTTGGGGAAAAGGACATGTTATAACCTCCCCTTTGAGTTTTACAATGTACAATACTATATTAAAGACACTGAGCCATCCTGCAGCAAAGACCCTCAGGTCATCTTGTTTAGTGCAGTAGTTTCCAAACTTGAACACAGAAGCCACTAACATCTGACAGTGCTGGGGAGAGCCTGGCCAGCATACAGGGTAGGTGGGAGAGGAATCAATGACTTCCGTGAACATAACTAACAGAATGGTGGACACACTGTAGATGCACCGCAAATCTCCCTTCCTCCCCAGCAGGCAAGCGTCCAGAGTTGGAGCCGTGCCCCTGACGCTCCCTCTCTTATCCAGAGGCTTCTGCCCTATGGTGCAAGCGTTGGCTGCAGGAAGAAGGGAAGGGGCACAAGCACCACAAGACTGAGTGGGGGGTTTCCAGCCCCAGGCTTGAGATCCAGACGTATCACTGCCAGAAAGATCTGCTACTAGGCTTCGAAGAGGGGAACCCTCTGCTGAGCTCTTGGAAGGAAAATTTAAGGAAGGAAATGAAATCTCTGGGATCCCAGGACAAGAACCCATTGGAAGAGGCAGACTGCTTGGAGGCAGGGAGTGGGCCAGAGCCCTGGGAAGGCTTTGGGGCTGCCTCCTCCACAGCACAAGGCTCCGCACAGCCTCCTCTGGGACCTGGCTTTGGGTGCCATAAGCTCTGCAAGCACTGGGGCCTTGTCCAGCTTGTGCATTGCCATCCCACTGATGAATAAAGCGTGGTAGATGCAGGAGAGAATTCGTACAAAAAACGAACTGGTTAATACTATCGAGGACAGTGTATTCATTTTGGCTTATTTTGTGATTATTTCTTTTTCTGTGAAATAAAAGTGACATATATCCACTTTATAAAATAGCAAAGGGAAATGGATTTCGTTAAACAGATAGAGCATCCATCTACCACATGAGAGGTCCAGGGTTCAAACCCAGGGCCTCCTGACCTGTGTGATGAGCTCGCCCATGTACAGTGCTGATGCGTGCAAGGAGTGCCATGCCACACAGGGGTGTTCCCCGCATAGGGGAGCCCCATGTTCAAGGAGTGCGCCCTGTAAGGAGAGCCGCCCAGCGTGAAGAAAGTGCAGCCTGCCCAGGAGTGGCACTGCACACATGGAGAGCTGACCCAGCAAGATGATGCAACGAAACGAGACACAGATTCCCGGTGCCGCTGACAAGAATGCCAGCAGACACAGAAGAACACACAGTGAATGGACACAGAGGGCAGACAACTGGGGGTGGGGGGCAAGGGGAGAGAAATAAATTAAAAATAAATCTTAAAAAAAAACAACACACACAAGCAAGCAAAAAGAACATAAAAAAGGTGCTGGAATCACATGGTTCACAGATAAACCACTGCTAATATTTTTGCATACAGCTAACCAATATTTATGCATTTGTGTTTTTAAAATAACATCATACTATAAACACAATTTTGTGATCTGAGGTTTACATTTAGCATTTTATGAATATCTTTCTGAGTCACTATAGATTATTTTACAATGTCAATTTTTTTCGTGGCATAGTGGAATAACTCTTTGAAATGGTAACCAGAGTCCCCTTCCTCTTCTGAGTTTCCTCTTTCTCTAGGGCACTTCGCCCCACCAGATGGCAGCTGGACGGAGCTGCTGCCCTTGCCTCAGGAACGGGATGATGCAAGAGACTCACAGTCAACTTTCCAGCTTTGGGGTAGCAGAAAATCTACTCCTTCTCTGTGGCTGTGATATATTAAAGATGGCTGCAAATTCTTTGCCACTGCTCCCATTAAGAGGTGGGGGTCTGTGTCCTTCCTGTCGAATCTGTGATTGCTTGACCAGCAGGATAAGGCGGAAGTGATGCATTGACCATTTCCAAGCTCAAGACTTACTAGACTGGCAGCTGGTCCTAGAGCCTCCATATAAGATATCTGACCACCCTGAGGCCGCCATGTTATAAGAATCCTGTGCTGCCTGGGAAGGATGAGACTTCACACTAAAAGAGAGCTTGAGGCCAAGGAGCATCGAGGTGCCAGACCTGCGAGTGAAGAAGTCATCTTGGAAACAGAGCCTTCAGGATCCGCCAAGCCCTCCCCAAATTCCCAACCCACAAAAGGGCCAAAATAAGGAATAGATGTGGCTCAAGCAGTTGAGCACCCACCTCCCATGTGGGAGGTCCCAGGTTTGGTTCCTGGTGCCTCCTAAAGACAAACAAAAAGGGCCAAAATAGGGTTGCTAAATTTAGTAAATAAAACTATAGGACAGTTAAATCTGAATTTCAGATAAACTGAAAATTTTAGCTTAAGTATGTTCCAAATATTGCACTGGACATAACTATACTATGTTATACATTGCATATCTGAAATTCAAATTTAACTATGTGTCCTATGCTTTATTTGTCAAACCTGGATCAAAATAGAATATATGTTGTATATCATTGAGTTCTGGGTGGTTTATCATGCAGCAATACCCAGAACAGTGAAGAAAAGAAAGAAATCTGCAGTGGATAATATACCAGATAGGCCATTTTTCTCATCCTCAAAAGCAGAAAAGAAAAAGTCTTCCTTTATGAGAGAAGAGGAGAGATAAAGAAGGTAGAATACGAGCTGCGTTGCTCTGGGCTCCGCGTACTTCCCCGGGCGAGTCCTTTTGTGTGGGGTGAGCTGGGGGACGGGCCGGCAGTCATTGCTTGCTTGTTACACCCAGAGGCAGCGGTTGCGCTCAGAAAGCAGAAGGAAGCCGGGCCTTTGCTTTCGGCGGGTGAGGGCAAGTAGGGTGCTGTTCCTGCTCGCTAAGAGGGTGTGGTAATCCTGCTACAAAGCGGGGGACCCAAAGAGCACTTGGGGTCTGGATGGGGTGATAGTGTGGACAGGTGACCGAGAACAGATGGCAAGTGCCTGGCAGAGGACACCCTCCTCGACCGAGGGGAAAGGTCAGTGCAGACCCTGCATGGATCGAGATTAAGTTCCTTCATTAGTTGGGGTGTATGTTAAAAGAAAAACTCATTCCAGATCATGGAAAATGTGAAACTTAACGTTTCTCGCCCAACTCGAGTTAATAGATTAAAATTTGTACCCGCTATGGCCACAAGCCATTCTATTGCTGTTGCTGATATAGCCACACTGTTGCTGACATATCACAGTTGAAAAGCTATGTTTCTGTGCATTACTGACAGCCTTAAATTCCCTCCCATATGCCACGCTCAGGCTTTCATCAGTCAGTGGAGAGATCGTTTCAGGCAAACACAAGTGGCAGGTTTTTCTGTCGGGCTGCTTAGGAGCAGGGGCCCTGGAGCTAGACTGCCTGCCTTGACTCCAGGCTGTGCCACCTAAGGGCTGTGTCCCCTTGGCCAATTACTTAGCCTTCTTGAGCCTCTTTAAGAATAAAATAGCAATAACAGTAGTAGTATTAGCCTGTTGCATTGCTCAAAGGATGAATAAGCATGGCCCCCAACACCTGTTTATAAGTGGCAGCTGTTGCTGTTATTCTTCATGCATTTACTTGGGGAATGGAACTCATCCTTATTATTTCATAAAATCCAGCAGAAAACAGAAACAAAAAAGTGTTGATGCTAATGATAATTAAATTGTGGCAAAGACGGGAATTGTGCATGCCAGGAAATCTTCATTCTCAAAAGAATACCCTTTGGATTTAAGTCTGCTACCTGTAGGTTCAATTATTACAGAAAAGAACAAGATTAAAGAAAAGCATACAAAATTCTAGAGACAAATTGTAACTAACACTCTCAGTACCCCACCGTATCGCCTTGGCACGTGCTGTTGACCTGCATGCCACCCTGACTTTCAACGACTAGCACGTAAAACTCTATCTCAGGGCCTTCTCTGGCCCCTGGAGTCTGCTCTGCCTGCATGTGCAGGCCAGGCAGGAAGTGCTGGGAAGCGTGTGCCTCCTTCAGGAGCCGTGCGCATCCAGTGGCCCACGGGAGCTGGTGAGTAGGTACCCCAGCTCCCTTGCTCCTCAGGCAGGGCATGCTCCTCACTACTTCCCTGAGTTCCCAGTAGAATTAAGCTCTGATTGCCCCCAGGGGTAACTTGCTTGACAAATCACCCTGTACCAGCGTTCTTTCCTTCCCTTTCTCATTTCCCTATTTTCCACCAGCATATCCTGGGATCACCTTCCAAGTAAACTACCTGCATTCGAATTTTTGCTTCGGGTGATTCTTCTGGGGAAACCCAAACTAAGGCACATATTATCAAAGATTGTGTATGAAAGGTTAGGTACAATTAGTGATTTTGTAAATGTTTTACTTTGAGGGAAGAGAAACAAGTCTTATACTTTAAAAGTTATCATTAGGGAAGCGGACTTGGCCCAGTGGTTAGGGCGTCCGCCCACCACATGGGAAGTCTGTGTTTCAAACCCTGGGCCTCCTTGACCCGTGTGCAGTTGGCCCATGCGCAGTGCTGATGCGCGCAAGGAGTGCCCTGCCATGCAGGGGTGTTCCCCGCGTAGGGGAGCCCCATGCGCAAGGAGTGCGCCCCATAAGGAGAGCCGCCCAGCGCGAAAGAAAGTGCAGCCTGCCCAGGAATGGCACCACACACAGGGAGAGCTGACACAACAAGATGACGCAACAAAAAGAAACACAGATTCCCGTGCCGCTGACAACAACAGGAGCGGACAAAGAACACGCAGCAAATGGACACAGAGAGCAGACAACGGGGGGATTGGGGGGGAAGAGGAGAGAAATAAATGAAAAATAAATCTAAAAAAAAAAATTATCATTAATTTAAAAAATAAGCTATCTGTCTAACTTGTAAACATCCGCCTTTTGGACAGATTTCTAGGAACACTGATTATGTGGCAAAGCAGAGGACTGTTTATGAGTCAGTCACTTGCTATTCTATTGATGGACAGTTGATTTATTTTCAGTTGTTGCTGGCACAAACAATGATGTAATGAACATCTTTTTTGGCAAAATCTTTGCACACACCCTTGATTTTCTCTTAAGCCCAAATTCCCAAGTGGGATCACTGTGTCAAAGGGTGTGCTTCCATATTGCCAAATTGCTCTCCCGAATGTTCCAATTTCTTCTCCAACACCATCACTAGCCCTAGATTCAGAGTGTTTTCTCAACTCACTTCCCCACTCACCCTGAGGCTGTAGAAACACTGCCTTTGCCCTGGCTCTCTGAAAGGCAGGTGGGCTACATGCTGCAGGTAGTCAGTGAGTTCAGGGTGGACCCAGGTAGGGGCACAGGCCTGGCCCAGCCCCAGGGTTAAGAGGCCAGTAAGGATGAATAGGGGTCAAGGCCCAGGTCAAGGCTGACCCTAGAGCAAGCTCTGGCTACAAGAGAACCAAAACTCTACTCCAGGGAACTGAGGGTGAGGCCTCAGCACACAGATAGTGACTGCCAGGCTGTCTCAGTGAGTCAGTGCAGGGCCCAGCTGGCTCCTACGGCAACTTTGCACAAATTAGGGAAAGACTTTGCTTCCGCGGGGTAATAAAGAAAGTTCAAGGTAGTATATTATTGCATAACCTAAATAGCTCAGCCTAATAGGCAGCAGCCGGGCTCCGTGCATGCACACACCACAGGACACGTTCACGGCCCACACGCACTCTAAGTGCCAGCCTCCCCCATCCACACCAGCCCCCTCCCCGCAGTGAGACCGTCATGCCAGGTTCAGAGTCTTGGGGGCCTGGGAATCAGGTCTTAAGGGTCACCAGGAGGCCAGACCATAAAGGTTAGCTGGCGTGCAGGCAGGACAGGATGCACACGTATGCCAGGGAGTTACTGCCCAGCCCTGGGTGCCATCTTGAATTTAGGCCAAAGAGGGACTCTCCCTTACTCCTGCCTGGAAGCCCAGAATCTCTCTGCCAGCCAATGTGCTCCCCTATGTATCAGGGTGTGTCTATGACATGAATGAACCCAGTCAGATGAAATACCCTTGAGCAGTGCACAACCTGAATTCCTGAACATGGGTTGCAAAGCCCCACCCGCTCAAGGTCTTTGAACTGCGCTGCCTTGCAGGCCCCGCCTGCTGGTGCGGCTAGAGTTCCTCAAGATCTCCAGGCCTAAGCTCAGGGAAAGGGCAGAGGCTTCAGGGATTGAGCAGGGTGAGGTGGGGAGGCAGAATTCAACTCAGCCTCAGTCATTTCCTGAGGTAACTCACCAGACTCAGACCTGCCAATTAAAAGCCCCAGAGATGAAAGAGGAAGGCTTTGGGAAGTAGCCGGGCAGATGAAAGCCAAGCCCAAGTGGTGTTTTACTGTCTCCTAATGGGAGGATTCTGGGAGCACTCATTATGCTTAATCAAGAGCTTGTAATTACAGAAATCTGGGGAGACTCTCATAGATGTGGTACCTGGTCTCGGCTTTCACTCTCCAACTCACTTTGACAAATCACAGTTTCTCACCTCCCCGCCCTCAGGCATCTTCGGAGCATGCTAATTGCCCCAGACTCTGGGCAGGAGGCCCGCCTGCTCCTGGACCAGACCCTGAAGGCTTGCCCCCCAGCCCAGGAGCCTCAGCGGTGCGAGCCTGAGGCATGGACAGAGCAGCCCCCCACTTAGCCCTGTGGGAATGGAGGGGCACCCTCGTGGACGCGCCACGCAGCCCCTCTGAGCCCTGCGCCCTGCTGTGCCGTCTGTGCTCGTAGCCTGGGTTCCACTAGCCTGTAGGGAGGAGAAGGAAATGTGCCCTCCCATATACCAGGCATTTATTTTCTATTTGTCTATCCACCTCTGTAAGAACCGAAGTTCCCCTAGGAAAGGGTTTGTGTTAGTTTCCTTTTGCTTCTCTAACAAATTACCACAAACTGAGGGGCTGAAAACAACACAAATTTATTATTGTCCAGTGCCAGAGGTCAGAAGTCTCACTGGGCCAGAATGAGGGTGTCCACAGGCCTGCGCTCCTGCTGGAGGCTCTAGGGGAGTCGGACCCCGGGCCCTTCCCGCTTCTAGAGGCTGCCTGCGAGCCTGGGCTCAGGGCCCTCCATCTTCAAGGCCAGCCACCGCCTCACGTAGACCCCTGCTTCCACGTCACAGCTCCTGCCAGGCCCTGCTGCCTCCCTCTTTCACTCCGAAGACGCTGTGATCACACGGGGCCCACCGCTGGTCCAGGAGAGCTGCTATCTTCGGGGAACCCTCCACCCCGCTTGCCGTGTGACCTCACACGCCCACAGGCCCCAGGGATTAGCGCCATCTTCAGGGCCTTTATTCTGCCTGCTGGGCTTATCGTCTCTTGGTCATGGCTGTATCTCCAGTGCCTAGAACAGGGCCTGGCACATAGCAGGCATTCAATCAACACTTGTTAAATGAACGGGTACATGAATAACCCATGAAGAATAATATGGCATGTCAGGGCAAACGGTTATAGAGCTGACTGAATGTCAGGCATCATGTGAAGTGCTTTACATCTTTTAGCCCACTGGATCCCCAGCCATGCCATAAGGTACATTTTCTTATCTGCATTTTACAGAGTGAATAGCCTCCCCAAGGCTGTGAGTATGATCTCAAACCTCTTGTGCACTTCTTATGTGCCAGGCCCAGGCTGGGCTCGTGACCTCTCTAGGCACATTTCATCCTTAGAAGAGGACCCTGAGGTCTGTGGGTGGATCCCACCCAGGGCTTAACAGGCACCGAATAAGCCCCCCACTCAGCTGAGGGGTTCTGGGGATTCTATGGCCCCATGGACACAATGGGTTGAACGTTGCTCTTTGAGTTCTTTCTCTGGTCCCAGTGCCCCCCAGGGGACGGCAGCCATCCGTGTTCTCAGCAGTCCTGGACCCCTGACTCAGACCCTGCTGCCCAGTGCTGGCCCCCACCCCTCAGAGCCCACAGCCTTCGCCTGGAGCCAGGCCTGGCAGCTCTGCCTCACAGACATTTGTCTTCCTCCAAGAGACAGAAACCAGCTGAAGTCGTGCTGCCCATTTCCCTGGCGAGAACCGTGGGGATCCCCGTGGCTGGGCCTCACCCCTGCCGCGCACATCCCGGAGCTGCTCGCTGTCTGAGACACCCATGGGCGCTGTTCCTTAAGAAGCCCCTCCCCAGCTGCCCTGACTTCCCGGGCCCCCGCCGCTCCCCTGCCCAGCCTGCGTTCTGAGGTCACGGGCACACAGGCCTGCGAGGAAGCCCCGAACCTGGCCTCAGCTTCCCCCCAGCTCTGCAGGGAGGCAGCGCTGCCCCTCACTTGTACCTTAACCTTTCCAGCCAAGCCAAGGGGAACCTGCCAGCACAGCGGGGCCCTGCATTTTCTGTTCCTGCCAGCACATTTTTTTAGGTCAGTGTCAGATCAGGGAAATCGGATACCGCATGTCCCAACTTTTTATTTGAAAGCAGAGAAGTTGCTTTCCAAAGTAGTGTTTACAAGCAAAGTCTGGAGAAGCCGCCACCAGAAACGGACCCAGGGCCCAGGCAGGACAGATGCCTCCTGGCTCGAAGGCTGTGAACCCAGCGCCAGCCACAGCCTGGCCCTGGAGGGAGGGGCTGGGCTGAGGGAGAACACGTGGACGTGCACACGTGCATGGACTTGTACCTGCACACACGTGTGCCTGCATTTGCACAGGTGTGTGCATGCATGTATCCTCAAGCGTCCCTGGCTGTGTGTGCACACGGGTGTGTAATGGGGGAGTTATGCATGTGCCTGTGTGTGTGTATACAGGTGTGTGCACAGGGGTGCACTCCAGACAGGTTTACTCCCTGCCCTGCTTATCAGATGCCCACGCCTCTCTGTACCCCTTCTCTCCTCTCCTCACTGCTACCTGTAGTCTCAGCCTCTGTGGGTTCGTCTTCCCCAGTGAATGAGGCTGTGGCTCAGATCTTGATAGACTGTAAAATACACTTCCCTCTACCCCAATTCCGCCCTGTGCCCCCCTTCCCATTCCTAATTAAATGTGGGCTGTTGTGCAGGCCCCTTGAGTCTAGTTTCTAGTTACCAGGCAGGGCCCTGTTATTTGAGCCCATAGTATGGTAAAACTCTCTGTAAGTGGCACCATGCGTGCGCACACACACACACAGCCAGCAAGGCCTCTGCTCGCACTCCTCCCTGACCCTTGCCCCGACTGCAGGTTCTCCCTCCCAGACCCTCCTCCTCCTCGTGCTGCCTCGTGCTTCCCCAGACTCTAATTCTCAGCTCAAGCCCTCACCTGTCGGTGATCACCTGCCTCATCAAACTCAAGCTCCTCAGCCTGACTGCCAAGATCTGCATGGTGTTCTCAGCAAACTGCTCGGTTTCTCCCTTACTAGCTGGTGCAAGACCCTCTCTTACCTACCTCTGAACCTTGCTTTGCTCACACTGTTCCCTCTGCCACAATACCATTCCCTGCTGCCACTTCCCTCCCATGGATTCTGCCAGTGCAAGCCCTATACCTATAACACCTGATCTACTGTCATCCCCTCCAGGGTGCCTTCTCAGATTAACCTCCAGCCCAGAAATGCTGTCCCCTATCGATCCTGCCCAGGGCACTTGGTGACACTGCCCTATCTATTGCCTAAGACTTGCTTTCAGGTTGCTTCATCGCCTTTATCTCACTTGCCCAGTCAGATTGCAATCCCCTTCCAGGCAGGAATCAAGCCCTCTGCTTGCTCGGAATGAGCTGGGGAACGGCCCATCCAGCATAGGCCAGTGGTCAGGCTCGCGGGGCACGACGAATCCAGGTGGTGGGAGGTAAGGCTGGACAATGGCACGCCGGGCGGGCTAGGTGATTCATATGCCTTGCCTCATTTAATCTTCCCAATAACCATAGGCAGTGGGAAATATTATCCCCATTCCATGGGTAAGAGACCAGCGGTCCCAGGACTGGTAATTAGCAAAGTCGGAGTTTCATCCTAGGTCTGACTCCATCTCCCTACAACCTGGCAACAACCACAGCAGCGAGAGGCAGTGTGCTGAAATACCCAGGAGAGGTTAGGGTTGGCGTTAGGTCAGGGATGTCCGATAGAACTTTCTGCGATGATGGGGATATTCTTTTCTGTGCTGTCCAATGTGGTAGCCAGGAGCCATGTGTGGCTCTTGAGCAGCTGAAATGGGGCTAGTACAACTGGGAACCGAATGTGTAATTGTATTCCATCTTAATTAATTTAAATTTAGATAGTCTCACGGGGCTTGTGGCTACCATCTAGCCGGTACAGCTCTAGCTAAAAGCTTCCTAGCCCTGCTCACACCTAGCAAATGTAGGAAATGACACTCATAGTACAATGAGGGAGGCTGCTTGCTGCCAGAGGCAACTGGCCCTGCCCGGCTACACTGTGAGTTCGAGCATCAGCCTCTCAATAAACCTGCAGTCCAATCTGAGCACCTCAGAAAGTGCTTAGTGATCGCCAAGTTCCCTGCCTGCCCCCAGTGTCTGAGCCTAGAACGCCCAAATTAACGTGACTAAGATACTCCCAGCCCAGAAAGTGCATAGGAC
Organism: Dasypus novemcinctus; assembly: GCF_030445035.2. Lineage (NCBI taxonomy): Eukaryota > Metazoa > Chordata > Mammalia > Cingulata > Dasypodidae > Dasypus > Dasypus novemcinctus. The sequence goes on from NC_080682.1 coordinate 82,097,665, forward strand.
CTTGCCGCTCTTGCGTGGCATCCTTGCCCCTCCCCATTCCCCGCACTAAGGTGTCAGTCCCTGGGCAGGGGCTGAGGCTCCAGCCTGACGCGGCCCGGCCATCACTGGACTCGGGGCAGCCGTGGTGAATGGACCCTTCGCGGCCTTCGCCGTCCAGGAGCCCACGGCCAGTCGTTGTCGGAGGGCAAGCGCCCTGGTCAGAGCCGCCCAGGCGGTGTGACCCAGGCTCCCAAGGCCGTTCTTCCTGGTGGCACTTTGGCGCCACCTCCTGGGCACCTTGCTGAGTGCCAGTGGGTGCAAATTCTCTTGTGGCCCCCTGCTAAGAACCACGTGAGCAGGGAAGACACGAGGACCGTCAGGGGCCTGCCAGGTCCCGCCCACATGGGCAAGCAAGAAGGCCCGACTGGGGCACAGCACAGGGTGGCCCCCTTTCCTGCAGGGATGGATGCAGGAAGGGAGACTGGCCAGCGGGCAGGACTGGGAGGGGCGGGGAGGCAGCTCAAGTCCTGGGCACGCCTGGACTGGGACCCCCAGCACCCGGTTCAGTCCTCAGACATTATCGGTGCTGGGCTATACCGAGAGAACCCAGCCCCATCCTTTGACATGGTGGTCACAGGGTGGCTGGAGGAAGCAGGGTGCAGGAAGCCATGCCGAGGCTGGCCTCTGATGCCGGAGATGAGCCAGCCACAAGCAGGAGAAAGGAAAAGATGCTCCAGGTGGAGGGAGCAGCTTGGGCAAGCCCTGGAGGGGAGAGAGAGGCTGGTCCATTGGGAGAGGGATGTGGTCCAGGGTGGCCAGAAGGTAGAGGATCCATGGGTGGGGCAGCAGTGGGGTGAAGCAGCAGAGACAAAGCTAAAGGGGCAGCAGAGTGCAGTCCCCCGAGGGCCTTATTTTTCTTTACACCCCCGACACTGTCCATCAGACCCCAGAGTGGAACCCTGGATTCGGTGACTTTATCCACGGCTGCCCATGTCAGATCCGGAGCAGCCGGCAAAGGCAGCAGATGGGCATGGAGCCTTCAGGTTGCTCGGTGTAGCAGGGGATGGGGAAGGGACCGCCCTAGGAGGGGAGACACGCCACCGACTTGCTGTGTGGCCCTGGCGAGAAGTGTGTGGCCAGGGGCGGTCCAGCCAGGCTCTGGTGGCTGCAGCCAATCCACAGGGCTTCCTGAACTGGCCGAGTCTTGACTTCTCGAAGTTGGAGGGTTGGGTGGGAGTGTGGTTGGGACACCACAGAAGCACACGGCACCAGGGGTCTCTTGAATGTACACATCAGCCTCACACACTCTATGGCACAAAGTCAGGCCTTCTGCCGGCTGCTTCTGCCAGGCAACTCCACATGTCAGAGGAGCCCACTGCAAGCTTCTTCCCAAGAGATTCCTGGTACTAGGAAAGAGGACAGAGGCCTCTTTCTTTTCTAGTTGTCGCCCCTTTAGCCCTGGAGTCTTGGGGACACAAGACAGGACCGCCTTCTGGTAATCATTGGAAAGCCGCGCGTGGGAGGCTGGACCCCAGTCAACAAACACCAACGGACTCATTTAAGCCTCTCCCATTGGTAGGCACTTCGAGCCTTTTAAGGACAGATGGAGGGAGGCAGGGCAGGGCAGAGTCAGACCCCATTTTATGATCACAAAACTTCCGGAAGAAGCCTCAGAGGTCAGCAGTCCAGCCCTGCATTTCCTGGAAAAGGAAAACAGGGCCGCACTAGCGAGGGTCTTGCACAAAGCCACGCAGTAAATTGGTGCCTTAGTGGCAAAGGTAAATCCAGCTCTCCCGAGGGCCGCGGTCCTCATCAGGCTCTAATCAGCCTCCACTAGGCCCCAGCAGGCCTAACGAGGGACGGATGGAGATGCCCTGCCCCCGCTCTGGGCCCACTGACCCTGCCCTAGCAAAGTCTCTAGGCACAGCCACCAGCCCCCTGGAGGCCCGAGGCAGGGCTCCCGGCTGACAGTGCCCCGAGTCGCTGTGCGGCTTCAACAAGCCACTTCCCCTGACTTCCTCGACCGTGTAGTGAGGGGGTGAGTTTGAGGCCTCCAGCTCTGAGGGTCTGAATTCTAGAAAAAGCCTGTCAGTAGCTTTCCGGTGACCATGGGCTCCTCCTTCTCCCTGAGTCCAACCCCGGCCTGGTCCTCTTGGTTCTGACTGGCTCCACCCTTCTCCCAAGGCTGCTCTGGGCCCAGGTTCACGGCCTGCCTTTGGCCTCCAGCCTCAAGCCTTCAGGCCTTCCTCATCTGCCTCCTTCCCTGGACCCCCTCCTGTGCACCTGCTTGTAAACCTCCCTGGTTCCTCCTCATGCCCACTTCCCACCTTGGCACGCGAGGGCTCAGACTGGCCTCCCAAACCATCAGGATCTACGGCAGGGCTCAGAAAACCTTTTCTGTAAAAAGCCAGGTGGTACATATTTTAAGCCTTGTGGGCCATTTGGTCACTATCGCAACTGCTCAACTCTGCTTCAAAAGCAGCCATAGACAGCAAATAAATGAAAGGCTGTGTTCCAATAAAACTCTATTTATGGACACTGAAATGTGACTATCATATAATTCTCACGTGTCAAGTAATAGCATCCTTCTTTTGTCATTTAGAAATGTAGATACCATTCTTATCGTTCCAGCCGTACAGGAAGAGGCAGCAGACTGGATTTGGCTTGAGGGCCTTAGTTGCCTCCGCCCTTCCTACTGGGACCTCCGTGGACATGCCCCACCCTCTGCGACCCCTCCAGCTGCTCCCCACCCTGTACCCCTGCCCCATCACTTCCCCAGCTTAAACACCATCTACCAGGGAGCCTTTTCCGACTCTGCCAGGCCAAGTCAGTCTCTTCCACCAAAGAACTTGGAAATGACAATATTTTGGATACGTTGGGTTAATAACATACCTTATTACATTTAATTTCATCTGTTTCTTTTTACGTCCTTTAACGTGGCGAGCAGGAAATTTAAAATCGCGTAAGCGTTTCGCATCTGTGGCTCACGTTAGGTTTTTATTGGACAGTGCTGCAGCGGCTGTGGGTTCTGCGATGGCTCCTTGTTTTGCCAGGTCCAGTGCAGCGTCCAGAGTGGGGGGACGACCGGGGAAGCTCTGAGGATTCTGCGGCTGTGCTAAATCCCTCCAGCTCATTTAGTCTTCCCGGCAGCCCAGTGCTGGGGGTTAGGATTAGTGGCCTCAGGAGCAGGGTTGAGGGGAGGGGTAGGGGCTCGTCCTGCCTCGTCCTGGTTTCTTACAGGGAGCCGAACCCTCCCGCACTTCCTGTAAGTACTTCCTGCCTCACCGTCTTCCAAGCTTGGCCTTAGCCATGTGGGGAGCAAATGACACAACTGGAAAACGTCCGCATCCCCTCTCAGGCTCCGTCCCCTCTTCCGGATCCAGACCCTCTTCCCCCACAGCCACACAGCGGCCCGGGAGCGGCCTCACCAGTGTGGAGCTCCGGGTCAGGCACTGGGGTCTGCTGCTGGGCAGGGAGCGGGCTCCGATCTCAGCGGGTCTCAGGGTCTTTCCCAACAAAACCAGAGCCCCAGGGCCAGGGAGGCAACCACGGGGAGGATGCCCCTACCTCCCGGATGAGCCGAGCGCGCTCTGGAGATTGGCCACAAGGTGGCGCTGCCCCACAGCCCTCCACCTCCTCCCCCCTCCCCAGCCACTGCCCACCCCCCCTCCCATCACAGGTCACTTCTGCGTCCAACAAATAAATTCCAACATTTGGAAGAAGACTGCTCCTTGGACTGGTTGTTGAATTTCTTTCTCAGCCTTCAGCTGCCAGAGATTGTTCAGACTCAGGAATTCTACTATGAAAAATGGGCCTCTGAATGCACACTTAAAAATAAAAATCCAGCAGGTTACAGACTCACTGCCAATTCTCCCTACAAAGGAATGCACTGCCCAGAGGCCCTCAGGGTGCCTAACGCATAGGCGAGGAATGCTCACACGTTAAACCGAGAGCATTCAGATCCACGCATGCGTAAACACAAAAGGCCAGAGCCAGCAGGGCCTTGCGGGTTATTTTGTGGTGGGATTTGTTTTTCTTTTTGTTTCGGTTTGAGTTTTTCATTCAAAATACAAACCAAAAAAATAAACCAAACACACAAACGAACAAACAAAAAAGCCCACAAAACCTTACACTGAAGCCAAAAACATATAATGTAAATACTCTGGTTGCAGGGGTGGGAGTAGAAGAATCTCTTCACAGTGAGGAGCGTTTGGGGGAGTATAGTTTGAAAAACATTGATGTAGTCCTGTGGGCTTATTTCATAGAAGAGTAAACTGAGACCCAGAGAGGAAAGATGACTTGTCCAAGATCATTCAGCTACTTTTAAATGTTTTCATTTTAAATCTAAGTCCTCAAAGGCAGGTGTTTCCAGTAAGAAATAAAGTATTTCTATTTTCTCTGATTTATGTCCAGATTCTCTTAAAATTGTGGCGACCAGCCAAGGCCCAATGATGCTAAGTCACGCCGTTTCTACCTGGCTCTGCTTATCTAAGGCCCTTTCAGCCTCCATTGCCCAGAACGATCCCCACAACGTCCCTGAGAGGCAGGCAGGGCAAATAGATGCCCCACATATCTAAGGAGAAACCTGGGCACGGAAAGGGGACGTGACTTGCTCCCAGTGAGAGACAATAAAAAAAATAAAAGAGGGAGCAGACGTAGCTCAGTGGTCAAGCACCTGCTTTGTATGTACGAGGTCCCAGGTTCAATCCCCAGTGCCCGTATAAAATTAAAAAAATGTTTTTGATTGAAAAAAATAAAAGACTAGCCCTCAGGACTCCAGTGGCAGTTCTACACCACAGTCTAGGGTTAAACTGATGCCGGGCTTTATGGGGTTGATAATTATTGGTGCCCAAGACTCTGCTCCTGCAGAACAAGACTCTGCCTTCTTCATTTTTGTATCTCCAGGGCCCGGCAAAATAACTGGCACATTGTAGGCTTCTAAATATTCATTGAATGAATAAATGAATGTGGCATGTACACATAAATAGATATGTTTGCACATATTAATTCTGCACATTTTAATTCCATTTCCATAACCCTCACGGGCAGAACGCCTTGGCAGATGTCTTGAGCAGAGAATAGTTCACAGCCACGGGGATTTTTTTTTTTTTTTGTCTTTCTCTCCTGTTATCCTGAATAGTAACTCCCTGGGAAAAGGTGGGCTTGAAAGAGAGCTGGACAACTGCGGTATTTTCATTGTTCCAAATCATCCATTTAGTTAATGTTGTCTACCCAAAGAATTGCTTTGCACTAAATCAGATAGCACATTTGATAATATCATATTCCTGGACTTAAATTTAAATGAAAACATTTGAAAAGAGCTATGTGGTCATGAACAAGTACTGCTCCATAGTCTAGATGGGGATTCGGAGAAGCAACAATTAGCGAGTCAATCCAGCAACAATTTACTAAGCCCTAATATACCGAAGAAAAAGTGCTGGTAAGTGGGGCAACAGAGATAAGTAAGACGAGTCAGTGGAACTCACCAGATAGATGGGATAAGGCAAGCTCATAAATAACCACAACACAAAGTAACCAAAAATAAAAATAAAGTAAAAATTGTATCCTCCCCATTTAAAATCGTCCATGGTTTGCTAGGTCCCAGATCTTTCCCCTGTGGCTATATTATCTAACACATTCTCTTTATATATAGTGCATTTTCTCCTACAAAAAATGGGACCATGCTATACATATTTTCTACAATCTTTCCATATTAATACATTCCTTCTAAGTACTTTCTGTGCTATTCATTCTTCAAATATTTCCCAAATGCTTACCATATGCTAGAGGTTCTGTAATAGGTAATAAAACATGGTTCCTGCCCTCAGGAAGCTTGAGCCATTTGGAGGTATGGTGATTTAGTAAATCACTGCACTGCTGCTGGACATTTCAGTTGTAGTGTTTTTTCTCTGTTGGTAATGATAATGATGGTGATATTTATTGAACACCTACCATGCACCAGGAATTGTGAGAAACACTTTATGTTATTTCATTTAATCTTTGTAAGTTCCTGCCACTGTAGGTTCTATAGTATCCCTATTTATAGATAAGAAGATGGAGGATAAAAGCTTAAATCAATTACTCAAGGTCATGCAGCTAATAAACGGCAGAGCTGGGATGAAGACCCCAGAGACCAGACTCTCCCGCCAGAAGGATCAATGTTACAATGAATGTACTTGTTCACATCCCTTTTTACATTTTTGTGAGAATTCCCAAAGAGTAGATTGTTGGAATTGGAATTAGTGTGTCAAAGGGTATACAATTTTTTTCCTTGTCTTTCATCATCATAAGGTTTATTATATATAGAGATGATTTCTTCCATATGCTTCCCCAGTGTCTTATATATATATATATTTTTTTTTTTTCTTTATCTTCAAAGAAGATTTTGGTTATAGAAAAACTATGTATAAAATATAGGGGATTCCCATGTATTCAACACCCTCCCCCTCTCCTCTATTCCCCTATTAATAACAATTTTCGTGAAAATGATATATTTGTCGCCAATTGTTGTATAAATATTGAAGCATGGCTACTAACCATGGTCAATGGTTTACGTTATCATTTACATTTGCATCATGCACTTTTGTAGGTTTGGACAAAAGTTAAAATGACTGATATCTGTCATTGCAAGATTATTCAGAACAATTCCAATGTCCTAAGAAGGCCCTATGTGCCATCTATTCTATTCTATTCTACTCTATTATTCTATTCTATTCTATTCTATTCCATTCCATTCTATTCCATTCCATTCCATTCCATTCCATTCCATTCCATTCCATTCCTTTTTCTTTTCTTTCTTTCTTTTTTCCCATATAACCCACTCCCCACCCCCCACCACATCATTTTTGTAAATTATATATTTTTTGAAAATATATACATCACAAAAAAAGTTACATTAAAATAAGAGGTTCCTGTATATCCCCCATCCCCCCACCCCACTCCTCCCACACCAACCTCCCTCATCATTGTGGCACACTCATCGTACTAGGTGAACACATTTTGGGGCACTGCTGCATTACACAGATAATAGTTTACCCTGTACTTCGCACTCTCCCCCAGTACATTCAGTGGGTTAAGGCAGGATATATAAAGTCCAGCATCCAACCCAACTCAAGAACAACTCAAGATCCCAAAAATGCTCCCACATCACATCTCTTCTACTCTCTCCCTGCCCTCAGCAACTACTGTGGCCACTTTCTCCACCTCAATGCTAAAATTTCTTCTATTACTCATCACAATAGTTTTATAGTAGAATATCACTAAGTCTATTCTAATTCATATTTTATTCCTCCATTCTGTGGACCCTGGGATGGCGATGTCCCCTCCACCTCTAGATCAAGAGGGGGCTTAGATTCCACATGGATGATGGATGCAATTCTCCTGCTTTCAGCTGTAGGCACTCTCAGTTCCCTGGTGTGGTGGCTGACCATCTTCACCTCCCTGTTAGCTGACCTGGGTAAGACCAACAAACCAGAGAGTAGGAGTCGCCACTCTGCTGAGGCTCAGGGCCCAGCTGGCACATGGGAGGTCCAGAGATTCAAGTCTCCTTACAATTTTCTTAATGCCCCATAAATGAGTGAGGGAAAATAAAAAGATCTGTTTTGCATCGTTGAGAGATCATTCTGGGAACTGGTTGGAGCTGTACTGTCCACAGCGGCAAACCCCAGGCACACGTGGCCGCGGAGCACTTCAAATGGGATGAGCTCAAATTGAGAGGAGTCATAAGCATAAAATATGCACCAGACTTCAAAGACTTAGCCTGAAAAAAAAATAGCATCTAGAGTATCTTCATTTTTATATTGATGACATATTAAAATGGTAATATTTTGGATGTATTGTGTATTTGTTTCTTATCGAATATGACTAACAGAAAACTAAAAATCACATTTGTCGCTCGCATTTGTAGCTCGTGTTATATTTCTATTGGATGCTGCTTTGGAAGTGATAAGGAGGGAGATGATGAGGTCAGCCTTGGAGTAGAGGCCTTGGGTTGGGGCGGGGCTGAGGGGCTACACCAGCGGGGAAAGGGGGTTTGGGGCCCGGTGCCCGGGGAGATGGTGGCTGTCAGACTCTGCTTCTTTGTCGATGCTCCTCCCCCATATCATCCCCTGGCCCCTTCCTTCAAGAAGAAGCCACTTGTCCCCAGCTGCAGGGCTTGGGCATTCTCCCAGTTTCCAAACCCAGTCCTGCCCCCAAAGCCATACAAGCCTAAGCCATGCCGGCCACCAGGAGCTGGGCATCTGGTGGGCCCACCTGCCTTTTATTTACTTTTTTAACCAGTTCTGAGATGGTTTCTCCAGGCCGCGTAGCTGGGCTTCTGCCTTGCTGTCTCTCTCCGAGCCGCTTCGCGGGCAGCGCACCTACAGCCTGGTCCTCTGAGGGCTGGCCCAGCTTTGCAGCTTCTTCCCTAAGAGCTGGCGCTCCGGCCTGGAGATGAAGGCACTGTGCGCCCCGTGGGGCACCTTCTGCTGCCGCTCCTCCTGCCTGGACCTGCGGGTGAGGCACCACTGCTGGGCACACCCACGCTGGGAGGTCAGGGAGGGGGAAGAAGGTTCAGGGAGGCTTCAAGGTCAAGGCTGGATTACTCGGGGAGTGGGCGTAGCTCAGTGGTTGAGCAGCTGCTTCCCGTGTATGAAGTACCCGGTTCGATCCCCAGTACCTCCTTAAAAAAAAGTATAAGACTGGATTACTGAGTGGGCTGACCAAGCACACACACTCACAGACACACACAGACATGCACAGAACCAACCAGGAAAAATGCTTTCGGAGAGCTTTGGAGTGGTGTCTTTGGAAAGACTCAGAACTTTATTGTACTTTCGAGTTTTTATTTTAAAATCGCTTGGTATTATTTTTATTTGAATTGCACTTGGAAGCCATTATCATCCCACCCTACTTCTAAAGTTGCTTGTTTGGAAGTCTTTGGAAGCATTTCATCCCCCGCCCCATCCCAGCTTGTATTTGTTAGTTAAGCAGAGTTAGGAATGTGCATAGAAGAAGTCTCCAGACATTTTCTCCCTGAATTAGCTAGGACTTTAGTTATAAATAGCATAAACCTATCTGCACTAGTTTAAGCAAAAAGGGAGACTTTATTAAAAGGAGGGAGGGGTGCTACACAGAGCCCCAGGCTTTGGGGCATCATTCAGATCCGCAGCAGGGCCTGGGGCCCTGCGTTTGCACTCTGCTTCTCTCAATGCTAGGAAGTCCTTCTTCCTCTCTCGGCACTGGCTTTCTCTGGGTCTGGGTCTTTGAGCCCACGGTGAAATGCGGGTCCTCAGGCTCCGGAGTTCAAGGTTATAGTTCCAGACACAGCCGGGTCCCTGGGTTCCAGTGCCCAAAATTCCAGAGCGAGACCATGCGGTGGGCCTGGCTCGGGACCCGCACCCAGCTCTGGCCCAGGAGGCCGTGGTAGGGAAGGTCGGATAGAGCAAACACTGCTGCCAGGGCCGGCCCCAGTCTGCTCAAAGGCAGGCGCGCAGCTCCTGCAGAAGCGCAGGCACCCTGAAATGGTTCCTATTAAGCCTTTCAAATCTCTCCAGAGCCAGGGATTGGCCCTCCAAGAGGTGAGTTCTGACCTAAAGTCCAAACAAGAATCATTTTACATTTCCAGAGGCTAAGAGCAGCTTCACAGGAGTCCTCTTGTGTTTTTATAATGACTTTATGAGATATAATTCACATGTCATACGTTCACCCATTTAAAGTTTACAGTTCAATGGTTTTTCAGTATATTCACAGATTCGCAAATATCGCTGTAGAACATTTTCATCACCCAAATGAAAAACTCAGTACCCATGAGCAATCGCTCCCCATTCCCTCAACCCCTCCAGCCCCGGGCCAGCACCAATCTACTTTTTGTTTCTATGAATTTGCCTATTCTGGATACTTTTTTTAGGAGGTACTGGGTTTGAACCCTGGACCTCACACACGGGAAGCAGGCACTTAACCACTGAGCTACAACCACTCCCCTACAAGAGTTGTTTCTTTCATTTGTTTGCTTGTTCAGTTTTAGGAGGCACTGGGGATCCAACTCAGGATCTCATACACAGGAAGCAGGTGCTCAACCACTGAGCTACAGCTGCTCCCCTGGACACTTCATATAAATGGAATCACACAAAGTGCGGTCCTTTGTGATGAGCTGCTTTTACTTAGAATAACAATTTCAAGGTTCATTCATCTTACAGACATATTAGTATTCCATTTATTTTTATTGCCGAGTAGCATTCCATTGTAAGGCTGAATTAAGTTTTATTTATCCATTCACCACCTGATGGGCATTTGAGTTGTTTCCACTTTTTGACTCTTATGAATGTGGTAGATGGAATCACATACCCCAACAAAGAAATGGCCTTAATCTGAATCCCTGTTCCTGCGGGTGTGACTTTATTTGTAAATAGAACCTTTTGAAGGTAGAATTATTAGTTAGGGAACGGCCCACTGAATCAGGAGGGGTCTTCATCTCTGTTAACACGTGGAGGCCTTATCAAGAGAAAACCACAGGCAGGAGCCAGAAGCCGGAAGTAGGTAGAAGGGGACGAGTAGGCACAAGGAGAGAGGGAGCCCCATGTGACGGGGGGCGGAGACCAAGCCAAGGAGCCCCAAGGGTGGCATCAAGAAGCTCCTTTCTCTGGGGGAGAGATGGCCTTGCCCACATGCGTCCAGGCCCTGAATCCCCGAGCTCGTAATTGCTCGTTGTTTAAGCCGCCCAGCAGCCAGGCAAGCCAAATGATGCTGCTAGGAACGCTCACGTCCAAGCTTTCGCACGGATGTCCGTTTTCATTTCTCTTGGGTATGTACCTAGGAGTGGAAGTGCTGGGGCAAGAGTAACTCTGTGTTAACCGTTTGAGGAATCGCCGTCCTGTTTCAACACCGCTGCACCATTTTACATTCCCACCAGCAGTGAATGAATGCGGCAAGTGTTCCTCATCCTCGCCAACACTTGTTTTTTTGTTTTTTTTTTAATGTTAAAATGTCTTTTTGGTGTCTTTTATTTTATTTTATTTTTTAAATATTACATTAAAAAAATATGAGGTCCCATTCAACCCCACCGCCCCCACCCCCCACTCCCCCCACAGCAACACTCTCTCAACACTTGTTATTGTCTGTCTTTTTGAGCACAGGAGGCCTCATGAGGGTGCTCTGGTCAGAGATGTTCTCCTGGCTGCTGTGGGGCTGGACACAGAAGAGACTGGGGGGCTGGCCCCAGAGGGGCTGCTGGGGTTACTGTGGTCCCGGCCCCATGGAGCCTGCAGTCTGTGGAAGGCTGGGGTGGCCCCCCCGCCCCTGTGAATACGTGACCCCACTAGGCCTGCAGGACCAGCGCCCTGACCTTCTGTGCTTGCAGCAGCCAGGGGACGGGGGCTCAGCCGAGCGACTGAAAGCAGTCAGAGGGACCTGGAGGGGCAGGTTCTAGGGGAGCGACGACAGTGGAAGAGATCTTCAATTTGTTATGTGTCTTTTTTCTCCTCTGAAGAAGCTCTGTGGACATTTTTTTCTTACTGCTCCCATCATGAATTTTTTTTTTTTGAGGTCCCGGGGATTGAACCCGGGACCTCATATATGGGAAGCAGACACTAAATCAACCACTGAGCTACACCCGCTCCCCATCCCCTCATGAAATTTTTTTTAAAGATATATTTATTTTTATTTATTTCTCTCCCCTTCCCCCCAAACCCCCGTTGTCTGCTCTCTCTGTCCATTTGCTGAGTCTTCTTCTTTGTCTGCTTCTGTTGTTGTCAGTGACACGGGAATCTGTGTTTCTTTTGTTGCATCACCTTGTTGTGTCAGCTCTCTGTGTGTGTGGCTCCATTCCTGGGAGGTTGCACTTTCTTTCGTGCTGGGGGGCTCTCCTTACAGGCGCACTTCTTGCGCATGGGGCTCCCCTAAGCAGGGGACACCCCTGCGTGGCAGGGCACTCCTTGCACGCATCAGCACTGCGCATGGGCCAGCTCCACACGGGTCAAGGAGGCCCGGGGTTTGAACCGTGGACCTCCCATGTGGTAGACGGACGCCCTAACCACTGGGCCAAGTCTGTTTCCCCCCTCATGAAATTTCAATATCACAGATATACATCTGTTTATGTGCTCTGCTCTGTGTATACCTGTGCTTTATAGGTAAAGAGTAAGACATTCCTGCCCCTTCCCCAGGATGACACTGCGGTGCTGAGGACGCACTCTGCCCTCAAGGAGCTCGCTGCCAGGGCGTGACCCAGCGAGGTACAGGGACAAAGACCTCGCACCGCAACAGAGAGTAAAAATGGGGGTGGCGTTTCTGCTCAGAGGAAGAGCAGGACATGCCTGCGGTCAGCAGGACACCAACAAGCCCTCTCAGGAGGAATCTGAGCCGCTCAAGGCTGAGGGAATCCTGGCCATTCCCCTGCACAGCCCAGGGGGAGGATGGACTCTCTTTCAAGTGACTCCCGCGTGACTGAACTGAGCAGCAAAGCCGAAAGCCCAGGTAGCTGGGGGAGCCTCACCACTGGGGCGTCTCACGCTGGTCATGGGCCGCAGAGGGAGATGCGTGGCCTCTGGTCAGAGGACAGAAGCCTCCAGAAACCTTTCCCTGCACAACCGAGCTGGTCCTACCCACCGGCCGCCGGTGGAGCTCCACCCCCTCGGGCGTCACCAGTTCTGCAAGCTGAGCAGCACAGAAGGGCGAGGCCTTTAAAATCTGGTTGATTTTTTTTTTTTGTCTTTATTTTTTTTAATGTTACATTAAAAAAATATGAGGTCCCATATATCCCCCACCCCCCTCACCCCACTCCTCCCCCCATAACAACAACCTTCTCCATCATCATGAGACATTCACTGCAGTTGGTGGATACATCTCTGAGCACCGCTGCACCTCATGGTCAATGGTCCACACCATAGCCCACACTCTCCCACAGTCCACCCAGTGGGCCATGGGAGGACATACAATGTCCGGGAACTGTCCCTGCAGCACCACCCAGGACAACTCCAACCCCCAAAAATGCCCCCACATCACATCTCTTCCTCCCACTCCCTACCCCCAGCAGCCACCATGGTCACTTTCTCCACACCAATGCCACATTTTCTTCGATTACTAATCACAATAGTTCATGAATAAATTATCAGTAAGTCCATTCTAATCCATACTCTATTCCTCCATCCTGTGGACCTTAGAATGGTTGTGTCCACTCCACATACTGATTTTAAAGCAATTTAGGAAAGACTGTCTCAGTCTTTCTTAAAACGAATTCCATGTCCATCTGGTCACAGTTGGGTTTTATTTCAGGACACCAGCTGTGGCCAATTCTCCAGCCTCAGGGCACATCACAGCTGTGTCTCCGCAGCGTGCTAAATATCCAGGACTTTCCCATCACGAGCATTGGGCACAAGTGGAACAGTATGCATAAACTTAGGGAGCAAGGTTTAAGTTGTGTTTCTTCTTGCTCTTTCCCTTGGCTTTCTTTTTACTAAGGATCTGGCTAATAGCAACCATTTATTCAGCACTCACAATATCCAAAGCCCTCTGCCCTTCACATACACAGTTTTGTTAATGTACTTGACAACTCTGGAGAGCAGGTGCAATTATCATTTCATTACAGATGTGGAACCTGCGGCTGAGAGGAACACGGGTCATCGACTGGGGTGGAGAGGGCAGGGAGAGTGGCAGACCTGGGATTCCATCCTAGGGCTGGCTCTGCAGTCAGCACTGTTTTTAAAAGTAACTATTTAATTTACATTTTTGAATAGGTAATGTATGCATATTTTACAAATTTATCGGGCACAGAAAGGTAAATAGTAAATAAGAGATAATCCATGCTGATAGATGCACGGCAGTATACTGCACACAGTTTTATATCTTCCCTTTTTTATTTTGCCTTAAAAATTTATCTTGGGGATCATTCCATTCCTCCCTTTCTTCATGTCTGCTCAAATGTCTATTAGAGAAGTTTTTCTGAGCACCCCGTATAAAACAGCCACCCTCCTTAACCTTCTCAATCCCTTTTCTGTTTTATTTTCTTCCTAGCATTGATTGCCACCTGAAATATTATGTATTTCTGTGGGTGTGTATATGTGGGATGGGCAGTGGATTAGAATGTAAACTCCATCAAAACAGGGGCTTTGCTATTTTGTTCCTCTCTATTTTCAGCACCTAGAACAGAGTCTGGCACATGGCAAGCAGTTAATAAATACGTGGTGAATGAATGAATGAGAATAAATAGAGCTCTCATTCTTTAGCCAATATTATAGGTGAAAATAGTATATCATAGCTTTTAAATTGTGAGTCTTAAGACACAATTTCTCTGCTCATCTCACTTCTAAGTTTCCAGAGAATCATTCAGTCCTGTCTGGCCCCTTAACTGATCAGCAGCCCACTCTACCCTCCCATGGCTCATAAAGATAGGCTTCTCTTCAGAAGCGGGTGTAGCTCAGTGGTTGAGTATCTGCTTCCCATATACAAGGTCCCGGGTTTAATCCCTGGTACCTCCTAAAAAAATTGTCTTCTTTTTGGCACCTGTACATACTTCACAGATTCGGGTCTGAACTGCTTGCCCTAATCAACCTCAGGTGAACATGTTTCTAATCAGCTTGCTTTTTATTATCTTCCTGTTCATGATCTCACCTTGGGGGGTAAGTTGAATTATGTACCCCAGAAAAAGACATCTTCCTAATCTTAATCCACTCCTGTGGGTGTGAACCTATTGTAAACAGGACCTTTCGAAGTTGTTCTTTTTGGTGAAGGTGTGGCCAACGGACTCAGGATGGGTTTTAATTCAGTCTCTGGAGGCCTTATAGAGAAGACCACCAGGGAAGAAGAGAAGCTGGAAGTCACCAGAGCCTGGAAGAGAAAGGAGAGGACATCTCCATGGGCACCGACATGTGACAGACAGGCCAAGGACCCAAGGATTGCCAGCAGCCATCTCCAGAATGCCACCGTCTTTACTAAAAAGCATGGCCTTGCTGACACCTCCATTTTGGACTTCTCCTAGCCCCAACACTGTGAGCCAATATATTCCCATTGTCTAAGCCACCCCACCATATGGTATTTGTCTTAGCAGCCAGGAAGCTAAGACACTTTGCCTTGGACATGACCCAGCACTGTTTTTTCAGCTCTGTCCTTGGACTATCAGCTGCTTTCTCTAAACATCATCCCACTTCATCCCACTGGTTTCTGGGACCTGGTGGTCCGTTTTCTTGATCAGATTTTTATCAATTCCTCCTCCTTTGGTCCTATGATTTGAACCCAATCACCAGTGTTTAGGGGTAACTGCTGGCAGGAATAGAAGGTAAGGCTAGAAAATCACATCCATTTTCTTTTTGATCTTATCTACAGTTCCGATCTCTCTTTTGCTTGGACTAGGACGCTACCAGCAACGCCGGTGCCTCTCGTCACCAGGTGGAGCTTGCTATCTCCTGGAAAGTCAAGAATAGAGGTTCTGAAGGCCGGACCGTGTCAACAGTATTACCTGGGGACTCATTAGAGTTGCAAAGTCTAGGGCCATCTGGAAAACTGTGTTTAACAACCCCCCTTCACCCCAGGTGACTCTGATGCATGCCAGAGTTTGAGAACAACTTGTTTACAAGATTATCAATGCTGATTTGTGCTGCCCAGCATGGTATCTCCGCTGCGTGTATCTCCAAAGCAGCACCCACAACTGACCGGGGACTATCATCTTGCAGAGATATTAAGTAAACAGACCTTCCTACGCCAAGTATCCTGTGCCTCAGATCAAGAAGGAATAGAAAGAACATGAAATAGATAGAGGAATGAAAAGAAGACACATTTTAGCAGTCCCTACTCAAATTGTTCCAATGCTAGGAAGGCTTTCCCTTACTATAATAACAAGGGGGCTTTGCACAAGTCCCTTTATTTGAATCTTGTTCACATTTCATCACAGGGCTTGATGGAAATCATGTTGCAGGAAAGGGTTGTGGGACCCTGGGAGAGATAAGAAAGTGGTGAGACAGCCTCAGCAACGAGACCTGCGAGTAGAGGAGAGTTGTGACCCGAGCACAGAACACGCTTATTACGTGAACTTCTCCTGACCCAGCCATCCTGGCAGTGTTGTGCATTGCGGCAGATAAGAGCTTTGCCTGCAGAAATAAAAAGAGCCGTCTGCACTGAGACCCTACATAACCCTTCCTCATCTGAGCAGAATTGCTGTGGACACTCCCCTTACCCTGCCTTCCCTGCTGAGCTTACACAAAGGGAGCTCTGTTTCTCTGCTCATGTTGAAAGAGCTTTGCTGGCTAAGCCTGATGATGTTGACCATGATAATGCAATAATAGCTACTACTCATTGATAATGTGCAACGTGCCAGGCACTTTGCTAAATGCTTTAAGGGCCTTTTTCTTGTGAGACTCACAACAGTCCCATTAGATAGATACATACAGTTACTGTCTTCCTGTAATAGGTGAGGAGAATGGGGCTTAGAGAAGTGAAGACTCTTCTCTAAGTCACCTGGCTAGTGAGTAATGTGGAGCTGGGATTCAAAGAAATGCCCCATTGGCTCCAGAGGCCCTGATCTTTACCATTAATTTGTAGTACCTCCTAGCAGAGAATTATTTTTTAAAGCAGGTTTTCATTGCTTTTTTTTAAATGATTTATTTTTTCTCCTCACCCCTTCATTGTTTGTACTTGCTGTGTCTATTTATCTTCCTTGTTTCTTTAAGAGGCACTGGGAACTGAACCCTGAACCTCCAATGTAGAAAGGAGGTGCCTAATCACTCGAGCCACCTCTATTCCCTGCTTTGTTGTATCTCTCATTATGTGTTTCTTCTTGTGTTGCTTGTTGCATCATCTTAACGTGCCTGCCCGTCATGCCTGCTCACTGTCTTCTTCAGGAGGCACTGGGAACTGAGCCAGGGACCTCCCATGTGGCAGGAGCTCAATTGCTTGGGCCACATCCGCTTCACTATTGCTCTCTTTTAACATAAGAGAAATTATTTAGGGAAGTGGACGTGGCTCAACTGATAGAACATCCACCTACCATATGGAGGGTCCAGGATTCAATCCCCAGGGCCTCCTGACCCGTGTGGTAAGCTGGCCCAAGCGCAGTGCTGCTGCGTGCAAGGAGTGCCGTACCACATAGAGGCACCCATGCACAGGGGTGCCCCACACGCAAGGAGTGCACCCTGCAAGGAGAGCCTCCCCTGTGAAAAAAGCGCAGCCCACCCAGGAGTGGTGCTGCACACATGGAGAACTGACGCAGCAAGATGACACAACAAAAAGAGACACAGATTCACAGTGCCATCTGATAATGCAAGTGGATGCAGAACACACAGCGAATGGACACAGGGAGCAGACACTGGGGGGAAGGGGAGAGAAATAAATAAAATAAATCTTTAAAAAAAAAAAGCATATGGGAAAATGCTCATGCTGTAAAGTTAATTTTAAAAAAAAGAGAGAGAAATTATTTAAAAGTCAAGAAAACTAAACTTTAGAGAGAGATATTAGCTTGTCCAAGATTCCAAATCTAAAAGGTAGCCAAACCATGACTAAAAGACAATTCGTTTGATTGTTAATCCAGTGCTTTCCCCCACACTATGATGTCCCTACTGCTGCTTCTTTGCCTGCCATACCTGACCACAGACAGAGCCGCATTTCCTGAGAAGGGCGCCCTTCCACCTCAGAGCTGACAGGTTTTATGAGCAGTCGTATTGCCTCACACTCAAATGTTTGGATTCAGAGTTAAATACACCTCTCTTTGAATCTTTTGCTCTGACTTTGGGCAAGTTGCTTTACCTCTTTTCTCCCACATTTTCTTTTAATTTAGGTATAATTTACATACATTAAATTCATTCTTTTTAGTGTACAGTTCTGTGAGTTTTGAGAAATATACAACAATGTGATGTAACCCCCACAATTAAGAACAGTTCCAGCACCCCCCCAAATCTCCCTGTGACCCACCCCTCCACCCTAGCCTCAGGCAGCCAATGATCTATATTCAGTCCCTTTCATTTTGCCTTTTCTAAAATATCATATAAATGGATTCATACAGTCTTTTGACTCTGGCTCCTTTCACTTACAATCAGTCAAGATTCGTCCCTGGTGTTGTGTAGAGTCGTCTGTTTTTTTTGCTGACCAGAAGCTCTTAATGGAGCAGAAGCCGACAGTAGCTGGCTCATTTAACAGGATGCACCCTGCTAGGCTGGTAGGAGCAGCCAAGGCCTGCGAAGTCTTAGCAACCAGCTTCAAGAGGAAAGGCGAAAGAAAACCGGGACTGAATCTCAGATGCAGAAACACCGTTGGGAACTTCCCAAATTATTTACTGAAGGGGCTGGGGTACAGTGGCTCCCTCTTAGCAGGGAGGGCTAAGAGCTCCTGTGACTTGGGCACTAACCACAGAAGCTAGGACCTAGGATATTCAGGTCCTGGCAGTTAGAGTCAGTCAGAACTCGAATCCAGGAGTAACTAGCTCCAAGTTCAGCCTTCTTTCCACCACTCCAGCAGCTTCCAAGCACATCCATGGGAAGGCATGCACTGCCAGCCCTGACCATGTTCCTCTGAAGGTTGGTGAAGAGGCTGATGGGATGGGAGAAGAGCTTCCTGGGGAGGCCTGATCACGACAGAATCTTTCACAAGAACCTTTCCAGAATGTGGCCTGAAGAACCAGCTTTCCTGTGGCCTCATAACTACAAATCAGCATCACCAAAGGTGGCTCCCAAGCATCTTACATTTTAGCAAGCGTCATGGGTAGCCAACATTGAAAACTGCTCCAGAGAAGAACGAAACATGTCTTTCTGTCCTCCAGCAGTGGAGAGAATTGGTTAGAAACACATTGCTAGATACTGAAACCACTACTACCAATCCCTTTGAAACCACCACTTACCAGCCACCTTGAAACTGCCACTTACTAACCCACTTTCCAGAGTAGTCCCTCCCTTGCTGGTTTGTAGACGTTACTAGAAACTTTTGTTCAAACGTCCACCTCTTCATGTTTATTCGTAGGAGGCTTGCTGCCCTCGAGAAAGGTTACTGTTTCTGAAGCTGGCTCTAACCAGTTCTAGTCACACAGCACACAAGACCTCCATTTTAGGACCAAGCACAATTGCAACAAAGCATGCTCCGTTTAAACCTGCCTTTCCCAAACTGGACTGGCCCGCATCATCCTTGAGCATGTCACTCAGCCACCTTTCCCAAATGAATAGGCCCATGTCACCTCACTACAACCGTAGCCACTCCCTTAGGCCCACCTTCCCCAATGGAGAGGGAAAAAGAGGTGTGATATTGGGGCATTTTCAGGACTTGGAGTTGTCCTGAATGATATTGCAGGGACAGATGCAGGGCATTATACATCCTGCCATAACCCACTGAACTGACAGGGAGAGAGTGTAAAGTACAACATAAACTATAATCCATGCTGTGCAGCAGTCCTCCAAAATGTACTCATCAAATGCAATGAATGTACCACACTAATGAAAGAAGTTGTCAGTGTGGGAGGAGTGGGGGGTATAGGGGGATGGGGTATAGGGGAACCTCTTATTTTTTATTGTAACATTTTGTGTTATTTATGAATCTTTTTTAAAAAAGATTTAAAAAAAGTAAAAGAAAAAAAAAAAGGAAATCCTGGTGCCCATTTTGTTTGGAGAAACTCATCGGAGGCTTGCCTCCAGTTTCCTTGCTGCCCAACCATGCAATAAACTCTTTCCCTGAAATCCTGGTGACTCAGTATTGGCTTTTGTGTGCATTGGGCAAACAGACCCACTTGGTGGTATCAGTTGGCAACCACAAAGGGATGGTCATAAAGACTCCTGCCCAAGGCAGGAGTTTTCTAATCCTAGACCCTGAGTGGCCACCTAGACCGGTTAGTCTAGAGGCTTGATGCCCGGGACACTCTCCTGTGCCCATCGGCATCGTTAGCCCTTCGGCACAGTTTAATTTCAAGAGATGAAACAGTTCTGGGTAAAAACATCTTCTTGGTGAGTAACTTTGTTAAGGTGCCTGCTCTCACACAAAACCTGTCTGGTCTCTGGTGGTGGGTTTGAGCCCCACTCTGGTTCCTGGGTTAAGACTGTGGGTTTGAGTCCCGCCTTAGTCCAACCAGGTTATTACTGGGTAGAGGCCCCAAGGCATATGAGAGTCAGTTGCCGAAGTGCTCACGTTCTGCTCGTGGGTCCCATCCCACTCTGGTCTTCCTCCTACTGGTATCTGGCTGTACGATCTTTTGTTAGTCCACCACATTCCAACTTCCCTTGCATTTGCAGAAAAGGTACAAAATTATAGTTTAAACAAATAAGTTTGTATTTCTTTGTTTCTGTGGTTTTGTGTCTGATTCATGACTAAAGATTTTTAATTGAAGCTATAAGCTTTCTGTTCGTGTTGTCTATTGTTAAAATATATACATATTTCCTACCTCTGGATGGTCATACCAAATTAACAAATAAAAAAATTCTTAAAAGAGCTCTATACAAATTGCTTAAAGATAAATAACCACACACACACATACACATACACACATTCCTGGAGTTCCAAAATTTAAAGAAACTGAACTTGCAAGGTAAAGAGTTTTCATAGAATTAAATCCAGATGTTTTTAACATCTAGGTGCACTATCACACTTGAGGGATTGTTTGGAGCTCCTGCACCTGACGGTTATGACCATCTGGGAGCCAGCGTTTGAGATGCTGGTCCTTGTGGCTGCTGTGGACAGCCTGGATATTGGAGGGTGGCTTCCCGGAGCTTCCCGAAACGACAGCAATGCCCACCCCCACCCCATGCCACCACCATGCTCTTTGCCCTCCAAGAAAGGGAAGCGCCTTTCACTGTGACTGTTTAGGCTGCTGTGGGAGGTGACAAAGGCTTCTCCTATTGTCCATATCACATCTTTAGGCAATTAGATCTGATAATTGGCAACAAGTAGAAATGGGGGCGCATGGTCTCTAAGAGATATTGGGGCCATCTTATTTATCTTAAATCCCGGGCCTCATTAACCCTCCTTTCAGGTGACAGAAACAATTCAAATGGTGGCTGTATGAACCAAGCAGGTTAGGGCAGCTATGGGGGAAGTATGGGTTGGGTTTGGAACTCTTTCTACTAATCCTGAGGGTTGAAAGCGATAAGCACAATGAAAATATTGCAAAATAGCATTTGTCCTATAAAAATCTTCCTCACTGTGGAGTTCTGAGGGAATTTCCCAATTTGGTATTATATTTTTTCTCTAATAATATTTTTGCAATGGTAGCCACAGTAGCAGGGGGGTAATTGAACACAATTTCCACATTTCAAAAGGTTCAGTAAGTAACACAAAATGTCCTTGACACTGTAGAATAATTTCCCTGGATTATGCTTAAGACAAGTTAAATAATTGTAGTATATTTCTGATTGCCTGATAATTGTTATGCTTTTTTTTTAGGAGGTACCAGTGATTAAACCTGGGACCTCACACATGGGAAGCAGCTGCTCAGTCACTGAGCAACATCCATTTCCCTAAGAGTTCATTTTTTTGATTGTGTGTTTGTTTGCTTTTTAGAGGGTACCAGGGATTGAACCCAAGACCTCGTACATGGGAAGCAGGTGTTCAGCCCCTCGACCTGAGCTACATCTGCTCCCCTGGTATGTTTTTTTAAGGCACCAGGAACTGGGGAATGAACCCAGGACCTCATATGTGGGAAGCCAGCACTCAACCACTGAGCCTCATTGGCTTCCCTGAGTCAAGTTTTCCCTTTGTTTTGCTTGCTATTGTGTTTCTGTTTTTTTCAGGAGGCGCCGGGAACCAAACCTGGGACCTCCCATGTGGAAGGTGGGAGCTCAACTGCTTGAGCCACATCCGTTCCCATCCCCGGGTACACTTTTGAGGTTGATCGTTCATAATTTTGAAATGCTATGAAAACAAAGAGGGTTTTAGCCTGAAATGGAGGAAAAATAGAAAAACACTGGCTGCTTGTATAAGCCTGCAATTAAATCATAGCTGAGTCATAATAAAAAGGCAGACCTCCCTATTTTTCTCCAGAAAATTACTTTGGAAATTATTCATAATATATCTCACTGGAATACTGATAAAATGGTAAACTAAGAAAAACAATACTTCTGAAAACCATCCCCTAAAACAACTGTCTTCTAAGCTCAGTGTTAAATGCAATAAAAACCTATGATTTTGTTCTACTTGGGTATGTTCTCCCTAAATTTACGTAGGTTAACTAATAAAGTTAAGCTAAAATTACATTTTATTAGATCTTTAAAATGAGGTAAAAAGTAAATTTGTGCTTAATAAAATTGAGTGTTATTTTGACAACCTTTATTTTAAGAATATTTATGTAGGATGTTTGAAAATGATTCAAAGATCCTTTTGGTAACTTAAGCTATGCAGGTATGAGGTATTTAAAGTATGCAGGATGTGCTTTGTTAAAGAAAAGGGGTATAGTTTAGTCCTAGAGCAAAATGACTGGTTCTCCCAAAATGTAAAACAGAAATGTGCAGGACAAAATCTAAATGACTTTTATTTGTTGTAGTCAGTGTTGGCTAAGAGTTGATAGACTTTCAGCAGGACCCCAGAAAAAGCCTAAGTAGATACAACCCTAGGTACTGGTTCTCATGAAGGCTACAGAGATCCACAGGGTATATATTCATGGCAGATGGATTTGGAGCTCTGTGCCATGTCAGAGGGTCCTACTTTGGAATTTGTGCTCCTGAGTGTGATGGAGCTGGAATCAGATGTGACTTTTATACACGTGCCTCTTCTGTCACTTTCACTCAACCTGTGGTTAGTGGTAGGGATGGTGCATACTCAGGGGACTTGAATCTCTGGACTGTCCATGTACCAGCTGGGCCCTGAGCCTCAGCAGAGTGGCGACACCTACTCTCTGGTTCGTTGGTGTTACCCAGGTTGGTTAACAGGGAGGTGAAGATGGTCAACCACCACACCAGAGAATCAAGGATGCCTACAACTGTAAGCAGAGGAATTGCATCCATCATCCACGTGGAATCTAAGCCCCCTCTTGATCTAGAGGTGGAGGGGACATCACCATCCCAGGGTCCACAGAATGGAGAAATAAAATGTGGACTAGAGTGGACTTACTGATATTCTACTATAAAGCTATTGTGACAAGTAATAGAAGAAATTTTAGCATCAAGGTGGAGAAAGTGGCCACAGTACTTGCTGAGGGCAGGGAGAGGGTAGAAGAGATGTGATGTAGGGGCATTTTTGGGATCTTGAGTTATCCTTAATGATATTGCAGGGTCAGATGCTGGACTTTGTATATCCTGCCATAACCCACTGAATGTACTGGGGGGAGAGTGCGAACTACAGGGTAAACTATTATCTGTTTGGTGCAGCAGTGCCCCAAAATGTGTTCACCAAGTGTGATGAGTGTGCCACAATAATGGGGAAGGTTGTTGGTGTGGGAGGAGTGGTGTGGGGGGATAGGGGGTATACAAGAAGCCCTTATGTTTTTTAATATAACATTTTTTTGGGATGTATATATCTTCAAAAAAATATAATTTACAAAAATGATGTGGTGGGGAGTGGGTTATATGGGAACCTCTTATATTTTTTGTTTTTTTATGTTTTTTAATGTAACATTCCTTGTGATCTATTAACTTTAATTCTAAAAAAGTTGATAGACTTATACATAATTTTTAAGTGCTGTCATATCAAACAGTAAATTCATGCGAAAACTAGAGTTTGGTTTTCTCTCTGTTAAAATGATAAGGTTTCCTTGGATTACTACACTGATTTTGGTGAGTCTAGAATTTAGAAGACAAAACTTTTGTCCTTTTAGAATAATATTCTTATATTGTTATATTGGCCTTATTATCCTTTATTGTTTTTAGAAAACAGGTCTGCTCACTTTTAAAATAACTAAATCTCTTCCCTAACTTTGGGTAAATAAGGAATCAAATGTTGATTCACAGTGACCCACTTTCCTCTTAAACATATATTCAACCCTGATGACTTTTTTTTTTTTTTTTTAAAGATTTATTTATTTATTTAATTTCCCCCCCTCCCCTGGTTGTCTGTTCTTGGTGTTTATTTGCTGTGTCTTGTTTCTTTGTCCGCTTCTGTTGTCGTCAGTGGCACGGGAAGTGTGGGCGGCGCCATTCCTGGGCAGGCTGCTCTTTCTTTTCACGCTGGGCGGCTTTCCTCACGGGCGCACTCCTTGCGCGTGGGGCTCCCCCACGCGGGGGACACCCTTGCGTGGCACGGCACTCCTTGCGCGCATCAGCGCTGCGCATGGCCAGCTCCACACGGGTCAAGGAGGCCCGGGATTTGAACCGCGGACCTCCCATGTGGTAGACGGACGCCCTAACCACTGGGCCAAAGTCCGTTTCCCCCTGATGACTTTTGACATTGTCTTCTCAAGGCCAACCCTAAAGAACATTTTTAAAAAATATTTTCTGAGGGGCCCTGGGAAAATCACAGGGGATTTGTTCTTCACTTTGTAAAAAAACAGGAGGCACCAGACAGAGTTACATTCATTTGATATGTTACAGGTTTTATGGGAAATGTCAAATCAAAAAGGATTTTCTCTTCCTTCTTTCCCAAATTGCTTAGGTTGCATTAAAATAACACCTTTGAAAAAACAACAACAACAACAACAAAAAGGATTTTCTAACCTTCTGAAGGTTGAATTTGTGTGGGTAAAATGTTATCATATGGATATTTATTATGTAGAATTATTAGAGATTTGGCAATGTTCCCACTGTGAATGACCCTAATCTTCATGATATTAAACAACGGAATGATGTTATTAGTTATAATTTTAGTTATTCTTTGAAAATGTTACATGTCACAAGAACAACCAAATCTTGTCAGGGACATTGTTATACTGATGCTTCTCTAAAAGTACATGCTGTTAGCTACAGCAGAGCTTCATCTTCAGCAAGGAGGGACTTTGAAAGAGAAGTGAGTCTAATATAGAGATTCTCTTCTACCTGTAAATTAACAGAACCCTGATAAAAAGTGTAAAGTTGAGACAGATCAAAACTTCTGCTGTGGTCTGCGATTGTTGACCTCAATATGTTAATTGTCAAATGCTTTTATTTCTGAAAATAGCTTCATTTGGAAAATGTGAATAAGGAAATTAGAGCATTGATTGTAAGCTCTTATAGCAATTAACGTTTGTTCTGGGTTTGGGTTATTATGTCTAAATCTGGGGATGCCTTGCTCCATGTGTGTGTGAGCTGGTAGCTCCCTGGAACTTCAGGTGTCTGTGTGACCCCTGAGGCTCAGAGTTGGAGTTTTCCAGCTCTGGAGGTGCTGAAGGAGCAGCATTGCTCCAGGCAGTTATTATTAAAGAAGCTGAAAAAGGGACCGGACTTTAACTGGGGATGTGCATGGGGATGATCAGGTTAGGACTAAGGTGAATCAAAATACAGGGTAAAGGATGATATTGCCTGTAATTCAGAACTTTAATTTCTGTGACCAAAGGAGGAGAGATTTATTGCACACTGTCTGATTTAACCGGTCTGGTCAGTTTACTTAGACAACATAACTCAGCTTAATTTGACATGGAACACAGACTAGGTAATAAGATCATGGTATTCTGCACAAGCTGATGTAATACCCTGGTGCATTTCAGAGTGTTTGGGGTATAAAATGAAAAAGGATTTGCAAGGTTGGGACTGGGGACAGAAAGCATGCAACTATTAAACTTCCCCACCTGTGATAGGGGCTCTTAATGGACTGAAACTGTAAACAAGGAAATTTGGAAGGTCCAGATCTAAGATCTACTCCTTTCTGGAAAAGAAAGTACCCCCAGCCAAACTTAGAACAAGGAGATCTATGAAAATAAACTCTGGAATATATGAGTCCTCCTCATAAAAGGAAATATGCTGACAAGCCAAGCCTTTGACCCTGAAGCTTGCACTCCTGAAACTTATTTCTGTAACAATGAAACTAAGCTAAACTATAATTAACACCTAAGAGTCACCCCCTGAAGAGTCACCCCCTAATCAATTGTGGTCTCTCTCTCTAAGCCAAACTCTGCAATTAAACTTACTACCCTTCCACCTAAGTGGGATGTGACTCCCAGCGATGAGCCTCTCTAGCTTGGTCAGTGATGCTTTTGGAGAGAGATCTTGATCAAAATGGGGAAATGTTAAAACAAAATAGGGTTTCTATGGCTAAGAGATTTCAAATGGGGTCAGGAGGTCATTCTGGAGGTTGCTCTTATGTGAGTATTTACCAGATACTGCAGGCTGCTACAGTGTGCAAGACCTTGGGCAGCAATGCTCTTAAAAATCCTAAGGGGAAGCGGACTTGGCCCAGTGGATAGGGGTGTCCGCCTACCAAATGAGAGATCATGGTTCAAACCCTGGGCCTCCTTGACCCATGTGGAGCTGGCCCATGCGCAGTGCTGATGCGCGCAAGGAATGCCGTGCCACGCCAGGGTGTCCCTGCGTAGGGGAGCCCATGCGCAAGGAGTGTGCCCCATAAGGAGAGCTGCCCAGCGTGAAAGAAAGTGCAGCCTGCCCAAGAATGGTGCCACACATACGGAAGGCTGACACAGCAAGATGACACAACAACAACAACAAAAGAAACACAGATTCCCGGTGCCGCTGATAAGGATAGAAGCAGTCACACAGCAAATAGACACAGAGAGCAGACAACTGGGGGCAGGGGGGAGGGGAGAAATAAATTAAAAATAAATCTTTAAAAAAAAATCCTAAGGACATCTAGACCCTAAAGCCCAGCCATATGGCTACATGGACTCAATAATGGACCCAAGTTTGTACCCCACGAGGGTATGTATTTTTCTGGGTTTGGACAACCAGAGAATATAGTATAGACATTGGTATTACAGATAACTGGGTTTTAACTCCTCCTATTCTTCTCCTAGCCTTTCAAGCCCTGACAAAAATGTGCATTAGCTTAATTTTTGTCTGTATATTTGCTACCTTGGGATTTATGTCCCCATGGGGGAAATTTACCTATCGTAAACTAACTATATGTAACCTCACTCTGATCATTGAAAACTTAACAGTCTCCATGGCCACAATCATTGAATATCTGTGGGAACCAAATGAAGCATTTAACTTTTAAAGGTTTTGAAGAAGGCCAGAATGTTCCAATGTGTAAATAATGTTTGGGTAAGTGTGCTCTAGGGTATTTGACGCTGGATATTTGAATAACCATTTCCAGCATGAACAGGCAGTAGGCATAGTCATAGCTAGATTAGGATTACCTCTTGGACTATTAGCTCCTTGGGGTGTGTTTGCTTACCATGAAGTAGCTTTATGCAATTTAACTGCAGTGGTTGAGGAACTCCACGGCTACAGCACTTGAGGCCATTCAAGTTTCTATTGGCTCTATTGGCAAATGTTGTCATGGGCAATCAGGTAGACTTAGACTCTCTTTTAGCAGAACAAGGAGGAATAGGCACAGTAGCATACACTTTCTATTGTACCTGGGTAAATACTTCCAGCCAGGTTGAGTTAAATAGGCAAAAACTACATCAGGCCACCTGGTTGTATATGATTAATAATCCATCTGCACAAACCTTGTAGGAGTCAAGGTGTCTTGACTCTTACCCATTTTAAGTCCAACTACAGTAATAGCAATGCTTCTTATGTTCCGACTTTTAGTTCTAAATCTTGTTGTCAAATTTGTATCCCAGAGACTGTGGTCAACTGGACTCTTCTACTCTCACAGTACAGGGGTACCAGCCTGTGCCTGAATGACCAGACCAAGTGGGGGAAACAGACACCCCAGAGCTACCTTCTCAGCCCAGGACCTGAGAATGGCTCTCCATCCCTTAATCCCAACCTGTGCCCTGAATCAGCAGGAAGAAGCTAGAGCAATGGTTGCCCCTAATCCCACAAAATTGAGGAATGTGCCAAAAAAAGGAGACTGAAACCGCCACTTAAGAACTGTCTTGAAAGCACCACTTACTAACCCAATTTTCAGAGTAGTCTCTCCCTTACTGGTTTATAGAAGTTTCTAGAAACTTTTGTTCAAATGCCCACCCCTTCATGTTTATTCATAGGCTGCTTGCTCTCTGGTGAGAAGTTACATGCTAGTCACAGAGCATGCCATTTTAGGACCAAGCATAATTGCAACAGAGCATGCTCTGTTTAACCCCACCTTTCCCAAACTGGATTGGCCCAAGTCATTTCACCCCATCCTTAGCCACTCTCTTAAGCCCACCTTCCCTGACAGTAGAAAATCCTGGTGCCCATTTCGTTTGGGGAGACTGATCTGAGGCTTGCCTCCAGTCTCCTGCTGGCTGACCATGCAATCAACTCTTTTTTCTAAATCCTGATGACTCAGTATTGGCTTCTGTGCACATCGGGCAAACAGACCCTCTTGGCGCTATCAATATTTTTCCTCCATACTTACCTCATGACCTCCATTCTTTGATTTTCCTATTTTGGCACTGACCACTAAAATTCCCTTGCTCCTTAGTCATTCTCTGCTTCAGACACATATGCAAGAATATACAGAGCACAAGGATCTACTAGCTAAAAACAAAAAGCAAGACAGCCAGGCTTGCGGCTCACCCCTCCTGCGCCATGTTCCAAGGGCAATGGCCAGGAATATGGACGTCTGGGTCTCTTTTGTTCACCCACCCACGGAAACTTGGCAAATTATATATATGTTTTGGATATTCAGTGGCTGTTACTCATGGAAACCCTGAATCCACGTGAACACTCTTTCCAAGCCAGATGGTGTTTCCATTCAGAAAAAGCTTGGCACCAATTTCTTTGGAACAATTGCAGGTTACAGGCAGGACCTGGGAAGACTCAATGAAATTGGTGGCAGGCCCTGCGGATGAGGGGTTGGCTAACAAAAGCGAGGGTGCTCCTGGCTGACTTCTCCCTGTTCTGCAGGACTTGGTGGCCCTCTGTTTTTAACTCGCTGGGACTCAGTGAGGGGTATTCTCCTCTAATCTGAATGTTCTTTGAAGAGAATTGCCTTATTAAAATATAGGCAGCCATTTGTAGGGATGATTGATGCCTAGGTTAAAGCAGTTTGATGGCCAATATCAGAAAGCCAGCAAAAGGGAAATAAATGAGAAGAATACAAAAGCATCTCACAGAGTCTAAGGGTAGGTGGTGCAGTTGGACCCCAGAAAGTCTCATGAATGACTAGAACCAAGAACCAGAATAAGAACCAGAATAACATCTTGGAATGAAGTAGCTCTTCCCTTTCCACTGCATCAGCAGCAACTATCTTCCTCTTCCCCTTCTCCTCCCCCTTCCCCTCCCCCTCCCCCTTTCCTCTCCCTCTCCCTCTCCCTCCCCCTCCCCCTCTCCCTCTCCCTCTCCCTGCTGGCTTTTGTCCTCAAGCAGCTGAATGTTGTCTCCAAGTTTAAATCCACGAAATAATTTGGTGAGCCAAGCTTGGGGAGGTCATGGCTGTTGAAATCACATGACTCCTCTTTCCCACCACAGTTATTTGGACCAGGACAGACACCCTCTATGGGCGTTTTGGAAAGAGCCAGCTTTTATTAATTTCATGGCCCTCTCTTCCTGTAGTTGTTGGTTTCTCTTTGCCTTTTCCTCCACCTTACTGTCTTGTCATTGTTTACCTCTCTGTTGCTTCCTTGCTCTGTGAATTCCTTGAGGACAGGGATCTTGCATTCAGCAGCAAATCCTTACTGAGTGCCAACTCTGCAGGCCCTGGGCTGGACTCAGAGATGGTTTCAGGGATAAGCACCGTGCAAAGTCTCGCATGGCTTGCATTCTAGCAGAGAAAGCAGACATGAAACAGCTGTGTAGATATGTTATCTCTAATTCTGACTTGACATTTTTTTCAACTTATGTTCAGTATAGTCTGTTTAAGATGGAAGGGAGAGAATAAAAGAGAAGGAAATGGGTGATAAACCCTCCCCGTGACTAACTATTCTGAGTGGTTTTAAAAATCGACACAGAGAACAGACAACTGGGGGGGGGGGGGGGAGGGTGGGAAGGGGAGAGAAATAAATAAAAAATAAATCTTAAAAAAAAAAAAATCGGTGCAGGAGAGCAGATGTAGCTCTGTGGTTAAGCACCTGCTTCCCATGTATGAGGTCCTAGGTTCAACCTCCAGTATCTCCTGAAAAAAAAAAATCGAGCATAATAGTCACTTACCTAGCCTGAGGGCCACATGTTCTAGATATCTGAGGTCTCCTTTTTTCAGAACTGTTTCCCTCCCTGGGTGGGGAAATGGGGTGACAGATAAGCCCTGACTACTGCCCAGAGACATTCCCAGCCCCAGCTCCTTGGACCGGTACCACCCACCCCACCCATGGCAGGAAGGCTCTTAGCCATTCAGGCAGAGAGAATGGCCTCTTGTGAAGAGAAAATGCCCCCCTCCCCCAAGCCTGGTAAGGGGGGCCACTGGGCCTTGGGCGGTTGGCATTTCTGTTGAGAACAGATCTAAGAAACTATGCTTGGCTACAAGATTATTTTTTCTTTTTGTTTTTTTTCCTTCCAATTTTATTCACAAAATGTTTAAAATATACCAAAATACCACAAACCCACTTAAAACTGTGGTAATTAAGCAGATGTTAATGTTTGTACACTTTTATTTCAGAGCTCCTCTATGCTGGTGCTTTTTCTTTCTTAAAGAAACATGTTATAACTAAAACTAAAGGAGGGAAGCAGATGTGGCTCAAGTGATAGAGCTTCCACCTACCATATGGGAGGACCTGGGTTCAATTCCTGAGGCCTCCTGGTGAAAAAGAAGAAGAGGAAGCATGCCTGCACAGCAAAGCCAGTGCCCACGTGAATGCCAGCACAAATGCCCGCGTGGTGACCCAGTGCCCCATGTGAGTGAAGCATGCAGCAAGATGATGACGCAACAAAAGAGAGACAAGGGGAGAGTAAAGGTGAAGCTCAGCAGAAACCAGAAACTGAGGTGGCACAATTGACAGGGAGCCTCTCTCCCCATCAAGCGGTCTCCAGTATCGAATCCCAGTGGATCCTAAAGGAGAGAAAATGAGAAGACAACACAGACAGCAAAAGCAGCAGGGTGGGAGGAGGAGAAGGGGGGAAAATAAATAAAACAAATCTTTAAAACCAAATAAAACAAAAAACCTAAAGGAGTTCATCTCTCCCCTGCCTCCTACTTTACAGGCAGCCCTGCACATTTCTGTATTTTTTTTACTAGATTTATAGCACTCATAAATGGTATATATATTGTTATCTTGTGTTTTTAAAATATACATAAATAGTATTCTGTATGTATTATTTTCGAAATTGCTTTTCCCATTCCACATTGTCTTTTGAGATTTATCCATGTCAATGCCTATGAAGTGACCATATTTATAAAGTTCACATTTATTCAAGTGTAAGTACTGTACAGTAGTCTGTTTTTTTGTATAAACCCCAGTTTGTACATTCTCCTGCTGAGGAACCCTGAGAAGTGGTTTCCACATTTTTGCTCTTATAAATATTACTCAAATAAATAACATGTCTCCTTAGGCACATAACCATGAGTTTCTCAAGGGTGAACAGCTACACATGGAATTGCTGTGTGGCCACTCACTTTCTAGGCAATTTTTAGCAAATTGCAACATCTCTGTTGCTGCTTCCTCAACCATGAATTGGGATCCCACTTTATAACTCCTTAGTCATAAATGAGAAAATATGAGAACATTTAAAAGTGATAATTCCAGAAAGTGCTCCCAATAAACCTAAAAGAAAAAAGCAAGTGTCCCCAGTGGATGCAGAACTTAAACCAGTGATACAACGGAAACTGTGAAAGTTTAGAATGTCCCTCACTCTAAAGACGATTGATCTGCACAGCTCAGCACACCTCTGCTTTGTGAGCCCCTGGGCCCTCACCTACAACGGCCCTCCAGACTGTGACCCTTTCTCCAAGTCAGGCTGGAAATTTATCAGGCGGGTTGTAGGACAGGAAGAAAGCTGAGGAGGGAGGACATTTAGAGCAGATGTCTGTCGATTTTCTTTCTCTTTCTTTCTTAGTTTCTGTTTTTACGTAACTATTGACACATTCCTACCTCTGGGAGTACAATGCCAAGACTGCTCCGACACCTGCCCGCCACATTACCACGGAGGAGTGTGGCAGTTAAGGGGGAAGGAGCCAGGATGGCTTCAAATCCCAGCTCAACCACTCACTAGCTGTGTGGCCTTGGGAATGTTTCCTCATTTGTAAAATGGAAATAAAAGTAGCAGTGCGAACCTCTGAAGGGTTGTTTGAGAGTTAAATGAGTTAGTAACTGCCTGGCAAACAGTGAATGCTCAGCAGGGAGACCTGTTGGTATAATAATCAGCACATCCATTCCAGGGAACAAGTGTGTACCATGGGTAGGGTCTGGTGACACCAAGGTGAGTCACTCAGTCCTGCCTCCCAGGAGCTCCTGTGCCACCAGTGGACAGGCAGACCGCGGCTAGCCATGGGGACGCACACCGTGCAGGAGGAGCCCCCAGAAGAGATGGAGGACATCAGGAGGGGTCTGAGTCTTGAAAGATGGGGAGAACTTTCCAGGCCAAAGGGTGGAGGGATAACTGTCCAGACAGAAAGAGAAATAAAGAAGAAATAGGAGGTTTGAGAAAATACTTGTTCATTCAAAAAGCGTGTGAGTAGCCCTATTTTAGGCAATGAGGGCACAGCTGTGAATCAAAATTTCTGCTCTCATTGTGACAACGAACACTAGGGCCTGCTGACCAATGCCTGCTCTCTGCCTGCACCGTGCGTGTTAACTACTACTGCAACTTCCATTTTACATGGGGGTTAACCGGGCCACAGTCAAACCCGGTAATTTGACTGTCAGGAAGGAGCAGGACTGGCGTCTAAACCCGTCGTCTGGCTGCAGACGTCTGTTGCTAAGCCCTCTGCCCTGCCGCGCCTTGAGGAGCTTGCTGGCACTCTCACGACCCCCTAGGGAGCCACAAGTGGGTTTTCTTGACTGGATGGAGTACAGACTCAGCCTTGGCTGACAGGTCAAGGCTGTGACGGGCCTTGGATGCCAGGCTGAGGAGTTCCGATTTTATCCTCAGAAAGACCCCCCCACTCCCCGTCCCCGAGGTCAGCGATGACAGCGGCCTGGAACGCCGCGGGGCGGTGGGATGCAGCGAAGGGGACGGCTTCGGCTTCGAGCAGCGCTCACCGCGAAGGCAGAGGCGCAGACCCGGGCGCGAGGGGGCTGTCGCGGCCCCCGGGCCAGCCAATGGCGGCGGCCTGGGCGGCGGCCCCTCCCGCGGGGCGGGGGCCCGGCGGGCGCGCGGGCGGCGCGCGGGGCTGCGGGCTCACTCGGGTACCAGCGCCGCCGCATCCCCGCCGCTCGCAGCTCCCGCCGCCGCGCCGCCCGCCAGGCCCTCGCTCCGGTCCCGCTCCGGCCCCCGCAGCTCGGCGGCAGCTCCCCGCCAGGCGCGCGCAGCTCCAACCCGCAGCGCAGCTCAGTCCAGTCGGGTGGGTGAGGGGCGGCGGCGGGGGCGGGGCGGCTCCGCGCAGTCTAGCCTGGGTGGGTGAGGGGCGGCACGCTGGACTCCGTCCAGACACCGAGGGGAGGGGAGACTGACCTGGGTCTGAGCACCCCGGGTGGCGGCTGGGATGGGGTTGGGGGGGAAGTGGGAGTCGGGACGCTGGAGCTGGGCTCCCTGGTCGGGGACGGGACAGGGCTCGAACCGGGCACGGAGCTGGGGTGCGCGGGGGCTGCTGGCGTAGGGGGGCTGCGCTCTGTGACGGGGCCGGCGTTGGGGGAGGGGAGCCGAGCTCAGCCCGTTCACAAGGATGGGGTGCGGGGCACCGGGACACAGGGCTGGGGCGGGCGGTGGACTGGGTGCTGGAGCTGCATCCGGGAGGTCCGGGGTAGTGCGTGGAGCGCGAGCGCAGGGCCCGCCGGGGCTCGGAGTGAGGGCGGCAGCGGGGCGGGCCGCCAGGGCTGGCCGGGCGGGTGGTCCCGCGCCTCTGATCGCGTTCGGGGACCCACAGGCGGCGGCGGCGGTGGGCGCAGAGCGAGATGCAGCGGCTCGGCGCCACCCTATTGTGCCTGCTGCTGGCGGCGGTGGCACCCACTGCTCCTGCGCCAGCTCCGACGGCCCCGGTTCCCGGCAAGCCCGGCCCGGCCCTCAGCTACCCGCAGGAGGAGGCCACCCTCAACGAGATGTTCCGTGAGGTGGAAGAGCTGATGGAGGACACGCAGCACAAACTGCGCAGCGCGGTGGAGGAGGTGGGTGCGCCCTGAGGGCACTGCGCTCCCGAAGCTCAAGGCTGGAGGGAGGGAACCTGGGGGAGAGAGTGCATGGAGCGCCGCGGGTCTCGGCGCTGGTCAGGGACCTCACGTCCTGCGAAGGGGCTGGGAAGGGCAGGTGCCAGATGAGGAGTGACTGAAGGCAGCGCTGGGTGCTGCCGTCTTCCACCCTCTTCTGCCTTCCTGCCAAAAGGCCTGAATTGGAGCCAGTCTGTGGAAAGGCTCCGTCTGGATCCTCCACAGGCAGGGGGAGTCACCACCTGCCTATAGACTGCCCACCACTACTACCCTGCAATTGTCTCAAACGAGTATGCAGTTGGCCTCCCCCTGTTGCAGTGGATGCTTGCAAGCCCCCCCCCCCCCCCCATCTTACAACTCTGGTTTCTGAGAGAGGCCTAGGAAGCTCCTGGCATTTTCAAGTTCTAGCTTGTGCCCTGGGCTTAGAGCTTATGCTATCATCCCAACATGCAGCTGGAATGATACTTGGAGACAAAGAGACAAAAAGCCCCAAGCTATGCAAGCAGTCTCCTGTCTGGGTGATCTTTCATCCTCCAAACTTCACATGGTGGGTAGAGAAGGAAAATTGAAATCCTAAATTCCAGCAGTGTAATGGGTCTCAGGGGTAGTGGATGAGAGGCGAGCAGCTAATGTCAGAGGCAAGCCCATCCTTCCCTAGGATGATTCGGAGTCAGACCTGGACTTCAGGTCCTTCGCTGACACTCACTAGATGTGTGGCATTGGACACACCCCATAATGTCCTGTACCCCAGTGAGAATTAAATGCCATGATATAAGTGTAGGCACATGGCGTACAATAGGTGTGCAATATACAGCAACTGTTATTATCAGATACCATGTGATTTATTTTCTCAGCTGCTTAAACAAACATGATACAATTGATTGGCTCAACAATAAGAATTCATTGGCTCGCAGTTTCAGAGGCTAACCAGTTTGCTTTCTCCTACAGTTCGCAGTCTTTGTTATGGGTTCCTTAGCTTTTCTGTCACATGGCAGTGCACGTGGAAGCATCTTTCCTTTCTCTTCCAGGTTCATTAACTTCCAGCTTCTTGCTTCTCCTGTGTCTTCCCTCTTTTGGATCTCAGCCATATTGGATGAAGGCCCTCCCTCATTCATTTGGGCACATCTTAACTAATAATGTCTTTAGAGGGCCTGTTTACAAATGGGTCCGTACCCACAGGATCAGGAGGACATGGTTCAGTCCCCAGTACCTTGGCAAAACTTTGCCTGGCTTCCTCCATTACCTCCCCGGTTCGAACAGAACAGAATCCTGTTCTGCCTCTTTGGTGGACACCCAGGCATCGCCAGGGCTGCCTGGGCAGGAGATGCCGCTCGCTTAGCTCTCTGAACCCTGGTGCGGGGAGCTGTGCCTGGTGCGGGTTGGGCTAGGCTCTGGCTGCAGCCTGTCTTTAGAGAGAATCCAGTCATCCCAGTGAAGGAGACCAGATTTCACGGCCTCTCCATGTCAATGTCTCCATTTCCTCCAACTTGGAGCCCAGTTTGGTCGAGAATGCCTTGAGCAAAGGCTTAAATGCTTGGCTTTTGTCTGCTGAGAGCGGTTGCTTTCTCCCGCCCTTCCCTGTGTAGTTTGGGGCTATTCCCCCTGTCTCCCCCTCATACCCACAAGAGTCAACCTGTTGGAGTATGCAGTGAAGCAGTCACTAGATTGGGAGGCAATGACATGAGCAGGACATCCACGGGAAGGCCCAGATTCCAAGACCCATGGGCTTTCTGCTTCCTGTGGTAGCAAAAGAATCATGACTTGGAACACATAAAGGGCAAGGGGTCAGATAGGCCCTCACCGTATCTTAACTCTGTAGCTTCAAATTAAATTGAGCTTGTGATCCCTCTGGTTCTAGGACAGATCATCTGCTTTCCTTGCCTGGGTTCCAGAACTTTCCTTCCTGCGCATGGAATCCCAATAAAATTATCTAGCATACCTTAGTGTTTTCCTTCAGTGCAAAAGTGACCCTCACTGTTCAGGAAACTTGCAGCCTGCTCCTCTGACATTGGCTCCTGATTGAGTGACATGAGGTGGTAGCCAGGGTCTTGGAGTTTGGGGCCAGTGGGACCTTAGAGATGGTGCCTTCCTTATGGGCGTTATGCACGATGGGCTTCACAAGGACCCCAGGTGTGGCTTTCCTTGTTGTGAAGGTCAGCAGGTTCAAGTTTGCTACCCTAGGAGGCCCTGCCTGCCGCATCCACCCCACTCAGGGGCCTTTTCCCAAACCTGTCCTCACTGGCGCAGGGACAGAGTGAGAGAAGGTAAACAGCTGTGAGGCAGGAGAACAGGTCATGGGGGCCAACCTTCCTTCATCCAATTACATTACAGCCCTGCACGTCCTAGCAGCGGGATCCCGATTTGAGAAAATGTCCTCCTCTTAGGGCAAAGGGGGAAATGAAGTGAGAGGATGCCAGGAAAGCAAGTTACCCGACTGTCTAAAGTGGGGCTCAGTCAAATAGGTATGGTACCCCCTCATTATTGGTTCTCAATAAATAATAGTTATCATTATATCAATAGTAGTAGGAATGAAAACTCGTACCTGATACATAGTAAATTCTCAATAGATTGTGGTTATTAATATTAATCTTTTTAGAGATTAACTCTTAGAAAGCCTCTTAAATTTTATGAACCCAGGGTAGTTGCTGTTTACTTGTTGTTCAGGGGACTATAAAGAACCCAAGAGGACCTGGGCCAGATGCATAACTTATTTACATAGTTGCATCATGAGTCTGCTTTCGAGTAACTTCTGAACATTTAAAATATTCCAACTGACTCAGGCTGTTGATTTTTTCTAAGGGGATAAACAAAGTAACTCTACTTGTAGGATCTTTATTGGAAGAAGCATACTTTTAAATGGCTTTAGTTCTTCTGTTACCGAAAAAATTATTTCAAGGATAAAACCACTGTTTCTCCCACCCTCACAGCCACATCTATAACTGGCATATTTCAGGATATTCTTATTGCCTTACCCATCCCTAGGAAGAACCCCACTGCCAAGCCAGGATTCTCTCTCCATTTTCTTTTCCGGTTTGCCCTTTTAACAAACACACAGATTCCACCAACTATAAATGCTATGTTTAATAATATTCACATTCCTCCTCTATAAAACAACTCATATTGCTTCAGGCTTAAGTTTCTCCTGCTAGTGGCAGTAATAGTTGTGGGTGAAATTTCCACTGCAGACTGTACTTTTAGTTTATGATGCCCACTGAAGAACTGTTAGCTCATTTGGTTGAAATAACCACTAGCTGAGAGAGGGGAAAGGTTTTATAAAAAAAACTATCTACTCAGCACAAAGCAAACTCTAGGTTTGGTCACTTGTGAATTATTTCAAAGCCTTACTGGAGGATTCAGATTCCAAGGGGAATTTTAAAAACATGAAAACGTTCCCTTCTCCTTCTGGGCATATCCTCTCTAGCATCTTTAGTCTCTTACTCATTTCCAGTTATATCTTTTCTATCACGAGACATGCCAGGAACTCTTGCCTTTAAAAATAAAAGCTCCCTTTTTTGTATACACCATTCTTGTCCAAGCTGCCATTTCTCTGTCCTGTTTGAAGTGTCTTCTAGACCCCTTTCTGTCCAGATCCTACCTAACCTTCAAGACCATCCCATTCATGCCTTCTCCTCCTGCACGCCTTCCTTCTCTCTTCTTTGAACCCCTCACTTCGGTCTAGAGACCACCGAAAAGGTAGCTTATAATCATCTTCAAAGCTGGTGTGTGTGGGGCTTTCTTAACTCTCCAGTAAAAGCATGAGCTCCTTTGGAAGAGGAGAATCATAAATGAGGAAAGGCATATAATCTGGAGCCAAGCTGACCTGAGTTCTAAGGTAAGCCACTTACTAACAATGTGATGACCTTAGGAAGATTCCCTTATTTTTCAAAGCGTTGTTTACTTCATCTGCAAAATGGGGGCAATAACACCTTCTTCAGAGCGTTACTATAAATGTTCAAGGAAGCACTGAAGGTGTCTGTTGCAATGGCTCAGACATAGCAGATGCTCCAAATGTGGGAGGTGCTATTATTATTATAAAGCCATGGGTCAAGTTTCCAACATCTCAGCAGTTATCTCAAAGTCACACATAGCACTGGGCACACAGTAGTCACTGACCAAGTTCTTGCTTGATCATTTGACTTTGTGCCTGTAACGGAGAGCTCCTGATGGCCAGACTTTTTTCACACTTCTAGTTCACTGCTTTCGTGCTGCATTGAGGCATAGGAATTCTTTTACCATTTCCACCCTGGCTTGGCAAATCTGGTTGGGGGAGGCAGGAAAAAAGGGTATGCATCTAGTATGTAAGGAGATAGAGTACAGATGATTTTTTTTTAAAGTAGGAAAATACTTCTAGGAAGATAAGTTTTAAGGAATAGCAATAGAACAGAGAGTTCCGCACCCATTAAGATAGTGGAGTGAGAAGGCACCGTCTTCCCACAGAAGTTTTGACCAACCAGCAAGAACTGGCAGAAACATCTTTCTCAAAGCTCCAGGAAGCAGTTCAAGGGCTGAAGTAACAGAACTAGGGCCAAATCAAGAAAAAGGCTACTCAAAAATGGTCTGAGCTCTTGGAGCCTTGGCTGGCTGCTCCTCTCATCTCAGCGCAGAGCTAGCTCCTGCTCCTCGTGTGGACCCTACATCCTGGTTCCAGAGGAAGGAGAGTATCCCTCGTGTATGTCCTGGGAGCTTGTATGTCTAGCCTGACCTGTCTGGTGGTGGCCTGAGGGACTTCCTGTCTCGGAACTTGCTCTCCATGTGGAAGGCAGCACACAGGGTTCTCTTACAGAACACTGTGGGTGAGCAGTCAAGCTGTGCTGCCTAGGGTGAGGGATTGCTGGCTGTAGGACATGCAGTGCAGTGCCCAGGACCATGAAGAAATTGTTTCTATGGGAGGAGGGGTCACTTGTATCCACTGAAACAGGGAAACTCTTAGGGCCACATGTGCATGCCCAAGACAAGATTGTGTGCAAAAAGGACCAGAGAGGCCCCTATGCTCTGCCCTGAAGCTGTTCTCT
Organism: Dasypus novemcinctus; assembly: GCF_030445035.2. Classification (NCBI taxonomy): domain Eukaryota; kingdom Metazoa; phylum Chordata; class Mammalia; order Cingulata; family Dasypodidae; genus Dasypus; species Dasypus novemcinctus. The sequence goes on from NC_080682.1 coordinate 82,136,713, forward strand.
AAACTCATGGTATGTTTAAGCTCTGAAGGAGAGCACTTGCACAGGTCAATCTGCAAAAACTGGGAAAGGCACTTTCTTTTTCTTTTTTCTTTTTGTTAGCACCTGTCATTTAAGGAAAGCTCTGTCGTAATACTAGTGGGATACAAATTTAAAGAAGAGATGCATCAAAGTCTAAATTCCAGTGATATCACATTAAAATATCAAACTGTCCAAGTTTCAACAAAAGATTACAAGAAACAGGAAGTGATGGCTCCGGTAAAGGAGAATATTAAAGCATAAACCATTAATGAGGAGGTTCAGACCTGGGATATTCCAGACAGAAATTTTTTTATTATCAATTTTATTGAAACATATCCATAAACCATACAGTCTATCTAAAGTGTATAACTGTGCACTCATCATTTCAATCACTATTAAAGCATTTTCATTACTCCACAAAGAGAAAGGAAGAAAGAAAACAAAACAAATAAGTAAAAAAAACAAAAACAAACCCTACCCCCAAGTAGTCACCTCAATCTCTCTTTCTCCTGACATATGTAACTGCTGTGGCAGTTTGAGATTATTTTATGAATCCCGAAAAGAGAAATATTATGTTTGTAAACTAATTTATTCCTCTAGATGTGATTCCCTTTGATTGCATTCAATTAAGCCGATGGGCCTTTCATTAGATTATGTGTTAAGATTGCTATAGGGCTTTTTATTGGACTACGGCAGTGAGGCGGGACTCAGGCTGAGTCTGATATAATGGACACTCACTCAGACAGACAGAGGCAAGAACTCTGCCATTTTTTATCCTGCTATGTGATGAGACTCAAACAGCTGAGGCCCCAGGAAGAGATGAGCCATTTGCCCGATAGTTTACAGCTGAAATTTGGAAGAGACCAGACTAGCTGAGGCTGATATAGGAGGTCCAGAAAGAAACAAGCCCTATGCCAACTTGGCGCTGAAATCAGAAAGACAGCAGAGTAGCTGAGCCTGAGAGCGCAAACCCAGAAGGGAAGGCAGAGATAAGCAGAGATCGCCCACCATCTTGTTTCAACACATCGCAGCTGACTTTGGTGAGAAAGCACGTCATATGGTGCCTCAACTTGAGCTTTCCACAGCCTTGGAACTGTAAACTTTTACCCCAAATAAATACCCTTTATAAAGGCCAACAGATTTCTGGTACTTTGCATTGGCAGCCTTTTGGCAAACTAAGACAACTACTGATTTCTTTCCATCTGTATACTTAATTTGTATTTAACTTCGTTTAGATGGAGTAAAAAAATACGTAGTCCTTTCTGTCTACTTTGTTTCACTTAGCATACTTCCTTTTTTCTTTTTTGCCATTAATGGAAGATTATTAATATAGTTAAGTCCCTTTCTTTTTTTATTCCTCCCCATTATTGATCCTTGGCATTGATATAGTACCTTCTTTGCCATTGCTATAAAAATATTACAATATTACTGTTAACTATAGTTTATAATTTACATTATTTATATTTTTACCATGTATATTCATATTCTTAACACCTTGTAATAAAGGAACATCCTTGTATTTGTATTATTAACCACAGTCATTACCCACCCACCCAAATCACTGTTTTACAGTCCCTAGATTATCCTCTAGCTTTCTTTCAATTGACATTACCCTCCCTAGACTATCCCTTTCAGTCACAATCAGGATTATAAATCAGCAGTGTTGATTATACTCACTATAATGTGTTACCATCAACTTTAACCATTTCCCTACATTTACAATTTTACTATTAAACATTTTTACATAGAATCAGTATCAGCTCCCCGTTCTCAACCCACATTCTGTCTCCTAGTAACTTATATTCTATAGTTTAACCCCATGGATTTACTTGTGTTTAATTAATATTAATGAGACCATACAATATTTGTCCTTTTGTGTCCAGGCAGAAACTTTTTTAAAAAGTGGCCAAAGAGTTAAATATGTTCAAAGAGCTAAAGGAAAATATAGACAAAGAACTAAAGGAAATCAGGAAAAGGATAGATGAACAAAAGGGAGTATCAATAGAAAGAGGGAAATGATGAAAAAGAATCAAACAGAACTGAAAACCAGAGTGACAGAAATTGAAAACTCTAGAGGATTCGACAGCAGATGGAAGCTGGCAGAAGAAAGAATCAGTGAACTTGAAGATAAGACAATTGAAATCATGCAAAGGAGTAGTGTTTTAGTTTCTGAGGCTGCTCAAAGCAGATGCTGTGAAATGGGTTGACTTTAAACTACAGGAATTTATTAGCTTACAGTTTTGAAGCCAAGAAAAATATCCAAATCAAGCCATCATGAAAGTGATGCTTTCTTCCCAAAGGCCAACTGCTGGCAATCCTTGGCTCCACTGTTACATGGCAAGGCATATGTCAGTATCTGCTGGTCTCTGTTTCATTGCCTTCAGCTTCTTGCTTTCCATGGTTTTCTTTTTCTTTGTCTGAATTTCATTCCATTTATAAAGTACTCCATCCTTAACTGAAATAGTCTCATCAAAAGGTCCTACTTACAGTGGATTTACATTCACAGGAATGGATTTGATTTAAGAGAATGTTTTTCTGGGGTATATATGGGTTCAAACTACCACAAGCAGAACAAAGAAAGAATGAAGAAAAGGGAACAGCCTGAGGAACCTGTGGAACATCATCAAGTACCAGAAGGAGAAGAAAGGGGAAGCTAGAATATTCAAAGAAATAATGGCTGAAAACTTCCCAAATTTAACGAAAGGCATGAATATTCATATCTAAGACTCTCAATGAATTCCAAACAGGATAAACCCAAATAGACCCATACTGCAGTGTGTTATGATCAGATTGTCGAATGCCAGAGATAAAGAGGGAATTCTGAAAGATGCAAGAGAGAAGCAGCATATCACATACAAAGGAGCCTCACTAAGAGAGAAAGTACCAGTTTCTCATCAGAAACCATGGAGGCAAAAAGGCAGTGGGAGAACATAGTGAAAGTGCTGAAAGCAAAAAACTGCCAGCCAAGAATTCTGTATCTGGAAAAACTGTCTTTCAAAAATGAGGGAGGAATTAAGACCCAGATAAACAGAAGCTGAGGGATCCATCACCCCCAGACCAGCCCTATAAGAGATTCTAAAGTGACTTCTATAGGTTGTAAGGAAAGGACACTAGACAATTGGCTGAAGCTGCATGAAGAAATAAAAGGCTCTGGTAGTGATAATGACATCAGTAATTTCTCAAACTTGATAACTGTACATAAAGTGTTTACATAAGTGAATATGTACATGGAAGTATTATGTGTTCAAGGAGTATGATGTGTGCAACCTGCTCTCAAGTGTTCAGAAAAAATAGGTAGATAGATGGGGAGAGAAGAAGAGAAAGGTGATGGTGATATAGGTAGGTAGGTAGGTAAGCAGAGAGAGAGATAGATAGATGGATAGATAGATAGAGAGATACTACAAAGGTGGCATTTACATACCTAGACTACCATTTTCAGCCACATCTCCATTTATAAATTAGCTGTTACTATGTGTTACCATCCACTCTATACATTTCCACAGTTGTACAGTAAAACTAATTAGAACTGCTACATACATTAAACATCAGTAGTTCATCTCAGTCCTCCTCTTATCTTCTTTAAGAATCCACCACTCACCACCAGGTCTTGAAACTATTTTCCTACAATCTCTTCTAGAAGCTCCATGGTTATTGCTTTTATCCCTAAGTTCCTGATCCATTCTGAGCCAATTCTTGGATAAGGTGTGAGATAGGGGTCCTCCCTCCCTCCCCTGGGATGGATATCCAGTTCTCCCAGCACCACCCATTGAACAGGCCATCCTGCCTGAGCTGTGTGGGTCCAACAGGCTAGTCAAAAATCATTTGACCTTACAGGCAAGGGTCCATTTCTGAAACATCAACTCGGCTTCATTGGTCCATGTGTCCATCTCCATGCCAGCACCTTCACCACTATAGCCAGGCATCATAATCCAAAGTCTAGAGATAAGAGTTTGCTCTTCCTCTTCAAGATGCTTCTAGCTATTGAGGACCAACCACCCTTCCAAATAAACTGTACAACCGTGTCCTCAATTAAAAAAAAAAAAGTGCTGGTGGACCTCCCATTGGGATCTGCACATCAATTTAAGTAGAACTGACATCTTAACAACACCCACTCTTCCAGTCCATGAGCATGGAATGCCCCCCAGTTATTTAGGCCCTCTTCGATTTCTCCCAACACTGAGCTGCAGCCTTCTGAACACAAGTGCCCTACATTTTTGGTTAAGTTTATTCCTATTTGAGTTTTATCTGTCATATTTTATTTTCACCACTCTTTTGACAATTTTAATTACTTTTGATATAATCTTAATTTCTAGACTCTCTTCTAGGCTTCTCCTTTCTTTTCTTTTCAGGCTCTAGTACACCCTTTAAAGTTTCCTGAATATCTGGTCTCTTGATTAGAAATTCTCTTTGTTTCTGTTTATCTGAATATTCTGAACTTCCCATCATTTTTGAAAGACAGTCTTGCTGGATGTAAGATTCTTGGCTGGAAGTTTTTCTCTTGTAGTATCTTAAATATATCACACCACTGTCTTCTGGCCTCCATGGTTTCTGGTGAGAAATCAGCACTTAATCTTGTTGGGTATCCCTAATATGTTATGCATTGCTTTTCTCTTGCTGTTCTCAGAATTCCTTCTTTGTCTTTGGCATTTGGCATTCTGATTAGTATGTGTCTTGGAGTTGGTCTATTCAGATTTTTTCAAACAGGAGTATGTTGTGCTTCTTGGATGTGGATATCTGTGTCCTTCAAAAGGTTGGGAAATTTTCTACCACTATTTCTTCAAATATTCCTTCTGCTCCCTTTCCCTTCTGTTTTCCTTCTGGGACACCTATGACACATATGTTTGCATATCTTTTGCTGTCATTTAATTCCCTGAATTTCAATTTTTTTCAGTTCTTCATCTGTTCTATTGTATGTTCACTTTCAGAGGCCATTTCTTCAGGCTCACCAATCCTTTCTTCTGCCTCTTCAAATCTATTATATGATTCCAATGTTTTTTAAAATTTCATTTATTGTACTTTTCATTCCCATAAGATCTGCTATTTTTCTATGTATGCTTTCAAATTCTTCTTTGTGTTCATCCAGTGTCTCCTTAATATCCTTAATCTCTTTAACCATCTCATTGAATTTATTAAGGAGATTTGTTTGAACATCTGTGATTAGTTGTCTCAAATTCTTTATGTCATCTGGAGGCTCATGTTGTTCCTTTAACTGGGCCGTATCTTCCTATTTCTTGGTGTGGATTGTAATTTTTTGTTGGTATCTTGACATTTGGCTTACTAGAGTGTTTATTCTGGGTGCAGATTTTCTCTTTAGTTTAGGGCTTCCTGCCATTTCTTCCTTGCTGGTTGTGTAGTAGGAACCAAGGATGTAGTTGGTAGTGTAAGCTGTGGAGTCCCAAGCTGCCCTCATTACCCCAGAGATGGATGATGCTTCTCCCAACTTTCTCCTTTGCCAGGATTAGGGACTGAGTCACAGCTGTGCAGAATAATCCAAGTCGTGCAGGCCTAGACTCTAGTTGCCCAGGGAGACTGATGAAGTTTCACATCCCTTTCTCCCCTGCCTGGGGTGGGGATGGAACTGCAGGTGTGAGCAGCAATCTATGCAATAAGGGTCCAAGATGACCGTGGTTGCCCCCATAGACTTCCAATTATTCAGTCTGTGCCAGCCACATATACCTGCAGTTACCTGGATAGGCTGGTGCAGGGCCCATCAGCTGCTTCCCTGACAGAGGTGGGGCTAATGCCTAGACTGGGGTTGCAGGCTGATCTGGGTGAAAGAAACCAATTCCTACCTTCACTGTCATTTTTGGTCAGCCTGGCTTCCCCTCAGGCTGGGGGCAGAGTCAAAATGGCGGTTACCAGCCTCTTTCTGACCTGGACAGGTTCATATTTTAGCTGTTCTTAGGGTTATACTCTAGCCAGCTGAATCTACCTAGTAGCTGAAATTGGTGGCCAAATGTCTCTTCCTCCCCTGTTTTTGGAAAATGTAGCTTCAAATTCCAGCAACAGAATAGCTCCTGGGGCAGCTCATGCTGCTGATGTAGGATAATCACTGGCCTCTGCAGCCTCACCAGTAATTTCCTGGAGAGGCTGGTGCAGGTCCCCCCAGCTTTCTCCCTGCCACAGGTGGTGTTGGGGCTTAGACTGGAGCTGCAATCTGATCTGGATGGAAAGAATCCAGTCCCTGCCAGCACTGTGATTTTCAGTCACCCCACTTCCCCTTGTGCCAGGCGCAGAGTTAAAATGGCGGCTCCTAGCCTTGGCTTGGACAGGTTCAAACTTTAGCTGTTCTCAGGATTATACTTCAGCCTGTTGAATTTAGTCATCAGTAGCTGAAGTTGGTGCTCAACCATCTCTTCCCCATTTTGGGGAAGTGGAGCTTTCAATTCCCACTGCGGAGCAGCTCCTGAGGTGCCTTGTGCCTCCAGTGGAGAATAGGCACCGGCCTTCATGGTGTGGAGCCCTCTACTTATGAGTCTTCTCTGCAGACGGGCAGTCTCCTCCTTCTACTCCTTCAAGGAAGTTGCAGGATGCTCTTCTGGTCTCCTGGAGCCCCCAAACAGGTGCTTCAGCTAGCTCCAGGTAACTCTGGGTATTTTAACTGCCCTGTAGCAGGAGCTGACTCTAGGAGCTCCTTACTCCGCCCCCATCTTGCTGGGTTTTTAGTTTGTATTATTTTTGCTAGTATCCTGCATGTTTGAAGAAAAAAAAAAAATGAAAGAGAGCCAATGATACCAAAGATAGGAGTGATGGAAACTTGCCCACCACCAACCAGAATTTTTTTTTGTGGTTCTCCTTTTAAATTCCCAGAGAGTATCTGATTGGCTAAACTAGTCCATGACGTGGCCTCCCATTGTGTCTGGGCAGCTGTGAACAAGGGTGGGTCATGTTCCCTGCTGCCCAATCCTCAGGGCTGGGAGTGGGGCAAAACATCCGCAAGGTGAAGTTCAGTGGGGCAGGCACATTGATGGACATTTCAGTGCAGATGTCATGGAAGCTCACGAGACCAGAGGACTTGAGGACAGCAGCCTCAGAAACCTGACTTCAGAGAAGGACATGTGCCAGGAGAGCAAGAAGGGGTGTGACCCCGGGAACCAGTCAGCTGAGCCTTTGCAAGGGCCTCTCAGCTGGGTGAAGTTGGGGAGGATGGGTATGTGGCTCTAAGGCAGAGAAATGGGACTTTCTTTGTTTGGCCCACTCGTCTCTGACCAGACACTGAAATAAAGATTTGGTAGCAAATAGTTTATTTGGGAAGTGATCCCAGGAAACATGAGAAGCAAGTTGGGGACGTGAGACAGGGCAGGGAAGTAAAGCAATAAAGAGGGAAATAGTGAGCAGGTGACCACTGTGGGCAAATAGGGCTCAGTCGCACTGAGGCCTCGAGAGGACTGTAGATCCTACATGCCTCAGAAGTGGCCTGCTGGGGCGAGAGGAAGCCCTGGTATTGCCCTCCATAGCCCTCCCTCCTTGGTTGGAGATTGCTCCTACCCAGCATTGGAGGCCTGGGCAGACTAAGCACACTCCTGAGAATACCCTCCAAGAAGCAGAGTTAGCTGTTGGCACGGAAGGGACTTGAAGGCCAGTGGACCTGGATTGGGCTCCACTTGTAAAATGGGGCATTAACACCCACCTCCTTGGGAAGTTTGAGATTTAAGGGTTATAATATTTGTAAAACATTTAGAACAAGGTCGTGTACATAGCCAGCTCTCAATTAACAGGACTTACCCTTATCACCATTATTAGTCACTGCAGAAGAGAAAGAGAAAAGCATTTTGGTTTTTTTTTTTCCTAATGGACTCCGATTTGTAACGAGAGAGCAGTGTTGCTCATTAAACTCATTGATTTAATAGATGAAAGCAGAGGAAGCTGCTGCCAAAACATCAGCAGAACTGAACCTGGCAAACTTACCTCCCACCTACCACAATGAGACCAACACGGAGACCAAGATTGGAAATAGGACCATCCATGTGCACCGAGAAATTCACAAGGTAAGAGCGGTGTGGTCAGCACACCCTCCTTTCTGTAGCATCCGAGCCCATGATCTTGTTTGTATTTTTATACACAAGCCAAAATTACAAATGAGGATGGTAAAATATAGATTAAAAAACCAGAACGAGTGAGAGAGCTGTTTAAAGGGGGGAGATACATACCAGGAACTTAAATTGCTTTTGCATGTAAGCATTAAATTTAATGGTAGGCTTCCTGCCAGTCCAATTGCAAAGGAATATGCAGAGATTTTTTTTTTTAATCTTTTGAAAAAGTGAAGCAAGCAAGTGTCTGGAGAGCTCTTTTCCTAATATTGAGTTTGAAGAATGTATCTCATGGATTTTTTTTTTTTAAGATTTATTTATTGATTTATTTCCCCCCCTCCCCTGCCCTGGTTGTCTGTTTTCTGTGTCTATTTGCTGTATCTTCTTCTTTGTCTGCTTCTGTTGTTGTCAGCAGCACGGGAATCTGTTTCTTTTGGTTGCGTCATCTTGGTGTGTCAGCTCTCCATGTGTGCAGCGCCATTCCTGAGCAGGCTGCACTTTCTTTTGTGCTGGGCGGCTCTCCTTACAGGGCGCACTCCTTGCGCGTGGGGCTCCCCTACACGGGGGACACCCCTACGTGGCAGGGCACTCTTTGCACGCATCAGCACTGCACATGGGCCAGCTCCACACGGGTCAAGGAGGCCCGGGGTTTGAACTGTGGACCTCCCATGTGGTAGGCGGATGCCCTAACCACTGGGCCAAGTCCACTTCCCTCTCATGGATTTTTATAATATGTATGTTTCAACGGGGAATTGAAATAGAGACCACGTTGTGGTGAGTAGATCCTCATGGTCTTCTTAGGAGGGAATGTTCATCACTATGCGGTCTCTACGTGTGATATACCCTGTTTTCAGAGGGGAAGCCTCTACTGCTGCAAGATTAAATGTTGATTTATTTGCTGGTTGTCCATTCAAAATTCTATAGCAAACATAAAATAGAAAAAAGAAAAAAAATTCTACAGCAAATTCTTTTCCAACCTACTGCATGTCTTAGTGTCTTTTGGTCTAATATCTTGCACTAGGAACAGGCAGGTTCATTCCTGATCTGATGTGATAAAGACAACTTTGCAAATCCAGAGGAATATAGCATTAGCCTGCCTATCATGTGACATAAATACTAGGTGACTTTGGCAGGACTTGGAGAACAAATGTGTAAGTCTACTGTGTTCAGGGTCCTTGTTAGAGGCTGTAGAGTTGTTATTCTGTTGGGAATATCAAGGAGCTTGACCTCTAATCTCATCTCAGCTCCTTTATGCAAAGCCATGGGAGCTCTCACAAAAGAGACTTACATGTGTTCAAGTGCCCAGGTAGTTACTTGGTTGAAACAATAGTGTTTCTGTGCCATAGAGCATAGAGGAGTCAATTTATATAGGCCGTTGGCTTGACTATAAAGTAGCCTCTATGTGGCCCTTTTCCCGCTGCACTCTGAGGGACCCACCTGCATGAATCAGCTATAGAGTGAATCCTCCAGCCCTCCAGGTAAATGAATGAGTTCACCTGCTGAACAAAATTCTTTAGCATTGCTCACTTGACAACTGAAGAATGTTTCCAAAAGTGATTATTTCATTTTCATCAAAACCAATCGTATGTCATCTTTTTTCAAATTTTTTTAAAGATTTTATTTTTTAAATTTCTCTCCCCTTCCCTGCCCCCCGGTTGTCTGTTCTCTATTCCATTTGCTGTGTGTTCTTCTTTTTGTCCGCCTCTGTTGTGGTGTTGTCAGCGGAACAGGAATCTGTGCTTTTTTTGTTACATCATCTTGCTGTGTTAGCTCTCTGTGTGTACGTTGCCATTCCTGGGCAGGCTGCATTTTCTTTCATGCTGGGCGGCTCTCTTTACGGGGTGCACTCCTTGCGTGTGGGGCTCCCCTATGTGGGGGACACCCCTATGTGGCACGGCACTCCTTGCGCGCATCAGCACTGCGCATGGGCCAGCTCCACACGGGTCAAGGAGGACCCTGTGTCCTGTGTCCAAGGAGGACTCTGTGGACCTCCCATGTGGTAGATGGACGCCCTAACCACTGGCCCAAGTCCACTTCCCGGAATGTCATCTTTTCTGACAATAAAGTTGCCCCCTGTAGGTGTCAAAAGACCAGAGTTTGTATTCTACCAGTTACAAGTGTGATTTTGACAAAAAAAAATTTAAATTTCCTGATGCTCAAGAACTACAGCTATAAAATAGGAATATCAACATCTATATTCCAGTATTGTGAATATCAAATGACCTAAAGTATGTGAAAGTGCCTTTAAAGTGCTATGCAAAAGCAAATTATTACTACTATTGTTATAATAGTAAAGTTGTATTAGCAGCACAACACAGTAGTTCTCAAATGGGTTCCATAGAGCACCAGGCCTATGCAATTCTCATGAAAAGGGCTCAGTAGTGATGAAACGGATTTGGAAACCACTAAATATTCTCTTCCTGGTGATGTAAAAATTCACATTGGTATAATAAAGGCTCTTGGAAGTCCTCCAACCCATATATAGAGGGTCATATGGTGTTTTTAAAAAAGGTTTAACATCAGCCAAACTATAAAATGTTGGCATAGAGGAAGAAGATGTCCTTTCTTTGCTGGGAAGAGGAATTATTTATATGCAAATTTAAGAGCATGGTGAGAGAGATGTGGCCCTTACCTCTTCAGAACTGGAATTTGATCCACTACTGCAAACCAGGCTAAGAGTTTCCATTTGGCTTCTGGATGCAGACTGCCATGATATTAGAGCTGGCAGACAATTAAAGATAATCTAGGGAAGTGCTCAAGCAGTTGGGCACCTGCCTACCACACGGGAGGTCCTGGGTTCGGTTTCCGGTGCCTCCTAAAGAGGACAAGCAAGCTAGTGAGCTGACATGATGGGCTGGCATGGCAAGCTGGCATAATGAGATGATGCAACGAAGAGACACAATGAGGAAACACAATGACAGACTTAAGCAGGGAGTGGAGGTGGCTCAAGCCATTGGGGGCCCCCTCTTACATGGGAGGTCCCTGGTTTGGTCCCTGATGCCTCCTAAAAAGACAAGCATACAACGAACAGACAGAGAGTAGACAGTGGGTGCAAACAAGAAGGCGGGTGTGAGTGGAAAATAAATAAAAATAAATCTTTAAAAAAATATCTAGAAATGAGAAAAGTGTGAATCAGAGAAGAGAAATGACTTGTTCCAGTTTACATACAAGATGTTTATTAGTGGCTGTGCCAAGGCTCAAAGAATGCTGATCTCCTAACCCTGGGCTAGCGTCTTGTCTGCTCTTTCTCACTAACTCAGTCCTTTGACACAGCCCGGATGGGGCCCGGGTTCCACATCAGGATTCTAAGGCTTAGCTTTGAGATGCCTGCACCTGCTACAGAATCAGAGGCAGGTGAAGATAGAGGGATATTGGGACAAGTCTCCCAATGGACTTGAGCGCTGTCTTGATTAAATGAATCAGTCTCTCATAATGAGTAGTAGAATAGCTGAAACTAAAACCTGCTCGCGTCTCATGAAAGGTGTTTGACTGGACATCCAGACCAGTAGTTGTTGAAAGGAAAGTTGGCATTAAGTTCCAAGGGATGAGCCCTAAGAACGATAAAAATAGCGGGTGTTATTGAGTGTTTGCTAAGCCTCAGGCACTGTGCTGAGTGTTTACATGGGCCCCTCATTTCCTCCTCATAGCATCCCTATGAGGCAGACTCTGTTAATATCTCTTATCGCTGCCCTGAGAGGAAGCTGTTCAGCTGACAGCTGCTGGAGGAATTCAGAAAGGAAGGGGGCAGAGGCTTTCTCTCTACTTTGCCAGATGTCCTTGCTTCAGAAAATGGGGGAGTGGGGACATTATAAAAAACGTGTGGGTGTTTCCCAGAATTCCTTCTATCTCATCTTCACTGTATCTTTCGTGCTATAGATAACCAACAACCAGACTGGAGAAACGGTCTACTCAGAGACAGTTATTACATCCGTGGGAGGTGCAGAAGGCAAAAGGAACCACGTGAGTCGTCCTCTCCCCCACCACACCCCCAGGCATTTGCACTTTGGTTTAGTCTGACAAAGGTGACCCGGGCTTCAGACCTTGGGCAGGAGGGGGCTGCCCTTCAAGCACTGCCCCTGCCTCCTTTCTACCAACGTTTCCCAATTCCTGCGTTTCTGACCACACCACTGCAGGCTGGTACCAGGCTCTGCCTCCACCCACTTCTGCTTCAGAGGCAACAGAGAAATTCAGTTGTCCTTTGCATGGTCCCTTCCCAGCTTTGAAAAGGGAAGAAGGATATGCCAGGAATATTGAATGGGGACCTTGGTAACCAGACCTGGGGAGTCAGGCCGTGAAATCCTGAAAGCCTCTGGTATGGCCCATGCCTTTTGTAACCCAGCTGTGGTCAGGCTGGTTGGGAGCAAAAAAATGTGTAGTGGAACCCACTCTGGTCCCTTGTGTTTGCTCCTGCTACTCAGTTGCCTTAGTCCGAAGGTGGGATGGTTCTATAGAGTTCCAGAATCCTGACATTGGAGAGGGGCCTCATTTCACAGAAGGAACGAACCCCTGGAACCCAATCAGCTACTGCTCTCCTAGCTCCCAGACCAGCGGAGGCTCTTCCCACCTTGATGACTGGCTCCAGTCCTTCTATTGGGCAAGCTGGTGGTGATGCTCACAGGGTCAGCATTAAAAACGTGCCTCCTTTGTGGAGGCTGCGAGGACCCAGCCTGTACCCCCAGTCCTCTCACGTAGGTCGCTTCTGGTTGGTGTTCTTCCCTTGGAGGTGAAGAATGCACCCCTGGCCTTCCGGGGGGGCCAAGGGTTTGTCCTCAGCTCTATCAGCCTTATCCCAGAAAAGAACTAGCATACTGATACTGTTTAGGGAGGCAGTGTTGTCTTGGCTGGTCACTGATGGCTTTTTGTTTGTTTTGTGCCAAGTGCTCAGGCGGGAGCTGGCTAACGTTTTCTGCAGGCTGTGGGTCCAGTTTGCTCTGCGTGGTGGTGGGGACCCCATTCAGGGGGCCTGGGGGATGGCGGGGCGAGCTGTGTGTGAAATGGCAGTGGAGAGGGCCCTGGTAATGCAGGCTGGAAGCACGAGTTTGTCACCTGTCAGCCGGGTCATCTCGCTTTCCCCATCTTAGTGCGTGGTAATGATTTCCAGCCTCCCAGCTCTGAAGTTTCAGAAGCTTATAAAATACAGACAGGTATTAACTAAGGTCAGGGAGGAAGAGAGAGGGGAAAAACCAGCAAGTAGGCCAATGGCCGTGAGGATGCCAATTAAGCAAGAGGGAAAAGCTTTAGACTATTCCTGATCTAAGTGTCTGGGGCGGAAGCCATGGAATGGAAAGGGCAAGGGAAACGGAACTCACAGGGCTGTCAATTAGAGAAAAAGCCTTCGCCCTCAAGCTGTAAACAGTTAGCATATTTTTGTGACACTGTACAGCTCTGCTCCCGGGAGCTCCCTGGAGCCTGGAAGACAGCAGCCCTGGCCCTGCACCCCGGCGTCTGCCTGCCTCCCTAACTGAGGCAACTGGGTCAGGGCTTGAGCGTCTTGTGCTGGGGGGAGTCGAGGCTCTGACCGTGGTGGGCAGGTAAGAGACAGGAACGATCTCAAAGGTGCCGGGAGCCTGGCTGGGTCAGGTGACTGTCGCCCGCCCGTGTGCACTGCGTGCCCGCGTGTGCGGGCTGTGTCCTGAGTGCGCCTGCCTGCGGGGGGCATTCGGCGGCGTCTGACCCCCTGCAGGCCGTGGTCCTGATCAGGCAAGAGGATGACAGGGAGAGACAGAGCCATCGAACCCTGAAGGCAGAGACCCGTCAGCTCCTCCTGATCGCCGCTAGGCCCCTCTGCAAGTTCCTCGCTGAGAATGAATCCCAGGCTATCAGCTGGAAGGGAGACCCCGGGGCCTCTGATGCTTGACGGGCCACACGGGCTTCAGAGCGGGCTGGAGACTTCCAAGCCACCTGTGAATAGGTGGCTGTGGGCAGGGGTCGTGCCGTGTGTGCCTCTACAGACTCAGGTACCATGGGGACAGTTTCTCAAGAGTCAGGGAAGCAAGACCTAGCGTTTTTGTGTTTTAATTAGAGAAATTGCAGGATTTTGGAAAAATCGTGTGGAAAATAGAGTTCCCATCTATCTCCCCTCTTACTAACATGTTACATTAGTGTGGTACCTTTGTTCCAATTGATGGAAGACTATTACTAAAATTGTACTTTTAACTATAGTCCATAGTTTATGTTAGGGTTCGCTCTTTGTGTTGTACAATCCTGTTTTGTTTGGTTTTATTTTATTCTAGTAACATATATACAACATAACGTTTCTCTTTTTATCCACATTCAAATATATAATTCTGGAGTGTTAATTACATTCACAATGCTGTGCTGCCGTCACCACCATCCATTACCAAAACTTTTGCGTCACCCCAAACAGAAATTCTGTACCAATCAAGCATTAACTTCCATTCTCAGCCTCACCCTGGCCCCTGGTAACCTATATTCTAGTTTCTGGCTCTATGATCTGATTTTAAGTACCCACAGAATTCTTCCCTCCTTGGTCTTACCTTTGTCCCAGCACAATTGAGCCAGGACTATCTCTGCAAGATACGTGGAGCTTCTTTTTCAGAACAGGAAGCTAGAAAGCTAAATCACCTGCACAGAAATATGAAGGGTCAAACCTTGTCGTCACTGTCCCCATTCCATAGTTTTGTAATTTAATGATTTTTGCAGTTGAATCTGAAGTGTACTACATGCCACAGAAACTGCCTCTTGCAGGAAAAGGGGAGTTTTCCATTCAAAAAGACGAAATCATATGTTCTTCAAACATTAAAATACTGAAATCAGGGGCTAAGGCATCAGGATTTAAAATTCCCAGATGAATTCAATTAAAAATAATCACCAAGCACCCCATAATTTCCTTTCTTCAAATGCTGGGATATGTATTAACATGTATGGTAACCCGAGAAGGCTCACAGAGACTTACAGACAGTAATATTATAAGCCTGTCTAGAAAATTTAGCACAATGTGTGCAAGGTATTGGTCTGTTTTTACATTCAAACGGGGAAGGGGAAAAGAACACTGGGGCTTGTTATTCCATCTGAGTGCTCTGGCCGGTGGCGATGTGGTCTGACGTCTTTGTGGCCAGGCTTTTGTGCTGTGCACTCGGCCTGCCCCCCTTCACGGGCCAGTGGGCAGGCTGACTGATGGGTTACTTTTGTGTATGAAGAAAGTGGTGAGTTGGCAGTTAGTGAGGGAACAAGCCTTTATGCATGAGGGGAACGCTTTTATTTATAGAACTATGCCTCCAAATATGAGGAGTCTGGCCCAATTAGCCAAGGAAAAATGTTGAAGGGACAGGTCCTCTAATTAAAATACAGCTTGCCACAACAAAGCTTAGCCCATCTTGCATGTCTTGTCTTTCTGTTTTTGTATTGGAATAAGATAGGAAAGAAGGGGTCATTGTGTTTTCCCATCCGAAAATACGTAGTTTGCACCTATAGGCTCAATTACATACAACCAACTCCATGATACTGGTCAAAATTTCTGAGACCTTGGAGCGATGGAAAAGTTTCCGTAGTGGATGGTGGTGATGGTAGCACAATAGCGTGAATGGATTATTTAAACTGAACTGTATACCTGGAAGTGGTTAAAATGGGAAATGTTACATTGTACATAAAAATATTAAATTACTTAAAGAACTTCTGAGACCACAGATAGACAAATTTCACTCAGAGAACTATCCATCTAGGAGAGATTTGAGTAACCCAGTGACTTCTTTGTCCCAGAGAAATGTTCAGTGCGGACAGAGCTTTTTTGACCTGGAGATAGAGGAATTCTTTACAACAAATGGGACACCAAATGTCTTTTTTGTTGCAAGAATACTTTGTTATTTGTGTTGAAGCCTGGGGAAATGGGGTGTTAAACTGTGTCTGAATCTTTTTGTTTGTTTCTCATGAAGCATTAAGCATCTTATCACCTCAAGGCCAGAGAAACTTGAACGAGCAAGTGGGAGGAGAAAGTAGGTTGAATGCCCTCTTTCTCCATTAATCCTCATCCCCAGTGTATTCATTCATCACAGGGTAAAGGGATAAAGACAGGCGATGCCAGCTTTGTTTCCTCCCTCTGATTGCTGATGCTGGAGTCTGTGAATAGGATATATCAGAAAGTACCATGATGACTAAACATTGGGGGATTATTCTAAGGGAAATCCAGCCTGTAAGGTGCAGGCTCCTGGAGAGATCAAAGCACCTGCCTCTGCTGTGCCGAGATTAGCCAGGTGGCGGGGGCCTAGGAACTGCAGCCGTTCCCTTTCAGTCTTGAGACAGAATCAAGAAGTCTGAAAAAAGTGAGAGGCAGACTTGTATTCAAACCCTGCGCTGACTGTTATAAGCTCTGTCCTCTGGGACTCAGTTTCCTCATCTATTAAACAGGGCTAACGACCCCTATTTCTCAAGATTGAGTGAGAATCTAATAAGGCAAGGTGTATAAAAATACTCTGTGTGAGGTTCATTATTATTGAAAAGTAATTAAAGCTCATTCCTAATTGCCCTTTTCCCTCGTGCCCCACAGCCTACTGCAAAAAGAATGGAACTGGGCTGGAAGCTACCTGTAAGGCCTCTGCAGCCCTCTTTACCCTGACGTTTTTGTCGCCTTGGGCTAATTTTGTCTCTAGTGACCTACCTCACCCTGTGAGTAATACCCTTTGCCCGAAGCTCTGTACCCTTAGCCGCGAGGCTGACGCACCCAGCGCTGGTTCCTACCCTTGCGTGTCTTGTGTGTCTGGGTTGGGAGTTAGGGATAGCACAGAAGGAAGGATTGGGCCATAATGAATGACAAGGACAGTGGGTGAGAGTCAGGTGCTGACAGGTTCCAGGCTTCTAGTAAAACAAAAACAAAAAACAGATTCGTGGGTTCTAAGGGTAGAGAGACAGTTTTGTATGATTATACAGATCCTTAGTCCTATATCCAGACAAAAAGTTTGGGTACATTTGTGTTTCTGCATTTTATTTTGAGTTGACTTTGTGGTTTCTGGCTGTTAGACCCTCATGCCTTATTCCAGCAGGAAAAAAAAAAATTACAGGGAAAATTGAAGCACTCTGGATTATTTTTGGAAAGGGGTTAACAATCCTCAAATAAACATGGTTGATTTGGGTGAGCAATTTTAAGGGGAGAGCATTTCCTTTTGAATTATAACCTGACTGTATTATATTGTACTCTCTTTAACCTAAATATCCACCAAAAAGGAATTCATTAAATATAAAGGATACTACATCCAAAGTCAAAATTCTACGAATAAAGAGTTTCACCTTGGTATCATATAAGTTGATATAAAAGGATATCTTTGATAAAATGTTAAGTTGGAAAATTTTGTATAATATAACCTTATTTTTAGGAAAAGAAGTATGCATTTAAAAAGCTTGGCAAAATATTTACCAAATCATTACTAATGGATGTCTTGGGAGAGACTGAAATTTGGAGACTTTTACTTTATATTTGTATTTCTGTTTTCTGAATGTTTTAAAAAAAGGGCTTGTGAATTATTTACAGTTTTGGTATAAATATCTATATTTTTAACAGTTTTGCACATTTTTTCATTGTGTAAATCCAAGAAGTAAAATTGCTAAGCCATAGGGTGTGCATATCTAAAATTTTGGGAAACACTGCCAAATTTTTCTCCAGAAAAGTTGTAGTAATTTACACTCATAGGTGCAATTTCTAAGACTGTATTTCACCAGCCCTTACTAGAGTGGGTGTTACCATGGGTGTTTGTCTAGTTGGCAAGAGAAAAAAGAGATATCTTCTTTTTGTTTAAGTTTCTTTGATTGTTAGTAAGGTCAAGGGGAATGGCTGTTTCAGAACTGCAAGATGTAGCAAATATAGAGTCCTCCTCAAAGTTAGCTCATCCCGTCCTTCCTTTACGGAAGGAGAAAGGTCAATTTCCCGTACCAGGCTGTTCCCAAGAACAAATACCGTCAGCCCAAGCTGATTAGGAAGGTGTGACGTTCCAGCAGGAGCTGTCCTTGGCCACAGTGTGTCTGTGGGAGGCTTGAAGAGCTGTGAGTCATGCAGGGGAGGAGGTGGGGTGGCGTGGCTACTGCCTCACCTCTGTAAATACAAAAGGGACAGGCCCTCCCTCCTTTCCGCCTCCTCCCACCTCCACGAACACCCCAAATGCAGGTCTGGAGGCCTTCTGGTAAGAGAAGCCCTTCAGTGGGGTGCTTGTGGGGCTCAGGCTCAGGCAGATCCAGTTCAAATTGCAGCCCCTTGCTTATTAACTATGCAGCTTTGGGTTCAAACCTCCATTGCTCTAAGCCTTAGTTTCTCTATATGTAAGATTAATAAAATACCTTCCATATAGGGTTCTCATGAGGGTTAAATAAAATGAACCAGGCAAAGAATGCTGTACAGTGTCTAGTAAGTAACAGTAAGCAAGCAATAGATGTTAGCCACTTGTTATTATTTGCTTGCCCACATCTATGGCTATCACAAATCCCAGTATTAATTATTCATTTTCATTTGCATACTCATGGAGCATTTACTATGTGCCAGGTAGGCAAATGTAAAAGCCAGTCCTAACACCAAAGAGCTCCTAGGCTAGTGGTGGATCAAAAATAAATGGTAGATACAATATGGATTCATAATTCCTAAGACAACTATTGGGAACGTCATGCAGGTGCCAAACCAGGTCTCCAGGGAAGGCTTTTCTGAGAGACAGTTCTCCATAGGTCTCTAGTTTCTCTGCACATTTTTTTAAAGCAGAGGTAGGAACTTCCCTTCTGTTCCTATCTTTTCAAGGATGTTGGTCTAGCTAACAGCCGTGG
Source organism: Dasypus novemcinctus (assembly GCF_030445035.2). Classification (NCBI taxonomy): domain Eukaryota; kingdom Metazoa; phylum Chordata; class Mammalia; order Cingulata; family Dasypodidae; genus Dasypus; species Dasypus novemcinctus. Next base: position 82,155,516 of record NC_080682.1, read on the forward strand.
AAGACGCAGATAGTATCTTCACCCTTGGCAGAGAGCAGGTTTGCTTGTAGTTCTCTAAGCTTGAGGCTCTGCAGCTGTGACACAAACCCACTGCACATACAGCATCCACCTGGGCCTCTCCTGCTGGAGAGCCCTGTTGAAGGGTAGGGGCAAGGGGAATGGACACAAAAATGAAGCACCTGCTGCTCCTGTGCTGTGAGTAGTATGCCTTTGACTCAGACCCAGGAGTCTCGTGTCTTCAGCTAGCATCCATGAAACTGTGAAGGCTAACTTGTTAGGGCTTGAAGGTATTTTGAATCATGTCTGGAATTCTCAGTTTGGAGGAGAAAGGGCATTCCTTGTTCAAAGTCAAGAAGGCATGAGGAAATAAGAATATGTTAAAGGAACACTAAATATTTTGGAATTCCAGAGCTGGGGGTGTGTTTGGGGGAACAGCAGATGAAGCTGGGAGAGGAGGAAGTTAGATCAGGGAAGTCTTTGAGTGCTACGCCAGGGAGTTAGGGACACATGCTGAATTAGTCATCTATCCTGCATCTGAACTGTTTCAACATGCCCTGTACTCCATATGTGTTGAAGCTCTGCTCATTCCCCAGGAGAAAGAACCAAGAACACATGGTTGGGACGGTAGAGGCGTTGGTAGGGCCAGGCGTCGGCTAAATCCTGCTCCAGCTTGAGGCCTGGGTCACCTTTGGGCTGCAAAGCCCAGGCCCTGCAAAAAGCCTGCCTTCAGGGCGTGAAATCTGGAAACCTTTACTTAGAAAGGGGACACTCTTTTTGCCTGGTGCCAGTAGCAGGACAGATAAATGACAGTGTTCGAACTTGAAATCTCTTTGAACTGATGGTGTGGGTTGCAGGACAAGCCGATTTCTGTGGTTTCTGAATAGCCTGAGCTTGTCAGGGGCTGCAGAGCAGCTCCGTGCTGTGGCAGGGCACAGCTGTCAGGGCCCCGAGGAGTCTTTCAGACCAGCCTGGACAGTAGTCACCACAGGGCCTTTGCGTCCTGATCGTGGGCTCGGTGCCCTGCCCTTCCTTGCCCTTTTGACATGGTTCTGGAAATGCCGCAAAGCCTGTGAACCCATTTGTTTCATTTGTTAAATAGCCTTAAGGGCCATAACGCATTCCCTGTTTCCTCAGTATGAAATCTGGTGACTGCTCAGACCCACTGGTAGGTTGAAGGGGTTGAGTGCTCAGTGATGATTAATTAGCATAATGACAGTGGGATGGTTAAGATGAGAGCAGGGAACCCTTGCTGTGTGCCTGTCCTGTCCTGGGGACCTGAGCAGCTCCAGCACCCCCGGAATCCACACGGCAACCTTGCAAGGCAAATGCTGTTATTAGCCCCATTCTTCAGATGAAGTAACTGAGGCTCAGAGAAGGTAGACAACAGAGCTAGCAGGTCACTGAGCCAGCCCTACCAGGGAGGAAAAGCATTCAGGCCTTACTGATGCCAAAACCCACGTTCTTAATTTAAAACACCTTTACCTCGGGGTTTTTAGGACGTATGCGCCACGGGACTCAAGGGCCCAATCTGAGTGGAAGGGCTGCCCAGAAATCCCTGGTCTCTGCTGCCCTTGGACAAGCCGTGCCCTCCCTGACACTGGTCCCAGGTGCTGCCTCTGCGATGTGGCAGCCAGAGTCTCTAGGGGCTGTTTTGAGGTGTAGTGACCCTTGTACAGAAGTTCCCGCAGGGCGTCCCGATCTCTAGAATGCGCTGAAAACTCCCTCCAGGCCCGGGTGCTCAGGCTCAGGCAGCATCTCAGAGATGTCGTCTCCAGAATCTAGAGGTGTGATTTTCGTGACGCTGAATCTACGCGCAGTACACACCCTCCTTTGAGAGGCACACACCCACCCACCTACACGTGGTCTCCTAAAAGAACTCCCAGGGGCTTCAGGGGCCCCCCAGGGCTCTGTTGGGGTCCCAGATTCCCGTGTGGCTCAGGTGGGGAGCTCTGGCCTCCCGGGAGAGGGTTTTGTGGCCTGGTGGTTTAGGAGGGCTTCCTCAGGGGTGGGCGGGACGACAGTGCCAGCCGGTGCTGAGTCAGAGGCAGGGGTGGGGAAAGGGTGGGGGTGGGGGTGATTTCCCGAATCAGGCAGGGACCTCTGCTGTTACCGCAGCCCCTGGGAACTGTCGGAGAAGGACGGATGGGAACTGAGTCATCATCTAGGGGTTTGCCCGGGTCTCCTTGTTCTGCTTAGACCGACGGTCAGCTTCATTTTCCACCTCTACCTCCTGAAAGAGAAGGAATGAAGACCTCTTTGGGGTATATTTTGGGGGAGCATAATGCAGTGGAAAGAGCACACAGGTTGGAATCCCTGCTCCTTGGGCATCTTCTCACCACTCTGAGACTGGTTCCTGTTCTCTGAAAGAACGATGTAGAGACTACCCAACGGGCGTTTGAGAAGTTAAGAGGCAATGAGTGTATTGTAGCCAGCACTTGAGAGATGCTCAACGAATGTCAATTCTCCTTTCTGGCCTAATTTCCTAGAACTTTTGGAGGCAGGAGGCAGTAATTTATTGTAAGTGTGATCAACCAGTATATTTTTATTTTGTCGTAAGGTTGCTGTCACTTTAAACTCTGTAGCTGAGAGTTTCTGAACCGCATTGGTGGCTAAGGCACTAGATTAAACAAATGAAAAAGTTGTTGTGTGTGTACACAGGCCTTGGGCCAAAGATAAAGCAATATTTCAGTGAGCCACAGAATTAAAAGTGGCAGAATTCACAGGGTCCTTTGTACTCTTCTTGGCAGGGATGAAAGCAGGTGGCACTTTTCTTGGCATTTCCCCTTTCTGTACCTGTGGCAGGCACTGCTAATCACCTGCAGAATAATTTCCTGATGAGCCCAGGTAAACCTCAAGATTTGAGGCACTACAATGAACGCATCAAGTAGCCACTGACAATCAATTGGAAAAGGACTATCCTTAAAACCCATTCCCCATCCCTGCTCCAGGCCAACCTCTCATTTACAGATGAGAAAACAGAGATTGGATTGGGGGGTGGGAGGAGGCTATACTTTTGTTCCAAATCATACAACTATCAGAGCTGAAACCTCATTTCCAGCTCAGTGTTTAATATACTGTGGACCTGGAGTTTCTTGTTTCAGGGTTAGCTGCTACCTTTTCTATGATATCTCAGAAGATTAGTGACAGAGAAGACGCACTACCAAATACTGTGAAGGTGGTAAAGATGGATGGGGGCGGGGATGTAGCTCCTGCTTCCCATGTATGAGGTTCTGGATTCAATTACTGGTACCTCCTAAAAAAGAAAAAAAGATGGATAGGCAAAGGATCTCCTCAGGCCCAAGGCAAATCAGGGGTTGATGAAGTGGTAGCAGGAGAGGTGTCTAGTAGACTGTGCCTCCACAGGGCAGGGACTTCATCTGTCGTGTTCACCTCTGCATCTCTAGGGCTTAGAATCATGCCTAATGTAAGTATATGCTTAGGAATCAGGTGTGGAATGAATGGATTTAATGGTTGAAAGCTGCATGAGCAAGGAGTAAATTGGCGAATATAGTGAGAAAAGTTCTTGATGATAAAACTCAGAGAGCTACAAGTATATAAATGAGGTTTATTTGCTTGACAAATAATCCTCTCCTTGGTTTTTCCCTTCTTTCGTTCATCTACATTATTGGTCGCCTTCTGTTTGTCAGGCTGTGTCCCAGGTGTTTTTGCATGTTTTCTTTGCTAATCCTTACTGTACCATGCAGTAGATAGTATTTTACAGATGGAGACACAGAAACTAAATTCCCAAAGTCATAAGGCTATTAAATGGTAGAACTAGAATATCAATCCAGATATAAATTTTGCTCATTCAATAAAATGATACATTTCTGATAGAAGAAATCATGAAATTAGGCAGCCACAATTCTGGGTGGTTTGGGAGAGGCCATGTCATACCTCCCACCCCACGGTGACAGCTTCTGTCATTTATATCGAGTTGCTGAGCCCTCCTCCCAAATGCCCCAAATGAAAAACCAAAACCACAAAAGGACAACTTAGTGACAGTAAACATAGCAGAGTCCCTTGGGAGCGCAGGAGAGGTTATCAGAGGAGGGTGTTCAGGGAAGGACGGAATCTCTCACCCACTTTCTTTTGCTCTCGCCATTGATTGGGTGTCAGCTCTGTGGCTGTTGAAGAGGAACATTCTAATTCAGAATGTTTTAAGTGGATGGTATGTACCCATGCCTGAAGGCGGCCCCCAACACATTTTAATGATGTGATATGAAAAATACAACTACAGGGAAAACAGCCTGCAATTTTCCATATTCTTGCCATCTTAAGTCCTCCCAGAAGAGGAAACGGGTACAAACAGCAGAGAGCCCCACTGCCACTGGAGTTGTGGTTAAGATGGCAAAGTACCCTGGGCTTGAAGATGGAGGAGGGCCTGCTCCCAAGGCTAGTGAGTGACCCGGGGGCTCGAGGTGGGCAGAGGCCAGCAGGCTCCATCCTACTCAAGCCCGGGGGCAGCAGGACTTAGGCTCACGCCCCACAGGCACAAGTTTCCTGTCCCAGCAGCCTTTTTGCTTCCTACATTGCTTCCAAGATCCTGATTTTCCTGGTATTTCTACAGGGCCCTCCCTCCCCAGAGAGAACATATATCCTGTAGCAAAAAGGCCAAATCATAGGTCAGTAGCCTCAGGCAGAGCTGCTTCCTCTGAAGCCCCCTGGCAGCTTTGCTGGGCCTTGGAGGGTGACAGAAAGGAAAGAGAACTAGCATTCACTGAGTACCTATTATGTGCCAGGTACTGTGTGACCTTTTCATACAAGCTGTTTTCTTTCATCTTTACCAAACCCTCCAAATTAGGGGGGCACTAGTCCCATTTTAAAGATAAGGAAGTTGAAGCACAGAGAGGGTGACTTGCCGAGATCACACAGCTGGTAAATGGCAGAGTTGGGATTTGGCAACAAGTATGTCTCATTCCAAAGCCTGAACTCCTGCGGTACAACACTACCCTGAAAAACGGTCAAACGATAAGGTCACTAATAGTTGCTGAACACCTGCAGCATGCCACGCTATGTGGACATACTTATCATCTTTGCTCTTCGTAACAACGTAATTGGTTAGGTGTTATTCCCATTTCACAGATGAGGAAAGTGAGGCCGAGCCAGGTTGAATGACTGGCTCAGTCTCTCACAGCAAGGAGAACTGAGGACAGAATCTGCTTTGGGGCGCTCACTGTGGAGGGAGGGGGTGGTCCTCCGTTTTTAGCCCGTGGCCTGAGTCACTGGCTGGGAGAGCTGGGGCAGCCCCTGTGTGGCCGGGCTCCTCTGTGCTGGCACCCACAGGAGTCCACGTGCCTCGGCAGGCAGCCTTGGGGCACCCGGAGGCTCCAGGGTGTCTGCGGCGGGGAACCTGGTGCTCCAGACCACGTCCTCTGCCCATGCCCTCGGAGCGGAAGCTCTCCGAGTTGCCTGCCACCCCACAGCCGCGAAGCAGAGTAAGACACGGCCTCTTGTGAGCAAAATGAAGTCAAAGCATATGTTTTTCCAAGACTGAAATATATCGAGGCTTTTTTCCAAGCTCATTAATGTAAGTGGTTCAACTTGGAAAGTTGAAAAATTCCACAAGCCCCTTTTTCTGTCCTCACTGCGGAAGAATTTTGTGGGTAGCACTGGGGGGAAGGAATAATTGCAAAGGGCGGGAAAGGGGCCAAGACTGAGGGGTCTGGAAGCTCACGAGAGGCCCGGAGTGAAGGCCCGGCTGGTGCCCCTGCCCTGCCCTGGCCGTGGGCTGGGAAAGTGACTTCCTCCTGCATGGGGGAGCACAACTTGGTTTTCATTTAGTGTTTTAAATTTTCTTCATTTTTCCCTCTTTCTTCAACAAGGAAATTCAAGGACTTCTTTGAGATGTGTTTTTAAAAAAGGGTGATAGCTTGGAGGCCGTAAAGCTGCGGCTCTTCACCTCGGATGGACGTTAGAGTCACCTCTCAAACTGGATCACGTTTGGGGCGTTCGTCAACTTCCTGGGGAGAAGAAACGCGTCTTTATTTTCACCAGCCTTTAAATTAAATTGAGCATGTCCTCCCTTCTGGAACAAAGCACAGTGTCACGAGCAGTGCCTTTGTTACCAATCTTCCGATTCTCTTTTTGCAGATATCTCAAAATAGAACGTACGCTCATTACTACTTAGAAATTAAGACCGCTGTCACACCCGCCACTCCGTCTTGCTCCTCAGTGGGGTAAAATGAAATACTCTATCTCACAGTACTTGGATAACTGTGTTTCAGTGCAGTTGTTTTCCTTTGTAATCTCGTGTATTTTACTCTATGCACCTACATGCATTATTCTGAGAAGGGATCCTCAGGTTTTACCTGACTGATAAAGGGGTCCATGGCACAGAAAAAAGATTAAGGCCCTTTGTTTTAAAGAAGGCCCCTGGCCCGTAACCACACTGGGGCTTCTTAGGTCTCTGTATATAGACTCATGGCCACAGGCAGGGGCGGGGTCATAGAAGGGGTTCTCTCTACTAGAGTGAAATCCCCACCACTGAAACAGTCCCTGGAGTGAACCCCCATCTCTGAAGACAGGCCTTAACCCCGGCTTCTGGAACAATTCCAGCTCCATTCAGGTGGTTTGAATCCTAAGATGGTGAAGAACCATTAGCAGGAAATGGAAGTTTGAGAAGATTCTGGCCAGCAGCATTGTGAGGGATCTTGAAAAGCTGGGGCTGGGGTGCCTCTCGCTGTGGGACTGCCCCCACGGTCCTGCGAGCCCGCCAGCTCTGCCGAGGGGCGCCGACGCAGCCCAGATGGGCAGCCCGTGTGGACTCCTGCTGCTCCTCACGCCAGCTTCCTCTGTGGAGAGCGAGGCCTTTGGCTGCAGCGTGGCCGCCTGAGCTACCTGCTGAGGCATCTTCTTGCCCTCCTTCTCCCTCTGAGGCCTGTTTTAACAACAGTTCAGCCTCAGTGGCGGAGTCCGATTTCCAGTTGGAGAGACTGTTGATGTGTCAGGAGGGTTCGTGTGCCACTATCTCTGGAGCCTTGTTCTTCCTCAGAGAAAAAACCTCACCTGCCCTGCTGAAGGCTCCAGCTCCAAGATGTTGGGATGGACAAAGAAGAGAAGAAAGATGATCTGGTCCTCATCATACTGCAGTTTTCTCTTGAGTACAGGTACCTCGGAACCGAGGCTCAGAATTACAATACTTTGGGAATGCAATGTTGTATGGGCACTGTCTCCAAATGCTCGAGTATGTGGTAACAGGACACATTTATTACTTTCTTCCAAAGGCAAAAGAAAAACAATTTTAAGGGATTGGGCTAGGCTGAGTCAGCTCACTGACTCACATGAAATAATAAACAAGAAACCAATTGAGTCAATATGGAGAAACTCCATCCATCCCCAGTGGTGTAGGCAGTGTCCTGCACATAACCCAAATGTAACCGAACAGTAAGCAAACTCTCAGAACCTGTTTGGCTTTCTGTAATTCCTGAAGAAAGATAAGCAGATGCTCTCACCCTTTCCCTGAAACGTACCCTGTTCCCAACCTTCATCTAACCCATTATTCTTTCCCTTGAATGAAGGAAGGAATCATGTAATCAATCATGCGGACAATACCAGGCTTAGCTGGGTGCAGGTAAGTAATGTGACTATGACTAAGTTTAATCCTGTTAATTGCTTTGTTGGAAAGGAAGGTGGTTTCATTAGGGCCTCTAGAAGGAGTTTCCTGAGGGTGGAGAACACAAAGCTGTGGCTGCCCCATGAGGCCCTAGTGGGACCCTGCCCATCGTCATCATGACCTGTGACCTGAGCATGGTCTCTTCCAGTCACAAAATATAAAGGCCCAGGACTCTGCCACCATGGCAACAGCTCTGCTGCCCTCCAGGACCAAGCATCTGAACATTATTTGTCTGAGGCCAATACCAGCACTGATGGGAACTCTGATTCTGGTTACATGTGTTACAAAAAGACACAAAAGGGCAACAGATGTGGCTCTAGCAATTGGAGGTCCAGGGTTTGATGGCCAGGGCGAGCTGGCCCATGTGGCGAGCTGGCCCACGCAGAGTGCTGGCCTGCATGGAGTGCTGCCCCACACAGGAATGCTGGGCCATGCAGAGAGCTGGCACAGCAAGATGATGCAACAAAAAGAGACACAGAGGAGAGACAATAAGAGATGCAACAGACCAGGGAGCTGAGGTGGCACAAGAGAATGATCGCCTCTCTCCCACTCTGGAAAGTCCTAGGATCGGTTCCCAGAGCCACCTAATGAGAATACAAGCAGACACAGAAGAGCACACAGTGAATGGACACAGAGAGCAGACAAGGTGGGGGGGAGACATAAATTAAAAAATCTTAAAAAAAAAAAAAAAGACACCGAAGCCTTGCAGGACTGGAGGCAAGGGGATGCAGAATATGATGATGACATGAACTGGACAGCTATTTCCACCCTGTGGCAGATTGAGTTGTGTACCCCAGTTTGGATGTGTTCTTGGTCTTGGTCTGCATTCTAATGGGCATGGACCCATTGTGAATAAGATCTCTTAGGATGTTACTTCAGCTATGGTTAGGCCTTAATCTGGATTACTGGAGTTCTTTATAAACAGGATGAAATTCAGACGTGGAGAGAGAAAGCCTTTGGAAGAAGCCAGAAGTCAACACAACCTGAGAAGAAAGAAGACAGTCACCATGTACATTGCCATGTGACAGAAAACCAAGGATGAGTGAAGGCCAGCAGTCAGCCTCACAATGCCACAATCTTCAGGGAGAAAGCATCACCTTGCTGATGCCTCGATTTTGGACTTTTAGCCTCAAAACCATGAACTAATAAATTACTCTTGTTTAAACCAGCCTATTGTTTGGTATTTGTTTTAGAAGCTAGGAAACTAAGACAAATCCCTAAACTGGAAAAGGGGGAAAAGGGAGTTGATGGGGATTTTCCTGAGGTGAATGAATTTATTGATAAGAGCCCAGATGAGGTGAAGCAGATGGACCTTCAGACCAAATGAAAGCTAGAGGGAATAAGAACGAAGATCTGTCTTCCCAAAGATTTTCCCATCATGACCTCCTGGATCCATCTCCAAGGAGATCTATCAAGACAGCTCAGATCCTTCTTTCCCTAGGAAGCCTGTCATCTCTCCCCAGGAAGACTTGTAACAATTCCATGGATGATGTTTCCTCCTAGGAGAGCACATCATTCCAGCAGGGCCTGCCCTCATGCATATCACAGCATGCCCTCATGCATATCACAGCATGCCCTCGGCATATCACAGCACAGGAGGGCCCACCATGACTCCCACATGTGGCTCTGATGTCCACCATTCACTGTCCATAATATTTATTTTAAAAGAGTAACAGCATAAAGCCTCACCATGGACTTCCAGCATCATGAGGGTTATGGGTGGGTTTGGGGGGATGGCCTCTTCCTGAAAGACCAACCAGGACCACACAGGGCACCTCTTGCAGCTGACTTTAGGGTCCTTGACATCATCCAGGATTCATATTTTATGAAAAACCACTTGGGTTCACAGGAATGCTTACTCTGCCTGACAGTGGTGGGAGGAGATGCCTGGTTAAGGAAAATAGCATCAGACCATTTTTCTCCTGGAGAGTAGCCAAGGAGGCCGTTGTCTAGCCAAGGGCAGAGAGGGTCAAAGTGGAAATGAAAAAGTTCAGGAAATCAGCTGCCTGAGCCATAAAGTGACCAAGTTGTTTAGTGCACATCTGCTCTCTAAACAACTGCTTGAGATTGCTGGAGGCATCACACCCCACCATGCTTCTTGGCAGCCTACCTGCAGGGGATGCAGCCCCCTGTAGAGGTCCTGGCAAAGCCTGCTGATAGCTGCTGAGCCACAAGACCATTGCCTTCAAGGTGCTGAGCAGGAAGATTGATAAGGTAAAAGGCAAGTTTTGGGTAGACTGTATTCTAGATATCATTACCCCAAAACTTAGTGGTGTAAAACAACCATGTACTGTGCTCATGGACTCTGAGTTAGGAATATGGACATGGTACAGTGGGGATGGTTTGTCTCTCCCTCTCAGTGCTTGGGGCCACAGGCACTAAGCTGGGAGAAGCTCAATATCTAAGGCTGGAATCTCTAAAGGCTCTTTCCATTCACGCTTCTAGCTGTCAACTGAGACTTCAGCTGGTGCAGGTGGCTGAAACACCTGCTCGTGGCCTCTTCATGAAGCTTGGGCTTCCTCACAAAATGATGGCTTGGTTTGAAGGGTGAACATCCCATGAGGAAGAAAGCCAGGTGGATGTTATATTGCCTTTTGTTTTTCTTTCTTTTTTTTCTTCTTTATTTTTATTTATATATTGCCTTTTAAGACCTAGTCTTGAAACTCATGCAGCATAATTTCTCCTATGTGTCATTCATTAGATGTCACTAAAAGCTGAGGGCCCTTCTGGGGTGGGTGTGGTGGTTGGGAGGGGGTGGGAGGGGCTGCTCTTCTAGTCTCCTCCTACTTCCTATTTCCAGAGCCAGTCTCTGGATTGAAAGATGCTGTAACTGTTCTGGGTGGAGAAGAGGCCGGTGATTCGAGGCCAGGTCTCAGGGCTTTAGGGATTGAGCAGGTGAGGGCATGGGAGAACACACTTTGGCTTTGAGGCATTTCCCACCTTGGCTCAGCTAGAAAGAAGCACTAGTAACCAGCCAGCCACGGTCACCACGGTTGATAGCTAGATGAGGTCATCCCTCAGAGAGAAAAGCCAATTGTGGGCACTTGCCACCCTCCCAACCTGAATCTTGGCTTTTCCAGTGTGAGTCTTGGCAAGCCTTGGCAAGCCTTGGCAATGCCTTTGGGTCCTTTGGGCCCAAACTTATTCCTCTCTTCTTTCTGTTTACTGGGGTGGATACCAAGGCCTGGGGCACCAGGAGAGAGGCCCTAGTTGCCCAGTGGGGAGAAAGTCTGGAAAGTTTCCATCGAGGAGGAGACATTGGAGCTGCACCTTAAAAATGAATAAGGGGCTGTGAGCAGACAAGGAAGGTCAGGATATCTGCAAGTAGGGATCAGAATTTGGTCTTGGGGTTCATGGGGAGGGAAGTCAGGAAATCAGGCTGGCAAGCAGGTTGGGAACTGACCCTTAAGGGCTCTGGATGCCACATGGTTTGGGTTCCAGGCCATGGTGGGTGAGGAAGGTAGAAAGAAATTCAGTTGCAGGGTCACACGTCCTCAGCGTGCAGGTCTCACAGAGGCTCATAACTTCGGTGAATTTTCTAGTGTCCAGGACACTGAGGCCCTGCAGATCTAGAAAGTGGACCTTCTTGCTTATTAAATTCAGAGCTCATAAGTGTGCAAGCCAAAGCCGGGGGGTTCATTTACAGGGGCGAGGAGCGTCCCCCTCTCGGCACCCTCATCCAGGACTTGTCCTTCCTGGGGTCAGGGTCCTGCCTGAAGTTTGCTGGGCAGGTGAGAATTAGAACAAAGGGAGGAAGGATTTGTTGAGGGGCATTTAGTGCACATCCAGGGGCTGTCTGGTGCAGCCAGAGCAGAGAGCTCCCCACGACAGCACCCCTGTCCCTGGAGGATGGACCTGCTTTGTTTTATTATGCCGGTATCACAGATGCACTGTGTCTGTTCCCAGGACCTGGAAGACAAACTGTCTCCTCCCATTGTGTTGATTGAATTAGTCCAGCCCCCGGTGTTCCAGAACAGTCAGCCTGCATCTGTGATATCCGCTGGAGCAGCTTTCAGAACAATTGCAATTAGGGGCATGCATAATCAGGTTTGCGTTTTAGGAAAATGGCTTGAGCTGCAGCGAGGAGCCTGGTAGTGAGGGGGAGAGGCTGGAGGCTGCAGGCCTGCCTCCTTGCTACCACACTGTGCACACGACCAGCAGGACCTCGGCAGGGGGCTGATGGCAGCCAGGCCCTCGTAGGCCTGGGAGGAAACCCTGCTCCAACGTCCAACTCTGAGTGTGAGCCCCAGACCACAGGGCTGGGACTAGTGTGATAGGTGTGCCTTCCCCCTCCCTCCCCCAGCTGGAGCTGGGCAGGAATAAATCCCTCCCCAGAGGTTGGGTTTGAAAGGAATGAAGCCAGCTTTGTTTCTTCCTGGCGCTCAGTGTTTTCTCCCGGGATCCGGATGCAGATTCAGTTCCTGGGAACCTGGTGAGAACTTGGCTCTCTGCCTGTTTCCGGAAGCATTTCTTCCCGATCACGTGTGGGCTCAGACCCACTGGGACATCGGCCTTCCGAGCTGCGGGCCAGACTGAACCTTGATGCCGCGGGGTGTTCCAGCCTGGAGCTTGCAGCAGGAGTCCCCCAGCGGGTCCTTAGGCGATACAGCAGCTGGAAAGGTGTTTGTTCCAGGCTCCACCCTCGGGGCATGAGGGGAGGGTGCTGGAGCTCTTTGGGGCTGGGAGAGCGGCAGAGGTGGGTGGAATCCCAGAGCGGATGGGCGAAAACTGGAGCGGCGGGGGCGGGGGGGGGGGGCAGTTTGGGGCTCTGACTTTTGTTCTGCAGGAAATGGAGCCTTTCCCTGCAGGGGAGTCCTGCTCCCCACTTCCTGTGGAGGCTCGTGCCCAGTCGAGAAAGGCTCATTGTCAGAGCCTGGCTGGGAAGGGGAGGCCGTGGCACTCGTAGCCTGGGCAGGCCGCCTGGGTCCTGGGTCCTCATTTCAGCCTAAGATGGGGTGGGGGCCAGCACGTCTGCGGTCACATCCCAGCTCCACTACTTGCTCACCGTGGGACTTTGGGCAGGGTACTTACCTTTCTGTGCCTCAGTTTCCTCATTTGTAAAACAAGGTATACTAATAGTACTTCTCTCAGTGGGTTTTTGGGAGGATTACATGAATACATAGGATATAGGGCAACTCTGGCACATAGGAAGCACGATATAAATATTAGTTTTGATTCCTGATTGCTGCATTATTGTAACCATCATTCTCAAACAGAATCCAGAGACCTTTCCCCACAGAAGCTGTCCCTTCTCACAGAGCCGTGGGTGGCCAGGCCAGAATCTGGGGTGGCAGAGGGGTGGGGTGGCAGTCCTTGGCCTCCTCCTGAGGAAGACGGCGTGGGGGCGTCTCTTCTGCTCCTGGCCAAGGTTCCCAAGGGCAGGCGCCGGCTCCCTGGTGTCCTTGTGGGCTTTTCTTCACGCACGTCTTTGGAGCCACTCCGGTTCCTGTGGCCGCTGGCTGTTCTGGCCCCTCCTCCTCCTCCTGCCCAAGGCCCACTCTTCCTCCAAAAGACACACCTGTAGACTCTCCCCCTATTGGTAGAGTTGCTAGGTCAAATACAGGGCACCCAGTGAAACTTGAACTTCGATGGTACTGTAAACAGTTTTTGGTATAAGTTGGTCTCATGTAATGTTCGGGACATACTATATGCTGGGGATTGAATCAAGCCTGCACAGAAGGCACGATCAGGTCCTAACCCTAGCGCTGTGGGTGCGAGCCATTAGTAAGTGGGACCTCTGAAGATGCTCTTAGTTAAGGTGCCCAAACGGACAGAGGGCGGCCTTAATCCAACGTGGCTGAAGTCCTCATATGCAAAGGAAATTGGACAAGAGAGAGAAGCTACAGGGAGCAGCCAGAGGCTGGAAGTCAACGGAACCCAGAAGAGAAAGAACGCGCTGCCATATACCTTGTGACGGAAAAGCCAAGGAACCCCAAAGATTGCCAGCCAGAAGATACCACAGCTTTCTGGCTCTGAAACCGGGAGCCAATAATCCCCTGTATGTATTTATTGTACAGACATACAGCCAGCCCATTGTATGGTATTTGTTTTAGCAGCCAGGAAATGAAACCACTATACTAAAATTATTTGTTGTTTATCCAAAATTCAGACTTCACTGGACATCCTGTATTTCTGTTTGCTGAATCTGGCAACTCTACTTTGAGGACCCCAAAACTAGGGTGTCACATATAACCGTGAACTAAAGGTGGGGGCAGAGCAGCTGTCCTCACAATGGGAGACCAGGAAGTGCTGCAGGACGTGGCTCTGTACTCTGCCGATGCTTGTGGACCTGGACAGACCCAGGTGAAGCCCAGGCACCCACCCTCATAGTCTGCCTGCGGATTGGGGGCTGGGGCCAGTGCAGACCCAAAGGTGCCAAAAAGTGTGTGGAGGAGGAGGAGAAGGAGAAGGAGAGAGGGCTCTCTCCTCTGCTTCTAACCCAGACTGGGTGACAAGCCCCCAACTGATTGGACACGACTCGGGAACATGGAGAAGAAATGTCCTTTGGAATGAAATCTGGCCTTAATCTCTCCAGAGGAAATGCCGCTCAGGCTAAAAGAATGTGTTGGGAAGTTCCATGACTGTGGGGTGGCTGCCTCGGGGCTGGCAGCAGGGGCTCCTGGAGGAGGGACGCTCTCCCTGGAATACCCCCTCACCATTCCTAAAGCTTGCGCCCTGAAGCGGATCTCCCGGAGAGGCTGCTGCAGAGAGCGGGCTGCAGGTGGCAGGGGGAAGAGGGCAGGAGAGGGCTTGGCACAATTTCCCGAATGATTGGACACTAAAGGGTTGGGGTGGGGGTCCTCCCTGCCTGGTGTGCTGAGCCCAGCTGGGGGATGCACTTTCCTCTTTCAGTGGTGTGCGATTTGGGGAAGAAAGAATTGGCAGCAGCAGCCCCAGGAGACACAAGCTGAGCCGGGCCTCCCTGCTGTGGAAGCAGCCCTTTTGCAGACGTGGGCACTAAAGGATAATAATAGCTGGCCTAGGAACCTGGGCTCCTGGCTCCCCCCTGATTTTTTCCCTAGAGGGGTGTCTGCAGCATGGGTCAGGCTGGAAGCCTTGGTGAGGTCTGGGGTCCCTCCCCTCCTTGAGCTGTGTCCAAGAAAGGCTGGGGTGCCCTGCTGTGATCCAGACAAAAGTACGTTTTACAGGCTCCTGTGATTGGTCCAGTTTATTCAAAGTTCAAAAGAGAACTCTGAGGAATGGGGAGAATCTGACCTGAAAATCCCACAGAATAAAGGGAAGACTGTTCTCCACTCTCAGGGTGCTTCCCTCGCCCTCCAGCCTACCAGGTACCTTGCCTGGGGGCCCAGCTGGTGGACCCTGCCCTCAGGCAGCAGCCCCCACTAGAGCTGCAGGGCCCCCTCCTGCTCACCCTGCGACCTCCCAGTCCCTGCCGTGGCCCCAGCCCAGCCCACTCGCTCCCCAGGGGCTGCCACTTTCCCCACAGAGCACCGAGCGGGGGTCAGGCAGAACTTGCCCTGAGTGCGGTCCCTGCCCCTTCCTGCGTGTGACCTTGGCAGGTGCCTATCTCCCTGCCTCAGTTTCCTGTGTAAAATGGGCTTCTCCTGCTCACCTGGGAAGGCGGTTGTGAGGCTGAAATGAGATCCTGGAGGCCAGGGTGCCTCCCGCTTTTCCTTGCCCCTGTGTGTCCTCTTGTCCTGCTTGGTCAGGAGCCTGTCCCAGGTCCTGCCAGGGTCTGTACAACTGTCCTCCTCCCTCTCTTCTGCTCCACAGCAGAGGGCTCCGGGTCAAGCAGGAACTCGTCTTGTGCTGATGGACTGAGCTCGTTATTCCGGCCTGAGCCTGATAATCGGGGCCTTTTCAGTCCAAGAAGATAATAGTAACAGGAGATCTGTTGGCCCACACTGAAGCTCAGGAGGTTGCTTGAGCCACCCCACATTGTCTTTTGAGCTGCTGCCATGAGCCAAGCACTGTGGATACAGAGAAGCACTTGGGGTTAAGTTTCTGGGTGCAGCCATGGTTCCAAGTGTCATATGCCTACAAACGGAAATCTTTCCAACAGTCTTAAGCGGTATCCCGTTTTACAAATAAGGAAACCAGGGCACAGAGAGGCTAAGTAATCTGCCCAGGTCACACAGCTTGTGAGTGAACCAGTATTGAACCCGGGCATGGGTTCCTGAGCCTGCATCTCATCCCAAAGCAGCATGGGGCACACCCCAAGTCATGCAATTTTCAGGGAGTGGAGGGGAAAAAAAGAGTAGCCAAAAACTGTGGAGGGGTCAGCCCTAGAGCCTCTGGGGGGAGGTGTGGGGGCAGAGTGAGCCAAGTGCGAGCCCTCCCGGCTTGTCCAGGACTTTCCTGGTGTTAGCCTTCAAAGGCCCACGTTGGGAACCCCTCAGCCCTGGACAAGTTGGGGAGGTTGGTCCCTCCAGCCCACAACCCCTTCTACTCTGAAGGACAGTCAGTCGCTTTTCATCCTCTGGACCGTTTCTGCTTAAGCGGGCACCTGGGGCAGAGCTGCCTCCCCTCCCAGCGCGGGCGTCACAGGTTGGGGCGATGTCTGTTTCTGTCATTCATGGTACCATCCCTCATCCTGGGCGCATTCAGGCCTGGCCCCACCGGCCCTCCCACTCGGGGCCAGGAGATGACCGTCCTCAGACGAGCTGCCAGACCCAAGCCTCCAGGAGCCAGAGGGTGGGGCTGGGGCTGCCGGAGCCCAGGTCACCCTTACGGTCCCTGCGGCTCAGCGTCCTTCACAGTGCGCCAGGCCCTCCCTGCCCCCAGCACTGGCCTGTCACCCCCCAGCAAGTAGATGCTGAGGGCTCAGGACCAGGGCCTCCAGCCGAAAGGAGACCTGGCCGCTGGCCTGTTTGGGGAGGGGGCCGGGCTTCCTGAGGAGCGTGGGAAACCAGGGCCCCAGGGAGAGAACCCCCAGAGAAGCCGCGGGAAGCCCCTCGGCCCTCCCTTGGCTTTTCCCTTCTCCCCACTGTTGGCTTCTGCGTGCTTAGAGCCTCTCTCCCCTGATAAACTCTGAACTGGAAAACCAAAGGCTTCCAACGGCTCCTTTGCCGTTTTCCACTCGGTGATGACAGCGGCTCAGCACCAGGGAGGTTTCCAGGCCCCGCCTCCCGCCGGGCCTGCTCTGTGCTCCGCGGCGGCCCCACCTCCTCCCCAGTGTCTGGGCACAAGCCTTGAGAGCAAATCCTGCCGGGTCCTCCCGCCAGAGCTTTCTAAATATAGCTCCCTCCCCGACAACAAAGCCGCGGGCATCTGATCCTCTGAATGGCTTCAGCCCCGACGCCAGCTTCTAGGCCGTTTGTCAGGCGTCGCCGCCAGGACGGGAGGGAAGAGCAGGGCAGACAGGGCGCGGCTGCGAGAGGAGCCAGGCAAGGCCGCGCAGCTGGCGTTGGTCATGGGGCCATGGGTGGCATTTAGGCCCAGACACCCAGGACCGCCGCCCGGACAGGGTCCTGCCTTTTGTCCCTGGGGACACACGGGCTTGGGGCCCTGAGGGAGAGGAGACTGATGGCGCTGAGGGGAGAGGAAAATGATTTCCCTGGAGGACGTGGAGAGGCCTTGACTTCAGAGTCAAACTGCTTGGCAGGTCCTTGGACTTTGGCAGGTCCTTTGCCTTATGTCTCGGCTTCCACGTCTGTGAAGTGGGGCAACTGATACTTTTGTTGAGGAGATTAAAGAGAATTTTTGCAGAGCAGCTGGCCCCGGGGGGCCCCGTGTGCCTCGCTGCGGTCAGGATGCGATGGGTTGCCGACTCAGCCTCTGGGGGGCGAGGTGCGTGGCTGGCTGCCCGTCCCACGGGCTCTGCAGTGCTGAGGCCAGGGCTGCATCCTGCCCCGGGCATGTCGTCAGTCTACCTTGGTGTAGAATGATGACAGGTTTTTTTTTAAAGATTTATTTTTTATTTCTCTCCCCATGCCCACCTCCCCCAGGTGTCTGCTCTCTGTGTCCATTCGCTGTGTGTTCTTCTGCATCCACTTGTATTCTTGTCAGCGGCACTGGGAACCTGTGTCTCTTTTTGTTGCGTCATCTTGCTGCATCAGCTCTGCGTGTGTGCGGTGCCACTCCTGGGCAGGCTGCACTTTTATTGCACAGGGCGGCTCTCCTTACAAGGCGCATTCCTTGTGCGTGGGGCTCCCTACGTGGGGGACACCCCTGCGTGGCAGGGCACTCCTTGCGCGCATCAGCACTGCGCATGGGCCAGCTCCACACGGGTCAGGGAGGCCCAGAGTTTGAACCGCGGACCTCCCATGTGGTAGGTGGATGCTCTGTATCAGTTGAACTAAATCCACTTCCCAATGATGATGACAGTTCTTAGGAGGCATTCCTAAGGACCCTGGGAATGGCAGTTGCAGATTCACAGAGGTAAGCTTGAAGGCTACTGAAACCAATAGATCCCTGAGCCCTGCCTCACACATAGTTGAGGAAATTTAAGCAACAAGCTTTCTCTAGGGGAAGTCATGCTGAATTAACCTACCCGAGCTCTTATAGGTAGCAAAAAACACATCAGCAAAGGAAAACAGTAGATTTAATGTATTTAGACTTTTCAAAAGTTTTGGGCAAGGATCCATGCCAATTTTTTTTTCTCTTACTTGGAGAAAAAAAATTCAGTGCTTCACTGTGCAGGGAGTGCTTTGCCATGTGTAGAACACAATGGAATGGAAGACAATCTTAAAGATAAATTTCTCTCGATGGATAAATGTAAACAGTAGGGTCTCTCAGCCTTTGGTGCTAGAAGGATCTTTGATCATATTTTTAAATTAAATATCTGGAAGAGGAAGTGCATAATGAAAATTCCAAGTCTCCAGGGACTTTTGGGTATTGAAAAGCAAAATTAATGGAATATACATGTTATTTGCTTTGGTTCCTAAATCAGTGCTAATGATCAGCATTTTTCTGGCCTCTTGCCACAGTAACCTCTAAGTGCCAGGTAAGTGTCAGCATGTATCTCTTGCACGTCCACTAAGTGCCAGGGGTGATGAAGGGCATGTACATGTATTAAACATATTGTTATTCTGCTTTACAAAAATGGGACCATAAGGTTTTTGCACTTGCTTGTTTTCTTTAATGATGCATTTTAGAAATCACTATGTAAAGAACCACCCTCAATCTTTTAATGCCTGCATAGCAGCATTTCTCTATGAAATGACTGTTTCCCCCTGTTGTTAGACATTTCAGTTATTTCTGGATGATAAATAATAATATAACAAGGCAGCTTTGAACACCCTGCATTCTTATATTTGTGCACGTGGACAAGTATTATTTCTGAGGAAAGCCACCTGAAAAGATTATTGGGTTAAGGAATATGTACATTTAAACTTTTGATATATGCTGATGAATTGCCCTCACACATTAAAAGAAATCTACTTCTATTTTAATTACCCCCAAAATGTATGGCGTCTATTTCCTCAAACCCCTACCAACATTGAATATTATATTAGTTTCCTGTTGCTGTTTTAACAAATTACCACAAATTTAGTGGCTTAAGACAAGTGTGTTATCTTCTAGTGCTGCAGGTCAGTGTCATGAGGCTGAAAAATCCAGGTGTCAGCAGGGCTGTGTTCCTTTCTGGAGGCTCTAGGAGAAATGGTTTTCCTTGCTTTTCCATCCCCTGTAGTTCACCCACACTCCTTGGCTGGTGGGGTCTTTCTCACATTGCATCCCGCTGACATTGACTCTTCTACTTGGAAGGACCCTGTGATTACACTGGGGCTGCTCAGATAATCGAGGACACACCCATCTTCACATCAGCTGATAGCAACCATAATTCCTTCAGGAGACTTAATTCCCCTGGCTGTGCAAGAGAACACACGCACAGATTCCGGGGAACAGGATGTGTACCTTTTGGGGGGAGGGCATTATTTTGCCCACCACAGATATTACCAACCTTAAAAATGCTTTCCATCTGAAGCCAAAAAATGGTATCCTGCTCTTTAAGCTGTCCTTGATCGCTGATGAGGCTGGAGCTCATTTTCTTTGTGGAAAGGCTACATTTCTGTTTCTGGGAAGTGCCTGTTCATATCCTTTACCTCCTTTTCCATTTGGTTACCTTTCCCTGCCAGTGAATTGTAAGAGTGTGAATTCCCTGAGGTCTCCTGTTCACCTTTGTGTCCCCAGGGCCTCGCATGTGCCCAGGTGCAGGGACGGGGTCGGTGACCTGGTCCCCTGCTCCCTCTCTGATGTCTTCCCTCTTCCCCCCATTCTCTCCCCACTCTGCTGTGGAAGAAACGTCAGAACCTTCTGTCTTTTTTTTTTGAATTTATCTTTATTTTTTTTTTCTTTTTTTTTTTTCTTTTTTTTTTTTATTGACTTTGTAATAATATTACATCAAAAATATATATGTGAGGTCCCATTCAACCCCGCTCCCCCACCCCCCCCTCTCCCCCCCCAACAACACTCGTTCCCATCATCATGACACATCCATTGGATTTGGTAAGTACATCTTTGGGCACCTCTGCACCTCATAGTCAATGGTCCACATCATGGCCCATACTCTCCTCCATTCCATCCAGTGGGCCCTGTGAGGATTTACAATGTCCGGTGATTGCCTCTGAAGCACCATCCAGGGCAGCTCCATGTCCCAAAGACACCTCCACCTCTCATCTCTTCCTGCCTTTCCCCATACCCATCGTCCACCATGTCCACTTTTCTCAATCCAATACCACCTCTTCTATGTGGACATTGGATTGGTTGTGTCCATTGCACCTCTATGTCAAGAGGAGGCTCAAATTCCACATGGATGCTGGATGCAATCCTCCCATTTTCAGTTGTAATCACTCTAGGCTCCATGGTGTGGTGATTGTCCTTCTTCAACTCCATCTTAGCTGAGTGTGGTAAGTCCAATAAATCAGATTGTAGGTGCTGGAGTCTGTTGAGGCTCAGGACCTGGCTATCACATTGTCAGTCCAGAGATTCAAATCCCCTAAATATATATTAAATCCCAACGTTAACTGCACCTCCAGCACATTAGCATGAAAGTCTTATGAAGGGAGATCCCATCTGAGTCCAGATTCATCACACATAAACACCATTTCCAAAGAGGGGCCATCTGCCCTGGTAGTTAACCCCATTGGCCATGACCATAACTCCCATGGGTCTCTTTAGCCTTCAAAGGAACCAATATCTGGGGGTTGTATCTGCTTTATCTGTCTCTCTGACTCTGCTCAGTTGTGCATGAGGGCAATCCTTCTGCCAGCCTCCAGACTCTTTTTTAGAAACTCGTAGCCATATAAACTCATTTCTCCTTTCCAGAACCTTCTGTCTTTAACTCCCTGCTGAGCTGCCTGCATAGTTTCTTGGTAGGAGGGCGTGGCGTGTCTTGAGAATTTCTTACAGCCTTGGAGACTTCATGCCATTTGGGCTCTGGGATCATCGAGACTGGGTGTCAAGTCTGTGGCTCAGCTCCTCATCTCGGACAGTCATTCCAGAGCCTTGGTTTTCTCATCTGTAAAGCAGTGATGGCAGGGCTGCTGAGAAAGGGACGGGAATACTCCTGCTCCGCCGTGAAGATGCCCCTGCAAAGCACAGGGCCTGGCGTATGGTGGTCACTTGTACATGCCAAGAAGCATAAACGCCCCCAAGTTGTTCTCCTCCCTGTCGTCCTTCACATGGTGCTCTGGGCAGACTGGTGCTCAGTGGACAGCTTGCCAACAGGCCTGAGGCGAGCCGGGCTGGGGCCAGAGCTGTTCCCAAAGGCAGGGAGTGGTGTCGGGCCTGGGGGTGCAGCAGCCTGAGCCAGCTGCACCTCCTCTCAGGCCCTGTAGCATCACTGGTCCGGGTCCGGGCGTCTTGGCTCTTTAGGTGCAGGCTACCCAGAGGCCTTTCTAGGCCGAGTGCCTCACCGGCTTTCCAGAGGGTGCATGCCCCTGCTCAGAGGGTGCGGCAGGTGCCTCCCTCCCCCAGGCCCTTCCAGAAGGCTTGCCCTCGATTGCCTCCCTCCAAAGAGCCTTCCTGCTCCACTCGGCTCTCACGGCTGCGGCTGGAGCCCTGAGCCTACTCGGCTCGTGGGCTGGTGGGGGAGTTGCTGTAGCGAACTGGCCGTGGAATCTCAGGGGAATCCCTTTGGTCTCTCTGACCCTCAGTTTAATGTTGGCAATGTAGGGAAGGTAATCCTTCTCTGACCCCTGAGTCGCAGGTGCCAAGTGCAGCCAGTGTCTGGCACCAGGAAGGAGCCTGATGAGTGGTTCTTGCATTGTTTCCCCTCCTCGCCTGTCCTCTTTTCCCTGCCTTCTGGCTGCTGCTTCCCAAGCCTGAGCCTGATAGCAGGTCCCAGGAAGGAAGCAGCTCTGCTCTGCCGGAGGCTCTGCAGGGCCAAAGTAGGTGGTAGGTGGCTTGCCTAGGCTCCTGGGGACTTGGCCTCAGTGGTGGACAGATTCCCTTCTCTCCCCCTCCAGCTCACCACCCGAGCAGAGCTGGCAGCCATGAGGAGAAGATCCCAACCCCACTTGGAGGCTGGCACCTGCCTTTGCCTCGGGCCACGTCCTGTTCCTGGTCTCCGCGGAGGGCTGCGCGGGGCAGGGCTGCAGCTGCGGGGCGCCGGCGGGGGATGGCGCAGCTGTGCGCCTCGTGCTTTCCATCACAGTCAACAGGGCCTCAGGCTGGAACGCATTAGCGCTGTTTATTAACTGCCCCTGCTCAGGGCTGACGACTCGCCCTTGAGCCTCGGTGCTCCCCGCCCTGGTGTGGGTGGGAGGACTGCACACAGATGGGGGATTGTGCGAACTGGGTGTGGGAGCTGTGAGGCTCCGGGGCAGGTTTGAGCGGGAAGGAGCCGGGGCCAGGCTCTGTGGGGGAGGCCCCTCTCAGGCTGGGTGGGAGTGAAGATGGCCAAGAGCAAGAAGTGGCTTTTGAGGCTGGCACCTTGTCAGGGTGCAGTCTGGAGGCCTTTCCTGAGCATCCTGAGCTTTGGGGTCAAGGCTGGGGGATAAAAGTAGGGCTTTGCCCTCCAGGGCACTGTGGGTCTGTCTGCTTGCATTCCACATGCCACCCACAGTCCTTGGGGTTCTGACTCCTGGGGACGGAAGCCAGTGAGACAGGCACAGATGCCGCTCCTCCTGTCCCCTTCAGGAGTGCATCATTGACGAGGACTGCGGGCCAGGCAGGTACTGCCAGTTTGCCAGCTTTGAGTACACCTGCCAGCCGTGCCAGGACCAGCGGACCGTGAGTATGCCCAGCCCCAGGCCCAGAGAAGGGACTTCGGGGCAAGCCTCCTTTGGGGTCCCTCAGGTCCACGCTTGAGAGTGCCTCTCAAGGATGGGGAGGGGGCTTTGTCTGGAGGGGCCCCAGTGGGGCTGACTCCTGGAGGGATGGGGAAGCCAGGCCAGGGTCTGAGATCTCAGGAAGCAACGGCAGACCTGCTGCTGCCCCACCCTGCCTGTGACCCCTCGCCTGCTGCCTGCCCCTCAGTGGCAGAGAAGAGGGGAGAGGAGCCCTACACGTGTCCCTTCCCCTCGGAAAGACACAGCCGGTGATACCTCTGCAGCCTGGGTAGAGTAAGGGGCAGCCCAACTCCTCCCCAGCCCACAGCCCACCCACTCGGAGGCCAGGCCTGGGAGAAAAATGCTTTGTTCCCTTGGGCTTGAGAAATCTAGCGAGGCTGCTGTTAGCCACATTCTCCCAGGGAGCCTCGCCGCACGCAGGCCTGCTCTGTAACACATGCCAGCTGTGTAGAAATGAGTAATAACTGCCTACAGCTGGTGCCGCCTGAGGGTTAGGCTCTGTGCTCTTCCCGGCGCTCACGTTTGCTATGACTGTGACGGAGGTGTTCACCTTAGCTCCACTGTCCAGGCGAGGCTCCTGAGGCTTAGCCTGTGGAACTTGACAAAGACAACTGGGAAGTGTTGGAGCCAGGAGTCACGTTCAGGGAGGCCTGACTCCAAGGTCATGACCTTGACCAGTCCACTGTGCTGCATCTTCCCCTGCCCCCTTTCCTATACATATGTGTGTATGCATATGCAAATACATATAGACATATATGCATATATACACATAGGTATTTGTATACAAGTATGCATTTTGAAGGTGGTAGATGAGGTCCCTTCTAATTCATCTTCAGGTGAATTCTAATGAAACCATCTTCTAATGTATCTTTTTGGGGCCTCAGGGGATCAATAAATAAGGTTCCTTTTCCCCGTCCAAGGAACTGTTGAAATTCGGTCACATGCACCAGGCTGATGGAGCTAAACGTGTCCCTTTTATGACTGACGGAGCTGTTGGAGAATGAGGGTGAGGAGTGTGGCGACAGTGAGTTTCCTAAAACTGCTCCAGCCCAGGCTGTGGTTCTTGCCCACCTCTTGCAGCTCTGCACCCGAGACAGTGAGTGCTGTGGAGACCAGCTGTGTGCCTGGGGTCACTGCACCCAAACGGCCACCAAAGGCAGCAACGGGACCATTTGCGACAACCAGAGGGACTGCCAGCCCGGGCTGTGCTGTGCCTTCCAAAGAGGTGGGTCCAGGGGAAGCCCTGTCCCAGGCTCTGCCATACTGGGCCTGTTGGGGCCACATCCATGCCAGCCTTTTGCTGGGCCCTGGGGTGGGAAGACCAACTTCCTTCCTTTCCCAGCTGATGCCTAGAAAATTCCTCTAGGATGCATGAGCCCAGAGTGGGAGGAACACCCGCTGAGGGGTGACGGGAAACTCCTGGGATTAGGGCAGCTCCTCTCCATCCCACTCCACCTCGTTTCCCAGGCCTCAGATTCAGACCCTTTTGCTCATGAATCATTCCCTTCCATTTCCATCTTCCATCCTCACTGCCCTTCCCAGGTGAGATCTGGTTGGCCTCTCTTTCCTTCCCATCAGAGTTTCTGAATAATTCTTCTTGGCACCTCCCCAGGGTCTGGCTCCCCCATGTCCCCAAGCCACCAGTACCTGCTGGTACAGTAATTTTCCTAAAGGGTGACTTTCTGCTCATTGCTCCCCTGGGGCCTGCAGTGGGTCCTGTTGTCTCTAACTTTAGTCAGACTCCTCAGTCTACCTTATAAGGCACCAAGCAGCTCCAGCTCAGCTGTCCTCTTTTTCCTTCTCATCCTCATCTGTGCAGGAATCTCACTGGTTCCTACTTGTTCTCTGAGCCCGAGCCCCAGGCCTTTGTTGGTACTGTGCTCCTGGCCTGGGTGCCTTTGCTCCACTCTTTAGTTTTTCCAGACTTCTTGGGCCCTCAAGACCCATCACAAGTCCCTTTGCCCCACTTCCAGGCGGTCCTCCCTGCCCTCTCCAGGCCTCCTGGATCATTCCCTCCTGAGCCCTCCTGCCACTCTTGTTTCCTCACATCCCACCTCTTGAGTCCTAACCTAGAGTGGGGGTTAAGGGTGAAAGGTGCTCCCTCCTCTGGGTGCCCGCCCACCTGGGACGGAGCACACAGGGCTGACTTCCAGCTGGTTCCAGGCCTGTTGTTCCCTGTGTGCACTCCTCTGCCTGTGGAGGGGGAGCTTTGTCATGACCCTGCCAGCCGGCTCCTGGACCTCATCACCTGGGAGCTGGAGCCTGACGGAGCGTTGGACCGATGCCCATGTACCAGTGGCCTCCTGTGCCAGCCCCACAGGTGAGCCTACCTGCCATCCCTGCCAGGGTGCTGAGAGGGATCAGGTGCCATCCAGCAGGATGGGGACTGGGGAGCCGAAGCAGGTTTTATCAGGGGGAGGGGTAAATTCAGTTTAGCATAGGTTTAATTTGAGATATCCCTGGGTCCTCCAGATAGAGGGGTCTGGTCAATGTCAGATGTGTAAGTCTGGGGCTCAGGAGAAGTTCTGGCCTAGAGGTACAGATTTGAGACTCATCTAGATGGTGGCTGAAGTGTAAGAGTAAGATGAGTGGATGACCCAGGGAGAGGATGTAGAGGTAGAAGAGCCGAGGACTGAGGATGGAGCCCTGGCCTGTCAACACTGAAGGACCGAGAAGGAGCTGGCAAAGGAGTCTGAGAAGGCACAGCCAGAGGAAGGAGGACATCCCGGAGCAGTGGCCACAGAGGCAGAGGGCATCATCCACAGTGTCCCTGGATAGCATCAAAGCTAGAAGGGTCCAGCCTTTCAGGGCACATTTTAGTGAACTCTCAGTGACCTCTATGCAGTCTTTCCTTCCAGCAGAATCCAGAGAGGCTGGGAAGACAGAAATACCTCTTCCTGCCCCCACAGAGGCCCAGGATTCCCAACATGTGCAGCCCACTGCAGTTGTCAGGGGCTGCCTCCTCCCTATAGGCCCAGATGGGCAGGAGGTCAGTCTTGTGGGGAAACTCTCAGACTCCAGAGTCTTCAGAGGGTTCCCCTGAGCTAGTGAGTTCGAGAGAGTCGATCCCTGGAAAATAGAGGTTGGGGGGAGCTGCTCCTTGAGTGCATTCTCCCAAAACAACCCTTTTGTGAAGGTGAGCTGTTGACAGGAAGTTAAGACTGTTGGAAAGATGTTAGATGAGGCAATGTAAAAGTGAGACTTGAGACTGTGAGGCCCACAGAGGCAATGGAAAAGGGTGGTTTTAGGCCTGAGTCTCACACCCCCAAGTTTAGAGCCTGGCTTTGCCTTGTGAGAAGACATGGCCCTCAGCTGAACCCCAGCCCTCTGTCTCTCCTCAGTCATAACCTGGTATACGTGTGCAAGCCGTCCTTCGGTGGGGGCCTTGAGGAGGACAGAGAGAGCCTGCTATCCAAAGAGGCCCTTGATAAGTACAGGGATGGTGGCTTCATGGAGGAAGTCCGCAAGGAGCTGAAGAGCCTGGAGAGAATCCTGTCTGAGGAGATGATACCCAAGGAGCTGGGCATGGTCTCCAAGCTGCTGGAAGGAGAAGAGATTTAGATCCAGACTTGTTCTGTGGGTAGATGTGCAATAGAAATAGCTAATTTATTTCCCCAGGTGTGTCCTCTAGGTGTGACCAAGCTTTTTCCCATTTTTTCTTCCCAGTAAATTTTCCCTCTGCTTTGAAACTTCTGCCTTGACAAAATGAGGTGCTGTGCATTGGTCCAGCTCCCCCAGACTGCCCACCACACATCACAGTTCTGATGCTTGGGAAAGACAGGAATGTGAAAGGAGGAGGTTCTAGAACAAAGGCAGAACTGGGCTTTGAAACTTGGTCCAATTATTGGCAGCCTTGCCTCTAATGCTTGGCAGATGGCACATTTTCTTCTCCATCACTATGAGAATTGTCTGAGGGAAGAGGATGGAAAGGGACGTGTAGTCTCCCTGTTAGAGGTTCTGGGGAAACCTTGACTCTTACACATGCAGAGAAGACTGCCCTGTTTTGCAAACATAAACCTGGCAGAATTGCAACACATGAACTTTTTGTGTCATTCTTTTCATGGGTAGAAACAAACTGCCCTCAGCTACTGCAGATAAAATGTTATGCTAACACTAACTCTGCTTTATATGCATTCGTCCATTCTGCAGCTTTACTAAACTCCTACCTCTGTGCCAGGGCGGCATTTTCATATCTGTGATCAATTTATGTTCTCACCATGGCTTGGTGAGGGAGGCGTTATTCTTCTCAGTTGTCAGGGATCATAGAGGCTCAGAGAATTCATGTGACTTATTCGAGTCACACAGCCGGTGAAGACCAGAAGCAGTGCTCTTTCCCCTACTCTATGCCAGCCTCCAGGCCACCAAAAGTACCCCCAAATGGAAGGAAGATGGGATTTTTCTTTGTCTTTTTTCCCCCAAGGCACATCTGGGATTAAGATCAAACTAGTTCAGGCATCTCTATATGATTAAACTTCTACTGTTAGAAATAGTGGTGTACTCACCTGTGTGAGGACAGCATCTTTCTAGTGAAGACAGATGGTTTTGACACTGTCCCCAGTGGCAGTTCCATTAGTAACTTTGAAGGTACATGATTGGAGCATAATGTTGACTTGCCAGAAACTGCACTTGGGTATAAAGGGCCAGGGTTATAAATAAAATGTGCAAAATGACTTAGCATTAACTGAAAACCATTATCAACCACTTGGAAAAAATCAAACCAAGCAAGGCTCTATGAAATATGGTTGTAATATCCAAACTGAGAACACTGAACTCTGTGCTGTTCAACAAAAGATATTTTCAGGTGCCATGAACTGTTTCCATCATGTATTCATCCAGAGTTATTAAATTTTAAAGCTGCACATGATTGTATAAGCATGCTTTCTTTAGGTTTTAAATTATGTATAAACACAAATGTTGCA
Source organism: Dasypus novemcinctus (assembly GCF_030445035.2). Lineage (NCBI taxonomy): Eukaryota > Metazoa > Chordata > Mammalia > Cingulata > Dasypodidae > Dasypus > Dasypus novemcinctus. Next base: position 82,183,241 of record NC_080682.1, read on the forward strand.
TTGAGAAATCAGACATAAATCACTTCAACTACTCTCCTATAATCCTTGGCCTTTTTTTTCCTTTTGACCTTGAATAAACATAAAACCTTTGCAGCTAGAATAAAATAATAGAAATGACCTGTATTGTCAAAAAAGAAAAAAAACCTCAATATAAGCAAGTTTTCCAGATAACTAAAGCACACGTTCTTTAGCACCAAAATATTTTCAAAACCTTAACTTTTGGATGGCAATTAATCTTAAGTATGTAAATGCATCACTATCGTCTAAAAGAGTGGAATATGTATGTCCTTTTCTTGGGAGCCGTCGTGAATGAAATTCAATTCTGGGCTATAACACAAAAAGAACTTCAGCGGCCATACTTATAAAGCTACTACTTATTAAGGGTCAGCTCATTTGGCACTCTACCTATATTAGCTCAATCTGCATTGAATCCCATGAGTATATTCTTCATTTAACAGATGAATCAATGGAGGCGCAAAGATTTAAGCAATAGAGCTAGAAGTCAAAATAAGCATAAGCCTAGGATGTACTGCTTTTAAGATGAAATATGAAACTTCTTCAAAAATTACCTGGACAGCCTTCCTCAACAGGTGTTTACTGATAGACTGCTTGGAACCAGGAGCTATGACAGGCTGTGGTTGTGCACAGCTGACCCTGACACGGTCCCTGCTCAGAGGCACTCATGCTCCAACGGGAGACAGCTAAACCAAGCAGACACAAAAGCAGTCAACCCAAAATGGGAGCTGAGGGCAGTTTGTTTCTACTCAAAGGAACTCTTAGCTTGGGAGAGCTGAAATGTGAACTGGTTCTTGAAAGATAGCAAGAGTTTATCAGGAGGCCAGAAGAAATAGGGAAGGGCATTCTGGGCTATGGGTAGAGACAGGGTGGCAAAAGAGAGCATGCTATCTAAGGGAAACCGCAAGCAATTCATAGTGGCAGGTGGATGAAGGAAATTTGGAAAAGTGTTTGGAGAAGAGGCTGAAAATTATTTCATTCAACAAAAATTTACTGAGCACCTGTTATGTGTCAGGCCTTGTATTAGGTTCCAAGGAGACAGTGGGGAATGACAAGCAGTTTTATTTTCCGGCCTCCATTCTGTCATCATAGCCACAAAAACATAAGACCATGAGAAGGTTTGCAAAATACTTTGCTGAAATCCAGATATACAGTAGCTGGTGTGTCCATTATGCTCATAATTTTAAATGTGTTAAGGGTTAGGTAGTGTTTGGTCCTCAAATCTTACTACTTGCCATTCTCCCACATACAGAGTTCCCTGTCAAGGAAGCCACATAGCAGACACTGTTGATTTCAGCTTTCCAACAGCTATTCCAACCTTTTTCTCTGCCCTTTTCCTACTACCACAGAGGCTGGATAAAAGAGACCCTTGTTTCCCCAGCCTCCCTTGCAGCTAGGGATGGTCACATGACACAGTTCTGGCTGAGAAGTAAGAAAACTGCCAAGGGCTTTCTAAGGACTCTTCCTGCCATATAAAAGGAGAGAGGCATGCAGGAAGAAAGCCCCCGCCCTGCACGCTTTCCCTTGTTTCTACCACTGCGTGTAGGTGTTTTGGGATGTGGTGTTTGGCACTGTGATAGCCCTCTTGTGATCATGTGGCCATAAAAGATGGCAGAATGAAGGTATATTAATTTCCTACTGCTCTCTTAGTTTTCCAGAACTGCTATCACAAATACCACACAAAAGGTTGGCTTAAACAATGGGCATTTTTTGCTTCAAGGTCGTGAGGCTAGGAGAAGTCCAAAAAAATCTAGATATTGTCAAGGCTTACTTTCTCCCTGAAGACTCTAGGGCTCTGGTGCTGGCTGCAGAAAATCCTTGGGGTTCACTGGCCCTTCTGTCACAGTGACATCTTCTCCTTTCTCTTCCAGTTCTGACTTCCTGCTTCTGCTTCTTTATAAGGCCTTCAATAATCTGGATTAAGACCCATCCTCATTCAGTTGGGCTATACTTTAGCTAAACATAATACCTTCAAGAGGTCCTATTTATAATGCGTTCACACCCACAGGAATAGATTAAGAACATGTCTTTTTTGGGGTACATAATTCAACTTACCATATAAGGTGAGGTCATTAACAGGAAGGAGAAGGTGAGCTGGTTAGAAACCTGTTTACCTGAGGCAGATTAAGGCAAGCAGAACAGGCCCAAGTCTGTAAAGTATGTATAGGTACTGAAGAGCAGCTTACTTTTATGAGCCAATGGGTGGGTAGAGTGGGCAGCCGATGGTTTTAACATGTCTAAATTGGAGAACATAACTCAATCTACCATGTTACTGTAACAAATGATCACAAACTTGGTGGCTTAAAAAATACAAATTTATTATAGTTCTTTGACATGGGTCTCACTGGGCTGAAGTGGAAGTGTTGGCAGGTCTGCATTCTGAAGGTTCTAAGGGAGAATGTTTCTTGCCTTTTTTAACTTCTGGAGGTCACTTGCATTCCCTGGCTGGTGGCCTCCTTCATACCTCTTCAAAGCCAGCAACAAAAGGTCACAGCTCAATCACTCTGCATGTAAGGTAAAATATTCATAGGAGTGTAGAGCATGGACATCGTTGGGGGTCATTATTCTGCCTACATAAATGACTGAGAGGGAAACCAATCCTGGTACCAGCTGTGTCTGGATTCCTTTTATTATAAGTAACCAATAATATTGTAGACAAAGCTGTTGATAGCCTTTCTGATTTTTAAGCTAACACACTCCTGTTTATGGAGCCAGTCACACAATGAATAATAGCAAAAGGATGGGGGGAGTGCAGCTTTTTAACTCAACCCACTCACTTTTCCATAACCCAATGCAGAACTTTGGAAATGACAGGATTTGAAAATGAAGAGTTTGGGTGTATGATGCAAGTTCTGAGTCTATTCCCCAGCCACTATGCAGATGAGAATGGCTGGCTGCCAACCCACACAGCCTCAACTGAACAGGAAGAGGAGTGTGATGCAACAAAACTGATTGCTGACCCTTCCCAGTTCCTCTCCTGCCTGTTGTTTCTTCCATTCCTCTCTCCTCAGTCCTGCCTCACTGGACTGGTTCTTTGGACTTTTGACAGAATCAAAAGAAAAGGATTCAGGGCAGAAGGATGACAGTTGAAGAGAGAAGCAAGAGGGGCTGATGTGGAGTAAGAAGAGAGGGTTGGATGAAAAAAAGAGGTAGTATTTCTATGGTTTGTGTATTCCCTTCTAGATAGTCAAGAAACACAACTAAATAATTACTTTTTCCTGTCTAGACCAGTTTTTAAGTTAAGACAGCTAACTGCCATGGAGGTAGGCACCTTCACACTAAGCTTGCTGAGGTGTCACTTCAGCAGCAGTGCTACAATTATCCTATATGAAGATGACGAGAGAAGGGGTGAGAAATCACCTTTAAGGGAGACTGAAATGTTTGGGGAATTGGTTATTTCCCTTCCTCATCTCCCATGAGGGAGGTTCCCTTAGCCGAAACCTACAAGGGGAACATTAACATTCATAAAACGTGTATGAAACTCATTATCTCAAACACGGGGTGGCCGTACACTGACTTGCTATTAATGTACCAAAAAAGAAACACTAGGGTGAGAGCGTTTGTTGGAACAGCCAGGCAGAAAGGGGGACAGAACCACACCTTTGAGTACCCAGAGGTATGACAGGCAAAGGTTGATTCTGATAGTAACCATATACCCAGAGATAGGGGCATGGAAGAAAGATAAAATTAGGGACTGAAAACTTGCTGGGGCCCAGTGCAGCACAGGACAAAGTGGTGCGTATTTCAGAAGAATGTGGTATGATTTTGCAAGAGGTTTAGTCAAGTTTCCTAAGGTACTGCAATGCCTAGGGCAGCTGTTTGGATCTGAGTCCTTTCCTGGCAGGACCAGAGTGTCACCATTGACCATGAGGTACAGCGGTGCTCAGGGATGTATTCACCAAGTGCAATGAATGTCTCATGATGATGGAGGAGGTTGTTGTGGGGGCAGGAGTGGGGTGGGGAGGGTGGGAGGTATAAGGGGACCTCATATTTTTTGAATGTAACATTAAAAAAATAAAGAAAAAAAAAAGTGAAGAGTGATCAAGCAAAAGGTGACGTAGCCTCACCACTACTAACAGGAGGCTGCTTACATAAACTGATGTCTTTTCCATATCTTCTCTCTTCCACTATTGGTTGAGCTGGTCCGGGAAGAGAGCGAGCACTGAGCATACCTTTCTTCCCACACCAAGCTGTGAGCTGCAAATCTAGCTAGGGGAGAGAGGGGAGCTATAAACCAAAGCCTGAATCTTTAACAAACCCAAATTAAAAAATTAATTTCCCTCCACCCCCTTGTTGTTTACGTTTGCTGCGTCTGTGTTATGTGCTGGTGTTTTTTTTAGGAGGCACAGGAAACAGAACCCAGGACTGCCCATATGGGAGGAAGGTACCTAATCACTTGAGCCACCTCTGCTCTCTTTATTGTGTCATTATGTCTTCCTCCTTGTGTCTCTTGTTGCATCATCATCTTGTATCAGCTCACCATGCCTGCTAATGGCATCAGCTCACTGTCTTGCATCAACTTCTTTGCTGTCTAGCTCATCTTTAGGAGGCACTGGAAACTGAACCCAGGGCCTCCCATTTGGTAGGTGGGAGCTCAATCGCTTGAGCCACATCCGCTTCCCCAGATAGTTTTTTTTTTTTTAAAGATTTATTTCTCTCCCTTCACCCTGCCCCCCACCCCGGTTGTCTGTTCTCTGTGTCTATTTGCTGCGTCATCTTCTTTGTCTGCTTCTGTTGTCGTCAGCGGCATGGGAATCTGTGTTTCTTTTTGTTGAGTCATCTTGTTGTGTCAGCTCTCCGTGTGTGCAGCACCATTCCTGGGCAGGCTGCACTTTCTTTCGTACTGGGCGGCTCTCCTTACAGGGTGCACTCCTTGTGCATGGGGCTCCCCTACACGGGGGACACCCCTGCGTGGCAGGGCACTCCTTGCATGCATCAGCACTGCACATGGGCCAGCTCCACACGGGTCAAGGAGGCCTGGGGTTTGAACCGCGGACCTCCCATGTGGTAGACGGACGCCCTAACCACTGGGCCAAGCCCACCACCCCCAGATAGTTTTAATAAAGCAAAGTGACTCAAAAGTTATGGGATTGCATTAAGTGCTTGCAGTGAGCCCACTTCCCTGCAGGAGCTTGGTTTCAGTGGAACAGTTTGTAGTTACTGTAAAAAAAAAATTCCCACTACATATTTAAACATTATAAATGAAGCTGAAAACTAAGTGTGCACTCATTGGGGGTGGTAGATAGGAACAAAGAAAGCAAAAGGAAGGATTAGCTTGGTCCCCACCTTTAAAAGGGCCACTGATCACTCCTGGCCCAGTGAATTCTCAGGTTCTGACCAATCAGACCACTACCTTTTCTTCTGTACAGATCAGCTGGTGAGGGGATGGACAGACAGTGCTGTCATAAGGACGGACCTGTGCATTTTTTCCTCAGTACTTTTTTAACCATCCTACCTTGGCCTCTAGTGATTGCGGCATCCTTTTCTTAAATGGTCATGAATGTTTTAACATGTTCTTGATTGTTTCTGAAAGCCAGACATTGAAAGTTAACACTATATCCAACCAAATAATATCCCCCCTTCCTCACATACTATACTGAGAAGTATCTTCCACTTCCATTTATGCTAAACCTAGGTGTCTACAAGCTTTATTTGGACCACAAACTCCTTTGAAAATCTGATGAAAAAACATTTTGTTAGCTCCCTAGAAAATTATACATACAATTTTGCATTTGGTTCAGGATTTATGGTCTTCTCCCAAGGCTTATGTCTTAGGACAGCTAGTAACCAAAATACTGGTTTGCTTCTCAAAAATTACACAGCATTGTTTAGATGGAATAGTTTTATTTAGCAAACAAAAAACTTGCTAATTCAAATAATATTCTATTCCATGTACTCTAGACTACAATTTGCAAGTAACAAATGCAAAAAAGTTGGTTAGGGCCTTGATGCTGAATAAAGGAACAACATTCAGAGGGAAAACTACAATGTCCAGTTGAAAAGGAGACATTTAAATACTAGCGAATGAACCAGAGAAAAAGATTTTATTGTATTCCATACATTCACAGGTCACTTCCAGGTTCAGTAACAACACTGCAATCCTATGATGCTGTGCACTCCTTTAGCTTAGACACGTAAGTCTGTAGCACTCTCCTCTCCTGGCCTAAAGATGTACCCCAATACCATTCCTAATAGGGAGGCCTGGCAACCAATAGCTATTTCATTTCATTTGAGTATTTTCTGGCTGGGGCATAGGTTCACCCGTTTTCTTACACTTTTAAAGTACTTTGCCAATTACATTACAAAAGATCACCAAACACTCTAGTGCAGGGTGTTCATGAGGTATTTTTCACTATGTTATTTCATCATGACTACTAGTCTCACACATGCTTCCTTAATTTGAGAACTAGTCAAATTTCTGTACTGACTGGCTAGACATGGCATGGTCTTAAAACCATAGCATTTGCTTCTTTGGCCAGTGTGCACCTCAGCCTTAACCAATTGCCTCCAAAAAGGAGGTACTTGGTTTTTAGAGTGTGCACAGTTGATATAAACATATTTGCCCCATAGTCGAAGCTCTTCAAACACTTGCATGATCCGTGGCAGCAGAGCCACAATTTAGTGCATGTTGCCTGCCTTAGCCTCAGCAGACACACAAAACAAGGGTCCCCTGCCCCAGTGCTCCAGGGCACTTGATCCACACACTGTCAGTGCTCTACCTTGTAGGTTAGAGATGCTCACTTGATTCTTTAAATCCCAGACATGCTGATACGCATAATTTCCCTCACATAAATTACTGTTCCCACCTCCACAAATTCACTTTAAAAAGCTCACCACCCTCTTTACGGAAACACATAAAGTGCAACATTGTGTTTTATTTATCAGGCACTGAAAAGGAAGAAGCTTCTAATTTTTCTTTTCTGTAGTGAAATACATTTTTTTGACTCTTGTTATTTTTAATATGCCTGCAGTTAGAAGCAGTGATTAAAAACAAAATGAAACAGGGCAGAAGGCACAGAATAAGCAGGTGTGAGAAGAACTTTACCATTTAGTCACACTAGAACACTAAACAAAATCAAAACAAAAAATCCCAAATTCCGTTTTGTTTATGAGTCTGCCTCCTCTGTTATGGAGTCAATCAGTCCTCAAAAGCAAAACCTCTACTTATTAATCCCTGTATTCCAGATAGGCAGACCTGTTTCAGAACCAAACAGCTGAAAATCCAAGTGATGTAAAAGACAATTCATCACAAATGCTAAGTTTTCTTCTGAGAACACTACCGGTTCCTGCAAATTCAGAACAGTACCTCAATCAAATTTAGCAGACTGCTACATATTTTACATGCAATAAAAAGTAGCCAGAAAAATACTTTAGAAAAGACTGTTTTCCCTACAGATTCCAAGAGGCTTTAAGACATCATGGGATTCTCCACCACTATATTCAAACTGCAAAATCAACATTTACAAATTTATTTTCTAGTTATCTCTTAAATGGAAAAAAAGGTAAAAATTCGACTTTGAAATTATCAACAGGATCCCCCAAAAGTTAAATATATTTTCATCTCTCTATGGAAACTTTACTGTAAATATCCCTTATCATAGAAATGAGATAATTATTTAATATGTTATAAAATGTTATAGTTAAAGAGAACAATCTATTCTTAATCCAGAATCTTTATCCACACAAGTTTAATGACTAAAATAACACAACAGAATGAACAAATTTTTATTGGCATGTTCATTGTTGTAAACAGCATCTGGCATGAAAAAATTTTACCAAAACCTTTTTATTGATTTTTATAAATTAGATGGCATTTCCAAAATTTATATAGAATTGTGTTCATTGAATAGTTTTATTTAGCAAAGCAAAAACTTGCTGATTCTAAAAGACTCTGCAATGAAATCACGTTGACTACATCAGTCTGTACCATGACCTGATCTTACTAGCAAGTTTATTCAGTATGATGTTAAGACGTTTCCCCAAAGTTAAGCTACATGTAACTACAAATCAACTCCAAAAATTAAAGTTGGACTTACAAGCATTCTAGAAGATTCAAACTTGAAGTAAATCTTCAAAAATGACTGTACAAAAAGAAAAAAAAGCCACTGAAAAGAAAAACCTCATTAACAAGGGCAAATACAATCCTACAGGACCCAGCACTGAGAAACCTCACTGCGAATTACACTGACATAGATTGCTATACTTCTCAATACACAAATATATGTAATGAATGATATGTGAAATGAATAACCATGGGCAATAGTTGAACTGCAATTATGATAACTCAATAGGATCAATTTTATTTACATGCTGAATGAACGTGTGAAATGTATTCTCTACATCCATAACTTAAGTACAATCAATTATAATTACAATACTGCAGCAAACTGAGCTGCCGTCTGCTGGGAGTGGTCTAAGGGAAACGTTCTGATGTTCCAGAACAATGTTCTTAATACTCTGAAAAAATGAAACAAAATAAAAATACAACTTCACAATTCTCTACTGGGTTAGGGCTGATTCTGAGAATTTCTTTCTTCAGCTCCTATTTTTGCTGCTTTCCAAAAGTCAACACACGTTGCATTTACTTCCGAATTGTCAATGAGGTAATGTGTGTATCAGTGAAATAAACAGAAAATTCATTCATTCACGGCCTTTGCACAGCTTTTATTATTAAGCTATGAGCATCCTGTTTGAGGCTAGTTTTACTAGCTGCTATGTGCACATTTGTCCGCAATAAAAGAAGTTTACTTATTCCCCTTTCCCCTTTGCTACTAGCAGGTTTTGCTTTTTTGTTTTTAATTTTTTTTTGCACACCCCTTTTCACTTTACAGTACATTTGACTATAGTGCACGACATGATTCCAAGTCAAAACAGTGGCCCACTGGGCACTGAGCTTCTGATTGGTGAAGAGCAGTCCAATCAGTGCTGGTGTCACTGGGTTACCCCTAACCATGTCCGGCCATAATGGCACTACACAGTAGTAGTGAACCATCTAATTAAAACCAAAAATCCCCCAGGGAAAATGCTACACTAGCAGAGTCAGTCTTGAGTCAGATCTTTATTTGGTGCTCCATCCAGATATATTTTTAGTGCTTTCTCTTTACGAGGGGAGTATGTTACACGATGGCCAGTCTTCTGGAGTCGACTGCTTTCTTTTTTCATCAGTTCATTTCTTTGCTCATCTGTCAACTCCATTAGTTCTTCGGTTTTATCCCTACATTAAAAATATTAATTACATATTAGAGCAACAGAGCCATCTGCCTCTATTAATTTGTGTTTGAATGCTAAAATGCTCCTCAAAAAGATGAAATCTGAATGTCACTGTTGAAGTTAAATAGTCTAATACACTAGGATGTCCTAGGTTTCTATTATGTTTATTATACTAACATAACACTGACATCTAAATGTGGAATAAAATAATTTCCCTGTTATTAGTAATAACTATCATTTACTGAACATCCATTGTATGATAGTTATTATACCAGTTATTTTAAATGTATTAGCTCTATCTCATGAAATTCTGCAAGACAGAGGTGAGAGAAATAACAAAGCTACATTTGAACCCATGTCTGACAGAGTCCAATGACTCTTCTTTACCCTCTATATAAACACTAGCCACATGTTGTGATAGAACCCTTGAGATGTGCCTGGTCCAAATTGAGACGCATACTTCGTAAATATAAAATATACAGTATATTTCTGAGACTTACTATAAGAAAAAAAAAAATCTCAATGATTTGTTATATTGATCACAGGCTGCAATGACAATATTTGGGATATACAGTGTTAAATAAAATATATTATTAAAATTAATTTCACCTGTGTCATTTTACTTTTTAAAATGTGGCTACCAGAAAATTCCAAATTACACACGACTCTCATTGTATGTCTATGGTCAGTGTTGCTCTATCTATATCATGTTAACAATAGTAAAGCTATTTATGAAAAACAAGGTATTTTATGCATACCAAAAATATTATATCTCTAGAAGCAACAAAAACATTGTGAATATTACCTATAAAATATGACTGCACCATCATCACAGATATAAAGAGGCCAGACATTCAGGGTAGAAACTTTAGGATTCCAGTCCAAATCCTGATGAATATCAAGGACAGAAATATCACAGGGAAAAGTTCCTCTACCCTAAGAAGAAAAGAATGAATAAGTCATGCCATTTGACATGCCCATCATGCACTAGTATGCAGATACAAACATTCTCAGAGCTTTACCTTGGCAAATTCAATATCTTCCAAAGGAATTCCACTGATTTCGTTAAGCTGTAAAAGAAAATATTATATATGAATTCATTTAAAAATAAAATTTCCTTAGAAAAGTCTTCATTTTCCCACAACCTAGAACAAGCATTTTTTCCTCCCAAAAAGTAACATATGCCTGATATAAAAAAATTGGGGAAAAAAGCAGAAAGTGGAATTCTCTCCTACCTATCCACATTGTAAATACCATGTCCCAGAAATATCAACTTTGTATCTTCTTTCCAGACCTTTCCCTATACATATACAAACTACATACACACATTTCTAAGACACATAATCAATTTAAACAGTTATCAACCTGCTTGTTTCCCCTGAAACTTTTTTAAAATTTAATTTTCTAAATCTTCATCAATTTAAGAGAAGAAAATAATATAACATTATTGTTTTAACTTGTATTTCTTCTTCTATGAAATGCTTTTCATGTTCTTTACCCATTTTAAAATTAGATTGTTCACCTTTTTCTTATTATGTGTAGCTCCTTATAAATTACAGACCTTTTTTTCATATGTTTCAAATACTTCCCCCCAGTTTCTTAACTTTTAATTTTGTTTATAGGTTGTTTTTCAAATACATATTTTTGGCTGTGCAGAAGATTTCAACTTTCATGTGGCCTATCTTTTCCTTTTGGCTTCTGGTGTTGTGAAATGTCTTTTCCTCTCCAGACTTATGAAAATATTTTTGATATTTGTATCTTTAATATTTTTAGTTTTTATATAAATTTAATCCATTTATAATTTATTTTTGTGTTTGGCATGAAAAAAAGAAATATATCTTTTTCCAAAAGAGAAATCAATTCTACTACTATTACTGATTGAATAATTCACTCTTTCCCCCAAATATTTAGAATTCCCACCTTTAAATACAAAATCCTATATTCACAGACCTTTGTCTGTATTCTCCATTCAATTCTATTTTATTGTTTTTTTTAGACATACAGTAATTTACTCTTGTAACTATTAACTCTTCCTAACTGCTTAGCACAAAGTTGATCCAACTAAAAGAAGGTGAGTATCCACTTCTGGATGGCCAGGCGTCAAAATAATTTTTCAAAGCATACCAGCAGTTCTAAGAAAAAACTAGCATGGCAGAGACAAATAAAGGCTGCCACATCAGTGTTTGGCTCTTACTTCCTAGGTTCTTTAATGCAACCCTACCCTAGCTCATTTTTTCTAAAATGAACTTACCTTCTCTCGCAATTCATCAACACTACTGCTTTCCAACACAACTTCCTGGAAGGAATCCAACCTCATTTCTGAAGGCCTCCACCGTCTTGACAAAACTGCAAGCTGTGACATGGACTTCATCTTCTCTACCCCTAAGAATATATAAGATTAGGTCATCATACTGTTTTCTTTGAAGGTTCTTAATTTTAGCTTTTCTGTAGTGCCTGACTAAAAAAGATTTACCTCAAGTATTATTCTTCAAAAGTAGGCAAGGAAGAGAGCAATTATCCCAAGGAGTTTTTGAGAATGAGATATTTATTCTCATTCCTCCAGTCTCAGAAGGTAATCCCAGCTCTTTTGCAGGCTATCCTTCAACTGATTAATTTTGATTCCACTGCCTTCTGACTCCTACTGGACAGTGCATTACACTCTCTTCTCTACATCTCCAGTCTTTGCTTCTCTGCTAGCTACAACCCCCACAGTCTACAAACATAAATCATCACTTTATCCTTTATTCACTCGAACTTATAAAAATTCTTTTTCTTTACCCCCATACTTACTGATTCTTCAAAACCTCACTCCGTGGTAACCCCAGAGCTACTTGTATGGATTCCGTAGTCTTAGTACCTATCACTTTAGAATCACAGGTTTGCAGGTCTGTTTCTTCCATGAGACTGTATGCATTTGGAGGACAATTACTGGTTCTTATTTGTTTTTGTAGCACTAGGGATTAGCCGTGTCTGTCAAATTATAGGTCACTTGACATTTCTTATTCAATTATTTTTGCTGATAAATTTTATACCGACGTAGGCACCCACCATCCAGTAACATTTTCTAGATAATCCATCTCTACTAATACTTACTCAGTCCTTCCTCACAAGTGTGACTAATATGTCTTTCATGATATATTCCTGATCTGATTATTCTTGGAGGGTCCTAGACACTCAGAGAAGAAATCACAATCTGGAGTATTTGCCTACATACTATGGTTGATGATGTTCCAGTTGTTCTTTGCCTGTCCAGTTAACTTGTCAATTAATCGGAATTTCAAGCATTTAAATTTAAACTAAGTTAGACCTGAAATAGCCATGGATAAGGTGTGATATTACTGAACCCTGTGAAAATTATCATCTTACATAAAAATATCCAGAATTTATAATACTTTAATTAATTTCTATAGAGGGAAATAAAGGAAAAACAGGAAACTAAAATCTTCCCAAGCAATAGCAAAGGCACAAAAGAATACAGAATTAGTTGTTTACCCTGATGCCATTTCCCAAAAGCCAACTACCCCCCCCAACCTCCTCCAAAAAGCAGTATTTTAAATGTAGCACTATTAATAATTATAACTGTCAAATGCGACAAATTTAAGTCTTCTTCTAAATCAATGTTCTCAAAATATTTAATAAATTATCAATACAATATCCTCAAAACAAAATAAGCCATAAAGAAAAAAAACAAACAAACATGGTTTAGAAAATATTAGCAGAGTATTAAAAATCCAATTTTTAAAAAATTTATTTTCTCTCCCCTCCCCCCGCCCCCTAGTTGTCTGCTCTCTGTGTCCATTCACTGTGTGTTCATCTGTGACCGCCTCTATCCTTATCGGCGGCACTGGGAATCTGCGTTTCTTTTTTTGTTGTTGTTGTGTCATCTTGTTGTGTCAGCTCTCCGTGTGTAGGGTGCCATTCCTGGGCAGGCTGCATTTTATTTTGCGCTGGGTGGCTCTCCTTACAGGGCGCACTCCTTGTGCGTGGGGCTCCCCTACGCAGGTGACACCCCTGCGTGGCACAGCACTCCTTGTGCGCATCAGCACTGCGCATGGGCCAGCTCCACATGGGTCATGGAGGCCTGGGGTTTGAACTGTGGACCTCCCATGTGGTAGGCGGATGCCCTAGCCATTAGGCCAAGTCTGCTTCCCCGTAAAATCCAATTTTGAAGTTGCAATTTCCAGTTAAGGGGGATTTACTATTCTTAAAATTAGAGAAAAGAAGCAAAAATTTAAAGGAAATAAAAAAAAGGAAAAATAGGAGAAAACTGAAGGACAATAGATGTACTCTAAAAGATAACACTCAGGAAGAGGACAGAGTTAGAAATCATACAATGTTTAAGAATGACTTCTTTAGGCTTAATGAAACCCAAATATACTACATTGTACATTAGATTCTTGGTAATTCATTATTTGATGAAGAACTCTATCCTTCTATTAGTTCTAAAGGATTTTCAACTGAAATTTCCCCATAAAAATATTGATAATACCATCAAGAACTTCAAGGAAAACCTCCCAGTTGCTGGAAATATTAATATCTTCCTCATAAATATGATAATCCAAAAAGACCGTGCCAGGATTCTTCCATGTTTTTTTCCTTAGACGAAACCTACAAACATGATAAGACATTTAAAAATCGTATAATTTGAAATTCTTAATTTGGAAAATTGATATTGATATGACATCAAGAAAAAATGAACTATGTTCAAATACAAGCCAAATAAGTATTCTTTAAAATTTGGAGAAAATGGAATGAAATTCTACCAACAGTTCAAATTTAGTATCCTCAAGAAGAATTTCAAGTACGTTACCTGTCAATACTGAGCTCTAAACCACATTGCTCCCTGAGTTGAGGAATTAATTCCTCTTTTGATTGCCGTACAGTCATTCCTTTGGCAAACACAGCATCTAGCAGAAATTTGCATGGCTAGGAATAGGAACATAATAAATGCTTGAATTACACCTTAAAATAAGAATTAACAAGACATTTTTCTTTGCACATTATGACTGTGAAGGGCCCCAGTTTAGGAGGCTGTCTTCCTAGGTTCAAAACCTGGCTCCACTATTTAATAGCTGTGCTATCTTGGGAAAGTTTTCCTAACATCTCTGTATTTCAGTTTTTTCATCTGTAAACTGGAGACAGTATCTTCCTCATAGGGTTATTGTGAAGATTAAATAATGTGCTCATATTGCCTTTCTTGCAATAAAATAACTACAATTCTGAAAGTAAAGAAGAACCATTTTTATGAACTAAATTGAGAGAAATGTATATTAATTCTCTAAGTTCATTAATTGTCTCGAGAGACTTAGTATCTACAAATGTAAGTAAAATGACTGTAATGGGTGAGATATTATGGGTGACAGATAAAATACTTGTTGAATGAATAAAGGGCATGTAATGAAAATTTAACCCCTTGTCTATTTGGCAATGTTGAGTGTTGCAACAGAGACTATATGGCCCACAAAGTGAAAATATTTCCTAGAAAAAGTATACCTTCCCCTGCTTTAAAGAAATTAAAAACTACTAGTAATAAAATCTCTGCATTGTATGCTTTTGAAAACTACAGACTATAACCTTATATTGCCCTTAAATATATTACTTACCTCTTGTTCATTGACTAAAAGCTGGTACACTTTAACTCTGTATTCTCCTTTTTTAAGTGCTCTCCCCAGTCTAATTGTAATCTATAAATTAAAAACATTTTATTTTTTAGATTTTTAGATGTACTTCCTCACACAATAAACAACCTACTCTCACCCCATTGTTTAGTTTTGTTTACCAAGTTTCTCTATTTTGGGCTCTTTGAGAACAGATATATCTTTTATCCCTAAATCCCCAGTACCTAGAACAGTAATGGACATATAGTCAATATTTAACACATGTTTGTTAGGTGAATAAAGTAAAGCAAAACAAACACAAAACCCCAAAATAGCCACTAAATGTCAAAGGAAAATTATTTTAGGGTATCCATTTCACCTTACTTGAAAATAGTGCAAGATGCTCTCAAATTTATCATTTAAAACAGACTCTAATTTTTCAAAGATTATTTTAATCAACCTTATTGTCATCTGAAAATGATGTAAGTGTCTCATTTAGGCGGACGCTCTCAAACTCTTGATTGCTGGCATAAACTCGAAAGACCTTGAAGTGAGAGGATAAAACTCCAACAAAGGGCTCTAAATGTTGTTTGAAAGCAGCCAGAGTAATTCTTTTATCAACATGTACCATCAACCCTAAGCAAGAAAAAAAACAAAAACAAAAAACAAAATAGAAAGAACAATTAAAAAGAATACTTTTAAAGTATAAATAAAACAGTTCATATACTTTTTATTACTCTACAAACAGGAAAAGGTGCCCCCTTTCAGGTATTTTACTTTTAGTTAGTATACTACATTGAAATGAACAAAAAAACATAGACACTGAGTTTATTAGTAGGTATAATCTGACAGTTTTAAATCTTGAGATATGTAGGTACCTTACAGGAGAACGTACACTGTATATACATTCCTAGTTCTACATGGTAATAGTGTAGGCTCTCGCTGAGTTTAAACCCTGACTTCTCTGCTTACTTACTAGCTATGTGTAAATCAGCAACCTCTGCACCATCATTTCCTCATATGAAAACTGGAGATGATTAACAGTACCTACACCTCAGTGTTGCAGTGTATAGTCAATGAGGTAATATATTTATCATACTTTTAAACACAGTGTTAGACACACAGTAATTGCCTGTGTTTACTGTTAGTAAATCTAGACTGGTACTTCTACGAGGAAAAATGTCCAAGATTGACATATTGTTTGTTTAGTCATGTGGCTGGACAGTACCAGGAATAGCATTTAAATGTATCAACTACTTCCTCCCTTCACATCCCCCATGCTTAAACTGTAATGGTTTTGTCATTGTACAAGGATATTTGATGATTTTTTTCCCTAATGCTTATTATTTTGGGGGGGTAGGTACCGGGGATTGAACCCAGGATTTCATATATGCAAAGCAGGCTTCATATATGCAAAGCTACACCCACTCCACTAATACTTATTATTTTAATATTCTGTCTCTTTATTTTATAGCCCACTCAAGAGGATATTTCTGGAATGTTCTATTTACAGTTCTGGTCTTCATATTCTAACAGAGTAAAAATTTAATTGTCCCTTTCTCTGTAATATGGCAGCACATAATATATAAGAACTACCACTCTGGTGGAACATGGTCCATTTATAGCCCTAAGACTGCCTCTCCAATAGGCCTCTTTTTCAATGTGAAATCTATACCAAAGGTAAAGGATGAAACCCTAAATCATTCCTGATTTACATTTTCAGGCCATCTCTACTCTTGGATAGAAATTTTCTGAGTGGATATTTCAAATAACTTGATGTTGATAGACTGTTCACCTTGTTCACTGTAGAAAATGTGGTAAAAGTGAATGAGCAGAAAATACAAACAAGGTGATTAACTTGGTTTATTATATACCATTTGAGGCAGCATTTCTTTTCAATTTGCTTAAAATATCAATTTCTAAGCTTTAAGGGATGCTCAGTTTTAATAATCCAATTTTTGGCAAGCACAAGCTTCTATGCTATCCAAGCAGGGTACTAAATATCTTAAGATATTTCTTGAGAGACAGTTATAATGGAAAAACTCCTTGGCTAGAAATCAGAAGCCTAGGCTGGACTTCAGTTTTGCCACTTTGATAAATGGCTACAGGTAGGTCATCTAATGTCCGAGTCACAGTTTTCTCATGGAATCAAAACACCAGTCTGAGATTATTACAACAAATATGGTAGATTCTAAAAATGCTTAGCATAGCCATGGCAAAGAGTATTAGTTTAATTTATTGGCTAGAATTATTTTAGTTTTAGAGATTATCACTGTACCACTTCTGCTATCGACCTCTTTAGACTGAAGTCAGTCTGTCTGTGAGGTTTTTCTTTTCCTTTCTTTTCTTTTACACGTTTCCTGAATGAAGTAGTAACCAAAATTGCACAAAGAAATTTCAGTGTAAATGTACTACTGT
Source organism: Dasypus novemcinctus (assembly GCF_030445035.2). Classification (NCBI taxonomy): domain Eukaryota; kingdom Metazoa; phylum Chordata; class Mammalia; order Cingulata; family Dasypodidae; genus Dasypus; species Dasypus novemcinctus. The sequence goes on from NC_080682.1 coordinate 82,200,481, forward strand.
TTATATTGTATTTCTTTGACCTTTTTGCTTATATTGAAGTGTCTGCAAATTACAGTATTTTCAGAGAAATGTTTACAATTATTCCCTGAAATAATTACTGGACTATAACAGAAGTCTAAGTATCTCCACAGAATTCTTTCTAAGGTTGAGACTATCATCCAACCAAATTACAGAAAATCATTCTAAAATCAGTTAAAAGACATCTCCAACTTTTTCCTGAAGAAGAGCTATTTTAATTTCTCCAATGCCTCTTGAAGGGTTGAGGATGATAAGAAAGCAAAGTTACTGGTTATTTTTGTCTTACTTAGTTGTGGACCCTAATAAAGTAAGCAGCAGTGGTAGCACTATGGGGGTGGTAGAATGTGTATTAGGCTTATAATAAAAATATCTGAGTCTGATCCTAACAGCAGGGCCTACTAGGTGTGGGCCTCAGGCAACACTGAGCCACAGTTTCTTCATCAGTGGATAGTACAACAGTAAATTTACATAGCACTTAAGAGAACTAAATGAGATAATGTAACTTAATGAGCCTTATGAGATGCAAGATCTGTACAAATTTAAAGCATTATAATAGGGTTTCTCTGTTTCCATTCTGGTCCACTAATCCACATTTTTGCACTTGAGTTTCTGTAGTATAAGGTTCTGGTGTTAGCCACACCTAATTAGTTAAAAACACAAATCATTGCATTTTTACTATGAATTTCTTAATTTCTACCACCTAATTTTCTTAATGCCTTTTAAAAGACAGAATTTTGAGACTATAAGTATCATAGCACTTAACTTTTATAGTGGTTGTTTATATGCCTTCTCCCTACCAGATAAACCATAAAGGTGCACCTCTGTCATCTCTACTTTCACTGATTAGACAGGGCCTGGCATCTAGTATGGATTCAGGACATATTAATTGGGTGGGTGGATAAATGGATGAAGAGTGGGGCTCTCTTCTGGAGGTAACAGGAACAAGTACATTCAATTAACAGCCTTAAATCCTAATAATGGTTCCACTGCTAACTGGCTATACAGACACTTTTGGGCAAAGTCATTCATTCAGCTTCTGTTTCAGTCAATATTAATAGCTTCCTTGTTAAAGACTAATGTATTTAGTTGTTCAGTTATTTCCCTTTTATACCTGAGGAAAGATTTTGTATCTTGAACTTGGTTGTCCTGCTAATTATTTGGCTGGGTTTAGTCGGAGGTTTTATAAAAGTTCTTTTATTTTTTAAGTTTCACACTAACGTTTTTTAAAGGAGGTAATGGGGATTAAACCTGGGACCTCATACATGGGAAGCGGCAATCAACCACTAAGCTACATCAGCTCCCCAATGAGTGTCAGAGTTGTTATTTTTTGTTTGTGTGGTTTTTTAGGAGGTACTGGGGATCGAACCTGGGACCACGTATGCGGGAAGCAAGTGCTCACACACTAGAGCTACATCTGCTCCCCTCACAAGATATTGATGAGGGTTTTCTTTGGTGGTGGTGTGGCTTGTTTATTAAGCACAAATGACCTTTAAGATCTCTTCCATGTTTTTGAGATTATGAAATTTGTAATTTCTAGTTTGTATCTTGCCTGGCACTTAGTTCAAAGAATCAAAAAAATTTTTTTTAAAAAAGCTCCTTGCCGTTCTCTGACTTTCCCAGTTAATTATGAACTTTTCTGGGGATGGGAAAGTGAAGTTGATATTTGTATTAGAGAATGGAGGGAAGTAGATGTACAAATAAATTTTCCTGGGAACTGAATGTTAAGATTTCTAAAGGATCCGGGCTTTTTTTGTTGTTTTTGGTATAGTATTTACTTTTCAAACTACCCCCAATTTTTTACTTAGTGCTTTTATATAATTCTTTCCTAATACTGAGTTTTTTGTTTTTTTTTTTTGTAAGTACTGGGTATAGAACCCAGGACCTCATATGTGGGAAACAGGAGCTCAACCAATGAGCTACATCTGCTCCCCAATCAGAGTTGGGTTTTTTCCCTTTGTTTGTTTTTTCAGGAGGTACCAGGACCAAACCCAGGACCTCATACGTGGGAAGAAGGCACGCAACCACTTGAGCTAATACTTTTTTTCCCCTATCTTATTTTGATCTCACCAGAGTTCTGGCATAATACTGTCATAAAGGTCCATACCTGGGTCTAAGGACATTCTCCACTACAACTAAATTGAAAATGAAAGAAGAGGCAATAGAGAAAAATCCTATAATCCAGGAGGTTATAGGTGGTTTCAGAATAAAGTACCTAACTTTTAGCTGACTCTTAGCTAAAAATTTAAATAAACTGAGAGAAAAAACTGATGTCGTTTCAAATAGCCCTTTCCTTTTTAAGTACATACATTTATGTCCTTCCCCAGAACCTTCATCTGCTGCATAGGGTTCTGCTTTGAAATACATGTATTGTATTTCTCCCCTACTCTTGCCACTCTCGTCATATTCACTGTCGGTTCCAGAGTCTTCTTCTGCTGTATCCCATGTCTCTTTTTTCCCTTCATTTGCTTTAGTTCTTCTACTACTTGTGATACTATGAGAATCAAGTCCATTAGCCAAAGGGATCTGAGCATTATCCGCATTGCACAAAGTATCACTGCTATGACTGGAGCTAAGAATATCACTGTCCACTGAACTTGTACTCCTGTCATTATTTACATCTGAGTCTGATCGTTCCTCAGACTGAAAATTTTCTGGATCAGAAGTCTGAATATGCTGTTCAAGCTCTCTATTGTCCACTGATGCTGAAGAGTCCCTTTCATTGAGAGGTGATTCAATGTTTTCAAAGTCACTTGTCTCAGTACTCTTGCTGCTGTCCCCATTATCTCCATCCTGCTGCTGCTGTAATGACAAGCTTTTGAGTTTTTCAGTGCTTTCTTCTAAAATAGCTTCCACAGACTTTAGGCTCCCTACAGGTCCTTTAACTCTTCCACAATCATCATCTCCATTACCAGAATCTCCCCCAGCTTTCTGGTATGCTGTCCTTTTGGAAAAAGATCCTGGGGCTTGTTCAGGTAACAAAACAAATAATCTGATTGTATTTGCATGCCGATCCAGGAGTCTCCATAAATGAGAGTCTGTAAAAGCCATCTGGTAATCCAAAGTCTCAGAACTTTCAACAAATACCTAAATAGTAAGTCAAAGAGTTATATTACACCACTAATTTTAGTGATATTTTCATTCATCATAAGAATACTATCACACAATAGAACACATTACATAGTAAGTTAGTAAGTTTTGGGATAATAAAGAGTAAGCAAGTAAAGTTTCTAAAAAAAATGTACATTTTGGGGGACCTAACATTAGGTTGATATGTCTTTTGTAACTTGCCCATAAAACTGTGCTAAGATAGAGTGGACGTATACATACACCTTCTTTATGGGTTGTCCATTTTCACAAAGATCTTGTATTCAACATCCTGTTCCTCAGGAAATCAAAGTTTAGCATGAATATAGGTAGAAGAACATGTATAAAGACACCTAAGGAATACAATCACCAAAATCCAGATTGTAGAAAAATCTAATAGACAAGAGACCTAGTTTTTCACAAATAAATCGTAAACAAACAAAAAAGACAAAGGGGAATTTATAAATTAAAGTAGACTAACAGATATATAATAAAGATTTTATTTAAATTCTAATTTGGCCCAACAAATCCTACTAGAAAAAATAAATTTTACAAGATAATCAAGGAAATCTGAATACTAACTGGATGATGATTATAATAAGGAACTTTTATTAATTTTTAGTTGTAATGTATTGCTATGTTTTTAAAATGAGATCACATCTTTTAGAGATATACATTGATATTATTTTTACATAAAATGATATGCTGGGGATGTGTTTCAAATAATCTGGGGGGGTAGTGGGTGGATAAATATAGATTAAATAAGAGTTGACAATTGTAGAAGCTGAATAAATGGGTACACGGGGGTTAACTATTCTATTTTTGTATATGCTTTAAAATTTCAATAAAAAAGTATTTTTTTAAACAAGATTCTTATACATTAATTTGGCAATATCAATAGCATATTGAGTTTTGCATGAAGAGATATCCCTATTAATATTCAGTAAATGCTACAAATTGGGACTACTAGCTAACCATTCAGGAAAAAAATAAAGATAGATCCCCACTGCATTCATTGCTCTAATAAAACAGCAGTAAGGTAGATTAGAGATTTAAACTTTATACATACACACACCATAAAAGTATTACAAAAAAATACAGGTAGATAAAAAATACAGATTAGCATTAATAAAACTATATTAAGAAAGGTTAAATGAGCCAAAAGACTAGACCGCATTAAGGTAAATGAGACTGGAAGAGGAAATAAAAGATGCCAAACAAGAAAAAGTTTGGATGTCAATTTATCTAATGACATTAGGAACCACAGACTTATGAAAAATGACAAGCAATGAAACACACAATATCAAGAGATAAAACAAGAAGAACAATATGAATGCTCTCCTCTCCAACAGAGATGAATGAATAATTAAAGGGACCAAAGTTGGATGAAGCCAACATTATTATTTTCTCTATCCTAGGCATGCCTCTGACTTTTACCATCAAGTACTGCCTTATGGGAGAAGCTCAAGAATGACCAAAATTCAGAGGATGTTGTGGTTAGAAATGGCCAGAAGGCTTTACCAAAGGAGTAGGAATAATCTTGGGCTTGAAAAAAAATGCAGGGAGAGGGGGAAGAACACTCTAGGTGGATGATAGCACATGAACAAAGGCAAAGAAGAGGAGAACCAGCAAGACTCACTTAGAGAAAAGAAAACAGACTGATGTGACCTTATTACAATGGAAGATATTTAGAAGATGTGAGAATTTAAATGGTAAGTTGGAGACAGACAGAGGATGACTGTAGAGGCTAAGGCTTTAAAATCTGAACTTAATTTCATTTACTATTACACCAGCACAGAAAATAGTAATTAAAAAACAAAAGACGTACCTTGTTACTTCTAAAAAAACCTTCAGCTTTTAGGGTTTTACTAGGTACACTGAGAAGACGCAAATCATTATAGCAGCGTTCCAGCACTATTCTCATTGTTTCAGCAGGTAATTGGGAGGCCTGTAATGAAGGTAATTAAAAAAAATACTCTTTCAAAAATAATTGTTTGACTTGGGAAAACAAGATATTGCTAAGTTCTCCTTAAAAATAAAACAAAAAATTAACTGAGAAGTAATTTTAGAAGTTTTCCAATTTTTTAAGAATCTAAAGGAAAAAAATATTACTTCCATTAATTATGCAGCAAATCAGGAGAACAAAGTATTGATTATAAATGTATGCTCTGGAACTATTTTAAAGGTAGGGAATTTTCACTAAAAATTCAATTCCTCTCAAACTTGCCAAGTAAATAAGATGATTTAATTAAAAAATCTGAGTGCTGAAGCCAAATCAACAGTTAATTTAACTTCTATGCTTTTCATGAGCTCTTCTATATCCTATGAATAGTTGTTAACACTTTTATTAAATCAATTTTCTTTTGTTTAAAATGAGATTAAATCAATAGGTAAAATTTATTCTAAAGTTTCACAGCCTTAATTTTTTTTGTCACTTTATGATGTTCTCATGAAATGAGTAGATACAAATGATTTGCTTTATTATATTATTACAATTTTTTGAGGTACTGGGGCCAGGGTCGAACCTAGGACCTTGTATATGGGAAGATGGCGCTCAACCACTGAGCCACTTCAACTCCCCTGAGTTGGTTTTTTCATTTGTTTGCTTGTTGTTTGTTTTTTTCTGTTTTTAGGAGGCACTGGAACTGAACCTTTGACCTCCGATGTGGGAAGCAGGCACTCAACCACTTGAGCCACATCCACTCCCCAATTTACATTTAAAAATCATAATTTCTTCTCAATACAACTAATACTATCATATATGAATATCTAATTTTTATGAAGTCTAGTTATACTTTAAAAGTTTGCATTTGTTGACAAAATGCTTTGTAAACGCCTTTATTTTCTATAGACATATTTTTACCCAAGAAAGTTATTTGCTCTTTCAGGGAAGAGACTGTCCTGTGTTTCTTTTGTATTCTACCTTGATTCTTTAAATCTAAATTAAACTGAATTGTTTTTATATTTTTAAAATGAAATGAGGAGCAATTACACTAACGTGGCTTTTATTTATGAGTGATTTAATTACAAAATATGACTTCACAGCATGAGTTATCTCCTGGCTATTATTACTTTGGTAAAAAATATTAGAAGTCATTGCTTTTTTAAATACAATAATGAGAATAACAATAATAACCATGAATTTTTATAGAGTGCTTTTCTTGTTCCACATAAAGAACATTTATGTTTTTCTATTAACAGTCACAACAATACTGTTAAAACAGATAATTAGAAAACTCAGATAAAAGGAGACCAAAGACTAGACTGCTGTCAGTGAATGCGACTGGAAACTGGACTCAACTTCCTGACTTGTACCTACTGAATAAATTTCTACTACACCAAGGATTTTTAACCTGGAGTTCAGGGATCCACGTTTTTGTGGTGAAGTACATTTATAGCATCTACAAGGTTCTACAGAATATACAACTCCTGACAGGATAATAATCATTTCTCTGGAGTAGATTAGTCATATTGTATGAGAAATTCTAACACTTTTCATCATTATATTTTTCCAGCTCAAAAATAACAAATGAGTCTGGTTTTTCTTTGATCACTAAACCAAGTAATAAGGCCAACATTTAATTCATCACCTTCTTAGTCAAATCTCCTTTCCCATCATACTCCTGTATTTCTGTTAATATATCACTACTTTTCTGGCTATCCATGTTTGAAATGCTTCAGGTCACCTGTGCTTTTCTGCTTTACCCTGGCATTTACCAATCACAACTCATACATTCTGTTTGTATAATCTTTCTCACAATCAATGCCTTCTCTTATTTATAGTTATATGCTTTCACCTGAATTGTTTCAAAAGTCTCATCTATTTCCTAACTCCTCCCTGAATCCATTTGGAACACTAATCTTAGATTAAGCATTGCTAAATCTACCATTGTACAGTAGAGTTCTGATCACACCACTGCCATATACTTAAAAACAAAGAAAATGAAAAAAAAAAAACCCCACAAAAAAACAACAAAAAAAACACCCTACCTCCTGATGCCAACACCAAATACAGCCCAAATTTTGTGTTTACTGTTTAAAGCTCCCTATGAAATAAACTGAACTTACATTTCCAGGCTTATATTTTACAAAAGTCCAGCCAAGATAGAGAAGTCATTGTTATGTCCACTGGCCTCACACTTTTCTTACCTCCATACTTTGCTCAATCTGTTTCTTCTGAAGTGTCGTTCTTTCCTAACTAAATACTGGCTTCTTAAGGTAGCATATATCTTATCATAACTAATAGAGTGCCTTACACATAGTAGGCACGAAAAAAAAAAAACTTCAATGACCAATTGCAAAACTTACCTTTGAAATAAGTTGTTTGAATTCTGTAACTGTCTGATTTAAGTAAGCTCGCACAGTTACAGGAGCAGCTACAGACTCTGCCTTTAGATCAACAACATGAACTTTCACCATCACTTCTGTCACATTTGAAGGCATAAAAATAGAATTCGAGGTTATTTTTTAAAATGAATTTCATATAAGTAATGCATTCTTAATGTGTTTCTAATAAGTGGCAAAGAGCACTTTTCTAAATAACAAGAAGGTATATCTATGATATGTTAACAACTTTTGCAATTTTTCAAGATAAACACATAAAAAGAAATGGAAATGAGGGTAATAAAGTCCTAAATTTTTAAAGAAAATGCTAAATAATAATCTTCATTAGGAAGTATTATTTTTTGACCTATACACTATAAATTACTTATAAAAGTCAAAATGAGATTTTAAAAAATAATTTGCTTTGTTTCTTTGTAAAAGGTAACACCACTGTCAGGTTTATCAAGCATATTAAAAAAACATAAATCCAAAGTTTCAAAATACAGACATAAATTATAATACTAAATAAATACAACTATTTATTTAGACTAAAAAACAAATCCTGTAGGAAAAATAGCAGTCATCTCATACCCCACACTTGCCTTTAAACATACTTAAACCATTCAAGATCTTGTTCATAATTAAAAGACTTTTTCTCCTCAAAATAATATTCTCCATATCCCATGGAAAATTATACTACACAAAAACTGTTCTGGATTACATGTTTGTTCTTTCACTTAAATCCTTCATATTACAATTTAATCTCATTTTTTCCTCTTTTGTTTTCAGGAGATCTTGTATAACTAAATTTTTAATCTCCAGAAAAATAATCTTAACATACTACATTTAATAAGGCATTCAGGGAAGCGGACTTGGCCCAGTGGTTAGGGCGTCCGTCTACCACATGGGAGGTCTGCGGTTCAAACTCTGGGCCTCCTTGACTCTTGTGGAGCTGGCCCACGTGCAGTGCTGATGTGCACAAGGAGTGCTGTGCCACGCAGAGGTGTCCCCCGCGTAGGGGAGCCCCATGCGCAAGGAGTGTGCCCCATAAGGAGAGCCGCCCAGTGTGAAAGAAAAGTGCAGCCTGCCCAGGAATGGCACTGCACACACAGAGAGCTGACACAAGATGACGCAACAAAAAGAAACACAGATTCCCATGCCGCTGACGACAACAGTAGCGGACAAAGAAGAACACGCAGCAAATAGACACAGAGAACAGACAACTGGGGTGGGGGGAGGCAGGGAAGGGGAGAGAAATAAATAAATAAGTCTTAAAAAAAAATAAGGCATTCATCTCAAATACAGTTATCCTCTGGCTTAAATGTTTTAACCTTTTGTATGTCTTATATGTCAATCCTCAGTTTTTTCCCCATGTTGCTTATCTAAATCTGACAAAATTCTTTAAGATCGATATTAATGAATAAAGGAGATTATTTTATGTATAAGTCTTCACAACCCATACTCACACTGAGTTCTCTTTAAAAAGTGGTGTGTTAAGTCATGTCCTAATTTAATCATTTTCGTCTCCCCCCCCACATCTAGCTTAAAAACAACCTGCAAGGAAATGACTCTATATAAATACAGCAGAGTTTGACTGAAATGGGCATTACCAAATTTTCGGAAATGTAATTCTCCTACTAAAAATACTATCTTTTCCTACTAAAGACAAGTACTCTTCAAAGAACACTGTACTTAACCTATTTTAGAGAAAAGGGTCTTCACAGAAAAAGAAAGTCTGGTATTTGACAGGGTAGAAGAAAGTTTCATAATATTTATAGTGATCACTTGAAAACCTTGGTCATGAGAAAGCCCATGTACTGTCTTTTAGATACTATGTGGAATGAAATTAGGGGCATGGTGTTTTGTTTTCAATCAATCTCAAGTAAGGAAAAATTCAAAGGTACTGAGTGGATGTGATTTAATGAAGAAAGTAGGAGCTGAAGTCCCTGGAACCTGTAGAAATGGATAGGATGGGAGAAAATGAAAAATATTATCAATGATGGGTCCAAAGAGATCCTGAAAAAAAGACTCTACTTCTTAGACTTTATGGGAACACACCTTTTTAGACCAGTGGTTTCTCTATAAGAGAGAGGGGTGGAGGTGGTTCTATGGGATCAGCTGATAACTTCAGGGAATCACAGCCTTCAAAATGATTCAGTACTGAATAATCCAGTATAGTGTGTTAGTAATTTGCAAGTAATCTAGAACTTAATTTCAAGCCTATTGCTATTTCCCAACCTGCCAAAATTATTCTACACTATAAGAACATATAAAAAATTTACAATGAAATTCACTTCTATAAACAAGTTTAAAAAAAAAAACCTTTCTCATGAACAATTTTAAGTCCAATACAACCCAAAAAATTACGTAAAACTCCTTACCTCCAGGTTTATAAGATTGGAAAACTTGATCAGGTTTTCTTGTCTCCAAAAGCAGATCAAACATATATGTTGACTTGACTCCACCTAGCAGAAGACCCATCGGTGTATCTTCTTCTCCTTCATATGATCGTTCTAGATAATCATGAAACTCATCATATTTAACAAGGCGACAGCAATCCAAGGGAATGATCTCTTCTAAATCCATCATCTAAAAGAAAACAACCCCCCAGCAAAAAACAAAACAAAACAACACATTAGTCTGGTACATAATTCCAACTACCTATAGGTTCTAACAAACAATAAAATCCACATATTTAAATATTTATCTGTTTTTACAGTGGATTGAAAGTTCCATGAGGACAGTAACTATGTCTTATACACTCTTTTATCTCTAATGCCTAATGAAGTAGGCACTCAATAAATATCTGCTAAATGAATGGAAAGAAATAAACAAAGATTGTGTCCCTATTCTAATTCTGGGTTCTAGAAAGTTTAAATGGCTTTTAGAGTGAGAAAGTTCTCAAAAACAATTGAGTATATTCTAAAGGAGAGTTATAAACTATAATCTTTAAGAAATATATTCATTAAATAAGCTATCAAACTTTCTCCAAGTGATTATATTACTATTGACTATAATAATTAGAAAATACATTAATCCTGTTATCAAAGATATCAATAATTAAATGCCAACCATGCAATTAAAACATACCTTATAAGCCATTTCTACTGCTTCCTTTAATGTCTTATCTTTATGAACCTCCAATTTATTTTCCATCATTACTTGTTTTACAGGATGCAAGCAGAACAATTTTATCTGGAAAATGTAAAACATGATCAATTCTGCAGGCCAAGAATTGAAGCTTAATTCTTTTATAGACAGCATTTTAAAAAAATCTCCTTATAAAAAAATATCAGATTATTTTAAAAAGTCATAACTGGAATCATTATCTTCTGTGTATTTTCTCACTTAATAATTTATAGTCCATATTCTCATATAAAAAAGCTAAAAAATCCTGATTTTAACAACTACATGTTTCTTTATAAGCATGTATTATAATTTATGTAATCATTCTCTTACAGTGCACATTCAGGTTGTTTCCAATTTTCCCCTAGTTTGGAAAAAACTTGTGAATATCCTTGTGGTGCAAATTTTTATAGCATAAGTGATTATTTTACTAGTATAATAGCTCCAGAAGAGAAATAACGTAATACATAAAAGAATATGAATTTGTTTAAGGCTCTTGATACATACTACCCAATTTCTACCCAAAAAGGTTTTACCAATTTACTCATCCAGTAGTGGAATATGAGACTGTCCATTTCATTGCACCTCACCAGCACTGATATAATGCATAAAATAAAAAGAAAATCTTTCCTTAGTAATATAGTTGTTATTGTGATTAATGATTATGATGGCATAACCGTCTATAGCATCAACCCAATGAGTTAGTTATAAGAATTACAGTTAAGTACTTCAATAGCAACTTTTTAATAAAAAGCAAAATTAAGGAATACCTTGCATGTATTGCGCTCTATTTCTCGTTGCCTCTTTTCTTGCTCTTCCAGCTCTCTCTCTCTCTGCACCAAATTTTTAATATGTTCTGGGTACTCATCCACTTCCAGAAATTCTAAAAATAAAAACAGAGCAAGACAGTGTGACTAAAAACTGAGTTCCCTTTATTCATTATGGTCTATGTTCCCATAGTATATACTTGTACTACAGTACTTACCAATATATACCTCAATTACATTAATCTTTCAACTTGGAACAACAACTTCTTCCAGGCAAGGGTGAGGAGGTAGATGATAATGAGACCTAGTTAGGTCTGACATTTAAAAAAATTCATATATTTATCTAAAATGGCTCTTAGAGCTCCAGGAAAAAAGCTAACATGAATATTAAAATTTTTAGAATGAAAAGGCCCCTTTAAAATTGGAAAATAAAATCATTTTTATTTCAAACTGCTATCACAATCTAATCAGGTGACCTTGAGACAATTATTTAGCTTCTCTAGACATTTCTTCATCTGAAACAAGCATATTAATAACATCTTCCCCAAAGAATTATTAATTACCTGGGATATAATAAAAGTTCAATAAATGCTGCTGCTGTAACCACTACTATAAATGCTATTTATTTATTTGGTTATTATTTTTCACTATTATTTTTTTATTTTATTTTCTGCTTTTTATTCACTAATATAATCTTTCCTTTGTTCTCAAAGCAGTCTTAGTTTTATATAGTTTATGTAATATCAAGATTCATTTGAATAAAGAAAAAGTGATTATCATTTATGAGGTTACTTTTAAACATCCAGTGAAATCAAAATAACGTATGCAAAAAAAAAATTACTAGACTCACATATATTTCTACTAAAACTTAATGACCATAACTTCATATATAACTCAAAGAATTAAAACTGATAATATAAGATTAAAACTCTGTTTAATAAAGCCAATGATTATTAGATCTGAAATAGGGAAACAATTTATATCAAAAACACCATGCTTCTATAGAAGGTATAATTACTGTGTCTAGAAATAAGCTCTAATTAAAGACTATTCCCTATCATGTCATACAGCGCCCTCTGGTGCTTCATCACAAATTTCCAGTGGAGATAGGAAAACGTATAAAGGAAGGCAGAGTTACTGCACTGTTGGAAATACCTGGAAGGCTGTGTCAAATAGGAAACATGATCTACAGTTTTTACTCTGCCTGTTATGGCCTTGGACAAGTTACTCTTTTAGGGTACACATTTTTTATATGTGAAGAAATAATGATTATTTCTGTTCTGAAATGACTCGTTATAATTTTCATTTAATTTTTCATTAACTCCACAGTAAATTACTGAATTACTATTATTTGCCAGACCCTGGATTATAAATTTGGTGAAAAGATAAAGACTTAATTCTTGCATTAATTGCATTCAGTTTAATGAGTGTTTATGAAATGTAAATAAAAACATTATAATGCTTAAAGTAGATTTATTCATAGAATGGTAATTTCTAAACATAGGAATATGCTGAAAACAAGGGCAGTGATATTATTTTAACACAAATTATGAAAAGACTATGAATAATGTCTCAACCTTTGTAAATATGTACATGTGTACACATATTAATGCATGCACAAACATCCCTACCTACTTGCAATATTGCTTAGGTCAGAGTTTACCAAGAAAAAGGAACTGTAACTTCTTTTAAAGCAATACCAACAAAACAAAACAAAAACAAAGCAAACCCACAAGCTTTGTATAAAGGATTATTTCTGGAATTCTTAAAATTACAATGTAATAAAGAAAGCACATTGGACTCATAAAAGTTTGTTTTTTGAGAAAATAAACAGATATTGAACTCTAGTTCATAAAAAAGTTTCTATTAGAGTGGTAAGTTAGACCAATTCAACTAGTGTTCCCACCCAAAGCATTTAGTTACTAAAACACCAAAAAGTTTGTAGTTAAAATTAAAAAAAGTGATAATAGCTAATTATGAGTTTTTTACCACACGATACCAAATGCTTAAAAGATATCTCGTTTAATTTTTATAATCTATGAAGTAGTAATATTATTCCTATTTTACAGATAAGGACAGGTAAGACTTTAAAAAATTGATTAAAAAGTTAATGAGCTATATGATTGCTTACATGGGTCTGGATTCATCATCACTGCACCAAACTGCATATAATCATACTGCAAATAAAAATCTAGTTTATTTAATGTAGAGTAAATTTTGTTTCTCTCGGTGGATTAAAAACAATAAAGCTTTTTTCCAAATTTTTTTTTTTTACTACTTGACAAGAACTATTCATAAGTTTTTATAATTAGTTATTTCAGGCATCAAAAACTTTAATTGCTCTATCATTAGAAAGTTGTTGAAACATGATAAAGAAATTTGTTTATCATACAGATTATAGTCAAATAACTGGTAACATACTTGCATTTCTTGCTGGATCCTTCAGTCTATATATCAGCATATATGCATTTGTAGAGCTAGCAGAAATATAAAATATAAAATTTTGTTTATAGGAACAATAAGTAGATTGTAAAGTTTCCATTTTCTAGAATCAAATATTTATTTGAACTAGTATTCATCATGCCACTCTTCTCAGACAGGTCTACATTTAAAACATTCTAGACAAAAAGGAAAATTTCTTTTATTTTAATCAGACATTTATAAGAAGATTCCACATCTGTTGGTAATATTAAAGTATTCAACAAACCTCTATCTTTGAATGATTACTACAGTTAAAATTAAGGGTCAATATTATTATTATTTTCTCTGTAGAGGACCAGAGAGTAAGTATCTAAGGCTTTGTGGGCCATTTGGTCTGTCTAAGCTACTCAACTCTGTAGGTAAAGCACATAAGGATCCATAGACAACAAATAAAAATAAGTTCCAATAGAACTTAATTTACAAAAACAGGTGATGGGCCAGAATTGCAGAGCCCTGGTTAAATCTTTAATGGTAAAATCTGTTGCAAAGCTATAATTAATTCTAACTAATAAACTCTAACAATTAGGAAAGTTACTTACCTTGCAAAAGCACTGGAATAATACCCTCTGCTCCCTGAAGATCCACCATGTGTTTTCTTAATGTCCTCTTGTGTTATCTAAAAAATTGTTATATTTTCTTTTTTCAACATCTATAATACCATTACATTAATATTAAAAATGTAACCCAATCTTTTAACCTAGACTTAAATGCTACATAATATCTTCAAGATGGATCTCAACATGGGTATCAAATTATCAAATTTAATCATAATCAGGACTGCTACCTGCCAATGAGTTTTAGTGCTCCTAATCAGATAGCACACAGAAAGGCCCACAATAAGAGGAACCCTGGTAGCTAGTTTCTGGAAACATTTAGTTAGCCTCAAACAAAAGAAAACAAAACAAGACAAATAAACAACAATAAACAAAAGCAAGAAATCTACTGAAAGCAAAAATTAAAGACTGATTTAGTATGGGTCATAAAATGCTTTACTGGACACATATAATTTCTGTTTTTAATGGACCCTGCCATTGGTTATAAACATCTTTACTTGGGGTCACAGCAATCTTAAAAAATCTCTCTTTATTGCGGTTAGTAGTATAAGAATGTTCTTCTTGTACAAAGTGTTAAAAATATGGTGAAGCATAGGAAAATTATAATTAATGTTATTTATGGATATAGTTAACAGTAACACTGTAATATTTTTGCAGCAATGGCAAAGAAGATAAATCAATTCTAAGGGACAAAAATAGGGAGGTATGGGATTTTTCCTTTTGGAGTAATGAAAATGTTCTAAAATTGACTGAAGTGATGACAGCAGAATTCCGTGACGAAAATGAGAGCCACAGAGTGTACACTTTGAATGGACTGTACAAAGCATAAGGCTGTAAAACACAGTGAATTCTGTGGTGGAAAATGGACTGTGGTTAACAGAAGAAATATGAGTAACATTTTGTGTGATCTATGTATCCTTAAAAAAAAAAAGATAAAAAAAGTATCTGGCAAAAAGTAGGCAGTGAATAATTACAATTTAATTTAAAAAATATGAGAACATTCTCTCATGAACTATAATAAATATATAACACTAATACAGGGTGTTGTGAATAGTGTGGATTGGGGGCAAATTACACCAAATATAAGATATGGGCTATAGTTAGGGGTAATATTTCAACAATGCTCTTTCACAGTTTGCAACAATTGTTTCACAACAATGCAAAGTGTTGGTGGTGGGGTTGATGTATGGGACCCTGTATGATGATATGTATGTTTGTTTTGTAAGTTCACAACTTTTATTATACATTTGTTTACATATGTTCATGTATGAAAGATATACTTCAATAAAATTTTTTTAATGAAAAAAAAAATCTTCTTACCCTGCTGACATGTTGATCATTGAAGCTATACCATTGCTCATCACTGAATGACTTTATACAAGCATAATAATGACCACCAGCAGCACTCCCCGAATGAACCATAACAGAGAAGAGCTCATAGATCAAGGAATTCTAAAGGAAAAAAAAGTAACTCAGAGAAGAGGAAAAACATTGTATTGAAACACTTGCTTGTGCACTCCCTATTCTCTATCAACACATAAGGAAGTAACATGATAGTTGTCCTATGTATTACAGGCCAAACCCCCTAAAATAAAGTTAAAATGACAAGTCATCAAATAATGTTAAATACCACAAGCTAAGAGTTTCACAAATTTCATTCAGTGCATTCCATGTTCTAAATATGCAATAACTTTGAGAACTGTGCATATCTATTATTATGAACATATTTTTCGATGTAAAAATTAAATAATTGAAGCAGCTGCAGAATACAAAGCTGTTTGGATATATATAAATAAGACCAAGAAATCCCAAATAACATACAGTTTTTCATTCAAATAAGATTGCTTGTACTTCCTTTACTACAGGGCTGAGGGATATAATTATTTAGAGTATCTTCTAATGTATTCAAGTACTATCTGTACTACACAATGATTTATCGATTAGATATCTCTCACTAACATAAAGAATGCATCCAGAATTATACCTGTAATTAAATTAAAATTATTTAATAGTATCGTGTTCTAAGAAGAATTCTTCAGTTCTTTAGAACTTCAAGTAATTGTGGAAGAAAGTAGGAATAAAGAGGTGATGTATAAAAGAGAGGTGATTTACAAATGATCACTCACAGCTCCTAAGAGTGAGACGTTGGGGATCTCACAGAAATAAAAGAGAAGGTAAGAGAGTTAAAAATGCAGTGCAACATGAGCAAATTCAGTCGTTGGTGAGAAACGAGTTTTCTTTTATTTACTTTTTTCAAGATGAACTAGAGTTTTTCTTCATCCTTTACTAAAAAATCCTGAGAAATGCTACCTAAAACTCTCAAAGACATTCCAGTTTATTTAGGAAATCACTTTAAACTGACAATTACTAATTAAGTAGTGAAATTTCTAGAACAAATTCTGAATACTGATAATGTCACTATTTCTAAAACTACAATAACTACCGAGGTGATGGAGAGCTTTCGGAATTCACCTGCAATACAGAATTTGTGTTTAGGGCATTGACGAACCTATTTTCACAGGGTTAGGTAACTCAATGCTTTTAAATTAAAACGCTTTGAATGTAAAAAGTAAATGGTTGGTTATCATTGGTGTTGACGTATAAAATCTTTAAAACACCTTCTGGAAGTGTGGACATAGACTAAAACATCCTTAAAAGAATTTGGAGACACTGGCCAAAATCTTGTCATGACTGAATGATATGAGCAGTATCTTATGAAATAAGCAGATCCCCCTAATTTAAAAAAGTCCGCCCTTCTACAGCTATACTATTTTTAAAGAATTATCAAAGCCAAAAGGAAACTTTTTTTTTTTCCCTGAAAACTGATGGTAGCGACTTCTAGACCACAGTAATGATGGTAGATTCACAAGACTCAGTCATACCTTGAGGTTTTGGAAATTAGAATTGCATATATCATATTAATAAAAGATAAGACAGCCTATTTAAGAGTAAGGATTCTCAAATATGATAACCTTAGTTTCATATCACAAATAGATTGCTGAGAGGTAGAAAGATAGTAAGAAGAGTGACTTGCTCCAAATCTAAAATGATAGTTTATAAATAAAATCATGTAAAAACATATTCTAACATTCTCTCCTCTTTTAATACTGTTAAAAAACAATGTATTACTCTGAATTAAAACATTTATAAATCTTTAAATGTGAAACTTCCAAATAGAATTACAAGTTTTTAGAGGTGGGTAGAATAAGAGAAAGTTTTATCTTGTCAAATTCCTCTCAAATGCAGCAACTGAAAGACACAGAGATTAAATGATTGGCCCAAATTAATATAGCTTATTAATGGCAAAATCAGAACTAAAACCTAACTCATTTGACCCTCTAATACAGAGGTCTGTAAAAGGACCAGATACCTTGTGGATCAGATGGTCTTTGTCGCAACTATTCAATTCTGCCATTATAGCATGAAACTAGCCATAGACGATATGTAAACAAATGAGAGTAATTATGTGCGATAAAACTTTATTTATAAAAACAGGCAACACGAAACAAACAATCTCAAGAACACCAAGCAGGAAAAACACCCCTCCCCTGCCAAAGAAAAAACGCAAACAAAACATTTAGGTATAACATAGTTAAACTGAACCAGACCAAAGACAAAAAGAAAATCCTGAAAGAAACCAAAGGGCAAAAATACTTCAACCTATTGAGGAACACAGATAAGAATTACAGATTGTTTTCATTAGAAACCATATGAGCAAGAAGAGAGAGTAGTGAACTACTCAAAGTGTTGAAAGAAAAAACCCCCACCAATTTAAAACTCTATATTCAGTGAAACAATCCTTCAAAATGAAGAAGAAATAAAGACTTTCTCAGATAAACAAAAACAGATAATTCATTGTCACCAAATCTGCCCTGCTAGAAATGTTAAAAGAAGTTCTTCAGGAGAAGCAGATGTGGCTCAAGTGATAGGGCTTTCGCCTACCACATGGGAGAGTCTGGGTTCAATCCCTGGGGCCTCCTGGTGAAAAAGAAGAGAAAGTGTGCCTACACGGTGAGCCAGTGCCCATGTGGTAAGCCAGTACCATTGTAGTGAGCTGAGTGCCTGCGCAGCAAGCCAATGCTCACGTGGCAAGGTGAATGCCCACATGGAGAGCCAAGTACCCACTCAGCGAGCCAGGTGCCTGCGCGGTGAACCAGTGTCCACATAAGTGAGTCACACAGCAAGATGATGCAACAAAAGAGAGAAGAAAGGGAGAGTCAAGGTGAAGAACAGCAGAAACCAGGAACTGAAGTGATACAATTAACAGGGAACCTCTTTCCACATCAGAGTCCCCAGGATTGAATCCTGATGAAACCTAGAGGAGAAAAAATGAGAAAAGAAGACCAAAAGAGAAACAGATACAGATGATCGCAAAGCGAATGGACATAGCAAAAACAGCAGGGTGTGGGAAAGGGAGGGGAGGGGGGAAATAAATAATAAAATAAATCTTTAAAAAAAAAAAGTTCTTCAGGCAGAAGGGAAATGATATAGGTCAGAAACCTGGATCTACATAAATAAAGGAAGAGTATCATAGAAGGAATATTGAAGGTAAAATATCTTATTTTTCATTTAAAAGATAGGTTTAAGGCAGAAATAATTGTATTGGGTTGGATTTTAGCACATGAACAGGTAATATGATTGACAGCAAGGTCACAAGCGATAGGGGGAAGGAATTAGAAATATATTATAAGGTACCTACACTAGGTGTGAAACACTACAGTATTGTTTGAAAGTAAACTCTAGGGCAACTGCTAAAACTTTTTAAAAAAGTATAATTGATATGCTGAGAAAGGAGATAAAATATAATAATACAAAATACTCAATTATAAGGCCCAGAAGGCAGAAAGGGGTGGTAGTGGAAAGAAACCAAGAACAAATTCAGTAAATAAAAAAAAAAGTTTCAAATATGATATTAATCAAATTACGTCAATAATCTTTTAAAATGAGGAATGGTCTAAATATACCAATTAAAAGACAGAGACTCAGAGTGGATTAAAAAAACAAGACACTATTATATGTTGTTTACAAGAAATCCACTTCATATACAAATAAATACATTAAAAGTAAAGCATTGAAAAAAAGACATACTTGCATAGACAAAACCACTAATATAGTTAAGAGACTTAGAGAGCCCTCTGTCAGTAACTGATAGATCAGGCAGAAAATCACAACAGCAGAATATACATTTTTCTCAAATTCAAAAGGAACATTTACAAAGATAAATTATATTCTGAGCCATAAAACATACCTTAAAATATTTAAAAGAATGGAAATCGTACAAAGTGTCTTCTGAGATCAAGATGGAACTAAACTAGAAATCAATACCAGAAAGGCAGCTGGCCAATCCCCATATATTTGGAAATTAAACAATGTACTTCTGAATAATCCAAGGGTCAAAGAAGAAATCTCAAGAGAAATTTTAGAATATTCTGAATTAAATGAAAATGAAAATACGATCAGTGGTATTTTGAAGCTGTATGCATCCCAGAAAAACATGTTCTTAAATTTAATTCATTATAAGTAGGTCCTTTTTATGAGGTTACTTCAGTTAAGGTGTGGTGGCCTACCTAGTCCAATCAGGATGGGTTTTATAAATAATTCAATTTTTATTAAAAAAAAAAATACATACATCACAAAAAAATGTTATATTAAAAAATGTAAGAGTTCCCACATACCCCACATCCCACCCCCTGACTCTTTCCATATCAACAACCTCTTTCATCAGTGTGACACTCATTGCATTTGGTGAATACATTTTGGAGCACTACTGCAGCACATGGATTATAGTTTACATTGTAGTTTACACTCTCTCCCAGTACATTCAGTGGGTTATGGCAGGTTATATAATGTCCAGCATCTGTCCCTACAGTATCATTTAGGACAACTCCAAGTCCCCAGAATGTCCCCACATCGTATCTGTTCTTCCATCTCCCTGCCGTCAGCAACTTCCATGGCCATTTTCTCCACATCAATACTACAGTCTCTTCCGTTAGTAAGTCTCAATAAGGTCTATAGTAGAATACCAGTAAATTCACTCTAATCCATATTTTATTCCTCCATCCTGTGGACCCTGGGTTGGTGATGTCCACTCTACATCTACATCGAGAAGGGGCTTAGATCCCACATGGTTGATGGATGCAATTCTCCTACTTGGAGTTGTAGGCACTCTCAGTTCCCTGGTGTGGAGCAAGGTTATGAGCTGGCACCTACATGGGTGAAATCTATGATAAAGTGGAGGTAAATATTTGTACAGGGAAGGGATAAGATGGGGGCATATGGATACCTTTGGGTGGGGCTTTGCAGGCTTCAGAAGGGCTAGGGTTGGGAGGGTGGGTCAGATGACCCAAGGAATTGGGGGGAGGTCTGGAGGGAACAGTTGAACATGGGAGATTGTGGGGTATGTGGTTGAAACTATAATGTTGAGAAAACTCTTTAGAAAATATAATAAGGAAGGATTACCTGTTCAAGGTGCTTAAGGGGGGCATCTGGCATAAGGCAGGCTTCTAGGGAGTGTGTGAGTGCTCATCTTGTCACTGTGTGTTATATCATTCAGTAGAGACCCATACAACAAGTGGGAAGGTGTACCCACATCCTGGGGAGGCCTGATGTTCTAAAACAGAGGGAATTGTGTCTCTTGAGAGAATTGGTGGCTCCCAATGGGGAAGGTCAGTCTAGTATGTCAAGCCCTCAGCATTGTTGCAAGTATTTCTGAATCTGGTCCTTTGAGCAGTGAAGGATGGGTTTTAATCCTATTACTGGATTACTTTATAAGCAGAATGAATTTCGGACATAGAATGAGAAAGCCACAGAGAAGAGCCAGAGCTGAAATTCAACAGAACCTGGAAGAGAAGCGAGAAACCAGGAGATGCCACCATGTGCCTTGCCATTTGATAAGCTAAGGACCAAGCCCCAGAACACTACAATCTTGGGGAAGAAAGCATCATCCTGATGACACTTTGATTTGGACTTTTGTCTCAGCCTAAAACCATGAGTGAAAAAATTCTCATTATGCAAACTGACCCATTTCACGATATTTGCTTAGGCAGCCAAGGAAACTAAACACAACTTCCCAAAATTTGTGGAATGCAGTGAAAACAGTGCTTAGAAAGAAATTTGTAGAATTAAATGCATATATTAGAAAAGAAAGACCAAAAAGTAATAACCTAAGCTCTCATCCTAGAAGAGTAGAGAAAGAAAAACAATTTAAGTCTAAAGCAAGCCAAAGAAAATATACATACAAATTAATGCAGGAAAATCAATGAAATTGAAACCAGGAAACAATAAAGTCAATACCAACACAAAATAGCCCTTTGAAAAGATCAATAAAATGAATAAACCTCTAGTCAGGATAACCAAGGAAAAAAGAGAGAACAAATTGTCAAAACCAGAAATCAAAGAGGGTTCACCACTACTGAACCCATGGACTTTATAAAGACAATAAAGAAATCTTATAACAATTCTATGTCCATCAATTTGGTAATTTATTAAAATGGACCAATTTCTTGAAAGACACATTACCAAAACTTACCCAGGAGAAATAGCCTGAATAGCCTTATATCTATTAAAGAAATTGAATCAATAAATAATAACTTTTGCAAAATGAAGCACCAGGCCAAGAAGGCTTCACCTGTGCATTCTACCAAATGTTAAGGAACAAATAATACCAATTCTCCTAATCTCTTTCAGAGATTACTGGAGTCCGTTATAAGGAGAATGAATTTCAGAGAGAAAGAGAGAAAGCCAAAGGGTACAGTCTCCTCTCATCACTCCTATTCAGCATCATGGTACAAGTCCTAGCTAGTGCAATAAAATAAGAAAAAGAAATAAAAGGTATACAGATTGGAAAGTAAGATATAGAAGTGTCTTTATTCCAAGATGACATGATAGTCTATGTAGAAGAGGCAAGGAGCTGGATTTGGTGAGTCATGATTCACCATCTCCTGCTCTAAATGCAATGTTCCTTATACTAAATTATAATGCCTCTCTTACATTATTTATTAGAGAGCAATTGCCACCCATCTTTCTGCCCTCAAAAAGATAAAAGGTAGTGATGATAATAGTGAGAATAATGGTCTTGTTTAAAAACAATTTTATGCAAATGAAACACTAGTCTTAAATGAACTTAAAAAATTTCTATTTTTAATGTGACAGTAAGACTTGAGCTAGTGATCAGTCTTCAGGTTGGTGATTTGTTTTTCACACCATGTTCAAGATATTTTCTCTCTAATCCTCCCCTCAGTGAGGCAGAATATATGTATAAGAAAATAAGTTTGAGAAAACCTTAAAATCATAGAGACAGAGACAAAATAGGTCCTACCGCAGAGACTACCTAATCTCATGGTTTTCAAACTTTGATCCATTAAACTATATTATTTTTTGAAGTGTCATGGGAAGAGGTGGGAGGCTGAGGGCTTTGGCTTTACCTCAAAAAAGACCAGTTCTTTCATTAAGTGTTTCATGGCCAGAAATTTAAAAATCAACAGATCTAGTCCAATGCTTTCACATTCCTATACGAGAAAACTCCAATGTTTTATAAGATTTAGAGATTTTCTGCAACTTTATAGGCAGAAATAGTACAAATCTTGGTTTCCTTACCAACAGACATCCTTTTCACACCACTATCTGGGATTTGCTAACATAGATTCATTTCAGGTTCCCAGAAATTAATGTCCCTACCTAAAGGGAGGAGTTTTTCCTGAAGTTTAATTATGATCATATACATAAGTAAAAACATGTCTTAAAAAAAAAAGTCTGAACTTTCAAAAATTATGTATCTTAAAAAGAAGTTCATTGTATAAATGATCATAGTTATAGCTACCATACAGCAGTTCAGAGATTAGTTTATTAACTCTGGCAACTAAAAAACACAAATTAAAAAAGGTACCTTTTCAAGTCCTGGTTTTGAAATCTTTTCAGTTCCACTATTGCTTTCCAGGCAAATTCCTTCATCAACACCATCATCATTGGAGAAATCATTGCTCATCTGATCACTATGACAACTGCCTTCATTTTCTGCTCCACTGTCAGTACAACTTTCAGTCTGAGGAGATTTCTTAATAAAACATAATTATGTTAAAATTATGCACTAAATAAAAAGAAAATATATTTGGGAAAACTTTTTATCTACTTTGGTGCTAACTTTTCCCACATCATACTAAGAAATTCTTATTAAAAATATTTAGTTTTCTTTAAGTAAATTTATATTATCTCTTAAAAATGAAACATTCAGTAAAATTTTAAAAAACCACAATGTATTTTAAAAGCATCTGTGTCCTTAAAATTCTAATACAACAAATTAGTGAATCAAAATCTATCAAATCTCATTTATGTTTATAGTTGCAAAGTGACAATATAAACTATTTCTTTCAACAAAACACATAAAAGTAAGCATCTGAGCTACAAAATGAGCTTCTCTGGCCCTCAAATCCCAAATTAATATCATCTACTTTCTTGAACAAAACATTCAATTCAGTCTATCAATGTGCTAGGTATTAAAGACAATTAGAAAACTATAAGACATTTTATCTTTGTCTTAAGAATTTCAAACTCTAGTGTACAGGTGGTAGAAATGTAACACTGAGAAATCATATTTTTTCAATGAGAAGTTGCTGTTATATCACTTCCACACAAATTTAAGTTGGAGAATTCTGCTTCTTAAAAATCCCCAAAAAACCATTTGTTTCCTTTTCTTTAACACTTTATATATATGTACCTAAAACTGTTTTTGCCAAGACAAATGTAAGTCAATGTAGGGTATGTATCAAAGATACAGTCCCCATCCCTCAAGCTTGTGGTTCATGGAAAACTAGAGATAAAAAACAACTTAATAACTCCAGAATAAGTCCAAAGAAATAATTCTTCAAATTTCATCAAGTAAGCCAAAGTATCTTTACCCTTCTCTCAAGAATGGACATAGAATTTCCTAAAAAGATATTGTCATACTTTATTATATCTAGGTTTTCCTCCTGTGGAAAAGATTTCCCTTTATAAAAAATATATTAGAAATATACAGCAGACTGATCCAAGACTTCTCTCTGTTTGATTAGGAATCCTCCAAGGATTAGGTCTCCTTAAGGTAATTTCCAAACTAAGCAGAAGTATATATTATTTTAAATTTAATCATTCAAAATATTATCTGGTCAGAGATACCATTCAATTAACATCTTCATCGAAGGTACTCTTTCTTACAAAAGTTATTAAAAGTATGTAGTATCCTTACTTTATAGACAAGGAAAACTGAGGGGCAGAAAGTTTACATGAATTATCCAAACACATGATGCTAGTACATAGCAAGACAACGAACGAACCCATATACAGTGGGCCCAAAATATGTGTTCTTCAATACCATATCGTTCTTTAATATTTCAGAGTACTAAATAAAACCTGATGAATGTTTCAAATTATTTTTGAGCTCCTGGGTAAAAGGCATTTTAATAACTATAAAATAATCACTTATACTCAGAAAAAATGCTTCAAGATAATTTTGAGAAAAATAAACATTACTCCATAACAAATATGCTAATTGGTTGCAAATATTCCCCATTATGAAATTTAGAAGAGTTTCCAAAAGAACAGAGTGGCACATTATTGATCTTTTATTGGATAGTGCTAGAAAAACCGAGAATTATGAAAGGCCAATGAGTAGAAGAAAGAGAGCATTACTCTGTGTTCTTCAAAGTACTAGTCTCAAAGTATTTTGTTTGTTTGTTTGTTTTTATTTCTCTTCTCTTCCCCTCACCCCCGCCCCAGTTGTCTGTTCTCTGTGTCCATTTGCTGCGTGTTCTTCTTTTGTTCGCTTCTGTTGTCAGCGGCATGGGAATCTGTGTCTCTTTTTGTTGCGTCATCTTGCTGTGTCAGCTCTCCATGTGTGCAGCGCCATTCCTGGGCAGGCTGCACTTTCTTTTGCTTTGGGCGGCACTCCTTACGGGGTGCACTCCTTGCGCGTCGGGCCCCCCTACATGGGGGGCACCCCTGTGTGGTACGGCACTCCTTGTGTGCATCAGCACTGTGCATGGGCCAGCTCCACACAGGTCAAGGAGGCCCAGGGTTTGAACCACGGACCTCCCATGTGGTAGACGGACTCCCTATCCATTAGGCGAAGTCCGCTTCCCTCAAAGCATTTAAAGAAAAAGAAAAAGACAGAAAAATCTTTATCTTCTAGTTTTCCAACCTAACCAATTTAAGAGCTAACACACGTTAAGGGGAAACACCCTAGAGACCTTAATCCTTAAAAAAGAGACTAAGAAAAATACAAGAAATTAAATCCATGTTCTCCAGTTTGTTCTTTTATTCACTTATTCATTTATATTTTTTCTGGGTTTATAATATACCAGAAACACAAGAATAGTCTACCTATATATATAATGGTTAGTTTTGATAATTAAGAAAGTTATGGCACATGAGATTACCATTCAGCTCCAAGAAAGAATTCTTAAAATTGAGATCCTTATTGTTTTTTCTAAGAGTATCATAAGTTACTCTGACCAAAGAAGGTTTAAAATATAATTTATGGTGGTTGGGAATATTTGGACAAAGTTAGATCTTTTTATAGAACTTGACATTACATAATAAGAAGACAAAAGCTTCCATCAAGATGACAACCTAGCAAGAGGTCAAAAAAATCCTGAAAATGAAATAATACAAAGTTAGAAGACTCACACTTCCCGAAACTAAAACTTCCTAAAAAGCTAAAGTAATCAAAACAGTGTGGTACTAGCTTAAGGACAGCTACATGGAGCAAAAGAATAGAATTGAGAGGCTAGAAATAAATGCATGCATGTATGATCAACTGATTTTCAACAAGGGTGCCAAGTTTACTCAAGGGGGAAAGAACAGTCTAACAAATGGTGATGGGATAACTGATTTACATGTGCAAAAAATATGAAGTTGAACTTCTATCCTACAAAATATACAAAAACCTCAAAATCTAAAATATAAGGGCTAGACTCATAAAACTCTTTTGAGAGAAAATAGAGGTAAACCTTCATGACCGTGAATTTGGCAACAGATATTAGATTTTACACGAAAATTACAAAACAATATCAAAAAGATAAACTTCATCAAAATTAAAACTTTTGTGCATAAAAGGACATTATCAAGAAAATAAAAAGACAGACCACAGAATGAGAGAAAATATTTGCCCATTTGGTTAAGCATCTTGTATCTGGACTATAGTATATAAAGAAAGAAGGACAAACTAAAACACAAATAACCCACTTAGAACATGAGCAAAGGTCTTCTCAAAAGAAGATATACAAATGGCCAATAAGCACATAAAAAGATGCTCAACATCTTTTAGTTATTAGGAAAATACAAGTCAAAACTACAATAAGATGACAGTTCATACCCACCAAGCGCACTCTTATCAAAACAACAAAAGCAAAAACAAAAACAAAAACAAAAAATTAGAGCCCTTGCACATCGCTGGTGTGAATGTAAAATGATGCAGGTTCTGTGGAAAAAACAGTTCAGAGTTTCTCAAAAGGTTAAACATAGAAATATTTTATGATCCAGATTTCCAGGAAGATGGTGGACTAGAAAGACATGGGACTCTCTTCTTTCCCAGAAAAATAGCTAGAGGACAGGCAGAAGTGGCCTGAAAAAAATCTTCTATGGTTTACAACACCAGGGGAAGGCGACAATGCCCAGAAGAGAAAGGGGCAAAGGAAACAAATCATGATGGCAAAACTGCGAATTAAAAGCTGTAGCTACAACTGCCAGGATCCTCCCCTACCTTATAGATACTTTTGAATTTTCAGACCTTGGGGCCACCCACCTACACAGGAAAGGGGGAAATGAGGGACACAGTCTAAGGCTGATTCAGCTTTTGACCCACAAATTTGGTCTGCTGTGTTCCACCACAAGCCCTTCCAGGCTGGATGGGGCCACACCATCGTTTGCCTTGGGATTCAGCAAGGGACTAAAGAGAACCGATCCTCTCAATTTCCCTCTCTACTGACTGAGACTGGTTGTTGAAGATGCAAGGAATTACTTCCTACCTGGGAAAAGGGAGACAGGTTGCCAGGAAAGGTTGCAGAACTATATCTGAGAAAGTCTGAATTATAAGGTTTTCAGCCTTCAAGCAGGCTCCTCTATCACACTGATGTGGTCCATACTGTAGCACACACAATCCAACCAGGTTAACAGAGAAGGACGCTAAAGAGCACCATCTGCTGGCTGATCAAGAAAGTGCACGAGGAAATTAAAAGTAAATAAGAGGTTTTGTCCGGTCTTTACATCCTCCTGCCCCAAGGCCCTTGGAAGTGAGTCTGTAAAACGTAACTGGGTAGAGGGTCCAGATTTGCACAACTAACAGGGACAATCCTAAAGACCCAGAACAGGTTGAAACAAGTATCAAAGAACAACAGTAACACACAACCTTCCTCTGCTAAATCCCTACAAAAGGGAGAAATTGAGTACCAGAGTAAGCTCACCATTATAATCAGATTCCTAGACATCAGCAAAAAATTACAAGCAAAGAAAATGGAAGAAATGGCTTGAGAAAAGGAATATACAAAGCCCCATATGAGGCACAGGATTTGAGACAACTAATCAAGATGCATGCAGATTTCCAAAATCAAATTAATGAGTTGAAAGACAATATTAATTAAAAAAAAAATAAAGGAAATCAAGAAGATACTGAATGCGCACAAAGAAGAATTTGAAAATCTGAAAAGAAAAGTAACAGCTCACAGAAATCAAAGACATGATAGGTGAGATTAAGAAAACATTTAGAGGGAAGTGGCTGTGGTTCAAGCAATTGAGCTCCCGTTTACCACATGGAGGACCTGGATTTGATTTTTGGGACCTCCTGGTAAAAAAGAAAAAAAAAAGGCATCCCAAACCTGTGCGGTGTGTAGAGGCGCAGGCCCCCACATGGTGAAGCGACGCACCAACAAAAACGATAATGCAACCAGATAGGAAAAAAGAAAAAAGAAAGTATTAGGGAAGTAGATGTGGCTCAAGCAATTGGGCTCCCATCTACCATATAGGAAGTCCAGGGTTCGATGCCCAGGGCCTCCTGGTGAAGGCAAGCTGGCCCGTGTGGTGAGCTGGCCCACGTGGAGTGCTGGCCCATGCGGAGTACTGCCCCACACAGGAGTCTTCCCCATGTAGGAGTGCTGGCCCATGCAGAGAGCTGGTGCAGCAAGATGAGCAACAAAAAGAGACACAAAGGAGAGATAATAAGAGACATGGCAGATCAGGGAGCTGAGGTGGCGCAAGAGAATGATCACCTCTCTCCCATCCCAGAAGGTCCCAGAATTGGTTCCCAGAGCCACATAATGAGAATATAAGCAGACACAGAAGAACACACAGTGAATGGACACAGAGAGCAGACAATGGGGGGGGGGGGGAATAAATAAATCATCTTAAAAAAAAAAAAAAGAAAAAGAAAACATTGGAGGCATACAACAGCAGACTCAAAATGACAGAAAACAGAATAAGTGATACAGAAGACAGAACAGCCAAAATTTAAAAGAGAAAAGGAGAAAGAGAAAAAGAATGGGAAAAATTGAGCATTTACTCACGGAGTTGAATAATATCATGAAACAGAACAATATATGTGCCATGGGAGTTCCAGAAGAAGAGAAGGGAAAAGGGGCAGAACGAGAAAGAGTATTTGAGGAAATAATGGCAGAAAATTTCCCAACTCTCATGAAAGAAATGAATTTAAACGTCCAAGGAGTACAGCCTACCCCAATCAATAAATGCAAACAGATCTACTCCAAGACATATACTACTCATAAGGTCAAATGTCAAAGATGGAGAGAAAATTCTGAGAGCAGGGAGAAAGAAGCAAACCATTACATATCAGGAAGGCCCAGTAAGACTTAGTGTGGATTTCTCCTCAGAAACCATGAGGGTGAGAAGACAGTAGTTCAATACATTTAGGATACTAAAAGAGAAAACCTGTCAGCTGAGACTTCTTTATCCAGCAAAACAGTCCTTCAAATATGAAGGTGAGTTTAAAATATTCACAAATAAAAAGAAACTAAGAGAGTTCATAAAAAGAATCCACTTTTGCAGGAAATATTAAAGGGAACCTTACAATCTGAAAAAGAAAGGAGAGAGAGGCTTGGAAGACAGTATAGATGACAGGAATAGCAGAAAGGATAACCATAAGAATAAAAAGACAAAAATAAGACATGACATATGAAAACCAAAGAAAATTGTGAAAATAAGTAATGCACTTATAGTAATATCATTGAATGTGAATAGATTAAACTCCCCAATAAAAAGATATAGTCTGATACAATGGATTAAAAAAAAATGAGCCATCCATATCTGCCTGCAAGAGACTCATCCTAGACCCAGGGATATAAACTGGCTAAAAGTGAAAGGTTGGAAAAAGATACTCCACGCAAATAGTAACCAAAAAAGATCAGGGGCAACTATACTAATATAGGATAAAACAGACTTTAAATGCAAAAAAGTTATAAGAGATACAGAAGACCATTATATTAATAAAAGGGACAATCCACCAGGAAGAAGTAACAGTCATAAGTATCTATGTACCTAACCAGGATGCTCCAAAATAAATGAGGCAAACTCTGGCAAAACTTAGGGGAAAAACAGACATCTCTAGAGTAACAGTTGGGAGACTTCAAGTCACCATCCACATCAGATAGAATAACTAGACAGAAGATCAACAAGGAATCAGAGAACATGAGCAATATGATAAATGAACTGGACCTAACGGACATATACAGAATGTTGCACCCAAACTCGGTGGGTTATACATTCTTCTTAAGTGCTCACAAATCGTTCTCTAGGATAGACCGCATGTTAGGCCACAAGGCAGGTCTCAATAAATATAAAAAGACTGGAATTATACAAAGCATCTTCTCAGATCATAATGGAATGAAACTAGAAATCAATAATAAACAGCAAAGAAGTAAAATCACAATGTATGGAGGCTCAAAAACACACTCCTAAATAATCAGTGTGTCGAAGAAGAAATTTTAAGTGAAATCAGTAAATACATTGAGGCAAATGAAAAGGAGAACATGACTTATCAAAACTTATGGGGGAAGTGGACGTGGCTCAGCTGATAGAGCATCTGCCTACCATACGGGAGGGTCCAGGGTTCGATCTCCAGGCCCTCCTGACGCATGTGGTGAGCTGGCGCATGTGCAGAGTTGCCATGCACAAAGAGTGCTGTGCCACGCAGGGGCGCTTCCACGTGGGGGTGCCCCTGACACAAGGAGAGAGCCCTGCAAGGAGAACCGCCCTGTGGGAAAAAAGTGCAGCCTGTCCAGGAGTGGTGCTCACACACGGAGAGCTGATTCAGCAAGATGACGTAACAAAAAAGAGACGTAGTTTCCTGGTGCCACCAAGGGTGCAAGCGGGCCAAAAGAACACACAGTGAGTTGACACAGAAAGCAGACAATGGGGGGTAGGGAGGGGAGAGAAATAAATAGATCTTTAAAAAAAAACAAACCGAAAAAAACTTAAGGGATACAACAAATGCAGTGCTAAGAAGGAAATTTATAGCCTTAAATGCCTATATTAAAAAAAGGAGCTAAAACCAAAGCTCTAACTGAACAACTGGAGAAACCAGAAAATGAACAGCAATCCACTCCCAAAGCAAGGAAAAGGAAAAAAATAATAAAAGATTAGAGAAGAAATAAATGAAACTGAGAACAAAAAAGCAAGAGAGAAAATCAACAAAACCAAAGTGGCTCTCTGAGAAAATTAATAAAATTGACAAACCCTTACCTAAACTAAAGAAGAGAAAAAGATAGAAGATGCAAATAAATGAGAAATAAAAGCAGTGAAGTTATAACTGACCCCAAAGAAATAAAAAGGATCATAAGAGGACATTATGAGAAACTGTATGTCAATAAACTAGACAACCTATTTCTAGGACAAATTCCTAGAAATGCACAATTTATACTGACACTACAAGAAAAAATTTAACAAACAAATCATATATAAAGAAATTGAATCAACTATCAAAAATCTCCCAACAAAGAAAAGTCCACAACCAGATGGCTTCACAGGTGAATTATACCAAGCACTTCAAGAAGAATAAATACCAATCCTGTTTAAATTCTTCCAAAAAATTGAAGAGGAGGGGAAAATTACCGAATACATTTTACGAAGCTAATAACAAATACAGATAAAGATGCTACAAGAAAGAAAAATTACACACCAATCTCTCTAATGAACAAAGATGCAAAAGTTCTAAACAAAACACTGCTGATAGAATCCAAAAGATAGCAAGAATTATACACTACGACGAAGTTGGATTTATTCCTGGTATGCAATATACCACATTAACAAAATGAAAGGGGGAAAAAAACCACAGGTCATCTTGATAATACAGAAAAGGCATTGAACAAAATCCAGCATCCTTTCTTGATAACACTTCAAAAGATAGGAATAGAAGGAAAATTCCTCAATTAAGGGCTTATATGAAAAACCCACAACCAACATTGTACTCAATGAGGAAAGGCTGAAAGGATCCCTTCTAACATTGGCAACAAGACAAGGATACCCACAATCACCATGGTTATTTAACATTGTGCTAGAAGCAATTAGACAAGGGAAAAAAAAAGCCATCCAAATTGGAAAAGAAGAAGTATAACTATTTATAGATGACATGATCTTACATAGAAAATTCAGAAATGTCTACAACAAACCTACTTGAGCTAAAAAATGAGTTCAATAAATTGGCAGGATAAAAAATCAATATGCAAAAATCTTTAATGTTTCCGTACACTAGTAATGAACAATCTGAAGAGGAAATCGGGAAAATTCCATTTACAGTAGCAACAAAAAGACTCAAATACCTAGGAATCAATTTAACCTAATTAGTACTGGACCTATATGCAGAAAGAAATCAAGTAGGACTTAAACAATAGAAAGACATTCTGTGTTCATGAATTAGAAGACTAAATAATGTGAAAACATCAATCTTAGCTAAATTGATTTGTAGATTCAATACAACCGCAATCAAAATTCCAGCTGCCTACTTTACAGAAATAGAAATGGCAATTACCAAAATTCATTTGGAAGGTAAAAGGCACCTGAATAGCCAAAAACATCCTAAAAAAGAAGAATGAGGGAAGCGGATGAGGCTCAGCCAGTTGGGCATCCCCCAACCACATGGGAGGTCCTGGGTTTGGGTCCCAGTGCCTCCTAAAAGAAGACAAGCAGATGCCCACATCCGCCACAGCGAGAGCTAGACACTTGCACCCTTCTGCAACAAGAGCTGAGGCCAACCGCCCTTCCCCAATGAGAGCTAGATGCCACACTATGTCGCAATGACAGCTAGACACCTGCACCCACCGCAACGAGAACTAGATGATGCACTCCATCACAATGGGCAGATGCCTAAATGAGCAGATGGCACAGGCCAGCAGACACCGCAAGCTGCGGAGAGTGGGTATGGCTGAGGCCTTTGGGTACTCACCTCCCATGTGGGAGGTACTGAGTTCAGTTCCAAGTACCTCCTGGAGAAGGCAAGCAAACAATAAGCAGACAAAGAGAACCATCTGAGGAGGGGGGGATAAATTAAAAATAAAATAAAGTAAAAAATAAATAAATCTTTAAGAAAAAAAAAAGTTGAGTAAGGTGGGAAAACTCTCACTGACTGACCTTGAAACATATTACAAAGCTACAGTGGTCAAAACAGCACAGTACTGGCATAAAGACAGACACACTAATCAGTGGAATAGAGCTGAGAGTACAGAAATTAACCCTCACTCTATGGCCAACTGTTTTTTTTTTAAACAAATCAATTTTATTGATATATGTTAATAAACATACAGTTCATCCAAAGTGTAAAATCAATGGCATTTGCTATAATCACAGTTCTGCATTCATCACTTCAATCATTATTAAAGCGTTTTCATTATTTCAATAATAATAATAATAAACAAAAAACACAAATAAGAAAATTCCTCACCTCTTGATCTCTCTATGCTTCCCCCACTTTACACAGCTGCCATTTCTGGCTATTCATTCCAAAGTATATTATCAATTTCTTTTAGTATAACCACAATATTGTACATTCACCATCTCAAAAATTTTAGAACAATTTCATTATTCCAAAAAGAAAGATGCCACAACCCTTGGTATTCCTTCCTCAGATCTACATAACCACTAATCTCCTTTCATTTTTATAAATTGATTTGTATTTACATTTTATACAAATGGAATCAGACAATATGTAGTACTCTGTGTCTCGTCTCCTTCCCTTAGCATAAATTTATTTTTTGTCTGATATTAACATTATGTACTATTAACTTACATTTGTTCAGTTTCAAAGAAAAAAGGTCTTATATATGCAATTCTACTCATATTCGTGTTTCACATAATGTATTTATCTTTCACATAATACATTTCATTCATACTGAGGCAATAATATAGTATTTGTCCTCCATTTATCAAGACTGTGATAAATGCCACTGAATTGTATACTTAAATGTGGTTAAAATGGCAATTTTATATATATATAAACATAATTTTTTAAAAAAAGGCAGCCTACTGACAGTTACGTCAGTAAGTTAAAAGATAGCTTTTAAAAACACGACTGACCAAATAGATGAATGAAAAATATTTTATAACAAGAAATATAATAAATATTTACCTCATCTTCAATATCAATAAATGTACTCATATCGAGCTCCTCCGGAAAGGTCATCCGATCATTCAATTTAATCCTATGCATAGTTGTATAATCAAAATCAAACCTTTTCAACTGTAAGGTCAGCAGATAAGGGAAATGCAAAAACCGAAGGCCCTAAAAAAGGAAAAAAGTACCCTAATGATTACTGAATATTTATCATATAATTAAGTGCTTTTAATTCCTACATGGCATCTACCTTTCGTGCATCACATTTCTTCTTACAACGTTCACAAAAGTACTGATTTGGGCCATCGAGGATCTCTGGCTGAATAAATGCATGCAATGCTTCTTCCTAGGAAAAAAAGTTTAATAATTAACTTAAAAATATGTTAATGACAAAGCCTTGAATATAAAACATTGCAATTACCTAAACACTCATGGTCAGTAGAATGGCTAGAAAATTAGGAACTTAAAAGTCACCAACAATAAAAATTATCAACAGCAAAATAATGTTATCACTACAAAAACTGACCAAAAATATTTTTTCATTCTGCATGACATCTGCGTGTTCTATGTATTATTTTAAAACATGTGATTTTAGTACATTAATGTTAGTTATTGCTACCTTTTTTTATCATATTTGACTTTATACTGGAGAATTTGTATAAATAATATAACAAGACTCTTAAATTACAAATATCTTCAACTTCTGAAGAATTCACACTATTCATACACTTAAAAAATCTAAATATCACCCTTCATTACTAAATTAAAGGTCAGTAGTCTACCACTATGACTAATTTATAAATATTGAAAAACTGTCCAAACTTCTCACTGCGTGACAGATGCTGCCCCATTTAAAAACGTATAAAAAGAGTTATTGGATGGTTTACCTAGCAAAACCGTATGGTTGTTTTCTCTGTGCCTTAAGACAGAAGTAAGAAACTCAGTGTGCATACAGTTGAAGACTCAAGTGGGCATAAAATTCATTTTAATTCTAAATCACTAACTTTTCATAATTTAAAAATTATATATTTTATTAAAAACTAATATGTAGGATTATACATATATTACCATTTTCATCTGATATCATCTCTTTTTTTCATATAGTATTTCTGGTCTAAGCCAGATATTACATATTACTAGTAATATGTAAAGGGAAAGAAATAGCATTAAGACAAAATATCTTCAATATTTTTCTTCTAATAAAGAACAAATTGTGACTCAAAAAATAAAGGGAGCTTTATCTGGCAAATGGACTTCATTACAAAACGGTTGCCAAAGCTTATAAAACTATCCACATATTATTCAATATAGCTCACTTTGGAACAAGATTAAAAAAACATGAAAAGATATTTAACAGATTTCTAAACTCATCCTCTATCCTATATTGTTCTCAGAACTCAATGAAGCATTAAGGGAGAGAGGAGGGGATGAATTAGCTGGATTGTGGTTGTCTTTTACAGGACCAAGCATTTTACTGAAAGGGCACTTTTGGAAAATGATTTTATTTTGTCTAAAGCAAATTTTAAGAATGAAAAAGACAAATTCTGTAAAAACACAAGAAAAGAAAGAAGATTAAAAAAAATCAGACCTATGGCTTAACACAGATGGACTGATATCATTAGGCTTTCCAACAGAAGTCATTTGAAATGGTAAGTACTGAATATAAAAAATGGGGGGAGGGGAGGGGAACAAGGATGGTGGTGAGAAAACTGTGTAATTCAAATTCTACTTTACACCCTAAACTAAGATATGTGTATTAGTCTCTGGCTTATAGTTCACAGCTAGAAATATTTTCTTTTAAAACAGAAAAGTAACAAAAACAGAGTATTCTGATATACCCTTTACTCAGACTCACCAGCTTTAAACATTTGATACCTTTGTATTATTATTCTCTCTCACACACGTGTATTTTTTTTCTGAACCCTTTGAGAGCAGGTTTACACACCACGTTTTACCTTTTAATACTTTAATGTGATTTTTAAAACGATAAGGATATTCTTACAAAAACAATATCAAACTTAAAAAATTTAATCATTTCAAAGTATTTTCGTCAGCCCATATTCTGATTGTCATTTATCCTAATATAATGTCCTTTATAGCATTTCCCCACTTACAGTAGAGTATCTGTTCCAGGATAATAGACTGCATTTAGACACTTTTCTCACTAGAGTCCTTTAACCAAGAACAGTTCCTTAGTCTGTCTGATGACAGTGTCAATTTTTGAAGAATAAAGGGCAGTTATTTTATAGAGTAATCCACAATTTGGGTTTGTTTACTATCCTTCATGATTTGGTTGAGGTTATACTTTTTTGCCTGACTGCTTCTAGCTACTTGCTAGATAAACTTTTAAGGGTATCACAGTTGCAGGTCATTATGTCTATAACCTCTTCATTAGTGATATTAACTTTAATCACTTTGTGTAGGTGATGTCCAGTTTCTTCACTATATAATTTTTCCCCTTGTAATTATATAAGCAATCTGCAAGAAGACACTTGGAAGCCACATAAAATTCTTGAGCTTTATCAAGCTTTCTATCCTAGATTTAGCATCCACTAACAGATTCTTGAATGAACCAAATTTTAATAATGATGTTTGTTTTATGAACCAACTTGAAAATCTCTTTTAAATCAGCAAATTAAGGCCATTTGTATTTATTGATAGAACTGATTATGTTTGGCATGATCTCTCATTATTATAATCACTGTCTGTATTATGCCATCTTTACTGTCTTTCACTACCTGGCATGTGTTCTTTGCTATTTTAAAATTTTTCTTTTGGTATTTAGGAAGATTAACAATTTTGTTCTAGTAGTTAGTTTTGCATTTACACTACTTTTAGAGTCCTTAATCCCCTCTATTCTTACTTAACTTTTTAGTGTATAGGCTGCCAGTTTTAAATGGTATCCTTTGTCTCCACCTATACTACTGTCAGTGTAGTTTAGTTCTTCATTCTCATCCCCTTTTCCTCCCTATTTTAAAAGTTGTATTCATTGAACATTGTCCATCATATAAACTTTCATACTATTCTTCTACCCATGCCCAACCTTGCTTTTATTTAGTTCTTAATTCTATAATTTGATATATTAAATTTCACAGTCCTTTTGCAGAAGCTTCCCTAGCAATCTATTGGTTGGATGAAGCTCATCCACAAACTCTTCAAGCAAGGCTCATGGGTACAATATTCACTGAATCCTTGATATGGTTCGAAATTGCTTTTTGAAGGAAGCTTGGATGGCTATTGAAGAGAAGCCTGACCTGTACTTTCTTTCCTTGAGTTTCTTAAAAAAGTTACTCTAAGGCTGTATTTCACATGTTGCTCTTCAGAAGTGTGATGCCAGCCCAATCTATCTTTAAAATCTACTAGCTTACTAAAGCATGCCTCAGAATTGATGGCTCCAAGCCAATTCTTTCATATGGCAAGTCCTTCAAACGGTAAATTTAATGTTCCCCTTATTTACAGAAAGTGTTCTTAGACTAATAGTTAACTATCAGTTCTCTAATCCATTGTTCTTTACAGACTGCAGTCATGTTGGCTCTCTCCCAGTCTTCCTTTTCAACCATTTTTCTGAGATCCTTCTTACTTCTATATTTATTTGCATTGAATATCCCTCATTAGATTTTCTTTTTTTTTTTTTTTTAAAGATTTATTTA
Source organism: Dasypus novemcinctus (assembly GCF_030445035.2). Lineage (NCBI taxonomy): Eukaryota > Metazoa > Chordata > Mammalia > Cingulata > Dasypodidae > Dasypus > Dasypus novemcinctus. Next base: position 82,238,066 of record NC_080682.1, read on the forward strand.
TTGATTTAATTTCCCCCCCTCCCTGGTTGTCTGCTCTTGGTGTCTATTTGCTGTGTCTTGTTTCTTTGTCCGATTCTGCTGTCTCAGCGGTAGGGGAAGTGTGGGCGGCGCCATTCCTGGGCAGGCTGCACTTTCTTTTCACGCTAGGCGGCTTTCCTCACGGGCGCACTCTTTGCGCATGGGGCTCTCCCACGCGGGGGACACCCTTGCGTGGCACGGCACTCCTTGAGGGCATCAGCGCTGCGCATGGCCAGCTCCACATGGGTCAAGGAGGCCCCGGGTTTGAACCGCGGACCTCCCATGTGGTAGACGGACGCCCTAACCACTGGGCCAAAGTCCGTTTCCCTAGATTTTCTTTTGATTCTATTCTCTCTTGAGCATTTTCTCAATTATTCTTCCTTGCTGAGATAGTTTTATCTCTTCTTAAATTTCTTCTCTGAGTTTGATCAAGTCTTATTTCATTTCTTCCTAGTTTTTTTCTTCGTTTATTTTCTTAACACATCTCTCCACAAGTTGCTGGATTAGCAAAACCAAGTTTTGTTCGTTTTTTGGCTTTTTAACTTTATGTTGTTTTTTTTCCTCCGTTAAGGAATATAATTCAGTCTAAAGTAGTTTGCTGCGGTATCCTTGTACTTTGTAGCTATTTTCCTATAGCTGTTTTTTTTGAGGGGGGGGGATGCCAGGGGGCCTCATCAGCTGAAATATGCTTTATTTTTTTGTTTTTGTTTAATAGCAGTGCTATGTAAACTGGATTTTCACATTGGTCTCAGTTTGTGCAGAGCATTCGTAGTTTGAGAGCACCTTCTGACAATTTAGTGAAGTGCTCTTTCTAGAGTGGGTAAGGGGAGGGGTGTCTTATTTATTTCATTTTTGCAGGACCCTTAACTATCCTTTTCTACTTCTTGGTTTCCCTTCGCTGATAAGACTCTGAGGGACATCACTCCTTCACTATCTCCTTCATCCCCAGAAGCAAAATTTCTCTACTAATTCTGACGCTACTAATTCTGCTCACTCTAAAGCCTGTTCCCTGTAGGTGGTACTATAAACTACCAAGTCCCAGAATGTGCACATTATTTCTCACTTATTGTTGTACTTTCCCTTTTTGAGGGTGAGTTCTTTGTTTCATTTAAGGCCTTTAATAGCTTCTTCTCTTTTTCATAGAATTTCTTAAGCTCCCCACGCCATCACTCTCCAGATATACAGACTTGCAGTAGAAGCTCTATAATAGGTGATTATTTTGTTACCTACAAGTAATTTGAAGTTCATGGTATTCTATCTCCTAGAAATACAGAAGATATTGGCTAGGTGGGTTTCATTTGCATTCTTTTTTAGACTTATAGTTTTGAAGGGGGATTCAGACAGGCAGTACCATTATGCTCCAGACCCAGAAATCAGTTAAAGCTATCCTAATAGATATTATTGCTTCTTTCTTCTACCTTTTAACAAGTGGTTTACAGGATAATTTTTTAAAGTAGCCAATTATAAAAGTTAGTTTAAATTCATCCATTCAATCAACAAGTTATGTAAATGAGTTAAATCAATTATATACATTTATCTGCACTTAATACAATCTACAAGTAAAAATGACAAGGTATATGTTAGGTATGAAAAATAGGTTGGGAAGCAGATTTGGCTCAACTGATAAAGCATCTGCCTACCATATGGGAAGTCCAGGGTTCAAACCCAGGGCCTCCTGACCCATGCATGTGAGCTGGCCCACGTGCAGTGCTGATGCCATGCTACACAGGGGTGTCCCCTGTGTAGGGGAGTCCACGTGCAAAGAGGGCGCCCCACATGGAGAGCTGCCCTGCACAAAAGAAGCGCAGTCTGACCAGGAGTGGCACTGCACACACAGAGAGCTGACACAGCAAGATGATGCAACAAAAAGAGACACAGATTTTCAGTGCCACTGACAAGAATGCAAGCGGAAACATAGAAGAACACACAGTGAATGGACACAGAAGGCAGACAATGGGGGGTGGGGTGGGGGCAGAAATAAATAATAAAATCTTTAAAAAAAAAGGTTATAAACCATAAAAATGGAACAAAGTATTATAAACTCTGAACTATTATTAAGACAAATAAATGTACTGCGTCCCATGAGTGTCCTTCTAGGGTATGTAAAATTATTCCTGTACCAGGCTTTCAAACTAGCTCTGAGTTGACAATGATAGTTTTGGTCATTCCAAAGTGAGGATAACAGTTTTATTATCTAGAGTTTTGCTCCCCCTCAAAAATTATACAAAATATAATTTTGCACATTTTTTAAACTCTGTAATTTTCAGAATTTAGGACAGAAAATAAATAATTCATATATCATTATTCCTCCAAACAAAAAATACTGATTGGCAGCTCCTCCAAAAGGTAAACATACAATTAATGTATGATCCAGCAATTCTACTCTTAGGTATACACCCAAAAGAACTGAAAACAGGGGCAAAATAAAAAAAATACGTACATACATATGCATGTTCATAATAGCACTATTCAATAGCCAAAAGGAGGACAGCCCACATATCCCGCCAGTAATGAATGGATAAACAGATGGTGGCGTGTATACACACACATACACACACTGGAATATTTTTTAGTCATAAAAAGAAATAAATTCCTGGATCTTGAAAATATTATGCTAAGTGAAAGAAGTCATACACAAAAGATCACATATTGTATTCTTCCATTTATGTGAAATATTCGGAAATGATAAATCCACAGAATGCCCCTGACAGTTGCCAGAGACTGGGATGAGGAGAGAGGAAAGATGATACCTGTTTAATGATTATGGGATTTACTTTTACACGAAGAAAATGTTTTGAAACTAGATAGAGGTGGTGGGTGAACAACACCGTGAATTTACTAAATGCTACAAAACTGTTCACCTTAAAATGATATATTTTATATTATGTGAATTTCAACTCAATTAAAAAAATATTAATAGTTTAATACAACTTTATAGGTAATGCAGATTATCCAGGAAAAGCACAATAAAAAGAAACAGCCAAGGTTTCCAGAAAGATGGCGGATTAGGGAGTTGCAGGGTTCATGCCTCACCCCCCAAAAACAGCCAGTGGACAGACAGAAACTGTACAGAAGAACAACTGTTCTGGAGTTCCAAAGACCAAGGAAGTACTGTGCAGCATCCAGAAAAGAGCAGCAAAAAGAGATGGAAAAAGTGCTGTGCAGACTAAATGGATCCAGCTCTTGGCACCAATTCCCTACTCTCAGGGCAAGTAGCTTCACATCAGGCTGGTCCATGCCCAATGGGTGGTTATGGGCTGCGAGGGTCATGAAAGTCCAGTTCCCTCAAAGCAGGGAGGTACACAGCCCAGTACAACCCAGCTTTTGGCCAGGGGACTTAGACTGCTGGGTCCAATGGTTTCAGCCTGACCAGGTCAGGTGCTGCCATGCCATGATTCCACCTGTGTGAGGAAAGGTAGCAGGCAGAGAACTAAAAATACCCTTTCTGAGGGCTGCTGAGAATTGGACAGGCCAGGAAAGAACAGCCTTGGGGAGCTGAAGTAAACATTTTTTGGTCTTTCCTGACCTTTCCCCCAGGGCCCTCTGGAACTGGTCTGCATCCCCTTCATGGGTCCCTGGCCCTGTTTTGGGTGGGAAATAACAGTGAACCAAATGTCAGAGAAGAGCCTTAACACAAAACTGATCGATAAAAAACATCTTAGACAATAGAGAGAAACCAACCTTCAGAGTAAACTCAACAAGATAATCAGATGCCAAGGCCTCAGCAAAAAATTACAAGTCATACTAAGAAAGAGGAAGATATGGTCCAGTCAAAGCAGCAAATTAAATAGTTAGAGAAGATACAGAACTTGAAACAATTAATCAAAGGTGAAATTCAAAAAAATCTCCTAAATTAATGCAAGGAGATATAGGAAAATATGGCTAAAGAGATAAATGCTACTAAGACACTGGGGAAGCAGATATGGCTCAAGCAACTGGGCTCCTGTCTACCATGAGAGGTTCAGAGTTAATTCCCAGGTCCTCCTGGTGAAGACAAGTTGGCCCATGTAGCAGGCTGGCCTGAGCAGAGAGCTGGCCCAGCCAGATGAGGCAACAAAAAGCGACAGAGAGGAGAGACAGTAAGAGACGCAGCAGACCAGGGAGATGAGGAGGCTCAAGAGAGTGAGCACCTCTCTCACACTGGAAGGTCCCAGGATCAGTTCCTGGTGCCACCCAAAGAGAGGACAAGCAGACACAGAAGAACGCACAGTGAATGGACACAGAGAGCAGACAACCGGGGGGGGGGGTAGATAAATAATAAATATTTATTTTAAAAAGACGATGATGACACTAGGTGACAAAAAAGAAGAATTTGAGAGCATGGAAAAAACAGAACTTATGGGAATGAAAAGTACAATAGTTGAAATTAAAAATACACTAGAGGCATACAACAAATTTGAAGAGGCAGATAGAAAGGATAGGCAACTTGCAATTCAGGACATCCAAAACCTAAATGGCAGAAAAACAGATAGAGAAAAGAATGGAAAAAATTAAGAAGGGTCTAATGGAGCCGAATGACAGCATGGAGCATACAAACATTTGTATCATGGATGTCCCAGAAGGAGAAGAAAAGGGAAGAGGGGCAGAAAAAACATTTGATTAAATAATGGCTGAAAATTCCCAATTCTTATGAAAGACATTAAATACAAGCCCAAGAACTACAATGTACACCAACTCCAAGACACATACTAATCAGAATGTCAAATGCCAAAGATAAAGAGAAAATTATGAAAGCAACAAGAGAAAAGTGTTTCATCACATACAAGAGATACCCAATGAAAATAAGTCCTGATTTCTGATCAGAAACCATGGAGGTGAAAAGGCAGTGATATATATTTAAGAAACTGAAAGGCAAACACTGACAGCCCAAAATTCTTTATTTGGCAAAACTGTCCTTCAAAATGAGGGAAAACTTAAGATATTCATAGATAAACAGAAACTGAGGGAGTCATTAACAAGAGACCTGCCCCTTCAAGAAATATTAAAGTCAACCACCACACCAGGTAGCCAAGAGTGCCTACAACTGAAAGAAGAATAATTCCATCTATCACCCACGTGGAATCTAAGCCCCCTCTCGATATAGATGTAGAGTGGAAATAACCATTCCAGGGTCCACAGGATGGAGGAACAGAGTATGGATTAGAGTGGACTTACTGATATTCTATTCATGAACTATTTTGATTAGTAATCAAAGAAAGTGTGGCATTGATGTGGAGAGAGTGGCCATGGTCGCTTCTGGGGTTAGGGAGTGGGAGATGTGATGTGGGGGCATTTTTAGGACTTGGAGTTGTTCTGGGTGGTACTGCAGGGGCAGTTGCTGGACATTTTGTGTCCTCCCATGGCCCACTGGGTGGACTGGGGGAGAGTGTGGACTATAGTGTGGACCACTGACCATGTGGTGCAGCAGTGCTCAGAGATGTATTCACCGACTGCAATGAATGTCCTATGATGATGTGGGAGGTGGTTGTTGTGGAAGGAGTGAGGTGAGGGGGGTGGGGAGTGTATGGGGACCTCAAATTTTTAAAATTTAACATTAAAAAAAAAGACAAAAAAATATTAAAGGATTTCAACAGGCTAAAAGGAAAAGACAGGACAGAAGGGCTTGAAGGAGATAATAGAAATGAGGACTATCTGTCCTAAAAAGGTAAAAAGAGAGACAAAAATAAGACATGACATATAAAAGCCAAAGGATAAAATGGTTGAAGTAAGTAATGTCTTTATAGCAATAACTCTGAATGTTAACAGATTAAACTCCCCAGTCAAAAGACAGAGATTGGCAGAATGGATTAAAAAAATATATGACCCATCTATATGCTATCTACAAGAGACTCACTTAGACTCAGACACAAACAGGTTAAAAGTAGAAGGCTGGAAAAAGATATACCACATAAATGATAACCAAAAGAAAGCTAGGGAAGCTATACTTGTATCAGACAAAGCAGAATGTAAGTGCAAAGCTGTTATAAGAGACAAAGGAAATTACATATTAATAAAAGGGGCAATCCACCAAGAAGAAACAACAATATTTATGCACCTAACCACAGTACCTCAAAACGCACAAGGCAAACAGTAGCAAAAACAAAACAAAACAAAAAAAAAAACTGAAGGGAGTAATAGAGACCTCTACAATTATAGGTGGAGACTCAATATACTTCTCACATGGATAGGGAGCATATCTAGACAGATGATGAATAAGGAAACAGAGAAATGAATAATTTGATAAATGAACTAGGATGGAACACATATATGGAAGTTAAATTACCTCTATTCAGAGATGACATGATGTTATATCTAGAAAACCCTAAAGTATTCACCAAAAAACTCAGAGGTAAAAGATGAACATGCAAAAACCAGTTGTTTCTACACACTAACAATGAAAAATCAAAAATGAAATTAAGAAAACAATCTCATTTATGACAGCATTAAAAACTGTTATGGATACATTTTAACAAAGGAGGAATAAGACAATGAAAACTACAAAACGCTGTTGTGGAAAACAGTTCAGGATTCCTCAAAAGGTTAAATGCAAAATACCAAATGATCAGGAAGCGGACTTGGTCCAATGGATAGAGCATCCGCCTACCACATGGGAGGTCCGCAGTTCAAACTCCGGGCCTCCTTGACCCGTGTGGAGCTGGCCCATGCACAGTGCTGATGTACACAAGGAGTGCCCTGCCACACAGGGGTGTCCCCCGCATAGGGGAGGCCCCATGCGCAAGGAGTGCGCCCCATAAGGAGAGCTGCCCAGTGCGAAAGAAAAGTGCAGCCTGCCCAAGAATGGCACCACACATACGGAGAGCTGACACAACAAGATAACGCAACAAAAAGAAACACAGATTCCCGGGGCTGCTGGTAAGGATAGAAGCAGTCACAGAAGAACACACAGCGAATGGACACACACAGCAGACAACGGGGGGGGGGGGGGGGGGGGGCGGGGAAGGGGACAGAAATAAAAAAATAAATCTTAAAAAAAAACAAAACACCAAATAACCCAGCAATCCCAATACTAGGTACATGCAAAAAATAATTGAAAACAGGGACTCAAACAGAAACATGTGCACCAATGTTTATCGCAACCTTATTCACAAAGACAGAAGATGGAAAAAACCCAAGTGTCCATTAACAGATGAATGGATAAGCAAAAGGTAGTATACAAACAATGGAATTTTATTCATTTACAAAAAGGGATGAAGTTGATACATTCTATAACATGGATGAACACTGGAAACATTATGCTGAGTGAAAATAGACAGAAAAGGATAAATATAATATCATTCCACTTATGTAAAATATCTAGATTAGTCAAATTCACAGAGACAGAAAGAATAGAGGTTACTAGAAGCTGGAGTCAGAGGGGATTGGGGAGTTACTGCCTAATGGATACAGAATTCCTATTTAGTGTGATGAAAATATTTTAGAAATATATGGTGTGATAGTTACACAACACTGTGAATGCAATTAATTCCACTGAATCATATACATAAAAATGGTAAAAAAATTAGTAACTTTTATGTTATGTGTGTGTGTATATAATAGCACAATGAAATTAGAAATTAGAGATTTTTAATACACTTTATGTTTCTGCCAATGGTAACATTTTGGAAAACTATTGTATAATATCACATTCAGGTGTTAACAATGATACAACCACTGATATCATTCATCACTTAGTGTATTCATTTGTGTATGTATTAAATTCTATACAATTTTATCACGTGTATTGGTTCATGTATCAAGGATGCTCATGTTATCCCTTTATTACCACAACAAACACTTCCCCAGCTCCCTTATCCCACAAATTTATAAGCTCTGACAATGACTAGTCTCTTTCCCATTTCTAAAAGTCTGACATTCCAAAAGTGGAATCAAATAGTAACCTTCTAGGATTGGCTTTCTTCACTCAGCATAATCTCCTGGAGAGTCATCTAAATGGACAGATTCATTTCATTTTATTGCTAAGTAGTATTTCATGGTATGTATATACCAGTTTCTCAAACCATTTGCTTTTTGAAGGGCATGTGGGCTAATTTCAGGTTTTGGATATTACAAATAAAGTTAATTGATAACATTCATGTATAGGCATTTGTGTGAGCATAAGTTTTTACTTTTCTGGGATAAATGACAGAGTGCCACTGACGGGTTACATGTTAATTGCATTTTTAGTTTTATAAGAAACTGCCTGTACCATTTTACAATCCCACCAGCAATGTGCGATATAAGTTTTTCCACATTATCACCAACATTTATTGCAGCCACTATTTATTATTTTAGCCATTCTACTAAATAGAAAACTTCATTGTGGTTTGAATTTGCATTTTTCTAACAGCTAATAATGTTGAACATCTTTTCCTATGTTTACATGACATCAGTACATATTCTTTGATGAAATGCTGTTCCTATCTTTTGTCCATTTTCTAACTGGATTGTTTGGGTTTATTTACTGTTTTTTTTTTTTTTTAGAGTTTTTATATATTCTAGATAGTACTAATTTTGTTAGATAGGGGTTTGCAAATATTTTCTCCCAGTGTGTAGATCATCTTTTCATCATCTTCAAATGGGCTTTCAGAGTAAATATTTTTTATTTTGATGAGCTCCAAATGATTAATTTTCCCTTTTATGGACTGTGCTTTTCATGTTACATCTCAGAACTTTAGTTTTTCATTTTACACTTTGATTCATTTTGAGTTCATTTTTGTATAAGGTTTAAGGTATAAGTTGATGCTCATTTTTGTGCATATCAATGACTAATTGCTCCAGCATCATCTGCTTACTCCACTGAGTTACTTCTGTGTCCCTCAGAAATCAGTTGGGCATATTGTATGAGTCTATTTCTGTGTTCTCTATTTTGTTTCACTGATCTTTGTGTCTAACCATCCACCAACATGACACTGCAAGTATTATGTAGCTATATAATACCTTGAAATCAGGTAGACTGATTCCTCTCATTTTATTCTTCTATTTCAAAATAGCTTTGGCTAATCTAGTACCTTTGTCTCCCTACATAAATTTTAGAATGAGGAATGAGTTTTTGAGTATATCCTCAAAATTGTTGCTGGATCTTGATAGAAATTATGCTAAACCTATGCATAATTTTGGGAAGAAATGGTAACTGTACTATGTTAAATCATATAATCAGTGTGCACAGAATGTCTCTCCATTTATTCCATTTATTTAAATCTTTGTTTCCAGTTATATATGTTTTAGCACATAGATCCAGTACTCTTTTAATTGGATTTACAATGAAGTATTTTTTTTTTGTACAATTGTAAATGGTATTATACTTTTAGCGTCAATTTCTACATGTCCATTAGTAGTAGTATTTAGAAATGCAATTGATTTTAATTAATGTTTTCCTTGGATCCTGCTGCTACTTTGTTGAATTAACTTCTTAGTTTTAGGAGTTTTTTTGCAGATGCCTTGGGATTTTTTACATAGACAATCATGTCATCTAAAATTAGGGACAATTTTATTTTTTCCTCTCCAATTGGTATGCTTTTTACTTCCATTCTTGTCTTACTGTTCTGGCTAGGACTTACAGTACTATGTACGTGGTGAGAGTAGAAATCCTTGTCTTGACAGTCTCGACATCCTCAGTGAAATCAGCCTTGAACCCCTGGAAGCACCCCAGTTGATCATGGTGCATAATCATATTCGGATGTTGTTTAATTTTATCTGTATGTATTTTTTTAAGGATTTTCCCCTCTAGGTCCATATGGGATATTGGTCATAGTGTTCTCTTTTATTCTACTGTCTTTGATTTAGTACCAAGATATAAATAGCTTGGGTTCCCTCCTCTGCTAATAATTTTGGAAGAGATTGTTTAAAAATTGGTGTTAATTCTTTTTATTTTTTAACTTATTTTTAAAGAAGCTTTAGATTACACAAATGTTATATAAAAAATATAGGGGATTCCCATACGCCACCCCCCCCATTCCCTCCCCTCCCACACTTTTCCACATTAACAACAATCTTTCATTAGTGTGGGACATTTGTTACAATTGATGAACACATATTGAATGAAGCATTGCTATTATCCATGGGCTATAGTTTATGGTTTACACTTTGCCCCACACAATTTTATAAGTTATGACAAAATGTTAATGGCCTGTATTTGTTATAGGGGTATTCAAATTATCTAATTCATATTGGGTGAGTTGTAGTAGACTGTGCTTTTCAAGGATTGGTCAATTTCATCTAAGTTGTCAAATTGATGCTTACAGAATCCTTCATTGTATTCTTATTATCCTTTTGATATGTGGAGGTCTGTAATGTGATCCCTTATTTCATTCCTGATATTAGAAATTTGTGTCTTCTTATCTTTGTCAGTATTGCTAAGGTTTTTCAATTTTATTGATCTTTTAAAAGTATCAGCTCTTTCTTTTATTTGATTCTCTCTATTGTACTTGTTTTCAATTTTACTGATTTCTGCTCTTGACTACCTCCTGCTTGCTTTGCATTTATTTTGCTCTTCTTTTTCTAGGTTAGGTGGTAGCTTAGTTTATCAATTTTTAACCTTTCCTTTTCAAAAATATAACCATTCAGTGCTATAAGTTTCCCTCTCAGCACTGCTATCGCTGTATTTCATTAATTTTTATTTTATATTCTCATTTTCAAAGCTTTTTAAAAAATTTTTCTCTTCAGACTTGCTCTTTGACCCATTGATTATTAAGAGGTATATTGTTTAGTTTCCAAGTATTTGGAGATTTTCCTGTAATCTTTCTGTTACTGATTTCTTAACTGTTTCCACTGTGATTAGAGAACATACTCTCTTGTGATTTTAAGTCTTTATATTTGTTGAAGCTTATTTTATAGCCATGATATGGCTGTTTTTGGTATCCATGTGAACCTAAGAAGACCATCTATTCTGTTGTTGTTGGGTAGAGTGCTTTGTAAATGTTGATTAGATCCTGTTGGTTGATGGTGGTGTGTTCTACATCTTGCTGATATTTCTTATACTTGTTCTATCATTTGTTGAGAGAGGCATATTTAAATTTCCAACTATAATTGTGGATATGTCTATTTCTCCTTTCATTTTTATCAGTTTTTGCTTCATATATTTTACACCTGTTATTTGGTGCACACATGTTTAGGACTGCTATGTCTTCTTAGTAGATTGACCCTTTATCATTATATAATGTTCCTCCCTGTGTCTAGTAATACCATTTGTTCTAAAACATACTTGATATTAATATAGCCACTGCTCCTGATTTATTGTGATTCATGTTTGCATGATAAGTTGTCTTGTATCTTTTTACTTTCATCCTACCTATATCAATATACTTGAAGTGAGTTTTTTTGTAGAACAGCATAAAGTTGGGTCGTTTATTTTGTTTCCACTCTACAATACCTGCCATTTTATTTCTGTTTGTTCTCTTGATTTTTTATTTGTTCTCTTTTTCTTGCCTTCCTGTGGTTATTTGAATTCTTTTTAAACATTTATATATAGTGTTTTGCATATACTTCTTTTGTAGTGGTTGGTCCAGGTATTACACAGGTATATACATGTAACATCAGTCTACTGGTATCATCATTTTACCATTTTGAATGAAACGCAGAAATCTTAACCGCTCCCCCATTTACATCATTTTATCCTCCCATTTATAACTGTCTAAAATATTTCCTCTACATATATTTAGAACCACAGACACTGTTATAATTTTGGTTCAAAAATCAATTATTTAGAAACCAGGGAAGAAAATTCTAGGGTAGCCATATTTTTGCTTGCCCAGTGTTCTTCCTTCTTGCTGAACAGAAGCTTGATGCATTTTTAAAATCATTTCCTTTCTGTTTAGAGAATTTCTTTACACCATTTTTTTTGGGGGCTAGGTTTGCTGGTGAAATATTTTCTAAGCATTCCTTCATCTGAGAATGTCTTGATTTTTCCTTCATTCCTGAAGGACATTTTCATTGGATACAGAACTCTGGGTTGACAGTTATTTTTTTCAGCACTTGGAAAAATGTGTCCCAACTCCTCCGGCCTTCATAATTTCTGTTGAGAATTCCATTAATAGTAAATAAAAAGTTTTTCTCCTATATATAAGGTTTTTTTTACTCTTGTTTTCAAGATACTTTCTGTCTTGAGTTTTCAGAAATTTGATTATAATTGGACTTGTAGAATTCTTTGGGCTTTTCCTATCTGGGGTTCACTTTCAGATTTATGAGTTCATGCTTTTTACAAAATTTAGGAAGTTTTCAGCAATTGTTTCTTTGAGTACTTTTTCAGCCCAGCTTCTTTCTCTTCTCCTTTCAGGACTCTGACGACACAACTATTAGATCTTTTATTATATTCCTATAGGTCTCTGACGACCTTTTTTAAAAAAACTATTTTTTTCTCCTGTTTAGATTAATCTATCTATAGAAGATAGAATATTCTATCTTCAAGATCACTGATTCTTTTTGATGTTGCCTTCATTCTGCTACTGAGCATAACCACGGATTTTTTTTTTTTAATTTCAGTTATTATGTTTTTTAGTTCTAATATTTCCATTTGGTTCTTCTTTTTATCTGCTATTTCTTTGCTGAGATTATCGTTTCATTTTTGTAAAATGGTTTTGGATTTACTAAATAAAGTATTTTTATGATTGTTGGTTTAAAATATTTAGCAAATTTTAACATCTGTCATTTTGGTGTTTGTGTCTAATATTTGTCTTTTTTCATTCATATCAGATTTTCCTGGTTCTTAGTATAATAAGTGACTTTTTATTGAAATCTAAACCTTTTGGGTATTATGAGACTCTGGATCCTATGTGTATCTTCTGTTTTAGATGACTTCCTTTGTTACTCCTCAAGCTGGGGAAGGGACTGCTGCTTTGTTACAATCAGGTGGGGATAGAAATCCAGGTTTCTCAACTGACATCTGTTGACATCTGATTGGGGGAAGGCCTCCTGATTTCTGCTGGTTTAGGGTAGGAATTCCAGCCCTTGAATGGGTCTCTGCTGATCCCACCTGGCTGTCAGGAGCAGGAGTGCCTCGTTTCTGCTCCCTTCATGACCTCTACTGATACCAAGAGGGGAGGAGACTCATCATTGCCAGGAAGTGGTTAAAGTCCTCAGTCTCTACTATGCCTTCTTTGACATAACCCCGATGAGAAGGGAAAGAGGCTTCTTGGTTGGAGCATAAGGTCAGGATTTCCATGTGATCTCTACTGACAAAGACCCAGGGGGATAGAAAGATTCATTAGAGCCAATCCTGGATTAAAATCCTGGTTCCTTTCTCAGCTTTCTCTGAAACCACCCCAGTGGAGGGGTTGGAATGCCTTGTTACAACTTCATGAAGGTAGACACCTAAGCTCCCCATTTAGCATTTGCTGGCATGGTTTGGAGTGGGATCACGGTTTTTTCTGTGGTGTTTGGCTGGAGCACAGTGGTTATTGTCTAAAACTTTTGTGACTTGCTAGGCTGCCCCTTTGCTTGGTCTTTGGCAGAGAGTACAGGCTTTTTAAAAAGCGTTTTAGTCTGTGCTTGTTGCTGGTTCCAGACTGCCAGCTTCTTCAGCTCCAGCTTTGGAGTATAATATTCAAAAAGCAAATCCAAGGCACTCATTACCATGCCATCCCTTGGGTCCCAAAGTTCCTAATCTGTACGCCTCCTTCTCTCCACCCTTCAGAATTTTATATTTATTTTATAAAAAATGTTCAGGATTTTCAGTTGTTCTAGTGGAAGGAATAAAGCAATGTACATCTATCCCACCTTCCTGGAATCAGAAATCCCTACTTTTAAACTGATTCCCAATAAGTCCAAACAAAAATTCCTAAAAAATGAGGGTAGAGTCCCTGGAACAGATTTTTCTTAATGTGATGCTTATATATTTGGACAAATCTAGGCCACTCCTCCAATCAAATGAGCTAGATGGCTAAGCCAGTCTAAGCCAGTCATATAAGAATATCCAAATCACCTGTTAAATCAAGGTAAGACTTATATATTAAATTGAGTATATTAAACTCTTTTGATTTCATAAACTCACTAACTTAAGAATTTTCCATTCAAAATGTTAAAATACTCAAACTATGTTTACTTCAGGGAAGTAAGGGCTTGCTATTACATAATCTTCTCTTTCCAAAGGCATTATATGGAAGTATGCAACCAAACCCAATTTCAAACTTTTGAGCAACGCATTTTGTCATAATAAACAGTTTTTAAATGTACTTATCCAGTAAAAGAATTAAAATATCCTGTTAAATAATGACAATAATGGATGGTGGTGATGGTTGTATAACATTGTGAATGTAATAAATGCCACTGAACTGTGCACACAAAATGGTTAAAAGAGCAATTATAAGTTATATATAAGTTATATATATATAACACACATATATATGTATATATGTGTGTTATCACAATAATATCAGAGGGAAAAAAGCCTAGCAGTGTGTGCAACAGAGCAGGCACTTAATAAATATGCTGTGTGACCAAAGATAACCATAAAAATAGTTAACTAAAATTTTACTCAAATAGAAAAGAACTTTAATTTTCCTAGATAATTAAACCTAAGAGACTGTTATTTTTCTTTAATTTATGAAACACTGGCTACATAACCAACATAAAATTTAATTTCCAATTTCTATGTATCACTTGAATGTATTTAGGACTATTCCCTTATACTAGCACATTCTCAAATTTTTTGGCAATAAACAGATTCAAGGTTACTTTAATTCTGACATTCAGAGATAATGGTTTTATATTGATAGGTCTAATCAAGGAATACAGAAAATTATAATTACCTAATAAATCATTAAGAATAAAAATGTTTTAAAGGACTAATACAAGTAATTCTTCTTCAGCTGATATTAATTTTTACCTACAAAATAGGTAAAACAAGAGGAAGTTATAACATGTATTTTAGTATTCTCACTCCCCATCAGTATCCCAAGGACATAACTATTACCTTATCAGAGCAAGATGTTCCCTACATCTCTTTCATCTAATGCAGAGGTTCCCAAAATGTATTTCTCAGATTCCTAGTGTCCCTTGAGATATTAACAGATATTTCATAGAGAAAGACAATTCTAGGTTAAATAGTGTAAAACAGATTTCTCTACAGGAATCATTAGGGCATTTAAAATAAAATATTTACTATGAACTTCCTGAAGAGGATTACAGTTACAGAATTTTCCATATGTATTTAATAAAAGAAGCATCCTCTAGAACATCTATTAAATCTTTTGGGAAACTAGTGTTCAAGAAAACTTAATCTGAGAGACAGAGAATGGCAGAAGAGCCCTTAAATATAGATTCCCTATGTGGCAAGGGAGAATGAAGGCTAGAAACTTGAATAAATATCATACATTAATATCTAAAAACTAATTCAACAAAGATAATATTATGATGAAACCTTTTTTTTTTTTTTAAATTATAGGAGACTCCTGGCACTCATTATAGAAAATAGTTTGCTGTCAATCATGCAGAAATAAGATCCTGAAAATCTTGTTATAGATGTTATAGTGATCAATTAGGTGGGGGATAATTTCATTTATATTTTAATCATAAATATATTACTGTCAAATTGATTTACTTAAGCGTGGAAACAAAACTACAGAACTGGATGAAAAATTTTCAGATGAAGGTTAAAAACAAAACAAAACACACTGATTTTTAACAAAACCTCACACTTAATTGTCTGAAATTAAAACAACAGGTTACTCTTACTGATACATATATCCATAATACTGTGACTCATTGAACAGAACATATAATAAACAGAACATATAACCATCAAAGTTGCATCTGTGTGTTTACGTATTTGTGTTTATGTATGCATATAATCCAGTAAAACAGAAAAACCAGAGTCTACTAATAAAGGTAGGACAATGCACTTAAAGATAGTCTATTTCAAATTAAGACCAATTACATATATATATATGATAAATATATATATTCTGAATGAAATATTTTATAATGCTGCTTTTAACTAGATTTTTACAATCCACATTTATACCAAACTATTTTTAAAACACATTGCATTAACAAAATACACAATGGCAAGCAGTGATATAAGGCTATTGAAGTGCTGTATGATGATTTCTGTGGACCAAGATGTATAAAGTTATAGGTTTCAATTATAAAAATAATGGAAATCACTTACCTCTAACTAAAGTTCTCTAATGGTAGTAAGTATCCTCCTAGAACCACTATCTTGGGTAGTTTTACCTGCTGTAATTTCCCTCAGGAGATCCCAGCAAAGTCTAAGAAGTTTTAGGTTCCCTTTTGCAAGCCCTATTAGCGCATGTGTATTATAAACCTGCTTAAATACTGCTTCATAGTTCTAACTGCCACTTCTCACTGAACCACCACTACCAACACATCTGTGGAAAATGAAGGATACTAACTTTGGAAAATTTCATTTAGAAATATAGCTTTTTGCACTTCTCCAAATCTATCCTCCCTGTCACTCCACTGATGATATGTCCACTATACTCAAGGGAGTGGTGGCAAATCAGCAGATGAATAAACAATGACATTAAGATTTAGGTAAGCAATTTTTTCTGCTCAGTAACAACAGAAATAAAACTAGCTTCCTAAGCATTTAATTAATATGTAAAAAAACTAAATTGAAAGTATATATAAAAAACATCTTTCATAAAAAGTATTGTTTAGTAGACAGAACAATACCTCAAAAAATACTTGGGAACTACCAAAATTTTCCCTAGTATATTTTGCCAAAGAAACGCTATATTTAAAAATTAGTAAGGAAATAAGTCTTTGAAAGACAAATGTTAATAATTTATTCCATGATTTTTTATTTATCATTTCTACCCCACAGAGCAGGAAAAATAAGAAATAAAAAAAAGCAAACAAAAAATTACATTCAAACCAAGGTCAACTTAATATGCCTAGAATGGCAGTTTATAAAAGGTACTATCAAGTATTTAACAAGTTTTTTAAAATATATGCAGAAAGTCCACTGTTTATGAAAAAGGGTGGAGAAAAGGAAGTTTCATCTTTGACTATTTACGGGAGGCCTTTCACTACATGCATGCTTTGAATTCCCACAATCCTATAACTTCTTGCTAAATATTTCTTGATAGTCATAGAAGAACAGGAAAAAAAGCAAATGGAATCAATTGCCCAAGAGGCCAGAAGATTAAACCATACTTTAAGCACCTTTTTTAGAGGATAAAGTATGAAATAGCTTTAAAGACACAGATTTTAGCTAAGAGCCATGATCAGCTCAAAAACAACATAAATAAAACCCAAACAACATGATGAAATTCTACTTCCTTCAGCTGTTTAATTCAGTGCTCTTCTCTTGGCACATAATAGGTTCAAATTAATGTTTCTAAATACTCTAATTTTAAAAATAACCTAATTTTTTCCATGACTCTCCTTCTGTATATGTAAATAGATATATATATGACATATATATATATATAAGCAATAAGAAAATTATCAAAAAGCAATTAAAGGATGGATGATAAGAGGAGGAATGAAGAGTTCTTAGATAATCCCCCAATTATATACTTGGTATATGGATAATTAAGCTCATTATATAAAGTTTTGATTCTTCAAATTACCTGTGCTTTTACAATGTATGATTTTTAAATTATATACTTAGAATTGAGACATCACTTTAAAAAATGTGGATTTTATCATAAAAACAAGAGGCTCTTCTTCCAAATATAAAAGTATAGGGAACAAAACAACCCCCCAAAAATAAAAAATACTTTTCAATTTAAAAAAAACTCACACAAAAAAAGCATATATAAAAAATTTTAAATCATCTAATCACCTATCAGAAAGAATAAAATACTGAACCATGAGGCAGTACATTTGTATTCATTTTTCCTCAGACATGCACTATTAGGACTCACTGAGGGGCCAAAAATCTTCTAGATCTTACTAGTTAAAATGCAGGAATGAAACAACCCAAGAAGGCGTATCTAGGATGATACTTACCTTAAAACAGATTATACCACTGTGCTATTATGTATTCTGTGTATGGTTACACAAGCAGTCAGCTGAAAGGTACACACCACACTAGCAAATGCTTGGCTGGACCCATAAGGTCGGATGACCAATGGAATATCAAGATATGTGTCGATTCTCCAGCCCTCATAACCACATTCCAGACATCTCACGTAGTCCTTCAGTTTGCCTTGATATAGTTCATTTATAAGATCAGCCTAAAAATAAGAATATTTATATTTTTAAAGTGTTTGAAAACATAATTCATGTTTTTTTAGAATGAGTTTCAAAAGAATAATAACATTTACTGTTACAGCTTTAGAATGACTTACTATTAGATTTCTCTAAAACTCTACAGAAAAAAAATGGATGGAACTTATTTTTTTTAAATCCATAAAATTAGACTAATACTAATTTTGGAGTCATTGTGCAAAACTTTACTATTTCAATTGTCACATCACTAAAAAACCTAACTATTAAAATAGGTTTTTACGAAGTCACTTACCAATTTATGGCACTATTATCTCTGTATTCTCATCCTAATCCATTACTTTAGGAATGTTGATTATTATACATCTAAGTAAATGACTTTTATAGCTTTACATATGCATATCACTACTCTCACAATTATATATTTATAAAATCATAACCTTTAGCTCAAGGTGCAACTCAGACTTTTAAATTTAAAATAATACACATAAAACCATTTTAAGAAAAATATACTACAATTTTTAAAATGTAAATTCAAAAAATGTTAAAATCCATCTCCCTCAAAATACCCTCATCTGAAAGAATAGATCTCTCACCTAGTCCCCAAATTTAGCCAAATGGGACTCTTCTAGCTCAAAGAAGGCAGATAATTCCCTAAGTAAGGACCCTCCATGTGAATGTCTTGCCTCAAGATTCTTGTACCAAAACTTGGGAACTCAGTAGGAATGCCCCAGGTGATCTTAATGGAAGTGTCGACCCACAGAGAGGGATGTAACAAGGAGGAAGGGTAACTTCAGACCTATGAAGAAGAAACAGCCCCTAATACCATCTATTTAACATTACTAAAATACAGTCCCAAAAGACTATGTAGAGAAACTAAGATCGCTAGATGAACTTAAAACTTTTTTCCAATTATCTCTTAAGAACAAATATAAGGGAAAGTATACCACAATTTACCTCTTTCAACAGTTTATGTCTCTTTTAATGCTAGGACTTATAAGCCTTCAAACTAGGATCCATTTTCTCTGTCTATTCTAACAAAAGTCTTCTTCCATCACCTACCCCAATCATATATGATTATGTCTTCTGTACCTGGGAGGGCATTTCAAAGTGCTTCAAACCAATGTTTTCCAAACATTTTTGATAGCAACCCATTTATATCACAACCCAGTACATATAACTGTAACAAAAGTTTCATAAAATACTACCCTTACTTATGACATGCTCTCTTATACTTTTTAATTCTATTCCATGTTTTTTAAGTGACCCACTAGTAAATGATTTCGTAATGTATCACGATCTGCAGTTTGAAAATCTGTGGTCCAAGCTATCACAATAGTTCCAATCAGAGAGAAGATCCTCCAAGTTACCTTCTATACTCTTCCTCTTTTATTCCTGTGATTCTCTATCCTCTATCACTACACCCAGTATAAACCCTCCCAGTACTGAGCCCCATCCAATTCAGCCTGAATTTCTCATCCCAATGATTTGTCTAACTTTCTATCCAACCCCCAATTTTTCCTCCTTCCATTAGATAAGAATAGGGCTGTATTAATGAGGATTCTAAATGTGAAAAGCATTTCACTAGATCTCCTTGGTCAGAATGAGGAAAATGAGTGAAGAATATATTTTCTAATGTGTTACAGATTATAAGACATAAAATTAACAGTTTCTGAAAATATTGTCCAAGTAACATCAACAAAAACCCCAAATTTGAATTAGAGTTAAAAGATCTGCTAGAGCACATGGCCCAACTTCCTTATTTTAAAGATAAGGAAACTAGGGTCAACAGTGGTTTACTGAGCATCTTTATGACTTGATTAATGACTAAGCAAGAAACTATCTAGTACTTTATTTCACCAATTCAGTACTCTAACCACTGGGCTCCTGCCCAAGCTTTAAAAGATTCCAATGGAACAAAAGTCAGTTTAAGGTAATGAATGACTTATTAAAAAGCACTTACAGCCCTTGCTTCAGCTTTAGAGATAGGGATTTACCTGTTCTGTTTGCTTCCATTTCTGCTCCAAGGCATCAAACATGACTCTGCACAGTTCTTGTACATCATGTTGCTGCCAAGCTATTTTAAGATAAAATTTAATTGAAATTTAATGTAATGAAATATTTGCTGCTTAAAAGTAAAGTGGCAGAAACAAGGAAAATTCTACACAAAATAATGATCCAAGTTAAAAAAATATACAAAATATATATTAGAACTATGAAAAGCTAACCACAAGGAAAAAAATCAAGAGATCTCAGCATTTTACAAATAGCATATGCTTTATGGTACTACCATATTTATTTCTATTATTTTTCACTGCAGAATTAAACAAAGAAAACAAACTTTTAAATATTTAGTTCAACCACATAAAAATACGGTATAGTCAAACATTTTATAAGAAAATTTTAATTGATGAAAAATTTAAAGTAAATTTTTAAAAGATACTTTTAAACACTAGAAAAAAAGCAATAAAAAGGTCTAAGGTAATGATAATGAAACTGGTTAATATATTTTTTGTGTTTGTAAATTATCTCCCAGAATTCCTTCAAACAGCAGAAACATTTATTACAAGAGAATTAGTACCCTCGCTACTATCCCATCCAAAGCTCCTGGTAACATCTGTGGTTTCAATTGCTCTCTTTTTGCTCGTTTGTAATAAAACAAAAAGCCTTTGAAGTTGGTATGGGATACTTGTCACTGGATCTTCTTCAGATTCTTCAAATTCCCACCTATTAAAATGAAGTGTTTGAAAATTATTAATAAAATATTTTTTATTTTTTAAAGCATAGTTAACATCAAAATCATAATAATGTAAGGTCTAATTCTGGTAGCTATAGAGTTTGAATATGAATTGAAACTATTAGTAATTAATTAAAACAGTCTTTCTCTAATTTATAAATTCAGAAGAAATTTAAAATTTAACAAAAGGCATATGAAGGCAACAATTCTCAAGAATGAAAGGCAAAGCTCATTTAAAGGTAATCACTGAACCCAAATCTGATCAAGATTCTTGTTCTAATTATTAATTGGCAAAAAAAATACAGGGAACAGGAGCACAATATTAAATGACACTATGGACATGCAACCATCAAAACCCAAACTGTGAAAAACTACTGCACAAATCAGTTTGCAACATGTATTTTCAGGGAATAAATTTCAAGGGGGCAAAAGATGGAAAAGGACCAAAAAAAAAAAAAAAAAAAGATGAAACAGATTAAAAGAATCTTATCAACCAACTGCAATCTTGTTTGGATTTTGACTTGAAAAAATTGTTAAATATGACCTTGCTCTTCTTTTTAAATAGTGAGCTCCCTCTGCTTTGCAGATGTCAATGTAAAGCATTGCATTTTTTTCTTTTCAAGGCTTGCTTCCCTATAAACATCTCTACTCATCTGACATCTGCTTTAACCCTCTCCTCTTCCATATTCAATCCTTCCTTTTCTTATTATCCTTTACAGAAGAGATTTATAATCAACACTTACGGGATATAAAATTCTCTTAGTAGCTGTGAGGGAATACTGAAGTTAAAATAGAGTATGCTCAAATTTCTTGCAAAGGAAATTCACCAGTGGGGAGAAATTACTGTAATAGAAAACTGAATTCTCACCTATCTTTCAGTCCTGTGTTTACAAATACCTCAAAAGGTTTTAAATCTTGCTGGTATATGCTGTTCGCCTAAGTTAGAAACTTTGGTGCCATATTTGATTCTTCCTTTTTGTTTATTGATAAATAAAATTTGACACTAAATTCTACCAGCTGTCAAACTTAAGTATAATAACCACTGCAACCATCACTATTCTTATCTATGCCTGATATAATAAGAGATTCTTCCAGGGCTTCCTATCTTTCAAATCAATCCTGCACACTGGACTATATAAGCTATCCTAAAACAATGTATTGAACTGGTTGCTTATCTGCCTCCAAATCTAAAGTGGTGAAATTCTGTCTTGGCTACTAATACAAGTGAAGGAAACAAACAAATAAAATCCTATTTTTTCATGTGAGTACCCACTTCACTTCTTGTCTTCAGGCCAGTAGGTTCCAGCCTTATAAGGAGCCAACCCTTCCTTAGTTCTACATTAAAGAACATCAGTGCTCTCAGGCTTTGTTTCCCATCTGCTACACTTCAGTACAATCTCCAAGGCATGTGGCCTTCCTCTTCGACCTATTACTCCTCTCCTTATTAACTGAGCCCCAGTCACAATGGTTTCTTTTGTTCCTCGAATGATTTTTGCATTTGCTGGTTTTCTCCCCCTTGAATGTTCTTCCCCCAGATCTTCCTTCACAGAGCTGCTTCCTGTGAAATCTATTCACCTGGTATTTCCTGAGAGAGGCCCTCCCTGACCATTTACCTGAATCTGTTACCCCACCCTGCCTCTTGACAGTTTATCTTTCCACATTACCTTGCTTTATTTTCTTCATAGTATACATGACTATATGAAATGAGCCTATTTATTTAAGCTTACCTAAGAAAGTTCTAAGTACGGACCTTGTCTTATTCACTACTGTAAGCCCTAGGCCTAGAAAAGTGCTTGACATATAGTAAGTGTCCAATATATGTTTGTTGAATATATAGCCCTGGCTATGCTCTTGCTCTTCTCCACAGTGCTATAAATTTACAGACCGTTTTCAGGGTATTAGAACCCATGGTTCTTGATATACCCATTCTTATGTAATACTCCCAGAAGCAGGTACATCAACCTGACTATTCAGCTTTGAGGACAGGTTCTAGACTGTGTTACCTAACCATAATTCTCAGTAATCTGATAAAAACTCCATTTATGCTGATATTCTGGAGGTTCCTGTAATATATCATAATTTTTAGCATAAGATAGAGTACAGGTAAAGTACTAGTGGATTCTGGCATCTACTATTAATAGGTGCGCCAATTCTAACAGTGTAGCCTTGTAAAAGTACTTAATGTCTCTAAACCTTCCATTACCTCCTTTGTAAAATGAGGACAACGGTAGTACTTAATTCATCTGGTTACTGTGAGAATTAAATGAGTCAATACATAAAGTACTAGAAACAGCACCTAATACTTACTAAAACATCTAGTAATACTATTATTTGATTTTGTTTTAAAGTCTTCTTGTCTGCAAAGCTTTCTTTTCAACCTGTCCAAATCATACCTAGCTTCATGACCTACACCTTAAGTTCTACTTCCTTCCTTCACTACATCACTTCTCCAAGTTTCATTAATATCCCTTTTATTTAACTCTCATGGCATTTAGCTATGCTTAAATATTATTTAAACTATTTCATGCATACACATATTGCCATTGTGGAAAGATCTGTAAACTACTAAAGAACAAAGACTTTATTTCAAACTCCCTCCCTATCTACCACGTAACTGAAATATAAACACTAGTGGGTAACAAAACAGTAGGGCTGAATGAAAAACATGTCAACTTTTACAAGTAAATTCAAATAATAAACCTGTAGATAAATGTAAAGGTAATACATGTTGTTTGAGCAATATAACCAATAATATTTAAAGTTCCCAAAGCACTTGTAATATGTATTATAGTAATTTCAAGAATTACTTGAAAGCAACACAAAAAAAAGGAAAAATGAGTTTACTCATACTTTATCTTTAAAATATAGGAGTTACATATGTTAAAGAAAGCACTTAACATTTATTTCTTCATAAAGTTGCTAAAGCTATAAATGAGGGAAACAATAATATTTTCACTCTAAATGTAAATCTTTTCAATTTTATCCTTTTGTCATCTATATACTTCTAATTCTCTGCTCAAATTTTTAATAACTGGGTATTTACAAGATCCTGGTTCTCATAAAACACATTCAAGGTGTGTCTGATGAAGAAATTCCCCATACATTACAAAAATGTGCAAGAAGGTAAAATTAAAATTAGTGGAAAAAAAAATTAACATTTTTGAATCAATTTTATTTATAGTTGTTTTGAATACTCACTTATATAATGCATTCCTAAATTCAGGAGTCATAAAAAGTGTTTGCAAAAGGCTATTCAAATAGCAAGTCATTGCTTGATTTACTAATCCCACATATCCTTTGAAAGAAAACACAAATATACATACATCAGTGTTTCGATTGAAAAATAACCAAAAGGAAACCTCAGTAAGATACATAATAACAATTTGGAGGTTAAGGCTACTTTATTAGTAATTATTTCAATTTTTTTCAACAGTACCTAAGACAAACTCTTTTTCTAACATATGCACTAGGTAAACCTTGTTTTTCAGAAATTTTATCTCTTCAAGTCAGGTAAGATATCCTGTTACAGCTATGTCAGAAGTACACATGGATATTATATGGCATTTCATAAAATTTTAAGAATGTTTAAAATAATATAGTTTATAGTATAAAAATAATCTTTCTTCCCTAAGTTGAAAAATTGTAAAACAAAATGAAAAATAAAAACATATTCACTTTAAATATCATATACACCTAAAGTAGGAAGACTGTAATGAATTATTTATCTTTACCATCAAGCCCTAGAGTCATTTTCTACTAAAAAGTTATAACATAAGAAAAATCCATTATATGAAACTCCCCAAAGCCAAGATTCTAAGTAACTCAAAGTAACTTCTTCTATTTTAACAAGCTCCTAACTCTGTAATTCTAAATATCTGCATGCTATGCAATGCATGACTAGGAAGTAAGAAGATAACCTAAGAATAAATGAAGGGAGGATGGGAAGAGGGAAAGAGTGTGAAACTTAAAAACTTAAAATTCAAAACTTAAAATTACTATTAATATTAAGAATAGTTAACTTTTATTCCTCACTGGATGTGACTGCCATTACTAACAACATTTTTGGAATTTCTCTTTTGGAGAAGACTTCAGCTACACTTTATGAGAGACATATAATATAAAAAAATAATCAGTTTCATTTCAATTATACCTTATTATTTAAGCAAAATGTAGTAAACACCATGCTTAATAATTATACTGATTTATTCCCATTTAATATCGAATGACTTTGACCAAGAAAACTTAATTCTCTCAATAGATGCTTCTCATTTGAAACTCATCCAAATATCTTTCCAATTTCCAGGAAATTATCAAAAATGTCTTCAGTAATGATAAGCTCTGTGGATAACTTCACTGCCAAAGGAGGTGCAATAGCCATGGTGAAACATGGTCAGTTGTGGAAAAGGAGAATAGATTCCACACTACCTGCAACTGGACAATTCCAAGAAAAGCCCAATACTTTGCCTCCCTTTCACTTCGGACTAAGTTTCAAGCTTTGATTTCTAATTCTTTTCATCATTTCTTTAGGAATACTGTGTATATGTATTTATGTATTTTATTCTACATTGGTACATATTTAATTATAGATATCAATTACTGACCAATGCCTGATTTGTTGTCATAGCAACTTGTACTTATTCCATATTAGAACCTATATCTCACTGTGTTGTAATTATCTATTTATTTCTTGTCTTCTCTACTGTATTGTGAGGATAAGGACTGAACTAATTTCTCTCTAAATAAATCCTACTACCCAGCAGAGCAGCCGATACACAATGAGGGGAAAGAGTACATGACTTTCAAATAAAATTAATTTGCATGGCATCTGGCCTTATTATAATCCTCCATCCAATTTCTCAATAGAGAGAATCACTTTACCTATAGCTTTAAAAGGTAAATGAATACTACTATTGCCCCTTGGGTACCTAAAGACAAAATTATCATTTATTTTTGTCTCTGTTTCCTTTCCTTGGGCTTAAAAAAAAAGTTTTCGGGGGGAAGTTGTTATAGGAAGAATGGAGAAACAGCAATTAACGTTCCTATCACTTTTTATTTTGCCCCTAACAATAAAAATCACATTGAAAACCTATGTCTTTCATACTTGCTTTAGTACCATACTGAAACAGAAGGGACAGTGTCTTACAAAATATACTACTGAATTAACAGAAATCTTGTCATTATGCAATGATTAAAACAAACAACTTTAAATGACAGCTATTATCAAGTGGGTCCTATATATGAAATATTTGGGGCTCATTGTTTTAAGGATAAGACAGTAAGGGAATAAATATGAGAACATAAGCAATTTTAAAACAAACTGGCCAAGGACAGCAATGAGGGATTTAAATTATAAAACACCCCAGTCTTAGTTTTTAATCATTTTTAAGTCCACATCATTTATAAACACCTTATCCTTTATCTATGCCTTATCCCTCTAAATTCGTTTCTCCATCTCCATTCTCTTATCTTAATGGCTGAGTACTAGAAGTAGTTAGTGGGCAAGGGATACAGGAAAGAGTATGTTAAGTACCCAAACTCACTGCATTATGGAGAAATGTGTTTCTAGACCCTCAAGGAGAAATCATGAAAGCATGTTCCAACGAAAATATTTTGTGCATGGTGTACAATAACTTCTTCAGGAAAATGCAAACCCAATAGTTCCTAACAAAACAATTTTTGAACCTCAAACCCTTTGGAGGCTTACAGACTATTTTAATTTAGCAAGGCCCCCAGAAGACTTGAGAAAAATATATAGGTAGGTAAAGCAGAAGTGTGTGAGGGACAGTAACTGGGAATGAAGATTACAGAAGAAAGGTAAGACAAAACTAAACCAAAACAGTAAAAGTATTGCCTTCTAGCAGTACTGTCAATGATTTTCAGTTTATTTTTCAGGACTACAACGAACATGCATTACATTTTTATACTCAGTGAAACTTTTTTAAAAGAAGGTCGTATACTTCAGGAATTTACAGGCATGAGAAAGTCATAGGAAGTTGAAATTAGCTACAGAAAATCTAGTACACAGCACAAAATGGGAGTTTGTAAATACTTGGTGAATAAAGGGCTGAATTGAGAGTTCATAGTTAATATTTCAAGAATCTTGATTTGTTAAATCTGGAACTTTCTCAAAATATTCCAACTATTTCAGAATAATCTAGGTTGCTTATTTAAAACAAAAATGCAATTTCCTATAGTCTACTTTAGAGTAACTAAATCAGCCTATTGGGGAGGAATGGCTTAGAATCTCCATTTTTAACAAGTACCCCCAAAAGATTTTTAATGAAATAAAAATTTGAGAATCACTAGTTCAGACAGTGTAATGGGAAATAACTTTATTATCTCCTCTTAGCTGAAAACAAGATAATTTTGCATTCTTATTTTCTTGATAGTTTACAGTTAGAAATTCTTTTGATATAAATGATCCTAAATATCAAACAGGACTGGCTTTTACTGTTATTTTTCTAACAAATAAACCATTAAGCCTATACAAATGTTTAGATATGAGGATATTCTAAGTTCTTTTAAAAGATAACATCACATTAAAAGAAAATCTGCAATGTAACTCCATACTTTTCTTTTTAGCCTGGATATATGTAATGTTTAAAGTCCCCTTTGTTGTAAAGTTCTATGAGCAAAGGCTCTTTATCCATACTTAGCAGGAAATACTATTAACTAGTTGTACAATCAAAGGCTTCTCTGAATTCCAGTTTCCACTTCTTTCTACATGAAAGAAGGTTTATTAAAAGATTACATGACATAACATATGTTTAGATTACCTTCATTAGGCTATTACCAATCTTACCTACAAAAGATTAAGCTCCTGAATAAAGACAAGCAATTTCACTAGCTCAATAAATGGAAAAAAATCCAAAAATCTAGGTGGAATCGTATTTAGAAAAACGTTAAAGAATTTATTATGATTGGATTTAACAAAAAGATAACACAATAGGTTCAATAAAATAAACCCAGTCCATCTACTTCAAAATGGAAGTATCCCCATGGTCCTTCTAATCCAAAGAGATAAAAGAGATATCCTTTTTCTAAGGAATGTCAAATTCAAACATTAAGATTATATTCAAAATAGAAAATTATCAAAAAAGAAGAGTCTTCCTTCAAAATACAATATTCAATATTACTTACTTTATTAACTAATTTATTAAGAAATTGTGGCACTAACAAAACCATAAAAACAAACAAAAAAAACAATGGAGTAAGGGAAAGGGAAACCACATTCTTGTTTCAATTCTGCTGTTGCTAGCTTGGCAGAGTGAGGTTGCTTAGGGGTCTCAGTTTTTTTGGCCATAAAATGAGGGGATGATGCCCAAGGAAGCTAAGATCACTTGGGGTCTAAGACACTATGACTCTGTGAAAATACAACAACAACAAATCTTACCAGTTTCTGATTTATTCAAAATAGATGAATAGGAGTAGCTCTGGCTGACATAATCACTGGTAGAGCCCACAGAAACTTCTCTTGGAAGTGGACCAATAAACCTGTCATGAACATTGTCATCCATGGCATTGGAATCCTCCTAAAACATAACAGCCAATATTTACTGAATAGTGAATGTGGCTGAAATAATGGAAAAATAAAGACATTAATTGCTAAGGCAATGAAAGCCATTACTATTACTGTTACTACCAAGGTATTCAAAGGAATGTACACCATCACCATTTCCTGTAGGAAAGTTTGAAAGACGCTGATATAAAACACTTTGGAGAGGTGCTCATGTCTGATTCCAAAGTTCTTACTTTCTCAATTCTCTTCCAAATGTTCTGATTACACAAAAGAAGGAGATATGTAGTTCTAATAAATCCAAAGTACCACTATGAACTCCTTGATGACAAACTCTATCATTCATTTATATACCATCTTTGCCAAGCTGGCTAGACAGGTAGGGGATACACAACAACTGCTGAATGAGATGGATAGTTTCTTACTATCTCTAACCAAGAAACTGCCTATTAAAGAAAAAGAAGAGGAAAAAGACAAAAGATCTGTAAAAGTCATTAATACACCTCACCACATACCAGGGATCCTCAGTACATGAGATTCAAGGGATCATAGTCAATTTCTCAACAGAAACCCTGGAGGCCAGAAGGCAAAGGTATGATATATTTAAAGTACTGAAGGGGAAAAAATCTATATGCTAAGAAAGCTGTATCTAGCAATACTTCTGATTTTACATGAAGGAAAAATAAAGACATTCCCAAATAAACAAATGCTGACAGAATTTGTTCCTAATGACCTGCCCTACAAAAAATGTTAAAGGGAGTTCTTCAAGCTGTAAGGTTCTTAATAGACAGTAACTTGGTCCTGGATAGTGCTTCACGGACAATTACGGGACACTGTAGATCCCCCCAGGGCCCACTGGATGGAACGTGAGAGAGTCTGGGCTATGATGTGGACCATTGACTATGGGGTGCAGTGATGCTCAGAGATGAACTTACCAGGTGCAATGGATGTATCACGATGATGGGAGAGAGTGTTGCTGTGGGGGGAGTGGGGGGCGGGGGCGGTGGGGTTGAATGGGACCTCATATATTTTTTTTAATGTAATTTAAAAAAATAATAATAAATAAATATTTAAAAAAAAAAAAAATAGACAGTAACTTGAAGCCATATAAAGAAACAAAGAACACTGGTAAAGATAACTACATAGGTAAATATAAATGCCAATATTTTGAATTTCGGTTTATAACTCCTCTTTTATTCAAATATAACTTCATGAAATAATAATTATAATTCTATATTAAAGGGCAAACAATGTATAAAGATGTAACCTGTGGGAAGCAGACTTGGCCCAATGGATAGGGCGTCTGCCTACCACATGGGAGGTCTGTAGTTCAAATTCTGGGCCTCCTTGACCCATGTGGAGCTGGCCTATGTGCACTGCTAATGAGCACAGGGAGTGCCGTGCAGCGCAGGGGTGTCCCCCGCGTAGGGGAGCCCCACATACAAGGAGTGCTTCCTGTAAGGAGAGCCGCCCAGCACAAAGGAAGGTGCAGCCTGCCTGGGAATGGCACCACACACACAAAGACCTGACACAGCAAGATGATGTAATAAAAAGAAACACAGATTCCCGGTGTCACTGATAAGGATAGAAATGGTCACAGAAGAACAGACAGCAAATGGACACAGAGAGCAGACAATGGGGGGGAGGCGGTGGGAAGAAATAAATAAAAAAAAATACATATATATATATATATATAAAAAGATGTAACCTGTAACACAAAGAACATAAAGGGGGGTAAGGAGCTATACAGAAGCAGAGTCTTTATATGCTACGGAAGGAAACAAGGTTATCAGTTCAAACTAGATTGTTATGAATTTAGGATAACTGTAATCCCTATGGTAACCATGAAGGAAAGAAAAAATTACACAGAAACGTATAAAGAAGATAAAAATGGTACACTACCAAAAAATCATTTGAACACAAAACAAGGCAGTAATAGAGGGAAGAAGAACAAAAGACAAATAGCAAGAAGTTCTTCCTTATCAGATATTTACTGTAAATGTAAATGGATTAAACTCTTCAATAAAAAGAGAGAAATTGGCAGAATAGATTAAAAAACATGATCTGACAATATGCTGTCCATGAAAGACTCAGGCAAGATCCAAAGACACAAACAGGTTGACAGTAAAAAGACAGAATACTAGATTCCAAGCAAATAATAACTTAAGAGTGACATGGGCAGCTTATCAAACAAATTTAAACTTTAAGTCAAAAACTGTTATAAGAATAAAAAACCCATTATATATTTATGAAAGGATTAATCTACCAAAAAGATATAACAATTATAAACATATACACAACCTAACAATAGAGCCTCAAAATACATGAAGCAAAAATTGACAGAAATGAAGGGAGAAATAAGGTAGTTCTTCAAAAATAGTTTGAGACTTTAATAACCCACTTTAAAAAACAGATGGAACAACAGTTCTAGGAAAATGGCATTGAAGTTGATCAGGCAATACACAGTGCTCTTACAAAACAGGGAGAAAGGGCAAACACTGTCTGAGGGAGCTGTTTTGGTATCTGCAGACCAGAAGAGTAATGCACACATAATCCAGGAGGGTTGTGGACAGAGAGAAAAAGATGTTGAAAGGAAAACAGTGAGTTAACTCGACCCCATGGCTGAAATGGCAACCATTTCCTACCCTCAAAGCAAACAGCCTCAGTGAAACCTACAGCTGATGGCAGACAAATGTGAGGGCAACAGACATATTCCTTCCTGGAAAGAGGGGGGATGAGGAGGGCTGAATGTGGTTTCTCTTCTGCAACTCTTCTGCAACTTTAAACAGAAGGGCCCTTCTTTGAATTCCACCTCCAGCCAGCTCAGAAATTCCAGCCAGAGAAGCTGAAAGATCTATCTCCATGAAAAGGTTGGCTGAAGGGAGCCATCTGCTGGCAGGCCAGGAAAGTGAAGGAAGACAAGGCTTGACCCACTTGTCTCTACTCCCAGGCCCCCATGGATCTGGTTGGTGGACATTAGTGGGTCCCTGACTCTGTTTTAATAACTTGAACAGAGTAATCTTAAAGCTTATAGAACCAACTATATCCTTGGTTTCTACTGCACAACCAGCAAGGGAAAAAGAGCAGGAAGCCCAAAACTAAAGAGGAAAACTGCACCAGAATAAATATTCTAGTAAGCCAGATGCCTGGACATCAACAAAAAATTACAATCCACACTAAGAAACAGGAAGATGTGGTACAGTTAAAAGAATAAGAGAAGCCTCCAGATGACATAAAGGAGTTGAGACAACTAATCACAGATGTTCAAACAAATACCATTAATAAATTCAACGAGATGGCTAAGAGATTAAAGATATTAAGAAGATATTGGATGAGTACAAAGAAGAATTTAAACACACAGAAAAATAGCAGATCTTATGGGAATGAAAGGCGTAATAAGTGAAATTTTAAAAACAGTGGAATCACATGATAGCAGATTTGAGGAGGCAGATGAAAGGATTGGTGAGCTTGAAGAAATGGCCTCTGGAAGTGAACATACAAAAGAACAGATGAAGAAAAGAATGGAAAAAATTGAACAAGATCTCAGGGAACCAAATGACAGCAAAAGACGTGCAAACATACATGTCATGGGTATCCCATAAGGAGAAGAGAAGGGAAAAGGGGCAGAAGGAATATTTGAAGAAATAATGGAAGAAAATTTCCCAACCCTATTGAAGGACACAGATATCCATGCCCAAGAAGCTCAACATACTCCCATCAGAAAAATCTGAATAGACCAACTCCGAGACACATACTAATCAGAATGTCAACTGTCAAAGACAAAGAGAATTATGAGAACAGCAAGAGAAAAGCAATGCATAACATATAAGGGATATCCTAAAAGATTAAGTGCCGATTTCTTACCAGAAATCATGGAAGTAAGAAGACAGTGGTATGATATATTTAAGATACTACAAGACAAAAACTTCCAGGCAAGAATCTTACATCTGGCAAGATTGTCTTTCAAAAGTGAGGGGGAGTTTAGAATATTCACAGATAAACAGAAACTGAGAGAATTTCTAACCAAAAGACTAGATTTTCAGGAACTACTAAAGGGTGTGCTAGAGCCTAAAAAGAAAAGACAGGAGAGAGGGGCCTAGAAGAGAGTCTAGAAATGAAGATTATATCAATAAAAGTAACTGAAAGTGTCAAAAGAGCGGTGAAAATAAAATGACAGATAAAACTCAAATAGTCAAGAACAAACTTAACCAACGATATAAAGTACTAGTATTCAGAAAACTGCAACTCAATGTTAAAATAAATCAAAAAGGCCTGAATAACTCAAAGAACATTCCATGTGCACAGACTAGAAGACTAAATATCATTAAGATGTCAGTTCTACTCAACTTGATATACAGATTCAATGCAATCCCGATAAAAAAGTCCATCAGCATTTTATTTTAATTTGAAAACACAATTATAAAATTTATTTGGAAGGGTAAGGGGTCCTGAATAGCCAGAAATATCTTTAAAAGGAAAAGCAAACTCTCATCTCCAAACTTTAAATCATATTACTGAGCTATATGGTAAAAAAACAGCATGGTACTGGCATAAAGACAGACACATAGGCGGCAGACTTGGCCCAGTGGTTAGGGCGTCCGTCTACCACATGGGAGGTCCATGGTTCAAACCCCAGGCCTCCTTGACCCGTGTGGAGCTGGCCCATGCACAATGCTGATGCGCGCAAGGAGTGTCCTGCCACGCAGGGGTGTCCCCCACATAAGGGAGCCCCACGTGCAAGGAGTGCACCCCGTAAGGAGAGCCACCCAGCGCAAAAGAAAGTGCAGCCTGCCCAGGAATGGCGCCACACACACGGAGAAGTGACACAACAAGATGATGCAACAAAAAGAAACACAGATTCCCATGCCGCTGACAATAACAGAAGTGGACAAAGAAGACACAGCAAATAGACACAGAGAACAGACAACTGGGGTGGGCGGGGAAGGGCGAGAAATAAATAAATAAATCGTAAAAAAAAAAAAAAAAAAGACAGACACATAGACCAATGGAACCAAATTGATGGATCAGAAACAGACCCTCACATCTATGGTCAAGTGACTTTTGACTCACAAGTTAAAACTAAAAATCTCGGGCAGAACAGTCCATTCAACAAATGGTGCTAAGAGAACTGGATATCCATAGCCAAAAGAAGGAAGGAGGACTCCTGTGTCACACCTTATCCAAAAATTAACTCAAAATGGATCAAAACTCTAAATATGAAAGCAAGAACCATAAAGCTTCTAGGAGAAATTATAAGAAAATATCTTTAAGACCTGGTGATAGGTAGTAGATTCTTAAAGGAGATAAAAGGAGGACTAAGATGGACTACTGATGTTTAATGTATGTAGAAGTTTAATAATTAGCTTTATTGTAAAAGTGTGAAAATTATATATAGTGGATGGTAACATATAATGAGTAACAGCTAGTTTATAAATGGGTATGTGGCTGAAAATGGTAGTCTAGGTGTATAAATGCCAATTGACAGAATGCTAGAGAATAATCTAGGAACTGAATAGTACAATAAACCAAGAGGTAGATGAGAATTGTGGTTGACGGTACAGATGCAAGAGTGCCCTTTGTTAGCTAAAGCAAATGTACATCACTATTGCAGGGTGGAGGGAATGTGGAGAAGCATAGGAAAAATACAACTGGAATGACCTATGGACTGTGGTTAACAGTAATAATACAATATTCTTACATCTATGCCAAAGATGTGCTGTGTTAATAATGGGGCAGTATGGAAAATGTGAGCCAAAGTACACTATGGATAAGGTAACAATCAGATGATATTATCTTATCTGTAATAAATGTTTCACCACAGTGTGGTGTGTTGATAGAGGGGTACTGTTTGGGAATTATGCACATGTGCATGATTGTTTTATAAGTTTACAACTTCTGTCATAAAAAATATATTTAAAAATAATAATAATAGGGTGGGTTGGGGGGAAAATCCACCAAATATAAGATAATTTAGTAGTAAGATTTTGACAATACTCTTTCATAATTTGTAACAAACATTTCGTGACAATCAAGGTGTTAGTGGAGGGTTGAGGTATGGGTCCCCTGTATGATGTTATGCATGTTTGCTTTGTAAGGTCACAACTTTTACTATATACTTATTTTTTATGTATGTTCATTTTTTTTTTAAAAAGCGGCAAAAGACTATATATTCAAATAATGGTGCTAAGGCTATCCTATGTAGCTGTTTTAAGACAGGTACTTAAAGCAAACAAAAATAAAATAGAAAAATAATATTCTATTACTTGTTGTAATATTCCATATTACAAAATATACCTCCCTTCTTTCAGAAAACATAAAATTGCATTCACAAGTAGTAAAGTGAGAGTGCAAAAAACTATGATTATATAGGGCTTTTTACGTAGCTCACCAGAAGTATTTGAGGCTGTTCACCATCTTTATCTGTTAAATGCAGAAAGTTCTTCTTTCCTGGCTCAAAATTAGCATCAAGAAGTGACTTGTCACTCGAATGATCCAGTGGAGTCTGTGGGTATAAAACAAAATATTGTGGATTATGAGACACTATTAACTATACAAAAAGAATAAAACAGGTAACATAAATGTTCACATTTCTACACTAATTGGACTCAAACAATGTTTTTTTTTCCAAGCAATAATTCTGTTAAAATTGTATTTATCTAGGCTTACAATTTATCTACTCATGAACTGGGATGGCTAAGCCCCAGTGACAGTGAGTTCACTGGCAGGTAAGCCAGATGCTAACATCTCCCAACATCTAAAGACTGAGGAGAGAAAAGATAAGAGGTAATGTTAAGTACTATACAGGAAAATAATTCATAAATATTTGTATTTCCATGTTCTCTAAAATGTATTTAATATAGTATTTAAGAGATTTTCATGAAAATTAACTGAAGACAATTTTACTTAACTATAAAAAACCTAAGTTTTGATATATGAGTATAAAATGAATTCTCAGATAATCAACACACTCAGGAACTCAACCTAAATAAATGTACAAAATAACAAAATGGGCACCTTCAGAAAAATCCCTTAAGGAAGAGCCTGTCTTAGCAAATACCATTTCAATTCTACTGCCAGGATCCATAGGACTCCAGGGGGATGGAAGTGATCACTATTTTGAAAATTAAACATCTAAGTTTAAATAGCCTTTTTTTTTTTTTAATGTCAACCCTAACTGTTGTTCTGCTATCCTCAAATTGGTAGATGGGAGATGGAGCTCTGTATGTCCCATACCCTACCTACCCACACTCCCAACCATTATTGAGAAAAATAAGGGATTTAGGGGTGAACAACCAATTCTGCTGTTTTAAAGGTATTTTGCTATATTAAGAAAAAACTGTAGTGTTTCAAAGACATAGGGATGTCTCCTTAGAAGGTCTTACTTTATGCAAATGCTTTTATTTCTCAGGCAATTAAAATGATGTATAAAAATGATGATGATGGACAATGCCCATCTCAAAAAACAGAGTATATACAACTGCAAGCAAGACAGTTCCTTCCATCTGCCCAATAAGATCTAAGCCCCCTCTCAATCTGAAGCAGAATGAGCATCACAATCCCAAAGTCATCAAGAATGAGGAATGAATAAACATAATTGTGGCCCAAAGTAGAATTATGATTACTGTAGTAACAGAAGAACTTGCAATATTGAGATAAAGATAGTAGTTACCAGAAGTTCTGATGGGAGAGGGAGGAAAAGAATAGGTGGACCTTTGGACATTTTGGGGACACTGCAATATTTCTGGATAATATTGCAAATGATGGATACAGACCATTATAAATTTTATTAAAACCTATAAAATTTCATGGTGCAAGGTGTAATCCATAATGTAAAACTAGAGACCACAGTAACGATGCTTCAATATTTGTTCATCAATCATAACAAAACCACACCAATATGTTATTAATAGGGGAAAATGTGAGAGGAGGAGGGGGTGGCAAATACAGAAGTCCCCTATATTTCCAATGTAACTTTTCTAAAACTTCCTTAAAAATAAAGTTTTTGAAAAGTGATGTAAAAGTACAGGAAAAAGGTTAAAAAAAATTAACTCTAAAGGATTCTGCCAGTTACAGTCTATGTGATCTGAGGCAACTTCACTTACACATGATTCAGTTTCCTCTCCTGTAAAATAAACTTATAACAGCACTTACCTCAGAGAATAGTTATAAGGATTAAATGAAGTATATTTGTACATTGCTTAGAACAATATCTGGCACACAATAAACTCAAAATAAGTGTTTTTTTAAATAAATAAAATAGCGAACTTATATGCTGTATCTATCTCCTTACTTTGGCTCACATCTATGAATCCATAAGAAAAAGAGGACACAAAAAACCTGAAGTTAAGAGAAGCCTCATGGAGGATAAGGATTTTGGGTTGGATCCTTATAATCTCTGGTATGACATAAAATATCAGGTGATATAGCTAGAATACGTAGGATACTCAATAAATGTGCCTGTGTTTACAAGCTAAATAGGCGTGGTTTTCAGAGGAGCACAAATGCAGCATTGTAGAAGCAGGTGAATCAAGATATACTTTTAGAAATGTACAAAGGTAAATAAAAACAAATGGAATTCAGAAGAAGAGTCAAAGATGAACAGAGAAAGATGTAATCCTGACATAGAGCTACTTGAAGCTATTGTAGACAACAATTTAACAGATGCTTTTTTTAGTGCCTAGGGAATGTCTATGGGAGATATAAAATGAATACCTTAAGATCCCTGCCATTCAAATACCTACCTTCTACCAAATGGAAAGACACAAATAACCATAATAAAAGGTGAATATAACAGCAAAGCAGAACAAAAAGTGCAATAGAAGATGGAGAAGAGGAAGAGATTACTTTTAAAGTGGCAAGAAGAAATACAAGGTAAGGCTTCTTACATGTCAAAGATAAACAGGACTTAGACAGACGGAATAGTACAGAAAGAACTATGCCTTTAAGCTGAAAAAGAGGTAATATCAGAAGTCACATAGTGACTTCAAGGTTTCAGATTAAATACTATGTACCTTTGTATGTCTTACTGAACTATCAATTTTACGGACAGATTTGAGATGGAATAAGTTTAATATAGAGCATTAGTTCTAGATTAAAAACAAAGCACAAATAGGAATAGAAAGGAAAACATCATGAATTGTAGAGGCAAATTAGGTAACATAAAAAACACATGGGGAAGCGTATTTGGCCCAACGGACAGGGCACCCGCTACCACATGGGAGGTCCAAGGTTCAAACTCAGGGCTTCCTGACACATGTGATAAGCTGGCCCACGGGCAATGCTGCCATGTGCAAGGAGTGCCGTGCCACGCAGGGGTATTCCCCGCGTAGGGAAGCGCCACACGCAAGGAGTGCGCCCCATAAGGAGAACCGCCCAGCGCGAAAGAAAGTGCAGCCTGCCCAGGAATGGCACCACACACACGGAGAGCTGACGTAGCAAGATGACTCAACAAAAACGAGGCACAGATTCCAGGCGCCGCTGACAAGAATACAGGCAGACACAGAAGACACACAGCAAATGGACAGAGAGAGCAGACAACTGGGGGGAGGGGTGGGGAAGGGGAGAGAAATAAATAAAAAATAAATCTTTAAAAACAAAAACACATGATTCTTCTATGGAGCCAGTTAAAACTATGCCTTCCAAACAGTATAGGGATACATACCCAATTTCATTTGCTGTTACTGGTGTTAACCTGGAAAATCAGAGCAGCAATGGCATTGAACAGAAAGAGGTATTATAAGCAGAAAGAGATGGAAAAGCATGCAAATCTGTGTGGAGAAAATAAATTAGGCCAATATCTGAGAATTAAAATGACAAAGACTAAGAGGACCAAATGTAGCTTGTCTTGAATGTTAACTTAGGGAATATGACTTTTCATCAGTGGGCACTGAGGAATCACTGAAGTTTCTATATTAGAAGGTGACATGAGTTCTATGATTTAAGATGACAAAGATAATTCTAGCAATACCATTTAGAGTGAATTTGGACTAAGAGATGGGAAGCTAAAGGACCATTTAGGAGAATATTAGTGCAAATGAGATCCAGCTCAACAGTCTCCTTTGCCAATCACCCATCCAAAATTACCAATGCCTTCTCACCCAAATTGGTGAGGCTCAGGGTACTAAGGAGTAAAATAAATAGGGAGAAATGGTCAAAGTACTACAAGTCACGAAAAAGGTAAAGACCAAAACATGGCTGAAGGAAAGGAAAAATGAAATAAAATATAAAGACATTTCTTCTTTATCATTCATGTATTATAGATGAGTGGTTACCAAATTGAGTGGAACTGAGAAGATTTCTCCAGGATACTTCTGGAATCAAGGCTCTTACATTATCTGATAAGCTATTATGAAATCCTATTATGATAGAAATATCATAAAAGCTTATACTTTATTTTTACTAAGAATTTATTTTGTAATTACATCATGGCTTACTACTAGAGGCTAATTATTAGGGATATTCACTATGCAGTCAACACAGGATCCATGGTAGGGGAGGCTTATGAGATCCTAAGAACTTTTAAAATAATTGTTATGTTTATTTCCATAGTACAAAATTAAAATAGGATTGGGGGACATGGTGTCCCAAGCACATATTTATCAATAATCCTTTCCAAAACTCTATGAACTGTCAGAAAATATTTTTTTAAGAAAGAAAAGATCTTACAACAATGTAGAAAAATTAAGAGTTTCCTTGAAAACCAGAAATTTTGAAAAATTTAAAAAACAGAAAGCACACAAAATCAGATCTTTGGAAAAACAAAACTAGAAGAAATCATTGCTCAAATCATCTACAGAAGACTGATATGGAGATTAAAGAGCTGGGGAAAGTGGATGTAGCTCAGAGGTTGAGTGCCTGCTTCCCATGTACAAGGTCCTAGGTTTGATCCCCAATACCTCCTAAAAAAAAACAAACTTAACTAAAAAACCAACTCTCACTGGCAAGCAGATGTAGCTATGTGGTGGCAGCACCTGCTTTCCATGTATGAAGTCCCTGCTTCAATCCCCAGTATCCCCTAAAAAAAAAAAAAAAAAAAAAGAGGTAGGGAGCTCCAGACTAAGGCCAAGGAGTAGAGGTAAGGGAATATTAGGTTAAACAAATGGAAAAAAGCCATTCTGGCAATCTGGCCTCTCCCTTCTTTTCCTACTTGGACTAATAAGCAGCAGACAGCAGTCATATTTTCTACTAGAATAAAGCATGGAAGCTGAGCCAGAGCGAAGAGCAGGTACTGACCACTTCTCACCCCAAAACAGGTCAGAAACTAGGTGACTCCAGGACAAATTATAAACACATCACACCCAGCAGCATGCCCCACCCCTTCCCCACAGCCACCAGAAATTAAATATGATAAGCATAAACAACAGCCACAGAAGTTAATAGGGATTCTCAAATATAAAGAGGATTAGGAAATAGGAATCATAAAATATTTGAGGAAATGCTATACCATGAAAGAGATAAACTAAACACAATAAAGACAGAAGGATAAATAATTAAAGATATAACAGAGCAAAACAAAGACTGTGAAATAAGGAAACATACTCTTGAAGAGATAAGAAGAGATTGCAGCCATTAAAGAATGTTTTTTTGAGCTTGAGAGTTAAAGTCAAATGTAATACAAGTCATTGGGGGGGGGGGTGTTACTTAAATAAAAAGAAATTAGTCACAGAAACACACACACAAAGATACAAAAGTCACCGAGAGATAATAATATCCTTTAACATTGGGGTATATATCCTTCTACTCTTTTCTCTTTCTCTATATATTTTTGTTCTTTTCCAAAACTAGATCACAGAATACATATGATTTTATTTACTACTTTTCCATTGAAAACTGTCAGAGGGACATCATTCCATTCAGTTAATATTGAAAAATTTTCTTTAGTTGGTATACTATATAATTGTCACCTTAAATGAATGATAATGCAACATTTTTAAAACTATAGAATAAGCAAATATTTAATCCAGAATGGAGGAAAAGGGAAGATTTAATTATTGTGTTTCACAAAGGCTCTTACTAGAATTGTTACACTTTTCTTTATGATATTAAAAAAACCTTCCAGAATGCTGAAACATACGTTCAACTTAGTGAGGATGTAGCCTCTGGAGGCACCTGGCCTTTCTCACTCCCATTTGTCATAAATGGCCCTCTTTTAGGGACACTTATCACCATCTTCTTTATCCTTCAGTAGGACCAAATATGTTCAAATTTTAACTAAATTTACTTCTTCCCATAATCAACAACTTCCAGAACAAGATATCAGTCAGGGAGGGATTTCATCCAACTCCAACCATGGTGCTGGACCTGTCTTCCCTCAACCTCAACAGAATAGGCAGAAGGTTTTACACACTGTCAGGCAAAGACTACACTCCTTAACCAGCAGGAAGTACCTACAGAAGAATTACCATCGCATTTCAGCTCCCCCTTAAGAATAAGGATGTAAACTCTCTGAGGGAAGGTGTTGAGGCAGGTTAGTAAAGAGAAGGAGGGAAGACAGCTGGGACCTGGAAGAGAACATGGCTGAGACCCCACCCAGTAATCCCCTGAGGGAAAGCTGCTACTAAGTACAAAGGCAGAAAAACCCTGCAGGAGACCCTGGCCACCAGGTCCCATTTGGGCTTAATGGATCAAAGGGAAGCCCTGGATAACTCCAAAGAGACCTCTCCACTGGTTCCTGATAAATCCAAACAAAAGGCCTCACTGGTCCCCTAAGAGTTAAGAGGTGGAGCAACCAATCAGAACAGGAAGCAGCTGAGTCCCCTCCCCAACATTAGGAAAGGGGAGAAGGAAAGGTCTTAAAAAGGATTATCCTGGGTCCCCACATACACTTTTCACCCTATAGCACAACAAGCATCCATGTCTCAGGTGTATACTTAACTCTTTTCTCATTTCTTAATAAACTCTTTACTCTCTTGCCTACCCTAAAACAAACATACAAAACAAAAAAACCCTCCAGGATTTAATATAAACATAACAACAACAATAATAATGGATTTAATGATATCACTAGCAGCTTAAGAAAAGATACTTAAATGCAGGTTTTTACCATATCAGCAGTATTGATTCCATTTCCCCACACCAAATCAAAGGTTCCATTTATGTAGCCTACTTTGTTGGCCACATCTTCAAAGAGCTTTCTGAGTGGAGTAGAAGCTGGTAAATTTAAAGTGATCCGTTCATTCACTGTCTTTGAATTAGTAGTATCTTGTATTATACATAAGACTCTAGGTTCTTCAGCAGCATTTTCTATCTGAAATTGAAAAAAAGAAAGGAATATTTAAATAACTTCATTTAGTCATAAAATATTATGATTAAATGTAAAAGAACCAACAAAATATTATTTTCTCTTTGCCAATACTACAGTTTTATTATGCATGAAACACATTTGAATGTGTCATATGTATAAAGCATCATACATGTTTGTTTTGGAAAACCTGGGGTGTATTTCAGAATCAACAGCCATTCTTGTGGCTGTGTATTTACTTCAGTTAACAATCAACAAGCCAGGAAGACAGTTTACTTGAGCAATTTCACATTAAAAATAGCAAAATCTGATCCTTAAAACATATCACGAACATGCTGACACAAAGTAAGCATTTGTGGAATTCTTATGTGGAAATG
This sequence comes from Dasypus novemcinctus, assembly GCF_030445035.2. NCBI lineage: Eukaryota > Metazoa > Chordata > Mammalia > Cingulata > Dasypodidae > Dasypus > Dasypus novemcinctus. The sequence goes on from NC_080682.1 coordinate 82,280,065, forward strand.
CAGCAAAGATTGTTTAAAGACTGCAAAATCTATAACTAAGGAACACAGGCAACCAGGTCTCCTCACTTTTACTATGCTGTACCCACAGCCCAGATGACCAAAAGCCCTATATATCAATGTGTAGGGAACTGACAAGCTTGTTTAAATATGTCAGTCAGTAGGAGAGTAAGGGAAAAGCAAGGAAAAAGACTTTCTCTTCATCTACAAACCACGAAGGAAGTTAGGGTCATAAATTCTCCTTTCTTCTTTTTACGTAGTAACTATCAAGACCAAAGAAGCTATACCCACCCTCGACCTGTTGAAGGACACAAAGACTGTTTTTCTTTAAAACTTTCCACGAGAGTAGTAGATGGTGTCAGATAATTTAGAAGCAGACTCGCCCTACACTCCTGCTGTAATGCCCAACTCAATGAATGGCACGATCATCTACCCAGCTGCAGAAACCTGAGAGTCGACCATCTTCTTTCATCTCCTCCCTCTTCTTCACTTCACAGGATCTTCACCAAATTCTATCAATTCCACTGTCTGGATATCTCTTGAATTATCCACTTTTTTTTTTTTATCCCTTCTGCAATCAAGATCTTTCATCATATGTATAGCAATATCTTCTTGAGTAGTTTTCCTTCCTCCAATCCTATCTTGCTTCAATTTAACATATTTCTAAAATGCAAATCTGTTTATATATAACAACCTCTTCCTTCCTTCCTTTCCTTTCTCTTCTCTTATTTTCTACTCTGGCTCTCTCTTTCTCTTTTTACAACAGTATCAATCCCAACTTTCTACTGCTTCTATATGATCCATTTTTAAATGAGAATAATTATCATTGAGTAGTACTGAAGTCAGGAGAGATACAAAGATTTTTGTTTGTTTGCTGGGAGTAATACAATTATAATTTGTTTCTGCCATATACAATTTTGGATTTGTAAGACGATTTAAACTAAGGTTAATGCAATTAATTTAAAACAGAAAAAAGTTGCTATAAAAACGTTTAAAACAGATTGACAAGCACTATGCTTCAGACAAATGAAATTTTTAATTACTAACAATAACCCATTTAAAAAAATGAAAATGTAAATACATTTCTGCAAAATAAACTAGATAATGCAAAAAAGGATTAGTTACTAATATATTTCTCAATCAGACAGAAAAAAAGCCTTCGGCTATAAATTTAAGGTGTTACATTTAACATGTAAAATGGATTCTTTTATTCATTTTAATCCCAAACTGACAAATAAAAAGTGCATCTTTGTTTAAAACTCTGATTTACAATAAAAGAGTGGTGAATGACTCAAAATAATGTTCAACTATAAAAGACTCACTTTTAGAGTGTAAAAAGTACCCTTCAGAGGTGAGTTAAGTCTGAATGATTCAAGTTTTCCAAGTATAAAGTAGAATAATTGCCAATTTTTAAAGCTTTGGATAAAGTGGGGTTGATAGCCAAAGGAAGACAATCTTAGCTAAGAATTCAGAAATCGGAAGATACATATGTATATCAGAAAGTATACACATACTGATTATACAGATATAATACTGTAATATAAGTATGGTGATATGACAGCATCATATAACCATACATTAGTACTTCCTGGTTATTTTACTACTGTTTGAAAAAACGTGAACACAAGGTGCATGCACCCAGACTTCTCTTCTTCCACCTAAAAATGTGGGAAATTATCCCCAAATGAAATCTTATCTGAAGATTAAATATACCAAACACAAAATTTAGTTTCATGTGTACCTTTTACTCTTTCTAATGACAACAGCTTTCTTTTCTATACTGTTTGAAAAAACATACATGATGGGTATAAAGGAAAAAAAAAACAGAAATTATCTGTAATCCCAGAGCCCTAGGACAACAGTTAACATTTTGGTGTATATATATATATACCCAAATATTTTTCCTGTGTAGGCACACATACATGTCTGTGCACACACAAATATACAAAACACATGTTCACTTTCCCAAAAACAACATTGGACTACAATATACATGCTGTTTTGCAGGTTCTTTTTTCCCTTCTAAATATATTGGATAATCTTTCCCTGTTATTTTTCTATTTCATCATTTTAACAGCTAAATGTTTTATTGCATGGATTTGTAAGTAATTAATTTATTAATTATATAATTATTTTATCAATTATATAGACTTTATTATACTGGAGACATAATTCTGTTATTTCTTAAAATTCCTATTAGTAGGTTTGCTGGGTCAATCACGTTACGATTTAAACAAACAAACAAAAATGCTTTGCCCTTCTTTAAAGTTCCACGCTAACTACTTACAAACTCAATTAGTTTATCCCCAAGCTCCTGGACCACTCTTTATTCTACCTATAACTTAATCTAATATATGACTATCATTCATGGACCACATTTAAATTTAGGAATCACTATTGTCTTGCCAACACTAACCACAATGAAGTGAAATGTCTTTCTCCCTTTCCCTCCAATTTGTAAACTGATACAATAAAAAAAAAATTCAATTATAAGATTTCATCATTACATAAGATTTGCCAATCACGTTAAAACAACTTTTCAGGGGGAGGGGGAACTCTACCATATTAAATTAAACATGCAGCTTTCCCAAATATTTTGATGTAAAACCGTGTTTCTTAAAATTCAGAAACAGGTTTGTATCTTTTTTCTTAATTTCTTTGGCGCTCTATACAAAGTGATCCTACTTATGCCCGAAGGAAAAAAGCATTATCACTTTGAGGTTGATCAATGATAAAAATTCTTTGCCACTCTATTCCATTTTTTTTTTTTTTTAAATCCCTTCCCTTGAATCTGGTCTGGCTTGTACCAAAAAGAATGTGATAGAATTGATACTGTGTAACTTAAGGCAGGGGCCTTAAGAAATTAGCACTTTATGTTTTTGCTTGTCTTGAACTGCTCTTAGAAGCCACTCACCATGTAAGAAGTACAATTACCCTGAGACCACCATGCTGTGAGGAAGCACTAGCAATACTTAGCACAGCAGTGAAGGGCTTGATAATGTTAGAAAACCCTTCTTGGATATGCCATTCAAATCTAGTCACCAGCTCAATAGAGCCAAACAATGATGCCAAGGGAATAAGAACTGTCCAACTGTATCCTGCTCAAATTCCCATCCTACAAAATTATGAGTAAACAAACAAGTTTTTCTAAGCCACTAAGGTTTGCAGTGGTCTGTTATATCCCAATATATAACCAAAACATATCTCCATACATTTAATAAGCACAAACAAGGTCGAGTTGGGAAGGATGTGGTGATGGTGGTAATGGTAGTGGATAGAGGATATCCATTTAATTACTAACCCAAATTTAAGAAAAGGCTCTGAGAATACATCATAATTTAGGGAAAGGAACAAATTTTACAGTTAAAAGAATTATATAGTGAATTCAAGGTAAAGAAAACAAGTGGAAAGTTTCAGAAAAGTCTAAAGCATGTTCCATTTAGGAAAACATTTACTGTATCTTAGATAAGCTATTAAAGAGTCACAAAGTTTTCCACACAGAAAATCTGGTCAAGTACAAAAAAGTCATAAAGCATAAAATTAAAGCTACTATTTTACAAACTCATAGCAATTTCATTTGTGAAAATAAGAAGTGAACAGTAATTATATTTAACACTGTATGTGCTAATAGTGTTCTGTCTGCATTTGCCTAAGCTCAACGAATAACAAAGATTTCCTAGCAAAGTCAGAAAAAAGTAAAAAAAGAATAAAACTACAGTTTTATTTACAAAAGATATATTAGGATAAGAACATGCAAATATATTTTTCTTCCAAAGACAAAAGTGTCTGCTAGAAACATCTAGGTGGTTGACATAGATAGTTGTTCTGTACAATAAATCTTTGACCCTACTGAAGGCATGCTTGCCTCTTCCCCACACCTCACCTCACCCCTGCCAATGGTTCCCTTGTCTGTTTGCTCACTGTCTGCTCATTGTTTTGTTTTGCTTTGTTTCCTTGTTGCTTGTTGTGTGTTTGTTTCTTCGTTAGGAGGCACCAGGAACCAAACCTGGGACTACCATGTGGGAGGCGGGAGCCCAACTACTTGAGCCACATCTGCTCCCTGCTCATTTTGTTTTGCTCACTGTCTGTTTAATATTTTGTTCATTGTTTTTGTTCGTTGTCTGCTCATTGTTTTTGCTCATTGTATGCTTGCTGTTTGTCTTCTTTAGAAGGCACCAGGAGCCAAACCCAAGACCTCCCATGTGGGAGGTGGGAGCTCACCCACTTAAGCCACATCCATGCCTATATTTGCCTCTTAAACCATTTTCTTTTCTTGGCATTCCTAATAGCTTTACATTCAAATATGAGTTCTCTAAAGTTAACATCATTATTTGTGTTTCATAAAAAAATACTTCATGGGTGTTTTTCATTAAAAAAGCAAAACAAGGTATATATTAAGGTTAAAGTTTTTTATGAGAGAAAAAATTTCAGGTAAAGTATACAAACATTACGAAGGGATGTCTTTATCTCTAATTTTAATGGCCAACCCATTTTCTCTCAAAACTCTCTTCCATAATAAGATTATGGTTACAAACTTAAAAAACAAAACAAAACACAAAACACAAAAAACATATACAAGTCTTTATTATATACTTCTTGGTACAAGAGCTGTCATGGGCTAAGAAAAGAATCCTTAGAGCATTACCCTTCTGGGTATCCACAGTTCACGGTAAATACACTGCCATAGATTTAAAAAGATTATAAAATTTATCAGCTTCAGTTTCAATAATGTTTTTGCTTTAACAAGAGACAAATCCTGGGGTAGAGAAGTGGATCTTGACTTACACGGAAAAAAAAGAAGAGTGTTCATTTTTAAGATCCCACCTAGCTCTGATATTGTACAATTCTTATCTAAGTGGTCTCTTGCCTCAGATCAATTTGGGAAGACAGAATAAACTGAAGAAAATGCTTGGGAGAAAAAACCTGAGAGCTAAAAGGTCTTGAGGAAAATGAGGTATTAAGTAAAGTTTAGAATGGGATACAATGCTACCTCACACAGAAGTATAGGTTTGTATGTACCCAGGCTGACTGTCAGAAAGGTAATAGTTTTGTTTAATTCTACAAACAAGATTTCTGGATTTTGAATCTGTAAATTATTAAAAGATTTAATTTCCAGCACTATTAATATTTCAGAAAATGAATGTATCTGAAAAGTAGCAAAAAAACCCCAGGCAATTATCATATCTCACAGTTAAAACAAAGTGGTCTGAGATTTTTATCAGTTTTCTCCTAACTTGTTAAAATCAAGGGGCTATCAGACATAAATTACTTACGATTTTGTTATTAGTATTAAAATAGGGTAGAAACAAAATAGTCAAAAAGCATTAAACTGAAGACATGCCTTGTTATTAAATAAAAATACTAACATGCTATTACTTGCTCTGCTGATTATCAAACTAAAGCAATTACATCAGCAGTCTACCTGTAAAAATTTCTTCTTCATTTCATCAAAGATATTTTGTCTGCATCTCCAAAACACATCCTATGGTATATAAGAACAAAATGAATTACAAATTATTTCTTTAAAATAAAGAGGGAAAACATAGAAATAAGAATAATTAACTTAAAGACATTTTTGGAATAAAATAAAGTATTAGTGTACCACCTAGGATTTTATTCATAAATTACAGTTGTAATTTTTACATTATGCTTCAGTTACTCTTAGAAAGTTACGGAAAACTCTGCTATAATGATAAAGAATAATTAATATTAACAATGAAAACAGCTACATTTTAATGAAGAGTGGTAGCTTAAGAACTGCGTAAATCAAATGTTCTATGTCAAAATAGTATTTTAAGTCCATTAAAAGAACTATTCAGGAAAACAAAGAAATTCCTAATTTTGCTAGTTTATAAATTTGAATGTTTCATAGGACAGATATTCTTAAAGCAAGGCTGCTTAACATTATTCCTACAATTATCTTCTTTTACTATAAACCCCTTTTTTATTATATGGTGACAAACTTATTTTAACAAAAATTAAGGAAATACAGAAAAAATACAAAAAGAATAAAAACAATCTATAGCCAAGAGATAATCTCTTGAAAAAAATCTTGGTTTTATCATTCCATACTTTTTCTGTACATATTCCCATTCACCCCCAATTTGGCTAGTAAAGACAGACCAACTTATATTGTTTTCAAAGCTTCATGTTATCATTAATAGTAGCTTAAGCACTGGTCTATGGCAATAAAAAGATATATCTTGCTTTTACAAAGAAATACATTTATTTTCATAACTATACATCATCTTTTGAAAAACAATTCTAAAATAATCCCTATACCAATTGTTAACAATTTGATACACATCCTACCAGAGCCTTCTCCACTCTACACATATTATTTATCATGTATAAACTGTCCATTTTAACCAACTAAGATCATTTTATATACCATTATTTGAAATCTGCTTCTTGTCCAATATATATCTTTCCTTGCCAAAGCATTTTGTTTAAAAATTAGTGTTCCATTATATAGACAAAACCATAATTTATTTAAATAACCTATTAATGGGCATTTAGGCACTTTCAAATTTTCATTACAGTTTTGTGTGTTTGTATAATTTTACCCTGAAATAATTTCAAAAAGAATTATTAGATCAAAGGGTATCATTATTAGGATTTTTGATCTATGGTACCAAAAGGCTATCTTCTCTTTTATAAGTAAGTATTGAACTGCAACTATGTAGAAAACATTGTTCTAAATGCTTGGAATGCAGCAGTGAACGCAGCCCTAGCCCTCAAGGAGCTAACATTCTTCAAAGGGAAGTAAGCAATCAAAAAATCTAAACTATCAGACATCCATCAGCCTCAGGATCTTTGCTGTACCTGGAATGCTCTTCCCTTGGATATCCTCACTTTACCACAACTTTTGCTCAGATGTCAACATTGTGGCTTTAAAACATGTCCATAAATTCTCTAACATGTCTCCCTACAGAAGCAGAAGTCTAATTCTAGTCCCCTTTAATATGGACAAGACTCAGTGCTCCCTGTGATATACAACATGACTACCAAGGCTGGATCTCCAGAAATACGGCTTCCTCCTGACTCTCATTCATGCTCAGAATCTGGCCATTATGCTGTGAGGAAGCCAGGCAGCCACATGGAAAGGCCACATGTAGATATTCCAGCCACAGCCCAATGAGATGCTAGCTGACAATTTAGCATCAGTCATCATACATGTGAGGAAGTCATCAGATGAGTAAGTCTATGGGCTGCCCCAGCTCATACCTAGCAGAGCAGAAACAAGCCATCACAGCCTAGCCTTGCCCAAATTACACACCTGTGGCCAAAATTAATGTTTTGTTGTGTAAAGTCACTAAGTTTTGGAATGGACTGTTACAGCAAAAAGAAAATCAGAACAGATTTCTCAATGAAGTCCTTCTCTCACTATCCTATATAAAATTAAAATCCTCCACAAATTCCTTTCAATATTTTCATCCCCCTTTTTGTTTCAGTTTTATGCATAGAACTTAGACCCATCTGCTATATTAGTTTATATTTTACCTGTTTACTATCTCCAAAAAATTTCCACTCTGAATTAAGATGGAGTAGAGGACTGGATTTACTTTTCAACTTAAAGAAACTGGCTAAAATATATGAAACAATGGTTTTCAAACAATGGAAATAGGCAGGGCAGGAAAGTGATTACTATGATAGGGAAACAAACAAGGTGAGTCCCTATGGCTGACCCATTTTACTGCCCAGAGAGACTTTCCAGGCAGCAGTGCAAAGAAGGGGGAATCCCAGATAGAGTCTAACAATCTTCCTGAGTTGAAAGGATTAGGTTGGGAGTTCAAGGGGGCCTGTCTGGCAAGATTTCACAGGGCAAAATACTAGAAAGGAGAGAAGTACACAGAGAGTAAGTCCAAAAATCGGTAGAGGGGTTCCTCTTCAGTCTTCAATTAAGTAGTGATCAGTATATGCATGTGAAGAGGCTAGCTTAGGAAGGAGAAAGAATCATGGGAAAGAATCCATGAAGATCTCTTAGGTTGCCACCAGCCAGAGTGAAAAAAATCTCCTAATACACGGGGCATCGGAAAGGTATTATCTCAATAGTGGGGCCAAATTACTCTAGTTTAAAGGCTACTCTAGTACAACCTTTTCATAAAGCTTAAAAATAAACCCAATAGTACCAAACTACTTACAAGTAAATTAATCACATCCAGGAGCAAAGCTCAAAAATAATTATGGGCATGAAAAATACCCGACAATATAAAATCCACAATGTCTGGAATCCAAAAATAAAAAGGTATGCAAAGAAGTGAGGAAACTATGGGCTAACATGAAGACAGAACTCATTAAATGAAAACAAATTCTGAAATGACATGAAAGAATTAGTAGACAAGGACATTAAAAGAATTTACAACAACAAAAAAGAATTTACAACTGCATTCTATATTTCAAGAAGGTAGAGGAAAATATGTTAAAGGTAAACATGGAAGATTTTTTAGAAAGACCTAAATTGTATAAAAATACAATGTCTGAGATAAAAAAATATGATAGGAGGGAAGAGGCTGTGGCTCAATCAGCTGGGCTCCTGTCTACCATATGGGAGGCCCTGGGTTCACGTTCCAGGGCCTCCTTGTGAAGGCAGGCTCGTCCATATGCTGCGGAGTGCCACCAGCCCACTGCCAGCCCACCACTGGCCCACAAGCTCTGCGGAAAGCTGACTCAGCAAAGTGACACAACCAAAAAAAGGGAGACAAGCAAAAACGCAGAAGAATGCACAGCAAATGGACACAGAGAGCAGAAGAGCACACAAGCCACAAGTGGGGGGATTAAAAAAAAAAAACTACTATAGGATTAACAGAAAAAGAGACTCTCCTGAAGAGAAGATTAGTGAATATGAAGACAGCCAATAGAAACTATAAAAAATGAGAAATGCAGAGAAAAAAGGAAAAGAACAGAGCAACATAAAGTCTACTGCCATCTATCTATACTCTCAGGGATTTTGTCTCTTTTGTTCATCACTGTATCCCCAATATGTAGAAAAGCTCATAGCACTTACTAGATGCTAAATAAATATTTGGTAAAGAATACTGAAATAAATGATACTATGCAACCACACACATAGTGTGAACATGTATGAAAAGTGCTATGAGGAAAAATAAAGCAGGGTGAGAAAGAGAATGATGGAGAGAAAGAACATAAGGTGGGGTTGCTATTTTTAAATATAACTGCCAAGAAAGGCCACTCTAAGGAGCTGACATATCCAAAGAGCCCTGAAGGAAAATGATAGAACTGTAGAGATGTCTGGAAAAGGAACAAAGCCAAATTTTTATTTCAACTGGTAGAGAAACAGTGTCTTTTAGTAAATAAATGTGCAAAGCTGTTGTGAAAATTTCTAAGATTAAAATCCTCACCAACAGGAAAAAATGCTAGCCTACTCAATATTTAACAATGTAATAGATTGTTTTCTAGAAAAGTAACCTTAAAATTGTTAGCAATTAAAATTTTCTTATCCTTTTTTTTTCTTTCTTTTCTTCCCTAAATCCCAACTCCCTCAAAGGCTTCTTATATGATTAGTCTTGGGAAAGTAGCTGTTGTGTGATGTACCACCTCCTCCCCAGGCCAGCCCAATTAAAGTTCAGGGTCTAGTACATTCCCTTACTTGGAGGTTCAACTGACCCTGTGGCTTGACCTAGATTTCTTCTTCCATATTTGGAAACACTTTACCTGTTCTGGGTATACAGTAAAACTCTATGTATCACTTAAGCCTGTGTGTCACGTGGCACCTGGCCAATACCACCAATATATCTGTCCCCATGCAGGGAGGGAAAGGGGTCTCCCCCATTGCAATACAACAGAGGTGGGCACAAGTCATCACCCTGTGTCAGCTGTCAGGAGGTTCCTGCTGGCCTTGGGATACTGAAGTCCACTACTGAAGCTGCTTTTGCTCTGTTTCTTCTCTATGTAGGCAAATAAAGCATTACTCTAACCAGTGCTTGTGTGTGTTGTGTCTTCTTGGCAAGTGTAATACTGAAGTACCATGGAGTGAACAAGTGTTCTGGACTCCTGTTTTTGGTAACCAGCATATATTTGGTGGCCAGCAAATCTCTGCCATTATCCATGTGGTAGTCCTTCTCGCCTTGTGGTAGCAGGAACCATGGCTTGACAAGGCTCCAGCCAAATACAACAGGGGGAAAAATTCAGGCCACACAGCACAGGCTGAGTTAGTAATCCACCTTCAGGAGGTAGTAATGAGGCACCCCAACAGCTCCCCTTGGGTGTGTCAAAAAAAAAAAAAAAAAAAAAAGGCCAACTATGGAGTTAGTTCATCAGTTCATCATTGCTGCTGACAAATTGTCAGCTCCAACTCTGTAGCATCAATGGAGACCACATGGAGGCCTGAATTTCCATACCTAGCAAGCAGTAATGAGGCAGTGATGTCAGAGGAGGCCTAGTCCATGGGAGTGTCAGGACTTTCACCAATGACTAATGATAAAGGGGTCACCCCTCAACCATGGTATTAGTGGCTACCATGTAAGGAGTCAATGAGACAATGGAGGCTAAGTGGCAAATCCAACTTCTGTCTCTACCTGGCAGTAACAAGTTGTACCTGCCACCTAATCAGTGGAGTAGAGCCAAAATAAAAAAGCAGGCCAAAGTATGAAATTGAATTAAAATCCAACATCACAGAATGTAATATAAAAATGTCCAGGTTTCTTTTGAAAACTATATGTCATGAAAAGAATCAGATCTCAAATTGATTAAAAAGATGCCAAACCAAGAAGACAGAGAGGTTAGTATTATTTCAAAAGTTATTTAAAGCATCCATGATAAAAATGCTTAAACAAGCATGAGCATGCATATGGAAAACACAAAAAATCAAAAGAAAAAATTTTAAATGTTAATTTTTGAACTGAAAATACAGTAACTGAAATATAGAACACTGAGGACGAGGTCAACAGCAGGAAGGAGTGGGCAGAGGAAACAATTGTGACTGTGAACTAGAAGCTAGAACAATGAAAAGTATCCAATCTGAACAAAAAAAGCGAAAATAGCAATGAACAACAACAAAAAGAACAGAATCTTAAGAATCTGTGGAACCATAAGAAAGTATCTAAATTCTAAGCCACTGGAGTCCTGATACAAAGGAAAAAGGCAGGGCTGAAAGTTTCCCAAATTTGGCAAAAGACATAAACCTTCAGATTCATAAACCTGAGTGAACTCCAAACAGGATAAACCAAATGAAATCCAAAGCAAGATACATTATAATTAAACTACTGGAAATAAAAGACAGAAAAAAAGTCTTGAAAACAGCCAGAGAAAAAATGACACACTGTCTACAGAGAACTGACAATTCAAACAACATTAGCTATCATATTAGAAATGAGGGGAACCAAAAGGAAGTGGCACAGATACTTGGAGAAAATAGCTCTCAACCAGAATCCTATGCCCAGTAAAATACTCTTCAGGAATAGCTTTAGAAATGAAGGGGAATTCAGAATGAAATCTAAAAGAATTTGTCTCCAGTAAATCAATCAAAACAAATGGCTACAGGAAGATCTCTAAGCAAAAAAGGATAAAAAGAAACTTGAAACATCTCTAAGCAAAAAAGGATAAAAAGAAACTTGAAACACAGTGTGTTCTACAATCACAATAGAATAAAAGAATATCTAAATAAATGGAGAGACATACTATGTTCATACATTAGAAGATTCAAAATAATAAAGATGTCGATTCTTCTCAAATTGATATATATTTGGCTTTAGAGGGTTGGTATATTCTACCAAAGGTTAGAAAGTTGAAGTTGTACTATTTTTAGCCAAATTATTTTGTTTTATAACATCTAGACTATGTAGAATATGTACCTTATTAAAGTTTCAACATTCCTTGAGCTACTTGTGTGTTACACCATGAATCCAGGGATACATGCTACATTGATTGTCCACTCACATAATCCCCAACTCTTTCAAAGGATGCTACTCCTTTCCTGGGCTGTTATTGCTTTTAATTTGAAAGATGCTGTGGATTTGAATCTCATCAAAATGATTAAAAAATAAATAAATGTAAGATAAAATGATGGAAATGCTGTATAAAGAAGCTATCAAATAAAATGAATGGGTTTTATAAACTATTAGACAAATCAGACTTCAGAACAATGACTATGAGAGAAATAGAGGCATATTTCAGTGCAATAATGTGGACAGTATTCAAGAAGACAAAACATTACCAATTGCGTAGTACTCCAAGAATGCAACTTTAAAATACATTATAGGAAAAACTAACAATGTTAAAAAGAGTAAAATCTACAATCAGAATTAGAATTTTTCTTATTAATTAGAGAAAATCAATAGCAAAATAGAAGTCATGAACATTTTCAACAGATGTGTCCTCACTGGCATTGTGGAAATAAAGATAATCAGCAAATGATAACAATCATAGGCCATTTATCATGTCTTGGCACCTGTAGTCAGTCATGATTACTTGTATTTGGTGAGTGTTTTTTCTACTTTGGTTTAGATTTACATTTTTATGGTATCCCTCACATTTATCAAAATGATAAATGCTTGATTAAATACTTAGTTGTTATTTTACTAACTTCTTGTGGATGCTATAAGATTTACTATAATCATATTTAAATAAAATCATTCTACCCTTAAAAAAATTAATATATAGGCTTATTACGAGTCCTATTATCCCAGCATGATTTTTGAAGATATACACAAGATTATTCAAACATTTAAATGGAAAGGAGAATGAATTATAACAGCCAAAACAATCTAAAAAAGAAGAATAAAGTGGGAGGAATCAGTCTACTGGGTTACAAAAAACACACATAAATAAATCCACACAAGGGAGCAGAACTGATTTTTGACAAAGGTGTGAAAGCAAGTCAATGGAGAAAGGAGAGTCTGGAACAAATGGTGTTGAAGCAACGAGACAACCATATGCACAAAAATGAACCTTATACAAATATTAACTGAAAATGAATCATGGACTAAAATGTAAAACAAAAATTTATAAAACTTTTAGAAATAAACATAGAAGAAAATCTTCCAGCTCTAGGGATAGGCAAAGAATTCTTAGACTAACAAACACAAAAAGAAAAAGAAAAATTCATAATTTAAAATGTTTAGTCTGGAAAGACCCAGTTAAGAGGATGAAAGGACAAGGAAAAGTTTGGGTGAAAACATTTGCAAAATCATAGATTCAACAAAGAACTGAAATCTAGATTATATAAAGAACTCTCAAAACTCAACGATTAAAAGCCAAGCAATCCGGGAAGCGGACTTGGCCCGGTGGTTAGGGCGTCCGTCTACCACATGGGAGGTCCGTGGTTCAAACCCTGGGCCTCCTTGACACGTGTGGAGCTGGCCCACGTGCAGTGCTGATGTGTGCAAGGAGTGTCATGCCATGCAGGGGTGTCCCTGCGCAGGGGAGCCCTACGCGCAAGGGGGGAGCCCCACGTGCAAGGGGGGAGCCCCACACGCAAGGAGTGCACCCCGTAAGGAGAGCCGCCCAGAGTGAAAGAAAGTGCAGCCTGCCCAGGAATGGTGCCACCCACATGGAGAGCTGACACAACAAGATGACACAACAAAAAGAGAGACACAGATTCTCGTGCCGCTGACAACAACAGAAGTGGACAAAGAAGAACACACAGCAAAACAGACAACTGAGGTGGGGGTGGGGGAGGAGGGGAGAGAACTAAATTAATCTTTATTAAAAAAAAAAAAAACCAAGCAATCCAATTAAAACATAGGCAAAACAAATGAAGAGGCATTTCACTAAGAGCATAAATAGATGACAAATAAGAACATGTAAATATTTTCAATATTAGAAAAAACAAAAAACCACAAGATATCACCACACACCAATTAGAATGGCTAATATAAGAAGAGTGACAGCACCAAATTCTGGCAAGGTTGCAGGAAAACTTAATCTCTCATACATTGCTGGTAAGAATGTAAAAAGGTACAGTTATCTGGAAAACAGTTTGGGAGTTTCTTTAAAAACACCCAGACTTCCTGGAAGATGGCAGACTAGAAAGACACAGGACTCTCATCTCTCCGAGAGAAATAAAGGACAGGCAGAAATGGCCTCGAAAAAAGTCTTCTAGGGTTAGAACACCAGGGGAAGGCTAGACACTGCCCAGAAGAGAGAGGGGCACAGGAAAAGAATCCCACTGCAAAAACAGTGAGTTAAAAGCTGAAGCTGCAAATGCTGGTAACCTCCTCTAACCAACAGGCACTTTTAAATTCTCAGGACTCAGGGCTGGCAGCTACAGACAAAGAGATACCCAGGGATCTACCTCCCCAGAAAAGGGGAGTGAGAGGCACACAGCCTAAGGTTGACTCAGCTTTTGATCCACAAATTTGGTCTGCTGTGCCCACTAACCCTTCCAGGGTGGGGCCATGTCATGGTTTGCCTTGGGAGCCAGCAAGGGACTAAGAGACCCAATCCCCTCAATCTCCCTCTCTACTGACCAGGACAGGTTGTTGAGAACAAGGAGGAGAGTGGAATTACTTCCTACCGGGAAAAGGCAGGGGGCTGACAGCAAAGGTTGGAGAACTGCATGTGAGAAAGTTTGAATTAAGAGGGTCTTAGCCTCCAAGCAGGATCCTCTGCCACAAAGATTCAGTCCATGTTGAAGCAAACACACTCCAACCAGACTTTGAACTTAGAAGACTGTCAAAGAGTGCCATCTGCTGGCAAAACAAGGAAGTGCATGTGAGGAAATTAAAAGTAGGAGAGGGAAGCGGATTTGGCTCAATGGATAGGGTGTCCGTCTACCACATGGGAGGTCTGCGGTTCAAACCCAGGGTCTCCTGACACGTGTGGAGCTGGCCTATGTGCAGTGCTGATGCGCACAAGGAGTGCCGTGCCATGCAGGGCTGTCCCCTAAGTAGTAGGGGAGCCCCATGCACAAGGAGTGCGCCCCGTAAGGAGAGCCACCCAGCGGGAAATAAAGTGCAGCCTGCCCAGGAATGGTGCTGCACACACGGAGAGCTGACACAGCAAGATGACATAACAAAAAGAAACCCAGATTCCCGTGCTGCTGACAACAACAGAAGCAGACAAATAAGAACACGCAGCAAATGGACACAGAGAACAGAAAAGGGGGGGGGGGTTGGAGGAGGGGGAGGAGAGAGAAATAAATAAATCTTAAAAAAAAAAAAAAAAAAAAGATGACGCAACAAAAAGGAGACACAGATTCCTGGCACTGCTGACAAGAATATAAGCCGACACAGAAGAACACACAGTGAATGGACACAAAGGGCAGACAACTGAGGGGGGGAGGGGGGGAGCGGAGGGACAGGAAGGGGAGAGAAATAAATTTTAAAAAATAAATCTTTTTTTAAAAAAAGTAAGTAAGAGGTTTTTTGTAGCCTTTACAGTCTCCCTCCCTAAGGTACTAGGAAGACTGTCTGCAACGCATTGCTGGGTTCAGGGTCAAAATTTGAGCAACTAATAGGGACAATTCTAAAGACCCAGCTCAACTTGAACCAAGAATCAAACAACAGCAATAACACACAGCCTCCTTCCACTAAAACCCTATGAAAGACAGAGAAATTGAGCATCTGAGTAAACTCACCACCCTAATTATATGCATAGATGTCAGTAAAAATTACAAACCATACTAATAAAATAGAAAAAATGGTCCAAGAAAAGGAATATATCAAAGCCCCAGAACAGATGCAAGATTTGAGACAATCAACGAGATGCACACAAATTTAGCTGAAAGACAATATGGCTAAACAGATAAAGGACATCAAGAAAACACTGAGCAAACACAAAGAATAATTTGAAAACCTGAATAAAAAAATAATGGAACTCATGGGAATGAAAGATACAATAAGTGAGATGAAAAACATTATAGGCATACAATAACAACTCAAAATGATAGAAGAAAAAACAAGTCAGACAGAAAACTGAACAGCTGAAATTGAAGAGAAAAAAGAACAGAAAAAAATTGAGCAGGGGCTCAGGGAGTTCAATGATAACACAAAAACAGAACAAGATACATGTCATGGGAGTTCCAGGAGAAGAGAAGGGAAAACGGACAAAGAGAATATCTGAGGAAATAATGGCTGAAAATTTCCCAACTCTCATGAAAGCAATGACTTTACATGTCCAAGAACCACATATTATTCCAATCAGAATAAATGCAAACAGACCTACTCCAAGATACATACTAGCAATTAGGGAAATGCATGTCAAAACTACAATGAGATATTGCACACCTATCAGAATGGTGACCACAAGTGTTGGAGAGGATGTGGAGAGACAGATACACTTATTCACTGTTGGTGAGAATGGAGAATGGTACAGCCATTGTGGAGGACTGTTGGCAGTTCCTAAAGAAGTTGAATATAGATTTGCTATATGACCCAGCAATACCACTAGTGGGTATATACCCAGAAAAACTGAGATCAATGATACAAACAGACATCTACATACCAATGTTCACTGAGGTATTATTCATGATTGCCAAAAGATGGAAACAACCCAATGAATGGATAAACCAATGAATGGATAAACAAACTGTGGTATATATACATGATAGAATATTATGCAACTGTAACAAGAAATGAAGTTGTAAAGCATATGAAAACAAGGATGACCCTAGAGATCATCATGTAGAGTGAAGCATGCCAGATACAGAAGGACAAATACTGTATGATTGCTCTACTATGAACCAAATATATTGTGTAATCTCATGGAGTACTAACTTGAATATGGGTGACCAGATAATAGAATGAGGTTAGAGAATGGAAAACTGAGGGTTAACATGGGCAGAATTGGTAAAAATGATGTGTGTTAATCTTTGGAAATGAAGAGAAAAGGTGAAAGCACAGCATAATGTTTGTAATTAGCAGTACTATTAAGTGTACGAAAGTGGTTCAAAGGGAAAGTCTAAGGTCATGTATATTACCAAAAGAAAAGCTAAAAAATGTAACATGGAACTGTGTAGCACAGTAAAACCACATGTGAAATATGAATATGGGTAAAATTGCCTATGTAAGACTGTTTTTCTTTGAAGATGAACAAATGAATGTTAATACTATAAAATGTTAAGAGCAGACAAAAAAAACAAAAACAAAAACAAAAAACCCCAAAACATTATGCTAAGTGAAAGAAATCAGACACAAAAGTACTACATATTGTAAATATAAATATAAATTTATAAAATGAATTCAAATTAGTGATTATGTAGGGCTGGGTAAAGAATGCTAGGGATGTGGAGTTTTTCTTTTTGCAGTAATGAAATTGTTCTGAAATTTTCTGTGGTGATAATACACAGCATTTTGATTATACTAAAAGCCACTGATTATAGACTCTGCATAGATCATAGGGCATGTGAATATATCAATAAAACTGCTTAATACATAAATAATTGTGCAAGAATACCCAAAAATAGTAACTATGTACAGCAGGGGAAGAGAGAGAGATTGAGAGGTGAAGAATTTTCTTGCTTGTCTGTTTTTTTGTTTTTTTTATTATTGAAATAATAAAAATGTTCTAATAATGACTGAAGCCGTGAATGCACAACTATGTGATTATATCAAATACGCTGATTGTACACCTTGGATGAATTGTATCCTTTAATATATATATCAATACATGGATTTATTTTTAAAAATGCAACTGCCGTATAATCCAGCAATTACACTTTTTAACATTTATCATAAAGAAATGATGAATTATGATCAAATAAAATGTCTACAGCAGCTTTATTCACAATAGCCAAAACCCAGGTGTCCTTCAACAGCTAAATGGTTAAACTGTGGTACGTTCATCCCATGGAATAATAGCAATAAAAAGAAATGGACTATTTTACAAACAATGAACCTAGATGAATCTCCAGAGAATTATGCTATGTAAAAAGGTACCAACCCCAAAAGGTTTTATGATGTATAATTTCATTTTTATAACACTTTTGAAACAACGAAAATACAGAAATAGAAAACAGATTAATGGCTGCCAGAGATTAAAGAAGGAATAAGAGTAGGAGAGAAGCAATTATGGCTAAAAAGGGCATAATGAGGGATTCTTGTGGTGATGAAAATGTTCTTTACCTTGATTGTATCATTGTCAATATGCTGGTTTTGATACTGTACTATAGTTTTGCAAGATGTTACCATTGGGGGAAACTGGGTAAAAATACACAAGACCTCTCTGCATTGTATGTCACAATTACATATTAAGTTATAGAAAGAAAGCTCAAAATGCCAGTACTTAAATGTAAATATCTGATCCAATTAGACTAAAGACTGCATTTTTAAAAATACACAGAAAGATACTGTTTAATATTAGAGACTAAAAACAAAAGAGATAAAAATACCTAAAGTTAGAGGATGAAAAGAGAATATAAACATGGGGTTGGAGCAAGATGGCCAGTGAGTAAGGAGCTCCAAGAGTCAGTTCATCCTACCAGCTTAGTTAGTAATCTAAACTAAGCTATCCAAAGCACCTATTTGGAAGGCCTAGGAGACCAGAAGGGGGCATCCTGAAACATCCTTGAAAGAAAGGAAGGAGAAGACTGACCATTTGCAGTGAAGATTCATGAGCAGAGCATTCTAGGCTAAGAGGCTGGCGGCACAGGCCGCCTCAGGTGCTATTTTGTGGCTGGAGTGGGAAACTCCATTTCCCAAAAACAGAGGAGGATGAGACACTTGGGCACCTATTTCAACTACTCATTAATAAATTTGGCTGGCTAATGTATAATCCTAAAAACAGTTAAAGTTTGAACCTGTCCAAGTCGGAAAGAGGCCAGTAGCCACCACTCCCCTCTGTCCCTGGCAGAGGGGAAGCAGGGCTGACTGAAAATGATAGTAGGGACTGGCTTCTTTCTTCCCACCCAGATCAGATTGCATCTCTAGCCCAGGCCCCAGCCCCATCTCCTACAGGGAATAAACTGGAGTAGCCTCTGCAGGTGCTTTTGGTCTGCACAGACTGAATTATCGGATACCTGTATCTCCTCTCCACTCCCAAGAAGAATTAGAAGGGCAGCTGTGTTTCCTCAGACTTTCTGGGAAAAGGCAGGCACTTTCAGCCTAGACTGTTGGGTACCAGTGGATCCACCCCCAACACCCAATAGGATATGAGGGGACTGCTGTTTCCTCAACCTTTCCAGGCAAAGGCAGGTACTTTTACCCTGCACAGACTAAATGGTTGGGGGCTGTGGATCCAACCTCACCACCCAATAGGATAAGAAGGGGCTGTTGCTTTCTCAGCCTCTCTGGGAAACAGCTAACACCATAGGCTTACAGGGACTGAACTGCTGGCTGCCTGTAGATCCACCCTCACCCCCTAAAGAGCAGAAGGGACAATACTCCTTCAGCCTATCAGGACAACTGCACGAGCAGTTGGCCCACATGGATTAGATTGTTGGGAACTCTGGAAGGTCCATCCCCACCCCTGGCAGAGGAGAGGTGGGGCAGTGCTAAGTCAGTCTCCCTGGGAAACTGCCATCATTTTGGACCTGCAAGCATGGATTGCTGCCCACACCTGCAGCTCCATCCCCACCCCAAACAGGGGAGGAAGGGGCCGTGAAGCTTCATTAGTGTCTCTGGGTAACTACAGATGGTCTTGGCCTGCAGGACTTGGATTATTATACACAGCTGTGGCTCTGTCCCTACCCCAAGCAGAAGAGAAATGTGGGCAAGCTTCATAAGTTCCTGGGGTGATGTGGGCAGTTTCAGTCTCTACAGCTTACGGTATCAACTACAGCTTTGGCTCCTACTACACAATCAGTAGGGGAGAAAGGACAAGAAAGCCCTAAACTAAAGAGAGAAACTGCAATCAGAATAAATACATCAAATAAGCCAGATGCCAAAAAATAAGGAAGATATGGCCCAGTCAAAGGAATAAGATAAGTCTCCAGATGACATAAAAGAGTTGAGAAAACTAATCCTAGATGTTCAAAGAAATCTCCTTATTAAATTCAATGAGATGGCTAAAGAGACTGATGATATTAAGAAGACACTGGATGAGCACAAGTAACAGTTTAAAAGCATACATACATCTCAGGAAGCAGATGTGGCTCGAACAGCTGGGCACCTGCTGACCACATGGGAAGTCCTGGGTTCAGTTCCCAGTACCTCCTAAAGAAGACAAGCTGATGCAACAACAAGATGACACAGCAAGATGATGCAATGAAGAGATACAGCGAGGAAAACAATGAGAGACATCAGAAGCGGGGAGCAGAGGTAGTTCAAGTGACTGCGTGCCTCCCTGCCACATGAGAGGTACCAGGTTCGGTTCCTGGAGCCTCCTAAAAAGAAGACAACAGAGAGCAGATAGCAAGTGTGAACGAGGGAGAAGGGAGAAATGAATAAACAAAAATATTAAAAATAAATAAATAAATGAAAGCATACATAGAAAAACAGCAGATCTTATGGGAATGAAAGGCACATAAATAAAATAAAAAATACAATGGAAGCATATAAGAGCATACTTGAGGAAACAGAAGAAAAGATCACTGAGCTTGAAGACATGGCCTCCAAAAGTGAATATACAAAAGAACAGATAAAGAATGGGAAAAATTGAACAGGGTCTCAGGGAACTAAATGATGGCAAGAGATGTGCAAACATACATGTCACGGGTGTCTCAGAAGACGAGAAGGGTAAGGGGGCAGAAGGAATATCTGAGGAAATAATGGTAGAAAATTTCCCAACCCTACTGAAGGGCATAGATACCCATATCCAAGATGCACAACCTACTCCCACCCAAATAACTCCAAATAAACCAATTCTGAGGCACATACTAATCAGAATGTCAAATGCTAAAGACAAAGAGAGAATTCTGAGGTCAGCAAGAGAAAAGCAATGCATAACATACAAGGAATACCCAATAAGATTAGGAGTCAAATGCTCATCAGAAAACATGGAGGCAAGAATGCAGTGGCATGATATATTTAAGATACTCCAAGAGAAAAACTGCAAATCAAATCTTATATGCAGCAAGATCATCTTTCAAAAAATGAAGGCAACTTCAGAATATACACAGATAAACAGAAACTGAGAGAGTTTGTAACCAAGAGACTGACTTTTCAGGACATACTAAAGGAAGTGCTATGGCCAGAAAAGAAAAGATAGGAGAGGCTTGGAAGAGAAACTAGAAATGAAGATTTTATCAGTAGGTAATTGAAGTATAAAAAGAGTGGTAAAAATAAAATTTGACAGATAAAACCCAAAAGTCAAAGTGGGTGAAATAAGAATTGCCTCTAAGTAAAAACACTGAATGTTAATGGATTAAATCCCCAATCAAAAGACACAGACTGGAGGAATGGATAAGAAAATACAAGCTATCTGTATACTGTCTACAAGAGACTTACCTTATATACCCAAGGCTACCAACAGATGGAAAGTGAAAGACTGGAAAAAGATATTCTGTGCATGCAGTAACAAAAACAAAAAAATCTGTAGTAGCTATACGTATATCAGACAAAATAGACTTTAAAAGCAAAACTGTTATTAGAAACAAGGAAGAATATTACATATCAATAAGAAGGGCAAATAATCAGGAAGAAATAACTATCATAAATGTAACCAGGATGCCCCAAATTAAATGAGGCAAACACTGGCAAAACTGAAGGGAGAAACAGATGTCTCTATGATAGGGGTTGGAGATTTCAATACACCACTCAGCACTGGATAGAACATCAAGGCAGAAGATCAATAACAGAGAGCTTGAAAAGTGTAATAAATGTGTATATGTCTATTAGATATATACACATTTATAAAAGTGTATATGTCTATTAGATAGACATATACAGAATAGACATATACAGAATACTGCACCCCAAAACAGCTGGATATACATTCTTCTCAAGTGCTCAAGGATCTTTCTCCAAGATAGACTCTATGTTGGGGCATAAAGCATATATCAATAAATTCAACAAGACAGAAATTTTACAAAGCACTTTTCCTGATTATAACGGAATCAAGTTGGACCTCAACAAGAGGCAGAAAAAGGAAAAATTCACAAATACATGGAGATTAAACAACATACTCTTTAATAATCAGTGGGTCAAAGAACAAATTGTGAGATACATCAATAAATACCATGAAATGAACGAAAATGAGAAAACAACACATCAGAAATTATGAGCTGCAGCGAAAGCAGTGCTCAGAGGGCAATTTATAGTCCTCAATGCTTACATTAAAAAAGAGTTAAAATCAATGACCTAACTACACAGATGGAGGAACTAGAAAAAGAAGAGCAAACTATTCCCAAAGCAAGTAGATGGAATGAAATAACAAAGGTCAGAGTTAAACAAATGAAACTGAGAACAACAACAACAAAAAATACAATAGAGAGAATTAATGAAACCAAAAGTTGGCTGTTAAGAGAATTTAAAAACCCTTAGCTAGACTGACAAAGAAAAAAGTAGAGAAGATGCAAATAAATAAAATAAAAAATGAAAACAGGAACATTACTACTGACCCCACAGAAATAAAAGAGATAGGATGATACTATGAACAACTGTACAACAACAAACTAGACAGAGCAGATAAAATGGGAAAAGTCCTAGGAACATACCAACAACCTACACTGACCCTAGAAGAAACAGAAGACCTCAACAAATCAATCACAAGTAGATTGAAACAGTCATCAAACAACTCCCCAAAATGAAAAGTCCAGAACCAGATGGTTTCACAGGTGAATTCTACCAAGGATTCAAAGATTTAATATCAATCTTACTCAAGCTCTTTCAAAAAAGTGAACAAGAAGGAATGCTATCAAATTCATTCTATGAAGCCAATATCACCCTAATACCAAAGCCAGATACAGATATTATGAAAAAAGAAAACGACAGACCCATTTCTCTATTGAATACGAATGCAAAAAATCCTAAACAAAATACCTGCTAATTGAATCCAACAACACATTGAAAGAATTCTTCATCATGATCATGTGGGGTTTATATCAGGCATGCAAGGGTGGTTCAACACAAGGAAATCAATCAGCATGATAAACCACATTAATAAATCAAAGAAAAAAAATAACATGATTCTATTGATGGATGCAGAAAAGGCATTTGACAAAATATAGCATCCTTTCTTGATAAAAAATACTCCAAAAGACAGGAATGGAAGGAAACTTTCTCAACATGATAAAGGGCATATATGAAAAATCCATGGCTAACATTGTACTTAGTGGTGAAAACTGAACGCTTTCCTGTTAAGATCAGGAACAAGACAAGATGCCCACTGTCACCACTTTCGTTCAATATAGTGCTAGAGGTTCTAGCTAGAGCAATCAGGCAAAAAAAAAAAAAAAAAAAAAGAAATAAAAGGCATCCAAATTGGAAAGAAGTAAAACTTTTGCTATTCATAGATGGTATGATCCTGTATCTAGAAGTTCCAAAAAATCTACAACAAAGCTACTTGAGCTAATAAATGATTATGACTCAGATACAAGATCAATACACAAAAATCAGTGTGTTTCTATACAATAACGTGCAATATGAAGAGGAAGTCAAGAAAAAATTCCATTTATAATCGTGACCAAAAGAACCAAATATTTAAGAATAAACCTAATCAAGGATGTAAAGCACTTGTATTCAGAAAACTACAATGCACTGCTAAAAGAAATCAAGAAACACCTAAAAAACTGCAAGAACATTCCATGTTTATGTATTGAAAGACTATCATTAAGATGTCAATTCTAGCCAAAATGATATACAAATTCAATGCAATCCTGAAAAAATTTTCATGCATTTTTAAAAAAAGATTTATTTCTCTCCCCCTTCCCCCCCCCCCCCCCCGTCTGTTCTCTGTGTCTATTTGCTGCATCTTCTTTGTCCACTTCTGTTGTTGTCAGCGGCATGGGAATCTGTGTTTCTTTTTGTTGTGTCATCTTGTGTCAGCTCTCCGTGTGTGCGGCACCACTCCTGGGCAGGCTGCACTTTCTTTCGCGTTGGGTGGCTCTCCTTACGTGTGGGGCTTCCCTATGCGGGGGACACCCCTGGATGGCACAACACTCCTTGCACGCATCAGCACTGTGCATAGGCCAGCTCCACATGGGTCAAGGAGGCCCGGGGTTTGAACCGCGGACCTCCCATGTGGTAGACGGACGCCCTAACCACTGGGCCAACTCTGCCGCCACATGAGCTTTTTTAATCAAAATGAAAAACACAATTACCAAATTTATTTGGAAGGGTAAGGGGCTCCAAATAGCCAGAAACATCTTAAAAAGGAAAAGCAAAGTTGGAGGACTCTCACTTCCAGACTTTAAATCATATTACCTCATTAAAGAGGTAAAAAGAGCATGGTACTGGCATAAAGACAGAAACATAGACCAATGGAACCGAACTGATGGTTCAGAAACAAACCCTCATGTCTATGTTCAAGTAACTTTTGTCAAGGCTGTCAAGCCCACCCAGCTGGGGCAGAACAGTCTATTCAACAACTGGTGATGAGGGAACAGATAGCCATAACCAAAAGAAAGGAGGAGGACCCCTATCTCACAACTTATACAAAAATTAACTCAAAATGGATTAAAGACCTAAATATAAAAGCTAATAACGGAACCATAAAACTCCCAGAAGAAATAAAAGAAGAAAAAAAAACAACTCCTAGAAGAAAATATAGGAAAACTTCTTCAAGACTTGGCAGTAGGTGGTGGAGTCTTAACCTTACACTAAAAGCATGGTCCATGAAAGAAAATGGATAAATGGGACCTCCTCAAACTTAAACACTTTTTTGATTCAAAGGACTTCGTCAAGAAGGTGAAAAGGCAGCCTACTCAATAGGAGAAAATTTTTGGAAACCACATATTCGATTAGGGTTTGATTTCCTTTCTACATAAAGAGATCACACAACTCAACAATAAAAAAGCAAGTAAAATCCAATTTAAAAATGCGCATATGACTTAAATAGCCATTTCTCCAAAGAAAATATACAAATGGCAAAAAAAGCATATGAAAAAATGTTCAATATCACTATTAGGGAAATGCAAATCAAAATGACAATGAGATATCACCTCACACCACATAGAATGGCCATTATTTAAAAAACAGAAAACATTAAGTGCTGGAAGAGTGGAAACAGGAACACTCTTGGAAACATTGAAAAATGGCCTGGCCTCTGTGGAAGACAGTTTGGTAGTTCCTTAGGAAGCTAAATATAGAACTGCCATACCATCCAGCAATTCCTCTATTAGGGATATATCCAGAAGAACTGAAAACTCTGACACAAACAGACATTTGCACACCAATGTTCATAGCAGTGTTACTCATAATCACCAAAAGATGGAAATAACCCAAGTGTTCAGCAACCAATGAACGGATAAATAAAATGTGGTATATGCAAATGATGGAATCTATGCTGCAGTAAGAAGCAATGAAATTGGGACATATATGATAACATGGATGAATCTTGAAGACATTACACTAAGAGAAATAAGCCAGACACAAAAGGACAAATACTGCATGGTCTCACTCATATGAACTAAAGATGAAGAATAAACATACGGAGTTAAAATCTAGAGTACAGGTTATTAGGAGATAAGAGAAGGGCTGCAAAGGAGTACTGATGCTTATAATGAAATGTACAAGTTTTGATTAACTTTACTATAAAAGTGTGGAAATGGATGGAGTTCATGATTATAGTAGTAGTGGCTGGTTTATAAATGAGATTGTGACTGAAAAGGGTAGTCTAAGGATTTAAATGTCAGTTAAAAGAAAGCTAGAGAATAATATAGGGAATGCATAACACAGTGAACCCAGAGATGAATGAGAATTGTGGTTAATAGTACAAATGCAAGAATGTCCTTCTGTGAACTAGAATGTATATACATCACTATTGGAGGGTGTTGGGAATACGGAGAAACATAGGAAAAATACAATTAATGTAACCTATGGACTATAGTTAACAGCAATACTGCAATATCCTTGCATCAATGTCAAAGATGAACTTAATTAATAATAGGGTAGTATGGAAAACAATATGCCAAATACATGCTATGGTCATAATTAGTAGTAGTAGTCTGATGATACTATGTCAGAATCTGTAACAAATGTTCCACAACAATGTGGTGTGTGCTGGTGAAGGGGTGTTGTATGGGAATTCCACACATGTGCATGATTGTTTTCTAAGTTCACACTTTCTGTAATAAAAATATATTTTAAAAAATGAATGAAATGAAATGAAAAGAAAGATGGTATAGCGTCTGGAACAAATTAAAATTGTAATGCAAAAACATACATTAATAGAAAGAGGTTCATAATATAAAGATAAGAGTCAATTTTCCAGAAATATATTAGCAATTTTAAGCCAGTATGTATCAAATAAGACAGCTTCAAAATATGCAAGGCAAAAATGATAGTAAAATGAAATGATACATCCACTATCACATTGTGAGGTTTTAATATGCATCTCTGTTATTATTGATATGGCAGACCAAAAAAATCAATAAAGGTAAAAAAGAAACTTACATAATTAACAAGCTTTATCTAATGGATAGCTAAAAAGACTATTTTTAACAGCTGCAAAATATATATTCTTTTCAAGAACACATGGAACATTTATAAAACTCAACCCTATACTGGCCTAAAACACATTCCAATGTATTTCAAAGGACTAGTATCATACAGAACATTTTCTCACACTATGCTGGAAATGAATTAAATATCAACAGCAAAAAGGTAAGTAGGAAAAAACCATAAGTAATAAGAAGAAACACCCTAAATAAATCATAGGCCAGAGAAGATATCATAAAAGAAATCAGAAATTACTTTGCAAAGAATGATAATGAAAAACCACATAACAAAACTTTCACAGAATAGTAGAGGTAGAGTGGAAGGAGAAGAATATTTCTGTTAGAATAACAAGTCTGTGTGGAACTAGACTGAGGCGAGGTGAGGAGTGACCACTGCAAGAAAGAACACCGAACAACTACAACTGAAAAGAACAGCTGTTCCAAGCTACTAATGGGGCATCGGGCTGTGGTTGATCCCCAAAAGCCAGAAAACCAAATCAAACAACCACCAAATCTGTGCCATATAACTAAAGCAGCACTTAGAGAGAAATTATGGTTTTAAATTCTTACGGTAGACGAGAAGAAAGTCTGAAAATTAATAACATGGCATGAATATTAAGAAATTACATAAAAGAAGAGTAAAATAAACCCAAAGAACAAAGAAGGAAAGTAAAACAAAGGCCTACTGGATTGAATACTGTCCTCCAAAATTCATGTCAACCCAAACTTCAGAATGTGACCTTATTCAGAAATAAAGTCTTTGCAAATGAAATTAGTTAAGAAAAGATAAAGCTATACTGGATTATGGTGGCGAATAACCCACTGACTGGTGTACAACAATTATTATTTTTTAAACTGTACTTGATATATTCACACTCACTGTTTTGTACATATTCTATATTTAACAATGAAAACAAAATAAGAACACAGCATAGATGTGTAAGAGTCATCTTTAAATTCGTAAGCTTATTTTTTTCCTAGTATTGGATCAGCACATCAACAAATATGAAAGACAGAGTAAATTTTTATTTACAAAAGCACATCTGACAAAATCACCCATACCACTTATATACATAAAATGATAAAACTTGTCTAGAAGAACTATTATAACTTTTAGTTGGAATCACAACTAAAAATAGTATGCCAAAAGATTATTTATTCTTAGCCTTATTTAACATTTTAAATAATTATTTAAAGTCATGAAAAAAAGATTACCAAATTTAAAGAACCTAAGGAAAAATTAATAAAATAAAAATTATCAATTTCAAAACTAACTCCGTCACTAGGCCAAAACAAGATTTTAAAAAATAGGAATAAAGCCAATTATTTTTGTTCAAAAAATAAAATGCAGATGGATGATACACTAATTCTATCTTCAAAAATTTATCCAAAGACATTCTCAATGAAATATTCAAATAAGAATGTAAAAGGATATGCAGCAGAATATATGTAATAAAAATATACTGGCAGCTGTTTAATTAGCCAAAGAAAGGAACAATTGATAAGAAAATTATGATAAATGTATGCAGGGGAATAGCAGGCAACCTTTAAAAATAATGCTACAAGGTATTTACTGACAAGGAAAAATATTCAATATATTTTCCTAATAAATAATGCTAGCCTCATAATATGCAATGGATAGCATTTTTTAAACTCTATACTGGAGAGAGAAGACAGAAGAAACATACAGAAAAAAGAACTACAACAAAATGTTATTAGTATTATCCTTTCGAGATAGAATCTGAGGTAACTAAATTTTTCCTTAAGGATTTTCTGGGATTTCCAAATGTTTGGCAATGCACATGTATTTGTTTTTATTGCCTTGTTTACTTTTAAAAATAATGTGACAAAATATAAAAATAATTTAAACCATTATAAGTGGATAATTCTTTGACATTAAGTACATTGACAATAGTGTATAACTTTCACCATTATGTATTTCCTAGACTATTTTCATAACTCATACTCATTAAGTAGGAACTCCCCATTGTCCCCTCCCCAACTCCTGGTAACTACTATTTAGTCCTCTGTGTCTATGAATGTCCTTATTCTAAGTATTTCATATAAGAGAAATCATACAATACTTGTCTTTTTATGTTTGGTTAATTTCACTCAACATGATGTCTTCAAGGTTCATTCATGTGGTAACGTGTACCAGCACTTCACTTTTTTTTTTTTACAGTTGAATATATTCTATCATACAGATAAAACACATTTTGTTTATCCATTCATCTCTTGATGGACACTTGGATTGCTTCCACCCTTTGGCAATTGGAAATAACTCTGAAATGAACATTGGTATGCAAATATATGTCCAAATCTGCTTCTGATTCTTTTAAGTATTCACATAAGAGTAGGACTGCCAGGTCATACAGTAATTCTTTAACTTTCTGAGGACCTATCAAACTGTTTCCAACAGAGGCTGTACCATTTTACACAGCCACAACAAGTATGAGGGTTCCTATTTCTCTGCATCCTCACCAACACTTGTTATTTTCATTTTGTTGTTTTAATAATAGCCATCCTAGTGGGTGTGAAGTAGTATCTCACTGTAGGTTTAAAATGCACTTCTTTAGTGCTTAATGATGTTGAGTATGTTTTCTTATAAATATTAGACACATGAATATCTTCTTTGGCAAAGGGCCTACTCAAATCCTTGGTCCATTGTTTAACTGGATTGTCTTTTTGTTGTTGAATTGCAGGAATTCTTTGTTTTCTGGATATTAAATCTTTATCAGATATATGGTTTCTAAATATTTTCTCCCACTCTGTAGGATGCCTTTTCACTGTCTTGATAATTCTTTGATGCACAAGTTTTAAACTCTGATAAAGTCCATTTGATCTATTTTTTCCTTTTGCACACTTGATGCAAAATATAAAAAATCCACTGCCTACTAAGAGGTCCTAAAGGTATTTCCCCTGTGTTTTCTTGTAAATATTATAGAATTAGTTGACCCATTTTGAATGAACTTTTAAACATGTTAATTTGCATGTGGGTTTCCACTTATATCAGCACCATTTGTTGAACAGACTATTCTTTCCCCATTTAATGGACATGGCATTCTTGATGAAAATCAACTCACTATAGATATGTGGATTTAACTCTGAAACCTGAATTCTATTCCAATGGTCTATAGATCTATCCTTACGTGAGTACCAAATGTTTAAATTACAGTAGTTTTGTAGTAAGTTTTGAAATCAGAAGTTTGAATTCTCCATCCTTGTTCTACTTTTTCAAGATTAAATTTTGGTTATTCAAGGTCAATTTGTAATTTCATATAAATGTGAAGATCCAAGTTTTCCATTTATATAAAAAGGGCATCTGAAATTTTGATCGGGACAGCACTGAATTTGTAGATTGCTTTAGGCAGTACTGATATCTTAACAATAGTAAGTCCTCCAGTCCACAAACACGGGGTGATTCCATTTATTTACACCTTGAATTTTTTCAGCAATGTTTTCTAGTTTTTAGCATACAAGTCTATAGCAGTTTGGCATTATTTATGAATTCCAAAAATAGATAACTGGATTATGTTTGTAAATTGTTGTGTTCTAGTGTATTCAATTGTATTAAATTCAGAAGTTTCACTTTTACTTGATTAAATAATGATGAAGGCTTTAATTGGGCCACAGTGGTAGGATGTTGAGTCCAAGGGGGTGGGGACTCACAGAGAAAACTACACCAAAGAGGAGAGAGTTGGAGTTTTTGATGCTGGAACCCTGGGAAGTAAACACACAGAGAAGCAGATATGTGAGGAAAGAAAGAAGCACCCATTATACATGGCAGAGGCCCCAGGAAGAGAGATGAGCCACTCACCTAATAGTTTACAGCTGGCCTTGTGGAGGAAATGAGCAGCTGAGTAGAGAGAGAGACTTATCCCAGCCTACAGGCGATACTGGAAGATATTGGGACCACAGAGCCTTAAGAGGAAGAGGAAGGCTAAATCCTTGCAGACATGGGCAGTCATCTTGCTCCAACACAGGACAAAAGACTTTGGTGAGGGAAGTAACATATGCTTTACGGCCTTGTGACTGTAAGCTTCTACCCCAAATAAATACCCTTTATAAAAGCCAACAGATTTCTGGTATTTTACATTAGCACCCCTTTGGCCAAATAATACAATGTCTTTTACCTCTTTGATTAAATTTATTGCTAGGTACTTTATTCTTTTAGATGCTATTTTAAATGGAACTGCTTTCTTGCTTTCCTTTTCAGAGTATTCCTTACTGGCATATAGAAATCCAACAGAGTTCTGCATATTTATCTTACGTGTTGCAACTTTACGTAATTTGTTTATTAGTTCTAGCATCTTTCTTGTGAATTCTTTGGGCTTTTCTATATATAGGATCATACCACCAACGAATAGGGATAGTTTGACTTCTTTTCAAACTGGATGCCTTTTATTTCTTTCACTTGTTTGATTACTCTGGCTAGAACCTTTAATACCATGTTGAATGAATAACTGGTGAAAGTGGGTATCCATGACTTGTTCCCAATAATAGGAGGAAAGCTTTCAGTTTTTCACCATTGCATATGACATTTGTTGTGGGTTTTTCATAAATTCCCTTTACCATGCTGAGAAAGTTCCCTCATCCTAGTTTTGAGTGTATTCTATCAAGAAAGGATGTTGGATTTTGTCAAATCGCTTTTCTACATGAATCAAGATGCTCATATGTATTTTTTTCCCCTTTATCTTATGAATGTGGTATATTACATTGATTTGATTTTTATTTTAAACCATCCTAGCATACATCTCATATGGTCATGTTGTGTAATCCATTTAATATACTATTGGATTTAGTTAGCTATTGAGGTATTGAGATATTGCATCTACAATTATAAGGGATGTTGGTCTATAATTTTCACCTCTTATGGTGTCTATCTGGTTTTGGTATCATAGACTGGCTTAGGAAATAATCCCATCTCTTCTTTTTTGGGGACAGTTTGAGAAGGATTGGTGTTAAATCTTTAAACATTTGGTAGAATTCAGCACTGAAACCATTTAGTCCTGGACATTTTTTTTGTTGGGAGGTTTTTAATTACTGCTTCAATCTCTTTACTTGTCATAGGTTGCTGAAATTTTCTATTTCTTCTTGAGTCAAATACAGTAATTTATATGTTTCTAAGAATTTGTTCATTTCATCAGGATTTCTAATTTGTTGTCATTAGAATGCTGGCATTACTAACAGAACCCTCTTATAATCCCTTTTATTTCTATAAGGTTGGTAGTAATGTGCTCACTGTCATTCTTCGTTCTAGTTATTATTGTCCTGTCTCTTTTTTGCCAGTCTTGATTTAGTTTGCTTAGGTGTGAAGTTAGATTATTCATTTGTGATCTTTCTTCGTTTTTTAATGTAGGCAATTAGAGCTATAAATTTCCCTCTGAATATTGCCTTTGCTGTATCCCATAAGTTTTAGTATGTTGTGTTTTCATTTTCATTCATCTCAAGATATTTCCTAATTTCCCCTGTGATTTCTTCTTTGAATCAATCATTGTTTAATAGTGTATTTTTAAATCTCTATATATTTGTAAATTTTCCAGTTTTTCTTCTGTTACTGATTCCCAGCATTATTCCATTGTGGTCTGAGGAGATGACTTGTATGATTTCAATATTTTTTAATTTACAAAGATTTTATCTGTAACCTAACATAGTATCCAACCTGGAAAATGTTCTATGTGCACTTAAGAAGAAAATATACTCTGTTTTGGTTTGCTGGAGTGTTCTGTCTGTTAGGTCTAACTGGTTAATACTGTTGTTCAAGTCCTCTACTTCCTTTATGACCTTCTGTTTAGATGGTCTAACAATTATTGAAAGTGGTGTACTTAAAAGTCTCAAACTATGACTGCAGCACTCTATTTTCTCCTTTCAATTCTGCTGATTTTTACTTCATATATTTTGGGGCTCTGTTGTGAGGTGCATATATGTTTATAATCATTCTATCATCTTGCTGGATTTAACTTTTTATCAATATACAATACCCTTTGTCTCTTGTTATCTTTTTGGACTTAAAGTCCATTTTGTCTGGCAGTAATATACTCACTCTGGCTCTATAGCAGTTTGATATGGTTCATGAATTCCAAATATAGATACTGGATTATGTTTGTAAACTGGTCTGTACCTGGTTGTGATTACATTATGATTAGGGCTTTGGTTGGGGCACTAGTAGGGTGTTGAGCCCCTGCCCCTTGGTGGGTGGGGACTCACAGATAAAATACATGGCAAAGGGTTGGAGTTTTGATGCTGGAGTATTGAGCTGGAGCCCAGGAAGTGAACACACAGGAGAAGAACATAGGGGAATAAGATGGCTCCTTAGACACGGCAGAAGCCCCAGGCAGAGAGACAGAGCTGGTCCCTAGATAGTCTACAGATGGCCTTGTGGAGAAAACAGAGGACCTGAGTCTGTAGAGAAATGAACCCCAGGAAAAGAGGAACCCAAGAAGCCTGAACCCTGGAAGACATCAGCAGCCATCATGTGCTCCAACACATGGCTAAAGACTTTGGAGGCAATAGACTTTGGTGAGGGAAGTAAATTACAGTTTATGGCGTGGTAACTGTAAGCTTCTATCCCAAATAAATATTCTTTATAAAAACCAACCAATTTCTGGTATTTTGCATCAATACCCCTTTGGCTGACTAATACAGGCTCTCTTCTGATTATTGTTTGCATGGGATACCTTTTCCCAATCTTTCACTTTCAACCTCTTTGCCTCTGAACCTAATGAGTCTCTTGTACACAGCATACAGATGGATCATGCTTTTTTATCCAATCTGCCAAATGACTCCTTACAATAGGTGAGTTTAATCTATTAATATTTTCATTTAACATATTAACTGAGAAGAATTTGCTGCTGCCATTTAGCTATTTGTTTTCTATATATATTGCATGGTTTTTGTTTCTCATTATTTTTTTTTGTACTGTACCATTTTTATTCCCTTCTTTTCTTTTCACAATGTTTTTCAGTTATTTTCTTAGTGGTTAACCTTTGTAACTACAATGAACATCTTAAAATGATAACCTAGATCTACTAGTTATCAACCTTGATATTGTTATGGCCTCATATTACATCTTTATACATTGTATGCCTATTAACATAGATTTTAAATGCCATTTGACATAATTACCTGTTAAATTACATAGGCTAGAAAAAATTACAAACCGAAAGTACAACATAGGATTTTATATTTACCTATGCAGTTACTTTTATCAATGTTCTATATTTCTTCTATGACTTTATGTTAATGTTTAGTGTTATTTCAGGCTGAAGGACTTCCTTTAGCATATCTTGTAGCACACTGTCTTCTCGTAATGAATTTTTTCAACTTTTGTTTATCTGTAAATGTCTTAATTTTGCCTTCATTTTTAAAAGACAACTTTGAATGATACAGAATTATTGATTGGTAGTGTTTTTTTAAAAGGAATTTAATTATACCATCCCACTGTCTTCTGGCCTCAGTGGTTTTTGGTGAGAAATATGCTGATAAACATATTGGGGATTCCTTGTATGTGATGAATCACTTCTCTCTTATTGCTTTCAAAATCCTCTTTGTGTTTGGATTTTTAGCAATTTCACTATAATGTATCTTAGTGAAGATCTCCTTGAGTCTATCCTGCTTGGCGTTTGTTGAGATTCCTGGATGTGTACATTCACAACTTTCATCAGGCTGGAGAAGTTATCAGCCATTATTTTTTCAAATCCTTTTTCTGCCCTCTCTCTTGTCCTTCTGAGACTCAGTGATGCTTTATGTTTGGACACTTGATGGTGCCCTACAGGTCCCTCAGGCTCTATTCATTTGCCTTATTTTTTTCATTCTGTTCCTCACACTACATAATTTAAATTATTTTGTCTTCAAGTTTGTTGATCCTTTCTTTGCCTGTTCAAACCTGCTGTTTAATTCACCTAATTTTCTTACTTCAATTACTGTACTTTGCAGCTCCAAAATGGTTCCTTTTTATAATTTCCATCTCTTTATTTTGTTCAGGCAAAATTTTCATAATTTCCTTTAATTTTTTTCTATATGGATTCCTTTAGCTCATTGAGCATATATAAGATGACGGATTAAAATATTTGACTAATAGTTCCTGTGACTGTTTGATGTGGGGTTCTTTTGCGAATCCCAGGAAAGATCATGTTCTTAAACTAATCCATTCCTGTGGGTATGGGGCCCTTTGATTGTATAAGGGAGCTTTTGATTAGATCACTTGATTAGATCCCTTTAGGGCCTTTGATTGGACTATATCAGTGAGACATGACCTAGGCTGGGTCTCTGCCTTCTTGCAATGGTCTTACATAAACTGAGAACTGGAAGCAGAAACAAAGACAGAGAAAGAGAGCCACTATTTTGACCCTACCATGTGAGAGGATCACCTGCACTTGCAAAAAGACAAAGAAGCCCTGAGAGGCTGAGGGAGGTCGCAGAGGCCAGAGAATGTGTTTGCTCTAAGTCAGAAGAGCACAGAGGTATGGAAAGAGGCCCCTGAAAGTTTAGGTCCATGGAGCAGCTTAAAGATGAAGAGACAAGCCCTGTCATGTGATTGATTACCCACAGCAATTTCAAGCACCTGTTGGACTGTAACAAAAGATCCAACAACTGTGTAGTTAAAATCCTAGAAGAAAAGGAAGAAGGTGGGACTGAAGAAGTACTTGAAGAAATGGCTGAAAACTTTCTGAATCTGACAAAAGGCATAGACCTACAATATTCAGAAGCTGAGCAAATCCCAAACAGTTTCGTGAAACCCAAAGAAATACACTTCAAGATACATCATAATCAAACTCCTTCAAATATGAAGACAAAAATTAGGAAAGCAATGAGACAGAAGGACACATTATAAGGGAAAACAATTCACAAGGCAGGAGAATTCTCATCAGAAACCACAGTGGCAGAAAGAAGTGGTACAAGATTCTTCAAGTGCTTAAAGAACTATAAAACCAGAAATCTATATTGAATGAAAATAACCTTCAGGAATAGAGGGGAAATCAAGATAGTCCCAGATAAAGGAAAACCAAGAGATTTTTCCCAGCAAGCCAACCTAAAAGAATGGCTAAAGGAAATTCTCTAAACAGAAAGGAAATGATTAAAAAAAAAAAAAAAAAGGAATCCTGGAACATTAAGAAGGAAGAATACAAGCAAAAATACTTCAGGAGGAGTAGCTGTAGTTCAAGTGGTTGAGCACCTGCTTTCCATGTACAAGGTCCTAGGTTTAATCCCTGGTACTTCCTTTGAAAAAAAAACTTCAGAAAATCATAAAGATATAGTATATACATCAATAAAGATCAAAACAAGAATATAGGCAGAAACATAAGCAGATTCTTACACATGATTATGCTAAACAAAAAACTAAAATGATTATTTGATCATCTTTATACAAATCACAGAGTAATCTAAGTCCTTTAAGGAATTTTCTAAAGAAAACCTATTCATTCAGGATGTGTTACAGCTGATGCTTTTGATACTTAAAAGGTGCTCTTAAAACTTTTACATGAACAAATTTTTTAAAATTCTGAAAGCTGATTTTAACTTTTGGAAGTTTTTTGATGCAATAGGGCTTTTACTATTTAAAGAAAGTTTAACAATAATCACTCACTGCTTTAATCTGCTTTCTAAATTCAAGTCTTCATGTAAAGAATTTTCTAAAGGAAGACTGTGTACCTGTTCCAAAAGCCTAGTTCAAGGTGTGCATGCAAACACATGTGCATATACATACACTGCACTCATTTAATTAAAATTAAAATTTTAAATTTAAAAAAAACTGATAATGGCAGCGAAACTCTGTGATGAAAATGAAAGCTACTGAGCATACACTTTGAATAGACTGTACGAAGCATGGGCTGCATAACACAGGGAACCTAGTAGTGGAAGATGGATTGTGGGTTAACAGTACAAATATGAGAGTGCTGTCTCATGAATGACAGCAATATATAATACTAATACAGGGTGTTAATAATCAGGTGGGGGAAGTGGACTTGGCCCAGTGGTTAGGGCGTTCGTCTACCACATGGGAGGTCCGCGGTTCAAACCCCAGGCCTCCCTGACCCGTATGGAGCTGGTCCATGCACAGTGCTGATGCGCACAAGGAGTGCCCTGCCACGCAGGGGTGTTCCCTGCGTAGGAGAGCCCAATGGCGCAAAGAGTGCGCCCCATAAGGAGAGCTGCCCAGCGCGAAAGAAAGTGCAGCCTGCCTAAGAATGGCACTGCCCACACAGAGAGCTGACACAAGATGATGCAACAAAAAGAAACATAGATTCCCGTGCAGCTGATAACAACAGAAGTGGACAAAGAAGAACACGCAGCAAATAGACACAGAGAACAGACAACTGAGGGGTGGAGGGGAAAGGGAGAGAAATAAATAAAAATAAATCTTTAAAAAAAAAACTGCATGGGCCTTTGGGTATGAGATCAAACTCATTTTATAAATGATGAAAAAGAAATTCAGAAATCAAAGTCACAATTTGCCCAAGGTCCTATCAGAACCTTGGTTTCCTACA
Source organism: Dasypus novemcinctus (assembly GCF_030445035.2). Classification (NCBI taxonomy): domain Eukaryota; kingdom Metazoa; phylum Chordata; class Mammalia; order Cingulata; family Dasypodidae; genus Dasypus; species Dasypus novemcinctus. The sequence goes on from NC_080682.1 coordinate 82,316,983, forward strand.
TAATTCAGGCCTTCTGCGACTTTATAAATAACAATAATGAAATTATTTTTCCTCTCACTTCTATCCTAATGCTTTTCCCACTTTTGCCTGACTACTTTTAATAGTTGTTCTACCATTAGTAGTGGAAAACCCACCAATAATACACTATGGGTTCTAAAGAAACTCTAATCAAACTACTCTCAGGAGGGGAAATCATATGTGTATTAGTCAGCCAAGAGGGTGCTGATGCAAAACACCAGAAATTGGTTGGTTTTTATAAAGGGTATTTATTTGGGGTAGGAGCGTACAGATACCAGGCCATCAAGCATAAGTTACTTCGCTTACCAAAGTCTATTATCACGTGTTGGAGCAAGATGGCTGCCAACAGGTGTGAGGGTTCAGGCTTCTTTTTCCTGGGCTCAGGGTTTCTCTCTGCCTGGGGCTTGCTTCTGTTTCCTCAGTGAGCTTACTCCCCAGAGCTCCAGCTTAAGGCTTCAGCATCAAACTCCAACATCAAAAGCCCTCAACTCTGTCCTTTGCCATGCATTTTATCTGTGAGTCCCCACTCACTAAAACATGGGGACTCAATGCCCTACTGGCATAAGAGGTTTACATAATTACTTAATCAAGTAAATCTATGAATCCAATATAATCTAATATGCCCAGAGGAAAAGATCAGTTTACAAACATAATTCAATATTTCTTTTTGGAATTCATCAATAATATCAAACTGCTACAATATGTAATTTAATATTCCTGTTATCTTTGTTTTTGATTACAGATAAGATTGTGGTTAGGCTGTTGTTGACAAACAGTGACTCAGCTTGTGATATAACTGATTTGTTTATGTCTTGAATTACTACTAAACCAAAGGAGATTGTTTACATTCTCTGTTACCATACACTCTATTTAGAAACATGGGTAATAATTTTAAAGTAAGAAATATTACACTTTATAATACTTTATAAACAATAAATTACACAATTGAAAATTTTTTAAGGTTATTTAAAACTATTTAAAGATGCTTATTTTTGATTGGAGTGACCTATAGTGCAAAGAGCAATGTACTGTAGTCAGGAGACCTAAATTAGAATTCCCAGATTAAGGCAGTCACTTAATTTATCTCTGATTCTCAGGATATAAAAGTGAAGATATTCTCTTCACTGAGTTTTTCTGAAGATCAAAAGAGAGAATTTCTTTAAAATGTTCTATACATAATAAAACACCTGACAAATAAGGTATTTTAGAATTATAACTTATGTTATATTCTTATAACTGACTTAAGAATTATGTAACTCTTATTAATAAAATTTATATTATAATTTACAATAATCAAAATTTCAAAAGAATATCTTTTTGTGGGGTAAGAGGAGTTTCATCAGAAGGGGACATATACAAAGATCTTTTGTTTAATCTCTAAATAGTCATACAAAGTTAAAAAAAAAAAACCTAATGGAGAAAAAGTCTATGCAGATTCATTATTTAGAGAAAAACATTACAAGTGATCTGATCCAATGTTCCTTACTTGACAGATGAAAACAATAACAACAAGAAGGCTGGAATATAAAGTGGTACAGCCACTGCGGAAAGCAGTACCACGGTTCTAAAATGTTAAATCTAGAGTTACTATATGACGCAGCAATTCCACTCCTAGGTATTTAATCAAAGAAATTGAAAGCAGGTGCTCAAAGAGACACTTGTACACCAGAGCAGCATTATTCACAATAGCCGGAAGGTTAAAACACCCCAAACGCCCGCCACAGATGAAAGGACAAACAAAATGTGATACCTATACACAATGGAATATTATTAAGCCCTAAGAAGGAATAAATTTCTAAAACATGCTACAATATGGAAAAACCTTGAAACAGTATACTGAGTGAATAGCCAAAGCACATAAGGACAAATATATACTTTTACTTATACAAAGTATCAATAAAGAGCAAATTCATAAAGATAGTATATTAGAAGTTTTACCAGGAAGGGAAGAAGGGACAAAGAGGAGTTGTTGCTTGGTGGGGATACAGTACTTGTAAATTTTGGGAAAAAAAAAAAAAGAATAACCTCACTTTACTGCTTGGACTCCCTTTCACTTGACTTTCTTTGTTTGGGGTGACTGTGGAGCTCACCAGGAACATAGCAGGCCAGTAACTTAACTGCCATCTTCTTATCTACCTATTGGCAAAGATCAGAAGATACAGTAAAGTGATGTAAATGGAGTTTAAAGTTGATTGGAATTACTTCTCAAATGAAGTAGTAAAAAAGGCAGCAAGTGAGATTTAGATTTTTACTGGAGAAAAACAGTAATAATCATGAGGCAATTGATAAAGGAGGCAGCTAATATTTACTGAGCATTTAATAAAGAGCCTGCTTGAGGGATAGGAAGATGAAAAAGACTAAGTGACTAAGGCACCCATCCCCCACTCTTGTGGCAGGATGGCCTTGGGATTCTGCCTAGCTGCTGCTATAAGAAAAGGACATAACCCTCGCATAGGGGAGCCCCACGTGCAAGGAGTGCGCCCCCTAAGGAGAGCCGTCCAGTGCAAAAGGAAGCGCACCCTGCCCAGGAATGGTGCCGCCCACACGGAGAGCTGACACAACAAGATAACAGCAACAAAAAGAAACACAGATTCCCCTGCCCCTGACCACAACAGAAGCGGACAAAAAAGATGTAGCAAATAGATACAGAGAACAGACAACCAGGGTGGGGGTGGGGGGTAAGGGGAGAGAGATAAATAAATAAATAAATAAACAAACAAACAAACAAATAAATAAATAAATAAATCTTTGGGGGAAAAAAAAAGGACATAAAAATCTTCTTCTTCAAGAACAGGGGTGGACGTGGTTGAGCACTGATCACAGCTTTGGATTAGAGAATTCAGATACCTAGGTCCTGGCTCTGCACTCTATTTTAATCCACCCTGGATGACAGTGGTGATAGCAGTCACTCTTTCACTCTGCCCCCAAGAGGGGCAAGAGAAAGTGGTAATTGAAGGACACAGTGACTCCTTAGGGCTGTGGAGAACAGTCTGCTGAAGAACGACTCTTCCCCAAGAATGGGGGGGGGTGGTGGGGTGGGGAAATGGGCATGGCCGAGCACTGATCATGGATTTTGATTAGTGAACTGAATTGCTGGGTCCCAGCTCTGTGCTACTGTTTCAACCTACCGGAGGAAAAGGGAGAGGCAGCAGCCAGTTTCAACTCTGCCCCCAACAGGAGGGAAGACAATGGAGACTTAGTACAGTGCTTCCCTCAGGGCTATGGGGAACTGTTTGCTGAAAAGCACTTTCTGTTGCACAGGCCAAGAAAGCACAGCTTTGGGGAGCCTTGAAAGGGAGAGTTGGCATACTTTCTGATCCTCTCCCCATGGCACTTTGAAACTAGGTTCCCCACCCCCCTCCTCTTTGTGGGTCTCCGGCCCTGGCTGGACTGGGAAACAATGGCATGGGGAAGTCCTCTCTGGGGAGACTCTCCTGCCAGAATTTGCCCTCCAGGCAAAGCAGACAGAGGCAATGAAAGGAGTGGTGTGTGTAACTACAGAGGCAAAACAAAAACAAACAGAACAGTTCAAGATTCTCAGAGAAAGTACAGAGGAAAGAGAGCTTTCTCCTTGGAGTGAAACAATTGCACAAATAGTGCAATCTTAATAATTTACTGCATACTAAAGACAAGAATCAGATGAAGAAGGACTGAAAAAGTTTGATCAGTTAAAAATGGGCTATTCTAAAGATCTAGAAGAAGTTAAGCTAAGTGTCAAAGAAGAGCCTTAACACAAAGCCAATTACTACAAAACAAGATAGAGAAACTGATATTCAGAATGAACTCATCAAGATAATCAGATGCCTAGACCTCAGCAAGAAATTAGAAGTATACTAAGAAACAGGAAGAAATGGCCCAGTCAATGGAACAAATTAAAACTTCATAGAAGGTGCAAAATTTCAAACTAATCAAAGATGTTTCAAACAAATTTCCCAAGCCAATACAAGGATATAAAGGAAAACAGAGCTAAAGAGGTAAAGGATATTAAGACACTGCATGAGCATAAAGAAGAATTTGAAAGTATAAAGACACAAAACAGAAATTATGGGAATGAAAGGCACAATAATGGAGATTAAAAATGCACTAGAGTCATACAACAGCATATTTGAACAAGCAGAAGAAAGAATATGTGAACTAGAAGATAGAGCAATCAAAATCTTACAGAAAAGAGAAAAGAATGGAAAAAATTGACCAGGTTCTAAGAGATTTCAATGACAGCATGAAGTACACAAACATGTGTCATGGGTGTCATAGAAGGAGAAGAGAAGGGAAAAGGGGAAGAATATATGAGGAAATAATGGCCAAAAATTTCCCAACTCTTATGAAAGACATAATTTATATGTTCAAGAAGCACAATAATTGAAACAGAATAAATCCCAATAGACCTACTCTGAGACACATCATAATCAGAATGTCAAATGCCAAATATAAAGAGAATCCTGAAAGCAACAAGAAAAAAGTGACTCACTACATATAAGGAACTGCAATAAGACTAAGTGCCAATTTCTCATCAGAAACCATGAAGAACAGAAAGCAGTAGTAAATTTAAGATACTGAAAGAGAAAAGCTGCCAGGAAAAATGTTTATCCAGCAAAACTGTCCTTCAAAAAAAGAGGGAGAAGGGAGTGAATGTAGCTCAAGTGGTTGAGCACCTACTTCCCATGTACAAGGTCCCAGGTTCAATCCCCAGTACCTCCTAAAAACAAAACAAAACAAAACAAAAAAACAACTCTCATTGGGGTGCAGTTTTAGTTCAGCAGTTGAGCACCTGCTTCCCATGTATGAGGTCCCAGCTTCAATCCCTGGTACCTCCTAAAAAAAAGTAATAAAAATAAATTTAAAAAGAGGGAGAGTTTAAAATATTCACAGATAAACAGAAACTGAGAGAATTTATCAACCGAATACCTGCTGTATGAGAAACGCTAAAGGGTTTTCTTCAGGCTGAAAAGAAAAGAAAGGCTAGAGAGGTTTGGTGTAGAGTATAGAAATGAAGACAATCAGTAAGGATAACTAAAAGGATAAAAAGAGAGAGAAAAAATACATATAAAAACCAAAGGACAAAATGGCTGAAGAGCCTTTACAATAATAACATTGAATGTTAATAGATTAAACTTTCCAATCAAAGACACAGATTGGCAGAAGGGTAAAGAATATGATCCAACAATATAATGATAACAAGAAACTCATCTTAGACCCAAAGAGAAGATCTGGCAGTAGGCAGTGATTTCTTGAGACTTAACGCACAAAGCACAAACAACAAAAGAAAAAATTGATAAATGGGACCTCCTCAAAATAAAAAAACTTTTGTGCATCAAAGGCCTTTTTTTCCCTGAGGCACCAGGATCAGGGATTGAACCTGGGACCTCATAAGCAGGAAGATGGCGCTCAACCAATGTGCCACATTGGCTCCCCTGAGTTGGTTTTTGTTTGTTTGCTTGTTGTGAGGTTTGTTTTGTTGTTTTTAGGAGGCACGGCACCAGAAGTGAACCTGAGACCTCCACTTGAGCCACATCCACTCCCCGCATCAAAGAACTTTGTCAGTAGAGTGAAAAGACAAACTACTCAATGGGAGATAATATTTGGGAACCACATATCTGATAAGAGTTTAATATCCAGAATATATTAAGAAATTCTACAACTCAACAATGAAGACAAAAAAAAAAAAACAATTAAAAAATGGGCAAAAGACTTGAATAGACATTTCTCCAAAGAGGAAGCACAAATGGCTAAAAAAATCACATGAAAAGATGCTCAGTATCACCTAGTTATTAGGGTAATGCAACTCAAAACCACAGTGAGATATCATTTCATACCTACTAGAATGGCCACTATTTATAAAACAGAATACTAAAATGTTGGAGAGGACGTGGGGAAATAGAAACATTCATTCACTGTTGGTGAGAATGTAAAATAGTACAGCCGCTGTGGAAGACATTTTGACAGTTCCTCAGAAAACTGAGTATAGAATTACCACATGATCTAGTAATTCCGTTACTAGACATATACCTAGAAGAATTGTAAGCAGGGACTCAAACAGATATTTGTACCCTGATGTTCAAAGCATTATTCACAACTGCCAAATGATAGCAGCAAACCAAGGGTCCATCAATCAACGAATGAATAAACAAAAGGTGGTATATAAGTGAGACAGATTATTCAGCTGTAAAAAGCCATCAAGTTCTGATGAATGCGATCTCATGGATGAATCTTGAGACTATTTTGTTCAGTGAAATAAGTCAGATACAAAAGGATAACTATTATATGACTTCACTGCTATGAACGAATTATAATAAGCAAATGCACAGACTTGTAATCAAGAATACGGACTATTAGGAGATAGATCAGGGTTAGAGAATGGGACGTTAATGCTTATCGTGTACAGATTTTCCATTGAGGCTGATGGTAAAGGTTTGGAAATGGATGGTATAGATGGTATCACATTATTTTGAGAGTAATCAACCGCACTGAATTGTATAGTGAATGTGGTTAAAAGAGGTAACTTTAGGATATATATTAATAGAATAAAAATTAAAAGCTAAAACAGGACTGTATAAAACAGTGAACTCTATTGCAGACAATGGACTATAGCCAATAGTACAAGCATAAGAATGTTCTTTCATGAATTATAACAAATGGATGACACTAATACAGGTGGTAATAATAGGGTGGCATATGGGAAAATATATACACCTAATGTAAATAATGGGCGAATCATAGAACTATTTTAATAATCTTTCATCAGTTTTAACAAAGATAACTACTGCTAAAATATACATAGTACCATTATTCTAAAAGTACTATCATCAGTTGTAACAAATGTCCCATACCAATGCAAGGAGTTGATGGTGGGGTGATGTAAGAGAATCCTGTATTTTATGCATGATTGTTTTGTAAAGTCATAACTTTTCTAAATAAATAATGTGGGAAACAGAATCACTATTAGAATACAACAATAATAATTGTTGTAGGCAAGATCTGTGCAGATGAATGCTAAAATTAGTGGGTAGAGTTTAAGCAGAAAGAGAAATAAGATTTGCATGGTCTCAAAGTATTTAATAATTATCAAAGGGAAAACAGTAACTTTACAGTAGAGAAACCAGGTAGACACTACATTACTATGTGATCAAAGATAACATGACCAGTATGATCTATGGATACCATGTACTCCCCGATAGGATGTGATGAGAAAGGCCTATCACCTCTGAGGTATCCTCTTTAATTCCTAACCTCATCATAAGAAAATATCAGAACAATCGAAACTGAGGGTCATTCTACAGAATAACTGACCTGGTACTGTTCAAGTACCAAGGTCTTGACTGAGGAATTAAGATAAGATGAGACTAAGTAGACATGACAACTAGATGTAATGTGGGATTCTAGATTGGCTCCTGGAACCAAAACAGGACATTAGTGAAAAAACTGGTGAAATCAGAATAAATTCTACTGTTAGTTAATGGCATTATGCTAAGATTAATTAATTTCTTAGTTTTGATAACTGGTCTATGGCTTTAATATAAGGAAAGGCTAGGTCAAGGATATAAAGGAATTCTCTGTACACTTTTTGCAACTCTTATGAAAATAAACAAAAAGTTAAAACAAACCAAAAAACTCTAAGAGTGGAGTCCAAGCTAGGAAAACTGATTGAAGTTCCTTGGAGAAGCAGTTAGAACCCCAGAGGTCCTCTTCTACTCATCCCCTTCCTGGCAAAAGACTAAATGATCTCTGAAGAGTATAAAACAGAGTATATCTTTCCCTTTTCCTACTCTACTCCCAAGTTTACTCCCTCCAGGCAAAAGATAGAGTCCTGTCTGGGAAATCAATCCAGTACAAGAGAAAAAACTAGAAGTCTCCAAGTAAATTACCCAGATCACCCTACTAGAATAACCATTAACACCCACTGGCAAAAAGCTTCCATTCAGCTTTTTAAGGCACCTCTCTTAAATACGCATAGTCTACCAAGTATCACCACACAGCTAAGGAAAGCATCTATGAAAGACAAAGCCCAAAGCCAACCAACAAAAAAGGAAATTTGGAGGGAAAAGTATATGCAGAGAAGAAAACTATCAATAATTTCCTAAGAGAGATAAGAGACAATATTGCACCCATAAAACAAAAACAAGACTTTTTTTTTTCCAGGGAAAGAAAAAGAACTACAGAAATAATAAACATGATAGCAGAAATAAAACCTTAACAGAAGGCTTGGGAGATTAACTTGAGAAAAATCTCCCAGAAAGCAGGATAAAAAGTGAAATAAATGAAAAACAGGAGAGAACAGATAAAAAAAATTAGAGAAACCAGTCAAGAAGTCCAACATCTAAGCAAAACAAATGCAAGAAAGAGGAAACAAAAGGAAGGGGAGGAAATCAAATACAATTTTTAAAGAAATTTCTTAGAACTGATAAGATAAAACTCCAGATTTAACAGGTCTACTCTGAACCTAGAGGAATGGATTATAAATAGACCTGTAACAAAATAATCGCAGTAAACTACATGGCTAAGTTATGCTTAGATCATAGCCACAGGGATATAAACTTTTTGAAATATTGACCTAGTTAAACAATTTACAATATGACAATATTGGGAGGATTGTGCAGGAATGAGAAGTGTGTCTGTATGTGGTTGGGGGTTGGGGGAAATTCTCAGTTTCCATAATGGGAAATCAAGAGATAATCCCTTAAACTGAAAAATCAAGGAGGAGGACCATAGGCATGCAATTCTGAGATATGGAGATAAATATCAAAAGAATGAGTTCAAAGTAGATGCCTATGGGGTGTTCAAAATGAAGGGCAGTGTGAGTTTGCAGAGGACTGTTGTTTTCATGAATAGCCCTGCAGAACTATTTAAACTCTTTAAAATAAATACACATATAAAACTTTGAAAATATTAAATTTAAGATCAATTGAGGGAAGAGGATTTGGTTCAACAGATAGAACATCTGCCAACCACATGGGAGGTCCAAGGTTCAAACCCAGGGCCTCCTGACCTGTGTGATGAGCTGGTCACGCGCAGTGCTGATGCGCTCAAGGAGTGCCATGCCACGCAGGGGTGTTCCCCGCTTAGGGAGTGCACCCCGTAAGGAGAGCCGCCCAGTGCAAAAGTGCGGCCTGCGCAGGAGTGGCGGCGTACACACAGAGAGCTGACACAGCAAGACGACGCAACAAGAGAAACAGATTCCCCGTGCCACTGACAAGAATATAAGCGGACACAGAAGAAGACACAGTGAATGGACAAAGAGAGCAGACAACTGGAGGGGGTGGGGGAAAGAAGAAAAAAAAAGAACAACTGAGGCCAGATTATGAAGGATTGAGAATGATGACCATGATTTAGAGTCAAACTTTGACCAAGTTACTTTAACTTCTTTGAGCCTTACTTTCTTCATCTGCAAAATGGATAATGAAAACAGTGGTCTTAAAAGGTTGTTACAGAGTTTAAAGAAGATAATGTATGTAAACTGTTTAGCTTAGCTTCCAGGACATAGTGTTTATAAAAAGTACCTATTATTCAGTGGGTAAATGCAAACTTAAAAGTAGGTAAGTCATAATTCTATCTGTATTAGAAAGTTACTTTGGCACTTGTGAGGAGGATGGCTAGGAAAGGGAAGAACCTGGACCAGGAAGAACATTTAGAAATCATCAGAGAAAAAAAATAATCAGACAGAGGCAGAGCCATGAAAGACAGGTAAGGGTACAAAAGACATTTTCCAAGGAGAGCAACGGGATTTGGTGATGAACTATATGTGAGAAAAAGGAAAAGGGAGGAGTCGAAAAGTGTTCTTACTTAAGCAAATAAAGGGTGGTGTCAGTAAGTGAAACAGAGAAAAAAATTAAGTTGAAAGAGAAGTTAGAAAAGGGAGACAGGGGAAATGAGCTCGATATTACCATATTTAATTTGTGGATCCTATAATACAATTAAGTAGAAATATCCAGTATGCAGTAAAAAATCTAACCTAGAAGAGTGATCAGGGCTGGAGAGATAAACATGTAAATTACAGTCAAATGGTGCAGTCATAGGGATAGATTCAATTACTCAAGGCAAATGTACAGAGCAAAAGGGTGGAGGGGAATGGGGGGGGTGATAAAAATTATGAATAAAAATTATGAATAACTACAATCAGATAATCTCAATTTCTTTGTTAAAAAAAAAGGAAACACTCATTGTGATATATAAAGAAAATCTAAATAGAGTCCAATAATCCAGCTACCCAGAAATAGCAATTGTCAACTTTTCAGTGTATTCCTTTAATCTTTCAATGACTATAACCCTAAATTATTTGTTTATCCTTTGACAAAATTAGATACTCTATATTAGTATTATATACTTATTATAGGTCATGAGAGAACATTTTCATATTTGTTCTATTAATATCTAAGCAGAAGATAATTGGTTAGAATTTTAAGGTTACATATAATCTTGCAACCAAATCAACAAGTATGTACTGAACACCTGCTCCAAGAAGGGCACTGTCATACATCTATGATATAGACAGTAATAAAAACAAAAAGAGGGAACACAAAGATCTCTCCTGTCATATACAGTCAACTGATATTTGACAAAGCCACCAAGCCCTCTCAACTGGGAGAGAATGGCCTCTTCAACAAACTTGGAGAACTGGGCCTAACATCTAGCATATATAAAGAAATCCTACACCTTGAAAATAAAAAGACAAAACAACCCATTTAAAAAATGGGCAAGTGATTTGAATAGACTCTTCTCCAAAGAAGAAATAGAAATGGCTAAAAAGCACATGAAAAGATGCTCAACATCACTAGCTATTAGGGAAATGCAAATCAAAACTACAAATAAGATATCATCTTACACCCATTAGACTAGCAGCTATTAAAAAAACAACTACAAGTGTTGAAGAGGATGTAGAAGAATGAGACCCTTATCCACTACTGGTAGGAATGCAGAATGGTGCAACCATTGTGGAAGACAGTCTGGTGGTTCCTCAGTAAAATAACTATAGAACTGCCTATGATCCAGCAATCCCACTACTGTATATATACCCAGAAGAACTGAAAGCAGGGACATGAACAGATATATGCACACCAATGTTCACAGCGGCATTATTCACTATTTCCAAAAGCTGGAAACAACCCAAATGTACATCAACAGATGAAGAGATAGGCAAACTCTGGTATATACATACAATGGAATGTTACTCAACTGTAAGAAGGAACGCAGTATTAACACATGGCTTAACATGGATGAAGTCTGATGATCTTATGTTGAGAGAAGTGCCTTCGGCCAGGCACTGAAGGACAAATATTACATGACCTCACTGATATGAATTAAGCAAATTAAGCATTCTCACAGAGCTAGAGACTGGAAGATAGGTTTACAAGAGACAGGGAGTATAGGGTTGTAAGCAAATGCCCACATAGGCAAAATCTATAAGGTGGGAGGGTGTGGTTGTGCACTGGATGGGCATGACAGTGATGCAGTTGATGTTACTGGGTTGGGTGGTGATGGTCTGTGATGGGGGTAGGGTGAGGGGTGGGTTGTACTGTCCATGGACCTGGGGGAGGGTCCAGGGAGGGAGCAGATGAACTCTGGGGATTTGTAGATATGTAGCTGAAACTACAACGCTGGGAATGTTCTTTTGGTAAATACAGCAGAGAAGGGTTACTGGTTTAGGGTGTTGGATATGGGGGGCATGCGGGGCAGGGTGCACCTGGGGCAGCCTTCTAGGGAGTATGTGAGTGTTCATCCTGTCATAGTGCATTGTATCAGTGGGTGGAGACCCACACAATAAACAGGAAGGTATTGGACTCCCACCCTGGGGAGTCCTACTATGTTCTCAAAGAGAGGGGCGGGAGTCTCTCGAGAGCATAAGCAGATCCTAATAGGGGAGGACAGGCTAGTATGTCAAGCCCTCAATGTTGTTGCAATCTTGTTCTTCAAGGAGTGAAGTTCGGTGGTTGCCATGGTTCCTGAGGGGGAGGGAGGGAGGGAGGAATAGAATAGATGGAACATGGGGCATTTTGGGGGCTTTGCAATTGTTCTATATGATCTTGTAATGATGGATACAGGCCATGTTAAATTTCACCAAAATTTATAAGTGTATGGTCCAAAATGTAAACCATAATGTAAATCACTGACCATGGTTTAGTAGCAATGCTTCAATGTTTGTGCATCAATTGAAAACAAATGAGCTATCCACGTGTAAAATGTTATTAATAAGGGAAAGGGAAAAGGGGGGAGGATGCTGGGTATATGTGAATCCCCTACATTCAGTACATGACTTTTCTGTAACCTAAAACTTCCTTGAAAATAATTGAAAAATTAAGATAAGATAAGAAAAATAAGACAAATGGAAATGTCACTGTACATACGTCAACAGATCTTACAGTGATGAAGGACATAATGCAAATTTTCTTTAATATAATTTTTTAATATTATTTTGAATTTAAAAAAATTTTCTATTTTATCTGTTATTTTTAAAACTATCATTATTATTTTACCTTCTTATTAATTTTATTCCATTATTTTGTTGGCTTCATTTTTGAAGAAGTTTTGGATCATAAAAGGGTTACAGTTGCAGCAGGGGAGGAACATTGATGCAGGGTGTCAGTGATGGGGGATACATGGGAGGAGGTTCACCTGGGGCATACCTGTAAGGCATTTGAATAAGTTCAAGTTTTCATGGAGCATTGTCACAGTGGGTGGAGATCCACACAATAACCGAAAGAAAATCAAATTCCCATTCTGGGGAGCTCTGCCACATTCTCTAATGAGACAGCAAGAATCTCCAGAGTACAGGGGCAGTGAGTAGTGAAGGAGGATGAACCATGATGGGCTGGGTCTTGATAGTAATAACTGTGCTTACGGACCTTTTCTTTTGAAATTGAAACTTAGACTAGTATTACAGGTTGCCTAAGAGTTTCCTCCTGAGAACATCCTTGTTACTCAAATGTGGCCTTTCTCTAAACCAAGCTCACCATATAAATGCATTACCGTCTCCCCAGCATGGGACATGACTCCCAGGGATGAGCCTCCCTGACACTGAGGCATCACTACCAAGCACCAACTAGCTATGCAACTGGAAAAAGACCTTGACCAAAAGGAGGAACGGATACAGACAAATGAGTTTATATGGCCAAGAAACTTCAAAGTGAGTCGGGAGGTCATTCCAGAAGTTACACTTATGCGTGTCTCAGCAGGATCTCATTGACTGCCACAGTAAATATGGCCGCCCATAGCAGGGCTCCTGAGGGCTCTGGAGATACCCAGACACTACAGGCAGAGTTGACAGCTCAGGAGTTTGGCACCCTGCCAGTGGGCCCTACTTTAGAATATTTCCTCCTCAGTGTGACAGGGTTAGACTCAGCTGCAGTTTTCCTACACATGGTTCCTCTGCCCCTTCTATTTGAACCTATAATTAGTACTAGAACTGATAGGTTTATGTCAAAGAGACTTAAATCTTTGGGCTTTACATGTGCCAGTCGGGCCCTGAATTTCAACAGAGTTGTAACACCTACTCTCCAGTTCATTGGACTCACCCATGACAACTAACAAGGAGATGATGATGGACAAAGACCATCCTAAGGAACAGAGTCTACAAGCAAGCAAGACAGTCCCATCCATCTGCCCATAAGATCTAAGCCCCCTTTCAATTAGAGGCAGAGTGGGCATTACCATCCCAGAATCCTCAGGACTGGGGAACGAATGATGGACTAGAGTATACTTACTGTTACTCTACTATAGAATTATTGTTATTCTAGCAATGAAAGAACTTTTATCATTGATGTGGAGGCAGTGGCCACCGGAGGTTCTGAAGGGAAGAGGAGGGAAAAATAGGTGTAATATGGGGGTATTTTTGGGACATTGGAATTGTCCTGAATGACACTGCAATGACAGATACAGGCCATTATATATCTTGTCATAACTTAAAAAATTGTGCGGGAGAGAGTTTAAACTATAATGAAAATTATAATCCATACTAAGTGGCCATGCTCCAATATGTGTTTATCAATTTTAACAAATGTACCACACTAAGAAGGATGTTATTAATATGGGAAAGAGTGGGAGGAATAGAGAGTTGGGTATATGGGAATACCGTACATTTTTTATGTAACATTTATGTAATGTAAATATCTTTAAAAAATATTTTAAAGTATATTTAAAAAAAAGATCTGTGCTGTCAAGGAATTCATAACAAATAATATATAAAACATATATTATAGTTTGAGACAATAATAGATGTAGCAAAGCACTATTTAATTGTCAAATGAATTCTATTTGTTTATAAAGGCATTCTAGAGAGAGAAATCCCTATAGTTAAAATGATCAGAAAAGACTTTTTAGAATAAAAGAGATATGAGTACTTATGGAAAAAACGGGTAAGAAGGTTCTGAACAGGTTGAAAGAAATAGGAAGAAGAGATAGCACACACAGAAGTATAAAGGAAGTCTAAGAAAAACCTGTTTGGCTACATTAAAAAAACTTGTTTCATAGAAGAAGTGGGAGATAAGCTGGAAGGGCAGAGTGTGGCCAGAATTCATTATAGTGGGTCTTGTATATCAAGCTAAGTAGTAAATAGACCATTTCTGAAAAAGGAATAACATGGTAAAGCAGTATTTCCGGATGATGAACTAGAAGGAGAGGCTACATACAGGTCAGTTCTATACCATGATCAACTAAAGGGGGGAAAAAAAGAGAAAAGCGTATGAGAGAAATGGTGGCAAAAATTTAGAAAACAGAAAGCAAAAAAAAGATAGAGTAGATAAACACAAATATGAAAGGAGAAAGAAAGATCCAGGAGATTCTAAGAGCAAAACAAATTCAACGCTCACAAAACAATAAAAATATCTGAAATGCTAATGAACTGGCTAACCACTATTAATGCTTTTTAAAGAAGGAAGTAAACTAAAATTTATTGAGAAGTCACCAAGTGCAGGATATTTTATTTAATCCTCCTGACTTAAGAGCAAAAATGAGATATATTATTATTTCATGTTTACCAAATAGAATACAGGTATAGAAGTGCAGAGAGGCTGAGGAATTTGTAAGGAATTCATATTGCTAATAAACAGTAAGAGAGATTCAAATGCAGATCTGATTCCAAAGCCTTTGCTTTTTCTACCATATTGCTCTATAATCCTCTATAATATACTGAAGGAAAAAAAGAGAGGAGATAGTATTTATTGTACCAGTCGAAATACCACATTCTTTTTACATATATTCTCCCATTTATTCCTCACAACTCTACCAGTTAGGCATTACTACATTATTTCACAAATGAAGAAACTGAAGCTTAGAGACATTAGGTATCTAGTCAAGGCCAGGCAAAAAAAGCCCAAATAGGAACTCAGGTCAGAAGGGTCTACAAATTTTCTGTAGAGTTAGTAATTATTTTAGGCTTTGTGGACCATACTGGTTTCTATATCAACTACTTAACTCTACAGTTGTAGAAAAGTAATCATAGACAATAGTAAACAAAAGGGCATAGCTGTGTTCCTACAAAAGTTTATTTATGAAAACTGAAATCTGAGTTTCATATAATTTTCATGTATCTCAAAATATTAAAATATTATTTTGATTTTTCCCAACCAAAGTATATTTTTAACAACCAAAAACATATATTCCATATATATTTTTATACATGAAAAAATATATAAAACCATTCTTAGCTCACAGGTCATCTAAAAACAAACAGTAGGCTAGATTTGGCCCACAGGCCACAGTTTTCCAACCCCTGCATTATACTTAATTGCCTTCTTCAGCAGTCTCCTGAGTTTCATTTGTCCTCGTGTTTCAGGAATCAGAATAATACATTATTCACTCAACAATTACACATACACACACATGCACACACATGCACACACTGAACCAAGACCTAAATCTAATAAGGGTTAGAGGTTCCCTATACAAAGGTCCTCCCAAAACTCTAGATTGTTGACAATGTGGCATTAGAACTGGTGCAAGAAACTTTATTTAGAGAGTTACAAACTATTCTCACAGAGCTATTGGTTATGTGGAGGGACCTGTAAAATAGAGTATAATCAAGGAATAGTAGCAGGGATCTGAGTTCTGGGGCTAGGTCTTTTATTTGTTATGTGACCCTGAACAAGTCACTCACAATATTGTGGCCCTAATTTCATCATCTGTAAAGTGAATGGTTTAATTTATTAGATGTTCATTTACACCCTGTCTGAGCATTCTTCAGCACTGTGTGATTTTACTACCACTTAAAAAGTCCAGTCAGGGCATAAAAAAGACCAGTATAAGGTGATTATTTTAAAAGACCAGTAAGGCCATTACTAAATGAGAGGGCAGATAGGACAAACAGATAGGAAAAGACCAGAAAAATGCAGTATTACTAAAATCAAGGCATGATTTTAAAAGCATACGAAGTGCTACAGAAAACTTAAGGAAGAGAGCAGCAAAGGAAAAAAAACAATTCGTTCACTTAAGGTATCACTGTTGACTTATATGAATATAGATTCCAATAATCCAGAAGCAAAAATGATGGGACAAGGCACTTGGGCAATTTCTTTGAGAAGTATGGTCATCAAAAAAGAAGGAAATAATTTGAGGGAAGGACCTTAAGTAACAGTGTTAAGATACAGGAGTACTGTGTTCCAGAAATCATGAAAGGAAGCAGGGAAAAAGAATAGACTAAAGATTAGAGATGAGTCTAAGGAGTAGAAAATAAAGGAATATGGTCCAGAAAAAGAAAAGGAAAAAAAAAAAAGTTGTGATGTGCCTTAGGTAAAGGAGTTGGTGTTAATCTTTAAGCTCCCAAAGCAACAATGCACTATCACTTTTTACACAACAGATATGTTCCTGCAAAGGCATATATAAATCATTAGGGAAATGACTCTAATTTCTTAAAACATAGTTCCACCCATATTATATTTTCTAGTGGTCAAAATATTAAGAAAGGACTAACTGCTTTTTGTACTAATGAAAACAAGCAATAGCACAACTCTAAAAGAAAAGTACCTAACTCCTATTTGGAGCACAGCAAATACTAGCTTTACATTTCCTAGTAGTCTAAAAAGCTCCAGGGGAAGTATTCTAATTCACCTGTTTATCTGCTTTGCACAGTAGGTGATGCTTGAGAAAATAGATAATGATACACGGTAACTCCGTCTTTTTACAAAGCCGTCCTTGCAAACAACTATCACTGTTCATTTGACAAAGATGGAAAAATATTTATATCATAAGCACCTAACTCCAATATTTTTGCACGGTGTCAGAGCTTGCTAAAGTAGTAAAGAACACAAAGCAACTAAAAATTTAAAAATTTAAGAATTTTTAATGGGCATTACTCAAAAATATCAAGAACCTACATAGCTAATTTCAACCTGACACTTGCCTCTATTTAAGGTATATGAGAACAAAAATCCAAAGCATTAGCCTAATGATCAGCCAGTTATAAATACACATTTGAATACGCTGAAGATATTTCTAAAGCCAACAGAGATACTATTAATATATTGAAATTCACGGGCCAGCGCTGGATTCTACAAGTAACCTCCTATTATTCAAGAGAAACTAAGGAGTCAAGATTTCTCATATCACTTGCTTTTAAAATTTTAAGAAGCCACCCACCCATATTGGGATACACAACCCAACTGCTAAAAGTAGTTCAGCTTTCCATATGCTAATGTTCAGAATCTTTTACCTTTACAGGAAAGTCACATTTACTACTTTTCAGCGATTTTCAGTAGGTCCCATTTAAGCTAGCCAATAGTACTACCAAGTAACAGGACTTCAAAAAAGTCCTAACAGTTAACTCTGCCCTCCCACAGATCTCAAGTTGGGTGTAGATTTCACAAGCCCAGAAAGCCAGACAGTGCCACTGTCAAAACCAGAAGAAGCACCGTCACCCTGTCCTGCCCATCAGCAATTGTTCCAGAATTTTTTCTTTAATATTACTTATTTTTGCTCCACATGTTAAATAAATATTTAAAAGGCCACCTTCTCGCCCAAAACAGGACCTAATTCCTTCCAATCCGCTCTTTTATTTGTCCATTCCCACAAATCCAAGGGGTGAGGTTTCCGCTTCTCTGGCTCCGCAGATCCAGTCAGGTCTCCAATTGGTGTAAGCACCCACTAGACACCCCGTTTCCCACCGCCACAGCCGAGCCTGTATACGAGCCGGGCCCGGAGCCCTTCGCTCTGGCCTGTGCCGCCTCGAGCGACTGCAGGCCTCGGGCCTAACCTCCTCCGACGGCACCTCACCTCTTTCGGGACCAGTTGGTTCTCCTCGCCGGGCACCATCGCTCAGACTCCGGCCGCTCCTCTCCGCCCTGCCGGAGGGAGGGTGGAGGGTGGCAGCGGCTCGCTACCTCAGGAGAATATAGCAGCGGCAATCATCCTCTCCGCCGCCAGCTCTCCGACAACCACGGAGGCCTCAGCCTGGGCCTTAGACACCAGCGCGCAGACACCGACCCACGGCTCCAAGGCCGCCGTCGCCTCCGTCGTCAGCCCCTCCCCCAGCCCGCGGCAATCAATGGAAAAATGGCGGCGGCCGCTCTCGCGAGAGTTCGGGCCACTGGGCTCAGAGCCCAGGCTCTGGCGCCCGAGGTGCCGAGGCGGCTGTCGGTTACCTCTAATTACTTCAGCTTTTAGCCCTGGGGTGTATAAACTTGATTTAGTGGCCTTGCAAATTCTTTCGTTAGAGGAAAACTGGACGTTCCATCTCGGGGCTCCCTCTGTCGGCTGGAAAAGGACCAGGCCTCAGCGTCCTCCATATCTTGTCGGACTCCCGGCCCCTCAAGGAAACACCGGAGCCTTCTGCCACTTCTCTGACTCACCAATATACTTGCTACCTCCCCGTTAAAAAAAAAAAAAAAAACCCTCTTCAAATACTTCTGACAGCTTCCTGGAAGAGAAAGCACCTCCGACTACCTCCGGGCCTCCTCCCTCAGGTGGGGCTCTGACATTTGCAGTCAAAAAGGACTGCGTTTTATTGACCCCCTCACTCTTCAGTCTTTCTTTGCCCTCCTCCCCATTTCCGTTCTGACAGCCCCAGCTGGAGGGACCTCTGGGGCGGTCGCATGCAGAGGAGGTCACAATCCATGCCCGGAGAAATAGTGTACCTCCCAATCCCTTTAGAGAGGTGCTTCCCTGCAGACTTGAAGGGAACTTCCTTCCCACCGGGGTCAAATCTGGACTGAGATAGTCTCTGAGAGTAGGAATGCAGTGTGCTTGAACCTATGATCTTTAAAAATATTTTAAACTACTTCAGTTTCCTCTGGCAGCAAGCATTGTTCAATGTTTAGTACTAACTAAATTTTGCAATCATTATTTTTCCAAATCCTATTAATTCCTCGAAACTTCCTTTTTTGAAGCCTCAGTGGAGTGTCTTTCCTATAGACCTTCGTGGATACAGTGATTTTTTTTACAGCAAGATTAGTAATATGATCCTTCCATATTCCTAATACCCACAGCATTAACTACCTGTACCTGAGCTCTCCAAACTTGTATTGATGGTGCTCTCCTATTACCAAAAATTATGTATGCATGTTTCAGTTATATACATGTCCAACTGTTATGGCATTATAAAACATTTTTAAAATGTAAAAAGGACTGACAGCCTACCTCGTCCTGATCTAGATGGCCAGATGAGAGGCTTCAGGGAGCCCTCAACTAAACCCCTACCCTCCAGGCTTTGAACAACCAGTGAGAACTGAAACACCTTTCTCAAAACTGCAAAAAACATTTAAAGGATTGCATAACAGGGCAAGCTCCAAATCAAGAAAAAGGTACTTATAAGTGGTAGGTCCTCCTGGCTCCTTGGCTCGCCCCTCCCTGATCCCATCACCAGCTCAGAGCCAGCCCACGTGCCCAGTGGATCCCTGGTGCCAGCTCTGGAGGGAGCTAAGTAACCCTCCTGCACTTACTGGGAGCATGTATGTCTGACCCAGTCTGTCTGGTGGTTGGCCTGAGGGACTTGCTGCCCCAGAACTTGCCCTGCATGTAGAAGGAGGCTCACTGGGCTCTCCTACAGCACTCTGTGTGAGAGCATCCAAGTCCTGCTGCCTGAGGCAAGGGATTGCTATTTGTAGGACATACAGGACATACAGTGCAATACCTGGACCATGAAAAAACTGTTTCCTAGGGAAAATAAGACATTCAGAACCCTATAAACAGGGGAATTTCTAGGGCCACACACTAATGATCAAGATAAAAGATATGTGCAGAAAGAATCATGGAAACCCCTGTTCTTTGGCCTGGAGTGATTCTCCAAACTCTTTGTATGAACAAGGCATGAAGGAGCGAATTGGCACAGGTCAGTCTGCAAAAAAAGGAAAAAGTGTTTTCTTTTTTCCTTTTTTTTTTGCCCAGGCATTCAAGGAAAGCTCTGTCGTAACATTAGCTGGATACTAGCTTACGGAACAGATGTTTTAGAGTCTAAATTCCAGTGATAACACTAAAATATCAAAATATCCAGGTTTCAACAAAAGATGACAAAACATGTAAAGAAAGGAAGGATGGCCCAGGCAAAGGAAAAGTTTAAAGCATTAGAAACCATCACTGAGGCAGATTGCACACAGGACATCCAGGCAAAGACTTAAAAAAAAAAAAGAGGTCCTAAATAGAGAGCTAACGGAAAACATTGCAAAAAAAAAAAAGTGGTGGGGAGGACTGAGGATCTGGGAAATGATAGATGAACACGAAGAGAATATCAGAGATGAAGGTTATGAAAAAGAACCAAACAGCTGAAGAACACAGTAACAGTTTGGAGCTGTTTCACTGGTAGACTGGAACTGACAGAGGAGATAATTGGTGACCTTGAGGTTCAGACAATTGTAATTGTTCTGTCTGAGGAACAGGGGAAGGAAAGAGTGAAGAGAATTGAATGGGGCCTGGGGAATCTGTGGAACACCATCAAGCGTGCCAATATGCACACTGTGGGAATCCCAGAAGGAGAGGATGGAGATAAAGAGGCTAAGAGAATATTCAAGGAAATAATGGCTGAAAACTTACCAGATTTAACAAGTCATGAATATACACATCCAGGATGCTCAGGAAAACTCCAAACAGGATAAACACAAATGGACCTACACTGTGACATGTTATGATCAGACTGTTGAATGCCGAAGATAAAGAGAGAATTTTGGAGGCTACAGAAGAGAGGCCACATGTCACATACAGGGGAGCCTCACTCAGATTGTCAATTTTCTCATGGGAAGCCTTGGAGGCAGAAGGGTAGTGGAAGGACATGTTCAAAGTGCTGAAAGCAAAAAAAATTGCTATCCAGAGTTTTGTATCTGGCAGGGTTGTCTTTCAGGGGTGAGGAAGGAATTGAGACATTCCCAGATGGACGGGAGCTGAGGGACTTTGTCACTACTAGACTGGCTCTACAAGAAATGCTTAAAGAGAGTTCTGTAGGTTGAAAGGAAGGGATGTTAGACAATTGGCTGAGGTCACATGAAGAAATAATGAACTCTGGCAAAGATAATGACAGGTAAATATAAGTACCAGTTCTATCGTATTTTTTTATTTGAAACTCCACTTTTTACTTCCTACAGGATCTAAAAGGCAAATGCATAAAATGAAATGATAAATCAATGGTCTTGGACTCATAATACAGAAATATGAAATTTGTGACAAGAGCTTCATAAAAGTGGGGGAAAAGAGGGGTATAGGAACATAGTTTAAATATACTATTGAAGTTATATTAAGTTGGTATCAAAGCAGATGAGACTGTTATAGATTTAGGATGTTAAAACTAAAGTATAGGTTACTGGAGGTGGGGAACAGGGGAAATAGGGAATTAACGTAAAATGGGTCAAGGGAAAGTTCTAGTAATGGATAGTGGGGAGGGTACTGCAACATTGTAAATGTCATTCCCTCTGACTATATGCTTGGGAGGGGTTAGAATGTGAAGATTTATGTGGGATATATTTTCCACAATTTAAAAAAAAGAACGAAACTAAAAAGATAATGACAAATTCATGACATATTTGGTTAGGCTAATGTGTCAACTCAGCCAGGTAATTGTGCCCAGTTGTTTGATCAAGCAAGCACTGGGTTGATTGTAATATAAGGATATTTATGTGCTTTAGTCATCAGTGAGTTTACTGCGTAGATGGCTGGTTACATCTACATCAACCAGGAAGATTGCCTTCAGCAATGAATGATGCTTTATTCAATCAGTAGAATACCTTAAGAAGGAAAGTGACTTCAGCATTCAGAGAGCACTTCCCAGCTCATCTTTGGACAGCCAACGTCTCCCAAAAATTCATCAGGGATCTTCGTTGGACTTTCACTGGAGCCCTAGTTTGCAGCTGCTTGTGGAATCTGGACTTGTGCATCCCCAGTCATGTGAGAGACTCCTCTAAAATCTCACAATATTTGCAATTATCTCCTGTTGATTCTGTTTCTCTAGAGAACCCTCTGACTAATACAGCTTGGTACCAGGAGTGCGGTTGACATTTTAGCTCCTTTTTAACTCTGCTACTTGTACAATGAGAGTCTGAGGTTGATTCTCAGATATCTCAAGCCCGTGGCTGGAGAAGACAAGATTTTCTTTCAGAGCACACATAGAAACTTTATCTTTCATGGGGCATTTAAGTTGCAAATTTGAAGCCTTTAGCTCATCTCTTTCTTTTATAACTGTATCCAGAATATCTAGGAGGAATCAGCCAATCTCTTATAACTTGTGACCCACAAAACTCTGTTAAGGTGGTGAAAACACTCACCCAGACCCTTACTTCTTATGAGCATGGAAGTAGAAGAATCCAGTGATGATATTTTGTGAATCTCCATTGCCAACTCATGCCATGGACTGTTAGTGGCCTCTTCATTATTGGAAAGGGAGTCGTTAGTAAACTTGATTCCAATTAGAGTAGAGAACCAATTGCAAAACTCCCAGAACCACCTTAGATATCCCATGTTTAAGATTCTATTCCTCAAGAACTACTCTCAGGACTTGGCTACAGCCACTGCTGAGTGCCCAATCTGCCAGCAGCAGAGACCCACACTCAGTCCCTGATATGGCACCATTCCTTGAGGTGACTAGCCTGCTACCTGGTAGGCAGGTTGACTACATTAGACCATTCCCACCATGGAAGGGGCAGTGATTTGTTTTAACTGGAATAAACATATACTCCAGATATGGGTTTGCATTTTCTGCACACAATGCTTCTTCTAAAACTACCATCTGTGGACTTACCAAATGTCTTATCTACTACCATTGCTTCTGATCAAGGAAGCCATTTTACAGCAAATGATGTGCAGGAATGGGCACATACCTGTGGAATTCACTGGTCTTAACATGTTCTCCATCACCCCAAAGCAGCTGGATTGATAGAACAGTGGAATGGCCTTTTGAAGACTCAATTACAGTGCCAACTAGGTGGCAATACATTGCAGGGCTGGAGCAATGTTCTCCAGGAAGCTGTTTATGCTCTAATCAGTGTCCACTCTATGGTGCTGTTTCTCCCATAAACAGGATTTATGGGTCCAGGAAACAATGGGTGGAAATGGGAATAGCACCACTCACTATTACCCCTAGTGACCCATTAGGAAAATTTTTGCTTCCTGTTCCTGCAAACTTAAGCTCTGCTGGTCTACAGGTTTAAGTCCCAAAAGGAGGAGTGCTGCCACCAGGGAACACAACAATGATTCCATCAAACTGGAAGTTAAGACTTCCACCTGGCCACTTTGGGCTTCTCTTACCTCTGAATCAACAGGCAAAGAAGGGCATTACTGTACCAACTAGGGTGATTGATCCTGACTGTCAAGGGGAAATAGGATTACATCTACATAATGAGGGTAAAGTAAAGTTTGCCTGGAATACAGATATCCTCTAGGGCTTCTCCTAGTACTGCCATGCCCTATGCTTAAAGTCAATGGAGGGAAGCAGATTTGGCTCAATGGATAGAGCATCCACCTACCACATGGAGGGTCCAAGGTTCAAACCCAGGGCCTCCTGACCCGTGCGATAAGCTGGCCCACGTGAAGTGCTGATGCGGGCAAGGAGTGCCCTGCCACAGGGGGTGTCCCTCACATAAGGGAGCCCCACATGCAAGGAGTGCACCCTGTAAGGAGAGCTGGCCAGTGTGAAAAAAGTGCAGCCTGCCCAGGAGTGGCACCACATACACACAGAGCTGACGCAGCAGAATGACACAACAAAAAGAGACACAGATTCCGGGTGCTGCTGACAAGAATACAAACGGACACAGAAGAACACACAATAGTGGACACAGAGAGCAGACGGGGGGTGGGGGGGTGGGGAGGGGGAGTTGGGAAAGGGGAGAGAAAGAAAGAAATAAAATTTTTAAAATAAATAAATAAAGTCAATGGAAAATTGCAACAACACAATCTAATCAGGACTAACAATGGCCCAGAATCTTCAGGAATGAAAGTTTAGGTCACCCCACCAGGCAAAGAACAATGGCCAGCTGAAGTGCTTGCTGAGGGTAATAGGAACATGGAATGGGTAGTGGAAGAAGGTAGTGATAAATATGAACTTCAACCACATGACCAGTTACAGAAATGAGGTCTGTAATGGTCATGAATGTTCCTTCCTTTTTTCATATAAGTATGATTGTATATGTACACAAAACCAATTTCTTTGTTTTCTTCCCCAACCTTTTCTCTTAAATTACAAATTGTATTAGTTTCATGTCATACTATTTAAGGATGTCAAGTTTAAGAATGAATATTACCCAAGGACTTGCACTATTCTGTAGGGAATTAATGAGTTTCCAGTTGTACACAGGAGAGTTGAACATTGTTAGGCTGAAATACATATATATGCATGTTTGTTATTGTTTTTACTTAGAGACTAAGTATGGTTTAAGGTAATGTGTATGGTTGCTGAGTTGACAAGGGGTGGACTGTGATGGTTAGACTAATGTGTCAACTTGGCCAGGTAATTGTGCCCAGTTGTTAGGTCAAGCAAGCAATGGGCTAATTGTTATACAAGGACATTTATGGGCTTTAGTCATCAGTGAGTTTACTGCATAGATGACTGATTACCTCTATATCAACTAGGGAGATTGCCATAAGCAATGAGTGACGCTTTATCCATTCAGCTGAATGCCTTAGAAAGGGAAGAAATTTCAGCATTCAGAGAGAATTTCCCAGCTCATCTTTGTACAGTCAATGTCTCCTGGAAACTCATCAAGTACCTACATTAAACTTGGTTTGCAGCCTGCCTGAGGAACCTGGACTTGTGCATCCCCGTGGTCACGTGAGAGACTTATAAAATCTCATACTATTTACAGATACTTCCTGTTGATTCTGTTTGCCTAGATAATCCTGACTAATACAACTTAATATTGGATGGAATCTAAGAATGGAGGAGAAAAAGCTCAGAAGGACATAGGAAAAAATTAGAATATAGAATGTAAGCTTTATATAAACATTAAATTTCTTGGACTTGATAACTGCACTTAAGGTTATTTCATAAGTGAATATCCTTCTTTGTAAGAAATGTACATGGAAGTACTATGTCTTCAAGAAGTATGATGTGGTGGCCTTGGCCCAGTGGATAGGGCGTCCGTCTACCACGTGGGAGGTCCACGGTTCAAACCCCGGACCTCCTTGACCCATGTGAAGCTGGCCCATGCGCAGTGCTGATGCGCTCAAGGAGTGCCCTGCCACGCAGGGGTGTTCCCCGCGTAGGGGAGCCGCATGCTCAAGGAGTGCACCCTGTAAGGAGAGCCACCCACTGTGAAAGAAAGTGCAGCTTGCCCAGGAATGGCGCTGCGCGCACACACGGAGAGCTGACACAACAAAAAGAAACACAGATTCCCGTGCCGCTGACAACAGAAGCAGACAAAGAAGACGCAGCAAAATGGACACAGAGAACAGAAAACCAGGATGGGGGGTGGGGGGAGAGGAGGGGAGAGAAATAAGTAAATAAATCTTTAAAAAAAAAGTAGTATGATGTATTCAACACCCTCTCAAATGTTCAGAAGACAGATAGATAGATAGATAGATAGATAGATAGATAGATAGATAGATAGATAGATAGATAGATGGATAAAAAGAAAGGGAGAGAGGAAGGAAAAGAAAGGAAGGGAAGGGAAGGGAAGAGAAGGGGAGGGATGGGACGAAAGGAAAGGGAAAAAGAAAGAAACAGCAAAGGTGGGAAAATGTTAAAATTGGTGGATCTGGGAATCTGGAGGTATGGGGATATGCTGGAGTTCTCTATATGGGGCTTGTATTACTCTTGAAACTTTCCTGTAAATTTGAAATTATTTAAAAATAAAAATTTAAAAAAACACGAGGGAGTGGACGTGACTCAAGCAGTTGAGTACCTACCTTCCACATGGGAGGTCCTGGATTTGGTTCCCAGTGCCTCCTGAAAAAAAACAAAAACAAACAAGCAAAACAAATGAAAAAAATCAATTCAGGGAAGCTGATGTGGCTCAGTGTTTGAACATCGGCTTCCCACATTCGAGGTCCTGAGTTCAATCCCTGGCCCCTGTCACCTCAAAAACCATTGGATTGGGAAAAGTGGACATGGTGGCTGATGGGTATGGGGAAAGGCAGGAAGAGATGAGAGGTGGAGGCGTCTTTGGGACATGGAGCTGCCCTGGATGGTGCTTCAGAGGCAATCACTGGACATTGTAAATCCTCACAGGGCCCACTGGATGGAATGGGGGAGAGTATGGGCCATGATGTGGACCATTGACTATGAGGTGCAGAGGTGCCCAAAGATGTACTTACCAAATCCAATGGATGTGTCATGATGATGGGAATGAGTGTTGCTGGGGGGGGGGGGGGGAGAGGTGGGGTGGGGGGGTGGGGTTGAATGGGACCTCACATATATATTTTTAATGTAATATTATTACAAAGTCAATAAAATAAATAAATTTTAAAAAAAACCAAACAAACAAAAAACAAAAAAACCCTACAAATAACAAACAAACAAACAAAAAACCCGAGCAGGATAAGATAAAGATGAAATAAATACTTAAGTAATTTTGAGTTCTTTATATAGTAATGGTATTTTTTTAAAAAGAACCTAAATGTTGAATCAGTCATTTTAGTAACTTTCAAAAAGTTTAAAGATTTTTAAAACTAATGAATCCTAATCAATCATGTTGCTTTCACTATATTTTTTAGTGGGAGTAATAAAAAAAATTTTAATACCAAAGATTTTTAAAGATTATTTCATTTATTTATTTCTCCCCCCACCTCATTGTTTGCACTTGCTGTCTGTTCTCTGTCCATTCGTTGTGTGCTTTTCTTCTTTTTAAAAGACGTCAGGAATCAAACCCAGAACCTCCCATGTGGGAGGAGGTGCCCATTGGTTTGAGCCACCTCTGCTTTCCCATTCAGGTTATTTCTGCACTTGAATTTAATGGTTGTCATAAGCTGAAAAAGGTCACTCACAAAGATGTGGAAGAAGTACCTCTTTGGCTGCCCTTACTAATCCAAGTACCCAGTTGTATCAGTTTTATCCACGTGCCATGCAAAAATTTTAATTGAAATTCAACTAGTAATTTTCCATCTTCCATGATATCAACCAGAAGATGTTGCATTTTTATATTTTAAGCAATTTTATTGAGATATATTCATATACCACACAATTCATCTAAAGTGTACATTCAGTGGCTTTTGGTATAACCAGAGTTGTACATTCATCACTGCAGACAATATTAGAGCATTTTCTATACGTCAAAATGAAGAACTCCCACCCTCTTAGTGATTACTTCCTCCTTCCTCTATCTTTTCCCTGTCATACATATCTGCAAATCTAATTCCATCTCTATAAATTTATTTATACTTACATTTATATAGATAGAGTCAAACAATATGCAATACTCTGTGTCTGGTTTCTGTCACTTAGGATATTTGCCTTTACCTATAGCCAATGAAAATATTAATATATTACTATTCACTGCAGTCCCTAGTTTGCTTTAGATTTATTTTTGGCTAAATATCACCTTATTATTAACATCTTGTAATATGTAATATTAATGTATATTTGTTTCAATTCATGGAAGAACATTCATTTATTTGTACTATTAACCACACTCATCATTTGCAACAGGGTTCACTGTGCTCACTATGTTCACTATATAATCCCCTGTTTCAAACTTTGTCTTTACTTCTACTGACATATATTACCCTAAATTTTTCCCTTTCAACCAGTCATACCCCCCAAATGGTGCTGCTAATTTTGTTCACTCTATGAACTAACATAACCTTTATCCAATTCCAAACTCCTACAATCACCCATATTACAAAATCTGCACAAATTAAGCCTATGCTCCCTATTCACTATCTTCATTCTATTTTCTGGTGGCCCAATGTTCTAGCTACTAATTCCATGACGTTGCTCATTGTATTTACTTAATATTGGTAAGATAATACAATATTTTTCTTTTGTGTCTGGCTTGTTTCACTCGACTTAATGTCTTCCAATTGCATCCATGTTGTCATATGCATCACAACTTCATTTTTTCTTACAGCTGGATAGTATTCCATCACATGCATATACCACATTTAGTTTATCCATTCGTCTGTTAATGGCCACCTGGGTTGTTTCCATCTTTTGGCAATTATGAATAATGCCACTATGAACATTGGTGTGCAAATGTCTATTCGTGTCTCTGCTTTTGTTCTTCTGAGAATATGCCTAGAAGTGAGATTGCCAGATCGTATGGCAGATCTATATATATATATTTTTTTTTTTAAAGATTTATTTATTTATTTATTTAATTCTCCCCCACTCCCCCGGTTGTCTGTTCTCTGTGTCTGTTTGCTGCATCTTGTTTCTTTGTCCGCTTCTGTTGTCGTCAGCAGCACGGGAAGTGTGGGCAGCACCATTCCTGGGCAGGCTGCACTTTCTTTCGCGCTGGGCGGCTCTCCTTACGGGTGCACTCTTTGCGCGTGGGGCTCCCCTACGCGGGGGACACCCCTGCGTGGCAGGGCACTCGTTGCGCGCATCAGCACTGCGCATGGGCCAGCTCCACACGGGTCAAGGAGGCCCAGGGTTTGAACCGCGGACCTCCCATGTGGTAGACGGACGCCCTAACCACTGGGCCAAGTCCGTTTCCCCAGATCTATATTTAACTTCCTGAGGAACCATCAAATAGCCTTCCACAGTGGCTGCACCATTCTACATTCCTTCCAAAAGTGAATAAGCATTCCTATATCTCTATATCTTCTCCAACACTTCTAGTTTTCTGTTTTATTAATAGTGGACATTCTGATAGGGTGAAATGATATCTCCTTATAGTTTTGATTTGCATTTTCCTAATAGCTAGTGACATGAACATCTTTTCAAGTTCTTTTTACCATTTGTATTTCTTTTTTGGAAGAATGTCTATTCAAGTCTTTTGCCCATTTTTTAAAAGTACTTTTATTGAGATATATTCACATACCATACAATCTATCCTAAGCATATAATCAATGGCTTTTAGTATAATCAGAATGTTGTACATTCATCACCATGAAAAATTTTAGAACAATTTCATTACTCAAAAAAGAAAACCTCCCTACCCCTTAGCAGATACCTCTCAATCCCTCTATTCTTTCCTAGCCTTACATAACCAATAAATTAATTTCATCTTTATAAATTGATTTATATCTACATTTTATATAATGGAGTCATAAAACATGTAGTACTTTGTGTCTGATTTCTTTTACTTAGCATGTTTTTATTGTCTCATGTTAACATCTTTAACATTAATATACACTTGTTCAATTTCAAAGAAAGCCTTATATATGCAATATTACCCATATTCATATTTCATATGAAGTTTTACTATGCTGTACAGTCCCATGTTACTTTTTTAAACTTTCCTTTTAGTAATATACTTGACCTTAGATTTTCCCTTTCAACCACTGTCATACCAATATAATAATAGCACTGCTAATTGAAATATGTTGTGCTTTCAATTTTTCTATTCATTTCCAAAAATTAACACATATCTTTTTCCAATTCTGCACAAGTTAGTTCTTGGTTTTCCATTCTCTAACCTCATTTTATTTTCTGGTGACCCATATTCAAGTTATTAACTCCATGAGATCACACAATATATTTAGTCATAATAGCACAATCATACAGTATTTGTCCTTTTGTGCCTGGCTTGCTTCACTCAACATAATGTCCTCCTGTTTCATCCATACTGTTAGATGCTTTATGACTTCATTTCTTGTAACAACTGCATAATATTCCTTCTTGTGTATATACCATAGTTTGCTTATTCATTCATCACTTGATGGCCATCACTTGATGGCTTATTCATTCATCACTTGATGGCTTATTCATTCATCACTTGATGGCCATCACTTGATGGCTTATTCATTCATCACTTGATGGCTTATTCATTCATCACTTGATGCATCCCAACTTCATTTTTCCTTATAGCTGGAAAGTATTCCATTATCTGCATATACCACATTTTGTTTATCCATTCATGCGTTAATGGATACCTGGTTTATGATGAGAAATCTGCACTAAGGGACTGGGCATTCCTTATATGAGATAGTTTGCTTCTCCCTTGCTGCTCTCAGAATTTTCTCTTTATCTTTGATGTTTGACTTTCTGAGAAGTATGTTTCTTAGAGTAAGTCTATTCAGATTTGTTCTGATTGGTGTACACTGTGTTTCTTGGACGTGTAAGTTCATTACTTTCATGATGGTTGGGAAATTTTCAGCCATTATTTCTTTAAATACTCTTTCTATTCCTTTTTCTTTCTCTTTTTCTTCTGAAACTTCCAAGACACATATGTTGCTGTGTTTTGTGTTATCATTCAACTCCGAGTCCCTGCTCAATTTTTTTCATGCTTTCCACTCTCTTTTCTTCTCTTTCTACAATTTCAGCTAATCTGTCTTTTTTACATGTATCGCTTAATCTTTTTCTTCTATCATTTTGGTCTAATGTTGTAAGCCTCTTACATATATATACATATATATTTTAAGGTACCAGGGTTGGGGATTGAACCTGGGACCTCATTTGTGGGAAGCTGGCACTCAACCACTAAGGTACATCAGCTCCCCTCTAATGTGTGTGTGTGGTTTTTAAAAGAGATTTATTTATTTACCTGCCCCCCCCCCCATTGTTTGTTCTCACTGTTTGCTCTCTGTGTCTGCTCGTTGTCTTTTTAGGAGGTGCTGGGAACTGAACCTGGGAACTCCCACATGGGAGGGAGGCACCCAATGCCTTGAGTCACCTCCGCTCCTGCTTTTTGTGTCTCTTTGTTGCGTTGTCTTGTTGCAGCAGCTCACCATGTCAGCTCACTGTCTTGCTGTCTTCTTTAGGAGGCACCGAAAAACAAACCCAATACCTCCCATGTGGTAGGTGGGCACCCAACTGCTTAAGCCACATCCACTTTCCTCTAATGTATGTTTCATCTCTCCTATTGTGTCTTTCATTCCCATAAGCTCTGTTATTTTTTTATTGAGGTTTACAAATTCTTCTTTGTGCTCACTCAGTGTCTTCTTGAGGTCCTTTATCTCTTTCACCATATTGTTTTTCAACTCATTAAATCGATATTGGAAATTTGTGTGAATCTTATTGATTAGTTGTCTCAAATCCTATGTCTCATCTAGGGTTTTGATACATTCCTTTTCTTGGACCATTTCTTCCATTTTATTAGTATGGCTTGTAATTTTTTGCTGATGTCTAGGCATCTGATCATGACAGTGAGTTTACTCTGATGCTCAATTTTTCTGTCTTTCAAAGGGGTTTAGTGGCATTACTACAGTTCTTTTTTATTTTATTCTTTTAAAAGATTTATTTTATTTATTTATCCCCACCCCATTGTCTCATTTGTTTTGCATTCACTGTCTGCTTGTCTTCTCTTTAGGAGGCACTAGGAACCAAACCTGGGACCTCCCATGTGGGAGGAAGGTGCTCAATCGCTTGAGCCACCTCAGCCATCTGGTTTGTTGTGTCTCTTTTTTCAGTCATCTTGTTGCATCAGTTCATTGCGACTGCCTGTCGTGCCAGCTCACCTTCTTCAGGAGATCCCGGGAACTGAACTGGGGACCTCCCACGTGGTAGGCAGGAGCTCAATCACTTGAGCCACATCTGCTTCCCTGATGTTCTTTGATTCTTGGTTCAACCTGTACTGGGTCTTTAGGATTGTCCCTGTTAGTTGCTCAAATCTGGGCCCTGGACCCAGTAATGTGTTTCAGACCCACTTCCAAGGACTTTTCAGAGGAAGGCTGTAGAGGCTGGAAAATGCCTCTTCTGCTTATTTACTTATTTCCTCACATGCACTTCCTTGGTTGGCCAGCAGAGGGTGTGCTTTTCAGCAGCCCTCTCAGTTCAAAGCCTGGTTAGAATGCAGTTTGCTGCAATAGGGACCACATTTATGTGATAGAGGATCCTGCCTGGAAGATATCCTCCAAATAATTGACTTTTCCATTTACAAAACAGGCTGTTAGAATTTTGGTTGGGATGGCATTGAATCTGTAAATCATTTTAGGTAGCATTGGCATGTTAATGGTATTTAGTCTTCCAGTCCATGAACATGGAATGTCCTCCATTTGATTAGGTCATCTTTAATTTCTTTTAACAGTGTTTTGTAATTTTCTGAGTACAAGTCCTTTACATTCTTGGTTAAATTTATTCCTAGATTTCTGATTCTTTTAGTTGCTATTATAAATGGAATTTCTTACCTGATCTCCTCCTCAGATTGTACATTTCTAGTGTAAAGGATCATTGATTCTTTAGAATCAGTATCAGATAGCTTTGGAGCCAGACTGACACTTTTAAGGGTCCAGGCTCTGTCACTTTCTCTGTGTAAGACCTCTCTTAATTTCAGTTTTCTCAGCTAGAATATGGGGATAATACATTTAATATTTATAGTCTGAGCCAATAAAGTTCATAGCATGTAGTACTCTGTAATTGTGCTAGAGAGGAAATATGTATTTCAAACATTAGTTGGTATGACAGAGAACAGGAAACTGTATAGCTAAGTGGTTAAAAATATAAACAGACAATAGTCTACTTGAATTTGAACCTACTTTTTAACTATTAATTTTTTATGTAATGTTTTAACTATTTTTAACTAACTGTATGCCTGTCTTACTTTGCTAAAGGCTGCCAAGCTAATACACCATAAATTGGTTGGCTTTTACATTGGGTATTTATTAACTTATAAGTTTACTCTTCTGAGGCTGTGAAAGTGTTCAAATCAAGACATCACCAGGAGATGTTTCTTCTCAAGCTGCACCTATGGGTGATATCAGGCACCTGGCGGCATCTGCCTGTCTCTCCCCTCTCCTCAAGGCCTTGTTGCTTTTACCTTCTGGTGTCAGTGGCCTCCTCTCAGCTTCTGTGTTTTGTTAATTTCAGCTTCTGGCTCCTGGAGCCTTCTCCTTCAACTTCTAGGAATTTTTCTGTATCTCGGCAGCTTTCTTCCGTATCTGCAGCTTATTATTCCTGTGTTTATAAAGGACTCCAATAAAAGGACTAAGACCCACCCTGGGTTATGCAATCTAATAAAAGACCCTTAACTGAAGTAATTTAATCAAAAGGTCCCACCTATAATAGGTTTAAACATACAGGAATGGATTAGCTCTAAGGACACGATTTTCTGGGGTCCCCAAAAGTCTCAAACCACCACAGTGCCCTTCGTTGGATAGCTCTCTGAAATTCTCTAAACTTTAGTGGGTTTTTTTGTTTTGTTTTTTTTTTTTTGGATTTACATTGTGGTTTATATTTTAGAGTAAACAATTTTCTAAAGCTTTAGTTTTCTTATCTATAAAATGAGCTTAACAATAGCTCCACTCATAATAAAGAAAATAAAAATAATATTCACAAAACTACAACCACTAAGATTGGTTAAAATTAGTTGAATGTTTTTTTTTTATATACCAGACCACCACTGTAAAAACTTGGTCATAATTTGACTAGAAAACATTGTGAGAATTCAAAAGATTACAAACTTTTGGTGTAAAGAAAAGAACAGAAACACAATGGTCAAGAAAACGTAATCCAGAAGAAATTTAGGTATAAGTACAAATATTTTCATAAAGTAATAAAGACATTAATGGGACTCTAGCCTAGTGTGTGGGTGTGTTAATGAATTGTAGTAGTCATTGTTGAAAAAAACAACTATCAAAAATAAACTATATGAAAATATGGAGAGAACAATAGCTCTATTTATTGCATATTCATTTTATAGCAGACATTAAGCTAAGGAATTTTGAGTGAACATCTTATTAAGTTCTTCTAGTGACCTTGCAAGAAGGTGCCATTATTACCCCTTTTATAGGTAAGGGAACTGAGATTAGAGATGTGACACAAGGTCACATAGCTGGGAGGAGGAAGGACCAGGATTTAAACCCAAGGCTTCTCAACTGCATTGTCTAATCCTTCACGCTATGAGCCATGCTTCTATGTGAACTCTCTTTACAAAACACGTGAATCCAAGACTAGAGACTAGCCCTAACCAGGATCTGTTAGTTACAGAGTGAGGGTTTCTTGGCAAATAATCAAAGTCATAAAATCCACTTCCTTCTTGCCAACTAATCCAGGTTGTGGACAAGGGAAAATGTGTAAATCCAAGAAGTACTGACAGAGGACACCTAGCAATGTCCAAAGCCCACCAAACTCTCATTTGGTGCCAATAACCACTTTTGCTACTCTCTCTCTAAAACAGTATTTCTCAGCATGTTATATAATTCTACCATTCTAACCCTGCTTTGAACTCAAAGAAAGATTAATTCAAAGGCCTATAGGAGCATTTTTAAATTGACATAAAATCAAGGTAAAAATTATTGCCACTTGCCTTTCTGAATTGAAGTTCATAAAAGAAAAGGTTCATAGGTCAATGTTCAACAGTTTTTTTTTCCTTTTTAAAAGGACACAACAACAGAAAATTCCTTGGCAAGCATATCCACAAATATCAGAGCTTAAGGTGACTGCATTAATCCACCAAAGGGATCCCAGTGCAAAGTATCAGAAATCTTTTGACTTTTATCATGGGGATTTATTTGAGGTAAACATTCAAGTTCTAAGGCCAAATCAAGGCATCAGCATAGATGCTTTCTTACCAAAGTCACCTACTCTTGATCCCAGTGTGTTGCCATGTGATGAAGCAAGATGGCCTCCAATCTCTGCGAGGTATCATCCTTCCCCTTGGGCTTCCTTTCTCAGGCTCAGCTGCTCTGCTTTCTCCCCAATTTCAGCTGCAAGCTGGCATAGGGCTTTTCTCTTAAGGCTTCCTCTCTCCTGGCATAGGGCATTCTTCTTTCCAGGCCTTCTAAATCTGTCTTGGCCATTCTGCTATCTTCCTAATTTCAGTTGTAAACTGTCAGGCAAAACGGCTCATCTCTCTCTGGGGCCTCAGATGTTTGAGCCACCTTCTTTCTGTCCCATGGCAGGAGCAAAAATGACAGAGCTCTCTCTTCCTATGTGTTTATCTCTGTAAATGTCCGTTTATATCAGGCCCAGCAAGGGGGTGGGGACTCAACCTGAATCATGCCCACTGACCTAGTCAAATAAAAAACCCTAGTCTTTACATGCAATCAAATCAAAGACACCTCAGCTGAATTTAATGTAATCAAAGGGTATTACATCCAGAGGAATAGATTAGTTTGTAAACATAATCTTTCACCTTTTGGGATTCAAAAAAATAATCTCAAACAGCCACAACAACCAACGACAAATTGACCATGACTCATCTTGCCTTTCTCTGGGGTTCTGCAGACACCAGAATTTTAAGGTGGGAGAATGAGGAAGAATCTAATAATTTAAGTTGGTGTTATGATGTTAATCTTTTTGAAAAGATTTAGTAAGATCATCTTTGCAATAGTGTGATGTTTGTAAATATGTGGGATTTGAAGGTGTCCCAAGAAATATTCCTTGAGAATGTCAAAGGTCATATACAGTAATTACTTTATAGAATTGTGAGGATTAGAAATAAGATATACAAAGGTATTTATTTTAAAATAAAACTGTCAACAGATCATAAACAAAACCCAGAAGTATAAAGGTAAAAGTGGCAATTAAAAAATTTTAACTTTTGTGTAGCAAAATATTAATATAAATTAAGTCAAGGGATAACATATCAGCTGGAAAAATATCTGCAACAAATATGACAAATGGTTACTTTCCTTAATATAAAAGAACGCTTATAAATCAATAAGGAAAAGATGAACAGCCCAGTAGAAGAATGCTTAAGGGAGATTAAAGGCAACTTCATTAAAAAAAAAAATAAATTATCATTAAATATATGAAAAGATGCTCAATCTTACTCATCATTACAGAACTACAAATGAGAAAAACAAATTACCATTTTTTTAAACTCTCAGATTAGCAAAGTTTGTGGGGGAAATAACTCTTATTTTAATTTGATGGAATATGAATTAATATAAACTTTTTGAAGGCAATTTGACAATATACATCCAAATTCCAAATGTTCTCTTACTTTGATCCAGGAATTCTATTTCTAAGATTATCTTACAGTAGAAGTATGCGATGATATATATGAGTAATGACATCTATTATACCATTGCTTGTAAGAATTCAAAACTGAAACCCATCTTAATATTTGTCAATAGGACCACATATATTATGTTACATTCATACTTTGTAATAAAATAAAATGAGATGGAAAAATAAAAACTAATATGGACTAAATGCAATGTGGAGTACAGGATTGAAAGAAAAATGTTATCAGTGGGGAAACTGGTGAAATCAGAGTAAAGTCTGGAGTTAGGTAACATTAGTGTACAAATGCTAATTTAATGGTTATGTAAGATGTTAACATGAAACTTTTTTGTAAATCCAAGATTATTAAAAAATGATGTTTATTTGAAAAACTGATCTCAAAAGAAGACCAAGATATAATAAATGTAAAAAAGCAAGTTAGAGAACAGTATGCATAATATTTGTGTACTAAAACATGGGGTTTATATATGTGTATCCTAGTATAGGCATAGAAATCTCCAGCAGGATATGCCTTCCCTTCTCTCCCACAGAAAGTTTATAGGGGTTATTTCCAAGTCATTGGAATGGAGATTGTCAATGTCAAAGGAAGCAGAGGGTTGGCTGGGATCTTTTATTTTTCACTTTCACATTAAATCATGTTGTGCTCCTTTGAATCTTTTACCAGGGAGCATATTTTTCTTACATAATTTAAAAACAGCTAATTTTAAAAAATAAGGTATGAAAGCTGTATATCATGGTGACTGACAAATTATAGTTGCCCAGTATTTGAAAACTTTTATGGTCTTTTACTGCCTGCTTTGGTTCATAAGCTCTTTATTATATCTCTAATAACAATCACAAATGTTTATTATGTACATACTATGGTCCAGGCCTTGTGTTAAATATTTTATACATAGTATCTCATTATTTTCCACAGTAACATTCTGAATTCTGTACAGTTATTATCCTCATTTTATATACAAGGAAACAAGCATAGAGAATTAACTTTGCCAAGGTCACATGGCTAATAAGTTGTAGACCTAAGATTTGAAACCAAGAATTCTAGTTCTAAAGCCTTTCATCATAGGCAAAGACTTGTTTGCTTCTGTGGATACTTTTTTCCTTTTTTTTAACTTCTGGAAGGTTATGTGGGAAGTATAATCTATCATAAGTGGAAAAAAACAATGCCATCACTTTTTTTCTTTAAATGAGTTGGGCAATTCAAAGTTCCTGTACTTTTCTTTAAAAATTTCAGCAAATGGAATCTCTGGACTGACCATGTGATAGCCAGTCCCTGAACCTCAACAGACTTGCAACTCCTACACTCTGGTTTATTGGACTTACCCCACTCAGCTATCGTGGAGGTGAAGAAGGTCAACCACCACACCAGGGAGCCAAGAGTGCCTACAACTGAAAGCAGGAGAATTGCATCCAGCATCCATCTGGAATCTAAGCCCCCTCTTGATATAGATTTGGAGTGGACACAACCATTCCAGGGTCCACAGGAGGGAGAAATAGAATATGGATTAGAGTGGACTTAACTGATATTCTATTCATGAACTATTGTGATTAGTAATCGAAGAAAATGTGGCATTGGTGTGGAGAAAGTGGCCATGGTGGCTGCTGGGGGTAGGGAGTGGGAGGAAGAGATGTGATGTGGGGGCATTTTCGGGACTTGAAGTTGTCCTGGGTGGTGCTGCAGGGACAGTTACCGGACATTGTATGTCCTCCTATGGCCCACTGGGTGGACTGTGGGAGAGTGTGGGCTATGATGTGGACCATTGACCATGAGGTGCAGCGGTGCTCAGAGATGTATTCACCAAGTGCAATGAATGTCTCATGATGATGGAGGAGGTTGTTGTTATGGCGGGAGGAGTGGGGTGAGGGGGTGGGGGTATATGGGGACCTCATATATTTTTAATGTAACATTAAAAAAATAAAGTGAAGGCAAAAAATAAAAAAATAAAAAATTTCAGCAAATGAACTTTACTGCTTGATCCTTTACTTTTTAAATATTCAAACTGGTCTTTCAATCATTTGGTGGTTTTTACTAGATGAAATGGTCCGACTTCTGCATTTTTTAGAGGTTTAGTTGCTCAATCTTTGTAGTTGATCTTTTCTGTAAGATTATCAATCTCTTGGTTCAAGTACCTTAAAACTAAACTTTTTTTTTCAAAGATAAATTCAGGTGTTATCCCTTATCCTTTTCCTCTTCCTTTTTCTTTATTTTATAAAGCTGGCAGTTTTTAAGCACAATACCAGGTATACTTGTTAATCAAGGTTTTTCACAGGCTACTGCATGTCAGTAAAAGACTACCTACTCATTTGTTTACATAAATCCTCTGATATAGAAACTTGAAACTGACACTTAAATATTACCTGTTGACAGAATTTTCTATATGCACAGATAATTAGGTCTTTTTTTAAAAAACTACAAAAAGTGTTTCAGAAACCTGAATTATTATCTGATTTACTTAACTGTAGGCAGGATATAGGGTTTTAACTCTATCATCACCATTTTTGCCAATAATCAACATTTATTGGATTTCTGCTGTGTATAAGGTATGATTGTTTATGAGGAATCATAAAATTTTTAGCCAGAGTCAATGTCTCATTTGATTTAATTAAGAAAACTACAAAATTTATTATGTGTGTGAGCACTGCAATCATACAAGGTTCTTTGGAAAATAAAATACAATAAATAACACTTAAAAAGTAGATCGTGAAAATAGATGAGAAAATGTGATGAAAAGAACAGAAAATTAGCAAGGACCATTTGTCATAATAAAGTAACCTCTATTAAATATTCCTAAAATTGTTTGACATTGTGATATATGCTTAAGCAAGCATAAAATCAGTGTGTTGACTGATTTCCTGCATAATGGAAAAAAGGTTTTAAAGCGATAGAACATGGAAGAGTTTTATGTCTGAAAATGTTCTCTGAAATGCAATTTAACAAATACCTATTGAAAGTATGTTGCCAGGAACTGTGTCAAATAGATGAATAAGAACATTCTCTACTCTGAGGTTGCAAACAATCTAATTAGAACATCAATGTCCGGTGTGTGAATTGGGAAAGGTAACTTGTTGAACCAAGCTTGAACTAGACTTCAGCTTCTATTCACAATTAGCTAGACATTCATGTACATTATATAATTTGCACAACAATTACACATGGTGACACTATCCACAACCTAAAACAAATAGAGTAAAATGATATAATAGAGGGGGGCAGATGTAGCTTAAGTGGTTGAGGGCCTGCTTCCCATGTGCAAGGTCCTGATTTCAATCCTCAGTATCTATTAAAAAAAAAAAAGATATAACAGGAATATATATATACAAAATCCTAGGTTTGGAGGAAACTGGTTCTGTCAGGACATGGCATTTGAGCCTGAGATGATAGGTAGACTGTTTCACAGTGAGATAAAGGGCCCCTTTACTTATGTTTCTCCCAGTCCAGGTCTCATGCCCTACTCAGTGGCTAAAGAATGCTGCGAATGACAACCCCAATAAAATCACAAGTGAAAGAGATTCCTGGCAGGCAAAAATAACAGAGGGGATTGTGAAAGCTTGAAAGTGGATTACAAACAAGATCATACAAGACCTTATATGCCATGCTAAATTTAGGCACATATTAATTTTTAGTAGAGAAACATAGATGTAAATTTTGTTCTTTTAATTGTCCTTATAAAACTCTTGTTATGAATTGAATCGTGTCCCCCCACAAAGACAAGTTCAAGGTCTACCCCCAAATCCAGTGAACTCATTTGCAAACAGGATCTTTGAAGATCCTATTAGTTAAGATAAAGTCAAACTGAATCATGGTGAGCCCTAATCCAATATGACTAGGGTCTTTATAAGCAAAGGAGTTTGGACAGAGTAGGAGTTAGGAGGAGACAGAAGGAGGCAGACGGCCACGTGACAGAGGTAGAGATTGAGAGGCACATTCTCAACAAGCCACAACCATAACATTACAGACTTCAGAGAAAGCATGAGCCTGCTGACAACTTGTCTTTGGATTTCTAGCTTCAAAATTTGAGACAAAAAGATTCCTGTTGCTTAAGGACACTAGTTGGTGGTACTTTGTTATAGCAACCCTGGAAAACTAAGACAATTTTGGGAAATTCTAACAATATTTAAGCATATATGTAAAAAGCAGAAATTTCATTTTAGAACTGTTTCCCACCTACAATCTCCTTCCCCAGAAAGAAACCACAATCAATATTTTGGAATGTCAGTTTCTGGACCCTCATTGAAAGTTGTTTAGCTATCAATTAATATCTAGGGCAGTAATTTACATTTTTTCATATATACCCTTTATCATGTTGAAGAAGTTTCCTCTTATTCCTATTCTCTGCAGTGTTTTTATCAGGGAAGCTTGCTGTATTTTGTTGAATGCTTTATAGTGGGGCTCCTGAGGGCTCTGGAGACATCCAGGTCCTACGGTCATGACGGATAGCTCTGGAGTTTGGCGTCTTGCCAGTGAGCCCTATTTTGGTGCTTATGCTCCCAAGTGTGATAGAATTTGACTCAGATATGACTTTTCTACATGTACCTCTTCTGTCCCTTCTATTTGAACCTATAGTTGGTGCTGGATTTGGTAGGCGTACATCCAAGAGACTTGAATCTCTGGGCTGCCCATTTGCCAACAGAGCCCTGAGCCTCAGAAGAGTTGCAACATCTACTCTCCAGTTCACTGAACTCACCCAGGACAACTAACAAGGAGGTGAAGATAGACAACCACTATACAAAGGAACCAAGAGAATCGACAACTGCAAGCAAGAGAGTTCCATCCAGCAGCCAAATGGTATTGAGGGTAACTCTCAATTAAAGGCAGAGTGAGCATCACCATCTCAGAATCCTCAGAATTAGGGAATAAAATATGGACTAGAGTGGACTTACTGGTATTCTACTATAACTTATTGTGATTCTAGAAATAGAAGAAATTATACCATTGATGTGGAGGCAGTGGCCACTGGAGGTGCTGAAGGTAGGGAGAGGGAAAAGGAGGTGTAATATGGGGGCATTTTCGGGACTTGGAATTGTCCTGAATGATACAAGCCATTATATATCCTGCCATAACCTACAGAATTGAGTTGGAGAGAGTGTAAACTACAATGTAAACTATAATCCATGCTTAGTGGCAATGCTCCAAATGTGTTCATCAATTGCAATATATGTACCACACTAATGAAAGAAGTTAATGTGGGGAAAGTGGGCGGTATGGGGAGTGGGCCATGGGAATCCTTCATATTTTTTTGTGTAATCTATCTTTTTAAAAAATAAAAAATATATTTACAAAAAAAAATGGGAATAAGAACAATACCTTCCTCACAGGGTATTTGTGAGGGTTAAATGATTTAATAGAGATGAAGCACTTTGGACGGTGCTTGGTACATAATAAATGCCACATAAGTATTGTTATTGCTGGCATTATGTTCAAACTGTACTTTCTTTGTAGGAATCCCTTAAAGCCACTTTTCTATTTTGTGAAGACAAATTACATAAAACCAGACAATGTGATCTGTAAATCTACCTCACTGGATCCACTGTGACCCTCCCTTCCCCTTCCCTTCAGGTTACCTGAGTATAGTATGTGTCAAGACACATCTGTCATGCAGGACAAGCAGGATTGCTGATGTCAATGCATACACAAAATGTTATTAAATATTGATTTTTCTTTTCTTGATAAGCAGTAAATATGCATATGTATATATCTCTATATCTCTATATCTATATTTTACCATTTTCTTTCCAAACACTCTGGGAGGCACCGCCCTACTTTGGAGGCCCCTATGCTGGGGGATCCACTGCTCAGAATTAATCCATAGCCTGCCATAGAGGGCTGACAGCTGTGGAAGAAGCACCTAGGTGAGGCTGAGACTTGGAATAGAAGGAATATGCAGAGGCAGGAAAGGGCAGGTAGAATAAAGGAAAACAGGAAAGAGGCCAAGAGTCAAATTTTAGCCTTGGGCATAATTTTCTGTAAAGACTCTTCCAATTCAAGTCATAAAAGCTTTGGGGTTTCAGATAAAACATACTCTCCAACAGTTCAGATTCCTTCATCAAGTATGGACTGAGCACCTACTCTAACCCAAAACTGTGCTAAGGGTACTGGGGATAAGTGGTCACTTATTCAAGGAGCTTATAGTCTGATAGAGATGACTAACACCAACATACAATTTCAGGATGAATTATTTGTTTACATCTTTTAATACATAAATACAGTGTACACTTAAAAATAATTTATGAATAAATTGCATAGCACAAAGTGTTATAAAGATAGAAGCAAAAACCACTTAGCCCTATTAAATCTTCAGAGGAAAGGATTTCTGGAGGAAGGAGTTAGTGCCTAGGAAAAGTCTTGAAAGATCTGTTTCCTTTAATGGATGCTTAAGAACAAAAAAACCAAAAGATCTTTTTTTAAATCTGTTTATTAAAGATGCTATTCCTAATGACCCAGGATTTATACTAGGACATAAACTCCACAAGGATGTTTGTCTGGTTTTGTTCACTGCTGTGTGTCTGATGCCTATAATATGCCAATAGAGCTTGGCACATTAATTCGTTTGGTTGATGAATTAATGAATGATTAGAGAAAATGCACATGCAAAATTTTAGGGAGCATAATGTTCTCTCTTTGAATTCTCAAATGACTGTTGTGTGAACCTCAGAGATAATTTGCTACGAATTCTATAGATGAAAAACCAAAGGTCCAGACAGAGGCCAAGGAAACCACTAAGGCAATCCAGGAAGCTAGGTATAGAACTGGGATTAGAACTCACATTACCTAACTCCTAGCCCAGGACTTTCTTCATGGTCCAATGGTACCTCCCATGAAGTAGCAGATGGCCACACCTCATCTTTCACTATTCAGACCTTGTCAAGAGCCAGGAGTGCCTCTGATTCCAGATGATTGAAGGAAACTAAGGCAGCTGAAGAACTTTCTCTCCAGCTGCTGTATCTGTGTTTGGCTTAGCTAGAAGCCAATGGCTTCAGTTGCTAGGAATGAGGCAGCAGAAACCAAGTAGCATTATATCTGTAGGTACAATTTAAACTATACAACACAAACACATTGTCTAACTACTTCATTATTTTCCAAGCAAAACAACCAGACTAAGTAGCCTAATATGTGTAGCCCTATATTCAACAGAACCTAACCTGAACAGCTCAGAGCTTTTCATTTTTAATGGAATATTTTAACTATGCACATGTATTCATGTTATACATATGAAATTAATATGTAATATATAAAATATTGTGCTCTCTCTGTCTCTCTCTCTATATATATATCACCAATAACAAGAATTTTAGGTTTTAGGCCTAAAATTTTACTCTGCCATATCACCCTTTAATTTCTGCATAAATATCATATCCTCAAAGAAGTTTCTGCCACCCTGTTACCTAAATGGGGACTTCCCTTTAAAATTGTTTTCCTTTTTATTTTTTAACTTAAATTCATATCTTTTTTTATTATTTTGTCTTTTTTAAAAAAGATAAATAGATCACACAAAACGTTACACTAAAAAACATAAGAGGTTCCCATATACCCCACTTCTCACCCACCCCCACCCCTGCTTTTCCCACATCAACATACCCTTTCACAGTAAGGCACGTTCATTGTATTTGGTGAATATACCGTGGAGCACAGCCACCCCACATGGACCATAGTTTATATT
Source organism: Dasypus novemcinctus (assembly GCF_030445035.2). Classification (NCBI taxonomy): domain Eukaryota; kingdom Metazoa; phylum Chordata; class Mammalia; order Cingulata; family Dasypodidae; genus Dasypus; species Dasypus novemcinctus. Next base: position 82,360,996 of record NC_080682.1, read on the forward strand.
GTAATTCATACTCTCCCCCAGTTCATCAAGAGGGTTATGACAGGATATATAATGTCCTGCATCTGCCCCTGCAATATCATTCAGGACAGCTCCAAGTCCCCCAAATGCCCAATATCACACCTTTTCCTCCCTCTCCCTGCCCTCAGCAACTCCCGTGGCCACCATCTCCACATCAACGATACAATCACTTCCATTGCTAGAGTCACAACAGATCTATAGTAGAATACCAGCAAGTCCACGCCAATCCATATTATATTCCTCCATCCTGTGGACTCTGGAATGGTGATGTCCACTCCACCTCTAAACTGAGAGAGGGCTTAGATCCCACATGGCTGATCGATGCAATTCTCCTGCTTGCAGTTGTAGACACTTTCAGTTCCCTAGTGTGGTGGTTGACCATTCTCACCTCCCCATCAGCTGACCTGGGTAAGTCCAACGAACCAGAGAGTAGGTGTTGCAACTCTGCGAGGTTCAGGACCCAGCTGGCATATGGACAGTGCAGAGATTGAAGTCTCCTGAGCATACACAAACCCCAGCACCAATCACAGGTCCAGCAAAAGTGGCAGAAGAGGCATGTATAGAGAGGTCACATCTGAGTCTAACTCCATCACATTCAGTAGCACAAATTCCAAAGTAGGGCCAACTGGCAAGGCACTGAACTCCAGAGCCATCTGTCATGACTGTAGAATCTGTGTGTCTCTATAGCCCTCAGGAGCACCAGTACCTGGGGTTGTATCTACTTTGGCTGTCTCTGGGGTCCTGCTGAGACATGCGTAAGCACGACCCCTCTGATGAACTCCCAACTCATTTTGAAGTCTCTTAGCCATATAAATTCATTTGTCTTTGCCATTTCCCCCCTTTTATTCAAGGTCTTTTTCTAGTTGCATCACCAGCTGGTGATGGTAGTAATCCCTTGGTGCCAGGGAGGAACATCCCCAGGAGTTGTGTCCCATGGTGGGGGAAAGATAATGCATTAACATGCTGAATTTGGCCTAAAGAGTGGCCACACTTGAGCAATATGGAGCTCAGGAGGTAACTCTTAGGCATCCTGCAGTTCTAGGCTTAGTTGAAATTTCAAGCACACAGGCTCATAAGCATAGTAAAGGGCACATCATTGAGCCATCCTTCTTCACTGGTCTTTGTCCTTGCACTTGGGGATTGTTGCTGTTCCATTGGGGAATATGACATAGTTCCCCAGGATGGGAACTCAGCATTCCCTTAGTTGTCATGTGTAACTCTATCCACTATGACAATACTCAACAAACATCTGAACATATCAATATCTATTTACCCTATATGCATGTCCTGGAAAACTCCCTCCCACCCACACATCCTCCGTCAATGACACCCCACACCAGTGCTTATCCCCTGCCATAGTTGATCCAAAACTTCTTAAAAAATGAAGCCTAATATTTTGCCAAATTCAATTAGTAGGGAAATGAAATAGTATTGACAGGTTTAAAGATTAGAAGTAGAATACATAATAATTTAGAAAAACTAAAATAAAGTAAAAAATAAGTTGTGGTATTAAAAAATAAAAAATATCATAAAACTTTGTTTTTAATGGTTTGCCTTTCATCACAGTAATAGGTATTGCCCTGCATGTACAGTAGCAAGGCAATCTCCTCCATTCCTTCCTCAGTGTCTACATCATTTTTTAAAAAATTTTGTCTTCTAAAAAATTATAGATCACAGTAAAGTCACATATACAAATAGGGGACTCCCATATACCCAACAATAAACCCTTTTCCCACTTCCCGAGCAATGATCTTTTTACATGTGGATGTTATATTTGTTACAGCTGATGTACACACACTGAAACATAGCTACCAACCATGGTTCCATTATGGCTTATATTATGGTTTATACTTTAGACTGTACATTTTTCTGAATTTTTGGTTACATTATGGTTTACATTATGGTTTACATTTTAGACTATACACTTTCATAAATTTTTGGTGAAATTTAACATGGCTTATATCCATCATTGCATGATCTTGTAGAACACTTCCATTGCCTCCTAATTATCCCCTCTTCTATCTATTCTATTCCTCTCTTTCCCTCCCCTCAGGGCCCACAGTGACAACCAAGCTTCACTGTTTGAAGGACAAGATTCATAGATACTTACGACAATGCTGATAGCTTGACATTCTAGTCTGCCCTCCCCCTAAATTCATATCTAATAGTTTGAATTTACAGAACTTAAGTTGTTTGTCTCAAATAGATCTCAAGACTGCCCACTTTTGTCCATCTCCACTGTCATAAGCCTAGACATAATTACAATCATCTCTCAGGTCAGACTAATGAAATACCTTCTTAACTCATCTCCTCCAGGTCTTTTCCCACATAACAGAAGATTTTTTTTAAAAAAAGAATCATATGGTTTTTTTTTTAGCTAAAACCTTTTAATACTTTCCATAGCTCATAAGATAAAGAATAGTTTTTAACATGGCCAAAGATGCCCCACATGATCTTGCCTCTACATACCTTGCCAGCTTCCTCTCGGATACAGTCCGCCTTGATCTTTGCATTTCAGTCACATTTTCCCTAAGAGATGTCAGTTTTTCCCTTTCCCAGGGCCTTTGTACATGCTTCAGCTTCCTGGTATGCTCTTTCCTATGCCATTTTCCCCAATTCCACACACTTTCTTTGTGCAGTTATTTTCTACTAAACCCTCAGAGTGCAGCTCAAACAGGATGCTCTCAAGGAGCCTTCCTTGACTCTTTGGATGAAGTCAGGTGATTTCCTATATTCTCTTTTAGCAAACTGTTTTCCATCCTTTTTAGCACTTACCACAACTGTAATTAAATAATTACAGTCAATCCTCATTATTTACAGGTTCCGTGTTTGCAAATTCACCTACTCACTAAAATTCCCTGGTAACTGCAAAAATCAATACTCATGGTCCTTTTGCAGTCACTCTTGGCCATATGCAGAGTGGCGAAAATTTTGAGTTATCTGATGTGTGTGTTCTTCTCTGAGGTGGAACAAGGAAACGATCTCATACTGAAAACAACTGTCATTTTTACAGTATATTTAGTGCCATGTGTTTTGCATTTTTGTGCTTTTTGTTAGTATTATCTAGTTAGTATTATCTAGTGTCCATAAGTGCAAGAAGGCTGTGATGTGTTAGATATGCTTTGTTCAGGCATAAGTTACACTGCCATTGACCATCAATTCAAAGTTAACGAATTGATAACATATATTAATGTGTCTTTAAACACACAAATATCTTTTTAAAAAAGGTTATGTATTGACCAGCTAATGAAATGTTATGACTTGAGGCTTAGAGGAGCCTAACCCTGAATTTCCTCTGGGAACAATGCCTCAGTAATTGCTTATTTAGATTTGCAGCAACTTTAAAGACTATGTCTACCACAAATAACAAGGAAGAACTGTTGTTATTCGTTGTTCAGTGTTTATCTACCCTAAGAAACCTTACATTCTATGACAGCTGTTGTCTTATCATCACTGTCACAGATTGGCAGGGATAGATATCTTTGAGTGAATAAGTAAAAAAATGGATAATTATTTTAAAATCAAAGGTTCTTTGTGACAAAAGGGAAAATTTAATCATGAAAGTGAGTCTTTTAAAAGAATGAACATACTATAAATATGTTCTGAGAAACAGGAGAAGACACTGCCCTAAATTATTTTTTTTCCAAATTCTACTCAATTTATTCATTTTTTTTAAAAGGTATTACATTAAAAAATATGAGGTCCCCATTCACCCCCACCATCCCCACCCCACTACTCTCCCCACAGTAACACTCTCCTCCATCATCATGTCACATCCATTGCATCTGGTGGGTACATCTCGGGGCATTGCTGCACCCCATGTCCCGTGTTCCACACCATAGCCCACACTTTCCCACATTCCATCCAGTGGGCCATGGGAGGACATACAACATCCGGCAATTGTCCCTGGGGCACCACCCAGGACAACTCCAAGTCCCGAGAATGCCTCCACATCTCTTCTCTTCCTCCCATTCCCCGCAACCAGCAGCCACCATGGCCACTTTTTCCACATCAATGCCCCATTTTCTCAATTATTAACCACAATAGTTCATGAATAGAATATCATTAAGTCCACTCTGATCCTTACTGTATTCCTCCTTCCTGTGGACCTTGACTTGGTTGAGTCCATTCGACATCTATGTCAAGAGGGGGTTTAGATTCCACGTGGATATTGGATGCAATCCTCCTGCTTTCAGTTGTAGGCACTCTAGGCTCCATGGTGTGGTGGTTGACATTCTTCAACTCCATGTTAGCTGAGTGGAGTAAGTCCAATAAATCAGAGTGTAGGAGCTGAAGTCTGTTGAGGCTCAGGGCCTGGCTATCATATTGTCAGTCCAGAGATTCAAATCCCCTAGATATATCCTAAGCCCCAGCACCAGCTACAATTCCAGTAAAGTAGCATGAAAGTCTTGTGAAAAGAGATCCCATCTGAGTCCAGCTCCATCATGCAGAAACACCAGCTCCAAATACTTTCAGGGATCATTTCTATAGTTGTTGCCCTAAATTAAAACACACACACTGACATACACATTAACACACACAATCAGTTTCTCTCCAAAAAGTGTAAAGGGACAAAATAGGAATCTTGCTAGGGCAGGGAGGAAGCAGAGATTGCCTTAAATCAATTGACTGGATAGTTGAGGAGCCTGGTTACCAGGAACCCTCATCTTAGCAAGGTACATTGGTGCCCACTTCCTCCGTGGTGTCCTTCATGCTGCCTGGAGGGAGAGAAGAGAGAGAGAGAGAGAGAGAGTGACAATAGACTTGGCTGAAGCAGGAAGAGCAGAGAGGTAGATAAGTCTTCCTGGGACATACCAATTTCTGGGAGGTGGGGACAGGTAGAAAGGCTGAGATTCTTTCTATAACACATATGGTTGAGGAAGGGGTGACTTAAGCAGATGAGTCTCCACAAAAGGCCTAGGATTCTTCCCCAGAGCAGCGTTGTGCCATGCAAGAGGAGGCCATGGCTCCAGGCAAAAGCAAAATATGGGCTTTCTGGTAGATGTCAGTGCCTGGGAGTACTGCAAAGGACTTGTGTGAATAATCCTCCTTCATCAGTTAGTAATTTACCAAGAAGCTGAATGGACCTGAGAGGAACAACATTTTGGCTCAAGCTCCTCTTTGTTTCTTGGTTTTCATAGTGGTACACTAGATGGGTGGCTTTGGAAGCTTGATCTATTTTTATTGAAAACATTTCAATAAGGTTAACTGTTGCTAATTTATACCTGTATTGTAAGCTATCACTATATGTTTATTGATTGTCCATAGGGTTTTAGGGATTATACAATAGAAAAGTGCATGGATCATTATTTATTAGGAACTCTGCATTAAAGGAAAATTCAAACTGTCTTTCATTTTATAGAATTGGAAGTCATTTTTTAAAAACCTGTCATAGAAGTGGGGCCATCTGTGAGCTTTGAAAATTAACTTCAGTTGACAGTGAATACTTTGTGCTAATACCTACACAACTAACCACATACAATGAAAGATTTATTATAGCTAAGATTCTCAACCAAAGACAAATATAGGACTTGAGAATTGTTTGCAAATTAAAAATTAATTAAGGAATGTTCAGGACAGCTGATTTACAGCAGAGCTTGCCATCTTCCCCTGGACCTTCTTATTAGTGTCTTTGAGTAGCAGAGGCTGTGCTTTCCTGGACCATGGTGCTGGTGGAAACTGGAGAGTTCATTCTAATGGCTCAGTGCAGGAAGAAGCAAGGAGAAGAAACAATGAAGGAAAGAATATTAGTTCATGGAGATCATATGAGATGACCTTTGGGGACTTGCAAAATGACTGGGAAGAATCTTGATGGGGCTAGATTTTGGACAGAGTATGTGCAGGAAGAGGGAGAAGGCTAGATCAAGAAATATTTTGCTCTGAACCATCTTCTTTCTTCTCTTCTCTCTCTTTCCTCCAAAAGTGTTCCTTTTTCCAAGAATCTCATTTTCATCTTGAAGCACTGGATACTCTTGCTATTTCTAGCAAGAGGAATATATCTAATCATCACAGCATTCATTTTTAAACAATCTTTTAAAGATATTTGGATAAATTAGAGCATTTAGATCTCAATGAAATTGGAATATTTGGTTGTGCTTTTTAGCCTTTTGTATATTGTCTTTGGAGAAATGTCTTATTCATGTCTTTTGCCCATTTTTAAATTGGGTTGTTTATCTTTTTGTTGTTGACTTGTAGACTTTAAACTCTGGATATTAAACCCTTATCAGCTATGTGGTTTCCAAATATTTTCTCCTATTGTGTAATTTGTCTTTTCACTTTGTGAAAGTGCACAAAAGTCTTTAATTTTTATGAGGTCTCATATCTATTTTTTATTTTGTTGCTTGTGCTTTGGGTATACAGTTTATGAAACCATTGCCTAACTAAAAAACCTGAAGATACTTCCCTACGTTTCCTTTTATGAGTTTTATAGTCCTGGTTCTTACTGTTGAGTTACATAATCTCTTTATATAACATGGAAATCAAGCCCTTATTGAATTTTTGCTTTCCAATTATTTTCTCCCATTGAGGGGGCTCCCTTTTCACCTTCTTGACAAAATCCTTTGAATCACAAAACTGTTTAAGTTTGAGAAGATACTATTTATTTATTTTTTTCGTTGCTTGTGCTTTGGGTGTAAAGTCTAAGAAACGACCTTCTACTATAGTATCTTGAAGATGCTTTCCTACAATTTTTCTTAATAGTTTTATGCTCCTGTCTTTTATATTTAAGTCTTTGATTTATTTTGAGTTAATTTTCATATATGGTGTGAGATTGTAGTCCTCCTTCATTCTTTTGCATATGGATATCCAGTTCTTCCAACACCATTTGTTGAAGAGACTATTCTTCCCCAAATAAGTGGACTTGGCAGCCTCGTTAAAAACCAACTGGCCATAGATGTAAGGGTCTATTTCTAAACTCCCAATTCAATTCCATTGGTCGGTCTGTCTATCTATCTATCTATCTATCTATCTATCTATCTATCTATCTATCTATCTATCTATCTACCTACCTACCTACCTACCTATCTATGCTCTTTGGACCAGTGTAGCTTTGAAGTAAAATCTAAAGTCAGGAAGTATGTGTACTCCAACTTCATTCTTCTTTTTCAAGATGTTTTTGGCTATTTGGAGCCCCTTACCCTTCCAAATAAATTTGATAATTGGCTTTTTTTTTAAAGATTTATTTTATTTATTTATTTCCCCCATCCCCTCCTCATTGTTTGTGCACTCACTATCTGCTCATCTTTATTTTTTTTAGGAGGCACTGGGAGCCGAACCTGGGATCTCTCATGTGGGAAGGAGGCGCCCAATCATCTGAACCATCTCTGCTCCCTACTTGTGTCTCTCATTGTGTTTCCGTGTTGCATTGTTATCTTGTTGCATCATCATCATCTTGTTGTGTTGTCATCTTATCGTATCAGCTTGCTGCGCCAGCTCCTCATGTCAGTTCGCATTCTTCTTCGTCTTCTTTAGGAAGCCAGGGAACCAAATTCGGGACCTCCCATGTGGTAGGCAGATGCCCAAGGGCTTGAGCCACATTCATTTCCCAGATGATTGGCTTTTCCATTTCTGCAAAGAAGGCTGTTGGAATATTAACTGGGATTGCATTTAATCTGTAAATCATTTTGGGTAGAATTGCCATCTTAACAGTATTTAATTTTCCAATCCATGAACTCTGAATCTGCTTCCATTTATTTATATCTTCTTTATTTTATTTTAGCAAAGTTTTTTTTTTTTTTTTTACTTTTCCCTGTAGAAATTCTTTACATACTTGGTTAAATTTATTCCTATGCCTGGGCTCTGTAAAATGCCTTTTCTGAGTGAATTGAGATGATCATGTGTTTCTTTCCCCCTTTATTTATTTATTCATTTTTTAATTTTATTTTTTTATATTGCCCCTGCCTTTGTGGCTTTTTTGCTTGCTGTCTGCTCTCTGTGTCCATTTGCTGTGCATTCTTCTGTGTCTGTATTTATTTATTTATTTTTTATTTATTCCCCCCATCCCCCGCAGCTTGCTTGTTGTCTGCTCTCCATGTCCATTCATTGTGTGCTCTTCTGTTTTTGTTTTTTTTTTCCCTTATCTCCCTTTTTGTTGTGTCACCTTGCTGAGTCGGCTCTCTGCGGTACCTGCGGGCCAGCAGGCACTCCGCAGTGCCTGTGGGTAAGCCTGCCTTCACAAGGAGGCCCTGGGACGCTAACCCAGGGCCACCTATATGGTAGATTGGAGCCCAACTGATTGAGCCACAGCTGCGCTCATCCCCCTTTATTTTGTCGATGTGATTTGATTTATTATATTGATTTTCCTATGTTACACCACCTTTGCATAACTGGAATAAAACTCACTTGATTGTGGTGTATAACTCTTTTGATGTGCTATTGAATTTGATTTGCTACTGTTTTGTTGAGGATTTTTGCATCAATATTCATAAGATAAATTGATCTGTAATTTTCTTTTTCTTGTAGTATCTTTATTTGGCTTTGATATTATAATGATGTTGGCCTCAGAATGAGCTAGATAGTGTTCCCTTCTCTCCAATTTTTTTTTTTTTTTGGAAAAGTTTGAGCAAAATTGATGTTAATTCTTCTTGGAAAGTTGTAAGAATTCATCTGTGAAGCCATCTGTTCCTGGACTTTTATTTGTTGGGAGGTTTTTGATGTCTGATTCAATCTCTTTACATGTAATTTGTCTTTTGAGATCTCGTACAACCTTCTATAGGGTTGGGGACTTTTCTACCATTGTTTCCTCAAATATTCCTTCTGTCCCCTTTCCCATCTCTTCTCCTTCTGGGATACCCATGACATGTATGTTTGCATGTGTCTTGTTGTCATTTAGTTCCTGAGACCCTGTTCATTTTTTTCCATTCTTTTCTTTTATATGTTTGCTTTCAGAGGCCTTATCTTTAAGCTCAGTGATCCTTTCTTCTATTTCTTCAAATCTGCTGTTATATGCCTCCTGCATATTTTTAATTTCATTTATTGTGCCTTTCATTTTCAAAAGATCTGCTGTTTTTCCATGTATGCTTTTATTTATTTATTTTAAAGATTTTAAAAAATTTATTCCCCCCCCCCGCATTGTCTGCTCTCTGTGTCCATTCACTGTGTGTTCTTCTGTGTGTTCTTCTGTGTCCCCTTCATTCTTGTCAGTGGCACCAGGAATCTGTGTCTCTTTTTGTTGCATCATCTTGCTGCATCAGCTCTGTGTGTGTTTGGCACTACTCGTGGGCAGCCTGTACTTTTTTTGCATGGCATAGCTCTCCTGGCAGGGTGCACTCCTTGTGCGTGGGGCTCCCCTATGGGGGGACACCCCTGTGTGGCATGGCATTCCTTGCACGCATCAGCTCTGCACACAGGCCAGCTCACCACATGGATCAGGAGGCCCTGGGTTTGAACCCTGAACCTCCCATGTGGTAGGTGGATGCTCTATCCATTGAGCCAAATTCGCTTCCCCATGTATGCTTTGAAATTGTTCTTTGTGCTCACCTGGTGTCTTCTTAATATCCTTACTCTCTTTAGCCATCTCATTGAATTTATAAAGGAAATTTGTTTGAATATCTATGCTTAGTTGTCTCAACTCCTTTATGTTATCCAGAAGTGAAATTTGTTCCTTTGACTGGGCCATATCTTCCTGTTTCTTGGTATGAATTGTAATTTTTGTTGGTGTCTCAGCATCTGATTTACTAGATGTATTTATTCTGGGCTCAGTTTCTCTCTTTAGTCTAGGGCTTTCTATTTGATTGACTTTGTGTTACAGCCCCTCTTTGATACTTGTTTCAACTTAATTTAGAACTTTATAGTGGCTTATGGTTAGCCAACCTGAAAATTTTCAGGTCTTTTCCATCTGTTTCTTTCCCTTTCTCCCTTGCTGGTTGCAGAGTAGGAGTTGAAGATGCAGTTGGTACTGTAAGCTGTGGAGGCTGAAACTTCCTTCATTGCCCCAGGAACTGTTAAGCTTTCCCACTTTCTCCCTTGCCAGAGGTAGGGACAGAGCCACAGCCATGTGCAGTAATCCAAGACATCCAGGCCAAGACCATCTGTAGTTGCCCAGAGAGACTGAGGAAGCTCCATGCCTCTTCCTCCCCTGCCTGTGGTGGGGATAGAGCCACAACTATGGGCAGCAAACTAAGTTGTGTGGTCCAAAACTGGCCTCAGTTGCCCAGATAAACTGACAAATACTGGCCACCCTCATTCCCTGCCAGAGGCAGGGATGGAACCACAACTATGTGTAATAATCTAGTCTTTGAAGGCTGAAAGCAACAACAGTTTCTTGGAGGCTGAGGGAGCACTGTCCCTCCTCCTCCCTGTCAGGGGCAGGAATGGAGTCAGAGATATGTCCAACAGTCTAGTCAAAGTGGGCTGAAAGTACCTGCAGTTGCCCAGAAAAGCTGAGGAAACCTGCCTCCCCATCCTATTGGGAGGTGCAGATACAGCCACAAATGACCAACAATCTAGTCCGTGGGGGTCAAAAGTTACTACAGTCGCCTGGAAGGGTTGGTACAGATCCTCCCAGTTTCCTCCCTGCTGGAGGGAGAGCTGGTGCCTAGGCTATGGCAGCAATCCAACCTGGGTGGAAAGAAGCCAGTCCCTATGAGCACTTTGATTTTCAATCAGTCCCGCTTCCCCTCATGCTGGAGGTGGAGTTAAAATGGCAGCTACCAGCCTCTTTCTGACTTGGACAGATTCAAACTTTAATTGTTCTTAGGATTAGACTTTAGCTGCCTGAATTTACTAATCAGTAGGTGAAGTTGGTGCCTGGCCATCCCTTCCTCCCATTTTTGGAAATGGAGCTTGCAACCCCAACCAGGGAATAGCTCCCAAAGCTCTTGCCATAAGCATTGGATGGGCACCAGCCTCCATGGCATGGAGTACTGTAGTCATGAATTTTCATTGCAGATGGATACTCTCCTCTTTCTGTTCTTCCAAGGATGATATGCAATGTTTTGTGGTCTCCTGGACCCCCCAGACAGGTGATTTAGATAGTTCTGGATGATTACTAACTGCTCTTTAGGATGAGCTGAGTCTTGGAGGGCTTTATTCTGCCACCATCTTACTCCTCCTCCTCCTCCTTGCTTCCATGGTTCTGATGCACAAATGACACTTAGTCTTATCAAGGATCCCTTATAGGTGACGAATTTTTCTCTTGCTGCTTTCAAAATTCTCTTTATCTTTGGTATTTGACATTCTGATTAGTATGTGTCTAGGACTAGGTCTATTAGGGTTTATTCTGTTTGGACTATTTTGCTTTTATTATACATGTATGTATATTTATGTTATTCATAAGAACTTTTTAAGCTATTATTTCCTCAAATATTCTTTCTGCCTCCTTTCCCTCCTCTTCTCCTTCTGGGGCAGCCATGATGTATATGCTTGCATACTTCATGTTGTCATTCAAGACCCTGAGACACTGCTCAATTTTTTCTTTTCTTTCCTCTATCTGTTCTTCTGACATATGGTTTTGATTGTCCTGTTTTCTAGTTTGCTGGTTCTTTCTTCTGCCTAATCAAATCTGCTCTTATATGCCTCTAGTGTATTTTTAATCTCCATTATTGTGCCTTTCACCCCTAATTTCTGTTTATTTAAACTTTCAAATTCATCTTTATGCTCATACATTGTCTTCTTCTTAATCTTTAGCTCTATATCCACCATTAGTTTACTTTTTCTTTTTTAAATCATTTTTATTGATACATATTCATAAAGCATACAATACATCAAATGGGTACAATCAATGGTATTTGGTATAATCACGTAGTTGTGCATTCATCGTTTCAATAATTATTACAACCTTTTCATTATTCCACTAAATAATAATAATAAAGAATAGGCAAACAAAAAACTCTACAACTTTATAATCACCTCTCAATCCCTCTATCCTTCCACTGCTGTATATGGTTGCTATTATGTTTATGTTACTTTAATTTATTTGTGTTTATATTTTCAATAGATGGAGTAAAATAATATGTAGTACCATTTGTCTAGTTTCTTTCACTTAGTATGTTTATACTACTGTCCATAGTTTGCTTTGGTTGTATTTGGCTGTATTTTTGCCTGATTTTAATATCTTATATCATTAATGTGCATTTGTTCAGTTTCAAAGAAAAGCAGTCTTATAAGTGTAATATTACCCCAACTCATATTTCACATGTTATACCATCGTATGTTTCATGTTTTAGCTTTCTAGTAATATACATTACCTTAGACTTTCCTTTTCAACCACTGTCCTACCCATATATTAGCACTGCTAGTTACAAACAGTATAATGTGCTTTCCCCTTCTGCACAGATTAACCCTCAGCTTTCCATTCTCTAACCTCACTCTATTTTCCGGTGACCTATATTCTAGTTATTAATGTCAGGAGCTTACACAATATATTTAGTTCATAATAGCGCAATCATACTGTATTTGTCCTTTAGTGTCTGATTTGCTTCACTCAACATAATGTCCTCAAGTTTCATCCATGTTGTCATATGCTTCATGACTTCATTTCTTCTCTGTGTAATATCCCATCATGTGTAGAAAGCACCATTTGTTCATCCATTCATTGGTTGATTGTCACCTGGGTTGTTACAATCTTTTTTTTTTGTCTTTATTTATTTTTTTAATGTTACAATCTTTTAACAGTTGTGAATAATGCTGCTATGAACATTGGTGTGCAGATATCTGTTCATGTCACTGTTCACAGTTCTTCTAGGTATATACCCAGTAGGCATATTGCTGGGTCACATGGAAAATCTAAATTCAACTTCCTTAGGTTTGTCAAACAGTGTTCCACAATGGCTGTGCCATTCTATATTCCTACTGACAGTGAATAAGCATTCATATCTCTCCACAACCTTTCCAACATTTGTAGTTTTCTGACTTTTTAGCAGTGGCCATTCTAATAGGTGTGAAATGATATCTCATTGTAGCTTTTACTTGCATTTCCCTAATCACCAGTGATATTGAATATTTTTTTCATGTGTCTTTTCACCATTTGTATCTCTTCTTTGGAAAAATGTCTATTCAAATCACTTAAAAAATCATGCCATTTATCTTTTTATTGTTGTATTGTAGCATCTCTTTATATATCATGGATATTAAATCCTTATCAGATACGTGATTTCCAAATATTTTCTCTCTTTGAGTCAGCTGCTTTCTCACCCTTTTGACAAAGTCTTTGAGGTGCAAAATTATTGAATTTTGAGGAAGTTCCATTTATTTATATTTTTTATTTTGTCACTTGTGTTTTAGGTGGAAGATCCAATAAACCACCATCTACCACAAGATCTTGAAGATGTTTCCATACATTTTCTTCTAGTAGTTTTATGGGCCTCGCTTTTATATTTAGGACCTTGATCCATTTTGAGTTGATTCTTGCATAGGGAGTGAGATGGGGATGGTTGGAGAAAAATGGCACTCATTGGAATGCGAAGACTGATGATTACAAGCAGAAAGTTTATTGGGAAGCTCTCCCAATGGAGAGGGTCTAAAGAATAAACTTCAGCCCACCCCTGGAGGGTCGTGAATATGACTTTATACAGTATACATCAATATGTGGGGAAACTGAATACAGCCTGGGGCCAAATGGCCAGAAGGAAGTGGGATAGGAGGTAGGGTATTCTTGGAATGTGGGAGGGGTTGGTGGTGTCTGGACCCAGAGGGTGTGAAGGCCCTTATCTGCTCCATTTTGTTCATTCTTGGTTGGGGATGGACTGCCTCCTACCTGGAGATTATGGAAGTTATTGCTGGAGGCTGTGTTTCTTCAATTCTATGTCACAGAGGAATTGAGTTATGGTCTTATTACCTGTTAATTATTGCAAATCTTGTAAGGGGGAACCTGTAACAGGAGTCCTCTTTCATTATTTTGGTTATGGCTATCCAGTTTCCTAGCACCATTTGTTTTGTCCTGGTTAATGTGGACTTTCACGTTTCAAAAACCAGTTGGCTATAGAGGTAAAGGTTAATTTCTAGGCTCTCAATTCTATTTCAGTGATAATTGTGTCTATCTTTATGCCAATGCCATGCTACTTTGACCACTGTAGCTCTGTAATATGTTTTAAAGTCAGGCAGTAAGAGTCCTCCCACATCATTCTTTTTTTTTTTTTTTAGGGTGTTTTTGGCTATTGAGATGCACTTACCTTTCCAAATAAATTTGGTAATTGTATTTTGTATTTCTGTAAAGTAGGCTGTTAGAGTTTTGATTGGGATTGCATTGAATCTATAAATCAGTTTGGGTACGATTGACATCTTCAAGATATTTAGTCTTCTGCAATGGTTAGGCTAACATGTCAACTTGGCCAGGTAATGGTTCCAGTTGTTTTGTCAAGCAAGCACTGGGCTAATTGTAATACAAGGGTGTTTTGTGTACTTTAATCATCAGTAAGTTGACTGCATAGAGAACTGGCTATATCTATAATCAACTGAGGAGATTGCCATTAGCAATGAAATGATGTCTCACCCAATCAGTTGAAGGGCTTAAAAGAAGTGATTTCAGCATTGAGAGAGAGAATCTCCATCTCTACTTAAGATAGCCAACATCTCCTGGGGAATTCAACAAGGGCTTTTATCTGAGTCCCTGGCCTGCAGCCTGCCCTACAGAATTTGAACTTTAGCATCCTCATGGTCATGTGAGACAATTTTATAAAATCTTATACTATTTACAGATATCTCTTATTGGTTCTCTTTTTTTAAGATTTATTTATTTTTATTTATTTCTTTCCCCTTACCCCCCATTGTCTGCTCTGTGTCAATTCACTGTGTGTTCTTCTGCATCCGCTTGCATTATCAGGTGGCACTGGGAAACTATGTCTCATTTTGTTGTGTCATCTTGTGTGTAGCGTCACTCCTGGGTGGGCTGCAGTTTTTTTCACATGGGCAGCTCTCCTTGTAGGTCACACTCCTTGCATGTGGGTCACCCCTATGTGGGGGCACCCCTGCATGGCATGGCACTCCTTGTGCAGCAGCACTGCATATGGGCCAGCTTATCACATGGGTTAGGAGGCCCTGGGGATTAAATCCTGGACCCTCCATATAGTAGGTGGATGCTCTATCAGCTGAGCCACATCTGCCTCCCTGTTATTGGTTCTGTTTCCCTAGAGAACCCTGATTAATACAGCTTGGTATCAGGAATGGTTCTTGAAAAAGAGACTATTAAGTGTGGGATTTCTGAATTGTTTCTGAGATTTTGAAATTGGCTCTCTACTCTGATTAGATTGAAGGGCACTCGTGACTCTGTTTCCAATAATCAAAAGGCAATGGTATGAGCTGGTAATAGAGATACACAAAATATCACCACTGGATATGACTACTTACATGCTTATGAGGCAAGAATCTGGGTGAGAGTGTTTTAACACTCAGAATTTTGTGAAGATAAAAGTACAGTGATGTTGGCCGGCTATTCCTAAATATACTGGATACAGTTACAAAAGTAGAGGATGAACTGAAGGCTCCAAATTTGCAAATTACATACCACATATTGATGTTAAAGTTTCTATGTGTGCTCTGAAAGATAATCTTGTTTCATGCAACCACAGACTTGAGATCTCTGAAAACCAGACCAGAGTCTCATTGTACAATCAACAGAATTATAACAGGAACTAAAATCTCAACCTTGCAGGGTGAGGGCATTGACTGGAAAGGGGTGGAATCCTGAAGATTGGGAAGGAGATATATGGGTTGATGATGATGGTAGTGGGGATATTGAAACCCTAAATTCTGCTGAGACTTTGCCAGGGAAACCTGTGATGATCTGTCCTCAGGAGACCACTTAATGGCAAGCTTGCACCACCCAGCGTCTAGCCTGCCAAGGAATCCCTACCTCCTCCCCATCCTGAGGAGTGTACCACCCAACCTTAACCCTACACTACCCCAATCTTCAGCCTGCCCGAATGAGTCTCGACCTCCTCCCTGCCTTGAGGGAACCATCATCCAAACTCCACCCTAAGTAGTCTTCCATCTAACACCTACCTGAAGAGATTAATTCTCTCATCAGCTGAAACTGCAAGGGAATGCCCTGAGGCAATTGGCTTGCAAGACACTTCTAATGCTTCTTCTTCCCCACTCCCACCACCTCTCTTCTCTTCCAGATCTATTACTAGACTAAAGTCACAACAAGCACCCAAAGGTGAATTACAAAGTGTGGCCCATGTGGACGTAGACTATACTCTAAAAGAACTGATTGATTTTACAATATATATAGATAGAAATCAGGGGAATATGTGTGGGAATGGATATTAAGAGTATGGAAAAATGGTGGAAGGAATATAAAATTGGATCAAGCTGAATTTATTGCTATGGAACCACTAAGCAGAGTTTCTGGATCCAGTGTTGTAGCTTGAAGGTTTAGAAAGGGCTCTAACAGTTTGTTTGGGTGGCTGGCTGAAGCATGGACCAAAAGATGGCCTACAATTCCTGAGGTCAAGATGCTTGATTTACCCTGGTGTACTGTAGATAAGGGCATCCAAAGACTTAGAGAGATTGGATACTAGAATGGGTTTACCATTTACCACCCACCCTAGGAATGTCCAGAGGACACAACTTTCACCAGGTCTGTGAGGAATAAATTTGTGAGACTAACTCCATCTTTCTTGAAGAGCTCTGTGTTTGCTCTTCTCTGTATTACTTTGGGAACTGCTGTCACAGAACTAGAATCCTTAAACACTGTGGCGATGACTGGCAGAAACCAAGTATCAGCACTTCATTGCTAAAGACAAGGTTTGAATGGCCACCACAGTGAAAGGCAGACTCAAAGCAGCAATCAAAAGAGTCTGAGTTGCATAGACTTATGGCATTGGCTAATTGATCATGTGTATATAGAAATAAAATAGATGGGCAGTCTACTAAATTCCTACTTGATCTGTATAAGCAGAAGAGTTCTCAGTGGAGTGAACAAAACCCTAACTTGAATTATAGAAATAGAGACTCATGGCCTCTTAATCAATTCCTAGACTTGAGACAGTTTACAGACCCTGAGCCCCTTGAATGAGGGGAAACCCAGGTCCCCTTGGGGAA
Organism: Dasypus novemcinctus; assembly: GCF_030445035.2. NCBI lineage: Eukaryota > Metazoa > Chordata > Mammalia > Cingulata > Dasypodidae > Dasypus > Dasypus novemcinctus. Next base: position 82,377,994 of record NC_080682.1, read on the forward strand.
GGATTCTGTTACATTGCCAAAGATTTATACTGTTAATACTTCCTCCCAGCTTTCCCCAAAGTGACCTATGACATTTTATCAAGGTAACTGTGCACTGGGGAAAAGGAAATGATCAGACATTTGGGGGATTATTAGACATTGGCTCAGAAGTGACATTAATTCCAGGAGACCCAAAATGTCACTTTGGTCCATTAGTCAGAGTAGGGGCTTATGAAGGTGTAGCAGTTTGATATTATTGAGGAATTCCAAAAAGAAATATTGGATTATGTTTGTAAACTGATCTTTTCCTCTGAGCATATTAGATTATATTGGATTCATAGGTTTACTTAATTAATTATGTAGACCTTTTGTGCCAGTAGGGCACCAAAGGGTGGGGACTCACAGAAAAAACATATGGTAAAGGACAGAGTTATGGATTTTTGATGTTGGAGTTTTGAAGTTGGAGTTTGATTCTGAAGCCTTAAGCTGGAGCCCCAGAAAGTAAGCTCACAGAGGAGCAAGCCCCAGGAAGAGAGGAAGCTTGAGCTCAGGAAGATCCAAGCCCTGGAAAGAGAGGAACCCTGAACCCAGAGAGAAGCAAGACCCTGGAAGAGAGGAACCTAGGAAGCCTGAACTCTCACAGCCATCTTGCTCCAACACATGAAAATAGACTTTGGTGAGGGAAGTAATGTATGCTTATGGCCTGCTTTCTGTAAGCTCCTACCCCAAATAAACACCCTTTATAAAACCAACCAATTTCTGGTATTTTGCATCAGCACCCTTTTGGCTGACTAATATAGGAGGGCAGGTGATTGATAGAGTTTTAGTTCAGGTCCATCTCACAGTGGGTCCAGTGGGTCCAGTGGGTCCCTGAACTCATTCTGTGGTTATTTCCCCAGTTCCAGAATGTATAACTGGAATAGACATACTCAGGAATTGGCAGAATTCCCATATTGTATCTCTGACTTTTGGATAGAGGGCTATTATGGTAGGAAAGGCCAAGTGGAAGCCACTAGAACTTTCCTTACCTAGGAAAATATCAAAAGAAAAGTAATACCAGATCCCTTGAGGGACTGCAGAGATCAGCGCCACCATTAAGGATTTGAAGGATGCAGGGGTGGTGATTCCCACAACATCCCTATTCAACTCTCCTATTTGACCTACACAGAAAACAGACGTATCTTGGAGAATGACAGAGGATTATCATAAACTTAACCGGGTAGCGACTCCAATTGCAGCTGCTGTTCCAGATGTAGTATCATGCTTGAGCAAATCAACACATCCCCTGGTACCTAGTATGAAGCTACTCATCTGGCAAATGCTTTTTTTCTCAATTGCCGTTAGTAAGGACCAAAAGAAACAGTTTGTTTTTAGCTGACAAAGCCATCAATATACCTTTACTGTCCCACCTCGGGGGTATATCAACTTTCCAGCCCTATATTATAATATTGTCCACAGAGAACTTGATCATTTCTTCCTCTCACAAGATATCACACTGGTCCACTATATTGATGATTTTATGTTGATTGTATTTAGTGAGCAAGAAATAGCAATTACTCTAGATTTACTGGTAAGACATTTATGTGACAGAGGCTGGAACATAAATCAAACAAAAACACAGGGGCCTTCCACCTCAGTGAAATATCTAGGTGTCCAGTGGTGTGGGGCATGTCAAAACCTCTCTTCTAAAGTGAAAGATAAACTGCTGCATCTGGCCCCTCCTATGACCAAAAATGAAGCACAACACTTAGTTAGCCTCTTCAGATTTTGGAGACAACATATTCCTCATTTAGATGTGCTGCTCTGGCCCATTGACCAAATGACCAGAAAAGCTGCTAGTTTTGAGTGGGGATCAGAGCAAAAGGAGACTCTGTGACAGGTCCAGGCTGCTGGGAAAGCTGCACTGCCACTTGGACCATATGATCCAGCAGATCAAATGGTGCTGGAGATGTCAGTGCCAAATAGAGATGTTGTTTGGAGAGTTTTGCAGGCCTCTATAGGAGAATCACAATGCAGACCCTTAGGATTTTGGTGCAAAGCCCTGCCATCCCCTACAGATAACTACTCTTCTTTTGAGAAACAGTTTTTGACCTGCTAATGGGCTTTAGTAGAGAGTGAACATGAGACCTGAGTTGCCTATCATGAGATGGATATTGTCTGACCCTCCAAACCATAAAGTTGGGCATGGAGAGCAGCACTCCATTGTAAAGTGGAAGTAGTATATACAATATAGGACTTGAGTGGGTCCTCAAGGCACAAGTAGGTTACATGAGGAAGTGGTCCAAATGTCCATTGTCATCACACCTGCCACATTACCTTCTCATTCCCAGCCCACAGCTATGGCCTCTTGGGGTGTTCCTTACAATCAGTTGACTGAGGAAGAGAAAGCAGGCCTGGTGTACAGATGGTTCTGCATGATATGCAGGTACCACCTGAGAGTAGACATCTGTAGAACTGCAGCCCCTTTCTGGGATGTCCCTGAAGGACTGTGGTGTGGGTAAATCCTCCCAGTGAGCAGAAGTTTGAGGAGTGCACCTCATTGTTCATTTTGCTTATTGACAGTTTTGCTGGTTGATCAGTTAGTTGGAAGGAACATGACTGGAAAATTGGTGACAAAGAGGTCTGGGGAAGAAGTATGTGGATAGACCTTTCTGAGTGGGACAAAAAACCATGAAAATATTTGGCTCCACATGAATGCTCACCAGAGGGTGATTTCAGCAGAGGAAGATTTTTTTTTTTTTAATTTTTTTATTTTTTATTGACTTTGTAATAATATTACATTAAAAATATATATGTGAGGTCCCATTCAACCCCACCCCCCCACCCCCCCTCTCCCCCCCCCCAACAACACTCGTTCCCATCATCATGACACATCCATTGGATTTGGTAAATTTTAATAATTAAGTGGATAAGATGACCCATTCTGTGACTAGCACTCAACCTCTTTCTGGAGCCCCTCCTGTCATTGCTCAATGGGCTCATGGATAAACTGGGCTTGGTGGTAGGGATCGAGGTTTTGCATGGTGTATTAGTCAACCAAAGGGGTGCTGATGCAAAGTACCAGAAATCTCTTGGTTTTTATAAAATGTATTTATTTGGGGTAAAATCTTACAATTACAAGGCCCTAAAGAGTCCAACTCAAGGTTGCTTTGTCACCAAAGTCAGTTGCCATGTGTTGAAGCAAGATGATGGGCAGACTCTTCCTAGTCTTTCTTTCTTCTTCTTAAAGTTCTGTGGGCCCAGCTTCTTCTGATCTTGACTGTAGGGCTGCAGGATCAAAGTTCTCTCCTCTTTTATAACATGACAAAGTTCTCTCCTCTGGCATCTATGAAGCTGTTTTTCTTTTCTTGTGTATCTTCTTCTGGATCTTCTTGAGTGACTGCCCATTTATAATAGCCCACCAAGGAGGTGAGTATTAAATCTGAGTTACACCCTACTGATATGGCTGAATCAAAGCACTAATCTTAACATCATTTAATCAAAGACATCCCAGCTGAATCTAATACAATCAAAGAGGATCATGCCCAGAGGAATAGACCTGTTTATAAACATAATCTTTCTTTTTTGGAATTCATAAATAATACAAACTGCTACACATGGGTTTAGCAACATGGATTTCTTCTCACTAAGGCTGACTTGGTTACAGCCACCGCTGAATGCCTAATCTGCCAGCAGCAGAGACCCACACATAGCTCCTGATATGGGACCATTTCCATGGACTTGTGTATGTCCGTGGTTGTGTGAGACAATTTTATAAATCTCATATTATTACCATTGTCTCTTTTTTTATTTATTGAAGTATATCACTCATACATAAATATACATAAACAGTAAGTATGTAATAATAGTTGTGAACTTACAAAACAAACATATATAATATCATACAAGACTCTCATAACTCACCCTACCACCAATAACTTGCATTGTTGTTAAACCTTTTTAATTAATGATTAAAGAGCATTGTCAAAATATTACTACTAAAGTATTCCCCCCCAACCAATCCTATTATTATTATCTTTATATCATTGATATATGAAAATACATAAACAATTAAGTGAATAGTAAAAGTTGTGAACTTACAAAGCAAACATACATAACATCATACAGGGGTCCCATACATCAACTGTCCACCAACACATTGCATTGTCATGAGACATTTGTTACAAATTATGAAAGAATATTGTCAAAATCTTACTACTAATCATAGTCCTTATCTTACATTTAGTGTGTTTTCCCCCCAATCCACCCTATTATTATTTTTTAAATATATTTTTAATGACAGAAGTTGTAAACTTATAAAACAATCATGCAAATGTGCAGAATTCCCAAACAACACCCCTCCATCAACACACCACAATGTGGTGGGTCATTTGCTACAGATAAAATAATATCATCTGATTGTTACCATGTCCATAGTGTACATTTGGCTCACATTTTCCATACTGCCTCAGTATCAACACAGTACATCTTTTGCATAGATGCAAGAATATTATATTATCACTACTAACCACAGTCCATAGGTCACTCCAGCTGTATTTTTCCCATGCTTCTCCACATTCCCAACACCCTGCAGTAGTGAGATATATTTCCTCTAGTTAACAAAGGACACTCTTGCATCTGTACCATCAACCACAATTCTCATCCACTCCTTGGTTTACTGTTTATCCAGTTCCTAGATTATTGTCTAGCATTCTGTCAGTTGGCATTTATATACCTAAACTACCATTTTCAGCCACATCCCCATTTATAAAGTAGCTACTACTCACCATGTGCTGCCATCCACTCCACACATTTCCAAACTTTTCTAGTAAAGCTAATTAAAATTTCTACATACATTAAACATCAGTAGTCCACTCAGTCCTCCTTTTTTCTCCTTTAAGAATCCACCACCTACCACCAGGTCTTGAAGATATTTTCCAATAATTTCTTCTAGAAGTTTTATGGTTCTTGCTTTTATTTTTAGTTTTTTTAAAAAATTCATTTTGAGTTAATTTTTGAATAACATGTGAGATAGGGGTACTCTTTCCTTCTTTCACCTATGGATATGGATATCCAATTCTTTCAGTACCATTTGTTGAATGGATTGTTCTGCCCTAGTTGTGTGAGCTTGACAGGCTAGTCAAAAATCACTTGACCATACCTGTGAGGGTCTGTTTCTGAGTTATAAATTTGGTTCCATTGGTCTATTGTGTTTGTCTTTAGGCCAGTACCATGCTGTTTTTACCACTATAGGTAGGTATTATGATTTAAAGTCTAGAGATGAGGGTTCAATTTTCCTTTTTATGATGTTTCTGGCTCCTTACCCTCCAAATAAATTTAATGATCATGTTTTCAATTTTTTTCTTTAATGCTGGTGGAATTTTTTATCAGGATTGCATTAAATCTGTATATCAATTTGAGTAGAATTGACAACTTAATGATATTTAGTCTTCCAATCCATGAGCATGGAATGTTTTTCCAGTTATTTAGGGTTTTTTTTGATTTGTTTTAACATTGAGTTGCAGTTTTCTAAATACAAGTGCTTTACATCGTTGGTGCAGTTTATTCCTAATTATTTGAGTTTTATCTGTCATATTTTATTTTCACCACTCATTTGACACTTTTGGTTACTTTTATTGATATAATCTTCATTTCTAGACTCTCTTCCAGGCCCCTCTCTCCTGTCTTTTCTTTTCACACCCTTTAGTATTTCCTGAAAATCTGGTCTCTTGCTTAGAAATTCTCTCAGTTTCTGTTTATCTGTGAATATTCTAATTTCACTCTTATTTTTGAAAGACAGTCTTGCTGGATATAAGATTGTTGGCTGGATGTTTTTCTCTTATAGTATCTTAAATATAACAGACCACTGTCTTCTTGCCTCCATGGTTTCTGGTGAGAAATCAGCACTTAGTCTTATTAGATAACCGTTAAATATTATGCATTGCTTTTCTCTTGCTGTTCTCAGAATTCTCTCTTTGTCTTCGGCATTTGACATTCTGATGAATATGTGTCTAGGAGTTTATCTATTTGGATTTTTCAGAGGGGAGTACGTTGTGCTTCTTGGACATGGATATCTATGTCCTTTAATAGGGTTGGAAAATTTTCTACCATTATTTCTTCAGGTATTCCTTCTGCTCCTTTTCCCTTTTCTCCTTCTGGGACACCCATGACACATATGTTTGCATGCCTCTTGCTGTCATTTAGTTCCCTGAGACCTTGTTCAATTTTTTCCATTCTTTTCTTCATCTGTTCTTTTACATGTTCACTTTCAGAGTCCATTTCTTCAAGTGCATCAGTCCTTTCTTCTGCCTCCTCAAATCTGTTTTTATATGATTCCAATGTTTTTTAAATTTCATTTTTGCACCTTTCATTCCCATAAGATCTGCTATTTTTCTATGTATGCTTTCAAATTCTTCTTCATGCTCATCCAATGTCTTCTTAATATCCTTAATCTCTTTAGCCATCTCATTGAGTTTATTAAGGAGATTTGTTTGAACATCTATGATTAGTTGTCTCAACTCCTTTATGTCATCTGGAGGCTTTTCCTGTTCCTTTAACTAGGCCATAGCTTCCTGTTTCTTGATGTGGCTTGTAATTTTTTGTTGGTGCATCTGGCTTACTAGAGTATTTATTCTGGGTGCAGTTTTTCTCTTTAGTTTAGGGCTTCCTATCATTTCCCCCTTGCTTGTTGTGCAGTAGGAGCCAAGTATGTAGTTGGTGCTGCAAGCTGTGGAGGCTCAAGCTGCCCTCATTGTGCAAGGGACCAATGAAGCTTCTTCCAACTTTCTCCTTTGGCAGGGGTAGGGACAGAGTCACAGTTGTGTGGAATAATCCAAGTGCAGGCCTAGACTGTAGTTGCCCAGAGAGACTGATGATGCTTCACATCCCTTTCTCCCCTGCCTGGGGCAGGGATGGAGCTGCAGGTGTGGGCAGCAATCTATGCAGTGTGGGTCCAAGATGACCGCAGTTGCCCTGGTAGACTTCTGATTTTCAGTCTATGCCAGCCAAAGTTACCTGCAGTTACCTGTAAAGTCTGGTGCAGAGCTCCTCAGCCTCCTTCCTGCTAGGCTGAAGCCTAGGCTAGGGCTGCAGACTGATGTGTATGAAAGAAACTGGTTCCTACCAACACTGAGAGTTTCAGTCAGCCCGGCTTCCCCTCAGGCTGGGGGCAGAGTAAAAATGGTGGCCATTGGCCTCTTTCTCACTTGGGCTCATTCGCACCCCAGTTGTTCCCAGGGTTATCTCTTAGTCAGCCAAGTCTCCCAATCAGTAGCTGAAATTGGCAGCCAACCAGCTCCTCCCCCACCCCCACCCCCTGTTTTTGGGAAATGGAGCTTCCAATTCCAGCCACAGAATAGCTCCTGGGGCAGCTTGTGCCACCAGTTAGGATAATCACTGGCCTCCATGGCTTGGCCAGTAATTTACCAGAGAGGCTGGTGCAGGTTCCCACAGCTTCTTCCCCACTGGAGGTGGCACTGGGGCCTAGGCTAGAGCTGTAATCTGACCTGGATGGAAAGAAGCCAGTCCTCACCAGCACTGTGATTCTCAGTCCGCCCCACTTCCTGTTGTGCCAGGCGCTAAGTTAAGATGGCGGCTCCCAGCCTCTTTCTGACTTGGACAGGCTCAAACTTTAGCTGTTCTCAGGATTGTACTTGAGCCTGCTAAATTTACTCATCAGTAGCTGTAATTGGTGCCCAAACGTCTCTTCCTCCCCTATATTGGGGAAGTGGAGCTTTCAATTCCAGTCACAGAAAAGCTCTTGAGGCGGCTTGTGCCTCCAGTGGAGGATGGGCACTAACCTCCATGGTGTGAAGTGCTCTACTTACGAGTCTTCTCTGCAGATGGGCAGTCTCCTCCTTCCACTCCTTCAAGGATGTTGCAGGATGCTCTTCTGGTCTCCTGGAGCCCCCAAACAGGTGCTTCAGCTAGCTCCAGAGAGCTCTGGGGTTTCCTAACTGCCCTGTAGCAGGAGCTGACTCTAGGAGCTCCTTACTCTGTCACCATCTTGCTCAGTTCTGCAGTTATCTCTTATTGGTTCTGTTTCCCTAGAGAATTCTGACTCTGACTAATACAGTTTTCCAATTCATGAACACAGAATCTCTTTCCATTTGTTTAGGCCTTCTTTGATTTCTTTTAGCAGTGTTTTGTAGTTTTCTGCATATAAGTCCTATACATCTTTGATGAAATTGATTCTTAAGTATTTGAGTATTTTTGTTGCTGTTGATAATGGATTCTTTTTCATGGTTTCCTCCTCAAATTGTTCAGTGCTAGTGTGCAGAAACATTACTGATTTTTGCATATTGATCTTGTTTTCTTTCATTTTGCTGAACTCATTTATTAGCTTAAGTAGGTTTGTCATAGACATTTCAGAATTTTCTAAATATAGGATCATGTCATCTGCAAATAGTGAGAGTTTTACTTCATCTTTTCTTATTTGGATGCCTTTTATTTATTCTTTTCTTGTCTAATTGCTTTAGCTAGAACTTCTAGCACAATGTTGAATACCAGTGGTGACAGTGGGCATCCTTGTCTTGTTTCCAATTTTAGAGCAAATGTTTTCAACCTTTCCCCACTGAGTATGATTTTGGCTGTGATTTTTTCCATGTATGCCCTTTATCCTATTGAGTTACTTTCCTTCTATTCCTGTCTTTTGAAGTATTTTTATCATGAAAGGTTGCTGGGTTTTGTTCAATGCCTTTTCTGCACTGATTGAGATGATTATGTGGTTTTCTCTTTCAGTTTGTTAATGTGATATATTACAGTTAATTGATTTTCTTGTTTTGAACCACTCTTGTATACCAGGTTTAAATCCCACTTGATCATGGTGTATAATTCTTTTAATATGCTGATGGATTCTATTTGCAAGTATTTTTTCTCGAGAATTTATGTGTCTATGTTCATTAGAGAGATTGGTCTGTAATTTTCTTTTCTTGTAGTATCTTTATCTGCCTTGGGTATTAGGGTGATGTTGGCTTCATAAAACATGTTGGGTAATTTTCATTCCTCTTCAATTCAAATTTTTGGAAGAGTTTAAACAGAACTGGTGTTAATTCTTCTTGAATTCCTTGGTAGAATTCACCTCTGAAGCCATTTGTTCCTGGACTTTACTTTGCTGGGAGGTTTTTGATGACTATTTCAATCTCTTTAAATGTGATTGGTTTGTTGAGTTCTTGTATTTCTTGTAGTATCAGTGCAGGTTGTTCATGCATTTCTAGGAATTTGTCCATTTTATCTAGGTTTTCTAGTTTTTTTGGCATACTTTTTCTTATAATATCCTCTTATGACCCTTTTTATTTTTGTGGAACAGTTATAACTTCCTTTAATTTCTGATTGTAATTATTTGTATCCTCTCTTTTTTCTTTGTTAGTCTAGCTAAGGGTTTGTCAATTTTATTGATCTTTTGAAAAAAATAGCTTTTGGTTTTGTTGATTTTCTCAATTTTTGGTCTTAATTTATTTATTTCTTTTCTAATCTTAATTGTTTCTTTTCTTCTGATGTTTTGGAAATGGTTTGCTGTTCTTTTTCTAGCTTCTCCTGTTGTTTAGGGAGATCTTTGGTGTTAGCTCTTTCTTCTTTTTCACATAAGCATTTAGAGCTATAAATTTCCCTCTCGGCACTGCCTTTGCTGTATTCCACAAGTTTTGATAAGGTGTGTTCTTGTTTTCATTTACCTTGAGATATTTACCAATTTCTCTTAAATTTCTTCTTTGACTCACTAATGGTTAGGAGTGTGTTGTTTAGCCTCTACACATTTGTGAACTTTCCCATTTCCTGTCTATTACTGATTTCCAGTTTCATTCCATTATAACCTGAAAAGATTCTTTGTATAATTTCAATTTTTTTAGACCTATTGAGGCCTGCCTTGTGACATAACATGTGGTCTGTCCTTGGGGAAGATCCATCAGCACTTGAGAAGAATGTGTAACCTGCTGATTTGGGATGGAACTTTCTTTATATGTCTGTTAGGTCTAGCTTGTTTATCATATTGTTCAAGTTCCCCATTTCCTTGTTGATCTTGCTTAGTTGTTCTAGCTAATGATGTGAGCAGTATCTTGAAGTCTCCAACTATTATTGTAGAGTTGTCTATTTCTCCCATCAGTTTTGCCAGGGTTTGCCTCATGTATTTTGGGGTACCTTGGTTAGGTGTATAGATAATTTTGATGTTATATTTTCCTGGTAGATTGTCCCTTTTATTAATATATAATAGTCTTTTGTATCTCTTATAACTTTTTGCATTTAACATCTGTTTTGTCCAATATTAATATAGCTACCCCTGCTCTTTTTCAGCTACTATTTGTTTGGAGTATCTTTTTCCAACCTTTCAGTTTTGGCTGATTTGTATCCCTGGATCTAAGGTGAGTCACTTGTAGGGAGCGTATGGATAGGTCATGTTTTTTCATCCATTCTTTCAGCCTATATGTTTTGATTGGATAGTTTAATCCATTCACATTCAATGATATTACTGCAAACACATTGTTTACTGTCACCATTTTAATCTTTGGCTTTCATATGTCATATCTTATTTTCATCTGTCTTTTTACTCTTTTAGTTATCCTTTCTGATAGTCTTCCCTTCTACACCCTCCTCCAAACTTCTCACTTCTTTGCAGCACTTCCTGCAAAGCCTGATTTTTAAAAAATGAACTCCCTTAGTTTCTGTTTATTTGTGAATATTTTAAACTCATCTTCATATTTGAAGGACAATTTTGTTGGATAAAGAATTGTTGGCTGGCAGTCTTCTCTTTCATCATCTTAATCATACCATGTCTTCTGACCTTCATGGTTTCTGATGAGAAATCTGCACTAAGGCTTATGGGGCTTCCCTAGTATATGATTTCCTTCTCCCTTGCTGCTTTCAGAATTTTCCCTTCATCTTAGGCATTTGGCATATTGAGTTATGTGTCTTGGAGTAGTCATTTGCATTTATTCTGATTGGAGTACTCTGTGGTCCTAGGACATATAAACTCATTTCTTTCATGAGAGATGGGAAATTTTCAGTCATTATTTACTCAAATACTCTATCTGTCCCCTTTCTTTCTTCTGTCATTTGAAGTCTACTGCTGTATGCCTCTACTATGTTATTGATCTCACCTATTGTGTGTTGTATTCCCATAAGCGCTGTTATTTTTCTGTTCAGGTTTTCAAATTCTTCTTTGTGCTTTTCCACTGTCTTCTTGATGTCCTTTATCACTTTATCAATATAGTTTTTTCAACTAACTGATTTGATTTGGGAGATTTGTGTGAACCTTGTTGAAATGAAAGCCTCTCATTTATTAATTTTTAGTTTCCTTGAATGTCCTTCCTTGGTCTGCCAACAGATGGCGGCCTTCAACAGACGTCTCAGTTCAGTGTAACCCTGACCAGAACAATGTGACAGAGGGTCCTACCTTGAGGCTATTCAGAATTTTGGAAAGAAAACTTTCTCAGAAGCTGTTCTCCAACCTTTGTTGGCAGCCCCCTCCCTTTTCCCATGTAGGAAATAATTCCGCTCCCCTCTGTGTCCTCAACAACCAGTCCCAGTCAGTAGGGAGTGTGTCTGAGAAGGTTGTATCTCTTCAGTCCTGTGCTGCTCCTAGAGAAGAGAGTGGCATGGACCCACCCAGTGTGCATGGGCTCACGTACAAAGCAGACAGGATCTGCTGACCAAAAGCTGAATCAGCCTTAGGCTGTACCCCTTTCTCTCCCCTTTCCTGGGGAGGTGGCCCCTGCAGCCCCCTTGGTCCGTATCTGCCAGCCAGAGGCCAGAGGGCTCAATGCTGTCTGTTCTGAAGGTGGTGGATTAGGCATCAGTAGTTGCAGCTGTAGCTGCAGATTTACTCACAGAGTTTTCTCATTGAGATTCTTTTCCTTTGCCTCTCTCTCTTCTGGGTGGTATTCAGCCTTCCCCTGGTGTTCTAAGCCCTTGAACATTTTTTCCAGACTGTTTCTGCCTGTCCTTTAGGTATTTTTCTGGGAGAGAAGTGAGTCGTGTGTCTCTCTAACCTCCATCTTCGTGGAAGTCCATTCCACTGATTCTTACTGTCACACTCTATCAGATAGGCCAGCTTCTGTCTTGGTCTATTGAGTCATGTCCTCTCCAAGTGCTCCTTCTAATGATCTTCTCTCCTGGAAACCAGCAGTCACTCGAGTCAAGATAATCCTAGCTGAGGTTGGTTTCGAGTCATCCCAGCCCAGGTGCCAGACATGCTGAAGCTACTGCTTCACTAACCCCTAGCAGAAATAAACTTTTCTACTGATTTATTAAAGTTTTTATTTCCTTGGTTTCAAAACTCCATCCCATTTATGTAAATTAATAGGAAATGTATCTCACCTTATGCCTCATAATGTGTCTATTAGATGCTCTAATCCCAGGATCCAGGTTATATCCTGTTTTTGTCTTTCACTTTAGAACTAGAATAGTGGTTCTGGCTACTAGGATATGTACAATTAAGAGAACCACCATTAGTTTATTTCTGTGAATATTTTCCTTCATCTCCTTGAATTTATTTAGATTTGTTGGAACATCTTTTATTAGTTGCTCCAATTTCTGAGTCTCCTCTGAAGTTTTGGTTTGTTCCCATGACTAAGCCATATCTTCTTCTTTCTTAGTATGCTGATTTCTGGGCATCTGATTAGTTTGATTGTATTAACTCTGAAGGTCATTTTCTCTTTCTTGCCTAGGATTTTATTGTTGATTGGATTTGTGTTAAGGCTCTTCTTTGCCACTTGATCCAACTTATTCTGGACCTTTAGTGTAGCCTATGTTTAACTCTTCAGATTTTCTCAGTTCTTCTGCACCTGATTTTTGACCTGGATATGTGGTACAATTTTTAAGACTGTAGAATTATTTCACCTCCAGTAGAAAGCTTCCTTTTCTCTGTTCCATTTCAGCCATCTTTTTATCAGTTCTGTACGTTTTTGTGTAGAATTTCCTCCCCAGTTCTTTTGAGTTGTTTAAATTCTCTCCCTCACTTAGTGTCCCATTTTCATTATACTTTCAGTTCTGGGACCCATCCTGTCTTACAGTAGTACAGTCCCCATCCCCCTTTTTTCCTTTGGGTTTTCTGCTTTCAGTTTCTTCCCTTTCTTTGGAACCAGATGGGATTAATCCAGAAAGGTCCATTTTGCTTTTAGGTTCTCCAGCAAACAAAGACTGACCTAAATATATGTACCTGTTGCCAACAGTTTTGCCAGAATCTCTTTCTTCTCTGGGGGCACTGTTGCATGTTGCACTCCTCAGCTGCTTATGTTGTGCCCTGGGTCTCTGTGAACTTGGGTCCCTGTGCCTGGATATGCATGAGGTTCTAACCTGCTGCTGTAAGTTGCTCTGCGGTCTGCATCCATGGCAGAAGGGACCCAGGCTGTACTGCCTCTGTGTGACTCGCCAGCTGCGAAGCACCGTGTGAGGGGGAGGGATCTGAACTGGCAACGCCAGGATGTAACCCTCCTACCTGATTTTGCTGTTTTTTTTTTTTTCTCTTGCTTCAATTCAACATTTGTTGAGTCCTTCTCCAGTCTCTATAGTACTCCAGAATGCTGTGTGTAGATGTAGATGTGCAGATGATAGGACAGGTAAAAATAACTAATAAGATGCTCTTGTCGTCTACATTCATAAGCCATGGGAAGGAGACATGGAGCCAGGATCAGATCCCGTTTTCCAGATGCCTGATCATTTATTCTTTTCTCCTGTCTTGAGGATGACCACAGGGGTTGTGTCAAGCATCACAAGGAGCTGCAGTCCAATGTCCAAAGAGAATGGAACATGATTAAAGTTTAACAGGTTTCTAAAATGTAATAGTTTGTTTTCTTGAAAGATTGCACACATTTTCTCCTTTCTGATGACAATTCTGTCAGGTTATTAAGTTTCCTCCTGGGCCTGAACAATCAGGGAGCTCAGATCTTGGTTCCATACCAGTAACTAAAGTGGCCTTTAGTATTGAGATAGTTGCAGTCTTCCCTTTTTCCTCATTTGTTTTACCTATAATTGTATTTGTCTCTTTTTGTTAGTCAATTCATTTTTTTTCCAGGAAGAGGTAAAGTAGAAGTTAAAGAAATAAACAAATAGACAACAGCTCCAGTAAATACCAGATTTTGGTTTCTTTTTACATACTACAGGTTTATAGTGGCATTTTATATATTTTTTCTTTGGAACTTATAAGTATCAACACAGAAATGGTGGCTGAACAATGCTTCCTTCCTAAAGGGGCTTAATATTTTCCCCACATAATAGACATTACTCTGTGTCTGAGGAATTTTATCATTTCTTACACTTAAATAAACTTAAGGACTTACTAAATTTTATCAAACCTAAAACATTCATATGCCTGTGTAAGGAATCAATATGAAAATAATCAATTCACCAAAAGAGACTGTTGAAATAAGTTAAGTTGCAAGGTCCTGAAAATACTGGATTATAATGAAAATATCTCCTTAACCATGACTTCAACAGTTAAAATTTAATGGAACATTAACAGTGAAGTATGGCTATTCTAATCCTCTCTGCTCTTGCTTTTCTGAAAGCTAAAAAAGATTTATACTACAAATAGGACTCTGTATTCATGGAAATATGCAGCTTAGTTTTTAAACATTCCCAGCACATAAAAAGGAGGCCATTTGCCCTGCTTCAGGCCATTCACGTATTTGTTAGTTTGTGATAATAGCCATGACCTATAGCTGCTGCACTTTCGCTGGGAGCTAAAATCTGTCAGGTTTAGAGGCCCAAAGCTTCATGCTGACATCATTAATCAGCCCACCAGTCCTTAACTTATAGGCAACACTGTCTTCTATCAGTCTTTGAGAGTCTGGACCTCCAGGCCAGAGCCTGAGCTTTGGAATTCCTCCACTGTGGACTCTGCTTCGATGAAAACCACAGCACTCTTCTAATTATACCCTTGTAAACCAGTGTCAGAAACTTCAAGCCTTAGAGGATATACCTTTTATGATTGTCACTCTTCTAAGAACTTGAGCTTGTATCTCAAGATCTAAAAGATCAGACTCTGGGACAAAACATCATTAACTCCTCTTTTTAAGCCATTGGTCAAACAGTATTAGAACTCTTGCAAAATATTTTTATAAAAATGAACCCTATTAAACGAGCTTTTTAAATAATTTAAAAACTATGATGGCATTTGTAAACATGAAAATCACAAATAAGCTCACTATTCTGTTATTTGTTTACAACTGTATTTTGATTAACTGAACTCTAGGGCAGGTTATCCGTTGATAGCCCACTATACTCCTTGGTCTCTCTTGCTGGAAGGTATCCACTCTGACACTAAGGCTGAGAAAAGTGGACCTTTCCTTGTGAGGTTGCTGTGCTGATTCCCACCCAGGCCTCTTTAGAGCTCTCAGATTCCAAGACCTCTCTGTGGCATGGTGACCAATTCCTTCCTTTGGAAATGCTTGTCCATTTATTCAGTAAGATTTTTTTCCTACCTACAATGCACCAGGCACTGGATGCTGCACCTGGTCTCTGTGCCATCTTTCTGATGACTCCTCCTCTTTCCTCCCTTCTATTCATTCTTGGTGTTACTAAAGGCTTTCTTTTTTTTTCTTTTCCCTCCCCCTCCCCTTCTCTTCCTCCTTCTAGCAGTACATCGAAGCATACTTTACATACCACAAAATTCACCCATCTTAAGTGTACAGTTTATGAGCTTGGGTAAATGTACACAGTCATGCAAGCACAATCACAATTACAATCTTTTGGAACACTTTCATTACTTCCAAAGTGCCTTTTTGTCTCAGGCAACACTGATCTGTTTTCTGTATGGTTTTCCTAGAATTTCCTTTAAATGGAAGTATTCAGTAAGTTCTCCTTGATGTCTTGCTTCTTTCACTAAGCACATATTTTTGAGATTTTCCATGCTCCTGACCGTATTGGTAGGTTGTTCCTTTTTACTGCTGAGTAGTATTCTATTCTATGGCTATATCACGTTTTGTTTATCCATCCTTCCTAAACTTTTTAATCACTCTGCCTCTGTTTCCCAATTTGTAAATGGGCACAATTCTGGTAACTTGCACTTATATGTAAAACATCTGAAACAGAGCCTGGCACGTAGCAGGTGCTCTGTGTTAGCTGGTATTGTTATTTTTTAATTGTCCACTCTCTATTAGGGAGGTCAAATCAAGCACTTCTAGGGTGGGAATTAACTGCCCGTCTGCCAGTCCGCTTCTCCGGGGCACGGAGGTGGGCCTCCCCGCGCTGACCAACCGGTGCCGCTGGCTGGAGGTGGGTGTGCGGAGGGCGCCGGGCTGTGCCCGGCACGGGAGGCAGGGGCGGGGGGCGAGGGCGCGGCAGCGCGGACAGGGGGCGCCGCCGCGGAGGGGGGCGGTGGCAGGAAGAGCCGCGCGGGGGAGAGCAGAGCGCGGGCAGCACGCGGGCGGCGGCGCGCAGGGCTCCCCTTGCCCGCGCCCTCGCGGCGGCTCCTCAAACTCCTCTGGTTCCTGGGTCTCCGCGGAGGTCTGTGGTCGACTCCCAGGGGAACGCTGGGGGGTCTTTTCCCGGGGCCCTGAGGCCGAGGCCGCGGCGCCGAGCAGAGGCAGCTTATCCCGGCGGCCTGGAGAGTCCGGGGGGCCAGGAAGCGCGGGCCGGTTAGCGGGAGAGGCCTGGTTCCCACACGCAGGCCGCCCAGGGTCCGACCCCCAGCCCTGACCCTCAGCCCATCCCTCTTGTTCTAGGGCTGGCGAGCCCCAGGTCCTCGGACGGTCCCCATGAGCAGAAAATCAGAGAAAACCAGCGTCTCCCCTGCGCTTCGTCCCCTTCTGCCGGAAGGGCATGTGGCAGGCCTTTTGCTACGCAATTTAGCATTTAAGGGGTGTATCTTCTTCACTGAGTGCGGTGGGCATTTGGCTTTTAGGAACCTTCTTTATTGAAATACGAAGTGGGACGAGATGGAGTCCAATCCATTTCCAGGCCACTTCCTCAAACACCCAGAAAGTATTTATATCGTAAAATGTCCTTCTGTGTAAGGAGTCCTGTACTGGGAATCAGACTATGCCTGGAGTTCCTGTGTGACCACAAATGGGTCCCTCAGCTTTCTGGGCTCCCCTCCTCTCGTCACCTGTGAAATGAATAATCTCAAGACTTTTCAGCTCTGCGATGCTGGAAAAGGCAGTCGGGTGTAGAAACAGCCTATGTGCTAGTGGTTTCCAGTATCGTAGGATGTGGACGCAAACCTGAGTGATTAGCCTGTGGGCTGTTGCCATAATTTAATTATTTGTGTTTCCCCAAAAATACCTAGTGGAGAGCGGACCCTCACTTGTGTTTTAAAAATCTAATTCCTGAATCACAGAACCCGTGCTCTCCCCTCACCCCCTCAAAAAAATGTCCCGGTAACAACAAAACTCCTTTCTTGCTCTTATCATCCCTTCTGCCTTCAGTTTCTTCGACAGTAGACAAAGGCTTTCATTCCATGTTTAGGCCATTCCTGGGATATTGTGTTTCTTCTGGGTGGCACTTTTGAAAAGCGACTTTGTTGAACTGCAGCATGTCCGAGGGAAGATGACCAAGAAGGTTAGGAGCCTATAAATCATGTCATATGAGAAGCGGTTGGACATATTTAAACTGCAGGGGCACAGTACACAGTGGGGAGGTGACAGCTGCCTCCCAAGTGAAAGGCTGCCAGGAGAAGAAGGGCTTGTTTTATATTTCTCAAGTGAGGAGAAACTGCAGGGGGCTAATTCTGGCTGGCATGACTGAGGACGTTTTAATGATTAGAACAGTCCAGAAATGGAATGGCCTGCCCCAGGAGTTCTTGATTTACTATCAGGGAGGTGTTTACTCAGAGGCTGGGCAGTGTATGGGGATTATTATAGGAGAATTGCTGCAGAGCGGGGAGAATTAGGGGGAAAAAAGACTTCTAAGGTCACTTCCAGGAATCTGATTCAGTGGCTAAAATTCTGGGTAAGAATATCAGACCTCAGTTAATTCATATTGGAGATCTTTTTGTTTATCCCAGGCAGGGGCCGGGGAGTGAATGGCTTGGGTATGGGTGGGAGAGGAGGGAAATAGGAGGGAAGTAGAGAGGGTGAGAAAGAGCCCCAAAACTGTGACACTCCTAAAGGAGGGCAAGGAAGGCGGCCTTAGTCAACTTCACAGTTTTTGGGTTTTTTTTCTGGAATCAGTTCTATTTACCTTTGTGTGGATAGGTGCCCTATTGCTTAGTGAGTATCTTGGTTCATAGATTTTCACTCTCTCCATCCTACTAGCTCCTTTCTGAGCATTACCATTTACCTATTGCCAACCCTGATGAGGGAGAATGACAGATTTAAAGATGAAATGAGGGAGCAGATGTGGCTCAAGCAGTTGAGTGCCTGCAGCTTCCTACATATGAGGTCCCAGGTTCAATTCCCAGCCCCCATACCTCAAAAAAAAAAAAGAAAAAAAGAGTTGATGATAAACACTTTAAATTAACAAGTAGAAACAAGACTTGTATTCTTTTTATTCCTTCTTTGTTATTGTGTAGGCCAGTGGGTAGACGTTTGATTCAAATATCTGATGTTCTTCTATTGCCTTGTCAGTATTATTGGATTTTGTTTTGGTTGAAGCCCAGCTCACAGTCTGGGTGTCCCCCGGTCCCGTGTCCTCCCCCTTCTCCTCCCCCCCCCCATGAGTGTGCTAAAGACGGAGCTATCATTCCTGCCACACTATCTAATGGTCCAGACCTGTTTCCTTTAGTTTACATTATGGCTATATCTGGCACACTGCATTACATCCTTTTTCATTTATTGTGTGGAATAGGAAAGCATTATGAAAGCAGAAACACACTATACAGATGTAATTACTATCATGGGTAATATGCAATTCTTGAGGGAACTATATGTGGATATTTGCTGGTACCTTACAGCAGAACATGGTTTGTTGGTTTTATGATATGTTATTAAAGGTATACAACTGTTTTTGTGAAGTGGCACACCTTTATTGTTTTGTTATTTGATATGTTTATAAACTAGACACAAGGTCCTCAGCTGAAGTTTCATCATTGATCCACTACTTTCTTACTTAAAACATTGCATTCCACTTTGATATACTTTGTCAAATGGAAACATTCTCTTTTTTGAACTTCACCAAGTTGGCAAGTTGGGAACAGTTTTTGTTTTCCTTTCTGTTTAAAAATCAAATCACAGCCTGCACTTAGTTTGGGGAACACATGCCTAGGAAAGTAAACATTTGTAAGTGCCTCACTTCACTACCAATTACAGCTGAATCTTCTTACAGTGTTACTAGATATATCCAGTTTAACTGATATTGCAATCAGATTACTATACTCTGTATATTATTATTAGAAGTAATATTACAAATTTACTTTTAGATAGGACCATCTTTTAGTATGACCATCGATTATGTACTTGCTCATATAGTTGCTTGATATTTGTTTCTTTTCAAGGACGCTTATCTCCTCACTGCCAGCTAAACTCCTGCAGGTATGACCACCGCTAGCGTCTTGTATAGGTCTGTGCATGCAGTACCACTTAAATATTTGTTATGTGGATGTATTGAACTTGCTGTTTCCCATATAATTTTAGTATCCAGTTGCAACCAGATGAGTACCCATTTGAAAACTCTGATATAAAGGAAAACTCAGAAAAAGCCATTATCAATTAAAAGATAAAGTGTAGGAAATCTAAGAAAAAAAATGGAAAGCTCTCATGGATGATAAAAATATGCCTCAGCTGTGTAAGGAAAATGAAGACATGATATTATATTCAGAAAACCTAAATTTATTAAATAATGTCTCAAACATTTCTAATACCTTGTCTTGTAAAAAGAAACTCCTTAAAAAACATTCTAAATATGACAAGAAGGTTCTAGGCAATATCGAAGCCATCAAAGATACCATTTATTAGGATCAAGCCTTTTCTTTTATATCTTCATTCTTGTCAATTGATAAGAAGGAAAAGAAGGAAAAAAGCATGTAAAAAAGTCTTGGTCAAGTCTCTTCCCCAGATATAACTTAGAAGAGGGTTTGCACAAACCCCATCTCTCCTCAGAAACATAAAGTCAAGACAAGGCCAATGAGGTGTGAAAGTATTTATACATATAGTTGCCTCTCAGGATCTGTGTTTAGATGAAGAGAGTAAACACCAGGTAGCCAGCTTTTCCAAAGATGATAATTGCTTCTGAAGAACTTAACATTGCTTCTTACTGTTTTGATGATGAGATCCTAGCAAATTCCACAGAGCTGAAAAGGCACACAAGGAAGTCATTGTTGGTCCTGTATTAGGAGTTGCCGTCCCTGAAATAAACAGCTGTCCTATTATCATAGAGCCTCCTTTGTCATCCAGTCCATCTGTGCTGGAAGTGAAAACATGCAACTCAGAAGATGAATTTTGGGTGGGGAGTCTGAGAGATCAGAGGGCTTCTGAAAAAGGCATATAGAATTCTGAAAAAATAGGCAGCAGTTTTGCCCACGGTCAAGAGAATTTTTTTTAACTCAGAAGACTTTTTTTAAAAATCAGAACTTGTCCCCAGAAGTCAGAATAGTCCCTGAAGTTATTTGTCCTTTGCAACTCCCAAATACATTGGGGATGGAATTGGAGAAGGGAATCATTATTTCAGTGATTATGCAGAAGTTGGGAAGAGATTTTCCAGAGAAACTGTTCAAGATGCTCCAAGCATCTTCATATCCTTTAAGATGATCAGAAGCCATGTGGGCACAAAAGAGAAGCCCAGTCAGACAGATTTCTTTATTCTATAGCCACAACTACCTCCTCATTCTTTGTTTTTTTTTAAAGATCTATTATTTATTTATTTATTTCTACCCCACTCCTCGTTGTTTGCGCTTGCTTTGCTTGTTTTTCGTGTACTCATCTTCCTTTTGGAGGCACTGGGAACTGAACTTGGAACCTCCCATGTGGGAGGAAGGCGCCTAATTGCTTGAGCCACCTCTGCTCCCTGCTTTGTGGTATCTCTCATTGTTTTCCTCCTTGTGTCTCTTTGCTGCATCATCTTGTATCAGCTCCCCATGCCAACCTGTCATGTCAGCTCGTTGTCTTGCTGGTCTTCTTTAGGAAACACCGGGAACTGAACCAGGACCTCCCGTGTGGTAGGCGGGAGCGCAATTGCTTGAGCCACATCTGCTTCCCCTCCTTGTTCTTTAGAAAGAGAGAAGTGGATTTGGTTGAACAGCCTCTGAATTTGAGTTTGCATTGAAGAAGCCAGTCATGGCTACAAGGGGCTGAGAGTGTTGAGAGTGTATTTGGTAACATGCTGGATGCTGTTGATGGAGCTCATAGGATTCCGAAAAATGTTTTGGAGATTATGAGCTTTAGAGATGACAATAATGAAGATTCGGGGATAATGACTGCCATCCTTAGTGCCAGAAGGAAAAATTTATGCACATCAAGTTGCAAAAAACAGATGAGATAAGCATTCAGACAAAATGGAATTCATCCTTTTTCTTTAAAATGAAAGGTGAACTGGTGCTAATATTCTTAAGAATACTTAAGTGACAATAAAAATCTAGACAAAGAAAAGAGAAGTGTTTGAACCTAGAAACTGACCAGGAATACAAGCTAATCAAAATTTCGACAGAGTGTATTAATAAAGTAAAAAAATATTATAGCATGATTCACATATACAATGTGTATAATATTGAATGTTAGCATGTCTTTTGTTGTTGTAAACTAGAAGAAAATAGGCTGGGGATATGGGGAAACAGCAACTTCTTGGGATGTTAACATTGAATTATCAGCAAATATAGCTTAAGCAAATGTCAATTGATCTCTATTTTAAGTAAGAAAATCATAATGTTAGTTTTTCATATTTCCAAAAAGAATTCTTAAAAATGTAATAATCCTCAATTACATTGTGTTTATTTCTATGAAACAGTTAAGTGAATAGTAAAAATTATTCATCATCAATGGTTTACAAAGAAGGATTATTGACAAATATAAAAATGACCAAGTTTAATATTTTTCTGAAAAGTTTTGTGTCCTGTAGACAGTCTGTGTTCAGTTTTCCTTAACACCTGAGAAATATTTATTCGAATGAAATTTAGAGTTTGATCTTTTGCTATTGGATTATATACTGTGCTTATTCTAAAATATTATTAGCATTATAGAAATAGGAGCATTTTTAGACGAAGAGATGATTGCTTTAATTAATGGTTACATTTGCCTGAGCTCCTTTGCTATTGTTTATGTAGTAAAATTTGTGTAACTCCAAAATTTTTTTTAAGGCTCAAGCCTCAGGTGTTTGGGAATTTAGTATCTTAACTGTTACTTCTCCATTGTCCATATGTTATAATGAAATCATGCTACACTGTTTTAGAGCTACCTTGAATACAAGAATAGATATGATATTCATAGTATATAGTGTAACTATTGGAAAATTATTTATTGTTTTTAAAATGTTGATTTTATTCTGCTCATAATATTTTTCTCAGTTTGCATTCAGAAATGCTAAACCAATTTAGAGGTATGTACCAATGTTCCTTGTCTAAGCTTGCTGGAAAATTGATTAAAATATCTTCAATTTGGGGAAATGGACTTGGCCCAGTGGTTAGGGCATCCGTCTACCATATGGGAGGTCCGCGGTTCAAACCTCGGGGCCTCCTTGACCCGTGTGGAGCTGGCCATGTGCAGTGCTGATGCGCGCAAGGAGTGCTGTGCCATGCAGGGGTGTCCCCCGCATAGGGGAGCCCCACGCGCAAGGAGTGCACCCGTAAGGAGAGCCACCCAGCGTGAAAGAAAGTGCAGTCTGCCCAGGAATGGCGTCGCCCACACTTCCCGTGCAGCTGACGACAACAGAAACGAACAAAGAAACAAGACAACAAGATGCAGCAAATAGACACAGAAAACAGACAACGGGGGGCGGGGGGGATTAAATAAATAAATAAATCTTTAAAAAAAAATCTTCAATTTGTAGAGTATATTGCTTGACAGATGTTTTTGGTCCTTCACACAATTTAGAAGCATCTCTCCAATTATGCTAAACATTAATATTAAAAAATATGATAATGGCTTTAGATATCATACCCATTTCAAATAATGCTTATGAAGGAAATAAAGTTGTAGGTCTTTCCTTTCCTCCATGGTCATGCTGATATAGAAATGCTTAATGTGTCTGGATTTTCACTTATACATATGACCATTCATTCTTTTGGTATATGTAAAAAGTAAAAGCCTAAGATCAGTAAAGAATATTTTAGGCAGGATACTTGGTTATGTGTGTATGTGCCATAAACACAGAACAGTGGTACTGAGGCACACTTTTTCTGTGCTGCATGATTGGCCAACCAGTGTGTCATCCACAAGAGAGATTAATGTTATACCCTCAGAAGCCCTTCCTTCCTGTGTCAGACAATTCGCTTCTCATCCCTCCCAGTTATTTTGCTGGCAGAAACTTGCTAAATAGTATTTGGGGAGCAGGATGTCTTATCTTGCTGAGAAAGCCATATCATCTCTCACAAATTGCTCCATAGATTGGCATTGTCAAGTGGAACCACAGTAGAAAAAATTAGAAAAGGATGGGGCCAAAACCGGTGTGAAGTGAAGTGAATAGGAAAAATGGAAGAAATGTACCCAAGTATTTGAATAAAATAAGCCTCCCTCCACATACCAGGGATCACCTTTTTTTAAAAAAATTTTTGTTTATGTTTTTCTTTAAGAAGAAAGTTAATTCCTAGGAAGTGGCCTCACTTTTATTCAGTCTGGGTAAAGAGACATTTCAGTGCAGAATGGTCTGCAGTTCATCATCTTTGGTGGTAAGAGTCAGTTTAGGAAGTTCATATACTGTTGATGCTTGGTAGTCTAGGAATATTTGGGGAAGGGACAGAGAGGGCACAGGGGGCTGGTGGAACTATGGAGAGAGGACATGGGCACGAGGAGAGAGACAGCCTCCTGCCCATCCCTGTGGTGCCAGGATTGCCCTCCCCTATGCTATGGTGACCAAGGTCAGCCAGGAGCCTTCACTTGTTTGACCTTTTAGCAGAGCATTTCCTTGGCTCTAACTTAGTGGAAGTCATGCATATGCATAATAAAAATTCAAATGATATAAAAGGATGTACAGTGAAAGTAATTCTTTTTCACCTTCCTATCCTCCAGTTCCTCGGTGTCCTTCCTAAGTCAATCTCAGTTGTTAATTTCTTGTGTTTTCAATCAGATGCATTCTGTGAAATGAATATATTTTACAGAGATGGTTCTATAGTATTCACACTATTTTGCTCCTTAATTTTTCTCATTTAAAATGTATCTTAGAAGACTTTGTTCTTAAATACAGCTTAATATGTTTGCATTGTAAGAAAATCCGTATTTACCTTGGAATATTTGAAAAACAGAAGAGTAGGGAGAATGATCAGTCAGTCTTTTTGTTTAAAAATGTAGTACTTTGGGGACATTTACTTCCAATCTTTTCTTTTTTTTGTAGCAGACTAGCTATATAATTTTGTTTCTTGCTTTTTTTTTTTTTCACTTGGCAGTAAAATGCTGACATTTTTATTCTTAGTAAAATTGTTTAGTAAAAACCATAGGGCTAGAATTTTAACTGCTCCTGAAATTTCACTTTTAACTTGATCTACACTGAGAGGTTATATCCTAATAGGTACAAGGTTTTCAAGTAGCAAGTGAGCCTATTTTGGATTCTTCCAACCCTGTAAGCTGCTTCTTTCCTGATTTTTAATTGCCTTAGGAAGCTTGGCATGTATTCACAGAGGTTTCCCTGACCACTCTTTCTAAAAGAGCCTAAACCCTATCATATCACCTTATTTTAATTGTCTATATAACATTATCTCTATGGGATATTTTCTTATTTGCTTTGGTGTTGTCTGCCCTTCTTAACTAGAAGGTGATCAGAAACCTTGTTATGTCACACCCATATTCTCTGCACAAGTTGTATAATACCGGTACATGGACCATCCATAAGACAATTGGATATGTGGGTTTGAGTCACAGAAGAATAGGCTAGAGAGGTAATCAACTGAAACCTTAGGCAATACTTTGCCAAGACTTGCTAATTTTATCTTTGAAGTGTTTCTCTATTCCAGTGCTTTCCTTCCATCATCAAAGAGACAAAGAAGGCACAAAGCTGTCATCTTCTCCCTCCAGTATTTCCTAACTGGCCTCCCTGCCATTTTACCCTCCAATTCAGCCTCCATCACAATTTGTAAAACACAAGTCTGGCTGTATCATTTCCCTGCTTAAAATTCTTCAAAGGCTCCTGATCATCTCTGTAAGATAAAATCATTTGATAGCATGGCATTCAAGGGCATTCACTCTCCCTAGTCTTCATGCTTTATTCTCCAGAAATACCCAAGTATTTGTGGTTTCCTGTAAATATCTTGCTTTTCCTCCTCTCCGTATCTTTGCTCTTCTTTCCTCTCTGCCTTGGAATGTCAGTCACTTAGAAGCTGTGTGGCCTTGGGACATTACTTATCTTTGTGAACCTTAGTTTCCTAATAATTATAATTCTTCACAGGGACATATATTAGTCTGCTAGGCTGCCAAAACACAATATACCAGAAATGGGTTGGCTTTTACAATGAGGATTTATTAGGTTGCAAGCTTACAGTTTCATGGCTGAGAAAAATGTCCAAATCGAGGCTCCATCAGCTGATGCTTTCTTCCTGAAGACTGGTTGCTGGTGATCCCGGACTCCCTGTCTCATGGCAAGGCAAAGGGCAGCATCTGCTGGTCTCTCCCTTTTCTTCTGGGTTTTGTTGCTTTCAGCTTCTGACTTCCTCTGGCTTTCTCTCTGTTCCTGTGGCTTTCTCTCTTAGCTCTGTTGATTTCTGTCCCTCTCTCCTCATATTCATCCTGTTTATAAATAACTCAGTAAGACCCACCCTGGGATTGAACAAAAGGACCTTAACTGAAGTAACCCCATCAAAAGTTCCCATCTACAGTAGGTTTCTACCCATAATAATAGTTAGCTCTGGGGTCCATAAAAGCCTCAAACCACCACAGGAAGGCATGAGAATCAAATGATACTGTATAAGCAGAGAATGCAGTACAATGCCTGGTATGTAGTAGGTGCTCAGCAAATTGTGCCTATTTTTATCAGCAATGCTAATATTAACAATAACATTAAATAACATAGTGGAGCTAATGTTGGATTTCTGTAGATTCTTTTTATTCCCTTCAATTTTAAAGAAGTTATAGATTACAGAAAAGTTATATTGACAATATAGGGGATTCCCATGTAACCCCCCCCCCAACACACACACATTTTCCCCTATTAGTATCATCTTTCATTAGTGTGGTACATTTGTTTCAACTGATTAACAAATATTGAAGCATTGCTGCTAACCATGTCTATAGTGTACATTATTGTTTATGCTTTGCACTGTAAAATTTTATAGGCCTTGAAAAAATATATAATGGCCTGTATCCATCACTGCAATATCATGCAGAACAATTCCAATCTCCCCAAAATGCCTCATGTTACACCTATTTTTCTCTCTCCCTCCCTCAAAACCTCTGATGACCACTGTCTTTATATCAATGCTACATCTGGTAGATTCTTGATCTGCTTGCCTTGGGAGAAAGTAACCAGATCTGGTTAAATATAGAAACTTCCAGGCTGATTCTCTGTTGCTGATATTCTCAGGGATGAGGTAGCTGCAGCCCCCCTTCCCATCCTGCCCGAAAACCTTGAGATTCATATAACTCCCACCCAGATCTCAAATCTGCAGGGACAAGATAAACACTTGTTCATCACTAGACCCTTAGACCTCTCCCTGCTGTGTACTTAGGTGAAGAAGAGGATTGCCTAGAATTCCATATCTTGGGACTGGAAATAAAAACTTTAGATTTTCCCTCAATCTTTCCCATGGATTTGCTGAAAATTGAGGCCTCAAGAACATGCTGGAGCCTCCTGGTGATGGCCTCTGAGCATGGGAATATGTCTAACAACAGGGTAAATGGAATCTGCTAAGTTCAAAGTATGTGGGTATCAATTACCTTGTTATCACCGTACCTGAGGTTGAGCATCTACCTAGCTCTTGTAGACTGAGATAAGAAGAGGAAAATGGCATGTTCTGACTTTCCAAGGTGTGGTGGGAATGTTGAGAAAAGGGCTTTGGTGCCAGTGGGGCTGTTTAGCTTGGAGTGCTTCCCAGGAACAAAAAGCAGGATTGCTATGCACAACCACCACCTCTGACTGAAATCAGAATGCGACAGGGTGAGGTGCGTCTCCTGGAGGATCTAGTGATTTGAATCTACTTTCAGAGTTTACTGGCTCTGAGCTCTGTGAATTTCCAATAGTCTAATGGTCAGTTTGGCTAATAAATAAATTTACTTGGAGACATTAAAATTAAGCCAATACATATTTATTGAACACTGTCATATGCTAGATGTTGTGTTAGCTGCTATGGCAGATTCCAAGATGACTAGCCATGGATTCTGCCCTCTATGAATTCACAGTCTAATGGGGGATATGACACATTGATGAACAACTGAAATAGTGGGTGGAAAGTGATAACAATTCAGGACAAATATGAAAGCATGCAAAGGAAATTCAGAGGAGGGAGAGGTGTCCAACAGCTGGTTAAAGATCTGGAGTAAAGTTTTAAAGCAAGACACATTTGAACTAAAAGGATTAGAGATGCAGAAGACATACCAGGTGCAACAGTGGTAAGAAAGTCTATGAACTGCCAGAAGTTTTGTTTGGTGCACAAAGGAGATTTAAAAGATAGATTGGGAATAGATCATAGGGGGTCCTAAACATCTTTGTAAGGAGTTTGGATTTTATTCTTTAGGCAATGAGTAATGCAGCAAGAGTGCAATGTGGTGAGATGAATGTTTTAGAAGGAGTGGCAATAGGATATAGGATGGATGGGAGGAAGGAAAGGATGGATTTTGGAGGGACCTTAGGAGACTATGGCAATAGTGCAGGCTGGTGGAGTGGAGAGGAGAGTGCAATCTAGGTAGGTATTTTGGAGCAAAATTAACATAACTTGGCAACTGATTTATAAAAAGTGGCAAGGGACAGAGGTGAGTCAAAAATGCCATGAGGAAGTGGAGTTGGCCCAATGGATAGGGTGTCCGCCTACCACATAGGGAGGTCTGCGGTTCAAACCCTGGGCCTCCTTGACCCGTGTGGAGCTGGCCCATGCGCAGTGCTGATGCATACAAGGAGTGCCCTGCCATGCAGGGGTGTCCCCCGCGAAGGGGAGCCCCACGCGCAAGGAGTGCACCCCCTAAGGAGAGCTGCCTGGCGCAAAAGTGCAGCCTGCCCAAGAATGGTGCCGCACACATGGAGAGCTGACACAGCAAGATGACGCAAAAAAAAAAGAAACACAGATTCCTGGTGCTGCTGATAAGTATAGAAGTGGTCACAGAAGAACACACAGCAATTGGACAGAGAGAACAGACAATTGGGGGGGGGGGAGGGGAGAGAAATAAATTAAAAAATCTTTAAAAAAATGCCATGAAATTTCCAACCTTGTGTGATCAGGGAGATTTCAAAACAAATAGGGGTACAAAAGACAATTGGAAGGAAATGGAAGGGATTCAGTTTTGGGAATGTGGAGTGTGAGGAATCTTTGGGACATCCAGGTAGAAATTTAGGCTTGGTGGATGAGAGGGAAATGGCTCTAGAAGTACAGAATACAGGATCATCTGCATCTAGAAGAAAACGAAGCAGTGGAATTTGGTAATATTTCAGGGAGAAACAGAGGAAGATCTGTTCTTATGGAGAAAGAGTAGGAGGTAGTATGCAAAGTGGCTAAGTGTTCTGAGACCCTAGCTTGAATTCTAGCTCTGCCACATACTCTGTGTGTGACCTTGGGCAAGTTACTTAACCTCTCTAAGCCTTAGTTTCCTCATCTATAAAATGGGGAATAAAAGAGCATTTTCCTTAGAGGAATTGCGAGGAGTAATAAGGTAATATGTATAAATATACAGCACTTAGAATGATGCCTGGATTATAAATGCTCAATAAAAGCTAGTGATTTTAAAATAAAACTATTACCATTGATAATGGAAATGATTGTGGACAGAATTTTGGGAGCCACCAACATTTTGGGAGGCGGAGGAAGAGAAGTCAGAGAAGATACAGGGAGAACCCACAGAAGAGGATCAATGGTGTAGTTTTGCAGCATTAGGAGAGTGTTTCAGGGTCTTGGGGGCCACTGAAATGAGATGAGAAGTTGCTGTCATTGAATATAGAGAAAATATTGTTCGGTTTGGAAGAAGAAGGTGACTTCTGGAAGAATAGTTTCAGCAGAAGTCAGAGTATACACAGGACAAGGGAAGTAAGAAAGTGGAATTTTGAGATGGAAGGAAAAGAGAAGAGCACAGGAAAGATTAAAGTATGCTGACAGTGACAGCAGAGTTGAGGACAAAGCAAAGTGGATGAATGAGTTGTAACATGTGTACATGCCCAGACTGTAGCAGGGGGACTTTTATGCACCCTCATGCCAGGCCCTACACTCTTTTGTTTTTGCCTGAATTATATGGAGAATTGATTTAATGCTCTAGTTTGCTTATGAAAAAGAATTTTTAAAAAATTGTCAGAGAGGAGAGAGAGAGTGGGCACATTCAAGTGATCAGTGCTTTATATTATTATATAGAACTATAATGGGAGAGAGAGGAAAGGAGTCTCCCTTTGGACACGGTCAGAGTGTATATACTTGCAGAATTTCAGAATTTCTTTTAAAAGAAAAATTTTCCTGAGAAGATGTGTAGCTTAGAATGAAGAACATTTCCTTTGAGAAAAAGCTTTAGTGATAGTAATAATCTTAATTAAATAGTCTTTCATATTCAGAAGAGAACAAAATTATAAATGTACATACAACTTACAACCATTTGTTCTCTTTAATAATATTAATATATCTCTAGAGAGAATAGTAAAGCTTCCTCCTAATTAGGTAGCGTTTTATTAAACAGAACAAAATCTCATGTTAGTTTGAATACCATTTTCAAGAATTAAATAACATTCATAGTCATAGATAAAGAAGGTTTTTGCTTTCTTCCATGGAAATTATGGTCAAAAACTAGTTTTAGGATGAAGAAAACAATGAGTCTGCTTGTTAAATGAAATCAATTCAAATTCCTCAGGATTAAAATAATTTAAACTTTATAAAATCCTATTTCTTTGGTTGACTTATCTTTTCAATCAATTCAATTAAATTGATTTAGAATTTCAGATTCAGACTTGATTTGCCTACTGAATGAAGCAGTGGAATGAGAACTACTGCTGGAAGCAGAAAGATCAGCATTAGAATCCTGGTTCTATGATTAAAAAAAAAAAAGACAGAGCAATAGTATGTAAGATTAGACATGATAGAGATTAAAAGAATTGTAAGGAACCCTTCATGCACCTCTATAGCAATATATTTGAAAACATAAAATAGTTGGTTCCAGCAACATATCAATTCTTCGAGTGGAATAAGCTGAAGTGGAAAATGTGACTACCAATTACCATAAAGATATTAGAAAGGTGATTTAAAAACTATGATTAAAGAAGACACCAGTAAAAGACAAATTCAGTTGAATTTTATCTAACTTTTAAAAATTACGATAATTCAAGTGTTTTATAAACTATTCTAGGTCATAGATAATGGTCACATATAAACATGACACAAAATTTCTGACTAAAATATTAGCAGATAGATTCTAACGATGTATCTAAGGACTAGTAAAACAAGTATAGGTTATTCCAAGAATGCAAATATAGCTCAATATTAGGAAATCTATCAACACAATCCATTAATCAGCAAACTGAAAGCAAAAAACACAAAGCCAGTGTATCAACTGAAAAGACATTTGATTAAATTTAGCAACTATTCCTAATAAACCTCTTAATTTAAAAAAATATGCATAAAAAATCAACAGCAAATATCCTAAATGGTAAAACAGTAAAGTCAACTCACTTAAAATCAGGAACTAGACAGGAATGCCTATTCTTCTCATTATTGTTTAACTTTGTCTTGTGTTCTTGCAAATACAATAAATAAGTAAAATAAATGGTAAAAACACTGGGAAAGAGGAGAAAAATAATGTCTTTTTGTCTGACCATACACATAGAAAATCCAGGAAGCTGTAGAAAAAGCCTCCTAGAATTAATAAAAGAATTTGGCTAGGTGTTTAAATCCAAGTTAAATATAAAAAAAATAAGTAATGCTATCTATTATAAAAATAAACATCTGAAAATGGAAATATTAACAAGTATTCAAGAAATAACAAAGGTATGAAATAGGAAGAAATTAAACAAGAAAGGCATAGGCGTTATGTGAATCAAATAATAAAATCTTACACAACATAAAATAAGATATTGAATAGAAATAGCATGTTTTTAGATGGGAAGACCTAATATTAAAAATTATCAATTCTCTCATCAAGATTAATATATAAATTTAATACAATTTTTATTAGAATCTGCATGGCTTTGGAGGGGGATCTGATAAAATGATCTTGAAGTTTATATTGTAAGTGCCCAAAATGGCCCAGGAAAGTGTGAGAAAAGACTGGTGAGAGGCAATTTACATTACAAGATATTAGAACATATTATACAGTGACAGATAAAGGCCATTTTATATCGTGTCATAACTTACACAAATGTGTGGGAGAGAGTTTAAACGATAATGTAAACTATAATCCACACTTAGTGGCAATGCACCAATATGTGCTCATCAATTTTAACAAATGTACCATACTGAGGGATGTTGCTAATGTGGGAAAGTGTGGGAGGGGTAGGGAGTGGGGCATATGGGAATCCCTACATTTTTTATGTAACATTTATATAAACTAAGTATCTTTAAGAAAAAACATACTATAAATTAAATATTATATTTGTATAAGATTAGGTAACTATATCAAAGGAACAGAATAAAGATTCCAGAAATAGACGCTGAAATACAGAAGCATCTTATATATTACAAGGTTGGTATTCAGTTTAATGGGTAAAGGATACATTCTATAATATGTGATCCTGGTGCGATTGGTCATCCATCTGGAAGAAAAATTTGGCCCTTATCTTATGCATATTCAAAAATAAATTAGAGTTGGATTAAAAAATCAAAGATAAAAAATAAACAGTAATATCTTGCAAGAAAATTTGGGAGACTACAGACCTAGATTTTCTAAGAATGGGGGATGATAAAGGGTAGAAGCTTTATAATGAAATATATGAAGAACTTTTTACAAATGCCAAGCAAAAGAAAAACTACCAAATATAAATGGCTATATCATATAAATGGGCATTTCGGGCGGCGGACTTGGCCCAGTGGTTAGGGCGTCCGTCTACCACATGGGAGGTCCGTGGTTCAAACCCCGGGCCTCCTTGACCCGTGTGGAGCTGGCCCATGTGCAGTGCTGATGTGTGCAAGGAGTGCCCTGCCACTCAGGGGTGTCCCCCGCATAGGGGAGCCCCACGTGCAAGGAGTGTGCCCCGTAAGGAGAGCCGCCCAGCACGAAAGAAAAGTGCAGCCTGCCCAGGAATGGTGCTGCACATACGGAGAGCAGATACAACAAGATGACACAATGAAAAGTAACACAGATTCCCATGCCGCTGGCGACAACAGAAGCGGACAAAGAAGACACAGCAAATAGACACAGAGAACAGACAACCGGGGTGGGGTGGGGAAGAGAAGGGAAGGGGGGAAGGGGGGGGGAAGGGGGGAAGGAGGGGGAAGGGGAGAGAAAGAAATGAATAAACAAATCTTTAAAAATAAATAAATAAATAGGTATTTTGTGGAAGAGCAAATCCAGTTGCCAGCAAACAAATGAAAAGATACTCAAATTCATTAGAAGTTAGAGAGAGGCAAATTAATTTAACAATGAGATTAACCATTACTGATATTAGTCAGCAGTAATGCCAGGGGCTGGTGGGTATGCAGGGGAAAGATACTTGCACACTTTGCCAAAGGATGTATGAATTATTTCCATTCTTTTGGAAGATAATCTGGCATTATCTCCCCCCCCCAATGGCATCATGTTTTAAAACTAAAAATACATCTTGCTTCTGCCCAACCTTCCTTTATAAAATGGACCCAGAAGAATGCATTCTGATTTGAAGAAATTTCTATATGGTATGATTCAGTAAGAAAAACAAGATGCTGGAAAATATATATAATGTGATTCAATTTTATATAAAAAAATATGAAAACCTTCCCCCTCTACAAATATGAATATATGAGATTATATAAATAAGAGAAATACATGGGAGAATGCAAACTAAATGAATGACATGAGTTTTTATTTTACTTTGTTTTTTAAATTTTATTTTTATTTCTCCCCCTCCCCCTCGTCCACCCCATTGTCTGCTCTCTCTGTGTCCATTTATTGTGTGTTGTTCTGTGTCTGCTTGTATTCTCGTTAGGTGGCTCCAGGAACCAATCCTGGGACTTTCTGAAGTGGGAGAGAGGCGATTACTCTCTTGTGCTATCTCAGCTCTGTGTTCTGCTACGTTGTCTTCTTTTCTCTCCTCTGTGTCTCTTGTTGCGTCATCTTGCTGCACCAGGTCTCAGTGTTGGCCGGCACTCCTGTGTGGGACAACTTTCCTGCACTATGCAGCATTCCCACACAGGGGCACTCCTGCTTGGGGTGGCATTCCAGCATGGGCTGGCACTCCATGTGGCCAGCTTGCTGTGTGGGCCAGTTAGTCCTCACCAGGGGGCCCTGGGAATCAAACTCTGGACCTCCTATATGGTAGAGGGGAACCCAATTGGTTGAGCCATATCTGTTTCCCTACTTTGTTTTTTAAATTTATTTTTATTTTTATTTTAAGGGGCACTGGAGATTGAACCCAGGCCCTTGTATGTGGGAAGCAGGCACTCAGCCACTGAGCTTCATCTGCTCCCATTGACAAGGGTTTTTGGTGGTATTGGGAGGGGGATTGGCAAAACCAATAGAATGTTTTGAGCAATTTTCTATACAATATATGTGACTTCTAACTTTCTATTTAAAGTTTTATTTTACTGAGATTGTTTTTATTGAGATCAACTCTTTTCACATACATTTTTTTTTGACAGAGTCAAGTAATTTGCATTTTTTATGTCTAGTTTAAAACACTGGACTTTTTCTTTTTGGCCATTACTTTTAGCAAGCCCAATTCTCCTGGATCAAATGATCAGACCAGAATTTTGTAAAGAAGATTCTATTCTTTTAACCAAATATTTTTCAGTTTTTTTGCTGCTTTCACAATTACCAAACAGATTCTTTTTGTCAATAAAATGTTTACTGTTTGAAGTTTTTGCCATTGCTAGTTTTACTTTATAGATATTGTTTGCAAATAATATTTATAAATAATAGTTATGAATTGGATGAGTTAGTGAGCTTATATTTCTCGGCACAGACCAAAGGAAATGAGAAAGTAAAAATATAAGATTTTAATGCATAATGGGCTGAAAATATCTTTGAGATAAAAAAGTTATGGTCAAATGTTTTTCTTTGGGCCTAGCACAGACTGGATGCTGGTAATTATTTCTGACTGCTATGGCTATTGGTACTATTTGAAGGTGTAAATCATTTCTTTATTCACTTGTTCTTCTCTACAGCTCCACTCTGTACAAGGCTATAAGGTTCCTTGGATGAACCCCAGGATCAGATAAATCTAGATCTGAAGAATGGAAATGAAGGGGTATATGCAGGGGAGGGATTTGCCTAGCTTCTAAAACCATGAGCCAATATATTCCTATTGTTAGGCCAACTCATTGTATAGTATTTGTTTTAGTGGCCAGGAAGCTAAAACAGTTTTTGGTATTGGAAAGTGGGGTGTTGTTATTGCTGATAGAAGACAATGATGGCTGTATCATTAGACATTGGAAGAAAGGTGCTCCTTAACATAAAGTGGCAAGAACTTGATGAAACAGTTCTGATGTTAGTTGGAAGAACTTAAAAGTGATGATGTTTAGCTGAGGAGAATTCCAAACTAAGTGTAAAAGGTGCAGCCTGGTTTCTCCTTGCAACTTATAGTGAAATGAGAGAGGGAAAAGATAAACTGAAGATTGAACTGTTAAGCACAAGGAAACCAGCAGTTAATCTGAAAGTTCCTTGGCTTTTCCAGATTGCATGATCTGAGACTAGGACCAGAAGCAGTTCTATCAGAGACCTTCCTGAGCTTCTGGGAAGTGAGTCTCCATAGAACAGTGTTCTGTGTGAGAGTTTAACTGAACAATCCTTACCTAAAGAAGGTGTGGCTGAATATGGATCCACAGTCAGCCATTTCAGTGGAAGTCAGGAGAGAAAGTGCAGTTATCGAAGAAGGATCTATGGAAAGTTCGATTGTCTGATGGGTTTGGATTCACTTGAACTGCATGTAATGCCAACAAGTGTTTTGCAAAATTTGTATAAACAGAACCATTGTCAGTCTGGACTAAAAGGAACAGAGAAGGGATGAATTGAATGAAGGATGACCTCAAGAGTAGAACCATGGAAGCAGACATCTGGACTGAAAAGATCTGCTTGGCTCAAGAGAAGAGGTTCATCCACATGTTAGAGCTGGGCCACCATTCTGATACTTGCAGAGGGTGGGGCCTGCACCCCAGTATTTGTGCTGGGAAATGCTTGGAGGTAGCGAGGCTGCTGCTCCATTAGGCCTGTAGAACAACAGAGTTTACCTGGCTGGGTTTTGGCCTTCTTTGGGACCTGTGATGCCTATGTTCTTCTGATTTCTCTCTTCTCTACTAGGAATGCTTATTCTATGCCTGTATCACCTTTTATATTGGTAGCAGATAACTTGTTTTCTAGGTTTTACAGGTCCACAGATGGAGAGGAGTTTTGCTCCAGGATGGACCACCACGACTAATATTGATGAGACTTTGGACTTTGCATGGTTTTAAAATATTTGGCTTAAGGTTTTCGGGATGTTAGGATGGAATGAATATATTTAGCATATGGGAGGAGCATGTCTTTTTGGTTTCAGAGGGTGAGCTGTGGTGGCTTGGAGTTATGTACCCGGGAAAAACAGTCTCTTATTCTTAATCCTTTCCTGTGGGTGTGAGCCCATTGTAAATATGACCTTTTGATAAAGTTACTTCAGTTAAGGTGTGGTCCAACTGAGTCAGAATGGGTCTTAATCTTATTGCCGGAGGCCTTATAGAAGGTCACAAAGAGAGAAGCCATGGGCAACAGCTAGAAACTGGATGTCGGGGGGGGGGGGGGGGGGGGGGGACGGGACTCAGAAGAGAAAGAAGACTCTCTCCTGTGCATTGCTATGTGATGGAAAAGCCAAGGAACCCCAAAGATTTGCTGGCTAGCCAGAAGATACTGACCTGAAAGAAACAAACCCTCCAGGCTCTGAAACCATGAACCAATTAGTTAATGTTTTAAGCCAACCAATTGTATGGTATTTGGTTTAGTAGCTGGGAAACTGTAACACCTAGATTTGCCTTATAGTCCCCCATGTATTTTAGTTCATTAAATAGCAGAGTGGGATGTTAGCTGTCCAGCAGATGGCAGCATGAGAACAGAGAATGGTTGTGTTAGGGCCTAGAATAATCTCAATTCCTTCCCGTCTTATTTGCATAATAATAAGGTAAGCAACAGATTAGCTTTAGAGGGAAGAAAAACATTGCCATTCTTTTTTTTGTTTTTACAATTCAGTGGTTATTAGTTTATTCACAGATTTGTGCAACCATCACCACAATCAACACAATCAATTTTTGAACATTTTTATCATCCCAAAGGAAACCCCATACTCACTAGCAACACTTGACATTTTCCCCTAATTTCCTCCAAACCCTAGACAACTATAATCTACTTTCTGTCTCTGTAGACTGGTCTATTCTGGACCTTTCATATAAATTGAATCATAATATGTGGTTGTTTTAATTTCCTAGGCTGCTCAAGCAGATAATCTTGAAATGGGTTGGTCTAAACAATGGGGATTTGTTAGCTTATGGTTTTGAGGGTAAAAGAATGTCCAAATCGAGGTATCACCAAGGTGCTGCTTTCTGCCCCAAGATTGTGGCATTCTGGGGCTGGCTGCTGGCAATTCTTGGTGCTTGGCTTCCCATCACATGGCAACTCATATGGTGGCCTTTCCTGGCCCCTCCATTCTCTTCCCGGTTCTATTGAATTTCAGCTTCTTCCTTCCTGTGGCTTTCTCTCTCTGTCTGAAGTGCTATTCATTTTCAATAAAATGTGCCTAGCCACTGTGCTGTGCTTTTTCTCAACCATCTTCTTGTTTAGTCCTCACAATCTGTGTTTTAGGCAATCATTTCTTCCGTTTTAAAGATGAAGAAATTGAGTTCCAGAAGTTGAAGGACTCTCTGCAAGGCTGTACAGTTCATAAGAAGCAGAGCTGAGTCTGAACTGAGGCCTTTGGCTCTTCACGGAATCACACTGGTCACTGCCGGCCTTGCGGTCACAGTACTGTCTCAGTTCTGTTAATACTTGACTTGATTCTGAGAAATGTGGATTGGATTCTGAAACAGAGAAAGCCAGCATGGCAGGGAACATTTAACCAGATACCCAGCAAGGTGGTTGTGCCCCAGGGCTGGTAATTGAGGACAAATGGATGCTATGCTGGAGGAACACTATGTTTGCAGTCTGGAGGGCGACTGTGGAAATGCAACGTGATTTTCCTTTTCAGGTAACAATTCCCGTGACAAGAACAGATTTCCTTATTTCTTGTTGTTCACAGCATTGGCCTAGAAAATAAGTTATCTGAGAAGTTTAATGCTTCTTGTGATGAATGTGGGGGCTGACCGCCATCTCAGCCATTGGGTAATTAAAGTTGCAGGATGCTGTTTCATACTGTGTCAGATGGTATTTGATTAAAAATGATTAATCTCATGATTTTGTGTAAATAGTTTTAAATCTGTTAAACCTTTTTCCAAATGAATTATATCGATCAGCAAGTTTAGAATTTCTTCCAGCCAAGACAATTCTGGCTAGAGAGCAGATGCAGGATTATACCCCTCTTCCCGTGTGATTGCCTACGAGAAATTCAAGCCTTCAGGGCCTTTGTTTTCTCATCTGTAAAACAGAGGGAGACTTGTTATCGGAGGTTCCTTTCTGCTCTAACAGCCTATGATTTTCTGTGAACCAGTATGTGAACAGAACTGACCTCTGGAGGTGGACATGTAGATTAGCAAGCCATGCCACTGGCTAGTTAGGAACCGGTTACAAAAGACAGTGTTAAATGGCATTTAAAATGTTGCAGAAATTGAGAGAGGTTAAAATATTTGCGAATAGAAAGGCCAGGACTCAGGAATGATTTTGAGAAGGAAAAATGATTTATTGACGGCCAGACAGACTCGGAACCTTTCTGTTTCAAACCCGAGCCTTGAACAAGATTTTCAAGTTCCTTTTATACAGGGTAAGGGTTAAAAAAATTCTTTGTTTCAGTGCTCAATAGGTTTGAATTAGCATATATCTTATACATCCTAGGTAAGCTTTTAGCATGGACTTCAGACATTCTAGATAAGCTTTTAGCACATTTGGTTTGCATTTTCCCTGAATATTTAAAGTTTATAGAGTTTGCATTGATAAACTGTTTCCTGAGACTGGTGTCGGTGCCATGGTCACCAAGGGCAGGACTGTAGCCTCTACCCATCCCACACCCACAAGTCAGGACACAGCTTAGGTTATCTACAAAGGGACAAACAGTTCCTACCCATAGCCCACATCAATAGCGTGTGGGCTTGGGGTCAGATGGACCTGTTCCAAACTCTGCCAGTTACTAGATGTAGAATTTTGGGCAAGTTACTTAAACTTTCTGAACTGACAGTTTTCGTGGTAGATATCTGAAGACTTGCTGTGCGTTAAAAAAAAAATGTCAGACTGTAAGGCATCTAGCACATGGTAGGTGCTGACTAAAGAGTAAATGTTTTCATTAGTCATTTTCACTCAAATTGCCACTCTATTGTGATCTTTCTCACTCTGAATGTACCTTATATAGCACCTATACAAGAATAAATCTTTTTGTTTTGGCACTGTGTGCCTTGCTTCAGCTGATTCAAACAGCTCTTGGGAGCTTATTGATATTTTCTGAGTACTTCATGAATTCCGTTATATATATCCTCATAACTCTCTGAGCAAGACACTATAATTTCTCTGATTTTACACATAAGGAAATTCAGGCCCAGATATGTTAAGAAACCTACTCCAAGGTGACACATCTATGATGTATTGGAACCATGATTTGGGTAGACCCAGACACTCTGACTCTAGACACCTTGCCCTTGACTCTCATAATGAGCTCTTAACTACCCTACAGAAAAGCTTGGAGACGGCGGGTTGAAAGAGTAAGTCTGAATGGCCACCTATCATCAGAAGGACTCTTGGCAATAGGACAGAACTGAGAGCTTGCTGTCCTCAGCACTGGCCTCCCGGTACCTCCCTCGTGGTATCGTTGGAACATGTCGGACACAATGGCACCCACTGCCCAGGGATCACTGCACCATAAGATGTTTTATAAGCCAGAGCCTAGAGCTGTCACTTTCATTTTTGGTCCTAGACCCTTTAGCTTTCAGGCAACACAAAAGCTGCTGCTGCTGTATTTTGGGCTTCTGCCCAATAACTGATTTAGAAAACCACTAAGGAGTGCAAGAATGCCCTGTGGTTCAGAGAGCAGGCTCTGATGTCTGACTGCCTGTGTTTGGATCCTGACTCTGCCAATTAAAGACTGGGTGAACTTGGGGATTTATTTAAGCTGTGGTCCATCAGATCCTCATCTACAAAATGGGAATAACAACAGTTCTTGTACGATTGCATTGTCATGGTGAGAATTATTTACCTATATACATGCCTTAGACCAACACTCAATGTTGGCTATTATTATAAAAGGTTGGTGGGATGGGGTGGTATTATAATGGATAACTGCCTAGGAATGCATCTCTTCCAGGGGAAAAAATCCTGGACTATATCCAGACTATAGTAATAAATTATTAAAATTTCCATAACTTAGCAACCATATTATAATAGAAATACAGGGCTTGATGTGTATGTGAACTGTTTTAGGAATTTTGCAATTTGGTAGGAAACGTGCCTAGGATAGTGCTTGCGTAGTAGGGGGCATATAGGAAATACTTGTTGAATGAGTGGATGAAACATGGGTGAGGCCAGCCCTGCGGCCTCCTGGTTCCTGGCGCTGCAGAGGGAGAGGCTGGCTGAGGGATGCCTGTGCAATTATGGCAAAACTAGGTGAATTTTGATCCAGTGTAACACAGAAGATAGAGAAGCGAGAGAGTCATGGGAATCTCAAGCACAGTGGTGGTAGTGGTGGCGATGCTGGGGCTGCGGCTGGTGCTGTGCTGGGGGAGGCAGAGTGGGGGAAAGCCCTGGAAGGAGTCGGCAGAGGAGGTGAACCCCAGCCAGCTGGGCTGTATTCCAAGGAGGGGACTTGGGGGGAAACCAGGAACCAAGACAGACGCCCGTCAGACAGAAAGGCTGGTCTGTGGGAATTAGAGATGGGCTCTGTCCGTGTTTAGGGAGGTCCCATCACCCACGGGGTCTCTAAAGAGACCAGGGGTGTCAGAAGAACTGTAGCTCCGGAGGCGAGCGAAGCCTGTTTCCTGTGCCTGGAGGGCAGGTCTTCAATGCGGGAGGGATTGGGGCACCTTGGGCTGAGAAAGGTTGTCAAGGGCTAGATTCCAGTGTGCGCATTACAAGACGGGAACCACGATCAAGTCCAATGAGAAGGGGCACTCCCATTCCGGTCAGACAGAAGAGATCTGCAACTTGCCGGGAGAACCTCCTGCCTCCTGGCACCTTTCTAGAGGAGTCAGTTGACCGCTTTCCTGAAGCACCGGAAAGCTTTGTATTACATTTGTCATGAAGAAGTGTAAATTGTTACGATCTTCTCGTAAGGGGTAATTTTGCAATGTTGTTAGAGATTCAATCACATCCTCCAAAAACGACTTGTTTAAACCTTACTCTGCATTCCTGTGGGTGTGAACCCGTTTGTAAACAGCACTGTTGAAGATGCTATTATTAGTTAAGTTGTGGACTCATTTGTGAATAGGATCTTTCAAGATCCTATTTTGATGAGGCCAAATTGAACAAGGAATGCTTAAAAGCAAAGGACATTCAGACACTGTCATTAGAAGCCAGGTGTCAGGAGAAGCCAGAAATCAGGGGATATCAGAGGTGCACAAACAAAGGAGGACGTGATGAAGGACTGCCAGGATGCTACAGACTCTGGGAGGAAACAGCCCTATCAGGGCCTTGATGTTGGACTTCTAGTCTCCAGAATCATGAGCCAATAAATTCCTGTTGTTTAAGCCAGCCGACTGTGTGGTACTTGTCATAGCATCCTGGCCAACTAAGACAATTATCAAAATTTAAACATTTTAATTGCAATGTTCTTTATGGCAGTGAAAAAGTAGAAATGATCTAAATGCCATTAACAGGAGACTGGTTAGATATAGGCA
Source organism: Dasypus novemcinctus (assembly GCF_030445035.2). Taxonomy (NCBI): domain Eukaryota; kingdom Metazoa; phylum Chordata; class Mammalia; order Cingulata; family Dasypodidae; genus Dasypus; species Dasypus novemcinctus. The sequence continues at coordinate 82,419,188 of NC_080682.1, forward strand.
TACTTTGCTTTATTGCACATCATAAATATGTATATATATTTTAACAAATTGAAGTTTTGTGGCAACCCTGAGTTGAGCAAGTCTATTGGTGCCATTTTTCCAACAACATGTGCTCACTTTGTATCTCTTTGTCACATTTTAATAAAGGTATGGACATTGTTTTTTAGACATAATGCTAGTCACACTTAAGAGACTGCAGTATGGTGTACCCAAAATATGCACTGGGAAACCAAAAACTTCGTGTGATACTCACTTTATTGTGATATTTGCTTTATTGCAGGGGTCTGGAATTGAACCCACAATACCTCCAAGGTACACCTGTAAATAACTGTACCTCTGTACTTGGGAATACTATGCATTAATAAAAGATGATGAAATAAATACATGTGCACTGACATGCAACGGTAACCATGTTACATTAAATGACAAAAATCATATTTGAGAAGGATGAATCAGTATTATTCCATTTGTATAAACAAATGAGATGTAATATATATATGTCTGAGGAATGCAAGGAACATATCTGAAAGTACACAAACCAAATCAACAGTTGCTAATTCCAGAAAGAAGGATTGTTGGGAGATGGGAGGGAAAGAGAACAGAGAATTTCACTTTATACTTAATAGATTTCTGTATTGTTTGCTTGTATTGTTTTGATTTACAATGAGCATTTATTACATTTATTTTTAAAACAATGTAAAAAAATCTCAAAACAAAAGTTGTTATGGTGGTATTGGGGTTTTATATTTTCTTGGCTGTTTTCAGATTTGGAGCAAGTTGCTTGCTTTGATAAAAATGATATTCTGTTGTGTTTTAAAACCCCCAGGAGTCTGCTGAGATGCTGGCAGCGCAGTTGTTCATTGGGAGGACGGGGGGCAGCCCTAGCCCTCCCTAGCAGTGGTTGGTGGGGGGTGGGGGTTGGAGATAGGAGATGTGGCATCTCAGATGTGGCACTCTGTGGATTCGAAGGCCATTCATTTGGCACAATGCAAGCCAACATGTGGGTGCTGATTTGGGAACCATTGAGAACTTGTTGAGCAGCGTGCATTACCCTTAGCACCATGCAGAACCTCTCTCTGGGCACAGCTTAGAGCACTTCATGGGAAATTGGGTTGAGAATGGCCTAGAACTCTTGGTCAGACATTAGGTTTGAGATGGCTGAGGTCACCTCACTGTCCACTGTCCAGGCAGCAGCATGTTATATGTAACTGAGCTCAGGGTGGTCAATGCGTAGAACCCTTGACTGGGTAATGCATTAGGCTCTGAGGGGATCCTTTGTGGGACACTGCATTGGACACTCTGTGGAACTCCTTGCTGGACCCTACCTAGAATGTGATTTTTAGCACCACAGTGGGCACCAGGCAAACATAGAGCTGGTTCCCAGGAAGCACACCTTTCTGGGCACTTCTATGACCCTGATAGTAGGTAAGAATGACAACTAAAGAGTTTGATTCTCGCATCTTGGAATCACTCAGCGAACTCCTACCAGGAACCGTGTCTATGCTCTTGAGAAAACTGAGCTATTAGGCCCACTGGGGCAGCCATGTCCTTTCCCCTGGGGTTCCCTAGGCCGAAGGCAGGAAAAAGGCACAGACTGGAGGTTGAGGGGGTGGAGGGGCGCAGTCACACCTGTGACCTTCTTTCTTGCTGCAGAAAGGCTGTATTGTTTGAAAGCCTCAGATTACTTTGTGAAACCCCAAATAAACAGAAGCCACTGTCAATAGCAGAAATACTTTGAAGACTGTGTGAAGGCAAACATTTCCCAAAGAGTCTGAAAGAAGAAAGAAGCTCTGAGATAGGATTTGTGCTAGACTTGCCACTACTTCATGGCAGACCCTTGCCTGGGGAGGTATCCTGAGGCCTTAGGAAGTCCTCATTTTCATGGATTGCCTTAGTGCCTATCATTGCCCACATAAAAGGCAGGAAAATCAAACTCAGTATTTCAAGCAACCTCTCAGACTCTTCATGAGAGTTGCTGTTCCCTCAATGCCAAGAACATAGCCCAGATGGGATGCTGGGGGGCTGGTTGGGAACACTCACTAGCTAAGATAAACTTCCATATATTTCTAGTTCACAGAGATTCAGAATTCCCCCTCAGCAACCAAGAAATGTCCACATTTTATGGACCTGTGGGTTCACTTGAGAATGATTGAACAGAATAGTGTATCTTCTGGATTTAGGGAATCCCCAATAGAGTGGCCTTCATCCTTGATAGGGGTGCTCCCGGGACATTTCGGACCATCTGGTACAACTCCTTCTATTAGACAGATGTCTGTTTCTGGGAATTCTCATGCTAAACTCAGGAGAGAGGCTTACACCTTTACCCAAATTCTCCACTTGAGTCAAGAAAATGTTGGCTCATTGTGGTGCTCTGCTTGCTTCAGTATTCTCACTTTCCCCTGAATTTGCTGACGGTGTTTCCACTTCCTTGGTTTCATCTCCTTGAGAACCCTTTCCTAATGGCTTTTTAAAATTGAGGTAAAATTCTCATCATATGAAATTAACCTTTTTAATAATTCAGTGATATTTAGTATATTCACTGTGTTGTACAACTATCACCTCTGTCTAGTCCAGGGGTTCTTTACCTTTTCTGTTCCATGGACCCCTTTGCCAGTCAGGTGGAAAACACAGAACATTACTGTAATCTATTGCATATATTCATGTGAAGGAAATGCCAGATTTCATTAGAGATCAGAGAAAATAAAGATAAGTTGATTTTTTTCAATTCAAGCTCACTGATCCCTGCAACCCCCTGGCTAAGAACTCCTGGTCTAGTCCTTTTTTATCACCCTAAAAGGAAGTCCCATGTCCATTAGCAGCCACTCACTGTGTCCTCCTTCTCCTGGCCCTTGACAACCACTAATGCATATTTGGTCTTTATGGATTTGCCTATTCCGGATGCGTCATATCAATGGAATCATGCAATGTGTCATTTTTTGTGTCTGGCTACTTTCACTAGACGTAATGTTTTTGAGGTTCATCCACATTGTTTTAACAGCTTTTTAGAGACTCTGTGAAGTATGGTGAAAAAGACGCAGGCTTCAGAGTCCAACAGATCTGGGTTTTAGTCCTGGCTTACTAGGACTTTAGTCCACTGAGTGGCTATGTGTCCTGAGAAAGTTATTTATTCTTTATGACCTTCAGTCCTCATTCATGAAATGAGAGTAATAACACCTTCCTCATATATAATTGTGAGGACTAATAGATAATATTAGTAAAATCACCTGGTATCTGGCACATAATAGGCACTCCCTAGATGTTAGAGGGAAAACATAAATTAAATGTGAGAGTGTGGTGCAAATTCCTTGCTTTTTTCCCCTTTTCTGCATCTTCCATGAGCACCTCACTGCACAGTGGCAGCTCTTTTTTTCTGAATTCCTACAACTTCTGTTTTGTCTGAATAATTTACCTTGCACTGAGCACACACTACTTTGTCCCTTTGTCAAATATGTTCTTTTTTTTTCTATGTGCATATCTTATCTCCCCAACTATACTGCATATTTTGTGGAGGTCAGAGGCTGTTGTTTTCTTCCAGGAGCCATGTGTTGCAGATTTTCCAGGACAGTCCCACTTTTGAATACTCTGTTATGTAGTCCCCATAGACCACTGAGATATCACAGAAAATCCAATAGCGTGGCATCCCAGCCACACCTTCCAGACTGCTGTAGCATGCAGAAAGGGCACAAACTCCTTATTCAGGTTTGGATTGGAAATTATATTCCCTTTCAATGTTTGGTGAAGGTGTCAGTTGCCCAGGAATGCTACATCTACCCCACACCACCCATAAAGAAATGCACTGGGCAGTAGGTGGGCCTCCATCCTAATTATCTGACCATAATTTCAGGGTGCAAGTTGGCATTCTAAGTAAAGTGCTTTTTCAAATGTACTTGCTGCAGAAGCTAAAGCCCAAATTAAAATTGATTCATATTCTCATAGAGGCATCAGTTATTAGGCAGTAGGTTCTGAAATGGCATGTGTTACCAGAGAATGAGGTCAGGTGTGGGCAGGGAAAGTGTTGTTCAATGTTCCAGCAAAACTGATGCAGAGCTAAATTTATATGTTATGTTTTCACTACAAATAAAATCTAATAATGTTCAAAGCAGCCATTTAATGTTGTTGACCCTGTCTTTTTTATAGGAAGTTGGTATTTACAAGAGGAATAAAAACCAAGAGTCAGAAACATTTATGAACATGGCAGATTTCTAGAGCAGTTATTCTTAACCGTTTTTTTGGGTCACAGAGCCCTATGAGGTTCTGTTAAAAGCTATGGGCCCTGCTCTACCAGAAAGGTGCACATATGTAAAAATGTATAAATTCTGCATACACTTTTAGGGGCATTTTCAGACCCCCTTGAAACCCATACAACATCCCCAGGTTAAGATTTCTGTTGTGAGAACCACTTTGTGCCAGTGTCCTGCTAAGCACTGAGGCCACAAAGGAGAATAAGATGAAGGTTCTTCCTTGATGGGGCTTGGTGAGAGTGTCAAACATAGACCCAGCCGATGCTACCCCTTACCTAGTCAGGAGCTGAAACCTACTGATCCTCTCTGAAACAATCTCTCCCTTCGCTCCTGATTGCCATTGCCCTGATTTTGTCTCACATTTCCTGGCCATAGTTTTCAGGCTGGTGCTCTGTCATTAGTTTCTCCATCCTCCACATTGGTGCATGAATTAGCTTCCTAAATCTCATTCCTCTGAGAAGGAATTGGCTGACTCCCCTCTTCAGAAACCTGCAGTGGTGGTCTCCAGAATAAAGACCAAACTCCTCAGTACAGCACTCAAAGCTCAGTGGTTGGATTTCATTATTCATTTCACCCTCATGTCCTACCCAGCTCTGCTTGAACCCTGCTCTTTAACAATACGAGACCCCTCCTTATTCTCTAAATAGAGCTTGCATTTTCAAGTTTCCCTTGCTGGCTCATTCTGCTCCCCATCCTGGAAAGCCATTTCCTCATTATCCAGCTATTAAAACCTGTCTTATCTCCAAAGTCCCAGATCAAATATCTTCTCTGTGAAACTCTCCCTGAGTCTAGTCGGAATTAATGTGGGTTTTTCTGTATCTGTATTCAGCGTTTAGTCCCCTGCCTTGTTGATGTGTTATTGCCATTGTCTGATTCCTTCAAAAGGCCATGATTTTTTGAGATAGAGGTGGTATCAAATTCATCTCTGGGGCTTGGAGTCCCCACCAGAAGGGTGGTCCACCAGAGACTCAATTTGTGTGTTTTTCTCTCTTCTTCACTGCGAGAACTGCAGAAAGCCATCTCTGACTCCCTTAGAAGGGCAGAAGTGCAATCCTTTGGAGGGTCTCCCCTAGAAAGGTAAAGTCCCTCGGAATCACTAAGATAGCTTTAGTGTAGTGTAATTGAGGAGAAAGGGTATAGCAAAATCCTTTTTGTGGGAACTTAAGATAAAAGCTGCTTAGCTCTTGAAGAGAAGCCCCAGCGGGGGAATAGAATGGTGGTTCTGGGTCCAGTACCTATCCTGGGCCAGCTTACTCCTGAGCTGTGCTCCAGATAGAAAGTCATAGGGTGTAACTCTTACAGAGTAGAATCAGAGCTCCAGCCTGCTTTTCACGGGCAGGTTTGCCAGCGAGAAAGCACTTGATCATTGCAGCCTGTGTCTCATGCCCAGGAAGCTTACCCTCTATCAAGCCTCCAGGCTCACTCCATGTCTCCATACCCATGCAATGCCAGAAAACGTGAAGAGGTTAACCTGAGGGTCAGGAGGGTTTGGCACTTTAGATTAGCTTCAGAGGGGAGAATCTGCACTAACACATATCACTGCTCCTGGGCAGGACTTGCCACAGCTTTTTGGTTTGAAGGCAGCTCCACAAAGGGAACATCTGCTCAGTCACCAGTACCCTTCCCTGAAGTCAGAGCTGTAAGATAGAGTCAGGGTGGCCTGGACTTTCCCCTAAAGACACTCATAATCACTAGGGAGTGCTAAACACATTACTGGGAGGATATTGTTAAGAACTGTGACAGTTTGAAGTTCTTCTATTAATCCCAGAAAGAAAAAGATTATGTTTTCGAGCTAATCCATTCCTGTGGGTGTGGGGCCCTTTTGACTGGCCTACATCAAGAGGCGTGACACAGGTTGGGTTTCCACCCTCTTGCTGGCTTTGTATAAATGGAGATACAGAGGCAGAGACACACAGGAAAAGGGAGCTCTGCTCTTTTGACCATGCAAGAGAGGGATCTACAGGTTCACCTCCAGCTGCTGAAAGGCAGAGAAGCCCTGAGAAGCTGAGAGAGATCCTGGAGTCTGGACACAGCAGAGCACAGACTTACAGAAACAGGGGCTGTGCCCAAGGAGCAGCTCAAGCCTGAGGAGGTGAGTCCTGCCACATTCTGATTGCCACGTGGCAGGATGCCAGGATCACCAATAGCTGACTTTGGTGAGAAAGCATCTTTCATGATACATTCGTTTGGACATTTCATGGCCTCAGAACCATCAGCTTTTACCCCAAATAAAATTCCCATTGTAGAAGCCAATCTGTTTCTGGTCCTTTGCATCAGTAGCCTTGTGGCAAACTAAGACATGGACTTTATGCTATTGTTGACGGCTGGGAAGAATGCAATCCAGGGCATCCTAGTTGGACCCCAATCAAACGGAGGAATCTCTTGCTACTTCTGCATCTCCAGAGCTCAGGGCCATGTCCACAGCATAGGCACAAAACCCACTCACAGAATTGAAAGCCAAGTGCTTCTCAGCCAGCTCTGAATATTGATTCTGCTATGCAAATGTTTCTTCCCGTTCTCCACAATACCAAATGCCACTGTTTTGGTCCCTCTCCAAGGTCTCTGTCTCTAAGCTCTTAATTAGAAAAAGGAAGCAGTAATTATTAAAGTTATTAAAATATGGAATATTGCAAAGGAGCAGATTAGAAGTCTTCATGCTAATCCAAACAAATCGTGCTAATGTTACTTTGATTTTAGCAAACCCAAACCCACAGAGGAAGATAAAAGCTAGGGCTTGTTTTCTAAGTGGAAGGTTTAGCCTATTCACTAAGCCAGGATTCATCAACTATTCAGCTGTAAAGGAGAAGCAGAAGGAGATGAAAGGAAGAAACATGCGAACATGATAGAAAAGATGAAATGGAGGGGTGGAAGCACTATGCCAAGAGAATCGACCCAGTAGTCATGATTTGTCAAGCTCCTACCACATGTAATCTCCCTGCTCTGCTGGGAACTATGGGGTACAAAAGAGTGTTTTTCTGTCCCATGACTTCAGCTATGCATTTATGATGATTAACCCCCTACATCTAGCCCAGACACTTTTCCTGCAGGTCTAATTGGCTACCAGACATGTTTACTGGTCAGGGAGAAGGATATATATTTTATTTGGTACATGCCCCAGAGTCCCAACAGACTTACACATTGGACATGCCTATGTCTGGGAACCAACCCATGGGTTGGAAGGTTCCCACACACACCTCAAACTCAACACATGCCTAACTGAGCTCAAAATTTACACTCCCACCTGTTCTTCCTCCTAGGGCTCCATCTCAGACAATGGACAACTGATGGTGCCTTCTATATCCTTTTCTTCTTCATTATCTTCGGCACCACTGCTCTTGTTCAGTGCTTAATCATCTTATGCTGTGCTGCTTCTCTAATCTCTTCTTCTCCCACTTTCCCAACCTACCATGTTCCAGCCAGCCCACACTGTTGCCATTCTCAAGTCTCCACATCTTGGCACATGCTGTTCCTGCTGCTTGGAGTCCTTTCCTCCCTTGAATGTCTGTCAAATTCTTACCCAATATCTGTCAAATTCTTAGCCTAAAAGTCAGCACTTCTGGCTGGTTTCTCACCCCACTGTATCTCTACTTTGTGCTGTCAGAGCATGGGTCCCTCTGCACCATCATACAGATAGGTCTCTCTCCCTCCATCAAGGTCAGGGATTTTGCATTCCACAATTACCTATCTCTGTGCCTCACAGGGGACTTGCATGCACAGAGTGGCACTCAGTACATCTTTTATTGACAGAGCTTTGGCTCTGATCAAACCCCTAGCTGTATGCTCCTGTGAAGGACATAGTAGCTAGTTTGAAAGCAAGAAGCTCAGGAGATGCCTCGTAGAGCTATGTATGACCTAGTAATTTGTTGAATTATTAGGTTCTATCTGAGGAGGCAAGAATCATGGATCTGATGGGAAGGGGAGGATAATGAGGGAGTTGCATTTGAGAATGTCAGCAGGCTAGGACTTTACTGTGTTTTATAAAGAGAACTTGGTAGTGCTAAAAAATCATTACTATAGTTAGGACTTTAAAGACTTGAAACAAACATTTCAATTTAGAATAACTACCACTAATTTGGTTAAACACTATATCTAGATATTGTATTTTATCTACTTTGTATTTAAGTCATAATAGCTTACATATTAGGTATTTTTACTCTTATTTTACAGGTGAAGAAATTGAGGCTCTGAGAGGTTAAGAGTTCATACAGATGTAAAGAGACTAATATAAGGATTTTTAAAAAATTTGCAACACAGACCTGATTCCAAAACCTGATCTCTTTGTTTCTAACTTATATTTACTCTGGATAGTAGAAATATACCACCTCTGTGCTATGAATCAATCATATCTTCAACTTTTTCTCTCATCAAACATATTCTATGATTAAAAATTTGATCATTAAATTCATATGGAACCACAAGGGCCCCTGAATAGCCAAAATAACCATGAAAAAGAACAAGTTTGGGGAAATGGACTTTGGCCCAGTGGTTAGGGCGTCCGTCTACCACATGGGAGGTCCGCAGTTCAAGCCCCGGGCCTCCTTGACCTGTGTGGAGCTGGCCCATGCGCAGTGCTGATGCGCGCAAGGAGTGCCCTGCCACACAGGGGTGTTCCCCGCGTAGGGGAGCCCCACGTGCAAGGAGTGCACCCATAAGGAGAGCCGCCCAGCGCGAAGAAGGGAGCAGCCTGCCCAGGAATGGCGACGCCCACACTTCCCGTGCCGCTGACGACAACAGAAGCGGACAAAGAAACAAGACGCAGCAAAAAGACACAGAAAACAGACAACTGGGGAAGGGGAGGGGAATTAAATAAAAAAAAAAATCTTTAAAAAAAAAAAAGAACAAGTTTGGAGGACTCACACTTTCCAATTTCCACTTGTACCACAAAGCAACAGTAATCAAAACAGCATGGTACTGGCACAAAGACAGACAAATAGATCATTGAAACATAATTGGAAGTTCTGAAATAGATCCACATGTTTATGGCCAGTTGACTTTTTTTTTTTTTTTTTTTTTTTTTTAAAGATTTATTTATTTATTTAATTTCCCCCCCTCCCCTGGTTGTCTGTTCTCGGTGTCTATTTGCTGCGTCTTGTTTCTTTGTCCGCTTCTGTTGTCGTCAGCGGCACGGGAAGTGTGGGCGGCACCATTCCTGGGCAGGCTGCACTTTCTTTTCACGCTGGGCGGCTTTCCTCACGGGCGCACTCCTTGCGCGTGGGGCTCCCCCACGCGGGGGACACCCTTGCGTGGCACGGCACTCCTGGCCAGTTGACTTTTGACAAGGTGCTAAGTACATGCAGTGAGGAAAGAAAAGTCTTTTTAAAATTAGTGTAGGGTAGCTGAAAGCAGGAGGATTGCATCCAGCCTCCATGTGGAATCTAAGCCCCCTCTTGACATAGATGTGGAATGGACACAACCAATCCAAGGTCCACAGGATGGAGGAATAGAATATGGATTAGAGTGGATTGACTGATATTCTATTCATGAACTCCTGTGGTTAGTAATAGAGAAAATATGGTATTGGTGTGGAAAAAGTGGCCATGGTGGCTGCTGGGTGTGGGGAATGGGAGGAAGAGATGAGATGTGGAGGCGTTTTCGGTACTTGGAGTTGTCCTGGGTGGCGCTGCAGGGACAATTACTGGACATTGTAGGTCCTCCCATGGCCCACTGGGTGGAACGTGGGAGAGTGTGGGCTATGATGTGGACCATTGACCATGAGGTGCAGCAGTGCTCAGAGATGTATTCACCAAATGCAATGAATGTGTCATGATGATGGAGGAGAATATTGCTATGGGGGAAGTAGTGAGTTTAAGGGGGTGGGGGGTACATGGGGACCTCATATTTTTGAATGTAATATTTAAAAAAATGAATTAAAATAAATAAATAAAATCAGTGTAGGGAAAACTGGGTATCCTTATGCAGAAATATGAAGTTAAGTCCTTACCGCACAACATATACAGAAGGTGACTCAAAATGGTCAAGAATCTAAAAATAAGGACTTAAAATATAAAACTCTTAAAAGATAATACAGGAGCAAATCTTTATGACCTGGGATCTGGCAATGGATTCTTAGATATGACGCTAAAACACAAGCAGCAAAAGAAAGAATAGATGAATTTGATTTCATCAAAATTAAAACTTTTGTGCATTAAAGGAAATTAACAGGAAAATGAAAAGACAACATACAGAATGGGAGAAAATAGTTTCAAACTATGTATCAAATAAGGGCTTAATATCCAGAAGAGATGAAGAACTTTTACAATGCAACAAAAAAAAAGACAAGCACCTTAATTAAAAAATGGGCAAAGAACTAGGTAGACTTTTCTCCAAAGAACACATATAAATGACCAATAAACACATGAAAAGTTGCTCAATATCATTATCCATTAGGGAATGCAAATCAGAATCACCATGAAATACCATACCACTTCTTACACACAAGGATGAGCTATTATGAAAAAGACAGATAAAATAAGTGTTGGAGAGGATGTGGAGAAATTGGAACTTTAATACATTGCTGGTGGAAATGTAAAATGGTGCAGCCATGTGGGGAGCAATATGGTGATTCCTAAAAAAGTTAAATATAGAATTACCATATGACCGGGAAACCCAACTTCTAGGTATATATCCAATGACAGTGAAAACAAGGTTGTAAAGAGATATGTGTACACCATTGCTTATAGTAGTATTATTCACAAAAGCCAAAAGCTGGAAACAACCCAAGTGCCCATCAATGGATAAACAAAATGTGGTAAAATACATAAAATGAAATATTATTTGGCCATAAGAAAGAATGAAATTATGAGACATGGTACACATGGAAGAACCTTGAAAACATTATGCTTAGTGAAATAAGCAAGGCACATAAACACAAACATTGTATGACCTGTTAAGAGATGAGTAGAAATAGCAAATTTACAGATACAGAAAGCAGATTAGAGGTTATTGGGGATATGCGGGAGGGAGAAAGGGGGAGTTTGTTACTAAAAATGATAAATTAAAAAAATACCCAGGAACTCAGAAAAAATTGATAAAACAGACTGAGGTATGTGTGAACTTTCCCTTCTTCTCTTCACTCATTCCTGGCTGGTGCAAGAAAGAAAAGAAAATAGGCCCAAAAGGAGTAGATCTAAAGGGAAAAGGAAGCAAAGCAAAATGCTCAAATAATTCACAAATAACAAATAATACCTCACTTTTGTACTCTCCAAGTGTTTTCAAATGTTTTATTTTACTTGCTCCATGTAACAATCTTGGGAGTATTACTCTCATTTTCTAAATAAGTACCTGAAGCACAGGGAGGCCAAGGGACTTGCCTAAGTTTAAATGACTAATAAAAGTCAGAGCCAAAATTGAAACTCGTGTTTCATTTTCTCAGATCTACTTTTGGTCCACCATTGCAGATACACTTACATTGCATCTCTCGGCATGGTGCATGACAACCAATTATGTTTTAATATGTGAATAGTAATAATCATAGCAATTTTTATTGAGCACTTATTATGTGACGGGTCCTCTACAAAGTGCTTTGCATACAGTATGTCTTTTTAATTCTTGTAACTACCCTATGATGTAGGAATACTTATTAGCCCCACTCTACAGAGAAGGAAACTAAGACACGGGAAGGTTAAATCACTTGCTTAAGTGGCAGAGTCAGGATTTAAACTTGTTTCTGATGATAACATACTCTTCTGTGTACACTCTTGAAAAGTGATAACATACTCTTCTGTGTACACTAACCATGCATACAATTCTGTGTATACAGTTATCTCCCTCTCAGAGAAAGCCATCGCTTATCTTGATTTTGGGCTAGGCTCAATTGGATACAGTTTTACACGGGAGGCCTCCTCAAAAGGCTTTTCTCCGGATTTTGTAAAGGAATAGAAACAGCCTCCTTTGAAGATGAGGAGAAAGATAGTTGGTTGTTGACTTTTCTTTAGTCAATATTAATTAATATCAAGTTTTGAAAGTCCTGGAACTAAGTGCAGATATTTCCTTGCATTTCATTTGCATTGCTTACTGAGTGGAATTCTGAGATGAGAATCTTGATGCCAGCAATGACCCACACAGAAATGGCAGGCGCTATTTTCATCATTTAACTTGTGAAGGACGATCCTTTTAGTGCTTTTTTTTTGACACTCAAAAATTTGTTTTAAATAAATAGATTTCCTTTTTAGGATCAATTTTATTGAAAGGCACTTATAGAGTATACTATCCAACCAACATGTACAATCATTGGTAGTTGGCATAATCACAGACTTGGGCATTCATCACTTGAATTGACATTAGAGCATTTTCATTGCAAGAACAATAATAAGAAACAAAAAAAACAAAGAAAAAAATAAACGTTACAGCTCTTGATATCTCTATCCTTCCCCTGCCATGCGTAATTGCTATTCTATTTCTAACTCACTAATTTATTTGTATTTATATTTTGTATAGATGGAGTCAAATAACATGTAGTACTTTTTGTCTAGTTTCTTTCACTTAGCCTACTTTTTTTTTTAACCATTGATGGAAAATTATTAGTATGTTACTATATGCTACTGTTCATCATTTACTTTGGTTGTACTTTTGCCCCAAAAGCTCCCTGATATTAACATCTTGTAACATTAATGTACATTTGTTCTGCTTCAAAGAAAAACAGTCTTTAAGTTTGCAATATCACCCATACTCATTTTTCACATGAGAGTTTGCTATGCTGTAGTCCCATGTTTCATTTTTCAGCTTTCCTTCTAGTGATATACAAAACCTTAGACTTTCCTTTTCAATCACTATCATACCCATATATTAGCAGTGCTAGTTACAAGCACTATGATGTGGTTTCACCATTTCTGTTCATTTCCAAAGATCTACTTAACAACTGTTTTATAAATTCTGTAGAAATTAGCCCTCAGCTTTCCATTGTCTAACCTCATTCTGTTCTTTGGCGACCTATATTCTAGGTATTAACTCCATTAATTTGCTCAATTATTTGGTCCATAATAATGAAATCATACAATATATGTCCTTTTGTGTCTGGCTTGCATTACTCAACTTAATGTCCTCCAGGTTCATCCATGTTGCCATATGCTTCACAACTTCATTTCTTCTGACAGCAGCATAATATTTCACTGCATGTATACACCACGTTTTGTTTATCCACTCATCAGTAGATGGACACCTGGGCTGTTTCCATCTTTTGGTAGCACATTGGTATGCAAATGTCTGTTCACATCACTGCTCTCAGTTCTCCTGGGTATATATAACTAGTATTGGTATTGCTGGATTACATGGTAATCTATATTTAACTTCCTTAGTAACTTTCTAATAGTCTTCTACAGTGGGTTAACATTCTACATTCCCACCAACAGTGATAAGTGTTCCTATCTCTCCACATCCTCTCCAACACTTGTAGTTTTCTGCCATTTTTTTTGAGGCACCAGGCCTGGGATTAAACCTAGGAACTTGGGAAGCTGGTACTCAACCGCTGAGCCACATTGGCTCTCCTAAATTGGTTTTTCCATCTGTTTGCTTGTTGTTTTTTGTTTTGTTTTGTTTTTTGCTTTTTTTGTTTTTGTTTTTGTTTTTAGGAGGCACTGGGAACTGAACCTGGGACCTCCCATATGGGAAGGAGGCACTCAACTGCTTGAGCCACATCAGCTCCCTCTGTCTTTTTAATAGTGTCCATTCTAATAGGGGTAAAATGATATCTTGTTATAGCTTTGATTTGCATTTCCCTAATCGCTAGTGATGTTCATCATTTTTTTCGTGTGTTTTTTTGTCATTTGTATTTCTTCTCTGGACAAATGTCTATTCAGCTTTTGCCTGTTTGTTAATAGGGTTGTTAGTCCTTTTATTGTTGCATTGCAGGATCTCTTTATACATCATGGATATTAAACCTTATAGGATATGTGATTTCCAAATATTTTCTTCCATTATGTTGACGGCCTATACTCTCTCTTGACAAAGTTATTTGAGGTGCTAAAACGTTTAATTTGAGGAGATCCCATTTATTTTGTTTTTTTCTTACATTGATCGTGCTTTGTGTTTAAGGTTTACGAGACTGCCATCTAACACAACATCATGAAGATGATGTTTCCCTACAGTATATTCTAGGAGCTTTATCATCCTAGCTTTTATATTTAGGTCTTTGATCCATTTTGGCTTGATTCTTATATAAGAATTGAGATAGGAGTTCCTCTTTCATTCTTTCATTTATGAATATCCAGTTATCCCAGAACCATTTGTTGAAAAGACTGTTTGTCCTAGTAAAATGGATTTGGTAGGCTTGTCAAAAATCAGTTGACCTTAGAGGTGAGGGTCTATTTCTGAACTCTCAATTCTATCCATTGACCAAGGTGTCCATCTTTATGCCAATACCATGCTGTTTTGACCACTGTAGCTTTGTAATATGTTTCAAAGTCAGGCAGTATGGGTCCTTCTACTTTACTATTCTTTCTTAGGATTTTGGAATTTTGATGGATTTGCATTGAGTCTATACATCAGTTTAGATAGGATTGAAATCTTCATGGTATTAATCTTCCAATCCAGTGAACATGAAATGTCTTTCCATTTTGTTTAGGTCTTTTTTGATTTCTTTTAGCAATATTTTATAGTTGCGTGAATATAGTTCCTTTGGTTCTCTTAAATTGATTCCTAGGTATTTGAGTTTTTTTGTTGGTATTGTGAATGGATTTTTGTTCTTGATTTCCTCCTTAGATTATGCAATACTTGTGTATAGAACCTTACTGATTTTTGCATGTTGTTTTTGTATCTTGCCACTTTGCTGAATTTGTTTATCAGGTCTAGTGGTTTTGTAGTAGATATTAGGAATTTTCTAAATGCTGGATCATGTCATCTGTGGATAGTGAGAGTTTTACTTCCTGTTTTCCAATTTTGATGACTTTTATTTCTTTTTCTTGTCTAATTGGCCTAGAAAGAACTTCTAGCACAATGTTGAATAACAGTGGTGACAGTAGGCATCCTTGTCTTGTTCTTAGTGGGAAAGCTTTCAACCTTTCCCCATTGAGTATGATGTTAGCTGTGAATTTTTCATATATCTCTCTATCATGTTGAGGAACTTTCCTTCTATTCCTGTCTTTCTAAGTGTTTTTATCAAGAAAGGATGGTGGATTTTTGTCATATGCCTTTTCTGCATCAATTGAGATGATCATGTGGTTTTTCTTCCTTCGATTTGTTACTGTGGTACATTATGTTAATTAATTTTCTTGTATTGAAACACCATTGACTACCAGGAATAAATCCCACTTGATTATAGAATATAACTATTCTAATATGTTGTTGGATTCTATTTGCAAGTATTTTGTTGAGAGATTGGACTATAATTTTCTTTTTTGTTGTATCGTTATTTGGATTTGGTATTAGGGTGATGGCTTCATAAAATGTGTCAGGTAATTTTCCTTCCTCCTCAATTTTTTGGAAGAGTTTAAACAGGATTGGTGTTAGTTCTTCTCGAACTTCTTGGTAGAATTTGCCTATGAAGCCATCTGGTCCTTGACTTCTTTGTTGGAAGATTTTTGATGACTGATTTAATCTCTTTAAATGTGATTGGTTTGTTAAGTTCTTGTATTTCATGTAGCATCAGTGTAGGTTATTTCTGCATTTCTAGGAATTTGTCCATTTCCTCTAGGTTGTCTAGTTGTTTGCATACATTTTCTCATAATATCCTTTTACGATCTTTTTTATTTCTGTGGAGTCAGTCATAACATTCCCCCTTTCATTTTGGAGAGATTTTAAACATTTGCATCTTCGCTCTTTTTTCTTTGTTAGTCTAGCTAAGGGTTTGTCAATTTTATTGCTCTTCTCAAAGAACCAGCTTTTAATTGTGTTGATTTTCTCTATTGTTTTTTTTTTCTTCTCAATTTCATTTATTTCTGCTCTAATCTTTGTTATTTATTTCTTTCTGCTTGCTTGGGATTGGTTTGCTGTTATTTTTCTAGTTCCTCCAGCTGTTCAGTTAGGTCTTTGATTTTAGCTCTTTCTTCTTTTTTAATATAGGTGTTTAGCACTATAAATTTCCCTCTCAGCACTTCCTTTGCTATATATCCCATAAGTTTTGGAAAGTTGTGTTCTCGTTTTATTCGTCTCGAGATATTTACTAATTTCTCTTACAATTTCTTCTTTGACCCACTAATTGTTTAGGTGTGAGTTGTTTAGCCTCCATACATTTGTCAGTTTTCCACTTTCCCAACTATTATTGCTTTCCAGCTTCGTTCCATTATGATCTGACAAGGTGTTACTATCACCACCATCCATTACCAAAACTTTTTCATCACCCCAAACAGAAACTCTGTACCAAATAAGCAATAATTGCCCATTCCAATTCTTCTTCCCCTTAGCCCCTGGTAACCTTTACTCTACTTTCTGTCTCAATACATTTTCTTATTCCACATATTTCATGTAAGTGAGATCATGTGTTTGTCCTTTTGTGTCTGTCTTATTTTACTGGACATGATGTCTTCAAGGTTAATCCATAGTGTAGCATGGATTAGAACTTCATTCCTTTTTATGGCTGATTATTCCATTGTATGGATATACCACATTTTGTTTATCCATTCACCTGTTAATGGACTGTTGGGTTATTTCCAGCTTTTGGCTACTGTGAATAATGTTGCTGTAAACATTGATGTACATATATTTGAGTCCCTGCTTTGAATTCTTTTGGTATATACCTAGAAGTGGAATAGCCAGGTCATATAGTAATTCAGTGTTTAACTTTTTGAGAAACAATCAAAATGTTTTCCACAGCAGCTGTACCATTTTCACATTCCCACCAATAATGTAGGAGGGTTCCAATTTCTCCACATCCTCAACAACACACTATTTTCTGCCACCTCATCTTTGTAGCTTTTTAAGGACTACAGCTTCCTAAACCTTCAACCTCTTTGTTTGCCCAGCTCTTTTATTAAAAATAGTAATTTCCATGTTAACTGTTTTCTTGTCTTCATTTATTCATTTTTCTTTACTTTAAAGGAACGTTAGATTACATAAATGTTACATTACAAATATAGAGGATTCCCATATATCCTGCCCCCTCACCTTCCCACACTTTCCTCCATTAACAACATCTTTCATTAGTGTGACACATTTATTACAACTGATGAACACATATTGAAGCATTTCTACTAAGCATGGTGTATAGTTTACATCATGGTTTAACCCTTGGCACCACACAATTTTATAGGTTTTTACAAAATGTATAAATGACCTGAATCCAGCATTGCAATATCATGCAGAACAATTCCAATGTCCCCAAAATACCCTATGCTAATCTTATTCTTCCCTCTCCCTACCCTCAGTACCTCTGGTGACTGCTGTCTTTATATCAATGTTATAAATTCTTCCATTACTAGATTAGTAATAGTTCTACTTTAGTCCACAGTTGCATTCCCAACTTACGTTTTTGTTCCTTGAACTTGAGGATTTTGGGATGGTGATGTTCACTCTGTTTCCAATTGAGAGGGCTGCTTAGCTTTTGTAGGTTACTTTTTTCATTTTCCAGATTGGGCAAAGGTGGGGAAATGATAATAACAAATAATAATTGTATTAGTCTGTCAAAGGGGTGCTGATGCAAAGTACCAAAAATCGGTTGGCTTTTATAAAAGGTATTTATTTGGGACAAAAGTTTACCATTATCATGCCCTAAAGAGTCCAAATCAAGGTCACTTTTCTCACCAAAGTCTGTTGCCATGTATTGAAGCAAGATGGCAGCCACTATCTTCAAAGGTTCAGTCTTCCTCCTTCCTCTTAAGACTCAATGGGTCCAGCTTCTTCTGATCTCAGTGGTAGGCTGGAGGGCTCACTTCTTTCTGGGCTCAGCTGCTCTGGTCTCTTTACAAGGTCAGAGGTAAACTATCAGGCAAATGGCTCACCTCTTTTCCTGGAGCTGCAGGATAAAAGCAGACAAGTTTTCTCCTCTCCTATCTCTATGGAGCTTTTCCCCTTCCTCTGTATATCTTCTGTGTGTTTTCCTTGCGTGAGTATCCTTTGATATAGCCCACCTAGGGGGCAGGAACTCAACCCTGCACTTCCTAATGATGTGATTGAATCAAAACCCTAATCTTGATTTAATCAAGTAAATGTAAAGCCTTTGAATTTAAATCAGTCAAAGGATATCATGCCCAGAGGAACAGACCAGTTTATAAACATAATCAGTATCTGTTTTTAGAACTAATAAATAATATCAAATTGCCACAATAATAATGTCTGCTGTAATACTGATATCTGTTGGGTCTTTTATCCTTTAAGATAAGATTGGCTCCAACCACCATTCCATACCAATAGATATCCAATAGACTTCCCAAGATTTTAGTGCATTCCCTGGGTAGGGTGGAGATTTCCTTCTTTTTATGTAAATGTGGAAGTTGGAGTAGATAGTCAAAATGGATCTACCAAAGAGCACATAATCTCAGGTTTTCTTTTACCTATCTGCAGCTTCAGCTTGATTCTCCTCCCTTAAAAATAAGAATTAATGTCATTTATTGAGGGCTGATGATGTGTTGGATGCTGAACTGATTGCTTATAAACATTATCACATTAAACCCTCAAAACAGTCTTACAAGCAAGAGTTTTTTTTGTTTTTTTTTTAAGATTTTTAAAAAATTCATTTCCCTCCCCTTCCTCGCCCCCACCCCCCAGTTGTCTGCTCTCTGTGTCCATTTGCTGTGTGTTCTTCTGTGTCCGCTTGTATTCTTGTCAGCAGCACCAGGAATCTGTGTCTCTTTTTTGTTGCATCATCTTGCTGTGTCAGCTCTCCATGTGTGTGGCGCCATTCCTGGGCAGGCTGCACTTTTTTTGCGCTGGGCGGCTCTCTTTATGGGGTGTACTCCTTGCATGTGGGACTCCCCTACGTGGGGGACACTCCTGCGTGGCACGGCACTCCTTGCACGCATCAGTGCTGTGCGTGGGCCAGTTCACCACACAGGTCAGGAGGCCGGGGGTTTGAACCCTGGACCTTCCATGTGGTAGGCGGACGCTCTATCATTTGAACCAAATCCACTTCCCCAAGCAAGAGTTTTTATGCTCCTTTTGCAGATGAGGAAATGACAACTCAGATCACATAGCCAGGAAATGAATGAATTAGCATTTGAAAAACCATCTAATTCCAAAGGCTTAACCCTTGCCTGACCAATACTGCTTTGAAGGCTAAAAGTTTGCTATATCCTGGTATAGTTCCTGGGGTAGAAGAGGAGTTGAAGCTGACAGTCTTACTTAGTTCCATCTCTTCTTATGTGTGGGCATACTGGTAAGCACAGGGCCACTCGTGTCAATGAAATATGAGGACTATGTCTTTCAGAGAATAAACAAGGCTCTCTATTCCTTTCTTCCAACTCTCCTAACTCTTCCTAAATTCTCTTCGGCAGAACATGGTCATACAAAAGCACATGGATCTGCATAGCATGCGCCTCTTGGAAATGACTGATTATTGGTGAGAAGGAATGTAATCCTCACATCATCTCCAAGCCACTGTTTTAGTGTGTTGGTGTATTTAGTGTTTCTCATAGAAATTACTCTTGATGATATATGCTAGATATATCCAAAAAAGTGTATCTTATCTCAAATATTAGTCTTCCTCAGGAAGGAATTGGGCGTTCTTCTACCATTCAAAACAAATGTGAGCCCCTTTCCTGACCCTGTAGCTTTATCACTCCTCTCTCATTCATGTAAACTTCAAATTGAAATTAACAGTGTGATTCCATGTATATAAAATGTCCATAAAAAGCTAATTTGTAGACACAGAAAGTAGAATAGTGGCAGCCTGTACCTGGGACTAGGGGGAAGGCTGGGAATAAGGATAGCAATAAATGGGCTTGAGGGATCTTGGGGGAGGATGAAAATGTTTTCAGACTGATTAATGCCAATTGTTACTATACTTGGAAAAGTTACTAAAAGTCATTGATTGAACACTTGAAATGGGTTAATTTTATGTGAAAAATTTACCTCAATAAAGCTGTTGAAAAAGAAATAACCTTGTTTGTTTTGTTCACTTTATTACTGTCTTGTGCTCTCGGCTTGGAGGACAGCATATGAGGGCAGGGACCTTGCCTGTCTTGCTCACCTCGATAGCACCTACAACAGCACCTGGCCTGTGCTAACAACTCAGCAGAGGAGTGAGCGAATAAATGAGCCCCAAATCTCCTACCACTTTGCAAGCACTCAGTACAAGGGTGTAAAAGATTGGCTCAATACAGAAACCAGCAACACATTTCAAACTATAAATCACACACCATGGATAAAAAGCTCACAAAATCCCCACTTCAACAGGTATCCCAGGTTGTCTTCTGTCACTTCCGCATCTTCTCTATCTCCTTCTATATCATCTTCCACATTACAGGGGAGAAGCCTGGGATTATATTTCCCATAATCGTTCCAGGTTATATTCCAAGAGGCACTCATGTGAAGGTTGAAGGGTGGTAGAGAAGGAGAAGCCACCATTCTCTGGCAGCAATTAAGGGAAGATGGAGAGAGAGGCAATGTGAAGTTTGCAGAGGCCTCTAAATGAGTTCCTGTGAACCACCTGCTTCACAACTGCAGGCCGCTGAGATGGTAGCTTCCCTGCAATTCCTGAGCACTCCTGGGAATCATTTGCTGTAGGGCTGTGTATAGCTTAGATTGTCAGTCGTGGCTTCCATGCTCTGGCCACTTCTCCATTTCTTGAACTCTATAGCAGCTGATACCCTGACCTTTGCTCTACAAACCCTTTCAATGGTTGTGGAAATGTCTAATTCCCTAGATTAAAACCTTTCTTATTTGGAAAGCTTGGAGGGGTCTCTTTTTCTCATTGAACACTTACTATACAATGGGTTGAGAGTATAGAGTATCTTTAAAAAACTAAGAGTTGGATTATGGCAGGGGAGGGAAGGGTGGAGACCCTATGTGCCCTTTTCAGGCTTCAGTTGGTCCCAAGAGACACATCTGCCCTTAATCCCTGGACACCCTGGACTCCAAGTGAAAAGGCCCCTTTGCCTCTCCTCATCGTGATCTCTGTTATCTCTTTCTCAGACCTCTCTGTGCCATGGCTGTTTTGAGACTATCCTCTTTCAACTCCCAGAAGTTATCAACATACCTTTTCCCAGATCACTGATTTACAGAACTTGGCCAGCTTTTCTGCCTTTGCAGTCTTTAAAAAGTCCTCTGGTTGCCTGGTTACACCAAAGGAGCAAGATTCCCCAAAGCAAGACACATCCAGCCTACTCACCAATCCTCCCAAGCCTTGTGCCAGTCACTCAAGCAGCCAGGAACTTGGATTTTCTGCCTAGAAAAAGACCTTGTACAACCTGCTCTTTTCCTTCAAATAATAACGAAGAAAAGAAATCAGGCCAAGATTATCTTCTAATAATTTTTTGGCTAGACTGCATTGCTTTGGTCCAGTTTAAGCCTGAACCACCACATCTTTAGACCCTCTGTAGAAACAGATCAGGGAGGGACTGAAGGCTGTTTACTGTCCCTGTCTTGGCCTCACTCAGGTCCTTTTCCTAAAGAGCCAGGACCTCATAAATCCCAGCCATTCCTGACTAGGACATAGCATAGCAGCCTCATGCCTGTCACAGCAGGGCCTGGAGTTAAGTCACACTCCCCAGCCTTGTTGTTTGGAATGTTGGGGATGAGCCCTGCTTGACTGGGTCCTGATACTTCCTGACTCAGTATTAGACTTAGCCAGGCTGAGCATTTGCTACCTGGTTATCACACTTCACATCATAATCTCTCTTCAAGACTGAAGTCCTATCTTAAACTTCGTCTTGGTGGTTAGGAATTACACCCAGTTCAGCTTCTATTCCTGTGGGTGGCGATGGTGGAGAGGGGTTGAAATCTCTTTCCTGATATTGCTCTGCCTGAAAGACTGGCCAAAGTCCTGCTAGGATTGAACAGCTTATTAGAATTGCTATCATTTGCTCTCTTGCCTAACACACAAATTCTTCCCTTTCAGTGCCCCATCACCCCTGTCCTACCCCTGACCTCAATTGCCAACGGCCTTACTCTTCTAAAGTCAGTGCAGAGTGAACCGTACCGTCCAGACTCCAAGTCTTGAACCCTCTGGTTACCTTGCTGAAATCAGACCCCACAGTTGAGTTAGCCGAAGTTTAACAAACATTCTAGGGCCACTACTATGTGCTGGTGATAGAAAGTCAGACAAGTCTCAGTTCCTACTTCCAGGAACTCACACTACTGTCCAGAACAATACTCTCTCTCTGCCAGCCCCCATTGCTGAGAGCCCCTCAAGCACTACATCTTCTTTTCCATTCCATTATGACAGGCTTTCTCATAGCTGGAAAGGAGATTGAAGGCAATGTAGGATGAACTCCTCTTGTTGGTTCAGGCAAAAGCAACACTGAGGTCTGAATTCTCCAGGTAATAACATTTCCATTTCTTTGGGGAAATCTATGGAGCCTTGGAACATTTTTCTTTTTGTAAGGGAGAAGAAAGTTTTCCTGATCTCTGGAGAGTTATAGTTGATAGAAATAAAAATGCAACAATGCTAATATAAGATCCAGTTCTAGATGGGCTGATAACTTAGGGAGAGCCTTGAAGGCTGTGAGCTTTTGATGTTGCTTTTGGCAAAACCAGTGTCTAACTTGACATTGATGGTAATACTAATGATAATGCTGGAAAGAAAGCCAGACAAAAAAGGCCTTCACTGTGCTTCTGAAATGTTCTGGTCACTGTGGAAATGGACTCATCCAACACCAGAAGGGCTTCCTGCTACAAATCTCAAAGATCATGGGCATGGAGAGTTGGTTTCTTGTAAGGTATATGGGAAAGTTATTTATTTATTTATTTATTTATTTATTTACATATTTATATATTTATTTATTTACCACCTCTGGCTTAAATTTTTTTCTTTTTTTTTCCTCTGAAAAACTATGAACAAGTTTCCATGCTGTAAGTGCTTTTCTTAATAGAAATATGACAATATCCTTCAGATGCAGTCAAATTTTGTTGCCAAAATGCAGAGGATAAATTGAAATGAACACACCCTGTATTCATTAAAACCTGTGCCCCATAAAATTCTACTCTTCATAAACATTTATTCCACCAGCATTGGGAATGAGTAAAAGTGTGGGGCTATGCAGAAGATCATGCCACATGGAGGCAAGACGAAGAGTTGATATGTCCGGTCCTTGTTCTCTGGTACCGAACTCCCTCAGTTTCCCCACAGGGACTGATTAGCCTAATGATGGCTTAGAGGTGACACTGATGGACATATACACAAAGTGTCTTGGCAACCTCTGAAGAAGTGCATTCTAGTTTAGAGTGATCCTCTTACCAGCAAGCTTACAGAATGGCACAGACAGTGGACTCATTTATTTCAAACCAACAGTATGTCATCAATATTTCTTGCAAATAGTAACTTTCAGACCCTTAAGAGGTCCCCATAGGTGTGCTTAATTTGTAAGAATCCTCTGATTTCATTTTCACTCTAGATACCAGTTTCACATTTAAGGCCTGTAAGCAGCAATGAGGGTCTTTTCCATGGGGCAGTCCATGTACCTGATAATATAAGACTGTAACTGAACAATATATTCTCAGGCCTGAGGGGTGATGGGCTAGAAGCTGCTTGGATAGGACTGTATAGACCTAAATAAAGGAACTCAATTTTCCTGTCTAAGAAAATCTTTCATTTTGGAAAAATTACCAATATTTCCCCAATCACATATCTTTAATGCAAAGGAGCTAACAGAATTTCTTGGACAAGAAAGAGTCATGTTCTTCAGAAAAATTCAGTTGCTGTTTGGAATTCCATTCTTATCCTGACCAACTTCTCATTATTTATTAATGAATGTTTTTGGCAATAGGAAGATTTCTTATAATATAAGATTTTAGGCTCTACTCAAAAGAACATATGTGAGTCTGGAAAACAACTCGGGAGAATTTCTTTTTGGGAAAATTTATCCATATTGAACCTCCCACACAGTGCAGATCTGTCCTGGGAGGTTTAGAGCCAGCAAAACCCCCAATGAAGCAGATTGGCAGATCCACTAGCTAACCAGTGTCTTTTGCATAGGGTCTTCTTTTCACTGCAGACCAGCTGGTAGTTCTTTAGGAACTGAAAACCTTGGCGTTCCCTCTAGCACTGCCATCCTCATTTAGTATCCTTAGCATCCAGTTAATCTGTAGGGAGGACTCAGGCTGTTCTGGATCCTGTATGTCCTCTTTGGACCACCAGCTCATGCCATTGACATCAGGTGATTTAACAACAATAACAACAAGTCAGTAACACTAGTTAACATTTACTTTGCACCAGGTGTTGGGAAAAGTACTTTTCATACTTTATCTCATTTAATCCTCACAATGACAATGTGAAAGAGGTACTGTGTTATTAGCCACATGTACAAAAGAGAAAATGGAGGCCCAGAGAGATGAAACAACCCTGATGCCTAGCTGGAGAGAAGGTATGTTGGGGATTGAGTCATGTCCCCCACAAAAGAAGTTTTAATCAATGTTTCTGTGGATGTAAACCCATTTGTAAATAGAACCTTTGAAGACGTTATTACTAATTAAGATGTGGATCCATTTGAATAGAATCTTCAAAGATTCTATTTAGAGATCAAATTGAATCAGGGTGAGCTTTAATCCATATAGTGGAAGTCCTTATAAGGAGATAAAATCTAGACAGAGACATAGATGACAGAACAGAAGTAAAAAGAAGCTGGAAGTCAGCAGGAACCAGAGAAATCAGAGAGAGAGAAGGAGCCATGTGATGGAGGATTGCTGTAATTCTACTGACTCCAGGAGAAAATATGGCCTGTTGAGACTTAATTTTGGACTTTTGGCCTCCAGAACTTTGAGATAATAAATATCTGTTGCTTAAGCCAACTAGTGTGTGGTATTTGTCATAGCAGCCCTGACAAACTAAGACAAGGCTGAACTGGGATTCAAAATCAAACCTATTTGGGTTTGAGTCCTACCTACTACACTGTATTTCCTCAAAATTTTGGTGCCATTTTGGAGACTATTTTTAAAAAGTAAAGTTTATTTTTCATTGCTTGTAAAATTTATATTCATTACAGAAAAATATCAAAACTAGAGAAACATAGAAAGGAGAGGGAAACGGACTTGGCCCAGTGGTTAGGGCGTCCGTCTACCACATGGGAGGTCGGCGGTTCAAACCCCGGCCTCCTTGACCCGTGTGGAGCTGGCCCATGTGCAGTGCTGATGCGTGCAAGGAGTGCCCTGCCACACAGGGTTGTCCCCCACGTAAGGGAGCCCCACACGCAAGGAGTGCACCCCGTAAGGAGAGCCGCCCAGTGCGAAAGAAAATGCAGCCTGCCGAGGAATGGCGCCGCCCACACTTCCCGTGCCTCTGACGACAATAGAAGCGGACAAAGAAACAAGACGCAGCAAAGAGACACAGAGAACAGACAATGGGGGGGGGGGGGGGGGGATTAAATAAATAAATAAATCTTAAAAAAAAAAGAAAAAAAAGGAAGGAGAGAAAAAGGATGACCCATAGTTTTATTGCTCACACAATCCATGATTAATATTTCTATCCAGCCTGTTCTCTACAGAGTTCTTTGTTTCCAGTTTTCATATAGTTATGATCATTTTCTACTGAAGACTTTGCATAAAGACTTTGCATACATGTTATAAACTTATAAATGTTACATCATAGCTGCATATTATGCTAATGAATGCAAGATGATTTTCCTGACTCTTCCCCTCTTGTTGGACATTTAGAACATTTTCTTACTTTTTGCTTTTTTTTCTATCTCAGATTATTTCCTTTAGGAAGGATGGTCTTGGCTCTTTAGAGGAGTTTGGATACTATCCAGTGAGGGGTCAGGGAGAGAAAAAGGAGCTATCTTTATAGCACTTCTCACCATTCCATAGGAATAACCCCATGAGGAGTGACAGAGGGCCTAGGGAATTTGTTCTGTAATCATGATGCTTGGAAACATCACTCCCCCACCTTGAAAGGCTTTTCTTTACACTGTTTTCTCTTACCCTTCCCCGAGTGTATGTGTGTGAGGTTAGAGATGGGGATAGAGTTGTCTTCTAGTCCATGAGAAAAGATCACCTTCCTCTTCCTTCCTGGAGACAGGAGGTTGTCATCTCTACAACGCTAATGGCTTTTTCAGGAATTTTGTGTTTTTCTCAGTCCTGCAGGAGAACATCTTTCTTTAGCAATGACTGGGACTCAGTGGAGACAAGAGCTGGTTGTCCCCTCTTCCATTTGGAGCAGCAGTGAGGATGGGCAACCTAGTCTTCAGAGACTGGCTCTGCAGCCCTTCCCTACCTGCTTCTCAAGGAAGGAGCGTGAATTTCCTGCTCCCCTGATAACAAGTCATCCAGCTGTGCAGCCTGATAAAAAAAGGAAGAACTTATTTCTAAGGATTAGAGTTCATGTATCTTTCCAGGCATTTATATATCAGTTTTAGGAATGCATGTGCAGTGTCCATCATCTGGGAATTCTTAGGCTAATCCAAAGTAAAAATGAAAACAACTGTTCTAGTATGACTTTTTTTCTCTGGAAAGGATTTGGTCAAACTTCACAGGCCAAATCATTAGAATGAACCCTAATTATCAACCCCAGATTTGAGATCTTCCACAGTTCTGACAATGATCTCAAGGAGTACCATAGCACCAAAGACATTCTCAAAAGGTAAAATATTTTTTAAAAATATCACCACCAATAAGGTTGTTGTTTAGGAAGACAGGAATGCCGTGGAAGTAGTCTAGGGGAAAGCTTGGTTGGGTGGCAAGAGCATTGGAATGGGATACTGCAGGCAAGGGATAGATAAGGAGTCTACTTGTTACCATCTGTGTCATCTTATGGAAGGCATTCTCTTTGAGTCTCCATTTCCTCACCTGCTTGTGGCAGAGAATGGTTTCCTGTTTGTTTCACCTGCAGATGTGGGCAAAAGTGCTAATATCCAATTACCTACTTCTGTTGGAGAGTGTTCCTGCCAGGGTTACACAGAGTCTGTAAGGAGACCCAGAGCAGTCAACTCCTTTGTGGGACAGGGTATTCTCTCAGAGTCTGTGAAGACAGAGATCAGCCAGTCAATCCTAGTGTCTCCTTGAAAGGTGCCCCTGATGATTTGCTCTAAGATGCTGACAAAGAGTTGATATGAAGTAGCTCTTCTAAAAAGGCACCAAACCCATGGAAAAGAGGAATGTTCCCATGCAAACTTGTATGCAGACTCAGTCCTGGAAATCTCTGTGTCCATCTCCCTGCTTGTAACCAGTCCTGCATGTCTTTGTGTCTCCTATGTCCTCTCTCAGGAGTGAGAATCTGGCCACACACTGGTACCATTCAATTTCTTCCATTTGGCCCCTGTTTGGGGTTTTGGCATCCTAACTTCATTTTCTACCATTACCCTTAAGCTCCTTTTTCTGATTTCCTTTCTTTTGCAGCTCATGATCACCCAGAATTTTGAATAGTACAAGCACTTAATAATCCCTTAATTTAATTCAGGCTCATAGGGCCCACAGCTTGTTAGAAATAGCACTAAGCTGAGAGTAAGAAGATCTGTGTTCTAGTTTTGGCTCTGGTGTTTGTCAACCTCTTTCGACATTGTAATCTAACACCAAATGTTAAAGAAATAAGGGTCAGTGGATGGGTGGGTACTCTTTTCCTACTCTAAGAACTGTAATTTTGTGAGTGTGAAAGAATTCCAAGTTTGTTAGAGAAAGAGAATCTTATAGGAAATGAAAAGGCATGGAGGAAAGATGAAACTGAGTAAGTGTGAGACTAGAACTTCATCAAACTTCAACCCGGAATGAGTTTGCAGCAAAATAGGAGAGTGGAGAGTCTTGCTTTAAATCCCCCGAAGTGGGAAGCCTCCTTTCTCATACACCACACAGGCCTGTAACTCAAAATTGTATTGAGGCTATAAACTGCAAAGAGCTCCTCTTGAAAAATTTATGAGGGGCCTGAAAGCTGTATATTTACTCTAGAGACATCTATTGTTTGTTTATAATGTGTGTATGTTTAATTTGCAATAAAACCGGGAGGCACTACTGTAGAAATAGGCAACTCATTCACCCTCCAGTGCTGTTTTGGAAGAAGGAGGATGGGAAAGGGGGAATTCAGGAAAATTTATCACTTTGCCTTACCAGGGGAAGAGTTTTGAGTTTTTGCTTCATTGCTAAAGGGCTCCTGTTGTGCTTGTGGAATAGGTGACTGTGTTCCTGGGGTGTTTGAAGGGTTCCTTGAATCTCTCCTTATCGGAATATTCCCTTATTAGGTATAACAGCCCATGAATCCCTCCCTGGATGGTTTCTCCCTGTGTGTGGAGCCCACAGGTTAAGTGATGGGGACTTACAGACCTGTGATCCTAAGGATACTTCAGATCCTGATTTGTTAGCTGAGGACAGAATCTGAAGAAATGGGAGTTTGGGTGAGACAAGCACTGCCCTGGTAGAGGAAGAAAGCCTGTGTGGGGTGCTCTGAAAGTCGATATGAGGACTGGGTCAGGGGCGAGACAAAGGAGAGTCAGCCAGGGGAAGAGGAGAAGGCGCTGAAATGTTCTGAGAATCTCTTTGCCAGGCTTGGTGCAGGTGCTTGAAATGCATGATCGCTTCCGATGTGCTCAGAAGCTGCGAGATCAGAAGAGGACGCTGAGGCATGGTGAGGGCCAAGGCCACACAGGCAGTGGACCGAGCTGGTGAAACAAGCTATCTGACTCTAAAAGTCATGGCTTTCAGCCGCTGTGACCTATGGCCTTGTTCTGACTGGCTTTGCAAGAGGACCGGCTTCTTTCCCAGGGCGGATTTCCTGTGGACCAGGTTGAGAGACTCAATGTTTCTCTCCAGGAGGGCCTTTAGGATGCCGCATCTTTCCAAGCGGGGCCTGGGGTATAGGTCTTCATTACCAAGAGTCCTTGACATGGACCTGCTATAATGCTCTTTACAGAAACACATGGTACTCAGATTCAGTTTCATTAGTCGAAAATCTGAAGGGGATTGTGAGCACCCTTTAAAATGATGTTGGTCATCTGCATCCCAGATTCTGTTGCCATTTCAGTGGGAATATGTGCTCATGGTTACCCATGGATAAAGGTTGTTACCCAATTAAAATGTAAGTTCTATGAGTTCAAGGACCTTCTTTACCTGTCACCCTTGACTCCCTAATTTCTATCCTTATGTTTGGCACATAGTTACACAGCTAACACTGTGGAAGAAAGTTTGGGAAAAAATTCTTTTGGAAGCTGGGTACCTCCTGTGTCACACATGGCTTAATGGGTGGTTCCCTAGGCTTCAAAGCTGAGTCTAGGGCTGCCACAGTTTATAGATCATATGCCATACTAGAAATTCTTATTTCAAAATTGCATTGTGGGACCTTGAGCTTTCTCTGGGGTTGCCCCTTTTCATGGGGACTGCAGCAGGGGACAGACACCCCTGACACATGCCCCTGCTATCACAGGACCTGTGTTACTCACTGGTTGGTTCCTGCAGCAATCCTGTATGGACTTGTGACAGTTGTCCTTGCCCCCTTGGGGAGTGAAACAGATGCAATTGAAATAGGACATCTGGAAGAGCTGGGAACTACTAAGGAATGAGGGCTCTTGTGGGGGAGTCTTGGGAAGACTGAGAAGAGGAAGAATTAATTAACTAGCTTGCAGAGGATCCTCCTGTGTTCAGAGGGACCTGTGGGCGATCATTTATTGTGCTGGGAGCCCACCATCATGGGTCCAAATGATAGTTCTTACCAAGGAGATTTTTTCTTCCTGACCATCCACTTTCCTATAGGTTTCCCTTTCAAGCCACCAAAGGTAGCTTTCACAAAAGTAGCTTTATCACTCCAATATCAATATCAATGGTAATATCTGCCTCGATTTCCTCTAATTTCAGTGGCCTCCAGAACTAACAGTGTCAAAATTTCTCTTATCCATCTGTCCTTGGCTCTGTGTTTCCCAACCACAACCACCTCTGGTGCCAGGATAGTCCTTCAACACTGACAGAATTATATCTCTTTCTTGGGTGGCCTTTTAAGTCAGTTTTCCTCAGGCAGACAAATACAGTACAAGAGATTAGAGAGAATGGATGAAAAATATGCAATGTAAATAAATGCCCAGGAGGTTTTATGGAGAAACATTATCCAAGAGAACCTAATCTGACAGAGGTCTCTTGCATGAAATGTTGAGCTGTCAGTTGTATGTTTGATGCTATGAGCCAT
Organism: Dasypus novemcinctus; assembly: GCF_030445035.2. Lineage (NCBI taxonomy): Eukaryota > Metazoa > Chordata > Mammalia > Cingulata > Dasypodidae > Dasypus > Dasypus novemcinctus. Next base: position 82,449,545 of record NC_080682.1, read on the forward strand.
TTTCAGAGTTATCTGTTCTGTGAATAAACATTGGTCACCAACTTCTCTAGCCTCAGCATGTTGGTGCTACTCTCAGCCACTGTAGATCTGACAACTTCACTTATTTGATGCCACAACTGGTAGCCACCATTACTTTAATGATTTGGAAACTTCTTAGTTACAACTAGAATCAGTGCCTCCACCCAGACTCACCTGCTTGTCTGTCAGGAGACCAGGGACACTGCACACCTCCTCTCTGCCTGGCCTCAAGCAGAGTGGTGTTTGCTTGTTCATGGTGCTACACAAGGACCTCAACCTGGTCTCCTTACAATGTGCCCTTGGCCTTTTAGAACTGAATACCATCATGGTGTGCCAAGGGGAGAGCCAGGAGAGCTTTCCTCAAATTCCAGTCTGTTATAGAACCACATTCTGGAGGAATGGCAGCTCATCTTGGGAGGCTCTCAAGAAGGTAGGAACAGTGTTGCCAGGAAGTAGATGGACTTTGCAATGTGGGTGATTGAGAATTGGGAGTTTGCTTGAGATGCTTCAAGAGCAGCAGCTGTGGCTGAATGAATAATCAGAATCTCTGCATTCAGAGATAACTCTGAAAATGGCTCACTAAGTCTTCCTATTACTCCAGGCTGGACCCACCTTGGAAATACTCAAAAGGTTTAAATTATAATACCAGAGGATTAGATTCTTGCCAGCACCCTCTTGGGTTCGTTACTGCATGTCCCACTCTACTACCACTGGTTCCTTCTCTGTGGCGGGATCTGCCTTCATCTCCAGGCGGGCTGGGTTCCATCCAGAGGGAGGAGCCGTTTCTCCATCCCAATGAACTCTCAATGAACGCTGGTGGCTGGTAGTACTGCTGCTGTTTTTGCTACCTGTTATTTTTGGCTGCTGTCCCATTAAGTAACCAACCAATTATTTAAACAAAATTTAATGAATATCTAACCAATCCCAGGTTCCATGTATTAATAAGATTTCTTTGACTGTAAGTAGCAAAAGATAATTTGAGCTTATTTTATGTCTAAAAAAGGAGTTTGTCATAATGATGCAGGGATGTTTCATAGAAATCAAGGACAGGACTATAGCCAGGCCTCAGGAAGGGACTGGAAAACTCATCAGACAGTGTCTGAAATACCAACATGAACCCAGAGGTGCTCTCATCTGATCCCCAATCTCTGACTGAACATCTGTTTCATTCATATTTCTTGGGAGGGTGTTTTTCTCTGCTTCTCAGTCCATGTGCCAGGTGCAAGAGGCTGCTCACAGATCCCAGGCTATTCATTCAAAAGAGCAGTCCATGCTGATGTAGAGCCTGCCAGTCCCAGTTGCAACAGGAGAGAGAATCTGGATGGTGGTGTTTGAATTTGTTATCTCCATCTTGTTCAATAAGCTATTGCCAAGGAACCAAGTCCATGAAGTACAAAAGCTCAGATGATCACTCTTGGGAATGACAGGTCAGTTGAAGTGGTCATTGTGAACTGAAAGTTCTCTGCTGTGTGTTGCTAGGTTTGAGGATTGCAAGGGTTTGTGCAGCATGGACACTGCTCCTAAGGAGCTAACAGTTAAAGGGCAACAGATAAATTTATTATTAAATACAACTAAATAAAGTAGTTGTTCTTACTGGGGATAAGTTTTGTCCCCAGGGGACATCTGGCAACGTCTGGGGACATTTTTGGTTGTCACCACTAAGGTTGCGGTGGGGAAGGCATGCTACTGGCATCTGGTGGGCAGAGGCCAGGGATGCTGCTAAACATTCTACAAAGCACAGGACAACTCCCACAACGAAGAATTGTCTGGCCCAAAATGTCAAGTGCAGAGGATGAGAAACCCTAAAATAAAGTAAATGTACAATATGCAGTGACAGTCTTAAATTTTGTAGCTTTCCCCAAAACTCCTTTTCCCAGTAAACCTAAGAGTCTAATGGAAGTGGAACCTCTGACTATCCTGACTTCTCAGAATGCCTGAGGTGGCTATGCACATCAGCCCATCCCAGCCACCATCTGCAGCCTCTTCCTATGTGAAGTCATCGCTCCCATTCTTATCTAGCACAAGGCTAGAAAATGGGGAGGGCTGTATGAGGTAGAGCAGTGTTTCTTAGTCCTGCTCTAGGAAACTTTGGGCATGCCCAATGTACACCAAGGTCCAGACCCCAGCCCCAGAACTTTTGGTCTAATTGGTAATCATTTTTATTTAACAGTGGAAGAAGGCTGGGATGGCCATTCAAAGAGCACTTTGATTTTGGTAACACCCTTATCCTCACTAAGCCTTCATACCTTCATCTGTAAAGTGGGAAAATGAGCAAGCCACAAGGATTGCTAAAAGTCTCAAAAGAGGTAGTGAGCATGAAAACAGCCTGCAAATCTAAAGCTCTAGACAGATATTACATTCACTAATATCACTGGCTCTTGACAACATATTTTCAAAGTTTTCATTAAGTAGAGGAAATGATTGCCTGAAAACTGGACAACTCACCCCAGAGGATGATATACTGCTAACTCTGAGGACATTTAAGAAACAGGAGGAAAGAGAACCCAAGTCCTGGGAACTTAATTAGGTAGGAATTCTACAGTCACAGAGCTAAGACTCACCTATACCATTTTCCCCACTTAAAATACTTAGTTTTAGAAAAGATTAGGGAGACTGTTCAGGAAAGGAACCTCTTAAATAGCATGCAAATGAGGGCAGCAGGAGAGACCTTGGAAATGAAGGAAATCCATAGAGTTCTATTTTTAAAATATATGGGGTCATGACTGCATTTCATGAACAAAATAGAGCTTCTTATAGGCCAGGACCCATCATGGGCAGGGTGGCAGGGTTAAGGTTTGTGCTTTCCCTTGGGAAATGTCTGTCAGAAATTCATTTTACGCCACAGTTGCATCTCTGGGAAGTAAAAGAGGATTTCACACAAAAGGAAAACTAAGTGTATTTCTGACAGTCAGGTAAATGCCCCTTTGTGAAGGCAGTAATAATACGTTTGTCAAGGAGGCGAGGAATGTCAAACTTACTTTTGATACAGATTCAATTGCTCCTTTAAACCCAAATAACCACTCTATAACTGTATGAAACAGAGCAGCCTAAGGATAATTGCTGAAACGGGAAAGAGGCAAACCCACTACTTTCTATCTTGAAAGGATTTAGGCTGCCTTTCAAAAGTGGTGTTCCTAAGAACTGCTCACAGCTATCGTAATGCCTCCTCTGCCTTACTCTTCTGTAGACGTGCTTGGAGACCAGCCATTTATCACATGCCCAGGAGAATGGAAAGTACCCTTTTGTAATCACCATGATTCCCCACAAAGTACACAGATTGAAACATCAAAAATTCATAAGAATAATAGATGTCAAAGATGGGAAAGATGCATTGGGGTCATGGATCCTGTCTCCAGTGGGCCAGCAGAAATAATGATCCTCCCTGACACAGACAGCACCTTGCACATGCCTGAGAGCTGAGGCGGCATGGAATGCTTGCACATCGCTTTTCAGATGGAGAATGTTTATTCTTCCAAAGCCTGTCTCTGATTGCTATTTACGCTTTACTCACTCAAATGCCTTCCTTTCCCTCTTCTCTAGATACACCTTCTAGAGTTCTGAGACTCCAGGCAGAGCACAGGTAAGTCTCATTTGTGCAGGGCAACACCAGAACCAGGTGAGTACCTGAAACATTTAGTTCATGGTCAAGGTAATGGGTAGGTGGTAAAGATCAATAGCAAGAAATCAGTGGGAGATTCTAAGTTGAGCCAGGGAGGCTCCAAAGCCATGGTCTGGATTTTTAGGGTGGGGTCAGGGACCCTGCCATTAGTTTTTTCCTTTTTTTTAAAGGGTATGCAAGGGAGCAAAGAGTTTATTAAGAAACAAGAAAATGAGAAAGGTAAACACAGTCCATGCTAAGGCATGGACTGCAGGCATACTACAGGGTGAGTTGCATGCTCTGACCCTAGGTCAGAGCTTTTTAAAGTCTGTTTGCTATTCTGATTGATTGCCCCAACTGTCATTTCTCAGGGAGCCAATGGTGAGACCTTTTGAGTATGCCCAGGCTTTCCCCTTGACCCCAAACAGGATTCTCATTTCAAATGAGATTCTTGTTCCAGGGTCTCGTGGAATCCCTCAGGTGGTTTCTGGGTGGGACCTCATGGCCATGTGGTCTGCTGGCTATGTTGTCTGTTGGGTCTTCAGCTGTGACCCAAGTCTTCCCTTTCCCTATACTAACTTGCCTCAACTCCCCCCTCAGCAGGTTTATACCATTATACTTAAGGGGGTGCTGAAGGGTGATGGTCATTCTTCCATAGATACTTCCTGCTGGTTAGGGGGGTTAGGTCTTATCTGACAAGGTGGAAAGCCCTCTGGCTGTTCTATTGCAGTTGAGGAAAGATGGGTCTGGCACTCTGTTTGGAACCAAATGAAATCTCTGCATAACTAAGGTATTGATTCTGTAAGAAATAACCTTAATTAGAATTTTGAAGATACATGGTCCCACTAAAAGAATAAAGAGGATAGTGATAAGCAGGTCCCCAAAGAGGGCCAGCCATGGCACACTGGACCATGAGAGTGAGAAAGGCCAGGTGACTTCAGATGCTGCATCCTCCCAAAGTTGATGGGAAACAGCATTTTTCCTTGGGTTCTTTTATGCTGTTGGTTAGCTCTAGGAAGAGATTGTACTAGACCTGCTGGGCTTGGTATAAATTGGCAACCCCAGTTCCCACAGTGGTGGTTATGCTTAGGATAGCTAGGAGAGGTTTGAAGAGAAGCACTGCCCTAGACATAAACTCACAAAGACAATGTAGGCAACAAGAAGACGGATATATCTGCCAGTACTTTCAAGCATGCTTTGGCCACCACTATACATCAAGTCTAATCTGTGCCAGGCCCTGTGCTATGCTGGTGCTGGGGATACAGAGATGAATGAGATACAGAGGGACCGAAAGACCTATTCCCTAGAAGCCCACAATCTAATGAGACTCATAAACAGGGAGTTTTTAAGTAATTGAATGTACAGTGACAGAAGGATGCATGATGTGTTATGGAGCACAGAGAAGGGGCAACTGATCCAGTCTGGGAGTAGGGATGGGTCATTAGATCCAAGTTAGGAAAAGTGGATGAGGACATAAGGACCAACTTGAGGAAAGAGTTAAAAGGAAGAAGAACCTCAACTTGCTAGGTGACTAGCAAGAGGAAAGGAATCACAATCTTATCCTTTATCATATTGGACCTTGACAGCTTGGATGGGGCTTTGCTTCTATCTTTTATCATATTGATGTAGGAACAATGACAATGAATATACCAACACCTGAAATGCATGGTTTTACTCATTTGAACCCTTAAAATATTGGTTGATTCTATTAAAGGGTTGGATCCCTGTGGAGAAGAAACTTTTAACAGTTGAGGGTGGCAGGATAGCAATATTCGTACTTATAATTATACAGCCAAAGCAACTCTTAAGACATGTGAATGTGGCAATTCCTGCCCTCCCCCCCCATAAACAAGTGAGCACTGGTTAATATTCATTTGGGGGAAAAGCAGATCTTTTATAGACTCCTCAGCAATGTGAGGCTTTGGTTCATGGACATGGCTGCATTAAAATAGAGATAATGTGATCACAGTGCAGTTGAAGCGTAAGTATGTCAAATAGCAAGTCATGGCCAAAATGTCAACCATCTGGGTTGCACTTGCTCATACAATATGAACTCCAGTCTTGATTTAACTTTCCCCAAAGCCTGCTCTCTTGCCATGCATGGATCTTTCTATTTTGTCTTCTCTTACTTGGCATTTTTCTTAACTTGTCTTTGGTTTGGTGTTTCTAACAATAATGTGCTCTTACTTTGGTGTCTACAACTTAATACTCCTTCTGAGCTCCTTTCTTTGGCTTGGTAATTCAGATGACTTGTCTATTCACCTGAACCTCTCTATGATTAGGCATTTAATCATTGGCTATAAAGTGAGGTAATAATTGATGTCTGCTGCTGTTGTAGTTGCCTCTTCCATTCACTTGTCTTCTCTAGTTCCCTTCCATCATTCAAAATAGACTTTGAGGGAGGTAGATTTGGCTCAATGGATAGAGCATCCACCTACCATATGGGAGGTCCAAGGTTCAAACCCAGGGCCTTCTGACCCATGTGGTGAAGCTGGCCCACGCGCAGTGCTGATGCATGTAAAGAGTGCCATGCCATACAGGGGTGTCCCCTGCTTAGGGGAACCCCAAGTATAAGGAGTGCACCCTGTAAGGAGAGCTGCCCAGCACGAAAAAAGTGCAGCCTGCCCAGGAGTGGGGCTGCACACACGGACAGCTGATGCAACAAGATGACGCAACAAAAAAAAAAAGACACAGATTCCTGGTGTTGCTGAGAAGAATACAAGCAGACACAGAAGAACACACAGCAAATGGACACAGAAAGCAGACAACTGTGGGGGGAGGGGAGAGAAATGAAAAATAAATCTTAAAAAAAAAAGACTTTGGCCACCACACTTTAGGGAAGGGGCCTCTTAGCAGAAATGAAAAGAAAAACAAAGTTAATTATCTTGACATAAGAATTGGTTTGGAAGAATACTTGGCTAGCCAATTTCCTTTCTTCCTTATCTCTACTAATAGATGGGGAAAAAAATCTCTGGACTTGAATAGAGAGAAGAATTGGGAGGGAAGGAATAGAGTGTATCCAGGTGAGAGTCATTGAGAAAGGGCTCCCCAGTGCTATCCTCAAAGTGTTTACACATAGGGCCGGTAACCCAAAGATGATTTGGGGGACCTAAGAGTCAATGCAATTCTGAGAGGTGACAGCTTTGCAGTCATCCCCATGCTGCTACAGCATGGGAACAGGAAAATAGAAATGGCTGCAAGGACATCGGACAGAGAGGACCTTAAAAACCTTGCTGAATTTCCTGCTTTCCCAAGAAGTATGGGAGAACAATTGAATTTTTTATGCTTCTGAGATGGAGGTGGTATTAGCTGAGAGAATGTCAGAGATCTGGAGGGGGCGGTATAGTGGAGATCAGCAAAGCACTTTTTAAAGCTTTGTTCACTTAGGTCCACTCACGTTCACTTTGTCAAATAAGTCACATGACTGAACCCAAGTTGTAGAGGGTGAGGGGATGTGGGTATATTCCCTACATTTTTAGTAGGAAGAACTGCCATGTAACAATGAAAGGGAATAGATACAGGAAGAGGTGAAGAACTGGAGCTATTAATACAAGCTATCTCAGTAGGTATGTAGGAAAAGAGTCAGGATTAGGTATTGAGTGAACTATCTTAAAACAAATGCTATAACCAGCTGCTGGACCAACTTGACACTAAGTTTAGATCTCATCTTTGAACATACAAGTTTCAGGAAAAGGGTGAGGCAAAACATGAAACTTATAGCAGACATCCCACATGGACAAACCTCTGGCTTTCTCTTAAGTTTCTGTATACCTTGGGATAACTGAAGTATGATACGCCTAGTTTGAAAATGTCACAGAGTTGCTTAAATAATGGATTCATGTTTATGACCTTGTGTAATTTAAAATATACCAGCTGAACACAACTCTGTGATGATACTGAGAGTCACTGTATACACTTTGGATGAATTGTACAAGGCGTGGGACTGAGTGAACCTGTGGTGGATGATGGACTGTGGTTACCAGTACAAAGATGAGAATGTTCTTTCATGAACTATAACAAATGTACATATTATTGCATGATATTAGTAATAGGGCAGTTAATGGGAAAAATACACCTAATGTAAGCTATGGACTATAGTTAGTAGTAATATTTTGATGTTCATTCATCATTTCTAACAAATGTTCCACAACAAGACAAGGTGCTGGTGGTGGGGATGTGTATGGGAATCCTGTATGTTATACATGATTGTTTTGTGAACTCACAACTTCTCTAGTTAAAAAATTATAAAAAGATACCAGGTATAATTAAGTTTCCAAAATCAATTTGTCTTGTATGATGGAAAAATGGACAGCCAATATATTGAAAACCATATGAGGATACTTTTGGGTACTTAAAGATATATAGGCCATTGATATTTATTGTCAGATTTTTAAATAACAATTTTAACATTTTAATAGGTATTTAATGGTTTCTAAATGTGTTTTTTTAAAGGAGGTGCTGGGCATTGAACCCAGGAGCTCATACATGCAAAGCAGGCACTCAGCCACTGAGCTACACCTGCTCTACTAGCCATTGATATTTAGATGCTATTCTATTAGTTAAGATTATTGCTGGGAAATAGCCTCTTTGAATCAGTTCACTAAGTAGAATCAATGTGGTAGTGAGCATAAATTAGGAGTTTAGGATGTGAGAATAAATTAGGAGCATAAACTTGTATTTGTCATTCAGACAGAGCCTCATTCCTTTCATTCTGTCCTTTCCAGGTCTTTCCAACTGATACCCTCTGTTCTTAGCCAATCATGGCAGCAAGAAGTGCATTGGTTGTACCAGCCTTGCTCTGGATGGAGTTCATTAGTAACCTGTTGAAGTTATTCCAGAATTACTTCATTCTAATAATTCCATAGCTGCTATAAATTGCTGGGGAACCTCTAAACCATAACATTTCCTACTCCAATCCTTTTTTTTTTTTTTTCCTTTTGTTTAACAACAGGAATTTATTGGCCCATGATTTCAGAGGCTAGAAGATTTGCTTCCTCCTGGGTTAGTAGTGTCTGACTGGCCAGCACTTTGGGTTGGGTTCTTTGTCTTTACTGACACGCGGTGATACATTCTTTATCTTCTAGTTCTGTTGACTTCCAGCTTCTGTCTCCTCTCCATGAGCCTTTCATTTTAAGACTGTGTTCACAATCTGGGCAATAGGGTGTTAAACAACAAGTGAAAGGATTTAGCAGTTGTATTTTTAAGACTTACTCTAAATTGATCCACCTCTTTCTCTGCCTACTCATTGTCCAATTTATCACATCACTGAAGTAAGTATCTCTTGCGTCCACCTCATTTTTTTTCAGCCTCTGGCCCATCACTTCTCCTTTCAACTTGTCTACACCTGACTGATGTAAGCATTGCTTAGATGGACTTGGCATGTTGTCCTTTTTCTAGGACCTTGCTCGTGTAATACTCCATGAACTGCACCATGGGACTGAGCCCTTGACAGTGTGTGTGAATGTGTATATGTGTGTGGTAAATGTGTGTGTTGCTTCTCTAACTCCAACTATAATCAGAAAACATTCAGATCGGCAATTCAGTCTGGAGCTCTGATCTGAGTTGAGCACCAGTCCAGTTGGCTGAGTTCATGGTAACATGTTCAGTTCTTGTCAGTTCCTTTCTCCTGGAATTTGGGTGGAGCCCATTCCCTGTCCTACCATGACTGGCTGGGGTCCTGATATGAAAGGCCTGATTGATCAGAACTTTGAAGATGCTGCCTGCCTGAGCTGAGTGTTACCAGCCATCAGAGCTTCCTCTCTTCAATTTTCTCAGTTTCCCAACTAGAGTCCCTTTGAGCTATGTACTTTGGATAATTTAGGTATCCCGACTAGACCAACCACTATAGCTAGGTTACTTCCCTAATGTATAGTTAAAATAGACTCAGTTTCCTCTGCCTCTACCCTCCTTGTGCTGCCAATATTCCTGCTTGCTTCTCTCCCTTTATTGCTGGAGGGATGACATTGGTAGAGGGATAAGGCTGAGACCACGAAGTATGACATTGACCTTTACAGATTCATACTAGTAATTCTGTCAATAACAGCAGTGTAAAGTCTAAACAATGCCTCAGGAAAAGAATCAGAGCTGCAGGTGGAAAGGAAGTATGAAAATAAAAGACTGCAAAATATTTTCTTAAAAACCCCAATTTATAGAGATTATCACTCTGAAACATTTACTGAAATGTCAGTGTTCTCTAAAGCTCTCAAATACCCATCCTGGTGATTAAGAAATCAATAATTAACATGCAAATCTGAAAGCTCTAGGCAAATTGAATATTAATTACTGACTTCATAAGTGGAGGCTGCTCAGCAGTATGAAAATAGTTCAGGATAATTAGGATTTAACAACCTTCAGACATAAAGAAAATAAATACAGGGTTCTTGATAAATGACTTTATTTTTATTTCATTGTTGTATTATAAACATTTTTGGTTTTTCAAAGACAAAGGAGAGAGAGAGAGGGTGGGTTTTGAATATTTAGAGTATATCATAGTGACAACTCCCTTCCCCCTCCTCCACTGAAATCCTTTGGGAATTGCTGGATAGAAGTTAAGTTCTGTAGTCTAAGATTGCAAGGTGACCTGTGTCAGCTGGGGACCAAGAAGTATTGCATGGCAAATTTGAAAAGTGACTGGGATAAATGATTAAAACAAGCTACTCTTTCAGATCAGTTCACTCTTCTCTAATGTCTGAAAGGCTGTTCCCTTTTCTCGACACTTTGGGCATTGCTTCTTTCATTCAAAAATACATTTCTGTTTCTGAGCTCCTATTTTAGACACTGTTTCAGAGCTCTTCTGGCTAGGGTCTTCTTATTCTGATATCTTGCTTTCTTTCCTGGCTCCATCCTGCTTTTGGCCCTTGGCACTCGCTCCTGTTAAGTTTCTCTGTTCCAGGCATCTGGGCCTGTGGGTGGTTGGTATTTCCTGGTGTCCTCCCTGGGGGAAAGCTATATCTAAAAGTTTCAATACTTTTTGTCTACAGTATTTGCTATTCATCACCATTTCAAATTTAACTTTTTAATAAAGGTTTTGTTGAAAGATAGCATTCATACAGAAAAACATAAATCACAAGAGAATTTTTACCAAGGAAACACCTTGTAACACTAATCAGGCCAAGAAATAGAACATTAGAAAAATCCTGAAGACACACCGTGCCCCCTCTCAGGCATTATCCCCAAAGATAAACTCTATCTTGAATTTAATATCATAGATTTTCTGGTCTGATTTTGGATTATGTAACTATGGAAGCAAAATCACCCAATAGTCTTTGTGCCTGGCTTATGTCATTCAATGATGGGTTACAAGACTCATCCATGATGCTGCATATAGCAATAGTCTACTCATTTTCATTGCTCTATTCTGTTGTACAAATATACTGAAATTTATTTATCCATTCTACTTTTTAGATTGTTTCTATCTTTTGGTGGCATTGCTTGGTCATGAGGTATGGATACAGTTAACTTCAGTATTAATAGATACTGCGTGTCTTAGTTTGCCGAGATGGGTTGACTTAAACAATAAGAATTTATTACCTCACATTTTGGAAAGCTGGAAGTCCAATATTAAGAATTGGGCAAGGCCATAATTTCTCCAAGAATCATTAGCATTCTGGTGATGGCGGGCGCATGGTGATTTTTCTCTCCTCTCTGACTTTGCTTCTGATTTCTTCCAGCTTCTGGTTTCTACATGATTCAACCCCCAATACTGCCAAACAGTTTTCTAAAGTGGTTGAACAAATTTACACTCCCCACAGCAGGATGTCAAAGTTCCAGTTACTCCACATCTTTGTTAACATTTGAAATTGTTTTTCTTTTCCATTTTAGCCATTCTGGTGGCAGTGGGGTCTGAGTATTTCGTTGTGGTTTTAATTAGCATTTCCTTGAAGAACATTTTTCCTAGTTTGATTGATTTAGAAATCCTCCTTTGTGGAATGCCTGTGCAATTTTTCTAAATTTTCTATTGGGTTATTTGTCTTTTTCTCATTGTTTTATAGACATTCTTTCCCTCTCTATTTTTTTTTAAATTGGATACCCTTATTTTCATTGAAATTGAATGTTTTTTTTTTTTAACTTTTAATATAATTTCAAACTTACAGGAGCATTGTAAAAGTAATTCAAACCTATACGGAGAATTTCAACATATCCCCACCCCCAGATAACATAGATTCACCAGTTTCAATATTATGCCACATTTACCTCATCCCTTCCTCCCTCCTTCACTCCCTCCTTCTTCCTTCCCCTCTCTTTTTCTTTCATCTTTCTTTTCTCTCTCTCTCTCTCTCTCTAATCTATCTAATCTATTTTCTGAACATTTTAGGGCTGGTTGCACACATCATACTCCTTGAACACATAATACTTCCACGTGCATTTCCTATGAACAAGGGTATACACTTATATAATTATCTTAAGTGCATTTATCAATTTCAAGAAAGTTAATGTTGACATAAAACTTACATTCTATGTTCCAATTTTTTCTTATGTTCCAATAATGTCATTTTTTTCATGAGCCAACCCAGGGAATGGCACATATCATTTTTATTCACTTTGGATTGGTTAGAATACAGTCATTTGGATTATAAGGGAGCTGTGTGTTCTGCCAGAAGAAAATAAGTATTTTGTTGAGCATTTGACAGTCTCTTCCATACCTTTTAGAAAAATCAACTTTGGAAACTTTTGGAATCATAGAAATTGGGTAAGCACTATACGCACTGCTATAACTCTATGTATAAAGAAAGTTACCCTGGTAACTAAAAGGGAAAATTTTAGACTTTAAAAAAAGGGTTGTAAACCTGATGTTGATTCTTGGCTATACTCTAGGGTAGATTCTTTAAAAAGAGAATTTGTGAATTTTATAAGGAAAATAATGACCACTAAATATAATTTGGGCTCTTTAAAAAAAAATAAGGCCAAACAAATATAATTATATATTTTGATAATATTTCTAGCAAGACATTCCTTTATATAGCATGTACCTAGAGTTCAACTTATATTTAATGTGGGGAAAAGTGTCCATTAAGCAATGGGATGAGACACTGACGCAGGAATTAGAAACTACATGAGAGGGCAAGTCTCAGAAACAGACATGATGAAAGCCCACCCAGTAATGTCCTTTGGAGTCTTTTCTCCTGCATTCTTAGATCCCATCCAGTATCATGTATTATATTTAACTGTCATTATTTCTTTAGTTTCTCTTTCTTTTTTAAATTGTGGAAACATGTATACAACATATATCTTTGCATTCGAACGCCCACCCCCAAGGGTACTATTCATTGGGATTAATCACATTCACAATGTTGCAGTACCCTCACCACCATCCATTACTAGAACTTTCCCTTGACCCCAAGGAGAAACTCTACCTTCATTTCGTATTATGTCCCGATTGTCTCCTACCCCTGGTAACCTATACTCTACTTTCTGTCGCTATGAACTTGCATGTTCTCTGTGGTTACCATAGGCTTTGATACCAACTGAACAACTTCAATACATATATAAACTATGTTTCTATTTTTTTTTATTTTTTTAAATTTTTATTTATTTATTTTTTATTCATTTAAAAAAAAATATTACATTCAAAAAATATGAAGTCCCATTCAACCCCACCGCCCCCACCCCCCATTCCCCCACGGCAACACTCTTTCCCATCATCATGACACATCCATTGCATTTGATAAGTACATCTCTGGGCATCGCTGCACCTCATGGTCAATGGTCCACATCATAGCCCATACTCTCCCACGTTCCATCCAGTGGGCCCTAGGGGGATCTACAATGTCCCGTAATTGTCCGTGAAGCACCACCCAGGACAACTCCAAGTCCCAAAAACGCCTCCACATCTCATCTCTTCCTCCCATTCCCCGCACCCAGCAGCCACCATGGCCACTTTTCCCACACCAATGCCACATTTTCTCTTTGGACATTGGACTGGTTGTGTCCATTGCACTTCTATGTCAAGAGGGGGCTTAGATTCCACATGGATACTGGATGCAATCCTCCTGCTTTCAGTTGTAGGCACTCTAGGCTCCATGGTGTGGTGGTTGACATTCTTCAACTCCATGTTAGCTGAGTGGAATAAGTCCAATAAATCAGAATGTAGGAGTTGAAGTCTGTTGAGGTTCAGGGCGTGGCTATCATATTGTCAGTCCAGAGATTCAAATCCCCTAGATATATCTTAAACCCCAGCACCAACTACAATTCCAGTAAAGTAGCATGAAAGTCTTGTGAAAAGAGATCCCATCTGAGTCCAGTTCCATCACGCAGAAACACCAGCTCCAAAGAAGGGCCAACTGACATGGCAGTAAACCTCATCTGCCATGACCATAGAACCTGTGGGTCTCTTTAGCCCTCCAAAGAACCAATACCTGGGGTTGTATCTACTTTATCTGTCTCTGAGACTCTGCTCAGGTGTGCATAAGGGCAATCCTTCTGACAACCTCCAGACTCTTTTTTAGAGACTCATAGCTATATAAACTCATTTCTCCTTTCCATTTCCCCCTTACATTAGGTCAAACAGCATTTTAAAGTCCTGTTATTATATGTAGACAGGGATATTCTGCTGGTCTGCATTGAACCTTTAATTCAAGGTCATTTTCTAGTTGCATCACCAGCTGGTATTTGGTAGTGATCCCTCAGTGCCAGGGAGGCTCATCCCCGGGTGTCATGTCCCATGCCGGGGGGAATGCACTGCATCTACATGCTGAGTTTGGCTTCAAGACTGGCCGCATTTGAGTAACATGAAGGCTGTCAGGAGGAAACTCCCAGGAACAGTGCTGCTCTAGGCCTTGTTCTTATTTCAGGCATATAGGCTCACAAGCATAGTCATTAGTATCAGGGGCTCACTGTTGGACCCTCATTCCTTCCTGGTACTTACCGTTGCACCTGGGGGACTGCCGCTGCTCCCCTAGGGACCACGACAGAGCACACCTGGCCAGGAACCCAGTACCCTCCCAGCTGTTGTTTTTAATTGTTTCCACTATGAGTATATCCAAACAT